>NW_026991719.1:50924680-56422103 GCF_029215605.1 Mirounga angustirostris | reverse complement strand
ATGATATTAATGCAATATAGGACCCCTAAAAAGAGAATTACATAGTGGAAGGTAAATAAGTATCACCACTACATTTTAATTTTCAGCATAACGGCAAAAAAGGTGAATGAATTTAATAAAAAATCTGAGATTATTAGTATCAGTACATTAAAACACTAGTTTTTAAAAAACTGAATATTTTAACTTTTTTTAAGATTTTATTTAAATTCCAGTTAGTTAACATACAGTACTGACTAATATTAGTTTCAGGTGTATAACACAGTGATTCAACACTTCATACAACACCTGGTATTCATCACAACAAGTGCACTCCTTATTCCCAACACCTATTTTACCCATCCCCCCACCCACCTGCATTCTGGTAAACGTCAGTTTGTTCTCTATAGTGAAGAGTCTGTTTCTTGGTTTGCCCCTCCCTTCTTTTCCCCTTTGCTCATTTGTTTTGTTTCTTAAATTCTACATATGAGTGAAATATACACCTCATCTTCTTTCTTGATTCATCAGTCAATGGACACTTGGGCTGTTTCCATAATTTGTCTATTATGGATAATGCTGATATGAACATCAGGGTGCCTGTATCCCTTTGAATTAGCATTTTTGTATTCTTTGGATAAATACCTAGTAGTGCAATTGTTGGATCATAGAGTAGTTCTATTTTTAACGTTTTGAGGAAACTCCATATTGTTTTCCAGAGTAGCTGAACCAGTTTGCATTCCCATCAACAGTGCAACAGGATTCCTTGTCCTCTACATCCTCACCAACACCTGGTGTTTTTGTGTTGTTGATTTTACCATTCTGACAGGTGTAAGATGATATTTCATTGTAGCTTTGATTTGTTATTTCCCTGATGATCAGTGGTTGAGCACCTTTCAAGTGTGTGTTGCCCTTTGGTATGTCTTCTTTGTAAAAATGTTTATTCATGTCTTCTACCCATTTTTTAATTGAATTATTCATATTTTCAGTGTTGAGTTTTATAAATTCTTTATATATTTTGGATACTAACCCTTTATTAGATGTTATTTGCAAATATCTGCCCCCATTCCAGAGGTTGCCTTTTAGTTTTGTTGATTGTTTCCTTTGCTGTGCAGATACCTAGGAATAAACCTAACAAAGAGTTGGGAGAACCTTATCCGAAAACTATAAAATGCTGATGAAAGAAATTGAGGACACAAACAAATGGAAAGACATTCCATGCTCATGGATTAGAAGAACAAATATTGTTAAAATGTCTATACTATCCAAAGAAATCTACACATTTCATGAAGTCCCTATCAAAATACCAACAGCATTTTTAACAGAGCTACAACAAACAATCCTAAAATTTGTATGGAACCATAAAAGACCCTGAATAGCCAAAGAAATCTTGAACAAGAAATGCAGAGCTGGTGGCATCACAATTCCAGATTTCAAGTTATATTACAAAGCTGTAGTAATCTAAATAGTATGGTACTGGCACAAAAAAAGACACATAGATCAATGGAAAAGAATAGAAAACCTGGAAATGAACCCACAACTATATGGTCAATTAATTTTCAACAAAGCAGGAAAGAATATCCAATGGGAAAAAGACAGTATCTTCAAAAATGGTGCTGGGAAAACTGAACAGCTACATGCAATAGAATAAAACTGGACCACTTTCTTATACTATACATAAACATAAATTCAAAATGGATTAAGAACCTAAATGTGAGACCTGAAACCATAAAATATCCTAGAAGATAACACAAGCAGTGACTTCTTTGACATTGGCCATAGCACCTTCATTCTAGATTTGCATCCTGAGGCAAGGGTAACAAAAGCAAAAATAAACTATTGGGACTTAAAAATAAAAAATAAAAAGCTTCTGCACATGTTTTCCTTTTCATTCTAGGCTTTTTGTTTAGCTTGCAAGCTTCAACTTTGCCTTCTACTGGTAGTGCTGGGATTTATTTTTAGGGATGGAAATTATAATAGAGTCTGACATCATTTTTGATGTATTACCAATGGTAGTTTTTGAGCCCCATCCCTCCTTCTTTTTCCTTTTTTGCCCCACATCAGGGCAAACTATTAAGAAAGGCCAGGGCACTCCTTCTCATGGTGCTGACAGGGAAGTTCAAACCATGCAAATCATAGCACAATAAACCCCATCTCAGGCTTGTCACCTAACCACCATCAAAACCAAAGCCACTTGCCTTTCCCTTTACTCAAGCCATTTCAGACTGGCTTGGGACTCAGTCTTGCTCTCCCCAGAAAACCTCATTATATGAGTTATAAACCTTTTCATAACTTTTTAGTGTAAATGTGGCAGGGAAACTACAAGACAACTGGTACTGTGAGTAGGCTGCTGAGGCAATTACCATCACCACCTGGGGGGTCTATATTCTCTTGCTTTTGGCTTGCTGTCTGCTGGCCAGGGTGCACTTTGAGCCTTGCTACTACCTGCTGTCCAACTTGTGCTATGTGTGATGCTGTGCTATACTGTGTTTGCCAAGTCCTATTGAGCCTGTTACAGATCTAACCAACCTAAAGCAGAAGTTTCAGTAAGTGACATTTAAGGATAGGAGTATGGGTTTGGGACCCTCCTTAAAGTAGCTCTGGGTTGTGTCTATCAGCCAGGGTCTATCTGTGTATTTAATATTGAATCATGTGTTTTGATTCTAGCATAAGGCATGGCTGGTGCTAGGCTCAGGGAAATGACTTTTACCCTATGACCATTGATTGTATGTCTTAATGAGGATTGGCCCTCATTTTATAGAGTGTTTAGGAGAAAAACTAAATGCTGTACAATATGTGGGCCCGTTAGGTGGTTGGTAATGCGAAGAAGAGTAGTCAGCATGTGGCATGCTGAAGTCCACACTCTGAAAATCAGATGGCTCACTAGGACCCTATTGAATGCCTTTGCTACTGCTTCTGCTGCTACGTCACCAAAGAACATCTTGATCCTCATGGTTATAGAGGAACACTGTAGCACACAGTAGCACAGGCCCTTATGAAAATCAGCTGTGGATGCTTTATTTCAACCTTTTTAAAAGGTCCAGGGCGCCTGGGTGGCTCAGATGGTTAAGCATCTGCCTTCGGCTCAGGTCATGATCTCAGGGTCCTGGGATCGAGTCCTGCATCGGGCTCCCTGCTCCTTGGGAGCCTGCTTCTCCCTCTGCCTTTCTCTCTCGCTCTGTCTCTCATGAATAAAAAAAAAAAAAATCTTTTTAAAAAAAAAAAGGTCCAGCAGACACCATTATCCTATTGGACAAATGCAAAGGAGAACAACAAAGACTGGTTCAGTTGAGGACCATGGCTTGTCAATATACCAAGAGCTTAATTCAAACGTGACTTAAGCCCAAGGTCTTTAAATCGAGTAAATCAATAATCACCATGGGAGGGGCCCTTAACCCTGGTGTCACTGAATTGAGACTCTCTGGAGGAACAAACTTATAAATACAAGCAGGGCAGACAGAACCTCCTTCCCCTCAAAGTATGTCCAATAATGGCAAAAAATAAACAAACAAACAAACAAAAACCTTGATAAAGGGAAAGAAAACAGAAACTAAAATGGAGGTCCATGGTTTTACCACAGTTAGAAATCTAAAATTTGCTAAAAACAATTTATGCAATAGAAAGGTAAACAGGGTATCAATTGGCTTTTGCTTTACAACTTAGGTTCTAAATTAATTTTAACATCTATCAAGATGTACCACTTGGCAAACCTTCATAGACTTAATCAATACTGGGTCTCTAGTTATAATTATACCTGAAGATCCCACTAAATAGAAACAAGGTACCCCTGAGGGGAATTACCAAACATAAAATAGAGGACAAACAGGTATGCCTCACTTTAACCACTGTAACTCTTAACTTGCCTAAATTCCTCATGGTCATAGTGCTCCCTGGCCTAAAATATCCCATAGTGGACATTGATGCTCTGACTTAAAAGAGTAACAGACTGAGGGCGCCTGAGTGGCTCAGTGGGTTAAGCTGCCTATGGCTCAGGTCATGATACCTTCCTGGGATCAAGTCCCGCATCAGGCTCCCTGCTCAGCGGGGAGTCTGCTTCTCCCTCTCCCTCTGCCCCTCTCCCCCTACTTCTGCTCTCTCTCACACAAATAAATAAGATCTTAAAAAAAAGTAGTAGACTGAAATAGAATTTTTTGGCACTTACAATAAGCTTGACAAATCATACACAAACACAAAGGACCATCCACCCATAGTTAAAATAGTTAATATGGCCCAATATGATTAAAAAGTGGCCTATAGGAATTAAGACCCATTATACAAGGCCTACTGAATAAAGAGGCCATTATTCCTATTGTCTTCCCCTTCAATAGCCCAATTTGGTCAATGCCTATACCTGATAAAAATAAATGACATTTAACAGTGGATTACGACCAACCTGCTGACATAGTACTCCTAATTAAGGTTCCCCAACACAATATTAAAATTACTGACTCCAAGAACTGGAAAATATTTTGTTTTCATAGATTTGGTTAATATTCAGTGCCACTTTCAATATCCTCTCAACTGCAGTTTGCCTTTGCCTTCACCTTCAAAGGGATAAAATACACCTGGCTACCCATAGGGTATGTCAATAGCCCTGTTGTAAGATCTTTGTCAGCAAGACCTTAAATGCATCCAACTTTTCAAGGAGTGCAGATATATTACATACCTGAGAATCTTAGAATGGGGGCTGGCCATGCTAGAAAGATAAGCCATATCACTTAGGATGGAGGCTTTGGGTCATGTAGTATCAGATGACCAAAAAACTGAGTTCAGTCACATGGGCAATCAATCAATCAAGTCTATGTAATGAAGACCCAGTAAGAAGTCTGGACATGGAAGCTTAGGTGAGATTTCCTGGGTTGTCAATATTTAGTGTTGATACGTATTGATGCAAGGAGGGTAACTCATACTGAGGACAATGAAAGCTTTATGTTTGGAGTCATCCTTGACACTGCTGTATGGGTCTTTTCCTTTGGTTGTAATTTGTATACTATCCCTCTAATAAATGACATACAAAAAATATACAATATATAAATAATAAAAATAACAAAATTAAAATAGGGAAAATAAAAGAAGAGGAAGCCAAAATACAACTCTAAGGTCAATACAGTTGCTGTCATTGGTTATACAATTTGGATTGGTGTATCCTGTCATGACAAGAATTTATATTTGCATAAGGTCTCAGAATTTACAAAATATTTTTTTACTATAAAAACTCTAAGTTATAATTTTACTTACCCCTTATACCCAATTGTAAAAGTATTATTCTTATTCCCATTTTTATACTGGAAGGAATTTTAAAAATATTTTATTTTTAAAAAATTTTAATTTCAGTGAACAATGTTAATCTAGTTACAGGTATACAATACAGTGATCCAACAGTTCCATACATTACTCAATGATCATAAAGATAAGTGTACTCCTATTCTCCTTCACCTATTTCACCTATACCCACACCCACCTCCCGTCTGATAACCATCTGTTTGCTCTCTATAGTTAAGAGTCTGTTTTTTGGTTTATCTCTTTCTTTTCCCCTTTGTTTTCTTTCTTACAATCCCACATATAAGTGAAATCATATGGTACTTGTCTTTCTCTGACTGGCTTATTTCACTTAGCATTATACTCTCCAGAACCATCCATGTTGTTGCAAATGCCAATATTTTGCTCTTTTTTTATGACTGAATAATATTGCATTGTATATATATACCACATCTTCTTTACCCATTCATCTATCGATGGACACCTGGGCTGCTTCCATAGTTTGGCTATTGTAAATAATGCTGCAATAAACATAGGGGTGCATGATCATCAGGGAAATACAAATCAAAACTACAATGAGATACCACCTCACACCTGTCAGAATGGCTAAAATTAACAATAAAAGAAATGACAGGTGTTGGCAATGATGCAGAGAAAGGGGAACCCTCTTGCACAGTTGGTAGGAATGCAAACTGGTGCAGCCACTCTGGAGAATGGTTTGGAAGTTCCTCAAAAAGTTAAAAATAGAACTACCCTAAGATCCAGCAATTGTACTACTAGGTATTTACCCAAAGGATACAAAAATACAGATTCAAGGGGCACATGCACTCTGATGTTTATGGCAGCACTGTAAACAGCCAAACTATGGAAAGAGCCCAAATGTCCATTGAATGATGAATGTATAAAGAAGATGTGGTCTACATACATGTATATATATATATAATGGAATATCATTCAGCCATCAAAAAGAATGAAATCTTGTCCACAGACCTGTACCCCTGAAACAAATAATACATTATAGGTTGATAAAAAAAATAATGAAATCTTGTCATTTGCAATGACATGGATGGAGCTAGAATGTATGCTAAGTGAAATAAGTCAGTCAGAGAAAGACAAATACTATATGATTTCATTCATATGTGGAATTTTGGACAGAAAACAAATGAACATATGGGAAGGGGAAAAGAAAGAAAGGAGATTGGGATACAAACCATAAGGTAATCTTAATGATAGAGAACCACCTGAGGGCTGATGTAGGAGGGTGGGTGGGAGATGGGTTGGATGGGAAATGGGTATTGAAGAGGGTCCTTGTTGGGATGAGCAATGGGTGTTGCATGTAAGTGATGAATCACTGAATTCTATTCCACAAACCAATATTGTACTGTATGCTAAGTAAAATTTAAAAATAAATAACATAGGGATGCATATATCCCTTTGGTTTAGTATTTTCATATTCTTTAGTAAATACCCAGTAGTGCAATTCCTGGATCATAAGACAGTTCTATTTTTAATTTTTTGAGGAACCTTCATACTGTTTTCCAGAGTGGCTGCACCAGTTTGCATTCCCACAAACAGTGCAAGAGGGTGTTCCTTTTTCTCTGCATCCTCGCCAACATCTGTTGTTTCCTGTGTTAATTTTAACCATTCTGACAGGTGTGAGGTGGTATTTTATGGTAGTTTTGATTTGTATTTCACTGATGATGACTAGTGTTGAGCATCCTTTCATGTGTCTGTTGGTCATCTGTATGTCTTTGGAGAAATGTCTGTTCATGTTTTCTGCCATTTTTAATCAGATTATTTGCTTCTTGGGTGTTGGGTATTTTAAGTTCTTTATATATTTTGGACGATAATGCTTTACTGGATATATCACTTGCAAATATCTTCTCTCAGTCAGAAGCTTCTCTTGATTTGTTTGTTATTTCCTTTGCTGTGCAGAGGCTTTTTATTTTGCTGTAGTGCCAATACTGCTTTTGTTTCCCTTGACTCCAAAGACATTTCTAGAAAGATGCTGCTACAACTGGTATCAGAGAAATTACTGACTGGGCTCTCTTCTAAGATTTTTATGTTTTCAGGTCTCACATTTAGGTCCTTATCCATTTTTTTTGCTTTGAGAGAGAGTGGGGGAGGGGCATGGGGAGAGGGGAGGGAGGGGGAAGAGAAAGAGGGAGAGAGAGAGAGAGAGAGAGAGAGAGAGAGAGAGAGAGAGAGAGAGAGAGACTCTTAAAGGAGACTCCAGGCACAGTGCAGAGCCCCATGCAGGGTTTAATCCCACAACCCCAAGATCATGACCTGAGCTAGAGAGTCGGATGCTCAACTGACTGAGACACCCAGGCACTCCAGGTCCTTAATCCATTTTGTGTTTATTTTTGTGTATGGTGTAAGAAAGTGGTCCAATTTCATTCTTTTGAAAATAGATGTCTGGGGTGTTTGGGGGGGGGGGGGGGGGGGGGGGGGGGGGGGGGGGGGGGGTTGGAAGAGACTGTCTTTCCCATCGGATATTCTTGCCTCCTTTGTTGAAGATTAATTGACCATATAGTTGTAGGTTTATTTCTGGGCTTTCTATTCTGTTCTATTGATCCATGTGTCTATTTATGTGCCAGTACCATACTGTTTTACCATACCATACCATTACAGCTTTGTAATATAACTTGAAGTCTGGAATTGTGACACCTCCAATTTTGTTTTTCAAGACTGCTTTGGCTATTTGGGATGTTTGTCATTCCATATAAATTTTAGGATTGTCTATTTTAGCCCTGTGAAAAATGATGTTGGCATTCTGATAGGGATTGCATGAAAAGTGTAGATTGCTTTGGATAGTATAGACATTTTTAACAATATTTGTTCTTTCAATCCATGAGCATGGAATGTCTTTCCATTTCTTTGTGTCATCTTCAGTATCCTCCATCAGTGTTTTATAGTTTTCAGAATACAGGTCCTTCACCTCTTTGGTTAGGTTTATTCATATGTACCTAATTATGTTTGTTGCAAATGTAAATGGGATTGTTAAATTTCTCTTTCTGCTGCTTCATTATTAATGTACAGAAATGCAACAGATTTCTATACATTCATTTTTTATCCTGAATTCATTTATCAGTTCTAGTAGTTTTTTGGTGGAGTCTTCAGGGTTTTTTATATAAAGTATCATGTCATCTGCTAGTAGTGAAAATTTTACTTCTTAATTACCAATTTGGATGCCTTTTTTTCTTTTTGTTGTCTGATTGCTGTGGCTAGGACTTCCAGTACTATGTTGAATGAAAGTGATGAGGGTGGACATCCTTGTCTTGTTCCTGACCTTAGGGGAAAAGCTCTCCATTTTTCCCCACTGATGATGATGTTATCTGTGGGTTTTTCATATAAGGCCTTTATTATGTTGAGGTCTGCTCCCTCTAAATCTACTTTGGTTTCATGGTATGATGAATGGATGTTGTACTTTGTCGAATGCTTTTTCTGCATCTATTGAAACGATCATATGGTTTTTATCCTTTCCCTTATTGATTTCCCATTGAGTGATTTGCAAATATTAAACCACCCTTGCAACTGAGGAATAGATTCCACTTGATCATGGTGAATAATGTTTTTTAATGTACTGTTGGAGTCAGTCTGCTGATATGTTATCGAGGATTTTTGCTTCTATGTTCATCAGAGGTATTGGCCTGTATTTCTTTTCTTTCTTTCTTTCTTTCTTTCTTTTTTTTTTTTGTGGTGTGTTTATCTGGTTTTTGTAACAGGATAATGCTGGCCTCATAGAATGAATTTGGAAGTTTTCCTTCCTTTTCTATTTTTTTTGGAATAGTTTGAGAAGAATAGGTATTAACTCATCTTTTATTTGGTGGAATTCACCTGTGAATATGTCTGGTCCTGGTCTTTTGTTTTTTGAGTATTTTTTGATTACTGATTCAGTTTCCTTGCTGGAAATTGGTCTGTACAAATTTTCCATTTCTTCCTGCTTCACTTTTGGTAGGTTATATGTTTCTAGGAATTTATTCATTTCTTCTAGGTTGTCCAATTTGTTGGCATATAATTTTTCATAACATTCTCTTAATAGTTTTTGTATTTCTGTGGTATTAGTTGTTATTTCTCCTCTTTCATTTGTAATTTGATTTAAGTCTTCCCTCTCTCTCTCTCTCTCTTTTGATTTGAGTCTGGCTAGAGGTTTATCGATTTTGTTGATCTTTTAGAGAACAAGCTCCCGGTTTCACTGATTTGTTCTATTGGTTTTTTTTAGGTTCTACATCATTTATTTCTTCTCTAATCTTTATTATTTCCTTCCTTTTGCTGGTTTAGAGTTTTGATTGTTCTTCTTTTTCTAGTTCCTTTAGGCATAAGTTTAGGTTGTTTGAAATTTTCTCAAATAAAATATACTTGAAGTAAATTAAGTTCAGAGATATTATGTGACCTATTCAAGGGTCTTTGGCAATATCAGGATTGGGAAGCCAGGTCTTCTGATTTCAAAGTTCACATTCTTTATACTGATACATTCAGATGTTCTCGTGCTACCAATTCTCTAAGTGGTATTCCCTGTTAGTGATCAGATGGGTGGACACTGGTTGCTCTGATCCAATGCATTTCAGGAGCCTGTTTCTCAGTCTATTCATTTAAGGAAGTAGACCATATGGTCTCGAAGGAACTTCCATACTTTGAAAGTGTTTGGCATTAGAACTGGTTGATAGGGAGACATACAGAAGTTCTAGTCTAGGAAATAACTCCTCAACTGTCATTAGATTATTTACCCTGGATGGGAGAATTGTGGTAGCAGAGGTAAAGGCTAAGAAATCACTTGCTTCCCTTCTATGCTCCAAAATCTGAATTTATTATTTGTGTTTTTGAAACATGGTAGAGGTGTCCTTTTCCAGTAATCTATATCCTACCCAGGATTCAGGGATGAATTCAAGTCGAATCATCTTGATAATGTTTTCCCAGACTATGCTAGCCCACAGCCATTTCTTCTCTCTCTTGCTTGCATCAGCACTTACCTGTCCCAGTCACTTTAGCTCTTACTCATATACAGTATTATTTTTCTTATTTAACAGTATCTTGTACAACAGTTGTTCAAAACATACGTATTATATTTTAAATTTTGCCTACTTAGTGGACTGAATCCTCTTAAGATACTAAATGTCAGGGATTTTAATTCCCCTTATTGAAATAGAATTTTCTTACTAGTTCCCATTTACAACTGTATGTCATTCATTACTCAGTCACATTTCCAACTACTGTTTACTCTTAATTAGTTGAGGTGTGGAGGGCATATAACCACATAATTTCTCTGTAAAACCATTGGGTAAACATAAGTATACAATATAAAATTGCATCATTTCTTTTTCATAAAGTCCAAAGCAAATTGGATTTAAATGGAATTTAACCTCATTCTTAACATGACCTATGAATCTTGGCATGGTTTAGTCTCTACCTAAACTTAAAACCTCCTCTTGCATCACTCTCTCCCTCTTCCTCTCTCTACTCCAGCTATACTTAAATCCTTTCATTTGTCCAAATTCACCATGCTCCCTCCTACCACAGGACCTTGCACATGTCATTCCCTGTGCTTGGAACTATCTTACCTATCCCCCTCCCTGTCTGTTAACTCTTACTCTTCCTTCAGATGTTAGTCACATCACTTCCTCAGGAAAGTCTTGATCATTGTCATGACTGAATCAAGGCATGCTATCATATGGTTTCATGGCATTATATTCTCTCTTTTGAAGCATGTGACACAGTTGTAAATTTTACATTTATTGGTGATTTCTGATGTTTCTCTCTCCCCCTAAATTGTTGTAAGCTCAGTGAAGGTGGGATTGTCTTTTTTTTCTCCACACCATTCCAGCATTTAGCACAGTGCCTTGCATATTCTAAGTACTCAACCAATATTTGTTAGATGAATAAACGTGCACTTCCAACAAAATACAAAAAGGCCTTAGTTATGTTGATAATCCCACTAATACATACTCTCTCTTCTTCATAGAACAAGTTAAGACTATTCATTTAGGAAATACTGCCACCACAAGCATGCCTTAACATTGACAATAATTGATCTTTTCCATTATATAAATGGAAAAGCTGAAGTCTAGTGTGATTAGGTGACTTCTTCGAGGCAGAATAAGTTCTGAAATTCAGATATTTTGATTATATTTCCAGTGTTCCCTCTACTACATCACACAAGGTAGATGGTACAATAGAAAAATCATACATTATCAAATCAGGTAACCTGGCCTAGAATTCTGTTTTATTTACAATGTGGCAAATGGCAAAATACTTAACTTCTCCTAAATAATTTCTCTGTATATTGAGAATAATGCCTATCATACAAGGTTTATGTGAGAGTTAGAAAACTAACACACAGATCCTCCAGCATAATACCTAGCACATGGTAGGTAGGGAGTCAATAAATGATAGATATGCTGTAAACTAAACCTTGATTGTTCATCTTAAAATTCAGATTTTTTTATTTTGGGCTTTCCTATATTAGAGCACATTATATACCAAGTCAAACAAATGTGTGTAAATAATTTAGGATACCTATTTGTTATTTGTAAAGCTTTGATTACTTTTCAGATATAGCATGTCCTGATCAGGAATGTTTGGGTTAGAGTTTAAGCAGGGACCACAGCTGCTTAACTTCAACCAGCACCCTGGGCTCGTGCTTGCTTAATTAAAGCATTTTGTGTTGGTGATTTTAACAGCACGTGCTGTTAATTATTGCAGTGAGTTTGGCTTTACCATAAAGGCAAACCAACATGGAAGCTCTTACCTGGGAGAAAGTAAAATGGTTTTTAGTTTAGTTTACCTTTGTTTCACTTTTATAAGAAGAGAGGGTAAAAAATAAATAAAAATGATTTATCTTGGAAAGGCATTTTGGAAAACAAGAGAATGTACCCACTTCAAAAACAGTGAGTGGCCCAGTGCCACAATACATATCAGATTGATAATTAAAAAGGTTAATTTCATTCGTATACATTCACTCATTCAACAGATACTTGAGTACCTTCTCTGTGCCAAGCACTGTAGATTCAATAGTGAGAAAAAGCAGATATGGTTCCTTTGAGTGTAGTGGGGGAGACTGACTATACATAACTACACAGGCCCTTCCAGAGGCAGAGAAAGCTGGAGTGTTTTTTAATTTCTAGGTTGCTGAAGCTCTTCCTACACTTCTTGTAGCTCTGATACAGATCAGAATTTGACATTAAATTGGTCCAGGACATTTCTCAGGGGAATTAGTTAGGATGTTTCAGAATGTCCTTGTTAAAAGAAATCCTCACCTCCAAGCATTTGCAGGACAGAAAGCCCAGGGTCAGTAGGACAATAAGACCGAAAGCTCTAAATTTTTGGAGTAAAAATGGAGGTAGGTTGTAGTCTTGTGCCACTTTATGACCTTAGGCAAGTTATTTCACCTGTGTTCCTTAGTTTCCTCATCTATTAGAATGATGTTACAACTTAAAAATAACAACACCAATAACAAAGATCCTATGACAACATTATAATAAGGCTTCAGGGTATTCTAGATTTCTATGAGAATTTGGTAAACACTTACTGTAAATTTATTAAACTATTCTACCTGGTATTAAAAACTACATATTTAGTTTGGTAACAGTTTTTAATTAAATTATTTTTACAGAATCCAAAGTTTGGAAGGAGTCTCTAGAGACCCTTTAGTTACATGAACATCATCCCACTACTCAATCATGTTAGATGATTGCCTATTCTATTTCATAAGGTTTTTCTCAGGAGTGAGATTCAGCTATCTCCCTTGGTTGACTGATCAAGTATTTAATACACCTTGTTATTGAGCATTTCTTCCTTACATGTAACTTAACACTTTCAATAAAATTTAGGCCTGTTTTAACACTCCCAATATACTTTAAGCCTGTTTCTTTTAGCTTTGTCCACATGAGAGAAAGAGAACCGGTGGTTGGCATCCATTTGTAATATTTCACAGATGTGGAGACAAAAATTAAATCACAACCTCATCCTTCTCAGCAGAGTAAACTGTGTTTTTAACTCTGATTTCTATGATCCTTTGAGTTATATATCTCAAAAGAAATAAGAAATCTTATCTACTTTATATCAAAGAAATATTAGTAAAGCACATCCTTTATAACATGTAAGATAGGATTATTAGGATAGTGATGATTACAGGCAATATAACTCACTGATGTAGTTATCAAGCATGGTATGAGAACCATTTTTCTAACACAACTTTTAAAAAAATAATCTTTGAATTTATCTTTTTGAAATGCTAAAAAGATAAAAATCATTTAATTCAGAGAATGTTCACAGAAGCACTGGTATGAATGCATCTCAGAAATCTTAGTATCTGTATCAGCTTTACATAATTATTTCAGCCACTCAAAAAATCTTAAAAGGAAAAAAAAAGAAATTACTGAATCTTTGATCACTTAGGTTTCCTTGTTTCATATATTTATTTATTTGAAGTTTTAATTTTACTTCAAGTTAGTTAAAATAGTGTTATATTCATTTCAGGTGTACAAAATAGTGAGTCAACAATTCCATATATCACCTGGTGCTCATCACAACAAGTGCATTCCTTACTCCCTATCACCTATTTGACCCAACACCCCTTACTCTCCCCTCTGGTAACCATCTGTTTCTTCTCTATAATTATCTGTTTCTTGGTTGTCTCTCTGACTGAATTACTTCGGTTACTATTATACTCTCTAGCTTCATCCATGCCGTTGCAAATGGTAATATTTCCTTCATTTTATGGCTAAATAATATTCCATTATACATACATACACATACACACACTTCTTTATCCATTCATCAATCAATGGCTACTTGGGCTGTTTCTATATCTTCGCTATTGTAAATAATGCTGCAATAAACATAAAGGTGCATATATCCCTTCTGTTTAGTGTTTTCATATTCTTTGGTAAATACCCACTAGTGGAAGTCATGGATCATAGGATAGTTCTATTTTTAATTTTTTGAAGAACCTCCATACTGTTTTCCAGAGTGGCTGTGCCAGTTTACATTCCAACCAGCAGTGCAAGAGAGTTCGTTTTTGCCACATCACCAATACCTGTTCTTTCTTGTGTTGTTGGTTTTAGCCATTCTGACAGATGTGAGATGATATATCATTGTAGTTTTGATTTGTATGGTAAGTGATGATGAATATCTTTTCATGTGTCTGTTGGCCATCTGAATGTCTTCTTTGGAGCCTATTCAAGTCTTCTGCCCATTTTTTAATTGGATTATTTGTTTCTTGGGTGTTGAGTATTGTAAGTTCTTTATATATTTTGGATACTAACCCATTATCAGATATGTCACTTGAAAATATCTTCTCCCATTCCATAGATTGCCTTTTAGTTTTGTTGATTGTTTTCTTCACTGTGCAGAAGCTTCATTTTGATGTAGCCCTAATAGTTTTTCGCTTTTGTTTCCCTTGCCTCAGGAGACATATCTAGAAAAAAAGTTGCTATGGCTGATGTTGAAGAGGTTACTGCATGGGTTCTCTTATAGGCTTTTTATGATTTCAGGTCTCATATTTAAGTCTTTAATCCATTTTGAATTTTTGTGTATGGTGTAAGAAAGTGGTCCAGTTTTCCCAACACCGTTTGTTGAAGAAACTGTCCTTTTCCCATTGGATATTCTTTCCTGCTTTAGTGAAGGTTAATTGACCATATATTTGTGGGTTCATTTCTGGGTTTTCTATTCTGTTCCATTGATCTATGTTCTGTTTTTGTGTCAGTGCCATACTATCTTGATCACTCCACCTTTGCAATATAACTTGAAGTCTGGAGTTGTAATACCTCCAGCTTTGCATTTCTTTTTTAAGATTGCTTTGGCTATTTGGGGTCTTTTGTGGTTCCATACAAATTTTAGAATTGTTTGTTCTAGTTCTGTGAGAAATCCTGTTGGTATTTTGATAGGGATCGCATTAAATGTATAGATTGCTTTGGGTAGTATAGACATTTTAACGATATTTGTTCTTCCAATCTATGAGCATGGAATGTCTTCCCTTTGCTTGTGTGGCCTTCAATTTCTATTATCAATGTTTTATAGTTTTCAGAGTACAGGTCTTTTACCTCTTTGATTAGGTTTATTCCTGGGTATCTTATGATGTTTGCTGAAATTGTAAATGAGATTGATTTCTTAATTTCTCTTTCTACTGCTTCATTATTGGTGTATAGAAATGCAACTGATTTCTGTACATTGGTTTTTGTATCCTGCCACTTTACTGATTTTATCAATTCTAGCAGTTTTTGAGTGGAGTCTCAGGTTTTCTATATAGAGTATCATGTCATGTGCAAATAGTGAACATTTACTTCTTCCTTATTGATTTTGATGTCTTTTATTTCTTTTTGTTATCAGATTGCTGTGGCTAGGACTTGCAGTACTATGTTGAATGGAAGTGGTGAGAATGGACATCCTTGTCTGGTTCCTGATCTTTGGGGAGATCTTAGTTTTTTCCTATGATGATGTTAGTTGTGGGTTTTTCATATATCGCCATTATTATATTGAGGGATGTTCCCTCTAAACCTGCTTTGCTGAGGGTTTTTATCATAAATGGATGTTGTACATTGTCAAATGTTTTCTGTGTCTATTGAAATGTTTCTTATATTTTTTATTGATGCGATGTATTATGTTGATTGATTTGTGAATACTGAACCACGCTTGCAATTGAGGAGTAAATCCCAATTGATTGTGGTGAATGATTTTTCTAATGTATTGTTGAATTCAGCCTGCTAGTATTTTTTTTTTTAAGATTTTATTTATTTATTTGAGAGACAGAGAATGAGAGAGAACACATGAGAGGGGATAGGGTCAGAGGGCAAAGCAGACTCCCTGCTGAGCAGGGAGCCTGATGCGGGACTCGATCCAGGGACTCCAGGATCATGACCTGAGCCGAAGGCAGTTGCTTAACCAACTGAGCCACCCAGGCGCCCCAGCCTGCTAGTATTTTATTGAGGATTTTTGCATTTATGTTCATCAGGGATATTGGCCTGTAGTTCTCTTTTTTAGCGGTGTCTTTATCTGGTTTCAGTGTCAGGATAATGCTGGTCTCATAGAATGAATTTGGAAGTTTTCCTTCCTTTTCTATTTTTTGGAATAGTTTGAGAAGAACAGGTATTAGCTCTTCTTTAAATGTTTGGTAGAACTCACCTGTGAAGACATCTGGTCTTGGACTTTTTTTTTTATTGGGAGTTATACTGATTCAATTTCTTTGCTGTTAATTGGTCTGTTCAAATTTTTTATTTCTTCCTTGCATTTTGGTAGTTAATGCGATTCTAGGAATTCATCCATTTCTTCTAGGTTGTCCAATGTGTTGTCATATGCTTTTTCATAATATTTTTTTAAATTGTATTTCTGTGGCATTGGTTGTTATTTTTCCTCTCTCATTTGTGATTTTACTTATTTGAGTCTTTCTATTTTTTTCCCTGACAAGTGTGGCTAGAGGTTTATCAATTTTGTTAATCTTTTCACAGAACCAGCTCCTGGTTTCATTGATCTGTTTAATGTATTTTAGGTTCTATATCATTTATTTCTGCTCTAATGTTATTTCCTTACTGCTGCTGGTTTTCGGTTTTGTTTGTGTTTCTTTTTCTAGGTCCTTTAGGTGTAAGATTAGGTTCTTTATTTGAGATTTCTCTTGCTTCTTGAGGTAGGCCTGAATTACTATAAACCTCCCTGTTAGAACCACTTTTGTGGCATCCCAAATATTTTGGACTGTTGTGTTTTGTGATTTGTTTCCATGTACTTTTTTAGTATCTTCTTTTATTTCCTGGTTGATTCACTCATTATTTGGTAGCATGTTATTTAACCTCCATATATCTGTGGTCATTCCAGATTTTTTCTTGCAGTTGACTTCTAGTTTCACAGTGTTGTGTCAGAAAAGATGCAAGGTATGACTTTGATCTTCTTGAATTTGTTGAGGTTTGTTTTGTGACTTAATATGTGATCTATTCTGGGGAATGTTCCATGTGCACATATAAGGAATGTGTATTCTGCTGTTTTAGGATGGAATGTTCTGAATATATCTGTTAAATACATGTGGTGCAGTGTGTCATTCAAAATCATTGATTCTTTGTTGATTTTCTGTTTAGATGATCTGTCCATTAATGTGAGTGGGGTATTAACATCCCCATTATTGTATTTTTATCAATTAGTTCCTTCGTTTGTTATTAACTGTTTTATATATTTTGGTGCTCCCATGTGCAGTGCATAAATATTTACAATTGTTATATCTTTTTGTTGCATTGTTCCCTTTATTATTATATAGCAGTTTTGTCTCTTGTTATACTCTTTGTTTCAAAATCTACTCTGGCTTTCTTTTGACATGCATTTGCATGATAGATGTTTCTCCATCCCTTTGCTTTCAGCTGCAGGTGTCTTTAGGTCTAAAATGAGTCTCCATATCACTTGCCATCAGGTAAGTGCAAATCAAAACCACAATGAAATACCACCTTACACCAATTAGAATGGCAAAAATTAAAAAAACAGGAAACAACAAATGTTGGTGAGGATGTAGAGAAAGAGGAACTCTCTTACACTGTTGGTGGGAATGCAAGCTGGTACAGCCACTCAGGAAAACAGTATGGAGGATCTTGAAGACATTAAAAATAGAGCTATCCTATGGCCCAGCAATTGCACTACTGGGTATTTACCCCAAAGATACAGATGTAGTGAAAAGAAGGGGCACCTGCACCCCAATGTTCATAGCAGCAATAGCCACAATAGCCAAATGGTGGAAGGAGCCGAGATGTCCTTCAACAGGTGAATGATAAAGAAGATGTGGTTCATATATACAATAGCATATTACTCAGCCATCAGAAATATGAATACCTACCATTTGCATTGACATGGATGGAACTGGAGGATATCATGCTAAGTGAAATTAGTCAAGCAGAGAAAGACAATTATCATATGGTCTCATTAATATGTGAAATATAAGGAATATTGCAGAGGACCATAGGGGAAGAGATGGAAAACTGGGAAAAAATCAGAGAGGGAGATAAACCATGAGAGACTCTGGACTCTGGGAAACAAATTGAGAGTTGCAGAAGGGAGGTGGGTGGGGGGATGGGGTAACTGGGTGATGGGCATTAAGGAGGGCATGTGATCTGATGAGCACTGGGTGTTATATGCAACTAATGAGTCATTGAACACTACATCAAAAACTAATGATGTACTATATGTTGGCAAATTGAACTTATTAAAAAATAAAATAAAATGAGCCTCTTGTAGGCAGCATATGTCTTGTTTTTTTTATCCATTCTGTCACCCTATGTCTTTTTATTGGAACATTTAGGCCATTTACATTCAAATAATTACTGATAGATATGAATTTATTACCATATTATTACTTGTTTTGTGTTTGTTTTTGAAGATATTCTTGGATCCTTTCTTGTATTTCTCTTTCATGGTTTGCTGGTTTTCTTTAGTTGTATATTTGGATTTCTCTTTATTCTTTGCATATTTATTACTGGGTTTTGATATATGGTTACCATTACATTTGTATGTAACATCTTCTGCATATAGCAGTCTATATTAAGTTGATAGTTGTTTATGTTTGAACCCCTTCTTTTCTCCTCTCATCCCCCTGTTTTAGGTATATATGGTGTCATATACCTTTCTTTTGTGACTTCCTTGACTGATTTTTTTTTTTTACAAAAATATTCCTTTTTACTGCTTTTGTGTTTCCTACATTTTACTGTCACTTTTGGTCTCTCCTTTCCACTCAGAGTCCCCTTAATATTTCTTGCAGTGCTGGTTTAGTGGTCATGAACTCCTTTACTTTTTGTTTGTCTGGGAAACTATCTCTCCTCCTACTCTGAATGATAGCCTTGCTGGATAGCATATTCCTGGCTGCAGATTTTTCCATTTTGCACTTTGATTATATCATGTCACTCCCTTCTGTCTTGCAAAGTTTCTGTTGAAAAATCTCTTGGTAGTCTGATAGGTTTTCCCTTATAAGTTATTGACTTCTTTTGCTGCTTTTAAGATTTTTTTGTTTGTTTGTTTATCATCGTGTTTTGCCAATTTAGTTACAATATGTGTTCTTGTAGGCCTGCTTTTGTTGATTTTAATGGGAGTTCTCTGTGACTTTTGGTTCTGGATATCTCTTTCATTCTCCAGATTAGGGAAATTTTCTATTATTTCTTCAAATAAATTTCCTGTTCCTTTTTCTGTCCCTCCTTTTTCTGGGACTCCTATAATATGATTTATTATGTTTGATGGAGTCACTGAGTTCCCTAAGTCTATTCTCATATTGCTTAATTCTTTTTTTCTTGGTTTTGTTCAGCTTGATTACTTTCCATTACTCTGTCTTCTAGGTCATTATTTTGTTTCTCTGCTTCTTCCATCCTGCTGTTCATTCCATCAAGTGTGTTTCTCATTTTGTTAATTGAGCCCTTTATCTCTGCTATGTTATCCCTTATCTCTGTGTTAAGAGTCTAACTCATGTCTTCCACTCTTTTCTCAAGTCCAGAGTATCCTTATGTTCATTGCTTTAAATTCTCTATCAGACATGTTACTTATATCTGTTTTGCCTTGGTCTCTGGCCATGGCCTTGTTCTGTTCTTTCATTTGGGTAAATTTCTCTGTCTCCTCACTTTGTCTGCCTGTGTCTGTTTCTGTGTACTATGAAAGTCACCTATGTCTTCTGCTTTTGAAAGTAGTGACTTTATAAAGAAGAGGTCTTAGAGTGCCCTGCTGTGCAGTATTCCCTGTTCACCAGAACTTGGCACTTCAGGAGAGCATCCTATGTGTGTTGCTTATGCCCTGTTGTTGTGTCTGAGTCATTTTTCCTTTCAGTGCAGTTGTGGAACTCATACAGGCCAGCTCTGAGGATGTCTGCCTGCCATGGAACTTGGGAGTGGGCTGGGGGTGTTAGCAAAATTTATGCTGGGCCACTAGTCCTATCCCAGATTTCCCAAAGCACTGAGGTGGCTATGGGCTGCATGTCAGGGCAGCTAGGGGGTGCAAGGATGGGCACAGTGTGTGGTGATGGCTGGGTGCAGCTGGGTCCAGTGTGCAGTGGTGGGTGGTGGTGTGTGGCTAGGCATGGTGCAAAGTGGCAGCTGTGCATCTGGTGGCTGGGTACAGTGTGTGGTGGTGGCTGGGCACTTGGCGGCTGGGCAGGGTGCATGTGCTATCAACATTTTCCCTGAACCCTGGGCCAAGGCTAGCAGGCCTGGAGTGGACAAGTCCTCAGGAAAATTCATGGGCATGGCACACTGCTAGCTGGTTAGGTAGCAAGTGTCTGTGCAATGCCGCATCCTGCAGGTAGCTCTGTGCTTATGCTGGGCAGTGGGGGAGGAAAATGGTGCCTGCCAGCTCCCTCCTTTTTGGGGAAGTCCCCAAACATGTTCCAAATTCAGCATGAACAGATAGATCTCCCATTTGCTCCTAGCATTGTGTAAAACTGGCATTTTTATGTTGCCTCTCCATGCAGGCTGCTCTTTCTTTAAGGGTGAGGACTCAGCTACCACTTGCCCTCTGGGCTCACCCAGTGCTGAGTCAGTTGACCTTTAAAGGTCCAGACTCCAAGTCCAACTGATTATACAAACCCCTCTGGTTTTCAAAGCCAAACATTATGGGGATCAATCTTCCCCATGTGAACTCCCTGGTGTTAGGGCCCATTTCTCTGCCCTCTCCATGTGTGCAGCTTCTTCCCTCCTGCAGGCAGCCTTCCCCCAACTTTCTGACCTTCCTAACTTTTCAGATGCAGATTTTTCTCCATATGTAGTTGTGGAGTTTGTTGTTAGTCTTTGGATCACTCTCTGCTTTATTTATTTTAATGCAGATGATATCTACTTGTAAACGTGTAATGGGGAGAGCTCAGGGTCCTCCTACTCCACCATCTTCCCAAGCTCCCACAGTCTCAGTTCCTTCCTGTTATTAACCAGCCTCTAGCCTCTCTCAGAATACTAAATTTTGTCCCATGCCTGACTACCTACTGACTCCACAGATAGCACCACAAACTTTTTTGACTTGTTATGACATTTCTTGTTGCTTAGAAGCAATATTACAGTCTACCAGAAGTTCTCAATACCTTCCCACATCATGTACTCTAGCTTAAGAACTGCTAATGAGGTATCATTTTGTTTTTAATGATTTAGAGAAAGGTATTAAAAAAAATGTACATATTCTTTGGCCTAGAAATTGCACTTCTGAAAATTTATCCTGAGGAAATAATTAAGGATATACACAAAGATTTAGCTACAATTATGTTTACTGTACCACTGTTTATAGGAAGAAAAACTTGGAAACAATTCTGTTATCTAATAAGATAGGGTTAGTAAGTATGTCATGGTACATTCATACTACAGAATACTACATAGCCCCTCTTTCAAGCTTCAGACTTTCACATCCAACTTCCTACTCAACAGTTCTGTCTATTCAAGGGTGAGCTTCTAACCTTCCCCCCACAAATCTAGTTCTTATCTCAGTGAATTGCACCACCTTCTATCCAGTTCTCCAATCCAGAAACCTGGATGTTATCCTTAACTTCCCCCCCCCAACATCCCATAAAATGAATCACCTAGTCTTGTTTATTTTACCTCCTAAATATCTAGTGAATCTAATTTTCAGCATCTTCACTGCCAACACCCTATTTTGAGGTAACATCATCTCACCTCATCAATTTCAATAGCCTCTTCACTGGCCTCCCCACATACACTCTAGTCCTTCAAAGCATTCTCTGCACTGCAGCCAGAAGGATCTCTCAAACACTTATAACTGAAATACAAAAAAGGTCTGTATTTTAGTTATTAGTATTATATCAATGTTAGTTTCCTGGTTTTGAAAATTGTGCTGTGGTTATTTCAGATTTTATCACTGGGGTAATATAGGTAAAGGGTATATTGAAAGTCCTTGTACTATTTTTGAAACTTATGAATCTAAATTATTCACAAATAAAAAGTTAAAAAATTTTTAATGTGAAGCTGATCACAGTATCCCTTACTTAAAGCCTTTCAATAGCTTCCTATCACTATTAGGCTAAAGGCTAAAACCCTCACTATAGCTTACAACACCCTGCAGTCTGATCTCTGTCTATATAACAAACTAGTTCTTTAAAAAAAAATAACTCTTCCCTTTGTTCTCTGTGCTTGCCACACCAGTCTTCTTTCAGTCCCTTGACTATACCATGCTTTTTTATGCTATTGAGTCTTGGCACAGGTGTTTCTTCTGTCCAGAATCTCTCCTAGTCATTCCTTTATTTGCTTAGTTAACTCCTATTCATCCTTCAGATTTCAACTCAAACATTTCTGAGTGAAAAGCAGTCAATAAATATTTAAGTGAAAAAATACAGGAGGGACAGGTGTAAATAGTGAGCCCCTTACCAAGATATATGTAAAGAGAAAAAAAAATAAAGATACTTTATTTTGTTAAGGCCACTTGGAGTGGATTTTCTGTTTCTTGCAGCCAAAAGGACCTAAACTGATAAAGATGATACAACAGGATAGAATGCAGACTACAAAAATAAAACTCATACCAGAGGGCCTCTGCCATCTTAATTGGGTTCCCTTTCAATCCACAGGTATGCCTTTATCTTGTGAACCAGATGGAGCCCTAAAAAGTTGAGTTAATCAAATTTTTATAAAATTAGAAATTGCCTATTGGCATACATTATAATTTCACACAATTCAGCCTTCATATCTGACTCGTCTTCAATTGGATATCACACTTATTTTCTCTGTATTCTCCCTTTTGTGGTAGAGAACATAGATTTTGAGCCAGGTTTCCTGAGATCAAACCCAAACTCTGTCACAAATGGGGTAACTTAGACACATTATCTGTGCCTCAGATGATTTTTTACCTGTAAAATTATTATAATGTCCATGAAATGGGGTTTTGTAAGAATTAAGTATCTAATATAAGTAAAGTATTTAAAAAGGCCTTGGCACCAATAGGTAAATATTTATGTTATTATTTTTATTAATCTTATCTCTAGAACTTCCCAATTATCTCTAAATTCTATCAAGTTCCTAGACGTAAATAGAGAATCCATAATTAATTTCCCAATTTTGTAAATTCAAATTTTGTTTTAAAAAATGATCATGGGTTGATATTTGTTGAAGCTATATGATGTATATACACACATGGGGTGGCCATTGTACTATTATGTGTACATGTTTGAATTTTCCAGAACAAAAAAGTGAAAAAGCTTAAAGGAGGCATATCTTCCCTGTCATAAATTAAGTACAAGCATATATGCCCTTCAAAGGGCAATATTTTATTCAAATGAAAAGTAAAGCACTATAATTCACTCATCAGATACTATTTCATTTGCTGGTTTTGGGGGTATATGTGTAAAAGATTATACAATTTTAGAGCATTTGCTGAATAAACCAAAAATAAGTAACAAGAAAATTACTGGCTGCCAAATTTTCAATTCATCCAAGAAATTCTATGAGGCACTTTGGACTAAAAGTGAACACCTGGCACTAGTGGTATATTTAAATATTATAGTGTGGAGCAAGCCATCTAGAAGTTTTGCTCCACTTACCTCAAGAAGACAGTCAGACACTGGTTCATGTTAAATGTATAATTCTGTAATATAATACAAAGTTGAGAGCAACAACAACAAAAGTTGGTTGCCAGGTGACTCATCCTTTGTTCTGCTATACTTGTGAGCCTAAATAGTCTTACTAAACATAGAAGGCATGCTACATATATTAAGGGACTCCTGGCAGCAGGCTATTTCAGTCATTGAGTTGCTCTCACACTGAATATTCTTTCTTGATTAATGTGCTATCAACTGAACCAGGATTAAATAAATTATATAGCTAAGCAAACTTAATGGGCAAAAGTAGAATCTGAACTCTCTCTCTCACTCATTCACACACACACACACACAGAGAGATCTTGACAAAAGAAGACATACAATGCTTTCTCATGGTGCAGGTCCTATTGACTTACTAGGCTTCCTTTATATTTTTCATTTACCAAATTCACTTGAATACTCACTAATCAGAACTATTAGGATGTATTAAGGATTAGATTATTTAGTTAAGCAGTCACCACACTGATAAGCAAAAAATGCTCAGGATGCTCCAAATGTGCTGATAGAATAAACCTAGAAAAACATCTTCTAAATGGCTCTAAAACAGGCCTGGGTATCAGAAACATATTCAAGTTAGACCCAACATTAATACATTATTTTAATGCTTACCGAATTACAAAGCACTTATTTGACTTGATTTCTCCCTCTTCATTTAGGAAAGCTGTTCCATCCGTTGCTTGGTATGTTTAACTATGGTAACAAATCACCTGTATACTTTCTGAAGTTATGACAAGAGACTATATAACTGCAACCTGAAAGGTGGATGGCCTTACAAGAGAATGAATACAGAAAAGGAGGGAAAAAGAGAGAAGGAGGGATACAGAAGAAATATTTCTTTAAAGCAGAAGGAAAGCTCAGTTGGCACAAGTATCACCAAGACAATAGTTTTGAGAACTTGCGTCAAATATGGCAAAGAGATCATGAAACAAGGACTGAGTAAAGGCTAATGGGTTTCAGAATTCAGCCTGAAATTACATTGACACTGGTTGTAATAGAATGGTGACAGTGGATGTATTATATACTGTAAAGTATCAAGGAATAAGGGTAGCGAGGAAATAGAGACAGCTAGTCTAGAGCATTCATTTGAAAAATTTGCCCCCAAGGAATCTGAGATGACTTTTTCATACTATCTTTGTTAATTTCATAAACCCTTCTGTTTGGTCATTCTGCTGCTACATCTGGTTCTGCTAAGAAACAAGATTAGATTGTGTGCACCACAATCTCTTCCGAAATTCAGAATGTTCTAAATTTTCAGCTTCTCCAGAAACCATCCTTATTTAATCCAATGAGAACTATTTCAATGCTTTTCTTAAACTTTTAACTCCAATGACAGTAGTGTGCTCAACCCCAACCCCACTGTTTAACTGAAGTTATTTCTGACATATACTGATGTTAATTCCTTATTCTATAATTCTTTATTGATCTATAGGTACATTTATACTTCATGCCTATCGAAGCAAGACTTAAATTCTGAAGAATATAACAATTTCTGTGACCTGGTGAATGATCCACAGAAAATAATTTGTTGATGTGGCCTTATTTCTTTCTATACAAGAAATAATTCTGCAGTACAAGTAAGGGAAGTAAAAAAATAACCCATATCAGTCACTCAAACCTCTTTTCATTTTGAGTATGTATATACATATTGTTTTGCTCCAGTAATAGTTTGAGAGTTCAGACAGGTTATATTTTAGATATGTTGTCAAGCTCTCCCAGTCCTGGGTTGGCTTCAAAGGTCTTTTCACTGGTTAATTGACAACAGAGAAGCCAGGTTTCATGTGCTTTATTGGCTTGCTCCCTAGACCTGTGGTTTCTTACAATATATTTGAGATAGAACTCTATCACTGGGACACCTCAATTAACAAATCCTCCAGGAATATAGCTCCTGTACAATGGTATTGCCTCTGTTTAAAACAAGGACCTCTTGGGCGCCTGGGTGGCTCAGTCATTGGGCGTCTGCCTTCGGCTCAGGTCATGATCCTGGGGTCCTGGGATCGAGTCCTGCATCGGGCTCCCTGCTCGGCAGGAAGCCTGCCTCTCCCTCTCCCACTCCCCCTGCTTGTGTTCCTGCTCTAGCTATCTCTCTGTCAAATAAATGAATAAAATCTTAAAAAAAAACAAGGACCTCTTTGTAATCACACAAAGCACCGCTAGTGTGCCTCACAGTTGAACAGAGTTGTTAAGCTACACATTTGTGTGTGGCTACAGAAGAACAAAATAACTTGTGGGCAAGGCTTCTTAACCTCTCCCTCTCCCTTCAGTCCAAGTCTCCTTAATGGCTGTTTGATGTTTTCTAACAAATTTAATGTTATTTGTCTACACACAATTGAAAGTGAACAAAACTGTTCAGGACCCAGAAATCAAGTTTTCTGTGTGACTGATTCACCTTTCTACTTTTTCCCCCATCCACACTCTTCTCCATCTTGGTGGTACTCCTAATTTATAGTCTTTTCCCTTATCAAAAAAAACCCCGAATGATCTAGACAGCACCTTTCCAAATCTCTAGCAACTCCGGTCTTTATTTGGCTCCCTGAATGGAAAACAAGGCAGGGGTAACTTGGCTGTAGCTGTTTCTGGGAACAAGTGAGGGGTGAAGATTTTTCAAAGATTCAGCACCTGCCTTATCCTTAAAAGTCTAACATGTCTTCTCCCTGAAAATTCTTTCCCCAAACCATTCCTGCTTTAAAAACTTAATCTTGCCCTCCCCATTCTATGATATTCCAAGATATATATTTTACATGTTCTGGGATATCATGTTTACTGCCATTTAATATTTTGATACTATACTTATATTTTCTGGTATTTTTACCATTTATCATGAAGCTTTTTATAATAAACTATGAATTATCTTTTTGAATCATTTTCTGTCTAATAGATATAATTGGGTATCTTAGATACTTGTTATACAGGTATACTTTAAGCAACTATAGATTTCTGTAGACCACGTGAGAATCACAAAAAGAATGTACTAGAGAATTCCTCCAATTAGCAAATGTCACTAACATATTCAAAACCGGATTAACTTCAACTTTGTAAAAATACCTCCACAGCAGCAGCTGGCAACTCAACTCTGCCACTGTACTTTGAAAGTATTCATAGACAATATATAAATGACTAGGTGTGGTGGTGTTCCAATAACACTTTATTTACAGACAGACAGTAATTAAAAGCGTTGGTAAGGGTGTGGACAAACCAACCAGAACCCTAGTAAACTGCTGATGGTAGTCTAAAATGGTGCAGCCCCCTTGGAAAACAATCTGACAGTTCCTCAAATGGTTAAACACAGAGTTAACATATACTCCAATCATTCTACTTCCAGTTATTTATGTAACAGAAATGAATACATAAGTGTACACAAGAACTTGCTTATAAATTTTCCCAGAAGTGATATGAGTAATAGCCAAAAGATGAAAACAACCCAAATGTTCATGAACTGATGAATGGATAAATAAAATGTGGTACTTTCATACAATGAATTATTCTTTAGCCATAAAAAAAATAGGTACTGATATATGCTACAACATGGGTGAACCTTGTAAACACTATGCTAAGTGAAAGAAATCAGTCACAGAGGACCACATGTTGTATGACCGCAGTTACATGAAAGGCCCATCACTGACAAATCCATAGTAATAAAGCAAAATAGTGCTTGCCAGGGGATGGGGGTACTAGAGGGAAATGGGGAGTGACTGCTAGTGGGTTTCTTGTTGGGGTGATGAAATGTTCTAAAAATTGATTGTGGTAACAATTACACAACTCTGCAAAAATACTAAAAATCACTGATTTGTGCAATTTAAATCGGTAAACTATATAATATATGAACGATATCTCAATTACATCTCAATAAGGTTGCTATTTATTTTTTATGGTCAAATGCTCTTTTTTATAGAGCATGTTTTTATTGAGGTATAATTGACATGTAACATTATCTTAGTTTCAGGTGTACATCATAATAATTCAATATTTGTATATATTGCAAAATGATCATTACAAGTCTACTTAACATCTGTCACCATGCATAGTTGCAAAACATTTTTCTTATAATTTTTAAGATGTACCTCCTAGCAACATTCAATAATGCAATACAATATTATTAAGTATAGTCACCATGTTGTACATTATATACTCATAAGTTATTTATTTTATAGTGGGAAATTTTTACCTTTTGACTCCCTTCACCAATTTCACCCACTCCCCACCCCCTATCTCTGGCAACTACCAATTTATTATTATTTATTTACCTATATCTATGTGCTTGGTTTTTTCTTTCTTTTTTGTTTTTTTTGAGTTCCACATATAAATGAGATCATACTATATTTGTCTTTTTCTGTTTGTTTCACTTAGCATAATGCCCTCAGGTCCATATATGTTGTTACAAATGGCAGGATTTCATTCCTTCTCATGGTTAATAATATTTCATAGTATATATACCACAACTTCTTTATCCACTCATCTGTCAATGGATAACTTAGGTTGTTTCTATGTCTTGGCTATTGTAAATAATGAATAAAGCTGCTATATAAAAATTATTTACAAAAATAAGGCAGTAGGTTGGATATGGCCTGAGAGCCATAGTTTGCCAACTCCTACTGTATAGGATAAAGTTGTAAGAACTCTTATATATATATATATATATATACACACATATACAACATTTATGTAGATACAGGATTTCACCTGTATATGTTCTACTAATGTTTGTGTCTTCCATTATAAATGTTATAGGAGCTAAGGGTCAGGTATAGAATTTCTGAACATTTACACACAAACACACACACACATATACATACATAGGTAGCTTAATAAATTTTTTTTTAAAGATTTTATTTATTTATTTGACAGAGAGAGAGATAGCTAGAGCAGGAACACAAGCAGGGGGAGTGGGAGAGGGGGAGGCAGGCTTCCTGCTGAGCAGGGAGCCCGATGCGGGACTCGATCCCAGGACCCCAGGATCATGACCTGAGCCGAAGGCAGACGCTTAACGACTGAGCCACCCAGGCGCCCTTAATAAATATTTTTGATTAAGACCCGAAACCATGAGTTTTGTTTCTGTCTTTAAATAACAAATACTAAAGTGACTCACAAAGTCCTCAGAAAAAAAATGTGGTGTTATATACTTCAGCAGTTCGTGGTAGTCAAGTTGCACCATGGCCATAAAAGCCTCTTCTACTACTTTACAACATATTCTCAAGTAACAAAAATGACATCAGAGAAGAAGGTAATTCACAAAGATAGAAAGTGGAAGGAAATTATGCATTAGGTAGAGCAGGGGTCAGCAAACTATAGCTAATTAGTGTCACTGCCCCTTCTGTATTTTTTATTGAGGTGACATTCATATAAAATTAACCATTTTAAAGTACACAATTCAGTGGCTTTTAGTACATTCACAGTGTTATACAACAATCACTGTTAACTAGTTCCAAAACATTTTCATCATTCCCAAAGGAGACCCCATACCCATAAGCAGTCATCCCCCATTCTTGCCTTCACACAGCTCCTAACAAGCACTAATTTGCTTTCTGCCTTTATGAATTTATCTGTTCAGATACTGCATATAAATTGAATCATACAATATATGACCTTTTGTGTCTGGTTTCTTTCACTTGGCAGAATACTATTAAGGTTAATTCCTTTTTATGGCTGAATAACATTCCTTTATATGGATATACAACTATTTAATTATCCATTCATCTACTGATGGACATTTGGGTCATTTCTACATATTGACTATTGTGAACAGTCATTCTATGAACGCTTGTGTACAAGTATTTGAATATCTGTTTTCAATTCTTTGGGGCACATACCAAGGAGTAGAATTGCTGGGTCATATGGTAATCCCATGTTTAACTTTTTGAGGAACCACTAAACTGTTTTCCACAGAGGCTGAACCATTTTACATTCCAACCAGCAATATAAAAGGATTCTAATTTCTCCAAGTACTCACCAACATTTATTATTTTCCACTTATCTAAAATTACATACACCCTAGTAGGATACAAAGTGATGGTGATTTTCATTTCCCTAATGAGTAATAGTGTTGAACATCTTTTCATGTACTTGTTGGACATTTGTATATACTCTTTGGAGAAATGTTGCTGCTTGTTTTTGTAAATACAGCTTTATTGGAACACAGCTATGCTCATTTATTTATGTACTATCTATGGCTCTATATGTACTAGAAGGGAGTTGAGTTGTGACAGAGACCTTATGCTCACAAAGCTCAAAATGTTTACTATCTGGTCCTTTAGAGAAAATATTTGCTGACCCCTGAGGTAGAAGTTTCGGTCAGAAAATCGTAGGAAGCATTTTTACTGCACTATTCTAAAGGTTCATGGGCTAATTACTGGTTTGCTCAATTTCATCACTAAGAAAACTTGGAATAGCAAGATGCAGCCTCAAACAGGAGGCTGCCTTAACTGCCTTAACTACAATTCAAAAGTATAGGAAAATAGATAGCCAGACATCTTACACTTTGTATGAACTAATGATTATTGTACTTAACAGCCAGCATAAAAATCCAATGAACCCTTCAATTGTCGAAACCATAGGATGTAATCATGGTTTACCACAAGAAGTTTTAGAAGGCTTACTTAGCAAGCTATTCAAGAAAGGAAATGAAGGGACCACACAAGCCAGAACTGTTTAAATAGATCATGGAGGAGACATTTAACAAGTACTTCATGGCATTCAGACTCTTAAATCTTTAGTGGTATGAGTTTCAGATCACTATTTATCACTGTTTAGTAATCTGACTGACCTCCTGCCTCCAGTTATTTTTTCCTCAATCAATAATATTATGGACTAATAATAAAAACATACTTCCTTTCATTTCTCTGTAGCTATAAAAATTCTTGCTTTGGCTCACCAGATTGAATTCAAATGTTTAACGGAAATCTCAAGTATATTTAGGGAAGCGAAATAATATTGTCAGCATTTCTAAAATCTCTTCATATTCATCTTGACTTTTGTATTACACTGCTATAAACACTTGATCTTAGCCAAAAGGCCGAGAAGTGATACACTGCTATAAACAAATCTAAATGCCACTGGGAAAAACTTACACATTCAAGATTCTACAAAAGGTTTGTATTAAAAGATAAACCTCAGAAAATCAACTAAATATGGTCATTATATGGATTGGACAAGAAAAGGAATTCAAACTTTGTTACAAAACACCACCAGTGTCTCTTATGACAGGAGTTGTAAATCACATACAGAGGAATATAGCTACAAAAATGCTTATTTATTGGAGGCCCAAGTAAAAAATCATTCCCTAAATAAGAAAAGGTGTAAGCTTTTTTCATATGCTGCACATTCAACTTTGACATGAATTTTTGCAAAAATTTTCTAAAATGTTAATTGATCTTCTTTTTAAAAGTGTTTACTTAAATTCCAATTAGTTAACATACAGAGTAATATTAGTTTCAGGAGTATGGTATAGTGACTCAACACTTGCAAACAACACCCAGTGCTCAGCAGAGCAAGCACACGCCTCAATCTCCATCACTTAGTTTACCCATTCCCACCCGCATCCCTCTGGTAACTATCAGTTGGTTCTCCATAGTTAAGAGTCTGTTTCTTTGTTTGCCTCCCTCTTTTTTTCCTTTACCCTTTTTACATTTGTTTTCTTTCTTAAATTACACATATAAGTGAAATCATATGGTATTTGTCTTTCTCTGATTTATTTCGCTTAGCATAATACACTACCTCCATCCATGTCATTGCAAATGGCAAGAATTCATTCTTTTTAAATGGCTAAGTGATATGCCATTGTAAATACATACCCCCTCTTTTTTATCAATTCACCAATCAATGCACACTTGGGCTGGCTCAATGATTTGGCTATTGTAGATATTGCTGCTATAAACACCAGGGTGCATGTATCCCTTTGAATTAGTACTTTTGTATTCTTTGGGTAAATACCTAGTAGTATAATTGATGGGTCATAGGGTAGTTCTATTTTTAACTTTTTGAGGAAACTCCATACTATTTTCCACTGTGGCTATACAAGTCTGCATTCCCACCAAGAGTGTGTGATGGTTCCTTTTTCTCCACTTCCTCACCAAAACCTGTTGTCTCTTATGTTGTTGATTTTAGTCATTCTGACAGGTGTGAGATGATAGCATATTATAATTTTGATTTCCATTTCTCTGATGATTAGCTGTTGGCCATCTCTAGGTCTTCTTTGGAGAAATGTCTTCTGCCTATTTTTAAATCAGATTATTTGGTTCGTGGGTGTTGAGTTTTACAAGTTCTTCATACACTTTGGATACTGACCCATTATCAGATATGTCATTTGCAAATATCTTCCCACATCCCATAGGTTGCCTTTTAGTTCTGTTGAATGTTCCCTTGGCTGTGCAGAAGCTTTTCATCTTGATGAAGTCCCAAATGTTTATTTTTGCTTTTGCTTCCCTTGCCTCAGGAGGCATATCGAATAAGAAGTTACCATGGCCAATGTCAAAGAGGTTTCTGCCTGTGTACTCCTCTAGGATCTTGATGGTTTCCTGTCTCACATTTAGGTCATTAATACATTTTGAATTTATGTTTGTGTATGGTATAAGAAAGTGCTCCGGTTTCATTCTTTTTCATGTTGCTGTCCAGTTTTACCAACACCATTTATTGAAGACACTATCGTTTTCTCATTAGATATTCTTTCTTGCTTTGTCAAAGATTAATTGACCATATAGTTGTGAGTTCATTTTTAGATTTTATATTCTGTTCCATTGATCTATGTGTCTAATTTTATGCCAGGACCATCCTGTTTTGATTACTATAGCTTTGTAATATAACTTGAAGTCTGGAATTGTGATGCCTTCAGCTTTTTCAAGATTCTTTTGGTTAATCAGGATCTTTTGTGGTTCCATACAAATTTTGGTATTATTTGTTCGAATTCTGTGAGAAATTCTGTTAGTATTTTGATAGAGATTGCATTTATGTGTAGATTGCATTAGGTTGTACAAACATTTTAATAATATTTGTTCTTCCAATTGGTAAGTATGGAATGTCTTTCCATTTCGTTTTGTCTTCCTCAATTTCTTTCATCAGTGTTCTATAGTTTTCAGAGTACAGGTCTTTTATCTCTTTGGTTAGGTTTATTCCTAGATATTTTATTGTTTTTGGTGCTACTGTAAATGGGATTGATTCCTTAAAATCTCTTTCTGCTGCTTCATTATTAGTGTATAGAAATACAACAGATTTCTGTAGGTTGATTGTATATTCTGCGATGTTACTGAATTCATTTATCAGTTCCAGCAATTTTTTGGTGGAGTTTTTTGAATTTTCTATATAAAGTATGTCATTTACAAATAATTAAGGTTTTACTTCTTCCTTGCCAATTTGGATGCCTTTTATTTCTTTTTGTTTTCTGATTCCTGTGGCTAGGTCTTCCAGTACGATAAATGACAGTGGTGAGAATGGACATCTCTGCCTTGTTCCTGACCATAGAGGAAAAGCACTCAATTTTCCCCATTGAGAATGATATTAGTTGTGGGTTTTTCCTATATAGTCTTTATTATATTGAGGTATGTTCCCTCTAAAACTACTTTGTTAAGGGTTTTTATCATGAACAGATGTGGTACTTGTCAAAAGCTTTTTCTGCATCTATTGAAATGATCATATGGTTATCTTTCTTTTATTAGTGTAGTTTATTACATTGATTTGTGAATAATGAACCACCTTTGCAGCCTAGGAATCAATCCTTTTTGATCGTGAGGGTTTTTTTAAATGTATTGTTGCATTTGGTGTGTTAGTATTTTATTGAGAATTTTTGCATCCATGTTCATCAGGGATACTGGCCTGTGGTTCTCTTTTTTAGTGAATTCTTTATCTGATTTTGGTATCAGGGTAATGTTGGCCTCATAAAATGAACTTGGAAGTTTTCCTTCCTTTTCTATTTTTTCTAACAGTTTGAAAAGAACAGGTATTAACTCTTCTTTAAATGTTTCATAGAAATCACATGTGAAGCCATCTGATCCTGGACTTTTGTTTGTTGGGAGTTTTTTGATTACCAATTCAATTTCCTTACTGGTAATTGCTCTGTTCAAATTTTCCATTTCTTCCTGCTTTAGATTTGATAGGTTATATGTCTCTAGAAATTTATGCATTTCTTCTAGGTTGCCCAATTTGTTGGCATATAATTTTTTTTATTATGTTCAGTTAGCCACTGAATAATACATTAGTTTTTGAGGTAGTGTTCAATGATTCATTAGTTATGTATAACACCCAGTGCTCATCACGACACGTGCCCTTCTTAATACCTATCACCCTGTTACCCCCTCCCCCCACCTGCCTCCCCTCTGAAACACTCAGTTTGTTTCCTGGGGTCTACAGTCTCTCATGGTTCATCTCCCTCTCTGATTTCTCCCCCTTCAGACTTCCATCCCTTCCCCTATGGTCCTTTGTGTTATTTTTTATGTTCCACATATGAGTAAAACCATATGATAATTGTATTTCTTTGTTTGACTTATTTCACTTAGCATAATCCCCTCCAGTTCCATCCATGTCAATGCAAATGGTGAGTATTCATTGTTTCTGATGGCTAAGTAATATTCAATTGTATATATATACCACATCTTCTTTATCCATTCAGGCATCTTGGCTCCTTCCACAGTTTGGCTATTGTGGACATTGCTGCTATGAAAATGGGGGTGCAGGTGCCCCTTCTTTTCACTACATCTGTATCTTTGGGGTAAATACCCAGTAGTGCAATTGCTGGGTCATAGGGTAGCTCTCTTTTTAACATCTTGAGGAACCTCCATACTGCTTTCCAGAGTGGCTGTACCAGCTTGCATTCCCACCAACAGTGTAAGAGTGTTCCCCTTTCTCCACAATCTCGCCAACATTTGTTGTTTCTTGCCTTGTCAATTTTTGCCATTCTAACTGGTGTAAGGTGGTATCTCAATGTGGTTTTGATCTGAATTTCCCTGATGGCTAATGATGGTGAACATTTTTTCATGTGTCTGTTACCATTTGTATGTCTTCTTCGGAGAAATGTCTGTTCATGTCTTCTGCCAAATTTTTGACTGGGTTGTTTTTTGAGTGTTGAATTTGATAAGTTCTTTACAGATCTTGGATATCAGCCCTTTACCTGTAATGTCATTTGCAAATATCTTTGCCCATTCTTGGTGTATAATTTTTTCATAATATTTTCTTACAATTGTTATAGTTCTCTGGTATCAGTTGGTATTTCTCCTCTTTCATTTGTGGTTTTGTTTAAGTCCTCTCTCTCTAGTGAATATGACTGGAGATTTATCACTTTTATTCAATTTTTCAAAGAACCAGCTCCTGGTTTCATTGAATTGTTCTATTATTTTGTTTACTTAGACCACTGTGTTATCATTTGTTTCCAGGTATTTTTAAATTTCTTCTTTGATTTCCTAGTTGACCCATTCATTGTTTAGTAGCATGTTGTTTAACCTCCGTATATTTGTGGTCTTTCCAAATTATTTCTTGTGGCTGACTTCTTGTTTCACAGCATTGTGGTCAGAAAAGGTGCATGTTATGATTTCGATCTTTTTGTACTTTTTGAGGCCTGTTTTGTGACCTAATATGTGATCTATTCTGGAGAATGTTCTATGTGTACTTGAAAAGAATGTGCATTCTGTTTTAGGGATGGAATGTTCTGAATACATTTGTTAAATCCATCTGTTCCAGTGTGTCATTCAAAGCCATTGTTTCCTTGTTGATTTCTGTTTAGATGATCTGTCCACTGATGTAAGTGGAGAATTAAAATCCCCTACTATTATTGTGTTATTATCAATTAGTGCCTTTATATTTATTATTGTTTTATATCACTGGGTGCTCCCTTGTTGGGTGCATAAATATTTACAATATCTTCCTATTGGATTGTCTTCTTTATTATTATATAAAACCCTTCTATGTCTCTTTTTACAGTCTTCGTTTTGAAGTCTATGTTTGTCCAATATAAGTAATGATACTCCAGCTTGCTTTTGACATCCATTTATGTGATAAAATTTTCTCCACCCCTTCACTTTCAATTTGCAGGTGTCTTTAGGTCTAAAATATGTCTATTGTAGGCAGCATACTGATGGGTCTTATTTTTTTTTTATCCATTCTGACACCCTATGTCTGTTGATTGGAGCATTTAGTCCATTTACATTCAAAGTAATTATTGATAGATATGCATTTAGTGCCATGTTATCACTTGTTTTCTTGTTTCTGGAGATTTTCTCTGATCCTTTCTTGTCTTTGTCACTTTTGGTCTACCCTTTCCACTCAACGAGTCCCCTTTAATATTTCTTGTGGACTGGTTTAGTGGTCATAAACTCCTTTAGTTTCTGTTTGTCTGGGAAACTCTTATATCTCTCCTATTCTGAATGATAGCCTGGCTGGGTAGACTACTCTTGGCTGCAGATTTTTCCCATTCAGCACACTGAGTATATCATGCTACTCCCTTCTGACTTGCAAAATTTCTGTTGAAAAATCTCCTGCTAGCCTTATGGGTTTTCCCTTGTAAGTTAGGGACTTCTTTTGTCTTGCTGTGTTTTGTTTTTTTTTTTTTTAAGATTTTATTTATTTATTTGACAAAGAGAGAGAGAGGGAGAGCACAAGTAGGCAGAGAGGCAAGCAGAGCAGGGAGCCCGACACGGAGCTCAATCCCAGGACCCCAGGATCATGACCCGAGCTGAAGGCAGACACATAACGACTGAGCCACCCAGGAGCCCCCTGTCTTGCTGGTTTTAAGATTTGTTCCTTTGTAAATTTTCTTACAATATGTTTTAGTGTTAGCCTACTTTTGTTGATTTTGATGGGAGTTTTCTGTGCCTCCTTGTTCTGGACGACTCTTTTCTTCCCCACATTAGGGAAGTTTTGTGCAATTATTCCTTAAAATTAAATTTTCTTCCCCCTTTTTTCTCTCTTCTTTTTCTGGGACTCCTATACTACAAATGTTATTATAATTCATGGAGTCATTGAGCTCCTAAGTCTATTGTCATGTTCCATCATTCTTCTTTCTTTTTGTTCAGCTTCATTAGTTTCCATTATTTTGTCTTCTATGTCACTGATCTTTTCCTCTGCTTCTTCCAGTCTGCTGTTCATTGCCTCAGCCTATTTAATCTTGTTTATTGTATTCTTCATCTTGTTTGATTCTTATTTAACTCTTTTATCTCTGTGGTACACGTCTCACTGATGTCTTCTATTCTTTTCTCAAGCCCAGTGAGTATCCTTATTATTGTTGCTTTAAATTCTCCATCAAGCATGTTACTAATATGTTTCACTTAGACATCTGGCTGTGGCCTTGTTTTTTCATTCAGGATAAGTTCCTCCATCTTGGCATTTTGTCTAAGTCTCTGCCTTCTCCTCTGTGTTATGTCTCTTGTTCCTAAAAGTGGTGGCCTTATGGAGAAGAGGTCCTGTAATGCCCAGGGCCTGGTGCTTCAGGAAGTGTCTCTGGTGTGTGCTGTGTGTGCTCTGATATTCAGATGCTCAGTCCCTCAGGCCAGTCATCTGCAGAGGCTTTCCTTGCCTGCTGTGGGCAATGTTTGGTCCCTGGCCTGAATCTGATTAAGTTTTACCTAGGTATGCTCTGGTCTGCTTGTGAAATGAGACCTGACACCAACTCCACTAGAATTCTCTGGCTGGGAGATGCTGGTGTGGCCAGAGTTTTGTGCTGGTTTTCTGGGGGAGGGGCCCACCACACTGGACTGAGGCAACCTTGACTTAGAAGGGTATTCCTGCCAGAGCACAGGGTGGTGGGGCTTGGTGTAATCAAGTTAGGTAGCAAGTGTCTGAGCTGAGCTGTTTCCCTCAGGTGGCTCTGTGTTTATGCTGAGGGACAGGCCAGGGTAATGACACTATCAGCTCCTTTGTTTCTGGAGAGGTATCCCTGTAAATTCTGTCTTTCAAGGAAGTGCTCTAGAATAGGGAATAATCTCCCCTTTGTATGCCCCAGGCATTTTCCAGATCACTGTTTCCATTTTCTCTGCCTCTGTTGTTGTTTTTTGCCTGACTTCTCTCCAGGAATAACACAGTGCCCTCCTGGCTCTATCCCAGTCAAGCCTGCTGATCTTTAAAACTCCAGACTTTAAAGAGGTGCTGTGGACTGGTAGGGGTTTGTGCTAATCTTCTGTGGAAGGGGCCTGCTTAAGATCACTAAGGCAAGCTTGACTGAGAAGGACAATTCCACAGGAGTGCCGGGGGATGGGGCTTGGTGTAATCAACTTAAGCAGCCAGTGTCAGTGCTATTCTTCTTCCTTTAGGTAGCTATGTGTGTATGCTGTGTGTGTATGCTGTATGGAAGTAGCTTATGCTTAATTTGGGGGCAATTTCACAAAACTTCTCTTTTTCCACTTATAGCATTACAAGTAAAATAACATGGTCTATCCTGTTTCATGGATGTGGTCATACCACATGACATACAAGAAAGTGACAGGTCCACTTGAAGATCACAGTGAAAAGGATACAGACATAGATTAAAAAAAGGACTATCAGAGAGATTAAACAAAAAATCTGAGTCAATACTTAGAGAATATTAGTCTTTTATTCCCAAATTGGCTCATGAAACACACATGTCAGATGTACTAAATTCACTGATGGTATCTCCTAACCCCAAAATGACAAACTATATATAATTAAAATAATTGGGGTCTCATTCACCCAAGATTTTTAAAGAAACACAGGTGAGAAATCAAAATTACCATTTATAAAAGTACAGCTTGCTATCATTTATGGGCATCATACCAAATGGCTGAGGAACTGTCAACAAAACACCTATCCACCCATCCCCAACATTCATTAGAGATCTCTACGGAACCACAAACTAGCAAGTTTAACCTCCATATTGGCCAAGTTTCTAAAACCTGCCTTAAAAAATGAAACAGAATCAAAAGAAACCATTGCCATATGCTATTAGAGAAAAGGCTCATAGTTTTTGTAAAGAAAAATAATCCCTGACTAGAAACATTTGAATTTATAGAGAAGAAATAATAAAAATAAGTTAGACAAAGGATAATAATAAATATTTAGATGTTGAGTGGTTTTAAAACTGTATTCACCAAAACTCTAGGATACAGAGTTGCTTCACAGGTTCTGTCAATACTTTATTTGAAAATCATTTAAAACTATTTTTAGCTATTTTAAAATCTATAATAAAAATCATGAACTATCAACACAAATACCTGATTAGGTTTTATACCAAATATATAATATTGAGGACGACCTAATTATTAACTTGTTTGTTCAAACCTCAGAATAAATCTTGTCCGGCCATTTCTGTGCAATTATTTAAATTCTTCTGAGTAGGTCTGATTTGGAAGACCAGTTTCCATCTTATACAGGGCTATGCATTTCTGCTCACATAAAATTTTAAAGCAAGTACGGTACTATGGTATATATATCTAAGACTTGTCTGGCATCACATTGAGCCTGTGCACATCTGTTCAACATATGCTTTTGTCATGTTACAAGAATCAGTTGTAAAATAACAAGTAAAGATGCTAATACACATTATCATTAATGTACTTATTTGTGAGTTTTGGATATTTTTCTTATATTTTTGATAAAGAATATGAGCACTTGTAAGATAGTTAATGGTTCAACTTCAAATGGTTCCTAGTACTCTCCTTTTAGGCTTCATGATTAGTTAATTAAATGATAATCTATGATTGTAAGATGAGATTAAAATTTGTTGGCATTTATTTACCTGTATGGGTTAAGAGTTTCTCCATACTAAACATCAAAAACAAAATAAAGAAATATAATAGGTGTTGAGATAGATACAGTAGTAACTATCATCTATATCTCCTTATTTCAAAGTTTGGTGTTTATTAAAGCAATGTTATCCTAATTTGTTGACTTTAGAGCAAATGATAAAAATTGAGCATATAAAATAAATTATACCAATTAGATGAGTTTTATAAAGATAATGGAATGAACTTGGTAAATAATAATATAAATAACTTACAACGTGATGTGCTTGGAGTTAGTTGTATAAGCCAAAAAAAAAAGTAGGAATATTTCCAGAAGATATCAAATCTATGTGATGTCAAATTTACGTGATGTCTTAAAAACTTTAAGAAGTTTAAAAAAAAATAGCGGGAGTTTGAGGATTCTAGAGAGGAGGGGTGGGGGGATGTGTTAGCCTGGTGATGGGTATTAAAGAGGGCATGTACTGAATGGAGCACTGGGTGTTATATGCAAACAATGAATCATGGAACACTACATCAAAAACTAATGATGTAATATATGGTGATTAACATAACAATAAAATGAAAAATATATATAATAAAAAAATTTTAAAAATAGTGGGAGTTTTCAAGAAAGGGAAAAAGTGGCATATTATTCTTCTCTGTCATACTATGATACAAATATTTTATTTTATTTTTTTTAAAGATTTCATTTATTTATTTGAGACAGAGAGAATGAGAGAGAGAGAGCACATGAGAGGGGGGAGGGTCAGATGGAGAAGCAGGCTCCCTGCCGAGCAGGGAGCCCGATGCGGGACTCGATCCAGGGACTCCAGGATCATGACCTGAGCCGAAGGCAGTCGCTTAACCAACTGAGCCACCCAGGCGCCCAATATTTTAGATATAATATACAATATTATAATGTAGCTCTAGAAACTTTTTCTTAAGATAGAGTAGAAACAGAGAAACAATTGAAGGGTTTAGTGTGAGGACAGAAAGGAAGGTAACTATGTGGTAATAATAGATTAAAAAGATGAACGAGGTCTCTTCAGTTTTAAAAAGATGATGACCGAAATGGGATATTATCATAGTCAGACCATAACATGAACAGCATGGAGGAGATGAACTCAAATATGTCTGTCAAAAATACTAGAAGAACATAGTTCTGTTTGAAATTTTAGGGGTTTGAATTTAGGAAACACTAAGAAAATCAGAAGGAATACTTCCCATGGTGGGCAGTAAACTTAAGAGACTCTCAAAAGATGGTTCAGAATATAAATATAAATAGTGTATTTTAAAGGTTTCAGTTCATAAATAATGGAGCCATAATATTTTACGGGGGGAACTAGGAGGCATGGAGCTTATTTTAAACATGGGAGGTTGGGGACAGCAGGAGCAATCATGCCTTTCAACGACACATTCCACATACTTCTATTCAACATATAATAATAAATATTACTCAACATAGAATGATAATTTGGGAGGGTACCTTGCAAATAGACAAATGTTTCCAGTTAATTGAGCAGGCAGGGTTGGAAAATGAACAAAGAGAACAATCAAGATGATTAGGTTGATCTCCCTATTACAGCTGTATGTTTGACCTTTCAAATATAATATGTCTAAAGAACTTGAGGCTGTGTAAGTTTAGGAAAGTTTCTGGAGTCAGAGATTTCTTGGAGCTACCAGTAAAAATTCAGAATTTAAAACAATATGACAGCTTCACTTCTGGTCAAGATGGAGTAACAGCCTGTGACAACCAAAGCAAAGTAATAGATTTTTAAAAAGACAATATATATAAAACAAAGGATTTCAAGACCATGGGCATCAGACAACAAAGGAGAATAATCCCTGTGAGACTGGAAACAAATGAAGTAAGCCCACTGATTGCCCCAGCTTAGTGTTATGAAAGAGTTTCCAGACTGCAGTGCAGGAAGAACCCAGCTACAGGTTGGAAGACTCTGAAATTGAGGAGACAGAACTGAGAGGATGAGAAGACCAAGGTATCTTGCTATTATTCACAGGTTGGAGTACCAGAAAGGAGAAAGAGCAGCACAGGAAGAAAATCCTGGATATCTAAAACGTTCCCACTTGAGTTTCCAGCAGATATCACTGCCAGTGCACAAATGTGAGAAAACTACCCAAGACCAGGGGGAAAAACATCCAAAAGGATTAGAGGGAACTGCACCCAGTGATCACACAGGGCCTAGGAATAATGCCTGCTTCTGCCAGCTAGAATAGAAAGTCATTAATTCATAAGGCACTGAATAGAATAATAATATGGCATTGCCTAAAGAGTAGTGAATAATTAGTACTAGACTGAGCTCAGTCTGTACCCATCTAACTAATCTTAAAAGCAGTACTTGAAAGGATCAGTTTCCTAGAAATTTAACTATAGCCCAGAACAGAGCTACAGAATATATAATGGAATACAAAAATATCTAGCACTCAGAAAACTATATCCAAAATATATAAAGCATTCCTACAACTCAACACATCAAAAGCAAACAATTCAATTCAAAGTCAGCAAAAGACTTGAATAGATATTTCTCCAAAGACATATAGTCAATAAACACATGAAGATGCTCAACATTACTAATCATTAGAGAAATGCAAATCAGAACACAGTGAGATACCACTTCACACACATTAGGATGGCTATTAAACAGCAACAACAACAACTATATGCTCAACTAATCTCTGACAAAGCAGGAAAGAATATCCAATGAAAAAAAGACAGTCTCTTCAACAAATGGTGTTGGGAAAACTGGACACAACATGCAGAAGAATGAAACTGACCACTTTCTTACACCATACACAAAAATAAATTCAAAATGGATGAAAGACCTAAATGTGAGACAGGAAACCATCAAAATTCTAGAGGAGAACACAGGCAGAAATCTCTTTTACCTCGGTTGTAGCAACTTCTTACTAGACACATCTCTGGAGGCAAAGGAAACAAAAGCAAAACTGAACTACTAGGACTTCATCAAGATAAAAATCTTCTGCATAGGGAATGAAACAATCAATAAAACTAAAAGTCAACCAATGGAATGGGAGAAGATATTTGCAAATGACATATCTAATAAAGGGTTAGTATCCAAAATCTATAAAGAACTTATCAAACTCAACACCCAAAAAACAAATAATCCAGTTAAGAAATGGGCAGAAGACATGAAGAGACACTTTTCCAAATAAGACATCCAGATGGCTAACAGACACATGGAAAGATGCTCAACATCACCCATCATCAGGGAAATACAAATGAAAACCACGATGAGTTACCACCTCACACCTATCAGAATGGCTAAAATTAACAACACAAGAAACAATGGGTGTTGTTGGTGAGGATGTGGAGAAAGGGGAACCCTCTTACACAATTGGTGGGAATGTAAACTGTTGCAGCCACTCTGGAGAACAGTATAGAGGTTCCTCAAAAATTTAAAAAGTAGAACTACCCTAGGATCCAGTAATTGCACTACTAGGTATTTACCCAAAGGATACAAAAATGCAGATTCAAAGGAGTACATGTACCCCAATGTTTATAGCAGCATTATCAACAATAGCCAAATTATGGAAAGAGCCTCAATGTCCATTGACTGATGAATGGATAAAGAAGATGTGGTATATATATACAATGGAATATTACTCAGCTATCAAAAAAATGAAAACTTGCCATTTGCAATGACATGTATGGAACTAGAGTGCATTATGCTAAGTGAAATAAATCAGTCAGAGAAGGACAAATCCCATATGATCTCACTCATATGTGGAATTTAAGGCAGAAAACAGATGAACATATGGGAAAGGGGAAAAGAAAAAAAGGAAAGAGGGAAACCAACCATAAAAGACTCTTTTTTTTTTTTAAGATTTTATTTATTTCACAGAGAGAGACACAGCGAGAGAGGGAACACAAGCAGAGGGAGTGGGAGAGGGAGAAGCAGGCTTCCCGCAGAGCAGGGAGCCCAGTGTGGGACTCGATCCCAGGACCCTGGGATCATGACCAGAGCTGAAGGCAGACGCTCAACTACTGAGCCACCCAGGCACACCCCTAAACCATAAGACACTCTTAATGATAGAGAACAAACTAAGGGTTGATGGAGGGAGGTGTGTGGGGGATGGGCTAGATGGATGATGGGTATTAAAGAGGGCACTTGCTGTGAGGAGCACTGGGTGTTACATGTAAGTGATGAATCACTGAATTCTACTCCAGAAACCAATATTGCACTGTATGTTAACTAAAATTTAAGTTAAAAAAAATAACCCAGAAAATAAAAAGTTTTGGTTAAGATATAGAGAAACTGGAACCACTGTGCACTGACGGTGGGAATATAACAGTCACTGTGGAAAAGTCTGGCAGTTCCCCAACAAGTTAAACACAAAATTACCATATGATTCAGCAATTTCACTCCTAGATATATAACCAAAAGAAGTGAAAGCAGGGACTCAAATAGACACTTGGACATGAATGTTCATAGCTGTATTATTATTCACATATGCCAAATGGTGGAAAAACCTAGATGTCCTTTAATAAATAAATGGACAAATAAAATGTGACATTTTTAAAAAGATTTATTTATTTGAGAGAGAGCTTGAGTGAGTGGGGGGAGGGGCAGGAGGAGAGGGAGAGAATCTCAGGCAGACTCCCCGCTGAGTATGGAGCCCCATGTAGGGCTTAATCCCAGGACCTGAGATCATGACCCCCTGAGTCAAAATCAAGAGTTGGCCACTTAACTGACTGAGCCACCCCAGCACCCCAAAATGTGGTATTTTGACACAATGGAATACTATTCAGTCTTAGAAAGAAATGAAATTCTGATACATGCTACAACATGGATGAACCTTGAAAACATTATGCTAAGTGAAAGAAACCAGTCACAAAAAGACAACGTATTGTATGATTCCATTTACATGAAATGTACAAATTTATAGATATAGGAAATACATTAGTGGTTGCCTGGGGCTGGGGGAAGGAGGAAATTGGGAGTGACTTTTTAATGGCTACCATGTTTATTTGTGGGGTGATGAAAGTGTTTGGAATTAGATAGTAGTGATGTTTGCACAACACTGTGAATGTATGAAAAGCCACTAATTGTACCTTTTAACATGGCTACAATGGTGAGTTTTATGTTGTATGAAGTTTACCTTAATAAAGATATTAACAAATTGGAGCTAACATTGTATAAAATAAATTATACACCAGGCCTTATTCCATGTGTGCAAGACTGGTTCAACATTTGAAAACCGATTAATATGCTGATTATATTATTAATATGGTAATCTACTATATCAACAGATAAATATGAAAAAACTCAGCAATTAGGAATAGAGAGGATGTTCCTCAGCTTGATAAAGAACATCTACAAAATACCTACTGATAACATCATACTGTGTGACATTGGCAGAACAATACATGCACAGATCAATACAACAGAATAGAAAACCCCATGTGGACCCACAAAAATATGCCTAATTATTTTATTTTTTATGACACCTTTATTGAGATATAATTCACACACCACAAAATTCACCCTTTTAGCTATACAATCCAGTGGTATTGAATATATTCACAGAGTTGTGCACTCATCACCAGTACCTAATTTTAGAACATTTCGATTACTCCCAAAAGAAATCTTATGCCCTAATATGGTCACATCTCACACTTTTCCCCCCATTTTCCACTGCAAGTACTAATCTACTTTCTGTCTTTATAGATTTTCCTATTCTGGACATTTCACATAAATTGAATACTATATGAATTCACATAAATTGAATACGATATGTGGCCTTTTGCATCTAGCTTCTTTTACTTAGCATGTTTCCAAGATTAATGCAAGTTTATCTATAAATGTATAAATATTTTATTAATTGTTATGGTACAACTGATTTTTGATAAAGAAGCAAAAGCAGTTTAATGGGGCAAGTATATAGTCTTTCAACAAATGATGCTGGAGCAATTGAACATCCATAGATTTAAAAAAATATCAGTCTTGAACTTTACTTCACCCTTATACAAACTTATGTCAATATGGACTATGAATGTAAGTGTAACTTGTAAAATAATCACTATGTTGTACTCCTGAAACTAATATAACATTGTATGGCAGCTAAACTTCAATTAAAAAAAATTGTAGGAGACAAAAATTACAAGAGATTAGCAAAAAAACATAAAAGAAAGCAAATCTTCAGAATTTAGGAATAGGCAATACTTCTTAGAGTTGGCACCAAAAGCATAATCCATTAAACAAAAAGTGGTAAATTGGACTTCATCCTTATTAAATCTTTTGTTCTTCAAAGGACCTAAGAGGATGAAAAGATAAGCTACAGAATGGGAGAAAATATTTGCAAACTACATATCCAACAAAAGACTAGTATGTTGAATATATAAAGAGCTCTCAAAATGCAATGGTTAAAAAAAATCCAATTAGAAAATTTTAAAAAAAGACATGAAGAGAGACATTTCACTGAAGAGGATAGATGGCAAATAAGCATATCAAAAGATGTTTCACCTCATTAGTCATTGGAAAAATACAACCTCAAACCACAATGAGATATTACTACACACCTACTCAAATGGCTAAAATAAAAATCAGTGATAACACCAAATACTAGAAAGGATGTGGAAAAACTAGATCACTTATACATTGCTGGTGGGAATGCAAAATGATACAGCTAGCCTGGATAACAATTTAATAGTTTCTTATAAAACTAAACCAGGCAACCAGCACTTGCACTTGAGCAATAGTCCCAGAGGCATAAAAATTTATGTCCACGTAAACCTGTAAACAAATGTTCAAAACAGTTTAATTCATTATAGCCCCAAACTGGAAACAGACCAGATGTTCTTCAACATGTGAATGGTTAAACTGCAGCAATAAAAGGAACAAATAATCTATACACACATCAAAATGAAACTTCGGAATGGATAGAGCCAATTTCAGAAGGACATATATTATATGATTCCTTTTATATAACATTCTAGAAATGAGAAAATTATAGAGATGGAGAATAGATTAGTGATTGCCATGAGTTAAACATAAAGGTTTCATGGGTGTGGATAATAAAAGGACAACCAACAGGATCATTATGGTAATGGAATTTTTCTGTATCTTTAGTGCATAAATTCAACATCCTGTTTTTTAATATTGTATTAGTGTTTTATAAGATGTTACTATTGGGGGACACTGGGTGAAGGGTACACATGATCTCTATTATTTCTTATGTGTGCACACAATCTACTATTATTTCAAAATAAAAAGTTTATTTCAATTTAAAAGACTTTCTCAGAGATATAAAAGCTAAAAGAATTCACCACCAGCATACCCAAAGTATAAAAAATGTTACAGTGCATCCTTCAGGAGAAAGTCAAATAACAGCAGACAGAAATATGGATCGCTACAAAGAAATATAGAACATCAGAAATAGTAATTACAAAAGATTGTTTTCTTATTGTGTGTACTATAAACCCTAAAGTAACCACTAAAGTAATAAAAAAGAATTATAGCTAATAACCCATGCAATAGAATCATAACAATAGTCATTTGATCCAAAAGAACGAAGAAGAGGGAAAGGGGGACAAAGAACAGATGGGGGAAACAGAATACAAAATGACAAGATGACAGACTTAAACCTAACCATATCCACAATCACATTAAATGTAAATATTCTAAAATCCCCAATTAAAAGGCAGAGACCTTCAGACTGGATTTAAAAAAGCAAGACTCAATTATAGGCTACCTAAAAAAATATACTTTAAAATAAAGACACAAGAGGCTAAAAGTAAAAGGATAAAAAAAGATATAACATACTAACACTAATTAAAATAAATCTGGAGTATGTATATTAATCATATAAAGTAGATTTTAGAGCAAAGAATATAACTGGGAACAAAGAAGTTCATTTCATAGTGATAGAGGTCAATTCATAAAATGGACAATTCTAAATACTTATGCACCTAATAACAGAGCTTCACAATACATAAATGAAAAACTGACAGAACTGTAAGGAGAAATAGACAAATGCACAATTATACAGAGAGATTCCAATACTCTTTCCTCAATAACGGATAGAGTTAAGTAGACAGAAAATCAGTAAGGAAACAGAAGACTGCAAATACTATCATCCAAGTTGAACTAATTGATATGTAAAGAACACTCCACTAAGCATTTGAAGAGTACACATTCTTTTTCACCAGCACGTGAAATTTACCAAGATAGACCATATTCTGGGCCAAAAAAAGGCTCAATAAATTTAAAAGGATTTTAAGTCACACGAAGTAACTGTCTTATCACAATGGAATTAAAATAGAAATCAAGAACAGAAATACAGCTGGAAAATAATCCAGTACTTGGAAATTAGTTAACATACTTCTAGCTAATCCATGGGTCAAGGAAAAAATCAAAAGGGAAAGTAGAAAAAGACTTTGATCTGAATGATGATGAATATACAATATATCAGAATTAAAAATTCAGGGAAAATTTATAGCACTTAAATGCCTATATTAGAAAAGAAAAAAAGGGGGGGGTGCCTGGGTAGTTCAGCTGGTTAAATGGCTGACTCTTGATTTTGGCTCCAGTCATGATCTCGGGTCCTAGGACTGAGCCCTGCATCAGGCTCCTTGCTCAGTGGGGAGTCTGCTTGAGGATACTCTGTCCTTCTCCCTCTGCCCCTCCCTCCACTCGTGCTCTCTCTCTCTCTCACTACAATAAATCTTAAAAAAAGAAAAACAAAGTTCTCAAATCAATGACCTCAGCATTCTAAATTAAGTAGTAAAATAAGAACAAATTAAATCCACATAAAAGGAAATGTCTGCAGAAATTAACAATTTGATCCTAAAATTTATAAAGAAATGTAAAGCACCTAAAATAGTTGAAAGAGTTTTGAAAAAGAACAATGCTAGGGCATCTAGGTGGCTCAGTCGGTTAAGCCTCTGACTCTTGGTTTCTGCTCAGGTTATCTAAAATAAATAAATCTTTTAAAAAAAGAAAAGAAAAAGAACAATGCTGAAGGACTTACACTACTTTGCTCAGGACAGTATAAAGCTACAGTAAGCAAGACAGTATGTTATTGTGCAAAGATAGAGAAAACAATATTGACATTTGATTTTTATTATATTGTCAGTTATGCCTTTATATCGTCAATTGATTTCCAACACAGGTATGAAAGCAATAGGGAAAGAACTGTTCAATAAATGGTGCAGAAACAAATGGATATCTATATGCAAATAAACAAACCAACCTTGGCTCTTATCATATACTATATACAAAATTAAGTCAATATGAATCATAGACCTAAATGTAAGAGTTAAAACTATAAAACTTCTAGACAAAAACATAAGAGAAAATCTCAGTGTCCTTGAGTTTGCCAAAGATTTCTTAAATATGACATAAACCCACAAATTATAAAAGGGAAAAAAAGTCAACAAATCAGATTTCATCAACATTAAAAATGTTTACCCTTCAGAAGACACCACTGTAAAAATGTAAAAGCAAGCCACAGACCATGAAAACATGTATTTGCAAAATATATATCTGACAAAGGACTTGTATCTAGAGTATATAAGGAACTCTTATAACTCAATAAGATGATAATGAACTTAGTAAAAATAGGCAAAATACTTAAACAGACACTTCACCAAAGAATATATTTGGATGGTATATAAGCACATGAAAAGATGTTTGATATTATTAGCCATCAGAGAAATGCAAATTAAAGCCACTATGAGATAATACTATACAACCACTAAAATGCCTACAATTAAAAAGCTCACTATACCAAGTCTTCGCAAGGATGTAGAACAACTGGAACTCTCAAACATTGTTAGTGGTAGTGTAAAATTTAGAAGTTTGGCAGTTTTTAAAAAGGTAAATATACACCTTCCATATGTCCCAGACATCCCATTGTCCAATCATCTAAGAGAAATAAATGCATATATACACAGAAACTCTTGTACACAAATGTTCATAGCAGCTTTATGTATAATAGCTAAAAGTAAAAATAAGTCAAATAGCTATCAATAGTTGAAAGGGAAAATAGATTGTCATATATCTGTATAATGTAATACTACTCAACAGTAGAAGAGGAATGAACTATACATACACACAACATAGATGAATATAAAAATAGTTACGCTGAGCGGAAGAAGCAAGATAAAGAGTTCATACTGAATGAATCCACTTATAGAAAATTCTACAATCTGTAAATTATAGTGACAAGAAGTAGATCAGTAGTTGTCTGGAAGGAAAGGAAGTGATGGGGAAGGGAATGGAGGAAATACAAAAAGGCACCAGAAAATTTTGGGGGGTGATGGATATTCATTATCTTGAGTGTGGTGATGTGTGTATACATCAGATTGTACACTTTAAATGTGCTTTATTGTATGTCAATTATACCTCAATAAATGTGTTAAAAACTATAAGGAAAAATATGGCATAGTTAACACAATCACAGTGTTATTCATAATTATTTTATTGCTTTTAAAGATTTCTAAGTGTTTAACATCAAGCCCCAAGAAAAGCCAGGTCTTTCTAGCCAAAGGACCAGGAAAATGGCAGACTAGCAAGACAGAAAACTTGTAGACAATCAGCTCCTTACTCTATCCAAACACCACAGATAAAACTGTGGCCCTACCTACATCACCTTCAGTAAAGGCCAAGTGGGAAACTTGGATATCAACTCTAGCCTAGCTGTAAGGAGGTGCCCTTCTTACCTCCCCATTGGAGAGATGTCAGAGAAGACTGAGTAGAGAGCTAGGACCTTCATCCTTGCCTGGCCATAACAAGGTTTCCCCACTCCTTGGTGTCAGTAGAAACCATTTGGTAAGTCTGGGCTTCCACTTCCACCTAATGGTAAGAAGGTGCTCCTCCCTGCAAGTGTGGTATCAGTGGAGGCCTCATGGGGAGCCTGAACTTCCACCTCTGCCTAGCAGTAACAAGACATCCTCTTCCTGACTAGAAAGGTTGTCAAGAAAGGTTGAATAGGGAACCTAGATATCCATGCCCACCTGGCATGAACCAAGCAGTGCCTACCTTCCCTCACAGGTGTAATGTCAGAGGATGCCTGCTAAAACTGATATAAATAAGATCCAGAACTTATAGCAAAATACTCAAAATGTCCAGGATTCAATTAAGAATCACTTATTAGAGCACCGGATATAGTATGGAAGTGCTGAATCACTAAATTGTACACCTGAAACTAATATTACACTGTATTTTAACTAACCAGAGTTTAAATAAAAACTTAAAAAAAAAATCACTCATCATACTAAGATCCAGGAAGACCTCAACCTAAAGAGAAAATAAAATCAACAGAAACCAATACTGAGATGACAAGAGATTAGAATTATCTGAATAGGATTTTATTTTATTTTATTTTATTTTATTTTTATTTTATTTTAAAGATTTTATTTATTTATTCATAAGAGACAGAGAGAGAGAGAGGCAGGCTCCCCGCTGAGCAGGGAGCCCGATGCAGGACTCGATCCCAGAACCCTGGGATCATGACCTGAGCCCAAAGGCAGATGCTTAACCATCTGAGCCACCCAGGCACCCCTGAATAGGATTTTAAACAGTGATCATAATAAGCTTCTTCAAGGAGCAATTATGAATACAACAGAAACAAATGGAAAAAAATAGGAAGTCTCAGTAAAGGAAGAGAAGTTATAAAGAAGAACCAAATGGAAATTTTAGAACTGAAAAATACAATAGCCAAATTAAAAACTCAATGGATGGGCTCAACAGCAGAAGGAATTGAATGGAGGAAAGAATCAGAAAACTTGAAAATAGAACAATAAAATAGGCATAAGATTAAGCAAACTATAGTACATCCATACCAGAGAATATTACTCAACAATAAAAAGGAAAATCTATTGATACAGGCAACAAATTGGATGTCTTTCAAAAGTATCATGCTCAGTGAACAAAAGTCAATCTCAAAAGGTTACATACTGTATTTTCTTTATATAATACTAAAGAAATGACAAAGTTTTACAGATGGAAATATAGTGGTTGCCAGAAGTTAGGGATAAGTGATGGATGGGAGGGGTTGGGGCTTATTCCAAAGGGGTAGGAGGCAAGTGGAAGACCTTTGTGGTGATGGAATAGTGTTGTCTCTTGGTTGGTTATACATATCTTCACATGTGATAAAATGACATAGAACTATATACATACAGAGTATCAATGTCATTTTTCTGGTTTGATATAGCACTCTAGTTAAGTAAACTGTAACCACTGGAGGAAATTGGATAAAGGGTACGAGAGACTTTTCTGTACTATTTTTGTAACTTCCTGTGAATTTTTAAAAATAAAAGCTTATTTTAAAATATTCTAATATTTTATATTCAAATATATATTAAATTTTATATTAATTAAAATGTTATGTATGTTTTATATTAAATTATATTACAATAAATATTTTAACATAAAATGTTAAAAAAGAAAAAATAAAATCAAGACATTGGAAATAACTAGAAGCACAATTTAACAAATATGAATGATGGTTATGAGTGATAGATAAGATTCTGCAGGCTAGAGAGACATCCTAGAGTTGGAAAACAAAAGCATTATACTTCTTGTATCCAAAGGACATAGTACCGAATCACTGACTACCAAAAAGAAATGAAATTGAGGGTTTACTCTAATTCAAGCATAGGTTACACACCACTAGAGAATAGTTATTTTCAAACTTGGGAACATTATCTTTTGGATAACAAGGTAGAGAACGATGATGGTATATAGTAGGCTATCAATATATATTTGTTGAATGAATGAATGGGTAAGCCAGTTTCCTTCTTATCTATGTCATTATTGTTACATTCTCTCAGCCTTTAAAAACTTTTTTTGGGGGAGAGGGATGGTTAGGGGAGACCAGAATTTTGGCTCTTTGGTGATAAATGATTCTTTTTTTTTTTTTTCCCTTAGGGTGGAGTGTTAATAGAATTTTGTTTCCTCCAGAAGTAAAATAGTTTAAAAACCATTGTTCCAAAGCACCAATTTCTAATTGTTAGGCAGTGCTAGGCCTATGACCATTTGATTTGGGGATCTTATCTAAATCATTTTAAGTTAAAGTGACTTTGAATTAATTTTGGTTGGAGAATTTCACAGTAACCATTAATAAGATTGTTAATACTCTGGGATACCACCCTAGATGACAAGATGTCGGAATGATCAAGATGCCATAGAGAGAATGTTGCTCCTTAGGTAAATACAATGATCTCAGCTCCAGCCATTTATAATAAAGTCACTTTATAAAAATATGGGAGATGAGATTATCTAATAAAGGTTTATCTGGGTAGCATTAATAAAGAAAGATGCAAGGGTAAAAGTAGGATTTTCCAAGAATACAAAAAAAGGGGGGGGCGGGGAAACTAACAGTTTTCTTTGGTGTCTTTCTCTTATTAGGTAATACATTAATAGGGAATTTCCACTAAGACAGAAGGTCTCAAGAGCAAGGAATGAATGGGGGTGGTAGTGGTGGAAGAAAACAAAAATAAGGAAAGATAAGAAGAGATCTTGCAGGTAAGGTTCCGTACTAGACCAAGGTAGTGGCAAAAAGGAAGGACAAAGAGGAGTACAAATTTTCTTTTGGTCTAATCTCATTATCCTCTTCTCAGCTCAAAAAATGTCCATTATGCCCACCTCTCCCTTTCTGGCTAGCTCATTGCTTGTCCCTATTATATCTACTGATACCTAATCAAGATTTATTATAGCTGAGCCTCCCCATAGACTCTGGCAGGTCAATGTTAGTCTGGTTTTCAAAAGGAAAGCTCAATGCAGTTGACAGATAAAATGCAATTAAGGTCTAGAGCCTCAAATCTCATTGGTTTAAATCTTATGCCTGATAATCACCCATCATCATATCCTTTTTAGTCAGAGGGCACTAAAGCTAACTGATGCATCACACAGAGAACTCCAAACCATGCTGCTCTGGAGAAATGTGCATAATGTACCTCAAATATCAAGGGCTGGCTTCAGCGCTCACAAGCACTATAACCAGTGAAGCCTCTCTAGTGCTAGGTCTAAATATAACACATCAAGCCACTAATTGTTTTCATTTAGTGAAGCTCTTTAAACGTTTAATAATTTACTTTCATTATACTGCCAAAGTCGAGGTCACATAAGGGAGCAGCTGCAGCATTCTGTAGGCATAATTCATAGCTTTCCATTCAATCTAGATACTTCAGTTGCATTGTCATATTTTCGAACTGATAAATCTGATTATCTTTAGAGAGCATACCACTTGCTCCCCTCAGAAAACATTTTTCATTCACCAATAAACATCTCATCAGAGACATTTGATTGTCCACCAAATGTATGTTCCTGTAATAGATACTTAAGACACAAGAACAAAAAAAATGGAAAGCAAATTTCTCTCCTTCTGAACGGTCAGTCAAAAATGGATATAATGAGGGGCACCTGGGTGGCTCAGTCGTTAAGCGTCTGCCTTCAGCTCGGGTCATGATCCCAGGGTCCTGGGATTGAGCGCTGCATCGGGCTCCCTGCTCCGCGGGAAGCCTGCTTCTCCCTCTCCCACTCCCCCTGCTTGTGTTCCCTCTCTCGCTGTGTCTCTCTGTGTCATATAAATAAAATCTTAAAAAAAAAATGGATATAATGACATGGTTGCTTGCAAAGCAGGACAACCACTAAAGCCCAAAGGCTTCTAGAAAATCTCCTTCACTCTCAGGAAAGTTGGTATGCCCTGACTATTTCCAGAAAATACTTTCATGGCTTAAATGCATTTATGTAAGGGCATCAGGAATTGTATTCTACCAATCATCTTTGTAAAGCTCATCCGTGGTCATAGATTCCAAAGACCATCAATCCAGAAACTCTCTACCAAAGCCCAATTTCAAGCCATAAGATGCTAGTAGCAGAGCTGTATTTTCCATAGGCCACAGCAAATCCAAAATCATTCCCATTTTTCTGGGCACAAGGTGATATGCAGGTATTTCCAGCTAACAATAAAAGTAGCTTCTTTGTCCCATAGTACCTATGCAAAGAAATAAACACTTTCCCTTCCTAACACCATGAAGAATACAATCTTACCTATCAACATCTGAAAGGCCAAGAGTTTTAGTTATTAACCTTGCTGAGTTCTAAGGATAACAACTTTTATTAATTTCATCCTTCAGAATATAAAGGGAAATCACCTTTCCTCTTCGTTCTCTATTATTTCCATCCAGTTCAGTTTGCTTAATGAATGTACTGATTAGTTACTGACTGTCCATCATCTTTAAAATGAATTTTAGGGGTGCCTGGGTGGCTCAGGGGTTTAAGCGTCTACAGTCGGCTCAGGTCATGATCCCGGGGTCCTGGAATCAAGCCCCATGTCGGGCTCTCTGTTCGGTGGGAAGCCTGCTTCTCTCTTTCCCTCTGCCTGCTGCTCTGCCTGCTTGTGCTCTCTCTCTGTGTGTAAAATAATACAATTAAAAAAAAATAAAATTAATTTGAAAAGTAGATTTGGAAAAAACATCATTTGTGTTTGGAGATAGACTGGGCACTCATAAAGCCCAGGCTGTCCACGGTCCACACATCTGAGTTATGCACACACTGTACCCAGTGTCACAAAATGCTGGAGACACAGATTTCACACTGAGGAGTGCAGTGCTTCCTATAGGAACAATGCCCCTGTGGGTAGTCAATAAATCTTTATTAAAAGCTTCCTCCCAGAGAGAAAAAGGGAGAACCAGGGGAGGGCTAGTTGGAAGCTTCTGTAGCTGTTTCAGGAGGAAACACTTATTGAAACAAAAGGGAATGTCTGTAACCTTTCTAGCAGAGGGCATTGGGGACTGAGAGAAGTGGCCACATATCATTCTGGAACAAAGGGGATTGGGTAGTCATTTCAAGCCTTTGGCAACTAGACTGCTATGCACCAAAAATACACAACCTCCCGTGTGTAAAGCATTGCTACATTTCCCTATTGCCACCAGTAGCATCTGCTTTTGAAAAGTAATGCTCAGGGGTTATACAGTAAATATATATACCTTTCTAGGTAACTTATCCAGTACCTTCAACTATCCAGAATTAGCCAATAACCTAGAAGACAGACAATAATATACATTCTAATGACCAAGCATTAAGATGTATATTTGCTCATAAAAATATAGCAAAATATAACATTAGGGTTAGGTTATCATAATAGGATTGCTTATGTCTTCAATGTATAGTCACTGGTAAAATTGTGTCTAAAAACAACAAGCATATTTATCTGGTTCCAGGGGCACAACTGATTAGGAATGGGGAGCTTCCAAATACATCAAGTAGTAACAGCTGACAGCAGTGGAAGAGATTAAAGAACTATAAAAAGCAGATATGAAATTTAAAAAGCATAGCAGTCTGGAGACATTTAGTGTAGGGGCAAACAGTTCTATTCATATCAAGTGTCCCCAGTGGAACAGTTATAGTAGAGCAAAGCAAAAACTTGAGTCATAATGTTGGCAAAACTCTAACCTTGTCCTGATTTGGTCATCTAGTATCACACGAATAGCTCCAAGCAGAAGGCCTTCTTGAGGTGGTGTCAGACAGTGTGGGGAGGCGGGGGAACAAGGCACTTACTAGTCATATAGCTTCAGATGCATCAGTTAATCATTAAGTCTCAGATTTTTTTTTATCTGTAAAATGTGGATACTTACTACTTCTCTTACAGGACTGTCATAATGACAAGATACTGTACATAAAAGCGCTTAGTAAAACATAAACTGTTAAAAGATGGTAGCTTTCCGGGCGCCTGGGTGGCTCAGTCGTTAAGCGTCTGCCTTCGGCTCAGGTCATGATCCCAGGGTCCTGGGATCGAGTCCCACATCGGGCTCCCTGCTCAGCAGGAAGCCTGCTTCTCCCTCTCCCACTCCCCCTGCTTGTGTTCCTGCTCTCGCTATCTCTCTCTGTCAAAAAAAAAAAAATCTTAAAAAAAGAAGATGGTAGCTTTCCATTTATTTCGTTCTGCTTACTCCAAAATGGGACTATAAGAATCCATAGTGGTTATCTTACTTTTTTCAAAACTTTTTGTGCTTTCTCATTTAACATAATGCTCCTTCTCTTATATTTGCCAGGCATTATGATGACATCTCTAGGTAGAACTGAACCCTATAGGCATCCTTGATTCCTTCCTTTCCATTCATATCTAAGCAGTGACCCTGGCGATCTTTTTAACCCTCCCTATAACTTTCCATTCCTTCTGATACATCCTTGTCCAGACCCTTAGAGCTCATCTCTAACTGGTTTTCTTATATCTAGTTTCCCGCAACTCATTTGAACTTTCCTTTATCTGCTGTAAAGACAGCTTTGTGTATGTCATCCCCTAGACCAAAAGCTTTCACTGTCTTCCCAGTGCCTTCAGGATAAAATCCAAACTCACCAAACTGGCATTCATAAAAACCCATGGGAGGAATTTATCACTGGTCTCAAGAAAATCTGTGCTTGCTTCTTCTGAGAAATTGGTTCATTTTTACCTCATGGACCCCTGCAAATCTTATAGCTAATATTTCCCTCTTTGATCTGTCTGCTAAGACACTCAGCCAAACTTAGGGTACAGCTATAAAATCCCTAATTCTGTGTACTCAGTCTAAACCTTACCATGGCCTCATTTCAGTTTCTTACATTTATTTTCCCTTCACACTCATTTCTCTGTCAATTTGTTCATCCTGTTATTATTGTATTAGTTTCTCAATAAACCAACTCAAATCCTGTTAGAATGAGGTAGAGTATAAAATGATATGTGAGACTAAAAAAAAATACATGACCATATGAACAGAGGTGGAAAAAAAAAAGACTGGGTAGCAAGAGAGGGAGCAAGAATGAAGATGAAAATGATCTTCACCGATATAAAAATAAATATTAGTTCAACTGTAAGGAAAGTAGAAAGAACTCTTTGAGGAACATTTACTATGAGCATTTGTAATAATCTAACAGGGAAATAAATGAAGCATTTACAATAACAAATCTGTTCTTGACAACATCTCTGAAAACAGGAAGTTCTACTGCTAACCTTTATGTCTTAAAATATATTACCAAACAAAAATTTAATGAAGTCAAAGCTAAGCAGAATTATGATGATGACTTACATTTGTACTGCTTTGCTGCTTACAAAGCCCTTTCACATACAGTATCTCAATGGAACCATTCCGGACTATTCTGTTGTAGAAGCCATTCACATTGGCAAGAAGCTGTTGCAAGCAGCACTCTCCATATCTGGGTCTTTAAAGATGTGGTATTTGCTGTAATAGAAAGTCGTAGGGTATGTTGTTTGTCCCCTCTCTCTAAATCCTCCTCTACTGGCATTTCATCTTGTTCTTTAAATCACCAAATTCTACCATGCCAATGTTAGTCTGATCTCTTTACCCGTTCTTATATTGAGCCTCTTTTCAGACACTCGATCCAACCCTCCCTTCCTTCCCCTCACCTCCCAGCCCCCAAAGAACAGCTTTCCACTTCTTTGCACGCCCGGACCACTCCCTCTCAAACCTCTACCTTTCCAAGAAGGCATTTATTTTTGAAGCATTTCAGCTATGAAGACCACCCACTATGGAGCTCACTTATTGTTCTCATTCTATATTGCACTGTACCAACTTGTATCTTTAGATTGTAAGCTCCTCAGAGAAAGGATTTTCTTCTTTGTTTAGTGCAATCAACCTATTGTAAAGTACTGTGTATACTTACAGACTATCACTAATGCAGTTCTTCCTGGGTTTCACTGGAATTATCTTAGTCATGTGATTTTGCTTGGACATCATTTTTCTTTCCCTGAATTATTTGGGGCCCTCTTCCAGATTTTTTTAAAAGTAAAAAATTAGCACTTTCTGCTTTTAAGAATGCCGTCAGCTACACATTTGAACGTACATGCTTCATCCTGCTTTATTCTATTTCTTACAGATAACAATATCAAATTAATTACCTTCCAAGAGTCTGCTACAAAGGTAAAACACAAAGCCATTTTCCTTCTGGCTAATCTACAGTTAATCTTATTCACTCCTGCTGTACAGAAAAATGACACTGGTCCACTTGGAATTGAATATATTCCAGCTATCACTAGTTATAATGCTATATATCAGGGTGGAACAATGCTGGCTAAAAAAAAAATAAACTCATTGATTTCCCTAAAACAAACAGAGGAGAAAGAAACTTTAAGATACAGTTACTGAATAATAAATTCCATTTTTCAATTAATGCAGATATTTAATGACTTGAAGTAAACTTTAAAAATAAAAATGCATTAGAGAATAAACAGATCAGATAGTATATAAATTGTGTGGAACCAGGAGTCAGACATAATCCCAAATCCCCTTCAGCAATTGGTTTCATAAATATTAACATGGAGAAAAAATTATGTCTTTTTTTTTTTTTGACAAACTTGTCTCAAACTTCTGCTCAAAAAAATATTTGCTGAATATAAATGCTGTTCCTAGGTTTAAGTAACAGTAAAAAAAAAAAAAAAGCAAGCCCAAATGTGGGAAATGGAAGAGGGAGAAGCAAGCATACTAGAATAATCCATAAACTGCGACTGTCAAACTATTTCTAAAAACATAGAGGTAACACTTTGACACTAAATCTTATTTCTCTAGGAAAATCTAGTCCATGTCATTGGAGCACTTCATATAAGGTTCCTATTTCATCCAAGTCATGGGCTCTAGTCTTACTCTCCATCCCACTGGAGTTTTGGCTTATGCTCAATTATCTGGATGAATCACAATGCCCAATCCTTACTTACTCTTTGTTATACAGATGGAGATGGATGCCTTCTAAACACTGTACCTGACATTTGCAAGTAGTCTTAAAGTTACAAAGAAGAGCATATGGTAATAGAACTAGAGGGATACAAACATGAATTATTTTAGCATCTAAATAAAGTACATTTAAGTATAAACCCTACTTCAGAGTGATACACAACAAAAATGCAAACAAATTGCTTGAGAAGGATAACTCCATAGCCAAGAGATGCTATTAAGTTCATATCTGTAGCCACAAAAAGAGTTTGTTCCATAGAGAGACTGAGCCCATATGGCGATCTTTGAACAAAGATCCATCAAATCCTGGCAGTGCAAACATATCAGGGCAGGTGTAGTTTCTATCACCAATGCCCCTTAGTGAGCATTTCAGAGGTGTGTGGCTAATAGAAAATAAAATATGATGTGGCAGAGTGAAGATGATTAAAATTTGGATTATTAAAATGGCATCTTGACACCGTATCTACAATGGCTTTATTATGAAATTTCAGCTTTCTGTTCATGCTTTGCAGTGCCCCCCCAAGCAGAATTAAATGTGTAAGATTTTCTTCCTTATGGACATGTTTCTGTTAAGCAGCTCACATAGTATCTGCTGAGATGAAGTTAGAATATCTTTTCAGTTATAAGGAAAGGAGTATGGTACTAAAATAAGTCAAGTGTATACCAGATGATAACGTTTTACCTCCTAAAAGAGATATATTGGATTAACATGATTTAATCTTGATCATGGATCAAGATTATCAGGATAATACAATCAATACTATTAAAAAAAGAGAGATTTCATGCTCAACCTTGGAATTAAGCTGGCTAAGTAAATGTTAACTGTGAGTTATCACACTTGACCAGCCAAGTTTGGTCAGCACCCTCTTTAATTACTAAATTATTTACAGCACACCCTTTAATTACTAAGGGGACTTAGCTTAACTAGTTTCTTCTGAGTTCAGTAGGATCTACCAGGACTTTCTCCTAGGCTACATGCAGAAAAATTAGAAAATCAAAAGGACCTGGAGACTAACAAACACTGGGAAAGAGAAAGGGGATTCATGTTAAATACAAGTTAGAGTTCGCCACTAATTGTCCTCCCCTCAACTAACCCTCACATTTCTTTGGTTTGAGTAGAATTTTTAAAAAATAATTGGTGTATTGCTAGAAATCACATAGGACCAGAAAACAAGAGAGCTCACTTCATGCTGCTAATGACAAATTAGCATGTGATCATAACCTAGTAGTAACAAGGAAAGGTTATGAAAGCAAACCTTTCACACCTCCTCTAGAGTTTTATCCTCTTCTTCCCCACACAAAGCAGACATAAAACCACACATTTGTATTATAAACAAGGTGCTACTAAGTCAGAGCCCCCCAAAAGCATTTTCTTGTATAGGTTTATTTATAGTAATGTAGTCCACAATCAATGCAAAGAAGCACCATTACTATAGAGTCTCCAAGAGGGTATGGAAATATCTTTGTCTTTGTAATGGGATTTTACTTGAGTAAAAGGAAAGATGTCCTGACAGTCAAAGTCCTAAACACAGAAACGGCTTAGAAGGAGGTTACAAATTTCGTTCCCAAGGGCCCTTCATTTATTTTAAAGGAATATAAAACTATCTATTGGGGCACCTAGGTGGCTCAGTCAGTTAAGTGTCTGACTCTTGATCTCATTTCAGGTCTTGATCTCAGGATCCTGAGTTTAAGCCCCACACTGGGCTCCACGCTGGGCATGGAGACTGAGTAAACAAAACAAGACAACACAAAAAAACTCCAAAAAACTATTGACCACTGTTTACCATTATTTACAATAAAGTAAACAATATACAGTTGGATAACATTCTGATTACTACAAAGTTCTTGCTTTTCCTGGTTTCTGCTGAACTAGTAACTCAAATACTAAGACTGAGGCTACATCTAAGGTATGAGTTGGAGTAAAGAAAAAGATGCAAGTCAAAGAATTTAGAATACAGAAGTTTGTTAACCCATTTATTCCAGTAGGTCCTAAATTGTCAACATCTCTAACCATCTGATTATGATTAGGTTTCTGTGAACAAAGTCTTAGACATTCCATGAATCATGACCTTTTAATCAATGCAACACAAGGATTTCAACTTCTTTTTTTTAAAGATTTTATTTATTTATTTGACAGAGAGAGACACAGCGAGAGAGGGAACACAAGCAGGGGGAGTGGGAGAGGGAGAAGCAGGCTTCCTGCTGAGCAGGGAGCCCGATGCGGGGCTCGATCCCAGGACCCTAAGATCATGACCTGAGCCGAAGGCAGACGCTTAACAACTGGGCCACCCAGGCGCCCCGGATTTCAACTTCTTGAAAAGGAATGGTTCACTAGAAGGAACCTTTAAAGTTTAAGTAAGTTTTGCTTACCTAATTAAAATGCACCAGGACTTGTCTAGTTTTCTCATTTGGGTGGGGAGGTTGTTGGTAGTGATAAAATTTTCCATTCGGTGATCTTGCAAATAAACTTGCATTTATATGACTGTAGATAGGGATATGGATTCTGATACAGCTGCTTTTAAATTGTCCAATATATTATATATATATATATTTAAATATAATGTTTACATTATATTTAAATTGCCCAATTAATTGCAAAATTTGAAAGGCTAAGACTTCAGGAAAAATTTCTATTTAACTTCAAGTGATTTCTTAGGTTGCTGAAAATGACGGCCTCCCAGAAACACAGGCTTATCCATGATTATAAATGCTATTTTTGTTTTGGTGAATGTTAAAAAAAAAAAGAAAGAAAACCATTTACATATGTATTTTTATGTATACAAACACACAAAAAAAACTCCAAACAAACAAAAAACCCAGAATGGTCCTCAGGCATATGGAAGTTAAACAAAATTCTGATAGAGTAATGATTATGAAGATTTCCCTCAACATTTAGAAAAGGTGTTCTCTAATGCAGGAGAATAATATACCATGATCTCAAATATTCTTTTCTGATAAAGGAAAGCTTTTATTTGTTCAAGCTAACCGTGCTCTAGATGCAAAAAACATCCCAACAACTACCCCAATACTACTTCAAAATGAACATATCAAACTTGACTTTCATTAGAATGTTATTTCTTCACACTAATAAATCCAAAAACCAAGACGAGATTTTACATATAATATATATATAAAACAACACAATTATTGAGTTTCATCTTCTGGACAATGCCAAGTTAGTCTCTCTTCATAAAAAGCAATTACAATTTGAGGACACTTCATATTTGCCTCTTTTGCCAGCACCAAGTCTGCCTCATCTGAATCTTTCCATTTCATGAGAAACATTAATTTTCCACTGATGTCTGTGGCATCAATTATTCCTTCAGGATCAAGACCTCTGGCAAAACCTCTTGTCTATCAGCAGCATCTCTTCTCTTCTCTGATTTGCTGTCATCTGATTCACTGTCAGATACAGGTTTTCTTTTTGTACCATATTTTTCTTTACCAGCTTTTTGAGAATTAAGAAATGCTTCAATTAACTCTGGACAATGAAAATTTTCTTCAGGTTCCCAAGTACTGTCAGCATCTGTAAATCCCTTCCACTTCAGGAAATACTCCACCTTCCCATTCACTACATGTCCACCACAATGTTTTCAGGATCTGCCTCTTCTATTTTTTGTACTCTTTCCAATTCTGTTTCTTTTCCATTTTTTTGCAATGTAGTTTTATTGGACTTGAAGACTTGAAGTCTTTTTTATTTCAGACTTGAAGAGCTATTATTCACCTCCTTGGAGCAGTTCTGGGTCCTGGGTCTGCAGTGTCTCCCCCTTTATTTATTAATGGAGATTTTGCCCTGCAAACCCTTAAAATTTTAAAAGTAATTAAATGTATCAATCTTTTATTGGATCTTCATTTTGAAATACAATTGGAAAAGTTTTTCCCCTTATGCTGGTTATAGGATTTACCCATATTTTCTTCGAATACTTGTGTTGTTTCAGGTTTGCATTTAAATCTCTGACCCATCTGGAGTCTATGGTATCTTTTCCCAAATGGCTCTTCTGGTTATCTATTGATGTAAAACAAACTACCCTCAAACCTAGTGGCTTAAAATAAAATTTGTTTTATTAGATTTGATAGCTCTGTGTGTAGATTTGACTCAGCTGGGCAGTTCTGCTAATCTTTCTCAAGTTCTCTTGTACAGTTGCAGTACTTGATGGCTGGGGCTGGAGTTATTTAAAGGCTTGATTTTAATGCTGGGAAGGCAGGACGTCTCTCCTTCCACATGTAGTTCCAGGGCTGCTTCTCTCCATGTGCCCTCTCCATTTAGTCTTTTCCAGTAGGGTAGCTGGACTGCTTCTTACTCTTCTCTTCCTTTTTCTTTTCATTTTTAAACAGTTTTTATTGTGATAGATTTCATATACCATAAAATTCACCTATTTATGGTATACAGTTTAGTGGTTTTCAGTACAGAGTTGTACAACCATCACCACAATGTAACTTGAAAGTATTTTTAACATCCCAGAAAGAAACCCTGTACTCATTAGCAGTCATCCCTCACTCCTGCTGCAGCCCTCATCCCTGTTCTAGCCTCAGTCACTGATCTATTTTTCCAGAATGTATGAATTTGTACATTCTGGATATTTCATAAAAAGGGAATAATATAATATATAGTCTTTTTGACCAGTTTTTTACTTAGCATGTTTCAAGGTTTATCCATCTTGTAGCATATATCAGAACTTCCTTTTTTAACACAAATAATAATCCATTGTACAGTGACATCACAATTTGTTTACCCAAATATCTGTTGGTGGACATTTAGGTTGTCTCCTCTTTTTGGCTGTTATGAATAATGCTTCCTTGAACATCTTTGTACAAATTTTTGTGTGGACATATGTTTTGATTCCCCAAGTATATACCTAATAGTGGAATTACTGGGTCATCAGTTTAGAATTTTTTTTTAAACGCCATTAAAATTTTTTTTATCATGATTAAATGTACTCTTTAATCCTCATACCCTATTACCCCTATTTCCCCACTGCCATCACCTCTGGTAACCATCAGTTTGTTCCCTATAGTTAAGAGTCTATTTCTTGGTTTGTCTCTCTTTTTCCCCTTTGCTCATTTATTTCTTAAATTCTACATATGAATGAGATCATATTGTATATTCTTTGACTTACTTCACTTAGCATTATACTCTCTACCTCTATCCATATTGTTGCAAATGTTAATATTTCATTCTTTTGCATTGCTGAATTATACACACACACACACACATACACACACACATATCACTTCTTTATCCATTCATCAATGGACATTTGGACTGCTTCCATACTTCGGCTATTGTAAATAATGCTGCAATAAGCATAAGGACATAAAGGTGCATGTATCCCTTTGAAATAGTGTTTTTGTATTTTCTGGGTAAATACCCAGTATTGCTGGCTCATAGGGTAGTTCTATTTTTAACTTCTTGAGAAATCTCCATACTGTTTTCCACAGTGGCTGCACCAGTTCGCATTCCCACAGTGCAAAAGGGTTCCTTTTTCACCACATTTTTGTTTCTTGTGTTTTTCATTTTAGCCTTCTGCCAGGTGTGAGGTGATATCTCATTGTAGTTTTGATTTCTTTTTCACTGCTGATGAATGATGTTGAGCATCTTTTCATCTGTCTGTTGGCCATCTATAGGTCTTCTTTGGAGAAACATCTGTTCTTGTCTTCTGCCTATATTGTAATTGGATTATTTGTTTTTTGGATGTTGAGTTGTATCAGTTCTTTATATATTTTGGATACTAACCCTTTATTAGATGTGTGGTTTGCAAATATCTTCTCCCATTCAGTAGCTTGCCTTTTAATTTTGTTCATTGTTTCCTTCACTGTGCAGAAACTTTTTTTTTATTTTGATGTAGTCCACAATAGTTTATTTTTGCTTTTGTTTCCCTTGCCCCAGGAGACCCATCTAGAAAAATGTTGCTACCACCAATGTCTGAGAGATTACTGCCTGTGCTCTCTGAAAGGACTTTTATGGTTTCAGGTCTCACATTTAGTCCTTAATCCATTTTGAATTTATTATTGTGTGTGGTGAAAATGGTCCAGCTTCATTCTTTTGAATGTGGCTGTCCAGTTTTCCCAATACCATTTGTTTAAGAGACTGTCTTTCCCCCATTGGATATTCATTCCTCCTTTCTTGAAGATTAATCGGCCATATAGTTGTGGGTTCATTTCTGAGTTTTCTATTCTGTTCCATTGATCTATGTGTCTATTTTTGTGCCAGTGTCATACTGTTTTGATCACTTCAGCTTTGTAATATAACTTGAAGTCTGGAATTGTGATGCCTCCAACTTTGCTTTTCTTTTTCAATGTTACTTTGGGTATTCAGGGTCTTTTGTGGTTCCATACAAATTTTAAGATTGATTGTTCTAGCTCTGTGAAAAATGAGAGCTCGGGTTTTTTGTTGTTGTTGTTGTATTTTGTTATTTTATAGGGATTGCCTTAAATGTGTGATTGTTTTGGGTATTATAGACATTTTAATGATATCTGTTCTTCCAGTCCATGAGCATGGAATGTCGTTCCCATTTCTTTGTGTCATCTTCAATTTCTTTCATCAGTGTTTTATAGTTTTCAGAGTACAGGTCTTTCACCGCTTTGGTTAGGTTTATTCCTAGATATTTTATTGTTTTTGGTGCAACTGTAAATGGGATTGCTTTATTTCTCTTTTTGCTGTTTCATTATTAGTGTACAGAAATGCAGATTTCTGTATATTGATTTTATATCCTGCAACTTTACTGAATTCATTTATCAGTTCTAGCAGTTTTTGGTAGAGTCTTTTGGGTTTTCTATATACAATATCATGTCATATGCATAAAGTCAGAGTTTTGCTTCTTCCTTTGCATGCCTTTTATTTCTTTATGTTGTCTAATTGCTGTGGCTAGGACTTCCAGTACTATGCTGAAGGAAAGTGGTGAGAGAGGACATCCTTATCTTGTTCCTGACCTTAGGGGAAACCCTCTCAGTTTTCCCCCATTGAATATGATGTTGTCTGTGGGTTTTTCATATAGGACCTTTATTATATTAAAGTATATTCCCTCTAGACCTACTTTGCAGAGAGTCTTAAACATGAATGGATGTTATACTTTGTCAAATGCTTTTTCTGCATCTATTGAAATGATCATATGATTTTTATTCTTTCTTCTATTGATGTGACATATTACGTTGAGTTTTGTGAATATTGAAGCACCCTTGCATCCTGGGAATAAATCCCATTTGATCGTCGTGTATGATTTTTTAAATATATTGTTGGATTTGGTGCTAATATTTTGTTGAGGATTTTTGCATCTATATTGATGACATAAAGGACTTGGAAGGAGGTTACAAAATTTCATTCCCAAGGGCCCTGTAAAAATAAGAGATTCATCTTTCTAGAAAGGTTTAGGTAGAGTTGAGCCTAGAGGGAGGAAGATGGATGAGACCCCTCCAAATCTGTGCAGCCCTAAAACTCTAAAAAGGGTCTTAACTCTGTGTATTCTACAGATGGAATAAGACAAATGTGCCACTTATAATTACTATCATGATCCATCCACAGATGCTGACTTTTGCCATTTGATGTTCATAAAGCACTACTCAGTATAATATATAAAGAATGTAATTATATGTCTTTTGGATAGGAATACTTGGGATAAAATGGGAGGGAGGAGAAACTGTCTTGGTTAGTAGGAAAAAATATGTATAGCAATAAAATATTTAAAGTCACTTCAAGAGGAAAATAAACTATAATTTTTTTTTTACTTCATCCCTTCTCCTGACAGAAATGATAGCTAGCTCTCTTTCCTCCAAAAAAGAAAGAAAAAAGAGAGAGAGAGAAAGAAAAGAATGAAGAAAAGAAAGAAAGAAAGAAAGAAAGAAAGAAAGAAAGAAAGAGACCTCAGTGAGGTTTCTAAAAGGACATCATTTCTAAAAGCACACAGGAGTTACATTTAGCTTTGGAAAAACAGTGGTTTTCAGGGACTAATATTCTATTAGATCTAATGTCAGCATGGCATTATTTCTATTATTTGTATATAATTCAGTGTTCTTAGAGAATCTAGAGATTCTTCACCTATCTCTGGGCCTCAAGAGGTCTATATCAGCTCCTGTCTTGTAGCCAGGAAAAGACTAATCAAGTTGTGACAGGCACTCCCAGTCCTACTTCAGAACCACTCTAAACCTGTGTCTTAACTTCCAGTCAATTGCTTTTTCTGTCCCGCCTACTCAACCCAATGACCCAGTATTTTGGGCCAGTCTTACATTTTTTGATTAGCCTGCCATCCAAGTACTTGTTTATTTTATGATATTTAACAAACACTAATATGGATAGTGTTTTAAACACTTCATAAATATCAACACATCTAATCAACAACACAACCTTATAAGGGAAGTTACATTATCCTCATTTTATAGATGATAAAAACTCAGGCTTAGAGAAGATTAACTGACCCAAAGATCATGCTTCAAGTAAGTGGTGGAGTACAGATTAGATACCCAGGCATCGCAAGAGTCCATGCTTTTAGCTACTATACTGTGCTGTCTTCACAAAGGAGACAGTCAAATGATGGTTATTGGTTTACCAATTATCCTAAAGATCCTCTGCTTTTTCTTTTCTTTAAATGTAATAATATTAAAGCAATAATTCTTTAAAGGCAACCAGCATCACCAATCCTAACACTGTTTACATGATGCACACTTACAACATATCACATGACAGGTCTTTTTAGCACAGTCCTTAGTAATAGAGCTTTGCACATTCCTGGAGATGGGCAGAAGCAGAACTTGCAAATCATCTAATTTCTCATCCCTTTACCTAATCAACTCCCTTTTATAAATAGAAGAGTGTATTTTTCATTTCCAAAGATTTTTCTATTACAGGTTTCACAGGTGTTTATATGGATACTAGTAACCTGAAGGCTAAAATTAAGATATCTGGATCACAATGAAGGCAACCAAGAGACATCAAACTCCACCGCCCCCCCCCCCCCGCCCCAAATCCTGAATCTCCAAGTTTTCCCATTCTCTCCTGGGCCAGGCAGGATCTCTTAAGTACCTGCTAACTGCTCCCCCCACCACAGGAGTGGGCTAAGCAGCTTTCTATTGTTAGTCTCCTCTCCAAGGGGCTACTTTCATCCTCCTGCATTTGCCCTAATTACTGGCATTGGCAGCTGTTGAACTGACTGCTGTTAGTCTGTCAATTCCTGGGCTCTGCCAGTCTTATTTGGGCTTCTACTTTTCCAGATGACGGTCTCACCAGCTAATCCTGACCACCAACTTTCCAACACTCTCTTTTGAGCTTTCCAAATACTAAAACTAGAGAGAGGATAGTCTTAATTTTTTCCTTTTCTCTAGCTCTATGTCCAATCCATCAGCAAGCCATGTTGACTGTATCTTCAAATTATAACCCAAATCCTCCCACTTCTCTCATTCTCCATCATTACCATCCTAATCTAAGACCACATTATCTCTCCCTAGGACAAAAGTAGTTGCATCCTAACTAGTGTCCCTGCTTCCACTCTTGACCTCCTACAATCCAATGTCTACTCTGCAAACAGTAATCTTGTTAAAGCACAATCTGACCAATTGCACTCCTCCTTAAAATTTTCCAGCGGACTTCCACTAAACTCAGAACAAATCCAAATTGCTTACCATGGCCTATAAATCCCATCTGAATAATCTGGATTTTGCTGATGTCTCATACCACTCATTATTTTCCCTTGGGTTTTAAGAAAGGCCAAACTCTTCCTAATCTGAGGGCTTTTGAACTCACCTTTTCCTTTACCTGTAACACTCTTTCTTTCCTGACTCTGTGTGGCTAGATTCATCTTATCTATAAGGCTCAGCTTAAATGTTATGACCTCAAACAGGCCTTCTAAGCATCATATCATAACTATGCTTCTCATCATTATTATATTTTACTATGCTGATTCTTCTTCATATTGATTACCATCTGACATTTTTCTTAACTATTTTTGAACTTTGTGGCCTGTACCACCTCCAACAGTAGGCCTGTAAGTTCTAGGAAGTAGGGACTATGTCCACTCATAGCTGTATCTCCAGTGCCTAAATTCTCAAAACATATTTTTGGAAGTGAGGAAACAGTTGCCTATTGCAGTACATGGAGGAAACCTCTGTTGGTGTTAGACACCTCTTACAGAAGTTTGGGCCTTCCTGAGGTTGCCCCTCTCTATGGCTGTATTGGACATCAAATCCATTCCCACTTGGGACTAAAGCAGTACCAAGTATTTCTCATTCCATTTGTATAGGTCAGGAAAATATGGCTCACCTCTTTTCCCATCATTCAGAAGCTGGTGCCTCTCTTCAGTTTGTTTCTTTCTTCCTTCCTTCCTTCCTTCCTTCCTTCCTTCCTTCCTTCCTTCCTTCCTTCCTCCCTCCCTCCCTCCCTCCCTCCCTCCCTCCTTCCTTCCTTTTCTTTCTTTCTTTCTTTCTTTCTTTCTTTCTTTCTTTCTTTCTTTCTTTCTTTCTTTCTTTCTTTCTTTCTTTCTTTCTTTCTTTCTTTCTTTCTTTCTTTCTTTCTTTTTTTTTTTGCTGGTACCAAAAGAGGGGAAAGGAACCCCTTTTGCTAGCAAAAACCTTCATCTTTTTCTATCTGCCCCTCCTTGCCAGAGTTAAGACATCTCTCTCTTCACTCCAAACATTTTTGCCACTCCAAGCCAGGCTTTGTATGCCCAAGACTCCAATTTGTACCCTCTTTTCTGCTCTGAAAAAGAACATACTGGAAGTCACAAAAGATGTTTTGTGAGCTAAAAAAATTAAATCATAATAGATGTCTGAAGAAATCCACCCTTTCCCTTAATAAAATTATACCCAAATCTCCAAGAAGAGAAGAAACTATATGCAGGAGGACGGAAATTCAGGTGGAGGGGTAGCTAAACTTCAGAGTCCTGAGCTGTAATTTCTATGTAGGAAACTGTCCCTAAATTACCAACCTTAGAGGATCTGGGTAATTTCACTAATGGAACAGGCCAGTATCTTTAAAAGGCCTACTTGCAACATTTCCATGGCAACATACTACTTGAAGCAAACATACTACTTGCTTAGTGTTTGCATAAAGGAGAGGCAGCTATAATACAAATAATGGGGGGGGGGGGAGAAAGAGAGAGTGAGAGAGAACAAGGGAAAGAGAGAGAGAATGAGAGGGGAGACAGAGATGAGAGAGAAAAAAATGAAAGAGAACAAAGGAGAAAGAGAATGAAAGGAAAAAATGAGAGAATGAGAGGGGGAGTGGGAAAGGAAGGGAGGAGGAAGGGGGGAGTAGAAGATCTTGGTTTTCATAATTTAGCTTTTATGACTAAATATTTCTGGGGCACTCAATGTTTTGGAACACTGGTAAGTCAATTCCATTAGTGAGGCTTTTAGTATTTTAATTGGGGTGGGGGGTCTCTTCCTACTTAATGAGCAAAGAAAAGGCCACTTTGATGCTCCAGAGCACAGGAGAGGCAAAGTCAAAAGATTTTGGAGCTCAAAGCCATGTATTTGGTTTTTTTTCTTTTGATAGCTCTGATTAAAAATGAGTTAATGCAAGACAGGAAGCAGAACCATTAGCTAGCAAGATCACCAATCTCAAATAGCATTAACCACAAGAACTGCTGATCTATTAGTGCAGTGGCTTCTAAACCTTTCCATCAATTTTTTAAAATTCTATTCCTCCTGCAAAGGACTCCATTTCTGAAAGGTCTAACCTCCTAGACAAATGGTATTTATTAATAATTCTTTAGATTTTATCAATTGAAAACATATAGCCACCCATCAGAACTTGTGATCAGTATTATCACAAGTTGACACAATTCCAAGGTAAAGCATAGAGACTGGACATGTTAATCAGTATGTTAAAACTGCTCAAAGATCCCTATGCCTGCCCTTCATAGAGTCCAGATGAATTAAGTGTGATCTAAAGAATTCCACATAGCTCTCCAGAGAAAAAAAAATTAAGTGATGGGAAAACACATCTTTCTACGCATTGAAAAAGAGTCCAGAAGTCCCAAGCAGAGAGAAAGGGGAGCTACTCACAGGATTGGTGCTCTGTGGATGCCACTTTAGGCAGAGTAAGAGAGAGAAAAAACATGGACTGTAGAGTGGGCAGACCTGGGGGATGACAGCCACATTCTATAATAAGAATATACCAGCTTGTGCTCTTAGGCAAGTTATTAAGTTTCAAGTACTTTACCTGAAAATGGGGTGATATCACCTACTTTAAAGCACTATTATGCAGTTCATAAGTATATAAAGCACCTACCAGCACTATCCTCCCATCCCCACAATCACAATGACCACGAAGCCTTTTTGCTTAGCCTCTTAGAATCCTCTTTTTTGGAAGGTCACCTGCTGGGTGGTAAAACCAATGGGTAGGTACCATTCAGGGGTTCAGTTCATAGTATTTCTTTAGTTTCTTGCATTCTTTCACCAAAATTTTATCTAACATGCAACCTTTAATTACTTGTTTCTTCTGTTAACCTTTGAGGGTACAAATATATGCTGGAGTATCTTTATAACATTGCCTTTACGAGTTCATGCAGTAGAGCCATGCATTAAATAGCTGTGTTATGACCAAAGATCACAGTAATAATTCCAAGTCTTGTGGGAGGCACAGAATTTCAGAGTAAGACACCCAGGGTCAGAATTCCATATCTATCCCTGGCTTGCTATGTAATCTTGGAAAAGATACTTCATCTTTTTGAGCCTCAGTTTCCTCCTCTGTAAAACTAGAATATAATACCCACTTCCAAATGTTTCTGTAAGGAGGAAATGAGATAAGGCATGTAAAGGGTATAGCACAATGCCTGACAATAACAGATTGTCAGTTTTATTATAATACCACCTTGATATGGTGAAGAGCATTACAGTAAAGCATCAAATGCACTGTTCTCCTGACACAGTACACCATTCATACATGGAAGGTTTGAGGGCTCAAAGCAGGGTATCCAAGTCAATAGGAGGCATCCACATGCTTTCTTCATCAGATAGTATGGATACCCCATTATCTGTGCCCAGATAAGTAATTAAACTTCAAACACAAAAAGAAGATTCTGGGAACATTATATAACAGTCTCTAAAACTGGTGTCTCATAAAATATCTCTACCTCAAAGCAAACTGACGCAGCCACTCTGGAAAACGGTATGGAGGTTCCTCAAAAAATTAAAAATAGAACTAATCTAGGATCCAGCAACTGCACTACTAGGTATTTACCCAAAGAATATAAAAATACCAATTTGAAGGGATACATGCACCCTGATGTTTATAGCAGCATTATCTACAATAGCCAAATTATGGAAACTGCCCAACTGTCCATTGACTGATGAATGGGTAAAGAAGAGTTGGTATATATATATACAATGGAATATTACTCAGCCATAAAATAATGAAATCTTATTATTTGCAATGACGTAGATGGAGCTAGAGAGTATAAGTCAGGGAAAGACAAATAACATATGATTTCATTCATATGTGGAATTTAGGAAACAAACCAAATGAGCAAAGGGGAAAAAAGAGAGAGCAAAACCAAGAATAGACTCATGTCTATAGAGAAAAAACTGATGGTTACCAGAGGGGAGGTGGGTGGGGGGATGGGTTAAATAGGTGATGGAGATCAAGGACTGCACTTACTGTGATGAGCACTGGATGTTGTATGGAAGTGTTGAATCACTATGTTGTACACCTGAAACTAATATTACACTGTATGTTAACTAACTGGAATTTAAATAAAAACTTAAAAAAATAAGATGTCTCCATCTCATGTAGCATAAAGTTCAAGTTCATTGATTCAGACCAGATGGAAATGCAACACATTTCCAAAATTAGCCACCTTAACTATTTCCAGATCTTCATAAAATAGAAACAGGACATGGATATTCTGCTAATGCCTGGGTATTGAACATATTCACCTACCCCTAGGGTGAATTACCCAAAGACTTCATGTAGGCAATTAACATTATCTAATACATCAATTTTTTAAATAACATAATTTTAAAGATTTACTAGCACCATTTTCACTTGGACTGTGGTGAGGACAGCAGGAGGCATAGAAAAGACAAGTAATATAATGGTGTGACACCAAAAGCATATAATGCAAGTCAGAGACTGACTTATTATATAATCTTAGCCCAGGGAATCAGATCTACAGGCTTAACATTGCTCCTGTGCAAAGTAAGTGTATGTGCTGCCGAAGCGAGCACCTGTGCAAAGTAAGTGACTCGATATATGTGATCTCTTACATCTCTAAGAGTCTACCATCTTAAATTTGTACATTAATACAAATAAATGAGAGTTCATACAAAAATCCAGCTGCTATATAGTGTAATATTTAGCAATAACCCCTAGATATTTTGATCTAGTCCTCTTCTATATCCCTTCCACAAGTAATGCCTTAGGCAATTTCCCCAATGATATACTGGAAATAAAGATAGTAGTAATAGCAATAGTGGTGGTGGTGAAATTTATTTCAACTTCCTATTGGACATAGCCTGTTATAAACACCTAATAAGCATTAACTCACTTAATCCTCATAATACTAGAAGGAAGGTACTCGTATTATCTCCACTTTGTAGAAGAGGAAGATGAGGCACAGAAAAGTGAAGTGACTTGCCTGAACCACTAGAAAGTCAGAAATCAAACCTAGAATTTTGGTTCTTAATCACTATGCAGAAAGTAAGTAGCTGAAGAGCACTGGAAGGGGAATTCCACTTCCAGCCAAGGAATAAAAGGGGCCAGATTTACTCTACATCCTTAAGTGACTAGAAAACCAGGGGGGGAAAAAGATGTAAAACAACCTTTTCTCAAATATCAGACAAGTAACACAGGGCTGTGATCCCCCTCAAAAGGGAAATAAACAAGGTAAGTGCAATATTTTCCCAGCTTACTGTGTGGAGGCAGTTTCCAGGCTACAGTGCAAGGAGAGGGAATTGAAACAGAGCTCATGGAGTTGAAGAGACAGAGACTGGAGTTCAGAGGGCCCAATGTGGTTTGAAATTGTAGAGGAGAGTATAGGAGATGAGAGTTGTACAGAGAGTGTGAGCTCCAGAGATACTACTAAGAGGTCTCCTTGAGTCTTTGGATGATTACTGAATCTGCATATACGCATGAGGGGAAGCTACTTAAAAGCTGGGGATAAAACCATGAGAAAGGAATAGGGGAATGATTTATAGAATAGTGGCATGAAGAGCTTGACAGACTTTCAACCCAGTAAAGAACCATAATTGGTGAAAATTATAAAAAAGTAACAACAACTGGGGTGCCTGGGTGGCTCAGTCATTAAGCGTCTGCCTTCGGCTCAGGACATGGTACCAGGGTCCTGGGATTGAGCCCCACATGGGGCTCCCTGTTCAGCGAGAAGCCTGCTTCTCCCTCTCCCACTCCCCCTGCTTGTGTTCCCTCTCTCACTATGTCTCTGTCAAATAAATAAATAAAATCTTAAAAAAAAAAGTAACAACCACTAAAACTCTCTGGAAATTGTCCTAAGGACACAGAGCAAACCAAGAAACATTTCTTCAAGAAAATCTAAATTTTGGTAAGAACAGTGACAGTTTGTGGCTTTTAAAACATTATTCATCCTCTGCCCCTACCTCCCAGTTCCCCAACTCAGTGTTGACAGAAGCTACTCTAACAGTTGTAGGCAACAACAGAGGGCAGTTTTCCCCCAACTCAAAACCTAGGATTACAGTGTCATATGGGGTGTGGCAGGATGCCCACCTTAATCATCATCCCCCAACCCTGTTTTCAGAAGCTCTAATCTGAGTGGGCATGGCCGAAAGGTCTGAGATCCCTTTCTCCACTCAGCTACTACTCATAGGCCAGAAACTCTACCCCAGGCATGGCAGATCAAGAATGCCCTCACCTCAGCTTGCTTATAAGATGAGGTTCCAGAGAGGAACACCAAGAAGTCCAGAAGCTACCACCTGAACCCAGAACACCATGAATAAAGCAGGGATATAACTGAGAAGCAGGCCAGTTAAGACTGTTTTTAGTGGTTGCACTACATTGTTCTTACTACAACATCCCTTAAAGTAATATTACACTATTTTACATACAGTGTAAGAACCATATACCTTATTTTGCCTTTTCTATCCTTTGTGCTATTGTTGCTATATATATTTTACTTTTACACATACTATAAACCCCACAATACATTGTTATTATTTTTACTTTAAACAGTCATTTATCTTTTAAGGAGATTTTTAAAATGACAAAAGGTCTTATATTCAGCATTTATGGCACCCTGTATTCCTTTATTTGACAGTCTTAACCTCCACCTCTGGAAGAATGGTATAGATGTTTTCCCAGCAGAATAGGAAGGTGATAAAAATAGAGAACTCCAGAACTCTCCCCAAGAGAACTGACTATTTTGAACAGAGTATGAGGAAGTTCAAACTTCAGACCACTACAGAAAACAATGGAGATTTCAGTGGTGAGCCCTTAAGTAGGGGCTGGTTCCTCCATGGTAAAAAAAAAAAAAAAAAAAAAAAACATGCATCAGCTAGAAGCTGAAGAGAGAGAACCAGGGAAAGATATAGCTAAGAAGAAGCTTCCTGGCGTCAGAGTAAATCTTAAAATACTGGTCTCAAAACTACCCCTGAGAGGTGCCTGGATGTCACAGTTGGTTAGGCATCTGACTCTTGGTTTTGGCTCAGGTTGTGATCTCAGGATCCCAGCCCCTGCATTGGGCTCCATGCTCAGTGTGGAGTCTGCTTGAGATTCTCTCTCCCTCTCCCTGTACCCCTCCCTCTCCTGGTCTCTCTCTCTCTAAAATAAATAAGGGGTATCTGGGTGGCCCAGTTAAACATCTGACTTTGGTCAGCTCATAATCTCAGGGTCCTGAGATTGAGCCCCACACTGGGCTCCCTGCTCAGCCGGGAGTCTGCCTCTTTCCCTCTCTCTCTCTCTGTCCCTCCCCCTGCTCTCTCATTTAAATGAATAAAACCTTTATAAATAAATAAGTAAATAAATAAATATCCTTAAAAAACTAGCCCTGCAAAAGGGCCTAAATTTAATTGGATTAGATGGAATAAATTATGCCCCAGGAAATTATCAAAAACAATAAAACAGTTAGATAGCAATTAATGGTGGTAATAGATGATTGTACCAATAGAGACAGACAACAGAGAGACCAGAGAAAGAGACAGTCAAATAGGTTCTGCTAAAACCACTGCCATACCAAGGTGATTATGCACACACCAAACCTGCACCCTCTGAGGTGATATCAGAGGCTTGACGCAGTGAGGGAAATAGATTTTAATGACTAGTACAGCCAAGTTATAAAACAAATCAACAAAAGACAACAAGAGGCAGCCTGGGAAGGGGGTGGGCTGTAATCTGCATTCATTTATCTACAATAAATCATCTAAAAAGTCCAGTTTTCAGCAACAGCAAAAAAATACAAGATGTGCAAAGAAACAGGAAAGTATGACTCGGGCGGGTGGGGGGAAGTAAGCAATAGAAACAGTCTTTAAGAAGGCTCAGATATTGGACTTAGCAAATAAAATTTTCAAAGCAGATAGTATGAATATGTTTAAAAACTAAATGAAACCATTGTTAAAGAAATAAAGGAAGCTATCATAACAATGCCATATCATGGGGGATGGGCTAGGTGATGGGTATCAAAGAGGGCACTTGTTGTGATGAGCACTGGGTGTTGTATATAGGTGATGAACCACTGAATTCCATCCCAGAAAACAATATTGTACTGTATGTTCACTAACTAAAATTTAAATTGAAAAAAAAAAACACAAAAAAATGGCACATCAAATACAGAATCTAAATAAATAGAATTTTTAAAACCCAAATGGAAATTCTTGAGTTTCAAATTATAATAATAGAAGTGAAAAATTCACTAGAGGAATTATATATAGATTTTACCAGCAGAAGAAAGAATCAGTGAACTTGAAGAAAGACTGGTAAATTGTGCAATCTAAAGAACAGAGAAAATGAACCCAAATGAACAGAACATCAGAGCAATGCAGGACTCCATTAAATAAGCCAATATATATGTAAGAGAGTAATAGAATGAGTTAGAAAAAGGCAGAAAAATATTAGAAATAATAATAGCTGAAAACCTCCCCAAATTTGGTGAAAAACATTAACCTACACATACAAAAAGTTCAATAAACTCTAAGTAAAATAAAGGTAAAGAGATCCACACCCACACAAATAATCGCAAAAATGTTGAAACACAGAAAGTTAAAATCCTGAAAGCAGCATGAGATAAACAACTCACCACACACAAGGGAAGCTAATAAGTTTAGCAGCTGAAGTACTATCAAAGACAACAGTGGCTGAAAAGCAGTAGGATGATATTTTTTAAATATTGAAAGAAAATAAAAAAATGTTAATCAAGAATCTTCTATCCAGAAAAACCATCTTTCAAAAATGAAGGTAAAATAAAGACATTCCCAGAAAAACAAAGACTGAGAGAATTTGTTGCTAGCAAAATCTGCCTGACAAGAAATGCTAAAAGAAGTTATTCAGGCTGAAATAAAGTGACCCTGATGATAATTTGATCCCACAATAAAAAACACAGAGTACTGGTAAAGGTAATTCTATAATTATAAAAGATACTCAAATGTATATTTTTCTCATTTTAATTTATTTGTATGAAAATATAAGTATCTTATGAAATTGTTGGGCATATAACATATAGAAATACAGTAAGTTTGGCAATAGCAGCACCAGGGAGGTGGGTGAGAACAAGCTGTACTGAAGTAAGGTAATGAAACCTGATGGTAACTTGAATCTATAGAAAAAACTGAAGCAAATCAGAACAGTAATAGAAAGATTAATATGATAACCTCTATAAAGATATACTTCCTTGCCATTATTCTCTCAGCTTCTTTAAAAATATAAATTATAAGATAATAAACATAACATGTTGGGTTTGTAACATATAGATGTATAACAAATAATAATAGCACAGAAAGGGGAGGCAGTATAGAGTTATACATGGGTAAGATGTCCACCTCTCACACAAATTAAGTTGGTAAAAATATGAACTAGATTATGATAAACTAAGATGTAATGGTAAGCTCCAGAGCAACAAGCAGGAAAGTAACTAAAAATATACTGGAAAAAATCATAAAATTAAAATAACATGCTAGAAAATATTATTTTAATCAAAAGAAAGCATCAAAACAAAAAGAGGGGAAAAAAGACACAAAACATAGAAAACCAAATGTGACAGATATAAATTCAACTACATCAATAAGAACATTAAATATGATTTAAACAATCCAATCAAAAATAAGAGACTGTCATACTATATTAAAAAATAAGATTCAGGGGCGCCTGGGTGGCTCAGTCATTAAGCGTCTGCCTTCAGCTCAGGACATGGTCCCAGGGTCCTGGGATTGAACCCCGCATCGGGCTCCCTGCTCAGCAGGAAGCCTGCTTCTCCCTCTCCCACTCCCCCTACTTGTGTTCCCTCTCTCGCTGTGTCTCTCTCTGTCAAATAAATAAATAAAATCTTAAAAATAAGATTCAATTATATGCTGTCTATTGGACATACGTTATTTTTAAATTTTATTTAAAAAAATTTTTAATTTAAATTCAATTTAATACACTGCGTTATTAGTTTCAGAGATAGAATTTAGTCATTGATCAGTTGCATAAAACACCCAGTGCTCATTACTTCTAGTGCCCTCCTTAATACCCATCACCTAATTACCCCATTCCCCTACCCACCTCCCCTCTAGCAACCCTCAGTTTGTTTCCTAGTCTTTTATGGTTTGCCTCCCTGTTTTCATCTTACCTTATTTTTCCTTCCCTTCCCCTATGTTCATCTGTTTTGTTTCTTAAATTCCACACGAGTGAAATCATATGAGAGTTGTCTTCCTCTGACTGACTCATTTCACTTAGCATAATACCATCTAGTTCCATCCATGTTGTTGCAAGTGGCAAGATTTCATTCTTTTTGATGGCTGAGTAACATTCCATTGTGTATCTATACTATATCTTTATCCATTCATCTGTCGATGGACATCTGGGCTCTTTCCATAGTTTGGCTATTGTGGATGTTGCTTCTATAAACATTGGGGTGCATGTGCCCCTTTGAATCACTATGTTTGTATTCTTTCGATAAATACCTAGTAGTGCAATTGCTGGGTCATAGGGTGGCTCTAGTTTTAACTTTTTGAGGAATCTCCATACTATTTTCCAGAATGGCTGTACCAGTTTGCATTCCCACCAACAGTGTAAGAGGGTTCCCCTTTTTCCGCATCCTCACAAACATCTGTTGTTTCCTGAGTTGTTAATTTTAGCCATTCTGACTGGTGTGAGGTGGTATCTCATTGTGGTTTTGATTTGTATTTCCCTGATGACAAGTGATAGTGAGAATTTTTTCATGTGTCTGTTGGCCATTTGTACGTCTTCCTTGGAGAAATGTTTGTTCATGTCTTCTGCCCATTTCTTGACCGGATTTTTTGGATTTTGGGGGGTTGAGTTTGACATATACTTTAGATTCAAGATATAAATTGGTTGAAAGTAGAAGAATGGGAAAAGATATATCATGTAAACAGCAAGTACAAGAAAGTTGGAGTGGCTATGATATTAAATAAAATAGATTTAAGAACAAAAAATTCACTAAAGATAAACAGGGATATTATATAATGATAAAAAGGTCAACCCATCACAAAAACATAGCAATCATAAACCATGTATATACCTAAAAACAGAGCTCCAAAATACATGAAGCAAAATCTGACAGAACTGAAGGGGGAAACAGGCGATTCAACAATAATAGTCAATGCCTTCAATATCCTACTTTCAGCAAGGACTAAAACAACTAGGTAGAAGATCGACAAAGATATAGAATTTTGAACAAAACTATAAACCAAATAGACATAATAGACATGAATAGAACACTCCATCCCAAAATAGAATATAAACTCTTGTCAAATATACATAGAACATCTCCAGGTTAGGTCACATGGTAGGCCATAAAACAAGTATCAGTAAATTTAAAGACATAAATCATGCAAATAATCTCTGAATACAGTGGAATGAAATTAGAAATCAGTAACAGAACTAAATTTGGGAAATTCACAAATATGTGGAAATTAAAGAACATATTATTAAATGATCCATAGGTCAATGGAGAGATCACAGTGGAAATCAGAAAATATTTTGAGATGTATGAAAATGAAGACATGACATATCAAATTTATGGAATGTAGCTAAAATAATACTTAAGAAATTTATAGGTGGGTCTATATTAAAAAAAGATCTCAAATCAATAACCTGGCTTAAGACACTGGAAAAAGAAGAGCAAACCAAACTCAAAGCAAGCAGGAGAAAGGAAATAATAAAGATTAGAATGGAGATTACTCAAATATGAATAGAAAAATAATAGGGAAAATCAATAAAACCAAAAGTTGATTATTTGAAAAGATCTAAAAAATTGAGAAACTCTTAGCTAGACTGACAAATCAAAACAGAGAGAATAATCAAATTAGTAGAATCAGGAAAAAAGTAGGGGACATCACTACTGACTTTCCAGAAATAAAAAATAGAATGTCTAAAGATTAAAAATATGATATCTATAATGAAAAGAATACTGACTGGGATTAACAATAGATTAGATACTGAAGAAAAAGATCAGTAAACTTGAAGACTAAGCAATAGAAATTATTCTAAATGAAGCACCAAGAGCAAAATGACTAAAAATTTTAAAAATGAATAGATAATTGGACTCCTAATAAGATACAAGAAAAAAATAATAATAGCCAAAATTTGTCAATTTATTAAAAATGATAAGCCTGAAAATTCAAGGTCAACAAATCTCAAGCAAGATAAACACAAAGAGAACCACACAAAGGTGTCCATAGTCTGATTACATTAAACTAGTCATAAAGAGAAAAATGCTAAAAGCATTCAAATTAAAGGCATATTATATAGAGGAACAAAGGTAAGAAGGATCACAGACATCTCATCAGAAACTACGCTATTTAGAAGGCAGTGAAGTGACATCTCTAAAGTGATGAAAGAGCAATCTGTCAACCTGGAATTTTGTACCCAGTGAAGTTGTCTTTCAAAATTGAGCACTAAATAAAGACTTTTTCAGGCAAACAAAAGCTGAGAGATTTAATCAGCAGCAGATGTACAGTATAAAAAAATATAAATGAAGCTCTTCAGGTAGAAGAAAAATTATTCCAGAAGCAAACTTTGATTTATAGAAAGGAATACAGGGTGCCATAAATGCTAAATATAGACCTTTTGTCATTTTAAAAATCTCCTTAAAAGATAAATGACTGTTTAAAGTAAAAATAATAAGAAAGCATTGTGGGGTTTATAGTATGTGCAAAAGTAAAACGTATATATGGCAACAATAGTACAAAGGATAGAAAAGATAAAATAGAGGTATATGGTTCTTACACTGTGTGTCAAATAGTGTAATATTACTTTAAGGGAGGTTGTAATAAGGGCATCCTACTGTAACCACTAAAAACAAAGGTGTATAGCTAACAAGCCAATAGTGGAGATAAAGTGAAATCATTAAAAAAATTCAGTTACTCCAAATGAAGGCAAGAATAGAGAGGGGGAAAAAACCTGAAGAGCAAATAGAACAAATAGAATCCATATACCAAAATCGTAGATTCAAACCCAAATATATCCATAATTACATTAAATGAAAATCATCTAAACATACAAATTGAAAGCCATATATTGTCAGATTGGATTTAAAAAAAAGCACAAGCAAACTATTTATTGTCCATAAGAAACCTACTTAAAATATAAATATACAGATATTTTATAAGTGAAAGGACAAATTCCAGTTCTGGCCAAAATAGAATAAGCCAGCTATAGCCTATCTCTTCTGATAAACAACTAAAAATGATGGTCAAAATTAAAAAATCAAGTACCTGAAGACTGAAAAGTAATCAAAGCAGGTAAATTGTGAAAGAGAGTTAAAACTTAGTGAAGGGGCCTGCAACAAGGTGGATGCTGCATATATTTTTTCTCTTGAACATTTTTTTTGAGGGTAGATCCCAGTTGCAGAGCTACACAGTAGCATAGTGACATGATTGGTGAAAATTTGAATAAAAACCCCATATTACTAGGCAGAGTAACCATAATAGGGACTATTATGAGCCAAAGAGGGGGATGTAATTCTGTTGAATTTTGTTTTGTTTTCTCTAGCAGCTTTGCACAGTCATGGAGTGGTTTGGCAGTGATGGCTGTATAAGCAACCAAATATCCAAGGGATACACTGTCTTTCTGGCCAGAGGAACCACGAAAGGGGGCACCATGGCCTCAAGAGTGGGCTCGTGAAGGAAATTCTGTATAGAAGAGAGCTAGAGAAAATGATCTCCTAATTCTGTGAATGAACCCACACAAGTCCTGTGCTCATCCCTAAGCTGTACAGGTGCATGAAAGACACAAAAGATCATAACAAAGGGCATGAGGAATGAACTAAGATTTAAACTACCGCCCAGGGCAGCTGGGTGGCTCAGTCAGTTGAGCATCTCACTCTTGGTTTTGGCTCAGGTCATGATCTCAGGGTCGTGAGATCAAGCCCTGCATCAGGCTCCACACTCAGCAGGGAGTCTGCTTGAGATTCTCTCTCTCTCCCTCTCCTTCTGCTCTTCCCCCTGCTCATGCACTCTGTCTCTAAAATAAATAAATAAATCTTAAAAAAGTAAACTACTACCCAATGGTCAAACACTTGAGTGGCACATGCACAGAGCAGAAATAAAACAGCAAACTAATGACTTGGAATTGAACTGAAATTAGAATCACCACCCACAGAAGGCAGGATTAAATTTGTGGTCTGACCCTAACTTGGTTGAGTACCTTCTAAAAAAAATTCTCTAGAGGATTATAGTGTGACGCATGGTTTACATGACATAACTTTCACAATGTCCAGGATACAATCCAAAATTACTCAACATACACAGAACCAGGAAAATGTGACCAATTCTCAAGGGAAAACCAATCAACAGATGCCATACCCTATATGATCTAGATGTTGGAATTATCAAAGGCTTGAAAGCAGCTTGTGACAAATAGATCCCAAGAAGACATCCAAATGATTTCTTGCTTCCTGGCAGCCACAGCTTTATGTAATCCTCCCCACCTTGAGTGCAGGCAGGATCTGTGACTTGCAATAGACTATAACAAAGGTGATGGGATATCACGCCCCTGATTAGATTACATTACATGATAAAGGTGATGAGCTATCACTTCAGAGGTTATGTCATGTTATATAAGACTCTGTCTTAGCAGACTACAAAGAGAGATTCTTTGCTGGCCTTGTAGATGCAAGATGCTATAATGGAAGCTACCTATGGAGAGGGTCATGTGGGAGGGCTACAAGCTCCAAGGAACTGAATTCTGCCAACAATCATGTAAGCTAGGAAGAAGACCCCAAGCTCCAGATGAGAATTTAGCTCAGGTGACACTTTGATTACAGCCTTGTGAGATGGAGCAACTAGGCCATGCCCAGACTCCTGACCCCCAAAGACTAAGAGATAACAAATGTGTGTTGTTTTAGGCTGCTAAGCACATGACAATTTGTTATGCAGCAATAGAAAATAAATACACAGCTATTAAAATTATGCTCCATGCAGTAAGGTAAACATGTTAAATGAATGAAAAGATAGTAGTTTCAGCAGAAAAAATGAAACTATAAAAAAATGTAAATTTTAGAAATATATACAAAATCTCAAATTATTTTAAAAACATGACTTTGGGGCGCCTGGGTGGCTCAGTTGTTAAGTGTCTGCCTTCGGCTTAGATCATGATCCCAGGGTCCTGGGATTGAGCCCTGCATCGGGCTCCCTGCTCCGTGGGAAGCCTGCTTCTCCCTCTCCCACTCCCCCTGCTTCTGTTCCCTCTCTCTCTGTGTCTCTCTCTGTCAAACAAATAAAATCTTTTAAAAAATAAAATAAAATAAAAAACATGACTTGATGGGCTCATAGTATAATGTAAATGACATAACAGAGTCAGTAAGATTTAAGAGAGGTCAACAGAAATTATCAAGTAAGAGTAACAGAGGAAAAATATTGAAAAAAATATTAACAAATGCTCAGGTACTTGTGAAAGAACATAAAAAATTCTAACATTCTTGTCATTGGTATCCCAGGAAAAAGAAATGGGCATATAAAATATATTTGAAGAAATAATGATTAAAAACTCAAATTTGGCAAAAGCCATGCTTATAAGATTCAAGAGGTTCAGGTAACTCCAAACATAATAAACTCAAAACCATGCCTAGGCACATCATAACTGAAGTGCTGAAAACCAAAGATCTTTTTAATATTGAAATCAGGTTTGTTAAACACTGTATATAAGAGAACAAAGATTCAAAGAACCATGGATTTCTCAAACAAAACAGAAAAACCATGGGGGCCAGAAAAACAGTAGAAAAGCAAATTTAAAGTGCTAAAGAAATAGAACTATAAACCAAGACTTCTATATATAGTGAAATAATCTTCAGAAATAAAGGTGAAATAAAGACATTTTCAGATGAAGGAAAACTATGAGAATTCACTGCCAGCTGATCTTCTCTAAAGGAAATTCTTCTAGGGAAAATGAGATCGCAGGAGAATGATAGAAGAGTGACAGAAATAGTATATATCTGGTAAATACTAAAAATTATACTCAAGTTCTGTAAAATCTGTATGACTCTTAGAAGCAAAACTCATGATGTGGTATGTGGAATTTTCAATGTATGTAGGTGTAATACACGTATCAATGATATAAGAGTAGGGTAAACAGATCCATACAATTGTAAGGTGTCTGTATTTTGCTTGATGTATTACAATATTAGCTCAAAGTAGAAATGCAGGGTACCTGGGTGGCTCAGCTGGTTAAATGTCTGCTTCAGCTCAGGTCATGATCCTAGGATCCCTAGGGTGCTGGGATCGAGTCCCGCATCAGGCTCCTTGCTCAGTTGGGAGCCAACTTCTCCCTCGACCTGCTGCCTGCTTCTCCCTCTGCCTGCCACTCCCTCTGCTTGTGCTCTGACAAATAAATAAAATTTTTTTTTAAAAAAGTAGACAATGCAATATTATGTGACTTGTCATCCATAGAGCAAGTACCAACACACAAATGAGATATAGCAAAACAGCAATAGATAAATAAAAATGGACTATGAAAACACTAATATTCCAAAAGAAAGCAAGAATGGAAAACAAAAGAAGAATAAGAAGACAATCAGAAAACAAATAATAAAGTGGTAGTATATAATCCAGCCATACCAATAATTACACTGAATGTAAATTGTCAAAATATACCTAAGACAGAGATTGTCACACTGGTTTAAAAGAACCCTACATGTTGTCTACAAGAAACCCACTTTAAATATAAAGACATATAATTCAAATAAAGCTGAAGTAGCTATATTAAAAAAGGACAAAGTAGACTTCAGAACAAGGAATATTACCAGGGATAAATAGGGACATTACACAGGGATAAAAGGATCAATTCACAAAAAAGTCATAATAATCCTGAATATGCATGCTGTTAGCAACAGAGTTTCAGGGTACATGAAGCAAAAAGTGATAAAACTGAAAAGGAGAAATAGGAAAATCGATAACTATAGTTGGGGAATTTAACACTTTTTTCTTGGCAATCAATAAAACAAGTAGACAGAAAATCGGTACAGATATTGAACAGCACAACTCTATTAACCAACTCTACCTAATTGACATTTATAGAACACTCCACTCAGCAAGAGCAAAATACATAGTCCTTACAAGTGCACAAGGAATATTCACCAAGTTAGACCATATTCTGGTTCATAAAACAAACCTCAAAAAGGTTTTTAAATTGTGGTTAAAAAAAAAAAAAAACCACATAGGAATGGGACCTAGAACGCTTCACAGTCAGCTGATCATGCTGTGCTGGAAATCGCAGGTCAGTACGGATGAAGTTCTATAGCGAGGGGTATGCAGTCAAAATGAAGGTGACAGGAGATCACATTTGAAGAAAGGGTGACCACTCAGACTTGATTTCCTTTAAATTTTTTTCTCATGTTCATATAAATGTGTATCAAAGACATGAACAAGCATTCTCCTTACAGTTGAGGATTTTTCATTTTGAATGCTTTTTGCTTAGTAGTAAATATTTGCTTCCCTAAATGGCTCCCAAATTGTGGGGAAGTCTCTACACATTTTTTCTTAAGTTTTTATTTAAATTCCAGCTAGTTAACATAAAGCATAATATTAGTTTCAGGTGTACAAGAGTGACTCAACACTTACATACAACACCCAGTGCTCATCAAGACAAGTGCCTCCTGAAACAAATAATGCAATATATGTTAAGAAAAAAAAAAAGAAGCAGAAGAAGGTAGCAGGAGGGGAAGACTGAAGCGGGGGAAATCAGAGGGGTAGACGAACCATGAGAGACGATGGACTCTGAAAAACAAACTGAGGGTTCTAGAGGGGAGGGGGGTGGGAGGATGGGTTAGCCTGGTGGTGGGTACTGAGGAGGGCACATTCTGCATGGAGCACTGGGTGTTATGCACAAACAATGAATCAAGGAACGCTACATCTAAAACTAATGATGTAATGTATGGGGATTAACATAAGAATAAAAAAAAAAAGACAAGTGCCTCCTTAATATCCATCACCTATTTAACCAATTCCCCTTCACCTTCCCTCTGTAACCATCAGGTTTTTTTTCTCTGTAGTTAAGAGTATGTTTCTTGGTTTGGCTCTTTTTTCCCCTATGATCATTTGTTTTGTTTCTTAAATTCCACAGATGAATGCAATTATATGGTATTTGTCTTTCTCTAACTGACTTATTTCACTTAGCATAATACTCTCTAGTTCCATCAACGTCATTGTAAATGACAAGATTTCATTCTTTTCTGTGGCTGAGTAAATAGTCCATTGCATATATATAACACACATTCTTTATCCATAACTCTATGTCCATCAGTTTGACAATTTAGACAAAATGGACCAATTCCTAAAAAACAAAAACAAACAAAACCCCCAGAAACTATTAAAGCTCAATAAATAAAAAATATATTACCCAAATAGTCGCACATCTATTAAAAATTTTTCGCCTGGGTGGCTCAGTCATGAGCATCTGTTTTTGGCTCAGGTCATGATCCCAGGATCCTGGGATTGAGCCCACATCAGGTTCCCTACAGGGAGCCTGCTCCAACCCCACTGGGGCTCTCTCTCCCTATCTCTCTCTCATTCAAATAAATAAAGTCTTAAAAAAATTTTTGTTGTTGTTGTTTAAAACCTTTTAACAAGAAAAACTCTAAGCCCAGAGGGCTTCATTGGTGAATTCTAACAAACATTTTTTTTAAAAATTTTATTTCTTTATTTGACAGAGAGAGACACAGCAAGAGAGGGATCAGAAGCAGGGGAAGTGGGAGAGGGAGAAGCAGGCTTCCCACCAAGCAGGGAGCCCAATGTGGAGCTCGATCCCAGGACCCTGGGATCATGACCTGAGCTGAAGGCAGATGCTTAATGACTGAGCCACCCAGGTGCCCCAAATTCTAACAAACATTTAAAGAAGAAATCATACCAATCTCACACAAATATCCAGAAAATAAAAGGGAAAATGACCCAACTTATTTTATATGAGGCTAATATTATCTTGATACCAAAGCCAAACAAAACATTACAAGAAAGTAAACTATAGACCAATATCACCTATGAACATAGATGAAAAACTTCAATATTCAAAAATTAATCAAATGCAATTCACCATATAAACAGAATAAAGAAGGAAAAGCAGATGATCCTCCATAGGTACAAAAAAAAAAGCATTTGATAAATTTCAGCACCTATTTTTGATAAAAACTTAAGCAAACTAGTGTTAAAAGGAGACAGCAGGCCCCAATGGAGTCACTTATGCTAAACCCCACCAAGACTTAATACCCAACCTAATTGCAGCTTCAGCTTCTCCCAGATATATGACCTTTGACCATCCAACCTGGAATTTCCTGGTCAGCACTAAGAGGTAGTCCACTGATTGGATTCTCCTTAGGGAGAGTGACCTTGTCTGAGACAATGCATTCTTTGCTAATAGTTTCTTTTCTTTTATTCCCTCTCTGCCTTTAAAAAACTTTCCTTTTCTGCAACTTGATGGAGCTCCTTTATATTTGCTAGATGTGATGCTGTCCAATCAATGAATTGTTGAATGGAACCAATTTGATCTTTAAATTTACTCAGTTGAATTTTTGTTATTTACCAATAAGAAAAAAATTTCTTCAATCTGATAAAGAGCATCTACTAAAAATCTAGAGCTAACAAGATAAATTTTTAAAAGATTTATTTATTTGTTTGAGAGAAAAAGAGAGAATGAATGGGAGGGGCAGAGCGAGAGGGAGAGAGAATCTCAAGCAGATTCTGTGCTGAGTGTGGAGCCTGATGCAGGGCTTGATCTCACAACCCTGAGATCACAACCTGTGCTGAAACCAAGAGTTGGATGCCTAGCCTGCACCACCCAGGTGCCCTGAGAGCTAACAAGATACTTAATGGTGAGAGATTTAATAAATCCCTCCTAAGATCAAGAAAAAACAAGGATGTACATTCTTATAACTCTTATTCAACAACTACAGCAGTGCTTCGGGGAAATTTATGGCATTAAATGCTTACATTAGAAAACACAAAAGGTCTCAATTGAATAGTCTAAGCATCCAACTTAATAAAACTAGACAAAAAATAGCAAATGAAGTTCAAAGTAAGCAAAATGAAATAATCAGAAATCAATAAAATTTTTAAAATTTTAGTTGACACACAATATTATGTTACTTTCAAGTGTGTACAACATAGTGATTTCACAAGTCTATACATCATGCTATGCTCATCAAAAGGATAGCTACCATCTGTCACTCTACAACACTATTACAATGCCATTGACTATTTTCCCTATGCTCTACCTTTTATCCCCATGACTTATTCATTCCATAACTTGAAGCCTGTATCTCCCACTCCGCTTCAACCATTTTCCCCTGTTCTGGTCTCCTCTCCTCTGGCAACCATCAACTTGTTTTCTGTATTTATGGGTCTATATCTGCTTTTTGTTTCTTTGTTTATTTGTTTTATTTTTTACATTCCACATATAAGTGAAATCATATAGCATTTGTCTTTCTCTGTCTGACTTATTTCACTTAGCACAATATCCTCTAGGTCCATTCACGTTGTTGCAAATGGCAAGATCTCATTCATTTTTATGGTTGAATAATATTCCATTGTATACATATATCACATCTTTTTTTTCCAATTATTATATTTGGACCTTTAAGAAACATATACCATCAGAGGTGCCGGGGTGGCTCAGTTGGTTGAGCATCCAACTCTTGGTTTCAACTCAGGTTATGATCTCATGGGTTGTGGGATCAAGCCCCGTGTCAATCTCAGTGGTTGGTGGGGGATCTGCTTGAGATTCTCTCCCTCTGCCCCTCTCCCCACTCACATGCCCTCTTTCTCTCTAAAATAAAAATAAATAAATCTTTTTTTTTAAAAAGAAACATATACTATCAGATATACCACTATTCTAGTGGAAAAATCTATTCTAGTTTTGGGGAAGCATACGTGTCACAAACTATTTTGCTTCTAGTCTCCAAGACTTTACTAAGAGTTTATCAAAAAGTGGGCTCTGTGGGTTGCCTGTGTGGCTCAGTTAAGTGTCTGCCTTCGGCTCAGGTCATGATCCCAGGGTCCTGGGATTGAGCCCCACATCGTGCTCCCTGCTCTGCCGGGGGGCCTGCTTCTCCCTCTCCCTCTGCCTGCCACTCCCCCTGGTTGTTCTCTCTCTCCCTCTGTCAAATAAATAAATCAAATCTTTTTAAAAAAAGTAGGCTCTGATCTATGGTATCCTGAGCCTTGAGGTTTTGAATGTTTTGATTACTGTAGAACAATTTCAAGGGGATGAACTTAATTCCCAGCTGTTTTCCTTCTGGAATGGGCTAATTGTTTTGAAGTTACACAGTCCACTGCAAGAATATTCAATTTTTTAAGCTTTGTGATCTATTTAGTCTTTAGAAAACGTGGTAAAAAAGTAATTTTCTGTGCAAAAAGGATGAACTTATCAGAACATACCAAATATTAATTATAACAAAAAGCAGTATACATAATGTCTTTGTCCAATGTTCACTTTAATGACTACTTCATAGGCTAGTAACTATTCTTAACTATAGAGACTATTTCTGGATCAATACAACCCAAGCATAGCTGCAGTCAACTCCTTAACACAACTCTTGGTATCTGACATTGATTAAAAAATAAAAAAGGGTAAGTGAACAAATACTCATATATGATGTTTTCAAGAAGCTACTCTTTGTGGAAGTATATAAGAAAAGGGACTTTCAGTAAGCTATTGATGGGAACTGGGAGGTTTATGGCTATGGCTTTGGAAAGCACCCCAGGGAGTAGTAGGAAGGCATCTGTAAGAGTAGATTACACAGCAAAGGATAACTATCTAAAAGAGGTGGGCATTTTCTCAATTAACTTAAATTCTGAGACTTTCAGTGGTTGAGGAATAGAAATAAGACCCAAAGAAAAGAACCATCTTCATAATGGCTTAAAAGGTGACTATGCCATTTGGCTTATGATGCTAAATGTTCCAAAAGCCTTTGGTGGTGTGATATGGACAAGAAAAGTATTAATAAACCAACCACATAACACCATTAAAACTCAAAAACACTTATTTTTTTTGAAGTTTTATTTAAATTCCATTAGTTAACATATGGCATAACACTAGTTTCAGGTATACAGTACAGTGTTTCAATACTCATATACAACACTCAGTGCACATCACAACAAGTGCAGTACTTAATCCCCATCACCTATTTAACCCATCACCCCCACCCCTCTCCCCTCTTGTAACCATCAGTTTTCTTCTCTATAGTTAAGAGTCTGTCTCTTGGTTTTCCTCTCTTTTATTCCCCCTATGTTCATTTGTTTTATTCTTAAATTCCACATGAGTGAAATCAGGCTATTTGTCATTCTCTGACTTATTTTGCTTAGCATAATACATTCTAGCTCCATCCATGTCATTGCAAATGGCAAGATCTTTCTTTTTATGGCTGAGTAATATTCCATTGTATATGTATGTGTGTGTATATATGTGTGTGTGTGTGTGTGTGTATAAAACTGCTAGAACTGATAAACAAATTCAGTAAAGCAGGATACAAAATCAACATACAGAAATCTGTTGCATTTCAATACACCAGTAATGAAGCAGCAAAAAGAGAAATCAAGGAATTAATGCCATTTACAATTGCACCAAAAACCATAAATACCTAGGACTAAACCTAACCAAAGAGGTGAAAGACCTATACTCTGAAAACTATAGAACACTGATGAAAGAAATTGAAGATGACACAAAGAAATGGAAAAACATTCTGTGCTTATTGACTAGAACAAATAGTTAAAATGTCTGTATTACCAAATGCAATCTACACATCTAATGCAATTCCTATCAAAATACCAACAGCATTTTTCACAGAGCTAGAACAAACAATCATAAAATTTGTATGGAATTTTTTTCATTTAAAAAAAATTTTTTTTAATATTTTATTTATTTATTTGACAGAGAGACACAGCGAGAGAGGGAACACAAGCAGGGGGAGCGGGAGAGGGAGAAGCAGACTCCCTGCTGAGCAGGGAGCCCAATGTGGGGCTCGATCCCAGGACCCTGGAATCATGACCTGAGCTGAGCTGAAGGCAGACGCTTAACGACTGAGCCACCCAGGCGCCCCTCATTTAAAAATTATTGAGAACACATAAAACGAGGCAACATTTCTTTTGTCTTGTCTTCCACTGTGGGGTCTGTTGGTGGTTCCTCCATTGTTGCACTGTTGCTCTCTGAGCCAGTGTTACTATCACTGGTCCTTTCCTCAGCTATACTGTCCACCCCCTCCTGCCTGCTCTACTTGTCCTCAGGAGTAGACGTGCCTTCTTCACCATTCTGTTGGCTTTCTGTCGCTGCCTCAAAGTTTGTCTCCTCTGTCTCTAATGGGATGCTCTAGTTGTCTTTCTTCTCCTTGGCCTTACTAGCAGCTTGCTTTTCCTCAAGAACCATGCAGCTCTGACTGCATTCAGGTCGCTGTGCTGCCTATTTCTCCCTTTCCTCCTGTCTTTTGCGAACTTGCTCCTCTGCCGGGGCAATTTCGGTGGCAATTTTTTTTTCCATATCCACTTCTACTTTCAAACCACATAAACTTTTAAGTTCATTGTTAAATGAATCTGTGGTTTTCACGAATTTCCTCTTCTTTTCCTGGTGTTGTCCCTCTATTTGAAGAAGTTCTGCTTTTAGTTTATACTGATGAACCATTAAGGACTGGACCTGTCCTTTGAGGACCTGCGTTCTAGCTGTTGTGACAACTGACTGAACATCTGGCACCACACTCTCACTAAGGATTTCAATGATGAGGTGGTGGTTTCTCTGGAAACGGGTGGTGACAAGTCTGTCTCTGGAGACTTTCTTCCTCTAGAGCAGCTTCTGCATGACTTTTTGCATTTATCTAAGCAAGGTATGTAGGGGAATTATGATAGGCCTTCATAGATTAATTCTTTTCTGCTTCATGTTTATTTAAATATTCTTGTTTTTCTTCATCAGTGAGATCTTGACACATGCTATCAATAATCTTGCCAATCTCCCAGAAGCTTAGGTCAGGATTGGAAGCTTTTACTTAGTCCCAGACCTTTCTGCTGTACCTCATGTAGGGCATTAATGGCTTATCTGGTGGCTTTGGGCATTTTTGAATCATAATAACAGAGGATGCCATGACCTGGCTGTTGGTGCCTGGGTTACCTCCCAACCTGTAGTTGTAAGCAAGACGACTGTATGGATTGTATCCCACAGACCCCGGTGTGCTGAGCATTTGTGTTGCAGGAGCTGGATTGGGAGGTGGGGCATGCATAAGATGGTCTTTTTGACATTTTGGAAGATTAAGTTCTCAGTTCCTTAAGAATGAATCTGAGACATCTTGGGCAGAAAAAGTGTCCACTGCTCTGGCCTTATTTCCCCAACATCTTTATCCATTCATCTATCCAAGGACACTTGAGTTGTTTCATATCCTATTATAAATAATGCTGCAATAAATAGAGGGGTGTATACACCTTTTTGAATTAGTATTTTCATTTTCTTTGGGCAAATACCTAGTAATGGAATTACTGGATTATATGGTAATTTTATTTTTAATTTTTTGAAGAAACTCCATACTGGTTTTCACAGTAGCTGCACCAGTTTGCATTTCTACCATCAATGCATGAGGGTTCCTTTTTCTCCACATCCTTGCTAAAACTTGTTATTTCTTGTCTTTTTGATATTAGCCATTTTGACAGGTGATATCTTATGATTTTGATTTGCATTTCCCTGATGATTAGTGATGCTGAACATCTTTTCTTGTGTCTGTTTGCCAGCTCCATGACTTCTTTAGAAAAATATCTATTCAGGTCCTCTGCCCATTTTTAATCAGATTATTTGGGTTTTGTTGTTGTTGTTGTTGTTGTTTTTTTTTGGTGTTGAGTTATATAAGCTCTTCATATACTTTGGATATTAATGCCTTACCATTTGCAGATACCTTTTTCCATCAATAGGTTTCCTTTTCACTTTGTTGATGGCTTCCTTTGCTGTGCAAAACCTTTTTATTTTGATGTTGTCCCAATAGTTTATTTTTGCCTTGGTTTCCCCTGCTTGAGAATACATGTCTAGAAAAATGTTGCTAGGGCTGATGTCAAAGAAGTTTTTGCCTCTGTTTTCTTCTAGAAGTTTTACAGTTTCAGGTCTCACATTTAGGTCCTTAATCCATTTTAAATTTCATTTTTTTGAATGTAGCTGTCCAGTTTTCCCAGCACCATTTATTGAAGAGACTGTCTTTTTCCCATTGGTTATTCTTGCCTCCTTTGTTGTATAGTAATTGACCATATAAGCATGGGTTTATTTCTGAGCTCTCAATTCTGTTCCATTGAGAAATCAGTGATTTTTTTTTAAAAAAAAGTTTTTTTTGTTTGGTTTTTTTTTTTTTTTTAGAGAGAGAACAAGTGGGAAGGGCAGAGGGAGAAGGAGAATCTCAAGCAGACTCTGCACTGAGCACAGAGCAGACTCGATAACATGACCCTGAGATCACAACCTGAGCTGAAACCAAGAGTCAGATGCTTAACGGCCTGTGCCACCCAGGTGCCCCAGTGATTTTTTTTTAATTCAGAAAAGTTGATGAAATGAAAAGTTGGCTCTTTGAAAGGATGAATATAATTGATAAACCTCTGGCTATACAAACCAAGGGAAAAAAAAGGAAGAAACAAATTGCCAATATGAAAAATGAAAGTGGGACTAACACAACAATCCTGCAGACATTAAAAAGACAGAAAGGGGAAACATGAACAACTCTATGCCCATAAATTTGACACGGAGTTGGATTAGACCAATTCTCTGATTCAAAATAACAAAAGCCATTCAAGAAGAAATAGGTAACTTGAACAGTTCTATATCTACTAAATTTAATTTATAGTTATAAACCTTCCAACAAAACAGCAGGTTGGCATGGTTTTACTGGAAAATTCTATTAAATATTTAAAGAAGAATTAAAGTATAATAATCACAACCAATTTAAATGAACAATTTGATGAAGTTTGACATGTATGACTATCTTCCCAGAGTAAAAGCAGAAAATTTATATATGGGAATTAATACATGTTCAGTAGCACTACCTTACATAAAGCAATAAAGTGGGTATGTTAAGTGTCATAAATATTTTTCATTATAGTCCACTGATCAAAAGTCACAAAACGTAGACCATTTCTTTTACTAAAGTACTCGCAACACTGGGCAATTTCCCTTTCCAACATTACACACACACATTTTGAGCATCTATCAAGTACACAGGACTTAACTAACGTTCTTGCCTCCAAATAACTAACAGTATAGTTATGAAAGTAAAACTTGGTAGTGTCAAATGAGGCCTGGGAGAGGTATGGTTTAAGGGTTTGGAGACTGGATAGGATTTAAAAAGCAAGAAGATAATGCTAACTACATCCATTCACATCTTAACAGCCATTTCATAGTAGTAAGACAATATGCTTGCTATCCCCCAAACCTCAAGAGCTCATTCTTACAGTCTTTTCTTGGTAAATGACACTGCCTCTGTCTGGAAACGCCTTTCATCCTCTTTTTCACCAAGTCATATCCCTTCAAGCTTTGAAAATGTTCAAGACTCTTCTCTTTCAGGGTTGATTCACTAATTAATTCATTTGCTCATTGAGAAATATTTATCAAGCACCTAATACATGTAGGTACTGTGGATACAGCAGCAAACAACAAAATCCCCTCTCAAAGAACTATGTCATTTTAAGGGGAGAACATGCAATAAACAAATAAATGAAAAAAAATGTCAAGTAGTGGATAAATGATATGAAGAAAAATAAAGCAAGAAAGGACATTAAACAAGGATAGTGTGCAGGAGATTTTTGTGTGCTGTAAAAGGTGGTCTGGAAGGATATTTGTGACTTGAGAAAAGACCCAAAAGAAGCGAGGAAGAAAACCATATGGTGCCTATCTGTGGAGGTGGAGAAAGATATTCCACACAGAGGGATCAGAAAGTACAGAGACTCCAAGGCATACTTGGCATGTTTGGTACTAAGAGTAAGGTGTGGTGTGGTAGAAAATGTGGTCAAAAAGTAGCATTATGTAAGCCATATTGAGGACTGTTTACATAAGAAGCCAGGGGGAGCAGAAGAGCAACATGATTTGATATGTTTTAAAAGGACCCTATGGTTGTTGTGTAGAGATTAGAATAAAATAGGATGCAAGGATGGAAGCAGAAATATCAGTTATGAGGGTACTGAAATAATGTAGTTCAGAGATAACAGTGGTTTATATCAGGATGGTAGTACTACTGGAGAGGATGAGGAGCAGCGTGGATATATTTAAAATTCAGAGCAGATAGAATTGCTAAGGGACTGGCTGTGGGGTGTGAGAGGAAAAAGGAGACCTAGGGTATAAATGCTGGAGGAATGTCCTTTTGTAGGCAAGAGATGATGGAATCTAGTGCATAAGTGTATGGATTGACTTTAGATAAAAGCATGTACAGTTTATAGTAACAGGAGAGAAGATAGAGAAAATAGGCACAGATGCAAGTAGGTGAGTAGGTGTGGGAGGAGGAACTTTTGGAGGTTCACAACTGATTGTTTTATTTTTTCTCAGTGAAAGGAGAAATGTGGAACTGAGAGTAAAGAGGAAAGATGTGATGAAGATTTAATGAGAGAAAAGAGGCCAGAAAATAGTCATCCAAGGAGATATCCTGACCAAACTGACCCAGATCCAGTTACTCACTTTACCAAATCCTAGCACCTCCACATCAATTTCCACCCAGCAAGATTCATTTTTACTTGGTAGATGTTCAACTGTGCTCTCTATTTGCTCTGATTCCTTCAATAAATCCTCACCCAGTGGGGGTACTCTATGGTTTACTAGAAAGAGAATAATAATTAGGGGCAAACTATCTACTCCATTGTGAGGAGAAACCTCACAACTCTTAAATCTGGGCTCTTCTCTCCATCTCCACTGTCACCTCCCTAGGTCAGGCCTTCATCATTTCTCACTTGGGCTTTTGCAGCACCAGCCTCCTAACTTATCTCTTGACCTTTCCCCTCACCTCTCTCCAATCCATCGTCCACACCACCGCTGATATATAAATTTATTCAACTCCCCTGCTTAAACCCTTCATTATTATCCCTCTCCTTTTTCTCTTTAACGACTTGCAAAATTTTCCAGCTGAATCTATCCCTCCATCTCCTTCTCTTGCCTCACATCCTACACCCTAGCCATGCCAAATTACATTTGATCCTTGAATACATCAAATCCTTCAATTCCCCTGTGCCCCTGTACATCCTGTTTCGTCTACCTGAAATGCACATCTGCCCTTTCTCAACAAGGTATTTTTACTAATCATTAGAGACATAACTCAAAGGTCAACTTCTCAGTGGCACCACATGCATAGGTGACCTCTTTTCTGTGCTTACATGCCTCCCCCATAGCACTCATCTCACTATATCAAAAGTATTTATGTATCTAACTTCCCCACTAGATATATTATTCATCTTTTATCACAAGCACTTAGCACAGTGCCTGGCACATAGTACATCAACAAATGTTTATTGAATGAGTTGATTGTAGAATTGAGATTAGAAACAGCAATAAAACAAAAATATAAGTTGACAGATGAAATACAAATAAAAATTCTTTAACATACCCAAACAAGATATATTTCTATAAAATGTCTTAGGAATAGGAAAAAAAAAAGAGAAAATCTCAGCAATCTTAAAGAAGCAGATTTAACTTTTGTCAAAGATGACAAAATGAGACCTGACAGAATAATGCATAGCACAGCAAATACTCCTCTTTTTTCACCAAGTATGCCCAACAACAGATGGAATAAGTTTTTATTCTGAAGTGTTTTTAAGGCAGATATTGACTCTAGAAAACAAGTTATCTATAAACTTCTGCTCAGAATAGTAGGAATTTCCCAAGGTTTTATGTATTATGCACAATAAAGAACAAATGTTGTCATATGTGTGGCCCTGCAGTTTACAAAGCACTTTCACATGTATTGCCTCATTTAATTCTCACAAAAATCCTGTCAGGTAGGTTTTATTGTCCTCCTTTTACAGATGAAGAAACTGTGGCTCAGAGAATCCCTAATCCAACATCACATAGTAAGAGTTAGAGATAGAGCTAGGATTCTAACCCACATCTGTCTGTCTGTAAATCTATTATTCACTATACAGGCTGAGTTGATATTTTCATGGCTTCCCAACAAGTACACCAAAGTGAAGCCAATGAATTGTTGATGTGTTTTTTTGTACTTTCTTTTTTCCCTCTTGATTCTTCTTAGTATTTTCTACTGACCTAGAAAACCTCAGAATATGACCTTATTTGGAGATAGAATCTTTACAGAAGTAATTACATTAAAGTGAGGTCACTAGGGTGGGCCCTAATCCAATATGACTGGTATTCTTATAAAAAGGAATAAATTTGGACAAAGAGATACACATAGAAGGGAGACAGTATGAAGAGACATAGGAAAAAGATGACCATCTACAAGCCATGAGAGACACCTGGAATAGATCCTTCACTGATGGTCCCCAGAAGGAGTCAACCTTGCCAATACCTTGATTTCTGACTTGTAGCATCCAAAAACTAGGAGACAATAAACTTCTGTTGTTTAAGCCACCCAGTCTGTAGTACTTTGTTATGGCAGTCCTAGCAAACTCATACTGGTAAGCCTAGTAATTTTTGATTGAATGCCAGACATTGCATATTAAATGTTGGAGGAGCTCTGAATGATATTATCTTCCTTCAGAGATTTACTTTTGTTCCTGCCAGGTGATGAAGGACAGATCACCTTAATCCTGCCTGAGATTGAGCTGATTCAAAGCTGTGTTTTACTCTTTGTGAGGAATGGCATTTTTATAGTTTATCCTTTCTCCTGAAGTTTAGCCCTTTGGGGATCCCAAATGAAAACCTGAAGTAATTACCAGTGTCCCTCCTCTTTGGCAGGCTCTAAACTCCAATTTCTGACGCTCCAGCATTGTGAAACTTGCTGAAAGCTCTGCTTAGCTACTCAGATTTGTATCTGCCACTTTCTGCTTAATTTCTCAATTTCTTTGCCCTGTACCACTTAGAAATCAGCAAATGACACAAGGGAAAGGTAGTGTAAAATATTGGACTAAATTTCTTGCAATTTCTTTCTCTAGCATCTTAGACCCTCAAGTCCTGATTATCATGATAGCCCTGAACTCCAATTTTTGTCTCTACAGCTCTGTGAGATGCTAAAACCTCTGCTCAGGCTTTTTGCCTCTTAATTACTACTTTCAGATTGCCTTTTCAGTCCCTCTACCTATACCACTTATATTGGCAAATGCCTTGAAAGGAAACATCACTCAGAATGTTGTGCTCACCTCAATATATCTCTCCTCTCTGGGATTTAGACCTCTAGTTGCTTTGGTAGCTTTCTGATGTTTTCAAACAAGTATTTTATAATTTTATCCAACTTTTCTAGTTCTTTCTGAGGGATATTTGGTCTGACACAATTTAGTCTCTCAAAGCCAGAAGCACAAGTCCCCATATCCATGGTTTCTAATTCCATTGATATGCCTGTCCTTGGTTCATCCATTCATTCATTCCAACATATATTAAGCACATGGTAGGTGTCAATAACTCTGCAAGACTCTGGGAAAACAAAAAGTCCTATCTTTAAGAAACTCACAGTAAAATCAGTGGCGGTGAGACTACAAACATAAATAGTGAAACTACAATGCTGAAGTATTTAAAACTAGAGGTGTATAGAAGATGCTATAAAGAAGAAGTGAAAGTATCTTCTTCTGGGGCAGGAATCAAAAAGTTATCACTGAAGAGAAGATATTTGAGGTAGGTCAAGAATATGCCAGGTGAATAAGGAGTGGGAACGAGAGAACAAAGGCACTTCAAGAGGAGATAACATTATATGAGTAAAGGTATGGCAATAAGCATGGGAAATTATAGTGAGTTTGGTACTACTGGAACCAGATGAGTGATAGGGTGTGGTAGAACATAAAGGAGGAAATACAGAGTTATGATTGTGGAGGGCTCTGTCTCTGCCCTAAAAGTTATTATTTAGATAGTTTATGGATAATGACATTCCCAGAGGTAGAAATCTACCACATGTTCAGTCAGATTCATGGAGAATTCAACAACAGAAATTTAAGACTTCTCCAGTCAATGGCTTATAAATTTAAAGGCAGTATTATCATGCTTAAGCAACGTAGTAGGATTACTAAGCAATAAAGTCAAGTCTTTGAGTCACCTGACTAGTTTATAAGGAAAAAAAATCTAAAACACTGTAGTAAATATTATGTGGCCAAGAATTGAAATGAATCAAGTTTTATTTCCTAAGCATATAGGCTCAGTTACCTATTTGAAAGTTCAACAAGCAACAACAAGAGTTCTAATTTTTCGGAGGCTATTTGTCAACATTTGCCATCAAATGTTGATGCCATCAAATGACATTGCCATCAAATGTTGATGCCATCAAATGACATTACCATCAAACAGCAATCTATTAAATGCCTACTTACTTGTGAGGCTGAATACCCAGTAAGTCTGCTAAGAGTTTTCCCTTGGATTTAAAAATCTAAGATGCCAGACAACACAGATAACTATCCTACAAAGATGCAAAGACAGCAGTATAAAAACACTGAACATCTAAATAAACTGACAAGAAGAAGTGTTTACATGATCTATGCCTCAGGGCGCTGTCACTTCTGTGATGCTCAGGTCAACAGAGTTTAATGAAGAAGATGTGATTTCTAGCTTTTGCAACGCAACAGCAGAGAAAGGGTTTGGCAAACGAAGGAGAGGGTATTTTTCCAGAACATGGTATAATGTGGAAACAGTCTAAGCAAGAGGATCTTGCACAAAGAAGAAGCCGGATTATGTTTCTCTAAGAAAAGCAAAGTCATGGATTGGGCTAAGGGAAGAGATGAGGAAAGAGAAGTGGGCCATGAAAACACAGAGAGGGCTCATCCTCATTTCAGGCCCAAGGGCTCAATCTATATTTTTGCTGGCAAGTTACAATTCTGTAACTTAACATAAAGCATACCCAACCACTACTAATCAATCCTTTACACCCCACCCAAAAGGCCTCGACAACACTCTACAAACATTTAAAGAAATCACATCTAGCAATTAATTCACTAGTGAAACATCACTGAGAAAGCATAGTACCTAGCCACTGCATACCACCATTTCATGATAGCAAGAAGGAAAATACTAGATCTTGTGCCATTTCAATTAGATTTCTGATATCAGAATCTAAATACCCAAGTCAGAATTTGGCCATAATATCAGTGCTGGCCCTCAAAAACAATCTAAAACATTCAAAGGTTAGAGTTAGCAAGACCATAGTTCCAAACATCTCCAAAAGACTGACAACAATTTGGATTCCTATTCTTGCCAGGGGAGGAAGAGGGTAGCTAAAAATATAGGTGGAAGAAAGCAGGAAAGGTTGAATCCCTGAAGAAAACTCACATCCTTAAGATTACATAATACCGCTCCGAAGTAACTGAGCTGCAGCAGAAAAATTTCAAACACATTCCAACATGCCTCTAATTAAGATAGTTTTGGGAGGTTCCAGAATTATAGCTATCAAACGTGAAACCTAAAGAATTTACCAAGATTAAAAAGATTACAAACTTTAACTCAGGAAAAATCACACTGGAAAAAACAGGTTAGTTGGAATATACTCAGAATAATGTTAATTTGTTGACCTTTATACAATTGCTATATCATTTCAGATACAATTGTTAGTGATAAACACCTGGATTACAATAGGGTAGACCCTGTACAAAATATAAAATTAGATATGATTCTTGCTCAGAGAGTTCAAATTAAGTGTCTGATAAACTTTGTATTTCACCAGAGAAGTATGCAAATATACTATAACCATAAACTTATTTTAAAATACAGCAAGAAATAAAGATAGGACATATGATAATGTGAAATGTCTAACAAGCAAGAATTTTTGTAGCATGTAGAAGCAAGCTGAGTACTCACATGAGGTATGTATTTTGAAATGTTTATGGATGGCTAACCAGAAAGGCTAATTTAACACCTACACATCAATTGCATGGAGACAGAGCTGTGAAATATTTGCATTTACTACTCAGTAAGAGGATCATCACAACACTGGCATAAGAATGCCAGTTGTAATTAAATTAGATGAAATTTCACAATTTAAAAGATATGCAATCTCATTGCCTGAGAACTTTAATTTACATAGGCTGACTGGAAGGCTCTCAAAAATGAAACCCTGACTATAAAACTGCAAAGAAGGAGAAAAACAGTAAGTATCAAATGAGATAGCTGTCAAAAGTTCTTTTCATAATCTTGGATTTTAAAAATGTATAACAATAGCAATAACATTTATTGAGTATTTACTGTGTCAGGAACTGTGCTACATGTTAATGTGTATTATCTCATTTAATCCTCAGAACAATCCTATAAAGTTGTTCCTATTAGTAGTAGTATTACTTTATAGATGAGGATATGAAAGCTCAGAGGTTAAATAACCAATCTCAAATCACACATCTAGAAAAAAATAGAGGTGAGATTCAAACACAAATCTCAAGTTGGCAAAACACTAAAAAAGCTGAAGTTGAGAATACCCTGAGTCTTAGAAAGAGATATATTCTGAGCATATGAAAATGGGATTTCAAATTGCCATCAGAAATAAAAAGAAATCTAATGTTAGGTGACACAGAGAAAGAAAAAAAAAAAACAAAATTCCTACTTATCTCCATGTATCCTCTGTTAAGAAACTTGGAAGACCAAGAAAGGGTACAACAAATATTAGTAGAAAAAAAAAATGAAAACAGAGACACAAGAAGAGATTAAGAAGCAGTTGTCTTAGAATTTACATTCCAGGATACCGGAAAGACCTTGGGCTAAGATTTTCAAACTGCTGTCTAGACAGAATTGTGCATAATGAGAGAGGGACAGAATTCTGGAGAGAAGCAAATGTAGTCTTGATTTAAAAAAAAAAAAAGTCATGTTTGCAAGCTGGTGAATCTAATCTCAATTCTAAGCAAGTTGAATGAAACACATTATTACAGAGAAAGACTTCTGGTATGAGTAGAATGGTATTTTTCCCTATTTCTGCTAGCTAAACATAAGTATAAAACCTGGAAATGGTACAAAAGACAACCAAAGGAGAACTCTGAAGGGTGGTAAGAAGAAACTGAATGGTTTGGGGACACCAGAACTAGAGAACAGTACAGCAGGATGTCTTGCATACCTTCACCCAAAAGAGAAAGACCCAAAGTTCCATATCCTCCACCCTAGCAAGAGATCAGTCCAGGTAGACTCATTTCCTTCCCAGAATCAAACAGGAGTATGCCTGAAAACATCACCACTATACAGAATCAGTTGGGAGCTAAAGGGGTTCTGGACCCAATTCCAACATGTGGGAAGGGAGGTTGTTTTTATACCAATAATTCTCTAACACCAGGAGGGTGTCTAAGAATTCAACTTAATTCTGATACTATCTACCCAGAGATAGCATTAGATCCCACAGGTTAAGGGTTCGGTCTCACAAGACTGACCCTTCCCTCACTTCAGATGCCAATCGCAAGTTCAGGTTGTCACTTGTGCTTCTGACCAACTGGCTATAGGCCAGAGGTTCTAGTGATCCTCTCCTTGGTTTGATTAATTTGCTAGAGCAGTTCACAGAACTCAGAGAAGTATCTTACTTACTAGATTACTGTTTTATCATAAAAGGATAAAACCCAGGAATAGCCAGATGGAACAGATGCATAGGGCAAGGTATGGGGAAAGGGTGAAGAGCTTCCATGTCCTCTCTGAGCATGCTATTCTCCCCACATCTCTATGTGTTCACCATCCTAAAAGCTCTATGAACCCTTTCCTTTTGGGTTTTTTTTTTTTAGTTTTTCTATTTTTGTTTATTTGAGAGAGACAGAGAAAGAGGGAGAGAGCATGAGATGGGGGGAGGGACAGAGGGAGAGGGAGAAGCAGACTCCCCGCTGAGCAGGGAGCCCAATGCAGGGCTGATTGCAGGACCCTAGGGTAATGGCCTGAGCTGAAGGCAGATGCTAAACTGAGTGAGCCACCCAGGCACCCCTCCTTTTGGGTTTTATGGAAGCTTCTTTATATAGGCATGATTGATTAAATCACCGTCCATAGGTAACTGACTCAACCCCTCCAGCCTTTCTCCCCTCCCTAGAAATCAAGGGGTGGGATTGAAAGTTCCAACCCTCTAATCATGGTTGTTTCCCCTGGCAACCAGCTCCAACCAGCTTTCCAAAAGTTACCTCATTAACTTAAACCCAGTTGTGGTGGAAAGGGCCTTGTTATAAAGAACAAGATACCCATTTCACCTTTATGGCTCTGAAGAAACTTCAGGAACTGAAGACAAGGAACTATTATGACAAAAGATGCTCCCAATGATTGCTTTTGTCACTCAGGAAATTCCAAGGGCTTGGGGAGCTGTGAGCCAGGAACCATATATGAGAAATATATTTTATTCATCTGGGTGACCAAATATGTATTTCTTACAAATAACAATATTACAGGATCCTCACCAGAAATAAGTAGCCAGAAGAGGTACTCTCTGCACCAAGCCTGAGACTCTCCTTACCTATGCAGAAATACTGAGGCTGGCAGGCAGAGCATACAAGAAAGACCCAGCTATAGCAGGCAGCCTGGTCTGGGAAGCCTCTTTGTCCCTACAGGCCCAAAACTGTGTACCCCTACCAAAAGACACTGGGAGGGAAGACAAAACCAGACATAGGACTCAGGTCACAAGAAACATCCCAGTTCCAGGAAGCTTCTGTGTCTCACAGACCTAATACTCCCCTCCCCTTCCCAGAGACATTGGACCAGTGTGAGGGTAGGGGACATTGGTAGAGGAACCCACTGTGCCCATTCTTCACTCAGAGACATCCAGTGATAGGCCTGGGGAAACCCCTTCTTTCCCATCAGGCATCACCAGCAGGGACCAGTAGAGAGCCCAGCAGCACCAGATAAACCAAACAAACCAAAATTATACCACAAGGTCTATGAAAATCAAACTACCACTGGAATCCACAAAAGTAGGCCAAGACTCTCATGCTAAACCTAAACAATGTGGCTGTCTGCTGAAATAAAAGAATTAAATAGGACCCAGAGTCTCCTGATATGATACACATTTATGTATAATACAGTAAAAAAATCACTCATCCTACCAAGAAACAAGAAAATAACAACTTGAAGGAGAAAAGACAATCAATTGAGGCCTACACTGGGCTGAATCAGATGTTGGAATTATTTGACAAGATTTTAAAGCAGCCATCAAAAAATGCTTTAAAAATCATATACAAATTTTATTGAAACAAATGAAAAAATAGAAAACCTCAACATAGAAACAGAAATTATAAGAAAAGAACCAAATGGAAACTACAGGGCTGAAAAATATAATGAGAGGGAAAAAAAGACTCCTGGAGGCCTCAATAGAATAATGGAGATGATAAGGGATAGAATCAGTGAACTTGATGGCAGAACAGAATTTACCCAATCTGAACAACAAAGAAAACACAGACTGGAAAAACATGAACAGGGCCTCAGGTACCTGTGGAAAATAACAAAAGATCCAAAATTTGTATCATTGAAGTCCCAGAAAGACAGGTGAAAGGATGTGGGGCTGAAAGAATAAGTGAAGAAATAGTGGTAGAGCTACCCTATGACCCAGCAATTGCACTCCTGGGTATTTACCCCAAAGACACAGATGTAGTGAAAAGGGCCATATGCACCCCAATGTTCATAGCAGCAATGTCCGCAATAGCCAAACTATGGAAAGAGCCGAGATGCCCTTCAACAGATGAATGGATAAAGAAGATGTGGTCCATCTATATAATGGAATATTACTCAGCCATCAGAAATGATAAATACCCAACTTTTACATCAACATGGATGGGACTGGAGGAGATTATGCTAAGTGAAATAAGTCAAGCAGAGAAATTCAATTATCATATGGTTTCACTTATTTGTGGAACATAAGGAATAGCATGGAGGACATTCGGAGAAGGAAGGGAAAAGTGAAGGGAGGAAAATTGGAGGGAGAGATGAACCATGAGAGACTATGGACTCTGAGAAACAAACAGGGTTTTAGAGGGGAGGGGAGTGGGGGGATGGGTTAGCCCGGTGATGGGTATTAAGGAGGGCACATATTGCATGGAGCACTGGGTGTTATATGAAAACAATGGATTGTGGATCACTACATCAAAAACTAATGATGTATTGTATGGTGACTAACATAATAAAATTAAGAAAAAAGAAACTTCCAAAATTTGGTAAAATACACACATCCAGGAAACTAAGTGAACTCTAAATAGGATAAACTCAAGAAAAAAAAAAATCCATGCCAGGACACATTGTAATTAAAACTTTGATAACTAAAGGCAGGAAAAAAATCTTGAAAGCAGAAAGAAAGAAATGACACAGTACCTATAGGGAAACATCAATCCAAAGACCAAGGGTTTCTATTCTGAAACCACAGAAGCCAGGAGAAAGTGTCACAATATTTTTCAAGTTCTGAAAGAAAACAACTGTCATCCATGAATTCTATATCTGATGAAACGATCATTCAGGAGTGAAAAGGAAATAAACACATTTCCGGATGAAGAAAAACTAAAAGAATTTATTGCTAGCAGACCTACCCTAAAAGACTGGCCAAAAGAAGTTCTTCTTTCGTTCCAAAAGAAGTTCTTTCCTTTGCAAAGAAAATGATAAAAGAAGGAACCTTGGAACATTAGGAAGGAAAAAGGAACAAATGGAAAGAGCAGAAATATAGGTAACACAGTAGACTATCCTTGTTCTCATGAGTTTTCTGGTAATTGAAACAAAAATTATAATACCATCTGACACTAGACAATGATATTTAACTATGGGGAAGGTAAAGAGACCTAAATGTAAATGAGGTTCCTAAGCTTCACTTGAAGTGGTAAAATGTTACCAGTAGACTTTTAATCACATATGGGTATTGTAATACCCAGAGCAACCACTATAAAAATTATATAAAGAGAGGCACTCAAAGACACTATAAATAAATTAAGCTAAAAGTGTTCAAGTAACCCATAAGAAGACAAGGAAAACAGAAGAATGAGAATCAGAGAAAACAGACAAAATGGATAATAAAATGGCTGACTTTCTCTACTGACTTAGTTCATAGCTCCATCCATGTGGAGTGTACTTTTAGTGATGAGCACCAGGTGATGTACAGAATTGTTGAATCACTATGTTGTACACCTGAAACTACTACAACATTGTCTGTTAACTGGAATTTAAATAAAAATTTAAATTAAAAAAATGGCAGACTTAGGCACCATTAATATATATATTATCTTAGAGGAGGCACCATTAATATATATGTATTACCTTAGTGGCAAATGGTCTAAATATACCAATCAAAAAACAGGGACTTACACAGTGGTTAAAAATACATGACCTAAAGATACATTCTTTACAAGAAACTCACTTCAGATTCAATAACATAAGTAAGTTGAAAGTAAAACGGTTGAAAAAGATATACCATACAAATATTACTTTATTTTTTAAAAAAGCAAGAATGACTATATTAATATCAAATAAAGTAGATTTCAGAGCAAGGTTACTACAAACAGGGATATTACATAATAATAAAGGACCAATCCACCAGGAAGATGTAGCAATTCTAAATGTGTGTATAACAAACAAGAGAACTTCAAAATACATGAAAAAAATAGAAATGGAGAAATAGAAAAATCCAGGTTATAGTTAAGGACTTATACACCCCCCCTTCAGCAAGTGATAGAACTACAAAAGTGAAAATTAACAAGGATATAGATTGGAAAAATACAACCAATAGAATCTAATTTCTGTATATAGAACTCTTGACTTAAAAGCGGAATATACATCTTTTTCAAGTGCTCATGAAACAGACCATATCCTGACCCATAAAACAAACTTCTACAAATTTAAAGGAATTAAAATCATACAGTATATTATCTAATGGAATGAAACTAGAAATCAATAATAGACAATGGGAAATTTTGATTTTGATTTTCTTTGATATTTCTTCTTGGATTATATAGAAGTATGTTTTATAATTTCCAGTTTTTTTCAACAGAAAAATTCAATTTGTAATTTAAAAGTTCCTGACAAAGAAAGCTTTGGGCTCAGCTGGATTTGCTTGAGAAATCTGCCAAACATTTAAAGGAGAATTTCAATTAAAAGTAAAAGAGCAGGTAACACTACCCAACTCATTTCACGAAACCAATATTATCTTGATACCAAAATTGGACAAAAGACAATAAAAAAAAAGAAAATTTGCTAATATTATGAACTTAGATGTAAAACTCATCAAAATATCAATAAATTGAATCCAATAATATATAAAAAGAATTATACACCATGACCAAGTGGGGTTTATTCCAACTATCCAAGGCTGATCCAGTGTTCAAAAATCAATCAATATAATCAACCATAATCAACATACTGAGGAAGAAAATCATATGATCATATCAATTGATGCGGAAAAGGTATTTGATAAAATTCAACACTCACTCATGAAAAAAGAAAACCTTCTTAGCAATTTGCAATAGAAGGGACTTACATCAATTTGATAAAAATATCTACTGAAATCCTACAGCTAACATCAAACTTAATGATGAAAGACTGAATAAGATTAAAACGAGGCAAGGATAGCTCCTCTTAATACTGTTATTTAACATAGTACTGGAAGGTGAAAAAAAGTGTATAGAAGAAAACTATCTCTATGTGCTGATACCATGTGTATATAGAAAGTCCCAATGAAAGTACAGAAACACTCCTAAAACCAATAAGTGAGTTCACCAAGGTCACAGTATAGAAGATCAACACACAAATATTCAGTTGCTTTTCTATATACTAACAATGAACATGCAGAAACCAAAATTAAAAACACAATACCACCCGTGACTTATTTTATAACTGGAAGTTCATACCTCTTAATCCCCTTTACCTATTCCACCTATCTCCCCAATCCCCTCGCCTCTGCAGAGATGAAAAGTATAGCATAGGGAATATAGTCAATAATACTGTAATAACATTTTACGGTGACAGATGGCGACAACACATTGTGGTAAGCCTTGAGTAATGTACAGAACTGTCAAATCAATAATACTGTATACCTGAAACCAATAAAACATTCTATGTCAACTATACTTAAATAATAAACACAATACCACTTACAATTGCTCTGAAGAAAATGGAATTACTTAGATATATACTTAAAGCATGTACAAGATGAAAATTACAAAATGCTGATTACAGAAATCAAATACCTAAATGGAGAGATATACTGTGTTTATGGATTAGAAGATGATATAGTAAAGATGTCAATTCTCCCCATATTGATCCACAGGTTTATTATAATTCCTATTAAAATCCCAGAAGGGATTTTTGTAGACAGGCAAACTTACCCAAAAATTATTTGAAAAGGCAAAGGCCCTAGAATAGCTAGAACAACCCTGGAAAAGAACAAAAAAAGTGGGATGAATTATTCCACCACATATTAAGGCTTACTATATAGCTCTTGTAATCAAAACAGTGTGGTATTGTTGGAAAAGTAAACACATAGATCTATGTAACAGAATAGAGAAACCAGATTTTTGACAAAGGTTCAAAATCAATTCAATGGAGAAAGCATAATCTTTTCAACAAGTGGTGCTGGAACAATGAATATCCATAGGCAAAGAAACTAACCTTGACCTAATCTTCATTCCTTATATAAAAATTAACTCAAAATAAATCATAGACTTAAGTATAAAAGTAAAATTATAAAAAGTTTAGGAAAAAAAATATTAAAATCTTTGGGACTTAGGGTTAGGCAAAGAGTTCTTAGACATGACACCAAAAGCATGATCCATAAAAGGAAAAATTGATAAAATGAATCTCACTAAAATTAAAAACTTTTGCTCTGTGAAAGCCTATGTAAACAGATAAAAAGACAAGGTTACAGACTGGGAGAAAGTATTTGCAAACCACATATTTGACAAAGGACATATTTAGACTATATGAAGAATTCTTAAAATTCAACAATAAAAAAACAATCCTCCTAGATAATGAAAAAAGACATGACACTTAAAAGACACTTAACCAAAGAGGATGTAAAGGTGACAGAAGTACATGAAAAAGATGTTCAATATAATTAGCCATCAGGGAAACGAAAATTAAAACCACAATAAGATTATCATTATATACCTCTGCAAATAGTGAAACAAAAAATAGTGGTAACACCAAATGCTGGCAAGTATGTGGATAAGCAGGACAACTTACACATTGTTGATGGGAATGTAAAATGGTTCAACCACTCTAGAAAACAGTTTGGCAGTTTCTTTAAAAAAAAAAAAAAAGTAACTAAACATACAACTACCAGAGCACCTAGCAAATATACTTCTGCGGCCTTTATCTCAGGAAAATGTCATATAAAAACCTGTTCATGAATGTTCGTTGCAGCCTTATTTGTAATTGCCAAAAACTGGAATCAGCTTTGATCTCCTTCAACAGGTAAACAGTTACACAAACTATGGTACAACCATATCATGGAATACTAGCCAGAGACAGATATAGGTTTTGTTGGACTTGAAGTATATACAAATTACAAGATCTTCTTTAAGAAAAATAATACAAAATTATAACTACAAAGTTAGCTATAGGACCTTGGAAGGGGCACCTGCAAGTGAGGGGCCTTAGAACTTAAGCTTTATTAGCTTCATCATAAATCTACCTCTAATCACTGTTGTAGTGCCAGTTCCTAGCACAGCTCCTCATGCATAGTGGGTGTTCAATAAAAATTTATTGAATGAACAATATGTAGTAGCTTAAAAAAGGCCCATATCAGCTGAAGCTATAATAACAGACATATATCCAGATGAAGAATGTGATCATCAGGCCTGGTCAGATCACATCGAAAATATTTTTCCTATAAAACATTTTATAGGAAAATAGAATATTTTCCAAAAAAACACAAAAACACACAAAAAACCAAAAACCAAAAGCCTTCTCTGACCCCAAAAAGCCTTGGTTGGAAGCCATGTGCTGTGTCCTTTTTGTCTTGTAGCCTTATCACCTTATTTTGTACTGCTCATTTCCTTGTCTATATTTCATAAGAGATTTTAAGATCCAGGAAGTCAGGGACTATGTCTGTCTCTTTCAGTTACATTCCTAAATGTTGGCACAGTGGCATTCAATATTTGTTTAATGAAGGATAAACCAGAGAACACCCAAACAAAAGTAGCCTAGAAGGGATTTAATACCATGTTTGTCTCATTCAAATACTTGTTATATATCACACACATTCAAATATAAGATATGGTCCATGCCCCCATGGAGCTCACCACTCAGAGGATGTGTGAAAATACAGCTTTAAAATTATGACAATACACTGTGGGAAGTGCGACAAAGTAACAAAGGAACAGTTGGAAGATTTTTAGCCTAGAGCAGATGGGAGATAATTGGGAGGTACATGGTGATTTCTGTTTTCTATCTGGATGGCTATCAAGTGGAAGAAAGTTTGTGAGTTTGTCGAGTGGAGGCACAGGGTAGCTGACTGCAGTATTAATTAAATAAGGAAGACTTTTAATAACAATTAGATTAGCCTGCTTATAACATAGGCTATTTCTGGTGAGGGCACAGTCTTCATTACTGACACACTTCAAGCCGAGGATGACCACTTGGTAGAGATGTTGTAGAGGTGATTTACAGAGGAGATGAGGACTTATGCTGGATGATCTTTATGTCCGTTCTAACACGGAGATTCTGATACTTTTGGTCTCTGTTTTAGATAAAGGAGGGGGAAAAATCAATCTTTTCCAATAAGTCCTATAATAAATATCTCTGTCCAGCTCTGTCTTAAGTAAAAGAATAGAAATTATGTCTCTCCATGTAGTACATGTTAGACTTTAATCTCATACCCCAGATTCCTTGTTTTGTGATAGTTCGAAATATTGTTATTTACTACAACATATACAAGATGAAGTGAACAGTTTCTTTTGAAGTCATATCTGCCTCACAGTAGAGCTAATGACAAGCCTCCCACTTTTTCTGGATGTGAGTAGGAAGAGGTTCTTCTGTTCCCCATTGGAATCTGCCATATTTGAGATAGCACTTACATTCTCAGAGGTCTTCAGAAAACCTATACATTCTCTCCTCCCTTGTTCCCACCCTAATTATGGAACAGTAAACCTGGGGCTGATTTATTACTTTAAAACCAGTTATTGTTTTCCCAAAACAGATTTAACATATTTGTTCCACCTGCTCAATTATGCTCCTGATTACTTTCTTGTGGTTTCATTGAAGTTTTAAATCCAAGCCTCAAAGACCATATTCCACACATAAACTCTGAAACATTGCTCCATTTAAGTGCTGCTCAAAAGAGTAAAGGCTATGTGTGTGTGTCACAAAAATGAGAGCAAGAGAAAAGGTAAATGTGTTTGTTACATTTTCTGGTAAGCAAATTGACTAAAGTCAACCCCCTTCTAATCACAGGTATTAGGGCAATGAGTAAGGGGCAATGGGGGAGGGGGAGAAGGTGACAGGTTTGACAATCACTACTCTTTTCTCTGACTATTAAACCATCCTGGCTAATAACAGCTTTTCCACACATGCCAAAATCAATCAGGTCTCTAGAGGGTTGGAGTAGGTTAAAGTGAAGTGTGGGCCAAATGACTTAATGTACTGGAAAACACTTTATAAATTAAGCGCTAAATATATATTATCAACAATAATAATTACATATTATAATTAATTATTATTACTATTCCACCTAGTTCTTCCCAGTCAAACTTCATTCTATGTCACCCAGCTCTCTCACATAGTATCTCTGGTCATACCTCCTACTTTATTATACCTTTTCATTTTCCCACTGTAAATAAACTTCATGAAGACACAACCAGCAACAATTGATGCTTATTAAATGCGTAACACAATTACACTGAGACACACACTTCCTTATCTGATCTTTACAGCAATCCTCTCTAGTAGATGCTATAAAATTCATTTTACATAAGTGGAAACTGAATGTAAATAAAATTAAGTAATTCGGCTAAGTTCATACAGCTAAGTGGCAAAGCCAGGCTGTTTGGTTCCAAAGCACTTGCTTTCCTTGGATTTCTCCATACTCAGATCACTCGAGAAATATTATTAATTAACTATTAGAGATAAAAAGGACTATGACTTAAGTGTTCTCTCACATTGGTGATTCACATCTCACTGCCCCATCTCTTCTAATTTTGCTCCTCTCCAACACTGTTACCATGCCTAATCAAGTTGATTTTCACTTATCACTAAGAGTAATGTCACTTAGCCCTCTCCCTCAGACTTCTTAAAATAGTCATTGATGCTTTTCTGCTTAAAATTTAAATCATACACATTTTTTGTTCCTTGTGTGCTTCCTAACTTGGTTCTTTTCTTATGTCAAGTATACTTATTTTGTTCTTCTTTTCCTTTTTTTTCCACTTGTTTCTTGTTCATGCTGCTCCATATGCCTAAATAAACTCCTGCTGTTCTTTATAAGATGAGAGAGGAGTGCTTGGATGGCTCAGTTGGTTAAGCGGCCAATTCTTGATTTCGGCTCAGGTCATGATCTCAGGGTGCTAAGATCGAGCCCCAACTTGGGCTCCTCACTCAGGAAGGAGTCTGCTTGAGGATTCTCTCTCCCTCTGCCCTTTCCCCCCACTCTGTCTCTCTCCCCCTCTCTCTAAAATAAATAAATAAATCTTTAAAAAAAAAAGATGAGACCAAAATTGTGATTTAAAGAAGGTAACTAAAATGATCATAAGAAATATTTAAGTGCATTGAATATATAAGCACTAAACCAGAAACTACGAAGGTCAAAAAAGATGAAAACTCAACTCACTCCTGTCCTGAAGACGACTGTAATTTAGTAGGAGATATAGAACAGATATACATGTAACCACAATTTATACAATCTATATGTGAGCTCCTAGGAGTAGTTTAAAGCAGTAGAAAAGTTAAGTGGAAAGACAGAGGAATTTCTGTATGGGGTGACTGGGAAGCTAAGGAGCAAGTATTATTATCCTCATTTTATAAATAAGGAAATTGAGGTACAGGAAGTGTAGTCTTGGGAGCTAAGGTTTTTCAAAGGCAAAAATCCTTAAATATTTGCAAGTGACCGCTCTATATACTACAATGAGTAAACATATATGTGTTAAAACATTAATGTAACAAAATAATTTTTTAAAATTTTTTATTCACTTGTTTGAGAGAGAGAGCACAACAGCACAAATGGGGAGAGGGGCAGAAGGAGAGGGAGAAAAAGAATCCCAAGCAGACTCGGTGCTGAGCGCAGAGCCCAACATGGGGCTCAATCTCAGGACCCCGAGATCATGACCTGAGCAGAAATCAAGAGTCAGACACTTAACCGACTGAGCCACCCAGGTGCCCTGTAACAAAATAATTTTGATATCATCTAAAGTGGGGTAAAACGAGGTTCAATCCTTAGTGCTTCCCTCCTGTTCTTCAAGATTTCCTTTAAAAATCCATCCTGAATAATCCAAGGACTAGTAAAGGTGTAATCAAAACTGATCCTGTCTGTGTTCTACAATTTTTTTCTTTTAATGATATTGTCCAGCTCAGAATTAGCTTCACAATTACATCTGAGGTCCATGGTCTATAAGCTAGTCCATCTAGATGAGATTTGAACGCAAATGTGGAAAATGTTGGTGCATATAATCAATCAAGTGTATGTATATAGGTATAAAAATATCTAATACACAATTACAAATGCCATTTCATTTTCCAGTAAATCAGTCTGTTGACAAATAGATTACTGATGAAACTAGCATGCAGATATTCAGTGCTGAAAAAATAAGTCCTGAATTAGAGGTTCAGAACTATGATTTCAGAAATGTCTCTTGCCTCAGAAATGTTTCCTTTGATCTGGCCACAATTCATAAAATAGCTGCTGAAAAGAAAAGTCTACAGTAATCTTAGTCTATACTAATAGAAATCTAATGACTGAATTAAAGGAAGGCATAATTCCATTGTACTCTGGACTGGACAAATAATCTCTAAAGTATGAGGTTCAGTTTTGTGTGCCCCATTTTAAAGGAGGAAATAAATAACTGAGGGTAGGTTCCAAGTAGAGTTTCTAGAATACAAATCCTGCAAATCATTCATACAAAGAAGGGATGAAAAAAACTGGGGATGTTTGGCATAAAGGTAAAATTAAGAGAAATCATAAAAGCTATCTCAAACACTAAAAGTACTGATCTGAAGAACATAGAACAGAGTTACTCTGTCAGGCTCCAGGGAACAAAATTTCTGGAAGTCCTGTGAGATCTTGTCCACCTGCCTTCATTAGGTTGAAATTTCTCATCTGTAAAATGAAGAGAATGAGTAAGACAACCTCCCAGTCCCTCCTACTCTAACAGTCCATGATTTCATTTTTACAAAGAATCAGATTTTAGCTCAACATTTTTCCCACTAGCCACTAAATTTGTCAAATAATGGAGAAAGAGCTGCCTCAGGAGAATAGTAAACTGACCATCCTTGAAGATATTCAAGCAGAATACAGAATAATCTTGCAGGAATACTCTAGAGGGGATACTTGCAGTACAGGAGAGTCACTATATAATGTATTGAGGAATGCAGCTCTAGAATCAGACTCTGAAACCTGGATCTTGATTCTTAACTAGGTGAAATGTAAACCTAGGCAAGTTAACCTCTGACTGTATTTCCTCATTTATAAAAATTCAGATAGCAATAGTATCCTATTGCTATTACTATCCAGAATAGTATTCTGCAGGTTATTGTGAGAATTAAATGAAATGATGCAGGTCATTATCACTGTGCCTGGCATACAATAAAAACTCAATATATGTCTGATATCATTATTGAATGGGACCAAATAATCTTTAAAGTATCTTCTAATTATGAGAACCTATGGGGTCCATAAACATACTCTGGTAATAACACCAAAGTAGATGTAAGTCTCCTGCCTTTTCTAATGCAAGAATCTCTTCATCTACTGAGATTCATTTCCTGCTACCACAAAAATGTTCCAGCCAACAGGATCTACTTTTACTGGTAAGATACCATGTGGCCTGGATGAGATGGGGGCCTGATCCATCCCAGATAAGTAAGTAGCACTAGCTGGGACACAGCAGGATTATAAAAGCTGGTGGCAGTATATAAATTAGCATAGCCATGGGTTGGACAGAAACCAAAATAAAAGACCATCAATGGCAGGGTTAGTTGCAATAACAGGACAGGGTAAACAAGCATGGTTTGTTACTGGTAGTAAATTAGCTTGCACAAATCTATAAAAATTTTAAACAAGATTTAAGATCAAATAGTCTAAAATCCAAAATTTTAAATGTAGTCAGAGAAAGCTTTAATAATGAGCCTGTTACCACACCCAGGTGGGACACAGAAGTTACTTTGACAAAGACTCCTACAAATAACTGGGTACTATGTTAAGTACTTTACACACATCTTATTAAAATTTCACAACCACCCTGTTATCACCACCTGCACTTTATACATTTGAAAATTGAAGCTCAGAGAAGTTGAATACTTTGCCTAAGATCACATTGCTAGTAAAGTACATGAGTTGTCTAAAAGGGAGGTCTCTTAGGAATGAATTCTTACCCATTCAAGAGTCTTCACCATCTATATCCCATGGGAAAAAAAATGTCTTATGGCTGGAGTTGGGGATCTATTGAGATGAGTAGTTGCTCCTGGGAACTCTACTGATAAAGGCCCTGAGGGGTTGGAGTGCTTTCCTAGCATCAGTCTTAGAATCATGATTATTTTGTGATCTACTTGTGTCAGGGTGGGCCACAGAGATCCTATCATAACTTAACCATAACCCTACTCTGCAATTCAATTTTTCCAGCTATGCTGGTCATCCACAGGGTAAAGCCAGTGATAGGGCTCGTGAGATACATATTACCACAGCTAGCCAGACACATGTGAAGTGAGGCATTATCAAATCTTCCTCATTTCAGAAGAATGTAAAATATCTGAGCCAAACACTGAGTTCATACTTGTGACAATAACATTCAATTCTTATTTCTAAAGAGGAGTCATTACTCATTGACTCTAAATTTATAAGAAAAATGTTGTTTCCCCAAATTATTACCAAGCAATGAGAGTATGAACCTATGGAGGAGATTAGGCCAAAGGATACTCAGGAAAGAGAAAATGCAAATTCTACTAACAGGATGTAGAAATTTTTAATAAAAAGTAAAATTGGATCAGAGGTACCTTTCTCCCCGCCAGCCCCCCGCAGAGCTCCCTCTCTTTACTTAAATTGTATACCACAATTTGAAAGCAGTTTTGATAACTTTTATAACAGTACTAAATTATCATAAAGTTCATTAAAAGGTTATAATTGTCTCTCAAAAATGTTAAAGTTATCTTAGAGATGGTGCTCCCCTTCAAGAAGAGAGAAATTATCTCTATGGATATTTGATAGGACAATGAAGTAACTACTGAAATGAGAAAAAAGATGAAAATAATACAGATTATAATAATTTATTATATAGGATCTCAGGTGTGCTTTTAGAATCATCTAGATTAATATTAAACTATCATTGTTTCACCTGATTACATTCAGAAATTGATGTGTCCCTAAGTCTTAATGAAAATGAACATCAACTTGGTTTTACGACAGGCAGAAAATGCAGAAAAATATATTTTTAGATTTTAGGAGAAAAAGTAATTTCTAATGTTTATTTCATTAAATTAGACTGGCAACCAAAGAATAATACAGTTAAAATGGGGTCTGCATAATGATATAGAAAAAAAGGGTATGAGCAATTATTGAAAGTCTACCATGAATAGGTAATGTGCTCGAGATTTTACATGTTATTTCATCTAATCTTAGAATCATATCTGTGAGGCAAGCCTCATTGCCCCATTTTATAAATGAAGCAACTTAGGCTCCAAGATGTTAAGAAATAGTCAAGAACACATTGCCAGTGAGACCACTATACAGTGGTTACTTAGCTGCCTTCTAATTTTTAATTTGCTGCTTCCTTTCTCAAAAGGCTATTTGTATTCTTTGAAAAGATCAACAAAACTGACAAACATTAGGCTGATGAAGCAAAAAAATAAAGAAGGATCAAATTACTAAAATTGGGAATGAGAATGGGGACCTTACTAGTGACTGTACAGATATAAAAATACTATGAACAACTGTATGTATACAAATTAGACAACTTAGCTGAAATGGCCAAATCCCTAGAAAGACAAAAACATCCAAAAGTGATTGAAGAAGAAATTGAAAATCTGAATAAAAAGATATAAAAACATGTTGATGAATCTATGAAATTAGGCAATAAAAGAAATAAAAGGCATCCTGATCGGAAAAGAAGTAAAACTATCTCTGCCTACAGATGACATAATAGTATATAAAGAAAATGCTAAGGAATCCACAAAAACTACTAGAACTAATAAATGAGTTTGGCAAGTCGGGGAGCCTTGGTGGCGTAGTCAGTTAAGCATCCGACTCTTGGTTTCGGCTCAGGTCATGATCTCAGGGTCCCGGGACCGAGCCCTGCATCAGGCTCCATGCTCAGCACGGAATCTGCTTGAGAATCTCTCCCTCTGCCCCTCCCGCTCATGCTGTCTTTTAATAAAATAAATAATCTTTAAAAAAATGAATTTGGAAAGTTTACAAGATGTGAGATGAATATAAAAAATTAAAATTAGTTGCCTGTCTATACTTGTAATGAACAATTGGAAATTAAATTTAAAAAATCATTCCATTTACAATAGCATCAAAACCAAAATATAAATAATTTAAAAATGGGCAAATGACCTAAATACATTCTTTCAAAGAAGATATACAAATGGCCAAGAGATACATGGAAAGGTGCTCAATATCATTAATCATCAGGGAAATGCAAATCAAAACCACAATGAGATGTTACGTCATACCTATTAGAATGACTATTATCAAAAAGATAACAGGTAACAGGAGCTGGTGAGGATGTAGAGATAAAGGAAGCCCTTGTGCACCATTGTTGGAAATGTAAGTTACTATAGCCACCGTTAAAAACAATATAGAAATTCCTCAAGAAATTAAAAATAGAACTACCATACCATGTGAGAAAGAACAAATATTGTTAAAATGTCTATACTACACAAAGCAATCTACACATTCAATGCAATCCCTACCAAAATACCAACAGCATTTTTAATTTTTATTTTTTTATTTCTTTAAAGATTTATTTAGTTGAGAGATAAATAGTGTGAGCAGTGGGGAGGGGCAGAGGGAGAATCCTCAAGCAGATTCCACACCGACCGATATGCAGGGCTCGATCCCAGGACCCTGAGATCATGACCTGAGCCGAAATCAAGAGTTGGCCACCCAACTCACGGAGCCACCCAAGCACCCCCAAAAGCACTTTTTAAAGCACTGGAAGAAACAATCCTAAAATTTGTATAGAACCACAAAAGACCTCGAATAGCCAAAGCAATCTTGAAAAAGAAAAGCAAAGCTGGAGGCTTCCCAATTCCGGACTTCAAGTTATATTACAAAGCTGTAGTAATCAAAGCAGTATGGTACTGGCACAAAAATAGATCAGCAGAACAGAAAACCCAGAAATAAACCCACAATTAATTGTTCAATTAATCTTTGACAAAGCAGGAAAGAATATCCAGTGGGAAAAAGACAGCCTCTTCAACAAATGGTGTTGGGAAAACTGGACAACAACATGCAAAAGAATGAAACTGAACCTCTTTCTTCTATCATACAAAAAATAAATTCAAAATGGATTAAAGACCTAAATGTGAGACCTGAAACCATAAAAATCCTAGAAGGGTAACTTTTCTGATATTGGCTGTAGCAACTTTTTTTCTAGATATGTCTCCTGAGGCAAGGGAAACAAAAGCAAAAATAAATTATTACATCAAAATAAAGAGCTTCTGCACAGCGAAGGAAACAATCAACAAAACTAAAAGGCAAGCTACTGAATGGGAGAAAATATTTGCAAATGACATATCCAATAAAAGGTTAGTATCCAAAATCTATAAAGGACTTCTACAACTCAATATCCAAAAATAAAAATAATCCAATTAAAAAATGGGCAGAAGACACGAACAGAGATTTTTCCAGAGAAGACACCCAAATGACCAAGAGACACAAGAAAAGATATCCATCATCACTTATCATCAGGGAAATGCAAATCAAACCTACAATGAGGTATCACTTCACACCTGTCAGAATGGCTACACTCAACAACACAAGAAACACCAGGTGTTGGCAAGGATGTGGAGAAAGGGGAACCCTCTTGCAGTGCTGCTGGGAGTGCAACCTGGTGCAGCCACTCTGGAAAACAGAATGGAGGTTCCTCAAAAAGTTAAAAATGGAACTACTCTAAATCCAGCAATTGCACTACTGGTTCTTTTCCCAAAGAATACAAAAACACAAATTCAAAGGGATACACGCAGCCCTATGTTTATAGCAGCATTATTTACAATAGCCAAGATATGGAAGCAGCCCATGTGTCCACTGATTGATGACTGGATAAAGAAGATGTGGTACATATATACAATAGAATACTACTCAGCCATCAAAAAAATGAAATCTTGCCATTTGCAACAACATGGATGGAGCTAAAGAGGATAATGCCAAGTGAAATCAGTCAGTCAGAGAAAGACAAATAGCATATGATTTCACTGATATGTGGAATTTAAGAAACAAAACAAATGAGCAAAGGGAAAAAAGAGAGAGAAAGATCAAGAAACAGAAACTCTTAACTATAGAGAACAAATTGATGGTTACCAGAGGGGAGGTGGGTGGGGGGATGGGTGAAATAGGTGATGGGGATTAAGGAGGGCACTTGTGATGAGCACTGGGGTATGGAATTGTTGAATCACTATCATACACCTGAAAGTAATATAATACTGTATGTTAACCAGCTGGCATTAAGAAGTAAAAAAAAAAAAAAAAAGGACCATGTGATTCAGCGATCCCACTCTGAGAATATATTTAGAGGAAATTAACTCACCATCTCGAAGAGATGTGCAACCCCCACATTCACAGCAGCATCATTTACAACAGCCAAGACATAAAAACAACCTAAATGTCCTTCAATGGATGAATGGTTAAAAAAGATGTGATGTGTGTATGTGTATAATATTATGTAGAATGTAGAATATTCTATACATATAATAGAATGCTGTTATTCAGTCATGAAAAAAGGAAATCCTGCCATTAGTGACAACATGGATGAACCTGAAGGGCATTATGCTAAATGAAATAAGTCAGAGAAAGATAAATACTGTATGATCGCACTTATATGTGGAATCTAAAAAAAACCTGATCTTATAGAAAAAGAAAGTAGATCAGTGGTGGCCAGGGCAAGGGGAGTGGGGAAGGGGTGAGGAATACAAACTTCCAGTTATAAGATGAATAAGTTCTGGAGATTGAATGCAGGATGGTGACTATAGTTAACAATACTGTATTGTATACTTGAAAGTTGCTAAGAGAGTCGATCTTTTTTTTTTTTTAAAGATTTTATTTATTTATTTGACAGAGAGATAGCACAAATAGGCAGAGAGGCAGGGAGAGGGAGAAGCAGGCTCTCCGTTGAGCAGGGAGCCCGATGCGGTCCCAGGACCCCGGGTTCATGACCTGAGCCAAAGGCAGCCACTTAACCGACTGAGCCACCCAGGCACCCCAAGAGAGTAAATCTTTTAAGTTCTCACCACATACACCGAAAAAATGGTAACTATGTAAGGTGACATATGTGTTAACTAACCTTACTGTGGTAATTATTTTGAAATAGATATATGTATATAAAATCATCAGTTGGACCCCTAAAATTTACATAATTTTATATGTCAATTATATTGTAATGAAGCTGGAAATAACCTAGAAATAAATTTGACAAAGGAAGGGTAAAACTTATAGCAAAAACTACAAAATACTGTTGAAAGAAAGTAAAGAAGATCTAAATAAATGGAAAGACATTTCATGTTCAAGACTGGAAGACTTAATATTGTTAAGATGGTAATATTTCCCAAATTGATCTATAGATTCAACATAATCCCTATCAAAATCCCAGTCAGAATCTTCATAGAAATTGACAGGTTGATCTTAAAATTCATATGGAAATCCAAGAGGCACAGCAATTTTAAAAAATAACAAAGTTAGAGAACTCACACTTCCTGGTTTAAAAACCGACTACAAAGCTAGAAATTAATCAATATAGTGTGGTGCTGGCATAAGGATAGACATATTTATCAATGGGACTGGCCTAAGGATAGACAACAGATTACTGGAGTAGAGTTGAGAGTCCAGAAATAAGCCCTCACATTTACAATCAATTGATTTTTCACAAACCTGCCAAGACAATTCAATTCAATGAGGGAAAATAAGAGTCTTTAACAATGGTGCAGGGACAAGCATATACCCACATGCAAATGAATGAAACTGGATCCCTTCTTCATACTATACAAGAATATTAACTGAAAATGGATCACAGACTTCAATGTAAGAGCTAAAACTATAAAACCCTTAGAAAACACTGGAGTAAAAATCCTTGTGAACTTGGGTTAGGCAATGGTTTCTTAGAAATGACACCTAAAGCACAAGCAACAAAAGAAAAAAATGAATAAATTGGACATTATCAAAATTGAAACCTCTTGTGCTACAAAGGACACCATCAAGAAAGTGAAAGAAACAACCCACAGAATCGGAGACAGTATTGATATATATATGATAAGGGACTCGTACCCAGACTATATACAGAACTCTTACAACTCAACAGTAAAAAGATGAATGCTCAACTTAAAAATAGGCAAAGGATTGGCACAGACATTTCTCCAAAGGAGATATACAATTAGCCAATAAGCACATAAAAAGATGGTTAATATCATTAGCCTTTAGGGAAATGGAAATCAAAATCACAAATGAAATACCACTTCAGATTCATTGGGATGGACATAATTAAAAAAGACAGATAAGTGATGGTGAAAATGTGGGGGGAAAAATTGGAACACTTATATGTTTCTTGTGGGAATGTAAAATGCTGCAGTCACTTTGGAAAACAGTCTAGCAGCTCCTCCAAAAGTTAAACATAGAGTTAGCATATGACCCAGAAATTCCACTCCTAGGTATATACTCAAAAGAACTGAAAACAAATGTCCACACTAAAACATGTACACAAATGTTCATAGCAGCATTATTTATAATAGCCCAAAGTGGAAACAACTCAAAAACATCCACCCACTCATGAATGGATAAACAAAATATAGAATCCATGGAATAGAATATTCTTTCACCACAAAAATAAAATACTGATTCATGCTACAACACGGATGAACCTTGAAAATATTATGCTAAGTGAGAAAGACAATACAAAACCACACATTATATGATTTCCATTTATATGAAATGTCCAGAATAGTCTGATCTATAGAGACAGAAAGTAGATTAATGGTTTTTGGGGGTTGGAGGAGATTAGAGGGAAATGGGGAGTGATTAGTTATAGATTTGGGACTTTTTTGTGACTCTAAAATTGATTTTGATGATGATTGCAGAATTCTGTGAATATAGTAAAAACCAATGTACACTTTAAATGGGTGAAGTGTATGGTATGTGAATTATTTAAGAAAACTGTTGCTGAAAATAAAAGCAGTGATGCTATTTTATAAAAGCATCCAGCTCCCTGCTCTGCGGAGAGCTTGCTTCTCCCTCTCCCTCTGCTTGTCGCTCCCCTAGCTTGTACTCTCTCTCTCAAATAAATAAATAAAATCTTTAAAAAAAAATACCACATCCTTCTGAACTGGCTTCAGTTTGGTTGTGTAGCCTGTAAAAGTTAAAAACTCTTGACCTGCAATGGCAACAATTAAAAATCCTCTTCTGCCTTTCTCAAGAGGGTGAAATATACACAAAAATATTTGGGTGGGAGTGTTAGAAACCTATTTATCTTGTTCTTAAAAATAAAGTTATTTCCAAAATACACTGCTTAATGGAGCGCCTGGGTGGCTCAGTCAGTTGAGCATCTGACTCATGATTTCAGCTAAGGTCATGATCTCAGGGTGGGGAGATGGAGCCCTGCATGGGGCGCTATGCTCAGCAGGAGGTCTGCTTGAGATTCTCTCCCTCTTCCTCTCCCTCTCCCTCTGCCCCCCCCCCCAGTCTCCTGTACCCTCTCTCTCTAAAATAAATAAGTCTTTTAAAAAAATAAAATACATTGCTTAAGGTCTTAATTTTTAAAATCTGTTTCACTGTATCTTGAATTGTACAATATGTTGCAAGATGGTCTAAAATCCTAGTTCTAGATGTCATAGTTAATCCAAGTTTTGAAATGACTCTTCCAAATTATCTAGGTCCTAAATCTATTCATTCAAATATTTATCGTACTCGTTTCTATAACACAAAGGCCCAGATATTACCAGCTAATAAAATACAACATTTGAATAAATGTTCCCATGAAATAATTTACTATAATCTTGCTACAACACAAAAGATATTTGCTAACTGGCTCCAAGGGAGAATAAAAAATTAGTTGAATAATTTATTTCAAATATAAGAGCTGTTTAGTATTGAAGTACTTTTAAAATTAAATTTTAGTTTTCTCCATTATTCAGAAACACATTAGTTGTAAATGGTTCCATTTCAGGAAATTTTCTTGGTTCTCTCTCTCTCTGGGTAGTTACTAAGAAGGAAAATGCAAGTTTTCAGAAAAAAGTTAAAGTAATGAATATTGCCAAACTATTAGTCATTTATGTGTTCCAGTACTGATATATAAATCAAACAAAACCAAGAGGTTTAAAATTGAAAACTTTCCAAAATTAAAGACTTCTTTCCATTTTCATTTCCCAAACTAAAGAATTCCAAGTTCTTACCAATCTCATTCAAGCTTCAACTCTCTCAGCATTCTGGTGGGTACAGCTATACAGAATCTAATAAAATTCCAGGCCACAGTCACTGAATAAATGAGCAAAGCTAAACAAATGGCATTCCTTATCAAATAAACACTAACATGATTGAGCATACAGCATTTCAATCAGTCAACATCTGCTCTATAATCGTATTTCCTATGTTATAAATGTAGGGTAAATGAACAATTCATTTTTATGGATTTACTGCCTCATGCTGCCTCCTCACTGTATTTCAATTCTAGTTAGAGGAACCTGAACAAGAAAGTATATATTAAATGCAGGAAAACCTTTATTATAACCTCTCAGGAATGAATTATCCACATTGTCCAGCTAGTTAAAGGCTTATTACCTTATAAACAAACCATTTTTAATTTAATCTGATGGATAAGAATGTAAACACAATACTCGCTGCTTATTTTCATAAATAGAATATGGTGATCAGAATTGAATCGTTTTTTGATGAATTTGGGTCATTATTATGAACATCAATTACTGTACTAAATTATAACACAGTGATGCCCTCAAGGCCTATTTAAGCAATATAGGGTTATTAGTCCCACACTGCTGAGTCCTTGGCCTGTTTTTTTGTTTTTTTTTTAGTCTTGTTCCTTATAGTCAGCTGTCCCTCCCTCCCATCTTCTATGAGCCTTTCTAACATTTCTAAATTGCCTCTCCACAGCTGTTGGCTGGGAAATCCGATAATCATGACTTAAGCATAATGATGAGTAAATAAATTATGAGTGAGGATTTGAGGAGCTTACCCTATAAAGTGCATGAGCTTAAGTACATGGATTTTGTGACACATACTTTATCTTCACAAAGCCTTTTTTCTTCATCCTAGTTCTTAGGGGAAGTTACTAGACCACTGAATTCCAGCTGTATGATACCATATTTGATAAACCCTCCCTTTAGCATTAGAACAATTTATGATCTGGCACAAAATCCTTAGGCAATTAAAACAAGGTTTGATTAAGACAAATGTACTTCTTCTGCAACTGAACATAAAAAGTATAGTCTTTCTAAAAACTTGAACACTTAAGATACCTAAGAAATAAATTACATAGAGATTTAATACTTTGAAGCATGACTTAGAAACCTGAAAATTCATATAAAATGAAGTATATAAATAGGAAGACAAATTCAATTCAATTCAATCAGCATATGTTTATTGAGCACGTAGTATGTTCAAGGCATTACACTAGACACTACAAGGGATATAAAAATGAGTAGTACAGTCCGTGCTTTAAGAACTTACTATCTAGTACACAAGATTAGATACAAATGACTAAGATAAAAGACAAAGAAAGGTAAAGGATGTAAGAAATGCATAAACAAGATATAATGGGAGTTCAAAGAAATGAGAGATTAAATTTAGTTTGGGGAGAAGGATCAGAAAATAACAAGACGTTCCATGGAATAAATGGCATTCATGACGAGCCTTACAGGTTGGATGGGTTTTTAAGAGAAGAGAGTAGGAGGAAGAGGCAACAGTAGTAGGCATCTCAGGCTGAGGAAACTGCAGTCATTCATCCACAAATATTTACTGAGTGTTTCTTATGTGTCACTACTGTAGTTACTAGGGATAGAACAGTGAACACAACAAAAATTCCTGCTTTCATGGAGCTGATATTATGGAGGTGGGGGTGAGGAGAGAGTGAGAGGGGAGAATGAGAATAAACAAAAATATTAATAGTAATAACCATAATAACAGCTAACACATTAGAGCACTTTGTCAGGCACTGTTTTAAGTACTTTACATATAAAATCTTTTCATCCTCAAAACATCTCTATGAAGATTACTATTACCCCTATTTTACAGATAGAAAACTGACACAGAGGTTAAATAAACTACACACAATGAGCAATGGAACCACAGTTCAAACCTGGGGTGTCCATGCTATAGATTCTGTGATCTTAACCATTATGTTATACCATGTAAGCATGATCTATAACATGTTAGATGTCAATTTAGACACAATATTCAAGGAGCAGTAAGCCAATTTACTTAGAATATGTAAGGGAATAATAAAGGACAGAGCTAAAGAAATAGGTTAGGCTCATACTATGGAGGGCCTTGAATGCAAGACAGAGGAGTCTTCCTGCTGATTTAAGTGCAATTGGAAGTCATCAAAGATGGTCATATGATTAGAGCCTCACTTTATAAAGGATGAACTGGAGTGAGGAAAAAGGCTAGGAGAGGGGATCAGATTTACGACTGAATATTTATTAAGACTATTGACATAGCCCAGGTGAAAAGTAATTAAGGAATATAATGTAAAGTAACAGGTAACATAATGATTTATAGGAGTTCCAAGAACAAGGGATAAAACACACACACACACACACACACTGAAGTTGTTGAAAACCACTGTCTTCCAGTTCAGACCAAAACCTTGGAGCCATTTTTGATTCCTGTTTCCTCTCACATCCCACATCCATTCAAAAGCAAATCCAGAATCCAACAATTTTTCACCACTTTCACTACCACTATCCATATCCAAGCCGCCATCAATTCTCTCCTGGCTTAATGCAATAGTCTCTTTACTTAGTCCCTGTTTCTACACTTGCCCCACTACAGTTTAGTCCCAACCCAGCAGCCAGAGCTTTCCTACTAATAAAAAAGTCAAATCAGGCTGCCCCTTTTCTCAAAACTCTCCAATGGCTTCCCATTTCACTTATGGTAAAAAAGCCAAAGTCCCTACAATGGCCTACAAAGCCCTACCAGATCTGGTCCTCTCCCCTCACCTTCTTTGACCACACCTCTTACGACTGTTTTATTCACTCTGCTTCATCACACTGCCACTTTGCTATTTCCGGAACTCTTATATTCTCCATCTCAAGGCCTTTCACTTGCTAATCCTTCTGCCTGGAATGTTCCATTTGTGCCCTCCCATATCTGGCCCTTTCATGACCTCCTTCAAATCTCTGCTTAAATGTCACCTTCTCAGTTAGCTTTCTTGGAGTATACCATTTCAAATTGTGCACACATACACACTCTGTCCCAATCTTTCCCTATCCAACTTCCCTAATTTTTCTCTGTATAACTTTCATTATCTGACATTCTATATATTTTATTTATCTGCTTGTGTATCTTCCTCCACTAGAATATCAGCTTCATGATGGCCAACATTTTTGTCTGTTGTGTTCACTGCTTATTCCTTGGTGCCTTAAACAGTACTGGGCATATGACAGTTCTCAGTATTTGTTGAATGAATGAATGAATGAATTCAGGAAAAACAAAGTGAAAGAAACAAGGGACACAGCAGATTTAGAATTTATATCACAGGGCAACTGATGTAATGGATTGAGCAAGGAAGGAAAAATGATCAAAATGTCTCCATGGTGCCCAGACTCCAGGGATGGCGGTAGCATTATCAGAGATAAAATAGGGGAAACTGATTGGAGAGGGAAAATTGATTCATTGTTAAGATATGATGTCATATGATATAGGGGCATTAATGAGAGTCAAGCAATGCAAGACTAGAGCTTAAGAAAGAGGTCAATGCTAAAGATACAGATTTGGGGGTTATTAATACAGAGACAATAGTGTTTAAGCAGATAGAACAGAAGCTTGGCAAGGGCTACATTTAGGAGGTTCAAAGCAAAAAATCAGTCAGGGAGGAAGAAAGAGAACCAAAATAATGCCATGTCATCAAGCCAAGAATGAAGAGAGTTTCAAGAAAGTGATGGTAAATTCGTATTAAATATTACAAGAGAGGTCAAGAGGGTTCTTAGAACAGGTGAGTTGATTTGGCAATTAGGAAGCCATTAGTGACCTTTAAGAAGTGGTGTTTCATTGAAGTGGCAAGGGTAGAAGCCAAATTCTAAAGCATTTAAGAAATGTACAATTCTTTTAGTAAGCTTAATAGAATAAAAATGCTCATACTCTCTTGCCTAATAATCCCACTCTTTGGAATTTATCTCAAAAAATGGTTCAACAAAAGAATAGTAAACAAATACATGAACACAAGAAGATATACATTTCTTTGTTGTCAGTCATAATAAAAAATTATAAACTACTTGAAATATCCAACTATAGGAAAATAGTAATTTATGATATATTAAATCAATAAAATACTTGTTAAATATTATAAAGGATATGAAGAAAAACAGGAAATGTTTGATATGTTAAATAGAAAAAATCAAAATTTAAAGTATACACCATTTATCTCTTTGACATTTAATTATGGAGCTCTTCCTAATATTTTAGGCACAAACTAGCATACTAGATATACAGTGGCAGATAAAACAGGCCTTCTACCCTCATAAGACTTAATAGTCTCTGATCAAAACTGAACAAATGGGGTACCTGGGTGGCTCAGTTGGTTGAGCATCGGACTGTTGATTTCGGCTCAGGTCCTGATCTCAGTTGGAATTGTGAGACTGAGCCCTGCATCTGGCTCTGTGCTCAGTGGGGAGTCTGCTGGAGAGTCTCTCTCTCCCTTTGCCCCCCCACCCCCACTCGCTCACTTGTGCATGCACACACTCTCTCGAAAATAAATCAATCTTTTAAAAAACCTGAAAAATATATATATACAACAGAGAAAAGTATACCCTCAAATAACAAATGCTGTATGTTATGATGGCAGGATTACAGCTCTTTTCTCTCCAGTATATTTCAAGAAAAATAGCTATTTCCAATAAAGAGGAAAGTAAATATTTATAGCAATGAAAGGAAGAAGAGAGTTGAGAGGGTAGTTTGAGGGGGAAGCAGGGTTTGAGGAAATGTTTTTTAGAAGAGGAAACTTGAGCATGTGCCAAGACAAAGGAAATAGCAGAGAGGCAGAGACTGAAAATCCACACATCTTTCTTACAGCAACAGCTAATTTAACATACCCATTCTGAGAGCTCTTCAAATTCCTTGGAGAATAGACTTTGAATAGCCTAGAATAGCTGTCCTAGGGCTGACATTTAAATGTGTCTCTTGTGAACACTAATAAAGATCCCATCCTCCACCTAAAAAAAAAAGCTTGATTCAGATAATAAATTTCATAGTAAAACTACCAAAGAGAAAATAGTTACTGAACATTATTAGCTCTCATGAATTGCCTCAGACTACAGAATGTATTCACCCCACTTCACAAACTTTACCTCTAAGTTATTTTTTTGAATAGATTAAAATTTTGCTGGGTGTGGGGTGTATTTTCATTATCATTTAAAAGGAAGATAATTTAATGAAAGTGCGACATAGCACATCTAACACACTGAGACTTCTTAGTTCTTTAACCTCCTCATCTCCAATGACTTTCTCTTCCATTCCATGTCAGGCACCCACGCCCCACAGCTTGGAAATTATTATCACCCTTTACCATTCCATCTCCAAAATCACTAATTCAGACATGACATTCTCTGACCACAACCTTCAAGGTTGCTGGTTCAACTACTCCCACTATCACCATTTTTTTTCAACTCATTAAGATCTCCAGTTCACTGACCCTTCTTCCTCCTCTGTTTTCTCCCTCTTCATAAGAATTTTCTTCACTTCCTTCCTTATCCAGCTTAGGTTCCATAGTGCATCACTTCAGTAACACTGTTGCCAAAACCACAAATTTCTTGCCTCATTTTGATGATGTTGTTGATGAGAATGATGACATTTCTGTACTCATATAGCCAAAGTCCAACCACTGAGCATTCCTACTATCCACTTTCTTTGCACCAGTATCTAGTAGCTAATTACGGGACAAAGACACAATAGGCAAATGGGTTTCAATATATAAAACCAAAGTCATGACCTACATCGGGGCCCTGAACACTGCTCACCAATCTTGCTGTGTTTCTCTCATCAATATATCATTTTCCACTTCCTAGCATAGCTTTTTCATATTTTCTCCACTCTCCTCAAACCTCCAGAACACTAACCCCCTACTCTATCCCTTTTTTGAAAATGACCTTGCCTTTTACTTCCTAAAAGAAACAGACCGTTAGCTCCTTAAGGGTCGCACATAGCAAGTACTAAAATACATGATAAATGGAGGAAAAGGATAAAAACAAGAAAAGAAGAAAAACTGGGCCATGATAACCTTAAACAAAGCACTGCTTAAAGTTTTCTCATCTTAAAAAAAGAGGTAGGTACATAACATAATCTAAGTGTTCCCCAGCTCTAAATGCTATGGTAATAAAATTTAGGTTGACATGTCAGGACCTATGAATGCAACCTGTCCAGGAAAAGATTTTCTTTTTTTTTTTTTTAAAGATTTTATTTATTTATTCATGAGAGACAGAGAGAGAGAGAGAGGCAGAGGGAGAAGCAGGCTCCCAAGGAGCAGGGAGCCCGATGCGGGACTCGATCCCAGGACCCTGGGATCATGACCTGAGCCGAAGGCAGACGCTTAACCATCTGAGCCACCCAGGCGCCCGGAAAAGATTTTCTTAAAAGTGTACAAACAGGAGCCAGGAAATACCATCTGATGGTTGTCCTCCCAATTGGGGGAGGTGCTATAACTCACTGTTCAATAAATATTTACTGAGTCTCTTCTGTGTGTTAGGATTTATGGGGGAGAATAAGGGCTATATGAAGACCTGGTCTTTGCCTTCATGGAACTTTCAATCTACTAAGGGAAAAAAGATTTTAAACAAATATCTCTAATAGGTGACAAGTGCAACTCCTTAAAAAGACTACTGATTAATGACCTAGCAATTCTTACTGCATCCCAATCAACTGTGAAGAACTCTAATGGCTGTCAATAAAACTGTCACCTCCCTAAAATACGATTTAAGGCACGTGTTTCTTATAAGCCCTGAGACTTTTCAAAGCTACAGCTAGAAGTGGGTGAGCAGAGAATTGTGGAGTTAGTCCTGATTTATTAAAACATCTTTCAAATTTCAAGACACTCTTTACTTTTAAAATGTTTTTCAATGGAAGAAACACCTTGGAAACATTACTAAACATATTACCTGTACAAATTTTATGGTCAGTGGAATGATCCTGAATGTTATCAGCTTACTGGAAAAAGAAAAGGGAGGAGAAAAGAAAAATCGGTGCTGACATATCCATGCCTAGGGTTCTTAACTTGACCATGCATTAGAATCACCTAGGGAATTTTAAAAAGCAAATAATGAATCATGGAACACTACATCAAAAACTAATGATGTAATGTATGGTGATTAACATAATAAAATAAAAATTAAAAAAATAAATAAAAACACATGTTCTTTTTCCCGCCCCACCCCCAGGCCTACTCAAACTCTTTGGGTTCAGGCCCAGAAATCTGCCTCTTTAAAACTCCTCAGGTGATTCTGATGTACGATCCTATTTGAAAACCAAAGTTAAATCATTTAGATAGGTCATTTCCCACAACCCCGCGTCCAAATTTATATATTACACGATAGCAAAAGAAATTATTGATTTACTGCCAAAAATAGATTTCTCAAGACTAACAGTTTATTTTTAATAAAATTAACTATACAATAGAGTTGTATTCTAAGAGCTTTATGCACACTTTATAATCCATCAGTGTCCCTTGCATGACTGCATATACTACATTTATGTCCATTTTATAGGACTTGGACCATAATTTTTAAGTACTTGAAATGATTAGAGATCTATACTTCCTATATCTTTGCCTTTATGCCACATTGTCAATTATAGCTATGATTTATTTGACGCTGAGTCTTTGGTCAGGAACACAACCTCTCAATTATAATATTGTTCCTGTGGGAAAATATGACCATTTCATGACACTATTTGCAGGGACACCACAGTGGTGAAAATCAGAGCCAGCCTGTAACAATTTAGCTCACTTTTCATAAAAGGTATGTTCCTGAAAAGTGGTACAAACTGAATTTCTATAAGTCAAGTCATTTAAAATCTACGAAGGACCCGCTTAACATAAAAGGAATGCTTTTAGTAAAGGAAGGAATACTTTTAGAAAAATAAAACTCATTTATATTATATTCTGAAGTTTTCAACTTAATACATGGAGACATATTAAAACAGGGCACACTAATATTTAAGTAGGAGCTAGTCTAGGTTACAGTGCGAATGGTACTTTTCTTGAATATTAAACTGCAGATCTTATACTTTGGAGCCAAACGCAATAATCACTGAATCTCCAGTCCAAGGTGGTTATCTTTTGTAGTGCTGTGCATTAATCTGGCAAAGAATGTGGATGGCAAATCTGTTTCTTGGCACTCTAAGATTTAAAAGGATCAGAGTACAGACAAATGTTCACGCAATGTTCCTGTGAGTGAAAAACGCAGGTATGAGGATCCTCCTTTTTCAGAATGGAAAATGCAGGCAGAGGTTGATCTATCTGTGCAGCTTAAATGGTGAGGATTTCCGAAATGTAGCTAGGTAAACTAAATACTGGAACCCTCTGAATGACCAAGAGTCATTGGCTCTAAAGAAGAATGCTGCTCAAAATAGCCATTTCATAGGATAAAAGAGGAAGAGATTAAACCAGAAAAGGCATGCAAAAGTGCGTTGTAAACTTTTAAGTACTATGCAAATGTAGGAAGATAAGTTCTCAGTTGAGAGTGAGGATGCGGGTAGTGGTGTTGGGGATTTGAGAAGAGAGAAAGTATGAAAAAGGTCTAGAAACGGTAGAAAATGGACTGGGAGGGCAGCATTAAGAGTCTAACTTGAGTTCCGTGGTGGTCATGAATTGAAAGTGAGGCCAGGCAGTGCGGTCATATGTTTTTTTCCAGCCTCTTTCAGTACATAGGTACAAGCACCAAGTAGACAGAAAATTACCAGGACTGTAATTTTGCCAAGTGAATAAAAGTAAGTGAGAGGAGGCAAGGGGGTTAAGGGCATATGTATGTCAGGGGCCTGAATTAGAGTGGTGGCAGTAGAAATTAAAAAAAAAAGGATAAGACTGAGATTCTCTGAAGATCAGATTGGTAGGATTTAGCTAAGGTGCATGCATTAAAGGCTCAAAAATGCCTCAACATAGGTATCAGACAATAGCATGTGAACACTTGTTGCACACAAAATACTGCACAGGTGGGATTTTAGAGGTCAGTTGTAGTCCTAGATTTCCTCAAGCAGGGCTGAGCCACCTGAAATGTGCAGACAAGGCAAAATATCCAGCAAATACCTGGCAAATAGCTAAGGAAATTAGAAGAGGAAGGCAAAGGTCGTTTTGCCTGAATTGGCAATAGATTTGTTGGTGGACAAAGTCAGTGGACAATGGAGTAGATTATCACCTAAGTGATAGTGAGGTGGAGAGGCCGACAGGCTCCTAGAACAGGATTAATAATGAAGAATGGACAAATGGGACAGGGGAACAAGTATTCTGTTGTACATGATTAGGTCTATCCCTCCCTTACCTTTTGTAACATAATTTAAATCACAAAGTACAATATATATTCTAATGATGTAAATAATGGTGGGGAAACTTCTTAAGATGTCCTGCATGCACATACACACAACTAGAATGAATTCAGACCCATGGGGAAAATGTGGTCAAAATCCTTCAAATTTACCCAAAAGCAATCACTAATGGTAGATAATAAGGAAATGATGCAGAATAGAAGAGAGACAAAACTGGGGGGTCTGAAGACCTGGCTTCTAGTACAAGTTGAGTAATCTGAGCTTCACTTTCATTATCTGTAAAAGAAAGAAATGACACCCCTCCTACATAATCATAAGGTCTGTGCATAGGAATATAAGATTGCTGAGGGCAAGGACCTTCACTGTCCTGTTAGCTAATGTATCTCTAGCACTTAGCCTGGCAAATAGCAGGACCTTATGAATATTTAGGCGATTGAGTACAGGAAAGTTCTTTTATATCCAAGAATGCTACACAAATATTAAGTGTGGACTTTTCTTTAATTCATATAAGGGCGCCTGGGTGGCTCAGTCGTTGGGCATCTGCCTTCGGCTTGGGTCATGATCCCAGGGTCCTGGGATTGAGCCTTGCATTGGGCTCCCCGCTCAGCGGGGATCCTGCTTCTCCCTCTCCCACTCCCTCTGCTTGTGTTCCCTCTCTCACTGTGTATCTCTGTCAAATAAATAAAATCTTTTAAAAAAAGCTGCTACAGGGGCGCCTGGGTGGCTCAGTCGTTAAGCGTCTGCCTTCAGCTCAGGTGATGATCCCAGGGTCCTGGGATCGAGCCCCGCATCGGGCTCCCTGCTCGGCGGGAAGCCTGCTTCTCCCTCTCCCACTCCCCCTGCTTGTGTTCCCTCTCTCGCTGTGTCTCTGTCAAATAAATAAAATCTTTAAAAAATAATAGTAATTCATACAAATGAAAGCTGATTCTATGATTATAGCAACATAAAATTTTCTAACATGTTGATACATATCTTTAAGTACTATCTCTTATTTCTTTCTTAGGAGATAGTTATGGATTGGCAGTAGCTCAACAGGACAGTTGGAGAGTTTAAGTGTTAATTCTAAGGTTATTTCCTGGACTAACTTCATGGAAGTCAGAGGCAAAAGGTCAAAGACAGGAATGATGAACTTTTTGAATAGTGAAGGTACTTCCTATTGGTAATATTTAAGTTGGAAGCCTGCTAAAAAAAAGGCACGATAAAGGATTATGTAGTCACATATGAAATATGCTGAGAAGTTTAAAATCTTATTTTTTGGCTGCACCAAAAACATGTTCCTGCTGTCCCTAATGATCCCTTTACCTCTTCTACTTGCCTCTTACCCCAGTCAATACTATGGATTATAATTTCTGTCTTCTCTGGGTCATTAATCTTTTATATTTATTGTCATATGTCTTATTTTTATATTTAATTTAAATAATTTTTTGTTGTTGTTTATTTGGCTTTATTTTCACAGTGACAGCTGGTTTTCTGTTGGGTCTGCTATGGGTTTTTCCCCTAATTATTGTGGTAAAACACATACAGTAAAAAATTGCTATTTTAACTATTTTTCCATTTTATTTAAATTTTATTTTTTTTTATTATGTTATGTTAGTGACCATACAGTACATCATTAGTTTTTGATGTAGTTTGTGATGTAGTGATGTAGTTATATTTGCGTATAACACCCAGTGCTCATTGCAGCATGTGCCCTCCTTAATACCCATCACCGGGCTACCCCATCCCCCCACCCCAAACCTCTCTGAAACCCTGATTGTTTCCCGGAGTCCATAGTCTCTCATGGTTCATCTCCCACTCTGATTTCCCTCCCTTCAGTTTTCCCTTCCTTCCCCTAATGTCCTCAGTGCTATTCCTTATGTTCCATACATGAGTGAAACCAAATGATAATTGTCTTTCTCTGTTTGACTTATTTCACTTAGCGTAATCTCCTCCAGTTCCATCCATGTCGATGCAAATGATGGGTATTCATCATTTCTGATGGCTGGGTAATATTCCACTGTATATATGAACCACATCTTCTTTATCCATTCATCTGTTGAAGGACATGTTCCACAGTTTGGCTATTGTGGACATTTCTGTTTTGAACATTGGGGTGCAGGTGCCCCTTCTTTTCACTACATCTGTATCTTTGGGGTAAACACCCAGTAGTGCAATTGCTGGGTCATAGGGTAGCTCTATTTTTAACTTTTTGAGGAACCTCCATACTGTTTTCCAGGGTGGCTGCACCAGCTTGCATTCCCACCAACCCAGTGTAAGAGGGTTCCCCTTTCTCCACATCCTCATTTGTTGTTTCCTGCCTTGTTAACTTTTGCCATTCTAACTGGTGTGAGGTGGTATCTCAGTGTGGTTTTGATTTGTATTTCCCTGATGGCTAATGATGTTGAACATTTTTTCATGTGTCTGTTGGCCATTTTAATAATTTTTCATTTTTATATTTTTACTGTATATATTAACACTTCAAATTCTTTGATGAATGAATAGACTTCATTAAGATTACAATATATTGAGCATGCCAGTTTCTCACTTCTTCCTGTCTTCTCCCTCCTTATCTAGCATATTCAATGGCCTACCATTATTACCACTTCCTCAATGTCCTTGCCACTCTCTCTGTCAGTAAACTAGTTTGGCAAATCCTTGATCCTGGATAAATCCAACCATTTACTTGCTCTGAATTTGCATCTGAACAGCTGAATGTTCCTAGAGAAAATCCCACAGTCTTGCTCAGAGGTTGCACTTAAATTCATGATCACAGACATCAAACAAGTACTAAATGCTGCCTGTTTGAAATCTACTCCTTTTCTCTATTAACTTTTTGTTTCAAGACTATTAGTTTTTTTCTCTTCTCAAACCTCTCCCTCACTCTCCTCTGCCCTCTACCCTGATGATCTTGCCCCAAACTTCATTGAGAAGGGTACCATCAGAAGTGGGCACTCCCTTCTTCTCACCCCCAAATCTGTCATCTGATCTCCATCCACACACATTTTCTCCTTTTCTATTACAGTAGATGAACTTCTCTTCTCCCTCTCAAAGGTCAAACCTTCCGCTTGTACTATGTATCCCATTTCTCTCCCTGTGATGAGCTGAGGACAAAGCACAAGCTGACACCCCTGCAACCCCTACCCCAGTCCCAGGTGGAATATGTAACATTCTCAGGCACTCCTGGCTGCCCTAAAGCTAAAGGAAGGAAAAACAAATGGTTAACTTCTAGAGGTTACAGTCCTGCAGGACTTGAGTCTCCCTCAGTTTACAAATGTCTTAGTGATTTACAAGAAAAAAACATTCTTATCAACAACCTAACTTCCAGAAGGAAACTTCCAACTATCTTAATGTTAATGCTTGATAATAGCAATAGCCTGATAATAGCAAGGCCTCCACTATCCCTAGGGTCTTCTTTAGCATATGAAAGCCCTTTTGGACACCTCCCTTTTTCCTTACCTCCCCCAACTCCCAAGTATACAATCAGCCATTCCTCACAACTCCAGTGCAGCAGCTCTTTCTGCCCACGGGTCCTGTCTCCATGCTTTAATAAAAGCACCTTTTTGCCCCAAAGACAGCTCACGAATTCTTTCTTGGCCGTCAGTTCTGGACCTCACCAACATTCAGAAACCATCACCTGTACCACCTTTCCAAGACTTTGCCTCTTTGGTTTTCGTGCATCATCAATCTCTCCTCTATAGCTTATCCTCAGGCATTTGCATAAAAAATCCAAACTCCTTGTCCCCACCAAACTCCCACTCACACTAGGCTCTAATCACACTGGCATCCTCTTGTACTTCGAACATGCCAAACTCTTTCCTATTTCAGGACTTTACAGTTAGAATAGAATCCAAACTCTGCTGCTAACTATTGCTAGGAAGATACGGATCCTCTTGACTTTACAACCTCATCTTGCATAACTTTCTACCTAACTCACTATTTCCCAGTCACACCGCTCTTTTTTCAGTTCTCTCAGCATTCCAAGATCTTCCTTGCTTCACAATCTCCACACAAGCTTTCTCATTACTTGATATGGGACACACCACCCCCCCATCCTCTTCTCATAATGTCTCAGTATCAGTGCTCTCTCCTTAGCCAGGCCTTCTCTGTTCATTCTAATTAAAGCAAGCTCTCCCTTGTTATTCTCTCACAGCACACTCCAGAGCCCTCTGTAAACACATATTTACTTATATATTGGGTATGTCTGTCATTAGACATAACTTACGTCAGGGCTAGGACACTATCTGTTTTGTTTACTGCCAAATGCATCTAATACATAATACTTTACATAAACGAAATAATATCCTTGAAAGGAATATATGAACAAACATCTATCATTTCCTTTTGATTTTCCCAATATCCTATGATATAAGCAAGATGTTATTGATGGGGTTTTGGAATATAGTTGAGGTTCGGTGGGGTAGGGTCCGGAGCTGATGACCAAGAAAGAATTCTTGAGACATCTTTGGTGCAAAATGGTGGTTTATTAAAGCACAGGGACAGGACCCGTGGGCAGAAAGAGCTGCGGCACAGGGGTTGTGAGGGCTGGCTGACTATATACTTGGGAGTTGGGGGAGGTAAGGAAAAGAAAGGTTTCAAAAGGATTTTCATGTGCTAAAGCGGACCTACAAAAATACCTGAGGCCTGGGGCGCCTGGGTGGCTCAGTTGGTTAAGCGACTGCTTTCGGCTCAGGTCATGATCCTAGAGTCCCTGGATCGAGTCCTGCATCGGGCTCCCTGCTCGGCAGGGAGCCTGCTTCTCCCTCTGACCCTCCCCCCTCTCATGTGCTCTCTCTCTCTCATTCTCTCTGTCTCAAATAAATAAATAAAATCTTAAAAAAAAAAAATACCTGAGGCCTTGCCCTTGTCAGGTTCTCTCTAGTAAAGCATTAACATTAAGACAGTTGGGAGCTTCCTGGAAGAATCACACATATCCCACCCAGGAGTTGGTGGCGGGGGAAGGTTGCAGGGTATCAGCTTATGCTTTGTCTTCAGCTAGCCTTCTGTTTCCTCATCATTATTATCCCATATCATAGGTAGAGAGTCACACAGTAAGTAGTAGAACTAAAGTCATCTAACACCAAAACCAATACTCTTGTTTAAAAAAAAAAAAATGCTCTTGTTTTATTCTACCTTACCAAACAGTAATGTTCTTTGTTGTATGAACACAAAAACTATAATAAACTCATTGAGTTACATTTCCCATCAAGATGTGGTAACCTCAACTCCAGTTCTTTGGCTTGAAGAATTTCTCTAAGTACTACCTCTTTCCTCACCCTCAAAAAAAAAAAAAAAAAAAAAGACTATACTTCACATATTACAAGGAAACAAAGGAAATATGTTTGGGTATTCACTTTGCTTATTTTGTAGCATGTAATATGAATCTACTGGGGAGCTTGCTATAAGCTAATAAAAGTGAAGAAATAATAGCCCTACCCCTTAAATCTGTCAATGAGTAGGTTCCCAATATCTAGTTCCTAGATAGACACCACAATTGCATTGTTTATACAAGTTAATAGAGTTACCATTTTCCTACTGACCCTGACAATTGAACTAAATAGACCAGGCTATAATTTACCAAGCTTCACATTTATATGCACTCAAAATTCACTGAAACTGTTTCAGGAACTATCATATGCATCATCTAATATTCTATTTCATAAGAGTTCAAAATTTAACTAGCTCTTTGTATTGTTATGTGTTTTGATGTATTTTATACATAAAAGTAATAGCTTGTCATTTGCAGTCAAATGCTCTACCCCTGAGCTATACCCCCAATAGCTTGTCATTTGTTAAGAGCCTACTATGTACTAGGCATTATTCTAGAAGGAGAAAGACATTTATTAAGGGTATCTACAGGATCTACAATTCTGAAACCATTTCCAGTATGCACGTTCTTTCCCCATACCAAGCAGTTTTTTGATAAGAGCTGGATGTTCTAGAGTTGGGTTAACCCAACTCTGACACTATCTACCTAGAGGAAGAATCAGACCCCATGGGTTAGCGTTCAATCCTATAAGACAGTCCCCCCACTTCAGAAGCCAATTGCAAATCCAGGCTGTCACCAGTGTTTCTGACCTACCAGCTATAAACTAGAGATTCCAAAGACCTCCTCCTTGGGTTTGATTAATTTCCTATAGTGGCTCACAAAACTGAGAAACATTTTTCTTAGCAGATTACCGTTTTGGTTTTTTTAATAAAAGGATATAACTCAGGAACAGCCAGATAGAAGAGATGCAGAGGGTATAGAGTTTCCATGCCCTCTGAGTTACTCTCCCAGAATATCCATGGGTTTACCAACCCCAAAGCTCTCTGAACCCCATCCTTTTGGGGTTTTATGGAGGTGTTATTACCTAGACATGATTGATTAAATCACTGACCACTGGTAACTGAACTCAATCTCCAGACCCTCTCCCCTCCCAGGAGGTCTGGGGGTGGGACTGCAAGTTCCAATCCCCCAATCCCTTGGTTGGTTCCACTGGCAATCGTCCTCCATCCTTAGGTTACCTAGGGGATTTGCAAAAGTCACCTCATTAACATAACAAAAGACATTTGGATGGCTCTCAACATTTAGGAAATTCCAAAGGTTTTAGGAGCTTTGTGCTAGGAACTGGGATGGAGACCAAATATATATTTCTTATTATAAATCACAATATCAAACTATCTTCAATAATTCTATATATGTCCAACTTCTACTCCATCTTTTAGAGTATTTTCTTTAATATCTTTTCACATCCCATTATCATCTTCCAATTTCAGTTACAAGAAGAGGCTTTGGAATTGGGACTAGATTCCAGTCTTGGCTATGTCAGTGGTTTTGTGGTCATAGGCAAGTTAACCTCTCTTAACTTCAGTTCCTTCTTCTGCGAGGTCTTCACACTGCAGCTACAGTATGATTTCAAAAACTCAAATTTGATCAAGTTCCTGTTCTACCTTAAAATGAAGACCAAAATCCTCCTCAAGGCTGCATGGTCTCCTGTCTGCCTACCTTCTCTAATCCAGCCATTCTGATCTTTCAGTCTCTTAAATTAGGGTTACCAGATTTAGCAAATATAGAATGCTCAGCTAAATCTGAACTTCCCATAAACAAGTATTTTTAATAGAAGCATGTCCCAAATATTATATGAGACATAATTCCACTTAAAAATTATGCAAATTTAACTGAGCACTCAGTATTTCATCTGCAATTCTACTTAAATGTGCCATCTCCTGCACCAGGGCCTTCACACATGTTGTTCTCATTCCCTGAGATGCTCTTTCCTCACCGTCCTGTTGACAGAACTGTTGCAAGGAATACATGAAGATTTATAAAGTGTATATCATAGTACTTAGTACAAAGAAAATACTCAACAAATAGTATAATAATAATAACTCAATGTTTTGTATGCTTGCTTTATCTTTTATATGGTATTAATTGCAGCAGCATCAATGCTTTGTTATTTTAAATATCATTCCCAGTGCTCTTGGGTTCTTTATAAGAAAACTAGTTAATAGTAAAATATACTTATAACATATAGTATTTCCCTTACCAAGTACATTTATATATATAATTTCAATTTGGTCTTCACAATACTGTAACATAAACATTAATAGTATGATTTTATTCATTTACAAATTAAAGAATAGAAAAGTTCTAAGTAAAAGCAGTAATCAAACCTAAGCCTTCCAGCCTCAAAAGCTAAAATTTTGTGGCTATATGGTATTATTTCCTCAACCATTATCAGTCTGTGACAGATCTATATTACTACTACTACTACTACTACTACCACCACCAATAATAATAGTAATCAACAATAACAACCATAACAGCTAACACTTATTGAATACTTAGTGTGAGCCAGGAAATTTTCTAAGTGCTTTGCATGCACAGTTGACCCCTGAACTATGTGGGAGTTAAGGGCACCAACACCTCACACAATTGATAATCTATGTATAACTTTTGGCTCCACTAAAACTTAAATATTAACACTCGACCATTGACTGGAAGCCTTACTGATAATATAAAGAATTCATTAACACATATTTTGTATGTTATATGTATCATATACTGTATTCTTACAATAAAGTAAGCTAGAGAAAAGAAAATGTTTTTAAGAAAATCATAAGGAAGAGAAACTACCTTTACAGTGCTGTACTGTATTTATTAAAAAAAAAACCCACATATAAGTGGACCATTGCAGTTCAAACCCATGTTGTTCAAGGGTCAACTGGATTATTTTATTCTGATAACTACCCTATGGGGTAGACAGCCTGTTATTATTCCCACTTTTCACATAAACTTTGAGTCTCAGTTTCCTTAAGTAACTGTTCAAGGTCTCAAGGCTAGTGTCAGAACAAGGATTCAAAGCCATGAAGTTCAGCTCTGAAGTCTGAGCTCTTGTCCTTCTTACAGTCCAGATGGATGGCACTCATTGAAGTCCTGGCATAACTCCTGTGATAACATTATATATACACATGCATACATCCAAGCCTCTCCTATGAAGATGGCACTAATTGCCCAGAAACTTATCCCTTCCTGTCAACTTATGGCAAAGGTAATGACTTTCTGATGAACCATCCACAGTTTCTGCCCTTATTACCTTGTAAACAATAGTATAAGTTTATAAAAATGATTGGTCTGGCTCGGAAGCAGAGTGAAACAAACTGGTCCAAGACTTAGGACCAGGATGACATGACAATTATAATTATGATTATTCATAAAATTATTTATAATTATTTATGATATACCACCACAAATTAAAATTTTTAAATGCATAGGCTTATAATCTAGAAAATTTTACATTTCTCAGAAAAACTATTTGTTAGCTTTGCAACCTCCAACTTTCCAGTTAAAACAACAGACCAGGACATGGGGATAATCCAAAAGCTAAAGAGGTTATGTATCAGAAAAACAACAACGAAATAATACATTACATGAGTCCAAAAATTTGTATTAGCTGTTCCCACCCTTACCAGAAGGGCTGGAATTTGAAAATGAAACTAAACAAAATCTACGTTGCTTCAGATCAGAGGCCTTGGAGTCAAAATAGATGTGGGTTTAAACCCCAGTTCTGCTATTTACCATTACTTAATCTCTCAGAGCTTGCTTCCTCATCTGGAAAATAGGGATAATAACTAATTTGCAGAAAAATTGTGGAGAATACATTAGAATAACTATAAATCTCTTAATCCAGTGGTTGGCACGTAGCACACAGTAGACCCTTAATGATCCAAATCCCTCTAATCCCCCTGCCAGGACTGGTGTTAGTGCAAAATGATTACAGAATGATGGTGATACTAACTTTGGTCCTTTCAGACCTAAAGAGCTGCTGGTTTTCATCCCTGCACTTTACCATAAAGTCCTCATTTTCTCTTTTGGCATCCGAGAAGCAGTGTTCATCTAGCCTTTGTCTCTAGTACCAGAAATAAGGGAGTCAGTATCAGCAATTTAGAAGGGAGAGATGGTTGTGGTGAGTTCTCGCGTGCCTACCAACTGAGGGCCACTCAAGTCAAAGTAACTCCACACCCAGACCAACCTGTGCCTTATATCTGAAGAGAAACCCACCAAATTATAGATCTGTTTACTATTAGTCATTTAATCCACAGGACTTATATAATTGATATGAATATTTTAGATAACTATCATTTCTTACACACTTTTTGTCAGGAAGTATGCTGAATGTTTTACATACATTATTTCATTTAATTCTTACAACAGCCTTCTTTTTTAAAAATTAATTTTAAGTTCAATTAACATATGGTGTATCATTAGTTTCAGAGGTAGAATTCAGTTCATTCATCAGTTGCATATAACACCCAGTACTCATTACACGTGCCCTCCTTAATGCCCATCACCCAATTACCCCATCCCCCACCCTACTTCCCTCCAGCAACCCTGTTTCCTATAGTTAAGGGTTTCTTATGGTTTGTGTACCTCTCTGATTTCATCTTGTTTTATTCTTCCCTTTTCCTATGGTACCTTGTTTTGTTTTTTTAATTCCACATATGAATGAAATCATATGACAATTGTCTTTCTCTGATTGACTTATTTCACTTAGTATAATACCCTCTAGTTCCATCCATTACAACAGCCTTCTGAGGGAGGTTATTGTTCATTCATTTAACAACAAAATTTTTGTTTGTAATTAATTGATTATTCTAAATACTAATAATAGTAAACAAAAGAGATAAAAATTTCTACCCTCTTTGTATCCAAGATATATAAAGAACTTATAAAATTCAACACCCAAAATCCAAATAATCCAGTTAAAAAATGGGCAGAAGACATGAATAGACATTTTTCCAAAGAAGACATACAGATGGCTGGGGCGCCTGGCTGGCTGTCATTAGAGCATACAACTCTTGATCTCGGGGTTGTGATTTTAAGCCCCATGTTGGGTGTAGAGATTACTTAAAAATAAAATCTTAAAAAAAACAAGACATCCAGATGGATGACACATGAAAAAGTGCTCAATATCACTCATCATCAGGAAAATACAAATCAGAACTACAATGAGTTATCACCTCACACCTGTCAGAATGGCTAAAATTAACAACACAAGAACAACAGATGTTAGCAAGGATGAGGAGAAAAGGGGACGCTCTTATGCTTTTGGTGGGAATGAAAACTGGTGCAGCCACTTTGAAAAACGGCATGGAGATTCCTCAAAAAGTTAAAAATAGAACTACCCTATGATCCGCAATTGCACTACTAGGTATTTACTTAAAGGATACAAAATACACATTTGAAGGGATACATACACCCCGATGTATGTAGCAGCATTATCAACAAAAGCCAAATTATGGAAAGAGCCCAAATGTCCATTCATATATATATATACACAATGGAATATTACACACACACAACACATACACACACACACAATGGAATATTACTCAGCCACAAAAAAGGATGAAATCTTGCCATTTGCAATGATGTGGATAGAGCTAGATAGTACTATGCTAAGCTAAATAAGTCAGAGAAAGACAAATACCATATGATTTCACTCATTTGTGGAATTTAAGAAACAAAACAAATGAACATGGGGGGGGGAAAGAGAGGAAAACCAAGACACAGACTCTTAACCATAGAGAACAAACTGATGGTTACTGGAGGGGAGGTGGGGGAGTGGGTTAAACAGGTGATGGATATTAAGGAGGGCACTTATGATGAGCAGCGGGTGTTGTATATGTGATGAATCACTAAATTCTACACCTGAAACTAATATTGCACTGTATGTTAACTAGCTGGAGTTTAAAAAGTTGGGAAAAAAATTTCTGCCCTCATGGAGTTTACTTTCTACCACAGGGAGATATCAGAGAGGTCGAGTAACCCCTAGATCATCACCCTGTAAGTAACAAAGCCAAGGTTTTATTCTGTGAATAAAACAGAAAGCCCCAAAATAAATCCTCACATAGTTATTTTTTTAGATTTATTTTAGAGAGAGAGAGAGAGAGCAAGCATAGGAGCGAGTGGGGGGTGGGGCAGAGGGAGAGACTCTCAAGCAGACTCCCCACTGAGCATGGAGCCTGAAATGGGGCTGATGTGGGGCCCGATCCCACGACCCAGGAAATTATGACCTGAGCCGAAATCACAAGTTGGTCACTTAACCGACTGAGTCACCCAGGCACTCCACACAGTCAATTAATTTTTGACAACAGTCAAAATGTAATGGAATATTATTCAGCCTTACAGAGGAATGAAATTTTGATGCAAGTTACAACATGGATGAACCTTGAGGACAATATGCTAAGTGAAATAAGCAGTCACAAAAGGATAAGCACTGTATGATTCTACTAAAATGGTTATCTAATATAGTCAAACTCATAGAAACAGAAAGTATAATGGTGGTTGCCGGGGGCTGGGGGCAACGGAAAATGGGGTCTTATTGTTTAATGGGCACAGAGTTTCAATTTGGAAAGATGAAAACATTCTGGAAGGGGATAGTGGTTAATGGTTGTACAACATTGTGAAATGTATTTAATGCCATTGAATTATATACCTAAAAATGGTTAAAATGATAAATTTTATGTTATGTATATTTTACCACAGTAAAAAAATAAACAACAAAAAAGCAGGTCTGTGACTCTTCAGCCTATACTCTTACCTCCTATTGTACAGTGTCTAGTAGTTGTTGCTTAGACTAGCCCAGAGAAAGCTTGGTTCAGCACATTCAGGTTCAAATGTAAAATTGTGGTGAAGCCATAAAAAGCACACGGAGCACTTGGCATCATCACAATGCTGTTTGAGAAAACCATTTATGCAGTTATCAAGCCCCAAATGCATTACTGAAAACCAATTTCAAATGAGCCAGGCTGAATAAAAATGCGTACTACAAACAGGAAAATAGCTAACTCAACTGTAAATGATTATCAGGAAGTTGTTTTTAAAATGACTCTAACGGGGTGAGATGGGGGTATGGGGGTGTGGGGGAGTGGGAGGGGTGTAAAACCTGTTACATGAGTTTTCCCAGTCTAGCAGTCAGATTCCAAATACTGAACTATTCATGAACTTCTCTTGCTTTTAAGTCACAGACCCATCAGATGAAAACACTGGCTGTTTCTGGTACAACATGACTGTTTCTTTTAGTCTTTTCCCCCTTTTTTGTTTAATTCATTGGCGAAGTGTCAATTTGGAGGGGGATTACAGTATTTAGGTTAAGAAAGAGAATGTAAAATAGTTTCCAGTTATTTTTTTGGTTTGTATTGATTTTTGAAAGGAGAGGCAGAGCCTAAAGTATTAAGACAGTGGATTTTTTTTTTTTTTATGGCACATCCCATGTAATAGCTGTAACCCACATGTAATGGGCAAATGTTGTCTAACATTGGAAATGTGATAGAATCCAGGTACTCATGAGAAGGTTCTCTAGGCATTTACATTATTGGTGTAATAGTGTACTTTTTCTTTGCCACCATCACCAGCACTACCATTATGAAATAACTAAGAATTTCATTTACTTAAGACTGACCAAGATTTTTCCTCTTTGCTTCTTCAGTACAGCACAATAATTAAAATACTCCAACTGCTGCTGTTACTACTATGACTAGCTAACATTTAGTGAGCACTTATTACATACCAAGCACTATACTCTAAGGTTCATATGCATTTCCTCTTTGATTTTCATAACAACTTTAGAGTAGATATTTTATTATTTTTATTTTATAGATGAAGAAATGGAGAAGGCTAGTAGGAAATTAGTAGTAAATGGCAGAGCTTAGATTCAAATCCTGACTTCAGGCTGCCAAGTCCATGTATCTAAATGCCATGTGGACTACCTCTCCACAATCCTCCACTTAGAATGCAAAGTCTTCTTTTTTAAAGATTTTATTTATTTGAGAGAGAGAGAGAGAGAGAGACCGGGAGAGAGAAAGAGCAAGAGAGAGCACGTGCAGGCAGAAGAGGCAAAGGGAGAGGGAGAAGCAGACTCCCCACTGAGCTGGGAGCCCGATGTGGTACTTGATCCCAGGACCCTGAGAACATGACCTGAGCCAAAGGCAGACACTTAACTGACTGAGCCACCCAAGCACCCTGAATGCAAAGTCTTTTTACAACACTATGTTCCAACCTCAGTCTTCAGACATTTTTTTTTTACTATATTCCCTATGCTGTACCTTTTATTCCTGTGACTCATTTATTCTATAACTGGAAGCCTGTATCTCTTCCTCCTCTTCATCTATTTTGCCCATCCCCCCACTGTCCTCCCCTCTGGCAACCATCAGTTTGTTCTCTGTATTTATGTCTGTTTTTTGTTTATTCGTTTGTTTTTTAGATTCCACATATAAGTGAAGTCACATGATATTAGTCTATGTCTGTCTGACTTATTCCACTTAGCATAATACCTTGTAGGTCCATCCCTGTTGTCACAAATGGCAGGATCTCAACTTTTTTACGGCTGAGTAATATTCCATTGTATATATGTATATATACCACATCTTCTTCATCCATTCATCTTTCAATGGACATTTGGGTTGCTTCTATATCTTGGCTATTGTAAATAATGCTGCAATAAACATAGGGCTGCATATATCTTTTTAAACTAGTCCTCAGATTTTATATCCAAGGGTCAGTTAGAGAATTCAATCTTATTAATTAAGCAGCCCCAAGCAGTGTAACTCATGTATCTAATGAGTCTTTCCCAAGGCAGCTGATCACTCCCTTAGCCCAGATCCTAGAAGCAACTTGAGTCTGTCTTTGCTCTCTAATTTCTTTGACTCTAACACAGAAAAAGTGCTCAGTTCTCCAAGGAATGAAACCTCCCATGTGTTAATGAGAAGCAATGAGAAAACAGGGTTCTATATATAAAGCTGCACCTTAGATAGTCATTTCCTAATTCATCTCTTCTCTGTATTGAAGTACAACTGTAGACTACTTGGCATACCTATTTTTTGCACTTTTCTATGCATTCTTTATGCTTTTTCATCCTATTTACATTGGATATTATTGAGTGACCATTTGTCACAAATGCTTTAGAATTCACCTCCTTGAAGGTAGAGGTCCTGGACAAGACAGCCTCTTCAAATTCTCTTCAGTTCTACTACTGTGTGATCTTCCAGGGCAATGCTTTAAAAAATGCTGATTGAGAAGTTTGTTTGTCCTGCCTTTCCTCTAATCCATTGTCCCACTCGTAACAGTGCCACAACCTTACAACACTCCACTGCAGCAAGATGGAAAAAGTCAGATGGCGGGGCACCTGGGTGGCTCAGTTGGTTAAGCGACTGTCTTCAGCTCAGGTCATGATCTCAAGGTCCTGGGATCAAGCCCCGCATCGGGCTCCCAGCTTGGCGGGAAGCCTGCTTCTCCCTCTTCCACTCCCCCTGCTTGTGTTCCCTCTCTCGCTGTCTCTCTCTACATCAAATAAATAAATAAAATCTTAAAAAAAAAAAAGTCAGATGGCATGTCTGACAGAGCATACTTGATCTTCTTTTTTCCCTTCACACAAGTCGAGGCCCCACCAAGAACAGAATCCTCTCAATAAATAAACAGCTATGATAAGAAAAAAAAGTTTCCCTGAACACTATTTTTCCTAGGGATGAATGTTATTTTGCCTAGGAATTCATAATAAAGTATCACACTCTCATTCCTTCCTTCAAAGGTTTGAACAACAAAAACAAAAGTTTGTGCACCTACTATGTGTACAACATTATTCAAGGCACTGAAGGAATAAAGTCACATAAGACAGGTCTTAGTAGGGAAGAACTTCAGTAGAGAAAACAGATTAAAAAACATTCACAGACTATGGTATATTACAGTTAAGTATAGTAAGAGGAGTATGCCTAGAATTCTATGGGAACACAAAGGAGCATCTATTTTAGATTTGGCAGAGAGCAATCAGGGAAAAATTTTTGGAGTAGGTGACATCTGAGCTTTGGGGGTAAAAACTAAAAGTTAAACTAAACTGGGTGAGAGTGGCATTTGAGGTAGTAGGAAATGAGAAGAGAGACAGAAGAAATATTTAAAAAGTAGACTCCATATAGGACTTAGAATTTAGTTGGGAAAGGAGTAGAAAGGAGGAATCTGGAACAACTCCAACATTTCTGGCTTAGATAAGTAAATGGACAGTAGTGCTACTCACTAAGATAGTAAACAGGAAAGGAGAAGCAGGTTTGGGGTAGAAAAGATAATATGTTTAGGATAAATTGATTTTAAACTGTGTATGGGACATTCAAGAGATTTCCAATAGAAACTGTACTGGAGCTCAGTGGGTAGGAGTAAAGGAAAGCATAAAAGAAGTCATGCTGGGAAAATGTAGAGAGTAACAAGAGAAAAGAGCCAAGTATGTCAAAGGATATACTGACATGTAAAAGATGAGCAGAAGAGGATCTTCTAAAAATACCTGAGAAGTAACAGAGAGGTAGGAAAACAAACAGGTAGGCCCATTGTCACAGAAACCAAAAGAGGAGAGAGTTTAAATAATAAAGGACTACCACAAACAGAATGGGGGGGAATATTTGCAAATCATTTCTCTGATAAGAATTTAATATCCAAAAAACATTAGAAACTCCTACAACTCAACATTAAAAAGACACATAATGCAATTTGAAATAGGCAAGGAATTTAAATAAACATTTTTCCAAAGAATATATATAAATTACCAATAAGCACATAGCAAGATGCTCAGTACCCTTAGTCTCTAAGGAAATGCAAATTAAAATAATTAAATACCACTTCATACACATTAAGATGGATAGAATTTTAAAAAGACAAATAATGACAAGTGTTGGCAAGGATTTGGAGAAATTGGAACTCTCACATACTACTAGTACAGCACCTGTGGAAAACCGTTTGGCAGTTCCTCAATAAGCTAAACACAGAATTACTATATGACCCAGCAATTCCACTCCTGGGTATATATTCAAAAGAAGTGAAAACAGGTGTTTAAACAAAAACTTATACAATATTGTTCACGGTAGCATTATTCATAATACCAAAAGGTGGAAACAATCCAAATGTCCATCAGTAGGTAAATGGATAAATAAAAGTGGTATGGTCATACAATAGAATATTATTCAGCCATAAAAAGGAAAGAAATACTGATACATGCTACAATTAAGAATGAACCTTGAGGGGTGCCTGGGTGGCTCAGTCGTTGGGCATCTGCCTTCGGCTCAGCTCATGATCCTGGTGTCCTGGGATCGAGCCCCGCGTCAGGTTCCCTGCTCAGCGGGGAGCCTGCTTCTCCCTCTCCCACTCCCCCTGCTTGTATTCCCTCTCTCGCTGTCTCCCTCTCTGTCAAATAAATAAAATCTTAAAAAATAAGAATGAACCTTGAAAATATTATGTTAAGTAAAAGAGGCCAGACACATGCTATTACATTTATATGAAATATCCAGAATGGGCAAATCTGGAGAGACAGAAAGTAGACTAGTGGTTGATAGGGCCAGGAGAAAATGAGAAATTGAGGAGTGACTGCTAATGGATACATATTTGGGGGGGGCAATAAAAATACTCTGGAACTAGATAGTGGCAATGGTTCCACAGCTCTATGAATATACTAAACCACCACTTTAAAAGGATGAATTTTATGGTATGTGAATTAGATCTCAACAAATTTTATTTTTATGATTTTTTAAAAGATTTTTTTATTTATTTGACAGAGTGAGAGAGAAAGAGCAAGTGCACAAGCCAGGGGAGCGGGAAAAGGAGAAGCAGTCTCCCCACTGAGCAGGGAGCCTGATGTGGGGATTGATCCCAGGACTCTGGGATCATGACCTGAGCTGAAGGCAGATGCTTAACCAACTAAGCCACCCAGGCATCCCTCAACAAATTTTAAAACAAAACATAATTTAAGCTTTACATTCAGTATATTCACTGAGGAGCATTAATAATTGAAATAACTCTATTCTGTTACCAGTAAATTCATAACATTAAGCGGCTTTCTCTACTTGTTATCAATTTCTTAAAAAAGCAACTGAAAAAGAAAATAAAGGATTGGGCAATATCAAACATGGCAGAAAAGCAAAATAGGATTATAACAAAGGAATTCCATTAAATTTTGCAATATGAAGGTCACTAGAGACCTTAGGAAGAAAAGATTCAGTGGTGAGGGGAGCACAGAAACCTAACCATAGGAAGAATCAATGAGTTGTTAAACTATAGACAGCAAACTTATTCCATTCTGTTCAGAAGTTTGACTATTAAGATAAATGGGAAATAGGGTAGTTTTAGGAAGATATTGGATCAAAGAAAGTTAAGAGATTGTTTAAAAAAATAAATACAACAGCAATGGATGTTCACTGAGGAAACTAAATATATACAGGCATATTTCTTAAGAGATTACTTAAAAAATACAAGAGCAATGGGTCAAAGAAAGTTCCCCCAACAAGATGAGATATAAACATGATTACATGCTAAGAAGAAAAAAACATTTGAGAGAGGTCAAAGATACAAGAAAAAAAGAAAATGACTGACAGAGAAAGGACCATGAAAAAGTATGAGGGGAGATTATCCAAAGCCCAGGTGAAGGGACTGGTCTTGGACCAAAGAAACACACTTCCTCTGTGGAGACAGGAGCATGGGAATGTGTGCAAGTGGAGTTCAATTTGTAGGTATTCCAGTGAGTGAGGGGAATGAAACAACTACAGTTTTACGAGTTCTGTTAAGGCGGGGAGAACTGAAAATAAGGAGTCAAGAGGCTTGAGAGTAATTGCAAGAGGGTAATTGGAGTAATGAGTAAAAGGATCTAGACTGGTAGGATAAAAATTCAAGTCAGTTTCAAAAGAGAGTGTAAGCTAGTTGATCTTACATCACATGGCCACCACTGTAGTTTTGTTGAGGTAGTAAAAAGAAAGACCTGATCCCTTTGGCTTCTCTTGTAGGGTACAGGCACCAAGATTAATCATGCCATCAAAACTATCCAATAATGGGGAGGGACTACTCCAAAAGGAAAATGGAGTGCTATTAAAAGGATGGAAGCTGGGTGACCAATAAATGACAAATGAACCATAATTTTTAAGTTTGTATTTTAATTCCAGCTAGTTAACATACAGTGCTATATTTGAACCATAATTTTATATTATATGGTAGCACAATACCACAAGAACTGTTGTAAGATAATATATAGACCAAATAAGTAAGGTCCATGGGCTCTAATAAGCCTTTATCCTCTACTCTACTGTCTCTAAGTCTTCATTCATGCTATTCCCTCTGCTCAGAATGCTCATTCACAATTTCAGCCTGTCTCTAATGTCAAGGACTTTTAAAATCTTTCTATGTCTTACAATGCCAAGTAGAGTGGCTGACATGTCATAAATACTGATTTGAGTTCAGATGAAATAGAAAAAAAAATCACTAAGGGCTAAGTAATCAGAAAGGGCTTCACAGGGAAGTGTGAAATTTAAGCTTGTCCTTAAAAGATGATAAGTATTCTACTGCCAAAAAGATGATTTTAATAGGAGGGATGAAACAAGTGACAATGAGGGTAGGAATATTCAGTAAGAAAACTGGGGATTCCTAATATGAACAGTAGATAATGCTGGCAAACCAGCATTGACATGGGTCTTGAATTGCCAGCTAAAACATTTGGACTATATTTATTAGGCCAATGATTTTCAAGGGGGTAAGAAAATTTGGGGGAAAAAAGCAATGGGGCTTTTATTTAGCTATGGTGATAAAACTGCTAGCATTATGCGACCTTATCGGTCATCAACTTCAATTTCCAACACTTTACAAATGAGGAAATTGAGAACCAGAAAGGTGAAGTGACCTTCCTAAATTGACCCAACTTAACTAGGGGAGAATAACTAGTCTCATATCTGGGACCAATACCCCTCTCCTAATTTTCAATTTAGTTTTTCTTCTACCATACATGGAAAGAAAGTATGACATGGCCTCACTGAAAGAATTTGTAAATATAAAAAGGAAGTACACATAAAGGCATTTAACTTAAAGAATTGCAATACCATGAATTCCTGTGAATTTATGACAACAGGACAACTATATAGAATATATAAAGGAACAATCAGAATAAAAATTTTATACAACTGAAAGAGACACGTTAATAAGTCCTTTAAGAAATAACTACAGCTTTAAATTTTTCCCATATATTTGTATTTGACCCTCAGGAAAACACTGTGAAGGAGACAGAGAAAGTATTACCTTTCCGATTTTGCAAAGGACATTAAAATATGCTAACTGGCTATGTGAAGAGCCAGAACTCATTCCAGTACTCTTTCCACAACTTCCAGGACAATGCAAATCTCCAAAATACAACAAAACAAGCATGAGGTACTTTGGTTTAGCAGATGGAAGCACGGCTTTGTGACTGAGTAAAGAAAGGGGCTGAGGAGAAAATAGGTTAATTGGAAGGGTGAGAAGGTAGTTTATGAGCTAGCAATACTACTTGGTGTTATTTTTAACATGAATCACATCTCTCCTAGAAATTCTTGGTACACAGTAGGTACAGAGTAATTATTTGTTTAATTTAATAATTTAATGGCACAAATTTCAATCTACATACCCCTTGTCTATGGTTGGTAAATATAACCTTATAATGTCATTATCCTCAGTCATAAACCATATGCTTTGAGTTCTACTAGAAATGAAGAAAACACTGAAATTGCTCTTGCTGGGATGATGTCAAAAGGCAAAATTAAATTACCTACACAGCTGTGATATATAATACATCTCCCAATGGACAGAATTCCAGTGTTTAATGCTTAAATGCATACACAGTCTCTTCTCATTTATTCTCTCTCTCTCTCTCACACACACACACACACACACACACACACACCCTAACCACACCCTGATTTTTCCTAGGCCTTTATTATTTGGAACACTGGCATATTTTGTGTTATACTAGATATAGAGGCCTTTCCTTAAGTGTTTACCCAGTTACACATTAAATGAGATATTGTTAAAAATACAAAAAAGATTAAATCTTTAAAAAGGGGGGGGGCTGGGTGGCTCAGTTGGTTGAGCAGCTGCCTTTGGCTCAGGTCATGATCCCAGGGTCTTGGGATCGAGCCCCGCATCCAGCTCCCTGCTCAGGGGTGAGTCTACTTCTTCTCCCTCTGCTGCTCTCCTTGCTTCTGCCATCTCGATTGCATGCTATCTCTCTCAAATAAAATTTTTTTTATTATTATGTTAGTCACCATAGGGTACATCATTAGTTTTTGATGTAGTGTTCCATGATTCATTGTTTGTGTATAACACCCAGTGCTCCATGCAATACATGCCCTCCTTAATACCCATCACCAGGCTAACCCATCCCCCACACCCCCTCCCCTCTAAAACCCTCAGTTTGTTTCTCAGAGTCCATATCTCTCATGGTTCGTCTCCCACTCTGATTTCCCTCCCTTCAGTTTTCCCTTCCTTCCCCTAATGTCCTCAGTGTTATTCCTTATGTTCCACATATGAGTGAAACCATATGATAATTGTCTTTCTCTGCTTGACTTATTTCACTTAGCATAATCTCCTCCAGTCCCATCCATGTTGATGTAAAAGTTGGGTATTCATCCTTTCTGATGGCTGAGTAATATTCCATTGTATATATGGAATAAAATCTTTAAAAAAAATTACAAAAAAGAAGTTTAGGAACTCTGATGCATGATGAGGAAGGGTTTTCAACTTTAAAGGAAACTTGGGTATGGAGTCTCCAGTGACCTGACAAATCAGTTAGAATACAAAGATCAAGAAATTGAGGTAACTTTACTAGTCTATGGGGGAAATTAATTACAAAAGAACTGTAAAGGCAAGGACTTGCTAGGTTGAGGGAATCAAGAAGTACACAGAAGGTCAAAGTGGAATATGAATACTATGTGAGAGGCTTTTAAAGATTTGAAGGATGAAAAAAATTGAGGGTAGAGGCTGTGGAGTCCAATATGCTTTTTGTGAGGGTGTTTGACCTTAAGCAGGGCTCTAAAAGGAAAGAAGCCTTAGTGACAGACGCCATTAAAAATCACCATATCCTAAGGTAGCATGATATTCCCCTCAATAAATGTGTACAACTGTGTTTTAGAGTCCAATATTAAGGAGAATGTTTTAATATCAAGATTTACTTTCTTTCCTTAAAGATTTTATTTATTTGAGAGTAAGAGAGAGATAACGAGCAGGGGGGAGGGGTAGAGGCAGCAGACTCCCCAATAAGCAGGGAGCCTGATGCAGGACTCAATGCCAGGACCCTGGGATCATGACCTGAGCGGAAGGTAGCTGCTTAACCGACTGAGCCACCCAGGTGCCCATCGAGATTTACTTTCAATTTTAACTAAAGAGTACAGATCAGTATAGTTGTAGGAGCTACAAATTCTAAGACCCACTCTCTGCCTTCAAAACTTTTCCTCTAGTTGAGGAAGTGTGCTAATTACCTAAGTGAAGATAGCCCACGACACAACACAGTGCCAAATAAGGCATGTAGCAAAGTGTTGAGATGGATGGACAAGGAAGAATTTACTGAAGTAGTAAGGTTTAAGTCGAGTTGTGAAGGACCTTAAGGAATTCAAGAGGTAGGTTGGAAGGAAGGACATTCTACTTTGAGGAATGGGTAAACCAAGTCCAGAATGTGAGAGGTCTGTGAATGAACCAATCTGGATGGAACAGGGTTCAGATGGAGAGTAGCAAGAAGAGTGGCAGAGCATCTGAGGCCTGATTACAGACAGGCTTGAAATGCCAGTTTAAAAAGTTTGAACAGTGGCAGTGAGAGACATAAAAAATTAAGAAGGGGGTGACATGACAAAGTGACACTTGGAAAAAAAAAATCTCATTGAGGTATGCATATGGAGTAGAGAACAAAGCAACTCTCAACTGGATAACCACTGCAGGAGTGAGGTAACAAGGAACTAAGGTAGAATCACAGATTTTCTTGGTTGGGAGAAACCTTGAAGATCATCTAAGCCAAACACAACCAGAGTAGTAGCAGTGAGACTGAAAAGAAAGGGAGTGATGTAAGAGACATCATGAATAGTATAAATCAACTCCACAAAGTATGAATCAACTTAGCAATTGACTGCTAAATTTAAAAAAAACCTCCAAGGCTTTATGCCTGAGTGAATGAGAATGAAACTAGGGTTTAATTTTGTAAAATTCAGTGTGTGTGGTGGGAGGTGGGAAGAACGGAGATGAGTTCAGTTTAATTTATTGAATTTGAGATGTCAGCTGGAAATCCAAGCAGAAACAAACTGCACCAAAAGGATTTGTCCAACATTAAAAACAAAGGAGGTTTGCATTCCTTGGTTGAATCTTTCTTAGCTAAATCAGTTTTGAGGAATAGAATCCCCACTATCAATGTGTCCTGTACATAATATGGACTCAGTGAAGTGATGGTTGAGTCAAGAGAACCCCTGAACTCTGCTCCTCTTCCTTCTCCCTGAGTCTGACTCTGACAAGTGTTAAGAATCTTCCTTCCATAATAAACCTCAAAAGTTTCTCCAGCCCAAGCAAAAAGTGCTTTAGAAGCATGCAGTGCTTCAGGGCGCCTGGGTGGCTCAGCCGGTTAAGCGTCTGCCTTCGGCTCAGGTCATGATCCCAGGGTCCTGGGATCGAGCCCCGCATCGGGCTCCCTGCTCCGCAGGAAGCCTGCTTCTCCCTCTCCCACTCCCCCTGCTCGTGTTCCCTCTCTCGCTGTGTCTCTGTCAAATAAATAAATAAAACCTTAAAAAAAAAAAAAGCAGCATGCAGTGCTTCTAGGCACAGAGCCCTGTGAATTGATCCAAAACCCTAATGTTCAATATTTTGTTGCCCTTGTAGGCCATTGATATTGCAGGATAAAACAAGAATGATCCACAAAACACTAAATAAAATTCAGAAGTAATCTCCTTTTGAAAATCAATTTCATTGTGGCTGTTTAGTTTCAACCCCTGCTGTATGCCATCACTCCAATAAAAATTACTCTTCATCTCTGAAATGCAGGCCCAGTGACAGATGGATATGCATAGAGAAGATTACTCAACAGTCTATTATTTTAAAATGGTTTCAGCAGCTAGCAGCAGGGAAATCTCCATAAAGCCACAGGATACAGGGAACCACCTTCATCCCTTGGCTATTCCAAGCACACAGGACTATCATCTAGCTTAGAAACTAGAGATTGAAACCCCTCTCTCCCCAAATACACAGAGTTTATAAGTTTATTTCCCAAATGGTATTCCATAGAGATGTTCATTAAGCATCCACTACCACCCTTGCTTATGGTCCAGTGGTCTTCAAAAGTAGTCCCAGTATCACAGATGATAAAGACCAAGTAAGCCATAACAGGGGAGCTGAAGTTAGGCATAGGAAAACAATTGTTATCTCATTTATACTCTTGCTTTATTCCTTCCTTTAGAGCATTAGTTCTCAAATGGAATGAGCATCAGCATCAATGAGGAAGCCTTTTCTTTTCCCAAACAATATAGGCTCATGTTTCCACTCTAAAGGCTCTGATGATGTATGTCTGAGTGTGCCAGGGACACGTGCATTTGAAAAAGTTCCTTAATGCATCCTGTGGATTAAGAACCTGTGGTTAAGAATCACTGCAACTGACAATCTGTATAATATATTTTAACCCTACAATTCTGGTAAAAAAAATCTAAGTAGGATCTAGGAATATTTCTATCAGAAAGAATGAGATGGAGAGAGAGATCATTTGGGGCCAAGATCCTTGCTTCCTGTATGCCCATTCTAGTGCAAAAAGCCATTGGACACCACATGAACTCTAGGTTCTAACCATACCAAGCCATTCACAATTCCATAAATCACAGATTCTTACCCAAGTGTGCACACCAGAATCACCCATAGAGCTTTCAAAAAATTATACATGACTAAATGTCCACCCCTAGAGCTTCTGAATTGAATCTATGGTGGGATCCTGGGCACACTGATTAATGAGAGATAAGTCTGAGGGTCATTGAGATGAACAGTCTTGAAGATTGTCTTCCTCTAAAGATAGGTATCATTCAGAAACAACTACCTTCTACACGTTTATTGACCATATTCCATGTGCCACTTTTTAAAATAACAGATTTACGGAGGGGTAGACGAACCATGAGAGACAATGGACTCTGAAAAACAAACAGGGTTCTAGAGGGGAGGGGGGTGGGAGGATGGGTTAGCCTGGTGATGGGTATTGAGGAGGGCACATTCTGCATGGAGCACTGGGTGTTGTGCACAAACAATGAATCATGGAACACTTCATCTAAAACTAATGATGTAATGTATGGGGATTAACATAAGAATAAAAAAATAAAAATAATAAAAAAATAACAGATTTAGATAAAATTTGCATATCATAGAATTCATCCATTTTAAGTGTACAAGTCAATGATTTATAGTAACTTTACCAAATTCTATAACCATGATATCTCTTGCATTATTTCTTTTCTTCTAGTTCCACTGCCACCACCCTAACTGTACTAAATCAGTTTTAAATATTTTAATCCCTCCAACAGGTTCCCTCAGTAAACTCCCTCATGCCCATATTCACTTAATTCCCATTCCATCCAGCTGGCCCAGGTATCCACTGATCTAATTTTTGTCTCTACATATTTGTTTGTCCCAAACCCAGGGGATTATTTCCATTTGAGACACAGAAACCAACTGGGCACCAGGTCTTCCTATTCTAGATATTGCATATAAATGGAATCATACATTATGTGTTTTATGACTGGTTTCTTTCACTTGGTATATTTTTGAAGTTCATCTACATTGTAACATGTATCTGTACTTCCTTCATTCCTTTTTATAAGTGAATAATGTTCCATTGTAGAAAATATTATCCCACATTATATTTATCCATTAGACATTTGGGTTGATTACACTTTTGGGCTATCATAATGCTGCTATAAACATTTCTTTAGAGTTGTTGTGTGAACATATATGCTCTCATTTATCTCGGGTATATACCTAGGATAACAATCGCTGGATCATACGGTCACTCTATGTTAACTTACTGAGGAAGTGCCAAACTGTTATTTAAACAGTTACATCATTTTACATTCCCACCAGCAACTTATGAGGGTTTTCATTTCTCTACATCTCCATGTGTTACTGTCTTTTTCACTATAGCCACTGTAGTGAATGTGAAATGGTATCACTATTGTGGTTTTAAAACAATGTTTATTATTTTTATTGAGGTATAATTGACATAAAACATTACTTTCAGCTGTACATAATGATTTGATATTTTTATATACTGTGAAGTGATCACAAGTCTAGTTAACATCTGTCACCATAGTTACAGAAATTTCTTTTTGTGATGAGAACTTTTAAGATCTATTCTTTTAGCAACATTCAAATATGAAATACAGTATTATTAAATATAGTCACCATGCTGTACATTACATTCCCATGACTCATTTATTTTATAACTGGAAGATTGTACCTTTTGGCTTCCTTCACCCATTACGCCCACCCTCCCCCTCTGGCAACCACCAATCTGTTCTTGTATCTATGAGCTTGGGTTTTGTTGTTGTTGGATTCCTCATATAAGTGAGATCATGTGGTAATTTTCTCCATTGTGGTTTTAATTTGCATTTCCCTGATGGATAATGATGTCAAATATCTTTTCGTGTATTTATTTAGCAATTTGAATATCTTCTGAGCTGAAATATTTGTTTATATCTTTTGACTGTTTTGTGTTTGGTTTATCTTACTGTGTTCCAAGAGTCCTTTGTAAAATTCTGGATAAAATTCTCTATTGAATGTGTGTTTTACAAATATTTTCTCCTCATCTGCTACATTTATTTCATTTTTAAATTTTTTAAAAGTTTTTATATTTTAATGAGTTCCAGTGTATCAATTTTACTATTTTTTGCACTGTTTTGGTGTTTTATTTAACAAATCCTTGTCCAGCCCAGTCTTGAAGATTTTCTACTATGTTTTCTTCTAAAAGTTTTATTGTTTTTACACTTACATTTTAAACTATTGTCCATTTTGAGGGGTGCCTGGGTGGCTCAGTTGGGTAAGCATCTGTCTTTAGCTCAGGTCATGATCCGGGGTCCTGAATGGAGCCCAGCATCTGGCTCCCTGCTCAGCAGGGAGTCTGCTTCTCCCTCTCCCACTGTTCCTCCCCCCAACTCGTGCTCTCTCTCGCTCTCTCTCAAATGAAATAAAATCTTAAAAAAAAATAAAACTATTGTATATTTTTTTAAAGATTTTATTTATTTATTTGAGAGAGTGAGAGCACAAGGGAGAGGCAGAAGAAGAAGCAGACTCTTTGCTGAGCAGGGAGCCTGATGCGGGGCTCTACCCCAGGACCCTGAGATCATGACCTGAGCTGAAGGCAGCCGCTTAACTGACTGAACCACCCAGGCACCCCTGTACATTTTTTTAAAGAGTATTTTTTAAAGTATTTTATTTATTTGACACAGAGAGAGAGAGAGCACAAGCAGGGGGAGTGGCAGGCAAAGGGACAGAGAGAAGCAAGCTGAAGGCAGACTCTTAACTGACTGCACCACCCAGGTGCCCCACTATTGTACATTTTGAGTTAATTTGGGGGTATAGTGTACAGCAAGGGTCAAAGTTGATTTTTCTGCACTTCGATATCCCAATGTCCCAGCACCCTTTGTTGAACAGAGTATTTTTTCTCCCAATCAATTGTGTTGGTATATTTGTAAAAAATCAGTCAACCATAAATGTGAGGGTTGTTTCTGAACAATCAATTTTGTTCCATTGATTTATATATGCCTATCCTTGTGCTAGTACCACACTGTCTTGACAACTGTAGTCTCATGGAAACTGAGTTTTTGGAGCGCCTGGGTGGCTCAGTCAGTTAAGCATCTGCCTTTGGCTCAGGTCATGATCCCAAGGTCCTGGGACTGAGCCCCACATTGGGCTCCTAGCTCAGCGTGAAGCCTGCTTCTCCTTCTCCCACTCCCCCTGCTTGTGCTTCTGCTCTCGCTGTCTCAATATCTCTGTCAAATAAATAAAATCTTTACAAAAAAAAAACAAAAACAACAACAACAACTGAGTTTTCAGTTCCCTAAATATGGCAAGTTCTCTCTCACTTCCAGGTCTTTGCACAGGCTATTTCTTCTGCCTAAAACAGTCCTGTCCTAGAAAATTCTTACTTATTTTTCAGATCTAAGCTCAGAAGATGCTTTGTCCAGAAACTGCTCATTGATTTCAAAAGCCTGTGTCAGGTATTCCTACTTAGTGCTCCAGATAATCCTATGATTAACCTTAACATTGCATTATCACATTGTATTATATTTGCCTGTTCATGTGACTGTAAGCTCCATGATGGCAAAAATCCTTTCTAACCAGTTCAATAGTTATATCTCCACTGCTTTGTATAGTGCCTGATAAATATGAGATGATCAATAAATGCTTCTTCAAGAAGTGATAAAATGATTCTGCTTCTAATAATGGAAGACGAAGTAATTCAGACAAAATTTCCTGCTGAAAACAACAACAAAAAACTGGATACAATATAAATAGTATATATTTGAAGTCATCCAAGATCTAACAGGGCAATGAATTATTATGGAGCCAAGATGAAAAACAAACAAACAAACAAAAAACCTCAGAAAGACTATTTCTCTCCTCAGCTCATTGGCTGATCACAGGAGTCAGCTGAGAGACAGCAGAGCTTTTAACAGGCTCATAGAGCTAAAATAACAAGAGTTAGAATACAGGCCCTAACACTGAGGCAAACTGTAGAAAAACCCTCAGATGTTGGGTTCTAACTGAGAAAGGACAGATACTGAAAGGAAGGGTAAATCAGCCTTCACACGGCCAGCTTCAAATTATCTCAATCTCAGATTGGACTAAGGAGGTGACATGGATTGCTAGTATCCCTAACCACCTACCAGAAGTGAACACAAATCCTTTCTGCATGAGGATAAAAAAAAAAAAAAAAAAAAAACCTGACACTTCAAACCACCTCTAATATAGTTTATCATATACACTGCCACTCAAACAAAACTAATCAGGCATATAAGCAAACAAAGTAATAGAAAATTAAGAGAAACAGTAGACAATAGAAACATACCTTAAAGGATTGAGATAATTGAGTTGCCAGATGAAGAATTTCAAGTAATTGTGGCTAATATGTTCAAAAAAAGAGAAAAGACTGATTGTAAAATTTGGCAAAGATCTGAACACTATTTTTACTTATTTTTTTAAGATTTTATTTATTTATTTGATGGAGAGAAAGAGAGAGAACAAGCAGGGGGAGTGGCAGGCAGAGGGAGAAGCAGACGTCCCACTGAGCAGGGAGCCCAATGCGGGGCTCGATCCCAGGACCCTGGGATTATGACCTGAGCCAAAGGCAGACGCTTAACCAACTGAGCCACCCAGGTGCCCCTGAACACTATTTTTAAAAAGAATAAAATGGTAGGGGCACCTGGGCGGTTCAGTCAGTTAATTATCCACCTCTTGGTTTGGGCTCCAGTCATAATCTCAGGGTTGTGGGACTGAGGCCCACATTGGGCTCCATGCTTAGCATGGAGTCTGCTTGGGATTCTTTCCCTCTCCCTCTCCCTCTCTCTCCCCCTCTGCCCCACCCCCTGCTCCCACATGCACTCTCTCTCTTTCTCAAATAAAATCTTTTAGAAAAAGAAAATGAAAATTCTAGAAATCAGAGAAAGTCAGAGAAAGACAAATACCATATGACTTTACTCATATGTGGGATTTAAGAAACAAAACAGATGAACATAGGGAAAGGCAAGGAAAAATAAAATAAGACAAAAATAAAGAGGCAAATCATAAGAGACTCTTAACTATAGGAAACAAACTGACGGTTCCTGGAGGGGAGGTGGGTGGGGAGATGGGGTAATTGGGTGATGGGCATTAAGGAGGGCAGTTGAAATAATGAGCACTGGGTGTTGTATGCAACTGATGGATCACTAAATTCTACCTCTGGAACTAATAATACAGTATATGTTTATTAAATTGAATTTAAATTTAAAAAATATATAGTGGGTGACTTTATTTTTTTTTTATTTTTTTTTTTTAAAGATTTTATTTATTTATTTGAGACAGAGAGAGCACATGAGAGGGGGGAGGGTCAGAGGGAGAAGCAGGCTCCCCGCCGAGCAGGGAGCCCGATGCGGGACTCGATCCAGGGACTCCAGGATCATGACCTGAGCCGAAGGCAGTCGCTTAACCAACTGAGCCACCCAGGCGCCCTAGTGGGTGACTTTAATAGATTAGACAAATCTAAAGAGAGAATCAATGAATTGGATGATAGGTCAGAAGAAAATAACCAGGATGTGACACAGAGAGAAAAAGGACAAAATATAAGTGCGTAAGAGATACAAAGGATACACTGTGACTGAATTTTAGATTAGAGAGATAATAAAGCAGGAATAACATTTAGAGAGATAATAGCTGGGAATATTTCAAAATGACAAAAAAACATCGAGCCACAGATTCAACCCCAGTGAAGATAAATATAAAGAAAACCACACCTAAACATCTCATGGAAAAATGACCAAAGGCAAAAATAAAGATTTTCATTTGGAAAATTAGCAGCAGAAACAAAAGACCCTAAGGTCATCTTGTCTGATGATTACCACTAGGTAACTATCAAATCATCCTAAATACCCCAGAAACTGAAGACTGGCAAAACAAATTCCACAGCTAAAGGTAGAGAAGAGACCACATTGAAGAAGGTAGAAAGTGTGGAGATGTGGTTTGAGAGACACATAGTGCCCACTGTGATAGGGAGGGAGCTGTAATCATGGAAAAGGGTGAGAAACAGACTAGCACACAGGAGAGCACATGGGGAAAATCCCCAAAGCAATTGGCTTGGAAAGTAAGAGGGGCTGAATTTTGTGAGTTCTTGCAACCAGCAGGGCTTAAAGCCTGGAGATTTAAGTCAGGAAGCTTGGCTGGGATAGAGCCTGGAGGGCATCACACTACTCTTGGAGAGAAGGCAAGCAAATGACCCACAGACATACAGTGTGAAAAATGCGAACTTAAGAGTGCCTGGGGTATATAGTGGGGAGATTATTCATGCATCTGAGTGTGTTCCAGAGAGGCAGCATTCATGGAGAGACTCCTCTGGGAACTAAGTAACTGGCAGGTGCCATTTCACTACCCCACCTCTCAGCATAAGCACAGGGCCATCTGCAGGTACCAATGCAGTGCCAACACTTGTTACCTAACTTGTGGACACCAAGCCCCTGCTCCTCATGCTCCAGTGAAATCACTCCTTCCAGTCACACTTACCTCAGTGCCAGCGTGGCAGGCCCCCTCCCCCAGAAGACTGGCCCAAACCCCTTCCCACAACAAGTCTCCTGATACAGGAGTTTTTCAGAGTCTTGGTTCCAGTGGCACTGGCAACAGGTCTCATTTCAAAAATTGACCAGAGCACACCTAGTTAAAATGCACCACATTCAGCCCAGGGACAAAACACTGCTCATAACATGCAAAGAGAGCCTTGAGACAACTGGCCTGAAGGATAAAGTGGCCAGGAAAAAAGAGCAGAGCACACACAGCACACACTGTAGACACTCTAAGAAGCACCAGGCCCTGTGGAAGAGGGGACATTCTATGGCAGTGCACCACCGGACCCATTCTTCAAAAGGCCATTACCTGCAAAATCAGGAAAAATAGCTGATGTTCCTAAAACATAAAAAAGGCAGAGAGAATTAAACAAAATGAGAAGAGAGTGATTTGTCCCAAATGAAAGAACAGGACAAGGCATGGCCAGAGATCTAAGAAAACAGATATAAGTAACATTCCTGACAGAGAATTTAAAATAATGATCATAAGGATACTCCACTTGACAGAAGAGTGGAAGACATGACTGAGACCCTTAACACAGAGATAAGACCCTTAACATACTTCAATAAATGAAATTAGAAACACGCTTCTCAGAATGAACAGCAGGCTGGAAGAAGTAGAGAAACAAATTAATGACCTAAAAGACAAAGTAATGGAAAGTATTCAAGCTGACCAAAAGAGAAAAAAACAATTATGAAAAACAAGAATAGACTTAGAGAACTCAGTGACTCCATCAAACATAGTAACATTCATATTATAGGAGTCCCAGAAGAAGAAGACAGAGAAAAGGAGGTGGACATTTATTTTAAGAAATAAAGGCTGGGCGCCTGGGTGGCTCAGTTGGTTAAGCAACTGCCTTCGGCTCAGGTCATGATCCTGGAGTCCCTGGATCGAGTCCCGCATCGGGCTCCCTGCTCGGCAGGGAGTCTGCTTCTCCCTCTGACCTTCCCCCCTCTCATGTGCTCTCTCTCAAATAAATAAATAAAATCTTTAAAAAAAAAAAAAAAAGAAAGAAGGCTGAAAACTTCCCTAATCTGGGGAAGGAACCTCATATCCAGATCCAAGAGGCACAGAGAACAACCATCAAAATAAACAAAAGCAGATCCATACCAAGACACACTGTAATTAAATTAGCAAAACATAGTGATAAGGCAAAACATTTTAAAGCAGCAAGACAAATGAAGGCAGTAACATACCAGGGAGACCCCATAAGGCTAGCAGGGGACTTTTCAGCAGAATCTTTATAAGCTAGAAGGGAGTGGCATGACATATTCAAAGTACTGAATGAGAAAAATTTGCAGGCAAGAATACTCTATCCAGCAAGCCTAGCATTCAGAATACAAGGAGAGATAAAGAGTTTCCCAGACAAAAAAAAACTAAAGGAGCTCATGACCACTAAACCAGACCTGTAAGAAATATTAAATTTTAAAAATTAAATAATAAAGGGGACTCTGAGTGCAAATACCAAAAGTGACGGTATGAAAGTAGAAAACATAAAAGCAGTAAAAAGGAATATTTCTGTAAAAAAAAAAAAAAACACAGTTAAGGATCTCTCAAAATAAAGAATTTAAACATGACCACATACACCTAAGTGTGGGGAGGAGAAGAGTAAAGAATGGGTTCAAACTTAAATGACCATGAACTTAATAGAGTTTCTATATGCAGAAAAGGTTATATAAAAACCTAATGGTAACATATATTAAAAAAACACAAATATGCAAATAATAAAAAGAAGGAAATGCATATATTATCACTAAAGAATACTGGCAAACCATGAAAAAGACAAGAAAGGACCAAAGAAAACCTTCAGAAACAACAAAGCAAATAATAAAAATGCCAATAAATATATATCTATCAATTATTTTAAATGTAAATGACCTAAATGTTCCAGTCAAAACATATAGGGTGACAGAATGAATGAAAAAAGACATGTCTATATGCTGCCAACAAGAGACTAATTTTAGACCTAAAGACACCTACAGATTGAAAGTGAGGGGACAAAATCTTTCACGCCTACGGATGTCAAAAGAAACCCAGTGTAGCAATACTTTTTTTCCCCGACAAAATAAACTTTAAAACAAAGATTGAAACAAGAATCAAAGAAGGGCACTATATAGTAATAAAGGGGACAATCAGACAAGAAGATACAACAATTGTAAATATTTATGCACCCAACATAGGAGCACCCAAATACATAAAACAGTTAATAATAAAAATAAAAAAACTAAATGATAATAATACAATAATAATAGGGGACTTTTAACACCCCTCTGATATCAATGGACAGATCAACAACACAGAAAATAAACAAGGAAACAGTGGCTTTGAATGATACACCGGACCAGATGGATTTAACACATATATTCAGAACATTCCATCCTAAAACAGAATACACCTTCTTTTCAAGTGCACATGGAACAGTCCCCAGAATAGATCACATATTAGGTCACAGAACAACCCTCAACAAATTCAAGAAGATGCATATCTTCTGACCACAGTGTTATGATATTAGAAGTCAAACACACAAAAAAATCTGGAATGCCCACAAATAAATGGAGGTTAGATAACATGCTACTAAAAAATGAATGGGTCAACCAGGAAATTAAAAAAAAAATTAATACAGTACATAGAGGGGCGCCTGGGTGGCTCAGTCAATTAAGCAACCAACTCTTGATTTCAGCTCAGGTCATGATCTCAGGGCTGTGAGATCAAGCCCGATGTTGGGCTCTGTTCTGGGCATGGAGCCCGCTTAAGATTCTCTTTTTCCCTCTCCCTCTGCCCCTGTCCCCTCAACTCATGCTCTCTCTCTCTCAAAAAAAAAAAAAAATACATAGAAACAAATGAAAATTAAAACAAAATGGTCCAAAAACCTTTGGGATGCAGTGAAAGTGGTTAGGAGAGCTAAGTTTGTAGCAATACAGGCCTACCTCAAGAAGCTAGAAAAATCTCAAACAACCTAATTTTACACCTGAAGGAGCTAGAAAAACAACAAATGAAGCCTAAAGCCAGCAGAAGGAAGAAAACAATAAAGATTAGAGCAGAAATAAATGTGGAAACTGAAAAAACAAAAACAAAAAGAACAGATCAATAACACCAGGAGTTGGTTCGTTGAAAAAAAATTTAAAAATTGGTAAACTTCTAGACAGACTTATCAAGAAAAAAAAGAGAAATGAGATAAACATGAAACAAAAGAGAAATAACAACCAACACCAAAGAAATACAATTATAAGAGTATATTACAAAAAACTATATGCCAACAAATTGGACAAAATAGAAGAAATGCATAAATTCCTAGAAACATATACCCTACCAAAGCTGAAGTAGGAAGAAAAAGGAAATTTGAGCAGAGTGATAACCAGCAAAGAAATTGAATCAGTAATCAAAAAACACCCAGTAAATAAAACTCCAGGACCAGATGTCAAATAAGTAAGTAACATCTTAAAAAAAAGAAAACCCAGAAATAAACCCACAATTATATGGTCAATTAATCTTTGACAAAGTAGGAAAGAATATCCAATGGGAAAAAGACAGTCTCGTCAACAAATAGTGTTGGGAAAACTGGACAGCAACACGCAAAAGAATGAAACTGGACCACTTTCTTATACCATACACAAAAATAGATTCAAAATGGATTAAAGACCTAAATGTGAGACCTAAAACCATAAAAATCCTAGAAGAGAACAGAGGCAGTAACTTCTTTGACACTGGCCGTAGGAACTCCTTTGTAGATATGTCTCCTGAGGCAAGGGAAACAAAAGCAAAAATAAACCATTGGGACTACATCAAAATAAAAAGCTTCTGCACAGTGAAGAAAACAATCAGCCAAACTAAAAGGCAACCTATGGAATGGAAGAAGATATTTGCAAATAACATATCTGGTGAAGAGACAGTATCAAAAATATGTAAAGAACTTATACAATTCAACACCAAAAAAAAAAAAAAACCCCTAAGGATCCAATTAAAAAATGGGCAGAAGACATGAACAAACATTTCCTCAAAGAAGAAATACAGATGACCAACAGAGAAATGAACAACTGTTCATCATTACTTACAATCAGGGTAATGCAAATCAAAACTACAATAAGGTATTACCTCACACCTATCAGAATGGCTAAAATCAACAACACAAGCAACAAGAGGTGTTGGTGAGGCTGTGGAGAAATAGGAACATTCATGCACTGTTGGTGGGAATGCAAACTGGTATAGCCACTCTGAAAACACTATGGAGGTTCCTCAACAACTTAGAAGTAGAACTACCCTACAATCCAGCAATCACACAATTTGGCATTTATCCAAAGACTAAAAAACTACTAATTCAAAGGGATACATGTGTCGCTATGTTTATCACAACACTATTTACAACAGCAAATTATGAAAGCAGCCCAAATGTCCACTGATTGATGAATGGATAAAGGAGAAGTGATGTGTGTGTGTGTATACATAATGGAATATATATGTATATACATGTATATATGTGTATATATATATATAAAATATATATAATATGTATATATACAATATATAATGGAGTATTATTCAGCCATAAAAAAGAATGACATCTTGCCATTTGCAATGACATGGATGGAGTTACAGAGTATAATCCTAAGTGACATAAGTCAGTCAAAGACAAATACCATATGATTTCACTCATATGTGGAATTTAAAAGGCAAAACAAGCAAAGGAAAAAAGACAAATCAAGAAACAGACTCTTATGTATAGAGAAGAAACTGATAGTTACCAGGTGATGATGGTGGGGGAGATGGGTTAAATAGGTGATGGGGATCAAGGAGTGCACTGTAGTGCATTGTAGTGATGAGCACTGGGTATTGTATGGAACTGTGGAATCACTATATTTTACACCTGAAACTAATATAACATTGTATGTTACCTAATTGGAATTAAAATAAAAATTTTAAAAGCCAAAAACAAAACCCAAAGGTAAAGAGAAACCTCAAAATTAGCAAGTCAAAAAGACACATTACCTTCAGAAAAGCAAATATAAAAATTTTCCAACAGAAATAATGGAGAGCTTTAATCATTGATATAGTATCTTTAGCATTTTGAAAGAAAAATAACTAAGCTATAATTACATATCCAGTAAAAAATGTCCTTCAAAAATAAAGGTGAGGGGTGCTTGGGTGGCTCAGTCAGTTGGGCATCTGATTCTGGATTATGGCTCAGGTCATGATCCTAGGATCATGAGATCAAGCCCCATGTCAGGCTCTGTACTCAGTGGAGAGTATGCTTCTTTTTTTTCTTTTCTTTTCTTTCTTTCTCTCTCTCTCCCTCCCTCCTTTCCGCCCTCCCTTCCACCCTCCTTCCCTCCCTCCCTCTCCCTCTGCCCCATCCTCTGCTCACACACTCTCTCTCTAAAAATAAATATATCTTTAAAAAAAAAGGTGAAATGACAAAAGTGAAAATATGAAAGACATTTTCAGACAAAAACTAAAAAAAATTAGCAGCAGCAGATAGATAAAAAGGGAATGTTAAAGGGTGTTATTAGAGTAAAAGGAAATTATCCCAAACTGAAGCTTGGAAAGGAAAGAAAGAAATGATGAATAAAGGGTAAAAATAGAATACAAAGAGTATGAGGGTATATTTAGAGCCAAATATATAATTACATTAATTTAAAATTGATTAAATGTGCCAGTTCCACAGACTAAATTAAAAAAGAAAACTGTTCGTGAAAAGTGTATTTAAAACATATGGAAAGCTTAAAGTTTTAAAAGATGGAAGACATATCATGCAAAAGGTATCCACATAAAGTAGTGCCATTAATATCAAACAATGTAGACGTTAAGGTAAAAAGCATTACTATAAAGAGGGACATTTCATAATAAAAGCTTCCTTCTATTCAAAAGGAAGATATAACTGTACTAAATGTGTATTCACCAAATAACATAATCTCAAAATATGTGAATCAAAAACTATCAGAACTAAAAGAAGACATGAATAAACTAAAGACCCCACCAAAAAGGAGAATTACAAACCAATATTCCTAATGAACATGGATGCCAAAATGCTCACCAAGATACTAGCCAATCGGATCCAACAGTACATTAAAAGGATTATTCACCACAACCAAGTGGGATTTATTCCTGGGATGCAAGGGTGGTTCAACATTCACAAATCCATCAACATGATAGATCATATTAATAAAAAAAAGACAAGAACCATATGATCCTCTCAATTGATGCAGAAAAGCATTTGACCAAATACAGCAACTTTTTTTGATTAAAACTCTTCAAAGTATAGGGATTGAGGGAATATAACTCAATATCATAAAAGCCATCTAAGAAAAGCCCACAGCGAATATCATTCTCAATGGGGAAAAATTGAGAGTTTTTCCCTTAAGGTCAGGAACACGACAGGGATGCCCACTCTCACCACTATTTTTCAACATACTACTAGAACTCTCAGCCTCAGCAATCAGACAACAAAAGGAAATAAAAGGCATTCAAACTGGCAAAGAAGAAGTCAAACTCTCACTCTTCACAGATGACATGATACTTTATGTGGAAAACCCAAAAGACTCCACCCTAAAATTGCTAGAACTCATACAGCAATTCAGCAATGTGGCAGGATACAAAATCAATGCACAGAAATCAGTTGCATTTCTATATACTAACAATGTGACTGGAGAAAGAAATTAAGGAATCGATACCATTTACAATTGCACCAAAACCCCAAAGATAACTAGGAATAAGCTTAACCAAAGAGGTAAAGGATCTTTACCCTAAAAACTATAGAACAATTATGAAAAAAAAAAATGAGGAAAACATAAAGAGATGGAAAAACATTCCATGCTCATGGATTGGAAGAATAGACATTTTAACAATAGTCTATGCTGTCGAGAGCAATCTACACATTCAATGCAATCCCTATCAAAATACCATTGACATTTTTCACAGAGCTGGAACAAACAATCCTAAAATTTGTATGGAACCAGAAAAGCCCCCGAATTGCCAGGGGAATGTTAAAAAAAAAAAAAAAAAGATGGAGGCATCACAGTGCCTGACTTCAAGCTATACTGCAAAGCTGTGATCATCAAGACGGCAAGGTACTGGCACAAAAACACACACACAAATCAATGGAACAGAATAGAGAACCCAGAAATGAACCCACAACTCTATGGTCAACTAATCTTCAACAAAGCAGGAAAGAATATCCAATGGAAAAAAGACAGTCTCTTCAATAAATGGTGCTGGGAGAACTGGACAGCCACATGGAGAAGAAAGAAAGTGGACCATTCTCTTATACCATACACAAAGATAAACTCAAAATGCATAAAAGACCTAAATGTAAGACAGGAATCAATCAAAATCCTAGAGGAGAACACAGGCAGTAACCTCTTCGACCTCGGCTGTGGCAACTTCTTGCAAGACACATCTCTACAGGTAAGGGAAACAAAAGCAAAAATGAACTATTGGAACTTCATCAGGATAAAAAGCTTCTGCACAGCAAAGGAAACAGCCAACAAAACTAAAAGGCAACTTACAGAATGGGAGAAGATATTTGCAAATGACATTTACACATAAGGGGCTGGTATCCAAGATCTATAAAGAACTTCTCAAACTCAACACCCAAAAAACAAATAATCAAGTCAAAAAACAGGCAGAAGACATGAACAGACACTTCTCCAAAGAAGACATACAAATGGCCAACAGACACATGAAAAACTGCTCCACATCACTTGTCATCAGGCAAATACGAATCAAAACCACAATGAGATACTACCTTACACCAGGCAGAATGGCCAAAATTAACAAGACAGAGAACAACAAAAGTTGGCGAGGATGTAGAGACAGGGGAACCCCCTTACACTGTTGGTGGGAATGCAAGCTGGTACAGCCACTCTAGAAAACAGTATGGAAGTTCCTCAAGAAGTTAAAAAGAGAGCTATCCCATGACCTAGCAATTGCACCACTGGGTGTTTACCCCAAAGATACAGATATAGTATCCAAAGGGACACCTGCAACCCAATGTTCATAGCAGCAATGTCCACAATAGCTGAACTGTGGAAGGAGCCGAGATGTTCTTCAAAAGATGAATGGATAAAGAAGATGTGGTTCATATATACAATGGAATATTACTCAGCCATCAGAAAGGATAAATAACTACCATTTACATCAACACAGATGGAACTGGAGGAGATTATGCTAAGTGAAATAAGTCAATCAGAGAAAGACAATTATCATATGGTTTCACTCATATGTGGAATATAAGAAATAGTGCAGAGGATCATAGGGGAAGGGAGGGAAAACTGGGAAGAAATCAGAGAGGGAGACAAATCATGAGAGACTCTTGACTCTGGGAAACAAACTGAGGGTTGCAGAAGGGGTGGTGGGTGGGGGAATGGGGTAACCGGGTGATAGGCATTGAGGAGGGCACATGTTGTGATGAGCACTGGGTGTTATATGCAACTGATGAATCACTGAACACAATGTCTAAAACTATGTTGGCTAATTGAATTTAAATTTAAAAAATAAAAATAAAAAATAAAAGAAGACATGGATAAATACATAATTATCATGAGATTTTTCACACAAATATCTCAGCAACTGATAGAATGAGTAAACAAAATCAGAAAGAGCAAAAATTATCTGAAGAACACAATTTCACCTGTTTGGTAAGTAAATAGCACTACACTACAGGACATATATTCCTTCAAGTACACATGGAACATTTATAAAAACTGACTACATGCTGGGCCATAAAGTCACCATTAATAACAAATACTTCAAATCACACAAAGATGTTCTCTAACCACAGTGGAATTAAGCTGAAAATCAGTAACAAAAAGGTAACCAGAAAATTATGTTTGGAAATCAATACATACACTTAAAATGACTAAAGAAGAAACTACAATGGAAAACCAAAAATATTCTTTATATTGAATGATAAAACTACAGCATATCAAAACGTATGTGACATGCAAGAACTGCACCTAGAGGGAAATTTGTACTCTTAAGTGCACATATTAAAAAAGAAGAATGAGGGTGCCTGGGTGGCTCAGTCATTAAGTGTCTGCCTTCAGCTCAGGTCATGATCCCAGGGTCCTGGGATCAAGCCCCGCATCAGGCTCCCTGCTCAGTGGGAAGCCTGCTTCTCCCTCTCCCACTCCCCTGCTTGTGTTCCCTCTCTCGCTGTGTCTCTGTGTGTCAAATAAATAAATAAAATCTTTAAAAAAGAAGAATGAGGGGCACCTGGGTGGCTCAGTCAGTTAAGCGTCTGCCTTCAGCTCAGGTCATGATCTCAGGGTCCTGGGATCAAGCCCCACATTGGGCTACCTGCTCAGCGGGGAGTCTGCTTCTCCCTCTGACCTTCCCCCTTCTCATGTTCTGTCTCTCTCTCTCAAATAAATAAATAAAATCTTTAAAAAAAAATAAAGACTGACTGGAGCACCTGGGTGGGTCAGTCCGTTAAGGGTCTGCCTTTGGCTCAGGTCATAATCTCAGGGTCCTTGGATCCAGCCCCACATAGGGCTCCCTGCTCAGTGGGGAGTCTGCCTCTCCCTCTTTCTCTGCCCCTCCCTCCATTTGTGTACGTACTCTTTCTCGCTTTCACTCAAATAAATAAATAAAATCTTTTTAAAATTTTTTAAAAATTAAAAAAAAGTGATTAAGTATCTTCTCAACAAACTATATATTTTTAAATAAGCAAATTAAAGCCAACAAAGGTAGAAATAAGAAAATTTAAAAGAGCAGAAATGAAATAGAAAAACAATCCATAGTGTAGATCAACTAATAAAACTGATAAATCTCTGTTAAGACTAACCAAGAACAAGAGTGCACACCAATAGTATTGAAATGAAAAGGGGACAAAACTACAGATCATACAGATTAGAAGCCAATGATTAAAACACACTATAGTACACAAACTGCTAATACATGTAAAAAGTTGTGTGAATCTCAATGGCATTATACTAAGTGGAAAAAAGGCTATCTCAAAATGTTACACATTGTATGATTCCATGTATATATTTTCAAAATGACAAAATTGTAGAGATGATGGAGAAAAGATTTATTGCTAGTGTAAGAAATGATGGGGAGTGAGAAGATAGGTGAATATAAGGGGTAGCACAAGGGATATTTTTGTGGTGATTAAATAGTTCTGTATGGTGACGGCAATGGTGGTTACAAAAAATCTGCATGACATAAAATGATAGAATCATACACATACTTTATTACTATATAAATTACCTGGGTTTTATATTGTACTAAAGTCACGTAAGATGTAACTAATGGAGGAAAGTGGCTTAAGAGTCCACTTTGTACCAACATTGTAAGATCCTCTAAATCTGTAATTATTTTAAAACAAAGTTTTTATTTCCAAATAAGACATACAGATGGCCAACAGACACATGAAAATGTGCTTAACCTCACTGATAATCAGGGAAATACAACTCAAAACTACAATGAGATACCACATCACACCTGTCAGAATGGCTAAAATTAACAACACAGGAAACAACAGGTGTTGGTGAGGATGAGGAGAAAATGGAACACTCTTACATTGTTGGTGGGAATGCAAACTGGCACAACCACTTTGGACAATAGTATGGAGGTTCCTCAAAAAGTTAAAACTAAAACTACCCTACGATCCAGCAACTGCATTACTAGATATTTACCCAAAGAGTACAAAAATACTAATTCAGAGGGATACATGCACCCCGACATTTATAGCAGCATTATCAACAATAGCCAAATTAAGGAAAGCACCCAAATGTCCATTAACTGATGAATGGATAAAGAAGTGGTATATATATATATACAATGGAATATTACTCAGCCATAATAAAAAAAGAATGAAATTTTGCCGTTTGCATTGATGTCCATAGAGCTAGAGAGTATTATGCTAAGCAAAATAAGTCTGTCAGAGAAAGACAAATACCATATGATTTCATTCATCTGTGGAATTAAAAAACAAAATAAATGAACATAGCGGGGAGAAAAAGGAAAACTAAGAAACAGACCCTTAACTACAGAGAACAAACTAATGGTTACCAAAGGGGAGGTGGGTGGGGGGTGGGTTAAATAGGTAAGTGGATTAAGGCGTGCACTTGTGATGAGCACCAAGTGTTCTATGAAAGTGATGGATCACTAAATTCTACACCTGAAACTAATATTATACTGTTAACTAACTGGAATTTAAATAAAAACTTTTGAAAAGTTTTTAAAACTTTAAAACAAAGTTTTAAAAACCGGCAATAACAACCACAATGAGAAAAGACTTCATACATGTTAGGATAGTTATTTTAAAAAAAATAGAAAATAACAAGCGTTGGTGACAAATAGAGAAATTGGAACCCTTGTGCATTGCTGGTAACCATGTAAAATGGTGCAGTCACTGTGGAAAACAGTTTGGCAGTTCTTAATTAATTAGAACTATCATATGATCCAGCAATTCCACATGAAAGAATTAAAAGCAGAGACTACAACAGATACTTGTAGACCAATATTCAAAGCAACATTATTCATACTAGCCAAAAAGTACAAACCACCCAAGTGTCCATCACAAATGAATTGATAAACAAAATATTGTACGTACACAGAGAAATATTATTCAGCCATAAAAAGAGTAAAATTCTGATACATGTGACATCAATGAATCCTAAAAACCTTATGCTAAGTGAAATAAGAGACAAAAAATAAAAAATATTGTATGATTTCACTTACATGAGGTACCTAGAATAGGCAAATTCAAGAGAAAAAAGTAGAATAGAGCTTCCGAGGGACCAGGGGCAGGGGAATAGGGAGTTAATGTTTAATGGGTACAGAATCTCTGTTTGGGAGGATGAAAGAGTTCTGAAAATAGTGGTGATGGGTACACAATGTTGTGAATGTACTTCATACCACTGAACTGTACAGTTAAAATCGTTATAATGGTAAGCTATGTTATATAGTGAGGATATCATGAAATTCTTCATGTAAATAAACTTAAAATTTTTTACTGAAGTAAACAAATTCTCAGAACATAAAACTTATTTAAACTGACATAAGTAAAAACAAAATCTGAAAATCTTATATCTATTAAGTTATCAAATCTAGAGTTCTTTCTTCCTTCTTTCCCTCTCAAAATTCCAGGCCCAGGTGTTTCACCAATTCTACCAAACATTTAAGGAAGAAATATTATTAATATTACATATACTCTTACAGACAAAAAATTTTTTAAAAACATTTTCAACTAATTTTTATAAGAACATTATAGCCTTGCCCAAACCTGATACAAAAGGGAAATTACATGCTAATCTTGCTCATGTATATAGATGCAAGGACCCTCAATGCAATATTAACAAACCAAACCTAGCAATATATAAAATGAACAATACATTGAGACAAAGTATGGTTTACTCCACAAGTGCAAGGTAAGTTTAATACTACGTTAAGTGAATAAAGGGGGGAAATCCTATGAGTATCTCAATAAATGCAGGAAAGCCACTGATAGAGTAATATGTCCATTTATGATTAAAAATAACTCTTAGTAAACTAGGACTAAAAAAGAACTTTTAAATTTATAAAGGCTATCTTAAAAAAAAAAAAAAAACTACAACAAACATCAAACCTAACAGTAAAATGTTAAAAGCTTTTCCCTCTGAGATTGGGAATAGGATAAGGATGCCTACCATCACTAATTCTATTCGACATTGTTCTGAAGGCTCAAACTAGTACAATAAGGTAAGAAAAATTTTTAAAGTACAAATATTGGAAAAGAAAGAAATGAAATTTGTCATTTGTCACAAATAATTTAATAGTGTATGCAAAAAATCCAAAAGAACCTAACAGATAATTTATTAGGATTAATGAGTTCAGCAAGATGCTGGATACCAAGTCAACATATAAAAATAAAATAGGTTTCTAAGCATCAGCCAGAAGCGATTTAAAAGTGAGATTTTAAAATAATATGGTCCCAGGTTGGTTTTCCTGCGAAGCAGACTGGGAGACATAAATTACTATGCAGGACTTTCATTTCCTAATTTTTGGGAGGTTCAACATGTGCAAGAGAAAGGAAAAAAGCAATCCCCAAATGGCTATAGGCAAAATCACAGGGAGCTCTGGAGCTGGTATGGTCCTTCAAAGTTTTCTGGATTTAGGGGGAAGGGGCAAGCCTTTATACCTCCTAATTGATCAGTCATTGGATGTGGGATGCCCTGAAAGGTGGCATCTCAATGGGTGAGCCAGTTTTCTTCAACCAAGACAAATTCAAAAGGGGCCTGTCAACTGAGAGGTCTTCTAGCAGCACTCTCAGCAGTTGATGGAGTAAGTCTTTCTTTCCCAAAGGGGGACTTTGGTGATAGATATGGCATTAACTGTAGATATCATTTAAAATGGCTTCAAAAAATACCAAATACCTTGGAATAAATCTAATGAAAACTGTGTAAGAGTTCCACACAGAAAACTATAAAATATTGTGAAGAAAAATTAAGGACCTAAATAAATGGAGGTATATTTCATATTTATGTATTAGAAGACTCAATATTGTAAAAATATGTTCCCCCAAACAGATTTTTAGATTCAATGTAATCAAAATTAAAATCTCAGGAGGGGTTTTTTCCTTAATTTTACTTTATTGTAGTAAGAACACTTAACATAAGATCTACCCTCTTAATGAAATTTTAAGCATACCAAACATTGTTGATTATAGATAAAATGTTGTACAGAAGATATCTAGAACATATCTTGCTTAAATGAAACTTAATGCCTGTTGATTAGTAACTCCACATTTACCCCCACCCAGGGGCAACCATCATTCCACTCCTTGATTCTATAATTTTTTTTTACCACATAAAAGTGGAATCATGCAGTATTTGTCTTTATGTAACTGGATTATTTCACTTAACATATTCCTGAAGGTTCATTCATGTTGTCACATATTGCAGATTCTCCCTCTTTAAGGCTGAATTGTATTCTATCATACACACACACACACACACAATTTTCTTTATCCACTTATGTATTGATGGATAGACTGTTTCCACATCTTGATTACTGTAAATAGTGCTGCAATGAACATGGTAGTACAAATGTCCCTTCAAGATCCTGATTTCAATTCTTTTGGATAAAAACCCAGGATTTGGATCATGTGGTAGGTAGTTCTATTTTTAATTTTTTGAGAAACTTCCATCCTGTTTTCCATAGAGGCTTCACCATTTTACATGCTCACCAACACTGTACAAAGGTTCCAATTTTTCCCTATCTTTTTGATAATAACCATTCTGGCAGGTATGAGGTAGTATCCCATTGTGGTTTTGATTGCATTTCCCAGATAATTGTTGATACTGAGCATTTTTCATATATGTGTTGACCATTTACATGTCTTTTGAGAAATGTCCATTCAAGTCAGCCCATTTTTTAATTCTGTAATTTGTTTTTTGCTATTGAGTTGTAGGAGTTTCTTATTTATTTGGAGATTGATCCCTTATCAGATAAATTGCAAATATTTTCTCCCATTCTATAGATTGCCTTTTTACTCTGTTAACTGTTTTCTTCACTGTGCAGAAGCTTTGTAGTTGGACATAGTCCCACTTATTTTTTTGTTCTTATACTTTTGGTGTCATACCCATAAAACCATAGCCAAGATTAATTTCATGAAGCTATTTCCTATGTGTTCTTCTAGTAGTATTACAGCTTTGGGTCTTACACTTTATTTTTTAACCCATTTTCAGTTGATTTTTGTGTCTAAGGGTCCAATTTCATTGTTTTGCATGTGAACATCCAGTTTTCCCAACACTATTTGTTGAAGAGACTATCCTTTCCCCATGGTGTATTCATGGCACCCTCTTCAAAGATTACTTGACTCTATATACATGGATTTATTTCTGGGATATCTATTCTGTATGACTGGCCTATATGCCTGTCTTTAGGCCAACACCATACTTTTTTTTTTTAATTACAGTATAGTTAACAGTGTTATTAGTTTCTGGTATACTGTGATTCAGTAATTTTATACATTATTAAAGACTCATCATAAGTGTACTCTTGATCTCCTTCACCTATTTCACTCATTCCCCCTCCCATCTCCCCTCTAGTAACCATCAGTTTATTCTCTACAGTTAGGAGTCTGTTTTTTGTTTTGTCTCTTTGTTCATTTGTTCCGTTTCTTAAATTCCACGTATGAGTGAGATACGATTGACTTATTTCACTTAGCATTATAACCTCTAGATCCATCCATGTTGTTGCAAATGGAAAGATTTCATTAGTTTTTATGGCTGAGTAATATTCTGTGTGTGTGTGTACTGCATCTTCTTTATCTGTTCATCTATCAATGGACACTTGGGTTGCTTCCATCTTTTGGCTACTGTAATTAATGCTGCAATAAATATAGGGGTGCATATATCTTTTTGAATTAGTGTTTCTGTATTCTTTGGGTAAATACCCAGTGGTGGAATTACTAGATCATATGGTAATTCTATTTTTTTATGTTTTTAAATTCCAGTTAGTTAACATACAGTGTAATAATAGTTTCAAGTGTACAATCTAGTGAGTGATTCAACACTTCTATACAACACCTGGTGCTCATCACAAGTACACTCTTCAATCCCCATCACCTATTTAACCCATCTTCCCACCCACCTCCCTTCTAGTACCCTTCAGTTTGTTCTCTATAGTTAGAGTCTGTTTCTTGGTTTGTCTCTCTCTCTTTGACCCTTTGCTCATTTTTTTTATTTTTGACAAATTTTTGTTAGTATGCATACAAGTAGTGTTATGTTTCTTTGCATTGGATTTCATTTGAATGTGGTGAACCCTCTCAATTTTCATGCTTTTATATTTTGTTGGTTTATTGTATTCAGAGATGTTTTCTTCAATTATAACTACAATTATAACTTCAATTATAAATACAATTTACATGTATCTTTGTAACTGGTATATTCTGAGGGTGGTGTTCTGGTCTCTAGTTCCTGTAACTATCAGCATTTTCTTTTCACTTGCCTTCCATTTCTTTGTTCATTTACTCTGGATTAAAAGGCAACTTTTGACACGTGTTCTTCACCTTCATGTCATCTATTCTGTTTTCTCTACTGTCAGTGTGAATTTCATTTGAGTAACTACAATTTTTCCCCCTGCAATTCATTTTATTAACCATTTTCCTTTACACTTCATCCAAAACCTGAACAGACCTATAACCACTAAGGAAATTGAAGCAGTAGTCAAAAATCTCCCAACAAACAAAAGCCCAGGGCCAGATGGCTTCCCAGGGGAATTCTACCAAACATTTAAAGAAGAATTAATACCTATTCTTCTGAAACTGTTCCAAAAAATAGAAATGGAAGAAAAACTTCCAAACTCGGTTTATGAGGCCACCATTACCTTGATCCCAAAACCAGACAAAGACCCCATCAAAAAGGAGAATTACAGATCAATATCCTTGATGAACATGGATGCAAAAATTCTCACCAAGATACTAGCCAAGAGGATCCAACAGTACATTAAAAGGATTATTCACCACGACCAAGTGGGATTTATCCCTGGGCTGCAAGATTGGCTCAACATCTGCAAATCAAGCAATGTGATACAATACATTAATAAAAGAAAGAACAAGAACTGTATGATCCTCTCAATAGATGCAGAAAAAGCATTTGACAAAGTAAGCATCCTTTCTTGATCAAAACTCTTCAGAGTATAAGGATAGAGGGTACATACCTCAATATCATAAAAGCCATCTATGAAAAACCCACAGCGAATATCATTCTCAATGGGGAAAAACTGAGAGCTTTCCCTCTAAGGTCAGGAACACAGCAGGGATATCCACTATCACCACTGCTATTCAACATAGTATTAGAAGTCCTAGCCACAGCAATCAGACAACAAAAAGAAATAAAAGGCATCCAAATCGGCAAAGAAGTCAAACTCTCACTCTTTGCAGATGATATGATACTTTCTGTGGAAAACCCAAAAGACTCCACCCCAAAACTGCTAGAACTCATACAGGAATTCAGTAAAGTGGCAGGATATAAAATCAATGCACAGAAATCAGTGGCTCTGAGAAACAAACTGAGGGTTCTAGAAGGAAGGGGGGGGATGGGTTAGCCTGGTGATGGGTATTAAAGAGGGCACGTACTGAATGGAGCACTGGGTGTTATACGCAAACAATGAATCATGGAACACTACATCAAAAACTAATGATGTAATGTATGGTGATTAACATAACATTATAAAATTTAAAAAAATGGTTTCTCACTAGCACACACTACTCTCAACTTACTAATAAAATAACGATAACAGGGATAAAATGTCACACAATAACTCAATAATAACTTAGTAAAACAGCAAATGTGCCACTTTTTTACAAATATTTTTGGAACTGGTACCTAGAGCCCAAGAAGATAAGAGCCAGAAGTGCTCATTTGTTTCTTAAATTCCATATGAGTGAAATCTTATGGTATTTGTCTTTCTTTGACTGAATTAGCTGAGTATAATACTCTCTAGCTCCATCCATGTCATTGCAAGTGGAAAGATTGCATTCCTTCTTATGGCTGAGTAATATTCCATTATATATATATACATATAAATAAATACTTCATCTTGTTTATCCATTCATCAGTCAATGGATATTTGGGCTCTTTCCATAATTTGACTATTGTAGATAATGTTGCTATAAATTGGGGTGCATGTATCCCTCTGAATTAGTATTTTTGTATTCTTTGGGTAAATACCCAGTAGTGTAATTGCTAGATTATAGTTCTATTTTTAATTTTTGGAGGAACCTCCATACTATTTTCCAGAGTGGCTACACCAGTTTGCATTCCCACCAACAGGGCACACGTGTTCCTTTTTCTCCACATTCTCACCAACACTTGTGTTTTAACACCATACTGTTTTGGTAACTAGAGTTTTGTAATATAGTTTGATAACAGGAAGTGTGAGCCTCCAGTTTTGTTCTTCTTCCTTAAATTGGATATTTGGGGTCTTTTGTTCTGCACATATTTTAGGTTTGCTCTAGTTCTGGGAAAAATGCCATTAGAATTTTAATAGGGATTTCACTGAATCAGTAGATTCCTTTTTGTGGTATGGACATTTAAATAATACTTAGTTTTCCAATCCAAAAACATAGGATGTCTTTCCATTTTTTGTGTTTCTTTTTAAATTTCTTTTATCAATTCCTTGTAGTTTTCAGTATAGACATCTTTTGCCTCCTTAGTTTATTCCTAAATGTTGTATTCTTTCCAGTGCTATTGTAAATGGGATTGTTTTCTTAATGCCTTTTCAGATAGTTCATTTGAGTGTATAGAAATGCAACTGAGGGATGCCTGGGTGGCTCAGTTGGTAAAACATCTGTCTTCAGCTCAGGTCATGATCCCAGAGTCCTGGGATCAAATCCCACATCGGGCTCCCTGCTCACTGGGGAGCCTGCTTCTCCCTTTGCCTGCCACTCCCCCCTGCTTGTGCATGCTCTGACAAATAAAATCTTTTCTTAAAAAAAGAAATGCAACTGATTTTTGTATGCTGATTTGGTATCCTGCAACTTTATTGAATTTGTTTATTCATTCAAACAAGGATAATTTTTACTTCTTCCTTTCTAATTGGATGGCTTTTTTTTCTGGCCTAATTGCTCTAGCTAGGACTCCTAGTACTATGTTGAATAGAAATGGTGAGAGTGAACATCCTTGCCTTGTTCCAAATCTTAGAGGAAAAGCTTTCAGTTTTTCACCATTGAGTATGATGTCAGATGTGGGCTTTTCATATATTGTCTTAATTATTTTGAAGTACTTTACTCATATTTCTAGTTTGTTGAGAGTTTTTATAATAAAAGTGTAAATTTTGTTAAATGATATTTTTCTTATTTTGACAGAGAGACAGACAGCGAGAGAGGGAACACAAGCAGGGGGAGTGGGAGAGGGAGAAGCAGGCCTCCCGCTCAGCAGAGAGCCCAACGTGGGGCTCGATCCCAGGACCCCAGGATCATGACCTGAGCCGAAGGCAGACGCTTAATGACTGAGCCACCCAGGCGCCCCTGTTAAATGATTTTTATACATCTATTGAGATAATGTGATTTGTATCTTTTATTCTGTTAATGTAGGTATCACATTAATTGGTTTTTATATGTTGAATCATCCCCACATCCCAGGAATAAATCCCACTTGGTCATGGTGTATGGTCCTTTTTTTTTTTTTAAGATTTTATTTATTTATTTGTCAGAGAGAACAAGCGAGAGAGTACAAGCAGGGGGAGCAGCAAGCAGAGGTAGAAGCAGAGTCCCTGCTGAGCAGGGAGCCTGATGTGGGACTTGATCCCAGGACCCTGGGATCATGAGCTGGGCCCAAAGCAGACACTTAACCGACTGAGCCACCAAGGTGTCCCGTGTATGATCCTTTTAATGTGCTGTTGGATTCAGTTTGCTAGTATTTTGTTGAAGATTTTTGCATCTTAAATTCATTAGGGATATTGGTCTATAGTTTTCTTTCCTTTTGTTGTCTTTGTCTTGCTTTGGTATTAGGGTAATGCTAATCTCATAAAATAACTTTGGAAGTGATCCTCCCCTTCAATTTTTTAGAGGAGTTTGAGAAAGCCTGGTATTATTTCTTTAAATGTTTGGTAGAATTCATAAGTGTAGCCATCTGGTCCTGGTCTTTTCCTTGTTGTAACCTTTTTGATTACTGATTCATTCTCCATAGTAGGTATAGGTGTGTTCAAACTTTCTAATTCTTCCTGAGTTAGTCTTGGTAGGTTGTACGTTTCTAGGAATTTGTCATTTCTTCTAGATAACCCAGTTTGTTGACATATAATTGTTCATAGTAGTCTCTTATGATCCTTTTTTATTTCTGTGCCATTAGATGTAATGTCTCTTCTTTCATTTCTGATTTTGAGTCTTTTTTTTTTTTTTTTTGCATCTAGTCTAGCTAGGGGTTGTCCTTTACCTTTTGAAAAATCTCTTAAGTTTGTCAATTTTTCTATCTTCGATTTTGTTTATTTCTGTTCTAATCCTTATTTCCTTCTTTCTTCCAATTTTGGATTCAGTTTGTTCTTTTTCTAGCTCCCTAAAGTTATGGCATTTCAGATCTTTCTTCTTTTTTAATGTAGGCATTTATTGCTATTAACTTCCCTCTTCATACTACTTTTGCTGCATCCCTTAAGTTTTGGTAGGTTTTTTTCTTGAGGTATTTTCTAATTTCTTTTGATTTATTCTTTGACCCAATGGTTAAGAGTGTGCTGTTTAATTTCCACATATTTGTGAATATTCCAGTTTTTTTTCTGCTACTGATTTCTAGCTTCATTCTATTCTGTTCAGAATAGATACATGTCATGATTTCAATCTTCTTAAATTTGTTAAGACTTGCTTTGTGACCTAACATGTTATCTTTTCTGGGGAAAGATATGTGTGCTTGTAAAGAATATGTATTATGCTGCTGTTGCATAGAATGTTCTGCATGTTTGTTAGGTCCATTTGGTCTATACTGTTGTTGAAGTCCTCTGTTTCCTTATTGTTCTTCTGTCTAGATGTTCTATCCATTATTGAAACTGAAGCATTGATGTTTTCTACTATTATTGTATTGCTGTCTATTCCTCCCTTTGATTCTGTCAATGTTTGTGTTTTAGGTTTAGGTTTTCTGATGCTGGTGCATATATAACTGTTATATCATCCTGTTGAATGGACCATTTTATCATTATATAATGCCTCTTCTGATAGTTTTTGACTTAAAGTTTATTTTGTCTGAAGTATAGCCAATTCTGCTCTCTTCTGTTTATCACTTGCATGGACTATCTTTTGCTATTCTTTAAGTTTTTATTTAAATTCCAGTTAGTTAACATACAGAGTAATTAATATTAATTTAAGGTATACAATATAGGGTTTCAACAATTCCATACATCATCCAGTGCTCATCACAAGTGCACTCCTTAATCCCCATTACCTATTTAACCCACCCACACCTACCTCCCTTCTGCTAGCCAGTTTGTTCTCTATAATTTAGAGTTTGTTTCTTGGTTTACTTCCTTTTTTTTTCCTTTGTTCATTTGCTTTGTTTCTTAAATTCCACATGAGTGAAATCATTTACAATAAGGATGGAGCTAGAGAGTATTATACTAAGTGAAATAAGTCAGTCAGAGAAAGACAAATACCATATGATTTTTCTATCCTTTTATGTCCAGTCTATGTGTGTCCTTGAATCTAAAGTGAGTTTTTTGTAAAAAAACATATTACTGGGTCTTGGTTTTATCCATTTGGTCATTATAGGGCTTTGGAGGAGTTTTGTCTATTTACATTTGAAGTAAGTATTGATAGGGAAGGATTTATTACTGCCATTTTGTTAGTTTTCTGTTAGTCTTGAGATTCTTTAGTCTTTATTTCTTCTCATTATCTTCCTGCGTTTTGTTTTTTGTATCGATATGCTGATTTTTCTTTTTATAAATCTATTTTAAGCTGATAACTTAAGTTCGATTGCATACAAAAATTCTACACGCTCACATTTCTCATACACAACTTATTATTTTTGTCACATTCTACATCTATCCATATTGTACATCTGTTTTTTTCATATTGTGTATTTTTAACAGTTATTTTTAATACTTTTGCCATTTAATTTTTATACTAGAAATAAAAATGACTTATCTTCACCATTACAGTAATACAGTATTCTGTATGTGTCTCTATATTTAGTTTTACCAATAAGTTTCATACTTTCTCATGCTATCACATAGCTCTTTAGTATCCTTTCATTTCAAGTTAATAAACTCCCTGTAGCATTTCGTGTAAGTCGGGTCTAAGTGATGATGAATTTCCTCAGCTTTTATTTGTCTAGGAGTGTCTGTATCTGTTCTTATTAAGAACAGTTTTGACAGGTACTGTATTCTTGGTTGGCAGGGTTTTGTTTTTTTTTTTTCTTTCCCTTCAGCACTTTGAATATATTATCCCACTCCCTTCTGGTCTGTAAGATTTTTGCTCAAATGTTTGCTGATAGCCTTAGGGGGAGTTCCCTTGTTTATGATAAATTGGTTTTCTTTTGAGGCTTTCAAAATTCTGTTTTTGATTTTTGACAATTTGAGTATAATGTGTCTTGGTGTGGATTTCTCTGGGTTTATTTATTTAGTAATCTCTGGGCTTCTTGAATTTGGTTGTCAATTTTCTTCCCCAGATGTGGAACGTTTTCAGCTATTATTTCTTTGAATAAGCTTTCTGGTCTTTTGTCTCTCTCCTTTTTCTGGGACTCCCCTAATGCCTATAATGATCTTCTTGATGGTGTCCCATAGTCTCCTAAGCTTTTTCACTTTTTAAAATTTTTGCTCCACTGACTGAATTATTTCCAAAGACCAATCTTAGTGCACTGATCTGTCTGCTTTACCTAATCTGCTGCTGAATCCTGCTTATGATTTCTTCAGTTTAATTATTGGGTTCTATAGCTCCATAATTTTTGTTTGGTTCTATTTTCTCTTTGTTAGAATTCTCTATTTATGCACTGTTCTCTTGAGATTGAGGTGAGCATCTTTATAACAGTCATTTTTAATTCTCTGTCAAATAAATCTCATAACTCTTTCATTAGGGTCATTATCTGGACATATAATGTATTCCTTTGTGTGGAACATCTTTGCTGATTTTTCATTTTCACTGACTCTCTGTGTTGGTGTCTACACATTACACAAAGAAAGCACCTCTTTCAAGCTCTATGGATTGGTCTTGTACATAAGACCTTCACAAATCAACCCAATCAGAGATTCTGGGGGCTTCTATCAATTATTTCCCTCCCCAAAGAGAAGCAAGCGGCTGTGGCTTTTTTCTACTTACTCTGTACAGAGTGGAGTAGCTATGCATTTACCAGTCCAAACTGCCATCTCCGTTTTCCCCCAGATAGTTAGACTATGCCAGACCCATCAGAGATCCAAGACTGGCAATACAGATGCCAGTTCTTTGGGCAACCCTGGAGAAGTTGTGGCACTGAATCCACAAATCATCTCTTCCATCTCCAGGAGTAAGTTGAAAGCTGAAATGTTTCTTCTATCCACTCTGTGATGAGCAGGGTGGGAGGATCTATGGCATCTATCAGTCCTAGCCATCATTTCTGTTCACATCCAAAACTAGACTGTGCCAGATCCTTGCACTCCTAGACTGGCAAGTCAGATACCAGTTCTTTGGGCAGCCCTGGAGAAGTTGGAGCACCAGATGCACAGATAAACTTTTCTTCCCCAAGGAAATATTGAGAGCTGGGATTTTTTTGTCTTTTTGCTCTGTGCTCAGCAAGAGGGATGATCTATGATATCTACCAGCCCAAGACACTGTCACTGTTTTCTCCTAGGCAGGCCCTTCAGAGTTTTAAGACGAGAAAGACAGAAGTCAGTCCTCTGAAAACTTGTGAGTGCTGGACATGTGAACCAACCCCTTCCCTCCCCTGGGAGAATCTGGAAGCTAGGGGGTCTCTCTTCCTTATCATATGGTGCTGAGCTGGTAGCAGGTATGCTGGTGAGAGGGTATCCCAAATCTCCCTGCTGGGGTCAGTGAGTCTGGTTTCATATTCACCCCAGGTATAGGAGCCTTTCAATTAGTCCCTTAATTTCTCACAAAGGGAATTTTTCCTTGAATCATTGCTAAATGAGTGTGTTGGGGGTGGGGAGGAGAGTTCAGGACTTCCTAATCTACCATCTTGCTGACATCATTCCCTTTAAAATTATTCTTTTTTTGTGGAATATGATGAGCTGGTTCTAAAATATATAGAGAAATGCCAAGGGCCAAGAACATCCAGGATACTTTTAAAGAAGAGAAACAAGGTGGAAGGACTTGCTTTACCAGATATCAAGAGCTTATTATAAAGTCCAGTAATTAAGGCTATGGTATTGTTACAATGACAAATAGACTAATAGAACAGAACAAACAGTTCAGAAACAATCTCGCACATATGCAGACAATTTATGACAAAGGTGACACTAAAGAAGTGAAGAAAAAGACATTCCTTATAATAAATGGCCAGGGTCGGTTGAATGTCTATATGGAAAACAAAACTTGGCCCCTAATATCTCACTATACATATAAATCAATTCCAGATGGACTGTAGATCTAAATGTGAATGGCAAAAACAAAGCTCCTAGAAGATAACATGGAAGAATATCTACATGATCTCAAGGGAGGAAAATACTACTTAAATGAAACACAAAAAAACACTAGTCATAAAGGAAAATACTGAAAAACTAGACACATTAAAATTTAAAATGTCTGTTCCTCAAAGAATGCTATAAAGAGATTTGGGAAGGGCTTGCAACATAAAAAGTACAAAATTGGTTCATAGCCAAAGTATATAAAGGATTCCTACAAATCTATAGGAAAAGGACAAATAACCCAATTTTTAAAAATGAGCAAAATACTTGTACAGGTACTTCATAGAAGCAGCTATCCAAATAGATAATAATCATATGAAAAAGAGTACAACTTCATTAGTCAGATTCTGAGAAATGGCAATTAAAATTACAATGAGATAGTATTACAAACCCATCCACCAGAATAGCTATAATTTAAAAGAGTGATAATAACAAGTGTTAACAAGAATGTGGAACAACTAGAATTTTCATATACTGCTAATGGAATGTAAATTGGTATAATCACTTTGAAAAACTATCATTATCAATAAATTTGAAAATATGTATTCCCTACAACCCAAAAATTCTAATCCTAGGTATATACCCACCAGAAATTCAAGTACATATAAGCAAAAGATATGTATGATAATAGTCATATTATTTATAATAACCCAAACAGAAACAATCCAAACAATCAGTAAAATGAATAAGCTGTAGTATATTCAAACAAGGAAATAATATACAAAAATACAAATAAAAAACTATAGCTTTGTGCAACATGATGGCTATCACATAGTGTTGAGAAAATAAAGACTCCCTACAAAATATATATTGTTTGATTTACATCAAGTTAAAAATAGGTAAAACTAATCTATGATGTTAGAAGTTGAGAAAGTCATTAACTTTGTTGGAGGAAGGTACAGTGATAGGAATGGAGCATAATGTGGGGGTTGTGAAATGCTAGTTCTATTTCTTGACTTGGGTTCTGGTAACATCACTGTGTTCACTGTGTAGTAATTCATCAAATTGTACAAGCATGATTTGTCACCTTTTCTGTATGTATGCAATACTTCAATAGAAAAGGGGGGGGGGAAGAGCCAAGTACAATAGATAAAGTTGGTCTTCTATGAGGGCCACCCTAAAAGGCAAGGCAAATGGTTTTCTTGGTAATGTTCTTCAGGATTAAATGGCTTCAGAAGCTCTCTATTATAAAGAAATCTTCCCTATAAGGTATTTACAGATAGATAATGGATTATTTTTTCATAAAATCTAAGAAAGAGGTGAGACTTAAAAACAAACAAAATAAAACATCAAACGATGTACAGAAAGCTTTTTGAACCACTTTAAAGGTAATGTGGTTAGGGCTTCTCTCCATTTCACTTTCTAATAATTCTAGAAACCAATGAAACATTGCCAGTAGAACAATTTGACTCACCTAAGCAAAGCTGATACAGGCTTAGCAAGACCTGAGGAAAGCAGGCTTGTTACATACAGAGAAAATGTCTTTGTTTCCCATGATGATCTCCAAAGGCCCAAAATAAGATTTAACTCAACAAGTATTAAAGTACCTTAACTATAACTAGCATTGAGTCAGGTACTGTGAAAAAGACAAAAAAAAGAGGCAGATTTCTGAAGAGTTCTATATAAAGACATAAGAGTTATTAAACCAAAAACAACCATAACAACTAGAGAATGATCCCAAGACAGGATATGGTGGGTGGGTTGCAGGAGTAGAATTATTGAGGGAGAAAATGGGAGAGGTATAATGGAGTCAGTTGATCAAAAACCTTGAATGTCACACTAAAAACTCTAGAGTTAAACCTATAGGGAAAAAAAAAAAACCTATAGAAAGTTATTTTATCTGGATCCCATTCCACTAAAAAAATTCTTGAATTTAATGACTCCTAGTCATTTTCTTGATCAACCAGCCTTAATAAGTAATGTAAAATCTGTATACACTAATGTTCTATCTAGTTAAACCAAGAGATGTTTTGTGGAAAGATAAAGTTGATTTCTATGTCATCATCTCAAATAATTAGGAACATTTTCCAAATATCCCCAACAGTCCCAAATAAATCCTCATTAATCTACTCATATTTATTTTTCTAAACACTTCCTAAATCTTAGAGTTCCAGTTTAGATTATCTCTTAGGGCAATCATTTGAATGAGATACTACTTTACTTGCCTCTCCTCCATGTCTGGCTGACAGCAGGCCATTTATTGAGCTAAATTGTTAAATTATACCAATATATTAACCTTATTCATCTCTCTCATGGTTTTGTAGACTTTGATCATATCCCTCCCTCAACCTCTCTCTCTCTCCTGACTGGGGAAAAAAAAACAACTAGAAAATCCCTCTATCCTTTTGATCAATTTAATTGGGTTTCTAGGGACTTCTATCAGCTGTTAGGTTTTTCTTGAGAAGCAGCCACCAGAATTTCCTACATGATTATGGATGCAAATCCACTTTTGATCTTTTACGTGGAAAAGATAAGGGTTTTGTTTTGTCATTGTTTTCAACATCCTTCCTGCTGATGCCTACCATATTATTGGCTTTGAGGACCATAATCACAACTGGGCCAACTTCTTCACAGAATGATCAACAGTGATTTTTTATTTTTTTTACTGTAACAATCATATTGTGTACTGTCTGACTCAGAAGTTGGTGAGATGTACCTAGCTCTTTAGATTATCTTCAGTGAGTAGCCGGATAAATCTACAGGTACTCCTCAGCTACTCCAGCTGAAGGAGACAGTTATGATTCCAAAAGGTCTGAGGTGACCCTCTCACTTTTTATCATTTGCAGTGTCCCCACTGGGGAGGCTTTTCTAACAATTCCCCCAGAGAACTTTGCTGATCTTTCTGCTATGTATCCCGACTGCCCTAATTTCCTTCTGTATCTTGTTTTAAACGTTTTTAAATTGAGATACAAATGAACCTCTTCAGTGATCTCTAGATCCCTTTCTTGAGTCATAACTGAGCCCATCATCTCATAAACATGGGTAGGTTTGTATGACCTTATACAATGAAGTGCCTCTGTTTTGCCTACTTGGTCTCATGAGATCTTTCCGCAATTTAGTCTCATCAGTTTGTCTTTACTCCTTGCAAATAAACTGGTGAGAAACCTGAATGTTCTGCCCATTGAAGGGTGTAATATTTTTATCTTTCTTCCTCTCCATCTAAGAGTTGCTGTAAGAGCAGCTGTTTGTGTTGAAAAACTAAAATATAAAAATGTGACCTACGTGGCCAAATCCCACAAGGCTGTTTACTTCCTTGTTTATGAATCAGAATCTGTCAGCACAACTTAGAATCTTGACTGTCAGCAGATACTGCAATTAAATGTCCCTGCAAAGCCAGCAGAGGGTGCACCAGGGCACTAGAAATTTTACCCAAGATGTAGCAGTATCAATTTAACTCTAATAGCCAACTTTTCCCCTTTTGGGGGGTGGGGGGGAGTACTAAAACTAATATCCTCAAGAGAAAATAATTTGAATCTGGGCCAAAATTCCTTTGAAGTATATTTCAATTCTCCCGAAAGTAATGTTCAGGAAGAGTAAGGAATACATGTTAAACTTAGTCTGGCCAAAATACAGGTGGAGTAAAAGAAATTGATGCAAATCTGAGCCCTCTACATTGCAAGAATTGTACTATGGAGCTCCATCCCACTTTTCCCAAAAAGGTTCCGGTAGTTGTATGCTATTGGGGAACAAACGAACTTTCTTGAACTGGGAGTCAAAAGACCAACTTCCCTTCTACTGTTGACCATAGTTGTATGACCTTGGACAAATCATTCCCCCCTCCCTCAGGGCCTCTGTGCTATCCAAGGGGATCAAACAAAATGGACTCATACGGCCCCTCACAATTCTAAAAATCCCTGACTCCAACTGACGCCAACAATGTAAAGAGCCAGTATGCTTGTTGCTACTCCTCAAAAAGATTAAAACAGAAGGACAGAAAATAGGGAGCTGTATTTAAACCTAGACAGAACTATTCGAAGTGCTAAGCAAACAACAGGCGACTAAATGCCATTGTAGACCTGTGAGAGTCACACACCATCACAGACGCCCTAGAGTGCAGCTGTCCTGCTAATCCTCAGTATATAAACATAGGTCTGTCCATCCTAAATACCAAAAAGCTTTGGCTACCATTTAACTAAGGAAGTTCAATTACTTCATCTTTTCACAGAGTATCAATGTTCAGTGGCTAAGTATTTCTACTGGGCATTGTGGGGGCGGGGGTGGATAGATAAAGGGAGCCAGAATCCTAGTTAATTATCATTTAGCTACAGTGTTTAAAGTTCCAAGTATGAGAAGCATGTCTACTGATTCTCTTCTTTGATAAGCTGTTATATAAGTTGGAGTGTGCTAGCAAGACGTTTTTCGGCTCAGGGTAACTTTACGATGCACAATGTAGAATATATGTCAGTGCCAACATTACAGTTTCGTCGTGAATGAGAGGCCAGCTTTGGATAGGTGGTCAAAGAGCACAAACAATGTTTAGCTTATGACAATGACTCTGGATGTGGTAGTAAATATAGAAATCCTGGGCCCCTCATTTCAAGAAACTTATTTACACAACTTGCCCTCTTCCCCAAAAGGAACAAATTCACTATTATTCTCTAGCCACCTCAAAAGGATTCTTGGATGCTTGCTTCTCTTAAATTTCACATGACAAAATATGGCACTTAAGAGAACACTTATTTTAAGTGCACCAAATTTAGTTGAAGACAACTACCAAAGCTACCATAAAGATTGCAAAACAAAACTGCTCTTGAAAGATTACTCTTGAGTAATTATTCCATCAGTAGATTCCTGTTCTCAAACTAGCAGTAGTGAATAGACTTCACACTCACCCTACCTACCCCCCCCCAAAAAGAGTCAGAACCGGCATGCAAAGGGTGAGTTTTATTTCCATAGATTTTTTAAATTGCTGTTCAGAAGTTGTCTAGCAAGACGGCATATTTCTACCAGAATTCCACAGGGGCGCTGATCCTCACTAGAACACTGAGGACAACCAGTCTCAAATTGCAGGTAAGTGTGAACAAGCCCACGTTCTGGTCAGCGCACAAGGACCCGCGCTGAAAATACGATTAAAAATTGTTTCAACTGTGGAGCAGTTATTACAGCTGTTTACAGCTCCAACTCCAAAGGAGAGCCTGCTCGTGCTGGCATCAGCTCTGGACACGAAAAAACAAGCACCGCGGGCAGGGAATCTCACCAGGAGCAGAAGGGCCAAGCTGCTGCCGTTAGTCCGCCAGAGGGGCAGCACCCGCACCTCCGCCGCCGGGAGAGCCGCCAACTTTCCCCAAGGCAGCCGGTAGCTGGGGGGCGGCGGGCGCCGGCCAGAGTTCCCAAGTCCAGGGGTCTCGAGAGAGTCTGGGTGAGCTAGATCAGGACCCAGGACAACCTGCCCCGGGGCAACCTCTCCCCGGCTCGCCTGCCCCCTCCCTGGTCCGGCCCTGCAACTTGGCTGGAGGTGGCAGAGTCCTCCCCCGGGCCCTGTGGGGGAGGGCCCCCGCCCTGCCCACAAGGGGAGGGGGCCTCCGCCGCCGCCGCCCCTCCTAGGTGACTCACCTGGTGCCGGTCCTGGGAGTGTGGGGGGAGTGTGGTTTCTCCCGGTTCCAGCGGCGGCTGCTGAGGTGATGGCTGCCCGAAGTGGCGGGTGATGGGACCGTCAGGGTCGAGGCCACCGGGGCTGCTCAGGGTGCCAGAGGTGCCAGGGGTGCTGGGGCCAAGGCGGGACTCGGCTCCCCGTTCCCGCCGCAACTCGGAGCGCAACTCTAGGTAGCAGCACAACGTCAGCAGGTGGAGGGCCAGCGAGAGGCCAAAGAAACCCAGGAAGAGCCGGCAGCTGTTCCCTTCGCCCGCCCGGGCAGGGGCCCCGCGACAGCCGCAGCCCTGGCTCCCCCGCTCCCGCGGCGCTGCCGTGGGCAGAGGTTCCCTGCGCTCTACCTCGGGGTAGCCCATGGCCTCCGGAGACACCCACTCTCTGAGGCCCTGGAGCCGCCGCGTCTGCCTCAGCCGTTCAGGACCCCTGACAGGCGGCTACTGCCCTGCCATCGGCTGGGGGCTGCAGGGACCCGTTCCAGAGCAACGGAGGCTGGGCGGAACGGAGCAGGGAGCTGCCGCATGTGCAGCTCCACTCCGAGGGGTGGGAAAGGGAGGAGGAGGGGCGGGAGGGAGGGGCGGCTCGGCCCGCGGGGAGAATGAGGGAGGCGGCCCAGGCCGACCCCGCCCCATCCCCCAAGCGGCTGCCTGGACGCCCAACCACCGGCCCGCCAAGCCTTGGCGCCCCGCCCCCTGCCATTCCACCCTGGGCCTCCAGCCACAGGGCGGGGCCTTGGGGGCGTGTGGGTTCCCCCTCTGCCTGACTGCCCCACCCAGTTCTTCCCGCTTGCGCCTGTCCCAGTTGGTGACCGCCGCTGTCATTCATCCCTGGGCTCCGCCCCAATTTAACCCTATAGCGCCTGTACGGGGGCAGGAGAAGGCAAGGAGGGGGAGGCCGAGAAGAATTGGGGAACCTTGGGAAGAAAGTGGAGCAAAGAAAAGGAAACAGAAACTAGAATTAATAGAAATGTTTGCAATTAACTGCAGTTGTTAATAACATCATCCAGTACTTATCTGTTGCTTTCAATCTTCAAAGCGTTTAACAGACGTTAAACTAATTAAAACAGTTCTTGGTTTGGAATGAAACCATGCCTGCTGTGTTTGCAATCCTGTGGCGCGCCAAAAGAAAAAGGAGATCCAGGAGCCTGGGAGCCAAAGGGAGTGAGATTGGGGTGGGACCGAGGCAGCCCCACTCCTAGAGTGAATCTGGGGCCTCAATCTAAGTGGCCAAGAAGTGCACCTATGCCAGGTGGAACTGAAGTGACATTGCCCCACGCAGGTTCGAACAGTCCCCTGAAATTTCTTGATAGATTAATTAATTCAACAAATATGTGTGGGTCCCTTTACAACGCAGCAAGTGCTGTTTGAAATAATCCACAGCCTGTGGAGTTTCTCTTCTGCCTCAGCAACAGGAGTTTAGAGTGAAGAATATCTGCCTTCAATGAGCAAACGGGGAAATCGAGGGCCAGGTGGGGTGCGTTTTTACAAGGGTGGTCCACAGAATGGCCAGGCTACATTGGCATCTCTATTTGCAGGCAACTGTTCTGGCCTCTCAACCCCTCCCCTCCGCTCCCTGGAGTAGTCCCTGGGGGAAGTTCAACAAGTCAGCCAAATGTTCCAGATGAACACTGCTGCAACTGCAGCATCTTCAACAACTGAACCAATGAGAAAAGGGTTCAGAGCAAAAACCAAAAAAAAAAAAAAAAAAAAAGGCAAATGTCGGAACAATAGACCCTGAAATGAAGGATTGAAAGGATTAGTTGAGTTGCAATCGACAAGAGTTACTAGTCTGAGATTACAGAGAGCAGAATGACCGTAGCAGGGGAAATATGTATGCTTCTTGGTCACTATGTTCTCCTATTCCCATGTTATGAATAATTAGCAGTTTTATTGACTTGTCAAGGGTAGGCCTGAGACCTAGGCTGATGGGAAAGAAGAAAAATAGGGAGATCTAGAAAAGAAGACAAAAGCTGAGAAACAGGGGCGCCTGGGTGGCTCAGTCGTTAAGCGTCTGCCTTTGGCTCAGGTCATGATCCCAGGGTCCTGGGATCGAGCCCCGCATCGGGCTCCCTGCTCAGCGGGAAGCCTGCTTCTCCCTCTCCCACTCCCCCTGCTTGTGTTCCCTCTCTCGCTGTGTCTCTCTCTGTCAAATAAATAAATAAAATTTTTTTAAAAAAGCTGAGAAACAATTAAACAAAAGCAAAGCATACAGTGGAAAGGTCAGTCCAAAAAGCAGGTCATGAACCTTAACTATATTAGCCACAGCCAACTTTTCCTCCAGACACTTTGTGAATGATCTCAGTGCTTCACAAAGATCTATTTGTCCCCTCATTGGCCCTTTCCTTACCCATGAAGTATAAAGTTTGTGAAGAATATCATCATCATGCAGATAAGAAAATGTAAAAGAGCACTTACAAGTCAAGCTAATCTCAAGTCCTGCTTGTTCCGTCTAGGAATTCTAGGTGCTTAACCGACTTAGCCACCCAGGCACCCTAGGAATTCTAGGTGCTAGGGGAACTACAGAGCCAACTTATCTTCATTATCACAGCCTAGGATTTTTTTTTAAGATTTTATTTATTCACTTGAGACCAAAAGATACAGAGAGAGAGAAACATGAGCAGGGGGAGAGGCAGGGGGAGAGGCCAACGGAGAGGGAGAAGCAGACTCCCCGCGGAGCCAGGAGCTGTTACCCGAAGGCAAAAGCCTAACCATCTGAGCCACCCAGGCACCCCTCACAGACTAGGATTATTAGAAAGAATGCTAAACTAGGAGTCAGTAGACCTGACCTTGCCACTGGTTTGCTGGGTCACTCTGATTAAGTCACTGTGCCTTTTGGCCAGTGACTTTTTGGCCAGAAACATTAGTTTCTCCAACTGTAAAATGAGGAATTTGCACTTTAACAGCTATGACATTGTGTTTTATCTGTGTTATCACTGGCTATGTTGGTTTGGTTGTATACACAGTTCAAAGAGACTGCCCCTGGTTTCCTTAAAGCGAAAAGGAAACAAGTAACAGCCATTTCCTGGTAGTGGTGCTCGAGGGCCTTACTGGTCTCAGCTTACCCTCTTCTACCAGGCTTTTTTAACAGCCTGACTGAGACCCTGGGTTGCACCATTGCCCTCAGAAGACTTGCAAGTTGCATTTGACCTAGAACCTCTCTTTGGTTCCCCAGAGGAAGAACATATGTCTTCATATGCAATAGGTATGTTGAAATGGAGCAATCCAGTGAGGAATGTACATGGTTATTTTTTTTTAATTTTATCTGTTTATTTGAGAGAGAGAGACTCTCTCTGCAGGGAGTCTGCTTCTCTCTCTGCCCCTCACCTGCTCGTGCTCTCTCTCTCTCTCTCAACATAACATAATAAAAAAAATTTTTTTTAAATAAATAAAATGTAGATCCAGTTGAGATTTGAAAATTCATCATTAACACTTTTAGAAAGCATGTTAACTATTGATATTGATGATTTACAAATAACTATGAAAGTAGAGAATGAAAATAATTTTGAAATAAAAAAATAAAAGTGTTTTGAAGTGTTACTTCAGATAGCTTCTATGCTTCCTTAAATCTCCGATCCCCTACAGCATGGGTCTCAAAATGACAGCCTACAGGCTACATCCAGCAAACAGATGTGTTGTATTTGGTGCAGAGTTGGCTAAAACTTTGAGTTAAAAAAAATTAATTGCCAGCATTTAGAAATCAGGACATTTCACATTAAAAAAATCAGATTTCCTGCTTCTCTCCCTAAAAATAAATCAGAAAACCTGCTAACACTGGATCCATATTCCCATATGGCTACAGTCAGCTATAACTAACCCCTTAGAACAATCAAGTTCCACACAGTCATCCCTACGTCCTTCTTCTAGTCTCCATTACTGCCCTTATCACTCATTTACCTTACCTGTCTGGCCCCATGTATTCTAGGAGACAAAATATCAGCTCCTTATCATGACCCATAATCTGCCTTTCCAACCTCATCTCCCACTATCCTACAAGGAACCCATACTCCCACAAAATTAAATTCACTGACAATTCTCACACATCGGTGTCTTTGTACAAATAGGTTTCTTTGCTTGGAATGCTCCCACCTTGGACATCTGATAACTTCCTCAAGAATCGAATCACATATTCTCTCTGGTACAGACCCACAACTCACTCCAAACAGATTGTCCTTTATACTTTCACGGTACCCTGAGCATGTCAATGATATCACTAACCACATTGTATTTTTCTTTTTTCACATGCTTTCTCATCACTGAACTATGAGCTCCCTGATGGTAAGAACCACACCCTTTCCACTTTGGTAGTCCCAGTAACTAGCATAGCACCCACCACATAGTAGGCACCAGTATTGTTTGTCAAATTAACAGGGCATGAATTCTGCTATGATAACCTAGATTACCTAGAATTCCAAAAAAGGAAGTGGGCCAAGGGATGCCTGCCAGTACCACTTATGAAGCACCTACTGTGTAACACATTATGGAAAGATATAAAGGAAATTGAACCAAATGACAATTGTGTAATTATCCTCTTTTTTTGTAGTACTGTTGGAGTTGTGGACAACCTAGAAAAGTAAATAACCCATGAATTCAACTATAATTGGTTTGCAGTACTTCACTGGCTTTTTGTCCCTTCAAGTTTACCTTCCTAATTTTGTTTTGTTTGGGCCTAATAGTAAAATAATATAGCTGTCAATGCCTGAATAATAAACATTCAAAACAAGTTGACAACCTCTGGCAGAATATGATAAGGAGTTGGCCAAGGGCTGGTTTTAAATACCTCTTTGCTCTGGTTAATCCACAGAGGGGCACCTGGGTGGCTCAGTCGGTTAAGCGTCTGCCTTCCGTCTGCCTTCAGCTCTGGTCATGATCCCGGAGTCCTGGGATCCAGTCCAGCGTCAGGCTCCCTGCTCCACGGGAAGACTGCTTCTCCCTCTCCCACTCCCCCTGCTTGTGTTCCCTCTCTCACCATGTCTCTCAAATAAATAAATAAAATCTTTTTTAAAAAAATCTACAGAACAAATCATTGACATAGAAATCACAGAGCTGACTCTCTGACCCACCTGGTGATAAGCAGATACATAGCTGGGGGGGACATGGGCTTAGGATTTGGATCCTGGTTTAAATCTCAGTAGATTCATTTACCAGCTGTGTGACTTAGGACAGATAATTTTTGCCTGTCTTGCAGAGCCTCAGTTTTCTCATCTGTAAAATGGAGATGACAACATGTGTTTTGTGATATAGCTGTGCTTAAATGGGATGCTATATGTCAAAGTGTTTGGCACATAATAAACACGCGGTAAATGTTAGTCCCTGTTATATAAGAGACTTCCACCAAAAGGAGATGAGAGGAAAACTACATAACAGTACTCAAGAACATGTAAAAATGCAGAAAAGCATCCACATGCTTTGTCCTTGCCAAATGCCTGCCCCCTTCTTTTTGCATTCTTCAAGTTGAGATAGGACCCTTATGTTCCCATCACCCTCTCCTGAACTCTTGATTCATGTCTCATGTATCCCAACTTCCTCCTCTCCATTTTCACTTGGATATCTAATAGACATCTTAAACTCAACATAACCAAACCCAAAGCTTTTCTCCCCTAAAATGTACTTATCCCTTGGTCTTGTGCATCTCAGCAAATGGCAAGTCCATCCTCCCACTGCTCAAGACAAACACTGTGAAGTTATCCTTGAATCGCCCCCTCTCTCTTTTTTTTTTTTTTTACAGAGAGATAGAGTGTGTGTGGGGGGAAGGGCAGAGAGAGAGAGAGAAAATCCCAAGCAGGCTCCACACCTAGTGTGGAGCCTGACAGAGGGCTTTATCTCACGACCCTGAGATCAGGACCTGAGCCGAAATCAAGAGTTGGATGCTTAACCAACTGAGCTACCCAGGCGCCCCTTGAATCCTCTCTTCTTTGTACACCTCACATCCAATCTGTCAGCAAATGCTGTCAGTTCTGCCTTCAAAATATACCTAGGGCGTGCCTGGCTGGCTCATTCAGTACAGCATGTGACTCTTGGTCTTGGGGTCATGAGTTGAGCCCCACATTGGGGGTAGAGGTTACTTCAACAACAACAACAACAAAAACAAAATATACATAGAACCTGACCATTTCTCACTACCTCCCCGTCACCACCGTCGTCCAAGCTCCCATGCTCTCTCACTGGATTACTACTTTAGCTCTCTCCCAGGTCTCCATGCTTTTTGCTTTTTCCTTGCCACCCTATACTCTATTCTCTACACTATAGTCAGAGGCTTTCTGTTAAAATGTTAAGTCAGAGCCTATCAATCCTCTGTTCCAAATCCTCCAATGGCTCCCCATCTCCCTCAGAGTCCCTGCCTTGGCCCTATATGATGTGATTGATGGCCACCTACTGGGTTCCTCTCCTGCTACTCTTCTTGCATTGTGCTCCAGACACATTGATCTTTTTGCTGTTCCTTGAACTTGCAAAGCATGCTCCCATGTAAGGGTCTGTTTACTTGTCTTTCCTCCTGCCTAGAATGTTATTCTCCCAGATAGCTACATGACTTCTCCCTTACTTCTTCCAGGTCTCTGCTTAGGTGTCACCTTATCAGAGAACCTTTCCTTGACTGATTTCCCAACACTCCCTGTCTCCTTCCTTTGTTATGTTTTCCTTCCTAGCACTTATAACCCTCTGACATATTATATATGTATTTGCTTATTGTGTGACTCCCCTGAAGTCACAGCTAGGCTTTGCCCATGAGGGCAAAGAATTTTGTCTGTTTTTGTTCACTGTTTTATTAAGCCAAGAACAGTACCAAACACATAATAGAAGCTCAGTAAATGTTGATGGAATGACTTCATCCCCTAGTGGAATAAGAGAAAGGAGACAGGAGGAATGGTCAGATGTGTTACTGCATAGGCAAGGACTTTTCTTCCAGCATAGTAAAGCAGAAAGAATAGCTCTCTCATTGTATATGAGGCAACCTCCCCCAGAGAAAGACATACAAAAGGCCACGCAACTAACTGGGGGGGGGGGGACGGGTAGAGAAGGAAAGGAACATTGATTGAATATTTATCTCCTATGTGCTAGCCTTGCTCATTAACTTCTGTGGGAAGTTAGTATTACGAACATTTCACAGATGAGGAAACTGAGGCATTTAAGAGACAGGTTAGATGACTGGTCCAAATTCATATAGCCACTACGTGATAGTCTGAATTCGAAATCCAAGTCTGACTGGCTCAAAAATTCCACATTCTGTTCTCAAACTTATCTCCCAACTACCAACAGATCCAAAATTCAGCCTCATAGAGCTAGACATGCAGACACTGTGAGATTCCTGGAGTGGCAGAGTGATAAACCAGCTGGAAGTCAGTTTCTTCTCCTCCCAGCCTGGCTGCTGCTGACACCATCCTTTTGCCCCAACTCTAGGGCTACTGTGCATACTATGATTAGATGAATATGCTTAAATGTGGGCCTATCAGGTCATTTCTCTGTACAGTAACCCTTAATAATTTCCCCTTGACTATTTAACAGTAACCTAACTTCTTATCCTAACATCCAAGGCCCTCCAATCTGGCTAGATTGAAACTACCATTTCAGCCATGCTGTTGCTAGGCCTTGACAAAATATGACCCCTGCATAACTGTAGCTCTCATTGTCCAGGAACAAAAGCCTATGTTCCTGCCATTTTACGTTTTGCTGACATTATTCCCCTTCTTCTTTCCAATATCATGTCCCTTCCCCTATTTAAAATCAGCACGTTCCTCAAAGCCCAGCTCAAGTTTCCCCACCTCATCCTGCCTGCCCACAGTGCTCTCAACCAGGACACTTTCCCTATACAACTCTGGCACTTAGAATATGCCACTCACAACTACAAATCCTTCTGCCGTTCTGTGTGAATGTCTCATTTCTCCCAAATTATACCCAAGGCTCTTCAAAGGGTGGGGACTTGTCTTAGCCCCCACATGGCCTACCTCGAGTAAGTGCTTCTTAAATCTTTATTAATGGCTAAAGACTCTGCAGAGATTAATTTAAGCAGGGGTTTGAAGGCAGAAGGGTTTGATGAAGAGAAGACGACTGTTCTAGATGGAAAATAGAGTAAAATAGAATGCTGAGCACATTTCATATTGAAAAAAAAGTAAAACACACAGCAAAGAAGGGGGAAGAGCAGCAGACCTCTAACTTGCTGGAGCCATGGCTGACATAGGAATGTTTGCAGAAATCCATGAAGCAATGATAAGGAGATAAAAATTCTTCTTGCTGGAATATTCATTTTTGCAATAAAGTCTTTGGCTACTCATGGGTGGCTGAGCATATGGGGAGGCTCTCACTTCATGAGAGGAATATTTCATTCAAAAATAGAAAACCTTGTTGCTGGCAGAAAGTCATTTGCATTCATCCCCTGCAATGTGTGTCAGTCCCACCATTCAGGCCACCAAGTAGCCTAGAAACAGGCTGCATCTTACACAGAGCTATTGCTACATGTTACATCAGGATTATAGTGAGATCTCAGATTTAGTTTTTGGCAGAGTAGGGCTTTAAGAGAATCTTTGGCAGTGAGTGTCTTTACAGGTTTTCACATCCTCCAAACAAGTATGTGTGGTATATAGAGTGGCCATTTGCCTTCATTTAAAAAGAGAGGAAACTGAAGCCCACAGAGATAGGATGACTTGTCCAAGGTCACACAGTCAGGGTACCTGACTCAGCCTAGGGTTCTTTTTCATACAAAACTCTCATATTTGTCCACCACACTTATGTTTGCTAGTTGATCTGGCCAAAGAGTTTATTGACTGTGCTCATAATATGCATTTCCTCATCATGAGAATTAGAGAACGGATTAAGGGATCTGAGCCTGAGAGAGTCAGGGACCTTTGGGATACAATACTGGCACTGTGATAAGCAACCTGAGACAGGACTTGGAAGACTTTGAGTTATAATAAGTTTCCCAATCTTCCACCAGCTTCCCCCACCCACTAGGTTATATTGAAGGAGTACTGTTGGATTTGTGTGGTTTAAGTATTACATTCATTCAACAAATATTCATAGAGTGCCTGCTGTATTCCACATGCTAGGGATTCCAATGGACAAAAAAAAAAAAAAAAAAGAATTCATACAATTTATAATTGAAAAATAAGAACTCTGTTTTTCACAAGTACAATTTAATAGCAAGGTGCCTTTAAATGGCCTTATCCCTCCTCCCACTGCACCTCTGAGCTGGGCCAGACTCTTAGGCACACTCCTAGGGTTTGGAAAGTGCCATATCCTAATAGTTTCAGGATCTCCAAACATTGAGCAAAAGGTATAAATTATCCCAATTCAAAGGCTTTCCTCTAAATAAGTCAGGAAAACTAGCAAATGCAGCTCTGGTTTAAGAAATACTAAGTAAATAGCCTATTAGAATGTAAACACCCCTCTCTTTTTTTCTAAAATAGAATTTTATTTATTTTTTTAAATTTTATTATGTTATGTTAGTCACAATACATTACATCATTAGTTTTTGATGTACTGTTCCATGAATCATTGTTTGCATATAACATCCAGTGCTCCATTCAGTATGTGCCCTCTTTAATACCCATCACCAGGCTAACCCATCGCCCAACCCCCCTCCCCTCTAGAACTCTCACCCCTCTTATCTGCTTAGTGCTTGCTAAGTAAAAACCCAGGAAAGGAACTTACAGAGTAACTGTTTGGATCCTGGAAGGATGGGAAACATGGGAGCCTAGGTCTAAGGTCAACAGTCAGTGCCTGAAAATAAACTTGAGTTGAACTCGAGTCTTAGGGCATCAATATCTAATAAGAGACTTGTTTGTGTGTGTATGTGTGTATGATGAGTAAGAGAAGGTATGAGAGGATGCTTTGTAAAATAGAAAGTGCTACACAGATTAAGATTTTAAAATAATAGCTACCTTGGAGCACCTGAGTGGCTCAGTCAGTTAAGCATCCAACTCTTGGTTTCGGCTCAGGTCATGATCTCATGGGTCATGAAATTGAGCCCCTGCCACGGGGTTCTGTGCTCAGCAGGGAGTCAGCTTGAGGATTTGCTCTCTGCCCCTTCCCCCACTCATGCATGCAATGCACTCTCTTTCTCTCTCTCAAATAAATAAATAAATCTTTAAAAAATAATAGCTACCTTGCATGAGTCCCTAGTGTGTGCCAGATACTATGCTAGGCAAAGTTACATGTGTTTATCTCATTTAACCTTCAGGAACAACTTTTTGAAATAAATTGTTTATTTTCCTACATGTTTAAAAAAATGAGCCTAAAGAGAAGTGAAGTGGGGCGCCCGAGTGGCTCAGTCCTTAAGTGGCTGCCTTCGGCTCAGGTCATGATCCCAGGGTCCCAGGATAGAGCCCAGCATTGGGCTCCTTGCTCTGCAGGAGGCCTTGTTCTCACCTTCCACTCCCCCTGCTTGTGTTCCCCTTCTCACTGTGTCTCTCTCTGTAAAATAAATAAAAATAAAATCTTAAAAAAATAATAAAAATAAAGACAAGTGAAGTAACATGCCTAACATCCCCCAACTAGTAAACAGTAGTATTAGGATTAAAATCCAGGTCTGTCCTAATTGAAAAGCCCATATTTTTTTCCATTATGCCATAATAAACAATATATTTTGCACACTCAGAAACCCAAGAAATAAGGGGTTTTGAGAAATTTTCAAGCTGTAATCTATTAGATAATAGATGGTTGTACTATTTCTTTTTTTATTATTTAAATTCAATTAGCCAGCATATAGTACATCATTAGTTTTTGATAGTGTTCAATGATTCATTAGTTGCGTATAACACCCAGTGCTCATCACATTACGTGCCCTCCTTAATGCCCATTACCTTGTTACCCCATCCTCCCACCTCCCTTTCCACAACCCTCAGTTTGTTTCCCAGAGTCAAGAGTCACTCATGGTTTGTTTCCCTCTCTGATTTCTTCCCATTCAGTTTTCCCTCCCTTCCCCTATGATCCTCTGCACTATTCCTTATATTCCACATATAAGTGAAACCATATAATTGTCTTTCTCTGCTTGACTTATTTCACTTGGCATAATACCCTCCAGTTCCATCCATGTCGATGCAAATGGTAGGTATTCATCCTTTCTGATGGCTGAGTAATATTCCATAGTATATGCGAACCACATCTTTATCCATTCATCTGTTGAAGTGTATCTCGGCTCCTTCCACAGTTTGGCTATTGTGGACATTGCTGCAATGAACATTGGGGTGCATGTGCCCCTTCTTTTCACTACTGGGTAGTGAAAAGTGCAATTGCTGGGTCATAGGGTAGCTCTATTTTTAACTTCTTGAGGAACCTCCATACTGTTTTCCAGAGTGGCTGTACCAGCTTGCATTTGGTGGTACCATTTCTTCATCCCAATATAATCTTACAGTCTAGTGGGAAGATTACAATAAGGCAGCCAAATCAAACTGATCTTGAAAATAACAAAACCAAATAAGAAAACTCTTGCAGCAGAAAATAGAGACTCAGGAGATTAGATAAGATAGCATCAAGGAGAAATGGCAGTGTATCTGGTGGCAGAAGGGGTCTGCAAAGTATTACCGCAAATAGTCACAGTGAAAACTTCCCAGAAGGCGTTGTATTGATCCTTTCATTTGTATATTTGTAACTTCATTCATTTACCTTTCCACCTTTCAAAGAGTTATTGAGCACCGGCTGTAGGCACTCACAGCTCACAGAACTTCTGTGAACATTGTGAACAAATGAATGAATACTCAGGAGGCCCAAGCCAGCCAATCATAGGTCTGTGGCAGTGCTGACCACCATCTTAACCCTTCTTTCCATACAAGTTCAGTTCAACTCCGTCCACTTAGGGATTTTGTTTTTTCCTGTGAAAACCTATCTCTAACTCTAGGAATACAGGTTTTGCTTGACTGAAATTTGCTTCATGGCAATAACCACTGAAGAATAAGCTTCTACAAACTGAGTCTGGGGGAGGAGTCTGGAAGTTGAGCTTTACCTAGCAACAGAAAGTTTGGGACACCAAGCTATGCCTGAGGGAAAGAAGCTGCCCTTAGGAATATGCCAAACTGCTTGACAAAGGAGACTGGCCTCTGACAGGGAAGACGGTGGCAGCCCAGAGAAGTTAGATGACCTAAGTGTCACTATTATCCACCCTTGGGCCCAAAGGTCTTAGCCCCACAAGACCGGATGTGACATCCCTAGTTTAGCAGAACTTCACTTTGTTTAACCTCCAGAGTTCCAAAAATCATAACCATTTTCTTTTCTCAGCCTCTACAGCTGACTTAAGAGGTCAGAACTAGAAGGTCCTTTGGAGACTACCTAGTCCAACCCATTCATTTTTTGGAAGAGGAAACTGAAGCCCAGAAAGATCAACAGTCATGCCCATCAAGTTAATGAATTAACTAGACTAGAACCAATTGCTCCTCCCTGCTTTCCCCCTAAACCACTAGCTTATGTATCTATATCTGACAATCTTAAAGCATTCTCAAAGCACATGAATTACTTTTGTTTAACTTCTGCTGAATTCAAAGTATGAAACAAGAAATTGACTAGAAATCACTGGTTTTGCTTCTGACTTCTAGTCCCATTCTCTACCAAGCCTCAATAATTTGCCTAGTTTGTATTTTGCCTTGAGGTAGTCCTCCATTTTACCCAGTCTTATTCTTGTATTCAACCAGCTGAATGCAAATCCTAATCTTACCTTGACTGTTTCAGAATCCCCCCACCAAAAATGATTGTGCAACTGATCTTAATTCTTTAATTAGTAACATTTATTTTTGAAGAAGCAGTTGCTACACTGCCTCTTAAATGCACTCTTAACATTTTTAAATTTGAGGAAGAAATGAAAAGTTTCTACTACAAATGGTTTCTACACAAAACTTCTCTTTTGGAAAGGTCCCCACTGGCAAACTACCACTTGACTTATTATAAGAGGCCCCAACCTCCAAGGGGGTGATCAGACCTATTCCGGACAAGTCTGCAGAATCTGATGAGGCCAAAAACTTGATGTCAAAGTAATTTGCTTCTTCCAAATATGTCTTTTGGGAAAGCCAGAGAACAGAATTCTGAGAAGAGCTGGCTGAAGGAAGCATTGGTTGAAGTTATAGCTAACATGGTTGTTTTTTTGAATTCTTCTTTTAAAAAAGGTTAAATTGAGAATATCATAGTGAACAGAGCTGAATGCTTCCAGTGCAGACAAACAGGCAAAAGGAGAAGCTTATTTGGGCTTATAGAAAGGTAAACTAGTGTTAACGGATAATTTTTTAAAGGTAAAATCATGATTTTCATGCAAATATAAAAGGAACACATGTCAAACATTTTATTTAACTCATTAATTAATGAGGGAAGCTGTAAGATGTACAACCAGTTCAAAGGAGAATTCAAAGGACATAGATTCCCATAGGTAATTATGAATGCTAGAATGAATTTTCAAATAGATGCAAAACTGGTCAATATCCATGGGACAATAACCAATTGCATTACACCAGACAAAATTCATTTGCATTTCTATGGATAAGAATATTTTGCATTACTATTGGTTTTCTACAATTTATAGAGTTGTTGAATAGCTCAAAGCCAACAAAAAGCACATAACACAGAAGAGTGCACAAGTCAGGAAATCCGGTAATCTTTTTTGTCCATTCAGTCTTTCACAAATTTCCTTGACACTAGAAAGAACTGTTGCAATCAGACTGCTTTAAGGTCAGCAGGCCCCATAACCCTTGGGGCCCTGATTAGGAGGCAGCCAGGAGGATGGCCTAAGAAAACTGTTGGGAGTGTAATTTGACACTTATAAGAGAATTAGCAATGACTAAATGATTAAAGATGCCAAGGGTGGCTTTTCCAAAGCCTCAGGAGCTAGAAAATCTGACAAGTGGAGAGATCTACCCATGAGACTGAAAGCAGCTGGTGATGGCCTGAGAAGGTCTGTTTAAAGGAAAACACATGTCTCTCTTTGCTACTCTATCTTGCGGGCCCAACTCAGGACATCTGGTTGAAATACAACACCTTGATTCTTGCCTAGCAACAAAGTACAAGTAAATACAATCCCCATGAGCAGGCCCACTGGGAAACTTCAGGAACACATTAGGGAGGATTGTGAAGAATTCTGCCAATTTTTCTAGCACTTCATGTATTGTGTAACTGATTTTCTATTATGTGCCCTTTTTGGTTTTATGTATGCCTAAAAACCAGTAGAGGTCTTGAAGTCCAAAGCAAACTGGAGTTTTTTCATTGGCAGTTTTATCCATTTTTTGGCAATACTCATCAACTTGCCTTTTTTCTTGTTCCTTCATTGACCAGTTTGGAGATACCTGGCATCCTGGCATCTCTTAGATAGTATGGAAGAACAACATATGGCATGGGGTAACATGAACACTTTTGTAGTTACCCCTTTCCCCCCTCCCCTCTCCATCAACAACCTACTCCATTAGACAACTGTAAAAGGCGTGAAACAAATAATTTACACACACACAGGAAAAAAAAAAAAACCACTTGATTATAATTCAGAAGCTACCCAGATCTAATCCCAGATTTAGATCTAATCTAAAATTCCTGTGGTTCTTAGATGATGTGATTTAACACATTCAACCACACTGGTGCTAAAGAACAGTAACCATTTTGTACTTATTAAAGTAGAAAATATTATCAAACATGATGTTGGTTTGGTTTGGAGAGGATGGAAAGAGATCTACATGTATTCCAGCAGTAGGATAAATTAGGACAATTCTTTTGAAGGGCAATTTGACAATACATATAAAAAGTCATAAAAAAAATTCATGCCCTTTCACACAGTAATTCCACTCCTGGAAACTTGTCAGTAAGGTCAAAAGAAAGATAAAACTAGGGCGCCTGGGTGGCTCAGTTGGTTAAGCAACTGCCTTCCGTTCAGGTCATGATCCTGGAGTCCCAGGATCAGGTCCTGCATCAGGCTCCCTGCTCAGCGGGGAGTCTGCTTCTCCCTCTGACCCTCCCCCTTCTCATGCACTCTCTCTCTCTCTGTCATTTCTCTCTCAAATAAATAAACTCTTAAAAAAAAGAAAGACAAGACTATACATATAAAACACACTTTATATGCCATTATGAATAATCTCAAAAAACCGGTAATAGCCAAATATCCAACAAAATCAGAGTAATTAAGACACATATTGAATGGAATATTATGTAGGCAATAAAAATCATAATTCTGAGGGCTGCAATAAACATAGAAAAGCCTAAATACAGTAACATTAAGAGGTTAAGAGGCAAAACTAAAACATAAAACTGTATAAACATTTTCCTTGTAATTCTATAAAACATATGAGACCGACGTGCTGCCCACTGCGCCAAGAGGGCCGTTGTAATTCTATAAAACATATCTCCAGAAACAATTGTGTTTGGTAGTGGGATTATAGATAAAAATGATTTCTTTCTTTTTCTTTTATGGAGTACAGTTTAAAAAATAAGTTTAAAATAAATTTAAAGCGAATAAACAAATGAAACTGTGCTGGCCTAACACCTAGGAGCCTAATACTAGAATCTCTTCTCTCCCTGGGCTGCCCTTCCAGATCTACCAGCTCCTGCCATCTGCTTCTAATCCTGCAGGAAGGAAAGGGAGAAAAAAGGAGTGTTGCTAAATGAGAGGAACCCAAGAAAATATGCCTGTGACAGCCAGAAGACTTATTACTGCTGAATGCCTCAGTTTACTATGCTGAAGAAGTTGAGCATTACAGTGGAATAGGTTCTCCTCTGTGCCTCCATTTAAATTTATTTAACAACAAAATACATTTATTTTCAACAACTGTAAAAATAAGTACTTCTTTTGCAGAGGACATAATAGTTGCTTTTTATTTATTAAATGTTTATTTGAATAGAAGTTATAAGAATAAAGAACATTTAAAAATCATAACATTTATAATTCCATCACATAAACAATTTTCCCTTTCTGAATGTTACCTGCAATGAGCATATGATTTGTACATATTACAATTATGGTACACATCCTATTTTGAATCCTGTTTTCTCTTACCATTATATCATAAGCATGTTTTCATTTCTATAATCTTCATAGTTATCATTTTAAAGTTGGGTTTTTTTTTTGAGAGGGAAAGTGTGTGTGCTGGTGGGGGAGGGGCAGAGGGAGAGGGAGAGAGAGAACCTCAAGCAGCCTCCACACTCAGCTTGGAGCCCAACGTGGGGCTAGATCTCATGATGCTGAGATCATGACCTGAGCCAAAATCAAGAGTCTGATGCTTAACTGACTGAGTCACCCAGGCACCCTATAGTTATCATTTTTTTAAAAGATTTTTAAATTTATTTATTTGTCAGAGAGAGAGAGAGAGAGCACAAGCAGGGGGAGGGGCAGGCAGAGGAAGAATTAGACTCTCCACTGAGCAGGGAGCCTGATGTGGACCTTGATCCCAGGACCCCAGGATCATGACCCGAGCCAAAGGCAGACGCTTAACTGACTGAGCCACCCAGACATCCCTATGGTTATCATTTTAATGACTATCATTTAAATTACATTGTATTTCCTACTGTTGGTGGATAATTATTTATTAAACCATGTCCCTAGTGTTGGTCATCCTGGGTTGTTTCCAATTTTTTGCTAGTCTCTATTTCATTCTGATGAAGAGGAAAGAAGCTCTTTTTTTAAAAAAAAAATTATTTATTTCTTTTGAGGAACCTCCATACAGTTGCAACGATGTGGATGGAACTGGAGGGTATTATGGTGAGTGAAATAAGTCAAACAGAGAAAGACATGTATCATATGATCTCACTGATATGAGGAATTCTTAATTGTAGGAAACAAACTGAGGGTTGCTGGAGTGGGGGGTGGGGTGGAAGGGATGGGGTGACTGGGTGATAGACACTGGGGAGGGTATGTGCTCTGGTAAGCGCTGTGAATTGTGCAAGACTGTTGAATCTCAGATTTGTACCTCTGAAACAAATAATGCAATATATGTTAAGAAAAAAAAAAGAAGAAGAAGGTAGCGGGAGGGGAAGAATGAAGCGGGGGAAATCGGAGGGGTAGACGAACCATGAGAGACGATGGACTCTGAAAAACAAACTGAGGGTTCTAGAGGGGAGGGGGGTGGGAGGATGGGTTAGCCTGGTGGCGGGTATTGAGGAGGGCACATTCTGCATGGAGCACTGGGTGTTATGCACAAACAATGAATCATGGAACACTTCATCTAAAACTAATGATGTAATGTATGGGGATTAACATAAGAATAAAAAAAATAAAAAAAATTATTTGAGAGAGAGTGAGAGAGAGAGAGCACAAGCAGGGGGAGAGGCAGGCAGAGGGAGAGGGAGAAGCAGACTCCCCGCTGAGCAGGGAGCCTGATGTGGGACTCGATCCCAGGACCCTGGGATCATGACCTGGGCCAAAAGCTGATGCTTAACCAACTGAACCACCCAGGTGCCCCAGAAAGAAGCTCTTTTGAGAAGCATTATCTAACTTATTAAGGTAAAAAGACTTCCAACCCCCCCCCTTTTTTTGAAAGCCTATACTTGGCTTTCTAATATTCTAGAACAGAGATTGTCCACTGAGATGATTCTTACAAAGAAAGCAGCCAATATATAAATTTTGGAGAGTACTGACAGCGGGAATAAAACTGCTGCTGGGTTTTGCCCTATTCTGTCTGACTAGATGGGGGAATGTCCCTCCTATGGGATAGATCAGAAGGAAAGCATTAAGCTTGTTTTCCTGGACTGGACAGGGGTTTATGTAGACCTAGGTTCACATTCCAGCTCTACCTCTTGCTAGATGTGTAACTGGCTCACCTCTCTTAAACTGGGCCTCAACCCCTCATCTATAAATGAGGAACTACACTAGATGATGGTAGAGTCTCTTCTTTCCTATGTGAGAGAAAAAAATTTGTCTCACTCCCTGCTTTTAATCCCAACCCCTCCTACTTCTGTAGAGGCTGTGACCATTAATTATATCCTGTCAACAATATTCTTAATTTCTCCCTGTCTTCTGCTTCCTTCTGCTGTCTACAAACATACTCAGATACTTCTCATTTTAAAAACCCTCCCTAGATCCAGTCACCACTTCAAAATTTTGTTCTTTTCTTTCCTTTTGCCACCAAACTAAACACTGGTCATCTATACACACATCTGTATTTCCTCTACAAGGTCACCAATAAAAGTCTAATGCCAGTTATTCTTTTAAGTTATTCTCCTTTGCTAACTACTTCTTCTGTTGGCTTTGCTGGGACCTCTTCTTCCACTTCCAATAATAGGTTGTTCTGAAACTGTTAGTGAGGAAATAGGATATGAGATTACGTGCACACTAATTAAAAGATGTATATGAGAAGCCTACAAGGAAGAAATACTTCCAAATGATAAAGTGGTTGATTTAGGTGGTTTGATTTTTGTAGATTTTTTTTTCTTTTTTCTTTTTCTACTTTCCAAATTCCTATCATATGGTTATATTATTTTGTAATTAAAAGTAGTTTTTATGAGGGGCGCCTGGGTGGCTCAGTTGGTTGAGTGTCTGCCTTTGGCTCAGGTCATGATTTCAGGGTCCTTGGATCGAGTTCTGCATCAGGCTCTCTGCTCAGCGGGGAGCTTGCTTCTCCCTCTCCCTTTGCCTGCCGCTCCCCCTGTTTGTGTTCTCTCTTCTCTCTCTCTGTTAAATAAATAAAAAAAATCTTTAAAAAAGGTAGTTTTTACTAGAAAAATAAAATGTATCTGGGTGCTATCCCCAATTCTACCCTTTGTCTTCTTTATTCTCTCTTGCCTCTCTTCTCCTTTGGTGATGTCATCTATTCCATGCATTCGATCATACTCTTAATGACAATGACTCCCATATCTATATCTTTAGTCTCTGCTGATCTCTTGGATTTCTAGCCACCTGTTGGAAAGTACCATCTGGAGGTACTGCTACTATTTCACATCCAACACCACCTTTTCTACTAGCAAGAAACCTTAATATATCCATAATATTGGCCATTTCTTCATTCCCCAAAGCTAACAGTTAAGTCCTTTTCAACCTAGGCAAAACTACCATCCCTTAACTTCAGTGTCCTTTTAATAGGCCTTTCCACTTTCTTCTTTATTCTGTGCATATACCAGCCTGTATGATCTGCCTAAAATATGAAGCAGATCATGTTATTCACCACCTTAACACTCTCTATGGATTTCCATCTCAATCAGAATAAAATCCAGAGTCCTTACTACTATTGTCTATAGGGTACTACATGATCTTGACCTTAGCTGTATCTCTGAGCTCATCTCCTCTCCTTGATATCCTCTGCTTCAACTGTCTTCTTTCTGTACCCCTTCCCCCCAACTCTATAGAACTTCTCTTGTTTCAGGGTTGTTGCACTTGCTCTTCCCTCTGCCTTGACTTCCCTTTAGTCTCCTGCACTTCTCTACCCCTATCTGTCTATATGAGAGAGTATTGCTTCTTCCTTCTCATCCGTCAGCTCTCAGACTCAATATTGTCCCATTTAGAGGCCTCCCAAGATCACCCTGTCAAAAGGATGCCCACCCATGTTGTTCTCTATTACAGCACCCTGTTCATTTCTTTCAGAGCATGTCTCAAAATTTGCAATTTCAATGATATATATATATATATATATATATATATATATATATATATATATATATATTTTGCTTTTGGATTTATTTTTGGTCTCATTCCCTGGACTGTAAGTTCTGTGAGGGTGGATACCATTTTAATTTTCTTCATTGCTGTATAATCCAGAGCCTGGAACAGTCCTTGACATGTAGTATACCCTCAATAAATATATGCTAAGTAATTGATTGGATTATTTGTTATGATTATGATTTTTTCCTGAATATTTGCTAAGTATGTAAAATGTGCTAGACACTTTTACATAACTTTTATCATTTAATATTTTGGAGATGTTTTAAGCAGAGATCTTTTTAAAATTAAAATTTTAATTTTGAGACAATTGTAGATTCACATGCAATTGTAAAAATAATACAGAGATCCCATTTACCCTTCACCCAGTTTCCTCCAATGGCAGCATCTTGAAATACTATAGTAAACTATCACAACCTTGATATTAACATTGATACACTCCACCAAATGTATTCTAATATCCTAACTTTACTTGGACTCAGTTGTGTGTCCATTTACTTCTATGCAATTTTATCACATGTGTAGGTTCTTGTATCTGCCACTGAGGTCAAGATACAGAACAGTTCAATCACTGCAAGAATTTCTCATCTTAACCCTTTAAAATCACACACACCATCTTTCCACACACACCCTCCCTCATCCTGTTCCAAACTCCTAGCAGCCATAATTCTATTCTTTGCCTTAACAGTTTTGTCATTTCAAGAATATTACATAAACAGAATCAGACAGCATATAACTTCGTGGGGTTAGCTTTTCACTCAGGATAATTACCTGGAGATTTGTCCAAGTTGTTGTGTGTATCAATGGTTCATTCCTTTTTATTTCTGAGTAGTATTTCATTTTGCAATATATAAAAATATCAAATCATGTACACCTAAAACTGATACAATGTTATATGTCAATTACATCTCAATTTTTAAAAAATCTGTACATGAGTGTTCATAGCAGCTTTATTCATAACAGTGAAAACCTGGAAATGGCTTAGATAGCTTTCACCAACCTAGATAGCATTTAGGTGAATTATTAAACAAATTGTGGTAATCCATATCATTGAATAAGTTAATTCTGTATAAGGTGTCTGTGATCCATTTTGAGTTAATTTTGTATAGGTGTGAGGTTTAGATATAGGTTCATTTTTCTGTCTAGGATGTCAATTGTTCCCACACCATTTGTTGAAAAGTCTATGCTTCCTCAGTTGAATTGGATTTGCACCTCTGTCAAAATTCAGTTGGGCATATTCACGTGGTTCTCTATTCATTTCTACAATCTATGTGCCTATCTTTCTTCCAATATCACACTGTTTTGATTACTGTGACTATATAGTAGACCTTAATATTGGGTAGAGTGATTCTTCGCACTTTATTCTTTTTCAAGATTGCTTTAGTTAATCTAGGTCTTTTGTGTTTCCATATAAATTTTAGAATAAGTTTGTCTATGTCTAGAAGAGCCTTTGCTGGGATCATTTAATTTAGCAGCTTTGTTAAGATTTAACTGGCATACAATAAAACTGCACATAAAGTATACAATTTAGCATCTATATCCATAGAAAAAGACTGAAAGTATAACCATGACAATAGCAGACTTATAGGAGACTTCTGTTTTCTTCTTTATACTTTTCTCTATTTTTCACATTTTCTAAAATGTGTATTTCATTTACAATTTAATACAATTTTTAGGTAGTAACATAAATAAAGCATGCAATTTAAAAAGGTTTGACATATGTACACACCACTGCAATTAAGATATATTTTTTAAAGATATTGAACATATCTATCACCCTCCAAAGTTTCTTCATGCTCCTTTGTAATCCCTCCCCATTCAGCCTTGTCTCAAGGCAACTACTGATCTGATTTCTATCATCATACATTAATTTGCATTTGTAAGAGTTTCACATAAATGGAATCACATGGAATAATTTATACCTTTTTGATGCCAAGTGGTATTGTATTGTATGGTCATATCACAGTTTGTTTATTTGTTCCCCAACTGTGGGACATTTGAGTTGTTTCCAGTTTTTGGCCAGTACAAATAAAGCTTCTATGAACATTCATGTACAAGTATTTATTTTGACACATGCTTTAACTTATTTTGGGTAAAAACCTAAGAATAATATGGCTGGTTCATGTGGCAAATATATGTTTAACATTTTAAAAACCTGACAAATTGCTTTCCAAAAATGGTTGTACCGTTTTCACTTCCATCAGCAGTGTAAGAGAGTTCCAGTTCCTCCTCATCCTTGCCAACTCCTAATATGACAAAAATTTTAATTTTAGCCATTCTAATAGTCTGTATCTCACTGCAATTTTATTAACATTTCCCCAATGACTAATGATTTTTGAGCTTCTCTTCATATGCTTGCTTGCCATCCATATATCTTCTTTGATGAAATGTCTGTTCATATCTTTTGCCCATTTTTTAATTGGGTTGTTTGTTTTCTTAGTGATAAGTTTCAACAGTTTTTTATATACTTTGCATGCAAAATATGTAAAGTCTTTTATCCGATATATGCTTTGCACATATATTCTCTCATTCTGTGGATTGTCTATTTCTTCACCTTGTCTTTTGAAGAACAGACATTCCTCATTTTTATGAAGTATAATTTATCAGTTTTTATGGATTCTATTTTGGTGTCAAATCTAAGAAATTATTGCCTAACCCAAGTTCAAAGACATTTTTCCTATTTTCTTGTAGAAGTTTTATATTTAGGTTTATGATCTATTTAGAAGTATTATATTTAGGTCTATAATCCATTTTGAGTTGATTTTTTTATATGTGCAAGGTATGGATACAAGTTCTTTCTTTTTTCTCATACAGATATCCATGCAATTGTTCTAACATCATTGATTGAAAAGATGATTCTTTCTCCACTGAATTGCCTACTCACCTTTGTCAAAAATTAGTTGTCCATATATGTGTAGGTCTGTATCTATACTTCTTATTTTGTTCCATTAATCTATTTCTCTATTTTGCACCAATATCAGGCTGTCTATATTACCATAGCTTTAAAAGAAGTCTTGAAATCAGGTAATATTAGTCTTTTTTGTTCTTCTTTAGAGTTGTTTTAGTTATTCTATGTCCTTTGCATTCCCATATAAAACTTAGAGTCAGCTTATTAATTTCTACAAGAGCCTGAAGAGATTTTGATTGGGATTGCATTTGAATCTATAGGTCAATTTAGGGAGAGTTGACACCTTAATAAAGGTGAGTCTTCTGAACTATAAACATAATATATCTTTCCAATTATTTGGTTCTTCTTTGATTTCTCCCAGCAATATTCTGTGGTTTTCAATGCTCAGATTTTCACATTTTTGTCAGATTCATCCCTACAAATTTTGGATTAGTTATAAGATTAGTTATCACTAAATGTTTGGTGCTATTGTAAATAGCATTGTTTTCTTAATTTTGATTATTAATTTTCCATTGCTAGTATATGGGAACACAATTTTATGTATTGATCTTGTATTCTGCAATCTTGATAAATGCATTCACTTAATGATTTAAAAACATTTTCTGAAAATTCCAACAGATTTTCTACATAGATGATTATGTCTGTGAATGAAGGCAATTTTACGTCTTCCCTTCTAATTTGATGTCTTTTATTTCTTTGTTCTGCCTGATTGTACTCTCTAGAATGTCTAATATAATGTTGGATAGAAGGGTAAAAGTGGACATTCCTTTTCCTATTCCTGATCTTTCACCAATAAATGTGACTCTAGCTGTAGGGTTTTTGTAGATGGTTTTCATCAGGTTTAGGGAAGTTCCCTTCTCTTCTCGCATTGCTAATCATTTACATAAGAAATGGATATTGAATTTTGTCAAGTGCTTTTTCTGTGTTTGTTAAGATGATCATGTGGTTTGTCATTTTTAGTTTGGTAATATAGTGAATTCCACTGACAAATTTTCAAGTGTTAAACCATCTCCACATTCCTGGTATAAACCCCACTTCATCATGATGTATTACTATTCTTTATATATACTGTTGGATTCAATTTGATGAAATTTTGTTTAGAAAACTTTTGTACCAAGATAGGGCTGGCCTTATAGAAAACATTTTATTGGTTGTTATGAGTTGGGAAATAGTTCCTTCTCATCAATTTTCTGGAACAGGTAGTGTAGAGTTGGTACTGTCTCTTCTTGAAATTTTTGGTAAAATTTACCAGTGAAGTCATTTGGGGCCTGCATTTTTGTGTGTGTGTGGAAAGGTTCTTCCTTTTTGCTTATTTTTTTAGAATCTTTTCTTCTTTTCTTAAAATTAACTTTTTAAAACATTTTCTTTTGTGGGAAATTTTTTGTTTGTTTTGTTTTTGTTGTTGTTTTTGTGGGTTAATGTTGTTTTTATTCTGAATTATAGTAAAGTGGGGATGATGAGACACCATAATTTTGTCCTGGATTTGAAGACAACTAATGGAAGGTCTTTTTTTTAACATTTTAAAATTTAAATTCAATTAATTAACATATAATATACTATTGGCTTCAGAGGAACAGGCTTGTGATTCATCAGTCTTATATAATACCCAGTGCTCAATATATTACATGCCTTCCTTAATGGCCATCACCCAGTTACCCCATCCCTCCACCTCCCTCCCTTCCAGCAACCCTCAGTTTGTTTCCTATAGTTAAGAGTCTCTTATGGTTTGTCTCCCTTTCTGGTTTCATCTTGTTTTATTTTTTCCTCTCTTCCCCTATGATCCTCTGCCTTGTTTTTTAAATTCCACATATGAGTGAGATCATATGATAATTGTCTTTCTCTGATTGACTTATTTTGCTTAGCATAATATCCTCTAGTTCCATCCACATCATTGCAAATGGCAAGATTTCAATTTTTGATGGCTGTGTAATATTCCATTATAGATATATACCACATCTTCTTTATCCATTCATCTGTCAATGGACATCTGGGCTCTTTCCATAGCTTGGCTATTGTGGTTATTGCTGCTATAAACTTTGGGGTGCATGTGCCCCTTTGGATCACTACACTTGTATCTTTGGGGTAAATACCCAGTAGTGCAATTGCTGAGTCGTAGGGTAGCTCTATTTTCAGCTTTTGGAGGAACCTCCATACTGTTTTCCAGAGTGGCTGCACCAGCTTGCATTCCCACCAACAGTGTAGGAGGGTTCCCCTTTCTCCACATCCTCACCAACATCTGTCATTTCCAGACTTGTTAATTTTAGTCATTCTCACTGGTGTTAGATGGTATCACATTGTGGTTTTGATTTGTATTTCCCTGATGCCGAGTGAAGTTGAGCATTTTTTCATGTGTCTGTTGGCCATTTGTATGTCTTCTCTGGAAAATTTTTAACTACCAATTCAATTTCACTAATATAGGGCTATTTAGGTTATCTAATTTTCTTATGTGAAATTTAGTAGGTTTTTTTTTTCAAAGAATTTGTCCATTTTATCTAAATTGTCAAATTTATAGGCATATAGTTGTTAATAATATTCTATTATCATTTTAACTTTTCATGGACATGTAGTGATGTCCATTTCTTGTTTCTGCTATTAGTAATGCATGTCTTCTCTGTTTTCTTGGTCAGTTTGACTAGAGGTTTATCAATTTTACTGGTAATTATTATTATTTCCTTTTTCTGTTTATTTTGTTTTTGATTTGCTTTTCTTTTTCTAGTTTCTTAAGGCTAAACCTAAATTCATTGACTTTAGACATTTCGTTCTTTTCTAATATAGCTATTTTAGTACTACAAATTTCCTCCTCTTTCCTGCTTTAGCAGCATTCCACAAATTTTGATGTGTTCTATTTTCATTTTCTTTTTTTAGTATCTATTTTTTATTATTATCAACATATAATGTATTATTTGTTTCAGGGGTACAGGTCTGTGATTCATCAGTCTTACACAATACATAGCACTCACCACAACACATACCCTCCCCAATGTCCATCACCCAGTCACCCCATCCCTCCACCCCCCTCCAGTCCAACAACCCTCAGTTTGTTTCCTGAGATTAAGTCTCTTATGATTTGTCTCCCTCTCGTTTCTTCTTGTTTCATTTTTTTCTCTCTTCCCCTATGATCCTCTGCCTTGTTTCTCAAATTCCACATATCAGTGAGATCATATGATAATTGTCTTTCTCTGATTGACTTATTTTGCTTAACATAATATCCTCTAGTTCCATCCACGTTGTTGCAAATGGCAGGATTTCATTTTTTTGATGGCTGCATAATACTACATTGTATATATATACCACATCTTCTTTATCCATTCATCTGTCAATGGACATCTGGGCTCTTCCCATAGTTTGGCTATTGTGGATATTGCTGCTATAAACATTGGGTGCAGGTGCCCTTTCAGATTACTACCTTTGTATCTTTGGGGTAAATACCCAGTAGTGCAATTGCTGGGTCGTAGGGTAGCTCTATTTTCAACTTTTGGAGGAACCTCCATACTGCTTTCCAGAGTGGCTACACCAGCTGGCATTCCCACCAACAGTGTAGGGGGGTTCCCCTTGCCAACATCTATTGTTTCCTGATGTTAGTTTTAGCCATTCTGACTGGTGTGAGGTGGTATCTCATTGCGTATTTTCATTTTCATTAAGATTAAAATATGTTCTAATTACCTTTTTTTCAAAAACCATACACTATTTTATTAGTTTCAGGTGTACAATATGGTGATTCAACAACTCCATGCCTCATCCAGTGCTCATCATGATAAGTACACTCCTTAATCCCCATCACCTATTTCACCCATGCCCCCACCTACCTCTCTTCTGATAACCATCAGTTTTTTCTCTATAATTAAGAGTATTTTGGGATGCCTGGGTGGCTCAGTTGTTTAAGTATCTGCCTTCAGCTCAGGTCATGATACCAGGCTCCTGGGATTGAGTCCCACATCAGGCTCCTTTCTCAGCGGGGAATTTGCTTCTCCCTCTGCCTGCCACTCCCTTTGCTTGTGTGCACACTCTCTCTCTCTCTCTCTCTCTGACAAATAAATAAATAAAATCTTGGGGAAAAAAGGTGTTTCTTGGTTTGTCTCTCTCTTCCCCTCCTCTCTTTTTCATCTTTGCTCATTTGTTTTGTTTCTTAAATCCCACATGACTCATGGGTTATTTTTAAAGGTATTGTTTTCAAATATTTGGAGATTTGCCAGGTATCTGGCAAATTTTCTTAAGTTTTCTTTTATTGCCTTGAATATGGTCTATTTGATGAATGTTCCATGTACACTTGAAAAGAATAAGATTTTTCTGTCATCTGGTGGAGCGTTCCATAAATGTCAATTAGGTCAAATTGGTTGATAGTGTTGCGCAACTCTTCTGTATCCTAACTGATTTTCTACTATCCAAGTGTTGTACGAGGGGTATTGAAATCTCCAGTTAAAATCATGGATTTGTCTACTTCTCCTTGTAGTTTTATAAGTTTTTGCTTCATGTATTTTGAAGCTCTTTTATTAAATGCATAAATGTTCAGGAATGTTATTTCTTCCTGATGAATTGAAGCTTTATAATTATGAAACAACATTCTTTTCTTTTTTAAGATTTTATTTATTTATTTGAGAGATAGAGAGTGCATGTATGCACAAGAGAGAGAATGAGCAGGGGGAGGGGCAATGGGAGGGGAAGAAGCAGAGTCCCACTGAGCAGGGAGCCCAGTGTGGGGCTCAATCCCAGGACCCTGGGATCATGACCTGACCCGAAGACAGACACTCAACTGACTGAGCCACCCAGGTGCCCCATGAAACAACCTTCTTAATCCTAGTAATATCTTTTGCTCTGAAATCTGTTTTCTCTTATATTAATAGCCATGACCAGAAATCTAAGTGAAACAGATATAAGTAACATGCCTCATGAAGAATTTAAAGCAACAATCATAAGGATACTCACTGGGCTTGAGAAAATAAAAGACATCAGTGAGAACCTTAACACAGAGATAAAAGAGTTAAAGAACTCAGAGATGAAGAATGCAATAAACGAGAATGGAGAAAGGCTTGATGCAATGAACAGAATACTGGAAGAAGCGGAGGAACAAATTAGTGAACTAGAAGACAAAACAATGGAAATAATGAAGCTGAACAAAAGAAAGAAGAATTATGCATAAGGAGAATAGACATAGGGAACTCAGTGACTCCATAAAACATAATAACATTCATATTATAGGAGTCCCAGAAGAAGAGAACAAAAGGGGGCACAAAATTTATTCGAAGATATAATAGCTGAAAACATCCCTAACCTGGGGAAGGAAAGAAACATCCAGATCCAGGAGGCACAGAGAACTCCCATCAAAATCAACAAAAGCAGACCAACACCAAGACATATTGTAAGTAAATTTACAAAATGTAGTGATGAAGAAGAAATCTTAAAAGCACCAAGACAAAGGAAGTCTTTAACTTACAAGGGAAAACCTTGTCTTGGTGGCACATGCTTCATTAGGAATTGCCTGCTTGCTTCTCCTGTTCAATCATTTCTTTTGAAATCAACAACAGAAGAAACAGATAGTGAGGATATGCAGAAAAAGGAACCCTCTTGCACTATTGGTGGGAATGCAAACTGGTGCAGTCACTCTGGAAAACAGCATGGAGGTTCCTCAAAAAGTTAAAAATAGAACTACCTTATGACCCAGCAATGGCACTACTGGATAATTTCCCAAAGAATACAAAAACACTAGTTCAAAGCGACACATGCAGCCCTATGTTTATAACAGTATTATTTATAATAAGCAAGATATGGAAGTGGCCCATGTCCATTAATTGATGAATGGATAAAGAATAAGTGAGATATATATATAGATATAGATATAGATATATAGTGAGCAATCTCACTCCTTGATACACACACACACACAGATATATCTATATCTATATAAGAATCATCTATCTGTCTATAGGAATACTATTTGGCCATAAAAAAGAATAAAATCTTGCCATTTGCAATGACATGGATGAGCTAGAGAGTATGCTAAGTGAAATAGGTTAGTCAGAAAAAGATAAATACTGTATGATTTCACTCATATGTGGAATTTAATAAACAAATGAGCAAAGGGAAAGGAGAGAGAAATAGAGAAATGCAAACCATGAAACAGACTCTTAACTATAGAGAACAAACTGATGGTTACCAGAGGAGAGGTGGGTGGGGGGTGAGTTAAATAGGTGATGGTGATTAAGCAGTGCACTTGTGAAGAGCAACTGGGTGTTGTGTGGAAGTGTTGGAACTGGGAAATACATGGAAGTGTGGAATCACTATATTGTACACCTGAATCTAATATTAAACTGTATGTTAACTAAGTAGAATCTAAATAAATAATTAAAAATAAAAAATATAAATGGGCCAAGTTCCTGAATAAACATTTTTGTAAAGATGTGATATGAATGAACAAAAGATATATGAAAAGGTGCTCAAGATTACTAATCAGGGAAATACAAATTAAAATCTTAAGCAGATACTACCTTACACCAGTTAGCATGGCTATCTATTATCAAGAAAACAAGAAAAAACAAGTGTTGGCAAGTGTGAGGATGGAAGAGAGCCCTTGTACACTTTTGGTTGGAATGTAATTTGGTACAGTCATTATGGAAAACAGTATGGGGGCTCCTTAAGAAATTAAAACAGAACTAGTATATGATCCAGTAATCTCACTCCTTGATATATATACAAAGGAAAGACAGTAATTTGGTACAATTATTTTGGAGAGGAATTTGACAATATAGGTCCAGATTATAAATTGTGCATACCTATGACCCAATATTTTCACATCTAAGAATTTATCCAACACAAATACTATGACTTCTACCAAAATATGTGTACCAAGATGTTCATAGTAAATTCATTGTAATAAAAGTAATTCAAACAAATAAAGGATCATCAGTAGGGGGCTGTACATCCATACAATAGAATACTATGGAACCATTAACAATGTGATAGATACTTGCTGATAGAGAAAATGCTCAATAAATAGAAAGCAAAAAGTCAAATAGGATAATATGTACTGTAGTTATCCTACTTGTGAAATAAAACAAGAAAAACATATATGTTTATATATATACAGAAAATTATTAGAACACAAGAAAAAATATTACTTATATGTGAGAATTGAAATTGAGAGGTGAGTCCTTTTTTTCCCACTATATGCTTCTCTGTGCTATTTTAGCTTTTGGTCATGTGTTTTCATGACTTCTATACATTTTAAAAGTTATTTAATAATACCAGGTATTTGGACTCCAAATATAAGTGCCCTTTCCTACCCATCATATATTTCCATTTTTATAACTACCACCAAGGTCCACCACACTGCCTTGCATATGATAAGCACTGAAATAATTATTGGAAAGCATTCAGAAAGAGAAAGGATTTGTTCCCTTTAAGAAAAGGCTAATTGGTGCCAAAAAGCTGGTTGTAAAAATGGGTGAGAAAGTTGTCTCGTGAAACAAAACTCATTCGATTGTAATCGGAATTGATAAGAGAGGGATTAGAGTAGGTTAGAAATGAGAAGTCTGGTTTCCACAGCAACCTCTTCCTGATTGGAAGGAACACTTCACTAGAGAGGAGCTGCTGATGCAGGCGCTGCTGCCTCCATCATCTTTGTTTTCATTTGGCTTTGATCAACAGGCAATGAGCAAGCAAAACTAGAAGCAGTTCTGGGAGTCAGTGTCATAACCACAGCAACAGGCATGGGCATAGGCACAGCAAAAGGGACCTTGACAGGGGGAGGACAGAGCAGACTGGCAAGCAGTGATGGGGAGAAGGAAACCTCTACGGTATAGGGCCCAACCTGAATAAGGGAGATGAACAAAAGCCCAAATCACAGGGTCGAAGGGGATGGGGCTAATTCAAGTCTTAGTTGCACTGGTTTTGAGAGCCAATTTGGAGTCTGGGGACCAGAACAGTAGTATTTGCATATTGGTGATAACCACAGAAATTTGGGTGGAGGTTTCTAAATTCCAGGGGTTAATCTGAGTTGAAAAAGATTCAAACTCACAGTTGGAGAATCATGACAGGATCAAGTTCTCCTCTTAACCTAAGGATAGAGACAAGGCAAGATCTATGCTGGTGGGGTAGGGTAGGATTTAAACCAGCAATTGCAATAGAAACTTCTAGAAGCCCTGTGAGAGTTGGAGTCTCTCTTATACACTGACTGATATATCCCCAGTGCCTAGAATAATTTTTGACACAGATATATATATATATAGATCTATCTATCTATCTATCTATCTATCTATCTATCTATCTATCTATCTATCTATATACCAAAAATATGTATCAAATAAATGAAGCCCAGTTCTTCAGATTAAGACCTTCCTCGGGGCACCTGGGTGGCTCAGTCGCTAGGCATCTGCCTTCGACTCAGGTCATGATCCCAGGGTCCTGGGATCCAGCCCCACATCGGACTCCCTGCTCAGCGGGGAGCCTGCTTCTCCCTCTCCCACTCCCCCTGCTTGTGTTCCTGCTCTCGCTATCTCCCTCTGTCAAACAAATAAATAAAATCTTAAAAAAAAAAAAAGACTTTCCTCAAACACACCAGATGTGTCTTTAGGGCAGCAGGCTAATTCTTTTTTTCCAAATGTAAAATTTATTTATTTATTTACTGTCATATGTCTTTTACTTTATTATTATTATTTTTTTAAACACACAGTGTTTTACTTGTTTCAGGTGTATGATATAGTGACTCAACACTTCCATGTATCACCCAGGGCTCATCACAAGTGCATTTCTTACTCCCCTTCACCTATTAAACCCATCCCCCCATGCACCTCCCCTCTGGTAACCATCAGTTTGTTCTCTATAATTAAGAGTCTGTTTCTTGATTTGTCACTCCTTTTTTTCCCTTTACTCCTTTGTTTTGTTTTTTTTTTTTAATTCCACATATGAGTGAAATCATATGGTATTTCTTTCCCTGACTGAATTATTTCACTTAACATTATACTCTCTAGCTCTATCCATGTTGCAAATGGCAAGATTTCATACTTTTTTATGGCTGAATAATATTCCATTATATATATATATATTATATATATGGATACTAGGATAAAAATGGATATAGATATAGGGGCACCTGGGTGGCTCAGTCAGTTAACCATCTGCCTTTGGCTCAGGTCATGATCCTAGGGTCCTGGGATCGAGCTGAGCTTTCTGTTCAGTGGGGAGCCTGCTTCTCTCTCTCCCTCTGCTACTCCCCCTGCTTGTATCTCTCTCTCTCTCTCTGTATGTCAAATAAATAAATAAAATCTTAAAAAAATAAAATGGATATAGATATAGATTTAAAAAGGTGGTATATCTTTATCCATTCATCAATTGATGGACACTTGGTTTGCTTCCATATCTTGACTATTGTAAATAATGCTGCTATAAACAGAAGGCTGCATGTATCCCTTTAAACTAGTGTTTTTGTATTCTTTGGGAAATTATCCAGAAGTGCCATTGCTGGGTCATAGGGTAGTTCTATTTTTAACTTTTTGAGGAACCTCCATGCTGTTTTCCAGAGTGACTGCACCAGTTTGCATTCCCATCAACAGTACAAGAGGGTTCCTTTTTCTGCATATCCTCACTATCTGTTGTTTCTTTTGCTGTTGATCTTAGCCATTCTGACAGGTGTGAGGTGATATCTCATTGTAGTTTTGATTTGCATTTCCATGATGGTAAGTGATGATTCACATCTTTCCATGTGTCTGTTGACCATCTGTATGTCTTCTTTGGAGAAATATCTCTTCATGTCTCCTGCCCATTTTTAATTGGAGTATTTGTTTATGGGGTGTTTAGTTGTATAAGTTCTTTATATATTTTGGATACTAACCCTTTATTGGATACATCATTTACAAATATCTTCTCCTATTCTGTAGGTTGCCTTTTAGTTTTGTTGTTTCCTTCACTGTGCAGAAGCTTTTTATTTTGATGTAGTCCCAATAGTTTATTTTTGCTTTTGTTTCCCTTGCCTCAGGACACATATTGAGAAAAAAATTGCTAGGGCAATGTCAAAGAGGGTGCTACCTGTGTTCTCTTCTAGGATTTGTATGATTTCAGGTATCACATTTAGGTCTTTAATCCATTTTGAATCTATTTTTGTGTATGCTGTAAGAAAGTGGTCCAGTTTCCCCAACATCATTTGTTGAAGACACTGACTTTTTCCCATTGGATATTCTTTCCTGCTTTGTCAAAGATTAATTGACCATATAGTTGTGGGTTTCTTCCTGGGTTGTCTATTCTGTTCTATTGATCTATGTGTCCATTTTTGTGCCAGTACCATACTGCTTTGATTACTATGGCTTTGTAATATAACTTGAAGTCTGGAATTGTGATACCTCTAGCTTTGTTTTTCTTTTTCAAGATTGCTTTGGCTATTTGGGGTCTTTTGTGTTTCCATACAAATTTTAGGATTGTTTGTTCTAGTTCTGTGAAAAATCCTGTTGGTATTTTGATAGGGATTGCATTAAATGTATAGATCGCTTTGGGTAGTATAGATATTTTACCAATATTTGTTCTTCCAATCCATAAGCATGGAATGTCTTTTCATTTCTTTGTGTTGTCTTGAATTTCTTTCACTGTTTTTTTTTACACTTTTCAGAGTACAGGTCTCTCACCTCTGGTTAGGTTTATTCCTAAGTATCTTAATATTGTTGGTATAATTGTAAATGGTATTGTTTTCCTAATTTCTCTTTCTGCTGCTTTGTTATTGATGTATAAAAATGCAACAGATTTCTGTACATTGATGTTGCATCCTGCAACTTTACTGATTTCATTTATCCGTTCTAGCAGGTTTTTTTCTGGAGTCTTTCAGGTTTTCTATATATAGTATCATGTCATCTGCAAATAGAGAAACTTTACTTCTTCCTTGCTCATTTGGATTTCTTTTACTTCTTTTTGTTTTCTGATTGCTGTGGCTAGGACTTCCAGTACTATGTAAAATAATAGTGGTGAGAGTGGACACCCCTGTCTTATTCCTAAATATAGAGGAAATTTTTTCAGTTTTTCCCCATTGAAGATGGTATTAGATGTGGGCTTCTCATAGACAGTCTTTATTATGTAGAGGTATGTTCCCTCTAAGCCTACTTTATTGAGGGTTTTTATCATGAATGGATGTTGTCAAATACTTTTTCTGCCTCTATTGAAATGTCCATGTGGTTCTTTTCCTTTCTGTTATTGATGTGGTGTATCATGTTGATCAATTTACAAATACTGAATCACCCTTGCAACCTAGGAATAATCCCACTTGATTGTGGTGAACGATTTTTTTAATGTATTGTTGGGTATTTTTTGCTAGTCTTTTGCTGATGATTCTCATCTATGTTCATCAGGGATATTGGCCTGTAGTTCTCTTTTTTAATGGTATCTTTACCTGGTTTCTGTAACAGTGTAATGCCGGCCTCATAGAATGAATTTGGAAGTTTTCCTTCCTTTTCTATTTGTTGGAATAGTTTGAGAAGAATAGGTATTAACTTTTCATTAAATGTTTGGTAGAATTGGCCTGTGAGGTCATCTGGTCCTGGAATTTTGTCTGTTGGGAGTTGGTTTTTTTTTTTTTTTTTTTTTTTTTTTTTTACTGATTCAGTATTTTTGCTGGTTATCAGTCTGTTCTAGTTTTCTTTTTCTTCCCATTTCAGTTTTGGTAGTTTATGTTTCTAGGGATTTATCCATTTCCTCCATGTTGTCCAATTTGTTGGCATATAGTTTTTAATAATATTCTCTTATAATGGTTTGTTATCTTTGGTGTTGGTTGTTTTTCTTTTTTCTCATTTGTGACTTTACTTATTAGGGTCCTTTCTATTATCTTTTTGATAAGTCTGGCTAGAGGTTTATCAATTTTATTGGTTGTTTTCAATGAAACAACTCCTGGTATCATTGATCTGTTCTACAGGTTTTTTTGTTTGTTTTTTAGTTTCTATATGATTTATTTCTGTTCTAATCTATTATTTCCTTCCCTCTGCTGGCTTTAGTCTTCATTTGTTGTTCATTTTCTAGCTCCTTTAAGTGTAGGGTTAGGTTATTTATTTGAGCTTTTCCTTGCTTCTTGAGGTAGGCCTGTATCGCGGTATAATTCCCTCTTGAGACCACTTTTGCTGCATCCCAAAGGTTTTGGATCATTGTGTTTTCATTTTCATTTGTTTCCACGTAATTTTTTAATTTCTTCTTTGATTTCCTGGTTGACCTATTCATTGTTTAGTAGCATGTTATTTAACTTCCATGTATCTGTGGTCTTTCCAAATTTTTTTTCATGGTTGATGTCTAGTTTCATAGCATTGTGGTCAGAAAAGGTGCGGAGTATGATTTCAATCTTTTTGTATTTATTGAGGCCTGTTTTGTGACCTCATATGTGATCTATCTTGCAGAATGTTCCATATGCAATTGAAAAGAATGTGCATTCTGCTCTTTTAGGATTGAATGTTTTGAATAGATCTGTTAAGTCCATCTGTTCCAGTGTGTCATTCAAAGCCATTGTTTTGAGTGGGGTGTTAGAGTCCCCTATTATTATCGTGTTATTATTGAATAGTTCCTTTATGTTTGTTATTAATTGTTTTATGCCTTTGGGAACTCTGATATTGAGTTCATAAATATCTACAGTTGTTGTATCTTCTTGTTGGATTTTCCCCTTTATTATTATATAGTGTCCTTCTTCATCTCTTGTTACAGTGTTTGTTTTAAAGTTTATTTTGTTGTATATAAGTATTGCTAAACTAGGTTTCTTTTGACATCCATTTGCATGATAAATGCTTTTCTAATCCCCTCAGTTTCACGTTTCATTTGTTTTTAGGTCTAAAATGAGTCTCTTGAAGGCAGCATGTAGATGGGTCTAATTTTTTTTAAATCCATTCTGACACCCTTATATCTTTTCACATTTAGCCATTTACATTCAAAGTAATTATTGATAGATATATGTTTATTGCCATTTTGTTACTTGTGTTGTGATTGTTTCTGAAGACTTTCTTTGTCTTGTCTTTCAGGTTTTGCTGATTTTCTTTAGTGATATATTTGTATTTCTTTTTTTTTTGTATTTTTTTATTATTATGTTATGTTAATCACGATCTATTACATCATTAGTTTTTGATGTAGTGTTCCATGATTCATTGTTTGCATATAACACCCAGTGCTCCATGCAGAACGTGCCCTCTTTAATACCCACCACCAGGCTAACCCATCCCCCTACCACCTTCCTGCCTAGAACCCTCAGTTTGTTTCTCAGAGTCCACAGTTTCTCATGGTTCGTCTCCCCCTCCGATTTCCCCCCCTTCATTCTTCCCCTCCTGCTATCTTCTTCTTCTTCTTCTTTTTTTTTTTTTAACATATAATGTATTATTTGTTTCAGAGGTACAGGTCTGTGATTCAACAGTCTTACACAATTCACAGCGCTCACCATAGCACATACTCTCCCCAATGTCCATCACCCAGCCACCCCATCCCTCCCATTCCTCACCACTCCAGCAACTCTCAGTTTGTTTCCTGAGATTAAGAATTCCTCATATCAGTGAGGTCGTATGATACATGTCTTTCTCTGATTGACTTATTTCGCTCAGCATGATACCCTCCAGTTCCATCCATGTTGTTGCAAATGGCAAGATTTCATTCCTTTTGATGGCTGCATAGTATTCCATTGTATATATATATCACTTCTTTATCCATTCATCTGTCAATGGACATCGTGGCTCTTTCCACAGTTTGGCTATTGTGGACATTGCCACTATAAACATCGGGCTGCGTGTACCCCTTTGGATCCCTACATTTGTATCTTTGGGGTAAATACCCAGTAGTGCAATTGCTGGGTCGTAGGGTAGCTCTATTTTCAACTTTTGGAGGAACCTCCATACTGTTTTCCAGAGTGGTTGCACCAGCTTGCATTCCCACCAACAGTGTAGGAGGGTTCCCCTTTCTCCACATCCCCACCAACATCTGTCATTTCCTGACTTGTTAATTTTAGCCATTCTGACTGGTGTGAGGTGGTATCTCATTGAGGTTTTGATTTGGATTTCCCTGATGCCCAGTGATGTTGAACACTTTTTCATGTGTCTGTTGGCCATTTGGATGTCTTCTTTGGAAAAATGTCTTTTCATGTCTTCTGCCCATTTCTTGATTGGATCATTTGTTCTTTGGGTGTTGAGTTTGATAAGTTCTTTATAGATTTTGGATACTAGCCCTCTATGTGATATGTCATTTGTAAATATCTTCTCCCATTCTGTCAGTTGTCTTTTGGTTTTGTTGGCTGTTTCTTTGATATATTTGGATTTCTTTCTCTTTATTCTTTGCATATTTATTAGGTTTTGATATTTGGTTAGCATTAGGTTTGTATATAACCTCTTCTGCTATATTAAGCTGATGGTTAAGTTTGAGCCCATTCTTTTCTTCTCTCCTCCCCACATTTTAGGTATATGTTATATTTTATATCCTTTTTTTTTTCTGAGTTCCTTGATTGACTTTTTATAGAAATATTATTTTTTACTGCTTTTATGTTTTCTACCTTTATACTGTCAATTTTGGTCTCTCCCTTCCACTCAAAGAGTTCCCTTTAATTTTTCTTGCAGGGCTAATTTAGTGGTCATGAACTCCTTCAGTTTTTATTTATCTAAGAAAATATTTATTTCTCCTTGTATTCTGAATGATAACCTTGCCAGACATAGTGCTCTTGGCTTCAGGTTTATATCTATTTATATGCATGAATATATCATGCCACTCCCTCTGACTTGGAAAGTTTCGGCTGAACAATCCACTGCTAGCCTTATGGGGTTTCCCTTGTATGTTACTGTCTTTTTTTTCTTGCTTCTTTTAAAATTTTTTCTTTATCACTATATTTTGCTAATTTAATTACAATATGATTGGTGTGTATCAGCTTTTGTTGATATTGATGGGAGTTTTCTATGCTGCCTGTACCTGGATGTCTCTTTCCTTCCCTACTTTAGAGACATTTTCATCTATTATTTCTTGAAATAAATTTTCTGCCCCCCTTTCTCTCTCTTCTTCTGGGACTTCTATTATACAAATGTTTGATGGAGCCACTGATTTCCCTAAGTCTATTCTCATGTTGTTTAATTCTTCTTTCTTTCTTTTGTTTAGCTTGATTTCTTTCCATTATTTTGTCTTGTAGGTCATTAATTCATTTCTTGCTTCTTCCAGCCCACAGTTCCTTCCATCAAGTGTGTTTCTCATTTCATTTATTGAGCCCTATATCTCTACAATGTTATTCCTCATCTCTGTATTAAGGGTCTCACTCATGTCTTCCACTCTTCTCAAGTCCAGTATCGTTATAATCATTGTTTTAAATATTCCATCAGGCATGTTACTTATATCTGTTTCATTTAGATCTCAGGCCATGGCCTTGTCCTATTTTTTCATCTGGGATAATTTTCTCTGTCTTCTCATTTTATCTAAGTCCCTGTGCCTATTTTCTCTGTGTTAGGAACATCAAATACACTTCTAGATGGGGTACTTGAGTGTAATGACCTTATGAAGAACAGGTCTTGTAATGCCCTGCCATGTAGTGTCTCCTTTTCTTCAAAGCCTGGTGCTTCCAGAGTGTCTTCAGTGTGCTGAGTGTGCTCTGGTATTTTGTCCTGGCTGTTTTACCCTTCAGACCAGTTGTCTGCAGAGGCTTTCTTTGCCTGTTGTGGGCAGTGTTTGGTCCCTAGCTTGAATGTGGCACATTTTAACTAGGTGTGCTATGGTCTGTTTGTGAAATGAGACCTGTTGCTACCACCACTGGAAACGAGGCTCCACAAAACTCCCATGTCAGGAGACCAGTGTGAGCAGGGCTTTGGGCCAGTCTTCTGGGGGGAGGGAGCCTGTCATGCTGGGACTGAGGCAAGCATGACTAGGAAGGGTGGTTCCATTGGAGTGTGGGGGTAGGTGAGTCTTGGTGTAAGCAAGTTAGGTAGCAGGGGTCAGTGCTGCACAAGTTAGGTGGCTCTGTGCTTATGCTGAGGGGTGGGGGAGGGAAATGGCACCTGCTAGCTTCTTTGTTCCCAGAGGGGTTTCTCTGTGAACTTTGCCTCTCTGGGATGTGCTTGAAATGAGCATATAACCTCCCTACTTTGTGCCCTAGGCACTCTTCAGATCACCGTTTCCACACTGTATGTCTGCAGTTGTTTGCCTGCCTTCTTTCCAAGAGCAGTGCAATGTCCTCTAAGCTTTATTCCAGCAAAGGTCTCTGACCTTTAAAACTCTAGGCTTTAAGCCTTGCTGGCTGCCCAAAGTCATGAAATTTGGCCCCTCTCAATTTCCATCCCCCATTGCTATGGGGATGAGTTTTCACGGTGCAGTATCTCATATGAGCTAGTCTGCCTCTTGCCTTTCTCCATGACTATGGCTCCCTCCCCACTATAGCGACCATGATCCACTTCCATCCAAAACCACATCTCCATACTTCCTAACTTCTTCCATGTGGTCTCTTCTCTACCTTTAGTTGTGGAGTTTGTTTTGCCAGTCTTTAGGTCAATTTCTGGGGTATTTAGGATGATTCAGTATTTATCTAGTTGTACTCATGGGACTAGGTGAGCCTAGGGTCTTCCTACTCTGCTGCCATCTTCAATCCCTCAGGCAGCAGGCTAATTTTGAACTTCAGCCACCAGGAGAAGTTCCTGATATGTGTTTGGGCTTGGCAAGAGGTGGGTGAGGCTGTGTTAAGAAAACCTCATGAAGGCTAAAGAGCTTCGCTTCCTACAAATGGGTAATTCTCTAGTAGGCAGAGAATGACAGCTAGAGCTACATGTCTCCTTTAATTAGATTTCAGTTGAAATGTCACCTCTTCAGAAAGACCTTCTCTGACGACTGTAGCTAAAATGTCCCTCAACACTCACCAATGACTCACCAAGTCATTCTTATCCTATTACTCTGTTTTGGTTTCTTCATCATCTGAAAATATATGAGGTATTTGTCTATGGGATCAGTTTCTGTGTCCCTCCACTAGAATATAAGCTCCACAAAAGCAAGGACTTTGGCTCATTCATCACTATATTTTTGACTCCTAGAACAGTGCTCAACACATAATAGGTGTTCGGTAAATATTTTTTGAAAGTCAGGCTGAAGTAACTAGTCTAACAAAGAGTTAAGTATGAAGAACCACTTCCCACTTTTTCTCAGAGGAGAAAGAAAAACCCAAGTTCAATTTTGACAGTGATTGAACAATTGAGTTAAGTGATGAAGGTACAAGTTTATACATGCATTTCTATTTCTTTCTATTTTACTCTAACCAGTACATAACTTTCTCTTATATATTGCTTATAGTGAGCAGACATTTTCTATCTTAACAGTTTCTTTGAACCAGAACAATTGCCAAAGGAGCTCATGTGTTAATCTATGATTACCTCTACGTATGCAAGAAGAAAGTGTTGTCTTCTGTCTATAGTCAAATCTGTAGACTATAGATTAGCATAATCCTGAAAATAATGTTTCTCAAGGGAGGTCTAAGGATCTCCAACATTAGAATCACTTATCTAAAATGCATATTTCTAAGCCTCATTCTGGAAATATCAAATCATAACTGGGGGAGAACCAAGAACCTGCATTTTAAACAAGTTCTCCTGGTGATCCTTGTCAAGAACTGTGAGATTTTACTCTACTTGTAAGTTAATAAGTTAGCCTATCATGTTTTCTTTTTTTTTTTTAAGATTTTATTTATTTATTTGACAGAGAGAGACACAGCGAGAGAGGGAACACAAGCAGGGGAAGTGAGAGAGGGAGAAGCAGGCTTCCCGTGGAGCAGGGAGCCCCATGCAGGACTCGATCCCAGGAACCCGGGATCACGACCTGAGCCGAAGGCAGACACTTAACGACTGAGCCACCCAGGCGCCCCTAGCCTATCAAGTTTTCATGGATACTGACAGAACACATGAAATTCCTGGGTCAGAGACAGGAGTTTATTATTGTTATTGTTATTATTATGTAATTATTATTATTACTCAGCAATACCTGCAGCCAGAGTATCAGCATGTGTGTCAGTTCCCCATGCCTTAATTCTCACAGAATGGCACGAGGAGGGCTAAGTGATGTAGGAACACACAGTGAGTTGTGTTACAAAAGAAGAACACCAAGCTTAGGGAACCTAATTTTTTTATAATGGGTGATAAGTATGTCTGATCTTTATTCTAGAAGAAAAGATTATCTTTATTATATGTGACAGAAATAAACCTGTCCTTTGTTCTGAAAGGGGATACAATCTATCTTCCAAGGCTGTTCACTGTGTAAACACCTTAGTCTGGAGCACAGGCAATCAGTGCCTCTGTTCACAAGACATACAGAAATCTATGGAGAATTATTTTATAATAATTCTAATGGCCACTCAAGTTTGGAAATCATTGCCCCCAGAAAGACTCTGCCATACCTACAGAGCTACCTTCATACACCCAATCTTATTAGGTCCTGTCAAATAGTCTACCCTTCTCTGTTCCTCCCAGCTTGACCCAGCCTCTTTCCTCTAGCCCTGTTTCCTTAGGTTATGCTGTTCTCTTCAAGGTCACTCTTTGCTCTGAAAAATAAACCCACAAGCTGGCTCTGAGGCACTAGGGGCTCCCACTAAAGGATTTGTTTGAAGAAGTAGGAAAGTACCTGGAAGGAAAACACATAACAGTGAAAAAAGAGCATAAACATTTATTTGTTAAGTAAACAGCTATTTCTTGAGCACCTACTGTGTCCTAGAACTGTGCTAGACACTGGGAATATTAAGATTCATTCATGACTTGGCAGTGGCCACTGCACAAACAAGGCATCACTAGTTCACCGGCCTTGCTCTGCTTCCTTGGCAACCATGTCTGACAAACCCAATATGGCTGAGATTGAGAAATTCGGTAAGTTGAAATTGAAGAAGACAGAAACACAAGAGAAAAATCCACTGTCTTCAAAAGAAACGATTGAATGGGAGAAGCAAGCAGGCGAATCTTAATGAGACATGCACCGCCAATATGCACTGTACATTCCACAAACATTGCCTTCTTATTTTACTTCTTTAGCTGTTTAACTTTGCAAGATTCAAAGAGGTTGTATCAAGTTTAAATGGCTGTGCTGCCCCTTTTCACATTGAAGGATAGAGAACTACTGACAATGAAGGCCATGCTTTCCTCTCCCATATGGCTGTCTGGCTGGCAGAGAAGGAAAAGAACTTGCATGTTGGTGAAGGAAGAAGCTAGGTGGGATGACAGTGAAATTTAGAGTAAAAGTCAAGATGGTTCAAGGTGTTCTGCAGACTGTAAAATGCAGTTTAATCAGAGTGCCATTTTTTTTTGTTCAAATGACTTTAATTATTGGAATGCACGATTTTTTAAATATGCAAATAAAAAGTTTGAAAACCTGAAAAAAAAAAGACTTGTTCATTCAACACATATTTTGGGAGTGACTATTACGTGCCAGGTACAAGTTAGAATACACTTTAAAGATATAAAAATATTGCCATTCTCCTCAATAAAGTTAATAAGGGAGACTGCTATGTAAAAAATAATTGTGCAATGGTGTGATAAATGCTACAATAGAAGTAATATACAGGTGCATGGGTGGCACTGAGAAGAGAATAGCCAATTCTGCTTAAAGAAAGTAAAGGAGGGAAATCTGGCGGAGCAAGATGGCGGAGGAGTAGGAGACCTGGATTTCGTCTCCTCTCAGGAATTCAGCTGGATAGGGATCAAACCATTCTGAACACCTACAAACTCAACAGGAGATCGAAGAAAAGAAGAGCAACAACTCTCTCATCAGAAAAGCGACCACTTTCTGGAAGGTAGGACGTGCGGAGAAGTGAATCCGCGGCGATATTCGGGAGGATAGACGGCGGGGGAGGGGCCTCCGTCGGCCGCTTCTGGCAAGTGATAGAGCCACGGAGCACAAAATCGGAACTTTTAAAAGTCTGCTCCGCCGAGGGACGTCACTCTGGTGGCTAAGCGGGGGGTGGAACCCTCCGGGACAGTGTGGTCTCAGGACCCTCGGGGTCACAGAAAGACTGGGGGTGCCTGAGTGTGGCAGAGCTCCCAGGTAACAGAGCAGGGAAGCCAGCTGCAGAGGCGGAGCCCAGGCGCGGGCTCTCAGCTCGGGGTGGCCATAAACCGTGATCCGCGGCACAGTCGGACCCCTGCTCCTCCAGCAGGGACCCAACAAGCGGCAGATCCGGGGAGACTCACCTTCCTCCCCCAGGAGGAGCCGCGCGGGAGCGCACTGCGGGGATCTGCTGGGTTTGGAGACTCCACCCGGGGTCGGGTGCCAGAGGTGGAGGCGCGCGGTCACAGGCCGGGTGAGCACGGAGTGCGGCCGGAGACCAGGGAGACGGGAGTGACTGACGGCTTTTCTCTGGGGGCTCACTGAGGAGCGGGGCCCCGAGTTCTCGGCTCCTCCGGGGCGGAGATTGGGAGGCCGCCATTTTCACTCTCCGCCTCCAAAGCTGTACGGAAACCTCGCAGGGAACAAAAGCCCCGGAGAGCAAACCCGAGCAGATTACTCAGCCGGGAGGGGGCAAGGGCGGGGCTATTCCGCCTCCGGCAGAGACATTTGGAAACCACGGCAACAGGCCCCTCCCCAGAAGATCAGCGAGAACAGCCGGCCAAGACCAAGTTCACCGATCAATGAGAACAGCAGAACTCCAGCGCTAAGGGACTACTGCACATAGAATTCATGGCTTTTTTACCATGATTCCTTAGTCTTTTAAAGTTATTTTTTTTTTTTTAACTTTTTGTCTTTTTCTTTTTGAATTTTTCTTTTTCCCTTTTTCAAACAACATCTTATCAATCCCCTTTTTTTAAAAAAAACATTTTTATTTTTCATTTTTAGAGTCATATTCTATCCCTTCATAGTAGTTACCCATATTTTTGGCTTATATATATAAGTTGTTCTCTCTTTAAAATTTTGAGATAGTTTCTTCTAACAGATTAAAATATACCCTAAATCTCTAGTATATGGTATTCTCTATTCCCCTGCCTGATCACATCCTCTCCCTTTTTTTTTCTTTTTCTTTTTTCTTTTTTTAAATCCTCTTTCTTTTTTCAAACAACTTCTTATCAATTCCTTTTATAAAATTTTTTATAATTTCCATTTTTACAGTCATTTTCCATCCCTTCATCGTATCAACCCTTATTTTTGTACATATATAAGTTTTTCTTTCTTTAAAATTTTGGGAGACACTTTCTTCTAAAAGACCAAAACACACCCCAAATCTAGTGTGTGGCACTGATCTATATACCATATAGATCATATTTGATCACATTCTGGTTTTTCTTTTGTTGTTGTTGTTTTGTTTTGTTTGTTGTTGTTTTTATCTTTATCTTTTTCTTTTTTTTTCTTTTTCTTTTTTCTCTCTTTCCCCTTCTTATCCCACTGCTTCAGGTCTTTTCTGATTTGTTTAGAGTATATTTTCTGGGGACGTGGTTACTCTGCTAGCATTTTGTTCTCTCATTAATCTATTCTCCTCTGCACAAAATGACGAGACGAAAAAAATCACCTCAACAAAAAGAACAAGAGGCAGTACCGACTGCCAGGGACCTACTCAATACGGACATTAGTACGATGTCAGATCTAGAGTTCAGAATCATCACTTTAAAGATACTAGCTGGGCTTGAAAAAAATATGGAAGTTATTAGAGAAACGCTTTCTGGAGAAGTAAAAGAGCTAAAATCCAACCAAGTAGAAATCAAAAAGGCTATTAATGAGGTGCAATCAAAAATGGGGGCGCTAACTGCTAGAATAAATGAGGCAGAAGAGAGAATCAGTAATATAGAAGATGAAATGCTGGAAAATAAAGAAGCTGAGAAAAAGAGAGATAAACAACTACTGGATCATGAGGGCAGAATTCGAGAGATAAGTGATACCATAAGACAAAACAACATTAGAATAATTGGGATCCCAGAAGAAGAAGAAAGAGAGAGGGGGGCAGAAGGTATAATGGAGCAAATTATAGCAGAGAACTTCCCTAATTTGGGGAAAGAAACAGGCATGAAAATCCAGGAAGCACAGAGAACCCCTCTCAAAATCAATAAAAATAGGTCAACACCCCGACATCTAATAGTAAAACTTACGAGTCTCATAGACAAAGAGAAAATCCTGAAAGCAGCTCGGGAGAAGAGATATGTAACCTACAATGGTAGAAACATTAGATTGGCAACAGACCTATCCACAGAGACCTGGCAGGCCAGAAAGGACTGGCAGGATATATTCAGAGCACTAAATGAGAAAAATATGCAGCCAAGAATACTCTATCCAGCTAGGCTGTCATTGAAAATTGAAGGAGAGATAAAAAGCTTCCAGGACAAACAAAAACTAAAGGAATTTGCAAACACAAAACCAGCCCTACAAGAAATATTGAAAGGGGTCCTCTAAGCAAAGAGAGACCCTAAAAGCAACATAGACCAGAAAGGAACACAGACAATATACGGTAACAGTCACCTTACAGGCAATACAATGGCACTAAATTCCTATCTTTCAATAGTTACCTTGAATGTAAATGGGCTAAATGCCCCAATCAAAAGACACAGGCTAACAGACTGGATTAAAAAACAAGATCCATCGATATGCTGTCTGCAAGAGACTCATTTTAGACCCAAAGACACCCCCAGATTGAAAGTGAGGGGGTGGAAAACCATTTACCATGCTAATGGACACCAAAAGAAAGCTGGGGTGGCAATCCTTATATCAGACAAATTAGATTTTAAACCAAAGACTGTAATAAGAGATGAGGAAGGACACTATATCCTACTTAAAGGATCTATCCAACAAGAAGATCTAACAATTGTAAATATCTATGCCCCTAACATGGGAGCAGCCAATTATATAAGGCAATTAATAACAAAAGCAAAGAAACACATCAACAACAATACAATAATAGTGGGGGACTTTAACATCCCCCTCACTGAAATGGACAGATCATCTAAGCAAAAGATCAACAAGGAAATAAAGACTTTAAATGACACACTGGACCAAATGGACTTCACAGACATATTCAGAACATTCCACCCCAAAGCAACGGAATACACATTCTTCTCTACTGCCCATGGAACATTCTCCAGAATCGACCACATCCTAGGTCATAAATCAGGTCTCAACCGGTACCAAAAGATTGGGATCATTCCCTGCCTATTTTCAGACCACAATGCTTTGAAACTAGAACTCAATCCCAAGAGGAAAGTCAGAAAGAACTCAAATACATGGAGGCTAAAGAACATCCTACTGAAGAATGAATGGGTCAACCAGGAAATTAAAGAAGAATTAAAAAAATACATGGAAACCAATGAAAATGAAAACACAACTGTTCAAAATCTTTGGGATGCAGCAAAGGCAGTCCTAAGAGGAAAGTATATAGCAATACAAGCCTTTCTCAAGAAACAAGAAAGGTCTCAAGTACACAACCTAACCCTACACCTAAAGGAGCTGGAGAAAGAACAGCAAATAAAGCCTAAACCCAGCAGGAGAAGAGAAATCATAAAGATCAGAGCAGAAATCAATGAAATAGAAACTAAAAGAACAGTAGAACAGATCAACGAAACTAGGAGCTGGTTCTTTGAAAGAATTAACAAGATTGATAAACCCCTGGCCAGACTTATCAAAAAGAGAAGAGAAATGACCCAAATCAACAAAATCATGAATGAAAGAGGAGAGATCACCACCAACACCAAAGAAATACAAACAATTATAAGAACATATTATGAGCAACTCTATGCCAGCAAATTAGATAACCTGGAAGAGATGGATGCATTCCTAGAGATGTATCAACTACCAAAACTGAACCAGGATGAAATAGAAAACCTGAACAGACCTATAACCACTAAGGAAATTGAAGCAGTCATCAAAAATCTCCCAAAAAACAAAAGCCCAGGGCCAGATGGCTTCCCAGGGGAATTCTACCAAACATTTCAAGAAGAATTAATACCTATTCTTCTGAAACTGTTCCAAAAAATCGAAATGGAAGGAAAACTTCCAAACTCATTTTATGAGGCCAGCATTACCTTGATCCCCAAACCAGACAAAGACCCCATCAAAAAGGAGAATTACAGACCAATATCCCTGATGAACATGGATGCAAAAATTCTCACCAAAATACTAGCCAATAGGATCCAACAGTACATTAAAAGGATTATTCACCATGACCAAGTGGGATTTATCCCTGGGCTGCAAGGTTGGTTCAACATCCGCAAATCAATCAATGTGATACAGTACATTAACAAAGGAAAGAACAAGAATCATATGATCCTCTCAATAGATGCAGAAAAAGCTTTTGACAAAGTACAGCATCCTTTCTTGATTAAAACTCTTCAGAGTTTAGGGATAGAGGGTACATACCTCAATATCATAAAAGCCATCTATGAAAAACCTACAGCAAATATTATTCTCAATGGGGAAAAACTGAGAGCTTTCCCCCTAAGGTCAGGAACGCGGCAGGGATGTCCACTATCACCACTGCTATTCAACATAGTATTGGAAGTCCTAGCCACAGCAATCAGACAACAAAAAGAAATCAAAGGCATCCAAATTGGCAAAGAAGAAGTCAAACTCTCACTCTTTGCAGATGATATGATACTTTATGTGGAAAACCCAAAAACTCCACCCCAAAACTGCTAGAACTCATACAGGAATTCAGTCAAGTGGCAGGATATAAAATCAATGCACAGAAGTCAGTGGCATTCCTATACACCAACAACAAGACAGAAGAAAGAGAAATTAAGGAGTCGATCCCATTTACAATTGCACCCAAAACCATAAGATACCTAGGAATAAATCTAACCAAAGAGACAAAGGATCTGTACTCAGAAAACTATAAAATACTCATGAAAGAAATGGAGGAAGACACAAAGAAATGGAAAAACGTTCCATGCTCATGGATTGGAAGAACAAATATTGTGAAGATGTCAATGCTACCTAGAGCAATCTACACATTCAATGCAATCCCCATCAAAATACCATCCACTTTTTTCAAAGAAATGGAACAAATAATCCTAAAATTTGTATGGAACCAGAAAAGACCCCGAATAGCCAGAGGAATATTGAAAAAGAAAAGCAAAGCCGGCGGCATCACAATTCCGGACTTCAAGCTCTATTACAAAGCTGTCATCATCAAGACAGCATGGTACTGGCACAAAAACAGACACATAGATCAATGGAACAGAATAGAGAGCCCAGAAATGGACCCTCAACTCTATGGTCAACTAATCTTCGACAAAGCAGGAAAGAATGTCCAATGGAACAAAGACAGTCTCTTCAACAAATGGTGTTGGGAAAATTGGATAGACACATGCAGAAGAATGAAACTGGACCACTTCCTTACACCACACACAAAAATAGACTCCAAATGGCTGAAAGACCTCAATGTGAGACAGGAGTCCATCAAAATCCTAAAGGAGAACACAGGCAACAACCTCTTTGACCTCAGCCGAAGCAACTTCTTCCTAGAAACATCGCCAAAGGCAAGAGAAGCAAGGGCAAAAATGAACTATTGGGACTTCATCAAGATAAAAAGCTTTTGCAAAGCAAAGGAAACAGTCAACAAAACCAAAAGACAACCGACAGAATGGGAGAAGATATTTGCAAATGACATATCAGATAAAGGGCTAGTATCCAAAATCTATAAAGAACTCATCAAACTCAACACCCAAAGAACAAAGAATCCAATTAAGAAATGGGCAGAAGACATGAACAGACATTTTTCCAAAGAAGACATCCAAATGGCCAACAGACACATGAAAAAGTGCTCAATATCACTCGGCATCAGGGAAATCCAAATCAAAACCTCAATGAGATATCACCTCACACCAGTCAGAATGGCTAAAATTAACAAGTCAGGAAACGACAGATGTTGGCGGGGATGCGGAGAAAGGGGAACCCTCCTACACTGTTGGTGGGAATGCAAACTGGTGCAGCCACTCTGGAAAACTGTATGGAGGTTCCTCAAAAAGTTGAAAATAGAGCTACCATATGATCCAGCAATTGCACTACTGGGTATTTACCCCAAAGATACAAAAGTAGGGATCCGAAGGGGTACGTGCACCCCGATGTTTATAGCAGCAATGTCCACAATAGCCAAACTGTGGAAAGAGCCAAGATGTCCATCGACAGATGAATGGATAAAGAAGATGTGGTATATATATACAATGGAATATTATGCAGCCATCAAAAGAAATGAGATCTTGCCATTTGCAACGACGTGGATGGAACTGGAGGGTATTATGTTGAGTGAAATAAGTCAAACAGAGAAAGACATGTATCATATGATCTCACTGATATGAGGAATTCTTAATCGCAGGAAACAAACTGAGTGTTGTTGGAGTGGGGTTGGGATGGGAGGGATGGGGGGACTGGGTGATAGACAATGGGGAGTGTATGTGCTCTGGTAAGCGCTGTGAATTGTGCAAGACTGTTGAATCTCAGATCTGTACCTCTGAAACAAATAATGCAATATATGTTAAGAAAAAAAAAAAAGAAGAAGAAGAAGAAGGTAGCGGGAGGGGAAGAATGAAGTGGGGGAAATCGGAGGGGTAGACGAACCATGAGAGATGATGGACTCTGAAAAACAAACAGGGTTCTAGAGGGGAGGGGGGTGGGAGGATGGGTTAGCCTGGTGGTGGGTATTTGGGAGGGCACGTTCTGCATGGAGCACTGGGTGTTGTGCACAAACAATGAATCATGGAACACTTCATCTAAAACTAATGTTGTAATGTAAGGGGATTAACATAAGAATAAAAAAAAAATTAAAAAAAAAAAAAAGAAAGTAAAGGAGGGCATGCATGGCAGAGAAGGGAAGGCTTCACTGCAGAGAGGATGATTGTACTGAGTCTTGAGGCACATGTAGGAGTCTTTCAGGTGGACCGGGGATTCTTCCAGCGAGAAGGAAGAACATGGACAAGAACAGAATGGTGTGGTTAGGAAAGTTGACATAGTTTGGTATAGGTGGAGTTTGAGGTATGAAAGGAAAAGTGAAAAGATGACAGTTGTGTGGTAGACAGGGCCTGAATCTTGCAAAGCCTTATCTACTGCACTGAGAAAGCTGCGTGTATCCTAGAGGGAATGAGTCCTTACTGAAAGGCCAACCAAGTCTGCAAAATTAGATTTGTACTTTGGCAAAAACAGCAGAAGAAAAAAAATTATAAATGGGAGTTTACCAAGTAGATTTGGTAGGGTATAGTGAGAGTGGTCCATGGAGAGAACAGCATGTGAAAAGGGACAGAGGTGTGAAAGAATATGGTGTGTTCAGGGAACAGCATGTAGCTTGATGTGTTCAGGATGTTCATGTATGGGTGATAATGAGAGTGATAAGGTTACAAAGATCATTAAGATGGCAGACAATGAAGGGCATTGTAGGGGGGCAATGTAGGTGGTTTAAGAGCATGGACCCTGGAGCCACGTTGCTAGTGTTTGAGTCCCATTTCTTCAGCTTACTAGCCGTGTGAACTTAGGAAAATTATGGGACTTCCCTTACCTCAGTTTTCTCATATGTAAAATGAGGATAATAGCTACCTCAAAGGTTTGAAGATGAAATTATTCAATATGTAAAAATCAATTAGAATGTTCTCAGCATTAAGGAAAAATATAAATGTTAGCTGCTTTTAGACCATATTAATAAGTTTGAACTTATTTTTCTGGCAACTGGGAAGTCTCTGATGGCCTTTGAATGGAGAGGGTATACTCAAAGTGGTGTTTTAGGAACACTGACTCAGTGGCAGTGTGTGGAGGATAGCCTGCATGGGGAAGAAATTAGAGGCATGAAGCCCTGTTAGGATAATGTTGCAGAATCCAGGAGAAACATGAGGCCTGACTAAAAGATGACAGTAAGATGGAGAGGAAGGGACACACATGAGAAGAATATTGAGGCAAAATGACAGAACTTGGAAAGAGTTGGGTAAGGAGAGTGAAGAAGAAGAAGGTTCATATTCAGTTAGGGGGTCCCAGGTTAGTTCCATGTTTGAGTGTGCCATGCCAACTTTTCACAAATTATGTTCTTCCTTCCTGGTCCTGGTTGCAGTGACTGCCCAACTCTGTTATACTTCCTTGTTTTCTTAAAAGTGTTGTTCTTCTCCAGACTCAGGCCCTCTAGCACAAAAGAGGGGTTAAAATAAACACGATCTGAGATTTCCTGGGAAAGCTGATAGAATAATGCTGGCCTACAGACTCTTACTCAATCTCTTACCACTGCTGCCAAATATCTAACAAAATGAACAAAGATAAATCATAATTTTAAAAAACACTAACAATTTCAACAGCAATAAACAAACAAGGAAAGGAGTAAAACTTCAATATGTAAATTTCCAAAAGTGGCAGCCAAGGAAGAAAACTGAAGACCTTGGGACAGTGCTAAAGTGTTCCTACCTGGTCCAACCCCCAGAAACAGCACTTAGGGGAAAAGGCAAGTCAACAAAATCCTATAAACCCCACCAATTTGGAGAGTAGTAAACAGGAGTTTGGAATGGGTAGGGGAAAAGGTTGAGGAACACAGTATTTGAGGAAGGGTCCAGAACATACCTTCAAGCGGAGAAGCCCCAACATATTACTATAGGATCTCAGCTATCAGCGTTTGCCATTTTCCAGAGGTTCCCTCCATCCTTATATCTTAAGAGTATTGAACCAAAGCTTTGGGAGTGGAATATACTCCTGGCAGGTTTAAATGGGCCACATATTGACATTTAATAAAACATCAGAAGACAGGGTGCCTGGGTGGCTCAGTTGGTTGAGCGACTGCTTTCGGCTCAGGTCATGATCCTGGAGTCCCGCATCGGGCTCCCTGCTCGGCAGGGAGCCTGCTTCTCCCTCTGACCCTCCCCCCTCTCATGTGCTCTCTCTCTCTCATTCTCTCTGTCTCAAATAAATAAATAAAATCTTTAAAAAAAAAACATCAGAAGACAGAAATCAGAGTCTAGTTTCCTCAGCAAGAGAGGCACAACTTTGGCTGAGTTTCCCTTCCCATAATTTACCTGAAAGCTACAGAATAATAAACAGAACATTCTGCTTTCAAAGGAGACCTTGGAAGGGTATATGAAAAGATTCTAGATACACTGGGATGGTTGTCATGGAGGATTCAACCAAATTATATCAAAGCAAATAGAAGCCCTGGCAAGCTCATATTAAGCACAAGCAAGGGGAAAAGAAATGACATGGCTACCATGCCAACATACTACTATAACCAAAGAAGAAAAGGGAAGAAACATAGCATGCAAACAAGAGATTAAATCCATGTGGAGCAGCAACTGCAGTCTTGGGCATTTATCCCAGAGAAATGAAAACATTTTCACACAAAGACCTGTGCACGAATGTTCCATAGTAGCTTTCCTCATAATAGCTCCAAAGTAGGAATAACCCATATGTACTTGAATGGGCAAATGGTTAAACAAACTGTGGTACACCCATACCATGGAATACTATTTAGCAATAAAAGGAACAAACTGTTGGTATACACTATAACTTGGATAGATCTCCAGGCAATTATGCTGAGTGAAAAAAGCCAATCCTTAAAGGTCACATATTATATAATTCCATTTATAAAACATTCTCAAAATGACAGTTACAGAAATGGGGAATAAATTAGTGGTTGCCAGAAGTTAGGGATAGTGAAGGTCAGGAGGAAGGGTGTGGTTATAAAAAGGCAACACAAGGGATCCTTGTGATGTTGGAACTGTTCTACATCCTGACTATGGTGGTGGATACACAAACTAACACATGCAATAAATTACATAAAGGTACATACACACAAATGAATATAAGTAAAACTGGGGAAATCTGAATATCAACGTCAATATCCTGGTTGTGATTTGTACTGTAAGATACAAAATGTTACCTCTGGGAGAAACTGGTTAAAGAGGATCTGCCTGTATTATTTCTTACAAGTGCATGTGAAGCTACAATGATCTTCATAAAAAGTTCAATTAAAATAAAAACACATGAAAGAAAACATAACCCAAGAAACACACACAAAAATTCTGAGCACTTTGCATGTTACAACTCAATAAAACAGAGGCTCTGAGCTCAGTGGGGAGTCTGCTTGAGATTCTCTCCTCTCCCTCTGCCCCTTCCCCTTCTTGTTCACTCTCTCTCTCAAATAAATAAATAAATCTTAAAAAAAGAAACATAGTAAGAGAGAAAACAATACTATTTTAGAACTAATAAATTAAGTAGACACAGCATGGCTCAAAATAGCCATGCCTAAAAATAGAATCACTGATATGAAAGGAAGTATTGTGATAATCATAGTGAATCAAAGCTAAAGGACAAAGGGATTAATTCACTCATAGGATAATAGTCATGGAAAATGAAGACAGTCTAACTAGGCTGGCTAGGATTCCTAACGTCTATGGTGAATTCAAAAAATTGTGCAGAAAAGGTATTTAGGAATGTAATAGAGAAAAATTTCCCTGAAATAAAAGAAGAACCAAATCTGTAGACAGAAAAGACACACTGTGCTCCAGAAAAAAAAAGAAGGAAGGAAGGAAGGAAGGAAGGAAGGAAGGAAGGAAGGAAGGAAGGAAGGAAGGAAGGAAGGAAGGAAGGAAGAAAAGCATGGTTGAACATCAAGGATAAAGAAATAATTTTTCAGGTGTATAGACAGAAAAAAGCAAGATATTTATATGAAGGAAAAATCAGCCTGGTGTCAGACTTCACGGTGATATTCAATACCAAAAGACAACTGAGTAGGCCTATAAAATGTTGAAAGAAAGTTTAAGTGAGACTCGAAGATATCATACCCAGCCAACTACTTTTTCAATACAAATGCAACATGTAGAACTCAGGGAATACAGCATTCATAAAACCTTTTACAAAGTCCATCCAACCAAGAGGAAAAAATCAAATTAAAAAGTCTGGGAACAGATAAACCATGATAGAAGAACACAGGTGGAACACTGAATTCATTTAAGTAAATATCCATACTACATATACACCCCCTAAATAACGGAGGTAATGCTGGCAGCAAAGCAGCATGTAATAGTTAATAACATTGACAGAGTAATGATATAACTAATAAAAATCTGGAGGTTGGGGGAGAGATGAGAGGAGGTATAATAGTGATAATCTTATCTTCCCTAGTGTGAAGTCAATATCTCTTGAGGTGAAATAATATTTATCCAAAGGTTAGCAATTCCTTTGGTTTCATTTTAGTCTTCTATTAAATTCAAGTAAAATTAGATTGAATATTTTTAATAAAACTGGCCTGCACTCTATGATCCTATTTTCATAAAATCATTTTTATCTAGCCATCCATCCATCTCTTTTCTGAATATGCACATAGAGAGATGTCTGAAATAATGTTCACAAAATATTAACACTGATTATTTATGGATAGTAGAATTTTGGGTGATCTGTTGCTTTTTTATTTTTATAAAAACAATAACATCATTTTCTTTCTCTTTTCTCAGAAGAAAGAAAGCTGTATTTGTTCTTTAGTTGTATTGGAATCAAATTTTATCTGATATGGCATGACATTAATGGGCCATATCAGAACCTTGTATATCTTAAATTCATACAGAAATGTTCTTTATGATGTGGAATGACATCCGCCTATTGTGAGACAATACGCATTGGTCAACTAAATATGCAATTAGCACCCACTATAGGTCTGACCCTGTGCTAGACCTTATAGGAGAAACATGGCTTCCAATCTTGAAAGAACTTTTAAAAATTTATTTATTTATTTATTTATCAGAGAGAGAGAGCACGAGGGGGGGAGCGGCAGGCAGAGGGAGAAGCCGGCTCCCCACTGAGCAAGGAGACTGATGTGGGACTCGATCCCAGGACGCTGGGATCATGACCTGAGCCGAAGGCAGACCCTTAGCTGACTGAGCCACCCAGGCGTCCCTTGAAAGAGATTTCAATTCAGCTGAAAAAACAAAATGCATATTAAGGAGAAGTTTCTCACCAAAGGTAGATATGTCAGAGTAAGTGAAAACGGCTAAACTGGTTTTTTTTTTTTTAAAAAGCGATGAATGGGTGCCTATTCTAGGTATGGGAGATACAAAGATGCATGAGGCACATTCTCTGTACTTGAGGAATTTATAATTCAGTTGAGGAGAGAAAGTATAAATATATAATTTTATCATAATATGATAATTGCTAAGATACAAGTATGCCAGTAGTACAATGTGAACAAAAAAGTAAATAAAATAATGAATCAGTAGAGACAGAAATAGATGAGTTGGCTATGGCTCATGTTAAACTTTGCGATGGTTTTGTGTGAGCTTCCACTTTCTGTTTACCATGTTTTACACCATGTCATTGTAATTGATTCTTTAATATCATCCTCCAGTGAGACCATGGTTCTTTGACAGTTCGACTTGGTAAATATTCGAGGCACACTGTGTGCCAAGCTCTATGTTGGAGACCCAGAAATAAATATATAATGGACTGTTCCTTCCTCAAAGAAGGGGGAAAAGGAGGCAACTAACATTTGTGAAAGGCCCATTTGTGCCAAGAAGTTTGCAGAAGATTTCTCATATTATCTTTGCAACAACCCTATGAGATAAATAATGCTAATCTTTTACAGAAGGAAACACTGAAGCTCAGAGAAATTAAGTAACTAGCTGGAAGTCACACAACTGATAAGCGGCAGGGTAGATATTTGAATCTGTATCTGTGCTACAGGTAGTGCCCATCTAATGGGAAGAGCAGGCATTTATAATATACAGTGTTATTCAAGAGTACCTGCCATAAAAGGTATTAACAGAGTACTCTGAGTGCTAGGAGGGATCCAAAAAGACTTCTCCATTGTGACTCATCTTTGAGGAATAAGGGCAAAACTGGGGCTGAGGGGCATTCTAGAAGACAGAAGAGAATTGAATTTCTAAGAAAAAAAAGCTACCATAATGTCCTTAAAATAATGCTCTGAAAAATTTGAACTTCTCCACCAGGAATCTGAGCAGGAAAAAAGTAAACGTAATTTTATTAGCTGTATTAAATTCACTAAAATATTTTGAAAATATAATTAACTATAATTATTATAAAGTTCTAGCTATTTTCTTACTTCTCCACATCTCTCCTCTACACAGTAACATCAAAGCTTGTCACATTTTTTCCCCAAAGTAAGGTCTTGAAATACTTATTGATACCTTGACCTCCTCTGAGGATGTTGCCAGGGGATAATAATGCCAGTGACTGGCAAAGCAGAACGAGGACATTCTGTGCCAAGTCATCCTGATACCCATCATCCTAGCTGGGAATTTCCTTCAGTGGCCAATCTTTCCCCACTTCTGGGTCTATAGAAAACTCAGATCAATCTCAGACAAGTGGCCAAAGGAGAGTGTTAGTACCTTAGACTCCTGGAAGGCTGTCCCTGCCCTCCCAGCTCTCTGCTGTAGACCTTTCTTGTGTGTCCTGAGATCTCTAGGTGTCTCTTTTCCTTTCTCCAGATTCTGATATGTTCCCCCAACAAGCATATCCATTCACCCACCCAGCCACCTATTCATTCATCCAAGTCCACATCCATCCACCAACCTACCCACCTATACTCAACAAATATTCATTGAAAGCTTATCATGTGCCAGATATAATGCTAGATATCTGAGAGCTAGATAGGAAACAGACCATACTGTAGAGTGACCAACTGTCCCAGATTACCCAGGACTGGGGATGGGAGTAGAGGACTCCTGGGATATATTTAGTGCTAAAACCAGGAAAGCCCTGGGCAAGCCAGGATGAGTTGGCTGCCCTACCCTTTTTTTAAAAGGGAATGGGGATACAGGAAACTATAATCTAACAAAAAGAACAGTATTTCATTCATCACTAACTCAAATGTACAAAAGACTAGCACTTAATGAGGACTGAACATCTATTGACCAATCAACCACATGAATGACTGAGGATAGTATTAATATAAGAGATGCTTTTGGAAGGCAGATTCATTCATTCATTCAACAAATACTTATCAAAGGCCTGCTATGTGACAGGTACAGTGCTAATCACTAGAAACACATGGTGATTAAAACCAGACATTGCCCCTGTCCTTATGGTGCTTACAGTATAAGAAGAAAGACAGACATTTACACAGTTACAACAAAAACAGCAGATACTATGGGACCACCTAGTAGGAGAACCTCCCCCAGTCTATTGATTAGGCCGGACTCCTAGAAGAAGTGATTTTTAAACTGAGACTTTCTGGATGAGTAGAAAAGAAGAAGTTAGGTGAGTAGTGGGAGAGAGTTAAATGATTTAAGTCAAATGAGTTCTGGAAAGAGACTTTCCAGATGGGAAGATATGGTTGTAATAGTTAACTCCAACTTCATCCTCTGCAGTTTTATTTTTCCCACAGCATTATTTCACTCTAATACCCAGCACATACTTCTCTTTAGATATTCCACTCAAGATCATCTCTTCTATAAAGGCTCTCTCACCCCTTCTAGGTAGAATAGACCATTCCATCCGTGGCAGTCTAACTATATATTCACCAAACCCTGTTTTCAAATATCCTCCTCAGCATATCGTTAGATTGTATCTCTTGGCCCTCTTGCATCTATATAGGGCCACATAACCACATGCTGTGTCACTTATGGGACAAAATGGTTATAAGAAGGTATATCTTCTCTACTCTGGCTCTCCCCATATGCCAGCTAGGTGATGCTTAGTGATCTTCATTGGAAGATGGAACAGACTTGGATCTCTTAATGACTTTATGAAGTAGAGACTCCCTTCCCAAGCTGACGTGCAATAAAATTTGATGTGAGCAAGAAATACATTTTTGCTGTAAGTCCCTTAAATTGGGAATTCATACATTACAGCAAGTAGCCTTACTTAACTGTTAAACCATCCTCTACCTTGACTATATATCTGTGCTATTTTGAATCATTTAGTACACCTACTTGTTTATGTGAACGTTTCACCTATTAGAATTGAAATTTCTTGATGTATCTTAGTCCTCTTTGAATCTTCAACACCTAGCACAGTGCCTCGCACATGTAAGTACTTAACTATTTGATGAATGAATGAATGAATGAATGAATGAATGCATGCATGATGCCCAACCCTCTGGGGTTTTCCATTATCCCTTTAAAATCAGGCCCACACTGAAAAAAATCCCTTTTTCTGGTTTTCCTTAGCATAACTTACTTTACCTAAAGGAATTTTACTAAATCCTAAGAGAAAACAGAAAATAATTTTAGAAAATAGTAATAGCACAGAGTCAGGATTCTACACTATGGGTTTTGAATTCCACGATCCCAGTAAAAGCAGTGAAAGCTTTTTTTTTTTTTTAAAGATTTTTATTTATTTGACAGAGAGAGACACAGCGAGAGAGGGAACACAAGCAGGGGGAGCGGGAGAGGGAGAAGCAGGCTTCCTGCGGAGCAGGGAGCCCCATGCAGTGCTCAATCTCAAGACCCTGGGATCAAGACCTGAGCCAAAGGCAGACACCTAACGACTGAGCCACCCAGATGCCCCACAGTGAAAGCTTTCTTTATGGAGTCCCCAAACCCTCCCCCTTGAGATAGATTTACTGTTTAGGCCAGTGGTTCTCAAGACTTTTCCCTCCTCCACACCTTTCCCATGCACAAAATGCTCCAATCAACAACAGCTCTCTTCACAACCAGGTAACTGAAATGCACTGATGAGCTGCTGTGGCTTGGCAGGAAGCTTCACCTTTTCCTTTCCCACCACCATACACCCTACTTGTTGTTTGGTCATGAGGCCCTCTGGATTTCCCAGCCTTTAATCTCTCTCACCTCTATCTCTCCATTTCCAACTGCCAGCTGCCAAAAACCTCACTCTACTGTTTCAAATTTCCCAGGCCTTGAAAGAGTTCACGCTTTCAATTCTGATGTTTGGCCTGCTGCAATTACCTATTTCATGCCCAGTTTGCTGGAGAGAAATGATTGCCATCCTTGAGTCCCCATAATGGGCCCTGGAGCCTTCTATAAGGGTTCAGGTGAGCCCTTTTTATTACCCACTTCAGGTCCACAATATAACAAGACCTTCACCACACAATACCCAGAACAGTCCTGCAGTGTGTTTTAGAACCACTACAGAGGTTTATGCAAGAATAGAAAGGATGAGGGATACAGTGTAAAAATGAAGAGGACACAAAAAACTTTGAACAGTTGCTCTGTGAGAAAAAGTATGCTAGACTGCACTGACTATGCTTGTATGATTTACAAATCTTTGTAAGAGCAAGCAGCTCTTTTTCCTGTGCTCACTGGGCCAGTAACCACAGAATAAGCTAAGGTAAAACATAGAACCAGATCACAATAAACAGACCATTACTGCATGCTGGTACCTTAAAGTTAAATCTGAACATTTCCCATGACCTGGGAATAAAGATAGCCATGCTCCCTTTCAGCATGGAGCCCAAAATCTAGAATTTACTCCATTGGTTCAATATAATGAAGCCTATGGCTAAGTGAACAGTTATGTATTCTATATGGAACCCCTAGGGGCTAGCTTTAGTACTGAGCATAGAGTACATAGTCAGTCAATGTTTGATCAATGGATACATTCTCAGCAAATATTTATTCTCTCATGAAGACCATATTCTTTAGGAGTGGAGAGTTGCCAGTTCATGAGTCATGAGACCCCTCCTCTCACCCAAGGGTTCAGATGGTGAGGGAGAGGTGAAAGCAAAAGGGAAAAGTCTAGGCCAGCATGACAAACATAAGACACATGTGCTACAATTCCATTCTCCTTCATCCATGGCAGACATCACTAATCAATCATGGCACTCTACCACTGATTCCACTTGCAGCCTCAGACACCTTTTCATCATATCACTGTAAGCAATCCCTACCATTCCGTTGGGGCATGGCATGAAGTGTATTTACTGTCTTGAATCCAGGTCCCTTTGGTTATGGAGAGAGTACAGGTCTAAAAGAAAACTAAGACACCTATATAGTAGATCAGAAAATCTTCATTGAGTACACCATGACTTTTTTTCACACTCATGGCTAAGATTTATTATAGTGATTTCTTAAGGATGTTAAGATTTATTAAGAATACACAGCCAGGTCAGAAGGGAAAAAATATGAGTGGAATCTGGAGGAATCCATTTGCAAAGGCCATGACTTTTTCTGTTTTTTGAACCTTTGAACATGCTCTTTACTCTTCTTGAAATGAAATTTTTCTCCCTTGTCTTCCTGGTGAACTCCTTGTTATTCTTCACAATTTAGCTCAAGTCTGACCTCCTTTCTGAAGCCTTGTCTCTCTTTTTCCCCATCCCGAAGAGGGTTAGTTATTTCTAACCTATTCTTTTCAGTTTTCTTTCATTCAGGCAGCAACATTTATTATGTATTTACTATGAGGCAGTTTCTATGCTCTTATTCCTTGCCTCATTCCTTAAAGACTGGGGTTGCTGAAGGCTCTGTCCTCAGCCCCTTTCCTCATTTCTCTCCTTGGACCATCCCATTGACCTGCTTCAATGATCAGCCCCATTCAGTTGATGCCACAACTCTCTTGCCTGATCTTTATTTCTGTACATCCACAAATTTGATTGGATGTTTTGCAGGCAATGTTTTTTTTATTTAAATTCAATTAACCAACTTATAGTACATCATTAGTTTCGGATGTAGTGTTCAATAATTTATTAGTTGCATATAACATCCAGTGCTCATCACATCATGTGCCCTCCTTAATGCCCATCACCCAATTACCCCATCCTCCCACCCACCTCCCCTCCAGCAACCCTGTTTGTTTCCTATAGTTAAGTTGCAGACACTTTAAATGTCCAAAATTCAAATAACTATTTTTTCTACTTTGTTCTTGCCCTTCCTCTACTGCTCCCTATCTCAGTGCATACATTGCCGTTCACTCAGGTGCCTAGGTCAAATATCTGGAAACTGAGTCCTTCCTCCTCCTTAGCCTCAATATCTAATTGATTACCAGGCAGATCCTATTGATCCTACCACCTAAATCTCTCTTGCATTGCTCTAACTTACTCTTTTCCCACTGCCATTACCCTACCTGGGTCACCATATTCTTTCATCTGGATCCCTACATGGACCTCCTAACTGGTCCCTTGCATCCAATTCTTACTTCCTTTCAATCTCTTCCCTATAAAACAGTGAGAGGGATTTTTAAAATGTAGATATGATATATAACCTTGAAAACTCCTTAATGGCTTCATGTTCCCCTTGAAGTAAAGTCAAAACATGGCTTTGAATATGGACCAGTACAATCAGGCTGCTGCACTCTTTCCTGCCCATCCTCAACTGGTCACCACCCACCAGCCCCCTCCTCACACTCCACACTCTTGCCACCTAAACTTCTTTCCATTCCTCCAGAATAGAGGCCATTCCTTCTGCTCAGAAAATTCTTTCCCCCACTCCCCTATTGAGTCTGAGTTCTGCCTTTTTATTTGTTTCCACAAGACTTTGTGCTTTCTTCTAATGGTACCTTCACACTAAACTTAAATCACTTGTTTTCTTGTCTGACTCCTTCATTATCCTATGAGCTCCCTGAGGCCAGAGACCATGACTGTCTTATTCTCACCTGTACCCCTAGTGCTTAACGCAGTACCTGGTACAGAGTAGGTGCTCCATAAGTATTGTTTGACTACATGAGTGGCTGGAACTCAGTAGAAAATTTTGATCTAGACTGGGCACAAATTTGGAAGGCTGATAACCCCCTTTGAAGTAGTGCTTCTCTATAAATGTGGTTGTTTGCAAATGTTAATGTATGACTGGCAAGAGATTGAAAGCAGAATAATGGGTGAGAAACAAATTGTTCCCTGGTGTGTGTAGAGCAAGGAACGAGTCAGGAAACAATGAAAGAATCAGGATTGAATTAGCTAAAACAAAAGATTAGCATGAAATAGCCTGAAGGAAGATGGAGAATGGGTAAGGAAGGAAAAGACAAGTAAGTGGTGAACTAAGAATAACAACTAGAACAGGTTATGATTCTTTATATTTTATAAAGCCCTTCACCTATACTGTTCACTGAATCCACACAACAGCCTGATAATATAGCTATTATGATTAAGCGCTCCTTTCTCAATTTTAGCACAAGAGGAAATTGAGGCTCAGAAGATAGTGTAACCTGGCAAAGTCATGCAACAATATAATGAGAAAGCCAGAACTCCACTTCAAGTGTACTGACTGCTATCCCTGTACTATGCCCTGGAGCATCTAGGAGCAGGGAGAATCATGGCAAGTGAGATAGCCATTCTATTTGAGGCAGCTCAGGCATTTTTGACCACCTGCACACACCTCCCATCTGGGTCAGGGGTCTCTCTGCGGGGTCATAATACCTTAGGATTGCTGGTATCACACTCAGCATGCAGCACTGGCATCATGTTTACTCTCTCTCTCCCCTGTTAATTACATCTATCTATCTATCTATTTATCATCTATCTATCTTTCATCTATCTCTCATCTATCTCCCCAGCACAGCAGCCTTAGTGCATGGCACAGAGTGGACTACTGGGCTATACCTCAGAAGTGGTTACTAATAGGAAGGAGCTGAATCAAAAAGAGGGCATGGGACTCAGGAAGGGGCAGGAAGTTCCAGGCCAGCAACTGTCCAGTCTCTTCAGAGAAAAAAACCACTCAGCCCCTTTAAGTTCCACCCCAGTGAGACCCAGATCCATACAGCCAAAGAAAGGAAATTTCTCATAAAAATTCTCAAATTCCCAGGCTACTGAGTGCTCAGAGCCCTCAATGGCCATTCAAACTTAGACAGCAAACAGACAGCAAACAGACCATAAACACACATAGAAAAGACACAAAATCCATAAAGCTTGAATGGCTTCATTTCTCAGATAGAAGGGAACAAGCAGAGGGCTTGAGGGGAATTAAAGGAGAAAGCACCATGGAGTATGTGGTAGGCTAAATAGTGACCCCTAAAAGAGATCCACATCTGAACTCCCTGAAACTATGATTGTGATCTTATATGGCAGAAAAGGATACTGTGGGTGTGATTAAGTTAAGGATTTTGAGTTGGGGAGATTATCCTAGACTACCTGGGTGGGCCCTAAAATGCAATCACATATATCCTTGTAAGTGGGGATCAGAGAAAATGTTAACAAGGCCATGTAACCAAGGAGATAGAGATTGGGATGATGCAGCCACAAGCCAAGGGATGCTGGCAGCCACCAGAACTGGAAAAGGAAAGTACTAGATTCTTCCCTAGAGCCTCCAGACAGAGCATGGCCCTAACAGACACCTTACTTTTGGCTCAACAAGACTGATTTTGGACTTCTGACCTATAGATATGTGAACAAAATAAATGTGCATTGTTTTAAATCACCAAGTATGTGGTAACCTATTATAGCAACTACAGGAATTTAATACAGAGTACAAAACATGTTCAGGCATTTTTAGTTATTGCAGATACTCTGTCACCAATATAGATTATACACGGTGAAGACAGAGGCCCAACCTCTTTCTACTGCCCTCTCACTTCCCCATTAGATGAGAAATCTGGGGTCACTTGTCATATCTCTATCCTCTGTTCCAGAAAGACAAAGAGTGTACAAATCCTGCAGTTTTTCTTTTCAGAAATGCTTCAGAAGCAAGATTTGGGTTGTATGGGACCTGATTGGGCAAGACTTAGGTGAAAGTGGGCAGGTGGGATCTGGCCTAACAGACAAGCTCTGTTGCTTGTTATTTAAGCAACAACCAAGACTAGAGTGCATAGTGCATGGTAGACCTAGATAATGAGAAAAATGGGCATGTGAGATCTCTAGGGGAAGCCAATTTTCATTAAGGAGGGCCATCCCATAAAAGTCATTTGCTAGGGTCCCAAGCCCCAGGTATTAGAACATCTGAGCCAAGAGGCTAATCAGTGGGAACCTGGTGCTAGAAAGTCAAAGCAAGACTGGTGATGAAGCAGACTCCATGCTGTACTGTCTCTTTCTCCTGATAAGGTCAAGATTTGTCCTTCAGAATGAGGTTGGAGTGGAGCCCACATATAACAACAAAACTAGCTAACATCTCATAGCACTTACTGTGTGCCAGGCATTGTGCTAAAGTTGTTCTTATATATTAATTCATTTAATCCTCAGCACAACCATAGTGAGGTAGGTACCATTGTTGTTTCCATTTCAAAGAGAAAGGAAGTAAGGTTTAGAGGAATTATAAAACTACTCCAAGGTCACACACTGAGTAAATGGAGGAGACATAATTTAAACTGGAATTTGAAGTCAGGGCTCTCTGGCTTCAGGGCCCGTTTGCCAGTACATCTCAATCCCAGCTACAAATTAGGAGCTTTAGAAAATACCCCTGTCTGGGTTTCACCTCCAGAGACTCTGCCTTAATTTGTTAGAGGCGAGGCCTGGGCAGCAATTAAAAAAACCCTCTCCCATGTGATTCTAATAGCAGCCAGAGTTGAGACTCACTGGATTAGGCTATATTGACTCTTTTTTTTTTTTTTGAGACAGAGAGAATGAGAGACAGAGAGCATGAGAGGGAGGAGGGTCAGAGGGAGAAGCAGACTCCCTGCCGAGCAGGGAGCCCGATGTGGGACTCGATCCCGGGACTCCAGGATCATGACCTGAGCCGAAGGCAGTCGCTCAACCAACTGAGCCACCCAGGCGCCCCTAGGCTATATTGACTCTTGAATGACTGATAGTCCTCCTTCAAATTCTTCCAGAAGTGTTTGCTTGTTATGGAAATAAATCTCTAATTAATGGAATTTAAGGCCAAATTGGGAGACATAATAATAACTATTATGATACTGATAACAGTAATAACAACTCTTTATGGCTATATAGGCTTTGTCATGTACAAAAGGCTTTCATATGCATTCTCTTCCACTTAATCCTCACAAGAACCCTGCAAATTAATGATTATTAGCTCCATCTTACATATTATCAAACTGAGGCTCAGAGAGATTAATAAGCCTGCCCAAAAGATCACACAGTTAGTAAGCAGTAGAACTTTGGTTTTCTGATTTCAAATTCCCTGCTCTCTTGATTCCAGCACAGGTACAACCTGCGTAGGCCACCGATTTGTAGAAGTTGGAGCAGGCAGACAATAACAATATACACCTCCCAAACTCACCCCTTCTTTTCTATGCCAGCAGCCTCAGCCTCAGCCATCTTTCACCTCAACAGCATCATTTTGTGAGGATTCCCATTTCTGGTATCTGCCCTCTATGTCCAATTTTCAAGGTCATGGTTTAGTTCCTTTCCCAACTATCAACTTTATTTTATCCTTTGTAATGGCATAACTGACAACATAAATCAAAAGAAGAGAAAAAAATAATTCACTGATAATCCTGCCACCCCAATGAGTCATCTGTTTTTATTTTTTATGCTTTCCTCTCCAGAGCTTGGCCATACGCATACATCATTTTTACATACTTGTAATCATAGCATAGATGCAATTTCATACTTTGCTTGTGTCATTTAGCATTATTATATCATAATCATTTGCTGTGTTGCTACAGCATCTTCATAATTATCATTTTAATGGGCATATAATATTCCATTGAGTGGATACACCATCATTTACTTAAGTATTTTCAATTTTTCACTATTATGGATAATGCTGCAATAAACATCCTTACACATGGAACTTTTTCTTCTTCTGGATAGTTTCCTAAACTGTCTATCACATTAAATACACCTCTTCTTCTCATTCAGTCATCCATTTATCCAACCATTCATTCAGTCTGCAAGCATTTTCGGAGCCTCCTGGAACATGCTCAGAACAATCAGACAAAGGCCCTGTGCTGTCTATAGTAAGACAAGCACCTCAGCAAATAACGGTGATATTATGCTGTAAGTGCTACCAGAGTCCAGTGGATAGAGTCTAGTGGAGGGAATGATAAATTCTGCCTCTTTCTCCTGGGGTGGCTTTTCATTGTTCTTAACTGGGACTTTGTCTCCTATCCAGTAGCTCCAGGTAACCTCATTTTTTTCAGTCTCTTCTTTCTCCTTTGGCTGGCCTCTCAGTGTCCCTAACTGAAATTCTCCTTTCCCTGAGCAATCTGCCCCAGCTCGACCCTGGAATGCACACTCCCAGCAACTTATGAGCTTGCTTGCTTCCTTCATTCAAACATTTCTGACTGCCACCTCCTCTTAAGAAGCCTTCCCAAAGGTTACAAAGTATGGCTCTTAGGCCTGTAGTTTTATTTGTTGGGCACAATGTTTTCAAAAGTTGGAACTGGAGTGCTTGTGGACTTGGCATGCCTCTCTGCTTCCCCTCAGGTCCATTTCTCCCTGCTGTCTCAGATTAGGTCAGCTTCACTCAGGAATTGTTCCTGCCTAGTCTGACTGGCAAGGCAACTAGGCTCTCCTCAACTGCAGCTGGAGCTTTCATTATCTTCCCTCACTTCCTTACCCCTCTACGGTAGGAATTTAATTTCTCCTATCTCCCAACTTTTACACATGTTGCCCTCTTGTCAATATATGTCCATTTGCTTCATTTATCTATTCAGGGAATTGGTCAGTTAAGGAACATCTATATTATGTCAGGTCCCCTGTGGGATGTTGGACGTATGGAAATGAATGACAAGTGATCTTTTCTTTTTTAGAGATTTTATTTATTTATTTGAGAGAGAGACAGAGAGAGAGAGAAGCAGAAGGAGAGGGGCAGACTCCACACTGAGTGTGGAGCCTGATGCAGGGCTCGATCTCATGACCCTGAGATCATGACCGGAGCTGAAATCAAGAGTTGGATGCTTAACTGACTGAGCCACACAGGCGCCCCACAAGTCATCTTTTCAGTGATGGAACTCATGGTCCAGTGTACACATATCCTTCATTGATTTGGATTGTAAGCTCTTTTCAAGGAAGAATTGAAAGCAAAAGATCCACTTAGTTAAAACTCTTTATGTAGAGTCGTGCATAGAAAATGACTTATTCAGTGCTCTTTGATGATGACTTTGCCAAAGTAAAGTATTCAAGGGCCATTCTACCTCATCATACCATACCCCACTGACATTTAGTTTTGTGGGACAGCAGCTGACAAAAGTCATATTTCCTCCAGGAAAAAAGTGGTCACCTGAAGAGACTGGATGACTATCCTAATATTTCTCATTAGTAAGGATCTTGTCCTTTCCTCTCATATGATCATTGCCTTTGTCTAAACAAGTTTCTGTTTTATTCATACACTCCTAGGCTTTTGCATAAGTATAGGTCCTAATGTCTGAGTATGAGAGGGCCCTGACCCTCCTGCCTTCTAGCGACCATAGTGGAGACATCTCTTTATCCAGATGGGAGAAAAAAAGAGGTGGGAAGAAAAAAGATGGTTGTGATCTTGCATGGTTTGTCCATGGCATTTGACCCTTGTTTTGGAATGTTCTTTTGACCTGCTCTGATTTTCCATGTATCTGTCCTGGCACTTGCTCTGGGTTATCCTACTTCTTGGACTTTTTTTTTTTTTTTTTTTTTTTTTTTTACAATTTCTTCTGAGGGCCTTTCTTTCTGTGCTCATCTTTTAAAAAAAATTAGCAACAGGGGCGCCTGGGTGGCTCAGTTGGTTAAGCGACTGCCTTCGGCTCAGGTCATGATCCTGGAGTCCCGGGATCGAGTCCCGCATCAGGCTCCCTGCTCGGCGGGGAGCCTGCTTCTCCCTCTGACCCTCCCCCCTCTCATGTGCTCTCTGTCTCTCTCATTCTCTCTGTCTCAAATAAATAAATAAAATCTTAAAAAAAAATTAGCAACAGATTGTTTGAGATATAGTTCATATACCATACAACTCACCCATCTGAGTACACAATTTAGTGGCTTTTAGTGTATATACCAAGTTGTGCAACTTTCAGCGCTAATTCCAGGACATTTCATTAGCCATCAGCCCCTAATTTCTCAATCCTCACCAGCCTTAGGCAACCACTAATCTATTGTCTGTCCTTCTGTATTTGCCTATTCTAGACATTTCGTGTATAAATAGAATTATGCAATATGTGGCTTTTTGTGTCTAGCATAATTGCATCTAACTTCTTAGCATCCATAGTGTAGCATGTGTCAGTACTTCATTCCTTTTTTTTTTGGCTGGTTAATATTCTATTGTATGAATATGCCACAATTTGGTTATCCATTCATCCAGTGAGAGACATCTAAATTGTTTTCAACTTTTGGCTACTATGAATAGTACTGCTATGAACACTCATGTACAAGTTTTTGCATGAACATATTCCATTTCTCTTGAGTAGATAGCTAGGAGCAGAATTGCTGGGTCAAATGGTAACTCTATATTTAGCCTTTTAAAGAACTATCAGTCTGTCTTTCAAAGGGCGTCTGTCCACCTTTTTAATGTTGTTCCTCTTCTCCTCATAACTATTGCTGGTATTTTCTAAATTTCCATTTCCAGCTCAGGTTTCTCTCCTGCACATCTCTGCCTGGACATCCCACAGGCTCTTCAACCTAACATTTCAGAATGGAACTCATTATCTCTTTCCTGCCCCTTAGTGTAGTCCCTCTTCCTCCTGTGTTGCCTATCCTAGTGCATGTCACCCTAATCTATCCAGTTGCCCATATATCAGACAAATACGAGACTCCTTTCCTTTCTCATTCTTCACATCTAATTCATCACCAAGTTCTAAAGGTTCTGTCTTCTCAATAACTCTCCAATTCATCTCCTCTTCTTCATCTCCATTTGCCAGTCCCATTTTGTCCCCAGTAATAATTTTTCATCTAACTTCTAATTTAACTATCCCTCGAAATCATCCTAAATATTACTGCTAATGTGATAAGCGACTTTCCTGCTCATAATTCTTTAGTAGGATGCTCTGGACTATAGAATTAAATTTACCTTCTTTGAGAGACAAACAAAGAAACAGACTCTTCACTATAGAGTGAACTGATGGTTACCAGAGGGGAGGTGGATGGGGGGATGGGTGAAATAGGGATTGGGAAGGGATTAAGGAGTGTACTTGTGATGAGCAACCGGGTGATGTATGAAATTGTTTAATCACTATATTGTACACCTGAAACTAATACAGCACTGTATGTTAACTATACTGGAATTAAAATTAAAAACTTAATAGAAAAATTTACCTTCTTTGTTACCTATGGTAACATGTAATGCTCCAGGAATACTAAATTAGGTATGCTCTCTCATACCTCTGTGTTTTGCACATGCTGTTTTCTCTGCCTTGAAGACTATCCCCATGCTTGTACAGTGAGCACATTTCTACTCATCCTTCAGAGCCCAGATTAAATGCCACTTCCTCTGTGAATTCCTCTGGTAGACTTTGGTCTCACATACCTCATATTCCTAATGAGCCTATATGTGTGTATCTTTACTAGAGACTTTATTATAAATGACCCGTCCTTAACTATCTCCTAGACTGCAAGATACTTGAGGGGAGGGACTGTATAATTTCATCTCCGAATACCCAGCTCCTAACAGAGTGTCCAGTGTCTGGCCCAAAGACACACACACACACACACACACACACACACACACACACACTGAAGTAAGGAGGAAAAAAGGTAAGCTTTATTGACTTTATTGACTCTTTGACACCTGCTCAGGGCCAAGAATGTTAAACACTTCATATATTATCTAATTTAATCCTTACAGCAGCCCTACCTGGTATCTCCATCTTAAAAAAAATGAGGAAATTAGGACTCTCTGAGATTTGGTAACATGTCAAAGCATATAGCCAAAGCAGAGGGAAAATTGAGAGAAAGAAAAGAATTGAACCTCCCTAGGGGTAGTCTTTCCTTAAAAGGGCTCCAACCCGAATCCTCACCAGCTTCATCTTGCCTTCAGGCTCAGAGCCCTCAAATAATGTCCTATCTACAGACCACAGTCATCGCTGTCCCCTTTCCATGAGGGATAAGTCCAGGAAGGACCTTTAAACTTCAGAGAAATGCCACCTCTTGATCTACCTCGAATTCATCTTCTCATCTCAAGACTTCAAGTGGCCCATCACAGCCACCTCCATTCCTCCCCTTTAAGAGCTTGATAATCTTCCTAGCTGTTATGATTCATCTGTGGCCAAATGCCTTTTTGCTTGAATTGATCTGAGACAAGATGGGGGTTTTCAAAATGAACTTTTCTCAGAAGCTGTGGGGAACACAACAATTTTTTTAAAATTACAAAACCCTAGAAATAAATGAGTTTACAGAAGATTGATTCCTTTTCCTAATGGAACTCAGATCTTTCCACTGATGGGCTTGGCTGGCACAGTTTATAGGGCACTCAATCTCCATTCCTATTCTTGGCCTCATTCCTGTCTCACTTGGATGCTCAACCACACTACTCAGACTCATTGCCTGGAAAGTTTGGGTTGGTGCCACCATTAGGTTTGGTGGGATTCTCCGTCTTTTCCAGAACCTGCTTTATTAATTTAGCTTTGGGGATGATATGGGGAACATTTCCAGATTGCCTCCTGGTCCTGGGAAAGTCTGTACTTGTCCTGAGTAGCTTTCCTGGCCCCCAGAGAGAAATACCCTGGTTCCTGGTCCCAAGAGTGATGAAAGCACTTCCTCATCTAGCCCTAGAGAGGCCTTTCTTGAATTTCAGGAGGCCTCACAGGTGTTTCTGTAGCTCCTTTTACAGAGCCTTTTTGGCTCTGGTCTCTGAAAAACCCATCTTCACCTTCACCCCAGCCTGTTTCTCTTGGTCCCTTTTGGTTTTACTGAAGCATATCAGGGGTAGACACCTCTGAGAGTGGTGGTTTGGTTCACAACAACAGCCCTGTGACAGTCACTGCTTATTGTCTACCCGATAGCTGTTTCCCCACTCCTTTTGCTAACAGATGGAAATATGCTGTGTCCTTGATGATGAATTAACCAATCCCAGAACTCCATATCCCTGGGCATTGTATTGACAATAAGTTTCCCTTATAGCTTAAGTCACTTTTTGATGTATTTTCTATTAATTGCAGCTGAAAGCATCTCTGGGAATGCCCCAATTCCCAGACCCAGTGGTCAAGTTGGCCCTATGTTATATGACCCTGTCCTCCCTCCATCACTGATTGTTCCAAGGTTTAAAAATCTGTTCCAAGTTGTCCAATCAGCTTCACTCTGGGGAATTTAAAACTGGTAGTGAGAGACACAAAGCCTGGGAACCAGTCATTGGAGCTGAGTTCCGCAGGTGGCAGTGCTCTAATGAGGAAGGGACACAGACTTCTACAGAGCCATCCTTGTTCCTGCCCTTCCTAAGGGCAACTCTTCCTTTTGTTGCTTGCAACCAAAAGAGCCTTAGATAATGATATCTACCTGATTAGACATTAGGATCACTCTAGCCTTTTGTGACACACAGCTGTTGTTCTAGTCCTGAGATTAAAAATTGCTTTCCTTTCTATGTCAATGTTGATCCATTGCCTAAAGTACTCAGTTAAGGACTTTCAGGTAGAGTCAGCACTGAAGTTGGGGTGCAATGACTAATTAGCAATGTTCACAACAGGTGCAAGAGTGGTTAAGTGGCACTATGTATTTGCAGTAAGTTTGGTGGAACCAAGTATTTGCAGACCCTATCTAGGCTAATACCTGAAGCTAAGGTAGCCTATGTGGCCTCTTTCTGAAGCCTGTACATCTCTCTAGTTCACTAACACAACTTTGTGACCTTGGCCAAATCACTTTTCTTCTCCGAGCTCCAGTTCCTTAAGTGTAAAATAAAAAGGTTGGATCATATGATCATGAGGTCCTTTCTAGTTCTACAATTCAGATCAGGCCCTTTCAAAGGTCAGTAGCATACTCCCTTTCCCTTTCTGTTTCAAAACTCACTCCCCTCCCCCTATTATAGCATTCACTGAGATCCAGTGTCTTGTCTGAGGAACCCCTCCAGTTCTCAGACTGTTGGTAGAGGAGAGAGGATTGAGAGGTCTTGAGCCCAGTGAATCATCAGGCTTTTCCCAATTCAGGTTATGAACTCCACCTACTTCCCCAGGGTTTCTCTGATGATCCATTCAGGTGCCCCTCTCCTATCCTTGGGAATGACCTTCTCGAATTTTATCTCTCCAGAAAAATACTTCACATGCTGAGTTATAGTAATAGACAATATTCATCAGCAGTAAAAGGGTTGCTCTCTCATGTCCTCCCTCCTCTGCTCCACCTGATGTGCCACCCCAATCAGGCCTTCATCCCACCCTTTGGCTGCCACTGCACCTCCCCTGCCTCTCTCCCTTCACACACAGTCCTGCATTTCCTGACGATTTCTTCTTTTACACCCCAACTACCTGTACCTCTCCCCTTCACCCTACAGTAGGCTCTGGCCTTTGGTGGCAACCCAGTCTTTACCTTCTGTCTACCCTGTCACCCCACTCCAGTCTCATTGCCCCCCTCACAGGCCTCTCCCTCTGCAGCTGCTACAGTCTGAATAAGCGCACACACAAAAATACCACATGTATTAAAGTGAAGCTCTTGTTGGACAACTACAAATTTCCCTGGGCAGGATTTCAGTGTGATTTTCTCAGGGTTCTTATGGAGTCTGAGTTCTTGCCCAGACCCAACGTCCCCACCCCAGATGTCTGGGGCTTGTAGGGAACCAGGCCCTAGCCAGTCCCAGAGGACCAGCTCCCTAAAACTTCCTTGTCCACCAGTCAGGGGCCAAAGGAACAGAGAAGGCAGGAGAAAGTCAGCTAAATGGGACAGGGAGCAGGCAGCTTGCCCTGCAGGGGAGTTTAGCTCAGAACTGGGGGCCTGAGGGCAGAGAACCAAGCTCCCCCTCACTGAAGCAGAAACCAGTCTTATAAATAAACACATAAACAGATTACCAATGAGTCTGGAAGGGCTGCTAAGGGGCTGGAGAACTGAGCTGTCCCCAGCCCCACCCCTGGCACTTCCCCCAAAACTTAGGCCCCAGCTTTGCCCAGGAAGGCCTTGGAAAAGGGATTGGGTGTCCAAAGCCCAGGCCCCACCCAGCCTCTCAGTTGCTGAAAGAAGCCCTGAGCTTGGCCAGACCTGGGCCTCTCCACTGTTGCCCCTTTCTCCTTGGCTTCTCCACCTGGAATCCCATTCCAAGTCTTTTTGCTTCTCAAGCCTGGGCTCTTGCCCATCTCCCTAGTGCACTTCTGCCATCCCTTGCCAGTATTTCACTGCTCCTAGCCATTTCCGCAATACTCCTCAAGCACATTTACCACCATGTGCCTCCCTCTGTGGGCCTCCTTTCCTAATACCCGCTATGAACCTTGAAAATGGCCCAAGATAATACTCACTTCATCTCTCCCCTTCCCACTCTTACTCTCTCAGAAGCCTAAGTAGAACCTTCAATTTAAGTTGTTTGGGCCTCAGTTTGTCCCAAGATGCTGAGATCCCCGCCCAACCCCCACAAGCATCCCCGAGGAACGTCTACATGGTATGGAACAGAATTGAAGTGCCCAAGCTCTGGGCCTCAGAGAGATTTTCCCAGCCTGTGTATTTTGGTCAATGCCCTTTTCTGCCACTCCCATCACAACCATTTGGGAATGGCACCCGCATGCAGGTGATGGGAGGGCCCAATGGGATCTGATAACAGGGCAGAATGCTTGCTTCCAGATTTGGCTCAGGGAGAGAATACTGCCCCTGGGCTAGACTGGAAGTTCCATAGCTCTGTCTGTGCTCACTGCTATATACTCAAGGCCTAGCAGTGTCTGGCACATAGGAGGCACTCAACAAATATGTAGAAAAGTGCATGCATAAATATCTAGATGAATAAAGTTTACAGCAACAAACTTCTAGGGCCTGGAATGGAGCCTGTTCATATGACTAAAATCCCAAAGCCTCTGTATTAGGTTTCTATGGCTGCCAGACACATATATACAAACTTAGCAGCTTAAAACAATACCTATTTATTAGCTCACAGTTCTGTAGGTCTGGAAGTTTGGTCGGGCTCCACTGGGTTCTCTGCTCAGAGTCTTATAAGATCAAGATCAAGGTTTCAACTGGCCTGAGCTCTTATCTGGAGGCCGGGAGTAAGAATCCACTTCTGCACTGATTTATGTTGTCAGAATCCACTTCCCTGTGGCTGTAGGTCTAAGGCCCGCCCCATTTCTTTGTGGGCTGTCACCTGGGGGCTGCTCACTGCTTTGAGAGAGGTCACCTGCATTTTTCTCATCTGCCCCACTCCATCTTCAAACCAGAGACAGTGTGTTGACTTTGGTTTCCCCTTCTTCCTTCCTCTTCTGCCACCAGATGGAGAAAGTTCTCTGCTTTTAAGGGGTCATGTAATTAGACTAGGCCCATCCAGAAAATCTCCTTTTTAAAAAAAATTGTGGTGAAATATACATAACATAAAATGTACTGTTTTAACCATTTTTAAGTGTACAATTCAGTGTCATTGAGTACATTTCTATTGTTGTACAACCATCACCTCTATTGATCTACAAAACTTATTTATCATTCCAAACTGAAACTCTATATCCATTAAAAAATGACTCCTTATTTCTTCCTCCCCCAGCCCCTGGAAACCACCATCTTAAGTTTCTGTCTCTGAGAATTTGACTTCTCTAAGTACTTCATATAAAGGAAATCACACAATATTTGTTTTTGTGTGTGTGTGTGTGTGACTGGCTTCTTTCACTTAGCATAATGTCCTCAAGGTTTATCCCATGTTGTAGCATGTGTCAGAATTCCCCTCCTTTTATTTTTATTTTTTTTTAAGATTTTTTATTTATTTATTTGCGAGAGAGAGAATGAGAGACAGAGAGCATGAGAGGGGGGAGGGTCAGAGGGAGAAGCAGGCTCCCCGCCGAGCAGGGAGCCCGATGCGGGACTCAATCCCGGGACTCCAGGATCATGACCTGAGCCGAAGGCAGTCGCTTAACCAACTGAGCCACCCAGGCGCCCCAATTCCCCTCCTTTTAGGGCTAAATAATATTCCATTGACTCTCCCTTTTTAAAGGTCAACTGGACCATATAATATAACACAACCATGCAAGCAATATCTTATCACATTTACAGGTTCTTGGAATAAAAATATGGACTCCTGGGGCCATTCTTAGAAATTCTACCTACCACAGCCTCCAATTCAGGGATGTTGAAAATTGCTATCTTCTACCCAGAACAAAGGAGATCAGTGTGTGTAGTAGCCAGAGCATGTATTGGATCTGGTGAAGGTGGATGGTATAGGGAATGGGCTGAGAGATGATCCAGTGGGAAATAGCACTAATGTTTATTGAATACCCACTAGGTGCTAATAGGTGCTATTACATGCATTATTTCCTTTTATTCTAACAACACCTATGAAGAATATGTATTCTAATCTTCATTACAGATGATAGGCTCAGAGAGTTTAAATGACTCTTCCAAGGTCTCACAACCAGTAAGAGGAAACAGGTGCTTAACCCCAAAGTCCATGCTCTTGCTACTATACCGTAACACCTTCCAATACTGGAAGTAAGGATGGTCAAACCTATGAGGGCATGACTGAATGGCTCTTGTCTGCACCTCTCCCCAGCCCTGTCCACCTGTACTGGATACTGGAACAGTATTTGTGAATGCTGGCAGCACAGTGGAAGGTGACTGTTATGGGCGAAATGTTTGTGTCTCCCCAAAATTCACATGATGAAGCCCTAACCACCAATGCAACTATATTTGGAGGTAGGGCCTGTGTAGAGGTAATAAAGGTTAAATGAAGTCATAAGTGTGGGGCCCTAATCCCATAGGCTGCTGTACTACTAAGAAGAGGAGGTGGCCCCAGAGCTTGTGCTCTCTCTCTCTCTCTCTTTCATTTTGCACTCTCTCTCTCTCTGCCATAACAGGACAGTAATGAGAAAGCAGCCATCTACAAGCCAGAAAGACAGTCTTTTCCAGGAATCAAATTAGCTGGCACCTTGATCTTGGACTTCCTAGCCTTCAGAACTGTGAGGAAATAAATTCTGTTGTTAAACTATGCAGTCTGTGGTATTTTGTTGCGGCAGCCTGAGTAGACCAAGACAGTGACCAGGAAATACAGCAGCAGAAAGCAAGATCAAAAGAAAGCTCCCAGCCCACATGTGCAGTCCTACTCTATGTCTTTGACTTTTCTGGCATTCACTGAGAGCCAGCTTGGGTGTTCTGCTGGCTCAGGTCTGGGGACTAGAAGGATGGGGGAAAGGGCCAGTTTCTGTGACTCAGGCTGGCCTAAGATAGTTGCCTGTGAACTGGATAGGGCTGCTGGACCAACTGGGACCCTGGGTGCGAGGCCACCTCTCTAGGCAGGGCCAGGAAGGCTGCAAAAGGAATTAGTTACAGCTGAAAATCTGAAGCAGGAAGCAAGGCAAGTGCATAGTGCCATCAATGTGCAATTCATTTGTGATTGTGAACAGCATATTTGGGATGTGACAGCCGACTGCTGGGTCAAGCAGCCAGCAGAGCTGGGTTGGTTTGGAGGCAGTTCAAGACTCTAAACTGAAAAACCATATTTTTGGGGAAAGACCATGACCATCTGTTTCAACTCGGAGCCTGGCTCCTCCCCACTGATGTAGCTGGTTTCTTCTGTCACAGTGTATGGGTCCCAACTGTGGCCCCTGGAAACAAAGATCCCAGTTGTTCAATGGCATCTCACTCTTGGGGCTGTGGCTTAGTTATATATTGCTGTGTAACAAGTTACCACAAATGTAGTGGCTTAAAACAACATAAATTTATTATCTCATGGTTTTCATGCATCAGAAGTCTGGGCACAGTTTAGCTGGATTCTCTGCTCAGGATTTCACTAGGTTGAAATCAAGGTGTTCACAGGGCTGCAATCTCATCTGAAACTTGGAGTTCTCTACTGAGCTCACTGGCTGTTGGCAGAATTTAGTTTCTTGCCATTGTAGAGATTAAGTTTCTTTCTTTTTTTCTTTTTTTTTTTTTTCTGGCTGTTGGCCAGGGATTACTCTCAGCTCCTAGAGGCTGCCAACCCTGAGGTCCTTGCCACACAACCCTTTCCAAAGGCAGTTCACAACATGGTTGTTCGCTTCTACAAGGCCAAAAAGACAGCATCTGCTGAGGCTTCCTCTCTCCCTCCACCCCATCTTTCCTCCCTCCATCCTTTCCTCCCTCATTTCTAACTTTTTATTTTGAAATAATTATAGAATAACAGGAAGTTGTAAAAATAGTACAGAAAAGTCTCACATATCTTTTATGCAGTGTTCCCCAATGGTTACATCTTATATAATTATAGTACAATATCCACTCCAGCCAAATGACACTGGTGCAATGTGTGCATAGAGTTCTATGCCATTTTATTACGTATATAGATTTGTGTAACCACCACAGCTGTCAAGATTCAGAACTGTTTCATCACTTCAAAGGTCTCCCTTGTGCTACTTCTTTATAGTCACATCTACCTCTTTCCCTCCCACCATCTCTAACCCCTGGCAACTGTTAATCTGCTCTCCAACTCTGTAATCTTGTCATTTGACAATGCTATATAACACACAGTATGTGACTTTTTGAGACTAGCTTTTTTGTTTGTGTTTGTTTGTTTTTCATTTAGCATAATGCCCTTGAGATCCATCCAAGCTGTTGCGTATATCAATAGTTCGTTCCGCCCCCTTTTTTTTTATTGTTGAGTAGTAGTCTATGGTGCAGATGTACCACAGTTGATTTAACCATTCAAGTTGTGAGGGACATTTTGATTGTTTTCAGTTCTGGCTCTTACAAATAAAACTGTTATGAACAATCATGTGCAGATTTATCTGTCAACATGAGTTTCCATTTTTTTCTGGGTTAAGTGTACAAGAGTGCAATAGCTCAGTTTTATGGTGAATATATGCATAGTTTTTATTTTTTAAATTTTTTTAAAGGTTTTGATTTTTTTTACTTACTTAATTTTGTGTGCGTGTGAGAGATAGAGAGCACATGGGCAGGGGAAGGGGCAGAGGGAGAAGCAGACTGGGATCATGACCTGAGCCAAAGGCAGACACTTAACTGACTGAGCCACCCAGGTGCCCTATATGCATAGTTTTTAAAGAAACTGCCATAGTCTTTTCCAGAGTGGCTGTAATATCTTACATTCTTACCAGCAACGTATGAGCAATTCAGTTTCTCAAATCCCCACCAGCATTTGTTTGTTTAGCCTTTTGAATAGGTAGTTTTAATTAGCAATTCCCTAATGGCTAATGATGTTGTACATCGTCTCATGTGCTTACTTACTGTTTGTATATTCTCTTCAGTGAAATATCTCTTCATAAATTTGGCTTCTTTTCTAATTGGGTTTCTTTTCTTTTCTTTCTTTTTTTTTTTACTGTTGAGTTCTGAGAGTTCTTTATACGTTCTAGATACCTGTGCATTGTCAGATACGTGGTTGCAAATATTTTCTCCCTGTCTGGAGCAGCTTGTCTTTTCTTCCTCTTAACAAGGTCTTTCATAGAAAACATCTTTAATTTTGATGTAGTCAAATTTATTAATTCTTTTATGGATCATGCTTTTCATGTCAAATCTAAGATCTCTTCACTAATTCATAGGTCCCAAAGATTTTCTCCTGTTTTCCTCTAAAATTTTTATAGTTTTACATTTTATATTGAAATCTATGACCCACTTTGAGTTAATTTTTATATAAGGTACAAAGTTTAAGTCAAGTTTTGTTTTGTTTTGTTTTGTTTTTTGCTTATGAATGCCTAAACACAGCAACATCAATTGTTGAAAATATTTCTTGTCTCTTTTAAGGGATTACCCAATTAAGTCAGGCCCATCCAGGATAATCATCCTTTTGATTTACCCAAAATCAACTGACTATGGACCTTCATTACATCTGAAACACCCCTTTTCCCATGTAGTAGCATAATTATGGGATTGATAGCCCATCATATTTAATGGTCCCACCCACACTTAGAGGTAGGCAATTATATAAGGGTGTGTGGATCATTGGGGTTGTCATCCTAGAATTCTATTACATGTTGGGAGCATCCATTCACACCCAGCTTTTCCTCCCTTGGGTTTGAGAAACTCTGCCTAGCCCTAGGGTCTTGTCCAAGTGAGGATTGGCTCATTTGGAAAGTTCCATAGGGAGCTGAGGGTAGTTATGGGTGCATGTGTACATGCCAAGGGTAGGTAAAGTGCATTGTGTATGCCAAGCCCCAAGGAAAATATGATTTGGCCATTCCTTCCCATAGTTAGGGCTGGGTGCCCTCATCTGAACTAAATAGCTTTGGTGGTGAGGTGAAGCATGGGGTGGAGGAAGGGCACTATTACATGAGTCCTTTCTTTTAAAATAGAGCTTGGATTAACCAACTCAGAGCAGAAGGTTGTAGGCCCAATTAATGTGGGCAATGCCCATTCTCTCTTGTAATCTATTTTCTAACCTTCACCAGAGTCCATGTTCTGTCACTGACATTCAGCTAATAAGCAGTGTTGGAAGCCCAGAGGTAAAATTTCTTTTAGTTGTAACTTTTTTTTAGCCATGGGATTCTTTTTGTCCTTTTGCACATCTCTCAGAGACTTCCACCACATCTCTTCTGCCCCCAAAAAATCAGGTTTGAAGAAGAGTATGCCCAACTGGAGCCTTCTGGTAAAAGACCCCGACAGCCTTTTTGAAACTGCAGACAGGCCACTACCATAGAGGGATTGGGTTCACTCTCTGACTTCTGAATGGAAGGTGACATGGTGAAATTAATTCACAATGGTTCTTTCAAGCTGGAACCTACCCGAAAATTGTGAGAAGCAAATGGCCAAGAAACATGAGAAAAATTTAAAAGAAAAGATGAATTGAGAAATGTAAGGGGGAAGCCATTAGAAGAGAGACCCACCTGAAATGAGTGGGATCCAAAACCTGTTTAATTAGTCCTTCATGAGATATATACAATGGAATATTATGCATCCATCAAAAAGAATGAAATCTTGTCATTTGCAATAATGTGGATGGAACTAGAGGATATTATGCTAAGCAAAATAAGTCAATCAGAGAAAGAAAATTATCATATGATCTCAATGATATGTGGAATTTAAGAAACAAGGCAGAGGATCATAGGGGAAGAGAGGAAAAAATGAAACAAGATGAAACCAGAGAGGGAAACAAACCATAAGAGACTCTTAATCATAGGAAACAAACAGGGCTGCTGGAGAGGAGAAGGGTGGAGGGATGGGGTAACTGCATGATGGACATTGGGGAGGGTATGTGTTCTAATGAGCACTGGGTGTTATATAAGACTGATGGATCACAGACCTGTACCCCTGAAACAAATAATACATTATATGTTAATTAACTGAATTTAAATAAAAAACTACCACAATGGTCAGGTCCTAAAAAGTGTACAATAAATATATTTTTTAAATACTAAAAAACCCACAGCAATTAGTCCTTCATGAAGCCAAAGGAAAACCTAAAGCAAGAAGAGTGAGGAGGAGCACAGAAGTCTCATATGATCACATTCCCTTATTCTCTCACTCCCATACTGCTCTGAACTTTCTTCTTCACCAGCCCCATCATTCCCAATATGAATGGTACCACGGGAGCTGAGCAGTGTGGTAGCCTTGATTCCAATGTGTGCTTCTGAAATGGCACTCGAAAGTAAGCAAACTACCCTACATTCTCAAACCTCTCCTTTATGTGTTCTGAATCCTATCGTCATGCCTCCTTCATTATTCAATTGTCAACCTCTGCTGGTTTCTACACAAACACACACACACACACACACACACACACACCAAGTCTCTCTCATCTAAAAATTTTTTCAAGCTTGTATTTTCCTTCAGTACCATCTTAATTTGTTTGATCTCAGCCAAGCTTCTTGAAAAGTGGTCTAATTCATTGTCCATTTCCTCACCTCTCAGTTACTCCTCAGACCAGTTACTAGGTTCCTGCCACTCCACTAACTACATGGACAATAGTCAGGACAAAATCCATAGGGACACTTCCAGATATTTCTTTTATTAGAACGCTTTTCTACACTATCTGTGCTAACCACTTCTGCCTTTTGAAAACTTACCTTGGCTCTCATGATTCTCCCCTACCATGGCTCACCTCTTACCTCTCTGACTGACTGCTTTTTTTCAGTTCTCATTGGCTTTTATGTGTATTATAAAAGTTGGCAGATTTGGAAGTCCTGTCCTTAGCCCTCATCACTTCTTTCTGTATGTCTTCTCCCTAGATAGCTTCATACTGAGGATTCCCCAAACTCTCAGTCCAATCAAGTCTTTTGGCTGAACTCTAGACCATCTATTGGATCTCTCCTTCTCCTCAAATTTTGCATGCCCCAAAACAAGCTCAGTATCTTCCTGAATCCTCTTCTATCAAACTATGAAACTAGAGCCCAGTGATTTTCATCTTTTATTAGTTACATCATTATTTTGTCACAACAGAAACCTGGGTGTAGTTGTCTAGAGTGTAGTTATCTAGATGAACATCATCAAGTTCTATCAATTCTACTTCCTAAATAGCTCTCCAGTATGGCTCCTTCTGTCCATTGCTACTGCCTTCTTTCAGGTCTTTATCTCTCACCATGTCTAGTGATGCTACTGCCTCCTAACTTGTCTCCCTGTCTGGAGTCTTGCTCCTCCATGATTGCTTCATGTAGTGGCCAGAGTGATGAAAAGCCTTTAGAATAAAACCTGGGACATAGTAGGTACAGTAAAGTTTTGTTGAATGAATGGATGTCCAAATGCTCTCTGGGGTGCCATACAAAGCTTTGTCTATTTTCTAGCCTCCTTTCCTCTCTTGCTGTTTAGGTTCTAGCTAGTGAGTGCAAGAGCAGATCTCACAACAGGTCTTCTGATTCCAAGTTTGAATGCTCTTTCAATCACCTATAGCCCAGCTGCATTCCTTTCAGCCTCATTTCATGGAAATCTTAAAAAACCTTCTGCTTAGGAACATTTGAATGCAGTCCCAACTGGAGGCAAGAGTACTGACAATATGACCTCCCTTTGTCACTTCCCATGAGGGAATGCTATGATGTTACACCCACAAGGGAAGGAAGGGGATAGATTCTATAGAGGTCTAAAGCATGGAAGAATTCAGATCATGATTTTTGCATGTATTAATTCATTCATTTACTCTATGCCAGGCTCCACATCAGGCCTTGAGGGTATGACGGTGGGCTCCGACGCCTTCAGGAGTATTGATGGACAATGATGGGAGCTTTTGACATATCAGGAAGTAGAAGGGAGTGAGCCTGTGGAGCATGACCTTGGTGGTAGTGGGGAGAGAGCATCTCCCATGCCCAAGAAGAATGGCCAAAGAACTGCCCCAGGATGTGTCCTGGCCCACTGCACCACCAGGGCAATGGGACATCATAAGATGGTGAGCAAAGAGGAATTCCTGAGTCTGGAGCAAAATATTATTACTTGAGCTCCTCACTCCTTGCTCTAACCATCCCTTAGAGCAACAATTATCCCCCATATCTCTGGATACGTAGGATGTGGCCAACTCAACCTTCCTAGCAGTACCCAAGATGGGTGGCAGCATAAACTTCTTTGGGAAGATGTTATTGTGTGGAATGGAACATGTACACCAAGGGACAAGTTACCTAGGATTCTCCTCAGTCTCAGTTTCCCCCCATAAGCCTCTAGCTCTTCACTGGTGACTCACTGAGGTGCCCCCAAACGAGGGTCTTTTATCGAAAATCTTAGAACTTTCTTGACACTATTTGAAAAAAAATATACCAGATAATTGCTGCCAGCATTGTTGGTGGAGAAAGATTGGCCCCTCACACAGCTGACCTGTGAGCACTAAGGCAAGCAGCAGGGATCAAGGCTGCAAAACTCAGCCAGCGGAAGAATGTCTGTACTGTGACCCTGTGCCTTCTCCCCCGGGGTCTGAGCCAGACTCCTAGGCTGGCCTTCTCTGTGCCCCTCTCCCTCCTCCCTCCCCCCTTTCTGGGCAGGGCTGTACCAGACCAAGAAGACACTGCCCCAGGGGCTCATAAGCTGAGCGAGACAGTCCAATTATCTTCACTTTATGGGGCTCAATTGGAGTGAGTTCAGAAAAGAGCAACCTGAACAATTAAGGGACTAGAGGGCTCACTCAGCTTCTGGGGCAAGATAAAAGGCAGGAGGTCTGAGGCAGCAATAGTGGTTTCAGGGGGAGTGGTGACTAAGGGGAAGGGCCCACAAGAATGTCTGCCAGCAAGTGAGTGTTGAAGCAAGTGAACACCTGGGAAGGAGGGGGTGAAATGAGTGGGCGCAAGGCAAGGGGGGTGAGCCCCCAGGAAGGACAGGCAAGAGGCTCAGAGCTCAGATCCAGCTTTGGGGAGTCAAGCTATGTTGAGCAAGTAATAAATTCTGGCTTTCCTAGCCCAGGCCCTGGCTTGAGGGAATCCCAGGAAGTCCCAGAGAACAGAGCAGCCAGGAGGGTGGTGCCTCTGACAGAAAGAAGGCCTAGACCTGAAGCCTGTTGAAAGCTCAGGCCCTATAAGAGGGTCATATAATGGAGAAAATAATGGCTTGCTGGGCTGGTTGAGCTCCAAAGTGTCCTGGGATATCTGTTCCAGCCCTGTTAAGATCCCCCAGGGATGGATGCTCCTAACCCAACTCAATTCTTCATTTAGAATTTGTATCAATACTTAAGAGGTAGAGTGGGCATGGCCTAGTACTGGTTGGCAATGGGCCCTGCTTCTGGACCAGCCTCTACTTCCATTAGGCTGTGTGACCTTGGACAAGTCCTGTTCTTTCTCTGGGTCTGTTTCCTCCTCTGTCAAATAAGGAGAACCTTCTGAAACTGTGGAACCCTCTGCCTTTTGATAAAATCTTAAACAGAACCCTACTGTATAAAGCAGTTAAAAGCAATTGCTTTGTTAATAGAAATGTATTTATTAAGTTCAAATTTATGTCTTTTACTTTATTATAAAGTAAATCAATGAGAATTATGGGGCTCTTTTGATCAAATAAATGATTTGAAATGAATAGTCATAGCTCTTGGTTGCTGTCCGAAATCTGCCAACACCTCCAATGTTTGCAGAACCCCTAAAGTTCCTCTGTAAAGCCCAAGGGCCCCCACAGAACTCTGAGTGAAAGCTATCACCTCACTTATCTACCATATTCCTTCCAACTCAGACTTTTTCAAAATCTAGACTGTGTATCCCTAGAAGGTGGACACTCTGTATCCTTTATCTTGTGTCCCCAGTACCTTGGAACCTTGACGCCTGACCCAGGGCTTTGCACAAATTTTCCAAAAAAAGTCTGTTGGATTGAATTGGGGACCTTTGGTCAGGTTACAGAGGTGGGCCTTGGTGGGGAGGGTGCCCTACTCAGACACAAGGGCTCTGCTCTCTTCAGAGCTCCCTCCCAGATGACTGAGAGGAGCACTTTTGGAGAAGGAGGGCTTAAGTCCTGGTCTTTGGGTGCATCACTCCTGCCAAGCTCCTTTTCACTTCAGGTGCAATCTCTGGAAGGTTTCACTTCTGGGTGCCAAAGAGGCAGCCCAAACCAGGATTTTTTAGAGGTTGAGCAAAGCCAAGTTGGCCATAGTAGAGGAGGTGGCCTGGGCAAGAAGGAGCAGAGTGAAACTGAGCTGAGTACACTTGGACATGGAATGCTGACTGTGGAAATGACTTCGCAAAGCAGCTTACTAAGCAAGGGTTTGGGAACTACAGTGCCGTGCGGTTTCCCGTGCAGCTGTCCTTGACTGGCAGGTGATTTTAGGTTGTCCCTTGAGAGACTCTGGAGTTAGTTTTGATTGATTGTTGTTCGTTTTTTTCCTTTTGTATCTGCTGCAGAATTTCTTAAAATGAAAAATTTTAATTAGTTTCATGGTGCAAAGTTCCAAAGGAATACAAAGGTATGTAGTGGGAAAAAAAGTATGTCTCCTTCCTTCCCTAGTCACATGATATCTTTTCCCAGAGACAACCACCATGATCACCAATTTCTTTATACATATATCCTTCCACAGATATGTTATGCCTGTACTACATTTATATATCCTTCCAGAGATATCTATACAAATACAAACAAATAATGTTTGTGCATGTGTGTGTGTGTTTCTGTTTTCGGTTCACCTCCCACAGAAATGGAAGTATTCTGTACACAATGCTCTTCATGTTCTTTTTAATGACTGCATAGTATTTCATTGTATGTGTAAATAAAATTTATTTAACCCATCTTTTATTAATGACATTTGGGTTCCTTCTAATCATTTCTGTTATACACAATGCTGCAATAACTATTTTTTTTTCGAGATTTTATTTATTTGAGAGAGAGAGAGAGCATGAGCAGGGGGAGGGGCAGAGGGAGAAGCAGAGGGAGAAGCAGGCTTCCTGCTGAGCAAGGAACCCGATGAGAGACTCGATCCCAGGACCCCGGGATCATAACCTGAGCTGAAGGCAGATGCTTAACCGACTGAGCCATCCAGGCACCCATAACTATTCTTGAACATACATAATTTGGCCAAGGTGTGGGCATATCTTACTACAGAGTCCTTGAGCCAGATTTTAAGCCCAACCGTGAAGCTTCAGGAGGGAACACTCTGGAATGCTTTAGAAGCCTAACTGCCTTCTTTTACCACTTTGCTGCCTTCCTTGACCTTCAAGCTGGTGCAACTAAGTACTATTTTGGGACATTAAGAAGAAGGTGGGCAAAGGCCTGGTAGGAGTTTAACCCCCATTGGTTAACAATGTCCCCTTGGCTAACAATTCCTATTTGGTGATATTTGCCCCTTGAACCATTTAAGCAGTGGCCAAATGACAGACTGGTTTTAGACACGAGGCAGACAATGGAAGTCCATGAAACAAGCTGCATGTAAAACAATAAATGGTAACTGACACCTAGCTTCAGTCTTATAAACCAGATGGGGAATCATGGGGGTGGGGCTGACCAGGAGAAAGCACATTCCACCTAAAGAGGGCAGAGTCAGTTCTAGCTGACAATGAGGGCCCAGTACTGTCAGGTCTTCTGAATTTTTTTTTAAATGTATTTATTTATTTGAGAGAGAGAGCAAGAGCGGGAAGGAAGGGCAGAGGGAGAGGGAGAAGCAGGCTCCCAGCCGAGCCTGATGTGGGCCTCGATCCCAGGACCCTGAGATCATGACCTGAGCCGAAGGCAGATGCTTAACCGACTGAGCAACCCAGGCACCCCATGTCTTTTGAATTTTTAAGAAGCTAGAAATATAGATTTTGTGTGAATTCATCCCAAATTATATACAATGATAGTAATAGTAATTGCAAACACCCATAGAGCACTTACTGTGTGGCAGGTACTGGTCTAAGTGCTTTAGATATCATAACTCAATATTCACTGTACCTCTATGAGGTCGAGTACTATTGTTTCTCTCCATTTTACAAATGGGCAAAGGGAGGCACAGAGAGTTTAGAGCACTTTCCCAGAGTCACGCAGAACAAATAGCAGGGTCAGGAAGTGAACTTAGGCCATGTCCTTAATGACTATTCTCTTGAACTTTTATTGAACACTCGCCTTCAGTCTCTCATCGAGGAAACCTAAGTCAAATTTAAGCACTGCACAGACCAACACTACCAAGCCAAAGTGTCTCTGGAAGTCTCCGGTTGGAAACCTCAGCTTTAGAGGGTATCCAGCACGAGGCTGGCTGTTGCTCACCTGGTCTTTCAAGCCTCGACACTGACTGAGTCCCCCTGCCATCGTTCGGACCCAGGCCAGGGGTGCACACAGCCCAGGAGCTGGGTGAAAGTCATTTTCTCTGCTCTGGTCTCACGGTCTGTGTTCTCAATTGCTCTTGAGGACAGAGTGAGGGTACGGGGCTAGGGCCAGTTGGCCTAGCTTTGGGTCCTCAACAAATCATAGAACTGGGGGTGAAAAGGTGCTGGCGTTGGTTTTGGAGTTAGAATTCTTGGCTTCCAGGCTTGGCCTTTTGCTCTGCATTTTTTTAAAAGATTTTATTTATTTATTTGAGAGAACGACTGAGAGAGAGAGAGCACGAGAGGGGGGGAGGGTCAGGGGGAGAAGCAGTCTCCCCGCTGAGCAGGGGGCCCGATGCGGGACTTGATCCCGGGACTCCAGGATCACGACCTGAGCTGAAGGCAGTCGCTTAACCGACTGAGCCACCCAGGCGCCCATTTTTTTTTTTTTTTTTTAGATTTTATTTATTTATTTGCCAGAGAGAGACACAGCGAGAGAGGGAACACAAGCAGGGGGGAGTGGGAGAGGGAGAAGCAGGCTTCCCACCGAGCAGGGAGCCCGATGTGGGACTCGATCCAGGGACTCCAGGATCATGACCTGAGCCGAAGGCAGTCGCTTAACCAACTGAGCCACCCAGGCGCCCATTTTTTTTTTTTTTTTTTTTTTTTTTTTAGATTTGGAGGAGGATTTTCTTAGCAGTAGAGCTTGTCTGGGGGACAGGAAGCTGTCATTTCCCTGAAGAAGCTACCCCGAGATGCAGTCAAGGAAGATGAGCTGTCTCTTCTTACCCCACCCTCCTCAGGGTTATGGTTTTGCTCCCAAGCTCTTTCGTCCATCAGGCCGCTTCTAAGACCATGAACGAGACATACCTAACTTTGGCCATGGTTCCTGGAGGCTGAGGGTGCCGGGCAGCCTGAAATTTACCAGGTGTGCTTTCTTTGCCAATGAATCTAACTTTGCCAATTTTCCTGCTTCACGCCTCCACTTCTCCATGGTAATTTACATGTTTGTGTGTTGCGTTCAGCGGGCTACATTGAATATAGGAGTCTCAAACCTTTGCTCATAAAGAGCTACCTATAGTTTGATACCTGTGCAGGTTAGGCTCCTCAAGGGAAAAAAAAAAAACCAGGCTGAAAGCAAGACAACATTAGGGAGAAACCTGGTTTTTATGTCATCAACCACTTTGTGAAAGGACAGTGTGTCCTTGTTGAGAAAAAGCCTCATGTACCAGCAGGAGGGCCACAGGGGAGTGGACAACATGACTGGAAAGAGGAACAGGGAGACCGGGAGATAGGTGGAGAGCAGAAAGGATCTAGGGGACAGGGGAAACAAAGGGAGAGGGTGAAAGAATAAACATGGATGTGTTCCTCTGCTCCAGGGGACGCAGGCGCTCTGTTCTCTGTATTTCTCCAGTGTTGTGACAGTGTGATGGTGAGTAAACACTATTCACATAGATGCCTATGCAGTCCCGTGCAGAGTCCCACAGAGCCTCCCACTGTGCTCAGTTTCTGTTCTAGCTCCTTTTCCACTCAGGGCAGCCTACCAGGGGGAGGCCTTTTACTCTGGATTTGAGTTGAGGCCAGGCCAAAATAGTGAGGTCAGAGTGTGGAGGGTCTCAAACGCCAGCTTTCAAATTTTCCGAGCAACGGGAACCATTACAGGGGCAGGATGCCAGGCCACTGCTCCAGGAGGCTCCTGGCTCAATGCAAGGAAATCTGGGCCGCAAGGGCAAGAGGCTGGGAAGCTGGAGGCCACTTGGGGGTTAATGAGGATGAAGGGATCTGTTGAGGATGTAGAACAAACACACAGACAGAGATACAGGATATCTGGGTCATATAGTAGGGGCGTGGAAGGGACCAAAGGAGGAGGCCCAGAGAACTGCATTCTTGCACCAGGGGCTGAGAGGAAAGGCAAGGCTAGTAACATAAACAGTAAATTGGCCCCTTAATGACTGTAGCCCCTTTTCATCAAAAGGCTGCCCTAGCAGCACTGCCCTCACTTTAGTTCAGGCCTGGCTGGGGTGGGCGGCGGGGCGGCTAAGGGTGGCGGCTGTGGTGGAAGCTCCGTCTCATCCCAGGGGCCAGGGAGGATCGAAGTCTGAATGGGCTGCAAAGGGAGGGCGCCACCCGGCCGCAGCCGCTCCCGTACCCCGCCCTGGCCCCCCGCTTCGGCCCCACTTCGGCCTGGCGGGTCGGAAAGCCAAAGACCTCCAGAGGCAGAGGAAACCAGGCAACGGCGGGGGACCGGAGTGGGGGGCAGGGGCGGGGGCGGCGACGGGCCTGTACCCGGGAAGTGCGGAAGTGGGAGAAAGAGGCGGACTGGGGAGAGCCCGCTCAGCAGGCGCCCACGGACCCCCGCGCCAGGCCCGGTTCGGCTGCGTCTCCGCCTCCCCGGCGCCTCCAGCTCGGGTAGGAGGAGCCACAGCGCCACCCAGCGGCCGGTGGCGGGGAACGGCAGTCAGGGCTCTTGAGTGGCCCCAAAGAGAGGGGGCAGCTGAGTGAAACCGGGCCCCAGAGGAGGGCCTGGAGGCAAGCGAGTGTGAAGGTGGGTTACACAGGAGTTGATGGGCTCTTAAGCCAGACCCTCCATTCACTTCGCCCACCATTCCATCTGGCACGCAGCACTAGATGAATCTTACTCTAGGTCAGCCGATGATATTCCTCTTGAAATCAAAACTCTTCCATGGCTCCCAAGGGGTCTCAGTATAAAGCCCTCATTCCCCAGCTTGACCTTCTAGGTCTTCTATGTTTTTTGACCTCAGGCTGTCTTTCAAGCTTCGTCTCTTGCCTTCTACTCCACACATCCTACCACCACTCACTCCCGCCCAAATGAATCACTCATGGCATCCATATCCATTGACTTGGTGAACCTTTACTAAGGCACTGGGGGAACAAGGAACAGACAGACAAGATCCTTGTCAGCTCAGAGGTTACATCCAAACGAAGAGCGAGGCAATAAACAAGAAAGCCAATGTGTAAGAAGATCGTTTCACATAGTTATCAGCACCAAACCATATAAAAGGCAGGGTGGCATGAGAGTGTCTGGAACAAGAAGGGACTACCGTATCTACAGTAGTCAGCAAAGGCCTTTGTCCGAAAGTGCCACGTGAGCTGAGATCTGATGATCTCTGAAGGAGAGTGAAGAGGAGTCAGTCAGCCTTGCAAAATTCTGGGGGAAGAACAGTTCAGACTGAGGAAGGCAAAGTACAAAGTTCTCGAGACAGGGACAAGCTCTGTATATGAGAGGAAAAGAAATAAGGCAGGGTTGCTGGAGGATGGTGAAAGGAGTGTACTGGGTGAAATTGATGACAGGCCAGGTAAGGCCCCTTGGGCCAAGATGAGGAGTCTGGATTCTATTCCTACCGAGATGGGAAGCTAACGGGGAGGGTTTTAGCAGGGGAGAGGAAAGATCTGATTTGCATTTTTCAAAGATAGCTCTGGGTGGACTGTGGCAGGGGGACAGGGAGACCAGTTAGGAGGCCACTGCAGTGGCCCAGGAGAGAGCGATGAGAGAGAGAGATGGTGGCCTGATCCAGGTGGTGACAATGGAGGTGGGAGAAATGGTCAGAATCTCATAATTGGAGCAATTTCTGTTCATGTTTTTTCCTCCTGACCAACCCAGGAGCTTCTTGAGGGCAGATTCCCTGACTGAGTGATCATCGAATTCCCACCTTACACCCCTAAGCAGTTGGTCTAAGAGGTGCTCACTGCTTAGTGAATAGATCTGTGACCCTCCACAGAGGATGTGACAACAGAGAATGGCAGTAAGACAGAAACTTGGGCCTGGGGTGGGTCTTCTTTCTAGTTCCTCTGATGCACTTCTCCCTTTTCCCTTCTGTGTCCCCCAGTGTCTTCTAAAACTGTTCTGAGAGGGAAGGAAAGTAGGAATTATGAATCCCTCCTCTGTGCTAGGAACTTTCACATATATGACTTCACTTAAATGAATTTATTTAATCTTTATGACATCTAATCCCATTCCTTCGTTTTAGAGATAAGCAGATTGAAAACTCAAAAAAGTAAAGGGACTTGATGAAAGGCAAAATCGTCATGGCAAAAAATATTCACAATTTTGAGTCCTATATAAATTTCTTCCCCCATTTCGAAATACACCCTCATTCTGTTTCTCTGTACCCATTATGCTAAGGTCTTGTCAGCCTCTTGTTAATTGCTAGCATTACACGATGCATAGAAATTTCAGAGTGAAACTGCAGGTCTTGAAGAAGATTCAGGGTTTCCTGAAGTCAGTGAAAGTGATGTCGAAGACCATCACCAATGTCATATGAAGTCCTTGATAAATGGTGCTTTGGCAGAGATAGACAGTTACCACTGGCAGAAGAGAACATTGACCTGGATAATGACAGGATCAAGGCTTCAAAGCAAATGATTCAACTCTCAAAGGATTATAAGAGGTCCTTGGGATAATTGAAGAAGCTCTCTAATTTTGGAAAAACAAAACAAAACTGTTTATGATGGTGCGGCAAGAGGCACTATTGTGTTCCCATGCACTTTGGTCAGGAAATTATGTTATCCCTCAATGCTTGAGTCATTCTTTGTTCATTCTAAGCAGGAGTGCATATTTGCAAGTATTTACACATTTCAAAAAATCAAAAATATTGTCCCCATTTTCCATCTTTTTTCTCAAGATAAAGTCCCAGTCAAACCCTTTTGCCCTTTCCCCCCACTCTACTGTGAAGTGTTGGTCCCTACTTCAAGTGGGTTCATTGTAAGTGGCCTTTTTCTAGCACCACTTATCCTCAGAGGACAAGGACTTCATGGAGCCCCCGCCTCCTCTTCATCCCGTGATTGGGAAGCCTGGCTGCACATGTGCATTAGAACCTCTTGTGGAGTTTGTGAAACAATACTGAAGCTGGGACCCCAACCCAGACTAACTAAATCTGAATCTCTGCTGGGTGGGGGGCAGAGCAAGAGCTTTCCAGGTCATTCTGTTGAACTACGACCCCTACACCTCCTTGCATATGCTGAGGCAGAAGGGACTGAGGCTGTGTGCGGTTAGCCTGAAGGGAGAGCACCAGGCTCTGGGCCCAGGGCAAAGAGGTAGCTCAGGGGGGCAGCTACAGGGCAGTCTCCAGGAGTCGAAGGGCAAAATGGGGCTGGTCAGGCTACACACATACCTTGTTTTATCACGCTTCACTTTATCACGCTTTGCAGAGACTGTGGGGTTGTTTTGTTTTGTCTTGTCTTGTCTTTTAACAAACAGAAGTTTTGTGGCAACCCTGCGTGGAACAAGTCTGTCGGCGCCATTTTTGCAACAGCGTTTGATCACTTCATGTCTCTATGTGACATTTTGGTAATTCTCACAAGATTTCGAACTTTTTCACTATTACGGTATTTGTTATGGTGATCTGTGATCAGTAATTACAACTCCCTGAAAGCTCAGAGGATGGTTAGCAGTTTTTTAGCAATATTTTTAAATTAAGGTATGTACATTTTTTAAAGATTTTATTTATTCACTTGTCAGAGAGGGAGAGAGTACAAGCAGGGGGAGAGGCAGAGGCAGAGGGAGAAGCAGGCTCCCCGCTGAGCAGGGAGCCATGATGCAGGCCTCCATCCCAGGACCCTGGGATCATGACCTGAGCTGAAGGCAGACGCTTAACCGACTGAACCACCCAGTCATCCTGGGATATACATTTTTTTAGATGTAATGCTACGGTACACTTAATAGACTACGGCATAGTGTAAACATAACTTTTATACACACTGGGAAACCAAAACATTCAGTTGACTCACTTTATTGTGCTGGTCTGGAACTGAACACAATATCTCTGAAGTATGCCCGTACTTCCTTGGCATGGCTATGGTGTCTTTTACTCCCTTAGCACTGTGGGTGTGTAGCCTCCTCTAGCCCCTCACCTTTTTTCCCTATGCCCAATGCCAAGAGAGCCTGGCTCTCCTTGTTGACATGTGGTGAGAGAAAAACTCGAATGTTAGAGTAAGCATATCATGGTTGCCGAACACAGAACCTCATGTTATCTTGTGGATCTATCATGTGTGGGTCTTTTACTGCTGTAGTCCCAACATTGAGCACAGTGCCTGACATATATAGGCATTGCTCGATAGGTATGTTTCAGTGAATGAATGACTGTGTTGAATAGAGGCAGGATGTAATAAGTACCACGAATAAGGTGCAACACCTGCAAAGTGTTCTAGATCACTCTCGGCTTGGGAGAGGGGGAGTGTGGAAGTCTTCATAGCAAAGGGGGCCATTTGAGCTGGACTGTGAAAACTGGGTGAGGCAGTGATAGGTAGAAGTGGAGAGAAGGCATTCCAGGGAGAAGAAACAATGTAGGGGTGCCTGGGTGGCTCAGTCGGTTAGGCGTCTGCCTTCGGCTCAGGTTATGATCCTGGAGTCCCAGGATCGAGTGCTGCATCAGGCTCCCTGCTCTGTAGGGAGTCTGCTTCTCCCTGTGACCCTCCCCCTTCTCGTGCTCTCTCTCTCTCAAATAAATAAAATCTTAGAAAAAAAAAAAAAAGGAGAAACAACGTGAGCAAAGGGTAGGAGATGAGAAGGCACAGAGCTCATTCCGTGAACAGCCAGCAGGGAAATGTGGTTGGGACTTGAGTGTGGGATAGCCTCCGGTGGAAGATCAGACTGGTGGGATAGGATCAGAATATGCAGAGCCTTGAAAGTCATGCTCAGAAATCTACTCTTGATTGTACAGGCAACGTGGAGCCAGCTGATGTTTGGATCACAGGTGTAATCTGTTCGCTTTGGGGAGATTAGATGTGTGCTGCATGGCGACAGTTCTTTCACGAAATATTTCTGGAGTGCCTCCTAAGTGCCTCAGCGCCCTGTGCTGGGGGAGGGTGGGCTGGAGTTGGAGGGATTGAACAACTTTTTTTTCTGAGATGAGTTGGTAGGCCATGGCGGTAGTTCAGGCGAGAGCTACTGCAGGCCTGTGAGTGGTGGAGTGGGAGGGGGGTGGAAAGGAGGGGAAGGAGTTGACACGTGACAGAGGTAGAATTGACAAAACTTGGTGACCATTTTAAGTAGGGGGTGAAGGGGCATCTGGGTGGCTCAGTTGGTTAAGCTTCTGACTCTCAATTTCGGCTCAGGTCGTGATCTCAGGCTTGAGTGCCATGTGGGGCTCTGCGCTCAGAGCGGAGTCTGCTTGTCCCTCTCCCTCTGCTCCTCCCTGCCATTCTCTCTCTCTCTCTCTCTCTCAAATACATAAATAGATAAATAAAGAAATAAAATCTTTAAGTGGAGGTGAAGGACAGAGAAAAGAGCCTGAGCAGTGATAATAATAATGATCAATACTTGTGCAGCTCCTTCCATGGCAGCTGTTGTGCAAAGTGCTTTAGGTTCGCCATGTAATTCGCACCATAACGCTTTTGACAGATGAGGTCACCACGGCTCAGAGAAGTCAAGGGACTCATGCAAAGCCGGACAAGCAGGAGACGGCGGTGCTAGATTTTGCGCTCACACGCTCTGGCTCCAGGGGCGATGCCCTAACCTCCCTGTTCTGCTGCTTTGGGGGGTGTTGGGGGGACTTGTGCTTTCTTGGCAAAGGAATTCAGAAGCTGGGTGAGGACACCAGATTCCCTCCTAACACATGCCCTCCCTTGCCCTGTTTATGTGAAAAGCTGGTGGTGGCAGAGGGCTCTGTCTGTCGCCCTTCCGGCAGTTCTTCCCGGGTGCCTTTCACTTCTGTGCTGGGTACACGGGCCCCTAGGGAAGCAGCGGGGGAGACACACAAGACTGGTAGACTACAACCCAAGGCTGCAGCAGCTGTGGGAAACTGGAGATCCCCAGGCCCTGTGGGGACTGCAGATGTGTTCAGCCCCCACAGAGGTTTGCTTTCTGCAGATCTGAGCCAACATTTAGAAGCGAGGGGGCTTCGCGAAGAAAAAGGCCGAGATCTGGCATCCGTGGGCCCACATTCCCACAAGACAACCCTGGGCTTGAGCTGCCCCCTCCAGACTGTACGCACCCTGCACTTGTCACCACTCACGACCTTGGAGTCTGCCCTTCACCTCAGCCTGGCCCACCTCGCGCACTCACCCTTATCCATCTGATCGCTGCAGAAGGTTGATTTTGTGACTCCTTGTCTGAATGGCCTCCTGCAGAGTTTCCTCTTTTTTTTTTTTTCTGAGACTTGAGCCAACAGGGAGGCGGGGGGGTGGGGGGGTGGGGACTCCCGCAGGGTCAGTGTCCTGTGGTCCCGCCTCTTCCACAAGCCCTAGACTTTTTCCTCTCTCTGGCAGGGCTTGATGCCACAGAACAAAACCATGAAGGGAGGGTTATCATCAAGTCTTACCATTTATTTCTTTATGGGGTTAAACAAGAGCAGAGAGGCCTCTGCCCCACAATGCAACAAAACAGAAAGCAGTACACATACGGAGACTCTCACCGGAACACAGAGGCAGGGGGGAGGGGAACAACGGAATCATAGCCAGGTGAGGGCAGAAGGGACGGGGGACTGCTAGGAATCCAGCTTGGAGACTCAGTCATAGGAACTAGTGCAAGAAAGGTCTACTCATGAAGCACAGTGTAGAAAATGGCATAAGAAAGCTGCCCCGCTCTGCTGCTTGTGACGGAATGCAGGGGGCAGTCGGAGGGGTGGTGGACAACCTGGGTGGTGAGGTGGACAGGGACAGTCAAATGACTTCGAGGTGGAGTGAGGTGCCCCTTTCCCCTGCCACTGGGCAAGGCCCTGGGCTGGTCTGAGCCAGGGGTCTCCTGGGCACTTGGTGACGGGGAAGAGAGGATGGGAGTCTCCAAGGGTCCGTTCTTTGGGACCCTAAGGTCCCCCTTTACTCCCCAGTCCCTTTTCCCCTCCTGAGGCTGCAGGAGTTGGAAGGCAGGACCTAGGGTCTCTCACATCTACAGAAGCGACTCTGGAAAGGAGCCAGCACCTCTTCCCCTCCCCAGCTGAAAAGAGCACTCTAGGGATGGGGCATGTGGCTAGGCCCGAAGTGCTGTGGGCCAAACAGGGGAGTGTGTGGGCAAGGGCAAGGGGATCGGGGCAGGGAAACAGGCCGTGACAAATGAGAAAACTGGCAGGGAAGGACTCCCCAGTCTCATGGAGCCTATTTGGGACCCAGCGGAGGTCCTTGAATGATTCCCTCTCTCCTGGGGAGGTCTCCCATCTCTCCCCTGCCAACCACTTCCGGCTGTCCCCTCCCCATCCCCTTACTCACTGGCATCCCAGCCTAGGACACAGGCCCTTCTGGCACCGAAAGCCCCTCGGCCTGCCCCAGGAACACAGTTCTGGCTGCCTTTCTTGTCTGCTCCTATTGGCTTGTGGATGTCCCAGGCGACGTGGCCTCCCACTCCCAGGAGATCAGCACAAGGCTAACAGCCCCCAAGAGGCTCTCGAGGCCTCTTTTCTTGTCTAGCCCTTGGGCCTGACGAAGCAGTTCCAGTGTCTCAGCCAAGAGACACCAGAACATTCTCTTTATTCAGTGGGTCCTCTTGCCTGTCTCTGGACCTTCTCCAGGAAGGGGCAGGGGTGGCTGGATCAGGGGACCCGCTACAGGGTGAGGAAGAGCCTGATTGTTCCACAATTGAGATAGTAACCCACAGGGTCAGGGATGGGATGGGACGAATACTCTTTGGTAGGCTGGGGATGGGGACAGGATGGGGACGGGGGAGGCTCATCTCTGGAGAGCTCTGGGGCGATGCCACCAGGTTCTCCTTCATGGAGGCCTGGGCTAGGACAGAATGAGGGTGTATGGGGACCCAGGCCAGGCCTGACCCACTGGGCTTAAGTCCCTCCTCCCCATGGAGATCGGAAATGGAAACATCTTTGGCCTCAAGGCCAAGATCTCCAGGGCAAGAGTGGCCCTTGGGAGTATGTGCACCTTCTGTAAGATAATGGCCCTTCAGACAGTGGCAGTCTGACTATGTGCTATCAGCCTTCTGTTTCGAGGCCCAGCAACCAAGTTCCGGTGCTCTTTCCCCACAGGATTCTTTATGCAACCCTTTCTGATTTGGGGAGCTGTCCTCGAGCCTGCCTTGACACTGATCATCCATCCTCCCCAAGCCAGGTGACTATAGAGGGTTCAGCCATCTCTCTAAGCTCTCTGCCCACATCTCTCCCCTCCCCTCCTCTCCTCTGCTCTCCTCTCCTCTCCTCTGCTCTCCTCTCCTCTCCTCTCCTCTCCTCTCCTCTCCTCTCCTCTCCTCTCCTCTCTTCTCCCTCTTCCCTATCTCCACTCTCTCTCACCACTCATTCTGTACCCCATTACTACCCCTCATTGCTTAGGGTGGTGGGCTTAACTGGGGCCCCGAGCTAGCCACGACTGTGCGCTCCTCATTTCCCAGCCTGGCACTTGCCTGTGGCGGCCCCACATGGGGCAAGGTGTGCTGAGTGGGAGGAGGGCAACTGCACCGTCTGCCATTGCCTGTAGGGGTATGGGCAGGAGGGAATTAAGGATCGTGGCAACAAAAGGAATGCGGAGGGGGGAAAGAGCTTCTCCCCTCTGTGCCCCCCAACATTCCCTGCAGGGCCAAGGCTGGGTGAGCAGCCTCCTTCCCTAGGGTCAGGGCTCTCAGCAGGAGTGGGTACTTCCAGCCCCCACTCCCCCCCCCTTTTTTTTTGCTAAGCCCCATAGATGGGGACCTGAGGGGGGGCACCTGCTGCTCTCCGTTTTGTCCCGGATGAGTTTTGCAGCTCTCTGGGGCCCTCTGGCCGTTCTGTTGGAGCTGCTTTTGGGGTGGGGGTAGGTTGGGGGTGATGTGTGGCCCCCCATGTCCCCCCGCCCCCCACCTGGTCCTATACCTCCCACGGGAGGAGCCCCTCCCCCTCCCCCTGGGGGGCTGGAGCTGATGTCAGTGTGTGGTGGAGGTCTGTCCTCCCTCCCTGCTGTCACTCTTCCCGAGTCAGGCCCTCATCTAGGGCAGGCAGTGCCTCCAGCCCCAGTCCTCCACCACCCTGGCTGCTGGAGAAGGACACCATGGTATGGAGGAGCATGAGAACAAGGACATAGAGCCGGATCCTGCTGGGGCTGAGGCGGGAGCCCCCAGAGACCGGCAGCAGGGAGGGCTTGTGGCTGATGTGGCCTGGGGGGTCGTGGCGGGGGTGGTAGTGGTGGAAATAGGAGTGGTGGAATTGCTGGTGGTGGGTTTTGGGGGCCTCAGTCTCCTTGAACTTCTTCTTCTCCGACTCACAGGAGACCCACTGCACGTCACAGCACTTGGTTTCCGGTCGCTTTGGCGAAGTATCCAGCAACCCTGCCAATGGATAAGGAAGGTGCGGTGGGGTGCTAAGGGGACAGATGGCTTTCCTAGAGAGGAGAGTTTCAAAGCTGCGGCTGCTCTGGTATCCCTGGCCCAGGCTCCTTTCCCCCTGCCCCTTAGCGCCTTCCCTTTCTGGATACTTCTCTCCCAGGGATTCCAGACAGTTTCTCGGGCATGTGGCGGATAGAGATGGCCCCTGTGCTCTTTGGCCCTCTTCCACTCGGCCCTGTCCCAAACTGGGGACCTCGCTGCCCACTCTTCAAGGCACTAACCTGCTTCTAATCTGACTTCCCTGTTGTCCTCCCTGCTCCCACACCCCCAGGCTGGTGCCTGCCCTGGGCCCCCAGCCTCCTCCCTCCTCCGCAGTGCTCTGCCTTTACCTGTACAGATAAAGCCTGGAAGCCCTCCGTACACCATTTCCTCATTGTCAGGGAGTAGAAAGGGGCACCGGGTCTGCACCTCCAGGCAGTACTGCTTACAGGGCACCCAGCGCTGGCATTCCCGCTGGGTCACGCTGAAGTATTCGGAGCACAGCCAGGCCTTGTAGACCGCCTGTGGGGAGAGGAAAGAGCATCAGCCCAGGCACCAGCCCCTTGCTACCTCAAAAGAGAGGGATGGAGGAGCGGGTGTACTTGCCCACCCACCCAACGCCAGGACCCAGGGGGCGGGGGAGAAGAAGTGTGTGGGTCAAGACCACTACATCCTACTGGAAAATCTCCCATCTCATAGCCCGAAGTCCCAAGGCCCCTAATCTGCAGTCCTCCCAGACTTACCTTTTTTCCCCCCATTGGTAAAATCACAAAATTACTCCTATGTCAGAGCTGGAAGGGGTCTTACGGATCATCCCATCCAACCCTACTAGTTTAGTTGACCCAAGGAGGTATCCTGACTTGCCTGGAGTCACTTATAATGAGGTAGATTTCAGTTCTGCTCAATTCCGCAAATGCTTCTTCGGCCAATGGTGTAAGATTTCTAACTTCAAGAAAGCGATGGAAAAAATAATCCTTGCCCCTTCCTCCTTAGGGTGTTATGTGGATCAGATAATAAGACACATGAGAAAATGTTTTGTAAACTCTGAAGTGCAACACAAATGTGAGGGGTTAGTTTTAATGAGAACAGGAATCTGCCTTCCCAGGCACCACATGTGTTTTCAAGCTCTACTTAACCCAAGCTCTGTCCTGTTGGCTTCAGCCCTGGTGTGGGGCAGATAGCACGTTTCATTTGGAAACGTTCCTTTGCAGTTTCACTTTACAGTATATTTCCTGTTCCTCATCTCGCTCACTCCTACCAGGCACTGGGTCCTAGCTGAGGTTCCCTGCTCTATACTTTTTGGCTATCATTAAGCCCAGACTTTCTCCCCAGTAACACTGCTGACATTTTGGACTGGATAATTCTTTTTTTTTTTTTTAATTTTTAAAGGGGCGCCTGGGTGGCTCAGTTGGTTAAGCATCCGCCTGCAGCTCAGGTCATGATCCCGGGGTCCTGGGATCAAGCCCCATGTTTGGCTCCCTGCTCAGCGGAGAGCCTGCTTCTCCCTCTCCCTCTGCCCTTCCTTCCTGTTCGTGTTCTCTCTCTCTCTCTCAAATAAATAAAACCTTAAATTTTTTTTAAATCAACGAATTCATTAAATTGAAGTATAGTTGACATACAATGTTACATTGGTTTCAGATGTACAACATAGTGATTCAACAACTCTATGCTATAATCCCCACAAGCATAGCTACCATCTGTCCCCATACAACACTATTATAATACCATTGACTTTAATCCCTGTGTTGTGCCTTTTACTCCTGTGACTTATCCGTCCCATGACTGGAAGCCTGTACTTCCTAGTCCCCTTCACTCATTTTACCCATCCCTCCATCCCCTCCCCTCTGGCAACCTTCAGTTTGTTCCCCGTATTTCTAGGTCTGATTTTGCTTTTTGTTTCTTATTCATTTGTTTTGCTTTTTAGATTCCACATATAAGTGAACTCATATGTATTTGTCTTTCTCAGTCTGACTTATTTCAGTTCGCACAATACCCTCTAGGTCCATCCATGTTGTCTCAAATGGCACAATCCCATTTTTTTTTATGACTTTTATTTTCATTCTTTTATATTCCATTACACACACACACACACACACCATATCTTCTTTATCCATTTATCTAGCAATAGACACTTGGGTTGCTTCCATATCTTGGCTATTGTACATAATGCTGCTATAAACATAGGGGTGCATATATCTTTTTGAATTAGTGTTTTTATTTTCTTTCGGTAAATACCCATGGACTGGATACTTCTCTGTAGTGGGAACTGTCCTGTGCACTATCGGATATTAAGTGACATTTCTTGACTCTGCCCAGTAGTTGCCAGGCATATCCCCCTCCCATTTTTGTGATAACCAAAAAATGTCTCTGGCCATTGTCAAATGTCCGGGGGTTGGGGGGAGGTCAGAATCATCCCCCATTGAGAACCACTGATCTAGCTCTTTGCTACTGAAAGTGTGGACCTGGACCAGCAGCAGCAGCATCACCTAGGAGCTTGTGAGAAGTGTGGAATCCCAGGCCCCGCCCCAGATCTGCCGTGTCAGTGCATGCATTTTAACAGGATGCCCAGGCAACTCTTGCCTATGAGGTTAGCCCTGCCCACATCCTCCTCATATCTTCAGGGACACCTTGTTGCTTCTCACAGCAAAGGTTCTTAGATTTCAATGGGCCTCAGAATCCCCTGGGGTGCTTGTTAAATAGGCAGATTAGCTCCCTCCAGTTCAGCTTCAAGAGGACTGAGGTGGGCTTAGGAATCTGCATTTTGAACAAGAGCCCTGGTCATTGTGCTGCTGGAAGCCTTTCAATCACACCGTGAACAACATGGACAGAGCTTCTTACGCTGACTTGAAACATTTACAGTAAAATACAAATAACTTCACCGTGGCCGAGAACTTTCACAATGTATCCCCACAGCAGGCTTTTCCAAAGCAGGGGGTGGTGACGGGTGGTGCTGGTGGGTGGTAGTGGGTTGTAGTGCAAATCAACCCCCTGAAGAACAAAGTGTTGCCTGGTGCTTTGATATCTCACTGGCATCTCACATTTAACATGCTCTAAATCTTACAATGAAGTTCTTCATTTTTTTTTTACTCCAAACCTGCCCTCACTTCCAAGTTTCGACCATTTCAATGAAGTGCCATGGCCAACTACCCAAGTATTAAGCCGGAAACCTAGGGGTCAGCCTTCACTCCTCTCTTTCTGTGCATCCCCGCATGCAGTCCATCAGAGAGGCATGACAATTCTTCCTCCACCTATACAAGAGTCTCCCCTTTGGCTTCCCCACCTCTACTCTTCATCTTTCCAATCCACTGTTCACACAGGAGTAAGAGTGATCTCAAAACACCACCAGATCATATTACTCCCTTGCTTCAACCCCTTCAATGCATTTAGAATAAAATCCAAACTTTTGACCACGGACTTCAAGCCCCTGCATAACTTGACTCCCATCTGTCTCTCCAAACTCATTTCCTATCTCTCCCTTCAAGCTCGTCATACTCCACATGTACACACATAGGTTTTCTTTCTTTTCCTTGAACATACCCTACTTCTTCCTACCACAGGACCTTGGCTCATACTGTTCTCTTGCTCCCCCCCCCCCCCCACCTTTTAGCATGGCTAGGTCCTTCTCGTCTTTCAGGCCTCAGTTCAAATGTCACCTCCTCAGAGATGGTCTCCCTGACCCCTCTAGTTAGAGGATGCCTTCTCATTTAGAGGATGCCTTCTCATTACTCCCTCTTTTTCTTAAGTGTTTCTTCACCACAAGTATGACTTTGTTTGCATCCTCAGTCAACCTCACTAAAATGTGTAATGCATGAGAGCAGACATGGTTTGTCTTATTGACCATTGTGTACTTGGCACAATATAACATAAAAAATGTCTGCTGATTGAATGAACAGGACAAGTAAATGAGGACATGTCCCTACTCTCAGAGAAATGCCAGTTTCATAGTTAGATGCATCTAATTTGAATCTATGGCGTATGATCTATAATGTAGGAGAGGTAAACCACTGGCCATTGAAGGGAAGCAAATAGAAAAGCTGGGGAAGATTTAAGCAAGAAGATAATAGTTGAGCTAGAACTCAAGGTAGGATTTTAGATGGGATGGGTAGAGATGAGACCAAAGGGCATTCCAGGCTGAGGCAACAGCTTACGTGGAAGTGTGGAGGTAAGTAAATTCATGGTGTGCTAAAAGAACAGAGAGTTTTGTATGAATGGAATTAGGAGAGTACCAATCTGTGGATGGACATTTAAGTTACTTCCAAGTTCTCACTATTATAAACAATGCTTTGGTGAATATCTTCATACACATGTCTCTTGCACACCTGTGTTAAATTTTACTTATACAAGCCCTGAAAAGTGAAATTACTAGGATAAAATGTATGTGCAAAGGAATGAGAAGAGAATGAAAGGAGGGTGTAAGAGATCAAGTGAAAGTAAGAGGCAGGGTAAGAGAGAGGTGGACAGGCAAGAGGGGGGCTAAGGGGTAGAAGAGAGTGGCAGTGGGGTAAGAGTGTACAAGGGAGGAGTGTGTAAGAAAGAGTGAGAAAGAGTAGGGAGTTGGAGGGTAGAAATGGTGGTGATGGCGGTAGACCTGAAGAGAAAGAGCAGAGGAATAAGAGATGGAGGGTAAGGGAGGTAAAGGGATGCAGTGAGGGTGAGAGAAGATGAAGAGTAAGGAAGTGCTGGGGGATAAAAGGGTGGGGACATCAGAGGGAGTAAGAGAGGGTTTGTGAAGAGGAGGGGCAAGAAAGAGGAAGTCACAAAGATGAGGGTAAGAGTGAGCAGGGGAATTAAAGTGGGTGAGGAAGATGAGGATATAAAAAAACAGGGATGAGATGATGGATAAGAGAACAGAAGGAAGGTAGAAGAAATAAAAGCAAGGCAAGAAAGAAAAGGAGATGCCTAGAGCTAAGGCGCCCAGTGCCGCAGAGAACCCCCTCCATCTTTTGGAACCCAGAGTGCCAAGGTGAGGCTCTGTCCACAGCCATTGCTCCAATCTCAGCAGCCTGGACCCAGGGTCCTCCTCAATCCTCACCCCAAAGTGTGTGGAATCCCTCCCTCTTCCACCGACTGGGTTCAGAGGTCCCTGTAGGATTCTCCCTGGGCTCTTCCAGTTCAATATTCTTGCTCCTATGAGAGAAGGCCCAACTGGAGTTGCAGCCCTCCTCCCAGGCAACTGTGATTGGCCTAATAACAGCCTATGGTGGCTGGGCACTCACCTGTATGCTCTGGGAGAGAGGGAGGGAGAGAGGGAGGCAGGGGTTGGGAGAGGGGTGGCCTGACAGTAGGAGTGTGGCCTTTCCCCTTAAGTAGAAGACCCATACCCCCTAGCCTGGGTCACCATGACAACAAGTGGGTGAGCAGATTGCCTGAGGAGGACACCAGGCCTGTGGGTGGTTAAGCAGGAACAGGCAACGAGTTAATGAGGGGAATGGAGGAAAAGCGAAAAGGGGGTGAGAGGTAATCCAATTTCCTGGCCTCACAGAGGGCCAGCTGAGGCCACTGCTGGCTCACCTGCTTCAGTGGTGGCCTGGGGTCCTTCTCAAGTGAAAAGTCTGTCTCTCAGGGCTACCATCTGGGCAGCAAGCCTGTCAGTCTCTGCAGCCCTTTTCCCTTATCCGGCCTAAGTAGCTTGCCCCGACCGATCAGTGTGAGGACTGAGCCAGAGGGCACCGGGTTGTTTGGGCAGTCACAGGGGGCGGCCTGAATACTCATCCATAAGGATGGGGAAGAGCCAGGAGAGCCACGGTTAGGGAAGCTGTGGGGCTTGCTGGAGGTGGGGCATGTAGGGAAAAGGAAGAAATGTTTCAGAACCAGACAACAGTCCATTGGAAGACCCTTGGAGATCTCTTGCTCTAGTCTCTCAACTCTGGCTGCATATTAGAATTGCTCAGAGAGTCTTTAAAAAATGCACTCCAGACCAACAAAGTCAGATTCCTTGTGGGTGGGACCCACACATACGTAGTTTTTCAAAACGCCCTAGGTAATTATAAGAGGCAGAGAACTATCAGCTTAGCACCTCTACTTGCATTTTATAGATGAGGCCCAGAAAAGGCGGAATGACTTGTCTATAGTCACATAAAATAATGGCAGAGGGAGAAACCTGAAACCGGGTTTCTTGGCTCCAACTCCACGGTTCTTCTTACTGGACAATCCTACCAATGACTCTGAATTCCACACTCAGGGGCAGGGCACACAAAGGCATGCAGAGGGGAGGTTAGCTGAGAACCAGGCTGGCTCTGGGCTTTCAGGCTCTTCAAACTCCAGCCTTGGCAGAAAAGCCTTCATCATGTGCTGTCCTCTAAGCTTAACCATCCTGGACCCTCCAGGTAGTGGCAGAGGATGGGTGGGGCTGGAAGACTTGACCTGGCAGTGCCTCCTTTTCCTATAGAACCCCCTTTCCCACCTCAGTCAGGCTACCACTGGGTTCAATCAAGTTCTGGCTGCTGCAGCCAAGTTGCTATGGGAACTGGGAGGGGAAGGAAGCAGGGAGTAAGTAGAGGGAACACCAATTAACCCAAAAAGGAAGCTGGGAAGGCTATCCCACCCCTCCTCCCAACTGGGCCGCTAAGCCACTCTTGAAATGGGAGCGGGAAAGATAAGGGGGATCCCAAACCCTCCTGGGCTCTGCAGCTGCCAGTTTAGGGAGGACCAGGAGAACTTAGAAAGCCTTACCTTCCTGCTTCCTGGTTTGCAGCCCTGGCCAGGGCATCCTCATCCCTATACTCCTTTGGAAAGAAGTGTCTGACTTCTCCTGGCCCCCAGGATGCTGTGTGAATCCACACAAGTGAGTATGTACACACACAGCGCCCAAAGCCAAGATTCAGGGCCAGAGGGTTTAGAAAGAGGAGGCCATCCTGGACTCCTTGGTTTAAGAGCTGGAAAACCATCCAGAGAGGAGAGCTTCTGTTCTTGCCAACCAGAAAGTCGGCAGTTTCCTTCTCAGATTCCAACTTGCTAATGTCCCTAGGGCCTGTTTCCCCATCCAAATCCTCCCTACAGACCTTCTCTTTATGGCTGCTTGTTTTCTTAGTGTTCTCCTGGGACCCTTGGCCAGGAGCTGCAGCTGCAGAGCCTGTGGAGGCAGAACAACAATCTGGGCTGGACCTGGGGATGAAACCCACTGTCCACAGCACACAAGTAATCACCCCACCTTCATATTTTACCTAGGAGGAAACCGAAGCCCAGAGAAAGGGATCAGTTTAGCCAAGTCAGAGGCATGCAAGAATTCAGCTACAAAGCCAGGATTAAAACACGTATGCCTCTTTGCACCACGTCCATCAGCACACCTAGGATTTTGTGAGGTTGTGAGGTACCTCCTTGGGCAGGGTCTGAAAAGAGCCACATGCTCCTATTCCTGATTCTGGGCTTTCAAAGAATTGGATCAGAACAGGGTAAGGTCAAAGTCGGTCTCCAGTTCAGGGAAAGGAGATCATGGACATAACTCTCTGGAGACAGCCGGAGTTCATTGGGATTGGCAGAGTCAGACTGGGATTAGGGGCATTACAGGGCAAATCCAGGTGGATGATATGGCTTTGCTTAAGTGGCTATAAAAATAAGCAACAGCTTTCGTGCTTCAGAGAATAAGCAGTCATGGGTCCAAGTGGCCTGGCCTGGCCTGAAGGAAAGGTAGGGGAGATGGCTGGAGAGGTGGGTAAGAACTTAAAGCCAGTGCAGTTCCAGAGGGACCTCGCACCTCAAAACTTCCCAGGCCATCTGCTTAAAGACCAATGGCTGGGTGGGCCTGGCTTGGCCAGGGGCAGTCTGGTCAGTGGAAAAGTGGTGTTCCTAATGCAGGGGTGGCTCTTAAGGAGCATAGATGATCCGTATCAATCAGATGAGCAGAGGAGGCAGGTTCATGACCGCTCCAGAATGGAAAGGACTGTGAAAGTCATCACTCCACTTCCCTTTCTGCTGTTGGAATTTCCACTCCAACATCACTGCCAAGCACTATTGTCTCAGGGCACTTACTCTCTCCTAGAGTAGCCCATCTCTTCAGACAACTCTAGCAGTTAAAGAAGTTCTTCCTTCTTTTGAGGTGAGATAATGCCTCTCTGTGGCTTTTTACTCATGGCTCCTACTAGATCTACAGTCAGCTTCCTGTCCCCCTGGATAGCCCTGCAGTTATTTGTAAACTTCCCTGAGTCAGGTCTTCCCATTCATTTGTTCATGAAGTGATCACTTTCTGAACACCTTCTGAGTGTCTGGCACTGTGATGAGGGGATACATATGATAAAGATGAGTAAGATAAGGTTGCTAGCTTCAAGAAGAAGGAGAGACAACCATGTGAATCAATCATTATAAGTCACGGTGCTAAATGGTATGTACTTGGTACAGTGCTAACATAGAGGGAGGAGTGATCAACTGTGTTTTGAAGGCTGAGGATAGGAAAACATCTCCATGTGGAGGAGGCTTGAGTTGGGACTTGGAAAAAAATTAGTAGAAGTTCACTAGGTGGAATAGGACAGGAATAAGTGTACTTCAAGCAAAGGAATCAGCAGGTATAAAGTCCTGGAAGTGTGAATTAGTGCTGGGTCCAGACGCTGTAGGTAGTTTAGCTTAGTTAGAGGTTGCAAAGGGGGGTGTCATGGGAGGTGAGGCTGCAGAGGAAGGCCATGCCCATGTTATGATATGCTCTGGATGTTGAGGAGGAGGTGGGCTTCATCTTATAGGCAACTGAAAACCTTTAATGGGTTTTAAATAATTGCTTTTTAAAAGACCACTTATCACTTTTGTGGCTAACTTTTCAGGCTATGTCTTAAAGTGTGGATGATGGAGTATAGGGCATCAAGACTGCAGGTAGGGTGACTCGTTAGGAAACTATTGCAATAATTTGAGTGAGAGATGATGGGGACCTCAACTAAGGCAGTAGCTGCACAATTAAGAAATGGAGAGAAGAGGCGGATGTGAGAAGAGGTGTCAAGGAGGTAGAATCAATAGGATAACTTATGGAGGTAGGGAATGAGAGAGAGGGAGGGGTCCAGGATGACTACCAGGTTTCTGGCTTGGGTGGCAGGATGAATAGTAGTTTCATTCATTAAGGAAGGGAAATCAGGAGGAAGAGTAGAATTGGGAGCAAAAAAGATGAATTCAGTTTTTGACCATATTGACTTTAAAGTATATGTGGGTCAGCTAGGTAGAAATGTCAAGGAGGCAGTTGGACATAATGGTCTGAGCTCAGAAGGAAGGTCTGGGCCAGAGATAAATCCCACCAAGGGATAAGGGTTAATCATTAGAAACATGGTAGGACTATACCTTCCCCTACCCTTTGAAGTTAGGCATGACCCTATGACTTACTTTGGCCAATGAAATGTGAATTGAAGTGACGTGGATCACGTTTCGGGAGAAGCTTTAAGAGTTGGTATATGATGTGGCACATTCTCTTCCCTCTGCTGCTGCCTGTGGAAGAAGTGTTGAAACGGACCCTCCACTAGCCTGGGTCTCTTGGTGACTATCATGAACAGATGCTCCCTGCTGACCTGTTTTGGATATGTTTTGTGAGCAAAAATTAACTGTTTGTTGTGTTAAGCTTCAGATGATTAGGAGTTGTGTGTTGCCGCAGCATAACCTAGCTCACCCGACTGATGAAGCAAGAGCAGAAGCCAAGGAAGTGGATGATATTGCCTAGGGAGAGCGAACACAAAGAGAAAAGGACCAACAGTGGATCCCTGGAAAGCACTAACGTTTAAGGGAAAGGTGGAGGAAGGGAATCTGATGAAGATCAGGGAGTGGCCTAAAAGATCAGAGGAGAACAGACAAGAGTAGCAATCTATAAACTGGGGGAGGAGAGAGTTTCCAAGAAGAGGAGTGGTCAGCAAATGAGGACTTAGAAACATGCTGGCAGTCTCATCACGGCGAGAACGGTTTCAGTGGAGCAGTGGGGGCAGAAACCAGGCTGTAGCCAATTTAAAAGCCAATGTTAAAGAAGAAAAATGGAGGTAGCAATGTGTAGACTACTCTTCTACGGAGCCAAACATTCCCAGTTTTTGTTTTTGTTTTTTTTTTTTTCCAATTATTTCATAGGATGTGGTTTCCAGTTCTCTCTTCTATCCCGGTTGTTCATATTCAGATGAGTTCCTATTTTTCTGTGTCCCTTGCAACAGAACCCAATTCCCAAACAGAGTTGATCAACACAGTTAAGTAGAAGTATCAGCCCTCCTGACCTGGAAGCTCTGTTTCTGTTAACGCAGCCTAAGACCACATTTGCTCTCTTGGGGACTGTGTGGTATTCTTCTGGTAATTCAATGGAGAGAGATGGAAAGAGATAAGACCTGCCTGGAGTGTGGGATCAAAGGCACAGCCTAGATCAAAGTCCCTGCAAGGATCCCAAGCCTTCTGGTAAGACATCTGTATAAATTAAATCCTTGAGACTGTAGGCTCCCTGAGGACAGGGATTGTATCTTACTTATCTGTGCACCGGCCTTAGTGTCTAGTGTTTCACATGGAGCTAGGTATACACAAAAGGTGCTCACTAAGTACTTGAAATCTGAGCACTTGAAAATGAAGCCTCCAACAACTAGCCCAGATTGGAGTAAGGTGGAGAACTGCAAGAAAAAGATAGAAGTAATGGCTTATGCAATGTCAATGTATTTGCATGAATTTTACAGCTCCGATGGGGAAATTGAGATGTAGTAGCAGAAAGTCATAGAGAACTAAGCAAAAAAGGGGCAAATATTAACTCCAGGAAAACAAGTTGACCAAGGAAGGAAATGTAATCCAGTATTCTACAGGACTCAGCTGTGAACAATATTTACAGTCCTAAGAATGTAAAACTGGAATACTGTGAAAATCAGAAATTGTGATATGCCAATATTGGGTGTATGGAGGGAGGGGAAGTGTGTGTGCATCCTCCTCTAATGAAATAAGGTCAATAGATATTTAAGACAAAAAACTCAAGAAACTGTAGTATTGGCATGCCATTTTGAAATGCGGGGGTAAATATCAGAAGAAACAGCAAAGAGATTTGGAAATATTTAACTCTGAAGAGTGAGGCTCAGGGGTTGAGCAGAAGGCTTCTGTTTTAATTATAAGCATTGAGATCTATATTGATCATTTGAAAGCCATTAACTTATATATATGTATTATATATACATATATATATATATATAATTCACACACATACACACACACACTGATATTTAAAACAGACAAGTCAAGAAATAGCAGTATTGGCATACCATTAGAAATGTGCAGATAAATATCAGAAGAAAAACATAAGAGAATTTCAAGTGTTTGATTCTGAAGAGCGAGTGTACATATGTAGCTTATACAGGTTTCTTCAAATTATGGACATGTAATACTTTGATAAAATGCAAATGAAACAAAAAGATAAACTTACCTGCATCCATGACCCTCAAAAGCAATAAAACAGAATGTCTAAGACTTAATCTGACCAAACTCACCAGACTCAACCCCAAAGCCCCAGGCCCTGCACTGCCCAGTCCTGGATCATCTACTCCATCACCACTGCCTGGGCCATGGGCTTGGGCCAGGTCAGCTTAACAGGCCAACAGAACTAACGAGTGGTCCTATAGCCAAAGAGAGGACCTAATATGAGAGGACAGGAGCTTTGGGGGCTTCTGTGCCCAATGGCTGTGCAGGCCACCACAGGAATGATGCCAGCATGACAGTGACAGACATAGCTTCCTTTGAGCTGCACTCAGACATGTGCAGCATAAAATTCCACTGCCCCCTCCCAGACACAGCTGTCTGCCACACACTGCTAGCTAGCCCTGGGCCCAGGCCCGGAAAGCAATCTCTAGCCTTCCACAGGGATCATTGTGAAACCAGCTCCCTGACCCTGCCTTACCTCCTTCCCCAAATGCAGTACCTTGATAGACAGATGAGAGGCTGGGGAGAACAGAGACCTGATAAAAGGATCTGTCAGCCGTGCTTGGTCTCTAGGGATGAGGTGAATCAAGGCTTTGGAGTCCTTCCATCTCTGCCTCTTTCTTCCCCCACCTAAGCATGTCTTTGTGCCCTCACTCACTAGAATCTCTCCAGTTGCCTTCTGGCTCCCAACCTCCCACTCCCATGCCAGACACTTCACCGCCTGCTCCCAAATTACCTTTCCCTTCTAAGCAGTCCATCCCAGTGTTGTCAATCTCAATTGGGTATTCAACAGTCACTTGGATGAAGCACATCTAATTAAGGCGAGAATAATACTGGCTGCCATTTATTAAGTACTTACTATATGCCAGGCTCTGTTCTAAGCAACTGACATTTATTAACTCATTGAATCCTCGTAACCACCCCCTGAGGTGGAGACATATTTGTGGATGACAACAGGAAGGACCAGAGAGTTTACATGACTTGCCCAAGGCCACAGAGCCAGTAATAATAATGACGGCTACCATTTCGTGAGCAATTTCCACCCCATAGGTACTGTAGTCTTTTTTCCCCCCCATAGGTACTATAGTCTTAAGAGGTTGGCATGTTGTATGTCATTTAAGCATCACAATGAATGACCCTATTTCTTAATTTCAAATGTGAAACATTTGGAACAGTGTGAAACATTTGGAACAGTGAGGTTCCAAGAGAGTGAAAGAACATGTTCAAGGTCTCAACAACTATTTTATGGAGAAGACAGATTTCAAAACCAGATTTACCTGGACTTCAGTGCCCAAGCTCTTATATGCGTATTGCCCCTTGGCTGGTCTCTCCAATTCACTGTTACCACTGAAGGATTTAGCTCATTACTCAAACAAATCTTTTTGATGGACTTTCAATTCACGTAAGTTGGGGAGAGATTTCTAGGACTAGATGGGAGAGTGGTTTTCTACCATCAGTATATTCAGCCCATTTCTCATATGAGTAAGGTTTTCTTTGTAAGGGGATGTGGGGAGAAGAACCTTTGGGTATTAGGGACTACACATGACCATTTCCACTCTCCCATCAAAGCACTCCCTTCCCACTTTCCTCTACACACACACAGACACACACCCTGGGAGATGGAGATGTCGAAAAGAGGCAATACAGCTTTGTTTCCTCCAAACCCACCAGCTTCCTACCCCGAGCTAAAGACTCGCTATTTCTGCTTTAATCTTTGGCAACTGGCGAAGGGAGGGCAGTTGTCTCCCCGTAGAAAGGCTTTCTTGCCTTTGGACACTAGCTCTCCGGTTCCGGGTCCTATCATTTAGGGGCTTCTGGAAATGCCTTGCCCTGGAAGACTCCAGTGCAAGAGTCCATTCCTTCAGAAAAGCCTCAGGGCACTCTACCTAACAGCTCCTACCCAGCATGCCCCAGAAATGTCTGCATTGCCAAGCCTTTGCTCGAGTCAGATGGAGAGTCAGCTAGAGCAGGGTTCCGATTCTGGCCCTGCCAGAGGCTAACTTTGTGAACTTGGACAAGTCACCCGTAAGGAGGCGGGGACTCAGCCACTAATTTGCTAGGTGGCTATGAGCAGAGGATTCTCCCTCTTTGGGCCTCAATGTGGATCCAAGAAGGTGGTCCCTAGGGAGGCAGCATGTGTGAGAGGGCCAAACATCTTTAAACTCCACCCTGTGGTCAAATCCCAGGTCTGCTCTTACCAGTTATGAGACCTCAGGCAAGTGACTTAAATTCCCTGACCTCCATTTTCCTCACCTGCAAAATGGAGATAATAAAGGCACTTATCCTTACCTTTCTATAAATTATGTCTGTAAAGCAACTAGCACAAAGCTTTACCTATAGTTCAATTGCACTGGCATAGATTGGGTAGTACCACTGCCTTCTGGCAATCAAATCCCTGGATGTGACCTGGATTCAAATCCCAGCTCCAACTCTTACTAGCTGAATGACCCTGAGCTAGTTACTTAACCTCTCTGAACCTCTCTTCTCCTATGTAAAATGGGGATAAATATTTTTTTGCACTTCACAAGGCAGACGTAAGAATTAAGGGGGGTCTGGGATAGTTCTTTTCTTTCCCATTCCTTCCTTTCAGCTCTAAGATTGAAATAACAAATGAGAAAAATAACTGCCACAAATGTGATCAGAAAAAGGTTAACGTCATTAATACCTATGAAAGAGTACCTAAAAATCAATAAAAACCACAAGACACAAACAGACAATTCACAAAACGGGCAATACAAAGGGCCTATAAACAAGAAAAACAAATTTTTCACCTAAGGAATGCAAATTAAAAGTCAATGCTATACCATTTTTCAACCCCAAATTAGAAAAGTTTTAAAAATGTGGTACTCAATGCTGGGAAAGGGTGGTAAATTAGTCCCACACTTTTGGTGAAGTATACACTAGAATAATCCTTGTGGAAAGAAATTTGGTAAGAAAGAAATTTGTATGTCAAGAGCCTTGAAAAGGTTAATACTCTTTGAATCTGTTAGACGAGTCCCAAATGTTCATCCTGCGGAATTAATGTTTATGCTCCCATTCGTATGCAAAACAAAGGAAAGAAAAAGTCATTGTGTGTGCAAATGTTTATGTAAGCTCAGAGAGAGGGGCGGAAGGATGCACACCAAATTGTTAACATCAGCGACCTCAGGGCAGTGGCACTGGGAGGATTATTAATGTTTTCTTTGTAAACCTCTGTATTGTTAGATTTTGGTGCAATGAGCGTGCATTATTTTGTGGTTTGAGGAACTCGGCAAAGTAGAGAAATAAGAAAAATATGATTGAGATAACATTTATTAAAAAAAGGAATCATATATCTGACAGATTTATGAACAAAGATATTCATCACAGCGTTAACTATAATAGTAGAAGTTGGAAGTAAAGTAAATATCTCACGTAGGGGACTACTTAAATAAATTGCACTATATTCATGTGATAGAATATTGTACACTCCTCAAGACTGCTGTTTTTGAATATTTAATTACATGGAAGGAGACTCGGTATAACTTTAACAATAACTGAAAAAGAACAGGGTAAAAAAATTCTGTATGATTTCAAGTATGTAAAGATAGATAGTCGTATCTTTTAGGGTGGCTCTTATCAACATGGAAAATAGTAAGTGTTGGGAAGGATGTGGAGAAACTAAGAACACTTGCACATGGCTGATAAGAATGTAGAATGGTACGGCCGCAGTGGAAAACAGCGTGGTGGTTCCTCAAAAAGTTAAGCGTAGAATTACCAAGGGATCCAGCAAGTCCGCATCTAGGTATGTACCTCAAACAATTGAAAGCAAGGATTCAGACCGATACTTTTATCCCGAGGTCCGTAACGACATCACTCACAATAGACAAAAGGTGAAAGGAAATGAAATCATATGTCCACACAAAAGCTTGTCCATGAATGTCCAGAGCAGCTTTATTCGTAATTGCCCAAAGGTGGAAATAACCCAAGTGTCCATAGAGATGAATGGCTAAACAAAATATGGTATATCCAGACAATAAAATACTATTCGACCATAAAAAAGAACGAAGTGTTGATACAGGCTACAACGTGGATGAACCTTGAAAACATTACTTTAAATGAAATAAGCCAGACACAAAAAGGACAAGTAGTGCATGATTCCACGGAGATGAGGTTCCTAGATGAGTCAAATTCATAGAGAGAGAATGTAGGCTAGAAGTTACCAGGGGCTGGGGGAGGGAGGAATGCAGAGTTATCGTTTAATGGGTACAGAGTTTCTGCTTAGGAGAATAAAAACCTCTTAGAAATGGATGGTGGTGATGATTATACAACATTGCAAGGGTATTTCATGCCATTGAACCATACACTGAAAAGTTGTTAAAATGGCAAATTTCATGTTATGTATATTTTACTATAATGAAAAAACTAGAAAGATATATATAGGGGCGCCTGGATTGCTCAGTCGGTTAAGTGTCCGACTCTTGATTTCAGCTCAGGTCGTGGTCTCAGGGTCCTGGGATGGAGCCCCATGTTTGGCTCCACACTCAGCAGGGAGTCTGCTTGGGATTCTCTCTCTCCCTCTCCTTCTGCCTTTTCCTCACTCTCACTCTCTCTGTTTTTCTCCTTCTGAAATAAATAAAATTTAAAAAAAAGATATGCCTTTTTGTGACATATGTAGATGTATATTTATATATGCCACAAAAAGACACATTAAGAGTGTCTCTGGGGTCTTTTACCTGTTATACTTCTATTTTCCAGAATTTCTCAAAGACCATTTTTTTTTTTGTAATTGGAAAAAAGGGTGTTTTTAAAAAGATTCTGTGCCTACAGTTCCGGAGGATTGGCTCGGTTGGAAGTTCTAGTTGAGGTGAACACTAAGCAGATATGTTCGCCTTTCACAGATCTGCCAGGTCGCCAGGCTATCCAAATAATCAAATAAACTTATAGGAAATAATGGTAACGCCTACCACCATGCCCTGTCCCTCGTCAGGCAGGCAGAACTTGGTGAGCTGGCACTTCCTTCTACTCCCAAGAGAAGCCTAGCCATCCCAGGCCAGAGCTCACCAAAACAGTGGCATGGGAAGTGGGTGTCCAAAGCTCAGCCCAGGCGTCAGCAGGCTCTGGGGTGACAAGATCTCACTGTTTCCACTACCAGCTCTCCTAGCAGGTGCTGGGTGGGGCTCAGGCCTGCACTAGGCCTGCCTAGGAGGACCTCCTCCCCTCCTGCACTGGTTGGTCTTTCCAGCGGATGAGGCCTCAAATAGAACAGTTCTTTCCCTCCAGGCAGGGGGAGCCCGGCTCCTCCCACCTCTTGTGTAGAGCCTGCAGACAAAGGAGGCAGCAAACATGTCCCTTCCTGGTACCCATCCTCTGTCACTCTCCCAAGAGGATACTGGTGACTGTCACTGGGTCTCAAGGACAAGAGACTGGGGTGCTGAACAAAGAGGCTGTTGGTGGGTCCCCCCACTTTGCACCTGAGCCACTCCAGGGGGCCCCAAGCTGCCAGGAGGCCTTGCTGGACCTCCTCTGAGGTCAGGGTGGCCTTGCAGCCCAGTCTCTCGGTCACCAGCTGGGCATTGCTTCCGACAGCTGGAGGAGATCATTAACATTTCCTTTGTGCATGTGTGCTCTGGGGAGAGAGCAGACAGACCTGATTTTGTATCCCAGTCCCCCCACCTTTTGGCTACGTGGCATGGGTGGGTCACTGGCCCTCACTGAGCCTCAGCTGTCTCATTTGCAAAGTGGGGATAATGATAGTTCCTGCCTGCTGGGATGATTGGATTTAAATGAGTCTATGGACACATAGAAAGTCCCTGTAGTCTCGCAGGCACTCAAAAGCTTGCAGTTTTCTTTCCCCCTTTCCCTCTTTCACCCCTTTCTTCTTGGGCGCCAGTCTGCCTAGCCTTCTAGCCCAGAGACATGTGGCCCAGGCTCCAGCTCCCTTCTCCAGGATCCATTTGAGCAGGAGCTTTGGTCCTGGCAGCCCCTGTCACTCTGTAGTAGCTCCTTCCCTCCCCAGGGCCAGCTGCAACCCGCCTATGCCCTTGCACTCCCCTCTAAGCACCGACCTGGCTCAAGGTGTCAAAAATTCAGGCTTTTCTGAACCTCCTCTTATGCCTAGGGAGAAAAGTCTGATCCAGCATCCCTGGCCACCCGCACACACTCTGGTCTAAGCGCCTGTAACCACAGGAGCACAACATACCCATTTTCCGGAGACCTCCCAGGTCAGCATCAGACAAAGGTGCTCCTGGAAGCCCGTATTTGTCTAGACCCCTCGGAAGCTGCCCTGGCTTTCCAGCAAACACCTGCAGCTGCAATCTGCCCGCGGCTGAGACATGAGCTGAGGCGGTGTTGGGGGGTAGGTTTGATGGCCGGTCTGCATGGCCACATAGCAGGTAAACAGCCTCAGAGGGTGGGAACACAAAAGAACTGCCCCAAGGGAGAAGATTTTCTAGGGCAAACTCCCACCCTTGAGCCTGAGATGTCCTCCTACATCCCCACCTACACACGAAGGGGCGGGGGTGCCCTTTCCATGAGGTACCAGTGCCTGGCGAGGAGGCGACACGCACGCATAGGACTTAGAAGCGCCCTCTTGGGCTTGGGAGGTGTTCAGAGATCTCGGACCCTCCTTTATTCTCAGCCCCGCCCACTGTCTTCCCTTTCCTCCCCCCTCCCCCCGCCCCCACACTGCCTCCGCTGGGTTCAGCAGACTCTTCCAGCCAGACCATGAGACTAGGTGGGAGGCTGCTGGGCTCCCTTCCTCCACCTAGCTCCCGCCACCCCCACCTTCAGGAGATACCAGTGTATCCTTCCTGGAGGTTCCCGTTGCTATGGTGACTATAGTAGTCAGGCACCAGCGTGGGGGAAGGATGGGAAGTAGCCATGAAGAGGACTGTGTGTCCATGCGGGTGTGTGTCTGTGTCTAAGTGTGTGTGCATGCACGCATGCACACATACACATGTCCACCCTGAGTGGGGAGGGGAGAAGGCAGGGAGGACACAAAAGCCAAAAGGGAGAGAAGGAGGGAGGGAAGGGACAGAAGAGGGGACCAGAAGACGGAAGGGGAGGCAGGAGAAGACACGGGGATAAGGGAGGTGAAATGTGGATGGGGTGTGAGAGATGCAAGGGGTGAGGGGGCACAGAGGTTATTGCAGGGGAGGCCAGAAGAAGGGAAAGGCATGGGGTAAAAGCTGGGAGGGGTGTGTGGTAGAGGTGGGTGATGAGGGGAGCGGGGTGGGATGGCAGATGGGGTAACTGTTGGGAGAAGTGGGGGGTTGGAGGAGTGTAGGGGTGAGCATTAGCAAGTGAGGTGTGGGGCGTGGTTTGGGAAGGGTCTAGGGCGATCTTCTAAGAGATCACAAAGGTTGTGGGGCCACTGGAATGTGGATGGGTTTGCTGGGTGTGGGCTAAAATTTGCGAAGACTATGGGGGGTGGGGGTGGGTCAGGATGGGGGTGAGGTGGTCTGGAGAGGTGTGGGCAGCATGAGGTCACTTTCCCCCTCCCACGTTTAATCCACTGTATCCTTGGCTGATCTATACACATTGCCTCTTCTCTGTCCCCATCTCTTCCCAGAAGCCCAATGCTCACATTCTTGGGCAATGAGCTTCTGTGGATTTAGAGGCTCCTCCCCAGGGGAGACTTTGCCATCGTTCCCAGGAGGCCACGTCTTGACTGCCTCCCCCTTCCTCCCACCCCCCACCCCCGCCCCAGCCCCAGCATGGACCAGGGCACCCTCTTTGCCCGTGAGAACCCTGGGTCGGGGAGGCCGACTGTCGGCCTCTACTCCCGGCCTGCGAGCTTGGGTGACAACAGGCACCACTGCCAACTTAGAGCATGTGCCCTCTGCCCAGTGACCTGAGCTCCCTGCTCTCAGCATCAGTGTTAGCCCAGGAGTCCAGCTTGGCAGGAAAGCTGTGGCAGGTGGGAGGAGAAAGGAAGGCAGTGAGGCAGAAACAGCTGCTAGCCGGAGTGGAGGCAGAGCAAGGCCCCAGCGGGTACGGGCGGAAGGCGAGCCGCTGGCCCCGGCAGTCCCCACTCCTCTGTGTGGAGTGTCAGGCCCCCCCGCCAGCCGTTCCCATCCAATGCCACCGTTCAGGGAGCAGGCTCGGCTCTCGGGCCTAAACCCTGCGCTGAAACAGACCTCAGAGGTCACCTGTCCAACTCCTCCCATAACCTGGAGTTAGAGTCGTCTCCACGGCATTTCCTCCAAGGGGCTGCCCGAGTCAGGCCAGCCGTTGGCCAGGATCGGGAGCTCACTTCCTCCTAGGGTAGTCTGTTCCCTCTTTGGAAGGAAAAAAGCTGCTAACTGAGCCACTCCGATGTGCCAGGCCGAGGTACTGTGCAGACTTGTCATTATTCATGACCTCACAGGGCTGTTATGATGAATTAGCTCCAGTTTACAGATGAGAAAAGTGAGGCTCAGAGAGTTGAAGTCTCTAGCTCAAGGTCACATGGGGGGGTGCGGAATAGATAAAAGAGCTGGGTCTGACCCCAGGACTTTCGAACTACGAAGTCCATATGGGGCTCAGCAGGACATGCTTCTTCTGCACCATGACAACTCTTCTGGGGTTTGAAGTCAGAGACCACATCCTCCTGAGTCTCCTCTTCTCCAGGCGAAACAGCTCCTTCAGCTCTGTCCAGGAGAACCTGGGTTCCAGCCTCCTCGCCACCTGCTCAGTGTGAGAGCCAGAATGGAACGCACAGTCTGCCAGGTGGGTTCGGGCCTGTCCAGAGCAGAGTAGAACTGTCACATCCTTCCTTGGCACCAACCTTTACTTCTGTGGCCCTATGGCCGGTAAGAGAGTGAACTGTCCTTCTCTTGGGCTTCTAGCCCTTCTTGGATCAGAACTATGAGAGAAGAAGCCAGGGTTTTGTTTTCATTTCCACCACTCCCCGTAGTCACACTGTCCTAAATTTTGAGTCAGAGAGGGGCAGAGGTGGGGGAAGAGGGGATGGGAACCAGGCAGGGGCACAGCAAGGCTGGGAGGATGGAGGGCTGTGTGTGTGTTGGGGGGGAGGGTGAGGTGGCTGTCGGGCAGGGCTGGGAAGGAGGGCCAAGGGGAAGGGGAGGTGAGGGTTTCGGGGCTGTCGGGGCCCGGGCCCGGGTGGAGCTCTGGCCTGGGGGTGGGAGAGGCCAGGGTGGAGATGGGCATGGGCCTGCCTAAGTTAACATCCCCTGCCGTGTGAGAGGAAGTCAGTCGCACATTAAGGAAATGTTGCAGCTGGTACTAATTTGGGAGGTGTCACAAGCAGCAGTGAGGACAGGTATGATTCGTGGGGCCCTGCATGGCCCAAAACAGGGGCAGGCACTGCCAAGGGAGAGAACAGGGTTTCTGGAGCTGCCCAGGACCGATCTGACTGAGACACTCAGGACAGGGCCCCAGGGATGGGGGTCACCTGGGCCTGGAGCAGAGCCTCCAAGCTTGGTTTCCAGAAGTCAGAGGAAGCCTCCTCATCCTGGCCTGGGCTATGGGCTCTCCACCCGGGGAGAAGCTTTGGGGATGAGGCGTCATCTGCAAGGGATCCCATCTGGGGGAGAGGCTAGACAGGAGAAGGCTTGGAGCCTGGGGACAGGCATGGGAATGGGCAAAAAGGACTGGGATAGAGGTGGAGTGGTGGGGTGAAGGGGGAGGGGCTGCAGGTAGGAGCAGAGCAGGGCTGCCTTGTCCCTCGGTGCCCATAATACGGCTGGGATCCAGAGTCCTGTGGGTCTAGGCCTCAGCTGAGGGAGTGAGCGCTGGAGAGGAGAGGGAGACCCCCCAGGAGGAGGCAGGCACTGGCCTCCTCCCAGCACGGGCAGCAAGAGAGCAGGCGGAGTTGACTTGAGAGGGAGAGCAAGAGAGCGACAGCGACAGTGGCAAGGAGACAAAGGAGAGCAGGGAGGGCCCTGGCCAGGGGGGGACTTGATGGGAGGCTATGGCAAAAGCATGCCTCCGCTCCTTGGCAGAACATGCAGGCTGGAGGCCTGGCACTCCTGCTTGTCAGCTAAGCAGCCTCAGGGCAAACGGCTTGATCCCCCTCCCTGCACCTCAGTTTCCTCATCTGTAAAATGGGGATAACGGTGCTGGTATTGCCATCCTCCCTGGGCAGTTGTGATCTCGAAAGATCTGTGAGAGAGGTTAAGACCCTAAGCATAACGTCAATGTCCGGTGTCATATTATTACTGCAAAACGCTATCAGCTATCTCTTCCCACTGAAGTCTCACAGAAGCCTCAGGATGTGGGCAGAGCAAGGATCATGGGTCCCGTGTTAGAAATGAGGAAACGGAAGCTTAGGGAAGTGAAGTGACGCGCCCAAGGTCACACTGCTAACAAGTGGTAGAGGTGATGAGGCCTCCTGCATCCAAGACATCAGTTGGCTTTCTCCTCCATCAAAGTGCTTGGTGAAAATAATTAATACGGGGTGTTATTATTTAGTGTGGGACCAGACAGAGCTTGGGGCCAGCCACAACGTGGGAAAAGAAACCCACGGGCAAGTTGTGGTGTGGTCTCTCAGTCATTCTGGTGGCCGAAGGGCAGGAAAATGACTGGGGCCGCGGGACTGGAAGAAGGGCCACAGAGAGAGACATCCTTTATTCTCTCTGCTGTGGACCACATCCCTCTGCTCTCCCTGAGTGTGTATCTGTGACTGACATCGAGGGTGTGTGTGGGTCTCTCTCTATGACAAAATGTGTCCTTCTTCATGTGACAGTTCTTCCGCCTGCCTGTGTGTCTCTGGCATCGTAGGGAGATAGGCGTGTGTGCGACAGGGTGTCTGCCTCGCTGGCACTGTTTGTGCGTGTGACGACCTCTCTCCATCTCTGCATGACTTTGCCTGGGGTGGTGGTGGTGCTGTATGGCAGTGTGTGTTTGTCTATCTGTCTGTACACCTTTAAGAAGTGGAATATCTCATTTGGTAGTGTGAGTGAGGCAGTGAGTCAGCTGAGGCTGAGGGAGGCGGGAGGGAGACTGCTAGGTTACGAGAACAGGAAAAAGGAGAATGAGAAAGTGAAGTCAGGAGCAAGGAGCTACCCCTTTCCTCCCCAATCCCCTGCCCAAATTCTTAAGGAGCCCACCAAGAGCGTGGCACCCTGAAGAAGTCCATAGGGGGCACGTTCGTTGGAAAGGGGCACTTGCTGCCCCTCCCCAAGGCCTCAGAGGGAGACAAGCTAGGATAGGAGTCACTGTCTCCCTCTCCAGCTCTCAGCCCCCCTGGCTCCAGGGTGAGGGAGGCCACCACCCCACCTGGCCTCCTCCTCACGTGACCCTTTGACCTTGCTAGTCTCTTTTCTCCCAACAGCAGGCCACCTGGCCAAGCTGAGCAAACAGAGCAGTGGCACCACATCCCAAATGTTTACAGCAGCCATGCACCTATTGTCCAGAATGACCCTGCCGAGGGTCAAGAAGTTTCTCCATACCCGGCTCTGCCCTAGGCAGGCCCGTTCTGCTGTGGCCTCCCCTCTCCTCTGGATGCCTGTCCCCGGCAGCCAGACAGCCAGCTTTCCCTCCACTGCTACCCCAGTGTGCTGGGAAGGCACTGGGAGTTTTGTAATGCAGCAACCCCCAGTGGCCCTCCCACGAGCCGCTTTGCCCTGTCCCCCAACTCCTTTTATCAGGGAAGAGGGGCTGGTTCCCTCCTTGGGAGAAGACAGGCATCCCTGGGCTCCACCTCAGGTCATATAAGGTCAATAGAGCCGAGTGCCCCATCAGCAGGAATGCCTCTCCTCTCACCCACTGGCAGGGGCCAAAGGGTGAGGGTTAGGTTGCCAAGTATTTTTCCTTCCCCCTCTGGCCTTCCGCCGGCACCAGTCAGTCCCAGGACTTTCAATGCCGGCTCCGGAAAGGAAGGGGTCACCGCTGGCTGAGGATGGAGACTTGGGGTTTGCCAGATCCCTCTTTCCACCCCTTTGTCCGTGACCCCTCCCTCCTCATGCGGGGGCGGGGCACCAGGAAGCCCCAGTCCGAAGGTGCCCAAACCCCGGATTAATAGAAGTTGGCCGGGTGGTTAACTGACCTGAATCCCTGCGGCACCCCTCTCTGGGGGAGGGTCCCAAGGTAGCACTCCTAGTGCCCTACCGTGAACGGTGGGGGTGATGGGAGGAGGTGAGGTGGATAGAGGGAGGCAGACCTCCTTTTCTCTCCGGGTCCCACCGCCACCGCTCCCGCCGCCGCCGAGGGAGGTATTGTGCCCGCGGACGCCAGTCCCTACCTTACAGCCTTTCGTGCAGGACCGGATTGAGTACTCTTCTGCCTGTAAGTATTTATGCAGCACGAGGTCGAACTCGTCATATTTTTCCTGAGCATGTCGGTCGAGCCGCTGGTACGCCTCGATACAGTTGCTACACACCTCCCAGGCCCCGGAGCCCGGGCTGGCCACCACGGCCAGCAGGTCCCCCAGCAGGGTGTCCAGGCTGCAGTCCAGGCTGTCGGGGCGGTCCATGCCCAGCAGCAAGTCCCAGACCGTGTAGGTGTCGCAAAAGGAGAGAGTGAAGTTCCGAAAGTGGCCTTTGAGCAAGTTTTTTTTGGCGGAGGGGAACTCGGCCGGGGCACGAGAAGGGGAGTCAGGGGGCCGCAGTGGGGGGGCTGGGGTAGTCGGTTCAAAAAGTCTCTGCAAAGATTGCAATTTGGTGCAAGCTGCGTCCAGCCCCGTGGGCTCTGGGACGCCACCGCAATCCGGCCTGGGACCGGCAGCGGGGGCGGCTTTGGTCAGGTTGCTGTATTGGGGGCCGCAGGTGCCCGGGGGCGCGCTGGGCTCGCCGGGCGGCGGCGGCGGCAGGGGCAGCACCGCGCGAGGAGGCATCGGCTGCCGCTCCCGGCCGGTCCCCCAGGGCGGCCGCATGGCGCTGCTCAGCTCCCTGGCCCGGGGCCGGGCCCCCGCACACAGCCACAGATGGTCAGCGAGCAGCACGGTGAAGAAGAGCAGGGACGCCAGGGACAGTCGCCATCGCTGCGCCCGCTCAGAGTCAGCGCAAGGTTTGTCGCTCGGCCTGGGAGCCCAGCAGCAGCAGCAGCAGCAGATAGTCAGCGCGGCGGCGTCTTTCCCGGGCCACATCCAAGCGCCCCTGAACATATTTCAGGGGGGTCCGGGCTGGAGGGATCAGGCAGGCGCGAGGCCGGACGGCCGTCACGGGCGGGCGAGCGGGCTGCGCGCCGCTCCGCGCTCCTCCGCGCCGTCCAGGCTCTACCTCGGGGGCTGCATGGTGAGGCAGGCAGGCCGGCCGGCCCGGGGCCCCGCTCAGGCCAGAGTCGCGGGGTGCTCTCGTGCCGTCCCCGCGCTCCTCCCGCGCTCCCTCGCTCGCAGCCCGGGCGCCGCCGCCCGGCCCGCTAGGCACTGCCCGGCGTCCCGGCGGGGGGCGGTGCGGGGCACTGGGGCGGTGGCGGCTGCGGCGGCGGCGCCGCACTCCTCATAGTGTCGGGCCCCTCAGCTGCCCTCGGCTCCGCGCCACTCCACTCCGCGCCGGCGGCCGCCCGGCTCGCACTCTGTTCTGGCCGTCTCGGCTCGGCGCAGCTCTGCGCCCCTCAGCGCCGCCGTGCGGGCCCGGCCACGGCGCTCCGCTCGCTCGCCCCGAGCCGCGCCGCTCCCGCCCGCCCGTCAGCCCGCCCGCCTGCTGCCTGCTCCGCGCCGCTCCCTGCCTCGCTCGCGCCCTCCTAGGCCCGCCGGCCGGCCCGCTGCCCGGCCCTTCGGGCTTCGCTCGCGCTCTGGCCGTTCGCCCGGGCCGGTCCCGGGCCGGCTCCGCTCCGGCTCCGCGCCTGCTGCTCCCGGAGTTCCGGCTCGGGCGGGCCACCTGGCTCCCGGCGGCGCCACAGGCGCCGGACGCCGACACGGGGCTTCACTTAGTGCGCCTCTCGCTTCCGTCTCCCGTTAGCACCGCTGTGGCGGCCGCCGAGCCACACGGCCCCGTGGCTCCCGCTGGCCATGCCCCCTCAGTCTGTCGCCATCTTCCGCTGTGCGGAGAACACCTTGAGAGCCCGTGTGCGAGTGTGTTTGGGGGGGAGCGGGGCGGAGAAAGAGGCACTGAGAGGAGGAGGGAGCGGGACTGGGGCCCCGACTGCGCCTGCGCCTCAGGACTCACCCCCCCCCCCTCGCCACCAGCCCCCGCCGGCCGCAGCCTGTGCTGTTTGGGGATGTTTCCAGTCCACCCCCAACTCCATTCACTTCAGCGCCTCCGTTCATCCGCCCGTTCCCCGCGTGCACACGCCACACGCTGAGTCCCAGGCCCCGGCGCTCTCCCTCCCCCGCCCACCTGGGAGCCCGCCTCCCTCCCCAGGGCGGCCGCTCACTCTCCCCCCCGCCAAGGGCTAGGGGACTTCTGAGGGTGATTCTTGGTGGCAGGAGGCAGGAGGCTTCTCCTTAGCGTCTCGCAGCCTCCCTGGGTCGCCTCCCCCGTCCCCGTGACTAGGCGATGCTGGAGCCGGCTGCGGATCGGACCAGTCCCGTGTCCCTAACTCAGCAGCCGCCCTCATTGCCCTGCCCGAGGCCAAGGCGGCTCCTGGTGCTGAAGGACAGCTCCCAGCTCGGCTGCCGCAGAGGACTGGGCTCGGAGAGCGCCTTGGAGGGCGGGGCAAGACGGTGGGCTACGGATGGGTAGTAGAGATAGGGTGTCGTTTCTGCCCTTAGTAAGATTTGCAGCAGCCTCTCCCCCCTTCCTAGCTTCCTGGCTCCCCCTACAGGCTGCTGAGAATAGCTGAGAGAGAGTTAGGGAAGCTGTGCCGCCCGGATGGAACCATGTGCTTGGGGCCCTCACAGAGTCACATGGCACTAGGAACTCAGACGTACAAACCTCCTGCCACGCCACTAACCTTGTTTGGATTCCACCAAATCTCAGACTGGTCCTGTTGTCTACTTCCTTTCCTCACTCCCTCCCACTCCCAGTAACTCCCCCATTCAAATATTTAATCAACCATCACCAGTAAAAATGTGTTAATATTAAGAAAAACAGCAATAAGGAAAATTGCCTTTATTGAGTGTATACTAGGTGCTAGGTTACTGCTCTGGGTGCCTTACACAAATTATTTCATCTAATCTTCACAACAATCTTATGAGGTAGGCACTATTGTTATCCTCATTTACATGTGAGGAAGCTGAGGTTTAGAGTGCTGAAGTTGCCTAAGGCCACAGAACTGGTAACTGATGAAGCCAAGGCAGTAACCCAGGCAGTCTGGCTCTAGAGCTCTCTTAACATTCCAGGAAAGCCCTGGAAAGATGAAGGGGTGGAAGACACAGTCCTGCCTTAAAGGAAATTGTAGTCTACGGGAGGAAAAGAAAGCAGGTAATTTGGCTAATGGGAGGATTCATGGGCTGGAGACTTGGGTTCAAGCAATAGTTCTACCACTGAACATAGCATGTGTCCTTGAGAGAGTCCTTTCTTCCTCTGAGTCTTGGTTTTCCCCTAACACGAGGGGATACCAAGGGTTAAATGAGATAGGTGGGGATCACTAGCACTACTCGGGGTGGGCTGGGGTGGGTGCATGAACAGTTTCTGGAAGAGTGAAAATTTGAGCTGGTTCTTAAAGAAATAGCAGGATTTGGGTGGGGGTGGGAAGGGAGTTCCACTTAAGAGGAATGCAGTTGAATGTTTCAGGGATGAGGAGGAGCCCTGTGTGATTCTGAAGCCACAAGTGTGACAGTTTGGCTGTATTGGTGGTGAAAGCTTGTGGGGAAGGGAGTAGAGGGATATGAGACAAGGAACAAAACTGTCAGGCATTTGGGAGGCCTTATTCATTCATTATGTTCCAAGTACTATGCTGGGGACCAGGTAGGAGACTGAAGGGGACTAGGTAGGCATGGCTCCACCCTTGAGACACTCACAGTTGAATTAGGGATGCAGACATTTTTTAAATTAAAAAAAAATTTTTTTAAAGATTTTATTTATTAATTTGACACAGAGAGAGAGACAGCGAGAGAGGGAACACAAGCAGGGGGAGCGTGAGAGGGAGAAGCAAGCTTCCCACTGAGCAGGGAGCCCGATGCGGGGCTCGATCCCAGGACCCTGGAATCATGACCTGAGCCGAAGGCAGACGCTTAATGACTGAGCCACCCAGGCGCCCTGGGATGCAGACATTTTATTATTTTTTTAAATTATTTTTTTAAGATTTTATTTATTTATTTGACAGAGAGAGAGACAGCGAGAGAGGGAACACAAGCAGGGGGAGTGGAAGAGGGAGAAGCAGGCTTCCCGCTGAGCAGGGAGCCTGATGGGGGGCTCGATCCCAGGACCCTGGGATCATGACCTGAGCCGAAGGCAGACGCTTAATGACTGAGCCACCCAGGCGCCCGGATGCAGACATTTTAAAGAAGAAATTGCAACCCTGTGCAATAAGGATAAATATGAGTGGGAGGAAGGAGAGGTTTTCCTCCCGTAAGGGAAAGGACTGATCAACTCTGCCGGCTTCCCTCAGAGACAACTTTGCACACAGCCACATGAGTTGGGGGCATTCATTCATTCATTTGGTAAACACCTTTTGAAGATCGGTTATGTTCCAGATGCTGTACTAGGCATCAGAGATATGGGCATGAGTAAAATATGTTTTGGGCTGAAGGAGTTCAGCTGAAGTCTTAGGGATGAGTAAGAATTGGCTAGACAGATAGGAGAGAAGGTGGTGTGTGAAGGATGTCCCAGGCAGAGGGAATGTCATGTGTAACGGCCCAGGAGCAAAGCCAAGAATGGCATGTTCAGAAACCTGCAAAGTAGTTCATTGTGAATAGGTGTGAAATAGGAGCACTGCCAAAGATGAGGCTGAGGATTTGGCAGGAGCCAAGTCATGAAGGGCCCTGGGTGTTGTGCTAAGTAGTTTGGACTTTATCCCAGGGGTACTAAGAGCCACAGAAGAGGCTGAAAGGTTTTCAGCAGGAGGTGACACAATCAGATTTGTATTTTTAGAAGATTCATTTGGCGGCAGGATGGAGATTGGGTAGGGGCAGGGGGAGACTTGAGGCAGGGAAACTGGTTAGGAGACTGGTTAGTAGTTCATATGAGAGGTGTTAAAGGCTAAACAAAGCAGCAGTAGGGGTAAAGAGAAGAAATACACATGGGAGGGAAATGACAGGTAGAATTAAAAGGACCTAGGGCTGGCCTAGATGCAAGGAATAAAGTAGAGCCTGAAGGAAGATGAAACCAAAGGGTTCGAGTCAGTGACATTGGCATGACTGCCCCTGCCTCCCTAGGAACTGTCTTTCCAGAGCCATTCTTTGTTTAGCCCTTGGAGGGTTCAGTGTTCTGTTTAACAAAGAAGGCTAATCGCTTACAGATACCTGGTTCGGAGCTGATTGGCAGGGCCACAGTGATTGACACCCTTGAATGCCAATGAAAGAGCAGCCTGCCAGGCCTAGACTCTCAGCTCTGAGCACCTCTGGAGCTTTCTGTGAGAAGTCACTCAGACAAGACTCCCTCCCTCCCCCAGCACACACAGGGCGAAAAGTGTCTCACAAAGGTCCATTTATCACAGGAGCACAATATAACAATAACTTACCTACACAGTACCTGCCGCACACAAAGGAGAAGTAGTAGCATACCAGCGGTCAGAGCAAGCTCTCATTCTCTCGCTCTAGAGGACACAAGAAATTGGGATTGGGGAAAGGAAGGCATTGGCCTCTAATCAGGCCCCTGGAGCAGAATAGCCAGGTGGGGAACGGGACTGCTGCTCCCCAGAACCGGTGGGCCCTGGCCAGCCTTCCTCCCAGCCGTTTTTCTCTACCTGCTCCAGGTTAGCAGAGGCTAAGCCTGGAGGATAAGGGTGGGTCACTTCTGATGGGATCCAGACTGCCCAGCAAGAGTGATAGAGTGCCCCCAAACCTGGTAGGGGGGAGACAACTTGGGGTAGAAGGAGGAAGGGAAGGTTTTCCACTGTGAAATTCTGACAATTAGGAAGAAGAAAAAGTGGGAGCCTTTTAAAGAGACCAATATGGTTACAACAGGGAGCTTTCTGTTAAGCTCCGATCTTAAAAGGTCATAGGAAAAAGATGGAAACAAGAGCTTGCAATTAAGGCTGAATCTAAGAACCTGTAAGAAGAGGGTCAGGATGGCTAAAGCACAGCTTGAACTAAAGCTTGTCGGGCTCTGCCTGGATCCCACCCTCTGTGCCCCTTCCTCCCTTCATATAGGTGGAGTACTTTCCCTCCCTCCTGCAGGCTACACCTGTCCTAAGATAGGAAAGATGGAAGTAACCTCACCCTGTATACTGGAACTCAGCATCAAGTAGCCCCTTTGCTACCAGTCTGAGTCTTATCTCAGGTTTCCACTGAGCCTCTATCTCATTGCTCAGCTTGATCCCTGGCCTTCTGTCTCCTTGTCCTGTGGCTGAGTCCCCCAGTCAGAGACCCTGCCTGACCACCAGTCCCCTATCAAGTCCTAGGCCCAGTATGTTCTTTAATCCACCATCTAGGGAGAAAGTCCTGACCCCAAGCCTCCACCCAGTGTCTGAGGCCTAATGGCCTACTGATGAACTCCTCTGACCCCAACTGCCCACTTGTATTTCTAAGTGTCTAAATTCTTGAACTCGTGTTAGCTCTCCATTTGGATCCCCAGTTTTCCTATATGGTAACCCTATGTCATTTAGGTATGCTTTTGGTTGCAAATAATAGACAGCTCTACAATAGTGGCTATTATTTGTCTTGTGTACCAAAAATTCCCTGAATACATGGTCCAGGGCTGGTATGGCAGTTCAACAATGCCATCAAGGCCCTGGCTTTTTGTTTTGTTTTGTTTTGTTTTAAAGATTTTATTTATTTATTTGTGAGAGAGAGAGAGAGAATGAGAGAGCACAAGCAGGGGAGTGGCATGTAGAGGGAGAAGCAGGCTCCCCTCTGAGCAAGGTGCCCGATGTGGGGCTCAATTTCAGGACCCTGGGATCTCAGGACCCTGGGATCATGACCTGAGCCAAAGGCAGACGCTTAACCGACTGAGCCACCCAGGCGTCCCAAGGCAGTGGCTTTTCATCTCTACCGTCCTTAAGGTAGGTTTGCTTTTTGTCTCCTGGTCACAAAACACCTGCTAAAGCTCTGGATCTCGTGTCTTCATAATAGACAGAAGGAAGGGAAACAGTCGCATCATTTGAGAGAGAGAGAGACAGAGAGAGCACTGGAGCCAGGGAAGAGGCAGATGAAGAGGGAGAAGCAGACTCCTTGCTGAGCGGGGAGAATGATTTGGGGATCGATCCCAGGACCTGGAGATCATGACCTGAGCCAAAGGCAGATGTTTAACTGACTGAGCCACCCAGCTGCCCCAGAATTTGGCTTTTCATTAAGAGTGGAACACTCTCCCCAGTGACGTCTACCTACATCTCTTTGACTAGAACTATGTCATAAGAACACTCCCAGCTGCAAAGGAAGCCTGAAAGTCCACTGCTTTTAGCTGGACACATTGCTGCTCTGAACAAAGTTGGGATTCTGTGAGTAAGGAAGAAGAAGGAAATCTTTATTGGGTGGGCAACTGGTAGCATCTGCCATGAACCCCAACCACCAGCTGCTTGCCTGGACTGCCCTTCCTTTATACTAAACCCCTCATACACTGGGCTCTGATTGCTAGACTTGACTTCCCTTCAGTAACTACAGCTGGTTTGTTCCTCTAGCACAGGATAGAAGAGACCTGCCTGGTTTAACAACAGCACATGTGAAAAAGACCTTGATTTGATTGTAAAGTCAATACGAGCCAACAGAGTGATGATGCTGCCAAAAGAACTAATTAGATTTTAGGCTGCATTAATAGAAGTATAGAACTAGAACAAGAGAAAAGATGGTTCTGCCCTTCTCTATACTTGTCACATCCAACCTGGAGCACTGTGCTCTATTCTGGACAGCCCATTTAAACAGGGATACATCGACAAAGTACAAAGTGTCCAAAGGTGGGTCACTAGGCTGGTGCGCCAGCAGCCACATTGTATGAGGAACAGTTGAAGGACCTAGGCTTAATTGGTCTAGAGGTAAAGAGGCCCAGGGAAGAACCCCCATAGGGGAAGGATCAGAAGTAGTTATTCAAGTTAGGGTTCAGAGTCAAGATGATTATAGCAAGCAGGGTAGTGTCAAGTGGTTAAGTGGGGGGATGGGAGAGAGAATGAATAACAATAAAAGTGCTTGTATAGTGCTTCGTATGTGCCAGGTACTGTTCTAAGCACTGACATATATCAAGTCACTTAATCCTCTATGACAACAATTCTGTGAGGTAGGAGCTGTTATTTTCTCCATTTTCCAGATGAAGAAAGTGAGGGAGAGATTGATTAAGTTACTTGTCTAAGGTCACACAGTTAGCAAGTGGCTGACACAGAATTTGAACAAAAGAGTTCATGCTTACCTTAGAAGAGTGTTAGTGATTCTGGGTAATCACCTAGATTTGAGCACCAGATAGCATTTGCAGCTTGCTTGATTGTTTGGCAGTAGTGGGTGAGTTGGCAAGAGAGATAGAGGGCCTTATTTTAAAACCTACAACCCAGGGGATTCCTCTTAGATATTTCAACACCTTCTCAGTCAAGACCAAGAGAAGTAAATGTCCACCTCTTAGCCCACCTTGGGTTTTCCTTCTCATTTCCAATTTCTCGTATGAGGAATACAGCCTCATCCCTGGGTAACTGACAGAGTGACCCCACCTTGGACTCCATTCCACTCTAGGCCTCAAATGTACAGAGATGGCCACTTCTGGGGTCACCACTACTCTAAAGCTTATAGTATGCAGAGTCTACAGCTCCTGAGGCTGCAGCAACCCAGGATGAGAGAGCTGGTTTTCTGGCCACCATGCCCAAAGCCTGATAACTCCTCAAAGATGCCAGGACTAAATTCACCCTGCCCCACATCTCCCAAAGTCATAAGTCCACTCCCAAAGTGTAAGCCTCACCTCCACCCTCACATTGGTTCTCATAATGCTCTGCTTTTTTTTTTTTTAAGATTTTATTTATTTATTTGACACAGAGAGAGAGAGAGCACAAGCAGGGGGAGCGGCAGGCAGAGGAAGAAGCAGGCTTCCCAAGGAGCAGGGAGCCAGATGCGGGGCTTGATCCCAGGACCCTGGGATCATGACCTGAGCCGAAGGCAGTTGCTTAACCAACTGAGCCACCCAGGCGCGCATAATGCTTTGCTTTTTTCCTGATCCCCTCCATCCCTCCAGTTTTTCTTCACCTCCCTAAGCCTTCCACCAGAGCCCTCTTGACCAGATGCTCCCTAATCATCATTCTCAACCTCTTTTTCCTAACAGAAACCTAGTTATACCCAGAGGGCTCCATTTCCCCTGCTGTCTTCTTATGTGAGGCTGCTTGTTGTCTTTTCCAGTATTTTAAGGTCAGAAGGTGGGGTGGGTGTCTTTCTTGCTCCCAGACCTTACTTCCAGACTATTTGTTTGCTCCCCTCTTGCAAAAACTACAGCTTTTTTGAGACAGACATCATTTTGATATATAACTCACTCCTTCTCATTTCTGTCATGTACAGACCTCCTGGTTATATCCTCTGTAGTGGGTTGAATTGTGACCTCCCCCCCAAAAAATATGTTGAAGTCTTAACCACTAGTATCTGTGAAGGTGACTTTATTTGGAAATAAGGTCTTTATAGTTGTAATCAAGTTAAGATGTGGTAATACTGGATTAGGGTGGGCCCCTGACTGATGTCCTTATAAAAAGAGGGAAATTTGAACACAGACATACACAGGGGGAAGATGGCAATGTGATGACAGAGGCAGAGACTGGGGTGATAGGGGTACAGGATAAGCCAAGGGATGCCAAGGATTGTCAGCAATTACCAGAAACTTGGAGAGATGTGTGGCATAGATCTCCCTCAGAGCCCTTAGAAGGAACCAAGCCTTCCAACACCTTGTTTTAGGACTTCTGGCCTTCAGAACTATTAGAGAATAAATTTCTGTAGCTTTAAGCCACCCAGTTTGTGGCAATTTGTTAGAGCAGCCCTAAGTAATGAACGCACCCTTTTTTTTCTCAATGAAGACTTTGGTTTCCATCTCACTGGCTTTCCCATCCCCCACTGCAAGTCCTGCCATTATCCTAGGGGACTTCAGTATCCATGTTGATGATTCAGCCATCACTTGGACCTCCTGGTTCCTAAACATCCTCATCTCTTCCACTCCATTTAGCTACCTACCTCCATTGTCGCAAACTGGATCTGTTCCACTATAAATAATCAATCTCAGTTGAGCCCTCAACACTGCTTCACAGTCCTACTAAATACTATATTTCATTAGTACCTCTGACTCTTCAGGATGACTATTTCAAATCTTCTCCATTCTTTGCTTAAACCTCCAACCCCTGTGTCTACCCTCTCACTTTTTGTCATAGCAGATCACCTCATCATTTATTTCACCAAGAAGATTAAAGCATCAGGCAGGGCCTCCAGTTCCTACACTACCTCAATGATATTCTACTTAGGACTTTCCACTTCTAACAGTGGAGGTGGTGTCCTTTCTTCTCAGAGGACCATTCCTTGCACTGGTGTTTTGTAGCCTATCCCTTCCCACTTTTTCATACTATCAGTTATCCCTTTTCTCTCCTATGTATTCAACCTCTTTCTCTCAACTGGACTCTTCTCTTTTTTTTTCTTTTTAAGATTTTATTTATTTGACAGAGAGAGACACAGCAAGAGAGGGAACACAAGCAGGGGGAGTGGGAGAGGGAGAAGCAGGCTCCCGGCCAAGCAGGGAGCCCTCAGTAGCAAGTAAAACAGTCTTTTTCATCTTAAAATAATGCCCCCCTCAACTCCACACTCCCCTCCAGTTATCACTCATTGTTCTTGACTTCCAAATAAATTTCTCAAAAGAGTTATCTGCATTCACTTCTCGGCCTACTTCAATCATGCTTCTGCCCCGTCATTACCCTGAAAGTGCTTTCATTTAGGTCACCAATGAACTTAATGCCATTAACTCCAAAAGGTGCTTTCAATCTTTATTTTACTTGACTTCTCAATGGCATTTGACATTGTTGACTGCTTCCTGTTTATTGAGACACTTTCTTCCATTAGCCTCTTTTCTTTGTTTTTCACCCACCTCTCTGATAACTCCATATTGGTTTCTTTTGGGGGCTCATTTTCCCTCACTGGTTTTTAAATGTTTGAGTTCCTCAGAGCTGACTTATCTTCTTACTCTATACTCTCTCATTAGGAAATCTCATCCATGCCTATGGTATGTATTGCATATTTAAGTCTCTACTGAGATGACTGAAACACAACTCAAATTCAGTTCATCCGAGACCAAACCTATGATCTCCTCCTCTACCAGTTTTCCTCTTTTCAGCAAATGGCATGCCAACTATCCAGTCATGTGGTTCAGAGACCTAGGAGTCATTCTTGGCAAGCCTTCTCCCTCATATCTAATCCATCACTAACTCCTATCTATTTTACTTCTCAAAAATTTCTTAGTCCATCCACATCTTTTTTTTTCTGTGTTGGAAGCATCTTTCTTTTTCTTCTTCTTCTCCTTCTTCTTCTTCTTCTTCTTCTTCTTCTTCTTCTTCTTCTTCTTCTTCTTCTTCTTCTTCATTTTTAACTTATTTTATTTAAATTCAATGAGTTAACATACAGTGTATCATTAGTTTCAGATGTAGAGTTCGGTTATTCATCTGTGCTCATTACATCACGTGCCCTCCTTAATGCCCATCACCCAGTTACCCCATCCCTCCACCCACCTCTCCTCCAGCAACCCTCAGTTTGTATCCTATAGTTAAGAGTCTCTTATGGTTTATCTCCCTCTCTGATTTCATCTTATTTTATTTTTCCCTCCCTTCCCCTATGATCCTCTGTTTTGTTTCTTAAATTCCACATATGAGTGAAACCATATGATAATTGTTTTTCTCTGATTTACTTATTTCACTTAATACCCTGCAGTTCCATCCACATCATTGTAACATCCACATCTTTTCAGTGACACTGTCAGCCACCACCTTTGTCTACGTTACTATCATCTCTCATTTTATCATTACAACAGACTGGTCTCTACACATCCATGCTGGATTCTCTCCAGCCCATTTTCTACAGAGCAACCAGAGTGATGTTTTCAAAAATTAAACCTGATTGTGTTATCATCTTGTATAAACACCCTCCAGTAATTTCCCATGACACTTGAGGAAAGAATCATTAATGTGGCCTGCAAGGTCCTATAAGGTCTCGTCCAAACTTACATCTCCAGCCTCACATCATATTGTCCCATATGCTCTAAGGTCCACCCACACTGGTCTTCTTTCAGTTCCAAATATACCAATTTTTTGTTGGCCATGGGGCCTTTGCACATGCTTGTTCTTCTTCCTAGAACACTCTCTCCACTTTCCACCTTCATCTGTTTCATTTGGCTAACTTCAGTTCCAGCATCACTTCCTCAGGGAAGGTTTCCTAGACCAGTCCCTCTAGGCTAGGTCAGGTTCCTTTGTTATATCTCTCATAGAACTGTCTTCCTTTCTTCATAGCATTTATCTCAGTTGTATTTCACCCTTATTTGTGTGATTCCTTGTTTTATTACTGTCTCAACCACTACATTCCAAACTCCGTCAGAGCAAAAGCCATATCTGTTTTTATTTTTCCCTGTTTCTCTAGCAGCAAGTATAGTACTAACATATAAACACTCAGTATTTGTTGAATGAGTGAATGCATAAATGAATGAGTGGGTAAATAGATATTTCAAGCGAGACTATCCCCACCCCGTCACAGGGGGGTGCCTTAACTCTAACATATCTGCTGCATGTGTCTAACAGATCACAGCTATGTTTTAATACCAAACATGAACCACAACCACAACACAGAAACAGAGGATCTTTCTCTCATAGTTGCCTCCAGAGGTAGTGAATTCCCTTCAGTGAAGGAATCTGTAAGCAGGTATCTAAGTAGAAGTTAAATGACTTCCTCTGTATAAATAGCCACAAGAGGACCGGATGACTTCTAAAGCTTTTGCCATCCAAGGTTTTGTGATTTTAGGGTTTGGTACATAAATAGGGTGGCTTGAGCAAAAGAGGATTCAAATACCCTCTGGGATGGAAAACGGAAAAGACATGGAAAAAACCACTGTAGGATCCTAGCCCCATTGAAATCACCTCATTAATTTCCTTCCTTCCTAAAACAAGTTCTCTTTTAGTCTGTAATTGGTAGGCCCAACATTTTTCCTATATTGAACATGGTCAAGGGGTAGAGGTTCTTCCACTTCCACAGTTCTCTCAGGTCCATCATTCACTGGCAATCTTGCCACTAATTTTCATCTTTCCTGCTTAAATTTAAAACTATTTCCTCATGGGAATTTCATATCTTTGTGGATTCCCCATATGTACACCTATGACATTTGATTTTCTCCTGTTAATCTGTCTTCTGTCAATTTGATTCTAAGTCCAGCTAGGAGGACCATAGAGCAGAGGAAGGTCTTCCTCTCTGATAGTTGGCATAGTTGGCAGGATCCCTTTCACTTGATGGATCCCACTCACCCAGGACACTGCTGCAGCTGAGAGATCCTTGGGACATCTGACAAATAGCCAGAAGCAGGTGAGATTTCTTACCATGTCAGCCTCCCAGAATCTCTATCTGCAAAGTCCAAAAGAGAGAGAGAGAATGGTGAGAGTCCTTTTCTCTCTTTCTAAATTTAGATTAGCAAGAGAAAATATTTGTGGAAATAGTTCCTTGGGCCTAGTGACTCTTTGATTAAATTTGGTAGAGAACTCTTTGGTTACTGACCCATTTCCTCCCAGAGATGGTCTTTGTAGTCTTTTGTCTGTGTCATGTGATGTGCACATGAGGTAAAGGCTGTTGCTAAGGGACATCTTGGAAGCCAAAGCCGCAAAATTGGTGGGCATGAGTTGAGCACTTAAAAGCTGTTAGAGCACTCGCCACCTCAAGAAGACTCCTGTGATAGGATACATTGGTTATGGAAGAGGTTAGATTGACACTAGGTCACCTGCCAACCTCTAGAAAATTTCTGTGCATTGAGGTACACTGTAAAACCACACATAATCTCCAACCCTGCAACACATCCCTCTTAGGTATCAGTGTGGTTCCAGGAGACCCAAGGCTTGGCCAGGACTCTTAATGTGCATATATTTTTGTTCTGTGTCCTAAGAGCTTGGCTTTGTGACCAATGAGAATATTCTCTTTGGTCTCCACCATTGGAGGGTGCACTTACTGGGGTACACTTTGGTGGTCAAACAGACAGGGTATTGGACTCTGACTCTCCCTCTCTCTCTCTCCCTTTCTCTCTTTCATTTTGTCCAGCCATGCCAGCTCTTAGGGGTGTTTGTCATGAGAGGTTCCAACCCATAGGAACCTTTGTTGCTTATTAGTGCTGGAAAGTCCCATTCTAGTATTGCCTACCTGGTGTCACAGATTAGTGGGTCTGTGACTGGAGGCATCTCACAATTTTGTGGGAGACTGGCAACACTGTTTCCACCACACCGTTCTTATCATCTGTATAATAAAGGTCTTTGCTTTGTTAGACTAATTTTGGAAGTAAACTTTTAGATAATGGGGCTGTATCACCTATGCCCTCTTTGAATGCATCTTGCATCTTTGGTTAAACCACTAAGGCTTATTGGTTTGAGTTGCTATTAGATCCTATTTGTCAATGGCCAGATGATGGATCCTTTAAATTGACTATGTTTAAAAGAAAATATTCTTTATAGAGAGCTCTCAGTTGTCTTAATAGTATAATGGCTAACCTTAGGGACTCCCTTGACAAGATAAAATCACAGAAATTAGGCTTAAGACTTAGAAATAAATGTCCACATCCAATGTAAGTTTCGCTTAAAATCTGGCCTCATCTGCCCTATAAGATTTACAGGAGTACTCAGCCTTAATCTCTAGGTTCAAAATATACAGGTTGCTCACATAAATGTTGGAAGCTAGGAAATAAATTTAACAAAAGTGCCTGAGAATGGCAATAGGCTTGCTTTGCTCCTACCATTCAGGAATTGATAATCCAGGCTCTGCCAGCTCCAGGAATTCATTAGCAATGTCCATTGCAGGTGTATCCGAGATCCCTCACTGCAAAAGAATTTAGAATTTAGATTAGCAAGAGAAAATATTTGTGGAAATAGTTCCTTGGGCCTAGTGACTCCTAGTGTCTCCTGTATAGCAGCAAAATCTTTTAAATTATAAGCCCTTTTACCTCCACTTTTAAAAGATCCCACAAAATTCAGAGACAAATTTAAAAGGTTGATGACTTATTTACTACCTTCCTTTCAGAAGAAAAGGGGACCAAAATTTCTCCTAGTCCCTCCTACAAATGATCTGTGAAAGACCAATATTCAGGGACTAATAGAAGCCAAGGGTGAATTAGAAGGCCTTTTAAAAAATGCTTTATACAGACAAAAATCTTTTGATTCTAATTTTAGTTAAAAATTTCCCTAATATAAAGAAGTAAATTCAGTTAAAAAGGCAGGCCAATCACTTAATATTCAGGCTGGAATCTAGTTCTTTGGGAAATTAAAAACAACTCTTTGTCTTACAAATCTTATGAAACCAGAAATGGAACTCCAGAAACAAGTCAAGGCCCACACCTATCTACCAACCCCAAACCTCGCCTATTCCTCTTAAATGTTTGTGAATATTGTAAAAACTCAAGTTATTGTAACAAAATTGTACTGTACTTAGGAGAAAGGAAGGTTAATTTTAAATCACAATTACTCTGAAATTCTGGAAAACAAACAAACAAAAATTGTTCTGCATTCTTTCTGTACCGTGAAATTATACATCTTACATCTTTAAATGTAAACACAGCTTATAATTGGCTGAAACTGAAGAAGGAAAAGAGAAAAAGAGTTAGAAAAAGAAAAACTGCTAGAATGTCCAGACTCTAGCACCTCTCAGAACAGACAGATATACACCAAATTTTCACTTTGGAGGAAATGTTCTCTCTCTGCCTTTGTGATGTAAATTTTCTGCCCCATCTTCTTCTCTAGGACCTAAGAGCAATTCTTTGCATTCTTTTGTTTTGTTTTGTTTGCTTGTTTTAGAGACAGAGAGTGCTAGAGAGGTGGGAGGGGCAAAGGGAGAGGGAGAGAAAGAATCTTAAGCAGACTCCATACAGCCTGATGCTGGGCTCGATTTCACAACCCTGAGATCATGACCTGAGCCAAAATCAAGAGTTGGACACTTAACCGACTTAGCCACCCAGATGTCCCAAGCAATTCTTTGAAATAAAGAATAAGGGAGAACTTTAGGGAAAAGTTTTTCACAAAAAAAGGGGAGGTATTTGGATATTGGGCTTTTAATGTCTTTTCCACAAATATTAGTAAGAGCAAAAGCTAGAAGATTGTTAATGTCTTTCCCACAAATATTACTAAGAACAGAAGCTCGAAGATTGTTTGTATCTTGTCTGTGTATGTGTGTCCATCCATGCATGTATGTTACATTTTTTCTACCTCTGGATGGTATTGTTAAAATTCATTTGTATAAGAACTCTATCTCAGGGGCTCCTGAGTGGCTCAGTCTGATGGGTGTCTGCCTTCGGCTCAGGTCATGGTCCCAGGGTCCCGGGGTCGAGCCCTACATCATGCTCTGTGGGGAGTCTGCTCCTCCCTCAAACTTTCCCTCTCTCTCTCAAATAAGTAAATAAAATCTTTTTTAAAAAAAGAACTCTATTTCATTAGTTTTAAGGCAAGCACTTGTAAGATTTGGGCATTCTAAAACTCAGAAACTAACCCAAATGTTTTTTCAAGTTCACATGAATCTGGGATAATATTTGGTACTAAAGCTACTTTAAGGCTGTTGGTTTAATTAAAATAAAATTGTCTTTAGAGTTAGAAACAAGCAAACAAAAAACCCAACCCAAACCAAAACAAAACCTATTTCCTCATGCTTCACATAGCAAGGATGAAAATATGCTTCTTTAGCTGTATCCAAAGAGTTCTAAAGGTTATTATTTTGGGCTACGTGCAAGTCCCCACATTTCACAGTGCAGAGAATTGAGGTGCCATCTGTTATACCGTATGTGGGCTACTCTTGGTATTTGGATGTTAAGGGTCTTCTAAAACTGAAGTGTTGTCAGACTATGGAGCCTGTACAGGTCAAAGCCATGCCTCTCAATGTAGGGGGTTGGCTTTCACCTGAACTGGACAATAAATGATACCAATCGCAATGGAGTCCTGAGAGTCACCTGAGAAAGAAATATATTCATCAGAGAGGAAACCAGGGCTGAAAAAGGAGGCCTCTAGGAAGTTTGGGATTCAAGTTTCTGCAGTATTGGCTGGGGAGGGAACCCAGCCCTCAAACACTTGCCCACTGAGGTTGGAGGTAAGAAGTGCCTCCCTGTGAATACAGGCTAGGGCCAGAGAGGGAAGGAGCCAGGCATATGCCATTTTGGAGCCCGGATATACAGGCAGTGTGTAAGCCCCAGTGAAGAGTTAGCCATGGTTGGCTCAGAGATAAGTGCTGTGGAATCTGGGCTGTTTGAGTTTCTGGCATTGCCCTGTGCTTCCCTCAGTGTGTTTCAGGAAGTTCTTGGTGCAAATACTGTGGCAACAGGGGTGGATGAGAAAGAGGCAGAGCCCTACTATGGGGGCCCAGTGTGGAGGTCCTGGGAATGAGAGCTACTCTCCAGCATACCCTCCTTCCCAAGGTCCTCTTTGCTCCAATCTGGCAGACTCTGTGTTCTGCTTTACCAAGGGAGTGACAGTGGTAAGGTCAGAGTGAGACCTAGGACCTTAAAGGGAAAGGAAGATTCAGTGGGCCAGAGATGGGAGGTGATTACAGCTCCTTCCCCTGTGAAGATTCTCTTTTCAGTGCAATGGGTTTCTCCCAACAAGGAAAGTGGTTTCTTTATTTACTGGGTATTTTCTTATGGGTCAACAGGATACCTATCTGTAGAGACAGAGATAGATTTTCCAGCTGCCAGTGGGCAGAGGGGCCCCTTCAGCACTGCTCTTCAGATCCTCTCTGAAGCCAGCCCCCTAGGCTAGGCAAGACCTCCGCCAAAAGGCTACTGGTCTGGGATCTGGTGCAGATTGCTTGTGAAGGCCAGAAAGCTCCCCTCTACAACTTCCTGCCTCATCTGCCATAAGGAACTACCTAGTGAAAGGCAAAAGGTAGGACCAGAGGACAAGGAAGGGAGGGCTTCCATCCTCCACAACTCAATACCAAGTCACTGTCTGCCTCATCCTCTGCCACCAGCAGAGCTGGATATAGAAGGGAATGAAGTGGAGGTCTTAAAGCAGCAGAAGTGGCTGAGCACTAGAGTCTGAGTCACCTTGAATGCTGGTCCATGCATGACCTGGGCCTTTGACCCAAGGAAAGCCTGGGTTACCTAGACTTGGGCTTCTCTTTCAGTCCCTCCCTCAACTTCTTTCTGCACTCCTTTTGGGTGGGGGCTGACACCCTAGAATCTGCTGCACTTTGGCTCTATACCTGTCCTGTCCCCCAGAGGGTCTACGGTTCATTTTCTCAGGTTTGGGACATGGTGCAGTGATCTAGAAGTTGCCTCTTTCAGCTGACCTTGTGGGCTCAAGTCTATGGTTCCCACCTTCAGGAAGCAGCACATTGGTAGTCAAAACAAAACAGACTTTGGAGTCAGACAAGCCTGGGTTTGCATCCATTGAGCACAAGTGGGTAGAACCTATCAGTTTTCCTATCAGTGAAATGGGAAAAATAGCTACTTCATAAGTTTGTTGTGTAGATGAAATGTCATGATGATTCTAAAATGCCTCATACATGGTCCTCAGTACATTTTAGTCCACCCTGAACTATTGCTTTGTAGGACAAGGTAAGCATTCTCTTTTTCTTCTCTCATGGTGTCTTTCTATTCTGTTGCTTGAAACACATTTACCAGCATATTATTAAGTCTGGTTCTCTGCTGGGAAGAAATTCCCAGAGGGGACAATTTCTGTGTATAGCAGAGGTTTGCGGGCCGGGGGGAGAATATCCTCAGAGATACAGATGGCCCATGCCGAGAAAGGGGCTTGTCAGGCATGAGTTGGGAGAAGTGTGTGTGTGTGTGTGTGTGTGTGTATGTGTGTAGTGTTAGGGGGAAATGATTGCCACCCTCCAGATAGAAATACAGAGGGAAAAGGCCTCATAGAGATTTTTGTGGTCATCTCAGAAGGGAGTCAGGAGATAGAGCCTCATGTCTTCAATCTCAATCTCCTCAATCTGGGGACTTCAGAAGTTGGAACCTTTGCCATTTTATGTTCATTCCACTGTAACAACTCACCAAATCTAGTCTGGGCAATGTGTTGCTATTTTTACCTCTGTTCTGCTTTGCCTTGGTGGTGGTCAGTAGAGCTCTTTACCTGAGGGTTGTCATTAGATTTATTTTGGGGGGTGTGCCAGGACAACTTTATCTTACTCTTTAGCCAGTCCAAAGAAGAGCTGTGTCCCACTCAAAGAGGAGTGCCAAGGACAACTTTAGAGAGGAAAGGAAAGGAAGGTGACTTCCTAGGCCTTTAGGAAGGAAGCCAGTAGATCTCTTGGGGCTGGTCTGAACCTGACACATGGTCTGGAACTTTAGGAGGAAAAGCACATGAGGCTTCCCTAAGGTATATGTCAGAGAAGCTCAGCACTTTCATGTGTTGGTCTAGATTATAACGGGGCCTATTTATTTTATCAGCTATGTGGCCTCCTAAGTGTATGCCATCTTGGGCTTTGATATGTCAGTTAACAGGCTATCCCTTTCTGTTCTGAAGTCTGTGCTTCCTTCTGGACTCCCCCAGTAATGACCTATCTTTCAGGAGTGCTTCTGGCTTTCAGCTCATTTGCAGAATGTAGATGGCCAATGTCTTCTGAGTTTAGAAACTAATTAAGTTAGCACTAGTTACCAGACTTGCCCACTTCTCCAAGAAATGACCAATGACTCATCCTTTTTGGTATACCCAGGGGAAGGGTGAAACTCTCCCTAGAGTCCCTGAATTGGGTAGCCTAAATTTATGGACCATAAAGGTAAGAAGGTAGCTCTTCCAGGCCAGAGAGGCCAGCATGGTGGATGTGGGAAAAAGCCATTGCTAGAATGATCTGAGAGAGAAGTTGAGGCAATACTTCTGAGCAAGAGTTCTAGGCTAGGAAAGCTCAGCCCAGAATATGAGAAATGGGGGAAGAATGTTTCTATGTGAAAGTCAGCTAGGGAAGGAGAAATATCTGTGCACATAGTAAAAACTGACTAAATTATATATAAATAACTGCCCTCCTCCCTTACCATGCTTTGGACTTACCTATTGTGGCAATTTGGGTTTCTGAGGTTGTTCCACTGCCCTGGAGCCTTTCTTCTTCTCTGATTTCTCTGGTTGCTTTTTGGACTTCCTCCACTCCCTACATTGAGTCAGGTCTGTACTGGCCTGCAGGGAGGTGATGCTACCTGTGATTGAGCTGACACTGGATATGACTCTATGCACAAACACAAACAGATTCTAATCTAGGAGTTCTGAATGTAGGGTAAGGGTTCTGTAAATTGGCCTCTGTTGCCCCTTCCATGGTAACTGAGGTTACTTTTCCTCACTTGAGGTGACTTCTGAAAAAAGGCTGTCTGACCTCCAAATTACTGGCCACTTTCCCCAGCATCTTATAGCTAGCCCTAGCCCTCTCTGCAATGCTGCCAGGAACATGGCTATCTCTTGGGACAGGGGCAGGAAACAACTTGGTCCAGTCCTGATACTGGAGAGGTTCAGGCCATGACTGGAAGGTGCTGGCACCCACTCTGGCTTTTATCTAGACTCTCTCCCCACCCAGACGTCTCCTAGGGATGTGGAAAGTGAACAGAGAAAAAAAATCAGGTGCTTAAGACTGGGAATGCAATGATTCCTCTCAGAGCATGCTCAGCCTCAAAATCACAAGCCTGAAGCCCCCTATGATCCCCAAGCACCCATCTCAAAATCTAGGAACATGATCCTAAGTGTGTCTTGAAGTTAACCCAGAAGCCATGACTCAACTTTTGCTTTTTGCCAGGTGGCTCTGGCTCAGAGGTGCATGAGTTGGGAGAAATGTAGTATTAGCCCATCTCTCACCTTCTGGGCTCTGCATGTCTTTGGACATTAGAGCATGGATGGAAAAGGATGCAGGGTCTTGATCTGATACAAAAGATGTAGGCTCTCCTACAGACCTCAGGGAAATGTCCCATTGCTCTCTGAGAGAGTATCACTTTACCTACAGCTCCAGAAAACTGATCCGACCATCCAGGCAGAAATAGGAAGACAGGTTTGAAGGGTTTATGCCTCTCTGAGTATGAGCTGGCAGAGTGAAGATACCACCAGAATCCCACCTCCCAGGTTGGGAGAATTGGGTGGGGAGAGGGTTTCTAGAAGTGGAGCTAGCCATGTTCATCCTAGGTTTCAAGTCCACCCCTTGTTATGCTGGAAAACTCCTGTTCATCCTCACTTTCTGACTTCTTTCTTTGGGTATCCCTTGTACAACTCCTTCCTGTATCTGAGACCTTTATCTTATTCTAGAGGCAGGGCTTGACCTATCAAGGGGCAAAGTTAGAAATCTGAGTCATAATAATCAAGCCTTCTAGGTACTTTACATGTATTATTTCATTAATCCTCATAAAAATGTTGCAAAAGAGGGATCACTATTCTTTTTTTTATAGATGAATAAATCAAGGCTCTGAGAGGTGAGATGATTGCCACAGGGTCCCACAGCTAGATCTTGAAGGAACCTCTTTTTTTTTTTAATATTTTATTTATTTATTTAACAGAGAGAGACACAGTGAGAGAGGGAACAGAGCAGGGGGAGTGGGAGAGGGAGAAGTAGGCTTCCCGCTGAGCAGGGAGCCTGACGCAGGGCTAGATCCCAGGACCCTGGGATCATGACCTGAGCCAAAGGCAGACACTTAATGACTGAGCCACCCAGGTGCCCCTTGGAGGGACCTCTTAAACATCTATCTGGCTTTAAAGTCAATGATATTCTTGCAGAATATTACTCTGCCACCTTTTGTTGTTTTGGACCCCTTCTTCTTCCTGATCTTATATCCTACCAGATGTCAAATCTGTAGATTCTACTTTATAAGTAGCTCCTATAACTGCTCCCTCCACTGTCCCTTTCTGTCCCTCCTCTCTTCCTTTCTCCTGTTTCCCAAACCCTCTCTCTTAATTGAGGTAAAATTTACATACAGTGAAATGCACCTATCCTAAATATACAACTCAATGAGTTTTCATGAATGTATATACCATATTTCCACCACTCTAAATTAAGATATAAAACATTTCCATCACTTTGGTCTTTCATTTCCACTTTCAATTAATCCTTGGCCCCCACAGACAACCATGCATATGTTTTCTGTTACTGTAGATTAGTTTTCTTCTTCTAGAATCTCATACAAATGGAATAACACAGTATATACTCTTTGGGGCTCTACTTCTTTTGGTCATATAATATTTTCTATAATTTACATGTTGTTATGTGTATCAGATACTTTATTTCCTTTTTTGGTAACAGCTTTATTGAGATATAATTCACATACCATACAATTTACCCATATAAGTGTATAATTCACTGCTTTTTAGTCTACTCACAGAGTTGTACAACCATCACCACAATTGATTTTAGAACATTTTCATTAGTCCAAAAAGAAACACTGTACCCCTTAGCCATGACACTTCAGCTTCCTGCTGCCCCTGTGCCTAGCCCTAAGCAATCATAATCTATTATATATATCTGTAGATTTACCTGTTAAGGATCTTTCATATGAATGAAATCATAAAATATGTGTTTTTATTGTGACTGACTTTTTCCACTTAGTATAATGTTTTCAAGGTTCATCCATGTTGTAGCATGTATCAGTACTTCATTTCTTTTTATGGCCAAGTAATATTCCATTGTATGGTATAGAACATTTTGTTTAATCTTTCATCTGTTGTTGGAGATTGAGGTTGTTTCCATCTCTTAGCTAATATGAATCATGCTGCTATGAGTATTCATGTACAAGTCTTTGTGTAGATATATTTTTAAAAAAATTTCTCTTGGATATATACCTACAAGTGGAATTGCTCTCATAAGTAACTTCATGTTTATATTTAGAGTAACTGCCAAACTGGAGATGTCCCAATTTTTTCATTTTAAACAAATAGTTTTTGGGGCATCTGGGTGGCTCAGTCAGTTGAGCATCTGACTCTTGATTTTGGCTCAGGTCATGATCTCAGGGTTCTGGGATCAAGCCCTGTGTAGGGCTTCCCACTCAGTGGGGAGTCTGCTTGTCTCCCTCTCCCTCTGGCCCTCCCCCCACTTAAATGATTGTTTTTAAAATACTTTTCAACAGTGAAATTGTTTTTTCCTGAGAAGAGGGCTCACAAAATTCCTCACACTGACATTCTGGAAATTGATCACCTCACTCCTTTTTATTGCTCAATAATATTCCATTATATGGATATACCACTTTAATTATGATTTTTTTTAAAACGTAGCTTATTTTGAGATAATTGCAGGTTAGCATACAGTTTTAAGAAATACAGAACAATTTCATGTATCTTCTAACCAGTTTCTCCCAAGGGTGAGAGCTTGCTAAACTACAGTACAGCATTATAACCAAGATATTAGCATTGCTATCATCCCATGAATTTATTCAGATTTCCCCAGATGTACTTGTATTTGTGTATGGCTGTCTGTCTGTCTGTCTGTGTGTATGTGTTTAATTCTATGTAGTTTTTTAATTCAAATTAAATTTAGTAAACATAGAGTATATTATTAGTTTCAAGGGTAGAATTTAGTTCATGAGTTGCATATAACACCCAGTGCTCATTACATCATGTGCCCTCCTTAATGCCCATCACCCAGTTAACCCATCCCCCCACCCACCTCCCTTCCAGCAACCCTCAGTTTGCTTCCTATAGTAAAGAGTCTCTTATGGTTTGCCTCACTCTGTTTTTATCTTATTTCATTTTTCCTTCCCTTCCCCTATGTTCATCTGTTTTGTTTCTTAAATTCCACATATGAGTGAAATCATGGTATTTGTCTTTCTCTGACTGACTTATTTCACTTACCATAATACCCCCTAGATCCATCCATGTTGTGGCAAATGGCAAGATTTCATTCTTTTTGATGACTAAGTAGTATTCCATTGTATATGTATACCACATCTTCTTTATCCATTCATCTGTCGATGGACATCTGGGCTCTTTCCATAGTTTGGCTATTGTGGACATTGCTGCTATGAACACTGGGGTACATATGCCCCTTCAAATCACTACTTTTGTATCATTTGGGTAAATACCTAGTAGTGCAATTGCTAGGTCATAGGGTAGTTCTACTTTTAACTTTTTGAGAAACCACCATACTGTTCTCCAGAGTGGCTGTACCAGCTTGCATTCCCACCAACAGTGTAAGAGGGTTCCCCTTTCTCCACATCTTTGCCAACATCTGTTGTTTCCTGACTTGTTATTTTTTGCCATTATGGTGTGAGGTGGTATGTCATTGTGGTTTTGATTTGTGTTTCCCTGATGCTAGAGTGATGTGGAACATTTTTTCATGTGTCTGTTAGCCATTTGTATGTCTTCTGGAGAAATATCTGTTCATGTCTTCTGCCCATTTCTTGACTGGACTTTGTTTTTTTGGGTATTGTGTGTGATAAGTTATAGATTTTGGATACTAGCCCTTTATCTGCTATATCATTTGTGAATATCTTCTCCCATTTTGTAGGTTGCCCTTTAGTTTTGTTGATTGTTTCCTTTGTTGTGCAAAGGCTTTTTATACTGATGAAGTCCCAATAATTTGTTTTTGCTTTTGTTTCCCTTGCCTCTGGAGACATGTCTAGCAAGAAGTTGCTGTGGCTGAGGTCAAAGAGGTTGCTGCCTGTGTTCTCCTCTAGGATTTTGATGGATTCCTGTCTCACATTTAGGTCTTTTATCCATTTTGTATTCATTTTTGTGTATGGTGTAAGAAAGTGGTCCAGTTTCATTCTTCTGCATGAAGCTGTCCAATTTTCCCAGCACCATTTATTGAAGAGACTGCCTTTTTTTCCATTGGATAGTCTTTCTTGCTTTGTCAAAGATTAGTTGACCATAGAGTTGAGCATCCATTTTGGGGTTCTCTATTCTGTTCCATTGATCTATGTGTCTGTTTTTGTGCCAGTACCACACTGTCTTGATGATTACAGCTTTGTAATATACCTTGAAGTCCGGAATTGTGATGTCTTCAGCTTTGGTTTCCTTTTTCAACATCACTTTGGTTATTCAGGGTCTTTTGAGGTTCTATACAAATTTTAGAATTGTTTGTTTCAGCTCTGTGAAAAATGCTGGTGGTATTTTGATAGGGATTGCTTTGAATCTGTAGATTGCTTTGGGTAGTATAGACATTTTAACAATGTTTGTTCTTCCAGTCCATGAGCATGGAATGTTTTTCTATTTCTTTGTGTCTTCCTCAATTTCTTTCATAAGTGTTCTATAGTTTTCAGAGTACCGATCTTTTACCTCGTTGGTTAGGTTTATTTCTAGGTATCTTATGGTTTTGGTTGTAATTGTAAATGGGATTGATTCCTTGATTTCTCTTTCTGCTACTTCACTATTACTGTATAGAAATACAACAGACTTCTGTGCATTGATTTTATATCCTGTGACTTTGCTAAATTCCTATATCAGTTCTAGCAATTTTTTGGTAGAGTCTTTTGGTTTTTCTACATAGAGTATTATGTCATCTGCAAAGAGTGAAAGTTTGCCTTCTTCTTTGCTGATTTGGATGCCTTTTACTTCTTTTTGTTGTCTGATTGCTGAGGCTAGGACTTCCAGTACTATGTTGAACAACAGTGGTGAGAGAGGACATCCCCATTGTGTTCCCGACCTTAGTAGAAAAGCTCTCAGTTTTTCCCTGTTGAGGATGATATTAGTTGTAGGTCTCTGGTATATGGCCTTTATGATGTTGAGGTATGTTCCCTCTATCCCTATACTATGGAGGGTTTTTATCAAGAAAGGATGCTATATTTTATCAAATGCTTTTTCTCCATCTATTGAGAGGATTATATGGTTCTTATCCTTTCTTTTATTAATGTGGTGTAACATGTTGATTGATTTGTGGCTAATGAACCACCCCTGAGGCCTGGGAATGAATCCTACTAGGTTGTGGTGAATAATCCTTTTCATATACTGTTGGATACAATTAACTAGTATCTTGAGAATTTTTGCATCCATGTTCATCAGGGATATTGTAGTTATCTGTAGATATCTGTAGTTCTCCTTCTAGTGGGGTCTTTGTCTGGGTTTGGGACCAAGGTAATGCTGGCCTCCTAGAAGGAGTTTAGAAGTTTTCCTTCTGTTTCTATTTTTTGGAACAGTTTCAGAAGAATAGGCATTAATTCTTTAAATATTTGGTAGATTTCCCCTGGGAAGCCATCTGGACTCTTGTTTGTTGGGAGATTTTTGATTACTGATTCAATTTATTTGCTGGTTATGGGTCAGTTTAGATTTTCTATTTCTTGCTGTTTCAATTTTGGTAGTTTATATGTTTCTAGGAATTTATCCATTTCTTCCAGATTGCCTAATTTGTTGGCATAGAATTGCTCATAATATTCTCTTATAATTGTTTGTATTTCTTCAGTGTTGGTTGTGATCTCTCCTCTTTCATTCATGATTTTATTTATTTGGATTCTTTCTCTTTTCTTTTTGGTAAGTCTGGCTAGGCATTTATCAGTCTTGTTAATTCTTTCAAAGAACCAGCTCCTCGTTTCTTTCATTTGCCTGTTCTACTGTTTGTTTGTTTTCTTTTAATTTCTAGATCATTGAATTCAGCTCTAATCTTTATTTTTCTATCTTTATTATTTATTTTTATTATTTTCTATCTTTATTAATTATCTTTATTATTTCTCTTTTCCTGATGGACTTATGCTTTATTTGCTGTTCTTTCTCCAGCTCCTTTAGGTATAAGGTTAGGTTGTGTATTTGAGACTTTTTTTGCTTCTTGAGGAAGGCCTATATTGCTATATAATTCCCTCTTAAGACTGCCTCTGCTGCATCCCAAAGGTTTTGAACTGTCGTGTTTTCATTTTCATTTGCTTCCATGTATTTTTTTAATTCTTTAATTTCCTGGTTGACCCATTCATTCTTTAGTAGCATGTGCTTTAATCTCCATGTATTTGTGGTCCTTCCAAATTTTTTCTTGTGGTTGACTTCAAGTTTCATCGCACTGTAATGTGAAAATATGCATGGTATTTTTGTACCAGTTGAGACCTGATTTGTGACCCAGTATGTGGTCTATTCTGGAGAATGTCCCATGTGCACTTGAAAAGAATGCATATTCTGCTGCTTTAGGATGAATTGCTCTGAATATATCTGTTAAGTCTATCTGGTCCAGTGTGTCATTCAAAGCCCTTGTTTCTTTGTTGATCTGCTTAGATGATCTGGTCCTATACAAAAGACCTACAACTAATATCATCTTCAACAGGGAAAGTTGCTGTGAGTGGGATCTTTAAGTTCCCTACTATTATTGGATTATTATCAATGAGTTTCTTTAAGTTTGTTATTAGTTGTTTTCTATATTTGACTGCTCCCAAGTTAGGGGTATAAATATTTACAATGGTTAGATCTTCTTGTTGGGCAGGCCCCTTTATTATGATATATTGTCCTTCCTCTCTTATTACAGCCTTTGGTTTAAAATCTAGTTTGTCTGATATAAGGATGGCTACTCTGGCTTTTAGTTGATGTCCATTAGCATGGTAAATTGTTCTCCACCCCTTCTCTTTCAATCTGGAAATGTCTTTGGGTCTAAAATGAGTCTCTTGTAAGCAGCATATCAATGGGTCTTGATTTTTTATCCATTTTGATACACTATATCTTTTTTTGGTGCAAAATGGTGGTTTATTAAAGCACGGGGACAGGACCTATGGATAGAAAGAGCTGCTGCCCTGGGTTGTGAGGGGTGGCTGATTATATACTATGGGATTGGGGGAGGTAAGGCAAAGGGAGGTTTCAAAAGGATTTTTGTATGTTAAAGATAACTCACAGTATACCAGAGGCCTTCCCATTGTCAAGTTAAGGTTGTTTCCCCTCTAGCAAAGCATTAACAGTAAAATAGTTGGGAACTTCCAGAGTGGGAACTCTGCCCACTTCAAGTATCTGTCAATGGGCTGCAGGTTATAAGAACATTTAAATGTATCTACATTTTGTTCTGGAAGCTAGGCCATTGATAGGAATGCTTTGTTCTTGTAAATTGCTAAGAAATTTGTAAACTGGGGGAGACTCAGGTCTTGCAGGATTGTGATCTCTACAAGTTAACTATTTGTTTTTCCTTTCTTTAGCTTTAGGGCAGCCAGGAGTGCATGAGGAATGTCACATATATCCCATGGGGGTGGGGGTTGTGGGGTGTCACCTTCTGCTTTGTCCTCAGCTTGCCTTCTGTTCCCTCATCATTCCCCCCTGAACAATTTTGACCCTTAAATCTTTAAGGTTGTTGAAGGTGGAAGTTCTCATCTTCTGTAACATCTTCCTGCTGAATAGGGGCATAGAGATGTCCCTACCTATGGGTCAATACTGGTTAGTTTGGGAATGTATAGCGGAGTTCCAAAGGGGGAGGCAGCTGAATCCAACGTGGTCAACATGTGAACCTCCTTGAGTAGAAAGGATCATCTGTTAGCTGGAAGTTATGGCAGTGAAGGAGTCTTGACACTGTAGATTTGGGTGAATTCCTCTTCATGGAGATCCCCAAAGTATCCTGAGGTCCTGCACCGACTTTGCACCGAAGCTCAGAGTCCAGATGTAAAGACTCAAAGCCCCACGTTTGGGTGCCATATGATGTGGTTTTGGAATATAGGTGAGGTTCAGTGGGGTGGAATCTGGAGCCGATGACCAAGAAAGAATTCTTGAGACGTCTTTGTTGCAAAATCTACACTATGTCTTTTGATTGGAACATTTAGTCCATTTACACTCAGAGTAATTATTGAAAGATATGAATTTGTTTTTATAAAGGTTTTTAAAAATTTATTTATTTTTGAGAGAGAGTGAGCAAGAGTGCATGAGCAGGGGGATGGGCAGAGGGAGAAGCAGGCTGAGCAGGGAGCCTGATACGGAACTCAATCCCAGGACCCTGGGATCATGACTTGAGCTGAAGGCAGATGCTTAACTGACTTAGCCATCTAGGTGCTTGAAAGATATGAATTTAGTGACATTATATTACCTGTAAATTTGCTGTTCCTGTAGATTGTCTCTGTTCCTTTTGAGTCTTTGTTACTTTTGATCTCTCCACTCAAAGGGTCACCTTTAATATTTCTTGCAGGGCTGGTTTAGTGTTCATGAATTCCTTTAGTTTTTGTTTGTCTTGGAAACTCTTGATCTCCTTCTATTCGGAATGATAGCCTTGCTGGATAAAGTATTCTTGGATGCATATATTTCCCATTTTGTATGTTGAATATATCATGCCAGTCCTTTCTGGCCTGCCAGGTCTCTGTGGACAGGTCTGCTGCCAGCCTTATGTGTCTACACTGTAGGTTAAGGACCTCTTCTCCTGAGCTGCTTTCAGCATTTTCTCTTTATCTTTGCAATTTGCAAGTTTCACTATGATATGTCATGGGGTTGACCTAGTTTTGTTGATTTTCAGGGGAGTTCTCTGTGCCTCTTAGACTTGAATGCCTGTTTCCTTCCCCAGATTGGAGAAGTTCTCAGCTATAACTTGTTCAAATAAACCTTCTGCCCCCTTTTCCTGTTCTTCTTCTGGGACTCCCATAATATGGATATTATTTCACTGTATGGAATTGCCGAGTTCCCTAAGTCTACCTTTGTGATCTAGTAGTTTTCTTTCCCTCTTTTCTGCTTCATTATTTTCCATAATTTTATCTTCTATATCACTGATCGTCTCTTCTGCTTCGTTGATCCTCGTTTTTATGGCCTTCACTTGGTGCTGCATCTCAGTTATAGCATTTTTACTTTCGATCTGACTAGATTTTAGTTCTTTTATCTCTACAGTAAGGGATTCTCTTGTGTCTTTTATGCTTTTTTCAAGCCAAGCTGGTATCCTTATAATAATTGTTTTAAATTCTAGTACATACATTTTACTTATATCGGTATTGATTAAATCACTGGCTGTGAGTACTACCTCCTGTTCTTTTGGGGTGAATTTCTCCATCTTGTCATTTTGTCCAGAAAAGAAAAGAAGAGAGAAAATGAAACAAAAATAAAAACAAAAACAGGGGGTGCCTGGGTGGCTCAGTCGTTAAGCGTCTGCCTTCAGCTCAGGTCATGATCCCAGGGTCCTGGGATCGAGCCCCACATCGGGCTCCCTGCTCCGCGGAGAGCCTGCTTCTCCCTCTCCCCCTCCCCCTACTTGTGTTCCCTCTCTCGCTGTCTCTCTGTCAAATAAATAAATAAAATCTTTAAAAAAAAACACAGAACTATATCCTGGGTGTGTTTTGGTCTGCTTGTTAAAAGAAACTCCCAAAAGGTGGTCGCTTTTCTACTTGTAGACTTGTAGTATTTGTTTTTTAGACCTCCAATTGATTTCTCAGGTGTTCAGAATGATTTGATGACTATCTAGTTGTATTCAAGTGATGAGACAAACTTAGGGTCCCCCTACTCCTCTGCCATCTTCAAAAATCTGATCAGCACTGGATTACTTTGAAGCAAATCCTGGGCATCATGTAATTTCATTCATAAGTATTTTAGTATGTAGCCCCCAAAGAAAAGGCTTTATTTTTATTTTTTAAAAGGTTTTATTTATTTATTTGACAGAGAGAGACAGAAAGGAAACACAAGCAGGGGCAGAGGGAGAGGGAGAAGCAGGCTCCCCACAGAGCAAGGATTCCCAATGTGGGGCTTGATCCCAGGACCCTGGGATCATGACCTGAGCTGAAGGCAAATGACTAATGACTGAGCCACCCAGGCACCCCCAAAGAAAAGGCTTTTAAAAAACAAAAGCAATATACCTTATAGCACCTAAAAACATAATACTAACTCTTTAATGTCATTAAATTTCTAGTCAGTGTTCAAATTTCCTTGATTGGTAAACTTTATTTTACCTTTGCTGTATTCAACCAGGATCCAAATAAGGTCCATGCATTGTCTCTTTTTCTCTCTCTTTTAATATCGTTGACACACAATGTTACATTAGTTTCAGATGTACAGCATAGTGATTCAACAAGTTTATACATTATGCTGTGTTCACCAGAAGTGTAGCTAGTTACCATCTGTCCTGATATATCACTATTACAATATCATTGACTATATTCCTTATGCTGTGCCTTTTATTCTATGACTTCTTCATTCCATAACTGGAAGTCTGCATCTCTTACTCTTCTTTGCTCATTTTGTCCAGCCTTCTACCCTTTTCCCCTCTAGCAATCATCAGGTTGTTCTCCATATTTAGAGGTCTGCTTCTGCTTTTTGTTTGTTTGTTCTTTTGTTTTTTAGATTCCACTCATGAGTGAAATCATATGGTATTTGTCTTTCTCAGTCTGACTTATTTCACTTATCATAATACCTTCTAGGTCTGTCCATGTTGCCTCAAATGGCATGATCTCATCTGTTTTCATGGCAGTGTAATAGTCCATTGTGTGTGTGTGTGTGTTTGTGTGTGTACATACCATCCATTCATCTATCAATGGACACAGGTTGCTTCCTTCTGTTTCCTGTTGTAAATAATGCTCTGATAAGCAAAAGGCTGCATATATCTTTTCAAATTAGTGTTTTAACTTTCTTTGGGTAAATACCCAATAGTGGAATTATTAGATCATATGGCATATCTATTTTTAATTTCTTTTTTTTAAAGATATTTATTTATTTATTTAAGAGAGGGAGCAGAGCAAGTGAGAGAGAGACCACGAGTGTGGGGGGGGAGGGGCAGAGGAAGAGGGAGAAGCAGGCTCCCCACTGAGCAGGGTCCCCAACGTGGGGCTTGATCCCAGGACCCCAGGACCACAACCCAAGTCGAAGGCAGCTGCTTAACCAACTGAGTCACCCAGGTGCCCCTATTTTTTTTTGTAGTTTTTAATTTTATTATATTATGTTAGTCACCATACAATACATCATTAGTTTTTGATGTAGTGATCCACGATCCATTGTTTTCGTATAACACCCGGTGCTCCATGCAGTACGTGCCCTCCTTAATACCCATCACTGGGCTAACCAATCACCCCTCCCCTCTCCCCTCTAGAACCCTGTTTGTTTCTCAGGTCCATAGTCTCTCATGGTTCATCTCTCCCTCCAATTCCCCCCCCCCATTTTTCCCTTCCTTCTCCTAATGTCCTCCATGTTATTCCTTATGTTCCACAAATAAGTGAAACCATATGATAATTGACTTTCTCTGCTTGACTTATTTCGCTTAGCATAATCTTCTCCAGTCCCATCCATGTTGATGTAAAAGTTGGGTATTCATCTTTTCTGATGGCTGAGTAATATTCCATTGTATATATGGACCACATCTTCTTTATCCATTCATCTGTTGAAGGGCATCTCAGCTCTTTCCACAGTTTGGCTATTGCGGACATTGCTGCTATGAACATTGGGGTGCATATGGCCCTTCTTTTCACTACATCTGTGTCTTTGGGGTAAATACCCAGTAGTGCAATTGCTGGGTCATAGGGTAGCTCTATTTTTAAATTTTTGAGGCACCTCCACACTGTTTTCCAAAGTGGCTGTACCAACTTGCATTCCCACCAACAGTGTAAGAGGGCTCCCCTTTCTCCACAACCTCTCCAACATTTGTTGTTTCTTTCCCTGTCCATTTTGGCCATTCTAACTGATATAAGGTGGTATCTCAGTGTGGTTTTGATTTGGATTTCCCTGATGGCTAATGATGATGAACATTTTTTCATGTGTCTGTTAGCCATTTGTATGTCTTCTTCAGAGAAGTGTCTTTTCATATCTTCTGCCCACTTTTTGACTTGATTATTTATTTTTTGGATGTTGAGTTTGAGAAGTTCTTTATAGATTTTGGATACCAGCCCTTTATCTGTAGTGTCATTTACAAATGTCTTCTCCCATTCTGTGGGTTGCCTCTTTGTTTTGTTGACTGTTTCCTTTGCTGTGCAGAAGCTTTTTATCTTGATGAAGTCCCAAAAGTTCATTTTTGCTTTTGTTTCACTAGCTTTTGGAGATGTATCTTGAAAGAAGTTGCTGTGGGCGATGTCAAAGAGGTTACTGCCTATGTTCTCCTCTAAGATTTTGATGGATTCCTGTCTCACATTGAGGTCTTTCATCCACTTTGAGTTTATCTTTGTGAGTGGTGTTAGAGAATGGTCGAGTTTCATTCTTCTGCATGTGGCTGTCCAATTTTCCCAGCACCATTTATTGAAGAGACTGTCTTTTTTCCATTGCATGTTATTTCCTGCTTTGTCAAAGATTATTTGACCATAGAGTTGAGGGTCCATATCTGGATTCTCTATTCTGCTCCATTGGTCTGTATGTCTGTTTTTGTGCCAGTACCATGCTGTCTTGGTGATCACTGCTTTGTAATATAGCTTGAAATTGGGCAACGTGATGCCCCCAGCTTTGTTTTTCTTTTTCAACATCTCTTTGGCGATTCGGGGTCTTTTCTGATTCCATACAAATTTTAGGATTGTTTGTTCCAGCACTTTGAAAAATGTCATTGGAATTTTGATCGGGATGGCATTGAAGGTATAGATTGCTCTGGGTAGCATAGACATTTTAACAATGTTTATTCTTCCGATCCATGAGCATGGAATATTTTTCCATCTTTTTGTGTCTTCTTCAATTTCTTTCATGAGTGTTTTGTAGTTCCTAGAGTATAGATCCTTTACCTCTTTGGTTAGGTTTATTCTGAGGTATCTTATGGTTTTTGGTGCTATTGTAAATGGAATCGTTTCTTTAATTTCTCTTTCTACAGTTGCATTGTTAGTGTATAAGAAAGCAACTGATTTCTGTGCATTGATTTTGTATCCTGCCACATTACTGAATTGCTGGATGAGTTCTAGTAATTTGGGGGTAGAGTCTTTTGGGTTTTCCACATAAAGTATCATGTCGTCTGCGAAAAGAGAGAGTTTGACTTCTTCTTTGCCAATTTGAATACCTTTTATTTCTTTTTGTTGTCTGATTGCTGTTGTTAGGACTTCTAGTACTATGTTGAACAGCAGTGGTGAGAGTGGGTACCCTTGACGTGTTCCTGATCTTAAGGGAAAGGCTCTCAGCTTTTCCCCATTGAGGATGATATTCGCTGTGGGTTTTTCATAGATGGATTTTATGAGCTTGAGGAATGTTCCCTCTATCCCTATACTCTGGAGAGTTTTAATCAGGAAAGGTTGTTGTATTTTGTCAAATGCTTTTTCTGCATCAATTGAGAGGACCATATGGTTCTTCTCCCTCCTCTTATTAATGTGTTCTATCACATTGATTGATTTGTGAATGTTGAACCATCCTTGCATCCCGGGGATAAATCCCACTTGGTCGTGGTGGATGATCCTTTTAATGTATTGTTGGATCCTATTAGCTAGGATTTTGTTGAGGATTTTGGAATCCATATTCATCAGGGATATCAGTCTGAAATTCTCCTTTTTGATGGGGTCTTTGCCTGGTTTGGGGATTAAGGTAATGCTGGCCTCATAGAATGAGTTTGAGAGTTTTCCTTCTGTTTCTATTTTTTGGAACAGCTTTAGTAGAATAGGTATTATTTCTTCTTTGAATGTTTGGTAGAATTCCCCAGGGAATCCATCAGGCCCTGGACTCTTGTTTTTTGGGAGATTTTTGATCACTGCTTCAATCTCGTTACTGGTTATTGGCCTATTCAGGTTGTCAATTTCTTCCTGTTTCAGTCTTGGCAGCTTATAGGTTTCCAGGAAGGCCTCCATTTCATCCAGATTGCTCAGTTTATTGGCATATAGTTGTTGATAATAATTTCTAATAATTGTTTCTATTTCCTTGGTGTTTGTCGTGATCTCTCCCCTTTCATTCATAATTTTATTAATTTGGGTCCTTTCTCTCTTCTTTTGGATAAGTCTGGCCAGTGGTTTATCAATCTTATTAATTCTTTCAAAGAACCAACTTCTAGTTTTGTTCATCTGATCTACTGTGTTTCTGGTTTCTAATTCATTGATCTATGCTCTAATCTTAATTATTTCTCTTCTAATGCGTGGCTTTGTTGCTTTTTCTCTAATTCTTTAAGGTGTAGAGTTAGTTGGTGAATTCGGGATTTTTCTATTTTTTTGAGTGAGGCTTGGATGGCTATGTATTTCCCCCTTAAGACTGCCTTTGGACCGATGTGTTTTCATTCTCATTGATTTCCATGAATTGTTTAAGTTCTTCTTTGATTTTTTGGTTGACCCAAACATTCTTGAGCAGAGTGGTCTTTAGCTTCCAAGTGTTTGAATTTCTGCCAAATTTTTTTCTTGTGATTGAGTTCCAGTTTTAGAGCATTATGGTCTGAGAATATGCAGGGAATAATCTCAATCTTTTGGTATCGGTTGAGACCTGATTTGTGACCCAGTATATGGTCTATTCTGGAGAAAGTTCCATGTGCTCTCGAGAAGAATGAGTATTCTGTTGTTTTAGGGTGGAATGTTCTGTAAATATCTATGAGGTCCATCTGGTCCAATGTATCATTCAAAGCTCTTGTTTCCTTGTTGATTTTCTGCTTAGATGATCTGTCCATTGCTGAGAGTGGAGTATTGAGGTCTCTTACAATTAACATATTGTTATCAATATGACTCTTTATTTTGGTTAACAGTTGGCTTATGTAGATGGCTGCTCCCATGTTGGGGGCATAGATATGTACAATTGTTAGATCTTCTTGTTGGATAGACCCTTTAAGAATGATATAGTGTCCTTCTGTGTCTCTTATTACAGACTTTAGTTTAAAATCTAATTTGTCTGATATAAGAATTGCTACCCCAGCTTTCTTTTGAGGTCCGCTGGCATGGAAGATGGATCTCCATCCCTTCACTTTCAGTCTGGATGTATCTTTAGGTTCAAAATGAGTTTCTTGTAGACAGCATATGGATGGGTCCTGTCTTTTTATCCAATCTGCAACCCTGTGCCGTTTTATGGGAGCGTTTAGGCCATTCACATTGAGAGTGATTATTGAAAGATATGAATTAATTGTCATCATGTTGCCTATGAAGACGTTGTTTTTATAGATTGTCCCTGTAAATTTCTGTTGTAGATCACTCTTGGGGTCTTTCTCCTTTTATAGAACCCCCCCCCCTTAATATTTCTTGCAGGGCCGGCTTAGTGGTCACATATTCTTTCAACTTCTGTTGGTCGTGGAAGCTCTGCATCTCTCCATCCATTCTAAATGAAAGCCTTGCCGGATAAAGTATTCTTGGCTGCATGTTCTTCTCATTTAGTACTCTGAATATGTCTTGCCAGGCCTTTCTGGCTTGCCAGGTCTCTGTGGATAGGTCTGACGTTATTCTGATGTTCCTCCCTCTGTACGTAAGGAATCTCTTCCCCCTAACTGCCCTTAAGATGGTTTCCTTGGTTCTAAGATTTGTAAGTTTTACTATTACATGCCGGGGTGTTGGCCTGTTTTCCTTGATCTTAAGAGGGGTCCTCTCTGCCTCTAGGACTCGAATGTTTGTTTCATTCCCCAGATTAGGGAAGTTCTCAGCTACGATTTGCTCAAATACATCTTCTAGCCCTCCCTCTCTCTCCACTCCCTCCGGGATTCCAATTATTCTGACATTGGAACGCCTCATGGTGTCACTTATTTCTCTGATTCTATTTTCATGGATTCTGAGTTGTTTTTCCCTGGCCTTCTCTTTTCCCTTTTTATCTATTATACTGTCTTCCAGATCACTTATTCTCTCTTCTGTCTCAGTTACCCTAGCTGTTAGATTATCTAGATTGGATTGGATCTCATTGATAGCATTTTTAAGTTCTGCCAATTCACCTTTTATTTCTGCCCTTAGAGACTCTATGTTGCCATTAATTGATTTCTCCATTCTAGCCATTGTCTTCACAATTGCTAGCCTGAATTCCATCTCTGACATCTTGGTTATGTCTGCATCCATTTGTAAATCTGCAGCATAAGTCATAATCTCTGAGTCTTTTCTGTTTTGGGGGCTCCTCCTCCTAGTCATTCTGTTGATGGGTGTTTGAGGGAATGTATAGAGTCCAAATTATTGACCAGAACCCAAGCAAAATGCACCTGTTTTCTTGGGACCTTAGGGTTGCTGGCCTCTTGTTTTCCCAGCCTGTCTTCTGCGGGAGGGGCCTGCCGCGCTGTTACTCAGGCAACTCTGTTTGGACGGAGTTGCCCTGCGCCCCTGTGGCGGGGGATGGGCTCAGTGGGAATCAGTCTTTGGGGCTTTTGTTCTCTGGCGCCTTTCCCTGGTGGCTTTCTGCATCTCTTCCACGAGTCAGAGCAGAAGAGACCGTTTCCAACCCTCTGCCTCAGGGCAGAGAGACCTCAGTCTGTTCTTCAGTGAACTCTCCAGGCCACACCGTCTCCGTTTCTGTCCGAGCTGCTATAAACTGCAGCGTCCTGGGTTGTGCGCCCCTCCGCAGCGCCCCCAGTCCTGCCTCCAGGTCGGGGCACGTCTCTGCCCTTTGTGCTTCTAAAACCGCCAGCCGCTCCCAATTCACGCGTGCGCGACTCCGCCTCTTGGGGTTTCCACCCCCGGGGGTTGCAGTTCACCGGCACGACCCCGGCACCCCGGGTTTCCGTCTAGGAGGCTGCAGTTCGCGTGCACGCGACCCCACCAGTCTGGTTTTCCACCCAGGGGCTGCCCTAAAGTTCTTTCCCAATGCTACCAGTCTGCGAGTCTGTGCCCCGTCCGCAGTGTGCGAGGCTGTCGCTCACCGGCGGTGTAGGATCCCCACGGTCAGGCACCCTCCCACCGCCGTTTATCCTCCGATATCTGCCCGCAGAATCATGGCTCTCTGCTTTGTACCTCAAAACCAACTGCCTGCGATACTCTGCTTGTAGAGATCCAGATCTTCTTACATCTCAGGCTGGTTTCGTGGGTGCTCAGAGTGGTCTGGTAGATATCCAGCTCAATTCCGGGGACCAGTTGAAATAGGGTCCCCTACTCCTCCGCCATCTTTCCCCTCCTCCTAAAGTAGAAAATCAGGCTGTGGCTGGAACTAGGTGGCCTGTGAGAGGCAGTCAGGTCCTCATGCACCTCCTTCTTCGTGCCTTCCCAGGGACTGCCCCTGCTTGCCTTTCTTGCTTCTCACCCAAGTGGCTCCATGGCACTATGTGGTGCCAGCCAAGGAGCAGGGGCAGGAGGGCACAGGGCAGGCTGCGTCTGGTGGGAGGACTGTGACAGGCTGGGAAGAGCTTGGTGGCAAGGCCTGCCCCTATTTTTAATTTCTTGAGTAACCTCCATACTGTTTTCCACAGTGGCTGTACCAATTTACATTTGCATCAACAGTGTATAGGGGTTCCTTTTTCTCCACATCCTTGCCAACACTTGTTCTTTATTGTCTATTTGATTTTAGTCATTCTAACAGGTGTAAGGTGATATATCATTGTGGTTTGATTTGCATTTCCCTGATGATTAGTGATGTTGGAACATCTTTTCATGTGTCTGTTTGCCATCTGTATGTCTTCTTTGGAAGAATGTTTATTCAGGTCTTCTGACCATTTTATTTTTTTATTTTTTAAAGATTTTTTATTTTTTATTTTTGACAGAGACAGCCACAGCAAGAGAGGGAACACAAGCAGGGGGAGTGGGAGAGGGAGAAGCAGGCTCCCCACTGAGCAGGGAGCCCGATGCTGGGCTTGATCCCAGGACCCTGGGATCATGACCCGACCTGAAGGCAGATGCTTAACAACTGAGCCCTCCTATGACCATTTTAAATCAGACTGTTTGGGGCTTTTTGGTATTGAGTTGTGTAAGTTCTTTATATGTTTTTGGATATTTACCCTTTATCCTATATATCATTTGCAAATATCTTCTCCCATTCAGTGGGCTGTCTTTTTGTTTTTTGATGGTTTCCTTTGCTGTGCAAGAGCTTTTTATTTTGATGTAGTCCCAATAGTTTATTTTTGCTTTTGTCTCCCTTGCCTTAGGATACATATCCAGAATAATGTTGCTATGATTGGTGTCAGAGAAATTAGTGCCTATGTTCTCTTCTAGGATTTTTATGGTTTCAGGTCTAACATTCAGGTCTTTAATCTATTTTTAGTTTATTTTTGTGTGTGGTGCTACAAGATGGTTCAGTTTCATTCTTTTACCTGTAGCTGTCCAGTTTTCCCAGCACCAGAAGAGACTGTCTTTTTCCCATTGTGTATTATTGCCTCCTTTGTCATAGATTAATTGACCATGTAATCATGGGTTTACTTTTGGGCTCTCTATTCATTCCACTGATCTATGTGTCTATTTTTGTGTCAGTAGCATACTGTTTTGATTACTAAAGCTTTGCAGTATGTCTTGAAATTCTGGAATTGTGAGGACTCCAGCTCTGTTCTTTCTCAATATTGCTTTGGTTATTCATGGTCTTTTGTGGTTCCATACAAATTTTAGTATTCTAGTTTTGTGGAAAATGTTATTGATATTTTGATAGGGATTGAAATGAATTTGTAGATTGCTTTCGGTAATATGGACATTTTAACAATATTAATTCTTCCAATCCCTGAGCATGGAATATCTTTCCATTTGTTTGTGTCATCTTCAGTTTCTTTCATAAATGGTTTGTAGTTTTTGGAGTACAGCTCTTTCACCTCTTTGATTAAGTTTATTCCTAGTTATTTTATTCTTTTTTGTGTAATTATAAATGATGTTGTTTTCTTATTTTCTCTTTCTTCTTCTTTGTTATTAGTGTGTAAAAAAGGTACTGATTTCTGGGTATTAATTTTGTATCCTATAACTTGATGGAATTTATTACTTTTTGATGGCCCCTTTGGGATTTTGTATGTATATAGTATCATGTCAGCTGCAAATAATGACAGTTCACATTCTTTTTACCATTAAGGATGCCTCTTATTTCTTTTTCTTGTGTGTTTGTTGTGGACAGGACTTTCATTTGGAAGTCTAGGTAAATTTTTCAGAGAACAAAAATAGGCTTTCTAGAATAAAAAATGTAATTGTCACTTTTAAAAATTCAGTGGACAAGTTAAATACCAAATTAGAAATAAAGAGACTGTTAGTAATCTGAAAAATAGATCTGAAGAAATTACTTATAATACAGTAGATAGAGAGAGAGTAAAAAGGATAGGAATTATAAATGAAAAATTTAAAAATATGAAAGAATGAGAAATCTAACATAAATTTAATTGCATTTCTAGATGGAGAGAATGCAGAAAATGAGAAAGAAGCAAAATTCAAAGAGTAGTGGCTGATAGCTTCCCTTTATTGATGAAAAACATGAATCCTTAAATTCAAGAATTCCAACAAATCTCAGGCAGGACAAATCCAAAGAAAGCTGTGCATAGACACATTGTGGAAAAAGATGGTGAATGTCTGGAAAGGAGCCAAACAGAAATGATGGATTATCTCTTAAAGAATGATTATTAAACTGAGGGCAGACTTCTCAAAAGCAACAAAGTCAGAAGATAAAGGAATAATACAGTTGACACTTCAACAGTGTGGGTGGTTAGAAGTGTTGACCCCTGTGCACTGAAAACCTGTGAGTAAATTTTGGCTTCTCCAAAACTTAACTACTAATAACATACTGTTGACTGGAAGCATTCCTGATAACATAAATAGTCGATTAACACATATTTTGCATGTTACATGTATTATATATTGTATTCTTATAATAAAGTAAGTTCGAGAAAAGAAAATGCTATTTAGAAAGTCATGAGGAAGAGAAAATACATTTACAGTACTGTACCATATTTATAAAAAAATGCATGTATAAGCTGGCCTGCACAGTTCAAATGTATGCTGTTTAAGGATCAACTGTACTTTCAAAGTGCCAAAGGAAAATATCTATCAGTCTAGAATATTCATCCTTGAAAAGTTAATGTTGAAAAAATAAGAGCCAAATAATGACAATTTCAGACATGTAAAATCAGATCCTCACTAACAGGTCTTCTATAATGAATTTCCAGAAGAATGGACGAAAAATGAGATGAGAGAAAGAATAATGAGAAAAGAAATTTAGATAAATATAAACAACCATCACCTATGTTAAACAATATAGTGACTGATTTGGGGAGTTTTAAAAAAGGTGGAATTAAATTACTGGACCACAGTAATAAGTAAGCTGAGGGGGTGATCAACATTAAAGCATTAGGAGACCCTTGTATTATTGGAGAGAAGGTATAGATACTAATGAAATTTAGACTTGGTTCATTTAAATATGAATATTAAAATTTAAGTGTAACTCCTAAAAGAGTAGAAATACAGCATACAGCATACAAAGAAGTAGAAGGAAAAATTGAATAACAAAAGTTCAGTTACTTGTAAAGAAGATAGAAAAGGAGAAAAAAAGAAGCATTAAAAAATCAGAGTCGAAAACATTAAATTTGATAGTATGAATAAATAAAAAGTGTTAGTGATCAAAATAAATGTTATTGTATGAAATCTACCAGTTAAAATACTGAAATTTCAAATTGATAATTGATTTTTTTCAAAATCCAGTTATATGTTTTTACAAAAGACACACCTACAACATAAAGACCATATTCTCTGGTCACAATGCAATTAAGTTAGACATCAATAGCAAAAACAAACAAACCTAAAAAATATATACAGAAACTTAAAAACACATATTTGGTTAACTCATGAGACAATGAAGGAGCCTTAATGTAAATTAGAAAATATTTATAACTGAATTCTAATAAAAATATCTCACATCCAAACCTGTAGGGTGCAGCAAAGGAAGATTGTGCTTAGAGTCAAATTTATAGCCTTTAGATATCTTTATTAGGAAATCGGAAAGAATGAGCATTTACACATTAAGTACCCAACCTAAGAAGTTAGAAAGGAAACAATGATATAAACCCAAAGACAATAGAAGGAAGGAAATAACAGAGTAAGAGTTAAATAAAAAGAAATTGAAACTATGATAGAAAGAATTTAACTACCAAATTGATACTTGAAAAGATAGGTTTTTTTGGAAAATGTATAAACCTTTGGCCACACAAGTCAATTAATAGAGATAAAGTAAAAAAAAAAAAAGAAATGAAAGAAAGTTTATAACTAGAGCCTGGGTGGCTCAGATGGTTAAGCGTCTGCCTTTGGCTCAGGTCATGATCCCAGGGTCCTGGGATCGAATCCCACATTGGGCTCCTGGCACAGCGGGGAGTCTGCTTCTCCCTCTGCCTGCCGCTCCCCCTGCTTATGCTTTCTCTCCCTCTCTCTCTCTGAAAAATAAATAAACAAAATCTTTTCAAAAAAGAAAGTTTGTAACTAGAAATACAGAAGAGATTAAAAATAGGTTATTATTGTGAAGTATTTTATACTGATGAATCTGAAATCTTAAACAAAATGGACAATATCCTGGGCAAATATAACTTAACAAAAATGATTCCAGAAGATATTAAAAACCTTGATAGACCTATAAACTTTAAATCAATGAATCAATAAGTAAAACTCTACCAATAAGTAAAACTCTACCATAGCCCTCACTCTGAATACCACAATCCAGATGATTTCGCAGGTGAGTTCTGTCAACATTCAAGAAACAAAAAAAATCCAATCTCACAAAACTCAGCTAGGGAGTAGAAAAATAAGAAAAATTCCCCCCACTTGATTTTTATGAGGGTTTATAAGCTTGATAATAAAACTGACAAGAACATTAGGGGTGCCTGGGTGGCTCAGTTGGTTGAGCATCTGACTCTTGACTCAGGTCATGATCTCAGGGTTGAGATTAAGCCCCACATCAGGTTCCACACTGGGCATGGAGTCTGCTTAAGATTCTCTTTCTCCCTCTGCTCCTACCCCCCCACCCCAGCTCTTTCTCTCTCAAAAAAAGAATAGCTTAAAAAATAAATAAAATAAAATTGAGAAGAACATTAAAAGAAAGAAAAAATACAGGCTTATCTTTCATATGAGCATAGCAAAATTCTTATGCAAAATATTAGTACCTATGAAGAAAATGTTATAACTTTGCTGAAAGACGTTAAAGAGATCTAAATGAGGAGAGAGGTATGCCATGTACATAGAGAGACTCAATATTGTATATATGTCAGTGATCCCCCAAATTACTGTATAAATTCAATACAGTTCCAGTCAGAATTCAAACCATATTTTTTGGTGAAACTTAAGCTAATTATAAAAGTTATAACAAAGAGCAAAGGGACAAAATTAGCAGCTGATATTTATTGAACACTTACTATATTCCAGACAGTGTTCTAATCATGTGTTATATGCTTTATATCTATTAACTCATTTAATCCTCACAATAATCCTATAAGGTAGGTACTGTTTTGAACCTATTTTAGATATGAGAAAACTGAGACACAGAAAGATTATAATGAATTTGGCCAGGGTGACTCAAACCCAGGAAAATTGGCTCCAAATTCTATGCTCTTTTTTCTTCCCCATATGTTTGTAACATTCAGATTCCACAGTCTTAAACTCCACACTAGATAGTTTTGAAGAATGAGTTGTGGAGTTCACTCTGCCTCACATCAGGAATTACTATAGAGCTATAATGATTAAGATGGAGTGACATTGGCATGGCAGTAGACAAATAGACCAATGGAACAGAATAGAGAATCTAGAAATAGACTCAAGAGACCAACCCTAAGAAGGAAGCTATAATTGGAAATTATTCATTCATTCAACAAATGTTTCTATGTGGTAGGCACTAGAAATACTGTAGTGAATGAGATAAGCCCTTAACTCATGGAATTTACATGCTAGTGGGGGAAGACAGAAAATACACAATAAAGCTATAATATATCTTAAGTAGTTTGTAGTGGCGAAGCGGGTGTTATTGTGGCAGCAGAGAACAGTGAGCTCAGCAGAAGCCTGAAGAGCCCTGTGGAACATAGTGCTATAGATAATGTTCAAGCAGTGGGAGGAGTGATTGATGATTTCAGAGACCTGGAATCTAGTTTACATTAGGATTGGCTAGGCCCATGGGGCAGGAGGAGAGCCAGACCAGGTTCCCTAAATGTTCAGCACCCCCATCTTGATGAGCAGTATTTCTCAGCAGAGGTGCTTTCTTCAAGGTGTTGGCAGCTTGGAGCCTCCCAAGGCATTGACCAAGTTGTGACAGGTAGTGCAAGGAAGTGACAACAATGACATCTTTCACTGTTGAGTCCAGTGGATTCTGGGTGAAGCATAGCAGCCACTCAAGACATTTGACCCAGCCTTTGAATCATGGCACCAGGGTATCATGTGGTACAAGCAGGGGAGTGTCATGTTAGATATGAAGCCACCAAAAATCCTTACGGATTACATTTAGAATTTTTACTAACCACAGAAATGAATTTCTGGAATAGCACTGTGGCAGGAATTTCAACCATACAGGCATTTCTCTTTCTTCAACATACTCTTCATTCCTACCTCTAAGCCTTTGTGCTTGCTGAAATAATTTTCTTTCATACCTTTGCAATATGTCAACTCAAATATCATCTCTTTAAAGTAGATTTTTTTCCCACTATCCTATGTAAAGTAAACCCTCAGCTATTCTCTATCACATTCTTTTGCTTAATACTCTTAGCATTTATCACTGTATGAAGTTATCTTGTGTATTTGTTTACTCGTTTACTGTCTACCTTTTACTCAAATGTGATTTCCACAAAGACAGAAACAATTTCTTTTCTAAACAATGTCTTTATCCCCAGTGTTTGGTATAGTGGCCGACATATAGTAAGTGCTCAACAAATATTTGTTGAGGAAGGAAGGGAGGAAATGTATCTGCTGAGGGCAAAAGATAACTTGTCCTAGTGGAACAAGAATTTGAAGCCCCCTGAGGTGACCCCTTGACCTCTGCCAAGCAAGATTGTATATACATTTCAGCCTAATGCCTATGATGGATTGTTGCCATTAGCTACAACCAGAATAACAAGGCCTCAAAGCTTTCTGGTCATATAATTTACCAGGGTGGACCTGTAACATTGCCTCTACAACTCTGGTTTCTGAGAGATGGCATTTCTCCCGATCCCTCAACCCCATCACCCCAACTCCCTGCTACTGGTTCTGGTTGTCTGGCTGCCTCGGAAGATATCATACTTCTGGCACCCACTGAATTTCTCTTCTTGCCTTAGGTGTTTTAGGATGCCATTATTTAGAAACTATGTTATATGATTAACATTTTTTAATGATTTGTATTAATGGGATGATGGCTTAGAATGTAAAAATGGGGAAACGGACCACTTAATTACATTAGTCCTCTTTTTACATTGAACATTTTATTAAATACATTTTATCCCCACCTCTTTTTTACCCAATATTGTGTTTGTAGTAATAAAATGGTGAAATTATAAGTAAAATCTAAACTCCATGCTCTGGAAACTTTTTTCAGATTTGGTTTAGAAGGGTAGGTTTATTAACACTTTTAGAATACAAAATGGCCAAAAGTTATTGTAAATCCATTTGTTTTCCACTTTCATATGGGCAATAATGTGCTATATAACCAGGTAACATTTTAGATAAATTGACTCAGTGTAAACTGTTACAGTGCACACTAATTGTATATAAAAATCTTATATATGACAAACTAAAGAAAAAAGGAAAAAAACAAAAACAATGATATTATATGTACAAATGGTAGAGGACTAAGAAAGAGGATGCTCAAGGTAATTTTAGTAATAAGTAGTATTTATTATTTGTTGTATTTATTATTTACTATTCCAAGTCACTGTTTTAAATACTTTGTTCAGGGGCACCTGGGTGGCTCAGTCAGTTGGGCATCAGACTCTTGATTTCAGCTCCGGTCCTGATCTCAGGCTCATGGGATGGAGCCTGGAGTTGGGTTCTTGGTTCTCCACTCAGCGGGGAGTCTGCTTCTCTCCCTCTTGTCTCTGTTTCAATGAAGTGTGTGTGTGTTAATGCATATATACATATTTATGCAAACTCATGTATTTATCCTTGCCTCAGTAGCTTCATATATATCAATAAAAAATTAGAAAATATAATGGTGAAAAAATATTCAATTGCCAATAACAATAGCAAGCATAGAATACCTAAGAATATAAATTTAACAAAAAGTACAAGACTCAGGAAGAAAGTATAAAATTCTACTGAAGAAGATAAACGAAGACTGCTAAATATAGAAACATGTCTTGTAGTTATATAGACTCAATTTTGTAAAAGCTATTAATTACCCTAGAAATTAAAGACATTTCCAATGAAAATTCCAAGAGTTTGGGGGTTGTTTTTATTTTTTGGAATTCTTCAGTTTATGTGGATGGATAAATATTAAGGAATAGCAAGGAAATTCTGGAGTAAAACAAAAAAAGAGGATTTGCCTTATCAAATATTAAAATTTATTACAAAGCTACAATAATTAAAATACTATGGCATTATTTTAGGAATAGAGATTGATCAGTCAAATCAAAATGGAAAATCCAGAAATGAACCTGGATATGGAATTTATTATAAAAGTGTCATTGCAATTTACTAGGGAAAAGAAATAATACACTTATTGGGACAACCAGCTAATAATTCAGAAAATAAATAGAGCTGCATTAATGCTCTACTCTTTATATCATACAAATTTTTTGGTATAACAATATAAAATGTGAAAAAAATGAAACCATAAAACCAACAGAAGGAAATACGAGTGAACATTTTTATAATAGGGTAGGAGAGGACTCTTAAAGCATGATATGAAATGCACAAACTATAAAGGGAAGATTGACAGGTTTGACTACATAAAAATGAAATATTTCATTTTCAATATTTTCAATACAGCAGAAAATGTCATAAAATTGAAAGGTAAATGACAAATTGGAAAAGAGCACATATGACAGACAAAGGTTAATTTCCTTTATCTAATATTCTATTAACAAAAAGATAAATACTCAAGTAAAAAAAGGGCAAAGGACATGAACAGGACAATCATGACAGAAAAATACACATGGACAATAAACCTGTGAAAAGCTGTTCAACATTACCTTTATTCAAAGAAATGCAAATGAGAACCATAAGATGGACTTTGTCACCTTTTGGTTTATCAAATATTTTAAAATAGACTTTTTTAGAAAAGTTTTAATTTATAGAAAAATTGGGATGTTACAGAGATTTCCCATATACTCTGCACCAGCTTCCCTTATTATTAACATATTAAGTTAGTATGCATTTTTTACAATTAATTAATCAATACTATTACATTATTATTAACCAAAGTCCATAGTTTTTCAAAAAATTTCCTTAGTTTTCACCTAATGCCCTTTTTCTGTTCCAGGATCCCATTCAGGATACCATATTACAAGTAGTTGTCATGTCTCCTTCACCTTCTCTTGGCTATGGTGGTTTTTGAGGATTTTCTTGACATTTTTGGAGTACTAGTCAGGTATTTTGCTTTTATTTTTATTTCTTTTTTATTAACATATAATGCATTATTTGTTTCAGGGGTACAGGTCTGTGATTCATCAGTCTTACACAATTCACAGTGCTCACCATAGCACATACTCTCCCCAATGTCCATCACCCAGCCACCCCATCCCTCCCACCCCCCTCCATTCCAGCAACCCTCAGGTTGTATCCTGAGATTAAGAGTCTCTTATTGTTTGTCTCCCTCTCTGGTTTCATCTTGTTTCATTTTTTCCTCCGTTCCCCTATGATCCTCTGTCTTGTTTCTCAAATTCCTCATATCAGTGAGATCATATGATACTTGTCTTTCTCTGACTGACTTATTTCGCTTAGCATAATGCCCTCTAGTTCCATCCACATCATTGCAAATGGCAAGATTTCATTTTTTTGAAGGCTGCATAATATTCCATTGTATATATGTATACACCACATCTTCTTTATCCATTTATCTGTTGATGGACATCTAGGTTCTTTCCATAGTTTGGCTATAGTGGACATTGCTGCTATAAATATTGGGGGGCATGTGCCACTTCAGATCACTATATTTGTATCTTTGGGGGGCAAATACCAGTAGTGCAGTTGCTGGGTCATAGGGTAACTGTATTTTCAACTTTTTGAGGAACCTCCATACTGTTTTCCAGAGTGGCTGCACCAGCTTGCATTCCCACCAACAGTGTAGGAGGGTTCCCCTTTCTCTGCATCCCCGCCAGCATCTGCCATTTCCTGACTTATTAATTTTAGCTTTTCTGACTGGTGTGAGGTGGTATCTCACTGAGGTTTTGATTTAGATTTCCCTGATGCCGAGCGATGTTGAGCACTTTTTCATGTGTCTGTTGGCCATTTGGATGGCTTCTTTGCAGAAAGGTCTGTTCATGTCTTCTGCCCATTTCTTGATTGGATCATTTGTTCTTTGGGTGTTGAGTTTGATAAGTTCTTTATAGATTTTGGATACTAGCCCTTTATCTGATATGCCATTTGCAAATATCTTCTCCCATTCTGTCGGTTGTCTTTTGGTTTTGTTGACTGTTTCTTTTGCTGTGCAAAAGCTTTTTATCTTGATGAAGTCCCAATAGTTCATTTTTGCCCTTGCTTTCCTTGCCTTTGGTGATGTTTATAGGAAGAAGTTGCTGTGGCTGAGGTCGAAGAGGTTGCTGCCTGTGTTCTCCTCAAGGATTTTGATGGATTCCTGACTCACATTTAGGTCTTTTGTCCATTTTGAGTCTAATTTTGTGTGTGGTGTAAGGAAATGGTCCAGTTTCATTCTTCTGCATGTGGCTGTCCAATTTTCCCAACACCATTTGTTGAAGAGACTGTCTTTTCTCCATTGGACATTCTTTCCAGCTTTGTCAAAGATTAGTTGACCATAGAGTTGAGGATCCATTTCTGGGCTCTCTATTCTGTTCCATTGATCTATGTGTCTGTTTTTGTGCCAGTACCATACTGTCCTGATGATTACAGTTTTGTAATACAGCTTGAAGTCCGGAATTGTGATGCCACCAGCTTTGCTTTTCTTTTTCAACATTCCTCTGGCTATTTGGGGTCTTTTCTGGTTCCATACAAATCTTAGGTGTATTTGGTTCATTTCCTTGAACAAAGTTGATGGTATTTTGATAGGGATTGCATTGAATGTGCAGATTGCTCTAGGTAGAATTGACATCTTTGCAATATTTGTTCTTCCAATCCATGAGCATGGAGCGTTTTTCCATTTCTTTGTGTCTTCCTCAATTTCTTTCATGAGTATTTTATAGTTTTCTGAGTACAGATTCTTTGCCTCTTTGGTTAGATTTATTCCTAGGTATCTTATGGTTTTGGGTGCAATTGTAAATGGGATCCACTCCTTAATTTCTCTTTCTTCTGTCTTGTTGTTGGTGTATAGGAATGCCACTGACTTCTGTGCATTGATTTTATATCCTGCCACTTGACTGAATTCCTGTATGAGTTCTAGCAGTTTTGGGGTGGAGTCTTTTGGGTTTTCCACAGAAAGTATCATATCATCTGCAAAGAATGAGAGGTTGACTTTTTCCTTGCCGATTCGGATGCCTTTTATTTCTTTTTGTTGTCTGATTGCTGTGGCTAGGACTTCTAATACTAGGCTGAATAGCAATGGTGATAGTGGACATCCCTGCCATGTTACTGACCTTAGGGGGAAAGCTCTCAGTTTTTCCCCATTGAGAATGATATTCGCTGTGGGTTTTTCATAGATGGCTTTTATGATATTGAGGTATGTACCCTCTATCCCTAGACTCTGTAGAGTTTTGATCAAGAACGGATGCTGTATTTTGTCAAATGCTTTTTCTGCATCTATTCAGAGGATCATATGGTTCTTGTTCTTTCTTTTATTAAGGTATTGTATCGCATTGATTGATTTGTGGATGTTGAACCAACCTTGCAGCCCACGGATAAATCCCACTTGGTCATGGTGAATAATCCTTTTAATGTACTGTTAGATCCTATTGGCTAGTATTTTGGTGAGAATTTTTGCATCCATGTTCATCAAGGATATTGGTCTGTAATTCTCCTTTTTGATGGGGTCTTTGTCTGGTTTTGGGATCAAGGTAATGGTGGCCTCATAAAACGAGTTTGGAAGTTTTCCTTCCATTTCTATTTTTTGGAACGGTTTCAGAAAAATAGGTATTAATTCTTCTTTAAATGTTTGGTAGAATTCCACTGGGAAGCCACCTGGCCCTGGGCTCTTGTTTGTTGGGAGATTTTTGATGGCTGCTTCAATTTCCTTAGTGGTTATAGGTCTGTTCAGGTTTTCTGTTTCCTCCTGGTTCAGTTTGGGTAGTTTATACGTCTCTAGGAATGCATCCATTTCTTCCAGATTGTTGAATTTGCTGGCATATAGTTGCTCATAATATGTTCTTATACTTGTTTGTATTTCTTTGGTGTTGGTTGTGATCTCTCCTCTTTCATTCATGATTTTATTTATTTGGGTCGTTTCTCTTTTCTTTTTGATAAGTCTGGCCAGGGCTTCATCAATCTTGTTAATTCTTTCAAAGAACCAGCTCTTAGTTTTGTTGATCTGTTCTACTGTTCTTTTGGCTTCTATTTTATTGATTTCTGCTCTGATCTTTATTATTTCTCTTCTCCTGCTGGGTTTAGGCTTTATTTGCTGTTCTTTCTCCAGCTCCTTTAGGTGTAGGGTTAGGTTGCATATTTGAGATCTTTCTTGTTTCTTGAGAAAGGCTTGTATTGCTATATACTTTCCTCTTAGGATTGCCTTTGCTGCATCCCAAAGATTTTGAACAGTTGTGTTTTCATTTTCATTTGTTTCCATGAATTTTTTTAATTCTTCTTTAATTTCCTGGTTGATCCATTCATTCTTTTTTTTTTAAGATTTTATTTATTTATTTGACAGAGAGAGAGAGAGAACAAGTAGGCAGAGAGGCAGGCAGAGGGAGAGAGAGAAGCAGGCTCTCCAAGGAGCAAGGATCCTGATGTGGGGCTCAATCCCAGGACTCTGGGATCATGACCTGAGCCAAAGGCAGCCACTTAACCGACTGAGCCACCCAGGCGCCCCCCATTCATTCTTTAGTAGGATGCTCTTTAGCCTCCATGTATTTGAGTTCTTTCTGACTTTCCTTTTGTGATTGAGTTCTAGTTTCAAAGCATTGTGGTCTGAAAATATGCAGGAAATGATCCCAAACTTTTGGTACCCATTGAGACCTGATTTGTGACGTAGGATGTGATCTATTCTGGAGAATGTTCCATGGGCACTAGAGAAGAATGTGTGTTCTGTTCCTTTGGGATAGAATGTTCTGAATATATCTGTGAAGTCCATTTGGTCCAGTGTGTCATTTAAAGCCTTTATTTCCTTGTTGATCTTTTGCTTAGATGATCTGTCCATTTCAGTGAGGGGGCTGTTAAAGTCCCCTACTATTATTGTATTGTTGTCCATGTGTTTCTTTGCTTTTGTTATTAATTGGCTTATATAATTAGCTACTCCCATATTAGGGGCATAGATATTTACAATTGTTAGACCTTCTTGTTGGATAGACCCTTCAAGTAGGATATGGTGTCCTTCCTCATCTCTTATTATAGTCTTTGGTTTAGAATCTAATTTGTCTGATATAAGGATTGCCACCCCAGCTTTCTTTTGCTGTCCATTGGCATGGTAAATGGTTTTCCACCCCCTCACTTTCAATCTGGGGGTGTCTTTGGGTCTAAAATGAGTCTCTTGCAGACAGCATATCGATGGGTCTTGTTTTTTTATCCAAACTGATAGCCTGTGTCTTTTGAGTGGGGCATTTAGCCCATTTACATTCAGGGTAACTATTGAAAGATATGAATTTAGTGCCATTGTATTGCCTGTAAGGTGACTGTTACTGTGTATTGTCTCTGTTCCTTTCTGGTCTATGTTACTTTTAGGCTCTCTCTTTGCTTAGAGGATCCCCTTCAATATTTCTTGTAAGGCTGGTTTCGTGTTTGTAAATTCTTTTAGTTTTTGTTTGTCCTGAAAGCTTTTTATCTCTCCTTCTAGTTTCAATGACAGCCTAGCAGGATATAGTATTCTTGGCTGCATATTTTTCTCATTTAGTGCTCTGAATATATCCTGCCAGTCCTTTCTGGCCTGCCAGGTCTCTGTGGATAGGTCTGTTGCCAATCTAATGTTTCTATCATTGTAGGTTACAGATCTCCCGAGCTGCTTTCAGGATTTTCTCTTTGTCTCTGAGATTCGTAAGTTGTACTATTAGATATCGGGGTGTGACCTATTTTTATTGATTTTGAGAGGAGGTTCTCTGTGCCTCCTGGATTTTGATGCCTGTTTCTTTCCCCAAATTAGGGATGTTCTCTGCTATAATTTGCTCCAATATACGTTCTGCCCCTCTCTCTCTTTCTTCTTCTTCTGGGATCCCAATTATTCTAATATTGTTTTATCTTATGGTATCACTTATCTCTCGAATTCTGCCCTCGTTATCCAGTAGTTGTTTATCTGTCTTTTTCTCAGCTTCTTCATTCTCCATCATTTGGTCTTCTATATCACTAATTCCCTGTTCTGCCTCATTTATCCTAGCAGTTAGAGCCTCCATTTTTTACTGCACCTTCATTAATAGCCTTTTTTATTTCAACTTGGTTCGATTTTAGTTCTTTTATTTCTCCAGAAAGGGTTTCTCTAATATCTTCCATGCTTTTTTCAAGCCCAGCTAGTATCTTTAAAATTGTCATTCTGAACTCTAGTTCCAACATCTTACTGAGGTCCGTATTGATTAGGTCCCTGGCCATTGGTACTGCCTCTTGTTCTCTTTTTTTCAGGTGATTTTTTCCATCTTGTCATTTTGTCCAGAGGAGAATAGATGAATGAGAGAACAAAATGCTAATAAGGTAACAACAACCCCAGAAAAATATACACTAAACAAATCAGAAGAGACCTGAATCTGGGGGAAAAGAAAGGGAAAGAAAGAAAAAAAGAAAAAGATAAAAACAAACAAACAAAAAAACAGAATATGATCAAATATGATCAAGCTGGTGTATAGATCAGTGCCACACACTAGATTTTGGGCGTGTTTTGGTCTGTTAGACGAAAGTGCCTCCCAAAATTTTAAAGAAAGAAAAACTTACATAGGTACAAAAATAAGGGTAAATACGATGAAGGGATGGAATATGCCTGTAAAGATGAAAATTATAAAAGATTTTATAAAAGGAATTGATAAGAAATTGGTTGAAAAAAGAAAGAAGAGGATTTAAAGAAAAAGGAGGGGAGAGAATGTGATCAGGCAGGAGACTAGAACAAAGCCATACACTAAAGATTTAGGGTATATTTTGGTCTGTTAGAAGCAATTGTATCCCAAAATTTTAAAGAGAGAACAACATATATATATATATATATATATATATATATAAAATAAAGTTAACTACTATGAAGCGATAGAATATGACTTTAAAAATGAAAAATAAAAAAGATTTTTTAAAAAAGGATTGATAAGATGTTGGTTGAAGATGGAAAAAGAAAAATTCAAAAAAAAAAAAAAAGAAAAAGAAAGTTAAAAAAAATTAACTTTGAAAGACTAAAAAATCATGGGAAAAAGCCATGAATTCTATGTGCAGTATTCCTCCAGCACTGGAGTTCTGCCGTTCTCATTGGTCGGTAAACTTGGTCTTCACTGACTGTTCCTGCTGATCTTCTGGGGGAGGGGCCTGTTGCAATGGTTCTCAAATGTCTTTCCCAGATGCGGAATTGCCTCATCCTTGCCAGGGGCCGGGATGAGTAATCTGCTCGGGTTTGCTCTCAGGAGCTTTTGTTCCTTGCAAGGTTTCCGTACAGCTTTGGAGGACGGGGTGAAAATGGTGGCCTCCCGATCTCTGCCCCAGAGGAGCCGAGAACTTGGGGCCCCACTCCTCAGTGAACCCTCAGAGAAAAGCAACCACTCCCATCTCCCTGGTTTCGGGCCGTACTCTGTGCTCACTGGCCTGTGACCAAGCGTTTCTATCTCTGGCACATGACCCCATGTGGAGTCTCCAAAACCAGCAGATTCCTGTGGTGCACTCCTGCACTGCTCCTCCCAGGGGAGGAAGGGGAGTCTCCCCTGATCTGCTGTTTGTTGGGTCCCTGCTGGAAGAGCAGTGGCCCAACTGTGCTGCGGATCATGGTTTATGGCAACCCCGAGCTGAGAGCCCACTCCTCAGCTCCATCTCTGCAGCTGGCATGCCTGCTCAGATACCTGGGAACTTTGCTGCACTCAGGCACCCCCAGTCTTTCTGTGACCCTGAGGGTCCTGAGACCACACTGTCCCAGAGAGTGTTCTGCCCTCTGCTTAGCCACTGAAGTGACATCCCTCAGCAGAGCCAACTTCTAAAATTTCTGATTTTGTGCTCTGCTGCTCTATCACTTGCCAGTAGCAGCTGATGGAGGGCCCCCCGCCATCTATCTTCCCAAATATTGTCTTGGATTCACTTCTCTGCACATCCTACCTTCCAGAAAGTGGTTGCTTTTCTGTTCAGAGAGCTCCAGCTATTCTTCTCTTCAATCTCCTGTTGAGTTCATAGGTGTTCAGAATGGTTTGATCCCTATGTAGCTGAATTCCTGGGACCAGACGAAATTTAGGTCTCCTACTCCTCCGCCATCTTGCTCCTCCCCTCCATCATTAGTTTTTGATGTAGGGTTCCATGATTCATTGTTTGTGTATAACACCTAGTGCTCCATTCAGTACGTGCCCTCTTTAACACCCATCACCAGGCTAACCCACCCTCCCACCCCCTCCCCTCTAGAACCCTCAGTTTGTTTTTCAGAGTCCATAGTCTCTCATGGTTCATCTCCCCCTCCGATTCCCCCACTTCATTTTTCCCTTCCTGCTATCTTCTTTTCTTTCTTTTTTTTTTTTTAACATATAATGTATTATTTGTTTCAGAGGTACAGGTCTGTTATTCAACAGTCTTACACAATTCACAGCGCTCACCATAGCACACACCCTCCCCCATGTCTATCATCACCCAGCCACCCCATCCCTCCCACCCCCCCACCACTCTAGCAACCCTCAGTTTGTTTCCTGAGATTAAGAATTACTCATATCAGTGAGATCATATGATACATGTCTTTCTTTGATTGACTCACTTTGCTTAGCACAATACCCTCTAGTTCGTGGCTTTTAATTCCCATGATTCTTTAGTCTTTCAAAGTTAATTTTTTAAATTTTCTTTATATTTTCTTTTTTTATTGTTTTAGTTGAATTTTTATTCTTTCCTTTTCAACCAACATCTGATCGATTCCTTTTTTTAAATCTTTTTTAATTTTTCACTTTTACTATCATATTCTATCTCTTCATTGTGTTTAACCTTATTTTTTGTATATAATAGTTTTTCCTTCTTTAAAATTTTGGGATACAGTTTCTTCTAACAGACCAAAATATACCCTAAATCTAGTGTATGACGTTGTTCTAGTCTCCTGCCTGATCACATTCTCTCTTTTTTAAAAATTTTTTTCATTCTTTTTTCAACCTTCTTATCTTATCAATTCCTTTTTAAAAATCTTTTTTAATATCCATCTTTACAGTCATATTCCATCCCTTCATTTTATTTACCATAATTTTTTTGTGTGTGTATATAAAGTTTTTCTTTCTTTAAAATTTTGGGAGGCAATTTCTTCTAACGGACCAAAATCCACCCAAAATCTAGTGTGTGGCACTGTTATGTTCACCAGCCTGATCATATATATATATTTCTTTCCTTTCTTTTCCCCCTGGTTTCAAGTCTCTTCTGATTTGTTGTGTATATTTTTGGGGGGTCATTGTTACCCTTTTAGCATTTTTTTTAGCAATTAGTTCTCTCATTCATCTATTCTCGTCTGGACAAAATGACAAGATGGAAAAACTCATCTCAAAAAAAAGAACAGGAGGCAGTACTGACTGCCAGGGACTTAATCAATACAGACTTTAGTAAGATGTTGGAACTAGAGTTCAGATTGATGATTATAAAGATACTAACTGGGCTTGAAAAAAGTATAGAAGATACTAGAGAATCCTTTTCTGGAGAAATAAAAGAACTAAAATCGAACCAAACTGAAATCAAAAAGGCTATTAATGAGGTACAAAATTACTCCAAAATGTCAAAAATGCAGGCTCTAACTGCTAGGATAAAGGAGGCAGAAGAGAGAATTAGAGAAGACCAAATGATGGAGAATAAAGAAGCTGAAAAAAAGAGACATAAACAACTACTGGATCACGAGGGGAGAATTTGAGAGATAAGTGATACCATAAGATAAAACAATATTAGAATAATTGGGATCCCAGAAGAAGAAGAAAGAGAGAGAAGGGCAGAAGGTATAGTGAGCAAATTATAACAGAGAACTTCCCTAATTTGGGGAAGGAAACAAGGATCAAAATCCAGGAGGCACAGAGAACCCCCCTCAAAATCAATAAAAATAGGTCAACACCCCGATATCTAATAGTACAACTTACGAATCTCAGAGACAAAGAGAAAATCCTGAAAGCAGCTCGGGAGATCTGTAACCTACAATGATAGAAACATTAGATTGGCAACAGACCTATCCACAGAGACCTGGCAGGCCAGAAAGGACTGGCAGGATATATTCAGAGCACTAAATGAGAAAAATATGCAGCCAAGAATACTATATCCTGCTAGGCTGTCATTGAAACTAGAAGGAGAGATAAAAAGCTTTCAGGACAAACAAAAACTAAAAGAATTTACAAACACGAAACCAGCCTTACAAGAAATATTGAAGGGGATCCTCTAAGCAAAGAGAGAGCCTAAAAGTAACATAGACCAGAAAGGAACAGAGACAATACACAGTAACAGTCACCTTACAGGCAATACAATGGCACTAAATTCATATCTTTCAATAGTTACCCTGAATGTAAATGGGCTAAATGCCCCACTCAAAAGACACAGGCTATCAGTTTGGATAAAAAAACAAGACCCATCGATATGCTGTCTGCAAGAGACTCATTTTAGACCCAAAGACACCCCCAGATTGAAAGTGAGGGGGTGGAAAACCATTTACCATGCCAATGGACAGCAAAAGAAAGCTGGGGTGGCAATCCTTATATCAGACAAATTAGATTCTAAACCAAAGACTATAATAAGAGATGAGGAAGGACACCATATCCTACTTGAAGGGTCTATCCAACAAGAAGGTCTAACAATTGTAAATATCTATGCCCCTAATATGGGAGTAGCTAATTATATAAGCCAATTAATAACAAAAGCAAAGAAACACATGGACAACAATACAATAATAGTAGGGGACTTTAACAGCCCCCTCACTGAAATGGACAGATCATCTAAGCAAAAGATCAACAAGGAAATAAAGGCTTTAAATGACACACTGGACCAAATGGACTTCACAGATATATTCAGAACATTCTATCCCAAAGGAACAGAACACACATTCTTCTCTAGTGCCCATGGAACATTCTCCAGAATAGATCACATCCTACGTCACAAATCAGGTCTCAATGGGTACCAAAAGTTTGGGATCATTTCCTGCATATTTTCAGACCACAATGCTTTGAAACTAGAACTCAATCACAAAAGGAAAGTCAGAAAGAACTCAAATACATGGAGGCTAAAGAGCATCCTACTAAAGAATGAATGGGGGGCGCCTGGGTGGCTCAGTCGGTTAAGTGGCTGCCTTTGGCTCAGGTCATGATCCCAGAGTCCTGGGATTGAGCCCCACATCAGGATCCTTGCTCCTTGGAGAGCCTGCTTCTCTCTCTCCCTCTGCCTGCCTCTCTGCCTACTTGTTCTCTCTCTCTCTCTGTCAAATAAATAAATAAAATCTTAAAAAAAAAAGAATGAATGGATCAACCAGGAAATTAAAGAAGAATTAAAAAAATTCATGGAAACAAATGAAAATGAAAACACAACTGTTCAAAATCTTTGGGATGCAGCAAAGGCAATCCTAAGAGGAAAGTATATAGCAATACAAGCCTTTCTCAAGAAACAAGAAAGATCTCAAATATGCAACCTAACCCTACACCTAAAGGAGCTGGAGAAAGAACAGCAAATAAAGCCTAAACCCAGCAGGAGAAGAGAAATAATAAAGATCAGAGCAGAAATCAATAAAATAGAAGCCAAAAGAACAGTAGAACAGATCAACAAAACTAAGAGCTGGTTCTTTGAAAGAATTAACAAGATTGATGAAGCCCTGGCCAGACTTATCAAAAAGAAAAGAGAAACGACCCAAATAAATAAAATCATGAATGAAAGAGGAGAGATCACAACCAACACCAAAGAAATACAAACAAGTATAAGAACATATTATGAGCAACTATATGCCAGCAAATTCAACAATCTGGAAGAAATGGATGCATTCCTAGAGACGTATAAACTACCCAAACTGAACCAGGAGGAAACAGAAAACCTGAACAGACCTATAACCACTAAGGAAATTGAAGCAGCCATCAAAAATCTCCCAACAAACAAGAGCCCAGGGCCAGGTGGCTTCCCAGTGGAATTCTACCAAACATTTAAAGAAGAATTAATACCTATTTTTCTGAAACCGTTCCAAAAAATAGAAATGGAAGGAAAACTTCCAAACTCGTTTTATGAGGCCACCATTACCTTGATCCCAAAACCAGACAAAGACCCCATCAAAAAGGAGAATTACAGACCAATATCCTTGATGAACATGGATGCAAAAATTCTCACCAAAATACTAGCCAATAGGATCTAACAGTACATTAAAAGGATTATTCACCATGACCAAGTGGGATTTATCCGTGGGCTGCAAGGTTGGTTCAACATCCACAAATCAATCAATGCGATACAATACCTTAATAAAAGAAAGAACAAGAACCATATGATCCTCTGAATAGATGCAGAAAAAGCATTTGACAAAATACAGCATCCGTTCTTGATCAAAACTCTACAGAGTCTAGGGATAGAGGGTACATACCTCAATATCATAAAAGCCATCTATGAAAAACCCACAGCGAATATCATTCTCAATGGGGAAAAACTGAGAGCTTTCCCCCTAAGGTCAGTAACATGGCAGGGATGTCCACTATCACCATTGCTATTCAGCCTAGTATTAGAAGTCCTAGCCACAGCAATCAGACAACAAAAAGAAATAAAAGGCATCCGAATCGGCAAGGAAAAAGTCAACCTCTCATTCTTTGCAGATGATATGATACTTTCTGTGGAAAACCCAAAAGACTCCACCCCAAAACTGCTAGAACTCATACAGGAATTCAGTCAAGTGGCAGGATATAAAATCAATGCACAGAAGTCAGTGGCATTCCTATACACCAACAACAAGACAGAAGAAAGAGAAATTAAGGAGTGGATCCCATTTACAATTGCACCCAAAACCATAAGATACCTAGGAATAAATCTAACCAAAGAGGCAAAGAATCTGTACTCAGAAAACTATAAAATACTCATGAAAGAAATTGAGGAAGACACAAAGAAATGGAAAAACGCTCCATGCTCATGGATTGGAAGAACAAATATTGCAAAGATGTCAATTCTACCTAGAGCAATCTGCACATTCAATGCAATTCCTATCAAAATACCATCAACTTTGTTCAAGGAAATGAACCAAATACACCTAAGATTTGTATGGAACCAGAAAAGACCCCAAATAGCCAGAGGAATGTTGAAAAAGAAAAGCAAAGCTGGTGGCATCACAATTCCGGACTTCAAGCTGTATTACAAAACTGTAATCATCAGGACAGTATGGTACTGGCACAAAAACAGACACATAGATCAATGGAACAGAATAGAGAGCCCAGAAATGGATCCTCAACTCTATGGTCAACTAATCTTTGACAAAGCTGGAAAGAATGTCCAATGGAGAAAAGACAGTCTCTTCAACAAATGGTGTTGGGAAAATTGGACAGCCACATGCAGAAGAATGAAACTGGACCATTTCCTTACACCACACACAAAATTAGACTCAAAATGGACAAAAGACCTAAATGTGAGTCAGGAATCCATCAAAATCCTTGAGGAGAACACAGGCAGCAACCTCTTCGACCTCAGCCACAGCAACTTCTTCCTATAAACATCACCAAAGGCAAGGAAAGCAAGGGCAAAAATGAACTATTGGGACTTCATCAAGATAAAAAGCTTTTGCACAGCAAAAGAAACAGTCAACAAAACCAAAAGACAACCGACAGAATGGGAGAAGATATTTGCAAATGGCATATCAGATAAAGGGCTAGTATCCAAAATCTATAAAGAACTTATCAAACTCAACACCCAAAGAACAAATGATCCAATCAAGAAATGGGCAGAAGACATGAACAGACCTTTCTGCAAAGAAGCCATCCAAATGGCCAACAGACACATGAAAAAGTGCTCAACATCGCTCGGCATCAGGGAAATCTAAATCAAAACCACAATGAGATACCACCTCACACCAGTCAGAATGGCTAAAATTAACAAGTCAGAAACGACAGATGTTGTCAGGGATGTAGAGAAAGGGGGACCCTCCTACACTGTTGGTCGGAATGCAAGCTGGTGCAGCCACTCTGGGAAACAGTATGGAGGTTCCTCAAAAAGTTGAAAATAGGCTACCTTATGATCCAGCAATTGCACTACTTGGTATTTACCCCAAAGATACAAATGTAGGGATCCGAAGGGGTATGTGCACTGTGATGTTTATAGCAGCAATGTCCACAATAGCCAAACTATGGAAAGAGCCATGATGTCCATCAAAAGATGAAAGGATAAAGAAGATGTGGTATAGATACACAATGGAACATTATGCAGCCATCAAAATGAATGAAATCTTGCCATTTGCAATGACGTGGATGGAACTGGAGGGTATTATCCTGAGCGAAATAAGTCAGTCAGAGAAAGACATGTATCATATTATCTCACTGATATGAGGAATTCTTAATCTCAGGAAACAAACTGAGGGTTGCTGGAGTGGTGGGGGGTGGGAGGGATGGGGTGGCTGGGTGATAGACATTGGGGAGGGTATGTGCTATGGTGAGCACTGTGAATTGTGTAAGAGTGCTGAATCACACACCTGTACCTCTGAAACAAATAATACATTATTTGTTAAAAAACAAACAAAACAAAACAAAACAAAAGAAGAAGTTAGGAGGAAGGGAAAAATGAAGGGGGGGGAAATCGGAAGGGGAGATGAACCATCAGAGACTATGGACTCTGAGAAACAAACTGAGGGTTCTAGAGGGGAGGGGGGTGGGGAGATGGGTTAGCCTGGTGATGGGTATTAAAGAGGGCACGTATTGAATGGAGCACTGGGTGTTATATGCAAACAATGAATCATGGAACACTTAAAAAAAAAAACCCAAGAACTAAAGATGTAATGTATGGTGATTAAAATAACTTAAAAAAAAAAAAAGCCATGGATTCTATGTGCAGTATTCCCCTAGTGCTGGAGTTCTGCCATTCTCATTGATCAGTAAACTTGGTCTTGGCTGGCTGTTCTTGCTGATCTTCTGGGGGAGGGGCCTGTTGCAGTGGTTCCCAAATGTCTTTGCCGGAGGCGGAATTGCCCCACCCTTGCCTGGTCCAGGCTAAGTAATCTGCTCCCATTTGCTCTTGGGAGTTTTTGTTCTCTGCAAGCTTTCTGTACAGCTTTGGAGGACCAGAGTGAAAATGGCGGCCTCCCAATCTCCACCCTGGAGGAGCCGAGAACTCAGGGCCCCGCTCCTCAGTGCGCCCCCAGAGAAAAGCAGTCAAGCACTCCCATCTCCCTGGTCTCCAGTCACACTCCGTGCTCACCTGGCCTGTGACCGAGCGTTTCTATCTATGGCACTTGACCCCATGTGGAATCTCCAAACCCAGAAGATCCCTGCGGTGTGCTCTTTCACTGCTCCTCCCGGGGGAGGAAGGGGAGTCTCCCCTGATCTGCCGCTTGTTGGGTCCTTGCTGGAAGAGCAGTGGCCCGACTGTGCCACGGATCACGGTTTATGGCAACCCCAAGCTGAGTGCCCGTGCCTTGGCTCCATCTCTGCAGCCGGCTTCCCCGCTCTGATACCTGGGAGCTCTGCCATACTCAGGCACCCCCAGTTTTTCTGTGACCCCGAGGGTCCTGAGACCACACTGTCTCAGCGAGTGTTCCACCCCCCGCTTAGCCACTGGAGCGACGTCCCTCAGTGGAGCCGACTTCTAAAAGTTCCAATTTTGTGCCCTGCTGCTCTATCACTTGCTGGCTGATGGAGGCTCCCTCCCCCCGCCGTCTGTCTTCCCAAATATTACCTCAGATTCACTTCTCCGCATGTCCTACCTTCCAGAAAGTGGTCACTTTTATGTTCAGAGAGTTCCAGCTATTCTTCTCTTTGATCTCCTGTTGGGTTTGTAGGTGTTCTAAATGGTTTAATCCCTATCTAGCTGAATTCCTGGGACCAGACGAAATTTAGGTCTCCTACTCCTCCGCCATCTTGCTCCTCCCTTAGTCAGGTACTTTGTAGGATGCCCCACTATTGGAATTTGTCTGGTGTTTTTCTTAGGCACAGGATAAGGCCAGAATTACGGATTATTGGCAGGAAGAGCACAGTTTAATTGCCATTTTTACCAAATTATATCAAGAATGCATACTATCTACATGATTTATATCTGTTGGTGTTGAACTTTTTGAGGTGGTGTTTATCAGGTTTTTCCCCTGTAAACTTACATTTTTGCTCCCCTTTTCATACTTTACTCTTTGGTAAATGTTACTATGTGTAGCCCATACCTAAGGAGTGGAGCATTATACTCCCCACTTTTTGAAGGCAGTTTATCTACATAAATTATTTGGATTTTTTTCTGCATAGATTTCTTTCTTCTCACCCATCTGTTAATTTAGTCAGTCATTTATTTATATCAGTATGGACTTACCTATATTTATTTTATGCTTTGGCTTATAATCCAGTACTACTTTTAATTATTCTGTTGCTCAAATTGTTCTAATTTTCGCTATTAGGAGCTCTTTCAGTTGGGTCATGTGCCCCCTTGATAAATTGCCATCAGTGTGTGATTTTTTTTTTTAAAGCACTTCCTTACTTTCTGGCAATAAAAGATGCCAGGCTTGTCTTGTATATTTCCTGTGTCAGTCCTAGGATCAGCTATTTCTCTAAGGAGCTCTTATCCCTTTTATTGTAGAATAGTATTAGAAATCAAAGTCTGGATGCTAGATATGCTCTTGGCGCCTGTGGGCTTATTGCTTCTAGGCTCTATTAGGTGACACAGCAAAGAAATATGTGTGTGTTTACTACCCTGTGTATATACACACATCTGTAAACATTTCTATATGTAACTATCTGTATCTATATTAAGTTAAACATGATTTCATACTGATATCTCCAATCTAATCTCTTACCACATGGATCATTTTAGCTTTCTCCCCTTTCTTATCTATAAATTCCCATGCCAACAAGTGAGAAACCTGGTTGTTACCATCTGCCTTCTATCTCTCTAGATTTAATCCCTTTATACATGTATAACCCCATCAGAATTGTTAACCCATGCCCCCATGGAAACTGACTGTATCAACTAGATTACAATGCTTATGTGCAGTTCTTCATGCCTTTAGTTTTACAGACTCCACTTATTTCCAAACTAACTTCTGTCAGGACCTATTCCCTTCCCCCACTCCCTTCCATGAGGTTGTTTCACATATTTGTAATACAGTTAGATTCTCTTGTCACAGTCTTTGTTCCTTTCTGGTATCCTTGACCTCCTAAATTATTTTTTTAAACAACATACATTAAGATTCAGTCTTTGTGTTATGAGGTTCAATATGCTTTGACAAGTATATAATGCCATGTATATATTAGTATTTTATTGTACAGATACTTTCTGCCCTAAAAATCACCTGTGCTTCATTCCTTCACCCACCACCCACCCCGAGGCCCTGGCAACCAGTTATCATTGTATCTATAGTTTTGGCTTTTCCAGAATGCCATACAACTAGAATCATACAGTATGAAGCTATTTCAGACTGGCTTCGTTCACTAAGCAATAATGAATTTAGAGTTTCCCACATTGTCTTGTGGCTTGAGCCAATTTTTTTTAGCACTGAATGATATCCCATTGTATGAATATATCACAATCTATTTATCCATTCACTTACTGAAGGACATCTTGGTTGCTTCCAGTTTTTGGCAATTATTAATAATGTTGCTATAAACATTTATTCAGATTTTTGTGTGAGCATAGGTTTTTATTTATTTTTTATATATTTTCATTTTCTCCAACATGCCAGAGACTGTTCTCCTTGGAGAACTGCTGTGGATATGGATATAGTCTGGTTTAAGATTAACACCCTGTCTCCTGGATTTTTAAGGGCCAGCTCAATGCATGCCACCAGAACCATGACACTTTCCAAGTGGGCATAGGTTTTTAAATCAATTGGGTAAATATCTAGCAGCACAATTGCTAGATCATATGATAAGAATATGTTTAGCTTTGTGAAAAACTTGACAAAATGATTTCTAAATTTGTTGTGCCATTTTGTGTTCCCACCAACAATGAGTGCATTCTCTCAAGCATTGGGTATTTTCAATTTTTAAAATTTTGGAATATGGCAGTGGAGTAGGAGGACCCTTGCCTCATCCTCTCCCATGAACACAATTAGATATCTATAAAATCATCCCAAATATACCAGAAATCAAATTGAAGACTGTCAGAACAAACTCCACAACTACAGGGAGAGAAGAGGCCACATCAAAGAAGGTGGGAAGTACAGAGACATGGTTTAGGGGAGAAAAGGATCATGGGTGCTGCAGAGGGGAGGGAGATGTGGTTGCTGAGAAAGGTGAGAGATTAGAGCACAGCACACAGGAGAATGCACAAGGAAAACATTTCCCTGAAGCCATTGGTTTAGAAGACAAGAGGGGCTGAATTTTGTGTTCTTGCAACCAGAGGAGCTGAAAGCCTAGTGTTTTAAAGGTCAGTGGGCTTGGCTAGGATAGAGCCCGGAGGGCACTGCCTGCTCTTGGAGAGAAGGCAGGCAAACAATCTGGGGGTAGATGACATTGAAACAGCTATCTGAAGAACACCTGGGGCATGCAATGGGGAGATTATTCACTCTTTTGGGAGTGCATCTCTGAGAGACAGTGTTCACAGAGATGCCTCTCTGGGAACAAAGGAGTTGGCTGGCACCATTTTCCTTCCCCACCCCTCAGCATAATCACAGAGCCACCTGCAGGAAACAGCACAGCACCAACACTGGCTGCCTAACTTACTTACACCAAGCCCCACCTCCTGACTTTGGTGGGACTGCCCTTCTAAGTCAAGGTTGCATCAGTCCTAGCATGGTGGGACCCTCCCTGAGAAAACCAGCACCAACCCATGCTCACACCACATTTCCAGACCAGAGTTTCCAGGGACTCAGTTTTGGTGTAGTGTTAGGTCTCATTTCACAAGCAGTCCAGAGCACACTTAGTTAAAACTTGCCATATCCAGGCCAAGGACCAAAGAATGCCCACAGCCGGCAAGGAGATCCTCTGCAGAGAACTGGCTTTAAAGATAGAGCAGTCAAAACACAACAGCAGAGCACTTCAGCCCACACTGGAGACACTCCCTGAAGCACCAGGCCCTGGACATGATATGGCGTCTTCTTCAAGGCTATTACTTTTAGGAGCAGGAGGCATACCTGGCTTTCCCAAAACACAGAAGAAAGCAGAGACACAGACAAAATGCCAATCAGAGGAATTTACCCCAAATGAAAGTACAAAATTTGGCCATGGCCAGAAATCTAAGTGAAACCAATATACGTAACATACCTGATGGAGAATTTAAAACAACATTTATAAGGATACTCACTGGACTTAAGAAGAGAATAGAAGACATCAGTAAGACCCTTACCACAGAGATAAAAGGGTTAAACAAGAATCAATCAGAGATGAAAAATGCAATAAATGAGATTGAAAACAGGCTTGATGGAAAAAGCAGAAGAATGAATTAATGAACTAGAAGACAAAATAATGGAAAGCACTCAAGCTGAACAAAGAGAGAAAGAAAAATTATGCAAAATGAAAATAGACTTAGGGAACTCAGTGACCCCATTAAATGTAATAGCATTCATATTTAGGAGTCCCAGAGGAAGAAGAGAGAGAAAATAGGGCAGAACACTTATTTCAAAAAATAATAGAAAATTACCCTAATCTGGGGAAGGAAACAAATATCCAGATCCAAGAGGAACAAAGAACTCCTATCAAAATCAATAAAAGCAGGTCAACACCAAGACATATAATTAAATTGGAAAAATATAGTGATAAAGAACAAATCTAAAGTCAGCAAAACAAAAGAAGTCCTTAACTTACAAGGGGAAATCCACAAGGGTAGCTGGAAATTTCTCAACAGAAACTTGGCAAGCCAGAAGGGAGTGGCATAATATATTCAAAGTGCTGAATGGGGAAAAGCTGTAGCTAAGAATACTTTATCCAGCAAGACTATCATTCAGAAGTGGCAAAATAAAGAGATTCCCAGACAAATGAAAACTAAAGGAGTTCATGAATGCTAAACCATCCCTGCAAGAAATATTAAAGGGACACTTTGAGTGCAAAAGGGAGATGAAAAGTGACAAAGAAAGGATCAGAGAAATCTCCAGAAATAATGACAAAACAAGTAATAAGATGGCTCTAAATACATATCTATCAATAATTACTTTGAATTTAAATGTACTAAATGCTTCAATCAAAAGACGTATGGTGTCAGAATGGATTAAAAAACCAAACAAGACCCATCTATAGGCTGCCTACAAGAGACACATTTTAGACTTAAAGATACCTGAAGATTGAAAGTGAGGGGATGGAGAAATATTTATTACTCAAAAGGATGTCAAAAGAAATCTGGAGTAGCAATACTTACATTGGACAAACTAGATTTGAAACAAAGACTGTAGGGTCACCTGGGTGGCTCAGTCAGTTAAGCATCCAACTGTTGATTTCAGCTCAGGTCATGATCTCAGGGTTGTGAGCTAAAAGCTGGGCATGGAGCCTGCTTAAGATTCTCTCTCTCCCTCTGCCCCTACCCCTCTGCTTGCGTGCACTCTCTCTCTTAAAAAAACAAACAAACCCAAAAAACGCAAAGACTGTAGCAAGAGATGAAAAAGGACACTATATCATAATAAAGGGGACAATCCAACAAGAAGATATAATCATTGTAAATATTTATGAACCCAACAAGGGAGCACCCAAATATATAAAACAATAAAAAACATAAAGGAACTCATTGATAATGATACAATAATAGCAGGGGACTTTAACACCCCACTTATATCAATAGATAGATCATCCAAACAGAAAATCAACAACAAAACAATGGCTTTGAAAGACACAGTGGACCAGATGCACTTAGCAGATATATGCAGGACCTTCTGTCCTAAAACAGCAGAATACACATTCTTTTCAAGGGCACACAGAACACTCTCCAGAATAGATCAAATATTAGGTCACAAATCAGGCCTAAATAAATACAAAAGACTGAAATCATACTATACAACTTTTCTGACCACAATTCTATGAAACTAGACGTCAACTACAAGAAAAAATTTGGAAAGACCACAAATACTTGGAGGTTAAAAAACATGCTACAAAACAATGAATGGGTCAACCAGGAAATCAAAGAAGAAATAAAAAATACATAGAAAACGTGAACATGAAAACACAATGGTCCCAAACCTTTGGGATGCAACAAAAGTGGTCCTAAGAGGGAATTTTATAGCAATATAGACCTACCTCAAGAAGCAAGAAAAATCTCAAACAACCTAACCTTACACCTAAAGGAACAAGAAAAGTCACAACAAAAGAAGCCCAGAGCCAGAAGAAGGAAGGAAATAATAAAGATTAGAATAGAAATAAATAACATAGAAACTAAAAAGCAATGGAACAGATCAATGAAACCAGGAGGTGGTTCTTTGGGGGGGGGAAGCAATAAAATCAATAAACCTCTAGCTAGACTTATCCAAAAGAAAAGCAATAGGACCCTAAAAAATAAAATCACAAATAAGAGAGGAGAAATAACCAATAACACAGGAATACAAACAATTATAAGAGACAATTATGAAAAACTATATGCCCACAAATTGGACAAACTGGAAGAAATGGATAAATTCCTAGAAACACATAAACTCCAAAACTGAAAGAGGAAGAAATAGAAAACTTGAAAAGACCAATAACCAGTAAAGAAATTGAATCAGTAATCAAAAATCTCCAAACAAACAGAATTCAGGGCCAGATGGCTTCACAGGCGAATTCTACCAAACATTTAAAGAAGAGTTAATACATATTCTTCTCAAACTATTCCAAAAGTAGAAAAGGAAGAAAAACTTCCAAATTCATCCATGAGGCCATTGCCTTGATAACAAAACCATATAAAAACCCCACTAAAAAAGAGAACTACAGGCCAAAATCCCTGATGAAAATGGATACAAATATTCTCTATAAAATACTCAATAAAATTCTGAATAAATTATGACTTGAATCCAAGAATGCATAAAAATTCTGCAGCATGATCCAATGCGATTCATTCCCAGGTTGCAAGTGTGGTTCAATACTCACAAATCAATCAATGCAATACATCACATCAATAAGAGAAAGGATGAGAAGCACATGGTCATTTCAGTAGATGCAGAAATGGCATTTGACAATGTACAACATCCACTCATGATAAAAGCCCTCAACAAAGTAGGTTTAGAGGGAACATACCTCAACATAATAAAGGCTATATATGAAAAACCCACAGCTGACATCATCCTCAATGGGGGAAAACTGAGAGCTTTTCCCCTAAGGTCAGGAACAAGACAGGGATGTCCACTCTCACCACTTTTCTTCAACATAGTATTGGAAGTCCTAGCCACAGCAATCAGACAACAAAAAGAAATAAAAGGCATCCAAATTGGTAAGGAAGAAGTAAAACTTTCACTATTTGCAGATGACATGATACCATGTATAGAAAACCCAAAGACTCCACCAAAAAACTATTAGAACTGATACATGAATTCAGTAAAGTCACAGGATACAAAATCAACATACAGAAATCTATTGCATTTCTATACACCAATAATGAAGCAGCATGAAGAAAAATTCAAAAAACAATTGAATTTACAATTTCATCAAAAACCATAAGATACCTAGGAATAAACCTAACCAAAGTGGTGAAAGACCTGCACTCTGAAAACTATAAAACACTGATGAAGGAAATTGAAGAAGACACAAAGAAATGGAAAGACATTCATGCTCATGGATTGGAAGAATAAATATTGTTAAATGTCTATACCACCCAAAGCAATCTACACATTCAATGCAATCCCTATCAAAATCCCACCAACATTTTTCACAGAGCCAGAACAAACAATCCTAAAATTGTATAGAAACACAAGACCCCACATAGCCAAAGCAACCTTGAAAAAGAAAAGCAAGACTGGAGGCATCACAATTCCAGATGTGAAGTTATATTACAAAGCTATAGTGATCAAAACAGTATGATACTGGCACAAAAATAGACAAATAGATCAGTGGAACAGAAGAAAAACCCCACAATTATGGTCAATTAGTTTTTGACAAAGCATGAAAGAATATCCAATGGGAAAAAGCCAGTCTCTTCAACAAATGGTGTTGGGAAAACTGGACAGCAACATGTAAAAGAATGAAACTGAGCCACTTTCTTATGCCATATGCAAAAGTAAATTCAATATGGATTAAGGACCTAAAAGTGAGGCCTGAAACCATAAAAATCCTAAAGGAGTACACAGGCAGTAACCTCTTTGACATTGGCATTAGGAACTCCTTTGTAGGTATGTCTCCTGAGGCAAGGGAAACAAAAGCAAAAATAAACTATTGGTACTTCATCAAAATAAAATGTTTCTGCACAGTGAAGGAAACAATCAACAAAACTAAAAGGCAACCTATAGAATGGGAGAAGATATTTGCAAATGACATATCTGATAAAGGATTAGTATCCAAATTATATCAAGAACATACAAAACTCAACACCCCAAAGATGAATAATCCAATGAAAAAAAATGGGCAGAAGACATGAATAGACATTTTTCCAAAGAAGATATCCAGATAGCCAACAGACATGTGGTGCTCAACGTCACTGATCATCAGGTAAATATAAATCAAAACTACAATGAGATCTCACCTCATGCCTGTCAGAATGGCTAAAATCAACAACACAAGAAACACCAGGTGTTGGTGAGAATGTAGAGAACAGGGAACACTCTTGCACTGTTGGTGGAAATGCAAACTGGTGCAGCCACTCTGGCAAACAGTATGGAGGTTCCTCAAAAAGTTTAAAATAGATCTATTATACCAGCAATTGCACTACTAGGTATTTATGCAAGGAAACAAAAATGCTAATTCAAAGGGATACGTGTACCCTGATGTTTACAGCAGCATTATCTACTATTGCCAAATTATTGGAACAGCCCAAGTGTCTGTTGACTAATTAATGAATAAAGATGTGGTATATATATACAATGGAATATTACTCAGCCATAGAAAGAATGAAATCTTGGCATTTGCAGTGATGTGGATGGAGCAAGAGAGTATTATGCTAAGTATAATAAGTCAGTCAGAAAAAGACAAATATCATATGATTCCACTCATATGTGGTATTTAAGAAACAAAACAAATGAGCAAAGGGGAAAAAAGAGAGAAAGATGCAAACCAAGAAACAGACTCTTAACTATAGAGAACAAACTGAGGGTTACCAGATGAGAGGTGGGGGAGGGGTTGTGTGAAATAGGTGATGGGGATTAAGGAGTGCCTTTGTAGTGATGAGCACCGGGTGTTGTATGGAATTGTTGAATCACCATATTGTACACCTGAAACTAATATTACACTGTAGTTAACTCACTGGTATTTATATAAAAACTTAAATAAAATAAATAAAATTGTAACCATTCTCATCAGTGTGTAGTGGTATTTCATTGCTCTCTTTTTAACTGCTGTTTTAATTTGCAGTTATCTAATAATGTATGTTGTAGAACATCTTTTCATATGCTTAGTTGTCATCTGTATATCTTATTTGGTGTGGTGTCCATTCAGATCTTTTGCCCATTTCTTAATTGGGTTGGTTCTTTTTTTATTATTTAGTTTTAAGAATTCTGTTTATATTTTGGATACAAATTCTTTATCTCATATGTGGTTTGCAAATATTTTCTCATAGTATGTGGCTTATCTTTTGAGTCTCTGTTGTTTGCAAAAAAAAGTTTTGAATTTTAATACATTTGTATTTTTGTTTCATGGGTCACACATTGGATGTTGTATCTAAAAATCTATTGACAAATCCAAGGTCATGTAGATTTTTTTTCTATGTTTCCTTCTAGAGGTCATAAAGTTCTGCACTTTATTTTTTTTATTTAAATTCAATTAGCTAACTTATACGTTCTGCACTTTATAGTTAGGTCTATGATCCACTTTGAGTTAATTTTTGTAAAAGGCTTAAGGACTGTCTAGAATTCTTTCTTTTTTTTGCACTGGATGTCCAATTGTTCTAGCACAATTTGTAAAAAACAAACAAAAACCCTTTTCTCCATTGAATTACCTTTGCTCCTTTGTCAAAGTTCAGTTACCTATATTTGTGTGACTCTATTTTCTGGGACTTCTATTCTGTTCCATGTATCTATTTGTCTATTCTTTCATCAGGACCATACTGTCTTGGTTACTCTAGCTTTATAATCAGTCTTGAAGTTGAGTAGGGTCAGTCTTCCAACTTTTTTCTCCTTTTCCAGTATTGTGTGCTGGCTATTCTATTTTTTGTTTGTTTTTGCTTGTCCATATAATCTTTAGAATCAGGGGGCACCTGGGTGGCTCAGATGGTTAAGCATCTGCCTTCGGCTCAGGTCATGATTCCAGGGTTCTGGGATCGAGCCCCACGTCTGGCTCCTGGCTCAGCGGGGAGCCTGCTTCTCCCTCTACCTCTCCCTGCTTGTGCTCTCTCTCTCTCCCTCTCTCTGTATCTCTGTGTCTCAAATGAATGGATAAAATCTTTAAAAAAAAAATCTTTAGGGTGCCTGGGTGGCTCAGTTGGTTAAGCGACTGCCTTCGGCTCAGGTCATGATCCTGGAGTCCCAGGATCGAGTCCCGCATCAGGGTCCCTGCTCGGCAGGGAGTCTGCTTCTCTCTCTGAACCTCCCTCCTCTCATGCTCTCTATCTCATTCTCTCTCTCAAATAAAAAAAAATCTTTAGAATCAGTTTGTCAGTATTCACAAAATACTTTGCTGGGATTTTAATTGAGATTACACTGAATCTATAGACCAAGTTGGGAAGAATTGATATCTCAACAATATCATATCTTCCGATCTGAATATGGACTATTTCTCTATTTATTTAGATCTTCTTTGATTTCTTTCATCCAAATTTTATAGTTTTCTGCATGTAGATCTTATACATATTTTGTTAGGTTTATACCTAAGTATTTCTCTTTTTTTGATGTCATTGCCAGTGGTATTGTGGGGGTTTTTTTCTTTTTTAAAAATGGTATTTTGCTTTTATTTTTTAAAATACTTTATTTGAGAGAGAGAGAGTGCATGAGTTGTGGGGAGGGCGAAAGGGAGAGGCAAGCTCCCTGCTGAGCAGGGAGCCCAATGTGGGACTTGATCCCAGGACCCTGGGATCATGACCTGAGTTGAAGGCAGATGCATAACAGACTGAGCCACCCAGGTGCCCCTGGTATTTTGTTTTTAACTTCAAATTCTAATTGTCCATATCTAGCATAGGAAAGCAATAAAATTTTGTATATGTTAGTTCCAGGAGGGTCTTTTTTTTCCCTATTTTTTGAGACTTTTTATATAGAAAATAATGTCATCTGTGAACAAAGAAAGTTTTTTTTCCTTCACAATTTGTATACTTTTACTTCCTTTTCTTCTCTTATTGCACTGGCTAGAACTCCCAGTACATTGTTGAATGTGAATGATGAGAAGGTACATCCTTGCCTTGTTTCTGATCTTAAGGAGAAAACATTCAGTTTCTCACCATTAAGTATGATATTAGCTGTAGAATTTTTGTAGATTTTTAAAATCAAGTTGGAGAAGTTCTCTATTCCTAGTTTGCTGAGAGTTTTCATTATGAATAGCATTCTGTGAAATACTTTTTCTGCATTGATTTTTATGATTATATGATGTTTCTTCTTTAGCTTATTGATGTGACTGATTACATTAGTTGATCTTCAAATGTTGAATTAGCCTTGCATACCTGGAATAAATCTTATTTGGTTGTGGTGTATATTTCATTTTATACATTTTTGGATTTGGTTTGCTAACATTTTATAGAGGATTTTTGCATCTGTATTCATGAAAGATATTGGTCTGTAATTTTTTCTTGTAATGTCTTTATCTGGTTTTGATAAAGGTAATGATCAGGGTAATGCTGGCCTCATTGTATGAGTTAGGAAGTGCTACCTCTGTTTTATTTTCTGAAAGATATTGCAGAGAATTGGTATAAATTCCTCCTTAAATATTTGATAGAATTTACCAGTGAAGCAGTCTGTTCCTGGTAATTCCTTTTTTGTAATGTTATTAATTACTGGTTCAATTTCTCTAATAGATACTGGCCTATTCAGATTATTTACTTCTCATGTGATTTTTGTAATTTGTGTCTTTCAAGGAATTGGTCCATTTTATCTAAGTTATTAAGTTGTAGGCATAGAAATGTTTATATTATTCTTTTCTTATCCTTTTAACATCCATGAGATCAGTAGTGATGACCCATCTCTTGTGTCTTATATTGAAAATTTGTATCTTTTCTTTTTTATCTTGGTCATTCTGGCTAGAGCTTTATTGATCTTATTTATCTTCTCAAAAAAAAAGCTTTGGTTTTGTTGATTTTCTATATTATTTTCCTGTTTTCAATTTTATTTATTTATGCTTTAATTCTATTATTTCTTTTGTCTGCTTGCTTTGGGCTTAAATTGCTCTACTGTCTTTAGTTTTGTAGGTAGAAGCTTAGATTGTTGGTTTTAGATTTTTTTTCTAATATATGCATTTAATGTGACAAATTCCCCTCTAAATTTTCCTGCATACAATAAATTCTGATAAGGTGTATTTCATGTTCATTTGGTTCAAAATGTTTTAAAATTTCTCTTGTGATTTCTTTGATCCATGTGTTGTTTAGAAATATGTTGTTTAATCTCCAAATATTTTGGGATTGTCCAGCTATCTTTCTGTTATAGATTTCTAGTTTAATTCCATTAGGGACTCAGAATATACTTAGTATGATTTCTATTTTAAAAATTTGATCATGTGTTTTATGGCCCACAATCTGGTCTGAATTGGTGGATGTTCCATGTCAACTTGATAAGAATGTGTGTTCTGCTGTTGTTGAATAAAGTATTCTATAAATGTCAGTTATATTCAGTTGACTGATGGTACTGTTCAGTTCAACTATATCCTCACTGATTTTCTGCCTGTTTGATCTATCAATTACTGAAAGAATTCTGTTGAAGTCTGCAACTATAATAGTGGATTTGTTTATTTCTCCATGCAGTTCTATTGATTTTTCGCCTTGTACATTTGATACTGTTGTTAGACATATACACATTAAGGATTATTATGTCTTCTTGGAGAATTGGCTCCTTTATCATTATATAATGCCCTTCTTTATCCCTGATAATTTTCCTTGTTTTGAAGTCATCTTTGTCTGAAACTAATATAGTGACTCCAGCTTTCTTTGATTAGTGTTATCATGGTATACCTTTATTTAATTTTTTTCAAGTTAGGATTCTTGACTTTATTCTTTTGCATTTTCTTATTGTGGTAATATGCATAAAATAAAATTCATGATTTTAACCACTGTAAGTGTACAATTCAGTGGCATTAAGTACATTTGCAGTGTTGTGCAATCATCACCACTATTTCCAGAACATTTTTGTCATCGCAAACAGAAACTTTGTACCCATTAAACAATAATTCCCTATTCCTCCTTTCTCTTGGCCACTGGTAACCTCTATTCTACTTTCTGTCTCTATGAATTTACCTATTCTAAGTACCTCATATAAATGGAATCATACAATATTTGTCCTTTTGTGCCTGACTTACTTCACTTAGTATTATTTTCAAGGTTCATTGACGTTACAGCATATATCAGAACTTTGTTAGTTTTTAAGGCTGAATAATATTCCATTGTATATATTTATCACATTTTGTTTATCCATTCATTTTTATTGGACATTTGGGTTATTTGCACATTTTGACTATTGTGAATGGTGCTGTTATATTCATATAACATATATGTCAAGTCTATGTTTAAGAGCCACCGAATTATGTTCCACAGTTGCTTCAACATTTTTACTTTCCCATCAGTGAATGCACAAGGCTTCCGATTTTAACATGTTCTTGCCTACACTTGTTATATTTTTTAAAATAGTCACCCTAGTGGGAGTGAAGTGGTATTTCATTGTGGTTTTGATTTGTATTTTTCTAATGGTTAATGGAGTGGAGCATCTTTTCATGTGCTTGTTAGAGATTTGTATACATCCTCTGAGAAATGTCTACTCAAGTCTTTTGCCCATTGTCAAATGGGTTTGTTAGTTTCTTTCGTTGTTGAGTTGAAGTTCTTTATATATTGTGGATATTAATCCCCTATCAGATATATGATTTGTAAATATTTTATCTCATTCTGTGGGTTGACTTTTCACTCTCTTGATAGTGTCCTTTGATGCACAAAAGTTTTTAAGTTTGATGAATTCTGATTTATCTATTTTTTTTGTTGCCTATGCTTTTAGTGTCATATCCAAGAAACCATTACCAAATCTAATGTCATAAATATTTTACCCTATATCTTCTTCTAAGAACTTTATAGGTTTAGGCCTCACCCTTAGGTCTTTTATCCATTTTGAATTAATTTTTGTATGTGGTATAAGGTAAGGGTCCAACTTCATTCCTTTGCATGTGGATATCTACATTTTTCAACACCATTTGTTGAAATGACTGTCCTTTCTCCATAGAATGGTCTTGGTACCCAAGTCAAAAATGAAATGTTGACCATATATGCAAGGGTTTATTTCTGGACTTTCCATTCTATCCCATTTGTCTATATATCTGTCTTTATGCCAGTACCACACTGTTTTGATTACTGTAGCTTTGAGGTAAGTTTTTCTTCTTTTTCAAGAATGTTTTGGCTATTCAGGGTTCCTTGAGAGTCCATGAAGTTTTAGGATGAATTCTATTTTTGCAAAATACTCTGTTGAGATTTTGACAGGGATTGTATTGAATATGTAGATCACTTTGGATACTATTGTCATCGTAACAATTTTAAGTCTTCCAACCCATCAACACAGGATATCTTTTCATTTATTTACATCTTTAATTTCTTTCAGCAATGTTTTGTAGCTTTCAATATATAAGTCTTTTATTTATTAGTTAAATTTATCTCCAAGTATTTTATTATTTTTAACGCTATTGTAAATGGAATTGTCTCTTAATTTCTTTTTTGGATTGTTGCTAGTGTACAAAATGCAACTGATTTTTCTTTGCTGATTTTGTATCCTGCAACGTTGCTGAATTCATTTATGAGCCCTAAAAGCAGTTTGTGTGTGTGTGTGTGTTGTGTGTGGGGGGGCAGTTTGGGGGGCTTTCTACATAAAAGATTATGTCATCTGCAAACAAAGATAATTTTCCAAATCTTCTCCACTTTTTATTGGAAAATAAGATTTTTAAATTTCTTTTTTTGTGTGTCTCATTGCTCTGACTACAGTTTTCAATACTGTTTTGAATAGAACTGGTGAAAGCTGGCATTTTTGTCTTGTTTTTGATCTTAGCAGTAAAACTTTCAGGGTTTTAGAATTGAATATGATGTTAGCTTTTAGTTTTTAATATATGGCCTTTATCACATTGGGGAAGATGAAGATAGGGGTTGGCAGAGGAAACAAATATCTATTACATCCATGTTATGTGCCAGGCACTCTTCTAGGTGTGTTAATGCATCATTAAGCCATTAAACAAAAATTTGTTGAGTGCCTACTATGTCCTAGGCACTGCAGATACAATGGGGAGCAAAAGATTTATGATCTATATATTATGGAGACTACAGTCAACTGAATGAGACAGACACTATGTAAGCAAATAAATGAGTGCTGTGAAAGAAATAAAGCATTGAGAAAGAAAGAACAATTAGAGGGATCCATTTTTCATGGATGGTCATGGGATATTTCTCTGAGGGAGTTACATTTAAACTGAAATCTAAAAGATAACAAGCCAGTGAGGTGATTATAATTGGGGGAAGGTGGTGTCAAATAGAGGAAACAGGGCGCCTGGGTGGCTCAGTTGGTTAAGTGACTGCCTTCGGCTCAGGTCATGATCCTGGAGTCCCGGGATCGAGTCCCACATTGGGCTCCCTGCTCGGCGGGGAGTCTGCTTCTCCCTCTGACCCTCCCCACTCTCATGCTCTCTCTATCTCATTCTCTCTCTCAAATAAATAAATAAAATAAAATAAAAAATAGAGGAAACAACAGCAAAGGCCTAGAGGTGAGAAAGGGCTTGACAGGTTCCATGAACACAGAGGAGATCAGTGTGGTTGGAACATAGTAAGTGATAGGGAGATAGGAAAAAATAGCAAATTTCATAACACAAGGGATCTTGAAAGGACATGGTAAGGAATTTAGATTTAATTTCCTTAGGGATAGGAAGCTATTGCAGAGCATGAAATAGAGAAGTAGCAAGATCTGAGTTACATGTTTAAAAAGTCACTCTGGTTGTGGGGCTGGAGGTGAAGTGAGGGGTGGACCAATAAAGGGCATGAGGAATCTTTTGAAGATGCCGAAGATGTTTTGTATCTTGATTGTGGTGGTGGTTTCATGGGTGCATACATCTGTCAAAACTTACCAAGTCATGCCTTCAAATTATACTATTGAACTGAATTATTTATTGCATGCAAATTATAACTCAATAAAATTAAATTTTAAGTTTCTGGTTTCTGTGTGGATAATGAACAGTGGGGAGCAAGAATAACAGATCACTGTTAGAAAGTCAGTGCAGTCACCTCAACAATAAGTGTTGACATTTTATTTACTCCTCACAGACAACCTTATAGGGCACATTCTTCATTTTGTAGTTGGAGAAACTGAGGCTCAGAGAAGTGAAGCCATTATTTTTAGGGCTACCCAACTAGGAAGTGGCAAAGTAGAACTGGAAAATAGGCCTATGTGATTCCAAATCCCATGTTCTTTATATTTTGTTACACTTCCTCCTCAAAACCAAATAATATGAACTCAGAGACTCTGGACAGGATTATCTTAGACCACAGTTATCTTTTCTCTTCACTCAATCCTTGTGCACTCTTTATGGTGTTGGTCCTTAACAGTGCTATATGTGTCTTTTGATATCAAGCCCTGGACTATTTTCCGGAAGCCCAAATCGTCATCAAGGAAAATCTCCAGGGGATCCAGGAAAAAAAAAAAAGAGTGTCATCCAGATCAGATACAGGCAAGTCAAATAGATTTAACTTCTGTACTTTACTTGTGGCCTTCAAGAAATTTATGAATTCTGGTAAGGAGGGCAGAGAGAGGCATAAAGTTATAATCTGCCTTATACCTTTGAAATTGAAATCTGATTTTACATCTTTGTAAATCTTTGTACATCTTTGTAAATTCCATGACTTCACCTAGTATAAACATGTCTAAATTTATCTGGCCCATTTGCATCAAAGTGTTCCTAAGGTGATATTTGAAATGTAAGAGTTTGAGTGCCACAGTCAGGACTCTCTTGGTTACAAGTGACAGAATCCTAACCAAAAGTAGTATAAGATAAAAGAGGAAGTATAAGAGTACAACTAGCTACCAGTACAGCCTGATACAGACCTCAAATGATATCACCAAGTATTTGTGTAAAAAGTTATCTCTTGGCTCTGCTTTGATCTTTGCTGGCTTTTGTCCTTGAATTTCTGATGCTAAAGACAGCCTCTGTCACCTCCAGGCTCACATGGTCCATTAGTGTCTTTGATCTCAGAGAGTAAGAGTGCATCTTACCAATAGTCCCAGCAAAAATACCAAGGAGGAATTTCATTGTCCAGACTTTTATTAACCTATCTTGGACCTCCAGAAAAAGAGCTTCCATGTTATAAAGAAGGCATCCTGGTATTCAATAAGTTTATAAACAGATCAAACAACATTATCTGCATTAACAGTTGCAGGAAAATATTCTGGTCTTTAAGACATACTCTTTATGAAAGTGAAACCAGAGAGGCCAGGACTAATTCATGTGGGAGGAGTTCCTGGCTCAACATTGTTTTCAAAGTCTAACAAGATTTTTGGAAAGGATGTAGCACAGTCACAGTCAAGCCACTGTAAGCATTGGTATCAGTCAAAGAAAAAAAAACCCTCTAGATATTTATTTTTATTTTTTAAAAGATTTTATTTATTTATTTGACAGAGAGAGAGATAGCGAGAGGAGGAACACAAGCAGGGGGAGTGGGAGAGCGAGAAGCAGGCTTCCTGCCAAGCAGGGAGCCCGATGTGGGACTCGATCCCAGGACCCTGGGATCATGACCTGAGCCGAAGGCAGACGCTTAATGACTGAGCCACCCAGGCGCCCCCCTCTAGATATTTAAAACAGAAAAAATTTTCCAGAGCTTGGGAAGATGGCAAGGTAGGAGGACCCTAAGCTCTTTCTGTCCCATGTTTAGAGCTAGATTTCATCCACACCCAAGTCAAAAATCAGAGAGTAATCTGAAGATGGACAGAACAAACTCAACAACGACACATAGAGAAGAAGCTGCATTGGAAAGGTTAGGAAGGCCAGAAAGGTCGAGGGAGGCTGCCCACAGGAGGGAAGGAGCTGCATAAATGGAGAGGGTAGAGAAATGGGCCCTTGCACCAGGGAGCTCACAGGGGGAAGACTGATTCCCATAATGCTTAGCTTTAAAAACCAAAGGGGCTGAATTCCATGAGTTTGTAAAACCAGTGGGAAATGAAGCCTGGAGCTTTAAAAATCAGTTGACTCAGCACTGGGTGAACCAGGAGGCTGAGTGAGAGCTGGGCCACTGCCCTTAAAGAGACAGCAGCCTGTGCAGAGAGGCAACATAAAAATGGCAGTTTACACAACACTGGGGGCAAACTGGAGACAGATCTGTTCATACTGATTTCAGAGCATGTTGGGGTACTTCTTCATAAATGAGGGAGCTAGCAGGTGCTATTTTCCTCCTACGCCACCCAGCATAAACACAGAGCCATCTGTGAGAGGCAGGGCTGCATAGTGCTTGTTATCTAACCTGCTAGCAATGTACCATGCCCACAAGTTCTCCTGAGGACTTGCCCACTTCAAGACTGCTAGCCTCAGCCCTGGGCTCAGGACAGATTTTGTTAAAGTCATGCACATGCCTTGACAAGCCACTAGGTGTACAACTGCTGCCAGCCCAACCATCACTCATGCCACACCCATCCTGGCACTTCTGGCCACCCTGGTACACAATCCCCAGTCACTACAGTGCTTCGGGGGATCTGGTGTAAGACTAATGGCCCAGAGCAAATGTTGCTAACACGTCTGCCCCTCTCCCAAGTTCCCTGGTGGGCACACCCTCTCAGAGCTGTCCTGCCTGGGTCCTACTAACACCACAGAGAGCAAGCACAGAGCACAACAGGCAGAGAGTCAGTACAGATGACTGCACTGAAAGGACAGGTGACTTACACAATAGCAGGGCATAAGCAACACACATAGGATACTCTCCTGAAGTGCCAGATTCTGGTGAACAGGGGACACTGCACTGCAGGACACTCCAAGACTTCTTTTTCATAAAGTCATTACTTTCAAGAGCATAAGACATAGCTGACTTTCTGAGCACACAGAAGCAGACACAGAGAGACAGACAAAATGAGGAGAGAGAGATATTTATCCCAAAAAAGAACAGGACAAGGCCACAGCAGGAGATCTAAGCAAAACAGATATAAATAACATGTTTGAAAGAGAATTGAAAGCAATGATTATAAGGATACTCACTAGACAGAAAAGAGTGGAAGACATGAGTGAGACACTTAACACAGAGATAAGGACTAACATGGTAGAGATAAAGGGCTCAACAAACAAAATAACAAAAATGCTTGATGGAATGAACATCAGGATGGAAGAAGCAGAGGAATGAACTAATGATCTAGAAGACAAAACGATGGGAAATAATGAAGCTGAACGAAAGAGAGAAAGAAGAATTAAGCGAGACAAGAATAGAGGGAACTCAGTGACTCCATCAAATGTAATAGCATTCATATCACAGGAGTCTCAGAAGAAGAGAGAGAAAAGGGGGCAGAAAATTTATTTGAAGAAATAATAGCTGAAAACCTCCCTAATCTGGGGAAGATAACAGATATCCAGATCCAGTAAGCACATAAATCTCCCATCAAAATCAACAAAACAGGCCAACACCAAGACATATTGTAATTACATTGGAAAAATATAGTGATAAAGAAAAAAACATTTAAAAGTAGTGAGACAAAAGAAGTCAGTAACCTACAAGAGAAAACCCATAAGGCTAACAGGAGATTTTTCAATAAAAACTTTCTGAGCCAGAAGGGAGTGGCATTATATATTCAAAGTGCTGAATGGGAAAAATATGCAGCCAAGAATACTCTATCCAGCAAGGCTACCATTCAGAATAAAAGGAGAAGTAAAAAGTTTCCCAGATAAACGAAAACCAAAGGGATTCATGACCACTAAACCATCCTTGCAAGAAATATTAAGGGGAACAGTTTGAGTGAAAAGGAAAGACCAACAGTGACAGTATAAAGGCAGGAAACACAAAAGCAGTAAAAATTATTTCTGTAAAAAGCCAGTCAAGGAACTCACCAAAGAAAGGATATAAAACATAATAACATATATCTAGAAGGTGGTGAGGAGAGGAGAAAGGAGAGTTCAAACTTAAACAACCTTCAACTTAGTATAGACTGATATATGCAGAAGAGGTTATATATAAACCTAATAGTAACTATGCATCAAAAGCCACCAATAAATATGCAAAAAATAAAGAAAAAGAAATCCAAATATATCACTAAGAAAATTAGCAAACCATGAAAGAAAGACAAGAAAATATCCAAGAAAATTTTCAGAAACAATGATAAAACAAATAATAAAATGATAATAAATATATATCTATCAATAATTACTTTGAATGTAAATGGACAGAATGCTCCAATCAAAAGACATAAAGTGACAGAATAGATAAAAAAAACAAAACCCATCTATATGCTGCCTACAAGAGACTCATATTAGACCTAAAGCCACGTGCAAATTGAAAGTGAGGAGATGAAGAAACATTTATCATGCAAATGGATGGCAAAAGAAAGCCAGAGTAGCAATACTTGTATTGGACAAGAGATATTTTAGAACAAAGACTGTAACAAGAAACAAAGATGGATGGTATATAATAATAAAGGGGACAATTCAACAAGAAAATATAATGATTGTAGATATTCATGCATTTAACATGGGAACACCCAAATACATAAAACAGTTAATAAGAAACATAAATGAACTAAACAATAATGACAATAATAGTAGGGGACTCTAACACCCTATTTATATCAATAGACAGATCATCTAAACATAAAATCAACAAGGAAACAAATGGCTTTGAATGACACACTGGACCAGGTGGATTTAACAAATGTATTTAGAACATTCCATCCTAACACAAGAGTATACACATTCTTTTCAAGTGCATATGGAACATTCTCCAGAATAGATCATATCTTAGCCCATAAAACAAGTCTCAACAAATTCAAAAGGATCAAAGTCATACCATGAATCTTTCCTGACCACAATGCTATGAAATCAGAAGTCGACCCCATGAAAAAATCTGGGGCGCCTGGGTGGCTCAGTCATTGTCTGCCTTTGGCTCAGGTAATGGGCCCACGGTCCTGGGATCGAACCCCACATTGGGCTCCCTGTTCAGTGGGAAGCCTGCTTCTCCCTCTCCCACTCTTCCTGCTTGTGTTCCCTCTCTCACTGTGTCTCTGTCAAATAAATAAATATAATCTTAAACAAAAATAAAAACAAAAATTCTGGAAAGAGCAAAAAATATACCCAGGTTAAGTAACATGCTACGAAAAAATGAATGGGTCAACCAGGAAATAAAAGAAGAAATAAAAAGTACATGGAAACAATTGTAAATGAAAATAAAATGGTCCAAAACCTTTGGATGCAGCAAAAGTTCTTCTAAGAGGAAAGCTTATAGCAATATAGGGCTACCTGAAGAAGCAAGAAAAATCTCAAATAAACAACCTAACCTTACTCCTAAAGGAGGTAGAAGAACAAAAAACAAAACCCCAAACTAGGAGAAAGAAGGAAATAATAAACATTAGAGAAGAAATAAATGACATAGAAGCTAAAAACAAAACAAAAACTGACAGTAGAACAGATCAATGGAACCAGGAGCTGGTTTTTTGAAAAAAATCAATAAAATTGATAAACCTCTAGCCAAACTTATCAAGACAAAAAAGACTCAAATAAAATCACAAATGAGAGAGGAGAAAACAACCAACACCACAGAAATACAAACAATTATAAGAGACAATTATGAAAACCTATATGCCAACAAATTGGACAAACTAGAGGAAATGGATAAATTCCTAGAAACATATAAACTACCAAAACTAAAACAGGAAGAAATAGAAAACTTGAACAGACTGATAACCAGCAAGGAAATTGAATCAGTAATCAAAAAACTCCCAGCAGGGGTGCTTGGGTGGCTCGGTAGGTTAAGTGTCCAACTCGATTTCAGCTCAGGTCATGAGATCAAGCCCTACATTGGGCTCATGCTGGGCGTGGAGCCTGCTTAAGATCCTCTCTCCCTCTTCCCCTCCCTCCCTACTAGAGCTCTTGCTCTCTCTCTCTCTAAAAAAACAAAAGAAAACAACAATAAAAAAACTCCCAACAAACAAAAGTCCAGGACCAGATGGCTTCATAGGTGAATTCTACCAAATACTTAAAGGAGTTAACACCTATTCTTCTCAAACTATTATGAAGAAAATAGAAGAACAAGGGAAACTCGCAAATTTATTCTATGAGGCCAGCATGATCCTGATCCCAAAACTGGATACAAACACCACTGAAAAAGTGGACTACAGTAGGCCAATATTCTTGATAAATATAGATGCAAAAATTCTCAACAAAATACTAAGAAACTGGAGGTGCCTGGGTGGGTCACTCAGTTAAGCATATAACTATTGATTTCAGCTCAGGTCATGATTTCAGGGTTGTGAGACTGAACCCCACATTGGGCTCCATGCTCAGCCCAGAGTCTGCTTGAGATTCTCTCTCTCCCTCTCCTTTTGCCCCTCCCTCTGCTTGTGCTCTAAATAAATAAATAAATAAATAAATAAATAAATAAATAAATAAATAAAATCTTTTCAAAAAATACTAGGAAAATGAATTCAGTAATACATTAAAAAAAATCATTCACCATGATCAAGTTGGATTTATTCCCAGGTTGCAAGTGTGGTTCAATACTCACAAATCAATCAATGTGATACATCACATCAATAAGAGAAAGGATGAGAAGCACATGGTCATTTCAGTAGATGCAGAAATGGCATTTGACAATGTACAACATCCACTCATGATAAAAGCCCTCAACAAAGTAGGTTTAGAGGGAACATACCTCAACATAATAAAGGCTATATATGAAAAACCCACAGCTGACATCATCCTCAATGGGGGAAAACTGAGAGCTTTTCCCCTAAGGTCAGGAACAAGACAGGGATGTCCACTCTCACCACTTTTCTTCAACATAGTATTGGAAGTCCTAGCCACAGCAATCAGACAACAAAAAGAAATAAAAGGCATCCAAATTGGTAAGGAAGAAGTAAAACTTTCACTATTTGCAGATGACATGATACCATGTATAGAAAACCCAAAGACTCCACCAAAAAACTATTAGAACTGATACATGAATTCAGTAAAGTCACAGGATACAAAATCAACATACAGAAATCTGTTGTATTTCTTTTTTTTTCTTGAAATCTGTTGTATTTCTATACACCAATAATGACGCAGCATGAAGAAAAATTCAGAAAACAATTGAATTTACAATTTCATCAAAAACCATAAGATACCTAGGAATAAACCTAACCAAAGTGGTGAAAGACCTGCACTCTGAAAACTACAAAACACTGATAAAAAAATTGGGGAAGGACACAAAGAAATGGAAAGACATTCCACACTCATGGATTGGAAGAATAAATATTGTTAAATGTCTATACCACCCAAAGCAATCTACACATTCAATGCAATCCCTATCAAAATCCCACCAGCATTTTTCACAGAGGTAGAGCAAACAATCCTAAAATTTGTATGGAACCACAAAAGATCTTGAATAGTCTAAGCAATCTTGAAAAAGAAAAGCAAAGCTGGAGGCATCAAAATTCTGGACTTCAAGTTATATTACAAACTTGTAGTAATAAAAAAAATATGGTATGAGCATAAAAATAGACATGTAGATCAATGGAACAGAATAAAAATCCCACAATTATGGTCAATTAGTTTTTGACAAAGCATGGAAGAATATCCAATGGGAAAAATTCAGTTTCTTCTACAAATGTTGCTGGGAAAACTGGACAGCAACATGCAACAGAATGAAAGTGGACCACTTTCTTACACCATACACAAAAATAAATTCAGTGTGGATTTACAACCTAAATGTGATACACAAAACCATAAGAATCCTAGAGAAGAACAGAGGCAGTAACTTCTTTGACATTGGCTGAAGGAACTCCTTTGTAGATATGTCTCCTGAGGCAAGGGAAACAAAAGCAAAAAGAAACTATTGGTACTTCATCAAAATAAAATGTTTTTGCACAGCGAAGGAAGCAATCAACAAAACTAAAAGGCAACCTATAGAATTGGAGAAGATATTTGCAAATGGCATATTTGATAAAGGATTAGTATCCAAAATATATGAAGAACATATAAAACTCAACACCTGAAAAATGAAGAATCCAATTAAAAAGTGGGCCAAAGACATGAACAGACATTTTTCTCAAAGAAAACACCCAGATAGCCATCAGACACATGAAAAGGTGTTCATCATCACTTACCATCAGGGAAATGCAAATCAGAACTACAGTGATGTCTCACCTCACACCTGTCAGAATGGCTAAAATCAACACAAGAAACAACAGATGGCGAGGATATGCAAAAAAAGGAACCCTCTTGGACTGTTGGTGGGAATACAAACTGGTGCAGTCACTGTGGAAAACAGTATGGAAGTTTCTCAAGAAGTTAAAAATAGAACTACCTTATGATCCAGCAATCACAGTACTGGGTATTTCCTCAAGGAATTTAAAAAAAAAAAAACCCACTAAATCAAAGGGATATATGCACCCTTATGTTTGTAGCACAATTATTTACAATAGCCAAGATATGGAAGTAGCCCAAGTGTCCATTGATTGATGAGTGGATAAAAAAGAAATGGTATATTTATACAATGGAATATTATTCAGCCATATAAAGAATGAAATCTTGTCATTTGCAAAGACATGAATGGAGCTAGAGGGTATCATGCTAAGAGAAATAAGTCAGTCAGAGAAAGACAAATACCATATGATTTCACTCTTATGTGGAATGTCAGAAACAAACAAGGAAGGGGAAAAAAGAGAACAAATAACAGACTCTTTCCTATGGAGAACAAACTGATGGTTACCAGAGGGGAAGGGTTGGGGGGATGGATTAAATAGGTGATAGGGATTAAGGAATGCACTTTTGTGATGAGCACAAGGTGATGTATGGAATTGTTGAATCACTATATTGTACACCTGAAACTAATATTACACTGTATGTTAACTAACTGGAATTAAAAACTTAAAAAAATAAAAATAAAAACACTTATACCCCTAATTTAAAAAAAAAAAGAAATGAGCAGGATTTGGGGATGGGAGAAAGAAGAGAGAGGAAAGTGGAAAGGGCTGGGGAGGTTTGGTAAGGGGGTCTAAGAACTGGTGGGGTGACTAAAGGATTTCTTTTTTTAAATTTTTTTTAATTATGTACGGACTAAAGGATTTCTAAGAAGGGCAACTCATGTTAAAGTTCTTGGGGCTACTGTGAAAAAGAATAAAACAGAGAAATTTTAATATAGGGAATTGGTAACACAGATTATGAAAGCTGAGAAGCCAAATGGAGGGTAGCAAAGCAATACAGATTAGTCATAGCAGGAAGCCTCTATCATCTTTTGTGCTGGGGAACCACAAGGATTAGGTAAAGCCAAGGCCAGCTGGTGGAATCTGGGATTGTGATGGAGATACCTGATGGGGATCTGAAACATGGGGGAAGATGCAGTCACTGCCAGACAATGCTCCTTAAAGGAAAGAGAAGGGAAAGTACCCTTGTTTATACTTCCTTCCATATTCCAATTTCCAATCAGTGTTTTCCATTAGCCAAAGTCAGTTGGCAAAGACAATTGAGTAATATCATTTACAGAAGAATATAGCATGAAACTGATAGGAAACAGGTAATGCCCAGCACATCATTATCACCAGGATGTTTTCCCTGTATTACTCCATACTCCCTCTTAACCAATCAGATCTTGACCTTCTCCCCTCTTTTCATCTAGCCTAAATCTTTCTACTGTACCCTCTGGAATTTTGATCAGCCAAATCTGCTCGACTTCTTCAAACATTCCATCAATCTCCTGCTATAACTACAATCTAGATGGTCCCTTAGCACACCAGTTTTCCTATAGGTGGCTTTTTTTTTAATAGGACATACATTAGGAATGTGAGATGGGTATCCTTCTTGCTCTCCATTTTCCCCTATGAGCCATTGTTTTCAATCCTTGTGTAAAAATCCCTGCTTGTGCCATGAATAATATTGCCCTTCCTCCAACTCACTTCTATCACCTGCCAGTATCCCAGTAATTCCCCCTCTGCCTATATTCATTAAAGATTGGCATTTGCCTCATTCCATAAGTTGGGTTGCTTTTGGCAGCATATAACAGAAAATGCCAAGTCAACTGATGTAAACAATAAGGAACATGTACTTTCTCACCCACAAGAACTCTAGTGAAGGGATGGTTCCAGGCTGCTTAATTCAGTGACTCTGTAATATCCTGTAGGATCCAGATATGTCTCTCCTTTTCCCTAGCCATGAGACCATCCTCAGCATGTTCTCTTAGTCCAGTTCCCTTCGTGGTTGCAAAACATACATGTAAACCTTACCTGTGCATTTTCTTACCCATAGGCAAGGACTAGTAAAAGTCAAAATTATAACAGGAAGCTTATCTAATGAGCGTGGAATAAAAGTGAAGGAAACTAGTTATATGATTTAAATATAAAAATATTTGGCCAAGAAACCTGGATATCTACCTCTCCACAATAAGTACGCTGGTTATCAGGGTTAGATCTTTAGGCTAAGATACTATATACTTTGGAAAGTGTCTGGAGGGAGCTGCTGATGTTTGTCTCTGTGGCTTTTCCTACATAGCATGCATAGGTGACCAGCTGCCCTGTTTGACACATTATTTCTTTAGATATGCCAATGACTTCCATCAGGTTACAGTCAAGCCTTGCTGACAAGGGAGCCATTCTGTCTTATTAAGATGTCACTGCATATCTCTTAATATTCATCTTATGTTAATTCAACAGTTTAACTCTCAAGGGTAATTTTAGTACTTTCATTTCTAAGTCCTATAAGTATACTTTGCTTGAGTGGTAGACAGTAGAGCATAGTCTGATTCTAGAATAATCCTGCTCTACTATGTACCATCTCTGAGCCAGTTTTATCATTTGCAAAATGAGGATTACAATGGTATGTACTTCATAAGGTTGTTGCAAAAACTAAATAAATACTGCAAAAACTTCTAGTGAAGCACCTGGCACATAGAATGCCCTCAATAAATGTTGTCTGTTATCATTATTATCACAGTATATTTTCTTCATTTTTTTGTTTTAATATCAGGGAAAAGGCAGCTTTCAAAAGCCCTAGAACAAGATAGCAGGAAATAATAGAGAAACTGCAAGTAATTCAGTATGGTTATAGCATAGATACCAAGGGGGCTGAGCCTCTATCCAAATATGAAGCTGAAAAGATAGGCACGAACCTGGTCATGGTAAGGAATTTTGACTTTATTTTGTATGTCAAAGGGGGAAGGGCACTTAAGAATTGTAATCAGAAGATACGAGGATCAGATTTGTATGTTCAAAAATCATTCTGACCGTAATGCACAGCATGGATTACAAGAGCAATTGGAGGCATGGAGCCATTGTGGAGTCGATTACAATAGCCTACATCAGAGATAATCAGGCTCTGAGTTAAAAGAGAGGGCAAGAGAGAGTTTGGACTCCAGTAATAGCAGAGTAGGTTGTATCAGTTAGCCTTCCCACAGATAACAATAATAAACTCTAGACTAATCTTTTTTTTTTAACCTACTATTTGAAAAATGACCAACTACTTGAATGCATTGGAGATTGAATGAGCAAAACCAGGCAGAAACTGGAAGAGATTTGACTCTTAAAAAGAAGAGAATCTCACAGGTTGAGATCCAAAATTATATGTCTTATCCCCTGAGAACCATCCTCAGTTCTTGTGTCACAGAATGCCTTGAATTCAAGCAGAAAGTTATATCATTTTTCTTGAAGTATCAGAAAACAGAGTTGTTACTTGCCAGAGCAGCTGAGAACTGCAAAGAGAAGTCTGGTAAAAAGGGAACTATGGAGGGAGCTACTAAAATCCTTGATTAACCCTGAACTTAACATGTTTGGGGGTACTCCAAGGACCTGACAAAAAACAATAGCTAGAAGGCTAAAAATCCTTAACAGAGATTTTAACTGCTGCCCACTGCAGGGAAGAAAGGGTTTACAGTTTGAGTACTGCCAAGTAAAAGGGGTAAAAATCCCAAAGTTTCCATTGAAATCCCAGAAGACATTTGACTTGGAAGTGGAGACTATTTCCAAAGATAAGGGACTTAACCCTAAGACTAAGGGCAAAATTGAAACAGATACACCCTAAAAAAGTATAAAAACATGCCCCCACAAATTTAATATTATCAACCAGTGATTTATTTGTCCACTAGAACAAAAATCACTCTTTAGAAGATAAAATAAAATCTACAGCCTCTACACTGTATAATCAATAAGGTCAAAGATAAAATAAAAAAAAAATTAGTCAACATGTGAAGAAAAGAAAATGTGACCCAATGTCAAGAGAAACAGAAGTCAATATAAACTAACCTGAGATAAGTCATATTTTGGAATTGGTAAAGAAGGACTTTAAAGGTTTTTTATAAACAGGAAAGGAAAAAGATGGCTGTAATAATTGAATGAAGAGAATCTCAACAAAAAAATAGAAAAGATTAGAAGAAAACAAATGGGATCCCCTTTCTCCATGGCCATATGCACCCCAATGTTCATAGCAGCAATGTTCACAATAACCAAACTGTGGAAGGAGCCGAGATGCCCTTCAACGGATGAATGGATAAAGAAGATGTAGTCCGTATATATAATGGAATATTACTTAGCCATCAGAAAGGATGAATACCCAACATTTGCATCAACATGGATGGAACTGGAGGAGGTTATGCTAAGTGAAATAAGTCAAACAGGGAAAGATAATTATCATATGGTTTCACTTATTTGTGGAACATAAGGAATAGCATGGAGGACATTAGGAGAAGGAAGGGGAAAATGAAGGGGGTGAAAATCAGAGGTGGAGATGAACCATGAGAGACTATGGACTCCAGGAAACAAATTGAGGGTTTTAGAGGGGTGGGGGTGAGGAGATGGGTGAGCCCCTTGATGGGTATTAAGGAGGGCACGTATTGCATGGAACACTGGGTGTTATACGCAAACAGTGAATCATGGAACACTACATCAAAAACTAATGATGTACTGTATGGTGACTAACATAACATAATAACAAAAATTATTTAAAAAAAGAAAACAAATGGGAGAGGGGCCTAAGACGGCATAGACTTTTTTCTCCTGAACAAGATGATATAGACTCAATGATAAGATAAATCCAGGAGGGGCGTCTGGGTGGCTCAGATGGTTAAGCGTCTGCCTTCTGCTCAGGTCAGATCCCACGGGTCCTGGGATCGAGCCCTGCATTGGGCTCCTGACTCAGCGGGGAGCCTGCTTCTCCCTCTCCCTCTGCCTCTCCCCCTGCTCATGTTCTCCCTCTCTCTCTCTGTATCTCTGTGTCTTAAATGAATAAATAAACTCTTAAAAAAAAAAGATAAACCCAGGAAATAATGCAAGGGGCAATCAAAAAAGAATTCTGAAAGATTGAAAAGGACCCCAGGATTGGAGGAAATCTTGACAGGACATTTTATGATTGAACCCAAAAGAAGAAGGCTACCCATGCCTAATGTCTACTGATTCCCTACCTAGCAACAAAAGGAGGCCCAAGTAGATTCACTCTTTCCCCAGATGGAATGGGAATCCTGATGACAACTCCAGATGAAACTGACAGCATCAACAGGGAAGATCAGTTGATAATAAGGGGCCAGAAGAAGTATTCTTCCTCATCAGGCCTGGTACTCCCAGCCCCCACCAAGAGAAACCAGGTAGCTGGGTGGCCTGGGCAAGGGGGATTCCACAAGTGGCGTAGCATTGGAGGTGCTCTTCACCCTTGTGCAAAGGCCTGGGGAAACTCCTTCTGCCTATTCAGCATCACGAACAGAAGCCAGTGGAAGCTCCAGCAGTACCAACTAAAACCAGCAGATAAAAACAGCATCACACAAGAATATGCAATGGAAGAGACAGTCTTTTCAACAAATGGTATTGGGAAAACTAGACAGCTACATGCAAAAGAATGAAACTGGACCCCTTTCTTACACCATACACAAAAATAAATTCAAAATGGATTAAAGACCTAAATGTGGGACCTGAAACCATAAAAATCCTAGGAGAGAGCACAGACAGTAATTTTTCTGACATCGGCTGTAGTAACATTTTTCTAGATGTGTCTCCTAAAGCAAGGGAAACAAAAACAAAAACAAACTACTGGAACTTCATCAAAATAAAAAGGTTCTTTGAATCAAAGGAAACCATCAACAAAACAAAGCAATCTACTGAATGGGAGAAGATATTTGCAAATGATATATCTGATAAGGGGTTAATATCTAAAATATATAATGAACAATCTTGCCCTGTTGGAGAAAATTGAAGATGGCCATTACCTCAGTTTTAGTTCTCTCAGATGCAGACTCTGAGACAGGAATTCGAGTGCAGTTAATTTATTGGGAGATATAGGGAATACCAGTAGGTCAGTGGGAAAATTGGTAAGATAAGCAAAGGTGCTATGATAAGGATCTGAGAGTGCTAGTCATATAAAAAAGTATTGTTACATTGCATTATATTTAAGAACCTCTGTTTATTAAAAGATATCATTAAGAAGTGTTACATATATCCAACAAAAGATTTTGTATCTATCTATCCATCATTTATCTATCATCTATCTATCTATCTATCTATCTATCTATCTATCTATCTATCTATCTATCATCTATCTATCATCTATCTATCATCTATTATCTATCTATCTATCTATCTATCTATCTATCTATCTATCTATCATCTTTCACATCAATAAGTAAAAAGAAAGTAACCTAAAAGAAAAATGAAAATATCCGAATGGCCAGTAAACATATGAAAATGTGCTTAACTTTATTAGTCATCAGGGAAATGTGAGTTAAAACCACAATGTGATACTTATTCATACCTACTAGAATGGCAAAAATGCAAAAGAATAATAAAATTAAGTGCTAACAATTCTAAAATTAAGTAGGGCAATTATAACTCTTATACACTGCTAGTGAGAGCATAAATTTGTACAAAGTGTACAACACTTTGGAAAACTGGCCGGATATATTAAAGTTCAATATATGCATATCTTATCACTTAACATTTCCACTTCTAGGTATGTGCCCAATAGAAATTACATATATATGTCCATCGATAGACATGAATAAGACAAAAGACAATGTTTACAACAGGACTATTTGCAGTAGCTCCAAACTGAAAACAGCCCAAATGTCCATCAAGAGTTGAATTGATAAGTTGTATATCCACACTATGGGATACTATACAGCAATGGAGAATGAATGGATTATTGTTGCACACTACAACATGGATGAATGATTCTCACAAATGCAATATTGGATGAAAGAGGCCAGACATGAAAGAATACATGCTATATGATTCCATTCTATAAAGTTCTAAAACAGATAAAATTAATCTATGATGTTAGAAGTTAGGACAGCATCACCTTTGGAAGATAGTAATCAGGAGTAGGATATAAGGTGGGAGAAGTTCTGGAGTAACGTTCTGTTTCTTGATCTGGGGGCTGGTTATACAATGTGTGTACTTTTCTGTTTATATTACACTTCAATAAAAATTTACCTTAAAAATTGGATTAGAAAATAGGAAAATAAGTGTGCTCCAGGTTTGTATATGGAAAAAATAAGTCATGAGAGGACATTGGTATTTTAACGTTAAATTATTTGTTGTTTTTAATTTTGTTGATATTTTACCTTAAAATTGGTTATGTAATTGCTTAAAATTTAGATGATACTAAAAGTAAATCCAAAGACAAAACTGCATAGGGCCTTTTTTTTTTTTTAAGGATAATGTGATGTTTGGTGGTGTACCTCTCCTTCAGCCAAAAAGGATCCAAAATAAACAAACCCCAAATTCTTCAATCTCTACTTGGCTAATAATTCATAGTTGCCTCCAGGGTATTCATAAAGCAGCATCAGCCCAGGGCTCTTCTTTTAAGCTTGGCTCCTGTTTTGACTCTTGGGAATTTCATTTGGTTCCTTTTGAGCTCAGCCATGTATTTAAAAGAATATTTGTTATCTTTTATACAGTATTTCTAGGTGTTTTATAGGAGGAAGTTATTGTCAGTATATCTCATATACAATGTTGCCAGGAATGGAAGATGTATTCTCATTTCTATATTCTGATAACTCCCAAATTTTTCTCTCCTGACCTCATATATAAGAGAGACCTCATATATCCTGTTTCACATTTTCACTTGGATGTCTAATAGGCATCTCAAACATAATATGTATGTTCAAAATAGAACTTCTGGTTTTCCCTTCAAACCAGTTTCTCCCAGTCTTCCCAATCTCAATGAGTTGTAGTACTATACACATATACACTAAAGCCAGAAATGTGGGTGCAATCCTAATCGCCTCCTTTTCCTTACATCAGCACATTCTCTCAAATCTACTCCAAATTATATACGGAATTCTTTCATTGCTTTTCATCTCTACTGTAACCCAATTCTAAGACCCCACTATCTCCTGCCCATGCTATTTCCATAGCCTCCTTTCTTGTCTACCTGCTTCTGCTCTTGACTCTTTCTGCACACAGAATGGATTGTATCAATCCCCAGCTTAAAACCTGCCCATACTGCTAGGATGAAACCCTAACTCTTTCTCACATCCTACAATGCCTAGACACTGATCCAAAACTTGAGGACTGGTTAAGTGGATGGCACATGGCCCTAATGTAAATGGGGATCTGCTACTCAGTTCCAACAGATTGTCCCTTTGCCAAATGAGGACTCACTGTTATCAGATCTTTACATTTTTTTCCCCAGGAGAACTGGAAATCTAGGTTTAGATGTGGGATCTTCTGATTTTTAATTATTGGCAAATAAAAACAAAATCAAAATAAACACAAACAAGAAAAAACATTATTCAGGCCAAATCACACTCCTCTGCCAGCTTGTAGTTTGCAACTAGACTTGGTCCTAGGTGATTAGGCTCCTGGTTGACTCTCCAGCTGGTCCTTTTTCTGACTCTGCCCCCAGGCTTACTAGGTATAGCTGACACTGTCAATGCTTTCTCATATCCCTCAGATATGTCATTTCAGGGCACTTTTACTTTCTATTGACCAATGTCTGTATCTTTATGTCTGGCTGCTTTTTCTGGAGGCTTGGAAGGTCATCTGCTCATGGAGAACAGCGATCAACCAGTGATTTTGGGAATTGGAGCATAAGTACTTCAACTCTCTTACTCCTTGAGTGAGGTAATTTTGACACATGTTTTGTCCATTTCCAAGCATTTCCCTGAGGTATTAGGACTGTTACCCACTGTGTAGCTGGCTTATTAACATACCCTTTACCAGCTGCCTTTCTTTCCCTGTGTCATTTTCCCGCTGACCTACTGGTATTCCCCACATCTCCCAATAAACTACCTGCACTCAAATTCTTTTCTCGGGGTCTGCATCTGGGAGAACTAAAACTGGGATAATGGCCATCTTCCATTTTCTCCAACAGGTCAAGCTTGTTCCTGCTGCAAGTCCTGCCTTCAATGTTTCCTCTGCTTGCATGCTCTCCCCTCAGATGTTTGCATAGTTTATCCTCCTTTTTGATCTTATTTCAGTTCAAAAGTCACCTCTGTAGATAGGCCATCCAAGACCACCCAAACTATAATAGTTCCTCTCTTTCACTATCAGTTTTATTTTTTCTGTGAACTTTTCACTATCTGAAATCATCTTGTTAATTTACTTGTTCGTGTGTTTATTGTTTATTTACCCTCAATACTAGCTCCATGAGAACAGAAATCTTGTCTGACTTGTTCACTGCCCTATCATGAGTGCAGGGCACTAAATAAATGAGCAAATGGTGAATTTCCACAATTTTTGAATTTCCCTTAGTACTTCTTCCCCTGATTCTCTGTTCTTAACCTGACCCTTAGGATGACATAAACTTGTAGCAGGTGGGCAAAGGGCCATCTTCCTACTGGTGGGTAACCTGAATCCTATCAGATTTATGTCTTTAGAAGTGCCCATGAGTATATTTCAGTTGTGAATCCCTTTCTTCTAAGTCTTAGTTATATCTTTGATTTATTTTTACTTCTTTGTATTAAAAATCCCAATTTGTTTTGTTTTCTGCTCTCACTTTTCACACTGGCACATTGACAGTTGAAGCCGGAAGCACCATACCCAATTTCCTTCCCAGTCATTTTCTTCTACAAATCACTAGGTGTCTCTCACTATTATTTTTCTGTCGCTGAAATGCCTGCTGTTGTCTATAGTATCTGGCCTTATGGTCTGATATAGGCATGTTTTGCACCCCACCCCCATTTCCAGTTAAAGTCATCTTGATCAGATCGGCAAGTCTCCAGGCAACCACATTCTTCCCCAGTGAGATGCACTCGATCCTTAGCCAAAAGCCTATCATTTCAGTATCTTAAGCCATCATCCAAGAAACAAAAAACAAAAAATCCGCAAATCTGTACAGCTCCAACCCTTCCCTGCATCTCCAGTTGTGCTGGCTTCAGCCACCCCCACACCTGGCCTCAAGGGACCTCCGACCTCCCAAGCTAGCCCTGCAGCAGCTGAGATGTAGACAAATCCTATTTCCTTCAGTTCAGATGAGACAATATTGGAATTTCTCAAAAGGAAATTTGCTAGGAAACCAACTGAAAAACAAACTGGAGAGAGGGAGGGAGAGAGGGAGAAAAAATACAAAAGCTTAGGAAAAGATACATTACAGAGTCCCGATTTCTTATCCTGAGATAACTATACTCTGACTACAGATTAGCTTGGCTGGCACAGCTAACAGGGCACACAGGATATGAGAATATAATCCTTCAACCTTTTCACAAAGGGGTGATGGAGATGGGGCAGGGGAGAAACTTGCAGGAAAGCAGAAAGAGTTTTTGTCTGTCTAGACTGTTTCATTCCATGAAAATGGTATCCGAGGACGTGTGTGGGTTACTCCATCAGTTTTGGGAGGCGCTGGAAACCCCATTTACCAGCCCTCTTGCCCTAGAAGCTGCCTACAAACTTGCTCAACTTGTTTATTGGTTTGATAGTTTTTTAGCGGATTCTTTAGGATTTTCTATATACAAGATCATGTCATCTGCAAATAGAGGTAGTTTTACTTCTTTTTTTTTTTTCCAATTTGCATGTCTTTTATTCAGTTTTCTTTCCTTATTCCCCTAGAACTTATAGTACAAGGTTGAAAAGAACTGGCAAGGGTGGATATTTGTGTCTTGTTCTTGGCTTTAGCAGGAAGCTTTCAGTCTTCCACCATTAAGTATGATGTTACCTGTTGGTTTCAGGTAGATGCAATCTCACTAACTCTTAGTGACCCATGCTTTATTGTAAAGCTCTGCTATACTTTTTGCATTTTCTTTCTTTGTTTTATTTTTAGCCTCCTTTACTTTTTGTACATTTTCTTTCAAGAAATCTATCTCTACAATGGTAGAGAAATGAAGAGGAGAAAGGCTTGATTTTCTTACATTCATCTGTTCAGCAAGCATTTATTAATTGCTTACTATGTACCAGTACTGTCCTAGGTTCTTGGGAATACAACACTGAATAAAATAAACTCCCATTTTAGTGATGAACTTAGGCAGTAAGTAAATAGTTGATATAATTACAAAGATAGATAAGTTCTGAGAAAGAAGAAAGTTGGGTACTGTGGTATGAAGGGCCCTGGAGGCTACTTTATAGTGAGAGGTCAGGGAAGCTTCTCTGGAAAGGTAACATTTTGGCTAAGATCTGAATACTAATAAGAAGCAATTCATTGAAAGAGCTTAGAGAAGAGCATTCCAGCAAAAGAAACAAGTGCAAAGGCCTTGAGGCAGGAATAAACCTGATGAATGTGGGGGAAGGACAACTAGGAAGGCAGCCCAATGTGGCTGGAGCTGAGAGAGGAAGGGGGACAGTTGGAAGTGAAGAGGACAAAGAAATAACCAGGCAAGGACACTGGAATTTACTGAGTATGATGGGGAGATACTGGAGAGTGTTAAACAGGGGACACTGTAATTGAATTTAAGTTAGAAAAAACAAAAACAAAAACAAAACACCTCTGGCTGATGTAGCTGTACATACCCTGGATGTCAGGCTTTGTAAAGCTTAGGGTTCCTTCCAGTTGGCTCAGAAAGTCTGGGTAGTTAAAAAGCCCCTGTTACTTCTGGAGCCTCCCCTCACATAGCAGCCAGAGGTATTCTTCCAAAATGTAAGTCAGATCATGTCCTTTCTTTAAAACTCTCCCATTGCTCTCTATTTTTCTGAAAGTAAATACCCTTTCAATGGCCTTCAAGGCTCTATAATATCTGCCCCACACCATGCCTCTCTGCCCTCCTCACGTATCACTCTCAACTTCACTTACTTTCCTCCAGCCATGCCTCAGCTTCCTTGGCTATTCCTCAAACAAGCCAAACATGCTCCCACCACAGGGCCTTTGTACTGGTTGCTCCCTTTGTCTGGAATGCTTCCCTCCAGATATCTGTTCAAATACTGCTTTGTCAGGGAGGCCTTCCTTGACTGACACTGTTTCTTTTCTGACTTCATCTACCACTCTCACTTGTTTGCTTGCTCTACTCCAGCCACATGGACCTGCCTGAGGGCCTTTGCAACCCCCTCCTTTGCTCTAGGCATAATGGCCTTCATTTAGTTACAATACCAGTAAGACAGAAACTAGGGGTGGGGTAAAAGGAAAAGTGTGAAGAAAGTGGCAAGATGAGCTTGGAGTGATTTTCAGAATCAACTAGTATAGGATGGTTACAGAAGCTTTTCTGGTTTCAACTGTCTACTGAGAATTTTTTATTTTTATGATGATAAAAGCAGTAGCTATTCATAATAATAACTTTAGAAAAGAAAAAAATGTCTGGCAGTTTTTTAAAAAGTTAAATATAGAGTTACCATATAACTTAACAATTCCACTACTAGGTATCTACCTAAGAGAAATAAAAACATATGTTCAGACAAAGACTTATACATTAATATTTATAATACCATTATTCATAATAACCAAATAGTATAGACAACCCAAATGTCCATCAACAGATGAATGGATAAACAAAAGTGGTATATGTTTAAAGTGAAATATTACTTGGCCATAAAAAGGGATTAAAGTACTGATACATGGTACAACATGCATGAAACTTGAAAACATTATGCTAAGTGAAAGAAACAAATCACAAAGGCCACATATTGTAGGACTGCATTTATATGAATTGTCCAGAAAAGGAAAATCCATAGAGATAAGACAGAAAGTTGATTAGTGGTGTCATGGGGAATGATTACTAATGAGTATGGAGTTTCTTTTGGAAGGAATGAAAATATTTTATTTTATTTTTATTTATTTATTTATTTTTTAAAGATTTTATTTATTTATTTGAGAGAGAGAGAGTGAGAAAGAGAAAGAGCACAAGAGGGGGGAGCGGGAGAGGGAGAAGCAGACTCCCTGCTGAGCAGGTAGCCCGATGCGGGACTCGATCCCGGGACTCCAGGATCATGACCTGAGCCGAAGGCAGTCACTTAACCAACTGAGCCACCCAGGCGCCCAGGAATGAAAATATTTTAAAATTGATTGCTGTGATGGTTGCACAACTTTGTTAATATACTAAAAACCACTGAATTGTACACTTTAAGCTGGTGAATTTTTATGGTATGTGAGTTATATAGCAATAAGGCCATCACTTAAAATAAATATTTAAAGATTTCAATATCAAATTCCCTCAGGAGTCATACTCTCTGGTATATTTTGAGGGGGGAAAGGAGGTTTGTCTCATGTCTACCACTGAGTACTGCTTTTCTGTTCCACATGTTTATCCTTGCTATTTCCCTTTGCTTCACCTTGTCACCACCTGTACATCTTGAACTATAGTTCCCTCTGAGTTAATGTTGATACCTCTGCAGAGGGCTCACTGAGTGGGAGAACAGGGCAAAGGACACCCCCTTGGAAGCCCTATCCCTTTATTCAATGCAGTTCACCACAAAAGGCTGAATGTGCATATTGGACTTTACTGAAGATTTGGAATGATGGAGAGAAGTTACATTTTCCCCAAGAGGAAAGGCCAGGGCAGAGCTGCTCACCTTGTGCTCACAGTGCTGATGATCCCTGGACTCAAGCTAATGCCCTTGGGCTTCCAACAACAGGCTTTGTCTCTATTGCTGTAGACTTCCGTGGACCTTCTGGGTAAGTGGCATTTATCACGGATCTACTAACCTCCTAAGGGGGTACAATTGAGATGCAGAGAGGTACAGTAGTCCTCTCTTATCCATGGTTTCACTTCTGCAGTTTCAATTACCTGCAGTCAACAGTGGTTTGGAAGCAGATGATCCTTCTCACGTATGGTCAGAAGGCCACAAGTAGCTTAATGCTACTAGTTACAATGCCTACATCATTCACCTCATTTCATTTCATTACATAGTCATTTTATCATTCACATCATCACAAGAAGAGTGAGTACAGTACAATATAATATTTTGAGAGAGAGACCACATTGATATAAGTTTTATAACAATATATTATTATAATTGTTATATTTTATTATTAGTTATTGTTGTTAATCTCTTACTATGCCTAATTTATAAATTAAACTTTATCATAGGTATGTATGTACAGGGAAAAAAACGTAGTTCAGTACTATTTCACGGTTTCAGGCATCCATTTGGGGTCTTGGAATGTATCTCTTGTGGATAAGGGGGGATTACTGTAATAGAAAGACAATTTGTTCCTTACACATAGGTAGCCCCCTCAGAAAAGATTCCATGATATTTCTAGCCACATTACATCCATGTCTTGACAGAACATGCCAACACCACTCTTTTCTGCCTTTACTATGGGTAAAGGTCAGTAAGCCATTATTCCATCACATTCTACTGACCTGTCTACATATATGAATAATCTTACCCTGAGGCTATGCTTCCAAGAAGGAGTCTTATCTGAGACAAACTAGCCTAGACCACTGATCCAGCCATACTCTTGGACATGCTAGAATTAAGAGCCTGCTGGTCACTTGACTTTATCTCTTGGTCACACTGATATAGAGACTAGTACAGAATACATCTGAGACAGTGCATGAGGATATAAGTTGGAGAGAGAGATATTCTTAGTTGATAGTTGCTTAGTGAGCAGGCCACAAGAGGACACTGCTGCATGGCCTGAACCCATATCTGGAAAACATTTTAGCTGCTAGTGATAGGAAAATGGGGTAAGTTTGAGTATAACCTTAATTTTAGCTGAGCCTTACATTGAGTCAGGAGATGTCCTGGTTGTCGAAGAAACTGTAGAGAGGGTAGTGGTACCCAGTTAAAAAAAATGTATGCTTGGTCTTTGGGATTATTGGGGAATTGGGTCTAGTAGGCCCAGCTACTGACCTGGCCCAGGCCTGCCCTAGTCCTGGCAGAATTTATTTAAAAAAATCCCAATCTTTCTCATGCCAAAGTGCACATAGAAAATGATAACATTTGTCTAGTGCAGTGGGTTAAATGGAGACTACTCGTAGTCAGAGTTGGCCGCTCCATACTCCACGTGCCTCAGGCTCTGCCCAGCCACCTAAGGCTGATGGGATTAATATCTGTGTTGCAGCTCACAGGTTGGGAAGCTCTGCTTTATTGAAGGACATTTGCTTCTGATGGCACCTATACCCTTGAAGCTCAGAGATAAGTAATATAAACCATCACTCCCTGACGATGTGCCTGTTTGACCTTAGGCATAACTATCTTGAGACCTAAAAACATTATTTCCTAGAGCAATTGAGACCCTGAACTTCATCTCTAAGTGCTGCCAACATTACCTTAGGACCAGGTTTGTGACCAGATAACCCACTTTGCCAAGTAAATTGTCACCTACTTGGGAGATGTTTTCAGGACAGGAAATGGAAATTCTAGTCCTTATCAGAACTTCAGATGATTTTCTGGTCTTTTTTTTAATAAAGTTTTTATTTATTTATTTTTAGAGAAAGAGAGAGAGAACGAGAAAATGGGGGGAGGGGTACAGGGAGAGGGAGAGCGAGAATCTCAAGCAGACTCTGTGCTGAGAATGGAGCCCAGTGTGGGGCTCGATTCCTCAACTCTCAAATCATGACCTGAGCTGAAATCAAGCATCAGATGCTCAAACCACTGAGACACCCAGGGACCCCTGATTTTTGGGTGTTATAGTCAGAATGCCCATCTTTGAAAAGTGAATGTGCTTATACTCTGATTTTGGAGTCCAGACACAAGTATCCATATATAAAATCTATGGCAGAGGTTTATTAAATCTTCAAATTCCTCCATGGGCTTTGGCTTTTTTTCTTTTTTTTTTTTGGTGAAAAATTAAAAGAGAATATTTCTGGTTATGGCAAGTCTCCTGTGGTTAAAGGCAATGGTGTTATAAAAGGAGCCTAGGTCTTTATAAACCTGAACCTGCTGAGTACCTATGTATAGAGTTAGAAGGGTTAAAAATGTCATTTCAGAACTGCTGGGGGTAATATAAGGTATTATATTAGTAATATAATTAGTATGAATTAACCTTTATTGTTCTGTCACCTAAACAATGAGATCTTTTATTCTTGTTGGATCTAGGGCCCTAAATTTATATTAATTTTCTCCCTAAACCTGTTTTCCCTTTTAGTTGTTGGTCTGAGTTATATTGAGATACTACAGCAGCACCACCTGCAGGTCATACTGAAGTAATGCATATTGAAGGCTTGGAATTTGAATTTTAGATTTCTGAGAGATATACAGTAGCAATTTTTAAATCTTGCTGTGCATCAGTATGGCTGAGAAGCAAAAAACAGCCAAAAAAGTAAATACAAAGACAAACAAAGATAATCCTCGGGCCTAACTTAGACCTCCTAAATCAGAAATTCTGGGGATGGAGGCCAGGATTAATTATTTCAAAATAGTTCTGATGCCACTGGGTTTTGGGAACCATTGGTTTAGTTAACAGTGGACAAAGTGCCTACAGTACTTGAATAGCAAACCCCCAAGTGATCAAAAACATATGACAAATTTGGGGCATACAGGCTATCACTGCAAGTTTGTAACCTTTGTCTCAAGCCCAATCATGCCTCTCACCATTATTTGTACAAGGCAATGAGGCATCATTGGACTATGGGTGTGGCTGAGAATTTTTTCTTTTAAAAATTTTATATTTTAAATTAACACATAGGATTTCTAGTTTCCAGTCCAGTATATAAGGAGCTTAGAAGTCACCACACTGAAAAATCAACAACTGTTCTTTGAACTGTCAGAGAAGTGAGATTACTGGGAAGACTGCTACCTCCACAATTGGACAGACAGACAGACAGGTAGAAACAGAGAATCACAACCTACCAGAACAGAAACTAATAAGCAGAGATCTCTGGGGAGCCAGTGCTATGAACTGTAACTGATGAATTACTGGAGACTTAGAGTGACAAGTCTGAGAGTTAAAAACCCCAGGGGGACCAAGAATGACCCCTATGCTTTTGAGAATTTCAGTTCTAGGAGTTCTAAGAATTCTCACAGTAAATATCAGGGGAAATTCCCTTACCCTTCCAGCAAGAGGAGAGGAAAAGGAACCATCTTGAAATATACCAGAGCACTCTGTTCTTCACAAGGTATGCCTTCAGGACAAATTACTTAACCAGAGCCTAACCTGCTGGGATATTAGCAGAATCTAAATTACCAGGAGAAAAGAAATATCCAACTCCAGCCAGCACTCATCTTCCATGTGGGAGAAGGGAAATACCAAACTCCAGTCCCCTCTAGTCCTCTTGTCCCACCTAAGTGGGAGGGGGTTACTGAGAAACACTGGTGAAGTTCACAGTTTAGAAGTGTAGGTTGAACAAAAGATTGAGACCTAATCATAGGACTCTAGAACACTTCCCCGCCACACACATTTTACCACTATTTTACTGAAGGCCTATTTACCACAGTTCCTTTTATCCAGTACATCATGTCCACCTTTCAACAAAAAAATTACAGGACATACTATTTTGAGGTATTTTTCCTCTAGATCTACTTTGTTGAGAATTTTTATCATGAATGGCTATTGTAATTTGTCAAATGCTTTTTCTGCATCTATTGAGAGGATATTATGGTTTTTATCCTTTCTCTTGTTAATATGATGAGTCATGTTGATTGATTTGTAAATATCGAATAAACCTTGCATCACTGGACTAAATCCAACTTTATCATGGTAAATCGTTTTTCTTTTAATGTATTGTTGGATTCGGTTTGCTAATATTTTGTTGAGAATTTTTGCATCTATATTTATCAGAGATATTGGCTTGTAGTTTTCTTTTTTTTGTAGTGTCTTTATCTGGTTTTGGTATCGGGGTAATGCTGGCCTCATAGAATGAATTTGGAAGGTTTCCTTCACATGACACCTGTCAGAATGGCTAAAATTAAAAACACAAGAAATAACAAGTGATGATGTGGGGAAAACGGAACTGTCATGCATTGTTGGTAGGAATGTAAGTTGGTGCATCCACTGTGGAAAACAGTACGGAGTTTCCTTAAAAAATTAAAAATAGAATTACCATATAATCCAGTAATTCCACTATTGGGTATTTACCCAAACAAAATGAAAACATTAATAAAAAGATATATGCACTGCTATGTTTATTGCAGCATTATTTACAATAGTCAAGATATGAAAGCAACCCAAGTGTCTATCAATAGATGAATGGATAAAGAAAATATGATATATAGAGAGGGGAGCTAAGATGGTGGCATAGTATGAGGACCCTAACCTTGCCTTGTCCCTTGAACACAGCCAGATAAATATCAAATCATTCTGAATACCCAAGAAATCAACCTTAGGGCTGATAGAACAAACTGCACAGCTAGAGGGAGAGAAGAGGTCACATTGAGGAAGGTAGGAAGTGTGGAAATGTGGTTTGGGGGAGCAACAGATTGTGGGTGCTGCAGAAGGAAGGGAGCCCTGTATGGAGAAAAGCAAGTGAGAATGGAGTGCACAGTGATATACATAAGGAGAGCACTTCCCCAAAGCCATTGGCTGGGAAAACGAGAGGGTTGAATTTTGAGTTTTTGCAACTAGCCAGGCTCAAAGACTGGAGTTTTGGAGATCTGTGGGTTTGACTGGGATAGAGACCTGAGGGCACTGCCCTACTCCTGGAGAGAAGACAGGCAAGCAACCCTGTGGCAGACGGCATAAACTGAGGATCGCCTAAGGTGCAGGGGGGTCTCCCTCTTCTTGGAGGGTATCTGTGGGAAGTGGCAATACCTCTCTGGGGACAAAGGAGCCTGTAGGCACCATTTCCCTCCCCTGCTCCTCAGCATAGGCACAGAGACACTTTTTGAGGCTGGACACTGGCTGTTTAGCCTGCTTTGCTCCAAATCCCACGTCCTTGTGCTCTGGCATGACTGCCCTTCTGGGTCAAAACTGCATTGGTCCTAGCATGGCAAACCCTTCACCCAGAAGGCCAGTGCAGGTCCCTGTCACATCAGGTTACTAAAGTTTGGGGTTTTAAAAGTCAACAGGCTTGTCTGTGATAGAACCCAAAGTGCACTGCTCTGCTCTAGGCAGGCAAGCAACCCAGAGACAGATAGTGTGAAAACAGTGATCTGAAAAATGCCTAGGATGCATGATGGGAAATTATTTGTTCTTCTGAGGGAGCTTCCCTGAGAACAGCAAGTATGGACTCCCCTCTCTGGGGACAAAGGTGTTGCTGGTGACATTTCCCTTCTTTGCCTTCAGCATAAACCAACTTTAGTAAACAACACAGCACCAACAGTGGCTGCCTAACCTGCTTACACCAGGTCCTGCATCCCTGTGCACAGCTGTACTGCTTTTCTTGGGCAGGTGTGCCTAAGGACCAATGCAGTAGGCCCCTTACCCAGAAGACCAGCACAAACCCCCACATGCACCATTTCTACTGACCATAGGGTTCTGCAAAGCTTCAATTCTAGTGGAAATAGAATCAGGTCTCATCTAACAAGCAGACCAGAGTATACCTAGTTAAAACTCACCACACTCTGGCCAAGGTTCAAACATTGTCCACTACAGGCAAGGAGAGCCTCTTCAGATGACTGACCTGAGGAATAAAGCAGCCAAAACAGAGCAGCAGAGTCCATGCAGCACACACCAGAGACACTTCTTGAAGTGCCAGACACTGGACGTTGTATGACCTTTTCTTCATAAAGCCATTACTCACAGGAGCAGGAAACATAACAGAATTTTCTAACACTCACAAGAACACAGAGACCTAGACAAAATGTCAAGACAGCAGAATTCATCCCAAAAGAAGGAACAAGAAAAGGTCATGGCCAAAGATCTAATTGAAACAGATAAAGTAATATGCCTGATGCAGAATTTAAAGCAACAATTATAAGGATACTTGCTGGGCTTGAGAAAAGCATGGAAGACATCAGGGATATCCTTACTCTTATCTCTTTTATGCAGAGATAAAAGAGCTAAAAAACAATCAGGCAGAAATGAAAAATGCAATATCTGAGATTTGAAACTGACTGGATGTAATGGCCACAAGGATGGAAGAAACAGAGGAACAAATAAGTAATATAGAAGATAGAATTGTGGAAAGTAATGAAACTGAACAAAAGAAAGAATGATAGATCATGAGAGCAGACTTAGGGAGCTCAGTGACTCCATCAAACATAATACCATTCATATCACAGAAGTTCCAGAAGAAGAGAGAAAAAATGGGGCAGAAGTTTTATTTGAGGAAATAATAACTGAAAACTTCCTTAAGCTGGGGGAAAGAAATAGACATCCAATTCCAGGAAGCACAGAGAACTCATATCAGAATCAACAAAAGCAGGCCAACACCAAGACATATTGTAGTTAAATTTGCAAAATATAGTGATAAAAAAAAAATCCTAAAAGCAGCAAGACAAACACAATCCCTAACTTACAAAGGAAGACCCATAAGGTTAGCAGCAGACGTCTCCACAGAAACTTGACAATTCAGAGAGATTGGCATGATATATTCAGTGTGCTGAATGGGAATAATCTGCAGCCAAGAATAGTGTATCCAGCAAGGCTATCATTCAGAATAGAAGGAAAGATATAGAGTTTCCCAGACAAACAAAAACTAAAGAAGTTTGTGGACACTAAACCAGTCCTACAAGAAATATTAAAGGGGAATCTCTGAGTGGGAAGGAAAGACCAAAAGTGACAAAGACGAGAAAGAAAGAGAAAATTTCCAGAAACAATGACAAAACAAGGAATAAAATCACACTAAATACGTATCTATCAATAATTACTCTGAATGTAAATAGACTAAATGCTCAATCAAAAGACATAGGGTGTCACAATGGATAAAAATAAAAGACCCACCTATATGCTGCCTAGGAGGGACTGATTTTAGACCTAAAGACAATTACAGATTGAAAGTGAGGGGATGGAGAAATATATATCATGCAAATGGATGTCAAAAAACCTGGAGTAGCAACACTTATAGATTTTATTTATTTATTTATTTATTATTTATTCATTCATTCATTCATTCATTCATTTTTAAGAAGGCTCCACACCCAGCATGGAGCCCAACATGGGGCTTGAACTCACAACCTTGAGATTAAGACCTGAACTCAGATCAAGAGTCAGGTGCTTAACCAATTGAGCCTCCAAGGTGCCCCCAGACAAACTAGATTTTAAATCAAAGACTGTAGCAAGAGATGAAAAAGGGCAGTATATCAAAATAAGGGGACTATCCAATAAGAAGATCTAATGATTGTAAATATTTATGCCTCCAACATTAGAGCACCCAAATATATAAAACAATAACAAAAATAAAGGAACTCATTGATAATAATACAATTATAGTAGGGGACTTTAATACCTCACTTACATCAATGGGCAGGTCATCTAAGCAGAAAATCAACAAGGAAACAATGGCTTTGAATGACACACTGGACAGATGTACTTAACAGATATATTCAGAACATTTCATTCTAAAGCAGCAAAATACACATTCTTTTCAAGTGCACATGGGACATTCTCCAGAATAGATCACATACTAGGTCACAAATTAGGCCTCAACAAGTACAAAAAGATTGAGATTATACCATGCATCTTTTCTGATCACAATGCTGTGAAACTTGGAGTCAACCAGAACAAATAGAATTAGGAAGAGCACAAATACATGGAGGCTAAAGCACATGTTAGTAAAGAATGAATGGATCAATCAGGAAATTAAAGAAGAAATTAAAAAATACATGGAAACAAATGAAAATACAATGGTTCCAAACTTTCGGAACACAGAAAAGGTGGTCCTAAGAGGGACATATATAGGAATACAGGCCCACCTTAAGAAGCAAGTAAAATCTCAAATAAAAAACCCAATTTTACACCTTAAGGATCTAGAGAAAGAACAATAAACAAAGCCTAAAGCCAGCAGAAGAAGGGAAATATAAAGATTAGAGCAGAAGTAACATAGAAACTAAAAAACAACAGAAGAGATCAATGAAACCAGGAGGTGGTTCTTTGGGGGAAAAAAATAAAAGCAATAAAATCAATAAACCTCTAGCCAGACTTATCCAAAAGAAAAGAGATAGGGCCCTAATAAATAAAATCACAAATGAGAGAGGAGAAATAACAACCACTATCACAGGAATACAAACAATTATAAGAGACAATTAAGAAAAACTACATGCCAACAAATTGGACAACCTGGAAGACATGGATAAATTCCTAGAAACATATAAACTACCAAAACTGAAAGAGGAAGAAATAGAAAACTTGAATAGACCAATAAGCAGCAAAGAAATTGAATCAGTAATCAAAAAGCTCCCAACAAACAACAGTCCAGGGCCAGATGGCTTCACAGGTGAATTCTACCAAACATTTAAAGAGTTAATACTTATTCTTCTCAAACTCTTCTAAAAAATAGAAAAGAAAGGAAAACTTCCAAACTCATTCTATGAGGCCAGCATTACCCTGATTCCAAAACCAGATCAAGACTCCACTAAAAAAGAGAACTACAGGCCAGTATTCCTGATGAATGTGGAGGCACAAATTCTCAATAAAATACTAACAATACATTAAAAGAATCATTCACCATGATCAAGTGAGATTTATTCCTGGGCTGCAAGGGTGGTTCAATATTCACAAATCAATCAACATGATACACCACATTTATAAAAGAAAGAATAAGAACCATATGATCCTCTCAATAGATGCAGAAAAAGCACTTGACAAAGTACAACATCCATTCATGATAAAAACCCTCAACAAAGTAGGCTTAGAGGGAACATACCTGAACATAATAAAGGCTATATATGAAAAACCCACAGCTAATATCATCATCAATGGGGAAAAACAGAGAGCTTTTCCTCTATGGTCAGGAACAAGACAGGGATGTCCACTCTCACCACTGTTATTTAACATAGAACTGGAAGTCTTAGCCCCAGCAATCAGACAACAAAAGAAATAAGAGGCATCCAAAGAAGTCAAACTTTCACTCTCACAGATGATATGATACTCTATGTAGAAATCCTGAAAAATTCCACCAAAAAGTTCTAGAACTGATACATGAATTCAGTAAAGTCTCAGGATACAAAATCAATGCACACAAATCTATTGCATTTCTGTACATCAATAATGAAGTAGCAGGAAGAGAAATCAAGGACCAATCCCATTTACCATTGCACCAAAAATCGTAAGATACCTAGGAAGAAACCCAACCAAAGAAGTAAAATATCCATACTCTGAAAACTATAAAACACTGATGAAAGAAATTTAAGAGGACACAAAGAAATGGAAAGACATTCCATATTCGTGGATTGGAAGAACAAATATCATTAAAATGTCTATACTACCCAAAGCAACCTACACATTTAATGCAATCCCTATCAAAATACCAATACCATTTTTCACAGAGCTAGAACAAATAATCGTAAAATTTGTATGGAACCACAAAAGACCCTGAACAGACAAAGCAATCTTGAAAAAGAAAAGCAAAGCTGGAGGCATCACAATTCCAGATGTTAAGTTATATATATAAACCACAATGAGGTACTGCCTTACACTAGTTAGAATGGCAAAAATTAACAAGGCAGGAAACAACAATGTGATGTGGAATGTGGATGTGGAGAAAGGGGAACGCTCTTGCACTGTTGGTGGGAATGCAAGCTAGTACAGCCACTTTGGAAAATAGTATGGAGGTTCCTCAAAAAGTTAAAAATACAACTACCCTACGACCCAACAATTGTACTACTAGGTATTTACCCTAAAGATACAGATGTAGTGAAAAGAAGGGGCACATGCACCCCAATGTTCATAGCAGCAATGTCCACAATAGCCAAACTGTGGAAGAAACCAAGATGCCCTTCAACAGATGAATGGATAAAGAAGATGTGTGTGTATATATATAAATACACACACACACACACACACACACAATGGAATATTACTTAGCCATCAGAAAAAATGGATACCCACCATTTGCATCAACATGGGTGGAACTGGAGGGGATTATGCTAAGTGAAATAAGTCAAGCAGAGAAATACAATTATATGGTTTCACTCATATGTGGAACATAAAGAAAAGCCTGGAAGACCATAGGGGAAGGGAGGGAAAACTGAAGGGTGGAAATCAGAGATGGAGACAAACCATGAGAGACTATGGACTCTGGGAAACAAACTGAGGGTTTCAGAGGGGAGGGGTGTGGGGGGATGGAGTGGCTGGGAGATAGGTATTAAGGAGGGCATGTGTTGTGATGAGCATTGGGTGTTATATGCAATTATTGAATCATTGAACACTACATCAAAAAACTAATAATGTACTATATGGTGGCTAACTGAACATAATAAAAAAAAGTTATATTACAAAGCTGTAATGATCAAGACAGTATAGTACTGACACAAAAACAGATACATAGATCAATGAAACAGAATAGACAACTCAGAAATGAACCCACAACTATATGGTCAACTAATCTTTGAAAAAGCAGGAAAGAATATCCAGTGGGAAAAAAATAGTCTCTTCACCAAATGGTGTTGGGAAAACTGGACAGCAACATGCAAAAGAATGAAACTGGATCACTTTCTTACACCATACACAAAATAAATTCAAAATGGATTAAAGACCTAAATGTGAGATATGAAAGCGTTTAAATACTAGAGGAGAACATGGGCAGTAACCTCTTTGACATCTGCCATACCAATTTCTTACTAGATATGTCTCCCAAGGCAAGGGAAACCAACGCAAAAATTAAGCTATTGGGACTTCATCAAGATAAAAATCTTCTACAGAGCAAAGGAAACAATCAACAAAACTGAAAGGCAACCTATGGGATGGGAGAAGATATTTGGAAATGACATATCTGATAATGAGTTAGTATTTGAAATATATAAAGAACTTACAAAACTGAACACCCTAAAAATAAATAATCCAGTTAAAAAATGAGAAGACATGAATAGACATTTTTCCAAAGAAGACATAAAGATGGCTAACACACACATGAAAAGTGCTCAACACCACTCATCATCAGGGAAATACAAATCCAAACTACAATGAGATATCACTTCACGCCAGTCAGGATGCCTAAAATAACAACACAGGAAACAATAGGTGTTGGTGAGGATGTGGAGAAAGGGGAACCCTCACATTGTTGGTAGGAATCCAAACTGGTGCAGCCACTCTGGAAAACAGCATGGAGGTTCCTCAAAAAGTAAAAATAGAACTACCCAATGATCTGGCATTTGCACTACTAGGTATTTACCCAAAGGATACAAAAATACTGATTTGAAGGGATACATGCACCCCGATGTTTATACCAGCTTATCAACAATAGCCAAATTATGGAAAGAGCCCAAATTCCCATTGACTGATGAATGGATAAAAAGATATATGTATATAATGCAATATTACTCAGTCATAAAAAGAATGAATTCTTGCCATTTGTAACAATGCGGATAGGGCTAGAGAGTATTATGCTAAGTGAAATAAGTCAATTAGAGAAAGACAAATACCATATGATTTCACTCATATGTGGAATTTAAGAAACAAAAGAGATGAACATATGGGGAAAAAAGAGAGGCAAACCAGAAAATAGACTATAGAGAACAAACTGAGGTTTATTGGAGGGGAGGTGGGCAGTGGGATGGGTTAAATGGGTGTTGGGTATTAAGGAGGGCACTTGTTGTGTTGAGCACTAGGTATTGTATGTAAGTGATGAATCACTAAGTTCTACTCCTGAAACCAATATTACACTATATATTAACTAACTATAATTTAAATAAAAATTTGAAAAAAGGGCTTTAATGGAAAAAGTAGATGACTACAAGAATGGACAGATAATGTAAGCAGAGAGATATAAATTCTTTTTTTTAAAAGATTTTATTTATTTGAGAGGGAGAGAGCAAGCGAGAGAGAGCATGAGTGGGAGGAGGGGCAGAGAGAAAGAGAGAAGCAGACTCCCCTGAGCAGGGAACCTGATATGAGACTCAATCCCAGGACCCCGGGATCATGACCTGAGCTGAAGGAAGATGCTTAACTGACTGAGCCATCCAGGCGCCCTAGAGACATATAAATTTTAGGAAAAAATGCTATAGATCAAAAACAGTGTAACAGAAATGAAGAATGCTTTTGATAGGCTCATTAATAGGCTGTACATTGCTGCAGAAAGAAACACTGAGCTTGAGAATATGACAATATAAGCTTCTAAAACTGAAAACAAAGAAAAAAAAAAAGACTGGAAAAAAAAACCAGAATATCCAAGAACTGTGGGACAGCTACTAGAGATGTAATATACTCATAACTAGAATATAAGGAGAAAAAAGAGAGAAAGGAATAGAAGCAATGTTTAAAGCAATAATGACCAAGAATTTCCCCCAAGTTAATGTCAGATACCAAACCACAAATCCAGGAAGCTCAGAGAACACCAAGTAAATATAAGTTAAAAAAAATTACACCTAAGCATATAATATTCAAACTTCAGAAAACCAAAGATAAAGAAAAAAATCTTTTTAAAGAAGCTGGAGGCAAAAAAGCCTTACCTGTAGATGAGCAAAGATAAGAATTACATCTGACTTCTCAGAAACCATGCAAGCAAGAACAGAGCCCATTGACTGATGAATGGGTAAAGCAGATGTGGTTCATATATACAATGGAATATTTTTTTATACAATGAAATATTACTCAGCCATCAGAAAAGATGAATACCTACCATTTACATTGACATGGATAGAACTTGAAGGTATTATGCTAATTGAAATAAGTCAATCAGAGAAAGACAATTATCATAGGGTTTCACTCATATGTGGAATATAAGAAATAGTGCAGAGGATCATAGGGGAAGGGAAGGAAAACTGAATATGAAGAAATCAGAGAGGGAGACAAACCATGAGAGACTCTTGACTCTGGGAAACAAACTGAGGATTGTGGAAAGGGAGGTGGGTGGGGGAATGGGGTAACTGTGTGATGGGCATTAAGGAGGGCACATGATGTGATGAGCACTGGGTGTTATACACAACTGATGAATCATTGAACACTACATCAAAAACTAATAATGTACTATATACATACCATGAGATACTTGTTATTCAAATCATCTAGTCTATGGTATTTTTGTTACAGCAGCCCGAACAGACTAAGACACTGTGTTGTATGGTAAGTGTATGTTTAACTTTTTAAGAAACTGCCACAATGATTTACAGAGTAACTGTACCATTTTGCATTCCCTTAAGCAACGTATGTTCCAGTATCTCCACATCCTTGCCAGTACTTAGTATTGTCAGTATACATATTTTTACTTTTAGTCATTCTAATAGGTATATAGTGGTATCTCATCATGTTTTTATTTTGCTTTTCTCTAAAGATGTCAACTATCTTTTTAAAGCTTAATTGCCCTTCATATATCCTCCTTGGTGAAGTCTCTTATTAAAGATTTTTTGATTGGGTTGTTTTCTTACTGTTGGGTTTTGAGAGTTTGTTATATATTCTAGATATGGTGACTTTGTTGGATATTCAGTTTGCAAATACTTTTTCAAGGCTGTAGCTTGTATTTTCATTCTTTTAATAGTTTCTTTTGCAGAGCAAATTTTTCAATTTTGATGAAATATAATTTGTCAACTTTCTCCTTTATGGATCATAGTTTGGTGTCATATCTAAGAACTCTACCTCCACTGGGTCACAAATATTTTACCCTATGTTTTTTTCTAAGTTTTATAGTTTAAAATTTTGCATTTAAGTTTATTTTCTGTTTTGAATTATGTTGTCTATAAGATATGAGGTTTAGGTTAAAGTTCTTTTTTTTTTATTTTACTTCATTTTTTTTTTTATTGTACATGGATATACAATTGTTCCAGCACAATTTGTTGAAAAGATCCTTCCTTCATTGAACTGCCTTTGCACCCTTGTCAAAAATCAATCGGCCAAAGCTAGAAGCTTAGGTTATTCATTTTAAATCTTCCCTTTTTCCTAATGTATGCATTCAATGCTAAATTTTCCTTCTAAGCACTTTTTCTATATCCCACAAATTTTGGTAAGTTGTATTTTCATATTTTAAAGTTTCTCTTGAAACCACTTTTTTAGAGTTATGTTGTTAAATATTTTGGGATTTTTCCAGCTATCTTTCTGTTATTGATTGCCAGTTTAATTCCTTTATGATTTGAGACCATACTTGGAATAATTTCTATTAGTTTAAATATGTTAGGGTGTGTTTTATAGCCCATAATGTGGTCTACCTGGTGAATGCTGCATGTGAAGTTGAGAAAAATGTGTATTATGCTGTTGTTGTATAAAATATTCCACAGATGTCAGTTAGATCCTGGTTTTGATGGGTCACATATTTTGACACTCTGTTGCTAGGTGAATACAGATTTGAGCTGGCAGAAGAAAGAATTAGTGAGCTTGAACATAAGTTGATTGAGATTATCTACTCTGAGAGGCAGAAAAAGAAAAGAATGAAGAATATGAACAAAGCCTAAGGGACCTGGGGGACACCATCAAATACACCAACATATGCATAATGAGAATCCTTGAAGGAGGGGAGAAGAGAAAGAGGAAAGGGCAAAGAAATAGTTGAATAAATAATAGCTGAAAACTTCCCAAATTTGATGATAAATACTAATCTACATATCCAAGAAAATCAATGACCTCCAAATATAAAAATACAGGGAGATCCACACCTAGGCACATCATAATCACATTGATGAAAGTCAAGGCCAAAGAGAAAAACTTGAAAGCAGAAAGAGAAAAATGACTTATCACATAAAAATGATCCCTGACTTTACATCAGAAACAAAGAAAACCAGAAGACAGTGTGATGGCATATTTAAAGGGTTGAAAGAAAAAGAAAAAAATATATATACAATGGAATATTACTCAGCCATCAAAAAGGATGAAATCTTGCCTTTTACATCGACGTGGATGGAACTAGAGAGTATTATGCTGAGCGAAATAACTCAGTCAGAGAAAGACAATTATCATATGGTTTCACTCACATGTGGCATTTAAGAAACAAAACAGGATCAGAGGGAGAGGGAGGGGAAATAAAATAAGATGAAATCAGAGAGAGAGAGAGACAAACGATAAGAGACTCTTAACTATAGGAAACAAATGGAGGGTTGCTGGAGGGGAGGTGGGGGGGATGAGGTAACTGGGTGATGGACATTAAGGAGAGCACGTGATGTAATGAGCACTGGGTGTTATATGCAACTGATGAATTACTGAACTCTACATCTGAAACTAATGATACACTATATGTTAACTAATTGAATTTAAGTAAAATAAGTTAAAAAAAGAAAAAAGAAAAAGACTGTGGATCAATAATTCTATATTCAGCAGTATTATCTTTCAAAAAATAAAAGATAAATCTATTCCCACATAAGCAAATACTGAGAGAATCTGTTACCAGTAGCTATGCACTACAAGAAATTCCTTCAAACTGAAAAGAAAAGACAGTAGATGGTAACTAGGATCCATACAAAGAAATAAAGAGCAATGGTAAAGGTAATTGCATAGATAAATATAAAGACAGTATAAAATATATGATTTTACTTTTTTCTTTCCCTAATTTAAAAGGTGAATGCATAAAACAATAGTAACAAAATTGTGTCAATGGAATCGTAGTGTATAAAAAGTAATGACAAGGGCGCCTGGGTGGTTCAGTTGTTAAGCGTCTGCTTTTGGCTCAGGTCATGGTCTCAGGGTTCTGGGATCAAGCCCTGTGTCTGACTCCCTACTCAGCAGGGAGTCTGCTTCTCCCTCTCCCTCTGCCCCTCTTCCCTGCTTGTTCTCTCTCTCTCATAAATAAATAAAATTTTTTTTAAAAAAAGAAATAATGACAATAATGGCCAAAAGAGGAGTTAGAAGGGAGATGTATTGGGATATACAGTTTGTTTTTTTAAAAGGTTTATAAACTCAGGGCCTCCATAGAAGCATAAGCCTTTCAGGGGCCTAGGGGAGGTTTTCTTTGGCCCCCATCTTAGACTACCACAGTCTTACTCCTTATACATCATTAAAAGGACCATCTCCAAAAATGTAGCAGGCACAGTTGAGGGACTTGCACAATGGATGCCTTACAAAAAGCCATATCTGATTCAGTGCTATAGAGGACCACCTCTTTAGTCTTTTGAATGGATCTGTTGCCTCCTACAAGCCAAGCCTTGGCTGATGTTTGGTGCCTAATATAGCTTCTTGTTGTATCATACACAATTTATGTTAGGTTTTTCTGGGTGGTCTGTAGCTATGATGGTACTCTGTGGTTTCAGGAAGCAGAGAGTGAAGCCTGTAATTAGAAGGCTAGGGCAGGATCTGAGTGAAGAGAGACAAGGAGTTCTTAGATATTGGCTTTATGGTTGGGAGGTAGGTGGAGCCTCCATGGTAGTTGTAATGTCTACACCAGAAGGTACCCTTCTATGATTCTGCTGTTGGACTCAGTATATATTCTGGTTTGTGGGTGGTGGGTGATAAATAACCTAATGTGGACAGAGAGGGCTTTGAAAACTGTCAAACTTCCAAACTTGTGAGACAAAAATGGAAGTTCCTGCTTAACAAGGCAGCAGTGGCTAGGATAGATGAAAATTTGGAGCAAGGCAAAATATACCACCATGGTGAGAGCACCTACCACCACCATAAGGCCATATGGCCCTGGAGGGAGATGAGGCTCAGCACAGATCATGAGGTAAGCATCTCCTGTTAGAAAGGGTTGCGATTATCTCAATGGCCAATAACTTCCTGGATTTGTAAACTCCCATGGATACCAATGTCCTGTAAGGTTCAAGACTGATCTTTGGCCACCAGAAGTCTGTGGAGGCACAACTAGGGCTGTATAATGGTTGAGATGTCTGAAATCTTCCCCTGATAGGACGGGCTGTGGTCTTCTGGTGGAGTGGCCCCTTTTAACTCCTATTCTTATAGTCTTTGAAAGATATTCTGGGAAGCCATGGACTTTATCCTGATGGTTTAGACATCTATCGAGTAATGATCCTTTATCTTGTCACATAACTTCTCTTACGTCTTTGAGGCCACAGTATCTCAGGAAGGAGGCACTCACAATGAGATGGTGATCTGCAACTGAAATCTCTAAGGAAGGAGACCAATTGCACTGATGTGGGCTGAGGGAAAGTTGCTTCAGGTTGTGATGTTTAGACCTTGTGATCAGGGATTGTCCAGAGCCCCCTTGAGGTAAGGCTTATAGGCATCTGAAGCAGATTTTATTCCCATCCTATAGAATTTATCTTGGCTGTAGTCAGCTTTCTAGAAAAACAAGAACAAGGGACAAAGTACCTTATACCAGTGTTCAGGGGCCTCTTGTGATAGGACAGTTCTCTTATCACTACTGGGAAGCCTGTCTCAGTGGTGTGGATCACAGAAACAGCCTGGAAAAACAGACAGAAGGGTTGTGAGCCTTTATAATCTCACCAAGCCCCTAAATATTTCCTGGATGGCTTGGGAAGTTGCTTGACAAGCCCAAGCCCATGAATAGGATTTTCGGCCTTTCAGGCATATGATTTTGGGTGGGCTCAGACGTGATGCTGCAGGGATGACTTGGGTTTTCCCAGATTAGGGGACTTTGGGGGTAAGGTTTGGAGAATAAATGGTAATATGATCCAGCTTTACCATTGCTCCTTGGTCCAGAAGGGCTGGAAAAGTCAATCCAGAATTTGTTGCTAAGGGCAACATTGATTATTCAAACTGTCCTAAGTGTCTGTAGTGTCTGATTCTTTAGTGAGGACTGAAATGGGCCCCTTTGGAAAGCTAGGCAGTGGTTGGGTAGCTGCTATAGTTTAAGTTCCAAGGTCTAGAGCTGAATGATTATAAAGTTGGTAAACCATGACTTTTAGGTAGACATGGGACACAATTAATTGGAATTCTGGAATTATTCACTAGCTGACTTATTCTCTCTGAGCCTCATTTTTTTCTCAATTACGGAATGGAAAGTCTGACAATACTTACTTTTGGGAGGAGCTATTTTGAGAATCAAATTAAATGAGGCAACACTTAGCACAGTGCCTGGAACATAATAGGTGCTCAGTAATGGAAGATACTGTGGCTGCTGTTATTTTGTGGTGTCCACAGGTGGCAAGAGCCAATAAGTAAATACCAAGGGTCAAAAAAACTCAGGGAGTTGAGTCCAAAGTGGAAGAGTAAGACTGGAAATGAAAGACAAAGTCAGAATAGAAAATTGGGAAAAGTTGAAAGGGAGAAAATAAGAGCTAAAGTGGGAAGGACCACTATTATTGGTTATTGGCCACATGCTCCAGGGGTGATTCAGGCTGGTTTGGAGACACAAGGCCCTCAAAGATAACTGGAAGGCTATTTTCCACTCACCACTTTCCTGTAGTCACAAACATCTTATAGGTCCAGCTTTGTGAATAACCTTTTGAGCTGGGCCAAGAAGCTGAGGTTATTCAAAACAGGAAGTGGTTACTTATAGTCACCATGTTGAGGCTGAGTAATTCTGCCAAAGTCATATTTTGCCATTCTTGTCTTTTACCCAAAGATCTGAGGTCTTAGTGAGGAATGGAGCCAGAGAAGCTGAAATCCTAAGGTCTTATCTGTACCCTTAAATTCCTGAACCTCTCATCTCTGAGAGAGAAAATACTTGTCTGTATTAGTCAAGATAGTTTAAGCTATGCTGTAGTGACAATCCCTGAAACTAGTGCTTAAAACAATAAAGGTTTATTTCTTGCTTATGCTGTGTGTCCATTGCAGGTCAGCCTAGGGCTGTACTCATCATAGTCATCAGAGACCCAAGCTGACAGAGCTTCCATCTCAAATCATTTCCATGATTCCTGCATCAAGGGAGAGGAACAGCTGAATTACTCACTGATCCTTAAAGTTTCCACCCAGAAGTAACCAAGTCAATTCTACTCAGTTTTCATGGGCCAAAGTAAGTCATATGGCCATGCTTAACTTCAAAGGGGTGAGGGAAGTGCAATTCTACCATGTGCCTGAAGGAGGAAAGCCAGAAATTACTGGTGAACAGCATTTATGACTACTATTGCTGTCTTATTGAAATATGGGCTCTGGTACATTAACATGTGGTATAGTCAAAATCTCAGTGCAAAATCTCTTGTCTTTTTCTGAAAAGTTTTATTATTATAGAAGACTATTTCCTTAGTCAGTATTCCAGGTACCTTAGAGGCAGATAAATTGGCTTAAATGCCTGACAAGCTCACTGAAAGGGCATGTGACAATATTTTGGGGTTAACTAGTAAAGTGGATTGTGGACTTCTAACCAGGTTAGTTTGAGAATCTACAGAAAGTATCAAGGTGAACATGAGGCATAAAGACTATCAATCACATAGCATGGCTTTTTATATCTACAGCAACACTAACCACAATGAGAACAGTTGCATGGTGATAAGTCCCCCAGATTTGTGATGCAGAGTATGGAAGCAAAGCTGAAGGATTTCTAGCCTGATGAGGGAGGACAAAACACTGGTTTTCCAAGTGCATGGTCAAGAAAACCTCCCCTGCATGGTGGTTATGCTGGGTTCATGGAAAAATTAAAAGGAATGTACCAAGTTCTACCAAAGGTGATCTGCCACTAAGAGTCAAGGTGGGACAAGTTGGCTTCTTTGCCTTGGAATTCCATAGTCTTGTGCAAACCCTCTCTAGGATGATGCCACTTACTTGGTGAGCACTTTCAGGTTTTTCCAGGGCTTCTATACAATCAGTTGTCTCAGGTGTTCGAAGTGGGAAATCTCATTAAGTGGGTACTCAGTGGCACAAAAACAGACACATAGATCAATGGAACAGAATAGAGAACCCAGAAATGGACCCTCAACTCTATGGTCAACTAATCTTCAACAAAGCAGGAAAGAATATCCAGTGGAAAAAGAACAGTCTCTTCAACAAATGGTGTTGGGAAAATTGGACAGCCACATGCAGAAGAATGAAACTGGACCACTTTCTTACACCACACACAAAAATAAATACAAAATGGATGAAAGACCTAAATGTGAGACAGGAATCCATCAAAATCCTAGAGGAGAGCACAGGCAGCAACCTCTTTGATCTCAGCCACAGCAACTTCTTGCTAGACACATCTCCAGAGGCAAGGGAAACAAAAGCAAAAACAAATTATTGGGACTTCATCAGGATAAGAAGCTTTTGCACAGCAAAGGAAACAATCAACAAAACTAAAGGGCAACCTACAGAATGGGAGAAGATAGTCACAAATGACATATCAGATAAAGGGCTAGTATCCAAAATCTATAACTTATCACACACATACCCAAAAAACAAAAAATCCAGTCAAGAAATGGGCAAAAGACATGAACAGACATTTCTCCAGAAGACATACAAATGGCTAACAGACACATGAAAAAATGTTCCACATCACTCTAGCATCAGGGAAATACAAATCAAAACCACAATGAGATATCACCACACACCAGTCAGAACGGCTAAAATTAACAAATCAGGAAACAAGAAAAGTTGGCAAGGATGAGGAGAAAGGGGAACCCTCTTACACTGTTGGTGGGAATGCAAGCTGGTACAGTCACTCTGGAAAACAGTATGGAGCTTCCTCAAAAATTTAAAAATAGAGCTACCATATGACCCAACAATTGCCCTACTAGGTATTTACCCAAAAGATACAAACATAGTGATCCAAAGGGGCATATGCACCCCAATGTTCATGGCAGCAATGTCCACAATAGCCAAACTGTGGAAAGAGCCCAGATGTCCATCAACAGATGAATGGATAAAGAAGAGGTGGTATATATATACAATGGAATATTAGCTATCAAAAAATGAAATCTTACCGTTTGCAATGACATGGATGGAACTAGAGGGTATTATGCTAATTGAAATTAGTCAATCTGAGAAAGACCTATATGATTTCACTCATGTGGAATTTAAGAAACAAAACAGGTGAACATAGGGGAAGGGAGAGAAAAATAAAATAAGATGAAAGCAGAGTGGAAGACAAAACATAAGAGTCTCTTAACTAAAGGAAACAAACTAAGGGCAGCTGGAGGAGAGGTGGGTGGGGGCATGGGGTAACTGGGTGATGGGCATTAAGGAGGGCACGTGGGTGTTATATACAACTGATGCATCATTGAACTCTACCTCTGAAACTAATTATAAACTGTATGTTAATTAATTGAATTTAAATAAAATAAAATATTTTTAAAAATCCACTCAGTGGATATGGCTAAGAATGTGAACTTGAGGCCACAACTATTTTCTAGCATAGCTAGGACTATTATTTGGGCCCTTCCTGCAGCTAAAAAGAGTGCATGTATTTGGATGATTCTACCATCTATTACTCATGGCCAAGCATACATGTTTTGAGAGGCATCATTGAATCTATGTCATGGGGCAGTTGAATTCCTGGGCCTGCTCTTTCCCCCATCCTACCTTCATGCCTGCCCCATTTTCATATTTAGAGCTTGCTTGCCAATCCAGGCCATAGTATATTCCAGAATAGCATGCAATTTTATTCATGGGAATCCTCTCTATCAAAACTTGTTGATTCTCTGCCCCAATTTTGTTGTATTATGAATGGATACATTCTATGGGCAACATAGCAAAAAGGTTAAAAGCTCAGGCTCTGAGATCAGATTGCATGTATTTGAATTTGGACTCAACCAGTTACTAGCTAGTATGTAACTTTAGACAAATCACTGAACCATTCTGAGTTTTGGTTTCTTTAGCTGTAAAAATGAGGATAATAAGAACCTCTCAGGATTACTGTGTTGATTAAGTGAGATAATTAATATAAAACATATTAATATAAAATTTAATATAGTGTCTGACATACAATACGTGCTCAATAAGTGGGAACCATCCCATCATCATCATTACCATCATCACCATCATGAGTCCTGCTAAGAGGGTTGTTACATGTGAACTTCTTTCTCAGAAGCCAGGATAAGTTGCTAACTTTTGTGGTCACTCACTGCCTGTCTTTTCCACTGTAGAGCAATGGCTTTCATCTTGATCTACTGTTGTCGACACTTAATGTGGGCCCCTCAGCCAGCAGTCCAACCTACCCTGTCAGTAGCTGAAATTCTGGTCAACTATGTGGTGTCTGGGATGATTCTCTTGGAGCATAAGCTCAGGAAGCTTCTTCCTCCCAGGAGTTGGAGGGACAGGATTATTTCCTCATTTCCAGGGTCCAGTCTATATCACGTGGGAATACTTTGCGGCCAGGGCCAGAAGTAAGCATGTTCTGAATTGTTATTGACAGAAATCTCTGGGGAAATAGCAAGGCTTTACCCACGCTTCAAAATAGTAAACTAAAATTCCTCTAGGACAACCAAGTACTAGAAATCATGACCACACGAGACTGGAAATTTCAGGTATCAGGAGACATAATACCTTCATCTGTAGCCCCAAAGGCAAGTGGAGGAACATCTGCCAGTGTCTCACCCTGCCCGATTGGATTCTTAGCATTAGCCCACTTCCACCCAAACCTCAAACCACATAGTTGGAACAGACCTCTGACATGACTTGCAGCCTACACCCTGAACCACTTTCATTGACCAGCTGTGCACTGCTTCCTAACCTATTGTTGATTTTCTTGGCATCAAACTTATGATTTGTTTTACATCCTCCCCCCATCTCCCATGTTATCTTATGGCCTAGTCTAATCCTCAGATAAAATCTTATATTCAAACCCCAGCTCTCTGGTTTGTACTTCTTCTTTTCCTCTTAACCACAGCTAGGACTTTCTATGGCTATAGTGCTATTAGCTGATCCTGGGAGCTCCATCCTAGTTCAGGCCTTCAGAAGCAGTGATCTTAGCAAGTTCAAAGCAGCCTCACAAGTAGCTAGGACCCCAGACCACCAAGTCAAGTATTTTACCTTGGTCATCCTAGTACTACCAGGAGTGTTCCACCATGTCATGACCAGCATCCCACGTGTATTCCAAAGCTATGAAGTTGAGATATATTTGGGCAACATGCTTAATTATACCTCAGCTCAGATGGTTTGGGTGACCTTCAGAGCAATCATCCTTGGCCACCCCAGAGTAGAATTCCCTGAGACCATACTCTCCTCAAAGCATTTAGATAATGCTGACAAAGGTGACTGTGGTCTCAGAGCAGGAGCTCCCTTAGGCCCTTGTAATTAAAAAGTTTCTTAACTTCATGAGCTACTATTACCTTCTATCTACAGCAGTCTGACTTGTCTTCATTTCCAGTGCTACCCATGATCCAAACGATCACCATCTGTCTCCTGGACCACTGAAGTAACCTAACAAATCTCTTCACTACCATCATTGAGCACCTATAATCTTTTCTCCATAAGTAGCCAGAGTGATCTTTTAAATACAAATCATGCCACAGCACTCCCATGTCTAAATCTCTCCAATGTTTGTGGTTATATTAAAAAATAAAGTCCTCATTTTTGGGGAACTATATATAAAGTATTTATGGATGAAAGGTTATAATGTCTGGATTATGTTTAATAATTCAGTGTGTCGCAGGATACAAAATCAATGTACGGAAATCTGTTGCATTTCTAATCAGCAATAATGAAGCAGCAGAAAGAGAAATCAAGGAATCATTTCCATTTACCAATGCACCAAAACCAGTAAGATACCTAGGAATAAACCTAACCAAAGAGGTGGAAAACCTGTACTCTGAAAAGTATAAAACACTGATGAAAGAAATTGAAGATGACACAAAGAAATGGAAAGACATTCCATGCTCCTGGATTAGAATTGTTAAAATGTCTATACTCCCCAAAGCAGTCTACATATTTAATGCAATCCTTATCAAAATACCAACAGCATCTTTCACAGAGCTAGAATAAACAACCCTAAAATTTGTATGGAACCACCCAAAACCCTGAACAGCCAAAGCAACCTTGAAAAAAGAAGGCTGGAGACATCACAATTCTGTACAAAGTTATTACAAAATTATATTACAAAGTACTAGTGATCAAAATAGTATGGTACTGGCACAAAAATAGACACATAGATCAATGGAACAGAATAAAACCCCCCAAAATGAACACATAACTATATGGTCAATTGATCTTCAACAAAGCAGGAAAGAATATCCAATGGGGAAAAGACAGTCTCTTCAACAAATGGTGTTGGGAAAACTAGACAGCTACATACAAAAGAATGAAACTGGATCACTTTCTTACACCATACACAAAAATAAATTCAAAATGGATTAAAGACCTAAATGTGAGACATGAAACCATAAAAATTCTAGAGGAGAACACAGGCAGTAACCTCTTTGACATCGGCTGTAGCAACTTCTTTCTAGATATGTCTTCTGAGGCAAGAAAAACAAAAGCAAAAATAACTATTGGGAGTACATAAAAATAAAAAGCTTCTGCACAGTTAAGGAAACAATCAACAAAGCTAAAAGGCCACCATATGAAATGGGAGAAGATATTTGCAAATGACGTATCTGATAAAAGGTTAGTATCTAAAATCTAAGAACTTATACAACTCAACACCCAGAGAACAAATAATCCAATTAAAAAATGGGCAGAAGTCATGAACAGACATTGCTCCAAAGAAGACATACAGACGGCCAACAGACACATGAAAAGGTGTTCATCATCACTTACCATCAAGGAAATGTAAATCAAAACTACAATGAGATATCACCTCACACCTGTCAGAATGGCTAAAATCAATAACAGAAGAAACAAGTGTTGGCAAGGACGTGGAGAAAAAGGAACCCTCTTGCACTGTTGCTGGAAATGCAAACTGGTGCAGTCATTGTGGAAAACAGTATGGAGGTTCCCCCAAAAGTTAAAAATAGAACTACCATATGATCCAGCAATCACACTACTGGGTATTTACCCAAAGAATACAAAAACACTAGCTCAAAGGGATACATGCACCCCTATGTTTATAGCAGTATTATTTACAATAGCCAAGATATGGAAGCATCCCAAATGTCCATCAAAAGATGAATGGATAAAGAAATTATATATATATCTCCATATATATACGGATAAAGAAGAAATGGTACATATATATATATTTCATATATTTATACATGTGAATATTATTCATCCATAAAAAAGAATGAAATCTTGCCATTTACAATGGCTTGGATGGAGCCATAGAGTATAAGTGAGATAAGTCAGTCAGAGAAAGACAAATAGCATATGATTTCACTCGTATGTGGAATTTAAGAAACAAAAACAAATGAGCAAAGGAAAAAAAGAGAAAGACACACCAAGAAACAAACTCTTAGTTATAGAGAACAAACTGTACCAGAGGGGAGGAGGTGGGGGATGGGTTAAATAGGTGATGAGATTAAGGGGTGCACTTTGATGAGCACTGGGTGATGTATGGAAATGTTGAATCACTATATTATACACCTGAAACTAACATAACACTGTATGTTAACCAACTGGAATTAAAATAAAAACTTTTAAAAAGGGAATGTATGTAAAGCTAATTGAGTTTCTTTGGCCCAAAATAATCAAGGAATTTCAGGCAAAACGTGACAACTGCATTTCAAGTGTTTAGTAAAATCATTGCCCACACAAACAAACTATAAGGATATAAATCATCCCTCAAACCCCTAGAATTAATTGTTTTCCCTTGAATAAAATAATTATTATCTGGGCAACATATTGGTGTCTTGACACTTGTCGTGCCCAGTGAACCTTGCCTGGAATCAGAGAATATCCGTGATAGTACAGGTATGCTGGGAGGCACTTTTGCTTGCATGCATTTTGCCTGAGAGAGTTTGAGAGTTCGTTGTTATGGAAACTGTCTCAATTGTCAGGAATCAAAAAGTGAGAATTACTCCTGTCATTATCCAAAGAACCTCTGTATTAAAATTTAAGAAATGTTAATAAACATGGTGGGGTTCCTCTGGCCATAATAAGATCGGGTAGAATGGGCATGTGGGCTGTCAAGTCCATACATATAATGATATGAAGAGTATGCCTCTGGCCTCCCACCCACCTCCTTGATATTTTGAAGGGAGCCCTATCTGACCATTGGAATCTGAAATCAATGGAAGGGCCCAGATGGGTAGATAAGGGCTCTGTTTGCAGGTAAGCTAAGGAACACATTTCCATTTGCTGATGGGTAGGTGATGGGGGCAACACAGTACCCCAGACACAAAGGAAAAACACTATGACACCTGCATAAGGCACCAAAGTGACTGTTCAGAGATCAGGTTTTGTTACATGTGAAAGCTGCTATACTGTTGGACAGCAATTCTGTATCTGGTAGTGAACTGGTTAGAATACTTGTCACTTTACAAAGTACAACTGGAAAGGGGAACAGAAGCTGGACCTATAATGCAATGATTTTCAAAACTCAAACAACATCAGCATTTCCTGTAGGAATTGTTGAATACAGATGACTGAGGCTTACTCTAGAATTTCTCATTGACTAGGTCTGGAGTGATGCCAAGGATTTGCATTTCTAGCAAGTTTTCAGGTGAATTCTGATGCTGCTGGCCTGGGGACCACATTTTGAGAATCACTGACATAATGCATCATATCAGTGTTTACCCACCAGGGAAGTAATTAGGATAGGAGATATTCCAAACTCAAAGCAATAATGATGATGATCAGATTAGCTGTTTATTCTCAAACCTGCTAAAGAAAGAAGAGCATGGGGACATATAGTGGGGTGTGTATGTCACACATTTTGAGGGGAATTCCATGACTACCTTAATCTTTGATAAGTGGGAAGCTCTTTCCAAAGCACCAGGAATTAGCAAGCCTCCACCCACAAAACATTGTCTAGATACTGCAGTGTTTAGTCTTTGGAACTGGAAGTTGTTTCTGTGACAGGAATGTTGCTAGTGATTTTGAGAAGAGGACACTCTCATTGTTTACCTGGAGGATCCAGAGATAGTCCCCTGAGAACATGTTGGGAAATTCTAACTCACTGAAGGAAGTGGCAGTACTCTTCTTTGCAAGGGTACTCCTAGGATGCTTGTTCCTCATCACTCTTACTCCTGGTGAGAAGGGAGGAATTCTTTTCACAACAAAAGTTATCCAACTCCTCCTCCCCATCTTCCTTCAGGTGAGGAGGAGGCCATTTATTACAGTAATGCATAGACTTTTTCTTTTTTTTTTTTTTTTCAGGAGAGGAAACAAATAGAAGCAATAGAGGTTTATTGGTCTGGAAGGTACTTCATCTGAAGAATAGGTGTTTCCACTCTCCTCCTAGAGCCAAGAGACATTCCTGCTGGTCTTGACCACAAGAAGCCAATGGATCCTGCCATCCTTGACCACAGAGGTAAGCAGAATAGGGCCATAACCCTGGGAGTGGAAGCAGGGGCAAAAGAGTAACAGAGAAAAGGAGGGGGATCTAGGAATGGGAGCCTGCTAGGCACCTTTCTGAGACAGAGTCTGTGGACTAAAGCAGTATTAGCTGGCAATAGGGGAGAAATGGTTCATACCATTTTCTAGATTTCAAATGTATTTAAGTAAGCCATAACTAAAATACTTTTTAAAAAAATCTTATAATTAATCCTACTCTTACAAGTCATCATGGAACATAGTTGCAGTGTTATATAGATAAAATGCTAAGTACAGGATCTGGCACAAAATGTAACAGAAACTACCATTTGTTAAACACTAACTCTGTGCCAGACTCAGTACTGAGCCCTTCATCTACATTTTCTCATTTCATTCTCCTAACAATCCCCTGAGGTAGACTGTAGCATTTTATAAATGAGGAATTACAGCTCTGAGAGATGAAGTGACTTACCCAGGATGATACAGCAAGAGAATTGGGAGTATTTGGCTGCAAAAAGAAGAGCAAACTAAATCTAAAGCAAGGAGAAGGAAGGAAATAATAAAGATTATAATGGAAATAAATGAAATAGAAAGTAGAAAAACTATAGAGAAAAGAAATAAAACCAAAAATTGGTTCTTTGAAAAGAACAACAAAATTGACAAACCTTTGGCTATATTGAAATCAACAGAGAGGATTCAAATTAGTAAAATCAGGAATAAAAGAGGGAACATCACTACTGACCTTATAAATATGAAAATGATTATAAGAAAATAGTACAGATAACTATATGCTGAGAAATAAGATAACTTAGATAAAATGGGCAAATTTATAGAAAGATGTAAACTACTGAAATAGACCTAGGAAGAAGTTGATAATCTTAACAGGCCTGTAACAAGTAAAGAGAGTGAACTAACAACAACAACAAAAAATTACCCACTAAGAAAAGCTGAGGTCAAGATGGCTTCACTGGTGAATTTTACCAAAATGTTTAAAGAAGAAAGAACACCAATCCTTTGCAACCTCTTTCAAAAAGTAAAAAAAAATAGAGAACACGTCCCAATTCATCCTATGAGGGCAATATTGCCCTGATGATAAAACCAGACAAAGGCATCACAACAAAATGAAATTACAGACCAGTATCTCTTAATGAAGATCCTCAACAAAATACTAGCAAAATCCTCAACAAAATACTAGCAAAGCTAATCCAGCAGCATTTAAAAAGGATTATCCACAATGACCCAGTGGGACTTATCCCAGGAGTTTAAGATTGGTTCAACATATGAAAACCAATCAATGTAATATACCATATTAATAGAACACAGGGAAAAATCTACATCTTTATCTCAATAGATGCTGAAATAGCATTTGACAAAAATCCAACACCCTTTCATGACAAAAACATGAAACAAACTAGGAATAAAAGAGAACTTCCTCAACCTGATAATGTGTATATATGAAAAACACACAGTTAACATCAGACTTAATGGTGAAAGACCAAAAGTTCTTCCTCTAAGGTCAGGAACAAAACAAGGATGTCTACTCTCACCACTTCTATTCAACATTGTACTAGAAGTTTAAGCCAGGAACATTATACAAGAAAATGAAATAAAAGATATCCAAATTGGAAAAAAAAAAAAGAAGTAAAACTGTATTTATTTATAGTTGACATGATCTTGTATATAGAAAATCCTATGAAATACATGGGGTGCCTGGGTGGCTCAGGTGGTTAAGTGTCTGCCTTCTGCTCAGGTCATGATCTCAGGGTCCTGGGATCGAGTCCTGCATCAGGTTCCTTGCTCAGTGGAGAGTCTGCTTCTCCCTCTGCCCCTCTCTCTCTCGAATAAATAAATAAATCTTTAAAAAAAAAGAAAAGAAAATCCTATGCAATACATATACATGCAGCAACTATTAGATTTAAAAATAAATTCAGCAAGTTTGCAGGATACATGGCTAATGTAAAAAAAATTAGGTGTATTTCTATATATCTGTAATGAATAATCTAAAATGAAATTAAGAAAATCCTTTTTACAATAGTATAAATACTTAGGCATAAATTTAACTAAGGAAGTAAAAGACTTGTACACTAAAAACTATAAAACATTGCTGAAAGATGACAATACTCCCAAAGTAATCTACAGATTCCACCCAATTTCTATCAAAGTCCCAATTGGCTTTTTTTTTTTTTTTTTAGAATTGTACAAGCTGATCCACAAAATCATAGGGAAAGGGAAGGGACTCAGAATAATGAAAACAATCTTGAATGGGAAGAAAAAAAGTTAAAGGACTCATACTTCCTGATTTCAAAGCTTACTACAAAGCTACAATAATCATGACAGTGTAGGGCTGGCATAAGGATAGATATTAAGATCAATGGGATAGAACTGAGAATCCAGAAATAAACCCTTGCATTTATGGTGAGTTGATTTTCAGCAAGAGTGCCAAGACTATTCAATGAAGGAGGAATAGTGTTTCAACAAATAATGCTGGAATAACTGACAATCCACATGCAAAAGAATGAAGTTGAACCCCTGCCACAGAATATACACACAAATTAACTCCAAATGGATCATAAAACTAAATGTAAGATGGAAAACTATAGGGGTGCCTGGCTGGCTTGGTCGTTGACCATCTGCCTTCGGCTCGGGTCGTGATCCCGGGGTCCTGGGATCGAGCCCCGCATAGGGCTACCTGCTTAGCGGGAGGCCTGCTTCTCCCTCTCTCACTCCCCCTGCTTGTGTTCCCTCTCTCACTGTCTCTCTGTCAAATAAATAAATAAAATCTTTAAAAAAAAAAAAGATGGAAAACTATAAAACTCTTAGAAGAAAAACCTGAGTTATTCTCCATAACATCAGTTTAGGCAAAGCCTTCTTAGCTATGACACCAAAAGCACAAGTGACAAAATAAAATGTAGATAAGTTGTACTTCATCAAAATTAAAAACTGTTTTGCTTCAAAGTATACTATCAAGAAAGTGAAGGGGCACCTGGGTGGCTCAGTTGGTTAAGCATCTGCCTTCAGCTCAGGTCATGATCCCAGCATCCTGGGATCAAGTCCCTCATCGGGCTCCTTGCTCAGTGGGGAGCCTGCTTCTCCCTCTCCCACTCCCCCTGCTTGTGCTCTCTCTCTCTGACAAATAAATAAATAAAATCTTTAGAAAAAAGAAAGGAAGTGAAGAGATAGCACACAGGACAGGAAAAAATATTTGCAAATTGTATAAGGGACATGTACATAGAATATATAGAGAAATCTTACAAATCAATAATTAAAAAGCAATTAAAAATTTAGGAAAGGCTTTGAATAAACATTTGTCCAAAGATGGTTCACAAATGGACATTAAGCACATGAAAAGATGCTCAACATGTTAGCCATCAAGGAGATGCAAATCAAAACCACAATGAAAAAAAAAAATGAAAAAAAAAAGAAGAAAAAACCACAATGAGATACCATTTCATACCCACTAGGGTGGCTATAATCAAAAAGACAGATAATAACAAGTGTTGTAGAAAATGTGGAGAAATTGGAATCGTCATCCTCTGCAGGTTAGAATGTAATGTAAAGTAATGCCACCACTGTAGAAGACAGTGGTGGTAGTTTTCCAAATAGTTTAACAGAGTTACCATATAACCCAGCAATTCCATTCTTAGGTAATACACAAGAGAAATAAAAGCATATGCCCACAGAAAACCTGCACACAAATGTTTATACAGCAGTATTCATAATAACCCCAAATGGAAACAATCAAAATGCCCAGTAACTAATGAATGACTATATAAAATATAGAATATTATTTTGCAAGAAAAAGAAATGGAATACTGATACATGCTACAATCTTGGAAACATTATGCTAAGTGAAAGAAGCCAGCCAGAAAAGGCCACATGTTGTATGATTCCAATTATATGAAATTTCCAGAGTGGGCAAATCAGTAAAGACAGAACACAGCTTGGTGATTGCCAGGGGCTGCAGAGGTGACAAGACTCTTTCCTTGACCAATCTTTAGTCAGCCTCCTCTAAGCCCTTTACTCAACTAGGACTTGTCCTTGGACCTAGATCTTAGGCCTACATAGCCTAGTTTTAGCAAGAATCCTGTTAGGACAATTTAGTGAGAATCCCCTACTCTAGACTTGATATGTCAAATTCCCAATTCCCTACTGTCCCCCAGGTATTTCTGATTACCTTAGCCTGCCTTCAGCAAGAATACAATTTAGTAAATATCTCCCTACGCCTGTTGCCTCCTCTTAATTTTCCATCCACCAACCACGCCCCTCCCCAACCTGCTCCTTCGCTATAAATCCCTACTTATCTTTGCTGTATTTGGAATTGAGTTCAGTTCTATACTGAGATCTCTTTTGTCCCATATTGCAATAGTTCTGAATAAAATCTGTTTTTACTGTCTTAACTACTGTCTGGCTGCTTTTGTTTGTTTGTTTGTTTGTTTTTTAACAAGGGTTGGGGTGGGAATGGGAAGTGATTGTTAATGGGTATGGAATTTCTTTTTGAGATGATGAAAATGTTATAAAATTGATAGTAGTGATTGTTGCACAGCTCTTTGTACACACTGAAACCCATTTAATTGTATACTTTAAATGGGTGAATTGTATAGTATGTGAATCACATCTCAATAAAGATGTTAAAAAATTGGCTATGTCTGGATCTGAACGCAGCTCTAACTAACTCTAAAGCTCACACTCTTCACAAGACTGTTAGGCCCCCACCCTGGATGTGCTTGATAAATGCACGGCTGTCCTTAGGGCTACTGCTTTGATTACTCAGTGGAGAGAAGAATTCATGACTTAGAAGATCACCTTGGAAGGGCTTTGGAAGTTCATGGACCTGAGGAGCAACCAACACGGCCCAGAGCAGTTGCTAACTGCCCCAAAGCAAGTCTGGATTCCCAGGGATTCTACTATCAGATTTTAACTATGAGGGGAAGCAAGAACTGCTTACTGACACTTGTCAACCTGGGGACACAGAACTCTTCCGTGACTTCCCATTTCGGGACCCAGGAAATAGCACTCGACTGGGTCTTGCCTACAAGCCTCTCGTCACCAGGTGCAGGCCATCCCCTGTGCTCACTGGGTGCTGGCAGAGTTCCAGGACCAGCTACCACAGACCTAGAAATGACTGAAGGCAGAAATGATCTTAGGCATCACCCCCGCTCTGCTACCTGGGTCCTGGCAAGACTGAAGCCAGCACCTCCACCTGGGTCACCACAGCAGACTGGGGGTGCCTGAGGCCTGTTCACCCTGGCTAGTCAGGACATCAGGCAAGATGCCCATGGGCATGGCACTGTCTTATCAGAGACATGAGGACAAGAGAAAGAGAAAAGGCTGTGCCTAGGCAACCAGAAGGACCACTACACTTATCCTTAAACCCCAAATTCCCACAGGGACAGAAGCCATACAAAGAATCTTGACTCCTTTCCCTCAAGTCATTATGTCACACTTCCCAGACAACCCCTGCAAAAATGGCCTTTCCTTTGCCCAACACAAGACTCCCCTTGGCCTTGGGTCCCTTGTAACAATAGCAACTATTGATTGGGCCCTTACTCTATGCCAGCTACTCTGCTAAGTCCTTATTCCTCTTATCTCATCTCATTCACTACAATATCACCAGAGATAGGTGGCCCCATTTTGCAGAAAAGGAATCTGAGACACAGAGAGGCTAAGTGGCTTGCCCAAGTTTGCACAGCTAAGTGGTAGATCTGGGCTTTGAATTCTGGCAGTCTGGATTCAAACCCATGTTCTGGGTCACTTCTCGAGCATCTGTATCTCTGACCAGGTACCTATGTGGTGACCCCATCAGGGAAGGAGCTTCAAGAAAGGTGCAGATGCCTTTTGTACTGTTAACCAAGCCCAAGTGTGAAGCCAGCCTGGAGACAACCTCAGGGATCCCACCACCACCAGGAAGGCCACTGACCCACCCACCTCCCCACAGCTTATTCAGTCAGAGCAGCCCATTCCACAGTCCATATCTGCTGTAATTATGATCCTCTGACCCTGTCACTGGTCCATCCTACCCGGCTCTGTTGTGAAGCCAGGTGCAGCAGGCCAGAGCTCAGACGGGCATCATATGCCGATGCCCTGGCCCACAGCATCACCAGCAGCAAGCACACCAATCTGTCTTTTTTAGGTTTCCTCAGCCCTTGGGACCCTGCAGCCCACCAGAGGGCACTGTGAGTATTTAATTAAGTGACATACTACCAAGCTGGGGGAAGTGGGGTATCCCCAGAGGTTTTAGCCCACTTTAAGCTGGCTCCACCAGGCAAACCCAGAGAAACTCTGCCTTTTCTTGCCCCTGTCCCTCACCCATACACACAGGTAAGCACCTGAGGATTCCAGGCCCAGGATAACTCTTTTTAGTAGCTGCCTTACTCTGTCATAAGGACAAAGATAGATGTACAAGAAATAGCCAATTTCCTTATTTTCCTTAAATCAATCAAAATCTGACTTTATTCTCACCTCCTGGGCTCTTAGGAACTTTAATCTGTTATTAACACGTATTTTTTCCTATCACAGAGTTAGGCAAATCCTGGAGTCAAATGTGGAACAAAAGCTTTGATGAGACCCTTCTTCTCACCAGTCATTGGTCCATGGACAGCCAGCCTCTATTTTGAATTGGACATTGCCTCATTTTGACTGGTTGGACAGCATGCCCTTCCAGTCATTAAATATTTGATCACCACCTTTGGGTTATAGGAGCCAGGTGAAATTCCAGCTTCTTTAGTTTGGTCCCAAGGTTTTCCTGAGCCTGCTTCCTGTCACCTTTCCCAGTCTTATCTTTTGCTGCACCCTCCCTTGCACCTTATGTTCCAGCAATACTAAACTACACAGAGTTGCCAGACTATAGCATGCTACTTTCACCTCACCTCACCCCTGCCTTTACTCTAGGTGTTACCTCTGCCTGGGTTGCCTCCTACACTGCCTCAGCTCAAGTGCCCCCTCCTCTGGAAAGCCTTCTCTAACTATGCTAGTCTGCACAAGGTGATCCTTCTCTGTGTTTCCACACTCCTCGTTGCTTCCTCCTGTCATAGCAATGAGTGCAGCATACTGTACTTGTCTGTTTTCATTATGTGCGTTCTCACAGGTCTGGGAGCAACCAGAGAGTGGAAACTACATTTCCATCTATACCTATTTGTACCTCCTACACCTTATTTAGAGCCTGGCACAGTGAGTTTTGACAATTAAATGAATGAATTATTAAATGGAATAAATGAGAAAGATGGGGCAGAGCTGAAGTCTGGAGAAGTCGAGAAGAAGCCCATCGTAATATCCCATGAATGGAGTTGTCTGATGTGGCTAGAATGGGTTTTCCCCTCTCTACCCTTCCTGGGCCCCAACTATACCAAGCTGGGACAACAGAAGGGGACCTTCTGTGATGCAACTCAAAGAGGAGAAGATCAATATGAGATTCTTTTAGCAGCATTACACATAGGGGGCAAGCTAAGTGGCAGTCTTGTCAGTGTGAAAGGCCTGATTGTCTTGTAATAGCTTGACAGCGAAGCTGGACCAGTAAGAAATGTTTTCCTTCATCTCCCTTTCTACCTGTAAGGGTCCAAAGCCCTTTCTAGCTCCACTCAGGGGCAAACTAGATGCAACAGTAACCCTAAGGCCTAACCCTAAGGCCAAGGAAGAGAAGAGATGAAATTTTGAGGGGATAGGAAGCTTAAAAGGCCAAGGAGCCTTGGTTGGGGTCAGGGAGGAAGAAAGGGGTCCCAGAGAAGAGGCACTTGAGCCAACTCTGTGGGTGGCCCTTAAAAGGAAGAACAAAGGCCTGCTAAGGCCATTGATTCAGACAGAGAAGCTAATCACAAATTGGGAGGGGCGTGGTAGGGAGGACTCTCCAGATTGCAAGAGTTGCTGGGAGTAAAGACCTATTCTTTACATTGTTCTGGACTCTCTGTGTATGATTGAGCAGGTAATAGTAAGACCTCTTGCCCCCCCCCCAGTAAAGGCCTATATTAGCCTACTCTTCTGATATTAAAAGGCATAATAACAGGGTTATATGATGGGGGGGGGAGTGGGACAAGGGCATTCGGGGTATGGGCCCTGTCCAAGATTGTTAAATTGTAATGCAGAGTCTAACTGCACCCAAAACAAAGCATGCTAGAGAACTGAGTCGAGGAGTGGGCCCCTGGCCTCGAAATTGTTAGCAAAATGGGCCTGGGGCTTAAGAGACAAAGTGGACACAGCCCAGGCAGGAATGGTGCCGGAGAGCCCCTCCCAGTAAGAGAGGGATGTTTTGGAGACAGCTGTGACCTCAGCACTAAAGTTTCTGGAGGAGGGTCACATTTGGAAAGAGGTACTTCACCAAGGAGCTGGGAACCTATTTGTGTTGGGAATTTTCTAGGCTGGTTCAAGCCTAAGATTTCTCTCAGGATATCAGACACAGGCACAGAATTTTTATAGGCATTTCGTTTGCTTCTGGAGATATAAGTTCTCCATATTCCTTGAGGGATATGGCAGAATTAATTTTGAAAGAGCTAAACAGATATTGGAGCCAGTGGGACACAGGAGCCTGAGACAGGTGCCAGAACTAGGGATGCAGCTTGTGAACAAGGAATGCTACTGGGTACCAAAAGCTCTGAAGTTTGGTGGCCTGTTCGGGGATGGGTATGCTATAGGGGGCAGGAGGCAGTAGATCACCTCCTGAGAAAGGAGTTTGAGGAGTGGTTTGGATATGCTAAATAATACATATTTTTTTAAAAATAGAAAAGTCTTGGAGACTATGCTAAGGAAGCATGTCAGAAAGCTTCCAGGGTCTCATTCATGAGGGGGTACATGTACAAAATCTGTCAGCAATGGATGGTGGTTGAATTCAATATAAGTTTTGGAGGAGAGAAAGTGCTGGGGAAGCATATATCAAGTTCTTGGCCCCCTGGCAGAGAGGATCCAAAGTCCCGTGTTTTGGATAAGGCTAAACACCTATTTACATAAAGCAGTAGAGAGGGGAGCCTAAAGCCCCACAAAGAATCAAGCATTGATCAAAACTGCTGACTGGAGTTTCTCATAGCCAGCTGTGGGAGACAAAACTAGGCTGCACAGTTGGCTTAAGGTATTTGACCACTGTAACAACCAACCCTGAAATCTCAATGGCTTAACATTATAAAAGTTTAATGTGGTCTGCAGGGATGGGGGTTCTCTGTTCCTTGTTGTCATTCAGAGATCCAGCTTCATCCATCTTGTTATGCCAGCATCTTCACCACAGGTCCCAAGGTTGCAAGGGAAGAGGAGGACAGCGTGAGGAAGGCACACTTAATATTAACTATCTCAATTTGTAAGTGACACCTATCATTTCTGCTCACTTCCTATTGCCACAAAAACCCATCATGTGACCTAATTTTGATGGAAGGACACTGGCAAAAGTAGTCCCTAGCTGGACAGTTGGTTCCCAGCAAACCTTTATACTACGGAAGAGAAGCACAGATTTTTAGTGGACAGCTGGCTGTCTCTGCCACAACCCACTGGAATTTTCCCTGTTGATACAATTACTTGCTGCTGTGAGATTGAAGTTGAAGTTATTATTATTAGAGATAACCTGGAACAACTAAACCTACATTTTAGGCCCAAACTCAGGTTTTCATGGTTGATGCAGATATAGCTATGGAGAGGCATGTGGAATCGTTGGTGGCTACACCAAGGACAGTGTGGGTTAGGAACCCCTAAGCCTTACCTTAGCTCCCAATCAATCTGAAGGGGCCCCAGGTTAGAATCAGCAGTTATAGGCTACACAGGACTCACTCCTGTGTGGCTTCTCCAAGACCCTCTGGAATAGATTCCCAGCAAGTTCAGGCCCTATTCTCCAAGGCAAATGGGGCTGCAGATAAATGTAAAAATAGAGAGAGACCCATGACAATAATTTCATGGGCAACATCTGACCCAAGTAGAGTGGCCACTACTGGCCATCTACCCAACATCCCCTTCTCCACCACATGTTTTTCCTAACAGGTCTGACTGCACTGATCTGGTAATGGAAGTAGGGGTATGAATGGTACTCTGGGGGAGAGGCTGGTTCATGAAGGAGATGGAGCTACGTTGTTGGGTTGGGGTTTCCTTAGATCTGGTGTGAGTGAAGTGAGATGTTAACAAAGGCAGCCTGCAATAATATTGCTGGGATAGAGTCAGGATTGATGCTTAAGAGGTCACAAGTTGGAAAATAAGAAAAAGCATTGGAGCCAAAGGATGAGGTAAAGTTGGAAGCAGGAGGATAAACAACGAAGAATTTAGGCTGGGAAGTTGAAGGTAGGACAAGGTGGGGTGTGAGACCTGAGTGAAGGTGAGTCATTCCAGACTAAGGCTGAGCACGGATTATTAGTTTAAATGTCCCACCTAGGGGCTTCTCTGAGATTGGAGCAATGCCTTAAGTTTCAGGGGCTGACCACAGCAGTGTGGTATGTAATAGTGTTGTAGGCTGGAGCCTGAGAGGACTCTGAAAACCTCTATAAACACCAAAACAAATCCAATCCACAACTACTGAATGACTGTTGTAGCAATAGATGGGAGGAGGCAGTGGTGACTGACCACTGAGTTTCTAAATGCCCTGCCTGTTTGGGGTAGCATTCTTAAGATAGGTCCAGAAGCCAAAGGCAGACAGGTAGTTTTCCTTCCAGCTCTCTAACAGCTCTAGGTAAGGTCATATGAGCTGAACACAGCCAATCAGATTCTTTCACTGATGTCGAGAGATTATTTGTGACGGCTGTATCAGAACCCAGAATGTGCTGGCACATCCATAAGTGTTCAGAGGTGGCAGTGTTAGCTAGAGCCTGGTGTTAAGGGAGGCTCTTGGCTAGACCTCATCTTCCTTTTTTAATGATTAGATCCTAATCTTCTAGATGATTCTGTGAGCTATATCCCTCCCACATGAGGAGGTTAGCTAGAACTGTTTCTGGCATGTGTAATCCAGAACTCTGACTGATATGATGTCTAGTCTGCTTAAGATGCATATGATCCAGTCCTGGCCCTCATGGAGTGTGCAGTCTAGCTTCTGCTTTGAATACTTTTTGGAACAAAGTGTGTGCTGAAGAGCTAAATATGGTCTGGATGGGGAGACAGACAAGTGACAAGTGATGAAATGATTTAGGAACAGTTCAAGATGAGGTTAAAGAAATAGGAAGTAACTTAATATTTAGTGAATTCTACAAATGTCACCATCTGTAGCAGCTCAGGACAGAGAGGTCAAGAGGCTAGTAAGATCAGGGAAGTGATGAGGTGGGATCTCAGCTGGTCTTGGAAGCTGGGAAGGTTTGGGGGAAGCAGAAGGGATGCACTAGGAGGCTGCCTGCTCCCCCAGAAGTACAGGCTACGCTGGTGGTCAGGAAGCAGTGACACCCAGAATCATCCTTTTTTGGTTCTCTAGTCCTTCCATAGCTTTCATGTACACAGTATCTCTTTTAGGCCTCACAATTCCATTGTAAGGGAGGTAGGACAGGGCTTTCCATTATTCCCTCTTCCCAGATGAGGGAGTCAAGATTCAAATGAGCCAGGTGATTTGTCTAAGGTCACAGAGCCATAAAGCCACAGCATGAGAAGGAAGCATTGGATATGTTTCAACATCTCAATGGATAGGCTAAACCCATGCTCTATTTGCATACTCAAGTATAGGTGTTCACTATTTCCCTCTTTTAAGCTAGACTTCTAGAAAGTTCTTCCTTGTATTGAACTGAAATGTGTGTCCTGTTAACCCACCAGCACCACAGAACTGATCTACAGCAAAGTAAGGACTAGAACTCATGTCCTTTGACTCTCAGTCTGTGTCCTTTCAATCGTCCCTCACTGCAGACTGCTCATGGCCTTGTCCTCCCCTCCTTGCCCCTCCTCCTGCCTAGACTGTGGATAACAGCTGGCTCTTGCCAGGGGGAGGTAAGTGGGAAAGACCAGAAGTTGGTAGGGCAGGCGTGCAGTGGGAGCAAGGTGGCCAGCAGGGCGGCCTGGCCTCTGGTTGGCTCCATTGCCCTGAAAACAATTTGCTTGTCTGGCGTGCTAATTTGCTTTATGTCTTCCCTTATTAATCACATTATTTTGCACAGGCCTGTGAGCTTCAAATGTGTTTGTTATGACTTCAATTAAGTGTGACTGACCATGGCCCCAGCAGTCTGGAAGCAGGATTTCCTCCCTCCCTTGCATTCCCAGATTCCAGAGGCCTCTTTGGTAGCCCCAGCTTGTTCCTCTTGGCAAGACTGTGGAGGGGAGTGAGGTTCCCACTTTCTTCACTCTCAGGGCCCAAGCCTTCATCCTATGGGCAAATAGGCTCCTTCAGGTAAAGCTCAAAAGGAGGGAGGGAAGGAACCTCTATCCCTCCTCCAAGATGTATACCTACCCTTTCCAGGAGTGCAGGAAGACAGCAGTGACAGACATGCAGGGGACAAAATGACCAATCCTGAAAAACATGAGAAAGCAGCCCCCAAGCACACTTTCACTTGTCAGCAAAATGATGAGCATTTGAATGAAATGGAGTGCCTTCCAATTGCAAAGAACTTAATAGGAACCAGCTCAAAATCCTGCAAGCCTACTGAAGGCCCTGTTCCTTTGTAAAAAGCCAGATGGGGTCTATTATTTTTAAGTGTCAACTAGATGGAGGATATGACAGGGAGAAGGATGAGATTCCTCTTCCTGAAAGCCCAGATGAGGTTCAGCATGCTCTGGGGAAGGTACCCTCCTGGCTCCTTCCCGCCTTTCTGCAAGGTGCCAACCAGGAATGTCCTGGTGCCAAGAGCCAGGTCAAGTCCCAACCTGGGTCTCCTCACTGAGGCAGGTCAGCAGCACATCTGGTTTCCATTAACCATTCTCCCCCACCACCCCTCCTCCACTTCTCAGTGCCTCATTGTGTCTCATTGGTGACAGGCTGTTGGAGATGTCTTGACACAAGCTTGCTGAGGGATTCTCAGTATGTGTTGTCCCTTTGCTTGGTGTGCTAGTTTTCTTGGGCCCTCTGGGGTCTTTCCATAGTTAGTCGATCTGTCAGTTTATCTGTCTGTCAGTCAGCCTGTCCATCAACCATCCGTCTCTATTAGCCAGCAAGACAGTCTGTCAATTAGACAACCAGACAGTTCGTCTGTTTGTCAACCAGTCTTGGCCACCTGGGCAATCCACCAGTCAATCTGTCCATCTGTCTGTCAATCAGTCAGTATTTTAGGAGGGGAGATGGGACACAGACCACAGGAAGGACACACACCACACCACATGGCAGAGGGGGGGGAGCAGGGCTACCCTTGTTAGCCTAGTGTGCAGTGAAGGCATAAATGCTAAGGAGGCAGCAGTTGAGAGGTGGTCAGAACCAGGGTAGGGCTAATTTGGGAAGGCTTCCTAGAGGAAAAGCATTTGAAAGGGCTAAAAGAACTTTGATTGGACTGGGATTTTTAGCCCCATCCTTGACTCCAACCAAAGCAGCTCAGGGTTTGACCCTGAACTAAGGGGTTAGGGACTGAGAACTGAGGATTCGGTTGTGCTGTGGAGAGAATTCTACTCCTAGCTGTCTCTTGATGAGCTGTGGGACCTCGAACTAGTTCTCTGAGCCACAGCTTCCCATCTGTACCACGGAGGAACAAGTAGGGGGCAGCAGTAGACCAAACAAACCCCAAAGGCCCTTCCAGCTCTGATGTGCCCTGGTTTTTTCTCAGGTTTGTGTCTGGGAGAAGGAGGGAGTGAAATCCTGAAGCCTAACTTAGGCCCTCAACTAGGGCTTTGGGTCTGGATCAGTTTTCTGGACACAGGGCCTCCAAATGGAAGATACCAATCCTAAAGAAAAATGGACAGACATACAGACACACAGATGCATGTGCACAGATGTCTGGGTGGGGCACCCCTCAGCTAAACAACAAACTGCAGTGGTTGATCTGTCTGAGGGTGGATTTATTGGAGGCAGTTGTTCTGGGTTGGGGTGTTGTGGAATGGGTGAGCCATTTCTGGGACTGGTAGAGGGATGGGAAAGACTGGAGGAAGTGGATTTGTCAAGAAGTTTGTGAAGGAGGAGGAAAGGTGCTTGTCAGGGAGAAAGGGAGAAGTGTCAGGACTCAAGATCTTGCCCCTCCTTCCCAAGTCATTTTTTCTCTTCACCTCTGTATCCCCTCCCCAGGCCATTGTCTGGGGGGCATATCCAGTCTAGAGGTCTCTCAAACACAGACCTCAAGGTCATAGGAAGGCCAGCCTGGGAGGGCCCTTTGAAGCTGTCCACCAAGGATACTAAAGCCCAGAAAGGGGACAAGACTTTCTCCTTAGAATACAGTGTAAAAATCACAGTAATAGATACATGAACAAAATGCTCTGGGTGCACAGAGGAGGAATCAGCTGTCTGGAAAGGCTTTACCGGGGTGCTGACAGTTGGCTTCAATCTTGAAGAATGAGTAGGAGAACAGCAGGTGTACAGGGAAAAGGATTCCAGGCAGAGAGAACCACAATGCACACAGGCACAGAGCAGCAAATGTAAATGAGAGGAAATGGTAAACATAGTCTAAAAGACCTAGAGCAAAATGAGCAGAGCAAAGGTAAAATAATGGATTGAAACTAGGTTTTGACGGACCTTAAAGCCCAGGTTGGGAATTTGAGCTTTATCTTCTAAGTATTTGGGACCTGTTGGTTTTTAAGCAGGGAGACCTCAAATTATTACTCTTTTTTAAAGATCTCATTTATTAGAGAGAGAGCAGGGGGAGGGGGAGAGGGAGAAGGACAGAGAGAATCTCAAGCAGACTCTGCACTGAGTGCGGAGCCCAACGCTGGGCTCCATCCCATGACTCTGAGATCATGACCTGAGTCGAAATCAAGAGCCAGATGCCCAACTGACTGAACCACTCAGGGGCCTCATCAGATTACTTTTAATAATAATGCAGATTACATTAGAGTTCATTAATGGAATCATTCTTGTCTGCAGGCTCGGGCGTCAGCCAGCCTGGTTCAAATCCTGGCTCCTTATTAGTTGTGTGACCCTGGGCATGTTAAGCAATTGTCAATGGCTCAGTTTCATCTTCTGTGAAAACAGAGGCAATAATGGCACTTTTTTTCACAGGGTTTTACTGAGGTAAAGCATGTAAAGTTCTTAAAATGGAACCTGCGTCATAGTAAGCACTCAATAAATGCCAGCTAAAAGTAATGATGGTGGTATCTTCCTTTCATGCAAGAGGATTTTTGAGGCTCAGAGAGGTGAAATCACTTGCTTAGGACCACACAGCCAGTTTGTGGCAGAGCTGGGTTTCAAAGCCAAAGTCTGGGCTAAGATTTGTGCCTTAAAAATATCTCCGGAGGCCCCATGAGGGATTGCCTAAAGTGAGGGAGACTGGAGCCCACGCCACCACTTGGGAGGCTGTTGCAACTGCCCGGGCATGAAGATGCCGGCTGGAACCCAGGAGAGCCACTTCGCCCAGCCAAGCTGTCATTTGGGAGCCTCTGAGGAGCTGGCCTGGCCCAGGGAAGAGCTGTTCTTTCCATCAGTGCGGCTGGGGAGGTTAATGGCATTCCCAGGAAGGGCCAGGGATTAGGGGGAGCCTGCTCGGCAGAGCCAAATTCTTTCACCTCTAGTGAGTTTTCCAGAATTTCCCCCTCTGCCCCTCAGTGCCTGGCCCCAAGAAAAAAGAGGGGGGATGGTCTGAGACACTCCCCCTCCCCAGACCCGCGGACCTGGCTGGAGGAGAGTGTGGCCCCCCACCGGGCTGGCCCTAGTCCCGCTGTGGCTGTTCCGGCACAAGCTGTGGGAAAGGAGGAAGGCCCCAGCATGCTCTCTGGGGTGCAGCAGGGGAAGACAAAGAGGAGGGGGCCGGGACCCTTCAGAGGATGGACAATTAGAGAGAAGGCACATTCCAGGGGAATCCACATCTGGGATGAGCCTGAGCCAGGACCAGCCTTGTAATCCATTGCAGATGTGACGGCCAGCAGCAGATGTGGGCAGGACCTCCCTCATGGGTGGCTGGCGGGTAGGGGGGGAGGGCGGGGTTGGGTCTTGCAGGGGCAGGGAGATGAGGAGCAACTCCCAGACACCACCAGGCAGCTCCTCTTGAGAGGTTGCTACCTGGTTGCAATTCCATGCCCAGTACCTTGCCAATGGCAGCATCCAGGCTGGGAGGCCGCAGCTAGCCCAGGAAGACTGGCTTCAACTCAGTGTTTCTGGGAGCACAGCTTGGGCCAGGAGGCCACCAGCCCCCTGGATGGGCTTTTTGCTCCACAAGAAAGCCTTATTTTCAGATGCCATTTGCTGGGCAGCAGTGGTTTCAATGGCCTCAAACCTGAGGAGGCAGGAATTTGGGACTCTGGGTCTAACTTGGACCAGCTCCAGCCTGTTTATCCTCCAGGGACTCTGGGTCTGGCATTGCCAGGAGGAAGTCTAAAGGACGTGTCGGTGCCAGGAACTGATTTTTTGGACCCCAGTGGGCAGGGCTAGATAATGTCTAGTCCTCTGTGCCAGGCATGTGACCTGACAGTTGGCACTAGAACAGTGCCCTGCAGGAAGAAAGGAGGAGCACAGCAAGGGCTCCCTCGTTGGTTGGTTTTGTGAAGGCCAGTCAGAGGCCTGGGGGTGGGGGTGGAGGGAGTCTGGGGAGTATGAGGCAGGATATCCTTGGTCTCTGAGTGGGGATGTGTAATTGTTCCATCACCCAGCATGTTTGTCAGGGCACCTGCTGCCAGAGAACCATCATCTTAGAATGGCAGAATGGGGGACTTGCCCTGGTCCATCCCAATCCCTTTGTGTCACGGAGGAGAGAATGGAGGCTCAGAGAGAAGCACAAGTTTGCCCCAGGTTAGACAGCCAGGAGCAGAGCTGAGCCAATAAGGCAGGGCTCTCCATTCCCAGCTGAGTGCTGTTTCCCACAGCCCCAGGCTACATGGTAGAATGAATGGATGAGTAAGTAAGTGAGTGGATGAGTGAATGGAAAGGCTTGGCTGCTAAGATGGAGTTGTGGCCTGGCCAAAGTTTTGTAGACAAAGAGGGCATGTCCATTTCCAGCTTCTCAGCAACATATTGCTTGCTTGAAATGGGAATCCATCTTGCCCCCCTTTCTCTCAACCATGTCTGTCTCCTCACAGGCTCCAAAGAAGGGGAAGGATTCACCCCAGGTCACCCACCATGCCTAGGGCAGGGGCAGGGTGGAAAGCCAGGTGTGCCTTGAGCCCCCACTCCTCATCTCCTTCTGCCAGAGCTGAAGACAACTTCCATCCATTTCAGAGGCAAGGAAACCAGAGACAGGCCCAGAGGGGGCGCAAGACGGATTACAGGATGAGCTTTAAATCAGGCCTGGCAGGACACTGTGTGTAATGGATTCCTGTTGGCGGGAGCAGCATTTGTGGCCCCTGTGGGTCTAGGCAGCCCCCAGAGCTATGTCATGCCAGGCTAACGACAGGTGGCAGCAGAGGACCATGGTAGGTAGCCTAGGCCTTGTCTAGTAGGCTTACCCAGCCCCCTTCCTCAGGGCCGAAGTTGGCTAGATTGGTACCCTGAGTGCATGTGGGGCCCTATGGCAGAGAGCCCAGGCTGAGGTGCCTGGGGTACCCCGAGGTGGGATACGTGGGTGTTTACTGAAAATCAGCGTCCTCAGCAAAGGCGAAAAGCAGGACAGAACATCTGGGAGGGAAGAAGTGGTGGTGGTGGTGGTGGGGCTGCTGGACAGAGCCTAGGAGGGAAAGGGAACTGCAGAGAAAGAGAGACAAAGAGACAGAGGGAGAGATGGAGAGACAGAGAAATGGGCTGACAGTTTACAGAAAAATAAAGAGATTCCATGGGCTAGATCCACACACATATGCTGAAATCATGGAACTCTACAGCTGGAAGGATCCTTAGAGGCCACTTAGTCCAAACATTCCACCTTACACACGAGTATACTGAGACTCAGAGAAGTTGTGATTTGCTTGAGATCCCACAAGCAAATTTCCAGTAAACAGGCCCCAGCCTAGTTCCTTCCCTGATTCCTGGACTTCACAGGCCCCAGCCTAGCTCCTTCCCTGATTCCTGGACGTCAGTTCTTTCGTCCAAAAGCCACCTTGGATGGTATGCTTAACTGCCCAAAGATCTACCCAGTATTTGCCACTGAGTAGGGGAGACAGAAATGGAGACAGGTACCTCAGACAGAGGCATAGAGAGGCAGAGCAAAAGGAGAAAGGGAAGGGGAGCAGGAAGGAGCAGAGACCTCAAAGGCAGGTGAGGCAAGGTTGTTCTGGTATCAAAAAGCTTATTTCCCAACTGGCCTGCCTTCTAGGGTCCCACCTGAGGTCAGGTAGCCAGCCAACTGTGAAGGACACTTAATCTTCCACATTGGACATTCTGTGCCCCTCAGCCCAAGCCTAGTCCACTCTAGAACAGGGACCAGTTACATGAAAAAGGGGCCCAGGTGGGATGCCTGGGTGGCTCAGTCAGTTGGGCATCTGACTCTCGATTTTGGCTCAGGTCATGATCTCAGGGTTGTGAGATCAAGCCCCGCGTTGGACTCTGCACTCAGTGGGGAGTCTGCTTGGGATTCTCTTCCTCTCTCTCTGCCCCTCCCCCTGCTCACTCTCTCTCAAATAAATAAAATAAATCTTTAAAAAAATAAAAGAAAAAGGGGCCCAGGTTGGATCCTAGAGCTGGAGAGACACCTTGATTTTCTTCTACCTCTGTTGCCACATCACTTTGAGATCACTGTTTGATTTTTCCACATAGCATGGGCACATTGGTTTCTGACCAGGGCCCAAGCTCTGCCATCTCAGGCCTGCTGGTCCAAGATAGGACATCCATGCTATGTCATCATCAACTCTAGTGACCATATTTTTCAAACTAAAAATCAGACCAGATTGTCTAATGCATCATCCAATCACAGAACAGAGTATTTTAAATTAAGCTTGTCCCTGGAAATCTGAGCCATCTGGTTACTGTCCTGTTACTCCACCCATTGGTTTCCCCTTCACACACAGGCCTGGAGATGCCCCCAGCTGTTAGCCAGGCCCTGGGACTGAGAAATGAGGAAGGGGAAAGAAAGCTAATGTATACTGAGCTCTTGCCATGTGTCAGGCATTTTCTGTCCATTATCTCATTTACTTCCCATGACAGCCGTATGAGTAGGTGCTTTTTTAATCCTCATTTCACAGATGAGGAAACAAGTTCAGACAGCTGGACTCACTAACCCAAGGTTGCACAAATATACCCAGCTAGGTACAGAGCAGGCTCCATGACCCCAATATAAGGAGCTGAACTCTCCAGCAGAGAAAGCCCTTGTAAGGAATGAAAGGAAGCATGGAACAGAAATGCCACCCTGAAAGCTAGTGGGAACTTGGATGTATTAACAGAGGTAAAGAGACCAAAATGAAGTAGGTTACAGACTTACCCTTCTCTGCCCTCTGGAATATGTGCCCAGTTCTGGGCCCCGTACATTGAGGGCACACTGGTGCCTGTCTATAGGGCAGTGAGGAGGCTGGGGAGCAGGTTAGAACCCATGTCCACGAGTAACGGTGGAGGCACTAAGGCTATTAGGCCTGAAGGAGTGACTTCAGAGACTTCAGACCACAAAAGGGGTATGTATGTTTTATGCGACTCCGAGATAAAAGGTGGTAGTTACGGAGAGACAGATGTGGACTCAGTGCAAGGAAGAATTTTCTCAGAACCCAAACGATCTTGTCATAAAACTGGTTGTCTTGAGAGAGAGTGAGCTCTCCATTACTGCTAATGTGCAAACATGGTTGAGCTGAACACTTGGTCGAGATGTTGCAGAGAAGGCTCAAGTTCTGGATCAGAGGTTAGACTGGATGCCCCCTGAGTTTATTGCAGTGCTGAAACTCCATGAATCTGTGATGGTTGGAACTGTCTCAGGCCACCCCCATGGAGATTCCATAACTTCCTTCCACTGCTTTTTTTCAGGGCTTCACATCTTTTAAAACCAGAAAATCCTTTCTTAGGTCCCACCTAAATTCCTCTTACTGGAGTCATTCTTCGTTCTGTATAGGACCGGCTGCTGAGAAGGGAAGGGTGGAGAAAGCAGCAAAGCAAGGCCACCAGAGACCTAGAGGAGAATCATTCTCAAATAGCAAATGTTAAGCAGACAGATGGCCAATGACGAAGGTGGAGGGAGCACTCAGAAAACATTACAGTTGAGATGTAAATGTATTTTTTCCTTAAAGATATTATCGTTTCTGATTGATTTTGTGATTTAAATTGCTAACACTTGAAAAGTGGTGGGAGCAGTGAGTTGCTCACATCTTCATTATTTGGAATATGACGTTAACCAACCACTCGGTAATGCTAAACATTTTCCTGCTGGTCAGGAAATCCTTTCTTAGGGCTAATCTAGATGTCAATTACAACACCACCAGACTGTTGTTAAACGTTAAATGTGCATAATGATCTATTAAGTAAGAGGTGCAGATTGTCAGGTGCCTGGAAGGTGCATGAGACTGATGGTAGTCGTGGTATGTCCTGACAAGACCACTGGGATGTCCTGGACTGAGAAAATTTTGACTGAAACAGATGGACGGCCCATTTCTGCTAAATCAAATCTTATTTCTCTCCATTTTCTCAGATCTCTATTACTTAGGTCAACATCGATTTACCAGAGATGTGTGCAGCACTCAGAGGATGCTGGCCTGAGGAGCTATCATCCCTGTCCTGGAGGCTCTGGCTAGCTCTTAACATTTCTCTCCTCCATCACCTTAGAAATATACGTTGTCCATCCTTGTGACCAGCTATTCTCAGGAAAGTGCCCCGACTCCGGCATTTTTGCCTGGAGTAGTTTATCCAACTGTGAGAAGCCTATGAAAGGCTGGGAAGTAGTGTAAAGAAAGCCTGTCTTTCTTCCTGCAGGTTGTGTGCATGTCTGGCTTACTATGTGATTAAGGCCAGGTTCTATTTTAGACGTGGACCTGTGGGTTTCTGTAAGAGATACTCTTGTTTTGGAGGAAGATATGGGAGCTTGTTCTAGTGAGTATTTATATAAATTCTAGCTGTGAGGGAGTGTCTTAGGTCAGGTTACTGAGAAGTGGAGCCTGAAACTGGGATCAGGGCATGTGATTAATTGAGGCCATGCCCTTCTAGAAAAGTCCAAAAGTGAGGCAGGAAATCAGGATAGGGAAGAAGTAGCCCAGAAAGGATTCGGTCTTTAGGAAAAGTCTAGCTTTGACCTGATCTAGAGTGGATGTGGGAGCTCTGGAGCATGAATCACACCACAGAGTTATGCCATCTTCAGGAAAGGGACTGGATTTTTGTATTCCTGGATCAGTCACTTATTGCCCCACCCCTGTAGGAGGCAGGTATAACCTCCCATGCAGCTCTGGATTAGGTGGTTTCCATTAGCCAAGGGCAAGTCTCAGGTCTTGCCATTAGCCACAGCACTCAAAGCAGCTAGGACTGGGTGTACAGTTGGAAAGGAGGATCTGGCCCAGGCACCAACATCCTCTACTACAGCACAGCTGCCATTTTAGGTTTCTAAAAGCCTCCTCTTTCTATGAGACACAAGGACTTCAGTCACTATGGCTCTGCCAATCAGCTGTGAGCTAGCTGTGTCTCACTGACCAGAGCTACTGGGGGGTTGTAAATGGAAGGGTTAGGAAGTTGTCACTTCTGCAAGAATGAGATAAGAGTCCAAGTTCCTGGGTCAGGGAAGCCACATGGCTGAAATAGGCAGGGAGCTGGGGCAGAGATACCAGGCAAAAGTGACACTGGAGTTGTGTCAGACCATCAGGAGCGTAGTGCTATCACTTCTAGTGGCAGGGTTGGGGGTGCTCATCAGCTTTTACACTGTGATGAAGCTGGAGTTAATCCGGATGGGTTGTTTTCTGTTGCATATAGTTTTATAAATTATAGGGCTTCCTTTTCCGTCTCCTTGTTCATTTTCCTTGTGAAAATGTTGGTCCTTATCAATATGTTCAAGGGAACCAAGGGAATAGCTTGGCACCCATCCTGGGGGTGGGATGTGGCCCGTGAATGATAGCAGCTAACCCCTATTGAACACTTAATATGTACTGAGCACCTCCTGAGCACTTACTTTCAGACATTATTAGCTCGTTGAGTTCTCCTAGTAGGACTTGGAGTTGTACTGTATATGGGTGAGGGTGGTGAGAAAAGGAGGTGTCAAAGATAACTCCTGGTTTCTGAAAGAATGCCATTATCTGAGATGAATGATAGAGAACACTTCTCTGGCCTCAGTCCTGTCTTCTTTAGACTGGAAAATTATAGTTTCTGTAAATGCTTCCTTGAGGGCCTGTTTTGAAAGCTCTGGAATTTCTTAGAGATGCACTAGATCCTGATTGGGAAATTTCTAGATCACAGAAGATTTACACATTTCTTTATTTCTTTAGTCCCTCTTTACTGACACAATTAGTGTGTCAAAACAATCAGGTTGCACTCAGCCCACCCGGTTTCTCAGATGGACATCATCCTGTAAATTGCTCTGAAACAGAACCACGGCTCTCTTCCTTTACCCCAACTCCAGCAAAATCCTAATCATGAGGATATGTAGGAAGATGTACATTTGCTACCTTGTCCCTTCCCTAAAAAAGAGTCACAAGAAAACTCCATTTTGACAGCAAATAAACAAGCAAGCACTTTTTAAAATTCCAAACACTAAAAAGTAATATGTATTGAGTGCTAAACTAACCTATTTACATGGGTTATTTTATTTAATTCTAAAATCTGTATGAAATAGGTAGTTGTCCATTAGGATGCTTTTAGCTGAAAGTAAAAGAAACCATGATACAAACTGGCTTAAACAATTAGAAAATTTGTCCTCAAATAACAGGATGTCTAGAGGTAGAGCAGACCTAAGCATGGCAAAATCAATGACTTAACTAGGAGGACTAGGATCTTTTCATTTCTTGGTTCTGCCATCCTCAGGAAAAGTTATGCTTAAGGTAGTTCCAAACATCACTTCCAGGCATAACATCACCTGAAGGAAAGGAAAAACTTTCTTTTTCTCCATAGGAGGAAGGAAATCTTTCCCAGAATTCCCCAGATAGACTTCCCTTCATGTTCTGTTGGCAAGGATTGAGCCACGTGTTCACTTCTGAACCAATTACTAGCAAGGAGAATGGAAAATACATGATTGGATTAGCTTACTTATTTGAGATGGAAGGAAGGACACTAAAATATTACCATGTTCCCATTCTACAGAAGAGGAGACTAAGGCTCACTGAGATGAAGTAACAGAGCAACTTGCCCAAAGTAACATATCCAGTAAGTGACAGAGCTGAGTTATAAATATAGTACTTCCCTATTTGCTGTACTTATTAATTACTAAATACTTGTTAATTGCTAAGAGCTTACTGAGGTTATACAAGGAATCCTTATTATCCAAGTATTCGTTTTCCAAGTCCCTGCAGTCAGAAGGTTGGGTAGCAAAGCAAGAGACCATTAAGATATTCACTAGTGAACTGGCCAATGATTAAATTACTTTGGCATCCCTCCCAGATTAACAGTAGCATCTAGATCAGTCTTTTCTTGTTGTTGGGTATTATAGACATCAGAGAGTAAAGAACAAATTCAATGCCAATCAGTTTGCAAAGTTAAACTGCAAATATGAGAAAAGATTCAGGAGTTCATGAACAAAGCATCAACAAAAGTGATACTGGAAAACTGCTGGAATCTCAGAAAAGCCATGAACACATGAGAGCCTGGCAGAATTAGATCAGTTAACAGTTAAAGAAGAGCAAGTCATCAAGGATGAGAACAAGATAAAGGCTTCAAAGGATAATGATTTGACTCACAAACTCTTAAGAGATATCCTTGGGAAAGCCAAAGTCCTTGGATTATTTTGTTATAAAGTGATCTTTATGATCATGCTATGTAAATCAAAATAAAAATGTTATGCCATGCTGTCATTCAGTTTTGTCAGAAAAATCATACTATAAATCAACTAATGCTTGAGTGATTCTTTGCCTGACCTAAGAAATAGAACATAGCTGCAATTGCAGCCTAAATTTGTGAAATATGAGATAACCTGCTTGTCATAATTTTTGATTTTGGTTTTCTGCGACAAATTCAAATAAACTTTTTAAAAATTTTTTTGTTCAAATTCCAGTTAGTTAACATAGAGTGTAATGTTAGTTTCAGGTGTACAATATAATGATTCAACACTTCCATACAACACCCAGTGCTTATCACAAGTGTAGTCCTAAATCCCCATCACTTTTAAAAAATGTTTTACTATGACAGTTTAAACAGATTCACTTTAAGCGGAATTTCCCCCCCCCCCGACCCATATCAATTATCTGCAGATAAAGAAGTTCTCCTATAGAATGTTAAGATCACCCTGGGATCAAATCAATCTCACCCAGCCACTCACTAGTTTTTTAGCTTTGGCCAAGTTTCTCAGCTTTTCTAAGCCCTTGTTTCTCATTTGTAAAATGAGGAAGCTTCATAAAGTTATTGTAAAGATTAAATTACACTACTCATATAAAGCACTTACCTTAGTCCTTCACATGTAGTACGTACTCAAGGAATGTTAGCTGTTGTGATGTTGTTAAAGTGATTGTGTGGAATGACAGCAAAAAACATGGGCTTCAGAGTATGTCAGACCCCGAGTTCTAATTCTGCTCAGTCATTTCCTTATTATGTGACCTGGAACAAGCCACTTCCCCTTTCTGGACCTCAGTGATCTTACCTAGAAATTAGCGTGGGTAGGGTTGCCGTGACAGTTAAATAAGATAACTGATGCCCAGTAGTCACTGTCACTTAACCAGTAAGAGTTTTTATTTATCTGTGTTGAATATTGTATCCAGTGTTGTGTGCAGCTGTGAATGTGTCTGTTGGGGAGACATGGATAATAAATGTAAGGGGTTCCTGTCCTCAAAGGGCTTATATCTCACAAAGAAAACCATTAATGTGCTATATGCCAGCTACATGCCCTCTCTGGGCCTCAGTTTTCCTTTCTGTAGTACTAAGTCTTCAAACTAATTGATCTTTAAGGTTCTCAAACTCTGAGAATCTATATAAGCATGTGGATTCCTGAAACAAGTATAAAGAAAGCCAAGGCAACTTGGTTCCAAGCATGATATACTGGAGTTCATAAAGAGGTCCTTCAGGAACTCACAGGAGGGAAGGGAATGTCATCCAATGGAACAAGTACTGGCTTTGGGGCCAGACAGACCTGGATTTAAATCCCAGCTCTTCCACTTGCTAGCTGGATATCCTTGAACCATGAACTTCTCCTTTCTGAGCCTCTGTCTCCTCCTCTGTAAAATGGGACTTAAATGCCCTACTTATAAGGATATGGTGAGAAATAATCAAGCCCACACATTTGAAAGTGTCTCATATGCAGTAGGTGCTTTGCTTCTTGCTTAAGGAGACTTCCTGGAGACTTGGGGCCAGGAGTTTTTGGTGGGAATAAAGCTGCTAGAGAACTGGGTACAGTTGGGCAGAATAGCAGAGAATGGCTTTTTGGCAGATGCCTTTATTGGGAGGGCAAAATGCCAGGCTCTGACAGGGCAAGCCCAGTACCCTGAGGTCCACGAAGAAGCCATCCCTTTGCCAACCTCTGCCTGGGATTCTCATCAAGCCCTAGAGGGAAAAAAAAGAAACCAAAATGAAATATATATTTATAACAATAATAATAATTATTCTTTCACCAATTTTCTCTTCCTTCGATGGAGTCTGGCAAGGACTACAGAGCAGGAAAACTGCTAAAGTTGAGAGTAATGGTGCCCCCAGGACAAATAAAGAGGGAACTTCAAACCAGCAGATGCTGCTGAAAACCCCAACACAGGAAATATCTGCAGAATGAATTGAGAATTTATGGGGGTTTGGGTTTTCAGGATTTATAAGTAAGTTCCATGAGCAGAGGAGGGAGATGAAGGAAAGAGAGCAGGACAGGGCAAGAGGAGTGGGCTGGGGGCAAAGGCCAGCTGTTCCCCCACCTCCCACTAGGCAGATCTGGTGTCAGTGGGGTGCTCCAGGGACAACAGCGGCCTGGGCAGGTTGAGCTGAGCTGGGGCAGATCCTAGTGTGTCCCATGGCCCTGGTGTCACCCTCATGGTGGGCTGGCGGCTGGGTGGAGGTGGACACATGGGCCTACGGGCAAATGTGCATGGGCAAGAAAGGCCATCTGATAATGATGGTGATAATCAGTAAGCCGACCATCAGCAGGTCTTCCTGGGGTTCAGACTTAGAGGCTTCCCTAGGCCTTTCCCAACCTTAAGCATGTCAGAGTCAGGTAAGAAAAGGTATGTCCAGAGTGTGAAAGTAGGTCAGCCCAAGGACTATGGAAGGAATGAGTGAGAATGGCATTCCTGCAGGCTCCTGGGAGGCTCCATGTGCTGAACCCACACATGTTCAGCAGCCCAATCCCTCTGGGGGCCTCAATTTTCCCACCTGTAAAATGGTGGGGTTGGGGTTTAGACTATAGTACACAATGGGCTTGTTATTGAAGTGTTGGTAGTGGAGAGGTGTGGGACTAGGGAAGCAGGACACTAGGCTGCCAGAGATGAGGCAGAAGGAGAGTAGAGAGGGGCCCTTGCCCAAGCAAAGGTGCACCCTGGAGGTGTTGACAATTTCAAGAACTCCAGGGACTCTGGAATACCTTTTCCCACCACCTCAGGTGTGGCACTGTGAGTTCAGACTGCATTCAGGCCACCCTGGGTGCAGGCCCTTTAAATATACCAAAGGACCCTAAAAGTTTTCCATTTCTGGTCTCTGCCCAAAGGGGGATTTGGGAGGAAAGCCATTCGGCTACATTTAGAGGTTAGTGATACTTGGAAAGTGTATGTTCAGCCAGCTTCTGGAAACGGAGGCCCTTTGCTTTGTTTACATCTGTTGTTGAACCCCACCTCCAGTGAACTTTTAATTTCAGTTATTATACTTTTAGGTGCTCAGTTTCTATCTTTAAATATAATTTCTATCTTATTGATATTCTCATTTTGTTCATACATTGCTTTTCTGGTTTCCTTTAGTTCTTTGACCATAGTTTCCATTAGTCCTTTGAGTATATTTAAGACAGTTGATTTAAAGTCTTTGTCTAGTAAGTCTAATATTTGAGCTTCCTTTTTTCCCCCTTTGAATGGGCCATATTTTTTTTCTCTTTGTATGCATTTGTGATATTTGTTGAAAAGTGCACATTTAAATATTATAATGTGGTAACCCTGTAATAAGATTGTCCTCTTCCCCAGGGTTTGCTCTTCTTCATTGTTAAAGGTTGCAGTCCTCCATTTATTTAGTACATTTTCCAAGCTATTTTTGAAAAGATCATATTTGTTGTCATGTATGGCTACTGAAGACTCTGTTCCCTTTACCTTGTGTTCAGCTAGTGCTTTGACAGAGAGTTCCCTGAAAAGCAGGAGCATTTTAATGTGGCCTTTTTTCTTGATTCAATGTTTGCTTGGTTGCTATATAACTTTGACTCTTTTCCAGAGTTCTGGCAAAGTTGATACTGATAGTTTCTGTGTGCTTTCTGATGTTTCCATGGAGTGATGGGTTTGGAGCTCTGCCACTCTGCCAGTGTCACTTGGGTCTTTGCTTCTTGCCCATAGGTACCAAACAGTAGGGGTGGTGTCTCCAGCCTGGATATTCTTGGCCATAGGAAAAGTTGGTACCCTGTTGCTCTGTGCAGGGCGAAACCTCCATGTGTTGTGACTATTCTGAAGCAGGGTTGGTTTTTCTGGCAGCATGGTGAGATGGTTTAAAGGATTTGAGTCAGATTCCTAGAGAATCGTTGGAGTGCAGAGCTGCCTGGAGAAAGGGAGGGATGAGATCATGATAATACTTGTAATAATAGCTACCATTTAGGGAATGCTGACCACATGCCAGGTGCTGGCCTAAGTGCTTTGCATGTACTCAGTTCTTCCTCCTGGCAGACTACTGGGATTACCATCACTGAGGCCAGGGAAGGTAAGCCACTGCCCAAAGTAACACCATAGAGCTGGGTTTGAACCCCAGGTCTATTTGACTTTAAGACCTCTTAATGGTAATTAAATGCTTCCTTTTTGAATCTCATGGGATTTACACTTTGACCTCAGAGACCCTGGCCACCTGTCCTATGGGCTCTCAGTAGAAGAAAGGGACATCTATGGCTCACACTTACTTCAGTTGCTGTAATTTTCAGTCCTGGATTTTCTATTTTTATAACTTCTATAACTTTATTGATATTCTCATTCATACATCATATTCTTGGTTTCCTTTAATTCTTCATCCATGATTTTCTTTAGCTCTTTTAGCATATTTGAGAGTTGATTTAAAGTCTGTGGCTCACTCCTGCCCTGGGCAGATTCCAAGAAGCTAGCAGCTAAGTGCCATGTTCCTTTATTCCCTTCATCTCCTGCCTCCCATACCACCACATTCTAACATAACAAAAATGAAGAGGATTGGAGTTATTTAACATGAAGGCGGGGAGGAGGGTAGTTGCTCTCTGCTTCCATTGAGGACAGAACCAGAAAAATCTGGTAGAAACCGCAATGGTCATTTTAATAATTAGTAATTTCTAGTTCAAGGCACTGTGTTCATTATATCTATTATCTCATTTACTCCTCACAAGAGCTCACAAGGTAGGTGCAATTTTTCCCATCTTAGAGATGAGGAAACTAAAACTTAGAAGAGTTAAGTAACTTGCCTAAAGTCACACAGTTTATAAGCAATAGGATTTCATTCATCCATTCAATCACCATTGGGTACCTACCAAGTGCTAGGCACTATTCTGGGCATTAAGCAAACAGAGATGGAGGCAGCCAATCATCAAATAAATATGAAATATGATACCTGGCAGTGATAAGTGCTTTGATGAAAACTAAAGGAAGGTTGTAGACTAAGGGGTATTTGTGAGTAGAGCTGAAGCGGGGGCTGTTGTAGCTAGGATGGTCAGAGCAGACCTCTTGGAGGAGGTGATCTTTGAGTAAAGATGAGAATGAAGGAAGGGAGGGCACCATGTGAAGATCTGGGGGAAGAATATCCTAAGGACAGGGAATTGCAAGGGCAAAGTCCCTGAGAAGGGAATGAGCTTGGTATGTTCAAGGAATAGTAAGGGGACAGTGTGGCTAGAGTAGAGTGGGTGAAGTGGGGAGTGAGGGGGGGATGTGGTTAGATGACATAGGGCTTCATCAGCCACAGTGAATACTTGGGGTTTGGTGTGATAAGAGGGCAAAGCAGGGTTTTAAACGGAAGAATTGCATGATATGAATGACATAACCATTTAAAATATATTCCCAGCTTCTCTGGAGAATGGAGTGTACAGGGCAACAGTGGAGTGGCAGGGAGACTGAGGAGGTGTGCAGCCATCCAGATAGACATAATGGAGGCTTTTGGCCCATGGTGGTAAGTGTTGCTGTTGTGCAAGGAATCAGATTGGGAATACAGTTGAGAGTTGGAGCTATCAGGTTTATTGAATAATTGGACAAGGTGGGTAAGAGAAAGAAAGGAGGCTCCCAGGTTATGGCCTGAGCATCTGGGTAAATGGTGGTATTGGACACTGATATGTAGAAGACTGAGGAAGGCAATTTGGGGCTTGGTTGCAAATTTGGGTGCTACCATGAGTGATTCCATGGGTCTGCGTTCTCCCTGAAATGTCTTCACAGTGCAGGGATTTATTCCCAGAACAAGGTACTGGGGAAAGACACTAAAAAAATCTCTGGCCTGTGTTCTTAAAAGATGGAAAGACAGACATTGTCTTGGCTGGTTGGGGCCTGACCTGCTCTGAGGTGCAGCCAAGCCAGATGGCCCCTTGAAGTCCCTCATGGCTTGAGGATTCTCTTCTGTGATCTATGACCTGGAGGTGGGAGTAAGAATTTTCTCTTTTAACTAACATTTTTCCTTTTCCACAGCCTGATCTCTTTTAGATCCAGTCTAATTTCTTACAGGCCTTGGGCTAATTTGCACAGCTGGGTTTTACATCTGGGTGATTGCCATCTGCACCAATTGCCTTGCTGGCTGCAGGCAGGATGAGACTGCAGCCCCAGGGCAGGCCACAAGCTTCTGGAACTGCCTTTTTGAGGGCACTCTGGGCTTGAGGATGGACTGGGCCCCCTGAGCCTGATGCCTGAGCCAGTCTGTTCTGTCCCCCCAGCTCCCAGTCAAGGAAGTCCTGAGCCTCAGCTTCAAGTGGACCTCATGGACACCAGCATCCTGGGAGGTCAAGAAACAGGTCTGGAGATGCACACACGTGCACACGCACACACACACACACACAGAAATAATGCGACAGATATATAAGCAAGACAGCAAGAGACAGAGAGATAGAGACAGGGATGGAGAATCAGAGAGACAGAGACAGAGAGAAAACTCTGGGAGGGAGATGGACCGAGTAAGTGTGGGAAACAGTGAGAAGCCACAACAGAGAAAATGAAATCAAGGTAAAGAGGGAAACATGCTGAAGCAGACAGAGTAAGATAGAAAAGCCCAAAGAGACAGATAGACAACAGAGGAAGAGAATGGGAAACTTGTGGGAATGATGTGTTTGGAGGCCTGTGTCTAGCCTTAACACAGTATAAGGGCTTAATAATCTATGGCTATTAGTATTACCAATATTAGAAGAATGAGAGGATTTTGTCATTTTTGTACACCAATAACAGTTGAAAACCAGCAACCTCATATGGTTCAATCTTAACGTTATTATTTCATCCCATGGGACCCTAATAGGTGGTGGAGGCATGATCTTGAGTTGTAGGTATGTCATTTTCAGAGCTGAGTTTGAAAAAGATAGCTCTCGAAGGCAGCATGGATTTGAACAGGTAAGACTGGGGGCCAAGAGGTCAAGGAGGAAGAGGCTGGGCCAAGTGTCCAGGCTGGAGATACAGAGGGTCTGAAGTCTGGCAGGGACAGGAGGGTTGAAATGAGAGAAAGGGTATAATTAAAGGCATTTCCAATGAGCATTAATAGAACTCGGTGACAGATGGGTAGAGACGGCGAAGGGGAATTGGCTCAGTCCTTTTTTAGTTTTCAGGGCCAAACTCAGGCCCCATGGTCCTGCCAGGAAGCCTCCCTTGGCCCTTGCCCCCTGCCTAGGGTTCTCCCCCATCAGCCTCTGAGCTCTCACATTCAGCAGCATTGGGACAGAGTTTGCTTCAGACTCCTCAGGGGCTCCCTCACTAGGGGAGATACTACCTGGCACAGCGGTTGCAGCCCCACATGGGCTCTGGAGCCTGAGCTCTTCCATTGGAATCCACGTTCTGTATTCTGTGTCAGCTTGGGCAAACTACTTACTTTCTCTGAGTTTCACACATCCTACCTGCTTCAGAAGCTAGTGTGAGCATTAAATGGAGTAATACATGCAATGTGGTCAATAAGTGTTAGCTATTCTTATTATCATTGGCCATTAGTCATTGTTGATTTTTAGTGTTCTATATCCTCTTGGGCTGAAGCACATTAACTGCATCCAATTTCATTTATGTATCCATCCTCCCTCTCCAAGACTTAGCTCATAATGGGTCACAGAAAGTACTGGATGATTGTCTGGAGCCTTGATTCAAATCCCTTCTATTCATCAAACACTGCAGAAGCAACTCACAGCTTCTCTGCTGGCCCCTTGGTACACACACAGATGACAAAGACCTGGTCCCAGCCTGTGAAATACCCAATCTAATAATACTAATAAAATAACATTTATTGAGCTGTGTCTGTTCGAGCCTGATCAGGGAAGCAGAACCACTGTGAGTGATCTGAAGTAAGGCATTTATTATGGGGGTTAGAAGTTCCACCATCTTGGGAGCAGATGAAGAAACCTGTGGAAGGCTGTGAGCTCTGCATCTGGTGGTAGGACTAAAGTCATTGTAGGTGAGCAAGGCTGGCAGTCAGGAAGAAAAACTGAACATGAAATGGGAGAGAGTGAGGACAAATCAGAACCTACATCTTGTCTCTCACCACCTCCAGCCAAGACTTTGTGGGTGACCTGCAGAAGAAGCTTGGTGTCCTTCACCACAGAACTGCATGTGTTCCTGGCCCAGGACGCACTGAAGCTCAAGATCTGCGGAGCTGGGAGTGCTGTTGGCCTGACAGCTGCCCCATGCCAGCAAGGTGAGCCAGCAGAGTGATAACAACATAGGCCAGCTTCAGCAGCACCTCTTCATCAACCTGCAGAGAGCAATGGCTGATGCTGCATTTCTGCCTTCCAAATCTGTGTGAATTCGTCTTGTAGCCAACCCTTAGCCTGGAACCATACAAAGAAGGGAATTCTGAGGAAGGGGAAGGGGATTTCTGAATTACATAAAAGAGGATTCTGGGTCTCTCTTACCTTGTCCTCACCCAGAAAGAGAAGAGAGTTTTGCCCTTTGATAACATCTGTGAGAGTGGGGTTGTCAGTACCTGGTGTTTGGTGGGGATGGAGGGATGGGGCAGGGAACAGAAGCCGAGGAACTAATCCCTACAGAGGATGAGTTGGTGAGTGTGGTCCCCAGTCCAGTTGAGACGGAGGTGGTTTGGGCTTCATAATCCAGAAAATCAGTTCAATTCTCTATGTCACTTATGTGCACAGTCCCACGATTCCTGGTTCTTTGAGGACTTTCTAGGCACCCCTCCTCTGGCCTCCTCAGTTAAGTATGACATGGTTTCCATTAATTTTTCAGTTAAAATCAGGTTCAAATTCATTTTGTTTAGAGAGTTAGAGGAAAGTTTCATGGCACCCCATAAGATTCCCCCTGGAGTATCACTGGGCTGTCACCAATTCAAGGCCAGAATGGCGAAAAAGAAGGCAGAGAGGCAGCGAGCATGAGGGTGTGTGTGGCAAAGCAACCAGTTTTGAATTAGCCCTTGTTTGCTTTTATTTAGACCTCATTGAGACCACACTATAACCATGCCCTCCTCGAGGCCAAGAAAAGGAATAAGGAAAATAATATCCCTTGGGTGAGCAGCCCAGGGCTTAGTTTAGAGAATGAGATGCATCTATGTCTACCTTGCCCCTCTGATTACAAACGATTTGCATTTCAAAACAAACCATCTTTAATTCAGAACAAATGCTGTCCCTCTTGGTAGGGCCAGGCTGGGGCAAATTCCGGAGCTGATACAACTGCTGCCTGGGGTGGGAGCCTCAGCCCCTAGGAAGCCCTGAAGGGAGAGCAAGAGAGGAAGGAAGCACTGAGGCTGGGCCTGGGCTAGGCTGCCTGGCTTTTCAATCTTGACCTCACCACATGCTAGCTGTGTGACTTTGAGCAGATTCCTATACCTCTGGGTCTGTTTCTCCATCAGTAAAATGGGGATAAAATAATAGTGTCTGCCTCAGAGGATGTTTGTGCAGACACATAGAAGGCTCTCTGACACATTTTGTTGTTATTGTTGTTGTTGCTGTTGTTAATAACATTATTATTATTGATTGCATGAAGCACTGAGTTGTTTCATTTAATTCACGGCACAACCCTACAAAGTAGGTACAGTTCGCAGTTAAAGTATCTGAGGCTCAGATAGGCAAGTGACTGGTCAAGATCACACAGCAAGCGACGGAAAAATGATTTGATCCCATCTGTTTTCTCCTGCTATGTCACGAAAAGTGAGAGGAATTTAAGAGAGGTCCCAGTAACTACCGAGTCCAGAAAGGGAGTTCACCGCCAGCTGTGGTGTTTAGACGAGTCTTAACCAAGGAAATGGCATTTTGAGCTAGGTCTTGAAAATGGCTCAAATTTGAAGACATGAGAATTAGAAGAGGGGCAATGCAGCTGTGGGCACAGCACAGGATGTACATGGGGAACAAAGGATTGTTCCATTGGGCTGAAGTGCGGAGGAGTCAGGCCTGGTTGAAGCCAGATTGTGGAAGAGCTTTGAATTCATTTGAATGTTGAAGCCAGATTGTGGAGAGCTTTGAATTCATTTATTTAGTCATTTATTTATCCACTACTTGCTAAGTACCTACTACGTGCTGGGTCCCTTCCTGGATGCTGTGAACACAGCAGTGAGCAGAATAGATCAAAACCCTGCTCTCGGGGAGCTGGTGCTGCTGGCAGAGAGGAAGAATTCCTCATCAGGCTCCTGGGCACCTTCCCCAGCCTGTAGGTTTTGAAGCCCAGAGGGAGGACCCGGGCAGGCCCAGGGGGACTGTCAGCATGTTGGAAGGTAGACGGAGTAGGTCTACGAGGAGGAGTCCTGAGAAAACAGACCAAGTGGGGACTTCGAAGGCTCTGGAGGCTGAGCTATTTGGAGTGAAACGATGAGTAATGGGGAAACATGGGAAGTTCTTGCGAGGAAGAAAGGCAGCACCAGAGCTGTGCTTCAGGGACAGTACTCAGGAACCACGAACAGAATGGACTTTGAGTGGGAAGAGTAGACACCAGGAGGCACGGAACCATCATTCCAAGACTTAAGGATTCCCTGTAGAACTGGTCTAGTGTCAAATTAAAATGCAAGCCTCCTGTTCAAAAATTATTAAGAATGTCAAGACAGTGGCACCAGAGCATTAAACCAAGTGCAAGGCCTTTCTGAGCACTGGGCCTTACTGTGCACAAGGCTGTGTATGAGTGCCCAGATCACATGTCCTTGAAGCTGGCCCTGCTCCCAGACTTTACAGGTGTTACCACTCAGGACAGCTCCAAAAAGCCTCATGGAAACCAAGTTCACCTTCATCCACCCCCTAGGCACATCTGACATCCTCCCTTCCTTTCAAGCGGGATGGCTCCAGCCACCACTTGAAACCAACCAATTCTCAAGGCAGATGTTTCCTTCCAGGCCTTCCAAGAATTATCTGTCCTTGTTAATTCACTTATTCTTTTTTTAATCAAATATTTATTGGGGGGATATAGTAAAAAAGGTTATGTATCTTGGAATGTGACAGACATTGGTTTAAAACTAAGCCTTACTTCTCACCACCTGGGCAAGACCTTTAACCGGTGTGAGTCTCAGATTCATAAGTTATAAAATAGGGACAACATACATACTTACTTTGTAGTGCTGTCATAATGCTTAAATTAGACAATGAGTGTAAAATCACACTACAGTTCCCACATTACACAATATGTGTTCAATACATATTTGGTAGAGAGAACCAGGACTCAGAAGTCATTTTCTAGATCTGCCATTTCCTAGCTGTGACCCTGGGAAAGTCATTTCAAGTCTGAGGTTTTTTAATTTGCTCACTTGTAAAATCGGAACAATCATACACATTTCATAGGGTGGTTGTGATAAAAATATAGGCAAAGTGTTTAGTAGAGTAGTTGGTGCTCTTTCAGTGGAAATTCTCTCTCTCCTTAATATACATCCACTCACTTCCCCTCTCTGCCCACAGTGTGAGCCACAGTGATCCTGGTCACTCAAGGAACCCATCTCCCTCTGTATGGACCCCTCATTTGATTGCCAGGTTACCCCCGGGTGCCTTGGGCCCGGTCACTGACCTAGGCACAGAGTTCCTGAATCCCCAACTCTTGGCCATCTGGCTCTTTCATATCCCTGGGCCTCTCCCTGAGAAGCCCAATGGTGTTTGCTTCCCTCAAAACTTTCTCCGCACCTCTGGACCAGGTTTTTGTCCTGTTCCTTTTCCACAATGTTATCTTTAACTCAGCACAACCCCAGACCTGCCCATGGAGGTAGGAGCTGCTTCTTTCTAGAGCTCAGCATTCTAAGCCCACCTCTACCTGGGAAGGCTCAAACAGCATAAATTACAAATCCTCCCCCAACCCTCTTCTCTCAATTCCTTGGGTTGCTTCCTAGGCAAGTCATTAGGTACCTTTGGTTGGTGTGGCATGGGTGGTGGCAGGATGCAGAGTAGGCTTGCCTGCCAAGTTCCAGGCTTAAGAGCCTGATGAGCCAGAATATGGCTCGCCACAGTCCTGAGTCTCACAGGTGATGATGCCAGGCCAGAGGATTAGATGTGGCTGGCAGGAAGGATCAGGCAGACAGAAAATAGGCATCAGAAGGACAGGAGGGGGGTGGGGCACCTGGGTGGCTCAGTGGTTAAGCGTTTGCCTTGGGCTCAGGTCATGATCTCAGGATCCTGGGATCGAAGGTCCTGGGATTAAGCCCCGCATCAGGCTCCCTGCTCCGCGGGGAGCCTGCTTCTCCCTCTCCTGCTCCCCCTGCTTGTGTTCCCTCTCTTGCTGTGTCTCTCTCTGTCAAATAAATAAATAAATAAATAAATGAAGGAAGGAAGGAAGGAAGGAAGGAAGGAAGGAAGGAAGGAAGGACAGGAGGGTAAGGCTCTGGTGTCAGCTTCCATAGGCAGAGTCAGGCTGAGCCCAGTGCTGAGCAAGTCAGTAACATTAAAAAGCAGAAGCACAGGGGTGCCTGGGTGGATCAGTTGGTTAGGCGTCTGCCTTCAGCTTAGGTCATGATCCTGGGGTCTTGGAATCGAGCCCCACATCAGGCTCCCTGCTCAGTGGCGAGTCTGCTTCTCCCTCTGCCCTTCCCACCTCGTGCTCTCTCTCTCTCTCAAATAAATAAAATCTTTCAAAAAAGAAAGTTTTATATATATATATATACATATATATATACACTTCATATATGCTATATATATATATATATATAGCTATTTATTTTGTGGCTTTGCCATTCTTATAGAAGAACTATATATATATACATATATATATGTATATATACATATATATATATATATATACATATATATATATGCCAGAAGCACAGAGGGAAACTCCAGTGTTGGGGCAGAGACAGTTGGCTCTCTGCCCTGTTTGGTGAACTCACAGGGGTGCATTCTAAACCACTCATTCATTCAATAGTTATTAAGCACCTACTATATGCCAGCCATTGTTTTAAGTGTTGAGGATACAGCAGAGAAGAGAAGACATTGCCTTATATTCTAGGGGTCAGATAAAGGCAATGCAATGTATCAACAAATATACAACTGGTAGGAAGTGATATGGAGAAAGGAAAGGCAGGTAAGAGGGGTAAAGAGTACTGGGTAGGATAGGGTGGTGGAGTTGCTATTTTATACCATGCAGTCAGGGAGAAGGCCTTTCCAAGAAGGTGACACTGGAGCAGAGATTGAAGGACATGAAGGTATGTTATATCAAGTTATATGGAAAGAGTGTCTCCAGTAGAGTGAAGAGCAAAGGCATAGAGGTGGGCATGTGCTCAGTGGGTTTCTGGTTAGTGGGCAAGGTAAAGTGGAATGCACAATGAAGCGAGTAGTGTGAGATGAATCAGAGAGGTGGCCTGGGGATAGATCCTATAGGGCCTTGTAAGTCATTTGGCTTTTATTCTGAGGAGAATGGAGCCATTGGAGGATTTTGAGCAGGCAATTGACAAGATCTGACATCTTGACAGAAACACAATGGCTATTGTGAGGTAAATGGATAGCATGGAGGACAGGAGTGGATGAAGAGAAAGCAGTAAGGAGGCTTTGGTATTGTCCCAATGAGAGATGATGGTAGTTTGGACCAAAGTAGAAGTGAAGAAATGGTTTGAAAATGATTAGATTCTGGATCTCTTTGGAAGGCAGAGCCAACAGGACCTCCAGCTGGGGAGCAGGGAAAATGCAGGAGGGTAATTTGGCCTGTGTTAAGGGAAAGATGGAAGCACCACACCTCCAGAGACAGATCCTTTCTAACCAAGCCTCCAACAGCACCTTCCCCAACCCACTGTTTTGTGCCTAGCAGAATTATCAAGTAGTTGGTGGAGCAGTGCCCTACAAGGGCATAGTGTCTTAAGTTGGCCTGTAAGGCACAATTGCAGATAGTCAAAATTACTTTGGGAATCTTTTCAATTACCCACGAAGTTGAAACCAATCACTGCCTCCTGAGTTGAGCCTCATTTGAAGCTATTAGGAGCCATGTGACATGAAAAAAGTATTAAAGATGTCCACTGTACTTGGTATGGTGAGATGCTGGTGAGAGGCTGGAAGCTTATGAGGCAGATAATGAGAGAATGGCAAAGCCACAAAATAAATAGCTACATGGTGCTACTCCACCAAGCTAGCTGTCTGGGAGGTGCGGACTCAAGTCATAACCCCTTGGAGAACTCAAGGAGTGAATGCTAGTTCCTTGGACTCCACCTCACAGACGTAACCCATCTAGTTCATGGGGCCAGAGATTCTCATGATAGGGCGCAAGAGGATGCCAAGGGACCACCTCCATCTACTCTTTGAATCACCACAAAGTGGACATCCAGTCCTTGTTCACCTGCCTTCAGTGATGGAACATTCACTATCTCCCTCCTCCTCAATTTTGAGCATGGACAGCTCTCGAGAAAATTCTTTTTTGGATTGAACTGAAGAACTCTGTTTCCCTGTGGCTTTCCCCCAGGAGTATCTGCCCCCTTAGGCCACACAGACACTGTCTGCTCTCTCTGCTCCCTCTGCCTATGACAGCCCTTCAGAACACTGAGAAAAGAGATCATATTCCCTTATTTCCTCTGTTCCATGAAGCTCCAGCTCCTTTATTAGCTTCTTATGGGATCTGAGCTTCAGCCCCTCACCAATCCTTCTGTACTTCCTCATGAATTCTACCTTTCCTGTTCCATTCTGAAGACCTCCTCAAAGGATCATCCATAAGGACCCAGTCTTCCCACACTGGATCCTGTAGGGCTCCCACCTGAGCCCTTGCCAGCTACCTGGCTTACCAACCTTTTCCTATAAGCAGGGACCAGAACCCATCTAAAACCTGCCCTGCCACATGCTGCTGCCCCTGCCTTTCCAAGCAAGAGCTGCACTTGGAACCCATGAATGTGGGGACTGGGAGCTCTTTCCCAGCATCTGCTTCCTAGACTGGTTCTCCCAAGTCAGTTGATGATGGTTACTTTCCTGAAGCTGCCCCTCTAGCTTCTCCCTTCTCTTCTGACTTGTCCATCTTCATATTTCTCACTCACTCCACTAAATACTCTGTATCTCATCCCCACACAGCTCTTCTCCCTCCCCCACTGGTGGGAGCAAGGCCCAAAGCACTCAGTTCTGGGGGCTCCCCCTTTTCCCCCATGAGGTCATACCAAGCTTGATTGCATCCAGACAGTCTGCCACTGCTGCCTCCCAGCCCATAGCCCCTGGAGGAGCCCTGGCACCCTCTTGGCTTGGCTTCTGTGCTGGTCCAGGCCCCAATTTCCTGCCCTGCCCATCAAGAGGAAGTGTCACCTCCCAACCTGAAGAGTGAGCCTCTTCTCCACTTCCTGCCACCCTAAGGCCATGATGGATTCTCTCCAATCAGTCACGATCCCCTTAGCAGTAGATATCCCTTTGCTGAAACCTCCAGACAGGGCAGGAGGGTGGGGTTAGGGGTAGGGGTGGGTGGTCATCACAAGGGAGCAGACATGGGTTGGAGTTTCCTCAGGACCCTGCAGATTCAGGGGCAGGGGAAGCTAGGGATGGCCAGCACAAGACGTGAGAGCAAGATTGACCTCTACATCTGGCCCATGGGGACGGGGGTCAGGGGTCAAGTCTGGTGAGCTCTTCTGTCCTCCCTGCCCCTCCTGTGGCATCAGAAACTCTGCTTCCCGCTCCAAAACCCAGACAGCATGTGGCAAGCAGCTGGCCGGAGGTTCTGTGCAAAGTTATGGTTGTGGCTCACCAGCGTCAGGCCTGAAAATGGATGAGCCTCTGTGTGGCTAGGGAGGTGGGCTCTAGTGGGTAGAGTTCTAGCCCCAGGGATGGCTGCCTTCCCTTCTGTAGTCTGTCTTTGGACCAAACTGCTGGGCTTGGGGCCCAGTGACGACTCTTTGATTCTTATTCAGTATATCTCTGCTGACTTTTACTACCAGCATCAGACTCCTCTGATCCTTCCCTGGAAGACCAAGCAGGGAGTACAGGGCCCTACGTAGTTGCTTCCCTATCCCAGGCAAAGTCTCCGGAAAGTTGCTTTGCCTTCTCCCAACACCAGCTCTGTCCCAAAATAAGAATAAGAATGATAATAATAAAATATTCTGCCTAATGAAGAGTACCAATGAGGTAGGTATTATTATTCAAACCATTTTACAGATGAGCAAACTGAGGCTCGGAGAGGAAAGTTACTTTCCACAGATGTAGGAAGAAGTGAAGATAAGATTTAAACACAAATTTGTAGCTCCAGGAAGTTGTTCCTGTTCCATCATTTCCAGCCCCTCTGCATTCACAGTTCTCCTTGCCCCCTTTCCCACTTCTTCATCTTGTTTCCTCTTTCCCCTCTCCTTGCCTGCTCCTCACACCTATCCCAATCTCTGTTTTGTGTCCTCCCTCCATCTCCCAACCCTGCCCCCCACCCCAAACTGCATGTAAGCCAGCCAGCGGCCAGCTCACCTCCTTGGCTGAAACGTGGAGTTCAGCTGCTCCAGACACACGTTTTTACCAGAGCAGATAAGGTTTCACCATTGGGGCAGTGAGCAATTTATTTCTGAGTCTGAAGTGGGGAAGGTGGGGGAGTCCTAGAATTTAGCCTGCTGAAGCAAAAAAGAAGTGAGGAAGTGTGTGTCTGGTGTGTGTGTGTGTGTGTGTGTGTGTGTGTGTGTGTGTGTGTGTGTAGAGGAATGGGGGGAGGGAGAACCAGACCTGAGGATAGTGGAAAACAATGGAAGCTTGCTGGCTCCTCTTCACTCCTAAACAGAGAAACACAATTAAAGAGAATGGAATGTAGCAGAATTTAGGGCAGATACACTGGGCTGTCCCTACCTTTTCAACTACTGCAGTCCAGCTACCATGCTCATCAGTACTGAAAAATGCTCTTAATGAAAGTTGCCAAGGACCTTTTAATCACCAAATCTGCTGAACACTTTCTCTTCCCTATATTTGACTTCACAACATTTGACACAGTTGATTACCCTCTCCTTTTGGCAATACTTTTTCTTGGCTTTTTTGCCCCTGTACCTTCTAGATGTACTTCCTATTTCTCTGATCCAATTCTGATCAGTGTCCTTGACAGACTTTCTCCTGCACTACTCATTCCTGAAAGTTTCCCCAGACCCTATCCTTAGCTCTCTTTTTTTCTCATGCCATGCTTTTGCTCTAGGTCAGCTCACCCACTCCTGTGGCTTCAGTAACTGTCTTTTTGCCAATATCTCCATATATCTAGGTCTGGAGTGGAGCTCCAAGGTCTGCCACTTCCTGACCACTATCTCAATCTCGATGGCCCATGAACACTTCAAATTCCACATGGCCAATCTAGAATTCAACTGGTCTCCAAATTGTGTCTTCACTTGTGACTTTGGGCCAATAATGGGCATCAACAGCAACCCAATTGTGCCAGCCAGAGTCTGCTTTCACATTCCCCTCTCTGCCATGCCTATAACTAATCAACCACAAACCCCCATTGCTCCCACATCCTAAATATACGAGAAAAAGTCCACTTCTCTTCATAGCTACATCCTGGTCCAAGCCTCCATCATCTCTCACCTAGACTACATTAACAGCCTTCTTAAAGGTCTCCTTGCTTCCATTCTTGCTTTTCAATAATCCAGAGTGATCTTATAAATTACAGAGAAATCATCTCCCTTCCTCTGCTTAACAACATTTACTATCCCCCTAGCAGTCTCGAGATTAGGTGCAGACTCTTACCTGGCTTGGTCCCAGCCTACTTCTCCAGTCTCATCTCTTGACATTTCCTCCCACCTCCCTCCCAGGTAGCCATTCCACATTCTACTGAGCTTCTTTATGCTCCTTCAGGAGCAAGCATCAAGTTCTTCTGAATGAGGTTGAGGCCAAAACTGAAGTGAGTACCAGCAGGGATGTGTGACATCTAGATATGGACAAAGGGTGTCTGTGGTGGAGCCAGACTCAAAGGTAGGGCCTCTTAAGTGTCATTGACTCATTACTGAGTTCTTCGAGTTCTGAGTAGGCCAGGAGCTCCTGCTGGGGCCTGAAGGAAGCCAAAGATGTTACTTCCCCTTTGGGGGAAAGAAGTTGCAGGACCCAGGGCTTCCTCCACCTTCTCAGGGGCCAAGATGATTTTGCACAAACCTAACCCCCCAATATCAGCTGCTAAGGTCACAGTCTGAGACTGGAGAAACACAAATCAAATAGGTGGTTCCTTTGTAGAAAACTGAGGAAGGCAGGCTGTGCCAAGTAGAGCAGGTCCTTAGTCAGGGAAGGCTCTGAAGGGAGGGGGTGGGGCAGGGGAGGCAGAGAGAGAAGCAGAGAAAGATGGGAAATATGAGAAAGACAGAGAGAGAGGGAGAGAGACTGATTGGGACCAAGGGAAAGAAGACAGAAACAGAAAAGCAGAAACAGAACAGAGAGGTGGAGAGAAGTAAGAGGAAGTAAAAATACACAGAGAAAGATACAAGGAGACTGAAAGAGAAAAATAAAGAGGCATAAAAAGACAGAGACTGGTGGAGAAAGAGAGATAAAGAATGGGAAATGAGAGGCTGAGTGCAAAACTGAATAATAATAGAAGGGTTCACATAGGAAAATGAATACCTAAGTCAACAGAACTTGTTGGAAGGATTCCCAGCTTGGACGGCCCCCCAGACAATGCCTGGGGCTGAGCAGTTGGCCCTGCCCATCTACCCTTGGACAGCTTTGACTGTTAGAAAATTCTTCCTTATTGTCAAATCAGGAGGGCAGGGGTAGACAGGATGGGAACAGAGGGCAAACTACCTGGGCTGGGTTCAGTTCTGAGATGTCCAAAGTAAGGAAAGTATAAGGGCAAGTCCACTGGGGAGAATGAGTGTTGCCCCTAGGTGAAAGGGAATGCCAGGGGCAGATGTGGAGCTGCGGTACAGGCCAGGAATCTAGATGGGGTCAGGGTAGAGGAGATGTGGAGTTAAACAGTAGCTTCCAAGCAGTTGCTGCGAGCAGCCTGAGGGTATACACAGCTCAGCCTTTACAGTGCAGTGCCTGAGTGGGGTTGGGGATGCTGGTTGTGATGGCTTCAATGAGCTGTGTGCATTGAACACAACACTGCCTACTTTGTCCATTGGTCAGAGCAGTAGGATGTGGAGAATGCTAGCTATGATGTTAGATGACCTGGTTTTGAAAGGCAGCCCTACCATGTCATAGCTGTATAGACTTGAGCCTTAGTTTCCTCACCTATAAAATGGGGACAATACTCCTTAAATTGTTGGGATGATTCCATATAATAATAGAGTAAAAATACTAGCAAGGGCCTGGTTTAGCTTTACTACTTAGACCACAGAGAACACATCCACTTCCTCTGCCCCATGACAGCCCTTCAAAAGGCTGAGCACAAAGACTCTGGCCTCTTCAGGTCTCTTCTCCTCAGAAGACATGTTGTCTCTTGACCTAGACATCCAGCAGAAGAAGATGTTGCTGGAACAATGTTAGGAGGTAGGCAGTGAAGAACTTGAGTAGGCAAAAGCACCAAATTTCAGGGGGCTTTTAAAAAACTCTAGCCCTGAAAGACACCATTTGGTCCAAACCACTTTCCTTTTACTAAATTAAAACCTCCCAGAAAGCCACAAGGAAAACCTTGTAGGGCAGGTCCTCCCCAAACAGGCGGTTTATGGGGTAGAGTGTGAGGGGGCCTCAGCTATAGTTGCCGACCCATTCCCAAGAAAGAGCCACAGGGCAGGGCACTCCCAAGAAAGGCTCCATAGAGCTGGAACAACTAACTCACTGCCTGGGAGTTATAGCTCAACCCCAGCCCCATGGGTTGTCAGGCAGGAAGGCTTTCTAGACAGATGGGCAGGGTTGGGAATGATGGAGGATGGGACAGGGTGGAAGGGGGAGGCTCAGCTGTGTGCTCAGGACCAGATTCTGGGACCTGCCAACAAACTGAGCCACGAGCAGAGAATATTGACCCAGAAATGGCAAAACCAGGGCTTCTCAATGGAGGTGATGGTGGGGGAATAAGAATGGGCTATTTTGCAACATTAATTTTGCAATCTCACCAACACCTTTGATATGCTCTCTCAGTGCCACTCTCCTTGCCAAGGCCCCCTTCATGTTTCAGCATGAGGAGCTCAAATTTTCCTGGGAGCCGGGGGCCTAATGGGAAGGGAAGAAAGGAGCTGAGTGGGGAAGCTGTTCTCAAGGGGAGGAGGGAGGCAGTGGGGAGCAAGGCAGGCTGGTGAAGCCCTCCCCCCAGCAGGCACTTCAATAATCTGATTTCCATAAAGAGAACTTTCCCGGCTATAAAGATTTTATTGAAACTCCCAGCAGCCTGATAAAAGCATAATTCCACTGACCACAATCTACCTAGGAATAGCTCCAGGATATTAGGCTGAAACTCAGCAAAGCTATCCCTTCTGGAAGGCTGCTCCACTCCATTTCCCCCTTTCCCCTCTCCTCCCACATGCAGGAGGGGCCTCCATTTGGCTTAACTGTGGACCATCCATACTCCGTGGGGGAAATGTCTGTCCAGCCCTGAAAATAAGCCCAGCTCTACAGGCTTGGGACGAAGAGAAAGGAGGCCCTGGGCCAGGTAGTACTGGAGTGCACTGATACTCTTCCCACAGTTCTGGGCTTGCCATGGCCTGTTCTAGACCTGCTGCTCCTCCAGGGTACATAAGAGCCTTCATCTCTGAACCCCTGATTGAGACCCAGTCTAGAGTTAGAGTCCCCAGAGAGCAAGCTGGAGATGGAACTTAAAAGAAAGTCTTCAGACTCTATTGGCCAACAGACCTGGATCTGAATCTTTGCTGTTGCTTACTATGTAATCTTAAGCAAGTCACTTCTCTGAGCTTCAGCTTCCTTATCTGTAAAATGGGGAAAAGAATACTTATTCAAAGTGTTAAAGATAATGACAGAATATGAGATGTCCTATGTAAAATGGCTGGTGTGAGGCCTGGCACAAAGTAGGCATTCAATATGCTACTCTTCACTACCATATTACCCCCTACCCTTCATGACCCCTACCTTCTCCTCATGACCATTAGTTGCTCATAATCTCCTTCAACCATAGTTGTTCTTCCACCCCCAAGAAAGAGCCACAGGGCAGGGCATTCTGAAGAGAGCCCTCTTAAAGCTGGAACAACACTGCCTTGGGGTCAAACCCGAACCCCAGCCCTGCCAGATACAGGGTAGAAAGCCTAAGAAGACAGATGGGTGGGGTAGGGGATGTGAGGAACTCAGCTTTGTGCTTCCTTGTAGGAAGGAAAGGGCTTTCTTGTAGTAGAGGATAGGTCCCAAGAAAACAGCCCATGGAAGCCTCCCTAATTCTATGGGTTAAATTGCTGATTTCTGACTAAACTAACTCCCGCTATAACTTTGGGAAAGTCCTTTTCCTTCTGCGTGTCAGTCATACCACTTGTCAAATGGGAGTGGGCAGTTAGATGAAGTGGTCTAAGAAACTTCCAGGCTGATGCTACACGACTCAAAAGCTGTCCAAAATTCTGATTCTTTGGGACTATATACTTATTTATTTAGTATTTATTAAATACCTACTATGTACCAGGCAATGTTCTAAGTGCTGGGAATAAAGCACTTTGAGAAATAGACAAAAGTTGTTGCTTCGTAGAGCTTGATGAAATCAATAAATAGAATCAATCAATAAAATATGTTGTATGCACAGGTGTTAAGTCCAAGGAGAAAAATAGAAGTAGGGAAGAGGGATAAGCAGAAGGGTAGGGACTAAAAGCTTTAAAAAAAAATGTAGTCAGGGAAGACCTCACCAAGGAAGCAGCAGCATTTGACTAAAGATTTGAATTGGATATGGGAGCATACCATACAGCTACCTGGGAGATGAATATTCCAGGAAAAATGAACAGCCTGTGCAAAGGTCCTGAGATAAAAGTATGACTGGCTCTTAGAAAAACAGCTAGGAGATTAGTATGCTGGAAGAGTGAGAGAGGGACAGAGTTGTTAGAGATGAAGTCAGAGATTTAACATGAGCCAGTTTGTGAAGGGTCTTGTAGGCCTTTACAAGGACTTCAGATTTTATTCTGAGTGAAATGGGGATCTTGCAGGAGGGTTTTTCAGCAGAGGAGGGATATGGTCCAGCTTCTGCTTTAACAGGATCCCCCTGGCTTCAGTTCAGAGAATAGACTGGTGGTGGGAGGAGAGCCTGAAGAGAAGCAAAGAGACCAGTCAAGAGGCAACTACAATAATCCAGGCAAGAGGTGATGGTGGAGTAGAGAGGCTGTAGTGAGTCAGGAAGAGAAATCAGTAGGGAAGCCAATGGAGTAGTTTACAGAAAGGGGGAGGTTGTCATGGAGCTGTGGGTCAGAGAAAAGGGTCAAGAAAGGGCCAAAGCTGCCTTGCCCCAGAGCATGCACAGATGGCCTCACTGATGGGTGGGTCTGGTGATACTATCCTCTGTGGAGAAGGACAGAGTCAGTTTATTCAAGCTACATGCAGGGTTTTTTTTATGACTTATTCTATACATCTCTCCTCTTTGGTTAGGGCAGAAGTGGGAAGAGTGACAGCTCTCCCCATCAGAGAGCCCTCCTGAGGGTGGGGATCAGAGAGAGTTCCATGCTCTCCAGAGTGAGGTGTAACTAGTACCCCTTGGTTCACACTACCTGTATCCAAGTGCTGCTTCTCTGGGCTGCCCACAGAGTATCCCATGTAAAAGGGGCTACTTGCAAATGTGTCTTAGTAGTTAGCAAAAGAAGGTAGGAACAGGATACCCTAGTGTAGAGATAAGAGACAGACATATTGGGACTGGACAGAGGGCAAGACAACATCAAGTCCCAAAAAAAGGGTTAATTGATGTGAACCCAGGAGTAGTTAGAATTCTGTTGGAGGTACTAGCAGGGATAGAAGTACTCTGGGAAGGCTCCCCAGAGGTGGTTGGGAAAGACAACTTGAAGAATGAGTGTGGTCCATGTATGTAGCACAAAGAGGACAACCTGGTCCTTGTCTCGGCTCTGCCACTGATTTGCTGTGTGACAGTGGTAGGGTTCCTAGCCTTTTCTGAGCACCAATTTTCTAGGCTAAGCAGTTAAAGATTTGGATGAAATTATCTCTTGGGTAAGTCTCAGCAAGGAAGTCGTAAGTTGAGAGAATCTAAAACTAGACTGGAGCTTCCTTGAGAGTTGGTATCCCAGTACTCAGTACAGACCCCAGCACAGAGCTGGTCCTCAACCAGTGTTCCTTGAGTGGTTTGTTAGGTCTGTGGGGTGATGCCAGAAATGGCAAGATCTCTCTAGAGACTTCCTAGTCTCAGTTTCTATTATTCCTCCTAGGGGATATGTTTATTGTTTTTTGCCTGATTAGTACTTATTATTCAACTTCTGGTAAGATAATCTATATGTTCTTTAAGGAACTACCCTTCTCCCATGCTCAGTCTCTCTGGTTCAGTTAGGGACTGACACCACGCTTGGCTCAAGGGAAGAACACATAATTCAGGCCTGGCTCCAACTCCCCTGGCCATGAAAACTAGTTTAGACATGGGCACAATGAGACTTAGTTTGGGAGTTTTGAAAGAATTGTTGGGAAAAGATAATTTCTCTTTACATTGAATTTGGAGCTTTGAGGATGTTAACCTGAACCTGATGGCTGCCATCTTATAATCATAAAGGGAGAATGTACCAAAGAATGGCACCAATGCATAAGAGAGCAGAACTGAGAGGAGAGCAGAAGAATGAGTCTTAATGACTGAATGAAGCCCTAGATTCAGCTGCACCTAAGGCTAGAGCTGCCGATAAGCTTATCTACTTTGTGAGCTGATAAATATTTTTCTTAAAAAAAAACTGAAGCCTGATTGAGTTGGTTTTAGTTACTTGCAACAGGAGGAATCCTGAATAATATACACCCACCTCACCTTCCATATGGTCCAGTCATTCAGGGCCACTTGTCAGTCTGAAATAAGGCACAAACTTTCATATCTCCATCTTTTGCACATACAGTTGCTTCTGTATAGAATTTTTCCCCTGCTTTGTTCATAGATGTCTGTCTATCCCACAAGAGTCAACCATAGCATGTCATCTGGAATAGTGGAGTAAGGACATCTAAAAATCTGCTTCTTCTTAAAAGCAGTAAGAACTCTAGTACAAATGGTCAAAATCAACTTTTCCAGAACTCTAGCAGCCAACCAAAAGTTTGCTACAATCTGAAGAGAATTATTTGAAAAAAAAAAAAAAAAACCTGTTGATTCTTGGTAAGAACAGCAAGTTTTGTAAGGTTTAGACTTGCCCTATTTCCATCTACTTCTTCCCCGATCCATGATAACCTTGAAAACCAGCAACCTAGCAGCAACCAGAAGGCGCAGACCAGGTTTGGAGATCCTGAAAAAGCCTAATTCCCAGAAATTGTCACTACTTGAACTATCTACCTGCTTCTTGGAAAAGCATCTTTCACAAAGCTTTTTTTTTTTTTTTTTTTTACCTAACTCAGGGTTCACTCAATGGGGAAAGTCTTATCGCTCAAGCATTTGTTGAAAATGACCAGTAACAATGGTTTAATATCACAGCAGAAGTACGAATTGGGGCAAAAAAGAGGTTATCAGGTCAAAAACCTTAAAAGGAAAATCTGGGGAATGAGACATTCATGGGGGCTTTGAAATGCTCTGACATATCATATTGTTGGGATCTAGGAGGCCACTTGCATATGCAGGGTTGTGTGCATGTACCAAATACACCTGAAAAAGCCTTATGCTTTCACCTCTGTCTGACATTGGGGCTTGCTAGAAGTAGAAAGTGATGGCTAAGGTAGAGTTGTAAACTGATGGAGCATTGAAGTAGTGCCCCAACACACACACACACACACACACACACACACACACTCTCTCTCTCTCTCTTATCAGAGGGTGGTTGTTTATTGATTGATTCAAGGTATTTAAGGAAATCTAGTATTTCCTTAATACTCTCTCTCTTTCCAATTATTAGCTGACCACTAAGCTAACAAAGCATACACTTCAATTAGTTAAGAAAAATCACTAAACAGAAAAACAACAAGAACCAAAGCAAGCAGTAACAAAAACAAATCCTCGGGAGGGGGAGAAATTAATTTTCAGAGTTGTCACATTATATTATTTGAAATGATCAGTTTTCAACAACAACAACAACAAAAATGAGGCATGAAAAAAAAGCATGACCCACACATAGGAAAAAAATCAATAAAAACCGTTCCTGAGGAAGCACAAAGATTGGACTTACTAGACAAACACTTTATTTTTTTTTAAGAATTATTTATTTATTTTAGATAGAAAGAGAGCATGAGCAGGGGGAGGGGCAGAAAGAGAGGAAGAGAGAGAGAGAGAGAGAAGCAGACTCCCCGCAGAGTGCAGGGCTCACCATGGGAGCTTGATTCCAGGACCTGGAGATTACGACATGGAAATCATGACCTGAGCTGAAACCGAGAGTGAGACGCTCAACCCACTGAGCCATCCGGGCACGCCTAGACAAACACTTTAAATCAGCCATTACAAATATGTTCATCAAAAATCAACTAATGTAATGCACCACATCAACAGGCTAAAGAAGAAAAAATATAAGATTATGTCAGTAGATGGGGAAAAAAACACATTACCAACTCATGATAAAAATTCTCTTGATAACTAACATCTACAAAAAACTTACAGTTAACATCATAATCAATGTTGAGAAACTAGATGCTTTCCCAGTAACATCAGGAACAGGCAAGGATGTCTGCTTCTCACCACTTCTATTCAATATTGTACTGGAGGGCTTAGCTAATGTAAGAAGACAAAAAAGGCATACATATTGGGAAGGAAGACATAAAAACATCTTTGTTCATGGATGACATGATTGTCTATGTAAAAAATCCTAAAGAATCAACAAAAACTCCTGGAACTAATAAGCAATTATAAGAAGGCTGCTGAATAGGTTGGTCAATACATGATTTTTTTTTAAACTGGAGGAAACCATGTCTAAAAAATTAAAGGGCATCCAAGTTGGAAAGGGAAAAGTCAAATTATTTCTGTTTGTAAATGACATGATCTTATATGTAGAAAACCCTAAAGATTCCACAAAATGTTTTTAGAACTAATAAACAAATTCAGTAAAGTTGCAGGATATAAGCGCAACACAAAAAGATCAATTACATGTCTATACATTAACAATGAACAATTCAAAAAGAAAATTAAGGGAACAATTCAATTTACAATAGCATTAAAAAGGGTAAAATACTAAAAAAAATCTTTAAAAAAAGGGTAAAATACTTAGGAATAAACTTAATGAAAGGGTCAAAAGACTTGTACACTGGAAACTACAAAATAATGTTGGAGTAAATAAAAGATGACACATAAAGTGAAAACACATCCCATATTCATGGATTGAAAGACTTAATATTGCTAGGATGACAATATTTACTTTAAGAGATCTACAGATTCAGTGCAATCCCTATCAAAATCCTAACAGTGTTTTTTGCAGAAATAGGAAAAAACATTTTAAAATTCATGTGCAATCTTAAGGGAGCCTGAATAGCCAAAACACTCTTCAGAGAGAAGAGCAAATTTGGAATACTTACACTTTCTGATTTCATAACTTCCCACAAACCTACAACAACCAAAGCAGAGGGATACTGGCATAAGGACAAACATATAGACCAATGGAATAGAATAGAAAGCCCTAAAATAAACCTTTGTGCATAGGGAGAGGTAATTTTTGACAAGGATACCAAAACCATTCAATAGGGAAAGGAGAGTCTTTTCAACAAATGGTGTTGAAAAAACTGGATATCCACATGCCAAAGAATGAAGTTGGACCCTTATCGAGCACCATGCACAAAAATTAACTCAAAATTGATCAAAGACCTAAGCATAAGAGCTAAAATTTTAAAATTCTTAGATGAAAACATGGGAGGAAATCTTCATGGCATTGCATTGACACCAGTAGCACAGGCAACGGAAGGAAAAATAGACAAACTGGACTTCAAAATTAAAAAGTTTTGTCCATTAAAGAAAACTATCAACAGAATGAAAAGGCAATCCATGGACCAGGAAAATATATTTGGAAATCACATATCTGATAATGGGTCCAGAGTATATAAAGAACTCCTAAAACTCAACAACAAAAATCAAACAACCCAATTCAAAAATGGGCAAAGGACTTGAATCAGCATTTCTGCAAAGAAGATATACAAATAGCCAATAAGCACATGAAAAGATGCTCAACATCATTAATCATTAGAGAAATGCAAATCAAAACCACAATGAGACACCACTTCATGCCCATTAAAGTAGCTAGTATAGAAAGAAAGAAAAAAGAAGAAAGAAGAAAGACAAGAAAGAAAGAAAGAAAGAAAGAAAGAAAGAAAGAAAACAAAACAATAAATGTTGACCAGGATGAAAAGAAATCAGAACTCCTGTGCACTGCTAGTGGAAATGTAAAATGGTATGGCTGCTGTGGAAAAGAGTAGGACAAAAAATTTAAAAAAATGAATTGCCATATGATCCAGTAATTCCACTTCTGGGTATATGGCCAGAAGAATTGAAAGCAGGGACTCAAACAGATATTTGCACACCCATGTCCATAGCAGCATTATTTGCAATAACCAAAAATGTGGAAACAACCCAAATGCCCTTCAATGGATGAATGGACAAACAAAATGTATAAACAATGGAATATTATTCAGCCTTCAAAAGGAAGGAAATTCTGACACATGCTATAGCATGGATGAACATTGAAGATATTATGCTAAATGAAATAAGCCAGACACAGAAGGACAAACATTGTGTGATTCTACTTATATGAGATACAGAGAGTAATCAAATTCTAGAGACAAAAAATAGAATGGTGGTTGACAGTGGGGCTGAAAAGAGAGAGGAATGGAGAGTTATTGTTTAACAGGTGGAGATTTTCAGTTTCAGAAGATGACAAAGTTCTGGAGATGGATGGTGGTGTGGTCTCACAACAATGTGAATGTAATTAATGCCAATAGCATGTACAGTTAAAATGGTTAAAATGGTAAGGTTTTTTAATCTTGTTTTTTTAAGGAGGCTCCATGCCCACCATGGGGTTTGAACTCATGATCATGAGATCAAGAGTTAGATGTTCTACTGACTGAGTCAGCCAAGCACCCCTAAAATGGTAAATTTTGTGTTATGTATATTTTACCACAATAAAAACAAAATTTAATTTAAAAATGTGTACAATAAATTTATACTTACTACCCCCCAAAATGGTTAAAATGGTAAATTTATGTTATATATATTTTACTACACAGACACAGACACAAAAGAACCAAATAGAAATTATAAAATTGAAAAGTAGAGTAACTGAAATGAGAAATTCACTAGCAAGGCTCAACAGCAGATTTGAATTGTTAGAAGAATTAGCAAACTAACTTGAACTGAGATTTTCCAGTCTGAAGAGTAAAAAGGAAAAACAATGAAGCAAAATGAACAGAGCCTCAGAGACACATGGGACAGCATCAGGTGTACCAACACATGCATAATGGTAGTTCCAGAAGAAAAAGAGAGACAAAGGGGCAGAAAGAATACCTGGAGAAAAAAATGACCCAAAAGTCCTAAATCTGATTTTAAAAACCCAACAACACCAATCTACATATACAAATAGCTTAATGAACTTCAAATAAGAGAAACACAGTGAGATCTCCACATAGATATGTTATAATCAATTGATAAAATAAAAGGCAAAGAGAGGAGCTTGAAAGCAGTAAGAGAAAAATCACATGTACATGATCAGCAATTAATGAGATGAAGAGAACCTAACTTCTTATCAGAAACCACAGAGGCCAAAAGACAGAAGGATGACAAAATCCAAGTGCTGAAAGAAAAAGATTGTCAAGCAAGAATTCTCTGTCCAGCAAAACTATCCTCCTTCAAAAATGAATGAGAAATTAAGGTATTGAAAGATTAAAAAAAAAAAAGATATTTCATTGCTAGCCTTACCTACTGATATTTCATCACCAGACCTGCCCTACAAGAAATATCAAAGGGAGTTCTTCAAACTGAAATGAAAGGACTCTAGATGGTAATAACATGAATCAGTAGAAAGAAAAAAAAGAGTACTGATAGAGGCAACTACATAAATATTTAAAGACAGTACAAATGTAATTTTGTTTGTAATGCTTTTTTTCTATCTGACTTAAGAGACAATGATATAAAGCAATAATAAAATTGTGTTAATGGGCTTACAATGTATAAAGATGAAATTTGTATGGCAGTCACAGCATAAATGAGGAGGGAGGGAATTAAGCTATATGGGAGCAAAATGTTTTTATACTATTGATATTAAAATAGTATTAACCCAGACTGATTGCCTTAAATTAAGATCTTAATTGTAATATCTGGGAGAGCCACTAAAAAAGACAAAAACAAAACAAAACCAAAAAAGTCAAAAATATGTGGTAAAATAAATGACAAGACAATTAAAATGTTACACTAAGATATCTAATTAACACAAAAAAGGGCAATAATGGAAGAATTAAGGAAAAAAAAGACATAAGACATATGAAGAACTAACAGCAAAATGGCAGGTATAATTCCAATCTTACTAGTAATTGCATTAAATGTAAATGAATTAAACACCCAATCAGAATGTAGAATGGATTTTAAAATCTATGATCAACTATACATTCTCTATAAGGGACATATATTAGATTTAAAGGCACAAATTGGTTAGGAATAAAAAGATGGAAAAAAGATATGTAAATAGTAACCAAAAGAGAGTTGGAGTATCTATACTAATATCAACAAAATCAACTTTAAGACAAAATTGTTACTAGAAAAAATAATGTTTTATAAGGCTAAAAGGGTTAATCCAATATAGAGATATAAAAAATATAAATTTATATGCACCTAACAAAAGAGCTCCAAATTACATGAAGCAAACACTGACAGACTTGAGGGAAGAAATAAAAAATTCAACAGTAATTGTTGAAGACTTCAATACCCCACTTTCAATAATGGATAGAACAACTAGGCAGAAGATCAACAAGGAAAAAGACTTGAACAACACTATTAACCAACCTAACAAACATCTATATAGAACACTCTACTCAACAACAGCTTCATACATACTCTTCTTAAATGCATGTGGAACATTATCCAGGGTAGACCACATATTAGGTCATAAAACAAGCTTCAGTAAATTTAAAAGGATTAAAATAATACAAAGTGTGTCCTCCAGTCAAAATGAAAATAAATTAAAAGTCCACAAAACAAGAACATTTGGGAAATTTGCAAATATGTGGAAATTAAACAATGCACTCCTAAATAATGGGTTAAAGAAGGAATAACATGGAAAACAGGAAAATACATTGAGATGAATGAAAACAGAAACACAACATACCAAAACTTATGGGATGCAGCTAAGGCAATACACAGAGGGATATTTTATAGTTGTAAATGCCCATATTTTTTAAAAAAGAAAGATTTCAAACAATAACATAACCTTCCACCTTTTAAGTTTCTTAAAACTAGAAAAAGGAGAGCAGACTAAACCTCCAGAAGGAGGAGGGAAATAATAAATATTAGAGCACAAAATAGCCAAATAAATAATAGAAAAACAATAGAGAAAATCAACAGAATTAAGAGTTGGTTCTTTAAAAGTAACAACAGAATTGACAAATCATTAAGTAGGCTGATCAAGAAAGAAGAATAGACTCAAATTGCAAAAATGAGAAATGAAAGCAAGATAGAAATAAAAAGGACTTTAAATATTATGAAAAATTGTATGTCAATAAGTGAAATAAATTAGATGAAATAAACAAATTTCCAGAAAGAGAGAAACCACTGAAATTGATGCGATAAAAATGGAAACATTTGAATAGACTGTAACAAATAAAGATATTGAACTAGTAATAAAAAAAAAAAAGAAACACAAAGAGGGGTGCTTGGGTGGCTCAGCTGGTTAAGCATCTGCCTTCAGCTCAGGTCATGGAGCCCTGTGTCAGGCTCCCAACTCAACAGGGAGTCTGCTTCTCCCTCTCCCTAGGCCCATTGCCCCTGCTTGTTCTCTCTCTCTCTCTCTCTTAAATAAATAAATAAATAAATAAATAAATAAATAAATAAATAATAAAATCTTTAAAAAAAAAAAAACCTGTTGGAACTGATAAACAAATTCAGTAAAGTCTCAGGATACAAAATCAATGTACAGAAGTCTGTTGCATTTCTATGCACCAATAATGAAGCAACAGAAGGAGAAATTAAGAAAACAAACCCATTTATAATTGAACCAAAAAATAATAAGATACCTCAGAATAAACCTAACCAAAGAGGTGAAAGACCTGTACTCTGAAAACTGTAAGATACTGATGAAAGAAATTGAAGATGACACAAAGAAATGGAAAGACATTCCATGCTCGTGGGCGGGAAGAACAAATATTGTTAAAATGTCTATACTACATAAAGCAATGTACACATTCAAAGCAATCCTTATCAAAACACCAACAGCATTTTTCACAGAACTAGAACAAACAATCCTAAAATTTGCATGGAACCACAAAAGACCCTGAATAGCCAAAGAAATCTTGAAAAAGAAAAGAAAAGCTGGAGGCATCACGATTCAAGACTTCAAGTTATATTATAAAGCTGTAGTGATCAAAACAGAAAAAAAAAACAGACACATAGATCAATGGAACAGAATAGAAAACCCAGAAATGAACTCACAATTATATGATCAATCGATCTTCAACAAAGCAGGAAAGAATATCCAATGGGAAAAAAAGACAGTCTCTCCAACAAATGGTGTTGGCAAACCTGGACAGCAACATGTAAAAAAATGAAACTGGACCACTTTCTTATGCCATATGCAAAAATAAATTCAATATGGATTAAGGATCTAAATGTGAGACCTGAAACCATAAAAATCCTAAAGGAGTACACAGGCAGTAACCTCTTTGACATTGGCATTAGGAACTCCTTTGTAGATATGTCTCCTGAGGTAAGGGAAACAAAAACAAAAATAAACTATTGGGACTACATCAAAATAAAAAGCTTGTGCACAGAGAAGGAATCAGTCAACAAAACTAAAAGGCAACCTGCTGAATGGGAGAAGACGTATCTGATAAAGGGTTGGTGTCCAAAATATATAAAGAACTTATACAACTCAACACCCAAAAAACAATGCAATTAGAGGTGGGCAGAAGACATGAAGAGATATTTCTCCAAAGAAGACATACAGATGGCCAACAGACACATGAAAAGATGCTCAACATCACTCATCATCAGGGAAATGCAAATCAGAACCACAATGAGATATCACCTCACACATGTCAGAATGGCTAAAATCAACAACACAAGAAACAAGACGTGTTGGTGAGGATGTGGAGAAAAAGGATCCCTCCTACACTGTTGGTGGGAATGCAAGCTGGTGCAGCCACTGTGGAAAACAGTATGGAGGTTCCTCAGATAGTTAGAAATAGAACTACCCCATGATCCAGGAATCACACTACTGTGTACTTACCACCCCCCCAAAGAAACACTAATTGGAAGGGATACATGCACTCCTATGTGTATCGCAGCATTATTTACCATAGGCAAATTATGGAAATAGTCTAAGTATCCATCAGTTGATGACTGGATAAAGAAGATGTGCAATATATATATATATATATATATATATATATATATATATATATGTATGTATATATATGATGGAATATTATTCAACCATAAAAAAGAATGAAATCTTGCCATTTGCAATGACATGGTTGAAGCTAGAGAGTATAATGCTAAGTGAAATAGGTCAGTCAGAGAAAGACAAATACCATATGATTTCACACATATGTGGAGTTTAAGAAACAAAACAAATGAGCAAAGAGAAAAAATAAGAGAGACAGAGAGAGAGAGAGATACCAAGAAACAGACAACTATAGAGAACAAACTGATGGTTACCAGAGGGGAGGTGAGGGGGAGGCAAAATAGGTGATGGGGATTAAGGAGTGCACTTGTGATGAGCACTGGGTGGTGTATGGAATTGTTGAGTCACTGCATTGTATACCTGAAACTAATATAACACTGTATGTTAACTATACTGGAATTAAAATAAAAACTTTTTAAAAATCCCACAGAAAAGATCTCAGACTCAGGTGACTTTTCTGGTGAATTCTACCAAGCATTTGAAGAAAAATTAATACTAATTCTCATAATGTCTTCCAAAAAAATAGAATAGTAGGGAACACTTCTCAACTCATTCTATGAGGCCAGTATCAACCTGATACCAAAACTGAAAACATTACATGAAAACTACAGGCCAACAAATATAGACTCCAAAATATTCAACGAAATACCAGCAAACTGAACCTAGCAATTTATAAAAAGGTAAATCCACCAAGTGGGATTTATCCCAGGAATTCAAGTTTGCCTTAACACCCACAAATCAATCAATGTACACTGTATTAACAGAATAAAGGACAAATAAAGTGCAATAATTTTAATGAACACAGAAATAGCTTTTGACAAAAATCCAATAAGTTTTCATAATAAAACACTAAACCAGGAGTAGACGAAATCTTCCTCAACCTGATCAAGAGCATATAGCAAAAACCCACAGCCAACATCATACTTCATGGTGAAAAAAATTCATACTTCACTCTAAGGTCAGAAACAAGACAAGGATGTGTGCTTTCACTGCTCATATTAAACATTGAACTGGAGGTTCTAGCCAGGGCAATTAGGCAAGAATTCTTGCCTAATATATTTAAAATATATAATATATTATATTTATATATAAAGGCATCCAGATTAGAAAGGAAGAGGTAAAACTTTGGTTATTACTTCTAATAGTGTTGTCTCTGTGTGCGTGTGTTTCTTGGGATTTTCTATATACAAGATCATGTCATTTGTGAATAGAGATAGTTTCAACTGATTTTCAACAAGAGTGCCAAGATAATTCAGTGAGGAAAAGAGTAGTAACTTTTTAACAAATAGTGGTGGGAAAATTGGATGTCTGCAGGCAAAAGAATGAAGTTGGACTCCTACCTCACACCATATTAAAAAATTAATCCAAAATGTGTTCAATATAAGAGCTAAAAATATAAAACTCTTAGAGAAAAAGGTGAGTTTGAATTAAGTTCTTGGGGTGCATGGGTGATTCAGTCGGTTAAGCCACTTCCTTTGGCTCAGGTCATGATCTCAGAGTCCTGGGATCAAGCCCCAGGTCAGGCTCCCTGCTCACTGGGGAGTCTGCTTTTCCCTCTACCTCTCCCCCTGCTTGTGCACTCTCTCTCTCTCAAATAAATAAAATCGTAAACAAAATTAGGTTCTTTTTTTTTTTTATGTTATGTTAGTCACCATACAATACATCATTGGTTTTTGATGTGGTGATCCACGATCCATTGTTTTCGTATAACACCCAGTGCTCCATGCAGTACGTGCCCTCCTTAATACCCATCACCGGGCTAACCAATCCCCCCTCCCCCCTCCCCTCTAAAACCCTGTTTGTTTCTCAGAGTCCATAGTCTCTCATGGTTCATCTCTCCCTCCAATTCCGCCCCCCCCATTTTTCCCTTCCTTGTCCTAATGTCCTCCACGCTATTCCTTATGTTCCACAAATAAGTGAAACCATATGATAATTGACTTTCTCTGCTTGACTTATTTCACTTAGCATAATCTCCTCCAGTCCCATCCACGTTGATGTAAAAGTTGGGTATTCATCTTTTCTGATGGCTGAGTAATATTCCATTGTATATATGGACCACATCTTCTTTATCCATTCATCTGTTGAAGGGCATCTCGGCTCTTTCCAGTCTGGCTATTGCGGACATTGCTGCTATGAACATTGGGGTGCATATGGCCCTTCTTTTCACTACATCTGTGTCTTTGGGGTAAATACCCAGTAGTGCAATTGCTGGGTCATAGGGTAGCTCTATTTTTAAATTTTTGAGACACCTCCACGCTGTTTTCCAAAGTGCCTGTACCAACATGCATTCCCACCAACAGTGTAAGAGGGTTCCCCTTTCTCCACAACCTCTCCAACATTTGTTGTTTCTTTCCCTGTCCATTTTTGCCATTCCAACTGGTGTAAGGTGGTATCTCAATGAGGTTTTGATTTGGATTTCCCTGATGGCTAATGATGATGAACATTTTTTCATATGTCTGTTAGCCATTTGTATGTCTTCTTCAGAGAAGTGTCTTTTCATATCTTCTGCCCACTTTTTGACTTGATTATTTGTTTTTTGGGTGTTGAGTTTGAGAAGTTCTTTATAGATCTTGGATACCAGCCCTTTATCTGTAGTGTCATTTGCAAATATCTTCTCCCATTCTGTGGGTTGCCTCTTTGTTTTGTTGACTGTTTCCTTTGCTGTGCAGAAGCTTTTTATCTTGATGAAGTCCCAAAAGTTCATTTTTGCTTTTGTTTCACTAGCTTTTGGAGATGTATCTTGAAAGAAGTTTCTGTGGCCGATGTCAGAGAGGTTACTGTCTGTGTTCTCCTCTAGGATTTTGATGGATTCCTGTCTCACATTGAGGTCTTTCATCCACTTTGAGTTTATCTTTGTGAATGGTGTTAGAGAATGGTCGAGTTTCATTCTTCTGCATGTGGCTGTCCAATTTTCCCAGCACCATTTATTGAAGAGACTGTCTTTTTTCCATTGCATGTTTTTTCCTGCTTTGTCAAAGATTATTTGACCATAGAGTTGAGGGTTCATATCTGGGTTCTCTATTCTGTTCCATTGGTCTATATGTCTGTTTTTGTGCCAGTACCATGAAGTCAAACTCTCTCTTTTCGCAGACGACATGATACTTTATGTGGAAAACCCAAAAGACTCCATCCCCAAATTACTAGAACTCATCCAGCAATTCAGTAATGTGGCAGGATACAAAATCAATGCACAGAAATCAGTTGCTTTCTTATACACTAACAACGCAACTGTAGAAAGAGAAATTAGAGAAACGTTTCCATTTACAATAGCACCAAAAACCATAAGATACCTCGGAATAAACCTAACCAAAGAGGTAAAGGATCTATACTCTAGGAACTACAAAACACTCATGAAAGAAACTGGAGAAGACACAAAAAGATGGAAAAATATTCCATGCTCATGGATCGGAAGAATAAACATTGTTAAAACGTCTATGCTACCCAGAGCAATCTATACCTTCAATGCCATCCCGATCAAAATTCCAATGACATTTTTCAAAGTGCTGGAACAAACAATCCTAAAATTTGTATGGAATCAGAAAAGACCCCGGATCGCCAAGGAGATGTTGAAAAAGAAAAACAAAGGGCATCACGTTGCCCGATTTCAAGCTATATTACAAAGCTGTGATCACCAAGACAGCATGGTACTGGCACAAAAATTAGGTTCTTATGGTGTCTTAGATGTGACACCAAAAACACAGGTGACAAAAAAAAAGAATAGAGAAATTGGACCTCATCAAAATTAAAAACTTCTGTGCTTCAAAAGACACCATCAAGACAATGAAATGATAAAAATACGTTACAAGATGGGAGAAATTGTTTGCCAATCATATATGTGATCAAGGACTTATATTCAGAATAAAGAACTGTTACATCTCAACAAAAAAACACAATTCAGTTAAAAAAAATTGGGAAGTGATCTGAATAGATATTTCTCTAAGGAAGATATACAACTGGCCAAGAACACATGAAAAGATGCTTCACATAATTAGCCATCAGAGGAATGTACATTAAGACCACAATGAGGTACCTGTTAACACACACTAGGATGGCTATAATAAAAAAGACAACTAACAACAAGTGTTGGCAAGGATGTGGAGAAATTGGAACCATCTTACACTGCTGATGGAAATGTAAAATGGTGTAGCTGCTTTAGAAAATAATCTGGCAGCTCCTCAAAAAGTTAAACATAGAGTTACTATATGATTTAACAATTCCACTCTTATGTACATATTTAAGAAAAATGAAAACATATGTCCACAGAAAAACGTGTACATGAAGGTTCATAGCAGCTTTATTAATAATAGCCAAAGGTGGGAAAAAACGAAGTGTCTATCAACTGACAAGTGGATAAATAAAATGTGGTTTATCCCTATGATGGAACATTACCTAGCCACGAAAAGGAACAAAGTACTGTCACATGCTACAACATGGATGAAGCTTAAAAACATTATGTTAAGTGGAAGAAACCAGATGCAAAATGCCACATATGACATGAATCCATTCATATTACATTTCCAGAAAAGGCAAATCCATAGAGATAGAAAGGAAATTGGTGGCTGTCAGAGGCACAGAGTGGGGAAGGTGGGACTTGGGAGTTACTGCTAATGGGTATAGGGTTTCTTTTGGGGTTGATGAAAATGCTCTAAAAGTAGATAATGCACAACTCTGAATATACTAAAATTCACTGACTTGGGTGCTTTATTTTTTTTAAGATTAATTTACTTATTTGAGAGAGAGAAAGAGAGAGTGGCAGGAGGAGCAGAGGGAGAGACTCTCAGGCCGACTCCCCACTGAGCCCGGAACTCCATCCCAGGAGCCATGAGATCATGACCTGAGCCGAAACCAAGAGTCGGACGCTTAACCTATTGAGCCACCCAGGTGCCCCTGACTTGTGCACTTTAAATGAGTGAATTTGACGGTTAATGAATTCTATCTCCATAAGGATCTTATTTTTTTTAAAAATGAGTCACTCAGGTTCATTCCTCTGTGAAACAGTCCCGAGTTTCACAAGGGCAAGGGGACAGGGCAGAGAATTAGAAAGGCCTGAGCTGCCATTGCTGAGTGCCTCCTTTTGGCAGGCACTGTGCTGGGCACTCGACATACCTGAACTTGTTTTGAATCTAGGACCAATTCTGTGAGGAAGGAGTTACCATCTCCATTTTATAGTCACTTTATAGTTGGTAAAACTGAGTCACTTGCAGAAAGTGGTGGAGGCAGGATTTAAACCCAGATCTGTGCTCCATGTCCTCTTCCAGGGGCCTGGCTATGGGGGGGCTCATAGATGATCCTGCTCCTTTGATCCCTGTGTCCCCAGCCATGGAGTGGAGGGGACAGTGGGCCCTCGTTAGAGCTCGGTCCCTGATGCCCTGTCCGACTGAACTCTCCATCTTGATGCAGCTGGCTGGGGTGGGGAGTGCACATGAGCTCAGCTCTGGCTGCTGAAAACCTATCTTGAGCTCCAGACTTGCAGACTGGGTGTATTTTTATCATAGGTCACAAGGAATTTCCCGACCAGGGGATCAATACCAGTTCATTATTCATGGGGGGAGGGGTGGAGTCTGGGACAGGCAGCCGGTGGTAGCTGTGCTTGAGGACTCCTTCAGGCATTTCCTGCACATGACAGTGCTCCCATCCTCCCTCTCCCTCGCCCTAGCTCTGTCTGAGCACCGTTAGGTGCTTTAGAAACGTTGCGTCATTTATACCCAAGATCTTAAGAGTAAGTAAGGTTCATCTAATACCTGGCTTGCTGGGGTGCAGAAGGGTTGAGAGACTTGCCTGAGGTCACACAGCTAATAACTGTCTGGGCTGGGTTTCCTGTTGAGGTGGGATAGCGGCATCAGTGGAGACCCCGCTGAGGAAGTGACTTCACCTTTCCAGACTCAGCTTCTCTCCCCACTCCCTGCCTCCACTCCAGCCCTCCCACCTATCTGAGCTCTCTGAGGACACTGTTCCTAGCAGTGTCAGCTGACTCAGTAAGGTAGGCAGCAATTCTCATTTGACAGATGAGGAAACTGAGGCACAGGGATGGAGAAACCACAAAGTAGCACATCAGTAGCCGCAATCCAGCTCCTCTCCCTTTCAGCTGAGCATTTTTCCCCACAGCACACAGGCAGACAAACCAGTTTTCCAGACCAGCCTAGAAAGTTTGGGGTGAGGGCCTATAATCACATCGTACCTGCAGGAACACAGGGCCGTCAGGAGTCTAGGCCCCAGCAGCTTCCTAAGTGAAGAAAATCCCTTCAAGGCTCGTGCCCGGCCAACTGCTCTGCCCGCTACCAGCTTAGACCCAGCTGGGGCCTTGCAGAGGAGACCCTGGGGAGCATCAGTTCCCCGTGAGGCACCTGGAGCAGCTCCAGATGCTGGCCTTTGGCCCCGAGAGTACTGTACTCCTGCCATTTTGGGCTTCCCCAGCAGCCGCAGACACCTTGCTTCTCCTCCCCTGGCTTCCGTCAGGACTCAGGCTGCTTCCTGGAGCCAGGCAGGCCACGGAAGCCCCATCCTCTCTCCCCAGAGACAGCTCAAATGACCATTAAGCTTTGAGCAGATGCAGGCAGTGGTAGGCGAGGGCCCAGGGCAGGAAGCATTTTGTTCTCTGCTAATTAGCCTCCTATGGTCAGCTGAGAGGGTCTGGAGCCTCTAAGCAAAACAGCCACATCAGTTCTCCATAGCTGCTCCTCTGTGGCCCACAACCTGAATGCTTTGGGCCTGGTGGGCAAGCAGATGTCTGGACAGCCCACGCTACATGGCAGGGAATGTGCAGACGGGGGCTTCGCAGATGGTCTCAGCCTCGTGGAGTCCAGTCCAAAGGGCCTCCCTGGGAGATGTGAGAGGGCCAGGGAGCCTGAGGGGCAGAGGCACATCCTAGGATCAGAAAGCGCTTCCCAGCCTTGTCTGCTCTGAAAACCTGGGTTCTGCTCATTCCTTGTCATGACCATTCCTTGTCATGACCACCAAACCACTTCCCCAACTCAGACTCACAGGTCCTCAGAAAGCATCTACTCCCCCACCTTCTCCATTGTACAGATGAAGGAAGAAGCTGAGGCTCCGAGAGGCAGAAGGCTCTATTATGCAGAGCAGTGACAGAGCGGGGATAAAGCTTTACCCCCCCAGCCCTATCCCTCACCCTGTCTGTGCCCCACTACCTTAGCTACGAGATACCAACTCGTCAGAAGGCAAGGCCTGTGGGATTCCCCTCTATTTTTCCAGCCCTGGTGTCTGATGCTTAGTAAGTGCTTAATGTTTTTAGACTGATGACTTCCTGATCTGAGCAGCTCCTCAGAGACCAGTTGAGCTTTGGAAAACCCTGATGACTGGCTTGAGGTGGCCCTTGAGGTTTGGCCCTTGAGGCTTTCCGTATCTTCCTAGAGCCCTCCCAAAGCTGTCCAGTGTTCAGGTCTCCCTTCGTCCCTGCCCCTATCCCTGTCTTTCCTTGCTCTGGCATCCAGGAGGCTGAAGCTCAGGGATATTTCACATCAAACAGGTTGTGGTTCCCTGCTTTCCCCAACTCTGGTCTCAGACCTTGCTATATCCCAAGCCCCACCCAGGGAAGATCCATCCAGGTCCATCCAGAGAGAGAGAGCAGGCACCAGAAAACTCTTCAGGCAGGCCTTGGTCACAGAGAGGGACTGGCCTTTGAAATCTCTTTGACCCTTGGCCCTCAGACTACCGCCTCACTTCTTTCTGGTTTAATTAGAGTGCTGTCAGCATTCTCTCAACCCCTGCCTCCCCATCGCCACCCAAAGGGATCACTTCCCAGCCAGTCTCCCTCTTCATGTTCCTCCACGTAGTCTTGAGCTCTTCAGGAAACAGCCCTGGGTCCTGCTGCGAATGACCAGGTCATTGCAGTCTGCGAGACTTTATATTAAGGCTTCTGCTGGAGTCAGATCAGCCCTACTGTCCCTGCCCACTGCCTGCCTCATGCCTAAGCTTGCTATGCCCTTCAGGCACTGCTTTGGTGTTTGGCTACTCTTGCCAGGGCTTCCTTGGCACCCTTGCCAGTTTTCCCGGCCATTCTTCTCCTTTTGTACCCACCCCACCCTCCGGCCCAAGCCAAACTAGCCTCACACCTGAGCTCCATGGATGTGGCAAGATAAATCCTTACTGGGTGACCAGCATTGTGATAGGCACTTCGATGGCCACCATCTCTTTTGATCCTCATGTCAACCTGTTGAGGTCGGAGCCACAGTCCCAGTTTAGAGATAAAGAACCTAAGGCTCAAAGAAATCCTCAGAGGTAAGTGGTGAAACTAAAAGTGAAATCAGTTCTGTCTGATTCCAAAGACAGAATTCGGGCAGCTGAAAGAGGATGAACTGGGGCCAGGGAAAAAGCCCATCTGACCCATCTGCGTCCCTCGCCCATCAGACTAGGAGCAGCACAAGGGCAACACAGTTCATTGAGGGCTGACTCCACACTGGCCCCTGTACATACGTTGCTTCTCTCCATTGCCTGAAAGTTCCATGTTGGATCTCACTGAAGTCTGTAGAGCTGGGAACCTAACTTGGTGCTGGGCCCCAGTGCGTTCGGTGTAGATGCCAGTGGTAGGAACAGATGAGAAATGAGTGTAGGTTTTGGTGACTAACGTTGGTCACCAGGGTGGGGCCCTGAGGTGGTGGTCAGCGGTAGGGTGGAGAAATGTGTGTGTGTGTGTGTGTGTGTGTGTGTGTGTCTGCTAGTCCAGGTGGCAGCTGACTCAGATCCCCCCTGGTCGCCTGTGTGGAGGGAACGATGAGGCCTGGGACTGAGTCTTCCTGAGTTTGCCAAGGACTAGGGGGAGACACCATGAGCTCCACTCTGCTCCTTTCCCCTGGGACCCCTGTGGTGAAGCCCAGCACCCCATCCCACCCCACAGCCTCCCAGCTACTCTTCCTCCCTTAGCCCCAAATGGAATCTCATCAGCATATTAATAGGACATTATGGTTTCTAATGAGGAGCCAGAAAACATTTATGGAGCAGATTAAAGACAGCTCCACCCCATTAACCAGCTCTGGGCCCTCCCTGGGGACCCTCAGGTGGGGGGAGGGGCAGAGAGGCTTGGAGGAGGGGAATTGTTGTTTCCTGCTGGCCCATAGAAAGGGACGGTGGGAAGAGAGCCACAGGGAGAGAAGCTGGGCTCAGACCCCCAGGCTCCTCCTCCCTCCTTTTTCTCTGGGTCTCAAGGTGACCGTCGGACTGGCAGAGCGTTGGCATTGCTGCTGTCCTCGTCCCAGAAGGCTCTTGAGGGCAAGGAAGTCTAGGGCCTGAGGCTGATGGGTCCACCACACCAGCTGGGACCTTCATCCAGCCCCAGCCCCAGCCCCAGCCCTTAATCTTGTCCAAGCGTGGGGATAGCCAAGGCTGGCCACACTGGCCTCTGCCTTTACATTTAAGGTAGACATAACTCAATGAACGTCTATAAACAAGAACCTGCACTGATTGGCCATCTGTGTGCTAGGCACTATACGGGACACCCTCCCACATGGGATGTCACTGACTCCATTAAAAAATAACTGCACAAAGCAGACGCCGGAAGCAACTTGCCCAAGGTGGCACAACAACTCTGAGATTCTAAGCTCAGTCTGTCTGATTTTAAAGCCCACACTGTTTCCCTTATGCCATGCGGCTTATTAGCAGCTCCTCGGTGTAAGTGACCTTGCTTACACCCCCGGGCTTTGCTTCCTAACCTCCTACTGTTTCCCCAGGGGCAGCGTGGTATTATGGGAAATATGAGGTAGAGAGAAAGATCTGAATTTCAACTCCAGCTCTTCCATGACCTAGCTGTCATCTGTCAAAAGAGGCTGGGACTCCAGGGTCCTTGTGAAGAGTCAATGAAAAGTACTTGGTAAACATTGACCACTAACACTACTCTCTATCCTTCATTTGTTTCCGTCCGTCAAATGGGGCTACTTTCGCTCACCCTAACTGCTTCCGTGGGTGGGGAGGGCTGTGGCAGGATTAAGTCACACAGGGAAAGCAACAGAATGCTACCCCAATGTAAGGGTTATGGCCAGCAGCCCTCTTTGTCCTCAGCCAAGCTGGTGAAATTGTCCTATGTATCATAGGCAGGGCAAACTTTTTTTTTTAAATATTTTTTATTTATTCATTTGAGAGAGAGAGAGATAGTGAGAAAGAGAGCACGAGCAGGGGAGAGAGGGAGAAGCAGGCTCCCCGCTAAGCAGGGAGCCTAATGTGGGGCTCGATCCCAGGACCCTGGGATCATGACCTGAGCCGAAGGCAGACACTTGATCAACTGGGCTACCCAGGCATCTCCTGAATTTGTATTCTTTCTGCCCAGGCTGGACATCTTTTCTGGAAGGAAAATGTTGCTCTGGGTTTAGTTGTTTGTTCATTCATTCATTTAATGTGTGCGTGTGTGTGTGCCAGGCACTATCTCAGGTGCACGGGTTACAGAAGAAAACTAGCCAGACGTGGTCCTGCCCTTCATGAGCTTTGATTTTGCGGGGTGGGGAGACAATAAGCAAACAAGCTGATGGCTTGGTGCTATGAGGAAATGGTGTGATGGGCTAGAGCGGACTGTGTAGTGAGGAAAGGCTTCTGAGAAGGGTGATGCCCTCGTGATGAGATGAAGGCCATATTCAGGGGGCAGAGAGTTCCAGGTGGGGGGGTGGGCAGCGAGGACAAAGGCTTAGAGGCCAGAGTGTCGCCCAAGAGTGAGGAGGAGTCTTAGGCTTGATCTGCATCTCATGCGTCATCCTTTGGGAAGGTGTTTTGGAAAGTCAGAGTAACACCCTATCTGAAGACAAATGCGTGTGTTGGGGAGGGGTTAGTGCAGAAGAGGGGTGTCCCCGGGCAGATGGTGGGGTATGATCGGGCCGCGGCTCACTCAGTTCCTGGGAAGAGAAAGGTACAGTGGAAAGAGGACGAAACTTGGAGTCCAGAGGTCCTGGTTCCAGTCCGGTCTGCACCACTGACTCATATCTAATGTAAATGGCATGTGTAATTTCGGCCAAGTCCCTTTGCCTCCCTAGGCCACGGTCACCATCAATAAGATTGGGGGGGGCTCCCTCTTATTTGCCAGCCTTGTCTCTTGGCTTCCCACGCCAAGGAAGTGCTATCTCCTCGGGTACAGCAGTAGTGACAATAGGTGGGGTGGCGTTTGAAGGCCTGGAAAGGGTGATGGTGAGGTCCTGTGCTGCCTTGTGCCTGGGTCCCCAGCCTGTGGTGGGGAGGAGCCTCCGTCCCTCCAAGTGCCCCTCCGTTCGCCTTCCCAGCTAGCTCATTCCTTCCCTTGCTGAGAAGGCGCTTCTCCAGACCCTGGCGCACAGATGCTTTGCTTCTCAGGTTCCCTGCTGGGCCCCACTGAGCCAAGTGCCTCAGCCTCGCCAGGGACTGCTCCCTTCCCCCGCCGCCAGCGCCAGCGCCAGGCCCCCTCCACCCCACATCGCTCTCCCCGCTCTTCTCTGAACTGCCTCCAGCTTGGCTGCGTGGCTGCGATAATGAGGTGTCTGCGACTGAATGCAGTGGGCTCGGCGGGGCAGAACAGCAGGCCAGAGGCCCAGGAGACAGGCTGGAGCAAGCGCAGAGACTGCCCCAGCTGGCCCTGGAATCCTCGAGGTGCCCCCCACCCACCCTGCCAGCCCCAGTGTCATCCTAGGCCCCACCGCCCAGGTCCCAGGGGCAAAGACTTAAGATGAAGAGAGGTCCCGGGTTGTAAAAAAAAAAAAAAAAAAATCCAGCTCCACGATGATGCCAATGATGATAGGAAAAATCTTGGGTTTCAAAGGGTTGCCCCTCTAATAACCCCTTATATCTGGACATGTCGGTGTTTACAGGCACTTTCACTCATTCTGCAAACATTTACTGAGCGCAAACTCACTGCCAGGCCCCATGCGGGTCAGGGGGAAATGAGACACAAGATAGTGAGCTCGCTGCCTAGTGGAGAGACAGACCCTGAAATACGCCAGGATGGTAAGGGAATCAAAGCCAGGACTGGAGCCCCAAGAAGCCAGGGGACTGGGTGTCCAAGCCAGTCTTGAAGGGGCAGGGAGGAAGTGGGAAGGTTTCTCAGAAGAGGGAACCTTTGGAACCATCCTGATGAAAAAGCAGGAAGTAGGCAGGCAAGGGGGCCTGAGGGTGGGATGGGGATGTCCTATGCACAGGGAACAGCCTGAGAAGCCCAGAGGACATCTTGCTTAATCCCCAAAACAACCCCAGAAGGCAGGGGTTGTCCATTTTCCAGATTGGCAAAACAGAGGCCCAGATGCAATAATAATGCTTGCCTCCAGGTCACGGTTAGTTTGAAAAAAAAAAAAAAAATGCTTTCGGGATACCTGGGTGGCTCAGTCAGTTAAGCGTCTGCCTTGGCCTCAGGTCATGATCCCAGGATTCTGCGATCGAGTCCCACATCGGGCTCCCTGCTCAGCGGGAAGCCTGGTTCTCCCTCTCCTTCTGCCTGCTGCTCCCCCTGCTTGTGTGGGTGCTCTCTCTCTTTTTCTCTCTGACAAATAAATAAATTAATTAATTTTTTAAAAAAAGAAAAAAATGCTTTCTCATCCATCAGCTTCCTTTTCTGCTTACACCGACCCTACGATATAGGGACTTAATGTGCACTTCACAGGTGGAGAGACAGAGAAGGAAAGAGGCTAGAGAAACAGGCTCTGAGCTTTTCCCAAGTTTGCCTAAGTTTCCCACGTTGAAGACCAGCATTTGGGGGGATAGGGACCCTAAGGTTTCCCTTGGGCATCCCTACCTTATTCTCTACCCTGTACCGCTCCACCTTGCCCTGGCTGATCTCCCACGTGGCTAAAGCAGAGTTTAGACAAGACACCACGCCACTCACCCAGAACCCCCGTTCAGTCAAAGAGGCGGGCGAAGAGGGCGTGCAGTATTGGTATTTTCCTGAATTATTCAGGAGCTGTGGCTAGCAAGATGGGGGCGGGGAGGAGAATGGGAGCAGGTGTTCCCACATGCCAAGCATGGCAGCTGCACAGGAAGTGACCCCAGAGGCTGGATCCTCTTCAGCTGCCTGGTCTCTCTCTCTCTCTCCACCCGGAAAGAAACCAGAGAACTCGCAGGCCGGTGGCGCAGAGGGGAGAGGACACTGGGTAGGGGTAGGTGGGAGGAGGGAGCAGCCTGAGGGTGCTTGGTAACAACAGGTTCCCAACTCCTGAGTGCTTCTAATGTGCTATACCTTAGGTCCTTTACTCCCCGCAGTAACTTTGTGCTCTTATTGTTGTTTTATAGATGGAGAAAGAGAGAGAGGCAAAGTAGCTTGCCTAGAGTTTATGGTGGGCCAAATGTTTGCATCCCCACCCTCCAGAATTCATATGTTGAAGCCCTAACCCCTAATGGGATGGTATTAGGAGGCGAGACCTCTGGTGGGTAATTAGGTTTAGATGACACCGTGAGGGTAGGGTCTTTGTGATGGCATTGGTGCCCTTATGAGTAGAGACCAGAGAGCCTGTTCGCTCTGTGCTCTTGCTTGCTCAACACCTTCCCCCCGCCACCCCCACCAGGTGAGGCATGCAGCCAGAAGATGGCCATCTATAATCTAGGAGGAGGGCCCTCACCACAAATGAAATCTGCTGGTGCCTTGATCTTGGATTTTCCAGCCCCTGGAACTGGAGAACATAAATGTTTGTTGTTTAACCCATCCAGTCTATGGTATTCCTGAACTGAGTGCAATATGTAAATTGCGGCGCCAGGATTCAAACCTGGGTTTGTGTCCTCCACACCCTTTCCACCATTCCATTCCTTGTACTTGGGATTCAGGCTTCTGGGATTTGGGCCCCGAAGGGGACAACCTGCTCCTCTGACTCTCCCTTTTCAGGGACCCCATGGCTGCTCAGGACCCCAACTAGGTCTGAGATCCAAACTTTCCTCCGTTAAAAGTAACTCCTGGGGGGCTTCTAAAAGTGCAATTACCCGGTGTGGAATTGCACGTGGGTAAGAGAGAGTTTGGGGTTCTGGGCGGGGGCATCCTCAATCTCTTCGTCAGAAGCCCTTGGAGTAGGGGGAAGTGTTTGAAGGTACTGTTAAAAATGCAGCCTCGGGAGTTAGGGTTGCTGGATCTAGCAAAAAAAAAAGAAAACAGGATGCCCGGTTAGGCTTGAATTTCAGACAAACAATGAATATTTTTTAGGCAACGTATGTCCTTTTCAGGATCAGTATGTACTAAAACAGTGTTCGTTCTTGGTCTAAAATTCAAATTGAACTCAAGTGTCCTGTATTTTATGTGGCAAACCTACCTGGGAGTCAAATCACCTGAGCTTCAACACCAGGTCTGCCGCTACTTAGCTGTGTGACCTCGGGCAAGTTGGTCACCCCCTCAGTGCCTCGGTGTCTTCATCTGTAAAGGATGGTTGAGGAGCTTAAAGGAAATGATGCAGATTGCAAAGCATGTTGCGGTTGTTTTCACTTTTCTTCTTCTTTTTTTATAGATTTCACCGCAGATGCTCCTCTTTTTCCTTACTTTTCCTGGTATGTGGTCCCCAAGCCATACACTGGGGCAGGGGGAGCCTGTTGCATCCACAGAAGTGGAGGACTCACGTCTGTCTTTTATGTTCCTACTGTGTGCTTATCACTGCTAGGCATGCTACTCATCTCATTGGGCCATCACAACCCTACAGATGGGGAAATGAAGGCTTGGCATGATGAATGAACTTGCCCAAGGTCACCGGGCCAACCCTGGAGCCTGGGCCTCTATGATGTTCTGTGGCTCTGCTTCCCCCACCTTCTGCATCCTCCTCACTTGGTACCCAGGTTCTAGCTTACTGAGGGGAACCCCCGGCTCAGGTTTGGGGAGCATAGATAGGAAGCTGAGCAACCTAAGAGAGGAGGCCTGGGGCCTCTCTGGCTCTTGGGCTCCCTGGGTCCAGCTAAAGCACCACCTTTGGGTCTCCCTCCCTCTGCATCCCTCCCCAGCCCAGCCCACGCTGATGGCTCGATCCTGCAGGAAAATGCACTTCTCTCTGATATGCCCAGTTGCATGTCCACTATGCATGCTAATCAGCGGCCAGTGCTTGCCAGCAATTTGCTTCAGTTCTGGGACTCACTGTGAGTTTATTTATTTTTTATATTTATACCTTGTGTGTGAAGATGGCTGCCTTGGAGTAGGAGCGGGGTCTGGAAAAGAGGCCCAGCAGAAATAGGAGGAGGAATGAAGCTGAAGTTAGAAGTCAGGAGGGGATTCAGGGGGTCATCTTTGTCATCTCTCCGCCCTCCGACAGGACTGCACCTGAAGGAGAACAGCGACTCAAAAGGATAACCCTTCTAGCATACTCCTGGCAGACTTTGGAGCAAGGATTAGCAAGCCTCTGTTGAAAAGGAGCAAATCAAGGCTCTGGGGGTAATGTGATACATTGATTCTTCCAACCCGAATCTTTTGACTGTAGACAATAAGGCTTGAGGCATCATCTTGCCTCCCTGTCCCATGTACTGAGAAACCAAGACCCGGGGAGGGGCAGGCACCTGGCCAAAGTCACACAGTGAATTTGAAGTGGAACCAGGACCAACACCTGGGCTTGCTGACTGCCAGTCCCCACATCTCATGATCGCACCCATACAAACCTGCCTGGGAGGAAGAGGTCTTCCCCCTCACCCACCCACCATGTCTACCAAGGTAAGATGCCATAAACCACTTGAAAGCTCTTCCCATAGAGTTTTCCACAAATTCTTGGTAATTGAGTACTCACATCTCCCCGAGTTCTTTCTAATTGCCCTTACCCCCTACCCACCCCCACTCCTCTCCCGCTTCTCTCTTTAAGGGAGATGGTCTTAAGCTCTGCTGTCACATCAGGGCTTGGCACATCGTAAGCACTCAGTAAACATCTGTCCTAAGCAGATACAAATGAATAGAGCAACTTAGCAGCATCGTGTAAGGGTGAAGATGGATACACACCCCCAGACCCCGGAGAAGTGCTCACACGCATGTCCACCGGGAGACATGCACAAGGATGTTCATAGCAACACTCTCTGTTCTAATAAAATGTGCCATACTACCTAAATGTTCACGATCAGGAGAACGGATAAATAAGCTATGGTGTGTCTGTATGATGGAATACTGCATAGCAGCGAAAATGAATAAAACTGCAGCTGCATGTGTTAACCCAGACACATCTCAGACACGATGTGGAGTCAGAAAGCCACTTACTAAGCATACACAGAATGCCACTATGCAAAGCTTTCAACACACTGACATCAGGAGAGTGGCTACCGTGAAGAGGGTTAAGACTGAGAATAGAGGGGCACCTGCGTGGCTCAGTCGGTTAAGCATCTGCCTTCGGCTCAGGTCGTGACCCCGGGGTCCTGGGATCGAGCCCCGCATCGGGCTGTCTGCTCAGCGGGGAGCCTGCTTCTCCCTCTCCCTCAGTCCCTCTCCCTGCTTGTTCTCTCTCTCTCTCTCTCTCTCTCTTATAAATAAATAGGGTACACAGAGAGCTCTGGTGTTATCTGTGATATTTTCTTTGTGAAGCTGAATGATGGGTAACGGGGGTTGTTATGTTATTCTTGAGACCATCGCGCATATCTGAAATAAGTCATTCTAAAAACAAACAAATGGAAAGAAGAAATAGATGGATAAATAAATGAATGTAGGCTGCTTCCCTTCAGCCAGAGGACTAACTCTCCTGACTTTCCTTTGTTTCGTGTGAGTCTCTGTTGGACTCACGTGAGCTTTGGAGTTCAACTAACCTGAGTTGGAATCCTGGGTCAGCTCCTTGCTGCCTTGTGACATGGGGACCTGATTCCTTCCCTACACTACCCACCTCGGGAGGCTATTTGTGAGCACTCACTAAGAGGATGGAATGTCTTGGAGTTTATCTATTCCCACCCCCCATTTCACAGATGACGAAAGTAAGACCCGAATGGGAACCTCAGCCCCCGCTGTGGAGCTAGGAAAGTACCTGCTCCTTACCCTACCACCGGACGGGGCCAGGGAGGGAGGTCTCCCAGATGGCGATCAGGACTTCAAGATGACAGCTCTGGTAAGGGAGGGGGAGGCAGCGCCCTGCTGAGGCTGGGCCGCAGAACAGGGTGTTCAACCTCGCCTGAAGGGTCAGGCCCCAGCGGGAAACCTCCGTTAGGTGGGGGTCTGCCCCTACCAGGGGCCCCTGGCTCACAGCTCTAGGACTTGTGGCAGGAGTAGCCCACCCAGAGGTGTGGAGTAGAACACAGACCTGCGTATGGGGATGAGGGAGGGTGAAGGTGAGGGGTTGCTTCAAGAGGCCAAATTTAGATCCAATCGGAATTTCTGACAATCAAAGGCCACAGGATAAAGGACAGGCCGCCTTGAGAGAGAAGGAAAGCAAACTGTCTGGACTCTCCTACCCTGGGACTCCGTGGTACTATGATTGTTAGAGATTGTTGAACACTCAAAGCGGGGGCCGAATGAAAGCTGATTCTTCAGAAGGCAATTATCTGGATGAAGAAGGAACAAGGACATAGGGTGGCTAGACACGGAGCTTGTTTCTCCTCCCAGCTACCCTGCTCTAATTACCTTCCTCATTTTCTAGATGAGGAAACTGAGGCCCACAGAGGCCCAGCGAAGCAAAGGTCTAAATCCAAAGCCTGGGCTCTTCACAACCCCCCACCTCTCTCCTCTTGGCCTGGACTTGGGTGGGCCGTGGTGGAACAGTGGTGGTCTGTCCCATCAGTTACTACCAAGAGAGGGGGCCAGAGAGACCACTGTGGAGGCCCTGTAGCCCAGCCAGGCCCCCGGACTCTGTTGTTCTTGGGCCCCAGCCGGGCACTCCTCAGGTGGGTGGTGGGGCCTCGGAGCTGGCGTCTGCTGCAAGCCTAGGTCCCCTGCGGAGAACCCCTTCAAGGGCAGCCCTTGTCCCCACTCTAATTACACAAACAATTTTTCTCGGCTTCTCCAAATAAACAGTGTGCAGTCTGCAGGCCATGGCATGCTGGGAAATCTGAAATGAGAAGCTGCTGCTAATGGGCTCCTCAGCTGCAGGGCTAAACGGATTGCTTAAAAGGCCGGCGCTGACCGGCCCCTGCTATCTTCCTGACCAGCGTCTTCCATACCGTACTGTGCACCCTACACCACCCATCTCTGGGCCCTCCTCCTCTGCAGATGCCCACCTGCTTGCCGTCCCCGGGTGACAGAATGCAGGTTGCATGAAGAATCACAGTTCCGAGCCCTGCAGGCAGAGCTCCCTCCCGCAGCCAGGGTTTCAAGGGAGGGGTTGTGTGCATAGGGACAGGCGCGCGTGTGTGCAAGGAGGTCTGTGCAATCCCACGAGGAGTGTGTGTGTGTGTTTGCGGGGAGAGGTGCCCATGTGTCTACAAGGAGGGGTGTTTCTCAGGGTGCAGCGGGATGGCCGGGGCCTGAGTTGGCTTGGGGAGCGCAAGTTCACAGTGGGGTAAGCACACAGTGTACGTATTGGAGGGTGGGGAACCGAACACGGGGATCGTGAGCAAGCAAACATAAGAAGCTACTGCTAAGCTCCCCTCCCCCTGCTCTGTATGGGTTACAAGGCACCACGTGGCAGGCTGTGTAAGTTTGTGGGGCTCCGAAGCCAAACCGCCAAATTTAAACCCGTTGCTGTCATTTACTTGCTGTATGGTATTTGACCTCTCTGGGTGTTGTTTTCCTCATCTGTAAAGTGAGGGTGTTAATTGTACCGACTTTGTTGGGTTGTTGCGAGATCTAATGAATCCATGTATCCGCAACACCTAAAACAGTGCCTGGCACAGGGCGAGCGCTTAGAGGTGGTTGGCTGCTGGCATTATTATTACTTTCCTTTACTTGCCCTCTCCCAGTGCTTGGGGACTGTAGATGTAAAAGATGCAATTTGGGGGGTAAATGATAAACCCACGTCTGTCATGTTACTGACTGGAGCCAGTGGGTTGAGCTATTCCCTCACCAGGTGACACTTTGGCCATTTAACAGGGTCTTTCACTACTCAGTACTTCTGGAACCCCTTGGAAAGTCCATCCCCATCTGGGGTATGTGTGTGTGTGTGTGTCTGTGTGTGTGGGTGTGTGTGTGTTTCTGAGGAGGGACAGGAGTTGGACTGGGTTTGATGGGGCTTCTGGGCCTCTCAAGCCTGGCTGTCTGTGACTCCCCAGGTGTTGACTCCTCTGGGTCCCCATTCATGGGCCTCCCCCAGCCCCCTCATTGATCCCTGGCCAGCAGCATCCCTCTCCTCAGCTTGTGCCCCCGTATCAAAGCCCTGCATCCCCCACATCCCTGCTGCACCATTCAGCCCTCACTATAAATCATCAGAGAAATTCTCCCTTCAGGCTGAACTTTCCATGCTCTCTCCCCCTTGAAGGAGACTATTCGAGAGGAGAGGTTTATTTAAATCCATTCAGATGGTTTTGAGTTACCAGAGGGAACTGAAGAGGGAGAAAATGGAAGGGGAGAGAGGCGACAGAGCAAGGGAGAGCCAGCTTGAGAGAGTCGCAGAGCAGGGGAAAAAGGAAATAGGAGCACCTTAGGGAGAATGATTCCTTTCCTGCTTTTCCCCTCAAACACTGAGAGACAGAAAATTGCCAATGACCTGGCCGTCCAAATTCTTAATGTTCTTTGTGACCAAAGAGGGCCACATGAGCTACAGGAACAAGTGGGCAGTGCGAGGCCTTTGGGAGGACACCCAGGTGACCCCAGTTGTGGCTAAGCTCTGCCCAAAACTCACTGCGTGACTTTGGAGAAGTCTCTCCACTTCCGGGGCCTCGGCTTCCTGACATACACTGTAGGAGGGGGCTGGGGCTGCAGACAGGGGAACTGGCCTAATGAGTGCCCATAGGGGGGGTGGGTAGTACTACTCTCCCCATTTTAATGATGAGGAAACTGAGGGACAGAAAAGTAAGTTGCTCAAGTTTACCCGCTGAAATGATAGAGCCAGAATTTGAACCCAAGGCAGTCTGGGTCCAGAGGCTGCACGCTTATGGACTATACCACCTCCCACTCTGCTAGAATGATCTGTATGGATCTCTAGCTACATGGCCTTGGGCCAGTCACTTCCCCTCTCGGGGCCTCAGTGTACCCATGTGTAATGTCTGCTTCATTAACCTTCTTACTGGTAAAGAGCCACCGAAAAGGGAAAATCAGACCTTACAGACATCCTGCTCTAAAAGGCCTGGGGGCTTTGCATATCTCATTGAATCCCTCACCTAAAGTCTAAACCCAAGATAAGTAAGGCCCCAGGAAGGTAAGTCACTTGCCCCTGGCCACTGTTGGGAAGGGCCAGAAACCAGGGCCCGGGCTCCCAGTCTCTACCTTTGAGTGGCCTGTATCTGAGATACTGGTGTGGTGGTTCTCAGCCCTGTCAGTACATTAGAATCACCTGGGGAGCTTTTAAAAACTTGGCCCTGGCTCCACCCCAACGCAATGAAATCAGAATCTCTGGGGATTGACCTTGATATTTTTGTAATTCTCCCTAAATGAGTCTAATGTGCAGCCAGGGTGGCCTAGGGAACAAGGACGAAAATATTATAATGATAGTTCAGAGGACCAAGTCCAGGCTGGGGTCAGGGCAAGGGGGAGGGAGCAGGCTAATGGGCTCTGGAGGCTCAGCATCCCATAATATCCCAGAGTTGGAGGCGAGCCCTTCAAACCAAACAGCCTGTTTTACAAGGGGGAGCCTGAGGCCCACATAGGAGAAAGCTCTTGCCCAAGGGACAGAGAGACACATCTGGAATTTCATTCTCTTGCCCTGACTCTTAATACAGATCCCTTTCCACGGCCCTGGGGCAGGTGGGACCCATCCTTTACAGATTCCCTTGCTTCCATTTTATAGATGAGGAAACTGAGGCTCAGAGGTGAAGGCCGAGCGCCCAAGAGCAACACAGCTAATAAGCGTCAGAACCAGATTTCCAAGGCCATCTTGGCTGGCTTTCTCTCCTGCGCTCGACCCACTGGCCCGACTGCGTCCTGGCCTGCGGTGAGGCTCCGGGATAGGCAGGGCAAGGTGTGGGGTTGAAGCGTGGAGCAGGGGCCCCGGAGATGGTCCTCGCTTGATCCGCCCAACTGAGGCCTTCAGGCTGGTGCCGCCCCACCTGCTCGAGGCCCTGGAGAGGGTTCAGCCCGGGCGCGGTGGGAAGGAAGGCTTTTGGGGGCCCACAGCCCCCTTCCCTCCCCCTCCGGGCTCCTAGGGCCTGGAATTCTTTTAACAGGAGACAAAGCCTTTAATTCCAAGAGATCAGATGAAAGGCTCCAAATGCAAATGTGGGGCAGGGAAGCTGCTGGTGAGAATAGGCTGCCTTCAAAGTGTAAATGACTAAACGCCTCAGCCGGCCAGAGAGGAGGAGTGAAAGCCTCTGGCCCAGCTCTGCAGTGCACCCCCCCCCACCCCTGCACCCTCAATTGCAATTCAGTAATTGACCGTTCCAGGGTAGCTCGGGCCCTGGAACTCCAGGCGTGGAAAGAGTCCCACAGACCTGCACGGGCAGCCAGGCTCAGCCTCGGGACCCGGGGAGATTCACTTCATTTTTTCTCAGTGCCTCAGTTTCTTCGTCTGTGAAATGGATTTGGTGGAACACACTCCCTGGTGATAAAGCTGGAAGGAGAAAATGGATCTGAACTGCTTGGCACGGAACAGGTGCTGAGGCACGTTGGTGGCCTTCTGTCCTTCAGATGCCCATCTTGCTATGCCTCTTGCTTGATGGAGTCTCCGTACTAACTCCAAAATCGTCTTCATTCCAATATCCCCCTACCCCCTAAACTCTCTGCCATCACCTGCCTCAAAAGACTCCCTAGTTTCCTCCCCTGGACTTACAGGATTGGCAGGGCACTGGGGCTGTCCTCCCCTTCCAGAATGAGAGTGCCCATTTTCCTGAGCTTCGCTGACTGGGGGAGAGAGGGGCAGAAGGCAAGGTGTCTAGGGGGAGGGACCAGCACCAGCAGAGACAGAGTGACTGGAAGTGTTTGGGGCAAAGGATAACAGAACCAGTGTGGAGGAAGCAGGAGATGCCTGCCGTGGCAGTGGATGGCTGGGGGGCCGAGTGGGCGCTGGACGACCAGACCCTGGAGCACGTTGAGGGTTGTATAAAGAGCCTAGCTTTATTTTAAGGGCAGGAGAAGCCAGCAGTGGGTGTTGAGTAGGGGTGTGGCACCATCTGATTTACATTTTTTTTAAAGATTTTATTTATTTGAGAGAGAGGGAGAGAAGGCACAAGCCGGGGGCGGGCAGGGGGGGCAGGGGCAGAGGGAGAAGCAGGCCCCCCCGCTGGGCAGGGAGCCCGATGCGTGGCTCGATCCCAGGACCCCGGGATCATGACCTGAGCCGAAGGCAGATGCTCAACTGACCGAGCCGCCCAGGTGCCCCCAGATTTACATTTTTGCACCGCCCTTCTGGCAGTTAGGTAAATTATTTGTAGGGGGTCAGCAGTGGAAGCAGGGAGACCAGGGAAGAGGCTACTGGCCTTGGCAGGAGAGATGATGGTGGTGTGGGCTCAGGAGGGAGCTGTGGAAGGGGAGAGCGATGGCCTGGCCTGGGACTACCTGCATAGCAGGTTCTGGGTAGGAGGGAAGGAGAGGGCAAAGGGTGCCGTGTTCCACATTCGGCACTGCGTTCTCTGTTCTCTGCACTCTAGAGTTGTCGCTCACATAGACTCCCTCAGGGGTATTGGGAGAAGGAGGAGGCAGCAACACTCATCCAGATCATATAACCAAGGCCCAGAACCTCCACCTTGACCGCCAGTTCTACCTTCCTCGCAGTGGACGGTTCCAGAGCAGGTGTTGATCTCCAGCTTTGCTCTACGGCATTCCCTTTCCCCAGGCACGTTGCTGGGTTTTCCTCCTTTCTTTCTTCTCTCCCTCAGAAGGTCTTCCCTCCAAGGCAGCTGCCTCACTGAGTCGAGAAGCTCACGGTGGGGGTGGGAAGGGGCCTGCAGAGCTGTGTGACCTTAGGCAAATGACCGCCCCCTCTAGTCCTTCACCTTTTCCTTTTCTATAAGGCTGGCATAACGAGGAAAGGAGACGGCAGCCTACAAGTATTCTAGGGCAAAAGCGCCATGTAAGGACCTTTCTCCACCCAACATACCTGCCCTGAATTGGCTTTTCTTCTGCAACTCTACCCCAGCTCTTTCCCCAGCTCTCCCCCCATACGCCACACCCCACTCTGGCCCAAGCCTGGCCTCTTCTCTTTCTTCCCTTTGATCTGTTTTGCTAGCCAGCTGTCCCAATCGGGCACCTTCTGCCCATTTTCCAGATGGAGGAAAAGACCCGAAGAAGGAAAGCCATTGGCCCTGGCCCTAAGTCCCGCCAGAGCCAAGGAGCAGCCATCATAGGAGGTCAAAGCTACCTTCCAAAGCTCCTAGGATCAAACTGCACCCTAGGACTTGTCCTGAGCCCAGGGAGGGCCTAGGGCAACCAGCCCTGACATGCACGTAATAGACTTTGATACCCAAAGGGACTGGAAGTCGGTACAAAATGAAATCTCTTTCCCTGTGGCAACACAGCAGACCTCTGACAAGGGCCCCCCAAAGCCCAGAACACAGGTGGTTCCTCCTGCCTCATCTGCCCCCAACCAGCACCGTGTCCTTACGCAGCATCTTTCAGAAACTTGGGCAGACGGTGATAAGGAGATAGGGGCCTAGAGTGCAAGGAGCTCACGGCTCCAGGAACAAATAGCCAGGAGGGTGCACAGCTTTGTCCTGGGATTAGAGCAGGGGAAACTGTGACCCCAAAGGGCCTGGCTTACACTGGAAGCAGCTGAGAGGAGTGCAACAGGGAAAACCGTGGAGGAAAGCGGTACTTCGGCAATGGTCAAGACCCAGGCGGCCCTGGTAACTGGCCTTATTTGAGCAGTCTGCCCCGCCCATGGGGCACCACGCAGAGGACAGCGGGATGAAGAGAGCCTGGAACCCTGGGGTAGGACAGCGACAGGAGAGTCCTTTAGCACAGGAATGATGGACATTTCTGGAGACATGCCTTAGGGGAGTCCCGTAGCCCCTCTGGGTCCCTATCTCCTTATCTGGGTGCCAAGCTGCTGCAGAGATCCGGCCTGGCACTGTCTGGCCCAGTGCATGAAGCAAGCAGTCAATATTGAGGGTTTTACTTTTCCTGTGCCCGCCCCCATCCATGCAGCACCCTCCCAGCCCAGGCAGCTGTAGGCAGGTCTGCTTCTATTCAGTTGCTGGGTGGCTGTGTTTTTTCTTTTATGTGTTTTACTTTCTTTCCTGTTGTCAATCAAAACCCCTGCCGAAGCCCGAGTAGCTGGGCAGGCTAGGAATGCGTGCACTTGGCAGGCCCAGCCTGGGAGGGCTCATGCCACTGCTCATCCACCCAATGAGCCGCATCTGCCAGGCGGGGGCAGAGGGGGCAGGGCGTCCCACATCTGCTCCCCACATTGCCCATCTCAGCCCCTGCTGCTGCCCAGAAGGAAGAGGCAGCCCAGCCAGGAGAGACAAGAACGGAGAAAAGGAATGAGTGACTCTTGGGAGAAGGTGGGGGGGGGGGGTGGGCAGAGAGGGCCCAGAGTAAGAACATAGGGCAAGGGTGGGGTTCCATGTTGCAGCAACCAAAGCTCCCTACCCAAAGGATATATCTGTGAAGAAAGGCTGAGGGAAGGGAAAGGAGGCCAAGAAGGAGAAAGATGGAGAGTAAAGAGGCAAGGAGGCTGCGGGACAATTAGTTGCCCAGAGGCCCAGCAGAAAGAGCAGGGAGACCATGTGAGGATTGGGCTGGGGGTGGGGGTGGGGGGCGTGCAGAAACAAGGAACGAAAGAGAAAGGCCAGGAGTGGGAAGCAAGGAAAAAACGGTGTGGGGGTTTGGAAACTCCAGTTTTGCTTTTTGCACCCTTGTGCCTTGGCGAGCGGGACTGCCCCATAAACCTTGGGATTAACGGCTCTGTTGTCCTGGGCTGGCCTGCACCTAATGGAAGCCACCTGGCTGGCTGTGGGCCCTGGCCCCGCCCCAGCCCCAGGCCCAGGGGCTCCCTCAGAAATGACTTTATTTGCAAATTTACAGTTGGGGAGCAACACGGGGACTAGGGACCAGGATGCCCCCTGGTCCTCCAGGAAACCAAGTCGTACCCCCTGCAACCAAGCCTTCCCCGCACATTACCCTCAGCCTCTACCACAGAGCGCCCGCATGGGGAAGGCCCCATTTTATCTCTGTGGGAACAGTTCAGAAGGGCAGAGGGAGCCCAGTGTCCCTGGAGAGCTCCTTGGTGGGGATCCTGCGGAGGGGACTCTGGATTCCAAGCATAGGTCACCTTTCTTGCCTCTGAGTCCCTTTGAGGACTCTGCAACCCCACGGCCCTCTGCCCGCAGGGCTCCAGCAACCACCAGTTCTAGCCCGTTGCTCGTCCTCGCTGTGGCCTGAGGCAGAGGCTGAGGCAGAGGCGAGCTGCCAGGTAGGAGGTGCGATTACCCTCCTTTCACAAATGGCTTAAAAGAGGCAGAGGGAGAGAGGAAGTGTGCTGCTTAGGATCACACAGCAAGTCAGGCACAGGAACCAAGATATTCCGGGGGGAGAAATGAGGAATCAGGGATTTGCCTTGGGAAAGGAGGATAGAAGGAGTGGGTGAGCTGGCTGTAAGGATGTGTATGTGTGGTGATGCACTGGGGGGGGGGGGGGGGGGCAGGAAGGGCTCCCTCCGCAGAGACAGAAGGCGAAGAGGTAGCAGCCGGTGGAAAGAGGCAGGCCCTGAGGCTGGGAGGAGGGGCCCAGGGCACCATGCTGTTCACCGAGGATCACAGGTTGGCCTGCTCGGGGCAGGGAGCAGCCAGTCTGCACCAGCAGGGCTGGATCCAACTGGCCACAGGCTCCTTGTTCTGTGAGGGAGAAGCTGGCCTGAGAAAAGGGGGGAGGTGTGGGAGTGCACAGCTTTCCCCACAGGAGTGCACATGACCACACACACACACACACACACACTCAACCATGAGGATCTAGGCTATTCTAGCCTGACTTGGCTCAGCTCAGGAAGATGGTTTCTAGAAAGATGCCTGGGTGGCTCAGTCGGTGAAGCCTTCAGCTCAGATCATGATCCCAGGGTCCTGGGATCGAGCCCTGCATCGCGCTCCCTGCTCTGCGGGAGGCCTGCTTCTCCCTTTCCCTCTGTAGCTCTCCCTGCTTCTGCTCTCTCTCTTTCTCTGACAAATAAATAAGTAAAACCTTAAAAAAAAAAAAAGATTTCTGGAAATCTTCTCGGAATGCAATATTAAACCTGGAAGGAGCCCTTGACATCTGGAGGCACCATGAAGGCCTTAGATGGACAAGAGAAGTGAGGTCAGTGAAGGCGCTTCCCACGGTCACACTGAGAGCTCAGGGGGACCTGGAGGACCTGGGGCCAGAGCCTGCCTGTCCTATAGCTGGAGGGAGCAGGAAGCTCCAGGACTAAGTAAGAGGCCACCAAGATGAGAGGAGGCGGGGCCAGCAGGGTGGTGAGGGAGGGCACTAGGATTACTCACATTTATTAAGCATTTACTATATGCCAGACACGTGCCATATACCTGTCAGGATGTGCATCGGCCCCTTAAATTCTCGCACACATCCCGTGAGGTTGATATTAGAGTTAGCCCCGTTGTTACTGACAAGGAAACTGAGGCTCAAAGAGGTGAAGGGACTCACAGCTAGTAAGTAGAAGATCCAAGTTTGTCAGAGCTCAAGTTCAGGGCTTCGGCCCTACTGGGGCCCCGGGCCCCCATGCTGGCAGGATGGGCAGGCGGGGTGGTTGGGCCAGCTCTTGATCAGCGCCGCCTGCATTTAGGGAGGAGAGTCTGGGTGCCATCTTTCCTGCAGTCCTCTCCTGGAAGAAGGGCCCCTTGCTGGCCAGGGCTGCCCACCAGACTGTGAGGACAAGGAGCTGTCATTCCTTCTGCTCCAGAACAAAGATCTCTGACCTCACCCACAGCATGGCTGCATATGGAGTCCTGGGGAGGTCCAGAGATGTGGGAAGTGGTGCTCTGAAGCCCCAGGTGGGCCCGACTCCAGCCTTCTCCTTTCAGCTCTGCTGAGTGACACAGTACAAGTCCCTTCCCTGCCCCGGGGCCTCAGTGCCCCCATCTGGCCCATGGGGGGGTGCGCCTAGGTTGTCTGCGGGCTCTGCCAGCTCTGGCAGTCTAGAAATCTATGACATAAGCACATGGAAAGAGAACTGACAGTCTCGGGCAGGCCATGCCAAGCGCCAGATGAGGAGTGCTACAGTTCCTCAACGTGGACTTGATGTTCACCGGGAGCGAGGTCATGATGAGTAGCGTAGCTAGCGAGGACAGATGGGCTCTCATTCATTCCTTTCAACGAGCGAGCATGTGCTAAGCGCCTACTATGTGCCAGGCACTCTGCTGGGTGCTAGTGATGCAACAGGGAGCCCTTCTTCTCCTCCAGGAACCATACGCACCTGCCACATCAACGTCATTACCTTGGGGAGCAGTAGCGTGACGGACGGGCCTGGCCTACCTGTTGCAGTCATCAAGTCTCTATCTCTCTCTTCCTCCTCCTCCCCGCTCTCTTGGGCTTTGCCTTTGCACTTTTCTCTCTGCTTTCTCCCCTCCCCTGTTCGGATCTCTGTCCGTCCTCCCCTTCCTTGAGTCTCACTAAGCATGGGAAGAGGGGGTGGGGGATTCCCACCTGGAGCTCCCCTGCCCGCCCGGATGAGGACATTTGGAAACCAAGGGAGGGATCAATGTAGATAAGAAGACTGGCCAAGGCCCGGCCTGGCAGCCGTGGCCCCGGGATCATGGGGAGGGCCACGTATGCTGGTAGGCCCCAATCAATGGGAGACTGATCCAATGCGAGAGCTACTCTCCCCTCCCCAGTCGCAAGGTAGGGTTGGGTTACAGCGTGGAAGGCAGATCCCCAGGGAAGGCCAAGGAGCACAGAGTGGGCCACTAGGACCAGGGAAATGGCTTTTGGACAGATGCCACCTGTTAGTTTCATGCCTGGAATTCCAGCGGGGACTGGCGTTGAGGTGTCTGAGATGAGATGAAAAGAGAACCCTGGGAATGGAATCCATCAGCCGACCTGGATTCAAGGCCTCACACATGTAACCTTGGCTGAGCCTCTGTTCCTTCAAGTGTGAACAGAGATAATGCCAGTTACCCAGAGTGAGACCTAAGTGATCCAACCTAAGTGATAGTGCTTTACAAATGAGCAGGATGGCTCATCTCTTCCTGAGGCCAAGGACAACAGGCCACAGCGCTAGAGAACGGGCTCAGGTGTCGGGGGGGACTTCTCGGCTGGGGGAGGGTAGAACTGGGGAGGAGAACGTTGTGAGCGTTCAGAGTGAGAAGAGAAGAGCACCGTGGGGGAGGGGCGGTCCTGCCCGGCACACCTCGCCGCATGCAGAGACAGTGTGCTGATGAATGGTGGCAAGAGCGGGTACCTTTGAGTCAGAGAACCCAGGCCTCAAATCTCGGTTCGGTCCCTCCCTAGCTGGGTGGCCTTGGACAAGTCAGTTATCCTCAGAGCCCTCGCTTCCTTCATCTGTACAACTGGGCCCCTCAGGCCTCGCTCTTCAGGTTTGCATGGTTCCTGGCAGGTGTCAAACACGTGAGTTTTCAAGTTCCTAATCTCTGTACCTAGGCCTCAGTTTCTGCCTTCGTCCAGAATGGAGGTTGGACTAGATGATGTATCAGGTCCCATCTATCCCGAATGTGCAGAAACAAGCCTCAGTTATCATCTCTGTTTTCTTTCTGGGTCCAGTGAGTCAGTCACCAGCAAGAACTTGATTGACTGGGTGCTCTCTTAGGTGCTGCAGAATGGGGAAGGAAGGGGTGTTGCTAGAGCAACAGGATGGAGGGCCCTGGGGCCCTGGCCCTTAGAAACAAGGCTGCCAGCCTGCTCTCTCCCACAGGATGGCCTGTTAGAGCCCAGGACAGCCCCTGAACGTGCCCAGGGGCCACTGCTGGAGGCCCCACTGGCAGAGTGAGACTGGAGGCGGATCTGGGCCTGGGGCTCGGGAGCTTGGCTACAGCAGCTGGGAGTAGAGAAGCCCCACTGGCTCAAGCCCATGTGTTTCTCTTCCTCAGGAAGCACAAAGAAAGACTTAAAGGATTTAGACCTCAGGGGGAAAAAAGAGAAGAGAATTAGAACCCAAATCCACATCTGGCCTGACAGTATGTCTAACCCTAAGCTGTGCACACTGAAGGGTGGGGGGCTGGGGTTGCGGGGGGGGGATGGGGGGCAGCGGGAGAGCAGCTGGTTGTTCCCTCTGAGCTGCCTTTCTGGTGACATCACTGACAACAGAGGCATCCACGTGGGGCAGGGCTGACCACCCCCATCTGGATCCGCCCAGAGTGAGGAAGGAGAGAGGATGGGGCTTCTGAAGGAAGCCGCAGTTCCTGCTTGGACTCAGCGGGGAGCCTCTCAGGGCTTCATTCTCCGCAGCTACGAAACAGGGCCCATCGTGCTCCCTCACATGCAGAGTGATACTGTGATTAGGTCTCTCTGCAGAGAAAGGTGTGAGGCAGACACTCATGCCACCCCTTGGAGGGGATGCTCTGCACGTTGATATTCCCAGCGTTAGTGCCACTGAGCCTGCTCCTGGGGGGGAGGGGCAATGGCAGACAGTCTGTCCATGTTCCCTCCAACGATTCAGAGGCATTTCTGATCCAGAACGGCAGAATCAGCACTGGGCGGGGGGGGCTCACACCTTGCCCTACTGGGGAAGGGACTGGTCAGGGTCACCCGGTGAGCCGGGAGTAGTGGCAGGACTTGCCCTTGGCTCTTCTGCCTCCCAGTCAGGCAGGGAACGTTTTCCCTTCTCCTCACCGCCTCCTGAAAAGCACAAGGGAACTGAGTCCTCAGAAATAAAGGAGAACTGGTCCTTTGCCCTGAGGAAGGTGGGTGGCGGTTCTCAGTCCTCTAGCTTAGAGCGTCCATCCCTGCCTCTGCCTGGATCTATATTCCAGGCCCTAGAGCCTCAGGACCACTCCGACTGGGGTTGCCAGAGAAAATACGGGAACGCAGTTAAATTTGTGTTTGAGATAAACAATGAATTTTTTTTTTTTTTTTTTTTAGTATATGTCCCAAATATTGCGTGGGACATACTGGTACTAAATTGTTTAAAAAAGTGTTGTGTATCCGAAACTGAGATTGTAATTGGGTGTCCTGTATTTTTATTTGCGAAATTGGCCAACCCTACTGCTGTCAAGCCACCTTAAGGAACAGGAGGAGATGGCTGCTTTAGGGTAGGGACTTCCCACTTTCCAATCCCCAGGCCTCAGCTGATCAGCTGGAACAGCTCGCTAGCTGAGAGCACATGTCTAATTTGGCTGCTCACTGATTTGCACCCCCTTCTCCCTTCATCCTCCTGGGCCTGGTGCTGCCCTAGTGAGCTGAGCCTGGTAATGAACAGGAACCACTTCATGTGGAACAGCACAGGCCCACGGGCACTGGGTGGGCCCTTTGCCGGCGCCTCAGCTGACCCACCTCACGGTCAGGCCTTTGGCACTGAGGGACTCTGAAGGGAGGCCCTGCCTCTCAGGTTGACCTCCGTGGGGAGATCTAAAGCGGGAGATTGGGCGGCCACTCTCCAATCCTTCACTGATAAGTTTGGAAAGTGTGGGGTGGGCATGGAGGCCAGGGGGTGGGCAGAGAGCAGACTGCTGAGGCAGGCAAGAGGCAGGGTGTAAAGTCTCAACCCTCTGCTTGGAGACTAAGGAAACTGGGCAAGAAGATTCTAGTATGTGAGGGAAACAGAAGAAGGCTGAGCCCAGGACCTGAAGAAAAACTCAAGGCTACACTCCCCAAAGTGAACACTTACTGTGAGATGTTCTGTGGAAAAAGTCCTTTGAGGTCAAACTTCTTTGGGAAACACAGTAGACTGACACACACAAACACACAGCCCCATGAGCGATTTGCTTGTATGGCAGCTTCCTGGAGGTTCTGAGAAGTCCTGCAGTAAAACAAACAAAAAACTACTTACATTGGCTAAATTTGGCATTTCCCGTATTTATTTGACATTGAATCTTCTTTTATCATAATGTCTCTGACCCTTCCTAGGCACTCCTGCTTTCTGGGACACACATTCATATTCAAGACATTCTGTGGGCCATGCCTCTGTTAGGACAGTGGCCACCTCAGAGTAGCCAGGTTCTCTGGGTCCTGGAGGCCAAGCCTGCTGGGTCCCATCCTCCTGCCCCAGGGCCCAGGCTCCAGCTCAGCCCTGTGTCCCTTCCCAGCCTTCATTTCACATGAACCTTTTTTCTCAGGCTCTGTTTGTAGTCATGACAATTCATGTGTATGTGCACATGTTCATATGTGTATCTACGAATAGGTACATGAGGAGACACCGACGGCATGCCTATGAGTGTGGGCTAATTCTGGGAGCCTGAATGTCAAAGTTGTAGGGGGTGGGGAGAGAGAGAGAGAGAGGTTTTGATAGATTTTCTCTCCTGGTCCACTTCCTTGGGTAACTCTAACTTCTCCCACCATTCTAGCCACCAAGAAACATTCTAGAAGTCAGCTAGCGACAAAGTCCATGCTAGTCACACCATCTGCCAAGCTTATGGGCTCGTGCCTTTTAAGATTATGGAGAAAGGTCTCCAGAGTGCATAGCCCATACCCACTAAGGAAAGCATAGCAGAGAGGAGCAGAGGCTGAAATCTGGGCCCCACTGTTTGGGAGGATTCTAGAACCGGCCGCCAAGCCTCAAGGGTCCGTTGAGGACCAAGTGTCAGTTCCAGGAGGGCAGGGACTGTATGTGTCTTACGTCTGTGTTCCTAGTGCCTAACGCAAGGCCCGCCATGTGATCTGTGTGTGTGTGTGTGTGCTTGTGTAACAAATGTTTATTGAGCATTTACTATATAATACCAGGCATTGTCCTAAGAACTTCACATGTAATAACTTAGGGAATCCTCACAACCACCCTCTGGGGTAAGTACTATTATTATAATACCCATTTTACAGATGTCGACACTGAGGTACCAGGGAGTGAGTACCTCACCCCAGGTCACACAGCCAATAAACAGTACAGCCAGGGTTCGACCCTGGCGGTCTGACTAGAGCTCACTCTCTAAACCACTATTCCATACTCGGTGGTTCAACGAATAGTTAATTATTGAATGAATGTATGAAGGCGCGCACGAGTGAATGAATGAAAGAAGCACCCAGCGATGGTGGCCCACGCCCTTCGGGCAGCTTGATGTCCTGCCGGAAGTGGTGTAACACAGGGAGTGTGCCCTGCCAGCCACCCACACCAACGTCACCTCCGTCCTCCCTCCTTCCTTCCACCCAGGCTTTTGCCACATTTTCCTGTCCCCCTCCTCCCCCACTACTCCTCCCTGGCTCCTCCCCAGCCCACCAGCTCCTTGGGTCGCCCGCTTGCCAAAGTGCCTGTCTCCTCTGTCTTGCGTGTGTGCCTGCTTGTGTGTGCACCACAAGACCCACAAGCTGTAAAACAAAGCAGGGAGCTGCCTCACTCACGCGCCGCACCTTTGATGTCTCCTTCCTGGCAGCTGCGGGACACTGAGCCACCCTCCGCAGGCTTAGGTCCCGGAGGGCGGCTGCCAGTTGAGAAATTCCACACCCAGAAGGCCCAGGCCAACAGGAACATGGGTCGGTGGAAAGGCAGCAAGCAGGAGACCTGGTAGGGAGGGCCGGCCTGCTGGATGGACCTGGCCGTCTCACACTCAGCAGCCTCGCACCCGGGGGGCGGGCGGGTCTTTGGGGACTAGCTGCTAACATGATTCATAAATAATAACACCCGCCCCTCACATTAGTATAGCAGTCAAGGGGTGACCAAGTACTTTTGCACCCGTTTGCCTAATCATTCTGCGCTATGGCATAGTTGGTAAAAGCTTTGGGGTCATGATGCCTGGGTTTGAATCCTGCTCCTGCTGCTGGGACATAGGGAAGGTCACCCATACCCTCAGAAGCTCAGTGTCTGCATCTTTAAAAGGAGGATAAGAATAACAATGCCTGGGGGCGCCTGGGTGGCTCAGTTGATTAAGCATCTGCCTTCGGCTCAGGTCATGATCCCAGGGTCCTGGGATCCAGCCCTGCATCCATCGGGCTCCCTGCTCAGCGGGAAGCCTGCTCCTCCCCCCAGCTCGTGCTCTCTCTCTCTAATAAATAAATTAATTAATTAAAAAAAAAGAATAACAATACCTGGGGGTGCATGGGTGGCTCGGTTGGTTAAGCAACCGTCTGCCTTCAGCTCAGGTCATGATCCCCCGGGTCCTGGGATCGAGTCCCGCCGGAGTCAGGCTCCCTGCTCGGTGGGGAGCCTGCTTCTCCCTCTCCCCGCCCCCTACTTGAGCACGAGCATGCGCTCTCTGTCAGCTAAATAAAATCTAAAGATTTTATTTATTTAGTTGACTGAGAGAGACACAGCGAGAGAGGGAACACATGCAGGGGGAGTGGGAGAGGGAGAAGCAGGCTTCCCGCTGAGGGGGCAGCCCGATGCGGGGCTCAATCCCGGGACCCTGGGATCATCACCTGAGCCGAAGGCAGACGCTTAACGACTGAGCCACCCAGGCGCCCCTAAATAAATAAAATCTTAAAAAATAATAAAAAAAAGAATAACGATGGCTGGCTCATAGTGCTGCCGTGGGAGTAAATGAGCCAGTCTGTGTATCATACTCAGAGTGGTGGCTGCCATGCAGACATATACCATTTATTGAATTTGTACTGCGTGCTAGACATCATGCTAAGTTCTTTTATTCACACATGGAATTTTCAACAAATTCCACGAATTAGAAGAGGAAGCCGAAGCTTAAGAAGGAGAAGTGACCTGCCCGGAGTCATAGAAGAAGCAGTCAAGTTGGGATTTGAACCCAGGTGTGCCTGTCACCACGGCCCATGCTCCTCGGGAGAACTGAAATTGAAAATATGGCATGTGTCTGTGTTTGGGGCTAGTTCAGCTCCAAACCTTTTCAGAACTTGTCCTGTGTGGCCTTTGTCTCCCGGATGCGATAGACCCAGACATCTCCCATCCCCTCGAGCTCCCTGAGCGGGAGCTTCCTGTCTTTTGCTGTCTTGCCCAAATGGCACGGAGGGGAGGGTGTTCTTCAAGGACAAAGGGTGGGGGACTGTTTGAAGCTGGGCTCTGAGCCGAGGGACCCTGTCCCATGTGTCCCTGGAATACAAGTGCCCAGGCCAGCCTGAGCCAGGCATACCTGCCTGCCTGCAGATACTGGTTACGTCTGGTCCGTGTCACCACTGGCCAGGTCTCCTTTGTGCCACAGGTGCTTTTCCCATGACACGTGTTGGCACCTGATCCCCAGGGGGTGGGCCCCTACTCTCCATTCCTGGCTTAAGGACCAGGTGCCCTTGACTAGTATCACAGAGGCTGGGGAGCTGGTCTTAAAGGGGAAGGCTATGGAAACCAGGGGAAGAGGAAGAAGCAAAGGGGGCTCCTTGGCCCCCTAACCGTTGTTCCCATGACCCCAGCTCCTCCTCCTCCCTGCACCTCTCGGCCTCCACCAACCATACCCAGAGCCGGCCATCACCTCTGAGCTCCTTTGTCCCCCAAGGGTGCTGAGAGCAGGAGCCCCTGTGCTGGCGCTCCCTGAGGTCCGTCCACAGGCTGCGCCACGATTTTCAGCCTTCTGGCCGGAGACCTTCTCAAAGGAGGAGGACACACCGAGTGAGCCCTAACTCTGCACTGGGGGGCAGGACATGGTGGGGGGGTCTTTGGTTTCCCTGATTTAATCCTCACGGCCCTGCAAGGCAGGTATTCGTATCAACATGTTACGGACGAAACAGCTGAGGTTCAGAGAGGCAAGTGACTCACTGAGGGTCCCACGGACAGTAAGTGGTGGAACCGGTGTTGGACTCAGGACTGGCTCCCAAGCAGACGGGCACGTCCACAGCACACTGGTTCTTGGTGGGATGGGGAACCCGGCCAACTTCGGCTCCGCAGGGCTTGAGGAATGAGGCACGCTGGACTTTAGGATTTGTCTGGGAGGTGAGGTTTCATTCCCGTGTGTGTGCACTTAAAAAAAAAAAAAAAGATGACTCATTTCCATGAAAGTCTTCCCTGTCTTCCCTGCCTCCTTCGACAGAGCATAATCGAGCTCGTTCTAAAGCTTCAGGGACATCATCATTAAGCCCCCATCATTATTAGCACTGGGCCGTTGTGATCTCCTCAGGCCTGTTTTCCCTGCAAGAAATGGCCCCAGTTTGTTTGCGATCTTTGAGCTCTCGTACCTGGTTGGGGTTGTTTTGTATTTTACTGGTTTTGCTGCCTACTCCCCTGCTGTCAGGCCATCAGCTCTCACTTCTTGACACTTTTAGTGTGCCTGCTTCCAGCCACCCCTCTGCCCTCCTTTTGATTTACTGCTTCTAATTTGCTGTGGCCTTGGGAACCAGATAACCAAGCTTGTTAGAGTAAACAGGAGGGGAAACGCTACAGAGGGTCCTCCTGCAGGTAGCCGGCCTGAGCTTTAGCGTGGACAGCCAAGGGCCCAAGGAGCAGCCACCAGTGCTCCGTCCTAAAGCCTGTGGCCCCCACATCCATACTGTCCGGGGCCTCTTTATCCTGACTTGTAACAAGGGGGACCTCTGGACCGGGGTGAGTTTGAGTCCAGCCCTTACTTAGCCCTAAACTGACTGGTCTCCCCGACCCTCTCCCTGGCCACACCATTGAGGAGTCTTGCTGAGCAGCAGAGTTATGGGATGGAGCGCCACCCTTGCCTAGAGGTAGAAGAATGGGCAGGAGGGCCTCTGGAGACCTCCAGTATTCCTCCCTTTCCTGCCCTGTCTCCCAGAGGCCCTGCAGAGAATTCGGGGCTGAGGAAGCTCCCACTCTCCACCTTGTCCCCAGTCCTGCCCGACAGCAGGAGGCCTCATTCCAGTGCTCATCACAGCCTGGAGGCCTCATTCCAGCGCTCATCACAGCCTGGAGGCCCACTGGAGGCCTCGGAGCCTGGGTCAGCTGGGCCCATCTCTGCTTACATCCAGGCCTAGTCCTTCAGGCTCTTACGGTTGTCCTCCCCCAAGCCCCCCAGCTCTGGCAGGAAATGGGCTGAGCTGAGCTGGCCTGGCTTGCCACCTCAGCAGTCCAAGGGCTTGCTTCTCCCCCGGCCTGGGGGAGGGAGGCGCCACTGAGGGGGAAGCCTCGAGGCAGATTTAGGACTTGGGTGGAGTTTGAAGCCCCCAAAAGCCATTTTTCAACCTGAAAACTGAACCAAGCTGGTCTGGAATTGTGGCTGGAGGATAAATGTGGACCCCATGGTGTCATTTTATGGTCAATTTTCAGAGTGTAACTGCACTTTAAGCACTAACGCTGAGTAGCAGGAAAAAACTTCTTAACCGTAAGATCTATTAAGAGTGCAGAGCTGGCTCCCAGGGGCGAGGTGGGAATGCATAGACGTGAATCATTGGAAACAGGTCTAGCCCAGGCACTAGGGAATAGCCCAGCCCAAGCTGGGCTGCAGAGAGGGAGGGGGCGGGCAGGACTGGAAGGACGAGAGGGTGCCTCCAGCTCCTTGGGCCCTGACCGCAGTGGCGGCCTCTAGTCTCCTTTCCCCAGGGGGCTGAGTCCCGAACCCCACCCTCTCCGGGGTTGGCCACTCCAAGCAGGACCTGGGAAAAGAGCACCTGGGGTAGCAGCCGGCCTGGAGGGCCGTGGCAAGGCGGGAGGGCCAGGGCTGCTGAGCTGGACAGGACTGATGCCTCTGTCTCTCTGGTTGTCTTGTTCCACGTCAGTCACCAGCCTAAGCAAGCTTCTCAGCCAGACATGGCCAGGCCCCAGGGGAAATGGGACGAGAGGCCAGGGAAAGTCTAGGTTATTTGGGGTTAAATGCCTACAGGGGGAAGCAGAGTCTGAGAAGGCTGGGGGAGGGGGAAGGGTCCCGAGATGGAGGCTGGGGATGGCAGGTGGCAGATGGAAGGGGAAGCTGGGGACAAAGTGATCGACGAGGTTCCTTCCAGCTGGAAAAATCTCTGGCTCCAAGGGATGCGGGAGTGAGGAGGCAAACTGAGTGCTAGACAGGACCTCCAACCAACCGGAGGTGAGTCTCCTCATCTCAGGTCTCAGGACCATGGTCCGCCCGTTGAAACACCTGTCAAGAGCCCATCTTTTGCGAAGATGCAGGGCTCGGGCTGGCGGGCACGGGCACTGGAGGACACCCATCAGGGGAAGGACAAAAAGCGAGGCTCAGGCTTGGCAGTGAAGAAATCTCAGCTGAACCACGATTTGCTGTGTGATCTTAGGCAAGTCTCTTTCCCCCTCTGTGAGGAAATGTACTCTTTTGTAGCCCAGTATGTGGCAGGAGGGCCAGGACTGGAATTTGAACCTGATCAAATCCTTTGACCCTCAGAGTATAAGTTTCTTGCCAGGTAGAACATTTCAGGATTTCTTGGTCTGGTGTGCTCTGGGACAGGATTTCCTGGGGGTTGAAAATAGAAATAGAGAGAAAGAAGCACACACACACACACACACACAAACATACTCACTCACTCACTCACTCACTCACTAGGTGCCAGGGAATATTGTAAGAGCTTTTTACAAATAATAATTCACTTAATTTTCACAACAGCTCTGCAAGGTGAATACTAATGTCTCCATTTTACAGATGAGGAAACTGAGGCACAGAGAAATTAGCAGGCAGACTCAAGCACCAAACCGACTCTAAAACCAAAGACACTTGCTCAGCCTCCTTTCTGGTTCCTTTCTCTAGATGGGTGACCCCGCCTCCCTCACCCCCTTCCAGGGCTTCCTTCTCTCTCACGGCTTTCACACACCGGGCTGGGTGAGGGCTCCCCTGCCTGAGCCAGCTGGCCTCCTTGAGGTGCCCTTCACCTCCCTGTACTCCCTCCATTCCCTCCCCTCCTCTCTCGGGGAGCTGAGCCAGGCTCAGGTTTCTCCATTTCCAGGCTAAGGTTCCTGCCTTGGGCTGGGCTCACTGACGAGATCTTGCTTACCTTGCACTTTCCATCCACCCTGGGGCTCTGGGTTCTGAATGGACATACGAAGAGTACCGCATGGACTGACGAAAGCCTGGCCTCTTGCCCTTGGCCCCTTGTTCGAGAGAAGGCACCCCCCAGTGCCACTGAGCAGGCCTGACTAGGCCCCCATGGGTCTCTCTGAGCGGATCTGGGGCAGAAACTTTGCCGAGGGCCCTGGAAGAATTAAGGCTGAGGGCTAGGTAAAATGTCCTTCCGGTTGTCCATGCAAACTGCCTCTCAGAATCATAATGCAGTACTAACTCTGCCTAGCATCAGACTCGTTTCCTCTTCAAGCTCTGTCTTTAGGAATCATAGCATTGCATTGTTATGATTAGATAGGCTCTTAGGAATCACTGGGGTCGAGACCTTTTGGTTCTAGATGGGAAGCCTGAAGCCCAGAAAGAGCAAGGATGTACTCAAAATTGCACAGGAAGACAGCCAGGAAAGCAAAGGGTCACTTAGGGTTCCTGAATCTTCCAGGTGACTGCCTTTTCCAGCTCAGCTCCCTGCCAGGCTTCTGGGGTCAGCTGTGTGCTACCCTCTTTGGGGTGGCCCTGCTTGCATCCCCACCCCTCACCATGCCCAAGATGACCCCCTCTACGCACATGCACCCTGCCCTAGAGACGCAGGCCCTTGGGAGTGAAGTGGGAGGCACCCAGAAGCCCAGATGAAAGGCAGAGAGCAGGATGGCAGGGACTAAAACTGTGCCACTGGGGTGGGAGGGGCATTCTGAGGCATGAGTATGCCCTGGTTTTTTCCTGCCTTTGGGTCTTACGAACCCTTGTGAGCTCCGCTTGAAAAAAAAAGAGAGGTTCACTGTGTTGGTCTCTACCGATGCTTGAAGGTCTTGGAGGTCTCCAGCAAAGTCACTGACCCAGCCCCTGCATTCTTCGTCACACCTGTCTCCTTCACCAGTGCCGAGTCCCATCTGGCGCCCCCTCCCTCCTGATTTTCCAGACCGCCCGGGGCCAGCCAGGCGAGCTGAGCACTATGGCCACAAGGGGGCACTAGCGCTCCATGGCCATGGTGGGTTCCGAGGCACGCTTTCTCGGGGCTTGGGGTGGGGGCAGCAGGAGTTTGTGTTGGGCTCCCCCACTCCCGGCACCCTCCCATTTCCTCTTGGAAGTCTCTCTAATCCTCTTATGCCGAGGGTCACATCCCCAGGCCCAGCGACGAGGTGTTTCATTTCAATTGGCCCCCACTGCCCCTAGGGGAGCTCCATGAAACGTGGGGAGGGGAGACCCCTTGGCCACAGCCCTCTTCCCTGCCCCTCCGCAGGCCCAGTTTCCTTGTTGCTCTCTTCAGCTTTCCTCTTTTTGCGGTGTCTCTCTCCTACCTGCTCACCCTCCATTCCTTTCCGGGCCTGACTTCTTGCTTCTCATAGCCCTTGGTCCAGATCTCCTCTTCTGAGCTCTGTCCTTACCAACTTTCACTCCCTCCTTCTCCTCACCCCGGCCCTCTTCTCTCTCTTCCCTCCTCCCCTGGCCTCCCCTCTCCCTTCTCCTCTGCTCCCTCTCTCCTCTCCCTTCTGCCCTTGCTCCCCAGTGGCCCCTCAGGCTGGACCGGTGGAGTGGGCCTTGGCCAGGCTGAGACAGGGAGTCAGGTAGGGCATGTCAGTCGCTGCTGGAATCTGGGAGTGGAGGAGGCTCTGGGTCAGAAACTCTCTTCAGTTCACTTAGCAAATGCAGCCTCTGGGAGTGGGGCGGCTGGGGGGTGGGGCAGATTTAGAATCCAGAGACTGGGGCCTGCTCTCAGCTGTGGCCTCGACTGGCTGTGTGACCTTTCCCATTTGCTCCCTGGGCTTCAGTTTGCCCCCCGAAGACAATGCGTGCTAGATCTCTGAGGACTCTCCCAGCTTGCGTTTTGTTTATTTTTTTTTTTTTCCAGCAGTGACTCTCAATCCCAGGAGGCCTTGAGCACTGCTTCTTCCACATCCGCCTTCCCAGATTTGTCCTCATCATTCCCCTTTAGAACGTTAGCGACCCTTGGTGTGACGGACAGGACCCGGCCAGTGTCTGTGTGCTAGGGTTGGACATGGGCCATGATGTCAGCATGCTAAGGAATCTGTCTGGCGTATTTGCTCACTGCCTTTGGGGGCCCCGGGTAGCTCTTGGGGCAGATAACTGTAGAATGTCCGTGCCGGAAGAGGCCTGGGGTGAGAGGTAAGTCAAACATCGGTTATGGACCCCACATAGGACCCACACCCCCCTGATCTCTACCCCCGAGATACAAACCTAAGGCCCATGGCCTGCCTTCTATGTCTCAGCTTTCAGAAGAATCCAACCCCTGCCTGTGGTATAAATAAAGAAGCCAAGATCCAAAGAGGGGCAAAGACTTGCCCAGGTACATGCAGGAAGGTGGTAGCAAGCTGAGGCTGGGCCCCGAGGCTCCCACATTCAGGGGCTCTGAGGATGTGGGTGAGGCCATGCACTGGGGAGCTGAAGTGAAGGGGGAGATGCGTGTCCTCACCCACATGCATAGCAGAGCTGGGGCCGGGGTTTGAGGCGGGAGTGGGTAAGGCTGCTTGGCTGCTCCTACCTCTTGTGATGGGCACACACTCATCCTAGGAGTAAGGCAGACCTGGGATGCCTGGCAGTCCCTACCACAGCTGGAGGGTAGCACCTCCATCGGACAATGTGATTTATCACACTCTCCCTCTCTCTCCTCAGCTCCCAACCTTCTTGCCGACCCCAGAGAGGGCCCAGCCTGACTTAGAGGCAATTCACCTGTTTTTGATTTGAGACTCAGGTGGACTTTTCTTTCTTCTCATCAAAGAAGTGGTGAGGGGAAGGCAGGGCCCCATCCATCACCCCAGCCTCTCAGCAGCCTTGGGGAGGGGGAGCGGAGGGGGAAGGGAAAGGCCCAGGGATCTTGCGATCTCCTTAATTCCCAATGGGAGCCTCCCAGACAGGCAGGCAGGGCATCACTGGCCCAGACGTTTAGATCGTGGCCACAGATGCTCAGGAGAGACCGCCTAGAGTTTCCTCCATTGGTACTCCGGATCTCTGGAGGTCCTGCAGCCAAGTTTTCTTTTCCATCCCCTGCTTCCTGGGTGATGGGGGTGGTGTCTGGAAGAGGTTTGGGCCCCAAACCAAAGCAGATCAAAGATTTAGCCCCCGGGGAAAGAGGGAGAGGGTAGAAATTTCACTTGGTTCTTATCACCCACTCGGTGCCCGGCCTTGTTCAACCTGTGATCCGTGCCATTTGACCCTCCCAGTGCCGTCCCATCCTCCTGATCAGGAAACTGAGGCTCAGAGAAGCAACGTGATGGATCCAAGGTCAGATCACAAGGGAGTCAGTAATGGGGGCCAGAGTCCAGGTCAGGGCTGTTTGGCTCCACAGAGAAGGCAGAGGAGGGAGGTGAGGTGTCTGCATGCTGGCCCAGCCAGGAAAGTAGAATGAGATGTCGCACCAGCGCTGACCTCACCCCCGGTAGGTGTGCACTGCAGCTCGGGGCCACTGCTAACCCGCGTAGGGTCTTTGTGCAACTAGAAAAAGGCACCCCTTCTCCTGGGAGTGGCCCAGCCCCAGGGCAGGGCACGTGGCCCAGGGCAAGGAGCAGGGCTGACTTTCCGTCCCCACTGTTCACCTGGGCCAGGCCCCCTTGAGCAGGGCTCAGGCGCGCAGTCATCCAACTGTGGCCTTGCTCGGGCTGTCCCTTCTTTAGAGTGGGCTGAGCAAATCTCGGTCTGAGAGGGCAAGTGAGGGGCCCGGTAGGCTTGGCCACAGCACACCATGCTGCGCGATCTTCTTCCTCCTTGTCCCCCTTCCCCCTGAATGTTATCATCACTGTCATCACTACCATCTTCCCAGGCATCCTCATGATACTACAATTACTAATAACAGGGGCTCCATTGCCGCTCAATCTGTTTGGAATTCTTTCCCTGAAGCCACCCATTTTCTCCCTGCTGGACTCTTTCCTCTTCATTACACCCTTCTAGGTTTCCAGCTCACAGAAGCCCATTCCTCAGGGAAATGTGAGTGTGTGTGTGTGGGGGGGGGACCTGACCAGGCAGGTCATGGGCCCCGGGTGGCCTGGAAAGACCCGAGAGAGATAGGGGAGCAGGGCTGCTGCATGGGTTCAGGTATGCTGGCTTAGCTGCTGTGTGGTCTTGGGAAAGCTGCTCATCACTCTGGTTTAATCCATGTAAAGCATACAGTGGGGGCTCATTAAGTATCAGGACACCATTCGAAATTCTGGGGTGCAGTGGCCATAATATGGACAAGGTCCCCGCCTGCATGGAAGAGCCAATAAATGTTGGTTCCTTTCTATCTTCCTATTGTTCTCCCCTGTGAGGGGGATAAAAAAGTGTGTCGGGCAGAGCAAGCTAAAAACCATCCTTTGTTTCTTCCCCTCCAAGAACCAGCCCTCAAATATTACACAAATATTCACACATGCAGTGAAGATCCATTGAGAACTTTGTGTAGCTCTCTGCTAGATTCGAGGCTGTAGAGATGAATATGACTCAGCAGCCTTCATTCACTACAAGTGCTCAGTCTATGAGAGGGAGAGAGAGAGAGGGAGAGAGAGAGCGCACGTGGTGGTTTTTCTGAGGGCCAGGAGGGAAGACTTCTTAGAGCAGGTAGCCGTGTGTTCTGAGTTATGCTGAGGACATTCCAGACAGAAGGAAGAGAAGGAAGAACACGAGCAAGAGCATGGAGGTGCAAGAGAATGACCGTTAGTCCAGCGTGGCTGGGGCATCAGCGGGTATGGGGGTATGCTTCGACTCTTCTCCCTAAAGCACGATTTACAGGGCACGTCCCCTTAGCCAGGGGCTGTGCTTGGCACTCTCCACGTGTCCTCTTACCACAGGGACAGGGATGCTTACCTGCATTTCACGCATGAGGAAACAGACTCAGAGTGCTGAAGGGACATGCTCAGGGCCACCCACCTCGCAAATGGCAGAAGTGAGGTAGCCCCCCAGTCTGTCCATGTCTCTCAGCACTTCTCTGCTGGCTGTATGCAGCAAATCAGCCTGATACCGATTTGCTCCAGATAGCTCTGTGCGTGTTGGGGGGTGGGGCGGGACAGGTGCCGAGGAGGGGGACGCTTGAGGGTCGGGGCACACCTCAATAAGCCCATGCTCCCTGACCCGCTGCAGGGACATTTGGGCAAAAGGAAGTAGCAAGGGCTACTTTATCCTGTCTCTCCTCACCCGGGGAACTCACCAGAAGGAAGGCTGAGCCTCTCTCACCAGCCACTCACCACCCCCCCGACACACACATACACCCGGCAAGCGTGAGCGCACGCGTGCGCGCGCACACACACACACACACACCGCCATCCTCCCCTGCTCCTAAAAATATCAAACCAGCGGAGCTGCAAGGGAAATGAATGTTTGGCAGCCGAGCAAGTGGCCTAGGAGTGGTGTCAGGCTCCGTAAATATTTACCCGCTGGATTAGAGCAGAAGTTGGAAACATTAGGCAGCTGAAAATGACTGTTTTAATAGCATGGCTGATAAATCCAAACTTGGGGGGTTTGTTTGGAAGTCTCAGCTTCTGGGAATTTCAGCACGTAAACTATGGTCCTGGGGAGGGGCCGGGACCAGAACAGAGGGGTTCGAGGGTGTGCTGGTGGGCAGGTCTGCCTGGAGGAGAGGTCGGCCAGGCCACAGAAGGCCCCGCGCCTTAGGCTACAGCCGTCTGGAAGGTGCAGCATTAATTCATCTCCTCGTTCATTCATCCATTCATTAGACTCGGTCAAAGGGAGGAATGAGAAGCAAACATTTATTGGATAGCAACCATGTGCCAAGAGGGAGGGGAGGCTTGGCCTTTTAGTCCCACATTTAATATTTACTGTAACCCTGAGTGGTAGTAAGTACTATTTTCATCCTATAAAAGCTAAGGAAAAGCAGGTTTCAGAGTGGGAGGGTACCTTGCCCAAGGACACCAGCTGGGAAGAACCAAAATGGGGCTTTAGGCCAGGGTGTCTCTGACTCCAAAGCCATGTTCTTCTTACCATGTGAGATGTGAAGTAGACACTCAATACATTCCTAAGAAACTGAGGGGCTGGGAAATACAAAAATGAGTCCGACATAGCTTCACCCTCAGAGGGCTCCCCGTCTAGAAGGGATTGAAGGTGCATATCCAGACGATTACAATTCCAGGGAGAGAGTGGCTTGCATCTTTTTTTTTTTTTTTTAAGATTTTATTTATTTGACAGAGAGACACAGCAAGAGAGGGAACACAAGCAAGGGGGAGTGGGAGAGGGAGAAGCAGGCTTCCCGCGGAGCAGGGAGCCCGATGTGGGGCTCGATCCCAGGACCCTGGGATCGTGACCTGAGCTGAAGGCAGATGCTTAACGACTGAGCCACCCAAGCGCCCCGAGTGGCTCGCATCTTAAGAGAGGGTCAGATAACGTGCTGTTGGGGGTCTGAGGAGGGAAGTTTCTTTCAGCTTAGGGGGCAGAGGAGAGGGAAGTGTCATGGTGAGGAGGACCAGGACAGCTCCCTCTAGGAAGTGGCGGTTAGGCAGGGCCCTCACTGGTGGGTAGGATTTGCATAGCTGAAAGTAAGAAGAGTGGGTGCTCCAGGCAGTGGGAGCAGCTTGAGTGAAGGCATGGAGGAGGAATATTGAGTTTGGTTGAACCATAGAGTATATAAAGACAAGGAGTGGGAAATTAGTTCCAGAAGGTAGATGGGAGCTGGAGTGTGAAGGACTTCGTGCTACCAAACTGTAACCCTTCAGAGCTGAGGGAAGCAACGGTCCCAGCCCTCAGACCACAGCTGGACTCTCCACTTTTGCCTTCTGCCTTTAGGAAAAAGCAAAGAGAACAGTTCCCCCATAACAGCATCCAGTTCAGCTCATCCCCTGGTGAGACAAAGCCCTTGAGCGTCACCCCACTCAGGTGTGTGAGCAGTTGCACTCCCCTTCCACACAGCTTGCCTTGTGGCCACTTCCAACTCAAGCCAGCCCCCCCACCCCATTCCATCCTGAGGCCAAGAGTCCAGCTCCCCACCACTAGTGGTGAGGACTGGGTGGCCCTGAGAGGGCCACAAACTCAGTTGGTGACAGGACAGTAAAGCTGGTTCAGGTGTGTGGACACTCTGGGATCTGAGGAGAAAAGAGCACCGTGGGAAAGGCCATGATGGGCAGCTGGGCCCCCTGAACACGGGCAAGGGGACAGGGGCAGGTAGGGAGAAGAAAGCACGGCTTAGGTACCAATAGGTCTGGATATGAATCCTGCGTCTGATGTGTGACCTTGGGAAAGTCACTTTACTTTTCCGAACCTCGGTTTCTGTCACACGGAAAGCTCATTTGTTACCCAGGGGTCGTGACACCTACCTGGAGGCATTACTCGAGGATTCAATGAGATGCTGCAGGGAAAGCACCCGGCATGCTGCTTGACACATTGTAAGCACTCAGCAAATGTCAACCACATCGTCACAAATAAGTGAACACTTGTGTGCCTCAACGAGAAAGGATTTGATATATAGAGGGAAACTTCCAGAGGGCTTAGAATGGGGAACTGCGGCCCCGCTGAGACAAGAGAAGGATCCCAAGAGCCTGCAGGTTTCCTTGTCCTGTCTAAACTGTCAATTTCACAATTCAGTGGGGAAAAAAAAATCAATTTTAGGTTTGGGGAATTGGGGTGTCAGGACTTCTAGTTTCTGCCTCAGGGTCCCCAGATCAGGCCCAGCCTGTGTTCTCACTCCAGTCCTCCCCCTCTACCTTTTCCCAGGTCCTTTGGCTGTCCTGCCAAATGGGAATAAACAGGCCTGCACTACATTCTGTGGGGTGGGAGAGACCGAGGGAATGTCAACAAAGAGGAGGTGACAGGCAGGGCTGTGTGCAGGGAGCAGGGGGAGGGGGCCCCAGCCAGCCCAGGGAAAGGTGTGACTGAAATGGAAGAAGCTGTTCCTTGGGGGTCTGTCCTCCCCAGTCCCTAGCAAGAATGGGGGGAGGGAGGGGAAGCAGCCCCAGAGGAGCTTGAGGCCATCCCCAAATTTGGTAATTTGGCCTCTCCGTGCGGTTTTCCTGCTCCAGAAAATGTTAATTTATTACAATTTGAAAAATGATTGAACCAGGGCTGGGGACTCAGCAGCTGGTGCAAGGGAGAGAGAAATCTCTTTTTGTTCTGCAGGGAATTGGGCTGCAGCCCCCACCCCCACCCTGCTCCCTTGCTGGGCCATCCTTCTCCCAGAGTGTCGAATGTCGACAAGGCTCCTCCCAGGAGCCGCATGCCTTCCTCAGGGGCTGAACTGGCCGGCATTTATCAAAAGCCTGGAAGCTTCTGAGGGAAAGAGGTGTGCAGGGAGGTATGTGAGCCAGCCTGGCTGGGGGTGGGGCCCCGATGATCCTCAGCAGCTTCTGGGGTCACTGTGGGGGCTGCAGCAGAGTGCCTGAGCTAGGAAGGGAGACATGGAGTGGGGTGGCTGTTTGTCACTAGTGGGGAAGCCTCCTGTCCTCTCCCTGGGTCCTGTCAAGCTATGTCCCACCTGCCTGGCTGTCCCCCTCACCTCTATTGTTCAGCCAGACAAAAGATGATTATGGAAAAACAGCGTGCACCCAGCAGGCAAGCTCAGCAAATCAACAAATTTTGAAATACCGGGCCCAGGACCCTGGTTCTCTCATTCCGCACCCAGCCAGCATCATGGAGCACCATCTGCCGTGCCTCCTGGGAACAGTTCCATTTCCGGTCTCCAGGGGCATGGACTTCCATTCTGGGGTGCCTCTGCCCCCCATAGGATTGTTCCAACATGGCCGCTTCCTCCCAGCCATCATGGCCGTCCTGACCGCACCTGCTGCTCCCCACCTCCCTTACTCCTTCACTCATCAGCAAGCACTGTTGACGCCCACTGTGTGCAGGCCACTGTCCTGTACAAGGACACCGAGGTGAGTGAGGCACAGGCCCTGCCCCAAAGGAGGTAGGTTCTAGAAGGGGAAACAGACACAATACAGAGAGAAGATGGGACAGTGCCTTCAGAGGGGTATGGACAACTCAGATCACTACCTTCGTCACCGTCTCACTCACTGTTTTTCTCGGCATCCGCCTCCCATCTACCTCCTTCACCTTCACATCCACCTCTCCCCCGGCACCACTTCTCCCGTCTCCCCTCCTCCTCCTCCCACCAGCATCAACCCCAACACCATAATCCTCATCATTGTCACACCCATCAGCACTATTTTCAATTCCTCATCCCTGCAAATCCACTCCCTGCCCTTTAGGAATTTATAGCCTGAAAACCGACAAGCCAACAGGGCACCGCTATTAAGATGCAAAAATAAAACCCCCTCGCATGAGTGTGTCGCCAGGTATTTACACCGTAGTCCTCAGTTCAAGCAACCTCTTGTGGGCTCGTGGAATCTCTCACATCTGGTTGGAGCTTTGCAACGAGATTCAGATTGGTTTCTGGCCTACGAAACTGTTCTTCATCCTGACTCTCTTCCCAGTGGGTCAGCATTAGCCCTTCTGGAGGCTGGGAGCCAGTAAGCTGAAGAAATCCAGCCTGGGGACTAAGGGTGGTGTCTGTTTGCATTTCAGCGGGAACCTGCCAACAGCTAACCAGTTTGGAATTCTCAGCACTCCTGCTGGGCCTGGGCTTGGCTCAGGTGCCACCCATCCTGACCCGGCACACAGTGGACAAGACGGCTCAGGAGCTCCAGAGCTCCAGGCGAAGCTCCCCTTTGCTAAATCACAGTGCCTCACCGGGGTTTCCGGAGGAGAATGGCAGGTGTCCAGGAAAGTCGGAGTTACGGCTGGAAGTTTTTCAGCACCAGGAAGGAGAGGCCGCCACTGGGCCAGCCCAGGCTGCACCGTCAGGTGAGAACTGAACGAAGATTTTTAAGTACACACGCGGTCACCTCCACCTCTGTATGGTACTTTGCAGTTCTTAAAGTGCTCTGTGCATCTCATCTCTTAGGAGCCTCGCTGGCCACCATTAGAGGTAGGGAGCATGGGCAAGGACTCCTAGTTTCCACTCTACAGATGAGCAAACAGAAGCCCAGAGAGTGCACGATGAGCCATAGTGGTGGAGCGTCAGGCTCCTCCCTGCATGCCCAAGGCTGCCTTCCTTGGAGGTAGAGAAATTCCCAGACAAGTAAGGAGAGGCTTGACCGTGACACTGTCCAGGGCTTCCGCGTGCCACTGTGAAGGGTGGAAACTGGGATGGCCTTGCTGGCCTCTCCCAAGTCTCCCAATGTGTCGTGAAAAACGTCGGCAGAACTCAGCCAGGCTCTCAGGTTATTTTCTCTTTGCTAAGGAGGAGGGGGTGTGAGGAGAGGGTCCTCACTAACCAAGTGGCCGAGGGCGGACCCTCCCGTCGCTGGCACCAGGATGCCCCCGTGCCCAGGCCAGAGCCCTCCCCACTGAAGAACCCCTCCTTGCCCTGGGGCTGGCGGGCCAGGCACATTCCTATTACCCCACCCTTCCTCTTTTGAGTCTCCAGACCTGCTTGGGCTCTCCTGGTTGGATGCCTTCCCCGCTACTCTGCACCAGCTCACTTCCTGTTACTCCTGTTGAGCCCGAGAGGGCCCACTCCATACCTGCCACAAGGAGACCCCTGTCCCCAGCTGATGCTCCAACCCAGTGGTTTTCCAAGTAGGTTTACAGACAAGCAGCATCAGCCACCCCTGGGACCTTATTAGCCGTGCAAACTCTAGGCTCAGCCCCCGACCTTCTGAATCTGAGACATTGGGGTGGGACCCAGCAATCCTTGCTTTAACAAGCTCTCTTGGTAATTTTGCTGCATGCTAGAGTTTCAGATTCACTAGTGTTAAAGAGGGCAACGGACTCAGGCCAACTGGGATTCATTTTTTTTTAAGATTTTATTTATTTATTTGACAGAGAGAGACACAGCAAGAGAAGGAACACAAGCAGGGAGAGCAGGAGAGGGAGAAGCAGGCCTCCCGCTGAGCAGGGAGCCCGATGCGGGGCTCGGTCCCAGGACCCTGGGATCACGACCCGAGCCGAAGGCAGACGCTAAACGACTGAGCCACCCAGGCGCCCCCCAGTTGGGATTCAGATCCCAGCTCTGCCATTACTAGCTGTGTAACCCAGGTCAGATGAGTACACCTCCTTAACCCTCAGTTTCCTCATCTGCAAAATGGGGATCATAGGGCCTGGCTCCCTGAGAGTCGCATTGATTTTGATTCAATATAAGGAAAGGAAGAGTTGGTGAACAGTTAGAATTGAAGCTTCGGGTGCCTGAGTTACTCAAGAGGAGGCCAGGTGAGCACACCGTACAGTGAGTGTATGGTGTGTCTAGCCGGGAGTCCTGTGTGGCTGGAACTCAGAGTGTCCACTGTATGTCCACTTCCTTCGTACCCTTGCCAACTCTATCAGGTGTCACACATTTCAACCCCCCATGCTTTGGACTGGCTGTTTCTTCTGCCTGGAATTACCTACCTTAAGGGCCCATGCAAATTATTCCTTCCCCAGGAAGCTGTCTGAATTAGTTGGGAATTGCATTCAGTTGGAGGAACTGAAATCCCCCCAAAGTCTGGCTTAGCCACATGAGAGTTTATAGTCTCACATGCAAGAAGCCTGAAGGTAGGCAGTTCAAGGACACAGTGACACCATGAAGTCATCAAGGGTCTCAGCTCCTTCTGGCTTTCTGCTGTAACATCCTACCGCCAACTTCATTTTCAAGGTCCCATGAGGGTTCAAGATGGCTGCCGGAGCTCCAGTCATCACGTCACCCTTCTAGAAAACAGAAAAGGGCCAGGGCACACATCCTAGCTGAGTCAGCCTTCTTTTAACCAGCTTCTCAGAAGTCCCACATGACATTTCGTTTTATATTTAATTGGTCAGAATTTAGTCGCATGTTATGCTAGAGGCTAGAAAGTATAGTCTTTGGGCTAGGCATTGCCATCATCGATAAAATTGAGGCTTTGTCACTAGGGGAGAGGGGGAGGGTGGCTACAGGGTGGTAATTCCCAGAGCAGTCTCCAGAAGGTCTGATCATCTCCTTGGCGGTGACTCTGTGACCTCGGCCATTAACAACAATGACCTTTGAGCCCTTGCTCTGTGTTGGCCATGTTGTTTACATATATTATCTCATTTATTCCCCCAGCGAGATCAGGACCATTATCATCTCCATTGTGGGGTTGAGCAAACTGGGGTTGAAATAACTTATCCAAGGTCTCCCCGCTAATAAGCGGTGGGGCCAGGCTTCAAATCAGACAGCCTGAGCTCAAGCCCACGCCCTTACCCGCTGTATTGTGTAATCCTACATAGTCGGAGCCTCACTGCACCTCGGGCTCCTCCTCACTGAAGCTGGGTAGGAATCATCCCTGCTTCGTAGGGTCGTCTCAGGGATTTAATGCCATCGCACATGTGAACATGCTTTCCATGTGGCCTGGCATGTAATAAATGCTCGTTCTTTTCTCCTCCTCCTTCTGCAAAGGGCCCAGTGCTGGTCAGCCTGCGCTTCTGTGGAAATCAGAGTTGCTATCTTCCTACTGCAGTTCTCTGAGCACAGGGACCTACCCATCCCTGTCCCGGGACAGCGCTATTGTCACAGACGCCCTGGTGGAGGGATGGGGCGCCCCTCCCCCCAGCTCTGAGAAGTGGTGGGCTCCATGTTGCATTTTAGGATAGAGGCCGGAGAGGGACTGTGGCCTGTCCCAGGTAACACAGTGGGTCAGCAGCAGGGCAGGGGGTCGAAGCAGAAGTGAACAGTGCTCTGGATGCATCTCTTCCATGCATCCAGAGCACAGTGCTCTGGATGCATCTTCCATTCCATGTCCTGAGATGGACATCTCAGGGCCATCCATTTCTCGAAAGCCTCAGATTGGCTGGTCTCAAAGGAACCCTCCACCCTACTTGAGCTTTACGTTTCCCTTACCTCTGCTACGCCACTCACGTGGCTGCTTCGCCTCATGCTGAGCACCCTGTCATGGGATCCCTCCCCGCACTGGACCGGAAGTCCTGGGGGGGCAGGGACTGTGTCCCATGGAGCTCTGCATTCACGGGGCCCAGCTGTGAGCTGCTTCCACAGTTGGTGCCTGGCACACGTTTGATGACAGAATGAAGAAAGAACAAAGGAGTAAGTGGCTATGTGCACCCCTTCTCTTCACCTGGGCCCTAGGGGGGCTGTGTGGGTGGGAAGAGCCCAGGACTGGCAGACCAGAAAAGTGCTTTTCCCTGGAGCCACAGGAAAAGTGAAGAGAGAAGGCGACGTTACAGCAAAGCCAATTCCCCATGGCACTAAGAGGCCAGGTTTTGCTGCAGGAGAGAGGTGAGTGGCAAACCAGGTGTGTGAGCAGATAATACAGTCTTCTTCCCCACACCCACATCGGTGAACCAGGGAGCAGGCAGCCGGAAGATTAAAGCCCTGGAGTCTCCTAACAGTGCCAATCAATATTTATTATAACAAGAGGCAAAGATCGCTATCAGCAAGAGAGAGGGAGAATATATATATTATATATATTCGTGTATATATATATGAAAGTAAGACATAACTTATTCCTACTTAGATGCAAGGGAAGAAAAATAACAACAACAACAACAACAAGAGTGACAATAATAATACAAGACAGCCTTGGAAAAGGAGCTTTGTTGATTTCTTGTGCTGAGAAGATAGCTCTTTCAGCGAGAGCCTCACTTAAGTCTCCAAGTGTCCACCCTGCTGAGGTTTTGATGTTCCACTTTCATCAAGAGTATTGAGCATGAAATGCCAACATTATGTGGGCTGTCTAGCGACAGCTGATGAAGAGATAGAGTGTGGAGTGGAGGAGCGCCAGGGACGCCTGCATCCACTGCCCAGAGACAAAGCACTGGCTTAATTGGGCCCCTGGGAACAGTGACAGCCCAAGAGAGCAGAGTGGGGTGCCTCTGGGCCCTCTGCCACCCATCACCATTCGAGGCCTGACTTGGAAGCCAGATTGGGGGTTGAAGGAGGCTGAAGGTGCCTCACTCCTGAGGCAGCGGAGGGTCTGGTGTCTTCATGCCGCTGACCCTTGGAAGGAGGGCTGGACCAGTGCATGCCGAGGCTCTTGAGATCAGTGGATGAAGAGCCATGGGATTTGGCTTCTAGATGCACATTCCAAGCTCTAAAGAACTGGCTCACAGAACTTCTTGCACTGGCGATGGGAATCCTTCTAACTTGGCCAGCACTGCTGCCTTAGGACTAAACTGGAGGCTTTTCTTGAGGACCCGGACCTCGGCTTCCCAGGCCACGAAGGTTCGCAGTGGCCTCAGAGGTCACCGAGTCCGTCTCCAAGCTTCAGACCCCACTCTATCGCCCAGTCCCAGACTTAGGAGAGCTCAAGGGGCATTCTTGTCTCAAAGACCTCTCGGAACAGCCTTGGGGATTGGCAACATGGACATCCCCTGGCAGCTTGTGGGGAACGCAGAATGTCAGGCCCCGCCCAGGCTTACTGAACCCGAGTCCTGGTTTGAAAAAAGATCCCTTGTAATCTGTCTTCCCATGAAAGTTTGAGAAGCTCTGCTCTGGATGAATAGTTTTTAGCCTCAGCTGCACATTAGAATCACCAGGGAGCTGTTTAAAAATGTGGATGCCCGGGCCACATCCCCAAACTGATAACATGCACGTTTCTGGGGATGAAGCCTGAGCACAGGTGTTTCTAAACAGCTCCCAGAGGATTCTGATGTGCAGCCAAGGCCGAGCGCCTGGGGCCAGAGAGCTATCTGTGGGCACCTATTCAGATGTGTCCCCAGCCTCACAGGTAGGCCTTCCAGGGGACTAGCCGCAGGCTGGGACTCCAGCCCATAGGCTCTCCCTCAGTCAGGAGAGAGAGGCAGCAGCGGCCTGCCCTTCTCCCTAAGAACCCTTCTGGGGCCTACAGGCACCACCACCCCCACCCCGGGCCCTGGCTGCCATTCCTCCTGTGGGCTTATTTCTGTAACAAGTTGCAGCAGACTTTGCAGAGAGGCAGGGGAACTGGGAAGCCTCACAGCCCCAGAGCTCGCCTCAGTGCTCATGTCCAAGGGCCCCGGCTCCCAACCAGGGGCTGCCCCCACTCTTGGGGGCTCTCCTGCGTGGGAGCACAGTGGACCAAGTGCTCTTCATTGTGATGCTTCCTTCGGTGCCTCCCCACCGGAGCCTCTGATGCCTTGAGCTAATGGGACCTAAGGTGGACAGATCGCCTCTACTGTTTTCCCATGTCCAGAAAAGCTGCTCTGCTGGCTTACAGCTCGGTGTTCAGAGGGGATAGTGCTGACTGAATTCTCCGTGTTCCTCAAGAAAATAAGTAGAATCAAAGGAAACATATTATAAGGAAGTAAATTCTCGCATGATTTTCTTAAAGACTTTTCCTAAAAGTTACAGCTGGGTAGCAGTAAAATGGTTTGCCATGTGAGGTGATGAGCTCTCTGGAACTGGAGGTGAGCAAGCATGGGCGTCTGAGAGGGAAACTAGAAAGAGCCCATTTTATCCAATGAGAGTGGCAGCGTGGTAGTGGTACTGAAGCTCCTCACAGATCTCCAGCCCTGAGCACTTACAAGATCAATTGTCAAACAAGGGTGGCAGGGGTGACCTCATCCAAGAGCTTGTTCTAGAGAAGCATGGAGGATTGGAAGCAAGGCTACAGGGAAGAAAAATGAAAGGCAATGTGTATTATAATCCTCACACTGCCTAGGCTGTGTGACCTTGGGCAAGTGTATTTCCATCTCTGGGCCTCAATCCAAGGGACTAAACTCACGGGCGTGAGAGGGCCTCACAGCCAGGGCGGCCATTTTGTATGCTCGAATGAGCGCCATTTATATAAACTACTCTCTATTCTGTGCCTGTATGCTACATAATTTGCAAGGCCCAGTGCAAAATACAAATGCAGGGCCTCTCGATCAAAATTTAAGAATTTCGAGGCAGGGACAGCAAAGCATTGCACCAAGTGTGGGAGCTCCGTGGACCGGACTGGTAGCACACTCAGGAAGCTGGTCCTGACCAGATCGGAAGTGAAGGCTGAAAGGGCAGTGAGGCAGAGGTGGGGGCTCCTACCTTCGCATTTCCTCTCTTGAGCCTGGCAGCGCTCACGTGAAGCCCTTAACTATTTAGTTAGGAAGGTGGGCAGAAAGCCCGGGGAAGCCAGGGGCCTGTTGACCCTGGAGGACTGAATCAGGAGGAAATTATTTGAGAGGTAATCAATACGTTCAATTGCAGTTCATTAACATCTAATGAGTCCTTCAACTGCTCAGCCTCCACTGGGGCCTAGCCAACATTGTCACCTCTCCCTGCCCTCCCTATGCCCCAGTGTCATTTATTCTCCCAGGCGCTGAGTTCAGGCGTGAAGCAGCTGTGCGGGACTGGGGAGGTGGTTCGAGCGAGCAGCCGCCAGCCACGGACAGAATGCTGCCACTGGAAGGGCCCTCAGGTCCCTTCTTGTGCAACCCCTTCAGGATAAAGGTGACAAAACTGCAGCCCAGCCCTCCTTCTTCGAAACAGAAGAAACAGAATTGGCAATGGGCGCCACGACCCCTTAACTTGGGGCTCTTTTCGCACTGTTTTGACAGCAGAACATCCAAGCTCGTACCCCAGCCCTGCCACATCCTGGCTGTGCCCCTTTACTTCTTAGAACTTCGGTGTGCCTGGGTGGCTCAGTCGTTAAGCGGCTGCCTTCGGCTCAGGTCATGATCCCAGGGTCCTGGGATCGAGCCCCGCATCGGGCTCCCTGCTCCGCAGGAAGCCTGCTTCTCCCTCTCACACTCCCCTTGCTTGTGTTCCCTCTCTCGCTGCCTCTCTCTCTGTCAAATAAATAAATAAAATCTTTAAAAAAAAAAAAAGAACTTCGGCTTCGCTCTCTCTCAGATGGAGGCGGTAACACCCATTCTGCCTCCGGGACCGTGGTGTGGTTTAAGCAAGATGGCAGATGTGAAAAGCACTTGGTAAAGCACAAAGCATTTACCAAGGGCCCGCTTTTGTGCCAGGCGCTGGGCTCCGTGCTGGGGGCCGGGCTACGGATCAGACAGCCCCTGACCCCTGAGGGAGACCGATGTGCAGAGGGAGGTGTGTTTTGGTACAGCAAAGCCTCTTTGCAGGCCAGGGAGGAGCGGGAGGGGAAGTCTTTATGCAGGGGGTGAGTTTATGGGAGGCAGAGGATGTAAATTGGGTTTTCAGTGGGGGAATGACAGAGTCATATTTTTTTTAAAGATTCCATTTATGTATTTGAGAGAGAGAGAGCGAGAGCAAGAGAGAGAGAGAGCCCGAGCAGGGTGATGGGCAGAGGGAGAAGCAGACTCCCAGCTGAGCGGGGCTTGATCTCGGGACTCTGGGATCACGACCTGAGCCAAAGGCAGAGGCTTCACCGACTGAGCCACCCAGGCGTCCCGACAGAGTCATATCTTTGAAACACTTTCATAGTACTTGCTACATGTTAGAGCCTGCTCTCAGCAACTTACAAATATTAACTCATTTAGTCCTTACAAGCTGTTGAAAGTTCCTAGGGAAACTGAAGCCCAGGGAGGTAAAGCGAATCACTCAGATAGCTAAGCTCGTAAGTAGCAGAATTAGTATCTACACTCAGGTATAGCTCACAGTCTTGTATTTTTTTTTTTTTTAAGATTTATTTATTTGACAGAGAGAGAGACAGCGAGAGCAGGAACACAAGCAGGGGGAGTGGGAGAGGGAGAAGCAGGCTTCCCGCGGAGCAGGGAGCCCAATGCGGGGCTCGATCCCAGGACCCTGGGATCATGACCTGAGCCGAAGGCAGCTGCTTAACGACTGAGCCACCCAGGCACCCTGGTCTTGTATTTTTTAATTAAGTTTTTAATTTTAATTCCAGTATAGTCACCATACAGTGTTATATTACTTGCAGGTGTACAATATAGTGATTCAGTAATTCTATACATTACTCAGTGCTCGTCATGGTGAGTGTGCTCTTAATCCCCTTCACTTACGGCACCCATTCCCCACCTCCCACCTCTCCTCCAGTAACCATCAGTTTGTTCTCTCTCGTTAACAAGTCTGTTTCTTGGTATGTACATCTTTCTCTCTCTTATTTTTTCCCTTTGCTCATTTGTTTTGTTTCTTAAATTCCACATATGAGTGAAATCACATGCTTTTATCCTTCTCTGACTGACTTATTTTGCTTAGCATTATGTTCTCTAGCTCTATCCATGTCATTGCGAATGGCAAGATGTCATTCTTTTTATGGCTGAGTAATATTCCACTGTATATATATATATACCACATCTTCTTTATCCATTCATCTACTGATGGATACTTGGGCTGCTTCTGCAATTTGGCTGTGGTAAATAATTCTGCAATACACAGAGGGGTGCATGGATCCGTTTGAATTAATGCTTTTGAATTTGGGGGGTAAATACACAGTAGTATGGGATTCCTGGATCTTAGGGTAGTTCTATTTCTACCTTTTTGAGGAAACTCCATACTGTTTTCCAGAGTGGCTGCACCAGTTTACATTCCCACCAGCAGTGTGAGAGGGTCCCTTTTTCTTCACATTCTCGCCAACACTTGTTGCTTCTTGAGTTTTTTATTTTAGCCATTCTGACAGGTGTGAAGTGATACCTTGTTGTGGTTTTGATTTGCATTTCCCTGATGATGAGTGATGCTGAGCATCTTTTCGTGTGTCTGTTGGCCATCTATGTCTTCTTTGGAAAAATGTCTCTTCAGGTTTTCTGCCCATTTCTTAACTGGATTATTTGGGTTTTGGGTGTTGAGTTGTAGAAATTCTTTGTATATTTTGGATACCAACCCTTCATCAGACATGTCATTTTCAAATATCTTCTCCATTCCATAGGTTGCCTTTTAGTCTTGCTGATTGATTCATTCTCTGTACAGAAGCTTTTTGTTTTGATGAAGTGCCAATAGTTTATTTTTGCTTTTATTTCCCTTGCCTCAGGAGACATATCTAGAAAGATGTTGCTAGCTGATGTCAGAGAAATTACTGCCTGTGCTCTCTTCAAGGATTTTTAAGGTTTCAGGTCTCACATTTAGGTCCTTAATCCATTTTGAATTTATTTTTTGTGTATGGTGTAAGAACGTGGTCCAATTTCAGTCTTTTGCATGTTGCTGTCCAGTTTTCCCAACATCATCTGTTGAAGAGACTTTTTCCCATTGTATATTCTTTCCTGCTTTGTCCAAGATCAATTAACCATGTGATTATGGGTTCGTTTCTGGGATTTCTATTCTGTTCCATTGATCTATGTGTCTATTTTTGTGCCAGTATCATACTGTCCTGATCACTACAGATTTGTAACATAACTTGAAGTCTGGAATTGTGATGCCGCCAGCTTTGCTCTTCTTTTTCAAGATTGCGTTGGCTATTCAGGGTCTTTTGTAATTCCATATAAATTGTAGGATTGTTTGTTCTAGCTCTGTGAAAAATGCTGGTGTTATTTTCAAAGGGATTGCATTAAATGTGTAGATTGCTTTGGGGACTATAGACATTTTAACAATATTTGTTCTTTTAATCCATGAGCATGGAATATCTTTCCATTTCTTTGTGCCATCTTCAATTTCTTTCATTAGTGTTTTATAGTTTTCAGGGAAGAGGTGTTTGACCTCTTCGGTTAGATTTATTCCCAGGTGTCTTACTGTTTTTGGTGCAATTGTAAATGGGATTGATTCTTCAATTTATCTTTCTGCTGCTTCAATACTGGTGCATAGAAATGCAACAGGTTTCTGTACCTTGATTTCATAATCTGCAACTTTACTGAAATTGTATATCAGTTGTACCGCTTTTTTTGGTGGAGTCTGTCAGGTTTTCTATACATGGTATCATGTCATCTGCAAAGAGTGAGTCTGACTTCTTTCTTAGCAATATGAATGCCTTTTATTTCTTTTTGTTGTCTAATTGCTGTGACTAAGACTTTCATACTGTATTGAATAAAAGTGGGTGAGAATGGACATCCCTGTCTTGTTCCTGAACTTAGGAGGAAAGCTCAGTTTTTCTCCATTAAGGATGATGTTATCTGTGGTTTTTTCATAGATGGCCTTCATTACGTTGAGGTGTGTTCCCTCTAGACCAACTTTGTTGAGGGTTTTTTTTTTTTTAATCACAAATGGATGTTGTACTTTGTCAAATGTCTTTTCTGCATCTATCGAAAAGATCATATGGTTTTTATTCTTTCTCTTATTGACGTGAGGTATCGCGTTGATTGATTTGCAAATATTGAACCACCTTCGGATCCTGAGAATGAATCCCACTTGATCGTGGTGAGTGATTTTTTTTTTCATGTATTGTTGGATTCGATTTGCTAGTATTTTGTGGAGGATTTTTGCATCTATGTTCATCAGAGATATTGGCCTGTTGTTCTCTTTTTTGGTGGTATCTTTATCTGGTTTTGCTATCATGGTAATGCTGACCTCATAGAATGACTTTTGAAGTTTTCCTTCCTCTTCTATTTTTTGGAAGAGTTTGAGAAGAATAGGTATTAACTCTTCTTTTAGTGTTTGGTAGAATTCGGCTGTGAAGCCCGTCTGGTCCTGGACTTAGAAACAGCTCCCATCCCTAGTCACTGTGCTACACGGCCTCCCTTCCAGTCTGACTGGGGACTGTGACAGCGGGGGTGTGCACAATAGTTGGTGTGCACAGACCTGCAGGGAGGGAGCACAGCAAGGAGTTGGGGGCAAGAGGCCAAGTTAGAGATATTGAGGACCTGACCTTGGGCAGTGGCAGAGGAGAAAGAGGTGACTGATTGGCAGTTTGGAGGCAGGAATGGACTTGGTGATGTTTTCACTTGAGCTGCTTATGCGATAACCTTTCTCTGCAGACACACGTAGATGAAGCTGTATTAGTCCAAGGCCATATTTAGAGTTAACCTTCACTCTAGCTTTTGAGTCCAGTGAATCTGTGGCAATTATTATTTTTATCTTTCTGGATCCTTTTCCTCCCTCTTTGCATGATAGATCCAGCCTGCTTGGCCACAGCAGTGAGCACGTGACCCAAGCCAGTCGATCGGAGTCCTTCTCTGAGACCCTCTTAATCAGCGGTTGGGAGGAACTCCGTTTCCTCCTTGGTAGTGAAGCCATAAGGATGCAAGCACTGCTTCTGCCTTCCCTTGGCATGGTCCTGCGCCACCTGTGTCTAGGGCCAGGCCTCCTGCCCCACCTAGGGGTCCAAGCCCTTGCAGAAACCTGGGCATCCTCCTTCAGGCCACCCTCTCCCTCACCCACATACAATTTGTCACCAAGTCCCTCAGATTCTATCTCCTTAATGTTTATTGAACCCACTGCCCCTTATTTCTTTCCCCTTTGCCTCACAGGAGTGCAGAACCTAGTCATCTGTCTTGGAGGGCTCTGATCAACTTCTAACTTCTCTCCCTTCTTCTAACTCCCTCTAATACGTCCTGTCCTCTGTTCAGTGGCTCAAGGTCTCTGATAAGTCACATAGATCTGATCATAGGCAACATCTGGAATCCAGCATGTTAGACTTCTCACATCCCAGGCCTTTGACATATTTGACTTCTTCCATCCCTGACTGAAACATGTCTGTCTCTTGAACTCCTCTGACTGGCAGGCCAGGAGTTTTCCTCAGGGCTCCCACCTGTGTGATATTCACTGATAATGTTTGGTTTATTCCTTCCCAGTCTTGTTTGTTTGCTTGTTTGTTTAAGGTAATTAAGGTTGTATTGTGCTACAGTTTTGTGTTCCTCGTTCTCACTTCACGATCTTTCATTGGTCTCTCTTCACACCATCAGAAATGCTCTGTAAACCATAATGTTGAATGTTTGCCTGACCATCTGGATATCCCGGGTATCCTATGCCTTTAGGACCTAAGCATCTCCAAGTTCTCCAGGCTTGTACAATCACTCTGAGAAGCAAAATAGCCCTAGTCTGAGAGCCCATCTGGGTGTGGAGAGGGAGCCTAGAGCCCCCTCTGAGTTCACAGTTCTTGTTTTTTTTAAGTTTTTATTTAAATTCCAGTTAGTTAACAGAGTGTAATATTAGTTTCAGGTGTGCAACATAGTGATTCAACATTTCGATACTACACCGAGTGCTCATTACGACAAGTGTGCTCCTTAATCCCCATCATTGATTCTACCCATTCCCCACCCACCTCCCCTCTGGTGACCCTCAGTTTGATCTCTATAGTTAAGAGTCTGTTTCTTGGTTTGCACCTCTCTCTCTTTTTCCATTGGTCTTTTTTTTTTATAAAGATTTTTATTTATTTATTTGACAGAGAGAGACACAGAGAGAGAGGGAACACAAGCAGGGGGAGTGGGAGAGGGAGAAGCAGGCTTCCCGCGGAGCGGGGAGCCTGATATGGGGCTCGATCCCAGGACCCTGGGATCATGACCTGAGCCGAAGGCAGACGCTTAACAACTGAGCCACCCAGGTGCCCCTTTTTGTTTTGTTTTTTTTTAAGATTTATTTATTTATTTTAAGATTTTATTTATTTGTTTCAGAGAGGAAGAGAGAGAGAGAGCAAGCATGAGTGGGGAGAGGAGGAAGAGGGAGAAGCAGACTCCCCACTGAGCAGAGAGCCTTATGTGGGGCTCCATCCCAGGGCGCTGGGATCATGAACTGAGCCAAAGGCGGATGCTTAACCCACTGAGCCATCCAGGCACTCCAAGATTTATTTATTTATTTTAGAAAGAGAGAAAGAGAGAGAGAGAGAGAGCGTGCACACACCTGAGTGAGCTCCTGGGGGGAGGGGAAGAGAGTCTTAAGTAGACTCTGCACTCCCGACACAGGGCTCAATCCCACGACTCTGAGATCACAATCTGAGCCAAAATCAAAAGCTAGTCACTTAACCGACTGCACCACCCAGGCGGCCCTTGTCTGTGTGTTTTGTTTCTTAAATTCCACATATGAGTGAAAGCATATAGTATTTATCTTTCTCTGACTGACTTATTTCACTTAACCTAATACTCTCTAGCTCCATCCATGTTGTAGCAAATGGCAAGATTTCATCCTTTTTGTGGCTGCATAATATTCCAGTGCATGCACGCGTGCGTGCATGTGTGCGTGTGTATCTCATCTCTTCTTTATCCATTCATCCATCGATGGACATTTGGGCTGCTTCCGTATCTTGGCTATTGTAAATAATGCTGCTATAAATAGAGGAATGCATGTATCCCTTTGAATTAGTGTTGTTGTATTCTTTGGGTAAATACCTGATAATTCATTTGCTGGATCACAGGGCAGTTCTATTTTTCACTACTGGAGGAACCTCCATACTGTTTTCCAGAGTGGCTACACGAGGTTGCATTCCCACCAACAGGGAAGGGTAGAAGGGTTCCTTTTCTCCACATCCTCGCCAACACCTGTTGTTTCTTGTGTTTCTGAGTTGACAAGTCTAGTGTCCCGGGGATTCTGTCCTTTGGCTTATCCTTTGTCACCTGCAGCCCTTGCCCGCTGCTTTGGGATTCTCCCTGTCCCCTGTGGCACCCTCATCCCCACTTCTTCCTCTGTGCTGCTGTAGCTGATTCCGTACCCGTAGGCCCACATGTGGACAATAGCCTCTGTCTCAATTTTCCAACATACAGCTGAGGCCAGCATGTTTTAGCTTACCAACGTCTTCGGCGCCGGCTACACAACACAGAGTACCTCCTCCCACACGTCAGCTAATTGCAACCACCTTCAAGACTTGCCATATTCATGTTCCACCTATCCCAAGTATTTAATGTGGGCCTTCCTATCAATAGACCCAGTCATCTTTCTAAACTTGAGCTTCATCCTCAGCAAGAATTAAGCTTCTTTCTCCTCTGTGTACCACCTAAAATCCTCTCGTGTACAGAACTTGTCTTGGGGTAACACCGGCATGGGAAATTACAATCGGTAGGCGCCTTGTTGCTCTGAGAGTCTCTGCCCTTTCCCAGGGCTCACTGCTGGCGGTCAGGGTCTTTAATCCAGACTGCCGCCGCGTTGCTGGGACCCTATCCTCCTCAAACCCAAGACTCTTTTCTTCCGTCCTTTCTATTCCCATGCCAGGGCTGTCATCGACCCCCGCCCCACCTGCCCCCATGCCGTCTCAAAGCCCGGCCGAAGGAAGCTGAAAATCATTTACCATCACAAGAGATTCTGTGGAGATGCGGCCCAGCCCACAAAGAAGCCAGCCTTTTACATTATTAAACAGAATTCCTACCAGCGCCGCTCACAGCATCTGCATATGGAGTCAGGGCCTCCCCAAGACAATGAATAGGTACTTGAGGTACATCTGCATGACCAAGGAGCCTGCCTGCCTGCGGTCCTGGGCAGAACAAAGGCACTGTCTGCCCCCAGGACAAATTTCAGCGGCTCCCTTTAGAGACCCGGGCAACACCCCACCGGCAATTAAAGAAGAAAAAAAAAAAGAAATAGTGGTTTTGCCTCTTTGCCTCCAGCCTTTGAGGATTCAGAAATGGTAAGGTCCGGTCTCGGAGGCCACCGTCCTGTGGTTTGAACACTTTCCCCATTCAATCCAGTTATTCGCTTTTAAAAATAACATCCAGGGCTGGGACATTTGGGGCATAAATGTTTGCTCCCATCTCCAGTGATGTCTTCAGGAGAAACACCTGGAAGTGGGATTTCCGGGTTCACACAATGTGTGCACTTTTACAAAGGCTCTCGTATCTCTTCCGAGGCCGGAGTGATTTGCGGCTGTCATCCCCACACCCCTCTCCGCGGTGTGCGCTGCGGCTGTTCTCACCAAACCCTCTGCCGCATCAACTGTTACCATTTGTAATCCCTGCTAATTTGATAGGCCAAATATGGTATCTCATTGTTGCTTTAATTTGCGTTTCTTTGCGTTCCAGTGGGGTCGAACATCTTTTCATATGTTTATTGGCCATTATTTTGTGAATTGCCTGTTCATCGGGGGGCCTTGTTTTCTTCATCTCCTGTCTCTTCCAAAGCCCAGGGCTAGCCGTGAATTAAACACACCAGACATTATTTTTAATTAATCTTCCTTAAACACAGCTCTGATCAGGTTACTCCCCTACTTGCAAAACCTCTGATGGCTCATTACTGCCTATAGGATGAAGTCCAAATTCTTTAGCCTGGCCTTCATCAAGGCTGGTCCCAGTCTGGCTCCAGCCTATTCCACCTCCCATCCCTGGCCCTCATGCCCCCGCTCCGCCTCAGCCACCGTGGACCACCTGATGTCTCCCCCCCTTCCCCCCCCCCCCCCCCCACCGCCCAGGCAGCCTCAGAGTCACGGCTCAAATGTCGCTTTCGGTGCCCGTTGGATTCCTACTAGCCGCAGGTCAAATGGCTTCCCCCATCCTTTCTGCTCCTATAGAGGGCACTTGGTACAGATTGCTGGTCTAGCCCAGGTTTGCAAGTCTAGCTCTTCCGCTCCCCCTGTGGACCGTGAGCTCTTGGGGAGGGTGCAGGCAGGGATCACATCTCTTTCTTCTCGGGGTTTCTGAACCTGAAGGGTAGGCTGGGGGAAAGTGTAGCCACCATGTAGCGACACCTCTCGCAGGCCAGGCACTGTGGAAAATGTGTCCCGCTGACGCGCACGCGTGATGGAAGAAACAAACTGTTTTAACACAAGTGACTGTAGTCACTTCTGGCATTCAAAGGGATGAAGCAAAATTCACATAGGGCATGTGAAGGGGGATACATTTCAATACCGCCGCCGTCCTCTCTAGGGCAAAGAGAAAGGGTGAGAGAGAAAGGCGATGGTCCAGTGTTAAGCAGCGCACAGTAATGAGTTGGGGGTGTACAAAGGCACGCTGGGAGCTGTGCTGGAACGGGAGCTGAAGAAAGTCAATTTGCTCAGTACAGTGAAGTGAGAAGGAAGGAATATAGATAGATATACTATATATAATATATAGTATATATATAATATATACATCATATTTATATGTAATATATAATACATATTTGTATATAATATATAATATTTTTAAATGAAAATGTAATAATATATGTTATTGTATATTATATATATAAATTATAATATATATATATATATATATTTTTTTTTTTTAGTTTCCAGAGGGTAGTAAAGGATGGGGAGTGGAGAGTGGGCCTAGCAGGGAACTTTGTAAAAAGCAGTGTCTAAAACTCATTTTATTTATTTATTTTTTATCTAAAGATTTTATTTATTTATTTGACACAGAGAGAGAGAACACAAGCAGGGGGAGCGGCAGGCAGAGGGAGAGGGAGAAGCACTCCCCGCTGAGCAGGGAGCCCCATGTGGGACTCGATCCCAGGCCCCTGGGATCATGACCTGAGCCGAAGGCAGACGCTTAACTGACTGAGCCACCCAGGTGTCCCCTAAAACTCATTTTACTGTTGCTTGTGATTCCATGACCTCAGCCTCTCCATAGTCTCCAGGCTTTGGTCAAGTCTGCCCTCCCCCCACCCCCCTGCCACACACACACCTGGTGGCTGGAGACAGAACCTGTGGGGCAGTGGCACAGTGGGGCCATCCGTAGATGAACCTCTTCAGGGCGAGAGACTCAGAGCCGGAGGGCTCTAGGAGAGCCCGCCTATCTGCCAGGGTCCCACTGGGATGGATGTACTTTTCCCCCCATTAACTGACAAGGACCTTCATTTGAATCTCAAAGGAAGATTACCTAGGTTGAGAGAGGGATACCCACACCTCACTTCTAGTGCCCCCCAACAACCCCATGTGGTAGGCATTCTTAACATCTTACAGATGCCGACTTCAAGGTCCGGGAGGTGGGTGAAGTCATTGGCTGGTGCTCAGGCAGCCAGGAAGCAGCAGCCTGGGGTACCTGATGCCATAGCTGGTGCTGGTTTTCCTGTGCCTTGGCACTGGGACCTACCGCAGCGCCTGGCACAGAATCCATATACGATATATGCTTGCTGTAATTTACCTCAGTCTGTTATAACCAGCATTTTCCCAAGCATCGATTGTGTTCCTGGGTGTGAACTAGGGGTAGAGGGGTTCAGTGGTAGAGCATTGAGGGTGCAGATGGCGGAGGCTACAGAAGCTATAAGGCGTGCTTCCTGTCCTCTCTAACTTGATTATTTAACAGGCAATACTGAATATGTAAATAGCAAATGAACAACCCCAGGCAGTGATAAGAATAACTGCTAACATTTATTGAGTGTTTATTATAAACTGGGTGCTGTTCCAAGTGTTTCTTATGGATTATCCCCTGTAATCCTTATTACGACCCCACGAGAGAGGAACTGGGTCACAAAGAAGGCAAAAAAACTTGCCTAAGCTCACACAGTCAATAAGTAGCTAAGCCAGAATTCAAATCCAGACAGCCTAACTGTAGTTCCACACTCCCAACCTCTAAACTCTGTGCTCTGTCGCCTCCCTAAGCATCCTAGCTGGGTGCAGTTACATGTTAAAGGTTAAAAGGTCACAGGAAGTTGGAGCCAACTGAGGTGGCCATGGAGGGCTTGGCCAGCTTGGTGGGACTTCAACTGGGCCTTGAAGACTAGGGAGGCTTGGGACACAAGGGGCAGGCAGGGTACCCCGAGCAGGGGATAGGTGTGAGGAGAGACTGGGTATTGCAAGACTGAAGTCAATGAGGAGTACCCAGTCACAGACATATTTTGTGTGGCCCAGTAAAACAATTTACTAAAAAAAAAAAAAAAATCTGAATGATTTGCTAACATTGAAAAACCTAGCTATCTCACCTTCAAGTCTGGGATTTCTGGCTTCACTCAGCACATTGCTCAGGATCTACCAACATTGGGCCCTCATTCCCACATGGGCACAAATAGCAGGAGTGGGAGAGTGTTGCTCCCTGTAAACAGGGCATGTCCTCAGATGCCTGGGGGGCTCAGTTGGTTACGTGTCTGCCTTCCGCTCAGGTCGTGATCCCAGGGTCTTGGGATTGAGTCCCTGCATCGCATCGCATTGGGCTCCCGGCTCAGTGGGGAGCCTGCTTCTCCCTCTGCACTCCGCCCTCCTACACTCTCTCTCTCTTTCTCTTGCAAAAATAAATAAAATCTTAAAAAAATAACAAACAGGGCATGTCCTCTCCAGTTCTCCACACGCCCCACCACTCCTGATTGTATGGCCAACTCAGCCGACTTGACTCACTTCCCTTTCCTACTCAGCCCATAGGAGCAAGCGAGATCAAGACTGTTGGGGGACAGAGAGGAGCCCTGGTACTCAATAAAAGTCAAGTGCCTGGAGAGGCAGGTTCCCCTCAGGAACCATGGGTTCGAGGTTAGAAAGGTCAGTCGGAGTCAGTTGAGCAGGATTGTGTCTCCCATGCTGAAGAATTTGAGACTTTACCACCCGTCACTGGCAACACCGAGAAGGAGCAAGGCCACTGGGGGGGGGAGGGAACTGTTAGCATAGCCTAGTCAGAGGTGGAGGGAAATCCTAGGGAATAGGAGACATTACCAGTGAAGACTCACCAGCCTGTGGACTGAAATCAACCGATTGGCTGGAGGATTCGAGAGGGGAAAGCAAGGACAGGAAGGATTCGGGATGACCGAAGCTTGTTAGACTGAGAGTGGTGCCACAAGCAGAAACTGGAGGAGATGGCTGGCAGAGAGGACATGGGGGATGAGCTGAGTTTAGTTTAGATGTGTTGAGTTTAAGGTGCTAGAGGGAATTCCAGATGAAGATGTTCAGCAGATAGTTGAGGGTGTGGGACTGGAGCTTGGCAAAGAGGGTGGAACTGGAGAAAAATTTGAAAAAGCCCCTTTTATAGGGGCACTGTGAAGCCAAGGGAGTAGAGTGTGTTATAAGGCAGGAACAGTGTGCCAAAGCCAGAACCTCATTGTGGGGGCCAAGGGGCTGTGATAAGTCAGTGAACAGAGAGGAGGAGGAAACAGAGAAGGCAGTGTGTGTTGGCGGGGCGGGGCGGGGGGGGGGGGAGTATAGCCAGAGCAACCAGAAAAGAATCAAAACAATGGGCTTCATGGAAGCCAAGGGAGGAGTTTTGAGAAGGAGCCTGTTGTGTCCACTGGGGCCAGAGGCCCAGAAGATGTGGATGGAGAAGTTGCCAATGGACCGGATGATTTCAGAAGTACAGCCTCACCCAGCCTCATGGAAGGGAGATGATCCCTTTCCATCTCCTCAACACTCTTAAAAACCAGCAGTCCTCCGTGGGTTGCGGGGGGAGGGTCAGGACTTCTGGGAGATGTGCTCTAAAGGCTTGGATGGCAGAAGGCCTTGGTCTCTGCAGGGCAACGGGTGGTGCCTGGCTCCAGGGCCCTCTCTCAAAGCAGGTGAGAGGGAGAGCTGAGGGGTTCTGGGAACAGCCTCTGCCGGCCAAAGCCCAGTGGTTCTCTGGCCTGGCTACATAGGAGAATCACCTGGGGAGCTTTTCCAAACTAGGAATGTCCAGGCCCCACCCCAGGCCAATTAAGTCAGATGCTTGGGAATGCTGGGTGTGGGGCCTGGACATTCCTAGTTTGGAAAAGCTTTCCAGTTGATTCTAATGTGCAGCCAGAGTTGAGAACCGGTGATCCAAGTGGTCACTAGAATAACGTTTGGCCCCGTGCTCCCGCAACTGGCAGTGGCGTAGGCAGAGGGCAGTCAGCCTTCTGCGTGCCACACCCTCTCCCTACAATAGGCCTGGAGGGGGTCCCATCCCCATCTCCCGTCACTGATTCTACAGTAGTCCCCTCTTCTCCTCGGGGGATATGGTCCAAGACCCCCTGTGGATACCCGAAACTGTGCAGAGTACCAAACCCTATATACACTGTGCTTTTTTCCTGTACATACATACCTATGATACAGTTTAATTTCTAAGTTAGGCACCATAAGAGATTGACAACAATAACTACTAATAAAATAGAACAACTATAACCATATGCTGTAATAAAAGTTATGAGACTGTGGGTTCTCGTTCTCTTCCTCTCAAAATGTCTTACTGTACTGGACTCACTCTTCTTCTTGTGAAGACGTAAGATGATAAAATGCCTGCGCCGTGGGATACAGAGTGAGGGGAATGACGTAAGCACCATGACGTCAAGTTAGGTTCCTACTGACCCCCTGATGCTACATCAGAAGGAGGATCATCTGCTTCTGGACCATGGGTGACCACAGGGAACCGAAACCGTCGAAAGCGAGACCGTGGCTGGGGGGTATTACCTCACTTACAGTACTGTCTCTATTCCCCAGTTCCACACACCTATTTGAACCCATATGTCCCCGAAGGAGCATGTGAATCTGGAGAATGCGTTTTGCTCCTCAGTGGATTCACATACCCTTCCGACCTCAGGGTTGCCATCGGCACTGGGGTTTAGAGTCCTCTTAACACAGTTTCCCAGAGCACGTCAGTTCCACTCCTGTAGGAGTTGCCTGAGGTTCAGCCCATTCCGAGTCCCGAGTAGGGTGCTGCTGCCAGATATTTGATTGATTGGGAAATAGTTCGGACATGCAGACAAGATGCAAGGAGAGAATACGTAATAAACGCCTGTGTACCTATCACCCAGCTTTGTCAAATTGTAGCATTAGTGCACATTTGTTTCACCTCTTGCTTTAGGAATAAAGCAACCCAGACAGAGGGGCGCCTGGGTGGCTCAGTCGTTAAGCGTCTGCCTTCCACTCAGGTCATGATCCCGGGGTCCTGGGATCCAGTCCCGCATTGGGCTCCCTGCTCAGTAGGGAGTCTGCTTCTCTCTCTCTCTCTCTGCCTCTCCTCTGGCTTGTCCCCTGCCCTGCTTCTCAAATAAATAAATAACATCTTAAAAAAAAAAAAAAAAAAAAAACCCCAGACAGAGATCAGGGCACTTATGTACTCCTCTCTGGTCCCAGGCCCCTTCTTCCCACCCTTCCCAGAGGAAAGCACCCTCCTGAACCGAGTGTGCCTCATTCCCATGCATGCTTTTACTACATATTTGTTATCAGCTCCATTATGGAGAGGAGGAGAGAAGGCTCAGGAGAGTGAGGGCAACGTGCCCGAGTCATCCAAATCGACAGTAGGTAGTAGAGCCAGAAGCCCCAGGATAAGGTACCAGGCAGTCACCTCCCAGCATGCTGGCCCTGCAGTGCCCCCATCGGGGTACCTCCCACCCCATCATTCTGTCAACACCTCCTTTATAGGCAGGGCCGGGCCAGACCAGGCCCAGCACAGCCCGGGACCAAGCAGAAATTGTGGCCTTCTCCTCACATCTCCCGGTTTCTGTCATGCTAACAGGCCAGGCTCCCCTAGACCCCTGCCAACCCTTCCTCTGTTTCCTTTCTGAGCCACCGCTTAGCCCAGCTCTGCCCCCACCCCCCAACCCCCCACCCCCGCCAAGCCCCAAGCAAAGGGCCTGTCTGTGCAGCCGATTTCCACACTAGGCCACTGGGGGCTGGAGGGAGGCAGGCAGGGGGCCTACAGTTCTGTTCTGTGGGTCCTCCTGGCTTAATTAGCATGCTGCCTGGAGGGCAGGCCAGAAGTGGTGGGCAGGCGCCGAGACACTCCCCCTGGGCCCCAAACCATCGCCGGCTTCCCCCTCCTCCTCCCCTCTCCTTGCCAGCAACAGAGAAGGCCTGTGTATGCGGTGGGAAGGAAGGTGGTGGCCCAACACCTCCACCTCCGTGCTGAGGGATCGGGTGGGGAGAGACCTGCAGCCCATGCATAAACACAGGGAGATAATTGCTCCCCTTACATGTGAAGGAAGGGGAGGGGCAGGGAGGAAATGGCTATTCACTAGGTACCTACCTATGTGCTGCCACGGGTCTCCACAGCCACCCCATGGGGGAGAGGGAAAGGTGTCTTCAGCGCAGAGGGGAAACTGAGGCTGGGAGAGGTGGAGACAGGGGGCCCAGGCACACAGCTACCAAGAGGGAGAAGGAATTTGAACCCAGGTCCACCTGTCTCCAAGTGCCTTTTCAAGACCCCGGCCTGACTCCACAAACCTCCCCCTTCCCTGCAGGCCCCTTCCTCCAAGAAGTCGTCCTGTTTAGTGGAGGATTGGCTGGTTCAGATGGGTGGGCAGAGGTGGAGGAGAGTGGTTGGGGCAATAAGCGTAATCTAGTGTCCGCTCCGGAGTTCCCCATCTCAAAAGGACCAGCTCCCACTCAGGAGACTTCAGGCTGAAAGCCCCCCACCCCTACCCTGGGGCCTGCTCCATCCAGGGACTCTCACCTTCGGGTGCTTCCTACCACCTGATTCCATCTGGGCCCCCAGGGACCCTGTGGCCCGAGGCTACAGGTCTCAGAGCCAGCCCAGGGTGCCTGAAAGCGTGGATAATAATGAAAGCCAGAATACAGCCGGCCTTTTTAGGGAACTTGGTCTGTTCCAGGCACTAGGTGAAGAACTTGGCACACATTTGCTGTTTGATCCTTATGACAACACCATGTAGATGCTATTATTTCCCCACAGGAAGAGCAAGGAACCAAAACACACAGAAGCAAAGGAACTCGGTCTAGGTCTATCAGGCAGCTGGGTTCCAAAAGCCGTGCTCTGAGGGTCCCTGGAGGACAGGGCTGGGTGGTAGTAACCCCAGGAACGGGATTAAGGGACAAGGGATGGTCACGGGATAGAACATCACAAGTCTCTTGGCTCCAGAAGGAAGGCCCCCTTTGCGATGGGGCCCCTGCTCTGACCTTGTGGGGTCTACGAATTCACCCCTTCCAGAAATGCTGCCAAACCACTCCCTTGGAGCTGGTGGTGTTTGGAACCATCTGCAGCAGGTCCTTCTCAAGCAGCTGAGGCCGTGGGGCTGAGAGGCAGCCCAAGCCTCCGCGCCCTACCCGAAATGGACAGAGCCTAGGGGAGGCCCAGTAGGTTGGAAGTTCTGCGGGGGGGGCCCTAGCTTGCAGGCTCCACCCCTGAACCTTCGCTCCATATCTGGGCCCAAGGCCTCCAGGCTCTTAGAGAAAAATTGCTAAAATCAAATTGCAATTAACAGAGGCAATTATCCGCCTATTAGAAAACATCCCCTGAGCCAAGGCTATGCCGTGAGCTGCCTGAGCTGCCTGGGCCCGACTGAGCAGCTGGGCCCCAGGGGAGACCCCAGAGCAGGGCAGCAGCCAGGGGTCAGGGGGAGGCAGGCAGCAGCTGAAGACAGGGATGGGGGTGGGAGACAGGTAGGGGGGTGCCGTGAAAGGCCCTAAGGGGAGTCAGTAGAAGCTGGGATCTGCCCTGGTCCCAAGAGAGGAAAGCCCAGGTCTGCATAGTGTGTGGCCACAGCAGGCCCCTCCTTTCCATTAGGCCTTCCTGGAGGGCAGACCTGGGGCAGTCTGTGTGTGTGTGTGTAAGAACAAAGGAAAGAAAAATCATGCAATGACCCTCCAGGGAGCAATGATAACATTTTTACTTGAAAATTACCAGAGAACAGATTGTCTTATGCAAATTATATGCAAATAACACTCCGGTTGTTCCTCTCTGAGCACTACCCAGAGTTCTTCCAGCTTTTTCCTTGACTGAGTTTGATGGGGGGAGGCTGGGGGGGGGGGGCAGTGCTCATCAAAATCTGGGTTGAGGGGGAATCCTGCCTGGAACTGAATTGGAGAAGGTGCTCTCTTAGCTTTCTGTCCGGTCCACTGTCTGTCAACTCTGAGCCTTCCTGCATTTGTATAAACCCTACAGAAACCTCACTGCCTCCCGGCTGGACTGCATCTAGAAGCCAAATCCAGTGGGGGCTTCTGTGCTGCTCAGGATGGTCTGTGTCACTGGGACCTTCCATTCGAAGAAGATACTTGAGGTGGGCTGGGTGGAATAGGAAGAAGAGCACTAGACCAAGAATTAAGAAACCAGCTGAGGGCCCTCACATCTCTCTCTCCAGCTCACACCTTACCGCTGGGCTCCAGATGCGATTGTTCTAGAACTGGATGACCTGCCACTCAACACGCTCCATGGTTGTTCCTTGTTTCTGTTTCACGACCTGGCAACCTCATCCATCCAGCCGACCAAGCCGGAGCCTGAGACTCGTCCTTGACCCCCACCCATCATCCCCTGCACTGAATCCTTCCTGTCTAATCTATCACCTGCGAGTCTTGGGACATTTGTCCTCTCATCTCTGTCCCTCAGGCCACAGCTGTAGTTTATCACCTCTTCCCTGACCTAGTCCAGAAGTCTTCTGTCTGGTCTCCTGCCTCCAAGTCAGCCTCTCAGATCTGCCCTCCACCCCACCATCATAGGGCCTGACCAAGCTGAACACTCTCAGCGGTGTCCCAGGCCCAGCAAATCCAATCCAGGCCCACTGGGCTCATCCTTCAAGACACAGACTGCAGGTTCACCTCCCACACCATCTCCCATGTCCTCTGTGCTCCCTGACATGCTGTCTCCCACCATCCACCAAACATCCATATTGTGCCAGGCCTTCCCAGCCTTCACGAGCTGTTCCTCCCCTAAAGCGTCTTCCCCCTTTCCCTTCCTCACCCCAGTGAAACAGTATTTATTCTTCATGAAATGCCTTGTCTGGGAGATATTCACTGCTTGCCAGAGTCCCCCTGCCACACGCTTCGCACACGCACACAAAACCCTCCCAGCTGTCATTGCATTTTTCCCTCCTCAGTTCTCCCTCAGCATTTGCCCATAACAGAAATTAATTCATATTTGTATCCCCAGCACCAAATAAGTGATGAATGAATTAATGAATGAATGGGGAAATATGAATGGGTGAGTTGCCAGGTGAATGGAGCCTGGGTTCGATTCCTGGCTCTGCTGTAGGCGACTCATTTCTCTGAACCTCAGGCTCCTTGGCTGTAAATTGGGATAGTGATACCTGCCTCCTCATGAGGATTCACCAAGACAAGCCACGGAAAGTCACCGAGCGCAGCTCCTGGGATCCTGTAGATGTTCAAAAAACCCCAGGTGAATCCTCACCTATCTAAAGTGAGAGTTGACTTCGAGAATGTGGGTCCTCATAACCAGCATGGCCCACTGGCCACAGCCTCTATGGTCCTTGCTCTGGGGTTGACTCAGCCCTGGATCCAGCCTCCATTCCTAAGGGCTCTCTGGAGGCCCCCCTGCCAAGCTGGTCACAGGTACAGGCACGTCTCCTAAAGGAAGGCCTGTCACACCTCCTTGGACCTCACTGGCCCTCAGAGGAGGCTTGCTTGAGGCTTCTGCCCCACATGTAGCCCCAGGTCCTGTGAGTAGAGAAGCAAGTCAAAGGGGGAAGTGGCAGGGGTGGACAGGATGACCTTAGGAAGTGGCCATAGGGTCCCTGGTGGCTGAGATGGAACCAGGTGGGAGGAAGCACCCTAGGGTGAGAGTCTCTGGATGGAGCAGGCCCCAGGGTGGGGGTGAGGCTGGGAGCGGGGAGGCTTTGGGGGCTATCTTGGTAGGTCCCCTATGCCCACCCCAGTATTCACTTCAGGGCTCCATGAAAGGCAGAATACAGCTTATGACCACCGGAATGGAGAGTGCAGATGTAGAAGACATTCAGAGAAGCCAGAAGGCAGGGGAAGGTGTAATTTAGGTCGAGGAAATAGCATGAGTAAAGTTGGGCATGTAATTGATGGGGCGCTATATTATTCCTTTGCCCTAATAAAAACTGTGGTTTGCATCATTATATTTCAAATACTAAAGTTTATAGTTTTTCAATAGGTAATATATTCACACAGGGCAACAATTTAAAGGTAGAGGGGCAGATAGGTTAACACATACAGCAAATACACACATATATTCTTCCCCTCCTTTCTTTTATATAAATGGTATCATATTATAGCTACTATTCCGCATGTTGCTGTTCTACCATATATTACATCTTGGCGAGAGCTTCGAGGCAGTACGTAGAGTGCTGCCTCCTTCTTTTTCATGCACACGGTGTTTTCTTGTCCAAGAGTTAATGAAGCTCTCACTGATGGGCATTTAGATTATTTCCAATCATTTGCGATTACAAACAATGCTGTGATAAATAATCGGTGCATATGTCATTCCTCGTGTGTGCGTGCCTAACGGTAGGATAAATTCCTAGAAGTAGAATCTGTGGGTTGAATTTGTCGGCGACGGTTTGGGAGCGGAGGAGTGACATGCTCAGGACTGTGCTTGGAAAGATCCCTCTGGTGGTAGCTTAGAGAAGGCACTGGCGGGGGTAAGACAGGAGAAGGGTTGTCCCTGCTTCCATCTGTTGACTCAGGGAGTATTTATCTGGTGCATCTGGGCACTTTGCTGGTGATTAAGCAGACCAGACCCTGCTCGCAAGCAGCTGACAGTTGAGTGGAGAAGTTGGGAGGCAAGAGATGCCAGCAGCCTGGACTAGGGCAATGGCAGTGAGGAGGGATTGGGGGGGGGGTGCTTTAAAGAAAGCCACAATAGGGCACTGGACCAGGAGTCAAACAGATATAGTCAGCGCTGGGCTTTGGAGAAACCACCCTGGCAGTCAGCAAGAGAGAGGTAGAGCTGCCAAGTGGAAAGCAGGGGAGGGGCAGCAGAGTGCAGTGAGTCCATCTGTGTGTGTGTGTGTGCGTGTGTGTGTGTTCTGGAAACAGACTGCCTGCGTTGGAATCCCAGCTCTGCCCTCTAGTAGGTATAAGCCCTTGGCCAAGGGACTTCACTGCTGTGGGCTTCAGTCTCTCCCGTCTGTAAAATGGAGCCAATAATAGTACAGCTTCCAGGGGGTTGCTGGTGGGAGGATTAAGTGAGGCAAATGGATGTAAATGTTGAGCACAGAACCTGGCATCACTCAAGCTTTCAGTAGCAGATAGGTAGCGTTGCGTGTTTTGATGCCAGGCGTAGTGGCGGTGAAAGGCACGGAACAGGAAAGATAAGAGAGGGCGTTAGGAGTTGAGATGGGCAGGGCATTAGTGTTTCCGTGACTGAGTGCATGTGAGGTTGAGGAAGGGACAGTGAGGACCCTGTCCCAGTTAGGCAGCTGGCAGGGATTCCGAGCAAGAGTCCCAGAGAAGGGGAGAACCGGAGGGCTCTGGCAATCACCCCCGGTGCCCAGCGCTTACCTGGAGCTTGGGACCTGGGCCAATGAGAGTTCTTCTCTGGGAAGCGGAGGGAAAAGAGTCTCTGGGAAGGTGAACCCCAGCCCGTCTGCCGGACGCCCTGCCAGACTAGGCGAGACAGCACCCTGCTCTGCGCTCCCGCGCTTTTCGGCACGTGCCTCGGAAAGCCTGAGAGTCCTTGTTGCTAAGGCTGCTGGGTGTTGGGGCACAGCTGAGCAGCTCCAACCTGTCCCCCTCCTTCCCTGCACTTGGTCTCCCCTCCAGTAGCCCAGGTTGGCCGCCCTATGGCGGGAGAGGTGGAGAAGCGCTATCAGAACATGTCTGCCCTGACCATACAGGACTCACAGGGACCCAGTTGGCTCCTGGCCGCCTACTCTGGGGATCCTAGGGCACTATGGGCAAGGGATGGGAACACACATTTCAAAGTAAGCTAGTCTGAGCACCGGGTTGGAAGACTTAGCGCTCAAGGAGGTAGCAGAAGACAATGGCGGGTGGGGAGCCTCGGGGAGAACGGAGAGTCCCTGAAGGACTATAAGGAGAGAGGTGGGGTAGGGGGGGTGGAATCAAAGGAGACAGGGGCCTGGAGAATTCATCCCACAGGCTTGGAGGCCCCTGGATGACATTTCTGAGAACGCTGAAGGGCCCTGCAGCCCCGTGCTCCCCGCTCGCTCCTTTCCCACTGGGTGTCCCTACTCCTTCTGCCCGCCACCTGTTTGCTAAGGGCCACCTGCGGTGCTGCTGGGCCTGCAGCCTTGTCCCGGGGGTGCTCACGGGTCCTTGGGATCCTGAGTCAGCTGAGGAGGTTAGAGGAACCCTAGAATCAGCACCAACGTTCCATGGAGCCTCTCCTGGTTCTCAGTGGCCCCCGGTGACATGTGGCACAGTCCCACTGCTCTACGGAACGCCTTGCACCTCTGGTTGGGCTCAGGAAGGAAATGAGCTCCCCCCCTCCTCCCCAAATGAGGTCCTTGAAGCCAGCAGCGTTGTCACCAACATGCCATCTAGAGCGGCGCCCCCCTTTCCTCTAGGCAGTCTCAGGGCCCTTTCGGAACCAACTGCCTGAGGAGCTTGGCTGGGGCCTCCTACCCACACAGCAGCCACTCCCCTTCCAACTCCTCCTTGGGTTTCTAGGTCAAGAAGCACTTAGTGGAGCAAAGTCTCCAGAGCTTGTAGCACTTGCAAAGGCGAGTCCTGTGTGCTTCTTTCTGCTGACAGAATGCAGGGCTGGTGAGTGCTGGGGTAGGACTGGAGGCAGGGGTAGGAGACATCTTAGCCCGTAGTTCCGCTGAGGTCTTTCTTCCTTTCCGGGCCGCTTGGGAAATCCCAGAGGGGCACACAAGAGGGTGGAGTGTGGATGAGGGTCTCCTAACTCTCCAAGCGGCCTCAGTCCTAAGAGCCGTCCAGCCCCCCTCATCCACCCACCAGCCCAAGTTTCCATTTCGACTCTGAGCCTCCTCTGCTGAGGTTTGCTCCCTTCACCTTGGAGCCTCAGGAAGGACCCCTTAGAGAGCAGGGTCTCCATTCTGGGCCAAGCAGCTCCCAACCCCCTCCCCGACCCCAACCCTGTGTTTGGCCCCTCAGCCCCGAGTCTGCTGGCTGGCTGCCCACCACACCCCAGCCTTGGGTTCTGGGCCTTCTTCACATTCTTCCCCACCTCAGTCTGCCCCGCCAGCATCCCTAATGATTCCCAGCTGATCCCAGCCACATCCTCTCCCTGGGGCCCTGGCACAGACAGCAGGCCCTTCTCCAGTGTGCCCCTCCGAGCGTTAACCCCTGGTTGGCTGAGCCTCTGGGCTCCAAGAAGCAGCCAAAACAGGGAACGTGAGAAACATAGAGACAAAATCTGACAGTGGTCAGACTGCCTTGAAGATAAGTGACCTCCTTCCCTGGAGCCAACACTCTGGAGAAGCGCCCTGTGAAGGGTCTCCCGCTTGGAAAATCCTCCTGTACTTGCCAACCAGAGTGCCCTTGGCGAGCCTGCTCTACCTCGGATCCCAGCTCTTCTTGCTGCAGTGCTCAGGCCCCTTCCTTTTATTCTAGGTAATGCGGAATTGGGAGTATGGGTTCCGAAGGCAGTCAACTTGGGTTTAAACCCCACCTCTGTCACTTGCTGGTTGTGTGACCCTGGACAAGACACTTTCCCTCCCAATGGCTCTGTTTCCTCATCTGTGAAGTGGGGACAATAATAAGTGCCTACCTCATAGCACTGCTAAAGGGATTATATAAATCCATCCACCTGAGCTGCTTAATAAAACAGCGCCCGGCATCGGCCACTCAACGCTAACACTTGGTGTGCCATTATTGTTGAGAGTGACTGGGAGCTCTGGGAGGACAGGGACTATGTCTCTCTCATCCTTGGACTCCCAACACCCAGCACAGTTCCAGGCACATCTAGATGCTCGGTGTATGTTTCGTATACAACAGAGTGAAGTATAGACAGGACTGTCCGCTCCATGTGACCCATCTCAGCCAGGGACCTGGGTGTCCTCCCGAATGAAGCACCAGGTGGGCACCAGGAAGAGCCTCCATTCTCTTGTGGGAGGCCCGACCTCACCCTGACCTGTCAGCCTCCAGACCAGTGGCTCACTGGGCAATCCAGTAGGGTCCACAGGGACTCTGCTTTGAAAGGCCATCAGCAAAAAAATAACAATAAAGAACTAAAAGGCCATCAGCAATCAGTTGACAGGCACAGTGGCTCACTCAGGCCACAGCCTTAGTAGTGGCCGGGCCGGTGGGAGCCAGAGACTCAAGATCCAGAGCACGGACACCGGGGCAAAAGCAGGGGCTAAGGAGGGAGACCGACCTGGATTTGAATCTCAACTGCCACTTGCCAGCTGTCTAACCCCCCAGAAGGTCATGCATCTCCCCCTCAGCCTCAGTTTCCTCACTTGCGACGTGAGAAGAATCTCCGAGAGGAGAGGAGCGTGGCAAGGCTTCAGGGAGACAGCCGCGTCGAGCATGCAGCCGAGCGCCTGGCACGGGCCTGGTGCCAAAGCAGCCACTAGAATTTCCTGCCCTGCCCTGCGGCCCCGGAAGGGGGAGCACTGGCTGGAGTGGGGGAGGTACGTGTGGGGTCTATTGGATCTGGCCCTTCTGCCCATGGGGGTTTCCAGATGGTGATTCGGAGCAAGGTCCAGGCCACGGGACCACAGCCGGGGCCCCCAGCTACCCATCCCCTACGCCCTGGCATGGTGGGGTTCTTGGCCTCCCGCCACTGCCAACTATGTAAATAAACCAGCTTTTCGCTGGCTGGGAGCGAGACTGCCCTAAGTGACATTTCAAATTAGTTCTGCTATATTGGGCTTGAGCTCTGAAGGGCCTGGGCATTTTTCCTCCCCGGCTCATCTCTTTCTCTGTGTGGTGAGAGCTCTTAAAGCACACCCGGCGTGGGCAGAGCGCCAGGGTGGGGTGGGGGCAGGCCTTCTGAGGTGACCTGCTGGAGCGCTGGCTAGGCCCAGGGCCACCGCGTCCCTTCCTAGGGAGGTCAGGAGCCCTGCACCAGTGTGACCCCCCCCGCCCCCCCCCCCGCCAACACCAGCCCTCCACGGCTGCCATGGCAACCCAGCCTCCTTACACAAGGTTCACACACCAGCTGGCAGGAATGCTGAACGGAAGGAGGGCTGCATTGTTGGCCGAGGAGGGGGGGCTGGGTGCCAGAGGGGGCACGGGAGGGGTGGGCCAGCTGCAGGCTTGGCAGAGCTGAAAGGGAGATGTGCTAGCCACATGGCCTGTCCGGCTCAGCCTGGGGCTGGGGCCGTGCCAGCAGATGAGCCCACGGCAGGAGAAGGGAGCCAGGATCGTGGACTTTCTGGCCGAGTGCTGAGGCTTCCCTGCAGGGCTGAGGGCAGAGGGCAGTGGACTCAAGGCCTTTCTTTCTGGGCAAGTCACCTTACCCCACTTGGCTTCCATTTCTTCAGGCTTCAGGCCCAAGGGTGTGAAAGAACTTGGGCCATGGAGCCAGGACAGAGTGGAGGGACACTCTGAGCCTCAGCTGTCTCCTGCATAAAATAGGAATATTAGTGGTACCCACTCCCCGAACTCAGCGACAGCAAGTCGGACAATTCGTGCAAAGCTGGTCTCACGGTGCCTAGCGCGTAGTAAGAGCTCAACAAGTGACAGCTACTACTACTATTATTATTATTATCATTACGATGATGATGATGATGATGATTACTGCTATTCTTTTTATTATATTACTCAAAGTGACAGTTTCTGTGCCTGTGTCCCTCTTAGACTGGAAGACCCTGAAGGGCAAGGACAGAAACTTACTTCTCTCTCCATCCGCAGCAGCTCAGAGGGGCCCAGAGAAGATTCTGGGGCAAGGGGGGATGGGGGATGATGCATATATACCAGGAATGCTTTGGGCTAAATGGCTTCAAAACTCCCTTGAGGCTTGGAAATTCTGTGTTTTTTAACTCCATAAGTGCTAAGGAAGTACTGCCTCTGGAGTATGTAGGCCCTGGACCAGCCCCCCAAATAAATAAATATATATATGCACACACCGCACTATATACATCTATATATACACATTATATACATATATGCATATATATGTTTGTGTACTCATGAGGCCCCTGTCTATCTAAACAATTCGAGTTACCCAAAATCAGCATGTTAGCACCATTCTGGCAACCTAATTTTTCCCATGATCCTACAAAAAAAAGTACTGTGCCAGCCAGCAGGAGTGATCTGCCTGCCAGATTGTCCTCCTGGAACTGGGCTCAGCCCCAGGGCCCCAGGAAGGCACCATAGATGCGAGTCCAGGAGCTCCTCGGGGCATCTGGTTGACTCCAGGCATAGAGTCGCTAGTCAGAGAGGGTCCCAAAGAGAAGAAACGGGGACTGGGGTGTACATGGGTCCATGCTTGCGCTCAGAGCACTCCACCCAGGAGGCAGTGCTAGCCCCGGTCCGTACTCTACTCAGCACCAGAGGGGACATGAGCATGTTTGAAAGAAGGCCCTTCAAAGCACAGGGCCCCCTGAGGCATGGGGCTGGGGCAGAGGCCCTGCTTGAGTGGGGTTGTAGAGCATACTGTTCCAAGGTGACAGCCACTGAGCCGAACTAATTTGAACTCAGGCCAAAGGAGCCTTAGCTCCTCCATGCTGTGGATTGCCCATGCCTGGAATTCCAATTTTCTCTGCATCCTCCATCACATCTCAGCCCAGCACACTGAGCAGAGCTGAGCCAGAGACCCCACGGCTGGCTAAGGGGAAGGGTGAGGGGCGGGGAACAGTGAGACTAGTGCACCTGGCAGAGGAGGAAGGGCTGCTGTCCCACCAGCACCAGGTTCCTGCAGCTCTCAAAGCTCAGTTCGGGCGCCTGGGTGGCGTGGTCTGTTAAGCGTCCGAGGTTTCAGGTCAGGTCCTATCTCAGGGTCGTGGGATCGAGCCCCGTGTTGGGCTCTGTGCTCAGCACCGAGTCTGCTTGAGATTCTCTCTGTCCTTCCCCGCCTTGAATGGATAAATAAATCTTTTTAAAAAATAAAAAACAGGGACGCCTGGGTGGCTCAGTCGCTTAAGCGTCTGCCTTCCGCTCAGGTCATGATCCCCGGGTCCTGGGATCCAGCCCCGCATCGGGCTCCTTGCTCAGCGGGGAGCCTGCTTCTCCCTCTCCCTCTGCCTGCCGCTCCCCCTGCTTGTGCTCCCTCTGACAAATAAATAAACAAATAATAAAATGAAATTGAAAGAAGGCTCAGTTGCCCACAGACAGGTGCTAGGGCAAACTCTCCTGGGCCATCCGAAGGACTGGGAGAAGCTACCCTCAGGGCTGCTTGTAGAGACCAAACCAGGGAGGGCCTGGATGGCGAGAGTTACCCCGGCTATAAAATCACCACCGCCCCCTAAGGCTACCTAGAGCCTGGGAAAGATGAACACAGCTCCTCCTCCTTGTAGCTGCTAGGTAGGCCCTGGAAACCTGGCAGGAATGAAGGAGGAGGGCTGTGAAAAGAGCATGAAGTCGGATGGTGGGTGACAGGAGCCAAGATGCTCACTGTTGGAATGGGAGTGTACAGATAAGCAAGAAGGAAGGCTGGAGTGATCTGTGTGCTAATGGATTAGAATGAGAGCTATCAGTGTGAGCTCATGTTTAGCTTAATATAGATACAAATAGTTACACAGAGAAGCACTTACAGATCTGTGTCTACACCTGAGTTACTCTACACATCTTATTTTATTCTGTCAGGTGAGAGGGCCCAGAAGCAACCAATATACTCAGTGCCCAGACCTTGGTTTCTAATCCCATTCTCCAATAGAAGGAACCAGAGTTCCTTGCAGAAGGGCTTGATTCCAGTGCTGGACCAGGAAATAGACAAGATGAGCCTGGAGCGTCCTGTAGTGACAGAAAGGAAGGAGGTGCTTGAGAAAATGAGAGCCACGATGATGGGGGTATGTCAAAGGGACACAGGGACCAACTGAAAGAGCTCCCAAAGGCCAAGGCTGGACCAACTGGAGCGACAGAATAATGTAGTATTGGGACTATGACCCAAAGTATAAAACAAATATTCATGAGTCTATAGTGATATCAATAAGTTTTGAATAAATCAGTAGATGAGGGAGAAGAGGCAAATGTTCCACGTAGAAGAATTGCAAATAGTTTATGTTGGTCATCCTCTGCCAATGAAGTGGTCCATGTCTCCCCATTCCCCACCCCTTAAGTGTGGGCTGTGCAGTGGCTTCCTTCCACAGAGTACAGCACGGAAAGGGGCAAAAACAAGGAGTAACTTTCCAGTGGAAAGACCTGACAAACACACCTCAGCTAGGTGATCATGGTCAACATCAATAGGGATAAGTCATGCTGACAGCATGGCGTGATAGGATGAGATGGCCCACTTCACCTCTGTGGGCTTCCTCTCCCAAACCCCTTAACCCCTGTCGAACCTTGAGAAAAATGTCAGGCCAATCTCAGTTGAGGAACATTCTAGAAAATACCAGACCGGCACTCCTCAAAACTGTGAAGGTCCTCAAAAGCGAGCAAAGTCTGAGTAACCGCTATAGCCAAGAGGAGTTAGGGAGACAGGATGATTAGGCGTAATGTGGTGTCCCGGGTGGGATCCTGGAACAGGTAAAGGACATCAGGTTAAAACTAGGAAATCTGACTTTCATGTTATTGTATCAATATCCATTTAGTAAGTTTAGACCAAAAGAACACAAAGTCTTGGGTTCAAATCCTGTTTCTGACCCACCCAACTGCAAGGCTTTAAGGAGGTTACTGCCTTTTCTGACTATGTTTTTGCTTCTGTAAATTGGGAGATATAATTCTCTCTCGGTGCCTCTCTGAGACAGTCAATTTGACATGCTAATTTTCTTCCTCTCTTAACCCTCACAAGAGCCCTGTGTGAAATAGATGGGACAACAGAGGCTCAGAGAAGCGGAGGGACTTGCTCAAGGTCACACAGCTGGGATGCAGAGGAAGCAAGATGTGACATTCCCTCTAAGGCATTCTGCCTATTGGTCGAGCTTGGGCTACAGTGGGACCTGTGGGTGGAAAAGCTGTCTGTCTGGTGGCCCCAGGGCCTCTGAGAGGCAGCCGCTTCCTGTGAGAGCCGGCACAAGGTAGTGAGTACAATGATTAGGGGTGTGGGATTTAGAATCAGGCTGCCTAGTTCAAGCCTCAGTTCTGTTACTTCCCAGCTGTGGGACTTGGGCACGTTGTTTCACTTCTCTGAAGCCTGGCTTCCTCATCTGTAAAATGGGCATTGATAATAGTATGTACCCTTTGGCATTGTTGTGGCGAAGGTTAAATGAATTGGTGCGAAGTGTTTAGAATAGTACCAGGCACATGGTAAGTGCTCAGTAAATCCTAGCTATCGTTATCTGTGGAAGAGAGGCCTTGGGCTCTATCCTCCCTAAAGGCCCTTCCAAGTTTCTATTGTGGCGAGTGGGGTGCATTGGGTACACAAAATGGTTTCTTCGTAAGTATCTAAGAGTTTTTGCAGAAAATAATAAACATTGATTTGCGTATCAGTCAATGAACAAGCCCTTTGGATCTTGAAGTTTGAAGGAAGCTTCAAAATCATCAGTATCATTTTAGATGGGTAAACTGAGGCCTGGAAAGGGAAAGGGATGGGCCCGGGTCACACTGCAAGTCAGTGGCTCAGCTGAGCTGAAATGCAGAGCTCCCGTTTCCCTGTCCTAGACTCCCGCCACTCTACAAGCTTGCTGCTGTGAGTCCTTAGTGAATACCCCCGTAGTCCCAAATCCTGTGCTAGGCATCATGGGGGATTAGAAGAAGAAAAAAAAATATCACCATGTCCCTGTTTTCATGGTTTTAAATGTAAGCTTCAGGGATAAGATTCTCATGTTCACTTGGAGAAAAAGAAGACAAAAATCAATATGTAGAAATGCTGTCTTAATGTACCCTAGCCTGTGGCGCTGAGGCTGTCTGCAGGAGTGAGAACAGGGAGGCTGCATGCCTTCTTGGAGGGAGGGGGCAGGGATTGTTGGATCTGGACCCTGAAGGCTGGCACGGTTGACTCAGGCATCCCTGCGATCGTGGGGCAGGGCCTTTTGATAGAGTTGGGGGACAGCAGGGGTGAAGTTTATTGTTGGTGGACTGGTAAACCGGCTCTTTGTGTGTGTGTGTGGGGGGGGTGTCCTGATGTGTAACGTTTGCCAATGTCTGTGGTGTAAATACTCCCACAATGGCCACTCTTAAGCTAGAAATAGTTTAATGATCTGCTTGTAAAATTCTTGAGTATTTCCCTACCAGCTCTCAACTCCAGCATACCACAGCCGATGGGTGAGAATGAGTTTATTTCCAGGGCAGTAGGAGCTGGGCCTTGCGGAGAGCAGGGGGGTGGGATGAAGGATGGGCTGGCTAGGTTGGGGCCAGCTCAGGAAACAGCTGGGTGCCAGCCAGCAGGTCACATGCAGATTCAACTATTAGCTATTGAGCTGTGCTCTTTGCTGGGCTCTGCGCCAGACATTTAACATGCATTAGCTCATTTAATCCTCACAACAGCTTTAAGAAGTGTTCATTCATTCATTGCTCTAACCATCCACCCACCCGTCTGTCTAACAAGTCTGTACTGAGTACCTACTATGTGCCAAACACGGACCGAGGCATAGTGGTGATGAAAACAGATTCACTGCCCTAATGGTGCTTACATTTGAATGAGAGGAGACAATATACACTTTTTTTTAAAAAAGAATAAAAAATAGGGGTGCCTGGGTGGCTCAGTCGGTGAAGCGTCTGCCTTCGGCTCGGGTCATGATGCCAGAGTCCTGGGATCGAGCCCCACATCGGGCTCCCTGCTCCATGGGAAGCCTGCTTCTCCCTCCCCCACTCCCCCTGCTTGTTTTCCCTCTCTCACTGTGTCTCTCTCTGTCAAATAAATAAGTAAAATCTTAAAAAAAAAATTAAAAATTATCCCAGTCGTGGTGTTTGGAAGGAAACAAAGAGTATTGAAATTGAGAAGAAAGAGGGTACTGCTGTTTAAGATAGCACAGCCAGGGAACATGTCTCCGAGGAGGTGGCATTTAAGAAGGGGAAGGAGCCAGCAAAGCAAATGTCTGGGGTCACAGCACTGAGGTGGGGGGAACAGCAGGTACAAAGGCCCTGAGGTAGAAATGAGGTCAGTTTTTTTGAGCAACATAAAGGAGGCCAGCATGGCGGAGCTTGGCGGCCTGAGATGAGGCCAGAGAGATAAACGGAAGTCTGACCATGCAATCCTCACAGGTCATGGTAAGGACTTGGAAGGACCTGGAGCAGGGTTATCACATGAGCTCTCTTGTTCAACCAGCTCATTCTGGCTATAGCATGAAGAATGGATTCTAGAGAAGCAGAAAAGCAGACAGGGAAGCCAGTCAGGAAGCTCATGAGTCCAGATAAGGATTGCGATGCTGGGTCCAGAATGCTGGTAGCACAGAGAGAGGCAGACGGAAATGCCCAACATCACACAATAAATGGCAGAACCCGGGTTCAAATCCAGGCTCCACAGTTCATGCTCCTTCCCACATCCCAAGTAGTCTCATGGAAAGAAACTCAAATTTGCCGACGGAGGGCCTCACAACCCAGGGAAAATTTCTAAGCAGAGGAATGACATGATGGAAGAGATGTATCTCTTCACCTGCATTTTTACACTTAAATGACTTGCTATTCAAATGTTCATAGATTTCCACTGGAATTTCCACTGGAATTCCTTGAGGGTGGGGGCACTGAGTCATCCAGGATTTGCAGCCTAGAGCCCTGATCTGAATCAAAGGAGGAGGGGTTCCTGAATCAAAAGACAGCCAGCTCGCTCAGGTACCACACCAGCTCTGCCTGTGCCCAGTTTGGCCCACCCTGGAGAACCTCTTGGCTGAGTGCCCCTCAGCCACACCACAGCCTATTCAAAACCCTCCCGGAACAGCACGAACCCCCTGAGCCTGTCACCTGGAGGGGTAGCGGAGGCCAAAGACAACAGCCCCAGCCTTGATATCAGGTCCAGTCCCAGCTCCTCTGCTTCCCTGTTGTGTGAGCTCAGACGAGGGGCTTAATTTCTGTGCATCTCAGTTTCCTCGTCTAAGAAATGGGTCAATGAAGAGTCCCTGCCTCTAAGGGTCGCTGTGAGGATCAAATGAAATTACTCGGAGAACGGGCTTGATACAGTGCTTGGCACATTGTAGGTTCTCAAGAAGCTTCCTTCCTTTATCCCGGATGGGTGAGGTGCCTCAGGTGTCACTAAGCTTGGGGTTCCTGGGGAGTCCCAAACCCATTCATACCAACCAGGCAAGTTGCCGAGAGGGGAGTACGGAGCACCTTTCCCTCCCCTTCCCCACCTGTCTTCCACTCCCCCCTCCCCTCCATTGCCCTCTGCCTTAAGCACCTGAGAGTTCCCTAATTAGAGCTAATTAGCTTCTCCTGCAGTAAAACTCCGATGATGGAAAGGTTCTGTTGCTCAGGCCTCTGACAGTAATCATGTTAAGTAGATATTTATTTATCCCTTTATTAAGCGAGTCAATTAGCTTCTAATATCTGAGTGGCTGATTTTTAGGCCTGGGAGCTGGACACATGCTGTCAAGAGTTGAAGGCCCCACTTGGGGCTCATTGGTGTCCTGTCCTCCTTGAGCCCCAAAGAAGCCAGGTCACAGGATGGCAAGTTTAGAAGAGCCATTGGACACAGGTGTACAGATTGGAGAACGAGTGGGGGTAGGGGCTTCCCCAAGGTCACACAGTGGGATGCATGTGACTGCCTGAGAAGGTAGAGGATATTAAGGAGTCCTCTAAAGAGGAGCCACTCTATGCAATGAGGGTTCATGGGAAAATGAGATCGCCTTTAGTTTTGGACAGGGTGAGTGGTCAGGGGAAGCTTCATGAAGGAGGCAGAACGTACACTTGGACAAGAGGACTTTGTGCGGGGGTGGGGAGGGCATTCCTGGTAGAAGGAATGGTGTGAGCAGAGGCACCGAAGTAGGGAAGTGGCCAGCATGTTTGCCAAACTGTGGTGTGTGGTTTGGTTTGTGCCCTGGCAGTGTGAGGACAGGAGAGCGGGCAAGAAGGTGTCAAGGAGAGTGGGGCTGGGTCAGATGCTAAGGACTCCGAATGCCTGCTGGCAAGGTCGACATGTGACCGTGGGATTGGAAGGCTAGCAGTGGGCAGCCCCGTTGGGAGGCTGGGCTCGGCTCGGGGGAGGGAGGCTGGAGGCTGGACCACCAACAGAGACCGAGCAGGTCTGTTGGGGGGGCATCTCGGCATCATTCATTCATTCATTCATTCAAGCCACACTTGCTGAGCGCTACTATGTATTAAGCACTGTGCCATGGAGATGTTTATGATGGAATTAAGGAGGTAAGCATGCTAACGAAAGAACTGCACCCAGTGCGATAAAATCTGTGATGGAAGAGAGGTCTCTTTCATCCTCCCGTGACAGAGGGAGAGGTTAACTCTGCCCGCTATGCTCAGAAATAGTTTCTCCGAGGCGTTGGCAGAAGCCCAGAGAATGGACCAGGGCTTGACTGTTATAATTACTTTGCATCTGCCTAGCACTTTTTGACTTACGCAGCTCATCCACCCACAGTAGGTATGTTCTTAATGCTCCCAATAACTCTGTGGGGCGGAGAGTATTAGCCCCACTTTACAGATGACAGAGACTGAGGTTGAGCAGTGAGGCAGGAAGTAACACCATGGGCTGGAAATGGCGCAGCCTTTGGGGCACAGTGAGCAAGAAAGGTAACCTCTTGCAGCCTCAGTTTCCCCACCCACAACATAGAGATAATGCTGACATGTGATTCATTCAACTAGTACTTGAGCATATAGCAAGCGCTCCATAAATGTTAGTTTACTTAATCCCTGCCCTTAAATGGCTTGCCCGAGGTCATACAACTAGTCAAAAAGTCAAACCCAGGCCCTTCAACTCTAAAACCTATTTTATCGGTGAGGCCCTCACTGTCTCTTCAGAGGTGGGAGGAAGGCTGGGAGGAAGACTGAACAGGAAAGGTCTTGGCTATATTAGGATGATCCCCTTCAAGGGAAGTTAGAAAGAGAAAGGCTTACAGCAGCAAGCCTTACTCAAGCTTACAGCAAGGAGGATGGAGGCTAGACACTGGGATGATCTTCCTGACAAGTTTGTGAGTCACCAACCGGAAGAGCTGTGGCTTTGGGGGCCTGGGAGATCTCTGACAACAGGAACGATCCCGATGAGTATGAGCTGGGGCGAGGCAGCTCATGCAGAGGAAGAGGGAACAATGAGATCATCAAGGCTGCAGACTGGAAAGAACCCAAATGGGTCATCTAGTCCAGCCCCCTGCCTCTGGGCAGATTCTTCTGGGACCAGACAGATGAGAATCTCTCCTGTTTTTCGAGGTCTCCAGGGGAAGAGATTCCTCAGCCTCCTTGGCCAGTCTAAAACAGGTTCTCCACAGCTCACACCCAGAAAGGTTTTTTTAGTTTTTTTGTTTTTTGTTTTTTGTTTTTTTGGCTAATGATAATTTCTCCTGCTGTCATTTCAGGCTTTAATGGCAAAGTGGGAAGGTTGTTGCCCTGCTTTGTACCACCTGCCCCAGCGAGCATCATCCCTCTCCGCAAGACCAGCGTCTAAGGCCCTCCGTAACAGCCCACCAAGCTCTTCAGGCTCCTGGGCAGCACATTTGCCCAGGCGAGCAAGCCATCGTCATTCCCCGCACAGGCCCTACCAGAGCCCACCCCCATGCCTTTGCCCTCCTTCCTGGTTTGCAAGAGACTGCCATCCAGCCCATCCCTCAAGACTCAAAGATCACTTCTTAAGTGAAACCTTCCCTAATCTTTCCAGTGGGAGAAGACCATTCCCTTCTTCATTTCCATTTTGAGCTCACTTCACTTTGCCCAGTGCCTGAAGTAGCACTGCGTTGTGGGCCAGAATGATTGAATATTGGTGATTTCATACGGTCCATCCCAAATGGTTTATCTGTCTGCTTCGGCTCCTAGACTGTAGAGGAGGTATTATACTCATCTCTGCACACTCCTCTGGGCCCATCGCTTCCCCTCCCCCACACCTAAGTGCCTGGAGTAATGCTTTGGGCCCCAAAGTGGCCAAAGCATATTTATTGAATTTGTTGAATAGGCATAATAATAAAATAATATTTGGATGGGCCTTTACCAAACTCCGTTTTTACATTGTGTCTCACGTAATCCTCATAACCACTCTATGAAGAAGGCCCTCTCATTTCCCGTGGGGAAGCTGAGGCATGAAGTTACTTGCCTAGGCTCATGCAGTCATGGTGATCCGGGATCTCTGTCCTTAGTAGCTATGGATAAAATTGGCCTGAACCTTGAGAGAATCCAAAGCCCTCCCCAGGACTTCTGTGACAGCCAATGGTTTGCTGCCTGGATTCTGCTCTCTTCGGCCAGCACCGAGACCCAGATCTTTCACTCTTTGCCTCAAGCCTCCCTTGAGGGGAACGAGTTGGCCGGAGGTCGGAGGGAGTGGAGGTCACGGGAAGGAGTCACCAGGCGGTATGCAGGATCTTCCACCATCTTGCCAACTGCACTTCCTCTTCCCCTCCTCCTGGCCCTTCAGGAATAACAGATAAACCTTCAGCTGGACACACTTCTGAGCCCTGAGTCTCTCAGGGGCTAGCCTGACCCAGGCAACTTCTTGACAAAGGTGGCCTCCGTGTAAGTTCGCCTCCGAGCATCTGAAGGACCCACGTGTTCTTTCTTTCGCAGTGTTTTTCCTAAGTATGCTGCTCGTATTGCTGGTAATGAGAGGATGTTAAGTGGCACCTAATCAAAGATTTACATGTCAATAGGGATATATTCATGTTAAGGTTTACTAGGGAGAAAATGCAACCAGCACGCCACACACGATATCATGGAAATCATTGCTTAGTATAGACCCCAGGGTAAATCTGAGAGTTCACGTTTTCAGAAGTGAATCCATTTAAAGAAAAACAGCAAGCAAATAATGAAACAGGTGGGATGAAACTATGGCAAGAGTCATGATGGTGACCTGTGAACCACTGACATTTAGAAAGCCTTGCGCTCTTCCTTCTCACAGTCCTGGAAAGACCCAATCACAGGGCAGCCCTGGGAAGGCTCGCCAAGAGCTCTGCATGGAAGGAATCAGCATGTGTGGCCGAGGTTTGGGCAGCCCAAGGGAGGACGACTTGTGGACTCAAGTGGACTTGGCTTGCTAGCCCAGCTGGACCTCTTTCTAGAAATCTCCTTCCCTGCTTGGAGACAGAGTGCCATCTCCCTCCAGAAGGGCTGGACCTCATTCGCGTCTATATATCCAGCACTTAGCAGAGTGCTCAGCACATAAAAGTGTTCAATAAATATTAGTCGAGTAAAAAGCAGAGCTTCGAATTCCTCACGTAAAATAAGAAGAGCACTTCCCACCATAAAAAGTTGTGGTGAGGAGGAAATTAAGTAAAAGATCACAAAGCATTTTGCTCTGGGCCTGGCACATAGTTGGCCGTTAATCAGACTGTGTGCGTGGGGAAGGGACATCATTATTGTTGAAGCTACTGTGAGGGGAGAACGTGAGCTGGGCACTGCAGGATGTAAGACAGGCCAGGAGAAACTATGGGCAGAGCCCTAGCCTCTCAGCTTACAGCTGAGCCTGGAGCCTTGCTAGGCCTGTGCGCACACGCACGTCCCCACTCACACCAAAGGGGACCAGAACCACTCATCTGCTTATACCTCATGCCGAAGGCTAGGCCTGGCTTGCCTCTGTAAGAGGCACTCCCTGCTCAGAGTCTGGTCCAGGCACCAGAGCCAAACTGCCCCAGGCATGTGGTTCCCAGGCACCTGAGGGTCGTCTACGTGGCCCCCTCCCTGCCAGATCCCCCAGTGGGCTTTGAGTTCCTCCACCACATGGCCTGCTGGGCAGGCCTGGCGTTGGTGCCCCAGAGCAAAGAGCAGTGGATCTCAGGCTCTGCAGAGGGAGCCCCTCCTCCCCCCACACCTGGGAAGGCTAACACCAGCAGACCAGCCTCAGAGGTCGGAAAACCCCCTGTGGCCCCAGGAGCACAAGAAGGGTCTGTTTCTTCGGCTAATGCAACAGGTCCTTCTTGCGGTGTGAGGTCTGGCTCTTTCAGGGCATGCAGAACCCAAGAGGGGCCAACTCCCACAGAGAAAGGGGCTGTGTGCAACTGTTTACAGGTTACCTCTCATTATAGACACAGGCAGGGCCCTAGAGGAGTGTTAGAGCTGGTCCGGTGGTTCCCAAACCTGGCTGCATCTGAACCACTCCAGGGGCATGTTAAAAAACAGATTTTTTTTCAGGCCCAGCATCACCAGGAGGTGGGGTAGTTCTGGAGTAGTACTGAGTAGCCGAATTTGTAAACTACCGTCGTATAGTTCATTCGTGAAAACAAAAACAAACAAACCCCCACCCCCACATTTGAGATGTAATTCACACACCGGAGGATTCATTCTTTCAAAATGTACAATTCTGTGGGTTTTAGTATGTGTGACCATTTCCTTCGTCTAATTCCAGAGCACTGTCATCACCCCCCCAAAAAAACACCATACCCATTAGCAGTCACTCCCCATCTCCCCTTACCCTCAGCCTCCATCGACCATGAATCCATTTTCAGTCTTTATGGATTCGCCTCTTGTGGACCCTTCATAGAAAAGAAAGCATATAACATGTGCCCTTTTGTACCTGGCTTCTTTCTTTCTTTCTTTCTTTTTTTTTAGATTTTATTTATTTATTTGACAGAGAGAGAGAGAGACACAGTGAGAGATGGAGCACAAGCAGGGGGAGTGGAAGAGGGAGAAGCAGGCTCCCCGCTGGGCAGGGAGCCCGACGCGGGGCTCGATCCCAGGACCCTGAGATCATGACCTGAGCTGAAGGCAGACGATTCACCGACTGAGCCACCCAGGCGTCCCGATATCTCTGTGGTTTTGATTCATATTTTTTAATGACTATGATGTTGAGCATCTCTTCACGTGCTAATAGCAATGTGTTTATCTTCCACGGAGAAGTGTCTAATATTAGGAGCTGCTTGAGTAGGACAGAAAGATCAAGAGAAGCCATCTACGAAAAATGGGAAATGTTTACTTCTCCCAATTTCGATTGCCCATCTTAATGGGGTCATTTGTCTTTTTATTCCTGAGTTGTAAGAGTTCTTTATACTTTCTGGATACAGACTCTTACCAGGCATACGATTAGCAAATATTGTCTCCCATTCTGTGGCTGTCCTTTAACTTTCTTGATATATGACTCACTCTTAACCCTCCTTGTACAGATGAAGAGGTGGGGGCTCAGAGAGGAAATGCACCCCAAGCCACAGTCAATGAGAGTCAGTAGCAGAAAGCTCTTTCTACTTACCTATAGTGGGTGCACAGGGAGGTACACTTGGAGGATAGGGCAAAGCAGTGGTGTGGATAATTCAAACCCGGGCTTAGCTCCCACTTATTTCTATCGCCTTTGGAACACACAATCTCATTTTTGGTACGTGGCTTCTCTCGATCATTATGTCCTATCCAAGCCGCTCCTAACCTTAGATTACTTTCCTGATAGCCCATCAACGCCTGTAGAGAGAAAGTGGTCTGGAGTTAGACCTTGTCTGGAGGTAATCACAGAGAATATTCAAGAATCCAGGTCACTGTGTAGCCACAGGCTTTGCTCTGTGGGGCATGATGGTCCAGGGAGGGCTGAGAGAGAGCCTAGAGTACCCAAGTGCTGTCTCAGGGACGATGAGGAGCCCAGCTGGACTGAACTGCCCTCTTGAGGTATTTACAACGGCATCTTTCACATTTCCACCTCAAAGTAAGAGGAGGCTTTTCCTTCTTTACTTCTTCATGTCAAACATTAGCAAGCTAATGTTAAACCCGTGATGGAAATTAACCAAACTTTACACAAGAATATACATACATCCTAGCTCAGACAGCAGATGAGGACAACTAGCCAATTTTCTGAGTTGCCTCTTTGCTTACGCTTCCGTTATGAGAATTCACTATGATGTCAGGTAATTCCCGACATTCGAGCCAACTCCCAACTTTCTCTGTTGTGTCTTGTGTGGCAACTTTCTTCGAGAGCTTAAAAAAGGGGCAGGTCTTGTAGCACTATCATGTATCAGATGAAGGTGGATTTGTTCATGCTTTGAAATTCTTTGAGAATTTCATGGCATTCAATTGCTCTTTGTACAAATATTCGTTGAGAAGTTTGTGGGTGTAGGGTTCTATGCTAGGTGCCAGGGCTACCCTAACTTACCTTTCTGGGCCCCAGTTTCCCCTTTGTATATTGTAGGGATAGGTTAAATCAGGGCTTTTTCCACTTCTTTTTTTGGTAGCAGAATACTTTGGACAAAATCTCATCTGGAACTGTAATAAAAATAAAAGAGCAAGTAGAGCTGAACCAGGATGGAGGGGGCCACCCCTTGAATACACCACCCCACACTCATACCCAGTGGTCCCAGAGTCCCCTGTAATTCCTCGGAGCAGAACTAGAAAGGACCAGACCAGCAGGGCCCTGCCCTTTGTGCTGCTGATCCATGGTGCTGGGACTGCTCTCAGTTCGTTCTCTCCTCCTCCTGACTGCAAAAAAAGTCTGGGTTGCATCCTGCTTCAAGGCCATACTACATACTGGAGTTGAGCATCCTGCTCCTTCTTCCCTGACCAAGGCTTCTCCCCTCCCCTGCTCTCTCCATCAGTCCAGTTTTTTCTGGAGGTCCAAGCCGACTCTAGTCACAAGACACTCTGGGCCCAATCTGCTTCTCCTCGTTCCCAAGCCCATCCAGCTCCCTCTCCTACACAGGGGGAGGGCCGGCAAGAAGAGACCAGGAGGAAGGATGGAGCCTGAGCACCCCAGCTCTCTGGGGCTGATTGTTGGTTCCCTCTGCCTTCATTGCCTTCTTCAGCGAGAGCAAGTTCAGAAGGGACCCCAGGGGGGAGTGGGGTGTGTGGGCCTTTGATTGGAGACAGGGATTACTCTTGCCTCATTTTGCTCCCTACCAGGCTTGAAAAGAAATGCAAGCATCCTACAGCACACAGCGAACAAGCAGGAGGAGAATGTAAGTAGCAGGAGGAGGGGGGAAGCAGGGAGTAGGAACCAAAGAAAGCAGGCATTGGGGAGGGGCAGGTCCCATTTTCTGGTATTCAGAGGGGCTGGTCAGATGGGTTTTCAGGCAGGGCCTCAACGCTAAGGATTGGGTCTATGAAGTATGGATGGGACCAGAGCCTATTCTTGGGGTCCAGGTAGCCGACTGACTCAGAGGACTGGCCCTCGGACCCACACCTTCCCATCAAAACAAATTTCCCCAGCCCACCAGGAAGAGCAGAGGGTAACCAGGGGAATAGTTTGCCATTTTCCTGATAAAGAAAAGTGAGGCCTAGGGAGGGGAAAGTCCTGGCCATTGCCAACAGAACCCTGAGCAAGACCAAGGGAATGATAGGGGTGGGGCCAAGGTAGAGCTGGGCCCGCTGGGACTCTAACCACGGCTCTTTATTTAGCCTTGGACTTGAGACAGCTAACCCAATGCAAATGAAATTCCACATGTAAAAAGGGTTTCTCCAGTAAAGCCTCCTTACCAGGCGCCCAGAAGCCAGGTACGGGAGGACCCCCCACCCCCACCCCAGGGAAGACTGGCATAGAGCCGAGGGAGCCACTGGGTGGTGCTGTCTCTCCACCCAAGTTACTTAGGCAAGTTTCAGATGCCAGGGCAAAGAAGTCACCCCCATTCATGCCCCATCCTGCCAGGGCCTTAACAAAGGCCGCTTGGGTTAGGGCAGGGAAAACCAGTTTTGACAAAATTACCTATCTTCCCTGGCACGTAGGTGGGGAATGGAGGGTCCAGACTGGCAGGGCCCAAGAAAGTCAGGGGGAAGGAACAGACAGTTTCACTGAGATCCCAGGGGGCCGCCCCGTTTCTTAACCACTCTTGAAACTGAGACATTCCAGGCACTCCAAGCCTGGAAACAAGGGAAAACAGTTCTCCCCATTTCATAGGCAAACAGACTGAGGCCTGGAGAATTAAGGGCCTAAAAGTAAGCTATTTTAGGAGCCTACGAAGCACCCTCTCCCAAAACTTAGGTTTCAAAGCCCCTTTTTGGTTGAAGCCAGAGCGGCGACTAGAAGTGGGCTTTAGAAATGCTAATGCCATGCGTGAGTGACAGGCCGCGGACAATGGCGGAGGGCGCTGTGAATGGGGCGGCCAGGCCTGGGAGCGGGGCTCCCCACGTGGGAGCCGAGTGGGGGAGGGAGCCGGAGGGCCCCCCCCCGCCCCGTTCCCAGCAGAGGGGATCCGAGACTGCGCTAATTGGAAGGGGCTGGAGCTGCGGGGGCAGGAAGGGGGAGGGGATTACCTGCGGGTCGGCCGCTGACGGGGGCGGGGCTCCCGGGAGGGGGCCTGCCGGGAGCGGGAATGGCGCGGGGGGGGGGGGGGGGGCTCTGGGAGCCTTGGGCATGGGGCCAGGGGGTGCAGACCCGCGGAGCTGCACACCCAGAGAAAACGGGATGGGGGGGAGCTGGGGACTGGGAGCCGTTCTCGCTAGGCTGGGGGTTCAGAGCAAGCCCAGAATTCAGGAAGGGAACAGCAGGTGCCTTGGGAGAGCATGGAGGGGAACGAAGAAACCATTCCCTCACTTGTTCATCCGACATCACAAGGTGGTGAAGAGGCTGATCTCCCGCCAGACCGCAGGCAGTTTGTTTCCCTGTTCCCTCACTGAGCAGCAATGTCCACGACAGTCAGATTGGAATAAGAGCACCTGCCTCGTTGCATCCTTGGAAAGATTTAAAGAGAGGATGCAGGTAAATCGGTTAAGAAAGTGCACCCCGAGTGCTCAGTAATGGGGAGTTCGCGTGACTACCCATCCAGTAAGTGATTCAGAGCTGGCGGTGAGCCCTGGGCTTGGCTTTCTTGCTCCGTGTGGTAGAGAGGTTGGTGCCTCCACGGGTGAGGCTGGCTGTGGTGAGGGAGAGGAAGTGGGCCTCACCTTGACCCCCGGGCTCTAGGCTGAGGAGGACCAGAGCAGAGGCCTGGCGTGTAGGCACAGAGCCTGGGCTCTGTGTGAGGCCCCCGGACAGTGCTGGCCCTCAGTGTCTGGGGCAGTGCGGCTTTCTCTGGGCCTTCAGCCCCACTTTGGGAGAGGACTGCTGGAGTGATGTGGCCTCTCCAGGAGTGGTCGTATGCTGATGGGTGGGCCCCGGTTCATGTCGGCCTCTGGGTCAGCTCAGGGGGCCAGCCTCAAACTCAGGCTTCCCTGGTAGAGTCAGAGTCAGAAAGCCAGAGAAAAGGATCCTAAGCAAGTTCTCGGAGTCGCAATGCGAAGTGTGGTAAGCAGTCGTGGTAGACAACCCACTGGGGAGTGAGAAGAAAATATCAGGATATATAGAATACTGTATTTCTATAGAGCTCATCCTTCGGCAATTTTGACATTCGGCCTTCATGTTGTGACCCGATACCATCAAGTAAAGTCATACATGGGAGGTAAGGGCAGCCCATATCACAAGCGCTTTATGGCCTCGAGTGGTACCTTCTATCTCCTCTTCCTACAGGGGCAACAAAAGCCCAGACCTCCAAAGTGACCTCAAGTCACGTGCCCAGTGGAAGAGCCAGGATGCACATTCTCAGGCTGGCCCCAGAGGCTGTGCTCTTAATCACCGCATTATGTCTCAATGAATCCCTGTGGATATATTTATCCTGGCAGGCTCAGGATGATCTAGTGACAGGAATCCATCATTGAAAGGGACATCAATTAAGGGCATCGGTTCTGGAAGGACCCTTACAGATGCTCATGGTGTAGACGGGCACGCTGAAGGCCCCAGAGGAGCAGGACTTCGTCTTAGATCACACAGCAAGGGAAGGCCATTTGCCGGTCTACTGATGGGATGTTGTGCCTCCCATAAGGAAAATTCACAACTGCTCAGTTGCTCTCACATTCCCACATTCCCTGTGCTTCCACCCCCCACCCCGCACTTGCCCACAACCCTCTCCCGGCTCTCCTGTCTGCCTCATTCCTAACAGATGCATGTAAAGCAACCGCTTCTGGCTTGGGAGGGTGGCCTTCCAGACTTTGGCCAGTCTCCTCACGGGAACCCCTTGGCCCAGGCCTGGGATGGTCACCGTCTGGCGGGAAGGAGGAGCAAAAGGGCCGGCCTCACACACAAGGCATGAAGGCAGGCAGTGGCCATGGAGAGGGCCGGCTCAGGGCAGCAGGGGGCTTGAAATCCCTCAGGGTCTTTGTCAGCTGCTCTGGTAAAGGCAGAGAGAGATGGACAGATACAGAGCTGTACAGACAGCTAGCAAAGAGAGACATCCAGGCGTACATGTACAGCTACTTAGATATAAAGATACGGAGATGCGTAGCGAAGCAGAGAGAAATACATAAATGCATAGCTACGAGAGGTGCCTAGTCATATAGCTGTAGACCTTACTACACAGCTACATGAAAATTCTTAAGATAGAAACACGGGCAACATTCCTATGTGAAAGTGTGAATAAAAGCCTTGTTAGAAAGGTTGGCTATTTAAAGTAACACAGCAGGATTCTCCCCTTTGGGCTGGAAAGATGTGTCACCCGCTGAGGACATGGGAATCACAGCATCGGCCACTCGCTGCCGGGCTTTGAAGCTCTCTAGTCTCACTCCCACCGAGGCTCGACCCCCTCTCCACCACCACCGGGCCATTAGGCAGCCAGCTCCGCGCACGGGGCCCTCGTCTGGCCTTGAGAAGCCTGGGTCTTATGTGAAAAACCTCTGCTGGCCGTGACGTTCTCCTCACAACCGAACTGAAGGCTGCCTCTGAGTGGGGCCCAGCTCGGCTCCCTGAGGCCACTGGCCCGCCCGGCTGCTCTCTCTGCCAGGGCCAGAGGTGCACAAGGCAGATACCCATCCTCCCAGAGTCTTCTCCTGGCTTCCTGGGTCCTGGAGCCACTGGGGTCCCACTGGAAGCCTTTCTGCCCAAAGATGCACCAGGGGAGAGGCCTGGTGGCCTGGCCCAGGTCCCATCTGGGGCCCCTCTGGCCACAGGCATTTTCTAAGGCCCTGTCCAAAGCAGCCGGCACAGCCGACCTTGGGGCCCACTCCCTGCCTTTGAAGAAACAGGTAGGGTTACGGGGTTAGCTAGGCAAGGAGGCTTCTGCAGAAACCTCTGAGCTTCTGGGAGAGACAAAGGAGCAGAGCCGGGGAACAGATCGCCGTTTCCCAACTTCTCCCTGCCTCTGGTGTCTTTCTTCCCCCTTTCTCTTGTCTGTCTCTCCTGTTCTCTTTGTTTTTCTGTCCTTTTCTGTTTCTCGTTTTCTACTTAGCTGTCTCTCCCTTTCTCTCATTTTCCTCCTCTCTCTGTCCTTGCTACTGAGCTTTCTTCCTCCCTTTCCCCCTCTAGCTGTGTCTTGGATTTACTCTTAGCCTCATTGTTTCGGTCTTTAACTTCAAGAACTTGCACAGATATTCTGGTGAGGCGATCTGAGCAGAGGGCAAACATCCCTGGGGGTCTGTAGTCATTGCCACAAAAAATAAATAAATAAATAAATAAATAAATAAATAAATAAATAAATAAACACAGAGGAACACCTGGGTGGCTCAGTGGGTTAAGCGTCTGCCTTCCCAGGGTCCTGGGATCCAGTCCCGCATCGGGCTCCCTGCTCAGTGGGGAGTCCGCTTCTTCCTCTCCCTCTGCTACTCCCCCTGCTTGTATTCTCTCTCTCTGTCAAATAAATAAAATCTTAAAAAAAAATAAACAGAGAGAGTGACACAGGGAAAGAATAGTCCCACTCTTTCACTAGCTCTGTACAGCATCTCTCATGGTTGTCCATCCAGCCTCTACTTGCACACCTCTGCGGACAGGGGTCTCACTATGCCCCGAGAAAGCTACTCCCTCGAAGGAAGGCTCAACCTGGCAGGAAGTCCATCTCTGAAGTGGACTGAACACTCTGTCCCCGTGGCTTCCACACACAGGTCCTACCTGTGGTGCTTGGGGTCCCTTGGCCCTTTGACAGTTCTTCAGAGGCCTCCGTGAAGAAGCAAGATTCTTTTTTGGCCTGCCTCCTCTCAATGCGGGCTCTCATGAAAGAGTTAGAGGCCCTCCAGCCCAGAGTGGTTGTGCCACATGCAGAGAGAGGGCACCCCCACCGAAACCAAGCTGGGGAGGGAGTTCGTAGCCTTGTCGGGACTATCCCAGGGAGGGGCCGCTAGTCACAAGTGAAGGCTCACGGGGTCACATCTAAAACATCCAGTCTGAGGTAAGGTGGGGGGAAATAGGAACTGGCCCAGCCTGAGGAAATACGGAAGACAGGAAAAAAGCTGGAGAACGGGCTAGAGTCGTAGCACGCTGGCCCATCCCTGCCTGAGACATAAAGCCCTTGACAAGAAATCCCAGGCGCCCACCAAACTGGGCAGAAGGGAACAAGCGGACAGGAAGGCCTGCCCTGGGGCCCATTAAAAATGGGTTGCTCTACAGAAAGGGAGGCACAGAACATTCAGTCAGTTTCTCAGAGCTGGGACCAGGGAGCAGCAAGAATTCTTTTCAGCTATATACCCCCGGAGAGCAAGCTGAGATCTCGAGGTCCTGTTAGCCTGGACTCCTCGGCCTGCATGGAGCTAGGCAAGGGCCTGGACTAGCAGACCAGTTCCCCACCTACCGCTCAACTTCGGCCACCTCCGGCTCCCCTGCAGCCCCCTGTAAGAGTCCCCACTGCAGCCCCCTGTAAGAGAGTCCCCTCAGGCCCTGGCCTCAGGCGCTTCCCAATCCCTCGGAGTGACAGGGGTCTCTTCTAGGCCTCGGGCCCCCATGGGGAGGTTACTGGCCTCCCCAGAACTCTTCCCAGCAGCCAACCAGGACCCTTCATGCTGTGGCTTGGGCTCTGGCCTACCCTTAGTGGATTTTGCTGTTTGCTGCGCATTCGTGGGCACCTTCCTCCTCTGTGCCAGGCCCTAGGCTAAGCTCTCTGCACACATACCACCAACGAAAGGGTTAACACCATGTGCCCCACTAGAAGCCCTGCCCCCCTCTTCTGGCATCCCCCCTGTACCCCTCAGGCAGCAGGAGTCATATTCCCTAAGGCAGTGCTTGGCAGAAAGGGGCCTGCTCTGCCTGGGCTGGCCACATGTCCCTAGCCCCCACCCCCCCGGCCCCCCTCCCCTGTTCCTCATGCAAGTGTCAGGAAACAGGATCCAAGGAGAAAGCAGGCACCTGTTCTGAAGTTCCTGACAGGCCCCCTCTTCCATGCCCCAGCCCCTGCCCCCCCTCCCCCGTGCCCCTAGGGCGTGATGGGAAAGAAAGGCTTCAGAGGCGCACAGGCCACCTCCTCCTGTTTGTGTCTTTATTTGACCCTGCCACATTTGGCCACCCCCTTCATCAGAGGACACACTGTAGACTGTAGCAGTTAACAGCGCAGACTCCGAGACCAGGTGGTCACACAAGCGTTTTGTACCCTTGGGCCAATCACGTCACCTCTTTGAGCCTCGGTTTGCTCATTTGTATTATGATGGGCATCCTCATAATATCTGCCCTGTCATAGGGTTGTTTTGGGGATGGAGTTAATATATGTAAAGTACTCAGAATAATGCCTGAGCCACGGTAAACAAACAAACAGATCATTAAATAAATTCAGCCCCTGTCTCCTAGCCTCAGGGTTTCCTTGCCTCCTACTCTGTGTGGTTGTTCTCCTAGGACAGTGAAAACTGTGCCCCCGGCTACGGCCCCCTCTGTTGCTGTCCCTGGGTCCTCTGAGGCTGGGTCCTCCTCTGGGGATGCTAGAAGGTCAGAGGAGCTGGTCCTGGCCAGGCCAGAGCCTGCCTGGAAACAGGCCTTCCTCCACCTGCAGCTCAGCAGGAGGCCTCCCCCCAGGAGGCCTCTTACCTCCTCCTCCCCAGAGTGGGGCAGCTGCTCTGCCTCTTTAAGGCCCTAACTAGGTCATCGCCCAGCCGAACATCCCCCTCACATTCCCCTCACACTAAACAATCTGATCTGATCACTGGTGATGAGGTCAATTTCACATGGCTTTGTTCCTGCAGTGAGCTTGTCACGACCAATCATTTCCGAGCGAGGAGCCCATAATCCCGCACTGGCTCCCTCGCCTCCAGAGGCCACGGCCCCTTCCTTGCTGGCCAATGTGAGGTCCCTAAGGGCCGGCTCAGCACGAGTTTCCTCATGGCCTCTGTGTGCCCTCCTGCTCTTCCTGGCGGCAGTGGGAGGGGGCCTGGGCTGGGGTCAACCACGGGGCTGCCAGGAGAGTGTAGGATGGGTGCGCTGGTAACCTGGGCAGAGGTCCGTCCCCGGGGAAGGAGGTGGGTGGCCAGTGCAAAAGGCCGGGCCCACCCAGCTTGAGGAATGAGCCTCTCCTTTGGGGGCGACCCAGGACGGACCCTCGTGTCCTGGGGACAGGGAACATGGCCCGGGGGCTCGGGCGAGGCTCGAACGTCGACATCCCCGAGTCTCCTTGTGTAGCACGGCGGAGGCTAGCGGGGGCAAACATGCTCCCTGCCAGGCCTGGACCAGCTGGGGTGTGGTCATGCCCTGGAGGCAAAAATCTTACCTCTGGCGATGGAGATTTAGATTTCATTTCTGTCCTGGCCCGGCCCCTAACTGTGCCGCCAGCTATGTGCCCTTGGCCAAGTCCCTGCTGAGTCTCAGTCTCTTCAGGCGCAGCAACGGAAGAGTGGTATGCCGGAGCAAACCAGCGGGCCCCGTGGTCCCCGTCGAGGTGGAGCATTCCTGAGCCTCTGTGGGAGGAGACCTGGAGACTTGGGTTGTGGAGGGGGAGACGGGGGTGGGTGTTTTGCTGCCTCTCTGTCTCCACAGAGGGGCTCCCAGGGCCCCCCACAGAGTGGGTGTCGTTGATGTTTGTTTTTGGTGAGATAAAAAGCATCATGCCAGAGGAAATGAGCTTTTCGCCTTTCTTCTGCATCCCTTGTGCATGATAGGACTCATCCCATCTGCCTGGGCCCCAGAGGAATGGACAGTAAGAATAGGAGAGAGAGCCCGACTGGGCCTTGCCTAGGCGTGCGGGCTTCTGAGTGGGGAGTGGGGGCGGGCTGGGGTGGAGAAGGGAGCCTGCAGGGTAGGTTGGGCCCAGGTGGACCCGCAGCTAAGAGGGAAGAAGGAAGGGAGTATGCCAGGCTCTGGGCGGGGAGCGTTGGACACCTCATCTCCTGTCTCATTTGGTCTTCACATCACTACAGAGGCGATGGGACGGTCTGCGCTTGACAGATGAACACACTAAGGCGGCTGCCCCCTGGAAGCAGCTGGTCGCAGGGGTGAGGGAGGAGAATGAGGGGGGCAGAGCAGGGCTCAAGGTCAGGTTTAGAACACAGCAGTAGCAGGAGACTTCTCTTCGGAGAACCCATCTCTGAGAACCTGGGATCCAAAGGGCTGACCTAGCCCAGGCCTGGGTTACGGTGTCGGGGACAACACATACACGTTGGAATCACACACATCTGGCTCACCTAGTCCTAGTCTGCCACTTCCTTGCTGTGTGACTTCGGCCAAGCCACCTGCCTCTCTGAGCCTCAGTTTTGTCCTCAGTCCAATGGAGGGAAATCAGCTTGAGCTCACGGGACGGTGAGGAGGATTCAGTGAGATGGTGGCTTCACGGGTGATAAATGCCAAGTAACTGTTCTTTCTTATCCCAATTCCTTAGCAAGCCCTGCCATCTCCATCTCCAAAGAAATTCCAGATTTGACCACTTCTCTACACCTCCCCTGCCACCACTCTTCTAGGCCACTATCACCCCTTGTCTGGGTCACTGCAGGAGCCTCCTCACGGTCTCCCTGCTTCTCTTTTTGTTCCCTGCCAACTGTTACTCACACAAAAGCTGAGTGATCTGTTACAGTCCTAAGCCCGTCATGTCACCGCCCTGCTTAAAACCCTCCCAGGGCTTCCCATGTCACTCAGAGTAAAATGTGAAGTCCTTACCACAGCCTAAGAGGCGAGGCTCTCTAGAGTCTGGCCCCTGCTGACTCCTCTGACTTCGTCTGGGATCATTTTCCTTTTATTCACTTTGTTCCAATTACCCTCATCCCCTTCTGTGTCATGACCCTACAAAGCTGGCTCCTGCCTCAGGGCCTTTGCACTTGCGATTCCCTGTCCGGAACACTCTTCTCCCAGTTCTTCTCATGGCTGATTCCTTCATGCCCTCCAGGTCTCGGCGCAGGTGGCAAGTCTCTTGAGGATGCTTCCTCTGTAAAGATCTCTCGGTCGTAAGTTCTCATCATCTTGACAATCTTCCTAATGTCTACCCTAGTCATTTCACCTTGCTCCTTTGTGCTCTGTCCTTCCCCTAAGGTGTCTCTTTACAAACTCAAGACTTGATTCTCAGGCCCTCAGCACTTATTATTTGGATTCTGCTGAATAAGTCCCCCCAACAGTCGGCAAGTTCCTTGTGCGGGGTGGGGAGCGCTGGTGGGAGAAGGACGTGGTAGATTTGTTGGGTGCCTAAGGAATGCCAAGTGCTGGTACACAGGTGCTCTCACCTAGTCCTCACGTTGTATCATTTACTTTTTGCAACTGTTCCATGAGGCAAGGATTCCTATTCCCGCTGTACGGACAGATAAAGAAACAGGCTTGGAGAGGGCAAGTGACTCAGCCAAGATCACGCAGCTGGTTGTGTGATGATTTTCTGATTCCACATGTTTTCTATGCCCCATGTTAGAACACGCCCCTTGCCACATCCACCGCAGAAGTATTCCCAGGAACCCCCTGATAAACCTCCTGAGGTGCTTGCTCAGTACGCTTAGAGTGGCCCATTGGCTGTTTCTTTTTCAGGCGTCCTCTGACTGCATCTCACTCCACGCTCCCTGCTGCTTCTGTTTCTTCCCCTGAGAGGAGCCCCTCTTCCCTGGTCAGTCTCCCCCTGCTTGGTTTTGGGGGAGGAGGCGCCACCACCCTCACTGTCTTCTGTACTGGCCACCCTTTCTCTACTCTTCAATTCCACTGCCCTGGGTGAGATGCTCCAGGGCATTCCTTCTGGACGAGGCTCCAGGCTGGCCACAGGGGACGGGAGAGAGCCCAGACTCATGGCTCACTCTGGTCCCGGGACGGGGAGACACACAGCCCTTGGGAGTGCAGGACTTGGTGAGGGTTCCCTTCAGAGAGTGGGACATACTTGGGAATGGGACCTGAAGGATGGCTGGGCAGCTCTTCCATGGGGACAGAGCACAGGGTGAGGGAATGGTATGGGCAAAGGCCCGGAGGGGGAATTGCAGGATGAGAGGCCGGGTGTAGAAGGAGCTTCAGGGTGTGTGAAGGGAGCAGGCAGAGCGGGGAGACTGGGGCCAATTGGGATCAGGCCTGCTCTCCTTTCCCCAGCCACCTCAGGCTCTGTCAGCCATCTGTTCTGTTCTGTTCCCCTGGAACAAGTGGGCAGGCAGGCCTGCTGGGCCCATGCGTGCCGGGTCAGGATAGCCAGAGTAGTGAGGGCTGGGCTCCAGGGACTGACAGCTCTAAGGCTTTGGCGGGGTGGGGGGGGTGGGGGGCGTTGATACTGGGCATTTTTACAGACAAAAGATTCTGCCGTGGTGGGAAGGGCCAGCCCCAGGGATCACTGCGTCTCGGCACTTGCGCCAGGAGGAAGGGAGAGGCATGAACCTTGAGAGCGGATAGCTTTCACCCTTGGCAAGAGACAATTACCACTGTTCAAGCCCATTAACAGCCTAATAAATTAGAAAGCAAGCATTAGCACTTGGGGGGAGGCGGTGGTGTGGGAGAGAGGTGGGGGTAAAGGAGGGTAGGCCAGAGGAACCGGGAGCCAAACTCCTTACCCGTTGCGGGCCAGAGAGGGGGAAAGGGACCCTGGGATTCAAAATGCCTTGAGTGCCCACGGTAAGCCAGGCTGAGAGCTTTCAGAACGTTTCTCACGGAATTCGCTAGGCCAGCCTCTGGGCCAAGTGTTCTCATCCCCATTGTACAGAAGGGGATAACCAAAGGGCAGAGAGAGTGAGAGACCCGCCCGGGATCACACAGCTGGGTGGGAAGGAGAGGCCCTGAGGATCCCTGGCCACACATGGCGGCTGGAGGGAGCTGGTGGGTTGTAGAGTGAGGAGGGAGAGTTGGCTTGCCCTCCTGAAACATTTCAATTATGTCCTTGTAAAGTATAAATGTCTGACTATAAAGAAAGACTTGCTCACACACGTTTTTGGCGGCCTCGGTGCAAGAAGATAGCAGGGAGCTCAGAAGATCTAATTGCTTATGTAATCTCTGTCGAATTTGGTCTATCGGGAAATATCTCTTCGCAGTGTTTATCACATCCCGCGTTATAAATAGCCAAGCGTGGCTGTCCTCCGCACCTTTCTGTGGCTGCCTGGGAGCGGGGCTGGCAGGGGCCAAGAGAGAGGGGCTGAGGAGGAAAACCGGGCCCTCTGGCGAGCTGGGGCATTTGCCCCCGCTGCAGGGCTCCTGGAGGCACAGGCCTTCGTTAAGCACAGAATCCCAGCAGCCTATTATCTTGCTAAACCCGCACCACACCCTCAGAGGAGGGTCTAAGCTTTCCCACCCTGCTCCTTGGGTCCCTCTGTGTGAAAAGAAGCAGCCCCATCCTTGCCTGTGAAATGTCTGGTAGAAGAGGAGAATTCAAGCAATGAAGGGAAGCTGGAAAATGAGAAAAGTGTCTTTGGAAACAATGCCAATATTAGCCTTCCCGTTTTACTGGCTGGGACACTAAGGCTCAGGCAGGCAGCAGGCACGGGTACGCCGTGGTGCGGGGCAGGGACCCAGGTCTGTCCAACCCCACCTCTAGGCTTTTTCCAGCCTGGCCAAGGGCCATCTGCCTGGTGATGCAGGGTGCTGTTCGTCTTTCCCTGGGAGGAAGGTAAAGTAGCAACTTGGCAGCATGTAGCCAGTTCTCTCTCTCTCTCTCTCTCTCTCTCTCTCTGTCACACACACACACACACACACACTGACCCCCTTGCCGTCCACAGTGGCCAGTGTCCTCTGGTCATACCAGGCCCGATAGGCCCCATTTCCAAAGTCCTGAGAGCCCCGTCTCCCTGCTCGCCTACCACCACTCCTGAGGCCCGAGTTCCAGGCCTACCTCGTCCAAGAAGCCTTGCCTGAGATTCGCAGCCACCAGCTTCCCAGCCCTCCCTGGCCTTGCCCTGCACCCCTCGCCTACCTGCTGCTCTCCTTCATTGCCTGTTTTCGTTTCCCACGGCTGCTGTAGCCAATTACTGCAAATGTGCTGGCTCCAAGCAACACAAGTGTATTCTCGCACAGATCTGGAGGCCAGAAGTCCAAACTTGGTATCACTGGGCTGAAATCAAGGTGTGGGCAGGGCCATGCTCCCCTTGAAGGCTCTAGGGGACACCCTTTCTTATCTCTTCCAGCTTCTGGGAGCTGCCACCATTCCTTGGCTTGTGACCGTGTCACCCCAATCTCGCCCCTGTGATCTCATTGCCTTTTCCTCTTCTCTGAGTGTCAACCCCCCTCCCTCATCGTCCCTCTTATAAGGATGCCTCCCTTCGATAAGCGGGTTGCATTTAGGGCCCACCCAGATGATCCAGGATAATCTCCTCATTTCAAAGCCCTTGCCTTAATTATATCTGCAAAGACCCCTTTTCCAAATAATAAGATGACACTTACTTGCAGATCAAAAAATTCTTAACAGACAAGAAGGAGGGGCTGAAGCTGACAAAATAAGTATGCCTGGGAGAAATGTCCGGTTTCTTTCTTGGATCCCAAAACCCATTCTCCAGATGCAGGCTAGCTGGAGGGAAACTGGTGAGAGGGTAGGAAGCAGCGTGAGGAGATCTGCTCCCAAACAAAGTCAAGGAGACTTAGACTGCATCCATAGACAGCATGGAAGTTTCTCGAACAAGGAAGTGATAGACTGGCCTGGGATATGGTGTCAGCTTTGGGCCCCACATATTAAGGGTGCCACAAACACAGTGGAGCATGGCCAGGGAGGCAAAAGCAGACCGGGGAGGAGCCCGGGTCTGTGAGGAACAGTTGAAGGAGCTGTTCAGCTTGGAGAAGACTCAGAGGTTGTGGTGATGGTGATGCTTTCGACCTCTGAGGGGCTATTTTCAAGCGGAAGGAGAAGTAACAGTCTAGGCAACCCCAGGAGGCAGCACTGCGACCCATGGGCAGAAGCCACAAGGAAATGAGTTCAGCCTAATTCGGGAAGGAACTTCCTTAGAGTTAGCGCTACCCCAAGATGATCTCTCTCTCTCTCTCTCTCTTGAGCTTCCCACCACGGAAAGTAGGAAAGCAGAGCCTGGCTAAGCATTCAGATGAAATATGGTAGAAGGGGCTTGGGCATCACATGGGGATTTGAGCAGACCAGCCCAGCTGCTGGAGGCCCAAGAGGGCCTCTAGCCTGTAGAGCCTTTCCTGTCCTCTCCATGCCTCCCCCACCGAGAAACTTACTCTCTCCCTCCTCCGAAGACCCAAAGCACTGACCATGGTGTATTAGAGCAAATTATTTAGGTTTTGTCTCCCCCATGAGACTGAGGGCCTTCTAAGCAGTGAAAGGACTTCTTCAACTATGAGTCCACTCCTCCTCTTATCCCAAACATTCCCTGGTGCCTGAACCACAACACCCACCAGAGAAGAAAGAGAATTGGTGCCCGGGGGGTGGGGGTGGTAGGGAGAACTGTTGATAGTCAGCCTAGAGCCTTTGGGAACTGGGGAGATTCAAAAACAGTTGAAGTGCATCCTGGACGGAGGCGGGGAGAGTGAAGGTGACCCCTAAATGTTCTCTCAGGCCTCAGAAGGCTCTCGTGATGCTAACCTGGTTACCTGGCTTTTTCTTTCTTCTGTGTGCCCTTCTGAGAGTTCTCCCAACCCAGGCCCTGTTCCCAAGGGGGCTCTTCCTCCCTGCTGGGCCCTCTGGCTCACTCCAAGCCACTTCCAGATGGGCCCCATCCTCCCTCAAACCCCCAGCTGGGCCCGCCAGCTGGACCTTCTCAGGGAGTGAGGCCCCAGGAAAGTCCAGAGCCCACCCAGCAGGCTAGAAGGAGACCAGCTGCCTGTGGGGTGAGGGGGATATAGGGCAAGGGTCTCCGATAGGCAATCTGCATTGGAAATGGATGAACTAAGAATATGGATGGACGTGTGGAACACCAGAAAAAAATGTGGGGGGCCCAAAGATTCCAGGCCCAAAGTGGTTGTCATCTTCTGCATCTCCTTTGGCTCTATGCCCACTTAGTGTAACACGCGTGCGGCGCTCGGCACCCTGCACTGAGAGCCCTAAAGCCCGGGGCGGGGGGGTCTGTTTTGGGTTCTGCCACTGATTCTCTGTATCGCTTTGGACAAGCCCTGCCCTCCCCCCACCCCCCGCCCTGGGCCTCACTCAGGCATCCCTTCAAAAATGTTAGCAGTGCCAATTTATGGAGTGAATGCCACTGGGCTAGACAGAGTCTGGACCCCAGCATCACCATTTGTCCTTCTATGGATATATTTTTGGTTTGCTTACTCATTCACTGATTCCCCCCCACACCCGGATTGGAAGCTCCCTGGAGGCAGGGATCTCTCCCTCACTCATCACTGTACCTCTGGCGCCCAACTCAGTGCCCTGGACAGAGAAGGCATTCCGTCAAGATTTGCTAAATGAGGGGCACCTGAGTGGCTCAGTCGGTTAAGCGCCTGCCTTCAGCTCAGGTCATGATCCTGGAGTCCCGGGATCGAGTCCCGCATCGGGCTCCCTGCTCGGCAGGGAGTCTCCTTCTCCCTCTGACCCTCCCCCCTCTCATGCTCTCTCTCAAATAAATAAATAAAATCTTAAAAAAAAAAAAAAAGATTTGCTAAATGAGTAAATGGACGGCAGAGGCTATGGATAGCCACTCCAGGAAACACATCCACACACGCTCTTGCCTGCAGTTCTAGCAGATTCTCAGACCGCAGGAACCCATCTCTCAGACACCCTACAGGTCCACGATCTCAGGTTTAGGAGACTCAGGGAAAACCCAAGAAGGTAGTACATGTTCCCTGTATTATGCACTGCGGGAAGAAAAAAAAAAAAAGGTTTCTATGGGCCTAGCTGGGGACAAGAATGGGGGTGATCAGGGAACCAGAAGGGGTGAGCCTGTCTCCTGGCGTGGCTGGGACAGAGTAGCCCTGAGCCATGCAGCCACCAGAAACACCAGGTTCTCTCTGCCTCAGCTCACCATATGATATGCTCTCAGTAGGAACACATTATCTCCTTGATGGTTTGATGCTTTAGCCTAAGCATACCAATGGACCCCCTCTGGGTTAGACCTTAGATCCTTGGGCTTTGGGCCAGTGGCAGTCAGTGGCCCTGGGTCTGGCCACCTTGATGGAGTCGGAGAGGAACAGCTCCTGGGGCGTGGGGCCCTACCAAGGGGCTGTCTCTTGGGCAGCCAGGCCAGGGAAGTCAGCGGGCCTTCCTCTCTCTTCTCGCCTGCCCTCACGCCCACTCTCACGGCTCTCTCCGTCCTTGCCGGCTTCAACTAGGTTTTAATGGCTTCTAGTCCCTGCCCTGCTTGCTTACCGGGCCTCAGTGGCCAGGCCAATGCTTTGGGCCCTCTCAAGTGCCGTGCTCTGGGAGCGGTTTTCGCTGTCACTTTGAGTGCTGGGCTGCAACCCTCTCTCGGAATATACATCCTCTAGGGGCTGTCAGGCCACAGGGAGGCTATTTTCCAGAATGGAAAAAACAACAACCACACACAAAAAAACAACCCTAGGGGCTGGAAGCCAGACTGGCCTGAGGTAAAAATCCTGTTTCTGCTACTTCCAAACCGTGTAACCTTTGGAAAGTCGCTTGATTTCTCTGAGCCTCAGCTTTCTTGTCTGTAAAATAGGGATGATGACACATATTCTCCAGGGCTATTGCAAGGATTTGGTGAGATCCTATATATGGGACCCTTGGCACAAGGCTGGACACTGGCTTTTCAACAGGTGGTAGCTCTTCCTGGTAGGTAACATTGGCAAGCGCTCCTCAAAGCGTGGTCCCTGCACCCGCAGCGTTTGCACTACCTGGGAGCTTGTTAGAAATGCACAGTCTCAGGGACGCCTGGGCGGCTCAGTTGGTGAAGCGGCTGCCTTCAGCTCAGGTCATGATCTCAGGGTCCTGGGATCGAGCACCGCATTGGGATCTCTGCTCGGCAGAGTCTGCTTCTTCTTCTGCCTTTCCCTCATGCTCTCTCTCTCTCTCAAATAAATAAATAGGGCGCCTGGGTGGCTCAGTTGGTTGAGCGACTGCCTTCAGCTCAGGTCATGATCCTGGAGTCCCGGGATCGAGTCCCGCATCGGGCTCCCTGCTTGTCAGGGAGTCTGCTTCTCCCTCTGACCCTCCTCCCTCTCATGTACTCTCTCTCTCATTCTCGCTCTCTCAAAAATAAAATAAATCTTTAAATAAATAAATAAATAAATAAATAAATAAATAAATAAAATCTTTAAAAAAAAAAAAAAGGAAATGCAGTCTCCAGCCCCACCTCAGACCTGTTGAGTCAGAATCTGCATTTTATTTTTTATTTATTATTTGTTTTATTATGTTCAGTTAGCCACTGTATAATACATCATTAGTTTTTGATGTAGTGTTCGACGATTCACTAGTTGAGTCTAACACCCAGTGCTCATCACTACACGTGCCCTCCTTATTGCCCATCACCCGGTTACCCCATCCCCCACCCCAGAACCTGCATTTGAATAAGATCATCTGCCGGAGAAAGTTTGAGACGAGGCGCCCAGCCTTTAGACGGCCACACCTAAGGAACATCCACTCCTGGAAGCCTATGCGGGAAATAGCTTTGTACATCCTTGAGTCAAAATGGTATTAGTAGTGGTTGCTGTTTACTACCTGTGCGTGGGTTTACTCCACCCACTGGGCACTTACTATGCACCAAACTCTGTTTGGGGTCCATCACAGCGACCACGTGAAGTCAGTACTACAAACAGCCCCACCTTACTAACGAGCGAGGCAAGACCCACAAAGGGTAAGTCGTCGGTCCCGAGTTGCAGTTGGTGAGTGATGGAACCACAATGCAGACCCACGCCACCTGCCTCGCGAGCTCATGTGCTAAGGCCCTACATAGACAAAACCAGGTTTAGTGAGCAAACTGGTCAGTTCCATGCCACAGACACCCATGGAGTTGCTTCCCTGTGGCCATGGAGACGCAGAGATGGAGGAGACACAGGCTCTGCTCTCGGGGAAGCCCCAGTCCAGTGCAGGAGACAGGCACACAAGTAAATGATAATAGGAGGTGGCCTGTCCTCTCTGCTGGGCCAGCGAGGGCAAACCCAGTCCTTTGGGGAAGCAGAGAAGGGGGGCCGGGAGTCCTGTCGAAGGCGAGCCAGGAGGATCTCCCTGCCCATGCAGCTTTCCAGTAGGCTGTGTGTTTCTGGGTTATGGCTTCCTTTATAAATCTTCGGGCTCTTCAGAGTGATTAAGGGCCTCCTAGATGAGCCAGCGAGGCTAGGATTCTAGTGAGAAGACTTTGGCAAGTGGGGCAGGTGGTGGTGGTTAGGAGATCTGGGTTTGAGCCCTGTCTTAGGTTTTCACTGTCCATGTAGCCTTGGGCAGTTGGGCACCAAGTTTCTCTAGGTCTTCAGGAATGAGGGATGGATGCTGTGGATGGGGTTTTAAGCCCTAACTGAGGACCCAGGGGCCTGTTGCAACTTTTCTGGGGGCAGGGACCGCATCTGCCTTACCCACTGCTATATCCCCGGCGACTAGCCCCATCACCTGGTCTAGAGCTGCCACTCCGGAATGATTTGTTGAATGAATGTTATGTGAACAGCCACAGAACAAGGGGCCCAGGGTGGACGGAACCCAGTCCCCTCTTATACCCAGAAGACGTCTGCCCTCAGCAGAATCCAGTCAACCTCCTTCTCCCTCCAGGACTCTGCTCTCAACCCTGAGCTGGAGTTGGCTCTGCTTCTCTCCATCAGGGAAGTGGGCCTGTGGAGATGCCCGGCCGCTGCTGCCTGGTGAGAAACCCGGAGCTGCCAAGGCTCAGAGAGAAGCCCATTGTACAGACAGGGAAAGAGGCCAGAAAGGACGACGGACTGGCACAGTGACATGCAGGAATCTGAGGCAGAATCGGGACTGGGAGCCCATATTCTTGTGGCTTGTATCCTTGCATAGGGCTCCCCACCTGTCCCTCTGCCTGCCTGGTGAGGGACTCCCAAGGGTCAAGGAAAGAGAAAGGGGTGACATGCAGAAAGATTGGCCTTCAAGACCTAAGGGGCCAAACTGGGGGCGGGGGAGGGTCAGAGGGGGCAGCACAAAGGACAAGGCCATACATGGGCACAAGCTGGTGGGGACGCGAGGGGCACGCGAGGGGCAGAGCAAGAAAGCGGGCAGACAGGAAGCTGCAGCTGGAATATTGAGGACACATGTTTCCCATTAGGTGCTCTTTCTCTCCCGCCCACTCTCCTCTGGGAGGTACAGGGAGAAGAAAGAGGACATGATATCTAGGTGAGCCCTACTATGTTGGGACATGTTGGAAGGAGCTTACCCAGCTATTCTGTCTCCTTGGGGCTGGGTTAGCCCCCCGGAGGTCCCAGGCCTGAGCACCCACAAGATGCCCTCAATCCACTGGCTTTGAGTCAAAGACACCCAGGTTTGAATCTCTCTTCCGATACTTGCCGGGTGATGTGACCTCGGTTAATTTTTCTGATCCTTGCTTCCTGGAACTGGACAGTGGTAAAAATGATTGCTGTCCTGCCTCCCTCTTCAGCAAAGTGTAGGGAGGAGGCAGCGACAACACGCAGAATCTCCCAGGGCCCTGCCTTTCCATGGGCAGCAGCATGGGTCATGCATCCCTTGCCTCTTTCTTCCCCTCTATACATCCTGGCCCTGCCTGGTGGGAAGGCACCTCAAAGGTCAAGCCCCCTCTACCGTGGAAGTACCTCTGGCCCCTCAAAAGTGTTTCTTACAGCAGCCATCCCAAAAGCAATCTTGGCAGCCTTTTCATGGCACAAAACACAGCCACACATTCACCATCTACACACACACACACACACACACACACACATACACACACGAGGTAAGGAAGGGGAGGCACCCGGAGAGTCCTCAAGCAGAACCCCCAGAGCAGGGCCTCCACAAAGTTCTTGCCATGTATCATCTCCCCAGCTCTTGGCCACAGGAGGAAGAGCGCTTGCCATTATTCTCTTCCATTTCGCCAGTGAAAAGACAGAACAGGAGTGCCTTACTCCAAATCTCCCAGCTCTGGAGCGGCCAAGCCCATGTTCTAACCCATATCGGTCGGACCCTAAAGCCCAGGCTATTCCCACTGTTCAATGTGGCCATCTCTCAGGCTTGCGGCGGAGACCAGCAGGGACACAGATCGTTCCGATGGAATGAACCAGGGCACGGGCATGTGATGAACTACTGCAGAGCACTGAAAAGGAAGGACCTTCTGTGACACAAAATGACCTGGATGAATCTCCCAAACATTATGTTGAGGGAAAGAAGTACAACGAATAAAGAAGACTATGGCGTGCCCCATTTGTTTTCCATGTATATACACTTCAAGAACTGGCGTAACGGATCCCCGGGGAAAGAAGTCAAAATAGTTACCCTTGGGGCAGGAGGGGGGATTCCTGATTGGGAGGAGGCCAGGGAGAGCCTTCTGGAGGCCTGGAAATGTGCTACATCTCCATCTAGGTGGTGATTACCTACGTTGATACATATGTAAAAATGTATGGAGCTGTAACCCTTAGGATCAACAGGAAAAGTATTTTTAAAAACCCAGGGGGCCGGGCGCCTGGGTGGCTCAGTTGGTTAAGCGACTGCCTTCGGCTCAGGTCATGATCCTGGAGTCCCGGGATCGAGTCCCGCATCGGGCTCCCTGCTCGGCAGGGGGTCTGCTTCTTCCTCTGATCCTCCCGCATCTCATGCTCTCTCTCTCTCTGTCAAATAAATAAATAAAATCTTTAAAAAAAAAAAAAAAAAACAAAAACAAAAAAACAAAAAAAACCCAGGGGGCCAAAAGCTCCTCCCAGATCTTTGCATGGCTGGCTCCTGGTCATTCATTATTACCCCCTAAATGTACAGGGTGTGCTGGTAAATGTTTCAATAACCCGCTGCAGAGGAGGGGAGCTCTGAGCTGTAGCACCTGATTTCCTTGGTATGACTACTGGCATTGCGGTACATCTCGCTCTCTGAAATTCTTTTTGGCCTTCGTTCGTTTGCTTACGTGTTCTCTGCGTCCCCCACGTGCAATCTCCACGAGGGCAGTGTCTATGACAGCGCTTTTTCTCCGCCGTCGCCCCAGTGCCTAGAACAGTGAGTGGCCTATAGTAGGTGCTCAGCAAATGCCAGTTGAAGGACTGAAGGTCTGACGGCGACGCTGTGGAAGCACAAAAGAGGGAACAGTCAACTTTGTACCCGAATAAGGAACATTTGAGTCGGGGCTTCAGGGATAAGAGGAAAGTTTGCCAAGTAGACAGACGAGAAAGGATTTCCCAGGCAGAGGGAAGAAAATGGAGGCATGAAAGAGCGCCAGAACGTCTGGAGAGAGCCTGCAGCCTGAGCGGCCGTGTTGCAGGGTGGGTGGGGTGGGGAGAGGCGTGAATCGTGTGGAAAGGTAGGCTGGGGCCCCACTGCGAAGGGCCTTAGCTCCTCGAATGGAGGGCTGGGTCTTCCCCCCGCGGGTGGTAGGAAGCCACTGAAATGTTTTAATTAAAGAGAGAATCCGAGCGAGTCTTTGCTGGCAAGATGTCTCTGGTAGAAGGGCAGAGGGCGGCTTGAAGGGTGCGGCCAGAAGTCCCGTTGTCTCTGCAGGGCTGCCTAGGGCAGAGGCTAGGCTTTTGAACCCGCAGACGTTCTCATGTTCCCTGCCTGTTTCCTTCCCTCGGGGAAGGCCCTTCCCTCAGAGCCCAGCGGCCCTTCGGGTCCTAGGCCTTGGTTTCCACTGGGTCTCCCCAGTTCTCCTTGGTTCCACACTTCTCCTCAGTCTAGCCTTGCTCAGAGGGGGCAGCCTCTGTGGCCCTGCCAAGACTCTGAGAGGAAGGGTGCCCAGTGTGGGCACAGGGATGGCCTGTGCCTTGCTGGTGTGCCGACAGCCGCCCCACGCCCTGTCCTGGGCCCCATCATGCTGAGCCCAGGGGCCGCAGCAGCCACCACCTCGGTCGCTGCCCGAGAAGGAGGGCTAAGGGGCCTTTGTGGTCTGGGCCGTTGCTCTGCAGGGCAGAGTAGGCAGCTCTGAGATTGGGCTGTGGTCTGGTGTGGGGCTCAGGTTTGGCAGCCAAGGCAGGCCACCCCAGCCTGGGCTCCCGCTCCGGGCAGGGAGAGCTAAATTAGAGCCTCCAGCCTTCCAATTTAGAGGACCAAAATAAACCCAGCAACATTCCTGCTGGGGCCCCAGCGCTCCGGCCTCCAGGCAGAAGCCAGACTCTATCCTCACCCCCTAAGTTATAGAGACTGGGGAGCTGGGGAGCCAGAGATGGCTAAGGGCTGGGCCACAGGGCAGACTGGAGGCACAAGAAGGACTGGGTCAGGGCATTTGCCTGTGTCCACTGCAGTTCGGTCTGATTCCACTCATCACGCACGTGATGTCAGGCGCTGGGCTAGCTCAGCCCCCGGATGACCGGGAGTGATATTAGGACTCACCCATCTGGGAGATTCCTTAAAGACCATCTGGACCACACTTCTCATGTTACAGATGGAAAAATGAGGCCCAGAGAGGAAAAGTGACTGACCCAAGGTTACGCAGAAAGTTGGGGGGCAGAGCCAGGAGTAGAATCTAGGGCTCTGGTTCAGAACTCACTCCGCCCAGGCAGACCCAGAAGAACATGCTGCTGGAACTTCAGATGGTATGTCAGGGGGTGCCCTGGAGGATCCTTAGAATTCAGGCGACCTGCAAAAACTGGTGGGGGAGGGTGCGTCCCAAAGGGCGGGCCCGGAAGTTGGGTTGAGGCAGAGGGTGATTTAGGCATAGAGAACAGGCCTCACAAGAGCATCTCCTGATGTGGCCCAAGAGTGCCATGGGTCCATGGGTGTCCCTCCCTAGCATCAGTTCCAGTAAAGACCTCCTCCTAGGAACTCTTGCTTCCTCTCTTTCTTAGGAGGAAGGAAGCTGAAATGGTGATGGTCATCATGAAAATAATAGCTAACATTTATTGAGAGCTAACTGTGTGCCAGGCTCTGTGCCAAGTGTTCACATGTGTTGTCTCATTTGGTCCTTTTAACAATCCTATGAAGCGGGGCCTATTATCATCCCCCTTTTCGAGCTGAGAAAACGGAAGCACATAGAGGTTAAGAGGCTTGAATGAGGTAACGCAGCGAGGGTTGGAGCCGGGATCTGAACACAGGTAGTCTGGTTCTAGGGTCTGTGTACTTAACCACTGCACTATAATAGCATCCATGAAAATCATAATGATGAGTTCATGTTTATGGAGTACTTGCTGCGGGCCAGACATTGTTGAAAGCATTTCAGAGGGAGTAGCTTGTGTAATCCTCACAACAACAACTTTATGAGGTGGGTATAATTATTATTATCCCCAACTTACAGAGAAGAAAACTGAGGCATAGAGAGGTGAAGCGCTAGTGTTGTTCCTGCAAGACCTTGCCAAGTAGACAAGGGAGAAAGGGTTTCCCAGGCGGAGGAAACAAAATGGAAGCGTGAAGGAGCCTGGGTGCCCCTGGGGAAGCCTGGCAGCCAGAGTGTATTATATGGGATGAGGGTGGGGAGAGACATGCGGTGGGCCTGGACATTGCCCCCTGCCCTCCAGTGGAGGGGACTCTGCAGTGGCCTGGGTAAGAGGGAGTGAGGGGCTTCTGCTAGTCGATCAGTATGGTAAGCCAGAACCATCCTAAGACCCCTCCCTGCCTCCATGGGCCAGGCCAGGCCAGGGCAGGCAGAAGTGAGGGGAACAAAAGGCAGGCAGAGCCAGGGGCTATCTCTGTAGGGCCTCTCTCTCCTCTTTATGAGAAGTTCACTGTCCTGCGGAGCCTAATGATTCTCAGAGACCCAGAGAATGGCAGGGCCACAAGAGAGGCCCTTAGTGTGACTGTCCCATCCCATGCCGTCGCGGCAAGTGTCAAAGCTGAGGCTCAGAGTGGGGGAGGGGCTCACCCAGTGTCATTCAGCTCAGAAGTGGTGGGGCTGTGGGTCACCTCCTGGTCCCCAGACTTAGTGTCTCCTCCCCCACCACGCCTCCTCCTGAGTAGGCCCTTAGGGTCAGAAGACAGCTGAGCATGAGTGACAGTGGAGTTCTCACCGGAAGCCATGGAGGCTAGAAGGAAGTGCCACAATATTTCCAAAATCCCAGAAGAAAAGCACAGTCAACCCAGAGTTCAATATCCAGTGAAAATAGCCTTCAGGAATGAAGCAGAAGTAAATACATTCTCAGATGAAGGAAAACTGAGAGGATTTGTGGCCAGCGGATCTGTTCTAGAAGAAATGCTAAAGAAAGTTCTTCAGACGAGAGAGCAATGAGGGGAAACTTGGGACAGGGGTAGATTTGCTCTTCTGGGTCCTGTTGGCCCTCGTCACCCTCCCCCATCCCCAACCCTGTTCTCTTACGGTCCCTCCCAGCCTGGATGCCCATGCCCTGTGCCCCTTGGCCAGGGCAGTGATTCAGGAGCCCTGGGCCTGGGCCCAGAGGCAAGGCAGAAAGCTAAGGGAGTTGGTATGAGATGTGGAGTTCTGGAATTAGGACTTGCTAGGCAACCTCGGGCAGGTTTCTTATCCTCTCTGAGCCTCCATCTGGCCAATGGGGAAAATTACCCTTTTGTGTGGCTGAGAAAAGCGGAGGGGTGGGAAACCAGTCAGTGGCGTGTGGAAAGGCTGGCCAGATGCAAGGGATGGTTATTATCATTCCTTGGCTGGCCTCCCCCCTTTCCAGCCAGCCAGGCATCGGCAGTGGGGGCTGGGGGCAGGCCACTTAGCCACTCAGCTTCCTTCTACTTCCTCCCTGGGGCCTTTGCAGTTATGGATTCCAAGGCTTTGATGGAAGAGGTAGGAGCTGTATCTTCTGTTAGCATCCTGGGCTGCCTTGCCTGGGCCTCCGTCTTTCCACAGATTCTGATCGGAAGGGAAGGATGTGAGCCAGAAGTGGGGCGGCACTTCCACTAGGGCTGGCTTGGCATCCGCAGATGATCCTGGTGCGCTCCGGGCTCAGGCGAAGGGCTGGGGCATCTCCAGCAGGAGGCCAGGCCCCGCATGCGAAACTCAGGGTAGTAAGGGCTGCTATGGTGGGCACAGGAAGGCGCCCACGCCTGAACACAAAGCAGAGGCCACCAGAGGAGTCCAGAGATCTGACTTCTGAACCCACTGAGTCACATGCCATCCTCGGGCATCCTCGGGCATTCTCCTGTCGCTTGTCAAGCCTTGACTTCCCACCCGTGCTCTGCGTGTGCATGTGCATGTGTGGAGGGGAGGGCTGGACCGCTCATCTCTGAAGTCCCCTCAGGCTCTGACACACTGTGGTTCTAAGTGAGCGAGTGAAGGCCTGGGGCAGGAGGCCCAGGGGAGGAGGGGGTCCCCAAAGCTATCTGGAAGAGTCAGTACGATATGGTCCCCACCAGAGCACTTTGTTGCCTGACCAAGGACCTGGGAGTTCCAGCTCTGCTCATTATCATCTACATGACCTTAAACAGGTCACGTAGTATCCCTAATGTTGTGAGGCCAGTTTTGCTTTTCTCCCACGGTCCCCCCCTTGGCAGGACATTGCCATCTCAGTGGGCCATGTGGAGGATGGGAGATCTCCTTTGCATCTGATAGGAGGGCTCACAAAAGAGCTACAAGATGCGGTCGGCACAGTAGGTCCCGCGCGTTGTTCCCATACGCAGCCCGGCCCAGCCCCCGACCCAGCCCAGCTCCTTGCCAGGCTGCCACCAGGCCCTCTCAGGCCCTGGGACTTGGAGCATACTGGTTCCCCTCTGACTCTCCTGGGGGCAACCACAGGTCTGGGCCATACTGTTCTTCCAGCAGGTGTCCCCCTCGGAAGATCGCAGAGGGTTTTGGCACCCCAGTTTCACCGTTTGCCCTGAGGTGATTTGACGCGCTAGTCCACAGGGCTTTGAACCAGCCAGGGGCCAGGCACGAGGTGATCAGGGCGACTGACGGATATGGCTCTGTCGGCCCCTCCAAACGTGACCCTGAAGGACACTCACGGAAGGGAAAAGAACAAGTTGTTTGGAGACCATGACGGGCCCAGAAAGCCCGGAGGATGCCTGTGGTGTTGGGAAAAGCCCCAAGGGCTTGGTCAATTAGAAAACAGCCAGCTTGGGGCTAGGCTTCAGTAGTTGGAGAAGGGGCAGGGATGAAGGGACATCTGTGAGGGGAGAAGGCCAGAAGCTCAAAGAGCTCCCCCTCCCAGCTCCCCAACAGACGACCGGTTGCTCCCCACATAAAGAAGCAGGGACATTTAAGAAATTATTCCTAACTTCACTTGTCATCTGACATGGAAAGGGGGGGAGAGCAGTGTCAGAGGTAGTATCCTGGCCAGCCCCGCCCTTGGCTCTGTGACACTCTTTCCTGCCTCGCTGGGTACTTGCCGTTGCCCTGAGGTTGGTTATCTGCCTTCCCCAACCGGACCCTGAGCCATCCCAAAGTCTTCCAGTAGATCTTTTTTGGTTTTAATGTAGCTGGAGTCACGTTCCAACAATACGGCTGCCGGGTACGGCCGTGCTGGCTGAAAGGAAAGAACCAGGACGCCTGTCCTAACTCTCGAACAGACTCAGTGCACCATGAGGGGTTGGGCCAATTCAGAATGCAGGTCCCTTGGGTACTGGAGCAACACATGAGGGTGCCCTAGTTCCAAGGCCTCGGGCTAAAGCACACAGCAGGTGTTCAATGATGAATAAGTTGATTTACTAAAGGAATACGTTACCTCCGCTCCCAGCTGTCCCACCGACCCTGTCTTCAGCACCAGACTGTATCTATCTCTGACCACCAGCCTGCCCTGGGCCTCCCTGCCCACCTGACTTTGGAGAGAAGGAAGAGAAAAATCCGAGTCACGGGACGGCAGAGCTGGCTTGGCCCTTACTCTGTGGGGTCCCACTGGCCCAGACTTGGGGTGGGGGGCGAGGCCCAAAGAGGTGAAGGGACCGGCCAGAGGTGTTAGGACTCGGCTCTCCTGCCTCCGTCACAACATATGGCAGGAATTTTTGTTAGGTTTGTGTTGCAGGGGTCCCACTCCAAAGCAAGTCCCTTCCCAGAATGCTCTGGGACTTCAAAGCATGGCAGGATGGCATCTGGGCTCTCACCACTCCCCTTCGCCCCCGGAACTCCTGAGGCTAGAGGGTGGGAGTGCCTTTGATCAGCCAGGAGTGTTGACTGTCCTTCACTGAGCCTGACAGCAGAGATGAGCCAGAGGCTGGCCCGTGCCCTCTGGATGCCGAGAGAGCACACAACGTCACTCGAGAGAAAGTCCAGCCTCCAGCCTGGGGCTTCCTGCATCTGGGGCTCGCCACCCAAAGCCTGCACAGCTGGGGGATGTTTGTGCTAATCCTCAGCAATGGAAGCAGCTTGATAGCTGGGCTGATGTCTCCAGGGTGGGCTGCCACTCAGTGCTGGGGGCTTCGCTTCCCAGTGACTTTTCAATCCCACATTCCTCCCCTCAAGTCCCTGCCTCCTGCAGCTCCCCCCGCCCCACTCCCAGCTTCTCCCACCAGTTATCACCACTTCTTCAGAGAAGGTCAAGGCAGGGGAGAAAGGACAGGACCCTCGACTGGGAGTCTGGAGACCCGGGCCCGGGCCGCTGTCTTGCTGTGTGATCTTTGAGTTAGTCCCTGGCCCTCTTTGGACCTCAGTTTCTCCAGCTGTAATGAAAGGGGACCGTCCTGGTGCTGCTACTCCAGGAGTCTCTGAGTCAAGGAATGGGATTTGTGCCTGATAATGACCACAGGCCATGCACGTGTAAGGGTCATTCAGTGATGGGCCCGTTGGGCTCAGTTTGCTTGACTCAGCACTCTATCTGCTCGTCATGGGCCCTGAAGCCAGTGTTCAAGGAACAGGGAAGTAAGGTTCCAGAAGGCACTTTGATTAGGCTGGGAGAGAAGAACACAGAAGAGTACAGATTGTGCATTCAGACTGAAAAATGCCCCATCTGTCCTTGGACCCGTGGCCTAGGGTGCAAAGCCAAAAAGCCCGATGGTGTATACATTTAGGAACAAGGAGTACAAGCCTCCTCTCAGAACTGGGTTCTCGGGTCCAGAGCTCATATCTTGCTCCCAGAATCCAGTGATGCTCAGCAAAACAGTCTTTCTTGGGAAAAAAGACCATGCCGTGAGATGTCTCCAGCCAACAAAGCATGGAGGCTTGTGCTTGGCCTCCCACGTCAGTGTATATTATTACTACCAGAGGCCCCTGGCGCCCACTGGAGCCAGAGACCATCACCATCACCTACATGATGTAACAATTCAGGCCTTGCTTGTTAAGACTGGGGCAAACCTACACGTTAAGCCCCCGACTGAGGCTGGCTGGCAAGGTGGTTCCCTGCCAAGGCTTCCCTCCCTCAGGGATTCCTTAGGCCCACCTGGTGTTTGATCAGGAGGAAAATGAGGAGGTAGAAAGCCTCCTGGGGGTCATTGGTAGTTGAACAATCCTTGGTGATGGGAGGTGGACCAGAGGCCTGTGGGCATGGAGTGCCATTGGGAAAAGGAGAGGGGCTCTCCCGTGGCCTGTCCACCTTGTGCCCATCCTCTTTTTCAGCCCTCGCAATCCAGAGGAGAGGTGGTCTGGGCTGCTTTTTCTAAGTGAGAAAACCGAGGCACAGAGTGGTTAGAGAGCTTTCCCAGATGTCCAACTGCTGTCCAGAATGAGGAGTCAGCCCCAGTGTCGTCTCCAAATCCCGGTCTCTCCTGACCCCCATACTGCAGTGCTGTAGTCCAGAAATAGACAAGAGCACATCCAACAGGAGGGGCCAGGAGGGCTTCACAGAGGAGGTGGTGTTCTGAAGGGGGTTTTAAGGATGGACGTTTGGGATGGATGAATGGGAAGGAGGGGAGTATTCCAAGGGTGTGGAGGAGTGTGGGGGGTGAGATTCAGGTACACCAAGGATGGGGTCAAAGCATGGACAGGTCCAATGGAAGGATAGCAAAGAGGCCAGTTTGGCTAAAGGGAGTGGTGGGGGGTGGAGGGAGCAAAGGACAAAGCTCCACAGATAGTTTGAGTTCCAACTGTGGGGGGCCTTGACTACTAGGAGAAGGAATTTGGTTATGGGGAGTCATGGAAGGATTTCAAGGGAGGAAGGGCCATGGGCTCTCCTGGTAGCAGTGTGGAAGATAGATTGGAGCGGAGGAGATGGGGCCTGAAGCATGAGATACAAAGACTGGAATTAAAGATAAAGACAAAGAGGGGAGGAACGCTGAGGAATGCTCTTCTCTCCAAAGAGGAGGGAGATTTAAGGAACTAAACCACGTAAGACTCTAGGTGTTACAGGGGGTAAAGGAAGGAAGGCGAGATAAGCTCAGGGTTCCAGCTGATGAAAGAGCCACCACGGGAGATGAAACTCTGGGAGGAGGCTGACAAGGAGGAGGTTTTGAGGTCGGCTGTGGGTGCAAGGGAAATGCCGATGCACTTTTGGCTGGTGATTGTGAGAAGCGTGTGGGACATTCCAGTAAAGGTAGGCCATGAGCAGGAGGAGGAAAGGAGAGAAGGAGAGGAACCAGCCAAAAGGGGGGTGGTTTGGGAGGCATCAGCCCCTTACTAGCTGGGTAACCTGAGGCCAGTCCCCAAACCTCCCCAGGCTTCAGTTTCTTTGTCTGTGTGATGGGCCAATGAGAATGCCAACCTTGTTGGGTGGTTGCTAAGATTAAACGAACTCACACACGGGCGATGCTTAGAGCAGTGCCTGGCACCGAGGAAACACTCGAGGACTCTTGCCTCTTAATATCATTATCAGCACACAGGTGGCGCTTGCAGCCTGAGGGGTGGGTGAGATCCTGCCGGACACAGGTGAAGGATGAACTCAAGGAGCACTGGCCTGTCACGAATGGGCAGAGACCTGAAGACAATTGGCCAGAGACCCTCAGGAGTGTGCCAGTGACCCAGCCTGGGAGGGCCTGGATCTCCATTTCCAATCTTGCTAGGTTTTGGGGACAGAGTCTTTCTGCCTGACTTAAGATCCGGGTGTTCAGCCGTGACAGCCGTGGCCATTTGGGCCACCAAGTTTCCCTGCCTCACCTCTGCTTATGGGCAACACTTTCCCTCACACTGAGCCCGCAGTCAAGCATCTTCGCGAGGCGCTGAGCAAAGGAAAATGTTCACCTGGCCAGGGCTTCCCGCCCAGGCCACTGTGGGCCTTGAGGCTGACCTTCTCAGATTTCCATCTGTGGAATGGTTGGGGTATGCCCCCCCCCACCTTGCCAACTCTGTCCAGGACAGAGGGGGTAGATGAGTTTCTGGCTTTGAAGTGCTTTGGGCACCCTCAGGGATTCCAAAGCAGGCTCCAGCCCTAACCTCCCCGCAGAGGTGACAAACACAGGCTCTGCCAGAGAAAGGGCCTTCTCTTGCTTCCCGCGGCCTTCCCATAGGCCACCAGCGGCCCCCTTAGAGAGCACAGGGGAGGCCTATTTGCAGGCTACAGCCCGGCCCAGGGGCAGGCTGGAGGCCCCAGCAGCAGCCCCATGGTTCCCCGTGATCGCAGCCTGGCCATCCTCCCAGCATGAAGCAGGTCCCGGAGCCAGGCGCCAGGCTCACATTTGCGGTGGGGCCCAGGGATACTTGTGTTGGGCAGCTCAGCCAGGCCAGCTCTGCCAAAGGTCCCAGCAGAGACAAGCAGGGGATCTTGGAGGATACACACAGGCCAGTGTTTCGGGCTCTATGGGTCCTTTCCTCCCTTCTGGCCGGAGGGAACATAGTGGGGCAGAAGGACGTGAAACACAAGACTGAGGGAGGCCAGGGCTCTTACACTGGCAAGAACACTGGATGTAGGGACGTCTGGGTAGCTCAGTCGGTGAATCGTCTGCCTTCGGCTCAGGTCATGATCCCAGGGTCCTGGGATCGAGCCCCACATCGGGCTCCCTCCTCAGCGGGGAGCCTGCTTCTCCCTCTCCCTCTGCCCTGCTGCTCCCCCTGCTTGTGCGCGCTCTCTCTCTGACAAATAAATGAATAAAATCTTTAAAAAAAAAAAAAGGACTGGATGTAGAGTAAGGACTGCATGAGCCACAGATGATTGCCTGGGCAGGCATGGCGAAGTGGCCTTTCACCCTTGTTGTCCAGAACCAGACTTTGTTCGTTTATTTAAATTCCAGTTAGTTAACATACAGTATAATATTAGTTTCAGGTGTACAATATAGTGATTCAACACTTCCATACATCAGCTGGTGCTCATCACAAGTGCCCTCCTCCTTAATCCCCATCACCTATTTCCCCCAGCCCCCACCCCTCCCCTCTGGCAAGCATCAGTTTATGCCCTATAGGTAAGAGTCTGTTTCTTGGTTTGTCTCTTTTTTTCTTTGAGAAACACACTTTATTTGAATCTCTTTTATGTGCCAGACACACAGGACTTCCTTTCATCTTCACAGTGCCTCTCCAGGAGAGGTCTTATTACTACTCCCACTTTACAAGTGTGGAAACTGAGGCCCAGAGAGGTGAAGCGACTTGCCCAAGCTCAAGCAGCAGGCAAGTGACAGAGCTGGTATTTAAATCCAGGCCTATCTGAATCTGGAGCTCATGTGCTATCCCCTGTACATGGCTGCCTCCAGTTACAGACTAAGGAGGAGGAAGAGGAGGAGGGGGAGCCCATGGCTTCTTTTTTTAAAGATTTTATTTATTTGGGAGAGACACAGAGAGAGAGCACAAGCAGGGGGAGGCGCAGAGGGAGAGGGAGAAGCAGACTCCCCGCTGAGCTGGGAGCCAAACATGGGGCTCGATCCCAGGACCCCGGGATCATGACCTGAGCCGAAGGCAGACGTTTAACCGACTGAGCCACCCAGGCGCCCCGAGCCCATGGCTTCTTAAGTAGTGAGTGGCTGAGCCTGACTGGCAAATCTAGTGCTTGCCATCCCACAGGGTGAAGGCTGCGCTGGAGCGCCTAAACCCAGACATCTAGGCCCACAGCCCCTGCATGCCATGGCCCCACGGAGGGGGACAAAGTCCTAAACACCTGATCAGCGAAGGCCTGAAGGCTCCCCTGTGCAGCTCAGCAGACTGGGGAGCGTCTGTGCTTCTCTTCAGCTCCAGGTAGACCCCTTCCTATCCGTGACAGCTCAGGGGGCCATCTGACCTCTCTGAGCCTCGCCTTCCTCCTCTGCAACAGGAAAATAACGTTACCCTAGCCGACTGGAATGTCATGCAGATTAACTGAAATAACTCCTGGGGAGGGAGCTGGGATTCCAGAAGCCCCAGGGACACGGAAGAAGTGATCTCACCTGTGTACACCACGTTAGCGTTTACAAAAGCAGAGTCTTGTTTATTTTCAGGGCCTCTTTTGTTCTGTTTCACAAGCCAGATGGGGGTGCATTGGTGGTAGTGGTGGGGTTGAAGGTTGGGGTGGTACACTTGAAAAGAAACATGTATCCGATTGGAACGTGGCTGCACCCTTTGATCCGGCAACTTAGCATTAAGAATCAGACATGTACTTGAAGGATGTTGATTACCTTCTTATATTAGCCAAAAACGGGAAACAACCTAATAGTCCAACCCTAGGGGATTGGTTAGACTATTTATGATTCTAGCGCATAGAGGACACACAATAGAATTCGAGAATACTTCTAGTTAAGGTGGTCACAGATCCCTCCGCACCAAATCCAGAGTACTGGATGGTCAATACACTGTCCAAAGAGAAGACCGCCCCCCTCCACACCCGCCAAAGGCAGCCTGGCTCAAAAACTGAGGTACCCAACATGCACAGAAGTGCTCAGCAGTGAGCATTGCTGAGCCAGCCCCCCGGTCAGAGTGTGGGTCAGTGGGGGGCACAACTCAGTTCCTGGGGTGCAACAAGCACCCTACCATGGGCTGGGAGGCCAGAGCCAGGCTCACAGTGGAGGCCAGAAGAAGGATCTCCCAGTAAGAGCTGGAAATACCAGCAGCTTCCGGCACTTCTGCCTACAAGGCCTGCGGGGAGCTAGCAGGGGCCGGACCCAGCCTCATGACCAGGAAGTGAACTGAGCCATGAGGGCTCCAGGTTGGAGCAGGAGACCCCTGACATGCCCTGGGGCAGAGCTCTGAGCTGCCATCTCAAGACCTGATTCTGGACGGGGAGGCCTGGGGGGACCAGTGGAGGTGACCACAAAACCACCAGACTGTGAGGGAGGGGTAGCTCTGAGGGGGAGAGAGACAGACACGAAAACGTAAACACAAACAAAACAGCACCAACTCTCCCTCTCCAAATAAGCCTGCAACCCCATATTCCAAAACACATAAAGAAATCTAATGCTCAAAGAGAGCCAACAAAATCTCCAATCAGCACATAAATTTACTCCAGATGAGGTTTTGGAGAGCAGGCTGACAGAGTTTGAAAATAAGCATGTCTAGGATGCTCCCAGAGATAGGATTGTACAAAAGCAGGAAGAGAGATAGGAAGAGGAAAGCAATTCGAAATCTTGAAAATAGAAAATACGGTCACTGCAATAACAAATAAAACCTCCGTGGACGGGACAGGCCCCAGCAGAGGAGAGACCTGCTCGGTCCCGAGGAAGAGGCCCACTCACCACCAGTCCACACAGCTGTGGGCACGCGGCGGAGCCACGCATGCTGGGGTGGCTTGGCTTCTCCAGCAGGCCACCTCCCGTGGTGACCCCAGAGCCAGCCTTGATACTCCGGGCCGCACCTCCTCGGCATTCCTGCCAACCTGCCAGTCCCTTTCCGGTCCTGGTCGGGCCCGTGCCCAACAGCCCCTCCATGCCAAGGTGGGACGGCAACTTTCCCATCTTCGCTGCTGCCACTGCAGAGCGAGCGGGCTGGGAGCAAGGTTCCTCATGAAGCTGTGGCCTCGGAGGGGGCCACCCAGTACAGCAAGCCTGGCTTCGGAGCCGGGGATCGGGATAAGCCAGTCGCATGGAAGACCACCACCATCTCCCCCCCGGTTCCTACCATATGAGGACAAAAGAGGAGTGGCCGTGTGAGGTGAAGAGGGTGTCTCCCCCACTTGGGAGTCACAGGCACCCAGCTTTGAATGCCCACGTTGATGTTCAGATGACGTGCCCTTGACTGGCAAAATTATTTTCTCCCTCACGCAATGGGCATAACGGCTAGAAATTTTGAAATGGTCACCTCACTCCCGGCCTGTTCTCTCAAAGAGGGCCTGGCCCTGCCCCAAATTCGGTGGGAGGGAGGAGCTTTTGTACTGGAGCCTCTACTCTTCAGGGAGACTGAAGAGACAGGGCCCAGGGGGCCCAGGTGGAGCTGCAGAGCAAAGGAGCCTGGGAGGTTGGGGTCAGGGAGACCGCAAAGGGGCCAGGAAGCACACCAAGCAGGTGGCCCGCCCTGCCGGTTCCTGTAAGTTTCCAAGTTCAAACCCAGCTCTGCTCCACAATGCTGGGGTCATCCAGGGCCAGCCGTTTACTTCTTTCTGCCTCAGTTTCCCCGTCTTTCTACGAGGGTTAATAGTACTCCCTCTCTCTGGGGGCAGGATGAAATGAGGGGGGGCGTGTGAAGCACTTAGCACAGTGCTCACGGGGGGGGGGGGGCTCTCTATACCCCTTCCTGGGCCTTTAGCTCCAGGCTCTGCCCCAACCCCCAGCCCCAGCAGTGTCTCCCTCGCTCCTTGTTCATCCGAGCCTTTCCTCACCTCGCCTTCTCAAGGAGGCAGAAGTCCCCGTTGCCTGGCTCTTTGGAATGATGACAGTTTCTGGGGCTAGGCTGGACTTTTATAAGTGAGCGGGGAATCCTCGTTCAGTCTTTTGTTCGCTCATTTGTTTCAATATTTCTTCATCACCTGCTATGGGCTGGGCACCATTCTAGGCGCTGGTAATAGAGCAGGGGGCCAAAGAGAGCTCGTGTTCCAGGGCAGATGGTGTCCAGCTTTCCTGGGGTGGCCTCAAATACAGTCCTACACGCACCTCAGCTGCCGGGCTAGACGTGCATTTTCATCTCCCTCTGAGATGCCCAGCCCTATGGCCCCAGCAGAGACCCAAGGAGTCGTGTAATGTGCCCTTGGCCTCCAGAAAACTGCTCCAGCATAGACCGCTCAAACCTGCTGCTGTCAGCGGAGCCTGGCTCTGGAGTCCAAAGACCTAGGATCCAAGCCTGAATCTGTGGCTTTTTGATGTTGGGCAAGTGTCGTACCTGCTCTAAGCCTCCATTTTCCCACCTGTGAAATGGGGATATGAATAGCACCTACCTCAAAGGGTCACCGTGCAGACGACAGGAGATCAGAAGACAGCATGCTTGAAACGAAGCCTTGCGCATGGTCGTGCTTGATGCAGGTCAAATCTTACTACTACTGCTATTATTATTATTATTATTACTATTACTATTATTATTACCTGACCCAGGGTGTCATAGGCCTTTGGTTTTGTGACCAGTTTCAGGTTTGAAAGATATGCCTATGCCTGGCCCTGAGACAGGGCCAAGATCCACATGGCAGCCTCCCAGGAAGGCCGCCCACCATGGCCCTGGGGCAGCCCATCTGAGGTTGAGGCCCACTCCTGGGTGTTCCCCGTAGCACTTTGTGGAGAACACCCCTTTAGGTTTGCCTCAAATGACCCCTTCTCAAGAAGGCCTTCCCTGCCCACTCCATCTGAAATTGCAAACCCCCAGCACTCCTGATCCTCCTCCTCTGCTTTCTTTGCTTCCATAACACATAGCGCCACCTTTCATGCTGTGTTTTAGTTATTTTTTCTTCCTCTTTAAAAACTGTGGTCTGCCTCTCCACCCTAGAATGTAAGCAGGAAGAGACTGTCAACTCTGTAGGGCTGAGCAGGCCCAAGGCAATTGGCCAAGAGATAAGCCAGATACCCTGGTCTGCTAGTTAATAACGACGGGAGAGTCTCTTCCTTAATCCGAGCCTCAGTTTTTTCCAGCAGAACCACGAGGTAGGTGGAACTGGTGGCCTCCACGGGCCTCCTCAGCTCTGACTTAGAACATTCTGTGCTTTTGTGCTGTTTCTCAGGATACACGGAGCACAGCCCTGGCCTTCGCGGGCTGTGTCACGAGCACTACCAGAGCTACAAGCAGGATTCCTCTGCCCCTCAGTCTGGCCTCCCCAAGCCCTCACCTTTGTCAGGAAGGCCCTGGGCGTGGGAGCAGGACGGCTTGGTCCCCCCCTCCAAGTGGCAGAAGTATTCGACCTCAGCTCCCCATCTTGGGGTACAACCACCTCGCAGGACAGTTGGCCGGTTCAGGCATCACCAGCTCCTGGGTGCAAGTCCTGCCTGGAATTCCGTCTTCTCCCTTATTCTCAGCATGGGGTCATCTGCTGGGGCCCAGAATAGGAAAGGCCAGAACCTGGAAAGCCCCTCTCTCTGCCCCAGTGCTCTGCCAGGAAAGAGACCCCGTCTGGAGAAAGCAGCTGTCTCCATTGTAGCTTGGGGTCCCTCCGTGGGTGCAGTTCGCAAGACTTATTAGATGACTGCTAGGCGCCAAGCACTGCTTTAGGAGCTGTGGGGAGTGTAGTAGGCAAACACAGACACGGTCTCTGCTCTCTGGCTCTGCCTATATTCCCAGGGCAGAGGTGCCACCAGCCCAGGGGCCAGAGGCGTGTTACAAAGACCGGGGCAGGAAACCCGCGGTTTGCACATGCGCGCGGCGGAAGCTCTGAGCATGGAGGAGACAGCTGGAAAGAGAGTGTACAGAGTGAGAAGCAAAGGGGCTTGGGATGGAACCTGGGGAACCCCAACGTCTCAGACGTGGGCAGAGGAAGAGATGGTAGGGAGGAAGCAGTCAGGGGGAGGGGGGCCTGGGCATCGAACCAAGACAAGAGGAGATTTCCAGGAGGAAGGAATGATCAACCACCAAATGAGTCCAATGAATGAAAGGGAGGCCCAGACAAAGAAGAGAAGGTCTCCTTGTTAGGGAGAGGCACTGTTGAGTAGAACGTATGGAAGGCTGCCTGTTCTGGGCTCCAGAGCCAAGCGGAGACAGTGAATGCAAGGAGGAGTAAAGCAATGTTTACTGAGCACCTGTTATATGCCAGGTCCTCTGCTTGGGCCCCCACATGCCTCACTCTTTTATTTTTATTAGAAATTTTATTTATTTGACAGAGAGAGCACAAGCAGGGGGAGCAGGAGAGGGAGAAGCAGACTCCCCGCGGAGCAGGGAAGCCCGATATGGGGCTCCATCCCAGGACCCTGGGAGCATGACCTGAGCCGGAAGGCAGACACTCAACCGACTGAGCACCCATATGCCTTATTCTTACATTAGTTCAGTCAACAATTTTCTAGATGCAGGGACTTCCTGAGAAGCAAAAACAAGGCCCCTGCCCTCATGGATCTCATAGTCCCTGAGGAAAGGGGAGGCACAGGGAATAGGAGCCACACGTGAATCTGAGTATCAGGCAAAGATATGTGAAACCACAACTGGGATAAGGGTCATAAAGGAGGCGCACAAGGTCCTAATGAGAACCCACGATACTGGGCTCTGACCTGCTGGGAGGGCAGGGCAGACTTCTCTGAGGAGGCCGGCAAGCTGAGATCTGAAGGACAAAGAGAAATGAAAGAGGTAAACAGAGGAAGGGGGAGTGTCTCACGCAGAGGAACCACATATACGAAAGAACCTGAAGGTGGCCAGTGGGAGCAGAGTGGAGAAGGGGAAAGGCAGAGTGAGTCAGGGTGAGGATGGAGGGTGGGCGGGAACTAGATAAGGCTTCACAGGCCATCACGAGGGGTTTCGACTTTACCCTACAAGCACAGGAAAGCCACGGAAGGGCTTTAAACAGGAGAACAACATGATCAGTGTTGTGTTTTGGAAATGCCACTCTGGCTGTGGTATGAAGGGAGGGCAAGAGATGATTGGGGCCAAGCACTGAGGAAGCTATTAGGCTGAGTCCAGTGGTGGTAACTTGTCCCAGAATGGAGACAAAGGAGACTAAAAGAAGTGGATGGATTAAAAGATGTTTAGGTAATGTTGACAATAGCGAGAACTTGCACATAACTGGTGCTCACAAACAAGGGACTGGTAAAATAAATGATGGTAGATCTACCTAGAAGAATTAAACCATAAATGGAGTGATGAAGGTTTCTAAGTGCTAAATAGAAAGCTTGACAAGACCCACTGTTAAGTGAGAATGCCAAGTAGAGAAGAGTGTGTGTAGCATGGTAAATCTGTGGAAGAAAGGGAGAAATAACAATATACAGTGTATTCACTGTCCCATAAAGATGCAGGGGAAGAGGGCACCTGGGTGGCTCAGTCGGTTGGGCAACCAACTCGTGATCTGCTCAGGTCATGATCTCTGGGTTGTGAGATCCAGCCTAGAGTCAGGCTCCATGCTCAATGGGGAGTCTACTTGAGATTCTCTCCCTCTGCCCTCCCCGCCAAAATAAATAAATAAATCTTTACAAAAAGATGCAGGGGAAGGCTACCACCCACCCTCCATAATAAAGATGGCTGGTTCACTTGTGTGTATCTGGGGTGGGGATGTTGAGGTTGATGGAGTTGGGGTGAGATCCCACACGCCATCCCTTATATTATCTTGATGTTTGAATGTACTACCTATTTAGAAATAAATTGGGGCGCCTGGGTGGCTCAGTCGGTTGGGTGTCCGCCTTCGGCTCGGGTTATGATCCTGGGGTCCTGGGATCGAGTCTCGCATTGGGCTCCCTGCTCTGTGAGTAGTCTGCTTCTCCCTCTGCCTCTCCCCCTGGCTTGTGCTCTCTCCCTCACTCACTCTCTCTCTCACTCACTCCCTCTCTCTCAAATGAATAAATAAAATCTTAAAAACAAAGAAAGAAATCATTGTAAATGGCAAAGTGACTTAGGAAGCCGACCGATCAGGACTGGCTATGGGGTTGGTAATGTGGGAGAGACTGAGGATGATTCGTAGGCTGAGGTCTGTGTAACCAGATGAAAGGGGTGCCCCTTGCTCGGCATGATAAGGGACAGGAGAAAACCACAGGTTGGGGAGGGACCATGGTGCGATCAGTCCGGAACAGGCGAGTGAGAACTACCTTCGAAGAGTAAGATCAGAAGAGAGAGACGGGGCAGGGGCTGGAGATGGAAGTGGGGTCGAGGAAGGCATTTTGTTTGTTTCAGCGGAAGAGAGATCTGAGCACTTTAAAAGCAACTGGGAAAGATCCAGTTGAAAGCGAGAGCCCGGTGCTCCATAAGAGGGAAGGTTTCACTCACTCGATAGGGTCGATTCTCCAGGAGAGGCAGAATGACGGGGGACCCGAAGTACACACAGAAGTTTGCTCTCAATGAAAGGAAGTTCCTCTATTTTAACAGGAGATGAGTGGCCAGGGAGGGAAGACTCAGGAGCCCATTTGGCTTCAACCTTTGTCCCAAAGTCTCACGGGGGAAATCCCTGGAGCCTGGAAGCCCCAGCCCTGCCCAGATGTGTGTGGTGGGCTCTGCGGAGGTGGTGGTTAGGAAGCGGTAGCTCCCTGTCTCTGCCGATCACTGTGTCCTGATATTGACTGAGTGCCCGTCACACCCCACACCTGTGCTTGCAACTTCACACGTGGCCCGCACAGGGGTCCTGTGCACCATGTTATTATTATCAATCCTGTTTAAGAGTTGAAAAAGGAGGCTCAGGAAGGCTCGCGGTCACGTGGCTAGTAAATGGCAGGACCCAAATCTGGCAGAACCCAAATCTCCTGATTCCCGGGCCCTGGAGAGGTCCTGGCAGAGAGCCATTGAGGAGGCGGGATTAAGGAAGCAACCAGGCCCAGAGGCCCTGAAGACACCTGTGTATTCTGAAATTCCCTCTGCATGGGTGTTTCCCACCCTGGGGGGCAGGGGGTTTGCAATGTCTGGAGACCTTTTGGTTGTCACAACTTGGGGAGGGGGGTCGCCCCTGGAACCCAGTGGGTAGAGGCCGGGGATGCTGCTAAATGTCTTTCAGTGCACAGGACGGGCCCGACAATATAGAGGCCTGGGGCCCCAAAGTGCAGAATGCACAGCCTCAGAAGCTCCCAGGGCCAAGCAGTTTCTCATTGCCTCCCCCGAGCCTCCACAAAAGCAAGTATCTTCATTGTTGCTACTGGCTTTTTACTTCTGCAATGTGGGCTTCACGGGAAAACATTCCAACAATGCCACAGTGTTTAAAGTATAAAATAAAAGCCAGGCCTCCTCCCTCCCATCCTAACCCCCCAGAGATAACCCTTGTTACTGTTACTTTTAGTGAACAGGTTGAACACCACAAGTGGAAAACAACTTGTTTTATCCCCCCTGTCAAGTCTCTCTGTGACCTATTTCTTCTCTGCCTCTTGGGTGAAACCTCCTGAAGAGCCACATGTTTTTTTTCAGCCATTTTTAGAGAATTAAAATAATCCTCCTCCAATTACTCTCAGGGATTAACACATCCAGTCCAGTGTCACAGATGAAAGAAACCCCAGACGTCACTGAAAGTTAAAGCTTTTCCCTTGTCCTCTGCTGGGCCTATCCGGCCCAGAGGCAAGGCTGCCATGGTAGACAGGGGTGTTCTCCCTTGTTCCTCCCTCCTGGTTGCAGAGGAGGCCCCTGTAAGGATGCACCATCGTTCATTTACCCAAGTATCAGTTGGTGGGCATTGAGGTCATTTCCAGGTTTTCACCTTTATAAAGACTGTTGTGACGTCCTCCTACATATGCCTATCTATACACACTGGTTAAATTATGTCTTTAGGATAAATTCCCGGAAGTCAAGGTGCCAAGCTATGTGTATTTAAAACAACGAAACCTCTTTCCAGAATGTTCTCCACAGCAATCGAATCAGTCTATGGTCCTACCAGCAGAGGATGAGAGGGCCCATTAAAAGTCTGGGTCTGTATTTCTCTGTCTCTGTCTCTGTCTCTCTTTCTCCTAACACAGAGCCTGGCACATACAAAGAAGACTAGGCTGCATTACATATTGAATGAATGGCTGTTGAGAGTTAGCTGGGCATCCTGAAGCCCACGGGGAAAGTGTAAAATCTCTCCCAACTGTCTTCCTCCCTCCCGCACCCTCACACTTCTATAGTTCCTAGGTGCTAAATTCTTCTTGAATCTGTCCTTTCCTCTCCGTCCATGACCAATGCTGGAATTCAGGCCTCGCCATCTCTTGCCCCAGAGGAGTTCCTTGCTGGTCCTCCCATCTCCAGTTTTGCCATCTCGGATCCGTTCTTGACCCCTCCAGAGGGAAGGCCCTAAAACACTCTCCAGTCTGCCTCCCTTCCCACCTCCGGAGGCCGGCTCCCTATGGCCCATTCCACAGGACAGGCTGTGGCCCATCTTCTCCCTGCTCCTGTCATGTCTCCTGGGGGCTTCGCCTCCCCCACCCCACCCCCGCCTTATACTCCAGCCAGCCACACGATGCTGCCCACCTGCCTCAAGCACAGCAGGCTTTGGCTCTGCCCATGGTTCTCTCTGGCCGCGCTCTCCTCCTCTCCTTCTCCGTGAGCAGACATGCGTTGGCTTGTGGCTCAGCAGCATTCATTCCTCTCCTTTTCCTAGATTCCTCCTTCTTGGCAGTGAACTGCCTGCCTCACTGGGGTAAGGCTGGCGAAATAGTCAATCCATGTGTCTGCCTGCTACCGTGGGAGCCAAAGGGACATAGCCCAGTCTAGCCAGGGAGCAGGCATAGGACGAAGTCTGGTCACTGGACACTCTCTTTGGACTTTGGATCTGGAGCAGGTAGTATAAGAATAGAAGACAAGATCATTTTCATCCATTTCAGCGGCAGCGCCCTCTTCAAACCGTCCCTACTTCCTACCCCTCCCCTGCTCCTCCCCAACGCTACCTTTGCTTCTGTCTATACCCCAACCTGGTTCTCTAGCCTTTTCCTTGATTGTGTAAGCTCCTTGTAGCCTACCCGCCCCCCCCCTCCAATTCCTTTCTCTCGTCAGTTAGTCAGAGATGGTTTTTCTGTTGCTCGCCACCGAAGGTTTCTGAGAGAAAGCCCAGCTCAGATGTCCCTTCCTCTGCAAAGCGTTCCCTGGTTCTCTGAACATTCTCGTAGCTCCCTGTGCAAAGTGCAACCCTACCCTAGGGTGGTTTTTTTGTTTTTTTTCTGTCCCCTCCACTAGAGTAAGAACTCATGTTGGTCCCACCATGGTAAGCTCAGTGCCTGATCCAGAGTCAAGCATTTGAGGCAACAAACACTGAAGGGCTAAACTAATGAACTGGTGGGTAGCTCCGCCCCTTGTCAGTGCTTTGGACAGGCTCTCGTCAACCCCCGGAAACGGAAACGATGTTAGTGGCTGCCTCCCTTGTGAGACTGGCTGGGAATAAGATGAGTGGCTTTCTGTTGGGGCCCTCATTCTGTCTGTGCTGGGGAAGATGGAGTGGGAGGGGGCAGGGAAGCAGGCACGGGTGGGGGGGCGGGGAGGGGGCTAGCGGAGCGGCTCAGGTGGGAGATGACAGTGAACTGGCTTAAGGTGGTGACAGTGGGAACTGAGAGGGGCAGGGGCTGACTGGGGAGGTCGTGAACCGAGCACTAGAAGTGAATATGAAACTCAGTTGCTTCTGGTAGTTCTCAAAGCTTCTGGCCGTTTGAGATGGCTTCCCGCGCAAGGAGGTAGCGAGGGAGCACGTTGCGTGTGCACGAGAAGGACCGTTAGGGACGGTGTCACGCCGTCTCCAGCATCCCCCTCCCGCCACCAGCCACCATGAAGGCTGCCTGGCCTGTTTTCTAAAGAGCTTCCCCAGGCAGCAGGGGAGAGAGGAGAAGGCGGGGGGCGGCCACCCACACCACTCAGCAGAGGTGAGCTGAGGAGCATCCAGTCCTCTCGTCCCGCGGCCCCCAGCCACTACAGGCTGCCAGGTGCCCTGTTTGGGATGAAAGCTTTTAAAAAACCCATGTGTATGGATGGTCATGCATTCATTCTTGTTCATTTCACTAATACTCACTGAGCCTGGAGCACGCAATGCGCCATGGACCCTGATCTCAAGAAGCTCGGGAGCTGGCGGGGGAGAAGATGCGTAATCAGGCAATTAGGAACCAGTGTGAGCGGGAGGTAAGCACTGGTTGCTATGGGAACACGAGGAGAGGCCACAGCTGCTGTTCTCTCCGAAGAGTGGTGGCAGGCGAAACAGGAGGCCCGAAGCAGGCAGACCTGCTTGCCAGGCCCAGGTCCACACGGCCCGGGCGCCTTGTCCCGCACAGAATCTTCTGGCACAACGAAACCTATCACCTCTCTGCCCCTTCACTGCCTCCCCTAAGAAATGAGAAAGGGGCACATGATACAAAGGCCAAATGAGACCCTGCATGTTTGTGCATGGCCCCTAGCAGATCTAGGCTACGTGGTCGGTGCTAGGAATTTTTTTCGAAACATATCTGTTGGTTGAACGTTTCCCAGGCTACCGGCCACCAGAGGTAGAGCTGTGAACAAGATGGACAAGGCCCTTGCCCTCACAGAGGTTATTGTAATTTGAGAGGAGAGACTGATTAAAAAAAAAAATCACGGCACAAGTAATTACTCTTGTGATGAGGATCATGATGATGCTACCAGAGTGGTTCAGAGCAGGAGTACGCTAGGGGGCCAGGAAGAAAGACTTCCTGGACGAGGTGACATTTTGGCGAAGACCAGGAGGAATTAGTCAGCAAGGAGGTGGGGACGCTGCATTCCAAGTACGGTAGAGCAAGGGAGGTGGTGCAGAAGCAACAGGGAGTCTGGTATGTTCCAGGCAAGGAGAGGTCAGTGGAAACTGGGGTGGGAAGGCACAAAAGAGGTGGGAATGGGGGATGTGGGAAAGATGGGCGGGGCGCCAATGAATCCGAGCCTCTGGGCTGTGGTGAGTTCACACTGGATCCTAGGATGACCCCGAAGTGCCAATGTTACTCTGACTCCCACAGCTGATCAACTTACTTGGCAGTACCTGAGGCGGGGCCAAGATCAAGGGGCTTGACTCAGAGCTAACTTGTAGAAGTTTCTGGAGTACAAAAGCTGCCAGAGGCCCTGGAAGATGTTTAGGCCCAAACTCTTATTTGGCAGGTGGGAACACAGGAGGCCCAGAGGCCCAAGAAAGACTTGTTCAGGGTCCCCTGACAAGCAGAGCTGTCAGATATGGAACCAGAACCCAGTCTGAGAGGCCACCCAGGGCTTCAGGCCTCGGCAGAAGTCGGAAGGTGGGGTGGTGTTTGTTTTTGTTTTTGTTTTTTTGGAGATGCCATTGTCTCTCCCTCTCAGGGTAACTGGCAGGGTTTCCAGTTCTTTCTTGCCTTCTTGCACTTCCCCTAGTGTTCTTCTTTTCAAAAAGGTACATTTTCCATAACCTCAGCTCCTCATTTGCTTATCCTCCACCCTTCTATTGTGAGCGGGGTAGCCAGGGGCAGGGCCTGGATCCCAGGCTGGGCCCAAAGGAGCTACTCCTGTGCCAGTGACTGATGTATCTCCCAGGCTTACACCCTGGCTTCTGCCCTCGCCACTCCCCCCAGTCATGTTCCATGAGCAAAGCTCTCCCTGATGACATGATCACACCACTTCCCTGCTTTCAGCCGCCGTCTAATACCATCTCTCCATTGCCGAGATGAGAACAGTGAGGCCCAGGGAGGGGAGGAGGGACCTGCCCAGGGTCCGGCCCCACCCATCTGTGCACTATGTTCTGGCCTTGTGACTCTGCCTATCTCCACACCCTGCCCTGCCCTACCATCTCCCAGTATCATCAACTGGCTCCCTTCTCTCTCTGTTGATGGAAGCACAGACCTACCAAGGGTCGAAGGGAAACCCTGTGGAGAGAGGGTGGCCCAGTGCTGCCTGAGCAGAGGCTGCAGGGGGAAGGATGAGGGGAGCCTGTTCTCTGCCTCTCTGGCTTAGCTGGTGTCACTTACCAGCTAGCCCTCTACTCACCCTTGCAGCTTGGGGCCAGGGGTTCAGCCATGGATAAAATAAGCCGCTCTACGTCTCCACCAGGAAATGCCCCACTTGGTAGGCCTCCCTTCTAGTCAGGAACGGAGGCCACCACACTCTTCCTGCCTCAGGCCTGGAAGCAGCCAGCTTTGGAGTTGATGCTCCTGGCCTCAAATTCCGGGCTCTGCCACCTCTAGCTGAGTAGCCGTGGACAAATCCCTTACAATCTCGGAGCCTTGGCTTCCCCAGTGGAACATAAGCATTGCTACCTTACCAGCTAGCTATAAAGATTCAGTGAGCGAGTGTATGTAAAGGACCTGGCAGATGATAGGGGCTTGACAAGTGTCAGTCTCCTCCCCACGCTCTGGGCTTGCCCCTCTGGCCCCACTCCCAGCAATCTCTACCTGATTTCTGCCAGAGATCCTTGGGGAGAGGCTGGGACCAGATCTTGGCAAGAGCTTCTTGGCTCTGGGGAGAAGAGAAGGGAGCTGTGTCCCACAGTAGACAGTCCTAATCCCTGAAACTCAGCGGGAGGCACGCAATGTGAAGTTAAGCCAGGGGAAAGGATGAAGGGCAGGAGAGATTGGAGGGATGGAGGAGGAGGCAGGTGGCTTTGGAGCCTGTGGGAAGTCAGGACAGCAGGGAGAGGGCCAGACAGCATGGGGGCCCATCCTGCTGGTCCAGGCAGTGCCAGACGGTTAGGAGAGACAAAGGAGGGGGACTCTGGGCTGCAGACTGCTTGAACCTCCCTGGATGGCAGCTACTCTTAGGTTCTCCTGGGGCCCAGCATCTCTGTCTCATCGGGACCCATCCAGGCTCTAGCATGAGACTCAGCCCAGCCCCATCCAGCTTCAGACATCTGGCCCCCCACCCCACATCCCTGCTCTGTCTCCACTACCTTGAGCCAGGCTCAGAGTTTGTTGCCCTCATTGTCTGTCTCCACAGCCAAACCCCTGCTGCCCATTCCGATCAGGGTTTCCTTTGGATCCATTATTACCTACCACCCAGACGTCCCCAAACATCTGACTTAGACTTTACAATTATTCTTCACAAGGCATTCCCCTCTGTCTCCAAAGTCATCAGCATTCATTGTTACAAAGAGGACTTAAATTTTAAGGCTCAGGATGCATGTGGCTGAAATGGATCCACTCGCTTTCCTGCCCCCTCCTGCAACCAGGAGCATGGCCAGAAAGATGCCAAGCAGGGGTCAGTGAAGTCTGGGGCCAGGAGTGGCCCTCCGTCTCCAACTCTGGTGATGACTGAGTCCGTGGCCTGGATCAGAGCTGACTGTGTAGCCGGGATTAAGGCTGAGTTTGTGACCAGGTTCAGGGCTCAGTCTTACCAGGGTTCATAAGTTTCTTTCGGTCGCAAGCAACAGAGTTCAACTCTGGCTAACTTGGGCAGAAGATAAGACCATATTTCAAAGATCCTGGGCTGGTTTTCGGAATTGATTGATTTGAACATGACTCAGCTCAAATCTTCCCAGTGTCTGTGTGTCTCCTTTTGAGTTTCAAATCCCTAGGAGAGGAGTCTAGTTGGCCCAGCATGGGTCAGCAGTCGGTGCTCTAGGATCAGTCAAGCTAGCCATGGTGCAGGGCCACACATTGCCCATGGAAATGGGAAGGGCCCCAGTCTTGGGGAAAAAAGCAATCTGGCTTCATCTACTACATCATTCAACCCGGCAATCCTACTTCCGGGACATTATTCCATGGAAATGAAAACCCTGGCACCTAAGGACCTATAAATACAAAGACATGTAAGACAGCATTGCTCACCGTGTTAAAAACAACAACCACCACCACCACCACCCTGAGAATCATAATCATCTATCAGTAGGCTGATGGCTGAATAGATTATGGCAAATCCACAACATGAATACTAGGCAGCCACTGAAGATTAGTAATTCAAGCCCTACCAGTTGATTTCGGGGGGTATTATTTAGTAAGAACAGCAAGAAGTGCAAAAATCTATAGCTGATCCCATTTTAATAAAAAAGGACAGGCAAAAACCCATGTACACAACACACATATACACATACGCACATAAGTATATGTCTATCTGTATACGATTATTCACGTATAAAGAAAAACATGAAGTAATGAATACTAGGTTACTGAAGTAGGTTATGGGGAGCAGTGATACAGATAGAAGAGGGAGACAAGTACACAGAAGAAAAGGCTGTAATTTTTTTTAATGCACATAGGATTTCATTTGAGTATATCTAACATTCTATATATCATATATATATATGAAATTAGCAGCACATATTTTCCCCAGGTTTTCATTTGTGCTTTACTTTACTTAGAATTGTTTATCTCTATATTTTTGCCTGCCAGAAGATTTTGTTTTTATGTAATTGAGCCTTTTTCTTTTGTTTGCTCCTGTATGTTTTGTCAAACTTACAGAGGTCTTGTCTCCTTCAGGATTTTAAAAAACTTTCCCCCGTGGTTTGTTTTAAGTACTTTTATAAATTCATATTGACATTTAAAGAAAACACCAATTAGGAGAAGATATTTGCAACTGTACAAATATAACCAACATCTGGTCTCTGGGATATAGAAAGAATTCCTAGAAATAAATAAATTGGTACAACCACTTTGGAAAATGGATTGGCAATATCTGCTGAAGTTGAGATGCTCCTATCCATGTCCTGGCCCAGTGAGCCCCACTTCCTGGAGTTTCTGCCCTCGTGTAACCCCCTCCCCATGAATGTGAGCTAGACCTACTAATTCATTTTTAATAAGTAAAATATGGTAAAAGTGTTAGGATGTCACTCTGAGATCCGCCTTGAAGAAACATTAAAAGAAATTCTTCAGGAAGAAAAAAAATGATATAGGTCAGCAACTTGTATCTACATTTAAAAACAATGGAGGATTTGAGAAAGAATAAATGGAAGTATAAATAAAATCAAAGTTTGCATTTTTCTTCTTCTTAACTGATCTCACAAATAACAGTGTGTTCAAAAAAATAATAGCAGCAATGTAATGGATGATAATGGCTTATGGATAAGCAAAATGAATGAAAACAATGTTATAAGGGACACGAGGGAGGAATTGGGAATACTCTGTTACAAGGTTCCTACACTACCCACGAAGTAGTGTTGTGTCACTTGAAAATGGGCTTGGATTACTTGCAAATGTACATTGCAAACTCAAGGGCAACCACTAAAAAACGTAAAAATAAGCAATATAATTGAAATTATAAAAGAGAGGAGAACGGATTAAAAAAAAGAAAAGACCCAAGTATATGTTGTTTACAAGAAATCCATTTTAAATATAAAGACACAGAGAGATTAAAAGTAAATGGATAGAGGAAGGTATACATTAATAAAAAGAAGGCTGGAGTAACTATGTTAATTCCAAACAAAGCAGATTCCAGAACAAATTATCAGGGATAAATCCGGGCATTACATAATGATAAAGGGTATCAGTTCAGATCTGAGAATCTGAAGAAAATAAATTTGCTCAATCTGTATGACAGGTACATGCAAACGTGCATTTTATGCTCTACTTTTCTGTATATTTGAAATACTTTAAATTTTTTGATAAAAATGCATCCTTTCTTGAGTACAAATATATAGAGAGAGATTAGGTTTACTAATTGCATTGCTCAGTTTGTCTATATCCTTACTTATTTTGTAATCTGTTTGGTTCATTTATACCATAACAAGTGTGGTTAAGTTTCCCACTATAATTGAAAACTTTCTGATCTCTCTTCATATTTCTAACATATTAGCCTCATATACTTTGAAATCACATTGTTTGGCATAGGAAGTTTACTGACTGCATCTTCTCTGTGAATGAAACAACCTGTTTTGTTCTCGTTAATATTTTTCACTTTGAGTTCTTGATTTTTCTGATATTAACATTGCTACATGTCTCTTCCCTCCTTTCTTCTTTCTTTTTAAAATTCCTTCCTTCCCCTCGCTCCCTTCCTCCTTCCTTCTTCCTTCCTTCCAGTATTTAACTGGCATATATTTTCCATTTCTATATCTGCTTTAAGTGAAACTCATACAAACAGCATATAACCAGATTTCAAAAAAACAAAATACTTAAAAGGAGAGTCTGCTTTTTTCTAGGTGTGAATCCACACTACATACTGATATATTTGGATTTATTCCTGCCCTTTTTAAAAATATCCTTTCTTGTTGCCTCGCGCCCCACTTCCGCCCTTTCTGATAGATTGAATTTTTCTCTTTGTTCTACGTATTATTTCTTTATACATACATTCCACATATTATTTCCTTACACATACATCCTATTTCTACTATGTTGTGACCCCTAATATTTCTTGTTCTTCTATTATGCATTTTATTTCCAAGAACAAAACTTTGCTATTGTCGTGAACATGGGGAGTCTTTACATTCGATGTAAATATTAAAGATACATTGTAAAGTGCAGTTGAAAAAAAAGAGTTCGGAGTTAGTAAAATTACACAAATCCAAAAGGTATAGCTATAGTATTTTTTAAACTGCAGTACGATTACCAGATCGTGAACAGGTATTGCGCTTCATGACTGATCATTTCTTTTGGATAGAGAAGCTTGATTTTGTAATTAACAGCAACAAATTCTACTGTAAACAGTTCAATTGCTTCAATTACGAGGTTAAAAAAAATCACAACCCTAGAGATATAGTTTCACATCTTCCATACTTCTGGTACAAACCATAACACATAACATAGGGTATGATATATTATTATGATTACTTTAGCATTGGAATTAATCAGAAAGAATGTGTAGATTTCATCTTTAAAAAAAACACCAGAACAGGAGGGAGTATGGCTAAATGTTTAACATTGTTAAAGCTGGCGGTTGGTTACATTTTTTGCTGTCCTTTTCAGTATCCTTGACGATTTCATCATTTAAAATGAAATAATGCTTTGGGGCCCACCCTGATTTGTCGAGAACAGCTGCCGCCCCCGCCACATCAAGGGGGCGGGCCCCAGCGACGCCACAATCACTTCCTCCGCCGCAGTCGCCGCCCGCCCTGTTGCTGTCTGCCGGGGGAGGAGCTGGAGACCAGGAGCCGCGGCTCGGGCGCTCGGTCTGGCGGTCGGAGGTCCGAGAGCTCGGCACCTCGCGAAAGCAAGCGTGCGGGTGTCAGGACTGGGTGAGTGAAAGGCTGTTTCTTTCCTCGCTTCATCCAGACGGGGCGGTGGGACAGGTGGCCGGGCATGGGGGCGAGGATTCGGGGTCCTCTAGCGAACAGATTTGCAGGCTCGCTCCTCGGGAAGGGGTGGGGCGGGCGCACGACCTGACTGCAGAGGGAGGCCTGTGTCCCCCGACCTGTCTGGGGGCTCCGTCCTCCGTCCCCCAGCCCCTTCCGCGTGGCGCAGCCCCCACTCGAACGGCTTTAACCGCTGTTTGAGAAGGGGAGTGGTGGTCGGGGCCCTCTCCTCCTTCCTCCCTTCTTGGTCCCTTGGCAGAGCACTCCACGGCCTTTCTTCCCCCATTTTGCAGTTGTTTTGCTGAATGGTAAATTGTTAAGATTTTTAGGTAAAAATATTATAGTTCCCAGGAAAATAATTGTCGGGAAAACACAAATTATTCCCAGGGAGAAACTAGACCCTCACACGCCTTTTCTTTCTTTTTTCCCCCTTCCCTGGCCAGTGGTTTGGATTTGCGGTTTGAGCCGATAACGTTTCCCGCCCCCCACCCCCGTCCCTCATTATGACATTGCGGCCCCCTCCCCCTCCCCATGTCTCGCTTGTGTGGGCAGGGACCTACACATACACGCATGCACACATGGCACGCGCGCGTACATACATACACACATGCAGCCCCCTCCCTGCACCCCCCCCATGCTCAAGGTTCTGGCACATCCCCTTCCCCTTGCACACATGGACACACACACATACACACCCTCTTGCACACTGTCACACCCTCCAGTGCCTTTCCCTGCTTCTCACTGCCTGCCACATACACACCTCCAGAAGCAGCCCCCTCCTTCTGCCTCTGTATGCTCTGGTGAGTGCATACACACACGCGCGCGCACGCACACACACACTCACACACCCCTTCTGGGGCTGCCTTAGCCCCTGCCTGCCACATACGCACATAAGGATATCCTTTGATTGCTGGCCCCTTTTTCGTATGCCACATACATACGTCTACACCCGCACACTCTCATTCACCCAGCCCTCACAAATGCTCCCAGCCCTGCTCCCTGTCTGCTACGTATGTGCACAGACAGCCCTCCTCTGCTGCTCCCTGCGGTGCACACACTCACACAGATCCTTCTCCAGGGACACCAAGCCCCCTCCCTGGTAGCCAGCTTCATGAATACACATATTTCTCTGATTGCTGACCCCTGTTCCGCCCACTGGCCACCCGCGCACCCCTCTCCTGTGCTGTCCCTCTCGTGGATGCAGTGGCTCACGCTGACATGTCTCCATTGTTGCTTCCCATTTTGCCGAACACACGCGCACAGACCATAGGCCACCCCTGCCCGGTGCCACCAGACCCTTCCTTGTCTGCCACAGACACGGTACACAGGCGTCCGTCCACAGAGTTGCAGCCGCTGCACAGACAACCACGCATGCACATTGTCTTTCTGTCATGCTTACACACACCCCTCTCCTCTGAAGCCAGCCCCACCCGCACCTGTCATTTTCCTACCCACATCCAGAATGGGTCTCATTCTGCCTGACACTAACGCCTCTTCCCGACACACCTGCCCCCTCCCCCTACAAACACAGGCATCTCTCCGCGGCAGGATGGCTGCCCCCCTTCACCTGCCCCTCTCCTCCTGACAGACACGTAGGCACTCATGAACACGTGGGGATCTATATTTTCCATCCTATTCCAATTTGCATTTCTCCTGTCTGTCTGCAGGGCTCAGAAAAGACGCAGACACCCCCTAAAATAACTGCAACAGTCTCTCCGCTTCCATGTTGGCATAATTCCACAGTGCTTCACCCACCTTCCCAGCGTCCAGTCACCCCCCCCACCACCTTCTGTCAGATTCTCCCCTAAGTCTGGCTCTCCTATCCGCCCAGTTTTGTAATCATTTTGCCAACATTAAAAATGTGTTCCAGGTCTACACCTGACAGTCACTGGAATGCTACCTCAGGCCTTAGAAGAAAGTGAAACTAATTGTAAAGGCCCCTTATTCTTTCTGTTACCTGCCTGCTGAAGTGGAAATAGATGTCCCTGCTCTTTTATTACTAACTGATTTGACGTTCCCATCTCCAAAGCTTTGTGCAGGGAGCAGGAACCTTTCCACTCGAGCCCCAGCTGTATTGGAAACCCTCCTAAGTCAGAGCCATGGGTCAGGAATCTAGCAAGCCTGTATGGCCCAAGCCGGCAGGAGGGTATCAGTCCAATACAGGCAGGAGGTATGGAAGAAGGCATGCTTATGTCAGTTTCAGGCCATCCACGAGCCAGCAGGAAAGGATTTCCGGCCAGAGAGAGACGACATCCGAAGTCCCAATGCACAGATCAGCCCCCAGTCAAACCACCAAGAGGAGCCGGTCGCCATTTTCCATCCCTCGTCGTAGTTGGGAAGACAGTGAGAGCCCTGGAGCCGGCCTGGATGTTGATAATGAGGACTACTCCAGGTACCCACCAAGAGAGTACAGGGCCTCGGGTGGCAGAAGAGGAATGGCTTATGGACATGTTGACTCTTTTGGGGCAGATGATAGTGAGGAGGAGGGGGCTGGGCCTGTTGAGCGAGCGCCAGTGAGAGGGAAAACTGGCAAGTGTAAAGATGATAAGCCGTATGACCCAGAGAAAGGGGCCAGGTCTTTGGCTGGGGTGCCCCCGCAGTTCTCTAGCTTTAAGCGTGATGTGAGAGAGGAGCTTGACAAGTTAGACCCGGCCCCTGCGGCAAGACGCTCTGCTAGCAGAGCCGAGTTCCTGCAGCAGAATAGCATGGCCTCTCAGACATCTGCTGAAGGCAAGGTGGCTACCGCTGGCGACAGCCTGGAGAGGCAGAGACGGGGCCAGAATGTACCTGCCCGTCCCAGCAGGGCTCCTGTGAGTATTTGTGGTGGTGGGGAAAACACCCCAAAGAGTGCAGAGGAGCCGGTGGTGAGGCCCAAAATCAGAAATGTGGCGAGCCCCAACTGCGTGAAACCAAAAATATTTTTTGATACTGATGATGATGATGATATGCCACATAGTACTTCCAGGTGGAGGGATACTACCAGCACTGCGGAAGGCCGCTCGGATGGCCTAGCAAGAAGAGCCAGAGGCGAGAGTTCAAGTGGCTACTCGGAGCCGAAGTACCCCGAAGACAAGTGGGAGGCCAGGAAGGACCAGGTGAAGCCGGAGAAGGTGCCAAGACGCCGACGGACCATGGCCGACCCTGACTTCTGGACGTACAGCGACGACTACTACAAATACTGTGATGAAGACTCGGACAGCGACAAAGAGTGGGCCGCTGCTCTGCGTCGCAAGTACCGCGCTCGAGAGCAAAACCTGTCGTCCAGTGGGGAAAGCTGGGAGACCCTGCCGGGGAAAGAAGAGCACGAACCCGAGCAAGTGAGAGTGAGTGGCGGAGCGGGCGCCAGCCCCAGCGCGGGGGCCAGTGGGGGCGGCGGCGGCGGCGGCGGTGGCGGTGGCGGCGAACTTGAAGAAATCCAAGGAGCATCTCTTCGGGAAGAGGAGCAGGCATCCCCGAGAGAAGGCGAAGTTCCTTGGCTCCAGTACAACGAAAACGAGAGTAGCAGCGAGGGGGATAATGAATCGGGCCAGGAGTTTCCGCAGCCCGGGGTGTTCATGCTGGATGGAAACAACAACCTTGAAGACGACTCCAGTGTGAGCGAAGACCTCGAAGTGGATTGGAGCCTCTTTGACGGGTTCGCAGACGGCTTGGGGGTGGCCGAAGCCATCTCCTACGTGGATCCTCAGTTTCTCACCTACATGGCGCTTGAAGAACGCCTGGCCCAAGCGATGGAAACCGCCCTGGCGCACCTGGAGTCTCTCGCCGTGGATGTGGAGGTGGCCAACCCGCCGGCGAGCAAGGAGAGCATCGACACTCTCCCCGAAATCCTGGTCACCGAAGATCACAGCGCAGTGGGGCAGGAAATGTGTTGCCCCATCTGTTGTAGTGAATATGTGAAGGGGGAGGTGGCAACCGAGTTGCCTTGCCACCACTATTTCCACAAGCCGTGCGTGTCCATCTGGCTTCAGAAGTCAGGCACTTGCCCCGTGTGCCGCTGCATGTTCCCTCCCCCACTCTAAGTCCACGGCTCTTTGCTCCTGGTCAGATGAGTTTCCCCATCTGAAACCCACAATACTGCAGGAGCCCTCTCAAAATTAACAATTGAAAGAAACCAGTGATTAACCTACACCTGTTGATTCCTTGTGATTACTTCCAATGTGAAAACGGTTGTGTGCGATTGCATTAAAAATCACATTGTCTCTCTTAGAGGTTAGAAAAAAGGAAGACTAAACTTTCTAAGCGCTACTTGAGATTGCAGTAAAAACATACAGTTTCTAACCTGAAAGTTGAAATAAGTTGCATTTGTTTTCTTCGGTAGACTATGTTGCTGTTAACTGTAACGTCAAGTTTATCTGTTAACTATGTCCGGAAGGCATCATCATTTCTGTTGCATGTTATGGGTTAATGTTCCTGTAATTGCAGTGCCGTAAAAGCTTATTAAAGTTCTTCTTTTGGTTTTACATGGTATAGTGGAATTGTTTGGTTTTGTCTAAAATGGTGGTACTAAGTGACTTTATAATTGATCCCTTGCACCTGTGTCTGAAATAGGGTTTTTGTGGGTTGTTGTTTATTTTGTTTTGTTTTGTTTTGTTCTCCTGGTGTTCCCAACAGTAGAAAAACTTGAGTGTCACTGGAAATGCTGACTCCAACAACAGCAAAAAATTAAGGGTGACGATTTCTAAAAGTAGGAATAAAGTGTATGACTGTCAAACTACTCTAGGGGCAAAGGTCACATAGAGAAGTACCCCGTCAGTCTGTGGGAAGGAAAGAGACAATGCAAAAACATGGTGAAAATAAAGAACAACGGTAGAAACAAATCCAAAATGAGTATGGGGGGGGGGAGGAGTTAAAAATCCCCTTTCAGGAAATAGAAACTCTCAGAGCCAGGCGCCAGGCTGGTTCAGTTGGTAGAGCTTGTGACTCTTGATCTCGGGGGGTGTGAGTTCGAACCCCATGTCGGGTGTGAATAAATAAAATCTTAGAAAAGAAAAACTCTTGAGAGGAAATGGGCAACCCCCCCCCCCCCCGATAACAAACAAATCTTCCTGCTGACTGTATACCTTGACACAGTGACACGAAAGGATTAGGATAGAAAAATATATACCAGACAAGTGCTGTGACAAATATCGATACCCACTTACACAGAGTGAACAGGTTTTAACATTTGGCCATATTGGCTTCCAATCTGTCTGTCTCTCTCCAATAAATAGAATCTTTCAGGCACAAGTGAAGTTCCTCACCTGTCATATTTACTTTCCTTCTTCCACAGAGGTAAGCACTACCCAGGAAATGGTGTGTTTACTTCTCGTCTGTGTTCTTAGACATACGTGTGTGTATGTATATGTATATGTGTACATATATATGTATATGTGTGTATATATCCATAGCCAATATAGAATGTTTATGTTTTCTAAGTGGACATAATTGATAGAATCGATGTATGTATGTATCGTTTTGCAACTTGATTTTTTCACTGAGCATTGTTTTTGAGATTTAACCATTTTGATACATATAGCTCTAGTTCATGCACTTTAACTGCTGTATAATAGACGTTCAGTTGTATGAATCATCACAATTTATCCATCCCCTTATTGGTGGGCATGTAGGTTCTTCCCAGTGTTTTGCAGCAATGAATATACTTAAAAGATGTCTCTCTGTGCCCATGTGTGAGTTTCTCTAGGGGTAAGTACGCGGAGATGAGGTTCCTGGGTCTTTAGGCTTGGAGGGGAAATTTTGGGGTCCTTTGGGCTTATTAAGCATCTTCCTTCTAACCAGATATTGCCAAACTGCTTTCCCAAGCGATTGTGCTAATCCATGCTCCTACCGGCAGTTTATGGGAGCTGTTTTTAGCTCCAACAGCCTGGATGTGGTTAATGTTCAACCTCACGGGTGATCAGTGACATATAAACTAACAGAATGGTGAAACATACTGTGTCCATCAGAAAGCCATAGTTTTTCTTCATGATAGTATCTAATTTGGGCTAGGAAAAAAACAAACACAAGTGATAACAGCCTTGTTGGGGAACAGTTTGGGGAGTAGCTAACCTTTGAAGATGCAAAATGGCGCATGTCTTTCAGCCCAACTTAGATCCTTGGTGGTGTGGAGCTAATACCGTACAGCAGTTAAGAACTGTATGTGCTGATACGGAAAGATCTCCCAAGGCACACTGTATATCATAATGCACCAAAGTGTCTGGAAGGCTGCATACCTAACTGATGGCAGTGGCCACCTCTGGGGAGGGACAGGGTGTTGGGGGGAACAAAGAGCAAGGAAGGGGGCTTTAGAGTTTTTCACCTGCAATCATTAATTTGCTTGATTGTCGTACAGTGGCACTGAATTTCATGAATATTAACAAAATAAGTAAAATCAAAACAATTCCCAATGTAAAAAAAAAGAGAGAGTGAGAGATAATGCTGATTCGGTCACTGCAAGTCCAGAAACATGGGTGGAAGCCACGGCAGTCCTTTGTTTCTTTGTCCCCCGCAGCCATTGTGTGTGCCCCCCTTGGCCTTCAGCCAGCACCTCAGCTGTCCCGGGGAGTCAGAAGTCCGTGACCTTAGAGGGCTCGATGGCTGGGCTTGTGGTGGTTGGCCTCATGTTACCCTTGGCTGTGCCCCGACTGGTACCACGCCAGGGGGTATGGTAGGGGCACCCTTGGGGCCTGGTTATCTTCCTCCTTGCTCCCTTGCAGAGTGGCGGCCCTGATTTCCCTTAGAGACACAATTAGTAAATCCAAGGAAGGGGTGGGGGTGGGGGACTCCTCTCGGGCGCCTGCAGCCCCCTGCTGGCCTTGGAGAAGCCTGTTGCCACAGGGGCTCCTGCTGGAGGGGTGGCGCTCCCGAGGAGGGCCAACCACAAGGCCCGAGACCTGGGCCCCAGGCTCCGAGTCACCCAGGCTCAGGCAACCGGGACCTCAGTTAAGCACATCAGACACTTGTGCCCAATACCTTAGGTCTGGAGGGGGAGGAAGTCAGAGGAGTTGGGGGCCACGAAGCATTTCCTCCCGCGCCACCATGGTGGTGGCGGTGGTGGTGGTGGTGGCCGCGGTGGAGGACCGTGCTGCCAACGCTAGAGGCCCAAAGCTCTTGTGTGGGATGTGGCTGTGTCCTTGGATGCCCAGTTCCCCTTTTCCCGCCAGTTTCTGATTCTCCGGCCTCCCCGACTCTTTCCCGAGCTCCCCCCATGGCTTTCCAAGAAAACCGTCTTGCTTAAATTAACTAGGGTTGGTTTCTGTTGTTTCTAACCAAGAATCCCAAATGGCACACTTGCCAACCTCATAACCCACTTTTGTGCCTGTTTTTTAGTCACATGAAATACCCGGAATGGCAAAGGGTCAGGCAATTTCTGTTGACAACACAGTGGACCCGTTACTGGCAACTGGAGCCCTGGTTCTAGAACAGCAGGCTTCGGGCCCCTACACAGGAAGCAGTCCTTTTGGACAGTTGGTCATTTGGCGTGTTCAGGAAAGATGCCTCCCACCACACTAGACTTCTTGGTTTCTGGACTTGTTTCCTGGCTGTGGGATAAAGAGCCCCACATTGTGGCCACTGATTTGGAGTATAAACCACTGTGTCTTGTAAGACAGCACCCCAGATTCCCGAGGTGGTCCCCCTAGCTAACGCTACAGCTGAACTGTCATGGGGCCTTTCCCGGCTCGAAGGCACTACCCTCTCTTAGCCCTCTGTTCTAGCTACATCCTTCCACATCTGTGCCTGCACCTCTGACCTGAAATGCCCTTTCCAGCCCTTTCCAGTCAGTTCTACCCATCCTTTAAAAAGTCCTGTTCGCGTGCCAGCTCCTGAGAATGGTACTTTCTGACACACCTAGCTCCTTCGCTCTCTGGGTCCTATCTCTGTGAGGCCTTGAGGTCAGGAGCTCTCATTCCGGAGCCATCCCCATAGGCCTGGCGCTCAGTGCTTGCCTCAGAAGTATTCAGCAACGCTTGCGGACAGGACAGATGAGCTCCTCTCCCAAGGTGGGCGTGAGGCAGGGGTTGTGTTCAGACGACCCGGGAGAAACCATGGGGTCTTGGCCCAACCAGGCGGTTCAGAACCAGCCTTAGCCCCACTCCCACCCCCAGCTTCTGCCACCCTGCCCCCCCCACCCCCCCACCTCCTCTTACCACCCTCCATCCCATTTTCTGTTTGTCCTGCTGAGTTCCCCAGTGTTTCGGAGACTGTTCTCAGGCCCAGGGCCTGTAGCTAAAAAGCGGTGCTCCTCTTGAAGATGGAGAAATATGAGGCAACAACCAGCCTCAAGACACCTTTCTGTGGCCTGGGCTGAACCTCTGCCAAACCCGGAACTGAGAGGATGTTTGTCCGTGAGCACTGGCCTGGAGCAAGCTTTCAGCCTGACTTGGCATTCTCATCTGTACAATGGGACTTTGCCACCAGGCAGGTCGCTGCAGGCTTCGGCTGACCCCTGCATGCCTCTCGCCCTACTCCCTTCCTCCAGACTGTACTATCCTAGAACATCAGCGAGGCTTCCTAATCCCTTACGTGGGGATATGATTTCCCCCCAGACCCCTTCACATTCAGGGGGATGTCACTGGATCCTCCCATCAACCCTGGAAGGTGAACTGTAAGGACACTGAGGTTCGGAAAGGTGGTGAGCGTTCTGAAGAGACGGAGGATGTCTGCTTGGCCGGGGAGGGCAGCAGCCGTCCCGGCCCCAGTGTGGTGAGGAGCGGGTAGGGGTGCGGTCCGCAGCGTCAAGGTCCAAGCTGGCTCCGGCTGGACTCCGCTCAGGTGCTCTGGTCACAGGCAGCACAGCCTGCCAGCTTCCCGGCAGCATACTACAGGCCCAGGGGGCATCCGGACGAGAGGGCACCAGGCATCTGGATGGGAAGAGGAGAAACAAGACACGCGATTGTAGAGGGGTTCTGCCATAGGAGCTGGGGAGCGGGAGAAGGTAACGGCTTATAGTGGGAGGAATGTGGCTAAAGCAGGGCCTGGGAGGCCTGGGAGGCCTAATATGCATTGGAAATGCATGAAGACAAATCTCCAGGGAACCCAGGGGAACGGAGCCCAAGGCACTGCTCGGCCCAGACCATACTTGCATTCAGCGAACACGGTCCTGCCCATTCTGCACTCGGAGCTGAGGGTTCAGAGCTGCCTGGGTTAGTTCAACAGATATTTATTGACCCTCCGCCTGTGGCGTGTTGGATCGGAACCTGCAAGGATGAATAAGGCTTACTTAGTCCTTCCCTCAAAGAGCTCATAGTCTAGGGTGGGAAACAGACTTGTAAAGAGAGGATGGCAACCTTCGGTGGAAAGTGCTACATGGAAGTAAACACGGGGTGACGTGTAAGCAAAGAGCCTGGCTGGCTGCGCTGGGAAGGGAGGCTTGTCGGAGGCATCCCAGATGGGGCCACTCTGAAGGCATGAATAGGCATTAGCCAGGTGAAGAAAGGGAGGCAGGGAGGTTAGGATGGGCCCTCTGAAACATTATCAATGAGAGTGTCAATTGGTGCGTTTGAAGGGCCCTTCAGTGAAATGTATTAGCATTTAAAATCCGCACACCCTCTGACCCAGCAATTCCACTAGTAGAATTTCTCCTACATGAGCAAAAGCACAAGGTTGTTTGTACAAGGATATTTATTGTTGCATTGTTCGTAGTAGCAAGAGACTGGAAAGCATTTCCATGTCCATCACTAGCGGCCCGCTTAAATAAATCATGGCTCAGTCATCAGATGCGTCACTAGATAGCCTTTACCCAGATGAGGCCGATCCACAGCTATTGCCATGTAAGAATATCCAAAAGCCGAGGAGTTATAAGAGGGAGGCATAGAACAGTGAGGACAGGGGCGCCCGGGGGGCTCAGTCGTTTAAGGGTCTGCCTTCGGCTCAGGTCGTGATTCCCAGGGTCCTGGGACCGAGCCCCGCATCAGGCGCCCTGCTCATCATTGGGGAGCCTGCTTCTCCCTCTGCCCCTCCCCACACGTGTGCTCTCCCTCCCTCTCTCTCTCTCTCTCAAGCAAATAAATAAAATCTTAAAAAAAAACTAAAAAGAACATGAGGACAGTTACCATGCATGTTTCACAAGAGAAACACGCACATCTGTGCTTACCTGTACACAGAATGTCTCTGGAAAGATAAACAAGAAACAGGAGTTGAGGTCAGGGCTGAGAAGGAGCCTCACTTTGTACCGTGTGCCCTTTTGTCCCTTTAGAGTTTGTGTGAATTAGATGGGTTGTTGTGTTTTTTTGTTTTTTGTTTTTTTACCGTGTGTATACGTGATCAATAGAGAGAGAGGGAGAGAGAGACACAGGGAGAGACCTCAGCAGGAGGACAGAGACCTCAGGCAAAGGGAACTGAGTGAACAAATGCACAAGGTATGAAATAGTACGGCGTGTGTGCATGCCCCCTGGGGAGGAGCAATGTTGGCCCAAGTGGGCCCTACCGGGAGCAGAGGAACCGCAGTTCAGCTTGCCTCTTGAGGACAGGGTGTCGGGGCTGGGCCCCAGAGTAAGTCCACTATCATCTCCAAGATCTCCAGGTTGTGTACAAACAACGCAACAATAAATATCCTTGTACATAACAGATGATCAGGAAATCTACCATCACTGTAGCTGATGGTGGTTCTCTCAGTGGTGGGATGATAGGTAATTTTAACGTTCTTTATGTTTTGAGGGCATTTCTCGAATTTTCTTCAATAAGCAGGTGATCTGGGAGAAAAGGTAAAAACAAAATCGGAATGTCACTGGAACACTGATTCAAGCCTCTCAAGGCGAGCTCTTCCTGAGGGAAGCCAGGCAGGTCCTTGTCAGCAGCAGAAGGGACTGACAGAAAGACCAGGGTGTTTGGAGTCAGACCTTCATCTGAAACGGTTTTCATGCTAATTAACTGTGAGTGGTGAGCAAGGCACATACTCCCTCCGCCTCGGTTTGCTTATTTCTAAAATGGGACAAAAGAACGCCTATCTCATGGGGTGCTTGGAATGAGCAAATGAAAAAACAGATGGACAAAACACGCTCTAAAAGCCTAAGGTGATGGTCGTTGGTTGTTACCATTTCTACTGGCTTTTTTTTCCCGGGACTGGAACAGCAGGAGCCCAGGACCTCCCAAAGAAGAAAAACCACTACTCCCTGGGTGGAAAGAATCACCACCACACGCACACACACACACACACGCGCACACACACACGCGTGCACACACACACACACACACACACCCCGTTCTCTCTTCAGCAATTTAGCAAGGCTGACTCCGGTTGCCTGGGCCCCGGTCTGCAGAAAAATACTTAGCAGGAGTCCAACATTCCCTTTGGAAGTGGAGTGCGGCAAGATAGGGGAGGAGGAGGAAGCAAAATGTTTGCTATTTTTTTCTGTGCAATTGACTCTGCGGGCCGAGGCCCTTTGCTCACTGCTGTCTGTGTGCACAGATGGTGGCGGAGCCCCTCCTGGTGAAGGGCTTGGCTTCCTGTTGAGCATGCCCACCCCATTCAGGCCCGCTGAGGAATGTGGGCTGGTCCCGGCTGGATGGGCTCAGTGTCTGCCCTGGCCCCTCCCTGAGCCCCGGCCTGACCCCTCCTCAGGCCTAGATGAAGGAGCTTCTGTGTCTTGGGGCCCCGCCTGATTAGATATGGCTGCCACATTGACTCCTCCCTTGCAGGCTGGGCACCGGAGAAAGAAAAGCACGAGGCTTGCCCGGAGTCCTCCCAGCTCCGAGAGTGGCTGGCCTCAGAGCTCATCTGGGTCTGTGGGAGTAGAAAGTTGCTGTTAGTCTCTTTGTTCTAAGTGGACGAGTCCCAGAGTGCTGGCTAGGTTCAGGCCAGCGAGGGGGTGGGGGGCTTCCCTGGGCCCAGTCCCCAGGGTTGTCAAGGGAAAGCCTGGAATATATATATATATACACACACAAATCTGGTGGACTCCAAATCGTGGTCCAGTGGCAATTCTGCAGAGGTGGACCTTGTTTGTCGCTCACAGGTGGGTAGCCTGAGGTAGCAGGTGGTGAGGCCCATGATCACCAGAGCAGAGTATAAGGGGTTCTTTGCCCTTTCCCGTTTTTTTCTCTTCTCTGCTTCCAAAGAGCTGCTTGACTACTTCTCAGCTCTGAGCCTTGAGTGAGTCACATCACCTCTCTGAACCTCACTCTCTTCATCAGTAACACGGGCACGATAACCTCATGGGGCCGCTGTGAGGGGGACATGAAGACATAGCGTGGTGGCATGACGTAGGAGACACTCTAGAAGTGGCCTTTCCTTCCTGTATTTATTAAGCACTTCCTTTTGTGGAGTGCTGGGCAATCCAGAAGTGACCGAGATGGTCTCCGCCCCCAAGCAGTCTCAGGGGTTCCAGTCCCCTTGTCCTTTAGCCCAGCTTAACCTCAGGCCCTGCTTCTGACCAGGGGATTCCGGCCTGTCCCTGAGACCCCGGCACTGCTCAGGTCAGACGTCTGAGGCCCAGGCTTCCTGTTGCTGCCCCAGGCTCTGTAGCCTCAGCCTAGCCTCAGCCTAGCCCACAGCCTAAAGACAGTCCTCCCCGGGCAGCCTGCCAGCCTGCTACCAAACACTTCCAGAAGCATATCGTGCAATTTTCACAACAGCTCTACAATGAAGGTGTTCTGATCCCTAGTCTCCAAGATACCTGCTTTCAAGTCCCAGTGCTATCTTTCACATGCGTTGCAACCTTGGGCAAATGCCTTCGCCTCTCTGTGCCTCAGTTTTCTCATCTGCCAGTTGGGAGTTAAAGAAGAGTCGCTCCCTTTTGAGGAGGGCAGTTAGGGTGCTGAAACGCTGCCTGATGCATATGAAGCTCTCAATTCTTGTTAACTGCTATCCTCAGGCAACCGAGGCTCAGAAGGGGAAATGACCTGCTCAAGGTTACACGGCTGAGAAAGTGGCAGAGCTGGGGCCGTTACCCTAGCCTTCCTGACAGTAACAACTGCCACACTGTGCTCCCTACCTTCTGGATTTCTAGATTCTGTGCCTGGATTTCCTCTGACAGGCCGCTGCCAGCTCATCAGGACTGTGTTGGATTTCCCATGCTGACTTCCTGACAGGGCCATCGCAAGGGCCTGCTGCCATATTCTTGCAATCTGACCCACCGCCCCCACCCCCCCAGGCAGGCCTCCTTCTGGGTTCCTATATAATTTGGTCTATCATTGGGCCCTGCCTCACTCCATACTTGAAGGAATAAAACTCACAAGGCCAATATAGAATATCATGCTTGCACCTTAAAATATTGACGTATTCAGTCCTTAGAGGTAGGTGCTCTGCCCACCCCCATCTTCCGTGTGGGGAAACTGAGGCACAGAGTGGTTAAATGATCTGCCCAAGGCCACACAGCTCTAAGTGATAAAGCCAGAATTCAAATCCAGGCAGGCTAGCTACGGAGTCGCTGCTCTTAACCATTACCCCCCCAGGAAGGAAGAGTTTTAGAAGCTGGGTGGGCCAGTCAGCCCTCTCCCACCGCAGTGAGCCTGGCCACGTCTGACACAAAACTTCACGGGAGTGCAAGCCAGGTCGGATTTGTTCACAGCTGACTCCTCAATGGCTAGCACATTCCCTGGCACATGGTAGGTGCTGAATACATCACTGTTGAATAAGTGAATGAATGAATGAATCAATGAATGAAACCAAAATAGGGTGGGGCCGTGAGGAGGGAGGAAAGGGACAGATTGGAGAGATAAAAGGGAGAACTGAGCAGATTTGGACACTGATCCAATTGGGGGCGTGAGGAAGTCTTGGATGACTCCCAAGATTTTGGCTTTTGGGTGACTCGATGATGAGGTCATTTACTGAGATAGGAGCTCTATAGGAGGGACAGAATGCAGGGGTGGAGAGAGCAGCACTGATAAATTCGGTTTAGGATGTGGAGTTTGGGGAGCTTTTGAGACATACAAAGGGATGTCCAGCAGGCTGTTGGATACAGGCTTGGAGCTTAGAAGAGGCATTTGGGTCTCGGGCCCTGCCCCCTCCAATCACACTTGAAACCGCTGGCCCACTGGCCTTTACTCTTCCTACTGGGAAGGAAAGGAAGGAATCTTTGATGGTGGGAACGGGGGGGGGGGGTGCTTTTCTAAACCAAACAAACGCATACACAGTGCCTGCTTGTTGAGGATCAACTTGCCTGGCTCTTGGCACATGTAGGCTGGCTTCCAGGGCGGACCCCCCTCCCACCACCCGCCAGCCCCTGCCGCCTACTCCCTGCCAAGGTGAGCTCTGACAGGGCGACTTGTCATCTTTTCAACACCTCATTTTTCCCTCCTTACTCACTGCCCCGGGAGAGGTCCTTCCTGTTTGCACACCTCAGGGGCTAGGCCAGGAGGAGGAACAAAAACAGCCTTCATGGTGCAGGGGGAGGGGAGGGCAAAAGGAGGGGGCTGAGGGGAGAGGAGGAGAGGGAAGAGCAGGAGGCGAGGAGGAAGGGGGAGAAGGTTGGAGACCCACCTTCTGTCTCCCTTCCCAGGGCTCATCACACACACACACACACACACACACACACACACACACCGCACAGTGCACTCACTGTGTCCTGGAACTGGGGAGGCTGATTCCCAGGTCAACCCAAATGGGTCAGGATCCCAGCTGGGTTTAGAAACTAGCTATCATGTCTTCTCTGCCTCGCTTCCCCCCCCCCCCCCCCCCCCCGGCCCAGAAACCGCTGCCTTGCCTTATCAGCAGCCGGCCAAGGCCCAAGGCCTCCTTTCCCAGCTCCCCCCCCTTTTTCTCTGGGTGTGCAGCTCCGCGGGTCTGCACCCCCTGGCCCCATGCCCAAGGCTCCCAGAGCCCCCCCCCCACCCCCGCGCCATTCCCGCTCCCGGCAGGCCCCCTCCCGGGAGCCCCGCCCCCGTCAGCGGCCGACCCGCAGGTAATCCCCTCCCCCTTCCTGCCCCCGCAGCTCCAGCCCCTTCCAATTAGCGCAGTCTCGGATCCCCTCTGCTGGGAACGGGGCGGGGGGGGGCCCTCCGGCTCCCTCCCCCACTCGGCTCCCACGTGGGGAGCCTCGCTCCCAGGCCGGCAGCCCCATTCACAGCGCCCTCCGCCATTGTCCGCGGCCTGTCACTCACGCATGGCATTAGCATTTCTAAAGCCCACTTCTCCTAGTCGCCGCTTTGGCTTCAGCCTGGGCAGAGGAACTTAGCCCTATAGAACAACTAACAATTACAACTAACCTTCAAGAGCACTTTAGAGTATATAATTCACGTTTCTATATAGCCATTTAATTTACTTCTCACAACAGCCCTTAACAGTGGGACACTGACATCCCCGAGAAGTTCGGTGAGTTGTCCAAGGTCACAAAGTAATTTCTAAAGCCGAGATTTCAGCTCAGGTTTGTCTGCTGCCAAAGGCCACATTCTTTCCACTACACCACCTTGCCTCTTTGTCAGGCTGAGCTCGCTTCTGCTTGGCTGGGCTTTCTTAAAAGGTGGGCATGGTGGCTTGATGCTCCTGCAGAGGGGATGCTGAATTCAGCCCGCTGGGGAGGTCCTGGGTGGTTTCTGGGCTGCCACTAACCCAGGGATTCACGGGCGGTGAATGCTTCGGGCCACCACCTGGAGAACAAAGCCTGGCCCAGAAGGAAGCAGGGGGAAGTGGTCCTAGGCTCCAGAACCAGATGCCAGGCTCATATCCCAGCCCTGCCACTTGGCAGCGGGTTGGCTTTAGGTAAGTGACTTCACTTCCTTGGCACCTACCTCGTAGGGTTGTAGTGAGCATGACGTGGGCTAATATGCATACAGGACATAGGGTAGTGCCTGGATGGTACGATGTGAGTCAGTCAGCACTACTCCGTGCTCATCCACAATGCTTCTGGGGTCAGGAGCAGCATGGCGTGAGCAGAGAACGGCTCTATTATCAGACAGCCTAGGATTCCATTTCTGACTCTGCCCTTCACTGCCTGTGTGACTTTGGATAAATGACTTACACTCTCTGGGCTTCCACTTCCTCAGCAGTAAAACGGAGATAGTAATTGTTCTCACTTTCCTGAGTTGTTATGAAGAGTACTCTTTGCCCAAGGGTTCTCTCAAAAGGTGGACTAACATAGACACTATATGCTTTCACAATTATTCCGAATAATTCTGTTCAAGATCTTATTCAACATCTGTAAATCTTTTGCCTCTTCCTGCCTCACCTCTGACTCAGGGATTGCCCCCCCGAGCCCCCTGGGCTCCAGCTGCTCTCCAGATCTCTGTCTGATCTACTCCTAGACCATAGTAGATGAAGCATTTTCTGAGCTTGCCCACTGACCCTGAGTTGCAGACGATAGAGGACACATAGGATTCTCCATGTCTGTACCCTGTTTTTCTCTGGGAGGGGAAAATAACCCCTCACATGAGCCCAGTACAAAGTCCATTCCCACCTATTAGGCATGGGACCCTCCCCCTCCCCCACAACTACTCTGGGCCACAGTAGGGCAGGGCAGGCTCTGTTTGGTCCCATCTGACAGCAGGGGGTGCCAAGTCTCAGAGGAGGGAATAATTTTGCCTCTAGCTTCGATAGCCAGGAGCTTAGACCAAGTCTCAAATCAATGCCCTCAGGGGTAATGTCCAAGCAAAATGGCCCCTTTTTCTGTGTTCTGGTACCCATTTGCAAGGTTTGACACCTACAGGTGCGTGTGTTGGTCCATCCCACCTTCATAAACAAAGCCTTGAATCACCAAAGAAAAAGCATTTCGTGAACTGGAAGTGGAATCCCTATTTCAATTCTACAGACATTTGACCTTGGTGATAAGAAGGTCACTTTACTCCAATGGTGACCTTAAGCAGTCAGTATTTTCTTCAAAAGAATCATTTGAATTGGGACACCTGGGAGGCTCAGTGGGTTAAGCGGCTGCCTTCGGCTCAGGTCATGATCCCAGGGTGCTGGGATCGAGTCCTGCATCGGGCTCCCTGCTCAGTGGGGACCCTGATTCTCCCTCTCCCTCTGCCTGCTGCTCCCGCTGCTTGTGCTCTCTCTCTCTCTCTGACAAATAAATAAAATCTTAAAAAAAAAAAAAAAAAGGAATCATTTGAATAGGCCAGCATTGTTCCAGTTGGGTTATACCTAGTCAACATCACTTGGAAACTCCTTTGTTTCCTCAAACCTCCAGATCAGAACCCTACTAACGACATTTCCCTAATGGCTATAGGGTTTCCGTTTAGGCCAGTGACTCAGCTGGGCCAGGAGTTGGGGTGCGTGGAGGGGTGAATTACAGAATTCCCAAAGGTATGTGTGGTTGGTAAAAGCATATTCAATATACCTATTTTCTCCCCCTGGTGGTCTAACCTCCAGAAAGTCAAGCTTATATCAAAATCGTTCTGGTTGGTATGGGATACACAGAACATGGAGGGGGGTTGTGCACGAATGAAGACTGAGAAGCTTTTAGCCAGCTGGGTTCTCAAAAAAGGTAAAAACCGGCTGCCTGGCATACCACTGGGCTCACTTCTGCTCAAACTGCTCCTGTTACTGGAAAGATGACCTGACTCTCTGCACAGATTTAGGAGGCATGTGACAGTCCCAGGCCAAGTCCCAGCATCTACTGGCCATGAGAAATGAGGGGCCAAGCAACACATAACCGGGGATGTTTCCAGAAGAGGCAGTAGAGACCACAGATTTATGTTCTGGAGAACGTGAGCCTCTACTGGTGCTCATCTTACTTCTTGAGAGCTTCACCATTTTCTGGACGTTTTCTCTACTGAGAACTGGGTACCGTGGGCATGTAGGGGAGATCGGAGGGGTGTAGAATAGGTGGACAGGAGTAGGATGTTCAAGGTGGAGGGGGCTTTAGGCCAACCTTCTTGTTGTACTATCCAGAGAGGGCAAGGGGTTTCCTCAAGCTCACCAGTGACCCGACATCAGCAACTGGAGTAGAACTCAGGTTGCTGAACTCCCAAGTCAGTACCCATTTCATCTCCTCCACGCAGTGCACCAACCTCACCCTGCAGTTATTTTACTTCTCTGTACCCGGGGCTCCTCCGAATCCACACTCCGTTTCTAGATCTGTGTTGTTTAATACTGCAGCCTCTCGCCGCCCGTGCCCTCTGGGCGCCTGACGTGTGCCCAGGTGGAATTAAGATATGCTGGGAGTGTAGGGGCGCCCGGGAGGCTCAGTCCGTTAAGCGTCTGCCTTCGGCTCAAGTCATGATCCCGAGGTGCTGGGATCGAGCCCCGCATAGGGCTCCCTGCTCAGCAGGAGCCTGCTTCTCCCTCTCCCTCTGCCTGCCGCTCTGCCTACTTGTGCTCGCTCTCTCTGTCAAATAAATAAATAAATAAAATCTTGGGGGAAAAAAAGATATGCTGGGAGTGCAAAATATGTACTTGGACTTGGAAGATTGAGTGTGGAAAAAAGAAAGTAAAATATCTCATTAATAGTTTTTCTGTTGATCACATGCTGAAATGATACTACTTTGGATATTTTGAGTGAAAGGAAATGTATTATTAAAATGAATTGCACTTTTTATTTATTTATTTATTTATTTTTTAAATTTTGTCTATTTATTTGACATAGAGAGACACAGCGAGAGAGGGAGCACAAGCAGGCGGAGTGGGAGAGGGAGAAGCAGGCCCCCTGCCGAGCAGGGAGCCCGAAGTGGGGCTCGATCCCAGGACCCTGGCATCATGACCTGAGCAGACACTTAACGACTGAGCCACCCAGGTGCCCCTAATTTCACTTTCTAAAAACACTTTTTAAAAACACTTTTTAAACTTAGCTACTAGAAAATTCCATATGTGGCTTGCATAATATTTCTATGGGACAGCACGGTGCTAAATCTCTAGCAGAAGTGACCGGGTTGTCAGTTCTGACAAGAGGCCGGGACAGGGCAGGGCAGGTAATGGAGGAAGGTCCCAGCAGACATCAAGAAGCCAAGGTCCAGGGTGCCTGAGTGGCTCAGTCAGTGAAGCGTCTGCCTCCGGCTCAGGTCATGATCCCAGGGTCCTGGGATCGAGCCCCACATTGGGCTCCCTGCTCCGCAGGAGCCTGCTTCTCCCTCTCCCTCTGCCTGCCGCTCCCGCTGCTTGTGCTCTCTCTCTCTCTCTCTGTCAAATAAATAAATAAAATCTTTTAAAAAAAGAAGAAGCCAAGGCCCAGCTTGACAGCAGGAGGGCTGGTGAGCCCAGGCTCAGCGGCTGGGCAGGAGTCAGGCAGACAGGTTGTATCTAGTAATGAGACTCTGATGGGAAGGTCGTGGCGGCAGAGCCACAGGGCATGGGGCTGGGAGGCCTGACTACAGTCCAGGGAAGCCTGGGCAGTAGCCCTTGAAAGCAGTGATTACATGCTGGAGGCCCCAGTCTCTAGACTGGGCTGCATTCCAGTTCTGCCATTTGCTAACTGTGTGACCTTGGACAAGTTACTTCACCTCTGTTGCTCAGGTTCCTCATCTGTAAAATGAGAGTAACGTTAAGAGTTCCTATGTCACAGGATACATGTCAAGCTCTTGGAACAGTGCCTGACACAGAGTCACTACTCAAAAGGCGTTGGTTAGCATTATTGTCATTACCTGTCAGGGAAGCAAGCTGGGATCATAACCCTCTTCTAGCATCCTTCTGCATTCCTAGGATGGGCCCAGATTTATGGGGCTAGCTGTCAGATCTGGGCTACCAAGCAGAGGTACAAGCTAATGAAGTGAAACCACTTACAGAAGATGCTGACCGTCAAGCCAGGCGTCCAGGTGAAGCTTCAGCCAAGGTTGGGGATCGGGGGCCTGGATGGTGGCTCTGTGGCCACAGCTGTGGTCCCAAGAGGCTGCCGGCCCTGGAAACCGGGCAGCTCAGCCCCACTCAGGTTCCCACTGCCCTTTCCGGGACCATCCCTAGATAGGAGAGGCTTTGTCCCAGCCCTGCCATGCATAGGGATTCCGGGCCTCGGCCCTGCAAGGAAAAATCACATGGAGACATATAAATCCCTCTGTCTATAGCTGAAATAACAAGACCCAGTTCTTGCTGCAAAGCAAGAAGCAGCATTTAACTGCTCCAAATGCGGCCGTTTCTGTTTGTGCTTGTCTCTAGGCTTAGAGAGCTTGTATAGGCAGACACAACACTCCATTGATATTCTCAGTCATGCCCAGCGGTTGAGCTCATCTTCCCCTTGATAATGGGGTTGCAGCCTGGGTCCGGCCCAGGATTCTAGTTGAATTCTAGAAAGTATGTCCTGCTCCCCTCCCTCCTCCTCCGCGCCACAATGTTACGAGGCCCTGCAAATAGGAAAGCGCAAGGGTCAATAGTAGACTTGGAACAAAAAAGGATTTAGGAAATACTTTTTAATATCTGGCCTAATCCGTCGAGGTGTGAGACACTGGAATAGGAGGCCCAGCGAGCCTGAGATGATCCAGTCTGAGGAAGGGAGTGATTTCTGGCTTCCCCAAGGCTGATATTTCCCCTCAACTTCAGAAGTGGGAGAGAAGACTTGCCCATCTGTTTGGAATTTACTGCAAGAAAAAAGAGAGATGGGGAGGGAGGGAGGGAGAGAGAAAAAAAGAGAGAGAGAAGAATGAGGAGGATGTAAGTGTGTGTGTGTGTGTGTGTGTGTGTGTGTGAATGAAAGAGAGAGGAAGAGAAATCATTCTCCTTGGCCACCATCTCCCCAAACCTTTTCCTTCGTATTGATCCTTAGCAGCACTGGCATGAACACCAAGAGTCAGGAATTTTCAAAGCCCCCTGGGGCAAAGCCTTCGAGAAGATAATGTGCCATTGGTGATTGCCAGCCTGGTAGTCTAAATGGTAGAGTGTGGCTTGGCTCGTCCCCTAGACCCAAGTGGCGGAGCAACCATCACCAGATGCTTCTAGAGAGAGTATATGTATGTGCACACACAAAGTGTGTGTGCACGTGTGCGTGCACGTGTGTGTCATGGGGGACATCTCCAGCTGAGCCCCGTCGGGAGCCCACAGGGCACCCAGAGACAGCCTCAGCAGGTTTGACAAGGTGGCAGGCAGATCAGAGAGGAGGTAGGAGCTGAGCTGAGGCAGGCTGGGCACGAGACTCGTGGTGCCCTCGAGAAGGCCTAGCCAGTGGCAGGCTGGAAACAAGGCCACTGGCCTGGTAACCTAAGCCCGGGTGCTCGCTACGTGACCACACTGTCCACAACCAATCGTGGGTGTTTGAGCCTGGCAGAGGGAAAGGGGGAGCACTAGTAGAAACCTCCTTATAGGGGGCCATGGCTGCCAAGCAAATCCAGAGACTTCCAAACTTCAAAGACATCCCGCCAGAGAATATGCCCAGACCCTAGGTTCGAGCTGGGGTGAGACAGACCGAGAGGGGTAGGGGATCTGCTTTCCTACAAAATGAGAACACTGACAAAAGGGAGCAATGTGAAGGGACGGGAGCATTGGCTGGGGAGCGGGGAGGCCTCCATGTTAGATGACTGAGTCCAGAGTCGGATCCACTCTGAGACCCTGAGCAATGACTTCCCCTCTCTGGGCCTCAGAGTCTCTATCTCTAAATGGGCAGGCTCTGAATGCCAGGCCCGATGAAGCCAGGGCTCACTGAGTCAAGATATATAGATTCTTTTCATGAGTGCAGACATCTTTGAATCCTTCACATCTGAGACTCAGTGGGACCTCCCAGAGCAATCATCCTTCCAGGCACACACCCCCTCCCCCCAACGACTGCCCCATCTCAGACCGGAATCTTCACGAACATTATCTTCAGGGGAAGGGGTGAACTATGCCCTCACCTCTCCCGTATCACCTGCACCTCTGGAAGTCCTTCCTGTGTCTCCCTTTTATCCCTTCTTTATGTTAGGGCTCGCCTGAAAGTAGTGTCTCTAGGGTCCCATTTTTAATTTCTTTTGTTTCCCCCAACCAAGGAGAGGAAGAATCTGACTGCACATCTGTTTGGAATTTGGGGGTGGGGGGAGGGAAATGAGGCAGCTCGGCTTCTCCTGCACTCCATGAGTTCCAGGCTGGGGAGAACCGGTGAGAGCCGGGGGCCTCCCTGCGCCAACCCCACCCCCACCCCCCATGGTCCTTGTCAGCTGCCTTCTCAGCCTGTCTCATCTCTGAGACAAACAAACAATCAGGAGGCAGACCTGAAACCTTTTGCCGAGGCGGCAAACAGCGTGGCCGGGCTCCGGCCTTAATGGGCCCCAGCCCCGGCCTGTCTGCTCCCTCCCGGCCTGCCTGCCTCCAATGTGTTTCTGATTTGTACTGAGCTAGCGGCTCTGCCACGCTGAATGTGGCAGCCACCTCAGCCCCGCCTCCCGGGGATCCAGGGCTGGGAAGGTTGGGAGAAGCCAGAAGCTTGGTGTAGAGGCCGGGGCAGGAACTTCTGAGATGTATACGCAGACGTGGCCGGGGGACGGGGGTGGGAGTAGGGATGGATTTCATCTGGCTATAAACAAACATGCTTCTCATTTAGGGACCTACGGGTGCCAGTCACCAGATCCCCCTTACCCATTTTCCAGGGGCCAGGCGGAGCGAGAGCGGGGATGGCGCTGCCGGGGAAGTAGATTGGGCTCTTTTTCGAGGAGTGCCACTCTCAAAAGGTGGTGGGGATTCTCCGAGGACGGGAAAGGCAGAGGTGGGCATGAAGAAAAGGAAGTTCCGAGAACTCTTGCCTCCAGAAGAGGCGTAAGGGTATGGAGATAGGACGTTCTGTCTGCGAAATAACTGAGCAGCGGGGGGCCAGGGAATGCAATCTTTCTGACTCCCCTTGCCCAGTCGTAGAATGGGAGAATGTGGGGTGTCATGGGGCCATTTCCTGTAAGCCTGTTTGTCCCAGGGAACAAGTGACCATCAAGGAGGCAGTCCCTGGGGCTGGATGGCCTGGCCCTGAGACACTAAGGGAGGGCATCATGTCATCTTTGCTCATTTGCCTCGCACACCTCCCCTTACACACACGTAGGCATCTCCTTGCACATTTGGGTTAAGCAACCTGGCACATTTTCCTTTGCCCTTTTGGCCCGGCCCTCTGTTTAGAGATCCCACCTGTGTGTTCTGGCGCGCTGAGGAGGCCGGCTGAGGAGACAAAGAAGGTGGCCACTTTGGCCCCAAAGTGGTTCTGAATGTGCTGATAAAATCGGTTTTCTTTCTCATTTGCTCCCCCCCCCCACACCCCCATCTTTTGCAGGCCCTTGAGCCACGGCTTGCTCTCTCCTGGATCTCTTTCTCCCTGGAACTGGGGCTGAGACTGGAGTCAGGGTCAGAGTTGAGTGGAAGCAACTGGCTTCACTCTAGCTGTGACCAGGGTGGGTGGAGACATCCCTCAGGCCCTGGCCTTGACAGTCATCCAACCACTGCTCTCTCAGCCTGGACCCAGCCTCCAGCTGGGGCTTGGTGGCAAGCCGGGCCCGGAAGGTAGTGGGGTGCTAGGCCAGCTGGGCAAAAAAGGTGAAGGGCCATGGAGAAGCTTGTGTTGTGTTCACAGCGGAAAGCCCTGTGAGCGGACGGGGACAGGCCGGGCCGCTGAGCCGCGAGCATGTCCCATCCCCTCAGTCTCCTTTCCAGACCCCCATTCATGGGAGTGTGGGAGGGCGGGGGAGCAGAACATCTTCAGGAAAGCATCCCCTGGGACCCTGTGGCTTTGTGGCTATTTATTCCTCCTGCTGCTTTTTCTTAAGCCCTAAACGTTTCTCACAGTGTCTAGCCAGTTCCAGTTATGTAAGCAGCATTGTGTGTTAACAAGAAAAATATCCAGTGGTGGTGTGTGGAATCCAATGGCCTTTGTCCCCCAAGCCACCCAGTACTTCCCTTCTCGCTGAGGCTAGGCCCCGCTGTGAGCTGGGGGATGGAGACTGTCTTCATAACCATTGCCTCTGTCACGGGATGGCACATGTATGCAGGGACCCTGTATGTGCGTGTGTATGTGTGTGTGTGTGTGTTTGCGCGCGTGCTTGTGCGTGTGGTGCAGTGTGTGGGGAACACACACCTTGCCCCGGGCACCTTTGGGGGCGAGGGGCACCAGGCTTGAGCTCAGCAGCGTCAGGGTGGACAGCAGGGTTCTGGCAGACGCCTCCCTCCTACAGGCACTGTCCTGATTAACAGCCAGGCGGCCCCTCCTCGGCTTCCCCAGAGAAATTTGCCTCTCCTCTTTCTGTATTCTTGCTCCACCCTTCCTGGTTTCCCCAGGGCTCTCCCAGGGCTCTCCCAGGGGCCCGGAAGCCACTGAGTCAGAGGCTGAGGGTGCTGTGGTAGAGGCAAGAGAGGCAGCTGCTGGGATAAACTGCAGGTTGCCCAAGCCAGCTGAGAAAAGCCTGAGGCTGAGCTCTGCCACCAGCGGACTCCTGGATGGGGCGGGGGCAGGGGGGGGGGGGAGGATACTCATTCCCAGTCTGAATCTCAGTTTCTCCATTTAAAGCATGTGGTGAGGGGCGCCTGGGTGGCTCAGTCCTTAAGTGTCTGCCTTCAGCTCAGGTCATGATCCCAGGGTCCTGGGATCGAGCCCCGCATCAGGCTACTTGCTCCGCGGGAAGCCTGCTTCTCCCTCTCCTACTCCCTCTGCTTGTGTTCCTGCTCTCACTATCTCTCTGTCAAATAAATAAAATCTTAAAAATAAATAAATAAATAAAAATAAATAAAGCATGCAGTGGGGGGGGGGGAGAGTAGATTAGATTGGCTATGAGGGGCACTAAAGCCCAGGCCGATGATGAGCCAGGGCCCCACCTACTGAGCTCGGCTGAGCGGGGCGACTGTGCCCGGGCGACTGGGTATCGCGAACGGTGCCAAAGGGCTCAGATTCTTTTCTCCAGGCAGCAGTCCCTTTAATCCTTCCTCCAGCCGCCAGCCACATCAAGCCGGCCCCGGCTGTGAGGGGGGCTCAGGCCCAAGCTTCCAAAGGGAGACAGAACCCACTCATTCACTGGCTCGTCCATTCACCCAATTCTGTTTCCATTTAGCCATCACGGACGGACACCCAGGGTGTCAGGCACTGTTCAACCCCGCCCAGCCCAAGAGACTTATTATCTTCGTCCCTCTGCTGTCGGAGGCCTCTGCCTGGCCTCTCCTCAGCTCAGCACCTTCTCCCCCAGGCTCTAGGGAGCTGACCCCACCCCCGCCCCTCCCCAACCCGGGCCCAGGCTCCTGTTCCGTGGCCCCTGAGCTCGCACTTTCTGGACGGCTGCCTGGCAGCTTTTTTTTCTAGGACAAGTCCCACCTCCGCCGGAATAGGCCTCCAGGCCTCCACTCCTGGCCTTATCTTTTACAGGCTATTTAGCCCTGTCTCCTTTTCTGTCCTGTTCTCTCTCCAAACGTTCAAGATTCCTCTCCCTGCTTGGCTTTATCTAAGGTGTGGCTGGGCTCCAGGCCTCCCCGGCGGAGCCTTCTGGATCCAGCCTTCAGTCATACAAACACGGCATACACACAGCCCAGCTCCGTGGCCCTGAGCCTCCCAGCCCCCCATGAGCACCTTCAAACCCAGCTCTTCTCTACACAGCTGTGGGCGGGCCTTTCCACAAAGCAAGACCCCCGGGGGGGGGGGGGGCGGCGGGCAGCCAGCAGGGAGGGGCCTGTGAATCAGTGGGGGGCTGGTTTTGCTCTGGGGCAAGGCTGGTGGAGGGGATGGGGGGGTGGGTAGGTGCTGGGGAGTGGGGATGGAGGAGTGTATGTCAGGGGACTGCCAGCTGGGGTATGTGTCAGAGTGAATGGGCCGGTGCGTGTCTCCATGTGTGACCCTCCCAGCAGCCGTCAGCCTGCATTAGCCCACACATGGCTGAGCCTGCACGTGGGCACGAGAGGCAGCAGGGCACGAGGGAGGGTGGAAACGACAAAAACAAAACAGAACACTAGCTGCAGGGGCAGAAGAGGTTTCTAGTCCTGCCTCTGCTGCCAGGTTTCTAAGGCCCTTCCCCCTGTCCGAGCCTCAGTTTCTCTCTGTGTAACTTGAGAGGGCTGAACCGGAGGTCTCGAAGGGCTAGTCCAGCTCTAACATGCTCTGGTTCCTTTATGTTCTGTGTACTGGGGCAGGCTCAGAAACTTCCTTTCTAGGGAAAGACACGACACGCAGAGTCACCTCTAAAATATCGATGAAATCTTAGACCCTCCTTCTCGTCCTTTGTCTTCCTAGAGCCAACGTAAGGGCAGAGGTGGAGGGGAGAAGCGCTGTGTTTGAGAAACGTCCGCCAGTTCAGGAGGGCGGCAGGTGGGGGGGTGTCCGAGGGGAGGTATCCCGGGATGCTGTGTGTGCACAGATGCAGAGAGGAGGCTGCTGGCGGGAGTGCGAGGAGCCCACGCCTGCCCCGTCACCACCGCCATTCCTCCAGGATGGCCTCAAGGGTGGTGGCGGTCTAGCGCAGGTCGGGCGTCTCTGGAGGCCAGCAAGCCCTGTATTTACCTGGAGCATGGGTGTTATACTATCAAGAAAGATGGCAAAAATTGGGGCACCTGGGTGGCTCAGTCGGTTAAGCAACTGCCTTCAGCTCAGGTCATGATCCTGGGGACCTGGGATCGAGTCCCGCATCAGGGTCCCTGCTTAGCGGGGAGCCTGCTTCTCTCTCTCCCTCTGCCTGCCACTCCCCTTGCTTGTGCTCACTGGCTCTCTCTTTCTGTCAAGTAAATAAGTAAAATCTTTAGAAAAATAGCAAAAATTTCTGAAGGTGTTTTGATTCGCACTTTCTAGAGTTTAAGCATGCATGTGTCATTACTGTTTTATTGGGAATGGCTTATGGGGGCTGGCGGGAAAAATTATAGGAGGCTAAAATCTCCCATGCCAGCCTTGGTACCACCACAACGGACCCGATTTTAATCCTGACCTTACCATTAGCTTCCCTGGATGGCCCTGGGCAAGTCACTCCCCTTTCCTGTGCCTCAGTTTGCCCGTCTGTACGAGGCTGGAGGGGCTGGTTGGGGGGGGGCGGCGGTTTCCACTGTCCCCAAAGGGCCAACCTAGCCAGCTTTCATGGGCAACAAATCCACCACTTCTCCCAAGACCTGGAGCTGTGGAGGAACTGCAAGAGGGAGGTCAGTTCCATTCATATTCCAATGAAAACAAGAGGCTGGCCTGGGAAGCACACTTTCTGAGTCTTGGTTTGAGGTCAGAGAGGTGAAGGGCCTTGCCCAAGGTCACAGAGCAAGTGGGTGGCGAAGCCAGTCCAGACCAGGTCTTCTGGGTCCCAGTCCAGTGCTCCACCATTGTCACCCACCCTTACACAGCTAATTTACCTCAGGGGGTTCTAGGAAAATGGATGGGAATGAAGAGCACTCTCGAGAGCCACAGCTGGGTCTGAGAAGGTTAAATTCCCAGCTGGAAGCATTCAGTGAGGCCTCCAGAAAACGGGCAGTCCTTACAACTTGCAAATAAGTACTTCAGGCCACAGGAAATGATCCCAGACCACAAGGCCCCAGGATTGCACCAGAACAGTCCTGCCTGCGTGTCAGCCAGCGTGTGGGAGAGGCAGCTTGGGGTGGGGCAGGAAGAGGCATCCTACAGACCTCGGCCTTTAGGCCCAGCTCTGGGGTTCTGCTAGCTGAGCAAACTCGGGCCAGTCACCAGCCCCCGAGCCCCATTTGTGAACTGGTAATCATAGGCAGTAGCTCCGCCTTGGGCCGCTGGATAACTAGGTGGACTGGCAGATGGGCAAAGGCATTGCGAACCGTAAAATGCGGCTCAGGCAGGAGGGACTGTCCTGTTCGTAGAATGGCTGCTTGTATGTATGCCTGATTTCTGGGTAACTTCAGAGGAGGTCGCCCTGGAGGTGCCATGTTCCAGGGCCGGTGCCTCCCGTTTGGAAAGAGTGGGGAAAGCGGGTGATTATTCTGTGTGTGGGGGGGGTGGTGAACGGATGTGCCCCTGAGGTCAGAGACAGTGGAGCTGGGGGCCTGTGGAGCCGCCTTTCATGTGGGGGCTAAACGGACGGGTCCTGAGGCCAGAGCTGAGGCCTGCGGGCACGAATGCCATTCCACAAAGCCCCCCACATCGCCCAGCCGGCAGTGACCACAGCAGCGCATGGGGGCACTTGGGGGAGGGGGGCGGGGCTTCTGGCCTTTTCTCTGGGAAGAATCTCCTTCCAAGACTGTCCCGGCTAGAACACAGGATTTCCATTTCAATGCTCCCTGGCAAGCTGCCCTCCCCAGAAATCTGCTAAAGGCCCACGGAAAAGCCTTTAAAAACACACTAATTACAAACAATTCCTCAGCTTCTCCTGATTTCCCTCCACGCGGCGCTGGGGGTGGGGCAGGGCGGGCTTGGATGGGGAGGGGTCACTAACTGGAGACTGCAGCTTTTGTGTGTCAAAACCCCACCGGAGCTCTCTCGGCCCCGAGCACTGACCCAAGGGGCTCCTTGGGCTCCCGCTTCCTTCTGGGTGCCCAAAGGCCTAGCGAGGCCTGGGTGGTTGGGAGAAGCCGTGACAGCCTAGAGCGGGTGACTGGGTCTCCAAGAAGCCTGCTGTAAATGGGGCCCGCACAGGAACTTCACGGGGCACTGCCTGCCCTCACCCGGCTAGGCCTGGATGCCAGGTGCCGGCCTCAGCCCTGCCCTGCCCCCTGCTGCCGCTGGGCCCAGTAAGCCAAGCCCCTATAGCCTGCCGGCCATGGCGGCCATCGTTAGATGGGTGAGAGATGGATGGATTCCCTAATTTCTACCCGTGGCCCCTCAGGGAGGGAGTGGGATGTCAGGTAATGGTTTCGGAGCTCTCTAAGTCCGACAAAGCTCTTTCTTTATAGTGGCTCTCCACAGTCCTGGCCTAATCTGGGAGAGAGCCTGGGGCATCTTGGCTAAGGTTCGGCTTGCTCACAGCAACGCGGCAAGCAGGGCCCCAGCCCTGGAGGGGTCATTCTGGGCCTTTAGGAAGCTGAATGAAAGGAACGCCACTAATCTGTTCTGACTGGCCTCAACTCATGTCTTTGTTCATGAAGGGATGCAGTGCCTTGGGCGAAGGGGGGGCACTATTTCATGCCTCTCAGGCCTCTGTCTGATAGTAACAATAATCGCCAGCACGCAAAGAGCAGGTACTCCGTGCCAGGAGCAGTTGTAAGCACTTGACATGTATTCCCTCTTTGAATCTTTGCAACCGGCTCCACGAGGAAGAAACCAAGGCCCAGAGAAGTGACTTGGGAGGGCTCGGTTGGTCGCACAGCCGCCAGGTAAGGAAGCCGGGCTTGGAACCCACGTGATCTGACTCCAAAGGCCTAACCACTGTGTCGGCCATGAGTGGCACCTGCCCCCACGCCAGCCATTCCACACATGTCCTCTCCCGCACAATTCTGTAAGGCACACGCCAGCGTTTCTCTCGTGCAAATGGGGCAAGGAAGACGTGACAGGTTTTTCTCAGGGTCCTACAATCGGGAAGGGCCAGAGGGGTATTTCAAAACCTGGCTCTGCCTGCTTCTTGACATGCCGGCCTTCCCTCCAACACCTTTGTCACGGTTATGCGGTTACAAGCATTCTAAGAATTCTGATGCAACGTTCTAGCTGTTGAGCGCTTACCGTGCAGGAGGCATTTGTCTGTTTTATTTGTGCTAGCTCGTTGGAGACTTGCACCTCCCGTGTGAGGCTGGGGGTGTCATTCCCTTTGGTGGATGAGGACACCGAGTCTATTTTGTCTCTCCTCCCTCTGGGCAGGACACCCCCAAGCCACTGCAGCATTCACATGCCCATTTCTTTGGGTAAGAACCCTCCCCAGCCACAGTCCGGTTCTCCTGAAACATCCAGCCACAAGGAAATGGGGGCCTGTTCAAGACATTCCGCGTCGATGCAAAGTCGGAGCCCCGGCTCTGCCACTTCTGAGCTGGGTGACTTGGGCTACGTCGCTGCCCGGTCTGAGCAGAGGCTACCTCACCACAGGTGCGTGAGGCTGATCAAAGGCCAAAATGGGATGGCAAAGCATTTTATAAACTCTGGAGAACCGTGCAGAGGTGAGCAGGTTCTCTGAGACGAAAGTACTCATCTCTGGGTTTCCATCTCTAGCATTCCGGCGTGACCTCGTCGCACACGTGTCCAGCACATGCATTTTGGCACCACTATTGAGACACCCATACCAGCACCAGTAAGCTTCAAACGGACGCTTGGGAGAGGATTGTCCTTGCCCCTGAGTTGCCTCTCCTTCGGGCAGAGCATTCGCTAGTTCCTTTAAGCCCTTCCTTCAAGATTTCAAGACCCTTTCCTCCGAGGCAGTTAGGTAAAGTAGAAAGATCCTGGGGTTTGGAATCATGCAGGCCGGGGTTGAAACCCATGTGTTGCCAGTTTCTAGCTGTGTGATCTTGGGACGTTGCCCTTACCTCCCCGAGCCTCAGTTTCTCCATCTGCAGAATGGAGATGATATTCATATTCTCCAACTGGTCTGAGTCTCAAATGAAAGGTCCTGGGCTAGGGGCTAGGGATGCAGAGCTAAATTAGACCTCAGTCCTTTATATCAAGTAGCAGAGGAGGAAGGTCAAGCAGCAGGCAGATGGTCTCAAGTGCCATGATGGAATTTAGCCAGGGCTCTAGGGGCCCAGAAGAGGGCCACTTATCTTAGTCTCGGAGGAGAAGGTGGCTTCACAAGGATGGTAATGTCTGAGCTGGTCCTTGAAGAGGGAATAATAGCTAAGAACAGCTAACCCTTATACGGCACTGAATATGTGTCAGGCACTGTTCTAAGTGCTTTACAAGCATGATCTAATTAACAAGCACGCCCTTTGAGATGCATACAACCTTATGCGATAACAACTGTTGATATCCCCATTTCACAGGTACGGAAACCGAGGCACAGAGAGGTAAGTGACTTGCCCACCTGGGCAGCCAGACCCCTGAGATCGCGCTGTTAACCATCCCACCAAGCTGCCTACGTGATTAGGAATCTGCCAGCTAAAGAGGAGGCCGGGAGTACTGAGGGTGACGTGAGGAGTGTGGTACATGCCGGGACTAGGCGATGAGGTGGGGAAGCAGGGTCCTTGTGCATCGGGCTGAGGAACTTAGACTCGACTCTGGGACGATGAGGAGTCACTGGTGGAATTTAATTGGGGAATTACATGCTCAGATTTGTCTGCAGAAAGTCTCTCTGGCTGCAGTTAAGGAGGCTGGTCAGAGGAGGACGCACTCTGGCGGCAGAGAAATAATAAAAGCCTGAATCAGGGCAGTGTTTGTAGGGATGGAATGCTTGGGATGGATTCCAGAGCTATTAAGGAGGTAAAATTGGCAGGTCATGGCAATTAATTAGTTGTGAGGGGTGAGGGAGAAGGAGGAGCAAAGGTTTCTAGCTTGAGAGCCTGGGTGGGTTGTGGGGCTGCCCCTTGAGAAATGAAAAGGGCAGAAATGTGGTCCCTGAGTATAAGTTCTGTTTGGGGTGAGGTGGGTTTGACGTGTCCTCAGAGACGACCACTAGGGAAATATTGATAGGGACAAAGTTCGGGAGAGTGGTCCAGGCTGAGGTGACATTTGGAATTCACTTGCCTAGAGGAGGTGGAAGAAGCCACAGGAGTGGGCCCAGGAAGCATCTGTGAAGAGAGGCTTGCGAGTGGCAGTTTGGGGAGCCCAGTCTTTAAGGGGCATGCTGAAGAGGAGAGGTCCGGGGAAGGGACTGACAAAGAATGGTCGGAGAAGTAGGAGGAGAACCAGGAAAACCACAGCTAAGTAGAGAGTATAGAATCTGGGAGTAGAGATTCTCACTAAGCTGGAGGTGGTCATAGGTATCTCGTGTGGCGGAGAGATCCGCAGAGTTAAGGATAGAAAACCATCCACTGAGTTCTTTAATTAAATCTCTGAGGTCAGGTGAGAGCCGAAGTAGGGATGGCAGCCTGACAGCAGGGGCCTCACGTAGCAAGTGCAGGTGAAGGAGTAGGGACAGGCCAGCAAGGGCCCTGGGAACAGGAGACACAGAGCTTTAGCTAGAGGGGGACAGAGGGTCAAGGGGGAGCCCAGAGCACATGATGGGATAATCAGGCCCTTCCCTCCTGGCTTTTTTGCTCCCTTCTTTGCCCACCCCCCGCCACCCCCAACTTGGGTCTTTGCCCTGGGCATGCTGGGGTTTGTCAATGCCTTTCAAAGTGCCGGGCCCTCCACCTCTCCTCAGGCTCCCTCAAGTCTCGCGGCAGTAACCTCCCTTCACTTGGCTCTGGAATAAGCCCCTGGGAGAGCCAATGAGACAGCAATTAGACCAGTTGCAACGGCCATCCGCTCACATCTCTGTGCCAGGGCAGGCCTGCTGGCACCCTGCCAAACTCTTCTGGGCCAGCCCCACTGCCTGGTCCTCCTCCTGTGTAGGCCCCATGGACGCCATCTGCCGAGGAGCCTCCAAGGGGCTGGAGGCTTGGGAGATGGCCTTGCTTACCTCTCCAGCCTCTGCCCCAGCCGGATGTCTGTGCATCCAGCAGACAGCTGTAAGCCGATCAGCCCCAGGACCGGGCCAGGGCCCACCAGTTTCAGGACAAGGAAGGTGGGATGAAAGTAAAAGCGCAGGATCAGGGTCCCCTTCCCACACCTCCACCCTTCACTTCTTGTGGGACTCAAGATGACACCCCCTTACCAGTCTCCTGGGTCTCCCCATCCACGAAACTTCAGAGGATTCCAGTTGGCTCCTAGAAATAGATCTGCCTTTGTCCACGGGGCTGGTCCTTTTGGGCCTGCGGTATCTGCTTGCTGTGTTCTGTGGCTGTCGGGACCTGATTTTTCTAGAGTCTCTTCAGCCTTGGCGGGAAGACTTCATCACCCTGGGAATCATCCATGTCCCATCACTTGCCCCAGCTGCAGCACACCCTTCTTCTTTCCTGTTTCACATTGCCCTCGATCACAGCCCCCCGCCTTTGACTTCATCCTTTCCGAGCTGATGCATTTTAGAAGTATGAAAATGTTCCTCTATCTCAACAGCGTTCGCTAGAATGAAGGCTATGGACACCCCAGTCTACTCTCCATTGGAAAGACCCTTCCTCCCTCCCTCCCTTCCTCCCACAAACATCTCAGCGTCTGACTCCGTCTGGAGAAATGTATCAGAGATCACTCCTGCCCTCATGGACTCACCATCTGGTGGGAGATACAGACATGGCCGCTGGTAATTGGAATGTCTTAGTTAGGTATCGCGCTGGGAGATTGTTCCAAGTTCAGGGAGGGAGTGTGACGGAGGCAGTGACAGAGTTCTTACTAGGCCCCGGGGAGACTTGCAAGGTTAGCAGGTGTGTGGGAGGCAGATGAAGCAGTGTGGGAAGAGGCCCAGTGGAACACAATGGCCTGGTATTGTTGAGGGATATGGCTTGAGTTCTGGGCACCTCTTATCATATAGATGGGGGACACTAAGCTGCGGAAAGAATGTCCTCTGCCAGGGTTTTACCCTTGTGAGGTGGTGGTGAAGAAGCAGGGGAGAGCTCCATGAGCCACAGGTTGAAAACTGGGGTCACCGCGGTGGCTCTGGGTGCCGAGGGCTTCTGGGCCTGGTGGAGATAGAATGGGGGTGGGCTGGAGCCGGGCTGTGGCTGTAGGGTAAACTGGTACCAGCACCGTGAAACCCTCAGTCTTCTCATCTCTAACATGGGCATAATAGCACCTACTTTATAGGCTTGATGTGTGGGAGAAATGACATAATGCCTATAAGAGGGCACTGAAAATGTGAAGCCCTGTGTCCATGGGAAAGATCGTTGTGATCGGGACCCCTCCTCTGGCCCCCAGCTTAAAAACTACCACCCTCAGGAAGCCCTCCCTGCTTCTTGCCAGCTGGAAGCCATCACCCCACTCCTGACCGCTCCGTGTAGAGCATCCGTGAATGCCTCGACAGCCGGGCCCATGTCTGATGTCTCTCAGCACTGTCAGGGCCGAGCCCTGGGTGGCTTCCCTGCAGATCGAGACTCACGTGCACTTAGGTTCTGCCACATGCACACATGGCTAAACATATGAGGCTGGGCAAAGGTCCGGGGACCCACACTTGGAGATGCCCCTGTGGGTACAGGTGTTCTCAGGCATGCCCCGCGAATGCCCACATTCCCAGCTACCTCTCCCCTGTGCACAGCCCGTCACCAGGCACGTGTGTGCGCCCTTCCGGTTGTCCCGCATGAGTCTGCTGGGCCCAATACCACCCACTCCAGTTTGCAGATGAAGAAAGTAAGGCTCAGAGAGGTACCCGCAGCCAGAAAAGCCTCCTACGGAAGCCCCGCTCGGCACAGGCTTCCCCCCGGGCATGCCCTCAGCACCGTGTGTGCACACGAGCCTTCCTGGGCTGACTGATTTCTGTCCCACACTGGACACCAGAAGGCACTGGTTTCATCCTGGGAAGCGCTCACTGCACTGGTCACTGGCGGGAGTGGGGGGTCGGGAGGATGGGGGGTCAGGTGGTGGTGGAGTTGAAAGGGGGGAAGCCTGATCAAAACCATGTCACAAAGGAGGGGAAGAGTGGGGGAGAAAGAAAGAGAGAGAGAGAGAGAGGAGAGAGAGAGAGAGAGGTGTTTCCATTCACAAAGAAATCATTATGGTTAATTTAATTCATTGTAGCGTTTAATACAGAAAAGCTTTTCTACAGAGACTGGGCATCAGGCCAACATTTATATATAAATGGGTTTTATTTTAAAAGCGAATGCAGTGAGGGGGATACACTAGGCTTAGCCCTCTCATTCCCTCTCCTCTTTCTTGAGCTACCTTTCTGAGCTTGTGTAGATGAGGAATTGGGTCTCCCACAAAGCAGGAACCCCCTACTCCCCACTCCTGTGGCCCAGAGTTTCTTATTCCTCTTACTAAGACTGTTTCCCCTGCTTTCTCAGGACCTTACGGAAACACTAGGCCAGGCCCAACTCAGAGGCTGCATTGAGAAATTAAAATCCTTGAATGCTATCCTTAAGATAGCACTTAGAGATCACTCTACCCGCCTTCTCCTCATCCAGGACAGGCTCTTCCTGTGGCACAGAAGCTCAGAAGAGGGGAGTGACCTGACTGTGATCGTACAACTTGGTCCATGCCAACAGCACAGCTGGACCTCAGGCCTTCTGTTTCTCAGTCCAGCATCCCAGCAGGTCAGCCCCCTGCCCTGTCAGCTCTTCAGTCTGCACCCAGCATTTTGGGAGCCTAGCCCTGCTTCCCTGCACCCGACTCAGGCCCAGATCTATCTACCCTTCTAGGCTGTTTCTCATGCCTCTGAAATGTTCCCTCACCCCCATTACTCCTAAAACTCTAGCCAGTTAATCAACTAATTCACACCGTGGTGTCAATGGCAAATAATAACTTACTGTAAAGTGCTCATGGTGCAATTTCAGGCTCTCTGGGCTTCTCAGAGGCTGGAAAAGAGTTGTGGGGGAGGGGGAGACCTGTTAAGAGCCCATCTCATTATATTGCAAACCATTTATCTGGCACCCTGTGTTGCCACATATTCATGGAGTGCTGCTGGTCTGGGATCACAGCATATATATATTTTTGAAGATTTTATTTATTTATTTGAGAGAGAGAGTGTGCCCACAAGAGCATGAGTTGGGGGGTGGCGCAGAGGGAGGAGGAGACTCCCCACTAAGCTGAGCAGGGAGCTCGATCCTGGGACTCTGAGATCATGACCTGAGTGGAAGGTAGATGCTTCTTTAAAAATTTTTTTAAATATATATTTTTAAAGATTTTATTTATTTATTTGAGAGAGAGAATGAGATAGAGAAAGAGAGCATGAGACGGGGGAGGGTCAGAGGGAGAAGCAGACTCCCCGCCGAGCAGGGAGCCTGATGCGGGACTCGATCCAGGGACTCCAGGACCATGACCTGAGCCGAAGGCAGTCGCTTAACCCACTGAGCCACCCAGGCGCCCCAGAAGGCAGATGCTTAACCGACTGAGCCACCCAGGCGTCCCTGGGATCGCAGCATATTGATGAACACACTGCCATGGATTGAGTGGCACCAGCTCTTATAGGTGCATGTCCAACGAGGCCCCTGGATTTACCTGCCCCCTTTTTCTTCCCAGCCCTTCCTTGTCCAGACACACCCGGCCAGGCCCTTTCCTCCCCGCCTAATGTAGCCTGGCCCCCAGGGCAAAGGAAGCACATAAGATGAGGGGCCATGGCCCCAAAGTGAGCTCTCTGGAGGGTTGGCTTCCTTCCCCCCCTGTGCCATCAGATGCCAGCTTCAGCTTGCAGGGCTGGGGTCCATGTTCTTCCGGTGATTGAACCGCCCACACATGGTCTCATCATGGGGATTGTGTAACGAGCTCTAGAAAACTGAAGTGACGTGCCCAGGGCCATGGCGCTAAGATACAGGGGATTTGGGGTTGACATTCAAGTCTGGACCTCACAGCCGACCGAAGCCCCCCATCCCTGGACAAAGAGGACCAGCTCAGGGGTTCACCAGTGTCAGGGGATGGAGCTTCTGATGCAGGCAGGAGTACATAACCTCTTGGGTGGGCCTCCTTGAGCTCCCCACCAGGCCCCCCAACTGTCATGTGCAGGGAGCTGATTCGCCCAGCAGGCTGAGCATGAGAATGAAGCCCAGACTCAAAAGAGGGAGCTGAGGCTTGGCCCCAGCCCTCAGGCCCCTAGAGGGCCCCTAGAGAACGACTAGAAGGGCTCTGGAGGCTGGCTTCCAGGCCGGCTTCCAGGCCCTCAAGGAGGCCAGGAGTCTCCGGCAGCCCTCCTGTGCATCCCCAGGTTTCTCAGTGGCCTGGCTGGTATGTGGGGTATTTGGGGTTCAAGCCCAGCACAGTCCCACATCTGGATCCTGTTAGCTCTCCGCGTTCCTTTTTGGCCAGGAAGAATGTGTGCAACGCTGGAGGAGCTGCGGGACTGTGGTCTTGCCGCTCGGACCGGGCTATCAAAGCCGAGTGGCGGGCAGCCGGCCCCTGGGGAGGGGCTTCCCAGGCACTCCATCCTCCAGCCACCACCACGGGTATAGCTCCAGGGTGGAGCGGGGCCCTTGCAGCAGGCGCTCGCTGCTGCGGAAGAGTGAGCCAAGGGGTTGGGCTGCGCCCAGGCAGGCCCCGCTGCTTCTGATTATCGGCTCACCCGCTGCTCTTGCCCCACCACCCTTCCCCCTGCAACCAGAGCAGATGGGAGCCACCCAGATGCCCCCCCACACACACCTTCCAAAATGCAAGGCTCTGGAGGGGAAGAGGCCCTCTGCCCTAGTCAGGGCAGGCAGAGCTGACCTCTGCAGACCTCTACCAGCTTCAGAAAGCAGGCACTATTCGTTCCGTTCCAAATCTTCCCAAAGAGTCTCCTCTCTGAAGAGCTCCAGCCACAACCAGCTTCAGTTAGAGGCAGTTATGACAAAATAACTGCCCGTGCAGTCTTTTATAGTAGAGCACAGCGGTTACAGGGGAAGGTTCAGGAGCCAGGCCACCTGGGTTTGCAATTGGGCCCTGCTCCTTCTTAGCCCTGTGACTTGGGGCAAGCGACTGAGTCTCTCTGTGCCTTAGATCTCTTTCAAACCTTCCATAACATCACAAGAGCAAGAGGTCCCTGGGTCACCGGGTTGCTGGGAGGCTTAAACGCGTTAATACTCACAAAGTGCTTAGAATAGTGCTTGGCACATAGTGAGCACCCAGCCACTTACTATTGTTAGAGTTTATGTACATCCTTTGACTCACTGGAGCGTGCAGCAACCCTGTGACCTAGGGGTGGCCGTAGGAAGCTAGCGAGGGGAGGGCCTCACCCCACGTCGCATCACCAATAGGGGCACGGTTGGGACCCAGCAGGTGTCTTTGCCCTGTTTCTTTCCCACCGCCTGCCACGGCGCACCCCTCCTCACACTGCCCATGGTGGCCCGGGAGAGCAACAGTGGGAAGGAAATTTCACCCAGGCTGAGATTTTCCGCTTTTGCCACGTGGCTGATGGGCCACGGAGAACAGGTCAAGCATTTCTGAGAGTTGAGTCCGGAGAACTGCTAATCCCTCGGGGCCATGGCTGTAGAGAGATAACGTAGACCTCAATGCTAGTGGCCGAGATCCGCCTGGGGCCCCAGAAAGACCCACCCAGGGTCCCCCAAGGCTCATCTCGCCAAATTGCAACACGCCAAGCGGGAGTGAGAAGCCAGGAGTCCACGATGCAGCCGAGTGCCTGGCAAGGACTTGTGTCCTGATAGATGTGCCCTGGCAGGCATCAGGTGGGGGGAGGACGGAGGTAGGAGTGCCACCAACGTGGCCGGCCGGACACTGGATCGCAAGCAGCTCAGAGGAGTAGAGGAGGTGTAGGTAACAAGGGCACCCGCGAGCCCACCCTCTGGCCCTTTATCCCCTGGGAAGCTCGCACGGGGGTCTTCCGCAGCCAACTTCCGCTTCCCTTGCTTTTCGGGCCTCGCTGCCTGCTAGAGGTGGTAGGAGGCAGGGGGGAAATGGGAATTGGAGGAGTCCCTCCTCTTCTCCCACGGGGGTGAAGTTCTTTCCCAGGCCCTGCCCACAGCCAAGGGATCCCGGGCAGCCTTGCAGGGAGAGGGTGGGAGAGCCTCCACGGAATGTGAGCACAGCTCGCCCTGCCTCTGCCCACAAGTCAGATGGCACCAAAGGCCTCAAGCACCCTTTCTTTTCTTTTTTTTTTTTTTTAAAGACTCTTTTTTTTTTTTTTTTAAAGATTTTATTTGTTTATTTGACAGAGAGAGAGATAGCAAGAGCAGGAACACAAGCAGGGGGAGCGGGAGAGGGAGAAGCAGGCTTCCTGCCGAGCAGGGAGCCCGATGTGGGACTCGATCCTAGGACCCTGGGATCATGACCTGAGCTGAAGGCGGACGCTTAACGACTGAGCCACCCAGGTACCCCAAGCACCCTTTCTAACTGAGCTCCGAGATTTGCTGAGGATTGAGCTCTGGAGGCAGGAGATGGAAAAGGAGGGAGAGGAGAAAGCCAAGAGGATGCTGCAGATAGAGAGCTCTCAAGGCAGATCCCCGAGGGGCTGCTCAGACAGCCGCCGTAGCTCCTCCCATGCCACTGGAGGTTGGGGGGGGGCATGGGGAGGAGAGCACAGCCGGAATCCTGGGTTCAAGTCCGGATTCAGCCACTTGGTAGATGATGACGCTGCACAAGTCACTCACTGCCTCAGCGCCTCCAGGTCCTCATCTGTATATGGAGGTAATAATGCCTGTGTCTCAGGGCCGAGGTGAAGATGGGGACATGTGGCAAGAGCCGGGTACAGGGCCAGTCCCGAAGAGGTGCTCAGCACCGACTCCCCCACAGGCCCCATGCCGCCATTGCCCATACCCTCAGCACAGACAGCTTTTTGGGTCGCTGTCCTAGCTTCCCTTGTCATGGTCATTTGTCATTTTGGGGCTGCCCATTCCCCGTCCCTCTGCCACCGCCCCACCCCCACCCCACAATGGCATCCTGATTTTTTAAAAAGATTTTATTTATTTGTCAGAGTGAGAGAGAGAGGGAGCACAAGCAGGGGGAGGGGCAGAGGGAGAAGCAGGCTCCCCGGTGAGCAGGGAGCCCGATGGCCCGATGCGGGACTCTGTCCCAGGACCCCGGGATCCTGACCTGAGCCGAAGGCAGATGCTTCACCGTCTGAGCCACCCAGGCATCCTGGCATCCTGATTTCTTTTGGAGAAATTACCTCTCTCATTTTATGTTGTCTTAGTAGGGGGTAATCTAAGGCCACTGCTTCAAGCCCAGAGGTCAAGGAGGCTGACGCATGACTGGAACTCAGCCAAAAGGATGCTCCCTCTTCAAGCCAGAGCCATGGCAGAAGGGTGGGCCCTGGTCACACAGGTGCCTGGCAGCAAAGTTGTCCTGGCCAGGCCATGCTGGTTACAAGACAAGGACTGCAACTGCCTGTGTCTTGGATGCTCAGAGTTTCCCTGCCTTCGGCTCACCCTCAAGCCTGCTTCTCTGCCTTCCACTCACTCTCAGGTCTGCTTCTGCAGCTCCCCTGAGTTCTGAGAGTACCCCTCCTGGAGCCTCGGTACAAATTTCCTTTCTACTCCGGGTGACCCAGTTTGGTTTCTGCGTGTGCCCTCCAAACCCTCTCTCCTCCATCCCTCACCAGACCGAGAGGGCAGACCCCGTCCTCTGGTCTACCAGTTACCCTGTCAGTGCCCAGCATGGTTCGCAGAGCACACACTCACTTGCACACTCCCGGCCCCTGACTAGGGAAGGAAGCTATGCTTTGCAGATGCCTTCAGCTGGGGGAGACCCTGCTTGGCAGGCGAGGGAGGAAGCCATCTGGTGTGGAGGCAGGGGTCGGGACGGATGACTTCCGGAGGCGTTTGGGCACCTCAGCCACCCTCGGGAAACACATGTTTAGTCCTAGCAAGGGCCTGGCCCAGAGCAGGCGCTTTCTAATTTCTTGTTCGTGCCCAGTAGTTTTCTACTGTTGCACCGAGAAGACAAGGGTCAGTAAAGAAGCACCAGGCTCCTGTCTACAGGCCAAGGAAAAGCCGGAACTTTATTCTATGCATCTGCACACGTACATAAGTAAACGTACAGATGTAGAACTGGCTTCATTCGTCACAAATCAGGTCCTACTCTATATGCGGGCATGTTTTACAACTTATTTTTTGATCTTAGCAGTGGGCGTGGGGCATCTTTCCATTCTGCGTGTGTCAATCTATCGTAGGCTTTTGAACAGCCTCGCTGGATCCCCTAGTATGGAATAGTTTATTAAACCGGTCCCCTATCGATGGCCATTTAGGCTGTATGCAATCTGCCCGTCTTCTGTGCGCTACGATTTTACATATATCATTGTGCACGTGTGAGTCCTTCTGTAGATAATTACCCAGGAGAGGAGTGCGGGCTTCAATAGTCATACGGTATCTCGTTACAACTCTGTCCCCTCAACTAACTGTAAGCTCTGGGTGCACTGGGAGAGAGGGAGGTAGACAAGGAAGAGATGAAGGAAGTGACTATGGAAACCTTTTGACTTGCAGGTAGAAGGATATTTATTTTCCACCTGGTTTTCCTGGGGAAAAGCATCTCAAACCTGATTCCAGCCTTCTGAGGACACCAGGCACTGAATCGAGAGCCATCTTTCCGGACCTCTAGATCAGGCCCACATAGAGGCACATCACAGGAGAATCCTGGCTTGGTTGAGCCGAGCCAGGAGCCAGGAGCCAGGAGCCAGGAGCCAGGAACCTCCCTCCCCACAGTGAGCTGGGCCGGGTTCACAGGCAGGATGTCTGAGTCTCATCTCCCCACTCCTCTCCATGTGGACCCCGGGACCTGTATTGCCTCCAGGCCGGGTCCTTCCTCCAGGCCGGGTCCTTCCTCTTCTTCCCTATTTGCCTGCCAGAGACCAGGGTCTCATCCCCGCCCCTCTCCACCAGGGCTGCACACCTTCAGAAAGCACGCCCAGACATGGTACAGGGCACGGAGTCCAGAAAGCTTGCAAAGTGCGGAGCCCACTGGCAGCACCTGAAAGGGGGTGGGTGGAGAGGAGGCCAGAAGCTGGGGATTTTTCCTTAATAACAACCTGGTGCCCCAATTCACTGGCGGCTCTGCCTGCCTGTGAGCTGGCTTGCCCCTCTCCCTCCTCCCTCCTGGAGGAGCCTTCATCTTCAAAGCTTTTTGGGAAACAGTTAATTAACCCCCACAGCCCTACTACCTGCCCAGAAGCCTGCTGATTCCCTCATCTCCGTGGGGGCGGGGAAAGGGGAGGGCCAGTGAAACTGAAGCCTAAGAGAAAGGGTGTGGAGCTGGGACCCAAGTGATCCCAGGCTCCCAGACAGGGAAGCAGCTTTCCTTTACCATTCCCCAGCCCCACCCCTCAAATGGCTTGTGGGACCCCCTGGGGGGGGGCAAGCTAAACAGCAAAGGGACTAGGAGTTCAAGAGCTTCTCCTCCAACACAGTTTATTTTGGATTAGTCATAGCAGCTCTCCGTGCCTCAGTTTCCTCATCTTTAAAGCAGAGATAGTAATAGCACTTAGTTGTCAGGGCCCTGGGAACCATCGAATGGGACACAGGAAGAGCAAATGCTGTGGGAATGGTATGTCCAGATAACAACTGAAACAAGGAGCATCTGGGAGCTGTCTCATGAATGGGGGTTGGGGGGGCTGAGTGGAAGAGAGGGGTCTGGAGGGGGCAGTGGGACCCCTCGTGCTCGGTGACCAGGGGCTGCTGCGCGCACTGGGAAGCAGAGAGGAGCTGGAAGGGAGGAGGGGGTGGAGCCTCGTTTCCTGGCACCGTCTTCTCTTTCCTTGTCTTCACCCACTCTTTCTCTGCTCCAAGTTTTACACACACACGCACACATTTATCTCTACATTCATGTGCATATATATACACAGACGAGCACAAGCACATGCGCGCACACACACACACACAGAACGGCACACAAAGGCGCAGGAACAGCCCTGGAGGATGTCTCGTAACTTCCTATATGGCTATGCACACAGCATCCAGCCTGCAAAGGTGCCCCCTGCCCAGGTGTGCAAGGCCCACGTGAAGCCAGGGAGGGACAAACAGGAAGTAGGTGGTGAGCTGAGTTGCAAATGGAAGGGCCTCCTTAAGTAAGCCTACCTTTCCTGCTCTTGTTCAACCTGACTTCCCTCCATACTTTGTGTCTCTTTCCTAGGGCGAGTACCATAACTCTCCTTCCATTCCAGTTAATTCTCCGGATGTCCTGTCTTCCCTGTGAGGCTGGAAGCTTCCCAAAGGCAGCACCACGGTTGCTTCTTTCTCGATGTTCCTGTTCCTGGTACCTTGGGCATTAGCATGTCCTGTGTGCCCCGATGGCGCCATGAGGGAAGGGGGTTCCTCTTCACACCCCAGTGTGAAGTCAGCCTCATCTTCCACATTTCACACATAAGGAAACCGAGGCTTGGAGCAGGGGGGCGGCTTGCCCCTGGTCGTGCAGCGGAGGAGAACTAGAGCCAATGTTCCTGTCCCTCCTCTTACGGCATGCTGCTTCTTCTCGGGGAGTTTCCAGGGGGGCTCCCTGGGCTGGGCGCGGAAGCTGGGTAGGGCCAGCACCTCTCCTGGGGCTTCAGCGAGAGCGGACAGCAGCCTGACCTGGAGGCCTGCCTGGCCCTCGGATGCCTGCCGCCGCTGCGCCCCTCCCGGGCAAGGAGCTCGGAGGCAGCGGCCATCTTGCTTGCATGCCTGGAGAGGCAGGGGGTGGCTGGGGAGGAGAAAGGCCCAGAGAAGGAAAGTTCTGGCCATTGACAACAGAGCCGGGAACAAACCGGAACTGAGCCAGGCCCCATGGGGTGAGCTGGGAGAGGCTGAGCCAGGGCCGGCTGATGCCGTCACCTGCTTGGGCCCAGGTCTTGGGGTCAGGAAGCGGTGCTTACGGCGCCAGCGAGAAACTGAGCCCCCTGAAGCCAAGCTAGGGGGGCTGGGCCGCTGTGGCCAGGTGCTGTGGGCGGAAAGGGGGCAGCCTGGCGCCTGCTAGGAGGGGCAGGTGAGCAGCCCTCACCCTAGAGGAGGGGGGGACTGGAAATCCAGAGCAGGAGGCTTGTTTCTCTGGAAGGGAAACCTTCAAACACTAATTGGTAGTTGCAAGTAATTAAAGTAATTTACTCAGATTATAAAGGAATTTCTTAAGAGTGATTAAGCAACTCTGGCTGTGTATGGTTGTTGGTAATGACTTCCCCAGGGGGATTAGTACACTTGGTAGGGTGTAATAGGGATGCTCACACCCGATGGGTCCTGATTCCTCGGTGTCGGGGGTGGGTCATGGAAGCTGGGGGGTGCTGGGGACTGCTGAGATTCGCTGGCGGAGATCGACCCCAGGCCCGAGTGTGCACAGGGCTCCGCACTCAGCCACAGGCCCATGCGTGTGTAGACGTTCCCCCGGCTGCACAAAGAGACCCCTAGCAATCAGGCCCCTATAGACACAGCAAGCTGTATACATCAGTCTTCTGCAGGCCCGGGCCCCCCCCCCCCACATCTCGGTGTCGTACCCACACCTAGACACTGCAGGGATTGCTCAACCTGCTGAGGCTCAGGAACACACACACAGTCTGTGGGTGTACCAGGGCAGACGCATATTTACACAAAGAAATACACATCCCCAGATGCCGTGACACATGTGGACAGACACATGTATACAATCACACCAAGCTCCAGATGTCTACCTTGACCTAGACAAATGGAGCCCAAAACACATGTAGACGCAAACCCATGTACGGAACCAGAGCCTCGTGCACAACTGCAAATCCACCTAGATGTCCAGCTGTCACGTATGTACACACACACACACACACACACACACACACACTGTTTTGCAGGGCGCTGAGAGCTGCCACCCAACTTCTTAGGGTATTCGGAAGTGGCTGAGTCAGGACGTAGGTGTCCTCCGGAGCATTGCTCTGTGGGTCCCTCACCCTTCCACTCCTCCCCAGGTCACAGCATGTGAACTGGAGGCGGGTTGGAGGTGGAAGGAGAAAAGAGCATGGGCCAGAGCTGGGGCATGACTAAGATGTGCTCCGAGGAGCCTTCAATGGCCATGGGATGTAGATAACGGGGCCAAGTCTCTGAGCCCAGACTATCACTTTCTAGACACGGGACCTATTTCCATATGTGTCCCTTCACGTGTCTGACACTGAGCTTCCTCGTCTGCCCAATGAGGATAACAATGAATGCTGTCTTCCTCCTCGGCAGGTTTTCGTGCGGATGAAAGAAAAGAACCAACATGGGAGTATTTTGCACGCAGTAGGCCAGCAGCAGATGGGAATTTCCTTCCTCTGGGCCTTGGGGGAACTGCCTAAGCCACCCCTTAGCTAGGGGAAAACCTGCTCCGAAACCCCCTGCATAAAGTTGGTGGGAAGTTGGCTCTGCCGCACTCTCTAAGGCTCTCAGGGGCCCAGATCTTTGGCCCTCAAAATTGGCAAGTCTCATCAAAAGCAGTGAGTGGTCCTCAGGCGCCACCTCTCACTCACTGAATAACTTTGGGTAGCTCCCTTCCCTTCTGTGGGCCTTGGTTTCCTTCTCTGTCCCCCCCACTGAGAGGGAAGGGACAGGGGGAAGGGATGACCTGGATGATCCTTAAGCTCCCTCCCAGCGCTACCATTCCAGGGTTCATGTAAATGACCCACTTGAGGCCAGGCGAATGTGAATGATGGAATTGCGATGCCTATTATTTTGCCCTGAGAGGGTCTCTGCTACCCTTGGGGCCTATTGATGGCGAGGAGGGATGGGGGTGGGAGCTGAGCGTGAGGGCGCTGCTGGGGAATATAGGAGCCCCAAGCCCAGGCATAAAAGAGGGAAAGAATGAAGCAATGTCCACGGGACCATGGAAGAAAAGGAGTCTGGGAAAGGCTTCTGAGAATGGCTGCCCCAGCTCCATTTCCATTTCAATGAATGCCAAGGGCAACTGGAACTCTACTCTCTTGACCCTTTGAGGCTTCCCCACAGTTGTTATTCTGGTGACCATCCCCCGCCCCCCACCCCCCACCCCCCACCTTATGCCCCCGCTGCTGGTTTCTCTGTCCGGAGTAGCCTTAAAGTCCTTAAAACACAAAAGGCCCCGGGCGAAATTGTTGCAGGGACAGCAGGGAGGAGAGATGCTGGGGACAGTCTCCGATGGGCAGGGGCAGAGCAGGTGGGGCTGCTGAGAGGTAGAAAGAGAGCAGACCCCACTGCTTACAGTTTGTGGAAGGAAGGAGAAGTAGGCTCCTGAGGTGCCAGGCCCCAGGTACTGTGGATTCCCAGCTCCCTTCTTGCCCCCAATGGGCCTAGGTCTCCTCACCACATTGCCCTTCGTTTGGTCACGTTGATTCTAAAATTTATTGAGTAGCCAGGTGCGTGGTACCCTCCCTGGGGACAAGTACACACATTCTCTTGCTTCAGCATCTCCATAGTTCTGTGAGGGGAGGGGAGCAGCCTCTTTGAATCTCGGCAGGTATTATCTTGACAGTGGCAGAGAATTCTGGATGCCCTGGTGGAGCTTCACCTTGAATGAAGCCAGGCCCATTGTCAGTCATTCCTGAGCCTAGGGCCCTGACACCTGCTCTCCTGGAACCGGAAAGGGCTCTGCTGTAAATGCTAGGTGATCTGCTCCTGGAGCCTTCTAGAGAGGATGCTGCCCCCTAAATCTAGGGCCTCAAGTTCCCGTATCACTTGCCTCTTTGGTCAGAAACCTCAGTCTCTCCAACTGCAGTTCTCATCTACTCCTTCTTATCCTGCTGTCAGGGAGAGGGAGAACAGCTGGTTCCCATCCTCCAAATAATAAGCCTGCCGTGCAAATCGTTTTCTAAAATCATTAGGCCACAAAGATTCTATTCAGCTGCAATGTTTGCATTGGCCCCGCCCTCATTTCCCAGAGACTGGAAGACATTCACTCACAGAGACACTGGCATAGAGACACACCCGAGAGATGGAGAGATCCGGGATCAGAGGCCAGTCAGATTTTCCCAGAGAAAGAGTCAGGAAGACCGTCTCAGAAGAGCCATGAAGCACCCCCACCCCACCCCCAGCCCAGAGACCCAGAGCTTGGGAGGGATTTGGGATCTTCGCACTTTTTGGAAGGACCCTGAGCAGCTGTCTAACGCCAGAAGCAAGAACAGGGCTGGATGGAAGCCTTCCAGATGCCCAGCCCCGTGCAACAAGGGGGAGAGAAGAGATGAAGGGGTGTCCCCTGCTCTCGGGGGGCCTTGTAGTCTAGTTGAGGAGACAGCACCCACTCAGACACATACATTGATATGCATGCCAAGTTAAATAATACCAGGTCTCCTAACAACCAGCAAGAGACATCACGAGATGACATATGCTCTGTGCCAGACAGAAGAGCTTGGGGAGGAAGTGCCAGAGGACCAAGGAGAAGGGAGAAAACACCCAGTGTCCTTTCCTTGGCCATCCCTGCCACACTCGCCCGAGGCAATGGGGAAGAGCCACTCTCCTCTCTCCCGGCTACGGAGAGGTCATCACCGTTCGGCATTCTGGGAGACCTCTCTGTTGACCAGTGCCTAACCTGTAATTGTCCCAGTACGTTGGGTCCAGTGGTGGTAACTCGAGGCTCTGGAGGACCTAGTCTCTTACTTGGGGTTGTTTGGGTGCACAGAGTTGGTAAGGTATTGGGGAAGGCCGTAGTCCCCCAGTAAGGTTCAAAGGGAGGAAAAGGGACCACTACTAGTCATGGAACTTTCCCAGACGAGGAAACGGAGCTGCGGCAGAATGAAGGGGCTTGAGCGTGGGCACAAAGTTGAGAAGAGTTGGAGCCTGGACTCCCACTTAGATCTGTCTGGCTTCAAAAAACCCTACTTTTCTCACTTCCCCACAGAATAAGTGGGGCTGCCCCCCACTTATCCCCCCCCCCCCCCGAAAACCAGGTTTGCATCACTGTGCAGTTGCCAAGGCAGGAGTGACTTCCTTCTCATGGGCTCCTGCATCACTTTCTCTGTCCTGAGGGACCTCAGGCTGCCAGCTCAGAAGGTCTCAGCCTCCCGGGGAGTCGGACGCCTGCCCATCTCACTCCTAGAAAGGTCCCTTGCCCAGGAAGATGGGGGTCTGTCTTCCCGGGGACAGAAAAGAGCCTCACCAGCCTCCACTGGTGATCCAGCCTCTTGTCCCCCAGCAACTACAGGGATTTCAGATGCAAGAGAAGTCCAGAGTCTGGCGCAGCTCTCTCGCCGTCTGAGACTTTGTGAGGCCACCCCTGGGGATGGACAAGATTAGAAAAATGAAGCTGATGAGTGTCCCTTTTGCCGGAGACCAGGGTGGGGTTGAACCTACTCTCTGGCCCGGGGCAGCATCCTGTGTCGCCAGGCCCCCAGAGAAGTCGCCTATGTGGTCTGCCCTCCTGCCTCTTCGGAGACCTAGCTGAATGGCTGTCCCCAGGATGGACGTCAGGAACCCGAGCGCTTGGATCAGCTTCTGGCCAGGGCGAGGCTCTCAGGACAGACCGGGAGCCTGCAGAAGGTACCTTGGTTCTTCGAATTGCTGTGGAGAGCATTTCCCGCATCACCGAAGATAGCCACCTGGAGCCCAAAGCTCTAGCCGCTGCCACCGCCATGATTTCTTCCACCCTGATTGTCACCGTTGCCACTTCTGTCACCATGCTCACCGACTGAATAAAAGCCGACATCACTTTCCTCACCTGCTTCACGTACCACCACCATCATCACCAACCACCACCAACGTTGCCAGTCATATTCTCCACTCTTAGCTCTTCCACCGCGTTCTCTGAGAAGTATACTTATTTAAAAGCCTAATTGTCATTGCTCCCCATTCAGAGAGGACACTAGGAGCCTAATCCCTGCCCTCGAGTCAAAGACTGATAAACTAACCTAAACACGGCCTGATGGGACCCATCAAAGCTATCCTGTAACTAACTAACTAACTGACATGCTATTGACACGTTTGGGAGTGTCCGCTCAGGGCAGGGGCCAGAGCTTTTCCGAGGTGGAGGAAATGTGGGACTTTGACTGGGTCAAGCGCTCTTCCCCTGGTTGATCTGGGCACTGCATGGTTGGAGGCCCCGCTGCAGGCTGAGGGAGGGGCGGGTAAAGAAGGACCATGCATAAAGGCCACTGGGAGGGGTGGGCAGGACCCAGGAGAACCACCTACTAGAAGTATGAGCTAGGCCCGGGGGATGACGGTCCCTGAAGCCTTGAAGTTTGCTTGCTCCCACGGCTGGCTCCCATGAAGACCTGTGCCCACATGTCCACGGTGAGGAGGTGACTCATGCCAGGCTCCAGGGCAAGGTGTGAGAGGCAGTCTAGGACATGCCTTCCAAAGACTCTAATAGGGTGTGTGAGCATGTGAATATGAGAGGGGGAGAGAAGAAAGACAGAGAGAGAGAGAGAGAGAGGGAGGGAGGGAGGGAGGGGTAGGGAAATATGTGCCCCCTTATTTCTGAGCAAATCCTGGGTACCAAGGGTAGTAGGGTGCCAGCTTCAGGCCGGAGAGGGTAAGGGACTCCCTGTCTTGCACCCCAGGGGAAAAGCTTTGCAAGCCCAAGGCACCTTAGTAGCCTCCTTTACCAGCCGCTGCTCCTTGAGCTGCCCTCCTCAATTTGGTGATGTCCAGAAGAAGAGGGAGCTGGTGGTGTCCATTCTCCATTTATATGAATGGAAAATGGCCTCGGGGATCCTTTTACCCCTCCAATAATAATGAGCTTCTTCCTTCTCTCTCCTCGATGCCAGTTCTCTCTCAGGACAGGGCTGCCTGATAAAATCACTGTCTATTTACACACTGATGGGATGTCTGGAATCTGCCTTAAAATAACCCTTGGCTGGGGAGTGGGTGGGGATGGGAGTCAAACAAGGTTGGCCATGAGTTGATAATTATTGAGAGCGGGTGATGGGCAAACACATGGGGGGCTCCTGGAACTCTGGTGTCTACTTTTACATATATCTGAGATTTTCCGTAATAAAAAGTTAAAGCAAAACAGAACAAAGCAAAGCAAAAACCCTCAAACACCACGTATGTATTGAGCTGAAATCATACTTTCCAGTGGTTTCCACCCACAGATCCCAGATATGCCTTCTCGGACCATACAGACCACCCTTGTTCCCTCTGCCCCACGTTGGCCTTCAGCTATTTGGACAAAAGCATGGTCTTTGGAGCCAAGCAGATTTGGGCCGTGTGCTGGCTCCACTTTTTCCTAGGAGTTCCCGCAAGTTACTCTACCTCTCTGAGTCTGACTCCCTTAGGGTCATTGTGGGGGTTCCATGTCTGTGAAGCCCTCCGCACAGTGCCTAGCTTTCGAAGTCGGTGCTCAATATGATCGAGCCTCTGCAGAATGTTGCTATTTTAGGCCAAGGCTCAGGATCCCCCTTGGACAAGGTAAACAGCGTCAGATTCTGCGACTATTTCTCACACATTGTGGTTCCCCAGCCTGGGTGACCTGCCCTGGCTGTTTATCAATGTGCCTTGGCAAATATGGGGCCTATGATCCGGCCCCGTATTCCAGATGGTCTGGACACGCAGAGTACAGTAGGACTATTACCTCCCTGCATCTGGGAACTGTATTTCTATTCATACAGCCCGAGATTTCATTAGCTTTTTTAGCCACCACGTCACACTGTTGGCTTCCGTGGAGCTTGTGGTCAACTCAAAGCCCTCAGTCCCTTTCACACATGTGGCTGTTGAGCCCTGTCTCCCCAGCCCCCGTATTTGTGCAGTCGGGCTTTGACTCTCAAAGGAAGACTTTCCGTTTACTCCTGTTCGCGTTTATCTGGCTGGTTTTGGCCCCAAGTTCCAGCCTGTTGAGATTTTTGTTTTGTTTTGGTTTCATTTTTCAATTCAACCTATTAGCCGGGCCTTGCAGCGCTGGGTCGTCTTGGGACATTTGGTGGTGCCCAGGCCTTCTGCATCCTCCTCCGGATCCCTGTAAACTCAATGTGCAGCATGGGATGGAGCCCAGGGCCCTGTGGGGGCATGCTAAATAATTCCTTCCCCATTGACATCAGTCAAGGCTCTTTCAGTTCTTTTGTTTTTTTAAAGATTTTATTTCTTTATTTGAGAGAAAGAGAGAGAGCACGAGGGAAGGATAGAGGCAGAGGGAGAAGCAGACTCGCCACCGAGCAGGGAGCCCGATGTGGGACTCGATCCCAGGACCCCGAGATCAGGACCTGAGCCAAAGGCAGACGCTTAGCCGACTGAGCCACCCAGACAGCCCCAAGGCTCTTTAAGTTCTATTGTTGAGCTACAGGTGCACCTCGTCCGACCTTTTCCAGTCCACCGTTCTCCATCTTGTTTACAGGAACACCATGAGGGCCCTTGTCAGAGCTTTGCTGCACTCCAGAGATCAACAGAGTCACAAAATAAAGTGAGGCCTAACGGGCCCTGGCCTGTTCGTAAGTGAAGCTTCCTCATCTCCTGGCTTCCTTTGGAGGTTTCCTGCCAACCAGCAACTTGACAATTCTCTGGAATTTTGTCAGGCTTCCAGACCGAGCCAAATGGCCTGATACTGCCAAAGTCTACCTTTCGTCCCTGTTTGAAAACTATTATTATATTTGTAAATCTCCCAGGCTCCGTGAGCTCTTAGCGTCATGATGATGGTTCCGACCTCATATCTGCAATTGCCTCTAGGACCCTGGACTTGCAGACGAGATCAGTGGAAATGACAACAAATGCATTCAACATCACTGGCTGGGCACCTTAAAGAGTGCTGTGCTGGGGTCAAGTGAGATGCCAGTCCTCTACTCAGCAAGCTGCCTGTCCCGTTGGAGAGGTGAGACACGCCAACGGTTCTAATAAAAGGTAGAAAGTGGCAAGTGCCAGCGAAGACGGACAGATACGAGGTTAGGAGGTCTGGAGGAAAAAGAGCTGATGGGCAGCAGAAAGGCAGCCAGGGAAGGCTTCGTGGAAGAGGTCACTTTGGAGCTGGGCCTTGAAGCACAGGCAGGATTTGGATATGTGGTGATGAAGAGGAAGACTCCCGCGGCAGGTGGGAGAGCCCAAGAACAGGCATGGAGGTGGGGACCTCCCTCGAGCTACGGAGCACAAACAGTGAGTGATACTCGTAATAGTTGCTATTTATTAAGCACTTGTTACTGGGCCAGGAGCTGTATTAAGCACTTTACATACATTAGCATGGCCTCACAATGCCCACTCTAAGGTGGGTACCATCATGATCCTCTTCATTTTACACATGAGCTAGTGGAGGCTTCACAAGATGAAGTGAGTTTCCCAGGGTCACCCAACTAGGCAGGCCTTTGAAGTCAGGGCTGTCTGTCCCCTCCTATCAGCTCTGTCACGGTCCCCACCCAATTAGGCCTCAGTGTTAGCATCCAGATCCTCTGTAGCTTCAGGGACCAGCATTCTGGGGTCTCTCTCACTCTTACCTTGGCTCATAGGAGCAGGTGGTCCTCACCAGGAGGCTTCCCTCTGGCCCCATGGGCCTCAGGACCCCAGTCCAATCTACTGCCCTGCCATCTCCTCACTTGACAAAGCCAGTCCTGTCCCCTCTTTTTCTTTCAAAATGAGACAGTAGGACATAACCCAAGAGCCCTCTCTGGCTTTGGAGGTGGGAGAGCTGAGTGTGTGATCTGGAGCTCCCAAAACAGTCTTTATTAGACTGCACATTGCAACTCGTTAGCAAGTCATGCCATCGATTTAGTGAATCTTGACTGGGATTCTAAAAGAATGAAATGGAGTATCCCATGCAGTAATGATCAGTATTGTTTCCCAGGACATGTTTCAGTTTTATATATCCCTGTTTGTACACATACACACACATATACACACACTACATATGTATACAGATACATATATGTATACACACACAAGTTTCTTTGTTGTACCAAGCTTGTGATAAAAAAAAACAAACAAACAAACCTCGAAGCACCACTGTGCGGCCTAGCTGTGTGACCATGAACGAGTCACTTCCCCCTCTGGTTCTCCCTTTTCTCGCGTGGAATATAGATACAGTAATGCCTCCCTCTCTCCTTCATGGCTAGGGGTGAGGTCTGCGAGGCATATCTCCGGAAGCACCCTAGAGACGGGGAAGAGCGAAGAGTGTATACACAGGAGTTACTATTCTAACAGTTGGCAAAATCCCCCTAAGCCTGCCCCCTCATGATTCTGTTTTGGCATCCGGCGTGGGCTTTGCCAGGCCTCTGCAGTGTGGGGCTCCTGGACTGCGAGTGGGAAGGCCCCAGCAGGGCTGCCCGGCTGCCCCCACCCCCTCCCGGCAGGGCACCAAGAGGGGCAGCCAGGAGGTACTCGTCCCAGCTGCGGGGACAGCAGAACCTGGCCACCTCGTCAGGGCCGCTGCACCCGGCCTGCCTTTGTTTCCCCGGAAGGTGGGGCTTTGCGGGTGGCCCAGAGGGCAACTTCTGGAGGGGCTGAGCTCGTAAGCAAAGTGGACCAGGAGTGAGGGAGGGAGGAAGTTGCAGAATCTACAGCCCGGGAGGCCACAAAGACCATGGGCTTTGGGCACAGACACCCCCGAGTCTGAGGCCCTGCTCCACGGCTTTCAAGCTGTGAGGGTATCAGTGAGTCCTTTGGTCATATTAAGGCTCAGTCTCCTCATCTACCTTGCAGAACCGTGGCGGCAGTGGGCCACCACACGGAGCCTTTCCGGGCCCCCCTGAGCCCTGCCCGGTCTCCCCCATTTTACTCCAACGCGGCGAGCGCCAAAGAGATGTCTGCACACGTACGCGTGCACGTGTGTCTGTGTGGGTGAGGTTTGGGTCCAAGCAGGTTGGTGGCAGGGTGCAACAATATTTCTAACCCCTCAATAAGAGCGGCCTCCGTCCCATTTTGTCTATCATCTCCAGGCAACAGTTTCAGGCCGAACTCGGGAACATCATTTCTCTCCCTGAGCGGCAGTTGGACAAAGCAGAATCGGAGCCCCGGGCCCTCTCATCAGGACGCTGAGCGGAGCTCGGGGAGGTGTGAGTGTGAGGCCCCGGCACTGGTCACTGCCCTCTGTGGGTGGCACCGCTGTGTGGCCTCTTCTCTGACTGGAATAAAGGAGGCTCTGCCCTGCTCAGGCCGCCCAGGCCTCCCAGTATCTGAAGACTTGGGGGGCAGGAGGGGACAGGCCTAGGCAGGTGGGCTCATGTTCCCCTCAACTTCTACCCTTAGGCTGCGGAGCAACTCCGAGGTGGCGCATGTGGACAGACGATCGTGCCCAGGCCTGGGAATATGCAGCATGTGCTTATCGAATCATCCCTATTCAAGATGGAAGAGAGGCAAGTTGGCGCAGGGTCCCGGTCTGGGGGTGGGGTGGGGGTCAGAAAATGAGCAGTGAGCTGACTGCTTGATGGGAGAGGATGGGGGGGGGCAGCGTCCCCTCCAGGTGGCCCTCCTGTGCCCTACCTGCCTCTTCCAGGACAGTTCTCGAGGTGGGTATCTCCATGCTGCCTGGAGAAGCCACTCCATTTCCCACCCTCCCCTCCTCTTTCTGCATCGCTGTGTTCCTCCTCCTCCTCCTTGAAGCCTGCTGGGCTGTTGACACCTCGGAGATATTTGTAGATCACTATCTCAGGAGGCCGTTGGCCTGACTCATCCTTGGGCCCAGCCCTGTCTGCTGGCTCCTTTCATCTTCTCCTCTCAGCCAATCCCTCTTCGCCCTTAATCATTTTCTCTCTCCCTCTAAATGCCCCCCAGCGAATCTGGCTCCCCACTTCCCTACCCTGCCTGTTCTTTACTTGGAATTCTTCAGGGTAACCCCATGCCGCTGTCTGCTGGGGCAGCAAAGGCCCCTGGAAGATGCCTCAAGGTCTTGATTTGGCAGCCCCCTCACTTGCCACACCAGTTTGGACAAACGGCTTTGCTCTGCTGGGCCTCAGTTTCCTCTTCTGGCAAATGGGCAGCAATGATGCCAGCCCTGCCAACTTCACACGGGCCTGTAGTGAGGAGCACGATGAGATCATGCCCTTGAACAGCCCTTTGGAGACTCAGCGGTGGTGCCCTCGGACGGGACTGGCTAGGATCCGAGAAGAAGCAAAGAACGCACTTGTAGTTACTTCGAGACTCCCTCCAGCCCTACCGCGGACCCCACAGCCCTGCTTGCTGGCTTGCCAGCTCGTACTCTGCCTCTGTCTCTCTCCATCCCTTCTCTGTCTTGGTCATTCCTCTCCCCTGGTCTCTTTGCAGCTCTCGGTGAAGAATACCCTGCCTACCAGCTCTCCGGCCAGCCTGGGACAGTGCCCACCGTCCCCAGAGAGAAGGAGCCGGCATGCTGAAGGCCACAGACCCTGAGACCCCGGAGAGAGTCCAACTCTACGTCCAGAGAGCCCCAGACATAAGAGGGACCTGGGCACGAGGACTTGCCCCAGCTTCTCCCCCAGTGCCTGGGCCACAGTCAGGCTGCCGATGGCGTTGGGGGTGTGGATTGGCTTGCATAGAATTCCTGTGTTATTCTCACAAACCAAACTAGTCCCTGATCATTTTCCTCTTCAGATGTTGTCCCCGTTCCACTGAAGGCCATGTCTTGGGCTGGCCTGGGCCCACTTCCCTTCTCTGGGTCTCTGTGTCCCCATCTGCTCAATAAGAGGGGCTGTGCTGGGACAAGGATGAGGGTCATTCCAGCCTGAACTCTATGTGTTACCTGACAGATGCCACCCCGTCAGCCATGTCTCCCAGGAGGCCCTGGGAGTGTGTCTCCTGGGGGCCAGCTCAGGATGGTTTCGCTGTGATAACCTCGAGCCTCAGCAGCTCTGCTTTCCAGTAGGTCTGCAAGTAGGTCCCTTACTCAGAGAGTCCACATAAGTGTCTCAGAGGAAGAGAGCCACCGGGCAGAGGCAGGCGTGGGTTCGCAGAGGGTGGCCTCAGGACCACGAGAGAGCAGGCCCTCTCCCAGTGGTCAATGGAGGCAGAAAGTCCTGGGTTCTAATCCCAGAAGTTCCGCCACGGACACCCTATGGTCCTGGACCATTTACTTCCCTCTCTTAGACCAAGTGCCATTTTGTCATCCAGAAAATGGGGATAAAAGAGTCTAGCCATCACAGAATAAAGAAAGGAGTTGGCGCGAGTGCTTGGTACCAAGCCTGCCTCATCAGAGATGCTGCAAAAGATGGCTGTCTTCCTTTCCCAGTCTTCCTTTCCCAGTCTTCCCTGGGCAAACTTTCCCGGGGCCCGCCTCTTTCCCTCCCTCGCTCCTTCTCTGTGCTGCGAAAAGCAGCCACATGCCTGGCCCCTCTCTGAAGCATGGCCAGCCAACTGGGGGCCTGGGGTTCACACTTGGTGCTTCAGCAGCTGCTGAAAGCCTCTTGGGAGCCACACGAGGGAGGGAAAGGGAGAGAAGGCAGAGACAGAGAGCGGTAGAAAAAGGCAGGTAGGGAGAGAGACAGTGAGAGAGAAGCCGAGAGACAATGAGAGAGACGAAGGAATGCCATAGAGGCAGACACACTCAAGGACCCAGGAAGATGGACAGACGCCTGAACAGGTTGGGCGAAGGCAAACAAGGAGCGAGAAAGGCAGGGGCCGGGAAGAGAAGCAGAGAGACAGGGCGACAGATGCACGCAGGAGGGAGAAGGAGGCAGGGAGTGAGGCAGACAGTGGGATGGAGAAGTGCAGAGAAACAAACAGAGGCCCACAGCAAGAGAGTCCAAGACAAAGGGAGAAGGAAACAAAGGCAGGAAGCCAAGGCGGTAGAGACCTAGAATGGGAAGAAAGGGAGGGAGGGGGGGGGAGGGGCGTGGGAGGGGAGGAAGGGAGGAGGGGGAGGGGTGCGGGAGGGGAGGAAGAGCGAGTTGTTAGTTCAGGGCTCCGCACAAGGCTGACACAGCACATTCTCTACACTCTCCTCTCCCTCCCACTGCCGGCCTCCAGCTGCCCCCATCCCTTTCCTTATCACTGGGCCCTTGGCTGGGGAAGGGGCCCTGTCCCCTGCCTGTTCCGCATACTCTTCTAGGCCAAGGTTAGCTAGGGAGGCCCAGCCCCTTCCCTACCCTCTTCCACCTCCTCAGCAGGCTGGGGCTCAGGTGGGGAGGAAGCAGGTGACCACCCCAGGGAGAGAGGCTAACATTCCAACTCCTCAGCAGTCTGCAGAGGAGGCCAAGGGGGCCAGGGAGGAGACTGGTCGCCTCATTCATTTGCAAGCTCCTTCCACACCGTCATCTCCTGGAGGGCTGGCCAGGGCCTCAGGGCTCTGAGGTTCGGGGCCAGACTTCAGGCTTTGGCCCAGGATCACTGGGGAGTCCAGCCCCCCCACTGACCCTGCAGCCACCCCTGGGAGCTTGAGGCGGCCAGCTTCCTAAATGGAACCACATCCCATTTGCCCCAAACCAGCATGTCAGATCTCTAGGCCTGGCCTTTGAAGACGCTGAGGGGGCTCCAGCACGGAGGGGGGCAACGGTTTGGCCAGGCAAACCGAGCAGAAGTCATCAAGCCCGCCTCGCTCGTGCAGCTGGGTTCTTTAGGAAAATGAACGAGATCTAAGTCCTGGGGGGTGAGTTTCCTTCTTGGGCAGCTCCTTGCCTCTGTGCAAAGTTTACGCCCTGGCAGGAGGGAAGAGAGGGAGTCAGGAGGGCACGGAGTCTTGGCCAAGGTCTCAGGTGGCTGCTTGCGGTCCTGCTGCTTGGGGCATTAGGAGTAGGGGCAACGGGGACCATGGGCAGAGATACAGAAGACCCAAGTCCAACATTGGCTTCGCCCACCCTCCTCCAAGCAGACATTTTGAGATCCTGAGGAAGGCCACTCTGGGTTTCTGTCCCTCCCTCCCCACCGAGGGGAATCAGCCAGCTGGGATGTGGGGTGCCGAGCTTACATCCTAGCTAGGAGGATCCTTTGAAGGAACTGGCATTCTTCACCCTGTGGGGACCTGTGGGAGGCATCGTTTTCCTCTTCAGAAATCTGAGGAGCTGCCGTGGGGCAGAAAGTTCACAAAAACTCACCAGGTCCATCCTTGAGGGGAGGGGCCCACCAGAAGGCCGGGCAAACTCAAGGCGGGGGTGCGGATCATGGTACTCTTTCGGCCACTCAAGTTGACCCCCACTAATAAGAGTTTAGAAAGCAGAGTAGTCCTGAGGAGGAAGGGAGGGGAGACAAATTGAGACTATTACTAGCAAATCCCTGTTTGATAGCCAGACTGGGGTCTAAGAGGGGAAAGAAGCCGAGCCCCCTGGGGCAGGGGGTGTGCAAGGAGGAGTCCCTGGCAGGGCACTAGGTGAGAATGAGAGGACGTGGCCTTCCAGCCTCCTGCCACCCTTAACACTCTGAAGCTCGAGTGAGACAGTTGATAAATGGACTAAGAATCCTTTTTTTTTTTTTTTTTTTTTCGGTTGCGAACAGCCTCTTAAATACAGAGGAACGAAGTGTGGAGGGGGTTTGGGAGGATGGGTGACACAGGTGAAGGGGATGAAGAGGCATAAACTTCCAGTTATAAAGTAAGTAAGTCACGGAGATAAAAAAAAAAAAAAAAAGTACGGCCTGGGGAACATAGTCCATTATATTGTAATAACATTGTTTGGTGACAGGTGGCGACTACACTTATCATGGTGAGCGTCGAGTAATGTATAGGACTGTTGAATCGCGATGTTATACACCTGAAACTAATATAATATTGCACGTCAGTTCTACTTCCATCATAACAACAAAGAAAGAAATGGACCAAGAAGGATAGCAGTCCTCTGGGCTACAGAGGGCTGCATGCCCGGGGAACTCCCTGGCTCTGCTCTTCGGTTTCCTCCTTGCCCTACTGGTCAGCTCCCCCCCGGGAGACTCATGTTGGGGATCGCCCCCTAAGGTGTGCTGGAGCCTAGGGGCATCTCACTTGGGCTCCTCACCAGCCCTTTCGGTGGCCTGCCTAGTCTTCTGCGGGCTCTCATCCTGATTTTTCTCTGGATCGACATCTAGGGATTTCGTTTAAAGAGGCAGAGGTCAAGGTAGCCACAAGTCAGTCCAGGGTGGTGCGGGGATGCCGAGGGTGACCAAGCAAGTCCACAAACTATCTGGAGAAGTGGTGCGCGCAGCTTGTCCCTGGAAGTCTTTGAGAAAACGCTGGTTGACCACTTGGCTAAGGGAGCTGCGGTGCGGTGGCCTCAGAATCTGCAAGGGGATGGACCGTGGATCTGACTGGGCCATGCCAAGCAGGTGTCTCCTGGGCTGGGGCCAACTGGAAAAATAACCACTAGGCCCCGGCTGGGCCTCAGATCTCCGGGCTGGCAGCTCTGGGAGGCCCCCGCCCCAATTCACCTGCTGAGGCTGACTCCAGTCCGAGCCCAGCCCCACCTCCTGTCTGGCCAGGTGTGGCAGGGTGGGGTGCCCGTGCTCAGACCTGAAATGAGGACCACATGGCAGTGTGAACCCCACCCATGCAAGGGGCCTGGCTGCCTCTGAGTCCAGAGGAGCGTCTCTCACCCCTGGGGCCTCTCCCCAAGTGGGGAAGGAAGGGGGCAGGTGGCCATTCCTTTGGAGGCTGTACAGGCCCTTTTCGAGCCCCTTTTCACTTTTCGGTTTCCCTTTTTCCCTCTGAGCCCTGGCCTGGTGGCCCAGGCCCTTTCTGCCTGGTTGGACTGATCCTCTCTTATCTCCGCCCCCATCAACATTCCTCATTCCAGCTTCCCCATCCCTAGCTGGGACACATACCTGAGGGGCAGATCAAAGGCTCACAGCTGCTCTTGTCAGCTCCCATTAGACCGCAACTGAGAAGAAGAGCCCACCCTGGCAGGCCTCCCTGGCCCCTTCACCCTGCCTTCCCCATCCTGGGCTTTCAGAGGCCAGCTCATCCCAAGGTGGCACCTCCAGATGCTGAGGGGGCCCTGCCCCTACAGCCCCTTCCCCCTCCTCTCTTCTCTGAAGAGGAAAGAATGCCTCAGATCCTGGCTGGGAAGCAAGCCTGGAGCCCGGGACCTGGGCAGACCGAGACAGACAGCCGCCTGCACAGTGCAAACCCTGGTCCCTACAGGCTCGCTAAGGTCTCTGGGGAGGGCCGGCCCCGGTCCCAGCCGTCCTGCCAGAGGTACCGCCAGAGGACATGAAGGCCGAGAACCCCGCTCTACAACTGCAAGGCAGGGCTCGCGGGAGCCTCGAGCAGAGTCCTGGGCTTTCTTCCCAGCTCTAGCATGCCAAGGGAGCCTTCCAGGCCTTTGTGATCCAGCCCTGGTCTCCATTCCAGCTGTGCTGGTCCTCCTGGAACTTCCTCCAAACACACAGCACATATTTCCCCGCACCCCAAGTTTTTGCACTCGTTTCCTCACGTGTTTAGAATGCCCTTCTCCACCTGACAAAATCTTACTCCGCAGGAAGAAATTGGATGCCAAGCTACATATATACAACATTCCTTTATATATATGTGTGTGTGTATATATATATACATATATGTGTGTGTATCTTACAGATATAGATACATAAGAATAGAAAAGGTACATTAAGATGACTTATGCTTGTTGAGCACTTACTACGGTACCGTTATTATCGCCATTTTACAAATGAAGAACCCGAGGCCCAGAGAGGGACAGCATCTTGCTCAGCGACACAGAGCTGGCTCCAGAGCCCATGCTTTGGGTCCTCACGCTCTGCCGCCTCTCATTCATGCAGCTGCAGCAAGAGAAGCAGCTTGGGTGCTTACGTGCCTATGTTAACAGTAGCAGTCTCCAGGGGGCAGGTTAGGGGTGATTTTGAGGAGAGAGCATGTTTGCCACATTCTACGGTGGGTGCGGATTTGGAGAAGGGAGAACGTGGCATTAAGCACGCAAACTCTGGGGTCCGGGAATCTGGGACCAAGTTGCAATTTTGCTGCTCACGACATGAATGACCCGGGCTCCTTTGCTATCTCTTCTGGATCTCCATTTGGTCATTGGCCACCCAGGGATGGTAATAACACCTATTTCTAGGATTGTCATCTTGATTAACTGAGATAGTGAATGAATAGCACCTAGTTCGAGGGGACCAGAAAGTTCTAATGTTTATAATCAAAGAAAGAGACTTGGAGAACACCACAGCCGACAAAGCTCGGGACAAAAGTTACCTCCCCTGGGAAGGCTTTCTCCTTGCCACACCCCGCCTCCCCCCCCCCCGCCTCCTCACCCCACTTCAAAGAGCAAACCACTCACCCATTTTTCTGTCCTTAGCACACCAGCTGGGGCTTCCAGGTCTCAGCAGCAGGGGCCACAGCACTGCTTTCTAATCATTGCTTGCTTTCCCAGGACACACTACAGTGCCAGACCCAGAGGGGCCTCCTTAAGTTCATTCATCAAACATTTGTTGAGCACCTATCGGCGTGTGCTAGACGCTGGGGATGCACGGTTAGAGAAGATGCTGCCCCTGCTCTTGGTGAGGAGAACTCGTGGTCCAGGGTGGGAGACAGACTCGACATTGTCGATCATAATATATTATTAACAGAGGAACTCATTTGCTCAGTCATTAACAAATATTTATTGAGTGACTATTATGGGCCAGGCACTGTTCTTAGAGGCTTATCTGTGATCATCCCCCTACTAATAATCTCGATTGGAAGCATAAGGAGAGATGGAAGTAGCTGAGAGGCAAGAAGGCTTTGGCTTGTTAAGGCTGCGGTGGGGGGGTGAGGGTGGGGAGAAGGGTGTTTCAACAATAGCGTCGCTAGGGGAAAGATGCCAGAGGAATGTGTTTGCACCCTTGGTCCCCACAGGCTTGCTAAGGACACCCCCACAGACCAGCGCTTAAAGGTAGATATCCCCTTCTGCCCCCCTCCCCCCACCCCCGTGTCCCTGTGTCCCAGGAAGAAGAAGTAAGATATACAGGGGCTGCTGGTACCTCTGTGGAGCTGTGAGTCATTCAACCCCTGTGGAGCAGGGAAGCTAGGGGTGAGGGGTGACGAGAGTAGTGCGGAGAGAACAGGCTAGAGAGGTAAATAGGGATCAGGCCTGGCCTTGTGGCTGCAGAGTGGGGACTTCCTCTTGCTGGCGGAGGAGAGTTCCTGGAAGGTTTCTAAGTGACATAATCAGATGTGTGCTTCAGAAGGTTCACTGGGTGTGTGAGGAAGATGAGCTCAGCATGGGTCCTGTTGACTTTGAGGGGCCTGCAGGATGATCAAGCTGGTGGGACAGGGCTGAAGCTCAGGGGAGAGGGCTGGGCTGGAGGCCTGGGGTGGAGATTATCAGCGTGAACATAGATCTGGAGCAGAAAGAAGATGAGCTCATGCAGGGAGACTTGGTTGCATGGAAAAGAGGAGGAAGGACCAAGCCTTGGGCCTTCTGGCATCCAAGGAACAGGAGAAGAAGAGGAGCCAGCCAAAGAAACAGAATAGCTAGAGAGCTAGAAGGGAAACCAGGAAGTCGTTGGGGAAAGTCAGTGAATTTAGACTAGGAGTGACCAAGGTCCACTGTTAAAAGGATCCCCTTGCTCATGAAGAGTTTTTTCTTTTAAATATTTTATTTATTTATTTGTCTGAGAGAGAAAGAGAGAGAGCACAAGCCGGGGAAGTGGCAGGCAGAGGGAGAAGCAGGGAGCCTGATGCGGGACTTGATCCCAGGACCCCGGGATCATGACCTGAGCTGAAGGCTGATGCTTAATCAACTGAGCCACCCAGGCGTCCTGCTCCTAAAGAGTTAAAGGCAGAGAACCAAGCAGAACATTTATGAATAAAACAGTAGCTATAATATAGATTCCTATCCCCGTCCCCCCCCCACACACAAAAATTCTGATTCAGTTAGACTGGGTGGGGCCCAGGAATCTTCATTTTCAACCAGCATCAAGTGATTCGGGAGAAGGCATCTGTGGCATTTACTTTGAGAATTGCTTCCATCTCAGGGGCAGGTAGTGAAAGGCAGAGGGTAGGGAGGATGCTCCGATGGCTTGCCCCCAGCAGGGGGCGGGGTGACCAGCAGTGCTCCCCCACCCCAGAACATTCACACCCCATAGATTTTTCTCTTAGAACCCAGGTGCAGATCCGGAGCCCAGCCAGGAGTAAACTGAGCTTTAGTGTGGAAAATATGGAACCAAGATATCTGGGGAGGGGGTGGGCGGGAAGGGGAATAATGCAAACCATGCAGATCTGCCTGCGAAAGAGCAAGGGAAAGGGGGCCAGGGACTGGGGAACAGCGAATGAGATAGGAGCTTGCAATGTGATATAGTAGCCCAATAAAGTTGGCCTCTCTCTCCTCTCTCTCTCTGTCACACACACACACACACACACGCACACACACACACACAGACTGCACAGGGCCTGGCTGCTGTAGCACAGAGTGAAACCAGAGGCTCCCTGATCCCCAACCTCAGCTTTGCCGGGATAATACCTCAAACCTCCCCGGCGTCACTTCCCATTGAGAAAGAGGGGTACTGAAAATCTCAGGGCATTGTTGTGGGGCTGAGACAGGGCTATCAAACAAACAGCACTCCAGGGTTCTATGATTCAGGCAGCCTGGGTCCTAGTCCTAGCTCTGCCACTAATGGGCTATGTGGTCTTGGGTAAGTCACTTAACCTCTCTGGGCTTTTACTACTGCATCAGTAGGATGGGGGAGATAGGGGCTAGATGATATGGGCCCTCGAAATTCTAATAGGTAGGAGCTTCCAGGACTGGTGGATTTTCACCTGTTTTATTCTGACCCTTCTGCAGGGATAGAAAGTGAATTGGGTGGCCTAGCACTTACTGGGTACTTCCTTCGTGCTTGGGACTGCGCTGAGAATTTTATGTTCAGTCAATTGTTTCAGTTCCAGTTCCACAGCCCTGTGAGGAAGGAATTATGACCATTTTACAGGTGAGGATATTGAGGCTTTGGGGACCTGGCCGTTGGGTCTGGAGGCTGGGGGAAGAAGAAGCAAGGTCTCAGCCTCTGTACACACTGCCCCCCAGGGTAATGCATCCTGGGGATTCCTGGATCTCATACTCCCAGGCCCAGAGGTTAGCACCCTCCCAGCAGCTTTTGTCTAACTGATTGATCCATTGCTCTGAGAAGCAGTCCCTGCCCTCCAGGCCCATGGGTTCATACTTCCCTACAAGGGCTGGACACATGGCCGGCTATGGGGCGGGGGGGGGGAGGGCACACATGACTTGATAAGGGGCCAGCCGGGTCTTTGCAATGTCTTTCTGACATGCCCAAGGGAGCCGGCAGCTGCGGGGGGGCGCTTGTGTGAGGTCTGGGCACAAGGGTCCTCTCTGTCAGCTTCTCCTTCACCTTGATCCATCCCAGAAGTCTAGCTCTCTTGACAGAGATCCTCCAAACCCACCTAATGATTGCCAGGTGGGAGTGGAGGACCCAGGGCAGAGACCGTCAGGACCCCATATCACCCCAGCTCTAATTGGCTTCCTGGCAAGCTGGGGAATGACTGCCCTCTCCGAGCTAGGCCTGGCTTCTCTCAAACCAAGACACTGGCCTGGCCAGCCAGGCCCAGTCAGCGCCCCCATTCTCCTGGCAAACCCTTCCCCATGGGCTTTCCACTGAGAGGAAGGAGACCCACGGTCTGGGTCTGGGGTCCTCCTGGCATGCCGGCCCTGGCCCAGGAATCTGGGCAGCCAACAGGATCCCAGGGCTTGGCTGCCCTTGTAGGGAGCCCCCTACTCAGAGCCATACCTGACAGCCTGGCTGGGTATAGGGATGGGATGTGGGACTGCCCAAAGTCAGGCCCATTTCCTCTCTTCTCTACTCTTGTGCCCCTTCCCCCTTTCTCTCTACTGTACAAATCCCCAAGGTCTTCTGAGACCAAAATTAAGGCCCGATTCCTACAAACTCAGTGGTTGACCTTGCCCAAGTCAGTGGACCCTCTTGAGGTCTCAGGGTCTTTTCTAGCTGGGGCATACTGTGATGCTCTAAGTCTATTCTTGAACAACTCTGTAGGCGTGACGTCTCTCTGCCACAAGAAGGGAAGTGGAGTCCTTGTCAGCTGCAGAAATCAAGTCCCAATTCCTTAGCTTGGTATTCGAGTCTTTTGGCCATTTGGCCCTGCTTCTCTCCCATAAAGGCTCACAGTTGCTTTGGACTCCTCACTGTTTCCAGAACACACCAGGCCTTTTCCCATGGCAAAGCTTTTGCTCAGGCACTTCCCCTTGCTTGCAATGCCCTCCCCCACCCCCGCCTCCACTCACTCCCACCCCTTTAGCCCTTTGCATCCTCCCAGGTCCACCCCAAGTGAGAAAATGAAGGGCTCCTTCCTTTGTCCGCAGGGCCATTGTTAGTTCTTGGTTAATTCTATCGCTATTAGAATGTCTCCTGGAGGATGAGCATAAGTGTTTGTTGAATTGTAACCTAAGAAATACCTATGATTGCACTTCCTTCACGTAGGGCCCCCCCCTTCCATATAGTCAGTGCAGCTAAGTGTTACTTATATCCCATTAACTGCTCAATAGAAACGTCCGGGTTGTAGGGAGCGCTAATGATCTGAGTTGAAGATCCAGGCAATGTCACTAACTCTCTGCACCTTGACTTTGGGCAAGTCCTTTTGTCTCTCAGCCTCTTTTCTTGTCTGGCGGGCCGTGTGGCAAAGTGATTACACTCACAGACTCTCGGGCTAGAAGACCTAGGGGCAAGCCACACCTTTTTCATGTTCTAGGTCTGTGATCTTAGGCAAGTTACTTCACCTCTTTGACCTTGAGTTTCTTCATCTCTAAAAATGGGGGGAGTCATGGTGCCCGCTCACGTTGTGAGGGTTGGGTTAATAAATGCCAAACGCTCAGAGCTCTAGTAAGTCCTCGATAAGTGCTAGCCGCCGTTATTATCAATCATATTGGTGGCTGTCAAATGGGGTTCAGGGTGCCTGGCAGGTGGGGCGGGAGCGGGTATTAAAGGGATGAAAGGGGGTTTGCAGGCTCCTCATGAAAATGAACTCAGAGGAACTCCCCGGACGGGCCAATGCATGGAGCCTCGGCCACAGGTCTAACAGCTCCCAGACTGTCCCAACCACTCTCTCATGTGATCTCTACAACAGCCCTTTGTCAGGAGGCAGAGAAGGGCTTGGGAGGCTCGTTTTCCTGGTGATGGAAGTGGAGCTACCAGGAAACGGAAGTGACTTGCCTAAGGTCACGTAGATAAATATGAGCTCAGATCTTCTGAGTCCCAGTTCCCAGAGCTAGAAGGACCAATCGTACAGGAAAGATTCTTTCTTACTTTTCTACCTACTCCCTCCACCTATGCCGAGTTCCCTCCCATTCAGCAGAGACGCCCGTACCAAGGCCAGTGCAGGGCACTGAAGACTCAGAGGTGGAACCACACAGCCTCGGCCTTTGCCGTCTTAAGGGATACAGATGCCGGAACCCAGAAGTGCTGGCCCAAGAGCCCAAGAGCTGCTACCACCTGCAATGCAGCCACGTAGAAAGTGTGGCAAGAACACAAAGGAGGGAGGACCAGTGGCATTTGGGGGCGGAGGGCGGCAGGGGGCCTGAGGGAGAGAGCGTGTGGCAGAGGAGAGACGGTATTCCGAGCAGTGGGTCAAGCTCCTGAGCTGGCAGCAAGGTGTTTGACCCAGAGACGGGGGGTTGGGCAGCTGCAGATGGTGGCTTAGCCCAAGTGTTGGTCTGCTGTCGATGCTCTGGCAGAACGCCACCCCAGCCTCCTGTTTGGGCCCATTCATCCCCGGGCTGGCCACAGCAGTAAGGAGGACAGCGAGCTGTTAGCAGGACGGTATCCTCACTGGGTCTCTGCAGGGAAGAGGTGAGGAGTGGGCAGAAAGCAGGACAGGGTAACTAGCTAGAGCAGGGACAACGTCGAGAGTAGGTGAGGCTGAGTCATCTTAGCTTCTGGAGACCTGGCGGCCAGGAAATCTCTGCTCCCAGCCTCCAAGCTTCTCGATGATTCCCCGGGGGTGCCGAGCTGAGAGGAGAGCCTTGACCTAGTCAGGCTGGTGGCCTGTGTTGGGCCCAGAGCCCAGGGGTCAGAGATCATGCAGAGCAGGCAGGCATCCTGGGGTAGGTCTGAGGCACCCCATCTCAGCACTCGAGAGCAAACCCACTCCCAGTCCCGAGTTCTTAACCACACGGAAGCCTATCCTTCCCACTTGACATTCATTATCTCCATGCATCCTCACAGTAACCCCGTGACTTACGCCAGTGCTGCACGGAAGGCTCAGCGGGAAGGGACCTGCCTCAGGTCACGTAGAAGTAAGAGGTGGCCTGTGGGCCCCCCACTCCCTCCCTGCCTGTGCCGAGGCGGCCTCCCATGGCGAGTCCGCCAGAGGCAGAGTGCTCCGTGGCTCTTGGTATCAGAGAGGAGGAAAGCTGACAGGGCCTCAAGGAACCCCCAGTGGATGCTGGTGCTAAATTGGGAGAGAAATGCCTCGTGGGGGCCCTTGCCTGGGGGCGCCGAGCAGCCCAGTGGACAATGTCCTGGGCAACGGCTTGACAACCCAACAGACACCGTTTACACATGGCTGTTTTCTTCTCGCTTTTCGTCAGATAATGTTTATTTCTCTTCTTGATTATGAAAGGCACACAGGCAGGCCTGTTTCTTGAAAGGGCCTTTGATAAGAGCCGAGGGCAGTACATGAAAGAGCCACTCCGTGAGGGCCGTTCTGCCAGCGCCTATGTGCATGTGGCCCGGGCGGGTTTTGTTTTGTTTTGTTTTGTTTGAGACGAGACGAACAACCAGTTCAGTGGGCGCCTGCCATGGCCCATAGACTCTTGCGCCCAAATCGCCATTCTTACGGAGGCGCTTGTATTCCCTCCCTCGTCGGGCCCTCACCCCTCTTCCACTCAGGGGCCGGGCCCTTTCCAGACCTCCTAAGGCCCCTCGGCCCTCTCACTTTGAGTGGCTTCACCCCCCAGTATATCAAATATTTGAAAATGCACCCACATCCTATGTTAAAAGTAATTTTTCCTATAAAATGTTTCAAAGGATTTTTATAATTCCGCTTTTGAAATGATTTGCCTATGAGTAACTTGCTTCATTCCCAATTGGCCATGATTTCTTGGTAATCATCGTGCATACTTGGGAATTCTTGCTAAGTGAGGAAATCTAACCAACAAATTGTTTTCAAATGTAATGACATTTTTAGGAATACTAAATTTAACAATTAATGAGGTCGAGATTCTATTACATTTTGTAGACACATAATAGAACATTTATTAATTCCAATTCTGCTGTTTTCTTTTCATATTTTAGAGCCAATAAATTTCCTTGGGGCTCGCACGTTTTCGTAGGCCCCTGGAAAGCTTGGAGGCCCTGGGTAGTGCGCCCACAGTGCCGTGTGGAGAAAGGTACCCAAATGCAGAGCTTCGGGGGCTTTCCCTCCAGCCAGCCGCGGGAGAGAATGAGACAAAGAAGCCCCCAGGTTAGTCACAACGCTAAAGGTAGCTCCCAGGTGTCTTTAATAAGGGAGAAGAGAGTAATGTGGACTCCTCCATGTTGAGTCCATTCTCACCCCCTGTCTCCCAGAATCCTCATGGCTGTCATGATTACTTCCATTCCCCAGGTCAGGAGACTGGAGCTCGGAAAGCAGAAGGCACTTGCTCGGGGTCACACGCCCAGTGAGGGGCAAACGGAGGATTTATTTATTTATTTTTTTAAGATTATTTATTTATTTGACAGAGAGAGACAGCGAGGGAGGGAACACAAGCAGGGGGAGCGGGAGAAGGAGAAGCAGGCTTCCCGCTGAGCGGGGAGCCCGATGTGGGGCTCGATCCCAGGACCCTGGGATCATGACCTGAGCCGAAGCCAGATGCTCAACGACTGAGCCACCCGGGCGCCCCCAAATGGAGGATTTAATTCTCGATCCCGTTAGCTGCACAGCTCTTTCGGCTGCCCCAGTGGGCTGGGTATAGAAAGCCAGTGCTGAAGATCGTAGGGAGGTGTGCTGTGCATGAAAAGCAATAAATACTAACTCTTCCTCTTCTCGTTATCAGAATATTTCTCTCCCGGAAGGAATCTGCAATTAAAAGGATAAAAAAGATACCCTATTCTACCACTTACTAGCTGTGTAATTTTGAATAATCCGCTTAAGCTGTCCATGCCTCAGTTTGTTCACATGCAACAATAGGCGTACTCAAAGAGTTGTCAGGAGGAGTGATGAGTTAGGACACGCAAAGCCCCTAGCGGAACGCCAGACACACAGTAAATGTTCAAGTGGTGATGGTGGTGATGATGATGATGATGGTTATTCACTGAGCATGAGGACGCAAGCCACCTACTCTGTGAACCCGTACAGAGGAGTCGAGGGTGGGGATTCTGGGGAACAAGGAGGGCAGTGCACGGGGATGCTGAGATTTGGGCTGGAACTGGGGCCTGCACTTGCAAAGAAGAATCTGATCTCGCAGGCTCGGAGGGGCCGAAGACACCAACTGCCACCTGGCAGGCCTCTGGGACTCTGCAAGTAAGAGGGGCTCCTTCACACTCAAAGCTGGCCGAGCTATTTTTAGTGATGACAGCAGCTGGCCTCAAGGTCCTCCCAGCAAGCCTGGAGGAGGAAGGTGAGAAGAAGGGAAGGGGAGGTCCAGAGGGAATATGAGGGATTCTGTTTGCGGCGGCCCGCCCCTCTACTCTGGGGCCTGCAGCAGTCCCAGGGCACGCACGCTGGCCAGGCCACCGTGTGAACGTCTTCCCTCTGTGCAATCTCCACCTGGAGCCGGGGTGGGGGGGGGGAGGCCCCAGAGACATTCCCATCTCTCCTAACCCAGCTCCTCCTCTTGCAGGCACCCCACAAATCTCTTTCCTTTGCCTGCTTCCCGCAGCTCTGAACCAACAGCTCTGGATAAATACTCAGGACCAGATTGGAAGGACCCCAAGGTCTCCTCTTAGGCTACAGAGGCCCTAAGAAAGGGAGAGATGTGGCCCCAGTCAAGCAGCCAGTCAGCAGTGGACCTAGGACTTGAACTCAGAGATACTGTCCCCTAATGCAGTGCCTTCACCTCTGCTTCACCCTGTAGGCTCAACGTGGGTGGCCACATGGCCTTGGGCAAGAACCAACCCCTGTGGGTCGTGTGTGCGTGCGCGTGGTGTGTGGTGATCCTTGGCTGAGTGAGGGGCCCAGCGTGAAGGCAGGCTGCCGCAGGGGCAAGTTGGGGGGCACCTTACATTGGCTCCCCATGTGGTCAAGTGCATTTTCCACAGGCTCCCAGCTCCCATGCATGCACGCATGCACACACACACACACACACACACACATGCTTTTCTGACATTATCTGGGCTAGGGATCGCCACGCTGCGTGTGCAACCAGTTTGCCTATCCTCTCCGAATCTAGAGACGGTTGGAGCGATTCTAATTACAGCCTGCATTCCTGCTCTGTCTGAAGGCTTTCCCTTTTTCAAGCGGTCTAGATTTTTTTTCCCTAGCACTTGGCTCCCTTGCTCCCCCCTGCGTGACTCCCCCCAAAACACACACCTCATTCTCACGCCCCTTCATCTCCTCCCCCTTTTCTGGGTTGGATTGTTCAACTTCAGCTTGATTTTCTGCTGTCTGTGGCTTGGCAAGACTTAAGAAAGCCCGGTCTCTGCTGTGTGTGTGTGTGTGAGTGTGTGTGAGTGTGTACACAAGGGTATGGGGAAATATGGACACGTGTGGTGTTTTGGGGCGTGTGTGCATTATACGTGTGCATGGGGTGTGTGGGGGGCTACATGTGAAAGCGCACGCCTGCATACGCACGTGTTTATATGCACACGGCATTTTGGTCACGTGCTCGTGTTGGGGGGGGGTTGCGTCTCCGTGGGCATGCAACGGAGAGTATTAAGTCATGTGTGCCGGGTTCAACAGGTGCTTATACACTTTGCTTATCTGGGGTTGAATTTCTTCTCCTGCAGCAGAGACGCTGCCCCCTGCAGGTTACAAGGGAGGCCTACAGAGCCTCCCCTGGCCCCAGGTCCTAGCTCAACCCTTGGCCTCTCCACCTCCAGCCAGCAGGAGGAAGTCAGTGGCTCGCTCAGGCTCCCCACGGCCTCTGGCTTAGTTGATGACCACCTCCTGTAAGAAACCCTGATCTATCCCATCAGGATTCCCACTCCCATTTACCTTAATTGCCACAAAAGCCACCCAGCTTTAATCCCTGTATTGTTCCATACGCGCTGCCAAATTTGGGCCTCATCTTCTGTTCCTTCCAAGCTCCAGTACCCACGGTCCACTGTCAGCCATGGTTCCCCTCCCCATTCGCTCAATCTCGTATGACCATTTCCTTCCTTCTTATGCCCCAGGGATACTCCCTCAAGTGGGGGGGCTCTGTTTTCCTCCCATACACTGCATACCTCTGGGCACAGAGGTGGGATAATGTCTTCCTTGTTCCCCATGGCTGCTTCCAGGCCATTTGTCTTCCTCTTTCCAGAATGCTGGCTCCTCCCAAGACCGCCTTATCCCCTATGTCTCCTCGAGGCTGCCATCTTTTGATCTTCTTTGTCAGCGCCCTCTGTTCGCGGAGATGTCAGTCGGTGGCCCACTGACCCCTCTCCATTCCCTAATCCTGGCAACATTCTTGGCGACTGCTTTATTAGCACAGTTGACCCACGCACCACCCTGGCTTCTCTCTTCCTAAAGTACCTCACCTCCGACAATCTGGTCTTCCACCTCATCTCAGTCTCCCATTCCCATAGCCATACACTTGACCTTGCGATCACTATTAACTGTGTCACTTTCAAAATCTTGATTCCAATCAACCTACTCTTTGAACCCACCCCCTATTTCTCCTTCTTATTCCCTCTAGTAGCCTGGTTCCAACAATGCTCTGTCTTCACTTAGGCCTCCCATCCATTGATCCTACGACTATGTCTTTATCCACACACTCGTCCAGCTTCTGTCCCCTCTCTTCTGCTCTCCTTTATCATGGGACCTCCCCAAAAGGATTTCTACACTCCATGTTTCTGCTTCCTCCAGTTCATTCTCACCTCTGGCTATCCCGATGGACTTCCATCTCCACCGAAATTGCTCTTGCCAGGATCACCAATGACCCTACATTGACAAACCCAACAATCTGTCTTGACTTTTGGACCTCTCAGAATCATCTGCTGTAGTTGACCACTCCCTCCGGGAGCCATGCTTTCTTGGTTGCTGGCTTTCCTCTCATTTTGCTGAGGGCTCCTTTTCTGGTTCTTTTCAGGCTCCTCCTCTAAATGTTGGAGCTCAGTCTTGGGTGCTCCCTTCTTCTCTACCAGTACATTCTCAGTAGATGATCTCATTGAGCCTTATGGGTTTAAACACCATCCATGTGTCAATGACTCCCCCAGATTTGTATCTTCAACCCTGATCTCTCCCCTGAACCCCATACTTATGTTTCTAACAGCCTAGCTTGGTGGGGGAGATCAAGGATTCTTTTGCAGCCATGGCATATTTGAGATCCCTGCCTAGACATCCAAGCGGAGGTATAGAGGAACTATCCATTTGAAGTTAGTGGGAAGAGCCCAACATCTCCACTGGAATCCAGACTGGCATATTTAATTACCAAGTCGATATCCGCTTCTCTCTGTGGCCACCAGCCTCATGTAGGCCACCCTCGGCTCTCATCTGGACTCATGCAGTAGGGCTCCTGCTTCTACCCTTGACCCTCAACAATCCACTCTCCTCGTAGCAGTCTAAAACACAAACCCACTCACGTTCTTAAACATGCTTAAAACCTTCTAATGGCTTCACCCCACACTTGGACTAAGACTCAAACTCTTTCCCATGATTTATAAGGCCTTAGATGGTTTGATCCCTTTCTATCTTTCAAACTTCAGCGCATAACCCTGTTGTCCACCACGTTCCATTTCCTCACAGTGTCTTCATGCTTCCTGTTCTTTCTCCCCCAAGCCCTTTTCTCTGCTCCTCGCAGGGTGGGCTCCCTGTCAGTCAGGTCTCAGTCCAGGCATCGAGGACCTCCCTGACGACTCACATCACAACAAGCCCTCCTCACATCACAATTACATAAACCTGGCTTATTTTCTTCCCAGCTCTTGCCCCAGTCTGGAACTTTCTTCTTAGTGTATGCTTTGCTTGGTTACTATCCACCTCATCTCTCGTCAGATTCTAAAGTCCATGAAAACACAGGCTTTGCGTCTTTCTTGCTGCACCTCCGGTGCCTTGAAACAGTGACTGGTGCATACCTGGTGTCCTGTACGTGCCCACGGAAAGAATATGCAAATACATATTCATTCAGTGGAGTTTTCAGGAAGGTAGAGGACCTGCTCCATGTTGACAAGTACATGTGTAAATAATGTTGGGGGGGGCATCCGCATGCAGAAGGAGGGAGACTTGGGGTGCCACAGCACTGGAAAGTCAGTCCTGGGCAGGCAGGACAGGCTGCCGATGGGAGCCTGCTTCCCCTCCATTGACTGCATTCATACCAGGGATTTGGAATGAAGCCGGTTGGGTCATGGGTAGTAGTTCAGGGCAGGTTTTGTACAGATTCATTGCTGATAGCCAGAGTGGGAAAGGCTGAGAAAGACAGATCGGGAGAGAGACAGGCATCCCCCTGAGCTGGTGCAAGGGTGAGCCCCAGGCTGCAAGGGTGAGAGCAAACGTTGCCTGCAAGGGCTGTAGACCTGCCCTTACCATCTAGGTTCTCCGGGCTTGCGTCACCCTTGTCTGGGCCCTGCATCTTTGAGACAGGGGTACCTCTTCCTGCAGACATCGTCTCTCTTCCCTTGGGGACAGGCTAGGCTGAAGTGTGTGAGTAGGAGTGGGAGGAATACTGGGTCACCTTCTCGTTGCGTGGTCTTTGGCAGTTTACTTCCCCTGTCTGTGCCTCAGTTTCCTTTTATTTTTATTAATTTTTTAAAGGTTTTATTTATTTTTTTGACACAGAGAGAGAGAACAAGCAGGGGGAGCAGCAGAAGGAAAGGGAGAAGCAGGCTCCCCGCTGAGCAGGGAGCCTGATGCGGGACTTGGTCCTGGGACCTCAGGATCATGACCTGAGCTGAAGGCAGATGCTCAACCGACTGAGCCACCCAGGCGACCCTGTGCCTCAGTTTCCTAATCTGGACAACAGGGCTATGCACTGAAGCTGGGAAGATAGAAAGGGATCAAACCATCTAAGGCCTTATGAATCATGGGAAAGAGTTTGAGTCTTAGACCTTAGTTGCTAATAAGGCCCAGATAATTGCTAGCTCAAAGGGTTGTTGTGAGTAACGAAGCAAGGAAAGGCATCTGAAAGTGGCTGCTAGTAGCTGACGCATAGTAGGTGCTTGGTTCGGTGGGCTGACTGGAGGCCCACAAGGCAGTCCTTCCTTCTCTCAAGTGCTTTGTCCACGGGGCACACGTTTCCTCTCCAATTCTGGCATTGCCTTTAGGCTAATATAATTTGAGGGAAATAGAGCTGAGATGGAGCCTCAGGTCAGAGTGGGTCACCCTGGACCTCATCATTTGAAGCCTGACCAAGATCCGGGGCTCTGGGAATAGCTATTGCTAAGCAAGTATGGGTGAATGGGTCCTCCAGTATTTTCCATTGCTGAGTACGTTGATGTGCAGGCATGGGCATGGGAAGGCAGGCAAGGGAAGAACTCAGCGGGGAGCAAAAAGAGTTTAAATACCCAGGTTTAAATTGTGGCTCTACCACCGCCTGGCCTTGGGGCCGTGGCTCATTCACTTCTTCTCCTTCCTGAGCTTCGGTTCCCTCAGCCTGTCACGTGGACATATTAATGTCAGAATGAGATAGAAGGCATGAAATATATGGCCATGGTAGGTGCTCGGCGGATGATAACTGCATGCCATCTCCACAGCTCCAGAGGCACCTGTGGAGTCGGGAATTCAGTTTGGGGCGAGAACATGCAAGCCTTGTGAGCTCCAGGAAGAAGGGCACAGAGACCTGGAATTGGCCACTCAGGGGAAGCAGGCGGCAGAGTTTAATTCAGGAAACAAGTGGAGGTCAGGGAATCGGAGGGCAAAGGAGGGACCGGACTGGCCCAAGGTCACAGATTCTGGTGAAGGCAGGACTAAAAGCCAGACAGCCCGCCTTTCCAGCTGTGTCTGAAGGGTTACCAGGCCACTGTCACGTATATCCATCGGCAATAGGGACAAAGGCCGTGGGGACGGAGGTTTCGTCTAGGACGGGAAGCCCCAATGGCTTCATAGTCTTGCAGGGGGTGACCACTTTTTCTATTGTGCTGGGAGAACTAGAGCTTAGGGCACTCCTAGGGAGCAAGCTCTCAGCTCCCCGTTTTAGCCCAAGCCACTGCTGCTTCCTGGGCCCCAAGCACCTCCTCCAGGTGCCCCCTGCTTGGCCTCAGAGGCCAGGGGAGGGGGAGATCAGGGTGACAGCTGCTGGGCCATGGGCTGGCGGACGCCAGGGCGGGGGTGGGAGTGGGGGAGTCAGCCCAGAAGAGGGCCAGCGGGCAGGAGCATGAAGAGGAAGTTCACAGTCTGCGGCAAATGGATTTCAAGGCCCTGTTAAGTGGAAAAGCCTCCAGGAACGTGGCAGAGAAAGGCCCCTGTCTTTGGAGAGGGGCTGTGGGGTGGGGTGGGGGCGTCTTGGCAGGGGGAAGCTGAGCTGCATGCCCGGTGTGTGATGGAAGGAGGTGGTGGGGAGGGTGGACGGGGGCAGCCAAGTGAGGCTGGGGCTTTGGGATTGACGTCTGGTTGGGGGCGGGCTCCAGTCACAGCTCCAGCTGCAGAATTCAGGGACCTCAGGACTCAGTCTTGGTTCTCCGAGACTGTGGAAACTCAGGATGATGAGAGATAGGACCGACTTGTGTCTCTCAGGCCCCAGGCCCCTCTCTGCAGCCATCCCCCACGGTGACACTCAGGCCTGGGGTCACACGGGATACAGAAGTAGGTTTGATCTAGGAAGGGAGGCCCTGGTTCTTGCCCTCGTGGAGCATACGGTCTTACAGAATGATCATTGTCAGGGACACAGCGCTTTACAGGCCACGAGACACTTGCCTCTTCATTCCCGTATCACAAGCCTGTGGAGTAGGGTGGAGAAACCAAGGCTCAGAGTAGGGAATTGATTACTCAAGTCTCATAGCGGCAGAGAGGAAAAGTCCTGGCCTTCGGCCCTTTGCTTTGCCGGGCAACCCATAAACTCCCAGCCCACCCTGGGCCCTAGATTTCCCATTCTTATAGGTGGCCCCTCTCCTTCTGTGGGAGGGTTCGGGCCCAGAAACCCCTGTCACCCAGCCGGACAAGGTATTTTCTTGGCCAAAAAGCATGTCTAGCTGCCCCGTGCTTGGGCTGGATATCATGCGGCCGGCCATGGAGCCCTTCCCTCTAGTGGCCTCAGTTTCTCTGACATCCGTCTCAGCTCTTGAAGGAGTCATGTTGGAGAGGGGCTATGGAGACACAGAGTCAGTGACCGGGGCTACACAGGAGGCTTAGTAGAGAAGGAGGAGCCTCAGGCCCCTTTCCCAGCCAGGCCCCCTGCCCTTTGCCTGGCCTGGCCCCAGGCACAGGGCCCAGCCAGCTGTCCCAGGGCGGGCAGGCTAGCTGCATTAGCAAATGTGTTTGCGGTTATGAGCCGCTCCCGAAAGCAGAGAAGTGTTGCACGAGGGGGCGGGGGGCGGATTGAAGACAGACCAGGCTCTGGTTCCCGGCCCTAGCCGGGGAAATCAGAACCAGGCTGGACTTCTGGCCCTACCCCCTCCCAACCCCCCTCACTGCCCCCTCCCAGTCTCCTTGGCCCAGGGAGAGGGGCCGGGAGAGGCCAGGCCTCAGAAGTGCCAAGAGTCCAAGGAGGGTTAACCTCGTGCTGCTCAGACAGCGCTGCCTTCAGGTGTCAGTGGTGGAGGTGCGGGGTGGGCTGTGGTGGGGGCCAGTCTTGCTTTCGCCTTCTCGCTCTAAACAACCCTCGCTCCCCTCCTCCCTGCCTTGGAGGTGGACAAAGCAGATGCAGGAGACGGAGCTCAGTCCAGGTCGTGCAGGCCGCACGGCAAAAGCCATCTGAACCGGAACAGGACAGAAGATCTTCCTGCCCCAACGCCCCTACTTTTCTCCTACCCCCAGGCTCATAATGGTAGGGAGGGTGTTAGTTGCCCTAAAGTCTGCCAGGAGCTTGCTAGGGCCTGACCCTGTGGACTCCACCCAGAGCTAAGCCAGTCTGTCACAGAGCGGAGAGGGGGGCGGGCCTCAGGAAGGAGCCAGAGGAGGAAATGGCGTGAAGGAAGAGTTGGTGGGAGCACTTGGGGGCAAGGGCCGGCAGAAGAGGATGCGGATGGGGCAGGGACTGCGTGGGGGGAGGCGCCCTGCAGCCCAGCCCATTTTGAGGTGATCCACACAGTGAAGATAACGATGGCGAGAACAAAGCTAGCAACCACCTAGCATCCCACACCAACTAGGTACCCAGCACTCAGACCAACGGACTGAGGCTCCGAGAGATTCGGTCCCTGTCTAAGGCCACACATCCAGTAAAGAGCAAAGCAGAGCGAGGAACCCAGACTCTTCCAGCTGCGCCCTGGCCAGAGGCACGGGGTCTGCTGGAATTCACTCTGGCACTTACTCAAGGATGAGTTCTTCTCTCTAGGATGCCACTTCCTCCCTTGTGAGCGTGGTCAACTGCTAGGGATCCCTCAAGGGCTAGCTTGAAAGTTTCAGTCCACCAAGCCTAGCTGACTCCCACAGATGTGGTCAGCCCCGCCGTGCCCCAACAGTCCCATCCCTGCCCTTGCGACACAGCAGGGGGATTTTTCTGTTCGTAGGGGGCCGGGACTGGCCCCGAGGAACTTCTTGGTCCCTGTCCGCCTCCTCCTTTGTCATACGACTAGAATGGTTTTGATTTCCTTTGTCTGTGGAGCATCTTAGCTGCTTGTAAGCACGGGCATTGGTGTCAGAGGCCAGGGTTCAGAACTGCTCCCGCCACTTGTCAACCCTGGTCCCTTCTGCTGAATCCACAAGTGCCTGGCGTGGCAGAGGCACTCCGTTGGGCAAGTGTTTTCAGCTTTGTGAGCCTCCTTTTTCCTGTTTGGAAAATGGAGATAGACCCTCTCAGCTGGCCTCACGGGGCTGTCCGGAAAATTCCAAGGCCTGTCGAAGCAGGCACTACATGGGGTGAGTTCCCTCAATCCTGTCCTACCTGCCTGAGGCACAGGTGGCCAAACAGAGGGGTAGCCTTCTCCAAAGAGAATCTAGGGGATGAGGTCACCAGAAGCTTCCAGCCTCTTGTCCCTTCCTTTGAGCTTTGGGCCAGAAGGCCCTACCACATACCTAGCCCTCAGGGTCCCTCTCTACCATCGCCACTGCTGGCATGCTTTCTCAGGTCTAGCTTGCTTCCTTCCTTGTTGCAAGGAAAGCCTTCCCCAGGGAGGCTGACAGCAGCTTGGGGATTGGGGTTCTCGTTTGTGACCGAGGCGGGCCGTGCAGCCGTGTGCCCAACATACCGGGGAGCTCCGGGGCTGTGGGAGCAGGGCTCAGGTGAGGAGACAGGCAGAGAGGGCCTAGGGGGAGAGCCGACTCTGGAGAACTCTCCTCTCCTGAAGTGAAGAGAGTGACTGAAATGTGCCCTCGCTTTCTCTCCCAGGACCCTGCCAGATGCTCCATTTCATAGATGAGGAAGACTGAGGCCCGGAGAGGTAGAGGGACTTCCCAAGGGCTGCTGAGCAGCCAGGCAGCAGGTGTGTTTGATACCAGCACTGCCCCCCATACACACCTGTCTCCCACGAACCAGAAGTAAAGGGGGACAGACACACTGGGCATGGGGGGGGCTCACCCTCTCACCCAGGGACATGAATATGGAGGCCCCAGCAGGCCACTTGGGAGGCCCCCTCTGCAGCCAGAGGATGAGAAAAAGATGATAAGTGGGAGAAGGTGCAGGAGCAGTAGATGGATTGGAATGGGTTCAGAGGCAGGCAATGAAAATGATTAAGGGAAGAGAGGGATTAATTTATAAAACGAGATTAGAAGAGCAATACTGCCCTGCTTGGCTAAGGGATAGCTCGTGGGCGGGTGGGCCGGTGGGCGTTGGGGAGGGGTGGCTGTGAAGTGTTGGGGGGATTCACTGACTCCGAGAGGCCCACCAGCCTGGGCCACAGCCCCCACTGGGCTGGACTATTGCCTGCCCAGATGACTGGGAGGGTGCCCAAGTGCCCAGCAGCCTCGGCTCCAAACCTGGCCTTCCTTCCTCCTGCTGTGGAGCGACAAGGGAGACTCATCTGAGCAGCCCACAGATGCTCCTGAAGATACCTCATGACAGCTTTCGAAGAGGGGAACACTTCTTCCACTGTGTAGATGAGGAAATCAAGGTTAGAGAGGTGAGTGACCAAACCCAGGGTCTGTCCCACCACGGTCCAGGGTCATTTCACTGTTCCAGATTCTCCAGGGCAGGATTCCAAGAGGTCTATTTGCTTCCAGGGTGGGCATCTCTCCTGAGTCTTGTGCTGGAAGGTGAATCCACAGATTCCAGTGGGCATTTCTGGTTCTAACCCCTACACTCCTAGAAAGTTCTTTATTTTTTAATTAATTAATTAATTAATTCAACAGACAGAGAGAGAGCATGAGCAGGGGAGAGGGGCAGAGGGAGAGGGAGAAGCAGACTCCCCGCTGAGCAGGGAGCCTGACGTGAGACTTGATCCCAGGACCCTGAGATCGTGACCCGAGCCGAAGGCAGACGCTTAACCGACCGAGCCACCCAGGAGTCCCTAGGAAGTTCTTTCTTATGTCTGTCCAGAATTCCTTTCTGCTGCCCTTCTACCCCTGTCTTCTGTTGGATGATTGGGGGGGGGGCAGTGATGAGGAGAAAGAGGGAGACAGATGGAGGGGGAGGGACAGAGGGAAGGAGGGGGAGACAAAGAGGGAGAGAGAAGAAAGAAGAGGAGATTTATTGTGTATCCGCAATGTATCAGAGATTCTGCTAGTTGTTTTCACCAATTTCAGGAGGCCAAAATTGATTTAAATGCTATTTAAACCTCAGGACAAATGTATAATGTAGATCTTACTATTCCTGTCTTACAGACAAGAAACTGAGGTTCTGTGAAGGGAAAGGATTAGAGTAAGTCCTGGCAAGTGAGTGATAAAGCTGGGTTTTCAACCTCAGATGGGCCTCCCAGGCCACCATCCCATATGCCTGTATCCATGGAGAGAGATAGATACGAGGGGCTCCCGTGATTTGGTCAGCAGTTCAGGAGGGGACCCCAGTGAATGCACAGAGGTAATGAGCTAGTAGGGTGGCCTGGTGATGGCGAGTGGTGCATCTGTCCGGGAATACCCACGGGAGTGAGAAAAAGGGAACGGGAGGGAGGAGAGGTCCGGGTGCAGTGAGGGTCTGGGGCCTGGGTGCTGGATGCGGATGCTAGAGGGGGCCTGGCCAACCCCAGCAGGGCCCACTTTGCCTATTCACCCCTCAGGCCCATAGGTGCATCTCTTCCAGATTGCCCCCTTGCCTCCTATCCCCCCATCCCAGACGGCAAGACTGTGATCTGCCCTCCAGAGCCGATTGCTGGTGCGGCACGGAGGCAATGGCACCCCAAGCTGTGACTTAGAGATGCTGTCTCTGCAGGCAGCCCCCCTCCCCAACCATGAGCAGAGGTGGGTGAGGCTGGAAAGAGGAGGAGGAGGTGGGGGAGGGGAGAAGCGGTTTTCTTTTTTTTTTTCCTTTCTCAGGCAGAAATGAGCTCATGTTTTGTCTAATCTAAATTCTGTCAAGCAAGCGAAAAGGAGAGAGACAGAGACAGACAGAGAGTGAGCAAGAGAGAGAGAGAGAGAGAGAAAGAGAGAGAGAGCGAGAGAGCTACAGAGTTAATAAAAAATCTGCCAAGCACATGTTCTTTCCAGCTCAGAGACAAACCAAAAGAAAAAAAAAAAAAATACCAGGAGAGCTGAAAGGACAGACCAGACAGGGAATGTGTTCTCAGCTCACACAACTTCCTCTTTACTTCAACCAGAGAAAATTCTACCTCAAGTCAAACTCTCTGCTCACCCAGCCAGCCAGCAAACTGCGCTGTGCCTGAGGGAGGGTGGGAGGGCCTGGCCCTCAGTAGAGAATCCAATTCCTTCTCCCAGCCCTCTTGCCTTCTTAGTGACTGAGGTGGGGTAGGTCAGGGGCACAGAACAGAGTAGCCTGTCCTTGGCAGCCTTGGGCCCTGGGACACGGAGAAGCCATATTACTTAGCAGTCAGTAGATTGGAGAGACACCTTCCCAGCCCCAAGGAAAGCCCAGGCAGCACCCCCGCTCCCCTGCACTAGGTCCCTCTGGGAAGCAGGGGGTGACACGAGAGAAATGGGAGGTCAGAGCCGGGGCTGCGCCATCTTTGCCCTCTCAGCCTGCGAGGCTTGGGGAAGGTGAGCTCTCCCTCTGCAGCCCTCCATCCGCCTCAGCCCCTCCCTGCCCATGCACCTCCCATGGTTGAGAAAGGCTGGCTGTGCAGTGTTGGAATGTGGAGCTATTCCTAGGGGGAGACAGGGAAGTGAGGGGAGCTGAATTGGCCATGCTGAGCAAGATGTTTAGCAACCCCAGCAATAATAGGGCTTTCATGGAGATGGCCAACCTTGGGTTCTGGAGCTATTTTCCACCCGCAACCCTCCTTCCTCCCGCCCTGAGCCACCCCAGTGGAGAATCCTCCTTTGTTGGGTTGAGGCCTGGGGAAAGAGGGGCTGGGCTTTGTGGAGGGGCCCCCGGGCCAGGCTGACTGGGCTCCCTGTTGTCTGGGTGGAGTGCATCTGGGCAGTGGAAGGGACCTAGGGCCAAGGCCAGGGCCAAGAGACCCAGCACTTCCTTGCCAGAAATTCCCAGTGCTGAGTCGTGTCTTCAGGCTGGCATTTCCCACGTTCCTCAGTGGGAGGGTCCTTGAGGGGACACGTGGACAAGTGGGCACTCTTGGTCAAGCACCCTTTGGCCAGAGAAGCCTGCCCCTGAGCCACCCCTCATAACAGAGCAATAGGCACACAGACACGGGGAAGGCTAGGAAGGATCGTAGGCCCTGGCTTTGAGGGTCCGGGTCTGGGGGCGCACAAAGGCTGTGTGAGGAGCTGGAGCCAGCAGGGTAGGGGGGCGAGGCAGGGGCTGGGGCTTGGCCTGGTGTGGCTGGGCAGGGTAATGAGATCCAGCTGGGAGGGAGGAGGAGGAGGAGAAGGAGGAAGAAGTCTCCTTTATCTCTCGCTCCATGTTCTCAGGGCCCACGTTTTTTAATTTGTGTTGGATAAACAATATGGGATTGTATACACAAAGAAGCTCTAATTATCCCCTGAGGTTGTGTTTCCTTAGAGGAAATGAACTGGGCATGGCATTCTCGTTGGATCGCAGAAACGCACAAGCCCAATAGCTTCCAGATTGCTGCTCAGGCGTGCCATGCTGGGAGCCCCCCTCCAGTGGAGCTGCTCTCTCCATACCCCCATCTGGGTCTGAAGCCCAGCCTGTGCCCTGCCTGACCTGGCCCTGGGAGGGCACTGGAAGGGCTGCTTGCTCTGCAACCTCACCACTTCCTAGTGCATTAAGGCATCCCCAGCCCCGCCCACACACCCCCACCCCACCCCCGGCTTTACCTCTGTCCCTCTGCTGTAGACAGTCAAGGGCCTGGGACAGAGGTGCCTGCGACAAGGGCTGGAGATGGAGGTGAGCCCTGCTGCCTCTACCCCTTGTCACAGTTCTCACTGGATTGTGTCACTAAGCAGTCCTCATGAGGAGTCTAGGGTTCCCTCCCCATCTGCCACAAACCACCACTGCAGGGGATAGATTCCCATGGAACTGACTCTGGGGGTGGGGGTGGGTACTGAGGAAATTGCCCCAGGAGCTGGGAACTCTATTGCAGTCCCCCAGGCCTCTCCAGCATGCTGGGACCTACATACCACCCCTCATACAATTAGCTACGTCTCCATCCACAGTCCCTGGACACTGAACTCTTTACCTGCCTTGGCGATGGATGGAGAGATGGCCAGGCTGAGGCCCAGGGAGGTGGAAAAAATAAATGGCCCTAAGGCTGGTGGCGGAGCTGGGATGAGAACCAGGGCCCGAGATGACCAACCGGCTGAGTGGGGCTGGTGAAGGAGAAGGTGCATCAGGGAATAAGAGAGAAGTGTAGACCCACAGTTGAATCGAATCCAATCACCACCCCCTGCATATATATCCCCCTCTGTTCTCATGAAGGAATCCGAGGCATTCCCAGAGACCAGGTAGGCACATGGTCAAGAATGGCTGATCTAAGTTTTGCTGCCACTTGCTGTGTGCCTACCCCTGGAGCCGACCGGCTCTGGGGTACGGGGAGTACGACAAAGCCGGACTCTGGGGTTCATGGGGCTTAGGTGGGGGAGGGAGTGGGGATCTTGGTTCTCCACCACAGGCAAGGCGGAAGGCAGAGCAAGCAGGCCTCAAGGACGCTTCCCTGGGGGAGCTGCAGGGACAACTGGGCTGGACTGGGCCAGGGCCGGGGCCCAGATGGCAGTCCCTGCTCACAGTCTGGAGACGGGCAAGGCAGTGGTGAAGGCAGAGGTGGGGAGGCGGCTGCCACAGCCCTGGAACTGGACTGCTCCCACTCCAGTGGAAGGTTTACCCCCATGTCTCCCTTTTATCTTTTCATTACATACAAATTAGGAGTGCGATTAACTTTATTAAAAGCAAACAAAGCTGGTCAGAGAATGGGGCCTCCAGACAGAGCTGCGGGGGTATGGGGAGGAAAAACCCAGGAGAGCAGGGGAGGGTGGTGGTTGCAGCAGTTAAAAGGGCAGGAGGTGGAGAGCGGGGGGAGGGGGCTTCCCTGCAGGATTCTCCATCTCCAGGGATCCCACCACTTTTATGGCCGTCTACATCCTTCTGAAGTTATGTCAGCTCGGCCCAGCCTCCAGACAGAATTCCAGACTTTAAGAACTGAAGTGAACTGTAGAGACCATGGGGTCTGCTACTGATCCCCCACCCCGGCTACAGATGGGGAAACTGAGGCCCAGGGAGGGGAAGGGATTAGCCCAAACCACAGTCCAGTTCCAGGGCTGTGGCAGCCGCCTCCCCACCTCTGCCTTCACCACTGCCTTGCCTGTCTCCAGACTGTGAGCAGGGACAGCCATCTGGGCCCCGGCCCTGGCCCAGTCCAGCCCAGTTGTCCCTGCAGCTCCCCCAGGGAAGCGTCCTTGAGGCCTGCTTGCTCTGCCTTCTGCCTTGCCTGTGGTGGAGAACAACCGCCTGTAAGTGGTTGTGTTGGTATGTGCGGAGGGGAGGCCTTCTGTTTTTCAAGATGTCCAGAGAAGGACATCCACACTCTGCCTCACCTCCCCACAGTGTATGGAAGGTCTGATCTAAATCCTTCTCGCTGCAGATGCACCCTGCTTTTCTACTTTTTCATCACCCCTCAGTGCAGCTACTGACCCATACTGACCTTTTTTTTTTTTTTGCACTCCAAGGCAGCCATGTCCTGCCCCTTCAGCCTCCTCTTCTTTCTTGGTTTTTATCATTTGGAGAACTCAGGCTCTGACTGCTTGTGGGGGTCTTGACATAATCCTGGACAACACCCATGACATCCCCAGGCATTCATATGGTGCTTTCAAGTTCTTGGAAAGGATTTTCATAGGACCTCATTGATTCCTCCTGGAAACTATGATGGCTGGGCCAGGCAGAACCCACCTGCTTCGTTCGTTTATTAATGACTTCATTTGGAAAACATTTGCTGAGGGCTTACTTTGTGCCTAGCAATGTGCGAAATGTTCAGGATTCAAAGACCAAGACAGACGTGGTCCTTGGCTTCATGGAGCTTCCAGAGGAGAAAGAGATTCGGAGGATCCATAAGGTGCCATGGACATTCACCAGAACGAACAACGAGGTAGAGATGAAAGAGGATGACACACGCCCCACATGCACACATGCTTCCTCCTTGCGCTGTTTTCCATAAGTCTGGGGGCCATCAAGGAGCAGATATGGCAGAGGCCCTGTTGCCTTCCCCTCTATTTAGTTTACATAAGATGTGGCAGTGTCCCAGGGTCGCAGACACCGTTTCCAATGACCCCTACCTCCCAGCTCCTTTAGCAATGCCATCGATATCCTTGATTACTCAGAACTCATCTTCAGACATCTGAAAATAAGTTTTTTTTCCCCCCTCTAAAGTCCCTCTTGGCTTTAAATATCAAGGGCTCTAATAGTGCAAAATTGGATTCAGGAGAAATGTTTCAACTTCTCAAGGAAGTACAGTTTTTAAGTCCTTTAGAAGGACCGACTGGAAACCAACTATTTACTCTATGGAAATGGGTCAAATACGCTTAGCAACCTCCGTCAGCTGAGGACATAAGAAATGAGTGGGGGTTGAACCAACCCTTACCCACCACAAAATGAACTCTGCTATTAGGTTAAACCATATGAAATTGTCATTTTTCCAGGGCAACAATGGTCAAGCATTGGCAATTTCATATGGCTCCCCCTGATAGTTCCCGACTCTTCTGAGGGAACCGGTAAACGTAAATCTTGCAAGGACTGCCCAGAGCGATAGCACTTCATGTTGAATCATTAGAACAGGCACCCCAACCCTGCTATCAGGCAATCCTAATTCTCACTGAGTCATTACAATAGGTCTCCTGAGGCTTCCTGCTGGGCCATTTTGTTGTTGGTGGCGATGGACTGAATCATGGTGCAATTCAATGATCGTTTCATGATAACATCTACATGGCACTTCCCGTGTGCCAGACCCTGTTCTAAGTACCTCACAGGCGTTAACCCATGTCATCCTCACAACTATCCCATGGGGTGGGTGCTGGGATTACCCCAGTTTTATAAGATGGGAAATGAATAGATAGGGGAAAGAAGTGACTTGCCGGAGGTCTCACCACCAATACCTCAGTAAGCTAGGATTAACATCTGAACCAGGCTGTCTGAACCACGAGGCTGTGTCTGCACTTTGAACGTGCTCCTGTGTCTGAGTCAGAGGCTTGTTCCTTCCTCGGCCATGGGCTACGGACAGACTGAAGTCTGCTCTCACCTGCCCTTACGTCCGCCAACAGAGAGAGGGCATGTTTCCCGGGGACTGAGATGGGTGAGCACATGAACAGATGGGGTGAGGACTGAGGAGCTGTATCATTCAAACTGCGGTCCCCAGAACTGATCAGTGATCCATGAAAAGAAAGGGATTCTTCTATTGCTTCTTGCTTCTCATCAATTCCCTTCCAAGGACACTTGTCAGATGCCATGGGCTGTGGCAGAAGCCTGGGGAAGTGGGTCCAAAAGACCCGGGTTCAATTTGGTCTCTTCCATTTCTCAGCTGTGTGGCCTTTGGCATGTTGCTCAACCTCTCTGAACTGCAGTTTCCTCATCTGTGAGATGAGGCGAATAATCCCGACTGCCGAGCGGGACCGTGAGGTTTCGATGAGAGAAGTGGAGCGAAGTGCCTGGCAAAGTTCCTGGCCCTTAGGCAGTGCCTGGGGCATGCTGGTCCCGTGCCCCCATCCTGAGAGCAGAACTCCAGCTGCAGCTCCTCGTCCTTCACCACGCCTTGTCCGTGTAGCCCGTCAGAGAGGCCAGGGCTCAGAGACCAGTGACAAGGGACGTACTCTGGTAACACAGTGAGATCCAGCTAGTTTTATTAAAGCTCCTATATAATTTTATTCCCCACTGATGGCTTTTTTTTTTTTTTAAGATTTTATTTATTTTTTAGAGAGCGAGCGAGAGAGAAACAGCATGAGAGGGGAGAGGGTCAGAAGGAGAAGCAGGCTCCCCGCTGATCCGGGAGCCCGATGTGGGACTCGATCCCAGGACCCTGGGATCATGACCTGAGCCGAAGGCAGACGCTTAACCATCTGAGCCACCCAGGCGCCCCCCCCAGTGATGTCTTGAATGATGATATCCTCTTTTCCTCCCTGTTCTTCTAGTCACTCCAACCCCGAGACCCTCGGGAAGGCTCCCTGCTCCTGCCACCCCACTTTGAAGCTTGCAGAGGGTTCGTGTTGGCTCAGTGGAGAATGTGGCAAATCCATTCTGTGTTCTTGGCACTCTGCAGGAAGACAGGGGAAGAAAAACTCTGAGGAAGAAATAAGGAGGGAAAGAACCACCTTGCAAATGCCTGTCCCTGCCCCTGGTCATGGTGTGGTGGGTCTGGAGCTGACGCTAATCGGTGTGGTTTCTCTCCCAGCCCCAAGTTTATCCTTGCGTAATTTAGCGTAGGAAAAGCTAATACCAATGTGTCAGGTTGGGTTAATGGAGATTTTGTTTCGAGCTGAGCAAAGGCCCCTTTTCCTCCTGCCACCTCCATCCCCAGGCTCCTCCCCAAAGGAGGTGTCGTACCCCCGTGCCACACATGACTCGGCTACCGAGGGACAAGGATCTTGAGGGGCCCGGGCAGGGCTCCCCTCTTTCTGAGAGATCTCTGAGGAAAGAGATGTTCTAGCCACTTTTGTTCACCCATTTCCATTTGCCCACCAAGCCTGCTGGCAGGAAGTACTTTCTTGCCAAACATGGATCCTTCCTCTTCCTCCTAGCACATCCCCACTGGAGCATTTCCAGGCCTGCCATGGGGCTCCGTGGCTCAGGATGAAAGACCTTCCTGGCAGTTCCTCTGTGTCCCTCTCTGAGTCACAAGGGATTGGGCTAGATGACCTCAGTGGGTCCTGTGGCCTCAGATAGCCTGTAGCCCTAGGATTCTAGACCAATAGGAAGAGTTGGCTGGGTGTCAGCCTGTCCTGAACTTCCCTGGTGGAGGTGTGGCCCCAGGGGCTCCAAGTTCCTGGCACCTCCTCCAGCACCCATGCTATCATGTCACCCACCGATGCCCCCTGAAAGCGTGCTTCGGCCATCTGCAATTCTACTTCTGGCTCTGGATAACTGTCGAGCACAGTCCTCCCTTCTTTCTGGGCTCGGTCTCCCCACCCATAAAAAAGGGAGAGGGGGGTTGGACAAGCTGATCTCTAGGGCCGCCTCTAGCCTGTGGCTCCCTACCAGAGGGAGGAGGCTCGGGCCTCTATGTGCTACTCACCTATCCCCGACTTTAGAGGCGGAGGACAAGAGCCTTCTAGAGCGAGCTGGCTGGCCTGGAGCTGGTGATGGGAGAAGAGGAGATGAGGGTGGAGGGCAATTCAGAGTACGAAGTTGTGAGAAAAGATAGAAGGTAGGAAGACAGATAGGGAGGAGGCAGGAAGAAAGAGGAGAAGGAGGTGGGAGGGAAGGAAGGGAAAGAATAAACACATAATCAGGGTTACTGAGTTTCCTGTGCAGCTGGAGTCATCTTTTGCTCTTAATAAACTCAGCTGCGGCTCCACACCCCCTCCGGATGGGTGGCTGCTATTCCCAATGCAGCTCAGCTAGCCTGAGACCTGAATAGGGCGGGGGGGGGGTACTCTCAGGCCTGGGTGTCGGAGGCCCCTCACTCACGGATGCCCACCAGCGGGACAAGGCTGAGCCCAGCCGGCCTGGGAGCCGGGCCTTCCCTTGAGACAAGGTGGTGGGGGGGAGAGACTAAGGCACCTGGGTGAGGCAGGCTGGGGTTCCATTCACTACTCACCCATTCTGGGCTGAGGGGCCTTGGGCTTGTTTTCCCCGCTCCGAGCCTGCTTCCTCATCTGCAAGTGGAGCTTGCGTCTCCTCTGATACATGCAGTCTTATGTGTGGAGTGAAGGAGAAGCTGGCTATGGAGGCCCCAGTCCGTGCCTGACTGAGTGGCTATTTAATAGCTAGTGTTCCTTGCTGTTTCCTAACTCCTACTCCCCCCATAGTCCGGGTCCAAGCCGGTCTAAAACCAGTAGCCTCAACTCAACACCCAAAAAACAAATAATCCAGTCAAGAAATGGGCAGAAGATATGAACAGACACTTCTCCAAAGAAGACATACAAATGGCCAACAGACACACGGAAAAATGTTCAACATCGCTAGCCATCAGGGAAATACAAATCCAAACCACAATGAGATAGCACCTTACACCAGTCAGAATGGCTAAAATTAACAAGATAGGAAACAACAAGTGTTGGCGAGGATGTGGAGAAAGGGGAACCCCCTTACCCCGTCGGTGGCAATGCAAGCTGGTGCAGCCACTCTGGAAAACAGTATGGAGGTTCCTCAAAAAGTTAAAAATAGAGCTACCCTATGACCCAGCAATTGCACTACTAGGTATTTACCCCCAAAATACAAACACAGTGCAAAGAAGGGGTACCTGCACCCCAATGCTCATAGCAGCAATGTCCACAATAGCCAAACTGTGGAAGGAGCCGAGATGCCCTTCAACAGACGAATGGATAAAGAAGATGTGGTTCATATCTACAATGGAATATTACTCGGCCATCAGAAAGAATGAATACCCACCATTTGCATCGACGTGGATGGAACTGGAGGGGATTATGCTGAGTGAAATAAGTCAAGCGGAGAAAGACAATTATCATATGGTTTCACTCATATGTGGAACATAAGCAAAAGCACGGAGGACCGCAGGGGAAGGGAGAGAAAACTGAAGGGGAAGAAATCAGAGAGGGAGACAAACCATGAGAGACTCTGGACTCCGGGAAACAAACTGAGGGTTACAGAAGGGAGGGGGGTGGGGGGATGGGGTAACCGGGTGATGGGCATTAAGGAGGGCACGTGGGGTGATGAGCACTGGGTGTTATACACAACTAATGAATCGTTGAACACTACATCAAAAACTAATGATGTACTATATCTGGGTTAATTGAACATAATAAAAAAATTGAAAAAAAGAAAAAATAAAACCAGTAGCCTCTCTAGCCTCACCCACCCAGAATCTGCCTTTTGGAGGGAGGGGAAAGCGTGGAGGAGCCAAACGGGTTCAAAATGGCAACAGAATCTCTCCCCTTGTCCTGACTCTCCCCAAGCCTCCTTGAACTTCTCTTCCCAAACTGCCCCTTTCCCAATGTGCAGATCCTAGGAAGGGGTAAGCAGAGTGGGGAGCAAAGACCACCCTGTTCCCCAACGTTGTTCCCGTGCGGGCAGCTAGAGCCAGACTCTTGAATATGTGGTCCTGTTATTAAAGGTTCCCTAAACCCCTTATCTTCTATGAACGAGTGGGCAGCTTGGTGGGTTATTCTGGGGAGGCAGTCAGGGTGTTTATTAGGTTCTCAGGGGCTTCCCAAAAGTCAACAAGACCTACTAGTTGTGAAGCCCGCAGTGTCTGCTGCGTACTGTTGCCTCCAACCCTTGCCTCATGAAGGTCCTCCCTCAAGAGGAAATCAACACTTCAGGATTTTGACTGAGGTGGGGTCAGGAGCAAGATCCACCTAGGATGGGCCAGCGGTCCAGCTTCTTCCACAGGGACCCCAGAGTCATCATTCTAAACCCAAATCGGAGCGAGTCATTCCTCTGCTCACAACATTGACACCACTCCTGTTGTCCTCAGGATAGACTCCTGCTCCTTGATTGGGCTTTTGTGCACCCACTCTCATCATCTGCGCCCTGCCCAGATTTCGTTTCTCTTATCTTGCCACTTGTGCTTTTGATGCGAGAGCTTGGACCACATCAAACAGCAGTGTTAGAAGAAGAAGAAGAAGGTAGCAGGAGGGGAAGAATGAAGCGGGGGAAATCGGAGGGGGAGACGAACCATGAGAGACGATGGACTCTGAAAAACAAACAGGGTTCTAGAGGGGAGGGAGGTGGGAGGATGGGTTAGCCTGGTGGTGGGTATTGAGGAGGGCACATTCTGCATGGAGCACTGGGTGTTATGCACAAACAATGAATCATGGAACACTTCATCTAAAACTAATGATGTAATGTATGGGGATTAACATAAGAATAAAAAATTAAAAAAAAAAAAGCTTTAAAAAAAAAAAAAAACAGCAGTGTTAAAACAAGCCCTCTTCTTCCCCGCCCATTTGCTTGTGATGGTCCGTCTCCCTGGCATGCCTTCTCCCCACCCCCGCTCCCCCACCTCACTGGCCCTTCACAGGACATTCTTACTGGAATTAGGCTCCAGGAGGGTATGGACTTCCTCTTGGTCACTGCCGTATCTCCAACACCTGGACTTGTCCCTAGTACATAGCAGGGGCCCAACACACAGTTTCTGAATGTTGTCTACATGGATGATCCGAGTTCAAATGCTGCCTCCTCTGCAAAACAACCCAGGTAAAGCCCATTCGTGCTGCCAACGTACTTTCACATCAGAGCAAATGTCCCTTTTCCTTACTGTTGTTTCTTTACTTATCTCCCCGCTAGCCTGGATGTCTCTTCAGGCCAGGAACCTCGGCTGAAGCATCTTGAAATCACGTGCCGTGCCTTCTGCAGCATCTGGTGCAGGGGCTTGCATCAGAATCATGTGGGGAGCTGCAAGTCAATGTCCATGCCCCAGACCCAGTCCTGCTCCACCAAGCGGAGTCCAGGCTGGCTGGAGCCTTGGCACGAGCATCCTCAAAGCTCTCCACATGAGGATTCCAGAGAAATGCTGGAACGGGCATTCTGTGACAGCCCTTTTGTCAAATGGTCCCAGCTCCACCTGGCCTGCGGGCTGGCTTCTGAAGGGAAAAACCCTGGCTCAAAGCGACCCAAGACATGGCCTCCAAGGAAGTTGGGTCTCCTGTCTGGCTTAGCCTGAGGGAGAAGACAGAGGAAATCTTGTTCTCCCCCCCGGGCAGGGAGTATGGGTGATACCTTCACACCGCCACCTGGCATCTCCTTTGTCCTTAAGCCTGAATGCGTCTAATCCAGCCAGGCCCCTGACGGGTCATTTCCAGTTTAAGCCAGTCAGGGCTGCCTTCACAGCAGGCACAGAGGGCCTGAGCCCAGAGGGGAAGAATTGATAGGCCAGCCAAATGGGCACAGAGTCAGTTGGCGAGCCCCTGGGGTTGGCCTGGCCTGCTCAGTGAGTGCCACCTGAGCGCCGGCACCAGCATCCCGGGGCAGTGAAAGATCTTTGGCTTAAGAATGACAGCTAACGTGTGTTACTTTGTGCCAGGCCCCACGTCGAGCACTTTCCATGCATTATTCTAGTTCATGCTCTCAACAACCCTACGAGGTAGATAGGATCCTTCGCATTTTACAGACCGGGAACCTGAAGCTCGCATGAGTTAAGTTCCTTGCTCGAGGTCCCGCAGCCAAGTGCCATCAAGTGCCAAAGCCCAGACTTGAATCCAAGCTTGAGAATGCTGAGTGACCGACCTAGACTGATGCTGTGACTAAAAGGCCAAGGTCACAGCCCCTTCTCCATCCCTCACTCTCTGTACGACATTGCCATGCACTCTGGGCCCCCTCCCTGGACCTCAGTGTTTCGTCTGCTGGGGAGGGGGGAGTGGCTGACCTGGATGGTCTCTGAGGGTTTTTCCAGCCACGACAGGTGCAGAGTCTATGAATCTCTGACAGAACGAAGAAACCAACTGTTCTCAAGCCTCCATACTCTGGGCAATAGGTTTGCTTGGGGATGTCCAAGGCAGGGCTCAGATCAACACTTGCCTTTTGCCCCAGGCCCCGGGAGACAGCAAAGCTATAAAGAGCTAATCTCTACATCTTCTATTTAGTGCCAAGTGCTACTCTAAGCACTTTGCAAGCATGTGTATGCACTGAGTCTTTGTGACCACTCCACGATATAGGTACTGCCACCGTCATCCCCATTTTACAGGGGGGACGAGAAAGCCTATGGTTAGGTAACTGGCCCAGGGCTACACGACTACTAACTGGCACAACCAGGATTCAAACCCTGGCCCATCTGACACAGGAGCTTGTGTTTTTAACCACGATACCCTGTGACTCAGGCACTTTCCGTGAAGGATGAGTGGATGGGCAAGAGGAGGGGGAGAGGCCCTTTTCTGCCACCTGGGGCCCCCGAGGTGAGTCAGACTGGGCTCTGGATGCCTGGCCTTTCAGCCTCTCTTTTTCCCAGTGTCTCCTGAAACAGAGGGAAGGGTCTGGGCCCTTGTGTGGGTGCAGAATGGGGAGGGGAGGACCCCAGGAAGGGCAGAAGCTGCCACTGAGGTTCAAGGCCACCTGGGCTGGGCCAGCAGGAGCACTCGGATGTGGACAAGTCCTGGCACTCAGATGCCTAACCATCAGAGAGGCACTCGACTGGGGTGACTTGCCCCGGAGGCTGCCCAGCATGCTCATTCAGAGTGCCTGCCACTAAGTGTAGGACTAGACAAAGGAGATGGGTCAAGCCTTCCCCTGGGAGTGACTGTAGGAGAAAGAAGAAGGGGGAAAGGCTACCCAATTCAGCTGGGTCCAGGCCAAAGGCCACCCACCAGCCAGTGGATTCTGGGCCTTTGGAAGGACTTCAAGTGGACAGGAGCCCGAGCCTTGCCTGCCCTTTCCATCCCCACCTTCTTCCACCTGCAGTAGAGGATGCAGGCCAAGTTCTTAAGGGCTCCCCTTCCCCAGGCCTGACCCCAGGCTAGCAGGAACCTCTGTCATATGCCCTTCTAGCAGCTCACATATCCGCTTCAGAGTATTCACGTCAACCAGAATCACATCATTATTTGGGCGGTAGTCATTGAATGTCTGTCCTCCCATGAGATGGAGGAATGGTGGTCGTCTAGATAGATAGATAGATAAATAGATAGATAGATAGATAGATAGATAGATAGATAGATAGATGATAGATAGATAGGTGAAACCCCCCATGAGAGCAGGAATGGTGGTCGTCTCCTCATCCACCGTGTCCCAGAACACAGCACTGTGCTTAGCATGTAGTAGATGTCCAGAAAATGTGTTGAATGAATGCCTCTGAGTCCATTGGAATAGAAGTATTTTGTTTCTGTTTTTTTTTTTTTTTTTTTTTTTTAAGATTTTATTTATTCATTTGACACAGAGAGAGAGAGAGAGAGCCCAAGCAGGGGGAGCAGCAGAGGGAGAGGGAGAAGCAAGTTCCCCACTGAGCAGGGACCCCAACGCGGGGCTCAATCCCAGGACCCTGGGATCATGACCTGAGCTGAAGGCAGACGCTTAACCCACTGAGCCACCCATGCGCCCCTGCAATGGAAATGCTTTGTACTGACCTCTCCCGTTTGCAGGACATAGTCCCCCATATTGGGCCGTACAGTTGAGTTGGAGAGGACAACCCACCTGTACTCTCCCAGAACCCTTCAGGCCCCAAAGTCTGGGTCCCAGGACCCACGTCGGTAGCTCAGTGAGTGTGCACCTCGCACCTCCTCCCTCCCTCCCTTGTCCTTCCCCTCTCCCCCTTATCTCTTCTTCCTGTTCTCTCCCATCTGCCAGAGGATAGGCTGATGGGCATCAGCAAGAGAAAAGGTGAGCCTGTAGGGCTACCCAGGCCACCCAGCGACCCCGGCTGGCCAGCCACTGTGTGTCCTGGGGCCTGTCTCAGAAGGGGCAGAGCAGTGGGCCCAAGATTCCAGGGGGATTTCGGAGGCCACGGAGGAGGAATCCTCATTCCTGTTTAAAGAGTCATACTATCTAAGAGTTGGAGTGATGTAGGGACATGTGCCTGGTAGCTTGTGAGGCAGAAAGGGAAAAAAAAAAACAACAACAAAAAAACCCGTGAACGGTGATGCTCTATTTCATAAGCTGGGGGTGTGGGTGACACCACAGATGCTCATTTCATTACTGTCTCTGAAACCGGGCATGCACATTGCATGCGATCTTTTGGACATATATTGTATCACTTTATGCATGTTAAGGCAGTCTAGTATTGTGATTGAACACATAGATGGCCCAAGTCAAGAAGATCGTCTGGGTACATTTTCCCGCTCTGCCACTTACTAGACGCATGACCTTGGGTTGGATATTCAACCTCTCTTTCCCCCAGTTTCCTCAGATGGCACACGGGCTTAATAACAGCACCTACCTCTAAGGATTGTTGGGGAGGATAATCCTGTTAATGCACGCAGAGTACAGAGGACCAGGCTTAGCATCGAACAGGCCTACTGTAAGAGCTAGCTATTATTATTACGTGTGTTCCTAAGTATATTAAAGTGTGTGTGTGTAGCTCTCGGTACAACGACACAGGGCTCTAGACCGAGGCGGAGAAGAATGACAGCAGGGATTAAAGCCAAATGTGAACAAGGATTATATCTGGGTAGTGGGCGGGAGGCAATGTATTTTTGTCTTCCTAGTACTTTTCTGTAGCTCCCAAATTTTATAATAAGCTCGATTAACTTTTGCAGACAGGAAAAAACCTTTCTTTCTCAACAATTTTCAACGTGCGTAGCAGCCCCAGCAATGTTAAGTCCCCAACACATAAAAGCAAAAGCAAACACATTGGGAAGGGGTAACGAGAAGTGTCGCTAGGCCCCTAGAGAACCGTCGCTTGGCCCCTAGCTCCCGGATATAGCTGCCGAGGGAAAGGCCCTCGCGAGGCCCTCGAGCAGGGGCCTCATGAGGAAACCCCTCTGCTCCGCCACTTCAGCTTCCCTCCAGTCTGCCGAAAGCCCCACCCTCCCTCGGCTGCCCTGCGGATGCTCCGCCCTCCATGCCACAGCAGCCTTGGCACCCTGGCGAGGAGGCTGGTGGGGAAGGCCTGGAGCTGTGGAGGGCCTCTGGGAAACCCAGCTGATTTCATTCCTCCCTCCGCTCCCGTCACGTGATGAGAGATGACATTAGTACCCCTTCAGTGAAGCCTCAGCTGATTCTGAGCTCCTGCCTTTTAGCTTGCTGGGCGGAGGACAGCGGCAGCCCCACTCGTACCCAGAGTAGGAGATGAGGGTGGGGAGGGCGAGCACTTATGTGGGGGGGCGGGGAGGGCAGGCCTGAGCGGTTGCCCAGGCTGACCGCTGGGAGGTGGCTGAGGAGACTGGCGGGAGGGAATGCAGAGCCGGCTTTCTGCCCAGCTCATGAATTGAAGCTGGGGAAGCAAGGGAGACTGGGATCTGGGTTGGATCAGGGCCAGGGCCCCAGGACAGAAATAGGCCAGGCCACTGGGTTTTCAGATCAGTGCCCTGCTCTGCCTGCCGGTCTGGGCCACTCACAAGCCAGGACCCACGTGGACTCTGCAGGGCAGGAAGATGGGGAAGACAGAGCCAGGGCCCCGCTGCCCTCACCCTCCGCCCCCTCGTTTGGCTTCATCTTTACGGTACTTACAACCACTTGATGTTCTACGAGCTGTTTGTTTATTGACTATTCCGCCTCAAGAAAGGATGGTCTTCAAAGGCAAAGAATTTCTCTCCCCCGTCCTCATGGTAGCACCCTGAGGCCCCAGAAGAGTGTCTGGTACATGGTAGGTACTTGATAAATCATTTTTTTTTTTTAATGGCTAAGTAAATGACCGCCCCCCAACTAGGGCTTGTGAGGTAGGTAAGGCAGACAGGCACTAGACATTTTGACATTCTCATTTTGGCTGATGAGAAAGTGGAGGCTGACAGAAGTTCAAGGACTCGCTTAATGTCACACGGCCAGGAGATGGCCGGTCTTACTTAGGTTTAAACCCAAGGGTCACAAACGTGAATGTTCTGTTTTCAACATTATGCTGCCTCTTCTAGAGAAATAGAAGGGTTGGCTGTGTGGCAGGTGCTGGCCAGACAGCCCTGCGGGCGCACGGACTACAAAGACAAAGCTCAACCCTTGAGGCAGCCATGCCAAGTGAGCCCCGGGGTGGGATTAAGGGGTTCTTTCCACTGCTGGCAAGGCTTCTTTAGGAACAGGCTTTGGTCACTTGGGGCCTCTGCTGAGGAAGATCTGAGCCAGACATTCTCACCGACTGAGCCTCGGCATTTCCAAGAATGTAATGGGTAGAGAGCATGGAAATAGTGTTTCCCCTTAGGCGGGGTGACCTGGCTGCGTGGGGCCTCAGATGCCAGCTAAGGGCCTAACTGTGGTCTGGAAAAAGGCCGAAAGTATGGCCAGAGAATCACTGCCAGGCTCCTGGGTACCCACTGGGAGCTGTCTCCCTTCCATGCTGCCCCTGAGCAACCCAACCATCAACCATCAACCACACCAGCTTCTGCAGGGCAGAGGGCATGGCGGGGGCGGGGGGCGGTGGAGGAGAGACACCTGTCCTTCTCCCATGCCACCAAGAATGGCCTGGTCTCTCTGTCCCTGTAGGCAGCGAGTAAATGGGCTTTGGACTTCTCCTCTCATCCCACCACCCCCAGGCAGACATACCCGCTGAGAGAGAGAATTCTTTCTTCTGGGTCTGAGCCAGGTGCCCGACCTCACCAGGTCAAGTACGGTCCCCAGGCCCTCAGAGCCGAACCTGTCCCCTTCTTCCCCACCCCAGCTGAAAGCCCATGATGTGTACTGGGAGTGTGATGCTCTTAGGGTGCAGGACACACACACATACACACACACACACACTTGAGCCCTTTAGCCTGGAGCCTGAAAGCTCAATCCCCTGTGTCCTATGGCGCTCTGGGGTCCCATCACCTTAAACATCTGACACAGGGCAGGGCTGGTGGCTGGTGGCTGAGTGCGCACTGCCCTTGCCTTGCAGGACCCAGAGGAGAAGACGCAGACCATGAGGGCTTCAAGGTTGCAGGGTGAAAAGTGGAAAGTGTGATGTCTGGGAGGGAGGTGCCCTCACACTGACCCTTGCGGGATCCAGGCCTGCAAGGCAGAGCTAGGTCTTACCCTGACTAGCCCAGTCAAGCAGAGCTCGGATGGTAGAAAGAGGCTTTCCTGCGGGTCCTAGGCCCCTCTTCCTGGGCTTAGGTAGCTGGTAGCCATGGAGCCTTTGAAATTTTGGCCAGAGGCCTGACTTCCTGGGGTCGACCTGGCTGGCAGGGGGGAGATAGGATCTGGGGCCCAATGGATAGGTGGTGGCTGGAAGGAGGCAGCATGTCAGGATGGTGCAGACGTCAGGTGAGAGAAAAGGCAGAGCAGAGGGTGAGGGAGGTGGGTATACAAATGAGTATAGGAGGAGACGGGAGAAGGGTGGCCAGCTGTACCTGGAGCAGACTATGGGTTTCTGGTGGGCCCCACAGTGGCCTTGGGCCCGTTGCCCTGTGGCTTCTCATCCCAGCCGGCGGACTGGGTATGCTGGGCCGCCAAAACACAGGGCAAACTGAGAACCCCAGGAGAAAGGGGAAGCACCAAAGTGGGGCTCTGGAGTCTTCCCTCCCAGCTGTGGACTGGCTCTGGTGCCCTGCCGGGATCCCAGCAGTGTTTGGGGACAAGGCTTCCCAACTCTTGTGCCCAACAGGTTACAAGTCTGATGAGGTCTTCACCCCTTCAGCTCTCAGAAAGGCCCAGTGAGGCCTTATCCCATTGTGCCATACAAATGGTATTGTTTGTCCTCTGTGTGCCCCAAATGGACAAGGCTGGGGAGCACAAGGCAAAGGTAGGGAGGAGGGAGCAGGAACCTGGGAGGGGGCCTGCTGTTCTGGCTCTCCAGCCTGGACAGAGCTGGGATGGCTCAGGCCTGGCCTCCAGCTCGGGGCTGCCATCATCCCTCCCTGCCACTTCTCTTTGCCCTTCTGGGCCTCTGCCTTCTACTGCTTCTGTCCACGTCTCTGTCCCTGTCTCCCTCTCTCTGTCTTTGTTTTCCTCTTCATTTCTCTGTCTCTCTGCCTCTAGGCCTATGCGCGGCCTCCCTCTCTGTCTCTCATTGTCCCTATGATTCTGGGTCTCTCTCCAGTTTCTCTCTCTCTGTCTTTCTGCATGTTTTTCTGCCTCTGAGTCTCTCTCTTGCTGGTTCTCACTGTCTCCCTGGCTCTGGTCTGTCTCTACTTTTCTCTGCTTCCTCTTTTCCCTCTCTCTCCGGGTCTGTCTTTCTGCCTCTTGCATCCTCTCTTGCTCCAACTCTGGGTGCTCGCAACCTGCTCCGCTCTGTACCTGGTCCCAGTTGGCAGCTCTGGGATGCTGGGCAGCAATGTTCACTCTCCCCCCTCCCCCGCTAGTGACAATGGAAGCTCTAACGGCAGGGTCCCGTGGACCATCAGGGTCAATTGGGCCTGCCCGGAATCCTAAGACGGGGGCAATGCCAGGCACCTCTACTTTGGGCAGGGGAGGGGGCACCGAAACAGGGAGGCACAACCGCCCATGGCAGATCGCACCCCTGCCAAGGCTTCTCTGGACTACCTCCTTCAGTCTAGCTCACTTCCATAAGCCTGTCCAGAGCCCCTGCCTTGTGGCCAGGCCCGTGTGGGACAGGGTAACAGTCAGTCAGAGTGACAATGCCCAACTGCGAGGGAGGCTCCCTGCTGCGGCCATGACAGGACCCTGGAGCAGTGACACAAAACTACCACCTGAGTGTTCTATCTCAGCTCCACCGCCTACTGACTCTGTAACCTTGAGCTAGCAAGAGTGCCCACTTCAGGCGTCCTAAGGCCCACCTTGAAGGGTAGTTCCGAGTATTGAGGAAGATGATGTTTGGGAAGGCACCAGGAGGGACTGGACAAGTGGGACACTCCTCCCCTCACTCTCCCTTCCTTCACCTTCGCCCGTTTGGGGTGACGATGATAGGGTTAGTATCTAAGACTTCTGGGAATGCTCGGGCCAAGTAGCAAGGCTCCCTGGGTCTTGACTTCATCCCTGATTCTTCCAGAAGGGTCAGCAGGAAGTGGGTGGTGGCAGGGCCAGGGCCCCACTGAGGTCAAGCTGGGTGGGCAACTGGGGTGGTGGTGGGCCAGCCCTACCCCTGCCCCCCACAACCTGACAAATGGGACTGAGAGGCCTAAAGAGAGGGAGTGACTGGTCACTCAGGGAGCATGATGCAAGACATGACAGAGCTGGGCCTAGAATCCAGGCCTCTTGACTCCCATTGTCTCCCTTGCTCATCCGCTGGCTTATGCTCTCTCTATTCTCTCACCCCTCTGTCTATCTGACACTATCTTTCTCTCTCCATCTTTTGCTGTGCCATGCATTCTTCATTCCCTTCATTCCCCAACAAGAGCCTGAACGGTTGAGACTCCCCAACTAATTGGAGCTTCTTTCAGCACCCTCTGGCCCACCCTGCCGAAGGTGAGCAGCATGAGGGCTGGACTTGTGCATGGGGGTTCCATTTTCTGTGGAGTGGCCTCCTTCTTGCCCCCTCACCCAGGCAGAGTCAGATCAGCCCACCAGGCAAGCAGCCCCTGCCCCACAAGGCTCTGGGGTCTTCCTGAAATAGGGCATCAGCAGACCCTCTTCTCATCTGCCTACCTGCCTTGCCAAGCCAACCCTAGGACGGAGCTAGAGCTGACGCTCCCTCTAGGGAAGAGTTGGGATTTGCAGACTCCCCCTTCCCAGGGAAATCCTGCCCAGACTAGAAGCAGGAATTCATACAGTCAGGGCCTGGCTCCTGAGCACACTCCCCAGCCTTTGAGCCCAACCTGAGCAGGCTGGAGGGTGGACAGACTGGGGAGCTGCTCTTGGAAGTCCTGCCATAGCTCTAAGTGGTAGGGCCAGTGGGTGGGACAAAAGTCCATCTGTCCCCTACTAAGAAGCCAGGTGGGAGCTCCTGCCTAGAGTCACACAGGTGGCATCTATAGCACATGGCCAGAGATTCTGATGTCAACTTGACACAGATACCTTGTACCAGACAGGATGGGCAAGGGCCTGCCATCAGGCATCCAGAGGGAGAGCCCTACAGGGGAGCAATGGGCCAAGCATGAGCCTTGGCATAGACAGATCTCAGTTTAAAACCAAGTAAGGATGTCCTTGCTGGGTGACCTTGACCGAGTTATTTCACCTCTCTAAGCCTTGGTTTCCCCATCTGTAAAAGCTTGCCCCCTTGCTGTTCAAGATTCCAGAAGGGCAGTGCCTCCGAAGCACACACAATCTGAGGACGTTTGGGGGAAAGACCTCCTAAGAGGCCGGTGCACCATGTGGGGGTGAGCAAGAGAGTGAGCAGCCAAGGATTTGGCATTAGCTGATGGGAAAACTCGTGTGAGTTCACAGTGGGATGTGGTGGCCCAGAGAGCTCCTGCGCTAACTGATAGCTGGGGTCTAGGAGGGTGAAGGCATCTCTCCTGTTCTGGGCCATGGCCAAAGGGATACCTGTTTGGAGGAGAGAGAGCAGCCTACAGAGGAGACTGACTTTCTCTCTGGCCCTATGAGGCCCCCAGCACCATCACCAGCCTATACAGTGTCCTAGTACAAGTCAGCAAAAAGTGCCTCCTTTGGGCGTCTGCAGCCCTGCACCAGGACACGTGGCTTGGTGCGTGCAGCAAGGGCTGGATCAGCTCCCATGGGCCCCCTTAGCCTGAGTGCCCTCATGACCATCCTAAAGTCCCACCATTTTCCAACCCGGCCTTTGTTGATTCAACAGATGTTTGTTGAGTTCCTACTAGGTGCCTAGTTCGGCACTGCTCTACATATTGAGGAGGGGCCCAGGAACTGCGGATGCTCGCTCTGGAGGAGAGAGGCTTACTGCGTATCTACAGAGTTCTCTGACCACAGGTTACCTGGACTCTTCCAAACTTCAATTCAATGGATATTTACTGAGTGCCCACAAACAGCCTGCCCCCGGGTTACCACTAGCTGGCTGTGTGGCCTTGCATGAGTCACTTTCCCTCTCTTGGTCTCAGTGTCCCCATCTGCAAATGAAGGCACCAGGCTAGATGAGCTGTAAGGCCACTTCTGACTTCTTGCAGGAAATCCTGCAGGGTGACCGGGGGAAGGGGGAGCAGGCATTTACCATGTGGCCCAGGGCTGCTGTATAAGGGGTGCAAGCCAGTGGAAGGATCTGGACTAGAAAATCTTGGGGGTCCTTTTCAGCCTAAGACTCAACCAGCTTCCCCCCTTTCTCCTCATCTCTCTCAACGGTCTTGCTCTGGCCGCCCTAGTCTCACCTGCCCTGCACCTGCCATGGCCTCTCCAGTCCCCATGCCTTTGCCCAGGCTGTGCACTTGGCCTGGAATGCCGTCTCCTATTTCTGCCTAGTGAAATGCCACTGATCATGAACGTTGCAGACAGGACCTAAGCATAAGAGGGTTGGAGGCAGGGGTTTCGATTGATGTCCTCCACCCACCTTGCAGCCTAAAGTGTCTCAAGGAAGGGGCTACAGCTGCCCAGGATGTCTCAAGGGCCAAGCTACACCAGCCCCAGGTGCATAACTCTGGGCTCAGGGGATCTGTCAGCTGCCACCATGCAAGGGCATTTTCTCCCTTTTCTCCTTTGGAGCATTTTGGAGCATGCGCTCTGAAACCAGATTGACCTGGTTCACAGCCCAGATCTGCCCACTTCCTAACTATGCAAGCCTGGCTCTCTCAGGTCCCTTTTCAGAGCCTGGTACCCACTCTGGAAAATGGGACTACTCAGTCCCATCTCTTCTTCCTTGAAGGGAGGGGAAAAGAAGGCGGGGAGATCATGTCTATAAAAGTTGCCCGTGGTCTGCCAGCACTCTGCTGAGCCAGGCTCTGGCACCTCCCATTGCCTGCGTCCTCTGAGCCACTCCTGATACACAAAGCCAAGGGCTTCGTCCTTTCCTTTGAAAGCTTTTCTAGTGATTTCCTACCCAGAATTTCCCTGAACACCCCTCCTCTCTAATCCTGCCCTTCTGTTCTCTTTTTAGGCCTTTTGTGCTGCCGTCCGTATGCCCTGGGCCCATCAGCTCTGCGGAGGGAGCTCCAGCAGAGACTTCACATGCACTCAGATGTGGGTTACTCTGCCCAGCAAACTTTATAGATACTCTGTGGAACCCCAAAGTTGGCCTTCTCTGCCCAACGCATGGCAGCCTGCCCACCTTCCCACTGTCACCTGCCTCCTCACTGGAGGCCCAGCAAAAGCCTCTGAAAGACCCTTGTGTATGGGCTAAAAAGAGCAATGCCTGTTCAGGGCCAGGTCCCTGGGGTGCTCCTGGTGTTGGTGATGTTGATTGCAGGCTGGGAGGGCAGGAGCCCTGGGCCAGGAAGTGGGCCAAGAGCTTCAGGCCAGACTGGCCAAAGGCAAAGGGTAAGACTCATGATTATCATGGGAATGACTTGGACTCAGGTCCCAGTGATGCCACTTACTGGCTGGGTGACTAGAGGCCCCTCTCCAGACTGTGAAATGGGGCAATGGTGCCTGCCTCGCTCGTCTCACAGGGTGAGAGAGCAAGGATGCGATGAGATAGCAAAAATGTATGGAAACTTCGGAGGCTAGAACCCATGTGTTTTGGGCAATTTGAGTTGGAGCCCTGAACACATTTTACAGAAGGCGGCAGGGTAAAAAGAAGAACACAGACCTGGCTCAAATCCTGGCTCTGTACTTTCTTGTCTGTGTGGCCTTGGGCAAGTCATTGAGCCTCTCCGACTCTCCATCTCCTCATTTGTAGAATGAGGATAATAATATAATACCTAGCCCATTGTTGTGGGGGAGCAATGGGGTGATGCATAAAGAACAGGCAGCCTGTGGGGGATGTCAGGGCCCACTTGGGAAGGTGTCAGAAAGTCCCTGGGGCAAAGCCGAGAGGCAGAAAGGTGGGTGCAAAAAGGTGAGCAATTAATTGTCTCCAACCTGCAAACAGTGCCTGAGTCCCTTTGCCCTGCCATGTCCCGATCTTGGTTCTTAGGACACCTGGAGCAATCAGTCCCAGTCCCTGCCTTCCAGGGCCTGCCCCCAGGCTGAGTTAGATCGAGCCTTGAGTGGGTCTTGGGACCCAACAGCCAGGCCCGTGGCCTTTTCCCTGGGGCCTCAGTCTAACCTTCCACACCTTGGGCCCACCCCGAGGTCCGCTCCTACACAGCTCCAGGAGAAAATTCGCCTTTGTTAGGCACCTGCCACCCCCATCAGGGTTCCTCCCTCCCTGGCTGGAGCCCAGAATCTCATTTGGCACAAATGGAATGAGAGCGCCCGGCGCTGGGCAGGCTGGAGAGACCATCTTGTCTCTTGTGGAGCTCGGGGTCCAGTGATGATGGAGACAAGTCCCCTGCCCTCATGGAGATGGTGTCCTAGGGTAGGCGAAAGAGGATCTCAGATGGTGACACATGCCGTGAAGGAGAAAAATGCAAGGAATAAAACCACGACAGGGCTAGGGGGCAATTTTCAGTGATGTGCTCGGGGATTCTTCCCTTTTGGCGCTTGCAAAGACAGAGAAGCAGACTGACAGAAGGTCACCCAGCAGGTCCTGGCAGAACTGGGGCAGGACCCAGAGGCCCACAGTCCCACGCCTCTCCCTGCACCAAGCTGTCTCCGGGGCCTCCTCACGCTCTCGCCTTCACCTCGTCCTGCTTTCCAGGTAGCTATACCTCCCCAGAGCTCCATGGTCTCTATGCCCTTCCCTCTCTTGGGCAGCAGAGGCTGCTGGGACGACCTCAGCTCTGGCCTGACCGTGTTTTCTGAGGGCCCTGTGCAGTTGTGGGGAGGAGGCCTGGGGCCCTGGGCAGTGAGAGCTGGGTTGGGGGCCAGGAACTTGCGTGGGTAAATGGCGTGTGTGAAGACATGGGTTGCTGAAACCTCCAGCTGTGGGGGCCAACAATGCCCCCAACGGTCCAGATGTTGGTCTCACCCGACTTCCCTCCTGCAGCAGCAGATTTACCAAGAACATCGCAGCCCATCTCCAGAGAAACGCAGGATCGCTGGGTAGGAGGGCTGGAAAGGGGCCGGAAGGGCCACCCAACGGGAAGTTGGCAGGCTCAGCCCTCAGCCTCCAAGGTTGTCTGGACAGCAGGGGTCACTCCTGGGCCGAAAGTGTCCCAGAGAAGGTGGGGCCACAGCCTCCCCGGTCAAATGTCCAAGGTTTCCTGCCCAGAAATTCGCACTGAATCCAAGGGTGGAACCGGCGCCATGAGTCCAGGGCCCTCCCAAGAGGGAATGAGCTCCTTGTTTCTGCAGGTGTGTAAGCAGGTCTGCACACCCAGAGTGGGAGAGGGGATGCTGTAGAGATGTGGGACCTGAGGCTTTCTTTCCTGTTCCCCCCAAGCCTGCAGTCTTCCTCTTGCTCCGAGATGCAGAGCCCTCCAGTCCACCCTCATCTCCAGCCCCTGGAGGATCTGAAACCTGCTTCCCCCAGCGCCCTTAAGTGAGTGGGTCTGGCCCAAGGTCTTAATGCGGGCACCCCCCTTCCCCTGCCCACCGACACTTCTCCTAATGCATCCTCGCTGGCCGGCTGGGAACCGCAGACGGCGCTGTGACAAGAGGGGAGATAAGAGGGCTCTCACATTTCCCCCGGCTGGGCTCCTGGGCCGCCAGCATTCACGCTGGTTGATTTCAACATGAAAGGGCCCCTTGAGAAGGAGAGCCCCCCTCCCTTTCCCCCCTTCCCTCCCTTAAGCCCCACTCCGAAGCTAACCACTGTCTGAGCCGCCCTCCCCCTGGAGCACCGAGCTCTGCCTGCCAAGCCTTCCCCCAACTGCGTCAGCCTCACGTCGCCACCCCGCCCTCCAGGGTGGGAATCCCAGGAAGGGAGAGGGGCGTGCAGAGGGCTGCCCCTCACAGCCCCGAGCTGGAGGGGACAAAGGCAGAGCTTGCAGTCCCAACCTGTGACACAGGGCCCCGGGTCCGCTCTGGAGACACAACCCAGTTCCCTTGAGGCTGCGATGTTGAACAAATCTTTGTGGGGACAACTCTGAGGAGAGGAGGTCTCCCAACCCCAGATCCAAAGAGGGCCAGAGCGTACTCAGGATCTCTGAGTACCCAAGGGCTCCACTCAAGCCTCTTCCTTGGCTTTTTTTTCCTTAACTGCCCAAGACAAGCACCCTTCAAAAATCCCCTGAAAACATCTTCTGTTTCTGCCATCAGAGGCCTTCCCTGGAAGGGTATCTGCCCTCAATCTTTTATGCGGCAAATTTTTAAACCCTTTATTTTGAACTAATTTTAGACTCACAGAAAAAAGTTGCAAAAAATAGAGCAGAGAGCTCCCATACACCCCTCACCTACCTTCCCCTGATATTAACATCTTATATAACCTTAGTACAATGATCAAAACCAAGAAATTAACCTTGGTATCCTACTATTCACTGAGCTACAGATCTTACTTGTACTTCACCAGTTTTCCCACTCATGCTCTTTTGCTGTTCCAGGATTCTATCCAGGACCCCACACTGTATTGAGTTGTTATGTCTCCTTGGTCTCTCCCAATGTGTGACAGGCCCTCAGTCTTTCCTCATCTCTCGTGACCTTGGCACCTGTGAAGAGTACGAGTCAGGTGTTTAGTAGAACGGCCCTCGATTTGGGTTTGTCTGCTGTTTTCTCATGACTAGAGCGAGGTTATGCATTTTTGGCAAGAATAACACAGAAATGACGTTGGGTCCTTCTCAGCTCCTCATACCAAGAGGTTTGTGACGTTGACAGCGTCTTACCGCTGGTGATGTCTACCTTGATCACTTGGTTAAGCCGATGCCTGCGGGGTTTCCCCACTATGAAGTTACTCTACTTCCCTTTGATATATACAGTTGACCCTTGAACAACACGAGTTTGAACTGCACGGGCCCACTTATATGTGGGTTTTTTTTTTTTTTTCAATAAGTACAGTAAAATGCTGTGAATGTGCTTTCTCTTCCTTGTGATTTTCTTAGTAGCTTATTGTAAGGATACAGTATATAATACATATAACATACAAAATATGTGTTAACCAACTGGTTATGTTACCAGTAAGGCTTCTGGTCAAGAATAGGCTATTCTGTCTAGTTTTGGGGAGTCAAAAAGTTATATACATATTTTTGACTGCATGGAGCAGGGAGGTGGGTACCCCTAACCCCTGTGTTGTTCAAGAGTCAACTGTAGTTGGCACTTGTCTTGGGAAGATACTTTGAGAGCATACAAGCTTGTTTCTCAAATGTTCCATGCCCATCTGCTAACTGTAGCATCCATCAGTGGATCAATATTTATTAGTGTGATTGCCTTCCGAATGGTCATGTTCTATTTCCCTCTTTCTTTCTACATCTATTAATTGGAATTTTACCCTAAGGAAAAGCTGTCTCCTCTCCCCTGGTATTTACTTCTTCAGTTATTTGTGTTAGTACGGGCCAATGGATATTTATTTTATTCTATCAGTTGAAATCTAGTATTCTCCCCTCCCTCAAGAGGGCAGACTATAACTCCCCACTCCTTGAGTGTGAGTTGTGCTAATGACTTCCTTCCAAAGAGGACAGTGTGGAAAAGGGGAAAAGGTAACATGGAGGGGCTCCTGGGTGGCTCAGTCGGTTAGGCGTCTGTCTTCGGCTCAGGTGATGATCCCAGAGTCCTGGGATCAAGCCCCATATTGGGTTCCTTGCTCGGCAGGGAGCCTGCTTCCCCCTCTGCCTGCTGCTCTCTCTCTCTCTCTCTCTCTCTCTCTCTCTGACAAATAAATAAATAAAATCTTAAAAAAAAAAGGTAACATGGAGACACCTGACAAACACTACCTCAGCCAGGTGATCCCAGTGAACACTCTCCACTTTATCCATGAGAAAAGCATCACGATTTTTCAAATCCAAATTGAGGGACATTCTACACAATACCCAACCAATACTCCTCAAACCTGCCAAAGTCATCGACAGCAGGGGAATTTCTCAGAACTGTCACAGTCAAGAGAAGCTCAGGGGGAACTGACAACTAAATGCAATGTGGTATCCTGGATAGGATGCTAAAACAGATAATTGTCACTAAGTAAAAAACTAAGGAAACCTGAAGAAAGTATGGACCTTAATAATAATGTATCAATATAGGTCCATTAATTGTAACCCGTGTGCTACACTGATGGGAAATATTAACAATAGGAGAAACTGGGTGCAAGGTAGAGGGGAACCCTCTGTATGACGTTTCTACCTTTTTTGTAAATCTAAAACTATTCTAAAATTCATATATATATATATATATATATATTCATACACACACACACATATATATTAAAAATCCAACACTATTGTTGTTTATTTTATGCTCAAATTGTTCCCACTTTGGCTAATTGAAACCTCCTTCAGCTTGGCTCCTGAGTTATTCCAACAATCTCTCGTTCTTTTCTGGGTACTTCCTTATTTTCTGGCACTGCAAGATGGTCCAGGCGTATCTTGGTCTTTCCCTGCCCCAGACCTGATTCAGCCGTTTCTTCAAGAAGCACTGACTCCTTTTATTGGAGGCTGGAATTAGAAACCAAGATCTGGTCACTAAGTACGTTCACTGCTACTGAGCTGTCCCTGCTTGTAGGCCCTCTCAGGTGATAGAGCTAGGAAATATATGTGTGTATATCAACTCATTCTGTTGCAATTTTAAAAAATGTCATTGACTCTTGTTCTGTCCTCAAGAGATTTACTTCATTTACTTCATATTCCTTAGCAGAGGTGGGCCAAAATCATATTTAACCAGTTCCCTCTCGGTGGCTATTCATACTATTATACATTTTTTATTTTATATCATCAAAACAGTGCAATCCCCGTGCATAGTCATGTGCCAAATGTTGCTCCAGGGCACTCGCTGTTTCTCAGACACTGAGGTCGGCAACTGCTGTGTCATCTGTAACATCGATGGAAGCTGCCAGTGTGCCTTCCACGGTAGTTGTTCCAATTAACTGCCCACCATTCAGATTCACTCATGTGCCATTCAGGGCCCGACCTTCCTCAGCTTTCATTTCTCACTACCCTCTCCTACCTCTTATCTACCACTCAATAGCAATGAACTAACTTACCATTTTCTCTCAGGCTTCCAGGTCTCTCCCAGTGGTAGCACAAGGCATGATGGGGACCTCAGCTGCTATTTGGACCTTAGACTACAAGCTTTGTCACTATTCTACCCTCCTCTGGAGCTCATGGCCTATCAGAAGGCCTGGTCCACAGCAGCGGGCTCCATCGGGATGGATGGATGGATGGATGGATGGATGGATGGATGGATGGACGGACGGATGGGTAACATGGGCTGATGGCTGGATGGACTGGCAGCTGGATGGATGGACAGAAGGAAAAGTTGAATGGGCAAAATAAGCTCCAATAGGACAGATTGAGATTGATCACAGAATGCCACTAAATTAGAGAACACTGGAGAAAGAAACAGACTGAGAGCCTTGTCCAAAGTCATGCTTCTGCCAGAAACCCTGAGAATTAGGGGTGACCATCATTCCCATTTTACAGATGAGCAAATAGTGGTTGTCAGATGTGAAGTGACCTGCTTGAGGCCATACTGGTGGGACAGGGATTGGAACCTGGACCTGCTTGGCTCCAAAGATCATGTTCTTTGCACAATCTCACATCAAAAATGGTATGGGGCATTCTGTTATATCAGCCTAAGAGGTGGAGGTTGAATATAGATTTGGCATCTGATGGACCTGAGGTTCAGACTAACTTTTTAACATTTTCAGTCCTTCGTTCATTAAAAAGTATTTCCAGAGCACCCACTATGTGTGTGTGTGTGTGTGTGTGTGTGTGATTATAAAGAGTGCATGTGATGGGGTCAGACAGACACAAGTTTGAAACTTGGGTCTATCATTGGCAAACCTCATGGCCTTTCTGTGCCTCAGTTTCCTCATCTGTAAAATGGGGATAATAGCCATGTCTATTTCACAGTCCTCCTGGAGGTGTTAAAGGAGCATATGCTTGCAAATCACTTAGTACCCTGCCACACTCACACTGAGTGCCTGTCTTGGAAGCGGGCACTGAGATACAGGGATAGGCCAAGTCTGTGTGGTTCTGCCCTTGCCCTCAGGGAGCTAACAGTCTAGTTAGTTCATCTAGGGGATGAAAGACTTATGGAAATCAACATATTTCCATAACTTTTATCCATGGAACTTGCTATGAAGGGAATAAAACAAAACAGCAAGGAGCTATGAGCAAGAAAACCCCAGAAGGACACATCTTATTCAGATGGGGAGGACAGTGCAGGGCATGATCTTTCTGAGGAGGTGACATCTCAGCTGAGACCCGAGGGATGAGAAGAAGCCAACCACGCAAAATAAAGAAAGAACATTCCGGGCAGTGAAAACAGCAGATGCAAAGATCCTGAGGTGGCAGTGAATTTGTTGAGTTCATGGAAATGCAGAGCAGGCTGGAGCACAGCAGGAGATGGGGGAGAGGTAGGAAAGATCACGGGTCATTGAAAGGCAGACAGGAGCCAGCTCGTATGGGACATGGGCTTTTTTCTGAGTGTCATGGGAAGCCACCGGAGGGTTTTAAGCAGGAAAGTGACATGGCCTGGTTTGCATTTTAAGAGGATCCCTTTGGCTGCTGGGTGGACAGTAGATTGTGGGGAGGCCATGTGGGAATAAGGAGCCCAAGTGAGAGGTCTTTGCAGAGGTCCTGGCAAGACTGGGGTGGTGCCTTGGACTAGGGTGGTGACAGTAGAGGTGGAGACATGTGGACTTCATACCCTATGAGGTATTCCTTGACTTTTTTCTTCAACCCCTCACATCCCATCTTTCAGCAAAGCCTCTTGTCTCTATCTTCAGAATACCTCCAAAACCCAACCACATCTCACCGCCTCCACTGCCTCCACCCTCTAGGCAACCCTTCAGCCCTTGCCCCCACAGACTCTCCTCTACACCTGAATCCAAGCCTGAGGGATCCTGTCAAACACACATCAGGTCCCAAAGCTCCCCATCTCTCTAAGAGTAAAGCCAACGTCACCATGGTGGCCAAAAGTCCTCCAAGATCTGGGCCTTCATTACCTTTCTACCTTCTTACCTTGTTCCTTTCCTCTTTGCTCACTCAACTCGAGCCACACTGGCCTCTTCACAGTTCCTCAAACCTGTCTGACACACAACCAACTCAGATTCTTCTCATGGATTGTTCTCTCTGCATAGAATGGTCTTTCGACTTTCTCAAATGTCACCCTCCCAGTGTGACCTTCCTGGTCATGGTAGCTATGCTTGTAGCCATGCCACGCCCTCAGACATCCTGACTCTTTTTCCTCCTCCTTCAATGTTTTTTCCATAGCACTTCTCAACATCAACTATATGGTATATTTTCTTTATCTTGTTTCCTTTCGGCCTCCTCTCTCACCAGATTATGGGCTTCATAAGGGAAGAGATCTTCGTCTATTTATTTTCTTCGTGGATATATATCCAGTACCTAGAAAAGTGCTTGGTCCATAGTAGGTGCTCAGTAAATATTTATCGAATGAGTATGTTGTTGGGGAAAATGCGATGATAGGCAGGAGAACATTTTCCTGCCTGTGTTTGTTTTTTGTTTTTTTTAAAGATTTATTCATTTGACAGAGAGAGACACAGCAAGGGAGGGAACACAAGCAGGGGGAGTGGGAGAGGGAGAAGCAGGCTTCCTGCCGAGCAGGGAGCCCGACGCGGGGCTCGATCCCAGGACCCTGGGACCATGACCCGAGCCAAAGGCAGACGCCCAATGACTGAGCCACCCAGGCGCCCCTTTCCTGCATGTGTTGTAAAGCTAGACAGAAACAAAGGCTGGTTATTACACCTGTGCTGAGGTGGCTCAGTGTTAGTGCAGGCCATGCCCAGTGAAGTGGCACCTTCCCTGATCTTGCCAGGTCAAGACGGTGAAGATACAGTAGATGCAGCTCAGACTCTGGGGCCAAATGGCCCTGGGTTCTGATCCCAGTACTACCAATTCTAAACTGTGCTCCAGCCTGCTCTGCAGTTCTGTGAACTCACCAAATTCACTGCCACCTCAAGACCTTTGCATCTGCTGTTTGCACTGCCCGGAATGTTCTTTCTCTATTCTGCGTGGTTGGCTTCTTCTCATCCCTCGGGTCTCAGCTGAGATGTCACCTCCTCAGAAAGATCATGCCCTGCACTGTCCTCCCCATCTGAATAAGATGTGTCCTTCTGGGGTTTCTTGCTCATAGCTCCTTGCTGTTTTGTTTTATTCCCTTCATAGCACGTTCCATGGAAATCAACATATTTCCATAACTTTTGTCCCCTGTACTAGACCGTTAGCTCTCTGAGGGCAAGGGCAGGACCACACAGACTTGGCCTATCCCCGTATCTCAGAGACTGTTGGACAAATGACTGAATGTCTCTGAGCTCCAGCTTTGTCACCTGTACGGCAAGGATTACAATTCCTCTCTCATGTGCTTGCTGGGAAGGCGATACAAGCAAGTGGGAGTGAACATGTCTCACGAACTAGAAAACACCAAGTGCAGTGTTTTCACCTCTTTGTCTTCGAGTGGGGCCTGGTTCAGGATGTTGAGTCTTCTGAAGGAGAGCAAGGCAGTTTGCCCAAGGTTCCTCTGAGGGAGCCAGGGGCCAGTTTGCCCCTGGGGCTGAGCAGCAGCCTCGGGGGAGGGGAGTTAGTGCTCTCCTAGTGCTCTCTAGTAGGGATGCTGTGCCGAAAGCATTAGGTGCGTGGGCTCAGCCTATCTACACAACAGTGCTGAGAGCTAAGAACTATTACTATCCCCATTTTAGGAATAAGAAAGCCTGGGCTTGAAGAAGTGAAATGATTTGCTTGAGGCTGCAAACCTCCTGGTGAAGCAGGAACTTCACCCTAAGCTGCTTGTGATTCCGGAGCCTGCATGGTTTCCCTGCCACATGCAGTCAACCAGGGAGGGGCTTGGGGGTCAAGGAGAGGGGAGGTGGAGGGGTGTGGACAGACCGACTCCTACCACAGGAGCAGCGTCCCAGGAGGAACGCAGACAGTGCTGGAAACCCCCAAAACAGTTTGCCAACCCTGGGAAAATGGCCTGTAGTTTGGCCTGGCATGCTCAGTGTGGGCGCTGTGGGAGGGGTGTTGTCAGGACCCTCCCGCCTCCCAGTTGCAGACACCCTATGTCAGTCAGGGAATCTGAGCAGAAGTCAGGTAGAGGAGCCCTTAGAGAACGCCTTGACCCTGCTGCTCATGTGAATCCCTTGGGGGATTAGGCCTGATTTCACAGATTTGGGGTAGAGCCTGGACATCTGGAGATTCCCCAACCCTCCAGTTAATTTGAATGCTGTGACTCAACTAGTCTTCCCTTGCCCCACACTCCACACACCATTTTAAAGGTGGAGAAGCAGAGGCATAGAGAGAGGACACACAGTCTGGAACTCAGGTCTCTGATTCTCATTAGGGCTCAGCCACGTGAGAATGCCTTCCTCAGGGTGCCAGTGGGGTAGGTTAGAAAGGGTCCCCAGAGAGCCAGGGTGGGGGGTGGGAAGACAATAGTTCCTACTGGGTTGGGGTTAAAAGCATCCCAGTACTGTGCTGGTTTCCCCACCCCCTGGAAGCCTTTGGGCCCACTGCTACTCCCTCTGCAGCTATGGGGTATGGGAAGAGCCCTGACCAAGAGAACAGGAGCCCTGAGTTTGGGTCCCACTTCTGTCACTAACTCCTTTTGGACCTCAGGCAAGTCCCTTTCCCTCTCTAGGCCTCAATGTTATTCATCTATAAAATGAGATTAGACTCAACCCTCAACCAAGATCTCTTTCAGTTCTGATGTACTTTGGTTCTAGAAAAGACAGCAGTTAGGAGGTCTGGGTTGTGATCTTAACTCTGCATTCTGAGCCACAGCTTCTTACCCTGTAGTAGGGGAATTATTGCTATGTGACCTTGGCCACATTCCTTGCTTTTTCTGTCAGTGTTCCCCCTCCCCTAAACTACAGAGCATGGGGACAAGGAGTGATCTCCACTTAGAAGGCCTGTGAGTCTCTGATTCTTGTTCTAACTGACTGCTCCAAATCCACTGACCAGATCAGATAGAGAGGAGGCTTTGGGCAAGTGGTCCCTGCGAGGGTGGAGGGAGAGCTTCAGCAGGCAGGCCCTATCTCCCTACTTCCAGTGGCCATCAGTAAGGGTGCAGGGCCTCCAGCTGGAATGGCCCTCAAAGTCTCTTCAGAGTCACTGTCACGGCCCCCAGTGTTGTGAGAAGCAAGGAAGTTGTGAAGTCAACAAGTCAGCCGGTGGGGGGGTGGGGGGGGTGGCAGGAGCAGAGAGGCTGCAGGGCCTGAGACGGGGGGTTGGAGCTCTTGCCTGGCTCTGGTAGGGAGGAGGTAAGGTCTCATACCTGAAAGGTATGAGTGTGTGAGGCCTGGGGAGCAGACACCCTGCAGGATGCCTCTCCATCAGTCTCAAGAGCAGTTATAACAGCCACATGTTCTCCAAGGCCTTCTGTGAGCCAGGTAATCCGTTCATGTGATAGGGCTGAATTTTCTCACAGCCCCAGCAGCGGGCAACTTTTAGTAGTCGCACCTTACACATACTGTAGATGAGGGCGCTGAGGCACAGAGAGGGAAGGAACCCACCCAAAGCCACACAGTTCGTGTGGCAGTCTGACTGGAACCCAGGCGGGCTGAATCTTGAGCCCCTGCTCTTTCCATCCCACCCATGGGTCTCCAGTAACAACAACAGCACATACACAGTACTCCCTATGCGCCAGACACGGTCCTAAGTGTTTCATTTTATCACTACAACAATAGATATCTCATAGAAGTGGTTACTACAATGAGGTACACATGAGAAAACAGGCCCAGAGCATTCAAGTAACTTGCTCCTAGAGTCACAAGTTAATACATGGTGGAGTTGGGCCTCAAAGCCCATGCTGTCTTCCTTAGGTGGCTGTTTAGGGTTGCGCGGGGCCTTGGGCAAGTAAATCACTTTACCCTCATTTCTCTGGGCCTTGGTTTCTCCTTAGACAGTGAGATGACTGAACCAAGTGATCTGTAAGGACCTTCTCTGCTCTGCCATATCATTAATCCTAGACTCTACCTCCATGTCTCTGGCTCAGGGCTAGGGCCTCTGGGTACCTCTCTTCTTTTCCCTACCCTCTCCTTTCCTAGGAGTTAGTAGTGGCTCAGGCTTGGGCTTTGCAGGGACAAAAGGAAATTCAGTCCAGCCAGGCCAACCCAGGAAAGCTGTTTCACATAATAGAGGGGTGGCATTGTGACCTAGCAGGGTCCAACCACCATTCACCTCTCCACCCATCGACCCATCTCTTGGTCTGTATATGGGTCTGCCAAGCCACCTCCCAGTCCCCCAGGCTCAGGGCCCACTTGCCTGAGCCCTTTCCTTCAGCTGCCCAGCAGCTTAACTCCCTAGCTCTCTCTTCAGCTTTGATTCATTGTTGCACCTGAAACCTGGGGCCAGCAGCTGTTCTGGCCATCATGACCCCTCCCTTCCCCGGAGCTGCTAACAATGGAGGCAGTCACTAACACACAAGAAATATGCTCATTGCCGGGAGATGAACATTCTGACCACAGCACAAAGAACACAGTCTGGCTGCAGAATGGCAAAATACCACCCTGGAGCCCAACTTGGCCACATCCTAGACATTTAGCTCTGGACAATTTCCTCAAATTCTCTAAGCTTTGGCTTTCTCATCTCTACAGTGAAAAATATGATTACTATCTCACTGAGCTGCTGGAAGGATTCAGCACTATAGCAGACGACCATCTCAGAGCACAGTACCTAGACTGCAGTAGTAGGTGGTCAACAAGTAAGACTTAGCTTTGAATCCCACATCTGTATGATCTTAGGCAAGCCAATGGATCTCAGTTTTCTGAGCTCAGATACAAGTATAAAAATTCTTGTCCAGTGAGATTTTTATAAGGAAACAATGAGATAATGACTGTAAAATTCCTAGCATGGTGTCTGGCAGATGGTAGGGGATTAAAAATATGCTACCTTGCTCCACTTACCTCCATGCACAGAGATGAAACTATTTACTTCCAAACATATGTAAGTGCATAAAACTCTATGTGACCAATAACATCAACATTACACAAATCTTTCCAGAGAAAGAGAAAGAGAAGGAACGCTTCCCAACTCTTTTTATGAGGCTAGCTAAATAACTAGACAAATCTTGATACCAAAACTAGATAAGGGCATTACAAGAAAAGAACATTTCAGATCAATCTCTTTTGTAAATATGGGTGAAAAATAAGAAATCAAAATATTAGGAAATAAAATTTAAAAATATATTAAAAGAACAATGTGTCATGACCAAGTGAAGTATAAGTCAGGATTTCAAGGGTGAAAAATCAATGAAACAAAAGAGCGGATTCTTTGAAAAGATTAATAAAATTGACAAACTTCTAATAAGACAAAGGAAAAAGAGAGAAGGCACACATTGTGAATATCGGGAATGAAACAGAGGATATCAATACAGACCCTGCAGACATCAAAAGGACAATAACAGAACATTATGAACGACTCTATACACATAAACTTGACAGTTTAGATGAAGTGGATTAATTCCTTGAAAAGCACAAACTACCACAACTCACCCAATATGAAACCAATATTTTGGGTAGTATCAACTATTAAAACTATCAAAAAATAAATTTGTGATTAAATAACACCCCCAAAAGAAATCTCTAGGACCAGATGGTTTCACTGGAGAATTCTACTGGAAGTTGATGGAACAATGAACAGAAATTCTATATAATCTCTTCCAGAAAAAGGAAAAGGAGGGGAGACTTCCCAACTCATTTTATGAAGCCAGCACTACCCAGACACCAAAACTGGGCAAAGACAGTACACAAAAAGAAAACCACACACCAAAAGCCCACATGGAAATAGAAAAATTCTCAACCAAACATCAACAAATAGAATTCAATAATATATTAAAGGAATTATACACTACAACCAAGTGGCGTTCAGTCTAAGAATGCAAGGATAGTTTGATACTTGAAAATCAGTCAGTGTAATCCACCATATTAATAGACTAAGAAAGAAAGACCAATAAACTTACCAATTAATATGGGAAAAGCACTATACAAAATCCAACACACTTTCATAATAAAAACACTTAAAAATTAGGAAGAGAGTGAACAAGAACTAATAATTAAGTTCCTCAAAGTCACAGGATATAAGATAAACATACAAAAATCAGTTATATTTCTATATACTAGCAATGAACATGTGAACACCCGAATTTTAAATGCAATGCCATTTAAAATGTCTCCAAAAATAAAACAAATTAGATACAAATGTAACAAAACATGTGCAGGACTTACAAGCTGAAAATTTTAAAAATGCTGATGAAAGAAATCAAAGAATATCTAAATAAATGAAGAGACATACCTAGGTGTTCATTGATTGGAAGACTCAACATAGTAAAGATGTCAATTCTCTCCAAACTGATATATACATTTAATGCCATTCTTATCAAAATTCTAGCAAGTTTTTTCTGTGGATATAGGCAAGATTACTCTAAAATTTATATGGAGAGGCAAAAGAGCTAGAATAGTCAGAATGATTTTGAAAAAGAAGAATACAGTGTGAGGAAACACTTTACCTGATTATAAGACTTATATATCTACCAAAGTTAAGACCATGTGATATTGGCAGGAGGTGATATACAGATCAAAATTTAACTCAGTGAATCATAAATTTAAATATAAAATATAAAACTATAGATCATTTAGAAGAAAACGTAGGAGAAAATTTTCTGGACTTAGATATTGGTGAAGAATTCTTAGATACACCACCGTAAAAGAAAAAACATGGATAAATTGGACTTCATCAAATTAAATACTTTTGCTCTGTGATGAAAATGGATGAAAAGACAAACTGCAAACTGAGAGAAAATATTTGTAAACCAGGTATTTGACACAGGACTTGTATCTAGAATATATAAAGAACTCTTAAGATACAACAGTGAAACAAGACAAAACAAACAATCCAATTTAAAAATTGGTAAAAGACATGCAGAGACATTTCACCAAAGAGGATGTACAGATGGCAAATAAGCACATGAAAAGTTAGTCGACATCATTAATATAAATTAAAATCACAATGAGATATCACCACATAGCTATCGAGTGGCTGAAATTTAAAACAAAACAAAACTATGACACTACAAAATGCTAGGGAGGGTACAGAGAAACCGCATCACTCATACATTGCTGGTGGGAGTGTAAAATGGCACAGACATTGTGAAGCAGTTTGTCAATTTTTTTTCTAAAATTAGACATGCAAGTACTGTACAACGAGTGATTGTACTGTTGGGCATTTATAGCAGAGAAATTTAAACTAATATCCAAACAAAAATGTGAATGTTTATTGCAGCTTTCTTTGTAATAGCCCCAACCTGGGAAGAGCCCAGATATCCTTCAGCTTGTGAATGGTTAAACAAACTGTGGTACAGCTTGGATGAATCTCTAGAGAGTTTTGCTGAGTGAAAAAGCCAATCCTATATGGTTACATATGTACGTTTCCATTATATAATGTTCTTGAAAGATAAATTATGAAAATAGAGAACAGATTAGTGGGTTACCAGGGGTAAGGAGGAGGTGGGGTGGAGAGGAAGTGAGTGTGGCTGTAAAAAGGCAACAACTAGAGGTCCTTGGGGTGATGGAAATGTTTTGTATCTTGACTGTATTGATGTCAATATCCTGGATGTGATATTGTACCACATTTTTGCAAGATGTTTCTGTTGGGAAAAATGGGGTAAAGGATACACAAGATCTCCTTGTATTATGTCTTACAACTGCATGTGAATCTACAATTATCACAAAATTTTAAAGGTCTAATTTCAAAATCAAATGGAATTCAGCAACACAGTAAAACATAATGCATCATGACCAAGTGAGTTTCAGTCTGGGAATTCAAGGGTGGTTTAACAATCAAAAATCAATCATTGTAATTCACCTACCATGAAAAAGGAGGGAAATCATGATAGATACATAAAAAAGCATTTTACAAAATTCAACACCCATTCATGGTAAAACTTTCAGCACACTATGAATAGGAGGGAGTGTCTTCTATTTGATAAAGGGCATCTATACCAAAAAAAAAAAAACCAAAAACCAAAAAACAAAACAAAAAAAATCTTCAGCAAATAACACACTTAATGGTAGAATAATGAAAGTTTTCATACACTGAGAGTCTGTGTCAGACAAAGATGGCCATTCTCACCATTTCTATTCAATGTTGCACTGGAGGTCTTAGTGCAATGAGGCAAGCAAAAGAAATCAAAGATTTGAGCTATAGAAATAGAATTACCATTATTTTCATTTTACATGATTGTGTACTAGAAGTCCAGAAGAATCTATAGACAAACTATTAGAATTGATAAGTGAATTCAGAAAGATCAATTGTATTTCCCTATACCAGCAAAAAATAGAACAATAAAGTTTTTAAAACTTCATTATTTGTAATAACAAAACATCAAATACTTAGGAATAAATCTAATGAAAGAGGGCGCCTGGGTGGCTCAGTTGGTTAAGCGACTGCCTTCGGCTCAGGTCATGATCCTGGAGTCCCGGGATCGAGTCCCGCATCAGGCTCCCTGCTCGGCAGGGAGCCTGCTTCTCCCTCCGACCCTCCCCACTCTCATGTGCTCTCTGTCTCTCATTCTCTCTGTCTCAAATAAATAAATAAAATCTTTAAAAAAAAAATCTAATGAAAGATGTGGAAAGCATGTACACTGAAAACTAAAAAAAAAAAAAAAAAAGAACCTCCCTCCAAAATTAAAGAAGATTTAAGTTAAGGGCTAAACCATATTCATGGATTAGAAAACTTAATGTTATAAAGATGTCATTTCTCCCCAGATTAGTCTACAGAGTCAATGTGATCTCACTTAAAAATCACAGCAATTGTTTTTGGTGGCAAAATTGACAAATGGGCCCTAAAATTCAGATGGGAATACAAAGGGCCAAGAATAGTTCACGTTATCTTGAAGGAGAATATAGCTGGAGGACTCTAACAGATATCAAGACCTAGAAAGCTGAAGTAATTAAGACATTGTGATATTGGCACCAGGATATAGAAAGTGACAAAAGGAAAGAATAGAAAATTTGGAAACAGACCTACACATACATAATCACCTAATTTATGACAAAAATGACACTGTAGGTATATTGGCAAGTGTTTTAAGAAATAGATGGTGCTGGATTATTTGGATAGCTATGTAGAAAAAAAAAAATCTTGATCCCTACCTCACATCATACACAGAAATCAGTTCCAGATGGATTACAGATACAAATGTGAAATGTAAAACAATGACGTTTCAGAGGAAACATAGGGGAACAACTTTGTAACCTTGGAGTAGACAAAGATTTCTTAAACAAGGTGAAAAAATGCTATCCATGAAGGAAAAAAAATGGATAATTTGGAGTATATAAAAATAGTGTTTGTTCATGAAAAGATTGGTTTAAGAGAATAATAGGATAACCCAAAGAATGGGAGACTATATTTATAATAGATATATCTGACAAAGGACTCATAATCCAGAGTATATTAGGCAGCCCAACAGAAGAATGTGCAACAAACGAAGAATATCAAGGTGGACAATAAACATGAAAAAGTGTTTAGCTGAATTAGTTACGGGGAAAATGCGAATCAAAGCTATAATGATATGCCACCATACACCCACCAGAATGCGTTAAAGGAAAGAAAATGGAAATGACTAACTTAATATTGGTGAAAATGAGGAGCAGCCCAAACTCTCCTGCCCTGCTGCTTGGTGTATAAATTGGTCCCACTCTGGAAAAGTGTGAGGCAGTATTTGCCAAAGCCCAACATAGGCTTACCCTGCAACCCAACAATTTCGTTACCAAAACAGATGCACAAGAATATTTATAACAGTCCCCTTTATAATAGCCCAAAGCTTGAAGTTACCTTGATATCCAAATATTAGGGTTACTTGGGCAGCTGAATTGGAGACAGTGAGACAGAAGACCAGGAAAGCAGGAGGAGGTTGTGTGGCAGCAGGTTATGCAGGAAATGGTGGTTGAAGCAGCAGAGGGGAGGAGAACCACAAGGAGATAAAGCCCCATGACTTAGAGGTGGGAGGGATCTGGGAGGTGATGGAGAAGCAAAAGCCTAGGCCAAGGCCCTCTAACCAAGGATCCTGGGAGGATGGCTGTCCATTCGCTGAGGAAAGAAACCCTGGAGGAAGAAGTATGGGATGAACATGGAGGATGAGTTTAGTTTGTTCAGCACTAGGATTTGAGATGTCTGTTGGAGCAAGAGAGAAGGCAATTCAGAGATGTATGACACTCCCTAAGCCCTGACTTCTTTGCCCTCAAGTCACTAGAGAGTTCTGGGCAAATGTCATAATGAGAGGAGAGGTGGGCTTGAACATAGGGGCCAACTGGGCTTTGGCCTGATCCAGGGCTGTGTGGAAAGCAGATGGAAGATCAAGAAGCAAGACCAGGTGCTCTGTTCTTTAGTCCTATTGTCTGCCATTGCTGGAGTAGTGTCTTGACCTTTCCAGACTCCAGTTCCCAGCTTTGTTCTTTGGGTTCTCTAAACTGGGTTTTGGCACACATGGAGGAGGGGCGGTGTGGACATCTCTGCCCTTTCCCATAAATCCTCACTGCTCAAGATGGCGCTGATCTCCCTCCTACCGATTCCTCCCTCCTCTTCCTCCAGACTCCATTTCAGGCCATGTTTCCTGAAAAGAGAGTCTGATCTATCCCCTCCCTCCTTTCCCCTGCAGGAATAAATACTCGAAAGACTTTCTAGCTTAGACCTCAGAGGTCACATAAGTTAGGGCCTTCAGTGTGCATATGGGGAAACTGAGGCCCAGAGATAGAAAAGGATCTGTTGAAGGTTACTTTGAAAGAGGTAATGGTGGAGGGTGGGCCAGAACTCAGACCTCCTGGTGCCCCAGGCCTTGATTTCTTCCTCTCCTTTTGAGAAAGAAAAAAAGGAAAAATGAAAGACAAAGAAAGGGGAAAGAGGGCATGACAGAAAGAACTATTAAATAAAAGAGGCACAGGGAGTCAGGAAAGAGACAGGGACAAATTCCAAGAGAGAGCTGAGAGAAAGGGAGAGAGGGAGGGAGACGGGAAATAGATACAGAAAGAGCAAAAGTGAAAGAAGGAAAGAGGGAAAGGGAGAGAAAAAGAGAAAAGAGAAAAATGGAGAGAAAGGAGCCAGTAAGTAGAGCAGGCTGGGCTTCCTGCTCCTGCAGGCACTGGCAGGAGTTGAGCCCACAGCCCTGTATAAGGCAGAGATGGGTGGCCCCAGAAATCCTTACCTGCCAAACTCCATCAGCCCTCAGAGGCCCAAACCAGAACTGAGCAGTTGGTCTAAACAGAAAACAAACAGAGCAGGTGCCTGGGTGGCTCAGTTGGTTAAGTGACTGCCTTCGGCTCAGGTCATGATCCTGGAGTCCCTGGATCGAGTCCCGCATCGGGCTCCCTGCTCAGCAGGGAGTCTGCTTTGCCCTCTGACCCTATCCCCTCTCATGTGTTCTCTCTCATTCTCTGTCTCTCAAATAAATAAATAAAATCTTAAAAAAAAAGAAAGAAAGAAAGAAAACAAACAGAGCAAAATGAAAACACGCTGGCTGAGCCTACCCCCACCCTGGGCTATGGCTCTGTGCATTCATTGGTCCCCCGGAGGCCACTGGGTAAGCAAGGCACAGCTTTTGTAACCCTCCTGTCTCTGCCCCCCCAACCCACAGCCACCCTCCACCAAGAGCCATAGACTCAGCTCAAGATGCCATGGTGGGGAGGGGCAGGGCTCTTGGGCCCTGGGGGGCAAAAGGGGGCCATGCATTCCCTGCCCTTGGCCTAACAGAGAAACAGTAAGGCCAGTGGGGTGGGAGGGTGGCAGGGAGGGGATGCAGTGGGGAAACAGCTTTGTCTCCTTCCCCATACAGGGTTGAGGGTTCTTAACCAGTCCAAAGCATATCCTGGGTGTGGCAAAGGTAAGAAGGCTGGCAGGGCAGGCAAGAGGAGCAGGGTGGTGGACCAGGGTTGGGAAGGGGGCACACTGAACACCTACCATTAGTACCATGTGTTCCTTTTCATCTCCATTGGGCTCTAGAGCTTGAAACCATGAAGAGAAAGTTCCAGTTTACATTATAAACTTAGTATTAATAATGACTCAAGTGATACCTAATATCAGTCTTCTGCTTGGCAGTTACCAAACACACACAGAAAAACTCACTAGCCCTGTTTTGCAGTCCTGTGAATAACTCATGGCCCTATTTTGCAGTCCTGCGAATAACTATTTTACAGATGGGGAAACTGAGGCTCGGGAGGTGAATTGACAAGGTACCCAGCTGGGAAGCGGTTGAGCCTGAGTAGGTGAGACCAGGTCAATGGACTCTGGCTGTGATATAATGACCAGAGCAAATATTCAGGGGTGAAAATGTGCTTACCTAAATTCAGAGGCATCGCCAAGCCCTAGAACCTTCTCATGTCAACCAAGGGAGCAGACAGATGCAAGCAGTGCATGTAGGGGAAGTTGAGAGAAGGGACACGGGGTAGGAGTGACTATGGGCAGGTAGCAGAAGTCCTGGGACAGGGGCCACCTCAAGATCCAGAGAGGTGCTCAGGGGCTGGCACCTCCCTTCAGGATTGGAACGGCTAGGGGCTCAAACAAAAGTATGTAGTCAATAAATATTTATTATTAAGCACTTACACTGATAGTGGTTAGAACACAGATAACAATAGTAGTTACCTTATAGAGTTTGTGAAGACTAAACGTGTTATTTCAAGTAAAGCCCTGGGAAGAGTGCCTGGCACATGGTAAGCCTCACATATTAGCTCCTGATGTCCTTGTCACTGTTGGTTATTTGCCAGGCCTGCACTGAGCACTAGGACAGCATGATGCTGTGAACAAAAGCAGCTGTGGTCCCCACCCTCATGGAGTTTTGAGTATGGTAGGGAAAATGGCCATTAATCACAAAGCACACAACAAAAGTAAAATTACAATAGTAAGAAATGTTGTGGAGGAGAGGTCCACAGTACCATGAGAGTGAAATGCTAGGCAGCATGTCCTAGCCAGGAAAATATAGAGACATTCCCCTGATGAGCTGTGTGCTGACATAGAAGTAGGAGTCAAAACCAGAAAGAGGGAAAGAAAATCATCCAAGCAGAGGACATAGCATGTGCAAAGGCCCAGTGGCAAGAGGGATCTTGGTAAAAGATGTGGATGGAGAGGTAGGCAGGGACCAGAGCAGGGCAGACCCTGTAATCCATGCTCAGGAGTCTCGCCTTTATTGCAAAAACAAAGGGAAACCAGGGAAGAATTTTTTTTTAAGATTTATTTGAGAAAGAATGAGAGCGAGAGCGTGGGGAGTGGGGCAGGGGCAGAGGGAGAGAATCTCAGGCAGACTCCTTGCTGAGCGCAGAGTCCAACACGGGGCTCGATCTCACTACCCATGAGATCATGACCTGAACCAAAACCATGAGTCAGATGCTCAACCAACTGAGCCACCCAGGCGCCCCAAGGAGAGGATTTTAAGGATGGAGTAACATGGTCAGAAAAAGGGGGTGCCTAATTCTAGGTTGGTAGAGATCGCTAGCTTAGAGGTAAGGAGAAGATCCACATACAGCAGGGTGGGTTGGTTTCTTCTATGTGTGGCCTTGGGCAAGTCCCTTTCCCTCCCTGGGCTTCAGTTTCCATCTGATTCTCAAATGGTCTGTGAAGCCTACTTGAGGAGCCATCTTCTCCTTTTCTGTCTGCCTTCAGTCCCTACCCCCTGTTAAGAGGAGAAGGCAGGGAATATACTCTTTTTTTTTTTTTAAGATTTTATTTATTTATTTGACAGAGAGATAGACAGCGAGAGAGGGAACACAAGCAGGGGGAGTGGGAGAGGGAGAAGCAGACTCCCCACTGAGCAGGGAGCCCGATGCGGGGCTCGATCCCAGGACCCTGAGATCATGACCTGAGCCGAAGGCAGACGCTTCACCGACTGAGCCACCCAGGCGCCCCAGGGAAGATACTCTAAATGGAGCCCAGCTCCTCTCCTGTTTTTCCTTCCTCCCTACACCTTCCTAATGCCTGCTCCCTACCACTACACGAGACTGTGGAAAAGAAGGCCATGCGGGGTCAAGTTCTCTCCTCCTCCAACCATGGCTCATCCCTGTCAGCCTCAAGCCATTAAGGGATGGGGACCATTCAAGCCTAAGACCAGAGGAAGCCCAGGGGACTCCCATAGTGGTTGCTGGTTGTGCTGGAAGGCCCAGAACCACAGGCAGCTGGGAGAGGCTGCCCCTGCCAGGATGATGGAGTGGGTGTGACATAAATTTCTCAGGACAGGCAGGGAAAAAACATTTATAGTCCCTCCTTGCCAAGTCTGGTTCCAATCAGGCCCCTGACCAGCCCACTCTGCTCCCTACACCCACCACACCGGGCTGGCTCCTCCAAAAACCAGAGTCATTTAGGGCTTCTGTCTTTCTTCCTCCTCTTCTTACTCTCTAAGAAACATACACAAAGACATACACACACACACACACCCCTCGCCCTTCCAGGCCTCTGTGGACCCACATGAGTGTATACATATGCACATATCCATACACACAGATGGTCCCCTGGGATTCTGTGTCCCCACACACATATACAGATGAACAGATACACACACACACACACACACTTACACTCACACTCACACTGGAGACTGGCCCTGGGTGGGCTGAAGAAGGCTTTAGCCCCAATACCAGCCATGAACCCCAGACAGCAACATCCTCTTGGGTTGGGCACCAGAAGACCCGGGAAGTGCCTTCCTTTGGTTACAACCCTTGAGCAGGGCTGCTTTTCTCCTGCTCCTGTTCTCAGCCCCCTGGCTGCCATGGCAACAAGCCTTCCAGCTCTGCCATCCAAGGCACAGGAATGCCTTCCCTGGAGCTGAGTTAGGCTCTGGCCAGGCTCTGAGCAACCTCAGGAGGCCGAGGCTCACTGAGGGCACCTTGCAGGGCACACTCGCCGGGCTCATGAGCCCCAGCTCCCTTATAGCCTAGCGGCCCAGGGACCTCAGGCAAACCCTCCTCCAACTCAGCTTTACCTTCTTTCCCAGGCTGCTCTGGTTCTCCACCTTAGCCCTGCCCTCTGCCCAGGCCACCAAAGTCCTCCCTCGGCCACCTGAGACATATTTATCTTGATCTGAGTTGAGCAAACTTCTCCTTTCATGGGCCTCTATTTCCTACCTGAATGCTCAGGCCATTTGGTTCCTTCTGGTGAAGCCAGAAGGGGCCCTCTCGTTTACTCGTGATGCATGGATCTGGTCATTGCCCAGCAGGTCCCGGAACTCAGGTCCAGTTCCTCTGCACAGCAGTGGTCTCACACCTGTGGAAGGTCAGGTCACTCCAAACACAACGTGGGGACAACTTGGGGCTAAGGGAATGCATTGACAGCTTTGCTCCTTTCACCCCAGAACAAGCGGAATGGCTTAAAGGAGAGGCTACTTCACAAGTAGAGGGTACCATCCACCCTCCTCGGGAGGCGGTATGATGCAGGGCTTGGGGTGCCAGACCTGGGTTCAAATCCCTCATTACCCTGTGCCAGCCGTGTGAGCTGAGGAACCAAGTCAAACCTATTGGTAGGGTTCTTGTCAAGATCTAATGTGCCCAGAACATGAACCAGAGTCAATACGTGCCCATTCTAGTTTCTTCCCACTAACTCTGCCCCACCGAAATGGAGAGCCCCTAGGGAGAAGGGCAGAAGGAAGAAGGGGACTACCATTTGTTACATTCTTGTATTTTTTACATTCATTACTTGGTGTAATATTCCTTGCTTCTGTACGAGATAGTCAGTATCCATATCCCTGACTCGAAACCCATTTTCTTTGGTTCTTGAGCTCACAAGGGGACATTATCCTATGCTGTGGAGACAGCAGGGGTAGGAGAGAGGAAGATGGGTTGCTTTAAACACTGGTTTTGACAGGGTTGCAGCCTGAGGGAAGAGGGCCTGTCAGGCTCCCCCAGCTGCCTTTTTCCTCTGGGGCCAGTGCGCAAACCAGCTGGCTGCCAGGGCCTGGCCACACGTTGGCTCCAGAGGGACTTGGAGGACAGCTTTATGAGGCAGAAAATCCAGCATCCACCCCTGGGCACAGCAGCAACAGCAAAGTAGTTTGCCTGGCTTGCAGTGGAGGAAACCCCATCCCTCCTGCCCAGATAACTCAGAGTCATGACTACACATGGTCCCAGATATTTCCCAGGTTCCTTGAGCAGGGAAACCTCCAAGAAAGGCTCCAGGGAGGCAGATTTCAGCGGAGCAGAAGGGAAGTCAGAGTTCTGCCAAGGCGGACCAGTTGCTTAGAGGGGAGTGAGTTCCCCGTCACTGTAGGTGTGTGAGCAGACACAAGCTAGAGAAAAGGTTAGCCCCTTCACCCAGGTCAGGGGTTAGCCCAGAGGTAGCTCATGAGAGGTACCCACGAGGTTCAGGGGCTTCCTGAAACTATGTGCAACATTTTGTGTGCTTGTGTGCCTTTATAGGAACTGGCCTCGTTGCTTTCATTGGGTTGTTCAAAGGCATGCCACCCCTGAGGTCACACAGATGGAGCCTTGGACAGGGGCATGTCTTTCAGGTCTGAACCAGTGCGCGATTCTACACTGTTTTCTATGACATCAAATGCTGTCTTATCTTAGTGTGGGTTGACTCTCAGGACAGCCCAGTGAGATGGGTACCACTTTCCAGAGAAAGATTCTGGGGCTCAGAGAAGGAAAGGACCTTACCTAGGTCCCATAGCCACTGAGAGAAGCCAAGACTAGATCCCAGGTCTCCTACTGATGGCCTTTCCCCCCAGACTCCCGCTCTCCATATTCTGTGGGCTGGTCTTCCCAACGCACCCCACGGCCTCATTTGGGACAGTGACCAGGGCTTGGAGAGGGCACAGGAAGAAGAGGTAGAGTGGCAGCCCCTCCTCCACTCCAGAGAACTTCCATTTCTACTTGAACCCTGCTTGCAGCTAGGTGTGACCCCAGGGAAGCTGGGTGGCTGCTACTCAGACCCACACAGATGTGCATGTGTCCTGCATCGGAAGTAGTCGAGCAGTAGGAAGCTGATCTAGGCCGGAAAAAGATGGGGCAGCGCCCTCTCCAGAGTTCAGAGTGCTCAGGGCCAGTGTAAGGAGTTCAGCCTCTCTCCCTATATGCTGCCATTTCTCTGTTAGAATTGAAAAAAAATTAGCATCTTTGTGGAACCCATGGAAACAGATGACTGAGGACAAATGTCCTCCTCTGCACCGCCCCCCCCACCTCCGACTTTTGCTATGTCCCTGAGATGGGGCTGACAGGTGGAGCCAGAGCACTGCAGGCCTCTGCCATTCTAGGGATGGGTTGTGGAGGTGTGCATCCAGAAAGGAGCCAGGAACAAAGGCCGGGAGGTGGGGAGGTAGGCGGTTAGCCAAAAGGCTCATCAAGCAGGGGCAGGGGCTGGCCCTGAGCAGGGGACCCTGGCCAGACAGGCTTACCAAAAGAAGCCCACAGGATGGGAACGTTGCTCCTGAGACCTGGAATACCACAGTCAAAACAGGCTGTGCAGTAAAGCTGTTTCCAGCTGAGCTGCCGAGGCTCTGTGACCCAGGAATGCCCTCTGAGTTTTCTTAAAATCCCTGTACATTTCTGTTCTGGTTATGAAAGCCAAATGTACTCGTCGTGGAGAATCCTGAAAATGATGACAAGTACAAAGAAGAAAATGACTAGCCATGTGACCTGAGGCAAGTCACTTCAACTTTCTGCACCTGTCTCTTCATCTGTAAAATGGGGATAAGGCAGTACTTATCTTGTAGGGTAGTCATAGGGAATAAATATATGTAAAGTGCTGAGTACATACATGAAGTTCCCAGCCCTTCAGAAGTGTTATACAAATGTTACGTTTTTGTTTTTTTCTTTTTAAGTAGGCTCCATGCCCAGTGTGGTGTGCAACACGGGGCTTGAATTCAAGACCCTGAGATGAAGACCTGAACTGAGATTAAGAGTCGGATGCCCAACTGACTGAGCTACCCAGGCCCCACTACAAATGTTAAGTTTTATTATCATAATCCACTACAGTTCCACTACCTAGACTCAGATGCTGTTAACAATTGGTTGATTTTCTTCATCCTTGTATTTGATTATTTGTAGTTCATAAAAAAAAATCAGGATTATACTGTATATATGAATTGGTGTTTTGCATGTTTTAACTTAGCATTATAGCATAACATTTTCTATGTCATTATATACCCTTCAAAACATCCTTACAGACTGTATGTAATTCCATTTTCTAATGTTGGGCATTTAACTTATTAACATTTTTATGGCTAGCTTTTACATACATTTTAACCCAAACTTGCGAATACTTCTTTAGCATGGATTCCTTGAAGTGTAATTATTGGTTTAAAGTCTATACCTGTATTTATGGGTCTTGATATTTCCAAATTGCCCATCGAAAAGGCCGTACCAACAGACACTTCCAGCAGGAGTGTATGAGATGACCCGTCTCAGCACAACCTCGCCAGTATTGACCACTATATTTTTAAGGTTTGCTAAACAGATGGACAAAAAGCCACATTTTCTGTCCACACTTGACTGGTGTCAGGAATGGGATGGAGTGCCAGGGGAAGACTGATAGGTGGAGCTGGCCCTATAGTCTAGAGCTCAGCGAAGGGCCTGAGGAGGGGCAGGCCATGGCTGGGCTCAGACATACTGCCTACCTGGGGAAGAGGCAAGAGTGACCAGGAAAGCTGTGGTCACATGGGGTCACCCAAAGAAACTGAGAAAATCTTCTAATACTAGGGGAATGAAGTCCAACAAGATGTGATTGCCAATCCTTGTAGTTGGCTCAAAATCCTCCCCCAAATTTGTGTGGTGTTCCCTGCCTGGCTCGACAAGGATAATTATAATGTAAATTGGGCTTTGGAAATGCAAATATTGATACAGAGCTGCACAGAGTGACATGGCTTCTGAACACTGGAGGCCCGAATAATGACTCTGGACTCTGGCTGAAAAGGAACCACAGAAGCTTTCAGAGAAAGGGAAGATGGGGAGGCCACAGAGCTCTGAGAGCAGCTGGGTGGGCTGTGGAAGGCACAGCTCAGGCAGGCCTCCCAGGCCTATGCAGACACTGGCTGGAGCTCATGGCCGGACTTGGAGGTACAAAATCCAGGCCCAGGCAACTCAGAGGAAAAGGGGCTGGCCTGGGAAGGATGGGAACCAATGAGCAGAGAGCACAGTGCCATCAAGATGCAGACTGATATTAACACTAGATTACAATTCTGTTTATCCAGCAACCAACTCTTCATCAGGCCCTGAGCAAGGGATCAATATCACCTACTGTACATGGAGAAACTGGGACACAGGATGGATAAGTGACATGACACACCCTGAGTTATACAGGCAGCAATGGACAGAGGCAGAAGCTGAGCACAGGCTCTGTGTACTCAGACCCCTTTAGGCAATGAGTCGGGCCCCTCTTGATGATTTCCTTGGGTAGATTCTGTGGCAAGTTCTCCTCATCTTTGTCTTGAGTATGGGAGCATTGCTGGCTAGGGCTCCTAAAGGAGGTTTTCTAAAGGACGGTGAAAAGTTGTTTGTCCAAAAGCCCAGAGGCCAACAAAACTAGAAAGAATGGGTTTTAAATGGTAGCAAGGAACTTAGCGTAGGTACCAGGAAGAACTTCCTCCGAGTAAGAATCTTTAGATACAGTGGGTCACCAAGGAAGGCCATGGGGCCTCTCTCGCTATTCTCAGCAATTTCCCTCCCCAACACCTCATCACCCCCAGAGTCCCTCATGCAGATTCACCAGAGGCAGTCCTGCCCAGTACTAGCGGGCTCAGAAATCCAAGGTCACCTGTGGGCAACAGACCATCTTGGATGCAGCTTCAGCCATGGGTGACATCAAGCTCAAGCAAGCCGGGAGTGGCCTGAAGCTTTGTCACCCGAACCTCTTGCCATTCTCTGCCCCCTGGGCTCTCCCATTTGTTCCAGTGGCCTTCCCAAGCAACCAGAGAGTAGGTCAGGGAAGCAGCAGAGATGATAAGCTGGGAAAAAGGCAGGGGACACATGGAACCCGAAAGGACTTGTGCCACACCCTGCTCCTTCTTGGCCACTACTGCTTATCTGACCTTGGGCAAATGCATTCCCCTCCCTGGGCCTCAGGTCACAACTCTGTAAGATGGGGATGGTCAAAATAAGTGGGTTGCTGCGAGGATGCCCGGGAGATTGTATGCTTGGTCACCAAACACTGCTGGGGCACCTGTGTTCTGCCATACCTCGGGCTGGGCAACGGGCAAGCACAGTGACAAACAGGAAATCCAGCCCCAGCCCCTGGTCCCAAGGAGCTCTCAGTTCGGTGAGGGAGCTTATGAGTGTCTCTGAGCGCCCAACATAAAGGGGTCCAGGGCAGGGGCTTAGAGTATTACTTTCCTGCCTTTGCTTCCCACGTGTGCAGGGCTCGTGGTCTACAAAATGCTTCTCGTGCATCAGCATATTTGATACCCACGATAGCCCAGACCCTTTGTATTTCAGGTGGGGAAGTCAAGGCCCAAAGAAGTTACATCTGTCACCTACAATCAGACGGATGGCAGTGGCAGAGGCAGGGCCCAAGACCCTGGGGCTCACTAGGACAATTTCCACTGGGGCCCCTCGGTCACCTCCTGGCTTTGCCCTCAGATCCCCCACTTCCTCTTTATAGCCACCTAAAAAGCAAGCGAGGAATACTAGGGACCCCTAGTATATTCCTGATCAGCCACCTGACCCATCCCCAGCTTGCTTTTTAAAAGTCTTCACAGCCCATGTGAGCTACGGGCCAAAATGCTCCTAGTGTCAGTGGGCTTGGAGGAGGAACAGGGATTAGGAGAGTACCTGTGTCCCCAAATCAGCCTTTTCTATGAAGTCCTGTTTCAATGTATACAACATCTACACTTCCAGGATGAAATGTCTTAAGCTTTCTATGGTGCGAAATTCTGAAATTATCTTTTAAAATCCGTGTGTTGCCAAAAATGTCAGAAGACGGGTTTTCTGTGTCCATAGAGAGTTGTCTAGGAGTGTGGACAAGGGATGTTGGGTCAACCTGAGCCAGTGGGTATGAGTAACGAGGGCCGTTGCTTGGGCATTGGGTTCAAGGTCTGTTATTCATCCGTTGATGGATAAAATCAAGGACAGTCCAGAGAAGGCTCAAGTGGAAGGATAGAGAGCCCTTCTTTTTTTTTTTTTTTTTTTTTTTTAGATTTTATTTATTTATTTGACACACAGAGAGAGAGAGAGCACAAGCAGGGGAAACGGCAGGCAGAGGGAGAGGGAGAAGCAGGCTCCTCGCCAAGTAGGGAGCCCGATGCGGGGCTCGATCCCAGGACCCTGAGATCATGACTGGAGCTGAAGGCAGACCAACTGAGCCACGCAGGCGCCCCTAGAGAGCCCTTCTTGATCCATCTTCCCTGCCCTGAGGAATAGAGAGAGAAAGCTTCTGGATCCCCAGATTCTTGGACCTGAGAGGAGGTTGTCCTCAGTGTCTGGCTACAGAGAAGGGGAAAGAGGGACTGAGCATGACACGGACTGTGCCAGAGGCATTCACGTCTGTGATCTCCTTCCTTCCTCACGACCATTCTGTAGGGTAGACGGTATTTCCTATTTTATAGATGAGGAGACTGCGGGTCCGTGATGCGCGGCAGCAGGCTCAAGGCCCCAAAGCAGGTACTTGCTGGAGCAAGAATTAAAACCGAAATCTTAATAGACTGCAGAGGCCTTGCTCTTTCCTCTGTGCCACGCACGCAGGAGAAGGACGGGATGTTGGGAGTGCTCCGGAGGCCACTGGCAATGACTGGGACAGCCCAGGGCAGGCTGGGCCGGGCCAGGTGCCTGCCCCAGGTGCTTCCTCATGAGCTTTTCCTCAGTTGTCTGTCTCTTCCCTTCACAGAGTAAGGCTCAGAGGAAACGCCTCACCTCTCCAAGCATTTGTGGGAGGCTGAAGATTTGTATCTAGGAAGGGCAGGGAAGAGGGCTGGTGACCTCGGCCCAGAGGAAAGCCCCTCCTGGAGCGCTTCTGGCCCTCGCAGCACCCTCGTGGAGCTTCCCTGGAGCCCTTGCCAAGCGTCTCTGCTGGGGTTTTTCCAGAGGTCCAGGGAAATTCCAGGAGTCGAGGATGTCAGTGTTCCTCCTACATAGTCCCGGCCTCTCACCAGCGTGCCTCATCGATCACACTCAGCTACGGCTTCTCTTTTGAATATGGTGTGTGAGCAGGTGTGCGTGCGCACACACACACACACACACTGTAAGTGGTCAACTAAATCCACAAGCCACCCACAAAAGCCTATCATATCCTCTCATCCTGTTTACACTTCGGCGACTCATGCCTCACTCTGTGCAGGGGTCACAGCGATGCTTAGAGAGCAGGTTCTGCCAAGTCCAGGCCTGGAGGTACCACCCCCCTCTCCTCTGATCTCTCTGTCCTCTTTCTTCGTCCTTCCTGTTCTCCTCCCCTTTTCCTCCTCCCAGACTGAGGTGCCTCCCTCTTCCAAAGACCACCCATGCTTAGCCACCCCTCACCTCAACACACACATATCGCCAGTACAGGTCCCATCAACCACAAAGAACGAGGCCGAGACAGGAGTCTGCTGGGGTGTGGGTGGCCGTAGGCCCAGAAAGGCCAGGAACAGGAACTGTTTGGTGGGTGGGTTGTAGGGAAATGTGTGAGAAGAAGCATTTTAGGAGCAGTAGACCAGGCCAGAGAGCTCTGCTGGCCACTCTGGGCCCAGGCAAGAGTTCTACTTCCAGAAGGTTCCATCAATGAAGTACAGTTAGAGGCAGTATAACACAGTGGTTGAGGGCAGAGTTGTTTTTTTTTTTTTTTATGTTCAGTTAGCCACCATATAGTACATCATTAGTTTTTTTTTTTTAAAGATTTTATTTATTTTACAGAGAGAGACACAGCGAGAGAGGGAACACAAGCAGGGCGAGTGGGAGAGGGAGAAGCAGGCTTCCCGCTGAGCAGGGAGCCTGACTCGGGGCTCGGTCCCAGGACCCCAGGATCATGACCTGAGGTGAAGGCAGACGCTTAACTGACTGAGCCACCCAGGCGCCCATACATCATTAATTTTTCGATGTAGGGCAGGGTTTTGATGCCTATTTGGCATCAGCCAGACTGCCCAGGTGACATGGGATAGTTACTTGATCTGTGTCGCATTCTCCTCACCTGTAAAATTGGGATAATCCTAGGGACCTTCCTCGCAGGGTGGTTTGTCAAGCTCTGGTGTGCAGATACGTGCAAAACGCCTGACACAGAGGAAACACTAAATAAAGGTGTGCTATTATTTCAAGGATCACACGTTATCAGCATCTCTCCACGAACCCTCAGCCCCCTACTACTCATTTTCTTCTGTCTCTACAGCTATCAAATCGGCCAAAGGTTTTCAAGCTAGTCCTGGCAGAGGCCATAGGACTTAAGCAGCTCAGTCACCACTCATCCTCATCTGCTGACATTCGGCTTCACTCTTTTTCCAGCGCTGCCCACGCTGGGGGCCCCAGATCGCCCCCAGCATTGTAGCTTTCCCTACTCCTGTATCCCTCGGTTCCTAGCCCTGGTCTTTTGCTCTGTTTAGCCTCTGGCTGGTCTCTCTCCTAGAACCTAACTCCTGATCCTGCCCCCACCCCCAGCCCAGGGCAAGGCTGAGACTGGCTCGAGAGAGCGGCTTGCGCCCATCTCTTTCCAAATCGACGTTCAACGATGTCGTGTTGACAGCTTGGACTCAGCCACTGTGGGAGCCTTTACACCACGGTGATTGGTAAACACTACAAATCGGGGCTTCTTTTCCCCTCCAGTGAGCAAGTTGCTAATCATTTACCAGCATAGCACCGTTTTTACCAATCGATTGGTTCCTCCGTATAGCACCCTGGGCTTCTCCCTACCTGATGACTGCTTTTCTCTCAGAGACTGGATCCACCTATAGCCGACTCCATGCTGCAGCGTTCCCCATCTAATTCATAGCCAGTGGCTATTCCGCTTGGAACATCGGGGCCCACTGTCGTCTGAGTCCCTGTCGTTCGGCACCAAATCTTGCACACTTAGGAACTCCCCTCGCTACTTCCCAGCCTTCATCCTCACGGGGTTCGGGAGGCTCATGTCAGGCCCCTGCCCCTTCCTCCTTCTCTGCCTGTACATGTTGCCCCCAGGAGCCAGCAGCCTCATATCCAAGTGTTGAGCAAGCCAGGATGAGGCAGATGTTGTAGTCTGAAAAGGAGAGTCTAAGATCTAGCAAGTCCTATCGTTTGCTGCGCCAGGGAGTAGGAGGCCTAGGGGGAGTCTGATTCAGGGCAGCCGTTGCCTTCTGTATTGACAACGAGTGGGCCAGTTCATTGTTGTTACTTATGTGTTCTTAAATAACAGCTGCACGACGGCAGGGATTTGAGGCCTTTTTGGTTTTCTGCTGTGTTCCCAGTGCTCATCAGTGCCAGGCACATACTAAGGGTTCAATAAACATAGGTTGAATGAAGGAAGGGGCAAACGTGGTCATTCGGCAAATGTTTCCCCAAGTTTTTACTCACTACCGGGCCATTTTGGATCCTGGTGCCACAAGCAAAAAGAAGATATGGCTCCTGACCTCAAGGAATGGCTGGTCCTGTGGGCCGTGGAGGTGACTATTAGCCGAGCCTGGGAGTAACTGCAGGATGATTTGTGAGCCTTGGTGCCGGCTGGAGCGGGGCAGAGGCTCACAGCTTCCAGGCGAGGTGAGGTGCTGTGTGGGCCAAAGGAGACACGGCGTTTGTCTGCACTTGCTCAGTGGACTGCACGAGCTGCTGGCTGGGGTAGCCGCCCAAGGCCTCTTGGCCGGAACATAGCTTTCATTTGCTCCCTCACCCCGGCGCCACCTACGCAAGGGAACTGAGCTGTTGGCCAGGAGAAGGAAGTCAGGCAGGGAATCCCGGCCCCTCCCTGCCCCAGACGGGGCCCGGAAGGGCCTGGCATGCTTCTAATATCAAGCAGCAAATTCAATCAGGCAGATGAGAATTCCTCTTATTTTAATGTATTTAGAAGAGAGTTTAAGGTGGATTTTGTTGCATGCTGTATATTTTTACAACATGAGGTCAGGCCATTTTGATAAATGCTCTAGTGCAGCCAGGAGGCAGGTCTTGGGAAAGGGTGAGTGAGAGAAAAAGAAAGAGGGCGAGTGGAAGACAGGGACACAGACAAAGAAAGAAAGAAAGCCAGAGAGACAGAGAGAGACAGAGTGTGTGTGTGTGTGTGTGAGAGAGAGAGAGAGAGAGGGAGGGAGGCGGACTGTGTGTGTGTCTGTGGAGCTGCTTTTGCACGTGTCTGTGACTTCACGTGTATTTCTGGGTCTGTTTGTTGTTTGAGTAGACAAAGCCCTTTGGGAAAAATAGAATGATTTTCCACCTGCAGGAAGCGAGGCAGCCAAGGCTGATTGGGGCTGCCCCACTCCGTGGCTCTCAGAAGGCCTTGGGCTGGAAATTGGGTTACTCCTGAGGCCAGGCCCCAGGCTCTGCTTAGAAATCGAGATGCAGGCAGGCTCCCAGGAAGGCAGGGGGGCAGCTCCCAGGAGTCTTAAAGACCTCACTCTGAGGTAATCCTCAGCACGAGAGGGGCCCTGGGCCCCAAGGTGCCCCCGGCTATGCCATGTGGCTCCTTACTCACCTTCCCTGGAGGGTCCCCCATCCTGCTCTTAGAAGGCAGCACGCATGGCTCCCAAGCTTTCTGGGAAGGCAGCTGAGGCAGCAGCCCGAGACCAATGTCACTGGAGCCTTGTTGTGCCATTCTTGAGATCAGAATGCGTGAACATGGCAAGAAGGCATTGGCTACCAAGTTGGGAGAAAAGGTTTCCAGTCTGAAGGCTGAGGAATGAATAGGATGACCCTTGGAGGGTTTTGTCTGTACCTAAATACGTGCCTAAAAGAAAGTTTTCACCCACTGTCAAGATCGGGGGAAGAGGATAGTTTGGATTCTATTTCTGGAGAACTTTCCCAGCTTCAGAGTCCTAAGAAAAGACCCCAAGTGGTCGAAGCTGGCACTGAAAGGCCGTTGGCGGCCCAGTCAGGGCCTGACAGGTGACCCGAGTGCCAATGACTCCGTCCCTCTACTGGAGAGGTGCTTGCCCATACAAACCAGCCTGGTGTGTCTGCCCTTGGGGCCTTTACCATGATGCAGCTAGTCATTTCCATGGCAACTGAGGTAGGGTCAGCTTTGTAAACCTTTCCTCTAGAGAGGCAGAGGGATCTGCGTTTCTATTCCTTTGCCTCAATCCTGGGTTCCACGAGGCAGCCAGCTCACAGGAGGGACACAGATCTGCCCCAATTACCTCTTCAGCCTAGCTCGGTGGCCTTTGCCTCCCCTTTTTAGAGGAGGACCAGACAACTACCACATAAAGGACTAGAGGACAGGGACAGTGAGAAGGGGATAAGGAGAAAGACAAAGGCCATGTTGTTATCTCTTCCAAAACAGTGTAGACACTTCTTCAAACAGGATGACTGGCTGGCTTGTGGTCTCTTCTAACTACAAGTATCACCTTGGGATGGGCGTGGTGGTCTGCGAACTAAGAATCGGAGTCAAGGATGCTCTGTCTTTGCTCCTACTGGTCGCCAGAAGACAGCGAATTGTTCTGTGGCTTGTCTCCCCCAACCTTGCCATCTGCCCCACACCATCCTCCTCCTGATTAGGCCTAGCCACTACCACCCTCAGGGTTGGCAAGTGTGGCAAGACCAGGAGATCTGGCGAGCTCTTGGTGCCTTAGAGAACTCTTGACTGCTAGCATTCAGGGGCTCGGGGTCAGGAGACGCTCAGCCTTATTTTTCTGTCTCTTTCACACCATGGACAAGCTTGCATCAGTGCCTATTATATGCACTGGAGCATCAGAAAGGGGGACTTTTGCAGAGAAGGCAGAAAATGCCTAAGAACTGGGAACTCCTAAAGGAGACTTTCCCGGGCAGAGCAAGAGTCTACGTGGTGGGCTTACTGCAAAGGCCTGGAGCCAACTCCGGGGCAAAACAGGAAAAGGCTACATTAGGGTCTGGGTAGCCATGGCAGAGTGGTCATGAGCTACAGCACAGAGCTTGCTCAAGGAGCGCACAAAATGTCCAGAAAGTCCCCTGGGTGGGGACCACCGAGAGGCATTGCAGTCTGACACCCATGGCCCGGAGGTTTCTTTCTGTCCAGAGAGCATGCAGGTCTTCCCACGAGCACGTGTAAGGGAGAGGGTATGCACGTGCAATATGCACGCCGATTTCTTGCCTGCGCACCAGAGGGGGTGTGGGCAGCTACCCCTTGCCTGCAGCCTCCACTGTCTGTCAGAGCCAAAGAGAACGAGAGGTGCCGCCACCTGCCCCCTCCCCCCAGTGCAATTAGAAACTTCCATCCCAGAAGCCTTTGCTCTGGAGACAGTCCCCAGAGTGTGGCCACCTGGTGTCTCTCTCCCACTTCACCAGCCTCCTGGGAAGCCAGAGTCTTTCTGTCCTGTCTGGATCTCCAGGCAGTTTTCTGGAGCGCAGGTGAAACCAAGCTCCCTGGACACCCGGACTCCTACGGTCCCTTTTATAGCTACTGTCTGAAACAAGTGTCTCTCTTCTGAGGACTCCTAGTCATCTGGCCCTCCCTGGCCCCCATCCCCTGCCCTGTCCTCCACTCTGCTCCTCCAGCTGAGAGCCATTCCCAACAGCCATGCAACCTCCAGCAAGCATCCTGCCATCCTCTAGCTCGGTGCCCGAGTTTCTCCCGATGGCTCCCAGCACGTCCTTTCTCCTGCCTCGGAATTACTCCTTGGCCTCCATCCACAGTTGCCTCACGTTTCCCACATTTGATACCTCCGAGGATCACCGAAGTCTAATTGCTCTGACAGTTACTGCTGCTGTAGTTCGCCCTGGGTCCTCTCTGTCCCCAGCAGATTACAGAAGGAAAGATTTCTGTCCACACAGTCGCCGAAGAATCCCAAGATAGCTCCATCTTTGTCATCGTCATCCCCTTTCGTCAGAAGGCGGAACTTTGTTCCAGAAGGCCCTGGCCCAGGTGTTCACGGGCTGGGGTGTGGTCCCGGCTCTGCCACTGCCTCACCAGACAGTCGCTCCCCCTCTCTGAGCTCCCTGCTTCCTGCCCCTCACCTTTTGGGGTTGGATACCAAGCACTTGCCGAAGTCTTTCCAGCTCCGAGATGGCTTCATTCTATGTTTGCGTGGAAGATGTGCTGGCCCTTGCCGTGGGCCTCACATGGTCACGGACACCAGTGCCTCCCTGTGACTCGCAGGCCTGAGCCCAGGGGAAGGCTTACCTCATGTCCGAGGCCTGAGGCCCAGAGGGAGCAGTTCCCAGCCCGCTGGCTGCCAGGCCTCAGGCCTCTTTCAGTTTGGGATTCCTGGCCCCCACCCTCCTGTGCACCCTTACTTTGCCTTGCTCCCTGGCCAGCCCCCACTCTTTTCCATTAACCCTCCCTCCATCTGGCCCCATGTCTCCTCCCGGGCCCCTCGCCCCACCACGCCCTTCCGTGAAGTGCTCGGCCCTGCTCAGGGATGCACGGGTTCCTTCTCTCCCTCCTTTCTGGCGTCTCACCAGCCGGGAATTCCTTTGGAAACAGAGCCTGGAAATCCTCCTGTCTTGGGAAAGTACTGGCCCCTACCCCGGTGGCCCAGCTGCCGAGCCCAGGCCTGCAGCAGGGGTGTGGGTGGGTGGGTGTGTGTGTGTGTGTGTGTGTGTGTGTGTCAGTGTCTGGCCCTGGAGATTTATAACCTGTGGCAGGAGGGGGCCACTGCCTTTGGAAGCATTTCTTCTGTCCTCAAACAAAGGTTTGCAGCCAGGGCCCTCAGGGGAGCAAACAAGCAGAGGAAGCAACAGGCCCCGCGTTCGCCTCCCCCTTCGCTGCCAGCCGCCCCCGTTTCTCCCTGCCTCGTCCTCAGCACCTGTCTCCGTCTGGCTGGCCCCGCTCTCACTCTCTCGCTTGCTTCTTCTCTATGTGGCGGCTGTATCGCTTACTCTTTTTACCTTGCTTCCCCTCTCCAGTCCCGCCCTTTCTGTCCTCCAAATGTCTGTCACATCCGTCCCTTCTTTCCCACGCCCACCGTCTCTCCTCAGGCCTCCTCAAGTCGCCTCACCCCGCTACCTGTCCTCGATGTTGATAATCTCGCCAGAGTGGCCTTCCTAACAGCAAATCTGATTACATGGCTTCCCCTGCTTGAAAACCCTTGAAGGACTCCCTGTTGCCCACAGAGTCAAGTCCTCATGGCCGAACTCGGTATTCAGGGCTCCCTTCCAGCACCATCTCCCACCCTTTGAAGTCATGAACTCTACGCCTGAGCTACGCAGGGCTCTCCTTCTCCCATCCTTGCTGGAGGCCCCACAGGCACCTCAGACTCTCCAGGTCCCAAACCGAACACTGCCCTGCCTCCACAGCGTTCTGCCCCCGCAGTGGCCTCCTTGCCTTCCCTGACCCCCGGCATCCATTTGGGGACCAGATTCCGTCAATCCGTGATCTCTGCCGTCCTGACATCCCCACACCGTCCTTGCTGCCACCACCACAGAACACAACAGGATCATCTCTCGCCTGACAATTACAACAGGCTCTCCCCGGAGCCTCGGTGAGATTTCCAACCAAGCTCGGATCAGGTTCTGCTCCTTCTTGAAGCTGTTCGCCTCGAGGCCCCATCGCCTTCCCAGCCTTGCCTCCCAAGGCTACCAGTTCCCCTCAGCCCTTGCCATGCTTGGAACCCCAGACTGTCCTAGTCCCTGTTCTTTGCTTCTACTATTGCCTTCAGCCAGAATGCCCTCCCACCTCTCTGCTTTTCAAATTCCCTGAGAGGCTCTTTGAAAGTGCTTCTTCCTCCAGGAAGCCTTTCCAGAGCCGCCCTACTGGAAATCCCCGCCCCTCCTTTAAACCTTGGCTGAGCTTCCTGGCCAGGTGAAGTACAGCACTTAGAGGCACGGGTCCCGTAGTCAGCCTGCCTGGGGACGGAACCCCAGCTCTGACACTCCCCAGTGCCCAGGACAATTTATGTAACCTCTTCGAGCCTCAGTTTCTTGACCTATAAAATGGAGCTAGTTACAGCTCCCGCCTCACAGGGCCCTTGTGAGGAGGAAATGATTAATCTGTGTGCAGTGCTCAGGAAAGTGCCTGCCATAGAGTAAATGCTGTCATAGTGTTATTCTTGCTATTATGAGTAATACGACCTCCTTTACTGGTCTGCCAGACCCTCATGGGCAGGAACCAAGTCAGACCCCTTTGGCTTCCCAGATTGGAATGGCTCAGAGGCATTTGCTGACTGAACTGGGGTGACAACCCCCACCCTCCAGCACCTCAGGCCCCTGCAGAGCCCAGAAGGGAAGAGGGAGGCTGAGAGACACTGGAAATGTCCTCCCCTCCCTAATGTTAGTGGGGCCTGGGGAGCAGGACAGCCCACTGCAGCCGCCAAGCCTCCCGCCTCTCGTCTTGAGGCCACTGTGCAGCCGAACCTTCCGGAGCATGGGGGTGATGGAGACAAATCGGAGGGAATTCAGAGGAGTGAAGTCCCTGAGCCCTTGGGAAAGGGCAGGCCCAGCAGAGGAGGGAGATGAAAGCAGTTCCATGTGTGTGGCTTGGCTGAAGGACAGCGCTGGGTGTGGCGGGGGACATGATAAATGGAGACAGGGATTCCCGCAGTGCAAACAAGCCAGAGAGGGAGATGGCCGGGAGCTCCATGGTGGGGCCACTCTGCTAGGGCAAATGGGCTCCTGAGATGCTAGTCGGAAGCTTCCTGGGGCCCCAGGTGGGCCCACAAGCCCCCTCCTCCTAGTGGCCTAGACAGAGGATTCTCCACAGTGGTTCCCAGGGCTGGCAGTTTTGCACGGCTGTGCGGTCCTGGCCCTGAGACAGGGACACCAGCCCTTACCCTTGTCCTACCCACAGCTGCCTGAGGCTGGCCCTGGGGTGGGCTCAGCGGAAGGTCCGAGGTCTGAGGCCTTGGCCCTCCCTGCCAGGTCTCACAGTCGCATTCTGGGGGTGGTATACATTCATTACCTGTAGGCCCATGACAGGGTTTGTGGACACTGAGTCCTCCCTCCCCACCCTCCCACCCCTGCTTACAGCCATTGTTTTCAGACCATCAACCTCTGCCCTCTCCTCCCGGGTACTAAGGGGCATATCAGGGGCATAGAGAGGCCAGGAGGAAATATTGGAAATGGCCTCTCCATCCTCCCCTCAGATCCGGGCTTCATTGTCCTTGGGCCAAGATAAATAAAGCAAGCAAGGGAGAGGCCTCTGCATGCTCAGTGTTGATAGCTAAGCAGCCTGGTTATGGGGGTGGTGAATTGAGCATCAGCCTACCCAAGGCTGCCTCCAGCTCCCTTCCCAAAGGACTGGGGCAGACAGGCAGCCCAGCCAGATGCCCAGAAGTTAGTGGCATGAGGAGCAAAGCAGAACGCCCCCTCAGTGCCCCCTCTCCTGGGACAGAGCTTTCTTGGGGTGCTGAGTCTGAGAGCTCTGGAGGGAGAGCTAGGGAACTTAAAAGGAAGGAGGAATCTAGAGATTGGGGGAGTGGCAGGAGGCTGTCCCCAGCTGGAACCCCAGCCCCCTAAGCTACTGATCTCTGGCCTGCCCAGGCTCCTGGGTCCACTTCCTGCAGTCAGGGAGTCTGAGGGCCCTTAGAGTGGGAAACCTGGGGGATCAAAGACCAGAACCCTCCAAACTCAGGGTTCCCTCGTGGCCTTTGTGAGGCCCCTTCCACCATAACCCCTGAATGGTCTCAGACTGCACTCTTGAGGTCATAGCTTAGCAGAGAGAGTGCAAGTCTTAATGAGACAGAACTGAGTTCAAATCTAGCGTTTGTGCTGGGTTATTGACGAGCAAGCTTCTTATTTTACTTGACAAGTAAAGCCCGACTTTCCCATCATGAAATGGAGACCAAAATCACCTCACAAGACCATTGGTAGGAGTCAACGGGATAACGATGTGCAAAGATCTGGCCCGTGGAAGGTGTGGGTTGCTTTTCCTTGCCCTGTACTGGATGCGGCCCCTGGGCCGCCATGAAGCTCCTGAGGAAGGTACTCTTGGCCAGCTGTGACCCCTAGGTTGACTCCAAGGAGTCCCCTTGGCTCCTCTCACACCAAAGTCACAGAGTGGCTATGAGAGTACCAAGGGCCTTGTCACCTGGGCCAGGGCGACTCACCTCCCTGATCCTCAGAGTGCTGTTGAGGAAGGTTCTCCCCAAGTGGGCCCCCAGGCCCTGGGCTGTTCTCTGTTTCCAGCCATCTCTGGCACCCCAGCCTCCCACACAGCCCTCCTTGTAGTGACAGGCAGGCCTCTCTGTCAGCTCTCTCACTGAGTTTTGCGCTTGCTGGTGGAGCTCTTTCTGTAGGTTCCACACTGGCAGGGCCATCCTTTGTTGTTTGGACTATCCCACTATGTCCACCCCATTCAAAGCCCAGAGCCTACTCCTGAGCCGGCCTTGTCATCTGCTTCATTTAGGAAGTCACTGGAGCAAGGACCGGCCTGCAAAGGTCTACCCATAATGGCAAGGGCCAAAGAAAAGAGCCTGGCGCTGAAGGCCAGGAGATGGGAGGTCTAGTTCCAACTCCTTAACTCACTTCTTGTGTGGTCTTCCTGAGCCACTTCCTCTTTGAACTTTTTTTCCCCATCTATAAAATGGAGGTCCCAATTCTTGTCCCCCCAGGGCTATTGGGAAGTACACAAATGTTAATGGAGGTAGGATCATCGGAGGAATGTTCTGGCTTGAGGACCTGGAATTTAACCTCTTGCGCTTGGCTCTGTTCTATGACAGTGGAGTACTCACAAAACATGCAGGGACCCCAATCCCAATTATTGTCACTCAGCTGCTTCCATTTGGTTAGAGGCCAAGATCACCAACTCTTTACAGTTCACTGGTTCATCTCAATTCTTTGTGAGAAAAATTGCTCCACCAGTTCTGAGTCTTCACTATTTGGAAATCCTTCGTGTCTATCCCAAATCCTTCTTACTGCAGTTCCATCCCAGGTCTACACACTTCAGACACTTTCTAGCCTGCCTTGTCTTTCTTCTCCTCCTCAACTCTTGCCCAATCTTCAGAAGGGAGAATAAGGTTGAGGGCAAAGGGTAGCCTTGTATGTGGCCAGAAGGAAGAGACCGTAGGCATGGCATCACTCTTCCAGAAACCCTTCAGCTGCCCCACACCCTCAGCCTCACCCTTATCTCTCACCCTGGCCCACACTGTCACAGCTGGAATACTTGTGGTCTCTCACCATGCCTTGGAACTAGGGCGCCAACGTTGACTTTAATCTCCCCTGGCAGCTCCGTGGCATCAATAAGCCCCAAGTTTATGGCAGAGGAAAAATGAAACCCACATTGCCCCAACTAGGTCCAGCCCCCACCCAGCAGAGCCAAGGAGATCCTCCAAGGGGCAGCGAGACCCCCCAGCTTCCCCCTGCAGGCATATGGAGGTGGGGTGGCATGGTGATGAGTAGCCACACTCTCCTCCCTGAAGGCACAAGGGTGCACCCCAGCCCCCCAAGCCCTTCCTCTCACTTCTCTCAGCCAGGAGGGCTTCCCCAGCATTTGCAATGGGGGGCAGCTCCCTCCTGAGTTTGAGGTTAAAGGGGACGCCTTCTCCAGGAATCTGTAGCCAAATTGCTGAGCTGTTCATAGTGACCTGGAGATGATGTTTGGAAATCTGATTTGTGATAACATAATGTTCCTTTTAAGTAATGCTGGCTGGAGAGGGAAGGAGGAAAAAAAACGACCAAGAAAAACAACCTTATTGAGGTTTAAAAAGGGACGCTGTCGTGGCTGCCTCCTTAATCTCCCAAATCATTTTCCTCTCTTCCCCCTCCTCCTCCTACCCCAGACCTGCTTTTGTTTATAACAATCTCTTGGAAAGAAGATTGAAAGTGAAATCTGTTTCCTTGCTTAAATATATATATTTAAAGGGGGGAAGAAAGCCCTCTCTCCCCACCCCCTGCCTGCTCTTCGCCTGAGCGCTGTGGGTAATTGGAGGGCTGCCTGCTCGGGGCTAGTCGGTCAGCATGGGCTCTCCAGTGCCCACTCATCACCCCATCACAGAAGGATCATTAAGGCAGGAAAACAGGCTGGGGGAGAGATGGGAAACCCGGCAAGGGGGGAGGGCAAGGGCATCACTTATTCACTGACTCCAAGCACTGTTTATGTAGTGGCTGGTGACCAGCGGTTTGCTAGCTCCAGAGGAGAATAAATACAGTATGAAGGGACAAAGTTAGACACAAGGCAGGACTTCCACTTTCATTGTTTAACATACAGTGCATTTAGCCAGTAGTGAAAAGAGTTGAGAAATTTTAGCTGCATTTCTTAATGAATGAGTGACCCTGTTCCCCACACCTCTCTGGGCTAGGGCCTAGCTTGTGACAGAGGGAGGGTTAAGATGAAACATTTGTGTTGCAGCAGGAAAGGATGGGGTGGCAGCCAAGAGACCTCCCAATGAGGAGGAGATGGACCCAGTTGGGGGGTGGGGTGGCTATCTAGGGAGGGACAAGCACAAGTAGTAGAAGCTAGCTATTGTCCACAAACACCCCCGCCCCCACACCCCAACACACCCATGTGCTCACACCACTTCCCTTCTCTGCTCTGCCAGGGCCCATGCCGGACATCTCAGGTGGCATCTCATGCACCACCCATTGTTTGGCCCTCACCCTAGCCTTCCACTCTTCTTGGCCCAGCCTGAAGCCAACCAATAGGCATAGCAGGGCAGGACAGGGCACACTGAAGGGAGAAGGAGGTGCCGAAAGCCTGACATGCAGCCATAATGGCTGCCTGCCAACCCAGGATGGATTCCTCTGACCCCAGCTTCTCAGGAACACCCACTTCCCTGGACACTTGTGCTCGGAGGCCTGCCTGCCAGGAGTTGTGCTTCAAGAGAAGGAACAGAGGGGGGCTTTTTGACATTCTTTCCAGGGAAACTTTCTCCTCCCTGCCCCATCCAGGGCATGTTATTACTATCAGGAATATCAGACATTTCACCTCAAATGAAAGTCAGGTTAAATGTCCCCACTGCAGAAATTCCACATGGTTCCAGATAGAGAGGAGAAACTCCCCCTCCGTCTTCTTCCTTCTCTCTCCCCTTCCCCGAGAGTGGAAGAAAAACATCAATTTTTTCTGACCGTATGTTTTCTGACCATTCAATCCAGCCCTCTCAGCTTACAGATGGGGAAACTGAGTCCTAGAGTGAAGAAGGGGCTTGCCCAAATTCACTCAGCAAGTTCGTGGCAGAACTAGGACTAGGATCGAGGGTGTCTTGATTTCCATCCCACGGTATTTTTTCACAGCACACATTTGCAAGCCTGCCACTGGGTGTCTTAGCATCTCTGATGCTGGGGCAGAAGCAAGAGGCAGCTTCTCGAAATGCTTGGCCTGCAGAAGTCACTTACTATTGCTTGATACAAAAATCATATAATTATGGGCTAGTCCCTACCCTTCTCTGGGTCTCAGTTTTCTAGTCTGTAAAATGAGAAATACAGGGGCGCCTGGGTGGCTCAGTCGGTTAAGCGTCTGCCTTCAGCTCAGGTCATGATCCCAGGGTCCTAGGATGGAGCCCCTCATCATAGAGCTCCCTGCTCAGCGGGGAGCCTGCTTCTCCCTCTCCTTCTGCAGCTCCCTCTGCTTATTCTCTCTCTCTCTCTTCCTGTCAAATAAATAAATAAAATCTTTAAAAAATGAAAAAAAAAAAAACCATGAGAAATGCAGGAGGCCATTGTTTTAATCTGCTCAGCATCCATTCTTTCTCTTTTAATAACAGCACCCCAAATTTTTTTTTGAGAAACTACCCCTCCCATGCTGTGAATTCATATCAGTCAGCATCAAGGGTTGATGGCTGACCCAGCCCTGGCCACTCAGAGCATTCCATCACACTGGACAGAGTAATTGATTTATGCAGAGTCATGTGACCACAGCTGGGCCAATACAAATCCTCCCTGAAACTTTTGATGAAAGTATAAGGAATGAGACACTAGGGATTGATCAGCCAAAAGACATAAGCCTAGAGTCTCGGGGATTCTGTGAGAGGAGTCTGTCTGAGAATGATGCCTACAAAGAGAAATGGGCATCTAAGAGATGGATAAGCCTCATTTGAGCTTGGGATCTAGCACTGTCTGACCAGACCACCCTTGTACTTTACATTTATGTGAATTGACAAAATCCTATTTTGACTTAGGCCAGTTTGAGTTAGATTCCTACCATTTGCAACCAAAAGGGGACTCAGTAATGTAGGAGAGATTGGAGATACCCTATATCACCAAATAGTAGAGTTAGGAGAGACCTTAGGTGATTGATTGCCCAGTAGAGACTTAGGGGCAATGTGACAAATGAATCGACGAGTCTGGGAAAACCTTGCCCTTCATGGGCTGGTATAAGACCTCATCCATTTTGCCAGTTGCATTTCTCCAGCCCTTTGCCTGCAGTAGACAGAGTATAGACTTTGGAGTCAGTAGGAACACTGGTTCTTCCACTTCCTATCTATGTAATTTGGGCCATGTTCGCTATCTAAGCCTCAAGTTTAACCCAAGCAGGTGTCAAAGGGCTGACAGGTCTCATCCGAGGAGAATGGGATAAGGCACCATGACAAGACTTGGAATGTTAGGACAGCAGACATTTATAGGATCATTTGCTAAAGGCAAAAAGATTGGCAAACATGCTTACAGGCAGCTGCGGCAGGGCTGGACAGGGACACCTCATAGTGTTGCGGTGCACAATTCTGGGGGGGGGGGGTGCATTCACATAGTCTATGATTAGAAAGGAGCACCCTGGAGTTTTAGTCCATAGCCCTTATAAACTTACACCATAGCTCTGGGGCTCTGGCACATTGAAATTGACACCCATGTCTTCTTCACTGAAGGCATATTCAGTTTTACTCTTGATATTGTTAATGAAGTACAACTGCACGAATGTTACTGTGAAGCTATTGGTGGAAATCTAGTGCAATAGTATTCTTTTGTGGCCAAATTTCCTAAGAATACCAAAATATTACCCCAGACCCAAACTAGCTCGCCCCACAAGGTTCTCAGGAGAGATATATCCACATAGAACAATAACAAAGGAAAGCAGAATAGCACTTTGCTGTTAGCTGGGCTTCGGGTGTCAAACCTCAGTGTGAGCTCAGGTACCAGGCCACTAGGCAGACGTGTGCAGCCTAGCCTAGAGTCTTGAGGGGATCTCAGTTGGAAACTGCAAGGCCAAGCCCGAATGGATCTTAACACACTTTCATTAGCATCATGGAAGAAAGAGACAAAAAAGACTAATGGCTGACTAAAAGCTGTCCCTAAGCTAGCACATGGCTTCAGCCACATGGGTGAAAGAGAAAAAGAGGACCAATCCACACCTTTATCCTAATATGTGATGCATAGTGACTTGACCCAATGAGTCCTGATAATTGACCAAACTTCCTGGTAGGGGCAGGTGAACAAAGAAAGGGATGGTAGAAGGGTGGTTTTCCCAGCCCTGGTCCACAGATATTAGTAAGACCTGAGTGAATAGACAGGTATGGGGAGAGTAAATGGTGGATCGAGTATCCCTAATAGACTCCTTCTTATATTCCAAATCTCTAGAAATGATAGATACTATATTTTTTTAAAAAAGTTATTACCATTCAAGAATACACTTAGTGATCAATAGAAAGAGACCATGGAGAGGGTAAAACAAAGGCATTTTCAACACATCCAAGCACTCAGAAAGCTTATAAGTCACAAATCTTCTGTGAAATAACCAATAGTAAATATATGACGCTAAGGAACACAATGAATTCGAACACAAAAGGTGAGATATAGTAAGAAATGAGCAAATAAATCAGTAAATCTGTAAGAGAAGATATCAGTGCAAGAAGTGAGTGGGGTGACAACATGGGGAGGGGATGGCAAAGAGGGAAAAGAGGTAAGAAAGTGCATTCTAAGTTTCTTGCCTTGTTTGGAGGGAGAATAGAGATACTGATTAATGTTAAATGTTGACAGATAATTTATATTAAAGTTTTAGTATGTGTAGTAATATTGTGCAGGTGAACCCTAGAAGCTTAGAAATAAAATGTATACTTCTTAAACCATTTACAAGACACATTTGTAAAACAAAATAGCACCAAAAGGTTGAAAATAAAAGAATTGAAAAATATACTCCAGTGCCCATACAAAGAATACAGGTATAACAATATTAATGTTAGACAAAACAATTCAAAACAAAAAAAGCAATAAAAAAGATTAAAATACTTCATCAATAATGGGTACAGGCTTCCACAAAGATATAACTCTAAGCCCTTACAATTTAGGCTTAAAATAGAGATCAGCAAATTCATTATCATAGCATAAAAACACACTTTCCACAGGAATTATCACATCAGGTGCTAACTAACTTACTAACTAACCTAACTAAACAAGAACATACAGGATTTAAATAATACAATCAACAAACTTGAACAAATGTATGTTTGTATTAACAAACAGAAAATGCACACACTTTTCAAAATGCACATGAAAGACTTATAAAAATGAATGATGTATTAAGCCACAAGGGAAATCTCAAGGAATTGATATCGATAAAAGCAGAAATCAATGAAAGAAAAAAAATTTTTTTAAGTTGAACAATAGGGGCACCTGCGTGGCTCAGTCATAAAGTGTCTGCCTTCGGCTCAGGTCATGATCCCAGGGTCCTGGGATCGAGCCCTGCATCAGGCTCCCTGCTCAGCGGGAAGCCTGCTTCTCCCTCTACCTGCTGCTCCCCCTACTTGTGTTCCCTCTCTCGCTGTGTCTCTCTCTGCAAAATAAATAAATAAAATCTTTAAAAAAAAAATTGAGCAATAAATGAAAAACTGGTTGTTTGAAATGACCAATGAAATATATAAGTGCTCTTTCTGATAAAGAAAAAGAGAGGGAAGACATAATAATAGGAATGAATTTAGGCTCTAGAGAAGATTGCTTTATTTTACAGATAAATTTGAAAACCTAGATGAAATTACTTGTTAAGAAGTTATAAATTACCAAAGTCATCTAAGAAGTAGTATAAAATTGGTTAGACTGATAGCCAGAGAAGAACTGGAAGGGTAGTCAAAGAACTACCTGTAAAAGTTGTGGTAGAGAGCTTCTAAAATGGCCCACAATAATCCCTACCTCCTTGTATTCACACCTTTGGTTAATCCTTAAGTGTGGGTTGGACCTTGTGGGCTTGCTTCTAGTGAACAGAATGTGGCAAAAGCGATGGAGTGTCACTTCCAAGATCAGGTTACAAAAATATTAAGTTATTTTTGTCTTGCTGGCATTTTCTGGTTGTCTCTTGCTGGCCTTGATGAAGCAAATTGCTATGTCGTGAGCTCCTCTATGGAGAGGTTCACATGGCAAAGAATTGAGGGAGTCCTCTGGCCAACATCTAGCGAGGAACTGAGGTTCTTAATCCAACAGCCCACAAGGAACTGAAACTTGCCAAGAGCCACATGAGTGAGTTTGGAAGTGGATCCTGTCCCAGTTGAGCTTTGAGATAACTGCCGCCTCAGTCAGTGCCTTTTTTTTTTTTTTTTTCCAGTCAGTGCCTTGAAGGCAGGTTGTGAGAGATCCTAAGCCAAAGGTATCCAGCTAAGCCATGTCTGGTTTCTTGAGCTGCAGAAACTGAGAGATAACAAATGCCTGTTGTTTTAAGCCACTAAGTTTTGGGATAATTCATTATACAGCACTGTATAACTAATACAAATATAGACAACAGGCCTGGATAATTTTCTGTATTATATGAACTGTTTCCGAGCATAGAAAAAGATGAACAGCTATCCAACTTACTCTAGGAAGTTAGCCTAACCCTGATACCAAAGGTGAACAAAAAGAGGATATGTAAAACATATGACAAGCTAATCACACCAATGAAAAAAGCCATAAGTAAACATTCAGCAAACAAAATCTAACAGTGTGTTAAATGAATCCTAACCATGTAGAATTTACCTCCAAGAAAGTAATACTTTTAAAAAGTATCGAGTACTTATTATGTAACTAGAATCTCTTCTAGGTTTGAGGCATACACACACATACACCCCCCCCCCACAGTCTCATGAGGTACCTTCTAGAAAATTTAGGTGGGCAGAGGCTTATAAATCCACAGGAGTTTGTGGAGGAGGAAGTGGGATTTGAACCCACCCCACTATGCTGATCAACATCAGAAAAATCTATCAAGTAATTCATTATACTGTCATATTAAAAGGTAATAATTATACCACCATTTTAATAGATGCTTTAAAAAATGTTATGGGATTGAATACCCATTTCTCTTTAAAACAAAACAAAACTCCCAGAAAACTGGAAGAAACCAGAAGTTCAAGCAAACCTCACACACAGTGGGTAATTATTAGAAGCCTTCCTTATCAAACTCAAGAACAAGATTCAGGTGCCTATCATTACCATTCTTTTTCAACATCATACTGAAGATCCTGCCAATGTAATATGGTAAGAAATATAAGTTAACAAGTATAAATATTGGAAAACAAGATATGAATCTTCATCATTTGCAGATGATATTATTTTCTATCTAGAAAATCTAAGAGAAGCAACTGAAAACTTATTAAAACAAGTAAAAATTCAGCTTTACAAAACAGATAAAAAACATTAAGATTAAACATCAATAGAGATGTTTGGAGATTAAACAACACATTCGGAGATTGGAGATTAAATATTTGGAGATTAAACAACACATTTCTAAATAATGCATATGGATGAAAGAAGAAGTCTCCAGGGACATTTTTAAAACAGGACTAAAGCAAAATAAAAATACAGCTTATCAAAATTTGTGGGATACAGCAAAATCAGTGGTTAGAGGGAACTGTATAGCATTGAATGCATATATTAGAAAGGAAGAAAGATCTAAAATGTGTAATCTAAGCTTCCACCTTAGGACACTAGAAAAAGGAAGAACAATATAAACCTAAAGAAAGTAGAAAAAAAGAAATAATAAAAATTAGAGCAAAAATCAATGAACTTGAAAAAAGAAAACAACAGAGAAAATCAACAAAACAAAAAACTGGTTCTTTAAACATATCAATAAAATTGATAAATCTGTAGCCAGGCTAATATGAAAAAAAGAGAGAAGACACGAAATTTCACATATTAGAAATGAAAGAGAAGCCATGATTAGTGATATCATGGACATTAAAAGTATAATAAAGAGGGGCACCTGGGTGGCTCAGTTGGTTAAGTGTCTGCCTTCGGCTCAGGTCATGATCCCAGCGTCCTGGGATCGAACCCCACATCGGGCTCCCTGCTCAGTGGGGAGTCTGCTTCTCCCTCTCCCTCTGTCTCTCCCCCTGCTTGTGCTCTCGCTTGCTCTGTGTCTCTCAAATAAATAAATAAAACCTTAAAAAAAGTATAATAAAGAAATACTATGAACAACTTTATGTTCACAAATTTGATAACTTGGATGAAATAGACCAATTTCTTGAAAAATACAAACTACCAACATTTACACAAGGAGAAATAGTTAAACTGAATAGCTCTGTATCTATTAAAGTAAATCGAATCTGGAATTAATAAAATTCCAAAAAAGAAAGCACCAGGTCCAAATGGTTTCATTGGTGAATTCTACCAAACATTTAAGAAAGAAACTATACAAAATCTCCATAATCTCTTACAGAAAACTGAAGCAGAAATTCTATGCTCATTCTGTGAGGTCAGAGCCAATTTGGGTAAGACCCAAACCAGATAAGACATTACAAAAAAAGGGAAACTACAGAACAATATCTCTCATGAACATAGATGCAAAAATCCTAAATATTAGCAAACTGAATCCAATAATATATGAAAGGAATTATACACATGATTGAATGGGATTTATGCAAAGCTGGTTCAAAATTCAAAAATCAATGTAATCCATCCACACATCAACAAACTAAAGAAGAAAACACACATCATCGTATTAATTGATGCAGAAAAAAAATTTGGTAAAATTCAACACCCATTCATAACAACTGTCTATTCTATTACCAAGAATAGAGGTGAACTCCTTCAACTTGATAAAGCACATCTACAAATAGCCATGGCTAACATTATATTTAATGGTGAGAAAATAGAGGCTTTCCCTTTAGGATTGGGAACAAGGCAAAAATGTTCTCTCTCACCACTTTTATTCAACAGCACACTAGAAATTTTAGCTAGTACAATAACACATGAAAAAGAAATAAGAAGTATAGAAATTGAGAAGGAAGAAATAAAATTGCCTTTGTACACAGACGACGTGATTGTCTATGTAAAACTTCCCAAAGAATCAACAAGAAAAACCTCCTGTAACTAATAAGTGAGTATAGTAAATTTGCAGAATATAAATTTAATATACAAATGTCAATTGCTTTCCTATATATCAGCAAGAAACAATTGGAATCTGAAATAAAAAAAAATACTGTTTACAATAACACTAAAAAATAAAATGCTTAGATATAAATCCAATGAGTAAGTACAGAATCTATATGTGAAAAACTACAAAAGGGATGAAAGAAATCAAAAAAAGATCTAAATGAAATGTGCAGAAACCCTGTGTTTATTGACTGGAAGTGTCAATACTGTTAAGATGTCAGTTCTTCCCAATTTGATCTATAAATTTAACACAGTCTTAATCAAAATCCCATCAAGGAGTTTTGTATTGACAAGCTGATTCTAAAGTTGATATGGAAAAGCAAAGACCTATAGTGGCCAACACAATATTGAGGAAGAACAAAGTTGGAGGACTCACACAGCCAGATTTCAAGACTGACTATAAAGTTACAGTAATCAAGACAGTGTGGCATTAGTGAAAGAATAGAACATAGAATAGAACAGAATAGACTGGGAAATAGACTCATACAAATATAGTCAGTTGATCTTTGACAAAGGAGCAAAGGTAAATTCAATAAATGGTGCTGGAACAATTGGACATCCATAAGCAAAAACAAAACAAAACAAAAGAAACAAAACAGCAATAAAAACACATAAACACAGACCTTACATCTCTCACACACACACAAAAAATTATAATGGGTCGTAGACCTAAATGTAAAACACAAAGCTACAAAATTTCTAGAAGAAAACATGGGAAAAAGCCTAAGTGACCTTCAGTTTTTGGTGAGTTTTTAGATACAATACCAAAAGCACAATCCATGAAAGAAAAACTTAACATGTTGTATTTTATTAAAATTAAAAACATGTACTCTGAAAGACACTGTTAGAAAAATCAAAAAGTTAAGCCACAGATTGGGAGAAAATATTTGCAAAACACATATTTAATAAAAGACCTACATCCAAAATACACTAAGAACACAAAATGCAAAAATAAGGAAACAAAGCTATTAAAAATGGGTAAAAGATTGTGCATTGGGTAGTATAAGCATTTAACAATATTTGTTCTTCCAACCCATTAGCATGGAATGTCTTGTGTCATCTTCATTTCTTTGTGTCATCTTCAATTTTCCATCAGTGTTTTGTAGTTTTCAGGGTACAGGTCTTTTACTCCTTGGTTAAGTTTATTCCTATGTATATTATTATTTTTGGTGCAATTGTGCCCAATTTGGGATGGATTCCCTAATTTCTCTTTCTGTTGCTTCATTATTGGTGTAAAGAAATGCAACAGGTTTCTGTACATTGATTTTGTATCCTGAGAATTTACTGAATTCCTGTATCAGTTCTAGCAGTTTTTTGGTGGAGTCTTTCAGGTTTTCCATATAAAGTATCATCATCAGCAAATAGTGAAACTTTTTACCTCTTCCTTGCTGATTTGGATGCCTTTTCTTTCTTTTATTTTTTAAATTTAAATTCAATTAGCCATCATTAGCTTCTGATATAATGTTCAATGATACATTAGCTGCATATAACACCCAGTGCTCATCACATCACGTGCCCTCCTTAACACCCATCACACAGTTACCCCATCTCTGCATCCACCTCCCTATCTGTGACCCTCAGTTTATTTCCCGGAGTCAAGAGTCTCTCATGGTTTGTGTCCCTCTCTGATTTCTTCCCATTCAGTTTTCCCTCCCTTCCCCTCTTGTCCTCTGCATTATTCCTTATATTCCACATATGAGTGAAACCATATGATAGTTGTCTTTCTCTGATTGAGTTACTTCACTTAGTATAATACCCTTTAGTTCCATCCATGTTGATGTAAATGGTAGGTATTCATCTTTTCTGATGGCTGAGTAATATTCCACTGTATATATGAACCACATCTTTATCTGTTGAAGGGCATCTTCTGCTCCTTCCACAGTTTGGCTATTGTGGACATTGCTGCTATGAACATTGGGGTGCAGGTGCCCCTTCTTTTCACTACATCTGTATCTTTGGGGTAAATACCCAGTAGTGCAATTGCTAGGTCGTAGTGTAGCTCTATTTTTAATGTCTTGAGGAAACTCCATACTGTTTCCCAGAATGGCTGTACCAGCTTGCATTCCCACCAACAGTATAAGAGGTTTCACCTTTCTCTACATCCTCGCCAACATTTGTTGTTCCCTGTCTTGTTAATTTTAGCCATTCTAACTGGCATAAGTTATTATCTCATTGTGGTTTTGATTTGTATTTCCCTGATGGCAAGTGATGCAGAGCATTTTTTCAAGTGTCAGTTGTCCATTTGTATGTCTTCTTTGGAGAAGTGTCTGTTCATGTCTTCTGCCCATTTCTTGACTAGATTATTATTTTTGGGGGGGTGGGTGTTGAGTTTGATAAGTCTGATTGCTGTGGCTAAGACATCCAGTGCTATGTTGAATAACAGTGGTGAGAGTAGGCGTCCCTGTCTAGTTCCTGACCATAGAGAAAAAGCTCTCAGTTGTTCCCCATTGAGGATGATATTACCTGTGAGATAAGGCCCCATGTTGGGCTCCACGCTCAGTGCAAAGTCTGCTAAAGTTTCTCTCTCTCTCCCTCTGCCTTTATTATGTTGAGGTATGTTCCCTCTGAAACCTGCTTTGTTAAGGGGCTTTATCATGAATGGATGTTATACTTTGTCAAATGCTTTTTCTGCACCTATTAAAAGGATATTATGGTCCTTATCCTTTCTTTTATTAATGTGACGTATCATGTTGATTCATTTTTGAATACTGAACCTCCTTGCAACCCAGGAATAAATCCCACTTGATCTTGGTGAATGTTTTTTCAAATGTATTGTTGGATTTGGATGGCTAGTATATTACTGAGAAACTTTTCATCCATGTTCATCAGGGATATTGGCCTGTATTTCTCTCTCTCTCTCTCTTTTTTTTTTTTTTTTTTTTGTGGAGTTTTTATCTGGTTTTGGTGTCAGGGTAATGCTAGCTTCAGTAGAATGAATTTGGAAGTTTTCCTTCCTTTTCTATTTCTTGGAATAGTTTAAGAAGAATAGGTATTAACTCTTCTTTAGATGTTTGGTAGAATTCACCTGTGAAACCATCTGGCTCTGGACTTTGGTTTGTTGGGAGTTTTTTGATTACTGATTCAATTTCCTTGCAGTTATTGGTTTGTTCAAGTTTTTTATTTCTTCCTGTTTCAGTTTTGGTATTTTATATGTTTCTGGGAATCATCCATTTCTTCCAGGTTGTCTAACTTTTTGGCATATGGTTTTTCATAATATTCTCTTATAATTGTTTGTATTTCTGTGGTGTTGGTTCTTATTTCTTTTTTCTCATTTGTGATTTTATTTATTTGGGTCCTGTCTCTTTTCTTTTTGATAAGTCTGTCCAGAGGTTTATCAATTTTATTATTATTTTTTTTAAGAACCGACTCCTGGGTTCTTTGATCTATTCTGTTGTTTTGCTTTTAGTTTCGATATCATTTATTTCTGCTCTAATCCAGAGGGGAGGTGGGTAGGGAAATGGGTTAAATAGGTGATGGGGATTAAGGAGTGCACTTGTGATGAGCACCGGGTATTGTATGGAAGGGTTAAGTCACTATATTGTACATCTGAAACTAATATTACACTGTATGTTAACTGAAATTTAAATAAAAACTTACATTATTTATTTATTTGAGAGAAAGCAAATGAGAGAGAGAGAGAGCATGACTTGAGGGGGGAAGCACAGAGGGAGAAGGAGAAGCAGGCCCCCTGTTGAGCGGGGAGCCCAATTCTGGGCTCAATCCCAGGACCCTGGGATCATGTCCTGAGCCGAAGCAGACGCTTAACTGACTGAGCCACCCAGGCATCCCAAAACTTTAATTTTTCTTAAATAAAAAAAAATAAAAATGGGTGCAAGACATGAACAGACACCTTCATTGAAGAAGGTCTACAAATAACAAATAAGCATATGAAAAAATGTTCAGCATCATTTATCATTATGGAGTTGCAAATTCAAACAACATTACACACCTATTTGAATAACTAAGACCCAAGGGCCCTGGGTGGCACAGTCAGTTAAGTGTCAACTCTTGGCTTTGGCTTAGGTCGTGATCTCAGGGTCGTGAGATAGGGCCCAATGTTGGGCTCCACGTACAGTGCAGAGTCTGCTAAAGTTTCTCTCTCTCTCCCTCTGCCCTCCCCACACTCACTTGCTCTCTCTCCCTCTCTCTCTAAAATAAATAAATTTTGAAAAAAATAAAAACTAAAACCCCAAATCTGACAATAGCAATTGCTGGTGTGTAATGTAGAATAATAACAAATTCTCATTTACTGCTGATGGGAATGCAAAATGGTACAGCCACTTCAGAAGACAGCCTGGCAATTTATTACAAAACTAAACATTGTCTTAACATATAATCCAGCAACTACATTCCTAGGTATTGACTAAACTAATTTGAAAACTTATATCCATGCCAGAATTTGCACATAAACGTTTATAGCAGTTTTATTAATAATTGCCTCAACTGGCAGCAAGAAAACTTGTCTTTAATAAGTGAATGGATAAATAAACTGTGGTACATCCAGACAATGGAATATTATTTAGTGCTACAAAGAACTGAGCTATCAAGCCACAGGAAGATATGGGCGAATCTTAAATGCATATTGCTAAGTGAAACAAGCCAGTCTAAAAAGGCCACATACCAAATGATTTGAATTATGTGACATTCTGGAAAAGGCAAAGCAATAGCAACAATCTTAGAGTAAAAAGATCAATAATTGCCAGTGGCTCAAAGGGAGAGGGTAAGAGTTGAATAGGTGAAACACAGGGGATCTTTAGGGTGGTAAAAATATTTGTATGACATGTAATGGTGGATATATAACTGCATTTTCCAAAAGCCATAGACCTTTACACCACAAAGAGAGAACCTTAATGTATACAATTTAAAAAAAATCATTTAGGAGATTGGGGATCCCAGGATAGAATGCAGAATGTGACAAAAATAATCTAAGTGTATTGCAAATCCATGAGGCACTCTCACTGAAGGACAGTGAGGGGAAAAGGTATTGACCATAGTAACTTTGGAAATCAACATAGTTCGTAAGACTACATGTAAAAGAAACTGTACATATACACTATACTCTAGTTGATAAGGTTGTTTCCTACAGGGGTATGGGTTAGCAATTCTAATACCACTATACATATATATTGCAACCAAACAACTAAGTGAATGAATGGTAGATGGTGGGAGCCAAATTTCTCACTGTTGAAGTGAGAGTTTACAGATGAGCAAGAGGAGGAGGTTATGTGATCATGGATTAGAGTTCAAGACGTTAGTGTGAATTCATGTCTAACTTGATTTATAGATCTAGAGGGTTATGTATAGAATTATTTATAGACGTATACACACGTGGATTAGTATACACAGAGGTATTTCATTGTTGTGTCAGCTGAGAGAGCCTAGAAGCAATGATACCTGGTGGCAATGAGCATACCTAGAGCCCGTATCTTGGATTTTAATACCATCCTTCAATGAAAGAAACCAGGGATCCCTGAAGAAGTGGCTGATTTTAGGGCTAGGGTAGGAATTATACGAAATAAACCTAAAGCATCTTGTAGTATCAGAAAGAAAGAAAGCACTTAAAAAACCCCCACACACAATAAAGAAGATGTGGTATATATATACAATATTAGCCATAAAAAAGAATGAAACCTTGTCATTTGCAACAGCACAGGTGGACCTAGAGGGTATAATGTTAAGCGAAATAAGTCAGAGAAAGACAAATACCATATGATTTCACTCATATGTAGAGTTTAAGAAACAAAACAAAGAAACAGACAAAAAAACCCAGACTCTTAAATACAGAGAACAAACTGGTGGTTGCCAGAGGGGAGGTGAGTGGGGGGATGGGTGGAATAGATAAAGAGGTTGAAGAGTACACTTACCATGATGAGCAATGAGAAATATATAGAATTGTCAAATCATTATATTGTACACATGAAACTAATATAACACAGTATGTTAATTACCCTTCAGCATAAAAAATGTAGAGTTCTGAAAATAAACACACACACACACACACACACACAAACTCACACATTGTTGGTGGGAGGATGTTAAAAAAGGAGGACAGGAACCAAGTGAAAGAACACTCCTCAACAACTAAAGTACAAATTTGGGCAAAAAAACAAAGTAGTATTGGATTATAGCTCAAAGTATAAAATCCATAAGTTCATACTGATAGAAATAATGACTGACTAAATTAATAAATGGAGAAGAGACAAATCTCCTGTGCATAAGAACTCCAAATTGTTTATGTAAACACTTTGCCCTCAAGGAAGTGAAGCATAAGTCCCCACTCTTTAAGTGTAGACTGCCCACAGTCATTCCTCCCAAAGGGTACAGTATGGAAAGAGGGGAAAGTAACTTTCCAGTGGACAAACCTGACCAACACACCTCAGCCAGATGGTCACAGTTAACATCAACAATGATAAGTCTTATTGATTGTTCCCTCTATATGTTGGATGAAAACGCACTTTATCTCTGTGGGCTTCTTCCCCCAAACCCATAATCCCAGTCTAATCATGAGAAAAGCATTAAATAAATCACAATTGAGAGACTTTCTACAAAATATCTGACTAGTACTCCTCAAAACTGCCCAACTCATCAAACATGAAGTCTGAGAAACTGTCACGGTCAAGAGGAACCTAAGGAGGCATGACACCTAAACGTAGTATGGTATCCTGGATGGGTTCCGGAACAAGAAAAGGACATTAGGGAAAAATTAAAGAATTATGAATAAACTATGGGCTTCAGTTAATAATGTATTGATATTGGTTCAATAATTTTGACAAATGTACCATAGTCATGTAAATTGTTTTAAAAAGTAGGGAAAATGAGGTGTGGGGTATATGGAAACTCTGTACTATCTTTAGAATTTTTCTATAAATCTAAAGCTGTCTTAAAATGAAGTTTATTTAAAAAAAATCAGTAGAAACTGGCAAAGACCAATTAGAAATAAAATAGATAAATGGGTTCCTTTCACAAATGCAACAAAACTATAAAATGTCTAAGAAAAAAACAAATAAGAATTCTGCCAGACATATAAAAAGAAGACTATAAACTTTTATTGAAGAGCATTTAAAGAGATCTAAATAAATGGTGAAACATACATGTTCCTGGATGGGAAAATCAATATTGTAATGATATCAGTTCTTCCCAAACTATTCCATAAATTTCATCCAATCAGAGTCAAATTCCCAGCAGGCATTTTCACAGAACTTAACAAATTGATTAGAAAATTCATGTGTGAAAGAAAATGTTCAAGGATAGCTAAGACAATTTTGAAAGGAAAGAATAATAAAAAGGGGGACTTGTTTTACCATATATCAAAATATTTTATACATTCTTCAGAATGAAAAGTGTGTGCTAAAGCTCTTATTCAAAACAGATAACAATGGGTGTGGCATAAACTCAGACCAATCAGCATGGACAAGGGCTCTGAATAGACAATTTGGCCTGAGGCAGGATTACTGGCCTAATAATCAGACCTAGCACAGCGATAGAGTTATAGAACAAAGCAACTGAATAGAGACTAGAAACACATCCATGGGTATGAGGTAATCTAGTATTTAATGAAGGTGGCCTTTAGAATCAGTAGGGAAAGAATGGTCTATTCAATAAATGGTATTCAGGGGATTGGCTATCTGCTTAGGAAAAAATAGATATTTTCTTCACACCACTTAAAAATAAGATTACAGACAAATTAAAAGCACAGAATGTAAAATATAAGACTCTTGTAAAGTATTGGAAATTATGGTTATAATATTGATATTATTATGATAATATAATATAATTAGTATAATAGCAATATTATGGTTATATTATCGATATTATTGAAAATTTTCTTTTAAAGAAACCACAAAAAGCAAAAGCTCTAAATGAAAAGATTGATACATTTGCTGGCATCAAAATTCTGAAATAATCTGTATGACAATAGGTACCATTAACAAAGTTAAACACAAGTGACAGATTGTGAGAAATGATTGGCAACTTTTATCCACGGTGGTTTTCCTTCTATTTCTTTATCACCCCTCTTTTATCTTTCTTTTTCTTTCCTCTTTTTTTTTTCCTCTCCTCTCCTCTCCTCCCCTCCTCTCCCCTCCCCACTTCTCATCTCTTCTCTTCTCTTCTCTTCTCTTCTCTTCTCTTCTCTTCTCTTCTCTTCTCTTCTCTTCTCTTCTCTTCCTTCTTTTCTTTTTTCTTTTCTTTTCTTTTCCTTTGCAGTAGGACATCTACTACAGTTGCTATTCCTGGTGTCTGAAATGCTACATGTGTCCCTGAATCTTCATGAGGCCTTAATGACTCAAATTTCATTTCCTCACACAGGCCTTCCCTGACTGACCAATCCAAAGAAGCCACACCCCACCTTTCACAATCCATCTTGTCACCCTCTTCCATTTTCCTCAGAGCACTTACTCTTATCAGAAAGCAGCATGTCTGTGTATTTGTTCACTTGTTCTCTGTCTTACCCTACTAGGATGTGTGCTCTGTAAGATCAAGGACTTGGCCTGTCTTGTTGCTTACTATATCCCCAGCACCTAGCACAGTCCCTGGCATGTAATAGGTGCTCAATAAATATTTGTTGAATGAATTAATGTTTGAATCTATAATTTATAATGAACTTGTAAAAATGAGGGTTTACAAAGGCAAACTGCCCAAAAGACAACCAAGCAAAGGGTATTATCAGGAAATTTGTAGAAGAGGAACTACAAATATGGCCAATAAACACGTTAAAGATATTTAACCTCACAATTTTTTTAAACTTTATTTTATTATGTTATGTTAATCACCATACATTACATCATTAGTTTTTGATGAAGTGTTCCATGATTCATTGTTTGCGTATAATCCCCAGTGCTCCATTCAATACGTGCCCTCCTTAATACCCATCACCGGGCTAACCCATCCCTCCACCCCCCTCCCCTCTAAAACCCTCAGTTTGTTTCTCAGAGGCCATAGTCTCTCATGGTTTATCTCCCCCTCCGATCTCCCCACCTTCATTTTTCCCTTCCTGCTATTTTCTTTTCTTTTTTTTTAACATATAATGTATTATTTGTTTCAGAGGTACAGGTCTGTGATTCATCAGTCTTACACAATTCACAGTGCTCACCATAGCACCTACCCTCCCCAATGTCTATCACACAGACACCTCATCCCTCCCACCCCCCACCACTCCAGCAACCCTCAGTTTGTTTCCTGAGATTAAGAATTCCTCATATCAGTGAGATCGTATGATACTTGTCTTTCTCTGATTGACTTATTTCGCTTAGCATAATACCCTCTAGTACCATCCATGTTGTTGCAAATGGCAAGATTTCGTCTTTTTTGATGGCTGCATAATATTCCAGTGTGTGTGTGTGTGTGTGTGTGTGTTCCATATATATATGGAATGGAATGGAATTCCATATATATATATTCCATTCCATTCCATATATATACATTCCATCTATCTATCTATCTATCTATGTATATATATATATATATATCTCACATCTTCTTTATCCATTCATCTTTTGATGGACATCTTGGCTCTTTCTAAAGTTTGGCTATTGTGGACATTGTTGCTGTAAACATTGGGGTGCACATACCCCTTTGGATCACTACATTTGTATCTTTGGGGTAAGTACCCAGTAGAACCACACAATTAATTAGGAAAATAAAATATAAAAGGCATTTTATCAATGTATATAATTTGGAAGGTTTATACCAAAAACCAGACTTGAACAAATTTCTCTTTTACTCTAATGCTCAAGCCTATTTAAAACAAACAAACAAACAAACAAACAAACAAGAAGATTCCTGCCCAATTCCCACTATTTAGAGGTATATATCTTCATCCCTTTTAGCTGAAAAATATCTTTTTTCTGATATTTTTCTCCATATTTCTTCACTATGTACTGATATGTCTTGATTTTTCAGGTTTAGATATTATCTATTGACTTCCCACAGGGAGTTCACTCTCTTCCCATCCACCTGCTTATGTGCAAATGTTTCCCTTCTTCCCATCGTCCTGATATAGCTATATCAGTGTTCAGTGCTGACATTAATATGACTATGAGGCCCAAGTGGTCCTATAATTACATGTCCTTTCTTGAATAATTTTTGTGTTACTCACAGTTAATAATTGCCTCAATTTTTGTGTGTGCTTGATTGGTTTTCTGTGTACCTATAACTAATTCATTGGCAAACGGTCTGCCAGAAGAGTAAATCTCATCTCAGCCTGTCGAAACATCTTTTTCCTGGAAGCACCTTTCCTGGAACCCTCCATGATCCATTACACCTGGCCCGCTTGGGCACTGGGATTGCTGCTTCGCTGCCTGCTGTTCAGGGACTTTCCTCTTACCTCCATTCAAGCAATCACCTCGCCTTCCTCTTCTATTAAGCGCCCCTGTTTCCTGGGTTCCTAGTGTTGGCTCACATCCTACAATAGCTTCATCGGAAGGAGTGCATGCAAAATATATGTTTTGACAACTTGTTAGTCTGAACATGTCTTTGCTTTATCCACATCCTTGAGTATAAAGTTCTAAGTTGGAAATCATTTTCCCTAAAATTTTGATGATGTTAATCCATTATCTCCTAGCTTTCAGTGTGTGGTTGAGGGAGTTTGATACTGTTCTGATTCTTGAGACTTTGTATGACCCTATTTTTTTTTTCTTTCTGGAACCTTTTAGGATCTCTTTACTAAGTGTACTAAAATTTCACAAAGATGTGCCTTGTTGTTGGTCTTTGTGCATCTTTTGTGCTAAATACTTGATGTGCCCTCTCAATCCAGATATTTATATCCTTCCATTCTGAGAAATGCAATTGATAGTTTCTCATTCTCTCTTGTCTTTGTTCTTTCTTTCTGGTACTGCTTTTATTCAGATACTGGGTCTCTTGGAGTGTCCTAATTTTCTCTCCTTTCCATTTATTCGTCTTTGTGTTTACTTGCTGTCAACTTTATCTTCCTAAACTTTTATATAATGTTTTACTTATGTTTCCATATTGGTAAATTACAAACTTTGTTTTATTTTTCTTTGCATTCTATTTTTCTTTCATGGATTCTGATAGATTCTGGTATTGCCAAAATATTTGCTATCCCCGTCTATTGGGTCTGTCTATGCAGTAGAATTATATTTCTTGCACTGTTGACATCAGATTTGGACACATCACTTATTTTGGTCAATGCAATGTGAGTGGAAGTGACATGTCCCACTTTTGAGCAGGAGCTTTGAGAGTCACTGTGTGATTCTATCATCTTGCTTTCCCCTCTGTTTTGAGGCTGATGATACACCAGATAGCACCTCTCCTTCAGCTTGACTCCTGGAGTGAAGACAACATGTAGCAAAACTGTAGTCATCATGCAGATAATATATGACATGGGCAAAAGGTTGCCCTTTGTTGTTGCAAGCCACTAAGATGTTTGGTGTTTGTGTTTAGATTTCTGTTCCCTGTGTTGTGTTTATTTCCTCTGCATTCATTTTTTTGTTTGTTTCGGTCTCTGTTTTCCACATTAAAGGCTTTGCTTAAGTGTCTGGTGATCCTTGGATGGGAGCTCATTTTTAAGAGTGAGGAAGTAAAAAGCTTATTGGAATTCTGTGTGCAGAGTATTGGTTTTTTTCAACTGGTCCCAGTAGAGTGAGTTCCCTGGGCTTTTTAGGGAATATCCAAATCAGATTCCCCAGGGAGAAAGCCTCTAATGTCTTACAGTGGTAGGGAGGTGATGTAGTATCATGTTGCCAGTATTTTTGGAACTGAGTGAGGGAAGAGGATATAGGAGGCCTCTCTGTTCAGTGTGTAGATTATCACCTTATTCTCCTGTTCAGGTGATGCATTCTTGTCTTCAGCTGAGGCTGCCTTCTCCACATCCAGCCTCTCTGGGGAGTAAACCTCTGGTGTTCTGCCAATATTGAAGAAGAACCTCAGAAATCTCATTTTTCTTATACATACTTGTTTGCAGCCCAAATATGCCCCCACTTTCAGAGGTATCTGGTGAGCTTCAATTCCTGAACACATCTGGAGTTTTATGGGGCAAATTGGCCTGCTTCTGGGTTTCCCCCACTGCCATCTTGGGTTTCCCTTTTCTCTGCTCCTCTTCATCTGCTTGCCATCTTCCAACATTTTGTTGCAGTTGTCTCTCTCCAGTTCTATACTCTTAGTCCTTTAACTTGATGTCTTTTCAAAAACCATTTACTATCATTTTAGTGGGATTGGGGGGGCGGGGAACAGTGCCAAATGTATTCATTCAGTCTGCCATGCTTAACTTGAAGTCCTGAATGACCAATGAACAAGAAGGTACAAAATAAAACAATAGTGAGATATAGTTCCTTCCCTATCTTATTGGCAATATGCTTGATAAATCTCTGTAGGACCTGCCCTGGATCACGTTAATAGTAACTCCTGGCACACCAATGGATAACACAGGAGGAAAATGGTGTACCTCTGATTTGATGAAGCCAATCTGCCCTTCTCTTGAATTAGAGGGGAAGCGAGCCTTCCATAGCAGACTACAGAGATGAGGGCAATGGTGCCTGTGGAGAATTACATTGCTGGTAAGAAAGGAGGTTAGAGATAGTTTTAAGCTTAACAGAAGTTTTTGTTAACTGGAGTGGGGTTTTCAAAGGAATGAGGAGGCTGGTGAAGAATCTGAAGAACAATCAGCAGGAGGGAGGACAAAGAGGTTGGGAAGGCATACTATTGAATGGGAATGAGGCTCCTGGGGGTGGGGGGCAGGAGGATTGTGCCAGGAGGGCAGGGCTAGGAGAGTGGAGAACAGAGAAGCAGGGTGAAAAACTGTTTCTTCTGGTTTTCCAGAACTGGCACGGACCCACCCTTTGGACACTGTTTATCCATAGTTCCTGTTTCCCAGTCAGGACCCTGACTCTACCTATTCTTCTAAACTTGCTTTCCTACTCCTAAGATAGAAGTGGTCCTGCCCAAGTGAGAAAGTGAGGCAGCCACTTCTCTTTTTCCCATGACCGATCAATGAGATAACTAACATTCATACTCACATCAGTTAGCCAGGCCAAGAGGGGAAGGGCCCACCTGAGCCTATGTGTATGCTTTGAGGCCTGGGGCTGCTATGCAAGGGTCTGACTGAATAGGCACGTCAGATGTGTCCACCCATCCCTACCCCTCTCCTCTCCCACCATCTGGCTAAGTTCCTTGATACCTCCTCTAGACTTCCATAATACCCTTCGTTCATTCATTCATTCATTCATTCATTCATTCATTCAGTGCCAAGTAAGCACCAAACTCTGTGGTAGACGTTGAAGGTACAACAGTGAACCAAACAGACAAAAGCCCATGCTTTCTTGAAGCGGACAGTTTGAGCCTAGGCTGAAGGTGCAGGTGGAGCCTTGGGATCAGATTGGGGTTGAGAGGGGCTAAGATGGGTATTTCTATACTGAGACATACTGTATGTCTTATTCTCACTAAAGAGGAAAGGTTGCTTCTTTTATTCTGGATTTGGTGGGGAATCTGGACCTAGATTGTCGAGCAGAAGGGAGCTATGGTGCCAGTTACTCCTCACAACCTTCACTGCCACATCATCTCTCACCTAGATTACTGTCACAGCCGCTCATAGGAATGTCCTCACTTGTTTCCTTGTTTTGCTCCTTGACTCTTCCTCCTTCGGCCTATCTGCATGATAGCAGCTAAAGTGATCATGTTAAAATATTTATCACCACTCTGTTCAAAACCCTGCTCGGGTTCCCATTTCACTCAGAGTAAAACCCAAAGTCTGGTTTGGTCTGGCATGGTCCTGCCTGCTTTAATGGTCATTTCCTCTGTGAATTCACCTACACTTCTTTCCCTTTTGCTAACACTGCTTGGACTCTTTTCTAGATCTCAGCATACAAAATACCCTCCAGCCCCAGAGCTGTTACACCTGCTCTTCCCTCTGCCTGGTATGCTCTTCCTCTAATTAGCCACATGGTTTGCTCCTTCACCTTCTTGAGGTGTTTACCTAAATGCTATTTTGTCAGAGAGGCTCTCCCCGACCACTCTATTTTAAATTGCACCTCACATTTACTCTTCTCGTTGGTTGTCTTAATTTTTCTCTGGAGCACTATCACCACCCCATAAGACTACAGTATCTATCCTGTTTATCGTTTGCCTGCCTTCACTGAAACACAAGCTCCATGAGAGCACGGGCTTTTGTCTATTTTGTTCACTGCTGTATCTTTATCACTTAGTCCAGGTACCCAGTATGTGCTCAAGAAAGAGTTGTCAAAGGAATGAATGAACATGGATGGTCATGTAGGCCTTGGTGGATTATGTTGGTTTTGAAGCTGTCTTTCAGCACCAGATGCCAGGATTGTCTGGTTCTACCAGGCTTTTTTGTTACTCTCCCACCCTTCTTCTTAGCAGGGAGGACAGGGAGGATGTGAAACACTGGACCTGCTCTGAGAGGGGAGATCACTCATGCCCAGGGAACTCCTCATCTGAAGTCCCAGAGGACTCAAATGGATGACCACTTTCCAGCTAGAAGGTCCTGCATCTTTGAGATTATATTTTCCAAAATGGAAATAGTTTTATTGCTTCTTCTCTTCTAATGATAAAAGTAATAGATGGCCATAGTTAACAAATATCATGTGGTCCAAAAATATGACTGAGTTCCCCTCCCCGACTCTCGCCTTCTAACACCTCCTCTCCCAAACCCTGCCTACCTGCAGTGTGGTAAACTGCTTTGATTCCCTTAACATCTGTATCAGGAATCTCTTGCCATATCAATACCTAAAGGGTGACATCATTGTTTTTAATGGCTGCTGTGTATGAATATGCCATAATTCATTTAAACAAGTCCCTGTTTTTCACTCTAATGAACAGTCTGGAAATGAACATCCTGGTACATACATCTTTGCTCTCTTGACCCATTATTTCCTTAGGATGAATTCCCAGAAGTGGAATTGCTGGGTCACAAGGGCTCCCCATTGGAAGACTCCTGATACTATTGTCCAAATGTGGGAGGACTCCAATTCTAAAGGGTTCAAAGTGACCCTCTGCCCTGTATTTCCCCCACACAACTCCCTCACCTCTCCCACACTCCATCCTCTAGGGGAATCCACAGAGGACACTCGTGCATACTCACACAATAATTTTTATGGATGGGCTATTGCGTACCATGCGCTGTTCTAGACACGGCACACATATTACCTCTTGTAATCCTCAAAACAATCTTGGGAGGTCGTACTATGATTAGCCCCACTGTACAGATGAGGAAACTGAAGCTCAGAGAGGTGAAATAACTTGCCCAAGGTCATGCAGCTGGCAGGGAACCGGTGGGAGACTCCAAGTCAGTAGTCACAGACCAGAGGCTAGACCCCTGACCCCTCACCTTGCTATCCTGCCTCCAAAGCCGGGCTTTGAAGTAGGATGGACCTGGGTTCAAATAAGGCTCTGCCACTTCTTAGCTGCATCACGTTCGAGAAATCACTTCGCCTCTCTACCCCCGAGCTCTGTCAGTGCAAACCAAGTCCGATCACTCCTACCTCACCTAGTTTGCAGGAGGCGTCAGTGTGGTAATGCAGAGCAAAAGGCACAGCGGAGAGTTAGCCCTTCAGAAATGGGATTTGCCGGCCCTCCCCACTCCCTGACCTCCAACACCTCCTCTCCTAGACCCCATGACTGGAAATCCCGTGGGAAAGAAAAAGCAAGTTTGACACTTCCCCTGAGGTTTCCGAGCCTTGCGTTCCTGGCTCTTTCTCACGGCATCTCCCCCACAGGCCAGAGCCCAGGAAGTGTGGATCGCAGAAACTGCCCCCACACACAGCCAGATAACCCCATGGTGGCAGACAGCAGGGGCAGGACAGCTTACGCTCCCTTCTCAGCCTCCTGTGCCGGAGGGGGTGACCAGGAAGATGGTTGGCTTCCTTCTCCCTGCTCCCACCTTCCCTGCTCCCTGGTCTATGGGCCCAGCTCACCTCAGATTCCGGGCCTCTGAAATCATTGCTCCAGCCCACCGGACTGGGCCTCGGGCCAGCTTCTCCAGCCCCAGGCTCACCGGCAGAATCTTCGCCTTTGCTCCCTGAAGACTAATCACTGTCCTGTCAGCTTGGCCCTCTTCCCCTGTATTATTGTACAGAAATAGCCCTGGGCCCAGCCCCCCACCACCCCCCACCGCCCCCAGCAACCCTGGCCCCAGCTCCTTCACTGCCAGACTCATCGCATTTCCTCCTCCCCCTCTTCTCGGCTCTCCTCTGCTCCTCCCCGGCTGGGATTTGACCTCTACCTCCTGGAGCCAGGCACAAACAAGATCGCCTCTACTGGGCAGAGGAGCAGCCTCCTGCACTCCTCCTGCACTCCTCCTGTGCTCCTTCCAGCCCCAGGGCCTGGGAGGGAAAGAGTTGAGGGCATGCCAGTGGCGGGTAGAAGCGTTTCTGGCTCTGGCCACTGCCCCTAGGAGTAGGAAACTCCTTGCTTCCTTTTTCTCATGCTGTGGTGCCTCACCCATTCACCGGAGAGGCGAGGAGAGGAATCAAGTTCTTCCTCTGCACGGCAGGGTCTCTGGAGGGCTGTGGACATAGTCAGTAGCAGAGGACCTGCAGGGAGCTGTGGGGCCTGCAGTGCCATAGGAACTCTGAGGGAGGACACAGCAACCGGCAAGGCGAGGAGGTGGCAGCAGGACCCCAGGAGGGCTTGGGAGGCTGGACTCCAGCCCTTGAGGAGACTAGCAAAGGAGAGGCAGAGCCCAGTCCTCAGGGCTTCAGGGGACAGGTCACCAAAGCTGTAGAAAGGGTACACAGCGACCAGAGCAGGGGTAGGCAAGGTTGGGTCTGGGCCATTGTCATGAGTCAGAGCCCAGAACCAAGACAGGAGATCAGGGCCAGACCTCAGATCCACCTCCCACTAGCCCCACCTCTCCCAGTCCAGCCAACCTGTGGTGCTGGCCACAGTAGGACAGCACTTACCAGAATCTGGGGAACCCACGAAGCAGTTCCCAGTCAGGCCCAGTGGAGGCCCGACAAGGTGGGCCTGAGCCAGGTGTTGTTCCTGGGGAGCAGGGAAGAGGCACTTTCTTATACAACCTTGCTGGAGTTGTTTTGTTGCCCCATTTTACAGATGAGAAGACTGAGGCTCGGGGAGATGAAATGGCTTGCTCATGGTTCCACATGTGGATAGTGAGTGGCAGAGCTGGGCTTCCCAGAACTTGGCCCTGTTCCTCCGTCCACCACAGAAGGAGTTTGGGAAGTACCTCAGCTAGGTCCTCTGAGGTAGTCCCCACCCGGACCTAAAACCAGGGAGTGAAGCAGATGGCCATAGAGCAAAACTACCTGGGTTCAAATCTGAACTCTGCCACTTATTACATATCTTTGGGCAAGCTCCTAAACTTTTCTTATACCTCAGTTTCCTCATTTGAAAAATAGGTCTAGTAATCGTACCCACCCCATATGGCTTTTGTGAAGAATTTTGAAGAATGGGGCTCGGGGCCTTTGGGGAAGCCTCCCCACTCCCCAAACCCACCCTGAGTGTGGATGAGGAAATTCATTGTTTCCCCCAATTCTTCCAGTAATTTCTCAAATTCATCATTCCTTGCTAACAAGAAGGAGCCAGACCACAGTGGTTTGGAGCCAGGTCAGACCCTCATTGCAGCTTTGGGGGGCTTTGCCCAAGTCTGTAGCATGATCCTCCTTCCCTGGGACACCCTCCTCCACAGTTCCCCCTCGCTACCCTGGATCTTCAAGCTAAAACATTTCCCCTTCTGGATCCCCCAGCCCCAGCCCTTGCATCTCTAGATCTGGCAGATGGAGGGCCCCTTGCCCTGGCCTCCACAGCTTCAGTGTAACCAGCAAAGAGGGAAGAGATAAACAGGGAGGAGGGAAGGCAGAGTGGGGTGGGGTGGGGTGGGGTGGGGGAGGAGAGGACAGGACAGTCCCAGCAAGAGGGAATTCCATCCTCTTCTGCTCCTCTCCACCAGAAGCAGCCAGGAGACTTTGGTTTTACGACTCCAGGCTCATAGTTAAATTACCCCTAACCAAAATGGGCATGTGTTCCTGGATTGGCTTGAATGCCAGTTCTGTTTCTTCCTATCTATGTGCACTGGGCAGGGAACTCAACTTTTCTGAGCCTTAGTTTCTCCCTGTCTAAAATGGGCATACTAATAACGCGCACCTCACTGGCAGGCTGTGGGGCTTTACATGAGAAAATACACGCAAAGTGTCCAGCACAGTGCCTGCACACAGAAACACTTGATTAATGACAGGGCTTGGTAGTGGTGGTGCTGGTGGTATTGCCAGGCCTTCTGGAATCTAGAACTGCCAATACACAAATATCTGACACAAATATGTGAAATAAGATGGTAACAGAGAGTACTAGGCAGTGCCCCATGGGCTCTTTCTGTCCTGTACTAGTAGATTAAATGACACGTGACTCCTGAGCCCTCCACATGCCTTTGGCTTGTGGAGAGTAGACCTAGGGTCCTGCCTCAGACACCAGCCAAGGGACTTTGGCTCCTTCTTCTCCCTGGGCCAAAGGGCCTATATCCTTCAGCTGGGGAAGCCTTGGTTTCTGCTCCCGCCATCCTTCCTCAAGCTCGTGAGCCTTGGCTTGGCTCAGCGTAGCCCTGCACCCTGCACCCCCGCCCTCCAGAGAACCAGGGAGCGGAGAAGGATCGCGCCTCTGGAGGTGGCCAGGGCCAAGCGGAAAATGAGCTCGGTCTGAAAAAGGGGTTTGATGGGAAAACTAGCCATGCCCTTAGTGCCAGCCCAGTTCGCAGACTTTGAGCCTGACCTAGGGCTGCAACTTCTCCCTCTTGTCTTTCTACCCAGGAAGTCTTGTAAGTTCTATAGGATAGTAGAGAATGGCTGGTCAACTCAGCCTGGCCTGGCCCAGCTTAGGGGATGGCTAATCCATGTTTCTTGACTGACTCAGCAAATAAGGGAGTGGCTGGGGCACTGTTTCACAAAAGGAGTCCCATAGGGGCTAGCTTCGAAGGCCTCCAGTTTCCCTCCAGCCCTGAGAGAAAAGGAGTATATGACTTCGAGGCAGAAATCAGGCTGCCTGCCACAGTTCAAGGGCCCACCACCTCTCTTGCCTTCATCTGAGACTCTTTGGGACTCTCTGACCACATTTTGGACTATTTCCCAGCCTCTGTAGATCGGTTTCCCTCTGCACCTTTAGCATTTCAGGGTCAGACCTCCTCCTGAGCTTGTGTGGGCCCCTGGAATTGTCTGCACACTAGGACATCTTGTAGGATCTATTGGCCCTACTGGACTGTGAGCTCCTGGAGGGTAGGGCCCTGGCCAACCTAGTTCTATATGCCCTGAAATTGATCCAAGGCCTGGCACACAGAGGGCTTCTTCTCACTCTCTCATCCACATCTAGTCCTGCTAGCTTGACTTTCAAGGCATATCCAGAATGCCTCTTCCGTCCTTCCTTTGGGTCACTGCAGGAGCCTCCTGCCCAGTCTCCTAGCTTTTGTTCTTGGCCCCTAGTCTATTTTAGGCTCAGTAGCCAGAAGGATGTCTTAATGTGGTTCAGTCAGATCACGGCCCTCTCTTGCCTGCAAATCCTGCGCTGGCTCCCATTCACTGAGAACAAAAGCTAAAGTTCTTAGAATTTCCCATCACCGTCTCCATTGCTCTGTTCAGCCAGACCCACTTCCTTGTTGCTCCTCAAACACCTCAGGGCCTGTGCATTGAACTTCCCTCTATGTGAAATGTTCTTCCCTCAGCTATCTTATCAGCCATTCCCTCACCTTCTTCAGTCCTTTGCTGAAGTCACCTTCTCAGTGAGACCCCTGGCCGCTCTCTAAAATTGCTCTCTTCCTTCACCTCCCCTTCCTCATGCCCCTTTCCAACTTCACTTTTCTCCATTACTCTTCACGCTATCTGTCTATTCTACTTTTGTTTACTTTTTGTCTCCCCTAAGGTGTCAGCTCCATGAGGGCAGGGATTTGTGTCTGTCTGTTCGCAACCATATCCCCAGTGCCTCATACAGTGTTTGGCACATAGCAGCCCCTCGAAGGCAACAGCCCAGGTGACTAGAGCCCAGTGGGGGCAGGGAAGCCAGTGGAGGCTTTGGACTCAGATCTTGGCACTCAGCTCCTAACAGCCTTTGATTCTCCTGTCTCTGGCCGAACAAGGCCCTTTCATGAGTCCTTTCTGAAGAGTTCCATGGCAGAATGGCACTTTAGAGGGCTTTGGCCTCTTCAGCAGAATCTCAGCCCACAGCTTCCTCAACTGTTTGGGCCTACGCCCTAGAGTGGGAGAGGCGGGGTTTTCTCTCTAAGGATGTGCCTACACCTGACGTTCTTGACCTTCCCTAGTTTCTCCAGACAACAACAAAAAGCTTTCAACTACCCTTTGGAGTTGGTGCCACCACCCCCGCCTTGATTATAGTTTAAAGGGCCAGGCAGGAATGCCTGGCTCCAGGGCCTCGGTTCACATGACTGGCAAGCACTATCTGGCCAAGCCAGGGACCCAAAATTACCGCCCAGTGTTGGAATGAGGCCCCTGCACACTCGCCCCAGGCAGAAGAAAGCAGCGCCAGACTGGACTCTGGGCTCATGAGCACTAAGAGAGGCACAGAAGAAGGAAAGGGAAGAGAAGAAGGCCAAAGAAAGAAAGAAGGAAGGGAGGGAAGATGAGGAAGAAAGTGGGGGGTGGGGCATGCTAAGAGGAAGCAGAGGCAACTATTTAGACTGTCAGAGTTGACAACACCAGTAGTTTTCAAATCCTCTTCCTTGGAGGCTCTAAGATGGCTCCGGGGCCTCTGGTGCACGAGTGAGAGCCCCGTGGGTGGAATTATTGGGTTCCAATGCCGCTAACCAGAAAAACGCATTCATTACCAGCTACAACATTGGGCTTTCACATAGGTTTTGCTTGTTGAAAAGTTTCTGCTGCAAAAATAGGACAGGAAGGAGGGAAGGAAGGAAGAAGAAGTTGGGGGGGAAGAAAGGAAGGAAGGAAGGAAGGAAGGAAGGGGGTGGAGGAAGGAGAGGGAAGAGGCAGAGAGAGGAAGAGAGGGGAGGAGAGAAAGAAATATTTGGAGTATGGGAACTACATTACTTTCTATCCTCTGTCCCCAAACAGGGGGATAATGAGGGGTTGGGGAAGGAGGCCTCGGCTCCCCCCGCTCCTGCCCTGACCCTTTCCTAAGGGACTGTGGGCTATCAGAGGAAAAGGACGATAACGAGAAGGTGCATTGCTCCTCTTGGGGAGGGTTTCTGGAGGAGGAAGATTTCCCCTCATTTTCTGACTAGCTCTGAGGGGTCTGGGGAGTTACTGCTGCTGTTTTACACACACACACAAAGTATTTTCTGCCAAACTGCGAAGATGCAAAAAAATCTGAGGAACTTATCAATTGTTTTTTACTCTGGCTGACTTACTGGGGTCTTAATTTAGAACTCTTTTTAAAAAGGGAAAGCAGCAGAAGAAAAACCACCAGCACGTGAAAGCTACAGCTGTGGCCCAGCACTCTTGGTGAACAGCTCACAAGACGCAGGGCCTCGGACCCCTCCACTGACTCTTCCTGGGGCCTGGGGGAGTGACGGCGAGAATACTGCAGCCCTCTCCGAAGCTTTGGGGCAGCGGAGCTGGCCATCGGACTTGGCACTAGGTCAAATCCTGCAGAGGGCCGGGCATGTGTAGGTTTGGCAGGAGATGGGGGGCAGGCGTGAGGAGGGCTGAAGTAGGAGCACACTGGATGAGTGGGGCCCGGCTGGAGTTGGCGGACTTGAGGAATCCAGGCTGGCCTTAGAAGGGAGGTTCCCCAGTCCCATGGCTGTTGTTCGGCTGGCCGGCAGGCCTGGCCCCTCCAGCGTTGCCATAGTGCTCTGTGGGTCTTCCCAGCAGCCTGCCAGGCGGAATGTGGCCTGGATGGTTTCCCAAGGAATGTAATCAAGATGTAAATGGGGGGGGGGGCGGAGGAGCTGGTCGGTAGGGTTGTCACCTCCTCAGGCCTGTGTGGAGTCGGAGTGAGCTTCGACTGGCCTAACCAGGAAAATCTCCTGGTTGGGCTCTGCTCTGGGGCAAACTGGCGGTGAGTGCCAGCTTCCCTCTCAGCAGGCCCTGAGAGATGGGAGATGCCTCGTGGGTCAAGTCCCCCCCCGCCCCGGGGTACCTTGCTGGCCCTCTTGCCCACCCCTTTCCCTGCACCCAGTAGGGCCGCTCTCTCCCTGGGTGTGGGAAGTGGGCTGGCGACAGCCGGCAGAGATTTGCATGGGCTTCCGGATGGCTTGGCCCCATTAGTGGAGCTCAAAGGAAAGCTCCCAGGAAGACAGCTCTCACAGGTCCAGAGAGGCAGGCAGGGGTTGCCCCAACCAGGACTGCCACCTTGGGTTCATCTGTCTGGAGCCAAGCACTAGACCATGGTGCTGGCTGAGGCACACTCAGGTAGCCCTTTGCCTGTTCTGTGAGGGGCTCTGCATCAGCTCCTGGCCTTCCTGCCCCCCTATGAGACACTGCTTTCAGATGAAGCTTTAAGGGCCACCTTGAGTCTGAGAGGCCAGTGACCAAGACATCTGCTTCCCCTTCACCCCCAGGCCCTAGGACTGGCAGGGTTCCAGGGTCCAAGTGGCAGATATGCAACAAGGATCTGCTGGGACAACCCCAAATCCTAACATGTGGTCCCAATAGCTCCACAGAAACATGAAAATGAGCCTCAAATGCCAAGAGTTGTGGAACTCAAATGTTGAAGGTCTTTCTGGCACCCCTGAATTCACTCCACGGACTCCCCACCTGAGTTATTTCTATGTTCCAGTCTCTGTCTTGGCACTTACTAGGCTCTGTGGCCCTGGGCAAGTCAAGTCCTTTCCCTTCCTTGACACCATCTTCCTCATCTTTCAACCGGGAAGCTGGCTTAGAACGTGCTTGCCCTCGAGGCCACTTCCAGGTGTGACCCTTTCTATTTGACATTACATAGGGCTCGCCAGCTGTGGGACCTCTGACTCCTTCCCCCTTCCCCTCCAGGAGATCCTGGACTGAAGCCATCAACTCTGCAACCACAGAGACCTGGAGCGAAGTCCTGCCCACTGCTGCCGGGGTGTGTGACGGGGGAAAGTCACTTTCCCTCTCTGAATGTCACTTCCTCAACCCTAAAAGGAAACCACTGGAGTTCTCTTGAGTGGTTTTGAGGATGAAACGAAGCTGTGTGTGGAGTGCTTAAATCAGTGTCTGGTCCAGAGCCGGGGTGGGGGGCAGGAAATGTGTGTGGAAACAAGAGGCTCTCAGGTACTCAGAGGAGCCAGGAGCTATTCCCCATCACTGCGCACTCCGGGCCCCCTGGAGATAGGAGCTTAAGGGACACCCCCTCCCCCGCAGCTGAGGAGTGGGGCAGCCCTCTGCCAGGCCTGGGAAAGAGCTCCTTTCTGTAGTTAGCGTAAAGGCAACAAGGCCTTCCCTGGGCAGCAGTGTCTGCTCCCTGCTGCTGCCCAGCGTACTGGTGCCTGCCCCCGGGTGCCCACAGCCCTGCCTTTACCAGGCCTGGGACCAAAAAGGAAACAACTGGCTCCCGGCCTCCGATTCCTGGTTCTCTCATTTCGCTCTGCGGGTAGAGAGGCCCACGGTTTGGTGGGAGCATGCTCCGGAGTATTTGCTCAACCTCACCAGCTCATTACCAGCAGGGGCACGAGCAGAGAAGGGACCAGAAGAGAACAAGGGCACCACCCGTCACCAGACACTTGCCTCTTGCCTTCCCACGACTCTCCCTCAGTCTTGCTCTCATTCCCCCTCCCTTCCTCCCCTTTCTTCCCCTTTCTTCCTCCTCTAGCTATCTGTCTCTCTTCTGTGTGCTCTGCTGTCCTCTCTGCATGATCTGTATCTCGTGTCTCTGTCTCGACTTTTGTCTGTTTGGGTTTTCTTCAGCCCCTGGTCTTCTATGTCTGTACCTGGCTCTCCCTTAGAGTGGGCACGTGGGAGGTGGGGTCAGTACTGCTCCAGGGAGCAGTCCCAGTGCCAGACTCTGGGCCTCCAGTCTGAGATAGCTCGAATTTTAGTGGCCCGCAGACTGTAAAGGACAACATGAGAAAAACAAACACGCACAGCTTGCTTTCTTTCTGGTAGAGAGTCTGTGCTCAAGAAATGTGAGTTCTAGTCCTACTTTCCTTCCGAAGCTCTCCTTTTCTGGTATTTTGGCCCCTGAACCAGGCTCAGGCTTGAAAACGTCTGAGGACTCACCTTTAGTCAAAATTCTCAGCTCCGACCCAAGATGGGGAGAACAAGTGCCCTTGCTGTCTCTCCACCAAACCCCTGGCCTCCTTTTGCATGTGGCCATCACTGGACACACGTCCCAAGCTTCTATTTCATCCACCCTCCTCTCCTTCCTTAGAAGCCCTTGCCTTCCTCTGAGGGTGCAATACATGTGTCAGAAAGTTCATCAATCCATTAGGATTTAAAGGGCACCCACTATGTGCCAGGGCCTGTGGGCAGAAATAATCATGGCCCTGCACTCATGGAGCTTCCGGGACAGTGACGGAGACAGACATTGAACAAAAATTTACAGCTGGATAAGCACTTTTTCTGGAGCAAGCCCAGAGTGCCCCGGGATTGTAACTGAGAGACCTGCCCTAGGCTGGGGTTCAGGAGTAGCCTCCCTCGAGAAGATGCTGTTTAAGCCACAGATGGGAAAGTCAGCAAAGACCAGACTGAGAAGAGTTCCGGGATCAATTCTGCGTGATAATAGTGACAGTTTGGGACCAAACCCTGTTTCAGTGCCTCACAGGTATCAGCTCATTTAGTGTTCTCAACAACCCTAAGAGCAAGGTCTATTAGTAGCCCCGTTTCTCAGATGAGGACACTGAGGCTCAGAGAAATAAAATGACTTGCCCAAGGTCAGGGTACAAGATCACAGTAGATGCAGAGGCAGGAGCTCAGGCAGTCTGACTACAGAGACTGATTTCTGTGCCAAACACCTCTGGAAATAGGAGAGAACTGGAAGCAAAGGAAAGCACTGAAGGGATCAGACAGGGGAGGGGGTCTCATCAGCAATATGTCGGTAAAAGCACACCCTGGTAGTGTGGTCTCTAGGGTGGCAGGAGTGGAAACAGCGCACCCAGTCGGGGGGCGCCTGCAGTGGTCCAGATGAGACATGGTGGTGGTTTGGGCTAGAGTGGTGGCAGCAGAATGGGGACTTGGGGATATGAATTCAGGAGTTATTTTGGAGGCACAGTTGACAGGACTGATGGGGCTGTTTGCATAACATTTTTCAGGCTACGTCACACCTCCACGGGCATTATTTAACTTGCTCCACTCAAGGTTCCTGTCAAGTGAACCTCGCTAAAGCGAGGATCAATATTATTCCTGCTCAACAAATAAGAAGAGCAAGGCCCAGAGAGGGGCAGCAATTTGTTTAAGATCACAATTACAAATGTGTGTGTTCCAGAGAGCATGTGTGGGCCCCTGCGCCCATGCAATTATGCATGAGAACCTGCAGGAGCCCCCAGGTGCGTAGGTGTGTGCACATGTGCGCGCAGGCACATGGAGACACCGCGCTTTAGGCAGCTGTGTGCAGGCATCCTGTGTGTCTGCCACCTTAGGCGGGCTCCTGGGCTACAAACGGGCCCTTGGCGGGCTCCTGAGTTGCTGAGTGTGCAGGAAGGGCACAGCCAGCCATGACTGCTGATGAAGTCAGAGGACCATGGAGGAGGTCTGACGGTTGCGACCACCTCCGTTGGGAGTCAAGGATTCGTGGCCCCTGGGTCTGAATTTGGGAGTCGCTGGGGTTGGTGGATCCAACCTAATAATCCAGAACCCCGCACACCCATCTCCACACACGGACACATGCACATACTCACCCTACTCCCATCATACACACATAATAATAATCCTTCAAGTTTTTGAGCACTTAGCCTGTCACATGCATTATATCAATCCATTCTTACAACCCTATCAAGTAGCTACAGTGATTTCCATTTATAGATGAGGAAATAGAGGCTCAGAAACGTGACTAATGTGCCCAAGGTTGGACAGCTGGTAAGCTGTGGAGTCAGGCTGGGATACTCATTCCACCCGACTCTGAAGCTCGTATACCTAAACCGCTCTGCTACTCCACCGCACACACAAGCATTCACACAGACACAGGCACACGAGCGCCCACATCTGTAGATGTGTGGAGCCGCACAGGGAGCCGGCACTCCAGGGTAACCCAGAAACTGACTCTGGAGCAGGGCACCATGTTCAGGGGCATGCTGAGAGCACAGGGCTGGAGCCCATAAGGTTGGACAGTTCTGCACATTGCCCCCCATTCAGGGCCTAGGCTCTGACCCTGCTGCTCCTGAGATTGGCTGTCTCAGAATTTGCTCAGGTTTTCCGCCTCTGGACTCTGTGCTCTGGGCTTCAGGCAGCCAGTGAAAATTTATGGCTTGAGAACGTTCTTGCAAGTCCCATCCCTACATCCCCCCTCTCCGACTTGCATGGTTTATCAAGATACTGGTTCCCCCACCCGCCTCCTCTTGCTGTTGCTGCCTCCCTCTCTTGGCCTTTTGTCTCTGGCCAAGGCAAACCTCTCAGCTCCTCCTCTCCCTACCTGTTGACCTTGACTACCTCTGTTGAACCCACCACACAGCCTCACATTGCAGATAAAATTCCTTCTTCTTTCTTCTCCCTCGTTCTGGCCATGAAAGCTAAGGAAGGGGTGTGTGCATGGGACTGTTGTCTGTGTGCATGCACATGCTTGTGCGTCCAGCAGGGCTGGGCAGAGCCATGTGAGGTAGGGGATGTGCATCTGGGGTCTGGTGGCAAGAAAGCATTGCAAATATGTGGAGGGCGTGCCGCATCCTGTTTGTGGGGGCCAGCACTGGGCCTGGGCCACTGAACACAAGTAATATTTGTAGCATAAATATGTGTATACATGATGTGTGTGTATGTGCACATACATTTCTCTTGTGACTGGGGCTGTGAGTTGAGCCTTAACTGCAGAAAAAGCTGCAAGCTTTAGTCAGAGAGGCAGCACATTAGAGTGGTCAAGAGCATGGACTTTGGGCTGGACTGCCACTTATTAGCCACTTGACCCTGAAACAATCGCCTCACCTTTCTGTGCCTCAGTTTCCTCATCTGTAATATGGAGGTGATAATAATATGTCTATGTCAGAGTGTTATTTTGAAGAATATAAGAATAAAAGTGCACATGGCACTGTGTGGCACATAGTAATTGACCCATAGATGTTAGCTATTACTGTGTGGATGAAGAAGAGAGAATTCATACTGACCGGGCTCTAGCCACATACCCAGCATGGGATTTAGCACTTTACATTATTATCTCACTTAGTTTCACCACTTAGAACCATGTATGGCCCCATAGGAAAAGTTCCATATATATTCGTTGAATGAATGGATGAATGAATGAATGAAGTCTCCTAAAATCCTAAGGAGGGAGAATTTTAACAGATGGGGAAACCGAGACTAAGAAAGGTAAATTCCATGTGGAGCCGGATTAATGAGTGTGGATTTTGGTCACAGGACTGTGTCTACAACTGCTTTGGGTAAACCCTGTGGAGGGTGGGGGGGACAGTGGTCGAGAAGTGATGTTCCGGGGCGCCTGGGTGGCTCAGTTGGTTAGGCGACTGCCTTCGGCTCAGGTCATGATCCTGGAGTCCCGGGATCGAGTCCCGCATCGGGCTCCCTGCTCGGCAGGGAGTCTGCTTCTCCCTCTGACCCTCCTCCCTCTCATGCTCTCTGTCTCTCATTCTCTCTCTCGCAAATAAATAAATAAAATCTTAAAAAAAAAAAAAGAAGTGATGTTCCCTAAGTACAGACATGAACATGGACAGAGGTAGAAATACATGCGTGTGTGTGTGCTCACACAGACACCTATGTGGTCCAGGCTCCACCAGAGTGGAGGAGGTTCTAGGAAAGGTGAGAAAAGGTTTGCATTGGCATGGCTGAAGAGAGCTTCTTCTAGGGGAGGGGGGCTGCTGCAGATGGCATAGTGCTTAGCCTGGAAGTCCAGAGGTAAGAGAGATGCTCAGGTTCAATGTTCTCCTGAAACCTGGGCAAAGAAAGCCAGAACCTGTAATACAACCTCCAACTCCTGGAATTTCACAATTGCAAGGGCCTTTAGAGTCTACCAAGACCATCCTCCCTCAGATTATTATTGAGGAAACTGAGGCACAGAGAAAGCAGGGGCATTCGACAGTAAGCAAGGAGCAGATCTGGGACAGTAGTCCTGGATTGGAGTCAGCCAGACCCAGAAATATTAGAAAAAGGCAGCTGTTGGATCCTGGCTAGAGGGGTTGTCCAAGGGAGAGGGCAAGGGCTAGACCCTGTCTGCACTGGCTGGAGACAGGCCTCATCCCCAGGCCTGGTCCAGAGGTCAGGAGGGGACCCCAGTGGGGCTTTCCCTTACAGTCTAGGCCAGCTCTTGGAAGGAAAAAGGCCAAAGGTGGAGGCAAGAGGCCTTAGCAGCTGCCCAAATATATACCTAGGCTCACTAGGGTCCCCAGGGGTACTGCCTGGCCCTGGCAGCCTGCACAGGGCTGCGGCTGCCCTGGCCCTTATTTGTTGACTTTCACGCCTGCCAAGGGGAAGCTGTTCTGGATGGAGACACAAGAAAGTGATTTGTCACTGGTTGCCCCTGGCTCCCACTCTGATATGTCAGCCAACGGATAGCTTCCTGCTTAACACTTGCCCCACCTGCAAAGTCGCTGTAGTAACTTGTTCCCTAGAGGGCCAGAGCCAAGCTCTGGCTGCATTGCCACCTGCTGGAGTGTCAAATCTGGAGACCTCAGAGGGACACTGAGGCACAGACATGTGAAGTCACTGCCTCACCATTTCCCTCTGAAAAATCTTAAGCACGTCATTGTCCATCTTGCAGTGCTCCTCCCGTGCCCAGCTGTGGTTAAATCCTGCTTTAGGTATACCCTCCCGAACCGCTGTAGGCCTCACAGACAACGGTGGTGGATGCAGTACTTGCACACTATAAAGTACCATGTCAGAAGCAGGCACTGGCCCAATGCCGGCACTGTCATAGTATCTGGAACAGTTGCTCAACGCACATCTTCCCCCAGCCAAGGGTCACTGTGGTAGCTCCCTGTATACTTTGGCCCTGATCTCTTTGAGACTCTGCTCTTGTCCACCTGCACCCAGAGGTTCCTGGGCCCAGAGCTGCTTCATCTTACTATGGGATCAGGTTCAATCAAGAATGTGTAGGGTCGGGCACCTGGGTGGCTCAGTTGGTTAAGCGACTGCCTTCGGCTCAGGTCATGATCCTGGAGTCCCTGGATCGAGTCCCGCATCGGGCTCCCTGCTCAGCAGGGAGCCTGCTTCTCCCTCTGACCCTCCCCCCTCTCATGTGCTCTCTGTCTCTCTCATTCTCTCTGTCTCAAATAAATAAATAAAATCTTTAAAAAAAAAAAAAAGAATGTGTAGGGTCACTGGCATCCTTGGCACAAGGTAACCCAAAAGCCAGGGCATGACAAACCCTGCCAAAACCAGCCTAGGGGATGAGCCAATAAGACCAAAGATTAGTCATGCTTGCTGTGACCTACAGGACTTACACATGCTGATCCCTCTGCTGAGACCACTGCCTTTCTGCTCCTGTCTTCCCCTGGATGATGCTATCTTACCTTTCAGTTTCCAGTTTAGATAATCTCCTCCAGGAAGCTTCTTTGACCACACATCTGGGTTGAGTCTTCCCCACTGAGCTCCCACATCTCTCTGACTAAACTGTATTGTAATTGTTTACTTGTCTTCCCCACTGATTGGAAGTCCCTTGAGAGTGGGCCCTATTTAACTCACAGCTGTACCCCTGACATCTAGTACAGGGCCAAACCCATAGTAGATGGGTGAATTATTGTTGAATGAATGGATGAATGAATAGTACCCCTCTGAGGGCGTTGGGCTTTCCTGCAAGAGTGTGGAATTCCTGAGCTCAGAGCTTTTCTAGGCTCCCTCTACAACTCTGATTTTTGTGTATCTGTTTGTCCCATACACAGCTGGCAGGAGGGCTAAGCTTTCCATCTGAAGTTTCCTCCCTTTGCGATCCACCCCTTGAGCAAGTTAGCCTGGTGCCTTCTTCCACCCAGAGTATGACTTCCATTCACAGCTACCCAGCCCATTTCCCATTTGACATATCTGGGCAGGCCTGAGGGCTGATGCCTCTCCCCCACCAGAGTTCTGCTGCTTGCCACCCTGACTCACTTCCTTGTCCCAGGTCAACTCCCTCCCCAAGCCATCTCCCCAGGCCCCACTTCCGTCTCCAAGGCTCATTCACAGACCTCCTTTGGGACAGCAGTTCTCTGGGGTGGTCCAGGGAATAGTGGTGGTCTGTGGGGCCTTTAAGTGGTCCATGGGCAAGTCCAAAAATCAAAGCATGCGAAAATGTGTGGTGGGGTGTTTGGGTTTTTTTTTTTTTTTTTAAGTATATTTTCTATGGCAGATTCAAATCCGTATTTAAAAAACCAACAATGGCTAGTTTGTCAGTACAGTCACAATAATGGTTACGTACCCAGTTAAAGGGGTCATCAGGTCATTTGGGATTTGGGAATATGCCAGGATAGAATTGACAGAACTTCCAAAGAAGCCCCTGAAACCAGAACTTAAAGGCTCCTAAAATATTGCTCCCATTTTGCTAGTGGAAGAACTGAAGCTACAGTGCAGGCAAAAGTCTGGTCCCAATGAGCCTAGTCAACCAAGGCTCTATGGTAGGTTTGGCCCCACAAGACATTTGCCAAACATCCTCAAAGGAAGGACTGCAGTGATGTCAGTAATTCCAGGACTGAAGTAGACAGGGAATAAGTATCTGTGCTCCCACCCCAGACTGAAGCCTCTAGGGGTAGAGATGACACATGCTGTTGCCCACTCATTGGCCTCAACTCCCAGCTCTTTCAACAGCCCTCAAAACTGTGGCCCTTTGGGGGATCCCCACCCCCAGCTCCAGGCCAACCAGGCAGGCAAGCCCTCCCCCTAAACACACACACACACACACACACACACACACACACAACCTGCATTCTTGAACAGCTGCCACCACTTCATTGGCTTCAGCCCCAAGAAGGAGTATGGAATGTGCTTCCCTGAGCCATTAGGGAGTGGGTAGTATGTGTGTGTGGGGGGGTGTCCTGCAGAGAAGGAGCTGAGAATAAAAAGACAGCCTGTAAATGAAGAAGAGGGATGATCCTAAGGGCCAAAGCCTCTGGAGGTGAGAGTCTATACACAGTAGCCCCAGGGACAAGGCCAGGAAGGATGCATTAGACCTGGACTTTTTACCTGTTCCCTATGCCCATACTCACAGGACAGAGGAGGCCAGGGCCCAAGGTTCTGTGGGCACACCCCTAAAACTGTCCCGAACCAGAAATGGGGTAGGCATGGGTAAGGGGAAAGGCTGGAAGCAACTTTAAAGGATGAGAGGGGGTTGATCTCTGCAGGTATTAAAATGAATTCACTGTCTCAACATCTTCCTTTCTGAGAACTAGAGTCCAGATCTTCTCAATCTCATTGTCAAGACACTCTGGGTGTTATGAGCAATTTGTCACTCACTAATTACAGTTGAAGAGTTGAGTATTGTAAATTATTTCCTCTTTTCCTCCTTCCTTTTGTAAAAGCCAAATCAGAGCATATTTGTGGTTCTCCTTATGGTCCTTCTTAAATGGGAGAAAAAGGTAACAAAGGAGGACTTCTGGTTCTGGATGACAGGAATAGACACATTTCTCTTGATTCTTCCTGCTACATACAGCTAAAAATTCTGGATGTTATATATAAAACAAACATGAGAAGACTATGAAAGGTGGAGAGAAGAAGGCGGACCGGTTAAGGAACTTGACACCCAAGGAACAATATGGTGGTGAGTTTCCTGGGTGCTGGAGAAGCCAGCAAACAGAAACACCAAAGAGCATAGCCAAAAACAGACAAAAAATTAAAAGATACAGTTCCAACAAAAACTTGTACTCTTTTGACCAAAGGACCAGAAAAGGAGCAGTATAGCAAGACAGAAAATTTTAGACAGTGGTCACTTTACTCCAACCTTACACTACAGAAAAAAACTGTCTCCACCCGTACCCATGACAACAAAGGCTTAGTTGGTGAGCCTAGACTTCCATCCTTACCAGGCTGTAACAAGATGCCCCAATCCTTTCCCCTGTTCCTTGACTGGGGCGGTATCAGAAAAGACTGAGTGGGGAGCTCAGACTTTTATCCCTGCCTGGTGGTGATGAAGCCTTCTCTGCTCCCACTGTCAGTGGATGTCTAGTGGGGATCCTGAAATCCTATTATCTACTTAGCTGTAATGAGGCACTCCTCCCCACCCTGGGAAATCAAAGGAGGCAGAGTGGGGAGCCTGGGCTTTCACCCCAACCTGGGAGTATCTTTCTTCTTCTGCTAGTGCAGAGTTAGAGGACTCCTACTAAAACAGAAGATTTAAATAAGATCCAGAGTCTCATCGAATAATCCACAAAATATCCAGGTTTCAATAAAAAATATCCTGTCATGCCAAGAACCAGGAAAATCTCAACTTAAATGAGAAAAGAAAAGCAATGGATGCCCAAACTAAGTTGACACAGATATTAAATTATCTGACAATGATTTTAAAGCAGTCATTATAAAAAGCATTCAGAAAGGAATGACAAACACTTGAAACAAATAACAAAAAAGGGTCTTAGGAAAGAAAAAGAAGATATAAAGAAGAACCAAATGGAATTTTTTTGAGTGGAAAAATACAATGACTGAAAGAAAAATTCAATGGATGAGCTTTAAAACAATAGAGGAGACAGGGGAAATAGTCCAACTTGAAGGCAGAGCAACAAAAATTACTCAATCTGAACAATAGAGAGAAAATACACTGAAAAAAATGAGAGGCTTAGGAACCTATGGGTCTATAACAAAAGATCTAACATTCGTGTCATTGGAATCCATGTCATGGAAGGAGAGGAGAATACAGATAGGGCTGAAAATCTACTTAAAGAAATAATGGCACAAATCCCCCAAATTCAGCAAAAGACCTAAACTTACAGATTCAATAAGCTGAACAAATCCCAAACAGGATAAACCCAAAGAAATCCACACGAAGACACACCAAATCAAACTTCTAAAAACCAAAGACAAAGAAAAAAATCTTGAAAGCATCAAGAGAGAACACATTACTTATGAAGGAAAAAAACTCAAATGACAGTAGATTTCACATTAGAAACCATGGAAGCCAGAAGGAAGTAGCACAGTGCTTTCAAGAGCTAAAAGAAAAGAACTGTCAACCCAGAGTTCTTTATCTCACAAAAATAACCTGCAGGAATGAAGGATAAAACAAAACATTATCTGATGAAGGAAAACTACGGAATTTGCTACTAACAGGCCTACACTAAAAGAATGGCTAAGGGAAACCCTTAAAATGTAAAAGGAAAGCTAAAAGAATAGATGTTGGAATATCAGGAAAGAAGAAAGAATGGTGGAAAGAGTAAAAATATTTGTATATATAATTACCTTTCCTCTTGAATTTTCTAAGTTAGTTAAAGCAAAAATTCGAACAATGTTTAATGTGGCTCTCTATGGAGGTAGAGGAAATTTTTAAGAAAGTTATATGGAGGAGTATAGAGGGCAGATTTCCTACACTTCACTTAAAGTGGTAAAATGTTCACAACAGTATACGGTGATAGGTTATGTATGTATAACACATTGAACTGAATGCAAATGAAAATACAACATATCCCTGTAATGCAGCTAAAGCAGCGATAAGAAGGAACTTAATGGCACTAAATGCTTACATTAGAAAAGAGAAAAAATGTAAAATCAGCAATCTAAACTTTCACTATAAAAAATTAGAAAAAGAAGAAAAAAGTAAACCCAAAAGCAAGCAGAATTAGTGAAAGAATAAAGTAAGCAGAAAGCAGTAAAATTCAAAATAGAAAGCCAAATGGGACAAAAAGCTGGTGCTTTGAAAAGATCAATAAAATTGGCTAACCTCTAGCAAGACCGATGATAAAAAGAGAGAAGACACACACCACCCCATATCAGGAATGAAATATGGGATACCATTACAAACCCTGAACTCATCAAATGAATGAAAAGGGAATACTATGAACAACTTTAAACTCAGAAGTTTGACAACTTAGATGAAATGGACCAATTCCTAGAAAAGCACGAACTACAACAACTCACACAATATAAATAGATAATTGGATTAGCCTCATAACTATCAAATAAATTGAATTTGTGATTAAAAACTTCCCCCAAAAGGGGCGCCTGGGTGGCTCAGTTGGTTAAGCGACTGCCTTCGGCTCAGGTCATGATCCTGGAGTCCCGGGATCGAGTCCCGCATCGGGCTCCCTGCTCGGCAGGGAGTCTGCTTCTCCCTCTGACCCTCCCCGCTCTCATGTGCTTTCTCTCTCTCATTCTCTCTCTCTCAAATAAATAAATAAAATCTTTAAAAATTAAAAAAAAAAAAGAACTTCCCCCAAAAGAAATCTTCAGGCCAAAATGACTTCATGGGAGAGTTCTACCAAACATTTAAGAAAAATTAACAATAATTCTTTGTAACCTCTCCCTGAAAATAGAAAACCCACACCTAACTCATTTTGTAAGGCTGATATTACATTGATACCAATATTAGACACAGATAGTAGGAAAAGAAAACTACAAATCAATATCCCTCATGAATATAGAAGCAAAATCTTTAACAAAATATTAGCAAATTGAATTCAGCAATATTTTAAAAGAATTACATAACTTGACCAAGAAACACACAGATGGCCAACAGACAAATGAAAAGATGCTCAACATCACTCATCAACAGAAAAATGCAAATAAAAATCATGATGAGGTATTACCTTACACCAGTCAAAATGGCTAGTATCAAAAAGACAAAAAATAACAAGTGTTGGTGATGAAGTGGAGAAAAGGGAATCCTCATGCAGTATTGGTAGGAATGTAAATTGGTACAGCCACTGTGAGTAACAGTATGGGGGTTCCTCAAAAAACTAAAAATAGATATCCCATATGATCCAGTAATTCCACTGGTGGTTATTTACCACCCCCCAAAACACAAAAAAGCAAAATCACAAATTCAAAAAGATATGCACTCCTATGTTTATTGCAGCATTATTTATAATAGCCAAAAACATGGAAGTAACCCAAGTGTCAATAGATGAATGGATAAAGAAGAGGTGGTGTATATATGTGGGTGTGTATGTGTATAATACGTGTGTGTATAGACACATACACACACAAAATGGAATATTACTCAGCCATTAAAAAAAGAATGAGACCTTGACATTTGTGACAACGTGGATGGACCTGGAGGGTATTATGCTAAGTGAAATAAGTCAGACAGAGAAAGACATATACCATATGATTTCAATTATGTGTGGAATCTAAACAAACAAAACAAACAAAAAAACAAAAACCCAAACAGACTCTTAAATACAGAGAACAAACTGGTGGTTGCTAGAGAGGAGGTAGGTGGGGGGGGATGGGCAAAATAGGAACAGGATTAAGAGGCACAAAGTTACAGTTATAAAATAAGTCATGGAGATGAAAAGTACAGTATGGGGAATATAATATTGTAATAACGTATGGTGACTACACTTTTCATGGTGAGCTTTGAGAAGTAAGTTGTGAAATCAGTATGTTGTACACCTGAAACTAAATAACGTTTATGTCAATTATAGTTAAGTAATAAATTTTTAAAAAGAAGAAGAAAGCAGAGGGGAAAAAAGAATTATGTGACTTGAAGTGGGATTTATTCCAGGAATGCAAAACGAGAATCAATCAATGTATCTACTGTATCAACAGGCAAAAGGAGAAAAATCACATAGTCACATCAGTTGATACAGAAAAAATATTTGGCAAGATTCAATGCCCATTAACAACTCTCAGAGAACTAAAAATAGAGGGGGAATGTCCTTAACTTGATGAAGAACATCTACCAAAAACCTACAGCCAACATCATACTTGATAGTGAAAGACAGAATGTTTTCCCTTTATGGTGAGAAACAAAGCAAAGATGCCCATTGTCACACTTGTAATCAACAAGTACTGGAAGTTCTAGCTTGCACCATAAGGCAAAGACATAAAAAGCATGCCAGTCAGAAAGGAAGAAATAAAACTGTTCCTATTCACAGGTGACACAATGATTGACATAGAAAATGCCAAGAAACCTAAAAGACAAATGAACAAATGGATTTCCACAACTAATAAGTGGTATTTGAAGATCTCAGGACACAAGATGAACACACAAAAATCCAACTGTATTTCTACTATTCATGAACATGTGGACACAGAAACTAAAATTATAGTACCACTTACAATCACTCAAAAAATGAAATACCTAAGTATAAATCTAACAAAACATGTACAGGACTTGTATGTTGAAAACTACAAAATGCTGATGAAAGAAATCAAAGAAGATCCAGATAAATGGAGAGGCAGTGTGTCTATATATTAGAAGACTCAATATGGTAAAGTTATCAGTTCTTCTGAAGTTGAAATACAGGTTTGATGCAATTCCTATCAAAATACCAGCAAGGTTTTTGGGGGGGCACCTGGGTCCTCAGTCAGTTAAGTGGCCAACTCTTGATTTAGGCTCAGGTCATGATCTCAGAGTCCTGGGATTGAGCCCCACATCTCCGCTCCACAGAGAGTCTGCTCAAGGATTTTCCCTCCCCTTCTCCCTCTCTCTCAAATAGGTGAATAAATCTTTTTATTTATTTATTTATTTATTTATTTTTTAAGATTTTATTTATTTATTTGAGAGCGAGAATGAGATAGAGAGAGAGCATGAGGGAGGAGAGTCAGAGGGAGAAGCAGACTCCCCGCCGAGCAGGGAGCCCGATGCGGGACTCGATCCCAGGACTCCAGGATCATGACCTGAGCCGAAGGCAGTGGCTTAACCAACTGAGCCACCCAGGCGCCCTGAATAAATCTTTTTAAAAAATACCCACAAGGTTTTTCTTTTGGGCAGATATTAAAAAGATTATTTTAAAATCCATATGGAAAAGCCAAGGAACTAGAATAGCTAAAAACAATTTATAAAAAGAATAACATAATGGGAGGAATCACTGTACCTGATTTTAAGACTTATTATATAGGGACAATAATCAAGACTGTGTGATGTTAGTGGAGAAACAGACACATGGTTCAGTAGAACAGAATAGGTACCCCAGAAATAGGCCCACAAGTATGCCCAACTTATTTTTGGCAAAGGTGTAAAAACAATTCAGTGGAGGAAAGATCACCCTTTCAACAGATGGTGCTAGAGCAATTGGACGTTCATAGGCAAAAAAATGAACCCTGACCTAATCCTCACACCTTAGACAAAAATTACTCAAAATAGGTCAATTATTTAAACGTAAAATGTAAAACTGGAAAACTTTTTAAAAGAAAACACAGGAGAAAGTCTGCAGTACCTAGGGCTTGATGAAGAGTTCTCAGATCTAACATGACAGGCACAATCTATTACCTAAAAAATAGATAATTTGGAATTTATCAAAATTAAGATGTTTTGCTCTACAAAAGTTCCTATAAAGAGGATAAAAAGACAAATTACATTGTGAGAGAAAATATTTGCAAATCACATATCTAACAAAGGACTTATATCTAGAATATATAAAGGTGTCTCAAAACTCAGTAGCAAAAATCAAACAATCCAGTTGGAAAATGGGCAAAAGACATGAAGAGACATTTCACTGAAGAAGATATATGGATAACAAATAAGCACGTGAAAAGATGTTCAAAATCCGTAAGCATTAGGAAATACAAATGAAGAAAATGATGAGCTATCACTCCACACCAATTAGAATGGCTAAAAGGAAAAGAAAATAGTGACAATACCAAATGCTGATGAGGATAAAGATAAACTAAGTTTCACATATTGCTAGTGGGAACGTGGTTTACGGTGGTTTCTTCAAAAGCTAAGCATACACTTACCATGGAACCCATCAATTGCACCTCTGGGTATTTATCCCAGAGAAATGAAAACTTGCCCACACAAAAACCTCTGCATTAATGTTCATAGCAGCGTTATTTGCAAGAGCCCCAAACTGGAAACAACCAAAATAGCCCTAAGTAGGTACTTGGTTAAACAAACTAGTGCATCCATATTATATCACAATCAAAAGAAACAAACTCTTGATACATGCATCAATGAATTTCCAGGGAATTATGCTGAGTGACAAAGCTAATACCAAAGATCATATGCTATACAATTACACTTACGTAACATTCTCGATATGACAAAATTACAGAGTTTGGGAGTAGATTAGCAGTTGCCAGGGGTTAGGGATGGTGGGGTAAAGGGGGCTGGGTGTAACTATAAAGAGGGAGAATGAAGGAAGACTTTGTAGTGATGGAACAATTCTGGGTCTTGATTTTGGTGGTGGTTACACAAATCTGCATGTGATAAAATAGCATAAAACTACATGCACACATTATACCAATGCCAGTTTCCTGGATTTGATATTCTACTTTAATTATGTAAGATGTAGCCATTGGAAAACACTAGATAGAGGATACATGGAACCCATCTGTATTCTTTTTTTCTTATAAAATTTTTATTAGGATATGATTCATACCATAATTAATTCACCCTTTAACATGTACAGTATTTTTAGTATATTTACAATGTTGCACAAATATTTTCACCATCTAATTCCAGAACATTTTCATCACCCCAAAACAAAACTCGGTACCCATTAGAAGTCACCCCTCATTTTCTCCCATCCCTGGCAATCACTAAGGTACTGTCTATCTCTATGGATTTGCCTATTCTGGACATTTCACATAAATGGAATCGTATAATTTGTGGTCCTCTTGATTGACTCCTTTCATCTAGCATAATGTTTTTAAGGTTCACCCATGTTGCAGCATGTATCAGTACTTCATTCCCTTTTATGACTAAGTAATATTTCCTTGTATATGTATATATATTCACAGATATCACATTTTTTCTATCCACTCATCAGGTGATGGACATATAGACTGTTTCCACTTTTTGGCTATTGTGAATAATGCTTCTATGAACATTCATGTACAAGTTTTTATGTAAACATGTTTCCAATTTCCTTGGGTATCTACACTAGCAGTGGAATTATTGGGTTGTATGGTAACTTATGTTTAACATTTTGAGGAATGGCCAGACTGTTTTCCAAAGAGGCTGCATCATTTTACATTCCCATCAGCAAAGTCTGAGGGTTCAAATTTCTCCATATCCTCACCAACATTTGTTCTTTTCTGACCTTCTGATTCTAGCCATCCTAGTGGGTGTGAAATGGTATTTCATTGTTTTGATTTGCATTTCACTAGTGACTAATGATGTTGAACATCTTTTCATGTGCTTGTTGGTCCTCCGTGTATCTTCTTGGAGAAATGGATACTCAAATCCTTTGCACGTTTTAAAATTACATTTTTATTGTTAACTTTTAAATGTTCTTCATATACTCCAGATGCTAGTCTCTTATCAGATATATGATTTGCAAATATTTTCTCCTTTCTCATTCTGTGGGTTGTCTTTTTACTTTCTTGATAGCATCCTTTGAAGCACAGAAATCTGGATGAAATCCAGTTTATCTGTTTCTTTTTCTTTTGTTGCTGGTCCTTTTGGTGTCATATCTAAAAAACCACTGTCTAATCCAAGGTCAAAAAGTTTTACACCTATGTTTTCTTCTACGAGTTGTACTGTTTTAGCTCTTAACTCTAGGTCTATTATCTATTTTGAGGTATTTTTATATGGCGTAAAGTAGAGGTCCAAATTCATTCTTTTGCATGTGGATACCTATCTGTGCCAGCACCATTTGTTGAACAGACAATTCTTTCCCCACCGAATGGTCTCGATGCCGTCATTGGAAATCAATTGGACATATTTATGTATGGGTTTATTTCTAGACTCTCAATTCATTTCTATCCATCTATTTGTCTATCTATATTCCAGTATCACACAGACTTGGTTTAATACAGCTTTATAGCAAATTTTAAAATCGGGAAGTTTCAAAGAAACAACTTTGTTCTTTTTCAAGATTGTTGTATTAGTCACGGTTCTTCAGAAAAAGAGAACCAATAATATATATATATATATATTCATACTTCCATATATACTATAATAATATATAATATATTATATCATATATCATTATATATGCAAATTATTATATATGTAATATAATGTAAATGTAATATAATGTAAAATGTAAAATTATTATATATGTGAATTATTTATATATAAATAATCATTATATATGTGTATATATATATGTATATTATATATATATATATAAATCCATGTGATTATGGAGGTTGAGAAGTCCTACAATCTGTCATCTGCAAGTTGAAGACCCAGGAAAGTTGGTGCTCTAGTTTGAAGGCCTGAGAGGTGGAGAGCCAATGGTGTAAATTCCAGTCAGGTCTGAAGGCCTGAAAATGAGAAACACGGAGGGCAGGAAAAAAAATTGATTTTCCAGCTCAACAGTCAGGCAGAGAATGAATTCAACCCTACTTTGCCTCTTTGTTCTATTCAGGCCCTCAACAGATTGTATGATGCCCACACTGGAGAGAGCTGTCTGCTTTACTCTGTCTATTATTTCAAATGCTAATCTCTTCCAGAAACACCTTCACAGACACACCCAGAAATAACATTTAATCAGCTATCTGGACATCCCATGGCCCAGTCAAGTTGACACATAACATTAACCATCACAGTTGTTTTGGCTATTCTTGGCCCTTGTATTTCCATTTAAATTTTAGCATCAGCCTGTCAATTTCTGTAAAATCCTGTAAATTTTAGTATGTGTGGTTTTGTCTTTATTTATCTCAAAATATTTTCTAATTCCCTTTGTGATTTCTTCTTTGACCCACTGGTTATTTAGGAGTGTGCCTGGAAATGAGTTTAATTTCCTTATATTTGTGATATCATCAAGGTTATTTCTGTTATTGATTTCTAATTTCATTCCATTGTGATCAGAGAACATACTTTGAATAACTTAAATCCTTTTATATGTACTGAAACTTTTCTATGACCTGACATATAGTCTATTTGGAGAAAGTTTTATGGACACAGGCAGAGTATGTTTTCTGCTCTTGTTGGGCAGAGTGTTCTGTAGAAGTCTTTGGGTCTAGTTGGTTTATTGTGTTGTTTGAGTCTTCTTTTTCCATGTTGACCTTCTGTCTTATTCTATCCATCATGGAAAGTAAGGTACTGAGGTCTCCAACTATTATTTTTCCCTTCAATTCTGTCAGTTTGGGATGCATGTATTTTGGAGCTCTGTTGTTAGGTACACATATTTTTATAATTGTTATATTGCTTGCTAGATGAATCCTTTGATCAAAATAAAATATTTTTCTTTATCTCTAGTAACAACTTTTGCCATAAAGTCTATTTTGCCTTATATTAGTATAGCTATTCCAGATCTCTGTCGGTTCCTGTTTGCATGGTATATCTTTCTCTATTATTTTTATTTTCAACCTATTTGTATCTGAATCTAAAGTGTGTCTCTTTTGTACGGCATATATGATTGAATCATGGGTTTTTTAAATCCATTTTGCCAATCTCTACCTTTATGCAGAATATGTAATCTATTTGCCTCAATGCAATTACTAATATGATAGGATTTATATCTGCCATTGTGCCATTTGTTTTCTGTATACATTGTCTTTTTTTTGATCCTTTATTCCTCCATTACTGCTTTCTTTTGTGTTACATAGGTATCTTCTGACATATCATTTTATTCTTCTTTTTGTTTCTTTCACTATTTGTTTAGTTATTTTCTTATTGGTTGCCCTGGGGATTATAATCAGTATCTCAGTTTATAACAATCAAGTTCAGATTAAGACAAATTTAATTTCAATAGTATACAAAAATTTTACTCCTATATAATTCCATTCCTTCCTCCCTCTTTTATGTTTTTATTGTCAAACAAATTACATTATTTTGCAGTGTATATACATCAACAGATTTATAATTATTGTTTTGTGCAGTTGTCTTTCAAATCAGATGGTAGAGAAAAAGCACTGTAAACAAAAAATACTGCTGTTCTTTATTTTTTCATGTGGATTCAAGTTACTGTTTGGCATTCTTTCATTTACACCTGAATTTTTATTTCTAATAGGGCAGGTCTGGTAATGATGGATCTTCTCAGTTTTTGTGTATCTGGAAATGTTTTAATTTCTTGAGGGATTGTTTTGCTGGATATAGAATTCTTAGTTGAAAACATTTTTCTTTCAGCACTCTGAATATATTATCCCACTCCCTTTTGGCCTCCATTGTTTCTAATGAGACATCAACTATAGTTTTGTTGAGAATTTCTTTTATGTGATGAGTCACTTTTCTCTTGTTTCTTTTGAGATTCTATCTTTGCCTTTGGCTTTTGACTGATCATACTGTGTCAAGGTATAGATCTCTTTTTGAATTTATCCTACTTGGAGTCATTAAGCTTCTTGGATGTGTAGATTATTGTTTTTCCTCAAATTTGGAAAGTTTTCAGTCATTTTTTCTTTTTTTTTTAAGATTTTATTTATTTATTTGACACAGAGAGACAGAGTGAGAGAGGGAACACAAGCAGGGGGAGTGGGAGAGGGAGAAGCAGGCTTCCCGTGGAGCAGGGAACCCGATGTGGGGCTCGATCCCAGGACGCTGGGATCATGACCTGAGCCGAAGGCAGATGCTTAACATCAGTCATTTTTTCTTAAAATATTCTTTCTACACTTTTCTCTCTCACCTATCTTTTGGGACTCCTGTCATGAGCATGTTGGTATGTTTACTGATTTCCCACAGCTCCCTGAGGCTCTGTTCATTTTTCTTCATTTTTTTCTTTCTGTTCTTCAGACTGAATAATCTTAATTGACCTATCTTCAAGCTTGCTGATTCCTCCTTCTATCTGCTTAAATTTGATGTTGACCCCTCTAGTGAATTTTTTATTTCAATTATTGTACTTTTCACCTCCAGAATTTATATTTGGTTCTTTTTATATAATCTATCTTTTATATTCTCTGTTTGGTGAGACATTGTGGTATTTTCCTCCATTTAAACTTGGTTTCCCTTAGTTCTTTGAACATATTATGAAAGTCTTTGTCTAATAAGTTTAAAGTCTGGGCTTCCTTTGGGACAATTTTATGGACTCCTTTTTCCCCTGTGTATAGACCATAGTTTCTTGTTTCTTTGCATGTTTGTTTTGTTGTTGTTGTTGTTGTTGGAAACTGAACATTTAAAATAATATGATATGACAACTATGAAAATCAGACTATCCCCTATCCCAGGGTGTGTTGTTGTTGCTGTTTGTTGCAGTTGTTGCTGTTCATTTGTTTAGTGAGTTTTCTGAACTAATTCCATAAAGTATGTATTCTTTGTCATGTGTGGCCAGTCAAAGTCTGTGCTTCGTTAGCTTAATGGCCAGCTAATGATTAGACAGAAAGTTTTTTAAATGCCTGGAACTAATAAGTCTCTCAGACTTTGTGAAAGGGATCTGTGTGCATGTTGGGGGGCACATCTTTAATACTCAGCCAGGCAATTTACAACTCCACCTTAGCCCTCACTTCCTGCTTGTTCAGAGGCTCAATGTCAGCCAGAGTTGAAAGCTTAGGGTCTTCTCAGTTATTTCACAAGCAGGTGTACAAGCTTGTGTGGTCTTCTAGGTTCCCAGGAATATCTGAGAGCTTTTCCAAGCCTCCTATCTCAACATATCATTCTCTACCTTTTTTTATTAAGTTTTTTGGTTAGCCTATTTTTTGCTCCAACTTTTAGCCACTACCTTGGGCAACCACAATATTAAACAATTAAAAATTCCCACTGATTGTTTTCAACAAAATGCCCCTGAGGAAAAAGCTATTTGCACTGAGTGAGCTCTAAGTCTGGTTAAATAAAGATAGGTCTTGCAAGTTGTGTCTTGATGTGAACCATGAGATAGGTCAAAGAGTGACAATTCTCTGAGAATGGGGTTATCCTGTTCCTTTTTCTCCAGTGGTTGCTAGGTTGTTGGTTTCCCTTGTGATTTCATGCTGTTCATATTCAAGGCTACTGTAAAGCTGGGGAGCATGGATGGGGATAAGGGAAATTAAAATACCAAAAAGCTCACTATCCTTACCAAGATACAGTCTCTTTTCTTGAATGAACACTCCCTGGATTGCTGCAAACCTTTGGCTAATTTCCAGAGTTCTGAAAAAGTTGATCCTGATAATTTCTACCATTGTTCTGGTTGTTTTTATGGAGGAGGGGATTTTTGGAGGTACTTATTTTGTCATTCTTGCTAATGAATGTCTGTACTATCTTTGCAATTTCCTGTGAATCTATAATCATTTCAATGTAAAAAGCTAAAAAGTATTGTTAAGGGAAACCTAGGATATAGGTATACCAACAAATGACCAGTCACCTGCCTTGGCTGCCCTGTAGCTCCTGGGACTGTCTATCACCTGTTTCTGAACAATCATTTTGTACAATAGCCCTATAAAGTGGACATCTCTGGGCCCATTTAACAACCAAGGAAACTAAGGATCAGAGAGGTTCAATGATTTGGCCAAAGTTGCAGAGCTAGAAAAGAGCTGAGCTGGAAATTCCAATTTATATGAGCCTCATTCCCAAGCTTCTTTTTCCATTGCTTTGATTCCGTTACTTATCCAACAAACCTTTCTGAAACATCTACTATGTAACAGGCACTACTATAGATGCTGGGGATACAGCAATAAACAAAACAAAGCACTGTCCTTCATGGAGCTAATAACTTAGTGGAGGAAGACAGACAATCAAATCTATAATAACTAAACAATATGCTTAATAGTGATGAGTGCTATAAGAAAAATGAAGCAGTGTAATGGTCAGGGAGTAATGGTGGTGGTGGAAGTTGCTATTTTAGCTTGGTTAAGCAGGTAAGGCCTCTTTGAAAAGGTGGCATCTGAGCAGAAATCTGAATAAAGGAAGAGAGCTAGATATACAGATGGTTAGAGAAAAAGTATCCCAGGCAGTGGGAAGAGTAAATGCAAAGATCCTCAGGTGAGAGTGTGCCTGGAATGTTTGAGGAATAGCAAGAGCAATGGGCTGGAGCAGAGTAAATGGAGGGAGAGTAGGAGATGAAGTAGGAGAGGTAAGGGTGGTGGTGGAGATAGATCACATGGGCAGTGAGTCTCACCTAGACTCATCTAGGGGGCTTCTTAAACTCCCCACACCCAGGCTGCATCCCAGACCAATTAAGTCAGAACCTCTGGGGATGAGACCAGATATCAGTATTTTAAAAAAAGGTAGAGATCTAAATACTAAAAATCCCTAGATGGCTCCAATGTGCAGCCAAATTTGGAAACCCATGATGCAGTGTCTTATATATCACTGCAAGATATTTGGCATTTACTATGGTTGTTGAGAAGCCAAGGGATGGTTTTGAGTGCAGGCATGATATGATGTGGTATGTGTTTTAACAGGATCCTACTGACTTTTGTATTTAGGGTAGACTGAGGTGGGAAAGGGTAGAAGCAGGGAGAAGAGTCAGGGGCTAGTATAGTCAGTCTGGTGAGAGATAAATGGAGGCCCAGATTGTGTCATGTGAGAAATTCAAAATCTTAAGTCAGAGAGGGGGAAGGACTGGCCTCAGGATTTATGGCATCATTGGTAGCATGAAAACCACAGTTACGTCTCTTAGATTGCAGAAGCAATCTGCATTGTTCCAAGTCTGCCCTCCTGGGAATCCTCAGAAGGTGAGGCCAGTCATGGGGTCATTCTTAAGCTCCCTCAATGCAGGGAATGGGAGTAGAGCTGGCCCGTAGTCTGACCAAAGAAGCAACCTGGGCAAGGTCATAGGGAGCTGGCAGGTGCGCTGGAATCCATGGGGAATTCCCAGGGTTTCTGTATTCTGATTCCCACGAAGGTTATTGGAAGGAAACTGCCAGGAGGCACTGACTCAGAGTGGCCATCCCTCCTCAGTCAATGGCAAATTTCACTTTAAGAAACACAAGTCAGCTGGCTCTTGTTCTGACCAGCTCAGGTCACTGCTGTAAGTGCTGGAGGCTAGACCATGGAGGGATTGGGATAGGACATGGTCACCTGGGCCTCAGGATATGGGAAGAGGTCATGTCACCTATGAAATGCCTCCCAGGTCAGAAGTGGCCAAGCTTCAGCCCATAACCACCAGGGCTCCTTTCTAGCTCCTCACCACAAAAGGGTAAGAGGTGAGAGCTCCACTGTGTGTCAGATAGTCCATGCCCTCTCAGGCCAAATCTAAAACCACCTATCAGGTAAGGACTATTTTATCGCTGAGGAACCTGAGGCTTAGAGAGGCGAGGTCCAAGGTTCCACAGCAGGAAGTTGGCAGGGCTGGGATTTACATGCAAGTCGGTCTGATGCCCATACCTGTGTTCTCTTCCTCACATCATACCACCTACTCTCAAGTTACTTTGAAGCTACTCAGGAACATATGCACTCACCAGTAATAAAAGACTGGCTAGGCAGCCAATGGAGAAGATGCAGAGAGTGCTGGTGGTATTCCAAGGCAGAAGACATCAGGAAAGCCTTTCTGGAGGAAGTAACATGGAACAGCTGAAGGCCTTGATGGCTGGGTAGAGTTTGGCCATGTAGAAAGAGTGTTGGAAAAGGCACAGCAGGCCAAGGGAACCCAGTGAGCAGAAAAGCCTGGAGTTGGGCATAGATAAGGCAAGTCCACATATTTATTTTTGTATCTAACAACACTGATATGGCTCTTGCTCTGTGCCAGACACTGTTTCAAGGGCTTTACATAGAGCAACTAATTTAAATCTCACAACAGTTTTTCATAGAGCAGGAGACCAGTCTTTGATGAGTCCAGTTTGGCTGAGGCATAAGATTTATTAGTGGGAAAATGGACTTAAAGCTGGAAACGTGTATTGGAGCTTTATGTAGAAGGCCCTGGATGGCAGGCTAAGGAACTTGTACTTCATTCAGAAGGTCATAGGAAATCATTGAGGAGTTCTAAGCAAGTGTGCAAGAGTATCCAAAGTGTACACTTCAAAGACTCATCTGGAAACCACTGAGAGAGATAAGGCATGGGGGGGGGGGGAATAGGAGAAAACTTGACCTCAGGCAGGCACAGAGTAGATGGACAGGTGCTGATTAATTAGTGGCATACCTAAGAGGTGGAATCAACAGGATGACAGGGATGAAGGAGAGGGAGGAGCCCAAGGGGATAAGATTTTCAGATCTAGGAGTAAGTAACCTGGGCCCCAACCTCAGAACTGCCAGGAACATCTAGTATGGTCCTGGACACATCTCTAGCCCTCCCTGGGTCTCAGTCTCCTCATCTATACCATGAGAGTGCTGAGTATGTTTTGTCAGTAACGGCTCAGCCAAGGTTGATGTTTTTTGCCTGTGGTTCTAGATGTCAGGGGAGGATGTCAAACTGTTGTCCAAGATGTGGCCTTCCAAAGAGAATGGGCTCCAGAGTGAGACCTCTTCGGGCTCAATTCCCACTCAGTAAACTGCTCACAGCTCAGATTCCTCTTCTGTAAACTGGGGACAATAAAAATAATCCTTACCTTAGAGGGCTAGAGTGAAGACTTGACAAGGTCATGCTCAATACATACAGTGACTTCCATCCTCATTAGATGTTGCTTCTCTAGCTGATGGGCGTAGAGGGTATGAGAACAGGCTCAGAGGCACTCAGGGACAGGAACCCCCAGGAGCTGATGGGTGACTTCCCAGCTCCAAGCTTCAGGGGCCCAGCATAGCACTTGGCAGTCTACAGAACTCTTTTCCACCCCGACACGCCCGGGAAGTAGGAATGGTGGTCACCATTTTAGAGGGGAGGCCTAGTTGGGATGTCAGGGGGCATGACCTGAAGATTGGCTTTCCCATTAAGTCATGTGTAACTTGTGCAAGCCCGTTGGTGTACCAGAGCTGCAAGGGCCCCTAGAGAACCACCAGGAATCTCCCCATGGTGTGTCAGAGGATATCCTCTTGGCCATCTCCAGAGCCGCTGGGGACACCAAAGCCTGAGCAAGAACAGGTGCCACCAGGAGGCCAGGCCTGGCTTTTATTTGCCACTGGGCTGGGCGCCATGCAGCTTGCCCAGGGCCATGATTTGGGCCCAAATTGCGGTGTTTGGTTCCTTTCTTTATGTCTCCTCTTGTAACTCCAGCTTAACACTCCCCAGATGGCCATTCCTGCCGGCTCCCTGCCCACGCCGCCATTCAGACGGGAAAACAATCATTTTGCAGCCCCATTAATTAAAGACTAATTGCTGATTGGAAACACATTGACTGGGCCCTGAGCCGGTATCACATTGTGGGCCCTCTGGCCCTGATGAAGGCCTGGCCCTAACGAGCCTCTGGCCCCCCAGCGGCTTGCTCGCTTACTGCGCAGCAGCAGAATTGGGCCTGGACTTAGGCTAATGAGGTGTCAGCTGACTATTAGAACCACATTGATGGGGGAGGCTGGCGATTGGACCAGAGAGGAGCTGCCACATGCAGCAGCCATTAGATCTGAAGTTGTTCATCTTCCAGCTAGGTCTCCCTCCAAGAAAGGCAGTCTCCCCTGACCCAGTGTACTCCAGACCCCTATTCAGCCACCAAACACCTACTCTGTGCCAAGACCTGGGGATACAGAAATGAGTAATAATAGTTGCATTTATTGAGCACTCACTGTAAACCGGGTGATGGTCTAAGTGCTTTACGTGGACTCTCCTTTCTTTCTCGCAAAAGCCCTCTGGCAAGTTGGTTCTATTATAATCCACATTTTACAGACAGAAACGGAGGCATGGAGTGGCAAAGAGACTTACTCAAATGCACACATCTACTAAATGGCAGTACAAGGGTTCAAAGCCAGGCAGAAAGCCACTTCACTCTACTGGGCCTTGGTCTTGCCAGGGAAGAATGGCCAGTCTCGTAGATCACAAAGGAAGGTGCTCTTATTACAGGATGCGCGGGAAAGGCCCGTGGTGGAGACAAGCCCAGGAGGCTCTGGGAGTCCAGGGGAGGGCCATTTAACGCAGACACAGGAGAAGGAGACAAGTCCGGGCCAGCTTCCAGGAGGAAGTAACACCTGAACTGAGTCCTAAAGGACATAAGGAATGCGCCAGGCACTGAAAGGGTGGAGGGCTGACGAAAAAGCAGACCCTTCAGGCAACAGGGAGTTGTTTGGAGAGCTCCCAGCAAATGAATGGCTGTGAACGCAGGGTGGGGAGTGATGCAGTTAGCTCTGACCTTTCTGAAGTTCACTCCGGCTGAGGCCAGAGAGTGGATGGGAACGGAGAAAGAATGTGAACAGGGAGACCAGGTGGGAGGTTCCTGCTGTGGTCCAGATGAGAAGTATGGGGGCCTAGATTAGGGGCAAGGCAGTAGGGATGAAGAGCTATTTAGGAGGTGTTGTCAACAGACTTGGAGAGGGTAAACTGTGAGGGGGGGAGACAGAAGAGACTGGGATTCCCCTCCCAGCCCAGAAGTCATGACAGACCCAGCCACCAACCTGCTCAAAATCTTCTATGGCTCCCCAGCCCTATTTCTCCCTAGGGAGAATCCCAGCCCTTCCCCTAGCTATTGGCTTTAGGCAAAGGGTCCAACCTCTGAACCTCAATTCACTCATTTTAATAACTGTTCCCATAGTTCCAGGTTCACAGGATTGCTGTGAGAACTAACCGAGTTCCTGTGTGCATGTCCCTCACAGGGTGCCAGGCAGCCACTAGGAGTCTCCAGAGATGAGGGGTTGGCAAATGTTAATTCCCATATCCCCTTCCCCTGCCTCCCTCTGTCACCCCAAGATCCAGTCATACTCAACCATTCAAGTACAAAACCCAGACACAGCCACCTCCCTACTTTTGCTGCTTCTGCTCCCATCCCCATCCATGCAAAGCCTCCCCGTCCTCCAGGCTCAAATGCAACCTCTTCCTAGAAGCTTCCCCTGATTTCACTCTGGCCAGAAGAAACGGCCCTATCCTCTACCACCCCATAGCCCTTTATTTATGAGCAACAAAACTGTCTGTGTCCCTCCCTTCCCTGCAAGATGGAGCGGAGGGAGAGAGGCCTGGGCACATGGGCCAGAGGATAAATGAATATGTAGTTAATACTGGACAGCTCATGAGGGTAGACAGCTATGTTGGCCCCTAGGACTTCCTTTGTGCTCACACTCTGCCCCAGGAGGCCCCAACCCAGATGCCCATTCAGGCCAAGTGAGGGATGTAAGTGAAGAAATGGAGTAAGTTTCAGGAAGCCATAGTACAAGCAGGTTGAGGAATGGCAGCTAGGATGACAACAACAGGGAGTACTAAGGGCTGGGCTAAAGTAGCAATTATGTGTCCAGTCTCCAGGAGCAGTGGGTCCTCAAATACAGCTGGTTGTTGCCATGTTGGAACGCTAGCCCTGGGTTGCCAGGGCTACTGAATTTTTCAAGAGGAGTAGGAAATTTGGAATTTTTTAATAAAATCACCCCATTTTGCCATCTTGATGACTAATCTTAAAGTTCCTAGAAATATTCTGCGAGTTAAACAAAACATATCTGTTGGCTGAGTTTGGCGTGTGAGCTGCACCCCACTGAGCACTCAGCTCTGCACCAGACACTGCTGGGCAGTGCTAGGCAAAGAGACACAGAGGTCTCAGGGGTATTAGAGTCCTGTGGGGGAGACAGACGTGTCCACAGACCCTCAGGGGCCATGGCTACAGTGGTTATACATGTGGGCCTGGAGTCAGACAGATGTGAGTTCATGTGCTGGCTCTGCCGTGTACTAGCTGTGTGTCCCTGGGCAAGTTACTCAAGCTCTCTGAGAATCAGCTTTTGTCTATAGGGGGAAAAAAGGTTAAAAATCATCTCCCAGGATTGCCATTGCTGCCAAATGAGCTAATGACTAGTGAGTCCTTTGTGAATCATGAGTTGTGCAGGTGTGTGGGGATGTTCCAAGGGCCTGGGATTATAGGGTTGGGGCCACGCCCGGAGTGGGCTGAGCCTCTGGGGTGCATCCAGCTGTGCATCTAGAAGCTGAATGGTAAGAGCATTCTGGGAAAAAGAAGGCAAAGAGCCTTGGCTCAGAGCCACATGGCAAGGTGCTGTCCACTGCCTGTTCCCGCCACCATCCTAGCAGTGTGCAAGGATTTTCTGACCAGATGCTGGGAAAGGTGGAGATCTAGAAAGAGGAAAGTACCTGCCTGAGGTGGGACAAATCCTAGAAACCCCAAAATTCTATCTGTACTCCATAGCTACCATCCTACACTTAGCCAGTACTTACTATGTGCCAGGCACTGTTCTAAACACTTTTATATACATTGGCTTATTTAACACCCCGCCCCCCATGAGCCTGTGAGGTACATACCACTGTTTCTAGCTTACAGATGAGGACACTGGAGCACAGAGAGGTTAAGTCAAACGGCAAGTAAACAGTGGAACCGGGACCTGAAGCTGAGCTGTCTGGCTCTCAGGTCTGTATTATCTGGATTAAACCCCTCGATGAAATTCTCTCTGTTGAAAGACCTAGACTGGTTTCTGTTGTCCTGACTACATTCTAAGAGACACAGTCTCCCTGTGTGCCATGGGAAGAGAAGGGGCTGTCACAGTGTGCTTCGACATGAATAACCCTTCCCATCTTGACGGTGGCAGGCTATGCCTGGTCCCATGCCCCCAGGACCGCAGGAACACCATCATGCTGGATCTCAGGGTCCTAGGCTAGTGTATGTGTACGTCCCTCACAGCAGTCTCTGCTTCCCCCGGGCAAGGCCTGAAGGCTTTGAGGGAGAGACTGCGAACCAGGCAGGGAGTGAGGAGGAGGCTGAAGCTGAAGCAGAGAGCCAGGTGATCGCTGCGTGGTCTGAGGCCAGCCAGATCAGCAGAAGGGCCTAGTGGTTAGCCCTATGCTCCAGAACCCCGCACACCCACCTCCACACACGGACACATGCACATACTCACCCTACTCCCATCATACACACATTTAGGCACACACACGAACACATACTCACCCACCCAGCTACAGTTACACACACACACACACACACACACTAAATACGCACATGCCCAGACACACACAGAGAAGCTCCTACACACACTGTCCCCCAACACCCTCATACATCCAGACACATGTGTGAAAACACAGGCACACACATGCGTGAACACCCACAGTTATGCATGTAGTTTCCCGGGAAGGCTTGGAAGGGATTGTTCCAGCCCAGCCCACAGCACAGCGTGCTTCCCTCAGATCTCTACTTTCGTCTTCGGGGGACGAAGACACTCACCGAACGGAAAAATGCCTCCAGCAAATGCCACCCACTCGGCGTCAGCTCAGCCTCCGTTCCTGGCCTCCGCCATTCAGGGATCGGGCAGGGTGACAGCTCCAAGTTTCTGCTTGGACCCATGTGGGTGGGGGAGGGGATGAGGCAAAAGAAAAAAATTTGTAGTGACAATAAAGTCTAAAGACAACGGTCGACCTTCAGAGTCTGTGTGAGCTTGCTTAGGGGGGAAAGCTGGGGAAACGTGTGGTACGTCAGTGGAGTCGGTGGGCTGAGTCAGGTGTGTTGGCGCAAATACGAACTTCACCACAGACTGGCTGTGTAACCTTGGGAAGTCACTTCTGTCTCAGAGTTTGGTTTTCCTATGAGCATAGGGATGTGGAGCACGAACTCCGGAGTTGGAATGCCTGTGTTTGAATTCTGGCTATGTTTTTTGTTTTTGTTTTTTTTACCAACTGCAGGAGCTTGGGCAAGTTAGTGAACCTCTCTGTGCCTCAGTTTCATCACATGTATAAATAAGGGGGATAACAGTATCTAGCTCATAGGATGGTTGTCAAGTAGTGTCAAATAACTGGACGCCCATCAAGCTCTGAGAATAAGTGCCTGCGCTGTAGTAAGCACCATGCAAGCGGTGTTGTAAGATGAGGATACAAAGAGCTACTGCCCAGGATTATGGGAAGAGTGTATAAGACAATGACTTAGCAAGGGCTCAGTAAGCTCCTAGTGATGCATGTGCACGGGCAGCCTCTACCTGGCCCAACACTACCAGCTGGATCTGGAGGCTGGGATGGGGCTAGAGTCTTGGCCTGAGCAGAAAGGGCTCCATGCGGGGCGCCTGGGTGGCTCAGTTGGTTAAGCGACTGCCTTCGGCTCAGGTCATGATCCTGGAGTCCCGGGATCGAGTCCCACATCGGGCTCCCTGCTCAGCAGGGAGTCTGCTTCTCCCTCTGACCTTCCTCCTTCTCATGCTGTCTCTCATTCTCTCTCTCTCAAATAAATAAATAAATAAATAAATAAATAAATGAAATCTTTAAAAAAAAAAAAAAAGAAAGGGCTCCATGCAACATCTTAGGGCTTTCCCTTGCCAGCAGTTATGATACCTCCCTGGCCCTGCCTATCTGGCTGGCTTTTTAGAGCACACGAAACCCATCCCAGCTCCTTTCCCATTTGATCCATTGGAGTTTGCCTGGATCACTGCAGTAGCCTCCTGACTGATTCTCTGCCTCCACCCTTGCCCCCTGCACACTTCACTGAGAAGCCCAAGAGATCCTGTTACAACATAGGTTGAGACTTTCCCAAGGTTCCCCATATCGCTTGGAGTAAACACTATTGTACCTACACTGGCCTCTGGAACCTCCTGCAATCTGACCCCCCAGCATTTGCAGCTACTCCTCCTTTGTTCCCTGAACATCAGCCGCACTGGTCTCTTGGCTGTTTTTGAACCGTGCCAGGCATGCTCCCACCTCCAAGCCTTTGCACTGGTTGTTCTCTCTGCCCAGAACGATCTTCCCTCAGATATCTGTGTGCTAATTCTCGCACCTCTTTAAAGTCTTTGCTCAAATATCGCCTTCTCAGTGAGGCCTACTCTGACCACCTTCAGAAATTCTGTACCCCTCACTCTAGGATCCCCAATCCCTGATCTGTACCACCTTCTAACGTCCGATATAATTTTTTTTAAAGATTTTATTTATTCATTTGAGACAGAGAGAATGAGAGAGAGAGAGAGCACATGAGAGGGGGGAGGGTCAGAGGGAGAAGCAGGCTCCCCGCCGAGCAGGGAGCCCGATGCGGGACTCGATCCAGGGACTCCAGGATCATGACCTGAGCCGAAGGCAGTCACTTAACCAACTGAGCCACCCAGGCGCCCCTCGTCCGATATAATTTACTTTTTATGTTATTGTTTATTCATCTTCTCCTACTACACTGTTAACTCCATAAGGGGACTTTGTTTTGTTCTCTGATGTATCCCAAGTGCCCCAAACTGTACCTGGCACACAGTCAGACCACAGTGAATTTTGGTGAAGGAACATGGAATGAACACAGCTCTTTCCAGCTCCCCTGGCTGTAATAAGAATGTTGAGCTAGAGGGGTGAATCTGGAGGTAGAGGAGCAGTGGGGAGACTGCCGGAGTCCTCCCTGTATGGAGGACTTTAAGCCGGACCCAGAGCAGTGGTGGGGGAGGGCAGCACTGAGGGGAAGGCAGGATCCAGGAGAGCAGGAACCTAGTCCTGTTTGCTTGCTGATGGCTTCCCAGGGCCTGGCACTGTGCCTAGCGGAGTCCAGGCTCAATGACTATTTGTTGAGTGAATGATTAAAAGCACGAGCCATTCCAACATTTGCCAACTTGATTGGATGTGGGGGAAGAAGAATAATCCAAAGATAACACCCTCAGCTTGAGCCTGGGTAACCAAGAAAGTAATTGGAAATGTTCCCAAGTGCTGGAATCAAAAACCCAGAGATTTCACACACATCACACCTTCAGACATCAACTCAAACATCTCTTCCTCTCGAGGTCTTTTCTGCTCCCGCAGTTTAAACCAGCTTCATCTGATTGACTTTCCCATGGCCCTCTGAACTTGGCCTCAGGAGTGCTGACCTCACTTGAATTTATTACTTCTCCAGGGCCTAGAAGTGTGTCTCGGGGCTCAGGCAAACATTCCAATTGGCTCTCCGTGCTCCACCCTTCCTCTCCTCCTGTTCCTCCTCCTCCTTCTCCTCTTCTTCTTCTCCCTTTTCTCTCCCTCCTCCCCACCCTCCTGCCCCCCCCCCCCAGCTCCCCCTCCTTCTTTCCCACTGCTTCTCCTCTACCTCCTTTCACTCTGGTCATCATAAGCTGAGTATTCACGGAACTTCAGCCAGTGGTTTGGATTAACCACAGGAACTGAAGGATGACCTGACCTGCAGGGCGGGGGTAGGGTGGGAAGTGGGACAATGTATACAAGATTTTGGCCCTAGTTCACCTGAAATTGGAGACTCTCAGGTCTGAGCTACAGGCACTGGGAACTGGGTTTGAGGTTTATAAACCTCACACCACATAGATCGTAGCCTCCAACAGACATAGACACTTTGTGACCCACAGCATGTCCCTACTACACACCAGCACCCTGACACCCAAGTCTCCCAGTATACCCACATCACACTTGCAGCCAAGTGCGATGCATTCCCCATAGCACCCCCACCTCCGCGAGACAACACACTCATCATAGCATCTACCAGACCCCAGACCACTGACACAGCATAAGCACATAGGACACAGTGACACCTGACACGCACACACCAGCCCCAAAGCATGGCAGCCTCCAACCTCTGGCACACAATACACAGAGTAAATGCTCAACACTTGCACGGCACAGGGACAGCCCAAGAAACACTCCTGAGGCACCCAGCAGTTTCGGACACAGTGACACAATACATGCATCACCACTGCCCCTGCTCATCGCGTGTGTGCGCGCGCGCGTGTGTGTGTGTGCACACATACATGCATGCACGCACACATAAATACATACACATGCACACAGAAGAGAGGAAAAGAGCTCTCCTCTCCTTGCCCTTCCTCCCGTCCCCATGTCTTGGGTTGCTGGGCCATGCCTGACCTATCCTAGGACAGTTGATCCAGAGCACAGCTGAATTGGTAGGTGCCATTTCCTAGAAGCCTGGGGATTTGGTCTCAGCTAATCAAACACATGATAGGAGGTTGGTGTTTGAACCTCAGCTCCAGGCTGATATGTGGTCCCCACCAATGAACTGCAGGCAGCAACTGGCTGCCATGGGATGCCCACAGGGAGGGAGCAACTGGACTGAGCTTTGTGGGTGGGAGCCAGGCAAGGCCCAAACTGACTTTGGGCGAGGGGACGCCTAGAGTCCAGGCTGCTCATGGTGAGAGGCACATAAGAAGGCATCACCAGCAGGGACCTGAGATAGAAGCTGAGTCCTGGGGTAAGAGAAGACACGACGCTGTGGTGGAAGGACAGGAAGATGGGTGGAGGAGAAAGAAAGGGTGAAATGAGAATCTCCAGGTTCCTCTGGCTTGCCCTAGGGAAAATGAGAGAGGCAGGCATTGGAAGGGGAGACAGGAAGAGCCAAAGCTGGAAGCTGGCATGGGGAATGGGTTGGAACTGAGGCTTCCAAAAAAGAATGAGAGGCTGGGGAGGGGTAGACAGGGACAAAGGACAAAGAAATGCACTTGGAAGCTATATAGTCAGCCCGGGGCATGTGACAGCCATGGGCACCCTTGCTGCCCAGAAGTGGGGGTGGAGAATTAGTCTTTGGTCAGGGAGAAGAGGACCCACTGATGAGAGCTTAAAGTGTACAGAAGTTGGCCATTACTGTGAGAAAGAAGAGTGGGCTGTTCATGAGGAGAACAAGGAAGAAGGGCATGTGGGCAAGAGACCATTGGCGAGAGCGGTCAGGCTACAGACACTGGGCTCATGATCACACAGGCAGAAGGTACCATAAAGATCTGCACCCCATCAGAACTCCCAACTCGGAAAAATTCTACTCTGACTTCAGGTCACCCAGAAGGTCATGGCCCACAGTTTTCTGTGCCAGGTGGGTAAGGATTGGCCAACTTCAGGCACTGGTCAAATTCTGACCTCAGTAGAACCAGAAGGTCAGGGGGAAGAAAGAGAAGGAGTCCTTTGGTCTTTTGGGGTTATCATGTGGCTAAAGAAGTCCCCAGGCAGTTGACTCAAAACCCATAACTGGCATATTTACATGTGACTTGTGCTAAAGTACATAAATGAATAACCCCTGTCCCTTTCCACCCAAGCTGAACTTGGATGGCTTCGTGGCTGGGTTCTAATTCTATATCCTCAGCCACTGTGAATTCCCTGAATACTTTGGCCTTGCTATCCCCAAGGGGAAAAAAATCCCCTGAGTTGGGCACTAACTTAGTCTCCAGGGACTAATGTTCCCTTACCTCCCTCCTGGACTAAGCTAAAACCCCCACATGTACCCAGTAGCGTGTACTTCCCAAAGCATGATCTCATTTGAATTTCATAACAATCCTGCAAGGCCAGCAAATCAGGGATTATTATCCCTATTTTCAGATGAGGAAACTAAGGCTCTGAGAAGCTAGGCAACAACCAAGGTCACACCAATAGCAAGTCCTCTGACTCCAAACCTAGCACCCAGGCTAGAAGGGGAGCCTGCCCCTTCACCTTTCACAGACTTTCCCAGTCTCATGGGGAATATGGGAGGAGACTCAGATGGTATAATGAGATGGGAAGGGTCTGTGCCCATAGAGCCTGGCGAGAGAATTAGGTCATGATTATGCTGTCCCCTTCTTTACTTTTTAATTTTTTAAGATTTATTTACTTTAGGGGGGCAAGGGGAGAGGAAAAGAATCTCAAGCAGACTCCCCACTGAGCACAGAGCCAATCCCACAACCCTGAGATCATGACCTGAGCCGGAACCAAGAGTCAGATGCTCAACCCACTGAGTCTCCCAGGTGCCCCATGCTTTCCCCTTCTGAAAGGGATGGGGGTGGGGAGTAAACTAACACTTCTTGAACATCTACTAGGTGCCAAAATGTATTAGGAACCTTACATACATGATCTCATTTAATCCTCATGAAACTCTGTAAGGTAGGTAGTCATTTTCCAGAGGGAGAAACTGAGGCTCAGAGAGTGGCACACCAGGTCTAAAGTCACACCGTGTTTAAGTAATGGAGTTAGAACTTGGTCCTGGTTCTGACTCTAAAGCCCATTCTGTGCCCCCTTCCCTTGGTATGTTAGCCATTGCCTTGGTACCCATCCAGCTGCTACAGGAAGCTTGTCCATCACGGGCTTTTTTGAGTGGCCTTCAGAAATCGGGAAACTGAGAGGAGGGAGGAGAATAGAGAACCACAAGGGAGGTTAGAGTTCCAAGAGTCTGTGGAAGAAAGCAGATTCCTCCCAAGAACTGTGAGCAGGGTCCCTCCCTCTTTCCTTCCTCTCCCTCTTTCTTACCGCAGCCTGGCTGGGGGATGGGAATCATGGCCCTGAAGGGCAGCCTCTTGGTAGATTCAAAGCTGGAGGCAGTGCCACAGAGGCCCACATCCTGGGTCACCTCCCACTCAGAGCCACAAGGAATCTGGATGAGAATGCCAACATTTTTCTAAACCACCAGATTTCATTGCTACTTCCCTTCCCAAACCTCCTCCTCTCGTCTCCTCACCATTAGCTTCAGAGATGCAACTTCTTTCCCTGACTAGAAAGCCAAAGAATCAGACTCCTGAAGTGGGTCCTGACCTACAGAGATTATTAGGTCCATCCTTCCTGCCTTTAGTTATGATTCATTTAGACCACCGGGGGTCTCTCTCTTGTTCTGTGCCAGCTCAAAAGGATTAAAGACATTCCATAGCCTTCCTCAGGTAACTTTCCAGCACTGTATTTCTCATCATTAGGGTTCTCTTTATAATACCTAACTTTAGTTCCTGATGCCAAAACTTTGCTGTTTTGACTTTAGTAGAAATGGGGAAAGTCAGCTACTCTTCTGGAAACCAGCAGTCATACACTGTCTTTAATGGCTGGCCCAATTTTCTAATTCCCCAGGGAATAGTGAAGGATGAAAGACAAGGTAAAGCTAAGGTGGCAGGGTATTGGAGGAAAAGTCACGAACAATGTAGAAAATTATAGGCCTAGTGAGGAGACCTATTAGGCCCTTGGTTATCCTGTTGTCATCTCCATCACCATCATCAATTGTTCCAGTCTTCGTCACTATCACCATTACCACTGCCGTGACCATTTCTATCCTCATTGCCATTTTTATTGCTATCACAACTATCAGCATCATTGCCATCACCATCACCTTCTCTACCACTATCACCACCACTGCCTCCACCATTACTGTCAACATCACTAACACCCATCAGTCACCACCATCACCACCTCTAATATCTCAAGAACTTCCACCATCATCACCACTTTCTTTTTCTTATGATTTATTTATTTATTTGAGAGGGGGTGGGCAGAGGGAGAGAATCTCCAAGCAGACTCCCCGCTGAGCACAGAGCCCAATGCGGGACTTGATCTGACCTGAGCCGAAACCAAGAGTCGGGACGCTTAACCGACTGTGCCACCCAGGCGCCCCATCATCATCACCACTTTCACCACCACCATCACTACCTCTACATTACTATCTCCACTTCCAGCAGTTATTACCATTGCACCTCAACCATCATCACCCTCATTCTCTCCCTCACCACAATGTCTATCTCTAACATAATTCTCATTACCTCCACCACCATCATCATCTTCATTATCATCCCTACGTCTATCACCATTACCAAGTGCATTAACACCATTGCTGTTACCACACTTACCATCACCATCATCACCTCTATTGTCTTCCTCACCATTACCTTTACCACCACCATCGATGGTATTATTATTAGCACCTTCATTACCACCATCAACACTGTCACTATCTTTATTGGCGGTGATATTATGATCATCACCACCACTTCTATCATTAATGGAATGTATTGTTGTGGCCCCTGCCTCCAAAAGCCCATAAAAAATTGATAGGTTCGGGGTGCCTGGGTGGCTCAGATGGTTAAGTGTCTGCCTTCGGCTCAGGTCATGATCCCAGGGTCCTGGGATCGAGCCCTGCATCGGGCTCCCTGCTCAGCGGGGAGTCTGCTTCTCCCTCTCCCTCTGCCTCTCCCCCTGCTCATGCTCTCTCTCTCTCTCTCTGTATCTGTGTCTCAAGTGAATAAATAAAATCTTTAAAAAAAAAAAAAAAGAAAATTGATAGGTTCTCAGACAAAAAGCAAAGAGGAGGAGGCCAGAGACCAAAAGTGTGCAAATTTGGAGATCCCCAGATGTCCATCTCAACTGTGGCCAACAAGGTCTCCCCATTCAGGGGTGCAGGTCTACCCTGGAGAGTGCAGGGAAGTGGGCAGGACTTCAAACCTACAGTAGCAGATGGTAAGGGCAGCCAGCCATGTACTCCCTGAGTATATGGCAGATCAGCCTCAGCTGAGCCTCAGAGGTGACTAAAGGCCAGGCTAGGCTAGATGGTGTCCTAAGAGACCGAAGCCGAAGGAGAGGCCCCGAGGGTAGGCTGAAAATGCCATGAAAGGGAGCTAGGGAGCTGTTGAGTGTCTGGCTTTTAGACTCAGTCCCAGGTTGAGGAGGATCTCTTCCACAGATCGAGGTGTCCCTGAATCACTCTGGAATTTTGGTCACCTTCCATATTCTCAACTACAAGCCCTGTCACTGAGCATGAAACAGCCCCTGTGATTTATAGAGAAGCTGCAATGCCTGGCCTCTGTTCTCTCCCTTCTCTAACCCGGCCTCACCTCTTCCACCCCCTTCTCCTAGTACCCCCTGCAAACTTGCCCTGCTTCCTGGTCTCTTCTCCAGACTGCTTTCCTGGCTCCCTGCTGTCTCTTCCTCACCTCTCTAGATTTCTCCTCCCCTCCCTTGGGCAGGCAGGGCTTTGAAATGCCTTGAGTGAGAGCCACCGAGGGTCCTAGGAGAGACTGTTTCTTAAGCTAATAGGCTGCCCTATCAGGGATTGTTTCCTGAATCTCCAGCTAAATTATCCTTTGCCCACTTTCATCCCATTAATCCGGCTGTTGACAGGGGAAGAGGCTCATTAAGTCATCATATCCATACACCGGAGTCTAGGCTTCTCTCAGCTCCCTCTGTGCGCGCATGTGGCCTTGACTCCTGCTTCCAGGCTTCCCTTCTAGGTGGGCAGTCCCAGGGTCTGCCAACACCTCCAGCCTCTCCCATCCTTCACACACTCTGCTCCACACTGGCACGCGCGCACGTGCGCACACACACACACACACTCACACTCCCCACACAGTACATACACCCCTGAGAGCCAAGCTCTCCATGTACTAATCATCATCATCATCAACAACAATTATCAGCTGTGGCGCACTCACCATGTGCGAGGTCATGCGCCGGTTTTGCTACATTAGCACATTTTATGCTCTCTACATCCCTGTGAGTTTGGCATTGATAACCTCCCCCTGCTTTAAAAAAAAAAAAGATTTTATTTATTTATTTGAGAAAGAGAGAGCACGAGTTGGGGGGAAGGGCAGAGGAGGAGGGAGAAGCAGACTCCCCGCTGAGCAGGGCGCCATGATGCGGGGCTTGATCCCAGGACCCTGAGATCATGACCTGAGCCGAAGGCAGCCGCTTAACCGCCTAAGCCACCCACGTGTCCCAAATCCCCACCTGTCTGCTTTTTCACAGGTAGGAAATGGGAACTTAGGTGAATTCGGGGACCAAGGTAACACCATGAGGAAGTAGGAAGCTGGGATTCAAATCCAGGTCAGTCAGAGCTTGTGCGTTGAACTCTAGGCTACTGCACTTCCCTGCTTACACTCACTCCCATGTACACATACACAGCAGCATGCCATGCACATTTGTGCCCACATACCAAGCACATGTAGTACACACGCTCATAGAGCACACACTCCATACCCAAAGGGCACACATTCCATACACTCCTCACAGAAACACGCACACACACGAGACACAGAACATACTCCCAGGAAGAATGCTCCTATTCAGTCTAGTCATCTGATAGACACTGATTGAACATCTACTGTGTTCCCACCTGAGCAGCTCTGCCCCATGTTAGGCACTATGGTCATCCAAGAGAGGAAGAAAATGAGAAGGTCTTGAGTGCCTACCATATGTCAGAGGGAGTCCACGGTCACAGGAACATGTGCGAGGCTTCGCATGCATTTGCGTGTGCACACGTGTGCACGCGCACACACACACACAGTCACTCTAGCTCGAATCAGTCCTGGGCCTGCCCCTCTGGGGGCTGTGAGACCTGGGGAAGACATCAGGGACAGGAATCACGCTTGGTATTGGTACTGAGGGGAAGTGGACAGGCTGGAGGTTACAGAGTCCTCTAAAATTAGGTCTTAAGCCTCCCAGACTGCCCAACTTGGGAGAAAGGGACGTCAGAGGTCTTCCCTCCCTGCCCCTACCGATGATTCATACTTGTTAACAGAGGAGGTTCAGACTGGGAAGTGGTGTGTCTTACCAGCCTTCACAGGCTCTTGGAGTCCAAGCTACCTCTCTGGGCTCCAGGGACCCTGGGTGAGCCTCTGGGAGCTTTCCCACGCTATCCCATAAGTTTTGGCCTGACTTAGTTCCACTTAGCTCCCCAATAAGGGAAATGGACAGGAAATTAAAGATAACTAGGCAGTTTGAGAGGATTAAGGATAAGGGAGAGCAACATAATTATGTCATAGTTGCTATTGGACAGGAGAGCACCCAAAGGAAATGTCAATGGCCTAAACCAGCTCATTACAAGAACAAGGGCAAGGCCAGCAAGCAGATAAGGGTCCTGAGTGTGAGACAGAAACATTAATCACCCAGCAAGCCAGCCACCACAGCCCAGACTACTAGGGCAATGGACCCAAGGCCAGAAAGCCAGAGAAGCATCCTAATGGACCTGCATGGGGCAGTGACACTGCTCTGTGCTGTCTGCTCTGGCAGAGGGATGGAGGAGTGTCCACGGGCTTTGCAGCTGGCCTCCCTTGGCCTGGGCACTAAGCCAGCTCCATCCTCGGCCTGAAGGAAGAACTCTGAACCCAAGGACTCCAAGCACAGGGGAGCCTTGGTCAGTGTCATGTACTAGAAAATTCCCTGGACTAGGAGTCAAGAGATCTGGGTTCCATGCCCAATCCCGTACCATCCTAGCTTTGTGGCCTTGGACAAGTCATTTCCCCCTCTCCGGAGTCGTACCCCCATATCTACAATGAATGGGCTTTTATTTTATTTACTTTTTATATTTTTTTTACAATTTTATTTATTTATTTGACAGAGTGAGAGACAGCGAGAGAGGGAACACAAGCAGGGGGAGTGGGAGAGGGAGAAGCAGGCTCCCCGCGGAGCAGGGAGCCTGACGTGGGGCTCCATCCCAGGACCCTGGGACCATGACCTGAGCCAAAGGCAGATGCTTAACGACTGAGCCACCCAGGCACCCCTGAATGGGCTTTTAGAATAAAGAAATGAAATGAAATAATAACAGCTCACATTTGTGGAACAATTCTTCTATGAACTAGCACAGAGTTTGGCAGGTATTTTCTGTAAGGGACCAGAGAGTACAGTCTCTGTTGCAACTACTCGACTCCGCTGTTCTATAGCACAAAAACAGCCACAGAGAATGGGTAAACAAAGTAACCTGGCCGTGTTCCTATAAAACTTTATTCACAAAGACGAACAGACAGCCAAAAGGGGCCTGCGGATTGTAGCTTGCCGACCCTTGACTGAAACAAGGGGCTACGTACTTTAGCTACATTATCTCATTTGAAACTCAACCCTGGGAAGTAGATTCTACTATCATTATTCCCATTTGATATAGGGAGAAATTGAGGCACAGAGAAGTTCAGAAACTTGCCCAGTGCTGTACAGCTGGGAAATGGCAGGGCCAGTATTTGAGCCCAAGAGGTTTGGCTTCTAAACCCATGGTCTTAACTTTTGTGCTACATGGCTCCCAGGATAGGAACAATGGTGATTATTCTAACAATACTAATCATTGCTTGCATTTCCGTAGGACTCTACACGTTCACAAAAGAGCTATCAGAAATAGCAGCCATTCTCCCTGAGGAGAAAGTCATTTGGTGCTAATAATAGTTTAAAAAATGATTTAGTGCTGTTTTAATAAACTAGAGTTGACCCAATGTTATCCCTCTAATAATGTCCCTCTCACTCACTTGCGTTCAGATACGTTTCCTGGAAAGAGAGCAAACGGGCTGGAGTTCCCGCCGCCTTGCCAGGAGCGCCTGGGGAGGATGGTGGTCAGAGGCCCATCGTCTGTCAGTCACTGGGAGAGAAGCAGGGGGAAGGTGAGGAACGGATGAAATGGCCAACCACGCTGGGTTGGCATCAAGGCCTAGGGAGTCAGAATAATTATTCCCATTAGACAGCTGCAGAAGCCGAGGCTCACAGACATGCAGTGAGGTGCTTGAGGTCACACAGCTAGAAATGGCAGGCACAAGCTAGAGCCAAGGGTTGAGTAGAGCAAAAGGCCAGGAGCCAGACAGAACGGCATAAAAATTCTGCCCCTAGCACTTTCTGTGTGACCAGATCTTTCTCCTTGGGCATCAGTTTCCAAATCTGTAAGATGGGGATATGGACAGCCCCACACCTGACAGGGCCTGTTGTGAGGATCAGATGAAGTAATAAGGAATGTCTGAGGCTGCTGGGTTGTTCAGCCTGAACATGAGAAGACTCAGTAAAAAGAAAAGGGGAAAGAACCAACATCTGTGGGGCATCTACTGTGTCCCAGGAAAACTCCCAAAGCTGTCTCAGAAAATCCTCCCAGTAACTTGGAGGTAGGAATAGTTCTCTCTGCTTTACAGATAAGGAAACTGAGTCCTGAGGCCACCTAGCTAGAAAGTGATGTAGACCAAAATGGAAACCAGCCTTCTCTGTGAGTCCAGGGCACTCTGAGCATTGACAGCCTTCGGTCATGTGGGTGGAGGGTCAAATGGGAAAGCAGAGGGGTTCGTAGACTCACAGATATTTTCTGAGCACTGTTACGTGCCAGGCATTGTTCTAGGCACTGAGGATGCAGCCAGGAACAAAATAATGCCCCTGCCCCCGTGGAGCCCAAACTCTGGAGAACAAGTAAGCACACTTCAGGGGTTCCTTCCATTTTGTGGTGCCATTCCAACTCTGCCACGATCCTGGGCCAAGTGTCTGCTCCCTTCCTCATTTTACCCCCTATAAAGCCTTCCCAAAGGAAAAAAAAAAAAAATAGCACTGTCTACTCCAACCCCTCTCCCCACCAAACCGTGGTGTCCTGAGTGGCTGCCTGCCCAGGCAAGAACAAAGGCTGGAGGAGCCACTTCTCCGAGACATCATGTGCCTCCTCCTAGGGTGTGGAAGCTCAGGACCCTGGCTTGGCCTAGACCTGACCCTGGTGAGTCGTCCCTGGGAACAATGGTTCAGAGGCGTCTCCCCCAGGACTCCCACCAAGGATGGGAAGTAGGGCCTGGGACAGGCTGGCCTGGGTATTGTTTAGAAGGCACGTTTCCTGGATGAGTTGGCAGTCAGAGCCCCCAGGGTACTGGAGTGAGCCCAGGAGGGCCTGCATCTTTCCTCCTTTCCTCCAGAACAAAGCCACTATTTCGGCTCCTGTGTTCCTTCCCTCGGAGGAAGCTGCGGGCCTGCGGAGCTGAGCTCTCTGTCCTCTGGCCCAGGAACGGAACACGGGCTTACAAAGGCCTACACTGCCACACAGGAGTCGCTGCCGTGAGCCAAGAGGTTGAGAGGTCTAGACCCGGCCACAGCACTGGCACCTTCTCGCACACGCTGGAGGCCAGGGAGGCCCAGGCGGCGGGACCATGCGATGCCTCGCAGCGTGGCCGTGGGCAGCTTGCAGGCAGCACAGCACTCTGATAGTCCACCCAGGAAGCTAACAGCCCATGGCCGCACATGCGACAGTGTGGTTAGGTGGCTGTCAGCGAGCCAGGGCTTGGACAGCTGGCCGGGCAGGTGATCCACCAACTTGCTCACCAGTGGCCAGGCAAGCAGCCTGCTCTTTACTCATGCTAGTCCTGAGTGGGGGCTATGGGCATAGGCCCAAGGTGGATACTGGGGTTGGGCGGGGGAGGTGGACACCAAGGCATCCAGGCAACCAAGAGAAAGCACTAAACCCTCAGCAATGCAAAGAACTCACCCTCCACCCCCTGCCCCACCCCACCCTGTGCCTTTGATCGCAGACACAGGCCAGCCCGGGCCCTGCCCTCCACATGTCCACATTTCTTCTGCCCTCCCCACCAACCCCAGCACATCTGGGAAGAGTACTGGGCCTTTGGGCCTCACCTCTGTGTGAACCTCCTCTTTGAGCACCACACCAGCCCCGGGGAAAGAAAGAGGTTGGGAGGGGAGAGAGGGAAGGAGAAATTCTCCCCGTCTTCCCCCTCTGAATACAGCTTGCTGGGGCTCAGAAGAGTCAAGCCTCTCGCCGAAGGTCCTCCAGCAAAATATGCAACCATCGTTCTGAGCCCTGACCTTCCTTCCACGGGCTGAGGCCTCAAGGAATCCCATAGTATCAAGTAGAAAGAACTGGGGAATGTGCCCCTGGACGACAGAAAAGCAGAAAGCCACCTGTTTCTTCTCCATCCCCTAGCCATGCAGATAAATATAACACCCCTCCTGTTACAGTTCCTGTTTACAGAGCATTTTCCATGTGTTCCTTCTTTCAATCCTCTCAACATCCCTGGCAGCAGGCTATTATTATTCTTTTCCCCATTGTACAGATGAGCAAAGTGAGTGTCATTCAGTCAAAGTGACTTACTTGCCCAAGGTCACTCAGCTAGGAAGAGGTGGCACCAGGATTTTATGTCAGGCCCATGATCCCTAGAAGCCCTGGATGACCCCGCCCCCCCATCTTCAATGGAAAACTTTAAGGCTTTCAGGAAGACAGCCTGGTCTGCAACTTAGTAGGTATCTATGGACCCTTTGGTTCCTAGGGTACTATCATGTTGGAGTGCTAATGCTAGCCTGCCAGGCCTCCTAGCAATCCCCAGCCCTAACACCTTACCTGCACTTCCCCCAGCCCCTGTGGATGCTGCCTGGTTGGCCTGAGGAGCAGGGGCCTGGGCCCACCTCCCCAGCACCCAGGCTCCTAGAGTCAAGCTGCCCATCAGCAAGTCTCCCTGCTCAGCCTATGGCATGGCTCAGGGGCTGGGGGTGGGGTGGTGCTGGGGAGGGAAGCCTGAGTCATCCCCAGGCCAGGAAGCACAATGTTTGGCAGGATTCCTGGGCCCAGCTAAGGAAGGAGCAGGGGCATTGAGTTACAGAGGCTGGCTAGGGCAAGGAAGAGGCAGTGGGGAAGGGGGTGTGGGTAAGTCCATGGAGATGGGAGACTCACAGCAAATTGGGGTCCACAGGCTCCAGCCAGGGGGGAAGGACCCAGGGAGCACTTGGAGGGGGTACCTGGTGACAGAGGGGCACAGAGAGGTCAGGGGACCTTTGTTCCGTCCAGTCCTCCGTCCCAAGCCAGGCCCCCCCCAGCCGGGGCTCTCTCTCCCCCTACAGAGCTGTGCGACAGCTGGGGCAGTTCCAGAGGCGGGATCCTCCTCAACCCCACAGGGGGAGGGCGCCACCTCCTGCCACCTCCCTCCACCTCTTCCTGTCACGTCCTTGGCCACCAGTGGTTCAAAATATACTGGTTCTTGGCTGGCTGTTTACTTAAGAATCAAAAACATCAAGTTTTAAATTCATTCCCATGGCTTTAGCTCACACCTCTCAGCAGACGGGGCCAGTCCAAGCGGCTCCTTGAGCTGCAGGCCCACAGAGTTGACAGCTGACTCAGTATGTCTTCTGGGGTGACCCTCAGATGCCTCCAGGTCAGCTCTAAACTCATCTCTCTCCACCAGCAAAATAAAATCCATCCTCTGCCCTTAGCAATAGTATCGCCATCCATCAGCTGAGCATCATTCTTGACGTGTCTCTCCCCTTCCTTCCTTCCTTCCTTCCTTCCTTTCCTTCCTTCCTTCCTTCCTTCCTTCCGCATGTATAGGACATGTGTCAGCACTGGGCATGGAGGTGGTTGACAGTGGTGAACAAGTCAGTCATGATCCCTGCCCTCCCACAGCTTACAGAAAACCGCCATCTATGTTACTAAGGACCAAGATGGGAGTAGTCCAAGGGGCCAAAGGAGCCTAGAAGAGGGGTGGGGATCATGGAGGTCCAGCTTTCTAGCTGACGCCTGAATGGTGACTAGTGCCACATGAGCCTACACTCAGACCATTTCACAGACCTCCAGATGGTCCTTTGTCTCTAGGTCTTGGACCTTCCCATGCTCCCATCCAGCCTCCAACCATGAGGGGAAGAACCGTTATAAGTGTCAAAGGCGATCATATCACTTACCCTGCTTCAAGTATATCCATAGCTCCCCACGGCTCTCAGGATAAAGTCAGGTTTCTCATCTGGGTGGACACACAGCCCTTCCCATTCTGAGCACGTCTGCTGAGGGCCTCAGTCCTATCTCTGGCCTATCATACCACATGTTCTCTCCACAGGGCCCTGGGCGGCTGGGCCCAGGTGTAGCACCCCTCCTGGCGTTTGCCTCCACTGTGTCCTCCCACTTGACTCCTCTTCTCTGTCTTCGGCACGCTCTCCTTCATGCTTCGAGGTTGGAGCTCCAAAGTCCCCTTCCTGTCTCTTCCCAACCCCCTTCCTTTGCCCCTCCCCAAAGTAGGGCAATTACCATCTTGCTCCCAGTTCAGTGCTCTTAGGAGCCTTGCCTGTCATTTTGGAGAGCCCCTGCCAGGAATCTGCTGCTCAGCTTCATTCTGTTTGTGCTTCTGCTCTGTCCCTCTGGCAACAGCTTCCCAGCTTAGACCCCAAGAATCTACCCCAAAGCCCAAATCTGGCCCCGCTTCCTTGCTTCCTTGCAGACTTACTGTGGGAGCCCAGCTGCACTGTGGCCTCTCCAATCTTGAATTCCAGCAGCGTCTAAACTGCAGAAGTCTTCCTGGTCAGAGAGTCCCATGGAAGCTTGGCCCTGCTCTTTTCGGCCTCCCCTCCTCCCAGCATCCGGTGGCTAAGCAGCCTGGGCTAGAATTGCCTAGAACGGGGTCAGGGCTTGCAGCCTTGGCTAGGATTGCCTAGAACGGGGTCAGGGCTTGCGTAGCCCAGGAGAAAAGTGGAAGCTGGTGAGGGGCTCCCCAGGGAGAGGAAGAGGCCTGCAGTCTGGGATGGACACCCAGCTCCATCTTGGGGAGAGGATGGGGCAGCCAGACTGGTTCGCCCCTGCAGAGTCACTGGTTTAGAGGGAGAGGAAAAGTTTGTCCTGTGGTGGGGGAACCTACCTTCCCACAACCATCCAGTCCCTTCCTTTCCTGGGCCTGGGAGCCTGCTCAGGCCCAGAGCCCGATTGGATTTAGGAGGTGCGGCGAACTTCACACACATCCCCCAAACCAGGACCAAATAAGGGAGGTAAGAGCTTGTGTTCCTCCTCCCCAACAGCCACACTGCTGAGCCCCTCTCTCCACATCAGCTTGGGGCCTCTGGGTTGCTTTCAGAAAGGGGGTGTTTCTCTCTACAGCTCAGCTTGGAAGGGGGAGAAGAGAAAGAGATGCTTGATATGGATTTTTGTGGTTGGAGGTGATTGGAATCCCAGCTGTGCTCCCCAACCCCCCCTCTCCTCCACCAGCACCCCTCCTCCTTCAGAGATGGGCATAGAGGGAAGGGCGGGGGAAGAGGGCTCTGCTGGCCCCTCAGTGCTCAGAGATACCCCAGGAGGGCAGCAGTCAGATTTTCTCAAATGACCAGGGCCCCCGGGCCTGGCAGTGGGACCCAATGTTTGAGGCATAGACTGTCCCAGGTGATTTGGGGCTATGTGCAGGTCCATCTTTGGAAACTTTTCCCAGAAAGGGGGCTCTAGCCTGGACGTTCTTAGTGCTGGCTTCACGTTAGAATCATCGGGGGAGATTCTAAAATTGCTGATGCCTGGGTCCCAGCTCAGAGGTTCTGTTCTAATTGATCCAGGCTGGAGCCCAAGCATGCCCATCTCTAATGGGCATGCCGGGCTGAAAACCCTTGATTTTGAGCAGAATTTCTCAGCTTGGGCACTCTTGGCATGCTCAGCCAGGTAATTTTTGTTGTATGGGGCTGTCCTATGCATTTGTAGAATGTTTACCACTAGCAGATGCAGCGCTCCAGCCTCTCATGTGTAACAACCAGGAACGTCTCCGGCCATTGCTAAATATCCCCTGGGGGCAAAGTGGTCCCTCATTGAGGTCCGCTGCTCTAGGGTCAGGGACAGTCTTAGGGTGGAAGTACACATCTTTGATGTGGGTATAGCCCCCTCAGGGCAGCCCCAGGGCCCTGCTGTCCTCCTCCCCTGAGCCCTTCCAGTGGCCCACAGCGACACAGCTTCTCTGTCCTCTGGACCTGGCCCTGCTATGGGGAAGGCTGGGAATACGCAGGGAGTCTGACCTCATTCTTGTTCCCTGGGGATGCAGATTGAGAAACTAAAGGTCAGAGCCCACATGGGGCTGCAGGGACCCTGGGCAGGCTGCAGATTTACCCTGTGATCATCTACACTTCAAGCACTATTTGACAAATGTTTCTAGACACTACCTGCCAACCACTAGCCATTGTGTTGGGTGATGAGGATCCAGCAATGAACCAGGAGAACACCACCCTTGCCCTTGTGGGGCAGATGGTCCAGTGCAGGGGTCAGTAACCTTTTCTGTAAAGGGCCACATAGTAATTATTTGGGGCTTCGTGGTCTGTCACAACTACTCAACTCTGCCGTTGTAGTATAAAAGCAGCCGCAGACAATATGGCCGTGTTCCGATAAAAATTTATTTACAAAAACAGACAGTAGATCAGACTTTGCCTGAGGACTGTAACTTGCCAGCCCTTGGTCTAGTGGGAGAAACGACCAAGCACCCAAGTATTTACAGTCCATGATGAACCGTGCTGTGATGGGAGATCTAGGGCAGCAGGGGAGAGTCACGGAAGGGGATCCAAGCTCACAGGAGGGGTGTCTAACCTAGACTTGAGGGGAAGAGAAGTCAGGCAAAACTTCCAGGAAAAGGTGGTGGCACCCGAGCTGAGTGCTAAAGGGCATGCACAGAGTGATGTATAACCTGAGACCCGAAGGCTGAGAGGGAGTTGGTCAGGTGAAGGTGAAAGGACAGCTGTTCAGCCAGAAGCAGCAGTCTGATATCTGAGCCCGCTCAGGAGCAGAAGGTGGACTAGAACATTCAGTATGACGGGGGAGGAGGAAAGCAAGGTGGAGACCCTTCAGGCACTTGAATTTTATTCTCTGTCTCTGGGGTTTCTGAGCACGGCAGTAACAACATGGTCTGATTTGCATTTTGAAACCTTCCTTCTTTCTTTTTTTTTGTTAAAGATTTTATTTATTTATTTGAGAGAGAGAATGGGAAAGAGAGAGAGCATGAGAGAGGGGAGGGTCAGAGGGAGAAGCAGACTCCCCGCTGAGCAGGGAGCCCGATGTAGGGCTTGATCCAGGGACTCCAGGATCATGACCTGAGCCGAAGGCAGTTGCTTAACCGACTGAGCCACCCAGGCGCCCCTGCATTTTGAAACCTTCCTTCTGACCACCTTGGGGTGAACGGGCCGGCAGACCCAGGGGCTGAGTGGAAGCTGGAAGACAGGGAGGAGGAAACCATAGGCAACAGCTGATGAGGTCTAGACCAAGCTGGAAATCATGGAGCCAGAGAGAGAGAAGCAAGGGAATTCAGCATGTGTTGGAGGTAGAATGGGTAGGACTTGGTGGCTGGTTGGATGTGACAGGGATAGGGGGACGAAGGTATTGGAGGATGCCTCCAGGTTTCTGGTGGGGATGCAGTGATGCTATCCACTGAGACAGGGGACACAGAAACAGGGCAGGTTTGGAGAGGATGGCACCTGATGGATTTAGTTGTGACGTGTTGAATTTGAGGTGAGTAGAGGACATCCTAGTGACAATGACCTGGAGGCAATTAGAAATATTGTCCTTAAGGCCTCATCATAGCTGAATTCCCCTAGGGAGAGAGGAGGAGAGGAGAGGGGAGGGGCAAGGGGGAGAGGGGTGATCTAAAGCCTTGAGACCTCCAACAGGAAAGAGACTGCAAACCAGTGGCCAAAGGAGAAAAGCAGGAAGATATTGGAGCCCCTTCTGCTCCCTGGTTCTCTTAAGCTCCTTCACTGAGAGGGTTTGCCTCAATGATCAAGATGTCTCTTGTTCCGTGGGCACAGCAGCTCACAATGTAAGACAAGAGTGAAGCAAAGCCTTCTGGGAACACCGGAAGTCCTTCAGCTCTCAGGAATCAGAAGAGGTATTAGAGCTTTGAAGAAGAAGGAGGATTTCCACAGGCCCAGGAGGGGAGATGGGTGGGGGGGAAATGGAAGAAGTAGGGCAGGGCACAGTGCACATTCCAGGCCAGAGGAGCCTTTGAGGAGAACTACAGAGGCAGGACAATACAGGGAGTATTGTGGAAGTCATGAGTCGCCAGTCTGTCACGGCTGGGGCCTAGGAGCCTGGGGATGGGATGGGGGGAGATAGGGTGATGAGAAAGAAGATCAAAGGTACAGTGGGTCTGGTGGGTTTGAATCCTGTGTCGATCCCACAGCTGTGTGACCTTAGGCAAGTCACTACACAGAGCCTCAGTTTCCTCATCTGCACCAGTGCCTGCCTCCCACTCTGGGAAGGGGATGGAACAACAGCCTTTTAGTCTGTGGAGTTGGTGTGTCATTAGTCCCTGGCTATGTTTCTAGAAAGATTCCAGAGGTGGGGAATGCTAAGAACACCCAGGCAGAAGCTAGAGCTGGCTACAGAGTCACTTATAGGGACTCTAGCTGCTGCCCCCATCACCCCTTCCTCTCTTCTATGACAGCTAGGTTTCCCAGCCAAAGGGAAGAAGCCAAGAGAAAAGAAGACCCTGGACTGGGCTCAGGACATACCTGACAGAGACCCCCCCCCACACACACACAAGACAGTTCCTGTTCCTGCCTTTGCCAGCCACCATCTGCCTCACGTGGGTAGCCTTAGAGAGAGGAGATGGCAAGAGGGGCCTTCCGTCTCCTAGGCATGTACCCTGGGCCTGACCTGGCATTTTTACAACATCCCCGCTTCTCAGCTAGGGAAAAAAAAAAAAAAATTGGCCAGGGAGCCAGGAAGCAGCAGAACCAGGACTAGAACCTAGGTCCGTCCGACTCCCAAAGCCATGTTTGCCCTTGCCACTCTGGCAACTGCAGAAATTGGCTCTTGAAACGCCCCCATCTCTGGCTGTGTGTCTGGAGGAGTCTCTGCTGGCTCCCATTGCTCGAGATGGCTCATGGGTTTCTTCCTGACCCTCCCTCTCCTTCCGTTCATCTGCCCGGTTCTTCCCTGGTACGCACTCCCTCCAGCCAGCCGTGAAGCCAGTGGTTGCCCACTCCACCGGGACCCTGACAGATGATGGCAGAATAATTGAAGTGTCCTTTCCATGACCTTGAGCTCTGGCAGGGCTGACTTCCCTTGTGGTGATCGGGGCTGATGACAGCTGAGTGGCAGGAGGACTCACACACACACACACACACACACACACACACACAAGGGCCACATCAGGGTGGGCATGCCTGCCTGCCAGGGCAGCTGCCTCCCCCTCTTCATGCAGACAGCTGGGAATACCACTGTCAAGTGATAGCCACTGTTCTCCTCAGCCAGCCAGGAACACCCCTGCTGACTCATAGGGCATGCTTCCTACTGCCTCAGATGGGTCCCCAGGTCACCCCTGCCAACGGATGGGCTACAGCTACCTCCTTCGGCCTCTGTTAGATACCAGGGGGCGCCTCCAGCAGCCACACACAGATGTACACAACATTGGCAAGTTATACACAGAGCTGGGAGAGGCAGGCAGGGCTCCCCGGAGCCCCGGGAGGCCGCGGATGCAGGTATCAGCCCCCCTGAGGTTTGGGCACTGATGAACACCAGCACCACCAGAACAACATGCTGGGCCCTCACTGTGGGCCAGTGCAGCCAGTGCAGGGGTGGGAGGAGGCTGCCTGAATGTATATGGATAATCTGGGCCCTTCCACGGCCCAGCCCACTCTTCCAATTTGGACTGCATCCCCACATGCACTTTGCTCTCAGCCACCTCACCACACAAGTTATGATGCCAACTCTGGGCAAGGCCCTGGGCTGGGCCCTTGGGTAACAGAAAGGAATCAGAAAAGCCCCCCCCCCTCACAGAGCTCACTGGCTAGGGGAGACCCTGTAGGTGCTAAATCCAATGGGAACTTGGGTTGTTTGTAAAAGGAGCCAGGGCATGTTCGGGTCCTGGGCAGCCTTGCCAAGACCCCACCTGGGGGACTGTGTCCAGTTATGGTCTCCACACATGAAGGAGTCACAGGCCAGACTTTGTGAGAATAGGTGGAGATGAAGGGGCTATTTGGTCTGGAGAAGAGTAGACTCAGGGAACTGAACTCTGAATTCAGACCTCTGAGCAGCTCTCACAGGGAAGATGAGGTATGTGGCTGCAAGAGACAAAACTAGGACCTACTGGTGGAAGCGACAGGGAGACCAATTTCAGATGAAATATCTAATGGGTGTCTATGCTGAGATCAAACAGGATGCCATTGGAGGAAGTGAGCTTCCTATCACTGGAAGTATGCAAGCAGAGTTTGGACGATGGCTGTGCAGGATGCTCCAGAGGGCGTCAAGCTCTGGGTGTGGGTTGGGACTAGATAGCTGCTAAGGGTACTTTCGACATTGAGACTCCATGACTGGAATTCTAATCCAACCCCTTTACGCCACAGGTGAGATTGAGGCAGGGTCATGTTCAAGGTCACACAAAGAGCGGGACTCAGAGGGCCAGACTTAGGATTCCTCATTCCCCATCCTGGATTGCCCCACTTCCCAGACTGCCTCAGTCAGAAGAAGCCTCCTTGGCAGGTCCTCAGGCTCCCCTCCCCACCCCACATCCAGGGTGGCCTGATGCCCCATGGTCTTCTTTCCCAGCTCTAGCCCGGACTCAGCTGATGGATGAGCTCCCTGTTAGATTGCCTGTGGCTCCAGCTCTGGCTGCACAGAGGGACACTCTCAGGTGGGAAAATCCACATCTGACCTGAAGCTAAACGTTGGAGCAAAGGGCACTGGGGAAATGGGAGATCCAGGGCCTGGAAGGGGACCGGAGCCTGAGGTCAGGCTGGGACCTACAGGCCTCACAAATCCCTCAGTGCCAACAGACTGCTGCTGAGTGAGGCAGTGAGCTTCTGGATCAGGAGCTCCGGAAAGTCCAGTGAGCAACACTAAGGGCCCCATAGAGTGCAGGAGAAATCCCCAAAGACATGGGAAAACGTCCTCGTTCGTTTCAGACCTCCCCAGACCTCACCATGGACACCTACCAGGCCTTTCTTCCCTGGAGAAAACCACACAATCCAGCCTTTTCTCCCTCTGTCCTCATCCTGCCAAAAACAGAGGACTTCTGTACCGTTCAACAGGACGTAGCGAGGACAACTTGCTAAACCGGTGAATTATTTCTGCAGAAGAGGTTTTTTTTTGTTGTCATTAAGAAAGGTACAATAAATAAATAAATAACATATTGGGACTACACCAAAATAAAAAGCTTCTGCATGGCAGAGGAAACCATCCACAAAATGAAAAGGAAACCTAGCAGATGGAAGAAGATATTTGCAAATGCCGTATCTGTTAAGAGGTTAACATCCAAAATATATTTACAAAACTGACACAACTCAGCACCCACAAAACCCCCTACAAATAATCTAGTTAAAATGGGCAGAGGACCTGAACAGACATTTTTCCAAAGAAGACATCCAGATGGCCAACTGATAAATGAAAAGATGCTCGACATCACTCATCATTAGGGAAATACAAGTCAAAACCACAACAAGATATCACCTTCCACCTGTTAGAATGGCTAAAATAAAAAAGACAAGAAATAACGCGTGTTGGAGAGGCTGTGGAGAAAAAGGAACTCTTGTACACTGTACATAGGAATGTAAATTGGTGCAGCCACTCTGGAAAACAGTATGGAGGTTCCTCAGAAATTTAAAAATAGAACTACCCTGTGATACAGTAATTCCACTGCTGGGTATTTAGCCAAAGAAAATGAAAACACTCATTTGAAGAGATACACACACCCCTATGTTTATAGCAGCATTAATTACAATAGGCAAGATATGAAAGCAACCCAAGTGTCCATCAATAGATGAATGGATAAAGAAGAAATGGTATATACACAATGGAATATTACTCGGCCATAAAAAGGAATGAGATTTTTGCCATTTGCGACATCATGGCTGGACCTAGAAGGTATTATGCCAAGTGAAATAAGTCAGACAGAGAAAGATACACACCATATGATTTCACTTGTATGTGGAATCTATAAAACAAAACAAACAATCGAAAGCAGACTCTTAAATAGAGAACAAACTGGCCGTTGCCAGAGGGGAGCTGTGTGTGGGGATGGGTAAAGTAGATCAAGGGGATTAAGAGGTACACACTTCCAGTTATAAAATAAATAAGACACAGAGATGAGAAGTACAACATAGGGAGTATAGTCAAGAATATTGGAATACCGTTGTATGGTGACAGATGGTAAGTACACTAACCATGATGAGCACTGAGTATTGTATAGGATTGGCGAATCACTATGTTATACACCTGAAACTCATAACACATTGTATGTCAATTATACTGCAATAAAAAAAAAAAGAATGGTGCTAAAAAAATCTATTCATGTATGCAACCCTTCACATTTCTCAAATTATAAAATGGAGGTTTGGGGGGTCTGGAAAGTAGAAAGGACTTGGCCAAAATGAGCCAGTAACAGGATAGAACATTCACCTCTGGTCTCCAGGTCCAGGGATATTTTCACATCATCCCTTCAGCACGTTCAGGTTGACAAACTACTTTCTGTTGTCTCCTGGGCCCTTTTGGTAATTAGTGATGAGGTAAGTCTGATTACCCTCATTTTAAGAAAAAGGAAACTCTCAGTGACTCTCAGTGACTTTCCAGCTAACTTTCTTTAGGCCGATAATGTAACACATGTTAATGTGGGGATGGGGCAACACTAGGGAGGATAACTTAGAAGATTGACCCTAATGGTGGCTTTTCAGACACCATTTTAGGCCCATGAGGAAGATACATAGAGTAGTCATTCCAAAACACCATTCAAAGGGTAAGTGCCTGAGAATCATCGGAGGAATTAACAAATATTATGTTTTTGAGTGTGTATGTCTGCGACCATGTATGTACTCTTGGGCACCATTCTTTTTTTTTTTTTTACTATTTTTAATTATTTATTTGAGAGAGAGAGTGAGTGACAGAGAAAAAGAGCACAAGCCAGGGGGAGAGGCAGAGGGAGAAGCAGACTCCCCGCTGAGCAGGGAGCCCCATGTGGAGCTCCATACCAGAACCCCGGGATCATAACCCAAGCTGAAGGCAGATGCTTAACCAATTGAGCCACCCAGGTGCCCACATTCTTTTTTTTTTTTTTTTTTTTAAGTAGGCTCCATGCCCAGCATGGAGCCCAATGCGGGGCTTGAACTCAGGAATCTGAGATCAAGACCTGAGCTGAGATCAAGAGTCGGAGGAACTGAGCCACCTGGGCGCCCCTTTTGGGCTCTATTCTAATGATTCCAATTCTATAGCCATTATGTAGGCTCAAGAATCTGTATTTTTAACAAGCACCTCAGGAACATCTGCAGTATAACCTGGTTTGGAAGCAACTGCTTTAAGAGAGCCTTAGAGTCTCAAGGCAGGGCGGGTCCTGGAAGGAAATCTTTGGAGGACACACGTTTGCGTGGTATTAAACCCCACTCCCGGTGCCAACATGAGAAAAAGGCTGTGTATGGATAGTGGGTAGCTAACAGCCACTTGCCACCATTTCCTCTTTTCTATCGGAACTAGCACGTGGAAGGCTGGGCTTCAGGGGCTGAATCTTGGTTGGTCTAAGCATGTTTAGCTCACTTGGAGAGCTTTTAAAAAATACTGGTAATCAGGCCCCACCTCCAGAGATTAAATTGGTCTGGGAGTACAGTCTGGGCACTGGTATTTTTTTAAAAGCACCCCAGGAAATTCTTGTGTATAGCCACGGTTGACAATACTTGTCCAAGCCAGTCATGATAGTTCCATGATTGTTCCAACCTCTTTGCCATGTAGTTGGGTTCAGCTTGGGCATGGGACACAATTCTGGCCAATGAGCAGCATGGACAGAAAGCTGTTATTGGACTCTGGGGAATGCTGCCCTGTTTTTGAAAGGGGGCATAAGGGACATAGGCAAGGTTGTTCCTTCTTTCAGTCTTTGGATTTTATTGAATTAGAGTGTAATACTCAAAGCTCCTGCAGCCACGTTATGACCATGAGGGGATAGGTCCTAGGACAGAAGCCAAGAGCTAAGAACGGTGGAGCAGAAAGATGGAAAGAACTGGAGTTCTTGATGCTGAATAAACCAGCCATCGAAGCACTCTTTGTCAGGACTTCCTCTGTGGGATAACAGCTGTGCCTATGGTGAAGGCATTTTCAGTGTTTCTTCCGTTATTTGCAGCCAACTGCTATCCCCATTTAATGGAAGAGGACACTGAAGATCAGAGAGGTTAAGTTACAAACCAAGATCACAGAGCTGGTTAGTAGTGGAGTTGAGAGAAAGGCTATACCCTTTACCACCATCAAACACACAAACACACACACACACACACACACACACACACACACACACACACACACTGGCCCTCAAACCCTAGGTGGTGTAGTGTAGTGGAAAAAGCATTCCGCTATGAGAGCAGGCCTGGGGTGGAGAGATGCGGATAGAGGCCACTTAGTGATGATTATCAGGTCAAGCATCCTGTGGGTGTCCCCCGCCTCCCAGCAGGAGGGTGGCATCTGGTGCCTGCTCTGGCTCCATCAGCCATTAATTAAAACTTGACAAGAAGATTAATACACAAGGGACAGTTTTAATTAGAGATTCCTGGAACGCTAGCACTGACACAGACCTGAGACCAGGTTTGCCAGTTTCCTTATTGTATAGGTGGGGAAACTGAGGCCCAGAGAGGGGGAGAGACTGGCCTAAGATTCCTCAGGGAGTCTGTGGCTCAGGAATCCAGGTGCCCTGTGTGACTCCCTGGCCAAGCCTCTTTCCTCTGCCCTGGGATGCCTCACATATGGGACAGCTTTAATTAACTTATTATCCCATTCAATTTGTCACTGATGCCCAGGGCCCCAGCAAAGGCCTACAACTGAAGCTCCCTTTTGTGCAAACTCTGCGGCCCCGGGGGACTGATGGGGTAAGAGCAGCCATTGAGGAGCCCAGGGCAGCTGAGTTTGACCACTTGACCACTTGCTTCCCAGGGTTTGGCCCACCTAGGGCTCTGCGCCTGGGAATGATCAGCCCCGGGACATTTTGCCCTTTCCTTTTTCACGGAGGGGTGGGAATATCACTAATCAGTCATCCAACCCCTCAATTTGCAAAGTGCTGCCCATTATCTCAATGGATACTCGCATCAACCCTGAACCTTCAGTTCGTATTCCCTTTACAAGTGCTTCTGTTAGTTTCTTAGACCAAACATGCTTCTTGTAAGGACATTCATACAGTGTCTAAGTGTATATGGCAAAAAAAAAGAGTGAAGTTCTCCACATCTCTTTTCTCTGTCCCCAGCAGAACCACTACTAAGAGTTTGCTGTCTCTATCTAGACCTCCCCCTTCACACACATACACACGCGCACACATTGCATTTCCTCCTGTTGTCACAATGCCCCAACTTGAAGGGAGCTCCAGGGCACAGGAGGGATCAAGAGAAGAAAGGGCTTGGTGGGATCCTCTGCAGGCATCCAATCAGGGCCCTCAGATAGCCTGTGTGGTGTCTTGTGCCAAATTGGAAGAAGGTGCCCCTCTGGGCAGACAATTTAGAGATGAGTGCCCCTTCCTGAGGACAGACGATCCTGCACACCAGGGCACACAGTTTGGCAGGGGGAGCAGGAGCGGTACCCCCGGCCCCGCTTGTCCTTTGGCTGAGCAGTGGCTCTGCCTTCAAGTCCCAGATATCTTCCATCTCTGTCCCTTTCCGTCCATGACCATTGTCACTGCCCTAAGTCAGGCTACCATCCTCCCTTCCCCGGGTTTCCAGCCTCCTTGTCCTTCTCACCAGTGTCCCTGCCTCTCGTCTGCCCCTCCAAGTCCCCTCCTTATTGCCGCCAGATTATTCTCATAGGCAAAGCAGATTATGTCTCCCCTGGGCTAAGCCCCTCAATTACTTCCTCTTGCTTCAGGATCAAGGCCATGCTCCTTAAGGCTGACGCTTAAAAATTTCACAAATTGGCTCGGCAGAGGGGCCCTGCACCAGCTGGCCTGTGTGTGAGTCCTAGCGCTGCCACTTACCAGCTGATGACCTTGAGTGATCCACTTACGTCTTTGTGCCTCAGTTGCCTTATCTGGAAAATGGGAGTGATGGTGATAATAACCACCTATCTCATGGTATTGCAGTAAGGAGTAAATGAGGTAATTCAGGTAACAGAGCTTGGGACAGTACCTGTGAGCTGAGGTTCCAGCAACACAAAAGCACTTACGGATCAGGACACAAAGGAGCCCCCTCTTGAGTGGGCCTGAGCCTCAGCTCCACGCAAGTCAGAAAGCGAGCGAGGAAGGGTGTTGTGGGAGAGGCTGAACATGACCTCGTTTCCAGGAGCCGAGAGAAAGATCTAGCTCTGGCTGGGCAGTTCACGGAGGGTGTCCTGGAAAACGGACAGAACTACAGCCCCTGCAGGCCCTGCCCTGGGCCCTGGCAGGGAGGGAGGCTGGAATGCCCTGAGCCTCAGTTGTCTCATCTGCACAATGAGGGGTCAAATTACTTCATGGGGGAGCTGTGTGATTAAGGGAATGATGCCACCTGGGGGGTGGAGGGGGGCGCCTGGGTGGCTCAGTCAGTTAAGCATCTGTCTCTTGGTTTCGGCTCAGGTCAGGATCTCTGAGTCTGGGAAATTGTGCCCCACCTCGATCTGTGCTCAGCAGGGAGTCTTCTGGAGATTCTCTTCCTCTCCCTCTGCCCCTGCCCCTACTCACACTCTCAGCTCTCTCTCTCTGAGATACATAAATAATAGATCTTTTTAAAAAAGGAATAATGAGGGGCGCCTGGGTGGTTCAGTCGTTAAGCGCCTGCCTTCGGCTCAGGTCATGGTCCCAGGGTCCTGATATGGAGCCCCGCATCGGGCTCCCTGCTCGGCGGGAGGCTTGCTTCTCCCTCTCCCTCTGCCTGCCGCTCCCCGCTGCTTGTGTTCCCTCTCTCGCTGTCTCTCTCTCTCTGACAAATAAATAAAATCTTTTTAAAAATCTATTTTAAGAAAAGGAATAATGCACAGAATCCCCCAGCACAACCCCTGGGGCATGATAGGCGCTTAATAAGTCTTTGGGGAGGGAAGGAAAGGGAGGGGAGCAAAGGGCCAAACGCTGTGTGCCTGTCTATCCACTCACCACGCAGGGGGTGACAAGATGGGATGTTTCCCCGGTGACTGCAGGGACATTGCTGCCAAGGACTTTGGCTGGCACTAGAAGCAATTTAGAATCTGGCTCTGGGGTTAGACTGGTCTAGGTCAAAGTCTGGGTCTCCTCTTCCTAGATATGTAGTGTCAGGCAAGTTGCTTACCTTTCTTTACTCTCAGTTTCCTCATCTATAAAACAAAAATAATAATAGTACCTGCTTCACAGGATTGGGGAGGAAATTCGATGATGTCATTTCAATATACTTCTCAGCCAGATTTCAATACATATTATTTTTTAAGATAATATTATTCCTGAAGGGCAGAACCCAGGTCTGAAACTCCCAAATGTCTTGCCCCAACCCCACCATTTAGCCCCAGAGGCTGCATATAGCTGGCACTCAATAAATCCCTGTTAGCTAAAAAAAATCCTTAGCTCTCGGGGCGCCTGGGTGGCTGAGTCAGTTAAGCCAGTGACTCTTGGTTTCAGCTCAGGTCATGATCTCAGGGACGTGGGATTGAGCCTAACGTCAGGCTCCGCGCTTAGCACAAAGTCTGCTGGAGATTCTCTCTCTCTCCCTCCTGCTCTGCTCCTTCCCCTGTTCTCTCTCTCTCTCTCTCTCACACACACACACACACACACACACACACACATAAATAAAATCTTTTAAAAAATCCTTAACTCTCAGCAACTTTATGGCACTATGGACTATCAAATCTGGAGGGACTATTAAAGATCATTTATTCCAACCATGTCATTATATAGATGGGAAAAGAAGCCCGCTGAGCAAGGAGCCCGATGCAAGGCTCAGTGAGTGGAAGGGACAGGCCTCGAACAAAGCACATGAGTGCTGCAGCTAGACCTAGGACCTAGGCCTTTTTTTTTTTTTTTTTTTTTTTTTAGATTCTATTTGTTTATTTGACAGAGAAGACACAGCGAGAGCAGGAACACAAGCAGGGGGAGTGGGAGAGGGAGAAGCAGGCTCCCCGCGGAGCAGGGAGCCTGATGCGGGGCTCGATCCCAGGACCCCGGGATCATGACCTGGGCCGAAGGCAGATGCTTAACGACTGAGCCACCCAGGCGCCCCGGACCAAGGTCTTCTGACCAGAAGGCAGTACCCCACGCCTACTAAGGTAGCCCCTTCTCTGGAGTTATTACTAAGCGGGAGAGATGTCCCCTAAAGGCAGGGGGACACCTGCTATGGCCTCCCCAGAATCCCGCCGGCCTAGAACCTCTTTATGCTGCTTCTCCGGCCTCACCCCAGGCCACACCTAGCTGGCGGCCTATCCTTGCCCCAGCCTGCCTCCCTCCACCCTGAGCTCCTCAGCAGCCTAGGCCGGGTGGTCCGTAATTGCTTCCTGTCCTCACAGGCTCTGTTTGTTTGCTCTGTGGCCGCTTCCTCACACCCCAGCACACCGGAGGCGCTGACCAGCAGTGCGGGACTCCTGGGGCCCGGCCTCCAGCCTGCTCTCAGATGTTGGGCCAGCCCTCCCCAGACCCACCACCTGGAGCCCAGGAACCCAGCAAGGCCCTGGAGACACCCCCCCCCCGGCACTTCCCCCAGTTTCCGCCTCCCGCCCCCGTCCCCCAGCAGCTGGTCCTGCCCCCAGCTGGGGGAGAAGCCAAAGAATCAACAGGTGGCAGTCCATAACGAAGCCCTGGTAGGCCTCGTGCTGAAGGGGATGAAGCCCCCCTTTCTCTAGCCCACCCCGACTCCCAGCCCGAGTCCAGTGGGACTCTGGCAGTAGGTCCAAATGACACTGGCTCATGTCAAGACTTTGAAACTCTGTTGAGGTTAGAGTGCACGTAGGGGAGGAGGTGGGGGGTGGTTACTAAGTTTGTCCCTGAAGGTCTCTGAGTCTAGGGTAAAACAACTCCATGCGGGGGAACAACAGAACTTGGCCTCAAAGCTGCTGCTCGCTGTGTGCCATTAAAGCAAGTTATTTACATTTTCTTAGCTTCCGTTTTCTCATCTGTGAAATGGGGCCAATGCAGTGTATCCTGCAGGGTTGTTGTGAGGTTGACAGGAACCATTTTGAGCACAGTGCCCGGTAGGTGGGGTTGGGTAGGTAGGTAGGGTGACACACCAGCCTGATTTACCTAGGATTGAGGGGGTTCTCAGGACGTGGGACTTTCAGGGCTAAAAATCTAGACTCTTCTGAGCAAACTGGGATGAGTCGGTCATCCTAAGAGTAGGAGCTAGATGAATGTTTGTTCCTAGAATCTGCCTGCCTCTGAAGACCCTCTCGCTTCTCCACATGCCTCCAAACACTTAACCTTCCTCAGTCTGAAAGTCTCTTCTCCCCAATCCGCCCCCAGTTCTTCCTCAGGAAGCCTCCCGGCCTCACGCCATGCAGCGCCTTCTTCTGTGCTTCCTTCCTCAGTGTTGGTATCCCCAGAGCTTTCCCTCTTTCAGCCCCTCTGCCCCTGGAGCCCACGGTCTCTCCCTCCCCTGGACCACCGCGCCGGCCTCTCCTCTGGGCTCCCCGTGCTGTGTCTCACCCCGTGCCACAGCCACACGTCCAAATAAAGGGCCCTTCTCCATTTTCCCTAGGCACCCAGCCTCCCCCACACCCTAACACACGGGCACCATGCACCAAGCACATCACAGGCACACACCCGTGCTCATCGGAGTCTCAGGTTGAAGGATTTCTGTTTGATTCGGGAACCTTCGGACAGGCAGTCGGATAAGGCCTCTGACTAGGTTAGAGGGGAAGTCAATAAGCTTTTCCTCTGAGGGTAGGGATTTTAAATGTAGAACACTTACAAAGGGCAGGGTGTTGTCTGGGAGCAGCGGGGTGCCTGCAATGACCTCTAATGGGTTTTTGCATCTACTACCTCTCAGCAAAGACCCCTGGGGTTATTTTCCCTTCCCACCACCCCTGCCCTTGAGGCTTAGGCAGGCCAGGCCAGGAGAAACACAGGACTGAATTCCATTTAGTTGGCTCCAGGTGTAGATACTGGAGCGAAGTGTGTGCGTAGTGTGTGGGGAGGGGGTTGTTGGTGAGCGGGCTAGGCTGGGTGAGCAGCCCCTTGGGGTCTGTTCCTTTTCTCCAGCTGGGGAGACTCGCTGAGCTGGGCTGAGCTGCTGCGAAGTCGGGGGTACCGGCATGGAAAGGACACTGCTGTCTCCTTGGGGCCCCTGGCCGCCGGCTCACACTTACCCCCCTCCCCAGCCCCTGAGGAAAGCGCCGTCAGCAGAATTCCTCACGTCCTGCTGCTGGGGCCATGTTTATCCAGTAGAGCAAACCTCCCCAGAAGCGTCTTGTGGCAGCCTCAGAAACAGAGACTCAGAGCAGGTCAGAGAGTCCGAGTAAGGGAGACATAGAGTGACTCAGAGGCTCGGGGTAAGGGAGGCCTAAGGGAGAGCAAGCACTGGAGAGACCAAGGAAGAGAAACAGAGGGAAGCTCAGAGACAGAGGATGGGAAACAGCAGCGAAGAGGGCCCCTCTCTGGGACAGCAAGATGGTGCCTGAGGGAAGTAGGGCAGGACACCTGACGGAGATGGGAAACCGGATCATGAAGAAGAACCGGGGCTGCTTGAGACATGAGGACAAAAGCAAGACAGAAACAGAGCCAGGCTGAGAGAAAAAAAAAAAAAAAAGAAAAAAGCAAATGGAGTAGGAGAGAGAGAGAGAAAGAAAGGGGCCAGGGGCAGGAGGAACGGTGGGGAGACAAAAACTGGGATGAGGTGGTCGGAGGGGCGGGGAAGGAGGCACAAGGCAGCCTGAGGGGCCGCAGGGCGGGCGGGACACGGGCCGCCGCAGTGCCCCCACACGCACACACACGGCCGGCCCAGGCCCAGCCAGCGCTGTTTGCAGAAGGAAGCCAGCTCTGTGGTCAGGGCGCCCCAGGCCCGGCGGCGGCCGCCCCCTGCACTTAATGAGATTCTTGTTCAGAGCTGCGGGAGATGGGGCCGGGCTTCGGAGGCCCTGCAGTGCCCCTGCTCTCACCCGAAGGGGGCATGGGCTGTGGCTGGGGCCCAGCAACTAAAGGGGCCATGCAGGAAGGCGACCAGACAAAGCCTGGCCGCTGAGGCTACCCAGGCCTCAGGAACAGAGGAGATGGCAGTGGCAGGGGCCCTGAAGGCTCTGCCAAGCTCTGGGGAGGAGGGTGCAGGGGAAGGGCATGGGGCTGGCCCGCAGGCGGGAGGCCTGGGTTCGGATCTTGGCTTGGTCCGCCACCCTGGCTGGGTGACCTTGGGCTAGGGCCCTCCTTTCTTTCTTTCTGAACCTCAGTTTCCCCGTTTGCTCCCATGAAGGGCAAACTCAAGCAGGTAGGGACAGCAGAGAAGCAGACCATATGCCCTGGTCACGGGCATAGCTGTCACTCGGCTCTAGCCGTTGCCTTGTGAGAATATGGGCCCAGTGTTACTAGATCTTTGAATTTTTTTAGAAGTTATAAATCTGGATTTTTAGGTAAAAATCTGAATTTTAAATGATGGCAGCTAATTTCTTCTTAATGTAGGCATTGTTGTGAGCCCAAGAAAACACTTTTGAGGGTCTTAAGTGACCCGGAAGGAAGGTGCCTCTTTATGGTAGTCTCGAAGGCCCGCATCAGCTCAATCACCACATCTATGGCTCTACCACTATCCTAAGTGGAGTCCAAACCTCATCCAAATGCCATTGCCCTTGGGGAATGAGCAGAATGTACCACCAAGAGGAGGCAGCCTTGCATTGGCATGGCGGGGCGGGGGAATGTGACCCAAGATGCTAGTCTTCCAGATGACCTCTTTACTGGCCAGTGGTGTTGCTCCCAAAGCCCCCACCTCCCACTACCTCAGACCAGCCCTTCAGAACCTTCCTTTGGGAACACATTCTGCCTGGGCCTGGACCAAGGGCCAGGAAGATACTATGCAAAGCCATAGCTGGTATCCATCTGCCCTTAGGCTCACACAGAAAAGAGGCAGCCCCCCCAGATCCAGGTCTACCAGTAGCCCCGTCCTTACTCGGACACTCTGACTTCACGGCCCAGGTTTGGTAAGCACAACCTTGACATGGGGGCTGAAGAAGATGGAGGAGGGAAGAGGGGAGGAGAGGAAGGGGTGGAGCATCCTGGTGTTTGCGTCACCACCCCTTCCCATTCTGCAGCCCACGAAGCCCAGCCAAGCATGACAAGGGTTAATTGGATACCCCCAGCTGGAATCATAGAATCATAGGCCTGGAACAGACTTTGGAGGTCATCTGTCAGGGGAAGAGGAGGGATTTTAATTACTCAGTTCAGCTGGGTGGGAAGCACCCCCCACCCCCACCCCCAGCCCAGATGGTTTATCAAGAAGGTGAGTCTGGGAAGGGCTGCTAGGCTGAGAGACCCTGAAGGGTAGGGCCTGGCCACTTTGGTCACATTCCTGTCAGTGCCACTCCCACGCCCAGAAGCGCCTCACTCTGGGATGGGCATACAACCCTTGGCTGAATAACTGACTAACAGTCAAGACTAATGGTACCAGGAGAGACTGAGTGACAAGACCGTGAACTGGAAGGCAAATGACCAGGGCTCTAGAACTGGCTCCATTCAAGGTCACACAGCTAAGAAGCAGTAGCACTAAGTCCTTTCCCCTCACCCTGTGGTGCCTCTCTTCATGGGACTGGGAAGGAACCTCCAGAGCAGCCAAGGAGGGAGGGGCCAGCCATCTCAGCAACAACCACTTCAGCAGATCCTGAGCCCCTTCGGGCTTCCTGGTTCCACCGATGCGTCCCAGTCTTCTAAGCTCTGCACACATTGTGATCTTAAAAAAAACTTCTCCTCATGATTCTCTGGATGAAACTAGAAAAAAAGAAGATTTCGTTACTGCAGGAGGGCTTCAGGTCAGACACCCGGAAGAACTTCCTGAAGGTGAAACCCCAAAGAAGCAATCCAGGTGGACTCTGGAGTCTCCCGCCCTGAACTGGAAGCCCAGTGGGTGGGTGGGTGGGGGGATGGGGAAGTAACATTCAGAGCTGGGCAAGGGCTGGCTGAGTGACTTTTCCACCTGCATCCCTAAGCCTAGATCTCAGCATCGGGAAATGGGGGGAAGTGGGGAGAGTCAATTCACCTCATTTCCTGTCTAGTAGTCTGAAGCTAACGCTACCTAGGAACGTCCCCAGTCCAGTGCTGAGGCTGCTTGCTGATTAGCGGTGCAAGCTCAAAGCCACCACTGCCTCTATCTCCCCAGAGGCTGCCCAGGGCGTACAACGCCGCTGAGGCAGACAGACCCAGGCCCACCCTGTGTCTTCACTACAGAGAAGCCCAGAAATCAATGCTGGCCCCTTGGCTCAGAGCTGAAGACTGGGCTAGGCTGGAGGATAAAGAAGGGGACGGCAGCCATGACCGTCGCACAGGGCAGGTGGGGGTGGCCGGGGGTGGGGGCGGCGGTGTGTGTGGATATAGCAACACCGCATATCTCCTTCCCAAGGCAGAGGGGAATGAGAAAGACACAGAGCTCCCTCGGGAACTCTCAATATCGCTTTAAAGGGTGTTCATAGTTACCTTGTTCTTTGCTTTAAAAGTCCTGAGGGTTTAATAACAGTTTTAAGTGGCATCTTCTGTGGGGAAGTTCCCCTTGGCTATAGGCCCAGCCTGTGTCATTTGCATCCCAGCCCCTTTCCCAGAGCCAAGCAGTGCTTTTGTCCCAGCCCAGGAATTAAAACTCAAGCATTCTGGAAGTTCCCCTTAGTATCTATCCTCCATCCTTCCTGCTGCAGTACCTACGTCACCCTCTTTCTTCCTGCCTTGCCCCAAAATGGAAACGAAGCCTTCTTTGGTCCCTGAATGAACAAAGCTCTCAGATTAGAAAATCTCTTCCTGTTCAGGAGGCCATCCTGGCACCCTGCCCCCTGTCACTCCCCCCAACTACCATCCCCAGCGCATTCCTGGGAACTGGCCTAGGCTATGGGGATTAAAGGAACGGCCTAAGACAAGTCAGGCCGAGGATCTAACTCTGATGACCGCGGGAAGAAGGGAAAGAAGAAGGGAGGGGTGGAACTGGGTGGCCTTTGGGCTAAGTCAGATAATAAACCTAAGCCACCTGCCATTTGAGCCCTGAGTATAAATCGCTAATCGGTTTGGGACTTGCACAACCACTAATGAATTTCTCTCTATTCCCAGAAGGTCTCTCTGGAGCTACCCCACTGGCTGGGGTCAAGCAGGGAGTTCCTGGGGCCGGGGACAGCTCTTTGCAGTCCCCACCCTGCTTCTCCTGTCCCCTGTCCCCCAGCCCCTTTAGGCCCCTCCCAGGGTCAGAGAACTCCAAGAAAGGGGAGAGGGGGTTGCAAGGCAGTGCTCCAGGGGCCCTAGACGAGGGCACCCAACCTCAGTGCTCTCTCTGCCCGGCCCTACACCAATGGCCAGCAGCTTTCTAAGTTTCTCTGAGAGACTCGTGGGAGCGATAAAAAAAGCACCCCAGGCTCTGTCCCAGCTTGGTCTCTTATTTGCAGCCTGGCTTTAGGGAAGTAATGCAACCTCTTTGAGCGTTGGGCCCAGCTGCCAGGGCCCGAACCAAGCCAGGTTGGTTCTGCCCGTGCCCCTCCACGGCCAGTGCCCCTTGGCCTTCACGAACGCAGGCGCGCACACGAGCCTGAGCCCGCGATGTGGCATATGGTGGCAAATACAGATGCTAAAGACACTGTAAGCTGGAGTCCCCAGGGAGCCGGCATTTTGGCAGGGGGCATGCCAGAGGAGACTAACTGAAGGGCGGTGTGGGTCCTGGGAGGGGCGCAGAAATGGGCAATCGCCGCTTCGCCACTGGGCCTTGGGCCAGCTCCTCCCTCTTTGTGAGCTCAGCTCCAAGGTTCTTTGTAGGTGCATCTGGGGGTGCTGCTGGGAGACGGTGCAGGGGCTGGGGTCCCCGCCTAGGTCTCAAGCTATACTGTTTATGTGGCTAAAAATAGTTTCCAAACCTTTAGCTTCGAATGACCTCTCGGGGCGCCTGGGTGGCTCAGTCGGTTAAGCGGTCGGACTCTTGATTTCAGCTCAAGTCATGATCTCAGGGTCCTGAGGTCAAGCCCTGTGTCAGGTTCCACACTCAGTAGGGAGTCTGCTTGGATAGTCTCTCCCTCCCTCTCCCTCTGCCCCTCCCCCCACTGTGCGCGCGCGCACGCACACGCTCTTTCTCTCTCTCTCTCTTGCTCTCAAATAAATAAATAAATAAAATCTTAAAAAAAACCCAAAAAAACAAAATGAATGCCTTCTCATGGTTTCTTTCTACCCTGACACTGGAAGATTCAATGAGCTTAGGGTCTTGCCAGGAAGTTCATCCGCTTATCTAACCTATATCCCACGCATCCTCTGGTTCTGCTCATTCATAATCTCCAGAGAAGCTACAACAGAACTGATCTTCGCCTCCTGCACAGTAACATGGAAGAGATGGGCCGTGTGGACTAATCCTTTCTCCCCCCACAGCCTCAGTGTCTCCATCTGTACAATGGGGAGAATGGGATTCAATATCTTCTGAAGGCCCTGCCTTGGCTGAGTTCCTTCTATATGCAAGAAGAGAACCAAATCTCAAGGACTGGTAGGAACCCCATATTAGATTCTGTCTCTCTCTTTGTAAAACCTAATTGAGTATCTGGTTCTGAGCCGGAACAAAGTGAGCCCAGTTCTGCCCGATCCTAGCCTCTGGGGCGGGGGAGAGGCAGGGGGGCTAGCTTCCGTCTCCCTGTGACTCTCCTAACAAGTGCCAAAATTGAATGCTCACATTCTCCAGGGTGTTGACGGATGCGACCCAGGCCTACAGAAGGGCTGTCTGTAGCAGTGCGGCCCAGCCTTGCTCTACTCTGGCCGGAGGCCCCACCAAGCCAGGGCCCCATGAGAGCCTGTCTGGACCTCAGGCCAGGGGGAGAGGGTCTGCTGGAGGAAAAGGCCGAGGACCATAAAGACAAGGAGGTCAGAGGAGGAATGCCCAGCTTCTCCGCAGCTGACATTCACCTTCCTTCCCCCTCTATTCCAAGAGATCTCAAAACAGAGATGAAAGGCGGCCTCTGGTATAGTCGCCCATAGCACAGATGAAGAAACTGAGGCCATAGAGAGGGGAAGGAACGTGCTTGGGCCTTCCTGACCTTCCCACAATAACAACAGCTGGTTGTTGACAGGAGACTTGCTGTAGCTTAAGTCCTGCCATGCTCAGTGAGGCCACACAAAAGGGGCCGCAAAATAGATTCTACCATTATCCCCATTTTGCAGATGGGGAAGCCAGGGCTCAGAAAGGAACTGACTGGCCCAAAACCAGGCAGCCTGGAAGGGACAAAATCTGGATTTGAACCGAGGGTTTTCTGCCGCCAAATTTACACTCTTAACTATTACGGCTCCAGGGCCTCTCCTGGATGTATTCCCACGTCTATTGCTGCCAAGCCACGGGCCTGCTGATGCACCAGGCACCAACAGAAGCCTGGCAGGACCTTGAGGCTGTCCAAGTTCAGGCCCCTGCCTTCAGGGTGAAGTAAGGGGCAGCGCCAAGAATATTTAATGATGTGGAGAAACGCTTCTGGCTCCGTGATATATGGGAAAGGCGGGGTACAAAACACAGGGGCCACAGGAAGACACGCAGATGACCAGCAGGGACGTGAAAAGCGTTTGGCATCACTCAGCGTCCGGGAAATGCAAACCAATACCACATGAGGTATCATTTCACACCTGTTAGGATGGCCATAATCACACCACCATCAGGAAAACAAAAACTCACAGCCGTTGGTGAGAAGGTGGAGAAATTGGAACCGTCGTGCACCGTCGGTGGGGATGCAGAGTGGTGCAGCCACTGGGCAAAATAGTACGGAGGGTCCTCGAAAACTTAAACATCGAACTACCCTAGGATCCAGCAATTACACTTCTGGGTACTTATCCAATGGGATTGAAATCCGGATCTTGAAGAGACATTTGCACCCCCGTGTTCATAGCAGCACTATTCACAATGGCCAAGAGTGGAAACAACATAAGTGTCCATCAACAGATACATGGATAAAGAAAACATAATACACACACACACACACACGCATGCACACACATGCACACACACACAATGAAATATTATTCAACCTTTATAAAAAAGGAAATCTGGCCATATGTGACAACATGGATGAACCTGAAGGACATTATGCTCAGTGAGAAAAGCCAGTCACAGAAAGACAGAAACTGCCTGATTCCACTTGTATGAAGAACCTAAAATAGTCAGTCTTAGAAACAGAATGTAGAATAGTGGTTGCCAGGGGCTGGAGGAGGGAGAAATGGGGGAGTTGCCGTGCGATGGCTTTAGAGTTTCAGTCATGTGAAGCAGAAAAGTTCTAGAGATCTGCTGTGTGACCTTGTGCCTGTAGTTAACTACACTTACACCTAAAAATTTGTTAGGAGGGTAGAGCTCATGTTATGTGTTTTTCGTTTTTTTTTAACCACAATTAAAAATAAATCAGAATGACCAGTATGATCAGTTGGGTAAAAAGGAGGATTGTGTGTGTTTGTGTGTGTGTGCGTGTGTGTGTGTGCGTGTGCAGAGGAAAGAAATGACTAGAAGGAAGGATACCAAAAAGTGACCAGTGCTTTTCCCTGGTTAGTGGGATTATAGGTCATATTTTCTTGCTAATACTCCTCTGTGGTTTTTACATTTTCTACAGTGAATATGTATTACGCTTATCATTCACCTCTCCCCCCCTCAAAATGAACAAGACCAAAAGAAACAAAGCAACCACAAAAAGTCGGCAGATGCTTTGGAGCCTGACACACAGAGGGTCACAGCCGTGCCCCGTTAGCTGCGTGACTGTGGACAAGTCAGCCGAGGCTTCTCTGAGCCTCCAAGACCTCACCTCTGGGATGAGTGTTGTGATACCACATTCCTCTGTCTTTGCTCTAGAGCTTTCTTTTGGTCCCTTCAGGGAGATCGAGAACAAAGGTGGAGAAGCTGGGCATCCTTAACCGCAGACAAAGCCGCCAAGATGCACGCAAGCACTGGGTGTGGCCCCAGGCTCAACCAGTTCAGTCTTTCTCCTGCCAAATTAAGAGCCAGGGGAGGATGCGGCCTCGGTTTATCAATGTGGAAAATGAGAGTGCCGTGAGCAAGCCCGACCCCGGTGCCGTGGGGTGGGAGAGGGTGCAGCCCCTGCGCTGGGTAAAGCCTTCCTGCAGCAGCAGTGACCGCCCACTAGGCCACAGCAGTCCCCCTGAGGGCAAGGTCTGCACCTGTGGGCACGGGAGGGGAGGGCAGCCTTGCAAGATGCGGCGGGGAGGAGGGAGCACGGAGCGTGTTGGAAAGGGCCTGCATGGGGCCAGTCTCACTTCTCCCCCATCCCACCAGCCAGGCAAAGCCTCGGTCATCTCTTTCGTCACACTCCAGGCTCCTGGCGCTCGGGGCAGTGGCTGTGAAATGTCTGTGGGTCCCCACTCCCACAGCACAGCAGGACAACAGGACTCTGTCAGACCCTCCCCAGCTAGCCCGCTCCGGGGAACGGACGCAACCCCCACTATCTCCCTTTACCCTGTTAACGGAGCTCTCAGTTGCTAAAGCGGGGGGCAAGACTATGTCCCACAGTGGCCAGGCCCCCCGGGTTGTCTCAGGGCAGCACAGCTACTGGGGTGCCCAGACTCTACCCAGGCGACCCGCAGACTAGCAGGGGCCTCTGCAATGAATCGCACCGTTCCCCTACCTGAAGGCAGGTGAAGCTCTTCTCCCCCCGAGGCAGCCTCCCTCTGCTCAGCACCAAGCAGTCCCTCCTCAGAGCCTCCTTACATTCCCAACTCTCAGACACCCAATTGTGTTTCCCCCCAGAGACTAAAAATCTAACTTCTTAGCCTTCTCTACAGAAAAAATAAATATCCATATGGAGCCTGGAAATTCTCCACCTCCGGGTTTCTGTATTTTAAGGGATCTCATTTTCTCCTGCCTTTCCTTAGATGAATCCTAGAACATTAGAACTGGAAGAGATTATTCAACTCTCCCCAGACACATCCATTATAAGAAAGGCCTACTGGGGCCCCAAACAGGGAAAGGTCCAGCCTCAGGTTCAAAGCCGAGTGGTGGCAGAACTGGAACCAGAATCCAGAGTTCCCAAGTGAGGGCCCTTTCTGCATCTCCCCAACTGCAGGGCCCCCTTCTAGCATGCTCTCAGGCTCTCTCTGAAGCAGCAGGGGGCTGGGACAATTCCTCAGGGGCTTCTCCTGGCCAAGAAAGTCAGGCAATTTGAGGTGCCCGCCATGCCACACCTATCTCCCTACCCCTAGGGGCTCACCCTGCCCAGCTCAGGTCGGCTCCCCCCAGTCCCGGGCCCACACCTTGGTGGCGAGGCAGCAGAAGAAAAACTGGATTGTTTTCTACCTCTGGTTGATGGTGGCACTCATGCTCACCCTCTCTCTCATCAGTGTCTTGAGGGCTCTCTTCTCCCTCTGTCTGTCTGCTGTCTCTCAGCCTGTCTGTCTCTCTCAAACACAATATTGCTCTCTCCTGAATCTTTCTCTGTCCCTCATCTGTTGCTCAGTCTCCCTGTCTCTCTTTCTCTCTCTCACTGCTGCCAGTCTCTCTGTCATGGTAGCCTCAGCCTCTCCGTATCTCTCACACTGTATGTCTCTCTTCCGTTTTCCCTGTCTGTCTCAGTCTCTGGGGGTTCCTCTCTCTTGGGGTCCGGATCATGCAGCCCTGCACCCTCTCTGGGTTTCTCTCTCTCTCTCTCTCTTGCTCTGTGAGGGCTGAGGATGGCCACTGCCTGACCCCTCCCCAAAGTGAGCAGGGGCCTCTGGAACAGGCATGGGCAAGGCTTTCAGGGCACCAGACTCCTGCCAGGGGCCAAGCCCAGTGGGGGCAGGGCAGGGAATGGCAGCACTAGGCCTGGCTCTGCTTGGGAAATACCTCTCCCCCCTCCCATTCCAGGTCCTCCCTGAATCACCGTCCCAATTAAACCTTGGGGCCGCTGGAGCTGAGAAATGGTCCTCGCACCCCATCGGCCCTGTGGGCCTCGGAGTTGCTGCCATCATCCATTCCCGCTTTACAACGGGCACATCTGACAGTGTCTTAGCTGACTGTCACTAGAAACCTCTGGAAGGCAGAGTGGGAGAGTCCGCTGCCTGCTTCATAGACAAGAGCCCTGAGTCCCAACAAGTCAAAGGACTTGGCCCAGGACGTACAGCCAGGCAGAGACAGATCTAGAGCGGGGGTAAAAACTACTGAGCAGAGGTCAACCAGTCTGCACTGTCCCATCCCAACTCTGCTCCCAGAACCAGGGGCAAAGGAGCGGGTAGGTGCTCTCTACCACGAAGGCTTTGTCAATGAACCTGAGGTCCTGCTTTGAGCGAGAAGCCAGGGAAAAGCAGACAGGTACGAATAAACTCAAACATCTGGCGAGAGTTTTACTCTTTCCAGGGAACCCTCTCATACATTGTCACAACTGCCACCTTTTTAATAACCAAGGTAAATGGGGATTAACGTTATGTCCACTGTCTGCTAAGGAGTCGATGGCAGAGAGAGGATTAGAGCCCTACGCATACAATCCCAGATCCAGCAGCAGGGGACCCAAGCTGCCCAGGTCCTTTGCCACTGGGAAGGTTGGTATCAGCTATGGGGCCCACACCAGGGCCAGTTCAGGCTGAACGCCCAGAACTGAACCTCAGGTCCATCCCAGCAGGTGGAAGCCAGGGGACAGGATGGGAGGAAGCTCCTCTTCCAGCATCTAGACATAAGGGATTGGCCAGTACACCCTACCCTTAAGCCCAGAACACAAACTGGTCCAGCTCTGGCAAAGGAGCTTCGGTGGGAGAACAGTTTGGGGCTCCTTTCTGAGAGCCATAGCAGGGAGGAGAGGCCCTCGTGTGGCCCAGAGCCCCCCAGTCTTACTTCCTACCCCCATCTCCCAACCTCTGGTTTATAGAAGAGGAGTTACCTGCTTACTGTCCTTCTCTGTCCCCACCGCAATGTTCACTCCTCAGGACAGGGATTTGTGCATTGTGTTCACTGCTCCATCCCCCGTGCCTACAACAGTGGCTGGCACATGGAACGTTCTCGATAAGTAATTGTTGAATTGAATAAATGAATAAAGGTTATACCAGGAGTCCCACGAGTGGGGAGGGTTTCATATCCTCAGATTTGCCCCCCTCTTTCTCTTGGACACATCGGGAAAGGGCATACCTCCTGCAGAGTTCAGACTCTGCCCATCCCAGAGAACCTGGCTCTTCTACCGGTAAGACCCGACCTTCTCCTAAGGGCTCTGCCAGACCTGAGAGGAGAGGAACAAGGGGCTTCCATGAGTTCCCATGTGACAGAGCCAATAGCACATCCTGTCCTTACTCAGATTTGTCGGGTGTCTGGCAGAGCCCATTCCACAGTCAAAGAGACTGAGGCCTGGGGAGCAGAGTAAAGGAGCAGACCAAAGTCACTCTGGGTCAGTGTGCAGCTAGGCTTGGGAGTCAGAGCTCGAGACTCTCCTGCCGGGTTCTGAGACAGAGCAGGGAAGGGAAGGGAAAGGCAGAAAGGATGCTCTCAGGATGACCCCCTCCTGGGCGCCCACACCCAGGCCTACCACCTTTGGCATATTCACCACCACCATCTGTTGCAGACCCATATTATCCCTCTCCCTTCTTCAGGGCCAAAGTGACTGTTAACAGGGACTTCCATGTCTGCTCAGGCCCCAGCCTTGGCCCACTCTTGTCCCAACCCTAGCTACACGTCCCCACCTTTCCAATTCCCTCCTCACATGGAAACTCTATCTCCACTCACACTTGCTCTCTTTATATCTCTCCCCTCAGTTTTATGGGGAGGCTGTGGCAAGAAAGAATGGGGGGGGGGGCTGTGGCTCAGAGACTGTCCTTTATTAGTTCTCTCTTCCCTGGGAAATAAGGGGCTGCAGCTGGCCGGGGATATGGGTGGGGTGAGGTGGCCTCTGGCTGCTGGGAAGGCCACACATCTGGGGGCGGGGGTCTGAAAGGGAAGCTGAGATGAATTACCTGTGTGTGCTGGGAGAATCAATTGGGCATGCGGGCATGCTGCCTGCCCCGCTGGAATTAGGGAGCAGGGCTGGGGGCTCCAGCTGGGGACCAGGCAAAGCCCCCATGGAGGGTAGAGGGGGGCAGGCAGTGGCGGAGTTGGCCAGTACACCCTACCCTTAAGTCCAGAACGCAAACTGGTCCAGCTCTGGCAAAGGAGCAAGAGAAGAAAGAGCTCTTTGCAAACTCGGGGAAACATCACGATAAATGGAGCCTGCCCTTCTCCAGGGCACAACCCTCTAGCCACACCGCCGGACCCACATACTGCCCCCTCCCCTCTCCGCCCGTCCCGAAGCCACCTCCAGCTGGGCCCTCCCATCTCTGTTCCTCTGCTCAGCTGGCCTGAGCGCTCCATGATGCCTCCTGGCCCCTGGCCCGACACGCATACACCCCTACACACGCGCACACGTGCATTTCCTCCTTCCTTCTCGAAAATGCTCCCGTTCCCTGCCCCCTCCAAGGCCATCACTGACAACTCTGCCACTTAGCCGCCGTGCGTGACCTCAGTTTTCCTCATCTGGAAAATGGAGGCAATCCTGCCCAAACAGAATGTTTTGAGTTTTTGAAATCATTAGCACGGAACACCCGGCCTCCGGCTCTTGCCCATGGCAGGCGGTGGGGTGAAATGGGAAAAGCCTGAGCAGAATGGAGTTCAAATACAGGTTCTACAACTTGCCAGCTCAATGAGCTTAGACGGGTCACTTCCTATCTCCCTGAGCATCAGTCTCCTCATCTGTAAATGGCAGTGATGATACCCACCTTGTGACATGGCCGAGGGAGTCTGTAATGAACACGTTTGGAAGAGCAGATCATTCGGCAGGGGTGCAGCCAGGAGGTAAAACCCTGTCCTGATGGTTCCCTCCTCCCTGCCTTCCCGGTCTAGGCCCTTGGAGGCCCTCGGCAGGGATGTGCCCTCTCAGCTCCCGAGGCGCCTGGAGAGCTAGGAGGCGGCTAGGGGTCAGAAAAACAGGTGGGCTGACTGGGACCTGGGCCTTGAAGGTGGCAGCCTGCCTAGCTGCTGGGGACAGTGGGGCGAGCCCCCTCCTTCCCACGCCTTCCCCTGTTTCTGCAGCCGTTCGGGTCCCTTGCTCTCCAGGAGGCAGCCTCCTCTCTGACATCATCTGCAGTCAATTCCCCTGAGGGCCATCCCCAATTTTCATTTCCTCTCACTAATCCTCACACACAGTCCCTTTGCACAGCCCGGAACAGCCTCTGTCCCGGAGCTGGCTCCACTCACCAGATATTGCTGCAGCTCACAAACCTAGGCTCCTCAGCTGGGAGTGCCTTGCAGAGTTCATCAACTGCAGTCCCCTTCATCCAGGGCTCCGGGATAGGGATGGGACACGGGGGAGGGGAGCCAGGGCCCCTCGCATCCATCCAGTACCTTTGTGCTAACTAGAAAAGGGCGCCCCCTGTTGGCAGACACAGCCTGCACCGGTTTGCTCACGATTGGGAAAGAGAAGGCAAGCCGAATGTCAGTCCCCGCTCACACCCTCAGCCAGACCCCCTTGTGCAGTTCACAACCTGTACAACCATAGATGGTGACTCTCTCTGGGAGACAGTCTGAGCTTTCTCATGCAGGCTCAGAAAGCCTGCACTGGGCTCCTATAGAGACCTTGCTACAGGAAAAGCCAGGATGGTTATATTAAGTCCTGGAACAGCTCAAGAGATGGAAAAACACCAAAGGAAGGCAGTCTGCTCACTCCACAGACGGCCAGGTCTGAAGCAAACGTGTGGAAGGGAAGGCCATCTCTGGGATCCTGGTAGCTAGAAAGGTGATTCAGGGCTGAGGGCAGGCTGGCGCAAGGGGGTCAGAAATAAAGTTCAAAATGAAAACCAGAGGTATAAGTCCTGGGGTTCTGTTTGGAGAACAGGAGGCAAGGGCTGAGGTCTGAGTTCCATCAGTGTGGTTTGGGCTGAGGTCTGATCAAGGACCAGAGAGATTAGTGCTGTAGGTCTGAGGAGAGAACCCTGGGTCCTGTATTAGGTCAGATCACATGGGGCAGGGACAGTAGGCGGTGGCCCGCCAGGACTGCATGCTACTGGGGCCCATTTGCCCCACCTGGCAGCTCCCACTCCTCTGCCTCCTTCTAGCCCCAGGCCCCCGAGGTTGTCAATGATCGTTAGAACATTAGAACGCATGTGTTTGGCACTTTCACAGTCCAGCTCCCTTATGCCCTGAAGGGAGCCAAACTCTAGCCCCTCCATCTTGACCCTGGCAGAGTCCTATTCATCTCTCGAGCCTAATTCAAACGTCACCTCCTCCGCGAAGCCTTCCCTGACCCCCTGCTCTTGATATCCTCCCAGCTCCCACGGCCTCTTGGACTCCAACTGCCACCAGACTGATCACGTAGCACTGTATCTCTGGCTTTTGTGTGTCACCGCCACCAGACTAAGGGCGCCTAAGAGCAGGGCCTCTGTCCAATTTGCCTGAGTCCCCATGGCCTGGCTCTGAGCATATTGTCCGGATGAATGAGGCAAAATGGACACATGTCCACACACAGCACACTGGTTGCTGGGTCTAGGAAAGGCGGCAAACTTAAGCCCTGGGCCAGGGAATAAATATCCATGCCTGTTCTCACTGCAGGGCTCCAGGCCGTGTCCGGATGAGGATGGAGGCATGGCAGCAGGGGCAGGGAGATGATGGGAGGGCCAGTGGCCTGTGGGAAGGAATTCCTGCTCATCCTGGGCCTATCCTTCTGACTGTTCCTCCCGCAGTCTGGCTTCAAGCTCTGGACAAACTCCAGGAAGCCGAGGCTGAGGATATCCAAGTGACGTCTGAACCTACCCTTCTGGTGGGCACCATGCCAATGTCCTGGCTTGCTTCGGATGCCAGAACAGACCCAGCGTCCCCTTCTTCTCTGGTCATCTGAGGCGGGGGGGCTCCGTCTCTCCCCAGTACTCAAGTTCCTAGCGGGGCTCTGCCTGGAGGCCCAAGCCCTGCTCCGTGTTATCCCTCCCACGCCTCTCCCACCAAGCTGAGAAGGGGACGGCGTGACCAAGCAAGGAGGACTTAAGGCAGGGGGCCTGGCCTCTTGGACTCTTGATGCAGTGTTGCCATAAGCCCCTCGGGCAACCGTGGTCGAGTGGCTGGCCCTTGCTGACCCAGGATTGTCCCTGCTGGGGTCTGTAGGCTTCCAGGAGGGAAAGCAGCTCCCGCAAAGGCCAGAAGGGGACTGACGTGGGTGCAGAAGCACGGCCCTCACTACCCAGAGCATCTGGAGGGCTTTTGAGGAAGGGCTCAGGACTTGGCATGGTCCCACCGGCAGGACATAGGCAAGCGGCGTCCGGCGCCCGCCGTCCACCTGCCACCCGCCTGCCGGCCGGAGCCTGCACCCGCCTGGCCACAGGCTGAGGAAGCATAATCATGCTGGGCTATTTCAGACCCATTATCTCAGCTCAGCTCCTGCTTCCTGAGCAGGCCCCGAATTAGCCTGGCGCTTTGTTCTCAAGTGCATTTGTCAGATCGCTTGGCCTGTACCTCGGGAAAGAGGGAGAGGAGGGGGGGCGAGGGCAGGGGCGGGGAGGGGGCGGAGAGGGAGCCGGAGGAGGAACTCGACGCTAATTAAGTCTCATTAAAAAAAAGAAGACGACAATGAGGAATAAGGAGAAGAAGAAAGAGAAACGAAGTGGAGGGGGAAGGGAAAGCCTTGCTGAGGAAGCAGAACAGCCGCTGGGAGACACACACACACACACACACAGAAAGACACGCAAACACACACAGCTCTCCATCTTGGCAGCCGGCGCCCCTCTCCCCGGCGCGCGTGGCCCGACCCCTGGCCCAGCCTGGACAGGTCAGACATGGGCACAGAAACCAGGGCCGTCTGTCTAGGGCCCAGGGGGCCGCCAGGCTTAAGGACGCAGCACAGCCCGGCCCGCAATCCTGGCTCGGCAACTCAAGAGCTCTGTGACCTCAGGCTGGTCTCCTCTCTCACAGGACGAGAATCCTCAGGCCCACTTCGCAAGGCCGGTGGGGAAAACCAGGGGCCCTCCGTTCAAAGAGCCCAGCAGAGTGCCTGGGCACAGAGAGGCTCCTCCGCTCAGCGGGGCGTCTCCACCCACAGCGAGGCCTCTGCCTCTGGTCAGAACCCGGCCCAGGTCAGAGCCGGCTGAGCTGTTCTCAGAGCCAGGGGCAAAGCTCTACGCCGGCACTGGGGGCCCGCTGGGCTCCCTCCCCTTCTGCCACTGTTGGCCCGCACCCCCACTGCCCCAGCCCAGGCTGCCTTAATGGAACATTGCTTGGGCAACAGACAGAGCTGCTCAGGGCGGGGAGGCCTCCGCAGCTCCACAAAGGTCCCAAATATCCCTCCCGAACTAACTCTAGCTTGCTCTCTCTCTCTCTCAGAAGTCTTGCTTTCTTAGTAACTCACATCCCGCAAGGCAGGAGCCCAGATTAGTGCCAAGGCTGCATTTCACACCACTTCAGCCCAGCCCTGGATGGAGGAGAAGACCAAGGTTTGGAATGTCTACTACTCCATCCCTCATGGGCTGACCTCAGCCCTCCCGAGGTCCTGCGAGAAGTAACCTACACTACCCTTCCACCCCTGGCCCCCCTGCCTGTCCCGGGGCAGGGGTCGCCGCCTCGAGGCAGGATGGTCCTTCACTGCATCCAGAAAGAGCCGGCCTTCTTCACCAGATCCTGACAGCTCTTTCGAAGCTGTAAGTTCAGCCCGGGCCTTTGGGGCTGCCATTTACACCCCTGTTTGAGTGCAGAGCATGGATTGCATGATGTTTCACAAGCACTCTTAGCCCAAAGCACTCATAAAAGCGGCTTAGTGGCAAGAACGTTCATCTGGGAATCAGTCCCGGGTTCAAATCTCTGCCCTGCAAATCATTGGCCATGGGACCTTGAGCAAGTTGCCTCTCTCTTCTAAGCCTGAGTTTCTTCCTCCACAAAGGAGGTGAATGACCACAGCTACCCCCTAGGGTGCTTATGAGGATGACGTGAGATCTTGCGTGTGCAAAGTGCTTAGCTTTGATCAATATGTTGGCCTGCTATTTTTTTTACTTGATATATAATTGACACGTAACATTGTATTCGTTTTAGGTGTTCAGCAATAATGATTTATATACATATCTATTGTGAAATGATGACCACACTAAGTATAGTCGACGTCCACCACCTCACATAGTTTATATATATATATATATATATATATATATATATATATATGATGATAAGAACACATTGGGCTATTATTATCATTATCATTATCCCTCCTGCCTCCATCCCCCCACACCTCCCCCACCCCATCTGGCCCAGCCCAAACCTGAATCCCCTCAGAACAGCCCAGGTGCTCCGGTGCCTGGCAGGACAGAGGGTAAGGAGAAAGTCCCTGCTTGGAGGGAGCGGGGCCGGGATTTCAGAAATTCATGTCCCCACAGGGCTCCTCCCTGTGCTTTCTGGCAGGCCTGGGGGTGTTGGGTTCACAGGCGCTCTGGATGGCCTGGGCACTGAGGTCAGGGGACTGGGACTTTGGCGCAGACAGTAGTCAGCTCTAGGAGCGGGAAGGGCATGGCTGGGGTCCGGAGGCCTGGATGCCAGTCCCAAATTTGCCAGGGAACCTGTGGGCCCTTGGTCGAGTCCCTGTCCTTATATGGGTGTCAGCTGGCCCCCTCTCCCCCAGCGGTGGGGCTGCAGGGGCTCTAGGCCGCAAAAGCGGGGGTCACTGAGGAGGCCCTGCCTGGCCCGGTGAGGTCAGCTGGCATGCCTCGTTCCCGCTGCCCTCCCCCGAACTTCTTCACTCCCCTCTCCGGCAGAGCGTTTTCTTGCAGCCTCTTCTGCAGTGTGCCCTTTGAGCCTTTCCGCCCCGCATTCCTGTGCAAGCCTTCAAGCAGTCCCAGACTGAGCCGGGCCTCGGATGAGATGCACTGTGAGCTGAGTTCCCATTGTCCGCAAATCGGGACCAGCTGTGAGCAGCCTGAGAGCCCCGGGCTCGTGGCCACCCCCACTCCCACTGCACTTACAGACGAAGGCAGCAGGCTGAGCCCACTGCCTGCCCGCCTGTCTGCCTGGGGCTCCCCCCACCCCAACGCACACAGCATGATCAGCTCCCTAGCCAGGAACAATCAAGCATTATGAATAAAGATGTGCAGCTGGACAGAGAATTTCTCCACACCCACCTGGCCCACCCAGCAGCTCACAGCCTTCCTCCCCCGACCAGGCCCTCTCCACCTCAGGGGTACCCCGCCCTGGCATGTAGGCATGCAGAGGCCAGTTTCTCGGGGCACAGGACTTCCCTAGCCCGGCACTGTCCTCCAGAGAACACCCTGGCCCTCTGGAAAGAGGCTGCTTGACCTTGTCATGTCGTAACTTGGGTGGGCTTTTGTAAAGGCGTGCTGTGACCTCAGCCATCGGGATTGGTGGGGGGAAAAGGAAGGCAGAGCCTGAGGAAGCTGAGGCCAGGAACGTGATTCTGGTGCAGGAAGCTTGGTCCTTGCAGGACCTTGGTCAGGCTCAGTGTTGGGGCAGGTCCAGTGACAAGAGGCCAGGGGGTGGGTGACTGTTTGTTGGCATCAGACTGGCAGAATTCTAGGTACTCTGCACTGATGACAGCATTCTAGCCAGGGCCTGAGCATCTGTGAACTGGCTTCCAAGGCTTTGGGTATGGAGGGGGCCTCATCAACCCTATGAGGAAGAAATACGCTTTTTGGTCAACAAGTCACACAGTTTGGACCCATGTATGGCCGCAGGGGGCAAGGACATCACAATGGACAAAAATCTGGCCCAGGATTCTCTCCCAGCCCCCAGTGCCACAGCCTGTATGATAAGAGAACTTCCAGGTACCCTTCCCGTTACACCACCCCTACCTGCCTCCTGCCCTTACGTTTTGCCTCTATCCCAAGCTCCACTCTCAGCCCCCATCCGAACACTTGGTGGAGCTGAGGTGGTCCAGGTCAAGATCAGCTTCAGGCCTGAGGGCTGGGCCTCTAGGTCAGTGGTCTCGATCCTGGCTACGCAATGGAATGACCTAGGGAGGTCCGAAATATCCCCAAGGCACCAGGCCATACCACAGACCAATTGTGTCGGGGTGTCCGGGGTTCGGCTTAGGCCATCAATAATGTCTTTGAGGGCCCCAAGTGAGTCTACTGTGTGGCCGAAGTGGAGAGCACTGTTAGAGGTTAGCACACAGCAGAGCCGTTAAGAACAGGAGCTCTGCAAGTAGGCAGGCCTGCATTAGAAGTCAAGCTCGGCCACTTAACTGTATCTCATGGGGCAGATTCCCTAATCTTGTCAAACCTCAGTTTCCTTATCTGTAAAATATGACCTCCACGATGGTGGGGAGGATGAAATGAAAAAAGTACGCGCCAAGATCTTAGCACAGTACACAGTAAGTGTTCCACAAAGGCCGGCTATCATCATTGTTGGCTAGAAAGGCTGATTCGGGCAGAGGCTGGCACATAGGTCAAAAGCCATCCCTCTCTATCCAGAGGCTTGTAAACTTAGGTTACAGCCTGGCAGTGGCATTGGCTTCCCCGAAGACTCCGGTAAACTCATCAATGGTGGAGGCATAAAATTAAAAAATAAATATGGGCGCCTGGGTGGCTCAGTTGGTTGAGCAACTGCCTTCGGCTCAGGTCATGATCCTGGAGTCCCTGGATCGAGTCCCGCATCGGGCTCCCTGCTCGGCGGGGAGCCTGCTTCTCCCTCTGACCCTCCCCCCTCTCATGTGCTCTCTCTCTCTCACTCTCTCTCTCTCAAATAAATAAATAAAATCTTAAAAAAAAAAAAATAAATAAATAAATAAATAGAATAAAGTAAAATAAAATAAAAATAAAACAAAATAAAAAGAATTTTTTTAAAAGATTTTATTTATTTATTCATGAGAGACAGAGAGAGAGAGAGAGGCAGAGGGAGAAGCAGGCTCCCAAGGAGCAAGGAGCCTGATGCGGGACTTGATCCCAGGACGCTGGGATCTTGACCTGAGCCGAAGGCAGACGCTTAACCATCTGAGCCACCCAGGCGCCCCCAAAATAAAAAATTTTTTAAAAAGTATCAGGACTGAGGCATTAGAAACCATCAGATTCCATCCAGTCATATTACAAAGACAGAAACGGAGGTGCAGGAGGGGAGACTAGAATCTTGCTCTTTTGACTCTCAGGCCCATGCGTGCGCTCCGGTTAACCTGCATTTATTTCCTGTGTAGATGAACACACAGTAGGGCACCTACTGTGTGCCAGGCATTGTGTTGTCATGGAAGGGGCACAGAGGTGAATATGGCAGAACCCCTGCTCTCTGAGGGCTCAGAGCCTGGCATGTCGATCTGTTACTCACAAAGGATGGCGAGCGCTCAGTTCCATCTGGATAGAAAAGTTATATCCACCCAAAGAGCTCCAGAGAAGGCTTCGACCGGCAGAGGTGGGCCATTGGAGAGGGCATTCCAGGTAAAGGAGAAGAGGTGTGTAAAGACATTGAAGGTTTTGGAGCAGAGGTTAACCTTTCAAGTCTTTAGAAAGAGTAATCTAGCTTCCGTGTGGAGGACGGAGGAAAAGGTAAAGGCAGGGAGGCCTGCTGTGGATTATTGCAATGGCCCAGGGGGCAATTGATGGAGTTATGATTCCGTTCTTCCCCAACCCGTACGCCTCACCGCTGATAACCTCACTTGATTATGCACTGAGAAAACAAGTGCCATCAGACAGGAACTTCCTTCTATCCCCACAAATTCTGTAACCCCATCGTTCCTCCTTCCCCCCTATCGCAATGGAGGACGAGGCCTTTCTCCCATCTCAGACCAGTCCTTCAAACCGTCCTCCAGAGACCACCCTTCTCACCTTCCCAAGGCTTTTTTGGGTAGCTTCTTCTACTCTCTGACTCATTCCCTTGAACAAAGACGCAAGTTCAGTGTCTTTCTTCTTAACAAAAAAGAAAAAGGGGAGAAGTGAGGGGAAGAGGGAGGAAAGGGGAGGGAAGGAAAGGGAAAAAGGAAAAAATTTAAAGACAAGACTTTCCTTTGATCCACCACTCCCTCCAGCTATGACACCATTTCTATGCTTTCTTGCACAGGGAAATTTCTCGAAAGAGCCATCCATATATACTCATTCTCTGCTTCCTCACCTTCCCTTCATCTGTCAACCCCCGCATTCTAGCTTCTACCCTCACCCCTCCACTAAAATCACCCTTGTCAAGATCACCAACAACTGCCAGATTGCCAAATCCAGCAGACACTTCTAGGAGCTGATACTATGAGAGGCCAGTGTAGTGGTTAAGACAGGGCTTCTGGAGCCAGCCTGCCAAAGTTTGAACCCCAGATCTACCACTAACCAACTGTGTGTCTGTGACCTTGAAAAAGACACTTAATCCCGCTGGGACTCAATTTCCTAATCCATAAAGTGGAGGTGATAATAACAGCACCTATATCCTAGGGTTGATGTGACGATTCGACGAGGTAATACATGCTGAGTACATTCACACAGTGCTTGGCACACAGCAGGTGCTCCCTATGGGCCGGCTCCATCAGTGGCTTCTGTCTGACCTCACCTCTCAGCAGACTTCACCAGCGTGGATCAACTTCCTCCTTCCGTAAAATGTCTCTTCTCTCGACCCTGTGACCACACACTCTTCTGGTTCTTTCCACCAGCCACCTCACTGGTCCCTCTGTTCACTCCCACTCTATCCAAGCTCTAGGTACTGAAATCTCGGAGACCCATTCTGGGCTCTCTCCTCTCCTCTCTTCATTCTCTCCGCTAGGTGACTGTACCCATTCCCATCTATATGCTTGTGACTCCCAAATATCTGTGTCCATCCCAACCTCTTTGACCTCCAGCCTCATGTAACCAACTACCTACTCGGTATCTTCACTTGAATGCTTAAAGAAAAACCCCAATCCAATATGTCCCGGGAAAAAGGCAGAATCCGCCCTGAAACCTACTCCTCCCCCAGGCTTTCCATCTCAGTAAATGGCACCCTTGACTAGTTGCTCTGGCCCAAACCCCAGGAGTTATCCTTGATTCTTTCCTTTCCCTTGCTCCCCACGTTCGACCTATCAATAGGTTCTGTTCTACCTCGAGCTTATCTTGTCCATCCATGTCTCTCCACCTGTCCCACCATCACCATCTTCTCTCTCATGGACAACAGCACAGATCTCTTCTCCACCATCCTCCTTCTTCCCTCAGACTCGTCTCACGATGGCCAGAGTAATTGTTTTACAAAATATCTATCAGACCGCATCTCTCCCTACATGAAAACCTTGCAGTGGTTTGGGACTGTGCTTGGAATAAGAATGCAAGCTTCTTATTTTGGCTTAAGGTGCCCCTCGAGATGTGGCCCCTGTCTCCCTCTCTGACCACACCTTGTCCTGCTGCCCCCCTTGTTCTCTCCACTTCGGCCACACTTGGCATCCTCTCTGCTTTGTAACATACTTGAGTTCTTTATTTTTTTAAGATTTTATTTATTTTTTTGACAGAGAGAGAGACAGCAAGAGAGGGAACACAAGCAGGGGGAGTGGGAGAGGGAGAAGCAGGCTTCCCGCCGAGCAAGGAGCCTGATGTGGAGCTCTATCCCAGGACCCCGGGATCATGACCTGAGCTGAAGCCCAACGACTGAGCCACACAGGCGCCCTGCATACTTGAGTTCTTTCTGGCCTCAGGACCCTTGCATTTGCTGTTCTCCCTGCCTGCAAACTTTACTCGTCGGCTCTTCACATCGCCGGCTCTTTGTCAGCCTTCAGGCCTTAGCTTAAATAGGGCCTCCTTTAAAAGGCCTTCTCTGAACACCATATCTAAAATAGGGCCCCCTGTTGTTCTCTACCACAGCCGTCTATTTACTCCATTTGTTTCTCTCTATGTATTTGTTTGTTTCTTCCCTATCTGTTTTCCTCACCGGAATGTAAGTATCCTGAGGGCAGACGCCTTGGCTGTCTTGTTCACCAGGTATCCCCTAGAGTCTGACACAGTGACGGTCATGAAGAATTCAGTAACTGCTGAATGAACGGATAGATGAGGCAAAACGGAATGTGGGGCTGGGGGAAGAAAAGGGGACAAACTGGAGAGACATGATAAGACTCGGTGATGGGTTGGATGTGGAGAGAAGAAGAAGTGAGGCAAGGGTGACTCCCAGGCTTCTGGCTTTACTAACTGAGTGGATAGTTGTGCCATTTATGAAACTGAACAATATGGGAAGGGGCCAGCTTGGGGGGCAAATGATGACTTCAGCTTGATGCATTGAGTTCAAGGTCCCTGTCTGACATAAAATGAACATTCCCAGCAAGTACATTGGGACCTGAGTTTGGGACTGAATGAATGATCAGGGCTAGCGATAAATAATGGGACAGGATCAGAATGGCTAAAAGCAGGAGAGTAGACATGACTGCTCTGGAGAGCGCATCGAGAGAGAAGACCAGAGACAAAAGCTAGAGCAAAAACCGACCCATGCATGGCATGAGCGGAGAGTAAAGGAGCTGCAAGAGGCAAGAGACAAGGCCAAGGGAAGAGAAAATGTCAAGTAGGAAGGGACATGTGGCAGGGTCAGATGTGAGGGTGGAAAAAGACCACTCGCTTTGGCGATAAGGAAATCACTGGTGACCTTTAAAAGAGCAATTTCAGGGGAGAGGGAGAGAAGTCACGATGCAGGAGACTGAAGAGAGAGTGGGAGGTGAGGAAGCAGCAACAGTGAGAGTAGACAATGCTTCCAAGAAGTTTGGCTGAGAAACGAAGGCAAGAGAGAAGATGATAGCTTAAGAGGGAGGAAGGGTCAAGGGAGGGTTTCTTTGAAGGATGGGGGAGAGCTGAAAATCCTTGAAGCCTGAGGAGGAAACAGCACTCAAAAGAGGGGGAGAGGTGGAGATAGAGGAGAAAGGGAATAATTGATGGAGTTAGAGGTTAGGTATGGAGAGGAGGATAGACATGTCTTCCTAGGAGACAAGAGGGAGAGGGAGGGAGAGGGGGGAGGGAAGGAGGGAGGTTAAGGAAGAAGAGAGACTGGGAGGGACAGAGGGAATACAGAGAAATTTTGAGATGGACAGCCTTTATCTTAGCAAAATTGGAAGCCAAGTATTAGGAGGGGTGTAGTCGTAAGGCTGGAATGTAAGAAAAGTGGAAGATGGGACTAGCAGTCCCCATGGGATGAGTCGAAGAACTGTGGAACAGCAGCATCAGCAAGGGCCTCCTGTTGAGGCTGGCAAACTTGTAAGTGCTACGATCTAACTGGCCAGGGCAAGGGACAGGAGAAGGCAGAAATAGCAAAGCTTGAATGGCTTCAAGTCATGAAGGTCACGGCTGGCACCAGGGTCCGGAGGAGACAAAGCAGGGAGGTGAGGGGGCCTCGAAGAGGACTGGGGGCTGGAAGAATGGGCTAGGGGATGGGGGTGAGAGACTAAAGTGCTCAGGAGTGGAGGGACCAATCCATTTTTCTCGTTCATCCAGCAAATGGTTACTTCGCTCAGTACCAAGCGCTGGAACCAAACCAGGTTCAGGAAGAATAAAGCAGGCAGTCACCTGACGGATGGGGGTAGAGGAGCCGAAGATAGGAAATTCTGGAGCTGGAGCCCAACCCAAGTAATGACAAGGCTTCAGATGTGGCCACGCCCGTGGGACACTTCAAAAGAGAGGACATGTAGATGATGCCATGGAGGCAAGATGGCTGGGGGTCAGGCTGAGGAGATGTCCATGAGGGCACTAAAGCCAGCAGGGAAGACAGCAGGGGCCAGGCGAGAGAGAAAGGCTTGGGACCTGGTGCTGTGGGAACTGAAGACCAGCCAATATTCTGGTGGGCAGCGGAGCTGAGCAAGGGGAGAGGGGCTTCTGGTCAATAACGTGGCTCCTTGTGGAAGAGGGGGAATTGGAATTGGGCACAGGAGCCTTGGGCCATAAACAGCAATTGCACACTTGGACCACACCAGGCTCCCGACTGCTCCTAGAAGCCAAGCTGGGCAAAGGTAAAGGCAGGGCATCCATTGGAGAGAGTTGCTAAAGGCAGATACCTGGTTTCAGTTCTGATCTGAGGGTAAAGGGAGAATGTGTTTGGAGAAAATCTGGAGGCCGGTGGCTTGGTTTCCAATGCAACAGGCTTTCATGGAGAACACTCAGGGCGGTGGTAGGGTGAAGTCAGACTTGGGTAAGAAGGATGTGGGCCTGGGGAGGCACCTGAGAGAGCCATTTGTCCTTGGAACAGTCCTCTGGGAGCATGACCACAGCAGCTTGTCCAACCTCTTCCCAGCAGGTCCAAATGCAAGAGACAACTGCCTGGGTCCCTGGAGCTGACTAGCGCAAAGCATGTCAGGTCCCCCAACTTTTCATGGAGGTTCCTCAGCTGGTCCAGTCACTCCATCTCATTTGCCAAGAGGTTGGCCCTAATAGCTCCCAAACAGAATCGAGGCCAGGTCTTCGGTGACATCAACGGAGCACCATAGTGCCACATAGCTCAGGACAGTGTAAGCAGGCCCGTGTGAGTTCTGTCCCGTTGCTTTGTTCTCTGAACCTCTTCAGTTTCCTCACGCGAAAAATCCGCGGAAGTAAGGAGGCTTTTCCTCACAAGGTGGTTGTGATGATTCACCGCGAGAATGCTCAGAGGAGTCTTTGTAAACCGTCAGCCGCTACACAAATGTCAGCCGGGAGAATCGCATTACCCCTGGGAGGAGGGCTGTGGCCTCAAGACCCTCTGACCCATCAGCCTGTCTGCCTGTCCAGTGGCCCACCTTCCCAACTGTCAGTATAGGAAGCTGGTGTCCTAGAATTTGTGCCAAGCCGGGGCCCTACTGCTCCTGGTGGGTAGCAGTCCAATAGGAAAAGGGGGTGGTGGAGAACCAGAATACTGAGGAGAGGGAAGCATGGGGAGGGTCCGTGAGGATGCATTCATCTGGCTGTCATCTAGCCCTGCCCCCTGGGGACTCCAGAACCTATATGATTCCTATTTTCTTGACTTTTGGGTGGTTGGGGGCCTCAGGCTGGCCAACTGGATGCTGGCCCCCAAAACCAGCCTGAGCTGAGGGTGATTGCTACAGGGGACCCTAAGGGGCCTGGAGAATGAGGTGGGAGAAGCACTAGACAGAGCAGGGGAGTGGCCTGCAGCCCCGGTCTGATTCTGCCTGGGAGGGAGGGGATGTGAGCAAAACAGCTGAGCTGGAAATTGGGGAAATCAAACATAAACCACCTCAATAAAGCTGTCAAGGCCAACAAACTCCCTCTTTTGTTCCCATTGCCTGACCTGTACTTGGCTTCTAAAGGGACAACAAATTCACTCTGGTTTTCAGGTGAGGCCTCTGGCGCCACTCAGCCCCAGTTGGAATCTCAACTCTACCCCTTATTAGCTGTGAGACCTTGGACAGGTAAGTTAGCCTCCCCAGGCCTCAGTCTCCTCATCCGTAAAATGGGGATGTTGTGGGATTAAATGGCTTAATATTGGTAACACAGTTACAATGGTGTCCGGCATACGGTCAGCACTCGGTGTTTCTAGAGCACTAAAGTCTGGGCAACAGAAGTTCTACGGACAAGGCATGAAACTTGTGTTTGGACAGATCTGGACTTAAACACTTCATACCTCACTTGACCTCTCTGAGCCTCAGATTCCTCATCTTTAAAGGGGGTGGTGGACTAACTCTTAGCCCACAGGATGGTCTATAGATGAGGTGAAGAAATGTCTGTGACTGCGTCTGGCTAGCCCCAGCACATAGTCAGTGCTTTGGACATGGCAGCCTTCTGAAATCTCCCAAACACCAAGCGTCATTTCCCAGAGACTACCCCAGATGCCTGAATAATCATCAGGACAGTGCAGGACCCCCTTCAGAGGCTGAGTTCCGCCTGGGACTCATCTTCGTCAGGGTTAGAGAAATCCAAGGGCCTCACACTTTTCTGTGAGAGCTTCCTGCTTTATGTATGTAGAGCAACAGTTCTTCTTCAACTCCAGAGTCTACCAGAATCACCTGGAGAGCTTGTTCAAACACAGATTGCCAGGCCCCGCCCCCTAGAGTTTCTGATTCAGTAGGACGGGGGTGGGGCCTGAGAATCGGGATTTCTAACAAGTTCCGGTCGGGGGGGGCGGGTTGCTGATGCTCCTGGTCTGGGGAGCACCTTTTGAGAGTTACTACAACTATAACGTGCACGTGGAATTCCTGGGGAAGGTGTGTGACTGTGGATTCTGACTGAGCAGGTCCGGGGGCGGGGGGCGGGGGTGGGTAGTGGATTTCTGAGAAGCTCCCAGGTGTGGCTGCTTCTCCACCCACCACACCTGGGGTAGCAAGGGCAAGGCTTAGAGGGGTGGTTGACAGTTAATCGCCAGCCCCTCCCCACCAAGAGGTTGGCAATTTAGCCCAGGTAAATGGACCAGGGGAGGGGAGCGCAGGGCTCAGGAACCAAAAGCTCAGCAAAAAGGCAGCGTCCGAGAGGAGGTGAGAATGTAGGCCGTTGCTGGTGGGGTGAGGACCACAGTGAGGGCAAGAGTACTGGATTCCAGGAATGGCAGGCAGCCTGCGTGCACTTCAGCATGAACAGCAGTGTGCACACGCGTCCATGCATGCACATGAGAGGGAAAGCAAAAAATTTTGAAAGAATTTGATATATTTTTTCAAGCATCAAAGTAGTATCTTGGGAAAAATTGAAACTTTGTTGGACTTCCTTACACGTATTTTATGGTTTAGTATTGTTTTAAATTTTAATTATATATGGCCAGCGGGGGGCAGGGGCTGTGCAGGCTGTTTAAAGCTTAAGGCCTCTAAAGGTCTTAAAACCCAACCCTGGTGGCCCCTGGAGTCTTTGTCCCTGAGCTTTGGGGCCTGAGGCTGTGGCCAAGTGTGGGTTCTGCAGGCTCTCCCCCACTCCCCCCAGGATCCGCAGACGAGATTCAATTTTCTTAGATGGGATACGAGATGCCATACAATAACAGAGCGGGTCCGAGGACCTGGAGGGGCGTCGGTGTCACGGGATGGAGGGACAAAGGAAGTGGGCGTGGTTTCCACGTGCTCCAATCAGCACGCACACATACCGGCAGTACCCCCTCCCCTGCACTGTGACAAGTACCCCTGGCCCCACCAAAGGCAAAGAGGCCCAGGATTCAAAGTCACACAGATCTGCCTGTGAAGCCCAGCTCCACCTCTTCTTAGCTATGTGACCCGGGACAAGGGGCTTTTCCCTCGGTTTCCTCATCTGCAACATGGGAGTCAGAACTACATGGGTGACTCTAGATGAGGTGCTTAGAATAATGCCCGGCCCTAGTGTACCCTCAAAAATAGTGGTTGCTGTAATGGTCTAGTTAGTAGTCGTCAGGAGAAACAGAGATGAGTTTGGACAACGGGAAACATCTGTGCCAGGAGACAAAGGGGCGCGTGTGAGGGGTGCGTTGTGTTCAAGATGTGTCTGGAGGAGCCCGCCAAGATTCCTCAGGGCCAACCTCCCACTGCCCAGTCCTGACACGTCATGCACAGGCCAATGAGACTATCAAAGCCCAGACTTAGTCCTAAGTGGCCTGGGGAGCTCACTTTCTCACTGCGTGCCCTGCAGTGGCAGAGCCAAGCTCTTGCCAAAGTTACGTCAGTCAGACCCCGGTGATGGAACTGAAAACCTTGGGGACCTGGGGCCTCTGTTTACTTCTTTTTTTTTTTTTTTTTTTTTTTTTTTTTTAGGTTGGAAGCCATCCCTTGTTAAAACAGAGCAGCAATGGGGGTCTGTGGCTCGGCGTTCCCTCTCCAGGCTGTTGCCAGCGTCAGGTCCCCGCTGCTAGAAGCAAAATGGCTGCCCTATCCTTGGTGGTCCCTGGTGAGCATCAGCCTCTCAGCTGGCAGAGGGGAAGTTGAGGCCAGGGGCTTCTCTGGACCTATATCGGACCCACAAGAAGGACCTTGGGGGAGGAGGAGGAGGAGGAGCTGGGTCCTGTGGGAGGAGGTGAGCAGGTAGAGCAGGGCTGGCTCCCATCGCGACAGGCATGGGCCCCGGGGCACCAGAAACACAGAGCTCAGAGAAGCCAGAGAAAAGATTGCGGGCCAGTGCCACGGGGGAGGAGAGAGGCGATGCCAAGACTCTGAGAAGAATGAGAGGTTCGTGTATGGCCTGAAAGAGAGGGGAAAACAAAAATGGAGGCAGGCAAGAAGAGGCTCATAAACCAGTGTGAAAACTGGGAACAACAGAGGCCTATAAGAATAGTATCGGACCCACTCGTCAACACCAAAACGCTGGTATAGCGTTTCCAAAATGCCCGAGGCCTTCCTCTTCCAAAAGAGCACATCTGTATTTAAATGTCCTTGGGAGCCCTGAATCAGCTGAACCTTTTCCCATTGCCCACAAGGGCAGCTACATTGGCTGCAAGGGGTGATTTCAGAGTGTGACACGAGGAGGCCCCTCGTCTCTGCCTCCTCCCCACCTGTGCTGGCCTATCCAGGCCGGTGGGCCCCCTCAACATCACCAGGAATCTCTTTCACCACCTTCTTCGGGCTTTGAAAGATTCATTCTCCCGCGCACAGAACTCGTGCAGCAACAATTCATTTATCTTCCTGGTTTTATTGTATCGACATCCTGGGCTGCCAATCGAAGCTTCGGGCCGGCATGGAATTGGCCAAGACCAATGGGTCATTGGCACGACAGCCCGAACCCAGGACAGGCTTTCCAAAGCAGTGTGGCTGACTTCCAGAGGGCTCTCCAGCCGGTCTCTTCATGGACACTGGCTTGGGATGGGAACCACAGGCCTTGCCCCAACGCTTCGTGTCCCGGAAAGGGCCAGTGACGGATGCAAGGGCGCACAAGGATTGGCAGGAAGAAAAGCCGGGTCTCGGGCCTTCCGGCTCTGTCCCCTGGCCATGTCACTGGATTGCCTCAAACTTTCCCAAACCTTCCTTCAAGTGAGCACGCAGTGCCTATTAAATCAGTCTTCTTGGCCTGGCCAAAGCCCTTCCCCCAAGCCCTACATCCTGCATCATAGACCCCCTCCCCTCCAGCTTCGGGGCCTAATCCCAAGTGTCCTTTTCACATCCGCACCCCCCCGCCCCCTCCCCTAGCCTGTTCTCCAAAGGAATGGGCCTCCCCCAGCCTTCCCATCTCCTGCTTCCCACCCTCCTCACCCCCAGCCCTATAGAGTGTCATAAATTCTAACGAAACCCCATCAGGGGAAGAAAAGAAGCAAAAAGTGCCTAATTGGCAGGGGCCTCGAAGCTCTTGGTCCCTGTGGTGGGATTGATAAGGTTCCTGGGAAGCGGTAGGGGTTTGGAGAGAGAAGGGGGAGGCTGGGGGCCTGCCTGCCAAATGTAGCCAATTAATGTCAGTGCTGCCTTTCATGCCAGCCAATTAAGTCCCACATACTTGTCACCAGCCCTGGGAAGGGGGGCAGGGAGGGCGGGGCAGAGGGTTTCAAGGGAACAACTAATTTCCCTGCAGCCAGGATAATGCAGCCTTCAAACCGGGGAGAGGGTTCAGGGGGAGCTGGAAGGTGGCCGGGGGTCGCCAGGGGCAGGCAGCAGGGGAGGGAGGGGGACAAGGTGCAGAACAGTGGAGCTCTGTGGGGACTTTGTTCAGAGCCCTGGGAGAGATGGAAGGTGGGATTGGCTTCGGAGGCCAATAGCTGCTGCGAACTGGGACGAGAGCTCACTTTCTCACTGCGTGCCCTGCAATGGCAGAGCCAAGCTCTTGCCAAAGTTACGTCAGTCAGGCTTCACAGTAACTCCTGGCCAGGTCCAAGAGGTTGGGGAACCTGCTCAAGATCGCACAGCTCTAGCTGGCCAGAGGAAGGAGCTAGTAACCGGGCAAGGTCCCATGGCAAATGTACCTTCAGACCTTTGCGAAGCAGGGCCAGCGGCTTAAGCATCCGGGAGCCTGGGCCGCATCCGTCCGTCCGTCCGTCCCTCCTCCGTCAACTGTGCAGAGCATCCTAATGGAGGACAGCACGGCCCAGGCTTTTAGACAGCAGGCAAGGGTGAGAGATAGTGAAAGACCTTTCAAGGCAGGGAGAAGCAGATTGGGAGGGGGACGGGGGACGGTGTCTCAGTGCAGGAATATTCTTGTGAAGCGGGGGGTGCCCACTCTTAGCCCTCCAAGGAGGCACCTGGCTACAGATAGAAGAGACATTTCCAAGCAGGCAGAGGTACTAAGGGGATCTTGGCGGCCCTCCCCTTGGAAGGCTGAATGCTTAGGGAAGTCGCCTTGTCATGCTGGCTTGGGGGAGAATTCCAAGAACTCTTAAAGGAGGGTCCTGGAAGAGGCTGGGGTGGCCAAGGAGCTGGCAGAGGGCTTCGGGGTGCGGAAAAGAGGCCCCCCCCGAGAGGCCCCTGGGGGCGAACAAGGCTGCTCAGGCAGTCTCTGGTTCAGCATCACGCGCTGGCCCTCAGGAGCCTGTCTGTTCCCAGGCTTAGCATGGAGACAAAGTGAATGAGTGACACGGATCTGAGTACCAAACCTGGCCCCACCACCTGAGAGCTAAGTGATCTTAGGGGAGCCCTGGCCCCTCTCTAAGCCTTGGTTACCTTATCAGTGAAATGGGGATAAGCGGAGTACCTGCGTCCAGGGTGGTGGTGAGGCTCCCGGATGAGCAAGGGTGGGAAAGGGTTTGTTGGGAGGGCTTCCGGGCAGGCTCGGGGCACATGTGCCCAGGAGACCGGCTCCACAGTGGCACCAGCTGCCCCCTCTGCCCTGGGTGCAGGCAGAGGCGCCACAATGTGTGCATTGTCATGCAGATGTTTCGCCCACCCGCCCGCCCCCAGTGGGCCCACTAATGACCCTGAGAGCTGGTTGGAGGCTGGGGCAGGCTAATTACATGGCCCCAAGCCCGCCAAGACCCAATAATTACACAGCAACTTGTACAGAGAGGGTGGCTAATTGTGTGACAAGCTGTGAGGGGAGGGCCGGGGCACCCCCCAAGCTAATGAGCTTTCCCCCAGAGTCCATGGGGCAGGGCCAGGGCAGGGGATGTGGCAGGCAGGCCTTCCCATTCCCAGCCCCCCATGGCGCCCAGCTCCTGGGAGGGTGGCAGGGTGTGCAGGAGGGAGGGGAGCAGTGATTAAGAGCCAGAACTCGCCTCAGACCTGTCTCCTCTTGCCAAGTCTTGCTCAAAGCTGCACCTGGCCGGGTACTACGAGCCTGGCTGTCTCATGAAAAATCTCCCCCCACACCTCGCTCGTCCCCGGGGTGGCTCAAGCTCGTCTACGTTTGCCTGCCTGTCCCCCAGCCCTGACTGGCTAGCAGACTGGCCATCACAAGGAGTCAAAGACAGATCTGGGAAATCCTTGACCATCAGAGCTGGCAGAATCCCCCAGCAGACTCCATTCTAGCTCCCGCTGCTTCTCACAGGGGCAGGAAACCAGGTCAGGGCCAGAGGCCTGGCAAACCAGTGAGCTACGCTCTCGCCGGCCTGACAGAGCTTCGTGTTTCTTTGTAATCCAAAGCAGTCCTAAATACCCTGAAGGCCTTGGAGTCAGCCAGATCTGTGCTCAAATTCAGCCCTACCACTTTCATTCGAGCTGTGTGACTTTGGGCAAGTCGTTTTACTTCTCTGAGCCTCAGTTCCTCCACCTGTAAAATGACAAGGTTATGAAGATAAAATGAGTTGATCCCGGTGAAACCTAGAACCCAGTGCCTTGCACAATGGGACCCTATCTTGTTTTCTACTCACGCAGGTTCCTAACATGCCACCTGAGGCCAAGCACCACAGAACAGCCTGAGGCCCCCGAGCCATCCCCACCTTCTTTCCAGGCCCAGTCCCCACCCCAATCCACCAGAGGCTACCCTGCCTGCCTGCCCCACCCCAGCCTCCTGTTCCTCTCTGGAGACCGCTCTTTCCCTGAGACGGGAGCACAACTGGAGGGGGCCGGGGTGTGAGGGCGACAGATTAATTATCCCATCTCTCTTCCCTTCAGACATGGCATCCTGTGGAGGTAAGGCCTCAAGATGGACAGAGGCCTGGGCGCCCCCCTCCTCAAAAGGCCTGTTTCTCACATGACCTTCTCCTTTCTAGCCTGCCCCTCAGCTCTTGACATTTTTGGACCCCCCCAAAAAGCAAGCAGGAGGCAGAGGCATTGAAGTGGCTGCTGACAAGCTGGAATAGCTTAACAAATTACTCCTAATAAACTACTGGGGGCTAGAAGAAGGGAGGCCGGAAGCCAGTCTGTTCCCAAAGCAGTCCGTCCGTCCGTGCCCTGGTGGGCCTGGCCGCTCCCAGGACAGCCATAGGGCTTTCCAGACCTACAGAGAGTGTATCTCCAGCCCCACCCCCCACCCCCACCACCCCAGTCCTGGCCCTGGGATCTGAGATTCCCCAGGCCTCAGAACCGTGGGGCCTCCCCCAGGCCAGAGGCTCTCATCTTCACTGAACCCTGGGGGCTCTGCCCAGCTTTGCCTGGCATGGAAGGAGAAGTGGCAAGGCCAAGGGCTCCCACCCCCAGGCTATCTGGTCCAGGAGCTTGAGCTGGAGGCTCCCAGCCTACTTGGTACCTGGCCGTCCTATCACCATCTGTGTGGGCAGAATTCTCTCTGCAGGCCCAGCTCCGGCCACTGACTGAGACAAATCTTCTCTCCCCTTGGCCTTGCTTGCTTTCCTATATTTTCATGGAGGCTGCTCCGGCCTCAGCTAGACTGAACCAGTGGGAGGAAAGGGTTGACCAGCTCTACCAGCGGTAAGGAACACTTGCAACGTGCGTCCTCTTGCATCTCGTTTAATTCTCACATCAGTGCCTCAAGGGAGACGTTACTGTCCCCTTTTACAAGTGAGAAAACTGAGGCTCAGAGAGGTTATATGGCTTTCTCAAGATCACACAGCTAAGAAGTGGTGGGGCTGCGCTTTGAACCCATTTTTGTCTCAACTGCAAATATAGGCCCTTCAGATCGGCTCATCTGGTGGGCCCGGACCTGGCTAGACTGTGTAGATAGGGGGTCTCCACGGTGGGTGCTCAAGAGGCCAAGCTTCAGAGTGGGTTCTGACCACAGGGTGTGGGCTCCATCCTGGAGAGCCCTGGAATGGGGATGCTCTTGAGGGTGAGCTGGGCACTGCTGGGACAGACCAAGTGCCGAAGCCTGTAATCTGATTAAGCCCTCGGAGTCGCTACCCCAAGCACGCCCCGCCAGGCCGCCAAGTCCTTCAACTAATCCCCAGATTAATCCGTTCCTCCTCCGTGTCCCCTCCCCTGCACCTCCTCCTCCCCCAGCCCCAAGAAGTTCCCTCAGGCCTGCAGGTGGAGGGAGACCAGGCCCTGGGGCTCGTGGAGCCACAGCAGGGCACCAGACAGCCCCCCGCCCAGTTGCCATCACTGCTGCCCCTCAGAGCAAGATGTGTAGTCTGCTCTGGCCACCTCACCGTGGGTCTGTCTTCCTCCTTAATCCACCACAGACCTCTCCCCCTTCAAGACCTGCATTCATTCATTCAACAAGTGATGAGCACTTAGTGTGTGGCAGGCCCCGATCTTGGGGGTCCAGGGGTGAAGACAGACGAGGCCCCGGGGTACAGGGGCCCCAGTACAGGGCAGAAGTAACATAAATGCACAGGTACTGACACTTCTGTGTGCTCCATGCGGCGGGGGGGGGTGGGGGGGCACCAGTTGTTGTGGAAGGAGGTCAGAGGGAAAGAAGACGATCACTCCAGGCAGAGGCCATGTGCGAAAGCGCAATGATACAGTGGGAAAACGCACAGCCTGTTTGAGGAAGGTGGCTTGGGTGGGGTGGGAACGGAGGGAGTCAGGGGCTGGTGGGAGATGAGGCTGGGAGGGCGTTGTGGCCCATGGTGAAGACTTTGCACGACTGTATGACAGTGTGAGCCGTGCATTAGTGTCCGTGGGTGCAGATCCCTATGGGCGTGAGTTGAGCACCCATCCCCGCTTGTGTGCGTATGCCGTGGTGGCCGTTTTTGTGATGGGCATCTGCATCCGATTGTGTGCTTCTGTGTGTGCGTATTTGTGGGTAGGAGGGCCCAAGGCCACCTCCTCCAGAAAGTCTCCCAATGTTCTCCTGAGCCATCTCCAAAAGCCCTTTTTCTCCCTGCCCTCTCTGCTCCCAGCAGACATCGCGGCTGGGGCCAGGCTCTTCCTCAGCTGGCGTGTCCGTGTATAGGTTTGGTCTCCTCAACCACACTGCCACCACCCCGAGGACAGGGACTGCGGATGCCATTTCTCCTGTAAATTACTTGCCCACCATGTGCCAAGGACCAAGCTTCCAACACAGCATCCCTAGACATGGCTCTCCATCAGATGTGCCCGATTCCTGATGAGCGAGAACTCCTGGACCTGGATTCATATTCTCTTCTTAGACAGGGCTCCTCACTCTGCCCTGACTCACCCTAGCCAGGCACGCAAGCACTGGAGGCTGGCGGTGATGGGGTCTTCGACCCACCTGTCCACCGCCATCTTGGCTGAGCCGCCTTTCCGTCTCACCAAGCTGACCACAGAGGCTCCTCAGGGCTTGCTGCCTTCTCCCTTGACCCTGACAAAGCATAAGCTCCACAAACCGGTCGGGGTGGGGGGAGGGTCTGTTAAAACGAGGTCAGGTCCAGCCACTCCTCTGCTGCAAGCCCTGCGATAGCTCCTACCTCACTCAGAGGGAAAAGCCATCGTGCTTTCCAGGGCCCTTGTGTGCCTACCCTGGCTGCCATTACTTCTCTCACTTCCTCTTCGAACTTCCCCGCTTGCTCACTGCTGTCCAGCCTCACAGGCCTTTTTGCTGTTTCTCCAGCAACCAGACACTCTCCTGCCTCAGGGCCTTTGTACATGCTCCTCCTTCTGCCTGGAGGGCTCTTCCCTCAGATAGACACAAGGCTCCCTCCCTCCCCTTCGTTATTTACTCAGATGCCTCCTATCACCCTCTCCATGGGGCCCACCACGACCCACCACGACCACTCCATTCAAAATTGCGGATCGCTGCCCACCCCACCCTGGAACTCCCTGTTTTCCATAATCCGGTCCTTTTTCTCTCCATAGTACTTAATCGCATTCTGGCACACTGTATGATGCCCTCATTTATTATGTTTGTTATTTGTCTCCCCTCCCTAGAAAGTATGCTCTGTGAGATCTTGGTCAGATCTAATCACTGATGTATCCCAGCTCCGAAAACATTTTCTGGCATCTCGTAGGCACACGATGAATATGCATACTGGAAGGGAAGAATGCATCCTGGGGAGGAAACCCCAAAGGCCAAGTTCTTCCTAGAGCTTGTTCTGCGATCTAGGAGTTCCAGTCCTCATTTCCAATGCCACCCAACCACCTCTCCTCCTACCACGATGCCTTTAGTTTCCCCACAGCCCCAAATGGGATTAGAGTGACCGTGCACACAAAGGGTATGTGTGTGTGCGTATGTGTGCACGTACACACACACACAGACACACACACAGAGACACACACACTGCCCAAATGTGGGCACTGGGGTCAGGTTCTTTGGTCCACCTCTGGCCCACCAGACTCCGGACAATCCCCAGACCTTGCCCTTCCCCTCCTAAATTTCTCTCACCCGCTGCTCCTGTTCCAATAGCTCCCTTTTCCCGTCCAGGCCCCCTTGCCTCTGTCTCTCTGCCCTCGAGGTCTTCCCTGTCCCTCCTCTGACCCTTTTCCCTGTGTCTGCAGACCTTGTTCCCCTCTCCTCCCTGGTCCCCCCTGACAGTTCCTGCTTCCCTCCCCTTGGTGTCCCCAGATCTTGATCCTTCCTCTCACCGGCTGGCCAGCTGCCATCCCTTGGCTCTCAAGGTCTGTCCTGCCCCTCTCCCTCTCAGTGACCCCCACTTGCCCCTGCCCCTCTCTTCTTGGCGCCCTCGGGTCCTGCCCCTCTCCCTGCAATGCAATCCTTTCTCCAACTGTTGGCAAATGCCCAGGCTTTGGCTCTCACAGCCTCTATGTGTTTCTGCCTGGCCTTTGTGCCACCTGCGGGCCCAGCGTCCCCAAGGGCTCTCCACACAGCCACTCACTAATTAGGTCAATTATGAGGTCAATTATCTAATCCTCTCCATTCCCACTCTGCATTGCTCCACACACTCGCGTCCCCAGGCACTTTCAGACGCCCCAGGCAGCAGATGCTCTGGCCCTTGCTACCTCCCATGCAGATGCCCCAAGCCTGGCCTCATGGCTGAAAAACTTCTGCTCATCACAGAAAACTTCAGAAGAGGCGGAAGGCACTGGACGGTGGCTAGAAGGACAGGGATTCCCAAAAGCGTTATGTGGGGAGCACATCCCTAAGCAACACTGATGTGATGTGACATCACTGGAGTAAATCCCCAGCATCTGGACCTGTGTATGTCTGTGTTGGGTACCAGAGGGTAGATCTTTGAAGACAAGGGGAGGGACAAGAAGACCTCCAAGGACAGGCCTTCCTAATCTTTTTCTGAAGTCACGCACCTCTTGAGCATCTTGATGAAAAGCCTGGACTGTGGGAACACACGCCCACACCTGTTTGCAATTCATTTCAAAGAATCGGTCCCCAGATCCTTGGAAGTTGCCCAGAGATCCTGGCCATGAACTGGGATCCAGAAACTCTGATCCAATGGCCCTTCCCTGCGTGGTGCCACCCCTCTTGGGAAAGAGTACCCCTTTAGGATAAACTCAAGAAATCCTCCAACCTTCCCTACCCTTTCCCAGAGCCTCAGTTTTCACTTCAGGAGTGTCTCGCCTGCCCACCCAGTCACCTGACAACCAGTGCCAGGAAAGCCTAGTGTCACTGTAGCCGCTGGGGTAACACGAACTGCCCCAGGGGCCCTGACATCCATAACAGGTCTCTGCCAGGCAGGGCTGGCGTGGAACAGAGGGGTCGGGCCAGCAGGCCAGCTCAGAAGTGGGCAATGGCTCACTGGCAGTTTGACCCAGTAGGAGAGCCCAGGAGAAGTGGACCAAAGAACAGGTGGGGAGAAGCCAGGAAGTGAAAAAGGGAAATAGGGAGCCCAGAGAGGGAAGGAGATGGGGGGGGGGCAAAGAAAGCTACTAAAGAGAATGAAAGCAAAGAAAGTGCTCAGAGAGGACATTTCTTACATTGCCTAGGAAAACCCAAGAACTTCACCAAGTCTAATCTCCTCCACTGCACAGATGGGGAGATTGAGGCCCCCGAGAGAGAGAGAGACTTGCCCGAGACCCTACAGCCTGTCCTTGGCAGGGTTCTAAATATCCAAGCCCAGAAAGACCACCTCAGCTAGTGGGCCCTGGGAAGGGAGGGAGCCAAGAGGGATAGACTTGACAGCCTCCAAATCTCCGTCTCACTGACCACAGCGATATTCATGACAACAATCATTATAATGGAGACACTTTAAAAACAACATAAAGGTCCAACAATAGGGGACTGAGTATATGCATTCTAGTTTACCCATAGTGTTGAATGCTTAGTAACAAGAAGAACTTGTAGATTAAATTTAGTGCCAGAAAATGTTTACAATCTACCTTAAAGGTCACTTTATGAAAACCAAACCCAGTAAATACATACAGGGGAAAAAAGACCAGACGGAGGAAATACACCAAAATGTTAACACTTGTTAACTCTGGCAGGGATGTTGCAAATTATTGCTGTCTTATTTTGGCTTGTCTACATTTGCCATGTATCTTTAAATAAACATGTATTGCTTTTGTAATAAGAAAAAGCAATAAGAAAATTACATGTAAAATATTTTTTAAAAAGCTTCATCTCCAACCCAGACTTCTCTCCTGACCTCCAGGCTACAAAACCCACTGTTGGTTTCCATGGGGCAACAGGCTTCTCCCCCTCTTATAGCCGTGGCAACTTTAATTCCACATGCCCTTCCCAGCTTCCCCACAGCCACACAGCGATGCCCAGCTCAGGCTACTGCAGCCTCTGGCCTGTTCCCCTCCACCCTGCCTTCCTCACGCTGCAATCTGGACAACTTTTGTTAAAAGGTTCATCCGATCATGTGTCCCCCACCTGTAAGACAAGTCTGTGGTTCCCAAGTGCCCATAGGACAAGAGCTATGGGCGGTCAGCCTCTTTGAAAACTTCATTTCCCAGAGTCCCCTTCCCCAAGGAGGAGGAACACACGCACGCGCGCACGCATGCACGCACCTTTGCTCCTATCATCCCACCCTTACTTGGCGGAAGCCCTACCAAAACTTCACACCCATACCACCCTCCCTACACACATTCCCTTTATTCACTTCTAATCCATTCCTCTTGTCTGCCTTTATTTGGGTGCCGGGGTCTTCTTCCCCACTGGCCAACCAGAGGCTGATTCTCGTTGTTCCGTAGTAGCCTCTGGTAGAGCCCAGCCTCCTGACGGAGGCAATTCCAAAAGGCAGCGGGGTGAGTTGCGAAGTAGGGGCTGGGGGCGGGGCAGAGAGATCACAGGACTGTCTCATGTGACTGGTGAGCTCAGGATGCAGTTGTACACGCCGCCCTGCGGAGTCACTCTATGCCTCCCTAGCAGCCAACCTCAGCCCATGGAGCCCTCGCACCACACGGACCTACAGCTCACACAATGCACACATTCTCTCTATCCAAGGAGACCTCTCCTGAGCCCTATACTCTAGGAGTTAAAAATTCGGGGTGCACATTGGCAAACAAGAACACCACCCTCACATCCGAGGAGATACCCACACTACAGTGAACGCGCCCTACTGTGCACCCGGGTGAGAAGTGTTTGGGACAGCAGTGAAGACCCCGAATGCAGTCTATCTACATGGTCTGCCTCCAGCTAGCTGTGTGGCCTGGTGGCAAGTTATGGCCCCTGTCTGAGCCTCCAGTTCTTCAACTGTAAAATCAGGATAATGGTAGTATGTACCTCCAAAGGCTGCTGCGCAGATGAGATAAGTTACCATGTGTAAAGTGCTTAGAACAGTACCTATCATGGTGCTGTGTGTTTGTTATTATTACATGTCATACCAATGTACACCCATATACACGCAATTCCGATCCTTTCTGCAAGAGTGATAGAGATGTGTGTGTGTGCACGTGTGACCTTATGAATAAGTGATTACCTAAGTGGTATGATTTAGAGGGGACTACCCACACCTCCACCCATAATCAACACCATTGCCCGAAATTCCACCAATATAGCATCTATCATTTGAGTCTTGAAGGCCAGTTGTTTTCAACAATCCCCTATTAAAATGCACATACCCCTTGGGGGGTGTTAAGCCTTATCAACTAACACCTTAGTTGTCAACTAACACCTTAGTTATCAGGTAACACCTTAGATATCAGTTAACACCTTAGTTGACAGCTAACACCTTAGTTGACAGCTAACACCTTAGTTGACAGCCAGCTGAGAGCAAGACCCTACAGTACTGCCTTTTGGAAGAAGGAGGACAGAAATAGGAGAAATAGAGGGGCTTTGATAGGGTCGAGAGCAAGGCTACCAGGGCCAAACCCCACCGATTTCCCAGTGCTACCAATCTCCCCCTGCCCCGCCATGTGTGGAAGGAACAGAGTCCTTCCTTCCAGCTGACGTCACCAGGTGCAGGTGGAGGTGAGGCAAAAGGAAAGGGAGATCATATGCCAGACATTCCTCCCAGCAGCTGGGGAGTGTTGGCATAGCCGGCCCGAGCCTTCCTGAGAAGGTGGGTGGAGGTTCAGGGTTGGAATCTCTGCATCCTACTGCCTCTCCTGTAGTTCCCACCCCTACTCTACCTACCAACCCCCAGCCAGGGGCTAAGCTAAGGGAGTTGGAGGGAGGGAGTCCAGGTAGATGGCCTCAGTGACTTCCCCACCCCCAATTCCCACCACCCGTGACTGCCACTCTGGAAGCCTCGGGCTGGTCTCTGGGCCCTAAGGGGCCACTTTCCTCCCATTGACCTTAGAGGTCAGCGCTGTCAGCTCCTGCCCAGAACCATCCGTGTCTCTGGCATTTATCATTCCATCCAAAGCCATTCCTGTTTCCTGCCTAGACCACTCCTTTGTGTAATGAAAGCCATAAGCTCATTAAGTTGGGGTGAGGAAGGACTTCCTTTGATTTGTCCTCAATTTACCTCCCTCAAGCTTCAAAGAGGCCCCCCACATCCACAGAGCTGAAGCTTCTGTGGCCAAAGTAGAGGCCCCTGTGTTCACAGTGCTCGCGGTTGGAATGTGTAAGCTCAGTTCATCTCTACAGAAGTTGGAGACCCAGGATTCTTGGGATGTCAGTGCTAGAAGGATGGTCAGAGATCATCTAGTCCCCTCTACACTCTCGTCAACTCCCACCCATATTCAGATAAAGAGACTGAAGCCCGGGGAGGTTATTAACCCCATGTATACATATACACATCTATAGAGCAGACGAAGCTCTTTAGCACATGTTTCCACATGGAGTACTTGGAATAATCCTGAAGTAAGGGATACTTACTCTGCCCAGCTGAGAGAAGAGGAGATTGAGGGTCAGAGCTGCTTAAGAACTTGTCCAAGATCTCAGAGCAAAGATGTGGCTGAGGAGGACTCTAACCCAAGCCTTCTCTCAAAAGCACTTTCAGGCTTTGGAGCCAGAGACCTGGGATTGAATCCCAGTTACACCACCTCCTAGTGGGCAGCCTAGAACTTTCAGTGAGCTCCCTAAGGCTCAGCTTCCTGCTCTGAAAGCTGGGGGTGATAAAAACCACTCTCACGGTGTTGCTGTCAGGATGAAGGCAGCTGACGCATTATAAAGTGCTTGTTGATTCGCTCCACAAATACCTGGTGAGCATCTACTATGTGCCAGGCACTGTTCTAGGCCACAGGGATCCGGCAGTAAATAAACACAGATGACAACGCTTGTCTTCATGGAACTTGCAGTTTGGCATAGTGGAGAAGCATGTAAATAAGTAAGTGAACAAGACGGCTTCAGCAAGTGATGAGTGCAGGGAAGGAAATGAAATAGGGTGTGAGATCGAGCATGCCTGGGGTGAGAGGCAATGTTTGAGCTGCGACATAAATGAGGACAGTGTTAGACAGAGGGAAGAGCAAGTTCAAAGGCCCCAGGTAAAAACTCTGATCACTTCCACCTTTATACCTCTTGCCCTGACCATTCCCCTGAGCTCCAGACAATTGCCCATTTAACACCCCCACTTGGATGTCGAATAGGATCTTGAAGTTAACATAGCCAAAGCAGAGTTCTGAGTTTCCCCCAAACCTTCCTTCTCCCCATGTACCCCGGCTCCATAGATGGTATCACCATCTAGCCAGTTGCTCCAGCCCCAGATGCTTGAATCTTTTCTTTTTCTCACCTCCTACACCCACTCCATCAGCCAGTCTAGCCGCCCTACCCCCAGAATATATCTTAATCCACCACTCTTCAGCACCTCTCCTCTCACCAGCCTGACTCAAGCCACCACCCTCACTCACCCCAGTGGACCTCCTCTCACCTCCCATGTATTCTCAACACAGAGACCAGAGTGGGTCTTTTAAAAATGCAAAGTAGATCAAGTCACTCTCATGCTCACAACCCCCCACTGGCCTTCTCATTTGCCTTGGAACAAAGCCCCAAGTCCTCCCCATGGCCTACAGGGCCCTGCGGGCTCTGGCCCCGCCTGGCTCTCCCACTCAGTCCTCACCATTCTTCCCCATGCTCACTCACCTCTGATGCCACCAACCTCCTCCTTGCTGAGCCCTCCAACATGACAAAGCTCTTAGAACGTAGTGAGCACTCAGAAGATGTTAGGTGGTGGGTAAGAAAGAAAGAGAAGAAAGGTGGACGGGGCAGGGAGGAAAGAGGGGGGGAGGAGGATCACTGGAAACTCAGATACAGCAGTTCACTGACATCACAGACTCCAGCCTGGAGGAGCTCAGAGTCGGTCTCCTCTTCAGCACTCATCTCTCCTTCCTGAGGCGACAGGACTCCCCTTCCTGGTCCAGCCTCATATGCCCAATCTTCCTCTGTCAGGGGAGACAGTTGAGGCCAAAGGAATAGATGAGTCTCCCACGGTAAGATATTAGAGGAAGAGAAGGAATCCAAGGGAAAGCATGCAGAATCCTGAGGAGGACTAGGAGAGAGAAAGGAGGATTCAGAGAGCACAGTCCCATAGAAAGCCGGGAAAGGACGACAGCAAGGAGAGGCTGGACAACGGTGTCAAAACTGAACGGGTGTTGTCGAGGCCAAGTTGGGAGGAGATGACCTCGAGTCCTGCAGACATCAATGGCTTTTGCAGTGAGAGTAGAGTGGAAGGCCGTCCAGGCCAGGAAACAGTGCAGGTAGATGCTTGGCTATGACCGGGTAGACAAGCAGGAGCGTGGGAGCTTGAGGGGGTATATAGCATGGAGGAGAGCATATTTTCAGGTGGGAAAAACTGGAATGTATTTGCAGGCTGGGGGGCAGGGAACCAGCAGAGGGGAGAAAATGACTGGAGCATGGTCCCCTAAGGGATGGGTTAGTCGGACTTCGGAGGAGAAGGGCCAGTCCTTTCTTTGAGGAGGGTAGGGTGAGGAACGGAGGAGGGCCACTGAGAAGAGGGAAGAGGGGAAAGAGGAATCAAGCCCGTGACCATCGGCCTCCTGCTTTGTTTCCCTGTTCTGCTATGTCTTACCCACCAAGGACAATGTCAGCAGCTCTTCCTCAGCTCTGGCCTTCACATTTAAGGGATGACTTGGGGGTGCAGGCGGGAAGAACAATGAAATGGGGTTTTGCAGCCACCCCTTTGATCTGCCCTGGGGCCTATGGGAGCCTCCCAACATTGGGCTCAGGTGAACGGGACAAGTGGAGCTCATACCTGGTATGGCCTCTCTCCCTGGCTCCCTTGCCAGGTTTCCTCAAGACCCAGACCAGCTCCCTCAATGACCAATTCCCACGCCTACCACCTGAACTCACACTCCAGCCTCAATGTGCAAGGGGAGCTAAGCACGGCGGGACTGGGACCACTGTCAGCGATGCTACCTTGAGGCCCAGCCCAATGGCCTCACGCTGCTCTCAGCCCACAGGCTCTGGGTCAGGACTTCGGTACACATGGGCACCCACGGTTAATGCCTCCAAAGATCTTCTGAGGAAGGTAGTTTTATTATGCCCTCTTTACAGTTGAGGAGATGAAGCGTAAAGAGATGCCGAGATGCCATCAAATTGCCTAAGGCTGCCCAGAGCCATGGGCCAAGGGAAAAATTCCACAGGAATTGTCAGCGCTGGGATCTTATAGCATCTGTCCAAAGGCAAGAACAGTGACTGAAGCAGGAAAGACCCTCTGAGCCCATCACAGGGCATCCAGTCCCAGTATAAATGGGAAAACAAAGGATCTGGCAGGGACAGTGGCAAGGTCACATGGGGAATGTCAGGTTCTGTGTCTTCTGGCTCCCTGGCTTGTCAAGCTACCAAAGTGAACTGCCGATGCAAGGGTTGGCCACCTGCCTCTCGGAGCCATGAAGAAGGCAACCTATGTGAAGTCATGGAGAAGTATGGCTAAGAATGCACTAGATTCCATGGTCTTGGGGGGCAAGGACCTATCTGCCTGATCAATGTCCTGACAAAATCCCTGGCAACAAGAGGCAAGGCTCAGTGAATAAGTGTTGAATGGATGGATGGAAGAATGGCTAGGTGGACACATGTTTGGAGCAAACCCAGAAGGAGGCCCAGGCAGGATACCCAACACTGGTCCTAAATTCTCTCCCAGATCCAGGACCTCACTCCTTACCCCAGCCACCTGGAGGCTGGGCCCTGGGGACCTGACTCCTGCTGGGGCAGAGAAGAGTGGAGAAGAAACTCTGCCAAAATTGGCCTGGGTCTCTTATTGAAAGCTGAAGCCCCAAACCCATAGAGGCACCATCAATCAGCCTCTCATTCTCTTCCCCAACCCTCACTCCAGGAATGTCCCCTGAAGCCCCCCTTGACCATGCTAACGAAACTCCTGCTCTTTGTACAAACACACATGCACACAATCTCTTGCCCTCCTGAGTCGGAGACACTAAGGGAGCAAACTCCTTCTCGGTTCCCAGGGCCCGCAGAGAACAGCTTTGTGGCTGGGGCTTGCTTCCAGGGCCCAGAGCCTGCTCAGTTCCCTGGGGCCTGCTCTCCTTTCCATGCTTCCCATTTCCCTCTTACCCGCCTTCGCTGTTGCGCTTGCCCTTTGGCACGCGCTCGGGAAGGGCTTGTTTTTGTTCAGAAGCAGGGAGTGGTAGGAACAAGGACTGTCACCCATGGGCACCATCCCACATCCTGCTCTCTCTCTCACACACACACCCTGGTTATGGACACTCACGCACATGGCACTATTACACACTGGTACATGTAGACACGCACACACAGAGATGTGTGCCAGAGATAGACCCGATTACACGGAGGCACACATCTCTCCTGCCAGGGCCAGTCTCTGAGGTCTCTTTGCTGGGCGGACCTGTCTTTGCTGAGGTGGGACTGGTAAGAAAAGGTGGAGGGGCGCCTGGGTGGCTCAGTCGTTAAGCGTCTGCCTTTGGCTCAGGTCCTGATCCCAGGCTCCTGGGATCGAGCCCCGCGTCGGGCTCCCTGCTCGGCGGGAAGTCTGCTTCTCCCTCTCCCACTCCCCCTGCTTGTGTTCCCTCTCTCGCTGTCTCTCTCTGTCAAATAAATAAAATCTTAAAAAAGAAAAGAAAAGAAAAGAAAAGAAAAGGTGGAGGCTAAGCCGGCCAGTGAATGCAATTGTGTCTCTTTTATGTGGAAAAGGGTCTAGGGTCCAAAGAACATGAGCCAGGGTTTGGACCTCATTCCCCCAGGCCCCCCAGGCCCCAACCTCCCTGTTGTACTTCTTCCCAAAACTCAGCCCTCTGCCCAGTGACCAGCCTGGTGGTCTGGCCTGGCGAGTCCTCTGGGTGCCAAATACGTGGCCAGGGCTCAAGTAACAGGCCTCGTCTTGCCCAACCTGGGAAGCTGCTGAGTGGTGGAAGAGGGCCCCCTGGGCCAGAGGTTATCTACTGCTCCCACTCCTCTGAGGGAATGCAGCCCAGGTCCTCTGAGGCCTTCTCCAAAGAGAAGGCAGGAGGCTTCCTCAGAGGGGAAGCCATCTTTCTCAGTATTGACAGGCCTGGCATGGATCCTGCTAAGAGGAAGTGGGAAAAGAAGAGGGCGCTGGGGCCATCAGAGCTTCGGGTAAGGGGGAGGCAGCCCTTCCTGACTCCTGCTCTGCTGAGCCCCCATGAGGAATTTCCCCAAGCCCTTCACTGCCCACTGTCCCCACCCCTTCTTGTCTCCCCCATCCTGCCTCTCCTCTCTGCACCATCCTTCTCCTGATCCCCTCATGAAAAATGGATAGAGCTTTTATTAAACTGTTTTCTCTTCAAAGGAGCTTTCAATTTTTAATGCTTTGCTGGGGTTGGGGAGACAGACTGGCCCAGACAGACTGTCAGGGAGGGGGCTAAAGAGGTCTTCCCTGGACTGGGGGAGGGGGCAGGGAGAAGAGGGGCTCTAGACCTGCCTGAGGGTCAAGGGAGCTGAAGGCAAGAGAAGAGATAGCTGCCTAGACAGGTCGTTAGTCTTTGGGGTGGAAATACTTTCCTGTCTTAAATGGTGCAGTCCTATCCCAACTGGGTTTCAGTTTACTATGTGTCCCCTTATATTAATCACTTCACTCCCCTGGTGACAGAGACCTGAGTACCCTACCTCCTTCCTTGGCTCTCTTGGCAGATGAAGCCACCGTGGAGGTTTGAGAGGAGCCCAGTTACTAGCTGAGAGAGTAAGCCTCCAGTAGGACCAGTCGGCACAGGACAGGGACCCACAGTCCCAATCCCAAAGTACCCATCACAGTGTTTGGTACATGGTTTGGTTCTGCACTTTGAACATGTGCGTTCAGCTTCTTATTGTGGGATTTATGTTTGTTCGTTACAAAAGTAATACATGGTCATTGTAGGAAATTCAGAAAACACAGAAAAACCCGTTAAAAAAAGGAAGAAATCTACTTTGAATCCGTACTAGCTATAGGGTTGATTTAACCTCAATTTGTCCACATGCATCTCTTTGAATTCTGAGGCCAGAGGATCTACTTCAAGACAGATATTGCAGTGCAAGAGTGTAGAAAAAGGAGGCATGAGGCCCAACTGAATGCAATTCAAGCATGGGCCCAGTGGTGCTCTAGGCAACTCCAGAGAGAACGAGATGAGGACTTTTGTTCCAACCCGTCTGGTCTGGTTCCAAGTGAAATGATGAAAAAAAAAAATTAGTTCTGAACGATAAACTAGAGAAAAAAAGATCATACTCCTTTAGTGATTGTTTTTCCAGTTATTGGTCATTTTGACATACTGTGCAATGCTTCAGCAAATTTTCTGACAATTTTGAGAATTTTTAGGGCATTGTTCACTTCAAAGGGAGGGGCTCGTTCTTTACTTGTGGGGCATTCTTTCTAATTCACTGAAACTCCCATTCTTCCTGGTCAGATGCACTGAAGGGTATTTGTTTCATTTCGGTGGAAGGATCAACACGTGCAAGGCCAGTGGGGCAACCACTCCGAGCCTAGACTCCGCTCTGCTGCTACCCGGGAGAGGGGCCCAGCTCAGTTTTTGAGGGAGAGCCAGGGTTGGGAGCACCGAGGCTCAGACAATGTGCATCAACACTGAGGCAGCGGTACGTGGGCCGCAATGAACCCCACGCCCTGATCCTTTTCACTGCCTTCCGATGCTTCCCTCACCTCACACCCCGCCTGGTGTGCTGTGTGTGTGGACAATGTGCCCGCTGGCATTTTCCTTGCCAATACTTTCAAGCACCATTAACACCAACAAAGCTCAGCCCAAGTCTGTCCCTGTCCCAGAAACCATACAGCACTTCAATCCTGACAGCAAGCAGCATTCCCAGTGGGAACAAATGATTGCCGTGGCGCAGTTGAAAAGATGCTAAGCAAAAGCCGCTTAGGTTGAAAAGGGGTGTATGTTGAAACCGGTGAGAGCGTAGGTTAAAGATAAAGAACGTGGGCATCACCTGTTAAAAAAAAAAAAAATTCAATTCGCAAAACTTAAAGGCAAATCACTTGAAAAGCAGATTGTGTTGCATTGAAAGGTTGTATATTCATCCTAGCTTACACAAACTTCTGGAAGCTGGGACTAGCAGATGGAAACATTTCAGTTTCAACTTACTTGCTTTTGGGGCGATTTATTTAGAATCTGAGGTACAATTTCAAAGTTTGTGCAAATCTTGTTGAACGACCAGAGCAGGAAGAATGAGTTGAAAATGAATCCCCGAATTACTCTCCCCTGAAAAATAAAAACTGAAAAATTCAGAAAATAGGCCAACACACTCCAAGTGCAAAAAAACAAAAAACAAACAAACAAACAAAAACTTCCCCATAGTGCCTGGAAATTATTATTACATGGAAAACCTTTGGCTAGACAGATCTATTTTCAACCAATTTATGATCTTAATGAATTTGCGGTCGCCACTGGTTTTTTACTCGTTTGTTTCTGACATGCCACCAGATCCACAAAGATCTCACCGTCTCGGGTCTCCGATGGGACAGCCTAAGGCTAGTGAGCAGATACTACATCAGGAAGCAGACCGAATAGTTCCTAGCTTCATACCCTGGGGCCCAACCGTTCCCCCTCTCTGAGCCGCAGATTCCTCTTCTGTGAAATGGGGAGAAATGACCCACCCAGGCCCATTTCCAGGGCTGTTACCACAAGGATCACATGAGACAGGGTAAGGTTAAGAAACTGTGCCCAGGAATCGGCCCGCCTGGCTCTGCCACCTAGAAGCAGTTTACTTAACCTTTCGGGATCTCATTTTCCGCATCTACAAAAGGGGGCCACAGCTTCTTCAATGACATCTCAACATCTTATAGGTAAAGAAGTACCTGGCATATCGTAAATGTTCGGTAAGTGTCTGCCGGCCAGAGGGATGGGAGAGTCCGCTTGGAAGAGTTGGAGGCATTGCCGTGATCTTTGCACCTGCCTCCTCAGACCGTGCTGGAGCAGGGAGAAAGCAGGGGCTACATTTGGCCCATCCGTGTGTGCCTCACAGAATGGAGACACCATAGTCACCGTGGCATGAAAATTTGAGTCCTACTTCTCCCCCGTTTGTCCTCTGGCTGGCCGCATCTCTTGAAGAGATCCAAATGGCCATGCAGGTCCCACGAACAGAAGGAGGACCAGACGAATCTTAATGGAACTATCTGAGGCACACACTTCTGCCACCCTGCCTGCCCCTGCCATGGCCTGAGCCACCACCCTACAAGTGTGACAGGAAGAGTTCTGGGCCAGGTTGTGGTCTCAGCCCCGCTCCTGACTTCCTGCAAGACTTCAAGCAAGTGCTCAGCCCTCCATAGGCCTCAGTGTCCTCACCTGAAACATGAAGGGGCTGAACCAAATCAGTGCTTCTCAGCCATGGAGTGGAATCCACAGCTCTTCCCCTTATTGGATGAACATTCCAGCAGAACCAGCCCCTGAAATGATATCTTTGAACAGCTACAACTCCCACCCCCAGATCTGCATGTCCCTCATTTGAGAAATGTCTTCAGAATTGAACAGAGGCTATGAAAATGTCTTCCAGTGTGAATTATAGCTGTTGTTGTAAGTGTAAGAAAAATCATGTTTAGATTACCATCAAAACAAGAATATAAAAGTTCGATTCTCAAAGAACTCGTGACCCCTGAGAGTAGACCACCACCTCCCCCCTCCTCCCAGAAATCACGCAAATCACAGGCTGAGAATCACTGGGCCAGATGTTTGCCAACATGCTCTGGACCTATGCCTACTTTTATGGTCTCTTGGCTGTGTATATACCTTAATTCCATGGACCCAGACATGCCCCCTCTCTCCGTCTCTTCTTGTTACCCCCAGCCCCTCTGGCAGACTAGATAGACTTCTCACTTTCCTGCCAGGGCCCCCAGAGCAGTCGTGTGGTCAGAATGGGAGATGGGCCTGGGCAGAAATCAGCTCGAGGCCCCACCTTTCACCCTCCACTGGGGCTGGGCCAGCTCCAGTGGAGCTCCCATATCCAGAGGAAGAAATGGAGAGCAGACTCTGAGCCCAAACTTTTCTGCTGCCCCCAGATCCACTTTTAGGTACCCCCTAGAAAATAGCCGCTGGGCCCTGGAGCCCCTTTTACTTCTGTGGACACTGTTCTTCCTTGTCAGGTCAAGTCACCTGTGTAAGAGGGAACTTGTTCTATAGGTGCTGCTGACAAGAGGAAGAGGGGGTGGGGCGGGGTGGGCAGAAAGCCAAGGTCGACCATCTCTCTGCTCTCTTTCCTCTGGGAGGTTGCTGTGGGCAGGAAGAGCCCTGGACCAGCATGGGGGGCAAGGGTAGGAGGATCCAAGACTGGCCCTGGGCGAAAGGAGAAGACTGCCATGCTTGGCATCCATCAAGGACTTGCTGCTGCATGACCTCACCTCCCTGGAAGTCAGTTTACTCATCTGGGAAGTGGGCGGGATCCCCGTTGTTAAGAGGATTGGAGGAAGTTATAGGTGAGAAGGCCCTTGGTAAACTGTAAAGTGCTGGGCCCTGGGCACGTGTGTACATGTACATGGAAGCATGCATCCCAGCAGGCTTTGGGCCCCTCCCGCCTGTATCTAATGCTTACACTTAGGCTGCATCAGAATCACCTGGAGGGCTTATTAAAACACAGATTGCTGGGCCCCACCCCGAGTCTCTGATTCAGTAGGACTGGGGTAGTGCCCAGGAATTTGCATTTCTTTTTTTTTTTTAAGAGTTTATTTATTTATTTATTTATTTAATTTTAAAGATTTTATTTCTTTATTTGTCAGAGAGAGAGAGAGAGGGAACACAAGCAGGGGGAGCAGCAGGCAGAGGGAGAAGCAGGCTCCCCGTTGAGCAGGGAGCCCAATGCGGGACTCGATCCCAGGACCCTGGGATCATGACCTGAGCCGAAGGCAGACGCTTAACCAACTGAGCCACCCAGGTGATCCAGATTTTATTTATTTATTTGAGAGAGAGAGAGCAGGAGGGAGAGGGAGAGAGAGAACCCGAAGCAGACTCCATGCTGAGAGCAGAGCCCAATGCAGAGCTCGATCCCACCATGGCAAGATCATGACCCGAGCTGAAACCGAGAGTCAGATGCTTAACCGACCGAGCCACTCAGGCGCCCCAGGAATTAACATTTCTGACAAGTTCCCAGGTGATGCTGATGCTGCTGGTCCGGGGACCACAGTTTGGAGAACCGCATGCAAGTGGTTTCACATCCACCATGGTATCTGTGCATGTTCTTGCTAATGTGTGCTGCTCTTATAACAGAGGGTTAGGGGACCCAGACGTCAGGTCACAGCTCTTTTGAACCACAGGCCCCCAACCCCCAGGCTTGGTTTGCCCTGTGCGGCAGACAGCCCCTGTGCAGAGCATGACAGAGCAATTGGGAGTTAGCCAAGAACTCCTCCCAACTCACAACCAACCACACACAACCATTATGTGCACGCACACACACACATACACACACACGCACACACACACAAAATCATCATGCACACACACTCATCTCACACCTGTATACCTAGTGGCCAAGTACAAAGACTCATAAACACAAACGCCAAAATTGTTCAGCTCCCCCATTTCTTTTTTTTTAGATTTTATTTATTTATTTGAGAGAGAGAGAGAGAGAACAAGCGGGGCAAGGGGCAGAGGGAGAAGCAGACTCCCCGCTAAGCAGAGAGCCCCATGTGGGACTCGATCCCAGGACCCCGGGATCATGACCTGAGCCGAAGGCAGACGCTTAACCGACTGAGCCACCCAGCTCCCCCACTTCTAACTTGTAACCTTGGACAAGTCACTCAACTGCTCTGAGCTTTGGCTTCCTCACCAATAAAAATAGGGTTAATACTACTTCATAGGGTTATTGACTCAGTGAGATCATGAATGGAAATCTCTTGGAAGAATGCTAAATGTTAGCTATTCTTCTAATTTTTAGCAGTGGGCTCCAGGTCCCCAAAGGAAGCCTCAGTAGAAGAAAAAAAGAAAAAAAAAAAAAAGCAGGGGCAGGCCCTCACTATGAACAAATTCACTCAGGTCACAGGAGCCTCCCAGCTCAGTCATGACCCACTTGGGAGGCAGGAGATCTAGAGCCCAGCTCCAGGTGTTTCTGACTTACTCACCGTGTGCCCGTGGGTCAGTCCCTTGCCGGCCCTGGGCTCAGCACCCCCATCTATCCCGTAGGGGCTGAGCTGGATTGGTCGGCAGGGCTTTCTTCCAGCTCTGCCACATGGCGGGTTCATGCCCAGTGGTGCATGGCCCAGCCCGTGGCCCAGTTCATCCTGACTGGAGCTGAGAGAAGCGGCTCCCCCTCCCCTGAGCAAGAGGCTGTCAGCAAGTCTCCCACGGCCTTCTCCCTCACTGGCTCCTCAGGCGCAAAGAGCCTTGGAGCTGCCAGAGGCCTGGAAAGGGATGCCAGAGAAGATTCGTAATAACCCCTTTACCCTGGGCTCTGCCTGTCAGATTAGAAAGCACCGTTGTGTTCAGGCTCTTCCCACAGCCTCACGAGGCAGGATGCACAGGAGAAATAGAGGCTCGGAGGGGCGGTTTCCTGCCCAAGGTGCTAGGACTTGAACCCAGGCGTCTCAGATCCCAAGTCCACTGGCCTGGGCTGCGAACGTCTATAGGAACCAGACATGGAAAGAGTCCTTCATACGGCCTCTGCTTTCTTCACATTTTTGACTTAAATGTCACCTTCCCGAAAAGGTCTCAGGCCAGCCCCGACCTCACAATTCCAATTCTCCATATTGTGCTCTATTTTGTCTTTTTCTGTAGCTCTTCCTCACCTTCTCACGTCATATAGAAATTTCCTGTTTATTACGTCTATTCTTTATTGTGTGTCCCCGAGGGCAAGGAGCTTGGTCCATGTTGTTTCTTGCCGTGTCTCCAGTGCCGACCACCGTGCCTGGTGCTTAACAGTTGCTCAATAGATACTTGTTGAAGCAGGGACATATACGGTAGCAGGCTCAGAACTGGGTGGCAGAAACTGTCTCTTACCTGGTCTCCTTGCCTCCACACTCCACGCTGCTCTGACTACGTGGCTGACTTCTCAAACCCAGGTCCCTGCCCTGCCTTTGACATTGCCAGGACTCCCCATCTGCTGTATGATGAACTCCAAATGCCTTTAGCCCGTCAGGAATTGGCGTCCTTACCCGTCCAGCTTCATCTCTTAGGCCACCCAACACATCCCCTGCCTTTCAACCAGAACAGATTATTTGCAGCTTCTCCAACGTGCCCCGGTCTCCCCCGCCTTTGTGCTTTTGCCCATGTGATTCCGCCTGTCCTCCGCCGGCAGCCTAGCAAACCCGTAATCGTCCTCTACTCTTTGCTCAACTCCCCCTCTTGGAAGCATTTCCCAATGAGATGATGACTTAAAGCATTTCCTGATCCTCGCTGACCTTCTGCTCCCCACCCCTGGCTGCCTCTGTGTTTCCCAAACACCCTGAAGAGGCCCAAGTTCCAGCATCTGCACTGTGATCTCTAGTCTTCATGCATGTCTCACTCAGTGAGTCAGGAGCCCCTCGAGGGTGGGGACACATCATGTCTTAGTTATCTCTGTGTCCCCCGTGCCCAGCCACATAGTAATTGCATGATGGATGAATGCATGAATGAATAGGGGTCCACAAAGGCATTAATGAACATCCACAAGGCTCTCAATTTTCAAAAGCCCTAAGGGAAAATGAACATTTCTTTATGGTAGGATTGTTCAAGCTAAGGCATCAAGTTCTTTCGCCTTGGGCTAGAATTCTATCACCCCGACGAGGCAACTCTGCTTATCTTACGGAAAAACCAATCATATCTTTCATCTCACTGTCCGTCTGCCATCTATGCCTATCATATCTGCCTACATCTATTTATCTAATCTGCCATCTATATACACGTATCCCCTAGATACCCACCTGTGTACCTACCTTCCATTTATCAGAGGCACACTGCAGAGTGAGGGTACAGCTCTCGAGTCAGATGGCACGGGTCCCTACCCAGATCTACCAAGCCATATGACCTGGCGTGAGTAACTTAGCCTTTCGGAACCTTAACTGCCTCGTCTGTAAAAGTTGAATAATAATAACAGCCCCTGGGGTGCCTGGGTGGCTCAGTCAGTTAAGCGGTTAAGCGGCTGCCTTCAGCTCAGGTCATGATCCCAGGGTCCTGGGATCGAGTCCCACATGGGGTTCCCTGCTCAGCGGGGTGTCTGCTTCTCCCTCTGCCCCTCACCCTGCTCATGCTCTCTCTCTCCTCTCTCTCTCGATCTCTCTCTCAAATAAATAAAGAAAAATATTTAAAAAAATAATAACAACCCCTTTCTCATATGGTTGTTGTGTGATTAAATAGGCTAATTCATGGTGGCTCTTACAACAGTCATTTATATCACAAGTTAGTCATTAAAGGATTTGGGACAACTGAACAAATGCTATAAAATATAAAATGATAAACTAGGTACTTGAGCGAAATCAAGATAAAGAAAAACAAGGTCAGGAAAATAATAAAGCCAGAAGATTCACACACACACACACACACACACACGCACACACAAGGCCTTCTCTAAAGTTCTATACCGATATCGGAGCCTGCTCCTCTGATAGCCTCATAAAAGAGGGAAACATCATCAGTTTTAAGCTTCATGGCATCCGTAACATAAAGATAAAGCAAGTATTCCAGAGAAGCATGGCTTTCCCTGGTCAGAAAAGAAAGCACATCTTTTCCTTGGCCCTTCACAAAGAGGACCCCGGGAGAGATGACCACACAATGTCTTCGACATCCCTGCAGCCAGTGAATTCCAGGCTGACTTTCTCACAATGTTCCCTCTAGCCACCTACCACAAGGACCCAAAGCAATTTTCCCCAGGATAACAATAAATAACGACTGCCACCATTTACTACGTGCCAGGGATTGAATCCCCCCAAATAAATTCAGGAGGTGAGCAATGTTATTATGCCCATTTTACAGATGAGGCAACTGAGAGTCAGGTGAAATCATTTGTTCAAGGGCACACAGGCAGGACGGTGGGAGGGCTAGACACAAACCCAGACCAGTCTGTCGCCGGAACCCAGATTCGTAATCGCTATACTCTCCTGCCTTCAGAAGGAGATAGGCTGGACACTCCGCTCTGCGGACTGCCCACCATAAATATTGGTTCTCCCAACTGAGCTCTTGATAAGGCTGGGGCATTAGGGGCTTCAAGGCTGAGTTATCTGGAGGAAGATCCTGGCGTGTCACAACTGTGAGGATAGTATGAGAGCCCCACGCTTGGCTGGAGAGCTAGGCAGAGGGGAGGGCTTACATGGATCAAAAGGGCCTAGGAGCGATTCTCACAGAGAGGCCTGGAGGGGTACCCATGTGCAAGGGCAATGTTCTCCTGAAAACAGTTCTGAATCCCCTCCAACGTGCAAAGTTCTCTGCCATCGAGCCAGGCCTGTAGCCATTTCTGTCTGGAATGCTTTCAAAGCAGGCGTTACCAATTGCCACTGTGGCCATTTAAAAACTCAATAAAACACCCCTAGAACATCTAATTTAGGCAATATAGCTTCCTGGTGAACCCTCCAAGATGAATTGGTTGCAAATTGCACCCCCAGGTAACTAAATGATTTGACCTGCTGTATTAAATTGTTGGAGAGAAACCAGCTGAATGCTGGGGGCTGTCTGCCAACGCTGATGATCTGGGTTTTCGGCTAGTTGATCTTAAGGTCTGCTTTCTGATAATAACTGGGCAGTCGGATCAATTGTCTGTTGCAGTCAGTCCTACAGCATGACAATAAAGCCGTATCAACAGCAGAGCGAAAAATACTGATCTTTCTATTCTCATTTGCAGGGGGCCCAGCCCCGGCCCCGGCTTTGCCCGGAACTCACATGGACTCATTCAAACTCAAGTTCAGAAGAAGCGGGGTGTGTGGAGAAGGCAAAACCCATACACCTCTCAAAGGTAGTATCTGATTTCCCGGGAGACCTGCCTTCCCCAACCCTGCTTTATATTTTTTAAATGCAGAGGGTTTGGTAGACAAGACCCTTCAAAGCTGTGGTATTGAGGGCAAGGAGAAGAGAGGCGTGGGGAAGACGAATTCCAAAGGACAGCCCTAGGTGGTGAAATGGTTAAGGACCACAGGCACTGAGCACCCTATATAGCTTCGGGAGGGTGGTCACACCTGAAGTGTCCCTCTAAGTCTCCCCTCCCCCACCCAAAATACTTCCCCAAACCCTGCCTCTCCGGGTGCTTGCTTTGAACCATTAGCTTTGGAGATGGGTTCAGAATAAATACCTGGAAAGACAGGGTTTGTGTTCGTATATGCATGGATCTTTTGCGTGTGTGTGTGGAGGGTGGGGAGAGGGTCATTCCAAGCTGAAGAAACTGACTAAACCAGGGCTGGCAAGCAGGTAAGTGCCCTTGATGTTCTGGAAGCAGTCACTTTGAACCACTCAGCTACTTTCCCTCCCTAGAAACAGTGTATGACTCCCCAGTACCGACAGGATAAAGTCTCAATTCTTTAAGTGGCCACTTAATGCTCTCTTACCCCTCCTTCTCCTCACACCACGGATCACCTATAGGTACTGGGGAGTCATAGACTGTTTCTAGGGAGGGAAGATAGCTGAGTGGTTAAGAGGCCAAACTCTGGAGTCAAACGATGTGGATTCCAATGCTTGATCAGCAGGTTAGTGGCAGCGTGAGGTTTGGCAAGTTGCACAATATTGCTGTGCCTCAGTATACCCATCTGTGAAATGGGAACGATAGCGGGGATTCCATGTAAAACTGTCGTGGAGATTAAAGAAACCATCACACAGGGAAGCACTTAGAACAGTGCCTGGCACACAGTAACCACTCAGCTGGTGTTAGGCTTCGTCATTATTAGCAGAAGAGATGACAATACGGGGTGCTCCCTCTTCCTCCGGGCATGGAGCTAAGTGCTTTACATCATGCTCTCAGTTCATCCCCACGACCCCAAGAGCTAGGTCTGCTTTTTATCCCCACTTCACAGAGGAGGAAGCTGGGGCCTAGCAAAGGAGAGCACATAACCTGGACCTGGAGTTTAAGAAGGTCAGCCTGGCTTCAGTGTGCAGAAGGTGAATTAGAGGGGCCATGGGAAGGCAAAGTGGGACAAGGAAGGATGTGGGGCAGGGGCTCAAGTGAGAGGCTGTGGGGCCGGGGTGACACAAGCAGGAGCAGGAAGACAACATAGGGATGAGGGAGACCTGGGCCTCTGCACCCCAGGCAGGGATCAAGATCCCACAAGACCTGTGCAGACCTCCATCTTGAGGTAGTTGGGTGCCAGAAGCCTCATGGCTTCCTACAAAGCCCAGTGGGTCTCAGACCTCACCAAAGGGCAGAACACAAGGACTGAGCAGCCCCAGGTTTTAGCCCTTTGGCCAGGACCATCCTAGCCATGAAAGGGCAGGCGTGGGAAGAGCCATTGGAGCCCGGGCCACTGACGGAGTCAAGCCTTAGTCAGTCCCCTCATCTGGGGCCCTCAGTTGACCCAACTGTGAAGTAAGGAGGTGGTTCCAGGGTGTTTCCGAATAACGTTGGGCAAAGGAGCACACAAAGGAGGAACGAGCAGGGTGAGAGGCCAAGGCAAGTGCCAGGTGAGAGTGGGAGGGATGGGAGGCACACTCCACGGCCCTGCCCTTCCTTAGCACAATCAAACTGCTGTCTGGCCGTGGGCACTCACAGAGCCTGTGTGCACCCCGCCACTGAGGGGGGAGGGAGAACAGGGGAGAACTGTGCCCCTGACACGCGAGGGCCTGCCCCTTCTTCTGGCTACTAAGAATCCTGGTGGGAAAGGAGGGGGCAGCCGCCAGAGGGGCACACGGCCTAGGGGAGAGCTGGTGGAAAGCAACTCCTTTCTGCCCTTCAGTGGCGACCACATCCCCTTGTCCTGTGCTCCTACCGCACTCCAAGCAGAGACTGCTTTCTGCCCAGGCTCGTTGGTGAAGACCGAACAAACACAAGCAGCTATGCCCTTGTCTGGGAGTGTGGGGGTCAGGTCAGAGGATGCTGGCATCTGGGAAACCTCTCTCTCGGAGCCCCCCACAAGACGGCAAATGGAAGGGGCTTTCATCCGCATGTTAGAAGACCTGGGGCCAAGTCCCATATTTACCACACCCTCCCCGCACGAATGAGGGCGAGTCTTTTCTCCTGTCTGGCCTGTGGAATTCGACTGCAAGGTCTCAGCTCATTGTTTCCTGAAAATCCAACTCGAATCCAATGGAAGCCTGGGGGTCTGGTGTCCCGGGCACTGACTCTGTGTCATGTCAGTGGGTCCCATCTTAATCCAAGCATCCAGAGACTGCAACCATCCTCAGCAGATCAGGGCGGGGACTGCAGGGAGAAGAGGAGCCTTGGAAGCAGAAAGCTCTGAGGTTGAAGTCTCAGCTCTGTCAGGTACCGCCTGTGTGATGTGGGCAAGTCCAGAGGCTTCTCAGAGGCACTGTGCCCCTGGCAATAAGCAGGGATAATGTGACTGCCTTGTAGAAGATGGTAATGAGGGTTCGATGACATGAGACATTCAGAGCACCCACGATCACTCAGAAATTGCCCTCCCCGCTCAGCCTGCCACACCCAGCATAAGATGCTCCCTGGCCAAAGAGCCAGACTAGCAAAGCAGGGGTCGATAATGACCAGGGGGCCTGCCCAAGGCTGGGAAGGTGACTTCCGCCTCCACAGAGGGCAGAGGGCAAAGCAGGGAACTTGGATGGGGTTGGAGAGGGGCAGAAAAGGGCTGGGGAAGGGGAGGTAGAAGAAAAGGGGAGCCTCTGAATGGGAAGAAAGGGAAAGGGGGGCAGGATAAAGGAAGTTTATTATTCTTCTTGCAGACCAATCATGGGGCTCCTGGAGTGTCGAATTCCAACTCCTGCAGCCAGATGTGACCTGTTCCTGTTATCATGGAATATTAATCAGAGGGGCCCTTGGGTAATTGGGGAGTTTTGATTAGAGAAATAGCCCTTACAATAATAAGCAGGCAGGAGCCTAGGGAAACCCACCCCCACTCCTGGTTGCCCACCTCTTAAGCTCCATACTTCTGAGGCTCGGAAAGCTGGACTGAAGGGTTGGGGAGCATGGAGAGGGGGATGGTACCAAAGCTGGCATGGGGACCAGGGTCAAACCTGGGTGGGGGTGGGTGCAGGGAGAGATGGCTACAAATGGGACTAGAGACTGGGCGTTGCAAGGGCCTGGTGCTGGCCTGGCTTCACTCACCTCCCCATCAATCATCACATTAGCTGTTCCAGGGCCTTCCCCCTTGCTGGGCCCCTCCCAGCCAGCCCTCTGCCTGCACCACTGCCTCAGGCTCTGGCCCTGCTGGGACCCCAGCTCTGTTGCAGGCTGCACATGGCCCCTGGGCTCTGTATATTTAGACGGTTAATGAATCTTCCTGTTTGGCTGGGCCAGGCTAGAGCCTGAGAGAGAGAAATGAGGGCAAGAATGGGGAGGAGAGTCAGCACAACTGCCCCCAGCCTTGGAGACTCTCAACATAGGCTCCCGGACCCAAAGCATCGAAAGGGCCTGGGCAGCTCAGCTCGAGGAATCCAGAAGTTTGCTCCCAACCCCCAGCCTCACCCCCAAATCCCCAGCACACCACAATCTGTGGACAGAAGACCCAAGTTCTAGGCCTAACCCTTGACTCGCCCCCTCCTTGGGCCTCAGCTGCCTCTTCTGCACGTTGAGGCCACGGGACTAAATTTCTTCTCTCATCAAACTCCCTCAGCGCCTACTCTGTGCCACACTCCATACGGGCCCTGTAGATTCAGAGAGTAAAAAGAGATGTAGTATAGTCTTCACCCTCAAAGACATCGTGGTGTAACTGACAGAGGGAGTCATGCAACTATCTCACAATGAGATAGTAATCGTCATACTAAAATGAATTGAGTGATGATGGCCCTGCGTTGAGGGCTTGACATGGCATCTCTTTAACAACCCAACACTTTTAGTGGTATCAGCAGTCCCATTTTACAGATGAGAAAACGGAATTACTGAGGGGCAAGGAACTCAGTAATTGTGATCCAACGTGTTAGATCCCAGGGACACCCACAGAGCTCAGAAAAAGAACCTGGAAGGTTTCTTAATGGAGACGACAGCTAATATATGCTACCTCAAACCATTTGCATCATTACCAGAGGGTGTGTGTGTGTGTGTGTGTGTGTGTAGATGATGAAAACTTACCAGAGAAGGTGGCTTTTGAAGTTTCTCCAATTTTCCGATTTTAGAAAAACCCTAAAACTATGTACAATTGCAACAAAAATCCTGTACACAGGCCCTTAATCCACAGTGGAATTGCTAGGTCAGAGGCTCTGCACCTTTTGGGGGGCTTTTGATATGTATATTATTATCTAAGTGACCTCCAGAAAGACTGCACTGGCTTACACTTCACCAGCTGAGTAAGTATAGAAAGAAGCCATCTAGCGTAGCGGCTTTCTTTTCAAGGGTACCCGGAAGCTCCAGTGACCCTGCTGAGGAAGGGAACAAGAAAGTCTCTGGATGTCAGGTTTTGGTCAGTGCGCTTCTCCTGAATAGGGCAGCCCATGCTTCTTGATTTCCCAGAAGCACTGCAGACCACTACCGGAGGAGCACTCCTGCTTTGGAGCTGGACCTCTGGCTGCTGGAGCCTGGTGGGGGGTGGGCACGGAGAGACACTCGCTTACTTATTCATTCATCAGCCCTTTGCTGACTGCCAGGTTCACTGGCCCAAAGGAACCCACATTCTTTTTTTTTTTTTAAGATTTTATTTATTTATTTGAGAGAGAGAGAGCACAAGTGGGGGAGTGGGAGAAGCAGGCTCCCCGCTGAGCAGGGAGCTGGATCCGGAACTCGATCCCAGGACCCCGGAATCATGACCTGAGCCGAGGGCAGCTGCCCAACCAACTGAGCCACCCAGGTGCCCCAGAAACCCACATTCTGGTGAGAAGTGGTGGCTCCTTACATCGAAGTTCAGTGGATGCTTTTTACCAAGCAGTTTTGCTTACACCATTCCTTTCCCAACCAATGATGAAGAAAGCCAGGCCCCAAGAGATAAATTATTCAAGTATTAGTGGCAGAGTCAGGCCTCAAACGCAGGCCTCCCAACGCTGAGTCCCAGCTCGGGGGCGGGGGGTGGGGCACAACAGACTGGATGTTCTTTCGTCTGGGCCTGAAGTAGCCGGCAGCCTACCACCGCTGGACTCCCACCGGAACCATAGTGACCCAGGCTGAGGCTGAGGCCAGAGATTCTCTGGCTGCTGAGGCCCTGATTCCAGTGGCCACACAGAGACCAGCCTGGAGCAGACCTGGCGGCCTACAGCGGGGTGAGAAGCACCAAAGGCCGCTCCGGGACTCCGGGGCTAGTAAACGGCACGCACCGAGCAGTTACCAGGGCGCTGTTCCCAGGGCTTGTTAGGCGGGCCTTCGCGTAATCCTCGCTGCAATCTCATGAGGACGGCCGCTACTCTCAGCCCCATCTTCCAGAGCCAAAACCAAAGGCACAGAGGGGTTTCAGGAACTTGCTAGAGAATTCAGAGCCAGAAAGCGGTAGAGCTGGGGTGCCAACCCTGGCAGCCTGACTCCGGAGTCTGGGCTCTGAACTACCACCGGCAACCGGCCTCTGAGGCCACGTGGCTGAACATCAACAGCGCAGGCTGCGGGGCCCAGCTTCTCCCTCTCCCCTGGCCGGCACTACCCCCTCACCTCAGCACCGCGGCAAAGTGCCTAAGCATTTGGACTCTGGAGTCAGGCCTCTGGAGTTCAAATCCTTGCTCTGCCACTTCCTAGCCACGTGCTCGCGGACAAGGTACTTTCCCTTTCTGAGCCTCCGCTTCCGTACCTGGGGCACAGCGTTAATCATAGCCCTACCTCAGATAAGGCCCCCTCTGGAACCTCACTGAGACCTGAGTTGTCAAAGGAGGAATGCGCGTCAAGTGTTGAGCACAGTGCCTGGCCCATACATAGTAAGGGTTCAGTCAATGTTCTCTGTTATTGTAGGGTAATATAATAACATGTCGGCGCTCCAGATTGGCTGGACAGTAATGTAAGCAGGTAGAGGGGCAGGGACAGGGCCCTGGGATGACTGTCCCAGCCCATCCAAGCCCCTTCAATTCGACAAACATTTCAAAAGGGTACTGACACTGCCTCTGTACTAAACTCTGTTCTGGGCCTCAATCTAGGTGAGATACGGAGATGAACTAGACAGGGTTTCCGGCCTCCGGAAGCTCACAGTCTAGTGGGGGAAACAGACACAGGCCACGTAGCGTGAGCAGAAGCGCTGTGAGAGCTGAGAAGAGAACCCTACCCTGGCCTGGATTTGCGGATGAGAACGTTCATGAAGGAGTAATAGGAGTTTGCCAGGCCAAGGGCAAGTGGGTGTGCATTTCTGGCCAATGTTAGGGTATCCAGAAAGGCTCAGAGGCTTAAGGGTGCCTGTCCCGGTCAGGGACCAGAGATTAGGTTTGTGTCGTTAAGGTGAGTATGGCGTGGAAGAATGAAAGGTTCAAAGCTTAAAATACAGGCAGGGATCAGATCACCCAGGGCGCCGATACCCATGCTGAGGAGTTGTGGATGATTGACACATTTGAAAGGTAAACAGAGATTGGCCATATCAGGATTGAGTTTGGGCAAGATCATTTTGGCTGCTGTTTTGCAAGAGAGGGGGACGGGATGGAAGCAGGGAGACCAGGTGGGAGGCTATTGCCATCGTCCAGGCAGGAGATGAAAGGCAGCTTGAACCAGAGCGGTGGTGTTAGGGGTGGTCAGCAATGGGCAGAGTCAAGAGCTGTTTCAGAGGCAGAGACTACAGGATTAATCCTATAGTTTCTAGCTTAGGCCCATCTGTGGCAAGACCACGGCTAAGGTGGGAGCAGACACCTGTGCTCTGTAAACTGGTCTCTTTTTCCCCTTTGGTGTTTATTTTTGTTTCCTTGTAAAGTTCATTGCAGAAAATTCTGATCTTGTTTCAGCTGAACTGAAAGAAAGGGAGATTTTTCCATCCCGCAGCTGGGACCTGGGCTCCCGCACCTCCTAGGGCCCGGGTCTTACTGGTGGCAACTCCAGCAGAGTGATTATACACAAAGCTAGAAAGATCTGGTGAGGCTAGGGCCCAGGAGAAGGTTTGGCGTGGTTTGGCAGGCCTGCTGGGGCGGATGGGGGGGTAGCCGGGGTGGGGGGTAGGGGGTAGGGTAGTGAGAGCAGTTTGGCCTGGATCAGGGGATGGGGTGGGGCGGGGTGCTGTGTAGAGCGAGAAATGTACAAATCCTGCCTACTGGCTTTTTCAAAGGAGAATGGCTCCCTTCCCTGGGCAATGTCCGTAGGTCATAGATACCTCTGGCCTTTTCTTCTCTGGATTTGACCCTCCCAGGCCCTACTGGGAGGTGCCTCAGTTGAGCATCTGTGCTAGAGGGAGGGATCCCAGAGTACACAGTAAACAACCCGTGGCAGGGGGGTGGGGTGGGGGCGGGGGTATTGGGAGGCTGTGTGGTGGTTTGAAGAGGCAATGGGCTGGAAGTCAGAAGACCTGGGTGAAGGCCAGTCGTGGTGAACTTTGTGTGTGACTCTGGGCAGTTCCTTCTTCCCCTCCCTGGGCCTCAGTTTTCCCATCCATCCAACAAGGGGGCTGGACTAGAAGGTCTCTAACGCCCTAACAACTTGAAAGATTCCATTCTCTTCTCTGAATCTGCCCAGGGGGAGGCCTTGGGGGCTGGGGCGCCGGCAGGGGCTGAGAATTCCATAGCAATTTGCATGTGAAAGCATGTTACTGCCATGGCTATTAGTGTGTGCAGGGGGGCTGAAGACAGGGCAAGGACAGCTAACTGTCAGGCTGGCCTGAGAGGCCCAGGCTGGCTGCCTGGGTGGGGGAGTGAGGGAGGAAGGGAGGAAGGTCCCGGAGGTGTGCACAGGAGGCTGGACCACCTCACTTGTCTCCCTTTAAGGCCCCGCCCAACGGAGATGCCCAGTTCTGGGTCCGGGCCATGAACCAGCGGGTCTGGCCTCCACAGTCGCTCCTAATCTATTGTACCTAGTGACTTCGGAGCTGTGTGAGGTGCCACAGGAGAGGGGCGGACCCAGGGAACGGGGCAAACTATGAGTGCATTTTCCAAGTCGGCTGTGACCAGGCCTAAACCTCCCAGGGCCATGTTTCCCTCAGGGTTATATATAATGTGTCGTTTTGGTAATTACCTTGTGTAAACTTACATAGTTTGTCAATATAAATACTGTGTATATATGGATTTGTTTGGTTCACTCACAGGCACAGACTTCTGGGGATTCTGAGAGATCAACAATGTGTAAGAAAGAGCAGGCGACTGTGGCCTGTGAGGCAAAGGAGCTGGTTCTGAGGCCTGGCTCGGCCGGTCCTCCCTGTGTGTCCTTGGGTAATAAGTCCCTTCTTGTGTCTGGGCCTCAGTTTCCCCCTAAGGGGCTTGGTCTGGAAAGGAGCTCTCGGGAAAGTCCTAGCTCTACCATTTCCGGGCCTCTGGCCTCTCAGATTCTACTGAACAGGCCTGAGGGCAGCCAGGGAAATCTGGCTCATCCCCCTGAGAGCGAGGGCTCTGCCCAGTAGAATCCAGCCGGCGTGAAATCCCCGTGATGCAGGGTGGATTCCAGGATCTCCTTGGCTTCTCCTGGTCATCTGGAAGCTAAGGAGCCACCTGGAGCCTCTCCCTAGGGCCCTGGCCAGAGAAAAGGGGCAGCTCCTCTCTCAGAAGCCAGTTCCTCAAGCGCTGCCTCTAGGGAGGCTGGGAGAGACGAACCCATGGAGCCACAGGGGTAGCAAGGGCTATGGACACACATCTCTTCTACTTTGGCTTTGGAAGAGTTTATTATGGGTATATTGTGCCCAGCCCCCAGCCCAGGAACCTGGGACTGCGGCTAAGGGAGGCAGCCTGGAGACTGGAGCCTCAGGGTAACTTCTGATGGGGATGTTCAGGAACTTTACAAAAGGCCAGCTTTGGTCAGTGATGATGGGAACAGCCAGGGGCTTGGGGTCCCCAAGAAGCCCAGCCGAACTGCCCATTCCCCGCCTCACGAGAAAAGCAACAGGTACCATTTATTGGTGCTTACTACGTGCCCAGCATTCGACAATTCATGGGGAAAAAAATGGATGAACGAATGCATGAAAGGCTAACTTTAGAACCCAAGTTTCTAATCTGTGTACCTTCTATTCTGCCTCTCACATTCCCACGACCCATCACCACACAAACCCTTAAGAGCTAACCAGGCACTTAAGGGCCTTTCTAGAATGTGAGGTCCCTGGTAGCAGGGACCTTGTCTATTCTGTGCATCACTGTACCCTAGTGCCCAGACCACCAGCTGGTATATGGGAGGTGCTCAGTAAATAGTTTCTGAATAGATGACGAAATCTTGTTCTACTCCTCATTACCCAGACAGGGAAACTGAGGCCCAAAGCAATGGGGGCCTGCCTGCCTCTGGTCAAAAAGAGTCAGGCTGGAGCTGGGATGGGTCCTCAGTCTGGAGCCTCTCGGGGCTCTTTCCCCTTTATCAAAGGGCCCTCCGGCAAACTCCTCCCATCCTCCCCTATCCCTTCACACATTCCTTATTCCCCCCGCCCCCCAGCTTTTCCTCTTTTCTTTCTCTTTGCCAGCTGGGTAATTAACCATTGGAAACAGAACCTATAATTACTGTCTCCCCCATGCCCTTACATTGCTTTCAGTTTGGGATCCGTGACCCCTGTCCTGGGTGGAGGTTGGTCTCCCCCTCAGCAGCCAACCTAACAAACACCAGCTGGGGCTCCAGGCCCCCCACCCCAGGTCTAATGGCCAGCTGTACAGGAGACCAGCAGCAGATGGGCAAGGAGGGTCCCCAGGCCGGCTGAGGCTGACTCAGCTGGGGTGTCAGAGGGCCTGTGATGTGCCTGGGCAGGACAGGAGGGGAGGCAGGCAAGGCTGGATTTCGGAGAGCGAATGGTGCCGCGTGGCCAAAGGGCCGCTGGCTCAGCAGGGGCAAAGCTAGGATGGTCCCAGTGGGGCCCGTATCTCTCCTTGGGTTCTTTGGCCCACCCTCAGGCCCCTGCCTAGAGTGCGCCAGGCCATCCCCATCTGCGGGGAGGCCTCCTGTGAGCATAAAATGGACCAGAGCAATACATCACCAGAGCCCCGGTTTTCCAGCTCCGCGAGGCCCGTCCCTTCAAGGGAAACTGAGGCCTGGTTAGCACCTGCCCAGCTTGCCTCATTGGTGATCTGGGCTCAGCCTGCAGAGGAAGCCAGGCAGCCGCACCCTCACCTGGAAAGCATCCTCTATCCCTGACTCACCGGGAGCTTGGGCCCAGCTGGGACAGGAAGGAGAGCTGAGGGTGGGGCTGGTCTGGGCCCTACCACGGGAGGCTCACACCTCCTGCCTCCACCTAGCTCAGCTTGGTCTCTCTCTGACCCACACCGGTGGGAAGGCAGGGTTGGGGAGGCCTCCTGTTCTTGAAGGTCCCTAAGGAAGCACGCTTGCTCGGTCTCACGGGAGACAGGGCAAGGGGCAAGGGGGTGGGGAGAAGGAGAATCACCTTCAAGGAACTTCCATTTGCTCACGGCGTAGAAAAAGGCCTGGGCTCCAATCCTAGTGCTCTGGATCCCTTGCTATGTGTTCCTGGGGCAAGTCACTGCCCCTGATAGGGTCTCAGCTTCCTCATCTCAAATATGAGGCAAATGATTGCCCACCGTCCACCCTCACAGGAAGGTTTATGAGACGCCGTGACAACAATGTGCGTAAGGTAAGTGTTTGAAGCAAGCGGCAGGCACTGTCCAAGCGAAGGACACTCTGCCACAGGGAGCTACTGAGCACCACTGTGGGGCCAGCCCAGCTTGGGCACTGAGCCCAAACCAGCACTAGCCGCGGCACCCGGGCCAGGGCAAGTGGGAACGGCCAGTCCCAGATCTGGGCTGTTGGAGAGATGGCCCCACACTTTCCCCTGCTCTCTCCCGCAGATTTTACTTCACACCCCCATAGCTACCCCCAAGGGGCCCCCAGGATCTCGACCCCCCCACCGGTAGGGTGAGGGCAGCTGATGTCATGGGCTGGGCGGGGGACCACCCAAGGACACTGAGTTGCAGAAGTGCATGAAGGGCTCACCCAACCCGGGTCAGGCTCCACCTCAGTTAGAGACATCAACCTGGCCTGAATCAGCCCTGGTTAAAGACCCCCCGACCCAGGCTGGGGGCCCCACTCTGGGCAGGCAGTCAAGTAGCAGAGGCCCCATCTGATCCAGGCACTTCCTTTGGTTAATGAGAAACCAAATAAACAGCCTCTGCCCCAGCTGGCTCCAGAAGCACCCCAGCCGGGCCCAGCCCTGCTCCAGCCCTGCTCCAGCCCAGCCTCCCTTCCCTTCACCCTACAGGTCCCGTGGCTCTCCTCCCCCTTCCTTCTCCCAGCGCTTCCCACTTCCCTACAGCCCTGCCTGCCCCTTGGCTGGTTCTCTGAAGCTTCCTGCTCTGGATCACTAGCTAGCCCTCCCCTTCCTTCCTCCTCCTTCTTTCCTCTAGTGCCTTCTTACCCATTTCTAGCTACTGGGATCTCATTCGCCTCCTCTCCTGACATCTGCCTTGGCCGTCTCTACAGGGAGCTCCCCACCCCCAGACAGGAGCAGGAAGGCCCCGGGCCCTTGCCAGTCTGCCTCTCTGTTGTGGGATTGAGGCCAGACCCTCTTCAGGGCCCCCTGCCACCCTCCTGGACCATCGGCCTGTGGGAGGGAGACCGGGTGCTCACGGCTGCTCACGGCTGCCTAGCTCTAGGGCTTCGCCTGCCAGCCAGAAGCCCCTAAGTATGCCCTGGTGAGGACTCTGGTGTGGCCCACCTCTGAAGACAAGAGAGGCTAAGAAGTGAACTGGGCGGCCTGAGGCAACCGCAGTACCCAGTGGGCCACAGCTGAGGCCCAGCTCTCGGAAAGTTATTTCTATCCACCTTTAGGTGTCTTGAGGCAGGGCAGGGCCGGGCCTGCCGGCAGGTCCCAGACGTAGCTCCAGCCAGGTGGTGGCAGTGCTGGCGGACACACCCAGGGCCCCATGGGAACACCCCCTCCCCCATCAACTCTCTCTAGCAGAGCCTGATGGCAGACTGGGCAGATGCTCATGGCCTGTGCCACTGAGGTGACAAGATGGGCAGGGAGAAAGGGTCACAGGCTCCAGCAGAACAAGAGAGCAGAGGCACTTGGGGGCGGGGGGAGAGAAGAGGACAGGCATAGAACACCCAGAAACATCTTGCTCCACTAGGAAAGCCACCCTCTTCCCATACTTGCCCAGATCTTCAGTGATTTGGGCACAGGAAATCTCTCTCTCTCTCTCTCTCTCTCTCTCTCACACACACACACACATACTCACACCTCATTCCCCAACATCATGACACCATTTTACACCCATTTCTCCATGTGGTTAATTTTTTTTTTAGTTCTCATTTTTTTTTCTAAGAAAAAAGCAACAAGAAAATAATTCAGAGTTTATACAAAACATCTTTACATTATTTCTTCCAAAAAAGACTAGTATTTACACAAATGGCAACAGAAACAAAACCAAAAAACCCTTCCGACTGCCACCTGGAAGGGGCTGGCTGTTTGGCTCCCTCTCCCACCTGGCACTGGGGTGGGCAGCGGGCCAGGAGCCAGTGTGGAGGTGGGGGGCATAAAGGCCCAGCTCCTTCCACGGCCACTCTGGGAGCGCCTGCAAAGCACACTCAAGTGGCCGTCTGTACGCAGCCGTGCTGGCAAGGAGCCGGGGTCAAAGTGCACGGCGTGCTGGCCCAGCCCTGGGCAGCCTCTTCCTCTTTCCAGGCCCCGGCCCAAGACTGGAGGGGCCAGCGGAAGCTGGGTTGAAGGGGCACCCACCTGTGCTAGAGCCCAGAAAAGGAGCAGGCCGCCTGGCCTTATACCCGCTTAGGTCTCTGCCCTGGGCCTCCGTTTCCCCACCAGGCCAAAGGATGCCAAAGGTGAGGAGAGAACAGGGCGGGGAGGGGGAGGGGCAACTCCCAGCTCTGCAGGGCAAATAGCCACCTGGGCACCTCACCTCCCTCCACCCCCATGAGGTCATCTGCCTGCAGCAGCTCTCCTGTTCCCCAGGCAACAGCCAATTAAGACGTTAATTACCGTGAGAGTGAGGGAGGCAGGAGATGCCCAAGAATCCCACAAGGAAGAGATTTTTTTTTTTTTCTGTTTGTTTGGTGGAAGGGTGGCAGCCACTACCCCATTGCCAAGATCAGCTTTGTAGAAGGAGGGTCAGGAGGGCAGGGCGAGACACTTTGCCCAACGGCCCTCCCGTCTTCCCTCCTGGGCAGGAACAGCTCTGGCCTGCCACCCCTCCCCCAAATACCAAGGCGTTTATAAAAGAAATGCCATCCTATGCTTCCTGGCTGGCCACATCCTGCCCCAGTTCCCTTAAACCGGGCTAGGCCAGGCTCAGAAAGCCGAAGGAGGGGCTGCCTTTTACATTTTTCCATTTTTCTTTAAAAAACAGATGAAAATGAGGTGACAGCTAAAAAATGAACACAAAAACATTAAAAACAGTGATGATAGCGGACAAACAGTCCTGGGGGGGGGGAGGGGGGAGGGGGGCAGGGCCAGGGGAGCATCTTCCTGCCTGCTGTCCATCAGCGTCCAACCCTGCCCTCCAAGAAGGGGCGCCCCTGCAGAGCCCAGAGGCCTGGCCAGAGGGGGAAGGCACAAGAGCATGGGGGCTGGGGGCACAAGCACCCCCTCCGAAGCCCAGGGGGCAGGGCAAAAGGGGGGTTATAAAAGCCAAGAAACTACAAAACTAAATACAAAGGTGGGCACAGCTGGTCAGGGGAGGGAGCGTAGGGGAGAAAGGAGAGGTGCAGTCCTGGCCGACTGTCCCTCGGGGGCCCGAGGCCGCGCTGGGCCCTCAGACCTTGTAGTAGATGTTCGCTGGGCTCTGGGGCGGCATCTCCTGGACGATGTAGACGGGGTGCCCGTAGTCCCCACTCACCTTCTCGTAGTGGGGGCAGTAGTTGTTCTCTGTAGTCCGTAAGGGGATGATGATGTCGCTGGGCTCGGTGCCCGCCGTGCCACTGCCCCCCTTGGGACTGGCCAGGGTACTGAGCGAGAGGGCGGGCGCCCGCTGCTGGGTGTGCTTCCGGTGCCGCTTGCGCAGCTTGAGCAGCAGAACTGTCAGGAAGATGATGATGAGCAGGAAGATGACACAGCCAGCGCCGACAGCCGCGAACAACGCCACCTTGGAGTTGAAGAAGCTGTCGGGGTCCCCACTGCCACCTCCGCTTGCCCCTGGGCCACTTTTCTCTTCCTGGTTCACAGTCTCTGAGGACAGAGGAGGGAGGGAGACGAGGTCGGCCACAGGTCCCAGGGACACGCTGCCCGCTTCAGGCTGGGCCCTGTGCCGCCGCCCTTCAGAGACCAGGGCCTGAAAAGGCAGCGAGTGCTGGCAAGGAGCCGGGGTCAGCAGAAGCTGGCTTGGGGGGGCACCCACCTGTGCTAGAGCCCAGAAAAGGAGCAGGCCGCCTGGCCTTATACCTGCTTAGGTCTCTGCCCTGGGCCTCCGTTTCCCCACCAGGCCAAAGGATGCCAATGGCTTCCGCCCTTCGGGAGACACCTATAGCACTCACCATGCTTGCCATCGGAGTCACCCAGGGAGCCCCGGCCGCTGGGGGCCTGCGTGGCCATCTTGATGGTGTTGCCTGCCTCCTTGCTGGGCCGGCTGGTGGTCAGCTGCTCAGGTGTCACAGCATTGGGGTCTGGGGGCGGGGAGAGGACAGGTGAGCGGGGGAGCCCACGAGCATAGGTGCCTCAGTCATCTAGCATGAGCCAACAGTGACCTGTAAGTCAGACCCCAGACACTCTGACCCTCTTGCCCCTCCCCTACTCCCAAGCGCAGCCATACCCAGCCAGGGACATCTGTTGCAAAGGCTCAACTGGGGAGCCCCCACACCGGGCACTCACCTTGCCCAACCTTCATGACGATCTTCATGGTGCGTGTGCGGCACACGCCTCCCTCCCGGTTTTCCAGGCCCTCCAGGCTCCCATTGGATGTAGCTGTATAGCAAGAGGCCAGAGAAATCAGGGGGAGAGACAGGTCTGCCCACACTACCTAGACATCCTAGTGCTGTCTCAGCCCGTAGGAACAGACCTGGGAGCTGGGGCGAGGGGGTGACAAGCAGCTCCCGCCTACCTGCAAACCTTTCCGCTTGGCGGCTCCCTCGTGCTGGGAAGAGAGTAGCCGGCCGGGCCCAGCCCACGTCGGAAACTAGCGCTTCCCCCAAGGGGGCCGCTCCCTTATCATGACCGGGCCTTAGCCCTTCTTTCTCAGTGGACACTGAGGTATCTTCTCTCTGGGCGATGCTGCTCAGAGGCCAAACAATTAGAAGTGGAATCATGGGGGAGGCTCCTATACAGACTGGAAGGAAGCCAGTCAGGTAAACTGGGCTGCAGTCCCAGTGCTATTCCCGGCTCCCCGAGTGACATGGGGCTGGAAGTTCCTTCACCTCTTGGGGCCAGTTTCCCACAAAGAGAAAGGCCCAACAGCCAGCTGAGGCCAAAGGGTTCTGCCAACTCTGCCATTCCCGAGATTAGACCCGAGGTAGGCCAAGAAAATGAGAGAGGGCACCGCGAATTGGAGTCTCCTCCCACCCAACTCCTAGAGCCAAGGTGAGCGGGCAGCCAGCCCCTTGGCGAACGTTAGGGCCAGAAATCCCAGGCCAGGCTGGAAAGAGAGCATGCCAGTCTTCAGAGGGGACCGGATCAGGACAGGCCGTGTGCGGTGTCAGCGTACTACTTAGAAGCTCCTGCTGCTACCAGATAAGAGAGAGCCCTACGATGGGAAGGGACTCACAGGTAATGTAGTAATCGTGGTGCTTCTTAAACTCCAGGCCCATGTAGTTGGGGCTGAACTCCTGGAACTTAATGGTGAAGCGGATCTCGTGCTCCGGCCGATTGCAGGTGACCAGCACGTTGGGGTCCAGCACAGTGCTGCAAGCGGCCGCCTGCTCAGGCCGCACCAGGTATAGCTTGTAGTACTCGTAGGGCCGCCCTGCTTCTGCTCGGGGGCAGATGATGTCCAGCTTGTCGCCGATCTTCGGGTAGATCACCAGGCCCTTCCCACGCAGGAACCTGCCCAGGACGGAAGACACGGTCAGCCTCGGGGGCGGGCGTCCTGGGCCATCCCCCGGATCAGGGGCGCACGCGATGAGGGCCACAGGCTGAGCCTACTGGGGGCAGATGGCAAGGACAGGCATTCTGTCCTTCCTCCATCCTCAGGCTGGCGCTGAGGAGAGCCGATCACACTGCCAGCAGGGCGTGGAAGGGGTGGCCCATGGGCAACGCTGCCAGGCTTTGACTGCTCGGCAGGGTGGGGCACTGCCTAGCTGGGGGAGCCCGTTGTCCTAATGTGGCATTTCCGCAGGCGGGCTGACATGGCCAATGGTGTCAGGCTTGGGCTGCCTGGAGGTGGCAGCCCTGTTCTCCTCCCACCCCCATCACACTCACGTTCCTTCAGAGCCACTGCTGCCATCTCCCCAGCACACATGCGTGTGTGTGTGTGCACACCTGCACCCAAATACATGGTGCGCGTGCGCACATACACACACACCAAGCCCACACATGCCTTAGCCACCACCCCTGTGGCTCCCAGGCTACAACTGGGGAAGCTCAACCTATCTGGGACCCAAGCCTTCTCTCCCATCCTTGCTAATCTTGGGCAGGATGGGGAGATAGGAATAGGCATCGCCTGGAACCAAGGGGTAATGGACACAGTCTCTGGCCAGCTGCGACTCCACACGGCTCTCCCCACTCCCCACACCCACAGCACAGTGTCTTAGAGGGGGGACCCATCCAACCCCCATAACGTGAGAACCTGAGTCCCTAAACTTGACCAGGCTCAGTCCTAAAAAGAGCAGAGGGAGGGGAGAAGGGGCCCAAACACGGACAACAGATCATGTAAGACAGGGCCCCAGGAACCTCACACATCTGTGTTCTAATCCTCCCACCTCCACATCTGCCTCTGTTCCAGATCCTGAGGGAGACGGGCAAATGCCTTCTGAGCCAGGTTCATCTTCTAATCTTGAAGGCCAGACACAGGGAATAGCAGAGGGAGGGCAGCTGCCCAAGCCCATCTATTCATATCACTCTGTCCTTACCTAGGCACACAGTAAAACAGTGCTGCTATCTTGGCCATTTCTGAGCCTGCGCAGGCTGGAGCCAGGAGCAAGGCAATAGCACGGAGGAAGGAGAAAGCAGACAGACTTTGGAACCAGACAGACACGGCCCTTCCTAGCTCCGTGACCTTGGATGAGCTGCCTGATCTCCCTGAGTCTCAGTTGCCTCACTTACAAACAGGCAGTGGTAAGAGCCCTGCGCCCCCGGGATTGGGGACGGGGTGCAATGGCGCATGCAGAGTGCCTAGCGCGCAGTAGGCACTCCCCATGTTTGACTCTCACTTAGAAACAGTCTAGTCTGCCAAAGAGGCAAGACACTAACAGCAAGTACCTACGAGGCCAGTCTTGGGGGGTTTTGGCGGGGGCGGGGAGGTGGCTGGCTAGGAAGAGAAGCTATGGCCCCATCCTCGAGGATTTTACTGTCTGCTGTGGGTCAGAAAAGTAAAAATGGTCCGTGCTTTAGCAACAGACAGTACCAGGCTATCTGTAGGTTATGTGGGAGGACGGTGGTTCAAGCCGCAAGGGCTGGAGGCCGTGAGAGGAAGGAGAGAATTCATCTGACAGGAGATGGTTCCTCAGAAGGAGCAGAATGAAAGTGAGTCCCGGGGGGCAGCGGATAAGAAGTTAACACAGAGCAAGAGTGGACAGGAGTGGCTGGAACACAAACCCCAGGCCAGTGACTGGCCCCAAAACTGGTAGAGAGAAGCAGAAGAAGAGGTGGAAAAGCTCAGCTGGGGCCGGACCAAAAGGCCTCAACAAGCAGGGTGGCTTTCGTCCCACTGGGGAAAGACCTTCTAGCAAGGACAACGAAGGGTTGAAAGCAGTGCTTCAGGAGAACAGAGCTGACAGCAGAAGAGCATGGCTCCACTTCCCGGGGGCCCGTTGCGCACTGGGGACCACAAGGTACAAGAGCCTACCGGGAGCTCAGGGCCCTCACTCGAGGGAGGCAAATGATACCCCAGGAGGTGAGTCTAGACCAAGTAGATGAAGAAAGGCAGCCCTCCCTCCATGTTAAATGAGGCTTCAACAAGCTGAGACCTGCCATCTTTCTGTACAGGAGGGTAAAAACCACAAGAGGGTCTTTCCCTTAGTACCTAGCTTTACTGCACTCCAGAGGGCCATGGGATGAAGGTCCCTACAAACATTTGAGAGCGAACACCCTCACCCCATGCCCCCCATGATTCCCAAGGCAGTTTTCACTTCCCCAGCCTCACACTGGGTCCACCCAGACAGCAGGATTAGATGACTTATAACTTCTTAGAGCCAGAGGAACCTTCGAGACCCACTGAGTCCAGGCCCCTCATGTGAGGGAGGGAGGGATCAGAGAACATTTCCTATGGAAGAGAGGTGCTCAAAGCCAACTGGAGGAGGCTACCCTCACCCAGGACGTTAACCCCTAGGGGTCTAAGAAGCCTTGGCTGAATCCTTGCACAGCTGCACTTCAACGAGACCCTCCCTGGAGGGGACGGCAGGGTACACAGAGGGCATGCGAAGGGGCACAGGCCAGCTCACCCCTCGAACCACTCGGCCTGGGCTTCCTCACCGGGGAGGCTTGGCTGTTCTGAGCACATCTACGGCCACTCAGGCTCTGGAGCTCCGGAACTGAAACACAGGGCTTCCAGCTACTGGGGGCTCTACCTTGAATCCAGAGACATCCAGAAAACATATGTCTACACAGTGGATGGAGGAGGGGGAAGAAAAGAGGACTATTGCCCCTAACACCCCTCAGCCTCTCTTCAACCTCGGCGATGACTTCATAAATATTCATCAGTTCATTTGCATAGCAGCTGGCAGAGGGAAACTCACCTTCCCCTAAAGTGCAGAAGGGAGAGGAGCCTGATGAGACCTGCCTCCCCTGACCCTGATCCCCCATAATGGTGCCTCCTCAGCATCTTCTCCAACATCAGGAGAACTGCTTCTTGGCCTATGAGAAGCCCAGGAAAGTGGCAAGGGGACAGAAGGGGCAGGTGTGTAGCCAGTGAGAGTGAAGCCTGAAGCCAGGTACAACACTGGTCGTACTATACAGGGGGGACCCTGCAGGTAGGTCTTCCCTCATACATGTCAGGTTAGGAGTAGGGGCAAGAGAGGAGGAGGAAGAGATTGTCCCCAAGTTAAACTCTTTATCCCCCACTTTTCAAAAACTACCACTCCCCCATTATGAAGCCAAGCTTTCTTGCCTGGGGCCACCCCCAGACAAAGCCCTTTTCTGGAAAATAAGGGGATTGACAAGGCCCAGCAGGAAGCCTGAAGCAGGTCGCCATGGTAACCCCTGAGGCCTTCCCTCCTTAGCCTCTGATAGCCCCAGGACCCCAGTGAGCCACCCCAGGGAGTAAAGGGACTTGCGGCAACCGCAGCAGCCGGAGCATTCCAGCTCCTTCTTATGGCCTGCCTCTTCCCTTCCACCCTAGCCCAAGTCTCTCCCTCAGCCTTTCTACTGAGTCAAGAAGTGCCACCATGACTGCTAGTAAGAATCCTGGGACACAAGAAGCCTGAAGGGTCTGGGGCAGTAGCCCAGTCAGAGGCCAACTGCCCGCCTGCTTCTGGCGTCCAGCTGAGCCCCTCTCCGCCCAAACACCTACAATCTGCAGGGGGGCCAGCTTGCAGCTGTAGGGGTCATGCCCAGAAAGGTGCCCACACTTGCTTCCCTCTCGCCCTTCCCACAGGCTCTGGGAACCTGTGGTCAGAGAGCGGCTGAAGGGACAGCCCGGTCCCAGGCCGTGCCGGGCCAAGCTTGGCAGAAGACTCCAGCCATGGCCTCGACTCGGGGACCCTGGTGGCACTGCACCTGCACCCACGGAGTGGCAGGACGAGTGGAGGACAGACCCCAAGCCAGAGCTCAAGTCTGCTCTCATCCCAGCAAGGGTGGGGAGCCCCCAAATTAAAGGCTCCTCTTTCATTCGCCCAGCTCCACCCAGCCCCCGAGGCAGCAGGAGCAGGCCTGGCGTGTCCCAGCAGTGCCCGCCCAGGCGTGGGTGGGCAGGAACAGCAGCTGGGTCCTGGCGCACACACACACACACACACACACAGCACTGTCGGAGACAGGGAAGCCAGGAGAGTCCCAGAGGAAGTCACCCTCCCCACATACACTGAACTCTGCCCTCCCCTCTGCCCCACCAGGCTCATACTTGGGTCCACTGGGGGGCCTAACACCCCTTTTCTTGTTGTCTGCTTTCTGTGGGATCCCTGAGAGGAAGTGAGGTTCCTGGCCTAGAGAGGAACCAAAGGTGCTGTTCAGAGCTTGGGAGGGAGAGTGCCAGGCAGTGAGCTGACTACCTCTAGTTCAGGTCACCCAAGCAGGCAGACCTAGCAAAATCGAACAAGGAAGCCAGGGCACTGCTCATCCCACACAGGCAGGGCCTGAGTCACAAGGACAGATGCGCACACACCTGTGAGGTAAGAGGGGAACCCAGGAACAGGGAGCCGGCACCTTTTTCCAAACCCCACCTTGAATTCCTCTCTCTCCTAGATTCCAAGGTAGCAGGATGGCGTGGAAAGAATGGCACAGAGCAAGCTCTACCCCCTGTGAGCTGAGTCTAGACAAGTCACTTCCCTCTTCCAGGCACAGGCCTTCTCATCTGGAAATGGGGGGAATTCCTACTCCCTGGGGCTGTTGGGAACCAGCAATGAACTTACAGATGAGGATGCTTTGTAAGTAGCAAGGTGCCGCCTGATTGTTAAGGTAGCCTGCCAAACACAGTACCATTTAGAAGTAAGACACTTCAGGAGCTTCCACGCCTGGCTGCAGGCATCCCCACGCCCCGAAATGACCACTACGAGAACACACACAGGAGGGGCCGCTATGGTGCCCAGGGCCAGGAGCCCAGGATGTGGCTGGTGAGCATCCCCCCACCTCAGCTCCCCTAATAATCACAGAGTGGACCCTCCCCCAAACCTGGTGTTCTCTTGGCAACAAGCAGCCTCCCGGCTGGCCCACCCCTCCCACACTCCCAACCCCAGAAAACAGTGGTATCCAGGGCCTGCCCATCCCCATCCACCTGAGCTGATGAGGCAGTGGAGAACCTGAGGGGAAACAGGGAACCCTCCAGTTAGCCCCCACCCCAGCCTCACAGGCCCTTCTTGCCCCGGGGCCCCGGCTGCCTGGGGTGGGGGTGGGGAGGGAGGGGAATGGGAAACTTTAGGAGCCCCTGGGTTCCCATCACTCTCAAGCCCCCACCTGTGGCCAATCAGCCACAGAGTAGAAGAGGTCAGGTCCCTAGCCGCCCCGGAAAGGGGCCCCCTGAGCTGGCCTCCCCAGGACTGTGAGCTGGAACAGCTGTGAGGGGGCTGGGACCAACGTTTTCGGCTTGTAGCGGGCAAGCCTGGGTTGGGGTCTGCAGCTGCCCCCACCCATGCTGGATGGAGTCAAGGGTCCTGGACACCAAGCCGAACCCCCCACCCCCACCCCCTTATAGGGAAGATGTAATGTGATCTCAGGCACATTCCCACTCCCTGGAGGTGGGGGAACCTGAGTGGGGGGCAGGAAGGGGTCAGAATGGGACTGAGAGACTGAACTGCAGCAGCTGGACTTGGCTGAGGACTCAAGTGTGAGGCCTGCCGGCTGCCCCAAGCTCTCTGGGGAAGAGGCTGGGGGAGGGGGCCGCTCTGGGACCTTCCATCACAGCCCCCAACCCACCCAAGCACATGCATACACTCTGGTTGCTCCCAACCTGGAGTGGGACTGAACCTGCTTCCCCACCCCCTGCTCATCAGGCAAATCTGACGAGAGGGGCGAAGGAGAGGCAGAAGCTCTCGCCACCCAGGGACTTCCACGCTGAAAGACCCCCTGCACCAATTCGGGAAAGAGCCTGGAAGTCTTTAAGTTGGCCCTTCCTGCTCTCCTCTTCCAGTCAGGGCTAGGGCTGCACGCACCCTGGAACCTGGAAACATACCCCCAGCCCCACCACTTCTTTATTTTGATTTTTTTTCCCCCAAGAAGGAAGCAATTAAGCAAGGTTTATGGGCACTGGGAGATTTGACCGGGGGGGGAGGGGGGTGCCGGTTCCTGACAAGGTTGAGGAAAGACACCAAAAGCAGGGAGGAAGAGGGGAGGGAAAAGAAAATGAGCCTGTGAGGGAGAGCACGGGCATGTGCGAGAAACAAAAGGACTTGAGAAAAAGAGGCAGAGAGTGACTAAGAGTGAGAGGGAGTGTGAGAAAGAGGGAGAGCAGGCGAGCCTAGCTGGAGAGGGGAGGTGAGCGCAGCTCACAGAGGGTGTGAGAGGGCGAACCGACACAGACCTGAGAGGGAGAACTCGGGCAGGAGGCAGAGAGGGAGAGACAGACAGAGAGACACTGTTTATTTGAAAGGCTGGGGCAGCCTGAGGGTTGGGCGCGGTGGTAGAGGCAGCCCCCAGAGCTCTAGCGGAGCTGAGGGCAGGGCCTCCCTCCTGTCCTCCTGCCCACCCCCCATGCACCAACACACACAGACCCTTGGGCGGGGATGGAACTGGGGTGGGGGGTGGTGTGCAGGGGCACCAGGATCAGTCCCCCACCACTCTCAGGATCTGCTCAATTACAGGGCAGAATTCGTGCGGGTGCTACTGAGTCCTGCTGAGTCCTCCCCCGCCCCCCGTGCCGGATGCCTGCCCCCTCAGCCTGAAGTGGATGGTGGGGTGGGTAGAACTCAAAAACCTGTAAACTGGTCCAGAGCACTAAAGGCTCAAAACACAAAAAGGGAGAAGCTCAGAGAGATCTTGTTTCTCCCAGCCCCCCCCCAACTCTGCAGGAGGGCTCCTTTCCAGCTGTGGAGCTGCCTGCTATCTCTGGTTAGAGACCCGAGAGAGCAATTAGGTCACTCCCATGAGCCCCTATAATGGGCTACCCCAGGCGGATTTCAGCTATCCTGGCTCAAGAGAGAGCATTTCCAGCCTCCACCTCCCCTGTAAGCAGGGGGTGGAGGGGAGGAACTGGGCTCTTCACAACCTTTCCCCTTGAGCTAAGCAGCTCAGGGCCCCCAGACTATCTTGACTCCCTGCTGTTAGGAGAGCGCTGCACCCAGTTTAGCTTCTGGGTGGGGGAGAAATTCTCGTCAATCCCTTTCCTTGTACCTTGTTCCCTTTCCGGAACCCTCTACACTGACCTTGTTTTAGGCCATCCCACAAACCAGTAAATATGACCCTACCTTAACCCAAGGAGAATAGAACTAGAGAAGGTGCCTTCTCCCCACTCCAGGGCTGAGAGATGCACTGTCCCTGGAACCTAAGAGGCCAAGGCAGGCAGGAGCCCGGGAAGTTAGCCGGGGAGCCCAGGAGAGTGGAGAGAAAGAGATTCCAGATACAAAAAATCAGAGAGCACAGAGGGCAGGCCAAAGCCCCCCAGTTTCCCACTAAGTAGGGGTATCCGCATATTGCCAGGACCTCCACAAAACAGGAAGAGCAATCTTGACCCTGGATTCCAACCCCAGTCCCGAATGCCAAAAGAGTAAAAGGTCCAGAGGTCACTACACAGCCCCAGCGACTCTTCACTAACAGCCTCCCAGAAACCACTGAGCCACCGCCCTAAAAGGTGTGCGTGTTGTTTGGGGGTGGGGGGGGATTGTGAAGGGAAAGGAGGAGGAAGAAAAGAAAGGATCTCCTCTATGTAGCTACATCCCCAACCCCTTGGGAAAAGCAAAGCATAGATAGCTCCCCAATCTGAGGGACAGAGGGTGGGGGGGGGCACTGGGACCCGCCTGGGCAGGAATCCTTCGACCCCAACCCACCTCCCTCGCCAGCTCGGACGCCACTCTCTGCCTGGGCTGACCCTCGAAGCTCTGCCGCCGGCTCCATTGGACCCCCGACGGGCGCCGGATCGAACCCCCCCTTCGCCAACAAATCCCTCTCCCACTCCGCCCCTCTCCACCGGCCGCCTTTGTGAGCCTGGGAGCGGCGCCCGCCCTTCCACGGCCCCCGCAGGGAGAAAAGAGGGGCCAGAAGAGACGGCAAAGCGAAAAGCTGGGGAGGCAAAGAGGGAAGAAAGAGAAATGGAAATAGGAGAAGCCCGAATGGGGATACAGGCGCTGCCCCCCGCCCGAAGCGCGGAGTCCCGAGCCGTGGTCCCTTCCCAGCTGAACAAACGAGAAACCTGTGTTCCGGCCTCGTCCCCCGCCCAGGTCAAGCTCGCCCCTCGAGCGGCTCTCGGAGAAAACCGCCACGTTCCCAGGGGCCCCACAGGGGAATGCGTTCTCTCCCCCACCCAGCTCTCGGGTGCGCCCTCGAGCGCCCGGACTCCCAGCTCCGCCAGGCGCGACCATCCCGACTTGAACCGGGACGTGAGGAGGAGAGGGCGGGGAAGCCAAGGGGTCACAACCCAGCCGAGTGCCCCCCACCCCACCCCGCCGCACCCTGCCCCGCCCGCCCGCAGGAAAACACACTCGAAAACGCCCGAGACAAAATGGGGCGCCGCTCCTCCTCGAAACACCTCCCCGCACGCACTCGGGGGCGCGTGGCCTCACCTGCAGGAGTGCCTCCCACCCCCAGGGACCAGAGCCAATAAGTTACTCACTTGGGGTTGAGGGAGCTCCAGGACACGGGCTCCAGGTTCTTGGCCAGCGGCGTGGCGAGCCGGCACAGTGCCAATACGACCATCGCCACAAGCCACTTGCCGAGCCAACGCTGCCCAGGCCGGGCCATCTTCCCGGGAGCAGGCTGCACTTGGGATCCCCTGGCGCCTCCTCAGCAAACTGGCCTCGCCTTCCCGTGCTGCGCTGCGCTCTGAACCGCTCAGGCGCCCATCCTCCGCAGTCGCCGGCCTTGAAGTGCTCCCCTCCCGCCGGCTTCGGTGTCGCTCTTCTCCGCCCGGCGGGCCAGGAGGACTCACTGGGCAGCCGTCCCCAACCCGGGCATGGGCCGCGGCCTCCGAGGACTCGCTCCCCTGGTCTCTCCGCCGCACGAGGCGCGACGGGGGCTCTGCGCCCCCGGGTGATCCGGCCCGATTCCGCTTGGCTCCCCGAGACTGTTCGGGACTGCGCGCCCTCTCCCTGACTGGGTCTCCCCACTGAGGACTCGGCGGCCGCCCCGACGCCTCGGCCGTCCCGGGATCGACGCCCCTCGGAAGAAGTGGGAGTCTCCCCCCAACGCGAGCTCAGTCCGGGGGCTCCCGGCTGGGTCGCCCTGGCACGGTCTCCGTTCCTCCAGGCCACACTGGGACTCTGGGCTGTGCGCCCCCCGACAGCTTCTACTTCAGCGGGGGCCCCGTTCAGTGTACTCAGAAGAGCGGGAAGGCGCTGCCGAGCGAGCTAGTCCCATCAGTTTGCGCTTCTGGAGCCTCGGCCCGGTAGCCCCGCAGCCCCGTCGCCGAGTCCTAGCTCCCCCGCGATTGCGCCCGAAGGTCTGCGGCCAGTGCGAGCCTCGCACACCTCCCACGGCTGTCCAGCGCGCATAGACTCCCTCCGCCGCCGCTGAGCTGTCTACTCCCCTGCTCAGGCGAACGCAAGGCCAACCCTACTCCTCTTAGCCAATAGTAAGCTCCGTCTCGGGGTCCTTGTCCCGTGCCACGCCCCCAGAACAGGAAGGGGGCGGGGCTTCTGGGAGCTCTTAAGGACGCCGTGCTCGCGATGGCACCAATCTGAGAGTGCGGCTCGTGCGGTTAGGGGTGGGTCCGGTTTAGTCCCGTTCCCAGAGCGCTCAGCCCGTGGGAAGTTGGCGCTCCTCTAGGTCTGTCGGCCTGCTCTCCTCCCGCGCGCCTAGTCAACACTCTGGCCCACTGACCGGGGCCAGACAGGCCCTGTCACAAGTACCCCGGGAAAGTACTTCCATTCTCTTTACACAGGAGCCCCGAAGTCCTGCTCTGTGGCAAAAGTAGCCGCTTTGCTCCCCGTCCCATCTCACGTAGGGCTCTGGTGGGCCTTCCTCCTTCTTACCTCGCAGCGCAGTGTCTGCTTGCACATGGACCTGGAGTCCTAAACATACGGATAGCGGTAAGGTGATGGAGACTCAGAGAGGTCAAGTACGGGATGGAGGTGGATGGGAGGTGCGTTCTTTGCCCCTGGGGACCAGGCCTTCGGATTCTCAGCTTCGGGGGAGAGCCTTGTGGGACCCGGGAGCCCAAACTTAGAGTCTTGTCCTGTCTGAAGGGGCAGGCAAGGCCCCAGAATAGGCCAGCGGGAATGAGAGGGCACCTCGATAAAGAAACACACCTCGAGGGCAAAGAGGAAAAGGCGCAGGCAGAGGCCTTTTGAAAAAGCAAAAGCGGGCGTTCTGGCCCCAAGACGCCAGACTCTAGCCCCTCCCGGCCTCGCCATCTGGGTCTTTGTCTCCCAGCCCGGGCCCATTCTCCCCGCCCCTCCTCGCTTCCTTGCTTATAACTTTGGCTCCATCCCATAGCTCAGACCCTCCCGGTCCGGCCCGCTCTCCTGGTCGGACCCCAACAGGCATACCCACGTGCTAATGTCTCCCCCTACTGGTCTTCCGTAGCACTGCGGGAGCCCCGGACAAATGGGAAGCTCCCACCCAGGAGCCTGGCCCACAGAAACCTAGCGCTTGACTTGAACACGAGACTTGGGACTGGCGTGGTGGCCTTGGCAAGAACCGCGGCCCAGTATGGAGGTGGGGATAAGGGAAAGCACTAGGAGGAAGATCTGGGTTTGGGGTTGGCTTTGGGATATAGTCTCGCCGCGTCTTGATGGAGACAATTAGGTGAGCAACATTCCCAAAGGGCTCTACCATTTGCACAGGTCCGTGTCCTCATCGCACTCAAGTAGGAGTTTCTCACTATGATGATCTCTTTGGCTGTAGAGTGGACCTGGATTTGGGGGGCGGAATAAGAAAGGAGAAGCTAGGCCCCTCCTCCTTTTAGGGACAGGGCCTGGAGGGTGAGAGGGATCTGGGTGGACAGGGACCAGGAGGAGCTATGTCCGGTCTCTCAGCCGACAGCTGGACCCCTTATTGGGGTGTGAACAAGGAGAGATGAGAACAAGGGCACACCAATAGTCCAGCTTGGGGACTAGGATCCCTTGAAGTGTGTGCATGGCACCTGAGTATGGAAAGAAGCCTGCTGCTTACTGAGTGCCGAGTCCGTGCCAAGAACCGAGTTAGATGGGTTTCCTCTCGGAGTCCCTTGAGCTAAGTTCCACTCCCCCCCTTTCACATAAGAGGGAAGATAAGGCTCAGGGAAGAGGAGTCGCTCTGCTGAGGTCACTGGGCTAATCGATGGTAGAAGCAGGACGTTCCCCCAGGCTTATCTGTCGCCAAAGCCTATACCAATTGCAAAGCCCGTACCATACCGACTTGCCACATGTTCAGCCCCTTCTCGCCTACTTGCTTATTTAATTCGTTCCTGGCCAAAAGCTGGCTCAAGCTTGGAAGGCAGCAGCGGTCCGGATAGCCAGGACTTTACTCTTCATTCACAGGTTACTAGGCCTGGGAAAGTTCGGCCACATCTCGACGTTCCCACCTAAAATCACCACCAACCCCAGAACCAGCCTCAGATTCTGCTGCCAACATGCTCCCAGGGCCCTTTGGGAGGCAAGCCCAAGACCAGGTGGGGGATGGGGGAGAAGAGGCTATGGTGCCAGACTTGGGAACCCTGAGCGACTCCTGAGTGTGCGTTGGCACACCCTAATTCTGGGTGGGGAGGGCAGCAGAGGAAAGAGGAGAAGACTCCTTATGTCGAGGCCCGCTTTACATGATGGGCACCCTGGTCACAGCACAACCTTTCTGCCTCAACCTGCCCACTCCAGCCCTAGGGGCCTCAGTAGCAGGACCGGGCCCACTCTCGGCCACAGCCAGGGCCAGTGACTCCAGGCCCCCACTGCCTGTGCCACCCTAGAGGGGCCTCAGATGTAACGATTCAGGCCCCTGGGGTAGAGAGAAATTACTCCGCAGGGGAGCCTGAGAAGAAGTTGGGATCTGTGCGGCAGGCGGGCCCTCTCTTATCCAAGCCCTCCCTACTCCAGTAGCAGTCACACCCCTCCCCAAGCCTCCCAGATCAGCGTCATCACACACACACACACACACACACACACACACCCATCAGGGTTCAAGTCCACCAGAGTTTCCTGAGCACTGATGCTGTGCTAACCTCTGAGCTGGGCCTATCCTGGTGACCCAAACAAGAGCCCCGCCAAGCCCTGCCTTTGAGGAGCTCCAAGCACACCGAAGTCAGCATGTGGGGACCTCCCAGGCCAGGGATCATGCAGCCCCCGGAGAACTACAGAGAAGTTCCTTCTGAGCTCAGCTTCCCACACCCATGGGAGGCAGGGAGATAGAAATTTCCGAGTCCCAGACTTCACCGCTTATCAGCTCTGTCTCCTCGGGCAAGCTACTTTGCTTCTGGGTGTGCATCTATAATCTGGAGATCATCCCTCCTTCCCAGAGCTGTGGTGAGGGGTGAATGAGATAATGTACAACAGGGCCTTTCGCATTATGCCTGGCCCACCATGGTGCTCACTATACAGAACCTCATTCTTCCAGAGACACCCTCAATCCTAGTCATACAGGTTCTCGCTTTTGCCTGTTCACACGTTTCGTGTGCACATGCACAGTTTTTAGCCCCTCTTGTATTTTCACATACAGGTGCATAGTCACACAAGAACACTTGGTGTCTCTCACCTATCGATTCATGCAGCCCCACGTGGCAGGCTTGGTTCCCACTCCTGTGGAACCTAGAGTCTAGCCTCCACATTTTTCTCTTGTCACTGTTACATACACATGCACGAACACACACATACGCACACACAATTTCTGTGGCCCTTGTCCTCGACCTGTCCTTGCCTGCCTGGAACTCTGAGACAAGAGAGGTGAATTAGTTTACCTAAGGCCACACAGCCAGGAAGTAGGAAAGTCACAATCTTAACCTAGGCTACTGAGCTACACAACTTGTGTTGTAACCGATGACTCTCATGAGTCTACACTGATATCCCAAGGCTCTGGAAAGGAGTGTGTGCCAAGGGGTGAGCCTTGCATACCAAAGGGTAAGAGCACAGGAAGCCTACCCCGGGGCCCAGGGCAATGTAAGCTGGGAGAGCCCAGTGAGGCTAGCAACCCTCTATTGTACCTACAGTCATCCCCAGCCTGCCCTAGGTCTCCTGTCTGTGCCCTCAAAGGCGCACACAGCCATTCCCTTCAGGGAGAGGGAGAGCTTCGTTTCTTGAACACCCACTGTATGCCGGGCACTTACCTGGGTACTTTCACTTTGGCTGCTGCGTTATCTGAGTTTAATTCTCTCAACATCCCGGAGGTAGACATTGATAGGCCTACTCTAGAGATGAGAAAAACTGAGGCCCCAGACTCAAACGGTCTGCATCCCCTGCCCCCAACCTCCGCTTGTGAGGCCCTCTCTTGCCGGCTGGCTCATTCCGGCTGTCCATTTCTCTCCTGTTCTTCCCTCTGCCCTCAGGGCCCTCCTAGCTGAGATTTGCTGGGGTCTATGTTGGGCCCAGACTGTCCTCCCTCCCCCACAAATACCTGGTTTTTCCCAAATCACTCTCTCTCTCTGGGTTAGTCTCAGGGCAAACCCAGGGTGGGGCTGGAGCCCTCCCGTTCTTCCTCCTCCCCTTTCCTGGATGCACCGCACCCCAGCACTAGGTCAGATGGAGCTCCAGGGAGGTAGACCTTGCAAGTCTAGTTCCACTGCAGCCATGACAATTTTCAGTGGCTGGTGAAGGAGGGGTTGGTCCCAAACGCCCAAGGTTCAACCAGACTCTCAACCCCCGGTCCCTGCCCCAGCTTCACGCCTGGTTTACAGGTGTTTGTGGTGAGATCACCTTGATCTTCCAGGTGTCAGCCTGGCCCCTGCTCAAGCTGTCGGCAGGATACTGGGGATAGGAGGAGCCCGTCTTCTTGAGATGGTCCTGCCCCCTCCCTCTCTCTTAATCCCCTCCTTATTCCACTTTACCCTACCCTGGACTTCTAGAAGTCTGTCCCAAACCCTCAGGCCCCATACAGGCAAATGACCTGCCCCCGTCCCTGAAAAGAGCCTGGAACAGGACATCTGAAAGACAGAGTACGGCTCGGTGTGGCAGACTAGGTGGTACAAGGCTCTGAACTGCAGCTGGAACCTTGGGTTCCTTAGAAGCCTCATCTTTGGACGTCCCTGCCCTCCTGTCCCCTCTAGCAGTCCCTCCTGTCCCCTCTAGCAGTCCCTCCTGTCTTGCGCTCTCTAGCCCAGCAGGGGGCAGTCTTGGTGGGGGGGGGGAAGTCCCACAGCACTCTGGCCCAGCCCTCCCATTGTTCTCTCACTCCCCCGTGACTTGGAGAGTATGCAAAGCAGGACTGGGCCATTCATCACGGTCAAGGTCTCAGGAATTTGGGGAAGTGGAAGTGGTAGCTGTCCCCACCTGTCACTGGCCCCAGCCTAGCTCCCCATCTCAGACGGCCAGTAGGCCTGGGGGAGGATGATGCTGGCTAAAGAAATAACATCTTTGTCCAGTCCTGCTCCTGGCTCCTTAGAGAACACACTGGACATGTCAGGCCCCATAAACACAGGGAATAATGTTCCCCTGGAGGAACACCCCAAGCAGAGCAAGCATCTGGACAACCCAAGGAGCGCAGGGAAGGGTAGCTGCTTCCTCATCTCTCCAGCCCTTCTAGATCTGACTTCTTACCAGCCTATGAGCTAACTTCCTACATCCAATCCTGCCATGAAGGCTAAAGGGTCAGGTCCTGGGCTTCCTTGACTGATAAACCGAGGCCTACTGGTAGAGAGGTCATGAGCCTCTGGGGGCATCCTGAGGAGAGACAAAGGACTGAACCCAGCTGGCCAGATACCCACTGGCAGATAGATATATGGCACCCAGGCTCACCAGCCTCCAGCTGCCCCTAAACCAACCCAGCCAGGATCTCTGATATTGAAACCTCCTGTCCCCACTCACAACATAGTCCAGCTTGGTTTCCAGACCTTCCGTCCTACCTTCAGGCAGGAGGGCCCCAGTGCTCCCTCCTGGGCTCAGTGTACCTCCCAGTGAGAGCCCAGTTTCCTTCTAAGCCATTAGTCTCCTCACCTAGCCTCTCCCATCCTGCCCCCACCACCTCTATTTGGGGTTGGGGTAAGACCTCCATTAAGGAACCACCCAGCATCTTCCTTATGGGAAGCCAGCTCCTCAGGGGAACAGAAATTTCCTTGGCCTGGCTGGTTTTTCTTTCCTAGACCCTCTCCAGGACACAAAGTAGAGCCCCCAACCTCAGGAGGAATTTTCCTCCTTGGACTGGTGTCCTGGGAAGGAGTGGGGAAGTCAAGAAGCTGGGGGCTTCTGAACTAAGAGCACCATAGGGCATTAAGGCTCTGAAGACATGGGAGGGAGGAGGTGGGATTTCAGCGGTGGGGAAATGAGGCATTAGGTATGTTGTTGAATCAAAGCGGTAGAGTCCCCAAGGAAATCCCCCCCTCTCCCCGTAGCCTCCCTATTCCTCAATCTCTGTCGACCCCCAGTGGCCAGCCCAGTACTTGCATTCCCAAAGCTGACCTAGCCCTAAACCTGGCCACTGACAGCCAGCAGGAAGTAGGGGACACTGCCAGCTCTGGGTGCTGGCCTGGGCTGGGCTAAGCCAAGAACATCCTTCCTTCTCCTCCCCATCCTCCCTCCCGGTACTATCAATCCAATCTATCCAGGCCCACATTAGAATCCACCTCCTCTGGGCAGCCTTACTGGCAGGTCCTAGAAACTTTCCTTCCTTTGAGCTCCATATCATGACTGTACTGTCTGTGATTGGCACTTGAATTTTCATTATTTGTGTACATCCTAGCTCTCCCACTACATACTAACCTGGCGCAGAAATCACTGACTGCTTCTCCTTTACCCTCTGCGTCAAGGCCAAGCATAAGACTGGACATACAATAAATGTTAATGGTGATGATGATGGTGGTGACAGCTGCCATCTACTGAGCACCTATGACATCCCACGTACTTCGTATGCATTTTCTCATTCAAAAGTCGTTTTATGTACAGACCAGGGAACTAATGTTATCAGAAGTCAGTTGATCTAAGTAACACTTCACATGTAGTAAGTGGCAGACTCCGAGGCTTGATGCGGGTTTCTCTGGCTCCAAGCTATAGGTATCTCCATCTCCTACGGGCCAATACACTGCCTTTACCACTGGAAGGGATGTGGGGATGACTACGACTCAGGCCCTGACGACGAGGCATGGTGTGGGCCACGGCAAAGACGATATGCTCCATAGAGCATGGAGGAACTGGCTCCACATCCTTCCAAGTTTTCTCTAGTTTGCTCTTTGACAGAGCAGATTGCCAAGCCCAGATGCAAGTCTCCCGGGTCCCATCACACAAGGAGACTGGGGCCAACAAGAAGACTTCTATGGACAATGAGTGCTTAAAAGAGTCAAGAATCCAGTGCCACAGAGGACGAGTCCATCAGAGATTGCTCTCAGTGGGATACCCAGACCCTCCCGAGAACCAACATGGGTCAGTTCAGTTCACCAGGCTCTGGGAGCCTGACAGGAGCTGGAATCTGAGGTTTAAAGAGATGAGCGAGATGAGCCAGTTACTTCCCCTTTCTCCATGCTGTGCCCAGTTAGCTAACAGTCTCAGGCCAGTAAGCACCAGTGAGTAGAGCACGCACTGATCTGAACCTTACTCTTGTCCATGACTTCCCTGAACCATTTTGCCTTTTTCCAACCTGGTGACCTAAGAGGAAACTGAGTCATCTCACGCCTGCCCTCCCTCCTTTCCCAAGTAAAGCATTCACCTGAGATTCTTTCCGTCACTCCATTCTTACTAGTCCTTGGTGCAAAGAGTACCTGCTTGGGCTGAAAAGGAAAAGAGCCCATTGTGGGTGTCTGAGGTGGTTCAAGCTCCCCCTCCCGTGCCTGCCCCCACCACAAAGGTCCCAACAAGGCTTTGGCTTAGAGTTGACAACCCTGGAAAGCAGGAAGCTCAGTTCCCCAGGCACATGCTACAAGGAGCAGACCTTTCAGGTTTCGGGTTGGACTTTCCACGGACAGTTCACTAAGGGCTTTTTTTGTTTTTTTGTTTTTGTTTTTGTTTTTGTTTTTGTTTTTGTTTTGTTTTGTTTTTTGTTTTTTTGCCGAAGTGGATGAGTGGTAACACCCACTTTTGTTTTTGTTTTTTGTTTTTTTAATATTCATTTATTTATTTTAAGGTACTGTTCAATGATTCCTTAGTTGGGTATAACACCCAGTGCTCATCACAACACGTAACACCTGCTTTTGAAAATGTCCAATCTGAGACGCCTGGGTGGCTCAGTCAGTTGAGTGTCTGACTTTGGCTCAGGTCATGATCTCAGAGTCCTGGGATCGAGTCCCATGTCTGGCTTTGCGTTCCAGTGTGGAGTCTGCTTGTCTCTCCCCCTCTCCTTCTGCCTCTCCTCTCTCTTGTGCTTTGTCTCTCTCTCAAATAAATAACTAACTAAAATCTTTTAAAAAATAAGAAGTCCAGTCTGAAATGACCAGGCACAAGCCTCTGACTCTGGAACCCGTTTTTGTTTTTTGGTTTTTTTCTCACATGGGTACAAAACAGAACTGCTTCCCATAGGAAATCTCAGCCCTGCTAGCAGGGCCTCTCAGGGCCACTGCTGGGCAGAAGCATAGTGATCTTCCTCTAGGAGCGAACGTGCCCTCACCGGGCAACCCACCTTCCATTAGCAGCGAACAACCTCACTCCCAGCCTAGCTGATTGCTAAGACTGATGGGTGTGCACGTACCCTGCCACAAAGAATATTTGCACTCCAGGAGTTCATTAGGGAAGTTGGGCTCACACACTGCCATCTAGCACTTAGCAAAACGTGTACGTTCAGAAATAATGACTCCAGGAGCCTTGTCTGAAGGCGTGCAGCCCAGCAAGCTCTCCTGACACCCTAAATCATCCCAGGGATGAAATCAGATGCCCGGGGTCAGTGGCCCTCAGATGGAGATTGTGGGGGCACACATCCCTGCACACAAGTCAGCAGACCACTGTGGATGGGGCAGGTGTGTCACACAGTATTGGGTAGCCTGGTGGCATTCACTGTGAGGGGCTGGGGGTCTATTTCATAGAGTTGTTGGGAGGGTTAAATGGGTAATATATGTGAAGCATTTATGTAGCATGTACCATGGATGTGGTAGCCCTTATTAACTGTCTTTTTGCCCTCTTCAAATATTTATTAGCCAATTTGTATTTCTTCTCAGCTTTACATATTCCTCTCATTTGCCTTTGCGTTTTTTTATTAACACGTAAGAACAATTTATCTGTTAAGAATATTAATTATTTGTCGAAACTCTCTTGAACTTGGAGCCCAAATTATTTTATTATGTTTTTGCTTTTCAGATTATCCCTGATAACAGCTTTATTGAGATATAATTTACATACCATAAAATTCACCCCTTTAAAATGTACAAGTCAGTAGGTTTTAGTATGTTTGCATAGTTGCACGAACATCATTATTATCTAATTTCAGAATATTTCATCATGCCCCACAATGCCATATCCATTAGCATCCACTCCCCACTCCCCATTCCTTTCTCCCCCCAGCTCCCAGCAACTGCTAATAGACTTTCTGTCTTGGTGGATTTGCCTATTCTAAACATTTCATATAAATGGAATCATACAACACATACATCTTTTGTGATTGGCTCCTTTCACGTAGCATAGTGTTTTTGAGGTTCATCCATGTTGTAGTACATGTCAGTAGCTTTCCTGTTTTTATTGCCACACAATATGTCATTGCATGGATATACCACACAATTTTTAGGCGTTCATCAGTTGATGGACATTTGGGTTGTTTCTACTTCTTAGATATTATGAATAATGTTGCTATGAACATGGATGCACAGATTTTTGTGTGGACGTATATTTACATTTTTCTTGGTTACATATACCTGGGAGTGGATTTGCTGGGTCATGTGGTAATTCTATCTGTAACTTTTTTTAGGAACTGCCATATTGTTTTCCAAAGCAGCTGTACCATTTTACATTCTCACCAGCAATGTACGAGGGTTTCAATTTCTCCACATCCTCCCCGACATCTATTTCCTTTCTTTTTGATTATAGTTATCCTAGCGGGTGTGAAGTGGCATCTCACTGCGGTTTTGGTGTGCATTTCCCTGATAACTGGTAATCTTGAGAACATTTTCATGTGCTTATTGGACGTTTGCACATCTTCTTTGGAGAAATGTCTATTCAGATACTTCACTCATTTTTACTTGGGTTATCTGTCTTTTTAATGTTGAGTCCTAAGTACACTTTATATATTTTGGACACAAGTCCCTTACCAGGTATATGATCTGCAAATATTTTCTCCTATTCTGTGGGTTGTCATTTCGCTTTCTTGATATGGTCTTTAATGCACATTGTTTTCTTTTGTTGCTTATGTTTCTGGCATCACATCAAGAAACCACTGCATAACCCAAGGTCTCAAAGATTTACTCCTAAGGTACTTCTAAGAGTTTTATAGTTGTAGCTCTTACATCTAGATCTTTGATCCATTTTGAGTTCATTTTAGTGTCTGGTGTGTGGTAGGGGTCCAACCTCATTTCTTTCTTTCTTTCTTTTCTTTTTTTTTTTTTTTTTTTGCAAGGGGATATTCAGGTATCCTAGCACTTTTGTTGAAAAGACTTTTCTGTCCCCATTGAATTGTCCTGGCACCCTTGCTGAAAATCAATTGACTATATGTGGGAATATTTATTTGGGGGCTCTCAGTCATATTCCATTGATCTACATATCTATTCTTATGCCCATATGGTACTGTCTTGATTAGTAATGTACTAACTTTGTAGTACACTTTGAAATTGGAAAGTGTGAATCCTCTAACTTTGTTTCTCTCTTTCAAAATTGTTTTGCCTTTTTAGGGTCCCTTGCCTTCCATATATGAATTTTAGGATCTGCCTGTCAAATCTGCAAAACAAAGCCAGCTGGGATTTTCATGGGAATTGCACTGAAACTATAGATCAATTTAAGAATGAAATTTAAAATATTAAGTATTCCATTTCATGAACACAGAGTATGACTTTCCACATATTTAGATCTTCTTTAATTTCTGACAATAACACTTCGTAGTTTTCCGATTACAAGTCTTGTACTTCTTTTGTTAACTTGATTCCTAAGTATTTTATTCTTTTGATGTTATCATACATGAGACTGTTTTCTTAATTTTATTTCAGATTATTCATTGTTAGTATAGAGAAATACACATTTTTGTACATTGATCTTGTATCCTGAAACTTTGCTAAATTCATTTGTTATTTTTATAGGCTTTTAGTAGATTTGTTATGCTTTTCTATACATAAGATTATGTATTCTATAAGTAGAGATAAATATTTACTTTTTCTTTCATTATCTGGATACCTTTTATTTATTTTTTCTTGCTATATTGCCCTGGCTAGAGCCTCCAGTAAAAATGTTGAAAAGAAGTGGCAAAAACAGACATCCTTGTCTTACTCCTGAACTTAGGGAAGAAGAACTCAGTCTTTCCCCATTTAGTAAGATGTTAGCTGTGAGTTTTTTTGGTAAATGCTCTTTATCTGGTTGAAGAAGTTCCTTCTCATTCTAGTTTGTTGAGTTTGGGGGATTTCATTTATCACGAAAGAATGACAAATTTTACCAAGCACTTCTGTGTCTAACGAGAAGATTGTGCAGGTTTTGTCCTTAATTAATATGGGTGTTAAATAAACCTTTTATTCCAGGGATAAATTCCACTGATTGATAGAGCTTAATCGTTTTTATTTATATGTTACTGGATATGGTTTGGTCTGTAGTTTTCTTATGATGTCTTTGTCTAGCTTTAGTATCAGTAATATTTACTTCATTTGAATGAGTTGAAAAAGGATTCTCTCCTTGTATTAGGATTTTCCAAAGAAATAGAACCAATAGTATATATATGAATTGGCTTATTCACTTCTGCAATAATGGAGGCTGGCAAGGCCAAAATCTGTAGAGCTGGGGTGCCAGTTCAAGTCGGGAGGTTGATAGCTGCTGTAGAACCAGGAAGAGCTAATGTCCCAGTTCAAAGGCCTTCAGGCAGGAAGAGCTGATGTTCTAGCTTGAAGGTTGGCAGGCAGGAAAATTGTTTGGGGCAAAATCAAGTAAGATTGGGGGGATCAACCCTTTTATTCTATTCAGGTCTTCAACTGATTGGGTGAGGCCCATCCATATTATGGAAGGCAATCGGCTTTACTCAGTCTGCCGATTTAAATGTTAATCTCATCCAAAAAACACCTTCACAGACATTCCCAGAATAATGTTTGACCAAATATCTAGGCACCCCATGACCCCATAAAGCTGGCACATAAAATTATCTATCACAAGTCCACCCCTTATCAACTTGACACCCATATCCATCTCCTTAAACCATACTTAATCTCCAAATAAAGACTGTAACAAGGTTATAATTCCACCAACATGATGCAATTATCCTGCCTACAACCAAAAGCACACTAACCCCTTTCCCAGACCAAGCGGTAAAGTCCTTGAGTGATGTTTACTCTCCCCATGATATCCCCATAACTTAAATAATATGATGTACAGTTAACAATACTTGAATACTGATACTCAAATCTTCCTGTGCCTTTCTGTTGTAAGAACACTTGTCACTGAATTTAGAATGCACCCAGATAATCCAGGATGATCTCCTCATGTCGAGCTCATTAACTTAATCATACCTGCAGAGATAGATCCTTTTTCCAAATAAGATAACATTCGTAGTTTACATAGTATTAGGGCGTGGGCATATATTTTTGGTGGCTACCATTCAGGGAATGGGGTGAGGATCAAGTGCAGAGAGGGTATAAAAAGGGGCTGTCATGTTGTGTTTGTCTCAGTCACCATCATCACCATCACAAACATTTATTGAGTGATAACCATGTGTCAAGCTCCATGCTAAGCCCTTTATGTACATTATCTCATTAAAGTGGCCCAACCCTCTGAGTTGTTACTATTATTACCCCTATTTGCCAGTGAGGAAGCTGTGGTACAGAGAAGTTAAGCAACTTGACCACACTCACATAGCCAGGAAATGGTGTGTCTGCTTACTAACTAGCTGCCTGACTTCACATCCAGTATCCCTAACCACAACTCTCAGCTTCCCCCTCACACAGGCCTGGGGATTGGCATTCAAGGCATTGGCAGTGGTTTTAGAAGCATCCTGATGTGATTTTGGGGATCCTGGGCTCTGAGTCAAACAGGCTTAGGTTCCCATTCTGTCTATGCCTCTTATTACTTGTGTGATCTCCCTGAGCTTCTGTTTGCCCTATGATAAACTGGGGAGAAATCATTTATTCATTCATTAAATGCCTACTATCTGCCAATAAAATAACACTTACCCATCAGCAAGCTGTGCAGATTGAATGAGTATGTAAATATCCCGGCACATACTACAGGTTTAACAAATAGTGGCTATTTTTATTACTTTATAGTTACAGCTGAGAGAGAGAGAGAGCGAGAAAGAGGGGGAAATGACCGGAAGGACTTACATTTGGAGTGAGACCAGATGGAGTCCCCAAGACCTAGGCTGATTCAAATGCCAAGAAGGCAATGGTACAAACAGGCAGAGATAGCCTAGGACCCTTGGCTAGGCCCTGGAGAAAGAAAACTCTCCCAGGAGGGTTACAGGTTGTCATCTCAGCCTGAATTTATATGAGGTGAACACACGAGGGCGTGTGATTCTCACAACAGGCTGGCTCAGAGACTCCCAGAGAAGCCCCGGGTTCATTCTCCCTTGTTTCTACCTCTAGGGCAGCAGGCCCAGGCCCTGTGACTGAGAAAGAGGCTGATGGAGGGAGGGAGGGGGCCGGAGATTAACAGGGTCCTCTCTGGGCCACAAAAGATACCTTATGTCAACCCACGGAAGGGAGTAAAAGGGAAAGTAGAACTGGCTCAGCACATTTAGGGTTTGAGCGGGGAGGGAAGAAGTCACAATACAAGGGACTGAAATGACCTCATAGCCTCCAGGCTAGGCAAGTAAACAACATTAGTGTATTACACACACACACACACACACACACACGAGAGAGAGAGAAATTACGAGGGAGTGCCAGATTTCTGGAAGGGAACATGAGTGAGGCATGAGAATGTCCAGTTGGGAGCATTTGGGGTCATACTACATCTCAGTCTTCATGTTATGATTATAAAAAATAAAGGCAGCAAAGCTTCATGTCTCTATAGGGTTAGTATGTGGAACAGCTTAGTGAGAAATCAAGCCTGTTTTGAGGTTAGAAATCTCAAAGAACTTTTAGCCTGAGCAGGATGGTTGAAACTTCAGAATTAAAGGAGCAAGGAATGGTAGCAAGATGCACCAGATTTGGAGTCAGGCACGTTCACTGCACACTTGCTGGCTGTGTGGCCTTGGGCAAGTTTATAAGCTCTCTGATTTGGTCAATCTTTCAAATGGGCATAATAATAGTAATAGTACTACTAGGTAAGAGTCAAGCAAGATACTGGGTATGGAAGTGTCTGGTACACAGCAGGTACCTAGAAAATGCTCAATCTGCAGCTATCCATGAGGGAATCTTGAGAAACAACCTCAGTGTGAAACTTTGGGGACCCTGAGGCAGGTTGTCTTACTTGGGAGCAGTAACCTACTGTTGGAAGATAAAACCCATGTAGGACTGGACCTTCTCCAGATAATCTTTAGGAACATTCCACTCCTGAGACAAGGAATTATGGGAGGTGCAGAAAGATATCTAGTTCTCATCAGCCAAATCTCAGCTCAATTGCCACCTCCTTGGAGAACCTTCTCCAACCATCCAGACTAAGTTAGTGCCGCTTCCCCAACCCTAGCCATTGCCTAAGCAATTATCTTGTTTATTTCTTCATAACAGTTATCACAGTCTAAAATTACCATTTTCTTTATTGGCTTACTCTCTGGCATGCACACACACACACACACACACACAAGCCCAGTAAAATTTGTTGCTGTGATGTATAAGAAACGGACCCTAGCATCAAAGGACTTATGATACAGGTGTAAAAGTAGTTCAGGGCTCATGTGTCAAGGTCAGGAGCTCACTTCCAGCCAAGGGGTATGAGTTCTGGGAGTTATTGGGGTCTTGAGCAAGGCTTTGAAGGATGAATAGCATTTGAAAAAGTGGAGGTAAGTGAAGAGAGAGGAGTCAATGAATGACAACAGCAACAGCAGTTCTTATTTTCTGAACACCACCATGACAACAGACCTGGTTCTCAGCCCTGCAGCAGAGCAGTGAACAAGCCAGAGGAGACCCTGGCTCTGGAAAGGCATTCAAACTGCAGTTGAGAGGAGACAGGACCCTTTCAAATAGTAATCAATACAATGTGGAGGATAATGCAGGGTAATGGGGTGGAAGGAGATGGACATAGATGTGGGTGGGGTTCCTATAGAGGTAGGTAATCAAGGGGTCTTTGAAGAGGCCATGTCTGAGCTAAGATCAGAATGATAAAAAAAAAAAAAAAAGCCAGGCACCCAGATTCCAGTCCACTGTTCTACACACAAGGCTCATTTCCCCTGCATTCAGCCCTTGCCACCTCTTCTCTTTGTCCTCTGATCTTTCCCCAGAGCCTTTCTTTGCTTCCTCTGGCCACTCTCTACTCCTTTTACTGTAAATCACTCTAGCCTTTCAAAGCCTCTTTCGATTTTCCTTTATTTAGTACCAATTCAACAAACCAAAAGGCCCCAAATCCAGCCAGAAAACCCAAGAAGCTTCTTAGAAAGGGAAAAAGACTGGGAGAAGACAATGAATCCTCATGCCTCATTTTTTCCTGTCACACTGGTGAACTCAAAATAAAAACAGTAACCTGACAGGGATGCTGTGGGAATTGTCCCACCTAGCACATAGTAGGTACTCAAGACATGTTAATTCCCTTCTCTCCCCCACTCCTTGATATTTTCAAATGCAAAGTGTCTGTTTTTAATGTTATGTGTTCATCATAGAAGAAATGAAAGACACCATGAAGAAGAAAAGAAAAGAATAGCAATCACCCTCATAAATTTCTCAGGACTCAGAAGTAACAACCAAGTAACCTTTCGGTGTATTTTTTTATTAAAAAAAAAAAAAACAGATTCATTGAGATATAATTTGACTACCATAAAGTCCACCTCTTTGAAGTGTATAATTTCTTATCATATTCCCAAAGTTGTGTGATAATCATCACTATCTAATTTTGGAACATTTCATCACTCCGAAGAGAAACTTGGTACTCATTAGCAGTCACTCCTATTTACCCCCACCTCATGTCCAGCCCTAACTAAACCATTACTTTATTTTCTGTTTCTACAGACCTGCCTATCCTGAACATTTTATAAAAATGAAGTATTTTGTGTCTGGCTTCACTTAGCATGATTTCAAGGTTCATCCATGTTGTAGTACATATTGGTAATTCATTCCTTATGAATTCCTTATTCCAACAAATAACATTTTGTTGTATGGATATGCCACATTTTGTTTATACAGTCTTCAGTTGATAGACATTTGGGTTATTTCCATTTTTTACTATTATGAATAATGCTACTATTCATTTTTTATGTGGACATGTATTTTCTTTTTTCTTGAATATTGTATATACCTAGAAGTGGACTTGCCAGATCATATGGTAACTGTTTAACATTTTGAGGAACTACCAGACTATCAATGTTTCTTTCTTCATGTTATGGTGATGCTGTAATACAATCACCTGTACTAGCTTTCTGAGACTTTATTTTTTCTCCTAGTTTCTTAGTAAAACTTATTTTTTCAAGCTTCCTTTTAAAAATGCATTTGAGTCAATAAGGCATGGACTAAGCCCTGGGAATACAAACATAAATAAAAGCTGGTCCTTGCTGTCAATGAGCCCACAATCTAGCAGGGAAAGCAAACACATCAAGTTCAATTCCATGTGGTCTGTGCTATAGTAGAGAGAGATTTACAAACTGCTGAGAGAGCTTGGACGAAGAGACCAAAACTCTTCCCGTGGGGTGGTAGGGAAGGCTTCCTGGGGGAGGTGACATTTGCCGAGTCTGAAAAGATGAGTATGGGTTCATCAGGTTGATGAGGAAGGAGGGGAGGAGGAGAGGGAGGAGGAGGAGAAGAATGCCAAGCAGAGGCAATAAAATGTGAAAAAGCATGTAAACACGAACAAAAATGGCACCCAAGATGCTACAAATAAACTGGTGTGGTCAGAGTCCCACCGAGTTGTGATACTGGTAATGTAGGTCAGGGCCAGATTTTGAAGGGCTTTGAATGACACGTAAAGAATTCATAATTTAACCTGTATCTCTGGAGAGCTTTAGAAAGATTTAAGGCTAGGAGTTGGCATGGTTAAAATTACAGAATTTAAAAAGTAATTGTAGGGGTGCCTGGATGGCTCAGTTGGTTAAGCACCTGCCTTCGGCTCAGGTCATGATCTCAGGGTCCTGGGATCGAGCCCGAGCCCTGGGTTGGGCTCCGCTCCCTGCTCAGCGGGGAGTCTGCGTCTCTCCCTCTCCCTCTGCCCCTCCCCCCCACTCATGCTCTCTCTCGAATAAATAAATAAATAAATAATATTTTTAAAGAGTATTTTTATTTTTTTTAATGATTTTTATTTATTTATTTGAGAGAGAGAGAATGAGAGAGAGCAAGCACATGAGAGGGGGGAGGGTCAGAAGGAGAAGCAGGCTCCCCGCCGAGCAGGGAGCCCGATGCGGGACTTGATCCAGGGACTCTAGGATCATGACCTGAGCCGAAGGCAGTCGCTTAACCAACTGAGGCACCCAGGCGCCCCAGAGTATTTTTAAATCAAAATAGTATACATGTATATGGTTAAAAATCAAGGACCAGAAGTGTTTATTATAACAACCAGCAGTCTCTTACTCCATTTGTCCCACGTCAGACCCTCTCCTCTTTTGTTTCTCCTGACAATTAGTTCCTTTATTTATTCCTACTAATATACATAAGCAGCTATTTCTCGACCTATCAGTTTAAGACACAACCTCCTTATTTTTATCTTTGCAATATACACCGTATCTTTGTATATCGTACTCCTATCTATGTACTCCCATCTTTCAATGGACACCACACCATTTTACATTCCCATCAGCAATGTATAAGAGTTTCAATCACCCCCTTGCTTTTCTGTGTAGCTTTAGACAATATACTTGTATCTGTATTTCTTGTTTTATCAACACTAAATATCTCTTGACCCTCCATTCTGTGAGATAAGGATATTAGTGGCCCTGCTTTTCCCTAATGCTCTTCTCTCCTTTCTACATCCCATTTTCTGTCACCTGTATTTTTAACTTTGCATTGTCAAGACTGATGATATTTGCATTCTGTTCTATAAGCATAATTAACTCTTCCATGTTTTCTCTATACGTTGATTCAAAATAAACAATGGTTGCATTAATTATTGTGACTTGTACATTTTGTCCCTTTTATAGCCAAGTACTTTAGTGCCCCCATTTCCCTTTCTTATATAGCTTTTTGTGTATTCTGCTGCTGCTGGGTGGAGGATTCTGTATATGTCTGTTAGGTCTAGTTGGCTTATAGTGTCATTTAAGGTCTCTATCTCCTTATTGATCTTTTATCTGGTTGTTCTATCCATTATTGAAGGTGGGATATTAGAGTCTCCAAAAATTATTGTAAAATCATTATTCCTCCCTTTAATTCTGTCAGTTTTTGCTTCATATATTTGGGGATCTGAGTTCAGTCACAAATGCCATTCAGATGGTCTCAACACCACATTACTATCTCAAGGCTATACCCTTGGGACAGCTTCTAGGAGCAGGAAAGGCAAGCAGAATGCACATTCCAAGGACAGAGGAGTGGGTGAGGAGCTTCTGATTGCCCTGGTCCAGCTCACCAGTCAGTTGGTGGTCATGTCCTCTCCATGACATCCCTTAACCTCGGATTTGGCAATGGGTTCTCACATACGACACCAAAACACAAGAAAAACAATTCAAATAGACAAATTTGAATTTGAATTCATCAAAATGAAAAACTTTTATGACATAAAGGGCTATCAAGAAAGTGAAAAAACAATCCCCAGTATGGGAGAAATATTTGCAGATCACAAACTCTTAAAACTCCATAATAGATGATCCAATTTTTAAAAATGGGCAAAGTATCTGCGTAGACATTTCTCCAAAGAAGATATACAAATGTCCAATAAGTACATGGAAAGATTCTCAAAATCATTAGTCAATCGTCAAAACCACAATGAGATACCACTTCACATCTACTAGGCTGGCTACAATCAAAAACAGATAATAACAAGTGTTGGTGAAGATGTGGAGAAATCAGAACCCTCATATATTGATGGAGGGAATGTAAAATAGTGCAGCCACTTTGGAAAGCAGTCTGGCAGTTCCTCAAATGGTTAAACATTAAGCTACCATATGACCCAGCCATTTCGATCCTAGGCATACACTCAAAAAAATAATAATAATAAAAACACACATTCACAGAAAAACTTGTTTATGAATGCTTATAGCAGCATTATTCATAATAGCCAAAAGGTGGAAACAACTCAAATATCTATCAACTGATGAATAGATAAATTAAATATGCTCTATCTGTATAGTGAAAATTTATTTCACAATTCAAAGACATAAAATTCAGACACATGCTACAACACAGGTAAACTTGGAAAACATTACATTAAGTGAAAGGAGCCAGTCACAGAAGGAAATGTATTATATGATTCTAATTATATGAAATGTCTGTAATAGGCAAGTCCACAGATACTCCCGGTTGTCAGGAGTTGGAGAAAAGGAGGAAGGGGGGATGACTGCTAATACAGGTACAGGATTTCTTTTTGAGGTGATGAAAATGTCCTAAAGTTGACTGTGGTGGTAGTTGCACATACACTAAAAACCATTGCATTGTATACTCAGTAATGGATGAATTGTATAGTATGTGAATTACATCTCAATAAAGCTGTTCTTAAAAAAAAAAAAAAAAAAGCTCCACTTGGACCATTAAAAAAAAAAAAAGAAGAAGAAGCTGTGATGCATTCAGACCTGCTCAGTTAGAGGAGGTTTCATGTACAAAGCAATAAGGAAATAAATATGGGACTTGAAGAGACAGAACCTTAAAATGATCTGGCCTCATGGAGACTGGAACTGGATTCTAAGCTACTCCAGAGATCCCAGCAGCAGGAGTTTAAAATACTCACTCTTAGCCTCTCTTTTCATCTTTCAGATCCAACTTTCAGTGCTGACTGCTTGATGATTTTCTCTAGTTCCTGTATCAGAATTCCTTTTGCATAGAGTTTTCTGCCAGACCACCTTTAAGGTACCACCAAGTGGGCTGCCCTTTGGTCAAATAACCAACTTGATTCAACTAACCATGCTCACCTCTACTCTACCTCACCAGATTCAATTACTTCCTCTTCTCTTCCTTGCTCCCACAGCACTCTGAGCCTCTCCCTATTATAGTCCTCAGCCTCTTGGATTCTTCAAATGTAAGTATACATTTCTCTCCCAGAAACCTGGCCCAATTCTTCCCTGCTTCTCCCAGGGCATGTGGCACAGTCAGGCACAATATAGGTACTAAGTCAAAATGCATTCAACACTAATGATAATAGCATTTATCAAGCGCTTAGAATATAGCAGGCATTGAGACCTTTTCATGCATTAACTTAGTTAATCCTCACATCAACCTTATAGGGTAAATACTATTATATTCTGATAATACTGATGAGGAAACTGTGACTTTAAAGAAGTTAAATAGCTTGCCCAAGATCACACAGCTAATAAGTGGTAGAGCTAAGAATTAAACACAGCAGCCTAGCTCTTGAGACTTTGCAAATTGCATGAAATCCAGAGGACTAGTAGTGATGACAGTGAATCAAGCATCAGAGAGTTCTTTGCAGGCTGGAATAATGAGCTGAGAAGGACAAGGTGAAACATTAAAGTGCCAAATGTAACCTGTAACTAGCCCCACGCCTCACCCCTCAGTCCAACTGCACGAGTCTAAGAAAGGGAAGGTGGGTCGTAGCAGCAGTGAATTTGGAAGCCCTTTGAACTTGCCCCTTTCCCTTTATTCCCTCTAATCAACCATTTGCCAAGTAAGGCTGCAGTCATTTCCACCCATGCCCTGCTCTCCATTCTCACTCATTCTGCCTTAGTTTAAGACACTAACATCCCTTCCCTAGACCACAGCAAAAGTCTCTTAGATGACCTTGCCTCCAGCCACCCCTTCCTCACACCTAAGGTGAATCTAAAACCCTACCTGGCAGACTTCCCCTTCAAGACTCCCGATCTCTCCCCCCTTACTAAAATGTGAGCCCTTGAGATAGAGGTCAGACCTTGTTTATCTTTCTATTTCTCCCTACCATCACACACACACACACACACACACACACACACACACTGTGCTCAGTGCAGTTCCTGGTGTGACAAATGCTTCTTAAATATCCTGGGTCTACCAAAGAGAAATTTCAATTTCTTCACTAAAGATAGTATGCAAGTGAGGAGAAAGGCCTATATCACCGCCACCCTCGCATACTTCTGTGCCCCTGGGCTACCATGACCCTGGGCACTCTCCATTACCAGCTGATGAAGCAGTATCCTTTCCTTCCTTGCCATCGGCCACCAGCAGCTCTTTCTGGCATATATAGACCCATCTGATCATCAATTAAGTGAAACCACCCAAAGGTTTATCCAAGGTCCAGGCATGTGTGGATAGCTAGAGGAGCTTGGACATCTCTACCTCTCAGCAAAGAGTGAATGAGGGTGGCATCCACCAAAGATTTTTATATCTTGCCTTAAGATTTTCACATCATTTTCATCCTTAAGTATCCTGCAAAGGAGGTAGGACAGGAGTTTCATATTTCAGATGGGGAAACTGAGACTCAGAGAAGGAACAGGAACTTCCCAGGGTCACTGAGGCTGCACATGAAATTCCAACTCCAACACGCACACATAGTACCCAGAGCACATTGTGGATACATAAGTGGTGGTGTCTTACTCATATTCATTCCTGCCATCCTGATAAATACAAGGATCTGAGATAGCACGTACAGTCTGCATTGGTTAATCAGACTTGTTAGTCACACTGTCAGGGTTTCAGTTTCAGATGAAAGGAAGTAGCCACCAAGAATCAGTTCTGGGGGCGCCTGGGTGGCTCAGTTGGTTAAGCGACTGCCTTCGGCTCAGGTCATGATCCTGGAGTCCCTGGATTGAGTCCCGCATCGGGCTCCCTGCTCAGCAGGGAGTCTGCTTCTTCCTCTGACCCTCTTCCCTCTCGTGCTCTCTGTCTCTCATTCTATCTCAAATAAATAAATAAAATCTTAAAAAAAAAAAAGAATCCGTTCTGGACTGTGAGGGTTGAGGTGCTATTACTCTGTGTATGTGTGGTGAGGCAGGGTGGAGATAGGGGGTGATGTAGTGGGAAACGAGAAGAAATTAGAATGCAGGCACCATGAAATTCCAGGCTCACACCAGTCTCTAGGGAGCCCACTTAGGTCTCTGGCTCCTCACTGTGACTTCCACTTATAGGCCTGGTAGTGAGCTCACCTCTCCCTGGCCTTGCCCTTCCCCTGTTCAACATCCCCCTGCAGGAGAGGCTTCTCAGTTTCTGCAGGCCTTTGACCTCCCTACTTATAAATAAAACATACACCTCTGCTAGCAACTTCTTAGATCCCTTTGATCCTTACTTTTTCTTCTAACATTCTATACATTTTTATTTATTTTGTTTGTCTGTCTCCCTTCACAAATGTGAGCTCCACAAGGGAAGGGATTTTTATATGTTTTTGCCTCTCGTAGTCACTGCTGTGTTCCTCAGTGTCAAGAACAGTACCTGGCATATCATGGGTGCTCAGCAAATATTTGTGGGATGGATGGCGTCTCACAGTACAAATCTTCCACTGTCAGCCATCCAGACTATAAAACAGCACTGTGTGCACGACATGCTACAAGCCCATGAAGTATGGAATGGGGAGTGTAGTTACAGAGACTCCTTGGTCCCCTTGGAGGGCTAAAGCTGGTATCTTTCCTTCTGGTTTCCATGTCATGGCATGTACCTCATACCCACCCACCCAGCCCTGCAGCCTGGACAGACTTCCCCTTCTCTCAACTTACCTAGTCCTTCCTAGCAGAAACATCAGATGTTAGCCAAAACTCTGTCTGACTACCTCAGATTCAATCCCAGTCCTATCCCCTTTCATCGACATCTACATCTACCACCTCTTCCCCGGGTAGTAATTCAATCCAATAAACATTGGTTTACGGTGCACAAGATACCAGGCTGTTTCCAGAATGTTCATTCAACACACAATTATTAAGCACCTACAAGGTGCCATATGAGGACAAATAAGACTTGGTTCCTGTCCTCAAATTGATCCCAGTAGAGTAAAGGAGTCTGAAATGTAACTAGATTCATACTAATTAGTGTAATTAATTTTGTGACAAAGAGAAGCGAGGGGTTGTGGGAGCCCAGAAGGGGAACCTCCAACCCAGACTGGCTTTCAAAAAAAGAAGTTGGGCAAGCTGAGGCTAAAAGGATGAGGAGTTTGCCAAGTGATGAAGTAGGAAAGAAGATGTTTCAGGCGGAGGAAGAAGTGTGTGCCAAAATCTGGAGATGGGCAAGAGTGATTTGTAAGATAGAAGTGTTGCCATCTACTAGGAAGTGAAAGAGATGAAGCTGGGAAGAAAGCATATATCAGACTATGGGGGGCCTTGTAGGCCAAGGTGAGGAGTTTGGATTTTACCTAAAGAGCAATGGGGAACCAGTGAAGGGTATTTCAGGGATGTGGAGAATGGTTTGGAGAGGCAAGAGTGAACTCAAGGAAATCAGTTAGGAGGCACTCTGGTATTCCAGGTGGTAAAAGATGATGATGACCTTGTGTAGATATGGAGGACAAGGCAGATTCAAACTTGAGATGTAAGGAGGAGACAAAAATCAAGAACAAAAACAAAAACCGACAACACTGGACTTGGAGACTGGTTCACTGGAGGATCTGATTTGGGAGGAGAGAGATGCTGAGTTGGGTTAGGGCCAACAAAAGCCATTGTGGCTTTGAGTTGTTGGTGGGACTTCCGAGGGAAGATGTCCGGTAGGCAGATAAACTTATAAGTGCTGACATTTTTCTCAAATAGCTCAGTCTTGCCCATCTTTGGATTCTCCATTCTCTTTATTATTTTCATCCAGTGCCTTGTCATTTTTACTAGATTTCTATGTACATACCTCTCTTCAATCTTCTTTCTGAGGCCATCAGTTTGCCCACCTCCATCCCATTATGTTCTTCTCTGTTCCATCCCAACTAAATATCTCTAAGTACATCTGAGTATAACTGCATATATCCAAATAATACATTATTCTATTTTCCATCAGTCAATTTTTTCCCCATAGTGAATTTTTAATTGCAGACATGTACATTAACTCTTGACATAGCATCATCTGATCAGAGGCTTTTGAGCTACTAAATAGAAATACCCTTAGAATGTGAATCCCAGAGAGAGGAAGTGAGTTGTCAAGAAGATCACACAGTGAGTTCATAGTTGAAAGGGGACCAGAACCTAGTACTTCTGCACCCCAAGCTGGTGCTTGAGTGCATACAGTGGGTTCTTCTTAGCATGAAAAGGGCTGTTTAATATATTGAGCAAACAGAGAGGGTGCTTACTTGCCATGAAGACATAAAGAGGAGCTATGAAATTTCCTCTTCCAAACTCTCTCAGCAGAAAGCTGCTATTCAACTGACTGGCTTTTCTGCTTCAAAACAGGCATTTTACTAGGCTGACCTCTGCCTCGTATACATTCTCACTGGGTCAAATACCACCTAACAAGTATTAAGTAAGTTATTGGGACCAGCCCATGGGGAGAGAATGGAGACAGGTATTTCTACTCCAAGTACCCTGTTACAGCAGGGATGTAGGTGCCTTATCGGCCAATCCAGAAATCATCCAGGGATGACACACTTGTTCAAACAGTGGCTTCTGAGAGCTGGGAGCCCAATGGAGAACAATAAATGTAAATTACCCACAAGGACTGGGGTCCATCTCTTCCAGACCTTCCTTAGGGAGAAGGAAAACATCACAATGGGGGTAAGTGAACTTCTGAGGCCTCCAACCCACTTGGTGGCCTCTCTGAGACCTGAAATCTGTGCCAGCATCCATCCAACTGACCCAGAATGACCTATAATTATCACTGAGGGGCAGGAGACCTAAAATCCAATCTACTCCACTACTTAGTAGCTGTGTGATCTTAAGCAAGTTACTTAATCTCTCTGAGCTCCAACTGCTAATTCTGTAAAATAGAGGTAATTAGTATCCACCTCACAGTGTTGTGAGATGCTTACAGAAGAGTGTGAATATGAAAGAACTCTATAAACTGTAAACCAGTGCACAAATGGGAGGAAGTTTTATTGCCAGGAATTCTTCCTGCTGTCTGACCGGCAGTCCCACCTCTAGCATGGTCTCCTCTTGCTGTAGTGTCAGCCCATGCCCTCTTATGAGTCCTTATTCTTCAAAGGTGCATGAGGTCGCTTCCAAAGACTACAACTGCTTTCCTGAATCTTGTGTAGCCCCCACTCTCATTTTACTGAAAAGTAGAGACTCAGGGGTACATGATCTCTGACTTCAGACCTCAGAGGTATTGTCACAAGCAGAGGTTGTAGATGGGATCTGGGTGGCCCCCAGGGTGGGAGAGATTAGGACCCATGCTCAAAATTTGCTCCTTCCCTTCCCCTAGCAGCCCTTCTTCCAATAGCAGATGACAAGCCCCACGAAGCCACCTGAGAAATCTGCATTTTTAACATACACCTCAGATGATTCCAGTGAAGAGTTCCCCAGACCAGACAGCTACCTTAATTAATCTACATGGACAGGGCCAATAGCCTTCCTAGGTTCCTCGCAAAGCAATACCTTATCTTAAATGATGGCAGTGAGACATTGTGAGTGACAGGTGGGAGTGACATTTGGGGTCCAGCCTCTCCACTTCTCTCAGATGGTACCTCATGAGTGTGACCACGGGGTCCCATAAGGTGCAAATATGCTTTGATCTTCCCATGTTTGAGCCAAACAAGCTTTGTTTGTCCCCAGCCTCTGCTACAATTCAGCCTGGGGGGCTGTGAACACCACAGGAACCACAAATAATGGAGAGGCACAAAGCCAATTTTTGTGAGTCTGGGAAGAATACACACAGTGGCTTGATGGAGGAAGACAGAAGGAGGCCCCTTTCAAAGAGGACATAAGAGGAAAGGAGACAGAGCAACTGAGGGATTTGGTCAGAGCCCAGGATGCATGTTCTAGGAGGTGTCTTTGAGGGAAATCCAATGACAGCATGGGGCAGAGGACTGTGTGGAGGTAGGGATGATATGATTTCCAAGCAGCTTGAGAAGAAAGTCCCCCAGCTCCTTTTCTCCATGGCTATATCACTAACAGCAGAAACTGGTGCCCTGCATTTTGTTAGTGTCATAAAACACACACCAGACAAGGAAGCAGGAATCCCAGGTCTGAGTGCCACCCCTAATACAGATGCACGAGGAGTGGGGAGAGAGGAAGTATCTATGGACAGGTTGCAGCTCTGCATCTGCTACTAGTACTAGGACCCCCAGAAGTTCCGGACAGCACTTGACAAGGATGCTGCACAGAAAGCCCCAACACAAAATAAGGGAGGAACCAGAAAACTGTGAAGTCTCTGTCATCCCTAATTGTCTGTTTCTTTATCTCTCTACTTAATCCAATCAAGATGAAGAGATTTTCCAGGTGGAGATCATAGTAATAAAGCTAACATTGATTAGATGCTTTATTATATGTCCCAGACTGTTCTAAGCCCTTATGTATCACCCACGTAATCCTTATAGAAGATGGGGATTTTTATGACTCTAATTTTACAGATGAGGAAACTGAGGTGCAGGGAGGTTAAGTAACTTGCCCATAATTCCGTTTTGGGCAATACAGGCCAGGTTATGCTGCATTAATAAACATCACTTAAATCTCAGGGACTTAAAAAGAAATCTTACTCTCACTCATCTTATATGTTCATTGTGGGTCAACAGGAGGGTTCTAGGACCCAGGCTAGGGGAGCAATCACCATCTTATGACAGTGACACCACCATCTCAGCCTGGGCTTCTACCATTGTCAAAATTATGGAAGACAAAGGTGGACAGCTGAAGATGTGCCATTAAATGTTTAGATCCAGATGTGACCCTTGTCAGTTCTGTCCTCACTTCTTTGGCCAGAACTAGTCATATGTCCACATCTGACTTCAAGCCAGTGGGGACATATAATCCTCTGTGTACCTAGAAATGCAAACCAGAGCCTACTATTGATGAATGTCAGTGATGCCTATCACAGTCCCACACCTGGCCCAGATTTAACCTCTGGCTGCCTAGTTCTCAAGCCTCCACTCTCTACTACAGAGCTTGACTTCTCTCCTCCTGTGCCCCCCAGGAAGAATGACTGACACTCTTCCTGTGAGAGAGCTAGCAATTGATATGGTTTGGGGGCGGGGGGGGAGACGTGGGCCTCTCTCTGCCTGTTCAGTTTCTGTCTGTGACTCTTGCCACCAAATCCCTCAGGATCCCAGGGTGTTTTCTACCTGCACTCCTGGAATAAGTCCAAGTCCAGTATCCCCTTCTATTCTCTGATCTTGGAGGGTTAGGAGTGCATAGGCTTCTGGTGAACCTTATCACACCTCCCCCCTTCCACTAGCTCAGGCTCACATAAATACTTTCTTGTTGAGTTTTGGGTGCTGGGAGATAGAACAGTGGAGACAGAAAAGCCAGAGGGAAATTGGAAGTCCTCATCCCGGTGAGCAGAGAACAGTAACAGAAGTTTAACTTGATGGCTGAAGCTTCTACCACAGCCTACCAAGGTGATGTTAGGAAACTGAGGGGAGGCTCGTATAAAGGAATCTGGGGTGGCATCATCACAGAATGCAGCAGGAGAGATTAAAGTTAGCTACTGAAGACTTCCTGATGATAAATGTAATTGTTTCTGTATGCCTGTCTCCCCATTCATTGAGGGAGAAACTATTAAGTTCATCTCTAGATCCTCAGCACCCAGCATAGGCCTGGAACAGTGCAAGCACTCAGAAAATATTTGGGGCGGGGGCACTAGAAGCAGACATTTAAGAAGGTAGAGATAGCCAGGCTGGCTTAGGCCCCTTCCAGGTTAAAGAATGCCGCCACTAAGCCTTCCTATACCATGCTGGGTTGCTTGATGAAAGGCAAAACTGGGCTCAGGCCTGGGGAAGCTTAACAGACTACTGTTTCCACAGGAACTGAGCAACCAGTTTCCTCCACAGGCCTCATTCCTCCTTTCAAGTGGGGCCCACAGTCCCTGACCCTTGGGTACCTGGAAGGGGATTAAGAAGGAACAAACCCCACAGGGTGGCTCAACCTCTTTGCCCCAGTCATACCAGTCTCCTTCTAATTCTTTAAGCAATCTGATATCTTCCCCATTTTGAGGCCCTAGCTTAAAGTAGTCCCTTGACTCTTGATTTGGCACTTCCTACTCACCCTTTAGTTCTCATTTTAGGGCCTTTTCCTCATAGGGGATTTCTTTGACACTCCCCTCCCCACCAGTCTGAATTTTGCTTCCCTTGCTATATACTCTCAAAGCCTCTCTATTTTTTTTTCAGAACATTTATCACACTTTGTAATTTGGAATCAATTGGGGGAATGATTTGCTTTATGTCTGTTTCTCCCAGTAGACTGTAGTTTCATGAGGTCAGAGATCATGTTTTTTCACTGTATAACCCCAGTATTTAGCATGATGCCTGATGCATAGTAGGTTCAATAAATGTCTGTTAAATAAATGGATAAAATTATGAATGAATGTTGGGGCACCTGGGTGGCTCAGTCGTTGGGCGTCTGCCTTCGGCTCAGGTCATGGTCCCACGGTCCTGGGATCGAGCCCCGCATCGGGCTCCCTGCTCAGCGGGAAGCCTGCTTCTCCCTCTCCCTCTGCCCCTGCTTGTGTTCCCTCTTCTCGCTGTGTCTCTCTCTGTCAAATAAATAAAATCTAAAAAAAAAATTATGAATGAATGTCTAACTCTAAAGTCTTTGCTCTTTCCGTTAAACCATGTTTCCTTTGGTGTCTATTATGGCACCTGGACCATAAGTGAAGTTCGATTAAAGTTTCTTCTCTCCCTCCTCCTTCCCTTCCTCCCTCTGTCCCTCCCTCCCCTCCTCCTTTCTTCCTTCCTTCTCTCACTAGTCCTTTCCCTGGGAAACTCCTGCCTAGATATAGATCTTCTACTGAGAACTTCAGACGCTAAGACTCCAGATGGGTCAGCAGGAGTGAGGAACATGGCTGAGCCACACCATGCTCAGAGTAAGCATGCATTAGGAGGCAGAAAACACGCTACCTGATCCCCAGCATCTCCCATCTCCAGGCAGATGCCAAACCACAGTGGGACCTGGGTTTGGTGTCCAAGGCCCACCTGTTACCTAGCAACTAAGATTACATTGAGGTGGGGACTCAAGTGCAGGGGGAAAATAAGAAGAATGGCAGGGATACCAAGGGGTCTCTCAGAGACTACTCACTAGCCCCAGGGGAACTTTGTTGACCTGGCTGGGTAACTGCACCCCACTATCTGTCTATGGCAGAACTCTATGGGGTCATCTCTGGAAAACAACTGGGCAGAATCTCCAAATTTCGGCTCTCAAAGCAGGAAAAGATATGGAAGTCTACCTGGTTCCACTCCATGCCCACTGCCATTGGCCCCTGATGCCCCATGCTGTAGCATCCCCAGCAGGTGTTCTCAGAGCTTCTGCTTGCACATTCCCAGTCACAGGGAGCTTACTACTCCTGAAAGAGGAAAAACCGGAACCCTCTGCTATATCATTTGGGTACCCCCATCCACTGGATTGTGCTGTCATAGCTCAGATCCCATCTCAAGGGGATGGTATTGGTCCAGGGGAATGGTCCGTCGCTCAGTCTGGGAACATAGAGGTATGGGGGGCTAGAATCCTCTGTCAGGCCTCCAAAAGTCCTAGGGACCCTGCTTAGCATGCTCATATACAGTCCATGCCAGAGACTGTGCGGAGCAGCCTGTACAAGCAGCTAACCTGATGGTCAAGGTGCTCACAGGCAAAAGAGCTTCTTCTTGAGGGTGGGGATCACATCTCTCTGGTTTACCGCTTCTGTCACATGGCTGTTGCCCAGTAAAGGATAAGGACTGAGCTGTATTCATCTTCGTGACCAGCACAGTTCCTGACCTTGTTCATCAAGTGAATAGGTGGATGGGTTCTCCTCCCTGCGTAAGTTACTTCACTTCTCTGAGCCTCATTTTCCTTTTGCTTCAAATGAGCCCCATGACCCTTGCCCTCTCTAGCTCCTAATGACAGTTGTTGGGAAGGGGAAGGCAATATCAGTTGGTATACTTTGGAAAGAGTGTGAGAAATCATTGGTATTCTCAGTTTTTGTTTCCACCTTTTATTTCCACCTTGCAGAGGACCATCCACCTCTCCTGACTGGTTCTCCAGTCTCTGCCTCCCCCAAGTTTTCTCCACCAGAAGCTCACAGGGCTGCCCCACTCATGAACAAAAGACTCCACAGGTTAGGCCACCCACTTCACAGGCACCCTTCATGCCTTCAGACGTTCTTGTCCCTATAGTCCCTGGCTTCAATTGTCCCCACCCTTCTCCCACTTCTAGAAAGATCTTGGTTGCTCTAGTTGCCCACTGGACCCTGGAAGATACCCTTAAAGGTAACTTTGTGGGCCCTGGCAAAGACTGCTTCTTGGCAGCTGCCACAGTGGGTGGATAAGCCAGGAATAGGGATTTATCACCAAGAAGGCCAAAGCTATAAGCAGCCTGGATTTGGTTGAAGAGCCACTTGAGAACTTGGAGGAATAGTGTGTCAGTTCAGAGAGCAAACAAAAATAATCCAAACTATTGCTGAAATAAATTTCCCAGGGAGAACAGAAAAGAAGACATTCCCTCAGAGAGGGTATTTAGCACAAGAGGAACTTTAAGAGTACATCTCAGCCATTCCCCTGCCTCTGTTCTGGGCTACCCTGAAGCCATCTCACACTAAAGAGACTTTCTTTCTTTCTTTCTTTCTTTTTTAAAGATTTTATTTATTTGACAGAGAGAGACAGAGCGAGAGAGAGAACACAAGCAGGGGGAGTGGGAGAGGGAGAAGCAGACTTCCCGCCGAGCAGGGAGCCTGATGTGGGGCTCGATCCCAGGACCCTGGGATCATGACCTGAGCCGAAGGCAGACGCTTAATGACTGAGCCACCCAGGTGCCCCCTAAGGAGACTTTCTACACTGTTTAAAACTTGGCAGTTTAAGATAAATTGGAAACACCCTAAACGCCCAACAATAGGGAATTATTTAAATAAATTACAGCTCACCCACAGGATGCAATATATATATATATGAAAATATGCACAATTTGCATATATTTTTAAAATATACATATATAAAAAATGCTTAAATTATACGTAGATATAGATATAGATAAAAGATTGGAAAGAAATACACTAAAATGTGTACACTGATTACTCTGGGTGGCAGAGTTATATATGATTTTTATCTTCTTCACTGTACTGTCATTTCTTACCAAATTTTATCCATTAAATAAATGTAATACTAAAGTACTGATCAAGGCTACAACATGAATGTACCTTGAAAACAGCATTTGAGGAAGTGGCTTTCCCCAAGCTACAAGGTGAATACTCAGCAAATCTTAACTTGACACCTGGGACTGAAGTAAATTATGAATTCTGTGCCCCAGTGGAGCTTGGAAAGAAAGATAGAAAGCCTAGTGGGTAGAGGAATGGGTCTAGTCCCAGCTCTGCCTTCAGCTCACTGACTGACCTCTGGGACAAAGCACTTGAAAACCCAAAACTCTCAGAACTGGAATGAGCTCTTAAATACCCTCTAATCCAAAGAGGGTAAATGGGTGGCCTGTATGCTACCGCCCCCTTCTCCCTCATCCATGGCAGACACCGCTGATTCATTCTTTCTCCTTTAGCCCAGATGTCCTCGGTCTAACTCCAGGTAGTGATCCAAGTAGCCACTGCTTATTGTGCAAATTTATATTCCCAATTTGATCTGATCCCTCCATTTTATAGTTAAGGAGAAAAGTGTCCTAAGGCCATAAAATGAGTAAGCAGCCATGCCAGGACTTGCACCTGGGACTCCTGCATCCCTGTCCAGTGTGCATTCCACTTACCATCTATCTCCCTCTCAGGATACCTCTTTGTATATTTGGAGGGGTCAAATAAGATAATTTATGTGCAAGCACTTTCCAAACTGTTAAATGCAGTACATACATGTGGGCGAGGGATGACTGTTATAGACATTGGGTAATTTATCAGTCCATATATATTTCAAGTGCCCAGGCTGTGTGAGGTTTGCTGGAGGAGAAGAGAGGAGCACACAAAAGAACACATTATTCTAGGAAAGAAGCTAGTAAGCCCAGGTGCCAGTGAGAACAGACTCCAGACATGCAATAAGCACCAGTCCACAGGTCCAGGATCTGAAAGAAATCAGGTAGTAGATGGGAATTTGTCCCCCCCGCCCCATTTGGTTTCTTCTTTGCATTCTGTTCCAGCTTTTCATGGTCACAGCTGCCACAGGCTAGAGTTCTAGAAATATCTGCTACAGGAAGTAAAAACTTACAAATTATATACAAATTAGAAGCTGGAGAATGTGGATAGGGCCAAAGAGATGAATACTTGGCCAACCGTGCTGTTCGTAGCGGCTCACACTTTGGGCCTTACATCCAAGGCCAACCCCATTTATCCTGAGCTGGATGTACTATTCTTGTATAAATAGTTTTGAAATATCTTTATGGTTTGTGAATATCTGACTGCATGGAGAGCTTTGCTGATATCATGGGTGGTCTCCTCTAGGGAGGGTTTGATAAATGGCTGAATTCAAGGGGGTGCTTCAAAGACATGTGCAGTCTACAGAGCAAAGCTCACCAGACACAGTGGGTACCACCATCTATGGCTGGCAGAAGGTGCTTCTTCTAAACCAAGACTCTGGAAAGCAGGAAGGACTGGACCTTTCTGTGGCTATAAAACAGCTTTTCCCACAGCGCACTAAGGCCTGTTCTTCAGAGCAAGGGCCTGAGCCTCAGGCTGGCCTGTTTTCTGTTCTCACTTCTTTTTATAAGGCCTTGGCATTGTCATCTGTGACAAGAGGATAATGACAGTGCCCCAAGGGTAGCCATCAAAATGCAGAAGAGAACATAAAGAGCATAGAACACAGGGCTGCACGTGGAGGGGCCATAGTAATCCACCACTTCACTTCGTTTCTTCAGGAAGAACCATTCAAAGAAGGGCCTTTGCCTCCCCAACCTGCAGCCCAACTCTCTGCGAGAGCAGACCAAAGAACATGATAAGGAGGCCAGCCAGCCAAGAGATTCTACTTCCACTGTCAGAGGTCTCGTTTTTATTCATGGCCTCACTTAACGTCTCCAGCCACCTTAGAAGCTCTAAATTATCATTAGTTCTGTATTAGGGATGAGGAAACAGGCTGCTTAGCAAGACGAGGGGACTTGCCCAAGGTCACAACTTTCACAGTGAGGTCTGTCTGTCTTGGAAGACTAGGCTTTGTTTATGATGCTGCATAAGAGTCAAGAGAGCTCCTGCTCACAGAGCTGCAATGTTCAAGGCACTATGAATGGAGAGGATCAAGAAAGCCTTCCCATGAGACAATGGATCCCATAGAATTTCAGCTAAATCAAACAAGGGAAAGGAAGGAAAAAAGACAATCCAAAGATGCTAGCATAGAGGGTACAAACTGAGTAAAGCATCAGTTAGGGATAGAGGCTACAACTCTGTCTCTTATAGCTGTGTAACCATGGAAATTTTACCTTACTTCTCTGGGCCTCAGTTTTCTCATCTGTAACATGAAAATAGTTACAGGACCTTCTGTATAAGGATATTATGAGAATTTGACGAGATAATACATGTAGAGCTCTTAAAATAACATCCAACTCATAGTAGACATCTCAATAAATAGAAATTAGTACTACTATTTAGTAGAAGGGGGGAGATGAACTTGGGGAGGTAGGTTTGAGCCAGTTTCTAGACAATGATGGATGTCTACACGCTAAATTTTGGACTTTTTCCTACAGGTAATGGGGAGCCATTGGTAGTTCTCGAGTCAAGGAGTGTCATGAGCTAGAGCTGTGTTCTAGGAAGATCAGGTTAACAAAGTCATAGGCCAGACTCTCCTAGAAAAGACTGAGAATTCTGGAATTTTCCTCATGTCCAGTAGATATGTGAACAATTAGTACTTTGGAGATTTGGTGGGAAGGAAACCGTGGTAGCCTGAGTACTTGAAACTTAGCGCTGGGATTTGGTCTCCTAGAAGTGTGACAGCCTGTGACTGGAGGCTCTCTTGTGCTCTGTTCCTTAATCCTATCACACATTCCCCGACCATCCATTATTCAAGGAGGCTTATCCTGGGATGGGCTGCTGGAAATGTCATGATGTTTGAGTGCAGGGAGTTGCAAGCAATGACTCAGTCCACCTAGCTCAGGCCACCAGAACATTCTTTACCTCGGTGGTGGTGATACCAGCCTTTTTATGTCTGTCATTTGTCAGTTTATATTCAGATCTTGTCTCTGGCCCTTCCTTCCCTCTGTTCTATGTTGGGTTTGGCCAATTTGAGGCACTGGAGGAAGACTAGAAGGCAAGGGGAAGTAAGTCTTTCTTCATCTCTGGTCCTGCTTTGGGGACTGGCTCTGGAAGCAGCTGTGTCTCCTCTGTGCTCCATCTCTCACCAGCAACTCTCTGTGGTTCTAGTTCCCCCTGAATTACCCAGCATCTGTGCTCCAGCAACACCACCTCTTCCTATCGTTCCTCCAGTCTAAGGGTGACAGCGGCCTCCTGCTGCTGCTAAACTGTGGGCTGCCTCACCATCCTCTGTTTGGCCTCTCAGATCAAAAATATTTGTTGGATGAAAAGAATGACCTCCTACCTCCAACTCTCCTAGTGAGGTCAGGCTGGGGAGGGCAGGGCCAGGGGATAGCTGAGCCAGATAAGCCCTTTCCAGCTATTTGACTTTGCCCTGCCTGCTGAGGCCTGGGGAAGACAGAGGGAGTGCCTGGCACCTGAGAGCAGGAAAGCCCTCTAATGCCTCTTTCTCCCTCTCAGAAGTAACTATTTCCTGACTTTCCAGGAAGCATAAGCTGGCAGTGTCCTGGGGTTCAGCTGAGACTGTTGGGCCATAGCCAGGCCTGACATCCCAAGTTCTTCTCCAAAGCTGGAGAGGTAGATGTCCTACCTGAAGGAGGACAAAGGAAGAAAGCTGGGCTTTTAGAGCAATTCAGACAGGGCTGCTGAGTGTGTGCGTGTGTGTGTGTGTGTGTGTGTGTGTGTGACAGAGAAATCGTGATTGTGAGTCTATGTGTGAGCCCCTGTGTGTCTCTGTGTGAATCCTTGTGTTTCTGAGGGTCAAGGATGAGGCTGAAGGGAAAAGGAGTATGTGCCATCTGGTGTTGGCAGCTGCATGTGAATGTGTATATGTGAGTGCCAGTGCGTGGCAGGAGCCAAACTGTGTGTGTGTGTGTGTGTGTGTGTGAGAGAGAGAGAGAGAGAGAGAGAGAGAGAGAGATACTATGTGAATGAGTACATGTGTGACTATGTGAGACCAAGGGGGTTAGGAGGGAGGGAGGTGGGCAGGAGAGTAAGGGAGAAGGAAGGAGGGGAGAGAGGGAGAAAAGAGAGAGCCGAGTCTACCCCAGCCAGTCAAGGGCCCTCAGAGATGAGCAACTTCTGCCAGAGATTTCCTTCTCCCTATGCTCCCAACAACCTCAAGAACACCTCCTGTCTGCTCATAGCCCTCTTCTAAGCCTTTACCAATAAGTGCCTGCTTGTTCCCTTCTGCTTTCCTTCCCCCCAGGGGAGCAGAGAGTGGTTTCCTTAGTCCACAACTGGATGAGAGGCTGACCTGTTTGCTGTCCTAGAGAGTTCGAGTCATAGAAAGGTGGCCACCAACAGGAGGGGTAGTTCTATCAGAAGAAGGTGCTACCACAGGGGGGAAGTAGAGAAGAACCATCTTGATTTCTCTCCATTCCCCCCCTCAACCCTTGCAGGTGCCTCCCATTGACTGAATCCAATGGGAAGCTAGAGGGCAAGGGAAGCCAAGTGATTCTGTCCCTAAGGGCCAACTGCCTCCTGCCCACCTGGGGTAAAGAGCAGGGTAAAAGGGGGGAAAGAATGAAGCTGGGGGAGGGGGTGAGGAGCAAAATGGAGCTAATCAAGGAAGGCTCTCTGGAAGAAGTGGGCTTCAAGGGAGAGGTTAGGGAGCCCAGCCTCTGAGGCCTAGCAGTTGGGTTCAGGTTGGGTGGGCTGAACAGAAACTGAAGGGTGTGGGCCTCTGGCTTAGTTCTGGGCAAGGTTGCCTAGAGGTCAATAAATGGGACAGTGAAGTTATATCTTTCTTGAGGAAAGTTCTGGTCACTTTGCTGAATGGGGGACATCCAGGAAGGTAGGTGGAGCTGTGAAATTGGGTGGGCAGCTCCTTCTATCAGGGTAGGTTGGGTCTCGACTTTTCCTGAGAAATGAACATTCTGGAGTCATCAGACCATATCATCTGAGTGGGGAATGCTGAGCTCCATAGGAGCTCTCTCTCTCTCTCTCTCTGAATAAAAACATCTAGAGGTCTTAGCAAACCCCTGGAATGCCAGCCAGAGAGGGGAGCACATGGTGGGATACAGATGCAGCAAGTACATTCATTTTCTCTTTGCTGCCCTGGCACTGAAGTCATTTCTGGAGCACTCCATTCTCCTCTCCATCTACTTCTTCCTTCTATACCTTCAGGGGAAACCCTGGGCCTCTCTTGGCAAAACACTCTGAAATCTCAGATGTTACATGGTGACAGAACCAGAAGAGCTGGACTGCATATGCCAGCTACAGAGATTGGGATCAGACATTAAAAAAAGGTGAGGGAGGGCACCTGGGTGGCTCAGTCGGTTAAGCGACTGCCTTCGGCTCAGGTCATGATCCTGGAGTCCCGGGATCGAGTCCCGCATCGGGCTCCCTGCTCGGCGGGGAGTCTGCTTCTCCCTCTGACCCTCCCCCCTCTCATGTGCTTGCTCTCTCTCATTCTTTCTCTCTCAAATAAATAAATAAATAAAAATCTTAAAAAAAAAAAAAAGGTGAGGGATATTCAAACACTAAACCAGTTGCCCATGAGAAGGTATAGGAGCCTATGCCTGGAGGGGGTGGCCTGGTGCTATGGAGGAAACCTGGCTTCTAGTACTCGTTTTGCCACTAACTCTCGTCTTCAGAAAGTACATTCTGGCCTTTGAGCCTCAGCTTTCCCATTTATAACAGTGAAATCACCAGGTGGGCCTCAAATGGGTTTTATAAAGAAGAAAGCATAAGGCGAATGAGGAAGTATTTCTAAAACTATAAGTCACCAGGTAAACCTGAAGTATGGTAAAATACAGTAATAATGCTGACAGGCGCTCCCAGGGTGTCCCTTGGCAGGGAAACATGTCTGTTGACTAGACGAATGGACGTCTTTATACAGACACACATTTCCATGTGTACCTAAACTTGAAGTCTGCAGAAGCTTGAACATTCTATCGGGAACATTTTGATCCAGAACATACATATATCTGAGTTCCTGGGTGTAAGGATCTATGAAGGCTGTAGTGTCTGGGTGGAAAACAGCCTGGAGGAATGATACACAGCTTGCTTACTGCCAGCCCCAAAGATACACACTTGTGCTCACTTTTACTGAAAACTCAGTTCCTCTGGACAAAGTCAAGCTCTAGGCAGGGCCTCACAGCCAATTCCATCTTGCCATAGCCACTCTTCTTCCAGCTTGCCTTTGAGTCTGTCCGAGAAATACATTATTCACTGTGATTTGAAGCTTCGCCTGGGTTTGGGGGAGAGGAGTTAGATGGGAGAGTGAATGAGATTTCATAATCAAAAGAGCACTGGACTGGGAGACAGAAATTCCCTTCTATTCCTGGTCGGCCATGAGACCTGGGGTAAGTTCCTTGCCCTCTTTGGGCACCTGCATCTGAAGCCAGGGGGAAGTGTCTAAAGGCCAAGTGAGCTAAAATCCACTGTAGGCTCTCGAAGGGGCCTTTCTATCCTGGCAAAGAACATTTTGGAGAAAGAGGAAATTCTGCCAGAGGAAACCAGGAGCTTTAGCCAACTGTCTTATGAACTGCAGGCATTCTGCCTGAGATATATACTTCAGAAGCAGTGGTTGGAGAATAGCACTGTGCACAATATGCTCTTTCCTTTCAGAGGGTTGAATGATATCAGAGGCCTCCTGAGAGGAGGTATGAAGAAGGGCAGGGAGCTGCTTGCAGGATGAGTCTCAGGCCATATGAGCCCACTGACACCTCGTGAGAGGGAGGGCAGTGTTCAGCTCCTTGCTCTGGGCTGCAGCTAGGTTGGAACTGGGGTTTTGTCCATTTTAGAGATGGGAAGACTGAGGCACAGTAAAGTGAGGCCCTTCAGCTACTGGGCAACAGAACCAGAATATGAACTCAGATAGTACGGTTCCAGAGCCTGTGTGCTCACTTCCACACCTCTTGCCATCACACTGGACAGCCATGCTAAGGGCTCTCAGCAAAGAGGTAATCCAGCTTCTGCTCGGTGCCAGGCGCTGCTCTAAGCAGTGAACAAGACAAAATCCCTGCCCTGATGGGCTTCAAGTCTAGTGCAGGGAGACGGACAGTAAACCAGCAAAAGGTTAACACTGTGTTAAGTTGTGATAAGTGCTTTGATAAAAGGTGAAGCAGGGTCATGTGCCGAGAGTGATGGGTGTGCTGTTTTAAACAGGATGGTCCCAGATGGTCTCATGAAGAGCTGATATTTTTATCTTTTTTCTGTGAGGTATAATTTACATAGAATACAGGTACACCAATCCCCCATACAGACAGCCAATTGCTCCAAGCACCATTTACTGAAAAGATTGTCCTTTCCTCCATTGAATCACAGTGAGGGCCTTTTTTGTAAGTCAGTGACCATGTTTGTGTGAGTCCATTTCTGGCGTGAGCTGAAACGTGAATGAAGTAAGGAAGCCAGCCACGGTGCTAAGCAGGATAGAACATCCCAGGGCCTGAACTAGGGTGAGGCAGTTGCCTTGGGCTGAAATTTAAGGGGTCACCGAAAAATCTTGGTAATTTTTATGTATTTTACCGTAATATTTTTAAAAATCAGAATGAATGCAAGAAATCCACGATAAAAATATATCAGAACTGTACAAGCAGGCAGACTGGGTATTGCTGATTTTTCCTTTTGTCTCCGGCTCCGGTGGGGTTTGACATTGCCCTGCTGCGTACAGTGCTGAAGGCGGGGTAGGGGAGCAGCCCAAAGTGCCTAAGCAGTTGGGCCTGAATTGAGGGAGGTGCATATCAGAGAAGGCCTCCCAGAAGAGGTGATATTTGACTTAGTCTTGAAGGAAAACTAGGAGTTTCTAGGCAGAGTCTGGGGTAGGAGTACAGCACAGGCAGAGTACAGTGGGAGCAAAGAGATGCTGGCCTGAAAAAGCCTGGAATTTGAGAGAAATCAAGAGGTAATCTGATGTGGCTGGGTTCGGCCCACAGTGGGGAAGGAGAGAGGGTGAGGGAGAAGGCTGGAAAGATATGCTGAGACCAGATGGCGAAGGGCCCATAACTCCAGCTAAGTATGGGCTTGGTTTTGAAGGTGAAGGGAAGCCATAGATGCATTTTTTTGGTTGGGGGTAGTTAGCACATGCAGTGCTTAGGAAGAGGTTAGCCTCCACAGAGGTCTTCCCTCTGCCTGGGTGCTTGTCTGCTGGAGGTGTGGACATCAGGGCGTGGGCTTCATTAAAGGATAAGAGTTCCAGGGGATGGAGCCCAGAGCAAAAAACCACCAGACTCCCACATTAGCCTTTACTTCCCTTGGGGACTTCATTCGAGTCACTGATCACTCCAGACATTGGGCTTTCAAGCTGGATATTTGGACTCTGCCTGTGCACAGGCAGGCATCATTGCCGCCCTCCTCCTCCACCCTCTGGCAGGTGGCTCACTCCACTTCAACATACGGTCTTCCCAGAGAGGCCTGTTCCTGTCCCCCTGCAGGGTCCTCTCCCCTCCATGAGGAGCCTTCTCAGCTGCACACAGTCTCTATGCCATAGAATTTAGGGCTGAAACGCAGTTCACAGACCATCTAAGACAGTGGTTCTCAGCTCTGCCTACACATTGGAATCACCTGGAAAACATTAAAAAATACCAATGCTTGGGTTTTGTCCCCAGAGACTCTGATGTAATTGGTCTGGGGTGTGGCCTGGACATCTGGTGACTGGCTCACAGCCAAGTCTGACAACTACCAATTCAGGGTTTCTTAAACATCCCTGATGGTAAGAATCACCTGGGGTACTTGTTAAACCTACACATTTCTGGGCTCTACCTAAAAATCTAGACAGGCTTCTTTCTGACTGCCCTTAGGTCCAGGGTTCCCAGCATGTGGATAACTCCTTCCTGCTCCTTCTCTTCTTACCCACAGAGATGAGCCTCAGGGAAAATGGTATGCAGGTTGTGGGTGAAGAGTTGGAGTTAGGGGCCTCTCACAGAGCCATTTGCCCTGGAGTATTATATGTTAGCATGTTTATTGAGCAGCAAGCAGATTCTCAAAGCTTCAGCAACCCTAAGTGTAGATGAGGCCTCAACTCTAGGGGATGCTCCCCCCCCCCTTTTTTTAGCGGCTGTAAATTCCAGGATGATCTGGGCAGAAAAATAGGACAAGGAAGCTGGAATAGAGTTCCCAATAATAGCTTTCCCCTCCTGCCTTGGAAGAGATAGTGTTGGGCAGATAAGCAAGAGATTGGGTGTGGAGGGAGAGGAGCAAAAAATAGGGAGCAGGAAGAGAAGGGGTAGGTTCAAGGTACTGAGTGGGCAATGGAGAATGCCCCCACAGGGCAGGCATCAGAGACACAGAGCCCGGGGCACAAAAGCCAGTGCCTGAACCTATAACATATCCCTTTATTACCCAATGTCACAGACAACTGCAGAGTGGAAACTTTAAGCTTAGCCATAGTAGACTCTCAAAAGATATTTGTTCAATAAATGAGTAACGTCAAGCTTTCAGGTTCTAAGAACATGCCTCTAGAGCAGCCATTGAGGGGCAAACTGGCTGAGCTAAGTGGATACTCTTCACCAGAGCCAGCCCGCTTTTACTTGTTTCATATTTTTTTTTCTGAGTTAGATTTCACTGGAACATAGAATTTTTAAAGTATTTTTAAGTGCGGAAACCACAGATGTGTTCCAATGTTTTCATATTACAGATAAAAAGGAAACTGAGGCTTGAAAGAAAGAAGGGACTCACCTTGGTCACATGCAGTCAGTGACAGAATAGGAACTTAGGCCATGGCTATCTGAGGCCTAGGATTCAGCCTTCCCCAAACTGTCTGAAGGTCATTTTCATTAGATCAGGCTTCCCTCACCTCAGATCTCTATTTCTCCATCTCTATTTAAATGACCTGGAAATTGGGCGGGGGGTGGGGGAGTGAGGGAAGGAAAGGAAAGGGATGGAGGAGGAAGGGAAGGAAATAATAAAGGAGAGAAAAGAGGAAGGTAAGGAAGAAAAGAAGAGCTTGCTGCACTGTGTGTTCTAAAAGAAGAGGATTGGGAGAGCAGGGAGTATTAAAAAACCAGGGATTTCTTGAAGATTAACATTTCTCTGGATAGAACTTGACTGGACTAGAGAGTGAAGCAAGGTGAGACTGAGGGAAAAAAATCAAACTTAAAAAAATATATATCTAATTTAGTTCCTGAAGGGGGCCCGGGATGAACTCTGCAATGGTTTGGGCACTTGGAGATACCTCTCTTGTGATGCATGAGAGTCAGGAGGCCTGAGCGTCTGTGGACAAATAAATCATCTGTGGACAGATAAATTGGACTTCATCAAAATTTAAAACCTTCGTGCATCAAAGAACACTATCAAGTAAATTAAAAGATACTTTATAGAATGGGAGAAAATATTTGCAAATCATATATCTGAGAAGGGTTTAATATTTAGAATAGACCTGTTACAACTCTTATTACTCAATGACAGAAAGTCACACAGCCCAATTCAAAAATGGGCAAAGGACTTGAACAGATATTTCCCCAAAGAAGAGATATAAATGGCCAAGAAGCACGTGAAAAGATAGTCAACATAATTGACCATTAAGGAAATGCAAATGAAAACCACAATGAGACATAACTTTGTGCCCACTAGGATGGCTATAAATTATATATACATATATATTTAAATATATAATATGTATATTTATATATTTAAAAAAGAAAACAACAAGTGTTGACAAGGATGTGGAGAAATAAGAACCCTTGTACAGTGTTGGTGGGAATGTAAAACAGTATGCCCTCTGTAGAAAACATTTTGGTACTTCCTCAAAAAGTTAAATAGAGTTAACGTATGACCCAGCAAATCCACTGCAAATATATACCCAGAAGAATAAAAATGAGTACTCAAACTCTTGTTCACAAATGTTCATAGAAACACTACTAATAGCCAAAAGGTGGAAACAACCCAAATGTCTATCAACAGATGAATGGATAAACAAATTGTGGTTTATCCATACATCAAATAAGATTCAGCCATAGACAAGAAATGAAATACTGATAATATCAATAGGGAGAGATTTGGATGAACCTCAAAAACATAAGCTAAGTGAAAGAAGCCAGACACAAAATCACATAATATATGATTCCTTTTATATGAAATATCCAGAATAGGCAAATCCATAGGAACAAAAAGCAGATTAATGGTTGCCAGGGAATGGAGGAGGGGTGATTGAGGAGTGACTGCTTAATGCATATGGGGTATACTTCTGGGGGTGTGAAAAAGTTTGACACTAGGGAGAGGTAGTGGTTGCACAACATTGTGAACGCACTAAATGCCACTGAATTGTATACTTCAAAATGGTTAATTGTATGTTGTGTGAATTTCACCTCAATAAAAAAATCATGAGAGATCACAGTTGCCATCATTAAATAGAAGACATGCCACCTGAACAGTCAGCTCCTCAGAGCTAGAATCATGTGGCCTTCTGTACCATGAGCAACACATTTTCTATACATTCAAAGCTTAGCTTGATAACCTATAGCAGCTCAAAGATGCAAATAGTGTCCCCTAGTTAATCAATCTGGTTATAGCCAACTCAAAGTATGAAAACTAGAGCTTCCCCATGCTTTTCTCTTTCTTACTGGAACCCTGATTTTATTCAGGTAATCACCCTCCTCTGCAAGGTCATGTGATTCAAGAGATGGGTCCTGATTGGTTTAAAACTATTGTAGAACCATTGACCCCTGGCCTGTGATTGTCTTAGGCATGGGTATGTGACACAGTTCAGACTAATGAGATACTTGGAGAGGCTTACTGGGGGACCTTCTGGGAAAGCTTCCCTTGCTTTATAACAAAACTACATAGGAAGAGATGATCTCTCCCATCTTTTGTGAGATGTTATTGGGCTGGAAAGGATATCCAGAGCAGTGGCAGCCATCTTGGAACCAGACTCAGATTGAAGCCACCATACGGATCAGAGAGGAGCCATAGGCGGGTAAATCCTGCAATCATCTTGACACACATCTTCATCCCTTATAGTAATGGCTACCCACAGGTATCAAGTCCTAATCATTAGAAAAGGGGTCTTTGCATATGAACTCAGAGGCTATGTATTTGCATATGTAATTAAGTTAAGGGATTTGAGATGAGGCAATTACCCTGGCTTATCCAGGTAGGCTGTAAATGCAATCACATGTATAAGAGAAAGGTTTTGAGAGATACACAGAGGAGAAGACAATGTGAAGACAGAGGCAGAGATTGAACTGATGCCAACTACAAGCCAAGGAATGGCAACAATTGTTGAGAAATCACCAGAAGCTAGGATAGAGCCATGGAACAATTCTCCCCTAGAGCCTCAAGAGAGAGTGTGGCACTGCCAACACTTTGATTTCGGACTTCTTCCCTCCAGAGAATAAATCCTGTTGGTTTAAGCAACCCAGTTTGTAGTAATTTATTACAGCAGCCCTAAGAAACTAATATACATCCCCCATATACTCTGTGCTTCCCTTGGGCAGATTTCCTGCTGATCCATTCCAGTTTCAGTGGCAATACCCCCCATCAGCCCTGTTTCCTGGGCCAATTTTCCTGCGGCTGCCTCCCCCAGCTCCTATGCTGCAGTAATGGGCTGGTGTGTGACAACTGGTGCTGATGAGGAGGGTCACGGTGAATCCTATCTGCCCATTTCCCCACCCTTAGCCAACTCACCCACCCCAGAAGCCCCTGGTAGCCCCACTCGAAGCATTCAAGCATACTTAGCTCTTGGTCTTCCATGGCCTCCCATTAGCTTCCTGGCACCTGACCCATAGGCTATCCTTATTCCTTCCCAGAGGACTGTGCCTCCATTCTCAACCTCTCCCCACCCCAAAAGCTGCCTTCCCAGAGACATATCTCATCACATCCCAAGAACTGATCCTGTCTACCAATCAGGAAGGGCTATAGATAAGAAGTGGGTTCTGAGGCTAGGGGGAGAAGTAGGAGCAGTCTCCCTTCACCACACAAATCCACCACCTCCCTTTTCAGGATCCCTGGCTCCTCATCAGTCACATGACAGTTTCCGGAGTCAGGCAGATATGGAGTTTAAATCCCACTTCCCCCACTTAGCAGCTATATAATTGCAGGCCAGTTCCCTAATCCCTCTAAAACTGGGGATAACAATATTGAAAAGATTTTTATCTATAATAGCTGATCCTTCACTTTCTGCATTAATAATATTTCCAAAGTTTGGAATGTTTACCCCAAGACAGCAATTTTTTAAAGGTACATGAAAAAGTGTATTTATATATGCATAATTTCCGTTAACCATGAAGACAAATACATAACTTGTCACTGTTATAACTAAATATGTATTACCAGTGAGACTGTCATTGTGGTATTACTAGGCTCAGGTGACATCCACACCATTCTGTCCATATTGCATGAATTGGGTCACTGTGACCTCAACCAACATTATACACCTTCATCTTATGATGAGCTGTGGTGCTCAGTAAATCATCATTGTGTTATTATGGTGTTGTTTCTTAAGAAAAATTGATGTCCATTTAAAACATCCCTTATAACAATTCCTTTGCTATTCAGATGCCTTGGGTGTTTAGGTTCCAAATGAGTGACTTTCTACTGGGTTTCCTTCTGTCATCAGCTAGACCCAAGACCTGACCTTTACTGCCCATCTGCTTGCAACTGCTGACCTTTGTCCCACATTTTTCCTTAAGCTCTTCTTTCCAGCTTATCTCTTAACTCAGGCAAATGGAAACCCAAACCACCCCTCAAGCAAGAGCAACTGCCCTGACAAGACCTCCAGCCAACCCAGACCACCCAGACCAGTTTGAGTGTAATCCTCAACTAACACTTAGACAAATGGACCATGGACTGACCTCTAGAATGACTGACAACTACCTTTAACTCATTATAATACCAAAATCTCCACCCAAGGAGGAGCACAAGCCTTATTTACATAACATACAAAGTATGTATAGGCATGTTTCCTTAAGGCACATATAAGACCTTATGCCCGCTTCTACATAAGATAACAAGTCTTCCCTATTCACCTAACCCTAAATAAAAGGAGCCTATTCACCCTTGCTCGGGAAGTCATGGCTTTGGAAGTTATTCCCTGTGAGCTCCTTATTTGCGGCAAATAAAGTGTACTTTGGCCGACAACTCCACCTGGTGTATCTGTGACTCACCAGGGAGCAAACTCATGTTGGTTCGGTTCCACTTCCTCCCAGGGTGGTATTAAGAGAGAATATTCAAATTCCTGTCCACAAAGTCCCCAGTCAAATGCCAGGTCCATGGAGCCTCTTGGCACATGGGAACCCTTACAGTGAGGAGGCAAGGAGGATCTGCTTGGGGGCTGTCCATTCCCCTCGCCCCAGCTGTCCTCTTTCCTGTCTCCTTCTCAGTGAACATTAGTGGATGGGTCCAGCTTTTGGACTTGATCAGAAAGTGAAACAAGTGTGAAAGTGGGTTAAAGAGGACCAGCCATGAAGTGAGTAGCTCTCAACAGGAAGGCTCATCTTCACCCTCTCCCTGGGTGTGATAGCTAGTGTTATGTGTCAACCTGACTGAGACATGGGGTGCCCAGATATTTGATCAAACATTACTCTGGGTGTATCTGTAGGGGTGTTTTTAGATAAGATTAACATTTGAATAGGAGACTGAACAAAGAAGATTGCCCTCCCTGATGTGGGAAAGCCTCATCCAATCAGGTGAAGGCCTGAATAGAACAAAAAGGCTGACCTTCCCAGGAGTAAGAGGGAACTCCTGCTTGACTATGTAAGCTGGGACATCCGTCTTTTCCAGCCTTCATATTTCAACTGAAACATTGGCTCGTCTTGAGTCTCAAGCCTGCCAACTTTTAGATTGGAACTTATAAGATCAGCTCTTCTGGTTCTCAGGCCTTTAAACTTGAACTAGAACTACACATGGGCTCTCCTGGGTCTCCAGCTTGCTGATGGTAGATCTTGGGACTTATCAGCCTCCATAATTGTGTGAGCTAATTCCTCATAATTAATGGATCTATTTATCTGTTTATCCTATTGGTTCTATTTCTCTGGAGAACCCTAATACCCTAATAACCTGTCATCCATTTCTTCCAAGACATAGAGCTCCTTACACATTGAATTTGAAATCAGGAGACCTGGGTTCAGATCCTGACACTACCACTAATCTGCTTGGGTAACTCATTCACTGTTCATTGCTGGTCTCAGTAGATTGGTTTGTAAAGATGGAAAATAATACCTGCTCTGCCATCTTGCTGGACTGTTGATGCATCCAGCCATGAGGCAATGGTAGATCCATAATAATTGAAAGCCTCCACCCCACCACCCTCACATTTTCATCAAGAGAGACTTTTTCCCCCCTGGCAGAGCAAAAAAGTTTTGAAGAAGGAAGGCACCTAGAATCCTGGCATCTGGATCCTCCTCTATTACTATCTCACTGAGTAGCCTGGGTTGGGTCAATTGCCCAGCGAGTACAGCAAGGAGAGTGGCCAAGGAAAATTGGACCATTCTAGGAACCTAAGAGACATTGACCCACAGAAAGGAAAGAGCCATTTCCACAGTAGATTCAAAGGTGCCCTCTATGAAACCATCTACCAAGGACTGGGTCCCAGATCTTTTAAGTCCAGCTTCCAGGACATGGTTCTATTTGGGGTTTGATAAGCAGGCAGCTCTGTTCTCCAAGTCAGTCCATCAATCTCTCTTTCTCTTCTCTCCTCTTTCTTCCCCACCCCATCACTAAAGTTTTCAGAGATTTGCTCAGCCCAGTCATCCAGAATCAGGTAGGCAGTCCAGCCTCTTGATTTGACTCACAAACCTCTGAATGGAGAGAATTTCCAGGCAACCTAATGCAAGGTTGTTATTAGCTTCTGATTGCCAAGACTTCTTCTGTGGTGTTTCTTATTAAAGAGACATTAGTTGTTTAATACCCAGATCCCAGGATCTGGGTTTCAGGAGTTTTGGAGGTATTTCTAACACTCCACTCTTCTCCTTCACTTTCTCTCCATCTTTCTCCCCTTTTCTCTTTTTTCCTGGGTCTTCTCCTCTGTCCTTAGTAAAAGCCCTTCTTGGCATCCTTTTTTTAAATTGTGGTTTTAATATGCAGTGCTTCAGTTACACAAGATACAGAACAGTTCCATCATCCCCCAAATGCTCCCTTGTAGTCAGGCCCCTCCCTCAACCTCTAAACCCTGTGGGTCAGTGGCTTGAGTAGCATTCTAGAGAGTGGAGACTGCTGTGTGTTTTCTTTCTGGTGCCAGCGTACTATTCCATCAGGTGCCTGGACTCTGGGCTTCCATAAGGCTTTAATGGCAGAGGAGAGTGCAGAGCTACCCCTGGAAATCTGAGGATGACCACTGCATAACCATAAGCCAGAACTGCTCTGAGGTGTTGAATTCATTCTTAGTGAATTTATGCAAACTTTGATGTCGACTTTCAAATGTATCCTTGTTTATTAATTTAAAAATGACCAGTGATCTCTTTCTCACCTCCCCTTTCCCCATTATATGAAGCTGTACTTTATCTGTGGCTTCATAGTAGCCCTTTCATGGAGCTGGGTACTATTTTATTTCTGAGGCAGGGACCCTTTCCAGAGCTTCCAAGACCTGGTGTGAAAATGGAATCCTATACAATACAATTAGGAAGTAATTTTGTTCCAGGGAGGGGCTTACTATGGGATTCCTTGGCGTCAAATGCCACTTCATCCCTCCTCACTCCTGCACTTGAAGCATAAGTGGGTGTGCCAATGTTTGATTTGCATGCTGGTTTTTTTTAGCATCACATCTGTTATTCAAGCCCAGGAATACCTAGACTCATTAAACAACCTGAGTTATTTGGGCACTTCTTGGAGGCCAGCTATGGCAAGATTCAACATTACCTCAAGGTCACTGAATCTCTTAGACATTTTGTTTATGGGAGAATGACATTATTTCTCTCTTGAAATCCCTGGATGCTGCAAAATCATAGGACAAAAGTATTTTAGAGCTGAATGGGTTGTGTGTGGCAGGTTAGTAATCCAGTCCAGCCATTTCACATTCTTAAAATATTTTATCATTTTATTTTATTTCATCATGGTAAGTGTACTCTTTAATCTTCATCCCCTATTTCACCCATCCCCCACCCACCTCCCCTCTGGTAGCCATCAGTTTGTTCTCTATAGTTAAGATCTGTTTCTTGGTTTCTCTCTCCCTCTCTCTCCCTCTCTCTCTTCTTTCCTATGCTCATTTGTTTTGTTTCTTAAGTTCCACATATGAGTGAGATCATATGGTATTTGTCTTTCTCTGACTAACTTATTTCGCTTAGCATTATACTCTCGACCTCTATCCATGTGGCTGCAAAAGGCAAGATTTCATTCTTTTTTTTTTTTTAAGATTTTATTTATTTGACAGAGAGAGACACAGCGAGAGAGGGAACACAAGCAGGGGGAGTGGGAGAGGGAGAAGCAGGCTTCCCACAGAGCAGGGAGCCAGATGCGGGGCTCGATCCCAGGACCCTGGGATCATGACTTGAGCCGAAGGCAGACGCTTAACGACTGAGCCACCCAGGCGCCCCAAGATTTCATTCTTTCTGATAGCTAAGTAATATTCCATTGTATATATACACAACACATCTTCTTTATCCTTTCCTCTATTGAGGGAAACTTGGAGTGCTTCCAAAGTTTGGCTATTGTAGAGAATGCTACAATAAACATAAGGGTGAGGGTAGCCCTTTGAATTAGTGGTTTTGTATTTTTTGGATAGTGCGATTACTGGATTGTAGGATTGTTCTATTTTTAATTTTTTGAGGAACTTCCATACTGTACCACAGTGGGTGCACCAATCTGCATTCCCACCAACAGTGCAAGAGGGTTCCTTTTTTTCCACATCCTTGTCAACACTTGTTGTTTCTTGTCTTTTCGATTTTAGCCATTCTGACAAGTGTAAGGTATTATCTCATTTTTATTTGCATTTCCCTGATGATAAGTGATGATGAACATCTTTTGATGTGTCTGTTGGCCATCTGTATGTCTTCTTTGGAGAAATGTTAGCTCATGTCTTCTGCCCATTTTTAAATGGACTATTTGTTTTCCGGGGGTTATTGAATTATATCAGTTCTTTATAGTTCTTGGATACTAATCCTTTATCAGATATGACATTTGCAAATATCTATTCCCATTATATACATTTCCTTTTAGGCTTGTTGATTGTTTCCTTTGCTGTGCAGAGATGTTTTATTTTGATGTAGTCCCAATAGTTTATTTTTGCTTTTATTTCCCTTGCCTCAGGAGACATATCTAGAAAAATTTTGCTACAGCTGATGTGAAGATTACTGCCTGTGCTCTCTTCAAGGATTTTTAGGGTTTCAGATCTCACATTTAGGCCTTTAATCCATTTTGAGTTTATTTTTGTGTATGGTGAAAGAAAGTGGTCCAGTTTCATTTTTTTGAATATGGCTGTCCAGTTTTCCCAACACCATTTGTTGAAGAGACTTTTTCCCATTTCATATTCTTTCCTCCTTTGTCGAAGATTAATTGACCAGATAATTGTGGGTTTATTTCTGGGTTTTCTGTTCTATTTCACTGAACTATGTGTCTTTTTTTATGCTAGGACCATACTGTTTTAATTACTATTGCTTTATAATATAACTTGGAATCTGGAATTGTGATGCTTCCAGTTTTGTTTTTCTTTTTCAAGATTACTTTGCCTATTCATGGTCTTTTTGGTTCCATACAAATTTTAGGGTTCTTTGTTCTAATTCTGTAAAAAAATGTTAGTATTTTGATAGGGATTGCATTAAATCCATAGATTGCTTTAGGTAGTATAGACATTTTAGAAATATTTGTTCTTCCAACCCATGAGCATGTAATGTCTTTCCATTTCTTTGCATCATCTTGAATTTCTTTCATCAGTGGTTTATAGTTTTCAGAGTATAGGTCTTTCACTTCTTTGGTTAAGTTTATTCCTAGATATTTTATTGTTTTTTGTGCAATTATAAATGGGATTGTTTTCTTAATTTCATTTTCTGCTGCTTCATTATTAGCATATAAGAATGCAACAGATTCCTGTACATTGATTTTGTATCCTGCAACATTACTGAATTCATTTATTAGTTTTAGAAGTTTTTTGATAGAGTCCTTATGTTTTTCTATATACAGTATCCTATCACCTGCAAAGAGTAAGAGTTTTACTTCTTCCTTACAAATTTGGATGTCTTTTATTTCTTTTTCTTGTCTGATTGCTATGGCTAGAACTTCCAGTACTATGTTGAATAAAAGTGGTGAGTGGACATCCTTGTCTTCTTCCTGATCTTAGGAGGAAAGCTCTAAGTTTTTCACCAGTGAGTATGATGTTGGCTGTGCGTTTTTCATATAAGTCCTATATTATGTTGAGGTATGTTTCCTCTAGACCTACTTTGCAGAGGGTTTTTAGAATGAATGGATGTTGTACTTTGTCAAATGCCTTTTCTTTATCTATTGAAATGATCATATGATTTTTATCCTTTCTCTTATTGATGTGATGTATCACATTGATTGTTTTCAAATATTGAACAACCTTTGCATCCCAGGAATAAATCCCACTTGATCATAGTGTATGATCTTTTGGTTTTTATTTTTATTTTTTTGAGTAGGCTCCATGCCCAATGTGGGGCTTGAACTCACGATCCTGAGATCAAGAGTCACATGTTACATTGATGAGCCAGCAAGGTGCCCGAATGTGTGATTTTTAAATGTATTGTTGGATTTGGTATGCTAATATCTTGTTGAGGATATTTGCATCTATATTCATGACAGATATTGGCCTGTAGTTCTCTTTTTTTTGTGGTGTCTTTATCTGGTTTTAGTATCAAGGTGACACTGGCTTCATAGAATGAATATGGAAGTTTTCCTTCCTCTTGTATTTTTTGGAATAGTTTGAGAAGAATCAATATGAACTCTTCTTTAAATGTTTGGTAGAATTCACCTGTGAAGCCATCTGGTCCTGGACTTTTGTTTGTTGGGAGTTTTTTGATTGCTAATTCAATTTCATTGCTGGTAATTAGTCTGTGCAAATTTTCTGTGTCTTCCTGATTTACTTTTAGTAAATTATATGTTTCTAGGAATTTATCCATTTCTTTGAAGTTGTCCAATTTGTTGGATTGGAGGTTTTCATAATATTCTGTTACAATTGTTTGCTTTTCTGTGGTGTTGGTTGTTATTTTTCCTCTTTCATTAAAGATTTTGTTTATTTGGCTTCTCTTTCGCTCTCTCTCTCTCTCTCGATGAGTCTTGCTAGAGGTTTATCTATTTTCTTGATCTTTTCAAAAACTATCTCCTGGTTTCATTGATTTGTTCTATTCATTTTTCAGTTTCTATATCATTTATTTCTTCTCAAATCTTTATTATTTCCTTTCTTCTGCTAATTTTAGGTTTTGTTTGCTCTTTTTCTAGCTTTTAAGGTGCAAGGTTAGGTTGTTTATTTGAGATTTTTCTTGCTTCTTGAGGTAGGCCTGTATTACTTTAAACTTCCCTCTTAGAACTTTTGCTGCAAAAAAAAAAAAAAAGAACTTTTGCTGCAACCCAAATGTTTTGGACCATTGTGTTTTCATTTTCATTTGCTTTCACGTACTTTTTAATTTCTTCTTTGCTTTCCTGGTTGATCCATTCATTGCTTAGTAGCATGTTATTTAACCTCCACGTACTTGTGCACTTTTAGACGTGTGTGTGTGTGTGTGTGTGTGTGTGTGACTGACTTTCTAGTTTCATAGTGTTGTGGTCAGAAAAGATACATGGTATGACTTCGATTTTTTTTTAATTTTTTGAGGCTTATTTTGTGGCCTAATATGTGATCTATTCAGGAGAATGTTCCATGTGCACTTGAAAAGAATATGTATTCTGCTGTTTTAGAATAGAATGTTCTGAATATAGCTGTTAAATCTATCTGTTCCAGTGTGTCATTCAAAACCAGTGTTTCCTTGTTGATTTTCTGTTTGAATGATCTGTCCATTGATGTAAGTGGGGCGTTAAAGTCCCCTACTACTATTGTATTAGCTATCACATGTTTCCTTTCTGTTATTAACTAATTTATGTTGAGTGCATAAATATTTACAGTTGTCATGTCTTGTTGGATTGTTCCTTTTATCATTATATAGTGTCCTTCTTTGTCTCTCCTTAGTCTTTGTTTTAAAATCTATTTTGTCATGGGGTGCCTGGGTGACCTAGTCTGTTAAGTGTCCAATTCTTGATCTCAGCTCAGGTCACAGTCTCAGGGTTCTGAATTCAAGCCCCATGTTGGGCTCCAGACTAGGCATGGAGCCTACATTTTTAAAAAATCTATTATGTCCAATATAAGTATGGCTACCCTGGCTTTCTTTTAACATCCATTTACATGATAAATGCTTCTCCATCCCCTCACTTTCAATCTGCAAGTGTCTTCCAGTCTGAAAAGAGTTTCTTATAGGCAGCATAAAGATATGTCTTGGTTTTTTTAAGGTTTTATTTAAATTCCAGTTAGTTAACATACAGTGTTATATTAGTTTCAGGCGTATAGATGGGTCTTATTTTTTTAATTTTATTTTATTATGTTATGTTAGTCACCATACAATACATCATTAGTTTTTGATGTAGTGAGCCACGATTCATTGTTTGCATATAACACCCAGTGCTCCATGCAGTACGTGCCCTCCTTAATACCCATCACCGGGATAACCCATCCCCCCACCCCCTCCCCTCTAAAACCCTCAGATTGTTTCTCAGAGTCCATAGTCTCTCATGGTTTATCTCTCCCTCCGATTCCCCACCTTCATTTTCCCCTTCCTTCTCCTAATGTCCTCCATGCTATTCCTTATGTTCCACAAATAAGCGAAACCATATGATAATTGATTTTCTCTGATTGACTTATTTCACTTAGCATAATCTCCTCCAGTCCCATCCACATTGATGTAAAAGTTGGGTAGTCATCCTTTCTGATGGCTGAGTAATATTCCATTGTATATATGGACCACATCTTCTTTATCCATTCATCTGTTGAAGGGCATCTCGGCTCTTTCCACAGTTTGGCTATTGTGGACATTGCTACTATGAACATTGGGGTGCATATGGCCCTTTTTTTCACTACATCTGTGTCTTTGGGGTAAATACCCAGGAGTGCAAATGTTGGGTCATAGGGTAGCTCTATTTTTAGTTTTTTGAGGCACCTCCACACTGTTTTCCAAAGTGGCTGCACCAACTTGCATTCCCACCAACAGTCTAAGAGGGTTCCCCTTTCTCCACAATCTCACCAACATTTGCTGTTTCTTGCCTTGTCAATTTTTGCCATTCTAACTGGTGTAAGGTCATATCTCAGTGTGATTTTGATCTGAATTTCCCTGATGGCTAATGATGGTGAACATTTTTTCATACGTCTGTTAGCCATTTGTATGTCTTCTTTAGAGAAGTGTCTGTTCATGTCTTCTGCCCATTTTTTGACTTATTTTTTTGGGGTGGTGTTGAGTTTGAGAAGTTCTTTATAGATCTTGGATACCAGCCCGTTATCTGTAGTGTCATTTGCAAATATCTTCTCCCATTCCGTGGGTTGCTCTTTGTTTTGTTGACTGTTTCCTTTGCTGTGCAGAAGCTTTTTATCTTGATGAAGTCCCAAAAGTTCATTTTTGCTTTTCTTTCACTAAACTTTGGAGATGTACCTTGAAAGAAGTTGCTGTGGCTGATGTCAAAGAAGTCACTGCCTGTGTTCTCCTCTAGGATTTTGATGGGTTCCTATCTCACATTGAGGTCTTTCATCCATTTTGAGTTTATCTTTGTGTAGGGTGTTAGAGAATGGTCAAGTTTCATTCTTCTAGGCTGTCCAATTTTTGCAGCACCATTTATTTATTTATTTATTTTTAAAGATTTTATTTATTTATTTGAGAGAGAGACTGAGAGAGAGAGAGCATGAGAGGGGGAAGGGTCGGGAGGGTCAGAGGGAGAAGCAGACTCCCCGCTGAGCAGGGAGCATGATGCGGGACTCGATCCAAGGACTCCAGGATCATGACCTGAGCCGAAGGCAGTCGCTTAACCAACTGAGCCACCCAGGCGCCCTGCAGCACCATTTATTGAAGAGACTTTTTCCCATTGCATGTTTTTTCCTGCCTCCTCGAAGATTATTAGACCATAGAGTTGAGGGTCCATATCTGCGCTCTCTATTCTGTTCCATTGGTCTATATGTCTGTTTTTGTGCCAGTGCCATGCTGTCTCGGTGATCACTGCTTTGTAATATAGCTTGAAATAAGGTAACGTGATGCCCCCAGCTTTGTTTTTCTTTTTCAACATTTCCTTGGTGAATCGGGGTCTTTTCTGATTCCATACAAATTTTAGGATTTTTTGTTCCAGCACTTTGAAAAATGTCATTGGAATTTTGATTGGGATGGCATTGAAGGTATAGATTGCTCCGGGTAGCATAGACATTTTAACAATGTTTATTCTTCCAATCCATGTTGCTACCCCTTTTTTCCATCCTTTTGTGTCTTCTTCAACTTCTTTCATGAGTGTTCTGTAGTTCCTAGAGTATAGATCCGTTACTTCTTTGGTTAGGTTTATTCCAAGTATCTGATGGTTTTTGGTGTTATTGTAAATGGAATCGTTTCTCTAATTTCTCTTTCTACAGTTGCATTGTTAGTATATAAGAAAGCAACTGATTTCTGTGCATTGATTTTGTATCCTGCCACATTACTGAATTGCTGGGTGAGTTCTAGTAATGTGGGGGTGGAGTCTTTTGGGTTTTCCACATAAAGTATCATGTCGTCTGTGAAAAGAGAAAGTTTGACTTCTTCTTTGCCAATTTGAATACCTTTTATTTCTTTTTGTTGTCTGATTGCTGTTGCTAGGACTTCTAGTACTATGTTGAACAATAGTGGTGAGAGAGGGCATCCTTGACGTGTTCCTGATCTTAAAGGAAAGGCTCTCAGCTTTTCCCCATTGAGGATGATATTCACTGTGGGTTTTTCATAGATGGATTTTATGAACTTGAGAAATGTTCCTTCTATCCCTATACTCTGAAGAGTTTTAATCAGGAAACGACACTGTATTTTGTCAAATGCTTTTTCTGCATCAAGTGAGAGACCATATGGTTCTTCTCTCTCTTCTTATTAATGTGTTCTATCACACTGATTGATGTGCGAATGTTGAACCACCCTTGCATCCTGGGGATAAATCCCACTTGGTTGTGGTGGATGATCCTTTTAATGTATGGTTGGATCCTATTAGCTAGGATTTTGTTGAGGATTTTGGAATCCATATTCATCAGGGATTTTGGTCTGAAATTCTCCTTTTGGATTGGGTCTTTGCCTGGTTTGGGGATCAAGGTAATGCTGGCCTCATAGAATGAATCTGGAACCTTTCCTTCTGTTTCTATTTTTTGAAACAGCTTCAGGAGAATAGGTATTATTTCTTCTTTGAATGTTTGATAGAATTCCCCAGGGAATCCATCAGGCCCTGGGCTCTTGTTTTTTTGGGAGGTTTTTGATCACTGCTTCAATCTCATTACTGGTCATTGGCCTATTCAGGTTGTCAATTTCTTCCTGTTTCAGTCTTGGGAGTTTATAGGTTTCCAGGAAGGCATCCATTTCATCCAGATTGCTCAGTTTATTGGCATATAGTTGTTGATAATAATTTCTAATAATTGTTTCTATTTCCTTGGTTTTAGTCGTGATCTCTCCCCTTTCACTGATAATTTTATTAATTTGGGTCCTTTCTCTTTTCTCTTGGATAAGTCAGGCTGGTGGTTTATTGATCTTATTAATTCTTTCAAAGAACCAGCTTCTAGTTTCATTGATCTGATCTACTGCGTTTCTGTTTTCTAATTCATTGATCTCTGCTCTAATCTTAATTATTTCTCTTCTAATGCATGGCTTAGGCATCGTTTGTTGCTTTTTCTCTAGTTCTTTAAGGTGTAAAGTTAGTTGGTGAATTCGGGATTTTTCTATTTTTTTGAGTGAGGCTTGGATGACTATGTATTTCCCCCTTAGGACCGCCTTTGCAGTATGCCATAGGTTTTGGACTGATGTGTTTTCGTTCTCATTGGTTTCCATGAATTGTTTAAGTTCTTCTTTGATTTCCTGGTTGACCCAAACATTCTTGAGCAGAGTGGTCCTTAGCTTCCAAGTGTTTGAATTTCTTCCAATTTTTTTCTTGTGATTGAGTTCCAGTTTTAAAGCATTATGATTTGAGAATATGCAGGGAATAATCTCAGTCTTTTGGTATCGGTTGAGACCTGATTGGTGACCCAGTATGTGGTCTATTCTGGAGAAAGTTCTGTGTGTGCTCAAGAAGAATGAGTATTCTGTTGTTTTAGGGTGGAATGTTCTCTATATATCTATGAGGTCCATCTGGTCCAGTGTGTCATTCAAAACTCTTGTTTCTTTGTTGATTTTCTGCTTAGATGATCTGTCTATTGCTGAGAGTGGAGTATTGAGGTCTCCTACAATTAACATATTGTTATCAATATGACACTTTATTTTGGTTAACAGTTAGCTTATGTAGATGGCTGCTCCCATGTTTGGGGTGTAGATATTTACAATTGTTAGATCTTCTTGTTGGATAGACCCTTTAAGAATGATATAGTGTCCTTCTGTGTCTCTAACTACAGTCTTTAGTTTAAAATCTAATTTGTCTGATACAAAAATTGCTACCCCAGCTTTCTTTTGAGTTCTTTTGAGGCATGGAAGATGGGTCTCCATCCCTTCACTTTCAGTCTGGATGTATCTTTGGGTTCAAAATGAGTCTCTTGTAGAGAGCATATGGATGGGTCCTGTCTTTTTATCCAATCTGCAATCCTGTGCCGTTTTATGGGAGCATTTAGGCCATTCATGTTGAGAGTGATTATTGAAAGATATGAATTTATTTTCATCATGTTGCCAGTGAAGACCTTGTTTTTTATAGATTGTCCCTGTAAATTTCTGTTCTGTACCACCCTTGGGGTCTTTCTCCTTTTATATAGAACCCCCCCCTTAATATTTCTTGCAGGGCTGGCTTAGTGGTCACATATTCTTTCAGTTTCTGCCAGTCTTGGAAGCTCTGCATCTCTCCATCCATTCTAAATGACAGCCTTGCCAGATAAAGTATTCTTGGCTGCATGTTCTTCTCATTTAGTACCCTGAATATGTCTTGCCAGCCCTCTATCTGGCTTGCCAGGTCTTGGTGGATTGGTCTGCCATTATTCTGATATTCCTCCCTCTGTATGTAAGGAATCTCTTCCCCCTAACTGCCCTTAAGATGGTTTCCTTGGTTCTGAGATTTGCAAGTTTTACTATTACATGCTGGGGTGTTGGCCTGTTTTCCTTGATCTTGGGAGGGGTCCTCTCTGCCTCTAGGACATGAATGTTTGTTTCATTCCCCAGATTAGGGAAGTTCTCAGCTACGATTTGCTCAAATATATCTTCTAGTCCTCTCTCTCTCTCTACCCCCTCAGGGATTCCAATAATTCTAACATTGGAATGTTTCATGGTGTCACTTATTTCTCTGATTCTATTTTCATGGATTCTGAGTTGTTTTTCCCTGGCCTCTTCTTTTCCCTTTTTATCTATTAATTGGTCTTCTAGGTCACTGATTCTTCTGCCTCGCTTACCCTAGCTGTTAGATTATCTAGATTAGATTGAATCTCATTGATAGCATTTTTAAGTTCTGCCAATTCAGCTTTCATTTCTGCCCTTAGAGACTCTATGTTGCCATTAATTGATTTCTCCATTCTAGCTATTGTCTTCACAATTGCTAGCCTGAATTCCATCTCCAACATTTTGATTATATCTGAATCCATTTGTAAATCTGTGGCATAAATCATAGTGTCTGAGTCTTTCCTATTTGGGGAGTTCCTCCTCCTAGTCATTCTGTTGATGGGTGGTTGAGGGAATGTATAGAGTCCAAATTATTGACCAGAACCCAAGCAAGATGTACGTGTTTTCTAGGGACCTTAGGGTTGCTGGCCTCTTGTTTTCCCAGGCTGTCTTCTGGGGGAGGGGTCTGCCACACTATTACTCAGGCAACCCTGTTTGGGCAGAGTTGCCGTGCCCCCTGTGGCGGGGGATGGGCTCATTGAAAACCATTGTTTTAGGGCTTTTGTTCTCTGGCTGCTTTCCACGTCTTTCTCTTTCCAGAAGAGACCATTTCCAACCCTCTGCCTCAGAGCAGAGAGATTGCAGTCTGTTCTTCAGTGAGCTGTCCAGGCCACACTATTTCCATTTCTGTCTGTACTGCTATAAATTGCAGCATCCTGGGTTGTGCACCCCTCCACAGCACTCCCAATCCTGCCTCCAGGTCGGGGCACATCTCTGCCCTTTTTGCTTCTAAAACTGCCCCCAGTTTGCACACATGACCTCACTGCTCCAGGTTTCCATCCTGGGGGCTGCCCTAAAGTCCCTTCCCCACCGCTACCAGTCTGCGAGTCTGTGCCCGGTCCCCAGCTCGGGAGGCTATTGCTCACTGGAGGTGTAGGATCCCCCACCACCAGGCTCCCTCCTGCTGCCGTTTATCCTCCAATATCTGCCCGCAGAATCTCAGCTCCCCGCTTCATACCTCAAAACCAACGGCCTGCGATATTCTGTTTGTAGAGATCCAGATCTATCTTCTTACATCTCAGGCTGATTTCATGGGTGTTCAGAGTGGTCTGGTAGATATCCAACTTAATTCTGGGGACCAGTTGGAATAAGGTCCCCTACTCCTCTGCCATCTTTTCCCCCTCCGGGTCTTTTTTTTTTTTTTTTTTAGTCCACTCTGTCACCCTATGTCTTTTGATTGGAGCATTTAGTCCATTTACATTCAAAGTAATTATTGCTAGATAGGTTTTGTTACTTGTTTTTTTTTTTGGTTCTTTACTTAGATTTTCTCTGATCCTTTCTTTTCTTGCTCTCTTTCATGGTTCATTGGCTTTCTTTAGTGATATACTTGGATTTCTTTCTCTTTATTCTTTGCCTATCTATTAGTGGTTTTTGACTTGTACTTACCATTAGGTTTGTATATAGCATCTTCTGCATATAGCAGTCTACATTAAGTTGAGGATGCTTAAATTTAAACCCACATTTTAGGTATATGACATCATATCTTTCATCCTTTTATTTTATGAATCTCTTGACTGATTTTTACAGAAATATTTATTTTTACTGCTTTTGTGTTTTTTACTTTTCATACTCTCACTTGTGATCTTTCCTTTCCACTAAAAGAGTCCCCTTTAATATTTCTTGTAGGGCTGATTTAATGGTCATGAACTCCTTTAGTTTTTGTTTGTCTGAGAAACTCTTTATCTCTCCTTCTATTCAGAATGATAGCCTTGCTGGATAGAGTATTCTTGGCTGCAGATTTTTCCCATTCAGCACTTTGACTATATCATGCCATTCTCTTCTGGCTTACCAAGTCTCTGCTGAAAAATATGCTGATTGCCTTATGGAGTTTCCCTTGTATGAAACTGTCTTCTTTTCTCTTGCTGCTTTTAAAATGTTTAAAAATATTTATCACTATTTTTTGTCATTTTAATTACCATGTATCTTGTTGTGGACCTCCTTGAATTTTTGTTGGGATCTGTGCCTCCTGGAGGTAGATATCTCTTTCCTTCCCCAGATTAGGGAAGTTTTCAGCTATTATTTCTTTAAATAAATTTTCTGACCCCTTTTCTCTTTCTCCTTCTTCTGAGATCCCTATACTGTGAATGTTATCATGCTTGATGGAGTCACTGAGTTCCCTGAGACTATTCTCAATTTGCATAATTTTCTTTTTTTTAAAAAGATTTCATTTATTTATTTGAGAAAGAAAGACAGAGATAGGGACAGATAGCAAGAGAGCATGAGCAGAGAGGAGAGGGAGAAGCAGGGTCCCTGCTGAGCAGGGAGCCCAACATGAAGCTCGATCCCAGGGTCCTGGAATCATGACCTGAGCCGAGGGCAGACGCTTAACTAACTGAAGCACCCAGGTGCCCCTCAATTTGCATAATTTTCTTTCCTCTCTTTCCTTCAGCTTGTTTACTTCCTATTACTCTTTCAGGTTATTAATTCATTCCTCTACTTCATCTAGTCTGCTATTTATTCCATCAGGTGTATTTTTAATTTCATTTGTTGTGTTCTTGATCTGTAATTGGTTCTTTTTTATTTCTGTGTTAAGGGTCTCACTGGTGTCCTCCACTCTTCTCAAGTACAGTGAGTATCTTTATGATCATTAAATTCTCTATCCATGCATATTACGTATATCCATTTCACTTAGGTCTCTTACTGTGGTTTGGTCCTGTTCTTTCATTTGGGACATATTTCCCTGTCTCTTCATTTTATCTGACTTTCTGTGTCTGTTTCTCTGTGTTAGGAATGTCAGCTACTTCTCTTGCTCTTAATGATAATAGCCTTACAAAGAAAAGGCCCTGTAGTGCCCTGAAGTGAGTGTCCCTTGATCCCCAGGACCTGGCAGTTCTGGGAGTGTCTGCTATGTGTGTTGTGTATGTTCTGATATTGAGTCCTGGCCTCTTTATCCTTTAGTCCAGTTGTCTGCAGAGGCTCTTTTTGCCTATTGTGGGCAATGTTTGGTGCCCAGCAGGGGTGGGGTGTGTTTTAACAAGGTGTGTGGTGATATGCTTGCCAAATGAGACCTGCCCCCCCACCCCCGGCTGCATCCTTGGCATTCTTAATAAAAGACAGCTTAACTGGCCCATGGTTAACAGTGGAGGGAGACTCAACTTGGGGACCTCTCACTAATTACTGCTACTTCCTTATCCCCAACTCCATACAAACATTGGCAGGACCCATTTAATGTTTTTGGCCTAGGGGAGGACCTCGGGCATTTCTCTTCATTCCCTGCCCTCAGTGTGGAATTGTATAGCCAAAGCTTTCCTATAGGTGCTTGGATAATAGCAGGGCAATGACATAAAACTACATCATCCAGCTTACAACAGAACCCATCCCTGAGGCCCATGCCAGTCCCACCTCAGCTTCTAGCCTACTACCACAATGCAGGTACCACCCAGAAACCCATGTCTAGCCCAATATTCCAACAGGCTAAAGAGGTTCTGTCTTGTCAAATGGCCACTTCTCACAGTTTGGGTTTCTGTATCAGGATCTGCCTCTTCCCCAAGTCAGTGTCTCCTCTCTAGGAGAAAGCCCACCCACACACGGAGTGCCAAAATGCAGCACAATAACCAACCATTCATACCCACAAGAATATCTACTTGGTAGATGGAAGAGATGTCCTTACCTTTCTTTCCTTTATCTCCCTTGTTTGTCCCTCTCCTCATTGTCACCTCTATCCTCAATATCTACTTTGTTTCTTTGTTTCTTACTTTCCACCCACAAGCACAACATCATTTCTACTTGTGTGTTCTGGTAGTCTTTCCAATGCTGGGGTCTCAAAGCTTTCCCTAGTGTCTTTCCCTGCCCTCAATGGACAGCCCAGGTCAAATGGTTGGTTTGTACCCCTTCCTCCAGGGTCACATCTCTGCCTTGTTCAGATGATATTCCCAGTCTTTGCTCAAAAGCACAGACTAAGCTCTACTCAGGCCAAGTCCAAGCAAAGTGCTAGGGACTTTGAGGAACTGAGTCATATTTCTTGCCTTCCAATGATTCACAGTTAGTTGAGATGAGAACACACAAACAGGCAATTAAAATGCAGTATTGCCAGTGTCATGTAAAGTAAATACAGGGGCATCTATTCCACACTGGGATTGAGGAGGAAGACCAAGGAAAGTTTGCAAGAAGACGTGAAATCTGACTTGAGACCTGAAGAAGGAATTAGAGTTAACCAAAGGAAAAGAAATGGCATTCCAGACAAAGGAAACTGCATGTTCAAAGTCTAGGAAGAAATGAAAGCATGACATATTCCAGTAACTGCAAGAGATTGAATGTGGCCAGAGCAAAGAATGTAAAGGAATTTAGTGATGAAGGATAAAGTACAAGGGCAGGGCTGTGTTATGGAGAGCCTGGTATGTCATGTCAGGAATCTGAGATTTTATCCTGAAGGCTTGAGGGAGTCATTGAAGACCCAACCTCATGGGCCTTTAACTTTGGTCCCCAAGCAGAGAGGGTGAGTGGTACAACCAGCCCTGTGCCCTTGAGAGTTGCACACCCAGCTCACTTGGCAGAATGGCTTAGAGATGAAACACCTGGGCTCTGGAGCCAGACTGCCTGGGTTGGAAATTCTGTTCTGCCCCTGGATGCAAGTGACTTCAGATAAGTTTCTAGACCTCTCTAGACCTCAGTTTCTTTATCTATAAAATGGGGATAATTATAGTACCAATCTTGGAGTGTAGTTATGAGGATTAAATAAAATAATACATGTAAAGTATCAGGCACCTACAAAGTACTTGATACATAGTAACTGTTATGTCTTATTTATTACAGGCATAAAGCTCTCACTATATGTAAGGCACTGTTCTAATTAGTAACTAAGTATTAACTCATTTAACCGTAACAACAACTCTATGATGGCTGGATAGAAGGAGCTACATAAACCTCTTAATTAAGACTGACAAGGCCAGCAATCAGCCCAAACCTGGACAGAGTTCCCATAAGCATGGGGGGGTGGGGTCGGGGCAGTGTGACACTCCCCTCAAAACACAAGTTTCTGGCTGGACTGATGTGATTGATATGTGTGTGTGTGTGTGTGTGTGTTCAGAGGAATGAGACACAGTGCCTGTACCGGGCCAATCCCCTGCAGCTGCAGAGCCAGCTTGGCTTGTGAGAAGAGTGGCTATGGAATGGTCTTGTATGAAGACTTTTGGGCTCCAGGAAGAGACCCCTCCCCACATAATCTGGGTGGGCCTGGCCTGAATGAGGGGTAAATGCTTACCCCTGGCCCTGTCCCCTGCTAATGTGGTCTGTTTAGAAGGCCTGGCCCAGGAGCTGTCTGGACCAACACCTCATTTCAGCCTGGAGATACTGCCCTACTAACTTTTCTTCTCCACAGCCCCCAGTTGATTAGAGGATCAGACTCCCTCCCTTCTCTCTCCCAGACAGGCTGCCATCTTTCTGTACAAGGCAAGTGCCTAGGACAAAGACATTCCCAGGACACTGCAAGGGACATACAGAGCAACACCCCCACATATGCACTCCTGTTGACGGGGCTGACCACGTGTGTGATTCACCCCTGGGGGAGGACAATAGGGCGGTCAATGGCTGCAACCAGTCTTGGATCTCCAGCCCTCCTTCAGCCCCACCAGCTCCTGGATAAGCAGTTCATCTAATACTCACATTTTGAAGGGCTACAAGTGCCTGCATGCCTCTGCCCTTGTCCTATGACTGGTGTGCCCACCACACACCCTGATTGCAGCAGAGGTTGTGTCACCAAGACACAATACAACCCAGAGTTGCATAAATAAGTAAACGAGAAGGGGAAATGATGTGCGTTAGAGACTCCTGTGTGTTTGTGCAGGCACCTGTGTGTCTTTGTGCCTGGGATTGTTCTTTTGTGCCACTGTGTACACATGTGCCTGTGTGCCCTGCATCCCCATGCATCCCCATAGTCAGCACATCCTGACACAGAATATTTTGAGGGCATTCTACTGGAGCCATTAACACACTATACCCAGATGACTGGGTTACAACATAAAATCACCATGATTTTATTACCACCAGGTAATGGACTTCTGCAACATCCTTGAGCCTCCCTTCACCTGTGAATTCCTCTATCAATCCCCATCAGAGCCAGGGTCACCAATAGAGTGAGGTGAAGTGGTGAGGTGAGCATGTCCTTTTCTTTTTCTTTTTAGAAAATAAACCACTAATCTGATTTATTTCTTATTTCTTTATTGTAGGGCCAAGACTTATTTGATTTTATGCATCATCTTTTGGTGCATAAAATGCCTCCATAATGAATCTTTTATCATTTTCAGTTTTGGTCTCTTTTCTTTTTTGCCCAGAGTTATTGAGAAAAAATTGACAAAAATCACTGTATAAGTTTAAGATGTACAGCATGATGGTTTGATTTACATATATTGTGAACTGATTAGCACAATAGGTCCAGTTAGCATCCATCATCTCATATAGATACAATAAAAAGAAGAGAAAAAAGAAAAAAATGTTTTTCCCTTGTAAAGAGAACTCTTAGGATTAACTCTCTTAACAAATTTCCTGTATATCATAGAGCAGTGTTAGCTATAGCCAGCATATTACTTCTTATAACTGGAAGTTTGTGCATTTTGACCACCTTCTTCCACTTCCCCCTCTCCCACCCCACCTCTGGTAACTGCAAGTCTGATCTCCTTTTCTATGAGTTCTATTTTTTTAGATTTCTACATATAAATGAGATTATACAATATTTGTCTTTCTCGTCTGACATACTTCACTTAGCATAATGCCTTCAAAGTCTGTTCATGTTGTCATAAATGATAGGATTTCATTTTTTATGGCTGAATGATGTTCTATTGTAGCTATATATACACCACACCTTCTTTATCCATTCATCCATTGATGAACACTTAGATTGTTTCCATATCTTGGCTGTTGTAAATAATGCTGTCATGAACATGGGGTGCAGATACCTTTTTGAGTTAGTATTTTTATTTCCTTTAGATATATTCCCAGAAGTGGAATTGATGGATGATATGGTAGTTCTATTTTTAATTTTTGAGGAACTTTCATACTATTTTCCATAGTGACTGTACCAATTTGCATTCCCATCAATAGCTTACAATGGTTCCCATTTCTCGATATCTATGCCAGCTCTTGTTATCTCTTGTCTTTTTGATGATGACTGTTCTAACAAGCATGAGGTGATATGTCACTGTGGTTGTAATTTGCATTTCCCTAATGACTAGTGATGTTGAGCATTGTTTTCATGTACCTGTTAGCCTATCTTATGTCTTCTTTGAAAAAATATTTGGGGTGCCTGGGTGGTTCAGTCGTTAAGCGTCTGCCTTCAGCTCAGGTCCTGATCCTAAGGTTCTGGGATTGAGCCCCTCGTCGGGCTCCCTGCTCCACGGGAAGCCTGCTTTTCCCTCTCCCACTCCCCCTGCTTGTGCTCCCTCTCTCGCTGGGTCTCTTTCTGTCAAATAAGTAAATAAAATCTTAAAAAAAAAAAAGAAAAAATGTTCAGATCCATTGCCCAGTGTTTAGTTGGTTAGTTTGTTTAACTACTGAGTTGTATGAGTTCTTTATGTTTTTAGTTTAATTTTTAAAATTTTAATTCCAGTATAGTTAACATACAGTGTTACACTATTTTGAGGTGTACAATATAGTGATTCAACAATTCTATACATTATTATACATTATTCAGTGCTCTGTATGAGTCTATATATTTTGGATATTAACCCCTTATCAGATATATGGTTTGCAAATTTTTTTTTCCATTCCATAGGTTGTCTTTTTACTTTGTTGATGGTTTCTTTTGCTGTGCAGAAACTTTTTAGTTTGATGTAGTCCCATGTGTTTATTTTTTATTCTGTTTTTTGTGCTTTAGGTGTCATATCCAAAAAATCATCACCAAGACCCATGTCAAGGAGCCTTAAATTTTCTTCTAGGACTTTCATGGTTTCAGATCTTACATTTAAGTCTTATTTTTTCTTTTAAAGATTTTATTTATTTATTTGACAGAGAGGGAGACAGTGAGAGAGGGAACACAAGCAGGAGGAGAGGAAGAGGCAGGCTTCCCGCTGAGCAGGGAGCCTGATGCGGGACTCGATCCCAGGACCCTGGGATCATGACCTGAGCCGAAGGCAGAAGCTTAATGACTGAGCCACCCAGGCGCCCCAGTCTTTAATCCATTTCAAGTTAATTTTTATGAGTGGTGTAAGATAAGGGTCCAGTTTCATTTTTTTACATATGAATATCCAATTATCAGAACACCATTTATTGAAAAGACTTTCTTGGGGCGCCTGGGTGGCTCAGTCATTAAGTGTCTGCCTTCATCACTTACATATAAAACCCAGTGCTCCAATGAATCATTGAACACTACATCAAAAACTACTGATGTACTGGGGTGCCTGGGTGGCTCAGTCGTTAAGTGTCTGCCTTTGGCTCAGGTCATGATCCCAGGGTCCTGGGATTGAGCCCCACATCGGGCTCCCTGCTTGGCCAGAAGCCTGCTTCTCCCTCTCCCACTCCCCCTGCTTGTGTTCCCTCTCTAGCTGTGTCTCTCTCTGTCAAATAAATAAATAAAGTCTTTAAAAAAACAAAAAGAAAAGACTTTCTTTTCTCCATTGAGTATTCTTGGTTCTCTTGTCAAGTATTAGTTGGCTGTGCATACTTGGGTTTATTTCTGGCATCTTGATTCTGTTCCATTGGTCCATTTGTTTGTTTTTATGGTAGTACCACACTGTTTTGATGAGTATAGCTTTAAATCAGGAAATGCTATGTCTCTAGCTTTGTTTTGCTTTCTTAGGATTTTTTCGATTTGGGGGGTCTTTTGTGGCTCCATATAAATCTTAGGAGTGTTGTTATACCTATGTAAAAAATGCCATTGAACACTTGATAGAAATTGCATTGAATCTATAGATGGCTTTTGGTAGTATTGACATTTTAACAATATTAATTCTTCCATCCCATGAACACAGGATATCTTTCCATTTATTTGTGTTTTCTTTGATTTCTTTCATCAGTGTCTTGTAGTTTTCAGAGTAGAGATCTTTCACCTCCTTGGTTGAATTTATTTCTAAGTATATTATGGTTTTTGATGCTCTTGTAAATAGGGTCAATTTTTTTCACTTTTAGAAATTTTGTTGTTAGTGTATAGAAATGCTACTGATTTTTGTAGTTAATTTTGTATCCTATGACTGTATTGAATTCATTGATTAGATCTAACAGTTTGTGGGTTATTTTGGTTAAGTCTTAAAGGATTTTCTATATTTAAAAGTATGTCATCTGCAAATAGAGACAATGTCACTTCTTCCTTTCCTATTCTGATACTTTTAATTTCTTTTTCTTGGCTGATTGCTGTAGCTAGGACTTTCAGTACTATGTTGAATAGGAGTGGTGAGAGTGAGCACCTTTGTCGTATACCTGATCTTAGAAGAAAAGCTTTCAAACTTTCACCATTGAGAATGAATTAGCTGTGGGCTTGTCACATATGGCCTTTATTATGTTGAGATATGTTCCTTCCATGACTAATTTGTGAAGAGTTTTATATGAATGGATGTTGAATTTTGTCAAATGCTTTTTCTGTATCTACTGAGATGATCTTATGATTCTTTTATTCTATTAATGTGATTGATTAACATATGTTGCATCCCAGGGATAAATCCAAGTTGACCACGGTGAATGTTTCTTTTAATGTGTGCTAAATTCAGTTTGCTAGTATTTTGTTGAGAATTTTTGCATCTATACTCATTAGGGATATAGACCTGTAATTGTTTTTTGTTTGTTTGTTTTGTTTCTTATTGTTTTGTTGTTGGTTTTTTTTCTAGTAGTTTTCTCTTCTGGTTTTGGAATCAGGGTAATGCTGGCCTTATAAAATGAATTTGGGAGAGTTTCCTCCTCTTAGATTTTTGCAAGAGTTTGAGAAGATTTGGTGTTAATTCTTCTTTAAATGTTTGTAAAATTCACCAGTGAAGCCACCTGGTCCTGGGCTTCTTTTTGTTGGGAGATTTTTTATTACTGATTCAATCTCCTTACTAGTAATTGGCCTATTCTGATTTTCTATTTCTTCATGATTCAGTCTTGGTAAGTTGTATGTTTCTAAGAATTTTTTCATTTCTTCTAGGTTTTCCAGTTTGTTGACATATATTTGTCCATAGTATTCTCTTATAATCCATTGTATTTCTGTGGTATCAGTTATGTGTCCTTTTCCATTTATGATTTTGTTGATTTGGATTTTTCTCTCTTTTTCCCTTGGTTAGTCAAGAGTTTGTCAATTCTGTTTATCTTTTCAAAGAACCAGCTCTTAGCTTGTTTAATCTTCTTGATTGTTTTTTTGTTCTCTATTTATTTATTTTTGTTCTAATCTTTATTATTTTCATTTTTCTCTTAACTTTGGGCTCAGTTTTTTTGATTTCCTTAACATATAGAGTTAGGTTGTTTTGGGGGGCTCTTTCTTGCTTCTTAATGAGGTGTTGAGGCTCTGAACTAACCCTTGGAACTGCTTTTGCTACTTCCCGTAAGTTCTGGTATGTTGTATCTCCATTTTCATTTGTCTCAAGAAACTTTTATTTCCCCTTTAATTTCTTTTTTGGTCCATTGGTTGTTCAGAAGAGTGTTGTTTAATTTTCATGTGTTCATAAATTTTCTAGTTTTCCTCGTGTTATTGATTCCTTGTTTTGTGCCATTGTGGTCAGAGAAGATACTTGGTATGATTCCTATCTTTTTGAGTTTATTAAGACTTGTTTGTTTTGTGGCCTAATGTATGGTCCCATGTGCACTTGAGAAGAATGTGTATTCTGCCATTTCTGTATAGAATGTTTTGTATAGATCTGTTAGGCCCATATATTCTATAGTGTGTCAAATCCACTGTTTCCTTATTAATTCTTTGTCTGGATGACCTATCCATTGTTGGGAGTGTGATATTAAAGTCTCCAACTATTATTGTTTTAGTGTTTATTTCTCCTTTTAGCTCTGTTAGTTTTTGCTTTATATATTTAGATGCTCCAATGTTGGATTCATAAATATTTATAATTGTTTTATGTTCTTGATGTATTAATCCCTTTTTTATTACATAATGGCCTTCTTTCCTCTTTTCATTATTTTTAAAGTTCATTTTTTTCTGATATATCTACCTCTGTTTTGATTTTGTTGTTGTTGTTGTTGTTGTAACCTTTTCCTTGAAAAGACTTTTCCCATCTATTCACTATGTGTGTCTTTAAGGCAAAAGTGAGTTTCTTGTCAGCAGTACCTCTTTAGGTCTTTTTAAAGAATCTATCCAACCTTTCTGTGTCTTTCAGTAGGAGGTTCTCCTGTCTTTTTTCATGTTTTGATGTCTTTTGGTGTTAGTATGCTTTGACTTCTTTATCATGTTCTTTTGTGTAATTGCTACAGGTTTTTCCCTTGTGGTTACCATGAGGCTTACATAAAATATCTTAAAATTATAACACCTTATTATTTTTTTTTATTTGACAGAGAGAGACAGCGAGAGAGGGAACACAAGCAGGCAGAGTGGGAGAGGGAGAAGCAGGCTTCCCGCTGAGCAGGGAGCCCGATGTGGGCCTCGATCCCAGGACCCTGGGATATGACCTGAGCCGAAGGCAGACACTTAACGACTGAGCCACCCAGGCGCCCTATAACACCTTATTTTAAGCTGATAACAACTTAACTTAATAGAACTTCTGAACTTTAAACTTTTATTTCTCTTCCCCTCACATTTTGGTTATTGCTGTTAAAAGTTACATGTTTTTATATTGTGTAACTAGTAACAGATTATTATGGTTATAGTTATTTTTATTACACTCATTTTTTAACTTTTAAACTACAGTTTAAGCGAATTATTCACCACCATTACCAAATTACAGGATCTACCTTGAGATGTCCTTTTCAAATAGCACTTGATAATAATAATCATTTTTTTTTAAAGCTGAAAGTTTACTGGTTTAATTTTAGGCCTTTTAAAAAGATCTATCAAATCCACCACATTAAAACAGTCAGAACAAAGTGTTCCTGGTGTCCAAATGGATGCATCAAAGCAACCAGGTCAAAATGCCATGTACCCGTGTGTGTGTGTGTGTGTGTGTGTGTGTGTGTGTGTGAGAGAGAGAGAGAGAGAGAGAGAGAGAGAGAGAAAGAGAGAAAGAGAGAGAGAGAGCGCCTCTGTGTGAGTAAATAAGGGTCACTGGCTACATGTTTCCTTTTTTGAACACTTGGGGCAGCCCAAGTACCTATAGGCCTGGGGGCCTTGTTCGGTGTACATAGTGTGTGTCCACATGGGCAAAGGTGCTTATCACCATTACCCACAGAAATAGTCTGTCAGAGTGTTTCCTTCTGCGATCTTGAAATTGCATTTGGCTGGGGTGAGGAAGTAAGGCTGATCCATGGGGTGAAGAGCTGTTATTTGCACCCCCCTCCTCACTCTTTCATTGCTTCCACCAGTCTAGCCAGCCTTCTCAATAAAGTCCCTCCAGTGGAAAGTCTTAAAATGCTTCATAAAATAGAAGGGAGCTTGGTGCCAGGTCTGCTCAGGCTGCGAATCCCATTAGGGAGAAATGGAATTGAGGAGTATAGGCCTTGTGAGACCTCAGCCTTTTAAGGTTTTAAGGTGGAAAGAAGCTAGGAATCCAACCTTCGTAAGTGCCAGCACACTGGTATCCTTGGCAGTTGGGAGGAGTCGGGGCTGGGAGGGTGACTGGGGCTGGGTGGGGAGTGCAGACAGACTTACAGTGAGACTAGGCTGGCTGAGGGGGGCTCAGTATTAGTCTGTGAGCAAGCTTTAGGGCACATGGACTGCACCAAATTCAAAGATGATACAGGCTTCAATGCCATCCGTCACCCCTGCTGCATCCTTGCTATGGATGGAACTCTCGATTCTTTTGCCTGGGTGATTGCAGTGGTCTCTTCTGATCTCCTTGCAGTTTCTCCCTCTCTAGTCCATGACCCACTCAGTGTCCAGAGTGAGCCTTCTAAAACAGGCTCAATCTCATCACTCCCAGACTGAAACCCTCTGCTCGTTCCCTAATGTTTATGGCAGCATTTCTCAAACTCTGTGGCCTGGGATGATCACTGGGATCTTGTGACAAAGGGGGCTCCAAAGGTAAATAAGTTAAGAGGATACTGGGTTCAACAAAGTAAAACAGGTGTCTTTACTGCAGGACAGATCAGCACCTCTACTATAATAACGTGTACTGAGACTCACCAAAACCCTCCTCTCTACCAACTTTCTCACAGGACATTGTGTTCATCAGAACACAGTTTGAGGAACACTGGCTGGACAGGTCTCTGGAACCTAGTGCTTGCCTGCACCTCCAGCTCCCGTATGTTCACTAATGCTGTCCTCTCAACTCATATGCCTTCCTTGGCCCTCCCATTGCCTAATTCGTACTTAATCTTTGAGGACTCTTATACTTGTGCCTCCTCCAGGAAACTTACTATGGCTACCCCCACCCCTTACTCATCACTCACTCTCCCGGCTGTGCCTGTCTCTGCCTTGTCAGTAATGGCCATGTATTGAAATGATTTCTATATTTGTCTCTTGCATGAGATTTTTAGCTCCTTGTAGGCAGGGTCTCAGCTTTATTCAACTCTGGGCCCAGAGCCCAGCACAGGACTTGCCAGTTCTCAGTGAATGCTGGATGGAAAGATGGGACAGAAAGAACAGCAGAGAAGGAGAAAGAGATTTTAAGAAAGAGAAGGATAGAAAGAAAGAGGAATGAAGGAGCAACAGCAAGTACAGTTAACCCTTGAACAACCCTTCAAACCCCTGGGTTTGAACTGCATGGGTCCACTTATATGTGGATTTTTAAAAAAGATTTTATTTATTTATTTGAGAGGGAGAGAGAGAGAGGGAGAGAGAGCTCAAGAGCAGGGGGAGGGAGAAGCAGACTCCCCGCTGAGCAGGGAACCCAAAATAGGACTCGACCCCGGGACGTTGGGATCATGACCTGAGCCAAAGGCAGACGCTTAACTGACTGAGCCACCCTGGTCCCCCGTATGCAGATTTTTTTTACAGTACAATACTGTGAGTGTATTTTCTCTTCCTTATGATTTTTAATAACATTTTCTTTTCACTAGCTTACTTTATTATAAGAATACAGTTTATAGTATATAATACATACAACATACAAAATATGTTAACTGTTTATGTTATCAGCAAGGCTTCCACTCAACAGTAGGCTATTAGTAAAGTTTTGGGGGAGTCAAAAGTTATACATGAATTTTCGACTATGTGGGGAATCAATGCCCCTAATCCCCATATGTTCAAGTGTCAACTATATGGAAGCTTTTGTTAGGAAACCCTCAGAATGCTCCAGGTTCTGTGTGTCAAACAAACGGACTTGAAATTGAACAGCAGACATTATATAAGATACTATATGCTGCTTTAGTAAGAATGGCTGATCATTCTTAGCTTATTGGCATCCAGTAATGCTGTAGCCCACACACAGTAGTGAGGCCAATACACTGGGCAAGTCCATCCTACTAATTCAGCACTGTTCACTAATTTGAAAAAAAAAAAAAAAAACAATGTCTGCTAAGAAGCTCAGGTGGCCCCCATTTGGCCCACAGGCAGCGTGTGTCAGTGTCAGGTTCTACTCCACTGGGGCCTTACCCATAAGCTGCTGTAGTGCCTCTATGGAAGGAAAAACCTGAGGACTCACCCATCTCCACAGAAGGGCACTGGGGCATCCTGGCCACCACGCAGGTGATGCATCTCTTGTCTCTCTGGGCCCATTTCCCTCTCCTTCCTTCTGAGTCTCAGAGTGAAGTGTGGAAAAGAAAGACACTAGAAAGACTAGAAAGAAAGGCCAAAGTTAAGGTTTGTATGGGCTTCCTTGTGGGCAGAACCCTAGCCTTCCTAGAATCTGATATAAAATAAGTACTCAAGGAATCTTTGTTAAATGAGTGAATGTAGGTCAAGAGATATGAGCTTGGGGCTGGAGTGAAATTCAAGGAGTACCTCAAACCTCACTTTTTCCAAGAGTCATTCTTTGAGGTGGCTGCAGGGCCTGAGTTTCCACCCTTGGGGTTGAAACATTGTGTTTTGAGAGGTCTCCTTTGAAATGCAAACATATTACCAAAGAGGAGAAACCACTTTTTAGTCACTTCATATTTGCCTATCAACTTGCCCTAGTATCTGTTCATTGATCAAACACTGGGTACATACAAAGTGCCAGGTCCTGCATCAGGTGGGCATAGTCCTTGCTCTGATGGACTCACAACCCATGTTGAAGATGCTTCAACCTGGGCACCAATCCAACTGAAGAAGGGTAGGGTTTCCCAGCTTGACTTGAAGGGTTTCACTGCTAATCATTCAATGCTTATTCATTGAGTGTGTACTAACTACTGCCCTGATTCTGGTGATACAGCAGAGACCAAACCTATCAAACATCTCTGCCCTTAGTGGGGCTTCTGCTGAGTGGGGAGGGACAGGCAATATATGAAATTCATCAGTGACATAGTATGTCAGATGGTGTTAAAGTAGAAAAATCACATAGGGAGTGCTGGGCCATGGATGGGCTATACATTGCCATCTCAAATATGTGGCCACAGAAAGCTTCACTGATGCGGTGTCTGGGTGGCTCAGTTGGTTAAACGTCTGCCTTCAGCTCAGGTCATGATCTCAGGGTCCTGGGATCGAGCCCCACATCGGGCTCCCTGCTCAGAGGGGAGCCTTCTTCTCCCTCTCCTTCTGCCCCTGCTCGTGTGCTCTCTCTCACTCACTCTATCTCTCAAATAAATAAACAAAATATTTTTAAAAAAAGAAAGCTTCACTGATATTTGAGTAATAACTCCAAGGAGGTAAGAGAGAAAGCTTTGCCAGTATCTGGGGAGTTAGGCAATGCAAGGACACCAAGGCAGGAGTAGGCCTGACAAGGGAGAACAAGGTGGTCAGTGTGGCCAATGCAGATAAAATGAGGGGGAAGTAGCAGACGTGGTTAGAAAGGTAACAAGGGGCAAACTTGGGCAGGGCCTTGTAGACCATCACAAAGACTTGAGCAAATCAGAAACCATTGGAGTTTTGAGCAAATGGTCTTTCTGGTTTCTATATTGAGAATGAATTGTGTAGGAGGCTAGGGTGGAAATAGGAAGGCCAGTTGAGAGGCTCCTGCAATCACCCAGGGGAGAGATGATGTTAGCAAGGACTAGGGTGGGATCAGTGGGTGTGGTAAGGGAGCAGGAAGTTTCTGGATGGATTTTGAAAGGAGAACCAACAGAACTTGGATTGAATGTGGGGTATGCAAGAAAGATAGGCTTTTGGCCTGAGCAACTGGAAAGATGGAGCTGCCAATTATTGATAGTTGCTGCAGATAATCAAACCAATTTTCAGGGCATGGTGAAAGTAGACCAAGTTCCTGCAAAGCCCATTTACCTTCCTCAGTGCAGGCCCCACTGCAGATCCTGCTTGACTTAGTGAAGCCCCATGTGTTTTGCTGGAAGGAAGGGAATGAGATATCTGGCAGGCCCAGATAGAAATACTGGAATCTGGGAGAGTCAATGGAACCAGAGACAACACATGGGGATCTGGTTCCTCCCTTGAGCCCTGGGCTTCTCTGGGGCACGGAAAGCATTGGATATTATAAGGTACCCCAGCACCTTTCTTTGCTTAACAGCTTTTTTTTTGACAACTCAGTCCACCCTATTACACCCAAGGCTTTCAAAGGTTTGTCAGAACTGAGAAAGGTGTGAGTGCTGGGTTTCCTGGTTGGAGCCTGGTTGTTAGGGAGTAGGGATCGGGTAAGGCTTTGGGAGCTAGAGAAAGGTGGAAATGTTCAGCTGTTTGGCTGGGTACGAGGGGAGATTGGGAACCCAGCCCAGAAAGAAACTTGAGCTTGGGGTGGCCTTGGTATTGTTTGGAGCCCACGTTTACTGGCCACTGGTTATTAGCCTTTGGCAGAGGCCAGAAGAAAGGGAAGTGTGTTCAGCCCTCAGTTATAAGTGACCTTATACCCGGGACACCTGGGTGGCTCAGTGGTTAAGCAACTGCCTTTGGCTCAGGTCATGATCCCAGGGTCCTGGGATCGAGTCCCGCATTGGGCTCCCTGCTCAGCAATGAGTCTGTTTCTCCCTCTTCCTCTGACCCTCTCTGCCTGTTTCTGCTCACTCTCTCTCTCTCTCAAATAAAGAGAATTAAAAAAAAAAAGAAAGAAAGAAAGAAAAAAAAATAAGTGACCTTGTACCCGAGAATTACACTTGTCTCTGATCCTAGGGATTACTGGTCAGGTCTGAAGGGACATCTGTTACTGCTTTCTGTCCCAGACCTTACCAAGTCCTTCCTTAACAAAGATGACCAAGACTTTAGTCCTCACTCTTGGTCTAAGACCAAAAGAACCATCACCACTCCCATTTGTTCCCTTGGCAACCCTGGGCATTTGGTGGGCTGACTGGCCCCTTTGGAGAAGTGGTTGTTATAAGGAGGCAATACCCTTAGGGCAAAAGTAACTTTTAGAAAAATTAATCCTCCATGGGAAGACTCACCAGAGAAAAAGGTCTGTGTCTTTCATGGCCAACTAGGAATTTGCCATGTATTTCTCACTTAAATTAGATTTGCTCTTTTTAACTCAAGCCAGTCCTCCTTGACCCTTGAGCACACCCACTGCCCAGGTAAGCCCCATGCCCAGTCCTGCCCTTGTCCTAGACTCTGCTCTGTCTTTTGGGGCCCTTGTGGTGCCCTCTCCCTGGCTCTTTCAGGCCCTTTCCCTGGAGTGTCTGTGAGTAGCTTCTTTCCTTATGGGAGTGGGAAGGAGATGGAAAGGAGTCCAGAAAAGCCTCAGTGACTGTTGGGAAAGGCAGTCTCCTACAGTCTTCCACCCCTCACCCTCCATTTCCCCCTACCTCCACTGGGCCTTGGGCCTAGAACATTGTGCTGGGCTTCTAGCCTTGTGAGGGACTATCTCTCCCTGTTCTGGGCTTGATGCCTACTCATGTGTTCTGCTTAAGCTCCCACATCAGTGGCCCTCAAGCCTGCCCCCAGCTTTCTGTATTTCAGACCCCACAGGGGATAGGATCAAGTCCTTCCACCAAAGCATGAAGTGGGGCACCTGCAGTCATGCTGCCAGCTATAAAACAGATCCTCTGGCATGGGGGATCCAACACTCTGCAAGGGGCTGGGTATTGTGCACTTTCTCCTCTCTTGCTGCAAGTAAGAGTCATGCCACTTGAGTCTGGTGTGTGTGTTGTCTATTCTCAATGACCTCAAATCGTGTATGGGTCTCTTCCCTGGGTGGCACATGTCACCTTGACTGTATAGCCTCAGCACCCCATGAACAGTAAAATAGTGAGACCAATTCATGCTTTGGTTGCTGGCAGTCACCTCTTGTGTTTGGATAAACCAGAACAAAGCAAGGCTGAGGGCCTCGCAAGGCCCACCCTTGGAAGGAGACTTCACCTCAGATGTTCAAAAAATTCTTTGGCCCCACTATGAGGGCAACTCCATGATGCTTTCCTCGAGGCTGTCCAGGATAAGGACAGCAATTCAGGGAAAGGCTGATTGGAGACCACACCTCTGTACCCCATCTTGGAGATAGGCCTCCTGCCCGGGCAGTGCCCACGTGCTGTACCCGCTTGCTGAGGCTTGCCTCCCGCAGGATGTTAGATGGCAATAACCTCATCCAGCTGCTCCTGGATACCTTTCTGAGCTGAGTTTCTTCTAAGGAACTCACCTTTCTGTAAATTCTTAATCCTGTCCTCCTTTTTCCCCACATTTGCTCCAGCCAGGGAGCAAAGAATCTGGTGACTGTGTGTGTGCACACATGAGCATGTGTGTATAGTACACATGTCTGTAAGCGTGTGTGTGTAAGCATAGACCTACCTGCAACCAAGAGAGGGACAGGAGCTTCATCCCAGAGAACAGGGGCCCAGAAGTCCCCAAGTCCATCCCCTGGAAGTGGTGGGGGTGTGGAGGACAGACCCTGCTTTAGGTCCCTAGACCATGTCTCTACTTACACTGGGTGGGCTTAGAGGAAACACTGAGCGGTGGGGCGGGGGGGGGGGGGGGGGTCTTGCTCAAGGTCACATAGTTCAGAAGTCACAGAGCTGTGACAGACTCCATGGCTCCTGATTCTCAGAGCAGTGTTTTTTCTACTTCCCCAGAGCAGAGAGAAGAATCTCCATCCTGCCAGTCCCGTGGAGCACCTGTGAAGCTTGCAGGAACCCGTGCACAGAGCAATGCTTAGTTGGGTGTCAAGGGCCATGTGGCTGTGAGAGGTGACTCTTAGGCGTTGGGTCTCCCGGGGCGTCTGGTAGAGTCCTGAGTCCCTGGCGAGCACTCAGTCCTGCCTATTTGCTTGTCACCTTCTAGCTTCCTGCTGCACAATTCTCTCAGCTACTACATGCCCACTTCATCTCTGTACCTAGAGACCCAAGCTGGGGGCCCCTCCTTCAGAGCTCTGGGAGTAGGGCTGGGGGGCTCACAGTCAACTCTCCGCAGCCATTCCTTTCCTCTTCCTTTATCTTCTCAACCTTGATTTTCTGGATTTACAGACGTCGGTACCAGTGGCCTTAGCCAGTCAACCCAAATGGCAACCGGAAGGATTTGAGTTAGACCAGCATTTCCCAACCTTGGCACTACTGACATTCTGGGCTGGGAAATTCTTGGCTGTGGAGTCTGTCCTATGGCCTGAGCAGCAGCATCCTTAGCCTCTGTATGGCGTTTGAGGTGCCAGGACCACATTTCTCCCCACTGTACCCTAGTTGTGACAACAAAAAACATGTCTAGACATTGTCAAATGTCCCCTGGAAAGAAAAATTGCTTTCAGTTGAGAACCACTGGGTTAAGCTGAAGGCGGCTACTCTGGTTCTGCCTCCCTTTCCTGAGAAGGCTGTGGTGTGGGCGGTGAACTAAACCAGCTCCAATGCTCCCCGTACCTCCCTGAGGCCCTCTTCCTGCCAGGCCCCTTGCCTGCTTGCGGCTAAGACCCAGAACTCCAGGAACCAACGCTTGTGAGCTAGGCCCAAGCACTCCCAGCCATACAAACTAGGAGGACTTGGAAGTAGATTGGGATGAGAGCCGGTAGGGCGGGAAGGGGACAGGGATTAGGGGAGGACACTGGGCCTTGCCTTTGTATTAACAGTGAAATGGCATTTGTTTGCAAGGCCAAGTCCTAGGGCAATGTGCCACTTTCCTTCTAGAGCCCAGCTGGGTCTTTTGAAGACCTTGCCTGTCCCGCTAGGTGCTCACCATGGCCGAGCATCATAACTCCTTGGTTTTCTCCTCTCTAAGAAATCTGTCATCACCATGGGGTGCCTGGACAAAGGCAGTGCCACCAGGGGTGTCCCTGGGCTCAACGCTCCAACTCCTCTACCCTGCGGGTCCTAGAGTGTGACACTCTCAATGGTCTGAGCACCTCCATGTGTCAGGGCTGTAGGGCCTTCATTGTGTTGTAAGTGACTCCATTCTCTGCACACTTGCCCGTAATGCCTCTGCTTAACCACCCCTCAGGCACCCTCCCCTTTTCAGTCTTGTGGCCCACGTGGCAGGAGTAACCAAGGTTTTGAGTTGGTTCCTCCAGGAACTCTTGGAGGGAACTTGGCAAGTTAGAGCTACAGGATGTCTTGGCTCTAGGACCCTTGGAGAACCAAAGCCCAAACCACTGTGCAGATCAGAGCCCTGAGGCCAAGAGAAGAGGGATAAGGACTCAGTGGCTGTATGGGGTCTAGAACTGACACCTCTTGGCTCCCAGTCCATGACCTTTAACTTCTCGTTCCAGGAGTCTTAGAAACAGCTTTCTCCTTGGGTTTCGTGCACCCCTTCTAACCTCACCCCACCATGCTGCCAGATTTATCTTCCTTAAGCATAGCTTTCATTACACTCCTCTCCTGCTCAAAAACTTTCAGTGGCTCCCTGTGGCCTAGGCCCTAGGGAATTCCATTCAAAGTCACCCTCTGGGGAGCTTCTTCTCCAGACCCATCCCCCTTCTCTCCCTGCCTCCACTGCACTTACCTGCCAGCCCGGTTCCTTAAGTTCCCTAGGTGAGACCTGTGCTCTCCCAGCTGCCAACTCTAGCTCACACTCTTCTCTCCTCCATGAGATCTCTTCCTCCCATCCTCCCCAAATCATCCTACTCTTCTAGCTTCTCTCAAATGCTACCTTAAAATGATGCTCCCCCTGCACTATACCATTAGAATGAAATCTTGCCTCCTTTAAACCTCTGCCCCTTGGCATATCTTCCATGCTTCCTCTCACATTCTAGCACTCCCCGAGTCTCAGTTTCCCTGGCCTGTAAAATGAGTCTCTAAGCCTTTATCACATGGACCTGCTGTGGAATTCAGATCGAAGCAGCCTATGCAGCCTGAAGGTGTTTGACAGTGCTGTCCTGCTGCCCTTCCTCGCCGTGCCATCCCTAGTGACCCGAGGCCTCAGCTGGTGGTGCACTTAACTCAATGATGCTGCCCTGCACACTGTCCTCCAGCTCCCCATCTTGTGGGAGCACGGGGCGGGGGGCAAAGCCTTCTGAGAGGCTGGGCCTCTAATCCTCAGAGTAGGAAGGAAGTTTGCCGCTCAGATGTAAATAATCAAATATGCAGCCAGATCCAAACCTGGCCTGGGAGGGGGCAGGTGGTGGAAGAAATCTGGTGCTTGGGGCTCAGGCTCATTTCTGTTCCTCCCACCTGTCCCTGGGACCTGGTCTCCAGAAAGGAACTCAGCCCTGCTGTTTGCCAGATCATCCTTGCCTGTCCTCCCCAAATTCTGGTGCAACCTCCAGGCCTCATGGGAGTCATTTTAGACAGCCTCTGTCTCCAGGTAAGATGCTGCCAGGTAAGCGGTGCTTTAGTGAGCCACAGAATGAGGAAGTGCTCCTTACCATCCAATGCCCAGTGTTTCCAGTCGTTCCCCTAGACCTACTTCCTCTCTTTCCTCCATGGACAAGGAAACCACTTGTCACCACCCTTTGGATGAAGAGTGTCTCGGTCATGTGTTGCTTCTTCTCTGGCTGGGCTCCATTTTCAGCCCCCTCACTCTGCCAACCTTATCCCACTGGGTCTAATGCCCACTGCCGTGCCCAAACACTGCCTTTCTTTGGTCTTCAGAGTCTGACAGCCCAAGCTTCCAATTCAGGCTCCCCCACTTGCTAGCTCTGTGACCTCAGGTAGGTCCCTTCACCTCTCAGGGTTGCAGGTGTTCTCATCCATAAAGTGGGGCTATTAATCATAGGGTTGTTGTGAAAAGTGAATGATCTCATGCATATAAAGTGCTCAACACTGCTTAGCACCATAATTGCACACTAAGCATTAGGGGAGGAAAGGCATGTAAACTGTGTAAGCAGTGCTTGGATATAGTAGGCACTGAATAAATGTTAGCTACCCTTATGCTGATACCCACCTGAAGGTCTTTTGGAAGCAAATCGAGTGTACTTTACAGGAGGCAGTAAGGCGACTGACCGGGCCCCCCAGACAAGTGAAACCACGAGAAAAGGCAGTCTTGCCTCACTCATTCTCCCCACCCACCTCGCTGACTAATCTTTTCCCACCCACCCAACACTGAGTCACACAGACCCAATTTGTTCAAATCTAGCTCCAGTACTAAGTAGCTGAGTAGAACGTTGGGCAAGTAGCTTCCGTCACCTCTCTGAGCCTTAGTTTTTGCACCTCTAAAATGGGGCTCAAAATTATCCCTACCTTCAGGGTTTTGTGAGTAATGAGAAAACAGGAATGTGAGCTGTGTCAACCACACTGGAGACAGGCTGATTTTCATTTCTGTGGTTCCTCCTCCGTTGCATAGGCCCTGGGCCCTGCCTCCTTTCTTAGCACCCTGCCCCCTTAGCCTCCATCTCACCTTCCTCCCACCTCCTCTTCCTCCTCTCCTCATAAAGCAGTCACAGGCCAGGACATGGCCATTTACTCTGCACTTGTTTATGCCGGCGTTTTTTGGTGACCTGGACAATGTGTCCCACTCCACGGACAAACTGAAGCCACTGACTCAGCTGCTGATTCAGAGGAAAGAAGGCCGGGAACCCCAGGAGCTCTGCCTCCCAGTCATGAGCCCTGGGCTATATTGCTCTCATTTGACAGCGAAGAACTTGTCCAAGGCCACAGAAGCCAGTTAGAGGCCCTGGCAGAAACCTGCTTGCCTCCCTGGACTAGGAAGCATAGCTGGAGTGGAGTTAGAAAATGAGAAGAGGTGTCTACACTCCAACAAGGGAGGCCAGAAGTGCCCTTACAAGTCGCACATGCTAGATCACAGGAAGTGTAGAGTCAGGCATCCAGCGGCCCAGGCCTGAGTACCTCTCTTCCCCCTGAGCAGCAACGTTTTAACTTTAATACGGGCTCTGTGCTGCCCTCTGCCAGGGCCACCTTATCATTAGGCATATTAGGACTGGCATCTAGGGCCCATAAAAATGTTTTCATCCTAATTTATTTTAACATCAGAAGAGAAAAGGAGTATAATAGCAGCACATATATAATGAATAGGGCAGCCCAAATAATGTTTACCTTTATACCGATGCAGTTGTAAAATATAATTTTAAATATTTTTTCTAGAGGAAGGACGCATGGAAGTCCAGATGCAGCCTTGGTCTCTGCTCAATCCCAGGCCCTCCCCGTTGATTGAGGCATCATCTGCTTGTCTTAGAGGTACGGCAGCAGCCCAAGGCCACCTTAGGGCCCTCTGGAGCACTGCTAGAATCCAGGAGGCAGGGCAGGGCAAAGCAGGCCAACTCCCAGTAGGCTGTGAGGGCAGACGAGGGCAGTCTCTACATCACTGTGCATCCTACCATCCCTGGCCCTCTTCCCTCTCTCCTGGCCAGACTACTCTTCAGCCAGCATTCCTCAAACACATTTCCTCCTTTGTTCAACAGCTCTCATACCTACCACTCCCAGTTCACTCCCCACTGCCCCCCCCACCCCCCAACACACACACACTGAAGCCAGCAGTGGGAGGTAGGAGTGTCCTCTCCCTTTGCACTGGGCTCCGGTGGAAAGAAGACAGGCTTAGGAGTCTGGGCAGAAGTCCCCATTCAGTCCCTTACTTGTTGTGTACTCCAGGGCAAGTCGCCTTGTTTCTCAGACTCTGAAATCTCCATCCAGAAGGGGGGGTGCTAACACCTCACAGGGGACTTTTGAGGTTGAAAGGACATCGTGTGAGGGAAAATGCATGGCATGGTGCCTGCCATACAGCAGACAGTTCAGTATCCATCCGTTCCCTCGTAGGCAGGAGAAGGGTTTGATGCAGTTCTCACCCACTCTACCAGGCTCCTTTGGGCTCCTGTGCACCCACCCGCACACTCCCTGCCTCATGCTCTCTCATGTCTCCCTGCTGCTACATCCAAATACGTAACTGCATTCAGCACACACTTCCTGAGACCCTGTGCTGGACACTGGGGCCACAGAGATGACTCTTACTGGGTCCCTGTCCTTGATGTCACAGCCTAGGCCAAGAGACAGCCTTGTCCATTTGAGGTTAGTTTTGTGCGACAAAAAGTGCTTTTTGAGTGATCCACTCAAAAAGTGCTTCAGGAGGTCGGGGGTGGATTGGTTAAGAAAGGCTGGCTGGGGCTGGAAGGGTGTGAACAGCTGGTGGAGATAAAGGAGAGCAAGCCAAGTAGAGGGAACCTTGTAGAGCAAGGGCTTGGAGTGAACAAGGCCACATAATCAATGGTGACGAAACACTCCCTTTAGGCCTATCAGTGTACTAGGCACTGTGCTAGGCGCCTGGGCTCCTCTCAACACCCACTTTACAGATGAGAATGCTGAAGCTCAGAGAGCAAAGGGGCTTGCTCGAGATCACACTGCTAAGAAGTGGCAGAGCCAGGACTTGAACCCACCTCTGTATATCTCCAGATGCCCTCCACCAGGCCTCCCTGCCTCTCTGGGCTGGGCACTATGAAGGACTCAGAGATGATCCTCACTAGGATCCTGATCCCAGGTGCTCCCAGGCTAATGGGGGTCATGTGACTGGTACCCAAAGAACACTAAGAGGAGACATAAGCAGGATGGAAGCTTGGAAACAGATGCAAAGGGCAATGAGGACTCAGAAGAGGGAATCAAGAAACCTTGCTGGAAGCTTCAGGAACAGCTTCATGGTGGGGATAAACTGGCATTGGGCATTGCCAGACTGATGAAGTCCGGGGGTAATAACACTTTGTAATAATTGACCTACGTTGCTAAGTAACCTGCACATCTCTCCAAGCCTCATTTTATGTATGGGGAAACTGGGCTCCCAAAAGTTTCAATAACTTGCCCACAGCCCCACAGCTAAGAAGTGGCAGAGCTGAGACTTGAACCTGGGTCTTCCAAATCCAAGACAGTTCTATGTCTGCTCATGGCAGAGGAAATGGAAGGAGCATGTCGGGCACATGGCCGAAGAAGGGAAGTGAAAAGAAGAAACTTGGTGGACAAGGTCAAGGCCACATCACGGGGTCCTGAATGCCACAGTCTGAAAAACATAGGCTGATACCTGACTTTTTGACTTTTGAATGATTCACCTGGTACTAAGTATAGGTGGAAATGGGCAGGATAAGAGAGAAAGGAGGTGAGTGCCCCTTCCTAATGTCTCGGTGGAAAGGCATGCAATATGAACAGGGTGCCCTAGACACTGGGTCGAAGCTGGATACAGGAGACACGGCCGGGGTAGATCTGACAGCATGTGTGGCTAGCTCCCCTTTAGGCCCACAGGATCCAGGCCTCTACTTACCTCTCCCACGCCCTCTCCTTCTACCCTCCCTTTGCTCCTGCATTCCAGCCATGCTAAACAGCTGCTCACCCCCAGAAAACGCCAACTTTGCCTCCACCCCAGGTCCATTGTATCTGCTATTTCTTCTGCCCAGAACTCCTCCCCTTAGATCTTTGCCTGGCTGATTCATTCTCCGCCCTCAGGTCTTGGCTTACGTATCACCTCCTCAGAGAGGCCTTCCCTGATCATCCTATGGACGTAAGTGCTCAGTCACCACTGCCTTACCCTGCTTGATTGGCTTCATCACCCTTATAGCTGAAGTTAGCTTGTGTATGTGTTTATCGTCTACCTCCCTCCACTTGTCCAACTGCTAGGATGGCTGCTAAAGGCATGGGGGAACCTTGTTGGTCTTGGTCACTGCTGTATTCTCGGTGCCTCGAGTCTGGCTTATATGCCGGCATTCTGCGACTACCTGTTGAATGGCAGAAGGTATGAGGGTTTGGACTGATGGATGGATGCCTGTATGCATTGGTTACGTGGGAAGGTGAGAGGGAGGGAGGAGTTCTGGCTGATTTGGAGAGCTGAGCCAGGAAGACAACAGTGCTAACAGAGATAGAGCAGGTGGTGGGGAGCACACTATGTGTGGGAAGATGGTGAGTTTGGCTTGGGCCTGGTGAGTCTGATATGCAGGTGGGGCCTCCAGGTCGAGAGGCCCACTCATACAGCGGGAAATACCGGCCTGAGCTCAAGGAAGTGATGAGGCTCTGGGAGTGAGGGGGGCATCTGCACGGAAGTATAAACTGAAACCATGGACGCCAGCGAGGTCCCTGGTGAGAAAGGTGAAGCAGGGTGGTGGAAAAGGAAGAACTTGGAGGAATGACCGAGGTTGAGGTGGGACAGAGGGAGAAGAGAAGTGAAAGGGGCAAGGAAAGAGGGTCAGAAGCCGTGGTCAAAGAAATGGGAAGAGCTCCCCTTGTGCAGAGGAAGGAGGGAAGATAGGGCCAGGGAGCCAAATTCTCAAGGCGGAAGTGGTGTGAAAACCAGTCGGTAGTTAGGATACAAAAAGGTCACTGGGATGTTTTGAGCCTGATGAGGTGTGTCCAGCATGGTGGCAGCTGAGGCCATGGGGGTCTGAGAGCCAAGGAGGTAGGCAGGGCCTCGATGCCAAGCAGAGCATAAGGTGCATACCCACCCATCCCCCCAAGCCCAAGCCCTCTGCACAGAGGCTGACTGGCGAGGGGGAGGCAGGTAGGAGGCAGGGTAGGGGAGCCTACCATTTATTCGTGTCCACCATGTGCTGGGCACTGTGCAGCCACATTCATAGCCATTGGCTCATTCGACCCTAATGACAACACTGCAGTATACAAGTAATTATTAGCCTTATCTTCTGTGAGGAAAAAGAAGTCAGATAGGTTAAATGTGTCACTTAAGGTCACAGCCAGGAAATGATGGAGCTAATTCTGAACCCGGGTCTACCATCTACTCTCAGCCACTCTGGCAACGAATGCCAGAGATGGGTACCCACACTGGGCAGCTGGTCCAGGGCTAGGGTCCAGAGCTGAAAGGTTGGAGGAATTCTCTGGCTCTTCCAAGAATCTCCCTCATACACGACTATTTGTCTCCTAGCGACCATCACCGGGGCAGTCATTTTCATCTCACCCATTGACAGCATGCTCAACCCTATACTCTGTCCCATCGCCCCAGCCTCCTTCCACGAGCAGGTCAGGCGGCTGCCTGCCTCAGAACACTAGCTGGAGCTTCCCCCTGGTGTCCCTTAAGACCAGCCCTGCTTGAGCCATCTCCCATCACCCATACCCACATGTGGGGGTCTCCACTGTTCTCCCACAGGCGAAGGGCTGACAGGACCTCTGTTCCACCATGCTCCCTCCTAAGGCTAGGTGAGGTCCCCAGGCAGCAGCAGTGAAGAAAGGCCAAAGGCACGTAGGGACAGCTGAACCCAAAAGAAGAGAATGAAAGGTAACAGAGAAGTGGGACTTGACAGATGCCCCAACCTGTCCAGGCCGAGCGGGGCAGGCCAAACTGAAGGCTTGCTGAGCCGGGCTTGTGCCGAGATGTCACTGGCCTGTTTGGCCCACGAGGAGGCAGATGTTCAAATAGAGGGAGAGCAGTAGGACTTGTTTGCCCCAGGCGGCCCAACGGCACTCAATGGGTACAAACATAGATTGGATCGCAAAGCCTGCGCTTCCTCTCTAGCTGCCCCTAGGAGCTTGGGAGCTTTATGGCTACGGCAGTGCGGCAAAGAGAGCCTTTTCCTGTGGGGAAGTAAAGACGAGGGGGCCTTTCTAGCCACCCCCCCGGGGCTTTGCTGGCCACTGGAGCCAGACCAGGGGCTGCCTTCAGGCACTCCGACCTCTCTTAGGCTGGATTATGGGGAAAACAGGGTCTCCAAGCCTCCAGGGGCTGGGTTTCCAAGCCTCCAGGGGCTGGGTTTCCACTCTTCATCCTGAAGCCTGGGTTGTGCGTGACAGGTGAAGGAAGGAAAGCAGAGCCGGGAGCATCTCTCCCTAGGGCTACTGTCAGGATGCCTGAGGTCATCCTTGTGCGCCACTCCGATTGGGGGCCCTGGCCAGATCAGGGGACAGGGGGTCTGCAGCTTCTGCCCAAGCCCTGGCTTCCTGGAGTGGCACCTTCCCCACCCCCAAATCACCTCCCACAGAGAAGAGCTGAGGCCCTCCCATTCCTACTGTGGCCTCCCCCCAAATCCTACACCGGTAATGTTCACAATTTCTGACGCTAACGCTAAGCCCACATTGTAACCTGCCCTCAGTCCCCAGCCTATCATCTCAGGGAAGACAGTCACACAACCAGAGTCCATCTCTAGCAATGCTTTATTGTTCTGCCGAGGGGTCACATGGTTCCTGCCCTCCACCTCCCTCATCCCTGCTCCCTCGGGCTTTCCAGACCCCTGCTCGCACCCACAGATTATAATATACTCACGATAGAATATGTGTGCATATATAGATGTGCATATGTATGTATCTATATATATATATACACAAATACATATATATATTCTGACTGTACAGTATTTATAGGTACAAATAAAATAGGCTTAAAAATTACAACATTGGCTGGGACCCATCCCACTCCAGTTTACTGAGCTGAAAGAAAAATAGAGCACCAGTTGGCATCTGAACGTCATTTGGAATTCCACGTAAGCCAAGATGGCTGCTGGGTGGGATGGATCAGGTTTGGTCAAGCCCCAGCCGGCTGAGGTGAGACTCAGCCCTTCCACCTGGCTGGCCAGCTGCCGGAAGCAGGGGCCAGGTCTCTGCTTGATGACGGTGCTCTTATGTCAGCCTGTCACCATAGGCAGGAAGAGCAGGGAGAAGGGACACAGACACAGATATGTGTCTCTTCACTACCATCTGTTTTTGCTTGGCCTGTGTGGTGGCAGTGAGCCCGTTTGCTCTCCAGACATAAGAGCGTGTGACCAAGGGCCGCACAGAACACCAGGGAGTGGCAGATCAATTAGGGGGCCCGAGCCGGGGAGACTGAGTCACTGGTCTCCTGAGACCTGAGAAAGGAAGCCCCCTGCCCCCCACTAGCATGTCCCAGGCTGCCCCAAACTGCCCTGTTGCCTGCTGGTAGTGCCCACTCTTTAAATCAGCCTCATGAGAATCGGCATCGCATTTACACCAATAAAACAGCTCATGGCGGTTGGGGCTGCCCCGTGCTCATCCTCTCTAGTCCGCTTTCTCTGGCTGAGCCGGTTCAGGGCCAATATTAGGCCCCGAGGCAGGACCAGAGCCTCCTGCCAACCTCAAAGGGACCCGAGCACCAAAAAGGACGGCCTGGCCTCTCGGAGTGGCAGAGAGCCGGATGCACACACTGCTCGCTAGCTCCTTCCCCCTGCAGGGGGGGTGCTGGCAAGGCTTCAGACTGATGGTGCCTTGGTGGGCCTGGAGGGCCGCAGCAGGCTTCTGCTTCTGAAAATGACTCCTCTCTCTTGGGAGGACAGACCACAGGCTGGTGGCTGCAGGTGGAGTAGAGATGGGACACTGAAATCCTCTCCTCCTCCCCTGTATGCGTGGAGGAGCTTCAGGAAGCCAAGGGGACAGCAGGCTGCTGGATCGGCAGGGGCCTGGCTCTGCCCCTGGAAGCAACACGTGGGGGCTGCTCTCCTCTCCTTACCCCCTTACTCCCTTGGTGCCGAGGGGCCTGGGTGGTGCCAGCCTGGCGCCAAGCTGAGGCTCACAACTTTGTCTCGGGGCCAGCTGCCTGCAGGGTGGGGAAGGAGTCCCGGATCTTTGCCACTTCCATGGCACACAGGTGCCCAAAGACTTTGTTGTACCAGTCAGGAGAACGGCCCCTGGGGAGGTAGAAGCAGGCAGGCATGAGTCATGGGTTCTGCCCTGGAGCCCTGGGCAGGAGGGAGGAAGGAAGGCCTCGCCCCAGCCCCCAGGGATCGATGGCGCAGGGCAGAGGTGGGGAGAGTGCCGCGGCCGAAGGGGCCTGGTACCTGAGATCAGCGCGGCAGATGTGAGTGAGCCGGGAGCGGCCCAGGCCGCAAGGCTCCATGAGGTACTGGGAAGTGAGCACCAGGGCCCGCACCCCTGACTCTGGCACGGGCTGCTCCGGATCCAGGGACTGGGAGACTAGCAGGCAGCCGCCGCGGGGCAGGTCGGAGCGCCACATCCTGTGGGGAAGGGACACACACACGGTCAGGTTCCCGGCGTCCACTCCCAGTCCACCTCCCTGGTCCTGCGCGCACGGCAGGCCGACAGCCAGAAGCCCTCACCGGAGCACCACAAAGTCGCGGCAGGGATGGGGCGCCATGCTGTCGGTGACATAGTGGTACAGCTCCACGCCCGGCGTCAGGGCTTCCAACACCTGGGCCCGCAGCAGGTCCTCGTCCCAGAGGGCCCTCTCCCGCAGCACACGGTGTAGCACCACGGCTGGAGGGGCCGCCACCTCAGTGGACGCCTTCCACACACGCAGGGGGTGCCCGTCTGGCGCCTGCGAGCCACGGGAGTGGGGACGGGGGACAGCCATCAGAGCTGGAGAACACCCACCCCGCCCCTCCCAGCTCCAGCCTGCCCTCGCTTCAGCCCCTGACAAGGGAAGGCTGCAGGGGTCCAGCAGGCTGACTGCTAACCCTAGCCAGATCCGGACAGGCCGTCCCTGTGCTCCCTGTCCTCTCTCTCCTTTCTGGATGTCTGCTTCTCCACCTAGTCAAAAGCACAGAGAGATGGCGAGACACAAGTCCTCTGGGGCTTACCAGGCTCTACCATGAAAGGGACACGGGGCTTGGAATTTCTGGAAGTGAACAGGAAGAGAAGATGGTGATCATCCTCAAGGAACCCGCCATCTAGCACAGGCGGGAGGACAGGGGCACAGCTGCCACTCGGCGGGTCTTCCGTATGTGCCAGGCGCCGTGCCAGCCTCTCATCCCGATCCCAGGAGGGAAGTTTCACCATGACTGGTGTATACACAGCAAACCTCGGCCTCGCGGTCTTACTTGGTGTGGGAATCCAAGAAAGAGGATGGCTAGCGCCAAGAGAAGGACAGAGAAGTCACCTCCGGTCCAGGACATGACAGGAGGCTCTGACCGAAGGAGAGGGCATATCAAGTTGAGGCTTCCTGTGGCTTGGGACATGTAATGCTCGGGGCAGGTCAGCCGGGGCCGGAGCACAAAGGTGCAAGTGTGAGCACTCCGCACGGCCGTGGTGCAGAAAGATACGGGAGGTGAGGCTCTGCACGCACGGAGCTGACGTGTCTGCAGTGGGGCTTTGGTACAGGAATTCCGGCCGGCGATGCCCAACAGAGAGCCCCTGGTCTCATCGGGTTCTCGGGTCCTGAAGGTCCTTGGCTCTGCCGGCTGACACCGTCCAAGATCAAGCCGAGGCACGGTGCGACTGACGGGACTCTGGACCTCCCTGCCTGCCCTGCGAACTCTCCCAGCTCCGCGGCAGCCACGGGCAGTGTGCTACTCACCTTCCTGCAAGCCAGCTCCGTGTGCTGGGGCCCTGGCATACTCATCCAGCCCTTGAAGCGCTCGGCAGCGTCACGGAGCAGCTCCTGGACGCTCTCCTCCATGTAGAGGCTCAGGCTCCTGCCGGCAGCTTGGGCCTGCCGCAGCTCAGCCAGGCCCGGTCCGGGAGGGCTGAGCTCAGCCGCGCTGTAGGAGCCACATAGTTGCAGCACCATGTCCTGGGGGACCTGGGAGAGCACACATGCACTAGGGCCGTGGGGAGCAACAGAAGGTCAGGGGCCATCAGTCCCAGAACCCATGGGATCTCTCGGGTCCATGTTCAGGGGCAGAGAGGCCTGGCCACGGCAGTGAGGTAGATGAGAAAGCTTGTAAGGCAAGAGTTGGAAGTTGAGGGGGTATGTGTCAAGTTGGGCCCTGTCCCTGACTGTGGGTGCAAACCTCTGGCCTGGTGGTTCCCCTGGATCTGGGCCTAGAGTTACTCACTTGGAAAAGTTTCTTGCAGTCACTGATCATGTGTGATAGGCCCTGGGTGGCAGCCATGTTCTCACTCAGGTCCCTAGGGCCCGGCCGGCCAGCCAGGCTGCGTTTGCTCCTGATCCTGGAGGGAAGGGGAGGAGAGGATGGCGCACGGGCACAAGACAAGATGGATGACCAGCTGGCTTCTAGCTCCCCCGAACACAAAACAACCCGCTGCCCTTTAGAAGGCCCTGCTTCCAAAAACATCCAACCGGTCCCAGACCCCCGAAGAGTCAGGCTGACCCCTTGTGGTGACGCCTGGGAACTGCAGGGCCAGCCCTCAAGGGTCCGCAGCCCAAGGGGGCCCAGACCCTCCCCGCCTGGCCCTGCCACATCCTGCCCTGTTTCACCTGGGTGAGGGGCTATCCTTCTTGGAGACGTTGAGATGGAAGATGGAAGGTGCCAGGCACACTGCTAGGTTGCCGGCTGTCATCTGGTTTTCTTCAGCAGAGGCGATGTCACTTAGGAAATAGAGCAGGGTCTGTAGGACCTCGCGGTTCTCATCGGGGAGCAGCAAGGTGGCGGCCTGCGCTGCTGCCAACCACTGATCCTTGGGGAGGACTGTGAGGAAGGAATGGCAGAACGGCTTTCTTATTCCCCTAGAAGCTTCCGGCAACAAGTCTCCTGCTTCTAGGAACGCAGAGGGCACAGTGGTCCCAAAGGAGGTCAGTGAGAGGAAAGGGTAAAGATGGGCTCTGGGAGGTCTCTGCGTACTAGATCAAGCCCCACTCTAATGTACAATGTAACCTTAGGGAAGCCCCTGCCTTTCCTCGGGGCCTCAGTCCAGGTCTCCATATGAGGGGTTTGGGGAATAGAGTGTGGTCTCCCTCCAAGGGCCTTCCAAGCTCTGGATAGCAGATCTTCCAACGAGCTCATTCATGCCCACACCGGGTTCATCTCCCACAAGCCCCAGGATTCAGGGAGATCGAGAACGGGGCAGGATGCTGGGGACAGGTGCAGGTGACTCACGCTGGTAGATCTGCAGGAAAGTGGTGGTGAGCTTGCTGGTGAAGATAGGCTCTGGTAGGTCCCGGAAATACTGCTTCAGCAAGTCGGCCACATCGTAGGCCGACTGGCCGTCATAGCAAACATTGTCTGGCGAGGTCTCATTCATTTGGCGCAGGTTCTGGATCCTGGACTTCACCCCCGACTTGCGGAAGATGCCCACCTGGTCCATGCAGGGAAGGGAGGGAGGGAGACATGCAGGGCAGGGGTGGGGTGGGGAGGAAGGTTATGAGGCCAGCCCTGGACCCGGTGTCAGGAGCGTAGGCCACCCCAGAGACTTCCAAGCCTGCCGGGCAGGCTTCCTGCTGGGCAGGGTAGGAGAAAAATGGCAAAACCAAAGAGAAGGTTTTTATAGCCTCAGGGTCAAGGAGAAAGATGGCTGTAGCAGGAATGAGTAGGAAAAGAGGGGCCGAGGCTAAGGCAGGCTCCTACAGATGGGGCGTACAGTGCCCGGGCCAGAAAGAAGCTGGCAGAGAGCCGGGCAGAGGGGGGCTTCAGCTTAGGAAGGCCCAGAAGGGTCTCTAGTGGGCCAGAAAGGCCCGAGCGGCTCCCCTCCCCCACTCGTCAGCCTTGGCTTTCCTCCCCAGCGCCATCTCTCTGCAGGCCCCCCGCAGGGCTCACCTGGTCCAGGCACTGGCTGCGCAGGTAGCGCATGGCTTGCTGAATGCTCTGTGGCAGCGGCTGGCCGGTGCGCTGCACGTGGATGAGGGGGGGCACCCCGAACACGTGCTGGCCCCGGTAGTCCGGGGTCTTGTGCCTTTTCATGAACTTGGGCACTGACCTGTTTGGGGGAGTGGCAAGAGGTCCGTGAGGGGTGTGGGGTCGGCCCAGACACAGCTTGGAGACTCCGCAGTCTCAGGGGGCTTGGGCAGGGATGCGGGGCTGAGAGACACACCACGTCCCCAGGGTCAACACTGCCTGAGCACGTGCTCGGGGCCCGGCCCTAGGGAGTCACAGAGGCATCCAGGGAGCTCTCGGTCTGCTTAAGGGGATAATTGTGTCAACAGGCAGGGACAGTTTACATGGTCAGGAGTGGAACAAGCAAGAACTTAGGGGAAGACCCACAAGGAAGGAGAACTATACCTAGCGGATCAGAGAAGGCCTCAGGGAGGATGTGGAAATTCAGCAGGCTCTCGAGGGATAGGTAGGTGTTGTCCCAGAGGAGAAATGGGGAAAAGGCATTCCAGGCGGAGAGAACAGCATGGAGAGAGGCAAAGAGGCAGGAAGAAGAGGACGGCCCACTCAGGGAAGGACAACGAGCCCACTAGCCTACATGGTGGCATTGCTTGAGGGCGGCAGGCTAAGAACCCCAGCAGCTGGGGCAGGGCCAGAACACGAAAGGGTCAGGATGGCAAGGAAGCTGGACCTTCCCTGGCACCAGGGGGCGGAGGGGGGCGGGGCATGGAAGGGTGTTTATCAGGAGAGCAGCAACCAAAGCTGCCTTTCAGGACAATCTCACTGGCGGCAGCCTGGAGGCTGGGATGGAGGTACGGCTGGAGGACCTGGGGTCCCCGGCCCCCACTCCTCCTCGCACATGGCACACATACACACGCACGTCCCACGAGCATCCCCCACAGACCACATGCAAGCCATGCCACGGCCCCTCCAGCTTTCTGGCACAACCTACCACTGCTGGCTTCTGGGCTCCTCCCGCTTGCACCCACCTTCTGGGGCTGACCCTCCCAGGGTCCTGGAGCGGGGACAGGGAGGGAGCCAGGGCGTGGGTGAGCAGCTCCCCCCGCCTCCCCACCGCGGCCCGGGAGCACTCACCAGACCCATCCCGGCTTGTGCGGCACGGTGTACTTCTCCATGAAGGCGGTGAGCCGCAGCAGCGAGCCCTTGTGCAGGAGGTGGATCTGGCCGGCAAACTGCCGATTAATCTCCAGGGACTCTGAGTTGAGGCTGGGCCGGTGGGAGTTCTGGAAGCTGTGCCAACGGAGCTTCCTGGTGAAAGATGAGGGGGGCAGGGAAGGTCAGGGAAGCAGGTCTGGATGAATCTTAAGGAAGGCTGAGTTCTTCTGGTCCCTTTATTCTCCCCAAAGAGAGCAGATGCGGGGAGACGCGACTGCTGTTAGTGCTGCTACTGGGTCCCAGGGTGGAAAAACTGAATCTTAGTTTCCAGGGCTGCCCAGTGGCCAAGATGCTGTCAGGGAGGGTGGCACCGAGCTGAGGCCCATCTAGAGCCACCAAGCAGTACCATCATCCCCTTACCCTTCCAAGACTGCAGCAGAGGGCCTGCTCTAAGAACCCAGGATGGCAAAGCTGGGGACCAGAGACCATCTCCTCTAATACCTTTGATTTGCACATGGGGAAACCAAGGGCCAGAGAGGAGCTAGAATTTGCTCAAGGCCATAGCAGAGGCAGGCCCAGAACTTAACCGGGAGGGAACGGAGACCCTGCCCCTGGGCCTTGGGACTAAGAAATTGGCTTGAGGGAGAGTTGTGTGGCAGAGAGAGGGGCAGGAAGAGAGAGAAGAGAAAGGGCGGGGAGGGGGAGAGACAGAGAGACACAATAGAGTCCTCTGTCACCAGCCCTGCTCAAACCTCCCACCTGCAGGGTCTGGTAAGTGAGGCCCCAACGCCTGAATCTCGTCGTTCCCGTGGTGCTGATGCCTGAGGCCCAGCCAGCGAGCCTGCGGCCTCGGGCTCATTCACCGACTTTCCACTACGGTCCAGTTCACTGGAGGAGGCCACAGTGTCAGCAACGGAGTGCCTGTCTTCGACCATCAGGCTGGGGGCAGAGGTGGGCTCCCCGCCTGAATTTGCCTCCTGCCCATTATGTTGGGCTGGACTCCGGGCCTGAGCCCCGGCCTCGGCCTGTGCCTGTGCCAGGGGCTCAGCCTGCGCCCGACCCTGAACCTGAGCTGGGACCACTGACGGAACATCAGCCTGGCCCAGGGCCGAGGACCCTCCGTGGGCCAGGGCCTCCATCTGGGCCAGAGCCTCAGCCTGCCCCTCGACCTCAACTGTGGCCATCTCTAGTGATGAAGTGACCTCCTCCTCCCCTTCGTCCTCCTCCTCTTCTTCCTCTTCCTTATCTCCAGTCTGCAGGTCTGGGTAGATGGCCCGGGACCAGAGCTCTACCCGTTGCTGCAGCCCCCACACGTGCTGGAGGATATCGTCCAGGTGGGCGTAGCCGCCCCTGCCCTCGTCCTCTTCGGCTGCAGCCCCGGCCAGTAGCGGCTCCGCTGGGTACAGCTCAGGCATGTTGTCATAGATGCTGGCATGGCTGCCCGTGGAGCCGCAGGAGCCCCGGCGCCCTTCGTAGCCCCGGGGCCGACCTGGCTGCCAATCTGCCAGGCGCTGTCCATCCTCAGGAAGCAGGCTCTCGATGGACAGGGAGCGAGGGAATGTGCCTGGCTTGTGGTCCCCGGGCACGTGCACAAGGCAGTCCCCCCGGTGCACCCGCTGCGGATGCCGAAACGTGGCCACAGGCCAGGCCTCCCAGGCCCTCTGAGTCGCAGGGCCGCAATCACCAGCGGAGGTGGCTGCTCTGTTCTTGGCCCTGTAGAATCCAGCTGAGAGGAAGCCACGGCGACTGCAGAAAGAGGAGGCTTTTGTGGCCTTCTCTAAGGTGGCTGGGCCACGCGCGGGCTCCGCTTGCTGACCGCCACCCTTTTCCTTCCGCCTCAGAGAATCGAGGTGCTTAAGGAAGCTACGAGAACGGTGCTTCTTGGCTTTGTCCCGGGGACCCTCTTGGCCCTGGGTGGGGCTAAGGAGGAGCTGGTTACTCAGGCTGGGGACACGGCAGGGTGAGGGCAGGTCCGTTGGCTCCGGCGATAGGCTCACGGTGATGGCTGGTAGGGAAGTGGCGCTGAGCTCTGTGAGGACGCTCTCACAGCTGGAGGTCCCCGGCAGGCCAGGGCTCGGGGGGGCCAGCAGGTCAGAGGAGCCCCCACGAGACCAGCATTTACTTTCTCGCTGGAAAGCCCAGTGGTTGCTGATGCTACATTGCTCTTCTTCTTCTGAGTCTTCATTCTGGGGAAGGAGCCACGGGGTCAAGGTCAGAGAAGTCTAGTCCCCAAGCCCTTGTTTGTACCCCCACGCTCTGCCTCCAAACTCTTGGGGGACTTTGAGGTAAAGGGCCCCGCTTTCTGATGGAGGACATGTCCTAGATGGGGAGCTGGCTCTGGGAGCACCAGAATAAGCCAGGGCTCAGAGACGGAGCCCAGATGGATGGTAACGGTCATCTCATTAATCTAATCCCTCCTCATTTTACAGACAGGGAAACCCAGACCCACAAATGAGAAGCTACTTGCCTAAGGTCATACAATGGCATGCAGTAAGTCAGTGAGAGAGCCGGGGTTAGAATCCAGGTGTCCCGGGATGCCTGGGTGGCTCAGTCAGTTAAGCGTCTACCTTCGGCTCAGGTCATGATCCCAGGGTCCTGGGATCGAGTCCCACATCAGACTCCTTACTCAGTGGGGAAGCCTGCTTCTCCCTCTGCCTGCTGCTCCCCCTGCTTGTGCTCTCTCTCTCTCTCTCTCTCTGACAAATAGATAAATAAAATCTTTAAAAACAAACAAAAAAAGAATCCAGGTGTCTTGACCTCCTGTCCTCAGCAGCCTCCCAAGTCTCTAGGCTATAGTCTTAGATTAGAACCACAGAGTGCCAGAACTGGAAGGAGATTTTAGATTTTCTAATTTTCTATTTTGCAATATGGGGAAATCAAGGCCCAGAGAGGGGAAGAGGCTTGCTCAAGGCCACTGACCAGTCAGTGGCAGAGCCAGGACCAGGCTCCAGGGGTTTCCTGCTTCCCAGGCCAGGCCTCTGGCAGCTTAGCTGGCCCTCCTGGCTCCAGACCTCTGGTGGAGAAAGCCCCAGAAGAAACCCACAAAGCCCGACCCTGTGGAAGGACAAGGTCATCAGGCTAGCATTCCAGGGCTCCATGCGGACTAAGAATCCGTTTCTGCAATTCCAGATTGGCAGAGTCAGAAAGGCTTCTTGAGGCTATTAATGCCCCCCTCCAGTTCGGCGTAGAGATGGGGAACATGAGGCTCAGGGGTGTAAGACCTCATGGGGACATAGTTGGGGATCTTGACTTCTCAGATCATATAGGCCATGATTTTTCCACCACATTATTCTGTCTCTGCTCCCTGTCAAGGAATTCTTGCCGTCACAAAGCAGGTAGAGGAGGCAAAGAGATTTCTCTGAGGAAGGGCCATCACTAGACCAAGTTATGAGTAAACTCAGTGGGGAGAGGTGTGCCGAAGTGGGTGGGTGAGGCCATGGGCCAGGGTACTTGTTCTCAGACGCCAACCTCTAGGCCACGCTTGCCAAAACCCAGCAGGCTCATAGAACCCCTTATACTTCACTCCCAGGCTGGAGCAAGGCACCTCTCTGTCCATCCCAGACTCCCAGGACACTGGAGCTAGTTTTGCAAGTGCCCTGTGTATGTCCTGGGTTCCCTGTGGTGCCACAAGGCCCCAGGCTCCACCCTTGCCATGACTCACCTGCTTGCTTTGAAAGTGAACTTCCAGTTTCATCGAGGCACAGTTGTTCAAGGTCATCAGCCTCCTGTAAGGAAAGAAAGCAAGCGCTCACCCAAGGGTCCCAACCAAAGGCTGCGGGGCATGACCCACCAAGACAGTCCCAAGATGCCATCCACTACTTTACATGCCCGAGCCATCAAAACATCTCCCAAGACCCAGTGTTCGTGAAGGTTTCAGTGCCAGACACAATGCTCGGGAGATTGCGGCTTCTGTCCTCTGGGAGCTTATATATGCGGAATAAACCACTACAGAGATGGGGCAAGTTCAAGAACAGGGTAGACCGAGGCACAGCAGGCACACAGAGGGTGGGACAAGGAACTTCCATGAAGGGGGATTAGGCAGTCAGAGAAGGCTTCCCGGAGGACAGGGGTGGGATTCTGAAGGGGAAAGAAAACAGGGACTTCTATCCCAGGCTTCCACAAGAGGCTGTGACAAGGGAGGGAAACAGTCAGTAAACAGACCAGCGCTGGTGTGACAGGGGAGACTGAGGCTGATACGGTTGGTCAGAGCCAGATTGCAAAGGTGCCTCATGCTAAAAAAGCGTTGCTTTCTTCTGCAGGCAGTTGCACACCCCAAGCAGAGGGGAGCCTGCTTGGAAGTGGCGTCTGGTGGCCGTAAAGGGGCTAGATCAGGGCGAGGAGGGGAATGGCAGGCAGGCCAGTTAGTAGGCTACTGAAGCAGATCCAGAAAGCCGTGGTTTGGCCTGAAAGAAGGCCCAAACCCGTGTAGGTAGAGAGGGGCCAAAGCAGAGGAATGTCTGGGGAATCGAACTGAAGGGAGAAGACGAATCACGGCCAGATCTTGGCTCTCTAGCTAGAGGGCCTGAGCGCTGCGGCATCACAGACAGAAGACAGAGTGAGCGGTACGACCGCGGCAGAGGGGTGCTGTCACAGGCTGGCCTCCTCCTCTGTTGGAGGGGACACAGACTGTTTCTTTCCCCGGGGAAGCCCCAAGCCAGGCCCTGACCTCCCAGGCCTGGCCCTTAGTGCCCCCTACCTGCACAGGGCCCCCAAAGAGTCCTCGTCCAGAAAACTGTGGTCCTTCTTCACAGAGCCAATATCCAGGGGAAACAGACCTTCTGTACGGCGGAGAAAAGCCAAGATGAGTCGAGGGCAGTAAGTCAGAAACTCAGTGCCAGTAGCCCTTGAGGTGGGAAGGGGAGGCCAGGGAAGAGAGGAGGCAGGAAGGCAAAAAGCCGAGCCGAAGGAGCAAACCTGGGGTAAGGGAGGGGCCCAGGGAGTTTGGGTTGACCATCAGAGGCAAGTTCAGGGTTGAGGGAAAGGAGGGTTGAGCTGGATGAGAGGACCAACAATAAGACAGGTCCCCAGGAGATGGCAGGCCCGAGGCCTTGGGTGGCTGCCAAGAGCGAAGCTCACCCTCCCACCCCAGGGCTACTCAGACAGGGAACCTCCTCCCCGGCCCAAGGTAAACTGGGGGGAGCAGGGAAAGAGTGAGGACAGAGAGGACAGTATGCAGCCAAACAATGCCTCATTTCCTCCTACTGGTCCAGACAGGGGAGCCCACTCCCTGGGATGTAGGAAGGGGAGGGGAGAGAGGAAGGAGTGGGATCAGAGGACAGAGCATCCAGGAAATCCCACACCTCTCTGCCTGACTGCTAAAAGAAACCCATTTTCTCATTTAACTAACATTACTTGAGCACCTACTTGATGCCAGGCACTGGGGATACAACAGCGAACGAGATAAAAATGATCCCTGCCTTCGCGGAGAGACTGTATGTGGAACAAGATAATACAGTTCTAGGGGTGCCTGGGTGGCTCAGTCGTTAAGCGTCTGCCTTCGGCTCAGGTCATGATCCCAGGGTCCTGTCGTCGAGCCCCGCATCGGGCTCCCTGCTCGGCGGGAAGCCTGCTTCTCCCTCTCCCACTCCCCCTGCTTGTGTTCCCTCTCTCGCTGTGTCTCTGTCAAATAGGTGAAATCTTAAAAAAAAAAAAGAAAGAAAGATAATACAGTTCTAAATGCCATGAAAGACATTAGCCAGGGTGATAGGGTAAAGAGAGGCTGGCAGGGTGGGGGCCACTCGGAGAGAGGTGACTTCCGAGACGAGTCCTGAAGAATAAGAGGGGGTTGGCCGGGCCAAGAGCCTGGGAAGAGGATTCCAGGCAGGACTAACATTAAGGCTCTGAGGAAGGAAAGGTGTGAGCGAGTGGCAGGAAGGAGCCTGGAATGAGGATGATTCCTGGATGACTCCTGGCAGTGGGGCTTGAGTGGACGGTGGTGCCCTCGGGAGGTGGAATTTAGACCTGTTCAATCTGAGATGCCTATCAGACAGATGAGGAGAGACTGAATTGGTGGAATGGATGAATCTGGAGCTCGGGAATGAGGTCTGACAGAGATATTTGGGAATCACCAGAAAATGCACGGTACTTGGAGAAGGATCTCCTGGGAAAGAAATGTGGAGAGGGAAGAGGGGCCAAGATTGAGCTCTGGGACACCCCAACATTTCGATATCCGTTAGAGAAAGCAGAGTCTGGTATAAGAAGACTGACAGTGGCATCTAGAGAGGCAGCCAAGAGAGGCGAGGGTTCCAGAAGCTGAAGTGAGTGGCCAACTTCCCTGAATGCTGTTGAGAGATTAAGACTGGGAAGGGACCGCTGAATTTGACCACGTGGGAGTCCCTGGTGACCTGGACAAGGATTGTTTGGCTGGCAAAGCGGGAGTGAAGGCAGGGTATGGTGGGGAGTGTGGGAAGAAGAGGGAAAGTGGAAACAGCAAATATAAATAACTCTAAAGAAAAAAAAAAAAACAGAAAAATGAAGGGAAACAGCAATCGAGGCCGTGCGGGAGCTGAGATGAGGTCAGGGACCCCAGGATGCATCTCTGCAAATGGCATCCTCAGAAGTGCTACAGTGCAGGGGCCCTGGTCAAGACAAGGTACTTTAACACACTGGTGACACCAGAGCTTAGGAGAGCCAATCAGAGTGACCCACTAGAGATGACGCTGTCGTGACAGGAGCAGGACCAAAGAACACAGCTTCTTGTGTGGTTGGAGAAAGGTTCCGATTGGCCTCCTTTTGCAGATGAAAAACAGAGGGATATGGCAAGCTTTGCGGTAGGGAAGGGGGAGCAACTGAGTAACCTTACCTTCAAAAAGCTGAGCATACTGAGGGAATCCTGTTGCTCGAAGCCACTTGCATGCTCTCTTGGCTTCAACTTCTAAAACGGAACAGAGGGACACAAATAGGCAGAGAAATGGGGTTAGCTGGGGGCTGGCACTGAGCCACCCCGGGTGTACGTTGCCTCACCTTCCGCGGACAAGCACCTCCAGTCCTCGGGATCTGGAAATGGCAAGGAAGGCACGGAGGGACCTGGCATATTCGCTGCGTGTCTCAGCCAGCTGGGATTTACCTTCAGTGCCCCATACCCTACCCTCTGTATGTCCTGGCGCACCTTTCTTGAGCCTCACTCCCTGCCCGTGCCAATACCCCTGTCACTCTCCCACCCCTGCCCAAGAACAGAACCCACCAGCAGCAACTCCCAGGAAAGCGTGGAGTCAGCCACAAAATGTTCAACGATTATCATTCTCTTTCCCACGCTTATTATACCTAACATTCCCCAGCACTTTGAGAACCAAATCTCACTTAACACACACAATATGCTGGGAAGAAGGTCTTACTCTCTCTGTTTTATGGATCTCCAGACAGGCTCAGGAAGGAAGGGACTCATCCACAGTTTCACAGTTGACCAAGGTAGCAGTGCTGGGGCCAGAGTTCAAGCTCAGTCTGACTCTCACTCAGGGCTCCTACCCTTCTGAGGCGGCAGCTTCCCCAGTGCTCACCCTCCCCGACCACACATCGATTTCCAGCCCTCCCTCCCCAGGGAGCCTCCCAGGACTGCTCCAGCTCTCCCCGGTGGCTAGGCCTATGTGGTATAATCCAGTGCTGATTGTCATGGTGACACAGTGTGGGCCTGTGAGAATCTTGGAGGACACTGGTTGGGTTAGCCTCCCACCTCTGCTCTGGGAAGGCCCAGCACCCCTCCCAGCCTCAGTGGAGACATGCACCTGGACTAAAGGAGGCCAGGGTGGGCTGAATGCCGTTAGCAAAGCCCTGGGACTGCCCAGGCAGCAATGTGTTTCCTACCCAAGTGCTGCCAAGGAGCAGTGGGGTTGGGACTATGGGACCAGGCACTGTGGGGCTGGGGGATGGAGGAGGCTGCTGGCTCGGCAGAGCTGCTCTGGCCACAGAGCATGCACCCAACATCTCCTTGATTTCCTTAACGCCCATGACCAGGGGACTCCAAGGCGACTGGTGAGGTTTCTCTGAGACGGGAAGAGCTCTTTCTCTCCAGTGCTCTCCCACAGGGAAATCCAGGATGAGGTCCTGGCAGCTGGGACTGAGAAGTTAAAAGACAAAAAGGTACTTGAGAGGATGCCGGGTGGGGACACAAGGGAGGGAAGAGGGCAGAAAGGTGGAAGTCGGTCAGAAAAAACAACAGGCTTCTCAAGGGTCACACACTGATGAGGATTTGGGGAGGGAGAAGAGAAGGCTCTGGAGCCCCCAAGGGTTTTGGGGGCAAACAGGAGTGGGGCGGGGATGAACATCTGCGCGTTTCGCAGAGTGAGGGCCACCCCAGCATCTGCCTCTGCACGCAGGTGTAGCCAAGTCTGCTCATGTCCGCGATCCGTGAAGACTGGTGTGGGATGGCGCACCCGTACGCACACGCGGACAGGCCCCTCAGTCTGTGTGTGCACCCGAATCTGTATGTGCACATGTTTTTTGTGACTGCAACTTTCTAACCTATGATAAAGATCTAGGGGTCATCAGGACTTCTGAGAGGTCCTGGAAAGCGTTTGTTCCCATAGAGCTCAGCCAACAGCACTGCAGACCCTCTGGCAGGGGGCAATGCAGGCCTGGGAGAGGATGCAGGTCTCTAGGCAACAGGCCGCCTGGGAGAATCGTGCTAAGAGCTGCTGGAAGGGACTTCACATCAGCCCAGGAAGCATTAGAGGACATGGTTTTGCTGTTAGGACAGCTGAGCCAGCTGCCATAACCACCTCCCTGTCTCCTGATCCTACCACATCCCCAGAAGAAGGCCCTTCTCCATCGTCAGAGCCCCTCCCAGCAGCCAGCTCTGCTATCCCATCATTAGGACAAAGAGAAGGTACCGAAGGAGGGACCTGGTAGGAGTTTCCAGAAAGGCAGGCACAGAAGGAAACAGTGATCCCTAAAGGGCCACGAGTCTGGTATGGCCACCCCGGGCAGGGCAGCCAATCCCCAGGGATAGGCCTGCATGCTAAGAACACACCCTCAAGGTCCACTGCGGCCCTCAGTCCTTCGTGACTAGAGGCAGAACAAAGAGCAGAGGGAAGGAGAGAGGCACCTGCCTGCCCGTTACTCCTGAGCTCCCTCCTAAGCCTGAAGGAGGTGGGAGAGTGCAGTAATAAAGTCCTACATCTTAAATATCTGCACCATCTACCCGAGCCACGGAGGCAGAGCCCATAGGAGAGTGGTGAGGCCCCTGCCCCTCTCATGCTAGGCATCAGCCCTAGCCAGGGTTGTCGGGAAGGAAACAAGCTCACGTGGATGGGCACCAAGTTCTTTCACTGCTACCTAGAGCCCTCTAGCCCCTTGCTATTCCAAGTGTGATCCCTGGACCTGCAGCATCAGCATCACCAGGGACCTTGTTAGAAATGCAGAATCCCAGGGGCGCCTGGGTGGCTCGGTCGTTGAGCGTCTGCCTTCAGCTCAGGCCATGATCCCGGGGTCCTGGGATCGAGCCCCAAATCGGGCTCCCTGCTCCGCGGGAAGCCTGCTTCTCCCTCTCCCACTCCCCCTGCTTGTGTTCCCTCTCTGGCTGTGTCTCTCTCTGTCAAATCAACCAATCAATCAATCTTAAAAAAAAAAAAAGAAATGCAGAATCCCAGACCTACTGAATCAGAATTTACATTTATTTAACTAGATCCTGAGTTGATTTGCATGCACATTAAAGTTTGAGAAGCACTGGCCTATATCACCTAGTACAAGGATTCTCACCCTTGGATGCACATTAAAATCAGCTAGGAAGCTTAAAAAATACCAATTTCCTGGGGCCCCAGCCTCAGAGGCTGATGTAATTGGTCTGTGGTGAGGTTCTACAAATCAGCACTTTAAAAAAGCTACAGTATGGGGCATACTGAGGCCCAAGGGACTTCTCCAACTCCCACAGAGTTACATGTCACAGCTGAGACCATGACCCTGATCTTTTATTTTTCTTTAAGTTTTTGTTTCAATTCCAGTTACTTAACATACAGTGTTATTTTAGTTTCAGGTATACAATATAGTGATTCAACATTTCCATGCATCACCCAGTGCTCATTACGACAAGTGCCCAAGTCCTTAATCCCCATCACTGATTATACCCATCCCCCCAGCCACCTCCCCTCTGGTAACCATCAGTGTGTTCTCTATGGTTGAGCACCCGTTTCTTGCTTGCTTGCTCTCTCTCTTTCCCCTTGCTCATTTGTTTTGTTTCCTAAATTGTCTTTCTCTGACTTATTTCGCTGAGCATAAACTCTCTAGCTCCATCCACGTCGGTGCAAACAGCAAGATTTCATTCTTATTTATGGCTGAGTGATATTATATATATATATATATATATACCACATCTTCTTTATCCATTCATCAATTGATAGACACGTGGGCTGCTTCCATATCTTCCCTATTGTAAATAATGCTGCAAAAGACATAGGGGGTATGTGTATCCCTTTGAACTAGTGTTTTTGTATCCTTTGGGGTAAATACCAAGTAGTGCAATTGCTGGGTCATAGGGTAGCTCTATTTTTAACTTTTTGAGGAAACTCCATAGTGTTTACTGGAGTGGCTGCACCAGCTTGCATTCCCACTAACAGTGCAAAAGTGTTCCCCTTTCTCCACGTCCCCTCCAACACCTGTTGTTTCTTGTGTTGTTGATTTTAGCCATCCTAACAGGTGTGAAGTGATATCGAACTGTAGTTTCGGTTTGCATTTCCCTGATGGTAAGTGATGCTGAGCATCTTTTCATGCAGCTGCTGGCCATCTGGATGTCTTCTTTGGAGAAATGTCTGTTCATGTGTGACCCTGATCTTTTCATTTCCTGTCCAGCTCTCTCTTTTCCAGTGAGTTATGCCACTTGCCCTCAGATGCCAGGTAAACAAAGGGTTTAGACTCCAAGGAACCAACTCCAGGTCCCCCCAGTTTTTTCCACCCTTCTGATATAGTGGAGTTACAAGCCTGAGTTGAAATCCTGGTGCTGCCAGTCACGAGCTCTCTGACTTTGGGCAAGTTATTTAAACTCTTTTAAGACTCAGTTTCCCCCTCTGTAAAATGGAAGTAATAGAGTCTACTTGGAATAACTACTGAGGGCATTAAGTAAAATACCGGAGAGGAAAAAAACAAACAAAACCCTGGCACATAGTACAAGCACTCCCCACTAACTGAAGGGTCCCAGGAAAAAAGAACAAACAGAAGAAAGAGGCCCAGCTGGCATCTCCTTTCGGGTCTGGAAAGTGGCTGCCTCCACATTCCTGTCAAAATTGCAGCCAAATGGCTCTGGGAAGTGCGGTTAGTTAGGAGGCAGACATTTCAAAGAGGCCACAATAGCTCCAAAAAAACAAAGGAGCCAAGGAGTTTGAAGCAGGGCTACGGACTGAATCCCCAGCAAGTACTCCCTGGCAGGAATCTGGAGAATGTAATGGGCCATTACCCAACAGGATGTCAGGGACACTGGCTCCCAACAATACACCACCTCATGGAGGCCTGGGAGGCCCTGAGGCTCCCTCCCAGATGGAGCAGTCAGAGACATATGTCTTGGTGATTAAGGACCGAGCTAAAGCGCTTTGCGTTCATCCCTCCCACCCGTCCCAGCCTGCCCAGGCTGGGCCCAGAAATGACCAGCCACCCCCAGGAGAGTCCACTCACCTGAGGTTGGGGCCCCAGTGTCGCAGACTAAGGATGGCCTTATGTGCCCGGCGGGGAGAGTGACACCGGGCAGGCTGAGGCGAGTGATGAAGGAATGTCTGTAACCCCTAGTCCTGCTTCTATGTCCAGATGTGCAGATTTCAGCAGTTTCAACCGCTATATTCTGGAGGCCATGCTCTGGCCAAGGCTAGGATGATATGCTGGGGCAGGTCAGGAATGGCACTCAGCTGGCACAAGCTGGATTCCACAGAGATTTAAGCCCGGACTCTCTCCCTGGGGAGAGTCCCAGCTGATCTGAGCCATAAGAATTGGGGAAAAGGGCATACTCAAAAGCTCCAGGGTCAAATCAGGTCTCAAGGCCATGCGCACAGGTTTCCTGGAGGGAATGTCCAGGAAAAATGGCTGAACAGCAGCAGATGATTTCAGACAGCAATCTGCACCTACACTTACGTAGGCCACATACCAGGATCCTCTTAGCACAGAGCTTTTTTCTATTCAGAGGAGGATGGAATGAGGAGAAAAGCAGGGCTTCTGTTCCTGAGAAACACTATATGAACAAGGGTAGTTTATGTACTCAGGAAAGGGGCAGCAACATCTCCCATGGAGGAAATGCAATAATGCTCAAAGATGATAGAACTGAGTTGAAGAAAGAGCTTTTTCCAGTCAAGCTAGCTCCCCTACTCGCTGCCTAAGTCATTTTAGCCAATTTGCTTCATCCCCTAAGCTTTGGATTTTGATCTATGTAGTGAGGACCAACAGCTTTCCTGCCTACCTCCATGGTTACTGTGTGGAATGGGTCAGGTTTTGCCTGGTTTTGAAAGTGGCTGTATGAAAGTTATCATTAGAGAGCACTACTTTTGTTAAGACTACCTGAACTTGGTGTCTCTCTCTCTCTCCTGGAACTAGTATTACACTGTACGCTAAGTGAAATTTAAATAAAAAATTTTTAAAAAGAGTATTTGACCTTGGTGTACACACATTCACAGTCTTTAAGGCTCAGTTCAGAGTGTGTCCTACTTGTAAAAAAGTGAGCATGAGCCAGGAGGAAAAGAAAAGGTAACCGGCAACTAAGTTGACTGGGAGGTCAGGCCTCACCCAGCCAAGATCACCAACCCCACCCTCTTCATGCCACACTCAGGGGACTTGAGTCCTTCCGTCTTATGGTCACTCAGTGGACTATGAGAGAGCTGCCCAGACCCCACTTCTGCCTACTCTTTCCCAACCCAAAACCCAGCTCAGGCATAGGTACCAGGTAAGACCCAGGGCCCAAGACAAGTAATGAGTGGATGTCACAGAGGCCCAGATCAACGGGCTCTTTGTTACTGTCAAAAGAGTAACCTCTCAACTCAAACTGCACATTATAATCTGAGAGCTTTTAAAAATTCCAGGGCCTAGGGAGGCGCCTGGGTGGCTCAGTCGATTAAGCGTCTGCCTTCGGCTCAGGTCATGATCCCAGGGTCCTGGGATCGAGCCCTGGTGGCGGCATCATCACCATCATCAGGCTCCCTGCTCAGCGGGGAGTCTGCTTTCCCCTCTGCCCCTCCCCCCCAACTCATGCTTGCAAGCACACGTGCACTCTCTCTCTCTCTCTCTCTCAAATAAATAAAATCTTTTTAAAAATTCCAGTGCCTGGGCCCCAGTCATGACCAATTAAATTAGAATCTCTGGGAAAGTTTTCATTTGTTTTTGAGAGCTTTCCACATGATTCTCAGTACAGGCAAGGTAGAGAACCACTGCCCTGAACAAACACGGCCAGCTAAAAAGTCACAGCGTAGGTCTCTGGAAAGATTCTAGCCAGAGGCTATACTCAGGTCCATTCTGGTCACTGGTCCATGTTCTCTCTAGGCCCAAGTGAAGGAGCAAGAGAGCAATGAGCAGTAATACGAATGCATATGGTGGGACAGGGGAGGGTGAGTCTGTGGGTGTTTGCGAAAGTAATTTATTCAAACAGTTAGCTGACCTACTCCATAAGGAAGTTTTGAGCAAATGTGCTGACTTCCTTTGCCTTACTTTGCTTTCTATTTGGAAAGACATCTCCTTCATGGCCCTCGCTCTAGGATGAATGTCTCCCAAACGAGGTCTGGGATCAGCATGGTCTCTCCCACCTTTAGTGAGCCCAGGAGGAAAAGCCAGCGTTCTGAGGGAGCAGAGAAAGACCTGGAATGCCACTGTCTGTGTGACAACCCAAGTTTCCAAGGTGGGCTTTGCAAGGCCGAGCTGGTATTCCAGGTAGGCAGAAGGGCCCCCCACCACTCCAGGCCCTGCCGCTATAGCTGGGAAATGCTAGGTCCTGGCAAACAGATCGTCAGCTCATTTCTCTTGGTGGATGCAAAGCCCTTTGCCTTTGCCCACCTTCACTCCCAGAGAGGGATCCTTTAAGGAAGAGATGTGGGCTTCCTGGCAGGGGCTTGTATGTCACTTGGCCCCAAGTGGTTATTAGCAGCTCCCTTCACCCTCCCATAAGGATATATCTAAGGAACCTAGGCCACAGGAAGTGTGCCCACCCGACCTTGAGCCTTGGATCCCTCAGAGGCGGCGCATCATTCAAATTTACACAAAAGCTGCAACACGTGACTGCCTGGCTATGCCCCCCCACCCCGGAGGGACAGAGCGAGAGGAGCCCTCACAAGGGCTCATACTAACAGCTGTCATGACTTCTACGGCTGCCAAGACTGTAATCACAATTCTTACTAGATTCCTACGGGGCAGGGGGCAAAGGGGGGAAAGAGGCAAGACCGAAATAGCTCTCATCCCACATTCCAAACCCCACGGTAGGGCTGTTGGATTTCAAGCAGCCAGCTTGGCGGTGCTAGCCACTGGCTGGCCTCTAGCTTGTTAGGTCGCAAGGCAGGACTTGGGGCCCCTGCTGCACCTGTTGGGGTGCCAGTCTTGATCTCAGCCAGAGCTACAGCTGGACGCCAAGCTCCCGGGCCCGTACGAGCAACGCTTCCGGAGTCTCCCTGTCAGAACTGCGGCACCACCAAGGCACACAGCCCAGGAAGGGACAGTACCATGCGACTGGGTGGCAACGCAGTGAAGCCACTGAATCTTCCTGCTGGCTAGTGGCAGGTTGATATGTGTGGTCCCTGTTCTAACCCCCCTCTCTCCTTAACGCTCCACGTCCACACCAAAGCCAAAGGGAGTCAGGGAGTCTCAGGGAGTCTCAGCCAGGGATAATGTTATGCCCCAGGGACCTCTGGCAATGTCTAGAAACATTTGTGGTCATCGCAGCTGGAGAGGGATGCTATTAGCACCTAGTGAGTAGAGGCCAGGGATGCTGTTCAGCATGCTGCACTATCCGGGACAATGCCCCCAACAAAAGAAAGGCTGACTCCAGACCCGAAGGGTGACACTGAGGTCGGCCTCCACCTTCCCTGGGGGCCTCAGGCACCCCCTCCTTGAAGATGTCCTGAGGGATGAAGCAAAGACTGGATGCCCGATTCAGTGGAGGTCCCTTGTCTCTGGACACTGTCAATCCCTTGCAGCCAGGGTCAGGTCAGCCAGGGACAGGTGGCAGTTCGAGTTTAGAGTTTTTATACAAGAACCCCCCCCCACTCCCGCCAACCGGGCCCCTCTCCCCCACGAAGCTGTAGCCTGAGATCTGGTATGCAGCTTCAAGTGAGGGAGGCTCAAGAGGGCCCTGTGGCTAAACCAGGCCTCTGGCTTCCTGGGGCTGCTTGAAAATTGGGGCCCAGAGTCCAGCCTGTGGTCTCCGAGGCTGGTACTTGATACTGCAGGGTTAAAGCACGCACCTGACATTCTTGCCCAGCCCGTGAAGGTCAAAACTGCCACCTACTCTGCTGCAGTCACTCCATTAGCTTTCTTGCCCTCAGGGGATCCTGCCCCCAACCCAGTCCCAAGTGCTCTGACAAGGTCATGGTTACAAGGAAGGACTGGTGTTTTGGTAAGTCATGCACTACTCCATCACCTCCAGTCGCCAGCCTGGAGGCAAGAGATGCCAGCCTAACTGGTCTGGGGCAGATGTTAGACCAGTGGTAACGGCTCTCCACTACGGCACAGGTGGAAAGATTACTGGACTGAAGGTCAGGAGAAATACATTCTAGCCTTAACTGTACTAGGAACTTGTTGGATGACCGTGGGCAAGCCACCAACTCTGTCTGGGCCTCAGTTTTTCCGTCTCCTAGTGGCCACTCACCAAAATCTAGACCCAGAGCAGGGGGATGTGTGATTCACACTGGCTGATTCAGTAGAGGGAGCTATCCTCCTCCTGCACATTCTCTTCTGGGAGACTCCAGTGAGGGTGGTCAGCGGGGATCAAGACCAAACCCATCTTCCCTTCCCACTCTGGCTCTCCTGCTTTCCTGCCTCCCAAGGCACCCGAACACCCAGGCTTAAACCACTAGTCATCCTGTTCTGTCCTCTCTCGACTCATGTATTTAGTCACCAGGTTCTATCGACTTTTCCATCAAGCGGTCACGGTTTCCCAAGCCCAACCGTGCTCTAGGCTGGCATGCCTGGATTACTTAAGCCCTCCAATTTCCCGGCCTCTAGTCTCTCCTTTCAACAGGTTGTCCTGCCAGCTTCTTCTCACAAGAGCCCAGCTCTGACCTGGCCACTCTCCTACTCTGCAGCCTAGCAGGCTCCCCACTGCCCACAGCCCAGAGCAGACACCAGCCTGCTTTCCACCTGGCACTCGAGGCCTCCTACACCCTAGACCCAGCCTGACTTGAAGCTGCAAACCCCCATTATTCATCAAGATGGAGGTCATACCCCGCCCCCCATGAAATCTTCCTCCCCTGACCTCTCACTAACCCCCTACCACCCAACGGCTCATTCAGATTAAGTGACCCCCTACACATTCCCATTACCTTCTCAGTGGCACATGAGACTGTCTACCCCATTCAACTGGAGTCCCACGGCATTGGATCCTATTGGTCTCAGTATCCCTACTGCAGTGTGGTAAGGGCTACAGAATGTTCTGGCAACACCTAGACGGGAAGTCCTGCTTTCCAGCTAAACAGTGCACAGGCCTCTGACTCCACCCATTCCTCTGGCATCACTACAGCAAAGACACGGAACTGAGGAGACACGCTTGCAACTCGGCCAACTAGATAGCCGGCAGAACACCTTGCCCCAGGGCAGAAACCACGGGGCCAGGAACCAAGGCCCAGAGGTGTAAAAAGGGAAAATAATCTCTGCCTGAGGGTGAAGGCATTCTGGCCTCAAGGAACCCTCAGCTCTTTCTTCCCAAGCTCCTGTGAGGGCACACGAGAAGGGACATGCGCCATCTCCTGCTTCCTCTCTTGGCCTGCAAAGTCTTGGCACTCACCCATTTTGACCCTGTGCCACCACTTTTACATCCCACACCCCCCCCCCTTGCCTACTTCCTTTTCCTTTTGCTGAGGCCAAATATAAACTCCTGGGCAGGAAATGCCTTGAAGGAGCCTGGCCCCACCCTGAGATTCCAGAAAAAAAATTGTCTCTTACTGAAAGAAAATGGGCCCGAGAGAAGTAGCCTCTTCACAGGGTCTGTTCCCCCTCTGGAAGCCAGTGGACACAAGCCTCCCCTGAGCCCTGCAGCCAAAGGGAGGGCTGTGATTCTGGGCAGAAAGGGGAGGGCAGGGGCCTTCCTTGGCTTTATGGGCAGGGTGTGGCAACATGCATGCTTAGGCCATGTGGGGTGAAGGGAAGGAGAATCCAAAATGGTGACCTAACAGCTGTGTAATATCTAGAAACAGAGGTTTTCGGGTACAGTGGGAAGACTAACAGGCTAACAATCTGAGAATGTGGCTTTTAGTCGTGGCTCTGCTACTTCTCAGCTGTGGTTGTGTTCCTTATTGATAACAATACTTATGATACTGAATGTATTTATTAAGAATAATTAAGATTAAACACTAATACTTACTGAGTACTCACTACGTGCCAGGCCCTGAGCTAAGAACTTTACACAGATTACACTGGGCAAGACTTAACTTCTCTGTGCTTTGGTGTCCTTATCCGTAAAATAGCGATATGATTATATCACTGACAATAGGAGGTTTTTGCAAGTATAAAATGAGATAATAACAACAACAACCAAAGGGTTCTGAGTCATTATTGTGTCCCAGGCATAGGTACTTTTTATATGGTTTATATCACTGAATCTTGACAACAACCCTCTGGGGGTAAGTGCTATGAAATTTCTATTTGACAGATGAGAAAACTAAGGCCCAGAGAGATCGAGTAACTTGCCCCAAATCAGCAGCTAGGAAGTGGTGGGTCAAGGTGCAAATCCAGGCAGTCTAGATCCAGAGTCCTCCAAGTCCACCCAGTTAGAATACTCTTCATTAAATAGGAGAAGTCACCTTGGCCGTAGACACAAGAAACATACACCAGGAGTTTTGCAGCATGAACCCTTAGTCTGAAGTAACCTCCCATCAGTGGAGAAAACACTTGACCATCCCACATCTCATGTGCTCCCTATGACAGCCCTGTCCAAAGCAGACCTACTGCACAAATGGGGAAACTGAGGCTACAGAAGGTCAAGTGGTTTCCACTGGAATACGGACGGGGGCCAGGAGCCTGCCGAAATGCCCATTGCCATCCTGTCAATCTGTTCCCATGTTGTCTCCCTAGGATCTCCCCTCCAAATCCACTCCTACTTGGTGCCAGGCCCCGTGCTAGGCACCAAGGTCTGAAACTGAACAAAAGCCAAACTCTCCTAGAATACCTGACCAGACCTGCTACCAGGCCCATGCTTCCCAGGGAGGCAGAAGCTAAGATGGGCTGTCCTCTGAAGCACTCTCTGGCCTCTGTTGGGAGACAAGATCACAGAGAATGAGCTCGAAAGCAATGGAGCTGACAGCTGGTACAGCCTATGGGAAGGAAGTTTGTAGCCCCCCGAGGGCCCTGAGGTGGGAACATTGTGGGGAGGGCTACAGCTTCTGGACAAAAGCTTACCCCTCCCCATGCCCAATACCAGCATGGGTCACACCAGCTGGAGGGGTCACGCAAGTTAATCCAGCCAAACTCCTGCCTGCCCCTAACCACCCACACCTTCTAAATAACGAAATCTGGTTGTCAGGAAAGATCATTATAACGTCTCTTCTTCCCTGATACCAGCCAGCACCCTGTTTTCCACCCCTAGTGCTAGAAGGTGCTAATTAGGCAGGCCTGCCGCTGTCAGAACGACCTCCCCAGCCTCCTCCTGCACACCCTCCCCCAACAGTGCAGCTCTGCTTTAGAGCCTTGATACCCAGCCCTTTGATTCTTCTCTCCTCTCCATCTGTCCACCTTGGTGGGGAGAGGGCAGGCAAGGGCCTAGGGACTGTGTGCCCAGGAGTGACTGATCACTGGTGGGTAAAATAAGCAGTCAGGGGCAGAAGGGAGACCCAAGCCCGAGCTCTGGCCTCCTGGCCGGGCACCCGAGAAAGGGAGAAGAAGAGGCATGGCACAGTTGCTAAGGGTGTGGGCGGTGGACTCAGCCTGCCTGGGTCCTGATCCCAGTTCCATCATTCCCTAGCCAAGTGACCTTGAGTATGTTCTTCCTTTAGACTCTCCCTGCCTATTTCTTCATATGTAAAATGCGGATAAGGATAGTAGTTCTTACCTTACAGAATTACCATGGGAGCTAAATAAGTTCAAATGTGTCAAGAATTTAGAAGAGTTTCCTATGATTATTGTCATTATCATGGTCAAAAATATCACTCGAGGAGGCCAGAAGGATCCCTCCCTACAGGGTGGGCGTGGCCAAGGAATGCTTTTTGGGAGGAAGTAGAAGCTGAAAGACAGAGAAGTCCAGACCTAAGGCCTAGCGGGCAGCATGTTTGAGCACCGCACAGCCCCAGGTCAGTGAAAAACAGCAAAGAGGCAAGGTGGCAGAAAGTACCCCTAAATAACAATAATAGTGAGAAATCTGTTCATATTATCGGATTTACTACTCACCAGGTAGGTAGGTACATATAGCTCCATTTTATAGCTGACAAAACGGAGGCTCACAGAGGTTAAGTAATTTGCCCAAAGTCACCCAGTGCTGTTTATCCCAGAGCCCCTGCTCCCCACCATGACACTTTCCTGCCCCAAGCTCTGTGTATACAACTCAGCATGCCTTTGGCTTCATCTCTATTCTGGCCCGTTTCCCACACGCCCCTCTTTGCTTTTCCCATTTAGAAAGGCCTGCTCAGGTGGGGGGCTGCTCAGGCCAGATGTCTGGGGCCAAGCACTTCCCAAGCTGCCTGCTGGTAGCCCCAGCCTGACTTGACCTTGGCCTGGAGCAGAAAAGCTGGCTGCAAGTGCGTGTCTCACACCTCAGACAGGCCAGCCTTTGGCCAGCCCAGATAAAGGACAGGAAATCCTTGGCCACCTCCCCTGGAGATTGCTCCCTCTACCATGGGAACAGAGTTGCAGCCTGGGCAGAGGTTCCTCTGTAGTGAGGAAGCTGCCGAGTCAGCCCCAGCTGCCTTGGCTGCCGGGTGTGGTTTGGGGGAAATAGGCAGGGCTGAGCATCAGGAGACTTGGGCTCCAAATTCTCCCTCCTCGGAGACCAGGCCCTTCCCCTATCTGGGCCCCAGGTGGGCATCAGCAAGGATCACACTGCTTATCTTACCAGGCTACTCTGAGAACAGAATGGAATCGTGGAAGTGAAAGTGCCTTGGAAATGGAAAGAAATAGGAAGACTCATCGTGGTCATCATCATCAACTGCAGGGGAGGAATGGCTGAGTTGGTGTTTCTCCCCGTCTGATTCACCCTTCTAGGCCCCACTGTGGGCATGGCTCATACTCATTTCCGGCTTCGATGCTCCTCAAAATATCCCCTTCCCCCCACCTACACCAGCTCAAGGGAAGAAAGCAAGTGGCAGGAAAACAGGATATACTGGCAGCCCCCACAGGGTACACTGCAGTCAACTCGTCAAAAGTGAGCACCTCCTCTCACCAGACTTGCCCTCTGCTATGAGGGCCCCAAGAAGAACGCCCTTGCCTCCAAGGGCTCCCCAGTCATGAGAGCTGACCGGGCCTGACCAACAAACAAATCAGAGAGTTGCATGAGGTGTTTGGACCCAGGACTCTGGGGGTTCAAAAGGCACCTGCTGGAATCACCAGGAAAAGATAATGGAGAAGTCTTGTAGAAAAGTTCAGGCTAGGGGCTCCTGGGTGAGCCGTCTGCCTTCGGCTCGGGTCATGATCCCAGGGTCCTGGGATCGAGCACCGCATCGGGCTCCTTGCTCAGCGGGGAGTCTGCTTCTCCCTCTCCCTCTGCCTGCCACGCCCCCTGCTTGTGCTCTCCCTCCCTCCCTCTCTCTCCACTCTCTCTCTCTCTCTCTCTCAAATAAATAAATAAAATCTTAAAAAGAAAGAAAAGTTCAGGCTAGAAATAAACAGAGGAGAGTGAGGGACTTCCAGAGCCCCATTTCCCATTCCCAGGGCCACCAATAGTAGCGTGTGCAAAAGACAGTAACGAGGCTGGGAAGGGGACTGGTCCCAGGTCCCTTGAGAAATACTTGGAGGAACTGAGACTGTTTGGCATACAGAAGAAGCAGGGGGACTTGGGTTCTGTCCTCAGACCTCTGGAAATCAGAGAGAACAGACACTGGCTAGGTGGTCCCAGGGGGCAGAGCTGGGACCCAGGGTTGTAGAAGCCATGGGGATATGGCATTCAGTTCAACATAAACAAACGCTTCTGGACGTCCCAGGAATGAAAGCAACTGCTTTGAAACATTGTGCTCCCAGGTACTGAAGATGGGGACACAAGAGCTGTACACATACCTGGTGGAAAGATCTAGGTTCACAAGGAGAGTTGGACCGAGTGTCCTCTAAAGGCCCTTCTCCCCGGAGCTCTGTCTGCTTCCTACCTCTGGGGTATTGTGGGAGAAAGCATAAAGGTGACTGGGGCTGGCTGAGCCCTTGGCCACTTCCCACAGAGACCTGGGATCCCAAGAGCACCTCGGGCTGCTACTACCCAGGGAGAGCAGGTGACTCATTAACTTGTGGCTGAATGGGTCAGAGGGTGGCCACTTGGGACACACACAAACATGGGGAGGGGGCTGGAAAGCAAACTGCACAAAAGCCCATGGCTCAAGGAAAACCCAAGCTGTGGCAGTTCAAGGCCTTTTCAGCCCAAACTGACCAGCCAACTGGCGAAATTTAGTGACCGGGCCTGGCAGAATTTAAAGCCAACTGACCTTTGCCTTGTGGACAAGCAAAAGGCTTTGGTTGGGAATGCATAATCTTTGGCTGGAATGGAACCTGAGAGACCACTGAGTGCACGCCACCTGCCCTGCCAGTTTTAAAATCGTGGAAACTGAGGCCCAGAAAAAGCAAATGTCACTCATGCAGAGGCAGCTACAGAGAGGCACAACCAGAAGCCAGGCTTCCTGACTCTGTCCCTAAATGTTGGTTCCTTCTTCTTCTCACTGAAATTGCAGAAAACCGCTTGGGGTCCAGAGCTTTCCCAATGGGACCTGGCCTGACCCTTCCCAATTCCCACTGCTTGTCAAGATACAGGCTCTTGCAGGAGGCCTCAGCCTTACAGTGGTGGCTGCGATGTGGCTGACAGCCCAGGCCCCTGCCTAGTGTGGAGGAGGGACCCACAGCTGCACTGAAAACGGACACACGCGCAGCCCCACTAATGGCAGATCCTTTGGGTGGGTATTTCTCGCTCTTTCAGACTGACCTGAGTGGGGGGGTCAAGTGCTCCCGGAAACCCCCAGCGCCTTCTGACTCTGATGCCTAAAGATCCCCCTTACCCCACTGGCCATCTGAATCCCTATCAACCCAACTCCCTGACCCTCTCAGTAACTACCCAAACGAACGTGTGTCCTTCAGCAATGTGAGGAACGGCTTCCGTCTGCCCAAACGAGGACAGAGGGGCAGATATTTAATTGGCCCCGGAAGTTCCCGTGAAGGAATGTTTGTTAGTGTCCCCTTGGGGGAGGCGAGGGTTAAGATGGGACCCCCTTAAGGCCTGGGGTGAACAGGGAGTTAGTTAATGGCCATCCCCCAGAGGTGACTTTTCAAGGTGGTTATTATGTGGCTCAATCATTAACCAAGCAGTGGCAGGACCCCAGGCTTGTTGGAAAGGAGCCACTCCTTTCCCAAGGACAGCCCAAGAGCAGGAGGCTGCAGCCAGGGAGAGCACTCGTGGGGTCTTGCCGTCCTCTCACAGCCTGCTCTGGAGCAGTGGGAAGAGAGGCCCGGATGAGGGAAGCTCTCCCTCAGCTCCACATGGGGGTGGAGGAGGGCTGGCCCGGATGTGGAGGAAGTCAGCACACCCTTACTGAAGCGGAGGGAAAAGGGAGACAGTGAGGGTTTTTATCATGAATGAGAGAGGAAGCTCCAAGCTGGGCCTTGGTGATTAGATGACAAGCTGGGAAAGACGCTCATCCTGAATGCATCCTGTTTTGCTCCAAAGTGGCCTCAGGGACCAGGGGAGGGGCTAGGAGGAGAGGAGCCTCCCAGGAATTCTCCCAGGCCTGCTGACCTCAAGCTCCTGGGTGGCCCTGGAACTGGGGAGGCAAGTGGGAGAGGTTACCCCATTTACTGTTAGAGGAGCAAGGCACAAAGTTTCTTGTGCCTCTGGAGCGGCAGTCCCAGAGACTGCGGCTAATGCTGTAAAATGAGGGGCTGGGGCACCCTAATCGCTCCAGCTCTGACTCCGCCCGGGCCTCTCTTCAGAGGTTCAGCTCAAATGTTACCACCTCGCCTCTGTCAGTCACCTTCCCCTTAGTCAAAAGCAAGGGCTCCCTAGTCAGGCCTACCTGGGCAAAACAGCTCCCTTGCCAATTGGAAATATCAACACTGTCAGGATATCTGATGATATTAAGGGGCTATTCTAGGTGTGCTAATGGTACAGTAGCTATTTTTTATGAATCCTTATCTATCTATCTACCTATAGAACTACTTATAGATAAATTGGTAAGATGTCTGGGATTTGTTTCAAAACAAGAAAGAAGGTGAAGTAGATGGAAGTATTAATAGGCAGGTTATAGCCATGGGCTGTTGAAGTTGGGTGATGAGTACAGAGGGCCCAATTACACCCATCGTCTCTACTTTTATACATGTTTGAAAGTCTTCATAATCATTTTTTTAAAAAGCCCTCACTGAGGTAAAGACTTAGTATGCCATGAATTATTTACGCCACAAACCCCCAAACTAGATTCCCTGAAGATGGGGGTTACACTCTGTGTCCTCCGCAAGACCTAGCCAAGCCTGAACTTAATGACTAATCATTTGTACGGTACTTGCTAGTTTACAAAGCACTTAGCCATGGATCCCCTCGTTTAATCCAGTGAAGTGGAAACAGTGGGGAGAAACTAAGAGTCTGAGAGGTCACAAGGGGAGCAGCGGGGCCTGGATTTAAACCTGCCATATGTCCAGCTCCCAGGCCCCTGTCCTTCGCCCCCCACCACCCTGGATTCCTGAGGAACTTAACGTCCGCTTACCTGTACCAGTTCCCTGAGGGTCGGAGTAAACAGGGACAGCAATAGGCGACATGTGAGTTCCCAAAGTGGAGGGTTGGGCAAGAGCAGACTCAACACACAAACACAGCATTTCAGACCTGTGACAGACTGATTCGAAGACTATTAGTACCCCCTCGTCACATACACACGAACCAAGAACGCGCGCGGGTCACAGATGAAAAGAGCCTTAATAAACACTGGACAGCAATAACTGTGGGCCCAGGTCTGTGCTCAACTACTTTGTTTAGGGTTGCAGGATGGGGGAGATCACACTTCCCATCCTAGAGCCCTTGTATTTTTGAGATCGTTTATCTCTATTTTATCTGATAATAGCCTCCCAAGGGCCCAGGGCCCAAGGCCAAGGCACTTGATCTTACCCAAACCTGAAGCCCAAAGAAAAAGTTCTATTTTATTCAAGCCAGAGGCAATTCCTTCTTCCAGCCAAAGACCCCTTGCCCCACCTTCTCCAAAAAGGTGAGGGCACAGTCTGCTTTTGTTAAGCCTGCCATCCACGGAACCTGAACATTCCGTGGCTGGAACAGAGAACTCCAAGAGGGTCCTAGCAGAAAAGCGCCAGCAGCTGCAACAGCATCCAGATTAGAGACTCCTTCCTCTCCCCCCTTTGGAACCTTCTTGCTTTTGTGTTGCTGCGGGTATCCCTGTAGCTGGCTCCAGGGGTTCTCTGCTCCCTCTCCAATCCCTAGCCCTAAGGGCAGAATTTTAAAACTTCAGGAAGGCAGAGAGGGTCAAAGTTCAGGCCTCTTTGTGCCACTTTCTCGGCTCCTGTGCTCAAACTCAGGAGCCGTGCTTTAATAAGGAAGGCCCTTCCATCCCCCCTGCACAACTCATGCCCCACTCCTCAGCACTCACACAAGCTACACAGCGCCTTTGTGCACCTTCTGTCCCTCTTCTTGCTCTAAACACCTCCAGGTATCTCTCAACCGTGTCTCCTCTCCCAATGGGGGAGGGGAGCTGCGGATGCACCGCGAGGTTTAGCATACTTCTCTAACAGTTGCTTAAGAGATGGACAGAAGGCCAGTGAAGATGGGAAACGGGATTCTGTCCATGTGGTGTTTTCTAGCCCTAATGACAGAGGTCCAGGGAACAGAAATTCCAAACCCCAAATCCAGAACAAAACTGGACAGAGGTCATATGCTGCAAATGAGGACCAAACCCAGAATGTCCAGTGATAGGGCAGCTGTAGCTTTAGGGCGAATGAATCCCCAACCCCCAACACCATCATTCCCATCACACTCTTACCCAGTTGCTCCATCAACCATCCATAAACCACCTGCAGCCGTGCCTCTTTCTCTGTGCCCTTGGGCTGGCTGCCTTCCCATCCCCAGATAGAAATTGTCTCTCCTTTATTCCTGGCAGATGGAAATGAGGGGAAATTTCAGAGAGAGAGCAGTCAGAAAAGATGGTGGGTGGAGACAGCAACCCTCAGAGTGAGGGTGGGCACGGGTCCCACAGTAGGAGTCCGGGTTTGAAAATAGCCCTGGGTGTGATTCATCACCCTCTCCTCCTACGTGGGCAGACCTCGGGGCTCCAAGGGGGACAGAGACAAGCCAGGCTTCTCCAGCCCGACCTCTGGGGTCCCAGGCTCTGAGTTGGCCCCACTCCTCCCCACCTTCAGTCTGGCTGCTGTCCTGCTCACCCTTCCCGCCACTACTAGTTTTCCAGCTTGCTTGGCGGCATAATCACCACAAAGCTTTCCATCTGCATAGCTTCTGTCGCCCCAAGGATCTCAAAGACAACCTTTTACCTACCAGGGAGGAGCCTGAACCCGTGTGACAGGTCAAAATGTCATGGAAGAGACTGGCCCTTTAGATACTGAAATCCAGCCCAGCACCTGAAGTTGAGTACAGCTGAAAGTGAACAAGTGCAGTTGAAAACACTGTGGCCCGCAGAAGTAGCATGACTCACGTGTAAGGTCACATGAATTAGTGGCTGAACCCCAGTTTCCTGAGTCCTAATTCGGTGCTCCACTTTAAAGAGTGTTGGAAGAAGAGAAATGGAGAGACCCCCAGACTACCTAATTTGGAAATCCCAAAAACTTCCACTAAAAGGAAACCTTTCCTCAGAGCTTCTGTAATCCAAACCCATTTGGGACTTCATGGGGCAACTGAGCCCTGAAAGATGCGACTTATCCAAAGGTTTTCACTTGATCCCCACAGCTGCCTTAATACCAGGAAAGTCCGGAGCGTTTCTCAGAAGGGAGGACAATGGCCAAGGGGAAAGCCCATAGGGCCCGACCGGGGATTCCTGGAAATACCCTCAAAAGCAGAGGAAGGAAAAGGGTAGGCGAGGTGGCACCGAGCCCGAAGGGCCGCCCCCCCTGCCCAGTACCAGTCCCCCTCCAAAGCCCCACAGCTCTGGCTCCAGAATTCCGGCCAAGCCCGGGATAACGGGCGGAAAGCCTTCTTCTACCACCCGACTCGCGGGGCTTCCCTGGGGAGAAGCGCTGCCAGCGGGCTCAGGGAGCCCCCCAGTTTCGGCGACTCCGACCCCAAAGCCCCGGGGGCGAAGGTGGCTCGGCCTGCGTCCTCTGCGTCTCCTGCGCGCGCTGCCCTGCCGAACCGCTAAGAGCGGGGGCGGGCCAGAGCGCGCCGGGGACTAGGCCGGGCCAGGGGGCCCAGGAGGCCCCGTTGGTCCGGATTTTTGCCTGACGTCGCCCCAACTCCTACCTGGAGGCCGCGCCCACCACTCGGGGTTCGAGACCCTGACACGGCGGCCAGTGGGCAGGAGGTGAGTGCAGGAAGGACTGCTCCCGTCCGGGGCACGCGCGGAGCCTGGGGTCGGGCGGGGGTAAGGGTGCCAGCCAGAGGAGCAGCTGCCGCGGCTGCTTAGCTGTTGTCAACCCGAGGCCACTTTCGGCGCAGGTGGGGAGGGAACGGGCGGCGAGTGGGGCGGTAGGGACGCCCCGCCCACCTACAGGACCCTCGACCAATGAGGGCGCAGTCCGGCCCACCGGCCTCCCCAGAAAGTCGCCCAAATTGTGGTGGGCGGGGCCCTGCCTCCTAGCTCCTCCAATATCCGCGCGGCTGCCTCTTGCTCAAGTCACACCGCTGGTGGGGAGGGGGTAGGCGGGGAGAAGGCACCGCCGGAGCTCGCGACGGAGGGTGAAAGAGCGAGCAGCCGGCCAGGCGCACAGACTATTGGGCTCTGAATGTGCCTGGCACCGTATGGGGGATTTAAATACATGTGCCATGTGCACGTGAAGGTTCAGTGGCTTGCTGCGGGTAATTTACGGGGAGTTCAGAAGACAGCTTCAGTGAGATCTCCGATTAGTGGGGACAACCAAGAGACAATCTTGGGCATTAACAATTTGAGCAGGAAGTTGCCATTCCCACCTTGCTCAGGCCCCAGCATTCTGCAACTTGCCCACTACCCCCAGCTCTCTGCCTCAAGTCCAAACTCTACCTCCGCGGAGAACGCATGGAAAACTTGGGGCATATGCATTAATCATGACAGGCGAGGGCTCCCAAGAGTGTGACGTCAGAAAGCTGGCTTAAATTCTATAAGAAACAGAGTTTTAAGATTTGATTTCTCTCTTGCCTTTCCTCACAAGGGTCCAATACAAGTTCACAGCCATGACTTCACTGTTGAATTGAGGACTCCCATTAGTGGGGACTGGGAGTACTGGGAGTACTCGAGACACCCAGTTCTTTAAAAAAAAGTAATCAAACCAGACAACCGAAAAAGGGAAAACTACAGAAAGTACAAAAACTACAAAAGAGCAATTGCTGGTGCCTGGGTGGCTCAGATGGTTAAGCGTCTGCCTTCGGCTCAGGTCATGATCCCAGGGTCCTGGGATCGAGTCCCACATCGGGCTCCCGGCTCAGCGGGGAGCCTGCTTCTCCCTCTGACCCTCTCCCCTCTCATGCTGTTTCTCGCTCGCTCGCTCTCTAAAAAATAAATAAAATCTTAAAAAAAAAAAAGAGCAATTGCTATAAATAAGTAGAACAAGAACTTCACAGCGCCTGGCATAGAGTACGTACTCAATAAAAACATCTTTTGAATGACTAAGTGAACACAATAGTCAGGAAAAGCTACAATCCTAATATTTGCCATGCACACTGTGACATTTTTAAAATGGCCAAGCCAAAAAAAATAATAATAAAATAAAATAAAATAGCCCAAGCAATGTCCAGGCTATTTCTTTGGGTCTTTCTTGATCTTCTCTTAACCCATGAGCTTTAGAAAGGCAAGAACTCAGCCTCTTTAGAAGGAGATAGCTCGTTCCCTTCAATTCTTGCTCCCTGATCTACCCCCCAGGCCCTGACCTAAGTCAGAGCCTTGCGTGGAACAGATACATAGTAATGGTGCCTGGAACAGATGAGGAAATGGTACCTTTTCACAGTCTCCTTTCTGGGCTGCATCTCGAGTGGCTCTGGTGATAACTGGAGCCTTTAGGTCCTCGGTGTCCCTTTTCCCACAAGCCCCCACTATTGCCTGTGTGTCCTGCAGTGCTGTTACCGGTGCTACCCTGGACGCCAGCTCGGCCATTAAGGGGGGAAACGTAGAGTGCAGGAGAGCAGGCTGAGGGCGGGCGGAAAAGCCTTGGGGTGCACGTATGCATTTCTATGCCCTAGACATGGGGCTTCCCTCTGTCTGCCCCTACCAAAGCCCAGTTGGGTCATACAAAGAGCAGTATGATGGATTCTGGAGCCGGACAGCCCAAGCACAAAGCCCAACTCTGCTACTTACTAGCCATGTGACCTTAGGCCAATTACTTTCCACCTTTCTGTGCCTCAGTTTCCTCACCTGTAAAGTGCGGATCATCACAGTCCTGACCTTATATGGCTGTTAGGTAGATCCACTGGGCTAAATAGCACTTGGAATGGTGGCTAGCTCACAGTACATGCTCCTAAGTGTTAGATATGGTGACAGAGGCACTGGGCAATGAAGTAAAAGACTTGGGTACTACTCCAGTTCTACCACTTTCTGGCTGTGTCACCGAGGGGAAGGCATTGTGCCACTCCAAGCATCAGCGTCTCCACCGGTGAAATGAGGATAGAGCATAATCCCTAGCAGGCAAAATTAAGACAGTGGATGTGAGGATGTGCTGTAAAGGGTGGTGGCAGGTGACGGGATGGCCAAGCAAGGTGTTGGACAGCTCAGCTTCTTTCCAAGGCCAATCAGCTCTTTTCTTCTAGGAGGTGGCAGAGAGAAACTCCAGATGCTGTTACTGTGAGCCACACTCCAAGACACTTGGGTCCCAATAAGTGCCTATCTGGACTTCTGACGGCCCCCACAGCCCTCCCTGTCTAGGAATGGGGATTCTTCCGACTGTTGCAGGCAGACCCATAGCCCCACTCTGGAATGGCTGAGGGTAATGAAACAGGTGCTTCCACTACTCTTTTTCCATGGAGCAAAAGGATCAACAGCAAATAATTCCAGGGAACCCAGCTGAGAAGAGAGAAGGCGGGTAGGAACCACGAGGGGGAAATGAATTACACTTGGACCAGCCCTCACACTTGCACACACGTTCCCGCCTACCTCATCAAGAGCCCACCAGTCAAGCCTGGGACGGGAAAGGCCTGCTCTTCGAAGGTTCAGGGGCCCCCACCCAGCTTCATGAAAGGGGGCTACTGATCAGATCTCCACAACATGAGACAGTTACAGCTCATTAAAAAAAAAAAAAAAAAAAAGGCCTCAGGAGCCATGCCATGGCAGGGGAGCTTGCACTAAGAGGGGCAGCCAGAACAGGACCAATGTAGGAAGAAAGGGATTTGGTAGTGGGAGGGGCTTGAAAAGGTGAGGGGTGACAGGCACCTCGCTGTGCATTGCTGAGTGGGAGTGGGGGATGGAGCTAAGCCCTGGGAGGAGCACAAAGACCACCTCACCTCTCAGCCCACAGCCCAGGAGACCACTATGGCCGTGCCCACCCCACACCCAAGAGTACCCTGAAAGGGGGGGGCTCCATGCTGGGTTGACTGTGAGGAAAGCTGGAGTACTGGCTGAGCCAGGCACAGGCCAGGGGAGTTTCAGGGATCGCTTACTCTCCCAGGACACCCTCCCCCCGAACTCCAAGCTAGGACACAGATGCATTTATTCCCTCTCACCTGCCTCCTGGAACTATTGAAAGGAATGTTTGGGGCAGCTCAGGATGAACCTCCAGGCACTTGGACTAGGCAGCTGGAGAGGGAGAACCCAGGCCCCCTCAGTCTCTGCCTCCCACTCTTCCCCAGACACCCAAGAGCCTGCCCCCATCTTACCAACAGATGCCAGGCAAAGTGTCAGCTGCTGGAGAGCCGGCCCCCAGCATCCGCACAACAGACCCACTGAGCCATGACAGTGTGGCGGGCCCCATTTCACACCCAGGATGGGCCCCTGGCCTGGCTTTACTGGCTCCTTTGAGACTGGCCAGTGAGATGGTGAGATGAGCAAAAGCAAGTCAACTTCTAACACGAACACCCTCATCCTGCCCCACTCCACCCTCATGCACAGCTACAAGCAGCTGAGACCAGAGGAACCCTCCCTGTGCCCCCCAACAATGTTCCCCTCTGCCTGACTTAGTTTCAGCCATTGAGCTCGCTCCTTCCTGGCCAGGTTCAGTTTCCTCACCTGGAAAAACAGAGCTGGGTCCTGGGTTCTTGGATACCTTCTTTCTTTTATTTTCTTTATTTTCTTTTTCTTTCTTTTTTTTTTTTTTTGAGAGAGAGGGGGAGGGGAGGGGAGGGCAGAGGGAGGGGCAGAGGGCCCAGAGCCCAACGAGGGGCTCAATCTCACAACCCTGAGATCATGACCTGAGCAAAATCAACAGTCGGATGCTTAACCGGCTGAGCCACCCAGACGCCCCTGGTACCTTCTTTCCATTACATTCTCTGCTTCTGTGAGCTTCTCTGTGTGTTCGTTCCCGTGGGGGTGAGGCTCCCAGAAACCCAACATCCCTGGAGCTTCTGCAGAGGAAGGGAGTACTTGGGGTTGTAAGAGTCCTCTGAGGATGAAGAGAAAGAGCAGAGGAAAGTGAGAAAAAGGAAGGAGGAAGGCTGAGTTCAAAGGCAGAGAAAGAGGCGGGGCGGGTGCTGAGGTCAAACCAGCCTAGAAGTCTAGAGACCTGGCCCCTGCCTCCAGCACTGCTTCTAGCTCACCCGGTGGCAAAGGACACACAGAGCCTCTGAACAGAGCTCAGGATCCCGCCCCCTTGCCTGGGACCTTTCCACTTGTCCCTCAAGGGAAGCAGCTCCTGGGACAAAACAGAAAGGGTGAGGAGGAGATGGAGGAGGAAGAAAGAGTGGGCTCTTCCTTCCCACCCAACAGGCTGCCCCGTCAGTCCACTATGGTCTGACCTCATGCTGCAACCAGATACAGCGCCCACAAAGTTGGAGGGCTGCGGGTGGGAGGTGGGAGCGGGGGATTCGCTTTCACAGGCCTGCCCAGAGTCTGGCCCAGTCCAACCCTGAGATTATGGGTCTCTAGGGCTTGGTATTCTCAATTCAAGCAGACAGAACCATGCCCTGGCCACCCACCCTGTCTATTTCCCCTGAAGAATAGTCCGCAGAGGCCCCTGGGTGACATCAGAGAGGGCACAGGATGTGTGGTGACGCTCGAGGGCCACTCAACTAAGGGTCTGGGCTCTTGAAGCGCCTCTCAGTGTGCCCTTCTCCAAACATAGCTACCCCCTCCACACCCCTCCACACACACACACACACACACACACATTCTCACTAAATAAAAATTCTGAGCTGATCTACAGCCAGGGCCCTGGTTTTCCTATACATATGTATCAACCCATCAGTCAACATGGGCACCCAGGCACTGGGCGTGGAGGGGGGGTGGCGGCGGTTGGAGCAGAGAACAAGGCAGGTAGGCCCAACAGCCAGGGCCTCTGCCTTATGGAACTCCCATGCCAGTGGAAGAGTCAACAGAAGCCCCCAGATAGAGAAGACCCAACCCAGGCAGGTGGGCAGCCAGATCAGGTCCCAGAGGACAGGGAGAGAGGGGACAGCAAGGCCCCCAGGTTTGGACACTTGATATCTCTGGATCAACAGACCCCCAGGAAACACCAGGAAAGTGACTCCTGGATCAGGGGCCAGGACACTGCAACTCTGGCTTCTCCTCCTTTTACCACTGAGGAGCTGTGTGACCTGGCTGAGAGTCTTGCCCTCTCTGGGCCTCGGGGTCCACATATGTACAATCAGAGAGTCTGTTCTGAGGATTTCTGCGGGCCCTGTCCTTTAAGTGTGTTCGTGTTCCATGACAAACCCACGTTGAGAAAGCCAACCCAGTTTGCTATGTCCTCCCTGCCATTTGGGCAGGAGCAAGGGAGAATTTACTGGGGAAAAGGAAGCGGCTGAGCCTGGAAATTTTTTTAAGTGCTCCGAGAAATATATACTTTTTCCAAAGTACCGGGTAGTCTGGGAGACCCGCTAGAGTGGAAACAGGCCTTGGAAATGGAGCTTTTAGGCAATTCAAGGTGACTAAAAACGTGCTGCTAGGGTGGCTGGGCCATGTCAGGCAACTAGGGGACAGAGTGAGGCAGTAAATGTCCCCTGGAGCGATAGGGGCTGCATGGAGCTACTGGCTAGGTAGTAAGACCCAAGGATACAGAGACAAAAAGAGGGATAGAAGGACAGACGGTGGGATGAAGTCAAAACATAAGCGGAGGGCCAGACATAGAGCGGGACAGGAAGACAGACGGGAGGGTGGAAGTGTGAGGCCAGAGGCAGGGACAAAGAAACTGCTGGAGCACTAGGGGGTAAGGGACATACTGTTTGTTAAAGGCCTACTATGTGTTAACAACCAAAATGTCGCTCTTTTTTGAGGGGAGGATGAAGGCAGAGGGAGAGAGGCGGGACGGACGAAGCCAGAGGGACAGCTGGGATGAAAGGATGGGGGCGCCTTGAGAAAGCCCAAGAGCTGGCTAAGAATTAGAAGAATTCTTAGGAGTGCGGGGATGGAAGGTCTGAAAAAAGGAGAGCGCCGGCCAGGGGTGGGATTCAGACAAACGGACAGAGGACTAGTAGATGAAAGCGGGACTGGAAGCAAAGACGCGGAGGCGAGAGGGACTCAAGTTTTGCCTAGCCAGCCGGCAGCGCCGAGGCTCCCAGCGACGTGCGAGCCTAAGCCCTGACCTCCCGCCGGGGTCCGCCCAGCTCTGTTCACCTGGCTTCCAGCGCGGCGGGTCCCACCGAGCGCCCGTCACACCCCGCGGCTTCCACGGCACCCACGTCCGGGGCTTTGGGAGCCACAAGGCTGGCCCCCCGCCCGGCGCTTCAGCCATGAGTCCACCGGCGACTCCCAAGCGGAGCGCTGGCGCCTCGGGTGGTCGCGCCGGGCCTGAGCCGCAGGCGAGGACGGAGCCCAGGGAGCGAGGGAGGGGCTGAGGGAACGACGGCCCCGGTTGCCCGGCCCCCCAGAAAAGTTCCACGCCCCCACCTTGAGCAGGAAGCCCCCCTTCTCGATCCTGCACTGGCCTCAAGTCATTTCTTTAGCTCGGCTCCTCTGCCTCGCGCCTCGCCACTGCGCCTCCTCTACTGGGTTGCGGTGGCCCTCCGGCCTTTTGCATACTGGCCCCCTATGTGAGGGGTGTCTCACCACCGATCCGACTCCTCTTTTGCTGTCCTATGCCAGTGCGAGATAGTGAGGGTCAGCCCCTCCACCTCCCGTCTCCCCCAGATCTCGTCGCCAGGTCAGCCCCTCCACGGGCCGTCTCCCCCAAACCTCGCCAACCACGTTACATGGCAGGAGCCCTTGTGCCACAGCCAGCTGGAGTGGGGAGCAGCGGCTCCAGCCCACTTGGTGGACTGACTCACTCACTCACTCCCTCAGCCTCCTCCACGCCCTGCTTCTTACCACCCTCCCAGCCCCATGTTCTGTCTGTCTGACCAGAGCAACGGGACCCCGGCTTCCAACGAGGATGCCTTGAAGTCCTTCTAGCACCGACAATATCCGGGACCTTGGGAGCAGAAGCGTTCCTTTCTTATAGACTCTCTTACATTAGAGAAGCAAAACCGAGGCCCAAGAATGCAAATGGCCTGGTGGTCATCTCAGTGGGACAATTATCTGTGTTGCAGTGCTGTTGTGAGGCTCCATCGCAGCTCAGGATGGTGCCTGGCACAGCGTGCAGTCTCCATAAAGAAAGATTAACTCCTGGGGCACCTGGGTGGCTCAGTCGTTGGGCGTCTGCCTTCGGCTCCGGTAGTGGTCCCGGGGTCCTGGGATCGAGCCCCGCATCCGGCTCCCTGCTGGGCGGAAGGCCTGCTTCTCTCTCTCCCACTCCCCCTGCTTGTGTTCCCTCTCTCTCTCTGTCTCTCTCTGTCAAATAAATAAAACCTTAAAACAAAAAGAAAGAAAGAAAGAAAGAAAGAAAGAAAGAAAGAAAGAAAGAAAGAAAGAAAGAAAGAAAGAAAGAAAGAAAGAAAAAGAAAGATTAACTTCTATTCGCAAAGATATCAGCACTGAGGATCTGCCACGAAGAAAGCCTGGACCAGGACCCTAAATTACATGACTCTTTCCCTGACCCCTAACCTCCACCCACGGCAAGCAAACTTGCATGCCCTGATTTGGGGATGGTGGGGAGTTCTGTCCGCCTTTGTTTACAGTGGAGGAAAGGCAGAAAGTCGCCAGCTCTCAGACCTGGGTACTTCCACTCCGCTTCTGGTGGTGGCCAGTAAGGAGGCAAGATTCTAATCGTGGCTCTGCCCGAACTCGGCAAAGCCTGGGCGGTTTTGCCTCTTGCGCCTCCACTTCCTTGTCTGTAACATGAGGATAATAATCCCATGACTTAATCAGAATAATGGTTAAAGGGATACACAGGTGAAGGTCACAGCCCCTCCTTTGACCATCCCCATACCTTGTGCCGCTAGACTAGGCCCAAACAGCGCCGTTTGTGAGGGACAGGCTAGGAAGAGGAAGAGGGGTTTGTGAATTCGTATGTGCTTATTTGCGCGAGATTTGCACTCGCTTTTCATAGATGCCACGTGCAGAGCTGGAGAGGAACGAGAAAGAAAGATGTTGATCTCCGAGCCGGTCACCCTTTGCCCCAGGGCGGTGTTGGCACACAGTAGGCGCTCACCGAGTATTGCCCGAACGTATGCTTCCCACGGGGAAGAAAACTTGCCCAAAGTGACACAGTGAGTCTGTCTCACAGTCAAGACAATCTCCTGTCTACTCCTCCTTCTACTAGGCCATGCTACTTGACGGAATTTCTTCTCCCCCATATGATCATAAATCAGTGGGGAGCTCATTCCTCTCCCCCGGAACCCTCTGGCCTATCAGCAACCCCCATTCCTGACGAGCTCAGCCAGGAGAAGCAGCCACGGGGAGGCCCCTGTCTGTGCCCAGCTTGGGACCGCCAAGCCTTTGACCTCTGAGTTTCTCGCAGCGCCTGCACTGCCTCTGCCCCCCAGGGGCAAGTTCCTCTCTGAGGAACAGGAGGCCCCGGCTTCCTCCAAGCCCAGGAGTTTCCCTTTTGCTCTCTGGTGGGGTGGGAGTGCGGGACACAGCCTCTCGGAGCAGTAGGCTCGAAGGAAGGGCGGCGGCAGCCATTTCCTACCCTGCTAAGGCATCTCCCTCCCTAGCTAGTCCCTCCCGTTTCCTGAGTTCCGCCGCTTCAGCCCCAGCCAGAACAGTGGCATGAAAGGGGCTCCAAAGTTTGCCTTGAATCACAGAACCTTGGAACTGGAAAGGACCTCAGAGCCCATTTATTCCCACCTCCTCCCTACCACCGGGAATGCCCTCTGGTAGCAGAGAGGAGGCAGGCATGTGATCTAACCTCTTCCAGCTTTCATTGCCTCCTTCATAAAATGGGCGGGATGACACCTACCTGCCAGCGTTGTTGTGGGACGGAATGTGAGAACAGATTTAGCAAAAGCTATTGTGCCCTGAGCACTAACTCTATGCCCTGCCTTGGTCCAAGTGCTTTTTGGGTATTCGTCTATTTAATTTTCACCACAACCCTCTAAAGTAGGTTACTGTTATTATTGTCATCATCATCACCGTCACCCTCTTTGCACAGATGGAGAAACTGAGGGATGACAAAGGTAACGCGACTTGCTAGGTTCACACAGCTAAGAAGTGACATGTGTCTGTGTGGCTGGAACTTTTGTACCCAATGCGCCTGACGGCTGAGGGGGAAGAATGCATAGAAACCCTGGGGGAGCCGAAGACATAACGGGAAGCTTCGGCTCCATGCAGAGGATGTCTTTGAAGTCCCCGCTCTTATCTTAAACACCTACTTGGATTTCCTGGTTAAATCTGGTGTACATCCATGTCGTTTTCTGAGAAAAATGGGGGCTTTTCTCCTTTAAGCCTTTGAGGAAAGTTGACACTCCAGGAAGACAGGCTACACTGGTCCTGTGCATTTGGGTGCTCCAGGCCACCGCCTTTGCCCCCAGGGGTACCACACGCCTGGTACAGGGTGGGCCCTTAGTCACTGAGACGAGCTAACGTTAATGAAGTGCTTTTGTATGAACCAACATTCCCCAACACTTTCCACATATGATTTAATCATCGTGACAATTCTATGAGGAGGTAAAATGATTATCGTTGCCTTTATTTTCTAGTGGGAAAACTGCAGCACAGAGAGGTTAAGCAACTAGCCCCAGGTCACACAGTCTGTAAGTGACCACTAGGCTTTAAACCCCCCCAGCCTGAGTGTCAGCCTTGGCTTGTAATGGCTCTATGGACTGCCCCTCAGGCCACAACAGAGCCTCTCATCCTCACCCGTCTCCACCACTTCCTACCAGGATGATGAGTTGATTCTTGGCAGAAGCAGGACTGAGTCCCATTAGAGGAGCAGCTCCTTGAGGGCGGATACATAGTGTCTCCCCCACCGACCCACCCTTTCCCAGATGATGCTGAGCCAGGCTCTGGGCTGTGCATAGGGCTTGTCCTCCATTCGTGTGGGGCAACTGACTGCTCTCTGGCCTGTGGCAGTCTCTGGGACCTAGCACCCACTGGGCTGCTTTCACACAGGAATCCTCTGCCACTCTGTGCGGCAATGATCCAGCTTCGGAAATGGCTGCCCATCATCCACAGGGGACAAGTTCATGCCTCTAACATGGACATTCAAAGCACTGCGCAAGCTCACCCAGCCAAATCGGCCGGCATTCCCAGAACACTCTATACCTCATTAACCTTCCAAATGTGTTACATGGGATCTCCTCTCTCGCAAAAATGCTCATTCTGATTTCTTTTGACTTTTTTTTTTACAAACACTTATGTGGTGCTTTCTGTGGGCCTGGCACTGTTCTCAGCTGTTCGCATATTTTAACTCAAGGACTCCTTACAGAAACGCTGCAGGTATTGTTACTCTCCCATTCTACAAGTGAGAGAACTGAGGTACAAAGAGGCTAAGTTATTTGCCCTATCTCCTGCACCTGGCAAAGTCCTGCATGTTCCTGCAGCCCTTCCTATGAATACCATAAGCCATTCCCTATCTGGGCGTTCCCCCAGCTCATTTGTATCGGCACTCATTCTATGTTGAGTTTAGTTATCTCTGTGTCTTCCTGCCCAATAAGAGTGTGAATTCTCTGAGGGCCAGGACTGTGTTTTATTACTTTTGGCCTATCCGTTGCTCGGGAAGGAGTTTGGCATTGAGTTGGCACTTAGGGGATATTGGCTAAAAGACTGATGACAGTTGAGAGAATGAATGACTGGCCCCAAAGGAGCCTTGACCAAACCAAATGGTGGCTGAGAAATTTGGGGTTTTCTTTCCCCAATGTCATTGGGATAGTGGATCGTAAAGATGACCAAGCACGAAATGCAACCACAGGTAGGGATAGGGGAAGAGAGAGAACGAACCCCCCCGCCCCGGCCCCGACCACCACTATCCTGCCATTTGTGTGGCTGGACCGCACCTGGCACACAAGGCCATTTGGGTTGACGGGGCATCTAGTAAGCCTCAGAAGCTGGCAGCTCTGGGGTCTGCTCTGGAGAACTGAGCTCACTGGATTCTGCGTTTCTCCCTCAGAGGCCCCAGGACTGCCTCTTCAATTCAGAGGTTCATATGGAAAAGAGCAAAGGGCTGAACTGTCACACCCAAGGGGTTGGAGTTTGCTGCTTTTGGTCTCAAACGCTATGCTTCAGTGAACTTTGTCTTGCTGGCCAAATGCACTTTGTGGGAAAGCAGAGGGGGGTCTGGCCCAACTCTGGTCTCAAGTCCTGGTTCCGCCATGCAGTAGCTGTGTGACCTTTGGCAAGTTACTGAACCTAGAAAAATGGAAATAATTTTTTCTGCCCTGCAAACAAAACTTGAGATAATGGATCTGAGAGCCTTTGTAAGGGGAAAATGACCAGATGCAGAGAAAATGGCAGCGGGAGGGCTCCTTCTAGCAGCGTTCTGCAGCTTTCCAGTTGAAGGCAGCTAGGTGAGGGACCTGAGCCTCAGCCTCTCCCCTCTCTCGCCCTGCCTGAGTATGACTCCGGTACAATCATCAGCCTTTTCTGGGCCTTTGTACAACGGGAAGGATAATTCCTAGGCCCTTGCAGCCAAGTCGCAGCGGGGTTGCTGGATGGGAAGCAACAGCATATCCATGTATGGATTTTATCAGCTCCAGAGAAGGGGATCCCTGAGCACTGCACTGCAACTCTCAAAGCACCCTTGGGTTTGAACACCAGCTTTTTTTTTTTTTTTTAAGATTTTATTTATTTGAGAGAGAGCATGCATGAGTGGGAGGGGGGAGCACAGGGAGAGAAAGAAGCAGGCTCCCAGCTGAGCAGGGAGCCCGACACGGGGCTCGATTCCAGGACCCCGGGGATCACGACCTGAGCTGAAGGCAGATGCTTAACGACTGAGCCACCCAGGCACCCCTGAATGCCAGCCTTAACACTTACTTGAGGACATGTCATATCACCTCTCTGGGCCCCCATTTCCTCACTTGTTCAGTGGAGACAATAACACCTGCCTCCCTCAAATGTTATGTGGATCAAAAGTGAAAGGGTCAGTGAGATACCTTTATCAATGACAGGATGGCCCCTTAGCCCTTCACCCTGCTTCATGTCTTTCTTCCTGCCCTTGATTCATGTAGGCTGCAGAGTTGGAACCTTCACTGATTCTTTCTGCCTTTATCTGGGTCCACCCCCAGCCACCCCCCACCCCCGGTCCCCAACCTTAGTCCCTATTCCTTTGCCCTGGTCAAAACTCGCAGAGTCCCTTCCTCCTCTTCCCATCATCTGGCGGGGTGCACCACCAACCCCACAGGAATGCATACCTTGCACTATGGCTCAGGGGTTCCGGGCTCTGTCCATTTGAGCAACTGGCCTTGCCATAAGCAAAAGCTGCTTTTATGCCAAAGGAGTAGTTTGCAAGTTAGGGATCGTTATTCTGCCTCCTGCATCCTCACCCTCTTGTGCCTGGTCCAACGGGCCAGCAAACCATGGCAGGGGGCAGGCTTTTTTGCATCCGTCACCTGGTATGCTCCCCTGGGATTCTAGACCAGCGCATGAGAGAGCACCCAAGTGGTGGGGGGCTTCCACAAAGGACCAGCCTGGAGCTGGTGGGCCCTCAGAGCACATCTGCTCCACTCCTTCATGGTCCAGATGAAGATCTTGAGGCCTACCCAGGGAGGGGCAAGCAACTCAGGGCCCCGCACCCTGGATTTGCCCTCCAGTATTTGCCTCTGGAAGATTCAGTCTTCTAGAGCTCTCATGGGGCCTGAGTTGCTCAAGTGATTAGGTCAGAAGAAGGGATTCCAGAGAAGTCCCAAGGTTCTCTGGGAGGAACTTCTCCTGTAATTTCTCCTCCATGGGGTGTCCTCGGGTAACCCACGCTGAAGTCTGGAAATAGAAGTTGGCAGCACACAGGTTCTCAGATTAAAGAGCAGCACACCTGGAACAAATAGGCGCACCCAGGTGCACAGCTGTAAAAGGGGCGGAGCATCGGGCCACTCCCCCGCACTTTCCTGACAGCAATGGGTTGGAAGCCAGGCTGCCTTCCCAGAAGCCTGGAGGCGAAGGAGCCGTATAAAAATGCCCAGCTAAGGCCAAGAGCCCAGCCAGAAGGGCGGAATTTAGCCCCAGGTCAGATGCACCCCACAGACTAGAGACCTCAGGGACAGGGAACTACATCCCTTGTCAAAACAGAACCCCAAACCCTGTGCAGTGAGAGGCCCCATGACGGTAGGGCACTGTCGTATTGTCTTGAAGTCTAGGGTGGCTCCAGTAGGATAAGAGGGTTCACAGGGTCTGCTCACACCCAGGACTCAGGGGCAGGGCCTCTGGCTCAGCCTCCCCTTTCCGCCTGCTCACCTTCCTTTCCTAGCTGTTCTCTGCCCAAGCCTTCTGTGTTCTGGCTTAACCAAGGAGGCTTTTCTCCTCGACTAACTTATTGCCCTCCATGCCCCGTGGTGCCACCTGTGCCCCCCTCTAGCTGTGCAACCTTGGGCACGTGACCCGCCCTTTCAGGGTTCATGATACCTTCATCTGAGCATGAAAAGGTGGGACGGACTACATCAGCGGGCCATTTACCTTCCGAGTGATCATTATACACCACGATACAAGTAGAACATTTAGAGCAGTGCCCAGCACATAATGATGATGTCAGTTGTAGCCACCATTTGTGGAAAACTATGTGCCAGGAATTGTGCCAAGGCTGTACCTGGGTCAACTCAACTGATCCTTACAGATCGTCTCAAGAAGGTATTATTATCATCCTCACTTTACAGATAAGCACACTGAGGCACAGAGATGTTAAGCAACTTGTCCACGATCACACCGCTGACGAGAGGCACAACGGGGATTCGAATACAAGCGGTTGGGCTCTGGGGCCCTCATTGTTCATCAGCGCCAGCTATGGGTTCTCAATAACTACGTAGCTATCTGTATCGTTCTTTGGGTTATTATTTTCATTGGCAAATGACATTACCCCTCGTCTGGAAAAGGGGCTGAGTTCACCTCACAATGTGACTCTGTGCCTAAAATCGGATCGTGGCTGCAGAGTGAGTGGCATTCCCACTCTGACGACCAGTCCAGACTGTATGGATGGTGACCTCGCGTGCCAAATCTGAGGCCAAACCTACAGTCTGGGGCCACTTCTGCAAACAGTGCTATGGAAAACTGCTGCATCTGCTAAGAAAATAAGGACTGGCTTGCACGTTCAGAGTCTAAAAGAAACCGAGCAGCCGAGCTGGTGGGAACTTAGAAGGCGGCTAGATGGGCCTGTGTGCAACAAAACACTACTAGACTCGCTACGTTCAGCCCTTACTGAGCCTACTACTCCCAATATTCTCCATCTGCCTGGGTTAGCCTTCCTTCTTCTCCTTTTTTTTTCCCCTTTTCTGCCCCCCTCTATTTTTCTCTTCCTCTCTCCTCCTTCCCCTTGCTCAGCAAGACTCCTAAGAACTTGCTAAACCACAACCCTCATGTTTCTTATATTTCCACTTTCCAGGGGAATTTGGCAGATGGCCCCAACTGCTTCTCCTGATTGATGCCCCCTCTCTGCCCACATTCATCTCTTTTTGGGCACCACCCACTCTCTCCAGGCCAGTTTCCTTAACTTGAGGGCCCTCAGCCCAGAGGCTTGCCTTTTCCCTCCATAACTTGGCTGTCAGAGCCACTAGCTTCCTGGGATAATCCCTTCCCTTTTCTGGGTCTCAGTTTCCCCAGCTGGTACAGGCTAGAGAGTGATTGGACTAAATGATACCTGAGGATCTTTCCAGCTCTCGTTTCCATTTACAGCTAGTCCATTTAAAAAATTGAATCTTCTTAGCCACCTCTCTCTCTCTCTCCTATATTTGTATCTATATGTACATCCACAGCACACGCACAGGGAACACCAAAAGCATTAGCTGGGCCAGAATCTGAGGAACTGGGACCTGAGGGAGGTAGAGGCTGAAATACCAGTTGCAGGATTTTCAAAGCCGAGCGTCATTTGAAAAGCCAAGTAACTTTAGAAAATAACGGTCCTCTCGGCTGGGTTTGTCTCCAAAGGAAGGTCAAGAACTCTGTGCCCAGAAGCAGGACAGGAACAAAGCACCAACCCCTCTAGGTATATAGCACACCCTCTGGGATTGAGTTCCGTATCTCCTATCATTTGCCACCTGCCTGTTCTAGACAGGTCATCTGGGCTGAGGGCAATGGAAACTCGGCCCCAGAGGGACCAAGGGTTCTGTTCTCAAGGTGCTTACGTTCAAGCTGCGGACACAAGCATGGAGAGAAATAGAACACCCCTTACAGTTTCCAAAAATGCTTGTATTTCTTTTGTCTCATTTGATCTCTACAACAGTCCTGTGAGATAGCAGGAAAGGAATTGTTATCCCATTTTACAGAGCAGAGGACTGCGAATCAAAGAGGGGACTGGGGCGCCTGGGTGGCTCAGATGGTTGAGTGTCTGCCTTCGGCTCAAGTCATGATCTCAGGGTCCTGGGATCGAGTCCCACATCGGGTTCCCTGCTCAGTGCAGAGCCTGCTTCTCCCTCTCCCCCTGCCACTCCCTCTGCTTGTGCTCTTCTGTCTATCTCTCTGTCAAATAAATAAATAAAATCTTTAAAAAAAAAAAAAAAAGAGGGGACTGAATTCACCCAAGCTGATCTGACCAGCAAATGGAGAGCTGAGGCACAAACCCAAGTGTTTAGTCTCCAGAGCCAGGACTCTGTCCAAAGCATCATGCTTTGGCCTTTTCAATAGCTTTGACAGTAGGAGGCTTCCGGGAAGCTGCGAGGAAACCTCCAAACAGTGGTTAGTTACAGAAAGTGGGAATGAGGGATTATAGGACTTTGGTTCTCCATTTTATATCCAGATATACAGGTTGAAATTTTTCCTTGGAGAACATATTTTATTTCTAATCTACATGTGAAAGGAAATAGCTCCAACATGAGGCAGAGTATGATCCGTGCTAGAAGACAGACACACAGTATGCTGGGGATTTGAAGGTGGAGGCAACAGTATTTGAAATGAACTTTGAAGAATGGCAAAGGTCTAAACAGGCTGAGATGGGGGTGGGGAGTCCCAGAATCCCAGAGACAGCAGCAGTCAGCTTTCCAGCTCAGCAGCTGTTGCTGACTTCTGAGACAACGCGCCAGCCTAGAAGGAATTCTTCCTGAACAATTAGGTGCATATAGTGGACAGGATTTCCTGTTTTCTTCCCTTTCCTCATTTTATATTGTGAGGTACCTGGGTCAGAGCCCAGGGCTTGGGAAACACCTGCTTCATCCACCCCTCACCTGGACTGTGATCCCAGATTGCCAATCCAGCCAGACACAGGCACAAGGACCAGCAGATTTAGAAATGGAAGGGGGTTCCAGCAAGGCCTCCCCACACCACTTTCCACTGTCTTTTGTTTTTGTTTGGTTGGTTTTTTGGGTTGTTTTTGTTTTTGTTTTTACTGGGGTCCAGTATCAAACTATCAGGTGATCAGATTGATCACTTTTTTTTTTTGGAAAATCAAGGTCAAACACCTTTTCAGTTAAGGGTCACATAACCATAGTGTGTAGGAGATCGAGGGCCTTAGAGCCCCACCCTCTCCAATCTCCTCATTTTTTTTAAAGATTTTATTTATTTATCTGACAGAGACACAGCTAGAGAGGGAACACAGCAGGGGGAGTGAGAGAGGGAGAAGCAGGCTTCCCGCCGAGCAGAGAGCCCGATGTGGGGCTCGATCCCAGGACTCCAGGATCATGACCTGAGCCGAAGGCAGACGCTTAACGACTGAGCCACCCAGGCACCCCTCCAATCTCCTCATTTTAATGATGAAGAAGTCCAGGCCCAGAAGGAGAACATACCTGCCCAAGGTCACAGAGTTTGTTAGCAGTCAAATCATCATGCCTGGTTATACTTTAGCTCCTACTGACAAATGACCCTTGCTGTGAGCTGGGCCACCTAGGAGCTCATCGGCAGACATGAGAAAGCAAGCACATCTGGTCTTTGGAGACCTGAGGTGTATCGGGCACATCTGATCCTTCCATCACTCCAGGGGAAGAAGCTGCCCTCTGGCCTGCACACTGCTTCCCTGAAGTGGGGGTGGGGCTCTAGAGCCATGATTCAACATGGGCCTTCCCCATCCCAGAGGCCCAGGGGCTCATTCCTGAGGCCTCAGCTCCTGCTTTCTTAATCTCATATCAGACTTCTGGGCTGCAGAAAACATCTCTCCCATCCCTTACCCTCCTGCCTGGGCTAGTCATGGCGGTCATTTTATAATCTTAATAACTATGTTTTGCATATTGCCTGGGAGTTTATAGAGCACTCTTATACCCACTACCACACTAAGTTCCCACAACAACCCAGGAGATGGGTATTTTGATCTTCATTTTAAAACTGAGGCTCAGAGAGGTAATCACATAGCTAATAAGTGACAGAGTCATAATTCAACACAGAGCTGTCTGAATTCTCCAGAAACTGAGTTCTTTCCACCATTTTAAGGCTACCTTTTTTTGTTTGTCCCTTGACGAGGACAAATAGGCAGATGGCTGGATGGAAAGATGAAACAAACAGTTCTTGAGCACACCCTGTCTGTGGCTTGCTCTGTATTGGGCATGAAGATACAGAGAGCAGTGAGACGAAGTTTCTACCCTCAGGAAGCCCACCATTTCAGTGAGTGCTTCTCAGACTTTTGCACCAAAGTAACAAATGGTTGAACAGAATGAACTCATTTCCCACACAGCCCCAAGGAGCTGGAGAAGCCCATGTAGTCAGCCACAAGTGTGAAATTTCCTTGAAGTCTCCACTTTTAGCTCACAAATTCATGTGAATTTTGCATGCTATTCCATAACATATATCTGCGCTTGTTTTAATATAAAAGTAATGCTCCCCCCACCTGGATCTTTTAAGGAGAATGAGCCATTCCAATCAGATGCTCTTGGAAGCATCTTCCAGGAAGAGGCTCTGCTTACCCCTGGCCCAAGGGGACACATAGTTCCCTTTGAGAAGGAAGAGACAGTAGTACATTTTTGTGTTTTGAAGGAGCTGTTACTCTGCAAAACTAAGATTTTTGGTAAAGATGCTGTGTGTGTGTGTGCACATGTACATGCATGTAACACATGATCATGTGCCTATAGAAGTTCCAGAGGTGACCAGAGCTGTTCCTTTGTGGGACCATGTTCTTTTGGCACCCAGATGATCCACACTTTTACCCTGCCAACTACCTGAGAACTAATCATGTTCCTCAATGCAAAAACCAGAACTGGAAAGGACCTAAGGGGTTCTGGAAGGTTTTTTCCTTTTTCTTTTTCCTTTTTTTAAAATATTTTATTTTATTTTATTTATTTATTTGAGAGAGAGAGAGAGTGAAAGAGCACAAGATGGGGGAAGGTCAGAGGGAGAAGCAGACTCCCCAATGAGCAGGGAGCCCAATGTGGTCCTCGATCCCGGGACTCCAGGATCATGACCTGAACCGAAGGCAGTCACTTAACCAACTGAGCCAACCCGGTGCCCTTCTTTTTCTTTTTAATCTTATTTTTTTACATTCAATTGATTAACATATAATGTATTCTTAGTTTCAGAGGTAGAGGTCAGTGATTCATCAGTCTTATATAACACCCAGTGCTCATTACATCACATGCCCTCCTTAATGCCCATCACCCAGTTACCCCATCCCCTCCCCCCCAGCAACCCTGATTTTGTTTCCTATGGTTAAGAGTCTCTTATGGTTTGTTTCCCTCTCTGATTTTGTCTTGTTTTTATATATACAATGGAATATTATTACTCAGCCATCAAAAAATGAACTCTTGCCATTTGCACCAACATGGATGGAGCTAGAGAGTATTATCCTAAGTGAAATAAGTCAGTCAGAGAAAGACAATTATCAGATGATTTCACTCATATGTGGAATTTAAGAATCAAACCAGAGAAGCAGAGAGGAAAGGTGGAAGGTTTTTTATAAAAGACCTTTTGCATTGACTCTTTTGGTAATTGTGGTTAGGAAAAAAGATGGAACCCACCTCCCAACGACAGAGAGCTGAGAGAGGAGAAAGCCAGGCAAACTTACAGCAGCTCATGTGGGGCAATGAAGTAGTTATCCTGAGAGATATTTGGGGACTGGCAAAGTGCTTCCCTCCTTTTGTAGGCTTTAAGACAAGAGGCATTTACTTTGTGAAGCCTGAATGCTGTTCTGCCGTTTGTGGGTTCTGTAATTAATTTATGTCTGCTTTTTCTTGGTTTTAAAGGAAGGTTCTGAGTGACAGCCTACTTTGATGATACTCAGATAAACAAGAAAGGAGGCTTGGACCTTCTTCTGGGCCATAGGTTAAAGGGAGCAGGGGATCTCTGGGGGCCAGATGTGGTGATAACAGCAGTAAGATCAAAGTACGACAGCTCCAAGTTGTGGATAGGGGAGAAGGGTTGGAGATTCTGAAATAGCTGCCCCTCCCCTCCTTAAGAGTCTCCTTTGGCCTTTTTCTCTTTCCAAACCTTAAAGGGCTTTGTGTTTTGTTTTTAATAAGGAGGCCGTTCCCTTCTCTTGTGGAATGTATTCTCTGAAATATCCTGTTCCAGGGGCACATGGACACAGAGTTGGAAGCCTCTGTTCTCAGGAGCCCCACTTCCTATGTTTTCATTTTTCTTCTCAAAATGTAAACCAAACCAGCTCTTCCTGTTTCTGGGTTTGGGATGTGGAAGGTCACACAGCAGGGACCCTCTAGCAAACAGGTCAGTAGGGGCCTCTGAAAGCTGCCCCTTGGCTGCCCTGCCATGGGAGGAGCACTGTTTGAATGGAATTTAGTCCTATGGAAAGAGGAGGAGGAGGAGAACAGCCTCCAGGCTGTGGTGAGGGAACAGTTCTGTTTTTGATGCCAGTTTGCTTTCCTTTGCCTTTGCCCTTACCCCAGGCCAATGAAAACCCGGGTGCCATAAAGCTTTCACCAGCTGAGCTGCTGATCTTCAGCCACTGGTTACTGTCAATCAAGAGTAAATTTAGGGAATAGTCATCAGGATTGTGAGGAATCATTTTAGGAGTTGGAGCGATTTACCCTGGGGAAAGACAGATTCAGGGGAGGACGTTATAGATGAGTGGGAACTTGGCTTCTAGTCTCAGTTTTACCACTGATGAGCTGCCTGCTGTTGTGCAGATCATCTGCCTTCTCTGGGCTTTGGGCTCCTCAACTACAATGAAGGCATTGGACTGTATGAACTACAAAGTCACTTCCATCTATGACTTTTGGAAATTCTAAATGCCAGTAGATAGGTCATAGGGAAGAAGGAACAACTTCCATGAGACTCCAAGGGGTGAAAATGAGACAGCTGGGTGAAAGTTGTAAGGCAGATTCTGGTTCTATATAAATAAGAATTTTCAACTGAGTACAGAATGTAGAGGGATATTTGACCATACCTGGAGAGTTTGGTCCAAACCCAAGTGGATACATAGCAGGCATGATATAAAAGGGAGGCCATTAGCTGTTAAGCACTGGACTAGAGCAGTGGTCTCCAACATCTACTTTTATGTGGTCAACTCCAGTCTCCAAATGAAATCTTCATGAAATCTCCAAAAGGTAAAATAGAGTTGGTTGAATGAAGCACCCCTCAACTCTGTCTTCCTTTCACATACCCCAGTGAATCTCTGGGAACTCTAGAGTTCCTCAGTATTTCGTTTGAAAACCACTGGTTAGTAAGGTCCTTAAGTGCCCTTCCAGCCTTGAGATGTAAGGCAACCTCAAAGTTTCCAGGGTTTGGTGGAAATGTGTTTTACATGGATCTGCACCATTAGCTGGAACTACAGGAACTTCAAGACCCCATCTCAAGACAATTTGTCATCTGGAGACAGTGGGGTCTGTGTGTCAATTTAGAATAGCAAGTGCAGAGCTGAAATGATAGAGAAGAAAGTCTGCTGAGAGGAAGAAGTCACTAGCCTGATTACCAGCAGTTCTTTTGCTATGCCATCAAAAATAAAAGACAGTCTTTGCCAGATTCATTGTTTATGTGAGGCCCTGTGTTTAGTTCTGGGACTACAGGAGTCAGTCAGATAGAGCTCTCGTACACGCATGGTCTGTGGGAGATATAGGAAAGAAAGGAGGTAAATGAGGAACAATATGTTCTGTTATAATAGAGATGTGGAACTGATGGAAAGGGAATCTAGAGGATGGCTTAACAGGCCAAGTGGAGGGGGGTTGTTGGTAAAGACACCCCCAGTGAAGAGTCCAATATGAGAGTTCATTGTATGTATAGGAAATAGGGAGTTGTCCCATGGAGCTCAGAAATGTGAGGATGTGGCAGTAGATGAAAGAAAGATAGGTTGTTTAAGTTGTGAAAGACCTTGAATGCCAATGCAAAGAATTTGGACTTTGACCAAAGGTAAGGAACAATCAAAAGTTTTTGAGTATGACCAAATTGTTCTCTTAAAGAGTGAACTCTGGGGGCGCCTGGGTGGCTCAGTTGTTAAGCGTCTGCCTTAGGCTCAGGTCATGATCCCAGGATGCTGGGATCAAGCCCCGCATCGGGCTCCCTCCTCCGCGGGGAGCCTGCTTCTCCCTCTCCAACCCCCCCCCACCCGCTTGTGTTCCTTCTCTCGCTATGTCTCTGTCAAATAAATAAATAAAATATTTAAAATAAATAAATAAATAAATAAATAAATAAATAAATAAATAAATAAATAAAGAGTGAACTCTGGCAGCAGTATGGGAAATGGACTGGAAGGGAAAGCATGGTGGCAGGGATACCAGTTAAGAAGCCATAGCAACCATCCTTGCCAGAGCTGCTAAGGTCTGAGATGGAAGGCTATCTTAGTGTGGATGAAAAAGAAGAGGCAGAAGTAGGAAACATTACAAAGAAGTTTCTTGGCCATGATTTGGCGAGTGGATGACAGCAAATGAGAGAGACAGAGGAGTCCAGATGATTCCCAGGATTCTTGCTTGACTGGGTGGATGATGGTGCATTAACCAAGAAAGAGAGTCCTGTAGAAGGAGAAGGTTTCCAGGAATATGATGATGAATAATGATGTTTAGTGTTGAGTTTGAAGGATTTATGGGATGTTCTGGTAGAAGTGTCCAATAACACTTCCCAGATCTTTTCCAGACCTGTCATTCCTCCTGCAGTTCTCATTCCCTTCCTAGCCCCCGGGTAGTTATCCCATGCCATCCAGGCCTTGCTCTGATATTCTGGATTGGTCCAGGCTATGAAAATGTCCCACTAGGCTGTGCCTCAGGACATTTGCCTGACCTGCATCTGTAAACCTGGGTCTGACTTACTGTTTTGCACTCCTGAAAACAGGCGTTGGGAACCCAGCCCCTTTTGACCCAAAAGGAAGCTGTTACACTCCTCCACAGGTCTGGAAATCCTTCTCCAATCCCAAAGAACATCTTGAAATTGCCCTTTCCACTGACCCTATCTCCACCTCTCCCTCCTTTCACTCTGACTCTGGCAGGGGTGGAGGGTCAAGGATGACACAGAATCTGAGTACAAAGGACGTTGGGACCTTCTATTTCAACCTTTTTATTTTCCAGATGAGAAAATTGAGGTCCAGGGAAAGGAAAAAACTAAGTCAAAGTCACAGAAGGAGTTAATGTCAGACCTGGGACCAGATCTTAGAATTCTCAACTCACAGTCCAGTATTTTTGCATTGGCTGAATTCATTATAGATCATGGTTGAAAGATTTCCTGTCTCAAATGATAATCAATTCCAGATACCCCCTAACTAAATAGATCTTTATACTATTCCAAGTTGCTGGATAAACTATTTGTCAAATGCTAGATAAGTTATACCCTGCAAATATTCTTCAAGAAATAGCAAGTGTTAAATGGCCAAATCTGTCAAGAATTAGTTACAAGAATGATTTGGTCATTTTCAAAAGAAAGAAAGTTAATTGAATTATTATTATTGATTTTCTTTGGCTCGTTATTTCAGTCTCCTGCCCTCCTGAGCCTTGGAAGTGATACCCAACAGCAGCTTAAATAAATGCACTTAAATTAATGTATTTGTTTCTATTTTTTCCCCTTTAAACTGGTCTCCCTGCCCCCTTAGAGCTGGAGAGAGGGGTCTGGGGCAGCTGATACACAGAGTCTGGTGCTAAGGCCAAGCTTGCAGCCAGGCCAGAGCCAGTTGGGTTGGGGAGCCAGGCTCTTGTTACAGGCCAGCTATTACCCCCCACGTCACCTCAGCCACTTCTGCAGGAGCCTGGAGAGAAGCCCTGAATGGCTTCAGGCAACAAAAGGAGTTTTGTGCACTGGGGACAAGGGGCCTCAGGGAGGATTTAGTACAGAGGTTGCAGGAGGTCAGCTCAGCAGCCTCCCACCTCTACAAGCTGCTGGAAGCCAATGGGTTAAGCAGAAGTGTGAGGTCTACAAGTGAAGGAGTCATTGAATTTCAGAGCAGCAGGATACCCTTGAGGCCATTAGACCAAATTAGTCATTTTATAGTTGGGGACACTAAGGCCCAGAGAGGGAATGGGACAGGCCCCAGGTCACACAGCTGGAAAATGGCAGAGCCATTTCCAATCAGGCAGCCACCTCCACTGACGTCCTGGAACCTAGATCTTCTGGTTCCCTAGTCAAGTGTTCTCACTTCAGTATCTGTGAGGCCATTGAGAAGTGTGGATTTTGTTTAGAAGGAGGGAGCTCCGTTTAGGCCCCAGAACCTATTTCCATCTCAGGAGCAATTCGTGCTTGCATAACATGATATGAGGACTTGGAAGGAGTATGTAGTGTTTCAGGGAGCCCAAGAGCACTTAGTGAGTCTTGGAGTGGGCCCTGAAGGCCTGAACCTCCTTCTGACCTGCTGGTTTGTGTTACTGCTACCTCTGTGTTTTCCAGTATTTGTATATATGCACAGGATGAGTTGGAGTGATACACTGACATTTTGAATCAGGATAGATATATATTGAATTCAGTATTTACTAGGAAAGATGTAACTGGTAGCGCAAACACTAATTTCATAGATATTATGGCTTCGAGTAAGGTTATTGTTTAAAATCAGATTGATGTGAAGAAAAAAAATAAGTACGAACTGGCACGGGATGAAGTGATGGCAAAAACTGTGAAGTTGATTCACAAATATGTAAAATCTGGGAAACACTGTGCTGGTGGATTCTTGGACCATTATAGCACAGCTGTCAGAGGTCCTTCAGCCCATCCTCTTGGGCCTGGGCAGCACTACATATGTTGAAGCAAGTTGGACATTCCTAATGTCCTCCTGTGAAGACCGTGCCAAAGGTTTCCTCTGTCAGTGAGACCACCAGGACAAAAGCAGTAGCATGTCAGAGAACCCTTCAGCTGACTGATCTTAATATGAAGAAGATGACATATGTAAATCATATTCAATTGTCAGCTTTGAATCAATTCCTTGGCTTTTTTTTCTCTACAATGTCCCTGGTTGGTCCTCTCCTCCATCATATCTGTTCAACTCTGGTGGAAATTGTCAGAATGGCATATGAGAGCACAACAGTTTTAATGTGCAGATGGAACACTGAGGGTCAGAGAGCGGAAGGTTCTTAAGATAATTCAACTGTGAGTGGAACAGTCAAGACTGGATCCCAGGCCTCCCGATATCCAAACTCGGGCTTCTTCCACCACTGCCCCACATTTCCCGCTCCACAATTCCTTCTCCATTGCCTTTCCCACACATTCTCCTCAGCAGGACGCCCCCCCACTCCAAATCAGGCAGCCACCTCCACTGACGTCCTGTCTAGCAAACTCACTTCAGACCTTTAAACTCATCAAGGGCCCGGGAAGCTGGTAACACTGGTCACCTCCAAGAGGATTGCTGGGTGCTTGAGAGACAGAGGTGGGAAGAATTTTTATTTTCGTATCTCTTGAAGTTTGAGACATGTGAAGGTATTACATATTCCAAAAATAAATGAATAAAAAACCAAAGAGTTCTGCTCCTTCCCTGAGCTAGATCTCAGAAATAATATTTGTTCAGCATTTTGACATCTTAATGCACTATCTTGTATGATGCATACAAGAGCTCCATGCAATAAGTTCCATTTTATAGATATGGACACTGGTCCAGAGATAGGGAGTTCCTTATTTGGGCTCATACAGTGAGCTGGTAATAAAATTTGGACTAAAATCTAGGTCCTTTGATTCCCAGTGCCTTGTTGCTTCGGTTGCCACATACACATAAAGTCATAATTTGTGCCAGATGGTCCTTGGATAGGCCTGAGACAATGTGTTCACGTTTGCCCTTAAATAGACATTTTCAAACTTTAACCTAAAGAAGTAGGACAAAAACTAGTCAAAGCTCGGGGTGCCTGGGTGGCTCAGTTGGATAAGCGACTGCCTTCAGCTCAGGTCATGATCCCAGGGTCCTGGGATCGAGTCCCGCATCGGGCTCCCCGCTCTGCGGGGAGCCTGCTTCTCCCTCTCCCACTCCCCCTGCTTGTGTTCCCTCTCTCGCTGTGTCTCTCTCTGTCAAATAAATAAATAAAATCTTTAAAAAAAAAAAAACTAGTCCAAGCTCAGCTTTGCACGTGGCAACTTCTTCTGCCTGGGCCCACCCCCTAAAAGACACTCTCTTTCCTCAGGAAGCCACAGACCTCTCAGCCACCTGGGGCCCACCCTTCCAGGATTCAGCCCTGTTGACTGAGCTTGGCACAGACATTCTAATGAGGCAACTTGGCAGCTGCAAGTAACATTCATCTGAGGGGGTCACTATTTCAGAGTCTGAAGGGTTTCTTTTTAGCCTCTGCAGCTGGTGTCTCTGAAATGGAGAAGTTTGTTCTTCTCCCAGGATGGGCAGCCCACAGATCTTGTGTCCCCGGAAGTCGCTTTTGCAAAGCAGGAACTGTGCTCAGCAAGAAGTGCTGGAATGGTGATGGGGGAGGAGGTGGGGAGTGGAAGAGCAGATGTATGCTGTATGCTGATCGACGCAGTGTTCCTGCTTCAAAATAGGTCCCCTCTCATCTGCTGTCATGGCAGTGCAAATAAACACCTCGCCCTGACAACTCTTCTTTTTTTCTAGCAGCCACCACCCAAGAACTCAAGATCTTAAGGTGGGAAAGTACTTGAGAGGTCACCAGATACCCTCTCTGCCTTCAGGTAAAACTGTGCCCAAACTGGCTCCAACTACTGGGGGAGGTCTTCAGGAGCAAGAGATCAGGTCATCTCTTCCAATTGCTCCCTAAGCTGCCTCACACAGGCTCTTAGCCTGCCACTTGATCATTGATGCCTTTCTGTTTCTGTGACCCTCAGCCCTAGCTGCCACCTAGAAACCATGTTCAATCAAGTCATGAGCTCATCCTGAAGAAACACTGTAGCCAATGGGAATGGCTGAGGTCGGGCTAGAGCCAGGAGGATGGCCTACATGGCCTCAGCAAATCTGAGCCAATGCCAGGAGTTCGGACTCGGGCAGCAAATTCATTCCTGGCCAGTATCCTTCTTTCTCTTCCTCTCCAAACAGGGTATCCCCTCCAGACAGCTGTGTCCTCCTCAATGAAAGAGAATTGTTCCCAGAATGCCACTAACTTGCCCACCCCCAAGTAGGACACCAGGGGCAGAAGGCAAAGAAACTTGTTAGAAAAAGGAGAGAATTTTTCCCTTCAAGGCTATATGTTTTCCCTCAGTCCTAACTCACCCGATCAGAAGCCTTTCAGATAAAACAAGTGTTGGTACTATCACAGACATGAATCCGAAGTGTCATGTCTCTCTCCTTTACCTTCCGTTTACTTATTCCTTTTCCCAGCATACCTCCCACCCCTAATATACTTCCTGGGGGAGAGTAGGCACCTGAGAACAAGGGAAGCATATGGATGGCTGCCACTTGCTGATAGTTCTTTAGGGAAATCCTCCCCTGGCTCCCTGACCAGAGAAAACCCTCCATCTGAGAAATAAAGAAGTTCTGCATGCTCACTCCCTCCCAGAAGGAAAGACTGGAGGAGGTCAGGAAATGCCCACTGGAGGGAGACAGAGGATGTTTCCAGATTTTGCGTCTCAGCCATTGATAGGTCAGGAACCAGATCAGCCAGCTCATGAGTACCACTGAGAAGCTCAGCCCCATGCATGACACCTGTGACCCCCACCTCACACACTTACCGGTGTTCTTCCTCCTCTGCAGCAATGGGAAGCACTGCAAAGGAAACAGAGAAAAAATCAACACATTGCAGAGACCCATGCAATGTCAGAACTGGAAGGAATCTCTGAAGTCAGAAAGTTCCATCTACTCATTTTGCAGAAAGACACACTGAGGCTTACAGAAAAGGAAAATGAAGTACAATAGAAGCCAAGTCGAGCCTAGAAACCCGGACTCCTGCTGCCTGATCCATAGTACTTTCTCCCACTCCACTGACTGACTCCTCTGGTTCACTTCACTCTCATGGATTGGGGAGTGTCCCTAAGTCGGGAGTTGGAGACAGTCTGCACAGCTCACAGTGCTGTTCCAAGAACCGACGGTAAGGATTATCAAAGAATCAGTTAACATTTGCTTGGCAACATACCGTCATTAGTTAGAAGCAAAGTATGTTGGTGGGAAGAGCAGTATTTAGAATTGGAAAACTCAAGTTCAGGGCTACCTTATTATGTAACACTGGACATACCTTCTTGAGCCTCAGTTTCTGCATCCCTAAGACTACGATGGTAATAATCCCAACCTCACAGGCTTTGTGAGACATTAATTTACATGAAAGCACTTTTTAAAATAAAACACATTATAGGGGCGCCTGGGCGGCTCAGTTGGTTGGGCGACTGCCTTCGGCTCAGGTCATGATCCTGGAGTCCCTGGATCGGGTCCCGCATAGGGCTCTCTGCTCGGCGGGGAGTCTGCTTCTCCCTCTGACCCTCCCCCCTCTCATGTGCTCTCTCATTCTCTCTCTGTCAAATAAATAAATAAAATCTTAAAAAATTAAAATAAAATAAAACACATTATAAAGTCTTTCATTCAATAAATATTTTTAGAGCACCAGTACCCTATAGAGCACTATGCATTATGCTAAAGCTCTAGCAGTCATCTAGACAGATAAGGTCCCTGTTCTCATAGAGCAGGGACAAACAATGAATAGGTAAACAAATAAATAAGGAACTTTCAGACATCACTAAGAACCAAGAAGGAGAAACTAAAAAAACAGGATGAGGGGGCGCCTGGGTGGCTCAGTTGGTTGGGTGACTGCCTTCAGCTCAGGTCATGATCCTGGAGTCCCTGGATCGAGTCCCGCATCAGGCTCCCTGCTCGGCAGGGAGTCTGCTTCTCCCTCTGACCCTCCCCCCTCTCATGTGCTCTCTCTCTCTCATTCTCTCTGTCTCAGATAAATAAATAAAATCTTTAAATAAATAAATAAATAAATAAATAAATAAATAAATAAATAAATAAATAAACAAACAGGATGAGGTAGGGAGTAATAGGGTAGGAAAAATAGGGATAATTGCTTTAGAAAAGGTGGTCAGAGAGGGTGTCTTAGAGGAGCTGAAATTTTTTTTAAGTTTTTAGTTTCATCCTAATTAGTGAACATATTAGTTTCATGTGTACAATATAGCGATTCAACAATGCCATATTATCAACCAGTGCTCGTCACCACGAGTGCACTCCTTAATCCCCATCATCACCCCTATCCCCCTCCCCTCTGGTAACCATCAGTGTGTTCTCTATAATTAAGAGTCTGTTTCTTGGTTCTCTCTCTTTTTTTCCCCCTCTGCTTATTTATTTTGTTTCTTAAATTCCACATATGAGTAAAATCACATGGTATTTGTCTTTCTCTAACTGACTTATTTCATTTAGCATAATACTCTCTAGCTCCATCCATGTCATTGCAAATGGCAAGATTTCATTCTTATCTATGGCTGAGTAATATTCTATTATATATATAATATATATTATATATACCATATCTTACGTTGTGTGTGTGTATGTGTGTATATATATATATATATATATATATACCATATATTCTTTATCCATTCATAAGTCAATGGATACTTGGGCTGCTTCCATAATTTGGCAATTGTAAATAATGTTGCTATGAACATAAGGTTGCATGTATCCTTTTGAGTTAGTCTTTTTGTATTCTTTGGGTAAATACTGAGCAGTGTAATTGCTAGATCATAGGGTAGTTCTATTTTTACTTTTTGAGAAACCTCCTTACTGTTTTCCAGAGTGGTTGCACCAGTTTACATTCCCACCAACAGTGTGTGAGGGTTCCTTTTTCTCCACATCCTCACCAACACCTGTTGTTTCTTGTGTTGTTCATTTGAGCCATTCTGTCAGGTGTGAGGTGATATCTCACTGTAGTGTTGGTTAGCATTTCCCTGATGATAAGTGATGATGAACATCTTTTCATGTGTCTGTTGGCCATCTGTATGTCTTCTTTGGAGAAATGGCTGTTCATGTCTTCTGCCCATATTTTTTGAATTATTTGTTTTATGGGTGTTGAGTTTCATAAGTTCTTTATATTTTTTTGGATACTAACCCTTTATCAGATATGTCATTTGCAGTGTCTTCTCCTATTCTGTAGGTTGCCTTTTAGTTTTGTTGATTGCTTCCTTTGCTGTGCAGAAACGTTTTGTTTTGATGTAGTCCCAATAGTTCATTTTTGCTTTTGTTTCCCCTGCCTCAGGAGACATATCTACAAAGTTCCTATAGCCAACGTCAAAGAGGTTACTGCCTGTGCTCTCTTCTAGGATTTTGATGGTTTCTAGTCTCACATTTAGGTCTTTAATCCACTCTGAATTTATTTTTGTGTATGGTGTAAGAAAATGGTCCAGTTTCATTCTTTTGCATGTTGCTCTCCAGTTTTCCCAAAACCATTTGTTGAACAGACTTTTTCCCATTGGATATTCTTTCCTGTTTTGTCAAAGATTAATTGATCATATAGTTGTGGGTTTATTTCTGGGTTTTATATTCTGTTCTATTGATCTATGTGTCTATTTTTGTGCCAGTACCATACTGTTTTGATTACTGCAGCTTTGTAATATAACTTGAAGTCCAGAATTGTGATGCCTCCAGCTGTGCTTTTCTTTTTGAAGATTGCTTTGGCTATTTGGGGGTCTTTGTGGTTCTATACAAATTTTAGGATTGTTTGTTCTAGTTACATGAAAAATGCTGGTGGTATTTTGATAGGGATTGCATTAAATGTGTAGATTACTTTGGGTAGTATAGACATGTTAAAAATATTTGTTCTTTCAATCCATGAGCACGGGATGTCTTTCCACGCCTGTCATCTTCAATTTCTTTCATCAATGTTTTATAGTTTTCAGAGTACAGGTCTTTCACCCCTTTAGTTAGGTTTATTCCTATTCATTATGTTAGGTGCAACTGTACAAGGGATTGTTTTCTTAATTTCTTCCTCTGCTGCTTCATTATTGGTATATAGAAAGGCAACAGATTTCTGTACATTGACTTTCTATCCTGTGACTTTACTGAATTCGCATATCAGCTCTTGCAAGTTTTGGGTGGAGTGTCTCATATGTTTTATGTAGAGTATCACGTCATCTGCAAATAGTGAAAGTTTTACTTCTTCCTTACTGATTTGGATGCCTTTTATTTCTTTTTGTTGTCTCATTGCTGTGGTTAGGGCTTCCAGTATTACGTTAAATAAATGTGGTGGGAATGGAAATCCTTGTCTTGTTCATGATCCTAGGGAGAGAACTCTGTTTTTGCCCATTAAGGATGATGTTAGCTGTGGGTTTTTCATAGATGGCCTTTATTATGTTGAGGTATGTTCCCTCTAGCCCTACTTTGTTGAAGGTTTTCATCATGAATGGTTGCTGTACTTTGTCAAATGTTTTTTCTGCGTCTATTGAAATGATCACATGGTTTTTATCCTTTATTTCATTGATGTGATGTATCACATTGATTGATTTGCAAATATTGAACCACCCTTGCAACCCAGGAATAAATCCCACTTGATTTTGGTGATTGATCTTTTTCGATGTATTGTTGGATTTGGTTTGATAGTATTTTGTTGAGAATTTTTGCATCCATGTTCATCAGGGATATTGGCCTGTAGTTCTCTTTTTTAGTGGAGCCCTTATCTGGTTTTGGTATCTTGGTATCAGGGTAATGCTGGCCTCATAGAATAAATTTGGAAATTTTCCTTCCTTTTTATTTTTTGGAATAGTTTAAGAAGAATAGGTATTAACTCTTCTTTAAGTGTTTGGTAGAATTGGCCTGTGAAGCCATCTGGCCCTGGACTTTGGTTTGTTGGGAGTTTTTTGATTACTGATTCAATTTCTTTGCTGGTTATTGGTCTGCTCAAATTTTCTATTTTTTCCTGTTTCAGTTTTGGTAGTTTATATGTTTCCAGGAATTTATCCATTTCTTCTAGTTTTTCCAATTTGTTGGCATATACTTTTTAATAATATTCTCTTAAAATTGTTTGTATTTTCATGGTTCTGGTTGTTATTTCTCCTCTCTCATTTGTGATTTTGTTTGTTTGAATCTTTTCTCTCTGCTTTTCTTTATAAGTCTGGATAGACTTTTATCAATTTTACTGATTTTTTTTTTTTCAAAGAACCAGCTCCTGATTTCATTGATCTGTTCTACTGTGGGTTTTTTTTTTTTTTTTTTTGGTTTGTTTTTTAGTTTCTATATCATTTATTTCTGCTCTAGTCTTTATTATTTCCTTCCTTCTGCTAATTTTAGGTTTTGTTTGTTGTTCTTTTTCCAGCTCCTTTAGGTATATGGTTAGGTTGTTTATTTGAGATTTTTCTTGCTTCTTGAGGTAAGCCTGTATTGCTATATACTACCCTCTTACAGATGCATTTGCTGCATCCCAAAATCTTTGGACGGTTGTGTCTTCATTTTCATTTGTTTCCATACGCTTTTATTTCTTCCTTTTTGCTTAGTAGCATGTTATTTAATCTGCATGTATTTGTGGTCTTTCCAGATATTTTTTTGTGGTTGACTTCTAGTTTCATAGCGTTATGATCAGAAAAAATGCATGGTATGACTTTGATCTTCTTGACATTATTGATGATTGTTTTGTGGACTAATATGTGATCTATTCTGGAGAATGATCCATGTGCACTTGAAAAGAATATGTGTTTTGCTGTTTTAGGATGGAATGTTCTGAATATATCTGTCAAATCCATCTGTTCCAATGTGTCATTCAAAGCCATTGTTTCCTTGTTGATTTTCTGTTTAGATGATCTGTCCATTGATGTAAGTGGGGTGTTCAAGTCCCCTACTATTACTGTATCATTGTTGATAAGTTCCTTTATGTTTGTTTTTAACTGTTTTATGTATTTGATGGTCCTATGATGGGTGCATAAATATTTACAATTGTTATATCTTCTTGTCGAATTGTCCCCTTTATTATTATACAGAGGACCTGAACTTTGAACCAGAGGCCTGCATGATAAGACAGAGCCAGTAATGTGACAACCTGGGTGCAGAATATTCCAGACAGAGGTTGAAGAGAGAAGCAAGGGCTTTTGAGGGCCAGGGGAATAATTGGGGCTTTGATTTAAATTACATTAGGAAGCCATTGGAGGGTGTAGAGGAGAATGACAGTATCTGATTTTCACTTTAAAAAGATCATTCTCTGGCTGCTGTGTGGGAAATGCATTGCGGAGCTAGAGTGAAAGCAGGGAGACCTTTTAGGAGGCTTTTGCAGTAGTTCAGGAAAGCAATGTCGAGATGTTACTTCGAAAGAAGGGTTTCTCTTATGCAGCCAATCAAAAGCTTATGCGGAAAGGAGTTGTCATAGTATTTGTCATCTCTCTTATCCCCTGAACAATGATTGCCACACCAGGTGCAGACACTTGACTACAGTGATTTCTAGTCTTAGGAGATTAGTCTCAGCCCTAGATCACTTTAAAATGGCTAAAGTTCAGCTCCACCCTGGTAGACCACAAGACAACCTGGTGAACCTTCAACCCACAACTGGCCACAGAAGACAGGAGGGGTGGGAGGTGTTCCCCTAAGGGTTCATTGACAAGAACCTTGAGGGATGCTAGTATGAGAGAGATGGCAAATTATAGAATGAGATAGGTGTAAAAAGAGGAGAAAGACCAACCAAGAGGGACGGATATGGTATTCTCCTACAAGCTACAAAGGGACCAATGATTAACAAGTCAATATAATTCTCAGTGGTGGACAGAAGGGGAGTAAAAGAAAAGGATAAGGGAGTGGGAGAGAAGGAGGAAGTAGTCCCCTATGAGGTCCTAAATGTGACCATTCTGGGAAATTAGGAGATGAACTGATGGGTGGAAAAGACTGTAACTCTGCAGTCCTGTTCTATTCACATTAAATTCCCTCTTCTCCCACCCTATCCCCCAACCCATCATGGGTGCAACAGATTAAAGATAGATCAAGAGCTAATTAAGCTTTAATTTTACACGGAATTTACAGTTTACAAATAAGTGACCTTGTTCGTCACACACATTCCACATGGTAGGTTTTTTATCCTCATGTAGCACATGAGGAAAATGAGGTCCAGAGAAGTGAAATGACTTACCCAAGGTCACACAGCTAGTAAATATCAGAACCAAGTTTATACTTTAGGCCTATGGAGCTTCCAATTTTATTGTATCCTATTCTTTTCTCCCTGGGGTCCAGAATAACCTGAACTGGGCCAGGGCTATGAGTTCCACTCTGCTTTGGACCCTGATCTTAGTAGCTGAGAACCTTACAGGGAAAGGTGAGGCATAAACTTCTATATCAGAGAGTTCTGCTGTAGAGTGGAGGCTCTTTTTGTTTCCTGTTGCAGAACATATTCCTCACACTTGGGGCTGTTCTGAACCCAGGAGTCTAGCAGTTACAGAGACAGCCACTCTGGAAGAGACCAGGATTAGTGGTGACAGTGTTCCCATCATTCATTCATTCATTCATTCACTCCCCACAAGCTTCTTCAGGGCCAGCCCTGTGCTAGGTATTCAGGGATTCAGACAAATCAGGCACATTCCCTGCCATTGAGTAATTCACAGCCAAGTGGGTGGGAGGGGAAGCCACATGCACATATCATCACAATTCCATGTAAGTGCTATTGGAAAGTATAAAACCTTGTGGATCTGAGCAAATGGAGTAATTGGTTGCTGGTAGTGCGGATGCATTGTCACGAGGGCCTTCATGAAGGAAGCAGCATTTAGAACAGGTCTTAAAGTTGTTCATGAGGAAGACAAGAGGGCAAAGAGCACGGCAGGTAGAAAGAAGAGCATAGAAAGGGGCAAGGAGGTATAAAAGCATGTGGTTTGTGGAAGTGTATAGTCTGGCTGGAGAGCAGAGTAAGAAATGAGTCTGGAACAGGGGTAGGGACCAGGTTATGGACCTTGTAGGTCATGTGAAGGAACTTGAACTTTATCCAGAGCCCAGTGGGGAGCCATTGAAGGGGCTTACAGAGAAGGGTACTGTAGTCAGATTTATACTTCAAAATGTTATTTTACCTGTTGAGTGAAAAAATAGATTGGGAATGGGACTGGAGGAGGTTAGAGAAAACTAGAGACAGAGAGGCCAGAGCAGATTGGAGCAGTGGTCTTTGGGACAGAAAAGGAAAGGACCAATATATGAACTATTTATATGAGGATGAATCCAAAGTTTCTGGCCTATGCAACTGGGTGGATAACAGGGCTATTAACTGAGGTCAGGAATGGAGGAACCAGCATGGTTGGGGGTAGAGGGAAAGAGAGTCTTCCTTTTGTAATGAATCACAGTTTTGAACTTGTTGGATTTGAGGGGTCTGTGGAGAATCTGTTCAGAGCTGTCCAGAAGGCAATGTGGTAGACCTACAGAAGCAAAGTCACACAGAAGCAGGTATGGTCCCTGCCCTTGAGGATCTTGCAGTCTAGTGGGCAATAGAGTCGCCAGCATAAAAAGACAAATCAGGAGTTTTTGAGAGAAACAGGGAATCATGTTGAAAGTGTGAAAAAGAGAGAACACAAGCTAAAAAGGGGATGGGAGCAGAAACCTGGTTGCTGGGTGAGAAGGTGGGAGGTCTAAGCGGGGTGGTTTTGGAGGCAAGCTGCAAAGGCAGACCTTGTCCAAACCTGAGGAGTCCTCAGCAGTAAGTGGCCAGGATGGACCTCACTCTCTCCAGCAACCTCTCTGTTGGGCCTGCAAGTGCTATGACCAGCCCTTGCCCTGCTATCTGAGGGCAAGCCTGGAGACTTTTCAAACTTTCTTTGCCTAGTTTCTCTGCTCCCCCTCATCCCCTGGCCAGCCCTATGCCACAGGCCCAAGCCTGAGGCCAGTCATGAGAGCACGTTCTTCACATTCCAGCCTCCCCCAGCCCTATCAGCTAGGACACACAGAGCCTTATTCACAGCCTGACCCTCCCAGCCTCCAGAGTGGGCCCTCACCACCTCCACGTGGAGCCCCAGCTGGGGTTTTGCCAACACAGACTGTGGCCACTGTGGGAAGCAGGCTTTTCTGATTCCTCAAGAGCTTATTTCTCTGCATCTTAGGGTTTCTATGCTGGGATGGGGTGCAGTGGGTCCAGCCACTAGTATGTGCATGAGTATACATGTATGTCCTATACACTCAGCCAACTTCCTCTAGGCTAGGCCTAGAATAGGGGCTGTGTGGGGCTGGACACGTGTGGATAAGACACAGGCTGGGTCCTTAGAGGAGCTCACAGTCCAGTATGGAGACATCTGGATAATGAAGGGCATTGTGCGGGCTGAGTCTGGAATCATCCTGTCACCAGGTCCTAAATTGGAGCATTGGTGTCATGATGCCACTTTTAAACCCCATCCTGGAGGCCTGGGAACATGTGTGTCATGTTCAGGGTGTGATGTCTGCTGGGAGGGGGTGCTACAGCCCTGAGGAATGCCAGTCTTTTTCCTGGAAAGGAGAAAGGAGACCTGATTTAGAGTAAGACTCACCCACACAGGCATTCTGGGCCTGACCATGTGACTTTGACCAATTCTTTGCTGGTCCTCCAATTCTTTGTTGCCTATAATGATAAGAGAGTCCTTGACAATTCTCATCCTCCCATCACAGGGAGGAGGGTAAGGGACAACCCCAGCTGGGAAAGGGCAATGGAAGACATGATTTCTAGAAGGTCTTTGTAGAACACAGAGTCTGGGACAGCCTTGTGAGGAATCCCCAGAGGGTCTACTTCCTTTGTCCCCTCTCTGAAGGTACAAGCTGTCCCATGCTAGCTAGGAGTGTGGCCCCAGAAAGCCTGACTGTCCTTTCCTAGCCACCAGGACTATGGTGGTCTCATATCTACTCACCAACCTCCCAAAAAGAGTACCTGACCTGTAGCCTCGGGAATGCTGAACTACATATCATTTTATAACTCCTCCCATGACAAAGTCCTGCTGCCTTGAACTCTTTTCACCTTAGTTCCTTCCTGCCCGTTGTGGAAGGGTCTCATTTCCTCCTCTCTCACTCCCCACTTCTCACCTGGCCAGCAGGGTTGTTCCAGGCCCAGCCCTTTGCCTTTGGGCCTCTTTCCCCCAGCCTTCTGTCCTTCCTTACTGTCCTTCCACCTCCACAGCAGGCGAGAGAGCTCGAGCCAGGGAGAAGAGTGAGCAGCTGCAACCCCCAGGGGTTCTCTGGATAATCTCAGGAATGTCATATCCCTAAATCTTGACTTTCCCACCAACCAACAGAGACCCTCCTTCCTGCCCAGAGCTTGAGAGTCCTTCCAGGAGGGGGGCCTTGGATGGTGTGAGTGCAGGGAAAGACTGAAGGGGAGAGACACAGTGGTTCCAGGGTGGAGCAAAGCCTCTTTTCTAGACTCTGCAACTAGTTCAACAAGGGGTGGGAGAAGGGGTGGGGAGAAAAGAGGGGAATCCACCTAAACAGCCCACTTCCTGAGCCTCAGGGTAGTAACACCAGGTTTCCTACTGTCTTTTTACTTCCAGAGGATGTTCCCAAGTCCAGGCTCTCCTCAGGCAGGTAAATCTTATTTTTCAGATGAGGAAACTCAGAGCACAAACCGTGGGCCCAGGATCACCTAGAGCAACCAATCAACTATCTTCAAATTTAACTCAGATTTACTGAGCACCTACTCTGTGGCAGGCCCTTTCATATATGTCATCGTTGCAATCAATTATGAAGTAGAGAATATTCTCCCCATGTTGTACATGAGGAAACTGGGGCTCAGAGAGGGGAAGTAGAGGCTGACCCTGGGCTAGCAGATTGGTGTCCTATTTCCAGCAGCTACTGGATTATATCATTATACCATATTCTTCTCCCAAGGTCCAAGGGTGATGCAGCCCCAGGCAGAGGAGAGTCCAGGGAAAGTCAGCCCACACCAATTTCCAGGACCTCAAACCCCATTCCCCAAGTTCAGGGCTTCCTTTCCTCTAACCCTTGGCAACCCCAGCCTTGGAACTGCCAGTTGAACTGGACTCCAAGGTCCCTGGTTGCAGCAACAGCAGCTTCAAGGGTGGGCCAGAAAGGTGGGGGTCAAGGAGCTCCATTCCTCCACCCCTTTGTGAAACCTCTGACCCCATATCCCAGCATAGGCCACTTAAGCTCTGCTCCCTGTTATTGTTCCTAGTGACTTGGAAATGCAGGCCAGGCCCTGGCTCCCAGAGCTTGCCAAGCCTCCAGCTGTCCTCAGGCCCTACTGGCTGCTGGGAGGACCAACCTCCATGGCAGGCTCATTCTCCTGCGCCTGAGCTCCCTTCCCCTTCCCCAGGGACCTTGAGTAGAAATCACTGACATTTGGGGAGCAGATTTTTTTTTCCACTTTGCTTGGAAGTTCAAAGAACTATATATGAAAAATGATGAGAGTGGCAGAGCTAGAAAGACTCTCAGAGATAAATCAGTCTAACATAGTCATTTTATAGGTGGAGAAACTGAGCAGAGATTATATAAACACAGTGGATAGAATATGGACTTTGGACCTGGATTACATGGGTTTAAAATCCCAATAATGGCTGTGTGACCTTGGGTAAGTTTCCTAACTTTTTTTTCTGTGTTTCAGTAAAATGAGGATGATGGGAATAATAGCCTTGCAGTTATTGTGATGATAAACTGAGTTAATATATGTGAAGGGTATGGAACAGTGTCTACCACATAATGTGTGCTCTATAAATGTTAGCAATTAATATTAGTTTTAACTTGCTGTAGTGCTTTGGAGGGAAAAAAACAAACCTGGCATTGCCAATCCGCAACATTTTCCAGTTACTTCAGCCTTCACCAGCCATATTGTCAGATATGTCTTCCACCCCCCCCACCAGCCCCCACTCATACTCCTTTTGGTGCCAATGAAACTAAAGGTAAAGTAGGAATTAGTGTCCGAGACATAAGTCAGACACTCCCCTTCTCACCTCCGCAGTGCCCATCTCCATCTCTCCTAGTTCCCAGAACAAATACTGTCCAATCTCGTGAAGACTTGATCAAACAGTACCAATTGTGCTGAAATGGGGCAACTGGGAGAGAGGGACAAGGGCTAGGAGTTCAGATCAGGCAAATTCTGGAGGTCCCCATCTCCATCTCCAGGCTGGGCCCACTTTTAAGATTGTTCTGGCCATGCTGTTGCAGGAAGTACCGGGGACTCCAGTTTAGCCATTCGTTTGCCTTGAAGACTAGGTGGGAATTGCCATGCACTGTTGCTAGATAGACTAAAATTGTTAAGCAAACAGTTTCATGCCCTGGCATTTTCTGGACTGAATCAGTCATACCCACCAACAGGGCACTTGGGGGTTGTGAGTATGAAAAACTCTCATTTTACATCCACTAGACAGTAAGTTCCATGAGGTTAAAGACCCACAGCTATTTTATTAACCATTGTCTATCCCCTCAGGGCCTGATGCATAGTAGGCCCTGAATAAATATTGCTTGTTAATGACTGAAGGAATGAATTCCTCAAGGCTATTCCCAGCTTAAGGAAACCTCCCATTTTCTTCAAGATAACAATAAATAAACATGTCAACAGTCCTTGCCGTCATTATTTCATGCGTTCCTCACTACAACCTTGTGAGGTAGGAATTATGATTTTCCCCAGTGTACAAATAATAAAAACGGCTAATACTCACTAACTGGGTGCCAGGTGTTTTATACATGTCAACTCAGTTAAGCCTCATAACAACGTTATGAAGTGGGTACTATTATTAGCTCCATTTCACAGAGCAGGAAACTAAAGCTCAAAGGGCTGAAGTACTTTTCTCAAAGTCACACAGCTAGAAAGTTGTGGCTCAGAGAGTGAAGGGCTTGACTCCATGTTTTGTTACTCTAGGGACCCTGGTTTTTTCACTGCATCAGGAGAACCCTCAGTAAAGTTGAACTCCCACACACAAATTTGCAAGTTTCTCATTTTGACTCTTGCTCCCATAACTGTACACACCCAATTTCTACATCCAGGGCAAGTCCCCTGGCTCTCTGTGCCTCCTCTTTCTCTTGTCTCCAACCTTACTCCTCCTTGAAGAAGCCTCCCTCTTTTTCTCCATAGATCATCTCTTCAGATTCTGATCCAATTGTGCATCTACCATGTGTTGGGCTTGTAAATACATTATTTCCTTGGCAATTCCACTAAGTCTTATCCACTGAGGAAAGATGGCTTGCCCAAGACCACTCAGCTTAGATGTGGCAGAGGTGGGCACTACATCCAAGCCAGTCTGACTCCATGTCCAGTGTTCTTTCTGCCACACCAAGCTGCCTTCTGTTCTGAGCCAGGAAACTCCTCACAGAAAGCTTTCTAGATCACCCAGAAACCAACTCACAACTCTCTTTAAGTCCATGTGTGTCAATAACATTAGCACACCTGTTCTTTTACTTCATCCCATTGACCTGGGCCTCACAAATATGTAACATAGGCCAGCATCTAGGCAATTTACAATTAGCCACACAGGGACAAGCCAGAGTGTGGATTTTTCACCCATGTCAGGAGGCAGTACCCACCACTCAATCTGACTAAGCTGTGGAACTGCAAAGAGAGGTCCTGAGGGTGAAGACTCCTTCTATGGGGTATAAGGCCTTGCCCTCTCCTCTCTAAGTGGTTTTCCCATGACCTGGGAGAGTATATCATAATTCCTTTCTTTGGGTCCAGTAATTGAGAGGGGACTATATGTACAAGTCTCAGATGTACAAGTATACACCTACCACTTACACACACACACACACACACTGGTTAAGGCAGTGTCCTCAGACAAAACAGGCTATTTGAGGGGTGCCTGGGTGGTGCAGTTAGTTAAGCATCTGTCTTTTGGTTTTCACTCAGGTCATGATCTTGGAGCTGTGAGATTAAGCCTCATGTTGTGCTCCATGCTCAGTGGGGAGTCAGCTTGGGACTCTGTCTCTCTCTCTCTCTCCCTCTGCCCCCCTTTTCTTTCTCTCAAATAAATAAATAAATCTTAAAAAAAAAAAAAAGAAACAGGCTATTGGAGGAGGTGGTGAGCTCTACATCCCTGGAGGTATGCAACAATGTCTAGCCATCCTTTTGGCAAGATGTGATAAGACTCCTACATGGAATGTGGAAATGGCATCCAGATGCATTTAACAGTTTCTATACACTCATATGCTCTCCTGAATTCTCTACACTCCTTCCTGCCCCTCCCACAATGAATACACTCTGCATGTGGAAAATGGGTCTTGCTTGAGACAATAAGGGCCAAGGCCTGGAAAAGTAGAGACATCCTGGAGGCTGGGAGTACAACTGCTGAATCACCCAGTTACCATCACACTTTCACCCTATATCCTGCCAGGCTGATTCTGGACAAAGACTGGGAAATTGTGAGTTGGCCTGGGGACAGAAAGAGCCCCAGGGGTGAAGAAGCACACATGAGTATGTGCGCTCACATGAGTGTATATATGTACATAAATATGAGCGGGCAGAGGGAGAGTGAAAGTACACACCCATATGAACAGGCGCCTAGGAGCCACGTATAAGAACAGCCACATACAAGTCCCATGCACACTGTGGCAGTGAATTCATAGGAGAGGATGCTTGAGAATATGTCCTTGTGCACCTATGCACTTATATGCATGACTAAGTATGTGAGTATAGAGACTGGGGAAAAGTGTGGTGTCCCTTGTTGGACCATGACTGGATGGTTAAACTCTCTGAGGCTTCCCAGTTTACAAAGGACTTTTCTGTCCATAATTTGCTTTGCCTCCCATAGAAGCTCTGCAGGTAAGTGAGACAGGGGTATTACCATGTGTGGTTCTATGTGACACGTGTGTTAAAGTCCCACCTGGTATTGCCCTTAGATTCTACCGCAGACAAGTTGTGTTTGGATTTTGCCACAGAGGAAGGAAGGAGATTATGGTCTATTACATAGACCATGTGTGGACCCGGCTGTGTCCTGACTGCCCTACCTGTGACCTTGGGCACATCTCTTTCCGTCTTTGGGCCCCATCCATAGTTTAGAGGGAGGGAAGGGGGAGGAACGGGTGACCTCTATGGACCTTTCAATCTCTGATATTGTATCACTATCTGTTATAGGAGAAAACAGTTGAAAGACAGCAGGGAATACTGACCCTCTCAAAGTCACCTAGAGGTCATGGCTTAGATAGAGTTCCAGCCAGATTCTCCACCTTCCAGGTCAATGCCCTCCAGGAATAGATATGCCCACCTGATACAAAGAGAGTTCCATGAGAGAGGATCCAAATTCTGGTCACTTGTTACGTGCATTAACACCATGCTAAGTGCTGGTGTGTGTGCATGTTTGAGTGTGAGGCTGGAGTGGGGACCCATATGCATGCTTGGTTGTGGTTAAGAGCCCACTGATACCTTTCTGGCCCCTGCCGGCCTGTGGGGAAAACACATCAGACACATACGAAACTATTTATACTGGGTTCATCTCACATCCAAAGGTCTTATCCCTTGGCTGCCCCTAACCCCAGTGCAGCTCAAGCAGTCCTGGGCCCTGGCCTGGCATCTTGCTACCTTCTCAGTATCCCTGGCTTCTGAAGTAGCACTTTTCAGCACCCAAATGGGTTGCTTCTGGTCCTAGATTCACGCAGGGCCAGAGCATAGAGTGCTGAAGGGAAGTTGTGGCTAAGGAGCAGATAAGACCTGAGCTCTTAACCCTGGAGTTTCCAAATACAGAATAATCCTTGTTCTTTGCCTCGTGCCCCCTGTGTGTCATTTGGAAACCTGCTTCCAGCAAGTCATGTGTTGACCACCTACCTACTCCATGCCAAGCACCTTAAAGACACAAACTCCTCAAATCCTCATGGCATCTCTGTGAGGCAGGCACTGATTAGTATCATTTTTTTTAGATAAGAAAACGGAGGCTCAGAGAGGACTTGCTCAAAGGCACACAGCTAGTGTGTGTGTGTGTGTGTGTGTCTTTCTGTCTGTGCGTGTGTGTGTGTGTATCGGGGGGTGGAATTCAAACCTAAGTTTCTCTGCTTCCCCCCCTTCACACCTCTTCAGCTGATGGAGAGCACCATATGGTATGGGATGGTAGGGGGCTCGGTTTCTCCATTAGGACCACAAGAAGGTTGAATGAGATGATCTAAAAGATCCCTTTCAGCTATGGCAGACTCTGCTACAACCTGCCCCTCTCTGCACTCAGCTCTCCCACAGTCAGGCAACTGCTCACAAGGGGGCCTGGCTCAGAAAGGGAGGGTGGCTCAGAGCAGCCCATGCCCTTGACTGGGCTTATAAGGCCAGAAGGCTGCCTCTCTGACCGGGACCTCAAAGCAGTAGCATTGGAAAAGTAGCATGTATGTGGGTCTGGCAGGCTGCCTCTTAGCCCTGAGACATAACCATGTGTTGATTCACATCTGCCACAGCCCTGTGTGTGGGTGTGCATGCATACGTACCTTTGTGCCATGTGCATGATTTTGTATGTCTACGTGATTTTGTGTATGTGCCTAGGTCTGGGTGTGTCTGCATGCTTGTGCATGGGAGGGTATCTATTTGTGTACACGTGTGCCTGTCTGTGTATGTGCATGCAGGCATACGTGCGTGAGGTTACATGATAGTGGATGTGCACCGTCTGCATGTGGATGTGCATGTGCATGGGTTTGTCCTGATACGCATGTGTGTGCACATGTGAATGGTGTGTCTATGCACATGAGTGTGTAACTATAAACATATACACATGTGTACATCCTGTGTTTGTGGAAATGCATGAGAGAATGTGTCTGTGTGTGTGTATGTCAGTGTCTGGGACTGGGATAGAGGTCTCCAAGCCTTCTGGGGTGTGGGGGGGATTCTCCTGCCCTAACAATTTCTAAGAGCCTGACATGGGCAGGGAGTGTTTTCGGGGAGTCTAAGAGACTGAGGTAATGAATGCGAAGTGATTCCAATCCCTGCCAAGCACCCAGAATGGTTAGCCAGAGTAGAGGACAGTGGTACCAATCAGGTGTCAAATCTCACAGATACTTTTGCTTCCCTGCTGCCTTGTCCTTATTAGATCCATCTCCCATCCTCTCCTCCCCACCCAGCCTCATTGCCATCGCAGCCACCTTCCTAGCCTCAGCATCACCACTTGGGCCCTTCCACACCGGCGTGGAAGGCTGCTGCAGTGTATTTCTTAACAGTGTCCATTGAATTATATCCCTACTTCACTGAAATCCCCCTGATCCCCTAAAACAACAGTCTCTGGACTTTGGAATTTCATAGATGAGAAAGACAATTTTTAAATAAATAAATAAGGGAACAGAGCATTGCAAACTTTTTATTTTGCTGAGGACAGATATTTTTAAAGTCTCTTACTCTTGAACCCCACCTCATTGGAAAGCCGTAATAATCTCCAAATAAAGAATAGTCTTTTGAATTGACTTAATTTAGCTTTCTGAAAATTGTACTACATTATTCCCACTTTTCTCCCATTTCACCGCAGATGGGTGAGAATCTCATTTAGGACCCCCGCTAGGTAAAGACCACAGCCCCATGGATCAATTGCAAACCCTATGGGTGGCAGCCCCATTCCCCCCTCTCTAGCGTCTCTTCCCTCAGACCCTGTACTTGAGGCAACCCATGAAACCAGCCCCCCCAACTCACCACCACTTGACTGCCTCCAGACTCTTGCTCCCAAAGTTCCCTCTGCCAGGCATGCCTGGAATGCCCTTCCCCACTTTTTGGACTGACAAAGTCTTCCTTCAAGCCTCAGGCCCAGCCCAAATGTGACCTCCGGTGAAACCTTTCCAAGTCCCTTCTGGTGGAAGTGATTTTTCCCTCCAAGGGTCCCAGCCTTCTCTTCATCCTATTTTACAGCCAGGCTAGTTATTTAAAAGTTTCCCTACTGAATTAAACTGTGGGACGCCACATAGTGTCAAGAGAGGTATGGACTTAGGAGTTCAGATCCCAACTCTGCCAGGCATATCTGAGTGACCTTCCTTAATCTTTTACAGTGTCCCTTCTGCATCTATAAAAACAGGAAAACAATGGGTTTTGGTAAAGATTACCACCACAGTTAATGAACTGAAAGTGCCTCTGTCCGATACATAGCAGATGCTAAATAAATATCAATTTCTGGGATCTTGAGAGCAGAAATTATGCCCTGCACATCCTTGTGGGTCCTGTTGTGCTCATGTATTCCCCATGTCCAGGATATAGTAGGCATTCAACAAATATTTACTGACCGACTATCTAGCATAGTATCTAGTATATAGTAGGTGCTTGATAAAGATCTGTCACTTTTCCTACCTCCTCTTTGAGGACAGAAGCCATGTCCCTTTTTGTCTTCATGTAACTCCTATGGTGCCTAGCACAGAGCTTGATATATGTTGATGGAAACTAGTAATAGTAATCATAATAATAGTTACTGTTACTCAGATGGATGCTCTATGCAAAGCATCACGCTAGGAACTTAACACACATTATCTCTTTTATTTGCAAACACTTAGTATGGAAACAAAAATACCAACCTCATCGCCTTATTGAGGTTGGTACCACCACTGTCTTCATTTTAAAGCTGAGGAAACTGGGGCTCAAAGGGGCTAAGAATCTTGCCTTTGTGGCAAGGCCTGGGAAGCAATGGAGGCAAGTTTTATGATAGGCAGCTAGCCTACTTATTTTTATGGGAAAGCAGCAGACATTTACAGAGCTGGTTAAGTGACAAAAGCAAGACTTGAATCCAATTCTTTCTAGCTCCAAGGTAGTCTCAGAAGCCCATCTGCCTTCCAGCTGGCACACAGTGGTCCCCGGCTGCCTCCGTCCCCTCTGAGCCCTTCTGAGTGGAGCGGGCTGGGTCTGGGCAGCCACTTACCTTCACTTTCCTGAAGCAAGCCCAGAAAACGTCCAGCAGAGGCATGGTGGGGTGCAGGGAGCTGGCAGGGTCCAGCAGAGTTCTGCCGGGCACAGGCCTCTTTCTCTCTAGGGACTAGACTAGAGAGGATGCGGGCCTCTGTGAGAATCAGCCCTGGCCCTGTGCTCCATCAGCCGCCCCAGCACACCAGCGAGGGGAGACGCACAGAGCAGCCTGGTCTGAGCTCAGCTTGCCTCCTCTTCAGGCGCCTCCCAGAGGGCCCCAAGGAGGGAAGTAGGGAGGGAGGGAGGGAAGGAAGGAGGGAGAGAGAGGCTAGCTAAGGAGGAGGGACCAGGAGGCGGGTCACTGATTCAAACTCGGCACCGTTAACCAGTTGGCTGGGAGTGGAGAGCAATGCCAGTTGAAATTCCTTGAACATTACAGTTCCCAGGCTTGGAGTGTCCAGCCCGCCTGCCGGCTCACCCGTCACTCTGCCGCCGGCACTCTGGCATGCATGCCTTCTTGCCTCCTGCTGAATGACACACCAGCTCTCCCCAGGGGCCACTGGGGACAACCAAGACCACACAGGGGCTGTGGAAAGAGCCCAGGGAGGGGAACATTCAACCCAGGCAGGACCTAGGCCAAATGTGAAGGCGGTTGGTGGAAGCAGAAAAGCTATGAGCCTGGGGAACTTTCTCAGACATGAGACTCTGGGCCCTTGGTCACTGGGTCATTCTCCAACCCCCACTTTAAAGTTAAGAATCATGAATCACTCTGGCACCCTGGGGAGGCACTTTCCTTTCTGGACCTCAGTTTTCCTGGCTGTGCAATGAGAGGCAGGGTCACAGGTGTCTATGTCTCAAGTATGTATGACACCCGTTTGGGGTTAGGTACAGGGCAAAGTCTAGAAGAAACTGCATTCTGGACAACAATTACAGCGCCTCTCGGAACTCCTGTGCGGCCCATAAGCGGTCAGGTAACGTTCCAAAGCCAATCTGTGCCCACAAAGGCCATTTCATTGATCTGCCTGCCTCAGGGCATCATAACTCTCGCCCGCCTCAGATAACCCGGGTGGATGCCCTTTTCTGAACATCTGAGGAGATGATAGCTTTCCTCCTTTATCTAGTCCCATGCTCAGAAACCTGAGCATTCCAGGCTGAACTTCTGGATCTGTTCAGTCCGGAATGCTCAGGTTTCTGTTCAGCCTGGAATCTGAACTTGAACCTCCTGGAAACACTGAAGTCAGTTCTTCCAGCAAAAATAAAGTTAACGCTAGGCAGTTCTAGAGGTTTTATGGGCACGAAGCCACTAAGAAGCAGTGATTCTCCCCTCCCCCAAGCCTCAGCAGGCAGGGTGCTGTGGCTGGCAGCCAGAAGCCTCCTAGGAACCCCATGGCAAAGGGCCAGGCGTGAGTCTCTGGGGGCATGTGTCATCACAAGGCCCAGAATAACTTACTCCCCCCTGGCCTCACTTCCCTTTCAGAGACCCCAGCTGGTCAGGCAAAGGACCAAATCCTGGGACCCTTTGAGGACGCCTCTGCTTCTTTGAGGACTTTCTTCATTACTGGTTTGGCCCAGAGGTTTGTCCCTAGAGTCCGTGAGAATCTTTCCAGATCTGCTTACAATTTACTCTGTGGCCCTCTGTTTCCCCATTTGTCTCCTGGGGAGCTTACGATAACCGATCTCTCATCTTCTCTCTAGCCCTGACCTCTGGGGTGCCTCAGATGTCTGTTCTGTTGGGCCCTGTCAGGATGACAGTCAGCCATAGACAAGACAAGTGGCTCCTTCCCACTCACCTCCAGCTGGACACAGACTTATAAGGCAAAGCCCCCTGTATGGGGCGGGAGGGTAACATGAAGACCCAGAGCAGAGTAGTGCTCCCTCCTTTGAGTATATGCCCTCTTCCCCCACAGCCAGAGACCTGAGGATGGAGAACCATGAAACAACTGTTGGAGGAGAGGCTGTATGGCAGAACAGACCTCCTAGGATGGCCCCATGACTTCTTGCTCCCTGGAGTCCATCTCCCTCTTTAGATTCAGGCCACTGGGAGGAGGTGGCTTTGGCCATTCACTCTAGAGGTGAGAGTGCACAATACACAGACCGGAGAGACCAGGAGAATGGTTTCAGTTCCAGGCTTCTCACACCAGTTTAGCCTTGAGGATATTAGAAAACAGTATTAAGCCCATGAACTCCGGAGGTAGACTGCCTGGATTCAAATCCCAGCTTTGTTACTTTCTAAATGGGTGACCTCGGGCTTGCTATGGCCTTAGTTTTCCCATCTGTAAAATGGGGAATAATAATAGCACCCACCTAGTTTGGAGGTTTAAATTAAATGAGTTAAAGCATTTAGTATAGGTTTAGTATCGTGCCTGGCATAAAGTAAATTCTCAATAGATGTTATTTGTTATTATAGAAGAAGCTAAGGCTTTGGGACCAGACAGACTTAGATTTGAACGCTGGTTCTGTTACCTTTTAGCAGGGTTCCCTTAGGAAACGCACTTCACTTCTCGAAGCCTGGTGCCTCATCTGTAAACTGTGGATTCACTGTTTACATAAAGGGACCACTGCTGGGAGTCAATGAGGTAACATCCACTTATACTTAGCATGCTCGGCACATAGTAAGTGTTCAGTAGATATTAGTTCCCTTGTTCTCTCTTCCTGTCCTGGGTATTCCTGACTCTCCCTGCTTCTGGTAAAGCAGAAGGAGCATTGATCTGGCATCATCCAGACCTGAGTTCAGATCCAAGCCCAGGCGCTTTTTGACTGTGTAACTACCTAAGGCAAGTCACTTTATCTCTAGGACTCTGTTTCCCTGGCTGTAACATGGGAAAGAGGATAAAGATATTTACTCACCTCCCAGCCTTGTCATTAAGGAAGTAGGGACATGAAGAACCTGACATGTAGTGGGTTCTCTCAGTTAACATGAATTCTCCCACCTCTCTTTCTTCCTTCTGCCTCCTATGCTCCATAAGGACTCTGAATCTATGAGTGCCTCCCTTGCTTCACACCGAATACCTCCCAAGATCAGTATAACAGACATGAAGCCTGCTTTCTTTGATGGTGGGTAGGGGATGGTGGTTGGGAGGAAGTCAGGGAAGGGGGCTGGCGGTATAGAAAGTGCAGCACTTAGGGCAGGGGAACAAGCAGGTGTGTGTGTGGGGGGGGGCTATCTATCACATTAACATTCACCAGACCAGTTGCTTTATTTCCTTACCCAGGAACTGGCACTGCCTGTGATAGGGTGTCTTGTTTAAGGCCAGAATCACCAGTCCATGCCAAGGAACCCAGGTAAAGGAGAAGAAGAGTCTTGGTATGGTTGAGACCTGTGAGTTAGGAAGAATGGCCTTCCTCTCGGGGTAACTGTGTCCATCCTTCTGCCAGATATTGAGCAGATCACAGTTGGAACCACTGGAAGGAGAAGCCTGTACCAAATGAAGACAGGAAGTCAGAGACATACCAGAACAGCGGTTCTCAAGACACTTTTCCACCATTAAAAGTTATTAAAGACCAGAAATTGTATTTGTGTGGATATTTATGGATATTTATCATATTAGAAATTAAAACTGAGACATTTAATGAATATTCTTTGATTTTATTCATTCAAAAAACATGTTTACAATTTAGACATGTTAACATAAATGACATATTTTAGAACATGTCTGTATTTTATTTCATTTTAGTTTAGTTTAATTCCAGTTAGTTAACATACAGTGTTATATTAGTTTCAGGTGTACAATATAGTGATTCAACACTTCCATACATCACCCAGTGCTCATCACAAGTGCTCTCCTCCTCCATCCCATCACCTATTTCCCCCAGCCCCCACCCCCTCCCCTCTGGCAACCATCAGTTTATGCCCTATAGGTAAGAGTCTGTTTCTTGGTTTGTCTCTTTCTCTCTTCTTTTTTCCTTTTGTTCATTTGTCTCATTTCTTAAATTCCACATATGAGTGAAATCATATGGTATTTGTCTTTCTCTGACTGACTTATTTTGCTTAGCATTATACTCTAGCTCTATCCATGTCCTTGTATATGGCAATATTTCATTATTTTTAATGGCTGAATAGTATTCCATTGTATATATATGCCCCTTCTTTATCCATTCATCAATTAATGGACACTTGAGCTGCTTCCACATCTTGACTATTGTAAATAATGCTGCTATAAACATAGGGGTTCAGGTATCTCTTTAAATTAGTATTTTTGTATTCCTTGGGTAAATAAATACCCAGGGGTGTGACTGCTGGATCATAGGGTAATTCTATTTTTCCCCTTTTGAGGAAGCTCCATACTGTTTTGCAGAGTGGCTGCACCACTTTGCATTCTAACAGTACAAGAGGGTTCCCCTTTCTCCACATCCTCGCCAATACCTGTTGTTTCTTGTGTTGTTCATTTTAGCCATTCTGACAGGTGTGAGGTGATATTGCACTGTAGTTTTGATTTGCATCTCCCTGATGATGAGTGATGTTGAGCATTGTTTCATGTGGCTGTTGGCCATCTGGATGTCTTCTTTGGGAAATGTCTGTTCATTTCTTCTGCCCATTTTAATTGGATTATTTGTTTCTTGGGTGTTGATTTGTATAAGTTCCTTATATATTTTCGATACTAACCCTTTATTATTGGATATGCCATTTACAAATATCTTCTCTCATTCTGCAGTTTGCCTTTTAGTTTTGATGATTGCCTTCTATGCTGTGCAGTTTATTTTTGCTCTTATTTCCCTTGCTCAGGAGACATATCTAAAAAAAAAAAATGCTGCTATGGCTGATGTCAGAGACCTTATTGCCTATGCTCTCTCTAGGATTTTTATGGTTTCAGGTGTCACATTTAGGTCTTTAACCCACTTTGAATTTATTTTTATCTATGGTGTAAGAAAGCTGTCTAGCTTCATTCTTTTGCATGTTGCTGTCCAGTTTGCCCAAAACCATTTGTTGAACAGACTGTCTTCCCATTGGATATTCTTTCCTGTTCTGTCGAAGATTAATTGATCATATAGTTGTAGGTTCATTTCTGGGTTTTCTATTCTGTTCTATTGGTCTATGTGTCTATTTTTTGTGCCAGAACCATACTGTTTCGATTATTACAGCTTTGTAATATGACTTGAAGTCCAGAATTGTGATGCCTCCAGCTCTGCTTTTCTTTTTTGAGATTGCTTTGGCTATTCAGGGTCTTTTGTGGTTCCATAGAAATTTTAGGATTGTTTGTTCTAGCTCTGTGAAAAATGCTGTTGATATTTTGATAAAGACTGTCTTAAATATGTAGATTGCTTTGGGTAGTATAGACATTTTAAACATATTTGTTCTTTCAAATCATGAGCATGGAATGCTGTTCCATTTCTTTGTGTCATCTTCAATGTCTTTCATTAGTGTTTTATAATTATCGGAGTACAGGTCTTTCAACTCTTTAGTTAGGTTTATTCCCAGCTATCTTATTGTTTTTCGTGTAATTGTAAATGGGATTGAATCCTTAATTTCTCTTTCTGCTGCTTCATTATTGGTGTATGGAAATGCAACAGATTTCTGTACGTTGATTTTGTATCTTGTGACGTTATTGAATTTGTGTATCAGTTCTAGTAATTTTTTTTTTTTTTTTACTTTTAGTTCTAGTAATTTTTAGATGGAGTCTTTTGGCTTTTCTATATATAGTATCATGTCATCTGCAAATAGTGAGTTTCACTTCTTCCTTGCTGATTTGGATGCCTTTTCTTTCTTTTTGTTCTATGATTGCTGTGGCTAGAACTTCCAGTACTCTGTTGAATAAATGTGGTGAGAGTAGACATCCTTGTTTTGTTCCTGACCTGATGTTAGGTGTGGGTTTTTCATAGATGGCCTTTATTATGTTGTGGATGTTCCCTCTAAACCTACTTTGTTAAGAGTTTTTATCATGAATCAATGTTGTACTTGAGTGCTTTTTCTGTATATATTGAAGTGATCATAGGGTTTTTATCCTTTCTCTTATTAATGTGATTGATTTGCAAATATTGAAGGACACTTGCAACCCAGGAATAAATCCCACTCGATTCTGGTGAATATTTTTTTAATGTATTCTTGGATTAAGTTTGGTGGTATTCTGTTGAGGATTTTTGCATCTATGTTCATCAGAGATATTGGCCTATAGTCTTTTTTGTGTGTGGTGTCTTTATCTGGTTTTGGTATCATGGTAATGTTGGCCTCATCAAATGATATTGGAAGTCTTCCCTCCTTTTTTTAGTTTTTGGAATAGTTTGAGAAGAATAGGTATTAACTCTTCTTTAAATGTTTGGTAGAATTGGCCTGTGAAGACATCTGGCCCTGGACTTTGGTTTGTTGGGAGATTTTTGATTACTGATTCCATTTCTTTGCTGGTTATCCATCAATTCAAGTTTTCTATTTCTCCCTGTTTCAGTTTTGGTAGTTTATATGTTTCTAGGAATTTATCCATTTCTTCCACATTGTCCAATTTGTTAGCATATAGTTTTTCATAATATTCTCTTAGAATTGTTTGTATTTCTGTGCTGTTGGCTATTATTTCTCCTCCCTCATTTGTGATTTTCTTTATTAGGGTCCTTTTTCTTTTCTTTTTGGTAAGTCTGGCTAGAGGTTTATCAATTTTCTTAATTTTTTCAAAGAACCAGTTCCCAGTTTCATTGATCTGTTCAGCTGCTTGTTTTTTAGTTTCTATATCATTTCTGCTCTAATCTTTACTATTCCCTTCCTTCTGCAGACTTTAGGCTTCATTTGTTGTTGTTTTTCTCCTTTAGGTGTAAGGTTAGGTTGAGATTTTTCTTGCTTCTTGAGGTATGTGTGTATTGCTATATACTTCCCTCTTAGGACCGCTTTTGCTGCATCCCGGAAGTTTTGGACCATCGTGTTTTCATTTTCATTTCTTCCCATGTATTTTTTGTTTGTTCCTATATTTCCTGGTTCACCCATTCATTGTTTAGTAGCATGTTATTTAACCTGCATGTATCTGTGGTCTTTCCATATTTTTTCTGGTGATTGACTCCTAGTTTCATAGCGTTATGGTCAGAAAAGATGCATGGTATGACTTTTCTGTTTGTTGAGGCCTTTTTTGTGGCCTAATATGTGGTCTATTCTGGAGAATGTTTCATGTGCTCTTGAAAAGAATGTGTATTCTGCTGTTTTAGGATGAAATGTTCTGAATATATTTGTTAAGTCCATCTGTTCCAGTGTGTCATTGAAAGCCTTTGTTTCTTTCTTGATTTTCTATTCAGATGATCTGTCCATTGATTTCAATGGGGTCTTAAAGTCCCCTACTGTTATTGTTCTGTTATCAATTTAGTTCTTTTATGTTTCTTATTAATTGTTTTATATATTTGGGTGCTCCCACATTGGGTGCATAAATATTTATAACTGTTGTATCTTCTTGTTGGATTGTCCCCTTTATTACTATATACTGCCCTTCTTTGTCTTTTGTCACAGTCTTTGTTTTAAAGTCTAGTTTGGGGTGCCTGGGTGGCTCAGTTGGTTAAGCAACTGCCTTTGGCTCAGGTCATGATCCTGGAGTCCCTGGGTCGAGTCCCGCATCGGCCTCCCTGCTCGGCAGGGAGTCTCCTTCTCCCTCTGACCCTCCCGCTCTCATGTGCTCTCTCTCTCATAGATAAATAAAATCTTTAAAAAAAATTAAAAATTAAAGTCTAGTTTGTCTGATATAAGTATTGCTACTCTGGCTTTCTTTTGACATCCATTTGCATGATAAATGTTTCACCATCCCCTCACTTTCAATCTTCAGGTGTCTTTTTGTCTAAAATGAGTCTGTTGTGGGCTTGTTTTTTAATCTATTCTGCCACCCTATGTGTTTTGATTAGAGCATTTAGTCAATTTATATTCAGAGTAATTATTCATATATTTAATGCCATTTTGCTACTGGTTTTGTTGTTGTTTCTGGAGATTTTCTCTGATCCTTTCTTGTTTTTCTTTCATGTTTTGCTGATTTTCTTTAGTGATATATTTGGATTTCTTTCTCTTTATTCTTTGCATGTTTATTAGTGGTTTTTGATATATGGTTACCATTAGGTTTGTATTTGACCTTTTTGCAAATAGCGGTCTATTAAGTTGATGGTCATTTAAGTTTGAACCCATTTTTTATGCCTCTCCTCCTCATGTTTTAGGTATATATATTATATTTTATATCTTTTTTTGTGAGTTCCTTGACTGATTTTTTACAGAAATATTTATTTTTACTGCTTTTGTGTTTCCTGCCTTTATACTCTCACTTTTGGTCTCTTCTTTGCTCTTAAAGTGTCCCCTTTAATATTTCTTGCAGGGCTGGTTTGTGGTCATAAACTCCTCTAGTTTTTGTTTGGGAAACTCTTTACCTCTCCTATTCTGAATGATAGCCTTGCTGGATAGAGTATTCTTGGCTGCAAATTTTTTCTTTTTAGCACTTTGAATATATCATGTCACTCTCTTCTGTGTTGGAAAGTTTCTGCAGAAAATCCCCTTCTGGGATTTCTCTTATAAGTTAATGACTTCTTTTGTCTTGCTGCTTTTAAGACTGTCTTTATTGCTATATCTTGCCAATTTAATTGCAATATGTCTTTATGTGGATTTGCTTTTTGTTGATTTTGATGAGAATTCTCTCTGATGTCTGTTTCCTTCCCCCAAATTAGGGAAGTTTTCAGCTATTATTTCCTCAAATAAATTTTCTTCCCTCTTTTCTCTCTCTTCTTCTGGGACTCCTACAATAGGAATATGACTATATTTGGTGAAGTCACTGAGCTCCCTAAGTCTATTCTTGTGTACTATAATTCTTCTTTCTCTCTTTTGTTCAGCTTCATTGTTTTCTGTTACTGTGTCTTCCAGATCATTAATTTGTTCCTTTACTTCTTCCCACCTGTTATTCATTCCATTGAGCATATTTCTAATCTCCTTAATTGCACTCTTCATCTTTGATTCTTTTTAACTCTTTAATTTCTTTGGTAAGGGTCTTACTGATGTTTTCAATTCTTTTCTCAAGCCCTGTGAGTATCCTTATGATTGCTGCTTTAAATAGTCCATCAGGCATGTTACTTTATCTGTTTCACTTAGATACCTGGCCGTGGCCTTATCCTGTTCTTTCATTTAGGATAAATTCCTCCATCTTCACATTTTGTCTAAGTCTCTGCCTTCTCTGTTTTAGAAAAGCCAGTTATGTCTCCTGCCCCTGAAAGTACTGGCCTTAGGAAGAAAGGTCATGTAGTGCCCAGGACTTGATGCTTCAGTACGTGTCTCCAATGTGGTTGTGTGTGCTCTGCTGTTGTGTTTTGGCTGCTCTGTGCTTCAGGACAGTCATCTGAAGAGGCTCTCCTTGCCTGCAGTGGGAAGTGTTTGGTCCCTGGTCTGAATGTGGTTGAGTTTTAACTAGGTGTGCTCAGGTCCGCTTGTGAAATGAGACCTGTCACCACCTCCACTGGAACTAGGCCCTCCCAAACTCTGTTTTGGGGAGATGTGGTATGGACAAGGGTTTGTGTTGGTCTTCTCGGGGAGGGGCCCACCTCACTGAAACTGAGTCAAGTTTGACTAAGACGGGGAGAATGCAGGGAGGGGTGGAGCTTGGTGCAAGCAAGTTAGGCAGCCACTGTCCACGCTGAGCTGCTTCCTGCAGGTGGCTCTGTGTTTATGTTGAGAGGTGGGGGGATGGAAATGTTGCCAGCCAGCTCCTTTGTTCCTGGAGTGGTGTCTCTGTGAATGCTGACTCTCATGGACTCCCTCTGAGAAGAGCAAATACTCTCCCCGCTGTGTACCCCAGGCAGTCTTCAGATCACTGTTTCCACACTGTCTATCCCTGGTTTGTTTGCCTGCCTTCTCTCCAAGAGCAGCACAGTGGTCTCTGGGCTCTATCCCAGCCAAGCCCACTGACTTTTAAAACTCCAGGCTTTAAGCCCCACTGGCTGCAAGAACTTACAAGATTCAGCCACTCTCATTTTCCAAGCCAGTGGCTATGGGAAAATGTTCTCTTTGTGGGATCCCCTGCATGCTCCTCTTTCTCCCTTGCCCTTTTCCACCACCTCCCTCTCCTCTGTAGCAGCCAGGATCCATTTCTCCCCTAAATCACATCTCCAACACTTCCTACCTTCTTAGATGTGGCTTTTTCTCTCTTTAGTTGTGGAGTTTGTTCTGTCAGTCTTCAGGTTGATTTCTGGGGTATTTAGGATGATTTGTTAGTTATCTAGCTGTATTCATGGGACGAGGCAAGCCTCGGGTCCTCCTACTCCACCACCACCTTCCTCCCTGTCTCTAGAACATGCTTTTAGTATAGTTTATAAATAATAATATTTTCTATAGCTAAGATAAATTGACTGAGAAGAGGGACATGGTTTCACATTTTTTGATATTCTCTTTAATGTCTGTCTTAATAGAAGAGAACTGCACTCTCATAGATGCTCCTACATTCAGTCTGCTGTGACATGCTGTTTTGGTTGAAGTATATGAAAATAATACTTCCTCCCACAGATATATAGTTTGAAAAGGGAGACCTCACTGAACCTTGGAAAGGGTGTCAGTTATCCGTAGGGACTCTTGGGCCACACTTTGAGAACCACTGTATTATGAGATCTTGATTAGACCTCATTACAGGATCCTAGAACATGTGAGCTGGAAGAATCTAGCAGATCATCCAGTTTGAGACTGTCATTGTGCAAAAAGGGAATCTGAGGGCCACATAAGGAAAGGGATTATCCAATTATACACAGTAAGTCAATGGCAGAGCTCAGATGTGGACCCAGGTCACCTGCTACTTAGGAAAGTTCTTTTCCCAACACCTCTGAATAAATATAGCTTTATAATTCTAAGGGTAGTACAATGGAGAGTACCCTAGTCTGATTTATAGAGAGGTTTGGGTTCTAGTACCGATCTGTCATTGATGCAGCAGTCAGAGATTTTCAGAGCATTCAAAGATCATAGAATAGATAAGAACATAGCAACAATTATAAAGTAGTGAGCCCCCTATCACTAGACATATACAAAGGAAAAGTTGGCCCAACTAACCTCTCATGTTCCTATTGGCCTCAAGAGCTTACTGGAGGTGACTATAAATGGCACTTGCACCAAAGTTCAGGCAGGGTTCTTGTGGCAGGGCCTGATGGGTCACTTTTCCAGGTTGAACTGGGAACGTGATAGGCACCTACTATATATCAAGCAATATACTGAGTGTCTTGTTCCAACAAAAGCCATAAGTGATTTCAGATGATAATAATACATATCACTGCACTAGAAAACCATCTATCTCACTTCCTTTTGTTTCAAGTTCTATCTGTTTATTTTATGCTCATTTTAATAAATGCCATGGACCCAATGAACCCTCAAATTGTTGGGGGTGGCAATGGTGAGGAATCAGAAAAGTGAACCTCAACAAAACATGGCATTTCTATCTCATCTTTCTCCCCCTTGATTTCCAAGTATTTGCCAATCTTTCAATCAATGACTTTCACTGTAACAAAGGGAGAGAGCAAAGCCCAGTGGAAATAAAGTTTCTTGGCAGTCCATAGGAAGGTAAGGATAGAGTGAAAGGCACAAGTCTAGATTTTCATTTCCAGTAATTATTGTAGAGACTAGAAGCATAGAAGAGACAAACTGTGGAATAATCTCCAAACAACAATTTATACCCCCAGAGAGGAATATGGTATTATATACAGCTCCTCAAGGGCAGAAACTTTCTCCTGGGGGAACATGGTTTTCCATGCACATGTATTTTCAATGCAAAGCTGTTCACATTGGCATCTAGCATTGTCAGTAGGGCACAGGATCTTATATTCAGGCCTCTTACTTTTATTCGTGTATTCATGTATTCCTTCATTTATTCATTGAGTAGATTTTACTGATAACTACTCTGTGCTTCACCCTGAGGTTACAGAGATGGTGATTTATAACAAAAGCTAACATATATTGAGCACTTTCTGTATACTAGCTCTGTTCTAAGTGCTCTCAAAGCTTCATCTCATTTAGTTTTCACAGCAACCCTATGTAGAAATTACTCTTAAAATTCCCATTTTACAGATGAAGAAACTGAATACCAAAAAGATGAAAAATCTTGCCCAAGGTCATATAGCTGGTACGTGGCAGAGCTGAAATTCAAGCAAAACCCATCTGACTCCAGAGCTTATGTGTTTACGCATTACTCTCTATTCAAATATGGTCCCTGCTGTGACAGAGGGCTGGTGTATGATCCACAGGAGAGTTAAGACAAGTAGATAAAGAACTCTCATTCAAGACAGAGCATGAAGAGGGGAAGAAGAGAGACAAGGAGGCTAGATGAAGATCAGCTCAAAAAATAAGAAAGCTTAAGAGAGGATGTGGCATTAAGGTTGAAGAATGGGCAGGATTTGGGAAAATAATGGGATGAATATTCCAGACAGAGAGAACAGCATAAGCAAAGGCCTAGAAGAAAATTTTCAGAAATTACATCTGGCACATATGACAAAGTTCGTTCAGGTGGTCTATGGTGTAGGGTGCTTAGAGTTGCCAGACTGAGCTAATATGAGTACAGGATGCTCAGTTAAATTAAATTTAAATTTCAGATAAACAGTGAATAATCTTTTTAGTATAAGTATGTCTGAAATTAAAATTTAACTGGCATCCTGAATATTATATAGCAACCATAAGGGTGTATAAATGAAATGCTAGAATGAGAAAAGATAAATTAGAACTGATCATAGAGGGCCTTCAATGTCAGGTTAGGTAGTTGCCATATGACCTTGAAAATATGCCTCTCTGAGCCTCAGTTCTCCCATCTGTAATGTGAGTGCACTGGGCTAGACCAGTACTTCCTGAACCTGGCTGCACATCTATATTTAAAAATATAGATTGTCAGGCCCCTCCCTAGATATTCTTAGTCAGAACCTTAAGAGGTAGGGCCTGGATCTCTGGTGATTCTGATGAATAGCTGGGTTTGGAAACCAATGGGCTGGGTGGTTCTAAGGGTCCTTCTAGCTCCCATGTTCTTTGTGACGAATCCAAGAATTGATTATACTGGAGAAGCAGGATATACCTTTATGCTTTTAAATCCCTGAGCCCCTTCTGTCCCCCAGGTTTCCTCACCAGGAGGCCTAACACAAAAGACTTCAGAATTCCCATTCTATTCCTCTCCCAGTGGCAGAAGGCTACCATTTTAAATGCCCACACTATGGGGAGTTCTGGCAGATGGGAAGGAGCTAATCATTTCTTTGCTGAAAAATGATCCTTGTCTTGGCAGGAATTTCTTACTGCCAAGGCAAGGGACCAGGGATGGCTGGAGGATGGGATGTAGACTAGAGTTCTGTGTGTCACAGGACCATCAGGGTAAGCAGCCAGAGACTGAGGCAGGCCAAAAGGTGATGCCCAGAAAAGACATTAAATGCCCCTTGGGGAAGTGAATCCCTGGGGTGGGAAATACTGACTCTCCAGCTCAGGAACACAGTATCTCTGCACACCGCCACAGTGGCTCTGCCCATAAGTAGGTCAGCTCAGCACCTCCTACCTCCTGTTGCCCTTACCTCAACCAGCCTGGTATGCTGAGAGTTAAAGGGCAGGGGACATGATCCCTAAGGACCAAGTTCTGGGACCTAGCCAGGCCCAGCAACCCACACCTTAAGCCACTTTACTCTGTCTCTCTGGGGAGGCCTTGGGCTCCTTTCTTTCTTCTTCTTTTTTTTTTTTTTCAAGTATGATTAACATACAATGTTACATTAGTTTCAGGTATACAATATGATTTAGCAATTCTATGCATTTCATCAAAATAAATGTACTCTTAATTTCCTTCATCTGTCTTACCTATCCTCCTTTCCACCTCCCCTCTGGCAACCACCAGCTTGTTCTCTGTATTTAGGATTCTGCTGTTTTGTTTGTCTCTTATTTTCTTTGTTTATTCATTTGTTTCATTTCTTAAATTCTACATATGAGTGAAATCATATGGTATTTGTCTTACTCTGACTTATTTCACTTAACATTATACCCTCTAGGTCCATTCATGTTGCAAATGGCAAGATCTCATTATTTTTTATGGCTGAGTAATATGAAGTATTTTATATATATATGAAGATTATATAGTGTGTGTATATATATATCTCCACTCATCTATCGATCGACACCTGGGTTGTTTCCGTATCTTGACTATTGGAATAAACATAGAAGTGCATATATCTTTTTGAATTGGTGTTTCTGTTTTCTTTGGGTAAATACCCAGTAGTGGAATTACTGGATCATATGGTAATTTTATTTTTAATTTTATATTTAATTTTCTGAGGAATCGCCATACTGCTTTTCACAGTGGCTGCACTAACAATTTGCACTCCCACCAACAGTGCAAAAAGGATTCCTTTTTCTCCACATCATCAGCAACATTTGTTATTTCCTGTTTTTTATTTTAGCCATTTTGACAGATGTAAAGTGTATCTCATTATGGTTTTATTTTGCATTTCCCTGATGATTAGTTATGTTGAGCATCTTTTCATGAGCCTGTTGGCCTGTTGGCCATCTGTATGTCTTCTTTGGGAAAATGTCCATTCATGTCTTCTGCCCATTTTAATAAGATTGTTTGGGGGTTTTTTGGTGTTGACTTGTGTAAGTTCTTTATATATTTTGGTTACTAACCCTTTATCAGATATGTCATTTGCAAATATCTTCTCCCATTCAGTAGGTTGCCTTCTTGTTTTGTTAATGGTTTCCTTCACTGTGCAGAAGCTTTTTATCTTGGTGTAGTCCCAATAGTTTTTGGTTTTGTTTTCCCTGTCTCAGGAGACATATCTAGTAAAATGTTACTAGGGCCAACTTTGAAGAAATAATTGCCTGTGTTTTCTTCTAGGAATTTGATGATTTCAGGTCTCACATTTTGGTCTTTCATCCATTTAATCCATTTTGTGTATGATGTAAGAAAGTGGTCCAGTTTCATTCTTTTGCATGTACCTGTCCAGTTTTCCTAGCACCGTTTGTTGAAGAGATTGTCTTTTAGCCATTGTATATTCTTGCTTCCTTTGTCATAGACTAATTGACCATATAAGTATGGGTTTATTTCTGGGCTTTCTATCTTGTTCCATTGATCTATGTATGTATGTATGTATGTATGTATGTATTTATTTATTGCCAGCATCATACTCTTTTGATTACTACAACTTTGTAGTGTATTTTCAAATCTGGGATTGTTATACCTCCAGCGTTGTTCTCTTTCACAAGATTGTTTTGGCTGTTTGGAGTCTTCTGTGGTTCCATACAAATTTTAGTACTGTTTGTTCTAGTTCTATGAAATATGCTATTGGTGTTTTGATAGGGATTGTGTTAAATCTATAAGTTTCTTTGAGTAGTGTAGACATTTTAACAATATTCGTTCTTCTAATCCATGAGCATAGAGTATCTTTCCATTTGTTTGTGTCGTCTTTGTACTCTTTCATCAGCATTTTATAGTTTTCAGAGTAGAGGTCTTTCACCTCCTTGCTTAAGTTTATTCCTAGGTATTTTATTATTTTTGGTCTTGGGTTCCATTCTCAAAGTTGAGGGCTCCTCAGGGCCACAGCTAGCTTGGCAGGGCCTCACAAGAAGTGATGACAACTGAGAGCTGAATCCCATGAGCATCTGATTATCAGCAGAATTGTTGGTCATTATCAGTCCAGCACATGAGCAATCTTCTGCATGAAGTGGTGGCTTCATGTTCTGGCAGAGGGGCTACTGCCTTGGTTCTCACGAGTCAGATAAAACCTGGCCTCGCTAAGTGGGAGCACTGGCCAGCAAGGGAAGAGAATAAAGTCTAGTCCAGTGACACAGCAGAGGATGTCTCCTTAGACCACAAGATGGTACATGGGCATGTCTCAGGGGCTCAGGGGAGACCCTGGGTTAGTGGCATTTGATGCTTGAGAATTTCTTTGTCAAACTTAGTGGGTGCAGTCAAATTCCTTGTCATGGGATCATGGACTCAGTTTGCTGAAGCAAACCTGGATGCCCTGACATATGACAAGACCTAAGAGGCAGTATGGGATAGGCCTTCTTACCCCTGCAGTAAGGCAGGCAGAACAGGCTCTCTGGGGAGCTGAGGTGACAGCTGGAAATGGGATACCTCGGGGCGGCGGGGGGAGGCAGTGGAGGTCTTCAGTCTCACACATCTCAGCAGAAAACATGGCAACTGACAAGTAGTCTGGGGGTAGGTGATGCCAAACACTCTAGGAGGCAGCTGGGATGTTACAGCTGGAGGGTGTCTGTCTACACACAGCAGGATTCCAGCACAGGAAAAGTACCAGATTTCAGTCTGTGAGAGGACCAGCAAAAGCAAGGCAGGGTTCAGCTTTCAAACCATCAAGGATGGAACCAGGGATCAGAACTGGTGTGGGTAAAATGGAGACTTGGTCACATTACCAGTCAGAGCCTAGTGACTCAAACTAGGGCACAGGTCCAGGTACAAGCCATAGCAAGGCTCTGATGTTGAAGCCGGTAGGTGGGCTTAGGGTTGCCCAGTATCAGGATGGGTACCAAGGATTGGGTTAGGCCTGCAGCTGGGATCAAAAGGTCTCAACTATGGGAGATGGAGACCAGCAGTGGCTGGGTCTCAGGCAACATTTAGATAATAGATGCCCCACAGTGCTAAGTCCAGCCCAGAAGCATCTGCCTCCCTGTGCTTGATATCGTTCAGCTTGCACAGTGTGACTCAGACCCTACCTTAGTGGCAAGAAGATTTCCCAAGAGGCCCAAACTCAGCAAAAGCAAGCCCTCAGCTGGGAAGGTGTGGCCTTCTTGGTGACTTGGTGAACTATGAAACCTGGGACAAACCACTACTGAGCTTCTGTGCCTCCATTTTCCCATCTACCATCAATACCTAGGGCTGGAGGAAGAAAAGTGCATAGAATATATGGAATGAAAAATAAGGCAAAATAAGAGAAATAATAACAATGATGAGGATGGTGAAATAAAATAAATAACAGTAGAACAATAAAGTATTGTTGAAAACAGTATAATGGGTTCTAGCAAAATAATGACAATCATGGCTAACACGCATCAAGCACTTACTTTATGCCAGACACCTCTCCAAACACTTTTCTTGGATTGCTTCATTTAACCCTCACAATAACTCTATCTGGTAGGTAAAGATGAGGAAACGGAGGTGGTTAGGAGATGTTTGCCTGAAGTCATACAGTCGGTAAGTGGTAGAGCCAGCTTCCTAATCTTGGCAGGCTGGCTCTTGAGCCTGTATATGTAACTCTCAAGCTCACCAGCCTTCCACAAAAAAGGGAATAATAAAAAACAACCCCCAGGCACCCCTGCTAGCCCATCCACAGTTAGTAGGGGTCCCTCCACCAGTGGGCATGGGCATAGTCATCCACACTCTCACCCAGTTCCCTGGACCACTGAGGGGATGCTGTCTGGCCAGGCCCAGGGGCTTAGCTTATGGCTAACGCCAGAGCTTTCCTTCATATAAGGCAAATGGCCATTTGCAAGATGGTGACTACCACTGGCCCTGACCACCAAGTCCAATGTTCCTCTTCTAGTGTCCTAGCCACCAAATCAACAGAGTGGTTTTAGTGCAGCAGTTATGACTCCATGGAAATAAAGAGAGCACTGTCCTGAGAGTCAAGGGAAAGAAGGACATGGGATCTTGTCCTGTCTGAAACAGGGACTACCTGTGTGATTTGAGACAAAGCTGTTCCACTTTGTGGAGCTTGATTTCCCCATTTATAGATTTCCTTTTTGATTAAACAAATATTTACTTAGCTGTCATCATATTGCCAAATGCTCTTCTAACCACAGGAACTTCAACAGTGAATGAGATGACTATAGTCCCTGCCCTCCTGAAGCTTACCTTCTAGTTGGGAAGACAAATAATAAATAAATTAACAAGTAAATATGCAATAAAAGTAAAATAAAATGCCAGCTAGTGATAAGGGCTATAAAATATAGCAGAGGAAGAAGATGAAAAATGATGGGGTTAGAGGAAGTGCTATTTTATCTAGGATGGTCAAGAAAGCAGGGTCTTTAGACCTAGGGATAATGGCCCTTACCTCCAAGGGCTATTGTTGAGGTTCAAAATACAAAGTGGTCAATGACTGTGAAAGTATTTTGGAAATTGTAAAAATGCCCAAATGGGAGGAGTTATTCCTATTGTTATTCTTAGTAGGAGGGTTTATTTATTGCCTTTTACCTTTTGTCACAACAAAGAACCCTTCTCTCAGCTCCTGTCTCATGGATGTTTCCCTTCTCCCTGCCAGTCCCATGATTGTCCCTTCTAAGATGCTGCTGAAAGTCTCCATCATACAAAGGACATTTTCCAGGGAAGAAGGCAAAGCAGATACCAGGGGCCTGAGGTGTGCTGTCCATGGGCAAGGGAAGTGGCACTTCTGGAGCCCTGTGGCTTCCACCTCAGCAAGGTCGGAGAGCCAAGGTGTGAGAAGGGAGGACAGTGGGGAAAGAACCTTTCCCCAGATAGCCAGTGTGACTCCTGGGAGTAGAGTAAGACAACGGCTTGGAGGTATGGATGCTCAGGAGATGTCCTGTGAGCCCCCTTGCCTAGGACTGCCTGTGAAGAGGTAGGGGCCACATGCTGGCAGGGCTCTTAGCAACAACACAGCCCAGCAGTTCTCAAATGGAGGATGCGTAAATAGAATCAGCTGGGAAGCTGTCGCCAAAGACACAATCACAGTTCCCACCTCCTGGAGATTCTGCTTCAGTAGATTTAGAGTGAGGTCTTGGGACTTGTGTATTTTGAAAAAAAACTCTTCAAATTATGCTGATCAGCAGGTCTGTTTATGAACTAACACTCTGGTTTAACCTGCCATGTAATAGGGAGACTGAGAACCAGAGGGTAAAATGTGTCTGCCTGAAATCACACAGCAGGTCAAAGCACCAGGGCTGGAACTGGAGCCTCAGTGTCTCTATGCTAATCCAGGCTTCCTTTCACTGTCCTACTCTGTCTCCTCACCTTCCAGCCCTCATCTCACCACCCCCCACCAAAAGCCCTGGATTCTGTCACATCCTATCAAGGCGAGGGCTCAGTGCATGTGGTGGACTGGTTCTTCCCATGGGCAATGGGAGTCCCCTCACTAGCCATTAGGAACAGAAGCTCAAGGTTACCTTTGTCTTTCTCTCTCCTTCCTGCTGCCCTGGGCTCTGGGCCCATGAGCAATAGTGCTGACCCCTGGTGGCAAGGCCAAGCAATGCATAGAGAGGTTAATTTCCTCATAAATTCTGGAACTCACTAGCAGAGAGCCCCTCAGCTTTCAGAAGCAGGTGAATCTGGGCCTCATTCGCTGAATCAGGCAGTCACCAATTTTTTCAAGCATCAGCCATGTGGGTTTACCCAAAATAAATAAGGTACAATCCTTTCCTCAAAGAGCTTGCAATCTAGTCTCAGGAACAGAACAGACATTTGTTTTGTTTGTTTGTTTGTTTGTTTGTTTTTAAAGATTTTATTTATTTATTTGACAGAGAAAGACACAGTGAGAGAGGGAACACAAACGGGGAGTGGGAGAAGGAGAAGCAGACTCCCTGCCGAGCAGGGAGCCTGATGCGGGACTCGATCCAGGGACTCCAGGATCATGACCTGAGCCGAAGGCAGTCGCTTAACCAACTGAGCCACCCAGGCGCCCCCAGAACAGACATTTGTATTGGAAGGGAAGGCCTAGGCTCAGAGGCAGTAGGTATACCTTGTAATCCCAGCTCAGTCCCTTATAGCTGAGTAATCTTGGGAAAACCTCTGCATGACTCCATGCTTCAGTTTCCCCTTCTGAAAAAATCTGGATAATAATCTCTGTCCTGTCCACCTGCTAGAAATATTTTTTTTTAATTTTTTTTTATTTATTTGACAGAGAGAGAGAGAGAGAGCACAAGCAGAGGGAGAGGGAGAAGCAGGCTTCCCCGGCTGAGCAGGGAGCCCAATGTGGGGTTCGATCCCAGGGCCCTGGCATCAGACCTGAGCTGAAGGCAGATGCTTAACAACTGAGCCACCCAGGCACCCCTAGAAATATTTTTAAGATCAAATGATATGATGGATGTGAAAGTTATTGGAGATCTATATAAAGTGCCATGCAAATAGAGGGAGATATTTACCCTTAGCCTGAACAGCTAAGCTGGCAATGGCATATAGGTTAACTGAGACAAGGACAGGGTTGTACTGTTCAACACATTTATACTTATTTCCATAAAAATGAAACTCTAAAAGCAGCTTGGCTTTAACATCAACCTCTACTAAGTTAAATATTTAAATCAATGCAAAACTCACATATGATTTTAAAGTATACAAACGGATACAATTCCATTATGCATGAGAAATTTTTTTTTTTTTATAAATTGGAAAATACTATGGAAATGTGTCATTACTATCAAATGTAGACTCCATCACATTTCCTTCTAGAATCCTCTAATTTGGAATTAGGCAGTCCAGTAGGGCCTAATTGTCTGGCAAGTCCGGTCATTTTGGCATCAAAGGTGAGTGCATCTGTCACAGTGGTAGGATGAGATGGGTTCCTTGGGCCCAGCTGAGGTCCAGTGAGAAGGACACCAAGCTGCAGTAGGGTGGGCCATAGTGGGGAGGGGGACTGATGGCTTCCCCACAGAGAAAGAAGCCCTCAGGAGGAGAGAGACTTGATCTGGAAGCATCAAAAATATCAGCCATTCAGTCCCCTTCCTTGGCATTTGGAGTATAGGGACCAACGGGTACAGGGATTAGGATAGGACTATCAGGCTTTAGAGATACCACATGGCCTCCCGTGTCCATGTTTGTGTGCAGACTTGGCTCCATTGGGAAAAAAGAAAATGTAGAGGGAAACATGTGAAAATCTCAGGAGCTGAAAGGCTTCAGGGACCCCTCACTAATCTCTCATGCTCAGTTGCTTTGTCTGCTCAGCAATTTTCCCCCTTCCGTGAAATGTCCTACTCTCCATTTCTTAATGGAACTTGTCATATTCTTAGATACCCAGTACTACCATTCCCTTCTAAAACATAGTTCCTGACAGTAGCTTATTGATCCAGAGATGAATCTAGGAATGGCTGGCTGACTTAAGTATGAACCAGCAAATTCTTCCCTTTAGCTTTTCAAACTGGAGCTTGGAAAAGGGATTGTCACTCTCTGGTTATACAAGGCACAGAGGCCATGCTATCATGTGAAGAAGGCCAGTATGCATTTGGAGATAATGAAGATGACACGTAGAGATAAACTTATTAGTGAGATACAGCTAGGTTCGAGTCTTGGTGGTGTTCAAGGACTTGGTCCCAGTTGTTCCTGAGGCCCAACTGTATCCCTGCCTATCCTAAGGTTTGGTTGTTCAACCCTATATTACACTTTTTCACCTATGCTACTTTTAATTGAATTTTGGGGGTCAATTTCTAAGAAAATGAGTCCTGAAAATTCTCTGTCCTTCGTTTTTCATCTTCAAATCTTTCACAGCCAGCACTGTCAAGGGGCCCTGAGAGAGAAACCAAAGAAACTCACCTTTTATTCATTTTCTTATTTGACATCTCCACTGAATTTAACTATTGATTACTTTATCTTCTTGAAACACTTCTCTTCCATTGAAGACTCCACATTTTCCTTATTCTCCTCTTCTGCTTCTGGTTCATCCTTCCCCATGTCCTTCAGGGCGACATCCTTTTCTGCCTATTCCCTAACGACTGCTTTTCTCTAAAGTTCTATCCTAGGATCACTCTACTCTCCCTGGATAATCTCACTTAATCCCAAGGTTTCACCATTTATATCCTGATGATTTCCAATCTTTGTTTTCAGGTCAGACCTCTCCCTGAGCTTCAGACCATGCCTACTCAACATATCTGCCTGAATCTGTGACAGGCACCTCAAATGCAACACATCCAACATTGAACTCATAATTTTGCCCTTTCCTATATTCTTCATCTTAATGAATAGCATCCCTACACACTCAGTAACATAAGCCAGAAACCTGGGAATCCTCCAAGCTTCCTCTCTCTCTTATTCTAATATCAAACCACTGTATTTCATCAGTTCTGCCTGCAAAATAACTCTTAGTTTGTCATTTATTTTTCCTTTCCCCGATGTTAAATGGTAAGAGTTATTTGTAGCAAATTAGAAATGGCCCAAAATATGCCCCTTCTTATTGACAAAACTGTAACAGTTTGTAATTAGCTATCTGAGTTATTATCATGACTGGTCTGACAAACATACTACACACACCTAACTCTTGAATCTTCTCAGCCTCCCCATCCCTACCATCCTTGGCCTAGGCCAGGCCTCAGCTTCTATTTGGGGGCATTCAAAGTATTCTGAGAAGTATATCAAGCCACCATGAGGGGAGAGGGAGAGCATCAGAAACTAGGGCTCTAGACCCCATTCCTGCTTCAACCAGAGCACTGCTGATTGATTGACTCCTTGATTCCTTGATTTATATACTGGGGATCCAGGAAAATTTCATTGAAATAAAGGGTTCCAACTGGCAAAAGAAAGAGAAAGAGAGAGGGAGGAAAGGAAAGAATGGTGGGGGGGAGGGAGGGAAGAAGGGAGTGAAAAGAAAAAAAATGAAAACCATTGAATTAAATATTTCAATACCTTCCTAATTGGTCTCCTTGCCTCTAGTCTCCACCCTTCCAATTTGCTTTCCAACAAATGCTTATGAATTTTGGTTTATGAAATAATATTTTAAACATTTTTTAAGATTTATTTATTTGAGAGAAAGTGTGAGGGGGAGATGCAGAGGGAGAGAGAATCTTCAGACTCCTCACTGAACGCAGCCTGACGTAGGGCTCGATCCCAGGACCCTGAGATCATGACCTGAGCTGAAATCAAGAGTCAGCCATTTAACTGAATGAACCACCCAGGTGCCCCTAAACATTTTTAGAACATAAGTACTATACAAATATAGGTTAGCAGTAAAAATCCAAATAATAAATCTATGACCATAGTCTTTCAACCTTGGCACTATTGACATTTTGGACTGGATTCTTCTTTGTTGTGGGAGTTGTCCCATGCCTTGTAGAATGTTTAGCAACATCCTCGGCCTCTTACCACTAATTTCCCATAGCACTTTCCTACCCATGACTACAAAAAAACCATGTGGAGACACTGTCACATGTCCCCTGCAGACAAAATCTTCCCCTGTTGAGAACCACTGCTAAAGAGTAAAATGTGCATGTTCCCCTTCACTTCTGCCAATCCCGCTCCCCTCTTCAGAGATAATCATCAGTATCAGTTGACATCTATCATTCCAGATCCTTTCTATGCACTTACATAACAATATGATCTTGATCTTCCAAAATGCAGATTTGATTATATTACTCTTCTGATCCAATTTATCTCAAATAGTCTGTAGGAGAAAATGAAAAATTCTTAGGCATTTGAGGCCTTCAGAACCTGGCTTCTTCAGGCTCTTTACCTGCCATCCCTTCCTGGTGGTAGAGCCTCTCATTGTAAAGGCTAAAAATGCCATATACTCACTTTCCAGGCCTCCCTTGCATTGAGGGCAAGGGCAGAGGACTGGAATAGATGTCTGATGGAGAGCTTTAGTGAAAGGTTTTCCTGCCTAATAAAGGGACGTATGTAGAATTAAGTGGTCCTCTTGTTCTTCACTGGATGTGGTTGTGCCCGCATGTGACACAATAATCATCTTACAATCCAGAAGACATTGAAAAAACAAGGGTAATAAAGCAGAAGGATAAGAAAGCCTCTGGGACCTTGATGACAACATTGAACCACTGAACCTGCCTGGGAACTAACTTCCTTTGGACTTTTTGTCATGTGAGATAACAAATTAATTATTGTTCATGTGTTCATGATACTTTTGGTTGGATATCCACTTAGCTGCAATTGAAAGCATCCTAACTAAGACACGCCATATTCAGCAATTGATAGTTGCCTCAATACACCAGTACATGCCTTTGTGCATGTTCATTCCTCTGCCTGGAGTGCAGTCACCACCATATCTGCATGACAAATACTCATACACCAAGTCCCATTTTAAGTGTCACCTTCTTCTCTATGAAGTCTTTCTAACCATCAACCTATACCCAGAACATCCCTCCTTCATGAATCTGTCTCATCTTGCTCACATTTTATTATAAAATGTATCACACTAAATTGCAATTTTTAAATGTGTCTATCTTTTCCATTAGATGTGAGTCCCTTGAGGGATGAGGCTATATCTGAAGCACATTCTGAATGAATGTGCTCATCACAAGGCTTGGCACAGAGAAGGGACTTAGTAAATGCTTACTGAGTGAATTGATTGTTAGATGGATTGGTGAATCAATGAGGACACAAATGAACTAACCAAGCCAGCTGGGCAAGTGAGATGGTAATGAGTCTACTCTCAAAGTCCTGCCTCAGCTCATGCTGGTTGGGACCCTCAAAAATTAGGAAAGGTGAGGGTTCTATGGGTAGGAAATGTCCTTATATGACCCAGTCCATTTATGCTATAGTTCTGCCACCACTTCCCTGACCAGAGTAGGGCCCTGTGCCCTTTCTTTTCACTACCAGGCTCTAACTTTGAATTGAAGTAGAGAAACAAAGTATGCAGTCAGCCCCTTGTCCCAGAGAAGAGTAATCATCTCCAGGGTAATTATTGGTTGAAAACATTGTCTCTCATAATTACTTCAAGGTATTGCTTCATTGTCTTCTAGAATGCAAAACTTTTTTATAAGAATTCTAAGGTTACTCTGGTTCTTATTCCTTTGTATGTGACCTATATGTGATTTATACTCTGAAAGCTTTTAGGATCTCCACTTCCTCCTTAATGTTCTGAAATTTTGACATACTGTGGTTAGGCATGGGGCTTCTTTTCATTCCTTGGGAGGACATTCACTGTACTCTTTCAATTTAGAGACTCACGTCCTGTGCCTCTGAGAAAATCTTTTGAATTATTTCTCTGATGATTTTTTGACTACACCTTCTCTCCTCTTTTTTATAGTATCACCCTTATTTAAATAATGAGTCTCTTGGATCATTTCCCTTATGTCCCTTATCTTTTTAATTCCTCCTGTGTTTTCTTTATCTTTGTCTTTTGGTTCTCCTTTTGGGGGATTTTCTTGCCTTGTCCACCAATTCCTCCATTGATTTTTTTGAAATTTAAAAACATTTTAAATTCCAGGAACTCTCTTTCATTCTTTACTTTTTTCTTATTAATATGCTTTTCTATTCTAAATATATTTTTAATGACTCTGAAGAGACAGAGTTTAATTTCACTTTTATTTCCTGAATTTTTTACTGTTTCTTCTAGAATAATCTATTTATCTGTCCTGTACATTTACTGTTGGAAATATTGATCGTGTGTCTGGGGATCCTTGATTTTCCATTCATATTTTATTATGGGGCATTAAGAATCTCATTAGGAATAAATAAAATCAAAAAGGATAAAGGAAAGCCAAAAATGACAAACAGAAACAAATAAACCCAACTATATTTCAAATGAATAACATAATCTCACTGAAGAAGGAAATAAAGAACTACCTAAGTAACTTTAAACACAGCATTTTTACTGTATATCTTCTGGCTATAGACAAAAAAAGAAATATAAGCAAGTATTAAACTGTAGTTAGTTGGTTTGTTTTTTACAGTGGTATGATTTATTATTTCCAAAACTACTTTATATGTGTTCTAGGATTCAGCACAGTAGTAAATACATTGTGGAAAATGGGAGCCAAAATTTTCACTATTAAAGAAGGGAGTTATAATATGGAAAGGAAGATGATTACAATTAACCATATGGTGTTAAGTTGGAATTGGAAGTAACAGTAGGATTTTTAATAGATGTCTATATATGCACCTATTCTAGCTCATCCTCTGAGAACTTCATCTGTATTTATTTCATTGTCCATTAAAAATGAAGAAATGCACAAAAGACCTGAATAGCTAAAGCAACCTTGAAAAAGAAAAGCAAAGCTGGAGGTATCACAGTTCCGGACTTCAAGTTATATTACAAAGCTGTAGTGATCAAAACAGTATGGTACTGGCACAAAAACAGACACACAGATCAGTAGAACAGAATACAAAACCCAGAAATAAACCCACAACTATATGGTCAATTAATCTTCAACAAAGCAGGAAAGAATATGGGAAAAAGACAGTCTCTGTGGTGTTGGGAAAAATTAGACATCAACAAACAAAAGAATGAAACTCAACCACTTTCTTATACCATATACAAAAATAAATTCAAAATAAATTAAAGACTTAAATGTGAGACCTGAAACCATAAAAATTCTAGAGAAGAACACAGGCAGTAACCTCTTTGACATAGGCCATAGCAACTTCTTTCTAGATATGTCTCTTGAGGCAAGGGAAACAAAAGCAAAAATAAACTACTGGGACCTCAAGACAAAAAGCTTCTGAACAGCAAAGGAAACAATCCCCAAAACTAAAAGGCAACCTACAGAATGGGAGAAGAGAATTGCAAATGACATATCTGATAAAGCATTAGTATCCAAAATATAGAAAGAACTTATAAAACTGAACACCCCCAAAACAAATAATCCAATTAAAAATGAGCAGAAGACATGAATAGATTTTTTCCAAAGAAGACATACAGATAGCCAACAGACATATGAAATGATACCCAACAGCACCTATCATCAGGAAAATACAAATCAAAACTACAATACAAAACTATCACCCCACACCTGTCAGAATGGCTAAAATCTGTTGAACAAGGGGAAAGACAGGCAAACCAAGAAAGAGACTCTTAACTATACAGAACAAACTAATGGTTACCAGTGGGGAGGTGGGTGGGGAGATAGGTGAAATAGGTGATGGGCATTAAGGAGTGCACTTGTTGTGAACACCAGGTACTGTATAGTTGTATGGGAGTGTTGAATCTCTATATTGTATACCTGAAACTAATATCACACTGTATGTTAACTAACCGGAATTTTTTTCAAAAAATTTTTAAATTCTTGTTAGTTAACATACAGTGCAATATTGGTTTCAGGAGTAGAATTCAGTGGTTCATCACTTACATACAACACCCGGTGATACCCATCACCCATCTAGCCCATCCCACCCACCTCCCTCCATAAACCCTCAGATTATTCTCTATCATTAAGAGTCTCTTCTGGTTTGGGGGCTCCTGAGTGGCTCACATGGTTAAGTGCCTGCCTTTGGCTCAGGTCACAATCTCCAGGTCCTTGGATCGAGCCCCGTGTTGGGCTCGCAGCTCAGAGGGGAGTCTGCTCCCTCTCCCTCTCCCTTTGCCTCTCCCCCTGCTTGTGCTCTCTGTCTCTTTCTCTCTCTCAAATAAATAAATAAAATCTTTTTAAAAAGAGTCTCTTATGGTTTATTTCCCTCCTCCTTTTTTCCCCTCTCCCATATGTTCATCTGTTTTGTTTCTTAAATTCCACATATGAATGAAATCATATGGTATTTGTCTTTCTCTGATTTATTTTACTTAGCATAATACACCTCTACCTCCATACATATCATTGCAATTGGCAAGATTTCATTCTTTTTGATGGCCGAGTAATATTCCATTGTATATATAGACCACATCTTCTTTATCCATTCATCAGTTGATGGACATTTGGGTTCTTTCCATGGTTTGGATCATTGATAATGCTGCTATAAACACCAGGGTGCACGTACCCCTTCGAATTTGTATTTTTGTATCCTTTGGGTAAATAGTAGTGCTATTGCTGGATAGTAGGGTAGTTCTATTTTTAAATTTTTGAGGAACCTCCATACTGTTCTCCAGAGTGGTTGCACCACTTTGCATTTCCACCAAAATTGTAAGAGGGTTCCCCTTTTTCCACATCCTCGACAACACCTGTTGTTTTCTGTGTTGTTAATTTTAGCCATTCTGACATGTGGGAGGTGGTATCTCATTGTGGTTTTCATCTGTATTTGCCTGATGATGAGTGATGTTGAGCAACTGTTCATGTGTCTGTTATCCACCTGGATATCTTCTTTGGAAAAATGTCTATTCTTGTCTTCTGCTCATTTCTTAACTGGATTATTTGATTTTTGGGGGTGTTGAGTTTGATAAGTTCTTTCTATATTTTGGATATTAACCCTTTATCAGATATGTCATTTGCAAATATCTTCTCCCATTCTTTAGGCCACATTATAGTTTTGTTGATTGTTTCCTTCACTATGCAGAAGATTTTTATCTTGATGAAGTTCCAATAGTTCATTTTTGCTTTTGTTTCCCTTGCCTCTGGAGACGTGTCTAGTAAGAACTTGCTACAGCTGAGGTCAAAGAGGTTGCTGCCTGTGTTCTCCTCTAGGATTTTTATGGTTTCCTGTCTCACACTTAGGTCTTTCATCCATCTTGAATTTATGTTTGTGTATGGTGTAAGAAGATGGTCCAGTTTCATTCTGTATGTTGCTGTCCACTTTTCCCAATACCATTTGTTGAAGAGACTATGTTTTTCCCATTGGATATTCTTTCCTGCTTTGTCAAAGATTAGTTGAGCATATACTTGTGGGTCCATTTCTGGGTTTTCTATTCTGTTCCATTGATCTATGTGTCTGTTTTTGTGCCAGTACCATACTGTCTTGATGACTACAGCTTTGTAATATAGCTTGAAGTCCAGAATCGTGATGCCTTCAGCTTCGTTTTTCTTTTTCAGGGTTGCTGTGGCTATTCAGGGTCTTTTGTGGTTCTATACAAATTTTAGGATTGTTTGTTCTAGCTCTGAGAAAAATGCTGATAGTATTTTGGTAGGAACTGCGTTAAATATGTAGATTGCTTTGGGCAGTATATACATTTTAACAATATTTGTTCTTCCAATTGATGAGCATGGAATGTTTTTCCATTTCTTTGTGTCTTCTTCAATTTCTTTCGTAAGTGTTCTATAGTTTTCAGAGTACAGATCATTGACTTCTTAGGTTTATCCCTAGGTATCTTATGGTTTTTGTTGCAATTGTAAATGGGATCGATTCTTTGATTTTTCTTTCTGCTGCTTCCTTATTGGTGTATAGAAATGCAACAGGTTTCTGTACATTCATTTTATATCCTGCGACTTGGCTGAATTCATATATTTAGTTCCAGCAATTTTTTGGTGGAGTCTTTTGGGTTTTCTACATAGAGTATCATGTTTTCTGCAAATAGTGCAAGATTGACTTCTTCCTTGCTGATTTGGATGCCTTTTATTTCTTTTCAATGTCTGATTGCTGAGGCTGACTTCCAGTACTATGTTAAATATTAATGGTGAGAGTGGACAACCCTGCCTTGTTTCTGACAGTAGAGGAAGAGCTCTCAGTTTTTCCCCACTGAGGATGAAATTAGCTGTGAGTCTTTCATATATGGCCTTTATGATGTTGAAGTATAACTAACTGGAATTTAAATAAAAACTCTGAAAAAATGAAGACATGGCTGGTTTCAGAGCTGGAACAAAGAAAATACAAAATGAGCCTGAAATATCTTGGTGTGCCAAAAACTAAGGATATGCTCAAAGAATGTTGGAGACATGTCAAAAGGACACAGGAGCCAGTTTGAAGGGGGCTCCTATAGGACAAATCTGAGACAATTTGAGTATCAAAATAAATAATGAAAGTATAGAATATAACCCATAAAATATATGAGAATCCACAAATCCATGCTGATATAAATAAATTAATGCATAAATGGAGATGGAAAAGCTTTTCTTTATACTAGAATGCCAACTAATAAATGTAAGAGAAATACTGGAATTAGAAAAATGTTATTTGACAACCACTATAGTAATGATTGTTTTAGGCAAGAATCATCATTGGAGGGGGCAGAGCAAGATGGCAGAGGAGTAGGAGACCTGGATTTCGTCTGGTCTCAGGAATTCAGCTGGATGGGGATCAAACCATTCTGAACACCTACGAACTCAACAGGAGATTGAAGAAAAGAAGATCAACAACTCTCTGAACAGAAAAGCGACCACTTTCTGGAAGGTAGGACGTGAGGAGAAGTGAATCCGAGGTGATATTCGGGAGGATAGACGGCGGGGGAGAGGGCCTCCGTCGGCCACTTCTGGCAAGTGATAGAGCCACGGAGCACAAAATCGGAACTTTTAGAAGTCTGCTCCACTGAGGGACGTCGCTCCAGTGGCTAAGCGGGGGGTGGAACCCTCGTGGGACAGTGTGGTCTCAGGACCCTCGGGGTCACAGAAAGACCGGGGGTGCCTGAGTGCGGCAGAGCTCCCAGGTATCAGAGCGGGGAAGCCGGCTGCAGAGATGGAGCCGAGGAGCGGGCTCTCAGCTCGGGGTTGCCATAAAGCGTGATCTGCAGCACAGTTGGGCCACTGCTCCTCCAGCAGGGACCCAACAAGCAGCAGATCTGGGGAGACTCCCCTTCCTCCCCTGGGAGGAGTGGGGTGGGAGTGCACCGCAGGGATCTGCTGGGTTTGGAGACTCCACACCGACTCAGGTGCCAGAGATAGAAATGCTCAGTCACAGGCCGGGTGAGCATGGAGTGTGGCCAGAGACTGGGGAGATGGGAGTGACTGACTGCTTTTCTCTGGGGGTGCATTGAGGAGCGGGCCCGAGTTCTCGGCTCCTCCGGGGCAGAGATTGGGAGGCCGCAATTTTCACTCTCGGCCTCCAAAGCTATATGGAAAGCTTGTAGGGAACAAAAGCTCCCGAGAGCAAACCCGAGCAGATTACTTAGCCCGGACCAGCAAGGGTGGGGCAATTCTGCCTCTGGCAAAGACATTTGGGAACCACGGCAACAGACCCCTCCCCCAGAAGATCAGCAAGAACACCCAGCCAAGACCAAGTTTACTGATCAATAAGAACGGCAGAACTCCAGAGCTAGGGGAATACTGCACGTAGAATCCATGGCTTTTTTTTACCATGATTCTTTAGTCTTTCAAAGTTAATTTTTTTTAACTGTCTTTTTTTTTGAATTTTTCTTTTTCCCTTTTTCAACCAACATCTTATCAATCCCGTTTTTAAAAAACATTTTTATTTTTCATTTTTAGAGTCATATTCTATTCCTTCATAGTAGTTACCCTTATTTTTGGCATATATATATGTTGTTCTCTCTTTAAAATTTTGGGATACAGTTTCTTCTAAGAGATCAAAATATACCCTAAATCTCTAGTGTATGGCTTTGTTCTAGTCTCCTGCCTGATCATGTTCTCTCCCTTTTTATTTTTTTCTTTTAAATCCTCTTCTTTCTTTTTTCAAACAACTTCTTATCAATTCCTTTTATAAAATTTTTTATAATTTTCATCTTTACAGTCATATTCCATCCCTTCATCGTATCAACCCATATTTTTGTACATATATAAGTTTTTCTTTCTTTAAAATTTTGGGAGGCACTTTCTTCTAACAGACCAAAATACACCCAAAATCTAGTGTATGGCACTGATCTATGCACCAGCCTGATCATATTTGATCATATTTTTTTTTCTTCTGTTTTTGTTTGTTTTTGTCTTTTTCTTTTTTCTTTCTTTCCCTTTCTTTTCCCCCAGCTTCAGGTCTTTTCTGATTTGTTTAGAGTATATTTTCTGGGGACATTGTTACCCTGTTAGCATTTTATTCTCTCATTCATCTATTCTCTGGACAAAATGACAAGATGGAAAAAATCACCTCAACAAAAAGAACAAGAGGTAGTACCGACTGCCAGGGACCTACTCAATACGGACATTACTATGATGTCGGACCTAGAGTTCAGAATCATGATTTTAAAGATACTAGCTGGGCTTGAAAAAAGCATGGAAGTTATTAGAGAAACCCTTTCTGGAGAACTAAAAGAACTAAAATCTAACCAAGTCGAAATCAAAAAGGCCATTAATGAGGTGCAATAAAAAATGGGGGCGCTAACTGCTAGGATAAATGAGGCAGAAGAGAGAATCAGTGATATAGAAGACCAAATTATGGAAAATAAAGAAGCTGAGAAAAAGAGAGATAAACAACTACTGGATCACGAGGGCAGAATTCAAGAGATAAGCGATACCATAAGATGAAACAACATTAGAATAATTGGGATCCCAGAAGAAGAAGAAAGAGAGAGAGGGGCAGAAGGTATATTGGAGCAAATTATAGCAGAGAACTTCCCTAATTTGGGGAAGGAAACAGGCATCAAAATCCAGGAGGCACAGAGAACCCCTCTCAAAATCAATAAAAATAGGTCAACACCCCGACATCTAATAGTAAAACTTATGAGTCTCAGAGACAAAGAGAAAACCCTGAAAGCAGCTCAGGACAAGAGATCTGTAACCTACAGTGGTAGAAACATTAGATTGGCAACAGACCTATCCACAGAGACCTGGCAGGCCAGAAAGGACTGGCATGATATATTCAGAGCACTAAATGAGAAAAATATGCAGCCAAGAATACTCTATCCAGCTAGGCTGTCACTGAAAATAGAAGGAGAGATAAAAATCTTCCAGGACAAACAAAAACTAAAGGAATTTGCAAACACAAAACCAGCCATACAAGAAATCTTGAAAGGGGTCCTCTAAGCAAAGAGAGAGCCTAAAAGCAACGTAGACCAGAAAGGAACACAGACAATATACAGTAACAGTCACCTTACAGGCAATACAATGGCACTAAATTCATATCTTTCAATAGTTACCCTAAATGTAAATGGGTTAAATGCCCCAATCAAAAGACACAGGCTATCAGACTGGATTAAAAAACAAGACCCATTGATATGCTGTCTGCAAAAGACTCATTTTACACCCAAAGACACCCCCAGATTGAAAGTGAGGGGGTGGAAAACCATTTACCATGCTAATGGACACCAAAAGAAAGCTGGGGTGGCAATCCTTATATCAGACAAATTAGATTTTAAACCAAAGACTATAATAAGAGATGAGGACGGACACTATATCCTACTTAAAGGGTCTATCCAACAAGAAGATCTAACAATTGTAAATATCTATGCCCCTAACATGGGAGCAGCCAATTATATAAGGCAATTAATAACAAAAGCAAAGAAACACATCGACAACTATACAATAATAGTGGGGGACTTTAACACCCCCCTCACTGAAATGGACAGATCATCTAAGCAAAAGATTAACAAGGAAATAAAGACTTTAAATGACACACTGGACCAAATGGACTTCACAGACATATTCGGAACATTTCATCCCAAAGCAACGGAATACACATTCTTCTCTAGTGCCCATGGAACATTCTCCAGAATAGATCACATCCTAGGTCACAAATCAGGTTTCAACCAGTACCAAAAGATTGGGATTATTCCCTGCATATTTTCAGACCACAATGCTTTGAAACTAGAACTCAATCACAAGAGGAAAGTTGGAAAGAACTCAAATACATGGAGGCTAAAGAGCATCCTACTAAAGAATGAATGGGTCAACTAGGAAATTAAAGAAGAATGAAAAAATTCATGGAAACCAATGAAAATGAAAACACAACTGTTCAAAATCTTTGGGATGCAGCAAAGGCAGTCCTAAGAGGAAAGTATATAGCAATACAAGCCTTTCTCAAGAAACAAGAAAGGTCTCAAGTACACAACCTAACCCTACACCTAAAGGAGCTAGAGAAAAAACAGCAAATAAAGCCTAAACCCAGCAGGAGAAGAGAAATAATAAAGATCAGAGCAAAAATCAATGAAATAGAAACCAAAAGAACAGTAGAACAGATCAACGAAACTAGGAGCTGGTTCTTTGAAAGATTTCACAAGATTGATAAACCTCTGGCCAGACTTATCAAAAAGAAAAGAGAAAAGACCCAAATCAACAAAATCATGAATGAAAGAGGAGAGATCACAACCAACACCAAAGAAATACAAACAATTATAAGAATATATTATGAGCAACTATATGCCAGCAAATTAAATAATCTGGAAGAAATGGATGCATTCCTAGAGATGTATCAACTACCAAAAGTTTACCAGGAAGAAATAGAAAACCTGAACAGACCTATAACCACTAAGGAAATTGAAGCAGTAATCAGAAATCTCCCAACAAACAAAAGCCCAGGGCCAGATGACTTCCCAGAGGAATTCTACCAAACATTTAAAGAAGAATTAATACCTATTCTGAAACTGTTCCAAAAAATAGAAATGGAAGGAAAACTTCCAAACTCATTTTATGAGGCCAGCATTACCTTGATCCCCAAACCAGACAAAGACCCCATCAAAAAGGAGAATTACAGACCAATATCCTTGATGAACTGGATGCAAAAATACCCAGAGGAATGTTGGAAAAGAAAAGCAAAGCTGGCGGTGTCACAGTTCCAGACTTCAAGCTCTATTACAAAGCTGTCATCATCAAGACAATGTGGTACTGGCACAAAAACAGACACATAGATCCATGGAACAGAATAGAGAGCCCAGAAATGGACCTTCAACTCTATGGTCAACTAATCTTTGACAAAGCAGGAAAGAATGTCCACTGGAAAAAAGACAGTCTCTTCAACAAATGGTGTTGGGAAAATTGGACAGCCACATACAGAAGAATGAAACTGGACCATTTCCTTACACCACACCCAAATATAGACTCCAAATGGTTGAAAGACCTAAATGTGAGACAGGAGTCCATCAAAATCCTAAAGGAGAACACAGGCAGCAACCTCTTGGACCTCAGCTGCAGCAACTTCTTCCTAGAAACATCGCCAAAGGCAAGGGAAGCGAGGGCAAAAATGAACTATTGGGACTTCATCAAGATAAAAAGCTTTTGCACAGCAAAAGAAACAGTCAACAAAACCAAAAGACAACCAACAGAATGGGAGAAGATATTTGCAAATGACATATCAGATAAAGGGCTGGTATCCAAAATCTATAAAGAACTTATCAAACTCAACACCCAAAGAACAAATAATCCAATCAAGAAATGGGGAGAGGGGCGCCTGGGTGGCTCAGTTGGTTAAGCGACTGCCTTCGGCTCAGGTCATGATCCTGGAGTCCCTGGATCGAGTCCCGCGTCGGGCTCCCTGCTCGGCAGGGAGTCTGCTTTGTCCTCTGACCCTATCCCCCCTCATGTGTTCTCTCTCTCTCAAATAAATAAATAAAATCTTTAAAAAAAAAAAAAAAAGAAATGGGGAGAAGACATGAACAGACCTTTCTGCAAAGAAGACATCCAAATGGCCAACAGACACATGAAAAAGTGCTCAACATCGCTCGGCATCAGGGAAATCCAAATCAAAACCTCAATGAGATACCACCTCACACCAGTCAGAATGGCTAAAATTAACAAGTCAGGAAATGACAGATGTTAGCAGGGATGCAGAGAAAGGGGAACCCTCCTACACTGTTGGTGGGAATGCAAGCTGGTGCAGCCACTCTGGGAAACAGTATGGAGTTTCCTCAAAAAGTTGAAAATAGAGCTACCATACGACCCAGCAATTGCACTACTGGGTATTTACCCTAAAGATACAAATGTAGGGATCCGAAGGGGTACGTGCACCCCGATGTTTATAGCAGCAATGTCCACAATAGCCAAACTGTGGAAAGAGCCGAGATGTCCATCGACAGATGAATGGATAAAGAAGATGTGGTATATATATACAATGGAATATTATGCAGCCATCAAAAGGAATGAGATCTTGCCATTTGCAATGATGACGTGGATGGAACTGGAGGGTGTTATGCTGAGTGAAATAAGTCAATCAGAGAAAGACATGTATCATATGAACTCACTGATATGAGGAATTCTTAATCTCAGGAAACAAACTGAGGGTTGCTGGAGTGGTTGGGTATGGGAGGGATGGGGTGGCTGGGTGATAGACATTGGGGAGGGTATGTGCTATGGTGAGTGCTGCAAATTGTGCAAGACTATTGAATCACAGATCTGTACCTCTGAAACAAATAATGAAATATATATTAAGGGAAAAAAAAGAAGAAGAAGATAGCCGGAGGGGAAGAATGAAGGGGGGGAAATCGGAGGGGTATACGAACCATGAGAGACGATGGACTCTGAAAAACAAACTGAGGGTTCTAGAGGGGAGGGGGGGTGGGAGGATGGGTTAGCCTGGTGATGGGTATTAAAGAGGGCACGTTCTGCATGGAGCACTGGGTGTTATGCACAAACAATGAATCATGGAACACTACATCAAAAACTAATGATGTAATGTATGGTGAATAACATAATAAAAAATTTTTTAAAAACTAAAAAAAATAGTTTAAAGAATAAGCATCTTTACCATTGCTAATAAAATATACCAGTTTATTTACCAAAATAAACCAGTTTAACAAAACACTAAAAAAAAAAAAAAAGAGGGCGCCTGGGTGGCTCAGTTGGTTGAGCGACTGCCTTCGGCTCAGGTCATGATCCTGGAGTCCCGGGATCGAGTCCCACATCAGGCTCCCTGCTCAGCGGGGAGTCTGCTTCTCCCTCTGACCCTCCCCCTTTTAATGTGCTCTCTCATTCTCTCTCAAATAAATAAATCTTAAAAAAAAAAATTAAAAAAAAAAAAAGAATCATCATTGGATGCTAAAACTAGTAGGTAAAAATGCGATAAAAAGGGCACCTGGGTGACTCAGATGGTTAAGCGTCTGCCTTCGGCTCAGGTCATGATCCCAGGGTCCTGGGATCGAGTCCCGCATCGGGTTCTCTGCTCCTTGGGAGCCTTCTTCTCCCTCTGCCTCTCTCTCTCTCTCTCTCTCTGTCTCTCATGAATAAATAAATAAAATCTTTTAAAAAAATGTGATAAAAAAACCCCAGGATATTTACATAACCCAAAGTATCTCCCCAGAACCTCGTTATTAACTACAAAGAGAAATGTAGTAACTTTATAGTGGACAGACTTGGCAAACACCACCTTAAAACAAACATTAAAGTGAACATTACCAGTAATGAGACAGACATTATATACCTGTTGATATGATGCACTGGGAAAGATAAAACATCACCTCTGCAAAATGCTTGATAAAAATGCATAACCCAGATCTAATCTTGAGGAAACATCAACAAACTGAAAATGAGGAATATTCATTTCACAAAATAAATAGCCTATATGCTCCAAAATTTTGAAGGTCATGTTAAGAAAGATGGGGGAACTGATCCCAATTAAAGGGGACTAGATCGGATCCTGGATCAGAAAAAAATTTTATTTTTATTCTGCTATAAGTATATTAGTGAGTCAGTGGAAACTGAATACAGTTTATAGATTAGATAATAGTATTACATCAATGTTCATTTCATGATTTTGATAATTCTACAGCAGTTATATGGAGAATGTCTTTTTTCTTAGGAAACTGGCACTGAAGTATTTAGGAGTAAAGTGGTATCATGCCTGCCACTTCCTCTCAAATGGTTTAAAATTATATATGTAAAATTTTAGGCAGATAAATGTAAATGCAGATAGATAGAAGACAAAGCAAATATGGTAAAATGTTAACACTCTGGGGAATGTGAGTGAAGAGTATACAGGAATTCTTTTAGCATTTTTGCAACTTTTCTGTAAATATGAAGTAATTTAAAAATAAAATAAAGAAGCATTTAAAAAATCTGGTTCGGAGCTAGTGGGAGGGACAAGCTTCATTTTAGGATGACTGGGGTGAGCTGGACAGTTACTAGGGAACCCCAAATGTCAGAAAATGAAGGTACTTACTTTTTCTGGAGTTTGTCGATTCTTTAGAGAACAATCATCCAATTTTTTGGAAATGCTGACTGCTTAGAATGGGAATGAATAAGTTGTTAGACTGCTTAGCTGACTGCTAAGAATGGGAGTGAAGAAGTTGTTAGAAGGTAATAGGGTGATAGGGCTGAAATCTTAGTACCTGTGTTCTCTGCCTAATATCTGAACTATTCGAGAAATTGACAAAGGAGACAATTGAGATAAAAAAGAAAAGGATATGCACAACAAAATATCATCTTTATACCCATAAATCTGAAATTATATGAGGCTAAATTGGTTTCCTAACACTGAAGCCTAGAATTAGAGCGTTTCACCCACTCAGTTGTCTGCAATGCTGGACCATCCACCCCACGCCTCCCCATACAGGCAAGGTTTGTTCTGCTAAGGTGGCTGCATGGTGGAGATCCATTGAGAGTATGCTTTCTCTGTGGGCAGGACCCTCCCTAGAAGAAGCAGAGAGGAAGGGCCTAGACTCACCTGCTTGCTTTCACCTCCCAAACTCACCAATTAGAGTTGTGGGAAGAGAAAAGAAATGTTTAGGAAATTCCTTCTCCTGGAAACCAGGAATGGAGAGTTACTCCCTACAAAGAGGGGTTAGCTCTTCTAGAGTATACAGACTCTCAACACCCATGTCTTCAGCCTCACTTTCCACATCTACCCAGCATCAAAACTGGCATTTTTAAACAACTACTCTGAGGGTCAGCAAGAGAAGATCCTAAAGAATACAGAGAAGGCATAAGCAGAGAAGTGGAACAAAAGCTCACTTATATGAAGCTGTGTCATGTAGCTCACAGCAGAATCAAGAGCCAAGAAAGAAGGGATTGTCAACAATGTTATATCAATAAAAGGCTGCACTAAGATGAATATTGGAGAAAAGCCTCTGGATTGTAATTCTAAACTGGAGCATCAGTGATATATACGGAGAAAGGTGATGGCAGAAGCTCTACTGCCAGGGGTCAAAGGGGATTGAACATTTCCCTCCTTGTGTCTTCCTTCGTTACCTTACAAAGCATCCTACACATGACCTGCCTCTCCCACTAAGGATACAGACTTTATTATCTTGGCCATCACACTGTTTAGCTCTCCTGTCAATTCTGGCTCTGACTCTGTTCAGCAGTGTGATGATGCAGAGAAAGGATGTAGTAAGAGTGTCTTGTGCTAGCAGGCTGGCTCTCACCTCAGTGCTGGTCATATGTCAGCTTTGCGCAGTCAGTACTTTTCCCAACCTGGGTGCTGAGAAAAACTAAGAACTGCTTTGCCCAGGCCAGAACAGAATTTCTCCCACTCCCAGAGAGTCAAATTTGACTTCATAAGGACCTGCAGTCAACCCACCTGAGAGAGGTCATGTAGAAGCAGAATGGCAGAGAGGAATAAACATTAGCTCTGTAATCAGATATGGGTTCAAAACATACCTCTGCTATTTACCACATGAATGACATTGGGTAAGTTACTTAACTTTTCTGAGCTTTAGTTGCCTCAACTATATAGTGGGGATAGCATCCATGCACACACAAATATTTACTGGGCATCTACTAAGTGACTAAAACTGTGAGCAACATAGGCACAACCTCCCAGAGCTTATAGTCTAATAGGAAAGCAGACATTGCCAAAATAATCACAACACATGTTAAGTGCTAATGGAGTGGACAGAGGGGGAAAGGACTTATTAATCTATGTGGAGTTAACCAGATGAAAATGGGGTAAAGAGAGCACACCAGAAATGGGGGGGGGGGGGATTCAGTGTGCAAAAGCTCAGAAATAAAAGAGAATGTAATACTTCAAAGAAAAGAAAATAATTTCAGCATTGTCTGAGAATAGAGTGCAAAGGAGTGAGAAATGAAGCTGGAAAGATAAGAACGAGCCAGATCTTAGTGGGCCTTGAGGTAAAGTTAAAGATTTTGAACTATTTTTCCTTAGTGCAGTGGAGAGAGCAAGATAAAATATTTTTAAAGCAAGGCCACTAAGAGTAATGTCATCCATAATAGCAGAGTAAGGGACACCAGAAATTATTTCCTCCATGAAATCAACAAGAATACTAGCAGAAATGATCAGAATTAACTTTTTTTCAAATCTTTGGAAACGAACTAGAATTTTTCAATAGTTAGAGGAGTGTTTATTCAAGAAGGCTGAATCTCACTAACAACAACATATTTTGTGGCATTTTAAGTTGCCCTATTGCCATATACCCTTTCCAGCTCTACATGGCCCACAATCACAGTGAAATTGGAAGCCTTGTAGGCAAAGAGGCAGAACAGAGTTGGAGCTCTATTCTATAAAAGTGTAACATTTTCCTATACTATTGAAATTAAGTAGATATTAATCTAAAGTAGATTGTTTTAAATTAAGTTGTGAATTGTAATCCCCAGGACAAAAAGTAAGAAAATAATTCAAAAGCATAGTAAAAGAGAAGAAAAGGAAATTAAAAATTATACACTGAAAATACCAATTTAACATAAAAGAAGGCAGTAATGGAGGACTAGATAAACAAAAAAGACATAAAATGCACACAGAACAAAGCAAAATGGCAGATGTAAATTGTACCTTATTAATACAGTAAATACACATGGTTTAAACACTTTAATCAAAAGCAGAGATTTGCAGAATGGATAGAGAAACATGATGCAACTCTGTGCTGTTTATAACAGACATACTTTACATTAAAAAACACAAATAAGGGGCGCCTGGGTGGCTCAGTCGTTAAGCGTCTGCCTTCGGCTCAGGTCATGGTCCCAGGGTCCTGGCATCGAGCCCCACATCGGGCTCTCTGCTCAGCGGGAAGCCTGCTTCTCCCTCTCCCACTCCCCCTGCTTGTGTTCCCTCTCTCGCTGTGTCTCTCTCTGTCAAATAAATAAAATCTTAAAAAAAACCCACACAAATAAGTTGAAAGTAAAATGATCAAAAGATATGCCATGCAAACACTAATCAAAAGAGAACTGGGTTGGTTATATTAATATCAAACAAAATAGATAAGTCAAAGATTGTTAATAATGATAAAAAAGGATATTTAATAATGATAAAAGAGTCAATCCATCACGAAGATATGACCATTTTAAACATATACACATTTAAAAATGAAGCCCCAAAATACATGAAACATAAACTGACAGAATGGAAGAAACAGACAAGCAAACAATATTAACTGGAGACTTTGATACCCCACTTTTACTTACGTATAGAACAACTAGATAGAAGATCAACAAGGAAATAGAAGATGTGAACAATACTATATACCAACTATAACTTCTAGAAAACTCCACACAACAAAAGGAGAATATATATTTATCTCAAATAAATATGAAGCATTTAATAAAATTAGTAATTAATAACAGAAGGAACTTTGGGAAATTCACAAATATGTGTAATTAAATAACACAGTTCTAAATAACCAATGGGCCAAAGAATAAATCATAACAGAAATGAGAAAAGAAACTTTGATATGCATGAAAACAAAAACATAAAACACAAAACTTGTGAGATGTCCTCTCTGGGGTTTCTTTTCTAAGAACACTAGTTGCATTCAGGAGGGCTTCACCCTCATGACTTAATCGCCTCCCCCAAAGCTCCACATCCCAGTACCATCACATCAGGGGTTAGGCTTCAATATATGCATTTTGGGAAACGCAAATATTCAGTTCATAGCATGGGAGGAAGCTAAAGCAATGCTTAGAGGGAAATTTATAGATATACAAGCCTATATATATTTTTTAAAAATTCAAATCATTAATCTAAATTTCCACCTTAGGAAGCTAGTAAAAGAAAAGCAAACTAACCTCTAGCAAGCAGAGGGAAAGAAATAATAAAGATTAGATGGGAAATAAATGAAATGGAGACTAGAAAAAGAATAGAGAACATGAAAGAAACCAAAAGTTGATTCTTAGAGAGCACCAGAAATATTGGCATACATTTGACCAGACAGAAAAGGGGTTGGGGGAGAGAAAACTGAAATCACTAGAATTAGAAATTAAAAGGGGGACATTACTACCAATTTTAAGGGAAAAAAGGATTATAAGGAAATGCTATGAACAGTTGTATGCCAAAGATAACAGATGAAATAGACAAATTTCTAAAAACACACATACTACTAAAAACAACTGAAGAAGAAATAGAAAATCTGAATAGACCTAGAACAAGCAAAGTGATTGTATTAGTAATTAAAAAAAAAAATTCTTATGAAGAAAATCCCAGGGCTAAAATGATTTCACTGATTAGTTTTACCAAATATTTAATAAGAAATTAACACCAATCATTAAAATATGTTTCCAGTAAATGAAAGAAGTAGGAATGCTTCCCAATTCATACTATGAGGACAGTATGACCTTGATACCCAAACCAGAAAAAAGACATCATAGGACAATAAATTACAGTCAATATCTCTTATGAATATAGACACAGAAATTCTCAACACAGCACACTAGCAAACTTAGCAACATATAAAAAGGATTTTTAAGCATGAGTAAGTGGTATTTATGTGAGAAATGCCAGGTTGGTTCACCATATGAAAATCAATTAGTGTAACACACCATGGCAATAGAATAAAAAACAAGCACCACATAATCATTTTAAAAATAAAGTATTTGACAAAATCCAGCAACCTCAACAAATTAGGATTAGAGGGGAACTTTCTCAACCTGATAAAGGATATCTATGAAAATCTTATAGCTAACATCATGCTTAAAAGGGAAACACTATTTTCTACCTAAAAGCAGGATGAAAACAAGATATCTGCTTTTGTCACTTCTGTTTTGTTTTGTTTTGTTTTAAGATTTTATTTATTTGAGAGAGAGAGAGTAAGCGAGAGAGAGCAGATCACAAGCCAGGGGAGGGGCAGAGGGAAGAGGGAGGAACAAACTCCCCACTGAGCAGGGAGCCCGATGTGGGACTCAATCCCAGGACCCTGGGATGATCTGAGCTGAAGGCAGATGCTTAACCAACTGAGCCAACCAGGCACCCCTGCTTTTGTCATTTCTATTTAACATTGTAATGGCAGTATTAATCAGAGAAATTAGGCAAGAAAAAGAAATTAAAAGGTATCCAGTTTGGAAAGAAAGAGTAAAACAATCTCTAGTTGCACAAAACATGATCTTTTATATATAAAACCACAAAAATCTATTTGAACTAATAAATGAGTTCAGTAAGGTTGTCCAAGATCAATACACAAAATCAATCATATTTCCATATAATAGCAATGAGCAATCTCAAAATTAAATTAAGGAAACAATTCCATTTACATCACTCTTGAAAAACAATGAAATACTTAGGAATACATTTTATTTTTAAATTTTTTTACCAAAAGAATTCTCATGATGCCTAAACTTTCAACTTTATATTGAGATATAATCGATTGACATACATTATATTAGTCTCAGGTTACAATATAATGATTTGATATTTGTACATATTGCGAAATAAGTCTCGCTAACACAAATCACCATACAAGCTTACAGAATGTTTTTTTATGTGATGGGAACATTTGAATTTACTCTCAGCAACTTTCACATATGTGATACTGTATTAATTAACTATAGTCAACAGGCTGTACATTTCATTCCCAAGACTGATTTATTTTTTAATTGGATTTTTGTGCCATTTTACATCTTTCACACATTTGGCCCTCCCCCAAACCCCCAACTCTGGCAACCACCAATCTGTTCTGTGTATCTGTGAGTTGTTTTTATTTTTTATTTCTTACTGAGTTTTTTAATTTTAATTCCAGTATAGTTAACATACAGTGTTATATTAGTTTCAGGTGTATAATATAGATTTAACAATTCTATGCATTCTTCAGTGCTCATCATGATAAGTGTACTCTATTTTTTTTAAAGATTGATTTATTTGAGAGAGAGAGAGCACACGCATGAGTGGGGGGAGGGGCAGAGGGAGACAGAGAATCCTGAAGCAGACTCCATGCTGAGCATGGAGCCCGACCCAGGACTCTGAGTTCATGACCTAAGCCAAAATCAAGAGTGGGTCACTTATCCGACTGAGCCACCCATGTGCCCCACTAAGTGTACTCTTTAATCCAAATCACCTATTTCACCCATCCCCCCACCCACCTCACCTCTGGTAAACATCAGTTTGTTCTTTACAGTTAAAAGTCTGTTTCTTGGTTTGTCTCTCTCTTTTTTTTTTCTAATGCAAGTTTGTTTTGTTTCCTAAATTCCACATGAGTGGAAATCATGGTATTTGTCTTTCTCTGACTTATTTTGCTTAGACTTATGCTCTCTAGCTCCAACCATTTTGTAGCAAATGGCAAGATTGCAGTTCTGCATGGCTGCATAATATTCCATTATATATTTTATTTTATATATATATATATATATATATATATATATATATATATATATATATATATGTATATATACACAATACCCTATCTTTATCCATTCATCTATCAATGGACACTTGGGCTGCTTCCATAATGTGGCTACTGTAAATAATGCTGCTATAAACATAGGGGTGCATGTATCCTTTTGAATTAGTGTTTTTGTATTTTTTGGGTAAATACCCAGTAGTGCAATTACTGGATCATAGAGTAGTTCTATTTTTAAATTTTTGAGGAAACTCCATACTGTTCCCCAAAGTGGCTGCACCACTTTGCATTCCCACCAACATTGTAAGAGGGTTCCCCTTTCTCCACATCCTCACCAACACCTGCTGTTTCTTGTGTGTTTTTTTTTTTTTATTCTATCCATTCTGACAGGTGTGAATTGATATCTCATTGTGGTTTTGATTTGTATTTCCCTGATGACGAGTGATGTTTAGCATCTTTTCATGTGTCTATTGGCCATCTGTATACCTTCTTTGGAGAAATGTGTATTCATGTCTTCTGCCCATTTTTAATTGGATTGTTTGTTTTTTGGAGTGTTGTGTTGCAGAAGTTCTTTATATATTTTGGATACTAACCCTTTATCAGATATGTCAATTGCAAATTTCTTCTCCTGTTCCGTAGGTTGCCTTTTAGTTTTGCTGACTGTTTCCTTTGCTGTGCAGAAGGTTTTTATTTTAATGTAGTCCCAATAATTTATTTTTGTTTTTATTAACCCTGCCTCAGGAGACAAATCCAGAAAAATGTTGCTAGGGTCAATTTCAGAGAAATTACTGCCTTTGTGCTCTTCTAGGATTTTTATGGTTTCAGGTCTCACATTTAGGTCTTTAATCCATTTTGAGTTCATTTTTATGTATGGTGAAAGAAAGTGGTCCAGTTTCATTCTCTGCAGGCAGATTTCCAGTTTTCCCAGCACCATTTGTTGAGTAGACAGTCTTTTTCCCATTGTATATTCTTGCCTCCTTTGTTGTAGACTAATCATATAATTGTGGATTTATTTCTGGGTTTTCTATTCTCTTTATTGATCTATGTGCCTATTTTTATGCCAGTATCATACTGTTTTGATTACTACAGTTTTGTGATATAACTTAAAGTCTGGAATTGTGATACCTCTACTTTTGTTTTTCTTTTTCAAGATAGATTTGGCTATTTGGGCTCTTTTGTGGCTCCATACTAATTTTAAGATTGTTTGTTCCAGTTCTGTGAAAAATGCTGGTGGTATTTTGATAGGTATTGCATTAAATATATATCTTGCTTTGAGTACTACATTTTTTTAAAATTTATTTTGTTCGGTTAATCACCATACATTACAGACATTTTTAACGATATTTGTTCTTCCAATCCATGAGCATGGAATGTCTCTCCATTTCTTTGTGTCATCTTCAATTTCTTTCATCAGCATTTTATAGTTTTCAGAGTACAGGTCTTTCACCTCTTTTGTTAGGTTTATTCCTAGGTATCTTATTGTTTAGGTGCAATTAGAAATGGGATTAATTCCTTAATTTCTCCTTCTGCTGCTTCATTATTTGTATATAGAAATGCAACAGATTTCTGTATGTTGATTTTGTATCCTGTGATATTACTGAATTTGTTTATCAATTCTAGCAGTTTTTTGGTGGAGTCTTTCAGGTTTTCCCTATATAGTATGACATCAGGTGAAAATAGTGAAAGTTTTACTTCTTCCTTACCAATCTGGATGCCTTTTCTCTCTTTTTTTATTTTTATTTTTATTTATTTTTAAATTACTTTATTATTTTTTTAATTTAAATATTAGGTAGTTAACATACAGTGCAATATTGGTTTCTGGAGTAGGATTCAATGATTCATCACTTACATACAATACCGAGCGTTGTGTTTTTCTTTTAATACAAGTGCCCTCCTTAATACCCATCACCCATCTAGCTGATCTCCCACCCACTTCCCTCCATCAACCCCGAGTTTGTTCTCTATTGTTAAGAATCTCTTATGTCTTCTTTCCCTCTCTCCTTTTTTTCTTTTCCCCCTTCCCATATGTTCATCTCTTTTCTTTCTTAAATTCCACATATGAGTGAGATCATATGGTATCTGTCTTTCTCTGACTGACTTATTTCACTTAGCACAATCTACTCTAGCTCCATCCACGTCATTTCAAATGGCAAGATTTCATTCTTTTCTACAACTAATATTCCATTCTGTGTGTGTGTGTGCGTGTGTGTGTGTGTGTGTCTGTACACCACATCTTTATCCATTCATCAGTCGGTGGACATTTGGGCTCTTTCCATAGTTTGGTTATTGTTGATAATGCTGCTATAAACATCGGGGTGCATGTACCTCTTCGAATCTATATTTATATCCTTTGGGTAAATACTTACTAGTGCAATTCCTGGATGGTAGGTTAGTTCTATTTTTACATTTTTGAGGAAACTCCATACTGTTCTCCAGAGTGGCTGCACCACTTTGCCTTTCCACCAAAAGTGTAAGAGGGTTCCCTTTTCTCTGCATCCTTGCAACACATGTTGTTTCTTGTATTAATTTTAGCCATTCTGACATGTGGGAGGTGGTGTCTCATCGTGGTTTTCATTTGTATTTCCCTGATGATGGGTGATGTTGAGCAACTGTTCACATGTCTGTTAGCCACCTGGATGTCTTCTTTGGAAAAATGTCTATTCGTGTCTTCTGCCCATTTCTTAACTGGATTATTTGTTTTTTTGTGTATTGAGTTTGATAAGTTCTTTATAAATTTTGGATACTAACCCTTTATTAGATATGTCATTTGCAAATATCTTCTCCCATTCTGTAGGTTGCCTTTTAGTTTTGTTGATTGTTTCCTTTGCTGTGCAGAAACTTTTTACCTTGATGAAGTCCAAATAGTTCATTTTTTTCCCTTTGCTTATGGTGATATGTCTAGTAAGAAGTTGCTATAGCTGAGGTCAAAGAGGTTGCTGCCTGTGTTCTCCTCTAGGATTTTTATGGTTTCCTATCTCATATTTAGGTCTTCATCCATTCTGAATTATTTTTGTATATGGTGTAAGAAGGTGGTCCAGTTTCATTCTTTTGCATGTTGCTGTCCAGTTTTCCCAACACCATTTGTTGAAGAGACTGTCTTTTTTTCCCATTGGATATTCTTTCCTGCTTTGTCAAAGATTAGTTGACCATATAGTTGTGGGTCCATTTCTGAGTTCTCTATTCTGTTCCATTGATCTGTGTGTCTGTTTCTGTGACTACAGCTTTCATTCAAAATAGAAGGATAAATAGAGTTTTCCAGACAAACAAAAACTAAAGAAATTTGTGACCACTAAACCAGTCCTGCAAGAAATGTTAAGGGGGACACTGAGTGGAGAAAAAAAAGGCCAAAAGCAACAAAAACTAGAAAGGACCAGAAAACATCACCAGAAACACCAACTCTACAGGTAACACAAAGGCACTAAATTCATATCTCTCAATAATCACTCTGAATGTAAATGGACTAAATGCACCAATCAAAAGACATGGTTATCAGATTATCATGATTATCAGAATGGATAAGAAAACAAGATCCATCTACATGCTGCCTACAAGACACTCATTTGAAACCTAAAGACACCTGCAGATTGAAAGTGAGGGGATGGAGAACCATCTATCATGCTAATGGAAGTCAAAAGAAAGTCGGAGTAGCCATACTTATATCAGACAAACTAGATTTTAAAAATAAAGACTGTAACAAGAGATGAAGATAGGCATTATATCATGATTAAGGGGTCTACCCATCAAGAAGATCTAACAATTGTAAATATTTATACCCCCAACTTGGGAGCACCCAAATATATAAATCAGTTAATAACAAACAAAGAAACTCATTGATAATAATACAATAATAGTAGGGGGCAACTAACATCACTTCTACAGCAACGGAAAGATCATCTAAGCAGAAAATCAAAAAGGAAACAATGGCTTTGAATGACACACTGGACTGGATGTCCTTAACAGATATACTCAGAACATTTCATCCTAAAGCAGCAGAATATACATTCTTCTCAAGTGCACATGGAACATTCTCCAGAATAGATCACATATTGGATCACAAATCAGCCCTCAACAAGTACAAAAAGACTGAGATCATACCATGCATATTTTCAGACCACAACACTATGAAACTGGAAGTCAACCGCAAGAAAAAATTAGGAAAGACCTCAAATACATGGATGTTAAAGAACATCCTAATAAGGAATGAATGGATTAACCAGGAAATTAAAGAAAAATTTTAGAAATACATGGAAGCAAATGAAAACAAAAGCACAACAGACCAAAACCTTTGGGATGCAGCAAAAGCAGTCCTAAGAGGGAAGTACAGTGCAGTACAGGCCACAAGAAGCAAGAAAAGTCTCAAATACACAACCTAACCTTACACCTAAAGGAGCTAGGAAAGGAACAGCAAATAAAACCTAAAGCCAGCATATGAAGGGAAATAATAAAGATTAGAGCAGAAATAAATGATATAGAAACAAAAAAAAATAGTAGAAGGGATTCGTGAAACTAAGAGCTGGTTCTTCAAAAGAATAAAATTGATAAACACCAAGCCAAACTTATCAAAAAGAAAAGAGAAAGGACGGACCCAAAAAGATAAAAGCACGAATGCAAGAGGAGAGATCACAACCAACACCACAAAAATACAAACAATTATAAGAGAATACTATGAAAAATTACATGCCAACAAACTGGGCAACCTGGAAGAAATGGACAAATTCCTAGAACCTTATAAACTACCAAAACTGAAACAGGAAGAAATAGAAAATTTGAGCAGACCCCTCACCAGCAAAAAAAAATGAATCAGTAATAAAAAATCTCCCAACAAACAAAAGTCCTGAGCCAGATGGCTTCCAAGGGGAATTCTGCCAGACATTTAAAGAAGAGTTAATACCTCCTCTTCTCAAACAGTTCCAAAATATAGAAATGGAAGGAATACTTCCAAACTCATTCTACGAAGCCAACATTACCTTGATCTCAAAAGCAAAGACCCCACTAAAAAGGAAAATTACAGGCCAATATCCCTGATGAACATGGCTGCAAAAATTCTCAATAAAATAGTAGCAGGGGCGCCTGGGTGGCTCAGTCGTTAAGCATCTGCCTTCAGCTCAGGTCATGATCCCAGGGTCCTGGGATCAAGCCCCGCTTCCGGCTCCCTGATCTGCAGGAGGCCTGCTTCTCCCTCTCCCACTCCCCCTGCTTGTGTTCCCTCTCTCACTGTGTCTCTCTCTGTCAAATAAATAAATAAAATCTTTAAAATAAATAATAAAATAAAATACTAGCAAATAGAATTCAACAGTACATTAAAAAAATTATTCACCACGATCAAGTGGGATTTTTTCCTGGGCTTCAGGGGTGGTTCAATATTCACAAATCAATTAACATAATACACCATATCAATAAAAGAAAGGATAAGAACTATATGATCCTGTCAATAGATGCAGAAAAAGCTTTTGACAAAATACAGCATCCTTTTCTGATAAAAACCCTCAACAAAGTAGGAAGAGAGGGAACATACCTCAATATCATAAAGGCCATGTACAAAAGACCCACAGCTAATATCATTCTCAATGGGGAAAAACTGAGAGCTTTTCCTCTATGGTCAGGAACAAGACAGGGATGACCACTCTCACCATTTTGATTTAAAATGGTACTGGAAGTCCTAGCCTCAGCAATCAGACAACAAAAAGAAATAAAAGGTATCCAAATCAGCAAAGAAGAAGTCAAACTTTCACTATGTACAGATAACATGATAATCTATGCAGAAAACCCAAAAGACTCCAAAAAATTGCTAGAACTCATACATGAATTCAGCAGTCACAGGACATAAAATCAATGCACTTCTATATACTAATAACGAAGCAGCAGAAAAAGAAATCAAGGAATCAATCCCATTTGCAACTGCACCAAAAACAGTAAGATTCCTAGGAATAAATCTAACTAAAGAAGTAAAAGATCTATACTCTGAACACTATAGAACATTTAAGAAAGAAATTGAAGAGGACACAAATAAATGGAAAAGCATTCCATGCTCATGAATTCAAAGAACAAACACTGTTAAAATGTCTATACTACCCAAAGCCATCTACACATTTAATGCAATCCCCATCAAAATACTACCGGCATTTTTCACAGAGCTAGAACCAGCAATCCTAAAATTTGTACAGAACCACAAAAGACCCTGAATAGCCAAAGCAATTCTGAAAAAGAAAAATAAAATGGGAGGCATCAAAATTCTGGATTTCAAGTTATATTACAAAGGATGCCTTTCATTTCTTGATTGTTGTGGGTAGGAGTCCCAGTACTGTGTTGATTAAAAGTCATGAAAGTGGACATCCTTGTCTTGTTCCTGACCTTAAAGGAAATCTTCAGTTTTTCCCCATTAAGGATGATGTTAGCTGTGTGTTTTTCACATATGGGCTTTATTATGTTGAGGTATGTTCCCTCTAAACCTACATTGTTGAGGGGTTTCATCATGAATGGATGTTGTACTTTGTCAAATGCTTTTTGTGTGTCTACTGAAATAATCATAAGGTTCTTATCCTTTCCTTATTGATATGATGTGTCACAAGGATTGTTTTGCCAATATTGAGCCACTCTTGCACCCCAGGAATAAATCCCACTTGATCGAGGTGAATGCCTTTTTTCATGTATTGTTGAATTTGGTCTGCTAGTATTTTATTGAGAATTTTTGCATCCATGTTCATCGGGGTATTGGCCTGTAGTTCTCTTTTTTAGTGGAGTCTTTATCTGGTTTTGGTATCAGGGTAATGCTGGACTCATAAAATGAATTTGGAGGTATTCCTTCCTTTTCTAATTTTTGGAGTACTTTGAGAATAAGTATTAACTCTTCTACCAAACATACAATTGGCCTGTGAAGCCAATCTGGTCCTGGACCTTTCTTTGGTGGGAGTTTTTTATTACTGTTTCAATTTCTTTGCTGGTTATCAGTCTGTTCAAGTTTTCTATTTCTTCCTGTTTCAGTTTTGGTAGTTCATATGTTTCTAGGAATTTATCCATTTCTTCCAGGTTGTCTAGTTTTTTGCCATATAGTCTTTCATAATATTATCTTAAAATTGTTTGTATTTCTGTGGTGTTGATTGTGATTTCTCCTCTCTCATTCGTGATTTTATTTGTGATCTTTCTCTTTTCTTTTTGATAAGTCTGACTAGATGCAATTTTATTAATTTTTTCAGAGAATCAGCTCCTGGTTTCACTGATCGGTTCTACTGGTTTTTAAGTTTCTGTATCATTAATTTTTGCTCTAATCTTCATTATGTTCTTCCTTTTGCTGGCTTTAGCCCTTGTTTGTTGTTCTTTTTCCAGCTCCTGTAGGTGTAAGATTAGTTTATTTGAGATTTTCTTGCTTCTTAAGGTAGGCCTGTAGTGCTGTATACTTCCCTCTTAGGACTGCATTTTCTGCATCCCTAAGTTTTGGACCATTGTGTTTTCATTTTCATTTGTTTCCATGTGTTTTCTTTTTTTTTTTTTTTTATTTCAAGTTTTTACTTGAATTCCAGTTAGTTAACATATAACATAATATTAGTTTCAGGAGTAGAATTTAGTGATTCATTACTTACATACAACACCCAGTGCTCATCACAACACGTGCCCTTCTCAATACCCATCACCCATTTAACCCATCCTTCTGCCCATCTCCCCTCCAGCAACCCTCTGTTTGTTCTCTATAGTTAAAAGTCTGTTATTTTGATTTCCTGTTTGACCCATTTATTGTTTAGTAGCATGTTGCTTAACCTCCATGTATTTGTGGTCTTTCCAATTTTTTTCTTGTGGTTGACTTCTAGTTTCTTAGTGTTGTGGTGAAAAAGGATGCATGGTATGATTTCAATCTTTTCTATGTGTTGCGGGCTGATATGTGACTTAATATGTGATCTATTCTGGAGAATGATCATGTGCACTTGAAAAGAATGTGCATTCTGCTGTTTTAGGATGGAATGTTCTGAATATATCTGTTAAGTCCATCTGGTCCAGTGGGTCATTCAAAGCCATTCTTTCCTTGTTGATTTTTTGCTTAGATGATCTATTCCATTGATGTAAGTGGGGTGTTAAAGTCCTATTATTATTGTTTTATTATCAATGACTTTTTATGTTTGTTATTATTTTATATATTTGTGTGTTCCCATCGTGGGTGTATAAATATTTACAATTGTTGTATCTTCTTGTTGGATTGTAGCCTTTATTATGATATAATGCCCTTCTTTATCTCTTATTACAGTCTTTGTTGTAAAGTCTCATTTTTCTGATATAAGTATTGCTGGCCCAGCTTTCTTTTGACATCCATTTGCCTCATAAATGATTCCCCATCCCCTCACTTTCAACATGCAGGTGTATGTAGATCTAAAATGAGTCTCTTGGGGTGCTTGGGTGGCTAAGTTGGTTGAGTATCTGACTCTTGGTTTTGGCTCAGGTCATGATGTCAGGGTGGTGGGATAAAGCCCCACGTTGGGCTCCACACTCAGCGGGGAGCCTGCTTGAGATTCTCTCCCTCTCCCTCTGCCCCTCCCCCTGCTTGTGCTCTCTCCCTAAAATAAATATTTTTTAAAAATAAAATAAAATAAGTCTCTTATAAGCAGAATATAGAGAGGCCCGGGTTTTTTTGGTTTTTTTTTTCCCATTCTGACACCCTATGTATTCTGATTTTTTTAGTCCCTTTACATTCAGAGTAATTTTTTTTTTAAGACTTATCCATCCATTTTGAGAGAGAGAGAGCAAGCACAGAGGGTTGGGGCAGAGGGAGAGGGATAGAGAGTCTTAAAGTAGACTCGGTGCAGAGTGGGGAGCCTGATGCAGAGCTCAATCTCATGACCCCAAGACCACAACCTGAGCTGAAACCAAGAGTCAGATGCTTAACCAACTGCCCCACCGAGGTGCCCCTACATTCAGAGTAATTATTGACAGATATATTTTTAGTGCCACTTTATTACTTGTTTTGTCATTATTTCTGGAGATTCTCTCTGATCCTTTCTTGTCTTTGTCATTCTTGGTCTTTCCTTTCCAATCAAAGAGTCCCTTTTAATATTTTTTCCATGGCTGGCTTAGTGGTCACAAATTCCTTTAGTTTTTCTTTGTCTGGGAAACTATCTCTCCTACTATTCTGAATGATAGCCCTGCTGGATAGAGTGTTCTTGGCTGCAGATTTTTGCATTCAGCACTTTGAATATATTATGCCACTCCCTTCTGGTTTGCCAAGTTTCTATTGAGAGAGCTGCAGATAGCTTTATGGGTCTTCCTTTGTAAGTCAAGGACTTCTTTTGTCTTGCTGCTTTTAAGATTTTTTTCTTTATGAATATATTTAGCAAATTTAATTATAATATGTCTTGGTGTTGGCCTGCTTTGTTTGATTTTGATGGGAGTTCTCTGTGCCTCTTGAATCTGGATGTCTGTTTCCTTCCCCAGATTAGGAAGTTTTTAGCTATTATTTCCTCAAATAAATTTTCCGTCCCCTTTTTCCTCTCTTCTTCTTCTGGGACTCCTATCATACAAATGTTATTACATTTGATGAAATCACTGAGTTCCTCAGTTCTATTCCTGTGTTCATAATTCTTCTTCTTCTCTTTTGTTCAGCTTCATTATTTTTCTTTCTTTTTCTTCTTCTTTTTTTTTTAGAGAGAGTGCGCACGAGTTGGAGGGAGGTGCCGAGGGACAGGAAGAGAGAATCTTAAGCAGGCTCCATGTCCAGTGTGGAGCCTGATGTGGGGCTTGATCTCATGACCCTGACTGAGATCATGACCTGAGCCAAAATCAAAAGTCAGATGCTTAACTGGCTGAGCAGCCCAGGCACCCCCGGCTAATTGTTTTTCATTATTTTGTCTTTTTTTAAAGATTTATTTATTTATTTGGGAGAGAGAGAGAGTGCAGGGGGAAGGAGCAGATGGAGAGGGAGAGAGACACTTAAACAGATTCTATGCTGAGCACAGAGCCCAACATGGGGGCTGATCTCATGACCCCGAGATCACGACCTGTGCCAAAACCAAGAGTTGGACGTGCCACTGACTGTGCCACCCAGGTGCCCCATATATTTTGTCTTTTACATCACTAATTCATTCCCTTGCTTTTTCCAGCCTACTGTTCATTGCATCGAGGCTGTTTCCAATCTTATTTATTGCACTCTTCATCTCTGATTCTTTTTTAACCCTTTTATCTCTATTAAGGGTCTCCCTGATGTCCTCTATTCTTTTCTCAAGCCCGGTGAGTATCCTTATGATTGTCGATTTAAATTATCCATCAGGCATGTTGCTTATATCTGTTTTGCTTAGATCTCTAGGCAAGTCCTTATCTTGTTCTTTCATTTGGGATAAATTCCTCCATCTTGGTATTTTGTCTAACTCTCCGCCTTCTTCTCTGTGTTAGGAACACCAATTATGTTTCCTGCTTCTGAAAGTAATAGCTTTACGAAGAAGCGGTCATATAGCGCCCAGGGCTGGCGCTTCACACAGTGTCTGTTCCACGCACTCTGCTGTTGTGCTATGGCTGCTCCATCCTTCAGGCCAGTTGCCTGTAGAGGATCTCCTTGCCTGCAGTGGGCAGTATTTTGTCCTTGGACTGAATGTCGCAAGGTTTAACTATGTGTGCTCTGGTCCGCTTGTGAAAGGGGACCCCATACTTCTTCCAGCAGAATGGGGCCCTGCAGAACTCTCTGATCAGGAGATGTGGTGTGGGCAGGGGTTTGTGCTGGTCTTCTGGGGGAGGGGCTTGCCGTGCTGGGACTGAGGCTAGCATGTCTGAGAAGGGCAGTTCCACCAGACAGCAGGGGTTTGGGGCTTGGTGTATGCAAGTTAGGCAGCCCGTGTATGCAGTGTGCTGCTTCCAGCAGGTGGCTCTGTGTTTATGCTGAGGGGTGGAGGAGAGAAATGGTGCCAGCCAGCTCCTTTGTTTTCCAAGAGGTGTCTGGGTGAAAGCTGCCTCTCAGGGACAGGCTCCAAGCAGAGCAAATAATCTCCCCACTGTGTGCCCCAGGCATTCCTTAGATCACTGTTTCCATGCTATCTGCCCCTGGGTTGTTTGCCTTCTCTCCAGGAGCAGGGCAGTGCCCACCAGGCACTATCCCAGCCAAGTCTGCTGACCTTTAAAACTCCCAAGAACTCACAAAATCCAGCCCCTCTGTTTTCCCAGCCAAAACCTTTGGGGAAACGTTCTCCTTTTGTGTTCCCCTGTGTGCCCCCGTCTCTCGTCCTTCTCTGTGACCATGACTCCCTCCCCTCTGCAGCACCCATGATCCATTTCTCCCCTAAACCATGTCCACAGGTCTTAAGTTCCTTGATGTGGCCTCTTTTCTCCCTTTAGCTGTGGAGTTTATTTTGTCAGTCTTCAGGTAAATTTGTGGGGTATTTAGGATGATTTGATAGTTATCTGTGTTTGTGGGACGAGATGAGCCCAGTGCCCTCTTACTCCACTGCGAGGAGTACTTGGGAGGACACTAGCCTTGCTTGGCAGACTATGTAAGCCATGAGCTGTGCTCTCTTTTCAAGTGCTATTATATATAGGGTTGTTGAATGGGCTATGCAACTTCCTGTGTGCTCTGGTTAGGTTCCCTGGTAGGATGGGCTGAGGGCTGTATTCGGCGGTAAGTAGGGCTATGAATTAGAGTCCCTGCCCTGGCACAGCAGGAGAAGCACCTCTAAAGGCAAAAGCTCTTTGTTGTCTTAAGTCACGTCAACCTACACCCCAATTCCCTGACTGAACAAGGCCACTGTCTTTCCTCTGAAAATTATTGGCTTTGCCTACCTCTTGGCTCAAGTGCTGCTGAGCCACACAGCTTCCAGGAGTTGTCTCCAGCTTTTCTGGTCTGATGAGACCAGAAGACACTCTTCACAGCAAGTGGGCCTAGGTCTCAGCTCCCTGACCTGGCTGGGGGTAGGGGCACTCTAGGCTACTCTCAACTTCTCAGTCTCTTGGATTGGAAGGGGCTAGGAGCTATCCTCAGCTTTGGCTATGAATTAATCCCCCTGCCTGTGCATAACACAGGAATGCTCCATGCCCAATACTGGCTTTGCTCAGGGGGTGGTCAGTCCTGCTTTCCTGCATCTCAGTTCAAGCTCCACTGGGCCAGCACAGCTTCCAGGAATTGTTGCCAGCCCTTCTGGTCAGATGGGGCTGGAAGACCCTCCACGGTGGGTGGAGCTGGGATTCAGCTCCTTGCCTCTGCATAGGCAACATGGGTTCTAGGGCCAGCATATCTCATTTGAGGATCTGAATCAGGCACACCTGCACCCCACCAAGTTCCCTAGGCAGGGTGTGCCTCCAACTTGGTTCTGTAGGTGAGCAAAACTGCTAGGTGGGATTACTACACAGGTATTGTAGATATGAATTTGGTCTGCCAAGATCCATGTGCTGGTTGTTGCAAGCTTCTCCCTTCTCCATCAGATTCCAAGTGGTTGAGCCCCATAAATTTCCCTACAATCCCAATGGTGTGAGATCAGAGCAGGGGCTCCTGCAGAGCAACCCACAATGATGGAGGGGCTGGTTGTCCCCCTTGGGCTATCTTGTCCCACTGGAGGAACCGGAAGCTTAGGGGAGACCTCTCCCCATGGTGTTGTGCTGGCCTGAGGGAGGAGCAATGTCGTCAACATGCAGGTACTTCTTTTGCCCTTCTAATTCCATCTGTCTTGGTCTCTGTGGTATAGGGGGATGCTTCAGCTTCACCCCTATGTTCTAGGGTTCTCCCAGTGGTGTCTTGTTCTTGAATAGTTGTTAGTTTTCTTCTTGTGAGGGGGGAGCAAAGTTAGGAGTAATCTATGCCACCATCTTGGTGATATCACTACCCTGAGGCATTTCTGAATCCTCAATATCTAGCATAATGTAATGGTCAACCAGTTTGTTGAATGTGTGAACATTTAATCACCCATGCATCTAATCACTCATTCTTCCCTTTCACCTGACAAGAGATTTCTCTACTTTCTCCAAGGCTAAATCTACCAATTCTATTCAGAATCCTTTTCATCTCCTTTGGGTAGTTACTCCCTTAATAAACCCTTTTACTTGGAGCCTATCACTATTTCTCATGAGCTTCTTCCTTTTCCACTGTTATATATGCACATATCCACTGACAAAGTGTTGGTGACTTTTTTTTTTTTTTTTTTTTTTGCATTAGGTTATGGCCCTTTCAGCTACTCTACTGTGTTATGTTATATAAAGAGCAGTGGACTGGAAATGAAAACTGTTTTATTCTGGTTCCTTTCAATAGTGTTGAGTAAGTAACCTTCCCTCTCTCTGGCCCTCAGCTTTTCATTTTATAAAATGAGCAAATGGAATTAATTATCTCTAAAATTCCTTTCATCTCTAATGTTCTGTGCCTGATATGACTCTACAAATAAGAAACCAATACTCAGTGCCTCCATCTCCTAATAACTTCAGAAACATCAAAAAATTCTTTTAAAGAATGGCTTCTGTATCCAGTTCTCTATTGCCACTATAATGCTGCATACCGAACCACTCAAAATTCAGTAGATTAAAACAATAAGCATTTATCAAGTCCTTGAGTCTGCAGATTGGCAACTTAGGTTGGGTACAGCTGGGAAGTTCTTCTAGTCTTAGAGGACTCACTCATTTATCTGTCAGTTGGTGTTGGGCTAATCTAGAATAGCTACGGCTGGAATGACTGGGCTATGTTCCATATGTCCAGCAGGCAAACTCAGGCATGTTCTCACAGATATGGCCGAGAAATCAGAGACAAATAAAAAACACACAAAGTCTCAGGTATTCAGGGTCAGAACTGGCACACCATTACTTTTGCCAGATTTTATTAGGCAAAGCAGGCTACAAAGACCACCTAGAAAGAAGGGGTAGAGAACAGGTTCTGCCTTTTACTGAGAGGAACTCCAAAGTCACATGGCAAAGGGCAGGGATTCAGAGAGGAGTAAAATACTGGGACACTAATGCAATCAATTTACCATAGCCTTCTAGCCAAATATATTTTCTCAATTCTTGCTTCTCATCATGCCTCCACACTCAGCATGTAGTACCTATTTACTGCCTACTTTTCTTCTAACTAATTCAACACATTTCCTGAACACCTACTTTGTGCAAGGCAGTCGTTCTTAGGCTGTCCGCGTACAAAACTTTCTATAAGGGTAGCAGAGCATAGCAGAAAGTGCATAGGCTTTTGAGTTAAGACAGAGCTGTGTTCACATTCTGCCTTTGCCACTGACCAAAGCCAAACTGCTTCCTCCTCTAAAAATGAAGGAAACTACCTCAAAAGGTTAATGTAAGATAAAGGTAGCATGTAGAAATCCACAGCACATAAATAAGTTTCATTCCTTCCTTCTCATCTTTGATTCTTATCCAGTCCTGCCCTTTAGCAACTATACCTGTCAACAAGACTGAAACAATACATTCTCTCAACATGCATCGCATCTGCAAGCTCAAATTTACATTTCTGGCTATGATTTTTACTACACTTCAGACTCTTATTTCCAGTTGTCTTAGGATATGGCCACTTTGATAGCCAAACTCAGCACTTCCCCAACTATTCTCAGAAACACACCATTCTTCCAGGCCCATGGTTAGAAATATATTGGCACTCCTTTCTTCTCTCTACCCTACTTGGATTCCAATTTTTCAATATGTCCTCATTTATTCCTTTATAAGTAATTTTCTTCAAGATATTCCCCTGCTCCAGAACTTTTGAAAACATCCTATTTCCTACCACAGTACTCACTATTCCTACCACACCTACTCACAATTTCCTACTTTTCAATACCTACCCTCAGTAACTTGGTCTCATCTTATCCACCAACTTTATTTCCCATAGTTGAATTCATTTCAGTATGCAAGCTATCATTAGAAAAGGATCAATATTAACATGAAGAACAACTTTCCAATTGTGTTCCTGAAACTGGCTTCATCACCCAAGGCATATTACTTCACTTATCTGAGCCTACTTCCTTAGCTATAAGCTTAGAAGTTTTACCTACCTTGCAAAGTGAAATAAAATATATAAAGGCAGCTAGAAAATTTCACAAAATTTTGACTATGTACAGGACAACAACGTGACACTTGCACATGTGCAGATAGATGGCTTCAGACTTGCCTGCTCCCTCTCACCTTTGTTCTTAAATATTCTCTACCATCTGGAATGTCCCCCTTCTCCTCTTGGATGATACAAATTCTCCCAATATTTCAAAGACTTTTTCCTGTACTCACTGACCATCCTGAGGGCTTATGTGGTACCAAAAATAAGAACCACAATGCATTTCAACTATTAGTGTGTACAGATGGTGCGGAACTTGGTTTCTCCAAGTAGATCGTAAACTGAAGGCAGAAATTAGTACAGTCCCCAGCAGATGGGTGAAAACCCAGTTTCCCACCATATTATTAAGCTACCTGATTGATGTGGCTTAGGTTAAGTAGGTAGATATGATTTTAGTTTGGCAAGGAACTAATATAGAAGACTATGGAGTCATAAAACCTGAGTTTGAACCCTGGTTGCACCACTCACTGTGACTCTGGGCAATTTATTTAACCTCCCCCAATTTCCAGGTTCCAAAACTTTGAAATAAGGATAATACCAAAACTTTAAAAGGCTGCTGTGATTAGAGGAGATACTGTTATAAAGTAGCTAACATAACACCTGGTATATATTACTTGCTCAGTAAATGTGATTTCCCTTTTTACTTGCTGCCTGTGCAATCCTACACAGCATTCAGTATTGTCTGATCACAATATATTACATCTGAAAACAGTATGCAGGAAATATGTCTGCGTCTTTCAGCTCAAGAATAGGCACGTACACAATCTCCTTTTCCAGTGTTTTTATTTGCACATTTAACATTCACAAATCATTTTACAGATTTATTCTTTCCACAGGTTCATTATTTACAGGAAAGATCAGGATTAAAATGGAGTATTGAAGAGAACCAAGAAATTACCAGCAGTGATAGCATAGAGTACAAAGGCTCTGAAATAAACACAACAGAGTGGACAAGAGCAGCGTGTGGCCACTTCCTACCAGGCGGAATCACTGACTTCATTAAGGCAAAGCCTTTACTCTGTTATTTCCCCCACCTAGTTTAACCCAAGTAAAAAAGGGATTTTATTCTCACACTACTGCTCTCTGAGGTCTTAGAAATATAACTGGTATTATAAGTGACTAGATGCATCCCCTGACTATAAACACCTGAATAAACAGGTTAAATTTTGATGCATTAACCATCCCTCTGGGAGAATAAAAATGAAAGAGGCAGAAGTCGCTTGACTCTTAAGACTTTGGGAAAAAGGAGAGGAGAGAGAGAGAGAGAGAGAGAGTGTGTGTGTGTGTGTGTGTTGGGTGGGGGGAAAGGAGAGAAAAGGGGCTCAAGGTGGGAGAGGGCAGCAAACCTAACTCTTTCCAATGTACAACTGCTCTTGTGTTTTCCGCAGATGCTAATATAGTGTTCTATTACTCAGGGAAAAAAAAAAAAGAATGAGAGTTATCTATCTCCAGTCAGTTGTAGGGTGTAATGGCTAATGACAGGGAGCATACCCTGGGAAAGGGGTACATTCATTTCATGTATATAACAATGCAATTCAAAACTGTCTTACTATGCTCCCATCTACAGTGTTTTCCTATTTTAAATCAATTTACTGTGTGACCTTGGGCAATTTACTGAACCCTTCTGTGACTCAATTTTCTACTTGTAAAATGAGAATTATAGCACTTTATGTTAAGGAGTAGAGGAGATACATAAAAAGCACTTAAGAATAGTGCCTGGCCAAATCAACAGAGACAGAAAGCAGATTGGTGGTTGCCAGAGGCTGGGGAGAAGGGGAAAAGGAAGTGATGCTACAGGATATGGGATTTTATTGTGATGTGATGAAAATGTTTTAAAATGAACTAGTGGTGATAATTACACAATTATGTGAATATACTGAAAAATTACTTAATTGTACATCACTTTAAAAGGGTGAATTTTATGGTAAAAGTATATCTCAATAAAGCAGTTATAAAAATTCTTAAAAAAATAGAATATTGCCTGGCACAATGTAAGTGCCCAATAAATGTTAAGCCATTATTAGTAGTAATATTATTGTCATTATTATTACTTGGCCTTCCTATGGCCTGAGTAAATCCCTAGAAATCCTTTATTTTCAATAAAAGCCCACAGAATCTAGAAAAGTATTTCTAATTTACATACACGAATTAACATTCACACATTTATTTCTATTCAAATTGTCTCAGAAATTAACAGTCTAAGAATAACAATTTCAGTGTTTTACTCTGGAATAAAACAGCTCATGCAATGGATGTCTGATCATATCATTATAGCATTTAAATAAATTTCAATGACTTGATGTCACCCTAGGATTTGAAATGACCGAAGATTTTCATTTTCATCTTCAGGAAAAAACAGGAAGTCCAGGTACAGTAAGTAGTTAGATTATAAGAAGTATACAATTAAATCTTCAAATACAGGCTTGCTAGCCTTCTAATCACATCCGGCGGATACTTCATAAAAAGACAAATATAGTAAAGAGCAAAATGCAGACTGGTCCTATGCCCTGTGACAAGCCCACCTTGCCCAACAACAGAAAAAAACCCATCACAATAAAAAGATCCTATTCAACTCATGTAATAAGACTCCTAAGAGGCAAAAGACTTGACAGTTAATGGTTGACATTTAAGACTACACTGCACATTCAAATATGTTTGCATCAGTTTTTATAATCTGAACAGCAATTACATCCAGTCTTCACCTTTCCTATTGCTAAAGAATGTGACAACAGAGGCTCAATCTCAGAAGTAGGAGCAGCAAATGACAAGCCATGACAGTGATATACCACATTTGGTAATGATGCTCACACACTTGAGTTCCATCTAAAGCATGAAACTTCCCAATTCCTGGAACAGGGTTTCCTTTGTTAAAATCCCCTTCTCCTCTAGTCTTTCTTTCTAAAATTAGCCATGTGCCTTTGCAGCAAACCAGGGAAAGCTGTGTTGAGGGTTACAACTTCCAGATAATCAGGTCTTCTTGCCACAGAGAGCAATGCACTTTTTTTTTTTGCATATATTAAGAAAATAATCATTTATACCATAAAACTGACCATTCATTTTCAGAAAGATAATCTCCATTTTACATCTTCATTTAAATCAAATGAAACCACTCCTTAAGTCACCCGAGAGCAACAGATTAACACACAGAACAAGCTGCCTTAATACCCAATGAGATAACCCCCTCTCCCCTCCCTCTACCCACACAACCCCCACCCCTGTTGTAGCCTTAAAAATTTCTGACCAAAATATTTAGCCTGAGTACAATTCAGTAGGCAATTCCCTTTTGAGAAACATGATCATTTCTTTAATTTTTACATTATAACCATTGGGACAGATTATGAAATAACTTCGGAAGAGAGATGTTTTTAGTAAAGGTTAGGAAATTTCAGACAATGGAAATGGATGGTAACTTAAGGACCAATTTCAAATCAAAACCAGTTTCAAAATATTGTCTTTACCAATTCAAGATTGAAAAATCGGCTTTGTGCTCACCAGGTTTATTTTAATTAGAAGGGAAACTGAAATGAATATAAATATATAACCAAAACCTCTGGACAAGGCTGGGACAGAAGGGACCAACTTTGTAATGCTCACTAATTTAGTATCACTCCAAGAACTCATTTGCCCTAGTAGTGTTCTTAGTTAATCTGGGAATGGAGAAAATATGTTTTTAAAATTATATATCTATGTGTAGATAGTCTTTAGATAGAAAATGAATAAATATTTAGAGTCCATGATAAAGAAAGACCGTGGAATAAATTCCTATCTTTGTAAGTAACTGTATATACAATGAATGTTTTCTGCCTGACTCCTAATCTTTTGTCTATTAAGAGTTCTTCAATGTGCAATTTATAGAAGGCAGTAGCTCGTATTACCTTAAAGGAGCCCTGTTTAGCTTAGAATCAGCCTTTCCAGACACTCTGCTCCCTGAAGAGCCTTCACACTTGTGTGTATAAATAGCTGAGGATACAAGTAGAGGTGCACATGTGCAAAAAAAGTACTTGTCTAAAGAAAAGCTAAGTAGCTTTACAAATAAAGTCTAAAACCAAGAAAACAAATTGCTATTCCCCAACCCAAAAAGCACATCTAATGAAAAAACTGCTAAGCCCACTATGGAGAGGTGGCAGCTGTAAACGCACGTCACCCAACGTCATGCTCTAAGCATCTAGCTGTTCTGTGAACCAGCCAGCAGAACACTGAATCCCTCCATGTGCACATGGTTAAATGCAGGCTTCAGATTTAGCTTTACTTTCTAGTTAGAGGCCAGATTACACAGAATAATGAAGAATTCCTTAGAGCTATGCTGTATCCAAACTGCCTCATTCTACCCTGAAGAAGAAACAAGTGCCCAAATGATAATATGCATTAAGGACCAACCAATCTAAATTTCTGAGGTCTTCCACTCGGGTAAGTTCAAGCACTGGTCCACTGAGAACTTTAATGAAAGGAAAATTACATCTTGACTGCTAACAGCTTACATATTCAGAGCTAGGGAGTAAGATTAAAAACTAGAGTATCAATGCGGGGCTGTTAATAAGCATGGCAGAAAAGGGACTATACAGAACAACTAAAGAAGCTGATTCTTTAGATGTCCTTCGCTTTTTTAAAAAGCTACGAGTGCAGAATTTTCTCCGGTCAAAATCTGAATACTGGTTAATGCATGTTTTCTCCTCCCCAATTATGAAGCCCCTTCCCAACGTCTGTCATTGCCTTTTTAAGCCTAAGAAAGAAAGAAAACAACATGGAGAGACCACCCATTCCTATTTATGAAAAGAGAGGCATATTCTAATAGTCATAAGGCAATGTGTTTAAGAGCTGCACCTGAACTGGTATTCTCAAAACTGAAAATACAGTTGCTAAGTCCACTCAACTTGCAGGATGTATATCCATGTGCTTCCCAAATCATTGGCTGTCACTCACTGTCACACAGTGATCCTATCATGCCTTGAGGCAGTATACTGCATATACTACGCATTTTGAAGAAATAACATCAGGAGGCAAAGGACAGCCTTTCAAACATCGGTTCCTTACATAAGCAGTGACGGTGCTTTATGGCTCCCTTTTAAATCTCCTCACATACCAAATACCTCCAAAATTAGACAAAAGAGGGCCAGAGGCAAAGCTCCATGGTGAATTGCATCTTTCAGATGAGCTTTCAATTCACTGGTTTTTAGTTTCCATTTCCTGATTTACTGAGGAGTGAATGTGAGAATCATCCAACTGATGACAAAATAGAACAAGAAAACGGGATAAATGGCCAGGGCTTTGCGGTTTGGAGGCTGGCTATCGGCAAGAAAAGCTGTAGAGGCTAAACAAAACAAACAAAACAAAATGGAATCTTTAATATAGTAAGATTGTCACAACTGCTAACATTTACTATACTTTAATGTGCTTGGCATAGTCTGGAACACAGAATTACACAAAAAGCTCAGTTATATTTGTGATCTTCAGAGAAAAAGGCATTCTGCAGCATAGTTTTCCAGACAGTTGACAGCTACTTGTTTCCAATACTAAACTTTGAAAGTTTTTGACCATTTTACATGAGAATCTTTCTAAAAGGAGCTTCCTACCCTTTTCTGAGAAGTTACTGACCTGTGCCGAATACACTGAGAAAGACGTATTGGCTCTTTTAGATGCCATTCTTCTTGTCCACCCAGGAAATGAGACTCATCCTTTTACTCATCAGTGATCACCCTTCATGGGCAGTCTTTCCTGAACACCCATCCTGTATCCCACCATCCCAGGCGGAACTGCCCACTTACCTCCTGTGTGTCCCTACCATACCCTGCATAGACTTCCAGCTCCCACCTGGGATGCCTATTGCCCTTAAGTGTTTCCCTGTCTGGCTGTTCCACTAAGTTCTGAACTCTGAGGTTAGAGACCATGCCTAGCAAAATGCCTGACACATAGTTTGTGCTCAAGAAATATTTGCTGAGTTAAAAAATGGAATGCCTTTCTCTCTCTTCTAAAATTCTACTTTCTGAACTGCCATGAGCCTGGACACTGGATATTTAGAACTACAAGTATGGTAAATTATCAGACTCTAAGTGAGGGAATGAGGGGGTTCTCCCATGGGTAAAGCACTGGAGCTTAACACACAGTCTTCATAATATCAATTGTGGCATTCTCAGACCTTATTTTTGGGTTACTTCTTGGATTTTAACCATGTTCCAGAGCAAAGATATGTTAATGCACTTAAAAATATTAGGCAGTCTGTCTGCCCCATGAAGTAAGAAGCCAGTGAACAGTTCTAGTTGAAGGTAGAATTTTAAGAGAATTTTAGGAATGCAACAACAACGAGCACATAGCATTCACTGCCACCACTATAGGCTCTTCCTAATCTTTGGCAGAATTTTCTACTGAAGCAGCAAAGTAGTGTAGATGATATACCTAACAACCTATACTGGGAGGTAGTATAATACAGTTCTAAACAGGTGTGTCACCTGCTTGGGTTTGAAACTTCATTCCGTATTCACTAGTTATGTGTCCTAGGGCAAGTTGCTTAACCTCACTGGGTCTGTTCCTCATCTGTAAAAATGGGACTAATAATACTAGTTTTTATTTCTTAGAGTTGTGAGGGTTAAGTGAGATAATGCATATAAAGCACTCACAACAGTGCTTGCCTAGAATAAGCAATCTGTAAATGCTGGCTACTATTCTCATCATGATTAATTTGTCAGGAAAAAGCCCAAGTCATTTCTCAAGTCACCTATGCCTCATCCTATATGCTAGGCTCTGAGCTAGGTCTAGTGTAATCTCCTTTCCCGACCCTATCCATTATTTAAGAATAAAAAAGAAAGGATATGACTGTCCACATCTCAGAAGTCCAGATATCCAACTCAGATAAGGTGGACAGCATCCCTATCATTGCCTACTCAGAGAAGAGGGTTCTATGGATGATACTGGCAAGAATCCTACCACTCACATATGACTCAGGAGTTACACTGCACCTCATCCGGTCTTCATCTCTAACTCATGTTTTTGTCTGCTTTGCTACCGTAGAGATAAGTACATTCTTACCTACTATAGACCAGGCAAACATGACGATCACCACAAAGAGCCGGACCATGAAGTTTATAGGTCCTGGCTCAGCCAAAAGCACCAACCGGCAAACCAGCATTGCCACTGTCAAGGGAAGTATACAGTAACCCAGCACACAGAGGCTCTGAAAAAAAGATCTAAAAAATAACATACATCTGTAAAGATCATAAATATAGTTGATCTGTATCATGATACAGTTTATTACACAGATTTCTATATATCATGGATTGTTACCTTCCTTCAAATACATAATACCTATACCCTAACATTGATTTTATGAGGAGAGGCTTCTGTATTAAGCATATGCTTTAATTTTTCTCTCCCCGTACTCTTCCTCCTTTCCTCTCAAACTCCTTGAGAGTCAACCATCTAAGGTACCAGATGATCTACTCTAATTCCTAGAGACTTCCTTCTCCCACTGAACCTCTAAGACAGTTGTTCTTAATCTTTTCTAGTTTAAAGACCTACTTGAGAATTTGTTGAAAGCTACAGACCATCTCTTCCGCAAAATGGACATAATCTTCTAACACAAAAAAAGTCTCCATATGATTTCAGGAGTTGGAGAGAGCATCTGAAGCTTATCATAGGACCCTAGATAATTTAAGGTAAGTTAAACTAGGTTATCTCTGTTCAGTGGGTTTAAGAGAACTTTCTCTTTAGCCCTCATTTATTTTCATTTTTCTTTTAAAAAAATACCTAACTAGCCAGACTTCCTTAAAAATCTGATATGCTACCTGGCAAGGGAAAAAGTACATTTTAATAATACTCACATGTTTCCTCCAAGAAGTTTTGAGTTGAGGGTGATAGTAACTGCACCAAACCAGACAATGACAAACACTTCTGCAAACTGGGGCCCTCCATCCTTTTCACTATCTATAGAGCTTCTTTGAAGCATTCTGTGACAAGGAAATGACATGAGAATTGCTTCATCTTTTATTTAGAGCAATAAAGTTAAGGCAAACTTTGAATCAGGCAGCTGTCCTAAACCTTACCTGAAGATCTGTAACATACAGGTTGTACGAAAGTAAAATGCCAGAAATATTTGGCAAGGCTCCCTTACTTCCAATTCCAAATGCCTCAGGACTACAAGGGTCACCTCACTTGGCCTTGTTGGGATGTGTAAATGGATTACTGAAGACCTTTTTGGTTAAGCAGAGGTTATAAATTGAAGGGTCAAATGTGACTCACAGACATGAGGTTGTCAGTCCGTACAAGACTTAAAATGGGTTTAAGTTCAAGTGACAGTTTTTAAAATTGGGAGGTTTCACCTAAAAATATGTATTTCTGGATTTTCCTGAAAAACCTGAAGACTTTCTAACAGTGGGCTTACATTCCTACATGGCAACAACTGGGAGCAGTTGACTGACATAGAAGCAGGTCCCTTCACAAGGGGCTTCAGGTCACCAAATCATGCACACATTTAAGTTACTTCTCTAGCCCCTAGACACATTGCATTTGTAATCCTTTGGTTAAGGCTTTAGTTCTGACATTTATTATTTTTTTAAGATTTTATTTGAGAGAGAGAGAGCAGAGCAAAAGAGAAAGTATGAGCGGGGGGCGGGGGAGAGCACAGGGAGAGGAAGAAACAGGCTCCCCACTGAGCAGGGAGCACGACATGGGGCTGGATCCCAGGACCCCAGGATCATGACCTGAGCCCAAGGCAGACACTTAACTGACTGAGCCACCCAGGTGCCCCTAGTTCTGACATTTCAAAATGGAAACAGTCTATAAACCTATTTAGGTGATTTTTTTGAATCAAAACACAGATTATTACTAAAAGACTTTGCTTTAAAATGGAGTAGTTGAACAGTCACTGAAATATTTTCTTTGTCTAAGAATTTTACAGACATAAACTGTTTTGAATTGTGGACTAGAACACTTGGACTGAGTGTCATTTTTTCCCCCAGAAAAATAGTAACACCAAGCTCCCAGTCTCTTTTTATTACATAGTATAGAGGAATCACATAGTAAGTCTCGCCCTGCTATGCTGTTTGCCGGGACAGGCTTCTGTATTCTACAGTTGTATGTACTCCGTTCTGGTCCTGACAATCCGATGCAAGGAATGCTGGTACTCATCACTTGTTGTCTAGAATCTCTACTGCTTCAGCATGGTATCATGGGAGAACATTAATGGGCCTCGAAGGCAGGAGATCCAGAAAGTGACCCTAGTTCTGTCACTAGGTGTATAAACTAGAGTAAATCACTTGATGTCTTGGGACTCCAGTTGTCCTCTCTGCAAATAAATTGGGTTAAACTACATAATCTCTAATGTTAACCTTTTAAAACTAAAAAAGTATATGCTCAGTGATTCTACTATAAACCTGTCCGTCAAGGCACTGAGTATTGCCCTTGATGTGGTTATTAAAGGCATAAGAAATAGCACTCTATGTTATTACCTAAATTACCACATTAAATATGGGCAGAGAAGTCATTAGAAATTTGCTGAATTTAGAATCATCAAAGGTCAAGCCTGCAAGGGATCCTTAGCCATTTCCTTTTATAGATATGGAAGAGGAGACCGAGAGGGGTTAGGTGGGAAGAGACGTATAATAATCACAGAGGAAGAAAATGGGCAATCAAGGAAATCTGAGGTTGAATCCCAGGTCTACCACTGATTGTAGTGATCTCGGTTCAGTCCCCAATCTCTTTGAACCTAAGCTTGTTTGTCGAAAAAAGAAAATAATATTCTTGCTATGAGGATAAAATAAAGAGAAGGTATTTAAAAGTTTTCTGTAAACCGGGAAAAATCATTATACACATTTTAGGGTTCTAAGTATCCCAAAATCGCTTTGCTGATAGCACAGTCAGGATGAGAACCCAGAACTGAATCCTAATGCAGTATTTTTTTCCATGCTACCAATGGTTATATTCCCCTTTCCAATGGAACTTCGCTCTTCTGTCTTCTCCCTTTAAGTACAATGTGTATGGAAAGCCTAACACTTTGAAACATGATCTTGCTTTGAACTCTACCAGTTCTACTCTAATTTATTCTCATTCTCATCTTTATTATTATTAAGATTTAAAAAGAACTATGTTCACAAATAAACAGTGCTTAAACCTATAGATATTTAATTCACTTAGTTTAATGATGGGGAGGTGCATGAGAATAAACAAATAAATGTCAGTTCAACAGAAATGGCTAAAACAGGCTAAGAATTTATTGGTAAACAGAGAGGAGCGCAATTTTCATACCTTTAATTCCATCACTCTTTGAATTGATCTGGAAACCTGCTTCATGTTTTAGATTTAAATCATAAGGAGTACAGTATGTCATAGAAGTCCTAAATTAAATATTCAAAATTCCCCTCAATTTTGAAACTCCACACAAAAAAAGTATAGTCTATCTCAAATGACAAAGGAAGGAAATGTAAGTACTTACAATGCAAGTGTCACACAAAGGATCAAAGGGCCCCACAGATCCCCTATGAGGCAAGAAAAAACAGAAGACTATTAAGAAACAACTATGTAGTATTTTCTAACTTTATTCCAATTATCTACCTCTCCCACTCTTGGAATTCAGACATCAAGGCTCCTTCTGCCTGCCCAAGCGTTCCCACTTCTCCTACCCCTCTACCTGCCCTCCCTGCTCCCCAATTCTGAATGCCCTTCTTCATATATCCTTTAAATTTTGTTGACTTCTTAGACCACAAATCACCTCTCTCTACCACCTACTAAGCCACATTCCAGCATGCTGTAAAGACCAAGGGGCCGGGAGTCAAAAGACTTAGGTGCCCCACCCTCAGAAAGACTAGAGCCAAGTCACTCCACCAAACTGAGACTACATTAGACAAGGCAAGTATAATCAGGCTCACCTCAAGAATATGAGAAATGGAGCTTAGAAGGAAGTGACTTCCCCAAGTTTATATAAATAGTTAGGTATGGAGGGGGAACCAGACCCTTGGTCTTCTGAGTCCTACTCCAAAGTTCTTTCCACTCTGCCACACTGCTTCCCTTCTATAATCATTACACTGAACTAGTATGGAATTGCTGTTCTTATAGGTGAAAAAACAGGCCAATACTGGTAATTTCATAAGGTCAAACCTTAGCAAATAACATGAAAGCTTTTGGAAAAGTATAAACGGCTCTGCCAACATCAGGTCTAAGCACAGCGGTTCTCAATTAATAGCTGTTAGGTAAATTAATCAGCCAACAGTTCAGTTACATACAGCCTACAGCAAAATTACCTTCCTCCACTAATATGAAAAAAGATACATATACCATTTCTAACTTTAACCTCTTATGTACATAACTTTAAAGAAGTATGCATATGTACATACTTATATTGGGTTTTTTTTTTTCACATTATATATGTAATTTTGACACCACTGAGGAAAGTTTGGAAAAGGTATAAAGAAAAATTATAATCCTACCACTCTGATAAAATATTGTTTTTCTTGTTAAATTTTTGAACTTATCAACTAAAAAAGTGAATTCAAGTACAACTGACATTAATACACTGGCTTTTAAAAAAATACACTTAAGTTTTTTTTTAATTCATAAAAAATCTGTAACAGTATTTTAGAACATTTTCTTATTTTAGCAGAATATATATATATTTTTAGTAGAATATATTCTATTTTTAGTAGAATATATTCTACTTAGTAGAATATATATATATATATTCTATTAAGGAATTTACCATTTTAGTCACTTTTAAGTGTACAGGCTTTGGGTACATTCATTGTTGTACAACCTTTTTTTTTTTTTTTTCATTGTTGTACAACCTTTGTATCATCCATCTCCAGAACTTTTTCATCTTCCCAAACTAAAACTCCAACCCTGAAATAATAACTCCCATTCCCCACTTAGCCTCCAGCAATCATCATTTTACTTTCTATCAATTCAACTACTCTAGGAACCAAATGTAAGTGAAAAAACGTATGTCCTTTTGTGACTGGCTTATTTTACTTAGCACAATGTCTTCACGGCTCATCCATGTTGTAGCATGGATCAGAATTTCACTCCTTTTTAAAACTGAGTCATAGGGGTGCCTGGGTGGCTCAGATGTTAAGCGTCTGCCTTCGGCTCAGGTTGTGATCCCAGGGTCCTGGGATCGAGCCCCGCATCAGGCTGCCTGCTCAGTGGGAAGCCTGCTTCTCCCTCTCCCACTCCCCCTGCTTGTGTTCCCTCTCTCACTGTGTCTCTGTCAAATAAATAAATAAAATCTAAAAAAAAAAAAAAGAAAACTGAGTCATAGTCTATTAGTATATAGTATATGTCATGGTGTACATACCACAATTTGTCTATCCATCCGTCCACCTTTTGGCTATTGTGAATAAGGTTGCTATGGACATGGGTGCACAAATATCTGCTTGAGTTCCTGCTTTCAATTTTTGGGTATATACCTAGAAGTAGAATTGCTGGATCATATAGTAATTCTATGCTTAATTTTCTGAGGAACCACCATGCTATTTTGCACAGCGACTGCACCATTTTACATTCCCACTAGCAATGCGCAAGGGTTCCAATTTCTCCACATCCTCACCAATACTTGTGATTTCTGTTTCTTTGATAATGGCCATCCTATTGGGTGTGAAGTGATATCACATTGTGGTTTGTTTTTTTTTTAATTTATTTTTAAGTCGTGAATTTTTTCCTTGCCACTTTGCCAAGGGTTATGCTAACAGGGCAGGGCAGAAGTGCAAATTTGGGCCATGACTGACTTACCCTTTGTGCCAGCCTATGTGTTTATCCCCACAAGGTCTGGGAATGGACCTTAACACATGACATAGCTAATCATCATCACTAATCGGCAAGATAACACACTGGTTCTGCATTGTCACTGAAGCAAACTTGTTTTGGACTGAGCCACAGCAGCAGTTGAAGGGGTATCCTCACATCTGGGATAGCAGTGGTAGAATGGAAAGGGCAATGAACTTGAAAACTGGGTGCTAGTCCTGCCTGTGTCATCCTGACCAGACATTCAGCTTCTCTGAGACTCATTCTCTTCATCTGTAAAACAGGAGCAATAACTCCTACTTCACAAGGTTGTTGTAAGGATTAAAAAAGAAGTGTGTGTAGGGGGAGGGCAAGGCACTAGAGTAACAGCTACCATTTATGGGGTGCCTACGAAATGTCAGATGCTGTGCGAGGTGGCTGATATGCATTATTTCTAAGCCTCACCAGCAGATACACGGTATTATCTCCACTTTAACAGAGGAAGAAACTTGAGCCTCAGAAAAGTTAACTGTCTTATCCAAGATCACATAGGTAGTGATGGAACCACTATTCAAACCCGGATCTGTCCATGGTCTTTCCACTACATACCTGCAGTAGCAAATCATGTCAGCTCCAACCCACAGTGTACTATGTTAAAAAAGATTCTGACACTGCATCCATGTGCCACATATTTGACATCCCTACATTACAGCTGAAATGCTGCCAAAATAGAAGGTACACTCATGTGCAACATCATTGTTACTACTCTCAAACAACTGATTCAATTTTTCTGATAAAGGGTACTATGAAAGCAAAAATAAAAGGTCTAACAATTTTAATAATAAATTCTAAATAAAGGGCGCCTGGGTGGCTCAGTTGGTTAAGCGACTGCCTTCAGCTCAGGTCATGATCCCAGGGTCCTGGGATCGAGTCCCACATCGGGCTCCCTGCTCGGCGGGAGGCCTGCTTCTCCCTCTCCCACTCCCCCTGCTTGTGTTCCTGCTCTCGCTGTCTCTGTCTCTGTCAAATAAATAAATAAAATCTTTAAAAAATAAAAAATAAAAATAAATAAATTCTAAATAAGAGCATAATTTATTGCAAACACTGTTTTGATAGACCTCGTGGACAAAAAAAAGCAGTCATCAGACTAAGTAATAGTTCTGCAAATAGAAATGTCAATAAAGGTATTAATTTGCTAATCCTTAATGGGTATTAGCTGTTACTCTAATTTAATATTCAGACATTTTGCCTTTCCCTTGGAGACTGTCAGCTCTGTGGTTGAATAAAGTCCCTATGTGTTTGCACCTTCCAGAAATATTTTTTTCAGTGGCAGGTGAAGATATACAGTCTATATTTATTGATGAAGACAATATATTAAGCAAAATCTTCCAATCTCTGAAATTCCATTCTAAATGTTTAAATTCTTCAGAATGTTCATTTGCATGTTCATTTATATATTTTTTCATTCTGCAAAATGTCAGTTTTCTTATCACAGAAATTTAGCCATATAAAAGTATTTACGATAAGGTACGCTGAAAAATAGCAAATCCTCAAAAAACTCATATACTTACAATCTCTCAAAAGAGTATTACTTTTCCTTGGGTACAAAACATGCATGAATTTTTTCCCAACAGCTTTTAGATCACGCATCTGAAAGACAGAAACAACTTGTTGTATTGTCATGACCAAGGTTACCAAGTAGTTCCCTCACTTAGTTTGCTCAAATTTCTTTTATTTTAACCTCTTGGGTTCATTGAATTTGGGAGCTACAATTCCAGTTTAACTCCTTCACTATACAAACAAACAGAAAGATAGTGCGTTTCTTATTAACTTTTTTCTTTTTTTAATTTATTTAAATTCACTTAACTAACATATAATGTATAATTGGTTTCAGAGGTAGAGGTCAATGATTCATCAGTCTTATATACTACCCAGTGCTCTATTAACTTTTTTATTAACTCTTTAAGCCAACATTTAACTCTTTACCACACCCACCAGCTCTGTTTTTTTAAAGCTCTGTAAAAGAGAAATATAGCTGTCCCAATATGTTACTTAAAGAAACTAAAATAATATAACTATTAAAATCTACTCTGCAACACATGGCATCTGACTTTCAGTTCATAACTGATGAAAGTCCTAAGGGCCAATTAGCCTGCTTCCCAGCTACCACATTATATACAATATAAAACAAATTAATCTCCAACATTCCCAATTTAACTGGTAAGTGAATCCTAAAAGCCAGATTTTTAAAAATCAAGACAGTTGAGGGGCATCTGGGTGGCTCAGGTCACAATCTCACAGTCCTGGGATGGAGCCCCCTGTTGGGCTCCCTGCTCAGCAGGGAGTCTGCTTCTCCTTCTCACTCTCCCCCTGCCTCCACCCCATTCATTTTCCCTCTCTCTCAAATAAATAAAAAAACCTTTAAAAAAAATCATGACATTTGAGGAAGAGTACAGTAATACAAATATAACCTGTCAAAATATAGTTGAGATAATTCTGTCCTGACTTTTTTACCTAGAAATTTCTTCATGTCATTAACAGTTCTTTGTAAATACATTTTTAATGGTTGTTTAGTATTCCATTACATAGATGTAACATAATTTACTTAACTGATATCCCCTCTGTTGTTCAATTTCTCCTTATCATAAGGAATGTTGTAATAAACATCTTTGTATATTAATATTCTTCTGTATTTTGAAAAATATTTTTTAAAAAAATTCCATATACTGTATGTGGAGCAGAATTATCAGCTTAAAAATATTCGAACATTATAAGATTCTTAATACTCATTATAGCCAAACTGCTCTCCAAAAAGCCTGTACCAAATTATTCTCTAGGGGAAAATCTTAAATTTCAATAAATAAGATATACTGAAAATCAGTTAGCCAAATAAAAATAATTACTATAGTTATTTAGTCCCATGATACTGAATAGAAGTTCTCTCAGCTAGTCTCACTTACAATGGTATTCTGAACAGATTCATTTAATGTGGAGCTGTCAAATTCCCGAATGTGAGATCTCATAGGAATGGTGATTTCTCCTTCCACGGGGATGTCTTGTGAGATTGATATATCGGAAAGGCCTGCAAACTGAGAAGAGTTGGGGAAAAAAAAGTAAAGTCTATAATCAACTGCAGCATTCCTCAAAGACATCATTTCCTAGTGAGTAGGGACTATGTCTTTTTGTAGGGTTTTATACAGTTTTTCAAGTAACGTATTAGTTTACCAGACATTAAACAATATGGTCAACTAAAATTCTCAAATGCTTATTTCTTTTAACTTAAAGAAGGAGATCGCATATGATGGAAAAAATTGCGAAGTAAATGGCATAGACACTTTCTTGCCCTCAAATATTTGCTTTCTTTCAAGCATGAAACCTTCACATGGCACAAGCTAACAAGACTGCAAAGCTATTTGAAAGCGACCTTTCGGCAATCACATCTTCACACAGCCACAATTCTGTAGCTCTTCTGCTCCTTGGTAGGCTCCGGTGGCCTCTGCTGGCTAGAAAGGAGCATTAGGTGAAGCCTAATGGGAAACTGGGAAGAACAGGGAAATAGCAAAATAAATCTTGATTTCTACTCTTTTTACCAGGTTACCTAGCAAAACAGATCAAATAACATTTCCAAAGTGAATTATGAGATTGCAAGCTTATAAACTCTTATGTTCATCTGCCAAATTTTATTATTCTAACTAAAACTCTGAAATCTTCAAGTTCCTAAGAAAACAAAAGCAATCCCTTCTCACATGGATTTTGGCCCAACAGGCACAATATTTAGAGCGTAGCAGTTGTAGGTAAACCAAGTACAAGACAGTATACTGAAATTTTAGGAAGAATAAAGTTGCTTAAAGAACTTATGAAAAACAAATTCTCAAACACACTTTTAATAAGAAATGCAAATTAAAGTTACTTGTAATAAAAATTTTTCCCTGTTAAGACTGGCAAAAATCCAACAGTTTGACAACATACTCTGCAGGTGAAGCATTCACACACATCTGGTACTACAGTCTACTGAAGATGAATCTGGCAATATCTAGCAAATTTATATATGGATTGCCCATTGACTAAGCAATGCCACTTTTAGGAGTCTAAAGACAAAGTGGCAAAAACACAAAAGGACATATAAACAAAACTACTCATTAGAACACTACTTGTAAAAGCAAAATCCTGAGAATAATCCATATGCCCATCAACGGAGGACTACTTGAATAAAGTATGGGATATGCACATAACAGAGTTCTATGCAGCTGTAAAAGGAATGGGAGTATCTCCAAAGAACTATTTATGGAGTGTTAAATAAAAAAGCAATGTGGAGAAAAGTTTGTATAATATGCTACCATTTATCTAAGAAAGGAGGGAATACAAATAAGACACTCTCGCACCTGAATGTTATCTTTTAAATGTAAGAAATGTGTAAGAGATAAATCATGCAGTGTGATGTAAGTCGTATGTAAGAAGTAAGTCATATGGGGCGCCTGGGTGGCTCAGTTGGTTAAGCGACTGCCTTTGGCTCAGGTCATGATCCTGGAGTCCCGGGATCGAGTCCCACGTCGGGCTTCCTGCTCATCAGGGAGTCTGCCTCTCTCTCTGACCCTCCCCCCTCTCATGCTCTCTATCTCATTCTCTCTCTCAAATAAATAAATAAAATCTTAAAAAAAAAAAAAAAAGAAGTAAGTCATATGATTTTTTTTTTTAAAGAGACTTCCTATTAAGGAAAGTGGGGAATAAGGTAGAGGAGACAGGGAGAGAAGTTAGGCTTCTTCAAATACAAGCTGTTCTATATATATGACTTGAGAGCTTGAAATCATATAAATAGTTGCAATAATTATGAAACAAAATTAAAACTTAAAAGAAGTCCTTAAGACAAAGAAAAATGAAACAAATGAACCTACTGTATGTTGAATTAAATGCACAACCACACAGCAACTATTTCAAGTGACTTTAATACACTGTAATTCGACTTGTGATTAGAATGTAGAAAGCTGGAAAGAATACCCCTCCCACTAGAACAATGAGAAAAAGTTAGATAAACTACAAAATCATAACTTTCCTCGAACCCATCAGAGAGTTGAGGCCTACAGCAACCAAGCAGCCTGATTAAAATCTAAGAAAAGAGAGGTACTTCCAGGAAAACATGGGACATGAGCACCACTTTGCACATTGTATCATAACACAGAGAATGACACTAGGCATCACACAGATGCTTAAGAATTCTGCTAAAATTTAGAATTAATTGCTAAAGGCCAAGCATGGACTAGTACGAGGGTACAGAGCCCCTGGAAGCATCAGACACAAGGGGAGTTCACACCCACTTGCAGAGTCTTCTCCACCGACTTCCACTGGGTGTGGGTTTTGGGGAAGGGAGGAGCTGCCAACTCTGAGAAAAGCAAAGAGCCCTGCTCAGACCCTTCTCCCCTACAGAACAAGAGCCTTAGGGCTACTGGGAGAACTCTGTTGTCTCCAGGGCACAGGCGAAGACCCGCTGTGGCTGGGGAAAGGGAAAAGACAAATCTCTCTACTCCTGGGGGAGGGATAGGAAAACATCCTGAGGCCAGACCACGACAGTCTCCTTCAGCTGGGGGGAGAAACAGAATCACTGAGCAAGTCCCACTCAGGAGACACAGGGATACACGGTTTGCCTAAGGCTGAGGCTGGACCAACACAGCAAAGAATCCCCCCTCCCTTGCTAGCCCCACCGCCCAGGCTAGCAAGTATGGAGTCAAAACCAACAGCAGTCTACTGCTAGGGGAGGGCCTAGAGATTGGAGAGAGAACCACGATCTTATGCAAGGGCAAAGGGAAAATGCAGAGAGCTGAGAATAGAACAGGAACGTTAGTAAAAACACAGGGATGATCTAGCACTCACCCCAAGCACAATGTAATGGAAGAGGAATTTGAAGCTGGGGACACACTGAAGGTTCCCATAGCAAGGATAAAACCCAAGCACAGTTCAACTCCTGACCAGACTGATTTAATCCCCACAGGAAAACCTTGGCAGAAAAGATGTGCCACTTCCAGGCAGTCTCTACTGTTCTATACATGATGGCCAGCATTCAATAAAAAAAATTACTCCCCCCACAATGAAGAAACAACCCACTATGATGAGACATAGCAATCAATAAAACCAGAGAGACTCTGAGAGGCCCCAGATGTTAGAATTACCCGAGGAAAATTAATAGGACTATGATTAATATGTTAAAGGCTCTAGTAGAAAAGGCATATGCACAAACAATGGTGAATTTCTGCAAAGAGATGGAAACTGTAAAAGTCAAATGGTAATCCCAGAAATAAATGAACACAGTAACAGATGAAGAATGCCTTTGACAGCTTTATCTGTAGATTCAACACAGCCAAAAAAAGAAATCAGTGATAGGTCAGTCAAAATTATCCAGACTAAAACAAAAAGAGAAAATTTTAAGGAGAAAAAAATATATCAAATCATTGTTGTACACCTTAAACTTATACAGTGTTATTATGTCAATTATATCTCAATAAAACTAGAAAAAACAAACAAAACCCAAAACAGAATAAGCATCCAAGAGCTGTGGGTCAATATTAAATGGTCTAATATAGATATAATTGGAATCCCAGAAGAGTGAGAAAATGTGTCTGAAGAAATATTTGGAAAAAGAATGCTGAATATTTTCCAAAATTAATGACACACATCAAATGACAGATCCAAGCCCAGAGAACCTCACTCAAGATAAATACCTAAAGACAAAACAAAACCAAAAATCCACAAACCTGGACACAATCAAACTACTGAAAACCAAAAATAAAGAAAATCCTGAAGGCCGCCAGAGAAAGACACTGCATTCAGAGGGACAAAGATAAATAACAGACATTTCACCCACAACTACCCAAGCTAGAAGAAAATGGAAATACCTTTAGAATGCTGCAAAAAACTGTCAACCCAGAATTCTAAACCCAGGAAAAATAGCTATCAAAAATGAAGGCAAATACTTTTTTCAGACAAGCAAAAGCTGAGACACACACTACAAGAAATGTTAAAGAAAGATCTTCAAGAATGTGATACCAGAATGAAACCTGGACTAACACAGAAAAAGAAGATCTCCAGAAGTGGTTAAAATGAAGATAATTATAAAAAATATTTTTTCTTGTTTTAAATTATTCTAAAAGATGATTGCCTAGAGCAAGGGTCACAAAACTTTTTCTGTAAAGGGCGCCAAAAGTAAGTGTTTCAGGCTCTGAGAGCCATGTAGATTCTGTTGCAACTACTCAACTCTGCTGCTGTAGCATGAAAGCAGTCCAAGACAAGACATAAACAATTAATAAAACCTTATTTATAAAAATAGGTAGTGGGCCAGATTTTAAATCATAAAAATATGACATTTAGGAGATAACTGGAAATGTGAACACTGACAAGATATTTGATATTAGGGAATTACTAATTTTTTGGATGTACTAATGATACTGTTATGTTCTTTAAAAACAGACTCCTTTTCTTTTAGAGATACATGTTAAATATTTACTAAAGTAATGATGCCTAAGATGTGCTTCAAAATAGTATAGAAGGGAAATGGACAGGGCTATAGAAAAAAGAAGACTTGCCATAAATTGGTAAGTACTGAAGGTTAGGTACATAAGGGTATATTTTACCATTGTTCTTTTGTATACCTCTTAAACTTTTCTTAATAAACAGTTAAAAAAACAAACATTCCGACGAACCATGAGAGACGATGGACTCTGAAAAACAAACGAGGGTTCTAGAGGGGAGGGGGTGGGGGGATGGGTTGGCCTGGTGGTGGGTATTAAAGAGGGCATGTATTGAATGGAGCACTGGGTGTTATACACAAACAATGAATCATGGAACACTACATCTAGAACTAATGATGTAATGTATGGGGATTAACATAACAATAAAAAATTAAAAAAATTAAAGGATTAAAAAAAAAAACATTCCTAATTTTAGGGGCTATCTGAGTTCTTTTTATTCTTGCCCCTCCTCCAACCGAAATGAACCTGAACACAATCAAGCCTCTATATCTTAGAGTTAACAGGAAATATGTGGATAGAGGAACATACTAAATTCTCAGAGAATACCAATCAGCCAAATACAGAAAATGAAGAGTTCAACAAGACAAATGACTGAATTTAAACAAATAAAGTACATTAAAAACAGGAGAATGTTTAATAGTAAAAGAGACTTATGAGACTTATTATCCAAATGCAATTTGTTGACTTTGGATCCTCATATGGACAAACTATAAAAACACACGTTTTTAGAAAATTGTGAGATGATGAGCAGAGATTAGATGATACTGAGAAATTATTAGTCTTGTTATTGTGATAACAAAGAAAACGTCCTTCCCTGTTAGAGAAACACACTGACGTATTTACAGGTGAAGTGATATGTCTAGGATTTGCTTTTAAACACTCAGAAAAGATCATGAAAGACAATGAAAGACCATTAAAGACTGAAGGGAACTAAGGAAAAACAACAACTCAAAGCAATGTGAGATCCTGGATAAGATCCTGAAACATTAGTAGAAATGTGGTATAATTCAAGTAAGATCTGTGATTTAGTTAATAGTATTGTGTCAATGTTAATTTGCTGATTCTGCTCATTGTACTATAGTTATGTACAATGTTAACATTAGAGGAAACTGGGTAAGGGCTATATAGGAACTCTCTGTTGCAACTTTTCTGTAGGTATAAAATTAGTTAAAAATAAACAGGTTAAAACTCATACTCCAAAGAAAAAGGAACCTTTGTGCATTGTTGGTGGGAATGCAAGCTGGTGCAAGCCACTGTGGAAAACAGTATGGAGGTTCCTCAGAAAATTAAAAAGAGAATTACCATAGGATCCAGTAATTCCACTACTGGGTATTTACCCAAAGAAAACAAAAACACTAATTTGAAAAGATATATGCACCCTATGTTTACTGCAGCATTATTTACAATAGCCTAGATATGGAAGCATACCAAGTGTCCTTTGATAGATGATTGGATAAAGATATATGCACAATGGAATATTATTCAGCCATAAAAAAGATTGAGATCTTTCCATTTGCAGCAACATGGATGGATCTAGGGGCGCCTGGGTGGCTCAATCGTTAAGCGTCTGCCTTCGGCTCAGGTCATGATCTCAGGGTCCTGGGATCGAGCCCCACATCGGGCTCCCTGCTCGGCGGGAAGCCTGCTTCTCCCTCTTCCACTCCCCCTGCTTGTGTTCCCTCTCTCGCTGTGTCTCTCTCTGTCAAATAAATAAAATATAAAACAAACAAACGGATGGATCTAGAGGGTAAGTAATGCTAAGTAAAATAAGTCAGAGAAAGACAAGTACCATATGATTTCACTCATAAGTGGAGTTTAGGAAACAAAAACAAATGAGCAAAGAAAAAAAGAGACCAAAAAACCAGACTCTTAAACATAGAGAACAAACCTGTCGTTGCAAGATGGGAGGCTGACTGGGGGGATGAGTGAAAAAGATAAAGGGGATTAAGAGTACACTTATTGTGATGAGCAGCACTGAGATGTGTATAGAATTGTTGAATCATTATATTGTACACCTGAAACTATTATAACACTGTATGTTATACATACGTGAACTTAAAAAATAAACAACAAAAAAAGATTAAACAAAAAAATAAAATCGTATTCCAGAAAAAAAATGTGGTGGGGAGATGAAATAAGAACAGCAGAATTTTGATAGGTACCTGGGTTCATTATACCACTCTTTATTTTATTTATATACTTAAAAACTTCTGTAATAGAGGGGCACCTGGGTGGCTCAGTCGTTAAGCGTCTGCCTTCGGCTCAGGTCATGATCCCAGGGTCCTGGGATCGAGCCCCGATTCGGGCTCCCTGCTTGGCGGGAAGCCTGCTTCTCCCTCTCTCACTCCCCCTGCTTGTGTTCCTGCTGTTGCTATCTCTGTCAAATAAATAAATAAAATCTTTAAAAAAAAAACAAAAAACTTCTGTAATAGAATTCTTAAATACATCATTTCCTTGTTTCTGCCATTCCCTCAAACTACTCTCCTTCCCCTCCTCCTCCCTGATCAAACTGCTCTGCACTTGCCCACTCCCTTAATCCTTTGTAACTTGGCACTTGACCTTCCCACAACTTTACTTTCCCCACGGCTCTGTAACAGTGATCTCATAACCAAGAAGTACAAGGATCCCTTCGCCCTCTGAATATTCTTCAGCACTTAATATGTCAATCACCCCTTTTGAAGCTGTATTCTCTCACTACTATGACACTGACCTTTCAAGCTCCAGGATTGCTGTTTTGACTTTTCATGCTGCCTGCAACTGCTAGGAAAGGCAAAGCAGTACAGAAGGAACGAGCTTCAAAGACAAATTGGGCTCTGCCCTCACTTGGAGACAACACCATCGTAAGAATTAGGTAACACCAGCATTGCACCTAGCACACGGTCAATGCTCAACATACGATATTTGGAGCGTATTGGTTAAGTGTGCTGCTGGAAGCCATTCAGCTCTATCATTTACTACCTATGTGACACTGAGCAGGTTCCTTAACCTCTCCATACCTCAGTTCCTCATCTATAAAATTGAGAATAGTATCATCATCACAGGGTTGTTGTGACGAAGAAATGCATTACTGTGTGTAAAGCACTTAGTAAGAGGCTCACAGCAGGGGCTAGATACAGGTTAGCTCTAGTTCAAGATTCCCAGGGGGTCAATTCCAGTTCTGTCCCTTGTATAAAATGGGGAATTTGGCTGGCCTTTGTCTCCTGTTCCTGCAAGGTAGCCTCTAAACCCTTGGAATTTCCTAAATGATAGTGTTATTTTTGTTATTCATGGTGGGCCCTAACAGTTTAGCTAACAGGTGAGTCATGGTAGGCCCCTAGACAGTTTATGCTAATGAGATGACTCAGCATGGGGGCAAACCATTCCAGACAGACAAAACACAGTATTAGAGGGTTGAAGCTTTGACTCCTGTGACATAAACCTGGCCTCTGGGAAGGCAGCTATGCTCACCACTATACCACCAACGCAGATAAACCTGGCCTCTGGGGAGGGGAGGAGTCAATGATCTAGTCAATCATGCCTGCATAAAGAAACACTAATAAAGACTCTAGATACATGACTGCACTTCACTGGTGGGCAATATTCTGCCTATTGTCACAGATTGATGTATCAAGGGGTTAACAGGGTCCTGACTCCACAGGGAGAAGACAAGGAAGCTTTGTGTTAGGGGGACCCTCCCAAATCTCACCCTATACATCTCCCCCTTTTGCTGGTTTGGAGTGTATCCTTTTGCTATAATAAAACTGTAATTTTAAGTATAGTGCTGTCCTGAATTCTATGAACCATTCTAATGAAGTATGGAGCTTGAGGGGATCATGGGAACCCCTGAATTTGCAGCCAGTAGGTTAGAAGTAAGGGTGGTCCTGGGAACATTCAAACCTGTGGCTGGTGTCTGAAGTAAGGGCAGTCTTGTGGAAGACTGCCCTTAACCTGTGAAGTTTGGCCTAAGTCCAGCTAATTGGTTTTGGAAGTCACTGCAGTCACTAAAGTGTCATGTGATTCCTATCCTATTCCCCCATCCCAACATTTCCTTAATATCTCTTCTCAGGAGAATCAGTGATATGGTTCAGAGAGCTGAGACAGGATCTGTGGACTTCAAGCCCCACATATGACAAACAGGACTGCTAGGCCCTCAGCTAGTCAGGTCTAGTGGGCACTATTCTTGCTCTCTGACTAGCAATATCCTTGCTCTCTGACTAACCTCTCAGGGGGGATGAAAGGTGCCTTGGGACACAATGTCTCTTCCCTTCTCCCTCTGCAGGTAGGCTCATGCACACATATGCACACGTGTGCACAGAAACCCATGTGTACACTCTGCTGCCTGGCTTGGGCCAAGGAGGGGAGCAGGTAGAGGCAGGGCCAAAAAGATACAGTAGAAGCAGGGACTGCAGACTTAAGAAAGCAGCTGGGACCAGATGGGTTATACTACTGACCAAAATCCTGGAGCAAAGAGTCAACAAGTTGGGGGGTGGGGGGCATCAAGCAGAAACCAGCTCAGTCCAAGAGGCCTGGCTCCAAGAAGTGGGGAGGGGTGACTAATGGTGTGGTCTCCAGCTAGCCCCTTTACCTGAGGCCAACATCCCTCCAGCCCTCAGGCTAAAGCCATTATTATAACTCTTTTTCCTGCTCCCTAAACAGACAAACAATAGATAAGCATTACCAAAGACTGTCTTCTCAACTCTATGCAAATGACTCCTAATTAAACCTAGTCCTGACTTCTGAGCCCTGAAGTCCAGGTTTTAGACAAACTGCCTGCTGGGTATCTACTGGATGGTCTGCCAATATCTCAAACTAAACATGTCCCAAAGTGAATTAATCAACTTTTAGGGTCCTCATCCTCCTCTTACGTATTTCTGTTCAGGGCATCAGTATCTTGCTTTTCAAAATGTGGTACCGGGGGACACCTGGGTGGCTCAGTTGTTAAGCGTATGCCTTCAGCTCAGGTCATGATCCCAGGGTCCTGGAATTGAGCCCCACATCGGGCTCCCTGCTTGGCCAGAAGCCTGCTTCTCCCTCTCCCACTCCCCCTGCTTGTGTTCCCTCTCTCACTGTCTCTCTCTCTGTGTCAAAATAAATAAGTAAAATCTTTAAAAATAAATAAAATAAATAAAATAAAATGCGGTACTGGGAGCAGCAGCGGCAGCAGTATCACCTGGGAGCTTGTCAGAAATGCAGAATCGCAGGTGTCCTCTCAGACCTACCAAATCAGAATCTGCCATTTAACAAGATTCCCCAGGTGACTGCTATGCACGTTACAGTTCGAAAAACTCTGATCCAAGACACAGTCTCCCCAGCACTCCAAACCCTCAAGGAGCCTGCCTGTGTCCAGTCTTCATGGCTCCCACCACTGCTATAGTCCAGGTAGCAATCACTTGTTCCTAGAACTACTGGTTTTGCTAGTCTAGCTTCCAAACATTCCTCATGGTAACTCTCCCTCAATTATGTTGTCAAATTCATGACTTTAAACCCTTCCCTCCTCAAAAATTTCCACTGGCTCCTCATTGCCTATTAAACCTCCAAGCTTAGTAGTCAAGAAGAAGAAATATTGTATGATCATTATTAGTATTGTATGATCATTACGTGCCAGGCACTCTACCAAGTATTTTACATGTCTTAACTCATTTAATCCACCTAACAACCCTATGAGCTAATTATTACTGTATCTTCATTCTACAGATGGGGAAACGGAGGCATGGAGAGGTTAAATGACAGCTGGGAATCAAACCTAGGCAATTTGACCCCAATGCACAAATTCCTAACCACTGTTTCATACTGCTCCCTAATTCAGTGGCCTTATTTTTTTTTAAGGCTTACCTCCTAAGACTTCCCTGTACTTTAGCCAAAGTGATCTACCTGTTGTTCTATAAATACATTAACACTTCCCAACTTCTGAGAGGTTGTGCAGTCTTAATGGAAATAATCTGGGCTTCAGAAGCAGACATAGTTTCAAGTTTTAGGCCTGGCGACTAACTGGTTCTAAGACCCTAGGGAGATGATCAAACCTCTCTGAGTCTCCTCTTCTCATCTGCAAGTAAAACACAATTTAAAAACCACCTAACTGAAATGGTTGCTGTGAAGTTTAGAAAATATGCAGAGGATGTCTAGTACAATCTTGGCACATAGCAGGTGCTCAATCATTGATAGCTCTTATGCTCACCTGAAATTTCAAATCTTACCCACCCTTTGACACCCTCTCAAATATAACTTCTACTGTGTAGCTTGCTTTGTCACCCCAAATGGACATGATAGCATCTTCCTTTAAATTTTGTTAATATTTTATGTGTAACTGTCTCTGATTTACCTTATTTTAGCATTGTACTTGTGTCGTATTAGACTTTAAGCACCATAAGGGCAAGCCCTAAAACAGCTAGCATAATGCATTGCACATTTGTGGGAGTTCAATAAACATTACAGAGTAGAAGTGGATTGGACATTGAGTTACGAATGACCAGAACCACTAAAATTAATTGGGGAAAACTTCATAAAAAAAGAGGTGGAACAGGAACTAAAAACAGCTAAGCACCTGTAACTATGTCACACGAGGCACTGTGTGTATAATAGCTCATTAGTACTCTCAATAAGTCTGTGATGAGTTACTATCCCATTTTCCAAATGAGGAAACTGGGGTTGAGAGTGACTTCCTCAAGGTCACAATTGTTCCATGAGAACTTGGAGCCACTCACTCTCTTTCACTGCTGTATCCCCAGTGCCTAAAGGAGTGCCAGGAACACAGTAGATGCTCAATAAATATTTGTTGAGTGAATGAAGAGATGAAAAAATTGTGCTAGTAAGCAGAACCAGGACTAGAAGCAATTTCACCTGACTCCCAGTTCAGTCCTCTGCTGTTAATTTGCCAATTTAAAACAGAGGAAAGGGATGTACCATTTATTAAACAACTGCTATAAAACTGAACACCGTTTGGGAAGAGGGATCTTAGGGCAGAATGTTGAATAATTACACTCCTCAGTTCATGACACTGATTGTGTTTGACACTTTACATAAATTATATCATTTCATCTTCCTAAAAACTCTTTGAGGCGGCTATTTTTATATCCATTTTACGGATGAAGAAACACTCTCCATGAAATGATTTGCCCAAACTCTCATAAGAGGCAGAGCGGGTGATTCCAGCCCAGATAGGTTTAACTCCAAAACCTGTGTTCTTAAATACTTGTCCAGGCTTTGGGCTTGTACTTGCAATGGAAATCGTACCCCCTGTAGAGACAGGAGCAAGACAGCATCATGAAGAGCAGGGCATCACGAAGAGCACTGCAAGGAACTGCAACAGGGAGGGCAGGGATTAAATCAAGACTACTGAGGTCACTGAACAAATCAATAATCAAGTTGTAACGTCCTTTGGGAAGCAATCTCATGAATCCAAGAATACTGCTACTCCAACAAGAACTAGTGACAGAACTTGATAACATGAAGGACAGCAGAAGCAAAGGTACTTAAGAAATCACCTAAAGCTTGGCATTTAACACAATGTACGGGAGGAGGACAGGCCCTGAGAGTATGGGACAGGAAAATGAATAGGAGTTTCACAAGAAGGCGTGGAAGGAACGAGGAGGACAAGGGGAAAGCGGTTAGCCCAAAGAGCAGCTGCAGTGTTGAGACTGGTTCTGGCATCGGGTATAGGAAGGGCCTACCGGGAGGAAGGAGTTCCGGCCTTCTCAGGCCAGGAGCCCGTCACCCGACTTCCTTAAGGGCACTGTGCCTCACCCTCAGTCCCTTCTGCCGCAGAACCCAAGCTCACCAGGGGCCTGGGCGATGTTGTCCCCGGGTCTCCTGAAGACTCGGCCGCTTTCGCCATCTTGGCCCTCCTTCTCCCCGGTCGCTCCCACAGGCCTTTGCGGAACCTGAGACGTGGAGGCCGCCGCTGGTCAGCGCGTCATCGCGCGGCGGGTGCGTCACCGAAAGGCGCCCGGTACGGGCTGTCGGTCCCGTCGCTCGTTGCTGTCCCTGTCCTCCGGGTGTCCGGGAGCGGTCCGAGTCGCCGCGCCTCGCTTCGCTTCTTAGGGACCGTAGGTCCCTTTAGACATGCTCCCCCTTTCATACTCAACCCCGATCCTGAGACCGCTCCACGGCTGCCTTGTTTTAATCCATCGCACCCGCGCACCCGTTTCTCGCTCTCAGGGCGGGTCCGCAGAGCTAGCACTTCACGGAAAAAGCCTGCGCCTCCCCGGGCCGCAGAAGAAATTCGCGTTTCCGTGCTCCTGAATAAAGAGATCAAGGCCGCCTGACCCACTGCTTCCTCCGCCGTCGCTGCTGCCTTGCGCTCCCCGCCCCCCCCCCCCCCGCTACCAGCCGCTTTCCACTTCTCAGCTTTTATAAACTGTACAAGATTACTTTTCTTTCTCCCTCGCCCCCTTTGAGGGGGGGCGAAGCTAGCTTCTCTATATACGGTGGCCAAAATGTTAATCTCACTACAACTTCTAAAATTGCTAAGTGATGTGGAGCAAGTACTAAAGATGTTTAAGGTCCAAAAGAGGGTGATTATTGTAGTAATAACTTCAAAAAAAAAAAAAAAAAAACCCTGCATGTCCCAACCTCTTTTCCCTACCTAATTCCGGGTCTTTCTCACTCCACTTTACCTCGGCCCCAGGTTAAAATGCGATCAGGTAATACAATCATTTTTGATGCAAGGAGGATTCAGGATACCTGAGTGTCTTTCGGTGGTATGAATATCAGGTTTCCGCTTTTAACAAACAGGGTAGAGATGGGTGTGTAATAAAGTGCTTTATATTTTCGGATAGGCAATCCAGAAAGAAATCAAGTCTTAAATTTAAGAAGAAAGAATGTGGAATATGGTGGGACGAAATTCTCAAATGTTGGGGTGGGGGGTGTAGGGGGCTTGTGTGGGGTGTTTTGTTTATTCTCAATTCTTCAGCTCAAGCACATTTTCAGTACTTGCTCAAGTACTGATGGGAGTGATATTAAAATTGAGGCCAATAGATATGAAACATCTTTTGAAACATTTTTTTAAAAAGATTTTACTTATTTGAGGTAGAGCGAGAGAGCAGGAGCAGGGAGAGGAGAGGGAGAGGGAGAAGCAGGCTCCCCGCTGAGCAGGGAGCCCCACGTGGGGCTGATCCCAGGACAGCGGCATCATGACCTGAGCGGAAGGCAGACACTTCATGACTGAGCCAGCCAGGAGTCCCTGAAACATTTTTTTTTTTTTTTTTACAAGAGAATATTAGGTAAATTCCCCAGCCCAGCTTCGCCACCCACTCTACCCCTCCCGCTTCCACCCCAGTCCAGATTTCCGGCACTTGTTATCGGCTTACCAAGTCCCTTCCCATTTTCCTGAGGCCGTTGATAATCTCTTCTATTTCCTTGCCAACCTCCAAAATTAAGTTCTCTCTCCCTAACCCCAAGCTCCAACTTCTGCCACCTAACCTCATCTCTTGGTCTCTTTGCTACTGGTTTCAAGATGGCTCTGATGCTGGGTTAAGAAGAGGACAGGCCATAAAACAATTGTTCAGTCAGTGTTCAGTTCGGGTTCCCTAGGGATTAATTAGTTCCGGCTAACATGTCAGTTTTCCTCATTTAACTAATAGGGTACAGGTTGAATATGAGGTAATATGCTGTGAAGAAAAAAACTCAGGACAGTTGTAGAGGAGGCAGGTGGCACAGGGACATGCTCCTAAAATAGGAATTATTTTATGTTTTTATTTTTTTTTTAAGATTTTATTTATTCATTTGAGAGAGAGAGAGTACAAGCAGGGGGAGCAGCACACAGAGGGAGAAGCAGGCTTCCCGCCGAGCAGGGAGCCCGATATGGGACTTGATCCTAGGACCCTGGGATAATGACCTGAGCTGAAGGCAGCCGCTTAACGACTGAGCCACCCAGGCGCCCCAGAATTATTTTATGTTTTTAGTTGCAAATATATCTTACAAAATTGCCAAGCTCGGTATTCTTTAACACACTTTCAGTCATTACCCTCTGTTAGACTATGAACATTTACAGTGCAGCAGGACTCAACATGACTTGCCCAAAGTTGCCCAGAAACTTTGTAAGTGGTGGAAGTGAGATTAATATTTAGGCCAATAGGTATGGAGAACTTTTTTAGTTGTTCTAAATTACAGAACAATACAAAGCGCAACTCTAAGAAAACAACTAGAAAATATTGAGGAAACAGGCAGTTTCCTAGAAAAATGGTCAAAATTAATTCAAAAAGGAAGTAGGGAATTTCATTGGGATAAAATTTTGGAAATGAAAAATCAAATATATAAAAAGCAAAGTACAGAACAGTTTGTATGGTATGCTACCATCTGGGGAAAAAGTAAGGGGGAGGGAATATATATTCATATACTTGAATTTTCACTGACTATGTCCCAATGGCTACACAAGAGATTGGTAACAGTGGTTGCCTCAGGAGACAAACGGAGGGACTGGCAGTAAGAGGTGGGAGGGGCTACTTAATGACTTTCAAGGGAGGACTGTTTGTTGTATAACCTTTCATGCAGTTTGAAATTTTTACCATAGACATGTATTATTTTAACATAAAGTTGCCAAAATCTATCCTTCCCTCCCACCCACAAAGTGCTGGATGGTTTCACAGGCTATTCATTCAAGCCTTCAAGGAGCAGATCATTTCTACATTACATAATTTTTTCCAGAGAGAGGGAAAAAGAAAATTTACGAGTTTATTCTAGGGACCCAGTATAAACATGGTATCAATCCTGACAAAGAGTAAAAGAGAAAACTGTATCAGTCTCACTATCAATATTAGGTACAAACATCTTTACACTAGCAAATCAAATCTGGCAAAATAATACAATAATAATATCCCATGACCAAGTAAAGTTTTTCTCAGAAATGTAAAGTTCATTCAGAAACAGGAAATGCAATAGTGATAACTGACCATTTTAACATGTCAAAGAAGAGAACCATCATCTCGAGGCTGAAAATTCAAACTTCATTCCTGAAAATACATTATTAATAATAACTATACAATAACTACATTAGGATACCTAATTTCATAAAGAAATCTGTCTCAAACCAAAAGTCAGCATCTTGCTATACCTGGCCTTCTATTTAAGCCAAGACCAAGAGAAGAATGCTTATTATCACCACTATCATTTGACACTGTCCTGGAAGTGCCAGGCCGTGCAATTAGACTCTTCCTCCACTGGGGGCCGGGGGTAGCCTTGCTCATTCTCTTTGAGGCCATTGGTCCCCCTGGATATTCTCACCCATAAACCCCACCTTAACCCTCTCTCTCTAATACACAAGCAAACTTCTAACCCTAGAAACTCCAAGTCTGTTTCCCACTTCCAGTATTTTCTTTTCTTGGCACTTGCCTCTCCCGAAGTATAGCACTTCTCTGTGTAAACACTCCACCCTTCCTGGTGTAAACATAGTTTCTTCCCTCTCCTATTGTAAAGAATTACTGATAACTCCCCTCCCTAACCTATCTGCCTCCACCTCTTTCCCAGTTGCTGCCTTGGCCCAGCCCTTCCCTTACCCCATTCTCCTCCAGTCCTTTTCCACTTTCAGAGGCTTTAAAAAAAAAAAAAAAAGATTTTATTTATTTACTTGAGTGAGTGAGAGAGCAAGCGAGAGGAAGAGCATGAGCGGGGGAGGGGGCAGAGAGAGAGGGAGAAGCAGACGCCCCGCTGAGCGGGGAGCCCGATGCTGGGCTCGATCCCAGGACCCCAGGACCCCAGGACCTCAAGACCATGACCTGAGCTGAAGGCAGATGCTTAACTGACTGAGCCACCCAGGTGCCCCAACTGAGGCTTCTTATACCTTTTATTTTCACACCTATCTCCAAACTAGGTTATTTCTCTGATTCCTCTACCATGTACCTCATCCCTGGGCTTTCTCAGCGCTTCTGACTCAGGATTGCCTTGCCCCTGGGCTAGGAGGAGGTCAGGCTATGAAGTAATTGTAGATTCAGTCAGTATTAAGGTTACCTGGGTGCCCTTTCAGGCTACACATACCCGTTCCCTCTTTACCAAATAAGGTAGGAGATTGGTATGAGATGAAGTAGAGTGCTGTGTATTTTTGGATAGGCACTCCACAAAATTTCAGAGTCGCTCTAAAAGTGAAAAGATGTAAAGGACAGAAACAACTCACAGAATAGGAATTGCCATCGCATTTTTTTCTGTTACAGGCATATCCAGCAACATTTATGATTGTGTATACCTACATTAATTATTCTTTTTAAAAACATGGATATTTTCTGGGGCGGCTGAGAGGCTCAGTCGTTAAGCGTCTGCCTTTGGCTCAGGTCATGATCCCAGGGTCCTGGGATCGAGCCCCGCGTCGGGTCCATTGCTCTGCGGGAAGCCTGCTTCTCCCTCTCCCACTCCCCCTGCTTGTGTTCCCTCTCTCACTGTCTCTCTCTCTCTCTGTCAAATAAATAAATAAAATCTTTTAAAAAAAATGGATGTTTTCAATAGAGCAGTTGACATATGATTTTTTTAATCCATAAAATTACATTCATACCCTTAACATGTGACAAATTATAATTTTGTAGCAAAAGAAATAATTTTACAATTTATTTTTAATATTTGTACATTTGTCCATATTTTTCAATTTGATTCATACTTCCCCAAAATTTTGCTATGAAAATATCCAAATATATCCAAATATCCAAATATATAGAAAAATTGAAAGAATAGTACAGTGAGCCCCCACCTAGATTTCTACAATTCACATTTCACTATTTCTGCCATCATACGTGGATACATCTCTATCCATCTGTCCATCCAACAAATCTCTTCATGCATCATTCATTTCATTCTTTATACATTTCAAAGCAAAGACATTAGTATACCTCATGCTTAAACACTTAAGCATGCATTGTTTGGAAAAGGAAAAATAGGTCTTTGTGTATTGACATATGAAGATATCCGTGATATATTAAAAGAAAAAAAGCAGCATATAAAAAACATAATTTGTGTTAAGTAGAGAGGTTAATGCAGACAGGAATTTAATTGCCTCAACAATATCCATTTTTCCCTTATTCCTTCTTGATAGACCCCACTTTTGTTCAGTTTGGCAATGTGTCCAGACCCAAGTATTGAATCATGATCAATTCAAGTCAATCATGGCAATCTTTCCAACTTCCTTTGCTGACATGGATGACCATATGATCCAGTTTTGGCTAATGAGAACAAAAAGAAGTCATCCAGGGAGGCTTCTGGGAAAGCATTTGCTTTGTAAGATAGAAGAAACAGATTCAGCTTGCATGGCTTGCAGCTTCCCCCAGTCCTCCTTCCCTGAATGCAGGTATGATGTCTGGAGGTGTAGCAGCTAACTTGCAACTAAGAGAAGACAAAGATATGGACAAATTGTCATGGGCTGAGAACGGTCTTTTCATATTCTATGTAATTTTTTTTTTAAAGAATCATCACATGTTATTGCAATATATGAATAAGTAAATATGAAAATGGAGATATACTATCAACACTTAATTCAAACTAAATTTTGGAGGCTTAAATGAGAAAGTAGCAAAGTGTGAACAATAAAGTTAAAGTTAAAGTTAAATATATTCTATTGGAAGAGTAGTCTGTCTTACCCTGCATTTCCTTCAGAAAGCAGAGCCTGAGACAAGGACTTTTATATACATGTTGATGTTGGGAAGTGATCCCAGGCAACAGTAGGAACTGGGAAGAGTGAAGCAGAAATGGAAGGAAGTTCATTAGAAGGGTACATTTTCAAGCTGCAAAACTGGGGATAGATACCACTGGGGAGCCATGGAGAATGTGCTTTACAATTGTCCCTGGAGAGACAGAAGAGGGAACTATTTCTCTACAGCTCCCACATCCCGTTGTCAAAGGTCGCTATGTGGAGTGTTAAGTCTCTTGCACCTCCAAACATGCACGCACTTCAGAATGGCAGAAGAGATTTCCATAGGCCTTCGACAGAAGGTGAGATACAGCACAGCATAGACAAGTGCTTTTCGGTTCGGCCTGGCAGAATGGAGGGCTAAGAGGATGTGAGGCTGGGCCTGAGCGGCAGATGCCTAGTCTAAACACAAGATGATGGACATCTGAAAAATAGTGGTGGCAGTAGGAATGCCAAAGGAGCAATTTTGTTTTCCTTTTTTCTTTATTTTTATACTTGCATTTATAAAAAGAGAGGCAACTTAGTGAAGTGAAGAAGAACATAAACTCTGGAACCAGAACACTTGGGTATGAAACTCAGCTCCACCATTTACTCATTTACTTTTTAGTTGACTTTTGTCAAGTTACTAAACCTCTCTGTGCCTCAGACTCATCATCTGTAAAATGGAGACAATAACAATAGCTGACTTTTAGAGTTGTAAGGACTATGAGTTAAACGTTAGCTATTAATACTGACGATGAAAATACATGTTTGTTGTGAGGAATCAAAATACATACGTATATAAAACACAAAGTGTCCTGTATCTGTTAGAAAGCTTTTGTTTTCAAGTGAAAGAAAAGCAAACCACCCTGCCAGGGAGGGATTGGACACGGATGGGATATTGAGATAGGAAGTCTCGGGCTTAGGCAATTGGAAGGTGACACAAAATATTCTGTCAGCAATGTCAGGTCAGGTCAAGTGTTGAGGGAAACTGAGGAGTGGAAAGCAAAGCAGGTAAATTGAGTGGTGAGTGTTAGTATCTAGCTAGCCAAGGAGGAGTATTCCTCCCCTTACCTCCTTTGGTTATTCCTTCTGCCTATTTTTCTCGTCCTTCAGTATCTTGCTTGTTAGCAGCAATGCCCTTCGCTTCTGTAGCTAGGAAGAAGTAGGACATGGGACTACTGTGGGAGAATTTCTTGGCTCAGTGGACCACAAGAACTAAAAATGTAGAATGTCTGGTCAATGTTTGTTCTGAATAAGTTCATCTGAAAAGTGTACTTTTCAAAAGTGAACAAAACCTTTGCAATTAGACTTTCATTGAAATTACACACAGAGCAAAGAGAAATGTGTCTGCTGGACTACACATTTCTTCTTCCCACCCTTCCCCAACATCTCTTTTTCAAAAAGGGAGGTTGTAAATAAGGAGAGCAGGGGGAAGGATAGGAAAGGAAAGAACACTCTGAGGAGTATGGAACAGCTTCACTTCCCTTTCTTTAAGTAAACTGCAATATGAAAACACCATTTGGAATCATTTTGAAGTAGGTTTCCTCTATAAGAAGGTTGGGAAAGGAAAATGGTGTGAGTGGGCATGACAAAGTGAGGCTGAGGCCACTGATTTTCCTAGATCTTGCAGTCCCTAAGGAAGCATACATAATCCACTAATATCTGAACTACTTGTATGAGAACTTAAAATATAGTTAATTCTTTAGTTCAGCCCACCAAATTATTTCCTACCTCTGTTTATGTGTGAATTCTTAGAAAAGCCCACTGCTTTAGTGTATGTGAGATGAGCAAGAAACAAGCTCAGGGAGAAACAAAACCACCTCACTCCTTCTATTCTTTGATTTCATTGGGACTTAAAATTAATTGATCTACTGATATTTCACTGTCCCACATCCCGCTGATGTCTTCTCTTCCCTACTTATACGGCTCAAACTCCATTAATGATCACTATACTCACTCCCTTGCAAAACTCTCAACTCCTTTGGCCCTGTTTTGCTTCATCATATCTATGTGGCAAAAGTCTAGCCCTGGTTGAACGCAACACCAGATCTCCTTGGTGCCTGCCACAGTCAGCTAAGTGTGATTGGAGTAAAGCATGCAACTGTGCTGACTGGTCTCACTTAAAATGACCACAAAGCTTTATGGACTGGTTAATGCTGCCTGGTGATCACACATATTTTGTAAGTCCAGTCACTCACCCAATCGCTTAGACGAGTATTTTATTATACCTCTGTCTCCTCAACATTTTCTCTCTAGTCCTAAATTTCACATGACAACTTTGCCTTCAACTTGACTAACATAAAAGCAATAAAAAGAGAACTTCTACAGACTTTTACCACCACAACTACCCACTTATAAACATCTGTAACCACACTCTCTGCCCTTGCTCCTGACAAATATCATTATTATATAAGGCTAACCCCCTTCACTCGTGTACTAGATCCAATCCCTTATCTTCCCACTCAAAGGTAACATGTCAAAGTTAAAAGGAAAAGTCTACATAAATGAAATGAGTTGGTTAAAATAACAAATAACCTAGCAGGTTAAAAATAACAACTAGCCTCAACTTGGGCTCAACTATTTTAGAAACCAATTTCACATACATTATTGCATCTTATCCTCACAAAAATTCTGTGAGGTAAGTTTTATTATTCTTCCCATTTTAGGAGACTATGAGACTAAAACAAGATAAGTGATTTGTTCCAAATTGCTCAGAAATTTTGTAGTGATAAAAGTGGGCTTAAGGGGCACCTGGGTGGCTCAGAGGTTAAGCGTCTGCCTTCGGCTCAGGTCATGATCCCAGGGTCCTGGGATTGAGCCTTGCATTGGGCTCCCTGCTCAGCGGGAAGCCTGCTTCTCCCTCTCCCACTCCCCCTGCTTGTGTTCCCTCTCTCGCTGTGTCTCTCTCTGTCAAATAAATAAAAATCTTAAAAAAAAAGTGGGCTTAAAATTAAGGCCAAGAGTAATAATGAAGTTTTTTTTTTAATTTATATAAGAGTACTATATACATATCCATGCAAACAAGTTTAAAAACATCAAAGAGATGGATAGATTCTTAGGAAAATATAAATCAAAACTGCCCCAGGAGGATTTAAAAAACCTTGTCAGAACAATACCTTTGTAATAACATATTGTATTTTTTAAAAATATTTTACTTGAGTATGGCTGACACACAGTATTACATTAGTTTCTGTTGTACAACATAGTGATTCAACTTCTCTATATGTTATGCTGTGCTTACCACAAGGGTAGCTACCATCTGTCACCATACAATGCTATTACAATATCATTGACTATATTTCTTATGGTGTGCTATTTTATTCCTGTGATTTATTTATTCCGTAACTGGAAACCTATATCTCCCATTCTCCTTCACCCATTTTGTACAATCCACTCTCCTCCTTCCCTCTGACAACCACCAATACTCTGTATTTGCAGGTCTGATTCTGTTTTTTGTTTGTTTATTCGTTTTGTTTTTTAGATTCCACATATGAATGAAATCACGTGACATTTGTCCTTCCCAGTCTGACTTATTTCACGTAGCATAATACCCTCTAGGTCCAAGCATGATGTTGCAAATTGCAAGAACTCATCCTTTTTATGGCTGTGTGACATTGCACTATATTTATCTCAATGGACACTTAGGTTACTTCAATATCTTGGCTACTAAATAATGCTGCAGTAAGCATAGAGGTGCATATATCTTTTCAAATTAGTGTTTTCATTTTCTTTTGGTAAATACCCAGTAGTGGAATAACTGGATTGTATGGTATTTCTATGTTCAATTTATTGAGGGACCTCCACAAATCTTACCACAGTGGCTGCACTACTTTACATTCCTACCAACAGTGCATGAGCGTTCCTTTTTCTCCATATCCTTGCCAACACTTGTTTCTTGTCTTTTTGATATTAGCCATTCTGACAGGTGTGAGGTGATATCTCATTATGGTTTTAATTTGCATTTCTCTGATGATTAATGATGTGAAACATCTTTTCATACATCTGTTGGCCAACTCTATGTCCTCTTTACAAAATATCTATTCAAGTGTCTGCCATTTTTAAATCAGATTATTTGTGAGGTTTTTTGGTTCTGAGTTTATTAAATTTTTATATATTTTGGATATTAAGCCTTTATTGAATACATCATTTGCAAATATCTTCTCCCATTCAGTAGGTTGCCTTTTTGTTTTGTTGGTTTCCTTTGCTGTGAAAAAGGTTATTTTGATGTATTCCCAATAGTTTATTTTTGGTTTTGTTTTCCTTGCCTTAGGAAACATGCCTAGAAAAATGTTGCTACAGCCGATGTCAGGGAAATTACTGCCTGTGTTCTCTTCTAGGACTTTTATGATTTCAGGTCTCACATTTAGGTCTTTAATGATTTGTAGTTTATTTTTGTGTATGGTGTAAGTAGTCCAGTTTCATTCTTTGTATGTCACTGTCCAATTTTCCCATTGGATATTCTTGCCTCCTTTGTTGTAGATTGAAAATATAAGCATGGGGGTGCCTGGGTGGCTCAGTCGTTAAGCATGTGCCTTCGACTCAGGTCATGATCCTGGGGTCCTGGGACCGAGCCCCGCATCGGGCTCTCTGCTCCGCGGGAAGCCTGCTTCTCCCTCTCCCACTCCCCCTGCCTGTACTCCCTCTCTCACTGTGTCTCTCTCTGTCAAATAAATAAATAAAACCTTAAAAAAAAAAAGAAAATATAAGCATGGGTTTATTTCTGGGCTCTCTACTCTGTTCTGTTGATCTATGTGTCTATTTTTGTGCCAGTACAATACTGTTTTGATTACTACAGCTTTGTAGTATATCTTGAAATCCAGGATGACAATACCTCCAGCTTTGTTCTTCTAGGACCATTTGTTCTAGTTCTGTGAAAGATATTGTTGGTATTTTGATAGGGATTGCATTAGATCTGTGGATTGCTTTGGGTAGTATGGACATTTTAACAATAGTAATTCTTCCAATCCATGAGCATAGATATCTTTCCATTTGTTTGTGTCATCTTCAATTTCTTTCACTGATGCTTTATAGTTTTCAGAGTATAAGTCTTTCACCTCCCTGGTTAGGTTTATTCCTGGCTATTTTCCTCTGTTTGGTACATTATGAATGGAATTGTTTTCTTAATTTCCCTTTCTGCTACTTCATTATTAGTGCCTAGAAGTGCTACCAATTTCTGGGTATTAATTTTGTATCCTGCAACTTTCCTGAATTTATTTATTACTTCTAATAATTTTTTTGGTAAAGTATTTAGGGTTTTCTATGTATAGTATCATGTCATCTGCAAATAATGACAGTTTCCTTAGCTACATGGATGCCTCATTTCTTTTTCTTGTTTAATTAAAGTGTCTGGGACTTCCGTACTATGTTGAATAAAAGGGGTGAGAGTGAATATCCTTGTCTTTTTCCTGATCTTAGAGGAAAAGGTCTCAGTTTTTCACCATTGAATATGATGTTAACTGTGGGTTTTTCATATGTGGTCTTTATGATATTGAGGTATTTTCCCTCTAAACCCACTTTGTTGAGAGGTTTTTTTTTTATCATGAACAGATGTTGAATTTTGTCAAATAACCTTTTCTGCATTTATTGAGATGATCATATGATTTTTATCCTTTGTTTTGTTGATGTGATGTATCACAATGATTGATTTGCAGGTAGTGAATAATCCTTGCATCCTTAGAATAAATTCCATTTGTGATGTTTTTGGTTTTGGTGTCAGGGTAATGTTGGCCTTGCAGAATGTATTTGGAGATTTCCTTCCCTTTCTCTGTCTTGGAATAATTTGAGGAGAATAGGTATTAACTCTTTTTTAAATGTTGGGCAGAATTCATCTTGAATCCATCTGGTCCTGGACTTCTAAGTTTTTGGTTTTGTTTTTATTACTGATTCAATTTAGTTGTTACTAGTTGGTTTGTTCAGATTTTATATTTATTCCTGATTCAGTTTTGGAAAATTATGTGTTTCTAGGAATTTATCCATTTATTCTAGGTTGTCCAATATACTGACATATATTTTTTTGTAGTATTCTCTTATAATTCTTTATTTTTCTGTAGTGTCTGTTTTTACTTCTTTTCTTTCTTTTTTGATTTTATTTATTTCGGTCCTTTTTCTTTTTTTCTTAATGAGTCTACCTAAGGATTTATCAATTTTATTTATCATTTCAAAGAAGCAGCTCTTGGTTTCATTGATTTTTTTTATTTTTATTTTTTTTACTCTATGTGATTTATTTCTGCTCTGATCTTTATTATTTCTTTCCTTCTACTCACCTTGGGCCTTTTTTGTTCTTCTTTTTCTAGTTCCTTTAGGTGGAAAATTAGATTGTTTATTCGAGATTTTTCTTGTTTCTTGAGGTAGACCTGTATTGCTATTTATTTTCCTCTTAGAACTGCTTTCATCCCATTCCAAAGATTTAGAACATTTGTGTTTTCATTTCATTTTTCTCCATGTATTTTTTAATTTCTTCTTTAATTTCCTCATTTACACATTGGTTTTTTTATTAACATGTTACTTAATGTCCATGTGTTTGTGTTTTTTTCCAGTTTTTTTCTTGTGATTGATTTATAGTTTCATATCATTGTGGTTGAAAATGATGCATGGTATAATTTTAGTCTCCTTAAATTTATTGAAACTTGTTTTGTTGCCTAACATATGATCTATTCTAGAGAATGTTCCATGTGCACTTAAAAAAAATATGTATTGTGTTGTTTTTGGATAGAATGTTCTATATAAATCTGTTATGTCCATCTGGTCTAATGTGTCATTCAAAGACACTGTTAATTTATTGAATATCTGCCTGAATATCCATTGATGGAAGTGGAATGTTAAACTGTCCTACTATTATTTTATTATCATTCATGTCTCTGTATGTCCATTAGAATTGCTTTATGTAGTCACATGCTCCAATGTTGGCTGCATAGACATTTACAGTTGTTATATTCTCTTGTTGGATTAATCTCTTTATCTTTATGTAATGCCCTTCTTTGTCTCTTGTTACAGTTTTTTTTAATTGCTAATTTTATGTATTTTGTGCACACATGTAGGTAACATGCGGTTTTGAGTGATGGGATGACAGATCACTTTTTCACTCTGAATCCAACCAAATCCCATTTTAATCCCATGAATATTGTGAACTTAAACTGATGTCACTTTATCAACTTTAAATATTTGGAAATTTTAAAATATTATTTTTGTTTACTTTTTCACTTTGTTTTCTAACAGACATTTTTAAGAGTGACTTTTAAAAAGTATTTTATTTATTTATTTATTTATTTATTTATTTATTTATTTATTTATTTATTTATTTAAGAGAGAGCAAGCGAGCACATGAGTGAGGGTGGGGGAGAGGGAGAGGGCGAAGCAGACTCCCTGCTGAGCTGCAAGCCTGATGTATGGCTCCATCCCAGAACCCCAAGATCACATCCTGAGCCCAAGTCAGATGCTTAACAGACTGAGCCACCCAGGCACCCCTAAAGGTGATTTTTTTTAAAAAGAATTTTTTTTGTTTTTATTTTGAAATGAGTATAGACTTACAGAAAGTTGCAAAGTACAAAAGAGTGCTAGGTAATTCTGACCCCAGAGTGGTATCTTATATACTTGTAGTACAATGTCAAAACCAGAAAATTGACATCAGAGAACTAGACTACCAACAACTAGAGAACTAGACTACAGACCTTAGTAAATTTTCACCTTTTTAAAACCTACATTTGTGTGTGTGTATGTGTGTGTGTGTGTGATTCATTACAGTCTTTATTTTAAAGTCTATTTTGTATGATTTAAGTATTGGTCCCCAGTTTTTTAAAAAACATATTTTAAATAGTCAGAGAATCAGTTCTATAAATCAGAGGTTGAAAAATATTATTTGTAAAAGGACAGATAGTAAATGTTTTTGGCTTTGAAGACCTATTGGTTCTCTCGCATATTCTTTTTGTTTTATTTTGAATTTTTACAGCTCTTTAAAAATGTAGTGTCTTAGCCTGTTTGAATGGCTACAACAAAATACCACAGACTGGGTTCCTTATAAACAATAGAAATATATTTTTCACAGTTCTGGATGCTAGAAGTCCAAGATCTAAGCACTGGCACCAAGGCCCTCTTTCTGGTCATAGTTGGCACATTTTCACTATGTCCTCATATAGTGGAATGGGCTAGAGGGCTCTGTGGGTTTTTTGTTTTGTTTTGTTTTGTTTTTAGCAGAGAACATGCTTTATTGAGGAGTAGATATAGAACAGCATATTCTACCACATGTGGGGAAGGGTTAGCTTTGGGAAAAGACCTTTACCCCTTAAGAAAACCCCCAGTGAAGTTGCTTTTGGATAAACATTAACAGTGACACTGAAACTGGAGGGGGGCTGCCACTGACGTGCTGAAAAGGGGCTCCCCCCAGCCCACAGTGAGTATAAGTAGTGTACAGAGAGGACAAGAGAACTGTGGATTCTCTTTTATAAAAGTGCTTAATCCCATTTGTGAGGGCTCTACCCTTATGACCTAATCAGCTCCTCAAAGCTCCACCTACTAATACCATCCCCTTTGGGGTTAGAATTTCAACATATGAATCCGAGGGAGGGGACACAAACTTATAGACCATAGCACACAAAAACCATTTTTGACTTAAGCGGCAGCACAAAAACAGTCTGCAGGCTGGATTTTGTTTACAGGCTGTAGTTTGCCAATTCCTGCTTTAGATCTAGCTACCTGTTTACAAGATATACAGAAGGCAGAGGAACATGTTCAATGCTACCATAGGGATGCAATCAGCAAAATCTGAACTTAGGGAAACTCTAGTCTACAAACAACCTGTTTGTGGTGTATCCTCAAAAGCTCAACATCTCTTCAGTCCCAACTTTGAAAATAAATTCAAAAGCAAAAATCAATTGCTATGCGTGAATTTTACTTGGATCGTGATTCAAAAAAACAAACAGTTAAAAAAAAAACACCATTTGAGACAATCTGGATAATTTTCAATACTGATGATATTTTTGATGAGATTAAGGAATGGTTTTATTTTGTTTTGTTTAATTTTGGTATGATAACAGCTTGTCTATATCTACCAAAAATCCTGTTGGGATTTCAATTGGAATTGCAATTAATTTATACGTCAACTTGGGGAGGACTGACATTTTTAACAGTATTGAGGCTTCAAACACATGAATATAGAATATATCTATTTATTGGGTGCCTGGGTGGCTCAGTTGGTTGAGCGACTGCCTTTAGCTCAGGTCATGATCCTGGAGTCCCGGGATCGAGTCCCACATCGGGCTCCCTGCTCAGCAGGGAATCTGATTCTCCCTCTGACCCTCCCCCCTCTCATGTGCTCTCTCTCTCTCTCTCAAATAAATAAATAAAATCTTTAAAAAAAAACACCTTTAAAAAAAGAATATATCTATTTATTTACATCTTTGATTTCTTTCATCAATATTTTTTAGTTTTCAGCAAAATGCGTACATATTTTTGTTAAATTTATTCTTAAGCATTTCATTTCCAGCATTATTGTAAATGGTATTTTTAAAATATCAAATTCTACCTGTTCATTGCCAGTATTTATATTGACTTTTTATCCTGTAATCCTGCTAAACTCATTTGTTAGTTTTAGGAGATTTTTGTAGATTTATTTAGATTTCTGGGTGAACAATCATGTCATCTGTGAATAAGGACAATTTTATTTCTTCCTTTCCAATCTAGATGCCTCATTTCTTTTTCTTGTCTTTTTGCACATAATAGGACTTCCTGTATGACATTGGGCAGGAGTGGTGAGAGAGGACATCCTTGCTTTCCTCATAAATTAATTAAGTATGACATTAGAGTAGATTTTTCACTGATGCCTTTTAGTAGATTACGAAAGTTCCTGTCTATTTATGGTTTGCTGAGAGTTTTTATCAGGAACAGGTGTTGAGTTCTGTTGAATATTTTTTCTGCATCGATTACAGAAAATGCATACCATATGACATGATCGTGTGGTTTTTCTTACTTAGTCTGTTAAAATGGTGAATTACATTGATTGATTTCTCAAGTGTTGAACCAGTCTTGCTATCCTAAGATGAAACCTACCTAGTGGTATTGTATTATCCATTTTACATATTGCTGGATTTGATGTTAGTGTTTTGTGAAGATTTTGTTGAAGAAAGGATTTTGATCTGCAGTTTTCTTTTAATATTTATGCTTCGGTATTAAAGGAATGCTGACCTCATAAAATGAGATAGGGTGTGCAATATCCTATTTTCTGTAGGGAAGTGTTTAGAATGGGTATAATTTCCTTGTCAATATTTGGTAGAATTCATCAGCGAAATTATTTGGGCCTGAATTTTCTTTTTTGGAGGTTTTTTTAAAAAGATTTTTTAAAAAAGATTTTTATTTATTTAATTGAGAGAGAAAGAGCACAATTGAGAGAGAAAGAGCACAATTGAGAGAGAAAGAGCACAAGTGAGAGAGAGAGCAGAAGCAGAGCAGCAGAAGGAGAGGGAGAAGCAGGATCCCTGCTGTGGGGCTCCATCCCTGAGCTGAAAGCAGGCACTTAACCTATTGAGCCACCCAGGTGCCCCAAGATATCATTTTTTTGATATCCGATAGAAGGGGTTTTTTTAAACTGTAAATTCAATTTATTTAATAAACACAGGACTATTTAGGCTATTTCTTCTTGAGTGATTTTTGATGGTTGAGCTCTTCTAAGGAATTGGTCCATTTTATCTAAGTTGTTAAATTATGGGCATAGAGTTGTTTGTAGTAATTTTTCTTTATTATCCTTTTAATATCTGTGCAATCAGTAGAGATCTCTTTCATTTCTGATGTTGGTAATTTGTGTCTTTTTTTTCTTATTCAGATTTGCTTGAGGTTTATCAATTGTATTGATCTTTTGAAAGAACCATCTATTGGTTTCATTTATTTCCACTATTATTTTTCTATTTTTGGCTTCATGCATTTCTCCTCCAATCTATATTATTTTCTTCCTTCTGCTTGCTTTAGGTTCAATTCTCTTCTGCTCTTTTTTTTTCTAATTTTATAAATTAGAGGCTTAAGTTACCACCGTAAGGTCTTTCTTCTTTTCTAATGTAAGAATTTAATGCTATAATTTTCTTTCTAAGCACTGTGATAGCTGCATCCTACAAAAAATGATATGTTTTATTTTCATTTTCATTTAGTTCAAAATATATATATATATTTTTTAGATTTTATTTGAGAGAGAGAATGAGAGAGAGAGCACATGAGAGGGGGGAGGGTCAGAGGGAGAAGCAGACCCCCCGCTGAGCAGGGAGCCCGATGCGGGACTCGATCCCGGGACTCCAGGATCATGACCTGAGCCGAAGGCAGTCGCTTAACCAACTGAGCCACCCAGGCGCCCCTAGTTCAAAATATTTTAAATTTCCCTGATTCTTCCTTTTGATGTGCCAGATATTTAGAAGTGTGTTGTTTAATTTACAAATATTTGGGAATTTCTCAAGATATTTTGTTATTAATCTTATTTAATTACATTATAGTTTGAGAACATATTTTGCATGATTTGTATCCTTTTAAAATTTAATTTTTGTTTTATTACTTAGAATATGGTCTATGTTGGTGATTGCTTCAAGTGTACTTGGAAAGAATGTCTATTCTGCTTTTGTTGAGTGGAGTGCTCTATAAATATTAGTTAGGTCAAGCCGAATGATTATGTTGTTCATGTAATCTATATTCTTTAATATTTTCTGCCTACTTGTTCTATCAATTACTAAGAAAGGCGTGTTGAAGTCTTCAATTATACTTGTGAATTTATTTATCACTCTTTTCAGATTTATCAGTTTTTGCCTTATATATTTTGAAAGTTCATACACATTTAGGATTTTTATGTCTTCCTGGAGAACTGACAGTTTTACCATTATGTAATATCTTTCTTTATTCCTGATAGTATTCCTGGTTCTAAAGTCTAGTTTTTCTGAGGTTAGTAGAGGTACTCCAGCTTTCTTTTGGTTAGTGTTTGCATGGTATTTTTTGCTATCTTTTTACTTTTAACATATAGATTTTTATATTCAAAGTAATTTTCTTTTAAATAGCATACAGCTGGATCTTACTTTTTTACCTAATCAGACAATCTTTGTATTGTAATGGATATATTTAGATCATTTCCATTATTGATATATATGGTGGTATATATACCATCTTGCAATTTGTTTTTTATTTGTTCCATTTGATTTTTGTTTCTCTCTTCTTCTTTTTCTGATTTCTTTCTCATTAATTCACTGTTTTTTATCATTCCATTTTTTATCCTTTTTTTGGATGGATAGCTATAATTTTTTGCTCTATTAGTTCAGTGGTTGCTTTAAGGTTTATATTAAATATCTTTAATAGGATGGCGGAGGAGTAGGAGACCTGGATTTCGTCTCCTCTCAGGAATTCAGCTGGATAGGGATCAAACCATTCTGAACACCTACAAACTCAACAGGAGATCGAAGAAAAGAAGAGCAACAACTCTCTCATCAGAAAAGCGACCACTTTCTGGAAGGTAGGACGTGCGGAGAAGTGAATCCGAGGCGATATTCGGGAGGATAGACGGCGGGGGAGGGGCCTCCGTCGGCCGCTTCTGGCAAGTGATAGAGCCGCGGAGCACAAAATCGGAACTTTTAAAAGTCTGCTCCGCTGAGGGACGTCACTCTGGTGGCTAAGCAGGGGGTGGAACCCTCCGGGACAGTGTGGTCTCAGGACCCTCGGGGTCACAGAAAGACCGGGGGTGCCTGAGGGCGGCAGAGCTCCCAGGTATGGGAGCAGGGAAGCCGGCTGCAGAGGCGGAGCCCAGGCGCGGGCCCTCAGCTCGGGGTTGCCATAAACCGTGATCCGCGGCCCAGTCGGGCCCCTGCTCCTCCAGCAGGGACCCAACAAGCGGCAGATCCGGGGAGACTCACCTTCCTCCCCCGGGAGGAGCCGCGCGGGAGTGCACAGCAGGGATCTGCTGGGTTTGGAGACTCCAGACCGGGTCGGGTACCGGAGATAGAAACGCGTGGTCACAGGCCGGTTGAGCACGGAGTGCAGCTGCAGACCGGGGAGACGGGAGTGACTGGCGGCTTTTCTCTGGGGGCTCACTGAGGAGCGGGCCCTGAGTTCTCGGCTCCTCCGGGGCGGAGATTGGGAAGCCGCCATCTTCACTCTCCGCCTCCAAAGCTGTACGGAAAGCTTGCAGGGAACAAAAGCCCCGGAGAGCAAACCCGAGCAGATCACTTAGCCGGGAGGGGGCAAGGGCGGGGCTATTCCGCCTCCGGCAGAGACATTTGGAAACCACGGCAACAGGCCCCTCCCCAGAAGATCAGCGAGAACAGCCCGCCAAGACCAAGTTTACCGATCAATGAGAACAGCAGAACTCCACCGCTAAGGGACTACTGCACATAGAATTCATGGCTTTTTTACCATGATTCCTTAGTCTTTTAAAGTTAATTTTTTTTTTGAACTGTCTTTTTGTCTTTTTATTTCTTTTTGAATTTTTCTTTTTCCCTTTTTCAAACAACATCTTATCAATCCCTTTTTTAAAAAAAAAACATTTCTATTTTTCATTTTTAGAGTCATATTCTATCCCTTCATAGTAGTTTCCCGTATTTTTGGCTTATATATATAAGTTGTTCTCTCTTTAAAATTTTGAGATAGTTTCTTCTAACAGATTAAAATATACCCTAAATCTCTAGTATATGGTGTTTTCTATTCCCCTGCCTGATCCATCCTCTCCCTTTTTTTTTCTTTTTCCTTTTTCTTTTTTAAATCCTCTTCTTTCTTTTTTCAAACAACTTCTTATCAATTCCTTTTATAAAATTTTTTATAATTTCCATTTTTACAGTCATTTTCCATCCCTTCATCATATCAACCCTTATTTTTGTACATATATAAGTTTTTCTTTCTTTAAAATTTTGGGAGACACTTTCTTCTAAAAGACCAAAATACACCCCAAATCTAGTGTGTGGCACTGATCTATATACCATATAGATCATATTTGATCACATTCTGGTTTTTCTTTTGTTGTTGTTGTTTTGTTTTGTTTGTTTTTGTTTTTATCTTTATCTTTTTCTTTTTTTTTTCTTTTTCTTTTTTCTCTCTTTCCCCTTCTTATCCCACTGCTTCAGGTGTTTTCTGATTTGTTTAGAGTATATTTTCTGGGGACGTGGTTACTCTGCTAGCATTTTGTTCTCTCATTAATCTATTCTCCTCTGCACAAAATGACAAGACGGAAAAAATCACCTCAACAAAAAGAACAAGAGGCAGTACCGACTGCCAGGGACCTACTCAATACGGACATTACTACGATGTCAGATCTAGAGTTCAGAATCATCACTTTAAAGATACTAGCTGGGCTTGAAAAAAATATGGAAGTTATTAGAGAAACCCTTTCTGGAGAAGTAAAAGAGCTAAAATCCAACCCAGTAGAAATCAAAAAGGCTATTAATGAGGTGCAATCAAAAATGGGGGCGCTAACTGCTAGAATAAATGAGGCAGAAGAGAGAATCAGTAATATAGAAGATGAAATGATGGAAAATAAAGAAGCTGAGAAAAAGAGAGATAAACAACTACTGGATCATGAGGGCAGAATTCGAGAGATAAGCGATACCATAAGACGAAACAACATTAGAATAATTGGGATCCCAGAAGAAGAAGAAAGAGAGAGAGGGGCAGAAGGTATAATGGAGCAAATTATAGCAGAGAACTTCCCTAATTTGGGGAAAGAAACAGGCATGAAAATCCAGGAAGCACAGAGAACCCCTCTCAAAATCAATAAAAATAGGTCAACTCCCCGACATCTAATAGTAAAACTTACGAGTCTCATAGACAAAGAGAAAATCCTGAAAGCAGCTCGGGAGAAGAGATATGTAACCTACAATGGTAGAAACATTAGATTGGCAACAGACCTATCCACAGAGACCTGGCAGGCCAGAAAGGACTGGCAGGATATATTCAGAGCACTAAATGAGAAAAATATGCAGCCAAGAATACTCTATCCAGCTAGGCAGTCATTGAAAATTGAAGGAGAGATAAAAAGCTTCCAGGACAAACAAAAACTAAAGGAATTTGCAAACACAAAACCAGCCCTACAGGAAATCTTGAAAGGGGTCCTCTAAGCAAAGAGAGACCCTAAAAGCAACATAGACCAGAAAGGAACACAGACAATATACGGTAACAGTCACCTTACAGGCAATACAATGGCACTAAATTCCTATCTTTCAATAGTTACCTTGAATGTAAATGGGCTAAATGCCCCAATCAAAAGACACAGGCTAACAGACTGGATTAAAAAACAAGATCCATCGATATGCTGTCTGCAAGAGACTCATTTTAGACCCAAAGACACCCCCAGATTGAAAGTGAGGGGGTGGAAAACCATTTACCATGCTAATGGACACCAAAAGAAAGCTGGGGTGGCAATCCTTATATCAGACAAATTAGATTTTAAACCAAAGACTGTAATAAGAGATGAGGAAGGACACTATATCCTACTTAAAGGATCTATCCAACAAGAAGATCTAACAATTGTAAATATCTATGCCCCTAACATGGGAGCAGCCAATTATATAAGGCAATTAATAACAAAAGCAAAGAAACACATCGACAACAATACAATAATAGTGGGGGACTTTAACATCCCCCTCACTGAAATGGACAGATCATCTAAGCAAAAGATCAACAAGGAAATAAAGACTTTAAATGACACACTGGACCAAATGGACTTCACAGACATATTCAGAACATTCCACCCCAAAGCAACGGAATACACATTCTTCTCTAGTTCCCATGGAACATTCTCCAGAATCGATCACATCCTAGGTCATAAATCAGGTCTCAACCGGTACCAAAAGATTGGGATCATTCCCTGCCTATTTTCAGACCACAATGCTTTGAAACTAGAACTCAATCACAAGAGGAAAGTCGGAAAGAACTCAAATACATGGAGGCTAAAGAGCATCCTACTGAAGAATGAATGGGTCAACCAGGAAATTAAAGAAGAATTAAAAAAATACATGGAAACCAATGAAAATGAAAACACAACTGTTCAAAATCTTTGGGATGCAGCAAAGGCAGTCCTAAGAGGAAAGTATATAGCAATACAAGCCTTTCTCAAGAAACAAGAAAGGTCTCAAGTACACAACCTAACCCTACACCTAAAGGAGCTGGAGAAAGAACAGCAAATAAAGCCTAAACCCAGCAGGAGAAGAGAAATCATAAAGATCAGAGCAGAAATCAATGAAATAGAAACTAAAAGAACAGTAGAACAGATCAACGAAACTAGGAGCTGGTTCTTTGAAAGAATTAACAAGATTGATAAACCCCTGGCCAGACTTATCAAAAAGAAAAGAGAAATGACCCAAATCAACAAAATCATGAATGAAAGAGGAGAGATCACAACCAACACCAAAGAAATACAAACAATTATAAGAACATATTATGAGCAACTCTATGCCAGCAAATTAGATAACCTGGAAGAGATGGATGCATTCCTAGAGATGTATCAACTACCAAAACTGAACCAGGAAGAAATAGAAAACCTGAACAGACCTATAACCACTAAGGAAATTGAAGCAGTCATCAAAAATCTCCCAAAAAACAAAAGCCCAGGGCCAGATGGCTTCCCAGGGGAATTCTACCAAACATTTCAAGAAGAATTAATACCTATTCTTCTGAAACTGTTCCAAAAAATAGAAATGGAAGGAAAACTTCCAAACTCATTTTATGAGGCCAGCATTACTTTGATCCCAAAACCAGACAAAGACCCCATCAAAAAGGAGAATTACAGACCAATATCCCTGATGAACATGGATGCAAAAATTCTCACCAAAATACTAGCCAATAGGATCCAACAGTACATTAAAAGGATTATTCACCATGACCAAGTGGGATTTATCCCTGGGCTGCAAGGTTGGTTCAACATCCACAAATCAATCAATGTGATACAGTACATTAACAAAGGAAAGAACAAGAATCATATGATCCTCTCAATAGATGCAGAAAAAGCATTTGACAAAGTACAGCATCCTTTCTTGATCAAAACTCTTCAGAGTATAGGGATAGAGGGTACATACCTCAATATCATAAAAGCCATCTATGAAAAACCTACAGCAAATATTATTCTCAATGGGGAAAAACTGAGAGCTTTCCCCCTAAGGTCAGGAACGCGGCAGGGATGTCCACTATCACCACTGCTATTCAACATAGTATTGGAAGTCCTAGCCACAGCAATCAGACAACAAAAAGAAATCAAAGGTATCCAAATTGGAAAAGAAGAAGTCAAACTCTCACTCTTTGCAGATGATATGATACTTTATGTGGAAAACCCAAAAGACTCCACCCCAAAACTGCTAGAACTCATACAGGAATTCAGTCAAGTGGCAGGATATAAAATCAATGCACAGAAGTCAGTGGCTTTCCTATACACCAACAACAAGACAGAAGAAAGAGAAATTAAGGAGTCGATCCCATTTACAATTGCACCCAAAACCATAAGATACCTAGGAATAAATCTAACCAAAGAGACAAAGGATCTGTACTCAGAAAACTATAAAATACTCATGAAAGAAATGGAGGAAGACACAAAGAAATGGAAAAACGTTCCATGCTCATGGATTGGAAGAACAAATACTGTGAAGATGTCAATGCTACCTAGAGCAATCTACACATTCAATGCAATCCCCATCAAAATACCATCCACTTTTTTCAAAGAAATGGAACAAATAATCCTAAAATTTGTATGGAACCAGAAAAGACCCCGCATAGCCAGAGGAATATTGAAAAAGAAAAGCAAAGCCGGTGGCATCACAATTCCGGACTTCAAGCTCTATTACAAAGCTGTCATCATCAAGACAGCATGGTACTGGCACAAAAACAGACACATAGATCAATGGAACAGAATAGAGAGCCCAGAAATGGACCCTCAACTCTATGGTCAACTAATCTTCGACAAAGCAGGAAAGAATGTCCAATGGAACAAAGACAGTCTCTTCAACAAATGGTGTTGGGAAAATTGGACAGCCACATGCAGAAGAATGAAACTGGACCACTTCCTTACACCACACACAAAAATAGACTCCAAATGGTTGAAAGACCTCAATGTGAGACAGGAGTCCATCAAAATCCTAAAGGAGAACACAGGCAGCAACCTCTTTGACCTCAGCCGAAGCAACTTCTTCCTAGAAACATCGCCAAAGGCAAGGGAAGCAAGGGCAAAAATGAACTATTGGGACTTCATCAAGATAAAAAGCTTTTGCAAAGCAAAGGAAACAGTGAACAAAACCAAAAGACAACCGACAGAATGGGAGAAGATATTTGCAAATGACATATCAGATAAAGGGCTAGTATCCAAAATCTATAAAGAACTCATCAAACTCAACACCCAAAGAACAAAGAATCCAATCAAGAAATGGGCAGAAGACATGAACAGACATTTTTCCAAAGAAGACATCCAAATGGCCAACAGACACATGAAAAAGTGCTCAATATCGCTCGGCATCAGGGAAATCCAAATCAAAACCTCCATGAGATACCACCTCACACCAGTCAGAATGGCTAAAATGAACAAGTCAGGAAAGGACAGATGTTGGCGGGGATGCGGAGAAAGGGGAACCCTCCTACACTGTTGGTGGGAATGCAAACTGGTGCAGCCACTCTGGAAAACTGTATGGAGGTTCCTCAAAAAGTTGAAAATAGAGCTACCATATGATCCAGCAATTGCACTACTGGGTATTTACCCCAAAGATACAAAAGTAGGGATCCGAAGGGGTACGTGCACCCCGATGTTTATAGCAGCAATGTCCACAATAGCCAAACTGTGGAAAGAGCCAAGATGTCCATCGACAGATGAATGGATAAAGAAGATGTGGTATATATACACAATGGAATATTATGCAGCCATCAAAAGGAATGAGATCTTGCCATTTGCAACGACGTGGATGGAACTGGAGGGTATTATGTTGAGTGAAATAAGTCAAACAGAGAAAGACATGTATCATATGATCTCACTGATATGAGGAATTCTTAATCGCAGGAAACAAACTGAGTGTTGTTGGAGTGGGGGTTGGGGTGGGAGGGATGGGGGGACTGGGTGATAGACACTGGGGAAGGTATGTGCTCTGGTAAGCGCTGTGAATTGTGCAAGACTGTTGAATCTCAGATCTGTACCTCTGAAACAAATAATGCAATATATGTTAAGGAAAAAAAAAAGAAGAAGAAGAAGGTAGCGGGAGGGGAAGAATGAAGCGGGGCAAATAGGAGGGGTAGACGAACCATGAGAGACGATGGACTCTGAAAAACAAACAGGGTTCTAGAGGGGAGGGGTGTGGGAGGATGGGTTAGCCTGGTGGTGGGTATTGAGGAGGGCACATTCTGCATGGAGCACTGGGTGTTATGCACAAACAATGAATCATGGAACACTTCATCTAAAACTAATGTTGTAATGTATGGGGATTAACATAAGAATAAAAAAAATGAAAAAAAAATAAATATCTTTAATATATCACAGTCAGGTGATATATTCAAGTAATTTATACTGCTTCATTTACAGTATGAGAATCTTATAACACTTCCATTTCTCTCTTCCTGGCCTTTGTGCCCTTGCTTTCATATATTTTACTTCTACATATATTATAAACTCTGTCATACATGGTTGTTTTTCTTTAAACAGCCAATAATCCTTTAAACATATTTAAATAACAAGAAAGGAATTATTTATATTCATACATATATTTACCCTTTCTGCCTTTCTGGTGTTCTTCATTTCTTTGTGTAGCCCAAGGTTTCCCACTGGTATCATTTGTCTACCATTTGAAGGAATTCCTTTAATATTTCTTGTAGTGTAGGCCTACTAGTGATAAATTATTTCATCTATTTTATGTCTGAAATTATCTTTATTAAAACCTCAAGGGTTGGGCGCCTGGGTGGCTCAGTTGGTTAAGCAACTGCCTTCGGCTCAGGTCATGATCCTGGAGTCCCGGGATCAAGTCCCACATCGGGCTCCCTGCTCAGCAGGGAGTCTGCTTCTCCCTCTGACCCTCCTCCCTCTCATGCTCTCTGTCTCTCATTCTCTCTCTCGCAAATAAATAAAATCTTAAAAAAAAATTGAAAAAAAAAACCTCAAGGGTTTTTGTAACAGCTCTATTGAGATATAATTCACATATCATATAATTCACCCATTTGAAGTATATAATTCAATGACTTTTAGTATATTCACAGAGTTATGCATCCATCACCACAATCAATTTTACAAACTTTCATCACCCCAAACAGAAATCATGTATCCTGTAGCCATTACCTGTCAATTTCCCATTGCCCACTCCCAGCCCTAAGCAACCACTAACCTAATTTCTCTCTAGAGATTCTCCTTTTCTGGACATTTCATATAAATGGAATCATACAATATGTGGGCTTCTTTCACTTAGCATATGTTTTCAAGTTTCATCCGTGTTGAGGTATGTATCAGTATTTCATTCTTTTTTATGGCTGAGTAATATTATATTGTATAGATAAGCCACATTTTGTTTATCCACTCATCAGTTCATGGACATTGGGATTATTTCCATTTCTTTTGGCTATTATGAATAATGTTGCTGTGTACTTTTGCATGAAAGCTTTTATGTGGACATAAGTTTTATATACCTAAAAGTAGAGTTGCTGGGTCATATGGTAATTTTATGTTTAACATTTTAAGGAACTACCACCCTGTTCACCAATATGGCTGCACAATTTTATGTTCCCAACAGCAGTTTATGAGGGTTTAAATTTTTCCACATTCTTGCAGACACTTGTTATTTTATATACTTTTTGTATATGTATTATAGTCATCTAGTGGGTGTGAAGTGATATTTAATTGTGGATTTGATTTGCATTTTCATAAAGACTACTGGTGTTGAACATCTTTCACTTCCTTTTTGGCATTTTACCCATGTTCTTTGAAGGAATTTCTATTCAAACTTTTGGCCCATTTAAAAATTATTGTATTTTTTATTGTTGAGTTATTAAGAGTAATTTACATATTATATATACATTTTTCCTGTAAGATATATAATTTACAAATATTTTCTCCCATACTATGTGTTTTCTTTTCACTTTCTTGATAGTTTTGTTTGATGAACAATAGCTTTAAATTTCAATGAAGTCCAATGTTTTGTTGCTGTCCCTTTGCTGTCATAGCTAACTCAAAGTCACAAAGATTTGCCTCTATATTTTCTTCTAATAATTTTATAGTTTTCAGCTCTTTTATGTCTATGATCTATTTTCAGCTAATTGTGCATGATGTAGATACTCATTTTTTCCACATTTAATTCTCATTGATTAAAAACCATTTGTTAAATTCTGCCTTTTCCCATTGATTCACCTTGCACCTTGTAAAAATTCATTGATAAAAGATGTCTGGATCTATTTCTGTGCTGTCTGTTTCATTCTATTATCTATGTGTCTATTTTTTGTCATCAATACCAACTCCTTTGTTACCGTAGCTGTACATTCAATCTTGAAATCAGATAAGGTAAGTCCTTTAACTTTGTCCCTTTTAAAAATGTCTTTGGTTGTAGGTGCTTAGCATTTTCATATAAATTTTATTTCCTTTTTTATCATTTTATTTTTTTGTTTCATCACGATAAGCATACTTTTTAATTCCCATCACATATTTCACCCATCCCCCATATAAATTTTAGAATTAGCTTTTTAACTTATATTTTTAAAGCCAGTGGAAATTTTTATTGGGATTGCATTAAATCTATAGATCAATTTGGGGAAAATTACCATCTTAACAATATTAAATAATTAAACATTTTTCAATCATGAATATAGTATAGCTTTTAGATTATTTAGATCTTCTTTAATTTATCTTAGCAATATTTTTGAAGATTATAATGTACAGATCTTAGATATTTTTTAAAAATTTATTTCTTGCCACTTATATTTACTGTATTTGGATTTGTAAAAAAATTTTCACATTTCTTTTGCTAGTATGTAAACATATCAATGTTCTTATTAACCTTGTGTTCTATGACCTTGTTAAATCCATTGACTGTAAATTATTATTCTAACTGTTGTTTTGTTTTTGTTAGACCTTTTCATTTTAGCCACTCTTGGAAGTGTGTATCAGTACGTCACTGAAACTTTAATTTGCATTTTTTATAACCAATGGTGTTGTGCATTATTTTCAGGTTAATTTACCTTTCTAAAAATTGAGATTTACTTCGCACAAAATGTTACATTAGTTTCAGGTGTATAACATAGTGATTCATCAACTCTATATGTTATGTTATGCTAGCCACAAGTGGAGCTGCCATCTGTCACCATACTATTACAATACCATTGACAATATTCCCTTTGCTGTACCATCCATCCTTAGGACTTATTTGTTCCATTACTGAAAGCCTGTACTTCACTTCCCTTCACCCATTTTGCCCATCCCCCACTCTCCTTCTCCTGGCAAGTACCAGTTTCTTCTCTGTATTCATGGGTCTGCTTCTGCTTTGTTTGCTTAATCATTTGTTTTATTTCTTAACTTCCACAAATGAGTGAAATTATATGGTATTTGTCTTTCTCTGACTGGCTTATTTCACTTAGCATTATACCCTCTAGATCCATCCATGTTGTTGCAAATGGCAAGATCTCATTCTTTTTATGACTGGGTAATAGTCCATGGTGTGTGTGGGGTGGGGGGGAGGTGTGTGTGTGTGTGCCACATCTTCTTTATCCATAATTTGGCTATTGTAAATAATGCTGCAATAAACATAGGGGTGCATATATCTTTTCAAATTAGTGTTTTCATATTCTTTGAGTAAATAGTAGTGGAATTACTGGATCATATGGTAATTTTTTTTTTTTGTAATTTTTTTTTTTTAAGATTTTATTTATTTGAGAGAGAGATTGAGATATATATAGAGAGAGAACACATGAGGGGGGGGTCAGAGGGAGAAGCAGACTCCCTGCTGAGCAGGGAGCCCGATGCGGGACTCGATCCAGGGACTCCAGGATCATGACCTGAGCCGAAGGCAGTCGCTTAACCAACTGAGCCACCCAGGCGCCCCGATCATATGGTAATTCTATTTTTAATTTTCTGAGGAACCTCCACACTGTTTTCCATGGTAGCTGCACCAGTTTGCAATCCCATTAACAGCACATGAAAATTTCTTTTTCTCCACATCCTTACCCAACACTTGTATTTCTTCTGTTTTTGATTTAACCATTTTGACAGGTGTGAGGTGATATCTCATTGTGGTTTTGATTTGCATTTCCCTGATGATCAGTGATGTTGAGCACTTTTTCATGTGTGTGTTGGCCATCTGTATGTCTTCTTTGGAGAAATGTCTGTTCATGTCTTCTGCCAATTTTTAAATTGGATTATTTGGGTTTTTTGGTGTTGACTTGTGTAAATTCTTTATATATTTTGTATACTAATCCCTTATCAGATATGTCATTTGCAGATATCTTCTCCCATTCAGTAGTTGTCTTTTAGGTTTGTTAATTGTTTCCTTTGCTGTGCAGAAAATTTTTATTTTGATCAAGTCCTATTAGTTTCTTTGTGTTTTTGTTTCCCTTGCCTTATGAGGTATAACTAGAAAAATGTTGCCATAGCCAATACCAAAAAGAGTACTGCCTGTGCTCTCTTCCAGGACTTTTATGGTTTTAGGTCTCACATGTTGGTCTTTAATCCATTTTGAGTTTTTTTCTTAAAGGTTTAGTTGCATTCTTTTGCATGTAGATGTCCAGTTTTCCCAACACCATGTTTGAAGAGAATGTCTTTTTCCCATTTCACTTTCTTTCCTCCTTTGTTGAAGATTAATTGACCAATATACTTGTGGGTTTCTTCCTGGGCTCCCTATCTTGGTCCATGGATCTATGTGTCTAATTTTGTGCCAGTACCAAACTGTTTTGATTACTACAGGTTTGTAATATAACTTGAAATTTGGGATTATGATACCTCCAGTTTTGTTCTTTTTCAAGATTGCATTGGCTATTCTGGGTCTTTGTGGTTTCACAGAAATTTTAGTATTATTTTTTCTAGTTCTTTGAAAAATGCTGTTAGTATTTTGATAGAGATCACATTACATCTGTTGATTGCTTTGGATAGTATGGACATTTCAATAATATTTGTTCTTCCAATTCATGAGTATGGAATATCTCTTCATTTTTTTGTGTCATCTTCAATTTCTTTCATCAATGTTGTATAGTTTTCAGAGTATAGGCCTTTCACGTCCTTAATTAAGTTTATTCCTAAGTATTTTATTATTTTTGGTGAAATTGTATATGGAATTATTTTCTTTTTTTAAGTTTTTATTTTAATTCCAGTTAGTTAATATACAGTGTTATATTAGTTTCAGGTGTACAGTATAGTGATTCAACATTCCACACATCACCCTGAGTTTATCATGACAAGTGCACTCCTTCATCCCTATCACCTGTTTAGCTCACCTCCACCCCTCTGGTAAACATCAGTTTGTTCTCTATAATTAAGAGTCTGTTTCTTGATTTGTCTCTATCTTTCCCCTTTTTCCCTTTACTCTTTATTTTATTTCTTAAATTCCACCTATAAGTGAAATCATATGGTATTTGTCTTTCTCTGACTTATTTATTTCACTTAGCATTATACTTTCTAGCTCCATTCATATCATTGCAAATGACAAATTTTCATTCTTTTTTGTGGCTGAATAATATTCCATTGTATATGTATATACCACATCTTCTTTATCCATTCATCAATCAATGGACACTTGGGTTGCTTCCATATCCTGGTTATTGTAAATAATGCTGCTATAAACATAGGGGTGCATGTATCCCTTTAAATTAGTGTTTTTTAATTCTTTGGGTAAATACCCAGTAGTGTGATTGCTGGATCATACAGTAGTTCTATTTTTAACTTTTTGAGGAACCTCCATACTGTTTTCCACAGTGGCTGCACCAGCTTACATTACCACTAACAGTGCATGAAGGTTCCTTTTTCTCCATATTCTCACCAATACTTGCTGTTTCTTTTGATTTCAGCCATTCTGACAGGTGTGAGGTGGCATCTCATTGTGATTTTTTTTAAGATTTTATTTATTTATTTGAGAGAGAATGAGATAGAGAGAGAGCATGAGAAGGGGGAGGGTCAGAGGGAGAAGCAGACTCCCTGCCGAGCAGGGAACCCAATGCGGGACTCGATCCTGGGACTCCAGGATCATGACCTGAGCCGAAGGCAGTCGCCTAACCAACTGAGCCATCCAGGTGCCCCTCTCATTGTAATTTTGATTTGCATTTCCCTGACGATGAGTGATGTCTGTTTGTGTGTCTGTTTGCCATCTGTATATCTTCTTTGGAGAAATGTTTTTAAACAATTAGTTTTGCCCAAGTTCTATCTTATGAATCTTTTTAAGGGAGCAATTCATTTTGTAAATCTTCTCTGTTGTTTTTTCTCTTCTCTATTTCATTATTTCCCTTATCCTTATTATTCTTTTCTAGTATTTTCTCTATGCACTTCTTCCCAATTTATGATTTGAATGTTCAACTTTTTTTGTTTTTAATCTTTCTGGTTTCCTGTTCAAGTTATTTAATGTCATAAATTTTGGCCTGTATACTTATATAGCTTTTTTCAGGTATGGCACCCAAATTTTGACATGCATAGTTTTATTATTCTATTCTAACATTTCTTAATTGCCTTTATGCTTTTTTTTTAGCTAAAGGATTATTTATTAATATGTAATTTTATTTCCAAATATATGTGATCTGGTACTTATCCTTTGTTATTAATGTCTAGTTTTATTGCATGAATTTTTATAGTAACATTATTTATAATAGCCCCAAAGTGGAAAGAATCAAAATGATCAATTGATGAATGGATAAACAAAATGTGATATATTTATACAATAGATTTTTATTCAGCAATTAAAAGGAATGAAGTACTGATTCACATTAAAACTGATAAGTGAAAGAAGCCAGGCAGTAAAGGTCCCATGTTATATAATTCCTTTCATATAACATGTCCAGAATAGGCAAATCTGTAGAGACAGAAGGCAGAATAATGGTTGGTAGAGCCTGGTTGCTAGAGGTGGGTTTGTGGGGAAATGGGGAGTGATTCCTAATACGTTTTTATTTATTTATTAATTTTGAGGTAATGAAAAATTTATAAAATTTATTGTCATGGTTGTTCAATTTTGTGACTATGCAAAAAAGCATTCAATTGTACATTTTAAATCTGTGGATTTGGTATGTGAACTATATTATCAATAAAATTGTTAACTAAAAAAAGATGTCTAGGGCTGTTGCAGCAAAGTATTGATTAGGCATGAGAGTGACTGAAGTTTTCGGTTCTCCCAGAATGGTTATTTCAAGAACTATGCACTGTTTCATATTTGTTTAAAATTTAAATAGTGCCAATGTACTCTTTATTGATAAAAGCATGTTAAAAATGTAAAATAGAGGGACGCCTGGGTGGCTCAGTCAGTTAAGCGTCTGCCTTCGGCTCGGGTCGTGATCCCAGGGTCCTGGGATCGAGTCCCGCATCTGGCTCCCTGCTCCGCGGGGAGCCTGCTTCTCCCTCTGCCTCTGCCTCTCCCTCTCTCTGTCTCTCATGAATGAATAAAAATGTAAAATAGCTTGTATTTTCTCCTCAGTGTTCTATTTATTTAATTTTGTTTTACCTATATAGTTTAACAAGGCAGTTTTACATAAGCTCACATGAACCACAAAAAGTAAGCATTTTCTTAACCACATGATGTACAATTTTAAATTGGGTCCCACATTAAATAATCTAATGCCTCACTTAAATTTTTTGGTGAACCAAACTCTCCCCACATCTTTGGGTTCGGTGGGGCTTTTAAAAAATGTGTTATTGCTGCCTACAAGAAAGCTTGGCTTTACTTTGCACAATCTCAGAATAAGTAAATCAGGAATATGATTTTATGGATTATATGAATATTCATTATATGAATAGGGGAAATAAGAATTTGGGTATGTGAACTGGTAGTACACTGGGAAGAAAACAAAAAAAGTCGTGTTAAAACAAATGAGCAACAAGGGCACCAGGGTGGCTCAGTCGGTAAAGCGTCTGCCTTCCGTTCAGGTCATGATCCCAGGGTCCTGGGATGTAGCCCCGCAGCAGGCTACCTGCTCAGCGGGGACGTCTGTCTCTCCCTCTCCATCTGCCTCTCTCCCCCACTCATGCTCTCTCTCGCATTCTCTCTCTCTCTCTCAAATAAATAAATAAAATCTTAAAAAAAAAAACAACAAGCAACAGAAACAACTTTTTTTGGCTCCTTAGTGAATTAGATCAGGTCACACTACAGGTAGCTGAGTCAAAAAGTATTACTGCCAAACAGGGAACCCAATTCAGTAAAGTCTAGGTAGCTTTTGGGATATGAGACTGGGAATGGGAAGAATGGGATAAGTCCCTTAAACTGAAAAGATCTGAGACTGCATCTGTGCTATTTTAGGAAAGCAGTGTCTTTTGTTAATTAGGCTGGGAATATCTGGGTTTGTGGTTTAGGTAAGCACTAGGATGGCTGGACATGGTCTGTTGTGTAAATTAGGGCTACCTCCTAGTTTTATCTAGTTGGGCCTATACCCATGTCTGCAGGACAAGTCAGGATTTACTTTGGGATATGAGATCACTTTAGTGGGTAGTAATCAAAGTTTTTTTTAAAAAAATGAAATAGAGTAGAATATAATAGGATAGAAGATAGTAGAGCACATACTATGTAGTATTCTGTGAAACTTATTTTAGTTATAGATATAGATATAGATACATATATATGTTCTGGTCTATGATGTAAAATGTATTACTTACTATGTATTGCTTGCTATGTTCATTGTCAAAAAAATTCAAATGGTACTGAATTAAGTGATGCTCCTTGAGTTTTTGGTTTTGAGGATTTTTTTGAGTTTTTTTGGTCTTAATTTTATTTTTAATAAGATATAATAAAAACTCAAACTGTCTAGGAGGGTGTAAAATGAAAGCCCCCCCCCATCGCATTTCCACTCCCTCAAATCAGGACCCTTAAAATTACTTGTGAATAAATACATATATACATACACACAGTCCTATTTTATTTAGATACAACTTAAAAATGTTATAAATTATAATATATGATATAAAACACAAAATTTGTCATGCTCTAGATACTAGTGTAAAACTAGTTTTCAACTAGTTTGTTTCACTTACATACCTTGGGTGAATTTTTGTACTAAGTTGTTCTCTTTATGTGTGCATAATCTCCTACTGCATGGATGTATATCATTTACATATCTAGTTCCATAATGGCCATATCAGGGGTTTCCAGTTTGGCTACTACAAAAAAATGCTGTAGTACACATAGTCGTCCATATCTTTGAATTCTTCTGCGATGAAATATATAGCACAAATTCCTAAAAGTAAAACTGTTGGGTCAAGGGGAATATGCATTTAAAATTTTGATATATATTACCAAATTGCCTTCCAAAGTGTTTACACCAGTTTACATTCCCATAATCCGTCTATGAGGGTTCCTGTTTCTCCTTGTCAACGTCAGTTTTTAGAAACATTTTAAGCTTGTCCAATTTGATGCAAATAATATCACCAGCACATAGGCAGGCTAGCATAGAAATTAAGAATGAAATCCTGGGGTCCCAGCAGCTGGATTTGATTCCCAGCTCAAACACTCCCAAGTTGTGTGACTTTGGTCGAATTACTTCATCTATTTAAGTTTCAGTTTCCTCATCTGGGGAATGGCAATGATATTCCTAGGTACCTCGGACGCAGTAAATGTTAGTATTTATTTACCTTTTGGTATTTAACATTATTAACCTAAAATTCAATGTTGTTTTTGAGAATAGAAAGTAGAGTAACTTAGTGGTCTAATCAAGCTTTTTGAAGGTTGAAATGCAAATTCACCCACAATTCATTTTTAGTAAAGTTCTGAAACCAGTTTCCTTCCTGCGGTAATGTTGGTTTAACAATGAGAAAGAGAAAGCATGATTGGCAGGTACTGGCCCCTTGCTACCTTGCCAGAGCATTGCCACTGCACTGTTCCCTTCTTTAGACAACCATCTTGATGTTCGTGGTGTGATGTTTCCATTTATAAAGTTGCTAGTATAAAATTACTGCAAATTTGTGGGTAACGGTCCAATTTATATTGCTCTAGAATTATTAAAATGCTTCATTCTATATCTTAATATTTTACTTGAAGTATAAATACATATCCATTTGCAGTCAGTGACATGTTCCTCTTTACATTTGTCTACTGCTTGTTTTACTCTGAAAAAAGGAAGAGATTTAAAGAAAGAATCATATGTTTTATCTTGTATTGTTTTACTTTAAGAGAAACTAAAATAACTTGCTAGCCTCAATTGTCTGAAGGCTTCCTCATGTCTTATCATCCTCAGAGCCAGAAACCTGTTGGAAAATATCTCAGTTGTTTTATTTTTCTCAAGTTATTCTAGTAATTCTGTTAAAAAAGGAGGTAATGTGCTATGTGATATGAGTAAAAATGAGTATGCGGTGTATGACCGCATACAAAACGTTAAACAAATGCCACAGTTATTGAATCACATTTATTTAATTATTAGCTTAGAGTGTAAGATGAACTGCCACGGAAGTCAGAAAGTCTAACTTTTGCCAAAATGAGGAGTGGAAACTTTCACTCATGTTATTAATCAAAACCACTGTTGTAGGAGGAATGTCATGTCTAAACCAGTTTTTAATAGATAAAACCCTATGTTAATGACTGGATGACAGGACTGTGGACCCCCTCCAACAAAACCACATGTTGGTACTTGTTTAAAATTAAGATTTCCCAAGAACTTACCTAGGTCTCCTCTCCCTCCATTTTTTGGATTCCTTGTAATTTTTGGGCCTCAATTCATATTATTTGGCCTCAACCCATACCTGAATCCATATTATACTATCAGACTCTGGGAGAGGGATTCAGGAAAGTCTTCATTTTCAACAAACACCCTGGGTGATTCTTATGTGAATCAAAGTTCAAGAAACATTAGTTGAACATCATGACTTAGGTTCCACTATTTAGTAGGACTCTTTAGACATTTTTGGAAAGTTTCTGGCCCTTCAGTAGATCATACTACCTTCTAAGATGTTAGAAAATGGAGTAGGCAAGCAGGCTGTACTGGAATGGTGGGTATTGGTATCTTTCTGGGAGTTTTAAAAAATATTTTATTTGTTTATTTTAGAGAGAGAGAGCACATGTGTCTGAGCAGGGAGGGGCAGAAGGAGAAAGAATCTGAAGCAGACTCCGCACTAAAGCAGGGCTCGATCTTATGACAGCAAGATCATGACCACGATATCATGACCTGAGCCAAAACCAAGAGTCAGATGCTTAACAGACTGAGCCACCCAGGCACCCCTTTCTGGGAGTTTAAATGTAAACAGCCATGCCTTCATCATCCTTAGAATGTCTCTCAGAATTGAAATAGGCTCTGTTTGGATTTTTTTTGGAACTGTGGCTAGTTAAGAATCAAAATGGACACATAAACGGCCACAAGGAGACCATCCTCAGATCTTTACCAATAGACAGCTTTGACATAGTCCTGCTGATATGAAAGTGTGATGAAAATGCTAAATTCTAGGAATAAAGAATTTTGGTGGATAGTAAATCACATGGATTAAATAGATTACAATTTTAAAGCTATAAGTTGATGGTTTTTTTCACCAAGAAACATCATAAGGGGAGACTTGAAGAGGGAAGTTAAGTGGAGCGTTGGATATCTGGATAACTATGGAAAAGGATTTTCCCTTCCTTCAACCGTTTGCCACTTATAGCTACTAAAATCTTGGCCTAGGCTAAGGAAAGAAACTAGGCCAAGTCTAGTCAAAACAGCGAATGGGCCAGAGCCAAGGCTGGGGCTTGGGAATGGTGCCAACAATAATACAGGATTTAGGCTAGGCTAGAACTAGGAGCAAGCTAGCCATGCGGTGGGGCTGGGAAGCTGATATGCACTTGTCTTATGTTCCATGCAGTTCAAGTCTGGAAAATGTAGAAGGTTGGGCATATGTAACATGGGAGCCAGATTTGTCAGCTGTCTTCAAAGAAGTTCACCATAAAAACTTCGTTAATATTAAAACTAGGATAATTTCAAATTATTTGCTGCAGTTACCAACAAATGACCTTGAATTATTTTTTTCTGTGTTACAGTACTAAGTACACCCAGTCACATAAACAGGAGGGAATGGAGATTAGATATTGATGTATTAGACTGGAAAGCATTGTAATGCAATGGCAAAAAAATGGCTTCAGATTCAGACATGGATTTAAATCTCTGGTACATCATTTAATGTCTTGGCCAAGTAGCTTAACTCCTCTGAGTTTTAGTTTCCTCATATGCAAAATGAAGGTGACGATAGAACCTTTCTCACGGAGTTGTCATGCAAAGTAAATGAGAATATTTATGTAAAGTGCCTGGTGTAAGAGAAGTCATCAACCCGTGCTGCCCCCTAGCCCTCCACTTACTCCTGCTTCCCCTCTAGTTTCTCGTTACTGATACAGCCCAGTTAACTTCTGTATCTTTTCTATGTTTTTGTGAAAGAAGAACTGTAACATTTTAGAACAAACACCTTTAAGATTTTTTATAAGAAGCAGAAGGATTATAAAATATTACTTTATATCTTCAAGATAGAACTCTCTTAAAACACATCTCATAAGTTACTGGAGCTTAAAATGTCATTTGGAAAATTACCTTTTTTTCCAGGCGCCCAGAGCATTAAAAACAAAAACAAAAAACCTTCCTTACATATATTTTCACATGTGGATAAGAGCAAATGGTTACCAAGCACTGTATTGAAATATTTTAATGAAGCCAGCTGTGATCCCAGATGGGAGAGATGAAGTAGAAGTTGGCATATTAAGTTAATTATGGATATTTATTTGATTTTCTCAGGGAGGTATATTGCCTTTCCTAAAAATCTATGACATATGGTTTCTTTACTTTCCCACTCCTTATATCTTGCAAATTGTGAAATCAATTTTAAATTTACAAGAGGCTGATCTGCTTCATTGGGTTAAAGGGTTATGGCTCTGATTCCAACATGAGGGACAGACAGACAGACACATCAAGTTGATAAGCTCCTATCCTGGAGGACCTGAGCTGAACAGTGTCGAGACTAATAGCTGTCCTGCAACTCCACCTTAGAGTAATCCACTCAAATGATTAACTCCTGGGGATTTCAGGTTCTGGTTCTTAAAACCTGAAAGGGAGTCTTGGCCTTGTTATGCTGTGGACTGAGTGTCCTGAAAGTTGAGGAAGCATATTTAACCAGACCACAAACCAAGATATAGTTTCTGTATTAGTTGAAATGTAAATTTCTCTGAGCATGTTTTTTTGTTTTCCTATAATGATAATGAACAGGGATCAGGTTGTGTTGTTATATAAATAGTAATGTTTTTCTAGGAATATCATTGTAAGCAATCTGACTCTCTCTGCCTCTGATGCTGTCCATCAGACCAAGAACAATGAAAAAGCTTTGGGCTCAACCAACATTTATTGAGGAGTTATTATATGCCAGGTACTTCCACATATATTATCTATAGTTAATCCTTAGAAAAACTTTTGGGGGTGCCTGGGTGGCTCAATCGTTAAGCGTCTGCCTTCGGCTCAGGACCCAGCCCCGCATCGGGCTCCCTGCTCCGCGGGAAGCCTGCTTCTCCCTCTCCCACTCCCCCTGCTTGTGTTCCCTCTCGCGCTGTGTCTTTCTCTGTCAAATAAATAAATAAAATTAAAAAAAAAAACTTTTGAAGAAGATATTATTCCAAAGAGAGTTTACATGACTTACTCAGGTCACTGAGATTCTAAGGGGTGGAGCTAGACCATATTTCAGCTCTGTATGACCAATATTGTTCCAGCTCTGTGTTCTTTCCACAGCATCACAGCTAAAATAGAGTGACTGCTTAGGAAAGAGATACTGTCCTGCATTAAGACTGTAGAGGTGGTGTTACCTTTACATACAGGAAATAGGGGAAATGGGATTTGTTTCCCCCAACATTTTTTAAAAACTTTATTTTTAGATCAATATTAAGGTCACAGCAAAATTGAGAGGGAGGTACAGAGATTTCGCATATACCCTCCACCCCCCCACATGCACAGCTTCCCTTGTTATCAACATCTCCCACCAGAGTGGCACATTTGTTACAGTTAATGACCCTACATTGACACATCATAATTACCCAAAGTCCACAGTTTACATTAGGGTTCACTCTTGGTGCTGTACAAATGTATAATGATACGTATCCACCATTGTAGCATCATACGTAGTATTTTCAATGCCCTAAAAATCCTGTTTTACTCCACCTATTCATTTCTCTCCTTCCTTTCCATATCCTCTAGCACAACCTGTCTTTTTACTGTCTTCATAGTTTTGCCTTTTCCAGAATGTCATAATGTTGGCATCATACAGTAGGTACCCTTTTCAGATTGGTTTATTTCACTAATAGGCATTTAAGTTTCCTCCATGTCTTTTCTTGTCTTGATAGCTCCTATCTTATTAGCACTGAATGATATTCCATTGTACGGATGTACCATAGCATATTTATACATTTGCCTACAGAAAGACATCTTAGCTCCTTCCAGGTTTTGGTAATTATGAATAAAGCTGAAAGGGGACCAATTTCCAAATCCTCAACTTTCTTTAGTACTACTTCCTAAAAAAACTTATTTGCCTTCTCTCACCTTCTCTTTGCCTTTCCTACTTCCCTTTCCAAGTCTCTAAAAATGAAAGCATACCTTTCAAAGGTCAAAAATCTTACTAAGGTACATTGACTCAGGGTGTAAAAACCCTTGGTGCTAAGCAAGGCAACAATTTCAAAAATTGATGTCCAGGAATTTTCTTTAAGTCAAGGCCCTGTGCTACCCCTTCCCCATCCATCTCACTAAGAGCTGCATTTCCAATAAAGTTTATGTTTTAAGTTTAATAATGATAAATACCATAGGCTTTCACTCATATGTGGAATTTAAGAAACAAAACAACCAAGCAAAAGGAAAAAAAAAGAGAGAGGCAAACCAAGAAATGGACTCTTAATTACAGAGAACAAACCCATGGTTATCAGAGGGGAGGTGGGTGGGGGGATGGATTAAATAGGTGATAGGGATTAAGGAGTACACTTGTGATGAGCCCTGGGTGTTGTACGGACATTTTGAATCACCATATTGTATACCTGAAACTAATATTATACTGTATGCTAACTAACTGGAATTTACATAAAAACTTAAAAAGAGAAAAACCTCTGAATGACACTTAGGCTTTCCCAGTCAAACAATATCATTAATTGACTCAAATCTTTGATCCGTGGAACAAGATATCCTAGGGATAGCAGCACAATCCTATTACATGGTTCATATTGATAGGATGGTTTATGACCTTGATGTTGGATCTCAGGTTACCCTGATTGTGTAATGGCTATTTGAGGCATGTTGTTACAAATAAAGTTTATGAGATCTGAAAAAAATAATAATCACAATATATAAGAGTTTCATGCTGTTTTTATCTATTGTGTTTGCATCACAATTGCAATTGTAACTGAATCCAGAAGATTTTTTATACTTGGAGGCTATGATCACAAAGAAATAAAAATAATTCAATTTCTATTTATGGACAAATCTTTGTTGCAGAGAAATTCAATATGGTGATCAATAGAAGACTTTCAAGTATAAAAATCTATTATGATGGAATACAATTCTGTGGGGAGAATGCAATGGATACTTGATTTCAAGGAGAAGAAAGGAATGATGCAAATTTTCTGAAGGTTAAAGGAAAGTTTACACTTTTGTGTTTAATGTTTGATAGTGGGCATCAAATTGCTCTGGTATTTAGAATCCAATGAAAATCTTTAAAAGCATAATATAAAAGTTTTATTTTAAGTTGTCAATATGTATAGTATACTGGATATTTTACCTTTTGCAACTATTTAAACATGATGAAAAATTTAGATGTCAACCTAAAAATATGTGAGGGAGTACATAGCTTCTCAAAATTCTTCTAGGGGTTATGTGAATAAAAGTTTGAAGATCCCAATCCTATAGGGTTGTTGTGAGGGTGAGGTATAATGTGTGCAAAGCATCTAGGATAATGCTCAGTTAACGCAGCTATTATTTGAGGACTGAGTTCTCATTTTAATCCTCTTTCTTCTTTGGTATTTGATCCGGGGCATTTGATTTCCTCTGCACTTTAGCCTCATTGTCTAGATAAAGGATAAAACAGATGATTGTAAAAACACTTTGGGTATAGGAAGTTAGACAAGTAAGAGTGTACCTAACATCAATAATGTCAGTGGTAGTATTCGTAGTGATGAAAACAGGTATAGACTATAAGTCAAGGCCTATAGCAGATATGCAATAAATGCTTGTCAAATTAGTGAATGAATGCTATAAGGAACCTTGCTAGAATGAAAGACCATATACCCATTTATTGGGCACCTTCTCTAGTACCTGCATCGGTGTTTTAAAAGCCCAATTTGGACATTTTCTCATAAAGATAAAAGGAGTAGGCAATAAAATCCTTCCCTGGGACGTGGCTACTCATTAATTTTCTGAAGGCGTTTCTTCACTGGATTCTTTACCAAACTGCAGTATAGTGTAGTGGTTAAGAGCAGTGCCTCTAGAACCAGCCAGGTTAGGCTCAAGTTCAAACACAGCCACTTAAGTAGCTGTGTGTCTTTGGGCAAGTCATTTAACTTCTGTTCAACTCAGGTATCTTTACATGGGTATAGTAAGAATACTAACCTCATAGGATTGTTTTGAGGGTTAGTGAAATGGGTTTATAGAATTATAGGTTGTGTGGAGGGTGGAAGAATGTTGCCCCCAAATATGTCCATGTCCTAATCCCTGGTACCTGTGAATATATTACTTTATGTGACAAACAAAATAATCGCAGCTGTGATTAAGTTAAGGATCTTGAGACAGGGAGATTATCCTGAGTTAGTTGGTGGGTTCTTATGAGTGAAAGTGGGCAGGAGAGTCAGCGTCAGAGCAATGCAGTGGGAGAGACTTGATCAGGCATTACTGGCTTTGAAGATGAAGGAAGAGGGCTATGAGGCAAGGGATGTGGATAGCTTTTAGAAGCTGGAAAAGGCAAGGAAGTGGATTCTCCCCTGGAGCCTCCAGAAAAGAACACAGCCCTCTGACATCTTGGTTTTGACCCGGTGAGGTCCATTTCGGATTTCTGACTTCCAGAACTCTAAGATAATAAATTCATGTTGTTTTAAGTCACCAAGTTTGTGGTAATTTTTTACAGCAGAAATAGGACACCCATGCAGGTGGGTTAGCCATTATTACCCTATTTACAACCCCCTTCAGTTCTGGCTTTTCTTGGCTTTCTTCACAGGGCCATGTAATCTAAACACTTCTCCACAATAAAAATGGATCCTTCTGCCCACGTACACACGATTTTCCACCGCGAAGCTGCTCTTAATCTCAAGGCATCCACCTGTAAGAGTAACCCCAGTTCTCCCACCTTGGACAACGAACAAAAGGTCTCTTAGCCAAGCTGCAAGACAATTTATAACATCCTCTTCTTAGGTTTTCCACTTACACATGGAAAATCATGTGCTTTAATGAACAACCTATGCAATGAGTTGAATCACAAAAACCATGCTCTGAGGTCCTATTCAGAATAAAGTGAATTCCTAATTATGGCCTCCCTTCCTTTGGCGGGGGGTTCTGAGCCTAACATTGAGATCCTAGAGTAGGCGTCAACCCTTGAGGTTGTCCAGGTCGAGGGCCCATGGGAATTCAAACACGGGGATCAGGACAAATGGGCAAGGGAAGGGAAAAGGAAGTTGCTCCCTCAGAGGGAAGCTGGAAAGAGAGTAAGGAAAAAAAAAAAAAAAAAAAAAAAAAGAAAGAAAAAAAAAGACAGCCAAGTAATGGGAAGTGAGAGATGGCCTCCCACAACCGACGCCTCCCGGGTTCTCTCGCTCGTTTCGGAAACTTTTCCTCTTAGGCTCCAGTGCGGCGCACCTGCCCCTCGAGGCTGGGCCTGGGGAGCGAGCCTGGGGCAGGCTGGGAAAGTCTTGCTAGGAGAGCCTCCGCCCTGGCGGGGTGGTGGGGAGATCGCAGGGAGGAGTCATGGGGCGAGAAACGGAAAGACTACATCTCCCAGGCCGCCACGCTTTCCAGCTGGAGTCCTAGGGCGCCGACTGCTCCCCAGTTTCCGTAGGCAAGCGCCAGGCTACCGCAGCTATTGTGCGCAGCGATATCGCCCTCCTCTTCCCTCTCGGGTGTCTCGGGAGGAAGGCTACGTCTCAATTGCCGCCGGGGCTTAACCCCTCCGACGCCTAACAGGACAGCAGGCCGGCTCCCTTGGACCAGGAAGAACTCTTGGGAGCGAGAACACTCTGGTCACGCAATCCCAGGGTGCGAGGAAGACAGCCGAAGAAGGAGCCCGAGGGCTGGGGCTCGGCACAAAGGTTCGCTGGGGCGGGGCGGCAGCTCTGGCTTTAAGAAGGGGGAGGGGATAGTGCAATCAGGGTTGCCCGCGGAGTTCGGCAAAGGAAATCTTCGGCTAGCTCGGGAACGAGGAGCGAGGAGAGCAGGCTTCCAGGACCAGCGCCCACCCCAGCCTCCACCCCGGGCGGGCCGAAGTGTCACGTTTGCAGTGGCTCAGGAAGGACTCCCGCTGGTCTCCGGAGGCAGGCTGGGCTGCCTGTCGGGGGAGGCAATGCCTTGGGGGCATGCTGCTTGCTAGGCAGAACCCCTCCGGGGTCGGGCTGCATTAGTTAGCTTTCTGTGTCATCTGAAGCAATTGCCGGCCGCCCGCTTCTGGCACAGACCAGCCAGCTTTACCCAGGAATCTCCACGGAACAGGTACCTGTCCTCCAAAGGGAGGGAGGCTACGAGTTTCCCAGGCGGGTCCCGCGCTCAGTTCCTCCCATCTGCTCCCCCCTACTGTGCCGCTGATGCTCTTGGTCTTTGTGTCTTTCCTCTCTCCTTTCAGCCCTCGCCATCAGAACCATGGGGCATCCCCCGCTGGAGTTCAGCGACTGCTACCTGGACAGCCCCGATTTCCGCGAGAGGCTCAAGTGTTACGAGCAGGAGCTGGAGAGAACCAATAAATTCATTAAGGACGTCATCAAGGATGGCAACGCGCTTATCAGCGCAATGAGAAGTAAGTGGAAGGTTTCGATGGATGAGCTGTTTCCCTGAGCTAGTGGCTCTGGCCTTTAAGCTCTTCCACACCGCAGGGGAAGGGAGGATTCACGGTGCTTCCCAATCCAGTTCTCTGGGGCGAGTGGGTTTCTGAACACTTCGGAAGCGGGGTCAGTTGAAGTGGAAGGTGGTGGTTGTAACTAGAACTTTGGTGGCCTTGACTTTGTAAGACTTGATCTGTACCTGTGCCAAGGACCCTCTTGCTCTCCGACTATCCTTACTTGGCAGATTGGTGTTCGGAAGGGATAATTTGCCTGTACTGTTGCTCATGTTTAGTACTCATGTCTTGGGTAAGGAGACATTCAAGCTGACCAAGGAACTGCCCTATGCCCTAGCACCTCCTAAAGAAGAGAGGTTTGAAGCCAGCAGCTGGAGTAATGGTTTTGTCCTGGCTTCTGGTTGCTAACGGAGGATGGTGGGGGCAGTTAAAAAAAAAAAAATTACCTGTATCAACCTGTTTTCTAAGGAAAGCACCTTTGCCCCAGTGACTTTTTTCCTTTAAGGTCCTGAGCTATGGTTTTGGTCAGAGTCAGTCTAAGCCCAGAATTATTGGATGGCCTCACGTGCCCCTGAATTCTGCTTGGGGTGAAACTGAGACCTGCCTGGTACCTGGCATAAGGAGCCCAGCCCCCAGGGAGCATACTTCAGGGCCAGGGTTAAGGGCCACTGGTCCGAAGGAACCTCATCTAGCTTGGCTTTCCCAGTGGTCACAGCTGACAGCTGTGGGACCCTACCCCCCTTCCCCACTGTGTGGAGTTTTTATTTCTGCTAGTTGGCAGAAGGCTTGGAGTAAGAGAAAGAATAATAAATATTCCCAACAAGAGTGCAGGCAAGCCAGCCCATTGTGCCAAAGTACATATACCCAGAAGAATGGAGGATAGCGATTGGGTGGAGTGATAGGTTTTTCTCTTCTTGGCTGAAAAGTCGTTGCAAAAAATAAAGTCACTGGTCAGAGTCACTGGTAAATATGTCCTGTCTGCTTATAACTTTGTTCTGAATGGGCTTATCCCCGAAAAACTGTGTCCAGAGTCCAGTGTTGGGGACCTTCTCAAGGCAGATGGAGCCGATGAAGAGCAGGGAGAAAGGCTTGGGAGTGCAGTGGTAACAGCTACCAGCTGGTATTTGTGTGCAGCTCTTTTGCTCCTGGGAATCTGTGCTTTCACTGCCAGTGTTGTCTGCCCACTTTGGTGAGAGTATATCAATTGCCCAAGTTCCTGCTGGTCATTTGATTGAGTTTGATTATTTAATTTTTTTTGTCGTATTGTGGTCGAAACAAGAGCACACTCTTGGCAGCACCTTCAAGATGGGGTATTTGAAATGCTGATCCTTAGAGACGTATAGGCTAGGCTTTGGGGTGTGTTGCCACTTAATAGAACTCACTGAGGGGTTAAAGATATGCAAGTTATGCCACAAAAGTAGTTAGAGAGATTGAGGGTTCATTGAAAGGAAAAGGGGAGAATGTTCGGATTTTTAAAAATTTTTACTCATGATAAACTGCTTGGTGTAGTATCTACAGTCAAATGTAGCTCATCATAAGCCCCAGGAAGGGAATGGTTTTGTGAAGTGTATGGTAAGCTGAAATTGTTTGTGCTAAAAAGTGACCAGCTACAGAGAGATTAAGATTAACATTAACGTTTGAGGAAGGGCAGATTTTTGTATGCTAGGGGCAAGTAGTGGTTCTTATACTCTTTCCTTCTTCTCTGAGACTGAGACTGGTAAGAGTCAACAGTTATGCAGGCCTAAACCTTTGCAGATGGGTGGAAGATCCAAGAAATAGTTTGGCCCATGGTGTTTCTTGATATTCAGGGTGGTTTTCTGTTTCCGAATATACATAGAAAGCCAAAATAGGGCAGGGAGGAAATAAAACCCAGCAGCTAACCCACACTCCATTTCTTTTCCTTTAAGTTGTATGATTCTAAAAACATGATTAGATAGAGGCAAAGGCGGGATGTTTCCCACTGTCTTGACCACAGTAATGTTTATACTCCCACTCTACTTCCTCACACTGTGCTAGCTTTTTGAGAATAAGTGGGGAAGCAAAACAAAGGTATGCTTTTGCTTTGTGTGGAGGAAACAGGAAAAGAGAACCCTGGAACTGGAGTTAGAAGACGTGGCTTGGCTTCGCCATCTTGGAATAAGATGGCACAGATTGCTGACTTCATCTGTTAAATAGGGGTGATTATACCCATCTCACAGGGTGGTTGTGAGACTCAAAGGAGTTAATGGATTATGAAAGTGCTTTTTGAATGGAAACAGCTAAACATAGAACGTTGTTGATAATATGTCTTTAGGCTAATAATGTAGCTGCTGGTGAGTGTGTATTTTTCAGTAGGTTTCTGAAGGGAAATGAATAAGCAGAAGTAGTTGGAAACATATTTTTTGCTGTCATCTTATTGGAAAATGTCACTCCCTACATTGGCATGTCTCAGCGATTAATTTTGTATTCACGTGTGGGGATTCATTTTGGCATTTGGAGCTTGGCATTAACGTCAGAAAGAATGACACCTTTCCATTTAACTCACTAAATTGACTAGCAAATCAAATGGCTAGTGTTTCTAGGAACCAATGAAACTTGGTGCATTGTGCTGCAAAAACTAGCTGCAGTTTTTGTTAAAGTTGCTAGCCTAGGTGGAACTGGATTTCTACATTTATCCTACTTGTGTCTGATTTTGTACAGAGCTCCAGATAAGGTTTAAGTCACAACTTCGTGTCATGATTTAGTCATTAAACATAGGTCCCTTTTGAATATTTAGATTTACTTACATCTGTACTCAGAGGTAATTGATGTTATGAACAATACTCAACATGTCTCCCTTGGGGAAGTGGTTGATTTCCCCCCTTTAAATGTGATTTATTTATAATCGTTGGGGTACAAGATGATGATTATAACTTAAACTAGTGGAAAATAAAAGCACCATGACTCTGAAAGGTGAACATATTGCCCGCTTTTCTGTTTGTCCTTTGTTTTTATGTTGGCAGTTTTGGTCCCTGGTGGTGTTTGAATATTTTCTAAGCACTCAGGCTAGGAATTACTCAGAACAAGTGACGTGGCTCCTGCTTATATCACAAGGCAACATGATACACCTAATAAATGATATATATAGTTCAGTGAACACATACCATTCATTCAGTAAATACTTGTGCACATACTATATTCAAGCCACTGTGTTCAGGGCTGTCACAGATGTGGCAGGCTTAGTCATACATGGGTCCTGCCCTCAGAGAGTTCCTAGACTAGTAGGAGAGAAAAGACATGGGTAGAGATCACTATCCTGTAAGGCAGTAGATATGGATCAGAGCCATAAGAATGAAACAGGTGGGGCGCCTGGGTGGCTCAGATGGTTAAGCGTCTGCCTTCGGCTCAGGTCATGATCCCGGGGTCCTGGGATCGAGTCCCGCGTCGGGCTCCCTGCTCCTTGGGAGCCTGCTTCTCCCTCTGCCTCTCTCTCTCTCTCTGTCTCTCATGAATAAATAAATAAAATCTTAAAAAAAAAATTATTTCAAGAATGAAACAGGTGGATATCAGGGCACAGGACACCAGCAGGAGAGCTCATTTCTTGGTGGGAGGGCAAGGAAAAGGAAAGGAGGAAATGGCATTGGAATTTGACAGAATTCATACTTACTGCTTGTTTAACTGTTCCCAGTGCCAGGCATTAAAATATTTTAATAGCCTTATGAGATAAGGATTATTATTCCCATTGTATAGATGAGAAAACTGAAGTTCAGAGGTGCTAAGTAACTTCCTCAACAAATAAGGGCGAGAGTCTGAATTAGAACCCAGACCTGACTCTAAAGGCCCTGCTTATACTTTACTGTGTTGCACTGTATTCGGGATGAGGCATTTCATGTAGTAGGAATGACTTAGAAGATATAAAGGGACAGCAGATAATTGAAGTCATCTGCAGTGGATAGGTTGCAGGAAGGACGTTTTGGGAGATGAGGTTGGACTGGAAGGTTGAGGCCTTAATTGTGCAGGGACCTGTTAAATACTTCAGATTTTTCTTTATAGATAGAGGGAATATTAAAAATGTTTTTCGTTAGGAGAGAGGCATGGTGGCAACTGCCTTCGGCTCAGGTCATGATCCCAGGGTCCTGGGATCGAGCCCCGAATCGGGCTCCCTGCTCTGCGGGAAGCCCGCTTCTCCCTCTCCCACTCCCCCTGCTTGTGTTCCCTCTCTCGCTGTGTCTCTCTCTGTCAAATAAATAAATAAAATCTTTAAAAATTTTTTCATATGTCATAAAATATTCTTCTGCTTTTGAATTTTTCAACTGTTTAAAAACATAAAAACCATTCCCACCTCAGCTAGGGGAGGGAGACATGCAAAAATAGGCAGAGGGTTGGGTTTGTCTGTCTGGTAGTAGTTGGCAGACCTCTGATATAACTAGTCAACCTAAAAAACCCTAATTGGATTTTTATTGGTAAGGCAATGAAAATAGCTAATGGTAGAATATAATGCCATATTTCACATTTCCATCAACTAGGTTTCCTTTGCTGTGCTGTTAATTGTGCCTGATCCGGATTCGGGGATCACAGGTTCAAGTGCTGTCAGAGGCCAAGGAGAAAACAGAAAAGTATAAAGCTGTTGGAAATGGGTTAATAGGGCTGGAATGATTGGGGCAAAATACAGCAGCCTCACCCCATTCAAATGGCCTTTACTTTTTTTTTTTTTTTTAATGTGCCAACTAAATAAAATACATTCAGAGCCTATATTTAATCAGATTGCAACTCCTGAGCTAGATGATCTAACTCTATTAGTCTATGAGTCTTGGATGCTTATATGCTAGGGAAATGAAAGGCAATAGTCTCCAGATAGAGATTTCTCTGGGGAAGCACTACTGGGCACTGTTTCCATATGAGCAGAGACAGAATGATAGTATAATGGGGAACAATCTCTAGACATGACGATTAGATACCTGGGTATGGTTCTGTTACTAATGGGATCTGTGACCTTCGTAAGTCATTTTTTTGGGGCCCCAGGTCTGCAGCTTTATAAAGGTAGGGGCTGGGCAGGAGATCTGTAAGCTCACTTTCAGCTCTAACATTCCATGGCTTTTGTTTTGTTTTGTTTTGTATTGCATATTGTGGTTTAATCATTTGGGAAAGAAATGACTAACCCAATTATAGGAACTTATTTTATGCCTACATAAATTTTCACATTATTGTAGTGTACATGTCAGTATTTAGTTAAATAGAAACATTTAAACAAAAATTTTAGTCTTTCAAAAACCAAGGATAGCATACATTATGTATGTTTGTATATATAAAGCAGATGTCAGAAAAAAAGAATTATATCACTAAGCCTACCCATGTACATGTACAGTCACACATACATAGGCTGTCTGGGACTAATGAAAACTTATGTTTTAAAAGAATACAAAAGAGGGGTGTCTGGCTGGCTTAGTCAGTAGAGCATGGGGCTCTCGATCTTGGGGTCATGAGTTCGAGCTCCATGTTAGGTGTACGGATTACTTACATAAATAAACTTCAAAACATTAAGAAAATAAAAATATAAAAGATGCATTCTGTACTAAAAATGTACATGAAGTTGATAAAGTAGAAATCATATAATTTCTATAGCTTTTATAACCTAGTCTTAAATTCTTTAAAAATGTCCACTTTCTTATATTCTGTACTTTTAAAGACAAGAGTTTTAGATGTTTACATTAAGGTGACCTTTTGGGGTATCTGTTCACCTCTTGCTTTGGCAACTGGGGCACCTGTCTGGTAAGTGCTTTCTTGGAAGGACGGATTGATTCCTTCTGTGAGGCAAATTTGATCTTGAATATCAATGGGGAGCCATCTCTAGCTTGACACAGAGAGTACCTGGTTGCTAGTTCCAACTCCTGTCACTAGCTTGCTGTATGACATTGAATAAGTCTTTAGCTTTGTGAGCCCGAGTTTTCCCATTTGTAAAATTAGAGTTTTGGTCAGTAAGCCTTAGCATTCCTCCTGGCTTTATCATTCTCTGTTTTCTGGGCTGCAACTGTCTTGCTCATAGTCAAGCAGCCTAAATTGATTCTGTTATAAACTTTAGAGCCAATTCACCTTTACTCTGGAAGAGTAGGCAAGGGGAAAATCAAACTGATATGTCTAGCATAAGTAGATGACTTGACTCGTGCTAACTTATCTGATTATCTTCTTGATGAATGCTTCCTGAAAGGTGTTGCCTGATGGCCTTTCATTCTGTCCTGAATAGCTCTCTAGTGAGAGAACCCAAAGCTTTTAATTCCTTTGGGGTAGGTATAGTGTCATGGTGTGCAGGGAGGAGTTGGTGATGTAATATACATTCTCAGCAGATATCCTGTCATTACCTTGGTGATATTTAATTAGTGCCTTAGAACACATGGGGTTATTTTAGATATTCTCTGAAGTCAGACCAATGTAATGAGTATGTCATATGGTACAGTTGTTAGTAAGTGTTAACCGGTGTCGAATGGAATTTGGTGGAGGCATTACTGCCATGTTCATTGAAGGCCCTCAGGAAACCAGATTCCAAAGTCTAAAGTAGTTGCACTAGTAGTGCTGTAGGGACTTGGGAGGAAAAGGGAACCAAACCAGCCTTTCAGTATGACCATTTATAAGAAGTTTTTTGTTGGGGGGAATGGGGGGTGGTGTTGGGATGGGGTAGGGAATGTTGTGGCTTAACCTGCTTGTTAAGAGAAGTTTTTCAGAGTTAATAGTGATGAAGGGAAGTTACTTTTCAGCTTAATTTTTATAGCCTCACTTGTTAAAGCATAGCCACAGTCTTGTTTATTCTGGTATCTGTTTCTCTAATCATTTACTATAGGAATTTTCTAAAGCCCATGAAGATCTAGAAGGAAATATGGGTTTCCAGGGGAGTACCCTGGAAATCTTGAGCTGATTTTTTTTGCTAGTGGGGTAGAGAGCCCACATGATGCTTTATTGGACTTGCATCAAGTGCTAAAGCCTTGCACAATGTAAAGGCATTTCAATTTAATTCAACATGGATTTGCTAAGCACTTATATGTGTCAGGTACTATCCTGGAAATTGGGGGAATAATGGTGAATAAGGCTGCTATGGGCTCTCCCTCTTGGAGCATACATAAAACATCTGATTGCTCATTTAAATAATTTAATTACAATTGTAAGCATAGCAGTGAAAAGTTCAGGGTATGATGTATATTCTATCACATGTCACAAGGAGGATCTTTGTGGGGGAGAAAAGGGAGTTAGACTATGGGGATGTAACTGTCCATAGGAAAAAGAATGAACTGAAAAAGGAAGAGTTCGTAAGTCAAAGCTACCTGTCTTACTACCCTTCCCTTGGTAGTTAATGGTCCTGGCTAATGGTAGTTAATAGATACTTCAAATGAGTGGAAATTTTCTCAGAAACAGACAGGGTGTAGTACATTTCATGGGGTCTTCAGCGAAAATCTAAAGTACCTACTATCTCCTTTTATAAGTATATTACAGTTTTTTTTTTTTTGATTGGTAACACATGAGCATGGTACAAAATTCAAAAGGTACAAAAGGCTAAACCTTCTGCCTCCTCTTATGTCCCAGTTCCCCAGTTCTCCAGCCTAGCAGCAACGGCGGGTAGCTGTTTGTTTATTCTTTAAAAAGAGTTTACCCCATTGCTTCTTTTAACTTCTGTTTCCTCAGGAGTGTGTTTCATTGTAGGCAAATTTCCAGCCACACTGGGGCAAGATTTCTTTAAAATTGTGTTTGGAGGGAATGGTAGATTAAATACCTCAGAAAATCAACTCTGTAAAAGCAAAAAGGACACTGGCAAAAATTATCAAAATTAATTTTTTCAGAACTCTGGAAATTAACCAAAAGGCTTGCAACAATCTAGAGTGTTTACTGATGAAAAGATGTTGAACCTTTGTAGCAGCAGGGTTTGTGGCATTTTAACTTAACCTGTCTCATTTTCCCTTCTCCATAGTTTTGGGGTAACCTTGAAAACCAACAGCCTCATAACCACTTTAGCTGTGGAAACCAGCCCTTTTAGCATCTGAGGGGGAAGACTGGGTTTGTAGCTCCTCAAGAACTCACATACCCAGAGTCTTGTCGCTATTTAACCTGTCTCAAAGCTACCTAGAAAAGCCCATTTATAGGACTTCTCTTTACTTCACCTGACTTAGGGCTAGCTCAGTGAGAAAAGTTCTATCCCTAGGGTGTTTAACATTACAGCTGCGTGAGACTGCAATACCAGTAGGGCAAGCAAGAGCCTGGCCAAAAACATGAAAGGAAGAAATAGGGAATGAGATACCCACTGGGGGCTTTGGAAAGCTCTGACATATTCTTGGAGATCTAGAAGGCCATGTGCATGCCCAGGACTATGCATGTGCCTAGAAAAGACCTCAGAGGGCTCTAATTTCTCCCCTATGTCCGAACTTGAGGCAGAGTTGTGAAGTACCTGGCTGAGTGTTGAGGGAATGTCCCGACATACACACAGAACCCCTTGGCAAAAGGTGGCAGTCTTAATGGTTCAAGACATTTAAGAAGGTCTCTGAAAAGTCACTAGCTGGCCACTAAGCTAACCAAGCAGAGATGTCAGTGGCAAGGAATACAAGGAATACAAACATTACAGAAATAGTCCAAGAAAGACACTAAACAAAGCAACAACAACAACAACAATAGCAACAAGACCTGGGTGGGAGTCAGGATCTGATTTCCAGAGGTACCACATTATATATATATATATATTTTTAAGATTTTATTTATTTATTTGACAGAGAGAGATGGAACACAAGCAGGGGGAGTGGGAGAGGGAGAAGCAGGCTTCCCGCAGAGCAGGGAGCCCGATGCGGGGCTTTATCCCAGGACCCCGGGATCATGACCTGAGCTGAAGGCAGATGCTTAATGACTGAGCCACCCAGGCGCCCCCACATTATATTGTTTAAAATGCCCAATTTTCAAAAAAAATAATCAGGCATACCAAAAAAATATGACCTCTATGTAGGAAAAAAAGCAGTCAGTAGAGACTGTCCCTGATGTGGCCTAAATGTTGGAATTTAGACAAAAAATTTAAATCACCTAATATAAATATAATCAAAGAAATAAAGGAAACCATGTCTAAAGATTTAAAGGAATTCATGAGAACAATGTATCAACAAAGAGACACTACAAACAAATAAATATTATAAAGAAGAACAAGAGAAATTCTGGAGTTGAAAAGTAAAATAGCTGAAATGAAAAATTCACTAGAGAAGTTCAGTAGCAGAATTGAGCTTGCAGAAGGAAGAGTAAGGAACTTGAAGATTGAGATTATCTAGTTTGAGCAAAAGAAAGAAAAAAAAAATGAAGAAAAATGAACAGAGCCCCAGAAACTGTGGGACACCATCAGGTATATAAGATATGCATAATGGAAGTCCCAGGAGAAAATAGATTGAAAGGAGCAGAAAGAATATTTGAAAAAATAATGGCCTAAAATTTCCCAAATTTGATGAACAACACTAATCTCCAGGTTCAGGAAGCTCAAAAAGCTCCACATAGGAGAAACTAAAGGAGAGCCATACCTAGATAGGTTATAGTTAAACAGTTAAAAACCAAAGACAGAGAGAATCTTGAAAGAAGCAAGAGAAAAGTAACTCACCAGGTAAATGGGATCCTTAAAAGATTAAAGGTAACTTATCAAGAACCATGGAGACCAGGAGGCAGTGCTGCTGAAATTCAAAGTGCTGAAAGAAAAATAATGACAACCAAGAATTCTGTATTCATGAAAACCATCCTTCCTCCTTCAAAAACAAAGGAGAAATTAAGACATTCTCAGGTAAACAGAACCAAAAACTGAGAATTTGTCACTAGCAGACCTGCCCTATAAGAAATACTAATGGGAATCCTTCAGGATGAAATGAAAGAATGATGAATGGTAACTCAAATCTGTACAAAATATGAAGAGTACAAGTAAATATAACTATATATGAAGACATAAAGACAGTATAACTGTCTTTTAGTAATTCTTTTTTTCCCTCCCTGATTTAAATGACAGCTGCATAACGCAGTATTTACAAAGCTATGTTGATGAGCTTATGATATATAAAGATGCCATACATATGACAATACAGCACAAAGCAGGGGAGAGGAAACAATTATACTGGCACCATTGTTTCTGTATGCTTTCTAAATTAGGTTAAAATTAATCTGAACCAGATTGTCTTAAATTAAGATGGTAATTGTAATCCCGAGGTCAGCCACTAATAAAACAACTAAAAAATATATAGTGAAAGAAACAAGGGAATTAAAACAGTACACTAGACAATATTTAACACAGAAGAAGGTAGTAATGGAGGAATAGAGGAAACAAGATTAAGATATATCAAAAATAAATGATAGACATAAATCCTGCCTATCTGTAATTATATCAGGTGTGAATGGAATACACACTGCAGTAGAAAGGCAGGAATTAGCAAAATGGATAAATTGATTAAAATATATACTGTCTTTAAGAGACACATTTTAGATTCAGAGACATAAATGGTTGAGAATAAAAGGATGGAAAAATATGCCAAGCAAACAGTAACCAAAGAGAGTTGTGGTGGCTATACTAATATCAGACAATGTAGATTTTTTTATTTTTTATTTTTTTTTAAAGATTTTATTTATTTATTTGACAGAGAGAGACACAGTGAGAGAGGGAACACAAGCAGGGGGAGTGGGAGAGGGAGAGAAGCAGGCTTCCCACGGAGCAGGGAGCCTGATGCGGGGCTTGATCCCAGGACCCTGGGATCATGACCCGAGTGGAAGGCAGATGCTTAATGACTGAGCCACCCAGGCGCCCCAATGTAGATTTTTTTAAAAAAGATTTTGTTTATTTATCTGAGAGAGAGCGAGCAGAGAGAGCAGCAGAGGGAGAGGGACAAGCAGATTCTGTGCTGAGTGTGGAGCCCGAAGCAGGGCCCAATCTCATGACCCTTGAGATCATGACCTGAGCTAAAACCAAGAGTCAGATGCCTAACTGACTGAGCTACCCAGGTGCCCCCAGACAACATAGATTTTAAGACAAAATATTTTTGACATACAAAGAAAAATATTTTATAATGGTAAACACAGTCCATGTATCAGGAAGATATAAAATTATAAACATATGCACCTAACAACAGAGCCTCATAATACATGAAGCACAAGTGACAGAATTGAAGGGAGAAATAGATACTCTAAAAATAGTAGTTGGAGACTTCAGTATTCCACTTTCAATAAGGAATAGATTAACTAGACAGAGATCAGCAAGTAATAGAAGACTTGAACAATACTATAAACCAACTAGACCTCTTACAGGTATTTGTAGAACACTCTACATGACAACAGCAGATACACATTCTTCTCAAGTGCACATGGAACATTTTTCAGGATAAACCTTCTGCTAGGCCACAAAACATGTATTTATTCACATGAATCATATTCTCTAGCTACCGTGGAATTAAATTACAAATCAATAACAAAAGGATACTTAGGCAGTTCACAAATATGTGGAAATTAGTTATCAGACTCCTAAGTGTCTTTTGGGCCAAAGAAATCATAAGGGCAATTAGCAAATACTTTGGAATGAATAAAAATGAAAAATGCCAGAAATTATGGGATGCAGGAAAAGCAGTGCTTAGAGGAAAATTTATAGCTTTAAACACCAACATCAGAAAAGAAGGGAGATCACATTTCAGTAATCTAACCTTCCACATCAAGATACTAGAAAAAGAACAAACTAATCCAAAAAAAAGTAGAAGGCAAGAAGAGATAAATATAAAGTGGAATTAAATGAAATAAGGAATAGGAGAGCCATAGAGAAAATTTAAAAAAATCAAAAGTTGGTTTTTAAAAAGACCAACAACATTGAGAAATCATTAGCTAGACTGGCAAAGAGAAAAGATAGAAGATTGAATTATTAAAAGCAGGAATGAAGGAGGGGACACTACCAACCCTATAAAAATTAAAAACAAAAAAAAGAAAGGGAATACTATGAATAACTTAATGCCAATAAATTATGTAATTTAGATGAGATGGTCAAATTTCTAGGAAGACACAGACTACCAAAATTGACTCCACAATAAATGGAGAATCTGTATAGACTTACAACAAGTAAAGATATTGAATTAGTAATCAAAATACTACCCACAAAGAAAAGCCCAGGCCTAGCTGGTTTCATTGGTGAATTCTTCCAAACATTTAAATAAAAATTAATACCCATCCTTTGCAAACGAGAGAGAGAACACTTCTTAACATATTCTCTGAGGCCAGTAGTAGCCTGATAGCAAAACTAGACAGCACAAGAAAATAAAACTATAGACCATAATCAAGTGGAATTTATCTCAGGAATCTGAAGTTAGTTTAACATCTGAAAATCGATCAATGTAATAATGCACCAAATAATTGAAATAAGAGAAGAAAACATATAATAGATACAGATATATTTTTTTAAAGATTTTTATTTATTAGAGAGAGAGCATGCTCAAGCACGAACTGGGGGAGGGGCAGTGGGAGAGGGAGAAGCAGACTCCCCACTGAGCAGGGAGCCATGATGCAGGCCTCCATCCCAGGAACTTGGGGTCATGACCTGAGCTGAAGGCAGACACTTAACCGACTGAGCCACCCTGGTGCCCCCATATGATACAGATATTTTAAAAACCTTATTATGTTAAAAACATTAAAACTAGGTATATCAGGTTAGTGGTTGTTTAGGACTGGGGGAGAGGGTCGTGATGTATTATGACTGTTAATAGGCGAAGGATTTCTGTTTGGGGTTGTGAAAATCTTCTAAAATTAGATTGTGATGATAGTTGTACAACTCTGTGACTATACTAAAACCCACTTAATTGTACATTTTAATGAGTGAATTTTGTGATATGTGAGTTATATCTTAAAGCCATTTTTTTTTCACATTGTGCATGTGAAACAGAGGTGCTTGGCTTATAGTCCTACTTTTTCCTTTGGTTCTTATAGAATAACAGACCTGGAAGGTTGTTTAGGAAACTTTACATCCACTCTGTTGAGTTTATGTCTAGGGAAAAGGAAGCCAAGAGAACTGACTCCTTCAGGGACCTAGAGCTGGCATCCAGATTGGGACCAGAATCAGATTTCCTGGTTTTTAATTCTAAGGTTCTTTTTATACTGTACTCTAAAGCGGGTATCTTGCATTAAAACTGCCTGGATATTTTTTATTGGGACTGGGGGTACTTTTGTTTGAAATGACCCAGTTGGCAGTAAAGAACTGGACCAGTAGTAAGTTTCCTTTCATTCCCTCCCCTCATCATGGCTGGGATTAGGGGTTTCCCTGTTAAGCAGTCTAGCCTCAATTTAATTAGGATCTGGTTGTGTTTTCTGTCCTTTGTCATAGAAGAACGGCTATACATTCTGATGGTGTGACACCGTCCTCATTGTTTCCTTCCCTAAGAGCCTACACCAGCTGGTTAGGCAGTTCCAGAGGCCTCCTCTCTTCTCTGCTCATTTGTTGATGTCTTTTGGCAAAAGCAGCTGCTTTTCTTGTAGTGGGTAGTGTCTAATTGGGAAATGTGTGGCATTACTAAAGGGTGACAAAGTCCTCCCCCCCTATTATTTTTATCGTAAGGCAGCATGAAATTTCTCCTCTAAGTGACAAGCAGTAGGCCCCACACTATAGTACCATATTAGGAACTTAAAGGCAGTTCTTTGCAAAAGGTTTTCATTAAGGACTTCCCAGAAATAGGAGGGCCACGTTTCAGCTTCCAACTCTCTTTCCAGAGCCAGGCTGTCGTGGAAAAGCCTTTCCATGTGATTGGAAAAATATGTATTTTGCATGTGGCAGTTGACAGCTGGGGACTAATCCTGAATTCATCCGTCCTGAATTCATTAGGTGGAGGGAGGGTGGTGAGTAACAAGCCATCAAGGTGTTTTATAGCTGCCCCTTACAACTTTTGTCTAGAGCAGGAGAAAAACTCCAAAGGGAGTTGTAGAGAGAATGTCCTTGTCACCATTGTCACCATGCTGAATTTCTCTTGCTCTGAACATGGTAAATATTGATAGCTCTCCATGTCTGGTTTGTCTGGAGAGATCTCTCTTCTAGAATCCCCGACCATGCCCAGTGTTTCAGGGTTTATGGGAATGATTATTCTGTTATGGCACTAAATAGGAAAGCAAAAGGTTATCAGTGTGCTAATTGGGTAACAGCTCAGCCAGGGATTGTATGGCTGCACTAGCAGAAAGGAAGGGGAGGGAAAGCTGGGACTTCTTGGCATTTTGTTTGCTTTTCCTTTGTGAAAAGCAGTTGCTGTTAATTTCCTTTTCTTTTTGACTAATGGGCCCAATCTTGCTGGAAATGGACGCATAGAGTTCCAAGGGCCCTTCAGAGAACATTTAACTCTTTCATATTTCAGATGAAGAAGCAAACTTAAGAGGGGATGTTCCTTGTCTAAGATCATGGAGCCAGTTAGTCAGAGAGTCAGTACTGGAACTCAGTAACCAGTCCCCTCTCCTGGGCTCTGTGCAATATCACTGTGCCTCACAAAACACTCTACTCTTCACAGCCTCTGCTGAGCCTATGATTTTTTTCAGAATCACTTTCAGATTGTGAAAGAAAAGACTTCTTTTCTCTTTACTGCCTCTTGCCAAGAATGCACCTCCAGTGTTGGCCTAAAGACAGCCGTGCATTTCACAGACCTGCGGGAATGGAGTAGGGGAAGGAAGGTTCAGGAAGGCTGAAGTTACTGCTGTACTTTTTCTAGTTGGCTCTTGCCTAGCTTGATGAAGCAGATCAGGAGAACGATCTTTTATAATAGAATTCCCCTCCAGATATGTGGAATTTAGAGAATCCAATTATGCATGAGGAAGAAGTAATTCTAATACAAATTGAGTTGTGTTTCAGGTATGGTGAAGTTTGTGCTGGGCAACAGCAAGGCTGGGATCTGTGAACGTGATCTTACTCGGGTTGACCAATTACCTGGATGTGGATATAGATATAGGCATAAACTGTGGATATAGATATGGGTATAAATTAACATTTGCAAAGCACTTTATGGTATACAAGGCACTTTCACATACGTTATGTAACTTAATCTGGGAAGGAAAATGTTCTCTCCATTTTATAGATGAGGAAACTAAGGCTTAGAGAGCTTAAGTACTTTCCCACTGCTGGTCAGTAGTAGGACTAAGCCTTAGATTTTCTGAGTAATCTTTCCGCTGTTCCACATTGCTTTTTTTCCCTTTAACGATGAAAGAGAATATAAGTGCTATTCAGAGGAACAGATAGTTTAGAAAGAACAGATATGAAAAAGAGATAAGTCGCCTTCTGTAGAGAAACAGGAGTAGCCACCAGTATGCGTGTATAGGGGAAGTGGCCATTAAGAAAGGTTTGAAAGCTGGAGAACAGCAGTAAAGAAGTGGGTAGCTGGGACGCCTGGGTGGCTCAGTCGTTAAGCGTCTGCCTTCGGCTCAGGTCATGATCCCAGGGTCCTAGGATCAAGTCCCACATCAGGCTCCCTGCTCGGCAGGAAGCCTGCTTCTCCCTCTCCCACTCCCGCTTGCTTGTGCTCCTGCTCTCGCTATCTCTGTCTCTGTCAAATAAATAAATAATAAAAATCTAAAAAAAAAAAAAAAAGAAGTGGGTAGCTGGCAGGGCGGATAGCCCAGAGCTCGTGGTAGAGTTTCTGGCATCATCAATCTACTGTGTGCTATTCTGGGAAGGCTGCTGTGAAGAAGACAGTCCAGACCAGTGTAGAGGTCTTTAAAGGAGAATTCTCCGAAGCCAATGGAGGTGGTGAAAAAGAATTGAAGAAGCTTCATATTGATGATGGGTGATGAGGGGGTTGGCCCTGGGCAACGTTCATTACAGATTTGGGATGTAAAATGAAGCTTAAAATAGTACATTAGCTAATAAGGAAGTAAAATAGGTGGGTATTTTAATAGGCCACTTAGTTTTCTATTCTAGAGGTTTCATTGGTGGTGCAGACATTTTTTAGTCCAAGTTATGTGAATGTTGACTTTTAGGGCTAATGCATATCTTGTTTGAAACCAGTTTCATCCTTAGATGGAGTTGTGTGTTTGCACTGATATCATACATAATAATACGTCATAAAAATAATGGAAGTAAAACATCTGTCTTAGTATTTTTCAGTTCGCCTGTTTTACCTACTATTTTAATTTGATCTTTACACCAACCCTAAGAGCTAATCAGGCAGGGTATTATTAGTGTTCCTCTTTATACAGGTGAAGTGACCAGGGGCAACTAATGGTCTCCCAGTATTACGGATGAGGAAGTTGAAATTCAGAGAAGTTAAGTGATTTGCTCAGTTATTCAGCTAATGTGTGGCAAATTGGGGTCCAAACCCGGATTTTCTGGCTCTCAAGGGCTTCAGATTTTATTCTTATTCTAATGTATTCTCTGTAGAATGGGGTCAGTAGTTATGCCTTACAGGGTGGGTTTGGGAAGTCTGTGTCTCTGGCTTTCTTGTATAGTCTCTTGCCATGGTAGGTACCTGATTCTCCCTGATGTGTGTCCCAGCTCTGGCCTGGCTTTGCACTCAGTCCTCTTCTGCTCCTTGAGCCTGCCCTGCTAACACCATTTTCTTATATATCTCACTATCTGTTAAACTCTTACTATTCAGTCTTCTCACTGTTGCCCATTGCCAGATGCCATCTCCTACCTTCTGGATCCTAGGAAGCCCTCTCAGAAACCTTGCCTTTCTGTGCCTTGTTTTTATGCCTAGCCATCTCTTTCTGCTCTGATGACTTACCTGCTACCCTGCGAATTGTGATTTAAAGTCTTTGGACCCCTCCTTCAATCCATGTGTTAGACAGCCCCTATTCAAAGGAGCTCATAAATATTAGGTGTGCCATGGTATTTAGGACCAATCCTTTGCTTCTCTCTTACCCCTGTGCCTTTAATCAGCTTCTGCTTCCCTGGTAATATGAGAATAATTGGCATGTTTCCTGGGCAAAGCCCATTATATAGATTTCCTTTGCAGCAAGCTGTTTTGCCCTGACCCATGTCTGGCATTATTACCAAAGCTATTGCTGGTGTTTTGTCAGGTCTAACAAGTCCAGCAGGATCTGGCTGATTAAAGCATTGAACCAGTCACTGGGCAAGGAGGCACTTGCTTGGCAAGTCTTCTTTCTAGGGAGGATTCTTTTCTCTCAGTAGCAGTCTCATCCTGAAGGAGTAAGTAGTCCTCTTTAGGACTGGCTTTCCCAAAGTGTGGCCCTCCAGGAGCTTCTGGGTGTTCGTGAAGGCTGCTGGACAATTGTGGCTTTGATGTTTCCTAGGGGATACTGTCTGAGTTTCTCCATCAGGCAAGAATTAATAATGTGATGTTTAATAAAAAAAAAATGTATCATTCCATTGGCATATCAGAGAATGTCACTCTGGTCTCTTTTGGATCAGCAAAGACTTTTGTTTTCTAATGGTGACAAGTAGAAGTTGATGGAATGGATACTCACAGGCATCGTATACTTCGAAGTGTTTTGTAGGCTCTGACTTTAAGAATAAGTGATTGAGGGAAACTTTCTAGCCTTGCGCCTTTGCTCTTTGCTCCTTCTTAGAAGTCCTGGGCTGAAGGGAGAGGGGATAAGGAGTTACTTGATTTCTCAAAGAGGTCTCCTTGCTCTGTTTGCACCAAAGCAAGGGTCCGCATACTATGGCTCATGGACCAAATCCTGCCCACCAACTATTTTGTAAATAATGTCTGTTTTTGTAAATAACATTTTATTGGCACAGAGCCACACCCACTTGTTTATATATTGTCTAAGGCTGCTTTTGCACTAAAATGGCAGAGTTAAGTAGTTTCAGCAGAGACAATATAGCCCTTGATGACTAAAATAGTCTGTGTAACACTAATTGGCTATTGTTGGGTAGGGCAAGATACGGAGTTTCTTGAACGTTCCTTGGGCCCTTTAGTTTTTGTCCAGCTTCATCTGGGTTTGTGTAGAGAGGTATATAAGGAAGTGGTTTTAGAAATAGCCTACTTCCTAATACACAATGAAGGCTTAGAATCCATATGGTACTACTAGGTGTTTTTGTTTCTGTTGTTGTTGTTGTTTGAATGGGTAAAAGCCTCCATCATCAGTGATGCATCCCTAATGCCTAGCCCAGGGCCTGACTCAGTCTCCGCTCTGGTCTCAAGAAGCTATCATCCAGGGTTTTTGCTTTCCCCAGTGACCAGTCAGAAGCACATTGCTTCTCCAGTGCAAAAATTGATCATCTTTCAGTATTTGGCCATGAACCCCTGTTTCCTCTTTCCCATTAGAGACCATCATTGGGTAAAAGATCATTGGAATCTTTTACAAATCCCCTGAAGAGTTTGTATGCATTTGTTGATTTTTTTTTAAAGATTTTATTTATTTATTTGAGAGAGAGAATGAGATACAGAGAGAGAGCATGAGAGGGGGGAGGGTCAGAGGGAGAAGCAGACTCCCTGCTGAGCAGGGAGCCCGATGCGGGACTCGATCTCCGGACTCCAGGATCATGACCTGAGCCAAAGGCAGTCGCCCAACCAACTGAGCCACCCAGGCGCCCCCATTTGTTGATTTTGAATTTTGAACTGGTATATTAAGCCCTAAGGTGTAATCTATGGCTTTGCTAGAAGGGAAACGCATGATTTCTGTTGTATGATTTGTCATAAAATAACAAGAATCTTTTCTTCTCCTTGACCAATTTGGGAACTTCTGGTTCATTAAAGGGGCCAGATAGCAGTTCCCTTGAGAGTTAACAATGAAGGTGACAGGACAGGAACCACAAAAGTCACAACTGGGCATGCTGCCCAGTCAGGCTTTCTCCAACTGGTCAGATATTATTTCAGAGGTCCAAAGAAATGGAATGTTATGAACAGGAGTACCTCTCAGCATTCCTGGTGTTTATTTATTCCTTGTGATTAATTGGTATGATTTTGGCATTTTGGTATGATTTAATATAAATTTTAAAAGCATGGCAATTGCTAGATGTGATTTCATGTTATTTGTGGTACCTCTACTAAAATGGAACAGTCTGACCTCTAAAACCTAGTTTTAGAGAATAACCACAAGTTCCCCTATATAAGTAAGGCAATCAGAATTACAGTGTTAGAAGGGGTCTGGGAGGTCATGGAGTCAACAACAGCTCTGTTTACCAGGCACCTACATCAGCCAAAATAGATGAGAACTAGAAAAGGTATGGGTTTAGATTGTGGCCTTAGGGATGTTTTCCATCATTAACTTCTGTCCTTTTGGGAGCACTGGGTACTAGTTTGTTAGGGAAAATATAACTTTTGGATCCCAGGGCTTTAATTAAGTCTTCTATTTTTTTTTTTCTTCAATCTTACCTAAAGGACACTTGGGACTAAAGTAGTTAAAGATACGCTCTTGGTTGAGGTTATGTTACTGAGCTTAGGTTTCAGCATATTCTCTGTCTAGGAAGTAAGAGTTTATCAGCAAAGAATGACATGGCGAGGCTTAGCACAGTAGCTTGATGTTTTGTGTATTCTAGGCACATAGATCTGGGTTAAAATTCCATATTTGCCTTTGACGGCATTTGGCAAGCTACCAGCCTCTTAAAGTCTCAGTTTCCTCAACTATAAATGGAGATAGTAATACCAACCTTGGTCATTGAGTGTATTAATGAAATAAGATATTTAAAAGTAACATGCTCTTCATAATTGTTAGGATCTCCTAAGTATTTTTTAAAAACATATTTGTGGCAAATGCTTGTGCCATAAATAAAGTTAAATTGTAGTAATCAACAACTTGGTTGGAGTTTGGATATGGGCCATTGAGAATTCAAGAATATGTTTTACAAAGAGAAGAGCAAAGGAACATGAGTCATAGTGCTTTCTGTCAGACAGCCCTGCAGAGATGCCCCAATGAAGAGTAAGTAAGGTAGGGACTGATCAGAAAGCCTTCTGATATAGCATATAAAAGAATTTCACTCACAAGGAAGGTATCAGTGTGCCTGATCTTGGTCTCCTTTTCTATAATAATAATTTGAGAAAGATTAGTATTGCTATTTGCAGTTGAGTGTCATATTTTTGCTGCAGTTCTTCTGGCACTGAGCAAGGGAACACTCTTTAGGTCTGGTCAAAATGCCTAACATAGTGCCTGACCCTCAGTATTCTCTAAGTATTCTATTCGAATGAATAATGAGAGCCATTTTACAACAGGTAAATTGAGAAAAAGAACAGTTAAGTGGCTTATCCAAGGAATAACACAGAAATTGTGGCCTTGTCCCTAATGGGACCTGGTCTCCTACTTTGGTTTTTTAACACAAATCCTTCCCTTTCCAGTCTCTCTTTCCTCTTGCCCCATGCATATCATGCAGTATAATGTAAAGGGACTTCCTTCCCCCTCACCAGCTGGTGATCAGCGTCTACCTAAATTAGGAGAGTGGGTTAAAAATGCAGTGAGAATGCTATATGGCAATTCAAAGTACAGTGTTTTAGCTAGGATTTCATAGTTGTTGACATTGCAACAAATAGGGAGGGCCCTTTTTTGTCTCTATAATCAGAGAAGAGGTTGAACAGAGGGGCCTAGGTGGGAGTATGGGGAAGGATGGGTGTCATGGCATGGATTTTATAGGTGTTGACTTTGAAGAAAAGCAGAGTAACAGTGATGTGTGGATATGGGTATAGAGGGTATATCTCATTCTACAGCCTTGGCTCCTTGGATCTGACTACATTCCTCAGGGAGGTGGCATTGATTAAAGTGAGTTATTCTGATAGAGCCACAGGGTAGGGCTAATGTACATTAATAAAACTGTGTATAGAAGTCCTCTCTCTGAATATACAGACACCCTCTGTCTCTAGAAAGCTGGCCCCTTTTTGAACTCCTCACTGTGCCCCAATTGTTGCAGAAGTAATTTGGAAACCCCAGCGGAAATACATAAACAGGGTCTGTTACACAGTGGACCTAAACAAGTTGGAGAGGTATAATTTCACATTCGATGGCAGGCTATTTGACTGTTTTTGTCTTTTCCTCTTCCTTTGCTTCCTGTCTGCTTTTGAGTCACTGCAGCAGCTCTTTTTTTCCTTTTTTTTTTTTTTCCTTTTTAAAGTCTTTTTTTTAAATTGAAGTACAGTGGACACACAATGTTACATTAGTTTCGGTTGTACAGCATAGTGATTCAACTTCTCTATATGTTATGCTGTGCTCATCACAAGTGTAGCTACCACCTGTCACCATACAATGCTATTACGATATCATTGACTAGATTCCCTATCCTGTACCATCCATCCATAACTAGAAGCCTATATCTTCCACTCCCCTTCACCCATTTTGACCAAACCCCACCCACCTACCCTCTGGCAACCATTACTTTGTTCTCCATATTTATAGGTCTGATTCTGCTTTTTTAAAAATTGGTTTTGCTTTTTAGATTCCACATATGAGTGAAATCATACAGTATTTGTCTTTCTATGACTAACTTTCTTTCACTTAGCATAATACCTTCCAGGTCCAGCCATGTTGTTGCAAATGGCAAGATCTCATCCTTTTTATGGCTATGTAATATTCCATTGCAAATATATACCACATCTTCTTTATCCATTCATCTATCAGTGGACCTTTAGGTTATTTCCATATATTGGCTGTTGTAAGTAATGCTGCAGAGAACATGTGGGTGCATATATTATTGTGAATTAGTATTTTCATTTTCTTCTGGTATATACCCAGAAATGGAATTGCTGGATAAAATGCAGTTCTATTTTTGGCTTCTTGAGGAACCTCCATTTGTTTTCCATAGTGGCTGCACGAAATTGCATTTTTACTAGCAGTGTATGAGGATTCATTTTTTCCCACATCCTTGCCAACACTTGTTATTTCTCATCTTTTTGATAATAGTCACTCTGACAGGTGTAAGGTGATATCTCATTGTGGCTTTGATTTGCATTTCCTTGATGAATAGTGATATTTAGAATCTTTTTATGTGCCTGTTGGCCATCTGATGTCTTTGGAAAAATCTCTATTCAGAGCCTCTATTTTTATTTATTTATTTATTTATAAAAGATTTATTTATTTATGTATTTGTTAGTTTATTTATTTACTTAGAGTGAGAGTGGGGGGAGGGGCAGAAGGAGAGGGAGAAAGAATCTGAAGCAGACTTCCCATTGAGCATGGAGCCTGACATGGGGCTCAATCTCATGACCCTGAGATCATGACCTGAGCTGGAATCAAGAGTTGGATGCTTACCTGACTGAGCCACCTAGGTGCTCTAAGATCCTCTATTTTTAAATAAAAAAAATTGTTTTTTTGCTACTGAGTTATATGAATTCATTATATATTTTGGATATTAACCCCTTATTGGATATATCATTTGCAAATACCTTCTTGTATTCCGTAGGCTGCTTTTTTTTGTTGTTGATGTTTTTCTTTTGTGTGCCAAAGCTTTTTGTTTTTCATGTAGTCCTAATAGTTTTTATTTGCTTTTGTTTCCCTTGCCTTAGGAGATGTATCTAGAAAATTATTGCCAGGGCTGATGTCAGGGAAATCACTGCCTGGGTTCTTTTTATTTTTTTTATTTTTTTATTTTATTTTATTTTTTTAAAAGATTTTATTTATTTTTATTTGAGAGAGAGAGAATGAGAGCGAGGGAGTACATGAGAGGGGGGAGGGTCAGAGGGAGAAGCAGACTCCCTGCTGAGCAGGGAGCCCGATGCGGGACTCGATCCAGGGACTCCAGGATCACGACCTGAGCCGAAGGCAGCCGCCTAACCAACTGAGCCACCCAGGCGCCCCTGCCTGGGTTCTTTTTAAGGATTTTTATGGTTTTGGGTTTCACATTTAGGTCTTTAATCCATTGTGAGTTTATTTTTGTTGATGGTGTTAAAAGATGGTCCAGTTTCATTCTTTAACCTGTAGCTGTTCAGTTTTCCCAGCACCTTTTATTGAAGAGACTGTCTTTTCCCCCTTGTTTATTCTTCCCTCCTTTGTCATAGATTAATTGACCCCATAATCACGGTTTATTTCTGGGCTCTGTATTCTGCTCTGTTATCTATGTGTCTGTTTTGTGCCAGTACCATACTGTTTTGATCATTATAGCTTTGTAATATAACATAAAGTCTAGAATTGTGATGTCTCCAACCTTGTTTTTCTTTTTCAAGATTGCTTTGGCTATTTGGGGTCTTTTGTGGTTCCATACAAATTTTGGTATTTTTTCTAGTTGTGTGAAAAATGTTGTTGCTATTTTGATAGGGATTGCATTAAATCTGTAGATTGCTTTTGGTAGTATGGAAATTTTAACAACATCTGTTCTACTAATCCATAAGCATGGGATATCTTTCCATTTATTTGTGTCATTTTCAATTTCTTTCATCAGTGTTTTATAGTTTTTAGAGTCCAGGCATTTGACCTCTTTGGTTAAGGTTTTGTTTAGGTATTTTATTCCTTCTGGGATAATTGTAAATGGTACTGTTTTCTTAATTTCTCTTTTTGCTACTTTGTTATTAGTGTGCAGAAATGCTACAGATTTCTGGGTATTAATTTTTTATCCTGCAACTTTACTTGATTCATCTATTACTTTTAGTAGTTTTTTGGTGGAGTCTTTAGGATTTTCTACATATAGTATCTTGTCTGCAAATAGTGAAAATTTTATTTCTTCCTTGCCAATTTGGATGCCTTTTTATTTCTTTTTCTTATCTGATTGCTATGGCTAGAGCTTCCAGTACTGTGTTAATGGTAAGTGGGGAGAGTGGACACCCTAGTCTTATTCCTGATCTTTTAAGGGAAAAGCTCTTAGTTTTTCACCATTGAGTATGATGTTAGCTGTGGACCTTCCTCATATGGCTTTTATTATGTTGAGGTATGTTCCCTCTACACCTAGTTTGTTGAGAGATTTTATCATGAATGGAGGTTGTACTTTGTGAAATGCTTTTTCTGCATTTACTGGGATGATCATATGACTTTTATCCTTTCTCTTGTTAATATGGTGTATCATGTGTATTGATTTTGTGATTATGGAACCACTCTTGTATCCCCAGAATAAATCCAACTTGATCATGGTTAATGATTTTCCTAATGTATTGTTGGATTTGGTTTGCAAATACTTTGTTGAGGATTTTTACATCTATGTTCATCAGAGGTATTAGCCTATAGTTTTCTCTTTTTGTAGTGTCTTTATCTGGTTTTGTTATGCGGGTAATGCTGGCCTTATAGAATGTATTTGGAAGCTTTTCTTCCTCTTCTCTTTTTTGGAATAGTTTGAGAAAAATTGGAATTAACTATTCTTGAAATGTTTGGTCAAATTCACCTGTGAAGTTATGTGGTCCTAGACTTTTGTTTGTTGGGAAGTTTTTGATTATTGATTCAATTTCATTACCAGTAATTGATCTGTTCAACTTTTTTATTTCTTCCTGATCAGTTTTGGAAGGTTATATGTTTCTGGGAATTTACCCATTTCTTCTAGGTTATCCAATTTGTTGGCATGTAATTTTTCATGGTATTCTCTTATAATCCTTTGTATTTCTGTGGTATTGGTTGTTATTTCTCCTCCTTAATTTCTGATTTTATTTATTTGAGTCCTCTCTTTTTTTTTTTTTCTTGATGAGTCCGGCTAAGATTAATCAATTATGCTGATCTTTTCAAAGAGCCAGCTCCTGGTTTCATTGATCTATTCTATTGTTTTTTTAGTCTCTATTTCATTTATTTCTGCTCTAATCTTTATCATTTCCTTCTTTCTACTGGCTTTGGGCTTTCTTTGTTTTAATATGACTCTTTAATTTTTCTTTAAACTGATTCATTGAAATTTCAAGATGATGCCTACTTAAGTTTTGGTTTTTCAGATTTCCTAAAAAACAAAAACAGAAAACCCCATGTATTAACATCTCCTTACCTTGTGTGACTTTGCCAGTTTCTATTTTCAGTTATCAGTCCTCATCTTTTCAGATAAAGTAATTGTAGTTGTTCCATTAGCATTTCATTTTAAAACACATCAGTTGCTTGGCCAGCATTTTGTCCTCTATTTCTGGATCATGTCCAGGTCTTCTATGACATTCTGAACATTGTCATCAGCATTCCAGGGCAATGCTGAAGCCAAGGGAGGCGATTTCAGTCTGCAAGGTGTATAATTCCCTGCCTAGTGATAATCACCATTTTGTTGGGCTTGTAATTTTTGGAAACAGTCCACACCTCCTCCCTTTGAGGACTGTAGCTGATAAAATGCTCTTCAGAGTTGCTGTACTTATGGAGATGCTTTGGTGTGTTCATGAGTGTCAGTGTGGTCTAGTACCAGGAAGACTGGCCTAGCATTCCTAGAACCAGGAGTCAAGTCCTAAATCTTTGCTACCCACATATTAGGTACAGTTTATCTTTTAGAGCCTTAGTTTCTGTATATGTGAGATGGAATCAAGAACACCTGCCCTGTTTACCCAGGTTCCTGAGATCAAGCCCTGTATTGGGTTCCCTACTCAGCAGGGAGTCTGCTTCTCCTTCTCCCTCTACTCCTCCCCAACCCCTCCCTGCCCGTGCTCTCTCATTCTCGCTCTCTCTCTCAAATAAATAAATAAATAAATAAATCTTTAAAAAAAAAAAAGGAATACCTGTCTTGTTTACCCCTTAAGATTATTCTGAGAATCAAGTGAAATTATAGAAGTTAGATTACTTTTTCATTAAGTGCTGTACACTGGTGGGAAATGTTGATTGATTGAGACTTAAAGATTATAGGATGTATCAAATAATTTTGCTTCCCTGACTTATTTATAAGCCATTGGACCAGTTGCTAATTAGGGTAACTAACCTAACGTGCATAAAAATGCTCTTACTGCCTCATTGCAGTAATAGCACTATGTATTTGAAGGTCAGTTTTCTTATCTCAATATCCAGAATAAAACTGGGAGTCTAAAGGTTGGCCTTAAATGGTCTTAAATAGCTAAAGTGGTTTTCACTGGACATTCTACTCCATGAAAGAGCATGTGGTTTCCTACCCCTCAGAAATTTAGAGGCAAAAACTAAGGAAGTGAAGATGAAGTAAGAAGGGGTCTAGAAACAGAACTTTGATATAAAGAATAAGTGATCAAATTTAATTGAATTAAGGTTAGGGAGGAAACTCAAAATATCTGAAAAACAGGTATAAAGTCTATAAAACATTTTGTTTGGGCTTATTTTGTGGAGGGATAAACAGTTCCATGTACCTGAACATTTGTTGAGTATATGATAGTCTTAGATTGATTGATGGTATCATGATGATGAAATTGAGTCATCCAAAATCTCTTTAGAAGGAAGTATTAAATGAAAGCTTTCCATTAAAATGGTTAAAATGAAGAAAATCAATGCTTAAAGGGTTAAGCCTCATTCAAATTAAAAATTAACTTTCTTTAATGATGCATTATCCAATAATGCTGAATAAATAGGACATTATTATATTAATATTTTAGTGATCATCATAAAATTATTTTTATTTATTTATTTTTTATTTGTTTTTAAGATTTATTTATTTATTTATTTGACAGAGAGAGAGAGAGAGAGACAGCGAGAGAGGGAATACAAGCAGGGGGAGTGGGAGAGGGAGAAGCAGGCTTCCCGCGGAGCAGGGAGCCCGATGCAGGGCTTGATCCCAGGACCCTGGGATCATGACCTGAGCCGAAGGCAGAGGCTTAATGACTGAGCCACCCAGGCACCCCTAAAATTATTTTTATTTTTCACAGCTGGATACTTTAGTATTATTACACCTAATGTATAGTAGAGGGCCTTAACAGGGTACTGTTATGCCAGATTTGTGGCATCATCTGGAGAGAAACACATGGTTCTTATCTTTTCTGGTATGTTACCTACAAATATAAATAAAGGACTTTCCTATAGGCATTGTCTCATTTTACAAACTGCACAGTGATCCATTGAGGTACATATTGTTACTCCCATTTTACAGATGAGAATACTGAGGCTTCAGGTAGGATCCATGCAATCTATTCATATACGTGGTTTGCATCTTGTCTCTAGACTGTAAAGCTTTTGTTTTGTTTCAAGTCTTCCACATAGTTAGCATTGTTATGCTCTGCATTTTAGAACAGTTCTGAAAAGTAGGTAGGGCATATAGGTATCATTGCTTCCATTTTACTATCTGAAGAAATTGAACTGAAAGGTGCCAAGTAACTTTCCCAAGGGTCACATGATGGCTAGAACAAAATGGGAATATGGACACCCTCTTTCCTTTGCACTCATCTCAAGTTGCTTGCACCTTTTGTGAAACCTCACCTACCACCCAGGACTGTTGAAGATAGAGATCACTTATTCGGCAGCAGCTTCTGCTTTCAACAAGGCAAGGGCCTGGGCATCTTCCAGCTTTCCTGTTGACATCTAGGAAATCCCAGTCATGTACAGGTCTGATGTCAGTTGTATTACAGGAATGTGGCTGTGCCAAAATAGAGGAAAAATAAAATAATTTCAGGGACTGTAATGAGTAGAATAGGGGATATAGATGATGAACAAGAAATGTTGTACTATATAAATATGTAGGACTTTATTATTTCAAATGAATATGCATTACTTTAATGAACCTGTTTGCATCTCATACAAATTATTTGAAATAGGGTTGTTGTCATTAACCCTGTAGTGCAGATAAAGAAGCAAAATAACTCAAATATACAAAGTCACACAGTGGTAAAGCTGAGACTTGAATCCAGGTCATCTTACTCTGCATTCTGTATCTCATTTCCTCCTTTTTTACTTCCCTGCTTATGCCATCCCTCCAGAGCTCCTCAGACGTGATTGTGGTACTTCTATTTTAGAATTTTTCTTTTTTTTTTTTTTTTTTTTAAAGATTTTATTTATTTATTTGAGACAGAATGAGAGAGAGAGAGAGCACATGAGAGGGGGGAAGGTCAGAGGGAGAAGCAGACTCCCTGCCGAGCAGGGAGCCCGATGCGGGACTCGATCCAGGGACTCCAGGATCATGACCTGAGCCGAAGGCAGTCGCTTAACCAACTGAGCCACCCAGGCGCCCCTATTTTAGAATTTTTCTTGAGCCTGTGTGGTATAGATGTCCCGTTGCTCAAGTAATGTCCCAGCCATCAAACAGTGTGTCTGGTGTAGTACCTGACTTGGAGTTCAGAATGCTGCCTCAGGTGAGACTCATCACTGCTCCTTTGCCTTGTGCTCTTGAGCTCAGGATCACACACAAGGAAGTAGCCAACTGTCACAGCTCTGTGAGTCTCTATGGCATTAGGTCATTGATAGGGAATTTTCCTTTTTAGAGTTGAAAGGCACAGTTAGTCTTTGATTTAGTTGCTGAGCACTGACCCCCTCCCCCTTAGATTTCTCCTGATTTAAAGCAGGTATTATTTCAACATCAACACTTCCAAAAATAACACATGCTTGCACACATGTGAAAAGGTTGTTCATCTGTAGGGAAGAGAAGCAGTTCTAAAAAAAAAAAGGCATATGATTTTTATATTTCAGTTGTAGCACATTATTACCCTTCTCTCTAGGAATACTTCCTACCACAAGTTGTGTCTCCCTGATTTGAGTTTTTAAATTTGGTTTTCAATTTATTTGGTGTCTTTTTCTTCTTCCATAGGAATCATCTTAGTATTCTCTTTTGCTAAAGTGAAAGGCATTTGATACTGGTTCTTTGGGCTCTGACGTTAGTGGTGTGAAACTCCTAAGACCAAGCTCCCTAAGCCATAGATTGCTAAATAAACAGTGTCCTTCTGGAATCTGCAGACTTGAAACATTTGGTGTTCGTGTTCCTATTCCTATTCAGCACACAGGGACAGTTGGCAGCAGGGACTGTATCTTAATTCTCTGTCTTTGGCTTTGTTTCTTTATCATCTTCCCATCTTACCTGCTTATGATTTAGTGCTGGCTTGTTCAAGTTCCGTCAAGGACACTATCATTCTTTCTAGGCAGGCTATCAAAATGTTGAATATTTACTTCAACTACTCCTATATAATTATAACTCTATTAGGAGTTTTGTGGAAGCACCCCCCCACTTTTATTTATTTTTCATTTTTATTGAAGTATAGCTAAAATACAGTGTTATGGTAGCTTTAGGTGTACAACATAATGATTCAACACTTCTATACATTACTCAGTGCTCATCACAGTAAGTGTGCTCTTCAGCCCCTTTATCTGTTTCACCCAATCCTCCCACACACCTCCTCTGGCAACCACCTGTTTGTTCTATTTAAGAGTCTGTTTTTTTGTCTCTTTTTTCTTTGTTTGTTCATTAGTTTTGTTTCTTAAATTCCATGTATGACTGAAATCAGAAGGTATTTGTCTTTCTCTGAGTTATTTCACTAAGCATTATACCCTCTAGGTCCATCCAACATCCCCTCCCCACAATTCTATATTTTAATGTGTATGTACTAAGGTATGTTTTTCTCAGGGAGCAAGTCCATAGTGTTTGGTGAATTTCCAAAGAATGAAAACTGCTGGCCATATGTGGGACCTATCTTGGCCCTTTTCATTATGAAAATACGTTGCAAACCTAATCTTATAAGCACTCATCTGAATATCTTACCAGGGATTATTTCTTTGGTTTCTAGTTCTTGGTGTAGCACTATCTCTAACTCTTACTGAACTGTTTGAAGAGAACATATCTTAAGGCCTGTCAACATAAGGTATGCAGCAGGGTTTATTTATACCTGGGGTTTAATAATTTGATTTACTTTGTCTTTGTTTTGAGTCAAAACCCAGCTAAGCCTTTTCCCCACATCCTGCTGACTTCCTTATTTTGGTTCATGGTATCCCCAGCTGGCCAGTTGGCCAGACTTGAGACCTCAAAGACAACTTTTCTTTCTTTTTTTCCTCCCATGGCCCTAAAATCCAATAAATGGCCAAGTCTGGTAGGTTTATCTCTGGCAGTGTCTTTCGTATTTAACTCTACCTTTCCCTTGCTCTTCTTCTGGGTGCATTTCAAACTGTTACCACTTTTTACTGAGCAAAAACTGGTCCTCAACTGTTTATCTTTTTTCCCCTTTAGTTTGTCCTATACTGATTCTAGATGAACTGTTCCAAATCAAAGCACCCATCATGCCACTTCCTGTTCAGAAACATTAAATGGCTTCTCATACTGTGAACTTCCTTAAAAAAAAAAAAAAAAAGAATGTTTGGTCTGACCTTCAAGATTTTCCAGATTAGGCACCCAAGTGTCTTCTCCAGACTCATTTCCTGCTACACCCATTTGTATCCTTTGTTTTCAAGCTAAATTGGACTCCACACTGTTTTCCAAACCTATGCTTAGCTCTGTACCACCTTAGTCCTTTTTGCCCTAGACATTCTTTTGCTTTTGTCTCCCATCATCTCTCTCTGTTGTAATCCTTCCATCTTACAAGGCCCATGTCAAATCTCACCTTCTTCCTTCTTTCCAGATCCTCCCAACTGAATGTGATTTCTTCCTTATTTGAACTCTCATGGGCCCATCTATGTCTCATGAGGCTTGTATGATTCTTGATATTACAGATATTTATGTACTCATCTTCACTGCTTCATTGGATATTGTCCTTCAAAGACAGCAGTTGTTTCTTAATAATCTTTATATTACTGAATAATATGAGGCCTAGAGCTTTGCATATAACTGGCTTTCCAAAATTATTTGTGAAACTGAATAGAGTTCTCTTTAGTTATCTTTATTGTTTCAGTAGTTTATCTGACATTTTTGTAGGCCAGGCTCACATGCCACCTTCTCAATTAGAACTAGCACTACGTCCACTGATGATCATTTATATGTTATTTATACTGTATTTACAGGCATCTATCTTGTTATTAAGTTAGCTAAATTTGTGAATATCTCCCTTCCCTTCCTGGGAGAGGGATTGGCTCTGATTCATCTTTGTATATCTCCTGACATTAAGCACAGTGCCTAGCTCATAGAAAGATATTCAGTGACTATTAGTTGAATTGAGTAACTATAATTATCCTAAAGTTTATATTTTTTCATCTTCTTTTCAAAAAAGCTGTTCTTATGCTCAGCCACATTCATAGAGTGATTAGTATATAGAACAACTTTTCTCCCAATTATTTGAGATCCACTCTAAGAACCTTTCCTTTTCTTTTTTTTTTTTAAGATTTTATTTATTTATTTGACAGAGAGAGAGATAGCGAGAGCAGGAACACAAGCAGGGGGAGTGGGAGAGGGAGAAGCAGGCCTCCCGCTGAGCAGGGAGCTCGATGCGGGGCTCGATCCCAGGACCCTGGGATCATGACCTGAGCCGAAGGCAGATGCGTAATGACTGAGCCACCCAGGCGTCCCAGAACCTTTCCTTTTCAAGGTCATGAATGGTGAAGTTCCAATATCCACTAGGAAGTAGAGGCTATATGAACACGTCTGGGGTTGATGTTGTGTGTAAGAATAGAAGGTTATGACAAAAAAAAAATCTGTGAGTGTAATACTAAAAATCAGTGGTAAGATATATCGTGAGGATGGTCTACCTCATGCTGCAGTACCAAACAACCTACAAAAAAATCAATGGCTTATAATAACAAAGGTTTATATCTTTATCATGGTGCATATCCATGGAAGTTTGTCTGGGTGCCCTGTTTATCATAGATACGCATGGACTGAGGCTGATGGAGCTTCATTTTTTTTTTTTTTGCTTGTTTCAATTTTGTATTTAAATTCCAGTTAACATATAGTTTAACGTGGTTTCAGAGGTAGAATTTAGTGATTCATCACTAACATATAACACCTAGTGCTCATCACAAGTGCCCTCCTTAATGCCCATCACCCATTTAGCCCATCCCCATCCACCTCCCCCTAGCAACCCTCAGTTTGTTCTCTGTAGTTAAGAGTCTCTTATTGTTTGCCTCCCTCTCCTTTTTCCCCTCCTTCCCCTATGTTCATCAGTTTTGTCTCTTAAATTCCACATGAGTGAAATCATATGGTATTTCTCTTTCTCTGACTGACTCATTTTGCTTAGCATAATACTCTAGCTCCATCCATGTTGTTGCAAATGGTAAGATTTCATTCTTTTTGATGTCTGAGTAAGATTCCATTACATACCACATCTTTATCCATTCATCGGTTGATGGACATTTGGGCTCTTTCCATAATTTGACTATTGTTGATAATGCTGCTGTAAACATCGGGGTGCATACATCCCTTTGAATCAGTATTTTTATATTCTTTGGGTAAATACCTAGTAGTACAATTGCTGTATCATAGGGTAGTTCTATTTTTAACTTTCTGAGGAACCTCCATATTGGTTTGGAGAGTGGCTGCACCAATTTGTATTCCCACCAATAGTATAAGAGGGTTTCTCTTTCTCCACATCCTTGCCAACACCTGTTGTTTCCTGTGTTGTTAATTTTAGCCATTCTGACAGGTGTGAGGTGGTATCTTATCGTGGTTTTGATTTGTATCTCCCTGATGATGAGTGATGTAGAGCATCTTTTCATGTGTCTGGAGCTCCATTTTCATATATGCTTTTCATAATGACTGGGGCAAAGAAAAAAAATGAGGGTCTCCTCCATGGCTCTTAGAGCTTCTACTTGAAATGATACACATCACTTCTGCTTATATTACACTGGCCAAAGTAAGTCATATGGTCAAAGCTGCCTTTAGAGAAGATGGGAAAGTGCAACCCTACCAGCTGCCTTGAAGTGGGAATCAGCAATATTTGATGTACAACACTAATATCTACCATACATAGTAAAGGCTTCATGAAAACCATATTGTAAAAACTTAATCCAGGATGCTTAGGGAGGGCAGGGGAGAAGGATAAGGAAGTGTTCAGCTCAATTAGAATTTAAGTCCTTCAGCAGTACTTATTGAGCACCTTTTTTTTTTTTTTAAAGATTTTATTTATTTGACAGAGAGAGACACAGCGAGAGAGGGAACACAAGCAGGGGGAGTGGGAGAGGGAGAAGCAGGCCTCCTGCGGAGCAGGGAGCCTGATGCGGGGCTTGATCCCAGGACCCTGAGATCATGACCTGAGCTGAAGGCAGACGCTTAACGACTGAGCCACCCAGGCGCCCCTTGAGCACCTTTTGTATATTAGGCACTGGGATAGGGTGATGAACAAGACTAATATGGTCTCTGCTTTCAGGGAACTAACATTCCAGAGGCAGGCAAAAAATAAGTAAGCAGACCAATATTGTGGTAAAAATTGTGATGGGACTACACAAAGGTTGAGAGAATAATGAAGGGAGACTTTCTTTTGGTAGCATGGTCAGGGAAGGCTTCTTAGAAAGGGTGGCATTTAATTTGGAACTGAATGATAAGAAGGCACCAACCACACAAAGGGATTAGGAGAACATTGCAGGCAGAGGGAACAGTGCATGCAAAGACTCTGAGGTTGCAAAGAGCTTCCTTTTTTCCCCTTTAAGATACTAAAAGAAGAGCAATGTGGTTAGAAGGTATTGAGTAATTGCCTATTCACTCAGAGCTTATCGGGCAGGTAGGGATATAAAATGTAAACCCATTAGAGAGTTTAAAACAGGAAGATTCAAGTGATGTAATTTATATTTTCAACTTACTCGGGTTGCACCATGGATAATGAATTCAAGGTGGGCAAGAGTGCACAAGGGGAGACTGTTTAGGTGGTAGGTGCAGTAGGTACATGTGAAATGATGATGGCTTAGATTGGGGGGAGTCAGAGAAAAGTATATTAGAGAGATATTTAGGAGTTTAAATCAATGGTTTTGGTGACAGATTAGATATGGAAAGTGAGGGAGAGGGAAATATCACAGATACCTGGTGTCTAGATGGATGTTGGAGCCATTATCTGTGATGGGGAATCCTGGACAAACAAAAACTGTTTTGGGGAAGATTGAGCATTAGATTACATATATATTGAAGAGCCTTCCTGACACACAGTCCAGGCATACTGCCTGTAGGTTAGGGCCGGCTCTCTGATACTGTATAAATGTGCTCCTCATTTGAGGCATGGGGACCAGGGTAAAGTGACTTCTTTATGAGCCTGAGAGCCCTGTATGGTTTCCTTTTCACCATTAAATGCATCATCACTGCAGGAATGGAACACATAGAAGGGGCTGCAGAACATTTTAGCAGGTTTGAAAATTTCAAGTGAAAAATGTGTTGGCTTGAAATATTTGGCAGCCATTCCATAGGGTTATTATAGCTGCAGCTGAAATCAATTAATGGAGCAGTAGATGAAAATACAAAACATCCAAAGATCATTCAAGTATTGGGGCACTATGGAAGAGGGTGATCTTTAGGTGGACCTTTCTCTTATTGGACAGAGGGTAAGTTGAGGAAAATGCACACAGATGCAGTCATGAACAACTATAAAAGTGTCTCCTAAAAATACTAGCAAATAAAAGCTAGTAAATGGAGGTACAGAGAAAAGACAGGAGGCAACATAAGATTGAAGTCAGTTCCAGGTTCTTTGCAGTCCTTTGTGTCCCAATCTGGTAGTTTTCCTGTAGATATTCTGGTCTGGAATAGCTGGCCTCTTAGTCTTTCTTTGACTCACTTCCCAACGCCAAGGAAGATCATTAAGTTACCTTTTTATAAATGTTAGAGGATGGAAGTAGCCTGATTTGGGAAGAAAAAGTAGCAAGCAAGAGCAGTGCCAAACGAAAGATGGTGGTGATAAAAACAAAAAACAAAAACAAAACCCAAACAACTCAGGGAATTAAGAAGGGTTAACTAGTTAATCTAATAGAGAAAAAAAAAAAGCCAAAAGAAACAGACAAGCTGTGTTGAGGCCACAGTGTGGAAATGAATTCAGCTACCTGAGAAACTGCAGGCTTGTAGTGAAATGTAATTGGCTTCACTGATAAAAGGCCTGGGGCAAGGTTTGGGGGGAGAGGGGGCATGGGGGTGGGGAAGCCTCTTTTGTAAACTGGCTGGTAATCCTGTGGCAAATGCATATGGTCCCCAGTTAACAGCAAATTTTAAGTTAGAGGTTAAAAAAAAAAAAGAGGAAAAGGTTGTTAACCTTGCTGTGATTTTATCTAAATGGAACTTCCATTACAGGCTTAGAGAAGATTAAAAGAAATCGGAGTGAACTGTACTGGAGGCTGTTTCAACATAACTCTTGTTAAACAGCCCTGGGACTGCTCCCAAGGCAAGAGCTGCTCACAATGGGGACATAATTTTCATTAGCCACCCAGAGAAGATTAACAACAGGATCCAGTTATTTGCAGTTTCCTCAAGCCCCACAGTCCAGACAGAATCACATGCTTCTGGGAGCAAGTTCCCCTAGGAAGGCAGGAAGTGATGGGTAAAGTTGTAGCCAGTTACTACTGACCAGGGGCTCAACCTGCAAGACAAGTATTCAGAGTTAGTAACTCCCTGGTAGTCCTTCCTATAAAACCTTAAGCCATAGACATGGGGAGAAGGCATGTGGATTCACCTAGCCTTCATATTCTTGATGCTTACTGCCTATACAGGGAGATCCTGCCTTGTTCTGTCTCAGGGAGGAATGGTTTGAGGATCCTAACAGCCAGCTTCCAACCTCAGTAATCTATTGATCTGAATCTTTGCTATGCATTCAAAGAAAGGACCCCAGATTCCTCAGGAATCCTGAAATTGCCTTCATGTGAAGTAGTAAAATTAGAATATATAATGAAAGGAAAGACTTCATTTATTTATTTTATTTAATTTTTAATTTTTTAATTTTTTTTTAAGATTTCATTTATTTGTCAGAGAGAGAGAGAGAGAGAGCACAAGCAGGGGAAGCGGCAGGCAGAGGCAGAGGGAGAAGCAGGCTCCCCGCCGAGCAAGGAGCCCAATGTGGGGCTTGATCCCAGGACCCTGGGATCATGACCTGAGCCGAAGGCAGACGCCCAACCGACTGGGCCACCCAAGTGTCCCTATTTTATTTTAAATTCCAGTAAACTTAACAGTGTTATATTAGTTTCAGGTGTGCAATATAGTGATTCAACAGTTCTGTACATTACTCGGTGCTCATCAAGGTAAGTGTACTCTTAATCCCCTTTGTCTTTTTCACCTATCACTCCACCCATCTGTCCTCTGGCAACCACCAGTTTGTTCTCTATATTCAAGTATCTGTTAGGAGGGATCACTTTATCATGATGAGCACTGAGTAATGTACAGAACTGTTGAATTGCTCTATTGTACACCTGAAACTAATATGACACAGTATGTTAACTATTATGGAATTAAAATAAAAGTCTCTTTTTTTTCATTTGTCTCTTTTTTTCTTTGTTCATTTGTTTTGTTTCCTAAATTCCACATATGAGTGAAATCATATGGTGTTTGTCTTTGTCTGAATGACTTAATTTCACTTAACATTATGCCCTCTAAGTACATCTATGTTGTTACAAGTGGCAAGATTTCATTCTATTTTAAGGCTAAATAATATTCCGTTATATCTATCTATCTATCTATCATCTATCTATCTCACATCTTCTTTATGCATTTAATGATGGATAGTCACGTGGTGGTTTGATTCTGTATCTTGGCTATTGTAAATAATGCTGCAAGAAACATAAGGGGTTTTGAATTCGTGTTTTGGTTTTCCTCACTAGTGGAATTACTGGATTATATGGCAATTCTATGTTAACTATTTGAGGACTTTCCATACTATTTTCTTTTTTTCCCATACTGTTTTCTACAGTGGGTGCACCAGTTTGCATTCCCCACCAACAGTGCACGAGGGTTCCTTTTCACCCACATCCTTGTCAGCACTTGTTATTTCTTGTGTTTTTGATTTTAGCCATTCTGACAGGTGTAAAATGATATCTTATTGTGGCTTTGATTTGCATTTCCCTGATGATTAGTGCAATGTTGAGCATCTTTTAATGCACCTATTGGCCATCTGTATGTCTTCTTTGGAAAAATGTCTGTTCTGGTTTTCTGCCCATTATTTTTTATTTTTATTTTTATTTTTATTTATTCATTTGAGAGAGCATGAGATAGAGAGAGCATGAGAGGGGGGAGGGTCAGAGGGAGAAGCAGACTCCCTGACGAGCAGGGAGCCCGATGCGGGACTCGATCCTGGGACTCCAGGATCATGACCTGAGCCGAAGGCAGTCGCTTAACCAACTGAGCCACCCAGGCGCCCTCTGCCCATTATTTAATCAGATTATGTGGGGTTTTTTTGGTGTTGGTTTGCATAAGCACTTTATATATTTTGGATATTAACCCCTTATCAGATATATCATTTGCAAATGTCTTCTTGCATTCGGCAGACTGCTTCTTTTGTTTTGTTGATGGTTTTCTTTTCTGTGCCAAAGCTTTTTGTTTTTCATGTAGTCCTAATAGTTTTTATTTGCTTTTGTTTCCATTGCCTTAGGAGATGTATCTAGAAAATTACTGCCAGGGCTGATGTCAGGGAAATCACTGCCTGGGTTCTTTTTGAGGATTTTTATGGTTTTGGGTTTCACATTTAGGTCTTTAATCCATTGTGAGTTTATTTTTGTTGATGGTGTTAAAAGATGGTCCAGTTGCATTCTTTAACCTGTAGCTGTTCAGTTTTCCCAGCACCATTTGTTGAAGAAACTGTCTTTCCCCCCATTGTTTATTCTTGCTTCCTTTGTCATAGATTAATTGACCCCATAATCATGGTTTATTTCTGGGCTCTGTATTCTGTTCTGTTTATCTATGTGTCTCTTTTTGTGCCAGTACCATACTGTTTTGATTATTACAGCTTTTTTTTTTTTTTTAAAGATTTTATTTATTTGAGAGAGAGAGAATGAGAGAGAAAGAGCACATGAGAGGGGGGAGGGTCAGAGGGAGAAGCAGACTCCCTGCCGAGCAGGGAGCCCGATGCAGGACTTGATCCAGTGACTCCAGGATCATGACCTGAGCCGAAGGCAGTCGCTTAACCGACTGAGCCACCCAGGTGCCCTGATTATTACAGCTTTCTAATATAACCTAAAGCCCGGAATTGTGATGTCTCCAGCTTTGTTTTTCTTTTTCAAGATGGCTTTGGCTATTTGGGGTCTTTTGTGGTTCCATACATATTTTGGTATTTTTTTCTAGTTGTGTGAAACATGTTGGTATTTGGTAGCAATTGCATTAAATCTGTAGTAGGTTTTGGGCTTTGTTTGTTCTTTCACTAGCTTCTTTATATGTGAAGTTTGGTTGTTTATTTTAGATTTTTCTTGCTTTTTGCAGTAGCAAAAATTATATTGGCATAATATTCCCTCTTAAACAGCTTTTGCTGTACCCAAGAGATTTTGGAATGTTGTGTTTCATTTTCAGTTGTCTCCATGTATTTTTTTGATTTCCTCTTTGATTTCTTGGTTGACCCATTCATTGTTCAGTAGCATGCTATGTAGCCTCCATGTATTTGTCTTCTTTCTAGAATTTTTTCTAGTGGTTGATTTTTTTAGTTACTTATTGTTGTGGTCAGAAAGGATGCATAAAATGATTTCAATCTTTTTGCATTTATTGAGGCTCGTTTTGTGTCCTAATGTGTAACCTATTTTGGAGAATGTTCCATGTACACTTGAAAAGAATGTGTATTTTGCTTTTTTCAGATGAAATGTTCTGACTATATTTGTTAGGTCCATCTGTTCCAATATGTCATTTGAAACCATTTGGTGATTTTCTGTCTGGATGATCTGTCCATTGATACAAGTGGGGTGTTGAAGTCTCCTACTATTGTTTTATTACTGTCAATTTCTTCCTTTATGCCTGTGAATAGTTGCTTTATGTATTTAGGTGCTCCCATGTTGGGTGCATAAATATTTACAATTGTTATATTCACTTATGGGATTCTTCCCTTTATCATTATGTAGTGACCTTCTTTGTCACTGTTACAGTCTTTGTTTTGAAGTCTAGTTTGTCTGATACAAGTACTGCTACCTGAGCTTTCTTCTTGCTTCCATTTGAATGGTAAATATTTTTCCATCCTGTTACCCTTTCAATCTGTGTGTATGTTTAGGTCTGAAGTGAATCTCTTTTTTTTTTTTTTTTTTTTTTTTTTTTTTTTTAAAGATTTTATTTATTTATTTGAGAGAGAGAGAATGAGAGACAGAGAGCAGGAGAGGGAGGAGGGTCAGAGGGAGAAGCAGACCCCCCGCTGAGCAGGGAGCCCGATGCGGGACTTGATCCCGGGACTCCAGGATCATGACCTGAGCCGAAGGCAGTCGCTTAACCAACTGAGCCACCCAGGCGCCCTGAAGTGAATCTCTTGTAGGCAGCATATAGATTGGTCTTCCTTTGTTGTCTATTCAGTCACCCCGTTTCTTTTAATTGGAGCCTTTAGTTCATTTAAATTAAAAGTAGTTGTTGATAGGTATGTACCTATTGCTGTTTTGTTACTTCTTTTACAGTTATTTTTTGCAGTTATTCTCTGTTCTTTTCTTCTCTTGCTCTCTTCCCTTGTGGTTTAATGGCTTTCTTTAGTGATATGCTTGGATTCCTTTCTCTTTATTTTTAGTGTACCCATTACTTATTTTTGATTTGTGGTTACTATTACGTTCATATATAACATCTTATGCATATAGTGGTCTATATTAAGTTGATGGTTGCTTAAGTTTGAACCCATTCCAAAAGCATTAAATTTTTTGTCCCTAACACCTATTATGTGTATGATGTCATACTTTACATCCTTTTAGTTTGTGAATCCCTTGATTGGTTTTTATAGATATAATTGATTTTACTGCATTTGTGCTTTAACCTCTGTACTGGTTTTATAAGTGATTAATCTACCACATTTATTATGTTTGTATGGAAGTGTATAATTTTTTCCTCTCCTAATTTTCTTACTTCTGATTGTGGTCTTCTCTTTCCATTCAAAGAATTATCTTTAATGTTTCTCATAAGGCTGGGTCAGTGGTGACAAACTTCCTTAGCTTTTGTTTTTCTGGGAAATGCTATGTGTCCTTCTATTCTAAATGATAGCCTTGCTGGAGAGATTATACTTGGTTACAGGTTTTTTCCTTGCAGCAATTTGAATATATCATGCCACACTCTTCTGGTTTGTAAAGTTTCTGCTGCAAAATCTGCTGATAGCCTAATGGGATTTCCCTTGTATGTAACTGTTTTCTTTTCTCCGGCTGCTTTTAAAATTCTGTCTGTGTCACTGGGGCGCCTGAGTGGCTTAGTCAGTTAAGTGTCTGCCTTTGGCTCAGGTCATGATCCCAGAGTGCTGGGATCGAGCCCCACATCAGGATCCCTGCTTAGTGGGGAGTCTGCTTCTCCCTCTCCCTTTGCACCTCCCCCTGCTCATGCTCTCTCTCACTCAAATAAAAATCGTTACAAAAATTCTCTTTGGGGGCGCCTGGGTGGCTCAGTTGGTTAAGCGACTGCCTTCGGCTCAGGTCATGATCCTTGAGTCCCGGGATCGAGTCCCGCATCGGGCTCCCTGCTCAGCGGGGAGTCTGCTTCTCCCTCTGACCCTCCTCCCTCTCATGCTCTCTGTCTTTCATTCTCTCTCTCTCAAATAAATAAATAAAATCTTAAAAAAAAAAATTCTCTTTGTATCACTACTTTTTGCCACTTTAATTATTACATGTCTTGGTGTACCTCCTTGGGTTCATTATTCTGGGGTCTCTCTGTGCCTCCTGGATCTGGATGTCTGTTTCCTTTCCTAGATTAAGGTTGTTTTCAGCTATTATTTCTTCAAATAAATTTTTACCCCCTTTCTCTCTTGTCTTCTGGGATCCCTGTAATGTGAATGTTACTGTTTGAGGCTGTCAGTGAGTTCCCTTAACCTGTTCTCATCTTTTATTAACTTTTTTTTTTTTCATTTGCTGTTCAGCCTCGGTTGCTTTCCATTACTATCTTCCAGTTTGCTGGCCCATTATTTTGCCTTTTCTAATCTATTGATTCCCTCTAGTACATTTTTAAAACATTTATTTGAGAGAGAGCGGGAGGGAGGGGCAGAAGGAGAGGGAGAGAGAATCTCAAGCAGACTTCCCAGTGAGCACGGAGCCCAATGCGGGGCTTGATCTCACAACCCTGAGATCATGACCTAAGCTGAAACCAAGAGTTGGACACTTAACCGACTGAGTCACCCAGGTGCCCTGGTTCCTTCAAATATATATATATATATATATTTTAAAGATTTTATTTATTTATTTGACAGAGAAAGACACAGCGAGAGAGGGAACACAAACGGGGAGTGGGAGAGGGAGAAGCAGACTCTCTGCCGAGCAGGGAGCCCGATGCGGGACTCGATCCAGGGACTCCAGGATCATGACCTGAGCCGAAGGCAGTCGCTTAACCAACTGAGCCACCCAGGCGCCCCGTTTCAAATATATTTTTAATTTTAGTTACTGAGTTCTTCATCTCTGATTGGTTCTTTAAAAATTTTCTGTTTGTTGAAGGTCTTACTGAGATCCTCTGCTCTTTTGTCAAGCCCAAAGAGTGTCTTTATGACCCTTCCTTTAAATTCTTAATCAGGCATATTGCTTATCTCCATTAAATTTAGTTCTTCTGTTGTTTTGCTGTTCTTTTACTTGGGACATATTCCATTGCCTCTCATTTTTTTTTTTTTTAAGATTTTATTTATTTATTTATTTGAGAGAGAGCGCGAGAAACAGCATGAGAGGGGATAGGGTCAGAGGGAGAAGCAGGCTCCCTGCTGAGCAGGGAGCCCGATGCGGGACTCGATCCCGGGACTCCAGGATCATGACCTGAGCCGAAGGCAGTCGCTTAACCAACTGAGCCACCCAGGCGCCCCATTGCCTCTCATTTTGTCCAACTCTCTATTTTTTTCTATGTATTAGGAAAATCAGCTAAATCTCTTGATCTTGAAAATAGTGAACTTATGAAGAAGAGGTCCTGCAGTGCACTGTTGCACAATGCCCCCTATTTACCAGAAATAGGCACTTCAGGGGCATCTCTTATGTATATTGTGTGTGCCCTCCTATTGTGGCTGATCTGTGTTTGCCTTCAGTCCAGTTGGCTGCAGTCACCCACTGTGCCTGTTGTGGGCAAGAGTTTGGTCCCTGTGTTGTTAAGGGGCCAGTCTGCAGCTGCCATAGGCTTATAGTTGGGCAGTATCAGCAGTCAGACCAGATGCCTGTTCTCATCCTGTTTGCCGAGGCTGCAATACCACTAAACTGCAGGGCGCTCTCCCTGTGTTGTGTTCTGAGATACTTTTGTTGGTAGATGGGTCCTGCAGTCCAACCTGATGCCTGTCCCTAGTTCATTTTTGGAGCTATAATAGCACTGACTTGCAGGGTGCTCTTCCTGCCTTGTCCCTTGAGAGAATTTTGTTGGTGGGTGAGGCTGGCAGTCAGACTGGGTGCTTGTCTCCGGTCTGTCTGCTGGGGCCACAGTGACCTTGAACTACAGGGTTCTCTCCCTGTGCTGCCTCCCTGAGAGATTTTTGTTGGTGGGTAGGGAGAGAAGTCAGATCAGATATCTGCCTCTAGTCCATCTGCTGGGGCTGCAGTTGAACTGGTGTATGTGGTTATCTTCCCCTCTCTCTAACGCACTTTAGAGTGGCTTTAGTCCCTGCTGGGGCTGCTTACAGGATGAGACATGGCAGGAACCACTTTAGAGGGACTCTTGCTGAGTGTGGTGAGTTGGATGGGGTGGATGTCCCAGAGAACCTGGAAGTGGGGCAGGGGATGTTAGCAAGTTAGGTGGTGGGTGTTAGTGCTGGTTCCTGCAAGTGTCCAGCTATCTAGGCTGGTGGAGGGGGTGGTGAGAAACGGTGCCTGCTAGCTCTTTTGTTCTTGAAGTCTCCTAAAGATCCCTGCCCTTCCAGAACATGTTCTGAGATTAGTAAGTGAATCTCCTTCACATGTACCCCAGGCACTTTTCAAACTGTTGCTTCTATGCCATATCTCAGCAGGGTTGTGTGTTAGGCTGGCTCCTTAAGGGCTGGGGCTGTTCATATCATCCTCTAGCTTTCCCAGAGCTAAGCCTGCTGATTTTTAAAGTACTGGGTTTTAAGCCCTACACATTGTAAAAACTCCTGAAGTTAAGCCCCACTGGTTTTCAAAGCCAAATGTTATTGGGACTTGTCTTTCCACTGCAGGTACCCCTTGTCTGGTGTGACTGGTGTGGGTTCTGTTCCTCTCCCTTTTCTGTGCTTCTGGTGTCCCTCCCATTTGTGGTTAGTGCCCCTGGGAGTTTGGTTCCTGACTGCATGTCCGCCTCTCTTATCGTTTTTGATGTGGCCCCCTCTCTATGATTAACTGTGGAAAGTCTATTCTGCCAGTCTTTGGGTCATTTTCTGGGTTAGTTGCCGTGATGTGTCTGCTATCTAGGTGTGTTCATGGGGTGAGGTGAGCATCAGATCCTCCTGATCTGCTATCTTCCCAGAAGTCTCCAGAAAGACCACATTTAAATAGTAATAGAAAAGAGAAAATATCGGGTGCCTGGGTGGCTCAGTTGGTTAAGCGACTGCCTTCAGCTCAGGTCATGATCCTGGAGTCCCGGGATCGAGTCCTGCATCGGGCTCCCTGCTCAGCGGGGGGTCTGCTTCTCCGTCTGACCCTCTTCCCTCTCATGCTGTCTCTCATTCTCTCTCTCAAATAAATAAATAAAATCTTAAAAAAAAAAAGAAAAGAGAAAATATCTAAAAGTAGACTTAATAAACAATATGTAAGTTCTACATGAATGAAAAAATAAATTTACTGAGGAACATAAAAGAATATTTAGACTAATAGAAAGGCATGGCATATTCTTAAATGGAAAAATAATATAAAATATATTAATTTACTCAAGACTTAAGTAAATAGTAAGATAAATTAAACTCAGTTCAAGTAAAGATACATTTTTTTGTTAAGCTGGATGTAAAAATCATATGTGAAAACAAGCATGAAAACCCGGAGAAATTTGGAAAAGGGGAATAGTTAAGGGAGATAAGTTTTATCAGAGATTAAAAATGACATCTTTAAGCTACAGTAGTTAAAGCAGTGTGGTACTGCTACATGATTTTATGGACAAATCAATGAAACAGACTAGAAAGTCTAGAAATAGATTGAAATTGGATAGAAATTTAACATCTGATAAAGGTGGCATTTTAGATAAGTGAGAAAAAGATGAATTACTTAAGGGTCACCTTGGTAGCCATTTGGGAAAATGAGTAGCATCCATACCTCATACTTAACCACAGTTAGATCAAAGATTTAAATGTAAAATATTGGGCCATAAAACTAATAGGAAATATGAGAGTGTTTAAAAATTAAGTTTGGAGTAGGTATTTCTAAATTGTGATACAAAATTAGGAAGCAATAAGAGGAAAAGATGCATGAAACTCAAACCTCTGGAAAAAGAGCATCATGGTAAAGTCAAATGAGTTACACTCATACATTACTGCAGTAGAGATTGGTACGTTCGGCATGTAGGAAGTTTGGCAGTTTAAGTCAAAATGAAAAATTATATACTTCAACCCAGGAATTCTAATTCTTTGGGTTTATTCTATTGCTATATCCAGTATATCCATACATGTGCAAAAAGATACATGTCCAAAGATGATCTACATTGCCACTGTAACACATGACCACAAATTTAGTGGCTTAAAACAATACAAATTTATTCTCTAACAGTTCTGGGGGTCCTAAGTCTAAAATCAGTTTCACTGAGCAAGTCAAGGCATGAATAGGGCTGGTTCTTTTTGGAGGCTCTGAGGGGAAAATTTGTTTTCTTGCCTTTTTCAGCTTCTAGTGGGTGCCTCAATTCTGTGGTCTGTGGGTCTTCCCTCCATTTTTAAAGTATATCTCTCCAATCTTTGCTTCTGTTGTCACTTAGCTGTTTTCTCCCCCCTTAGCCCTAATTCCTGCCTCTCTCTTATAAGGATCCCTGTCCTTATATAGGGCTTATCCAGACAGTTGGTCATAATCACCCCATCTCAAAATCCTTAATCATATCTGCAAAGTCCCTTTTGCCAGTAAGGTAATATATTAACAGGTTCTGGGGATTAAGACATGAACATCTTTGAGGGGCCATTAATTAGCCTACCATGGACATGTTCTTGCATATCCTCTCTCTGGAAGAAGAAGAAACCGCTAATGATAATTGCCTCTAGAGAGAGGAACCTGGGGGCTGAGGGACAAGGGTGTGACAAAGACAATTTACTGTATGCCCTTTGAACTTTTTGTGTTTGTATGTCTGTATTGTCTCTTTAAAAAAAGTGACATATGCTCATTGTAGAGCTTTTGGAAGTTGCAAAAGAGTAAAACTTAATCCGACCATCCAGACTCAACACTGTTAATATTTTTTCTATATTTCCTTTTATTTTTTTAAATTCAAAGTTATGTCTGTAGTAGACAGAATAAAGGACTCTCAAAGATTTCCAAGCCCTAATCCACAGAACCTGTGAATATACTATACCACACATGGCAAAAGAAACTTTATAAATATGATTAAGCATTCTGAGATAGGGAGATATTCTGGATTATCTGGGTTGAGTAATGCATCTAGGAGCCAGAGAATGTCTACAGCCTTGATCAGCCGAGAAAGGGAAGGACTGAATTCTTGGACTTCTGAGCTCTGGAGCTGTAAGAAAATAAATTTATGTCATTTTAAAATACAGAATTTTTGGTAATTTGTTACACTGGCATTAGAAAACTAATGCAAGGTCTTTAAATGATAAGCATTTTCCCACATGCTTTAACTTTTTTTTGTGAACACTGTAATGGCCCTTTACTTTAATATTATCACTGTTTGTTTGCTTTATTTTCTAGACTGTAAGTTGTACAAGGGTAGGGACTATTTATGTATTTTTTTCACAGTTTTATTGAGATGTTATTGACATATCTGCACATTTAAGATGTGATGATTTGATACATGCATATATTGTACAATAATTACCACAATAAGGTTAGTTAGCACCTCCATCTCCTCACATAATTACCTTTTTTTTTTTGGTGTGTGGTGATAACATTTTAGATCTATTTTCTTGACTTTCAAGTATATAATACAGTACTGTTAATTATAGTCACCATTCTGTACATTATATCTTCAGAACTTACGCATCTTAAAGCTGGAAGTTTGTAGCCTTTAACCAAAATCTACTCATTTCCTCCAACCCTCAACCCCTGGTGACCACCAGTCTGCTCTCTGAGTTCAGCTTTTTTAGATTAATGAAAGCATACAGTTTTGTCTTTCTGTGACTAATTTCACTTAGCACAGTGCCCTCAAGGTTCATCCATATTGCAAAAGGCTGGATTCCCTTTTTTATGGCTGAATAATATTTCATATATTAATATTCTGTATGTAAGTATATATATATACATACCACATTTATATTTATACTACATTTTCTTTATCCATGCAATGCTTAGGTTGTTTCCATGTCTTGGCTATTGTGAATGCAACAAACCTGGGGGTACAGATATCTCTTTGAGATAGTGATTTCATTTCCTTTGGATATATCCCCAGAAGTGGGATGCTAGATCGTATGGCAGCTCTATTTTTAATTTTCTGAGGAACCTCCATACCGTTTTCTATTTTGGCTCCACTAATTTCCATTCCCATCAACAGTTCACAAGGTTTCCCTTTTCTCCACATCCTTGCCAACACTTGTCCTTTTTCTTTTTGATAATAGCTGTCTTAAAAGTTGTGAGGTGATATTTTATTGTGGTTTTCATTATTGTGGTATTGCTCCAGTGATTAGTGATATTGAGCATATTTTTCATAAATATGTTGGGCATTTGTATATCTTCTTGGTCAAATGTCTATTTGGGTTCTTTGCCTATGTTTTAATCAGATTACTTGGGTTTTTTTGCTATTGAGTTGTTTGAATTCCTTATATATTTTGGATATTAACTTATTAAATGTATGGATTGCAAATATTTTCTCACGTTCTATAGTTGTCTCTTCACTCTCTTGATTGTCGCCTTTGCTGTGCAGAAGCTCTTTAGTTTCATGCACTTATATTTGTCTATTTTACTTTTGTGGCTTGTACTTTTGGTGTCACATCCAAAAAATTGTTGCTAAGACAAATGTCAAAAACTTTTACTTCTATGTTTTCTTCTAGTAGTTTTATAGTTTTGGGTCCTACATTTAAGTGTTTAATCCATTTTGAGTTAATTTCTGTGAATGGTGTAAGATAGGGGTCCAATTTCATGCCTTTGGATGTGTATATCCAGTTTTTTCCAAAACCATTTATTGAAGAGACTGTTGTTTTCCTATTGATTATTCTTGGCTCCCTTGTTCAAATATTAGTTGGCCATATATATGTGTGGATTGATCTATGGGCTCTCAATTCTGTTTCCTTGGTCTATGTGTCTGTTTTTATGCCAGTACCATAATATTTTGATTACTATAGCTATGCAATGAAGTTTGAAATTAGGTATTGTGATGCCTCCAGCTTTGTTCTTCTATCTCAGGATTGCTTTGGTTATTGGTCTTTTGTTGTTTCATGTGAATTTTAGGATTGCTTTTTCTATATCTGTAAAAATGCCATTAGAATTGTGATAGGGATTGCATTGCCAAATGGCTTTGGGTAGTATGGACATTTTCGCACTATTAATTCTTCCAATCCATGAACATGAGCTGTCTTTCCATTGTTTTGTATGTTCATCAATTTTTTATCAATGTATATGATTTTCAGTGTACAAATATTTTATCTTCTTAGTTAAATTTACTCCTAAGTATTTTATTATTTTCGATGCTATTGTAAATGGGATTGTTTTCTTTATTTCTTTTTCAGATTATTATTAGTGTATGGAAACAGCTGATTTTTGTATCGTGGTGAGCATAGCTACCTTCTGTTTATGTCTTGATCACCATTATATTTCCAGTGTCTTTTCCACAGTGGCCCCTTAATAACTATTTAGTAAATTAATGAATATGCCATCATTTATCTTACTAGTATTTCATTTAGCTATTAAGTTTTTTCCAATGTTTTGCTTTTTCCCAAAAGGAGCTCTTGCCATACATAGCTGATAATAATATTAATGATAATAAAATAATAATAATCTCTTAAGTGCTTTACATACATGGTCTCAATGTAATCCTTATAAAAATCCCATGAGGGATAGATGCTATTATTGTCACCCTTGCCCAAGATCACACAGTTTGTAAGTGGCAGAAGCCCCGATCTGTCAGCCTCCAGATCTAATACTCTTAACCACTATGTTCTACAGCCTGCTCAATAATCGGCTCATACTGTATATGCTGATTTTGATAACTTGCTTTTTTACCAAATCACACATCATAAGCATCTTCCCATATCATTACAGATTTTTTACTGTCATTTAAACATGTTGCTTAATATTCCATTAGATATATCTACTATAATTTATAGGACCGAGATCGTATTAGCACTTCCTTTGTAAACTTAATTGAATTTGTTCCCAGTTTTAATTTGGAAAATTTCGAATATACACAAAAGTAGAGAGGAATATAAAGAACACCTGTGTACCCGTCATGCAGCTTCATAAATTATTAACATATGGACTATCTTTTTTATCTGTAACCCTCACCTGATACCTTACCCCTGGGCTGGATTTCTTTGAAGCAAATTTTCAGACATATAATTTTATCTGTAAATACCTTAGCATTAAACACAATTTTTATACTATTCAGTTGTAGCAACTGTATCCTAGTAGCTTAGTAATTCAAGTTAGTGTAGAAATTAGTATTCAGAGACAACCTGGAAAATGGGTAGAGCCAATGACCTCACTTTGGTTGGGAAAAGCACAGTTGGGCATCCATCATCAGTGATGTGCAAGTGATAATTGAGTGTGCCCCAAGAGAGGAAAAAGTCCAGAGTTATGGTTCTCAATCTTGGCTGAACATTGGAAGTACTCCAGGTACTTTAAAAATACTGATGCCAAGACTACTTCCAGAGATTCTGATGTGATTGATCTAGGATAAGTGTGGGACACTGAGGTTTTATTTTATTGTGGTAAAATATACACAATGTAAAATTTATCATTTTAACCATACTTAAATGTACAATTCAGTTGCATTTAGCACATTCATAATTTTATGCAACCATCGCCACTGTACATTTCCAGAACATTTTCATTATCTCAAACAAAAACCCTGTACCCACGGAATAATAATTCTGTTACTCCATCCCCTCAGCCCCTGGCAATCATCATTTTACTTTTTGTCTATGAGTCTGCTTATTCCAGGTACGTAATATAGAGTAGAATTATATAGTATCTGTCCTTTTGTGTCAGGCTTATTTCCCTTAGCATAATAGTTTCAAGATTTATCCATGTTGTAACATGTATCAGATTTTCATTCCTTTTTAAGGTTGAATAATATTCCATTGTATGTATTACTACATTTTGTATCTGTTGTTTCTGTCTTTTGGCTATTGTGAATAGTGTTGTTATGAATATTGGTGTGCAGTTATCTGCTTGAGTCAATTCTTTTGGTTATAAACCCAGAGGTAGAACTGTTGGATCATATGGTAATTCTGTTTAATTTTTTGTGGTACTACCATACTGTTTACTGCAGTGGCTGCACCATTTTATTTTCCTTCCAGCAGTGTACAAGGGTTCTAGTTTCTCCACATCCCTATCATAGTGCTTATTTTTTTAAAAAAATAATCGACATCTTAATGAGTGTGAGGTGGTATCTCATTGTGGTTTTGTTTTCATTTCTTTATTTTTCTTTAAAGGTTTTATTTATTTATTTGAGAGAGAGAGAGTAATTGAGAGAGAGAGAAAAGGAGCAGGGGGAGGGTCAGAGGGAGAGGGAGAAGCAGACTCTCTGTTGAGTGGGGAGCCCAACGTGGGGCTCAATCCCGGGACTCCGGGATCATGACCTGAGCCAAAGACAGATGCTTAGCAGACTGAGCCACCCAGGCACCGCTGATTTGCATTTCTTTAAATGGCTAGTGATGTTGAAAATTATTTCGTGTGGTTATTGTCTAATTCTATATCATGTTTTGAGAAATAACTTTTCAAGTCCTGTGCCCAGCTTTGAATTGTATTTTTTGTCTTTTGTTGTTCAGTTGTAAGAGTTCTTTATATATTCTGGATATTAATCACTTAACAAATGAATGATTTGCAGTTTCTTTCATTCCATGGGTTGCTTTTTCAATCTCTTGATAGTATCTTTTAATTAACAAAAGTTTTTTAATTTTGATGAAGTCCATTTTTGTCTATTTCATTCTTTTGTAACCTATACTTTTGGTGTCATATCCAAGAAATCATTGCAAAATCAAATGCTATGAAGATTCTCCCCTATGTTTTCCTCTAAGAGTTTTACATGTTTACCTCTTACATTTAAGTCTTTGACCCATGTGAAGTTAATTTTTGTATGTAGTGTAAAGATAAGGGGCTATCTTCATTCTTTGTATGTGGACAGTTTACCCAGCACCACATGTTGAAAAGACTTCTTTCCCCATTGAATGGTGTTGACATCTCTATTGAAAATCAATTGACCATATATGCAAGGATTTATTTCTGGATTTCTCTTCTATTCCATTTGTTTATATGTCTGTTCTTATGTTCAGTTCAGTATGTTTTTTTCTTATTATAGAACCTTTGTAGTAAGTTTTGAAATAGAGAAGTATGAGTCCTCTAACTTTGTTCTTCCTTTTCAAGATTGATGTGGCCATTCAAGGTCCCTTGAGATTGTGTATGAATTTTAGGATGGGTTTTTGTATTTCTGTAAAAAATGCTGTTGAGATTTTGACAGAGCTTGCATTGAATCTGTTGATTGCTTTGGGTAGTATTATCATCTTAGCAATATTAAGTCTTCAATTTATGAACACAGAATGTCTTTCCATGTATTGTGTCTTCTTTAATTTCTTTCAGTGATGTTTTGGAGTTTTCACTATAGAAGGCTTTCACCTCTTTGGTTAGGTTTATTCCTAAGTATTTTATTCTTTTTGATGCTAGTGAATAGAATTTCATTTTTTAAAATTTCCTTTTCATATTGTTCATCACTGCTGTTTAAAAATGCATTAATTTTTTATTTCTTTGCTTTTTGATTTTAGCCATTCTGACAGGCATAAGGTGATATCTCATTGTGGTTTTGATTTGCATTTCCTTGATGATGAGTGATGTTGAGCATCTTTCATTGTGTCTTTTGGCCATGTGTATGTCTTTGGGAAAAGGTCTATTTAGTTCCTCTACCCATTTTTTAATTGGATTGTTTGTGTTCTTTTTGGTGTTGAGTTACCTAAGTTCTTTCGTATTTTGGATATTAACCCCCTTATCAGATATATCATTTGCAAATATCTTCTTCCACTCAATAGGTTGTCTTTTTGTTTTATTGATGGTTTCCTTCACTGTACAAAAGCTTTTTCTTTAGATGTAATTCTAATAGTTTCTTTTTTGCTTTTGTTTCCCTTGACTTAAGAGCCATATCTGGAAAAATGAGTGATTGCCTGTGTCAGAGAAATTATTGCCTGTGTTCTCTTCTAGGGTTTTATGGTTTCAGGTCTTATATTTAGCTCTTTAATCCAATTGGAATTTATTTTTGTGTGTGGTATTAGAAAGTGGTCATTTCATTCTTTTGCATGTAGCTGTCCAGTTTTCCCAGCACCATGTATTGAAGAGACTATCTTTTCCCCCTTGTATATTCTTGTCTGCTTTGTCATAGATTAATTGACCACATGATGATGGGTTTATTTCTGGGGTCTCTGTTGTGTTTCATTGATCAATGTGTCTATTTTTGTGTCAGTACTGTACAAAAAAGGGAAAACTACATCTCTGATGAACATAGAGGCAGAAATACTCATCAAAATATTAGCAAATTGCACTCAACAAAACATTAAAATAATCATTCACCATAATCAAGTGGGTTATATTCTGGGGATGCAAGGGTGGTTCAATATTCACAAATCAATAAGTGTGATACAACACATCAACAAAACAAAAGATAAAAATTATATGATCTTTTCAACAGAGAGAGAAAAAGCATTTGACAAAATTTAACATCTATTCATAATAAAAACTCTCAACCAAGTGTGTTTAGAGGGAACAAACCTCAACAATATATGAAAAACCCACAGGCAATATCATACTTCATGGTGAAAAACTGAGAGCTTTTCCCCTAAGGTCAGGAACAAGACAAAAATGTCCACACTCACTATTTTTATTCAACATATTACTGGAAGTTCTAGTCACAGCAATCACAGAAGAAAAAGAAATAAGAGCCACCTATATTGATAAGGAAGAAGTTAAACTGTTACTAGTTGTAGATGGCATGATACTATACACAGAATATCCTAAAGACTCCACCAGACACTACTAAAAGTAAAAGATGAATCCAGTAACGTTGCAGGATATAAAAGTATTATCCAGAAATTGGTAGTGTTTCTATACACAATAAAGTAGCAGAAAGTGAAGTACAAAGAAAAATTCCATTAACAGTTGCACCAAAAAGAATAAAATACCTAGGAATAAACTTACCCTAGGAAGTAAAAGGCCTATACTTGGAAAACTATAAAACACTGATGAAAGAAACTGAAGGCAACACAAACAAATAGAAAGATATCCCATCCAATGGATTGGAAGAATATATTGTTAAAATGTCCAAACTATCCAAAGCAATCTATGGATTTGATGCAGTCCTTGCCAAAATATCAACATTACTCAAAGAACTAGAACAAAGAATACTAAAATTTTAAGGAACCACAAAAGACCTCAAATAAGCAAAGCAATCTTGAGAAAGAAGAACAGTGCTGAAGCTATCTCAATTCTAGATTTTTTTTTTTAAAGATTTTATTTATTTATTTGACAGAATGAGAGAGAGAGCACATGAGAGGGGGGAGGGTCAGAGGGAGAAGCAGACTCCCTGCCAAGCAGGGAGCCCCATGCGGGACTCGATCCCGGGACTCCAGGATCATGACCTGAGCTGAAGGCAGTCGCTTAACCAACTGAGCCACCCAGGCGCCCTCAATTCTAGATTTTAAGAGATACCACAGAGAGAGGAAGATGGCAGCAGATTAAGGAGGATCCTAGGCTCATCTCCTCCCACAAATAAAACTAGATGAATATGAAATCATCCTAAGTACCCTAGAAATTGCCCTGAAGACTGACAGAACACAACTAAAGGGAGAGAAGAGGCCATATAGAAGAAGATAGGAAGTGTGGAGACATGGTTTAGGGAAGAAATGGATTGCAGGTGCTGTGGAGGGAAGGGAGCCATGGTCACAGAGAAGGGTGAGAGAGAATCACACAGGAATGCACAGGGAAAACATTTCCTCAACGTCATTGGCTTGGAAAATGAGAGGGGCTGAATTTTGTTAGTTCTTGCAACCAGTGGGGCTTAAAGCGTGAAGGTTTGAAGATCAGCGGGCTTGGCTGGGATAGAGCCTGGAGGGCACTGCACTGTTCCTGGAGTGAAGTCAGGCAAACAGCCCGTGGAGAAGACCCCATGGGAGCAGCGATCTGAAGAAATCCTAGGTCATGTATGGGGAGATCATTTACTCTTCTTGGAGCATGTGTTTGACGGGCAGCTTTCATGGAGATGCCTCTCTGGGAACAAAGGAGCTGTCTGGTAGTATTTTCCTCCTCTGCCTCTCAGCATAAGCACCATAGTTGTGGACACTGGTTCCCTTACTTACTCCAAGCCCTATTCCCCTGTGCTCTGGCAGGGCTGCCCTTCTCAGTTAAGTTTGTATCAGTCCCGGTGCAGCAGACCCATTCTACAGAAGACCAGCACCAACCCCTGTCCACAGCACATCTCTGGACCAGAGAGCTCTGTAGGGCCTCAGTTTTGGTGGAGTTGGTGTCAGGTTTCATTTCACAAATAGATCAGAGCACACCTAGTTAAAACTGTCCACATTCTGGCCAAGCACCAAGCACTGCCCACTCCAGGCAAGGAGAACCTCTGCAGATGACTGGCCTGAAGGATACAATAGGCAAAACAGAACAGCAGAGCACACAGCACACACCAGAGACACTCCCTGAAGCACCAGGCCCTGGACACTATATGGTCTCTTCTTAATAAAGCCATTACTCTCAGGAGCAGTTAACATAGTGGGCTGTTACAACACCCAGAAGAAGAACAGAGACAGACAAAATGCCAAGTTGGAGGAATTCATCCCAAATGAAACAAGATAAGGTCATGGCCAGAGATCTAAGTGAAACAAATATAAGTAACATGCCTGATGGAGAACTGAAAGCAAAAATCATAAGGATACTCACTGGGCTTGAGAAAAGAATGGAAGACTTCATGGAGGCCCTTACCACAGAGATAAAAGAGTTAAAAAGCAATCAGAAATGAAACACTTAATAATGAAGATTCAAAACAGGCTTGATTCAATGAACACGAGGATGGAAGAAACAGAGGAATGAATAAGTAATATAGAAGATAAAATAATGGAAAATAATGAAGCTGAAAAAAAAAAAGAGGAAAAAAAGAATTATGGAACATGGGAATAAACTTAGGGAACTCAGTGACTCCATCAAATGTAGTAACACTCATATTATAGGAGTCCCAGAAAAGGAAGAGAGAAAAGGGGGCAGAACATTTATTTGAAGAAATAATAGGGGAAATTGGGGAAGGAAAGAAGACATCCAGATCCAGGAGGCACAGAGAACTCCCATCAAAATCCACAAAAGTAGGCCAACACTAAGACATATTGTAATTAAATTGGCGAAACATAGTGATAACATAGTGATAGAGAACCAGTCTTAAAAGCAGCAAGACACAAAAGAAGACAGTAACATACAAGGGAAATCCCATAAAGTGATCAGCCTATTTCTCAACAGAAACTTGACAAGCCACAAGGGAGTGGCCTGATATATTCAGTGTGCTGAATGTGAAGAATCTGCAGCCAAGAATACTCTGTCCAGCAAGGCTGTCATTTAGAATAGAAAGAGAGATAAAGAGTTTCCCAGACAAAAATTAAAGAAGTTTGTGACCAGTAAACCAGCTCTGCAAGAAATATTAGAGGCTCTTTGAGTGCAAAGGAGACACCAGCATTGAAAATGTCAAGAAAGTTTCAGAAAATCTCCAAAAGCAAATACAAAACAAATAATAAAATGGCACAAAATACATATTTGTCAGTAATTACTTAGAATCTAAATGGATAAAATGCTCCAGTCAAAACACATAGGGTGTCAGAGTGGATAAAAATAAAAGATATATCTATATGCTGCCTACAAGAGACTCATTTTAGACCTAAAGACACCTGGAGATTGAAAGTGAGGGAATGCGGAAATATTTTTTGTTCAAATGGACATCAGAAGAAAGCCAGTGTAGCAATACTTATATTAGACAAACTACACTTTATGATTATATAGTGCCATTCTTTGACCCTTGTTAAAATCTTTGTAAAGGGGAAAATCCAAGGAGAAGATCTAACAATGGTAAATGTTTATGCAACCAATGTGGGAACACCCAAATATATAAAAATAGTAAAGGTAAAGGAATTAATTGATAATAATACATTAATATTAAGGGACCTTAACACCCCACTTATCAACTGACTGAGCCACCCAGGTGCCCAACACTACTTACATCAATGGATAGATCATCTAAACAGAAAATCAACAAGGAAGCAATGACTTTGAATGACACACTGGACCAAATGGACTTAACAGATATATTCAGAACATTCCATCCTAAAACAGCAGAATGCACATTCTTTTCAAGTGTACATGGATCATTCTCCAGAATAGATCACATATTAGGTCACATATGAGGCCTCAACAAATAGAAAAAGTCTGAAATTATACCATGCATCTTTTCTCACCACAACTCTATGAAACTAGAAGTCAACCATAAGAAAAAAAAATGGAAATACCACAAATACATGGAGGTTAAACAACATGCTACTAAACAATGAATGGGTCAACTAGGAAATCAAATAATAAATAAGAAAATATCCATATGCTGTCTACAAGAGACTCATTTTAGACCAAAGACACCTCCAGATTGAAAGTGAGGGGGTGGAGAACCATTTATCATGCTAATGAACATCAAAAGAAACCTGGGGTAGCAATCCCTATATCAGACAAATTAGATTTTAAACCAAAGAGTATAGTAAGGGATGAAGAGGGACAGTATATCATACTTAAAGGGTCTATCCAACAAGAAGATCTAACAATTATAAATATTCATGCTCCTAGCGTGGGATCAGTCAATTATATAAACCAATTAATAACAAAGGAACAGATTGATAATAATACAATAATAGTAGGGGACTTTAACAACCCACTCACAGCAATGGACAGATCATCTAAGAAGAAGATAAACAATGGAACAATGGCTATGAATGACACACTGGACCAGATGGACTTCACAAATATATACAGAGCATTCCATCCTAAAGCAGCAGAATACACATTTTTCTCGAGTGCACATGGAACATTTTCCAGAATAGATCACATACTGGGTCACAAATCAGGTCTCAAGTGGTGCCATAAGATTGGGATTATTCCCTCCATATTTTCAGACCACAGTGCTTTGAAACTTGAACTCAATTGCAAGAGAAAATTTGGAAGGAGCTCAAATACTCGGAGGTTAAATAGTATCCTACTAAAGAATGAATGTGTCAACCAGGAAATTAAAGAAGACAAAAAATTTCATGGAAACACATGAAGATGAAAACACAAATGTTCAAAACCTTTGGGATGCAGCAAAGGCGGTCCTAAGAGGGAAGTACACAGCAATACAAGCCTTTTTTTTTTTTTAAAGATTTTATTTATTTATTTGAGAGAGAGAATGAGATAGAGAGAGCATGAGAGGGAGGAGGGTCAGAGGGAGAAGCAGACTCCCTGCTGAGCAGGGAGCCCGATGTGGGACTCGATCCCGGGACTCCAGGATCATGACCTGAGCCGAAGGCAGTCACTCAACCAACTGAGCCACCCAGGCGCCCAGCAATACAAGCCTTTCTAAAGAAACTAGACAAGTCTCAAATACACAAGCTAACCTTACACCTAAAGGAGCTGGAGAAAGAACAGCAAATAAAACCTAAACCAAGCAGGAGAAGAGAAATAATAAAGATTAGAACAGAAATCAATGAAGTAGAAACCAAAAGAACAATAGAACAGATCAATGAAACTAGGAGCTGGTTCTTTGAAAGAATTAATAAGATTGATAAACCCTAAGCCAGACTTATCAAAAAGAAAAGAGAAAGGATGCAAATTAATAAAATCATGAATGAAAGAGGAGTGATCACAACCAACACCAAACAATTTTAAGAACATATTATGAGCAACTATATGTCAACAAATTAGGCAATCTGGAAGAAATGGATGCATTCCTAGAAATTTATAAACTATCAAACCTGAACCAGGAAGAAATAGAAAATCTGAACAGACCCATAACCAGCAAGGAAATTGAAGCAGTAATCAAAAATCTCCCAACAAACAAGAGTCCATGGCCGGACGACTTCTCAAGGGAATTCTAGGAAACATTTAAAGAAGAATTAATACCTATTCTTCTGAAGTTGTTTCAAAAAATAGAAATGGAAGGAAAATTTCCAAACCTGTTCTATGAGGCCAACATTACCTTGATCCCAAAACCAGACAAAGACCCCACCAAAAAGGAGAATTACAGACCAATATCCATGATGTACATGGATGCCAAAATTCTCACCAAAATACTAGCCAGTAGTATCCAACAGTACATTAAAGGATTATTCACCATGCCCATGTGGGGTTTATTCCTGGGCTGCGAGGGTGGTTCAACATTTGCAAATGAATCAGTGTGATACATCATATTAATAAAAGAAAGGACAAGAGCCATGTGATCCTCTCAATCGATGCAGAAAAAGTATTTGACAACATACAGCATCCTTTCTTGATTAAAACTCCTCACAGTGTAGGGATACAGGGAACATACCACAATGTCATAAAAGCCATCTATGAAAAGCCCATAGTGAATATCATTCTCATTGGGGAAAAACTGAGGACTTTTCCCCTAAGGTTAGGAACATGACAGGGATGCCCAGTCTCACCACCTTTGTTCAATATAGTATTAGAAGTCCTAGTCTCAGCAATCAGACATCAGAACGATATAAAGGGCATTCAAATTGGCAAAGAAGTCAAACTCTTACTCTTCGCAGATGACATGATAACTTTATGTGGAAAACCTAAAAGACTCCACCTCAGAATTGCTAGGACTCATACAGGAATTCAGCAACGTGTCAGGATATAAAAGCAATGCACAGAAATAAGTTGCATTTCTATACATTAGCAATGAGACAGAAGAAAGAGAAATTAAGGAATTGATCCGATTTACAATTGCACCAAAAACTTTAAGATACCTAGGAATAAACCTAACCAAAGATTTAAAGGATCTGTACTCTAAAAACTACAGAACATTTACTAAAGAAATTGAGGAAGACACAAAGAAATGGAAAACCATTCCATGCTCATGGATTATAAGAATAAATATTGTTAAAATGTCTATGCTCCCCAGAGCAATCTACACATTCAGTGTAATCCTTATCAAAATACCATTGACATTTTTCAAAGAGCTGGGAGAAATAATCCTAAAATCTGTATGGAACCAGAAAAGGCCCCAAAGAGCCAGAGGAAATCAAAGCTGGTGGCATCACCATGCTGGACTTCAAGCTATATTACAAAGCTGTGATTATCAAGATATCATGGTACTGGCACAAAAACAGACACATAGATCCATAGAATAGAATAGAGAACCCAGAAATGGACCCTCAACATTATGGTCAACTAATCTTCAACAAAGCATGAATATATATCCAATGGAAAAATGATAGTCTCAATAAATGGTGTTGGGAAAATTGGACAGCCACATATAGAAGAATGAAACTTGACCATTGTTTTACACCATATACAAAGATAAACTCAAAATAGATGAAAGACCTAAATGTGTGACAGGAATCTACCAAAAACTTAGAGGAGAAGAAAGGCAGCACCGTCTTTGACCCCCACCATAGCAACTTCTTGCTAGACACGTCTCCAAAGGCAAGGGAAACAAAAGCAAAATGATCTATTGGGACTTTGTCAAGATTAAAAATTTCTGCAAAGCAAAGGAAACAGTCAACAAAACTAAAAGGCAACCTATGGAATGGGAGAAGATATTTGCAAATTACATATCAGGTAAAGGGCTAGTATCCAAAATCTATGAAGAACTCATCAAACTCACCACCCATAAAACAAATAATCCAGTTAAGAAATGGGCAGAAAACATCAACAGGCATGTCCCCAAAGAACACATAAAAAGGGCCAACAGACACATGAAAAAATGCTCCACATCACTTGGCATCAGGGAAATACAAATCAAAACCACAATGAGATACCACCTCACATCAGTCAAAATGGCTAAATTTAACAAGACAGGAAACAACAAATGTTCGGGAGGATGCAGAGAAAGGCACACTTACACTGTTGGTGGGAATGCATGCTGGTACAGCCACTCTGGAAAACAATATGGAGGTTCCTCAAGAAGCTTAAAATAGAGGTACCCTACGACCCAGCAATTTCACTTGTAGGTATTTACCCCAAAGATTCCAATGTAATGATTTGAAGAGGCACATGTATCCCAATTTTTATAGCAGCAATATCCACAATAGCCAAACTATGGAAAGAGCCAAGATGTCCATTGACAGATAAATGGATAAAGAAGATGTGGTGTATATATATACAATGGAATATTACTCAGCCATCAGAAAGGATGAATACTTAACATTTACATTGCTTTGGATGGAACAGGAGGATATTACGCCAAGTGAAATAAGTCAATCAGAGAAAGAAAATTATCATATGGTTTCATTCATGTGGAATATAAGAAACAGTGCAGAGGATCATAGGGGAGGGAAAACTGAATGGGAAGTCATCAGAGAGAGATACAGACCATGAGAGACTCTTAACTATGGAAAACATGCTGAGGGTTGCTTCAGGGATGGTGGGTAGGGGGATGGGTTAATTGGGCAATGGGTATTAAGGAGGGCATGTAATATGGTGCACACTGGGTGTTGTAAGCAGCTGATGGATTGTTGAGCTCTACATCTGGAGCTGGTGATGTATTATATGTTGGCTAATTCAATTTAAATCAAACAAAGATGATTTCTACGCAGAAAAATAAGAAATAAGAAAATAACAGACTCTTAACTGTAGAAAACAAAGTACCAGTTGCTGGAGGGGAGGTGTGCAAGGGGATGGGTCAAATGGGGATGGGTATTAAGGAGGGCACTTGCTCTGATGAGCTCTGGGTGTTGTATGTAAGTGATGAATCACTAAATTCTCCTCCTGAAACTAATATTACACTATATGTTAACTAACTGTAATTGAAGTAAAAACTTGAAATAAAAAAATAAGGAAGTACATGGAAAGAAATGAAAATGAAAACACAGCGGTCCAAAACTTAGGGATGCAGCAAAACCGTCCTAAGAGGGAAGTATACAACACTACAGGCTTACCTTAAGAAGCAAGACAAATCTCAAATAAAGAACCTAACCTTATACCTAAAGGAGCTAGAAAAAGAAAAAACAAATGAAGCCTAAAGCCAGGAAAAGAAGCATGTTATAAACATTAGAGCAGAAATAAATGATTTAGTAACTAAAAAAATCCCAATAGAACAATTCAATGAAACCAGGAGCTGTTTCTTTGCAAAAATAAGAAAATCTCTAAACTTCTGGCCAGACTTATGAAAAAGGAGAGAGGACCCAAATAAATAATATCACAAATGAGAGTGGTGAAATAATAATCAACACGACAGAAATAACTGATAATTAAATGACAATATTATAGGAAAGTATATGCCAATAAATTGGACAACCTGAAGAAATGGATAAACTCCTGGAAATATATAAACTACCAAACATGAAACAGGAAGAAAACGAAAACTTGAACAGGCTGATAATCAACAAGAAATATTGAATCAGTAAGTGACAATCTCCCACCAAAGGAAAGTCCAGGACCAGATGGCTTCACCAATGAATTTTACCAAAGATTTAAGAAGAGTTAATAGCTATTCTTCCCCAACTATTTGAAAACTAGAAAAGGAAGGAAAACTTCCAAATTCATTCTATGTGGCCTGCATTAATGTGATACCAAAACCAGATGAGGACTCCACTAAAAAAGGAAACTACTGGCCAATATACCTGATGAACATGGATGCAAAAATTGTGAATAAAATACTAGCAAACCTAATCCAACAATACATTGGAAAAGCATCATTCACAACCATCAAGTGGGATTTATTCCTGGGTTGCAAGGGAAGTTCAATATTTGTAAATGAATCAATGTGATACATTACATCAATAAGTGGAAAGATAAGAACCACATTATCATTTCAATAGATGCAGAAAAAGCATTTGTCCAAGCACAACATCCACTTATGATGACATCCCTTAACAAAGTTGGTTTGGAGGCAAAATACCTCAGAATAATAAAGGCCAGCTACGAAGAACCGATCATCTTATATGGGAAAAAACTGAGGTCTTTTCCTCTAGAGTTAAGGAACAAGACAAGGATGTTCACTCTCACCACCTATATTTAACATAGTAATGCAAGTCCCAGCCACATCAATCAGACAATAAAAAGAAATAAATGGCATCCAAATCGGCAAGGAAGAATTAAAACTTTCATGATTTCCGGATGACATGATACTCTATATATAAAACTGAGACTCCACCAAAAAATCTGCTAGAACTGATAAACAAATTCCGTGAAGTTGCAGGATACAAAATCAACATATAGAAATCTGTTGCATTTCTAAACACCAATAATGAAGCAGCAGAAAAAGAAATTAAGGAATCAGTTCCATTTACAGTTTCACCCAAAACAATAAGATAGCTAGGAATAAACCTAACCAAAGAGGTGAAAGACCTATATTCTGAAAACTATAAAACACTGAGGAAAGAAATTCAAGGCAACATGAAGAAATGGAAAGACATTCCATGCTCCTGGATTGGAAGAACAAATATTGTTAAAATGAATACTACCCAGGGCAACCTACACATTTAATTCAATTTCTATGAAAATACTACCAACAGCATTTCTCATGGAACTAGAACAAACAATCCTAAAATTTGTATAGAATCACAAAATACCCTAAATAGGGATAGCAGTCTTGAGAAAGAAAAATAAAGCTGGAAGCATCACAATTCTGGACTTCAGATTATATTACAAAGCTATAGTAATCAAAACAGTATGGTACTGGCAGAAAAAGAAACACATTAGATTAATGGAACAGAACAGAATATTCAGAAATTAACCCACAACCATAAGGTCAATTAATCTTTGACAAAGCAGGAAAGAATATCTAATTCAAAAAGACAGTCTCATCAACAAATGGTGTTGGGAAAACTGGGCAACAACATGCAAAACAGTGAAATTGGACCACTTTGTTACACCATATGCAAATATAAATTTAAAATGGATCAGAGGCCTAAATGGAAGACCATAAAAATCCTAGAGGAGAACATAGGCAGTAACCTCTTTTGCTTTGGCTGTAGCAACTTCTTCCTAGATAGGTCTCGTGAGGCAAGGGAAGAAGAAGCAAAAATAAATTGTTGGGACTAATAAAAATAAAACCCTTCTAAGCGAAGTGAAGGAAACAACACAACTAAAAGGCAACCTACTGAATTAGAGAAGATATCTGCAAATGACATATCCAATAAAGGTTAGTGTCCAAAATATATAAAGAACTTATAGAAACCTCAACAGCCCCCCCCCCAAAATAATCCAATTAAAAAATGGTCAGAAGATATGAATAGATATTTTCCAAAGAAGACATACAGATGGCTAACAGACACATGGAAAGATGCTGAACATCACTGTTCATCAGGGAAATGCAAATCAAAACTACAATGAGGTATCATTTCATACCTGTCAGAATGGCTAAAATCAAGTACACAAGAAACAACAGGTGTTGGCAAGGATGTGGAGAAAGGGGAACCCTCTTGCACTTTTGCTGGGAGTGTAAACTGGTGTAATCGCTGTGGCAAACAACATGGGATTTCCTCAAAAATTTAAAAATAGTATTGCCCTATAATCCAACAATTGTACTACTAGTTACTTATGCAAAGCATACAAAAATACTAATTCAAAGGGAAATATGCACCTCGATGTTAGCAGCATTATCAAGTGTAGCCAAATTATGGAAAGAGCTCAATTGTTCATTGACTGATGAATTCATATGGAAGATGTGGTGTAAATATACATAATGGAATATTACTCAGCTGTAAAAAAGAATGAAATCTTGCCTTTTGCAGATTTGTGAATGTAGCTAGAGTGTATAATGCCAAGCAAAATAAATCAGTCAGAGAAAGATAAATACCATATGATTTCACTCATAAGTGGAATTTAAGAAACAAAACAAGGAAGCAAAAGGGAAGAAAAGAGAGAGGGGGTAATGCAAGAAGCCGATTCTTAACCATAGAGAATAAACTGCCAGTTACCAGAGGGAAGGTGGTGGTGGGGAAGCTGAGTAAAATAGGTGGTGGGGATTAAGGAGTGCACTTCCTGAGATGAACACCGGTTGTTGTATGGAAGTGTTGAATCGGTATATTGTACACTTGAAACTACTATTACTCTGTATGTTAAGTAACTGGAATTCAAATAAAAACGCTTTTTAAAAAATTGAAGAGTAAAAAAATATAGTGCAAAGCTGTAGTAATCAAAGCAGTATGGTATTGGTAGCATCTTTTAATTTTTCTGCCTCCCTTTAGTTTATTCCAAATGTTGGTATACTCTTGGCCTTACTGCCTAGGTTATCTTCCTTAAAAACAAATCTGTCCAGACACTTAAACATTTGTTGAATGGATGAATGTTTTTCACTCTTTACTTGCACTTGACTCCTCCCTGTGTATAGGAATTAATACCAAACTTCTTAAAAAAGCATGTTCATTTATTATCTGAATGCCGCCCACCTCTTCAAGCTTCCTTTCCTAGCTTTTCCTCCCATATATATTCTCCATTCTAGCCACCAAACTACTTAATTTTTCCTGACCGTTGTTGTCATTCTCATGCCCCATATCCTTGCTTACAACTCCATTCTCAGGCTGTGTTGTTCCCTTTGCCTGTCATACACATTGCACATTTTCTCAGTCTGGAAAATGTATGCATTCTTCAAGCCTCCAGCACATCAACAGAAGAAGGGCCAACAGTTAAATAGGATCTTTTGAAAAAATAGCTTTGAGGAAAAAAATAGGTTTTCTGATTTTTCTGGACACAAACTATAATAACCCCATCCGTACCCATTACTCATCAAAGCCAGATTTAACCCCTTCCTGAAACCAGCCAAGAGATTACAGCAAATAAATCCAGCAAATAATCTTCTGCTCACATTTATTCTCTTCTGTGCAGCTTTCTGCATCTCACCAAGTCAGATGACCCCCTGTTTTATTTTTCCAGGTCCTCTGATTTATACTTTTATTGTTGCATTCATGACATTGTATTATAATTATTTAATGTCTATATCCCTCATATGAACTCTTCCAGGTCAGGGACCATGTCTTCTTTGTCTCCATCACCTATCGTCCTTAGCACCATTTTGTAAAGTAAGTGCTCCCTAAAAGTTTGTTCAATAATCATTCATTCATTCATTCTGCATGTTTACTGAACATCTCCTGTATGCCATGAAATGATCTAAGTGTTACAGATTCAGTGGTGAAAGAGACCAAGTCCTTTCTCTTATGGAGGTTGAATTTTAATGAGGTAAAACATAAAATGTAGTAAATAATTAAATAAGGTATTTTGTTTTTTAAAAGTTTTTATTTTAACTCTAGTTATTTAGCATATAGTGTTATATTAGTTTCAGGTATATAATACAATTACATACATCACCCAGTGCTCATCAGGATAGGTGCCCTCCTTAATCCCCATCACCCATTTCACCCAGCCCCCCAATCCTTCCCTTCTGATAACCATCAATTTGTTCTCTATAATAAGATATTTCTTGATAGTTATTAGTTCTATGAAAAAATACAACAGGATAATGGGATAGAGAATATCATATGTATTATATTTTTAAGAGTTACTTGTAGCTTTTGTAAGTTTAATGAATTATAGGAGTAAGAGTTGGAAGCAGGAAAATCATTTAAAGGGCTATTACACTAATCTGGCTAAGAGATGATGGTGGCCTGGACTGAAGTAGTGGTGGAGGTGGTGGAAGTGCACAGGGATTCAAGATATTTAGAAACTGGAACCACTGAGGCACCTGGGTGGCTCAGTTGGTTAAGTGTCTGACTCTTGATCTCAGTTCAGGTCTTGATCTCAGGGTCGTGAGTTCAGGCCCTGAGATGGGCTCCATGCTGGGCATGGGGCTGACTTAAAAAAAGACAAAACTGGAGCCATCATTATTTATTACTTGCCAATGAATTGGTTGAGAGATATAGAAGGGAAGGGAGAGGGAGGGAAAGAGAGGAAGAGAGAGATCAAGGATGAGTCACAAGTGTTCTTGGCTTGAGAACTGGATGGTGTGTGTGTGTGTGTGTGTGTGTGAGAGAGAGAGAGAGAGAGAGAGAGCGAGCGCGAGAGAGCACAGAAGAGTGAGTGTGAGAGAGAAGAGTTTTATTTGGACATAATAAAATTTGAGATGCCTATTTGAAATGAATAAAACAAGGATAGTTTTTGTCAGTCTAGAATTTTTATCAGCTGGATAGCATAAGCAAAACTTCATTCCCCTATCCTTACTTCTTTGATTTGTGAGAGCAGAGATGAGAGAAGGAAGCATTTTGACAGTTGACAGTTGGCTTCCTTAGGCATTAACATTACTAGAGTTTATGTAGGTTTTTCTTATATTTCACCTTTTGCAAAGGTTAGATGGAGATAAGATGTTTGCCCCTCCCTTTCCTTATTCAGTTTTCAAAAAACCTGACCCACACAACTGGCCCTTTAGAAGGGCCATATTGGTCTTTGAAAGTTAATAACAGTTGTGGATAGATTGGCTAGAAGTCAACTGGTGGGTGGCAGGGAAAATAATTGATTAGTCAGAGCCAAATATAGATATTAGTTCTTCAGTATAGATGAGAATTTGTTGGGAGCAAAATATTCTTAGAAGACACTACTAAACAGTAAGGATGATTGTTCAGTATTGGGTTTGGCTTATTTTGAAACATTAGACCCTAGAGTTTGGATACCAGCCCAGTGAGGCCAGTGGTAAAAACTGCTAGCGCAGATTCAGGATTTTTAAATTTCTGGAACTCTAGGCTATATTCTAGGAGACTGCTGCCAAGGTGGGGTTTGCCATAGAGATCTGCTTTTTCTGCCACAGAAAATAACTGCTTTTTGAAATACATCCTTAAAAGGAAAGGATTTATTTGCTGTAATCTCTTGGCTGGTTTCAGGAAGGGATTAAATCTGGCTTTGATGAGTAATGGGTATGGATGGGGTTATTGTAGTTTGTGTCCAGAAAAATCAGAAAACCTATTTTTTTCCTCAAAGCTATTTTTTCAAAAGATCCTATTTAACTGTTGGCCCTTCTTCTGTTGATGTGCTGGAGGCTTTTATGTTCTTCCTCTGGCTGCTGGTATTGTATCAGTGAGTTAATTATCAGTTTATAACAGTTTGTGGTTAAGACCCTGGAGTTAAAATTTTATTCCAATTGATTTACCTTCAGATTGATAAGTAGCAGATACAAAGTAGCTCATTGTTTCTGATCCATAAGGCAGAGTACTTATGTTGGATTTGTGGGAAGAATTTCAGAGCAGGAATTAAAAATAGTAAATTATATTAAGTAAAACCTCTTGACTCTTGGGTTACAGTTAATACACAGCCACTCATGTTTTTTTATTGGCCTGAAACACATGGATCCAGCAGAGTAAATATTTTGCTGTTCTATGAACACTTTTTCAACTCCTTTTCTTACTTGCTGCTAACTCAGTTTCACTTGGATTTCAAATGTGAACAGCAAAGTCTAATGGAATTTATTGTTTGTGTTTTTTTAAACAAATGGTCCTTAGGAACATCTGGTTGCAGTTAATAGTTCTCTGTGTGTGTGTCTAATGTCTTCATTCGTAAGGTTCATTTCCAGATTCAGATCTGTTCTAAAAGAGATTTTGTTAATTACATGTTTTATAGCATGAAATGCAGAGTAATTTCTTTATTTTTCTTTTCTCCTCATTTACCGAGCCAAATATGACTGAAGTTTCCCCACTGTTCAGTCTTAATAGAGCAAACACAGTATTGCAGTATTCTTTGTTAAATTTGCCTATGGCAAAGGATTTTAGAGGTTGACAAGATCTTATTTTGTCCATTTATTTCTGGGTAGGAGAGATTAATATGCTCTTGACATTTTAGACAGGATAGTTCTTTAATTTTTATTTTTTAAAGATTTTACTCATTTATTTGTCAGATAGAGAGAGATCACAAGCAGGAGAAGCAGCAGGCAGAGGCAGAGGGAGAAGCAGGCTCCCCGCCGAGCAAGAAGCCTCATGTGGGACTCAGTCCCAGGACCCTGGGATCATGACCTGAGCCAAAGGCAGACACTTAAACCACTGAGCCACCCAGGTGTCCCACAGGATAGTTCTTCATTGTGTTTGTCTGTTCTGGGCATTGCTAGCTGTCCAGTATTTTAGCTGTCCCTCCCTATCTTGCAATAAATGCCAGTAGTTCTCCTCGAGTCATTGTGCCAACCAAAATCACCTCCACATATTTCCAAGTGTCCCCTGGCTACATATTACTGCCTTGAGATTGAGAACTATTGATATATTTTAAACTCCTCATATTTTAGAGGGGTGACTGAGGACTAGAGAGACCTGCTGAAGGTTACACAACTAGTGACAAAACTGGACTAAAATTCAGCTCTCCTGAAATTCGCCTAGTGTCCTTTCTTGCCAGATATTTTGAAGGGTTCATTTAATTACTTTTAGGTTGATGTCTTTTGTACTTTTAGGGGGTTTTGACTGGTGAGAAGGTATTCCCAGGCATACATATGGTCAAAAGGTAGTAGAATCTGGAATTTAATTAAAGAATATTATGTTCAGTTTTTACTTAGACAAGAAATTTAGCTCATGTCTGCTGTGTGACAGTTTGAAAAAAATGGTACTTCTCATGAGCCTCTACTTTTGAAATAATATACATGGGAAGAGGTGGTGATATGAAAAAAATTACTTAAGGCTCTGGAAAGAAGTCTTTTTTTAAGTTGAATGCAATGAAGTATTTGCAACCCATTCTCTCCTTTCCTCTCCATAGCTGCTTCCCAGTATTCACTAAAAATCAGGTATGATCACCAGCTGCTTTATTTTTTCTTCAGTCACTCTTCCCCCGTAAGTTGTAGATGACATATAAACTTGCTTTCTGGTTATTTAACCCAGGTCAGAGTGTGAGCTCATAAGGTACCTGGCAAATGTTCCTGCTTGGGGAAATGAGTCTGAACTTATTCTCATGTCAAGTGGTGGCATCTCGCTCAGTCTTACCTTTTTCACCAGTGACAATGAGGCAAATAAATAAACACAGAACTGTCTTCTCTGCCGTGGGGTTTCTGCCTGAGATTACTAAATATGATTAGCTCTCTCATGGATAAGAGAAAGAATTGAAAGAATGCGTTGGAGCTGTCTGAGGATCTCTGAGGATCCCTGAGGGCTTGTCCTCTTCTGGACTGCCCATTGTTTTCCATTTATTTTTCCCTTGTTTTCAACGTTGAGCTTCCCTTTAGAGGATTTTCCTCCAACTGCCTGTTTAATTCCATTTTGATCATGCCAAAATGTTTTACAAGTAGACTTAGGCAGTCTATAGTTGGTCTGAGATGAAAAGTGATGTTTTTCTACCCCTTTATCTCTGATTTCAACTCAGTAGCATTTTTAATGTAATCTGTATGCTTAGCATGGTGACCCTCACCCCTCCTCCTAGGTGGGCCACAACTACAAAGATCTTGCCAGATCTTGCAAATACCCAGAAAAGAAAGTAAACCTTGGTATTCTACAGGCTTCGGACAAATAGTGTTAATAATATGCTTTTGGGCAGAGATCCTTTTATGTTCTACCTCCTGTTCCAATTAATGAATAGATCCAAGGCCTATTTTGTTTTGGGGGTTATTTTTAAAACACCATACAGTTCACCCATTCATACTGTACCATTCACTGGTTTTTAGTACATTCATAGAGTTGTACAACCATTACCACAGTCAATTTTAGAATATTTTCATCACTCCAAAAAGAAACCTTATACCCATTAGAAAGGCCTACTATTAAGCCTAGGTCAATGTCAATCATAATGGCTAATGTTTGTTGAGAGTGTACTCTGTGCCCTGGGCATGTATTATCTCATTTAATACTTGTCACAACCCTGTAAGCTTTGGACTGATACTGTCCCCATTTTACAAATGAGGAAACTGAGGCATGGAGACATTTAAAACTTGTTCAGAATCAAACAGGTTTTAAGTGGTGAAGCCTGGATTCAAATGCAGACTGTTTGACTCCATAGCATTTTTTAAGTTTCTAATTACAGTTAATAAACATACAGTTAATAAACATATATAATTACAGTTATATATATATTATATATAATAATATAACATACAGTGTTATATTAGGTTCAGATGTACAACATACTAATTCCGTACTTCCATACATCACCCTGTGCTCATCACAAGTGCACTCCTTAATCCCCATTGCCTATTTAAACCACCCCCAACCCCCTCTCCTCTGGTAACCAAGAGTTGTTCTCTATAGTTAACAGTCTGTTCTTGGTTTGTCTCTCTGTCTCTCTGTCTTTTTTCCCTTTGCTCATTTGTTTTGTGCCTTAAATTCCACTTACGAGTGAAATCATATGGTATTGCTCTTTCTCTGATTGACTAATTTTGCTTGGCATTATACTATCTGGCTCCATCCATGTCATTACAAAAGGCAAAATTTCATTCCTTTTTATGGCTGAATAATATTCCATTGTATGTATATTCCACATCTTCTTTATCCATTCATCAATCAACGGACACTGCTGCTTCCATAACTTGGCTATTGTAAATAATGCTGCTGTAAACATAGCGGTGCATGAATTAGTATTTTTGTATTCCTAGGGTAAATACCCAGCAGTGCAATTAATTGCTGGATTGTAGGGTAGTTCTATTTTTAACTTTTTGAGGAACCTCCATACTGTTTTCCACAGTGGCTGCACCAGTTTGCATTCCCACCAGCCGTGTAAAAGGGTTCTCCTTTCTCCACATCCTCGCCAACACCTCCTATTTCTTGTGTTGTTGATTTCAGCCATTTTGACAGATGTAAGGTGATATCTCATTGTAGTTTTGATTTGCATTTCCCTGATGGTAAGTGATGCTGAGCATCTTTTCATGTGTCTGTTGGCCATCTATATGTCTTCTTTGGAAAAATATCTATTTGTGACTTCTGCCCATTTTTAAAGTAGATTATTTGTTTTTTGGGTGTTGAGTTTTGTAAGTTTTTTATATATTTTGGATACGAGCCCTTTGTTGGATATGTCATTTGCAAATATCTCTTCCCATTCTGTAAGTTGCCTTTCAGTTTTGTTGATTGTTTCTGTGCTGTGCAGAAGCTTTTTTTTTTTTTTTTAATGTAGTCCCAATAGTTTATTTTTGCTTTTATTTCCCTTGCCTCAGGAGAGCTATCTAGAAAAACATTGCTACCACCAATGTCAGAGTATTTATTGCCTATATTCTCTTCTAGGATTTTTATGATTTTAGGTGTTTTATTTAGGCCTCTGATCCATTTTGAATTTATTTTTGTGTATGGTGTAAGAGAATGGTTCAGTTTCATTCTTTTACATTGCTATCCAGTTTTCCCAACACCATTTGTTGAAGAGACTGTCTTTTTTCCGTTGGTTATTCTTTCCTGCTTTGTGGAAAAAAAACTGACCATATAATTGTGGATTTATTTCTCGATTTTCTATTCTGTTCTATTGCTCTTTGTGTCTGTTTTTGTACATGTACCATGCTGTTTTGATTACTACAGCTTTGTAATATAACTTGAAGTCCAGAATTGTGATGCCTCTAGCTTTGCTTTTCTTTGTCAAGATTGTTTTGGTTATTTGGGGTCTTTTGTAGTTCCATACAAATTTTAGGATTGTTTGTTCTAGTTCTGTGAAAAACGCTGTGGGTATTTTGATAGGGATTGCATTAAATGTGTAGATGGCTTTGGGTAGTATAGACATTTTAACAATATTTGTTCTTCCAATCCAGAAGCATGGAATGCCTTTCCATTTCTTTGTGTCATCTTGAATTTCTTTCCTCACTGTTTTATAGTTTCCAAAGTATAGGTCTTTCATGTCTTTAGTTAGTTTTTTTTACTAGGTATCTTATTTTTTTCTTGCAATTGTAAATGGGATTGTTTATGCAATTTCTCCTTCTACTGCTTCATTATTGGTGTATAGAAATAAAATAGATTTCTATATGTTGATGTTGTATCCTATAAATTGACTGAATTTGTTTATCAGTTCTAGCAGTTTTTTTTCATGGAGTCTTTAGCGTTTTCTACATATAGTGTCATGTCATCTGCAAATAGTGGAAGTTTTATTTCTTCCTTACCAATTTGGATGCCTTTTATTTCTTTTTGTTGTCTGATTGCTGTGGCTAGGACCTTCAGTACTATTTTGAATAGAAGTATTGAGAGTGGACATCCTTGTCTTGTTCCTGACCTTAGGGGAATGGCTCTCAGTTTTTCCCATTGAGGATGATGTTCACTGTGTGATTTTCATAGATGGCCTTTATTATGCTGACATCTGTTCCCTCTAAACCTACTTTGTTGAGGGTTTTTTATCATGAATGGATGTTATACCTTGTAAAATGCTTTTTCTGCATCTATTGAAATGATCATATGGTTATCCTTTCTCTTATTGATCTGGTGTATCACGTTGACTGATTAGTGAATATTGAACCACCCTTGCATCCCAGGAATAAAACCTACTTGATCTTTTGTTTATGATTCTCTTATGTATTATTGGATTTGGGTTACTAGTATTTTGTTGAGGATTTTTGCATCTGTGTTTATCAGAGATATTGGTCTTTAGTTCCTTTTTTCTTTGTTGGGTCTTTGTCTGGTTTTGTTATCAGGGTAATGCTGACCTCATAGAATGAATTTGGAAGTTTTCCTTTTATTTTTTGGAATAGTTTGAGAAGAATAGGTATTAACTCTTTAAATATTTGGTAGAATTTGCCTCTGAAGCCATCTGGCCCTGGACTTTTGCTTGTCGGGAGTTTTTGATTACTTACCAATTTCTTTGCTGATAATTGGTCTGTTCAAATTTTCTATTTCTTCCTGGTTCAATTTTGGTAATTTATATATTTCTAGGAATTTATCCATTTTTTTCTAGGTTGTCCAATTTGTTGCCATATAGTTTTTCATAATATTCTCTTAGAATTGTTTGTATTTCTGTGCTGCTGGTTGTTATTTCTCCTCTTTCACTTGTGATTTCTTTTCTTTTAGTCCTTTCTTTTTTTCTTGATAAGTCAGTCTAGAGGTTTGTCAATTTTATTGTTTTTTTCAAAGAACCAGCTCTTGGTTTCATGTGTGTGTTCTATTTTTTTTTTCTTTTAGTTTCTCTATCATTTGTTTTTGCTCTAATATTTATTATTCCTTCCTTCTGGTGGTTTTAGGTTTTGTTTGTTGTTCTTTTTAGTTCCTTTAGGCATAAGGTTAGGTTGTTTATTTGAGATTTTTCTTGCTTCTTGAGGTAGGCCTGTATTGCTAGAAACTTCCCTTTTGGAACCACTTTTGCTGTATCCCAAAGGTTTTGAGCCATTGTGTTTTAATTTTCATTTGTGTCAATGTACTTTATTTCTTCTTTTATTTCCTGGTTGGCCTGTTCATTGTTTAGTAGCATGTTGTTTAAGCTCCATATATTTGTGGTCTTTCCAGAAATTTTCTTGTGGTTAACTTCTAGTTTCATAGCATTGTGGTTAGAAATGGTTCTTGATACCACTTCCATTTTCTTGAATTTGTTGAGGCTTGTTTTATGGGCTAATATGTGATCTATTCTGGGGAATGATCTGTGTGCACTTAAAAAGACTGTGTATTCTGCTGTTTTAGGATTGAACGTTCTGAATATATCTTTTTTTTTTAAAGATTTTATTTATTTGACAGAAAGAGACACAGCGAGAGAGGGAACACAAGCAGGGGGGGTGGGAGAGGGAGAAGCAGGCTTCCTGCGAGCAGGGAGCCTGATGCGGGGCTCGATCCCAGGACCCTGGGATCATGACCTGAGCCGAAGGCAGACGCTTAACAACTGAGCCACCCAGGTGCCCCCTGAATATATCTCTTAAATCCATGTGTTCCAGTGTGTCGTTCAGTCATTGTTTCCTTGTTTATTTTCTGTTTAGATGGTCAGTCTATTGATATAAGTGGGGTGTTAAAGTTCCCTACGGTTACTGTATTATTATTGATTTTATTGATCATGTTTATTATTAACTCTTATATGTATTTGGGTGCTCCCATTTGGTGTGCATAAATATTTACAGTTGTTACATCTTCTTGTTAGATTGTCCCCTTGTTATAGTCTTTGTTTTAATGTCTGTTTTGGCAGATATAAGCATTGTTACTCTGACTTTCTCTTGCATTATCTATGTTTCTCCGTCCCCTCACTTTCAATCTGAAGGTGTCTTTAGATCTAAAATGGGTGTCTTTTAGGCAGCATATAGATGGGACTTTTTTGTAATTATCCATTCTGCCACCCTTAATGTCTTTTGATTGGAGCATTTAGTCCATTTACACTGAGTTATTATTGACAGATATGTATGCATTACTATTTTATTACTTGTTTTGTAGTTGTTTCTGAAGATTTTCTCTGAACCTTTTTTGCCTTTCTCTCTTTCATGGTTTGCTGGTTTTCTTTTGTGATATATTTGCATTTCTTCCTCTTTATTCCTTGCATATTTATTGGTCGTTTTTGATTTGTTATTACCATGAGGTTTATATATAGCATCTGCTTATAGCAGTCTATAGTAAGTTGATGATTCTTTTAGTTTGAACTCATTCTTTACTCCTCTCCTCCCTACATTTTAGGTGTATGGTGTCATATTTTACATCTTTTTATTTTGTGAGTTCCTTAACTTAGTTTTTACATAAATATTCACTTTTACAGCTTTTGTGTTTCCTGCCTTGATACTGTCACTTTTGATCTTTAATATTTCTCTCAGGTTTTGACTAATGGTCATGAACACCTTTAGTTTTTGTTTTTCTGGAAAACTCTACTTCTACTTCTATTCTGAATGATAGCCTTGTTGGATACAGTTTTCTTGGCTGCAGATTTTTCCCATCTAGCACTTTGAAAAAATCATGCCACTCCTTTCAGGCTTGGAAAGTTTCTGCTGAATAATTGGCTGCTCACCTTATGGGGTTTCCCTTGCATGTTACTATCTTCTTTTGTCTTGCCGCTTTTAATATTTTTTCTTTATCACTGTATTTGGCAGTTTCATTACAATATGTCTTGTGTTTTGTTGATTTTGTTGGAGGTTTTTCCATGTCTCCTGGATCTGGGTATCTGTTTCTTTCCCCAGATTAGGGAAGTTTTCAGCTATTTCTTCAAATAAATTTTTGCCCTCTTTTCTCTGTCTTATTCTTCTGGGACTCCTATAATATGAATATTATGTTTGATGGAGTCACTGAGTTCCCTAACTCTGTTCTTGTTTTACATAATTCTTTTTTTCTCTTTTTTGTTGAGTTTGGTTACTTTCCATTACTCTGTTTTCTAGGTCAGTAATTAATTTTTCTGCTTCTTCCAGCCTGCTGTTTATTGCATCAAGCATGTTTCTAATCTCAGTTTTTGCACTCTTCATCTCTGATTGGTTCTTTTTTTTATCACTGTGTTAAGGGTCTCTCTGATGTCTTCTACTCTTTCCTCAAGTCCTGTGAGTATCCTCATGATCATTGCTTTAATTACTCCATCAGGCAAATTACTTATATCTATTTTGCTTAGATCTCCAGTCATGACCTTGTCCTATTTTTTCATTTGGTACAGATATCTCTGTTTTCTCATTTCGTCTCTCCTTGTTCCTGTTTGTTAGGAAGTCAGCTATATCTCCTGTTCTTGAGGGTAATGGTGTTATGAAGAAGAGGTCTTATTTTGCTGTTCCATGTAGTGTCCCCTGTTCCTCAGGGCTTGGCAGTTCTGGGAGTGTCTCCAATGTGTGCTCTGTGTGCACTGCATTTGTGTCCTGGCTGCTTTATCCTTCCAGTCACTTGTCTGCAGAGGCTCTCTTTGTATGGTGTGGGCAATATTTGGTTCCTGGCCTGAATCTGGCAAGTTTTTATTAGGTATGCTCTGGTCTGCTTGTCACATGAGACCTGTTGCCACTCTGCAAAACTACTGGGTCAGCAGACATGGTGTGAGGTGGGGTTTGGGCCCGTCTTCTGGGGGAGGTTGCTTGCCATGTCAAGTGTGACTGGGAAGGGTGGTTTCACCACAGTGTGGGCGGGCAGGGCTTGGTGTAAGCAAGTTAAGTAGCATGTGTCATTCCTGTGCTGGTTCCCATAGGAGGCTCTCTGTTTATGCTGAGAGATGGCAGAATGAAATGGCATCTACCAGCTTCTTTGTTCCCAGAGAGGTCTTTCCATGAATGCTGTGTCTCTGGGACATGCTCCTAAATGAGCAAATATCCTCTGCAGTATGTGCCCACGTGTTCTTCAGATCGCTGTTTCACTGCTGAATGTCTAGGGGTTGTTTGCCTTCCTTCTTTCCAAAGTAGCACAATGCCTTTCAGGCTGTATCTGTGCCAAGCCCACTGCCCTTTAAAACTCCAGGCTTGAAGCCTTGCTGGTTGCAAGAATTCATGAAATTCAGCCCCTCTCACCTTATAAACCAATTGCTATGGGAATTCATTTTTCCCGTGTTTGGTGCTCCTGTTTGCTAGTCTGTCTCTTGCCCTTCTCTGTGTTGCAGGTACCTCCCCACTGCAATGGCCATGATCTTTTTTTCTCCCAGTCCCTATCTTTGCACTCCCTATCGTCTTTGATGTGGCCTATTCTCTACCTTTAGTTGTGGAGTTTGTTCTGCCAGTATTTAGGTCAATTTCTGGGCTACTTAGGATGATTTGATAATTATCTAGTTGTGTTCATGAGAAGAGGTGATCCTAGGGTCCTTGTAGAGTGCCACCATCTTTCCCTCCTCTTCCTTGACTCCATAGCTTTTAACAAATCATCACCCCATCACACTTTGGTCATGTGATAGGAATAAGCACAGTCTTCCCTCCTTTTTGTCAATGTGAACCATGATTTGAGATGTTCTATCATAAACTGGTGAGTGAACACACAGAGTAACTGAGTTGCCAGAGGGAAGAGGGGGTGGGAGGATGGGCGAAATGGGTGAAGAGTGGTAGGAGATAACAGACTTCCAGTTATAGAATGAATAAGTCATGGGAATGAAAGGCACAGCATAAAGAATATAGTCAAATATAACATAATAGCATTGTATGGTGAGAGGTGGTAGCTACACTTGTGATGAACATAGCATAATGTTTAAGCTTGTCATATCACCATGTCATACACATGAAACTAATGTAACATTGTGTGTCAACTAACCCAAATAAAATAAAAATAAAGGAAGTAAGTCCATATTTATTGATTACTTGCTACATATCAGGTACTGGTGCAGAAGCAAAGTGGCATGTGAGAGGACTGAAACAGAGATCATTTCCTTAAAAAGTTTCCAATCTAGTTGGTTGCTGGTTTATAGTGTAGCACCACACTTTAGAAATGCCGTACACTTTCCACAGATGGTTGATACTGTTAAGCCTAGTGGAAGGTGAGATTAATGTGGGCTGGTGTGATTAAAGAAGACTTCCAGAAAGAAGTAGGTTTTACCTAAATGTAGATAGGAATAACATCAAAGGCATAGGGTTGGGAAGGCCTGGAAACATATCAGGAGGATCTTGAGATAGGTTGGAGATCGGAAGATGGTGAGGGAGACCATTGTGCAAGTCAGACTGTGAAGGGCCTTCATATCAGACAAAAGAGTACATTCATTCATTTAATGGATGTTTATTGAGCAATTGCTATGCACTAGCACTCGTGTAGATATTCAGGTGGAGCAGTAGGCAGAAGACAAAAGTCCCTGTCCTTAAAGAAACTTAAATTCTGTTTGAGGAAGTAGATGACAAATAAGTCAGTTATATAATCAGATTGTATGACTGATTAAGTAGGGGATAGGGTGTGTCAGGTGTAGGAGGTAGTGGCTATAAATGTATAATTTTAACTTTTCATGTCGATAGCAGAGAGCTGTTAACAGACTTCTCATACTTTGTTTTGGCGGAACATTTATCCTTGGGATTGCCTAAGAGAGAGGATTTGGAAGTGAGAAGTTAGGTGTGGAGAAGCATAGAGGCAGGTAGGAAGGTCAAGGGCAAGTCAGAGTTGGGTCTAGCTTGTTATTCTGAGTCTAGCTGCTGTGGTATTGTGGAAACATCACTGGATTTGAATCCATATGGTTTGGACTCTGCCAGTAACCTTAGGTCACTTCAATTCTCTAAGCTTTGTTTTCTCTTCTGTAGAAATATCTAACAAGAGTTTTTTCTGGATTACTTGGCATAATATGAATAAAAATTTTATTAGTTGTGTAGTACTGTACAAGGTGGAGAGTTATTATTATGGACAGTGCCTGTGAAAATTGCATTTCCATTCCTTTTGGTCTGTCTACAGTTCTGATAGTAGTAATTTTTTGTGTCAACGAAGTCATAAAGTACAACTTTAAATCACAAAGTGCAACTAATACAAGACACTCTATAAGAGGTACTATCCTAGATACTGGGAGTGCACTGGTGACCAATACTGCTTATACTCCAGGAAGTTTTCTTTTTTGTTCAAGGCTGCCAGCATGAAAGAAGGGAAATTTGGTTGTGGAGTAGGTAGTATATTCCATACTGGCCACACTCCTTCTGCAACCTTGCCCTGTCTAGCAACCAGCCTTCCCACCACACTGAACCATATTATCACTGATATTTCTCTTTGTCTCTTAGTCTCTTTGTCTTTCTGTCTGTCTATCATTCGTTCATTTGCAGCTACATTTCCTTCTGCATGAAGCACCCTTCCCTGCCATATTTTTTTTTAGCAGTCTCTAATTTCACATCCTCAACTCATGTATCCCCCCCTTCAGGACGCCTTCTCTGATATTTTTCCCGCTGTCAGAGTTATTCTGCTGAATTGCACTTGTTCCATGTGAGTCACCATCACCAGAATGAGCTCCTCGAAAGCAGGATTGTCCTTTGTCTCTCTTTGGGTCTCTGGTACTTAGTGCTGGAATTGGTATTAAGGAAATGCTTGCTGACTGAAGGAATCATAACTATACAGGTCCCTATGTGTTATCTAAGAAAATTTTCAACAGTCCTGTATTTGTGAATCTTTAATGAACCTAAACATAAACCAAAGGCTTAGTGACTGAAGAGTGTATCATAGACAGACTATAGAATATAGTAATAAGGCTTTATAACAATTATGAGAATATAATTCTAGATCCAGATTACATTGTAGCTCCTTCTGTTCCTGGAGATGGGGCCTGGAAGCAAGTCCTTTAATCTCTCTGTGACCCACTTTTCTCATCTGTAAGATGAGGATCATAGTCATCTCTACCTCATAGGGTTGTTTTGAGAATTACATGAATTAATATATGTATGTGTGTGTGTATGTATAATATTTGATGCTTCTTAGTACATAGTAGGTACTCTATAAATGTTAGCTTTTCTTACCTAAATCAACTAGTTACCCAGCATATTTATGGACAAGGCAGTTTGAGAGAAGTCTAGTGAGCTCTTTAATTTCAACATTACTGAAAACAGATATTTTCTGAGTGTCTGCTATGATCTAGGTACTAAGGCAGAGTTGGATAAAATTTGGTGTCTGCTGCCGTCAGGAATCTTTGCTTCTTGTTTTGAAAGATTTTCCTGCAGAAAGTCTTTGACATTCTAAGATTTTAGTCACACATAATATTAGCATTTGTCATAAGAGTTTCTTGAAAAAATTTCAGTTGTTCACCATGTGATTATTCAACAAAGAATTCCTGTTATCTCTGCACATATAGCTACTGGCATATTTCTCAAAGATGTCTGCAGGTTTTCCTAAGGTCTCAATTTTGAATTCTTTTACCTCAGGCAACCATTGATCTGTTTCTGTCTCTATAGTTTTGTCATTTCGAGAATATTTATTAAATGGAATCCTATAGAATGTGAACTTTTGAGACTGGCATTTTTTTTTACTCAGCATGATGCCCTTGTGATCCATCTGAGTGTTCCATTGTATGGATGTACTAATTTTTTATCCATTCACCAGTTGAAGGACATTTGGATTGTTTGTAGTTTTTGGTGATTACAAATACAGCCGCGTTAAACATTGTCATACAGGTTTTCATGTGAATGCAAGTTTTCATTTCTAGAGGATAAATGCCCAGAAATGGGATTGTGGGCTCATATATGTACATGTTTGATGTTGTAAGAAACTGACTAGCCCTTTTTCAGAGTGGCTAAACCAATTTATATTCCCACTAGCAATGTATGATAATTTCATTTTCTCTGTATCCTTGCCAGCACTTGGTATTGTCACTATATTTTATCGTAGCCATGCTAATAGGTGTGTAGTGATATCTCATCTGGGCCTTAATTTGCTGTTCCTTTGTGGCTGATGATTCATGTGCTTATTTGCCATCTGTGTATTTTGTTTCACTAAGTATCTGCTCAAGTGTTTTGCCCATTATCTCATTGGGTTGTTTGTTTTCTTACCTTTGGGTTTAGTAAATCATTTATATATTCTGGATATGAGTTCTTTGTAAAATATGTAATTTACAAATATTTTCTTCTAGTCTGTGGCTTACTTTTTTGAACATTTTCTCATTAGGGTCTTCAACAGAACAAGTTTTTAGTTTTGGTGAAGCCCAGTGTATTTACTTTTTCTTTATGTATTGTGCTTATGGTGTCCAAGAACATGTCACATAACCCTAGGTTACTAAAATTTTATCTTATGGTTTCTTGTAGAGGTGTCACAAGTTTAGGTTTTACATTTAGATCTATGGTCTATTTTGAGTTCATTTTTGTATAAGGTGCAAGGCTTAGGTTGAAGTGGTTGATTTGTTTTTGCCTATGGATATCCAATTGCTCCACAACATTTGTTGAAAAATCTCTGCCACTTCTTAACTGTGACACCTTGGGAAATTATTTAACCTCTCATGGCCTTCTTTTCCTTTCCTCAAAAATGGGGATAATAATAGGACCTAACTTCTAAGGTTGAAGTGAGGATTCTAGACTATATGTGTAAACACCTGGTAGTAGTCATTATTATTATACTTACAGAGTTTCACATTTTGGTATTTTATTTTATGATTTACAAAACTTGATCACATACATTGTCTCTTTTAATCCTTTCCAAGGATGTTGGGGAACATGGATCAGTGCTAATGCAGGGTTCTGGCAGATGGATTCTGTTGAGATGATGACTGAAAGTACTTGTAGTGAGGAAGTGACAGCAATTCCCATTGGGAAGAGGAGCTGAGGCCAAGGCCAGTTCAATACAAGTCAAGAGTAGGTGTAGCCAAAAACGGGAAATAAAAAATGAAGTCAAATGTTATGGAAGAGAGAATTCAAGAAATTTTTTCTGAATAGGTCAGGGCAAATGGGGTTCTGGACTTTGTGTATAGAGCAAAATATTGAGATACACTCTTATTGAGTTGTGGCCTCATAGCCTTTTTTAAAGGTCTTAGACTTGGCGTTTCACTTCAGGATGCTCTTTACTAGCTGTGTGGGGAGTCTTTTGCCCTCTCTTCTCTAAGTGAATTTAGTCCAAGACCTTGTTTTGCTGTGAGCACTTCTGCTCTGATGCCAATAGTGTGGTGATGTGCCAGGTGCCCTCTGGGAAGTCTTTCTAAAACATACCGCTTAATAAAGCTGTAAAGGCTGAAGAACCTTCTCAGAAAGCTGATTGTGCCTGTGGTAGGTCTTGGTCTGGAAGCCATTTCAAAAACTGGATACCATTGCCACTTTGTTGATCCCCATTATGCTCTCTGGCACTGCATATCTTGTTGGCTGCCTAGGAACTCTCCTTAGTCTCCCTGAGAAGGAACTGGAAGCTTCAATTTTTTTGTTTGTTTGTTTACTTTTTTGTTTGGTTTTTACTCCCTCTTTGGTCTGTGTTCTGAGATCCTACATGAATTAATCTTTTCTGATAAGCACGTGTAGTCACAACCATTCTGACCAGAGATTCCTATCAGTCTGGTCAAGTGTGAAGTTTTACTTAGGGTAGTGTCATTGGAAACCGATAGTACAATTGAAATTGCCTCTGAGCTGCAAGAAATAGCAAAACAAATATGTTTTATTGCACAGTACTGAAGATCAACTTATTGTGGTGGTTTATGTGTAAATCTCCAAGATGATAATGGTACCTGACTTCAGTCCTTTGTAGTTTAGAAAGCCCTGTGATGTGCCCTATTTAATTTGACAAGAGAGGCAGGGCAGGGATTATTATTCATATTTTATAGATATGCAAGCTGTCAGGGACTTGGAACTGGAGGGGGCTGGGTTATCACCCATAGTGTTCAAGAGCATAGTCTCTGAGGTGGATTGCCTACTTTTTTTTTGATTTTTGGATTTTGGTAAAATATATATAACATAAAATTTGTGATTTTGAACATTTACAAATGTACACTTTAGTGGCATTACATTCGTAATGGTGTATAACCATTACCACTGTTTCTAAAATGTTTTCATCACCCCAAACAAAAACTCTGTAACCATTAAATAACTCCCCATTAGCCCTCATCAGCCCCTGCTAACCTCTAATCTACCGTCTGTATGAATTTCCCTATTCTAGATATTTCATGTAAATGGAATAATATAGTATTTGTCCTTTTATAGCTGGCTTATTTCACTTAGCATAATGTTTTCAAGGTTCATTCATGTTGTAGCACACATCGCTGTCATTTCTTCCTATTGGCAAGTAATGAATATTCTGTGGTTTGTGTGTATATGTGATATATATATCACATATTACTTATCCATTCATCTGTTGATAGGCATTTAGGTTGCTTCCACATGTTGACCACTGTGAATTGTGCTCTATGAACATTTGTGAACAAGTTTTTGTTTGAATACCTGTTTTAATTGTTTTGGGTTATACCTAGGAGTAGATTTGCTGGGTCATATGGTAATTCTTTTTTTTTTTATTTTTAAAGATTTTATTTATTTATTTGAGAGAGAGTGAGAGAGAGAGCATGAGTGGGCAGAAGGGCAGAGGGAGAGAGAGAATCTCAAGCAGACTCTGTGCTGAGTGAGAGCCCGACGCATGGGGCTCAATCTCACCACCCTGAGATCAAGACATGAGCCAAAATCAAGAGTCGGATGCTTAAACAACTGAGCCATCCAGATGCCCCCATATGGTAATTCTGTATTTAGCTTTTTTTTTTTTTTTAAGATTTTACTTATTTATTTGAGAGAGAGAATGAGACAGAGAGAGAGAGCACGAGATGGGGGAGGGTCAGAGGGAGAAGCAGACTCCCTGCCGAGCAGGGAGCCCGATGCAGGACTCGATCCAGGGACTCCAGGATCATGACCTGAGCCGAAGGCAGTCGCTTAACCAACTGAGCCACCCAGGCGCCCCTGTATTTAGCTTTTTGAGGAACTTTCAAACTTTCCTACAGCAGTGGTACCACTTTACACTCCCACTGGCAAAGTACAAGAGTTCCAACTTCTTCGTATCTTCACCAACACTTCCTAGTTATTTTTTTTAAACTACATCCTAGTAGGTGTGAAGGAGATATATTATTATTGATTTTATTTTCATTTCTCTAATGACTAAGAATGAGCATCTTTTCATATGCTTATTTTCCATCTGTATATCTTCTTTGGAGAAATGTCTATTCAAGTCCTTTGCCCATTTTTAAACTGGGTTATTTATCTTTTTGTTGCTGATCTGTAGTTCTGTATGTCCTGGCTATTAGCCCTTATCAGATATATGACTTCCAAATATTTTCTCCCATTTTGTAGGCTTTCACTTTCTTGATGATGTCCTTTGTTGCACAACAGTTTTAAATTTTGATGAAATCCAATTTTTCTATTTTTCTTTCTTGTTCATGATTTTGTTATTATATCTAAATTCATTGTCAAGTCCGTGGTCATGAAGATTTACTCCCATGTTTTCTTCTAAGAGTTTTATGCTTTTAGCTCTTATTTTAGGTTTTACTCACTTGAGTAAATTTTGGATGTGATGTGCTGTAAAGGTCCAAATTTATTATTTTGCCTGTGGAAATACACTTGTCCCAGCCACATTTGTTGAACACACTGTTCTTTTTCCATTGAATGGATTTGACATCCTTGTCAGTTTCTAACTTAAAGTCTATTTTGTGTTTTATTAGTATATCCACCTCAACTCTCTTTTGGTTCCTGTTTGCAAATAGTCTCTTTTTATGGCTGAATAGTATTCCATTGTATATATCTGTATATGTATACATACACACCACATCTTTATCTATTCATCCATCAATGGACATTATTGTTTCTATATCTTAGCTATTGTTAATAATGCTGCAATGAACATAAGGGTGCAGATTTCTTTTTGAGTTAGGTTTTTCATTTTCTTCAGATAAATACCCAGAAGTGGAATTACTAGATCCTATGGTAGTTCTATTTTTAATTTTTTTGGGAAACCTCCATACTATTTTCCATAGTGACTGTACCATTTTATGTCCCTACCAGCATTCACAAGGATTTCCATTTTTTTCCACATCCTTGCCAACACTTATTTCTTGTCCTTTAGGTATTAGCATTCTAACAGGTATGAGGTGATAACTCGTTGTGGTTTCAATATGCATTTCCCTAACGATTAGTGATGTTGAGCATCTTTTCACGTGTCTGTTGGCCATCTGTAGGTTTTCTTTGGAAAAGTGTCTATTCAGTGGCTAAAATTAACTCAGGAAACAACGGATGTTGGTGAGGATGTGGAGAAAGGGGAACCCTCTTATACTGTTGGTAAGAATGCAAACTGGTGCAGCCACCCTGGAGAACAGTATGGAAGTTCCTCAAAAAGTTAAAAATAGAACTACGACCCAGGAATTGCACTACTAGGTATTTATCCAAAGGATACAAAAACAGTGATTTAAAGGGGCGCATGCATCCCAATGTTTATAGCAGCAATGTCCACAAGTGTCAAAATATGGAAAGAGCCCAGATGTCCATGACGGATGAATAGCTAAAGAGGATGTGGTATGTGTGTGTGTGTAATGGAATATGTATATATATTTCATTCCAGTCAGAGAAAGACAAATACCACATGATTTTACTCATATGTGGAATTTAAGAAATGAAACAGATGAACATAGGGGAAGGGAAGGAAAAATAAGATAAAAATAGAGAGGCAAGCCATAAGAGACTCTTAATTATAGGGAAGAAACTGAGGGTTGCTGGAGGGGAGGTAGGTGGGGGGATGGGGTAATTGGGTGACAGGTATTAGGGAGGGCATTTGATGTAATGAGCACTAGGTGTTATATGCAACTGATGAATCACTAAACTCTACCCTGAACCTAATAATACACTATATGTCAACTAACTTGAGTTTAAATTAAAAAATAAAAAAAAAGTCTATTCAGATTCTCTGCCCATTTTTAAATCAGATGTATTTTTTGTTTTTGTTTTGTTTTCTATTTAGTTATATGGGTTCTTTACTTTTTTGGATATTAACCCCTTACCAGATACATGATTTGCAAATATTTCCTCCCATTCAGTAGGTTGCCTTTTCATTTTGTTGATGATTTTTTTTTTTTTTTTTTTTGCTGTTCAGAAGGGTTTTTGTTTTAAAGATTTTTATTTATTTGACAGAGAGAGATACTGCGAGAGAGGGAACACAAGCAGGGGAGTGGGAGAGGGAGAAGCAGGCTCCTTGCTGAGCAGGGAGCCTGATGCGGGGCTTGATCCCAGGACCCTGGGATCATGACCTGAGCTGAAGACAGTTGTTAATGACTTAGCCACCCAGGCACCCCAGCTGTTCAGAAGTTTTTTAGTATGATGTAGTCCCACTTGTTTATCTTTGCTTTTGTTGCCTTTGCTTTTGGAGTCAGATCCAAAAATCCTTGCCAAGACTGATGTCAGGGAGTTTACCATCTATATTTTCTTCTAGGGGTTTAATGATTTCAGGTCTTACATTCAAGTCTTTAATCCATTTTGAGTTAATTTTGTGTATGATGTAAGATAGTAGTCTCATTCCATTCTTTTGCATGTAGCTGTTTAGTTTTCCCAGTACCATTTATTGAAGATACTTTTCTTTCCCCATTGTATATTCTTGCCTTCTTTGTCATAAAATAATTGACCATATACGTGTGGGGTTTTTCTGGGCTCTCTATTCTGTACCATTGATCTGTGTGTCTGTTTTTATGCCAGTGCCATACTGTTTTGATTACTATTTGTATGGAATAATTTTTTCCATCCTTTATTTCTTTGGATGTATTTCTGTCTTTGGATCTAAAGTGAGTCTGTTGTAGATACCATGTAGTTGAATCCTGTTTCTTAATCCATTCTATGGATTAAATTCTATGTAATTATTTAATTGTATGGATCCATTCTATGGATTCTGCCTTTTTATTGGAGTGTTTAATCTATTTACATTTAAAGTAATTATTGGTAGGTAAGAACTTACTTCTGCCATTTTGCTATTTGTTTTCTGTGTGTCCTCTACTATTTTTGTCCCTCATTTTCTTGTACTGCCTTCTTTTGTGTTTAGTTGAATTTTTTGTAGTGAGACATTTTTATTCCCATCTCATTTACGTATGTTTTTAAAATATTTTATTTGCGGATACCTTGGGGATTACATTTAACATCCTTAATTTATAACAAGCAAGTTTGAATTGATACCAACTTAGCTCCAATAGCATACAAATCTCTGCTTCTTCACAGCTCTGACCCTCCCCTGTGTATTGTTTTCACAAATCACATCTGTATTCACTGTGTGTCCAGGAACATAGACATGTAATTATTTGTATGCATTTGTCTTTTAAATCATGTAGGAAATTAAAAAGTGGTGTTATAAACCAAAAATACAATAATGCTAGCTTTTATATTTGCATATATAGTTACCTTTACAGGAGATCTTTATCTTTTCATATGGTTTTGAGTTACTTTCTAGTGTCCTTTTATTTCGACCTAAAGGAGTCCATTTAGCATGTTTTGTAAGGGAAGTATAGTGGTAATGAACTCCCTCAGCTTTTGTTTATCTGGGAATGTCTTATTTTCTCCCTCATTTTGAAGGACAGTTTTGGCCTCCATGGCTTCTAATGGGAAATTGGCTGTTAATCATAAATGAGGATCCCTTCTACATGACAAGTCACTTTTCTCTTTCAAGATCCTTCCTTTATCTTTGGCTTTGTGGCAGTTTAATTACAGTGTGTCTGTGTGGGTCTCTTTGAGTTTGTTCTCCTTGAAGTTTGTTGAGCTTCTTGGATGTATAGATTTTTATCTTTCATCAAATTTGGCATGTTTGGGGCCATTATTTCTTCAGATATTCTTTCTGCCCCTTTTACTGTCTGTCCACTTTCTGGCAGTCCTATAGTGTATATTCTTGTCCGCTTGATGGTGTCCCACAGGTCTCTTAGATTCTGTTCACTCTTTAATATCTATATATTTAATGATTCTCATTTTATTTATGTATCATATTCCTAATTTTTATTTGCTGTTTTCCTTTAGCTCTTTTAGCATATTTTAAAAAGTTACTGTTCTGAAATCGTTGCCTGGTAAATATGATATGTGGACATCCTAAGTTTCTGACTATTTTGTTCCTTTGAACAGTACTTTCCTGTTTCTTCATATGCTTTGTGATTTTTTTGTTGTTGAAAAGTAAACATTTGAATATTATAAAGTGGTAACTCTGGAAATTAGATTCTCTCCCTTCCACAGGATTTTCTTTCTTTTTTCTTTAAACTGTTTTGGCAAAGACTATATCCTTTGGCCTTGTCCTGTGGGGTCACTAATGTCTCTGATACTTAGCTTGTGTTCAACTAGAATTTTGACACAGATTTTCTTGAATGCCAAAAGCTGAAAACAAATATACAAACCAATAAACAAATAACTCTCCCAGTCTTTCCTGATTGGCCCTGTGCTTGTGTCATCCTTTAACAATTAGCCAGGCTTGCACTGACTAGGGATTGGCCCAAGGTGAAGGTTTAGGGTCTTCTCAGGTATTTTCTGAGTATGCATCTTGCTCTGGGCATGAATGTGGTTTTGTTTGATTCCCCATATACACAGTTGCTTTTAAATATTCTAATTTTCCAGGGAAACTCTCCCTTAGCTTTTGCTCCCATGCCGTAGTCAGTGTATTGTTTGTTTCAACATAATCTCCTGCCTTAGGCATCAGAGGGTTGTTAGGTCAGCTGGCAGTATTTTCGAGAATTGCCCAACTACTTTCCCAGCTTGAGTTTTGAGTTACATGAAACAAACACAAGCACCTGTCCTCAGTCTTTCAGGTATCCACCAGACAGGTTCAAACAGGTATACATGATGATTTGTGAAAAAGATCTGACCTGCACCTTCTAGAACCAAGGGCTAAGGTCACACACTAGGAACACAGGCTGCCACCATTTTAAGACCACAAATGCCATTGCATCAGAGATGGGGTGGATAAAAGGCAAGTTAAAAATCCCACAAATCTTCCTACTATCGTGAGGTTGCCTTATTTTTGATTCAGCATTTTTTTGGTGAGTGTAAACTTTTGACTGATTTCCAGAGTTCTGATGAAGTTGGTTCTGACATTTTCTACTTGCTTTCTGATGTTTCTGGATGAGGGAATGGGGCGAGAGCTTGGAGCTGCTGCCATTTTGCTAATGTTATTTCCTGACTACACTTTTTAAAAATTTTAATTCCAGTTAACACAGTGTAATATTAGTTTCAGCTGTACGATACAGTGTTTCAGCAAGTTCCATACATCACCCAGTGCTCATTACAAGTGTACTCCTTAAGCCCCATCACCTGTTTCACCCATCCCCTTGCCATCCTCCCCTCAGGTAACCATCACTTTTCTCTCTGTAGTTAAAAGTCTGTTTCTTGGTTTGTCTCTCTTTTTAGTCCCCTTTGCTCATTTGTTTTGTTTCTTAAATTCCACATATAAATGAAACCATAGAGTATTTGTCTTTCTCTGACTTATTTTGCTTAGCATTATACTCTCTAGCTCCATCCACATCATTTCAAATGGCAAGATTCCATTTTTTTAATGGCTGAATAATACTCAGTTGTGTGCATATGTATGTGTATATAGATACATACTCCCTTCTTTATCCATTCATCAATTTGATGGACACTTGGGCTACTTTCATAATTTGACTGTTGTAAATAATGCTGCTATAGACTTTGGGGTGCATGTATCCCTTCAAATTAGTATTTTTATATTCTTATGGTAAATATTTAGTAGTGCAATTGCTAGATCATAGGTAGTTCTATTTTTAACTTTTTGAGGAATGCCCATACTGTTTTCCACAGTGGCTGCACCAGTTTGCATTCCCACAAACAGTACATGAGTGTTCATTTTTCTCCGTGTCCTTACCAACACCTGCTGTTTCTTGTGTTGTTGATCTTAACCATTCTGACAGGTGCGAGGTGATAACTCACTGTACTTTTGATTTGCATTACCCTGATGGTAAGTGATGTGGAGCATTTTTTTCATGTGTCTCTTGGCCATCTGTATGTCTTCTTTGGAAAAATGTCTGTTCATGTCTTCTGCCTGTTTTTTACTGGATTATTTGTTCTTTTGGGTGTTGAGATTTATAAGTTCTTTATATATTTTGGATACTAATCCTTTATCAGATATGTCATTTGCAAATATCTTCTCCCATTCAGTAGATTTCCTTTAAGTTTTGTTGATTGTTTCCTTTGCTGTGCAGAAGCTTTTTATTTTGATGTACTCCCAATAGTTTATTTTTGCATTTGTTTGCCTTGCCTCAGGGGAACTATCTTGGAAAAAGTTGCTACAACCAATGTCAAAGAAATTGTAAAGGGGATTGTTTTCCTAATTTCTCTTTCTGTTGCTTCATTATTGGTGTATAGGAATGCAACAGATTTCTGTACATTGGTTTTTTTATCCTGTGAATTTACTGAATTCATTTAGTAGTTCTAGCAGTTTTTCATGGAGTCTTTAGGTTTTTCTGTATATAGTATTCTGTCATCTGTAATTAGTGAAAGTTTTACTTCTCCCTACCAATTTGGGTACCCTTTATTCCTTTTTGTTGTCTGATGGCTGTGGCTAGGACTTCCAGTACTATGTTGAATAATGGTGGTGACATCCTTGTCTTGTTCCTGACCTTAGGGGAACAGTTCTCAGTTTTTCTCCATTGAGGATGGTGTTAACTGTGGGTTTTTCATAAATAACTTTTATTATGTTGAGGTGTGTACCCTATGAACATACTTTGTTGAAGGTTTTTATAATGAATGGTTGTTTACTTTGTCAAATCCATTTTTTTTGCATCTATTGAAATGATCCTATGGTTCTTATCCTTTCTCTTATTGATGTGTTGTATCACATTGATCGATTTGTGAATATTGAACCACCCTTGCAACCCAGGAATAAATCCCACTTGATCTTTTTGAATGATTTTTTTAATGTATTGTTGCATTAATTTTACAGTACTTTTTGTGGATTTTTGCATCTGTGTTTATCAGAGATACTGGCCTGTGGTTCTCTTTTTTGTGGTGTCTTTTTCTTGTTTTGTTATCAGGGTATTGCTGGCCTCATAGAATAAATTTGGAAGTTTTCCTTCTTCCATTTCTTAGAATAGTTTCAGAAGTATAGGTATTAACTTTTAAAACTCACATAGGTATTAATTCTTCTTTAAATATTTGGTATAGTTTGCCTATGAAGCCATGTATTACTGGGCTGTACTTGGTTGGAAGTTTTTGATTACTGATTGAATTTATTTGCTGGGAATCAATCAGTTCAAATTTCCATTTCTTCCTGGTTCAGTTTTGGTAGTTTATATATTTCTCAGAATTTATCCATTTCTTCTAGGTTGTTCAATTTGTTGCCATATAGTTTTTCATAATATTCTTTTAGAATTATTTGCATTTCTGTGGTGTTGGTTGTTATTGGCTGTGATTTTATTTATTTGAGTCCTTTCTCTTTTTTTCCTGATAAGTCTGGCTAGAGGTTTATCAATTTTATTGATTTTTTTCAGTCAGCTCCTGGTTTCATTGATCTGTTCTGTTGTTTTTTCAATTTCTATATCGTTTATTTTTGCTCTAATATTTATTATTTCCTTCCTTCTGCTGGTTTTAGGTTTTGTTTGTTTTTCTTTTTCTAGCTCCTTTAGGTGTAATGGTGGGTTTTTTGTTTGAGATTTTTCCTGCTTATTGAAGTAGGCCTATATTGCTATGTACATCCTTCTTAGAACTGCTTTTGCTGCATCCCAAAAGTTTTGGACCACTGTGTTTTCATTTTCATTTGTTTCCATTTAATTTCTTCCTGATTTCCTGGTTGACCCATTCATTGTTTAGTAGCATGTTATTTAACCTCCATATATTTTTGGGCTTTCCAGAAATTTTCTTGTGGTTGACTTCTAGTTTCATAGTGTGTTCAGAAAAATTTTGTGGTATGACTTCCATCTTCTTGAATTTGTTGAGACTTGTTTTGTGGGCTAATATGTCACCTATTCTGGAGAATGTTCCTTGTGCACTTGAAAAGAATGTGTATTGTGTTGTTTTAGGATTAAATGTTCTGAATATATCTATTAAAATCCTTCTGGTGCAGTGTGTCATTCAAAGCCGTTGTTTCCTTGTTGACTTTATGTTTATACGATCTGTCCATTGATGTAAGTGGAGACGTAAAGTCCCCTACAATTATTGTATTATTATCAATTAGTTCTTTTATGTTTGTTATTAACACTTATGTATTTGGGTACTCCTATGTTGGGTGTATAAAAATCTACAATAGTTATATCTTCTTGTTGGATTGTCCCTTTATTATTGTATAGTATCCTACTTTGTCTTTTATTACAGTCTTTTTTTAAAAGTCTATTTTGTTTGATGTAAGTTTTGCTACTCTGACTTTCTTTTGACATCCATTTGCATGATAGATCTTTCTCCATCCCCTCACTTTCAATCTGCAGGTGTCTTTAGGTCTAAAGTGAATTTCTTGTAGGCAGCAGATAGATGGGTCCTGTTTTTTAATTCATTCCGTCACCCTGTATATTTTGTTTGGAGCATTTAGTCCATTTACATTCAAAGTAATTATTGATAGATATGTGTATATTGCTATTCTATTACTTGTTTTGTGTTTCTGAATATTTTCTCACTACTTCTAAGTAGAGGGTGAAATGATATTACTTTTAAGTATTGATTGGTAGATGGTAGATTTCCACTAATTGGTAGTTTTCTTTGCTACTTCTTGGAGAGAAGTTTGTTCACTGACATTTTCCCATCTCCGCTCAGACCTTGTATATGATTATATTATTGTGTAAAATTAGAGTAGCATTATTCTCTTCAGTGAATTTGCAGATGAGGGAAAAGGTAATAGCTATAATTGGTCAGAGAGACATTCCTAATGCTGAGTGGGAAGACAGCTGCTTATGGAAAATGAACAAAAAATGGTCATTACTTCATGTCAGCTTGTACATTATGAGATTTTTGCTTCCTGTTGGTGTTTTCTTATATTAACCATGTAACGGTGTCCTTACTAAATTAACCAAGTCCCCATCTACTTGCCATACTGATCTTCTACCAGTTTTTTCAGCATGCTAGGTCCTTTTGTAAGCAATTTGTTAGTATTATCAAGACTTAGTGTTAAGGCTGTATAAATTGGAAAAATTGTTATTGGGAATAAATATTCTTAGCCATTACTTTAAAATCCATCTTTTTACCATATTAACTATACAGCACAAAAATGAAACATTGCAGCAGATGTTGGGGGGGATGTTATTGCTCTGGCTGAAACACAAACATATAAAAGTAATTATTCCAATGGAAGTTTAAAATCACAGAAATACTACTGCCTTAAGCATCTCATCAAAGACAACTGGTATTGGGCTAAAGGAACAGGAGATTATGAAAACCACCCAGTGAGCAAAGTTGTTGCTGACATGACAAGAGGTCCTAGAAAAAAATCCATGACAGACTCTTCTTGTGAATGGATATTAGAGATTGAGGAAGAATGCATTTTTATTAATTACTGAGAAAACCCAGCTTCCCCACACAGAACATACATTGAGTAAGGGTGGACATATTACAGGCTATAGAATCAAAGAAACTTAGGGCTAGAAGGAAACTTTGAACTCATTTGGTATTTCAGTGCACACATATTTAAAAAATTTATTACAGAAAATCTTAAACATACCAAAACCAGAGTCTGGTATAATGAACCGCATGTATCCATCACTTAACATTTTGTCGATGTTATTTCATGTATTTCCTCCCCCCACCCCACCAACACACACACACACACACACACACACAGTTTTTTTTCTGGATTATTTTAATACAAATCCCAAGTATGTCATTACAACCACAAATATTTCAATATGTATCTCTGATAAGGACTTTTTAAGTATATGTAACCACTACAGATCATCATATTCAATAAAAATTGCCAGTAATTTGTTAATATCATCTACTACCCAGTCTAAGTTTACATTTTTTGATTGCCTCAAACTGTATCTTTTTATTAGATTTAATTTTTTAGAGCAGTTTTATTTCATAGAAGCATTGAGTTGAAAGTACAGAGTTTTCATATGCTCCCTAACTACACCCCCACCTTTCCCATATTATTAAAATCTTGCATAGTTTACATAAGTGTTTACTCTTTATGTTGTACATGACCTGGGTTTTAACAAATGTATAATGATATATATCCACCATTACAGTAGCATACAGAATAGTTGTTGTATGCTAAACATCCCCTGTGTGCCACTTATTCATTCTTATGTACCACCCCCTACTGAGTCCTTGGCAACCATTGATCTTTTTACTGTCTCCATAGTTTTGTCTTTCTCAGAATGTCATGTAGTTGGAATCATATGGTAGGACCCTTTTCAGATTGGCTACTTTCACTTAGCAATATGCATTTAGAGTTTCTCCATGTTACTTCATGGCTTGATAGCATTTTTTTTTTTTTTTTTTGCTGAGTAATATTTTATTATCTGGATATACCATAGTTTATCCATTCACCTACTGAATGATATACTGGTTGCTCCCAAGTTTTGGCAATTATGAATAAAGCTATGTAAACATATGTGTGCAGGCTTTTGTGGGGACAAAAATGTTTAACTCATTTGGGTAAATACCAAGGATGGTGTTTGCCAGATTGTATGATGAAAAGTATGTTTACTTTTGTAAGAAACTGCCAAACTGTATTCCAAAGTGAGTGTAGTATTTTCATTTTCATTAGCAATAAATGTTTTTTTTTTAAAGATTTTATTTATTTGAGAGAGAGAGAGAGCACACAAGCAGGGAGAGGGGCAGCGGGAGAGGGAGGAGCAGACTTCCTGCTAAGCAGGGAGCCTGACGCAGGGCTTGATCCAAGGGCCCTGGGATCATGACCTGAGCTGAAGGCAGACATTTAACTAACTGAGCCACCCAGGCACCCCCTCCTTTACTTTTGAAGTATAATTTTGCATTTGCACATAATTCTAGGCTGGTGGATTTTTTTTTTCGCCTCAGCATGATAAATATTTTACTCCATTGTTTTCTTGCTTGCATGGTTTCTTTTCTTTTCTTTATTTATTTTTGCTTGCATGGTTTCTAAGGAGAATTTGGATATAATTCTTATCTTTGCTCCTCCATAAGTAAGGTGTTTTTTCCTCTGTCTTCTTTCTTTTTTTTTTCTCCCTTTATTTTGATTTTCTGCAGTTTGAATATGATATACATGAAGGTAGGACTTTTTGGTATTTACCATGCTTCGTATTCATTGAGCCCCCTAGATCTGTGGTTTGGTGTCTGAAAATAATTGGAAGGAGATTCTCAGTCATTATTGCTTCAACTATTTCTTTTCTTTTCTTTCTTCTTTTCGTGGTAATTTCATTATGCATATGTCACACTGTTTTTAATTGCCCTACCATTTTTGGATATTCTGTCTGTCTTTCAGTTATTTTTTTCTCTTTGTATTTCAGTTTTCGAAGTTTCTGTTGACTTATCTTCAAGCTCACACTTATCTTTCCTTGGCCTATTCCAGTCATTTGATGAGCCCATAAAAGGCTTTCTTCATTTTTGTTCTTGGTTCCTAGCATTTCCTTTTGATTCTTTTCTGTAGTTTACATCTTTTTGTTTACATTACTCATCTGTTCTTGCATGTTGTTCACTTTTTTTCATTAGAGCCCTTAGCATATTAGTCATATTTTAAAAAAATTCCTGATTTAATAATTACAACACTTGTGAAATATCTGAGTCTAGTTTTGAAGCTTGCTGTGTCTCTTGAAATTGTGTTGTTTTTTAGTATGGTTTGTAAATTTTGTTAAATGTCAGGCATGATGTACTAGATAAAAGGAGTTGTGGTAAATATACCTTTACTATGAGACTTTATGTTTATCTGGCTAAGACTTGGGTTGTATTGCTGTTTGCTATTTCTGGAGGTGTCAGAAACTAAAATTTCCTTTGGTATCCTTGTTTTTGTCTCCTTTTTTGTCTTTGGGTTTCCCTAGTGATTTCTTCTTAAATAAGGTTTGAAAGGTACAGTACTTTCAGTTGTATTTTCATCATATTATACATAAACCCTTTTGATATTCTGCTAAATTTTGGGGGGAGGGCAAGATGAGAAGCACTCAGTAGTCATGTGTTTAGAATTTAGTGTTTTAGTGATCCTGTGCCCCTGGGCTGTGACCTTTGCAAGTGCTTCTCAGTTCTCTTACCTTAGGTTATGAGAGGAATGCTGGTGGGGCCTAGAGTTGGTATTTTCTTTTTCCTGCATGGAAAAGTAGAGGTCGCTGGAGTTGAGTACTTTCATTTCTCTATGTGAATGGTGAAATTTTGCTTGAGTTGGGAATTTTCCTTTCTTCACATTGATTAGGCTTTGATAAAACCCTAGTCAATTAGGCTCTCATAAAATAATTTCCCTTGAGTTTAGGTCTTTTTAAGAAGAATAGAATGCTCTGGGTGTATTTCAGAATGGTTATTTCCTCCCCTCCTCTTGCTGGAAACATAAGGGTGTTTTTCTCTGATCTTCATTGTGAGAACCTGGTAGGGCTCCTGGTGCTAAAACTCACAGAATTGTTGGGGGACTCCCTAAGACTGCCCCACACCAGAGCTTTTAAATCTCAGACTTGTCCACACTGATCCTCCAGAAATTTAAACAATTATAATTTTGTTTTCATACCCTGGTACTGTCTCCAATGAGGGTTTGTACTCCTGAGCTTCTGCTCCACCAAGGTATGACTTTTTGTATTCACTTGTTTGTCCCTCCAAATTTGAGGCCCAGGTTTGTCCTGTGACCTCAATTATCTGATGAATTTAAGAACTATTGATTTGCAGTTTGTTCACCTTATTTTTGTAGTGATGTCTTCCATGCTCCTTATATACCTGACTGGAAACCAGGAGGTTCTTTCAAACTTTATAGCTTAAGCCACTTGTTTTAAGAGATTTATCTAATGTCACCCAAGTAGTTTGTAAATTACAAGCACTTATTATATGCCAGGCACTCTTACAAGTACTTTAGAAAACGTATAACATTAGTGTGCTAATATCATGCTCATTTTACAGAACAGGAAGCTGAGGAACAGAGACGTTAAGTAACTTGCCTAAGGCCGCAAAGTACCTTTCAGAGTAGAGATTTTAACTTAGGCAATCAGGCTCTTCTCTTCTAGATGATTCCTAACAAGTGATGAGTATTACTACTGAATGTAGGATGGGTGTGAATATGCCTTTTTTGGGGCCTATTTGTAATATGCTCTAGGAAGCTCATGTTTCAGGGGAGTTTCCTTTTTAATCATCTCTAATATTTTCCTTCCATGATCTCTTGTGCTTCCTCACAAAAATAGAAACTACTCATTTCCCATTCCAGTCATTCTGTTTCATAAAAGCCATAGGTCCTATGGATATGAGACCACTGGAGGCTTGTGTTTATTATAAAGCATCAATAAATCCATACGTACCCCTTAATATTTTCCTTCTGTGATCTCTTGTGCTTCCTCACAAAAATAGAAACTACTCATTTCCCATTCCAGTCATTCTGTTTCATAAAAGCCATAGGTCCTATGGATATGAGACCACTGGAGGCTTGTGTTTATTAAAAGCATCAATAAATCCATACGTACCCCTTAATATTTTCCTTCTGTGATCTCTTGTGCTTCCTCACAAAAATAGAAACTACTCATTTCCCAGTCCAGTCATTCTGTTTCATAAAAGCCATAGGTGCTATGGATATGAGACCACTGGAGGCTTGTGTTTATTATAAAGCATCAATAAATCCATACGTACCCCAAACCTTACCTGTAGAATAATAGTGTGAACACTATTTTTAAAGTTTATATATAATAAATATCACTGCACTTGTGTTTTCTTATTTGGTGGATATTATAAATTACAATTACAATCACATGAGAAGGTCCAAAATTTGGGAGGGGCATGCATCAAAAATGTTTTTTTCATATTTGAATGGGGTAACCATTGCTAAAGAGAATATGAATGAAATAATAGAGCAAAGATGAGTAGAAAACAAAACCTTTGGTTAGAAAGGGAAACCTTAGCTTCAGTTTTCCAAACTGACCAGGGCTGTCATTTTGGGAGAATAGGAAAAGAAGACATACGTGAGGTGGTACTAAGAATATTAACCCGAGGGGTTTTTGGCATTGATATTCTTAGATTGGAATCACATTTCCACTGTTTAATAGTTGTTTGATTTGGGACAAGTTACTCTCTCTGAGTATCAGCTTCCTTATCTGAAAATGGAATTCTTAATATGCAAAGTAAATCACAGAATACATAAGGCAGCAAATAAGGTGGCTAGGAACTCAGGTTCTGGGAGCATGAAGTCAAATGGACTGGGATTCAAATCCTGGCTCTGTCACTAACCTTGAGGAAGTTACTTAACCTCTTTCAGCTACATTTCCTCAACTGGAACTAAGAGTGGTTCCTATCACAATATAGTTATGAGTAGTAAAGTAAAGAATCCTTGTAAGCCATTTGGCTTAGTGCTTGATATATCATATGTTTTCAGGAAAATGATGGTTCTAGTCTTGATAATTATTATACTAACACAAATGAAACTTGCCTAACATGTATTTGTAGTTCAGTAACTAAAGTTGAGAAGAGATGGTGGTTTGTGGGTTTTTTTTTTTTTTTTTTTTTTTGTAGACAGATGATTTATTTCTATACTTATATACCTCAGTTATGTCCTTCTTTGACTCTGGGCTACCTCTAGCATGGGTTTTAGACTCCTTTTTGCTTTTAACTGTGGACTAAGGTTTTATTGTGGAGAGCACCTCTTGTCTTCACCAAACTCTCCTTATGGCAGATCCTTTTCTTCTTTCTGGAAAAGGAGAATATTTCTTCTGTGTCTCTTCTTCCTGGGAGAGATTTTTTTTTTTTTACCGTCAACTGGTCTTCTTGCCAAAGATTGATGGCTCTTTGAATAAGCCTCCTGAGAGCAGTAGTTCTTTTATTTTTTTTTAAAAAAGATTTGATTTATTTATTTGAGATAGAGAGCAAGAGAGAGAGTGAGAGCAGGAGTTGGGGAGCAGACGGAGAGGGAGAAGCAGACTCCCCACTGAGCAGGGAGCCTGATGCAGGGCTCAATCCCAGGACCCAGGATCATGATCTGAGCTGAAAGCAGAGGCTTAACTGACAGCCACCCAGGTGCCCCTGAGAGCAAGGGAGTTAAAAACCTGATGCCTGGGATCCACAGCTAGAAATTCTGATTTAATTGGTCAGAGGTGCATTCTGTGCACTGGAAATTTTAAAGCTCCTGTCATTCTAGTGTGTAACCAGGGTTGAGAACATTTGCCCTAAAACATCCCTTGCCAGAACCTTCAGTGACTCTATTATGTACTCAAAAAATATGGACATCTGAGCCTGGTTTTCAAGCACCTCCATGAACTGGCCTGTCCTGGTCAGCTTTTCTGAGTGTTATCTTTCATTACTTCCCAGTGTGAACCTGCTCTTGTTAATCTAGAAGACATATTACTCTTTGAAGGTGCACTTTCTTACATCCATTCTTTGGCTAATATATATATTTTTGCTTGGTATGCCCTCCCCATTTTTTAGCTGTTGAAATAAAGATCTGTATAAGATCTTTAAAGCCCAGTTAAAAAAAACACTTCCTCAGAGAAGCCTCTTGTGATTTACCCCGTGGAAACAATTCTTCCTTTCTCTGCCTAAACTTTGGCAGCATGCATATTGCACTTACCGAGCACTGCCTTGTATTTGGACTAAATTTAATAAAATTTTGCAACAATATACAATAGAATAAAATGCATTCTACAGTAGTTTATTTTATGAAGCTTAGAGAGTAAAGAGTAATAATTATTATTTTAGTTATAATAACAACTCAGTAAATAGTAGGCACTATTATATTCCAGGTCCTTTATTAAGTATTTTTATAATATTAATTTAATCCTCAAGACAATTTTATGAGGTAGGTATAATTATCATCATTTGGTAGATGAGGAAACTGAGGCAAAGACAAATTAAAGAGTTTGTTTTGAAGTTAAAAAGCCTGTAATGGATAGAGCTGGAACCCAGGCAGGCTGTTTCCAGAATCTATGCTCTTTATTATTTTTTTAATATTTTATTTATTTGACAGAGAGAGAGAGAGAGAGCACAAGTAGGCAGAGAGGCAGGCAGAGGGAGAGAGGGAGAAGCAGGCTCCCTGCTGAGCAAGGAGCCCGATGCGGGGCTCGATTCCAGGACCCCGGGATCATGACCTGAGACGAAGGCAGATGCTTAACCATCTGAGCCACCCAGGCGCCCCCAGAATCTATGCTCTTAAGTAGTACATTTTACTACCTTTCTGAAGACAGTCTAAAGATGGTTTAAGCGAAGTCCACTAGGTGACAATTTAGTCTTTGGCACAGTGGTAGAGTGGGATTTGTACCCAGGCAGTCCGCATATTGTTATGTCTAGAACTACCTTGTGTACTATGGTGGGCACTGACCACATGTGCCTACTGAGCAGTTGAAGTGTGGCTAGTCTGAATTGAGATGTACTGTAAGTGTAAAATATATATTGGATTTCAAAGACTTGGCATGATAAAGTAGGAAATCTCATTTTTACATCTGTAGATACAGAATATCATCTTTTTTTTTTTAAAGCTTTTTTTTTTTTTTTTAAAGCTTTTATTTATTTGACAGAGAGAGACACAGCGAGAGAGGGAACACAAGCAGGGGGAGTGGGAGAGGGAGAAGCAGGCTTCCCGCCGAACAGGGAGCCCGATGCGGGGCTTGATCCTAGGACCCTGGGATCATGACCTGAGCCGAAGGCAGATGCTTAACCGACTGAGCCACCCAGGCCCCCTTTAAGATTTTATTTATTTATTCATGAGAGACAGACAGAGAGAGAGAGAGAGGCAGAGGGAGAAGCAGGCTCCCCAAGGAGCAGGGAGCCCGATGTGGGACTCGATCCCAGGACCCTGGGACCAGGACCTGAGCCGAAGGCAGACGCTTAACGACTGAGCCACCCAGGCGCCCCCAGAATATCGTCTTTTATATTGATTACATATTGAAATTATATTTTGGGTAAATTGAGTTAAATAACATCAAAATTAATTTCTTTTTACCTTTTCAATGTGACTACTAGAAAATTTAAAATTATATACGTGTTTGCATTTGTGGCACACATCATTTTCTATTGGACGTCACTGATGTAGAAAGTATTTTCATGGAAGAGGTCATTTTAATTCTTATGACAGAATCATAAAGCAACAAAACAGATGCTTTTATCCTCATTTTAATTTTTTTATAGACAAGGAAACTGAGGCTTATAAAGATTTATGAATTGACTAAGGTCACACATCTGGAAGGTGCTGGTGATGGGACTTAAATGGTCATCTTCCTAATCCTGGATGCTAAATACTGTTTTAATTCCATTTTATGCCATAATTCTTCATTATGCAACTATTTAGTATATTATGGGATATACTTATTTGGATCTTGTGAACTTGGTTACTGATCACAATTTCAAATGGCTTTCAAGACTCTAACAAATTACTGTTGTATTTGGTAGGCAGAGATATTTCAATCTGCAATATTAGTCTTTCTTATATCACCACCATCTTATCAAACCAGCTTTCGATTGAGAATGAGTTTTTCAGGTCCATTTTTTCATTGTGTCCAATAATGCAACAAGCTCTATTATAAAGTTTCATCCAGATCTCTGCTGTGTGAACTTTATTCTGATGATGAGAACTCATAGCTGAGCCTTAGTTTTCTCATTTGTAAAATAGGATGATATCAACTTTCACATAGGGTTGTTAGGATGATATGAGATGATATAAAGTACCCAGGGCAGTACCTAATACATGATAGGAAATTAGTTAACAGTAGTTTCTTTCCTTCCTCCACATGGGTCACCATCAGGAAACCTTTTACAAGCTCCCTAAACCAAGTTCATTATTCTTTTCCTAGGTACTACCACAAAACAACTCTGTTATAGCTCTGATTTCATTCAGGATCGTGGTAGTTTCTGCTCTCCTTTTCTCCACTTTATGTACTGTAAACTTCCCAATGGCTAGAATCACATTTTATTCATCTTGTAATACTATAACTTCTGGTACTGTGCTATACCCAGAGTAGGTGCTCATGACCAGCCCAGAAGTTAGAAATGGAGCTTATGACCTGGTGGTTAGAATGGGAGTCTAGGGTGACTTTTTTGTTGATTATTATAATAGATACCTGCTTGAAAATGAAAATGTTAAAATATTTATCATATATAAAATTTAGAAAAGATTATGCAACACACACACACACACACACACATTGTAGGGGACTTCCCCTCTGGAAATACAGAGTAGATGCCCTTTTTTTCTATCCCTCCTGTAGTGTACAAATAAGAACCATGGGCATTATATATAAAACAGATATAGTACAAGAAGACTATGAGTAGAAACAAGCAGACAAACTGTCTAGGAACCTTGACCTGAGGAAGTACATGGTGGTGAATTCCCTGGGTGTTCTTTTGGTCTCATATACCCAGTCTGGGAGCTGTAGAAGCTGGCAACCAGATAATGCCAATAGGCAGAAGCAAAAATAAAAAACAAAAACCCAAGCAACTTCTGCTCTCTTTCTAGGGGCAACCTAGCCAGACAGAAGACTTTTAGATAATAACTGTTCTTGTCAAGTCAAATACCACAGAAAACTGTATGGCTCTACCTCCATCGCTGCCACCAAAGACCAACTAAGGGATCTACACCATCCTTGCCTGATTGAAATGAATGAAGCACCCTAACCACTTCTTCCAGCTAGGGTAGTATCAGTGGAAGCCTATTGAGGTGCTGAGGAACCTGAACTCCCACTCCTATGTAGTAGTAAGGAGAAACCCTTCCTCTTCTAGGTATCAATGAAGGCCAAGATCCTCGATTTTCCCCAGGACCTGACAATAATGGTACTTCCCTTCACCCATCAGAGAGGTGTCAGAGGAGGCTCACTAAAACACAAGATTTAATGAGATCAGGGATTTCATAACAGAATACCTTAAATGCCCAGGTTATAAGAAAAAATCTGTTATACCAAGAATCATTAAATGTTTAACGTCTGTCATAAAATTGCTTTAATCAGCAGTTGTTAATATGCTTGAAATAAATGAAGAAATAGAAATCTTAGCAAAATATAGACAATAGAAAGAAGAATAAAATGAAAATTTAAAATTGAAAAGTAACTGAAATTAGAAACTCAGTGGATAAAGCCAACAACAGAATGGAGAGGAAAGAAGAAAGAATCTGTGAATTTAAAGATAAAACAATAGAAACTCACCAATCTAAACATAAGGGAGAAAAAATAGATGAAAAAATGAACTGAGCCTAAGGGACCATTGTGATTATAATAAAATGTCTAATATTTGTGTCATTAGAGTAGAGAAAAAAAAGGAAAAAGAAGGTGGGGCTGAAAAGTGGAATATATACCAGTAAAACCTGAATATTGCCCTGGCATTTGAATATTTGAGTTTCTAGCTCATCAATGTGACTTAATCCCTCCCCCCTCCCTTCCCCTCCCCTTCCCTCCCTTCCCCTCCCCTTCCCTTCTTTCTTTCTTTCTTTCCTTCCTTCCTTCCTTCCTTCCTTCCACTTAGCATAATATTTTTTTTTTTTAAGATTTTATTTATTTATTTGAGAGAGAATGAGAGACAGAGAGCATGAGAGGGAAGAGGGTCAGAGGGAGAAGCAGACCCCCGCTGAGCAGGGAGCCCGATGTGGGACTCGATCCCGGGACTCCAGGATCATGACCTGAGCCGAAGGCAGTCGCTCAACCAACTGAGCCACCCAGGCGCCCCATAATATTTTCAAGGTTCAGACACATTGTGGAGCCTGTTCTTAAAAGCTCTGCATTTGGAGGTGAGATTCTGCTGTATTAGTCAGGGTTCTCCAGAGAAACAGAAGCAATAAGATGTGTATATGTATAGAAAGGTATTTATTTTAAGGAATTGACTCACACAATTGTGGAGGCTTGCCAAATTCAAAATCTGATCAGGGAGGCCAGCAGGTTGGAGAAGTAGGAAAGAGTTGCAGTTCTAGTGCAAAGGCAGTCTGCAGTAGAACCAGTGTCTTAGTCCATTTGGGCTTCTATATAACAAAAATACCATAAACTGGGAAGCTTATAAACCATGGAAATTTATTTCTCCCAGTTTTGGAGGCTGGGAAGACCGAGATCATGGTGCCGGCAGATTCAGTATTTGGGGAGGGCCTGATTTCTAGTTCATAGATTGTGTCTTTTTGCTGTAACCCCACGTGGCAGAAGGGGACAAGTGAGCTCTCTAGGACTTCTTTTATAAGAGCACAAATCCCACTCATGAAGGCTTTGTCCTCAAGACGTAAGCACCCCCTCAAAGGCCCTACCTCCTGACAGCATTACAACTGGGTATTAGGTTTCAAAATATGAATTTTGGAGGGACACAAACATTAAATCTATAGCAACCAGGAAGAGCCAATAGTGAAAATAAAGTCCAAAGGCAGTTGTGTGTGTGGAGAAAGTCTGGTCATTTAGGCTAGTTCCCCAAAATGTGCCTAAGATATGTGTGCCCATGTCATTTGAAGGAGTGTTTGGCCTAGAGGTATGGAATATTAGGGGTAAGGACAGCCTTACGTAAGGTCACAAAGACAGTAAGAACTATGGCCAGAATTTGAACTACAAAGCCAGTGTTCTTTTTACTTCATCATGGCGTTTCAAATACTATTCAACAGTGTCTTGTCCAGAGGCATTATTAATGGCTAAAATCATTTCAGTGCTGTTTTGTCAAAATAGATACTGATTTTATATGAATAATTGTGAATTCAAATGTATATCTGAGTCAGAAGCCTCGTTCTTTGAAATAATGTACTTTTTGTAACTTTTTGGATTTGAACATCCATTTTGAGAAGTCTTCACTATGATCTGGGATGTTGAATTGATAGCATTGAAAGATCTGGCTACCTATTTTGCTTCACTGCTAACTTTTTACAGGATTATATCTTAGCAAGAAAAAAGGACTTGCTGCATGCTTTGTTGTATAGCTACATTGAGTATATGTTAAAAAAGTTATGGTCTTTGCAATGAAGAAATTACGCAGTGAAAATTATTAGAGTAGAATGGAATCTTACAAATGATTTCACTTAAGGGAGAATGATAAGGAATTATCATTTTTTTGACATTATTTGAAGATGCCATGCTTTAATGTTCTAAAAAGGGCATAGTTTGTTTTTTAAATTATTTTTTTATTTTTTAAAGATTTTATTATTTATTTGACAGAGAGAGAGAGACAGTGAGAGAGGGAACACAAGCAGGGGGAGTGGGAGAAGGAGAAGCAGGCTTCCCGCGGAGCAGGGAACCCGATGCGGGACTCGATCCCGGGACTCCAGGATCATGACCCCAGCCGAAGGCTGACGCTTAACGACTGAGCCACCCAGGCGCCCCAAGAGTGTAGTGTTTTATTTTTATTTTATTTTATTTTATTTTATTTTATTTTATTATTTATTTGACAGAGAGAGACACAGCAAGAGAGGGAACACAAGCAGGGGGAGTGGGAGGGAGAAGCAGGCCTCCCACGGAGCAGGGAGCCCGATGTGGGGCTCGATCCCAGGACTCCGGGATCATGACCCAAGCCGAAGGCAGACACCCAATGACTTAGCCAATCAGGCTCCCCTGTAGTTTGTTTTTAAGTAGGAAATAAAAAACAACATAAATTTACCTTTTACACTTTAAATGGGTGAATTTTATGATATATGAAGTATATCTCAATAAAGGTATTTAAAAAAAAACTTCACTTAATCTCCCCATTATTCTGATTTGTTATGTCTTTCTTTTTTAATTTAATTTAATTTAATTTAATTATATTCTGTTAGTCACCATACAGTACATCATTAGTTTTTGATATAGTGATCCATGATTCATTGTTTTCGTATAACACCCAGTGTTCCATGCAGTATGTGCCCTCCTTAATACCCATCACCGGGCTAACCAATCCCCCCACCCCCTGCCCCTCTAAAACTTGCAGTTTGTTTCTCCAAGTCCATAGTCTCTCATGGTTCATCTCCCTCTCTCATTTCCCCCGCCTTCATTTTTCCCTTCCTTCTCCTAATGTCCTCCATGCTATTCCTTATGTTCCACAAATAAGTGAAACCATATGATAAATGACTTACTCTGCTTCACGTATTTCACTTAGCATAATCTCCTCCAGTCATATCCATGTTGACGTAAAAGTTGGGTATTCATCCTTTCTGATGGCTGAGTCATATTCCATTGTATATATGGACCACATCTTCTTGATCCATTCATCTGTTGAAGGGCATCTCAGTTCTTTCCACAGTTTGGCTATTGCAGACATTGCTGCTATGAACATTGGGGTGCATGTGCCCCTTCTTTTCACTACATCTGTATCTTTGGGGTCAATACCCAGTAGTGCAATTGCTGGGTCATAGGGTAGCTCTACTTTTAATTTTTTGAGGCACCTCCACACTGTTTTCCAAAGTGGCTGCACCAACTTGCATTCCCACCAACAGTCTAAGAGGGTTCCCCTTTTTCCACAGCCTCTCCAACATTTGTGTCTTTCTAATGCAGAAACTTTTCTTTTCCTTTGTCAACAACATTCTTTTTCCTTATCCCAAAGCATTGAAAAGCTCCTCTGCCCTTGGATGCTGCTCTTTCCTGTAACTAGTTTTAGAGCATACTTTTTCTCTTCCTAATTTGTATCAAAGCCCTATCTAATTCTGACATTGAAATGACTTTATGAAAGGTTTTGTGTTTTAGTTTCATCAAAATCCCCAATGAAACCCAAGTTGCTTTCCATTCTAAGCCTTGCGTTTATTTTAATAAGGAATTGTTTTCCCATAGCTGAGGTAAGTGCCTAGGCCTCGTCCTCATCTTTCTGCCCATAAATACTCACATTGTAATTGTAGCTCTGGTGATATTATTCCTTTACATAGAGGTTAAAGCTTATGAGAAAAGTGTACATAGCAAGTCAGTGGGCTCTGCTGGTAATTTACTTCTTACTAACAGTAATGTGCTTTGGAGAGGGCTTGTTTCTCTCCCCCCCCATTTCTTTTGTGAATTAATATGAAATTTAAAAAAAAAAAACTTCTAAAGGATTTTTCTAGGAACAAACTACTGAATCTTAAGAGGAAAAACTTTTAGGAATGAAATGAATGTTCTGTGGCAAATTTTACGAAGTTTAAGACTCTTTTTTTTTTTTTTTAAAGATTTTATTTATTTATCTGAGAGAGAGAATGGGAGACAGAGAGCATGAGAGGGGGAGGATCAGAGGGAGAAGCAGACTCCCCGCTGAGCAGGGAGCCCGATGCGGGACTCGATCCCAGGACTCCAGGATCATGACCTGAGCCGAAGGCAGTTGCTTAACCAGCTGAGCCACCCAGGCGCCCCAAAGTTTAAGACTCTTAAGAGGGTTTTACCCACTGGATGCCGTGAGGCTACCATGAAGTTCTGTGCTAGGCCTAGGAGATAGAGAGATGAAGTAAACACAGTGCCAACGTATAGGTAGCACATGGCCTAATGGGAAAGATAGGCATATTTACAACTAGCCATACTATGGTCACCATTCTTAGTGAACCCAAATTTGAAATATATGCTCTTTATTAATAGGACTGTACTTACGTGCTTAAGGTAACAACAGGATAGAATATTTTAAATTAGTGCTGTTCCTTATTTTCTGAGACACTTCGTACTAATAACAGACAAATGAGAATTTTGTAATTCTCTCTTGAGAGCACCCCTGAACTTACAGACTGGGGTGAGAAGAGAGGAAATAATCCTACTGAATTTCTTGCCTCTTTCTTCCCCCTCCCCTGACATTTTCATGTTGTTGAAATCTGGTTGAGGGAATGCCATAAGAATTTCTGATAAAGAAGCCACTAAAAGATAATGTGTAAAAGATAAGAAAATATGGCAGAGGCAGTCTTATATTTTGGAAACACTTGGCATGCTAAAAAGCTCTTTTTTACCATGTAAATATGATTTGGTTATTCTTTGGTTCATAAAAGCTTTTGTAGGTTGAAATTTAAACTTTTTAAAAAAAATTTAAACTTTGTATCACATAACAAAACTCTTCATAGTTGTTCTTCTATTTATAAGACTTTTCCAGATTTATTTTCTACTGTTCTTGCCCATAACTCTACTTGCCAACTGCATGAGGTTCTTAGAGTATTTCTATTTTTTTCCATATTCATTATCTCTTTATCGGCTATTTCTTTTGCCCAGAATTTTCTCATGCCTTCTCACCTGGGTAAATGTCTCTTTATTTCTCTAGTCACAACCAAATATATATTACTCTTTTTTATGAAGTCTTTCCTACATCAAAACAGTTGCTCTTTTGTTTGTCTTTGTGGCTCTAGTGTCTGCCATAGTTCGGACACAGAATAGATACTGAGTAAACATTTTACATGAGATTTATCCTCTTTCTCACTAAAATGATAATTTCAATATATGCTTGCTAAGAAAATTTGGGAAATACGGAAGATATAAATAAGCAAGTAACAATCATGCACAGTCCCCAGTAACCACTTTTTTTGACAAGTGTTCTTTCAGTATTTTTCTCTAAGCGTATCTTATATTCTTTAGATAGTTTTGCGTTTTTTGGTAAATGTTTAATAAGCTCCCTTTATTAATTCTTTTTAATCTCATGTTTCATTATTTCCCTAGTTTATTTGTTTGTTGTTTGTTTGTTTGCTCTGTTCATGTTCATATAGCTGCTATCTTCTCTCTTTTCTCCATTTTCTGCTTTCATATTTAGTAGTTTCCTCCTGAAAACTTAATTATATGGTATTCTGTCTGTCAGCTATGCCTGCCACCTTCACTGATCTTGTTTTCCTTTCAAGCCTGTTATAAAATCAAAATTCCAAATACATTTTGCATGATTCAATCCACCTACTTTTCTACCTTGTTCTTTAAACACCAATGGAGATTAAATTTGGATGTTTAAGCTGGAAGATATCTTGGGGGAGATAGTCCTCCGTTATTATTTTCAGATCAACTCATGTGCCTGGCATGTAATAGGTACTCAGTGAATATTAGTGTCCTTCCTGCTCCCAGACTCTTGTTCCTATTAAGGTCACACACTGGTAATTGGCACATTAGGACTGATTACAGGTCTACTGATTCTCAGGCCAGCATGTCTTCTTTTTTTTTTTTTTTTTTTAAAGATTTTATTTATTTATTCATGAGAGACAGAGAGAGAGAGGAGCAGAGGGAGAAGCAGGCTCCCAAGGAGCAGGGAGCCCGATGTGGGACTCGATCCCAGGACCCTGGGATCATGACCTGAGCCGAAGGCAGACACTTAACGACTGAGCCACTCAGGCGCCCCTCATATGTGGAATTTAATAAACAAAACAAACAAGCAAAGGGAAAAGAGAGAGAGAAAATAAGAAACAAGACTCTTAACTATAGAGAACAACTGATGGTTACCAGAAGGGAGGTGGGTGGGGGAATGGGTTAACTACGTGATGGGGATTAAAGAATGCACTTGTCATGATGAGCACAAGGCAATGTATGAAAGTGTTGAATTACTATGTTGTACCCCTGAAACTAATTAATAGCATTGTACTTGAACTATACAGGAATTGAAATTTTTAAAAAAGTGTGAGAAATGTTAACATGTGAAGAACCTAGGTTAAGAGTCTCATGCTCTACCGACTGAGCTAGCCGGGCAGGCATAAGAACCTAGGTTAAGAGTAAAAAGTTTATATAGAAATTCCTTGTACTATTTTGTAACTATTCTATAAATTTAAAAATATAAAGTTAATGAGAAACCTCAAAATTGTATTTATACAATAACTAAATGTATTTTTAAAAAACTGGAATGATAGACTTTTTTTTCAGTTTGTACCTTTCAACCACCTCCACCCAATTCTCACACCCCTCAACTCTGTTTCTGGCAAACACCAATCTGTTCTCTGTTTTTATGAGTTCAGGTTTTTAGATTTCCACATATAAATGAAGTCATACAGTATTTTTTCTCTGACTTATTTTACATAACATAATGCCCTAACATTATAGTCATGCTATCACAAATAACAGGATATCCTTCTTTTTATGGCTGAATAATATTCCATTGTACATATATACCACAACTACTTCATCAATTCATCCACCATTGGACATTTAGGTTATTTCCATGTCTTGGCTATTATAAATAATGCTGCTATGAACATGGGGGTGCAAATATCTATTCGAGATAGTGATCTTGTTTTCTTCAGATATATTATACACCCAGACATGGAATGCTGGATCATATGGTGGTTCTAGTTTTTAATTTTTTGAGGAACCTCCATACTATTTTCCATAGTTGCTACACCAATTTACATTCCCACCAACAGTGCAAGAGGGTTCCCCTTTCTCTACACGCTTCCCTTTCCTCCACATCTCTTGTCTTTCTGATAAAAGCAATTCTAACAGGTACAAGGTGATATCTCATCATGGTTTGGATTCTCATTTCCCTGATAATTAGTGATGTTGAGCATCTGTTCATGTACCTGTTAGCCATCTGTATGTCTTCACTGGAAAAAACATCTATTCAGATCTTCTACCCACTTTTTAATTGGACTGCTTGATTTTGTATACTGTTGTATTAATAGTGGTTGAACCAGAGTGGTGGATCCTGAAGTGATTGGTTTTCCTCTTCTTATTTTCCAAATATTTTTTATGCAGTTACATTACCTTTATACTGAAAAAGATTATTCAAAAACATGCATAAAATATATATGGATAAAATGGGACAAGAACATAGAAATACTTAAAAGCTAAGCTTACGGATAAAAAATTTTTCAATATTGTTAAAGTAATATTTTGATAGTAAATAAATACCCTTTTTAAAGAAAGCACAGAGACTATTAGCAGAGATACAAACTGCATGGCCTTGAGATACACATACTGTTATATCTGGTGGTGTTCCAGCTAAAATAATATATCAGTGGAGTCCTCTGAGCACTGAATGGTTGTCAGAACTGATGAGCTGAGGAGAGAAGTGACAAAGAAGACAAACCTCTATTAATAGGAGAACAATAGAGTCTGGTGAGAAATGAACAAGCAAAGAAACAACTGTGAAATTCAAGAGAAAACAAAGGGATCTACAGAAATGACAAATGCAGCATGCCCGTTAGTCTGTAGCATGAAACAATCTAATTAGGCAATAGGGAGAGAATCGGGGCCTCTCCTGGAATGCAGCAGATGGCTAGAAGGAGTGGCTGCTTCAGCAGAATGCTAAAAATGCCTTTGGAACCTAGGATATCAACACAAGAAGATTCACAAGAGGAACCAATATAACCTCCGATCTTACAAAAGGGGAACCGAAGGCCCAGAGAGCAGGGGAAGGGTCTTATGTAAAGTCCACAGTGAATTCTGGGAGTGCTAGGACTGAATCCCAGACCAGAACTCTTTCCACCAACATCAGCTGCTTTCCCCAAAGTGTGTATGCTGAGAATGTTACTATTTTTACGAAGGGAATCTAAAACTCCCAAACAATCATGCAGTTGACCCTTGAACAACACAGGTTTGAACTGCATGGATCCACTTACACACAGGTTTGTTTGTTTGTTTTTCATAAATATGGTACAGTACTCTAAATGTATTTTCTCCTATTTTATTAATAACATTTTCTTTTCTTTAGCTTACTTTATTGTAAGAATACAGTATATAATACATAAAACATTATAAAATATTTGTTAATCAACTATTTTATGTTAACAGTAAAGCTTCTGGTCAACAGTAGGCTATTAATAAAGTTTTGGGGGAGTCAAAAGTTATGTGTGGATTTTTTACTGCACAGGGGAGAGGGATCAGTGCCCCTAATCCTCACATTGTTCAAGGGTCAACTGTACTCCAAATTAGGTTCATCATAAAAACGGGGCAATGTAATCTCAATTTCTCTACAGAGAATTTCTCTGAGAAAGCAATCCAATTTCTTTAACTTGAGACAATTGCTCCTGTGTATTTACAACACAGGACTAAGGTGTAGGAAGCAAATGCATTTTTGTGGACCATTTCACATTTGTAAATATGATCATTGCTGTATGTCACAGGAAAGACACATATCCAAAGCCCATCTCTTTCACCTACTCTCTGGCTTCTGCCTAGACATATTCTCTAGTGTCTTCAGTACAAATGGCAGGAGGCCTGAGCTCCTAGTGGTGTCTGCCATTGTACAGCTAAGTGATCCTTAGCTCCATTTCCTTCGTCAATAAAGTAGGGAGCTCTACAGGATGACTTCAACGGTCTCTCCCAGTTCTAACACCCTATGATTCTGTGAACCTAAGTTAACACTGCTATCATCAGACTTTCAAAACCTCCATATTAAATCTGTATTTCTTTAGGAGAAAATTAGGAACTCTCCTCAGAGAAACCAGTGGGCCCTAATGGCCTAAATTCAAAATCTAGGAGCTGAAGCTATGAATTATATTCCCAGCTCTAATAAGAAGTTCTCTAGGTGAGCCTGGGAGAAGTCCCGAAGCAAGGAACCATTCTACCTTGGGTCATTTAGTCAGTCAAACTAACATCTCAGGAACACTAATTCTGCAAGAATTTTGATGAGAAAAGACTTACGGATTTTGGAGATAAAAGGTATCTTCAACAACCGAACAACACTTGAACAGAGTAGCCAATCAAGAAGACATGCTGGGGGCGCCTGGGTGGCTCAGTTGATGTACACTTGGGCTGTTTCCATATCTTGGCTATTAGAAATAATGCTGCTGTGAACATGGGGGTGCATGTATCCCTTTGAATTAGTGTTCTTGTATTCTTCGGGTAAATACCCAGTAGTGTACCTGCTGGATTGTAGGGTAGCTCTATTTTTAACTTCTTGAGGAAGCTCCATACTATTTTCCAGAGTGACTGCACCAGTTTGCATTCCTACCAATAGTGAATGAATGTTCCTTTTTTACCACATCCCTGCCAACACCTGTTGTTTCTTGTGTTGTTGATTTTAGCCATTCTGACAGGTATGAGGTGATATCTCATTGTAGTTTTGATTTCCATTTCCCTGATGATCAGTGATAATGAGGATCTTTTCATGTGTCTGTTGGTTGTGGCACTGCTTTTGATGGGCTCCAGCCAAGGGTGTACTGGTGGGGGCAGTTCTGCAGGAGAACATGGGGCTGAATGCCTCCTATTAGCAAGGGTTGCTCAAGACTGCTGTAGAGGGGACTTGAAGCTGAGGCTTGGCTGGAGAGGGTGTGTCCACAGGAGAATATGGGGCAGGGCGTACTGTGAGCAAGCTAGGTAGTGCTTTTTGTGCTTCACTCTTCTCTGCAGTGTTGTTTATCTAGGCTGGGTGAAGGGAAGGGAAATGGTGCTTCTCAGCTCTTTTGTTCTTGGAGAAATCTCCCAAAGATCCCTGCCCCTCCAGCACAGCTTTGAGATTAGTAAACAAATCTCCCTCTTGTATATCCCAAGTGTTTTTCAAACTGCTGGTTCTATGCTGTGTCTTCCCAGGGCTGTTTGTTGTGCTGTCTCTTTAAGGGTGGAGACTCACTTTCCTTTTGCACTCCTGTCCTTCCCAGAGTCCTGCCTGCTGATTTTTAAAGTTCTAGGTGTTAAGCTCTGCTGATTGTAAGAACTTGTGAACTTGGGCCCTTTTGGTTTTCAAAGCCAATGTTATGGAGATTCATCTTCCCTGTGCAGGTTCCCTGTGCCTGGGTTACCTGGTGTAACAGTCTCCCCTCTCAATGCCTGTGGCATCCCTCCGTCCCTCGGACAGCCCTCTGGGTCAGTTTAGCTCTAGACCACGCATCTCTGCTTTTCCTACTTTCTTAGATGTGACTTCTTCTTTACATTTAGCTGTGGAGTCTGTTCTGTCAGTCTTTGGGGTGTTTTCTGGGTTATTTGCACTGATGTGGGTGTTATCTAGTTGTATCCATTGGATGAGGTAAGCTTAGGGTCTTCCTATTTCACCATCTTTCCCAGAAATCAGATTTTTTAGTATCCTTTGTAATAAATTGGTCATCTCTTAAGTCAATGGGTTTCCTGAGTTTTGTGAGCTGCTCTAGCAAGTTAATCAAACCCTAGATGGGGGTCCTGGGAACTTCTTGACTTCCAATTGACCTCTGAAGTAGAGGGCAGTCTTGTGGGACTGATTCCTTAACCCATGGAATCTGATTCTATCTCCAGGTAGATAGTGTCATAATTAAATTCTTCTTTGTATGGGAATCTGCCCCATGCAACATACACATTGAAATTGGGTTCAGAATCTTTTACTATTGTAAATGGTTTTCTTAATTTCATTTTTGGATTGTTCATTGCTAGTATATAGAAACATGATTTGTTTTTATATATTTATTTTGTAACTTACAACCTTGCTAAATTTGTTTATTAGTTCTAATTGGTATTTTTACTGATTCCATTTGAGTGTATACAAGATCATGTCATCTGCAAATATAGTTTTTCCTTTTCTCCCTTTTTTAAGATTTTATTTATTCATTTGGGAAAGAGAGAGAGACAGAGAGAGAGCAAGAGAGAGCACGAACATGGGGCTTGATCCCAGGACCTGGAGATCACGACCTGAGCCAAAGGCAGATGCTTAACCATCTGAGCCACCCAGGTGCCCCGAATATAGTTTTTCTACTTCCTTTCCAATCTGGATACCTTTTATTTCTTTTTTATTGTGTGTGTCTGTGTGTGTGTGTGTGTGTGTGTGTGTATGCCATGGCTAGAATCTCCAGTATAATGTTGACTAGAACTGGTGAGAGTGGACGTCCTTGTCTCATTCTTGAATTAGGGGGAAATTATTCAATCTTCACTACTAAGTATGAAGTGAACTGTATGTTTTTCATAGAAGCTCTATACCAGGTTGAGGAAATTTCCTCTATTCCTAGTTCGTCAAATGTTTTAATAAGGAAAATTGTTGGATTTTGTCAAATGCTTCATTTCTATCAACTGAGATGACTATGTGATTTTTCTCCTTTATTCTATTTTTGGTTGGGGGGGGTGGCAAGGGGCAGAAGGAGGAGAGAGATTATCTTAAGCAGACTCCTTGCCCAGCACAAAGACGATGGACCCTGAGATCGTGACCTGAGTTGAAATCAAGAATCGGGCATTAACCAACTAAGCTATCCAGGTGCCCCACTCTCCTTTATTCTATTGATGTAATGCATGACATTGATTTTCATGTTGAACCATCCATGCATTTATTTTTTTTTAAGATTTTATTTATTTATTTGAGAGAGAGAGAGAGTAAGCCAGAGAGAGAGAACATGAGCAGGGGCAGAGGGAGAGGGAGAGGGAGAAACAAGCTCCCCTGAGCAGGGAGCCTGATGTGGGGCTTGATCCCAGGGATCATGACCTGAGCTGAAGGCAGAGCCTTAACTGACTGAACCACCCAGATGCCCCCACTCATGCATTTCTGAAGTAAATCCCACTTGGCCATAATGCATAATCCATTTTATATGTTGCTTTAATATTTTCTTGCTTATACTTTATTTTTATTTTGTTCTTCTCTTGCCAGTATCTTAAGAGGAAAGGTTAACAATTTGACATCTTAAATATAAGTATTTGTAGCTATAAATTTTACAGTAAGCACTGCTTTAGCTACATGCCCTATGTTTTTGTGTATTGTGTCTTCATTTTCAATCATCTCTAAGTATTTTCTAATTTCCCTTGTGATTTCTCATTTTACCCATTTACTACTTAGTAGTGTGTTTATTTTCTGCATACTTGTGAATTTCCCAACTTTATTTCCATTAGTAACTTCTAATATCATTCCATGTGGTCATAGAACATATTCTATGATTTCAGTTCTTTCAAATTTATTGAGGATTGTTTTATGGACTAGCACATAGTCTAAGTGGGAGAATATTCTATGTCCACCTGAGAAGAATGTGTTTTCTGCTATAGTTGGGTGGAACGTTCTATAGAGGTATGTTAGGTCTAATTAGTTCATGATGTGTCCAAGTCTTATATTTCCTTACTGATTTTCTGTCTAGTCCTTTTTTTAAAAAAGATTTTATTTATTTATTTGACAGAGAGAGAGAGACACACAGTGAGAGAGGGAACACAAGCAGGGGAAGTGGGAGAGGGAGAAACAGGAAGTGGGAGAGGGAGAAACAGAGGGAGAAACAGGGAGAAACAGGGAGCAGGGAGCCTGATGCAGGGCTTGATCCCAGGACCCTGGGATCATGACCTGAGCTGAAGGCAGGCGCTAAATGGCTGAGCCACCCAGGTGCCCCAATTTTCTGTCTAGTTCTAACCATTATTGAAAATAGGTTATTGGATTCTCCAACTATTATTGTTGAATTGTTTATTGTTTATTTCTCCTTTCAATTTTGTCATTGTTTGTGTTACATGTACTTTGGGGGCTCTATTGTTAGATACATATATGTTTATAATTGTTATACCTTCCTGATGAATTGGCCTTTTTATCATTATAAAATGTCCTTCATCATTTCCAGTATCATTTTTTGCTCTGAAATACATTTTATCTGATGCATATATAACCACTAAAGCATCTGTGTCAGGCTCTGTGCTGGGCATGGAGCCTGCTTAAGATATTCTTTCTCCCTCTCCCTCTGCCCCTCACCCCCACTCTAAAACATAGAATAAAGGAGAAAATTCACATAGTCATCTCAGTTGATAGAAATGAAGCATTTGACAAAATCCAACAATTTTCCTTATTAAAACACTCAACAAACTAGGAATAGAGGAAATTTCCTCAACCTGGTATAGAACATCTATGGAAAACATACAGTTCTTTTCATACTTAGTAGTGAAGACTGAATAATTTCCCCCTAATTCAAGAATGAGACAAGGACGTCCACTCTCACCAGTTCTAGTCAACATTATACTAGACATTCTAGCCATGTTTTTCATCTTTTTACTTTTGACTTAGTTGTGGCTTGAATGTAGTATGTGTCTCCTATAGGTAGTATACTGTTGAGTTGTTTTTTTTTTTTTTTTTTAAATCCAGTTTGCATTCAGTCTTTTGATTAGGTTATTTGATGAATTCGCATGTAATGTTTTTCTTGATGTAGTGGATTTATGTCTGCCATTTTACTTTTTTTTTTTTTAAAGATTTTATTTATTTATTTGAGAGAGAGAATGAGATAGAGAGAGCATGAGAGGGGGGAGGGTCAGAGGGAGAAGCAGACTCCCTGCTGAGCAGGGAGCCCGATGCAGGACTTGATCCCGGGACTCCAGGATCATGACCTGAGCCGAAGGCAGTCGCTTAACCAACTGAGCCTCATGCCTATTTTGTTCATATATTCCTTTGCTGCTTTCTTTTGTATTAAATGTTATCATAGTTATTATTGTTATACATACTACATCTTTTAAAAATCCAGTAATAGATTGTTATAATAATTATCTTATGAAGCTTTGTCTTTTAAAGAAGTTGAGAGAAGAAGGAGAATAGGCATATATTTATAGAGTTTGTTATATTAACCTTCTTGGGTGCAGTTTTTGGTTATCTTTATTTGCTTTTCTGGATTTAAGATATCATTTTTTATCATTTACTTACTGTATTATAGCTTTGCTTTTACCTTCTTTGTGATTTTATTATAAAATATGTTTCCTTATGGTACAGACCCCAAAATGCAATTATATACATATTGTTTCACACAATTGCTTTTTACATCAGTTAGAAGAACAAGGAAGAAATATGCATTTATACTGTCTTTTATAACTAAATAATTACTTTGTAAGAGATCTGAATTTTTCATATGAATTTGAATTACTGTCTGTGTTCAGTTGCTTTCAGCCTGAAAAAGTCCTTTAGTATTATTAGTTGTTGTTGTAAGATGAACATGAATCTTATCCTGTGCAATTTAAATCATCTTTGAGGGTGGAGCCAGGCAAAATTGATTAAAAAATATCATACCGTGTTATTTTAATAATAAACCAGGGGCTATAACCACTGGACTAGGGTTTTCCGAGGTCCCTTGTGGTTCTGACATCTGTGATACCATAGGCAAGAGTGATGTTATCCCTGAGATTCTTTTTTTTATGTTATGTTAATCACCATACATTACATCATTAGTTTTTGATTTAGAGTTACAGGATTCAATGTTTGTGTGTAACACCTAGTGCTCCATTCAATACGTGCCCTCTTTAATACGCATCACCAGGCTAACCCATCCCCCCACCCGCCCTCCCCTCTAGAACCCTCAGTTTGTTTTTCAGAGTTCATGGCCTCTCATGGTTGGTCTCCCCCACCGATTTCCCCCCCTTCATTTTTCCTTTCCTACTGTCTTCTTCTTTTTTTAAATTTTATTTATTTTATTTATTTTTAAAGATTTTATTTATTTATTTGAGAGAGAGAGAATGAGAGACAGAGAGCATGAGAGGGAGGAGGGTCAGAGGGAGAAGCAGACTCCCTGCCGAGCAGGGAGCCCGATGCGGGACTCGATCCCGGGACTCCAGGATCACGACCTGAGCCAAAGGCAGTCGCTTAACCAACTGAGCCACCCAGGCACCACTGGTCTTCTTTTTTTTTTTTTTAACATATAATGTATTATTTCTTTCAGAGGTACAGGTCTGTGATTCAACAGTCTTACACAATTCACAGCGCTCACCATAGCACATACTCTCCCCAATGTCTATCACCCAGCCACCCCATCCCTCCCACACACAACAACTCCAGCAACCCTCAGTTTGTTTCCTGAGATTAAGAATTCCTCATATCAGTGAGATCATATGATACATGTCTTTCTCTAATTGACTTATTTCACTCAGCATAATAGCCTCCAGTTCCATCCACGTCATTGCAAATGACAAGATTTCATTCATTTGATGGCTGCATAATATTCCATTGTATATACATACCACATCTTCTTTATCCATTCATCTATCGATGGACATCTTGGCTCTTTCCATAGCTGGCTATTGTGGACATTGCTGATATAAACATCAGGGTGCACGTACACCTTCGGATCCCTATATTTGTATCTTTGGGGTAAATACCCAGACAATTGCTGGGTCATATGGTAGCTCTATTTTCAACTTTTTGAGAAAACTCCATACTGTTTTCCAGAGTGGCTGCACCAGCTTGCATTCCCACCAGCAGTGTAGGAGGGTTCCCCTTTCTCCGCATCCTCGCCAACATCTATCATTTCCTGACTTGTTAATTTTAGCCATTCTGACTGGTATGAGGTGGTATCTCATTGAAGTTTTCATTTGGATTTCCCTGTTGCTGAGCGATGTTGAGGACTTTTTCTTGTGTCTCTTGGCCATTTGAATGTCTTCTATGGAAAAATGTCTGTTCATGTCTTCTCCCCATGTCTTGATTGGATCATTTGTTCTTTGGGTGTTGAGTTTGATAAGTTCGTTATAGATTTTGGATAGTAACCCTTTATCTGATATGTCATTTGCAAATATCTTCTCCCATTCTGTCGGTTGTCTTTTGGTTTTGTTGACTGTTTCTTTTGCTGTGCAAAAGCTTTTTATCTTGATGAAGTCCCAATAGTTCATTTTTGCCCTCGCTTCCCTTGCCTTTGGCGATGTTTCTAGGAAGAAGTTGCTGCAGCTGAGGTCGAAGAGGTTGCTGTCTGTGTTCTCCTTTAGGATTTTGATGGACTCCTGTCTCACAGTGAGGTCTTTCAACCATTTGGAGTCTATTTTTGTGTGTGGTGTAAGGAAATGGTCCAGTTTCATTCTTCTGCATGTGGCCGTCCAATTTTCCCAACACCATTTGTTGAAGAGACTGTCTTTTTTCCAGTGGACATTCTTTCCTGCTTTGTCGAAGATTATTTGACCATAGATTTGAGGTTCCATTTCTGGGCTCTCTATTCTGTTCCATTGATCTATGTGTCTGTTTTTGTGCCAGTACCATATTGTCTTGATGATTACAGCTTCGTGATAGAGCTTGACGTCCGGAATTGTGATGCCGCCAGCTTTGCTTTTCTTTTTCAACAATCCTCTGGCTATTCGGGGTCTTTTCTGGTTCCATACAAATTTTAGAATTATTTGTTCCATTTCTTTGAAAAAAGTGGATGGTATTTTGATAGGGATTGCATTGAATGTGTAGATTGCTCTAGGTAGCATTGACATCTTCATGATATTTGTTTTTCCAATCCATGAGCATGGAACATTTTTCCATTACCTTGTGTCTTCCTCAATTTCTTTCATGAGTATTTTATATTTTTCTGAGTACAGATCCTTTGCCTCTTTGGTTAGATTTATTCCTAAGTATCTTATGGTTTGGGGTGCAATTGTAAATGGGATCCACTCCGTAATTTCTCCTTCTTCTATCTTGTTGTTGATGTATAGGAATGCCACTGATTTCTGTGCATTGATTTTATATCCTGCCACTTTACTGAATTCCTGTATGAGTTCTAGCAGTTTTGGGGTGGAGTCTTTTGGGTTTTCCACATAAAGTATCATATCATCTGCAAAGAGTGAGAGTTTGACTTCTTTGCCAATTTGGATGCCTCTGATTTCTTTTTGTTGTCTGATTGCTGAGGCTAGGACTTCCAATACTATGTTGAATAGCAGTGGTGATAGTGAACATCCCTGCTGTGCTCCTGACATTAGGGGGAAAGCTCTCAGTTTTTCCCCATTGAGAATGATATTTGCTGTGGGTTTTTCATAGATGGCTTTTATTTTATTTTATTTTATTTTTAAAGATTTTATTTTATTTTTTTTAAAGATTTTATTATTATTTTTTTAAATTTTATTATGTTATGTTAGTCACCATACAATACATCATTAGTTTTTGATGTAGTGATCCACGAGCCATTGTTTTCATATAACACCCAGTGCTCCATGCAGTTCGTGCCCTCCTCAATACCCATCACTGGGCTAACCAATCCCCCTTCCCCCCGCCCCTCTAAAACCCTGTTTATTTCTCAGGTCCATAGTCTCTCATGGTTCATCTCTCCCTCCAATTGCCCCCCCCCCCATTTTTCCCTTCCTTCTCCTAATGTCCTCCATGTTATTCCTTATGTTCCACAAATAAGTGAAACCATATGATAATTGACTTTCTCTGCTTGAGTTATTTCACTTAGCATAATCTCCTCCAGTCCCATCCATGTTGATGTAAAAGTTGGATATTCATCTTTTCTGATGGCTGAGTCATATTCCATTGTATATATGGACCACATCTTCTTTATCCATTCATCTGTTGAAGGGCATCTCGGCGCTTTCCACAGTTTGGCTATTGCGGACATTGCTGCTATGAACATTGGGGTGCATATGGCCCTTCTTTGCTGTGTAGACACAGACACTACATCTGCGTCTTTGGGGTAAATACCCAGGAGTGCAATTGCTGGGTCATAGGGTAGCTCTATTTTGAAATTTTTGAGGCACCTCCACACTGTTTTCCAAAGTGGCTGTACCAACTTGCATTCCCACCAACAGTGTAAGAGGGTTCCCTTTCTCCACAACCTCTCCAACATTTGTTGTTTCTTTCCCTTTTCATTTTGGCCATTCTAACTAGTGTAAGGTGGTATCTCAGTGTGGTTTTGATTTGGATTTCCCTGATGGCTAATAATGATGAACATTTGTTCATGTGTCTGTTAGCCATTTGTATGTCTTCTTCAGAGAAGTGTCTGTTCATCTCTTCTGCCCACTTTTTGACTTGATTATTTGTTTTTTGGGTGTTGAGTTTGAGAAGTTCTTTATAGATCTTGGATACCAGCCCTTTATCTGTAGTGTCATTTGCAAACATCTTCTCCTATTCTGTGGGTTGCCTCTTTGTTTTGTTGACTGTTTCCTTTGCTGTGCAGAAGCTTTTTCTCTTGATGAAGTCCCAAAAGTTCATTTTTGCTTTTGTTTCACTAGGTTTTGGAGATGTATCTTGAAAGAAGTTGCTGTGGACGATGTCAGAGAGGTTACTGCCTGTGTTCTCTGATAGGATTTTGATGGATTCCTGTCTCACATTGAGGTCTTTCATCCATTTTGAGTTTATCTTTGTGAATGGTGTTAGAGAATGGTCAAGTTTCATTCTTCTGCATGTGGCTGTCCAATTTTCCCAGCACCATTTATTGAAGAGACTGTCTTTTTTCCATTGCATGTTTTTTCCTGCTTTGTCAAAGATTATTTGACCATAGAGTTGAGGGTCCATATCTGGGTTCTCTATTGTGTTCCGTTGGTCTGTTCCGTTGTGCCAGTACCATGCTGTCTTGGTGATCACTGATTTGTAATATAGTTTGAAATCGGGCAGCATGATGCCCCCAGCTTTGTTTTTCTTTTTCAACATTTCCTTGGTGATTCGGGGTCTTTTCTGATTCCATACAAATTTTAGAATTGTTTGTTCCAGCACTTTGAAAAATGTCATTGGAATTTTGATCGGGATGGCATTGAAGGTACAGATTGCTCTGGGTAGCATAGACATTTTAACAATGTTTATTCTTCCGATCCGTGAGCATGGAATATTTTTCCATCTTTTTGTGTTTTCTTCAATTTCTTTCATGAGTGTTTTGTAGTTCCTAGAGTATAGATACTTTACCTCTTTGGTTAGGTTTATTCCAAGGTATCTTATGGTTTTTGGTGCTATTGTAAATGGAATCGTTTCTTTAATTTCTCTTTCTACAGTTGCGTTGTTAGTGTATAAGAAAGCAACTGATTTCTGTGCATTGATTTTGTATCCTGCCACATTACTGAATTGCTGGATGAGTTCTAGTAATTTGGGGGTGGAGTCTTTTGGGTTTTCCACATAAAGTATCCTGTCGTCTGCAAAAAGAGAGAGTTTGACTTCTTCTTTGCCAATTTGCATACCTTTTATTTCTTTTTGTTGTCTGATTGCTGTTGCTAGGATTTCTAGTACTATTTTGAACAATAGTGGTGAGAGTGGGCACCCTTGACGTGTTCCTGATCTTAAGGGAAAGGCTCTCAGCTTTTCCCCATTGAGGATGATATTCGCTGTGGGTTTTTCATCGATGGATTTTATGAACTTGAGGAATGTTCCCCCTATCCCTATACTCTGGAGAGTTTTAATCAGGAAAGAATGTTGTATTTTGTCAAATGGTTTTTCTGCATCAAGTGAGAGGACCATATGGTTCTTCTCCCTCCTCTTATTAATGTGTTCTATCACACTGACTGATTTGCGAATGTTGAACCACCCTTGCATCCTGGGGAGAAATCCCACTTGGTCGTGGTGGATGATCCTTTTAATGTATTGTTGGATCCTATTAGCTAGGATTTTGTTGAGGATTTTGGAATCCATATTCATCAGGGATATCGGTGTGAAATTCTCCTTTTTGATGGGGTCTTTGCCTGGTTTGGGGATTAAGGTAATGCTGGCCTCATAGAATGAGTTTGGAAGTTTTCCTTCTGTTTCTATTTTTTGAAACAGCTTCAGGAGAATAGGTATTATTTCTTCTTTGAATGTTTGGTAGAATTTCCCAGGGAATCCATCGGGCCCTGGACTCTTTTGTTTTTTGGGAGGTTTTTGATCACTGCTTCAATCTCGTTACTGGTTATTGGCCTATTCAGGTTGTCAATTTCTTCTTGTTTCAGTCTTGGCAGCTTATAGGTTTCCAGGAAGGCCTCCATTTCATCCAGATTGCTCAGTTTATTGGCATATAGTTGTTGATAATAATTTCTAATAATTGTTTCTATTTCCTTGGTGTTAGTCGTGATCTCTCCCCTTTCATTCATCATTTTATTAATTTGGGTCCTTTATCTCTTCTTTTGGATAAGTCTGGCCAGTGGTTTATAATCTTATTAATTCTTTCAAAGAATCAGCTTCTAGTTTCATTGATCTGATCTACTGTGTTTCTGGTTTCTAATTCATTGATTTCTGCTCTAATTTTAATTATTTCTCTTCTAATGTGTGGCTTAGGTGTCGTTTGTTGCTTTTTCTCTAGTTGTTTAAGGTGTAGAGTTAGTTGGTGAATTCGAGATTTTTCTGTTTTTTTGAGTGAGGCTTGGATGCCTATGTATTTCCCCCTCAGGACCGCCTTTGCAGTATCCCATAGGTTTTGGACTGATGTCTTTTCATTCTCATTGATTTCCATGAATTGTTTAAGTTCTTCTTTGATTTCTTGGTTGACCCAAACATTTTTGAGCAGACTGGTCTTTAGCTTCCAAGTGTTTGCTTTTCTGCCAAATTTTTTCTTGTGATTGAGTTCCAGTTTTAGAGCATTGTGGTCTGAGAATATGCTGGGAATAATGTCAATCTTTTGGTATTGGTTCAGACCTGATTTGTGACCTAGTATGTGGTCTATTCTGGAGAAAGTTCCATGTGCGCTCGAGAAGAATGAGTATTCTGTCGTTTTAGGGTGGAATGTTCTGTAAATATATATGAGGTCCATCTGGTCCAATGTATCATTCAAAGCTCTTGTTTCCTTGTTGATTTTCTGCTTAGATGATCTGTCCGTCCTTGAGAGTGGAGTATTGAGGTCTCCTACAATTAACGTATTGTTATCAATATGACTCTTTATTTTGGTTAACAGTTGGCTTATATAGATGGCTGCTTCCATGTTGGGGGCATAGATATTTACAATTGTTAGATCTTCTTGTTGGATAGACTCTTTAAGAATGATATAGTGTCCTTCTGTGTCTCTTATTACAGACTTTAGTTTAAAATCTAATTTGTCTGATATAAGAATTGCTACCCCAGCTTTCTTTTGAGGTCCGCTGGCATGGACGATAGATCTCCATTCCTTCACTTTCAGTCTGGATGTATCTTTAGGTTCAAAATGAGTCTCTTGTAGACATCATATGGCTGGGTCTTGTCTTTTTATCCAGTCTGCAACCCTGTGCCTTTTTATGGGAGCGTTTAGGCCATTCACGTTGAGAGTGATTATTGAAAGATATGAATTAATTGTCATCATATTGCCTGTGAAGACGTTGTTTTTATAGATTGTCCCTGTAAATTTCTGTTGTAGATCACTCTTGGGGTCTTTCTCCTTTTATAGAATCCCCCTTAATATTTCTTGCAGGGCCACCTTAGTGGTCACATATTCTTTCAACTTCTGCCGGTCGTGGAAGCTCTGCATCTCTCCATCCATTCTAAATGAAAGCCTTGCCGGATAAAGTATTCTTGGCTGCATGGTCTTGTCATTTAGTACCCTGAATATGTCTTGCCAGGTCTCTGTGGATAGGTCTGACGTTATTCTGATGTTCCTCCCTCTGTACTTAAAGAATTTCTTCCCCCTAACTGCCCTTAAGATGTTTAAGATTTGCAAGTTTTACTATTACATGCCGGGTTGTTGGCCTGTTTTCCTTGATCTTAGGAGGGGTCCTCTCTGCCTCTAGGACTCGAATGTTTGTTTCATTCCCCAGATTAGGGAAGTTCTCAGCTACGATTTGCTCAAATACATGTTCTAGTCCTCTCTCTCTCCACTCCCTCCGGGATTCTAATTATTCTGACATTGGAACTTTTCATGGTGTAACTTATTTCTCTGATTCTATTTTCATGGATTCTGAGTTGTTTTTCCTTGGCCTCCTCTTTTCCCTCTTTATCTCTTATATTGTCTTCCAGGTCTCTTGTCTCTTCTGCCTTGCTTACCCTCGCTGTTTGATTATCTAGATGAGATTGGATCTCATTGATAGAATTTTTAAGTTCTGCCAATTCAGCTTTCATTTCTGCCCTTAGAGACTCTATTTTGCCATTAATTGATTTCTCCATTCTAGCCATTGTCTTCACAATTGCTAGCCTGAATTCCATCTCCGACATCTTGGTTATATCTGCATCCATTTGTAAATCTGCAGCATAAGTCATAATCTCTGAGTGTTTTCTGTTTTGGGGGCTCCTCCTACTAGTCATTCTGTTGATGGGTGTTTGAGGGAATGTATAGAGTCCAAATTATTGACCAGAACCCAAGCAAGATGCACCTGTTTTCTTGGGACCTTAGGGTTGCTGGCCTCTTGTTTTCCCAGCCTGTCTTCTGTGGGAGGGGCCTGCCGTGCTGTTACTCACACAACCCTGTTTGGGCGGAGTTGCCCTGCACCCCTGTGGAGGGGGATGGGCTCAGCGGGAATTAGTCTTTGGGGCTTTTGTTCTCTGGCGCATTTCCCTGGTGGCTTTCCGGGTCTCTTCCGTGAGTCAGAGCAGAAGAGACCGTTTCCAACCCTCTGCCTCAGAGCAGAGAGACCTCAGTCTGTTCTTCAGTCAGCTCTCCAGGCCACACTGTCTCTGTTTCTGTCCGTGCTGGTATAAACTGCAGCGTCCTGGGTTCTGCGCCCCTCCGCAGCACTCCCAGTTCTGCCTCCAGGTCAGGGCACGTCTCTGGCCTTTGTGCTTCTAAAACCACCAGGCGCTCCCAGTTCACGTGCGCTACTCTGCCACTTGGGGTTTACACCCCGAGGCTTGCAGTTCACCAGTGGGACCTGGGCGCACCGGGTTTCCGTCTCGGAGGCTGCGGTTTGCGTGCGCGGGACCGTCGCTCAGGTTTCTGTCCGAGGGGGCTGCAGTTCGCGTGCGCGCGACCCCGCCAGTCTGGTTTTCCACCCTGGGGGCTGCCCTAAAGTCCTTTCCCGTCGCTGTTGGTCTGCGAGTCTGTGCCCCGTCCGCAGCGTACGAGGCTGTCAGCGAACGAGGCGGTGTAGTTTCCCCACGTCCAGGCACCCTCCTGCCGCTGTTTATCTTCCGATATCTGCCTGCAGGATCATGGCTCTCCGCTTCCTACCTCAGAACCAACTGCCTGCGATATTCTGTTTGTAGAGATGCAGATATTCTTACATCTCAGGCTGGTTTCGTGGGTGCTCAGAGTGGTCTGGTAGATATCCAGCTCAATTCTGGGGACCAGTTGAAATAGGGTCCCTTACTCCTCTGCCATCTTTTCCCCCTCTCCCATAGATGGCTTTTATTATATATTCAGAACATTCCATCGCAAAGCAACAGAATACACATTCTTCTCTAGTGCCCATGGAACATTCTCCAGAATAGATCACATCCTAGGTCACAAATCAGGTCTCAACTGGTAATGAAAGATTGGGATCGTTCCCTGCATATTTTCGGACCACAATGCTTTGAAACTAGAACTCAATCACAAGAGGAAAGTTGGAAAGAACTCAAATATATGGAGGTTAAAGATCATCCTAGTAAAGAATGAATGGGTCAACCAGGAAATTAAAGAAGAATTTAAAAAATTCATGGAAATAAATGAAAATGAAAACAGAACTGTTCAAAATCTTTGGGATGCAACGAGGGCAGTCGTAAGAGGAAAGTATATAGTAATACAAGCCTTTCTCAAGAAACAAGAAAGGTCTCAAGTACACAAGCTAACCCTACACCTAAAGGAGCTGGAGAAAGAACAGCAAATAAAGCCTAAACCCAGCAGGAGAAGAGAAATAATAAAGATCAGAGCAGAAAGCAATGAAATAGAAACTAAGAGAACAGTAGAACAGATCAACAAAACTAGGAGCTGGTTCTTTGAAAGAATTAAGAAGATTGATAAAGCCCTGGCCAGACTGATCAAAAAGAAAAGAGAAATGACCCAAATAAATAAAATCATGAATGAAAGAGGAGAGATCACAATCAACACCAAAGAAATACAAACAATTATAAGATCATATTATGAGCAACTATATGTCAACAAATTAGGCAATCTGGAAGAAATGGACGCATTCCTAGAGATGTATAAACTACCAAAACTGAACCAGGAAGAAATAGAAAACCTGAACAGACCTATAACCACTAAGGAAATTGAAGCAGTCATCAAAAATCTCCCAACAAACAAGAGCCCAGGGACAGATGGCTTCCCAGGGGAATTCTACCAAACATTTCAAGAATTAATACCTATTCTTCTGAAACTGTTCCCAAAAATAGAAATGGAAAGAAAACTTCCAAACTCGTGTTATGAGGCCACCATTACCTTGATCCCCAAACCAGAGAAAGACCCCATCAAAAAGTTGAATTACAGACCAATATCCTTGATGAACATGGATGCCAAAATTCTCACCGAAATACTAGAAAATGGGATCCAACAGTACATTAAAAGGATTATTCAGCATGACCAAGTGGGATTTATTCCTGGGCTGCAAGGTTGGTTCAACATCCGCGAATGAATCTATGTGATATAATACCATGAAGAAAGAACAAGAACCCTATGATCCTCTCAATAGATGCAGAAAAAGTATTTGACAAAGTACAGCATCCTTTCTTGATCAACTCTTCAGAGTATAGGGATAGAGGGTACATACCTCAATATCCCTGAGATTCTTAACCCATATTAGACTGCATATTCCTGACTTGTCAGTGTGGCATAGATCTGTAGTTGTCAAAGCGTGTTCCCTAGACCAGCAGCATTAGCATCACTGGGCACAACGTTAGAAATGCAAATTCTCAGTTCATATTCCATACGTACTAATTCAGAAACTGTAGGAGTTGGTGCACAGTAGACTGTGTTTTAACAAGCTTCATCTCTCCTTTTGGTTTTGATGCACTTTGAAATTTGAGAACTGCTGACATAGGGAAAGAACATTGTGGGCTTTGTGGTAGGAAGACTTCCAGTGAGTTTTGGAGCTTTCACTGGCCAGCTCTCGGGTGTTGCTGGGCAACTTATCTCCTTTGAGACACTTTCACCTTTTTTTCTAAGGAGAAGAATGGTTGTTCTATATAACTCACATAGTTGTGAGACTAATCAGAGACAAACAAGCTCCTTTGTAAACTATTAAGCCTGTATGCACATGTGGGCCATCATTATTGACAAAGGAAAGTAAAATTTACTGAGTATCTTTTCTAGGCCAGGAACTCTGTATATGTTATCTCATTTAGTGCCTAGCCACTTTACAAGTAGTGTTAGAATTATTTAGCAGTTCAGTGTAGTTTTCCAACTGTATTAAAATCTAATCATTGAAATCCAAGATTAAAATCCAATTACATCAAAATCCAACTAAATCAAAATGCATCTATATCAAAATATAGCTACATAAAAATCCAGTTATATCAAAATTCAGGATAGAGAGCTAGAGAGGGAATGCTGTTTATTAAAATACTAAGAGAATTTTGTTGCATTTTGTCACTTCCTCACCAAGAAAAGCACATCATTTTTTGTCCTCTCAGTAGTTAGAGCATGCTAATAGTTAGCTCTGACACTACAGTAATTACTTCTGTGCTATAGAGGAAATCATGTTTCCTCCTTTGACTTCAATCTTTCTCATTTTAAAATAAGCAGTTTTGCAAAAAATCCCCTTTAGTGATCTTTTCCACTTTAGTCTGTTAAAGATGTGTGGTTACGTGTGAAATTTAGTGATTGTTAAAAGGTATAAAAACTGCTTTCCTTTTGAACTTTAAGAATTAGAGAAGGAGGTATCTTTTTGGATTTGAGTAACTATCAATGTCATATTAGAACTGATTGGATTGTATTGGACCTTATTAGAAAATACTAGTTGAATTAGCTAAAATTTCCCTGTCAATATTGGTCCTTAGGAGTGTGATTAGAGACTCTTAAAACTCAGGGGTGGGGGTTCTCATATTAATGACACATTTATTTCCTGATAGGTACTCACTGTTAATATGAACATAAAATTCAGCTATTTTGCCACAGCCCTCTCATATATGGGGATGTGTGTGTGTGTGTTTTTGTGCACAGTATATTTGCTTTAAAGTACCAATCTTATTGGCTGCATATTGTTACATTATATCACATTTACATTCATTTCTTTGTTACGTTATATGTACTGTCATCGTGATTTATCGGGGGCCAGAATGTCAGCTTAAATTTGTAGCATTTTGGTTCCTTTCTCTAAGTTTGACTGGACCTAGAAGCTAGCCAGTGATAGAGTAGTCAGTCTCTGAAGAATTTTGTTTTCCTGTGCTAAAGAAAGAAATTTGCCCCAAAATGACATTTGCTATTGTTTCTACACCCAGATAGCAGAATTTGTTTTGCTTTACCTCCTGTAGGTCTCTCTACAGGCATAACAGCAGCCTATATTCTTATGATTTGAAGGCTTTAAGCTCTCTGCTTTTTAAACAATTTCCACAAATGACCAATTAGAATAGGAGAAATTGTGGGGAGCTTATAAAGATTTTCTCTCAGTCCTTTTTGGCCTAGAAGTCTCCTTTTTTGTTCTCTCAAAGGCTGAGTCTTTTGCAGAGGCTTTGCCAAGGGGGGAAAAAATTGGAGTTTTCCCTTGGGAATCAGAGAATGGCCCAGTACTCAGTAAATCTGAAAAAAGACAAGCTTTTCAGATGTTAATAAGACTAAGCAGGACCCTGCAGTATGGAGGGCAAATTAAATACCCAAGCAATATAACCTTTCCCTGGCCTATGGCCAGATCCTTAACTATTGGTGATAACTTTAAGAAGGGATCTCAAAGGTAGAATTCCACCAGAAGGCATTTCACTGACTTTGGAATTTCATATACCTCGCAAAGGTCACAACAAGCCAAAAAGCACTGGTGCCTATTTGGGTGCCAGGTTTTCACATTTTCTCTGGGTTTCTCTCTGTGTCCCTAACACCGCTGCTAGTGAGCGCTAAACTGCCAGTTGCTGCCCCAAGCACGGAGGAATCTTGGACAAAAAAGTTACCTGCTCTGGGGGTGCCTGGGTGGCTCAGTCGTTAAGTGTCTGCCTTCAGCTCGGGTCATGATCCCAGGATCCTGGGATCGAGCCCCGCATGGGGCTCTCTGCTCAGCAGGGAGTCTGCTTCTCCCTGTCCCACTCTGCCTGCTTGTGTTCCCTCTCTCACTGTCTCTCTCTGTCAAATAAATAAATAAAATCTTAAAAAAACAACAAAAAAAGTTACCTGCTCTGGAAAGAGAACAGCAGACACAGGCAAAGCCAACCATACTTCTTCTGCTGCTGCTTCTTCTAGTAGTAGTACTATTATTAATGAAAATTAAAAAGTACAGAGAGTCGTATAATAAACATTGTTGCATCCATTTCCTGAAGATGAACATTTGTCATGTTAGTTTTATTGCTCTCTTTTTGTGCTTTTTATTGCTCTCTTTTTCTAAATAAAACGTTACAGAGATAGTGAGGTCTGCTTTTAATTCTCTCTAGTCCTCAACACAGGCAACCACAATGCTGAATTGGGTGTATATCCTTCTTGGCCATACTCTTTCTGTATGTATGTATCTCTGTCTGTATCCATATATCTCAGAGATATTTGATATGTTTATAAAACATATTTATAAATATGTTTATAAAATCTTTATATATATTTATTTAAATTTTTTCACAAATGAAATCATACTACATGTACCACTGAAATTACTTTTTTACTCAGAATTATTCCTTTTATTTTTTTATTTTTTTTATTTTTAAAGATTTTATTTATTTATTTGCGAGAGAGAATGAGAGACAGAGAGCACGAGAGGGAGGAGGGTCAGAGGGAGAAGCAGACTCCCCGCTGAGCAGGGAGCCCGATGCGGGACTCGATCCCGGGACTCCAGAATCATGACCTGAGCCAAAGGCAGTCGCTTAACCGACTGAGCCACCCAGGCGCCCCAGAATTATTCCTTTTAGATGCTTTGATATTTCCATGTTGAGATTTTATATATATAATATAATATGTAGTATATAATATATGTAATATATTGTATATGATATATGTAATATATATGTAATATAATATATAATATATGTAATATATATATAATTTATCCACTTTTAATACTGAATAGTATACTTCTGTTATGTATATTGTTGGGGAAATTAAAAATAAAATCTGCTAATCCAGGAAATCATTTTTGTGAATATAGAATAGAACGAAAACTGTTTTATTATTGAATAAACATTAAAATAAACTGGGATGTAAATCCACTACTAAGATTGCAAGGAGAGAAAGAAATCTCACCCTTTTGTGTAGCCAAACAGATACAATCCATTATGTACATGTTCTAAGCTAAACTATAACTTGTCCTCAAGTCAAGTGACTTGACAGCACTGTTAGATATACATAGATCATCCAAAATTCACCTGGTAATTGAAATGCTATGCATTTAAGTTGCCTTTATCAAAAGGGAAAAAAATAAAACTCTTCTTATCTCTTATGACTAGCAGGCAATTAAAACTTGAAGCAAGGCACCTAAAGTAAACTTCCAGGGTAACAGGGAGATAAGGACTTAATCTTCCTTTATGTTAATATTTCAAAGAGATTGCTCCTAGGAGTTTAAGAAAAATAATCCTGGGTCATTTTGCTTATATAGCTTTGACAAATATTTACATATATATCAAAGGGACAGAAGGTAGCTTTACAATTAAATTTTCTCAAGGAAATGAACTAAGAAAAGGGAGAGGGGAAAAGGTCTTTCCTTCGTGGCAACCAGGAACATTCAATCCCACAATATAACACATATTTATCTATTAATTTCTCTATTAATGGGCTTATAGGCTGTTTCTAATTTTTCATTATTGCTAATAATATGCCAATGAACATCCTCATATATGCCTTCCTGGAAAATGTGCAAGAGTTTCTCAGGTAATGAACATTTTTGGCATTACCAGATATTTCCAAATTATACTTCTGAGTGGTTATATCCATTTATACTTCTACCAACAAATATGGGATTCTCCATTTATCCACATCCTCAATGCTTGATATTGTACCTGAAAAATTTTGCCAATATGATGACTCTGAAATGGAATCTCATTATTGCTTGATTTTTATTTTCCTATTTTTTAAAATTTGAGTATAGTTGACACACAATGCTACATTAGTTTCAGGTGTACAATGCAGTGATTCAACTTTATTGTATGTTATCCTGTGCTCACCACAAATGTAGCTACCATCCATCACCATATAATACTATTACAATATCATTGAATATATTTCTTATGCTGTATCTTTTATTCCTATGACTTGTTCAATTCCATAACTGGAAGCCTGTATCTCCTACTCCCCTTCACTCAATTTTTCCATTGCCCCCACCCCTCTCCTCTCTGCTAACCATTAGTTTGTTATCTGCATTTATAGGCCTGATTCTGCTTTTTCTTTATATATTCATTCATTTGTTTTGTAGATTCCGTGTATAATTGTGAAATCATATGGTGTTTGTCTTCTCAGTCTGACTTCATAATACCCTCTAGATCCATCCATGTCGTTCCAAATGGCATGATCTCAACCTTTTTTATGGCTGCATAATATTCCTGTGTGTGTGTGCGCGCACACTTGTATATGTATACATCACATCTTCCTTATCCATTCATGTGTTCATGGACACTTAGTTTGCTTCCATATCTTGGCTATTGTAAATATAATGCTGTGATACACATAGGGTGCCTATACCTTTTCAAATTAGTGTTTTGGTTTTCTTTGGGTAAATACCCAAATAGTGGAATTATTAAATCATATGGTATTTCTCATTATTTTTCACTGTTTTCAACAGTGACTGTACTAATTTATGTTTTCACCAACAGTGGACAGGTGTTCCTTTTTCTCTACATGCTTGCCAACACTTGTTATTTCTTGTCTTTTTGATTTCAGCCATTCAAACAGGTGATATCTCATTGTGGTTTTAATTTCCATTTTTCTGATTATTGGTGATATTGAGCGTCTTCTTATGTATCTATTGGGCATCTGTATGTGTTCTCTGGAAAAATGTCTTTATAGGTCCTCTGCCCATTTTTAAATCAGATTTTTTTTTTGATGTTGAGTTGTATAAGTTCTTTATATATTTTGGATTTATATAAGCCCTTTATATATTTAACCTCTTATTAGATATATCATTTGCAAATACCTTTTCATATTCAGTAGATTGCCTTTTCGTTCTGTTGATGGTTTCCTTCCCTGTGCAAAACTTTTTTTATTTTGATGATGTCCCAATATTTTTTTCTGTTTGTTTTGTTTTTGTTTCTCTTGCCCTAGGAGACATATTTATAATAATGTTGCCAGGGCTGATGTCAGAGAAATTACTACTTGTGTTCTCTTGTAATATTTTTATGGTTTCTGGTCTCACATTTAGATCTGTAATCCGTTTATTTTTTGTGTGGTGTTAAAAAGCAGTCCAGTTTTTACTTTTACATGTAGCAGCCCAGTTTTCCGTGCACCATCTTTTGAAGAGACTGTCTTTTCCCCATTGTATATTCTTGCCTCCTTTGTCATAGATTAATAGACCACATAATGATGGGTTTGTTTCTGGGCTCTCTATCCTGTTGCATTGGTTTATGTGTCTGTTTTTGTGCCAGTACCATACTGTTTAGATTACTACAACTTTGTAATATATCTTGAAATCTGGAATTATAATACCTCTAGCTTTGTTCTTCTTTCTCCAGATTGCTTTGCCTACTTAGGTCTTTTGTGGTTCTATACAAATTTTAGGATTATTTGTTCCAGTTTTTTGAACAATGCTGTTGGTATTTTGATATGGATGGCATTAAATCTGTAGACTGCTTTGTGTGGTATGGACATTTTAGCAATGTTGGTTCTTGTAATCCATGAGCATGGAGTATCTTTCCATTAATTTGTGTCATCTTCTGTTTCTTTTATCAATGTTTTATAGTTTTCAGAGTACAAGTCTTTTACCTCTGGTTAAATTCATTCCTAGGTAATTTTTTTGATGCAATTATAAGTGGTGGTGTTTTCTTAATTTTGCTCCCTTGTTATTAGTATCGCATCATCTGCAAATAGTGCCAGTTTAACTTCTTCTTTATGAATGTGAATACCTCTTATTTATTTTTTCTTATCTGATTACTGTGTCTAGGACTTCCAGTACTATGTTGAATAAAAGTGGTAAGAGTGGACGTCCTTGTCTTTTTCCTGATGTTAGAGGAAAAGCTCTTAGCTTTTCACAATTGTGTATGATGGAAGCTGTGGGTTTTTCATAGATGGGCTTTACTAAGATGAGGTATATTCCCTCTAAACCTACTTTGTTGAGAGTTTTTATCGTGAATGTATATTGTACTTTGTCAGATTCTTTTTCTGCATTTATTGAGATGATCATATAGTTTTTATCCTTTCCCTTGTTGATGTGATATATCATGTTGATTGATTTGTGAATATTGAACCATCCTTGCATCCCTGGAATAAATCCTACTTGATAATGGTGAATGACATTTTAATTATTTTGTGTTCTGGTGTGGACTTCCTTTGGCTTCACCTTGTTTGTAACTCCTTGGTCTTCTTGGACTTGTATGTTTATTTTTTTCCCCTAGGTTAGGGAAGTTTTCAGCTATTATTTAAATAAATTTTCTACCCCCTTTTCTCCCTCATTTTTCTTTTTTTTTAATTGTTATGTTAATCCCCATACATTACATCATTAGTTTTAGATGAAGTGTTCCATGATTCATTGTTTGTGTATCACCCAGTGCTCCATGCAGAATGTGCCCTCCTCAATACCCACCACCAGGCTAACCCATCCTCCCACCCCCCTCCCCTCTAGAACCCTGTTTGTTTTTCAGAGTCCATCGTCTCTCATGGTTCGTCTACCCCTCCGATTTCCCCCGCTTCATTCTTCCCCTCCCGCTACCTTTTTCTTCTTTTTTTTTTCTTAACATATATTGCATTATTTGTTTCAGAGGTACAGATCTGAGATTCAACAGTCTTGCACAATTCACAGCGCTTACCAGAGCACATACCCTCCCCAGTGTCTATCACCCAGTCACCCCATCCCTCCCACCCCACCCCCCACTGCAACAACACTCAGTTTGTTTCCTGCGATTAAGAATTCCTCATATCAGTGAGATCATATGATACATGTCGTTCTAGGTTTGACTTATTTCACTCAACATAATACCCTCCAGTTCCATCCACGTCATTGCAAATGGCAAGATCTCATTCCTTTTGATGGCTGCATAATATTCCATTGTATATATATACCACCTCTTCTTTATCCATTCATCTGTCGATGGACATCTTGGCTCTTTCCACAGTTTGGCTATTGTGGACATTGCTGCTATAAACATCGGGGTGCACGTACCCCTTCGGATCCCTACTTTTGTATCTTTGGGGTAAATACCCAGTAGTGCAATTGCTGGATCATAGGGTAGCTCTATTTTCAACTTTTTGAGGAACCTCCATACAGTTTTCCAGAGTGGCTGCACCAACTTGCATTCCCACCAACAGTGTAGAAGGGTTCCCCTTTCTCCGCATCCCCGCCAACATCTGTCGTTTCCTGACTTGTTCATTTTAGCCATTCTGACTGGTGTGAGGTGGTATCTCATTGAGGTTTTGATTTGGATTTCCCTGATGCCGAGCGATATTGAGCACTTTTTCATGTGTCTGTTGGCCATTTGGATGTCTTCTTTGGAAAAATGTCTGTTCATGTCTTCTGCCCATTTCTTGATTGGATTCTTTGTTCTTTGGGTGTTGAGTTTGATGAGTTCTTTATAGATTTTGGATACTAGCCCTTTATCTGATATGTCATTTGCAAATATCTTCTCCCATTCTGTCGGTTGTCTTTTGGTTTTGTTGACTGTTTCCTTTGCTGTGCAAAAGCTTTTTATCTTGATGAAGTCCCAATAGTTCATTTTTGCCCTTGCTTCCCTTGCCTTTGGCGATGTTTCTAGTTAGAAGTTGCTTCGGCTGAGGTCCAAGAGGTTGCTGCCTGTGTTCTCCTTTAGGATGTTGATGGACTCCTGTCTCACAGTGAGGTCTTTCAACCATTTGGAGTCTATTTTTGTGTGTGGTGTAAGGAAATGGTCCAGTTTCATTCTTCTGCATGTGGCTATCCAATTTTCCCAACACCATTTGTTGAAGAGACTGTCTTTGTTCCATTGGACATTCTTTCCTGCTTTGTCGAAGATTAGTTGACCATAGATTTGAGGTTCCATTTCTGGGCTCTCTATTCTGTTCCATTGATTTATGTGTCTGTTTTTGTGCCAGTACCATGCTGTCTTGATGATGACAGCTTTGTAATAGAGCTGGAAGTCCGGAATTGTGATTCTGCCGGCTTTGCTTTTCTTTTTCAACATTCCTCTGGCTATGCGGGGTCTTTTCTGGTTCCATACAAATTTTAGGATTATTTGTTCCATTTCTTGGAAAAAAGTGGATGGTATTTTGATGGGGATTGCATTGAATGTGTAGATTGCTCTAGGTAGCATTGACATCTTCACAATATTTGTTCTTCCAATCCATGAGCATGGAACATTTTTCCATTTCTTTGTGTCTTCCTCAATTTCTTTCATGAGTATTTTATAGTTTTCTGAGTACAGATCCTTTGTCTCTTTGGTTAGATTTATTCCTAGGTATCTTATGGTTTTGGGTGCAATTGTAAATGGGATCGACTCCTTAATTTCTCTTTCTTCTGTGTTGTTGTTGGTATATAGGAATGCCACTGACTTCTGTGCATCGATTTTATATCCTGCCACTTTACTGAATTCCTGTATGAGTTCTAGCAGTTTTGGGGTGGAGTCTTTTGGGTTTTCCACATAAAGTATCATATATCTGCAAAGAGTGAGAGTTTGACTTCTTCTTTGCCAATTTGGATGCCTTTGATTTCTTTTTGTTGTCTGATTGCTGTGGCTAGGACTTCCAATACTATGTTGAATAGCAGTGGTGATAGTGGACATCCCTGCCGCGTTCCTGACCTTAGGGGGAAAGCTCTCAGTTTTTCCCCATTGAGAATAATATTTGCTGTAGGTTTTTCATAGATGGCTTTTATGATATTGAGGTATGTACCCTCGATCCCTATACTCTGAAGAGTTTTGATCAAGAAAGGATGCTGTACTTTGTCAAAAGCTTTTTCTGCATCTATTGAGAAGATCATATGATTCTTGTTCTTTATTTTGTTAATGTATTGTATCACATTGATTGATTTGCGGATGTTGAACCAACCTTGCAGCCCAGGGATAAATCCCACTTGGTCGTGGTGAATAATCCTTTTAATGTACTGTTGGATCCTATTGGCTAGTATTTTGGTGAGAATTTTTGCATCCATGTTCATCAGGGATATTGGTCTGTAATTCTCCTTTTTGATGGGGTCTTTGTCTGGTTTGGGGATCAAGGTAATGCTGGCCTCATAAAATGAGTTTGGAAGTTTTCCTTCCGTTTCTATTTTTTGGAACAGTTTCAGAAGAATAGGTATTAATTCTTCTTGAAAGGTTTGGTAGAATTCCCCTGGGAAGCCATCTGGCCCTGGGCTTTTGTTTTTTGGGAGATTTTTGATGACTGCTTCAATTTCCTTAGTGGTTATAGGTCTGTTCAGGTTTTCTATTTCATCCTGGTTCAGTTTTGGTAGTTGATACATCTCTAGGAATGCATCCATCTCTTCCAGGTTATCTAATTTGCTGGCATAGAGTTGCTCATAATATGTTCTCATAATTGTTTGTATTTCTTTGGTGTTGGTTGTGATCTCTCCTCTTTCATTCATGATTTTGTTGATTTGGGTCATTTCTCTTCTCTTTTTGATAAGTCTGGCCAGGGGTTTATCAATCTTGTTAATTCTTTCAAAGAACCAGCTCCTAGTTTCGTTGATCTGTTCTACTCTTCTTTTAGTTTCTATTTCATTGATTTCTGCTCTGATCTTTATTATTTCTCTTCTCCTGCTGGGTTTAGGCTTTATTTGCTGTTCTTTCTCCAGCTCCTTTAGGTGTAGGGTTAGGTTGTGTACTTGAGACCTTTCTTGTTTCTTGAGAAAGGCTTGTATTGCTTATATACTTTCCTGTTAGGACGGCCTTTGCTGCATCCCAAAGATTTTGAACAGTTGTGTTTTCATTTTCATTGGTTTCCATGTATTTTTTTAATTCTTTAATTTCCTGGTTGACCCATTCATTCTTCAGTAGGATGCTCTTTAGCCTCCATGTATTTGAGTTCTTTCCGACTTTCCTCTTGTGATTGAGTTCTAGTTTCAAAGCACTGTGGTCTGAAAATAGGCAGGGAATGATCCCAATCTTTTGGTACCGGTTGAGACCTGATTTATGACCTAGGATGTGATCTATTCTGGAGAATGTTCCATGGGCACTAGAGAAGAATGTGTATTCCATTGCTTTGGGGTGGAATGTTCTGAATATGTCTGTGAAGTCCATTTGGTCCAGTGTGTCATTTAAAGTCTTTATTTCCTTGTTGATCTTTTGCTTAGATGATCTGTCCATTTCAGTGAGGGGGATGTTAAAGTCCCCCACTATTATTGTATTGTTGTCGATGTGTTTCTTTGCTTTTGTTATTAATTGCCTTATATAATTGGCTGCTCCCATGTTAGGGACATAGATATTTACAATTGTTAGATCTTCTTGTTGGATAGATCCTTTAAGTATGATATAGTGTCCTTCCTCATCTCTTATTACAGTCTTTGGTTTAAAATCTAATTTGTCTGATATAAGGATTGCCACCCCAGCTTTCTTTTGGTGTCCATTAGCATGGTAAATGGTTTTCCACCCCCTTACTTTCAATCTGGGGGTGTCTTTGGTTCTAAAATGAGTCTCTTGCAGACAGCATATCGATGGGTCTTGTTTTTTAATCCAGTCTGTTAGCCTGTGTCTTTTGATTGGGGCATTTAGCCCATTTACATTCAGGGCAACTATTGAAAGATAGGAATTTAGTGCCATTGTATTGCCTGTAAGGTGACTGTTACTGTATATTGTCTGTGTTCCTTTCTGGTCTATGTTGCTTTTAGGCTCTCTCTTTGCTTAGAGGACCCCTTTCAAGATTTCCTGTAGGGCTGGTTTTGTGTTTGCAAATTCCTTTAGTTTTTGTTTGTCCTGGAAGCTTTTTATCTCTCCTTCAATTTTCAATGACAGCCTAGCTGGATATAGTATTCTTGGCTGCATATTTTTCTCATTTAGTGCTCTGAATATATCCTGCCAGTCCTTTCTGGCCTGCCAGGTCTCTGTGGATAGGTCTGTTGCCAAGCTAATGTTTCTACCCTTGTAGGTTACATATCTCTTCTCCCGAGCTGCTTTCAGGATTTTCTCTTTGTCTATGAGACTCGTAAGTTTTACTATTAGATGTCGGGCTGTTGACCTGTTTTTATTGATTTTGAGAGGGGTTCTCTGTGCTTCCTGGATTTTCATGCCTGTTTCCTTCCCAAATTAGGGAAGTTCTCTGCTATAATTTGCTCCATTATACCTTCTGCCGCTCTCTCTCTTTCTTCTTCTTCTGGGATCCCAATTATTCTAATGTTGTTTCGTCTTATGGTATCGCTTATCTCTCGAATTCTGCCCTCGTGATCCAGTAGTTGTTTATCTCTCTTTTTCTCAGCTTCTTTATTTTCCATCATTTCATTTTCTATATTACTGATTCTCTCTTCTGCCTCATTTATTCTAGCAGTTAGCGCCCCCATTTTTGATTGCACCTCATTAATAGCCTTTTTGATTTCTACTTGGTTGGATTTTAGCTCTTTTACTTCTCCAGAAAGGGTTTCTCTAATAACTTCCATATTTTTTTCAAGCCCAGCTAGCATCTTTAAAGTGATGATTCTGAACTCTAGATCTGACATCGTACTAATGTCTGTATTGAGTAGGTCCCTTGCAGTCAGTACTACCTCTTGTTCTTTTTGTTGAGGTGATTTTTTCCGTCTTGTCATTTTGTGCAGAGGAGAGTAGATTAATGAGAGAACAAAATGCTAGCAGAGTAACCACGTCCCCAGAAAATATACTCTAAACAAATCAGAAAAGACCTGAAGCAGTGGGAAAAGAAAGGGAAAGAGAGAAAAAATTAAAAGAAAAAAAAGAAAAAGAAAAAGATAAAGATAAAAACATAAACAAACAAAACAAAACAACAACAACAACAAAAAACCCAATGTGATCAAATATGATCAGGCTGGTATATAGATCAGTGCCACACACTAGATTTGGGGTGTATTTTGGTCTTTTAGAAGAAAGTGCCTCCCAAAATTTTAAAGAAAGAAAAACTTATATATGTATAAAAATAAGGGTTGATATGATGAAGAGATGGAATATGACTGTAAAAATGGAAATTATAAAAAATTTTAGAAAAGGAATTGATAAGAAGTTGTTTGAAAAAAGAAAGAAGAGGATTTAAAAAAAGAAAAAAGAAAAAAAGGGAGAGGATGTGATCAGGCAGGGGAATAGAAAACACCATATACTAGAGATTTAGGGTATATTTTAATCTGTTAGAAGAAACTATCTCAAAATTTTAAAGAGAGAACAACTTATATGTATAAGCCAAAAATATGGGTAACTACTATGAAGGGATAGAATATGACTCTAAAAATGAAAAATAAAAATGTTTTTTTTTTTTTTTAAAGGGATTGATAAGATGTTGGTTGAAAAAGGGAAAAAGAAAAATTCAAAAAGAAATAAAAAGACAAAATGACAGTTAAAAAAATTAACTTTAAAAGACTAAAGAATCATGGTAAAAAAGCCGTGAATTCTATGTGCAGTATTCCCCTAGCGCTGGAGTTCTGCCATTCTCATTGATTCTCATTGATCGGTAAACTTGGTCTTGGCGGGCTGTTCTCGCTGATCTTCTGGGGAGGGGCCTGTTGCCGTGGTTTCCAAATGTCTCTGCCGGAGGCGGAATTGCCCCGCCCTTGCCCCCTCCCGGCTGAGTAATCTGCTCGGGTTTGCTCTCCGGGGCTTTTGTTCCCTGCGAGCTTTCCGTACAGCTTTGGAGGCGGAGAGTGAAAATGGTGGCCTCCCAATCTCTGCCCCGGAGGAGCCGAGAACTCGGGGCCGCTTCTCAGTGAGCCCCCAGAGAAAAGCCGTCAGTCACTCTCGTCTCCCCGGTCTCCGGCTGTACTCCGTGCTCACCCGGCCTGTGACCGCGCGTTTCTATCTCTGGCACCCGACCCCGGGTGGAGTCTCCAAACCCAGCAGATCCCTGTGGTGTGCTCCTGCGCGGGTCCTCCCGGGTGAGGAAGGGGAGTCTCCCTGGATCTGCCGCTTGTTGGGTCCCTGCTGGAGGAGCAGTGGCCCGACTGTGCCGCGGATCACGGTTTATGGCACCCCCGAGCTGAGAGCCTGCGCCTGGGCTCCGCCTCTTACCTGGGAGCTCTGCTGCACTCAGGCACCCCCGGTCTTTCTGTGACCCCGAGGGTCCTGAGACCACACTGTCCCGGAGGGTTCCACCCCCCGCTTAGCCACCCGAGTGACGTCCCTCAGTGGAGCAGACTTTTAAAAGTTCCGATTTTGTGCTCCGCGGCTCTATCACTTGCCAGAAGCGGCCGACGGAGGCCCCTCCCCCGCCGTCTATCCTCCCGAATATCGCCGCAGATTCACTTCTCCGCACGTCCTACCTTCCAGTAAATGGTCGCTTTTCTGTTCAGAGAGTTGTTGGTATTCCTTTCTTCGATCTCCTGTTGAGTTTGTAGGTGTTCAGAATGGTTTGATCCTATCCAGCTGAATTCCTGAGAGGAGACAAAATCCAGGTCTCCTACTCCTCCACCATCTTGCTCCGCCCCTCCTCTCCCTCTTTTTTCTTCAGGGACTCCTATATTGTGAATATTTGTTCACTTGTTGTTGTCCAAGTGATCCCTTAAACTATCCCCATTTGTATTTTATTCTTTGTCTTCTTTTGCTGTTTAACATGGGTACTTTCCCTTACCCTGTCTTCCAGATTGCTGATATATTCTGCATGTGCTAATCTATTATTGATTCTCTCTAGTGTATTTTTTATTTCAGTTGTATTCTTCAACTCTGATTGGTTCTTTTTTTATATTTTCTATCTATTTATTAAAGGTCTCACTGAGTTCTTCTGCTCTTCATTCCAGCCTAGTGAGCACCTTTTAAGATCATTACTTTAAATTCTTTATCAGACATACTATGTATCTCCATTTTATGTAGTTATTTTTCTGAGGTTTTTTTTTCTTGTTCCTCTTTTTGGAGCATATTTCTGTCTCCCCATTTTGCTTGACTTTCTATATTTGTTTCTATGATTTGGTAGACCAGCTACCTCTCCTAAACTTGAAAGAATGGTCTTGTGTATGATTGTCCTGTGTATATAGACTGTGTGGGTAGGGTAACTTTTCCTCGTTGAGTGGGAGCTATGGCTGGCAGGAGCTGGGAATTATGGGGTTTTTCACATAGTGGATGCCCTGTCAGGACAGCTGAAGCTGAAATGGGTGCAGGCTGTATTATCCCAAGGTGTTTATCATGGTGGGGGAGGGTCCCTGAATGGTTTAGAGCTGATGCCAGTGCAGGCAGGTGTGTTCCAGGATGCTCCATGTAGGGGAGCCCTGGTGAAGTGGCTGTAATCAGTGCAGACATAGGCTTGGGGTTCCCAGAGATCTCCACATGGGGTCACCCTGGCTGGGTGACTGAATCTGTGGCTGACATCAGTCAAGAGGTTCTAGAGCATTCTGCACCAAGGCTGCCTTTGTAAGTTGTCTGAAATCAAAGTGGTGTGGGCCTGGAGTGTTTGTGGTACTTTGCATCCATGTCACCCAGACATGAAGGCTGGGGCTGTAGTGAGTGCTAACCAGTGGTGTCCCAGTGTGCATCGCCCATGACCACCTTCACTGGATGGCTGTGGCTAGAGGCCTGGGGATTCACTGAGGCAGCAGGCCAGTTAGGGTGTCCAGACTGTGCACTGGTCTGTGCTTTCAAAGTGGAAGGGTAGTGTAGACGATGTCTGTTGGCCCTGCCCACCTGGAAAATGTTACAGTAGCTACGCAACTGTTGTTTGGTGAAGTTCTAGGGCTGAGGCTTTTATATAACAACAGTTTTTTTTTTTTTTTTAAATTAAGTCTTTTTAAAGAATACAAGGAAAAAAGAAAAAAAGGAGTAAAAAGAAAGGAAAGAAGAAAGAAACAAGAAAAAAGGAAAAGATAAAACAAAAAAAACGTGAGAGTGAAGCAGGACGCTAAGCTTGCCTCATCTCACACATACAACTAGATAACACATCAGGGTAAATAATGCAGAAAATGACACAAAGACTGGCAGAACAAACTCCACAACTAAAGGTAGAGAAGAGGCCGCATCAAAGAAGGTAGAAAGAGCAGAGACACAGTTTGAGAGTGAAACATACTGTGGCCATCTGTGGGTGGGAGGGAGCCAGTGGTGCAGAAAAGGGTGAGAAACAGACTGTCATGCTGGGAAACCTATATGGGGAAGACAAAGCCCCATATTTGGCTTTGAAAGTGAGATGGGCCAAATTTCATGAGTCCTTACAACCAGTGAGACTTAAAGCTTGGAATTTTAAAAAATTAATAGTCTCAGCTCTGGGAGAGCCTGGAGGATACTAGGAATCTGAGTCCCCACTTTTAAAGAGATAGCATGACAAACAACCCATGGAGATACAGTGTAGAACAACCAGTTTGAAAACCTATGGGGCATATGGGAGGGGGAGTTATTTACTCATTTCAGAGCATGTACCAGAGAAAAGGATACCAGGGAGACCCCTCCAGGAACCAAGGAGCTGACAGGTGCCATTTCCCTCTGTGCCCCACCCCCAGCATAACCACACTGACACCTGCAGGAACCAGTATAATGCTGACATTTGCTACCTAACTGGTTTGTACCAAGACCTGCCCCCATGTGCTTTGGCATATCTGCCCTTCCAAGTCATGCTTGTCTCAGTCCACAACACTGTGGGTCCACTCCCCCAGAAGACCAGTACAAATGCTACCAACACCACATCTCTGACCTGTGCATTTTGCATAGCCATAGGTCTGGTGTCAGTGTGGCAGGTCTTACTTGTCAAGAACACCAGCATGCATCTTGTTAAAACACACTCCACCCTGGCTGGGACAAAATGCTGCCCATAACAGGCAAAGAGCCTCTGTAGATGACTGCACTGGCGGAAAAAGCAGGACGCAACAGGAGGGCATAGGCAACATATATAGTCAACACTTTCTGACATGGCAGGTCCTGGGGAACAGGGGACACTGCATTGCAGGGAATTGCAGGACCTCTTCTTCCTAAGGCCATTACCTTTAAGAACAGAAGACATAGCAGACTTTCATAATACACCAAAACAAACACAGAGAGACAATAGGAGACAGAGGGGCATGTTCTAAATGAAAGAACAGTACAAAACCACAGCACGAGACCTAAGTGATATGCCTGACAGAGAATTTAAAGAATGATTTAAAAAAGGTAAAAAAAAAAATTATCATAAAGATACTCAGTGGACTTGAGAAAAAGAAGTAGAGGACATAAGTGAGGCCCTTAAAAAAGAGATGAAAAAAGAAACAATCAGAGATGAAGAACACAATCTATAGATTTAATGCAATCCCTATCAAAATAACGACAGTATTTCGTACAGAACTAGAACGAACAATCCTAAAATTTGTATAGAACCACAAAAGACCCAAATAGCCAAAACAATCTTGAAAAAGAAAACCAAAACTGGAGGTATCACAACTCTATACTTCAGGTTATATTACACAGCTGTAGTAATCAAAACAGTCTGGTACTGGCAGAAAAACAGACACATAGATCAGTGGAAGAGAATAGAGCACCCAGAAATGAACCCACAATTATATGGTCATTTAAACTTCGACAAAGGTGTAAAGAAAGTGCAATGGAAAAAAGACATTCTCTTGAACAAATGGTATTGGGAAAACTGGACAGCTACATGCAAAAGAATGAAACTGAACCACTTTCTTAAACTATACACAAAATGAAACTGAAAATGGATTCAAGACTTAAATATGAGAGCTGAAACCTTAAAAATCCTACAAGAATGCACAGGTATTAATTTCTCTGACATCAGCCATAGCAACATTTTTTCTAGATATGTCTTTTGAGGAAAGGGAAATAAAAGCACAAATAAAATTTTGGGAGCTATATCAAAATATAAAGCTTCTGCACAGCAAAGGAAACAATCAACAAAACTAAAAGACAACCTATGGAATGGGAAAAGATATTTGCTAGTGACATATCTGATAAAGGGTTAGTATGGCATGTGATGTGATGAGCACTGGGTGTTATATGCAAGTAATGAATCATTGAACATTATATCAAAAACTAATGATGTGCTATACATTGGCTAATTGAATTTAAGTAAAAAAACCAAAATGTACAAAGAACTGATACAAATCAACACCCCCAAAACAAATAATCCAATTAAAAATGGGCAAAAGACATGAACAAACATTTCTCCAAAGAAAATAGAGGATGGCAAATAGGCACATGAAAAGATGCTCAAAATCAGTTATCATTAGGGAAATGCAAATCAAAACTATAATGAGATATCACCTCAAACCTAACAGAATGGCTAAAATCAGGAACACAAGAAACAACAATGTCAAGAAAAAGGAGCATTCATGCACTGTTGGTGAGAATGGAAGCTGGTATAGCCATTGTGGAAACAGTATGGAGGCCCTCATAAAGTTAAAAATAGAAGTGCCTTCTGATCCAGTTATTGCACTACTGGATATGCAAAAATAGTAATTCAAAGGGATAATGATTAATAACTGAATTCTACTCCAGAAACCAGTATTGCACTGTATGTTCACCAACTAAAATTTAAATAAAAAAAAAAAAGCCAAAAAATAAATCCAAAGGGGTACATGCACTGCTATGTTTATCGCAGCATTATTTACAATGGCCAAGTGATGGAAGCAGTTGAATTGTGCATTGATAGATGAATGGATAAAGAAGAGGTGATATATATGTACGTGTGTGTATACACACACACACACACAGAGGAATATTATTCAGTCATAAAAAAAATGAAATCTTGCCATTTGTAAGGATATGGATGGAGCTAGTGTGTATAATGCTAAGTGAAATAAGTCAGTAGGAGAAAGACAAATAACATATGGTTTCACTCATATGTGGGATTTAAGAAATAAAAAAAATGACCAAATGAAAATAAAAGAGAGACAAATCAAGAAACAGACTCTGTAGAGAACAAACTGATAGGAGAGGGGAGGTGGGAAGGTGGATGTGTTAAATCGGTGATGTGGATTAAGTAGTACATTTATGATGAGCACTGGGTGATGTAATAGAATTGTTGAATCACTATATTGTATACCTGACACTAATATAATATTATATGTTAACAATACTGGAATTACAATGAAAGCCAATAAAAAAGAAAAAAAGGGGATGACTGGATGGCTTACTCGGTTGGGGATCCAACTCTTGATTTTGGCTCAGGTCATGATCAGGGTCCTGTGATCGAGTCCTGCACTGGGCGTGGAGCCTGCTTGGGATTCTCTTTCTCCTTCTCCCTCTGCCCCTCCCCACCCCATTTGTGATCTCTTTCTCTCTCTAAAAAAAATTAATTAATTAAAAAATTTAAATAGGTAATTTAAAGAAAAAAGAGAAAAAAAGAAAGATAGGAAAGAAAACCTCTTGGCTTATTTTCTGTGCCCCAGCATAACCAGGGCTGTTGTGGGCTTGTGGATTCTGAACTCACTCAGTCAGCAAGCTCACTGTGTGCACTGGACTCTGTTTTTATCTGGGTTTTAATTTTTTTTATTTATTATTATTATTTTTTAATAAATTGTTTCTTATTTTATTTTTTAAATATTTATTTATTTGCTAGAGAGAGAGAGAGTACAAGCAAGGGGAGCACAGAGGCAGAGGGAGAAGCAGGCTCCCTGCTGAGCAAGGAGCCCCATGTGGGACTTGATCCCAGGACCCTGGGATCCTGACCCGAGCCAAAGGCAGACACTCAACCGACTGAGCCACCCTGGTGTCCGTATCTGGGCTTTTAATGTGAAAGTGGAGACAGCATTTGCGTAGCTCCTTGGTCCTTTTAAATTGCGACTTTTTTTTTTTTTTTTCTGTGCCTCAATGTGCCCTGGCCTGGTGTGGGCTTACAGACCTGGAACGTTTTTGAAGCATCAAGCTCACTGTGTGGACCAAACCCTCTGGATATTTTGTCTTGACCCAGTTCTGGTCTGGGCTTTTTAAGTTAGAGGGAGAATGTAAACTGTGTAGATCTCCAGTCTCTGACTCAGAGAGGGTTGCTGAAGCTCTTCTATCATTTGTCAGAGTTCTAGTGTTGTCTGTGATGAACTAGTTGCTCTTTTAAACCATGCCTTTTCTCTGTGGCCTGGCACAGAGGAATCTGTTCCTGGTCCTTTAGTATCCCTCTCCACTGCCATTCTCAGCATCAGGGTGGGGTTTCCTTTTGTCACCATGTTTCCCCCTCTCTTGGTGTTCTCTTTTGCTGTCCTCTATTGTGCAGATTCTGTTCAGTTGGCCCTCAGTTCTTCAGGAGGAATTGTTCTATATATAGGTGTAATTTGGTGTTTTCCACAGAGCTGGTGAGTTCAGGGTCTTCCTACCTCACCACCTTGGACCAGACTTTATATTTTTTAAACTATTAATTGAGCATTTTATAATATGTTTATTGGCCATTCATATTTCAACTTTTGTGAATTGCTTGTTTTTGTATTATTTACCCATTTTGTCTTTTGGTTTGCTGGCTCTTATTATGGGCTTATAAGTGTTATTTGTATATTCCAGAAGTTAATTCTGTTAAATATGTTACAAATAACTTTTCTCTCTTCCTTAGTCTTTTCCATTGCCAAAGGCAAACACTGTTCACCTTCTCTCCCTTTTTATCTTGTTTATGATGCCTTTTGTCATAAAGAAGTTTTTAACTGTTAAATATATTCATATTTTCCTTTATTATTTGCACATTTAGTATTTTTAAAAATTGTTACACTAAAGTTAGAAAGATATTTTGTTTTCTTCTGTAAGTTTTAAAGATTTGATATTCACATTTAGGTTATAATGCATCTAGGCTTATCTTATATCTAGCCTATTGATAGGGTGAGTTTTACCAACTTGTTATTCATTACTTTCCTTACTATTCTTGGACTGGCACTTTTCTTTTGAAAGATTGAGTTTACCAAGTTCCATAAAAAATCCTACTGATTAGAATTGCATTGAATTTATAGATTGAGAACTAACCCCTTATGATAATTCGTTTTTCCATGTATGGAAATGGATGATTGCGATATTGATATGGGGACATTTGTGTCTTTCAACATTGTTTAAAAATTTTTTACATAAAATTCATGCACTTCTTAGATTTACTTCAAGGTAGCTTATTCTTTTAGTTGCTATAATGAATCCCTTTAAGCTATATTTTCTAATTATTTTTGACATATAAGAATTCTATTATTTTTTATATGTTGATCTTGTATCTAGGAACCTTGATGAAATCTCATTAGTTCTAATGATTTGCCTGTAGGTTTGCTTGGATTGGCTAAGTAGTAAATTATGTCACCTATAATTTTAAGACTTTCTTTCCAGGCTTTATACTTCATATTTCTTTTTCTTATCTAACTGCAATGGCTGGAATTCCACATAATGTTTGTTAGTAAGAGTTATAGGGGTTTCCTGGATTTGGTCTATACTTTAATGGGAATGCTTCTAAAAATTCACCATGACATCTGGTGTTTGATGGTTTTGGTAGATAGTAGTTGTCAGGTTAAGGAAGCCCCTTTCTTGTCTTAGGCTGTTCTTCTTTTTGTTTTTGGTAATAATGAATATGAATGAATGTGGTACTTTTATCAAGTGCTTTTTTGTATCCTCATTTTATAAATATGGTAAATTAATAGATTTTTAAATATTGGATTATCCTTGAATTCTTAGAATAAACCTTACTTGAACATGCTATATAGTGACTTTTTTCAGTTTTATTGAAATATATTTGACATACAGCACTGCATAAATTTAAGATGTGTAGCACAATGACTTGATTTACCTATATTACAAAAAGAATACCACAATAAGTTTACATAACATCCATTTCCTTGTATGTATAAAAAAGAGAAAAAATGTTTTTTCCTTGTGATAAGAACTTTTAGGATCTACTCTCTTAGCAACTTTTAAATATACCATACAGCCCTGTTAACTATAGTCTCTTGTGTTGTACATTGCCTCCCAAGTACTTATTGGTCTTAAAACTGGAAGTTTGTATCTTTTGACCACCTTCATCTAATTCCCCCAGGCTCCCACCCCCTACTCCCTGCCTCTGGAAAACACAAGTCTGATCTCCTTTTCTGAGGTTTTTTTTTTTTTTAGATTCTCCATGTAAGTGAGATCGTAAGTATTTGTCTTTCTCTGTCTGACTTATTTCACTTAACATAAAGTAATAATGTGAAAGTGGAGACAGCATTTGCGCAGCTCCTTGGTCCTCCTTGGTCCATTGCCCTCAGTGTCCATCCATATTGTTGTATGTGGCAGGATTTCCTTCTTACAGTGACTTTTTTTATGCATTGCTTATACACCAATATTTTGTTTAGGATTTTTGCATCTATCTTCATAAATGAGTTTGGTCTAGAATTTTCTTTCCATGTACATTTTATCATTCACTCATTCAACACGTATTTATAATTTCATATTGTGTTCCATGTATTGTTTTAATAAATGTGGAGATAGTAATGAATAAAGTGGGTAAAAATCCTTGCTTTCATTAAACTTTATATTCTACTAGGAAGAAGACAGATCATAAACAAGATAATTAAATATATAGTATGTTAAATATTGACAAATGCTAATGATAAAAAATAAGCAGGAATGGGGATAGAGTTTATATATATGTGTGTGTAGGGTATATGCGATCTTAGATAAGAATTCATAAGGAAGGCTCTCTGGTAAAGTGACATTTCAGTAAAGATATCTGGGGGAAATTTTAATGGCCCTGAAGGGTGCATGTTTCTGGTAAGTTCAAGGAACAGAAAGAAAGCCACTGTGGCTAAACCTGGTTTTGCTATCAGGCCAATAAATAATTGGATAGCTTTCTCAGTTTTTAAAAAATAGATTTTTTGAAATAATTATAGAATCACTGGAAATTAGGGTGCCTGGGTGGCGCAGTCAGTTAAGCAACCGACTCTTGGTTTTAGCTCGGGTTGTGATTTCAGGATCGTGAGATTGAGTCCTGAGCCATGCTCCTGTGTTGTGCTCTGCGCTTAGCAGGGAGTCTCCTTGGGACTCTCTCCTTTCCCTCTGCCCCTCCCCTCTGCTGTCTCTCAAATAAATAAATAAATCTTTAAAAAAAGGAATCATAGAGAATTACAAAGAAAGTATAAAAATGTTCCTTTTACTTTTCATTGAGTTTATCATAATGGCTACTTCTTAAATAACTATTATACGATATCAAAACCAGGAAACTGATACGGGTTTAGTGTGTATGTAAAGTCCTATGCATTTCATCACACTTGTGGATTTGTGTGACTATAACTTCAATCAAGATATATAACTAGCCCATTACCACAAAGATCTCCTTCATGCTACCCCTTTGTGTTTGCACTTACCCATCCTTATCCCCTGGCAACCAAGAATATGTTATCCATCTCTATATTTCTTGTCATTTTGAGGATGCTATACAAATGGAATCATATAGAATATGATTTATTGAGACTGGCTTTTTTTTTTTCCCACTCAGAACAATTTTTTGGAAAATCTTTCAAGTTGTTGTGTGTATCAATAGTTTGTCCCTTTTTATTGCCGAATAGCATTCCTTGGTATGTACATATCATAGTTTGTTTAACCATTCACCTGGTGAAAGATATCTGGGTTGTCTCCAGGTTTTGACTACTAATAAAGCTGCTATAAATATTTGTGTAGAGGATTTGGGGCAGGCATATATTTTCATTTCTATGGAGTAACTGCCCCAGAATACAGTTGCTGGGTTTTATTGTGTTTTTTAAGAAAATTTCAAACTGTTTTCCATAGTGGTTTTACAGTTTCACATTTGCAGCAGTAGTGTATGAGATTCAGTTTTTCTGCATCCTTGTCAGCTTTTGATATTGTCACTATTTTCAGTTTTAGACTTTTTGATAAGTATATAGCAATATCTCATTGTTGCCTTAATTTGCACTTCCCAAATAGCTAATGATGTTGAGTATCATATCTTGTACTGATTTGCAATCCATATGTCCTTTTCAGTGAAATATTTCTTCATATCTGTTGCCCAGTTTCTGATTGGATTGTTTGTATTTAGTTTTCAATTTTGGTTATTCTTTATATATCTCTATTCTGTGAAGCTTTTCTGATATATGTGGTTTGTAAATATTTTCTCCCAGTCTATAACTTGTCTTTTCATCCTCTTTAACAGAGTCCTTTGCAGAGTAAAATTTTAAAATTTTGGTGAAATTCGATTTATAGATATATTTCTTTTATAGATAATGCTTTTAGTATCAAGTCTAAGAACCCTTTAACAAGGACTATGACCTAAAGATTTTCTCCAAGTTTTCTTCTAAAAATTTATTGTTTTAGGTTTAGGGCTATGGTCTATATTGAGTTAATTTTTGTATTTTTTATACCTCATGTTTAATGACTCGAGGACTTTATGTTGAAAAAGCTATCCTTCTTTCAATCAATAGTTTTTACACTTTAGATAAAAATCAGTTGGGCAATAATTTATGTAGATATTCTGCACTCTAGGAGGTGGAGCATAACTCCTGTCTGAGTGTGGGCTGTACACAGTGTTTTCCGTCCAAAGATACAGTATAGAATAAAGGAAAGAAACACTAATTTTAGTGTGGACAATCTTGAGAAACACTGCTTCATCCAGGTAAACAATGTCAACATTAGCAATGATAAGTCATGTTGATAGTGTGTGTCCATGATATGATGTGATAAGAATGGCACTTTTGTGTTTTGCTTCCCAAAATATTTAACCCTAGGTTATGAGAGAAATATCAGAACATTCTGATTGGATGGTATTTTACAAAATACCTGACTAGTGCTCTTTAAAATTGTCAAGGTCATTAATATAAGAAAAGACTGAGTAACTGTCACAGCTAAAAGGAACCTAGGGAGACATGACTACTAAATGTAATGTATGATCTTCCAGTTATAAAATAAGTAAGATAAGGGGATGTAATTTACAATACAGAGCATATGGTAAATAATGTTGTAACTACTTTGTATTGTGATATATGGTAATGGCTTATTGTGGTGACCATTACATAATATTTATAAATATCAAATCACTGTGTTCTACAGCAGAAACTAATAAAATATTGTATGTCTCTTTTTTTGTTGTCAGCCAAGAAAAGAGGAAGTACTGAAATAAAAGCATTTATTTGGGGGTCTTAGAATTGCAGTTCAGGGAGTATAGATTCAGGTAGCATCACAAATGTGTCCTGTTGAAGAGTAAAAGTCAGGGGTCTTCATTATTAAATTGTGGAGTTATTAGGAAATGCATGGAAGTTGTTTTCCAAAGATTATAATTGGAAGATATAATTACATTTTACTACACTTGATCTTAGCCAAAAGGCTGAGAAGCGATTATAATTACATTTTACACTCACTGGTTTTCTGGGTACCCTATGTCTGTTACTAGGAAAATATATGTGCAGAGTGTCTAATTTTTTTCAAGAATGTTGGTGTAACAGTCTTGTGTTCAGTCATATACTTCTGCCCACTTCAATAGTTCAGTGTAGTCCCTATTTCAAAAAAGCAGGATGAAGTTTTTAGTCCTAAAATAAAGTCTCATGTTCAGAGGTTTTAAACAGATTTACATGTCCCCCTTTTGATTGAGATATCTCCTCTGTAAAACATCACAGGTCAACGTTTGACCCCTCATTGCCAGAGTGGTCTTCAATACCTGCTCTGGTTTCCTCCTATACCTTGGATGGGAACATTAGTGATCCTGTTCTGGTATCCTAGGTTAGAAGGTAGATTCATATGGGTTGTCCACTTTGTGAATTTTAGTAATGCCAAGCATGGTCATGTGGCAAATCATAAAGCATGTGACTGAGCTGGGTACAGCAGAAAGAATAAGTTTGGATATGCATTTAAGAATCATTAAATTAGAGTAGTATAAAAAACATAATGAAACCAGTTTAGTGTGTAATGACTGGAAACCATTGAGGTCACATTTAAGTAACAACGAAGGGTAGTAGAGAGAACATTCATGTACTTCCCATCTAAAGTATATATCTTATCAAGGTCATAAGCATTGGAGATCATCTCAAAACACTGAACTACCATCATCCTATTTAGTGCATTATTTTTGCAGAAATTTGACAGGCAATAGGTACAAATTTTAAAATAATTATATAAAAAAGGATTGAAAGTACTATGATAAGTACAGTTTATATGATAATTCTAAACCAAGTGCCCAGACCTGAAGGTAACCAGTTAAATAGATTAAAAGACCTGGGGTTTTTAGGTGAAATTCACTGCAGCCAATGTGCTTGTTTTCTGATTTTATGCAATTACGTTTCTGCTTTCCCAGAGAAATTTATCCATGTGCAGCAGGTGGTATTACTATTAAATACATGCCTACATGCCTCCTTGTTCAGTAAGTAATCAATGGCTAGGTGCATTGGGCATCCTGTTACAAGGAGAACAGACTTGTATTGAACTTATGCAAATATACACATTGTCATGGAAAATAAGAATATTTAGAAGAGTTTCAGAATTCTAGAGGGATAAGGTAGGGAGAAAAAGATAAAGACTTCAACCTTTGTTGTAAAGATATGCTTTACCAAGTTGTAAGTTATAAATAGCTTAAAGGAGAGGAGAAAATGGGGTCCTATAAATCTGGAAAACAAAACATTGAAGAAATCTGTTTCCATTTAGAGTTTGAGAAATTCTTACCCGCTTCAGTGTTAGGATCTTAAATTTATCAAAACCTGTGTTTTAGATTATAAATCTCTTTGAAGATAAAGCACTTAAAACCATAACTGTCCATAAATGACAAAAGACTTAAAAAAATAGAGATCTGAAGCGAGTTCATTATGATGCAAGTGACAAGCAGATTCGGTGATTTCTGTGGCGCACCATTTCATGATAATAACTAGAATTATCTTTATACCAGGACATATCAGGATTTTAGGAATATTACATTATTTCTAGAACACTTAGAATATATTCCTGTACAAATAGAACATTAAAGAAGTATTACTTTTTGAAATGCTTCCTATGTAAATTAACATATTAGGTAATCATAATTATTGTAACATCTCATTTTTTTATAAGGAGAGGGAACAAATCTTTTGAGAAGTTCCAGGGGCCATCTAAAACTCACAAAGTTATGGGGGTGGGGGTTGGGCAAAATGGGTGAAGAAATGTGGGAGAGACAGACTTCCAGTTATGGAATGAATAAATAATGGGAATAAAAGGCACAACATCAGGAATATAGTCAATGATATTGTAATAGCTATGTATGGAGATTGATGGTAGCTACGCTTGTGGTGAACAAAGCGTAATTATGTATAAACTTGTTGAATCACTATGTACACCTGAAACTAATGTAATATGTGTGTCAAGTATACTCAAATTAAAAAAAAAAAATTACAAAAAAAGTATACTAGGGCGCCTGGGTGGCTCAGTTGTTAAGCGTCTGCCTTCGGCTCAGGTCATGATCCCAGGCCCAGGGTCCTGGGATCGAGTCCCACATCGGGCTCCTTGCTCCACGGGAAGCCTGCTTCTCCCTCTCCCACTTCCCCTGCTTGTGTTCCCTCTCAGGCTGTGTCTCTCTCTGTCAAATAAATAAATAAATTCTTAAAAAAAAAAAAGTATACTAGAATTTGATTTGGGGAAGTTTGTTAAAAATATCAAAATTTTTGGAATACTTGACCAAATAGGATCACAGATCATTATGAAACAGTATTTAATTATCTATTTGACCACTGTGACAATAGAAGATTTCAAAGACAAGGGCGCCACTTTGGGCTTCTCCTTCAGCATGGACTCTGCTTGAGATTCTCTCTCCATCTCCTTCTGCCCTTCCCAGTCATGCTCACTTGCTCTCTCTCTCTAAAATAAATAAATCTTTAAAGAAGAGAAAAAAAGATTTCAAGGACAAATATAAGGGTTACATAGTTGTACAGGAAATTATTTTGATAAAATACAAAATCTTTTTAAAATATATTAGTTTGAAAGATAAAGAAAACCTTTCACGATATCTTATCAAAGCAACTCAGTACTCCAAGAAAGCTTTGTCCTTTTAACAGGTAAAAGATAATTTTTAGTTTTACATAAATATGTTATGGGTATTAAGACTTAATTTTATTTTTAATTTTTTTAAAAGATTTTTATTTTTATTTATTTGACAGAGAGAGAGTGAGAGAGGGAACACAAGCAGGGGAGTAGGAGAGGGAGAAGCAGGCTTCCCGCCGAGCAGGGAGCCCGATGCAGGGCTCAATCCCAGGACTCTGGGATCATGACCTGAGCCAAAGGCAGATGCTTAACGACTGAGCCACCCAGGCGCCCCAAGGCTTAATTTTAAAACCCTTATAATAACAATTCAATCTGTAGCCAACTTGATCATACATATAATTCTTTTCACCAAGTTTCTTTTCCATGAACATTTTACAGCTTTCTATATCTATTTAGGTTTGTCCTATCTTTTTCCTGGAACAATTATTTTATTTTTTTTTTAAAGATTTTATTTATTTATTTGACAGAGAGAGACACAGCGAGAGAGGGAACACAAGCAGGGGGAGTGGGAGAGGGAGAAGCAGGCTTCCTACTGAGCAGGGAGCCCGATGCAGGGCTCGATCCCAGGACCCTGGGATCATGACCTGAGCCGAAGGCAGACGCTTAATGACTGAGCCACCCAGGCGCCCCTGGAACAATTATTTTACTTTAGTAGGACAAAATTACATTCTTTTTTCCTTTGCCAACTTCACTACCATGTCCTTTTTATCTTTCCTTATCTAAAAAATACATTCTGTTTTCCTTACTTTTCATATACAGTCACTACCTTTCACCCTTATTATTTCTAATAGATTTGTAAAAAAAAACAAACTCATTTTTTGACAGTTTCAACTTTATTAGTTTAAATGTTATTTTCTCAATTTCAAAAAAATTGCAAATCTTATCTAGAAAAGAAATTATGTGAGACAGTTATTACAGAATAGTTACAGATTTACTCTTAAGAGGATAGCATAATTGCTTGTGCATTACATTAAATGCATATAAACTCTTTCCATATTATATAGTTAAAACATACCATACACATTTTGGACATTATAGTATGACATTTATTTGCATTTTAAATTATCCTGACATTGCTCTGCTAGACTGGTAATGATAGAACAGGCAGGGGCAAGAGGGTCACCAAATTGTTGCTGAAGAGGGTTATTCTAAGTTGACTAGGAAGAATAAAGGTTTTTAAAAATGGTACAATTTCTAGACTGATAGGAGAGCAATGTCTGGGAAGCTATCACCAGAATTCCCAGATAGTTACTAGCAAGTAGTTATAAGAAATGGGAAGAGTTCTTTTAAATAAAGAGTGCTGCCTGCCTGCGTATCTAAAAAACAAGGCAACAAAGTATGAGCCTATTAAAGAGTGATAACATTTTGGCCTTGAGGAGCTAACACTATGTGTGTACTGGACAGAGAGGGTGATGGTTCTTGTATTGGCCTTTCTAGCTTTCTGCACAGACCCTTTTGTTGCTCAGTTTATTGTGGTATGAGTAGTAGCCATAGGGAGAGGAGCAACTCAGGTGGCTGTATAGTAGGAGGACACTAGACTCCTCTATTCCCTTGAACACAAGTAGATAATTATCAAATCATTCTGAATACCCAAGCAGTCAGCCTGAAGACTGACTCCACACTAGAGGTAGAGAAGAGGCCACATGGAGGAAGGTAGGAAGTGCAGAGAGGTGCTTTGGAGGAGAAAGGGATCGCAGGTACTACAGAGGGGAGGGAGACCTGGTTGTGGAGAAAGGCAAGGGAGAGAGGAGCACACAGGGGAATGTATAAGGAGAACACTTCCCCAGAGCCATTGCCTGGGAAAATGAGAGGGGCTGATTTTTCTGAGGTTTTGCACTCAGGGGTGCTTTGAAGCATGGAGTTTTAAAGGTTAGTGGGCTTGGCTGGGATAGAGCCCTTAGGGCACTAGACTACTCAGGGAGAGAAGGCAGGCAAATAAGCCAGAGACAGATTGAAGGGGAACAGTGATTTGAGGAATGCCTCAGGCACACAGTGGGGAGATATTCACTCTTCTTGGAGCACTTGCCTGAGAGGTAGCATTCACAGGGACGTATCTCCAGGGACAAAGGAGATAGCAGGCAACATTTCCCTCCCCCACGCCTCAGACTATACCGAGAGCCACCTGCAAAGGGCAGTTTGGCCCCTACTTTGGCTGCCTAGCCTGCTTGCTCCAAGTTCTATGGCCCTGCACTCTGGCATGATTGCCCTTCTCCATAAAACTTCCCTCAGTCCTGGCATGGCAAGACTCTACCCCAGAAGATGAAGGCAGGTCCCTGCCCACACCAATTCCCTAAAGCCTAGAGTTGTAAAAGTCAGCAGGCTTGGCTGGGATAAAGCCCAAAGGGAACTGCGCTGCTCTTGGAGAAAAGGAAAGCAAACAACCCAGAGGCAGACAGCATGGAATCAGTGATGTGAAAAATGCCTTGGACACACAGAGGGAGATTACTGGCTCTTCTTGGAATGCTTCCCTGAGTGGCAGTATTCACTGATATGCCTCTCTAGGGACAAAGGAGATGGTTAGTGCCATTCTCCCTACCCCCACCCCTCATCATAAACACAGAGCCACCCACACTGGCTATCTGACCCACTTACACCAGGTCACACACCCCTGTGCTTTGCTGGTAGTGCCCTTTTTGGACAAGTTTGCCTCAGGCCCAGCATGGCAGGCCCCTCTCCCAGAAGTCCAGCAGATACCTCTGCCCACACCATATCTCCCGACCAGAGAGTTCTGCAAGGCTTCAGTTCTAGGGGAAGTAGTATCAAGTTTCATTTAACAAGCAAACCACAGTACACCTAGTTAAACTCTCCACCCTCTGGCCAAGGACCAAATACTGCCCACTGCAGGCAAGGAGAGCCTCTGTAAATAACTGGCCTGAAGGACAGAGCAGCCAAAACACAACACAGAGTGCATGCAGGACATACCAGAGACAATTCCTCAAGGGCCAGGCCCTGGACAGTATATGACCTCTTTTTCATAAAGCCATTACTCTGAGGAGCAGGAAACAGAACAGGCTTTTCTAACACAAAGAAGTCAGAGATTTAGACAAAATGTCAAGATGGGGAAATTCATCCCAAATGAAACAACAAGATAAAGTCATGGCCAGAGATCTAATTGAAACAGATATAATCAATATGCATGAAGGAGAATTTAAAGCAAAAAATCCTAAGAATATTCACTGGGCTTGAGAAAAGAATGGAAGATTTCAGAGAGGCCCTTATTGCAGAGATAAAAGAGTTAAAAATCAGTCAGAAATGAAAAATGCAGTAATCTGATTTAGATCAGACTGGTTGTAATGAACACAAGGATGGTAGAAGCAAAAGGACAAATAAATGATATGGAGGATAAAATAATGGAAAATAATGAAACTGAAAAAAGAATTATGGAACATGAGAATGGACTTAGGGAACTCAGTGACTACATCAAACATAATAACATATGTATTATAGGAGCCCCAGAAGAAGCAGATAGAGAAAAGGTGACAGAAAATTTATCTGAAGAAATAATAGCTGAAAAATTCAGCTCACAGAGAACTCCCATCAAGCACCAAGACATATTGCAATTAAATTAGCAAAATATAGTGATGAAGAAAAAAATCCTAAAAGCAGCAAGACAAAAGAAGTCCCTAACTTACAAGGAAAGACAAATAAGGCTAGTTGCACCTCTCTCCACAGAAGCTTTGCAAGCCAGAAGGGAGTGGCATGATATATGCAACCTGCTGAATGGAAAAATCTGCAGCCAAGAATATTCTGTCCAGCAAGGCTATCATTCAAAATAGAAGGAGAGATAAAGAGTTTCCCAGACAAACAAAAACTAAAGGAGTTTGTGATCAGTAAAGTATCTCTGCAAGAAATATTAAGGGGAACTCTTTGAATGGAAAGGAAAGACCAAAAGTTATAAAGATAAAGGATTATAGAAAATCTCCAGAAATAATGACAAAACAAGTAATAAAATGGCACTAAAAACATATCTATCAATAAATACTCTGACTGTAAATGGACTAATGTACCAATCAAAAGAATAAAGGGTATCAGAATGAATTTAAAAAAAAAAAGGCACCTCTATATGCTGCCTACAAGACACTCATTTGAGACCTAAAGACAACTGGAGATTGAAAGTGAGTGGATGCGAAAAACATTTATCATGCATATGGACATCAAAAGAAAGCCAGAGTAGCAATAATTATTTTGGATAAACTAGACTTTAAACTGAAGATTGAAACAACAGATGAAAAAGGGTACTATATCATAAAAAAGGGACAATTCAACAAGAAGATCTTACAGTTGTGAATATTTATACACCCAACATGGGAGCACCCAAATATATAAAACAATTAAAAACAAACATAAAGGAAATCATTGATAATGATACAAAAATAGTTGGGGACTTTAACACCCCACTTACAACAATGGACAGATCATTTAAGCAGAAAATCAACAAGGAAAAATGGCTTTGAATGACACACTGGACCAGATGGACTTAACAGATATATTTAGAGCATTCCATCCTAAAGCAGCAGAATATACATTCTTTTCAAGTGCACATGGGACATTCTCCAGAATACATCATATACTGGGTCACAAATCAGGCCTCCACAGGTACAGAAAAGATTGAGATTGTACCAGGCATATTTTCTGACCACAATTCTATGAAACTAGAAGTCAACCACAAGAAAGTTTGGAAGGATCATAATAAATACATGGAGGTTAATCAACATGCTACTAAAGAAGGAATTGGGCAACCAGGAAATTAAAGAAGAAATTTAAAAATACATAAAAAAAATGAAAATGAAAACACAATGGTCCAAAATCTTTGAGATGCACCAAAAATAGTCCTAAGATGGAAAGATACAGCAATTCATGCATACCTCAAGAGGCAAGAAAGATTTCAAATAAAGAACCTAACCTTACACCTAGAGGAGGTAGAAAAAGAACAACAAATGGAGTCTAAAACTGGCAGAAGGAAAAGAATAATACAGATTAAAGCAGAAATAAATGATATACAGACTAAAAAACAATGGAACAGATCAATGAAACCAGAAGCTGATTCTTTGAAAAAACTAATAAAATTGTTAAGTGTCTATCAGACTTACAAAAAGAAAAGAGAAAGGACCCCAATAAATAAAATCACAAAGGAGAGAGGATAAATAACAACCAACACCACAGAAATACAATTAGAATATTATGAAAACTATATGGCAACAAATTGGACAAACCGGAAAAAATGGATAAATTCTTACAAACATATTAACTACCAAAACAAAAGAGGAACAAATAGAAAACTTGAAAAGACTGATAACCAGCAAAATAATTGAATCAGTAATAAAAAATCCTAGCAAACAAATGTCCAGGACAAGATGGCTTCACAGGTGAATTCTACCAAACATTTAAAGAAGACCTAATGTCTATTCCTCGCCAACTATTCCAAAAAATAAAAAAAGGAAAGAAAACTTCCAAGTTCATTCTATGAGGTCAACATTATCCATACACTAACACCAACTAAAGACTCCACTAAAAAGAGAAGTATAAGCCTATATCCATGATGAATAGGTATGCAAAAATTCTCAATAAAATACTAGCAAACAGAATCCAAACAATATATTAAAAGAATCAATCATCCTGATCAAGTGGGATTTGTTCCTGGGTTGCAAGTGTGGTTCAATATTTGCTAATCAATCACTGTGATACACCACATTAATAAAAGAAAGCATAAGGACCATTTCAATAGATGCAGAAAAAGCATTAGACAAAGTACAACATCCATTCATGATAAAAACCTCCAGCAAAGTAAGGTTAGAGGGAACAATAAAGGCCATACATGAAAAACTCACAGCTAATATCTTCAGTGAGGAACAACTGAGAACTTTTCCTCTATGGTCAGAAACAAGACCAATGTTATTCAACATAGTACTGGAAGTCCTAGCCACAGCAATCAGACAACAAAAAGAAATAAAAGGCATCCAAATCAGCAAGGAAGAGGTAAAACTTTCTCCATTTGCACTATGACATGATACTGTATATGAAAAACGAAAGACTCCACCAAAAAACTGCTAGAACGGTTTCCCTTTCCTCAGGAGACATATCTAGAAAGATCTTGCTAGGGCCGATGTCAAAGAGGTTACTGCCTGTGTTCTCTATGATTTTGATGGTTTCCCATCTCACGTTTAGGTCTTTCATACATTTTGAATTTGTTTTTGTGTGTGGTGTACAAAAGTGGTCCAGTTCCATTCTTTTGCATGTTGCTGTCCAGTTTTCCCAACACCATTTCTTGAAGAGATTGTCATTTTCCCATTGGATATTCTTTCCTGCTTTGTCAAGGATTAACTGACCATATAATTTTGGGTTAATTTCTGGCTTTTCTATTCTGTTCCCTTAATTTATGTGTGTATTATTATGCCAGTATCATAGTGTCTTGATCCCTATAGCTTTGTAATAGAACTTGAAGTCCGGAATTGTGATGCTTCCAGCTTTGCTTTCCTTTTACAAGATTGCTTTGGCTTTTCAGGGTCTTTTGTGGTTGCATACAAATCTTGGGAATGTTTGTTCTAGCTCTGTGAAAAATGATGGTGGTATTTTGATAGGGATTGCATTAAATGTGTAGATTGCTTTGGGTACTAGAGACATTTTAACAATATTTGTACTTGCAACCAGTGAGCATGGAATGCTTTTCCATATCTTTGTGTCATCTTCAATCTCTTTCGTCAGTGTTTTATCATTTTCGGAGTACAGATCCTTCACCTCTTTGGTTGGGTTTATTCTTGTGTATCTTATGGTTTCTGGTATAGTTGTAAATGGGATTGGTTCCTTAATTTCTCTTTCTGCTGCTTCATTATTGGTGTTTAGAAATATAACAGATTTTTGTATGTTAATTTTGTACCCTGTAACTTCACTGAATTCTGTATCAGTTCTAGCAAGTTTTTGGTGGAGTCTTTTGGGTTTTCTATGTGGTGTATCATGTCATCTGCATATAGTGAATGTTTTCCTTTTTCCTTGTCGATTTGGATGCCTTTTCTTTTTGTTGTCTGCTTGCTGTGTCTAGGACTTCCAGTTCAATGTAAATGACAGTGGTGATAGTGGATATACTTGTCCTGCTCCTGACTGTAGGAGAAAAGCTCTCAGGTTTTCCCCATTGAGGATGATACTACCTGTGGGTTTTAGTATATGGTCTTTATCATGTTGCAGTTTATTCCCTCCAAACTTACTTTGTTGAGGGTTTTTATCATGAATGGATGTTGTACTTTGTCAAATGCTTTTTCTGCTTCTATTGAAATGATCATATGGTTCTTATCTTTCCTTTTATTCATGTCAGGTATCACAGTGATTGATAAGCAAATACTGAACCACACTTGCAACACAGGAATAAATTCCACTTGACCGTGGTGAACGATTCTTTTAATATATTGTTTGATGCTCTTTGCTAGTATTTGATAGAGAATTTTTGCATCTATGTTCATCAGGGATCTTGCCTTGTAGTTCTCTTTTTTAGTGGAATCTTTATGTGGTTTTGGTATCAGGATAATTCTTGCTTTTTAGTATGAATTTGGAAGTTTCACTTCCTTTTCTATTTTTTGGATTGGTTTGAGAAGAATAGGTGTTATGAAGCCACCTGGCCCTGGACTTTTGTTTGCTGGGAGATTTTTTTATTGCTGATTTAATTTCTTTGCTGGTTATCAGTCTGTTCAAGTTTTCTGTTTTTTCCTGTTTCAGTTTTGGTAATTTTTATGTTTCTAGGAATTTATCCATTTTTTCCAAATTGTCCAATTAGTTGTCATATAGTTCTTCATAATATTCTATTATAATTGTTTTTATTTCCATGGTGTTCTTATTTGTCCTCTTTCATTTGTGATTTTACTTATTTGGGGCCTTTGTTTTTTTGTTAAGTGTGGCTGGAGGTTTATCAACTTTTTTTCTTTAAAGATTTTATTTATTTATTTATTTGACAGAGACACAGCGAGAGAGGGAACACAAGCAAGGGGGAGCAGGAGAGGGAGAAGCAGGCTTCCCACGGAGCAGGGAGCCCGATGTGGGGTTGGATCCCAGGACCCTGGGATTATGACCTGACCCGAAGGCAGACACTTAATGACTGAGCCACCCAGGCGCCCCTGGAGGTTTATCAACTTTTAAAATTTTTTTGAAAAACAGGTCCTGGTTTCATTGATGTTTTCTGCTGTGTTTTTAGTTTCTCTATAGAAACACATATAGAACACATTTCTTTGTGTTCTGATCTTTATTACGTCTTTCTGTCTGCTGGTTTAGGCTTCATTTGTTCTTTTTTCTAGCTCCTTTAGGTATGAAATTAGGCTGTTTATTTGAAATTTTTCTTAGCTCTTGAGGTAGGCATGTCATGTATTACTATATCCTTACCTCTTAGGGCTGCTTTTGCTGCATACCAAAGGTTTTGGACCGTTGTGTGTTTATTTTCATTTGTTTCCATATTTTTTTTTTGTTTATTTCTTCTTTGATTTCCTGGTTGACCCATTTATTGTATGGCATTATGTTGTCTAACTTCCATGTAATTGTGATATTTCCAAATTTTTTCTTGTGGATCTCTTTAAGTTTCATAGTGTTGTGGTCAGAAAAAAATGCGTGGTGTGAGTCAATCTTTTTATATGTATTGTGTATTGTTTTGTGACCTAATATGCAATTTGTTCTGGAGAATGACCCATGTGCACTTGAAAAGAATGTGTATTCTGCTGCTTTAGGTTGGAATATTCTGAATATATCTGTTAAGTCCATCTGGTCCAGCCCGTCATTCAAAGCTATTATGTCCTTTTTGATTTTCTCTTTAGGTGATCTGTCCATTGATGTAAGTGGGGTGTTAATGTCCTCTACTATAATTGTATTATGGTGAATGAGTTCCTTTATGTTTGTTACTAATTGTATTATATATTTGGGTGCTCCCATGTTGGGTGCATAAACACAATTGTTAGATTTTCCCTTTTATGATTATATAGTGCCATTCTTTGTCTCTTGTTACGGTCTTTGTTTTAAAGTCTAGTTTGTACGATATATGTATTGCTACAGTGGCTTTCTTTTGATGTCTATTTGTATGATGAATGTTTCTTCATCCCCTTGCTTTTAATCTTCAGGCATCTTTAGGTCTCAAATGATAAGCCACATATAGGGTCTTTTTTTTTTCCATTCTGAAGACACCTTATATCTTTTGAGTGAAACATTTTGTCTATTTACATTCAGAGTAATTATTGATAGATATGTATTTAGTGCTGTTTTACTTGTTTTGTCATTGTTTCTGGAGATTTTTGTGATCCTTTCTTGTCTTTGTCAGTTTTGGCCTGTCATTTCCACTCAAAGAGTCCCCTTTAATTTCAGGGCTGGCTTAGTGACCATGAAATCCTTTAGTTTTTGTTTGGGAAATTCTTTAACTCTTCCTATTCTGAATGATAGCTTTGCTGGATAGACTATTCTTGGCTATAGATTTTTTTTCCATTCTGCTCATTGAATTTATCATGCCACTGCCTTCTGGCTTGCCAAGTTTCTGTTGAGAGGGCTGAAGCTAGCCTTATGCCTCTTATTTTGTAAGTTAGGTACTTCCTTTGTCTTGCTGCTTTTAGGAGTTTTTTTCTTTATTACTATATTTACTTATAACATGTCTTGGTGTTGGCCTGCTTTTGTTGATTGTGATGGGAGTTCTCTCTGCCTCGTGGATCTGGATGTCTCTTTCCTTCCCTAAATTAGGGAAGTTTTCACCTATTACTTCCTCAAATAAATATTCTGCCTCCCTTTTCCTCTCTTCTTCTTCTGGGACTCCTGTAATATGAATGTTACTACATTTGATGGAATCATTGAGTTCCCCAAGTCTATTCTTGTGTTTCATAATTCTTCTTTCAGCCTTCTGTTCATTGCATTAAGTTTGTTTCCAGTCTCAGTTATTGCATTGTTTATCTCTGAGGTAAAATTCTCCTTGTTGCCTTCCATTCTTTTCTCAAGTCCAGTGAGTATCCTTATGATTGTTGCTTTAAATTCTCTAGTAGTCTTGTTACTTATATACGCCTTGCTTAGAACTCTGGCCAAGGCCTCATCTTATTCTTTCATTTGCAATAAATTACTCCATGTTAGCATTTTGTCTAAGTCTTTGTCTTCTTTTCTATGTTAGAAAAGCCTGTTCTGTTTCCTGTTCTTGAGAGTAATGGCTTTATGAAGCAGTGATCACGTAGTGTCCATGGCTTGGCACTTCAGGGTGTCTTTCTGGTGTGTGCTCCTGTGCTCTGTTGTTACGTTTTGTCTGCTCTATCCTTCAGACCAGTCATCAGTAAATCTCTCCTTGCCTGCAGTGGGCAGTGTTTGGTCCTTGGTCAGAGTGTGGCAAGTCTTAACTAGGTTTGCTGTGGTCTGCTCTTGCAAAGAGAGTGGATCCTACTTTATCTAGAACTGAAGCATTTGGAGCTCTGGTCAGGGGACATGGCGTGGGCAGGGGTTTCTGCTGATCTTCTGGGGAAAGGGCCCACCATGCTGGGACTGAGTCAAACTTGATGGAGAAGGGCAGTCCCACCAAAGTGCCGGGGTCTGAGAGTTGGTATAAGCAAGTTAGGCAGCTGTGTCAGCCCTGAGCTCTTTCCTGCAAGGGTCTCTGCATTTGTGCTGGAGGGGGAAGGGAAATGGCTCTAGCCAGCTTCTTTGTTCCTGAAAAGGTATCTCTGAAGGCTACCTCTTAGAGAAGCACTCTGAGAAGAGTGAATAGTCTTCCCCCTTTGTGGCCCAGGGGTTTTTGAGATTTCTGTTTCCAAGTTGTCCTCCTCAAGGTTTTTTGACTGACTTCTCACCAAGAGCAGCACAGTGACCTTTGGGCTCTAATTCTGCCAAGCCTGCTGACCTTTAATACTCCATGCTTTAGAGATGGAGTGTGGGTAGGGGATTGTGCTGGACTTTTGGGGGAGGATCCTGCTGTGCCGGGACTGAGGCAATCTTGACTGACCAGGGTTGTCCTGCCAGAGCACAGAGGTGTGAGAATTGTAATCAAGTCAGGCAGCCTGTGTAGGCCCTGTGCTGCTTCCTGCAGGTGGCTCTGTGTTTATGCTCTGGGGGGGGGGAGTGAAATGGGATCAGCCAGTTGTTTTGTCCCCAGAGAAACATCTCTGTGAGCACTGTCTCTCAGGGAAGCACTCACAATAGAATGAATTATCTCCCCTCTGTGTGTCCCAGGCATTTTTCAGATTGCTGTTTCCAGGCTGTCCGTCTCCCCCTTTTTTGCCTGTCTTCTTCTCTCCAGGAGCAGGGAAGTTCCCTCCAGGCTCATACCTGCCAAGCCTGCTGACATTTAAAACTCCAGACTTTAAGCCCTGCTGGTTGCAAAAACTCAGGAAACTCAGCCCTCTTGTTTTCCCAGTCAGTGGCTTTGGGAAAACATTCTCCTTCTGTGTTCCTCTGTCTCTCACCCTTCTCTGCAGCTCCCATGATCCATTTCTCCCCCAACCATGTCTCCCCACTTCTTACTTTCTTCAATGGGGCTTTTTCTCTCCCTTTAGTTGTGGAGTTTGTTCTGTTGGTCTTCAGGTTGATTTCTTGGGTATTTAGGATGATTTGATAGTTATCTCATTGTATTCATGGGACTAGACCAACCTAGGGTCTCTTTGTTCTGACACTATCTTCCCACATCCTGGTTTATTTTTCTTTGATTTTACCCTGGTAGACTCTGTTTACTATTTATTATAAAGCAGATTTGCTAGCAACTAATTCAGTTTTTGTTTATCTGGGAATATCTTCCTTTTTGAAGGTTAATTTTGCTAGATGTAGAATATTATTGTAGGGTTGTAGGGTTTTTGTCTCACAGAGTGGAACAATGAATCTCCTGGACACAAAAGGGTGAAGTGAAGTCAAAGTTTATTAAGTGAAGTCGAGAAGAGAAAGGAGAGGAGGGGAGGGAAGGGAAGGCGAGGGGAGGGGACAGGGGAGGAGGGCAGGGGAGAGGAGGGGAGAGGAGAGAGGAAAGGAAAGGAGCTCTCTAGAGTGAGAGGGGTCCTGAATGGGTTGCCACTGAGGGCTTTTATGGTTAATCTTTTGTAGAAAACCATCAGGGAACTTGGCAAATTTCTTGTCAATAACAGGTAAAAACAAACGTGGTGTGTTTGTAAATATCATGAGAATATCCTGTCTATATTTAGAACAACATGGTGGATTTGTAAATATCATGAGACTATACTGTCAACATTTAGAACGAAGATAGTGGATTTGTTACCTTCCCTTCTTTCTGTTTAATATCTCATCTATAACATTTCTTCACATCTGGGATTTCTGTGAGCCTAGTCATATAGCTCCCTACCTGTCTTTCTCTTCCTAGCCTCTCCTGTCCCTTACTCATTATCTTGATAGTTCCCTCCACCCCAGCATTTTGAATATGCTACTTTGTCTGATCCTTCATGATTCCTGATGAAAAATTCCACTGTTAATCTTATTGAGGATTCCTTGTTCATGATGAGTCTTTTTCTTTTGCCTTTTTCAAAGATTTTGTCCCCTTTCTTTATCTTTCAGCAGTTGACTGTGATATTTTTAGGTATGTATATCTGAGTTTATCTTCCTTTAGGTGTGTATTGAGCTTGTTGGGAGTTAAGATGATTTTTATTTTTATCAAGTGTGGCAGATACTCTTTCTTCATCTTCCTCTCCTATTCTAGGATTCCCATCTTGTGTGTTGTTATGTTTATGGTGCCTCATAGATCTCTGAGAATCTGTTGATTTTTCTTAATTCTTTTTTCTTTCTGTTACATAGATTTGGTAATCTCAGTTGACCTGTCTTTAGCTTCACTGATTCTTCTGTCTGCCCAGTTCTAATCTTGAGCTTGTGTAGTAAATTTTCCATGTTTATTATTGTATTTTTTAATGACAGAATTTTTGTTGATTCTTTTAAAATATTCTCCAACTCATTATTGGTATTCTGTATTTGGTGAGACATTGTTCTCATTCTGTCCTTTAGTTTTTTTAGATATGGTTCTTTTTTAATTCTTTGAATATATTTAGAATAGCTAATTTAAAATCTTTGTGTAGTAAGTCCAATGTCTGGGCTTTCTCATGGACGGTTTCTGTTGATTACATTTTTTTTTAGTATATAAAGCCAGTGTTTCCTGTTTCTGTGTGTCTCCTAATTTCTTGTTGAAACGTTTACATTTAATATCATATAATGTGACAGTTCTTGAAATGAGAACCTCTTTCCCCATGGTTTGTGTGTGTGTTGTTTCCTTGTTTATTGACTTCTTGAACTAATTCTGTATTAAAGTCTATTTTTTGTTGTGTGTAGCCCCTGAAGTCTTTGGTAGGTTAGCTTAGTGATCACCTACTGACTGGACAAGGATTCCATGGAATATCTTGAATCAGCAAGTTTCCCAGCCTTTGGTGAAGGGCTTTGTTGGTGTATGTTATGGCATGCCCCCAACATTCAGCCAGTCAGTTCACAACTCTGCCTACCATTTTCTCTTCTTGTTCAGGGCCTCAAGGTCAGATAGAAGTGAGAGATTAGGGCCATCTCAAGTCTTTCATGGACATAGACACACACAGTCTGAGGTGTGCACACATTCCTTCACATGCACATGTCTTTCTAGATTCTTAGGGATAGGTTGTAGCTTTGCATAGGGCCTGTGCACATGTCATTCTCCAAATTGTCATTCTCTAATTTTTTTATGAAGCATTTTGTGATCTTGGACCCAATTCCAATGTATTTTTGGGAGTAGATTCCCTACACTAACAAGCAATTTTCTGAATACCAGCTAGATGTCCTACCATTCAACTGAACTATGACACTATCTCCCTGGAAACCAGATTATGCAGGTTAAGGTTTCAGTTGTACAAGACTGCGCTACCACTTTCAGATGTCTATCACAAGTCCAGTGCTTCTGACCAATTGGCTATAAACTAGAGGTTCCCACAATGTCCTTAGGTTTGATTAATTTGCTAAAATGACTCGCAGAATTCAATGAAATATTTTACTTACTAGATTACAGGCTTATTATGAAAGGATATAACATAAGAACAGCCATATAGAAGGTATGTATAGGGCATATTATGGGAAAAGGGTGTGGAGCTTCCATGCACTGTCTGAGCATACAATTCTCCCCACTTCTCTACATGTTTACTAACCTGGAAGTTCCTTTTAGGTTTTTATGGAGGCTTCATTGCATAGGCATGATTGACTAAATCAGTGGCCATTGGTGGTTGATTCAACCTCTAGTCTCTCTCTCCTCCACAGAGGTCAGGGGAGTGAGAATGAGAGTTCCAGTGCTCTAATCACATGGTTAGTTCTCCTGGCAACCAGTCCCCATTTTTAGGTGTGGTCCAAAATCATGCGATTAACCTAACAAAAGACAATTTTATGGCTCTCATCAGAGAAAATTTCAAGGGTTTTGGGAGCTGTGAGCTGGGAATGGTGGATGAAGACCTACTATATATGAGAAATGCATTCTGGTCATCTGAATGATCAAATATATATTTCTTATAAATCATAATATCACAGTAAATATTTTGGTCAACCTCTTGATAACTCCAACTTTTACATTGCCTTGGGCTACCACAATTTTTTAAAAATTTGAGATGATTGTTTTTCACAAATGCCCCCAAAACAGCACTGTTTACAAAGAATGAGCTTTGTTAGAACAGAGACTAGACTTAAGAATGGAACGTTAAGGACCTGTTAAAATAGAAAAATAGTGATAGTTCTGTAAGAGTGCAGCCTTGTAAAACTCCAACCCCATTCTGCCCTAGCTGGTGGCTGCGAACCTGTTGGTTTTCGCAGCTATCATAGTTGTGAAACTGTTGGTTTTCAGTGCTACAGCAGAGCTAGGGAGAGAGTGATTTGATTAGGTTTACTTAATACACAACAAAGTACACTGGTATTATCAAGATTCAATATTTTATCTTAAACAGAGAATCCTTAGATTGTTAAGGCTTTAATTTATTAGAGACTATTAGGTATATTATATAATCTATCATACATATATATTATATAATCTGTTATATATAACATATATGACAGAAAAATTTGTGTCCAGGATATATAAAGAAATCTTATAGCTCAATAACTCAACAATAAGAACACAAAAACCCAAGTATAAAACTGGCTAGAGGGGCGCCTGGGTGGCTCAGTCGTTAAGCGTCTGCCTTCGGCTCAGGTCATGATCCCAGGGTCCTAGGATCGAGCCCCGCATCAGGCTCCCTGCTCCGCGGGAAGCCTGCTTCTCCCTCTCCCACTCCCCCTGCTTGTGCTCCCTCTCTCACTGTGTCTCTCTCTGTCAAATAAATAAATAAAATCTTTAAAAAGAAAAAAAAAAAACTGGCTAGAGTCTTAACAGACCCTTCATGAAAAAAAGATATTGTAAATGCCCAATAAGTTCATGATAAACTACTTAGCACCATTAGTCATCAAGAAAATGCAAATTAAAACTATAGTGAGATACCACCACACATCCATTGGAATGGTTAAAATTAAAATAAAAAGTCATTTACCAGATTTTTATTGTAGCTTTATTCACAATAGACAATATATGGAAGGAACCCAAGTGTCCGTCGATAGATGAATGAATAAATAAGATGTGGTGTGTGTGTGTATACATATATATATACGTATGTATACATATATATTAATTATTAGCTATCAGGGAAATAAAGCTATCAGGGAAATCAGGAAAATATTTCCCTGATACACACACACACACACACGCACACACAAACTGGTGGTTGCCAGAGGGGAAGTGAGTAGGGGAATGGGCAAAATGAGTGAAGGAGTGAAGGAGAATGGGAGTTACAGGCTTGTAGCTATGGAATGAGTAAATCATCAGGAAGAAAGGTACGGCATAGGAATATAGTCAGTGGCATTTTAATAGCATTGTATGGTGACAGAGGGTAGCTATGCTTGTGGTGAGCATAGCATAATGTATAGAGTTGTTGAATCACTATGTTGTATACCTGAAACTAATATAACATTGTATCTCAGAAATGCTTTACTAAAAAGATTTTATTTTTTTAATTTAATTTAATTTTATTAGGTAATGCTGGTCACCATACAATACATCATTAGTTTTTGATGTAGTGATCCATGCTTCACTGTTTTCTTATAACACCCAGTGCTCCATGCAGTATGTGCCCTCCTTAATACCCATCACCAGGCTAATGCATCCCCCCACCCCCTTCCCCTCTAAAACACTCAGTTTGTTTCTCAGAGTCCAGAGTCTCTCATGGTTCATCTCTCTCTCCAATTTCCCCCTCTTCATTTTTCCCTTCCTTCTCCTAATGTCCTCCATGCTATTCCTTATGTTCCACAAATAAGTGAAACCCTATGATAATTGACTTTCTTTGCTTGACTTATTTCACTTAGCATAATCTCCAGTCCCATCCATGTTGATGTAAAAAAGTTGGGTATTCATCCTTTCTGATGGCTGAGTCATATTCCATTGTATATATGGACCACATGTTCTTGATCCATTCATCTGTTGAAGGGCATCTCGGCTCTTTCTACCATTTGGATATTGCGGACATTGCTGCTATGAACATTGGGGGGCATATGGCCCTTCTTTTCACTACGTCTGTATCTTTGTGGTAAATACCCAGGAGTGCAATTGCTGGGTCATAGGGTAGCTCTATTTTTAAATTTTTGAGGCACCTCCACACTGTTTTCCAAAGTGGCTGTACCAACGTGCATTCCCACCGACAGTGTAAGGGGGTTCCCCTTACTCCACAACCTCTCCAACATTTGTTGTTTCTTGCCTTGTCAATTTTTGCCATTCTTACTGGTCTAAGGTGGTATCTCAGTGTGGTTTTGATTTGAAATGCCCTGATGACTAATGATGATGAACACTTTTTCATGTGTCTGTTAGCCATCTGTATGTCTTCTTTGGAGAAGTATCTGTTCGTGTCTTCTGCCCATTTTTTGACTTATTTGTTTTTTGGGTGTTGAGTTTGAGAAGTTCTTTATAGGTCTTGGAAATCAGCCCTTTGTAGTGTCATTTGCAAATATCTTCTCCCATTCTGTGGGTTGCCTCTTTGTTTTGTTGACTGTTTCCTTTGCTGTGCAGAAGCTTTTTCTCTTGATGAAGCCCCAAAGTTCATTTTTGCTTTTGTTTCACTAGGTTTTGGAGATGTATCTTGAAAGAAGTTGCTGTGCGCAATTTCAACGAAGTTACTGCCTTTGTTCTCGAACTCTAGGATTTTGATGGATTTCTGTCTCACGCTGAGGTCTTTCATCCACTTTGAGTTTATCTTTGTGAATGGTGTTAGAGAATGGTCGAGATTCATTCTTCTGCATGTGGCTGTCCAATTTTCCCAGCACCATTTATTGAAGAGACTGTCTTTTTTCCATTGCATGTTTTTTCCTGCTTTGTCAAAGATTATTTGACCATAGAGTTGAGGGTCCATATCTGGGCTCTGTGTTCTCTTCCATTGGTCTGTATGTCTGTTTTTGTGCCAGTACCATGCTGTTTTGCTGATCACAGCTTTGTAGTTTAGGTTGAAATCAGGCAACGTGATGCCCTCAGCTTTGTTTTGCTTTTTCAACATTTCCTTGGCGATTCCAGGTCTTTTCTGATTCCATACAAATTTTAGGTTGGTTTGTTCCAGCACGTTGAAAAATGTCATTGGAATTTTGATCGGGATGGCATTGAAGGTATAGATTGCTCCGGGTAGCTTAGACATTTTAACAGTGTTTATTCTTCCGATCCATGAGCATGGAATATTTTTCCATCTTTTTGTGTCTTCTTCAATTTCTTTCATGAGTGTTCTGTAGTTCTTAGAGTATAGATTCTTTACCTCTTTGTTTAGGTTTATTCTGAGGTATCTTATGGTTTTTGGTGCTATTGTAAATTGACTCATTTCTCTAATTACTCTTTCTACAGTTGCATTGTTAGTGTATAAGAAAGCAACTGATTTCTGTGCTGTCATTTTGTGTCCTGCCACATTACTGAATTGCTGTATGAGTTCTAGTAATTTGGTGGTGGAGTCTTTTGGGTTTTCCACATAAAGTATCATGTCGTTGCGAAAAGAGAGAGTTTGACTTCTTCTTTGTCAATTTGAATACCTTTTATTTCTTTTTGTTGTCTGATTGCTGTTGCTAGGACTTCTAGTACTATGTTGAACAATAGTGACGAGAGTCCACATCTTTGATGTGTTTCTGATCTTCAGGGAAAGGCTCTTACCTTTTCCCCATTGAGGATGATATTCACTGTGGGTTTTTCATAGATGGATTTTATGAACTTGAGGAATGTTTCCTCTATCCCTGTACTCTGCAGAGTTTTAATCAGGAAAGAATGTTGTATTTTGTCAAATGCTTTTTCTGCATCAAGTGAGAGGACCATATGGTTCTTCTCCCTCCTCTTGTTAATGTGTTTTATCACTCTGATTGATTTGCGAATGTTGAACCACCCTTGCATCCCGGGGATAAATCCCACTTGGTCGTGGTGGATGAACCTTTTAATGTATTGTTGGATCCTATTAGCTAGGATTTTGTTGAGGATTTTGGAATCCATATTCATCAGGGATATCGGTCTGAAATGTTCTCCTTTTTGATGGGGTCTTTGCCTGGTTTGGGGATTAAGGTAATGCTGGCCTCATAGAATGAGTTTGGAAGTTTTCCTTCTGTTTCTATTTTTTGAAACAGCTTCAGTAGAATAGGTATTATTTCTTCTTTGAATGTTTGGTAGAATTCCCCCAAGAAATCCATCAGGCCCTGGACTCTTGTTTTTTGGGAGGTTTTTGATCACTGCTTCAATCTCATTGCTGGTTATTGGCCTATTCAGGTTGTCAGTTTCTTCCTGTTTCAGTGTTGGCAGTTTATAGGTTTCCAGGAAGGCCTCCATGTCATCCAGATTGCTCAGTTTATTGGCATAGGGTTGTTGATAATATTTTCTAATAATTGTTTCTATTCCCTTGGTGTTAGTCATGATCTCTCCCCTGTCATTCATCATTTTATTAATTTGGGTCCTTTCTCTTTTCTTTTGGATAAGTCTGGCCAGTGGTTTATCCATCTTATTAATTCTTTCAAAGAACCACCTTCCGGTTTCGTTGATCTGATCTACTGTGTTTCTGGTTTCTAATTCATTGATTTCTGCTCTAATTTTAATTATTTCTCTTCTAATGTGTGTCTTAGGCATCGTTTGTTGCTTTTTCTCTAGTTCTGTAAGGTGTAGAGTTAGTTGGTAATTTGACCATTTTTTGTACGTTTTAAGGTTCACTTTCAACTAATCCTGTAACCCATAACCATGTAAAAACCATTACGTATTTACCCAAGGTAAATGAAAATACATGTCTTAGAAAGATTGATATATGAATGTTTAATGTTCTTCACAATAGTGAAAAACTGGAAACAGCACAATGTCCATAAATAGGTGAATGAATGAATTATGGTATATTTATATAATGGAATCTACTCAGCAAAAAAAAAAAATGAATTACAGGTCAATTAATTTCTAAGATTTTGTGAAGACCAAAGTAATTTGGATATAAGAGTATGTTCCATATGATTCCATAGACAATAATAGTGATAATAAGTAAATTGGTTTCTATACAACATTAATTACCTGACTAGTCTTGTTTTAATTTACCTTTTTCCCAGAAAGCTTCAGTTGCGTAAGAAATACTATCCTGCTACACTGTAGAATGAGTGAGTGAAAAACACTATAAAAGACAGATGAATATGAATGTGGTGTAGAGATAACCCTCAAAGATAGCTTGAACACCTATGAGATAGAGGCTTGGTCGAAAGGGATGCAGAAGTATTAGGAAAGATAAAATAACGATGCAATAGAGTGATGCAGTAAATTTTATTTTGATTAGGAAATAAGTGCCCCATAGATAACAAGGATTGCTATGTTATCTATTGATTCTTTGGAGTCCAAAAGTTACCCAACTCATTTATCTGAAATATAGGACTCATTCCTGACACTCTTCTTATTAGTACAGAGGCCATTTATATGAGACCTTCTTTTGATCAAGAGCTGCAAATTTATGCTTGTTCATATTTGTGAATGTGATTTGTTTGCATTGTCTTATTTTTTATTTGTTTATTTATAAGGTAAGTATAGGAATGCCTATCTTTGTGTATTCAAGAGGAGTAAATGAGAGTGCTTATGGAAAGTCCTTCGTAAACTTTTTCAAGCTCTGTGCAAATGTAAAGTAGTGTTTTCAATCAGGCCTGAGGTCTGGAGAAGTTGGTGCAAATAATGAAAATGGGAATGAATGCAACTTCTTTCTTACCCCATGCTTTTACTTACAAAATAATATAAATGTAAAAAATCATAATATTTGTGGTTTCTGAAATGTTCAAATAGTTCTAAAAGAGGAGTGATTATTAAGTGTACCTTGTTTGTATTAAGAAAAAACTGAAGGAATCCAGGTATTTGTGAAAGGTCAATATAATGAATATTCTTATTTAATTTCCCTGAGTGACACAGAAAGCACATGGGGGAATTCTGAGCTTGTCCTTTTCTGCTACTGGCCAAGGAGGCCAGAGGAAAGTGATTGTTTTCCAGCCATGGAGCCAGTTTTGTGTTCTCTTTATGATGACATATGGAAAACAGGGTGTGCATGTTCTTCTTACATTTATGTGTACCAGATTTGATGTAGAAAATGTTACTCCAAAGTGTGGAAATTTGAGAAGGCATGGTAAGTTGGTCTGTAGTCCCTACTCTTTGTCAAACCTTTCTTCTTCTTTTTTAAAAGATTTATTTGAGAGAGTGTGAGCGAGTGGGGGGAGGAGCTGAGAGAGACAGAGATTCTCAAGCTGACTCCCCGCTGAGCACGGATCCTGACACAGGGCTCAATCCCAGTACCCATGAGATCATGACCCGGGGCAAAATCATGAGTCAGATGCCTAACTAGCTGCGCCACTGCTCCTCTCCTCTTCTTCTTTCTCCTCCTTCTCCTCTTCCTCCTCCCCCTTCTCTTCCTCCTCCTTCTCTTCTGCTTCTCCTCCTCCTCTCCCTGGCTCCTCCTCACCAGTGATGTGTTTAAAGGGTCAAGGATCTAAATACTGAAAATAAGCTCTTCTGTAAATGTGATGTAGGCAAGAGGACAATAAAATTCTAGGCAGGTTAATCTTTTCCAACCCAATGTCTGAACATGTTCTGTTGTGTTTGTGCCTAACCGTCTTAGCTTTTTATTGAAAGGAATAGATGTTATTGTTTGCATTGTCTCCCTTTCTGTTAGTCTGAGAGTAAAAACTCTCATAAGGCTATGTATCTGATAGATGTGAAAGTGGAGGAGGATGAAGATATGGAGTTAAAGAAGAAATAGGAAAAGGGAAGCAAAAATAACCAAAAGTTTGAGCGTCCCTAGAAGATAGTCTAATGTGTTACTTTAGTTAGTGGGAGGAGTGCCCCTTAAACTTTAAAGGACGTATGAAGTATATGAAAATGCAGTTTCTGATTCTGTAAGTCTGCAGTTTGACCTGGGAATGTGTATTTCCGTAAAGCTCCCTGGTGATGATGATTCTGCTCTGAGAACCACTCAGAGTAGCAAGGCTGGAGAGTTTGGCTGTACCTTTTGGTGAAGGTCATATTTTAAAAATTTCACTAAAGATAATTTGTCAAAAGGCTAGCTAAATGTGATTTAGTTTTATACGTTCATTAGACTTTCATATAATAAAATTCAAAATTATTCACCAAAAATAAAAGCATTTGTCTGGGCATACCACCCTGAAGTTTTTCATTAATTGCCTCCCTAGTTCAGGTCCCTTGCTGAAAACTATGTGAACAATTTGTTCTCCTGCCAGATAGTATCCTAACCCAGGCTGCCATATGGTTAATGTGTAAAATGTCTAGGTTGTGCCTGTGTTGCCATGGAAAAGGCCCTGGAGAAACAGACAGACCATCTGGCTTCTACTTTTGATACTGCTGACTAGCTCAGGGACTTTGAGTACCATAGCTCTAAAATTCAGCTATTTTTTTCCTTTGTGGAATGATTGTGGGTATTTGTTTGGTGAGAGGTGAGAAAGCATTTAGTTAGTGCCCGTAATTGGTGCTCAATTAATGCTTAAAGAGCCTCTTTAGGAGTAAAACTAAGTAATTTTAAGTCTTACAGGCTTTGGGTAGGAGGGGTCAGAGAGGACAGGAATTGAGATTAAAACATGTCCTATAACTTAAAAGAAGGACTTCACCATGCTGCTCTCCTTCCTCTTTAATGGTTTTAGTTGCTTAAATCTTGTACTGAAGTTCTGATCTTTTGTTTAACTTTATTAAATGCAAGTTGCTAACTACTGGGAGAACTTCCTTTTGCTTTTCTTCTATCAGCCTTATCTGAAATGAGTAAATCCGTTAAAGGACAGCAGTCTTGACCATTTCTTCTGTTGCTCTTACTTTGCAGATTATTCTTCAGCTGTTCAGAAATTTTCTCAGACACTTCAGTCCTTTCAGTTTGATTTTATTGGAGACACTCTGACTGATGACGAGATTAACATTGGTAAGTCTTCAGCTACATGTGGCCTTGTGCCTCTGAAGGCAGTTCTGAAACTCCTCGGTTTTTGGATACAGGGAACCTGGGCATCTTCATCCTCTGTGGTCTAGTGTCAAGATCATAGGAGGCTGCTTAAGAAGGGTAAAGAAACATTGTCTCCCAGTCCCCTTCCCCTCTCAAACCAAAGCAACAGGAAGATAGCCCTTAAGCCTCCACTGAGGCCTTTGACTTAGTCAATCTGTAGGGAACTTTTTCTTTAAAGAATCTAATACATGAAAATAGATATTTTTGTAAAATATCAATTAAAGAGTGATTTTTTTAAAAAAAATTCCAAAATGATTTAGAGTAACAGTCCTCCAAGGAATAATCTCCTCTAGAATGTTTAAAAGTAACATCTATATATGTCCAGCTTTTCAGACAACAGGACATTTGACATCTCTCTTGGGAACTGAATTTAACAAGTCACTCTATGAGCTGTGTGATCTCGGACAGATACTTCCTTTTTCTGAGCCTTAGTCTTATCATCTATAAAATGTGTTTAATATTAATATCAAGAATGTTACCAGGAAGAGATTGAATAGTGGACGTTAAAGAACTTTGTATTAGTTGTTATGAAGTTATAGTAGTGTCAGCAAACTATGGCCCTTGGGCCAAATCTTGCCTGCCACCTTTTTTTGGTAAAGTTTTGTTGGAACACAGCCACATATATTCGTTTAAATATGGTCTAAGGGAAAAAAATATTGTCTAAGGGTACTTTTGTTGTAGGACAACAACATTGAGTAGAAGTGGCAGAGACTGGATGGCTTTCAAAGCCTAAAATACCTGCTCTGGTCATTTAAGAAAAAGTTCAGTAACCAGTGAGCTAAAGAATTAGTGTAAAGCATTTGCTAGACAAGAACACTGAATCACAGAACTATTGTGAATAATTTAATGTCAGTGAAACAAGTTAGTTACAAGGTTGTATTTATGAACCCCGGCATTAAAATATGAAAATGTATTATTATTTAATGGTCATTGTAGTAAATATGAATAATATATAAAAGTATAAAATTACCTATGATAGTAAGATATTCCATCACAGAAACAATGTATTAGATGGTATTAGCATGTTATATTTTAGCTGTCTTTTGTACATGTATCTCTTATGTGTATGCAATTTAGTTCATGCAAAATACATAATTTTATCTTTTTAACCTAACAGTTTATCATCATCAGCTTCTGATATCATTTAAAATTCTTTGTAAGTTTCATGGGGGAGCAAGGACATTGTTTTTATTCACTGTTATTTCCCCAACATGTAGAGGGTGCCTAGCATATAGTAGATACTCAGCACATGTTTGTTGAGTAAATAAATAATGGATGAATTCAGATCTCTTTATTATAGGAGCCATAGTTTATATGATATTCAACTGTTTAGCTTATTTCCAATTTTTCACTCTTATAAATAATACTGCAATGAATACTTCTATGAGACTAAGATTGATGACTGTTTTGGTAAATGTGGTAGTTTAACTAATGAGGCACACATTTGCATTTAGATTATTTATTCACTCCACTTCGTTTTAATTTTACAGATCTATTTTTGTTTAAGGGCATGACTTATTTAAAAGTTAATATCATGAGCTCTAGAGTCAGATAGCCCAAATTTGAACTCCAGCTTTGGAACTTATTATCTATGTAATCTGGGGAGGTGGCTTTCCCTTTTTTGAGTGTTAATTTTTCTCATCTTTGAAATAGGGTTGAGATGATCAATGCCAAGTGTGCACAGTGCCTAAATATATGTTAACTGTTTAGTCATTGTTAATATAAGACTTGATTTCTTTGTACTCTGCAATGGACTAAGTGTTTCTGTGTCCCTCCCAAAATTCATATGTTGAAATTCTAACCCCTGATATGATGGTATCAAGAGCTGGAGTCTTTGGGAGGTAATTAGGTCATGAAAGTGGAACCCCTCATGGATGGGATTAGTGCCCTCATAAAAGAGACACCAGAGGACTCTTTTACCCTCCTTCCATCACGTGAGGATACACAAGAAGTTGTCAGTCTAGAACCTTGAAGAGCGCTCACCAGAACCTAACTATGCTGACACTCTGATCTCAGACTTCAGCCTCCAGAACTGTGAGAAATAAATTTCTGTGGTTTATAAGCCACCCAGTCTATAGTATTTTGTTATAGCATCCTAAACTTAGTAAGACAGAAAGAAATTGGTACTGAGAAGTCGGGGTGTTCTGTACCAAATACCTAAAAATGTGGAAGTAGCTTTGGAACTGAGTAATGGGAAGAAGCTGCAAAAGTTTGGAGGTGCATGCTAAGAAAAGCCTAGATTGTCATGAATGGAATTTTTTTTTTAAAGATTTATTTATTTATTTGAGAGAGCGAGAATGAGAGAGAGTACATGAGAGGGGGGAGGGTCAGAGGGAGAAGCAGGCTCCTCGCTGAGCAGGGAGCCCGATGCGGGACTCGATCCCGGGACTCCAGGATCATGACCTGAGCCGAAGGCAGTTGCTTAACCAACTGAGCCACCCAGGCGCCCTGTCTTGAATGGAATTTTAAAGGCAATTGTGGTGAGAGCTCAGAAAGAAAAAAGGCGAGCCATAGAGAAAGTTTCCATGAAGAACATGTTATTAGACAATGGAGAAAAGCAATCCTTGTTATAAAGTAGGCAAAGAACTTGGCTGAACTGTGTTTGCATTCTAGTGTTCTGTAGGAGGTAGTGCTTTCTGACTGAAAAAATTGAATATTTGGCTGAGGAAATTTCTAAGCAAAGTGTTAAAAGAATGGCTTGGTTCCCCCTGTTTCTACCAAAAGCTGAGAGGAGAAAAATGAAGATGGAATTATTAAACAAAATGGAACCAGAACTTCAAGATTTGGACACTTCTCTGCCTGTCCACGTTACAAAAAATGACAGTGTGTTTGGAAGAGAACACCAAGGGTGTGGTGGACTGACCATTGCATAAGGAGATCAATGTGGGTGTGAACCATGGAACAGAAGCCAGGAATAGAGATGGGATTATATGAGCAGAAACACTACCAGCTGGGACTATAGGAAACAAAAATGGGACAAAATGAAGGAAGACTGACTTCTTAGACCCTATTAGACCAGACCATATAGCTATTTGGCTATGAACATGCACTATTTTTCAAAGACAAGAGAAGAAGGACTCTGAAGCCAATGCTGAGATCATCAGGGCTGCCACTTCCATCACATGCGTAGAGTGCAGAGGCCCTGGAGCCTCCCCCTAGATTTGAAAGGGTGAGACCAATGCCCAAGGAGCTGTAAGGGGTGGGCCCACTGAGGGTACAACACCCATCTTACCGTAAATGTCAACAAGTGCTGTTTAGGAAAAAGGTGTGTGAGTTTGAGCGTGATGGCTTATAAACAAAAATAAAAATAGCGCCGCCCCCTCCACCCCCCCCACCCCCCCCGCTATTGATGCCAGGTTCTTGTGGGTGTTTGTGAACTCCATTTAAGCTGCTTGCTGTGACACAGCTTCTTAATGTATGCTTTACAACAACACTTTAACTCAGTTGCCATTTGCCTACCATCTCCAGAAACTCATAGTTACCATCTGATCATTGCCTTTAGGGATGATGACTTATGAATTGACCTTTCTTGATGGGGACTGAAAAAAGATTTTGAGGTGTTAATTGGCCTGTCATAGTCATTGTCCTTGTTGAATGTGTCATTTTGAGAACTGGGATTTGTGGTGGTAGTGAGAAGAACAACCAGTGCTCCAGCAGTTTAAGGTAAGGCTCTTTAGAGGCTTTGAGAGGAAATATTAGACACCCTACTGGGAGGGCATTGTTGGGAAACATTTCCTTTGGAAGCTGAGACAGGAGAGTGTGCCATACCCTCCAATTGCCAAGATTACTGGCCCAGAGTAGGTAGATCTTCTGTTTAACTGGAAAAATTGGTAAAAGTACAGTTATGATAGAATTTTGGGTTGAGATTTAGATTTCACATTATATGTGAAGAGAGCCTTGCAGTTCTTTTCATAATGCATTTTTCATGATGGCTGCAAAATGTGACTCAGTACCATTAACCCCCTTGTAGATACCAGTTGTCTAAACAGAGATGGTAGTGATTCCTAGAGGATGTGAGTCAAAACCTGAGGCTTCTTTGGAGAGCCCCTTCCCTTGATCATCAGTGCTAGTAACTAACTTGTGTAGTCTGTGTCTAATCGGGACAAGTGGGAGAAAGTGTCTTACTGCCCTGATGATGACATTTGTCCCTGCTCTAGACCAAGACATCTGTGCCTTCAATTGGCATTGCCTGGCTTTTTCTCTACCTCTGTAGCTCAGTAACCAAAGGAAATCTCAGGAGTTTGGGTAGTTTTGTGTATACTTCAGATTTATTAGCTATGGGATCTTAGCAACATTACCTAAGCTTTTTGGGCCTCTGTTTTCCTCCTCTGTAAAGCAGTAAGTATAATCTATTTCATAAGACTGTGAGGGGTAAATCAGATAAATACATACACCAGAGGGTATATGTAAATCATTAGGCTCAGTGTCTGACTTATGATTGGTGCTCAGTATTTCATAGTTGTTACCAGAAAGGTGGTAGAACCTAAGTTTTGGAAAATTTCAGTTTGAAATTATACTTCCTGAATAACTGCAAAAGAAAGTGTAAAATAAACTGTTAATATTCTAGGAACCTTAAAGAGTATCTAGCTTAGTTATTCCTAATATATGTCACAGTGATCTGAAGCTCTTATTGATCCAGAGTCTCAGGACCTCTCTTAGATCAAATGAATCAGAATCTCTGTAGTGGAGCCCAGGGCCCTGATTTCTACACAGTCATCATAAAATCCGTGAGCATTTTGGAACCCCATGTCAGTTTTCAGGGTTTTTCAAACTGTTCCTTGGATCCTCAATTTCTCCTATCCACCAATGCTCAAATGAAGCATGTAAGAACTTACTTGAAAAATTGAATTTCCAGATTAAAAAATAAGCTGGTACTTTCACAGGTGCTTACCAAGTACCAGGTCTTTAAGCACTTTACATAAACTGATGAGAGAGGAGCAGGGAGACAGTGACAGAGAGAGGTGTGTGCGCGTGCACACACACACACACACACATAGCAAGAGAGGGAGGGAGGGAGGGAGAAAATGAGAATATACTAAGCTAGTTTACCAACCTCTCCACCACCACTCCTGCCAATTCTACAGATAGGGAAACTGATGTCCAGAGTTGGGCTAGTGATTGTTGAAGGTAGTGCCAGATTTATTGCTAGAACCAAGGTCTCCTAAAGCCCAATTGATTTATTGAACTAATTTTTATTGAGCACCTGCCATGAACCCTGCCCTCATGGAGCTTCCATTCAGGTAAGTTTTAGGAAGAAGTATAGGCAAATAACTTCCTATATCATTGCAGTACCAGGAGCAAGAAAGATGGGTGCTTCCCACGTAGGCTTCAGAGAACCTCCTTACTCTTTTCTTAGGAACCCTGCTATTGTATTTGTTCATTAGTAAATAGGTAGAAAGTGTCCATTAAGTGCCATAGACTGGGGATTCAGAGACACAATGAATCTCCCTGCCCTTGAGGATCTCATAGTCTATTAAAGGAGGCAGATGAGTATACAGACAATTGCAAGACAATATAAAAAGTGCTATGATAGAGGTAGGCACACAGTAGCTCCTATTCCACACTGGTGAGGGGGGGTGGAGAGAGAGAGACAGACAGATGGGGAGAATAAACAAGGAAGGCTTCTCAGAGAAATGATACCTAAGTTAGATGCAGGGCTAGGGTGAGGCAAGCGAGGATGCTAGGGCTGCAATTTAAGAAAGCACTTATTCTCAGGTTCATGCAAAGTGCAGGTGGGCACCAGAGCGTGAGTGCCCCCTAAATTTTGCACCATAAGTGCCTCACTTGCCTCTCTCCTGTCCTGGTCCTGATCTGAGTTGAATTTCTAAAGGATGAATGAGAATTAAGAAAAGACAACAGAGAAAACAAATATACAAATTGAGGGGAGTAAGATTATCTTTCTTGAAACTGGAAGTCACTGATTGTGACTGGAAAAAGTGGGGAAGGAGTCAGAGATTAAGACCTGAGAGGTTGCATAAAGGCTAAATTAGAGTCTTGGCAGGTGATGAAAATGAGCAAAGCAGACTGTATATAGGATGACAATTGATATTCTATCTCTGTTACTTGGTAATGAGAGGTAGAGCTTGTGACAAACAGAAAAAGACATGCTCCATCTAAGAGCAGCATCCTTGAATGGGCTCCAGTGATTGTTGCTATCTAAAAATATGGGCCTATATTGCCAGAATCTCCTATTTTTTCCCAGAAAGTGATACCCAGATACTTTATGCACAGTATTAAGTGTCAGCAGTTAAGTCAAAAACACTATGCGAACCAAACAAAACATACCTGTTGGCCAAATACAGTACATGGGTTCGTGATGCTGATGCCTGGGTTAGACAGTGAGGGGCCTGGAATACCTCATGAAATATTTTGGATTGTATCCTGAAGTTTATGGGGAGTAATACACAAATGGGAAAAGATCAGGAAGGGGAGACCTAGGCAGATTCCCAAAAGTTTTGACTTAATCTTAAAAACTCTGGTGGACCTCACTGGAGAACCTTATATATACATATATTTTTCTTTTCGAGTTTTTATTTAAATTCCATTTAACATACAGTGTACTATTAGTTTCAGGTATGGAATTTAGTGATTCATCACTTACAGATAACACCCAGTGCTCATTGCAAGTGCCCTCTGTAATATCCATCACCCATCTAACCCATCCCCCTGCCCATCTCCCCTCCAGCAACCCTCAGTTTTTTCTCTATAGTTAAGAGTCTGTTTTCTGGTTTGCCTCTCTCTCTTTTTTTCCCTGTGTTTATCTCTTTTGTTTCTTAAATTCCACATATGAGTGAAATCATACGCTATTTGTCTTTTTCTGACTGACTTATTTCGCTTAGCATAACACACTCTAGCTCTATCCACATCATTGCAAATGTCAAGATTTCATTCTTTTTAGAGCCAAGTAATATTCCATTGTGTGAGTGTGAGTGTGTGTGTGTGTGTATGGGGTATATGATGTTTTCTTGTTCTTTCTTTTGGGATGAATTCTTTTGTCTTGGCATTTTGTCTAGGTTGGCTTTATGAAGATGAGGTTGTGTAATGTCCAGGGCCTGGTGCTTCCGGCTCTAGTGTGTACTGTGTGCATTTTGCTGTTGTGTTTTGGCTGCTCTATCCCTTAGATCAGTCTTCTACAGCGGTTCTCCTTGTCGGCAGTGGGCAGTGTTTGGTTCTTGGCCAGAGTGCGGCAAATTTTAAGTTAGGTGTGTTCTGTTCTGCTTTTTATTTATTTATTTATTTTTAAGATTTTTATTTATTTATTTGACAGAGAGAGCTAGCGAGAGCAGGAACACAAGCAGGGGGAGTGGGAGAGGAGGAAGCAGGCTTCCCGCCGAGCAGGGAGCCCGATGCGGGGCTCGATCCCGGGACTCCGGGATCATGACCTGAGCCGAAGGCAGACGCTTAACGACTGAGCCACCCAGGTGCCCTGTTCTGCTTTTTAAATGAGACCTGATGCTATTTCCTCTAGAACTGAAGCTTTGCAGAACTCAGTGGTCACTAGACATGGTGCATTTGGAGATGTGTGCTTTTCTTCTTGGGCCTGCTGTGCTGGTCCTTAGGCACGCTTTCCTGAGAAAAGCAGTACGAGCCGAGTGCAGGGGGGTGAGGCTTGATGTAAGCAGGTTAGGCAGCCAGTGCTGGTGTTGTGCTGTTTACTGACGTTCCTTTATGCCGAGGAGCAGGGGAGGGAAATGGCACCAGCCAGTTCCTTTGTCTCTAGAGAGTGGAGTCTTTGCTTGCTACTATCAGCAAAGCCCTCCCAAAAGAGCGAATAATTTCCCCTCATGTGTCCCAGGTGTTTTTCAAATTGTTTTTACACTGTGTCTGGGTTGTTTGCCTGCCTGGACCAGCACAGTTCACTTTGGGCTCTATCCCAGTCAAGCCAGCTGACTTTTAAGACTCTATACTTTGGGGACCTGGTGTGGCAGGGATCAGCATTGGTCTTCTGCGCTGGTCTTCTGGGGTCCTGCCATGCCGGGACTGATGCAGTTTTGACCCAGAAGGGCAGTCATGACAGAGCACGGGGGCATGGGACTTGGAGCAAAGCAGGCTAAACGGCCAGTGTCTAGGTTAGGCACCTTTAGTAGGTGTGTCTGCACCTCTGCTGAGCGGTGGGGAAGTGAAATGGCGCCAGCTGGCTCTTTTGTTCCTGGAGAGGCAATGCCACCTCTCACAGATGCGCTTCAAAAAGAGGGAACAGTCCCTTCCAACGTGTCTTAGGTGATCCTCAGGTCATGCCATCTGACCCCAGGTTACCTGCCTGCCATCTGTCTAGGAGTAGGGCAGCACCCTCAGGGCTCTATCCCAGCCATACTGTGGAGCTCTAAAACTCCAGTCGTGGAGCCCCACTGGTTGCCAAATCTGACAAAAATGTCAGCTCCTCTCGATTTCCCAGCCATTTGCTTTGAGGAAGTGCTCTCCTTGTGTGATCCCCTGTGCATTCCTCTCTTGCCTTTTTCCGCATTTGGGTCTCCATCCCCTTTGTAGCACCTGAGATCTGTTTCTCCCCCAAACCATGTCTCTGCCAAGAACCTTATATTTTAACCCTGAGTTTCAGTCTTGTCATCACTAAGCGGGGTATCCATTGGGTGAACCTTGGTAGCATAGTCCTCTTTTGTGCACCTGGCTTGTTACCTCTTTCCCAGAAGATGGCACCTATTAAGTTTTAGCAGGTTTGTTTATGCCTAGAGAAACAAAAAACAGTGTTGTAAAATCGCAGACTACAAATTACATTTCCACTCTAGTCATCCTAACATTTTTGAAGAAACTCCTTTGTGGACCAGGCAGATTGACTTAAGGTCAAACTTGCAGGTAGAAAATTCCATCAACCACCAATTACTGCTTTCTGGGAGCAGATAGCTCAGATAAAGTTCAACATTGTCATTCCCCCCTCCTCAGCCCCCGTACGTTTAATCAACATGGATATTATTCATTGCTGAAAACTCACAGCCAGTCATAAATCACCCGATTAGAAAGGAATTAGTGTCTTGAGGACTTTTCTTGATTTTTTTTTTCTGTAAAACTGATTGGATCATTTTTTGAGAGGGGGGTGGCAAAAGTCAGTTTTTTTTAGCGTCAGGCATCTTAAAAGAAGAGGGATACCTAAAGTGAAAAAGAGAAATACTAATATCAAAGTGTATATTAAAGAAAAGAGCCAGGAGTTAAACCCTGAAGTTCCAGTGGTTTCTAAGAGGTCAGTGGGGAAAAATCTATCAACTGTACTGTACCACTCCTGGAGTTTCTTGAGGATACCAAGCTGGGTGTCAGTGCTTTAGATGACATTGTCCACAGACTTGGCTACCATGCATATAAGGGCATACATAAACTGAACATTTCACCAGGCTTTCTTAATCCAGACAGTGTCTTCTCCAGGGAGAGTCTAGCTCAATGCATGGTCTCCTGTTGTGGTGAGCCCTTAGAAGTTTATACCAAGTTATCAGGCTTTATTTCACAGGTCTTCAGATCTTGGGGAAAGGGCCAGTTGTAAGGCAACCTGGAATCTTTATAGGAAACTGGGCTGTCAGGTTTTAGTTCTTCATGAGTCTGAGTCATATGAGAGGGGGAAAATTGGAATTGTTAGTTTGGAGGATTATAACTAGATATTAAAGGAAATGGAAAGGATTGAAAATTTGGTATTTACAAACTGGGCAAGATAGCAGGATCCAATCTGATTTACAGATAGGTACCAAAACAGTTTTTTTGACAGAGAAGGGGAGAAAGCCAATGAAATCTTAACCAGGCAAGATAGAATTTGCATGCTCATAAATTACCCACAGTTAACAAGAGATGCAAAAGCTCAACTAACTCAAAGACAAAAAACAGGGCAAAACCGATAATCCATAAGGGTGTGCTATGCATCGTTATCCATTAAAACAAAATTTCTCTCTTTTGATCAAAGTTCATCTCAAAGATTAATTTTTTTCAAAAATAAATTACTCTTTTTTTTTTCAAAGATAAATTACTCTTGATCAAAAAATAAGGCTAGTCTTACTAGATTTGGCCTAATTATTTATATAGTTGCAACCAAGTTGGTAATTTGCCATATGGGTCTATTTGAGTTTGCTTTGCCAGAAGTTTTCATAAAGAATCTCAGGTGGATTTTTAGAAGTCTCTTGAGGCTAAGAAGTCAATCTAAGTATTAAATCTACCAGATTTCACCTGTACTACCTATAAATTTGGGTGAATTCCTTTCTTCTCTAGATCCCTACAAATATCCAAAAGTGTTTGGGCCTGCCAGGAAGAGACTTTCCTACTCACTTATAAGGCTGGAAACTATGTAATCAGGTATCAGCCTGGTTTCCCCAAGAGGGCTTTGTATGCATTGGCTCTATAAAGTCAACCTTTCCTCCTTAAACATATCTGGTCCCATATATCTGATTCAATGACCATCATGTTCAGTTATGTCATTTCAGGCAAGGCTTTGGTTGCATAACCAGTGTTTTCAATCCTGTCCTGATAACAAAGAGTTCAGACTGTCATTAAACCTATGCAAATAATTATATTTTCTTGGAAATAAGAATATTTAATATGAATTTCTGAATCATGCAGAGATTTTGGAAGAGAGAATAAGATATTTAGAAATTTCATTTTTATAAAAGCATAATCCACTGATTGTTATGACTTATAGATAGCTTATGAAATAAGAGAAATGTGTTCCTTATATTTCCAAAAATAGAATATTATATCATCAATAATATTCTGAACAAAACCCTCAGTCATCCTTCATCAGTTTACTTAGTCCTAAGAAATTAATTCTTGTTCCATTTGACTGTGCATTAACAGCCACATTAACTCACCTGATTCTTGATTAGAGTTCTTGAAATCCTGACTCAGTTCACTGGTATAACCTCAAAGTTCTTTAAAAAATGCTATCAGAAGCATGTACATAGAAGTACTGGTACAGCCCTTTTCCAGGGGGTTCTGAGAAAATTCTTCTTTGTTAACAGTGAAGTATCCTGGCCTGTAGCCCACTGCCAGTGTTTTCTTGGATGCATCAATTTAAAATATAAAATATTATAGATGAGAAAAAGATTTAAATGGCTGTAGCTTACTACTAATCATTTTCAAAAGTGAAAGATCTGATGAGAGTTCATTACAAGAAATATAATGCAACTGACAAAGACAGGGTTGTCTCTGTGACATTCAAAACAAGATAAAAGTCAATCTAAGAAAAGTTTTTACACAAAATACAAACATAATGGTTTCTATTTTCAAGGAGTGGGTATTACATGTCATTTATAAAAATGAATGAATACAATCTTTACAAGGGAAAAAATCTCCAGATATAATGTAATAATACTGACATAATATACCAATCATATAGTTAGAATATACCAAGAATAAATCAAGAATATCAGGTAAAGAGAATTAATAATCTGGAATAGGTCCTTAACATCTGTATATTGATAAGGTAGCATAGATAAGTGATGTAAGTCTTCAGTTGAAACCACTGACTTGACAATGCTGATTTCATATTGTAGAAGTAATGTGGCAATCAAATTAACATTAACAAAGAAGTTAAAACTAGTAACACTATACTGTTGTCTAATATCAGGGAAGGCAGCGCCAGGACTCCGATAAATAGAAACAAATCGTGGACAGGGAGGGCATTGGCAGTTCTCTAGGAACTTTCTGTTCATTATACAATATGTGAAGCATGTATATTGTAACATTTAATGCATACAAATTTAAATTAGGGAAGGCTAAGCATTTCTTCAGTTTTGACAGTGCTTTCTGTGCAACACCGATGATAAAACCAAAAGCACTGAAGCTGTGCACTGGACAGTTAAAGATGTGGTGTATTCAGATTATTGCCACAGGGAGAAACTTTGTTAATAAGGAGCATTTCAAAGAAAGGAAACGTGGGGGATTATAGGGGTAAGTAAACAAGGGAGCCATCTGTGAGTCTTATGGGAGTCACGAGGAAGGACGAAGATGGGTCTTATGTTTGAAGACAAGATGGTCCTTTTCTAGTTTAGCTGTTTTACAGAATACGAAAGGGTGAGGCATGTCTTAACAGTTGCTGCTTTCCTGGAGCCCAGGGCTCAGATAAAGTTCAACATTTACCTGAATGTTGACATTTAACTTCTCTATGTTAAGACAGAATATGAATAGCTGTCATTTGCTGAGTAGCTACTATGTGCAAAATGCTTTGCTTGCATTATCTAATTTTCAGAGCAATTCTAAGGAGATAGACAGGCTAATGGAGGTTAAAAAACTTGCCCAGGATAATATAGCTAATAATTAGCTTAAGTGGGATTTAAAATCAGTTCTTGATTTGCAAGTTTATACATATATGCTTTCCACTCAACACATCACAATTATTTTGATGTATAAACCAATCCTTTTCTTTGGTCTAAGCATAATTTTCTATTCATAGTTATGATCATATTTTATGTACACTTTTTATGTACTATTTTTGTATTCTTTTTTCATATAGTGTTTCACCTTAAGCGTTTTGTCATGTTTATAAAATGTGTACTGCTCCCTTTTAATGGCTGTAGTAATAGTCCATTAAGTAGATGTACTTAATCATTCCTCAGTCATTGGACATTTCGTTTACAGTTGTTCATTATCATTAATAATGTTGAATGCCTACCTTTGGGCATCAAGGTTTCTTTCTCTGTATTCAGGATTAGTTTTTAGGTGTGGTTTCCTAGAAATGAATTTACTGGCTAAAAGAGTATAAACAGTTTTAAGCCTTTTGATCCATATTGTCAGCCTTCATTGGAAATTTACAACCCTTTTGGATGACAGGATATAATAGTTAGGAAATTCACTTGACCTTGCTAAACCTCAGTTTTCTTATTAATAAAAAGGTTATCATGAATAAGACATGAGAAGCATCTAGCATAATGTCTTTCCTTTCCTTTCCCTTAACTTTTTGCTCTTTCTCCCTTGAAATTTTCTAGGGATAATTTTTTCTGGACTCTCATTTTATTTTATTTTATTTTATTTCTTTATTTCTTTATTTTTTAAAGATTTTATTTATTTATTTGAGACAGAGAGAATGAGAGACAGAGAGCATGAGAGGGAGGAGGGTCAGAGGGAGAAGCAGACTCCCTGCCGAGCAGGGAGCCCGATGTGGGACTCGATCCCGGGACTCCAGGATCATGACCTGAGCCGAAGGCAGTCGCCCAACCAACTGAGCCACCCAGGCGCCCTGGACTCTCATTTTAATACTCTGGGACCAGCAGACATTACTGAAGAGTATTTGTTGGGGGAGGTCATCGAGAAGGTGTGACCTCTGCACCCATGAGCTGGATCCTGGCAGTTGGAGGCTTGTGTCCCCCACCCCTGTCCTACTTGCCTTCTCTGCTCCCTGAGGCTGCCAAAAGGATATGGCCTTAAGATAGTGAAGGGGTTGCTAAGACCATTTAGATGGTATATGTGATTGAACCAAGTTAAGATCTCTATAAAAACTTTTAAGATGTGGTAGGTGGGTGCAGATATCTACTCATCTTACTGTCACCCAAGACAAACCTTGCATGTACGTTTCCTTTGCCTATTTAAACTATCACCTACTAATCTTTCTTCAGTCTGTCCCTGACCTCTGCTTATGGGGACCAATTTCATATTACACCTGGGAGGCTCCCTAGGAATTTGCAAGCCAACAATATTGCAGTCAATTTTCTAAGCTATTTTTTGTAGTGAGGAGGGCAGGGGATATTGTTGACAGTGGTGGTGGTGACACTGGTGGTTATGCAGGTCTGTCTTCTTTTTCCAGCCAGTTCTGTTTTATTATTGAAGTATACTTGACACGAATGTTATATTAGTTTCATGTTTACAACATAGTGATTCAACAACTCTATATGTTATGCTATGCTCATCTCAAGTATGATGACCACCATACAACACGATTACAGTATCACTGACTGTATTTCCTATGCTGTACTTTTATTCCCATGCCTTATTCCCCTTCACCCATTTTGTCTATGCTCTCACCCCCATCCCCTCAGCCAATAGTTTGTCCTCTGTAATTATGGGTCTGATTCTGCTCTTTTGCTTATTAGTTTGTCTTATTCTTTTAGATTGCACATATAAGTGAAATCATATGGTATTTGTCTTTCTTTGTCTTAGTTCACTTAGCATAATATCCTCTAGATTATCCTCTAGATCCATCCATGTTGTTGCAAATGGCAAGAGCTCATTCTTTTTTATAATTGAGTAATATCCGTGTGTGTGTGTGTGTGTGTGTGTGTGTGTATGTATCACATCTTCTTTATCCATTCATCTATCAGTGGACACTTGGGTTGCTTCCATATCTTGACTATTGTAAATAATGCTGCAATAAACACAGGGGTGCATATATCTTTTCATATTAGTGTTTTTGTTTTCTTTTGGTAAATACCCAGTAGGGGAATTACTGGATCATTTGGTATTTCTATTTTTTTTAATTTAAATTTTAATTTAATTTAAAAATTTTTTTTATTGTTATGTTAATCCCCATACATTACATCATTAGTTTTAGATGAAGTGTTGCATGATTCATTGTTTGTGCATAACACCCAGTGCTCCATACAGAACGTGCCCTCCTCAATACCCATCACCAGGCTAACCCATCCTCCCACCACCCTCCCCTCTAGAACCCTCAGTTTGTTTTTCAGAGTCCATCATCTCTCATGGTTCGTCTACCCCTCCGATTTCCCCCCCTTCATTCTTCCCCTTCTGCTACATTCTTCTTTTTTTTTCCTTTCTTAACATATATTGCATTATTTGTTTCAGAGGTACAGATCTGAGATTCAACAGTCTTGCACAATTCACAGTGCTTACCAGAGCACATACCCTCCCCAGTGTCCATCACCCAGTCACCCCATCCCTCCCCCCCCACCCCCCACTCCAGCAACCCTCAGTTTGTTTCCTGAGATCAAGAATTCCTCATATCAGTGAGGTCACATGATACATGTCTTTCTTTCTTTCTTTTTTTTTTTTTAAAGATTTTATTTATTTATTTATTTGAGAGAGAGAGAGAGAGAGAGAGAGAAACAGCATGAGAGGGGATAGGGTCAGAGGGAGAAGCAGGCTCCCTGCTGAGCCGGGAGCCCGATGTGGGACTCGATCCCAGGACTCCGGGATCATGACCTGAGCCGAAGGCAGTCGCTTAACCAACTGAGCCACCCACGCGCCCGATACATGTCTTTCTCTGTTTGACTTATTTCGCTCAGCATAATACCCTCCAGTTCCATCCACGTCGTTGCAAATGGCAAGATCTCATTTCTTTTGATGGCTGCATAATATTCCATTGTATATATATACACCACACCTTCTTTATCCATTCATCTGTCCATGGACATCTTGGCTCTTTCCACAGTTTGGCTATTGTGGACGTTGCTGCTATAAACATGTAGCAGGAGGAGAAGAATGAAGGGGGGGAAATCGGAGGGGTAGACGAACCATGAGAGATGATGGACTCTGAAAAACAAACTGAGGGTTCTAGAGGGGAGGGTGGTGGGAGGATGGGTTAGCCTGGTGATGGGTATTGAGGAGGGCACGTTCTGCATGGAGCACTGGTTTTGATTTGGATTTCCCTGATGCCGAGTGATATTGAGCACTTTTGGAGTCCATCAAAATCCTAAAGGAGAACACAGGCAGCAACCTCTTCGACCTCAGCTGCATGTCCCCCTTCTCTTGATGTCCAAGAGATTAAGGCTTATGTTTGTTTTTTTTTTTTAGGTATTTTTATGGTTTTAATTCTCACATTTAGGTCTTTAATTCATTTTGAGTTTATTTTTGTATATGGTGTAATAAAGTTTCTTTCTTTTGCATGTAGCTGTCCAGTTTTCCCAACACTATTTATTGAAAAGACTATCTTTCCCCATTGTATATTGTTGCCTCCTTCCTTGTAGATTAACTGACCATGTAATTATGGGTTTACTTTTGGGCTGTCTATCCTGTTCCATTGATCTATGTTCTATTTTTGTGTCCACACTATATTGTTCTGGGTACTATAGCTTTGTAATAATATATCTTGAAATCTGGGAGTGTGATACCTCTATCTTTGTCCTTCTTTCTTAAGATTGATTTGTCTATTTGGTCTTTTGTGGTTCCATATGAATTTTAGGATTGTTGTAGTTCTGTAAAAAATGCTGTTGGTATTTTGATGGGGATTGCGTTGAATCTGTAGATTGCTTTGAGTAGAATGGGCATTTTATTTTATTTTATTTATTTATTTTTAAAAGATTTTATTTATTTGAGAGCGAGAATGAGAGAGAGAGAGAGAGCATGAGAGGGGGAGGGTCAGAGGGAGAAGCAGACTCCCTGCCGAGCAGGGAGCCCGATGTGGGACTCGATCCTGGGACTCCAGGATCATGACCTGAGCCGAAGGCAGTTGCTTAACCAACTGAGCCACCCAGGCGCCCCAGAATGGGCATTTTATTAGTATTAATTTTTCCAGTGTATGAGAATGGTGTATCTTTTCCTTTGTGTCATCTTCAATTTCTTTGATCAGTGTCTTGTAGTTTTCAGAGTATAGGTCTTTCACCTCCTTGGTTAAGTTTATTCCTAGGCATGTATTCTTTTTGGTGCAATTGCAAATGAAATTGTTTTCTTAATTTCTCTTTCTGCTACTTTGTTATATGTATTGAGAAATAAAACTGATTTCTGTATATTAATTTAACTAATTTCTTTATCCTGCAACTTTACTGAAATCATTCATTAGTTCTAACAGTTTTTTGGTGGAGCCTTTAGAGTTTTCTGTATACTGTCATGTCACCTGCAAATAGTGACACTTTACTTCTTCCTTTCCAGTTTAGATGCCTTTTATTTCTTTGTCTTGTAAGACTTCCAACACTATGTGAATGAAAGTGGTCAGTGGCCATCCTTGTTTCTGGTCTTAGAAGGAAAGTTTCAGTTTTTTGTCATCGAGTGTGATATTAGCTAAGGGTTTGTCATATATGGCCTTTATTATGTTGAGGTATGTTTTCTCTAAACCTCCTTTGTTGAAAGTTATATGATGAATGGATGTTGTATTTTTTCAACTGCTTTTTCTGTATCCATTGAGATGATTATATGGTTTTCATCCTAGGTATCACATTTATTGATTTGTGAAAGTTGAGCATCCTTGCATCCGTGGAATAAATTCCATTTGATGTTAATAATCCTTTTAATGTATTGTTGAATTTGTTCAACAAGCTAATATATTTTTTTAAGATTTTATTTATTTGAGAGAGAGACTGTGTGTACAAGTTAATATTTTGTTAAGGATCTTTGCATCTATGTTCATCAGGGATATTGCCCTGTAGTTTTCTTTTTTTCATAATGCCATTGTTTGGTTTTGATATCAAGGTAATGCTGACCTTGTGGAATGAATTTGGAAACTTTCCTTCCAATCTCTTTTTTTGGAATAGTTTGAAAAGAATGAGTATTATCTCTTATTTTACTGTTTGTTAGAATTAATCTGTGAAAACTTCTGGTCCTGGATTTTTGTTTGTTGGGAGTTTTTTGATTAGCGATTCAGTTTTGTTCCTAGTAATCGGTTTATTCAAGTGTTCTTTTTAAAAAATTATTCTTAACATATATTGTATTTGTTACAGGGGTACAGGTCTGTGATTCATCAGTCTTACGCAACACACAGCACTCACCACAACACATAGCCTCCCCAGGGTCCATCACCCAGCCGCCCCATCCCCCCCACCCCCCTCCCCTCCAGCAACCCTCAGTTTGTTTCCTGAGATTAAGAGTCTCTTATGGTTTGTCTCCCTCTCTGGTTATTCAGGTGTTCTATGTTTTAATTGACTTTTGGAAGATTGTATGTTTTTAGGAATTTATCCATTTCTTGGTTGTCCAGTCCAGACCAGTTTATTGGTATATAATTTTTCATAATATTGTCTTATAATCCTTTTTATATTTCTTTTTTTAAAGATTTTATTTATTTACTTGACAATGAGAGAGAGAGAAAGCGCACAAGTAGGCAGAGAGGCAGGCAGGGGGAGAGGAAGAAGTAGGCTCCCCGCTGAGCAGAGAGCCAGATGGATGCTCCCAGGACCCTGGGATCATGACCTGAGCTGAAGGCAGATGCTTAACCAACTGAGCCACCCAGGCACCCCCTTTTTATATTTCTGATTTCAGTTGTATTTCTCCTCTTTCGTTCCTGATTTTATTAATTTGAGTCTTATTTTTTCTTTTTTTTTAAAAGATTTTGTTTATTTATTTGAGAGAGAGAATGAGATAGAGAGCGTGAGAGGGGGGAGGGTCAGAGGGAGAAGCAGACTCCCCACTGAGCAGAGAGCCCGATGCGGGACTCAATCCCAGGACTCCAGGATCATGACCTGAGCCAAAGGCAGTCGCTTAACCAACTGAGCCACCCAGGCGCCCCATCTCTTATCAATTTTGTTCATCTTTTCAAAGAAGCAGTTCTTGGTTTCATTGATCTTTTAAGTTTTTTTAGCCTCTATTTCATTTATTTCTACTCCAAGCTTTATTATTTCCTTTCTTCTAGTAACTTTGTGCTTTGCTTGTTCTTGTCCTCATTCCCTTAGGTGTAAGGTTAGATTGTTTATTTGAGGTTTGTCTTTTTGAGGTAGGCTTGTATCACTATAAACATCTAAAGTAATTATAGGTATATACTTGTTGTCATTTTATTAATTTATTAATTTCTTTCTGATTGTTTTTGTAGTTTCCTCTGTTCCCTCTGTTCTTCTTTTGCTCCCTCCCCTTGTGGCTTGATGGCTTTCTTTGGTGTTATGGTTGGATTCCTTTCTGTTTATTTTTTGTGTATCTATTGTAGGTTTTTTTAATTTGTGCCATTTCTGCTGAAAATTCAGTTGATGGCCTTTTGGGGGTTTCCCTTGTATATAGCTGTTTGCTTTTCTCTTGTTGCTTTTAAGATTCTGTCTTTATCTTTAATCTTTGACATTTTAAGTATTGTGGATAATCCCATCTTACTGTGACTTTAAAAAAAAAAATAACCCTAAACAGCCATTTGCAGGGTTAGCTATTAGAAGATACTCTAATGACCCATAATATTTGGTTAAAAATGTATCAGTAAGAGGTCTTATAGAACTTCATATCTCAATGCCAGAAATAACCATTGCCTGGACCTCCTGTTTTAGTTCTTGAAGGATTTTTCAACTCAGTATAGACATGAGCAAAGAATAGTGAATATGAGACCTTTTGAAGAACTGAAAACATCATTTGGGGTGGCAATTACACAGAGAAAAGTATGTGACATGGATATTTCGGCTGTGACAGGAGTCACATTATTATCTTACAGTGATTAGAGCATTGAATTCATGATCCCTCTGACTGGGCAGCTAACTGTGTGACCTTGACAGTTCCCATCTTTGGACTCTAGTCTCCTTATGACTCAATCAAGGTAGTTGGACTAAAATAGTTAATATGTAAAGTCTGAGCCTTTCCCATAGTAGGTGACCAGAATGCAAAAAATATCTTTACTTTTTGCTTGTTGACATATACCTCGGTGGACTTTAAAAGTCTTCTGGTCACCTAATAAATAAATTTATAAGATCTTTTAGAGGCCAGCAATTGAACAAATGGTTTTCCTCGATTCAATTACTGAATTTTAAATTGATTCAACAATCACAGAATTCTTTTTAATTGAAAGTAAGGATCAGAAAGCTCTGACCTGGTTACCTCCGTGGGAATGGTTGAGAAATGACCTCTGAAAAGCTGCTCTTTCATAAAAGCAATAAAAACAATGACAAACATTTCCAAAATCAACTTTTTAAGAACTCTGGAAATTAACCAAAATTTGAAATAATAGAAGGTGTGCTTGTTCAAGACAAACAGCTGAATAATTAAAAGATCAGTGAGCTTTGTGGTGTTTTGCCCTATGTTCTATGTTCCACGGTAGCTTTGAAAACTAACAGCTGGATAGTTAAGGCTGTGAAAACCATCATTTTAGCAGCCACTGGAGAGGGCAGAATGAGATTGTAGCTCCCCTAAAGCTGAAAAACATTACTCGTAGGGGTTTCCATATTTGAATTGACTCAGAGTTGGCTTACTACAAGTGGGTTTTTCCTCAGAGCATTTGTCAAAGCAATTAATTTGTAGTAATTTCTTAATACTGCAGCTCTCTTAGGCAGCATAAAGTGTGATAGCAAACAAGAAGCCCAACAATAAACTTAAAAAGAAAACCTGGAGAATGAGATGTCTATAGAGAACTTTGAAAAGTTGAAACATATTCCTAGAAATATAGAAGATCATGTACATGTGTAGGGCTTTGCTCATATGCACGTTCTGTGCCTATCTAGAAAAGACTTGAGAAAGCTTTATTCTCTTACTTCTAGCTGAATTTGAAGCTCTGGGCAGGAAGATTAAGAGTTATAAACTATCTGGCTGAGTGTTGAAGGCACTCACCAACACACACAAGAGCCCTTTAACAAGGGCTGGGAGACTTAATGTTTCAAAGCATTTAAATAAATCTCTGTTTAATCATTAGCTGACCACTAAGTTACCTGACTAGAGATGTCAGTGGCTTCATATGATAAAGAATACAGACTTTATAGAATTAGTCACTAAACAAACAGCAACAACAAGAACAACAAGCTTGGGAAAAAGGGGGGTTTTGATTTCCCAAGTTGTCACAATACGTAGTTTAAAATGTTCTCTTTTCAACAAAAATTATGAGACATGTAAAGAAATAAGAAAATTTCCCATGAACAAGGAAAAAAAAAAAAACCCAAAATCAATATAAACTGTCCCTGAGGAAGACAAATCATTGGACTTCCTAGAAAAAGACTTCCAATGAGCTGTTTTAAATATTATAAACATACTTATATGTGAATAAAATTGTAATTTATTTATTTAATAAAAAAGAATGAATTATTTAAAATTGTGTAGTTGAAAAATATAATAACTGAAATGAAAAATTCACAAGGGCTTCACCTCAAATTTGTACTAGAAGAAGATAGAATTAAATATAAAGACAGATGAATTGAGATTATTCCATCTGAGGGACAAATAAATTAAAAAATGAAAAGAACTTCAGAGACCCATAATAGAATATACATAATGGTAGTCTTAGAAGAAGAGAATAGAGAGAAAAGGCAGAACAGATATTTGAAGAAACAAAGTCCAAAATCTTGCCAAATTTGATGAATAACTTTAATCTGCTCATACAATAAGTTCAACAAAAGTCAAGGGAAGGAAAACTTGTAAATACATGCTTAAACATTTTACAGACAAATTTGGAAGCAAGGGAATAGAAGACTGAAATAATACCTTAAATCAACTATACCTAACAGACGTTTTTGAAACACTCTACCCAAGAACAGTAGATTATATTTTTTTCATGTGCACATGGAATATTCTCCAGGAGAAACCATAGGTTAGGCCATAAAACAAGATTCAATAAATTTAAAAGAATCAAAACCATACAAAATATGTTTGGTGAATATAATGGAATGAATTAAGAAATTAATAACAGAAAGTTGGAAAAGTCATAAATATGTGGAAATTAAAGAGCATACTCTTAAATAATCAATGGATTAAGTTTAGAGGTAATCACAAAGGAAATGATAAAATACTTTGTAATTAATAACAACAAAAACACAGTTTACCAAAGCATGTGGAATACAGCTAATGCAATGACTGGAGAGAACTTTGTAGCTTCAAATTTCCAACATTAAGAAAGAACAAATGTCTGAAATCAATAACCTAAGGTTCTACCTTAGGTCACTGAGAAAAAGGAGCAAAGTAAGTCCAACACAAACAGAATGAAGAAAATAACAGAGAAGAAATCAATGAAATAGAGAATAGAAAAACAATAGAGTAACAACAAAATGAAATATTGGCTTATTGAAAAGTTAAACAACATTGACAAACCCTTAGCTAGACTGTCCAAGAGCATTACTAAATTACTAAAATCAGGAATGAAATAGGGGCCATTACTATTGACCTTACAGAAGCAAAACTGATTATAAGGAAATAGTATAAACATTTCTATGTCTACAAATTAGATAATCTTAGTGAAATCAACACATTCCCTGAAAGATACAAACTACTAAAACTAATGAAATAGAAAATGTTACTGGACCTATAACAAATAAAGAGATTGAAATTTTAATTAAAAAAAAATCCTACCAACTCATTTTGTAGGGCCAGCATTACCCTGCTACAAAAACCAAAGGTACCCCCATGTTCATGTGTCAGAAAACTTAATATTGTTAAGTTGGCAGTAATCCCCATATCCATCTACACATTTAGTGTAGTACCTATCAAAATCTCAGCTGCTGTTTTTTTCAGAAATTGTCAAGGTGACACTAAAATTCATAAGGAAATTCAAGGGACCTAGAATAGCCAAACCATCTTGAAAAAGAACAATGTTGGAGGACGCATACTTCCCCATTTCAAAACTCATCACAAAGGAACTGTTATCACAAATGTGTGGTACTGGCATAAAAACAGACACAGAGATCAGTGGAATAAAACTAAGAGTCCAGTAATCCCATATTTTATGGTCAGTTGGTTTTTGACAAGACTGCCAAGATCATTAATTGGGGGAAAAAAATCTTTTTGATAAATGGTGCTGGGATAACTGGATAAACATGTGAAAAAATGAAGTTGGACCATTACCTTACAGCATATATAAAAGTTAACTCGAAATGGATCAAGGAGTTAAATTAAAAGCCAAAACCGTAAATCTCTTAGAAGAAAAAAAAAGATATTCACAACCTTGACTAAGCAGTGGTTTCTTATATAAGACCACAAAAAGTACATACAATAAAAGAAAAAGTAGATAAGTTGGATTTTAACAAAATTTTAAACATTTTTTCTTTAAAGGAGACTATAATGAAAGTGAAAGAAACCCTAAGAAGGCAGGAAAATTTTGCAAATTATCTGTCTGATAAGGGATTTTTATCTAGAGTATATAAAGTACTCTTAAAACGCTATAATAAAAACAAGTAGCCTAATTACAAAATGGGCAAAATAATGGAATAAACATTTATCCAAGGAAGATAATTAAATGGCCAATAAGCACATGCAAAGATTCTCAATACCATTATGAATTAGGGTAAAACAAAACCAGAATGAGATACCAGTTCAAACCCACTAAGTCTGTGGGTAACACAAAGACAGGTAATAACAAATATTGTCAAGGATGTGGAGAAAATTGGAACCCTCATACTTTGCTTTTGTTCATATAAAATTGTGTAGATGATTTGGAAAACAGTTTTGGCAATTCTTCAAAAAGTTAAACATACAGTTACCATATGATTCAGCAATTCCCTCCCTAGGTATATACCAAAATAATGGAAAACATCCACATAAAATATGTACACACATGTTCATGGATGCATTATTCATAATAGCCAATAAATGCTTCAGTTGATGAGTGGTCAAGCAAATGTGATACAGCCATACAATGGAGCATTATGTAGTAATAAAAAAAAATACTGATTTACAACATGGAATAACCTTGAAAATATTATACTAAGTGGAAGAAAGTCATAAAAGACCACATATTATATGATTTCATATATGTATATATATGAAATGTCTAGAGTAGGCAAATCCATGGAGATAGGAAGTAGATGAGTGGCTGCCTGAATGTAGGGGGAAAATGGAAATGGCAAGTGATGCTAATGAGTTTGTGGTTTCTTTTAGGGGTTATAAAAATGATCTGTAATTATATAGCAGTGATGGTTGCACAACTTTGAGAATATACTAAAAACCACTGAGTTGGATACTTTAAAATGGTACATTTTATGGTATGTAAGTAATATCTCAAAAAAAGTGATGTTACTGTTTAGCTAAAGCTAAATATTGTCAGATTTTTCATTTTTTTCCTCATGAATGATGAAGCCTGGCTAATTTTAAAAACCTACCTCCTGGTTGTAGTAGCTTCCCTCATCTCTTTTATAATCTATTCAGATGGTATTTAGTAACCGAATCTTTGGTTATCTCTACCTGGAGAGTTGTGGGCAGTGTGACAGTGGAAAGACCTTAGCTCTGGCAGCAAGACAGGTCAGAATTCAATATGTAGAATTGTCATTTACTTCCTGTGTGACCTTGAACAAGTTGCTTATGTTCTGTGAGCCTTCGTATACTCATGTTCAATTTAGGGATAATTACATGTCCCTAATACAGTTTTTATGAGTATTAAGCTGTCAGCCAAAGGGCTTTATCCATTTATGTTTCAGGAAATTAACCTTTTCCTTTCAATGTTCCAATATGATATGCATCTCATTTCTTTTAGAGGCACACTGATCTTGCCTGGAAAAATGCTAGAATAAGAAAAAAAAAAAAAAAAAAAAAACAACCTCCCTGACTCCTTTTGTAGTATTAACCTTAAAAATAAAAGTCAGTTATTTTACCAGCAAAAATGGATTTATTTGGGAATAAGAGAGAATTACAATTCAGGACAAGTATGTTATGGCAAAACCATAGGCAAGTTCAACAAGCAAAGGAAAGAAACATTATTTTATGGAGAAGGAGGAAGTTGAGAGGGGTTGTTGAAGTCCACTGGAAAAAAGCAAGAGTTTAGGGTGATGATTGTTTCTCCTTGGCTGAGTTGCAGGGGTAGTTGATATTAGTAGGAGATGCAATGTACATCTTTCCCTGTTGAGGCCTGTAATTGATGATTCTTTCCTGCTGAGGATTCTTCTCTTAGGGGTCTGTAACTGACGACTTATCCCTTAATTGACATTGAGTGGTATGCTTCCCCCTTCCAGCCCTTCCTTCTAGCATCCCGAGTTCACTTTAGTTACGTTTCCTTTTATTAATTTTCACAGTAGCATACAGTATTTGGGGACAGGAGGTCAGAGAACATTTCCATTTTTTTTCCTATTTACTCTTCCTGATTAGGGTATTTTTTTTTCTCTATGTTGAGCTTGACCTTTTAATTTGCAGTGTTTCCAAAGGTGACCTCACTGGATATGTGGAGCAACTTGATCCTCAGAAGAAAAGAATGTCACTGGTGTCCTATATTGACCCAGAACATAGTTTCTTTGGTACTAGGAGTTCTGGATTAGTTGTCCAGTTCTCTTGGGAAGGGGAACCTATTTTTTATTAAAAATATTAATATGTTTGGGGTGCCTGGGTGGTTCAGTCGGTTGAGCGGCTGAGCCTTCAGCTCTGGTCATGATCCTGGGGTCTTGGGATCGAGCCCTGCATCCGGCTCCCTGCTCGGTGGGGAGCCTGCTTCTCCCTCTCCATCTGCCTGCCACTCTGCCTACTTGTGCTCTCTCTCTCTCTGTCAAATAAATAAATAAAATCTTTAAAAAATATATTAATATGTTTCCCTTCCTTCTCCTAATGTCCTCCATGCTATTCCTTATGTTCCACAAATAAGTGAAACCATATGATAATTGACTTTCTCTGCTTGACCTATTTCACTTAGCATAATCTCCTCCAGTCCCATTCATGTTGATGCAAAAGTTGGGTATTCACGCTTTCTGATGGCTGAGTAATATTCCATTGTATATATGGACCACATCTTCTTGATCCATTCATCTGTTGAAGGGCATCTCAGCTCTTTCCACAGTTTGGCTATTGTGGACATTGCTGCTATGAACATTGGGGTGTGTATGGCCCTTCTTTTCACTACATCTGTGTCTTTGGGAAAAATGAACGGGGGGGAATTGGACAGAGAGATGAACCATGAGGGACTATGGACTCTGAGAAACAAACTGAGGGTTTTAGAGGGAAGGGGCTGGGGGGGATGGGTTAGCCCGGTGATGATTATTAAGGAGGGCACCTACTGCATGGAGCACTGGGTGTTATACAAAAACAATGAATCGTGGATCACTACATCAAAAACTAATGACGTATTGTATGGTGACTAACATAACATAATAAAATAAAATTTAAAAAATAAAATAAAAATATTAATATTAATATGAATATATTTATTTTCTAGGCTTTCAGTGTGTTTTCTTTAATTCAGATACCATTTGAGAATATACTTCCTGTTTCTGGTGAGAAGTTGTGAACTTTAAAATAATAGTTATCAGAATTTGAAGGGACACTAAAGACTATTTTACTCATCTTTCTTTTTATATGTGAAGACCATGAAGTCCAAGAAGGAGAAGTTACTTGCCCAGGCACCTTGCCAGTAGGTGGCAGAATTGGCAGTAGAAGAGTAGAAAGTTGAGATGGGGGAGAAGGGGTTAGGTTTATTGCCTACTGTGTGTTGGCACTTGACATTTATCTTCTGATTTAGTTTTTATAACAACACTCTCAGATAGATATATTATGCCTCTTTGACAAGTGAGGCAACTGAAACTCAGTTAAGTCACTTATCAAAAGTTGTATAGCAAGAAGATGATAAAATATGGCTGCAAGTCCAGCTCTCTCTTTCTCTCTCTCTAAGTCATGCTTTTTTTTATTTCACTAAGCTGTCCCCTTAACTACAATCCTCTTTATCACCCTAATAATAGATGTTTCTATCATGTCACATGCCCTTCTTATCTATAACCCCACAAAAACTCTTCAGGAATCTGAGGAAAAACAAAATTAGAATACAGGGAGATGGAATTTATCTTAAAATTAAGGAAGGAGATTTAAATAAAGACATCCTGAAAACAAGGAATGGCCTGCCTTAGGAGAGAGTGAGCCCTGTTATTTAGTTGACTTACAGTACTGGGCAGACTAAGACTTTGGGTTTTCCTGGAATAAAGGGCTTCTAGTTTTATAACTGTGACAGTCCTGGGCATAATAAGACAAGTTGGTCTTCACTACTGTCACTGGATGTGTGTCAGCATAGATTGAATAGTTCCTCAGGTTTTGAAGCACTGCATGAAGAGTTGGGTAAGACCATCTGAGTTCCTTCTGTTACTGTGGAACAAGATGTTTACCTTGTTTTTGGAGCTAACGTCCAAATTCTGATAAAATTAGGTCAGATGGCTGGTAGTTAAACATAATAATTAACACCAACACAAAATAGAAACAAAAGAGTACCTGGGTCTTACTGCTGTCTGTACTACACAACATAGTTTTATTATTGTTATTTTGTTTTGTTCATTCATTTTTGTTTTATTTCAATATAAGAATATACTCTTGGGTAGTTAAGCTTTATTTTCTGACTCAGCCTCTGAGTGTTCACCACTGCAATTGTATTGTACCAATGAAGCTATCTGACACTTAGCAAGTGAATCTGGGCTTAAGTGGTCTGGGAAGGGGGGCAGGTGGCATTAGTATCTAAACTTCCCAGATGATTTTAATGTGTAGCCAGTGCCAAGTATCACTGCCTTAAATCAAAGAAGGAACAGAACTAACATTTATTGAATCACTATCATGTGTTCTGGGAGCTATACTTGATGTTATCTTGTTTAATCATCAAATAACCCTGTGAGATAGGAATTATTATTTCTAGGCAAGGGAAGTTGGTCTCAGAGAATCTGAGTAACTTGTCAAAGGTTATAGCTAGTAAGTCATATGTGCTTTTTACTCAGCCATAGTGCTTCTAAAAACAAGAAAAAACACTCAAACTTTATAAAATCTGTTGGCAACTCATTATTCAATTATATCTCCGTAACTACTCTGAGTAACAATTACTAATATCCTCATTTTACAGATGGAGAAATTGAGGCATAGAAGGGCCAAATTGAGAAATTTTTCTAGGTTGGTAAGTAGTGGAGCAGGGATTCAAACTCAAGTCTCAAGATTTTAGCTCAGCTTTTTTGTTTTTTTAATACAGCAAACCCGTCGCCCCTCCCCTAATCATTTTGCTTGTCTATGAAATGAGAGAAGTCCTAACTACTCCTAAGGATGCCTGTGAGGATTAAATTAAATATTAGCTATGAAAGAACTCATGGAAAACCACATGCCAATATTCCTGATGAATACAGGTGTAAAAATTCTCAACAAAATATTAGAAAACAGAATTCAGAAGCACATTGGAAGAAACATATACCAGGATCAGGTAGGATTCATCCCTGGGGTGCAAAGATGTTTCAACAAATGCAGATCAATAAATTTGATACATTATATTAATAGAATGAAAGGTAAAAATCAATGATCATTTCAATTGATGCAGAAAAACCATTTGACAACTCTCAAAAGCCAGAGGCCAGGACTGGAATTCATAGGTTAATTCTATCTAATATTTAAAGAAGAGCTAAGGCCTGTTCTTCTCAAACTATTCCAAAAAATGCAAGAGGAAGAAAAACTTCATTCTATGAGGCCAGTATCACCCTGATACCAAAACTAGATAAAGGTATCACAAAAAAGAGAACTATAGGCCAATATGTCTCATGAATATAGATGCAAAAGTCCTCAACAAAATATTAGCAAACCAAATCAAACAATATATTAAAAAAAATCATACACCATGATTAAGTGGGATTTATTTCTGGGATGGAAGGTGGTTCAATATTTGTAAATCAATCAGTGTGATACATCACATCAATAATAAGAGAAAGGGTAAGAACAATATGATCATTTCAATAGATACAGAAAAAACATTTGATAGAGTACAATATCCATTCATGATAAAATCCCTTTGCAGGGTAGGTCTAGAGGGAACATACCTCAACATAATGAATGCCTTATATGAAAAACACACAGCCAATATCATACTCGATGGTGAAAAACTGAGAACTTTTCCCCTAAGGTCAGGAAGAAGACAAGGATGTCCACTCACCACTTGTGTTCAACATGGTACTGAAGTCCTAGCCATAGCAATTAGAAAACATAAAGAAATAAAAGGCATCCAAATTGGTAAGGAAGAAGTAAAAATGTCACTATTTCAGATGACATGATACTCTATATGGAAGACCCTAAAGACTTCACCAAAAATCTACTAAAACTGAGAAGTGAATTCAGTAAAGTTGCAGGATACAAAATCAATGTACAGAAATCTGTTGCATTCCTAAAAATTAATAATGGAACAGCAGAAAGAGAAATGAAGGAATCAATCCCATTCACAGTTGCACCAAAACAATAAAATATCAAGGAATAAACGTAACCAAAGAGGTGAAAGACCTGTACTCTGAAAACTATAAAACACTGATGAAAGAAATTGAAGACAACAGAAATAAATGGAAAGACATTTCATGCTGATGGGTTTGAAGAACAAATATTGTTAAAATGTCTGTAGAACACAAAGCAATCTACAGATTTAATGCAGTCCTTATCAAAATACCAATAACATTTTTTGCAGAACTAGAACAAGCAATCTTAAAATTTCTATGGAATCACAAAAGACCTCAAATAGCCAAAGCAATCTTGAAAAAGAAAAAAACTGGAGGTATCAGAATTTCAGATTTCAAGTTATATTACAAAGCGGTAGTAATCAAAACAGTATGATACTGGCATAAAAATAGACACATAGGTCAGTGGAACAGAACAGAAAACCCCCAAATTAACCAATTATTATATGGTCATTAATCTTTGACAAAAGAGGAAAGTATCCAATCAGAAAAAAGACAGTGTCTTCAACAAATTGTGTTTGGGAAAACTGGGCAGCAACGTGTAAAAGAATGAAACTGGATCCATATATACAATGGAATATTACTCAGCCATCAGAAAGGATGAATACCCATTTGTATCAACATGGATGGAACTGGAGGAGATTATGCTAAGTGAAATAAGTCAAGCAGAGAAAGACAATTATCATATGGTTTCACTTATTTGTGGAACATAAGGAATAGCATGGGGGACATTAGGAGAAGGAAGGGAAAAATGAAGGGGGGGAAACCAGAGGGGGAGATGAACCATGAGAGACTATGGACTCCGGGAAACAATCTGAGGGTTTTAGAGGGGAGGGGGGTGGGGGAATGGGTTAGCCCCGTGATAGGTATTAAGGAGGGCACGTATTGCATGGAACACTAGGTGTTATATGCCAACAATGAACCACAGAACACTACATCAAAAACTAATGATGTACTGTATGGGGACTAACATAACATAAAAAAAAAGAATGAAACTGGACTACTTTCTTTCACTATACACAAAAATAAACTCAAATTGGATTAAAGACCTAAATGTAAGACCTGAAACCATAAAAACCATTAAAGAGAGCACAGACAGCAATGTCTTTGACATCAGCTGTAGCAGCATTTTTCTAGATATGTCTCCTGAGGCAAGGTAAATAAAAGCAAAAATAAACTATTGAGACTACATTAAAATAAGTTTCTGCACAGCAAAGGAAATAATCAACAAAACTAAAAGACAACCCACCAAATGGGAGAGGATATTTGCAAATGGCATTTCCAATAAATGGTTAGTATCCAAAATATATAAAGGACTGCTACAACTCAATACCCAAAGAACAAATAATCCAATCAAAATGGGCAGAAGACATGAACATTTTTCCAAAGAAGACATAAATATGGCCAACAAACACATGAAAAGTTGCTCAACATCACTCATTATCATGAACATGTGGTGGGGGGTGGGAGGGATGGGGTGGCTGGGTGATAGACATTGGGGAGGGTATGTGCTATGGTGAGCACTGTGAATTGTATAAGACTGTTGAATCACAGACCTGTACCTCTGAAACAAATAATACATTGTATGTTAAAAAAAAAAAAAAGAAGATAGCAGGAAGGGAAGAATGAAGGGGGGGAAATCAGAGGGGGAGACGAACCATGAAAGACTATGGACTCTGAGAAACAAATGGAGGGTTCTAGAGGGGAGGGGGTGGGGGGATGGGTTAGCCTGGTGATGGGTATTAAAGAAGGCACGTACTGCATGGAACACTGGGTGTTATATGCAAACAATGAATCATGGAACACTACATCAAAAACTAATGATGTAATGTATGGTGATTAACACAACATAATTAAAAAAAAAAAGAACATCCAAATCAAAACTACAATGAGATATCACCTCACTCCTGTCAGAATGGCTAAAATAAAAAACACAAGAAGTAAGTGTTTATGAAGGTGTGGAGAAAGAGGAATCCTTTTGCACTGTTGGTGGGAATGCATATTGGTACAACCACTGTAGAAAACAGTATGGAAGTTCCCCCAAAAATTAAAAATAGAACTACCCTACAATCCAGTAATTGCACTACTGGATATCTACCCCTAAAATACAAAAACACTAATTCAAAGGGTTATATGCACTCCTGTGTTTATAGCAGCATTATTTACCATCGCCAAATTATGGAAGCAGCCCAAGTGTCCATTGATAAATGAATAGATAAAGAAGATATGGTGTGTATGTATTAATATTTTATATCTATCTATCTATCTATCTATCTATCTATCTATCTATCTAACTATCTAGATATATATAATGGGATATTATTCAGTCATAAAAAGGAAATCTTGCCAATTGCAATGATGTGGGTATAGCTAGAGAGTATATTCCTAAATGAAATAAGTCTGAAGACAAATACCACATGATCTTGCTCATATGTATGGAATTTAAGAAAGAAAACAAATGAGCAAAGGAAAAAAAAGAGTGACAAACCAAGAAACAGACTATTAATTATAGAGAACAAACTGATGGTTACCAGAGGGGGTAGTGTGGGGGGATTGGTGAAATAGGGCTTGGGATTAAAGAATACACCTATCATGATGAATATAAAGTAATATGAAATAATATGTTCAAAATGGTGGGGTAAAGAGATTAGTTTCAAAATAACTGCACTGCAGGACCTGAATGTTGGACTTAGGTAATCAATACTACATAAAGGCCAGGCATCATCTCATTGTTACAGTTCAATTGTAAGTCAGGGCTATGGGAGCACCTTACTCAACAAAACAGATGTATTTTGGAAAGTTGGAAAGTTTGGAAAGTTTTACGAATCGAATATTTACATTTTAAATATGTTAGGAAAGTTTAGTAATTAAAGGTATCCTGAAATGAATCTTTCATAATGTTAATGCAAACAAAACAAATATAAACTAATTATATTATGATTAACCACCAATAAAAATAATAGGTAAAGAAACACATTTGAGGGCGCCTGGGTGGCTCAGTCGGTTAAGCGACTGCCTTCGGCTCAGGTCATGATCCTGGAGTCCTGGGATCAAGTCCCGCATCGGGCTCCCTGCTCAGCGGGGAGTCTGCTTCTCCCTCTGACCCTCCTCCCTCTCATGCTCTCTGTCTCTCATTCTCTCTCGCAAATAAATAAATAAAATCTTAAAAAAAAAAAAACACATTTGACAAAATTCAACATCTGTTCATGATAAAAACTCTCAACAAATTAGGTACAGAAGAAATGTACCTCAACATAATTAAGGCAATATGTGATAGCCCACAGCTAAGATCGTACTCAGTGGTGAAAGTTCCAAAGCTTTCCTTCTAAAATCAAGAACAAGACAAATGTGCTCACTCACTACTGTTATTTAGTATTGTACTGGAATCCCTAGCCAGATTAATTAGGTAAGAAAAAGAAATAAAAGGCATCAGAATCAGAAAGAAAGTAGTAGAATCATCTCTGTTTGATTTTATATAGAGAAAATCCTAAAGACTTCATCAGAAAAATGTGGGGTAAGGGGTAAAAGAAATAGGTGAAGGGGATAAACAGTTAAAAAAAACCAAAAAGATTATCTGAAAAAGAAATAAAGAAAATGATTTTATTTACAAGAGCATCATAACCAAAATATTTAGGAATAAAATTAACCAAGATGGTCAAAGACTTATACTCTGAAAACTATAAGGCATTGATGAAAGAAATTGAAGATTACACAAATAAATGGAAAGATATAGTTCTCATGGATTGGAAGAATTAATATTGTTAAAATGTCCATACTACCCAAGGCAGTCTACAAATTGAATGCAATCCCTATCAAAATACCATCAGCATCTTTCACAGACTAGAACAAATAATCTTAAAATTTGTATGAAATCACAAAAGACCTCGAATAGTCAAAGGAGTCTTGAGAAAGAAGAACAAAGCTAGACGCATCATGCTCCCTGATTCCAAATTATACTACAAAGATGTAGTAATCAAAACAGTATGGTACTGGCATAAAAACAGATATATCGATCAGTGGAATAGAATAGCACGCCCAGAAATAAACCCAGGCTTATATTGTTAATTAATCTAAGATAAAGGAGGCAAGAATATACAGTAGGGATAAGACCGTCTGGACCTGGGAAAGCTAGACATTCACATGTAAAAGGATGATAGTAGATTCCAGTCTTACACTATTCACAAAAGTTAACTTGAAATGGATTAGACTTAAATGTAAGACCTGAAACCATAAAATTCCTAGAAGAAAACATAAAGAAAAAGCTTCTTGATAGGGTCTTGGCAATTTTTTTGCTATGACACCAAAGGACAAGCAACAACATAAAAAAATCAACAAGAGGGACTATATCAAACTAAAATTCTTGTGCACAGCCAAAGAAACAATCAACAAAATGAAAAGGCAACCTATGCAATGGGAGGGAATATTTGCAAATCATGTATCTGGTAAGGGGTTAATAGCCAAAACATATAAACAACTCTGACAACTCAATAGCAAAGCAAACAAACAAAAACCCCCAAATAATCCAATTAAAAATAGGCAAATCTTGAATCAACATTTTTCCAAAGATGGTATTAAAATAGCCAAGAGGTACATGAAACTTGCTTAACATCACTAACCATAAGGGAAATGCAATTAAAACCACAATGAGATATTCCCTCAGTTAGAATGGCTTTCATAAAAAAGACAAGATGACAAATGCTGACAAGGATGTGGAGAGAAAGGAACTTTTGTACACTGTTGGTAAGAATGTAAATTGGTGCCAGCTACTGTGGAAAATAGAATGGAGGTCCCTCAAAAAATTAAAAATAGAATTACCTTATGATCCAGCAATTCCACATCTGGGAATTAATTATCCAAAGGAAATTAAACCACTGTGTTGAAGAGATATCTGCACTCCTGTGTTCATTGCAGCATTATATATAATAGCCAAGACATGGAAACAACTTAAGTGTCCATTGGTAGATGAATGGATAAAAAAGTTGTGGTATATATATGGTACACACACACATATACACATATATACATACATACTGGGATACTATTCAGCCATAAAATATAAGGATATTCTGCCATTTGTAAGAACGTGAATGGATCTTTATGGTATTATGCTAAGTGAAATAAATCAAACAAAGACATACTGTATGATCTCACTTATATGTGGAACCTAAAAAACAAATTCCTAGAAAAAGTAATCGGATTTGTGGGGGCTGGGGTAATTGAATGAAGGTAATCAAAAGGTACAAACTCCCAGTTACAAGATAAATAAAAACTGAGGACATAATGTACAATATGATGACTGTAATTAGCATTGCTATGTGGTATATTTGAAAGTCGCCAAGAGAATAGATCCTGTCCTTAAACTCACATAGTGTTGTATGTCAATTATATCTCAGTAAAACTGAAGGGAAAAAATCTCTTGGGTGGTGGAATTGGAAAAAGAAAAAAGAAAAGAAAAGAAAGAAAGAAAGAAAGAACAAAAAAAGAGAAATATTCAACAAGCACTGAACACATTCTCCTATTGGCCTTAGGTTTGATGCCTTCCTCTAGTGTCCAGGCTGGCTTGGAGCACCGGTCCCTAACTTATATCACTCAGATCTCTGCCCACTTCCCTATCAAGTACTCTGATTAATTTGGTTTATCTTTTATTCTGTCTTTCTAGCTGAATCCTTCAAGGAATTTGCTGAATTGCTCAACGAAGTAGAAAATGAGAGGATGATGATGGTAGGTCACTAACACTGGGCCTTGAACTGATATCTTGGGATTTTTCTGTCCTCGTTCATTAGATTGATAGTCTGTTGTTTCAGTTTCTGTCTCATGGCTGTTTAGAACAGTAAAGATATTTAGGAAGTAGATCTGGTTATTCTATTTCAAGCTTTTACCCTGGGAGTTTCACATTAGGTAGAGAAATTAGTGTGGAAATTCCATTTCTATTCATATCAGCAAGAAGCGGTTTCAGAGGACATTAAACCGGGCTATTGAACATGTGGAAAGAAATTGTGGCCCTTGTTGTCCTTAAATTATTCATTTATTTATCTGTTTCTCTGCTTATAGAAATAAATAATATAGACTTTATATTTGACATATAATTGTTTTATTTAAATCTCTGTGAAGACTTCTCCTTATATTTAAAGTCTATTTCTTAAAATAATAGACTTATTTTTTAGAGCAGTTTTAGTTTTATGAAAACACTGAGTGGAAAGTACAGAGAGATTTCACATAACCCCTTTCTTCTGTTTTGATTACTGTAGCTTTGTAGTAAGACTTAATTTTAGGTATGAAATTTAGAATCAATTTGTCAGTACCCACAAAATAAATTGCTGGGATTTTGATCAGGATTATATTGAATCTATAGAACAAGTTGGGATAAACTGAAATCCTGAGAATATTGCCTTCCTATTCATGAACATGGATTATCTCTCCATTTATTAAACCCTTCTTTGATTTCTTTCATCAGAGTTTTGTAGTTTCCTTACACAGATCTTGTATTTCTTTTTTTTTTTTTTGGTGAACTCTATTTTAGCAGCTTAAAAAATAATCTTTTTGTGTGGTCCCTAGATCTGCTGCACCAATGTCTCCTAGGAAATTGTTAGAAATGCAGGTCCTCGGCCCCACCCCAGACCTATTTGGACTTAAATGTAGAAGTACCTAAGTTGGTCAATATTTATTTTTATTAGGGGTGTGAGGGTAATGTTGGAACTTCGTAGAGGGTGATGAGAGGTCTACCTTCCCTTTCTTGATAGGATGATTTCCTGTGGGCAGTTCAGTTTTGTTAAGTCTGTTTATTCAATAACCAGAGTTCTTTAATCTGTCATTACTCATCCTTTTCAACAGTGTGATACTGGCTTCTGAGAATACTGCTACCATTTCATCTAGGCTCCTAGAGAAGTAGGATTGAAGGCAGGACGTGGACGTAGGGAAAGTAGAGACTTAGATTCTAATAATGGCAGTGCTACTAATTGTTGATTTCAAACAAATCATGGTATTTCGCTGTCTTTCTTTTTTCATATGTATAATGAGGAAAATAATCCCACCTCCCAAGGTTGTTGTAAGAACTCCAGATGATATAATGAATATGAAAGTGTTCTATAAATAGCAAAAAAAAAAAAACAAACCACTTACTAAGTGAGTGTTGTTTGTAGTTAACTTTTGTTACTCCCAAGATTCTGCTTATGGAAATTTGACTTGGGAATTTTCTTAGTTTAAGAGACTTGCTTCTAAGGATATTAAGGAGAGACCAATATGGGTAGTTTCTCTGGAGTCTGGTAGATGGCCCCCCTAGCTAATCTACACTCTACTAAATGTTTTCCTCTGCCTGAAGAATTTGTGGACAACTGCCAATGTTGATCTCAAAGGCATTCAACTCCATTTCATTCATATACCACTAGAAAGCTCAGCTGTACTTCTCTTCAGCCCTAGTTGTTTCTTTTTTTTCCCCTTAAGATCATGAGTGACTTTAATCAAGAAAGCATTTCTTTTTTCTATTATTGTGTTATGTTAATCACCATACATTACATCATTAGTTTTTGATGTAGTGTTCCGTGATTCATTGTTTGCATATAACACCCAGTGCTCCATGCAGAACGTGCCCTCCTTAATACCCATCACCAGGCTAACCATCCCCCCACCCCCTCCCCTCTAGAGCCCTCAGTTTGTTTTTCAGAGTCCATAGTCTCTCATGGTTCGTCTCCCCCTCTGATTCCCCCCTTCATTCTTCTGCTCCAGTCACAGACCTGTAACTCTGTATCTAGTTGTTTCTTGATTTTATTTACCCAATTACAAAGCTCTAAAATATTAAAGTAGGACTCATCTTTTGAGACATTGTTTTTCTCATCCTTCTTGCTGGCTTTTTTCCACAGGAGTGACTCATTTTCTTCTGTCTCTCATTATGTTGTGCCTCTTTGTCCCCACAACTCTTCAATCATGTATTGAGTGTTTGGCTCCCCATTTCCCGTTTAATTTTAGGAATGCTGTGAAGGTTAGGCTCAATGAGGGCCTTTCACAACATGCCAGGAATTCATTGCTTCACTGCACCTCTCCCTTTTCCTAGAACTGTGGTAAAAGGACTTCTTACCCCACTATAGATAATCTGGGAGGTGTTAAACAGCTTCTTTTCCTTTCTATAAGAAGAGGCCAAAAGAAGCTTTAGAAAAGGAAGTTCACAGCTCTAGCCTGTGATAATTGCAAATGTCTAGTCATTCTTGTAAATGAACTTAAATTGTGGAAGGAATTATGGAGGAAAGAATTGAAGAGGGGCATTCCAACTGTGATGTTCTTAACTAGTACCCTGTGGGATATTGTATTACCTCAGAAGTTGGCCTTGAAAATCTGGATAACAGACTTCCTGTATGATTAACGTTTGGCTTGCCTAGGTGCCTTTCTGACTCTGAAGGCCACCCTATTAGCAATGTGCAAGGTCTGTCTTTGAGGACTGCGAAGAATGACCTGAAGAGACCCATACTATTTCAAGCAGTATATCCTCAATGACTTCTTTTGGTAATTAGTTATCCATCAAAGATTCATGAACAATCCTACACTGCTGGATTGAGTACCATCTCTAATCTGCTAAATTCCCTACCTAGTGTTAATTGGGATTCATATAATAGGGACCTGATTAGCTAAACTCACTAATGTGTTGTTCAGAGTGTCACTTATCATGCTGGGGGTTCTACCCTGGGATAGCAGGTAGGAACTTTTCTGCTAGAGAGCTTATGAAATGGGTGTAGTGATCCGAAAGGGGAATAAAGATCATGTTTAATTAAAAGGGCTTTTTTGAGTAGTTGCTAGACTTCTAAGAGATTTGAGGACAAAACAAAATGAAAAAAAAAAAAAAAGAGTCAAGCTTCAGTGTGATCTTTTCCTACATCTCTAGCTCTGTGTTCTGGCAGAAAGTATTATAATAACCAATGAGTGTCAAAGAGAGGAAATGCTCAGAGTATTTATTTGTGTTGTAGGAGACTGGTAGCAGTATTATAATCAATGTGATCAAGTGAGAACTATGGCCTCCAATTTCAGTGAATCATGTGCTAGTTTTCTCGACAGAGACAGGGCCAAACATACTAAAAGCAGTGGCCTTGTGGACCCTGTGTAAGAAGTTGCTGGCACACTTGCTTATACAAGAAAATCCCCTTTGAAGCATAAAAACTGGCAACTGTGCCATCCTTGGGTTGCTTATGTATGCAAGGGCTCAGCTGAAAGTCCATATAGAAGTTTGACACATACTACTCTCCTTAGAAATGGCATGTTCACTTCAAAGGCAAACTTCTTCAGTGTGTCCCAGGTAACCACTTTTTTGTGTGTTACCTTTGTGAAAGTGGAAATGGTTTTTCTAATTATCTGTTGCTGCATAACAACCTATTCCAAAATGTAGTGGCTTAAACTAAAACCATTTAATTTTATCTCATTATGTTGTAGGTCAGGAATTCAGGTAGGCGTCAGCTGGGTAATTTTTCTGCTTCATGTGGTAGTAGTCACCTGGGAGGTGGGTTGAGGTGGAGAGTCCAAAGCAGTCCAAAGCTTTGCTCACCTATCAAGCACCTCAGTGGAATGGCTGGGAGGCTGGGCTCAGCTGGACTTTTGATCAGAAAGTATGTATTTGGCCTCTCTAGGTTGGTAGTCTCAGGATAGTCCAGCTTCCTATAGGGTGGCTCAGGGCACCCCAGGGGGAGTGTTCCAAGAGAACCAGGTGGAAGTTGCTGGCCTTTTATGACCTAGTCTGAGAAGTCACATAGTGTCACTTCTGCTATACTCTGTTAGTTCAGAGCAGTAATAAACCCACTCATATTAAAGGTAGAGGGGACAGAGACCTCACCTCTCAATGGGGAAAGTGTCACAAAATTTGTGGCCATGTTTTAAAACTTGCACAAAAGGAGAGAAGAAAAATGACTCTCTGTACTGGATCTAGGACACTAATGACATAATTTGTTTCCAGGTATGTACACAAAGTTGATTATCACATATCTCACAGTCTATAGAACTATAGAGTGTGTTGAGTAAGAGAGATGTGCTAATACTTTTTTTAAAATTTAAATTCTGTTAGCCAGCATAGAGTACATCATCAGTTTCTGATGTCATGTTCAATGATTCATCAGTTGTATATAACACCCAGTGCTCATCCCATCATGTGCCCCCCTTAACTGAGCTAGTACTTTTAATAAAAGAATTCTTATTTTTGATCAAGGAGAATCACTGATGTCCTTATTTTTGGTACTAGGGCTTCTGGTAGAGCTTGATTGGATGAGAGTTTGCCCATTTAGTTGAACTCTGAATCATACCTGGACACAAAACAGGAGACCCAAAGTGCCTGCAGGACACAGATTAAAAAATATGTACTAATGCCCCGACTGCCCATGCATTTTGCTGGTAGTTTAAAAACTGCTTCTTGGGACGCCTGGGTGGCTCAGTCATTAAGTGTCTGCTTTCGGCTCAGGTCATGATCCCAGGGTCCTGGGATCGAGCTCCGCATCAGGCTCCCTGCTCTGCGGGAAGCCTGCTTCTCCCTCTCCTACTCCCCCTGCTTGTGTTCCCTCTCTCGCTGTGTCTCTCTCTCTGTCAAATAAATAAATAAATAAAATCTTTAAAAACTGCCTCTTAATCTGGAGAATACAGGACTGGTCAAAACTGGCTTTCTACTGTTTTTTCTACTTTTGTTATGAAGATATATCTTGTCTTACTTACACTTTATGTCTCATTTGACAAGGAAGGCAGTACCTCATTTCCCTGTCTTAGATCAAAATTAGTGCATTGGATCCTAAAATCCAGCCCTTCAGATGTATTCTCTTAGGTCCTCCATTAATATACAGCTGATTCACACCACTGAAGAAAACAAACCCCCCTTGTTGCCTTGGACAGATGCAATCTTTCAGGAGGTTTATATGAACACAAAGCTTTGTATATCTCTGCCTGTCCACTGAGCAAGGGGTCCAGTTTGCAAATGGTGTTTTTATATCTCTAGAACCATATTAATGTCAATATTTTTCATTCTTGGACAGGCTGTTTTTATCAGCTTTGGAGCTGATACCTACATTTGTAGGTAATTTGAAGGCCTGATCCAGTGCTCTCTGTGATGCTGTAATATACTCGTAAGTTCTGAAGAAAATGTTCTGATTTTATGACACACCCTGGCAGGACCGGAAACACTTTATCCTGGGATTTATCCTGATGCTATTACTGCTAACTCATTTGCCTCCCATGAAATGGTTTGCACTTGGTGCAATTGGTATTTTCATACATTTTCCATTCTCTTTCTCTTTTCCACATATACCTCAGGCCCCCTGTATCTGTTTCTGGACATGACTGTAGATATTGATTAAAAACTCAGATCAGACTACCAGTAAGTTACAGAGAAATGCCCCTAATGTCCCTTCTCTCATTTCTTCTCAAAACATTTGATTTTAAGAGACCAGTATGGGAAAAAAAGACAGTGACAACAATGAAAAAAACCTGCAAATCAATTTACATTTTGCAGGTTGATGTATTACAGGGTAATTCCTTAATAACAAGGAAACTTGAATCTGAACCTTTCTAATCTGAAAGTTGTTTTGTGTGTTCTTTCTTTTTTTCTAGGTACACAATGCTAGTGATTTGCTGATTAAACCCCTGGAAAATTTTCGGAAGGAGCAAATAGGCTTTACCAAGGTACATTTTCTCCAAATGTATAACATATTTTTTATAGCTGAGTAGTTTGGGCTACCACTCTTCACTCTTTAGGGGTGAGGAGGGTTCATATATATAAGAAAATTCATTCAAAAAAGTGAGAAAATCTGGAATTGGCTCCTGGCTATGTTTCCAACCAGCTGTGCAACTGTGGACAAGTCTCTTTTTGGAGCTTCAGTTTCTTCATCTGGAAAATGAGCAGCTTGACAATAGGCATTATTTAAAGGGCACTTACTATGTGCTTGCTAAGCACTGGGCTACATGCTTTACCTTCATTCTCTAATCACAACAATTGTGTGAGGTTCTGGTATTTTCCACATTTTACAAATGAGGCAGCTGAGGTTTGGGCAAGATAAAAAAAACCTGACCAAAGTTATATAGTTAGGGACAGTAGCCAGCATTTAGACTTTAGGATTTCTTTTAGCTTCAAATCCCACATGCTTTCCATTAAGCCATACAATGTAGATATTTGCTGTCCAATATGGTATCCATAGCTATATAAATAAAATAAAATTAACAACTCAGTTTCTCAGTCATGCTAGTCACATTTCAAGTGCTTGGTACCTACATGTGGCTAGTAGCTCCTGTGTTGGATTGTACAGACACAGAACAGTTCCATCATTGTGGAAATTTCCACTGGACAGCATTGTACCAGATAATCTCAGATTATTTCCACCTTGATCACTCATGGATCTGGTTCCCCAGTGTCTCATAAAGAGGTATGAAAAATTGTTAAATTTATTCTTGTCAGCTAAGAATAGACCTATTTTTTGAACTCCAGTCTGTATGCAACATGTAACCTAGATGGTCTTCCAGAACTAAATGTAGCATCTTGACTAAGCATCTGGTCCTAAAAAGGATTGAGAACACACCATCTGGTTATTATCTGGAATATTGTGACAAGCAGTTTGGATTGAAGATGGCAAGTTGAGAGAGGAAAGAGGAAAGACGAGATTAGTGGATGTGATGTCACTGCTGGATGTCATCAGTCAGGTTGACCTGGGTATTGTTTGAGTGATTGACATTCAGGCTAAATGAGTTAATCTGGATAGCCCAGCAATTCTGGATTCCACTTGATATCTCTGGAACCTCATTAACATAAGTACTTAATTGGGAAAATATATAATTGAAGGAGGGAAGAACCTTTAAAATCATAAGTATGGTATGAAAATACTTAAGTGACATGACAGTTGTTACGTAACAATGAATCTTTATGAAGGACAGATAATGTGAAAATCTTCACAGAGTCTACTTTCACTCCTGGATGAGATTAGGAAAAAGGAAATTAAGAATATGCTGCAGTGGTTGACCTCATGTCATCTGAGGGAAAGGAAACAGATATCTGTTATATATTTCCTATGTCCCCGGCCTGTGCTGAGGATTTTACATATGTTGTCTTCCTTAATTCTTACAGGAAACCTATGAAGTAGGATGTATAATATCCATTTTCTCAATGAAGAAACTGAGACTCAGAAAGGTTATATTCTTATATTCCTATCGGTCTTTTTTTTTCTCCTTCTTTACCGTAGGGTCAACTTGCACACCTAAAAGGAGAGTGACCAACTCTCAGTGTGAGGGCTGCTTTCAAGAAACTATCTAGAATTATCCTGGTAGTAAGTAAAATTTAGGGTAATAGAAAGAGCAGTGAACTAAGGACTAGAAAATGCAGCTTTTGGTCTACCCCTGTGTGTTTTCAAATTATTGCCTATCAGTTCCAACACTTCTCAATAACTATTCTGTGAAAATGGACGGAATTCCATTAAGCATCTCTCCTTTACAATGATCAAGCTGTTAAGCTTTCTCAGGAGATGGTGCTGGAGGGATATTGCAGGAAGAAGGGGCTCTCCTGAAGTTTCCAACTGCTGCAAAGTGGGGGTCAGTAGAGAGGGAGTGAGCTATCTGGTGGGGGCTCTGACCCAGCCACACATCTAGAATACATGGCCCCTCAGTGCCTTTGAAGCCTCTGCCTGGCCTGGCAATAACTTATCTGCAGGTCTCTCAATTTAGGTCTCTCCCTGAAGGCCTGCCACTCATTCTGTCCCCCAGCTTCCCTCTGTAGGCCCCACACCTCTCCCACCTGCTGACTGAAGGTTTGTAACAGAGCTGCTGCTCCCAGCTTCCTCTGCCAGCCCCCATACAGCCTGCTGGCTCCTTAGGGGGTTCCTACTGAGGCAGGCTGGTCCTGCAAAGCTTATTGGTAACCTAAACGGTTCCCATTCTCTATTCCTACTCCACTAGTTGCTGCTTGCTCCCCACCTGCACTCTGGAGAGTTGTCTCCTGCTTACCTAGTGACTCTAGAACACCAGGCCAAACCAATTTAAGCTAACTTCTCTGCTTGAGTTACACCCTTTCCAGTGAGTTTGGAGCCCCTTCCAAATTTGCCCTTCCATGGGTACCTTCCCTCAGCCTCAGGGTACTGTAAAGAATTTCCTTATATATTATAGTTAGTTTTTTTTTTTTTTTTGTTTTTGTTTTTTTTTTTAGTTTAATACGTTTGGAGTTTAATAAATCTATATAGTGGTTTTTATCTTTGGATTGGGCCCAGACTGATACACTCAGCACTGCTGCTAGTTGGCTCTGTGACTTAACTGGTAGTGGAATATGCTTTGCTAGGCCCTTACAAATATAGATGTATGTTCTCATTTGAACCTTGTAAAGTAGAACTTAATTGTCCTTTTTTTTACTGATGAGGACACTAAGATTCAGGGAGGTGTAGTGTTTAAAGTCATTCAACCAGGGAGTGGCAGAGCTTGGAATTGAATTCATTTCTCTCGATTGTAAGTCTGGCGGGGGCGGGGGGGGGAGCCTTGAATCCCAGGTCACAGGTCCAGATGGAGCTGCTGCAGGTACATATCTTGGTAATACTCCATGGAAAAATTTAATGGTTAAAATGAAGGGTTCCTTGGGGCACCTGGCTGGCTCTGTTGGTAGAGCATGTGACCCTCGATCTTGAGGTCATGATTTCAAGCCCCATGTTGGACATAGAAATTACTTTAAAAAAAGGCGGGGGAGGAATTCCCTGTTACCCATCCACTAAGCATGGTCTGCTAAGAGGGACAATGCTAAGTTGATCTCTTCTGCTTTTAGAGGCAACATACACCACAACTGCATGTACTACTTCAATTTGCCAAGTAACCCAAAAGCTTTGAGCCTAGAGGAAAAACAAAACAAAAACCTTTGCAGCAGGGTCCAACTCAGTCTGCCTGCATGTTCTGAGAAATAACTCCAATTTTTTAGGCTCCAATTCAAGGAGTCACCTTTTCTAATAAAGGCAAACTCACATGTCCAGTATTTCATAAAAAATGATGCAATTCTCCATGTAAATATGGTTAGCAGAAATTATACAAGTAGTATGAAAAGTAGGCCATTATTTTTCTCCACAAGGATCCCAAGGGGAAAAAAAAGTCTTTATGAAAGATAGCACTTCTCTCTTGGCCTCAGTTTTCTCATATGTACAACAAAAACAATGGACAAATTCTTAATCTAATCTGTGTGAGATTCTAAGGGTAATTAACTAAAAGTGCATCTATTCAGTAGTAGAAATTGGCTAGTCAGAATTTACTGTGCTGTAAATGTAAAATATGTGCTAGATTTTGAAGATGGTGTGAAAAAATGTAAAATATCATTAATATTTTATATCGATCACATGTTGAATGGTATTTTCGATATAGTGGGTAAAATAAGATAGATCATTGAAATTAAATTCACCTGTTTCTTTTTCCTTTTCTTAATATGATTGCTAGAAAGGTAAAAATTATAGCTATGGGTTGCATTAAATTTCTATTTGGTAACACCGAACTGAACAAAGTAATTACAGTTGAATTATTTGTTTAATAACTAGAGGTTTGTACTTCTTGATTCCCTTTATCCATTTTACCCATCCCCCCCACCCAGCTCCCCTCTGGCAGCAACCAGTTTGTTCTCTGTATTTAAGAGTTTCTTTTTGGGTTGGTTAGTTTGTTTCTTCGTTTGATCATTTGTTTTGTTTTTTAGATTGCACATGTAAGTGAAATCATATGGTATTTGTGTTTGTCTGACCTTATTTCACATAATACCCTCTATGTCCATCTATGTTGTCACAAATGGCAAGATCTCATTCTTTTTTATTGCTGAGTAATATATATCACATCTTATTTACCCATTCATCTATCAGTGGACACTGGGTTGCTTTCATATCTTGGTTATTATAAATAATGCTGTTGTAAATATAGGGCTGCATATATCTTCTTGAATTAGTGCTCTTTTTTCCTTTGGGTAAACACCCAGTAGTGGGATTACTGGATCATATGTTATCTCTATTTTTGATTTTTTGAGGAACCTCCATACTGTTTTCCACAGTGGCTGTACCAGCTTACATTCCCAGCAGCAATGCAAGAGGGTTCCCCTTTCTTTCTCTGCATCCTTGCCAACACCTGTTGTTCCCTGTGTTGCTGATTTTAGCCTTCCTGACAGGTGTGAGGTGGTATCTCATCCTGGTTTTGATTTGCATTTCCCTGATGATGAGTGATGTTAAGCATCTTTTCTGGTTACTATTGGCCAACTAGATGTCTTCTTTGGAAAAATGTCTGTTCAGGTCCTCTGTCCATTTTTTAACTGGATATTTGCTTGTTGATATTGAGTTGTACATGTTCTGTATATATTTTGAATACTAACTCCTTATCAGATATACCATTTGCAAATATCTTCTCTCATTCAGTAGGTTGTCTTTCATTTTGTTGATAGTTTCCTTTGTTGTGCAGTTTTTTATTTTCGTGTAGTCCCAATATTTTATTTTATTTTATTTTTTAGTGTTCAGTAATTTATCAGTTGTGCATAACACCCAGTGCTCATCACAACACGTGCCCTCCTTAATGCTCATCACCCAATTACCCCATCCCCCCACCCACCTCCCCTCCAGCAATCCTCAGTTTGTTTCCCAGAGTTAAGAGTCTTTCATGGTTTGTCTCCCTCTCTGATGACTTCCCATTCAGTTTTCCTGCCCTTCCCCTATGATCCTCTGCACTGTGTCTTACATTCCAAATATGAGTGAAACCATATCATAATTGTCTTTCTCTTATTGACTTACCTTGCTCAGCATAATACCCTCCAGTTCATCCACATTGATGTAAATTCTGATGGCTGAGTAATATTCCATTGTGTGTGTGTATATATATACACACACCACATCTTCTTTTTCTTTTTTTCTTAAGTTCAATTAGCCAACATATAGTACATCATTAGTTTTTGATGTAGTGTTCAATGATTCATTAGTTGTATATAACACCCAGTGCTCATCGGATCACGTGCCCTCCTTAATGTCCATCACCCAGTTACCCATCGCCCCACCCCCCTTCCCTTCTGCAACCCTGAATTTATTTCCCAGAGTCCAGAGTTTCTCATGGTTCGTCTCCCTCTCTGATTTCTTCCCATTCAGGTTTCTCTCCCTTCCCCTATGGTCCTCTGTGCTATTCCTTATATTCCACATATGAGTGAAACCATATAATAATTGTCTTTCTCTGCTTGGCTTATTTCACTTAGCATAATACCCTCCAGTTCCATCCATGTTGATGCAAATGGTAGGTATTCATCCTTTCTGATGGCTGAGTAATATTCCATTGTATATATGAACCACATCTTTATCCATTCATCTGTCGATGGACATCTTGGCTCTTTCCACAATTTGGCTATTGTGGAAAGCCATTGGACATTGCTGCTATGAACATTGGGGTGCAGATGCCCCCTCAGATCACTACATTTGTATCTTTGGGGTAAATACCTAGTAGTGTAATTGCTGGGTCATAGGGTAGCTCTATTTTTAACCTTTTTTTTTTTTTTAAGATTTTATTTTTTATTTGTTTGACACAGAGAGACACAGCTAGAGAGGGAACACAAGCAGGGGGAGTGGGAGAGGGAGAAGCAGGCCTCCCCACTGAGCAGGGAGCCTGATGCGGGACTTGATCCCAGGACCCCAGGATCATGACCTGAGCCGAAGGCAGACACTTAACTGACTGAGCCACCCAGGCGCCCCTCTATTTTTAACTTGTTGAGGAACCTCCATACTGTTTTCCAGAGTGGCTATACCAGCTTCCCTTCCCACCAACAGTATAAGAGGGTTCCCTTTTCTCCACATCCTCGCCAACATTTGTTGTTTCCTGTCTTGTTAATTTTAGCCATTCTGACTGGTGTGAGGTGGTATCTCATTGTGGTTTTGATTTGTATTTCCCTGATGCCAAGTAATGTGGAACATTTTTCATGTGTCTGTTGGCCATTTGTATGTCTTCTTTGGAAAAATGTCTGTGCATGTTTTCTGCCCATTTCTTCACTGGATTATTTGGTTTTTTGGGTGTTGAGTTTGATACGTTCTTTACAGATCTTGGATACTAGCCCTTTATCTGATATGTCATTTGCAAATATCTTCTCTCATTCCATAGGTTGCCTTTTAGTTTTGTTGACTGTTTCCTTTGCTGTGCAGAAACTTTTTATCTTGATGAAGTCCCAGTAGTTCATTTTTGCTTTTGTTTCCCCACACACAGAGCAGTCACCTGGTCCTGCACGTACCCGCGATGCCCCTCCTGGGGGAAGGCGGAGGGTTGCTGGGTCTCTGCCCCTTTCAGGGCCCTGCATGGAGAGTGGTTGCCCGATAGTGCCGCACTTTGGGGTTTATGGTGAATGGAGCTGAGAGTCCCCTCTTGGGCTCGCTGACTGCAACCAGTTTCCGTGCTTGGGAACTCTGCCGGCTCAGGTACCCCTGTTCTTTCTGTGACTCCTGGGTTCCTGAGACCACACTCACAGTGTCCCGGCTAGCATTCCTCCCTGTTTCTCCACTTGAGCACCTTTCAGGAAGGGACGTCTCTCACTGGAGCAGACTTGTAAAGGTTCGGATTTTGCGCTCCTGGTCTATATCACTTTCCAGTAGCTGGCTTACAGAGGCTCCCTCCCCCCACCATTTATTTTCCGATATATCCCCTCAGATTCACTTCTCTGCACCTCTTACCTTGCAAAAAGTGGTCACTTTTCTGTTTGTAGAATTCCAGCAATTCTTTTCTTACATTTCAGGCTGAATTCATGGGTGTTCAGAATGGTTTGATAGTTATCTAGCTAAATTCTAGGGACCAGATGAAAGGAGTTCCCCTACTCTTCCACCATCTTGCCTCCCTCCCCCAGTAGTTTAATTTTGCTTTTGTTTTCCTTGCCCAAGGTGACATATCTAGGAAAATGTTGGCTGATGTCAAAGAGGTTACTGCCTATATTGTCTTCTAGGAGACTTTTGGTTTCAGGTCTCACATTTAGGTCCAAGTATTTACTTTTGGTAGAAAGCTTCTGCCATTTCATGGGTTCTCTGGATTCAGAATCAACAGGAAGGCAGCATGTGATGAAAATTCATATACACATAGATATAGAATTAATTAAATTAGTTAACATATATAACATATATATATAACATATATAAAATTATTCGAATAGCACCTGGCACGTATACATGTTAGTATTGTTGTTATCATCATCCTCATCATTATCATTGTTATTGGCAGTAAAACAGGGAGAATAGAACACTTTCCATGAAATTGTCCAATTGGTGATAGTCTTACTCTGATTAAAAATTCACAAGGAGAAAAGTTAATGAGTGAGACAGGAAGAGAAATACAGTGGCAATGAATGTTTCCCGCCTGACTACTGGTACCTGGAGAGGTTTCATGTCACTGGATCTCCAGATTCGTGTCTCTGGCTCTGCAGGGTGTTTGAGAAGTCTTTTTGTCATAGGAAGTTAAAAAAAGGGGAGGGGCAAATAATTGAGAGTGCTGGGAACTAAGAGGGGACATATTTGGAATAAACTTATCTTGTTGTTCAAAGAGGATTAGCCTCTTCAAATGATGCTGATGATAGTACCTCTTGAAATAATGAATGTCTTATGTGAAATCTGTGGAAAGTGTTGGAGCATGCATGGTGGGGATTGATGTGTAATATTCAAATGATACTCTTCTCCTGTGACTCCTGTAATAGATTTTGAGCTATTGGTTAGGGAATTTGCTGGGTAATGCAAGTTACAATGTTTGCAGAGTCCATTTGCAGACCAATGAACTCTGTTGTCAGTTCAACTTCGCTGACTCAGTCCCAGTCGACAGGCTCTTTCAATAATCAGAATCTCAAAAGGCCATTTTGTAACAGATATTTCACAAAGACAACAGTTTCTCTATCTGATCAGCCATTCTGTGATGTCTTGGACACTAGCTTTTTTATACAATAGCTTCTAAATACCTCAGATGGTTGGGTTCCCAAGCATAGAATCATGGGCCAGATGATTTCACAGGTATCCTCTCCATAAGAGGATTTTTTTTCCCAGGGGAAACTGTGCTGGTAGGGCTCCTAACTCCCTACTTTAGCCGGAGCAGTTTCTCTTGGATCTGTTTTATATACTGAACTTTTGGGGTAATATTTGTTTTAGAATTGGACCTCTATTGGCTAAAAAGTTTGCAAACCACCTCTTTATGCTAAAACTCTATTGGTCTCTCTTTTCCAATTAAATAGGATATGTCTTCTAATCTCTGTATGGTAGTTGGGATACTTATGCAATTAGATGGATGTTTGTTTTCTTCAAATTTTAGTGTGTAATCTGCAATGTAATCAGACTAATCCCATTTTACAACCCTTGAATTTTGAGAAAAAAAGTGTTTATTTTTTCCACTGTAAAAATTAAACTTATATACAACACACACTTGCACAATAATTTAAAATAAAATAATACAATAAGATCTGTTAAAAAACTCAACAGTTTTCATTCTTTCCCCACTCCTCAAAGTCATATATTTTTAACCATTCATATTCTTTTGGTAGTTACTTTCATATTTAAAAAAATGCTTTTATTGCTACTGCATTATCCACTTGAGAAATTATTTATTTTGTCTTGCTGTGAATAGAGGAAGTCATTGCTCAACACCTCTCTCTTTCCCTCCCCTTCTGTTGCTGGGTGGACTGGGGAGATCCCCAGACCCTGACGCCCCCTCCCAGCCTATCTTTGGTTTGTTGCCAGAGGCTCTTTGTTTCTTCGCAAGAAAGAATTCAAGGATGGATCAGACACAGTGGTTGAGTGGTACAAGTGGACGAGTTTATTAAAGTGAGAGTACACTCTTGAGATCTGAGAGCTGGTGAGCTCAAGTGAGAGTTGTGCCTAGCATTTGGGGTCTCTATCTTTTATTAACAGTTATTAACTAAGGGGTAGAATATTTGTTATTTGTGGAGGGGATTTCTTGGGGAGCAGGGTTTCATGCCTTTTCTCCCTTACTTGGTCAGGCTCTCTGGCCTTCTTTGTCTAGGGCCTGTCTGGTGTGATCCGGCTTCCTTTGGCTTTGATTTTGGAATACTGCCAAGACAGGTTTCTAACTTTCTTGATAATGGGCCGTGACTCCCACTTTACTGGCCTCCAGACATCCTGTTAAAGCCTAACTGTCTGTTCTAACACTTCTAAGTTCTGATAACTATAACATCCTTTTACTTACCTCTGTTACTTTAAATAATATACTTAATCCCTATTTCTTACTTCGTTACTCACTTTTGACTGTGGCTCTGTAAGATGAAGATATTAACACTTCTGTTTTCCTTTACTACCTTTAAACCCTCGACTCCTATCAGCCACACCTTCACTTTTCACTGGTAGGGTTGATCACATTACTATTGGTTGATCACACTACTATTCTAGTCTGGAACCTTAATTAAATCTTGTTGGTGGTTATTATTAAGCTCATTTTATAGTGACAAATGCAAGTGACAAATTCAGGATTTGAACTCAAGTTTCTTGGCTCTGAGTCCATGAATTTTCACATTTTTTTTTAAAGATTTTATTTATTTATTTGACAGAGGGAGACACAGCGAGAGAGGGAACACAAGCAGGGGGAGTGGGAAAGGGAGAAGCAGGCTTCCCATGGAGTGGGGAGCCAGATGCGGGGCTCGATCCCAGGATCATGACCTGAGCCAAAGGCAGACACTTAACAACTGAGCCACCCAGGCTCCCCAATTTTCACATTTCTTATACTGGATTAATATGAGTATTAATTTCTGGTGGCTAGGATAGATCAAGGATGATCCCCTTCTTTACCCTTTTCTCCTAATTTCTTGTCTACTTGGCTTAGAGATTTTTTTGTCTACCTACTCTAGACTCCTATTTGGTTAACTCGTTCTATTCCTCTCACCTCTCAAAAGTCCCGGCACATGCAAATCTTGTGAGTAATTTCCCATGTGTATATTTTAGCTATCACTTGATTAGCAGAACCCTTCCCACCCCTATTCCCCTTCTCACCACCATTCAACCCCCCCAAACCCCCTGCACCAAGGTCAAGGAAGGACAAACCAAACTCAGTCCAGTTCTGTTCATAATGGTTCTTTCATCCTGCAGTGTAGAATGTTGGGCTGTCCATTGGAGATGGCAGAATAAAGACTTAGTCATCCACCATAGACACATGACAGAGAAAGTATTTGTACCCTTTGATTCATATTTTTTGGGGCTTGTCAGAATTGCCCACAGTATTATGTTTTCAGTTCTTTTTCAAGGATGCTCTTGCCAAAGAACAGTCACTGAATTGAGCCTTTGTGTATTCTCTGGTGAGAATAAGGGCCAAATGGCCTAAGACATCTGAATCTGCATTTAACCCACTTTCTGAAGAGTTGGAGCGTGTGTGGAAGCTATGATATAGTGTGTTCTCACCCAACAGATGTCAGGCAAGTAGGCATTGACAGTAATGTATGGGTTTGCCAGTCTTACTGTTACTTCTTCTCCATGAACAGAGATCACAGAAAGAACTTTAGGAAAAGGGCTTGTTCTGGAGTTAGATAATGTTGAAAAAAATAAAGAAGATGGAACAAATGAACCCTGATAGAGTAGGTGAGGCTAAGGGTATTAGTCTGCCCTGGATTCCAAATGTGAGTGCATACCCTGGGACAGAGAGGAAGGAAGCAGGAGCAAATAACCATGAAAAGCTACAATTTGAATTTCAGGTCACCTCATCCCTTGTTTGAGTCTTAGTGGCCCATAATGTATTAGCTAGAAGAGTCAAGTACTCAACATGCTCAAGAGCTAAGCTGTGTGACAGTAATCCATAAGTGATTTTCAAGCCAACATCAAATACTTTACATGCTTTAAAATAATAATTACCACATAGTAGGTGCTTGTTGTTTGTTATCTCAATTAAGCATTATTTTCCACTTCCTACAGATGAGGAAGTCAAGACCCATAATGGTCAAATAACTTGTCCACGGACAGAAAGTTATTAACAGAAGCAAGCTTCAACCAGATATTTGTTAACTCCAGAAATTGTACTCTTTCCATTTCATGTACTCTGAAACCAGCTTTGTGGGGTTGTTATGAAAAAATTTATAGAGATAGATTAATAATGCATACTGACAATTTAATGGGTAAATACATTGTGACAAAATCACACTATTTTACAGTAATAAGAATGAATGAACTAGACCTGTTGTATACAACAACATGGATGAATCTGACAAATATAAGGTCAAGGGGAAAAAAGCTAGTCACAAAAGATTGCCTACTATATGTACATATTTGTATAAAGTTCAAAAACAGGCAAAAATAAATTACGGTGTTAGAAGCCAGGATACTGGTTACCCAAGAGTGGGGGTATAAGTGAGAAAGTCAGATGTATTCTGTTTGTGAATATTTATTGAGAATAGTGCAGAGTATTTTTCAGATTATATGTTACATTTTTTTACTAAGTTTTAAATTTTAATTCCAGTATAGTTAACATACAGTGTTGTATTAATTTCAGGTGTACAATAAGTGACTCAAAAATTCCATCACAAGTGCACTCCTTAATTCCCATCACTATTTAATACATCACCCCCTCCCCTCTGGTAACCATTAGTTTGTTCTCTATAATTAAGTGTATGTTTCTTGCTTTCTCACTCTTTTTCCATTTGCTTGTTTGTTTTGTTTCCTAAATTCCACATATGAGTGAATGAAACCATATGATATTTGTCTTTCCTGACTGACTGATTTCGCTTAACATTATACTCTCTAGCTCTATCCATGTTTTTACAGATGTCAAGATTTCATTCCTCTTTATGGCTGAATAATATTCCTGTGTGTGTGTGTGTATGTGTGTGTACACACCACACCTTCTTTGTCCATTCATCAGTTGATGGACATTTGGGCTCCTTCCATAATTTGGCTATTGTAGATAATGCAGCTATCAACATTATGGGGCATATATCCCTTTGAATTAGTTTTTCTGTATTCTTTGGGTAAATACCTAGTAGTGCAATTGCTGGATCATAGGGTAGTTCTATTTTTAACTTTTTGAGGAACCTCCATATTGTTTTTCCAGAGTGGCTGTGCCACTTTGCATTTCCACTAACAGTGCAAGATGGTTCCCTTTTCTTTCTCTGCATCCATGCCAATACCCGTTGTTTCTGGTGTTGTTGATTTTAACCATTCTGACAGGTGTGAGATGATATCTCATTGTAGTTTTTTTTTTTTTAAGATTTTATTTATTTATTTAACACAGAGAGACACAGCGACAGAGGGAACACAAGCAGGGGAAATGGGAGAGGGAGAATCAGGCTTCCTGTGGAGCAGGGAGCCCGATGTGGGGCTCCATCCAGGACCCTGGGATCATGACCTGAGCCAAAGGCAGACACTTAATGACTGAGCCACCCAGGCACCCTTCATTGTAGTTTTGATTTGCATTTCCCTGATAATGAGAGATGTTGAAAATTTTTTCATGTGTCTGTTGGACATTATGAAGTCTTATCTGGAGAAAAGTTTATTCATGTTTTCTGCCTAATTTTTAAATTGGATTATTTGTTTTTTGGATGTTGAGTTGTGTGAGTTCTTTATTTATTTTGGATACTAACCCTTTATTGGATATGTCATTTGCAAATATCTTCTCCCATTCAGTACATTGCCTTTTAGTTTTGTTGACTGTTTCTTTCACTGTGCAGAACCTTTTTATTTTGATGTAATCTCAATAGTTTATTTTAGCTTTTATTTCTCTTGCCTCAGGAGACATAACTAGATAAATGTTGATATGGCTGATGTCAGAGAAATTACTGCCTGTGCTCTCTAGGACTTTTATGGTTTTAGGTCTCATATTTAGGTCTTTCATCCATCTTGAGTTTATTTTTGTATATGATGAAAGAAAGTGGTCCAGTTTCATTCTTTTGCATGTTGCTGTTCAGTTTTCCCAGCCCCAATTGTTGAAGAGACTGCATTTTTCCCATTGCATATCCATTCCTCTTTTGTCAAAGATCAATTAACCATATTATTGTGGGTATATTCCTGTGTTTTCTATTCTGTTACATTGATCTATGAGTCTGTTTTTATGCCAGTACCATACTGTTTTGATTGCTACAGCTCTGTAACATAACTTGAAGTCTGGAATTGTAAAAATTCCATTTTTGTTTTTCTTTTCTTTTTTTTTTTAAATTATGTTTTTTTAGTCACCATACAGGTCATCATTAGTTTTTGATATAGTGTTCCATGATTCATTGTTTACATATGACACCCAGTGCTCCATGCACTACATGCCCTCCTTAATACCCATCACCGGGCTAACCCATCCTTCTACTCACCTCCCCTCTAAAACCCTCAGATTGTTTCTCAGAGTCCTTAGAGTCTCAGAGTCCATAGTCCATAGTCCCCCTCTGATTTTCCTCCCTTCATTTTTCCCTTTCTTCTCCTAATGTCCTCTATGCTATTCCTTATGTTTCACAAGTAAGTGAAACCATATGAAAATTGACTTTCTCTACTTGACTTACTTCACGTAGCATAATCTCCTCCAGTTCCATCCATGTTGATGCATATGGTAGGTATTCATCCTTTCTGATGGCTGAGTAATATTCCATTGTATATATGGGCCACATCTTCTTTATCCATTCATCTGTTGAAGGGTATCTAGGCTCTTTCCACAGTTTGGCTATTGTGGACATTACTGTTATGAACATTAGGGTGCACGTGGCCCTTCTTTTCACTACATCTGTATCTTTGGGGTAAATACCAGTAGTGCAATTGCTGGGTCATAGGGTAGCTCTATGAAAAGCCCACAGCAAATATCATTCTCAGTGGGCAAAAGCTGTGAGCCTTTCCATTAAGATCAGGAACACAATGAGGATGCCCACTTTAGCGACTGTTGTTCAACATAGTACCAGAAGTCCTAGCAACAGCAATCAGACAACAAAAAGAAATAAAAGGTATTCAGATTGGCAAAGAAGAAGTCAAACTCTCTCTCATCGCAGATGACATGATACTTTATGTGGAAATCCCAAAATACTCCACCCCTAAATTCCTAGAACTCATAGAGCAATTCAGTAATGTGGCAGGATACAAAATCAAAGCACAGAAATCAGTTGCTTTCCTATACACTAACAATGTAACTGTAGAAAGAGAAATTAGGGAATCAATTCCATTTACAATAGCACCAAAAACCATAAGATACCTTGGAATAAACCTAACCAATGAGGTGAAGGATCTATACTCTAGAAACTACAGAACACTTATGAAAGAAATTGAAGAAGACACAAAAGGATGGAAAAACATTCTATGCTCATGGATCACAAGAATAAACATTGTTAAAATGTCTATGCTGCCCAGAGCAATCTATACTTTTAATGCCATCCCGATCAAAATACCAATGGCATTTTTCAAAGTGTTGAACAAACAAACCTAAAATTTATATGGAACCAGAAAAGACCCTAAATCGTCAAGGAAATGTCGAAAAAGAAAAACAAAGCTGGGGCATCATTTTGCCCAATTTCAAGCTATATTACAAAGCAGTGATCACCAAGACAGCATGGTATTCGCACAAAAACAGACACATAGATCAGTGGAACAGAATAGAGAGCCCAGATATGGACCCTCAACTCTATGGTCAACTAATCTTTGACAAAGCAGGAAAAAATATGCAATGGAAAAAAGACAGTCTCTTCAATAAATGGTGCTGGGAAAATTGGACAGCTATATACAGAAGAATGAAACTTGACCATTCGCTTACACCATACACAAAGATGAACTCAAAATGGATGAAAGACCTCAATGTGAGACACGAATCCATGGAAGCCCTAGAGGAGATCATAGGCAATAACCTCTTCGACATTGGCTACAGCAACTTCTTTCAAGACACGTCTCCAAAGGCAAAGGAAACAAAAGCAAAAATGAACTTTTGGGACTTCATCAATATAAAAAGCTTCTTCACAGCAAAGGAAACGGTCAACAACAGAAAGAGATAACCCACGGAATGGGAGAAGATATTTGCAAATGACACTACAGACCAAGGGCTGATATCCAAGATCTATAAAGAACTTCTCAAACTCAACACCCAAAAACCAAATAATCAAGTCAAAAAATGGGCAGAAGACGTGAACAGACACTTCTCCAAAGAAGACATACAAATGGCTAACAGACACATGAAAAAATGTTCATCATCATTAGCTATCAGGGAAATTCAAATCAAAACCACATTGAGATACCACCTTAGACAAGTTGGAATGGCAAAAATTAACAAGGCAAGAAGTAACAACTGTTGGAGAGGTTGTGGAGAAAGGAGAACCCTCTTAACACTGTTGGTGGGAATGCAAGGTGGTACAGCCACTTTGGAAAACAGTGTGGAGGTTCCTCAAAACATTAAAAATAGAGCTACCCTATGGTTCAGTATTTTTGTTTTTCTTTTTCAAGCTTGTTTTCACTGTTTTGGGTCTTTTGTGGTTCCATACAAATTTTAGGATTGTTTTCTCTACTTTTGTGAAAAATGCTGTTGGTATTTTTTTTTATAAGATTTATTTATTTATTTGAGAGAGAGAGAGCACACAAGTGGGGGGAGGGGCAGAGGGAAAGATAAAGAAGCAGACTCCCCACTGAGCATTGAGACCCAACGCAGGGCTCCATCTCATAACTGTGAGGTCATGACCTGAACTGAAACCAAGAGTCAGGACGCTTAACCACCTGAGCCACCCAGGCACCCCATGTTGACATTTTGATAGCATTACATTAAATTTGTAGATTGTTTTGGCTAGTATAGACATTTTAACAATATTCTTTTAACCTCCGAACACAGAATGACTTTACATTTCTTTGTGTTGTCTTCAATTTCATTCATCAGTGGTTTAGGGTTTTCAGAGTATAGGTTTTTTCACCTCTTTTGTTAAGTTTATTTCTATATATTTTACTGTTCTTGGTGCAGTTGTAAATGGGATACTTTTCTTAATTTCTCTTTCTGCTGCTTTATTATTAGTGTCTAGGAGTGCAACAGATTTCTGCACATTGATTTTGTATCCTGCAACTTTACTGAATTCATTTATTTTAGTAGTTTTTTGGTGTAATCTTCAGGGTTTTCTATATATAGTATATCATCAGCAAATAGTGACATTTTTACTTCTTCCTTACCAATTTGAAGGCCTTTTATTACTTTTTATTGTCTAAGTGCTGTGGCTAGGACTTCCAGTATTATGTTGAATAGAAGTGGTAAGAGTGGACATCCTTGTTTTGTTCTGTTCTTTATCTTAGGGGAAAAGCTCTCAGGTTTTCCCAATTTAGTATGATGTTCACTCTGGGGTTTTCATATAAGGCTTTCATTATGTTGAGGTATGTTTTTTGTAGAACTACTTTGTTGAAGTTTTTTTTTTTTTATCATGAATGGATGTTGTACTTTATCAAATGCTTTTTTATATCTGTTGAAATAATCATATTTTTTATCCTTTCTCTTATTGATGTGATATCCTGTTGATTGATTTGCAAATATTGAACCACCCTTGCATCCCAGGATTAAATCACATAGACTGTGGTTTATAATATTTTAAAATGTATTGTTGGATTTGGTTTACTAGTGTTTTTTTGAGGATTTTTGCAGTTGTGTGTGTGTGTGTGTGTGTGTGTGTGTGTGTGTGGAGTCTTTATCTGGTCTTGTTTTCAGGGTAATGCTGGCCTCAAATAATGCATTTATAAGTTTTCCTTCCTTTTCTGTTGTTTGGAATAGTTTGAGGGGAACAGGTATTAATTTAAATGTTTGGTAGAATTCACCTGTGAAGCCATCTGACCTGGGACTTTCATTTTTTGGGAGTTTTTTGATTACTGATTCAATTTCTTTGCTGGTTATTGGTCTGTTCAAGTTTTCTATTTCTTCCTGTTTCAGTTTTGGTAGTTTATATGTTTCTAGTAATTTATCCATTTCTTCCAGGTTGTACAATTTGTTTACACATGATTTTTCATCATACTGTCTTACAATTGTTTGCATTTCTGTGGTGTTGTTTGTTATTTCTCTTCTCTCTTTTGTGATTTTGTTTGAGTATTTTTTTTTTTTATGAAACTGGTTAGAGATTTACAAATTCTGTTGATCTTTCATGGATCCATCTCTTGGTTTCATTGGTCTTTTATATTGCTCTTTTAGTTTTTTTATTTTTATTTCTGTTCTGTTATTTTTTCCTTCTTTTTGCTGGCTTGAAATTTTCTTTTTTGTTCTTCTTCCAGCTCCTTTAGGTATAAGATTAGATTGTTTAGTTGAGATTTTTCCTGAGTCTTTAGGTAGGCCTGTATTTCTATAAACTTCCCTCTTACAATGCTTTAACTATATTCTGAATATTTTGGATCATTGTGTTTTCATTTTCCTTTGTTTCCATGTACTTTTTGATTTCTTCTTTGACTTCTTGATTGACCCATTCATTGTTTAGTAGCATATTATTTGACTTCCATATATTTGTATTCTTTCCATTTTTTCTCTTGTGGCTAATTCCACGTTTCGTAGCATTGTGATCAGAAAGGATGCATGGTAAGACTTTTATCTTTTTGAATTTGCTGAGCCCTGTTTTGTGTCTTAATATGTGATCTGTGCTGGAGAATATTCAATGTGCACCTTGACAGAAATGTGTATTGTGCTATTTTAGAATGAATGTTCTGAATATATTTTTTAATATCTCTCTGTTCCAGTGTTGTACTCAAAGCCACTCTTTCCTTGTTGATTTTCTGTTTGGATGATCTGTCCACTGATGTGTATGTTGTTTTAAAGTCCTGTACTATTATTTTATTACTGTTGATTTTTCTTTGTTTGTTATTGACTATTTTATGTATTTGAGTGCTCCCATGTTGGATGAATAAATATAATTTTTATGTCTTCTTGTTGGTTTGTCCCTTTGTTATATAGTGTTCTTCTTTGTCTCTAGTTATAGACTTTGTTGTAAAGTCTATTTTGTGTGATACAGGTATTGCTACTCTGGCTTTCTTCTAACAGCCATTATGATAAATATTTCTCCATCCCCTCTCTTTTAATATGCAGGTGTCTTTAAGTTTGAAATGAGTCTCTTATAGGCACTGTATGGATGGGTCTTTTGTTTTTTTTATCTAGTGTGTCACAGAATGTCTTTTGAGTGGGGCATTTAGTTCATTCACATTCAAAGTAATAATTGATAAGTATGTATTTATTGCCATTTTTGTGTTTGTTATGTGGTTGTTTTTATAATTTTTCTCTGACCTTGTCTTTTTCTCTTTAATGGTTTGCTGGTTTTATTTAGTGGTAAACTTGGGTTGCTTTCTCTTCATTCTTTGTGTATTTATAAATGATTTTTGATTTGAAGTTAGTAGATTTATATATAACATCTTCTGCATATAGCAGTCTATATATATATATATTTTAAAGATTGTATTTATTTGACAGAGAAAGACACAGTGAGAGAGGGAACCCAAGCAGGAGGAGAGGGAGAGGGAGAAGCAGGATTCCTGCGGATCAGGGAGCCCGATGCAGGGCTTGATCCCAGGACCCTGGGGTCATGACCTGAGCCAAAGGCAGACTCTTAACCGACTGAGCCACCCAGGCGCCCCTAGCAGTCTATTTTGTTGATGGTTACTTATCAACACTGTCTTACTCCTCTTCCTCCCCACATCATCTTTTAGGTGTATGTTGTCATATTTTGCATCCTTTTATTTTGTGATTTCCTTGACTGATTTGCTGATATACTTATTTTTATTGCCCCTGTGATTACTTCTTTTCGAACTGTCACTTATGGCCTCTCCTTTCCATTCAAAGATTCCCTTTAACATTTCATTTCAAGCTGGCTTAATGGTAATATATGCCTTTAGTTTTTGTATTAGAAAGTCTTCATCTCTCCTATTTTGAATGGTACCTTTGCTGGATAGAGGATTTTTGGATGTACTTTCACTTTCAGTACTTTGAATATATCATGCTACTCCCTTCTGGCTTGCAAAGTTTCTGCTGAAAAATCTGCTCATTGCCTAATGGGTTTTCCTTTTTTTTTTTTTTTTTCCTCCCTCTTGCTTATTTAAAAATTTTTTTGTTATTGCTACTTTTTTCCATTTTAAATTCTATTTGTCTTGGTGCAAGCCTCCTTTGGTTGTTTTCTTTTTTTTTTTTTTTTAAGATTTTATTTATTTATTTGACAGAGAGAGAGAGAGTGAGAGCAGGAACACAAGCCGGGGGAGTGGGAGAGGGATCAGCAGACTCCTTGTGGAGCAGGGAGCCTGATGCGGGGCTCGATACCAGGATCCTGGGATCATGACCTGAGCTGAAGGCAGACGCTTAACGACTGAGCCACCCAGGCACCCCTGGTTGGTTTTGTTAAGGGATCTCTGTGCCTCCTGGATTTGGATATCTGTTTCCTTCTCAAGATTAGGGAAGTTTTCTGCTATTATTTCTTCAAGTAAATGTCTCGTCCCCTTTTCCTTGTCTTCTCCTTCTGGGATCCCTATAATGCTAGTGTTATTTCCCTTGATGGAGTCTCTGATTTCCCTAAGTGTTTTCTAGTTTTGCACAATTCTTTTTTCTCTCATGTGTTCATCTTGATTACTTTCCATTACTTTGTCTTCTAGGTCATTAATTCATTACGCTGTTTCTTCCATCCTGCTATTTATTCCATCAATTGTATTCTTAATTTCGTTTATTGTGTTCTTCATCTCCAGTGGGTAATATCTCTGTGTTAAGGGTCTCACTGATGTCCTCCACTCATTTCTTAAGTCCAGTTAGTGTTTTTATGATCATTAGTTTAAATTCTCTATGAGGGATATTAATTATATCTCTTTTGCTTGGGTCTCTTGTCATGGTTTGGTGCCATTCTTTCATTTGGGCACATGTCTCAGTGTTTTGTTTTGTTTTTTTTTTTTTGTCTAACTCTTTGTGTATGTTTCTGTGGGTTTGGAAAGGCTATGTCTCCTGCTGTTCGTGGTAGTGGCCTTATGAAGAATAAGCCCCATAGTGCCCTGCAGTACAGTGTTCCTTTTCCCCCAGTACATTGTGCTTCATGTAGTGTCTCCTATGTGTTTTCTGTGTGTGCTCTGCTTTTGAATGCTGGTCTTTTTCTTCCTTCTGTCCAGTTGTCTTCTGAGCCTGTCTTTGTCTCTTGTGGGCAGTCTTTGGTCTCCAGCAGGGGTGGCACTCATTTTAACAATGGAGCTGGTCTGCTTGGAAAATGAGACCTTCCAGTATGGCCATCCTTGGAACTGAGGTCCCCCCAAACACTCAGGTCGGTAGATGGGGTGTTGTTACGGTTTGTGCCAGCCTGGAGGTGAGGTCCTGTTGTGTCAGAACTGAGGCGAGTGTGACTAAGAAGGGCAGATCTTGCCAAAGTGTGGTGGGATGGGACTTGGTGTAAGGAAGTTAGGTAGTAGGTATGGGCACCATGCTGGTTCCCACTAGTGGCCCTGTGTTTATGTTGGAGGTCAAGGGAGGGAGATGACACTTGTAGCTCCTTTGTTTTTGGACTGGTTTCCCTGTGATCCCTACCCCTCCAGGACATGCTCTGAAATGAGTAAGTCACTCTCACTCCCGTCTATCCCCAGCAGTTTTCTTTTTTTTTTTTAAAGATTTATTTATTTATTTGGGAGAGTGTACATGAGAGGGGGGAGGGCCAGAGGGAGAAGCAGGCTCCCCGCTGAGCAGGGAGCCCGATGCGGGACTCGATCCCGGGACTCCAGGATCATGACCTGATCCGAAGGCAGTTGCTTAACCAACTGAGCCACCCAGGCGCCCCCCCCCCAGCAGTTTTCAAATTGCTCTTTCTTTGTTGCATCTGCACATGCTGTTTTTGGTACTATTCTTTTAAGGGCAGGTTCTCAGCTTCCTAATGCCCTTAGGACTCTACCAGAGCCGAGCCTACTGATTTTCAAATTTCCAAATTTCACTGATTGTAGGAACTCACAAAATTCAGACCCTCTTACCTTCAAAGACAAATGTTATGGGGATTCATTTTTCCTCTGTGGGATCCCTGGTGTGAAAGTCTGTTTTTTGTCCTTCTCCATACCACCAGCTCCCTCCCCACTGCAGACTGCCAAGGTCTGTTTTGTTTCCAGACTGCATCTTCACATTTCATACTGTCTTCTAGGTGTTCTCTTCTTTGCCTTTAGTTTAGAGTTTTTTCTACCAGGTTTTAGATTGTTTTCTAGGATATTTTTGCTTATTTGAGTGTTATCTAGTTGTGTCTGTGGCACAAGGGATACTTAGGGTCCTCCTACTCACCCCACAATCATTCCAAGCTTCTTTATATGTTACAATTTTGCAAAAATTCATAAAAGAACATTAAAATATTAATATTTCCTTATATCTTTTGCTGAAAGTCTTTTGTGTATGCACATACAGGGAGTCAGTGTTTGAGGCAAAATCTGTGGGTTTATTTTCCTGAATATCTTTACTAAGGAGCTTCCTCCGCTATTATGACTTTCCCCTCCCTTTCCCCCATATGCAACTTTCCCTAAGCAATACATAGTATTGTTTTGCATAGTATAGTAGTCAAACCATGGATTGTGGAGCCAGACTACCTGATTTTGCATCCTGGCTCATCAACTTACTATCTTTTGAACTTAGGCAAGCCACTTAACTTCTTTGGGCTTAATTTTCTTATCTATCATGGGATAAATAATGGTACTGAACTTAAAGAGTTTTTGTGAGGAATAAAAGTTTTAATTTGTATATAGTGTTTAGAACAGTGTCTGATACCTAATAAGCATTTTGTGTGTTTGTTATTAATGCTTTTCCTGTTTATATAAGAGAAATAATTATTCATTTATTCTTTTTGTAATTTGTTTTTTTGACTCAATATTATATATGTGAAATTCATTTGTGTTCATATATTTAACACAAATTCTTTCATTTTTATTGCTATATGGTACTCCATTGTGAGAATATACTGTCATTTCTTTAAACATTCTTTTATCGATTGATGAAAAAGTTACTTCATGCTAGTGCAAACATTACTCCCATGAAAGTGTTGTACGTGTCTTTTGCACATTTGGAATTTTTTCCAGGGTATATACCTAGAAATAGAATTTTTGGGTTGTAGGGCATGCACATCTTTAGTGGCTATTACCAATTTGTGTCATTACCAGGAGTGTGAATGAATTTTCTTTGCTCCACATCCAAGGAAAACAGAAGCTGATTCAGAAACATGTAAGAAAGTTTCATTCAGCAAATGTTTATTGTGTCTGTATCCCATGAACAGAATAAAAGCAGTTATACTGGAGTGCAAATCTGCTGTCTTGCAAACACAAAGAACTCTACTTAATACCAAATGAGATCACACATGTAAAGTACCTGCCATACAGTAGTCACCTTTCCTCAATAAATTTAGGAATGTACTCACTCAGGCTAATATGGTAATGTTATTGATAAAAACTTTTTATGAGGTAATCTATCCCCCCAAAATAGAAAAGTATCTGCATTTAGCTTGAAGAGGAGATGGTTAAAGGGGAATATCATCCCAATTGTCTGTGATGTTGAAAGGACTATGTTTTAGAAGGAGATCACATCTGTTTTTCATCTTCCTTGCCATCCTTCAAAAGAGCTGAAGGAAATTGCATCATAAAACAGAGTGACACCAAAAGATTTAGCCTTCATTTTGTGATAAAAAAATGAGTGTTATCTGCCCATAATCTCTACCTTAGTGACCTTTCTACTTGAACTATTTAAAAGCATGTTTGTAATTACAAGCGGGACTGTGTTCAAATGAGTGGGACCCACGTGAGCTTGTAACTTTGTTTCTGATAGCAGCTGGCTTCAAACTCACCTCTGGAGAGGATAAGAAATGAGGAAAATCAAGAGCACATAACCTTTGAATTAGATTGTAATATTCAGATTCAAGAAATTAAAGGAGAAATTAAAAAGTACATGGAAGCAAATGAAAATGAAACATAATGTTCCAAAACTTTTGGGATGCAGGAAAAGTGGTTCTAAGGGGAGTTTATAGCAATTCAGACCTATGTTGTGAAGCAAGAAACCTCTAATAAATAACCTAACTTTAAACCTAAAGGAGCTAGAAAAGAAAAACAGACAAAACTGTAAACCAGCAGAAGGAGGGAAATAGTAAAGATTACAGCAGAAATGAATGATGTAGGAACTGAAAAACTAAACTAATATATATATTACAGTTTAGTATATTAGTATTAGTATATATATAAAATAGTATGTATTTTATATATATATTAATGTATATAATAATGTTTAACATAACATATAACATATAATATATATATGTTTTATATATACGTGTGTGTGTGTGTGTGTGTGTGTGTGTATATAAAACCGATCAAAGAAACCAGGAGCTGGTTCTTTGAAATTATCAACAGAATTGGTAAACCTCTAAACAGACTCATCAGAAAAAAAAAAGGACCAAATAAATGAAATCACAAAGGAAAGAGGTGAAATTACAACCAACACAATTATAACAAATAATTGTAATATTATGAAAAACTATATGCCAACAAATTAGACAACCTAGAAGAAATGGATAAATTTCTGGAAACATGTAACCTACCAAAACTGATGCAGGAAGAAATAGAAAATTTGAATAGGCTGATTAGCAGCAAGGAAATAGAATCAGTAATCACGAAACTCCCACGAACCAAAAGTCCAGGACCAGACGGCCTCACAGACAAATTCTATAAAACATTTGAAGAAGAGTTAATACCTATTCTACTCAAAGTATTCCAGAAAATATAAGAAGGAAAACTTTCAAATTCATTCTATGATGTGAGTATAACCCTGATACCAAAATCAGAGGAAGATACCACAAAAAGAAAAGAACTACCAGCCAGTATCTCTGATGAATATAGATACAAAAATCCTCAACAAAATACTAGGATACCATAATCCCACAATACATTAAAAATATTCACCACGATCAAGTGTGATTTAGTCCTGGGATGCAAGAGTGGTCCAATATTTGCAACTCAATCAATGTGATACATCACATTAATGAAAGAAAGCATAAAGTCCATATGATCATCTCAATAGATGCAGAAAAAAGCATTTGACAAAATATAACATCCATTCATGATAAAAAGCCCTCAATATACCTCATCATAATAAAGAGTATATATGAAAAACCCACAACTAACATCATACTCAGTGGGGAAAAACTGAGAGCTTTTCCCCTAAGGTCAGGAACAAGCTAAGGATGTCCATTCCCATCACGTTTATTCAACATAGTACTGGCTGTCCTAGACACAGCAAACAGACAGGAAAAAGAAATAAAAGGCATCCAGGTGGGTAAAGAAGATGTCAAACTTGCAGTATTTGCAGCTAACATGATACTATATGTAGAAAACCTGAAAGACTCCACCAAAAAACTACAAGAACTGATAAATGAACTCAGTAAAGGTGCAGGATACAAAATCAATGTACAGAAATCTGCTGCATTTCTATGTGTTAATAATGAAAGAGCAGAAAGAGAAATTAAGGAATCAATCCCATTTACAACTGCACCAAAAACAATAAGATACCTAGGAATAAATCTAACCAAAGAGGTAAAAGGCCTGTACTCTGAAAACTATGAAACACTGATGAAAGAAAATGAAGATGACACAAACAAATGGAAAAATATTCTGTGCTCATGGAGTAGAAGAATAAATATTGTTAGAATGTCTATACTACCCAAAGGAATCTACATATTTAATGCAATCCCTGTCAAAATACCAACAGCATTTTTCATAGAACTAGAACAAGCAATCTAAAATTTCTGTGAACCACAAAACACCCCAAATAGCCAAAGCAACCTTGAAAATTACAAAGAAAACTTTAAGTAACACAATTCCAGACTTCAAGTTATATTACAAAGCCGTAGTAACCTAAACAGTGTGGTTCTGGCACAAATATAGGCACAAAGATCCATGAACAGAACAGAAAACCCAGAAATGAAGGCACAGTTATATGGTCAATTAATATTTGACATAGCAGGAAAGAAAGCATAATGGATAAATGACAGTCTCTTGAACAAACTGTGTTGGGAAAATTGTTGAGCTACATGCAAAAGAATGAAACTGGACCACTTTCTTACACCATACAGAAGAATAAATTCAAAATGGATTGAAGACATAAATGTGAGACCTTAAACCATAAAAATCCTAGAGGACCACATAGCAATAATGTGTCTGAAATCAGCTGTAGCAGCATTTTTCTAGATATGTGTCCTGAGGAAGGGAAATAAAAACAAAAGTAAGCTATTGGGATTTCATCAAAAAAAGATTCTTCACACCCAAGGAAACAACCAACAAAACTAATAGGAATCCTACTGATTTGGATAACATATTTGCAAATTCCTTGTCTGATAAAAGGTTAGTATCCAAAATATATAAATAACTTATACAACTCGGCACTCCCAAAACAAATAATCCAATTAAAAAATGGCCAGAAGACTTAGACATTTCTCCAGAGAAAATATACAGAGGGCCAAGAGACATGTGAAAAGATGCTCACCATCAGTAGTCATCAAGGAAATGCAAATCAAATGTATGATAAGATATCATCTTTCAGTTAGTATGACTAAAATAAAAAGCACAAGAAACCACACATACTGCTGAGGATAGGTAGAAAAATGAACCCTCATGCACTGTTGGTGGGAATGCAAACTGGTTTAGCCACTGTGGAAAATAGTATGGAGGTTTCTCAAAAAATTAAACATAGAAATACCATTTGATACAGTAATTTCACTACTGGGTATTTACCCAAAGAAAATGAAAACACCGATACAAAAATATATATGTATTCTAGTGTTTATTGCAGCATAATTTGCATTAGCCAACATAAGTTAGTGTCCATCAATAGATGAATGGACAAAGAAGATGTGGTATATATATACAGTGGAACATTACTCATCCTTAGAAAGAATGAACTTTTGCCATTGGTGACAACATTGATGGGCCTAGAGTATATTGTGATAAGTGAAATTAGAGAAAGGCAAATACCATATGATTTCACTTATATGTGGAATCTAAAAAATAATATAAAGAAATAAACAAAGAAATCAGAAACAAACCCATAAATACAGAGAGCAAACTGGTGGTTGCTAGATGGGAGGGGGTAGGAGGAAGGGTAAAATGTGTGATAGGGAATGTGAGGTATTGGCTTCCAGTTATAGAATGCAATCATATGAATGAAGTGTACAGCATAGGAAATGTAGTCAATGGCATTGTAATAGTGTTGTATGGTGACAGATGCTAGCCACACTTGTGGTGAGCATAGCATAATATATAATAGATTCATTAAATCACTGAGTTCTACACCTGAAATTAATGTAACACTATATTTCAACTATACTTCAATATAAAAAAATATTTTGTATGTAAGGGTAGGTAGGGGAGCTAACATTTGTTCAGTACTTACTATGTATTGCAGTCTATACTGGCATTTAGTTCTCACAATACCTGTGAAGACAATATCATCCCTATTTTGCAGATGAAGAATCCAAGGATCAGAGAGGGTAAGGACTTGTCCAAGGTCACACAGGTACAAAATAGTAGAGCTAAGATTATACTCTGGTCTGTCTGGTCTCTCCAATTCCAAAGTCATTCTTTTCATCTTGTATAGTTTGGGTACAATTTTGATCTTGCTGTTTGGCTCTAGCTATTAACCAGGAAAGCTTAAAATTCAATGTCCTATAACACAGGTAATTGCAAATTCTTAACTGCTAATTTGCTTTAACAAATTAATTTGTTGATACTTTGGATTCCAAGGGCTTTGATGATGATTTTCTTTAGTAAGATGTTCAGGAGGAATAATAAGTAGCCAGGAATAAAGTGACTGAGTCAGTTGGACTTCTTGTTAACTTGAAGCAAAAAAATCATTCCTGGAGAAGCTAAATGGTGGAGTAATGAGTGGACCCTAGGCTTGCCTCATCCCTCGAACACAGGTAGATAAATATCAAATCATTCTGAATACCCCAGAAATCAATCTGAGGACTGACAGAACAAACTGCACAACTAGACGGAGAGAGGAGGCCACATCGCGGAAGGTAGGTGGTGCAGAGATATGATTTGGGGGAGAAACTGATCTTGGGTGCTGCAGAGGGGAGGGGGAGCCCTGGTCATGGAGAGAGAGGAGTGCACAGGGGATAACATAAGGAAAACACTTCCCCAAAACCATTAACTTGGAAAATAAGAGGGGCAGATTTTCATGAGTTTTTGCAACCATCAAGAATCAAAAACTGGAGTTTTAGAGGTCTGTGGTTTGGATGGTATAATGCTCTGAGGGCACTGCGGTGCTCCTGTAGAGAAGGCAGGCAGGTAATCTGGGGGCAAAGAGCACAACCTGTGGATCACCTAAGATGTACTGGGAGAGACAGTTCCACCTTCCTGGAGTGCATCTGAGAGAGGTGGCATGACAGGCACCATTTCCCTCTCCTGCCCCTCAGCATAGGCACAGAGACACCTGCTGAGGGTAGCTACCCAGAACACTGGCTCTTTACTACTCTTTGCTCCAAACCCGTTGCTCCTGTGCCCTGGTGTGACTGCCCTTCTGAGTCAAGCCTGCATCAATCCCAGTGTGATGAGACCCTTCCCCAGAGGACCAGCGCTGGTCCCCACCACACCAGGTCCCTAAAGTTTGGACTTTTAAACCTCAGTTGGCCTGGCTGGAATAGAGCCCGAAGTGCACTGTGCTGGTCCAGGTCGGCAAGCAACCCAGACGTAGACAGTGGGAAAACAGTGATCTGAAAAACAACTACAGCACATGAATGGAAATTATTTGCAATTCTGGGAGGGCTTCTCTGACAGCAACGAGCCAGACTCTCCTCTGCTGGGACAAAGGAGCTGACTAGCAATATGTCCCTCTCCTTTTCCGCAGCATAAACTAACGTCAGCAAACAGCACAGTGCCAATACTGGCTCTCTCACCTGCTTACACCAACTCCCCCTCCCCTTCATTCTGCTGGTACTGCTTTTCATGGGCAAGTGTGCCTAAGAACCAGCACAGGCGGCCCCTTCCCCAGAAGACCAGTGCAAACCCCTGAACACATTATGTCTACTGATAATAGAGTTCTTCAGAGCTTCAGTTCTAGTGGAAATACCATCGGGTCTTTTCTAACAAGCAGACCAGAGCACACCTAATTAAAATTTGCCACGCTCTGGCCAAGGTCCAAACACTCCCCACTACAGACAAGGAGAACCTCTGTGGAAGACTGTCCTGAAGGATAGAGCAGCCATAACAGAAGCAAGAGTGTATGCAACATACACCAGAGACACTTCTTGAAGCATCAGGCCCTGGACATTATATGACATCTTCTTCATAAAGCCATTACTCTCAGGAGCAGGAAACATACAGGCTTTCCCTAAAACACAGAAGAAATCTTGACAAAATGCAAATGTGGAGGAATTCATCCCAAAAGAAAGAACAAGTAAAGGTCACAGCCAGGAACTCTAATTGAAATGGATATAGTTAGTATGCCTAAGTCAGAATTTAAAGCAACAATCATAAAGATACTAGCTGGGTTTGAGAAAATCATAGATGACACCAGGGATTCTCTTACTGCAGCATTAAAAGAGCTTAAAACCAATCAGGCCAAAATGAAAAATGCAAAACGAAGATTTTAAACTGACTGGATGTAATGACCACAAGGATGGAAGAAGCAGAGTAACAAATAAGTGATATACAAAATAGAATTTTGGAAAATAATGAAGCCGTTTAAAAAAGGGAAACAAAAATCTTGGATCATGAAACTGGATTTCATGAACTCAGTGACTCAATGAAGTCCCAGAAGAAGAAGAGAGAGTAAGAGCGGCAGAAGGTTTATTAAAAGAAATTATAGCTGAAAATTTTCCTAATCTGGGGAAGGAAACAGACATCCAAATCCGGGAAGCACAGAGAACTCCTATCAAAATCAACAAAACCAGGCCACCAACCATCTCTATATTGCAAAATATAGAGATAAAGAAAAAAACCCTAAAAGCAGGAAGACAAAAGAAAGTCCCTAACTTACAAGGGAAGACACATAAGGTTAGCAGCACATCTCTCCACAGAAATTTGGCAGGCCAGAAGACAGTGCAATGATATATTCAACATGCTGAATGGGAAAAATATGCTGCCAAGAATATTCTATCCAGCAAGGCTATCATTCAGAATAGGAGAGAGAAAGTGTTCCCCAGATAAACAAAAACTAAAGGAGTTCATGTCCACTAAACCAGCCTTGCAAGAAATACTAAAGGGGAGTCTTTGGTAAAAAGACTAGAAAGGAACAGAGAAAACCTCCAGAAACAACAACAAAAGAAACAATAAAATGGTACTAAATTCATATCTATAAATAATTACTCCAAATGTAAGGGGACTAAATGCTTCAATCAAAAGCCATAGGGTATCAGAATGGATAAAAAACAAGACCCATCTATATGCTGCCCAAAAGAGACTCATTTTAGATACCTGCAGGTTAAAAGTGAGGGCATGGAGAAACATTTGTCATGCAAATGGATGTCAAAAGAAAGCCAGAGTAGCAGTACTTATATCAGACAAACTAGATTTTAATTTAAAGACTGTATGTAACAAGAGACGAAGAAGGGCACTACATCATAACAAAGGGGTCTGCCCATCAAGGAGATCTGTTATAAAAACAGACACATAGATCAATGAACAGAATAGAAAACCCAGAAATACACCCACAAGTATATGATCAACTAATCTTCCACAAAGAAGGAAAGCATATCCAATGGAAAAAGGACAGTCTCTTCAGCAAATGGTGTTGGGAAACCTGGACAGCAACATGCAAAAGAATGAAACTGGACCACTTTCTTACACCATTCAGAAAAACAAATTCAAAATGCATTAAACACCTAAAATGTGAGACCTGAAATCATCAAAGTCCTTGAAAGAACATAAGCGGTAAGTAACCTCTTGACATTGGCCCTAGCAACTTCTAACTCGATACATCTTCTGAGGCAAGGGAAACAAAAGCAAAAATAAACTATTGGGATTTCATCAAGATAAAAATTTTCTGCACAGTGAAGGAAACAACAAAAGTAAAAGCAGTCTTCAGAATGTGAGAAGATATTTGCAAATGACATAACTGATAAAGGGTTCTTATCCAAAATCTATAAAGAACTTATAAAATTTAACACCCAAAAAGCGAATTATCCAGTTAAAAAGTGGGCAGAATAATATTCCATTGTATATATGGACCACATCTTCTTTATCCATTCGTCTGTTGAAGGGCATCTCGGCTCCTTCCACAGTTTGGCTAATATGGACATTGCTGCTATGAACATTGAAGTGTATATGGCCCTTCTTTTGACTACGTCTGTATCTTTGGGGGAAAAAAAGGTGGGCAGGAGACATGAATAGACATTTTTCCACAGAAGACATACAGATGCCTAACAGACACATGAAAAGATGCTCAGCATCACTCATCATCAGGAAAATACAAATCAGAACTACAATGTGATATCACCACTCTCACACCTGTCAATGGCTAAAATTAGGAACACAGGAAACAACAGGTTTTGGTGAGGATACAGAAGAAAGGGTAACTTCTTACCCTGTTGGTGGGAATGCAAACTGGTGCAGCCACTCTTTTTTTTTTTTAATTTATTTAAATTCAACTAGCCAATCATCATTAGTTTTTGGTGTAGTGTTCAATTAGTTGCGTATAACACACAGTGCTCATCACTCTTGAAAACAGTATGGAAGTTCCTCAAAAAGTTAAAAATAGAACTACCCTACAATCCAACAATTGCACTCCTAGGTATTTGCCTAAAGGATATAACAATACTGATTTGAAGGGATACATGCACCCCAATGTTTATAGCAGCATTATTAACAATAGCCAAATTATGGAGAGAGCCCAAATGCCCATCGACTAATGAATGGATAAAGAAGATGTGGTGTATATATACAGTGGAATGTTACTCAGCTATAAAAAAAGAATGAAATCTTGCCTTTTGCAATAACATGCATGGAGCTAGAGAGTATTATGCTAAGTGAAATAAGTCAGAGAAAGACAAATACCATATGATTTCACTCATATGGAGAATTTAAGAAATAAAATAGGTGAACATAGTGGGAAAAAGAGAGGTAAATGAAGAAACAAACTTAAATATAGAGAATAAACTGAGTGCTGCTAGAGGGGAGGTAGGTGGAGGGATGGATTAAATGGGTGAAGGGTATTAAGGAGGGCATTCTTGATGAGCACTGGATGTTGTATGGAAGTGATGAATCACTAAACCCTACACGTGAAACTAATATTACACTGTTAACTAACTGTAGTTTATGTAAAACTTGGAAGAAGAAAAAAGATATACTTGTTTCTAAACCTAAAGAAAAAAAAATCATTCCCAAAATTGGATCATGTGTCAGTCAGTATTCTCATAAGAAACAGAACAGAGAAATAGAAGCAATAGGATGTTTGTATCTGTGTGTGTGTATGTATTTGTATCCATATATATGTACAGAGAGATTTATATTAAGAATTGGTACATGTGAGGGGCGCCTGGGTGGCTCAGTCGGTTAAGTGTCTGACTCTTGGTTTTGGTTCAGGTCATGATCTCAGGGTTGTGAGATTGAGCTCTGCATTGTGCTCCACTCTGGGTATGGAGCCTGCTTGGGATCATCGCTCTCCCTCTGCCCCTCCCCCCCCACATGCTCTCTCTCTCTTAAAAAAAAAAGAAGAAAGAGAGAGAGAGAAAGAAAGAAAGAGAGAGAGAGAAGGAGAGAGAGAAGAAAGAAAGAAAGAAAGAAAGAAAGAAAGAAAGAAAGAAAGAAAGAAAGAAAGAAAAAAAAGAAAGAAAGAGAAAGAAAAAGAAAGAAAGAAAAAGAATAGGTTCATGTGATTGTTCAGGCAGGTAAGTCCAAAATCTGTAGGGCAAGACAGCAGCCTGGAGAAGAAGCAGAGAATTGATACTGCTGCTCGAGCCTGAAGGCATTCCCTCTTCCTTGGGGAATCTCAGTCTGTTTTTCTTCTAAGGGCTTTAACTAATTGAATGAAATCCATCCGCATTACAAGGTGTAATCTGCTTTACTTAAAATCTACTGATTTAGATGTTAACTGCATCTAAAGATTACCTTCATAGCAACATCTAGACTAGTGGGTTTTTTTTTAAGATTTTATATTTATTTAGGAGTGAGAGAGAGCATGAGCCGTGGGGAGGGGCAGAGGGAGAGGGAGAAGCAGACTCCCCACTGAGCAGGGAGCCTGACACGGGGAGTCGAAGGCAGATGCTTAACCAACTGAGCCATCTAGACACCCCTAGATTAGTGTTTGACCAAAAGTCTAGGTACCATAGCCTAGCCAAGTTGACACATAAAATTAATCATCATAACATTATAACATCATTTGTTATTGATTTAAGAACTCTGGAGTTAGGCAGTTCTAAGTTGCAATCAGTGGCCTCTAGATATTTTCTCTATGATTCTCTTCGACTTTGCATTAAGGTCATAACATGATTGTCACCGCTCAACACATCACACCCTCACATATTTGCATCTTAATCAGGAAGGAAATAAAAGGGCTTTTTTCATATGACCTATTCTGTCTTTTATCCAGAGAGAAAAATGTCTTCCTAAAGCCACCTTCGGATTTCCCCTTTTATCTCATTGGCAAGAACAGAGTCATAGGTCAAATTTTAGGCAATAATTGAAAAAGAGAAACTGAAGTACTAAGATTTCCCCTTGGTCTTGCTTTCCCAGAGAACATTGCTACCTGCCTGATATCCGAAGAAACACTAAGGAATAAGAAGGATGGCTGTTAGGTCGGCAATAAAAAGTGACTGCCATAATGGCCTTTTAAATATAGAGATTTTGGACCCTAACCAAAAACCTCTGGAATATGCACAAAGGTCAGGAAATAGTAAAATTCTGGTTATCTGCCTGCAGTAGTTTTCATGTAATAACCACAGAAGAGGTTTTTTTCATATCTTGTCTTCCGAGGAGAGAGGGAGAGCCAAAGAGGGAAAGTGACTCCTCCAATGTCTCATAGTAAGCTAGTGGCAGAGCTAGAATTAGAACCCATATTCTTTTGATTCATGCTCTTTGTATCACATTTGGTCCTGGATTCAGAATATCTTAATCACTTTAAAAATTATATGGATGGGCACCTGGGTGGCTCAGTTGGTGTGTCTGCCTTCGGCTCGGGTCATGATCCAGGGTCCTGGAATCAAGCCCTGTGTTGGACTCCCTGCTCGGTGGGGAGCCTGCTTCTCCCTCTCCCACTCCCCTTGCTTGTGCTCTCCCTCTCTCTCTCTGTCAAATAAATAAACAAATAAATAAAATCTTTAAAAAAATTATATGGAAATTTTTCCTACCTATATAACATAGCCATGTTGTGGTTTTCCAGTTAAAAATTTAACATAATTTGACTTACTGTTTTCCATTCATATTGTAGTTTATATTTGGTAGTAGAAGGGACTTTCAAAGGTATAAGTCTAATGTCACTTTACAAATGAGGAAACAGAGGCTTACATGACTGACCCTAGAGGCAAAGCTTGTTAGTGGGGGAAATGGGACCAGAACCCAGGTCATCCTACTCCTATTCAGGTGTAATTATACTTCCCTTCAAAGGTATTCCATAATTATGATATATTAGACAGAGCTCAGCTTTACTGTGTATACTCTAATCACTTATAATATTATTGACATCCTTGAAAATTCAAGTAGGGCAGTACTGCTGTGTTAACTTTGTAGGCTCAAAGTCATGCCTCTTCTTTAACCCTTCCCTACTTCAGTCATTTCCCTTCAGACAGAACCAGGTGCACCTATGTGCACCACAGTTTCCTTATTTGGAAAAAAAAAATTAGGGGAATGAGTGACATAGTTCAGACATTTTACTTCTGAAGTTCTATAAACCATACAAACAAGATTGGAACCAATAGCTGGGTCTATAGATTGCCTGTCTGAAAATCAAGGAGTCCCTTTTTAATTTAAGCCAATATCTATCCAGACAACTTAATTAATAGAACTTTTTGTTTCCTCGCCTGTTTTAACCAAAACAGGTATCTAAGGATTCTGTCTTTTAACTGGCATTATGTCATCAGTCCTAACAGGCACAACAGTCCTTGAGGAGGTCTACATTCCAAAGCCAGATTTCCCCTGAAAAGGCTCTCCAGGAAATGAGTCTCCACACAGTAGAGTATACTTTCCCAAGATGGCATGTCCAAAGATTTTTTCTTTTGCTTAGTTATTTGTGTAGCTTTTGTGTGTGAGAGAGGAAATGTACTGAGCTGCTTCTTACATACTTCTCTCTTATATATAAGCAGTTGACATTATTAGGCAGTAACAGTGAAAAAACAACTTTAAGCCCAAACTACAGTTTTCTACATTGTCTCTTTTCAGCTTTGCAATAACTCTATGATATAGGTACTATTATTATCTTCATTTTGCATATGAGGAAATTGAGAGGCAGGGAAATAAGAACCTTAAGTAAGCTGGTACTTGATTCAAGGGTAAATTCTCATACTGGGAAATAAAGGGAAATTGTTGCTAGATGAAGTTACCTGCTGAAATGAATGACAATTTAATTTGGCCTCCAATTTTTATTCCCTGGAGAAATGTATCATGGCCACAAAATACTTTTCTGGGAACTCTAGAAAACCTTCTGTATTCGTTAGCTATTGCATTAAGAATTCTGCATAACAAAATACTCCCAACCTCAGTGGAATACAACATTAAGCATTTATTTCTAGCTCACACATCTATGTGTTGATTGTGGTAGCTCTGTTGACCTCAAATGGGTTTAAATGGCTTGGCTAAGACCATAAGTGCTATTTAGTTCTGCTCCATGTGGCTATTTTTCAAAGACTGGGGGTACTGGGGCATATTCTTCTCATGATGAGGGCAGAAGTCCATAGTGGGTAAGCAGAGAAATGTGAGGTCTTTTAAAGTTTTAAAACTCTCACACTGTTACTTTCTCATCAATTCCACTGGCCAAAACAAGCTGTATAGCCTAACATCAGTTCAGCAGTACAGTAATTTCTGCCTCTAGTGGGAGGACTGCAAAGTTACATGACTAAGTAGAATGGCACAGGGAAGGGGGAAGATTTGGGAACAGTAATTCAATCTACCATGACCTGGCTAAGCATTAGTGGTGATAGAGTCAGAAGGTGAGAGTTAGAAAAGATCTTTTGATGGAAACAAAGAGATGTAGTAAGAAGAGCCTTGGGGTCAGGATATTTGGGTTTGAGTACTAACCTTGACACTACTTGGTAGGACTTTGATGAAGTCATTTTTTTCTTACGATATTTCAACATTAAGAGTTTATGAAGCCTCTTTATTAAGTATTTCATTTTCTAGATAAATTGCTGAAACAAGAGGGGTGAAGTCATTAGCCTGATTTCAAATAGCTAGGTAGAAGCAGAGCCATGACTAAAACCTAGGGTTCTATTTTATTCCTATGTATTCATCACTACAGAAAAGGAAATATTTGGAGGTGGTGTGAAGAGAGTTTTCAGCCCCCCTCCTTTCCTCATGAAATTGAAGTTGTTTTACTGTGATTCCATTTCCCACAGTGCAACGCTCATGTTTTCCATTTCTTCCAAGGGCTGAACAAGAGGAAGTAGTCCGAAGTCATAATAGGAGGGATTGGAGTTGAAGCTGAGATGGTTACTTCCTAAATGAACAGCATTTAAATGCTGTATGTTAGGGAAACTGTTAACATTGCTTTCCTCAAAGATCTTTCAGAAAGGCATCTGCTGCTATGTGATATGTTAAGGGGAGTTACTGTCAAAGCAGCAAAGTGGGGTAGATATGATTCATGACCTCTTGTAATTTTGTGGTACTACAACTCTGTATGTATAGTTGTTTAATCGTTAAACATTTACATAGTGCTTATTTTGTGCCAGATACTCTTCTAAGTACTCTACAGGTATTAAAGTACTTAATTCTCAAAACTAGCCTATGAGGTAGAGACATTTATTCCTCTTTTAAAGATTAAAATAAACATTTGCTACAACATCGATGGGCCTAGAGGGTATAATGCCAAGTGAAATAAGTCAGTCAGAGAAAGAAAAATATCATATGGTTTCACTCATATGTGGAATTTAAAAAAACAAAAGAAAAGAACAAACTAACAAAAGAAGACAAACAAGAAAAGACTTAAATACAGAGAACAAACTGGTGGCTGCCAGAGGGGAGGTGGGAGGGTGATGGGTGAAATAGATAAAGGGAGTTAAGAGTACACTTATCTTGATGAGCACTGAGTAGTGTATAGAGTTGTTGAATTATTGTACACCTGAAATTAATATAACACTATGTTAATTATACTTTAATAAAAAAGGAAAAATAAACAGTAACAAAACAAGCAGAAACAAAAGTATAAGGCACAGGGAGGTTACATAACTCTCACAGTCATGTACTGGAAAGGAACAGAACTGGTACTTGAACCCAGGTAGTGTGGTTCCATGGTCCATGTCCTTAACTACTGTGCTATGCAGTACCAAGAATCAAGGCACAGGGCAGTATCAAGGCACACAGAACTCACAACTGAACAGACCATCTCTGCTATTTTCACTGGTTCTGTGAGATGAGAAATTCTTTCACCACTCTGAGCCTCAGTTTCATCTGTAATACGTAGATGATAATTATACACTACCTCACAGGGTTGTTGTGAGCATTAAATGAGATAGTGTATAAAACATGCTTGGGACTGAAACATTAGTTCAATTTTAGTGAATTACTTCTATCAGTTTTAAAATGTCTTTCTAAGTATTCTTTTTCTTTTTTAAAGATTTTATTTATTTATTTGAGAGAGAGAGAGAGAGAGAAAGAGCACAAGAGGGGGGAGTGGGAGAGGGAGAAGCAGACTCTCTGCTGAGCAGGTAGCCTGATGCGGGACTCGATCCCGGGACTCCAGGATCATGACCTGAGCCAAAGGCAGTCGCTTAACCAACTGAGCCACCCAGGCGCCCGTCTTTCTAAGTATTCTTTTCAACCCTTTATAACCTTAGTTTGTTTGATTTATCCACATGATTTATTCTTTAGCAGCTCTGTAAGATGATTTGGTATTGCCATCTCCGTTTGACACAAGGCAAAAACAATGAGGCAATTTCCCTCGGGGAAGAGATTAGAAGCCAGTGATCCCATATGTCTTGGCTGTCTGAAAAGTTGCTGAGCTGTGCCATCTCCTTTTTCCTAGGTTATCTTTACCTTAAAAATGGTACCGAATATGAATTTTATCTGTAGTGTTGAGAATAAATCTTATATTATGGTTTTGAGTTTGCTAATTTATGTTCATTATTTCTTCTCTGAACCCCCAACAAGAAATTATTAAATCGTTTCTGGTGCCCTTGTGAAGAAGGGCCTGAGTATGTTGCTAAATACCAGAGTCCCATATCTGTAGACAGGAGCACCATCCTCCTATACAAAGAATAATACACTATCTACAAAAAGCTCACATCCCAGCATGTGCTGCATGCTGGGGTCCCCAGGGAATGTGCAAGTGGGTGGAGGAGTTATATAAGCTCATATCCCCTTCCAAGAGGAAGGAAGAGAAGGACAACAGCTGTCCACTCCATAGCTGGTCTTGCCAGCCCAAATGATCCCAGCTTCATTAGGCCAGAGAAGGAGCCTCCTCAGCACATTAGAAGGGAGATTTCCTGAACCAGATCCAATGTCTTAAACCTTTGGCAATTTATGTTAACTTCCTCTAGCTAGGACAGAAGTTTGTTGGCTCAGGCTGTCTGGACATAGTGTTCTCTAGGCATTTTGTATGGTCTTCATCTAGTTGCTCATCTATAGGAAGCTCTCATGGTGGAAGAGTTCAAAGCCTACATTACACTCAGACTTTTGGTTGGACAGTTGCTCTTGCCTCAGTGTCAACTTCAATCCACTAGACTAAAAGTATATAAATAAGAAAATCTGCAAGGACACATAAGAAGCAGCAATCTTTGTTAAGTGATTTGTTCTTAACTTACTCCAATTCTCTTTATTTGTGGAAGATGTTGTCACCACATTAATTAACTTCAGCATTTCTTTTTACAACTGAAAGGAATATTGGACTTTTGGGGGTACATCTCTTGTCCTTGCTGGACTTATGAGGGTCTTGAAGGCTGGCTTACTCTTCAAAATTCCCTCTGAGCTGAGCCCATGCTTTGTACAAACTCAGCTACTATATTTATAGCTAGAACAGATAAAATAATTTTATGACTGGAATGTTGAAATTATACTTAAGAAACAAAACTGGAGAAGAAAAGGAAAACTGTTTGCCTATGGACTTAATTCTTACGATGATTTATTCTCATAATGTTCTTCTATAACAATTTTACTGTGTGTAAATGGTATTATAGCATCTTCATATTAAAATGGTACAGTGACAGTATTTCTAATTATTGGATGTACTAGAATGACTAAAATATTAATATAATATATATAATTCTGTTCATAACAAATCCTTCTTCCTTCCTTTTGTTTGTCCATCTCCTTTTCTTTTTCCCATTCTTTTTTTATTCTCACATCTCTTTCTCACTCAGCATTTACTGAGTGCCTGCTCTTTACCACACACTGCAATTTATTTATCTCGGGGAGTACAGAGATAAATAAAATATAGTTCCTGCTCTCAAAGATCTCACAGTGTAGACCAGCAAACAGACAATTACAGTACACTCTGTTCAGTTCTGTTACTATGTACACAGTGCTGAGGGAGCACAGGAGGAACCCCAAACCCAGACTAGGACATGAGGCATGGAGGAAGGCTTAGAAAAGACGCCTTGGAGGGGCGCCTGGGTGGCTCAGTTGGTTAAGCATCCAACTCTTGATTTCAGCTCAGATCATGATCTCAGCGTTGTGAGATCAAGCCCCACATGAGGCTCTGTGCTGGGTGTGGAGCCTGCTTAAGATTCTCTCTCCCTGTGCCCCCCCCTCGTCAAAAAAGAAAAAAGAGGGGCACCTTGGTGGCTCAGTCGTTAAGCATCTGCCTTTGGCTCAGGTCATGATCCCAGGGTCCTGGGATTGAGCCTCGCATCAGGCTCCCTGCTTAGCGGGAAGCCTGCTTCTACCTCTCCCACTCCCCCTGCTTGTGTTCCCTCTCTCACTGTGTCTCTCTCTGTCAAATAAATAAATAAAATCTTTTTTTTTTTAAAAAGATACTATGGAGAACATGATACAGGAATGGAATCATGAAGGATGAAGTAGAGTTAGCGAGTGAATGGAGTGTGAGGAAAGAACATGCTAGGTGTTGGTCACAAGTTATGCAAAGATAGAAGACTGTCAAGGTACACATTGATCATCTCACAAAGGAGCTTGTATGTCCTGTCAAGGTGTATAAACATGCGACCAATACTGAAAGCTTTTAAGGAGGGGAATGGGGTAGATTTTACATAGTTCCTTCCATTTCTTATTGGCTGTGTGGCCTTGGGCAAGCCATTTAACTTCTCTGAAATTTGGTTTCTTCATTTGTAAAACAACCATCATCATGTTTATTGTAAGGTAACTCTGATGATTACATGGGGTTCACATGTCCAGACAATGTGTGATGTATTAGAGGTACTAAGAAATTATTTGATTCTCTTTCTTTGTACTCATCTGTGATTTCTTGCATTACATGGTAGGTTAACAAGTATATCTTGAGTACCTATTATGTGCCAGTTTCAATTCTAAGCCCTAGGAATATAGTTAAATAAGACAGTCCTTGACTTCAAGGAGCTCTGAAGTATGTACCTAACTACAATAATCACAAGACCATGGTTTCCTGTCTCCTCTATGCCATTAGGAAACCATAAACCCACTCATTTTCTAGCCCTCTTTAAACTTCTCTCTATCCCCATCCATCTTTACCTTCTTCCCTCCCCTGTCAGACAGCATCTTGGCCCTTCTCCTACCCATTGTCTTTCCATATGAGCTTTGTATCCTATCCTCTTCACTTGTCTTTTCTTATTTGTTCCCTCTATATAGAAACATACTTAAATCTTTCCTGCATTAAACACAGTGCCCCATCCTTATCCCTAGGGTCTGGAGAGACCACAGCATAACAGTGTTGGTCCAGCCAGTGTTAGTCAAAGCACTGTAGCAACAGGAACTCAGGAGTCAGCATTATTTAGAAATGGAGATAGATGGTTTACAGATAGTCTGTTAGCAGGGTGAAAGGTGACTAGTTCAGTGGTAGGAGTGTGGGAGTGGTGGGAGTAATCAGTGTTGTCCAGAATCAGAAAGGATCTAGTTCTAGAGAACCTGATTACCAATGTAGGGACTAGGGCATAGGAAATCAGTATGGGACTCAACTGAGATGCAGGGTGAACCAGGTGGAAATCCTGATGTCTCAAATAAGACACAAAGTCAAAGTCAGGCTAGTAACCACATTGACATAGTGGTGAGTCCAGTGTGTGGGTCCACAGTTGTCAATATATCTTGCCCCATGGTAGGCCTATTCTTAGTAACTAGAGCCAACTAGACCTTTATGAGCATGTCAAATAGCCTCCACTCTTGGGAAGAGAAGGAACTGGCTGGCTAAGGTCTCACAATTTCAATAAGGAGATGTTGGAGAAAGAGCATTCATTCTAAGTAGATAAAATAACATGACAAAAGCACAGTATGAAAAGTATGGCATATTTCAAGAACATAGAATACTCTGATATGGCTAGAACATGAGTGGTTCATACAAGGAGTGCAGGATATGAGACTAGACAGTATATTGGGATGAGACTGAGGGCCTTGAATGCCAGACTAAAGAGCTTGTACTTGGTACTGAATTAAGTCTACTACTGCTATCCCATAACTGGGGTCTTGGGATCTGGTTCAGTGGTTTGCTATGTGTCCTTAAAGCATTTCCTTGATTGTTTTTTCTTATAAAATATATGATAGTTTCTTCACAAGATTGTCTTTTTTCACATTGGGAAATTGATGGCCAGAAAGTGTTTTGTTTAAGGTAACATAAGTAATAAATGGAAAAGGTGGAATTTAAACCTGGTTTAGTGCCCTTAACATAATCTAGTATAGTATTGGAGTTAGAAGCAAAGGCTTAAAGCAGCATTATCAACAATAGCCAAATTATGGAAAGAGCCCAAATATCCATCAACTGATGAATGGTAAAGAAGATGTGGTATATATATAAATGGAATATTACTCAGCCATAATAAGGAATGAAATCTTGCCATTTGCAATGACATGGATGGAGCTAGAGAGTATTATGCTAAGTGAAATAAGTCAGAGACAAATACCATATGATTTCATTCATATGTGAAATTTAAGAAACAAAACAAATGAGCAAAGGGGAAAAAAGGAAAACCCAAGAAACAGACTTTTCACTATAGAAAACAAACTGATGGTTACTGGAGGGGAGGTGGGTAGGGGATGGGCTAAATAGGTGATGGGGATTAAGAAGTGCACTTGTGATGAGCACCAGGTGTTGAATGTAAGTTTTGAATCACTAAATTGTACACATGAAACTAATATTACACTGCATATTAGCTAACTGGAATTTAAATAAACACTTAAAAAAAAAAGAAGCAAGGACTTTAGAGTCACATCTGGGTTTAAATCTTATCTCCTCCATTTCTAGCTGTGCAACCTGAAGGAAGTTAGTTCTCTGAGCCTCAGGCTCATTCTTCATCTATAAAATGGGGATAAAAATAGTAACACTCAGAGGCTTTTGTCAGGATTTAAAGAAGTAATGCACGTAAAATGCATAATATAACAACTGGCAAATGATCCTCAGTAAATGGTAACTTTATAGTATTATATATAATTTAGATAAAAATGTGATTTGCAACTATTTGCAAACGTTGCCCAGAATAGACTAAAAGGAGTTGATGTAATATACTTATGGGCAGGTAGTTCACATTAGTATTTCTAATTCAACCCAGCAGTTTGACGCTGTGGTTATATTTGGATCCAAACATAATGCTTGTTCTGCAGCTGAGGTTGCAGGTCCGTTTCATTTATTCATTCAACAGATATTTATTTGGTTCCACCATATACAAGAGACTGTTTCATATACAGTGACCCAGAAAGATGAAGTCTGTGCCCATGTGAAGCTTACATTATAATGGTGTGGCAGGGGGTGGGAGGCTGATAATTAGATAAATTATTTACTATTAGGTAAACAATTAGATAAATAATTTTAGATAGTGATAAATGCTATAAAGATAATAAAATGGATAATTTGGTAATTTGACTGGTGGGGGTAGAGATACTGGGCAACTTTAAAGGGGTTTATGCTAGAAAGCTTCTAAAAAGGTGACATTTTAGGTGTGACCCAAATGTTAAAAAAGAGCCAGCCTTGGGAAGAGCTGGAGAAAGAATATTTTAGTCATGAAAGCAGTTAGTACCAGGCTCTGAGATAAGAGAAGCTTCATTGTATGTTTAGGAAACTTGAAAGAAGTTCATTTTGGCTGGGGTGAACACTGGGGAGAGAGTGGTAGAAGATGTAGTTGGAGAAGAAGACAGGGATCAGATCATGCAGGGTTTTGTAGGTCATAGTAAGAAATGTGGATTTAATCCTAAGGGCAAGAGAACTCTTGAAGGTTTTAAGGTGAAGGAAGTGATGTGACTGATTTCTATTTTTGATAATAATAGCTTTTGTATATTAGATATAGTGATAAGGACATTACATGTATTTGGCTCATTTTAATCCTCAAATAACCCAAATGCAATAGGATACTATGTTATTTTTGTGATTATTTTGAAGAATATGACATCTGAAGTTTAGGGAGGTTAACTTTTCAAAAGTCATAAAATTCTTAATATAACCAGAATTTGAGTTTGGGTCTGTCTGATCCCTGCACCTACTATTTTTTTTATTGTGGTCTAAAAGAAAATATATTTCTATAACAGAATTTGCCATTTTAATCATTTTTAAGTGCACAGTTGAGTGATATTGATTACATTAAAAATTATGTGCACCCAACACCACTACATAATTCTAAAACCCTTTCATCATTCCACATACAAACTCTGTAGCCAATTAACACCTTTCTGTCCTCTCTTCAGCTCCTAATAAACTCTAAACTACTTTGTATCTCTATGAACTCTATAAACTTTTGTATTCTACATACTTCATATAAGTGGAATCATACAATACTTGTCTTTTTGTCTGACTTACTTCACTTAGCATAATGTTTTCAAGGTTCATCCATGTTGTAGCATGTATCAGAATTTCATTCATTTTTATGGTTGAATATTACATTGTATGTATATACCACATTTTGTTTATTCAGTCATCCATGGTTGAACACTTGGGTGGTTTCCAGCTTTTGGCTATTGTGAATAATTCTATAATAAACAATGGCAACCAAGTATCTGTTTGAGTCCCTGTTTTCAGTTCTTTCAGATATATACTCAGGAGGGGCCATACATTATTAATTGTATGTTTAAATTTTTGAGGAAATGACAAAATGTTTTCCAAGGTGACTCTACCACTTTACATTCCTTTTGGCAGTGCACAAGGTTTCCAATTTCTCCACATTCTTGCCGACACTTGTTATTTTCCATAATTTTTAAAAATTATAGCTATCCAGGTAGGTATAAAGTGGTATCTTGTGGTTTTGATTTGCATTTTTAATGACTAATGATGATGAGCATCGTTTCTTGTATTTATTGCCATTTGTGTATCTGGAGACATGGAGAAAAGTTTATTCAAGTTGTGCCCATATATTTTTGCTCATATTTTTTAAATAATTGAGTTATATGTCTGAGTGTTGTTCAGTGCAAGAATTCTTTATATATTCTAGATACTGGACCTTTATCAGATGTATAATTTGCAGATTTTTTTTTCATTCTGTAGATTGTCTTTTTACCTTCCTGACAATATCCTTTGATGCACAAAAGTTTTTAATTTTTATGAAATCTAATTAATATTTCTTTTGTTGCTCATGATTTTGGGGTTACATCTAATAATCCATTGCAAAATCCAAGGTCATGAAAATGTAGCTCTATATTTTCTTCTAAGAGTTTCATGATTTTGGCTATTATATTTAGGTTGTTGATTCATTTTGAATTAATTTTTGTATAAGGCATGAGGCAGGGGTCCAAGTTTTTTCTTTTGCATATGGAAATCCAGTTGTCCTAGCACCATTTGTTGAAGACACTATTTATTTCCCCATTGAATGATATTGATATCCTTGTCAAAAATCATTTGGCCACATATATATGAGTTTACTTCTAGATTCTCATTTCTATTCCCTTGCCAGTACCACATTGTTTGGATTACAGTAGTTTCATAGTAACTTTTGAAACTGGAAAGTGTAAGTCCTCCAATTTTGTTCTTTTTCAAAAATATTTTGGCTGTTCAAGGCCCCTTACAATTTCATATAAATATGAGGATCACTTTTTACATTTCTTCAATAACTGTTGGATTTTGATAGAGATTGCATTGAATCTGCAGATCAATTTTGGTAGTACTGTCATCCTAACAATATGATCCAAGAACACAGGGTATCTTCCCATCTATTTGGGTCTTCTTCAGTTTCTTTCATCAATATTTTGAGGATTTAAGTGTAAAAGTCTTTCAACTCCTTTGTTAAATTTATTTCTAGGTAATTTAATCTTTTGGATACTATTGTAAATGGAATTGTTTATTAATTTTCTTTTTCAGATTGTTCATTGCTGGTGTATTGAAACACAACTGATTATGTACCCTGCAACTTTGCTGAATTCATTTATTAGCTCTTGTAGATTTCCTGTGGATTTTTAAAAATAAATTTGTAAATATAGAATCATGTCATTTCTGAAGAGACATCATTTCACTTCTTCCTTTCCAATATGGATGCATTTTCTTTCTTTCTTTCTTCCTTTCTTTTTTTCTTTCTTTTCTTTCTTTTTCTTTCTTTCTCTTTCTCTCTTTCTCTCTTTCTTTCTTTCTTTCTTTCTTTCTTTCTTTCTTTCTTTCTTTCTTTCTTTCTTTCTTTCTTTCTTTCTTTCTTCTTTCTTTCTTTCTTTCTTTCCTCTCTCTCTCTTTCTTTCTTTTTCTTTCTTGCCTCATTGCCCTGCTTAGAACTTCCAGTACAATGTTGAATAGCAGTTGTGAAAGAAGGAGTTCTTATCTTGTTTCTTGACCTTAGGGGGAAAGCTTTCAGCCTTTTGATATTTAATATGATGCTACCTGTGCAGTTTTAATAAATGCCCTTTATTATGTTGAGGAAGTTCCCTTCCATTCCTAAATTTCTGGGTGTTTTTATTATCAAAGGTTTTTGAATTTTGTCAGATGACTTTTTTGCATCAATTCAAACGATCATGTGTTTTTTTCATTCTATTAATATGGTGTATTAGATTGATTTTCTATTTTTATTGAAGTATAATTGACATATATTAATTTCAGTTGTACAACATAGTGATTTGACATTTATATACATTATGAAATGATCATCATGATAAGTCTACTTACCATCTGTCACCATACAGTATTATTTACAGTATCATTGTCTATATTGTCTATAGTGTACTTTACATGCTTGTGATTTATTTACTTTATAAGTGGAGGTTTGTACTTAATCTCCTTCACCTATTTTGTCCATTCTCCCAACACTTCCCCTATGGCAACCGTCAGTTCTCTATGTTTATGAGTCTTTTTCTGTTTTGTTTTGTTTCTGTTTGTTTTGTTTTTTAGATTCTACATATAAGTGAAATCACACAGTATTTGTCTTTCTCTGACTTATTTTACTTAACATAATACCATCTAGGTATGTCATGTCACAAATGCTAATATTTAATTCTTTTTATGGCTGAGTAATATTCCTGTGTGTGTGTGCGTGTGTGTGTGTGTTGTGTGTGTTGTGTGTGTGTAAAACCTCTTTGTTATCCATTCATTTACCAATGGACGCTTGGGTTGCTTCTATATCTTGGCTGTTGTAAATAATGCTACAATGAAGATAGGGGTGCATGTATCTTTTTATGTTTTAATTTTTTTTTTGGATAAATACTTTGGAAGTAGAGTTGCTGTATCATAATACAGTTCTATTTTTGATTTTTTGAGGAAACTCTGTAATGTTTTCCACAATGGCTGCACCCTTTTACGTTCCCAACAACTGTGCACAAGGGTTCCTTTTCCTCTACATCCTTGCCAACAGTTGTTATTTCTTCTCTTTTTGATTAATAGCCATTCTGACTGGTGTGAAGTGATACCTCATTGTGGTTTTGATTTGTATTTCCCTGATAATGAGTGATGTTGAGCATCTTTTCATGTGTCTTTTGGACATCTGTGTGTCTTCTTTGGAAAAATGTCTGTTCAAGCCCTCTTTCCATTTTTAATCAGATTATTGTGGTTTTTTTTTTTTTTTTTTTTTAGGTTGAATTGTATGAGTTCTTTATTTTGGGTATTAACCCTTTATATAAGATACATAGTTTATCAGATATATAATTTATAAATTTCTTCTCCAACGCAGTTGGTTGCTTTTTGTTTTGTAGACAGTTCCTTTACTGTGTGAAAGCTTTTTAGTTTGTTATAGTCCCAATAGTTTATTTTTGCTTTCATTACCCTTGCCTGAGGAGGCAGATCCAAAAAAATATATCACTAAGACTGATATCCAAGAGCTTACTATCTATGTTTTCTTTATCATATTTAGGTATTTAATCCATTTTGAGTTTATTTTTGTATATGGTGTAAGAAAGTTGTCCAGTTTTATTTTTCTGCAGTAACCTTACAGTTTCCTCAACACCATCTAATGAAGAGACAGTCTTTTCCTCATTGTAAATTTTTGTCTATTTTGCCATAGATTAACTGACCATATAAATGTGAGTTTATTTTTGGGCTCTCTATTCTTTTTTTTTAAAAAGATTTTATTTATTTATTTATTTATTTGAGAGAGAGAGAGAGAGAGAGAGAGACAGAGCTAGCAGGAGCAGGGGGGAGGGGCAGAGGGAGAGGAAGAAACAGACTCCCTGCTGAGCAGGGAGCCCTATGCAGGACTTGATCTCAGGACCCTAGGATCATGACCTGAGCCAAAGGCAGATGCTTAACCAACTGAACCAGTCAGGTGCCCTGGGCTCTCTATTCTGTTTCATGGATCTATATGACTGTTTTTGTGCCAGTACCACACTGTTTTGATTACTGTAGCTTTGTATATCTTGAAATGTGGGATTGTGATATCTCCAGTTTTGTTCTTCTTTTTCAAGATTGCTTTTGCTATTCAGGAACTTGTGTGGTTTCATATGAGTTTTAAGATTATTTGTTCTAGTTCTGTGAAAAATGTTAGTATTTTGATAGGGATTGCATTATATGTATAGATTGCCTTGGGTAGTAGGGACATTTTAACAATATTAATTTATCTAATCCATGAGCACAGTATATCTTTCATCAATGCATTATAGTTTTCAGAGTATAAGTCTTTCAACTCTTTGGTTAAATTTGTTCCTAGGTTTTTTTTTTTAATTTAATTGTAAATGGGATTGTTTCCTGCTAATTCATTATTAATACATAGAAGTACAACAGATTTCTGTATATTAATTTTGTATCTTGCAACTTTACCTAATTCACTTATTACTTCTAATAGATTTTTTGTAGAGTCCTTAGGGTTTTCTATATATAGTATCATATCATCTGCAAACAGTGAGTTTTACTTCTTTTCAATCTTGATGCCGTTTACTTCTTTTTCTTGTCTAATTGCTGTGGCTAGGACTTACAGTACTATGTTTTATAAAAGTGATGAGAATGAACATCCTTGTCTTGCTCCTGATCATACAGGAAAAGTTTTCAGCTTTTCACCATTGCATACAGTGTTAGCTGTGACTTTGTAATGTATGACCTTTATTATGTTGAGATATGTTCCCTCTATAGCCACTTTGTTAAAAGTTTTAAATTTTAAATAGATGTTGAATTTTATTGAATGCTTCTTCTGCATCTGTTGAGATCACATGATATTTAGCTTTCATTTTGTTAATGTTTTATATCATGTTGATTGGTTTGCAGATATTGAACCACCCTTGCATCCCAGAAATAAATCCCACTTGATCATAGTATATGATGATTTTAATGTGTTATTTAATTCAGCTTGCTAATATTTTGTTCAGGATTATTTGCATCTATGTTCATCAGGGATATGGACTTCTAAATTTTTTTTCATCTCTCTCTGGTTTTGTTATCAAGGTAATGTTGGCCTCATAGAATAATTTTGAAAGCATTCTTGACTTTTCAATTTTTTTTTTTAATTTGAGAAGAATAGGTATTTACTCTTAATTAAATGGTAAAATTCATCTGTGAAGGCATCTAGTTCTTGACTTTTGTTTGTTGGGAGTTTTTTGATAACTGATTCAGTTTTACTACTAGTAATCAGTCTTTTCAGATTTTCTATTTTTTCCTGAGTCATTCTTGGAAGATGTATATTTCTAGGAATTTATTCATTTTTTTATAGGTTGTCCAATTTGTTGGCATATGATTTTTCCTAATAGTCTATTTTTTTTTTGTATTTCTATGATGTCTGCTTCAACTTCTTTCATTTTGAATTTTATTTATTGGAGCCCTCTTTCTGTTTTCCTTGATGATTCTGGCTAAAGGTTTATAAGTTTCATTTATCTTTTTAATGAACCAGCTTTTAGTTCCATTGGTCTTCTTTATTGTGTTTTTAATTTCTATTTTATTTATTTTCACTCTGTGCTTTATTATTTCCTTCCTTCCACTAACTTTGGGCTTCAGTTGCTTTTCTTTTTTTTAGTTACTTTGGGTGCAAGGTGAGGTTATTTATTTGAGATTTTTCTTATTTCTTGAGGTAGGCCTGTTTCACTATAAACTTCCCTCTTGGGATGTTTTGCAGCATCCCATAGATTTTGTAATGCTGCATTATCATTTTCATTTGTCTCACAAGGCATTTTTTGATTTCCTCTTTGATTTCTTCCTTGACCAATTGTCTAGTATCGTGTTGTGTATCCTTCATGTGTTTTTGTTTTTTCCAGTTTTTCCCTTGTAATTGATTTCTATTATCATACCATTGTGGCTACAAAAGTTGCTTGATATGATTTCAGTCTTTTTAAATTTATTGAGACTTATTTTGTGGCCTAACGTGATCTATCCTGGAGAATGTTCCATGTGAACTTGAAAAGAATGTGTATACTGTTATTTTTGCATGGAATGTTCTCTATACATGTATTGGTCCATTTGGTCTAATGTGTTATTTAATACCAAGATTTCCTTATTGATTTTTTATCTGGATGGTCTATACATTGATTTAAGTGGGATATTAAAATCCCCCTTTATTAATGTATTGCTGTCAGTTTCTCCCTTTAGGTCTGTTAATATTTTCCTTATATATTTACTGCCCCTTTTTGTGTGCATGTCTATTTATAAATGTTATATCTTCTTGCTGAATTGACCCCTTTATCACTATGTAGTGCCCTTCTTTTTTTAAATTCCAGTCGTTGTTTTAAAGTATGTTTTCTCTGATATGAGTATAGATAGCTACACCAGCTTTCTTTTTGTATGCATTTGCATGGAAGATCTTTTTTCATCCCTTCACTTTCAGTCTGTGTGTGTCTTTATATCTGAAGTGAATCTCTTGTAGGTAGCATATAAATGGATCTTGCTTTTTTATCCATTCAGCCACCCTGTGTCTTTTGGTTGGAACATTTAGTCAATTTTTATTTAAAATAATTATTAATATGTATGTACTTACTGCCATTTTGTTCATTATTTTCTGGTTGTTTTTGTAGTTCTTCCTTGATCCTTTCTTCTCTTGCTCTCTTCCTTTGTGATTAAATGATTTTTTTAGTGCTGTGTTTGTATTCCTTTCTCTTGTGTGTGTGTGTGTGTGTGTGTGTATTATAGGTCTTGGGGTTTTGGCTACCATGATGTTTATATATAACAATCTATGTATACAACAGTCCATTTGATGTTGATGGTCGCTTAAGTTTGAATGCGTTCTAAAAGCACCACAGTTTTACTCCCTCCCCCACTGAGACTGTGTTTTTCTAACCATATTTTAAATCTTTATTTTGTGTATCTATAAACTAATTATTGCAGAGATAGTTGGTTTTGCTACTTATGTCTTTTGACCTTCATACTAGCTTATAAATGGTTGTCATTACCTATATGTTTGCTTTTAAAAGTGGGATATTTTTTTCTTTCATAATTTTCTTCTAGCAATAGCCTTTTTTTTGCACTTCAAGAAGTCTTTTTAACATTTCTTCTAAGGCTAGTTTAATGTTGCTGAAGTTCTTTAACTTTTGTTTTTCTAGGAAACTATTTTTCCTTTAATTTAAAATGACAGTCTTGCTGGGTAGAATATTCTTGGTTTTAGGTTTTTTCCTTTCTCCACTTTGAATTGATGATCATTCCACTCTCTCTAGCCTGCAAGGTTTAATGCTGACAAATTAGCTGATAGTTTTATGGGGATTCCCTTATACATAACTAGTTACTTTTGCTGCTTTTAAGGTTCTCTTTCAGTTTTGACATTTTAATTGTAATGTGTCTTGATGTGGACCTCTGTGGCTTCATCTTGTTTGGGGCTCTCCATGTTCGTGGACCTGGATGTCTGTTTCCTTCCACATATAGGTAAGTTTTCAAGAACATTTCTTCTAATATATGTTCTTCCCCCTTTTTTCTCTATTCTGCTTCTTGGACCCCCAAATGTGAATGTCAGTATACTTAGTGTTGTCTCAGAGGTCCCTTAAGCTATTCTCATTTTTTAAAATTCTTTTTTTATTTTTACTATTCCATTTGGGTGACTTCTACTAACCTGTCTTCCAGATTGCTGATCTATTCTTCTGCATCATCTAACCTGGTATCGATTCCCTCTAGTATATATATATTTTCATTTCAATTATTGTACTCTTCAGCTCTGATTTTTTTTCTTATATAACTTCTGCCTCTTTGTTGAAGTTCTCACTGTATTTATCCATTCTTCTCCTGAGTTCCCTTCACATCTTTATGACCATTATTTTGACCTCTTTAGCAGGTTGATTAATAATCTCTGTTTCATTTAGTTTTTTTCTGAGCTTTTGTCTTGTTCTTTTGTTTGGAACATATTATTCTGTCTTCTCATTTTGCCTGACTCTCTTTGTTTCTATGAATTAGGTAGATCAACTGTATCTCCCAGTCTTGAAGGAGTATGCATATTTACAATGTGTCCTGAACATCACAGAAGTGCAATCTCCCCCCGTCACAAGAACCAGGCACTCCAGAGGTGTTCCCTTTGTGGGCTCCATACACTCTTCTCTTGTACTGGGCTATGATTAGTGTGGGTGTGCTGGTGGGCAGGACTGGCCCCCAAACTGGCTGGCTGCAATACCTGCTATGGCTGTGATTGCGCTGGTAGGTGGGGCTGGATTCCAATGAGGCTAGCTAAGAGGCCTGGCTGTGGTTGCTGAGGTCATAGTTTTGGGTGGGGTTAGCCCTCCACCACAGCTGGCTGCATGGCCTGGCCATGACTGTTGCAGGCATGCTGGTGGGTGGGGTTGATACCCCTCAGTGATGGGAATGTTTTCGGATGTTGTGGTTCTAGGTGGTGGCCCCTTACCTGGTATGGTAGGCCAGGAGCTTCTTTGGGAGAATATTGTTCATGACCAAGTCCACCTGCTGTGTTTGGCAGCATGAGAGGCACTTTGAGGAGACCCCAGTTTCAGTTGTGACCTCCTGCCTGGTTTGGTGGGTCAGGAGCCACTTTGCAGGAGTTGCTAGTTCCAGCCAAGCTTTCCCACAGGGTGTGGTATAGCAGGAGCAGCTTTGGAGGTACATCTGCCAGGGCAGGCAGGTGGAGTGTGGTGGGTTCACAGGGGAATGTTGGGGCAGGGCAAATGATGCTAACAAAATAAATGGAGACTTTCAGGAATGGCACCCTCCAGTGCTGGGCCAGGTAGGTAGAAAGAAAGTTTAAAAAAAAAAAAAAAAAAAGAGACATCTGCCCACAGTTTTGTTCCTGGAAAAAGTTCCTACAGATCCCTGCCCCTCCAGCACACATCCTAAAATTAGACAGTAAATCTCCTTCATGTATGACCAGGCACTTTTCAAATTGCTACCTCTGTGCTTCATGTCCAAGCAAGTGTGTTTGTGTGAGAGCCCTGTAAGAGCAGAGTCTTCATTTCATATAGCCCTCTGGCTCTTCCAGTGTTAAACCTCACTGATTTTCTAAGCTCCCAGAGCTAAGCACCACTGGTATTCAAAGCCAGGCGTTATTGTCTTCCTGGTGTAGGTCCTCAGGGCTGGGGTGATCAAGGTGGGACTTAAAACCCTTGATGCTTAGGGAGGAACTCTGCATTTGTGATATCCCTCCTGATTATGGTTTGCCATGCTGGGGTGTGGGTCCTAACTAGACCTCATCTCTACTCCTTCTGTGTGTTTTAATGTGGCTTTTTCTTCTTATCTGTAGTTGTGAAAGAGCTGTTCTTCTAGTCATTATGTCATTCTTAGATAGTTGTTCTCTATGTGGTTGTAGTTTTGGTGTGTCTATGAGAGGAGATGAGCTCAAGATCTTCCTGCTCCACCATCTTTATAGAGACTGCTACATTGATTTTCTTATGAGCACCTTTTCATTACTGGGGAAAAAACCCACTTGGTCATAGTCTACAATCCTTTTAATATTTTCTTAGATTCTGTTAGTATATTGTTGAAGATTTTTACATCTGTATTCATAACTTATGTTGGTTTATAATTTTATTTTCTTACGATTTTGTTTGCCTTTTTGTTTTTGCTTTTTTTTTTTAGAAACTTTCTCTTCTTTTTTAAAGATTTTATTTATTTACTTGAGAGAGAGAGAGAGAGTGAGAGAGAGAGCACAAGGAGGGGGAGCTGCAGGCAGAGGGAGAAGCAGGCTCCCCACTGAGCAAGGAATCCGATGTGGTACTCGATCCCAGGACTCTGGGATTATGACCTGAGCCGAAGGCAGTTGCTTCACCAACTGAGACACCCAGGTTCCCGAAACTTTATTTTCTATCAACCTTATTTTCATTTTGTGTGCCTTTGTGGAAGAGCGGCTTAAGATCACTCAGTGGTTGTTCCTATGCATTCAGTGGCCTGAGCAGTGGGAGCTACAGACCAGTGTTTGGTTGCAAGCTGAGCACTTCAATCCTTAGTAGGAAACTGCTGAATAGGCACAGAGGGCACTTGCATGCCTTCAGACCAGTCTGTGACTTCAAGTTGAGTAGCAGTGAACTCAGGAGCTGGAGCCATCCATTCACCCTGAAATTCCTCCTGGTTCACAGCCTTTTCAGCAGCAACCTGCTCTTCTTTTTCAGTCTTTTCAGGATCTCTGTAGAAGTAGAGATCAGGCATGACCTCCCATGGGTACTTACAGGAAATGATGCTATGCATGCACAGAACTTCCTGGGCCAGTATCCACCACATCACGCCCATTGAGTGAGTTCCCTTATTGCTGCAAGGGATGGTAATGTCCTCATAGTGCAGAGAAGAGTGTGTGTTATACTGAGCAATGGTAAGCAGGTTAACATAAGATGCCTCAGTGAGAGGCTGGTGGTCAGCCCTGTGATCAGTAACCACCAGAAATCTTGGCTCCCAGAAGGCTGCCTGGTTCTGGTTAGTGAAGGTTCCAGGAATGAAGTGGCCAGCAATAGGAGTGGCTCTAGTAGCAGCAGCAAACTTCAGCACAGCTCACTGGCCAGTATTCCTGGATTATATGACACTGACATCAGCTGGGGTTTTTTTTTTTTTAACCTATTTAGCAGTTTAATTTAGATCATTAAAAATCTTGTAAGTTCTCTTACAGCAGTTTCTAACTAACAATACATTATAAATGAGGAATGTGTTATTTCTTCCACATGCCATTAAGATGTTTGCTAACTCCATCCTGTTACTCATAATGTATATGAAAAGCAGAAATGTACAATATATTCTGTTTATTTTGTAATAAAATGAGAAATTAACAATATGAGTTATAATCAGAAAAACTACCCTTTGGAAATTGAACAATGCTATCCTAAATAATTTTTCAATCAAAGAATAATACAAATCTATAATTAGAGACCAGGAGAAAAATTACGAGAATATAACATACTCTATCATTCTTTTTTTTTTTTAAAGATTTTATTTATTTGACAGAGAGATAGCAGGAGCAGGAACACAAGCAGGGGGAGTGGGAAAGGGAGAAGCAGGCTTCCCGCTGAGCAGGGAGCCCGATGTGGGACTCGATCCCAGGACGCTGGGATCATGACCTGAGCCGAAGGCAGACGCTTAACGACTGAGCCACCCAGGTGCCCACATACTCCATCATTCTTAAGGATATAGTCAAAATCAGCAAAAAATCAGTAAAAGAAAATCATAGCTGTAAATTCAGCTGGGTTTTCAATGGCAACAATGGCACAAGTTCCCAGCAGAAGCTTTTCCCAGGTTCTCTTCAGATCTATGATGTAGATGCTGTCACTTTTCATCTAGTAGATATACTGACCCATTTGGAAATCAAGGTTGGTGCCACCTAAGTGGGTTCCTGCTGCAAGGAATTTGAGTACATCCTCTTTCTTCATTTGCAGGACATCAAGGGCTCTGGAGTTGTGAAAGTTTCCCTTTAAGTTATGACAGAAACACAAACTGCCATATGGACACCTCTCTGGGTAGCATGGAAAGCTATTTTCTTGTGATGTTTTTATCTGTCTTTGGTATCAGAGTAATGCTGGCCTCACAGAATGAAGTAAAATTCACTAGTGAAGTCATCTGTTCCTGGAATTTTCTTTGTTGGGAGGTTTTTGATTACTGATTCAATCTTTTGTACTTTTTAAAGGTGTGTTTAAAATTTCTATTTCTCCTTGAGCCAGTTTAAGTAATTTTGAGTACTTTCAGAATTTCTCCATTTCAGCTAGGTTGCTCAATTTGTTGACATACAATTTTCTGTAGTATTCTCTTATAATCCTTTTTTTATTTCTGGAAGGTTGATAGTAATGTTCTCACTTTCATTTCTGATTTTGACTCCCTCTCCTCTTTTTTGTTAGTTTAGCTAAAAACTTGTCAATTTTTAAAATCTTTTTGAAGAACCAACTTTTGGTTTTGTTGATTCTATTTTTCTATTCTGTTTCATTTACCTTTGCTCTAATCTTTATTTTCTACATTCTGATGGCTTTAGATTTAGTTTGCTTTTCTTGTTCTAATTCCTCAAGGTGTATATGAAGGTTATTTGTTTTACCTCTTTATTCTTTTTTAATATAAGCATTCACATCTATAAATCTTCCTCCGAACATTGCCTTGGCTACATCTCATAAGTTTCAGTATGTTGCATTTTCTTTTTATTTATCTTTAAGTATTTTCTAATTTCTCTCGTGATTTCTTCTTTATCCCTTTGATTGTTTAAGAGAGTTTTATTTAATTTCCACATATTCATGAATTTTCCAGTTTTCCCTTCTGTGATTGAGTTTGAGCTTTATTTTGTTGTGGTTGGAAAACATACTTAAGTAATGTCAAATTTTCAAAATGTATTAAGACTTGGTTTTTGGCCTAATATATTGTCTATCCTAGAAAATATTCTATGTATAGTTGAGAAGAATGTGTTTCCTGCTCTTGTTAGGTAGGGTATTTAATATATGTCTGTTAGGTATCAATAGCTTATGGTGTTGTTTATTTTGTATTTCCTTATTGATCTTCTGTCTACACATTTTATCCATTATTGAAAGTGGGTATTGATGTCTTCACCTATTGTAAAATTACATAATTCTTCCTTTATGTTTTTAGTTGTCAATGAGTTTATTTTTTTTAAGTTTTTATTTAAATTCCAGTTAGTTAACATACCATGTAATATTAATTTCACATGTATAATATAGTGATTTAACAATTCCATACATCACCCAGTGCTCATCATGACAAGTGCATTCCGTATTTCCCATCACCTACCTTTATTGTATTATTATCAATTAGTTCCTTTATGTTTGTTATTAACTGTTTTATGTATTGGGGTGCTCCCATGTTAGATGTATAAATATTTACAATTATTATATCTTCTTGTTGAGTTTTCCCATTTATGACTATATAGTGTCCTTCATTTCTTGCTATACTCTTTGTTTTAAAAGTCTATTTTGTCCAATATAATATTGCTGCTCTGGCTTTCTTTTGACATCCATTTGCATGATAGATGTTTCTCCATCCCCTCACTTCACTCTGCTGGTGTCTAGGTCTAAAATGAGTCTCTTGATTGGCAGCATATAGATGGGTCTATTTTTTTTATTCATTCTGTCACCTTGTGCCTTTTGTTTGAGCGTTTAGTCCATTCACATTCAAAGTAATTATTGATAGATATGCATTTATTGTCATTTTATTGTTTTTTGCTTATTTCTGAAGATTTTCTCTAATCTTTTCTTGTCTTTCATTTAAGGTTTCCTGATTTTCTTTGGTGATATATTTGGATTTCTTTCTTTTTACTCCTTGCATATTTGTTAGTGGATTTTGATATATGGTTAACATTAGATTTGTATATAACCTCTTCTGCATATAGCAGTCTATATTATGTTGATGGTTGTTTAAGTTTGAACCCATTCTTTTTTTCTTCAAAGATTTTATTTATTTATTTGAGAGAGAGAGGGAGCAAGGAAGGGAGATGGAGATGGAGAGGCATGGAATTCCAAGCAGACTCCATACTGAGCATGGGGCCTGATGTGGGGTTTGCAACCCTGAGATCATGACCTGATTCGAAACCAAGAGCTGGACACTTATTTGAACCACTCAGGCACCCATGAACCCATTCTTTACTCCTCCCCACGTTTTAGGTATGTGTTGTCATATTTTACATACTTTTATTTTGTGATTTCCTTGACTGATTTTTTACAGAAATTCATTTTTACTGCTTTTGTGTTTCCTACCTTTATACTGTCAGTTTGGGCCTCTCCTTTCCACTCCAAAGAGTCCTGTTAATATTTTTTGCAGGCCTGGTTTAGTAATCATGAACTCCTTCAGTTTTTGTTCATCTGGAAAACTCTTTATCTCTCCTTCTGTTCTGAATGATAGCCTTGCCTGATACAGTATTCCTGGCTTCAGATTTTTTCCATTCAACACTTTGAATATATCATGCCACTCCCTTCTGACTTTGAAAGTTTCTGCTAAAAAATCAGCTTATAGCCTTATGGGGTTTTCCTTGTAACTTACTGTCTTCTTTGGTCTTGCTGCTTTTAAAATTTGTTGTTTATCACTATACTTTGCCAATTTAATTACAATATTTCTTGCTATGAATCTGTTTTTGTTGATTTTGATGAAAGTTCTCTGTGCCTCCTAGATCTGGATATCTGTTTCCTTCCCCAGTTTAGGGAAGTTTTCAACTGTTATTTCTTCAAATAAATATTCTGCCCCCCTTTCTAAGTCATCTTCTTCTGGGACCCCTGTGATACAAATGTTATTATATTCGATGGAGGCACTGAGTTCCTTAAGTCTCTTCTCATTTTATATAATTCTTCTTTTCCTCTTTTGTTTAGCTTACTTTCCATTACTCTGTCTTCTAGGTCATTAATTCCTTCCTCAGCTTCTTCCAGCCCGCTGTTCATTCTATCAAGCATGTTTCTCATTTCATTTATTGAGTCATTTATCTCTCCTATGTTATTTCTCATCCATGTTTTAAGGGTCTCACTCATGTCTTCCTCTCTTTTCTCAAGTACTATGATTATCCTTATAATCTTTAAATTATCTATCAGGCATGTTATTTATATCTCTTTCACTTAGATCTCTGGCCATGGCCTTGTCCTGTTCTTTCATTTGGGATAAATTTCTGTCTTCTCATTTTGTCTGTGTCTCTGTGCCTGTTTCTCTGTGTTAGGAAAGTCATATACATCTTCTGTTTTTGAGGTTAATGGCCTTATGAAGAAGAGGTCTTGTGGTGTCCTGCCATGTAGTGTCCCCTGTTCCCCAGGGCCTGGCACTTTCAGTAGTGTTTCCAATGTGTGCTGCATGTGTTCTGCTGTTTTGTCCTATCTACTTTATCCTTTAAGTCAGTCGTCTGCCAGGGTTTTCTTTGCCTGTTGTGGGCAGTGTTTAGTCCCTGGCCTGAATGTGGTGCATTTTAACAAGATGTGCTCTGGTCTGATTGTGAAATGATACCTATCACACCCGCTTCCAGAACTGAGTCTCTGCAAAACTCTCGTGTTGGGAGACATGGTATGAGCCGAGATTTGGGCCACTCTTCTCGGGGAGAGTCCCACCACACTAGGACTGAGTCAGACATGACTGGGAAGGGTGGTTTCACCAGAGCATGGGAGATAGAAGACCTGGTGTAAGCATGTGAGGTAGGGAGGGTCAGTGCTGCACTGGTTCCTGCATGTGGCCCTTTGCTTATGCAGAGGTGTAGGAGGATGGAAATGTCACTGGCCAGGTCCTTTGTTTCCAGAGGTGTTTCACCTTGAATGCTATCTCTCTGGGACATGCTCTGAGATGAGTGAATAACCTCCCCAGTGTGTGCCCCAGGGTCTTCAGATTGCTCCTTCCATTCTGTTTGTCCCCAGATTGTTTGTCTGCCTTCTCTCCAAGAGCAGTGCAAAGCCTTCCAGGCTCTATCCCAGCCAAGCCTGCTTACCTTTAAAACTCCAGATTTTAAACTTGCTGATAGTAAGAACTCAAGAAATTTGGCCCCTCTTGTTTTCCAAGTCAGTTGCTATAGGGATTCATTTTCCCTGTGAGCTCACCTGTATGCTAGTGTGTCTCACACCCTTGTCTGTGACTGCAGCAGGCATGATCTCTTTCTCTTCCAAAGCACATCTCCATTCTTCCGACTTTCTTTCATGTGGCCTCTTCTGTATTTTTTTTGTGTGTGTGTGGAGTTTATTCTCCTGTGTTTAAGTCAATTTCTAGGGTATTTAGGATGATTTGATCGTTATCTAATTGTGCAGGAAGGTAACATTAATAATATATATGTAAGCTATAAGTAATATTTATTTATTTATTTATTTATTTTTAAAGATTTTATTTATTTATTTGAGAGAGAGAAAGAGAGAGAGCACATGAGAGGGGGGAGGGTCAGAGGGAGAAGCAGACTCCCCGCTGAGCAGGGAGCCCGACGCGGGACTCGATCCCGGGACTCCAGGATCATGACCTGAGCCGAAGGCAGTCGCTTAACCAACTGAGCCACCCAGGCGCCCTATAAGTAATATATAGATTGTCATAAAAATGTAATTACTGACTATAAGTCAAAGAAAAATTGCATTAAAAGTATATTGGGAGTATCAGGAAATGGTTTTGGGTTGGAGACAAAGGAGATGGTAGTGGTAATGAGATAGGGAGAAGAAAGAGTTAAAGCCTCATCTTTATTTGAAAGTTAATGGATAATGCACAAAATTTAAAAATTCATAATAGCAATTTAAATTTATTTTGAGATATTAGAAATATGGAAGTAAATACTAGAATAATTGGCTTAGAGACAAAAGAGGTTATTTCTAGAGAAGAGGAAATAGGAGAAAGGTGACTGGGTATAGCTGCTTGTCTTAACCTACTGCATGGAACTAGATGATAATTTGAATTAAAAAAACTTTAATAAAAGTCTTAAACATGAATGCTTCTGATGTGGTCACTTGGGCATTATGAGTGTAATGCTGCAATCAAATTTCCTGGGTCTGTTTTCTCTATTCAGTCTCTGATTCTGTATAAATTTCTATTAAATAAGAAAATTTGTAAAAGTTAAACCTGGCATTCAGAGTTGGTAGTTGGTATACAATAAAGAACCTCACATCCTGCTTGGCAAAGGTATATTCTCAATGTATAGGAGTTCCTTTCCTTCCTCATCAGTCTAACAACTGTCTTAATGCAGCCATTTAACTTGAGGATGGACAGTGAGTGACTCTTGATCAGAGCCCCTGCTACATTTGGCTTTGTAGTCAAATTGTCCCTGATATGAAAGTTCTTTTTAACCAATATTGGAATGTCCCAGAAGAAGTAGGCTGATGTCACTGATTGTTGACATTAGTGGAATTAAATGTAAGTGAATTCCAGAAGAAATAGAAAATCTTAATAGACTTATAGAAAGAAAAGCCCGGGACCAAGATTTAGTTGTTGTTGTTGTTTTTGATGGCTGCATAATATTCCACTGTATATATATACCACATCTTTATCCATCTGTTGATGGACATCTTGGCTCTTTCCATAGTTTGGCTGTTGCTTGCCATTTGCAATGAAGTGGATGCAACTAGAGGGTATTATGCTAAGCGAAATAAGTCAATCAGAGAAAGACATGTATTATATGATCTCGCTGATATGAGGAATTCTTAATCTCAGGAAACAAACTGAAGGTTGCTGGCGTGGTGGGGAGTGGGAGGGATGGGGTGGCTGGGTGATAGACATTGGGGAAGATTTGTGCTATGGTTAGTGCTGTGAATTGTGTAAGACTGTTGAATCACAGACCTGTACCTTTGAAACAAGTAATAGATTATATGTTAAAAAAAAAAAAAGAAGATAGCAGGAAGGGAAAAATGAATGGGGGTAAATTGGAGGGGGAGACGAACCATGAGAGACTATGGACTCTGAGAAACAAACTGAGGGTTCTAGAGGTGAGGGGTTGGGGGGATGGGTTAGCCTGGTGATGGGTATTAAAGAGGGCACATATTGAATGGGACACTGGGTGTTATACGCAAACAATGAGTCATGGAACACTACATCAAAAACTAATGATTTAATGTATGGTGATTAACATAACATAATAAAATAAAATTAAAAAAAAAAGAAAAGGAAAGCCCGGGACCAACTGGACCCACTGGGATTTCTACCTAATGTTTAAAGAATTAACACTTATCTTTTACAAACTCTTCGAAAAGTAGAAGAGGAGGAAATACCTCTCAACTCATTCTATAAGGCAGATATTATCCTGATAGCAAAACCAAAGGCATAACAAGAAAACAAAACTACAGGCTACTATGGCTCATGAATAGAGTAGTTCCCCCTTATCTATGAGGAATACATTCTAAGACCCCCCCCCAGTGGATGCCTGAAACCATGGATAGTACCAAGCCAATATATATATTATATATATATATAATTTTAGTACCAAGCTGTATGTGTGTGTATGTATGTGTATATATATTTTTTTCCTATACATATATACATATGATAATATTTATAAATTAGGTACAGTAAGAGATTAACAACAATAGCTAAAAATAAAAAAGAACAATTATAACAGTATACTATAATAAAAGTTATAACAATGTGGTTTCTCTTTCTCTCAAAATATCTTTTTGTACTCTACTTATCCTTCTTGTGATAATGTGAAATGATAAAATTCCTGTGTGGTCAGATGAAGTGACATGAATGACATAAGCATTGTGACATATCTTTAGGCTACTATTGACCTTCTGATATTACATCAGAAAGAGGATCTTCTTGTAGACTTTGGTGCACCTTAGTAACTGAAACTGTGGAAAGCAAAACTGTGGATAAGAGTGTACTACTCTACAGATGTAAAGGTTCTCATCAAAATACAAGCAAACCAAATCCAGCAGCATATAAAAATAAGTATATACCATAACCAAGTGAGATTTGTCCCTGGAATGCATGGTTGGTTTAACATCCAAAAAATCAATCAATACTGTATACTATATTAATAGATTATATGACAAAAGTATATGAACATCTCAGCACAAAGAAGGCTTTTGACAAAATCCAACACCCTACCATGATAAAAATACTTTATAAACTAGGAATGGAAGGGAACTTTCTCAACCTGATAATTGAGAAATATAAAAAACCCATTACTAACATCACATACATAATAGTGAAAGACTATAACCCTTCCCTCTAATCTCAAGAAATCAAGGATGTCCATTCTTGGCACTTCTATTTAACATTATGCTGGGGGTTCTAGCCAGGATAATTAGCCACGATTGGAAAGGAAGAAGTAAAACTATCTGTATTTGCTGATTACTTCATCTTAAATATAGAATCCTAAGGTACAAACACACACACACACACACACACACGCTATTGGAATTAGTAAAGGGGTTCATCAAGGTTGCAGGATACAAAATCAATATACAAAAATAAATTGTATTTCTATACACTATTAATAAGTTATCTGAAAATTAAATTAAGAAATTCCCATTTGCTATAGCATCAAAATATTAAAGTACTGAGGTATAAATTAACAAAAAAATTGCAAGACTTATACATTGAAAAGTACAAAACATTAATGGAATAAATTAACTAAGACCTAAATAAATAGAAGGATAAATAGAAACACATCTTGTGTTCATGAATCAGACTTCATATTGTTAAGATAGTATAGTCACAGAATTGATCTACAGATTCAGTGTCATCTGTACCAAAATTTCAGCTGGCCATTTTTCACAGATTGATAAGGTGACCCAAAATCCACACAGAAGACCAGAATAGAAAAAGAAATAATGAAAAAAAAAAGAGTCACAGTCTTTAATTTCAGAACTTACTACAAAGCTATAGTAATCAAGACAGTGTGGTTGTGACATGAAGATAGACATATAAATTAATAGAATAGAACTGAGAGTCCGGAAATAAACCTATACATTTATGGCTGATTGATATTTTCTGAGAATGCCAAAACAATTCATTAAGCAAAGAATAATCTTTAGAACAAATGGTTCTGAGATTACTGGTTATCCATATGCAAAAGAATGAAGTTGGAGCCCTATATCACACTGCATTCAAAAATTAAAACCAAACAATATAAAGTTATTGGAAGAAAACATAGCTATAAATCTTCATGACCTTTGATCAGGCAACATTTTCTGAGATATGATACCACAAACACAAGAAATTGAAGAAAATAGGCTTATTGGACCTCACAAAATTAAAAATGTTCATGCTTCAAAGGACACTACCAATAAAGTGCCACAACAACCCAGAGAATGGGAGAAAATACACCACAGCTAGTATTCAGAGTTATATAACAAATTCTTGTAACTTGAAAATATAAAGATAAAAAAAAATTTACAAATGGACAAAATAATTTAATAAATATTTCATTGAAGAATATATATATGTGTGTATATACATGTATACACAAAGGTTCAATAAACACATGATAAGACATCCTTAGTCATTTAGGAAATGCAAGTCAAACTACAGTGAATGCAAGTTAACACCCACTAGGTTATTTGTAACCAAAAAGACACATAAGGGTTGGTAAGGATGTTCAGAAATTGGAACTCTCATTCATTGCTGTTGACAATGTAAAATGATACACCTGCTTTGGAAAACAGTTTGGCAGTTCCTTAGATAGTTAAACATAGAGTTGTCCTATCACTCAGCAGTTCCACTGCTTGTATATATATGCCCAAATGAATTGAAAACATGGCCACAGAAAATCTTGTACATGAATGTTCACAGCAGCATTATTCCTAATTGCTGAGGAAATGGAAATAACCCAAATGTCCATCAACGTGAATTTATAAAGAAAATGTTGTATATCAGATATTATTCAGCCATAAAGGAATGAAGTACTGATACATGCTACAACATGAATTAATCTTGAAAACATGTTAAGTGTAACAAGACAGGCACAAATGGTCACATATTATATGACTAGAATTATATGAAACCTCTAGAGTATACAAATCCACAGAGACAAAAATTAAATTTTGGCTTCTTGAGGGGAGTATTAGGAGAAGGGGGGGGATGACTACTAATAGGTATAGGGTTTTTCTTAGGTGATGGAAATATTCTGGAATTAGACAGCAGTGATGGTTGCACAGTTTTGTAAATACACTAAAAACCTTGAATTGTTCACTTTAAAGGATGAATTTTATATGTGAATTACATTTCATAGTTTTTATTTTAAAAATTGAATTGGAGGAGGAATTGACCAACAGAACTTTATCTGTTCTTAGAGAATTCACTGACATTTTCTGGCCCTAATGCTTTCTTCAAAGAATTGCTACTTTAAATAGATTCACTAGCTGGAAGAACGGTGTGTCTTACCTATGTTTTGTGTGAAAATTTCTATCTCATGTGATTTGGTATGAGTTTGGGCTAGGGCTAGAGACCTACTTGAGTTTTATTCACAAGTTTTCCTGGTTATTTACAGGCCTCCTGAGTGTAATTCCTCTCATGATCATCTGGGCTCTATTTGACTATATGGAAGAAATCCAAATAGGTCTATATATTGTGTGACCTTGGACAAGATAGTTCACTTTTTTGAACCTTAAGTTCCTTTACAATATCTACTTCTCAGGGTTGTGAAGACTAAATGAAATAATGGATTATAAGTACCTACTTCACTGCCTGACCTGATGTGGGCCTCAGTTAATGTTAGTTTCGTCTCTACTTCTTTTTTTTTTTTTAAGATTTTTTATTTATTTATTTGACAGATTGATAGAGAAAGAGCCCAAGTAGGCAGAGCAGCAGGGAGAGGGAGAAGCAGGCTCTCAACTGAGCAGGGAGCCTGATGTGGGGCTCGATCCCAGGACCCTGGGATCATGACCTGAGCTGAAGGCAGTCGCTTAACCAACTGAGCCACCCAAGTGCCCTCCTCTCTACTTCTTTATCTTTGGTAAAAAACACTTTCCTTCCAGGTCAGAGGTCACTGAGCTCTGTCTTGGCTTCCTGCCCAGGAACAGATTGCCTCTAGAAATAAATCATTTGTGAGGTGTTTTTTTTTTTTCTTTTTGCCTGTGTGTCTTTTGCTGTGCCTCTTCTAGTAAATGGCACTCTGTAGGTGCTCAGTGAATTTGGATTTACTATGACACAACACAGGCCTTTTACATGAATTTCCCAGCATGGTGTTGAGAGGATTGCAAAGTGTTAGCATTAGTGTGTGACAAATGAGCATTGTTAATGCTCCTTTGGAGCTGTGTGACTTCCAGTTGTGCTGAGGCAGAGAACTTAATTAAATTTCATACTTAAGGAGAGTGACGGCTGAGTCCTCCATCCTCCATAAAGCTTTTTGTCTCTTGCTTTGTGGCTACACTTTCCAGGATTGTTTCCTCATTTGTAACATCATCTTTTAATAGGGCAGTTGTAAAATGCTTAAATAGTATCAAAGAACTCATCATTTATAAAGGCAGTCCAAGGTTCCTATTGCCTTGGAAAAGTTTTACTTAGTATTAGTCTGTCTAAATGCATTGTATATGACTTTTATTTTTTAAATTTTATTTTATTATGTTATATTAGTCATCATACAATACATCATTAGTTTCTAATGTAGAGATCCACACTTCATTGTTTTCATATAACACCCAGTGATCCATGCAGTATATGCCCTTCTTAATACCCATCACCAGGCTAACATATCCCCCCACCTCCTTCCCCTCTAAAACCCTCAGTTTGTTTCTCAGAGTCCAGAGTCTCATGGTTCGTCTCCCCCTCCAGTCCTCCCCCCTTCATTTTTCCCTTCCTTCTCCTAATGTCATCCATGCTATTCCTTAGTTCCACAAATAAGTGAAACCTTATCTGCTTGACTTATTTCACTTAGCATAATCTTCTCCAGTCTCATCCCTGTTGATATAAAAGTTGGGTATTCAGGGGATTTGGAAAAGATGGCGGAGGAGTAGGGGACCCTATTCCACTGGTCCCCGGAATTGAGCTGGATATTTACCAGACCACTCTGAGCACCCACGAAATCAGACTGAGATGTAAGAAGATAGATCTGGATCTCTACAAACAAAAGATTGCAGGTGGTTGGTTTTGAGGTTCGAAGTGGGGAGCCATGATTTCACAGACAGATATCAGAGTATAAACAGCAGCTGGAAGGACACTGGCCATGGGGATCCTACACCACCGGTGAGCGATAACCTCTCACGCTGGGGACGTGGCACAGACTCGCAAACCGGTATGGGCGGGGAAAGGACTTTAGGTCAGCCCTCTGTATGGAAACCAAAGCGGTGGGGTCGCACGTGCAAACTGGGAGTGGCTGTCAGTTTTAGAAGCACAAAGGGCAGAGACATGCCCTGACCTGGAGGCAGGACTGGGAGTGCTGTGGAGAGGCACACAACCTAGGATGCTGCAGTTTATAGCAGCACAGACAGAAACGGAGAAACTGTGGCCTGGAGAGCTCACTAAAAAAGAGACTGCAATCTCTGCTCTGAGGCAGAGGGTTGGAAATGGTCTCTTCTGCTCTGACTCTCCGAAGAGACGCGGAAAGTCGCCAGAGAAAGGCGCCAGAGAACAAAAGCCCCAAAACCGGTTCCCACTGAGCACGTGCCCCACCACAGGGGGGCAGGGCAACTCTGCCCAAACAGGGTTGCCTGAGTAACAGTGTGGCAGGCCCCTCTCCCAGAAGACAGGCAGGGAAAACAAGAGGCCAGCAACCCTAAGGTCCCAAGAAAACAGGTGCATCTTGCTTGGGTTGTGCTCAATAATTTGGACTCTATACATTCCCTCAACCACCCCTCAACAGAATGACTAGAAGGAGGAACCCCCAAAATAGGAAAGACTCAGAGACTATGACTTATGTCACAGATTTACAAATGGATTTAGATATAACCAAGATGTCGGAGATGGAATTCAGGCTAGCAGTTGTGAAGACAATAGCTAGAATGGAGAAATCGATTAATGGCAACATAGAGTCTCTAAGGGCAGAAATGAAAGCTGAATTGGCAGAACTTAAAAATGCAATCAGTGAGATCCGATCCAATCTAGATAATCTAACAGCTAGGGTAAGTGAGGCAGAAGAACGAATTAGTGATCTAGAAGACCAATTAATAGACAAAGAAAAGAGGAGGCAAGGTGCTCAGTCCTCAGCATGGGAGGCTGTCCCTCACCGGTGGTGTAGGATCCCCACGGCTCGACTCCCTCCCCCTTCTGTTTATCCTCTGATATTTGCCTGCGGAATCACGGTTTCCTGCTTCCTACCTCCAAACCAGATGCCAGCGATATTTTGTTTGTAGAGATCCAGATCTGTCTTCTTACATCTCAGGCTTATTTCATGGTGTTCAGAGTGGTCTGGTAGATATCCAGCTCAATTCTGAGGACTGGTTGGAATAGGGTCCCCTACTCCTCCACCATCTTTTCCCTCAATCTGTATATGACTTTTAAAGGCATATATTGAATCCACCACTGTGTTCCTTCTTTCTCCTTTGAAAAAAATGAGTAAGTAGTTAATGCATGTGAAAAAAATAAGAAAAATACTGGGAAGAAGAAAAAGTAACAAGTGTACAGGCCCATTTTAAGTGTCATTTTCTGAGCAGCATCTCACAGAGCCTTCAGGTATACTAATAGGAATTGCCGTTTGTGTAGGCGGAATGATTCAGAGTTATATTTGAGGAAATTGAAACTGCTGAGACCCATGCTAAAGCAAATTCTTTCTGTGTTCTTCCCAGAGGCTAGAGAGATTGGTAACCTGATAGATGAATCCTGACACTGCATCCTTCATTCTTAATTCTGAGCAGAGTGAATTAAAAATTTATATAGATATCTTAATGTATGCTTTTTCTCCCTGATGTAGGAGCGGAAAAAAAAATTTGAAAAGGATGGTGAGAGATTTTATTCCTTGCTGGATCGGCACTTACATCTATCTTCCAAAAAGAAAGAATCTCAGTTACAAGAGGTATGTTCAAAAAGCCTGTTCCCATCTTCCTTTGCCGGCTGTGTCTTGGTAACATTGGCATTTTCCTATTCCAAGGCTCTTTTCATGCACTGCCTCAGCAGGGATCCACTATAATAGTAGTACTTACAGTTAAAATCTTTGCCTGGAACTCAGGAGCCTTGAGTTCTCAAAGCAGGTCCTCCACTAACTCACTGTGTGACATTTTTGTTGTTGTTTTTTTTTTTGGACATTAGAATAAATAATTTAATACATAAATCGTCTTTATGTAAGCAATAAAATGCAAGTTTGAGAAAATAAAATTTCACCATACAAGACTATTAAAATATTATTGACTATATTCCTGATGCTGTGCCTTTTATTCCTGTGACTTACTCATCCCATAACTAGAAGTCTGTATCTCTCACTCTCTTTCACATATTTTGTCCACCCCCATCAGTTTTTTTCTCTGTATTTATAGTCTCATTCCACTTTTTTTGTTTGTTTATTCATTTGTTTTGCTTCTTAGATTCTACATATTAGTAAAATTATATGGTATTAATCTTTCTCAGTTTGACTTACTTCACCTAGCATAATACCTTCTAGGGCCATCCATATTATCACAAACGGTAAGAGCTCATCATTTTTCATGCCTGTCTAATATTCCAATATCTACATCTTCCTTATCCATTCATCTGTCGATGAATATTTAAGTTGCTTCCATATCTTAGCTGTTGTAAATGCTGCAATAAAGATAGGAGTGCATATATCTTTTTGAATTAGTGTTTTCATTTTCTTTGTATAAATACCCAGTAGTAGAATTACTGGGTCATATCGTAATTCTAATTTGGAGTTTTTGAGGAACCTCCATACTGTTTTCCATATTAGCTGCCCAAGTTTACATTCCCACCAACAGTACATGAGGGTTCCTTTTTCTTCACATCCTCAACAACACTTGTTATTTCTTATCTTTCATGGTGTGACTTTGGAGAACATATTTTTTTCTTGGCCTCATTTTCCCTTTCTGCCAAAGGAAGAGTGGCACTTAGTGATCTCCAGAGTCCCTTTCAGTTCTGTGTTTCTGATTCCAGAATCCACATGAGGTTAAAGTTGAACTAGTGTTGTATTTGGTAGATCAGGAGCAGATCTTCTACATTTTTCCCAAGATATTCCAACATTACCTTTTTTTTAATGGACTTTCAGTGACTTCAGTTCAAATAAGCCACTATTCCATGAGTGCATACCACATGCCAGGCACTATGCTGGGTGTAACAGGACTACAAAGTCAATGAGACATCCTTCCTGTCCTTCGGCAGCTTATAATTGGAATGCTAAAATAAGAATACACATGACACTTAAATAAGAATTTTTACATACTGTAACATGAATGTGTATGTGGTGTCCTTGTAGGGGTGGGAAGGTGTCTGGAGAATAAAAACCTTATATCTGGATGTGGAGATTTGCCCTGGCACCATAGTGGTGCCCATTTAACAAAAGGTAACGTCTTTGACAGAAATGGAGAAATGGACCTCTCACGTGGATGGGAATGGTCCCAAGAATAGAAAACATGGAGTACGTTTGGGGACATTTGACCAGAATTTTCATTGCTATTGGAGAGTAGTGAAAGACAAGATAGGATTAGGCAAGTTGAGGTCATATTATAGAGTAATAGGTTCAGAGTTTGTATTGAATTCTCTTGGGCCTGGGAGGATCATTGAGCACTTTTGGTAGTACTAGCTATATGAATGGAATTCTGTTTGAAGAATCTCTGTCTGAGGTTGTAAGATGAATTAGACCTGAGACAGAGTGGAAGCAAGAAAACCAGTTTAGGGAACTATTGCAATGACCTAGGGGAGAGGGTCTAATCACAAGAGTGGCACTGGAGAAGGAAGAGAAGGAATTAACTGATTTTAAACTGTTTTCAATGGCAGGGCACCTGGGTGGCTCCGTCAGTTAAGCATCAGACTCTTGATTTCAGCTCAGATCATGATCTTAGGGTCATGGGATTGAGCTCTGCACTGGGCAAGGAGCATCCTTCAGATTCTCTCTCTTCCTCTCCCTCTGCCCATCCCCCCAGTCACATGGGTTCTCTCTCTCTTTCTAAAATAAATAAAACCTTAAAAAAATACAATTTTTTAATGGATAGATCCTTGTGTTGGATAATAGATCCAGTACAAGATGGAGATATTTTAGATTCAAGTATAAAACGAGACACTCAAATGAATAAGATCTTTGACATGAGCTAGGAAAGTTCTTAGAAATCATCTTCTCCAAGGTTACACAGATTGTTACAAAACTGAAGCTTATCTCCTGATACGTGTTTTGGTGAATATCCATTACCTCATGTGAGGTGTTTCAAATTGATGAGTCAGGAACCTCAGTGGTGAATACACTTAGTATTGAAAAGGTGAAGGACTACTTTTCTTCCATAAACTGGAATAGTCTGGGGTCTTCTGTCATTTTCCTTCTACATTCTTTTGTTTCCTTCCTTTTGCATCTATTCTGGGTCAGGTTCCTAAGCAGAAAAGAGTTAACATAATAGGCCGAGTCTACTATGAATAGAAAAATCTGACTATAAGATTAGCTCTTGGCTTGTATCTGGGAACTTGGCTAGTGAACAGTTCCTTACACAGATATAAAATTTTCCCTAAATGGTAAGAGTGACTCTCTGTGCCTAGATTGCCTGTACAAACAATGTGGTTTATGTTGAACATCTTATTTTCTTCTGGGAGTCTGGAATTTTGGTATATGCTTAGTAGTGGGTGCCTCTGTACAGCCCCCAATAAAAACCTAGGGCACTGAGTCTCAAGAGGTTCCATGGTAGACAAAATTTCACATGTGTTGTTATAACTTCTTGCTGGAGGAATTAGTTGTGTCCTGTGTGACTCTTCTAAGGGAGAACTCTTGTAAGCTTTCACTTAGTTTTCTCTAGACTTCATCCCATGTATTTTTTCCCTTTGCAGATTTTGCTTTATATTCTTTCACTAAAGTAAATACTAGCCATGAGTATGACTATATGCTGAGTCCTTTAAGTCCCTCTATAGAATTACCAAACCTGGGGATTTGTAACCCTGGACATAGTCCAAACTTTATTCTTTTGGAGGATTTTACAATGAAAGCTTCTGGAATGTCCTAGAAGTTTGGTGTTTTATGTAGATGTTCCCAGTGACTTTCCTAAAGAGCAAGGATGCAGCCTTTGTACTTCTTTAATTAAAAATAATCTGGGGGACCCTGGGTCACTTTTTTATATTAAGAGACTTTCTTTTTAGAGCAGTTTCAGGTTTAAAGAAAAATTGAATATGTGTACAGAGTTCCCATATATCCCTAATTTGCCAGCATACAGTTTCCTCTACTATTAACATTTGCATTAGTGAGATACACTGATATGATTGGTGAGCCAATGCATTGTGCATTCTGTGGGTTTTGACAAATGTATAATGACATGAATCCATCATTACACTATCATGCAGAATAGTGTCACTGCCAGAAAAGTCTGTGGGCACCACCTGTTCATCTCTCCATCATCCTTTCACACCCTGTAAACTCCTAGCAACTATTGATCTTTTTATGGTCTCCATATTTTTGCCTATTCCAGAATGTTTTATTGTTGATATTATACAGCATGTAGCATTTTAAGATTGGCTTCTTTCATTTAGCAGTATGCATTTAAGGTTCTTTTGTGGCCTTTCATGATGGGATAGCTCACTTATTTTTAGTGCTGAATAAGATTCCACTGTGTGGATTTACCACAGCTTTTTTATCTTTTCACCTATTGAAGGATATCTTGGCTTCCTCCCTACCTTGTCAATTATTTTTTTAAGATTTTTTTTTTTATTTGAGAGAGAGAGAGCACGAATGTGGGAAGGGCAAAGGGAGAGGGAGAAGCAGACTCCCCGTTGAGCAGGGAGCCTGACTCAGGGCTTGATTCCTGGACCCTGGGATCAGGACCTGAGCTGAAGGCAGACATTTAAGTGACTGAGTCACCCAGGTGTCCCCCAACTTTGTCAATTATTAATGATGGTGCTATAAACATTTGAGAGCAGGTTTTGTGTACGTAACTTTTCAAATAATTTGGGCAATTACCAAAAAGCACAATGGGTAGATTACATGATAAGAGTAAATTTAGTTTTGTAAGAAACTATCAAATTGTCTTTCAAAGTGACTGTACCATTTTTTAAAATTTGTATCATCAATGAATGAGAGCTCTTGTTCTTGTTGCTCTCTTTGCCAGCATTTGGTGCTGTCTGTGTTTTGGATTTTAGCCATTCTAATAGGTCTGCACTGTGATTGCATTTCTATTATTAATTTTAATTTCCTGGGCAACCTTCTCAGGTACCCTCCCTCTTCACGTGCTTTGTACTATTGCTCAGTACTCTTGCTCAATAAACTTTGCTTTACTGCCCACCAAAAAAAAAAAAAATCATTTCCCTAATGATATATGATGTTGAACATCTTTTCATATTCTTTTTTGCCATGTATAGATCTCTTGGTGAGGTGTCTGTTCAAATATTTTGCCCTTTTCCATTGGATTGTTTTCCTATTATTGCATTTTAAGAGCTGTTTGTCTATTTTATTTTTCTTTCTTTCTTTTTTATTTTTATTTTTTAAGATGTATTTGAAAGACAGAGAGCACAAGCATGGGGGTTGAGTGGAGGGGCAGACAGGCAAAAGGAGAAGGAAAAGCAGACTCCCCGCTGAGCGGGAAGACCGATGTGGGACTTGATCCCAGGCAGGACCCCAGGATCATGATCTGAGCCGAAGGCAGAGGCTTAACCAACTGAGCCACCCAGGTGCCTCAGTATTTTTTTATTTTTTTAAAAGAATATCCTACTCCTTCTCTCCCCCCCCCCCCCGGGTAAAAGATATTTATTTCAACTTTCTAAGAGTAAAAATAAAATTTTAACTTGGATTTTTGTTTTAAGTTTTTATTTAAATTCTAGTTAGTTAACATATATTGTAATATTGGTTTCAGGAGCAGAATTTAGTGATTCTTCACTTACATATAACACCCAGTGTTCATCACTAGGGCCCTCCTTAATACCCATCACCCATTTAGCCCATCCACCTGCCCACCTGCCCTCCAGCAACCACAGTTAGTGCTCTATAGTTAAGAATCTGTTTTTGGTTTGCCCCTCTCTAATTTATGTCCCCCTATAGTCATCTGTTTTTTTTTCTTAAATTCCACATATGAGTAAAATCATATGGTATTTGTCTTTCTCTGACTGATTTATTTCACTTAGCATAATATACTCTAGCTCCATCCACATTATTGCAAATGGCAAGATTTCATTCTTTTTGATGGCCGAGTAATATTCCATTGTATGTATATACCACACTTCTTTACACATTCATCAGTTGATGGACATTTGGTCTCTTTCCATAATTTTGCTATTATTGATATTGATGCTTGTTTGTCTATTTTAGATACCAGCCCTGTATCAGTTAAGTGTTTTGCATAGATTTTCTTCCAGTCTATGGCTTGTCTTTTCATTCACTTAACCAAGTTTTTCATAAAGCAGAAATAATTTTTAATTTTAATGAAACACAACTTACCAGTTTTTTCTTTTGTGGATTATGCTTTTGATGTTATATCTAAGAATTTGTCACCAGAGGAGTAGGAGGACCCTGAGAGCTTGTCTCATCCCTCAAACACAGCTAGATAGTTACCAAATTATTCTGAACAACCAAGAAGTCAATTGGAGGCCTGAGAGAATAAAAACTGCAAGTCTACAAGTAGAAATGTCACCACCTTTTAGTAGGTAGAAGGTGTGGAAGTTCACTTGGGGGAGACATAGCTGTGGATGTGGTGGAAGGGAGGAAGCCTGCTAATGGAGGCTACCCCAAAGTATTAGAAGCAGTGGAGTGCAAAATCTGAACTTTTAAGTTTGCTACCATGGAGGACATGCCTGGATTAAAGATGCTAAGGTGGTGAAGAGGGGCAGAATCCCAGGATTGACAGGGTGGTCTGAGGATCTCCTGGGTCCCAGGAAGAACAGGTGGCACCAAGGTGCTGCACTGTTCCCAGGCATAGGAGCTGGGAAGGTGACAGAGAGCAGCCGGTCTTGGTGCCAGGTTTTGGCTATAAACTGAACCACTGCATGGTCCTATGACCCTTTTCCTGGGATGGGCTGGTAAAGATAGTTAAAACTTCTCTTGGAGGAACAGTGCGGTTCCGCACCATGGGTGTCCCTGAAATTTGGAGTTTTGAAACTCAGTCACATGCTGGAGATAAATAGGCTTGGACAGGGGCAGGGTGAATGCAGGTTCCAGATGGAAACTGGGGAAACAAATAGGGTGATTGATTGTTTTTCTGTGTGGGCTCACTGATGCGTAGCGGGCATGAACCTTCAGCTCCAATGCTAGAGAGCAGGGCGCCGCCATTTTAGTCCCACCCATCAGTGCTGAAAGCCTTCAGGGAGCAAAATAGTGGCACCTACTGGAGACAAGAGCCAGTTACACCAAGGCCCGCCCTCCCTGTGATCTGGAGAAGCATTTCCACTGAAACAAGTCAGCCTGGGAATCAGCACAGCACTCTCCCCCAGAAGACCAGTACAAACACCTAGCTCTCATCATGTTTATTAATCATAGAATGCTGCAAAACTACAGCTCTAAGGGAAGTAGGATTGAACTTCCTTTTTACTTTTATTCTTTATTTCTTTTATTTTTATTATTTTTTCATTTACTTTCTTGTGTTTTCCAATATTTATTTCAAATTTTTATTATTTTTAAAATTTTATATATGTATACTTTCATATGTATGCATATTTTTGTCTACTTTCCATTTATTTTATTATTTTTTACAATTTTGGGATCTAGGGGTGCCTGGGTGGCTCAGTTGTTAAGTGTCTGCCTTTGGTTCAGGTCATGATCTCAGGGTCGTGGGATCGAGCCCCATATCAGGCTCCCTGCTCGGCAGGAAGCCTGCTTCTCCTTCTCCTATTTCCCCTGCTTGTGTTCCTGCTCTCACTGTGTCTCTCTCTGTCAAATAAATAAATAAAATCTTAAAAAAAAAATTTTAGGATCTAGATTATTTTAACAAGTAGTCCAAAACACACCCAGGGTCTAGGTTTTTTTGGTTGTCTTGTTTTGTTTTTTTATTTTTCTTGTTTTTTTTTCCTTTTTCTTTGGTTTTTGCTTTTTTGTTTTGTTGTTTGTTATTTGTTATTTGTTGTTTTTGTTGGTGGTGTTGTTGTTTCTCTTACTTCTTTCCTTTCTTTAACAAAATGACTAGATGGAAGAATTCACCCCCAAGGAAGAACATGAGGTAGAACTCATGACCAGGGATTTAGTCAATACAGATATAAGTAAGATGTCTGAAGTAGAATTTAAAACAATGATTATAAGGATATTAGTTGGGCTTGACAAAAGCATAGAAGACACTAAAGAATCCCTTACTACAGAGATAAAAGAAGTAAAATCTAGTCAGGCTGAAATTACAAATCTATAACTGAGATACAAACACAAATGGAGGTCATGAAAATGAGGATGGATGAAGCAGAGGACTGAATCAGTGATACAGAAGACAAAATTATGGAAAACAATGAAGCCAAAAGGAAGTGGAAAAGAAAATTAATGGACTATGAAGGAAGACTTAGAGAACTCGGCAAATTAGTGAAATATAATAACATTCGTATTATAGGAGTCTCAGAAGATGAAGAGAGAGATAAACGGGCAGAAGCTTTATTCGAACAAATTATAGCTGAAAACTTCCCCAATCTGGGGAAGGAAAGAGACATCAAAATCCAAGAAGCACAGAGAACTCCCATTATATTCAACAAAAGCTGGTCATTGCCAAAGCATATCATAGTCAAATTCACAAAATACACAGATAAGGAAAGAATCCTGAAAGCAGCAAGGGAAAAAAAGGTTCTTAACCTACAAAGGAAGACATGTCAGGTTTGCAGTGGATCAGTCCACAGAGATTTGGCAGGGCAGAAAACAGTGGAAGGCAATATTCAATGTGCTGAATGGGAAAAATATGCAGCCAATAATTCTTTATCCAGCAAGGCTGTCATTCAAAATAGGAGACTTAAAGAGTTTTCAAGATAAACAAAAACTAAAGGAGTTTGTGAGCACTAAATCAGCCCTGCAAGAAATATTAAGAGGGACTCTTAGAGTGGGGAGGAGGGGGGAAAGACCAAAAGTAACAAAAACTGGAAAGAACCAGAGAACATCACCAGAAACTGCAAGTCTATAGGTAACACAATGGAACTAAATTCGTATCTCTAAATAATCACCCTGAATGTAAAAAAAACACCAATCAAAAGACATAGAGTATCAGAATTGATAAGAAAACAAGATCCATCTATATGCTACCTACAAGACACTCACTTTAGATCTAAAGACACCTGCAGATTGAACGTGAGGGGATGGAGAACAATCTATCATGCTAATGGATGTCAAAGGAAAGCTAGAATAGACATACTTACAGCAGAGAAACTAGATTTTAAAATAAAGACTGTAAGAAGAGATGAAGGAAGGCATTATATCATAATTAAGTGATCTATAAATGAAAGCACAACAACCCAAAACCTTTGGGATGCAGCAAAAGCAGTCCTAAGAGGGAAGTACAGTGCAGGACAGGCCTACCTCAAGAAGCAAGAAAAGTCTCAAATACACAACCTAATCTTAAAACCTAAAGGATCAGGGCACCTGGGTGGCTCAGTTGTTAAGTGTCTGCCTTCAGCTCAGGTCATGGTCCCAGAGTCCTGGGATCGAGTCCTGCATGGGGCTCCCTGCTCAGCGGGAGGCCTGCTTCTCCCTCTCCTACTCCCCCTGCTTGAGTTCCCTCTCTTGCTGTGTCTCTCTCTGTCAAATAAGTAAATAAAATCTTGGGGCGCCTGGGTGGCTCATTCGTTAAGCATCTGCCTTCGGCTCAGGTCATGATCCCAGGGTCCTGGGATCGAGCCCTGCATCAGGCTCCCTGCTCCGTGGGAAGCCTGCTTCTCCCTCTCACACTCCCCTTGCTTGTGTTCCCTCTCTCTGTGTGTCTCTCTCTGTCAAATAAATAAATTAAAAAATCTTAAAAATAAATAAATAAATAAATAAATAAATAAATAAATAAATAAATAAATAAATAAATAAAATCTTTTTAAAAAACCTAATGGAGCTAGAAAAGGAACCGCAAATAAAACCTAAAGTCAGGAGAAGAGAAATAATAAAGATTACAGCAGAAATTTATGATATAGAATAAAAACCAGTAGAATGGATTAATGAAACTAAGAGGTAGTTCTTCAAAAGAATTAATAAAATTGATAAACTCCTAGCCAGACTTATCAAAAAGAAAAGAGAAAGGACCAAAATAGATAAAATCATGAATGAAAGAGGAGAGATCACAACCAACACCACAGAAAAACAAACAATTGTAAGAGAACACTATGAAAAATTATGTGCCAACAAACTGGGAAACCTGGAAGAAATGGAGAAATTCCTAGAAACTTACAAACTACCAAAACTGAAACAGGAAGAAATAGAAAATTTGAGCAGACCCCCCCCAGCAAAGAAATTGAATCATTAATCAAAAATCTCCCAGGAAACAAAGTCCTGAGCCAGATCGCTTCCCAGGGGAATTCTACCAGACATTTAGAGAAGAGTTAACACCTATTCTTCTCAAACTATTCCAAAAAATAGAAATGGAAGGGAAGTTTCCAAACTCATTCTATGAGGCCACTATTACCTTAATTCCAAAACCAGACAAAGCCCTCAGTATAAAGGAAAATTATAGGCCAATATCCATGATGAACATTGATGCAAAAATTCTCTATAAAATACTAGCAAATCAAATTCCACAGTACATTAAAAGAGTTATTCACCACAATCAAGTGGGATTTATTCTTGGACTGTAGGGACTGGGTCAATATGTGTAAATCAATCAACATGATACACCATATTAATAAAAGAAAAAATAAGAACCATATGATCCTTTCAATAGGTGCAGAAAAAGCATTTGAGAAAATACAGCACCGTTTCCTGATAAAAATGCTCAACAAAGTAGGGATAGATGGACCAAACCTCAACCTCATAAAGGCCATATACAAAAGACCCACAGCTAATATCATCTCCAGTGGAGAAAAACTGAGAACCTTTCCCCTATGGTCAGGAATAAGACACGGATGGATGTCCACTCTCACCATTACTATTTAACATACCTCTGGATATCTTAGCCTGAGCAATCAGACAACAAGAAGGAAAAAAAAGGCATGCAAATTGGCATGAAAGACATCAGACTTTCACTATGTGCAGACAACATGATACTCTATGTAAAATACCCAAGAGACTGCCAAAAAATTGCTAGAATGAATACATGAATTCAGCAAATTTGCAGGATATAAAATCAATGTGCAGAAATCTGTTGTATTTCTATACACCAATAACTAAGCAGAAGACAAATAAATCAAGGAATTGATTTCATTTGCAATTGTACCAACAACAATAAGATACCTGGTATAAATCTAACTAAAGAAATAAAAGATCTAGACTGGAGAAAAGGTGGCAGAGGAGTACGGGACCCTATTCCAACTGTTCCCTGGAATTGAGCTGGATATCTACCAGACCACTCTGAGCACCCACGAAATCAACCTGGGACATAAGAAAATAGATCCAGATCTCTACAAACAGAATATTGCAGGTGGCTGGTTTCAAGGTTCGAAGCAGGGAGCCGTGATTCTGCGGGCAGATATCGGAGGATAAACGGCAGTGGGAGGCAGCCTGGCCATGGGGATCCTACACCACCGGTGAGCAACAGCCTCGTGCACTGGGGATGGGGCACAGACTCGCAGACCGGTAGTGTCGGGGAAAGGACTTTAGGAAGCCCCCAGGATGGAAACCCGGAGTGATGGGGTCGTGCATGCGAACTGGGAGCGGCTGGCACTTGCAGAAGCACTAAGGGCAGAGACGTACCCCAACCTGGAGGCAGGACTGGGAGTGCTGCAGAGGAATGCACAACCCAGGACACTGCAGTTTATAGCAGCACAGACAGAGAAGGAAATAGTGTGGCCTGGAGAGCTCACTAAAGAACAGACTGCAATCTCTCTGCTCTGAGGCAGAGGTTTGGAAACAGTCTCTTCTGCTCTTATTCAGAAGAGACGTGGAAAGCCGCCAGGGAAAGCCACCGGAGAACAAAAGCCCCCAAAATCTGGTTCTCACTGAGCCCATCCCCTGCCACAGGGGGGCAGGAAACTCTGCCCAAACAGGGTTGCCTGAGTAACAGTGCGGCAGGCCCCTCCCCCAGAAGACAGGCTAGGAAAACAAGAGGCCAGCAACCCTAAAGTCCCTAGAAAACAGGTGCATCTTGCTTGGGTTCTGGTCAATAATTTGGACTCTATACATTCCCTCAACCACCCCTCAACAGAATGACCAGGAGGAGGAACTCCCAAAACAGAAAAGACTCAGAGTTTATGACTTATGCCGCAGATTTACAAATGGATTTAGATATAACCAAGATGTCGGAGATGGAATTCAGGCTAGCAATTGTGAAGACAATGGCTAGAATGGAGAAATCAATTCATGGCAACATAGAGTCTCTAAGGGCAGAAATGAAAGCTGAATTGGCAGAACTTAAAAATGCTATCCATGAGATCCAATGTAATCTAGATAATCTAACAGTTAGGGTAAGCAAGGCAGAAGAACGAATAAGTGACCTGGAAGGCAATTTAATAGATAAAAAGGGAAAAGAGGAGGCCAGGGAAAAACAACTCAGAATCCATGAAAATAGAATCAGAGAAATAAGTGACACCATGAAGCGTTCCAATGTAAGAATTATTGGAATCCCAGACGGAGTGGAGAGAGAGAGAGGACTAGAAAATATATTTGAGCAAATCGTAGCTGAGAACTTCCCTAATCTGGGGAATGAAACAAACATTCGTGTCCTAGAGGCAGAGAGGACCCTCCCAAGATCAAGGAAAACAGGCCAACACCCCGTCATGTAATAGTAAAACTTGCAAATCTTAGAACCAAGGAAACCATCTTTTTTTTAATTAGGGTTTTATTTATTTATTTATTTATTATGTTTTTTATTCTTATATTAATCCCCATACATTACATCATTAGTTTTAGATGAAGTATTCCATGATTCATTGTTTGTGCATAACACCCAGTGCTCCATGCAGAATGTGCCCTCCTCAATACCCACCACCAGGCTAACCCATCCTCCCACCCCCTCCCCTCTAGAACCCTGTTTGTTTTTCAGAGTCCATCATCTCTCATGGTTCGTCCACCCCTCTGATTTCCCCCGCTTCATTCTTCCCCTCCCGCTACCTTCTTCTTCTTTTTTTTTCTTAACATATATTGCATTATTTGTTTCAGAGGTACAGATCTGAGATTCAACAGTCTTGCACAATTCACAGCGCTCACCATAGCACATACCCTCCCCAATGTCTTATCACCCAGTCACCCCATCCCTCCCACCCTACCCCCCACTCCAACAACACTCAGTTTGTTTCCTGCGATTAAGAATTCCTCATATCAGTGAGATCATATGATACATGTCTTTCTCTGTTTGACTTATTTCACTCAACATAATACCCTCCAGTTCCATCCACGTCGTTGCAAATGGCAAGATCTCATTCCTTTTGATGGCTGCATAATATTCCATTGTATATATATACCACATCTTCTTTATCCATTCATCTATCGATGGACATCTTGGCTCTTTCCACAGTTTGGCTATTGTGGACATTGCTGCTATAAACATTGGGGTGCACGTACCCCTTCGGATCCCTACTTTTGTATCTTTGGGGTAAATACCCAGTAGTGCAATTGCTGGATCATATGGTAGCTCTATTTTCAACTTTTTGAGGAACCTCCATATAGTTTTCCAGAGTGGCTGCACCAGCTTGCATTCCCACCAACAGTGGAGGAGGGTTCCCCTTTCTCCGCATCCCCGCCAACATCTGTCGTTTCCTGACTTGTTAATTTTAGCCATTCTGACTGGTGTGAGGTGGTATCTCATTGAGGTTTTGATTTGGATTTCCCTGATGCCGAGCGATATTGAGCACTTTTTCATGTGTCTGTTGGCCATTTGGATGTCTTCTTTGGAAAAATGTCTGTTCATGTCTTCTGCCCATTTCTTGATTGGATTCTTTGTTCTTTGGGTGTTGAGTTTGATGAGTTCTTTATAGATTTTGGATACTAGCCCTTTATCTGATATGTCATTTGCAAATATCTTCTCCCATTCTGTCGGTTGTCTTTTGGTTTTGTTGACTGTTTCCTTTGCTGTGCAAAAGCTTTTTATCTTGATGAAGTCCCAATAGTTCATTTTTGCCCTTGCTTCCCTTGCCTTTGGCGATGTTTCTAGGAAGAAGTTGCTTCAGCTGAGGTCAAAGAGGTTGCTGCCTGTGTTCTCCTTTAGGATGTTGATGGACTCGTGTCTCACAGTGAGGTCTTTCAACCATTTGGAGTCTATTTTTGTGTGTGGTGTAAGGAAATGGTCCAGTTTCATTCTTCTGCATGTGGCTATCCAATTTTCCCAACACCATTTGTTGAAGAGACTGTCTTTGTTCCATTGGACATTCTTTCCTGCTTTGTCGAAGATTAGTTGACCATAGATTTGAGGGTCCATTTCTGGGCTCTCTCTTCTGTTCCATTGATCTATGTGTCTGTTTTTGTGCCAGTACCATGCTGTCTTGATGATGACAGCTTTGTAATAGAGCTGGAAGTCCGGAATTGTGATGCCGCCGGCTTTGCTTTTCTTTTTCAACATTCCTCTGGCTATGCGGTGTCTTTTCTGGTTCGATACAAATTTTAGGGTTATTTGTTCCATTTCTTGGAAAAAAGTGGATGGTATTTTGATGGGGATTGCATTGAATGTGTAGATTGCTCTAGGTAGCCTTGACATCTTCACAATATTTGTTCTTCCAATCCATGAGCATGGAACGTTTTTCCATTTCTTTGTGTCTTCCTCAATTTCTTTCATGAGTATTTTATAGTTTTCTGAGTACAGATCCTTTGCCTCTTTGGTTAGATTTATTCCTAGGTATCTTATGGTTTTGGGTGCAATTGTAAATGGGATCGACTCCTTAATTTCTCTTTCTTCTGTCTTGTTGTTGGTGTATAGGAATGCCACTGACTTCTGTGCATTGATTTTATATCCTGCCACTTTACTGAATTCCCAAGGAAACCATCTTAAGGGTAGTTAGGGGGAAGAGATTCCTTACGTACAGTGGGAGGAACATCGGAATAATGTCAGACCTATCCACAGAGACCTGGCAAGCCAGAAAGGCCTGGCAAGACCTATTCAGGGTAGTAAACGAGAAGAATATGCAGCCAAGAATACTTTATCCGGCAAGGCTCTCATTTAGAATGGATGGAGAGGTGCAGAGCTTCCAAGACCAGCAGAAACTGAAAGAATATTTGACCACTAAGCCGGCCCTGCAAGAAATATTAAGGGGGGGTTGTAAAAAGGAGAAGGACCCCAAGGATGATATACAACAGAAATTTACAGGGACAATCTATAAAAACAACGTCTTCACAGGCAACATGACAATTAATTCATATCTTTCAATAATCACTCTCAACGTGTATGGCCTAAATGTTCCCAGAAAACGGCACAGGGTTGCAGATTGGATAAAAAGACAGGACCCATCCATATGCTGTTTACAAGAGACTCATTTCGAACCTAAAGTTACATTGAGACTGAAAGTGAAAGGATGGAGATCCATCTTCCATGCCAGCGGACCTCAAAAGAAAGCTGGGGTAGCAATTCTTATATCAGACAAATTAGATTTTAAACTAAAGTGTGTAGTTAGAGACAGAGAAGGACAGTATATCATTTTTAAAGGGTCTATCCAACAAGAAGATCTAACAATTGTAAATATCTATGCCCCCAGCATGGGAGCAGCCATCTACATAAGCCAACTGTTCACCAAAATAAAGAGTCATATTGATAACAATACATTAATTGTAGGAGACCTCAATACTCCATTCTCAGCAATGGACAGATCATTTAAGCAGAAAATCAACAAAGAAACAAGACCTTTTAAGGATACACTGGACCAGATGGACCTCATAGATATTTACAGAACATTCCACCCTAAAACAACAGAATACTCATTCTTCTCGAGCACACACGGAACTTTCTCCAGAATAGACCACGTACTGGATCACAAATCAGGTCTCAACTGATACGAAAAGATTGAGATTTTTCCCTGCATATTCTCAGACCACAATGCTTTAAAACTGGAACTCAACGAAAAGAAAAATTTGGCAGAAATTCAAACATTTGGAAACTAAAGACCACTCTGCTCAAGAATGTTTGGGTCAACCAGGAGATCAAAGAAGAACTTAAAAGAATTCATGGAAACCAATGAGAACGAAAACACATAGGTCCAAAGCCTATGGGATATTGTAAAGGCAGTCCTAAGGGGGAAATACATAGCCGTCCAAGCCTCACTCAAAAAAATAGAAAAATCCCGAAATCACGAACTAACTCTACACCTTAAAGAACTAGAGAAAAAGCAACAAACGATGCCTAAGCCATGCATTAGAAGAGAAATAATTCAGATTAGAGCAGAGATCAATGAATTAGAAACCAGAAACACAGTAGATCAGATCAATGAAACTAAAAGCTGGTTCATTGGAAGAATTAATAAGATTGATAAACCACTGGCCAGACTCATCCAAAAGAAAAGAGAAAGGACCCAAATCAATAAAATGATGAATGAAAGGGGTAGATCACGAATAACACCAAGGAAATACAAACAATTATTAGAAATTATTATCAACAACTATATGCCAATAATCTGAGCAATCTGGATGAAATGGATCCCTTCCTGGAATCCTATAAGCTGCCATGGCTGAAACAGGAAGAAATTGACAACCTGAATAGGCCAATAACCAGTAATGAGATTGAAGCAGTGATCAAAAACCTCCCAAAAAACAAGAGTCCAGGGCCTGGTGGATTCCCTGGGGAATTCTACCAAACATTGAAAAAGAAATAATACGTGTTATCCTGAAACTGTTTCAAGAAATAGAAACAGAAGGAAAGCTTCCGGAGTCATTTTATGAAGCCAGCATTTCCTTAATCCCCAAACCAGGCAAAGACCCCATCAAAAAGGAGAATTTCAGACCGATATCCCTGATGAATATGGATTCCAAAATCCTCAACAAAATCCTAGCTAATAGGATCCAACAATGCATTAAAAGGATCATCCGCCACGACCAAGTGGGATTTATCCCTGGATGCTTGGGTGGTTCAACATTTGCAAATCAATCAGTGTGATAGAACACATTAATAAGAGGAGGGAGAAGAACCATATGGTCCTTTCAGTTGATGCAGAAAAAGCATTTGACAAAATACAACATCCTTTCCTGATTAAAACTCTTCAGAGTATAGGGAAAGAGAAATATTCCTTAAGTTCATAAAATCCATCTATGAAAATCCCACAGCGAATATCATCCTCAGTGAGGAAAAGCTGAGAGTCTTTCCATTAAGATCAGGAGCCCGTCAAGTTGCCCTCTCTTGCCATTATTGTTCAACATAGTGCTAGAAGTCCCAGTACCAACAATCAGACAACAAAAAGAAATAAAAGGTATTCAAATTGGCAAAGAAGAAGTCAATCTCCCTCTTTTCCCAGATGACATGATACTTTATGTGGAAAATCCAAAAGACTCCACCCCCAAATTACTAGAACTCATCCAGCAATTCAGTAATATGGCAGGATACAAAATCAATGCCCAGAAATGAGTTGCTTTCTTATACACTAACAACGCCACTGTAGAAAGAGAAATTAGAGAATTGATTCCATTTACAATAGCACCAAAAAGCATAAGATACCTCGGAATAAACCTAACCAAAGAGGTAAAGGATGTGTACTCTAGGAACTACAGAATACTCATGAAAGAAAATGAAGAAGGCATAAAAAGATGGAAAAATATTCCATGCTCATGGATTGGAAGAATAAACACTGTTAAATTGTCTATGCTACCCAGAGCAATCTATATCTTCAGTGCCATCTCGATCAAAATTCCAATGACATTTTTCAAAGTGCTGGAACAAACAATCCTAAAATTTGTATGGAATCAGAAAAGACCCCGAATCGCCAAGGAGATGTTGAAAAAGAAAAATAAAGCTGGGGGCATCACGTTGCCTGATTTCAAGCTATATTACAAAGCTGTGATTGCCAAGATAGCATGGTAATGGCACAAAATCAGACATATAGACCAATGGTACAGAATAGAGAACCCAGATATGGACCTTCAACTCTGTCGTCAAATAATCTTTGACAAAGCAGGAAAAAACATGCAATAGAAAAAAGACAGTCTCTTCAATAAATGGTGCTGGGAAAATTTACCACCCCATACAGAAGAATGAAACTCGACCATTCTCTAACACCATACACAAAAGTCAAAATGGATGATAGACCACAGTGTGAGACAGGAATCCATCAAAATCCTAGAGGAGAACATAGGCAGTACCCTCTTTGACATCGGCCACAGCAACTTCTTTCAAGATACATCTCCAAACGCTAGTGAAACAAAAGCAAAAATGAACTTTTGGGACTTCATCATGATAAAAAGCTTCTGCACAGGAAAGGAAATAGTCAACAAAACAAAGAGGCAACCCACAGAATTGGAGAAGATATTTGCAAATGGCGCTACAAATAAATTGCTGGTATCCAAAATTTATATATAACGAACTTCTCAAACTCAACACCCAAAAACCAAATAATCATGTCAGAAAATGGGCAGAAGACATGAAAAGACACTTCTCTGAAGAAGACATACTAATGGCTAACAGACACATGAAAAAATGTTCATCATCATTAGCCATCAGGGAAATTCAAATCAAAACCACATTGAGATACCACCTTACACCAGTTAGAATGGCCAAAATGGACAGGGAAAGAATCAACAAATGTTGGAGAGGTTGTGGAGAAAGGGGAACCTTCTTACACTGTTGGTGGGAATGCAAGTTGGTACAGCCACTTTGGTAAACAGTGTGGAGGTTCCTCAAAATTTTAAAAATAGAGCTACCCTATGACCCAGCAATTGCACTCCTGGGTATTTACCCCAAAGACACAGATGTAGTGAAAAGAAGGGCCATATGCACCCCAATGTTCATAGCAGTAATGTCTGCAATAGCCAAACTGTGGAAAGAGCTGAGATGCCCTTCAACGGATGAATGGATCAAGAAGATGTGGTCCATATATACAATGGAATATTACTCAGCCATCTGAAAGGATGACTACCCAACTTTTACATCAACATGGATGGGACTGGAGGAGATTATGCTAAGTGAAATAAGTCAAGCAGAGAAAGTCAATTATCATATGGTTTCACTTATTTGTGGAACATAAGGAATAGCATGGAGAGCATTAGGAGAAGAACCGGAGAAATGTAGGGGGGAGATTCAGAGGGAGAGATGAACCATGAGAGACTCTGGACTCTGAGAAACAAATAGGGTTTTATAGGGGAGGTGGTAGGGGGGATTGTTTAGCCGGGTGGTGGGTATTAGGGAGGGCACGAACTGCATGGAGCACTGGGTGTTAAACAAAAACAATGGATCATGGATCACCACATCAAAAACTAATGATGTATTATATGGTGACTAACATAACATAATAAAATTTAAAAAAATAAAAATAAATAAAAAAAATAATTCATCAATTAAAAAAAAGAAAAGATCTATAGTCTCAAAACTATAGAGCAGTTATGAAAGAATTTGAAGAGGACACAGAGAAGTGTAAAAGCATTCCAAGCTCATGGATTGAAAGAAGAAACATTGTTAAAATGTCTATACTATCCCGTGCAGTTTACACATTTAATGTGATTCCCATCAAAATACTACCATCATTTTACCCAGAACTAGAATCAACAAATCTAAAATTTGTATGGAACACAAAAAAACCCAAATAGCGAAAACAATTCTGAAACACACATACAAAACTGGAGGCATCAGAATTCCAGATTTCCAGCTATATTACAAAGCTGTAGTCATCAAGACAGTGTAGTATTGGCACAAAGACATACACATAGATCAATGGTACAGAATAGAGAATTTAGAATTGGACCCACATTTCTATGGTCACGAAGTCTTCAACAAAGCAGGAAAGTCTATCCAATGTAAAAAAGACTGTCTCTTCAACAAATTGTGTTGGGATAACTGGACAGCAGCATGTTTGATGAATGAATGTGGACCACTGTCTGACACTGTCCAAAAAATAAATTCAAAATGGATGAAAGACCTTAATGGGAGACAGGAAACCATCAAAATCCTATAGGATAACACACACAGAAACCTCTTTGACCTTGACCATAGCAACTTCTTACTAGACACGTCACAACAGGCAGGGAAACAAAAGCAAAAATGAATTGTTGGGGCTTCTTCAAGATAAAAACCTCTTCACTGCAAAGGAAACAATCAACAAAACTAAAAGGCAGCCTATAGAATGGGAGAAGACATTTGCAAATGACATAGCTGGTATAGGGTTAGGATCCAATATCCACAAAGAACTTATCAAACTCAATACCCCAATAACAAATAACCCAGTTAAGAAATGGGTAGAAGACATGAATAGACACTTTTCTCAAAAAGACATCCAGAAAGCTAACAGACACATGAAACGATGCTCAATATCATTCATCATCAGGGAAATACAAATGAAAAACCATGATGAGATACCATCTCACACCTGTCAGGATGGCTAAAATTAATAAAACAAGAAAGAACAGGTGTTGGAGAGGATTTGGAGAAAGGGGAGCCCTCTTGCACCATTGGTGGGAATGCAAAGTGGTGTAGCCACTCTGGAGAACAGTATGGAGGTTCCTTATAGGGTTAAAAATAGAACTACCCTAAAATCCAGCTATTGCACTAATAAGCATTTCCCCAAAGGATACAAAATACATATTTAAAAGGGGTGCATGCACCCCAATGTTTATAGCACCATTATCAACTATAGCCAAACGATGGAGAAAGCCCACATCTCCATCAACTGAAGAATGGATAAAGAATATTTGGTATATATACAAAATGGAATATTACTCAGCCATAAAAAGGATGAAATATTGCCATTTGCAATGATGTGCATGGAGCTAGAATGTATTCTGCTAAGTGAAATAAGTCAGTCAGAGAATGACAAATACCATATGATCTCACTCATTTGGAACTTAAGAAAGAAAATACATGTACACGTGTGAAAGGGGAATATAAAAGCAGGAGAGAGGGAAGCAAGTCTTACGAGACTCTTAATGATAGAGAACAAATTCAGTATTGATGGGGGGATGTGAGTGGGGGTCAGCTAGATGGGTGATGGTTATTAAATTGGGTACTTTTTCTAATGAGCACTGGGTGTTTTATGTAATTGATGAATCACTGAATTCTACTCCAGAAACCAATATTACCCGTATGTTAACTACGTGATATTTAGATTAAATTTTTTTAATTAATTTAATAAAAATTAAGAAAAAACTTATCACCAAGTCCAAGGTAACCTAAGTTTTCTCTTCAGTAATCTTAGAGTATTAGAGTTTTGCTTTTTACAATTAGTTCTGTGGTTTATTTGGGGTTAATTGTTGGAAAAAAATGTCTTTCTAGATTCATTTTTTTTTTTGCATGAGGATGTGCAGTTGTACCAGCACAATTTGTTGACAAGACTATCTTTGCTTTTCTTGAATTGCCTTTGCTCCATTGTCAGAGATTGACTGACTATATTTATGTATAAATATACCTTTCAGGTTTTCTATTCTGTTCCTTTGATCTATTTGTCTATTCTTTCACCAGTGGCACATTGTTTTGATTACTATAGCTTTACAGGAAATTTGAAGCCAGATAATGTCAATACTTTAATTTGTTTTTCTCTCCCAATATTGGGTTGGGTTTTCTAGATTTTTTTTTCCCTCTCTGTATAAACTTCAGCGTAACTTTGTTGATATACAGAAAATAGCTTGCACTGATTTTGAATTGGATTGCACTGAATGTATAGATCAAGTTGTGAAGAAATGACATCTTCATAATATTTTCTTTCTATGCCTATACATGTAATATCTCTTGATTAATGTAGATCTTTGATTTCCTTTATTAGTTTTATATTTTTCTTTATATAGACCTTATGCATATTTTATATGCCAAAGTATTTCAAATTTTCTTCTAATGCAAGTTGTTTTGTGTTTTTCACTTCAGATTCCAATTGTCCACTGTTAATATGTAGGAATTGACTTTTGTACATCAACTTTGTATCCTGCAGTTGTACTATGTAGTTACTGATTAGTTCCAACAGATTTTTGTTGATTCTTTTGGGACTTTTCTACACACACAATTGTGTCTTGTGTGAACAAAGATAGTTTTACTACTTCCTTCCCAATGTATATATCTTTTATCTCCTTTTCTTATTGCACTAGCTTGGAATTCCAGTATGATTTGAATAGGAGTTGTTACTGATCTTAGAGGGAAAGCATCTAGTTTCTCACCATCAAATATGATGTTAGCTGTAGGTTTTTTGCAGATGTTCTTTATCAAATTAAGGAAGTTCCCATATAATTTTAGGTTTTTGAATGTTTTTCTCATAAATGGATGGATGTTGGATTTTGTCAAATATTTTTTCTATATCTGTTGGTATGATCATATGATTTTTAGTCTTTGGGTTGTTGATGTGATGATCTACATCAATTGATTTTTGAATGTTTCACCAGCCTAGCATATGTGGAATAAATCCCATGTGGTCTTGTATATTTTTTAAATATAATTTATATATAATTTTTTAGACCTTGTTGGATTTGATTTGCTAATATTTTGTTTAGAATTTTTTCATCTATGTTTATGAGATATACTGATTTGTACATTTCCTTTATTGTAATGTTTTTGTCTGGTTTTAGTGTCAGGGTAATGCTGGCCTCAGAGAATTAGTTAGGAAATATTCCCTCTGATTCTATTTTCTGGGAGAGAGTGTAGAACTTTGGGATCATTTCTTCTTTAAAATATCTAGTAAAATTCACCAGTGAACCCACCATGGCCTAGTGCTTTCTTTTTTGGAAGGCTTTTAATTATTTATTTAATTCCTTTAATAAATATCAATCCTTCAGTTTGTGTGATTTCACGGTTTGTGAGTTTTGTGAGATTGTGTCTTTCAAGGAATTGGTTTATTTCTTTTAGGTTATCAAATTTTAGGCCATAGAGTTGTTATAAATACTCCCTCATTATCCTTTTAATATCCATGAGATCAGTAGTGATGACCCCTCTTTCATTTCTGACATTTTAAATTTAGGTCTTCTCTTTCTTCCTTAAGCTGGCTATAGGCTTATCAATTTTCTTGATGTTTTGAATTGACCAGCTTTTGAGTTTGTTGATTTTTTCTATGATTTCCTGTTAATTTTATTGGTTTCCTTAAATATTGTTATTATTTATTTTCTTCTGTTTATTCTGGTTGTAATTTGCTCTTCTTTTTCTGGTTTACTAAGGCAGAATCTTAAATTACTGATTTTAGATTTCTTCTAATATATGCCTTTCATGCTATAAACATTTCTGTAAGCATTGCCTTCACTGCATCCACAAATACTAAGTTGCAGTTTCTTTGTCATTTAGTTCAAAATATTTTTTGTTTTCTCTTACGAATTCTTCTTTGACCTATGTATCAGTTAGAAATGTGCTGTTTAATCTCTTAAGTATTTTGGCAGGTTCCAGTCATTGCTTGTTATTGACTTCTAGTTTAATTTAATTGTGGTCTGAGAGCATACTTTGTATGATTACTATTCTTCTGAATTTATTCAGGTGTATTGTATGTCCCAGAATGTGGTTGATCATGGTGCTTGTTCTATGTGAACTTGAAATAAGGTGTGTTCTGCTGTTGTTAGATAAAGTGTTCTGCAGATGTTAATTAGATCCTGTTGGTTGATGGTGCTGTTCAATTCAGTTATGTGTTTACTGATTTTCTGCCTCAATTACTGAGAGAGGAATGTTGAAATTTCCAACTCTAATTGTGGATTCATTTATTTTTACCAGTTTTTGGCCTCACATGTTTTGATTTTCTATTATACATAATAAGGGTTGTTATATCTTCTTAGAGAATTGACCCATTTATCATTATGTTATGCCCCTCTTTTCCCCTGACAGGTTTTGTTGCTCTGAAGTCTCCTTTTTCTGAAATTAATATAGCTACTCCAGCTTTCTTTTGATATCTGTCAGCATGGAATATCTTTCCATACCTTTGCTTTTAGTCTCTCTCTGTCATTTATATTTCAAGTGATGTCTTATGCATAACATATATTTGGCTCTTATTTTTTATGCACTTTGACAGTCTCTGAGTTTTAATTGGTGTGTTTAGGCCATTAACCTTTAAAGTGATTAATATAGTTGAACAGATATCTACCGTGTTTGTTGTTTGCTACCCTTTGTTTATTTTTTTGTCCTCTTAAGTTTTTTCCTGCCTTCTCTTTTTTTAACTTAAAGTTTTATATGATTCCATTTTTTGTCCTCTCCTAGCATATGAATTATACTTTTTAAAAAACTTTTAGTGGTTAATCTTTTTTGCCATATGCATTTACAATTAATCCATGTGTACTTTCAAATAACATACTGCTGTGGCACAGGAACCTTATAACAATACTTTCAATTTCTCCCTTCAGTCCCATATAATATTTATGTCATTCATTTTACTTTTTAATAACGTATAATTACCAAATACATTGTTACAATTACTATTTTGGACAAACTCTAATCTGTAAGATTAGTTAAAAATAAGAAAAAATGTTGGCGCCTGGGTGGCTCAGTCATTAAGCATCTGCCTTTTGCTTAGGTCATGATCCCAGGGTCCTGGGATCGAGCCCCGCATTGGGCTCCCTGCTCAGCGGAAAGCCTGCTTCTCCCTCTCCCACTCCCCTGCTTGTGATCCCTCTCTCACTGTGTCTGTCTGTCAAATAAATAAACAAAATCTTAAAAAAAAAAAGAAAAAATGTGATTTTATTTTACCTTCCTTTATTCCTTCTCTAGTGCTCTTCTTTTCTTTATGTTGGTATGCATTTCTCACTTACATAGTTTTCCCTCTGTTTGAAGAAATTCTTGTAACATTTTTTTTTTTACAGATTTTTTTTTACAGGTTTTCTTTTTTTTCCTACAGATGCGGGGCTCGATCCCAGGATTCTGGGATCATGACCTGAGCTGAAGGCAGACACTTAACGACTGAGCCACCCAGGCACCCCTCTTATAACATTTCTTGGGTCATAATTCTACTGGCAACACATTCCTTCAATTTTTTTTTTGTTTGAGAAAATCTTTAATTTTTCTTCAGTTTTGAAAAATAACATCACTGGATACAGAATTCTAAATTTGTGATTTTTCTTTCAGTATCTTAAATATCTCACTCTACTCTCTTCTTTTTGCATGGTCTCCTAAGAGAAATTTTATTCTTGCCCCGCTTTAGGTAAGGTGTTTCCTCTTGAAGATTTTCTTTCAAGATTTTTTCTGTGTCTTTAACTTTGTGCTGTTTGAATATGATATGCCTACATATAGATTTTTTTGTATTTATACTGCTGTTGTTCTCTGAGCTTTCTCTATCTTTTGTTTGGTACCTAATTTTGGAAAATTTTTAGTCATCACTTTAAGTATTTCTTATGTTTCTCCTTTTCTTCTCCATTTGGCATTCCTAGTATGCATAACTTACACCTTTTATAATTGCCCAACACTTCTTAAATATTTGACTCTATCTTTTTTATTCTTTTTTCTCTTTGCATTTCAGTTTTTGAAGTTTATATTAACATATCTTCAAGTTCAGTGATTCTTTTTACAGCTTTGTTCAGTCTGTTGATAAGCCCATTCAATTCTTCATTTCTGCTATTGTTTTTGATTTCTAGCATTTCCTTTTGATTATTTCTTCAAGTTTTCACATATCCACATATATTACTCATGTGTTTTTGTGTATTCTCTTTTTCAATTAAAGCCCTTACTGTAATTTCTGGTGTAATAATTCCACCATCCACTATCTCTGCCTTATCTAAGTTTGGTTTTGATGTTTGTTGTTTATATTCAAACTGGTTTTTGTTGTTGTTGTTGCCCTTTTGAATGCCTTGTACTATTTTGTTGTAAGCCAGGCATGATGTTCCAGGTAAAAGGAACTAAGATAAATAGACTTTTTGCATGAGGCTTTATGTTTATGTAACTAGGAGTTAAGCTGTGCTTAGTTTGCTGTTAGACTATGCTTGGTTTATTCTAGCTATTGTTCTCAGAAGCCAGAATTTCCTCTGGTATTTTTCTTTCTGTTTTCCCCGTTGTCTTTGGATTTCCTTAGAGAGGTATTCTTTTTAAAAAAATATTTGAGAGAGAGAGAGAGAGAGAGAGAGAGAGAGAGAGAGAGAGATGAGTGTGGGGTGTGGCAGGGGCTGAGGAAGAGAGAGACTCTCAAGCAGACTCTCCGCTGAGCTTGGATCCTGATGTGGGGCTCGATATCACAGCCCTGAGCTGAAAGCAAGGGTCAGATGCTTAACTGAGTGAGCCACCCAAGGGCCCTGAGAATTATTCTTAAATAACTGATAGTCTGATATTGTCTGCAGTAACAGGTTTCTGCTTCTGGGCTTCTGCTCTGGTAAGCTCCGATTCTCCATTTTCAACTCTCTATCCAATATTTGAGACAACTGTTTTCCCTCTGACTTCAGTTTTCTGTTGTTTCCAAGGGGAGTTGTTCATTTTCAACTTGTTTATCATTTATCTTGTGAGGATGGGTGAGATAACTTTCAAGCTTTTTAATCGTTGGACCAGAAACCAGAAGTTTCACATTGATCACTTTTTATTTCTTGATTTATAATTCTATGTGTGTAAAATAAAAGAATTAAGATCATTACTTGATGGCTAAATTCTCCCCTAGCTCTAGCATTCTGTTGAGTCCCTAAGCAGTGACTTGCATAAATGATTATGCTGTTATGTGACATTTGCCACTCTTCTTCTACAGGCAGACCTCCAGGTGGACAAGGAGAGGCACAATTTCTTTGAGTCCTCCCTTGATTATGTTTATCAAATCCAGGAAGTTCAGGAGTCCAAGAAGTTCAACATTGTGGAGCCAGTAAGTTCTATCTGTTGATGAATAGTCTAAAAATATTTACCAAATGCCAGGTTAATGTAGATTACTTTGACCATAAAATTGAAATTTCAAAGATGGTGAAGGATATTTAATGCCTAATAATGAATATCAAGAAAATAAACACACTAGCTTGGGTTACTCTTGCTCTCTTACTAATAATATTTTATCTCTCTTCCTTACCTCCCCTCCCCCACCTTTTTTCCTCTCCCATTTTCTTTCCCCCAGCTATGATTTTTCTTTCCTTCTCTTTTTTTGCTTCCTTTCTCCTTTTCTCCCTCCTTTGATTTCTCTGTCACCCTTCCTTTTACCTTGTTCTCTTCCCTTCCTTGCTCTCATGCTTTCATAAATCTTCTAAAGTGCCTATCATATGCCAGTCAGTGTTCTAGGAGCTCATGTCCCTTGTACTCAATGACTTCCTATTGTACTATTTTTACTTCTATCTTCTTTATTTTTTTCTACTTACATCTCCTTGACTATAAAAGAGGTATGCTTTGATTTGACAACTATGTTGAATTTTAACTCTTGGTGCAGAAAAGCTAGAAAACAATTATAAGAAAAACAAAAATAACAAATTCCCCATACAGAGATAATCACTGTTAATATTTTGGCATTTTCCTTCCAGATTTTCTGTGTATCTATTATATTTCTTTCTCTATTTATATGTGTCTTTGTACTTGTAGATGTGGGTGTATGTACACCTGTGTGCAGGTCTGTGTACACATGTATATGTTTTGCACATGAGCATGTATACCTTTGTACATGTGTATCTGTCCTCACATTTTTATATATCTGTATATATATGTGTGTGCAGCCAAGTGTTTATTCATTTATACAAAAAATAATTGAGCTTCTGTTATATGTCAGGCACTGTGCTAAACACTGGGTATTCTACAGTGAATAAGACAGACTCTGTTTCTGTCTTTATGAAGACTACACTCTTACTGGGTAGACAGAAGGGAAAGAAGGATACACATAAATAAAACTAATTGTAAGTTATGATAAGGGCTAAAACAAATAACAAGAATGGGCAACTACTTTAGATGAAGTGGTCAAAGAGGAACTCTGAAAGTATCACTTAAGTTCTGAAGAAAGAGAGGATGAGGCCACATGAATAATGGGGAAATAATATTAAAACACAGAAAAACACATGTGCATGGTCCTTAAGTTAGGAAAGAATGTATGCCTGAGGGATGAAAAGATTAGTGCCTTTAGATACAGGCGATAGAAAAGTGTATGATAGGAAGGCATAGGACTTGTAATCACAGTAAAGAGTTTGGATATTAGTCTAAGTGTAGTGGGAAACTACTGATAAGTGTTAAGCTAGATATGACATGAGCTGATTTTGTTGTGTGGACAATGGCTTGGAAAAGAACAGAAGTGGAAGTAAGGAAACCAAATAGGAGGCTACTACAGCAGTCTAGGCAAGAAAAGATGTTGGTTTGGGTTAGGGTGGTGAAAGTGGAAACAGAAAAGAATGTCTGGATTAGAAATATATTTTGGTGGAAAAACTGATAGGATTTGGATTGATATGTGAGTGGAAGAGAAATCAAGGATGATTCTTTACTTTCTGGCTTGATTGAGTGGGTGGTAGTGTCATTTCCTGAGATGAGAAAGCTTGGAGGAGAAACAGAAAGATTTTGTATATGATAATATATGTGGTACACACACCCACCTGTGTGTGTGTATATATATATACACACAGACACATATATATACTTGTGTGTATGTACATAGTTGTTACATGTTTATATATATATACATATATATAGTTTGTGTTTATATTTATAATATATGCATGTGTATATGCATATGGTATATCTGTGTGCATATTTACATATACCTACCTGCTTATTTTCTAAAAAGAATAGAGCAGTTATTACTACTTCCTATTATTACACTTCACTATTGCCAGAATTGAGCATTATTGTTTAAAGGTTTGTATTTCATAGATTAAATCATATTTTCATTGTTTTTATTTCTGTGTATTTAATTATTAATGAGGTTGAATATTTGGAACATTAAAAAAATTTTATTGATCATTTGTATGTCTTATTCTGGAACCACTCTGAAACATTTCTAATTTGAAAATGGGCTCACACTCTTTGAATCTTTTAGCATTAGGGCAGTCTTCATTAAGGTACAGAATCTTACTTTACTCATTTATTCACTTATCTATTTATTCAACAAATACTGAGTACCTACTCTGTGCCAATTCTGAGGATATAGAGAGAAAATACAGTCTATTCCCATATGGTCCAAACTATGAATGGTTTTGTATGCTATCTGGAAAGGATCTCAATGAATACATTTTTAGTAGTTCTTATAGTCTGGAACTAAGTTCCATGTAAATGTTTAATAAAAGAATAGCTATGTGTAGACCTGTTTGTGTTTTCACGATTACTTTTAACACTGTGCTCGGTATGTGGAATTTCTTTTCCATGTTTCTTTTTCCTTTATTTGGTAATGAGAAGGTACTGGTGATAAAGTTATTTTTACACATTTTCCCTAGGTGTTGGCCTTTCTTCATAGTCTCTTCATTTCCAACAGCTTGACTGTGGAGCTCACACAGGATTTTCTCCCATACAAACAGCAGCTCCAGCTCAGTTTGCAGAATGTGAGTTTGCATGTGGGTTTCTTCACCTGTCCCTGCATTCCAATTGTATTTCAGTCCCAATGACCTTGACCTTGAAATCCCAGCTTATTGCATTCTAGCCAATTTGTCAGGACATTCTTGTGTGGATCATAAATATTTTAGTGTGCTTGCTCTTCCGGTTTCAACTCTTACCAGTTTTTGAGGCTTATTGTTGTTCAAACCTACCCTTCCACCCACTGACACCTCTGTTTATCCAATAAATATTAAATGTTGCTAATTTACTGCATCCCTCTCAGATCAGAACCCAGCTATGGGCTTGTTTAAGCACAGATCTTATGCTACTTCTATGTTGGTCAGTCAAGGCACTTGTGAGTTTTATGACCATGAATGCCCATTTTCCCCTCTCTTCCTTTTCTCATTAATTACTAGAGTTAAATAAATTATATATAAAGGTTTTATTCATCTTCTTGCCCATGCTGGTTTTTGTAGATGGCCATAGGCACCACCTTCCCATCTTTGTAACATATATATTTTTTCTCATTTGTTTATTTAACCCACATTTAATGAATGGTTATGGATATAATATATACTCTGTGCCAGACATGGACATACCATAATGAAGTATGTTAGTTTTTCTTTCCTCAGGGAACAGGAAAGAGACATAAACACTGGAACACATCATAATTCCTTGTGATAAGCGTTTCGATAGTGTTAAGACCAAAAATTTGAAGGAAGCACAGAAAGTGGAACATTTGACTGCTTGGCACAGTTAGAGAAGGTATCACTGAGATAGTGACTGTGGACTAGTTGTTGCATTGCATAAAATCTGTATTTTTATATGAAAAAGGCTGGTAATAAGGTTGCTAGTGGAAGTAAACCTCACCTGGTTGTTTAGGAGGATCCTGACTTAGAGTTGTTTTGTTTCTCTCTTTCTGGGTACTCACCTTCACCAGAATGTGAGAGCCCCTGACTTCTATGGATTTATAAAATATTCCTATTACCAGGTTAATCATTTGAATCTTCCTCCAAATAGAACTTGAAAAGTATGAATTTAATAACAATGCTTTGTATCTGTGTATATGATGAACTCATTCACAGGATAATCAATAGAGTGGGCCCAACAAGATAAGGTAGTTCAGATCACCTTTTTGACTGATGTAACAGTCTTGAGGCTGGACACTAAGGACCTATCTCTAGTGATTTTCATACTCACATTTCAAACAGTGTTTTGCTGTTGTGTTTTAGTTGTGTAGTTTTAAATAGATTTCTTCTCACCATTAGCTTTTGTTATTCATGAAAATGAAAACATAACTTTTCTATTGACCTGTCTTCAAAGATAGCACCTTGTCATGTATTTTATCCTAATAGCCTGAATTTGATTCAGAGTCAAGTAGGCAGTAACTTTACTTGAGGCAGAGCTTAGAAGTTGCCATGATAATATTATCTTTGGAAACCTTCTTTACAGTTTCCCATCCTGTAAAGCAGAGTTCAGTCTAGTGCTCAGAATTCTAAGAACTCTTATTTATTGGCTTATGTGATTCCCTAGAATAAAAATTCTCCCAGATGTGTTTTTATGTTTATATTGCTATTTGTTTCTGTTTCCCTTTTAGTCTTTAGCACTGTTAGACTCCATAAAATTGTTTTCTAGTCACTATGTTATTCTACATTTTTTTTTTGCTATGTTGTAACATAATATGCAAACCAAGAAAATTCTGCACTGGATCTGTGACCAATAAGTGCTTTTTAATAATGATGGTGATAATGATAATAATGACAATGATAATATCTTCACAGACAAGAAATCATTTCTCCAGTACCCGGGAAGAGATGGAAGAACTTAAGAAAAGGATGAAGGAAGCTCCCCAGACATGCAAACTTCCAGGACAGCCTACCATCGAAGGCTATCTCTATACACAAGAGAAATGTGTGTGGGAATACAAGGATACCCACTGGGTTTCAGTAGGCTAGCACCTACTGCCACTTGGCTTCTCCAAACTCCAGGCACCCATATTGTTTACAGACCCCTGACAACTACACCTCTTTGGAGAAGAGTCTGGGAATAGTGAAAAAAAGAAAAGGAAGGAGAAATTGGAGGGGGAGGTTAAGGATTTGTCTTCCAAAGACTTTGGGTTGATAAGATCTAAGGTTTTTCTCTGTGATTCAAAATGGGGATTGTTAATTGTTTAATCCTTCTGATGACTGTGACTGGGGAAAAAAAGGAGGTAGGGGAAAGGAGGCAGAAAAATAATATTTATTACACCTACTATGTACCAGGCATGGTGCTAAGTGCTTTAAATATACTATCTCATTTAGTCTTTAAAAGCGCTTATCATACCCATTTTCCTTGAGGCCATGGAGGCTTAGAGAGATCACTAGTTGAAAGTTACCCAACTATATGTTGGCTAATTGAACATAATAAAAAAAAAAGGCAAAAAAAAAGAGAAAGTTACCCAACTGTCAAGTAGCAAGCCTAAGAGTAAACTCAGTTCTGTGAAATGCCAAAACCTTTGCTTCTGTCACTACACCCTATACCTTCCACTGTCTTAGGAGCACATGTTTGCTCTTAAAGCACTAAACAACAACCATTGTGATTTCAGTGAGCAAGACAGTTGTTCATTGCTAACCAAGGACCACGGGTTAACTTATCCATTCACTGAATATTGCAGAGCATTTAAGCCTTCCTGCTTCCTAAATTACATTATGAAAATCTGTATGTGCTCTTTGATTTTCCTTATGAACTATGACCCAGTGCTCCCAAAGCCTGTGATTTCGGCTCTGCCCAGAATTATTATACCTGAGAAGAAGAGGCAAAAGAGGCTATTCAGATGTTACCAGTGGCAAAAACTACCGCAATTCACAAAGCATGGCATTTAAGCAATGATATTATCATCTTTTCTTCTCTTAGAGAAATTAACTTTTGGTGGTTTTCAAAGATATGTTCTTCCACCTTTCAGGTTTATCTCTTCAACTCTGCATTGCAGAATTTCTCAATCTCAGTGCAACTGACATTTTGGGCTGGGGGATCATGTACATTATAGGGTATTTAGCAGCATCTATGGCCTGTCCTCACTTTATTCTAATAGCACTCTATAGGTGTGACAATCTAAAATGTCTCCAGACATTGCCAAATATCTCTTTGGCAAAATTGCCCTTGGTTGAGAACTACTACTGTATTATAAAAGATGTGGGAATAATGATTTTGTAATCTTGGCTGTAATATCAACTAGCTACATGGTCCTCCTGTGCCCCAGTTTTCTAATTTGTCAAATGGATATGACGTTGCTATTCAGTTGAATGTTTATCGAGCATACTTTTTGCCAGACAATATGCAGTGCATTGGGGATTTTAAAAAAATGAACCGATCTTGGTTTTGCCTCCAAGAAGTTCATAGTCTGATGAGGAAGGCAGACAACTATATCAAGAATTATAAGGAAATGTGTTGAGTACTGCATTTGGGGCATGTATCTAAGGGCTTCACTGAGGAAGCAATGTTTGAATTAGGACTTGAATTATGAGTGGAAGTTTGATAGGCAAAAAAAGGGGGAAAGAAAAACTCCAGTTATACACCATTGCATGCTACTCAGGCACAAAGGTGTGTGAGGATGTAGTTTATTTGTAGGGTCTTAGTTTGCCAAGAATAGCCCCGGTTTACACTTGTCATCCTGATGTAATTATTAATAGTGACCCATTCACTCTTAAGTATGTATTGAATTTGGACTAAAAATATATGGCCACCTATTTATTTGGTAAGTGAAAGTAATTCAATGAGACAGGATCATAGAGGGTGGCAAAAGACAAAGTAGGAAAGGTAAATATGATCATATTATGAAGGGTCTTGTGGGCCAACCTGAGTTTAGAGACAGTGGGAAAGCCATGCATGATTTATAAGAAAAATTATATAAAGAGAAATAAATATTTTTAAAAAATTCCTTTAACTAAAGAATGGAGAATGGACTAGAAAGGAGTGATCAGAAATGGGGGAAATCAGAGAGAAGGCCACTGTCATAATTAATTAGTGAAATGGTGAATTTTTATTTTGTTTGAAGTAGATCATAAAACATTACAAGTAATTCAGCAATAGGGCCCTGAACTAATTCAGTTCTAAAAGGGATGGAGAGGAGGAAGCAGCTGAAGGAGAGACATGTGGGGAAAAGAATGAGCAGAACCCAACCACCAATCAAATGGGACAGGTTACAGGGAAGAAGAAGCAGAAGATTACAGATCTTTCCAACTCATACAATAGGATGAACAGTAGAAGCATTTAGAAGGGACATGGCAAGAAAAGCTATTTGGAGCAAGCTAGAGCAAATGTGGAAAGCATTTGATGAGGATTAGGATCTCTATATGTGCTGTGGGTCGATAGCCCACAGGGTTGGAGTTCAGGGGAAGGTTAGAGCTAGATCTGAAGCCCTATGACTATGAAGAGCAGACTATAGCACTTCCATCTTAGGAGTGTATTGACCATATAGCCCAATGGATATAGTCTGTCAGCTGACTTTTGCCTATCATTGTAGGGGCTTTGGGAATATCCTGGGTGAAATATTACTGCCAGTATGAGAAGGAGACCAAAACGCTCACCATGACACCTATGGAGCAGAAGCCAGGTGCTAAACAGGTCAGTTCTTTTGTGTGCCATATTTTTTTGAAATGCATCTGTGACTGCATCTCAGAAAAGAGTATATTTTGACTTAGTGTCAAAGAATCAAGTCCATCACTGTCATGTGAAGCCATGACTCTGTGTGTTCCTCTTGACCTAAGTTTGCATTGGGCCAGATACTACTCAGTTGAGTGAAATATATCTATTAATTATGTCAAGCCTTCTGAAAGTGCTTGTACTTTCTCAGATCATTGAATTATTACAAGTGCTTGTCCATTGTACAAGAAAATTTGCAAGAATATGGATGAATTGCAGGAAGATAGTGTGACCTGCTTTTAAGAAGTCCTACTTCTTAGGATTCTTAGGATTCCTTTAAATAGCTAGTGTTTAAAATATCATTTTCCAAAATTCCTTTTTTAGAAAAGTATGTCTGTTTCCTAAAGTTGGAATAACCTATACCCCATATTCTATGTAATGTTCGGATATATTTAAGCAGGTAATACTTCTTCTGTCCTCCAAACCTTCCCTATCCCCTAAAATGTCAAGATGAGTTTAACACACTAAGAAGATACTTACCTGGAAGAACCTAATCTTATATATTACATACTATACTGTACTTACTGTACTATACTATATATATGACCACACAGCCAAAAAATGTTATTCTGTCAATCTCACTTTCGCCTATCTTTGTAGAGGCTTTGGAAATTCTCTCTCTCTCTCAAGGGTTTATTAAGATAAAAGCTGATAGATAGACTGTTCATATTCTAAAAGTAGTTTAGTGTGTACCTTAAATTGTCTCTCAGACTGGGTCTTAAGGCATGATTTTAAGGATTTCTATTATTTACAAATTGTTTACAAGTCCAACAGGGTTCATTTGTTAGCACTGAACCTTGGTGGTGCGAGAAGACCCAATTTGGTAGGCAGAAATTTGGAGAAAAATTGGACCAATTTGTCTCCATTGCTGGTGCTTTCCATGGAAGATCTCTTTTGTGTGGCTTGTTCACAGAGAATTAGAGAGGACTGAAATTTGGTGTCAGGCTATAGAAAACTGCCTTTTTTGTCTTTAGCCAAAAATTTTGTCACTCGGCTTTTAACGTGTATTGGAGATGGAATGCACCTCTAATGAAGTGTACCAAATGGCGTCTCCAGAACCCTCATCCATGCTTCTCTATGGGTTTACTCATTCCTGACTCCAAAACTCTTATTAGTTTCCAGTCTGTTAATTGCCAAAGTACCTTTCAATGTGGTTTCAATAAATTTATCCTGTGCTCTATTACAGAATTTTTTCCATTTCTGTCAGAACTTAGCTATGTATTTTACTGGCTAGTGCTTATAAGCACTGTCCTGTAGTTTCTTCCTTTTCTTCTCCTACACACATTACTTTCCCAGTCCCAGACTTTAAAGTAAGCTGATTTAGGCCCTTTCTCTCCTGCTCAGGCACCTACTACAAAGCTCAAGACAGAAGCAGACATACTACTTTCATATCCTCCTACGAGATGAGCACAAGCTCTCCTTTTAGTTTTTCTTTCCTTCTTCCCTTTTCATTGAGTGGCTGCTTGTAAAGTTGCAATAGTGTCAGCCTAAGCGGTTTTAATATGGGATTCCTTATGGAGTGGAAAGAGGAACTTGTTTCTCTATTTAGAAGGAAGGGAAGGTAAAGTAGTAACTTGAATTTCCCTAAAATGAAGTTGGAAATAATTTCTTCTTGTCAGTTCTCTCAGTTCCTATTACTGGTTTGCATTTTAGAAAGGTAAATTAATACAAGTAAGTGTGACTATAACAACACCATAAAATCCACTATGTATTGAACATCTACTGTGTACCAGGCACTGAGCTGGACACTTTTTGGCATGTGCCTCATTTACTTTCCCAGTAGCCCTGTCAAGTATTAATAGTTCAATTTGAAGGTGGCGGAATTAGCCCTCTCTCTGACTATGGTACTTACCAGTGTTACCTACTAGTTCAGCCTATCAACTTCCACTTGTGTTGTGCTGCTCATTTTACAGATTAGCTTCCCAAATTATGTTTTAGAAGATCCCCATCATCTCCCTGTCAGGCAGTTGTGGTAAGAGGAAAGAGTGCTGTATTTTTATGGACTTTCAACAGCTGGGTTTAAATCCTAGCTCTGTGGCCTAGTAGCTTTTTGACCCCAAGTAAATTATGTAATGTTACTCAGTATCATTTTCCTCATCAGAAAAATGGCAAGAATGATATTGTAGTTCATAAAAATTTCTTGGGCACTAACTCTTTCCTAGACCCTAGAGATATAAAGATAAATAAGATGCTGCCCACGCCCTTGAGTTCTCAGTCAATTGGGGAAATAAGGCATGAAACCAGGAAGTTTTAATAGAATGCACAAAACACATAGTGAGCAGTGTATGGGATTGGGGAAGAATATTGGAGGAAATGAAAGCTGAACTGCAATTTGTAGAACAATTAAGAGTTTAGCCAGACCAAGAATATAGATAAAGTCATTGCAGGTGGAGGAAACATTATTTACAGTTATGGAATCATGAGAGTTATGACATGTGTGAAATGAGAGCACTTTTGCATGGATGAAGCATAAAACAGATGGGGGTGGCTAGAGGTAACCTGGAGTAATAGACAGGGCCTAGGCCCCTGAGCTATGATGCCTTTGACTCTGAGGGAGTTGAGAGTTTAAAGAGGGGGGGTGAGTATATAATGCTGTTAGTTACTGTCTTCTTGAAAGCCTAGTAATTCTTGATACCCTCAGTATTGGGGTAAAGAAGGCAGATTGAAGGATGAAATTAGAGTTGAGTTTTTATACTGTAGGAACAGCAAAAGGATAGGCCTGAAGGGGGGTTGAGTGTGCCAATAAGAAAGAAGTATTGTGTGCAACTAATGAATTGTTGAACACTGCATCAAAAACTAATGATGTATTATATATTGGCTAATTGAACATAATAAAAAAATAAAATGTAAAAAGAAGTATTGTTTGATCAGTTGGATCAACTGTATGGACCAGTTTGGATGGCATAGTACTTAGACCCAGACCTGGCACTTGGGAAGTGTTTCTGAATTTCTGGCAGCTAGGTGGTTAGCATTTTCCCCATTTAATAGATTGTGAAGTTAAGATTCAGAGAGGAAAACGGTTTGCCCTGGATTGTAAGCTAGTAAATGGCATAACTGAGACAAAGCCCAGGTTTTAAACTTCCTAGTTTATTACTATATCTACTGTACCGACTCGGGTGACTTTGGGTAAGCCATTTTACCTCTCTGAGCTTCACTTCTTTCTAAGGGTTGTTATGAAGAAAGTTGATTTAAAGATACCTAGCAAGGGCGCCTGGGTGGCTCAGTTGGTTAGGCGACTGCCTTTGGCTCAGGTCATGATCCTGGAGTCCCTGGATCAAGTCCCACATCGGGCTCCCTGCTCGGCAGGGAGTCTGCTTCTCCCTCTGACCCTCCCCCCTCTCATGTGTTCTCTCTCATTCTCTCTCTCTCAAATAAATAAATAAAATCTTAAAAAAAAATAAATAAAGATACCTAGCATAATGTGTGGCAAATAGTAGGTAATTGATCAATCTTACTTCTCTTTCCTATACCACATTGTCTCTGTTGAGATAATAGAGGGAAACTGAACAATGTGGGATTTGGAAATTTTAATCTGTGGACACAGTGGACTTCAGTGGCCTTATTAAGTGCCCATAAGACTAAGGTGGGCTACACTGTTCTGCATATATGAAATATCAAATGGAACTTTGAGTAATATATAAATTTGCTCATTTTCTCTACTCCTGCCCTATCTTTGGAGAGATTGCTTTTGTGATTCCTGTCTTCCTGAAGAGTCTGGAGGTGGGGAATGAAAATGTTTCTCTCCCGTCCTCCATCTGCCAATTTAATAGAAGGAGGGTCGCATAAAGCCACTCCCAACCTGGAAGTTTTATGAAAATTTTATTCAATACACTTAATGCCATTTGGTCAACCCATTTGTCCTACATTCCCCTTATATTATGTATAATGAGCTTCCTATTTAATCTACCGTGCTTGGAAAACAGTACTGACCTACCCTGAGCATTTTGTCCTGGTCTCAACCATTAATTATTGGAGCAAGAAGAAACCATCTGCTGCAAATACTGTTTGAAGGGACAAGATTCTCAGTGAGGCTAAACATTACTTCTGCTGCCCTGACAGATGCCTTCCAAGTGGCTGAGGCTACTGCAGGAGGCAGAAGAAGCTTCTGTGCATTTTCTTTTCAAATTGGCTATTAATCCTTCTCTTGTATCAGGGGCCTTTGGACTTAACCCTGAAGTACTGCGTGAGGAGGAAGACAGAGTCTATCGACAAAAGGTTCTGTTTTGATATAGAAACTAATGAAAGGTAAGCTGTGCTGGTATGAACTGGTAATGTTCTCATGTGCCAGGTGCTGAGCCTGAGTAGATCTTTTATTTTCCTCTGTCCTCTCTTGTGATGAAAATGAGCAAATCTGTTCTTGACATCATTGTTTCGGCTCTTCTGGCTGCTAGTCACAGGAATCCCTGTTAGACCTGGCCCAGAGCTGGTTTTCCCTGTGGGAACTTCAGCCAGCTTTGCCTCACCTGCTCTAGGCAGAATAAGTCATTCCTAGGATTTAATTTGCTATCAGATATGCTGCAACGGTCAACGTTTGGTGATGCTGCAAAGACAGCATAACAAAACTCATTCTTTTTTTTTCTTTTTTTTTTTTTGGTATCAAGTTTTTATTTATTTATTTATTTATTTATTTTTTAATTTTTTTATTCTTATGTTAATCCCCTTACATTACAACATTAGTTTTAGATGAAGTGTTCCATGATTCATTGTTTGTGCACAACACCCAGTGCTCCATGCAGAATGTGCCCTCCTAAATACCCACCACCAGGCTAACCCATCCTCCCACCCCCCTCCCCTCTAGAACCCTGTTTGTTTTTCAGAGTCCATCGTCTCTCATGGTTCGTCTACCCCTCCGATTTCCCCCGCTTCATTCTTCCCCTCCCGCTACCTTCTTCTTCTTCTTTTTTTTTTTTTCTTAACATATATTGCATTATTTGTTTCAGAGGTACAGATCTGAGATTCAACAGTCTTGCACAATTCACAGCGCTTACCAGAGCACATACACTCCCCAGTGTCTATCACCCAGTCCCCCCATCCCTCCCACCCCACCCCCCACTCCAACAACACTCAGTTTGTTTCCTGCGATTAAGAATTCCTCATATCAGTGAGATCATATGATACATGTCTTTCTCTGTTTGACTTATTTCACTCAACATAATACCCCAAGTTTTTATTTAAATTCCAGTTAGTTAACATATAGTATGATATTAGTTTCAGGAGTCGAATTTAGTGATTCATCACTTACATACAACACCCAGAGCTCATCATCACAAGTGCCCTCCTTAATGCCCATCACCCATTTAACCCACCCCCCACCACCCCACCAGCAACCCCAGTTTGTTCTCTATAGTTAAGAGTCTGTTTCCTGGTTTGCCTCTCTTTTTTTCCCCTATGTTCAATAGCTTTGCTTCTTAAATTCCACATGAGTGAAATCATATGGTATTTGTCTTTCTCTGACTGAATTATTTCACTTAGCATAATATATTCTAGCTCAATCCACGTTGTTGCAGATGGCAAGGTCTCATTCTTTTTCATGGCCGGGTAATATTCCTCTCTGTGTGTGTGTGTGTGTGTGTGTACACTAGATCTTCTTTATCCATTCATCAGTCGATGAACACTTGGGCTCTTTCCATAATTTGGCTATTGTTGATAATGCTGCTATAAACACGAGGGTGCATGTATTCCTTCACATTGGTATTTTTGTATCCTTTGGGTAAATACCTAGGAGTATAATTGCTGGATCATAGGGTAGCTCTATTTTTAACTTTTTGAGGAACCTTCATACTGTTTTCCAGAGTGGCTGCATCAATTTGCATTCCCACCAGCAATGTAAGAGGGTTCCCCTTTCTCGACATCCTTGCCAATACATGTTGTTTCCTGTGTTGTTAATTTTAGCCATTCTGACAGGTGTGAGGTGGTATTTCATTGTGGGTTTGATTTACATTTCCCTGATGATAGTGATGTTGAGCATCTTTTCATGTGTCTGTTGGCCATCTGTATATATGTCTTCGATGGAAAAATGTCTATTCAGGTCTTCTGCCCATTTCTTAACTGGATTATTTGGTTTTTGGGTGTTGAGTTTGATGAGTTCTTTATGGATTTTGGATACTAGCCCTTTATCCGTGATGTCATTTGCAAGTATCTTCTCCCATTCAGCAAAACTCATTCTTTTATCTCCTAATATAACATACAAGAACAAGTGAATTAAAACACATTTTTAAGGGGAGATAGAAAGGATGGAAGATGGTAGTGGTATTGGGGAGTCTTTTTTTCCCCACTTGGTGGAAACATGATACAGACTTCCCCTACTTTGCAGGTATACTGGAAATAGTTTGATTATCAACTTTCTGATTTCAGCTAAGGCTTTCAAACTTTGTACTTTGTTGTATTTGTTTCTCTCCAGTACCCTCTTTTTGTTTTCTGGAACTGGGCACTTTTATCAGAGGTGAATTTAACCTTGAAATTTTAAAATGAGAGCATTTGGGGTTACTTTGGAGAAACGCATATTGTGTAGTTGAGAGGTTGATCCAAAATTCAGTGAATGAATATTCCTATATGTTATTTCGGTCTATTATTTCTATGTGTTAGGTACCACATAGTAGAATAGAATTTAACAAAACAGTCAGATTCCTAGAAAGGGACTTAAAGGTTGAATTACAATATCATATGAACTAAACTATCAATGACTGGAATCATAAAGATTATACTAAGAGATGAGGGCTTTTATTTATTTATTTTTTAGTCTGGAAATAAGTAAAAAGTCCTTTTCCCCATTTGAAATTCTGTTTGTTAATCCACTTTGTTAGAAATGGATGGTCCTGACCAAAGATGGTTGTGATGGTAAACATTGTTACTGGTAACCATGCAGCTGTCCCTCATTTTTCCAACAGCTTCAGGCCTAGTTGGAAGGGGGAACTATACTCCTGTTTACTGCAAAAAATGACTATTGGCTGTGGCTTCTCTTTCATGAACCTTTATTGTCTCTCGCTCTGCAGCATCACAGTGCTTAAAAGAAATTAAAATTTTCTGTGTCTAGTTTCATTGTGGTTCCCTTTTCAGCTTAAATTTGCAAGCTATTTGCAAATAATATCCCCGTAGACTTAAAGCAGTTGCAGACAATTTGGCCCTGAGATTATGTGCTGGGACCCGTTTATCATCATATATCTTGCACCTAGTGCTATACATGGCTCATGATAGGTACTGAATTTGGTGTTTATTTTTAAATGTATTTTCCCACCCCATAACACTGAGGAATTCTGAGACTAGAACCCAGGAATTAAAGTTTTGGTGTGTCTGTAATTTTAGTTACCACATATTAGGCTCTTAAAAAACATTCACTTACTTAATCCCCCTCCCCCATTTTACTGGTGCGGGGACTGAGATTTGAATATGTTAAGTTACTTGCCCAAAGTCATACAGTGGCAAGGCTGAGCACAAACACTCGTTTGTAGGTCTCCAAAGTCCATGTTGTTGTTTTTTTTTTAATTTTGTTCCATTGTCTTATAAGGAGAATAAACATGCTGTGAAATAAAGGGTCAAGTATAATAATGAACAGGTGCTGAGGTACCTCTGTGCACATGAGGTTTTCTGAGGAGTGTGGCATCTGCTTTCCTGGCTAGTAAATCTGATAGAAGAAACAAAGTCAGCATTCCCAGCAAGCATCAGTCACCCATACTCATGTCCCTGCAGCACAGAGAGCTAAGGACTCTTTGAGTCCCTTTTACTCTCTCAGGAATCGAGGGTAACTATTTTTTTTAATTAGTTTTGCTGCCATGGTGCCTCAGTGGCTCAATTGGTTAAGCCTCTGCCTTTGGCTCGGGTCATGATCCTGGGGTCCTGGGATCGAGCCCCGCATTGGGCTCCTCGCTCAGCAGGAAGCCTGCTTCTCCTTCTCCCTCTGCCTGCCGCTCCCCCTGCTTGTGCTCTCTCTATTTTATAAAATAGATAAAATCTTTAAAAAAGTAAATAATTAGATTTGCTGCCAATATTTGAAACCACAGGCTTATAGCTCATAGAACTTGAAGTGCAATAATAATAATAATAATAATAATAATAATAATAATAACCTAACAACAACTGCTAACATTGGCCTATGTACCAGGCACTATTCTCAGCCCTTGAAGAGTATAATTTCCTTTAATCCTCACTCAGTTCCCTGAGGTATGGGGTGTTATCCCAATTTCACAAAGGAAGACAAGGAGACAGAGAGAAATTAAGCAACTTAGGTAACATAGCAAATGGTAGAGCCAGGATCCAAATCCAGGAATTCTAGTCTTCAAACCCACACTCTTAACCATTGCACTGTACTGCACATATGCAATATATGTCTTTTTGTTCTGGATGAGTGACTGGGGCCTCAGGAAGGGCAGAGATTTGCCTAAGGTCATAAAGATAGTCAACGGAAGATCCTGGACTAGAAGTCAATGTTCTTTCTACTTTGTCATCCAGTTCTTATAAATATTATTCTGTGAATTTGACTTTCTGTGGCACCCAAGAATCTTCAAATGCTTCTTGAATAGTCACTTATTCATTCTTTCGGCCTCTCTGTAGGGTTAAGAGAGGACACGCACTGGATTTTTCATTTCCTAGATAGGGAAGTTCCAGAATGTGTTTAATGTCATATCTGGTCTGTACTGTCTGCTTTTATATCTGTTGCCCATTTCCTTGTTCTTCCTCTGGCTTCAGGATTCAGCTGGCTAGCTGTCTTTACAAAGATTTCTAGACTTTCTAGCCCCATGTGATATATCCAAAAAGTTGGTTATTTGTTAGAGTAAACTTGAAAGAATCCAGTGCCCAAAGCCAAGTCCTGGTTTTCAGTTGATTTTGTCTTAACGATCATTTGGGGGTTTTCCTTTTTAAGATGTACTTTAATGGAGTAAAAGATGGAAAGTCAAATAGGCATCCCATGGTATCAAAACTGGAAGGGACCTCCCAGCTCATCTGGTCCAACACTGTTATGGATAAAGAAACTGAGGCCCATAGAGACCCAGTTACTTTTCCAGGCTCTCTGAACTCTCTTGTCATTGTTCTTACCATTCCATGACTCTGAGAGAGGTCTTAACAGAAGGAGTTAAGAGGAACCAGTTTCTCATAATGGTGCAGATATACAGATAATGCAAGGAGACTTTATATCTGCAATAATATGGTCAATCTGAAAATTCTCAGTTTGGTTGTGAAAGTCTAAAAAGACCATACAGAGTATACCAACTTGGAGTATCTCTGGCTATAGGTAGCCTACAAGTAAATAGAAAAAAAAAATGGGTTTGAGGCCATCTCTGATGGAGAAAAGGCCTTGTAGCATGGTGGTTAAGAAAGAACATGGCTGTTGGACCAGAATTCCTAAAGTTAAATCCTGGCTCTCTACTTACCCACTGTGTGAACTTAGGGAACAACTCGGTGCCTCAGTTCCCCTTCTGTAAAATAGGGATTCCTATATGGTACCTGCTTTATAGGTTCCTGGGTAGATTACATGAATTTATACCTATAAAGTACTTAGAACAGAACCTGGTACCTAATGAGCATTCAGTAACTGTTATTATTTAGTCATAAGATTGCTTAAGTCAGCCAAAAGGCCTCCTCCCTGTGCTGAGCCAGCGTGCATGTTGTTGAATTCTCTCCAGCTGGAAATACTCTTTGGACATCATAGATGGGGGAGGTAGGAAAGCCATTTTTTGGGGGGGGGGCAGGGATGGATGAATGTGCCCATGCTGAACATGCTTACTCCTAGAGCCAAGACCAAACTGCTGGCTTCCAAGAGAGAAAGGCAAAGAAAGCCACAGTTTGTCTCAAGTACAATGGAGCCAATTTAAGTGTGTATTATGGTGAGGTGTCTTGGCATCTACCTTCCTATTTCCTTGCCTGACCCTGGCATGAGGCTGCCAAGATACCATCTCCCCTAGGGTTCCCAAAGTTACTGCTCTCTAAATGTTTCATTGTTTTTTTGAGTAAAAGAGATTTTGAAAAATTGGAATTCTCTATGTGCCTGCTCAGTGTGACACCTCCCAGGGCTGAGAGGGACCCTAGATCACAAGACTTCATTTTCTCAGGTGAGTTTTCTACTTTTAACTTGTCCTCTTTTTCCCCTTAGGCCAGGAACCATCACTTTGCAGGCCCTTTCAGAAGCTAACAGAAGGCTATGGATGGAGGCTATGGATGGAAAAGAACCCGTAAGTTACCTCAGGAAACTAGAGAAACCTCAGCACCATAATCCAGTGTGAGTGCCCTGAGTGGTACCAGTGGGTCTAGGACAATTAAATAGATTGTCAGACTCAAAATTTTAGAGCTAGAAGGAATTGTTGACTTGATATTTCTTGCTTAAAAAGCAAGGCAATTTGAGTTCCAGAGGGTGAGGGACTTCTCTGGGCTTACTCTCAGAAAAGGCATAACAGCTGGGCCTAGAATCCAGGTTTCTCAGCTTCTTGCTGCAGTGTTAGATGATGCAGCTGTGCCCACAAGATCCTCTTAAGAAAGAAAATTAAGCCTTTTTTCAGTTTATACAGCATATGTGTTCATATAGAAAGATGGAAAATAATTGTCATAACTGAATAAGCCTCAGTTTCCTTTTATTTTTATTAATTTTTTAAAGGTTTTATTTATTTATTTGACACAGAGAGAGAGAGAACAAGCAGAGGGAGCTGCAGAGGGAGAGGGAGAAGCAGGCTTCCCACTGAGCAGGGAGCCCGATGCGGGGCTTGATCCCAGGATCCTGGGATCATGACCTGAGCCAAAGGCAGACGCTTAACGACTGAGCCACCCAGACGCCCCCAAAAATACCTTGTTTATAAAATTGGCAGCAAGGGCTGGTCAGCATAGAAATCTCCCTCATTGAAATATCCCTGGGCATACACACAGATGCAGATAATTTTCTTTTAAAAGGAGAGATTGTTAAAGCAGACTAACAGGTGCCATATAGAAGGCTTATTTCCTGCAGTTTCACATTATTATTGTTGCTGCTTCACTAAACACCCCAATTCACTAATCTTATACATAGTATACATGCCTTTGTTTAAAGTGTCAAAGAAGATCAGGACTTCAAGGGACATCTACTCCAATCCTGATCATTTTAGAGATCTGAATTTTGAAGTGTAGAGAATGAAAAGGACATGCCTGAGATTTCATAATGAGGTAGAGGTGGAGCCTGGACTAGACTTCGTCAAGGATCTCCTCTTTGGTTTCTCACACAGCTATCATAGTGTGTACTTCAATATGACTCAGACAAATCTTGATCAATGCATGGATCTCTTTCAGTTGGACACTTGCTTTTCTACAGAGAAACACCCATTAGTTAGCCTTTGGGGTAGGAGGTTGGTATTGGGAACATTTACATTTTACCATCAATGCCCATTAGCCATATATCCATTAGAAAACTATTTCTTTTCTCTCATGCTCTCTTGCTCCATCAGAAAAATTCTCCAAGCTTTACATAAGTAAATCTCTAAGATGGGTAGGCTGCAGTGAGCTACTTGGAATCTGCTGTAGTCTTCAGAGATTGTTAATCCAAGTGTTTTCTAGGGACCTAGGCAAAGATCATTCTGTTTAGCCCACTTTTCATCTTATTAAAGCTTTAGAGTCGCTAATGGTTTTGATGGACTATCTGGGGAAAGAGATTTAGTATTATTCGCCATACTTACCTATAGTGATTCCCAATAGCCATGGCTTTTTCTTTCTCTTTTTTTTGTAGATCTACCACAGCCCCATAACAAAACAGGAAGAAAGTGAGTCAAATTTATGATCTATTGACATTACAAACTGCTAGCTGTCCTAATCACAGTTAATACTATCATCAATAATATGTAATATTGATGCAAGTGTGTTTATTGATTCCTCTGTGGAATAAAATTCAGACCTATTTTTTTAATATGTCTACTTATTGAAATAAGGAAGTCACTTTATCTTAGCTTATGGTGTGGATAGTAATAGTAATATAGAGAAGAACATTATATCTTTCTTGTTCTAAACACATGATAGAAATTATGTGCATTTCCACCCTAACATTTCATGTTTGATGTTGCTCATGTCTAAAACAAACATAATACAATGGAATCACTAAAAGCATTTTGTGTTGTAAGAGTAAAAACTCTATTTTTCCTCTAAAAAAAAAAAAAGATCTTTCTATTTAAGGGTATTGGAGATGAAAAACCATACCCCTTATTCTCTCACTGCAGTCTCTTAGCATGATCAATAAATGTTTGGTAGGTAAAGCTTGTTATAGCAGGATCTAACTCTGTTTTCCTTTGTTTGAAACAGTGGAGCTGAATGAAGTGGGGTTCAAGTTTGTTAGGAAGTGCATCAATGTCATTGAGACCAAAGGTAAGACATGAACCAGAGTGTTGGCGGTGTTTGAATTTGGTCACTCTGAATTTATTCTGGGGCAATTTCTCTAAAGTAGCAATGATGTCATTTGTTGGTCAGGACTCGTTTTAGCAATGAAGACTATTTATGAACCTTGAACATGAGACACAAATTTCTAAAATTCCAGCAAATTCCAAGCCAGTGGTATCCAAGCATATTGGGATAATTTGCGGTTCCCTGCTTTTAAAGAGAAAGAGCTTAATTAATCAAATGGTATAAAATTCTAAGTTATGCAAGATAATTATGTCCTAGAGATCTGCTGTACAGCATAAAGCTGTAGTTAACAATACTGTATTGCAGACTTAAAAATGTTCTAAGATGGTAGATCTTGTGTTAATAGTTCTTATCACAAAAAAAAATAATAATGAATAAAGAGGGCCACAGAAAAGTTTTAGAGGTGATGGATGTGTTTCTGCATAGACTGTGGTGATGGTTTCATTTATCTCCAAACTCACCAAGTTGTATATATTAAATATGTACAGCCTCTTGTATTTAAAAAAAAAATAAAGAGAAAGAGCTTCAAACAGCTTATAAAGTATTCTAAAATACTACTGGGCACTCCTCAAATAGTGTTATGACAGTTCCATTGCAAATAAATAAGAGTTCCATTTCTGCCACAATACATATCGGTTTAAAAATTGATGGGGTGCAAAGCTGAACTCAGACAAATATGGAATCAGTGTTTTCCCAGGTTAATGATACTTCTAGTTTCTCTCTGAGAATATTTAGAATGTGGGCAAGTAGTATATGAGCCAAGCCTCTTTATTCTTTGAAATGTTGCTAGAATTTCTCTATATGCAAAATGGCCTTTTTGTTTCACATATGCCATATTCCATCCCTTTCTTCCTTTATATCACTGTTCACAAGCAACTCGGAGGTTGATATTTCCTCCTTTTTCAATTAAACCCTAGCTCCCTTTTTCAATTAAACCCTATTCTCAGCCACCTGCTGCTACCCACCTAAGCATATTTTTCTATTTACTATAGAGTATATTCTCTTCTGTTCACATTAATGAAATCTTGGTATAATCCAAATGAAAGTATGGAGAGAATAATTTGGAGAGAGGCTTCAAAACAGTTCCCCTATTGCAGGGGAAGGCTGGGGAGCTTGCAGAGGGTAGGGAGACACTTTCCTATTTGAACTGACACCAGGGTATAAGTACCTACTTTCTCAACCCTGAGGAAAGTGAAAGCTCTAGCTATGGAAACAAAACTGACCTCAATTTCTTTCCCTAGGGATCAAGACAGAGGGATTATACCGTACTGTGGGCAGCAACATTCAGGTTCAGAAGCTGCTGAATGCCTTTTTTGGTAACAATTTTAATTTCATAATTCTTATTGGAAATTGTGTATTAAAAATAAATGTCTATAAGAGAAAGGAGACATTGCTAAAAAAGGTTGTAGAATGTTTAAGAAATATTTTCAAAGGAAAAATGTATGCATATTTGCCTACCCAGGCTCAGAGACAATCTTGCCTTGAAACAACTAGCATCTCTCCTTCTCCACATCATATTGACATCTCAGAACCTTTGCAATCTGGCTTCTACCCCAACCTCTCCACTAGAACTACTTTTGCCAGGCTTAGAAGGTATCTTCTGTGAAATCCAGTGGACGATTTTCAGACTCTGTCTTGCTGGATCTCCTTGTTGACTGTTCCCTCCTTTTTGAAACTTTCTCCCTAATGTGACTTCTTGTGACTCAACATCTTGTGACTTTTCTAAAATCTTGTATTAAACCTTTCAAGTGACTCTTGTCAGATCCTTTTTCTTCTTCTCATCTTCTAAATCTTGGCTGGGTATTTTCCAGCATTCCATCTTTGCCACCCTTTGCTTCTTCCTCTACATATATTCCTAATGAATAAATATTAACTTGGTAATGCATGACATTTTTTTCCCTTTTTACATGTCTAGTGATTTTTAAAGTTTTTATTCAAATTCCAGTTAGTTAACGTACAGTGTAATAGTAGTTCCACATGTATAATATAGTGATTCAGCACTTCCGTATAACACCAATTGCTCATCACAAATATAATCCTTAATCCCCGTCACCTGTTTAACCTATCCCCCTACCCACCTCCCCTCTGATAACCATCACTTTGTTCACTACAGTTGAGTCTATTCTTGGTTTGCCTCTCTCTTTTTTTCCCCCTATGCTCACTTGTTTGGTTTCTTAAATTACACAAATGAGTGAAATCATATGGTATTTGTCTTTCTCTGACTGACTTATTTGGCTTAGCATAATGCTCCCTAGCTCCATGCATGCAGTTACAGATGGCAAGATTTCATTCCTTTTTGATGGCTGAGTAATATTCCATTATGTATATAGACCACATCTTCTTTATCTATTCAACAGTCAATGGACATTTGGGCTCCTTCCATATTTTGACTTATATTCATAGTACTGCTATAAACATTGGGGTGCTTATACTTTGAATTAGTATTTTTTGGGTAAATACCCAGTAGCACAATTGCTAGATCATAGGGTAGTTCTATTTTAAACTTTTTGAGGAACCTCCGCATGGTTTTCCAGAGTGGTTGTACCTCTTTGCATTCCCACCAACACTGCAAGAGGGTTCCCCTTTATCTACATCCTTGTCAATACCTGTTGTTTCTTGTGTTGTTAATTTTAGCCATTCCGGCTAGTGTGAAGTGATATCTCATTGTAGTTTTGATTTGTATTTCCCTGATGATGAGTGATGTTGAGCATCTTTTCATGTGTCTGTTGGCCATCTATTTGTCTTTTTTGGAAAAATTTCTACTCATGTCTTCTGCCCTTTTTTTTAAACAATTATTTGTTTTTTGAGTGTTCAGTTTTATAAGATCTTTATAGATTTTGGATACTAACCCTTTATCAGATATGTCATTTGCAAATACCTTCTCCCATTCCATAGGCTGCCTGTTAGTTTTATTGATCATTTACTTTGCTGTGCAGAAGCTTTTTATTTTGGTGAAGTCCCAATAGTTTATTTTTGCTTTTATTTCCCTTACCTCAGGGAAACATATCTAGTAAGAAGTTGCCACGGCTGATATAAAAGAGGTTACTGCCTGTGTTCTTCTCTAGGATTTTGATGGTTTCCTGTCTCACATTTAGGCCTTTACTCCATTTTTATTTTTGTGAATGGTGTAAGAAAGCATTCCAGTTTCATTCTTTTTCATGTAGATTACCAGTTTTCGCAATACCATTTGTTGAAGACACCGTCTTTTTTCCATTGATTTTCTTTCCTGCTTTATTGAAGATTAACTAACCATACAGTTGTGGGTACATTTCTAAGTTTTCTATTCTGTTCCATTGATCTGTGTGTCCATTTTTGTGCCAGTACCATACTGTCTTGATCCCTACAGCTTTGTTATATAACTTGAAGTCCAAAATTGTGATGACTTCAGCTTTGCTTTGCTTTTTTGGGATTGCTTTGGCTATTCAGGGTCTTTTTGATCCCATACAAATTTTAAGATTCTTTGTTCTAGCTGTGTGAAAAATGACGTTGGTAATTTGATAGGGGCTGCTTTGGGTACTATAGACATTTTCATAATATTTATTCTTCAAATCCATGAGCATGGGATCTTTTTCCATTTCTTTGTGTCATCTTCAATTTCTTTCATCAGTGTTTTCTAGTTTTCAGAGTACACATCATTTACCTCTTCAGTTAGGTTTATTCCTAGGTATGTTATGCTTTTTGGTGCAGTTGCAAATGGGATCAATTCCTTGATTTCTCTTCCTGCTGCTTCATTATTGGTGCATAGAAATAAAACAGATTTCTGTACATTGTTTTTGTATCCTGCGACTTTACTGAATTCATTTATCATTTCTAGCAAGTTTTTGGTGTAGTCTTTCAGGGTTTCTAAATACAGTCTCATGTCATTGGCAGATAGTGAACATTTGACTTCTTCCTTGCCAATTTGGATGCCTTTTATTTTTCTCTTGTTGTCTGATTGCTGTGGCTAAGACTTCCAGTACTATGTTATTAGTGGTGAGAGTGGGCATTCCTGTGTTGTTCCTCACTGTAGAAGAAAAGCTATCAGTTTTTCCCCATTGAGGATATTAGCTGTGGGTTTTTCATATATGGCCTTTATTTTGCTTAGGTATTCCCTTTAATCCTACCTTTTTGAGGATTGTTATGAATGGATGTTGTACTTTGTCAAATGCATTTTCTGCATCTATTGAAAGGATCATATGGTCTTATCCTTTCTTTTATTAATGTGGTCTATCATGTTGATTGATTTGTGAATATTGAAGCACTTGCAGCCCAGGAATAAATCCCACTTGATCATGCCAAATGGTTCTTTTAGTGTACTGTTAAGGATTCAATTTGCTAGTATCTTGTTGAGAATTTTTACATCCATGTTCATCAAGGATATTTGCCTATAGTTCTCTCTTTCAGTGGAGTCTTTATCTGCTTTTGGTATCAGGAAGATGCTGGCCTCAAGAATGAATTTGGAAGTTTTCCTTCCTCTTCTAGTTTTTGGAATAGTTTGAGAAGAATAAGTATTAACTCTTCTCTAAATGTTTGGTGGAATTCCCTTGTGAAGCCATCTGGCCCTGGACTTCTGTTTGTTGGGAGATTTTTGATTACTGACTCAATTTTTTAGTGGTTTTCAGTCTGTTCAAGTTTTCTATTTCTTCCTGTTTCAGTTCTGGTAATTTATATGTTTCTGGAAATTTATCCACTTCTTCAAGGTTGTCCACTTTGTTGGCATATATTTTTTTCATAATGTTCTCTTATAATTGTCTTTCTGTGGTATTGGTTGTTATTTCTTCTTTCTCATTTTTGATTTTATTTATTTGGGTGATTTCTCTTTTCTTTTTAATAAGCCTGGCTAGGAGTTCATCAATTTTATTTATTTTTTCAAAGAAACAGCTTCTGGTTTCATTGTTCTGTTCTATTGGTTTCTTTTGCTTCTATATCATTTCTTCTGCTCTAATCTTTGTTATTTCTCTTCTTCTGCTGGTTTTAGGCTTCATTTATTCCTCTTTTTCTGGCTCCTTTAGGTGTAACGTTAGGTTGTATATTTGAGATTTTTCTTGCTTCTTGAAGTAGGCCTAATGTATTGGTATATACTTCCCTCTTAAGAGTATGTCTAGCAATTTTGATTAGATCCTGAAAATCATGGGTATTGCATGTCTTGATTTTGTTGACTTCTGTTAAAGAGTATTGAAATTTGTTTTTTAGGTAGTTATTTGTAGATCAACTTCGTCCATTTGAGGCTTCTTTTTAAGCTTGTTAGGACAAATATAAGGTAACTTTTACTGGCAAGGTTAATCCTACTACTAAAGTCTGCTTTCTTTTTTCTCCTCATTCTTACTGGTTGGAACTTAAACATCTCCCAGCTCTGCATCGCTTCTTGGAATTGTTCAGCTTAAAATTCCCTGATATTTCATTGGCTAACCTCATAGACTTTCTTTTAAAGATTATTTATTTATTTTTAATTTATTTTAGAGAGAGAGAGAGAGAGAGCACAGGCCGGGGGACGAGCAGAGGGGGAGGCAGAGGGAGAGGGAAAGAAACTCAAGCAGACTCTGTACTGAGTGCAGAGCCCAATGTGGGGCTCAATCCCATGACTCTGAGATCATGACCTGAGCCAAAATGAAGAGTCAGATGCTCAACTGACTGAGCCACCCAGGTGCCCTAGCTCATACATTTTTATCTTGGCCACTCATGGCTTAGTATTCAATGGACAGACTCAAGGAGACTCATAGAAAATTTTTTTTTTTTTTTTAGTTCTTCCTCTATACAACTCTCTCTTTTCTGGTACACTGCCCTGCAAATTCTAGCTGCCTCAGCCTCTCTAAACTCCAGTGTTTGTCTCTTCCACCTGAGCAAGACTTCCATGCTCAGCAAGACTTCCAAGCTCCCTATGCTACCATTCAGAATGTGCTTTCAGGTAGCAAGTGGTGACAATGGTAGGACTTATTTTATTTGTTTCCCTTTTTTTCAGAGTCATTGTCAAACAGCTCTTTCTTTTATTTTGTCCAATTTTCTAATTGTTACAACAGGAGAGCAAGTATAGTACCAGTTACTCCAACATGGCCTGGAGTAGAAGTCCCTCTGTGGGGTTTTACTAGCACCCCAAAATCTCTAGCCTAGACATCATCTCCTGAGTTCTAACTGCGATGTATCTAGTTTCTCACTGGACCTGTGCTTCCCAAACATATTTAGATCATGGTACATTGTAATGATCATATCTGTATAGCATACTCTGTTATATGAACAAAACTGATCATGGCACAAGTATTAAGCTCCAAGGGCCGAAGGAATCAGAATTGGAATTGTCGCAGACTCTCTCTCTACATACATGTTTCACAGATACATATATTTGACATGTCCAGAACTAAACTTAATTGTTTTTATCTTTCCGCAAACCTGCTGTTCTTCCTTTTGTGAATGGTAGTGAACTATCTGATAATCTCAGTTTTCATAAAGCATCAGAAAACAAATTGACTGTGGAGAGCTGCACTTTGAATAAAGCACATATTTTTGGTCTTTTCTGTGATGCATAGCTTACCTTCCATAACCCTGTAGGCCTGACAACCTAACCCTGTTAGTATTTGAGGATGCTACAGCATGTAATAATGGCAGGTATAGAGTTTTTGTATTATAGAGTACATCATTATTGCCTCAGCATTTGTTTGCATTTATCACTTTATATTCTTGACTTAAAAATTCACATTGTCCTATTCCAGGCCATTTACATTACATTTTATAAGCTATAGGACACTTTTTTATTTATGAAAGGGCTTAAAGCATGGCCCAGAATAAATCTCTGAAAAATTATTGAAATCAGATTAACTGTTTAGAATTCTCTGTCTAGTATCACTACATTCTTCTACCTAATATATAATAAGCTAAAACATGTGTCATGCTCAATATCCTACTGATTCTTTTACAGGCTTCAATAGGACTGAAATGGTTCCCTCAAATCATACATGGCAATACAATTTGATTTATATATCAAAGAAAATGACAGGGTTGGCATATTGCATCTATTCAACATCAAGTTCCAAATATCATTACTTACATGAATATCTGAAAAGTAGACCAAGAATTTCTGGATATAAATATTTATACATATAATATAAAACAGTGTCAGTTTTACTTATTTATGCATAAAAGTGGTAAACTCTGATCCTTTCCCCAATTCTAATTCTATATTTGGTGATCCTTATTCATTTAGCAAATAATTTGAGTATCTAACTAAGGGTCAGGCATTTTGCTCAAGGATGTAGATTAGAGTGAACATATCACTTGCATTTACTACCTTCGTGGGGCCTACATTTTATAGGAAAGACTGTCTTTCTGCTAACTTAAAATTTGTATTTGTATGGGGTGATTTCCTTTCTAAGCTTCTTGTATATTATGTCTTCTGGGGGTGCTCACTGGGATCCTCAAAGTATTCTTGCTTCTTTTCACCCTACCCTGATCTATTTCCACGCCATTAGGGGCCAGCTGCCTTGGCTCCATATAGGCTCATCATGATTTATCCTGGGAAGAAGAGTATTCCTTTCCTTTTGCTAGCACAGCATGTTTTTATCTCTTTCCTTAAGTCTCATGCTCTATGCAAGTCAAAGGTACACTTCCAGCTATGTTTTTTAACTTAAACAACCCTTAGACTACTTTCTTTATAGCACCTCCTATAACACATGACTGGGGGCTTTTTTTTGTTCTTCACTAAAAGCTTCTATTCTTTGCCCAACTGAAAATCTGTCTTTTTGCCAAATAAAATATAACACAGACCACAAAGTCAATGGGAGGGGGAAACACATCCACAATCAATAATTATTTTTCTTTTTTTTTTTTTTTTAAAGATTTATTTATTTATTTGAGACAGAGAGAATGAGAGAGAGAGAGCACATGAGAGGGGGGAGGGTCGTCTACGGCCATACCACCCTGAACGCGCCCGATCTCGTCTGATCTCGGAAGCTAAGCAGGGTCGGGCCTGGTTAGTACTTGGATGGGAGAGGGGGGAGGGTCAGAGGCAGAAGCAGGCTCCCTGCCGAGCAGGGAGCCCGATGCGGGACTCGATCCAGGGACTCCAGGATCATGACCTGAGCCGAAGGCAGTCGCTCAACCAACTGAGCCACCCAGGCGCCCTCAGTAATTATTTTTCATTCAGTCCATCATTGGGTTAGTCACATTCCTCCCCCACCCAAGATTGTTGCATTATGCTCTATGTTTTTTTTATTATGTTCAGTTAGCCACTGCATAGTACATCATTAGTTTTTGATGTAGTGTTCAATGATTCATTAGTTGTGTATAACACCCAGTGCTCATCACGGCATGTGCCCTCCTCAATACCCATTATGCTCTATGTTAACAGATCCTACAAAATGAAGGGGTAGCATCTTCACTCATGCTGAATCCATCATAAACTAAACACAGAGAAGCTAATCTGATTACCTCAGAAACAGCTAGGTACTGCATCTAAGTGTTCTGCTTCTCCACCCCTTATCAAGTCCTAGTCATCTTATTAATGATAATGCATATTATAATAATTACATATATTTGTATTATAATCTTGATAATCATAATCATGCACATGATAATACCACTGTACCTAGCACATTACAGGTAGTGTTCCTTCAGTGGGACTCTAAAATCTTGTGCTCCAGAGAGTATTTCACAATGACTGGAACAGAGGGGTGAGATAGAGCAGTGAGACTGGATGTATGGATATGTGTCCTTTATGAAGTTGATTCTAGCTAGGAAGCCATACATGGAAGAACATTATTCCCACAATACTGTTACCTAATGCCAGAGGCCTGCTGAACTAAACAGAGGAGAAATGAACATAGTGAGTAAAGTAGCATATAATTGGTAAGATGTTAATTATTTAGGTTTTAAAATTTCTCCTTTTATCTTTATGCTATTAAAAAATACATTTAATTTTCAGAAACTAAATGGAACACCTAATATAATCGTATGTAGACAGTTAAATGCAATAGAAATTATAGTGATATTTTTTTCCAAAAAAATCATACTTGGAGAGGAAAAAAAGGTGGTAGAGGAATAGGGGACCCTATTCCAACCAGTCCCCTGAATTGACCTGGATACCTACCAGACCACTCTGAACACCCACGAAATCAGCCTGAGATGTAAGAAGATATATCTGGATCTCTACAAACAGAATATTGCAGACAGTTGGTTTTGAGGTATGAAGCGGGGGGCTGTGATTCCGTGGGGACTTACCAGAAGATAAATGGAAGGGGGAGGGAGCCTTTGGGATCTTGCACCACTGGTGAGCAAAAGCCTCCCGTGCTGGGGATGGGGCACAGACTCGCAGACAGGTAGCAATGGGGAAAGGACTTTAGGGCAGTCCCCCAGACTAAAACCAGAGTGGCGGGGCAATGCATGCGACCTGGGGGCAGCTGGCGATTTTAGAAGCATAAAGGGTAGAGATGTGCCCTGACCTGCAGGCAAGGACTGGAGCGCTGCTGAGGGGCCCACAGCCCAGGACGCTGTAGTTTATAGCAGTGCTGACAGAAACGGACATAGTGTGGCCTGGAGAACTCACTGAAGAACAGATGGTGATCTCTCTGCTCTGAGGCAGGTGGTTGGAATTGGTCTATTCTGCTCTGACTCTTGGAAGAAACGTGGAAAGCCACCAGAGAACAAAAGCCCCCCAAAACCAGTTTTCACTGAGCCCATCCCCCCCACAGGGATCATGGCAAATCTGCCCAAACAGGGTTACCTGAGTAACAGTGTGGCAGGCCCCTTCCCGAGAAGACAGGATGGGAGAACAAGAGGCTGACAACCCTAAGGTCCCTATAAAACCAGTGCATCATGCTTGGGTTGTGGTAAATAATTTGGACTCTGTACATTCTCTCAACCAACCCTCAACAGAATGACTAGGAGGAGGAGCCCCCAAAATAGGAAAGACTCAGAGACTGTGACTTCTGCCACAGATTTACAAATGGATACAGATAATAACCAAGATGTCAGAAATGGAATTCAGGGTAGCAATTGTGAAGACAATGGCTAGAATGGAGAAATTGATTAACGGCAACATAGAGTCTCTAAGGGCAGAAATGAAAGCTGAATTGGCAGAACTTAAAAATGCTATCAATGAGATCCAATCTAGGTACTCTTACAGCTAGGATAAATGAGGCAGAAAAACGAATTAGTGATCTAGAAGACCAACTGATAGAGAAGAAGTAAAAAAAGGAGGCCTGGGAAAAACAGCTCAAAACCCATGAAAACAGAATTAGAGAAGTAAGTGACGCCATGAAACGTTCCAAGGTCAGAATTATTGGGATCCCTGAGGGGGTGGAGAAAGAGAGAGGACGAGAAGATATATTTGAGCAAATCGTAGCTGAGAACTTCCCTAATCTGGGGAATGAAACAAACATTCACGTCCTAGAAGCAGAGAGGACCCCTCCCAAGATCAAGGAAAACAGGCCAACACCCCGGCATGTAATAGTAAAACTCGCAAATCTTAGAACCAAGGAAACCATCTTAAGGGCAGTTAGGGGGAAGAGATTCCTTAGGTACAGAGGGAGAAGCATCAGAATAATGTCAGACCTATCCACAGAGACCTAGCAAGCCAGAAGGGGCTGGCAAGACATATTCAGGGTACTAAATGAGAAGAACATGCAGCCAAGAATACCTTATCTGGCAAGGCTTTCATTTAGAATGGATGGAGAGATGCAGAGCTTCCACGACTGGCAGAAACTGAAAGAATATGTGACCACTAAGTCAGCCCTGTAAGAAATATTAAGGGGGGTTCTATAAAAGGAGAAAGACCCCAAGAGAGATATACAACAGAAATTTACAGAAAAAATCTATAGAAATAGGACTTCACAGGCAGCATGATGACAAATTCATATCTTTCAATAATCACTCTCAACATGAATGGCCTAAATGCTCCCATAAAATGGCACAGGGTCGCAGACTGGATAAAAAGACAGGACCCATCCATATGCTGTCTACAAGAGACTCATTCTGAACCTAAAGATATATCGAGACTGAAAGCATGGTACTGGCACAAAACAGACATATAGACCGGTGGAACAGAATAGAGAGCCCAAATATGGACCCTCAACTCTATGGTCAAATAATCTTCGACAAAGCAGGAAAAAATATGCAATGGAAAAAAACAGTGTCTTTAATAAATGGTGCTGGGAAAATTGGAGAGCTATACACAGAAGAATGAAACTCGACCATTCTCTAACACCATACACAGAGATAAACTCAGAATGGTTGAAAGATCTCAATGTGAGACAGGAATCCATCAACATCCTAGTGGAGAACATAGGCAGTAATGTCTTTGACATCAGCCGCATCAACTTCTTTGAAGATTACTAGAAATCTCCAAAGGGAAGTTAAACAAAAGGGAAAATGAACTTTTGGGACTCTATCAAGATAAAAAGCTTCTGCACAGCAAAAGAAACAGTCAACAAAACAAAGAGGCAACCCACAGAATGGGAGAAGATATTTGCAAATGACACTATAGACAAAGGGCTGATATCTGAGATCTATAAAGAACTTCTCAAACTCAGCACCCAGAAAACAAATAATCAACTCAAAGAATGGGCAGAAGATCTGAACAGACACTTTTCAAAAGAAGACATACAAATGGCTAACAGACACATGAAAAAATCTTCATCATCATTAGCCATCAAGGAAATTCAAAGCAAAGCAACATTGAGATACCACCTTACACCAGTTAGAATGTCAAAAATTGACAAGGGAAGAAACAACAAATGTTGGAGAGGTTGTTGAGAAAGGGGAACCTCTTAACACTGTTGGTGGGAATGCAAGTTGGTACAGCCACTTTGGTAAACAGTGTGGAGGTTCCTCAAAAAATTAAAAATAGAGCTACCCTATGACCCCGCAATTGCAGTCCTGGGTATTTACCCCAAAGATACAGATGTAGTGAAAAGAAGGGCCACATGCCCCCCAATGTTTATAGCAGCAATGTCTGTAATAGCCAAACTGTGGAAAGAGCCGAGATGCCCTTCAACAGATGAATGGATAGCGAAGACGTAGTCCCTATATACAATGGAATATGACTCAGCCATCAGAAAGGATGAATACCCAACTTTTACATCAACATGGATGGGACTGGAGGAGATGAAATAAGTCAAGCAGAGAAAGTCAATTATCACAGGGTTTCACTTATTTGTGGAACATAAGGAATAGCATGGAGGACATTAGGAGAAGGAAGGGAAAAATGAAGGGGGGGATCAGAGGGCAAGATGAACCATGAGAGACTATGGAGTCCGAGAAACAAACAGGGTTTTAGAGGGTAGGGGAGAAGGGGGATGGGTTAGCCCAGTGATGGGTATTAAGGAGGGCACATATTGCGTGGAACACTGGGTGTTACGTGAAAACAATGAATCATGGAACACTACATCAAAAACTAATGTTCTACTATATGGTGACTAACATAACATAATAAAATTAAAAAAAAATCATAACTATTCAGCATCTAAAGACTTACATTTAGTATTAAACTCACATGTATCTAGACAAATAGATAATAAATATATATTGAAAAGAAGCAACTTCAAAGTATATGAGGTTTTTGAGTAACAGAGACATAATACCCCTAGGAAATTAAACAAAACCATATCACACTCCACTTTAGGAGCTGCATAAGTTGAACTCTGTGCATTTATGTGTAAAGCAACTCTGTAGGTTAATAACCTTTATTATACTCAAGTATAGTGGGGAGTTTTACCTTTCAATACATATGAAGGCATTTTTATTCCTAAGGTCAGGTGTGTGTGTGTGTGTGTGTGTGTGCATGTATTTAAGAACTTATATAGGTTCAGTACCTTAATCACAAATATACTTAGTAACCTAAATAGGTACGTTGAATATTCTCAGATCACGTGTGCTTTGAACCAGTGACATTAAGAGGCTGGAATAATTTGTAAATAGTTATTTAACGTTGTCCTGTTTTAAATTCTTTATTTGCCTTCAGTTTTGAAGCTGGAAATAAAGTCTGTGCTGTGAATATTTGTTTTTTCAATTGTTTTCTTAAAATCTGAATAATGGATACCAAATTCATCTTCAGTTCCCAACCAACATATTGCCCTTTCTAGCATTCTTGTCAATGTGTGAAAAGTGGGAAAGAAATATTTGTGTCAGGCATATCTTATCTTACAAAAAAGTTAAAGTTTTGACATAACAAACTGGTAACCTCCTTACCCTACGTGCTACCTGCTGCTGGGTTTCTCATTTGGAGAGTCTATCCGCTATCTCACCATGAATAAGGAACCAGGGAACTTTTTGCACTGATGTCCTATTGCTACTTTCACCAGTCAGTCTTATGGAGTTAAAATCAAGGTATTGGTGGGGTTGCATTCACTCTGGGGGCTCTAAAGGATAATCTGTTCCTTTGCCTTTTGTAGCTTCTAGGAGCTGACTACTGTCCTTGTTTCCTATGTGCCAGGCACTGTATCAGGTGGTAGTTATATAGCAGTGAACAGACAGACAGAAATCCCATTCCTCATGAAGCATAGAGTCTAGCAGCAGCCATATTGTTCATGGATATAGTCCTACATTTTCCTCCCAGAATAAACTCTGGAATATCCCCAATCCAGGGTTCTGTTGATTTCCACCTGACAGTACAGGCAATTGGAAAAGAGAAATCACAGTTCCATTTTGAAAGAACAGCCTGCTTCTTGAACCAAGGTCTTTCATACTATTTATATGAATTATGTAAGAAGAATATATTAACTTTGGGATAATGTAAAAGTATTCTTCTTTTCTGATACAGAGTGTATGTGTCGTTTTCTCTTTCTGAACTCCACTGGTTCTCATTTTCCTCCTAGTCTTATTGCTTATCTTCTGCCTCCTCCTGTCTTGATTTATGAACCCCTTTCTACTTTCCTTAGACCAGTCTTACAGTTCACGCCATTTCATCTATTGATTCATTCAGTGTTTATTGAATGTCTACTATATGATAGACACTAGTGTTTATGGCTGCTCTTTACCTCTCTTTATCTTTTATTTTTCTCTCATGCTTCACATATCCCTTGCCTTCCATTCTGATATACTGTCAATTTACTTTCATAAAATGTCTCCCATTAGCTCACATTGGAGACCCTTTCAGATACAAGTAACTAGTCAATTCAATCAGAAATAAAAGACTAGTCTTCTCTAGATCAAATCTAGTTGTCATCTGGGAAAATTGCATTTACAGAATTCTCAGGTAGGTAGTACATACTCTAGCATTCCTCAGTCTATTTTTTTTTTTCCACAAGATGCTTGGATCTCTAGGAATCTAATATCCAGCACAATGGCCGACATAAGAAATATTTGTGGAATGAATGAGTGCTGTAATGATAATTCCAAAAGTCACAATACTTATGACACAGTGCTGGCTACAGCAAAATCCAGCTATTGTTCCATATTCATTTATTTCTCATGTACTTTTAATAATGGTACAAGTCATTAATTGCCAGTTATATTTAACAATTTTTCACATACTTTTTCAAATAAAAGCTGACATTAGAAATCAGTAAAATTTGGGGCACCTGGGTGGCTCAGTTGGTTAAGCGACTGCCTTTGGCTCAGGTCATGATCCTGGAGTCCCTGGATCGAGTCCCGCATCAGGCTCCCTGCTCGGCGAGGAGCCTGCTTCTCCCTCTGACCCTCCCCCCTCTCATGTACTCTCTCTCTCTCTCTCATTCTTGCTCTCTCAAATAAATAAATAAATCTTAAAAAAAAAGAAATCAGCAAAATTTGTAGAATAAGAATGCTCAGCAAGTCCCATTGAAGTGTGAGTATACATTCTAAACGGATTTCACAGATTGATCAGTCTATACTTGCACTCAAAATTTTACATTCCTTGGTAGGTACATGTACTGCTAAAACATAAACTGAGGCATATTAAAAATTTTAAGAGCTAATTTGAGGATAAATCCATTTGAATTGGGCAGCATTCTGTCTAGCAGATAGAAAAGAGCTGCAAGGCTCTGTAGAAAATGAAAGACCTTTTTTTCCTTTAAAAATTTTTTATTGTCATAGAATATATACAACATAAAATTGCCATTTTAGACAGTTAAGTGTACAGTTTTGTGACATTAATTACATTCACAGTGTTGTACAAACATTACCACTATTTATTTCCAAAACTTTTTCATCATCCCAAACAGAAATTCTATAGCAATTAAGCAATAACTCCCCATGCCCCGCCTCCAACGTTTTTTGTTATGCTATGTTAGTCCCCATACAGTACATCATTAGTTTTTGATGTAGTGTTCCAAGATTCATTATTTGCGTATAATACCCAGTGCTCATTATAGCACGTGCCCTCCTTAATATCCATCACTGGGCTAACCCATCCCCCAACCCCCCCTCCCCTCTGAAACCCTCAGATTGTTTCCCAGAGTCCATAGTCTCTCATGGTCCATCTCCCCCTGATTTCCCCCAGTTCAGGTTTTCCTTCCTTTCCCTAATGTCCTCCATGCTATCCCTTATGTTTGACATATGAGTGAAACCATATCTATAAAGAACTTCTCAAACTCAACACCCCAAAAATAAATAAATCAAAAAATGGGCAGAAGACATGCATAGACACTTTTCCAAAGAAGACATCAAATGATAAGAGACACATGAAAAAATAAATGTTCAACATCATTAGCCATCAGGGAAATTCAAATCAAAATTACATTGAGATACCACCTTAAAGCAGTTAGAGTGGCAAAAATTAACAAAGCAGAAAACAACAAATGTTGGTGAGGATGTGGAGAAAGGGGAACCCTCTTACCCCGTCGGTGGGAATGCAAGCTGGTGCAGCCACTCTGGAAAACAGTATGGAGGTTCCTCAAAAAGTTAAAAATAGAGCTACCCTATGATCCAGCAATTGCACTACTAGGTATTTACCCCCAAAATACAAACACAGTGCAAAGAAGGGGCACCTGCACCCCAATGCTCATAGCAGCAATGTCCACAATATCCAAACTGTGGAAGGAGCCGAGATGCCCTTCAACAGAGGAATGGATAAAGATGTGGTTCATATATACAATGGAATATTACTCAGCCATCAGAAAGGGTGAATACCCACCATTTGCAAAGACATGGATGGAACTGGAGGGGATTATGCTAAGTGAAATAAGTCAAGCAGAGAAAATGAAAGACTTTTATAGGCAGATGGGAGCAGCAACAGGAAGTTATATTAGGAGGAAGGGTAGGTTGCTTATTACAAGATTACTTTCCTTTAGGGAATGACAGGGGTCTTTTGGACATATCATCTAACTAGTGCTGATTAAGTGATTTCTGATGGACTGGTTTAAAATTCCTTTTCTGGGAAAAACAAAATAATAATTAAGTCTCAGTTTGGGCAATGTGGGGCTTACCATAAATGACTTCATTTTGGGCCTGTTTTCTTATTTTTTTAAGAAGTGCACCTCTTTTGAACAGAATCTCAGCCTAATTGGAAGATGTGATCAAAATTTAAGGCTCTAGTGCTACTTCCAGCTACTGCACTGGGGTGCTCACAGGTTTTTTTTGTTTTTTTTTTCTTTTCTGAATCTGTGTGGTATTCATATGTCATGACATCAGGTTCACATTCTTTAAGTTGGCCATTCTCTTTGCTCCTTTTCTGACATTCTAATCTCAGGGAGGTCATTTTCTTGATGATTAGCAGCTGTGAGCATGCATTTAAAGATTTTAAGAGAACACAGTGTCCCAGGGAGACTGCTATGATTATTATTTTTTTTAAAGATTTTTCTTTATTTATTTGACAGAGAGAGACAGAGCGAGAGAAGGAACACAAGCAGGGGGAGTGGGAGAGGGAGAAGCAGGCTTCCCGAGGAGCCAAGGAGCACGGAGCCCGATGCAGGGCTCAATCCCAGGACCGTGAGATCATGAGCTGAGCCGAAGGCAGATGCTTAACCACTGAGCCACCCAGGTGCCCCAAGACTGCTATGATTATTATAAGCAAGATAATTCCACATGTCTGGAGTGTACTTTGGAGCCATGGTTCCCAAGACCCAAACCAATCAGAATCAAAGTCAAAGACCCCATTGAAGTTGCTTTCTTAATCCAAGTGAGTTGTTCAGTAATCTTATGTAGCTGAGTCTCAACTTCCCCAGAAGTGTCGGTCCAAGTGAGCATTTGGTATTATCCATAGCACAAACACCTGTCTTCTCAGCTGAAAGATAAGCAAGGGCTATCCAACTTTGTTCAGAAAGTCTAGGGATTTTTTTGGGCAATTATTGTTTGAGTAGTAGATTCAGGTATAGTCACCTGAGTTAAGGAGCATTGTTTTCCTGTGTATTAACAGAGAGGAAAAGCAAGTAGTGAAAGGCAAAAGGAAAGGCTTCCTTTTGGATATGAAAATCCTGATCTACAATTTTGGGGGAGCTCTTCACCTCAAGATGCCATCTTCTTCTGGGGAGGAACCTCCCTAGTGAATAATAATTTTAGATCTCTAACTGGTGTAGAGCTCCAAGAGTCTGAAGGAGCTTTTTTAAATTGAGAGTTGTGGACCTAAGGTTCAAGTTCCAGAAGTTTGACTCCTGTCTGGGTAGTGAGGGGGACCTGGTATAGTCCCTTTCAAGGAGGTTCAAGAGCACTCTTTATTTTAATAATTCCTAAATAGAAGGGTGGGGGAAAATTGGACGTATTAGTTTGGAAAATTATAGCTTGTAGCCTGGTTAACTGAGGAAAGTAGCAGAATTTAGAATCCACTCCAGTGTGGAGTTATATAACAAAATCTCAGTGACAATAAATAGGACTAGAATTTGATATTTCAGAGTTGTGTTATAATTTTCTACAGAAACATTCATTTTTTCTACAATCACGCTCATTTCTATCAAAGATAATCCCAGTGAGACTAATTTGTTTGCAAAATAAGTCTAGTCCATTACAGTGGCCTGATTATTTATATGAGTGTAGCAAAAATAGTGATTGACCATACAGGCCCTTTTAAAATCTGCTTTGCTGTAACTTTTCATATGTAATCTTAGAGTGGACTTTTAAAACCCTCTCCAGGCTAAGAAACCAAGCCAAAGACTCACCATCAGACTTCTGGAATACCTTTAGATTTGGATGAATTCCTCTCTTCATGAGGTCCCCAACATATTCTGAGGTCCCTAGGCCTGCCAGGAAGTGACCTCCTTTATTCACCTGGTTAGGCTGCTAGGAATGCTGTAAGCAAGGTATGAGGCTTGTTTTTCCAAGGGGCTTTATTGAGTCCATAAAGTCAACCTTAGTTCTTTAAAGATGTCTCTTCATATTTGATTCTATGCATATTCTCAAATACAACATTCCAGTCAAAGCATTGGTAACATAACCATTGTTTCCAGTTGTGTCTAAGGAGAACAGATTCTTACTGAACTTATTCAAATAACTATATTGCCTTGAAAGTAAGAAAACTCAGTAAGTTTCCAAATTCTGGAGAAATCAGGTAAAGAGAAAAAGTAAATGGTTATGTTCTGGTTAATTAGTTATACTTTACAAAATTGCTATAATTCATAGATAGCTTAGGAGAGAAAAGTTTCCTTAAATCTGGATAAAAGAAAACATTAAGGAACCAGCAATGTTTCAAAGAAGATGTTTTGAAAAATATAATTATCCTCATTAGTTCATTCATCTTCATGTTGTTGTTCTGCTTGAATCCAGTTTTTCCATTAGTTCTGGACATTCTTGCTCAGTTCAGTTTTATAATGGTAAAGTTATCAGAAACCTGTATTCTAGAGTAATTGTCAGATTCTTTTCGTGAGTCTTTCCAAAGATGAAGTGCTTTTGCAAAAACAATAGAGTAAATAATAACTGTCTGTAAATGGCAAAAGACTTACAAATGTCCATGGTTAAAGATCTGATGATAGTTCGCTATAATAGAATTGTCAACAAAATTTGGTTATTTCTGTGACATATAACATTTTATGGTAATTACTGGAATTATGACTGATGATATTATACCAAGATGTATTTTTAGGAATTTCACATGATTTCTAGATCACTTATATCCATAATATACATCCATACAATATAACCTAAGAAAGTTTATCATCATTTACCTAATAATATTCCCCATGTAATTTAACATACCAAATAAGCCTAATTAGTTTAACATTTCTCTTTTACAAGGTGAGAGACAAATCCTTTGAGATTTTTCAAGGACCTTCTGAGAAATCTCAGTTAGTTTGAGGTAAAAAAGATGCCATTTAGATTTGATTTTGAGAAAGTGTCAAAGGTTTGAACATTTGATTAAAAAGGATCAAAGATCATTATGAAATAATACTTTATATATTTAACCAAAGTGACAAAGAAGATGGTAAAGGCAAACACATAAGGTTACATAGTTCTGAACAAAACTTAGCTCTCTTAATATTGAGAAGACTGGGTTTTCTTAATTAATTAAAGACCTGATAAAGACAATGTGAAGTATAGTAAATTATTTTGGTCAGACACAAAATCTTTGCTTTCCATGTAGATTATTAAAAGGCAAAGAAAAACCTTTCATAATTTTTTTAAATTTATTTTTATTTTTTTATTTTTTTTTCCTTTCATAATTTCTTATCAAGAGCAGACCAATAATCCAGAAAAATTTTGTCCTTTTAGCATATGAAAGAAAATTTTTAGCTTTAGTTTTACATAAGTACACTATTGATATGATAGCTTGTTTTTAGAACCCTTATTATTTCTAGTAGTTTTAATTACATATATTAATTTGAATTCTTAACCCTTAGAATCCTTAATTTCTAGTAAAAACCAAGAAGTAAACAATATTAGACTGGAAAATTTATAAGTACATTTCATAATTTTTAGAAGTATATTCTTCCTCATAGTGAATTTTCCAGAGTGGCACAAAATATGTTTAATTATAGACTTAGATATCTGTCCCTCTATAAAAGGAAGCCAAAGGTAGATAAACCTATGTTTAATAATTAATATTTCAGTGTTTTATCTTATTTGAAAATGATCTAGATATTCAATGAATATCCATCATCTAGCTTTTCTCAGTATAACTTTAATGTTTTATCTTATCAAAAAGATTTAGGAAACTATTTTTAAATAGATATACCATAAAGTATAATTATTGTTAAAATGTTTACTTTTAATTTTCTGAGGATACTTGATTTTCAGTGTTACATTAGATTCAGATGTCCAACATAGTGATTCCACATCTCTATACATTATCCTATGCTCACCATAAGTATAGCTACCATCTTTCACCATATAACACTCTTACAATATCATTGAGTATATTCCCTGTGTTGTGCCTTTTATTCCTATGACTTATTCATTCCATAGCTGGAAACCTGTTTATAAACATTTACTTACATCTGTTTAACTTACTTATTCTTAACAATTATGTTTAAATTAGTCATGAAAATTTTATGAGATATTATATAGCTAACCATTATATTAAGTTCTCTTTCTTGCTGATAAATTCTATAACAGAGATAACATGAACTTATTTGACTTTTAGTAAACCTAGATAGAATAAAAGTATATTTACATACATTAAAGTGCATGCACTTTAATTTTTTTTTAAAGACTTTATTTATTTATTTGAGAGAGAGAGAATGAGAGAGAGCACAGAGAGAGGGGAGGGTCAGAGGGAGAAGCAGACTCCCTGCCGAGCAGGGAGCCCGATGCGGGACTCGATCCCGGGACTCCAGGATCATGACCTGAGCCGAAGGCAGTCGCTTAACCAACTGAGCCACCCAGGCGCCCTAGAATAAAAGTATATTTAATACTGATAACTTTAAAGACATGCCTGTTTTAATTAAACCAACAAACAAATGAGCTTTTATTTACTGAAGATTATCCTAGTTCACATGAACTTGAAAAACATTTGGGTTGGTTTCTATACTTCTGAGGGTATACTTGATTTATATAAATTCTTGTTTGTCTTTAAGCCAATTAAATAGAGCTGTTTATAAATTAAGTTTGGCAATATCATCTGGAGGGTAGAAAAATATCACACATCTATAACATACATGTATAGACATTCACAAAAGATCTTACGTCTTTCATTTTAGCTTAGGGAAGAAGTCCTAAAAAAACCTTTCTGTCAGGCTTTGAATATAAACTTCCAATTTAGCCAACTTCTGAACATAGAGTTACCTTAAAAAAATCCTTTCAAGTATCTTGTCAGGATTCAACTGGGACAAATAATAAATATCCCTGGCAATACTGAACAACCCTTTGGATGCAAGAGTTGTCCCGAAAGAGGGTACAGAAGATGCTACCCCCTAAGATCCAGAACTGAAAAAAATAGCCAAAAGAAAGAAAGATGTAGGCAATTCCCCTGAGAGTAGGCAATAGTTGGTAGGACACTAGATGCAAATCGAATGTGCCTTGCATTTCTGTTCAGCCATAGCTAGCCCTAAATGGGGTATAGCCCACATTTCTCTCTGGCTAAATTTGGGAGACTACCCAACCTGCGAATTGCCAAACCAAGCTCTCAGGACACAAAACAAGACAAAGAAGAAGGCAATGGCTGTCCACGGTAAAGACCAACAACCGATGACAAAGTATCTGAAAGCAAAGTCATGAATCACAGTTCAAAAATTTAATTCTTGCAGAAGTTTAATTCTGCAAATCTGAATTTGATAAGGAAGGGACACTGTAAAAGTTTACCTTTCTCTCTCTACCAGGCACTACAGGTATCTGTGAGAGCTGACTTTGGTAAGAATGCTCACCATTTGCTGGCTTCTGCCCATTTTTCTGGGATCCCATATGTAGGCTCTAGAGCACATGGGTTGTCCCAGTGGGTATGATCATAGTCATCAGAGACTGTAGAGGAGGAAAAATAATATTCTCTCTTCATTTTATGGTGAGTGCTTGGCTGAGGACCATTTATCTCTAGAAGATCTCCAAAATGGATAAGCGTACTTAGGTTAAAAGTTCTCCATTGTAGCCATTGTAATTCAAGATTATTTTAGTAAGGTTAATGTGCTTGTTCATCCTTAAAATTTCATTCATCTGAGGCCTCACACTGGAGCCAGTCCAGCTTAAGTCAGTCTCAGTCTGACCCCACCCAGTCTGGTTTCTAAATCAGTCTGTCTGATGCTGGTCCACATCAGACTCAGTCCAGAAAAATAAATGCTCAAATAAAGTCTGAAAACTCATAATGCAAGGGCTGCAGAGCTAGGATCCAAGAAGGACTTACTCACAACCTCCAGAGTCAGCAAGAAAGCAGCAGGCTCAAGGGGCTCAACTGGTACCCTTGTGTGGTTGCTTGTTGTTCTTGGAGGCCTTTGGGAGTGGGTTTCTCCTTCAGATCCCATTTGTGACATCAGAACTGTTAAAAGATAAAGTAAGGCATATTAAAAACTTTAAGTATATTTGAGCAAAAATCAATTCGAATCAGACATCATCCAGTCTAGCAGATAGAAAAGAGTTCAGAGGAGCTGTACAAAATGAAAGACTTTTATGGGCAGAAGGGAGCAGGAACAAGGAAGTTATACTAGCAAAAAAGCATGTTGGTTATTGCAAGCTTACTTCCTTTATAAAGGATGGCAGTGTTTTATTAGGCAGATTACCTAACTAGTGCTGTAACGGTAATTCCTGATTGTTTAAAAATTCCATTTTTCTTTTTATTATTATTATTATTATTATTATTATTATTTTAATTATTTTCTTGAGAGCCAAAACTGTAATTCTCACTTTGGTAACATGGACTTAGCATAAGTGACTCCATTCTGGGCCTGTTGTCTTATTTTTTAATAACTCAAAATTCTATAGAATACAGAGAAGAGAACTAATAAATCATGACTAAAAGCATGAAACCCACAAATAATGGACAAATTTAACAATAAGGATTTTTATTGTTCAGAATTAAAGTACAATAATAAATGTTTCACTCTCCTGTACTAACTCCATATCTTGAACACATTTTTTTTTGTTTGTTTTACCTATCACCTATCATGTTGTATTGAAATTATTTTTTGATGCGTATTTGTCCAGGAGAATTTGTTTCTCAAAAAAGGAACCATTCTATACATGACTGTACTTCATACCATCACATAGAATTCCTACCATATATAGTTTTATAAAATATGGTTTCTGTGAATCTCTACAGATAGTACCACCAAGTTATCTAAACTGACATATAGTTAATATTTGGAAATAACGGCCACCTGGGTGGCTCAGTCGGTTAAACATCTGCCTCCAGCTCAGGTCATGACCCAGGGCCCTGGGATCGAGCCCCCCATCGGGCTACCTGCTCAGTAGGGAGCCTGCTTCCCCCTCTCCCTCTGCCTGCTGCTCCCCCTGCTTGAGCTCTCTCTCTCTCTCTGTCAGATAAATAAAATCTTTAAAAAATATATTTGGAAAGAAATAGTAACTAACAAGTTAGTAATATTTTTACATGGGAAGCCAGAATTCTCAAAGATGCCTAAATCCCCATCAGAGGCTATCCCTCATTTAAACTATGTAGATTAGAATTGGCAAAGGGAAATAACAGCTTTTTTTCTCTGTTGGAGGGCATCTTTTATTTGTTTTTCATATTGTCCTCATCTTTCCCTCACTGTTGTTCCTTTGCTGGCCAGATGATCACATCCAGCCTTTCTATAGGCTGTTCTTATCTGGTTAGTTAGTTCAGTTTTGATTATTCTTCCCACCCAATTCATCTTTTTAATTTTTTTAGAGCATATTGTGGTCTCCCTCTAGTGGGGAACCTGTCAACTCGAAAAAGAAAAAAAAATTATGTGCATTCTAAAGCCAAGCAGTCTGGCCATACTTCCATATTTGTCTACCTTGTGAATTTTTATTCACCTATTAGACTTCTGTTCTGTATCCACAAAAGCCAAACCACATCTTACCCAAAATAGTTAATCACTTCCTTTTCTCTACTAGTTCTGTACTTTGCACAATTTCTATTATTGTGCATTTCCTACTATGATGTAATTACTTCTAGGCTTATCTGACCTGCTTCACTGTGTCTTAAGGAGAGAGACTACTTTTTAATCTTGGTTGAGCATCATGTATATATGCATATCAAGAATTTCTAGAATCTTAATTTAATGGAATATGACTGTGGGCCTTTGAAATCTTTCACTTCCATCTGGAGTTCCTGGAGATATCTGGAATTTGTGACAGACACTGTTACCACAAATTTCCTGAATATTTAGGAATGATATGTAAGCAGAAGGGGCTACAAAGCTTCTTGGACAGGACCTCTATTTTCAACATTAACCTCAGTCCTTTCAAGGACCCCTTAGGCCAATCTATTATCTGTTGCACAGTCCCAGCTAGATGCTTTATCTCTGGGTATTTTTGGATATCAACTGCTCACCTGTTAGATTTCAAAAAGGTCAGAGATGATTCTGCTGTTTCTCTTCTCTGCTCCTTATGAGTCTCTCTACCTCTCCCACCCTTTTCTCTTCCCCTCCCCCTCCTCTTTTTTTTTTTCCTCCTCTCGCCCAACTTCTCTTTATCTATTTTAACCTTTTCCTACAGGAGTCCTTGTAGGAAGCCTCTATTTTCCAAGCAATCAGTTGCTCCAGGGCCCTTCATGTCTCTAAGAGTTGTCAAGTTAGGACCCACTCAGTGTATATTGATAGTTTGCACATATGTAGACACCCCCTCCTGAAGAAACTATCACCCTAGGGAAAGAAGCTACAGAGCTTCTTACTAAGTAAGTCCTAAGATTTTATCAGACTGTAATTGCTTGCACATCTCTTGTCTATTCTTCACTCTGGTGCCCATTGTGTGGCCACTCTCCTATATCTGTGTGCACCCCCCCGCATTCTGGGAGATCATCCCACTCTTGAGCCCAAATGCTCAGTTAGTTAATTGCCTCCTGCAGAGACTAATAACCTGCCTTACTGGCTCCAGCCAGCCAGCCTCTGCCCAATGTTCAACACATGGGATCTGGGTACTCCATGGATAAATATTCAGAATTGACATCTATGTGGAAAGTGACCCTAAGATAAAGATGGAGTAAGGTTGCCAAGTTTGAATTTTAAAATTTTAATTTTAGATAAACAGATTTGGGATACACTTATACAAAAACAAAACAAACAAAAACAAAAAAGCCCTGACTGTTGTTTATATGAAATTCAAATGAAACTGGGCATCCTGTATTTTATCTGGCAACCTTAATCTGGGGTCAGGTGCAATAGGAACTTATAAGTCATGTTAAGATTTTATTCCTTAACATAAGAAAAATGAAAAATGACAATGTTTTAAAACAAGTTTTATGAATCAAGTTTGTATTTTATTGACCGATGAGTCCATGAGGACACCAGAATTGTCCACTGATCAAGCAAATCCAAGTTTGTTGCACTGTTGTAAGGAAGGCCACAACCATGACAACACTGTCTTAGCATCTTCTCAGAACATGAAAATAAAAGAAGGGAGTGCATATTATGAGGTTTTTGGAATCTGTTTTGAGGCAGGTCTTTCATTATTGGTGCCTACATGATTTAGATTGGGCAAAGTTCAGAACACACAGATGCCATGCACCCCAAGTTGCCACAACTGTGGCTGTGCACTGTGCCCCTGGCAGCCACTGGATTGTGGGAGATCTGGCCTATGACTAGTGGCTCAGTGCAAATTTTGCCAACACTGCCAGTCTGATCCCTTCTGCAGTCAGGCTCCCTCAGAGCCAGCCCGCCTGGGTCTCACTAACATCACAGAGAGAAAGCAAAGCACCCAACAGGCAAAGAATCAGTTCAGATGTCTGGACTGAAAGGACAAGTGACTCAGACACAATAGCAGGACACAGGCACCACACACACATAGGAGAATCCCATGAAGTGCCATGTTCTGGTGAACAGGGGACACTGCACTGCAGGGTATTACAGGTCCTCTTCTTCATGGAGCCACTACTTTCAAGAGCAGAAGACATAGCTGACTTTCCTAACAAAAAGAAATAGACACAAAACAGTAGACAAAATGAGGAGACAGAGAAATATATCTCAATGAAAGAAAAGGACAAAATCACAGCAGGAGATTGAAGAAAAAGAGAAATAGATAATATGCCTGATAGAGAATTTAAAGAAATAACCATAAGATACTCACTGGACTTCAGAGAAGCATGGAGGACATCATTGAAAAACAGGACAAGGAGATAAAAAAAATAACATCAGAAATCAATAACTCAATAAATGAAATTAAAATAAAATAGATGGAACAAATAGCAGGCTACAAGAATCACGAGAATATATCAGTGACCTGGAGGATAGAGTAATGGAAAGCAATCAGTCTCAGCTGAACAGAAGAGAGACACATATTGCATAATGAGAATAGACGTAGAGAGATCAGTGACTCAATCAAGCATAATAACATTTGCGTTATAGGGATCCCAGAAAGAAAAGAGAAAGAAGGGGGGCAGAAAATGTATTTGAAGAAATAATAGTTAAAAATTCCTGAATCTAGGGAGGGAAACAGATCCAGGTTCAGGAGGCATAGAGATCCCCAAAAAAATTCAACCCAAGGAGGTCCACACCAAGGTACATAGTAATTAAAATGGCAAAAATAGTACAAAGGAAGAATTTTTAAGGTTACAAGAGAAAACAATATAGTTACATAGAAAGAAAACCACATAAGGCTTTCAGCTTATTTTTCAGCAGAAACTTTGCAAGCCAGAAGGGAGGGGCATGAGATGTATACAACGTGCTGAAAGGAAAAACTCTGTAGCCAAGAATACTCTATCCATCGAGGCTATCATTCAGAATAGAGGAGAGATAAAGTGTTCCCCAGACAAACAAAAGTTAAAAGAATTCATGACCAGTAAACCATCTCTGTAGGATACTGTCTTAGTATCCTCTCAGAAGAGGAAAATCAAAGGGAGTGCATACTTACAAGTTTTTTGGAATCTGGTTTGAGGCAGGTTTTTCATTATTGGTGCTTGCATGATTGAGTTTGGACAAAGTTCCCTGTTCACAGATGCAGAATGTTAAGGGGGACTCTGTGAGTGGAAAACAAAATCCATAAGTAAGAGTATGAAAAATAAGCACAAAAGCAAAAAAATAAGTATATCTGTAAAAATCAGTCAAGCACAAAATAAAAGGATGCAAAATATGAACCAAATACAGGAAATGTGGAGGTGAGAGGAGTAAAGAATGAGTTTAAAATTAATATAGACTACAATATGCAGATGTTACTTGTAGAATGAATGGTAACCACAAAGGAAAAAATAGGAATAGATATGCAAAAAATAGAGTAAGGAATTCAAGTATATCACTAAAGAAAACCAGCAAACCATTAAAGAGAGAAAAAGAAGAAAGGATATGAAAAAAACAACAACCATGAAACAAGTAACAAAATGGCAATAAATACATATCTATTAATACTTGCTTTGAATGTAAATAGACTTAATGCTCCAATCAAAAGACATAGGGAGACAGAGTGGATAAAGAAACAAGACCCATGCATATGCTGTTTATAAGAGGCTCATTTCTGACCTGAAGACACTTGCAGATTGAAAGTGAGGGGATGGGGAAATATATATCATGCAAATGAATGTCAAAAGAAAGGCAGACTAGCAATATCATTATTGGACAAAATACACTTTAAAATGAAGACTGTAGCAAAAGAGAAAAGAAGGATAACATATAATAATAAAGGGAATGATCTAACATTTTCAAGTGCACATGGAACATTCTCCAGAATAGATCACATATTAGCTCACAAAACCAGCCTCAACAAATTAAAAAAAACCGAAGTCATACCATGCATCTTTTCTGGCCACAATGCTATGAACTAGAAGTCAACCAACCATGAAAAAAAATCTGTAAAGACCACAAAGGCATGATGTTAAACAACATGCCACTAAACAATGAATGGGTCAACCAAGAAATCAAAGAAGAAATCAAAAAGTACATGGAAATAAAAATGAAAACACAATGGTCCAAATCCTTCTGGATGCAACAAAAGCAGTTTTGTTTTGTTTTGTTTTGCCTATCACAATAAAGTTTATTATAAAAACAGGCTGGTGTGGGGACAAGGGGACAGACAAGTACATTTAGGTTGGGTGGTTCAGGTGAAGTAGTGTGGCTTCTTCACATTGATGCCATACTCATTGAGGGCAGGGGAAAAGCAGTTTTAAGAGAGAAGTTTCTGGCAATACAGGCCTAACTCAAGAAGGAAGAAAAATCTCAAAACCCTCACCTTGTACCTAAAGGAGCCAAACAACAACAACAACAACAACAACAAACAACCATAACCTAAACAGCAGAAGGAAAGAAATAATAAAGACAAGCATAGAAATAAATGATATCAAAACTAAAAAATAATAGAACAGATCAATGAAACCAGGAGTTCTTTCTTTGAAAATTTCAACAAAATTATTAAGCCAATAGCCAGACTCATTTAAAGGAGAGAGAGAGAGAGAGAGAGAGAGAGAGAAAGGACTCAAATAAAGAAAATCATCAGTGAAAGAGGAGAAATAACCAACACCACAGATACACAAACAATTATAAGAGAATATTATGAAAAACTATATGGTAACAAATTAGACAACCTAGAAGAAATGGATAGATTCCTAGAAACATATAACCCACCAAAACTGTACCAGGAAGAAATAGAAAATTTTAACAGACCGATTACTGGCAAAAACATTGACTCAGTAATCAAAAAACTCCTAGCAAATAAAATTCCAGGACCAGGTGGCTACACAGGCAAATTCTTACATATTTTTCTCAAATCATTCCAAACAAAAAAAAATGAAATCTTCCAAATTCATTCTGTGAGGTGAATATAACCCTGATACCCACCAAAACCAGAGATAGACACCACAAAAAAAAAAAAAAAAAAAAAAGGAGAACTATAGGCCAGTATCTCTGAGGAACATAGATGCAAAAATCCTCAACAAAATGCTAGCAAACCAAATCCAACAGTACATTTAAAAAAATCATTCAACACAGTAAAGTGTAATTTATTCCTGGGACATGAGGTGGTTTAGTATTCACAAATTTATCAACATGATGTATCACATCAATAAGAGAAAGGATAAGAACCATAAGATCATTTGAGGCGATGCAGAGAAAGCATTTGGCCAAGTACACTTCCATTTATGATAAGACTCCTACAATAGCTGTAGACGGAATGTACCTCAACATAATAAAGGATATATATGAAAAACTCATAGCTAATATCACACCTGATGGGGGAAAAACTGAGAGCTTTCCCCTTAAAGTCAGGAAGAAGACATGGATGTCCACTGTCACCACTATTATTCAACATAGTACTGGACGTCCTAGCCATGGCAATCAGACTACACAAAGAAATAAAAGCATCCAAATCCATAGGGAAGAAGTAAAAATTTGACTATCTGTAGATGACAAGATACTAGATGAAAAGACAAAAGACCACCAAAAAACTAGTAGAACTGATAGGTGAGTTCATAAAATTCCCAGGATACAAAATCGGTGTGCAGAAGTGTATTGCATTTCTATACACCAATAATGATGCAGCAGAAAGAGAAATTAAGGAAACAGTTCCATTTACGATTGCACCAAAAATAGTAAGATACCAAAGAATAAACCTAACCAAAGAGGTGAAAGACCTGTACTCTGAAAACTATAAAACACTGATGAAAGAAATTGAAGAGGACACAAAGAAATGGAAATATAGTCCAAACTCCTGGATCGGAAGAACAAATATTGTTAACATGTATATACTACCCAAAGCAATATACACATTTAATGTAATCCCTGTCAAAATGCCAACAGCATTTTTCACAGAGTAGACCAAAAAATCCTAAAATTTCTACAGAAGCACAAAAGATCCCGAATAGCCAAAGCAATCTTGAAAAAGAAATGTAAAGCTGGAGATATCACAATTCCAGACTTCAAGTTATATTACAACCCTGTAGTGATAAAAAAATATATGGTACTGGCATGAAAATAGACACATAGATCAATAGAAAAGAACAGAAAACCCAGAAATGAACCCACAACTATATGGTCAATTAATATTAGACAAAGCAGGAAAGAATATCCACTGGGAAAAAGACAGTGTCTTCAACAGGTGGTGTTGGCAAACTGGACAGCAACATGCAAAAGAATAAAACCAGACCACTTTCTTACACCATACACAAAAATTAATTAAAAAATGGATTAAAGACCTAAATATGAGACCTGAAACCATAAAAATCCTAGAGGAGAACACAGGGAGTAACCTGTTTGTTAATTATTTCTCCTCTCACTTGTGATTTTATTTATTTGGGCCCTTTCACAATTCTTTTTGGTATGTCTGGTTAGAGGTTTATCAATTTCGTTTATCTTAAAAAAAATAAAAAACAGCTCCTGATTCATTTATTTGTTCTATTGTTTTTGGTTTTGTTGTTATTGTTTGTTTGTTTTTAGTTTCTATATCATTTATTTCTGTTTGAATCTTTATTATTTCTTTCCTTCCACTGGATTTAGAATTCATTTGTTTTTCTTTTTCTAGCTCCTTTAGTTGTAAGGGTGGGTTGAGATTTTTCTTGCTTCTTGAGGTAGTCTTGTATTGCTTTACTCTTCCATTTTAGGACTGCTTTTGTTGCATCCCAAAGGTTTTGGACAGTTGTGTTTTCATTTTCATTTGTGTTCCATGTATTATTTCTTTAAAAAATTTTTTTCTTTCTTTCTTTCTTTTTTTTTTTTTTTTTTAGAGAGAGAGCTTGCATGCAAGTCGGGGGTGGGTGGAGGGTAGGAGGGGCAGAAGGAGAGAGAGAATCTTAAGCAGGCTCCATGACCAACACTGAGCACAAGGTAGGGCTGAATCTCATAACCCTGGGATCATGACCTGAGCCAAAATCAAGAGTAGGACACTGAACCAACTGAGCCATCCAGGCACCCCTGTATTTTCTTCTTTCTTATTTGATTTCTTGGTTGACCCATTCATTATTTAGTAGCATGTTTAACCTCCATGTATTTGTGGTGTTTCCAAAATGTTCTTGTGGTTGACTTCTAGTTTCATAGTGTTGGGGTCAGAAAAGGAGTATGGTATGATTTCAGTCTTTTTGTATTTGCCAAAACTTGTTTCATGACATAATATGTGATCTATTGTGGACAGTGTTCTATGTGCACTTGAATGTGTATTCTGCTGTTTTAGGATAGAATGTTTGGAATATATCTGTTAAGTCCATTTAGTGCACTGTGTCATACAAAGCCATTGTTTCCTTGTTGATTTTCTGCTTAGATGATCTGTCCATTGCTGTGAGTGGGATCTTAAAGTCCCCTACTGTTATTGTATTATTATCAGTGAGTTTCTTTATGTTTGCTATTAATTGTTTTATGTATTCGTGAGGTCAATTGTTGGGTGCATAAATATTTACAGTTGTTATATCTTGGTGAATTTTCCCTGTTATGATTTTATAGTACCCTGTCTCATTACAGTCTTTGTTTTAAAGTCTATTTTGTCTGATTAAGTATTGCTACTCTGACTTAATTTTGACATTCTTTTGCATGAGAAATATTTCTCCATCCCCTCATTTTCAGTCTGCAGGTATCTTTAGAGATAAATTGAGTCTCTTATAGTCAGCATATAGATGGCTCTTTTTTTTAATCCATTCTGATACTCTCTGTCTTTTGATTGGAGAGCTTAGTCCATTAACTAATTCAAAGTAATTCTTGATAGATATGTATTTTTTGCCATTTTATTACTTGTTTTGTAATTAGATCTGGAGATTTCTCTGAATCTTTCTTGTCTTTGTCACTTTTGGTCTCTTCTTTGCACTCAAGGAATCCCCTTTAATATTTCTTGCAGGGCTGGTTTGGTGGTCAGGAACTCATTTAGTTTTTGTTTTGTTTTGTCTGGGGAACTCTTTATCTCTCCTTCTGTTCTAAATGATAGCCTTGCTGGATAGAGTATTCTTGGCTGCAGATTTTTCCATTCAGTAGTTTACATATATCATGGCCCTCTCTTCTGGCTTGCCAAATTTCTGTTGAGAGAGCTGCAGCTACCATATTGGTCTTCCCTTATATATTAGGGACTTCTTTTGTCTTTCTGCTTTTTAAATTTTTTTCTTCATCACTCTATTTTGCAAATTTAATTACAATCTATCTTGGTATTGGCCTACTTTTGTGGATATTGATGGGAGTTGTCTGTGCCTCCTGGATCTGGATGTCTGTTTCCCCAGATTAGGGAAGTTTTCGGCTATGATTTCCTCAAAATTTCTGACCCCTTTTCAGTCTCTTCTTCTTGGACTGCTAAAATACAGATGTTATTACATTTGATGGAGTCACTGAGTTCCTTAAGTCTATTCTTGTGTTCCATAATTCCTCTTTCTTTTGTTCAGCTTCATTATGTTCCATTTCTTTGGCCTGTATATCCCTTATTTGTTCTTCTGCTTCTTCCAGTGTTGTGTTCATTGCATTGTCTGTTTCCAATTTCAGTTACTGCATTTTTCATTTCTGACTGATTCTTCTTTAACTCTTTTATCTTTGTGGTAAAGTTCTCCCTGAAGTCTTCCATTCTTTTCTCAAGTCCAGTGAGTATCCTTATGATTGTTCCTTTAAATTCTCCATCAGATGTGTTACTTATACTTGTTCCACTTAGATCTCTAGCCTCAACCTTATCTTGTTTCATTTGGAATAAATCCCTCCGGCTTCACATTTTGTCTCTCTGCCTTCTTCTGTGTGTAAGCAAGGCCTGTTATTTTTCCTGTTCCTACAAGAAATGATTTTATGAAGAAGAGGTCATATAGTGTTCATGGCCTGGCACTTCACAGAGTGTCTACCGTGTGTTCTGTGTGTGCTCTGATGTTGTAACTGCTCTATCCTTCAGGCCAGTCATCTGCAGAGGCTCTCCTTGCCTACAGTGGGCAGTGTTTGGTTTGGATGTGGCCAGTGTTAACTAGGTGTGCTATGGTCAGCTTGTGTCATGAAATCTGACACCACTTCTATTAGAACTGAAGCCCTGTTGCACTCTCTGATCCAGAGTCATGCTGTGGGCAGGGTTTTGTACTGATCTGGGGGAGGTGCCCCACAGTGCTGGAACTAAAGGAAGCATGACTGAGAAGGGCAGTTCCACTGGAGCACAGGGGAGTGATGTTTGATGTAAGCTAGTTAGGCAGCTAGTGTTGGTGCTGTACTGCTTCCCACAGGTGGCTCTGTGTTTATGCTGAGGTTCAGGGAAGGGAAATGGTGCTGGCATTCCCCTGTCTCAGGATAGGCATTTCTGTGAATGCTGCCTATCAGAGATGTGCTGAGAATAATCTCCTTCCTGTATACCCAGAATTCTTCAGATCACTGTTTCCTTGCTCTCTGCCCCCAGGTTGTTTGCCTGCCTTCTCTCCAAGAGCAGGACAGTGCCCTCCAGGCTCACATCAGCAAAACCCACTGTCCTTTAAAATTCCAGGCTTTACATCAAAAGGAATGAGATCTTGCCATTTGCAACGATGTGGATGGAACTGGAGGGTATTATGCTGAGCGAAATAAGTCAAACAGAGAAAGACATGTATCATATGACCTCACTGATATGAGGAATTCTTAATCTCAGGAAACAAACTGAGGGTTGCTGGAGTGGGGGGTGGGGTGGGAGGGATGGGGTGACTGGGTGATAGACACTGGGGAGGGTATGTGCTCTGGTAAGCACTGTGAATTGTGCAAGACTGTTGAATCTCAGATCTGTACCTCTGAAACAGATAATGCAATATATGTTAAGGGAAAAAAAAAGGAGAAGAAGAAGAAAAAGATAGCAGGAGGGCAAGAATGAAGGGGGGGAAATCGGAGGGGTAGACGAACCATGAGAGACGATGGACTCTGAAAAACAAACTGAGGGCTCTAGAGGGGAGGGGGGTGGGAGGATGGGTTAGCTTGGTGATGGGTATTGAGGAGGGCACGTGCTGCATGGAGCACTGGGTGTTATGCACAAACAATGAATCATGGAACACTACATCTAAAACTAATGATGTAATGTATGGGGATTAACATAACAATAAAAAAACAAACAAAAAATCCTCCAGGCTTTAAGCTCCACTGGTGGCAAGAACTCAGAAACTTCATCTCCTCTCATTGTCCAAGCCAATGACTTTGGAGAAATGTTCTACTTGTGCATTCCTGGGTGCTCTCTCTCACTTGCTCTGCTCTGCAACCATGGCTCCCTCCCTTCCAGAGTGCCTGTGATCACTTTTCTCCCTAAGCCATGTTTCTGCACTTCCTACCTTCTTTGGTGTGGCCTCTTTTCTCCCTTCAGTTGTAGAGTTTGTTCTGTCAGTCTTCAGGTCAAGTTCTGGGTTATTTAGGATGATTTGATAATTGTCTACTTGTATTCATGGATAGTTGGGAGCCTAGGGTCCTCCTATTCTGTTGCCATTTTACTCTGTCTCCAGGTACATTTTAAATTCATCTGTCTTTGCTATGTCTCAGGCAGAGTTATTTAGGGTGCTGTCTTTTTAAGGGTGTGGTCTTGGTTTCCCGTAGCCCTCTGTCTCTCTGAGTTAAGGCCCACTGATTTCTAACGTTCCTGCACTAAGCCCCACTAAGTATCAAAGCCACACATTTTGGGGACTCATCTTCCCATTGTAGGTCCCCAGGCCTGGGGATGCCTAGTGTGTTTGATACCCTCCCTTCTCTGTGCTTTTCATGCCCCTCCTGTTTGTGGCTAATCATGCTGGGAGTTTGGTTCCCAACCTTTTCTACAGCCCTCCTACCCTTTTTGGTGTGGCCTTCTCTTTACAACTAGCTGTGGAAAATCTGTTCTGCTAGTCTTCAGGTTATTTTCAGAGTTAGGTGAAATGTAGTTCTTGCCTCAGTGACTCTGTGGGATGAAGTGAGCTCACGATCCTCCTACTCTACCATATACCCTGCACTCTCATTTTCTTCTTCTTTTTTTAATCTTCTATAAGTATTTTCTTTGTGGTTACCATGAGGCTTTTATAAAACATCTTAAAGTTTTAAAAGTGTACTTGAAGCTGAAAATAAAAATCAATCCATAGGGCGCCTGGGTGGCTCAGTTGGTTAAGCGACTGCCTTCGGCTCAGGTCATGGTCCTGGAGTCCTGGGATCGAGTCCCACATCGGGCTCCCGGCTCGGCAGGGAGCCTGCTTCTCCCTCTGACCCTCTCCCCTCTCATGCTGTTTCTCTCTCTCTCTCTCAAATAAATAAATAAATGAAATCTTAAAAAAAAAAACAATCCATAAAAAACTTTATACTTTTGCTTCTTTACCCCACAGTTTGTTATTGATATGACAACTGACATCTTTTTATATTGTATATCATTAATAAATTTTTTAATTATAGTGTTTCTTAATTTTTTGTCTTTTAACTTTTATACTAAAAAGTTAGACACCACCAATAAAGTATTATGGAATTCTTTTTTTCTTTATTGAGGCTGAGAAGTATCTTTTTTTCATTTTTATTTAAATAGTAGTTCTGTAATATATGGTGCAATATTGGTTTCAGTAGTAGAATTCAGTGATTTATCACTTCCATACTACACCCAGTGCTCATCACAACAAGTGTCCTCTTTAATACCCATCACCCATCTAGCCCTTCCCCCACCCATATCCCTCCATCACCCCTCAGTTTATTCTATGTCATTAAGAGTCTCTTAGGGTTTGTTTCCCTCTCTCTCTTTTTTTCTTTTTCCCCCTTCCCATATATTCATCTGTTTTGTTTCTTAAAGTCCACATATGGCATTTATCTTTCTCTGACTGACTTATTTTGCTTAGCATAATACACTCTAGCTCCAGCCACGTCATTGCAAATGGCAAGATTTCGTTCTTTTTTATGACTGAGTAATATTCCACTATATATAATATATACCACTTCTTCTTTATCCATTTATCAACTGATAGACATTTGGGCTCTCTACATAGTTTGGCTATTGTTGATAATGCTGCTATAAACATTGTGGTGCGTGTACCCCTTTGAATCTGTATTTTTGTATCCTTTGGGTATCCCTAGTAGTACAATTGTTTGATCATATGGTAGTTCTACTTATAACATTTAAGGAATCTCCATATTGTTCTCCAGAGTAGCGGTACCAGTTTGCATTCCCACCAACAGTGTAAGAGTGTTCCCCTTTCTCTGCATCCTTGTCAACACATGTTGTTTCTTATGTTGTTGATTTTAGCCATTCTGACAGGTGTGAGGTGATATTTCATTGTAGTTTTGATTTGTATTTCCCTTATGATGAGTGATGTTGAGCGTCTTTTCATGTCTGTTACCCATCTAGAAGTCTTCTTGGAAAAAAATGTCTATTCATATCTTCTGCCTATTTTTTTAACTGTATTATTTGTTTTTGGGGGGTTGAGTTTGATAAGTTATTTAGAGATTTTAGATACTAACCCTTTATCAGATATGTCATCTGCAAATATTTTCTCCCATCCCATAGGCTGCTTTATAGTTTTCTTGATTGTTTCCTTCACTGTGCAAAATCTTTTTATCTTGATGAAATCCCAATATTTCATTTTTGCTTTTGTTTCCCTTGCCTCTGGCGGTGTGTCTAGTAAGAAGTTGCTACAGCTGAGGTCAAAGAGATTGCTGCCTGTGTCATCCTCTAGGATGATGGATTCCTGTCTCACATTTAGGTTTTTCATCCATTTTGAGTTTATTTTTGTGTATAGTGTAAGAAAGTGGTCCAGTTGCATTCCTTTGTGTGTCGCTGTCCAGTTTTCCCAACACCATTTGTTGAAGAGTCTCGCTTTTGCCCACCAGATATTCTTTCTTGCTTTCTCAAAGATTAATTGACCATATAGTTGTGGGTTTTGTGCCAGTACTATTCTGTCTTGATGAGTACAGCTTCATAATATAATTTGAATTTCGGAATTGTGACACCTCCAGCTTGCTTTTCTTTTTCAAGATCGCTTTGGCTAATTGGGGTCTTTTGTGGTTCCATACACATTTTAAGATGGTTTATTCTAGTTATGTGAATAATGCTGTTATTTTGATAGGGATTGCATTAAATGTATAGCTCATTTTGGGTAATATAGATTTTTCACAATATTTGTTCTTCCAGTCCATGAGCATGGAATGTTTTTCCCTTTCTTTGTTTCATCTTCAGTTTCTTTCATCAGTGTTTTATAGTTTTCAGAGTACCGATCTTTTACCCCTTAGGTTAGGTTTCTTCCTAGGTATCTTATGGGTTTTGGTGCAATTGTAAATGGGATTAATTCCTTGATTTCTCTTTCAGCTGTTTCATTATTGGTGTGTAGAAATGCAAGAAATTTCTGTACACTGATTTTGTATCCTGCATCTTCACTGAATTCATGTGTCACTTCTATCAATTTTTTGGTGGTCTTTCAAGTCTTTTATATAAAGTATCATATCATCTGCAAATAGTGAACCTTTTTGCCAATTGTAATGCCTTTTATTTCTTTTTGTTGTCTGAATGCTGAGACTGAGACTTCCAGTACTATGTTAAATAGAAATGGTGAGAGTGGACATCCTTGTCTTATTCCTGACTATACGGGAAAGGTTCTCACTTTTGCCCCATTTAGGATGATATTAGCTGTGAGTTTTTTTGTAGATGGCCTTTATGATGTTGAGGTTTGTTCCATCTATCCCTACATTGTTGAGGGTTTTTATCAAGAATGGATGCTGTATTTTGTCAAATGCTTTTTCTGCATCTATTTAAAGGTTCAAATGGTTCTCATCCTTTCTTTTATTAATGTGGTGTAACATGTTGGGAATTGATTTGCAAATATTGAACCAGCCTTGTAGCTCAGGAATAAATCCCACTTGATCATGGTGAATAATTCTTTTAATGTACTGTTGGATTCGATTTGCTAGTGTCTTGTTGAGAACTTTTTACATCCATGTTCATTGGGGATATTGGCCTGTAGTTCTTTTCAGCTGGGTCTTTGTTTTTGAAATCAAAGTAATGATGACTTCATAGAATGAGTTTGGACGTTTTCCTTCCATTTCTATTTTTTGGAACAGTTTGAGAATAGGTGTTACTCTTCATTAAATCTCTGGTAGAATTTCCCTAAGAAGGCATGTGGCCCTGGACTTTTGTTTGTCGGGAGATTTTTGATCACTGATTCAATTTCTTTGTTGGTTATGGGTCTGTTAAAGTTTCTATTTCTTCCTGTTTCAGTTTTGGTAGGTTGTATGTTTCTAGGAATTTGTCCATTTCTTCCAGAGTGCCCAGTTTGTTGGCATATATTTTTTCATAATACTCTCTTATAATTGTTTGTATTTCTGTGGTGTTGGTTCTGATCTCTCCTCTGTCTTTCATGATTTTATTTGGGTCCTTTCTCTTTTGTTTTTGATACATCTGGCTATGTGTTTATCAATCCTGTTAATTTTTTCAAAGAACCAGCTTTCAGTTTCATTGATCTATTTTACTGGGGGTTTTTGTTTGTTTGTTTGTTTCTGTATCATTTATTTCTGCTCTAATATTTACTACTTCCCTTCTTCTGTTGGCTTTAAGCTTTATTTGCTCTTCCTTTTCTAGCTCCTTTAGGTGTAAGGTTAGGTTGTGTATTTGAGACTTCACTTACCTCTTGAGGTAGGCCTTTATTGCAATATACTTCTCTCTTAGGACTGCCTTTGCTGCATCACAAAGGTTTTGGACTGTCATGTTTTCATTTTCATTTGCTTCCATGTACTTTTTTATTTTTTCTTTAATTTCATGATTAACCCATTGATTCTTTAGTACAATGTTCTTTAACCTCCATGTATTTGTAGTCTCTTCGTATTTTTTCTTTTGGTTGACTTCAGGTTTCATAGCGTTGTGGCCTGAAAATATGCATGGTATGATTTCTACCTTTTTGTGTTTGTTGATGGTGGTTTTGTAACTCAGTATGTCATCTATTCTGGAGAATGTTCCATGTGCACTCAAAAAGAATGTGTGTTTTGCTGCTTTCTGAGGAAATGCTCTGAATATATTCTTCAAGTCCATCTGGTCCAGTGTGTCATTCAAAGCCATTGTTTCCTTGTTGATTTTCTGCTTCAAAGATCTGTCCATTGCTGTAAGTGAGGTATTCAAGTCCTCTACTAATATTGTATTATTGTCAGTGAGTTTCTTTATGTTTGTTATTAATTGATTTACATATTTGTGTGCTCCCTTGTTAGAGGCATAAATATTTACAATTGTTAGATCTTCTGGAAGGATAGACCCCTTCATTATGATATAATGCCCTTCTTCATCTGTTGTTACAGTCTTTATTTTTAAAAAGTGCAGAAATTTGTTTTAAAATCGAGTATGTCCAGTAGAAATATGGCTACTCTGGCTTTCTTTTGACATCCATTAGCATGATTGATGGTTCTCCATCTCCTCACTTTCAATCTGCGGGTGTCTTTAGGTCTAAAATGTGTCTCTTGTAGGCAGCTTATAGATGGATCTTGTTCATTATTTTTTCCATTTTGAATCCCTATTTCTTTTGATTGGAGCATTTAGTCCATTTACATTCAAAGTGATTATTGTAAGCTATGAATTTAGTGCCATTGTGTTACCTGTAAAGTTGGTGTTTCTGGTGATGTTCTCTCTCCCTTTATAGTCTTTGTTGCTTTTGGGTTTTTATTCCCCCACTTAAAGAATCCCCCTTAATATTTCTTGCAGGACTAGTTTAGTGGTCACAAATTCCTTTAGTTTTTGTTTGTCTGGGAAACTCTTTATCTCTCATTCTATTCTGAATGACAGCCTTGTTGGATGAAGTCTTCTTGGCTGAATATTTCTCCCAATCAGCACATTGAATATATCCTGCCATTCTCTTTTGGCCTGCCAAGTTTCTGTGGAGAGATCTGCTGCAAACCTGATTTGTCTTCCCTTGTAGGTTAAGGACTTTTTCCCCTTGTTGCATTCAGGATTCCTTCCTTGTCTGTGCATTTTGTGAATTTGACTATGATATACTTTGGCAATGGCTCACCTTTTTTGAATTTAATCGGAATTTTTGTGTTTCTTGGATTTTGATGTCTGTTTCCTTCCCCAGATTAGGAAAGTTTTCAGCTATAATTTGCTAGAATAAACCTTCTACCCCTTTATATCTCTCTTCATCTTCTGGGACTCCAGAATGCAATGGAATATTATTCCATTTTAATAAGTTGCTAAGTTCCCTAAGTCTGTACCTTCCTGATCCATTACCTTTGTTTCCCTCTTCTTTTTAGCTTCATCTTTTTTTCACAATTTTATCTTTTATATCACTGAGTCATTCCTCTGCTTTGTCCATCCTCATTGTTCTGACATCCATTCAGGTTTGCATCCAGGTTATAGCCTTTTTAATTTCAACCTGACTAGATTTAACTCCTTTATCTCTGCAGTAAGGGATTCTCTAGTGTCCTCTATGTTTTTTTCAAGCCCAGGTAGTATCCTTATAATTGTTGTTTTAAATTGTAGTTCAGACATCTTACTTAATCTGTATTGATTAAAGCTATGGCTATCATTCTTCCTGTTCTTTCTTTTGGGGTGAATTCTCCATCTTGTCATTTTGGAAGTCAAAAAGAAGTAAAATAAAATAAAATTAAAACTAAAACATAAATAAATAAGGGCTCCTGGTTGGCACAGTCAGTTAGGTGTCCAACTCTTGATTTAAGATCAGGTCATGATCTCAGTGTGGTGAGATTGAGCCCTGCCTCAGACTCCATGCTCAGGGGTATGTCTGCTTGAGATTCTCTCCCTCTGCCCCTCCCCCTGGTTGCACTTTATCTCTCTCTCAAATCATTAAATAAATCTTTAAAAATGAAGGAAGGAAGGAAGGAAAGGAAGGAAGGAAGCTAGGTCTTAGAAGTGTTTGGTCTGCTTGTTAAGAGGACACTTGATAGAAAATGAAAAAAGCACATAAAATATTGAAAATAAAAAAAATAATTTACTCTTTTTGCATCCAACAAAAAAACAAAGACAAAAACAAAACCAAAAAGCAAACAAATGAAAATACCCAAAGGAAGCTAGATCTTGTTTCACCTAGAACTGAAACTTTGCAGCTCTCTTTGATCCGTAGACTTTATGCCTGAGAGGGGTTTGTGCTGTTCTTCTGAGGGAGGGACCTGCTGCTCTGATTCTCAGTTGGACTTGCCCTAGTGGAGATGTGACTGCAGGGTGCAGGGGGGTGGGGCTTGGAGTTAGCAGCTCTGACTTCCACTTGGTGGTGCTGTTTTCTCTCACTGAGGTAGATCGTTGCTGGTGGGCAAGGGGTGAAAATGGCTCCCCGTTTTCTGGTCTGTGGAGTGGGGAGCTTGTGCCCACCACTCTTCAGGAAGCCCTCACAGACATGCAAAAAAATCACCCCTCCTGTGTCCCTGGCTTCCAGATCACAAGTAGTCAGAGTGGCAGGCAGAGGGAGAGGGAGAAGCAGGCTCCCTGCCGAGCAGAGAGCCAGGGGACTCAGTCCCAGGACCCTGGGATCATGACCTGAACCAAAAGCAGATGCTTAACCAACTGAGCCATGTAAACACCCCTTAAAGTTTTATTTTATGACTGTTTGGTTATAAAGGCAAATATTATAGAAAATGAACTATATTAATATTTTCTTTTGATTTTAAAAAAATATTTTTTAAGCCTCTGAAATTATCATGGGCCCTAGGCATTGTGCTTACTCTGCACAGTGGATGGTAGTCCTGGGTATTTGGACACATTCCCTCATGATATCATATAGCCCTTTGTGATTTTTATTGTCATTGGCATATGAGTTCTTAACAGTTACAGTGATTACTCTCTAATAAAAATGTGCTCTTTACAACTACTTTGAAATATCTAATATAACTCAGATCATGTTAAACTTGACTTTTTGCTTCAATTTCATCACGGACTCAAAACCACTTTGCAGTTTCAGCTTCTTCCATTTTATTTTTATTTTCTACTCATACCCTGCTTGGTACCATTTGAACTCTCAGCTGTTGGAAAGCCTTTCTCAGATAAGGCCTTTGGCTCGGCATAGCAGTTTTTGGCTCAATATGTTTCAGAAGGTTGAGTTCAGTGTCCATTTGATCTCCACTTGTAGCATTGAGGAGACGACAACACAGGTAGACGGGAAAAGAAAAATGCACACAAGTGAGGCTTTAAATAGTGAAAAAATTGAATAAATAAAAATGTTTATCTGTGTGTTATACATTCACACAATGAAGTGCTCCACAAGAATTACAATGAATTAACTATTAGAAGAGTTGGTAAACTCTTTCTGTAAAGGGCCAGATAATAGTTGAGGCGTTGAGAGCCACATTATCTATCTCAACTCTGTTGCTGTTGTGAGAAAGCCGCCATAGACAATATGTCATCTAATGAGAGTGTTCCAGTAGCTGTGTTCTAATAAAACTTTATTTATAAAAACAGGCCGCAGGTTGGTTTTGGACCAAGTAGGATATATCACCATGAATAAATATCAGAAACAATTTGAATAAACAAAGTAGAAGGATTCATACATTCTATTAACATTTAGATAAAGTTTAAAGACCCAAAAAAGAATGTACTACTTCTGGATATGTGTGTGTGTGTGTGTGTGTGTCAGTGCACATGCACACACATGTATTCATGATAGTGGTTATTTCTGAAGAGGGAGGGATGGGTACACAGAGTGAGTCAATTTAATTACCGTGTTTAACTTCTTTATAAAAATGATCTGATCAATAAATGGCATAATATTACGATATGATTAGTACATGGATTTTTGCTCTATTTTTTCTCTTTTTGTCTTTATGTTTGAAATATTTTACAATAAAAGACACTGTGTAAGCCAATCAAAACATGTTTGAAAGCTAAATTTGACTCAGATGCCATCACTTTGCCACCTCTGCTGTTGATGTGTGCAAGAATTCTAAGGAATATTAGCATGGTGGCAAATGAAGAGTCCTTATGTTAGCAGATTGGAATCTACTACATTTATGTCTGGAGGCTTTTAATGCAATAACAGTTTATGATAGATGATTTGAATATTAATCAAGATGTAAGCTCTTTTTTGTCAACATATAACATTTCCTTCTTTCTCTTTATAAAATTGTTGCATAATTTCTTGACAGTATACACACATTACAATTACTTTTTATGACCTTATTCTCTAGCATACTTCATATTAGCTTTGCATTTTCTCTGTGGTTTTGTGGACCCTTAAAAAGACTCAGCTTGTTCCAATTAGATCTAATTAGTTAATAATCTAATTGACTACCTCTCCTCATCATGGAGGCTTTTTGTGTGACTTGCCTCTGGCCACTCCAGAAGTATCCTAGAAAACCTGGTAAACATTGTGCCTTTTTTTTTTTGTTTTAAGGATTTTATTATTGTTCCTTGTTGAAGGAAGGAAAGAATTTGAGGTGACCTTAGAAGATCAGTAGAATTTGAATAAGCTAAATATGGGAGGAATGTTTCAAGCAGAAAGGATAGTGAGCAAAATCTTAACAGCAGAGGGCGCCTGGGTGGCTCAGTCGGTTAAGCGACTGCCTTCGGCTCAGGTCATGATCCTGGAGTCCCGGGATCGAGTCCCGCATCGGGCTCCCTGCTCGGCGGGGAGCCTGCTTCTCCCTCTGACCCTCCCCCCTCTCATGGGCTCTCTCTCAAATAAATAAATAAAATCTTTAAAAAAAAAATCTTAACAGCAGGAATAATACTCTTTGAAGGCCAGTGACAAATAAACACATCACAGCATTAAAACTTGATAATTACTAAAACCCAAAAGCAAAAAACCCTTGATAATTCCTTGATATCCATCAAGTGTCCCATCTCCTCCTAGAAGCCTTCCTTGTTGACATCCTTAAGATACTGTGTCCTTCCTATGTTTCTTACTGTCCCCCAAAATAGCTTGGTATTGAACTATATTCAGTTTGGAAGAACAGTATTGTGCCTTTTTAATAATATGACGCTCCATAACCATTGCTTTTCTTGTTCCAAGATGAAGGCTGGCATTCTTTTCTATTGACCTTGAACTCATTTGGTGAAGAGTTATGAAATGAACCATATATTGAGCTCCATGAGGACAGAAATTTTGTCTTATCTACTGCTATGTTCTTAGAACCTTGAAATAGTGTTTGGCACAGAAAAATTACTTCAGAAACATGTGTTGAATAAATAAATGAATGATGTTATTCATTTCAGAGGGCATAGTTCTACATGGCTTCTAGTGAGATGTGGGGTTATTCCAAAGGCAATTTTAGATAACACAGTGGAAGATGGAAACTCAAAGCTCCGAGTTTGACTGATTAACTTGGAGTTTCACCCCAGTTCCCTTTTTATTTCTTTAGTATAATTTTACTTTTGACATCTTGTTTCCTTTTCTTTTTTCATATGCAGTATGCATATATCAGATTCTATGTAATATGCTATTTATTACCTCACCCAATTTCATGTGTTAAAAATGTTTTATAAACCTTAATATTTAAATGCCAATTTTTGGTTTCTTTACTTAATTGAAACTTGTGTGACTCTGCAAACTTTTTTTTACATTTGATGCTTTTATCTGTGCCGTTATTATTTCAGTGTTGTTTCAGTTCATTACTCTCTATAATTGTCACTCTTTATGGTACAGTGCGCACGCATAGCCATTGTCAGTTGAGTTACAAAAAGACGAAAAAGGAAATTGTTTCTACTGAGGCCCAGCAGTATGGTTATATGCCAGAGATAGGGTATGATTCCAAAAAGTATCAACATATCTTCTTATTTACTGTAAGCACCCTGGGGGTCTTCAAGAATCCTCTTTGAGAACCCACATTTCCTTACCAAAAGAGGAGGTTTTGAAGTCTGAATCCAGAATAAAGGAACTCACAGAGAAGGCTTGTTCTGTAAGGGTTAACATAGCAGGTAAGAGACCACAAATCATGTCCATCTATTAATCTGAGCAATTGAAATTAGACATGACAAAAAGGTCCTTGCAGGATAATATATACCAAGAACAGTGCTTAATGCTTATCCAGGTTTTTAAAGCTATGTAATTTCCTATTTTTTTCTTTTTTGTGATTATGTTATGTTAATCACCATACATTAAGTCATTAGTTTTTGATGTAGTGTTCCATGATTCATTGTTTGCGTATAACACCCAGTGCTCCATTCAGTACATGCCCTCTTTAATACTCATCACCAGGCTAACCCATCCCCCCACCCCATTATTTGTGGAATAAATCTGATCATAGACTTTTATCAAAGAAAAAGAAGCTTAGCCACAATTCAAGTACTGAACATAATCCATCATAACAAGCAAAATTTTCACACACATAGAACATTTCAGATATCCTAAATATTGTTACAAATAATTCCTAATCACTTTTGTCAACATCCCAGAAGTTAAATCAAACAAAAGCAGAGGATAGGGAGGTGTATAAAGTAAAATCTTTTATTTGATAAGTCCTACTGAGAGTGGTTGCCAGGTCCAGATTTTCACATAATTTTACCACTCCATATTGTTCCCTAGTTTTATATTTTTTCACCACAAATTATCAAGCAGAGAATGGATAATTTATCTCAAGATTTTATATAATAAATGTATAAAATAATGATTCTGTTTACCAATAAAATATCCATCCTTCCCCAAATTAAAGCCATCTGGGAAAAATGTTTCATTCCTTTTAACTACTAATTATATACTTACCCTATTCCACTGTATTTTAATACTTTATCTTCATGTATGTTCTTAAGACTTTGAATAATCCTTTAGCATCTACATTTTTATAACACCTATGTCATCATGCTCTTACAAGAATTCCCAAGGGTGGGGCGCCTGGGTGGCTCAGATGGTTAAGCGTCTGCCTTCGGCTCAGGTCATGATCCCAGGGTCCTGGGATCGAGTCCCACATCAGGCTCCCTGCTCCTTGGGAGCCTGCTTCTCCCTCTGCCTCTCTCTCTCTCTCTCTGTCTCTCATGAATAAATAAATAAAATCTTTAAAAAAAAAAAAAGAATTCCCAAGGGTATGATGTCCTAGAATATTGTTTGTGTCCTAAGTCCTGTGTCAGCACCATCTAAAACATGGAATAGGCATTCTTATAGTTCCGTCAGCTTGATAGATGCTTCATCAACATTTGGGAAACCGTGTAGGAACATTTGGAACAGGACCGAGGGGCTGTTTGCCGGGGGCCCAATTGTAGACATCATCTCAAAGACTGTCCAGATCAATAGGCAACTTTCTTCATTTGTAACTCTTGCAAGCTGAGCCCTTGACTCTCCAATTCCTTTTCTCTTATCAACACCATGTTTTCTGCTATTAAATCATAACTATCTTCATTTTCTCTCCCTCTTTCGACTTTTCTTTTCCTGGTCACAATACACTTCTGGTTTCTTTTAGGGCCTCTCTTGCCCATAAGTCTCAGCCACTGGACCCTCTTTATGAGTAGCTATACCCACACTGGGAAAGAGCCAGTCCCAGCAACCATAAATATCATATTTCCTTGATTCTAAGACTCACACATTTTTCACATTTTCACATTTATTAAATTGAGATTTATCTCATAAATGATGGTATGTCACAGTATAATTGACAGTTTTTTTCTCACTAATACAAAAATAATGGTAGAAATTACATTTAAAGGTATTTTAGGTTTGAAGTAGCAGTAATTTAAGAAAGTATACAAAGTCATATTGGTAACCTTCACACACAGAAATTTTGTTTACATCTAGTCCCTTGTTTCTGCCCTGACCTTACCACATTGCTTTATGCTGGCCTATTAAATCAACATGACAGAGATTCTTCATGCTGCCCTTATGACTGTTTCCTGTTATATGGGCCTATCTTAAGTCCTTCTGTTGAATTTGTATTGAATAAATACTAAGTGTCAAACATGGTGATAAATGCAAAGGATAAAAATATGAGCAAAACCAGTCATAGTCTTTGCTTTTTTTCATTAAAGACTCTTTTAAGATAGTGTTATCCATTAGCATTATCAATTATTCTGATCATCGGTCAGATCATGCAGTTGTTCCTCTGGTATCTAGGTTCGTCAATCTTTTTTCCTCAGTCTTCTTCTCTTCCATAAGGAAGGAACTATTCTGGGCGATTATTTGACTATGTCCAATGAACCTGTAAAGATATGGCTACAGTTTGGGGTGGCTGCTTCAAGCTGATCCATCTCTTTCATGTCCTCATCATTTATTGCTGAGGCTTTCTTTCTAGTGTGTGGATCTAATATGTTGTGTCTGTCATTGTTACACTTCTAAAGGAACTATACCAAGTCCAATGGAATTGCCTAAGAGTTTAGTTTTTCTCTTTACACATAGTCTTTATATAGCTCAAGGAAAGTTCCCACTGAGAATGTGTCAGCAGGCACTTGCTAGGTCTAAAAGGAAGCTGTTATTTCTTCTCTTGAGTTAAATTATCCTCAAAAGGTTGGTGTTTGGATAGAGACTTCTGAGTGCCCTACCTGATTTCTTAGTGTTCTCTGCTCAAATCTGTAACCACCTCCTCTTGGGACATCAAGTATCCAACATGCAATCTCTTGGTAGGGCCTTGCTTATGATGAGGTTTTGTCTTTCTTTTTTCTTTTTTTTTTTTTTTTAAAGATTTTTTAAAATTTATTTATTTGACAGAGAGATAGCACAAGTAGGCAGAGCGGCAGGCAGAGGGAAAGGGAGAAGTAGGCTCTCCGCTGAGCAGGGAGCCCGATGTGGGGCTTGATCCCAGGACCCTGGGATCATGACCTGAGCCGAAGGCAGACGCTTAACTGACTGAGCCACCCAGGCGCCCCTCTTTTTTCTTTTTTTAATTGAAATATAATGGACATATAACAGTGTATACATTTAAGGTATACAGTGGTTGGTTTCATACATTTATATATTGTGATATTATTGCTATAGTAGCATTAGCTAACACCTTTATCATGTTACACATTTATCATTTCTTTTTTGTTAAGAACTGTTAAGAATTAGTCTCTTAGCAACTTTAAAGTTTATAACATGGTATTGTTGACTATACTCACTTGGTGTGCATAAAAGCTCCAAAACTTATTTATCTGCTAGTTGTAAGATTTTACCCTTAAACAACACTTCCCCAATTCTGTCAACCCCAGCCCATGGTAAATCACCATTCTCTCTATGTTTATGAGTTCAGTTTTTTAAGAATCCTGTTAGGATGGCTTTTATCAAAAATACAAGATAACAAGTGTTGGTAAGGATGTGGAGAAAAAGGGATCCCTTGTTCCCTGTTAGTGGGAATGTAAATCAGTGCAACTACTGTGGAAAACAGGATAAAGGCTTCTCAAAAATTTAAAAATGGAAATACATATGATCCGGTACTTCACCTACTGGGTATTTACCCAAAGAAAATGAAAACACCAAGTAGAAAAGATAAATGCATAAATGCATCCCTATATTTATTGCATTATGTACAATAGCCAAGATATGAAAGTAACCCAACTGTCATTGATAGGTAAATAGATAAAGAAGTTGTGGCATATACATACAATGGAATATTACTCAGCCATAAAAAATGAGACTACCATTTGTGATGACATGGGTGGATCTAGAGGATATTATGCTAAGTGAAGTAAGCCAACAGAGAAGCACAAATACCGTACAATTCCATTTATATTTGGAATCTAAAAAGCAAACAAAATAAAAGAGCAAACAAATAAATCAAAAGGCAGAAGCAGACCTATAAATATAGAGAATAAACTGGTGATTTCTAGAGGGGAGAGGAGTAGGGAGATGGGCAAAAAGTGGTGAAGAGGAGTGGAAGATACGGGCTTCCAGTTATGGAATAAATAAGTCATGAGGATAAAAATTAGAGCATAGGGAATATAGTCAGTGGTATTATTTTGTTTTTTGTTTTTTTTTTTAAAGATTTTATTTATTTATTTGAGAGAGCATGAGCAAGAGAGGGGCAGAGGGAGAGGGACAAGCAGAGTCCCCACTGATCACAGAGCCCGATACAGGGCTTGGCATGGGGCTTGTTCCCAGGACCCCAAGATCATGACCTGAGCTGAAGTCAGACGTTAAACCGACTGAGCCACCCAGGCATCGCTATGGTCAGTGGTATTGTAATAGCATTGTGTACTGACAGATGTTAGCTATACTTGTAAATATAGCATAATGTATGAACTTGTTGAATCCCTATTTTGTACACCCGAAACTAATATAACATTATGTGTCAACAATGCTTCAATTAAACAACAACAACAAAAGAAAGAGCTGGATAGTAGAGAAAATGGTAACTGGTTGCTTCCTGGGTTGGGAACTGGACAATTAGGGACCAGGGGTGGGAGGAGACTTCTTTTACATAGCATATCTTCTATACTTTCAAAATGTTGTTCCAAACATATACATAACCTGTATAAAATTAAATTAAAAGAAAAAGAACTTCACTTTTTTCTGGATTCCACATATAAGTGGTATCATAAAATATTTGTCCTTCTCTGTCTGGTTTACCTCATTTAGCATAATGCCTTCAAGGTCCATCCATGTTGTCACAATTCACAAATGGCAGTATTTCCTTCTTTCTCATGGCTGAATAATATTCTATTATATATATATGATATATATATATATCATATCTTATTTATATATTCATCTGTTGAAGGACACTTAAGGCACAAGACTGTTTCCAAGTCTTGGCTGTTGTAAATAGTGCTGCAATGAACATGAGGGTTGCAGATATCTCTTCGAGATACTGATTTCAATTTTTTTGGATATATATACAGGAGTAAGATTGCTATTCTTACCTTTTTGATACTAGCCATTCAGACAGATGTAAGGTGGTATCTTATTGTGTTTTTAATTTGCATTTCCGTGATTATTAGTGATACTGAGCATCTTTTCCTGTGTCTGTTGGCCATTGGTATATCTTCTTTGGGAAAAATGTCTATTCAGGTCCTCAGCCCATTTTTTGTTGTGGCTTTTTGGTGTTGAGTTGCATACATTCTTTATATATCTTGAATATTATCATATATAGCATTTGCAAATGTTCTCTCCCATTCAGTAGGTTACGTTTTCATTTCCTTGGTGGTTTCCCTCACTACGCAAAAGTTTTTTTTTTTAATTTTTATGCCGTCCCAATAATTTATTTTAGCTTTTATTTACCATGGCTGAAAAGACCTATCTAGAAAATGTTGCTAAGGCTAATGTCAAAAAGATTACTGCCTGTGTATTCTGCTGGTTTCATGGTTGCCTGTCTCACATACAGGTCTTTAATGCATTTTGAGTTTATTTTTGTGTGTGGTGGAAGAAAGTGGTCCAGTTTCATTCTTTTCATGTAGCTGTCCAGTTTTCTTAGCACCATTTATAAGAGATTGTCTTTTCATCATTGTATATTCTAGGTACTTTGTCATAGATTAATTGACTGTGTAAGTGTAGGTTTATTTCCAGGTTCTCTATTATGTTCCATTGATCTATATGTCTGCTTTTGTGCTAATAACATTGCTGTTTTTATTACTGTAGCTTTGTAGTATATCTTGAAATCTGAGTTTGTAATACCTCCAGCATTGTACTTTTCTCAATATTGCTTTGGCTATTTGGGTTCTTTTGTAGTTCCACACAAATTTTAGTATTTTTTGTTATATTTCTGTGAAAAATGTCATTGGTATTTTGATAGAGATTGCGTTGAATCTATAGATTGCTTTGGGTAGTATGGACATTTTAACATTAATTCTTCTAATTTGAGTATGGTATATCTTTCCATTTGTTTCTGTTGTCTTCAATTAGTTTCACTGATGTTTTATAGTTTCAGAGTACATGTCTTTTACCTCCTTGGTTAATTTTATTCCTAGAGAGTTTATTTTTTTGGTGCAATTGTAAATTGAATTATTTTCTTAATTTCTCTTCTTACTGCTTCATGATTAGTACATAGAAATGCAGCAGATTTCTGTATATTAAGTTTGTATCCTGCACTTTACTGAATTCATTTATCAGTTCTAGTACTAGCACTTTTTTTTTTTTTGGAGTCTTTACGCTTTTTTATGTATAGTATCATGTCATCTACAAATAGTGATAGTTTTACTTCTTCCTTACTTATTTGGATGCCTTTTATTTCTTTTTGTTGTCTTAATATTATGGCTATGATTTCCAGTACTATATTGAATAAAAGCGGCAACAGTGGACATCCTTGTCTTGTTCCTGATCTTAGAGGAAAAGCTCTCATTTTTTCCATTGAGTATGATGTTAGTTGTGTGTTTGTCACATATAGCTTTTATTATAATAAGTTATGTTCCCTCTAAACTTAGTTGCTGAGAGTTATCCTGAGCAGATAATATATTTTGTCAAATGTTCTTTCTGCATCTATTCAGATGATCATATGATTTTTATCTGTCATTTTGTTGATGTGGTGTACCATGTTGATTTGCACATGTTGAATAGTCCTTGCATCCCTAAATTAAACCCCACTACACTGTGGTGAATGATCTTTTTAAAATATTGTTGAATTTGGATTGCTTATATTTTCATAATGATTTTTTATCTATGTTCATCAGAGATACTGGCCCTTCGTTTTCTTTTTTTATAGTGTCTTTGTTGGGATTTGGTATCAGGGTAATGCTGATTTCATAGAATGTAGTTGGTAGCTTTCCTTTCTATTATATTTTTTGGAGTAGTTTGAGGAAAATAGATATTAACCCTCTTTTTTAAAAAGACTTAAGCAATTTCTCCACCCAAGGTGGGGCTCAAACCCACAACCCTGAGATCAAGAGTCACACACTCCACTGAATGAGCTGGCCAGGCACCCCCTAACTCTTCCTTAAATATTTGGTAGAATTCACATGTCAAGCCATCTTTTCCTGGACTTTTGTTTGTTGGGAGTTTTTGATTACTGATTCAGTTTTGTTACTAGTCATTGGTAACAAAATGTCTATTTCCTCCTAATTCAATTATGTAATATATATTTCTAGAAATATATTCATTTCTTCTATGCTGCTCAATTATTTGACATATAATTTCTTATAGTAGTCTGTTATAATCATTTGTATTTCTATAGTATTGGTTGTTATTTCTCTTTCATATTTCATTTATTTGGGCTTTCTCTTCTTTTTTCTTGATGAGTCTGTCTGAATGTTTATTGATGTAGTTTCCCTTTTCAAGGAATCAACTTTTGGTTTCACTGATCTTTTCTATTGTTTCTTTAGTCTCATTTCATTTATTTCCACTCTGATCTTTATTATTTCCTACCATCTACTAACTTTGGGCTTTGGTTTATTTTTCTTTTTCTAGTTCCTTTAGAGGTAATGTTAGAATGTTATTTGTGATTTTTCTTGTTTCTTGACATAGTCCTGTATTGATATAAATTATCCTCTTACAACTGCTTTTGCTGTGTCCCAAAGATTTTGGACCATTGTGTTTTTATTTTCATTTGTCTCCATATATATATATTTTTTAATTTCTTCTTTGATTTCTTTATTGAACTATCGGTTGTTTAGTAGCATGTAGTTTAGCCTTCACATGTTTTTGTTTTGTCCAGTTTCTATTCTTACTATTGCTTTTGAAGAAGTTTTTCTTTTAATCCCAGTTAGTTATCATAGTATTATTATTAGTTTCAGGTGTACAATATAGTAATTCAACATTTACCCATGTCACCTGGTGCTCGTTACAAGTGCACTTCTTAATCACTATCACCTATTTAACCCATCCCCCCACCCACTCCCCTCTGGTAACCATCTATTTGTTCTCTATATTTAACAGTGTGTTTCTTGGTTTGTCTCTCTCTCTCTCCCCTTTTTTCCCTTTACTCATTTGTTTTGTTTATTAAATTCAACATATGAGTGAAATAATATGGTATTTCTCTTTTTCTCACTGACTTATGTCATTTATTTATTTATTTTTATTTTATTTTATTTTTTTTAAGATTTTATTTATTTATTTGACAGAGAGAGAGTGAGAGAACACAAGCAGGGGGAGGGGAGAGGGAGAAGCAGGCTTCCCGCCGAGCAGGGAGCCCGATGCGGGGCTCGATCCCAGGACCCTGGGATCATGACCTGAGCCGAAGGCAGACGCTTAATGACTGAGCCACCCAGGCGCCCCTGACTTATGTCATTTAGCGTTGTACTCTCTAGCTCCACCCATATCATTGCAAATGGCAAGATTTCATTCTTTTTTATGGCAGGATAATATTCCATTGTGTATATATACCACATCTTCTTTATCCATTCATCTATCAATAGATACTTGGGCAGATTCCATAATTTGGCTATTGTAATTAATGCTGCTATAAACCTAAGGGTGCATGTATCCTTTTGAAGTAGTGCTTTTGTTTTTTGGGGGGGTAAATACCTCATAATACCTAGTCCCATTTTTAATTTTTTGAGGGACATCCATACTGTTTTCAAGAGTGGCTACACCAGTTTGCTTTCCCACCAAAAAGACAAGAGTGTTCCATTTTCACCATATTCTTGCCAACACCTGTTACTTCTTGGTTTTCTTTTCTTTTTTTTTTTTTTAATATTCTGACAGGTGTGAAGTGATATCTCATTGTACTTTTGATTTAGATTTCCCTGATGTTGAATGATGTTGAGCATCTTTCTGTTGGTCATCTCTATGCCTTTGTTGGAGAAATGTCTGTTCATATCTTCTGCCCATTTCTAATTGGATTATTTGTTTTTTGCATGTTGAGTTTTATAAGTTCTGTATATATTTTGGATATTAACCCTTTATCAGATATGTCATTTGCAAATATCTTCTTCAATGCCATAGGTTGCTTTTAGGTTTGTTGATTGTTTCCTTTGCTGTGCAGAAGCTTTTTATTTTGTTGTAATCCCAATAGTTTATTTTTGCTTTTATTTCCCTTGACTCAGGAGACATATTTAGGAAAAATATTAATACAGAGAGATTACTGCCTGTGCTGTCTTCTAGTATTTTTATGGTTTCAGGTCTCACATTTGGGTCTTTCATCCATTTTGACTTTATTTTTGTGTATATTGGAAGAAAGTGGTCCAGTTTCATTCTTTTGCATGTAGCTGTCCAGTTCTCCCGATACAATTTGTGAAACAGACTGTCTTTTTCCCATTAGATATTCTTTCCTCCTTTGTTGAAGATTAATTGACCATATAATTGTGGGTTTGTTCCTGGGTTATCTATTCTATTACACTGATCTATGCATCTATTTTTGTGTCAATACCATAATGTTTTTACTAGTACAGCTTTGTAATATAACTTGAAGTCTGGAATTATGATGCCTCCAGCTTTGCTATTATTTCTCAAGATTGTTTTGGCTATTAAAGGTCTTTTCTGGTTCCATATAAATTTTAGGATTTTTGTACTGGCTCTGTGAACAGTGCTGTTGGCATTTTGACAGGGATTGCTTTGAATGTGTAGATTGCTTTGGGTAGTATAGATATTTTAACAATATTTGTTCTTCCAGTCGATGAACATGGAATGTCTTTCCATTTCTTTGTATCATCTTCAGTTTCTTTCACCAGTGTTTTATAGTTTTCAGAGTATAGGTCTTTGACCTCTTTGGTTAGGTTTAACCCTAGGTATCTTATTATTTTTGGTGCAATTGTAAATGAGATTTTTCTCTAAATTTCTCTTTCTGCTGTTTCATTGTTAGTGTATAGAAATGCTATACATTTCTGCACATTGATTTTGTATCCTGTGACTTTACTGAATTCATTTATCACTTCTAGTGGTTTTTTGGTGGGTCTGTAGGGATTTCTATAGAAAGTATCATGTCATCTGCAAATAATGAAAGTTTTACATCTTCCTTACTAATTCGGATGCATTTTGTTTCTTTGTGTTGTCTGGTTGCTGTTGCTAGGACTTCCAGTACTATGTTGAATATAAGTGGTGAGAGTGGACATCCTTGTCTTCTTTCTGACCTTAGGGGAATAGCTCTCAGTTTTTCTCCATTGAGTGTGATGTTTGCTGTGGGTTTTTCATATATGCCCTTTTTTATGTTGAGGCATGTTCCCTCTAAACCTACTTTGTTGAGGGTTTTTATCATGAATGTATGCTGTACTTTGTCAAATGCTTTTTCTGCATCTATTGAAATGATTATATGGTTTTATCCTTTTTCTTATTGATGTGATGCATCATGTTGATTGATTTGCAAATACTGAATCACCCTTGCGTTCTGGGAATAAATCCCACTTGATCGTGGCAAATGATTTTTTTAATGTATTGTTGGATTCTTTTTGGTAGTATCTTGTTGAGGAATTTTCCATCTGTGTTCATCAAAGATATTGGCCTATAGTTCTCTTTTTTGTTTTTGTCTTTATTCAGGTTTTTGCATCAGGGTAATGCTGGCCTCATAGAATGAATTTGAAAGTTTTCTTTCCTCTTCTATATTTTGGAATAGTTTGAGAAGAATAGGTATTAACTCTTCTTTAAATGTTTGGTAGAATTCAACTGTAATGCCATCTGGTTCTGGACTTTTGTTTGTCAGGAGTTTTTTTTTTTTTTTAAGATTTTCTATTTATTTATTTGACAGAGAAAGGCACAGCGAGAGAGGGAACACAAGCAGGGGGAGTGGGAGAGGGAGAAGCAGGCTTCCTGCAGAGCAGGGAGCCCGATGCGGGGCTCGATCCCAGAACCCTGGGATCATGACCCGAGCCGAAGGCAGGTGCTTAACGACTGAGCCACCCAGGAGCCCCCAGGAGTTTTTTTTTTTTTTTTAAGATTTTATTTATTTATTTGACAGAGAGAGACACAGCGAGAGAGGGAACACAAGCAGGGGGAGTGGGAGAAGGAGAAGCAGGCTCCCTGCAGAGCAGGGAGCCCGATGTGGGACTCGATCCCAGGACCCTGGGATCATGACCTGAGCTGAAGGCAGTCGCTTAACCAACTGAGCTACCCAGGCGCCCAGGAGTTTTTTTTAATTAATGATTTGATCTCCTTGCTGGTATCAGTCTGTTCAATTTTCTATTTCTTCTTGCTTCACTTTTGGTGGTGAAGTGTTTCTAGGAATTTATCCATTTCCTGTATGTTTTTCAATTTGTTGGAATAGAGTTTTTCATAATAATTTCTTACAATTGTTTGTATTTCTGTGGTTTTGGAAGTTATTTCTCCTCCCTTCTATGTAATTTTATTTATTTTGGTCCTTTCATTCTCTCTCTCTCTCTTTTGATGAGTCTAGCCAGAGGTTTATGAATTTTATGTATCTTTTCACAGAATCGGCTCCTGATTCATTGATAAGTTCTGTTGTTTTTTTTAGTTTCTGTATCATTTATTTCTTCTATAATCTTTATAGTTTCTTTCTTTCTGCTGGTTTGGGGTTTTGTTTTTCTTTTCCTAGCTCCTTTAGGTGTAATGGAGTTGTTTATTTGAGATTTTTCTTGTCTCTTGAGGTAGACTTGTATTGCTTTTCTGCATCCGAAAGGTTTTGGACCACTGTGTTTTCAATTTCATTTTTTCCATGTATTTTTTTTTATTTCTTCTTTGATTTCCTGGTTGACCCATTCATTTTTTAGTAGCATGTTGTTTAACCTCTATGTATTTGTGGTCTTTCCTAAATTTTCTTGTTGACTTCTAGTTTCATAACATTGTGATCAGAAAAGGTGCATGGCATGATTTCAGTCATTTTATATTTGTTGAGGTCTGTTTTGTGAGCTAATATTTGATCTATTCTGGAGAATGTTTCATGTGCACTTGAAAAGAATGTGTACTCTGCTGTTTTAGGAAGGAATGTTCTGAATATATCTGTTAAGTCCATCTGGTCCAGTGTGTCATTCAAAGCCACTATTTCCTTCCTTAAGCCAAACAGTTTGGCTGATCTCTCCATTGATGTAATTGGGTTTTAAATTCCCCTGCAATTACTGTATTACTACTGATTAGTTCCTTTAGGTTTATCATTAACTGTTTTATGTATGTGGGTGGTCCTATGTTGGGTGCATAAATACTTACAATGGTTATATCTTCCTGTTGGATTTTCCCCTTTATTATTATATAGTTTCCTTCATTGTCTCTTTTTATAGATTTTGTTTTAAAGTCTATTTTGTCTCATAGAAGTATTGCTACTATGTCTTTCATGGTTTCTTGGTTTTCTTTAGTGATAAACTTGGATTTCTTTCTCTTTATTCTTTGCATATCTACTAATGGTTCTGATTCATGGTTACCATTAGGTTTGTATATAACATCTTCTGCCTATAGCAGTCTATATTTAGTTGATGGTTGCTTACATTTCAAACCTTCTTTACTCATCACTCTCCCCCCACCCATTTTAGGTATATGTTGTTATATTTCACATCCTTTTATTTTGTGACTCCCTTTAGTATTTTTTTTTACAGAATTACTTATTTTTACTGCTTTTGTGTTTCCTTCTTTAATACTCTCACTTTTCATCTTTCCTTTCCACTCAAAGAGTCCCTTTTCATATTTCTTGTAGGGCTGGGTCAGTAGTCAAAAACTCCTTTAGTTTTTGTCTAAGAAACTCTACCTCTCCTTCTACTTTGAATAATAGCCTTGCTGGATAGGGTATTCTTGGCTATAGATTTTTTCCTTTTAACACTTTGAATATATCATGCCACTCTCTTCTGGCTTGTAAAGTTTCTGTTGAAAAATTTGTTCATGGCCTTATGCAGTTACCTTTTTATATAACTGTCTTCTTTTCTCTTGCTGATTTAATTTTTTTTTTCTTTATCACTACTTTTTTTTATTTTGATTACTGTGTGTCTTGGTGGATCTTTATGTATCCTGAATTTGGATATCCTTTTCCTTCCCCAGATTAGGGATGTTTTCAGGTATTATTTTTTGAAATAAATATCCTGCCCCCTTTTCTCTGTCTTCTCCTTCTAGGATGCCTATAATGTGAATGTTATTATGCTTGATAGAGTGACTGATTTCCCTAAGTGTATTTTCAGTTTGCATAATTCTTTTTTCTCTCATTTGTTCATCTTTATTTACTTTCCATTACTCTGTCTTCTAGGTCATTCATTCATTCTTCTGCATCTTCTTGCCTGCTATTTATTCCATCAGTTGTATTCCTAATTTCATTTATTGTCCTCTTTATCTTTAATTGTTTTTTTTGGTCTCTGTATTAAGGATATCACTGATGTCCTCCACTCTTAAGTTGAGCGAGTATCTTTATGATCATTATTTCAAATTCCCTATCAGGAATGTTACTTAGATCCTTTTTGCTTTGGTCTCTTGCAGTGGTTTTGCCCTGTTCTTTCATTTGTGATATATTCTTCTGTCTCTTCATTTTGCCTACCTCTCTGTGTCTGTTTCTGTGTTTTAGGAAAGTCAGCTATATCTATTGCTCTTGAAAGTAGTGGTCAGAGTGTGCACTTTTAACTAGATGCACTTGTCTTCCACCACAGGGGATGCTCAGCCACTGTGGAGACTGAAACTGGCCAAGGCCACTGCACAAAACTTGAGTGGACTGATGGGGGTGCAGTGCCATAAACTGTTCACACTGGCCCTCCTCCACTGGGGATGCACATCTGCCACAGAGACTGGAGCTGGCTGCTCCATACAGCATGGTGGGCAGCAGGTGCAGTTTTAACAAGTTGTGTACATCCTCTCTGAGAGATTGACAGATCCAGGGTTGGCAAGGTTTGCATGTGTCTTCTTGGGGAGGGGATCCGTAGCACTGGGACTGAGGGAGGTCTGGCTGGGGACATGTGCTGTGGTGTAAGCAAGTTAGGTAATGAGTACTGGTGCTGCACTAGTTCCCACAGGTGGCTGTGCATTTATGAATTTAGACTGGGAAGGGAAATGTCACCTGCCAGCTCCTTCGTTCCTGGAGAAGTCCCTCAAGTGAACTCTGAGATTAGTAACTAATTCTCCCTCCTGTAAGCCCCAGGTGTCTTTCAAACTGCTGCTTCCAAGCTGTATCTCCATGAGCTGTTTGCTGTGCTATCTCTAAGGATAGGGGCTCAGCTTCCTATTGCCTTCTCAGAGCCAAGCCTGCTGATTTTTATAGTTCCAGGCTTTAAGTCCTGCTGGCCATAAGCACTAGCAAAATTCTGCCCCTCTGATTTTCAAAGCCAAATTCTATGGGGATTTCTTTTCTCTTTGTAGGCTCCCCAGTGTGCTAGTCTATTTCTTGCTCCTCTCTGAGCCTGCAGCTCCCTCCTTCCAGCATTCAGACCCACAGGGTTTAGGTTCCCACTGAATCCTTGCCCTTCCTACCCTCTTCAATGTGGCCTCTTCTCTACATTTAGTTATTCTGCCAGTCATTGGGTCCTTTTCTGGGTTGTTTGCACTGTGTAAGTGTTATCTAGTTGTATCCTTGGGAGAGGTGAGTTTAGAGTCCTCCTTCTCCTCCATCTCCCCTGGAAGTCCCTATTGATAATTTTTTATATTCTGTATTTTTGTTTTATAAAGTTGGTTGCCATGTTATTTGATATGCAGATACTCATAGCTGTTTTGCTTTCATTTTGAGTAAGGCTTTTAGCATTAAAAGTGTTCTTTGTCTCATTTAGTGCTTTTGGGCTTGAAATCTACTTTGCCTGATATTGATTGCTTTTGCCTGGTAGATATTTGCCCATTCCTAAATTTTCCTCTTTTGCTTCACTTCCCTTTGGCTGATGTCTTTCCATTATGTTTTGCCCTTTCCTTTCCTAGGAGCAATACCTTCCATGACTTCTTTTTGAAGATCACTTAGAACACTCTTCCACAAGTGCTCTGGTTTACCCTATTTTTCAGTATTTTTATACTTTGTTTAGACTTTGTCTTTCTGGTGCTGGTTTTAGATTAATCTTAGCCCTCCAAACCCCTTATTTTCTTATGAATGAACTTTTCCCAGCATTTCGCTTGCTCCCTGCAAATGTTTGTGGAGAAGGAATATTAGTGATAGCTCCCTGGGATTTAGTGTTTATATTCCTACTTTCAAGTGATTTGGAATTTGGGTGTTCTCTATGTTTTTATTATGTGGAGGGCATGGCTTTGTGTAGCCCTGTTTTTCTGGTGGTTCCATGTTGTTTTCTGGAGGATGTGTAGACAGACTTAGACTTACATGGCCAAAATTACCTTGACATATGCATTTCACATATGGTTAAAAATACTTTGTAAATATTTCAATGGCTATAATATTATGGTAAATAAAAGGACCAATATTTATCAGATTACTTCCTTATTGTTTAGCATTTAACTTTTTTCCTTTTCTGTGATGACATATTTGTAGATGAGTCTATTCTAATGTATACTTTGGGTAGATTCACTGACAGAACTATTGCTTCAGGGTTATAAATGTCATTAATAATCTTGATGTAATTTGAATCCAGGGAGAACCAGTTGGCCACAGATGGATTTACTTTAAGCTGCTAAAGTAGTTTCTACCCTTTTATAAGGTCACATCCCTCTTCCCTATGTATATAACAGGATCCAGGTCTGAAATAGCTGGGACCACCAGCGTGGCTATTTCTGGTGAAGAGTGAGAGTTTGACTTCTTCTTTGCTGATTTGGATGCCTTTTATTTCTTCTTCTTCTTTTTTAAGATTTTTATTTATTTATTTGAGAGAGAGAATGAGAGAGAGAGAGAGAGCACATGAGAGGGGCGAGGGTCAGAGGGAGAAGCAGACTCCCCACTGAGCAGGAAGCCCGATGAGGGACTCAATCCTGGGACTCCAGGATCATGACCTGAGCTGAAGGCAGTCGCTCAACCAACTGAGCCACCCAGGCACCCATGGATGCCTTTTATTTCTTTTTGTTGTCTGATTGCTGAGGCTGGGACTTCTAGTACTATGTTGAACAACAGTGGTGAGAGTGGACATCCCTGTTGTGTTCCTGACTTTAGAGGAAAAGCTCTCAGTTTTTCTCCATTGAGAATGATTCACTGTGGGTTTTTACTATATGGTTTTTATGATATTGAGGTATGATCCTTCTGTCCCTACACTGCAGAGTTTTTATCAAGAAAGGATGCTATATTTTGTCAAATGCTTTTTCTGCATCTATTGAGAGGATCGTATGGTTCTTATCCTCTCTTTTATTAAAAAGAAGCACAGAAACATGAGTGAATTTTTCTCAGATCTTCACTGTGAGAACCTGATAGGGCTCCTGGAAGTAAAATTCACAAAAGTGTGCAGGTCCCCCTAGGACCAAGCCCCCTTAGAATTTTTAACTCTCAAACTTGTCCACACTGAGCCTCTATCAAATCAATTCCAGGTTAGGTTTTCCTAACGCTGTACTGGTTCCCAAGGAGTTTTCTGCTCCTGGGCTTCTGTTCTAGTAAGTTTTGATTTTCCAGATCTGCAGGCCTCTCTCTTCAGTTTTAAGGACAGTAGTTTGTTATATGACCTCAATTCTCTGATGGATCTAAGAGGAGTTGATTTTCAGTTTGTTACACTTTTTTTCTTGTGTGGATGGAAGACATGACTTCCAGGCTTCTTACATGCCTGAATGGAATGCAAGGGAATTTTTAAGACATCAAAGACATGGTTGTTGTACAAAGTTTTCATCTCTTGAAAACTGGGTAGAGTGACTATCTTTTAATGTAATGTATTTTCTTTTTCTTTTTCTTCTTTAAAGATTTTATTTACTTTAGAGAGAGAGAAAGTCGGGGGAGGGGCAGAGAGAGAGACAGGGAGATAGAGTCTCAAGCAGACTCTGCACTGAGCACGGAGCCCAACCTGGCTCTCTATCCCACCACCCTGAGATCATGACCCAAGCAGAAACCAAGAGTCTGATGCTTAACCAACTGTGCCACCTAGGCTACCCACTTTATTTTTCTTTTAAAGAGGTAAAAAGTAAGAACTTTTAGAACATTAACTTTTTTTTTTTTCCTCATATAGATCCTAAATGCCCAGGAGATGTTGATTTTCATAATAGTGATTGGGACATTAAGACAATCACCAGCTCCTTGAAATTCTACCTCAGGTATGCCTGATACAATTTGGGACTTTGTTTTTCATATTTGATGAAATTTGTCTAGGTGGAGATTGGAGCTTATGTGGTCACAGTTTCAGGAGGTTGGAGTTGCTAAAGAAAAAAAGAGTGAAAAGGATTTCCATCAAAAAAGAATGTGTATTATAAAACTTTTTTTTTTAAAGATTTTATTTATTTATTTGAGACAGAGAGAATGAGAGACAGAGAGCATGAGAGGGAGGAGGGTCAGAGGGAGAAGCAGACTCCCTGCCGAGCAGGGAGCCCGATGCGGGACTCGATCCCGGGACTCCAGGATCATGACCTGAGCCGAAGGCAGTCGCTTAACCAACTGAGCCACCCAGGCGCCCCTGTATTATAAAACTTTTAACCTGGGAATTTAGGCAAGTAAGGCATCAGAATAATAGAATTATTATTGAAAAATGGCTTTTCCTTAAAGTAATGGAAATTTTGCCATTGTTCATAGATAGAGTGATGTCTCAATGTACTCATGAATAATATGAGGATTTATGACAATTCAAGGTTGTTAACATGTTTTGTTGAATAATAACTCTTTTGAAACATTAAATTGCATTTGCACAAACATAATATTTGTTTGTGTGTTATGCGTCATATTTCTTGCTTTCATCCATATAATAGAAATAAAAAGAACAAGAAAATGTAGTCATACAAATGTTAGAACTGAATGAATTGAGAACAATAGGAAAACAAAATTTACCTTATCAGCAAAATTTGGTGATGCACAGTGGTGATGAATATATCATTTAGTTGATTGGCATAAATTTATATTATGTAAAAATATTTGGGACATATACTTTTTTTGAGGGGGGACATATACTTTTTAAACTCATTCATTTCTTACTGTTCTTTATGTCCAATAGTATGTACCATACATTATTTACTAAATGTCTTTTTTTCAATTATTGTACTCTTTAGGCATTTAGGATAGATGTTTCAATATCATTAATCCAAAATAAATTGGGTCCCAGATATTGCTGTTAAATGACCTTCTGCTGTAGTATCATTTTAGAACTTTATATAAACATGAATGCTCTTTCCAGGAGTATTTCTCTGGCATTTGCCAAAGAAGAAATGTATTGTTGTTAGAGGGTTTATTCTGTACTAAGCAGTGTTCTAGTTGTTTACATTGATAATATCATTGGGTTTTTGGGGGTTTTTTTTACAATAATACTGTTAGGTAAGTGGTATCATACTAATTTTACAGATGAGGAAATTGAAAGGCACCTCCTTTCCTGTTAAGTAATATCCATGCTCACAGCTCATATTATTTGAACCTAAGTATCTCTGACATATAGGCCACTGGTATTGGAACATCTTCTTCCCATTTCCCACCCTCAGGGGCTATGACCTTCCTGGATTTGCTTGGGTAATTTTAGTGAAGACAGAGCAATCTACTATGCATACTTTTAGAAGACTGGTGGTGATAATAGTGAGAGTAAATGATTCTATGTCTCTAGCCTTTTTCAAAGCAGTCAATTTTTTTCAAAGATTTATATAGGTTAAGTACCTCCCCACATTACATCTTTCCCAACTCATCCCATAATAAGCAGTGTAGCCCTTTTGAAAGATGGGAAGTTCAAGCCTGAAAGCCTGAATGAGCAATACCTCCAATGAAAGATTTGTCCTTAAGACTTAATGTATGGGCATTTAATATGCACTAGCCAGTTAACACCCTTTAGGTTTCTCAAATACTTTAGACTAATTTTCAGAGAGGGACTCTTCATCTGTGTTATACATACCTAACTCACCCCTTATTCCAACATTTCCAGAAAAGTACCCTAAAAACTATCCTTTCTCTCTCTAATATCTTTAATCTCTCTTATTCAACTGGCTTTTTCCTCTCAGCATATAAATATGCTCCTGTAAAGCACATCTCTTTGACCTTGTGTCTTTTTTCATAAATGAATAAATTCATTCTACCATTTACTAAATTATTCAATAAACATTTCCTGAGTATTTAGTCTATGTCTAGCATGGTACCAGGCAGTAGGCATACAATTGTGAATAGACGTAGTCTCTAAATTTAAAAAAGTTATAGTCCAGTTAGGAGAGCAGAAAAAAACAAATAATCATACAAATATAACAAACCATAATAAGTGCTCTGAAGAAAAGGTGCAAGGTATTATGAAGGCATATAATAGGAAGACCTGGTTTATTCTGGTTGTTTTTTGAACTGAGGTTTGAATTATAACTTAGAGTCAGCTGAGAGGAGGCAGTTCCAGACAGACAGAACTATATACGCAAAGGCCTTGAAGCACAAGAGAGAATGACCTCTTCTACATGTACCAGTATAAATGGAGTGTTGTAGTATAGAGAGGGAGGGAGAGATATTAGGAGCCCCATCATGCAAGGTCGTATGGGACATTTTAAGAATTGGGGTCTGGGTTTATTTTAAAAGGAGTGGGAATAAACTAAGAGATTTTAAGCAGTAGGTTACATGATGAGATTTGCATTTTGAAAAAATCATATAGAGATCAGATTAGAGGGATTCAATAGGTAGGTAGAGATAGAAACCAATTAGTAGGCTATTGCTGTGGTCCATGAAAGAGATGATGCTTCTGCTTGAACTAGGGAGTAACAGTGTAGATTGGTAGAAATAAGCATATTTAAGAAATTTAGGGAGTAAATTTATATATGAGAATGGGGGAGATGGAGATAAACGAATGACTTCCATGTTTATGGCCCATACAACGAAATGGTGGCCATATATTTACTGATTTAAGAAACAAGACAAAAACTAGATGTAGGGGAGATGACAAGTTGGGCTTTAGATATGTCAAATTTATGTGTCTGAAGAAATCAGGGCAAGATATTAAGTGAGCAATTGCATATATGGGAATGAACTCAGAGAAGAATTCTGAGCTTGAGCTAAAAATTTGTGAATCATTGAAAATATATATGGTAATTGGGAGGTAGGAGCTTGGATGAGATTGCCTAATAAGAGAGATACTTCATGCCTTCCTATCCAAGCTTCAGTATATGAAGTAATCTACACGCAGTGTCTCTACTTTTTTTTTTTTTTTAGATTTTTAAAATTTATTTATTTGTCAGAGAGAGAGAGAGTGCGCGGACAAGCAGGGGGAGCAACAGGCAGAGGGAGAAGCAGGTTCCCTGCTGTGCAAGGAGCCCGATGCTTGACTTGATCCCAGGATCCTGGGATCATGACCTGAGCCAAAGGCAGACACTCAACCCACTGAGCCATCCAGGTGTCCCAGTGTCTACTTCTTAACCGCCCAGTTTGCTCGTTAACCCATTGCAGTCTCCCTCCCAACACCTCTGCTCCACTGCAGCTGCTCTTGCCAAGGTCACTAGTGACTCCCTCAGTGCTAAACACAATGTACAATTGTCAGTCTTTACTTTACTTGATTTCTTTGTAGCATTTGAAGCTGTTAATGAGCCCTCCTTGACACTTTCTCCTCTTTTGGATTCTAATATATCACTTGCTTTTTTGGCTTTCCTCGTACCTTTTTTGACCATTTTTAGCAGTCCCCTTTATCTACCTGATATTTTCCAGGATTCTCCTCTCTTTTTCCTATAATGGAAGGATGGAAAATTCAAATATCCACAGGGGCCAGGACACGAAAATGAATGAAGCAGACTACTTCCATATTAAAACATTGCATATTGAACCTGTATTTGCATAGTGATCCCTTTGTTTATATATAATCAGCAATAATATTTACTTCCACAAGTAACCATATGGGCCCAATATAGCCAGATCTTTCCATTTTTCAGTAGAGGTAGAAAATATGGATCTTTTGTGAAATATCTCAAATTTTTATATTCTGATAACTAATACAATTCCATGTCTTTTTTATACACTATTCTGGACAAATAATAAATGGAAGGCCCCGTGTAGCTGTTGGCTGAGTTGGCCATCTCTCCTTGAGCTGTGGTATCTGTTCTTGTGGTTTTAACCACTCACCTATGTTCATGGTTTTAACCACTCACCTAGGTTTATGATTTTCATATTTACTTCTCAGATCTAGAAGGGCATTCCATCCATCTGCCTGATAGACATCTCCCTTTGGCTATCCCAAAAGTCCCTCAGGCTTATTTCTATCCAGTCTCATAAACCAGATGACTTTCTCCCTCACCAGTATACCCATTCTGTCTTTAATGTCTTTTAAATAATTCTCCTCATTATTTCTTTCTATCCTTGATGCTACTATTTTTGTTTAGGCCTTTATTATCTCTCAACTGGACTACTACATAATAATAGTGGCAGGCAGTATAATAGTGATTAAGAACATAGACTCAGGACAGACTGCCTAGTTCTACCACTTACTGGCTGTGCATGGTCTTGGATGAATTATTTAACTTTTCTGAACTTCAGTTTCCCCATTTATAAAATGGATATAATAACAATATCTACCTTACAGGGTTGTCATGAGGATTAAATTAGTAAATATATGCAAATCACTTAGAACAGTGAAGCATTTACTATTATTATTATAAGTGAATTATTTTTTCTGAGCTACCCACCACCTATCTTTTCTTTATCATCACACTGGTCCTTTTACATTGTAAATTTTGTATATGGCACTCTTCTCAACTAGACTATTAGTTCCTTGGAGGTTTGGGGTCTGTCTTACTCATCTTTGGAGCCCCAATATCTGGCACAATGTCAGGTACCTGTAGGTGCTCAGCCAATATTTTTTTACTAAATAAAGAAATCTATTGGGCCTCAATTTTCTCCTCCATTAAACTGGGATTTGAATAACTGCTCCATCTCACAGGATCATTGAAAGGATCAGATGGGAGGACAGATATGAAAGCACTTTGAAAACTAAGGAACTATCAAACTGCAAGGACTTTATAGCGGCATTCAGAGTGGGTCCACTTTGGAATTTTTCAGTACTGGTCTGTGACTCCTTTCACTTTTGGGAACTAATTAGAGACCCTGCAGGACTAATTGGCTTATACTTTTGCAGGTATTCTATTGAATTACCAGTAAGTAGCATTCCTCTGACAACGTTTCAGGTGAAGAGAGAAATGTATGTAGTCACACTAAGCTATAGGGATTAGAAACAAGCCTTGCTGCCCACAGAACTGAAAATCTAAGACCCGGCTATTCCCTCCCCAAAGGAACTTACAGTCTTCATTAATTTCAGGAATCTTTCTGAACCTGTCATGACCTATAGACTTCACAAAGAGCTGGTCTCGGCTGCCAGTAAGTATTTATGTTACTAGTTAATTGTGTTGTCTTGGCTTCTTAATAATGTTCATAGCAATAAACCTAGAAAAATGAGAGAAAGTGAGGGGAAAAAACAAAACATATACATAGATTTTTGTCCACTGCCAAATGAGAGTATTCTTGCTTGCTGTCTAACTCGAGTGTTATATTACTTTTCATAATCAATGTAAGTTGAGTAGGTTGGAGACAACTGAGTAACATGAGGATGTGACAGGTGTGAGGGCTTTATTGACTGAATGTGCCTCTTCAATCAGAACAAGAGCATTAGTTCACATAACCAGGGGGCACCAAAATGGTTCCATTATAGTTGCTGTTTTAGACTTTTTTCATAACTTTGCCTTTTCAAATGCTTTTCATTTGTGCTATGAATTATTACTCCTAATCTGTTAGTGCTAGAATCACATTTCCTAGATGATAAAACTGAGGGTGAAAGTGAAGCATTACATGGGAAATACGGCATATAGAATCACCCCAAAACGTGGCAGCTGAAGAAGTATTAAAAGTTTTGGCTGAGGCCACTATATGAGTATCCCTCCCTATCTCTACATGACCCTTCTCCTGCTCTGTGCTCTCTGTGGTGTGCAGGAAAAAGATTGAGAAGACTTGACCTCATAATGAATTTTTGTTGAGGCAAGAGACCTTTGATCTTTACTCTGAGCTCTCTCAGTGATTTTCACATAAACCCAGAGGTAGCAGTATACCTCCCAGCACCACAAAAAGATGGGTGGGCAAGGGTTTCCTGTGGAAGTTTACATGTGGAACTTTAGGAACAACCTGCTATACCTAGAACTCTGACTTCCTCAGAGATGGTCTTATATTCTCATCTTTCTTTTCTCTCTTCTTTTTTTTTTTATTTTTCTAGGCCTATTTCTTTGTTTTTATCTCTCTTTTTGTCTTATCTCTCTTTTGGTCTCTTTGTCTTTCTGTCTCTCTCTGTCTCAATGTTTTTTCTTCTTGATCTCTCTTTGCCTGTTTATCTCTCTGTCTCTTTTCATCTCTCAGTGTTTCTGATTGTGTGTGTGTGTGTGTGTGTGTGTGTGAGAGAGAGAGAGAGAGAGAGAGAGAGAGAGTTTGCTTGATCCAGTTGCCCAAAAGGCAAAACTATTTCTCTTTGTTCTCTCTTAGAGTCTGACAACCTGGATTACCGGCTGGGAGCTATTCACTCCCTGGTATATAAGCTACCCGAAAAGAACCGAGAGATGCTGGAACTTCTTATAAGACACTTGGTCAAGTAAGTAACTTCTGGGTTTTCAGGAAGAGTTTCTACTAGAGGACTGGCCCACAGGGTAGCATTGCAGAGAAACTGTCATCTCCTTAAGTCCCAGTCACCAACTGTTTCATCCTGGACAGGCTGAGTGCTCTATGAAGAAGGTGATTTTGCCTTGGCCCTTGTATATATCCTCCCAGAGTCATCATGCATCTCAATTGAAGAGTAATACCTGATAAAATGGGCTGAACACAGGCTTTGCAGTCAGATAAACTTGGTTTTAAATCCCAGCTGTACCACTTACTTAGCTGTATAATCTCTTAGCCTGTTTAATCATCTGTAAAATGAGAATAGTATTGCCCACCACACAGGACTGTTCTGTGAGTGAACATATAGCACATAGGAGATTCTCAAGAAATGGGAGTTATTTTGAAGATTGTGGCCAACGTTTTGATTGGGTATGGCAGGCAGGAAAGACAGTATTATAGAGAGTAGGCTTTGTGATGAGCTCCAAGATGGTGCATTTAAGTGGCATGGGTGGTGCTTTCTGGCCAGAGGGTTCAATGTTGTGGATAAAGATGAATTTTCTTGACTTGTAAAAGGCCAACCACTGGCTCTTAACAAAGCATTATGGTGCAGCAGAAAGCACTCTGACTACAGGTCAGCAAATCTGGGTTCTGGTGTCAGTTCTGCTACTAGCTTTCTTGACAATCATGGGCAGGTCACTCTTGAGGCTTCTCCTGGTACATTAAAAAGTACAGAAATGAGACAACAAGCTTAGAAAAATTGCAATGCATTTTATATGTGTTTGTTTTTCAAAATAAAGCTATCATCACACTCGTAAAAATGCAGTAATCATACGTTTTTAACCTCATTTGGAAAAGATCTCAAATACCTAAACTTGAAGCCCTCAGTGAAGGTGAGGCTCCAGGCTAAATGGCCCTCTTGGTCTCCCCCTGTGATAAATTCTGCATCTCTGGATCTCAGGTTTCCCTGTGACATAATGAGATATCACCAAGATTCAGTGCAGCTCTGACATTCTATGTTTTTCTTATACTTTTATAACAAATGAGCATTATAGACACTAATATAGATAAATAGGCAGAATTAACAAGAGGATGCCTTTTATATTTTTTGCCAATATTTGTAATTTGGGCTAATCGAGGACATTAAGAGGCAGTTTCTTCCCAAAAAGTTGTTTGTGATAATCTCAATGAAAGTATAACAATCAGCACATAAATCATTTGCATATTAATTTAAGTTGCCCTGGGGGAAAGAGAAATTGGGTTCAAGTTCCACGTTACCACTGATTTTCTGTGTGAACTAAAGAAAGTCCCTCCCACTCTCTGGGCCTCCATTTATTCATCTATAATATGAGGGGACTGAACTAGCTAATCTGAAATAGTTATTCCTGCTCTGATTTTCTAAGATTCTTAGTATGTGACAGGAGCCAAGGACTGAGCTAATCCTGCTAGCAGTTAGTGAGAAGCACCTGCTTCCATCTACCCAAAGGCTGGCTTCTGCCTTATTTCAAGAATCTTGGTCCTCAAAAAGCCTAGAACAAAAGGAGCAAAAGACACAAACACACAAGACACAGAAATAGATAAACAAATACTCTTAAATACATGAGAAACTGCTCATTTCCTCAAAGAAGAAAAATGCAAATTAAATCTGCTCTGAGATACCATTTATTGGCAAAACCTAATGCATGACCACATTCTCTGTTGATGAGACTTTGGGGCAAATAAATACTCTACTACATTGCTGGCATTAATGCAATACAAAACTAGAGGAGGAGAATTTGACAAGATCTAACAAGTCTGCATATTCACTTACCCTGTGCCTAGAAATTCTACTTTTAGACATATACCCTGAAGACACACCTCCACAAGTACCAAACAACATATGCACAAGGTTAAACACTGCAGCACAATTTTTTAATACCAAAAGGTTGGAAATACAAAAGTATCCAACAATAGGGGACTAGTTGAGTAAATAATGGTATATTCAAACAATGTAGTATTATATAGTCAAAAAAGAATTAGGAAAATATCTACAAACTTTTTTTGTAGTGATTTCTAGAATGCATTACGAATTTCAGGGTGTATAACAGAGAACAACAGCTAAAATAAAAGCAAAAAACTCAAAGTTAAAAACAAGGTATATGAGTATGCTACCCTTTTTATAAGAACAAAAGAGGGAAATAAGGATATATAAGAATATTAAACACATATTTTCTTACTTTTGTCAAATTAAGCACACAATAAGAAAATGAAAAACTAATGACTTGGGCGCCTGGGTGGCTCAGTCGTTAATCGTCTGCCTTCGGCTCAGGTCATGATCCCAGGGTCCTGGGATCGAGTCCCACATCGGGCTCCCTGCTCTGTGGGAAGCCTGCTTCTCCCTCTTCCACTCCCCCTGCTTGTGTTCCTGCTCTCGCTCTGTCTCTCTCTGTCAAAAAAATAAATAAAATCTTTAAAAAACAAAAACAAAAACAAAAAACTAATGACTCAAAAAGTTAAACCAAATGACCCAGCAATTCTACTCTTAGGTATATAATAAGGAGAAATGAGAACATATGTTCATTCAAAAACATATACACAAATATCCACAGGACCATTATTCATAGTTGCCCAAAGATGGAAACAACTCAAATGACCAGCAACCGATAAATAAAAAAATAAAATGTGGTATAAATACACAATGAATTATTATTCAGTGAAAAAAAAAATGAAGCCCTGGGGCACCTGGGTGGCTCAGTCGGTTAAGCATGTGCCTTCGGTTGAGGTCATAATCCCAGTGTCCTGGGATCCAGTCCCTCCTCTGGTTCCCTGTTCAGTGGGGAATCTGCTTCTCCCTCTCCCTCTACCCCTCTCCCCACTCATGCTCTCTCCCTGTGCTCCTCCTCTTGCTTATGCTCTCTCGCTAGTGCTGTCTCTCTCAAATAAATAAATAAAATCTTAAAAAAAAGAAATGAAGCACTGACACATGCTACAGCAAGGATGAACTTTGAAAATATTATGCTAAGTAAAAGAAGCCAGACACAAAATACCACATATGACTCCATTTATATAAAATGTTCAGAACAGACAAATCTATAAAGACTGAAAGTAGATTAGTGGTTGCCTAGGGCTGGGATGTGGGGACATGGGAGGAAATGGGGAGTGATTACTATGGGGTTTCTTTTTGGAGTGGTGAAAATACCCTAAAATTAGATAGTGATGATGGTTACACAACTCTGTGAATATACTAAAACAATTGAAAAAACATTAAAAGGGTGAATTGTATTGTATGTGGAAATGTATTTCAATAAAGCTGTTATAAAAACAAACTAATAAGTATGGTAAAGGAAACCATCAACAAAACAAAAAGGGAACCTATCAAATGGAAGAAGATATTAATCTGATAAGAAGTTAATATCCAAAATACATAAATCATACAACCTAACACCAAAAATTCCCAAACCATCTGATTTAAAAATGGGTAAAAGATATGAATAGACATTTTTCCAATTTCCAAAGAATACATACAGATGGCTAACAGACACGTGAAAAGATGCTCAACATCACTTAGTTTCAGGGAAATACAAATCAAAACCATAATCAGATATCACCTGCCAAATGTCTAGTATCAAAAAGACAAGAAATAACAAGTGTTGGTGAGGATGTGGAGAGAAAGGAACCCTCATGCATTGTTGGTAGGAATGTAAATTGGTGCAACCACTGTGGAAAAGAGTATGGAGGTTCCTCAAAATATTAAAAACTAGAATTACCATATGATCCAGTAATTCCACTACTGGATTTACCCAAGCAATATGAAAACACTGACTCAGAAAGATATATACACCCCTATGTTTATTGCAGCATTATTTACAATATTATTTACAATAGCCAAGATAATGAAGCAACCCAAGTGCCCATCCATAGATGAACGGATAAAGAAGATGTGATAATAATGCATATATTATATATAATAATGCATATATTATATATAATATATATTATATATAATGGATATATAAAATATATATAATGGATGTGTGTATGTGTGAAATAAATCAGACAGAGAAAGACAAATACTATGGAACCTAAAAAACAAAACAAACAAAAACAAATAAAACAGACTCTTAAATTCAGAGAACAAACTGGTGTTTGTCAGAGAGGAGGTGGGGGGAGATGGATGAAGGGGATTAAGAGGTACAAATATCCAAAAGACAAAAAAAAAATCCTAATGAAAATGATTACTAAAGGGGGTAGTTGGTGAATAGGGTAGAAGGGATAAAGATGAGAGCCACATTCCTCTAAATCCACCTCCTTGTATGGTTTTGACTTTTGAACCATACTTATGTTTTATATATCCAAAAAGTAAAATTCAATCAAGGATATAAGCCCCGAGACGGAAGATAAAAAAGTAAATGAGGGACTCCTGGGTAACTAAGTCATTTAAGCCTCTGCCTTTGGTTCAGGTCATGATCTCCAGGTCCTGGGATAAAGCCCCGTGTCGGGCTCCCTCCCTGCTCTGGGGGAGTTAGCTTCTCCCTCTTTTTCTGCCCCTCCCCCTGCTCATGTGCTCTCTCTCTCTCTCAAATAAATAAATATTTTAAAAAAGCAAATGAGTCTAAATGGTTATCAAATTGATAACATAGTCCCACAAAGGAAATAGCTATTGCAAATAATTTATAAACCCAGTCCTCTGACTCATCCTTAATGAGATAATATTTTAAAAACAGGAAAAGCTACAAAAAAGTAGTAAGCATCACCCAGTAGGTTTAGTAATAGTAATAATATTATAATTAAATTTGAAACTATTTTATATTTATATATCACAAGGATAAAGAAAAAAGTAAATATATTAGTATTATCAGATGACAAGATTTATGTTGTAAGAAAAAGAGATAAGGATATAAAATGTAAGATATAACGAAAAAAATCTATAATGGTAAAGTTGAATTTAGAAAGCCAATATGAACTCATGATTTATTTTTTTTAATATTTTTTCTTTTTTTAAGATTTTATTTATTTTATTTGTCAGAGAGAGACAGCGAGAGAGGGAACGCAAGCAGGGGGAGTGGGAGAGGGAGAAGCAGGCTCCCCACTGAGCAGGGAGCCTGATGTGGGGCTTGATCCCAGGACCCTGGGATCATGACCTGAGCCGAAGACAGACGCTTAACCGACTGAGCCACCCAGGTGCCCCTGAACTCATGATTTAAAAATGAAACAACAATGGATCTAGAGTGTATTATGCTAAGCTGAATAAGTCAGTCCGAGAAAAACAAATACTGTATGATTTCATTCATTTGTGGAATTTAAGAAACAAAACTGATGAACGTAGGGGAAGGGAAAGAAAAATAAATAAGGTAAAAATAGGGAGACAAACCATAAAAGACTCTTAAAACCCTCAAACTGAGGGTTGCTGGAGGGGAGGTAGGTGGGGGGATGGGGTAATTGGGTGATGGGCATTAAGGAGGGCACTTGATGTAATGAGCACTGGGTGTTATATGCAACTGATGAATCACTAAATTCTACCCCGAAATTAATGATATGCTAACTAACTTGAATTTAAATAAAATAAAACCAAAAACAACCCCAACAAAACAACAAAACTTCTATTCATTGAACCAGTCTTGAAGTGATTCTACCCCCCAAAAGAAGCAATGAACATACATAATGCCAAGATCTTTGTTTCTAAATAACATTCACTTCTTAGAGAAATGGCTGATTACAGGTCTGAGGCAAGGAAAATACCAGGTGAACCTAGGATAAAGTGTACCTTTGTGAGCAAATAAGAGCTCAAGTACTAATACAATCATGTCACGAGGACACAGGAACCTGCTTGAAAAGGCTGACACTGATTGCATTTGGAGTCAAGATAAACATCAAAACCAAAAATACTGTATTTGAGTATAACTCTTTGAATAAATAAAAATTTATGGGAGATAAGTAGAATAAGGAAAGCTCTTCCTTACAGAAGAATGCCAGCTAATAGATGTGGGAGAAATAATAGAATTAGACAAACCAGTAGTTTATAACCTCAGTACCCTGTTTCAAGCCTGTATCAAAACCATTGGGTAAAAGATTGTTCAGGAACAAGATATTCACATAATTTCAATGTATCACCCACAGATTACTTACTAATTACAAATGAAAAAAATGTATCTTTACAATCAAGCTATCTGGCAAACACCACCATTAATTGATCAAACTTAGCATCACTAATAATAATACAAACTGGCCTTATGTGCCTCTTGATAGGATACAGAAAGAATTACACAATATAATTTAAATAATTTTGCCAAAAAGGTTTAACCTGAATCAAATTAAACCTTTCCAGTTTACAAAAAAATAGAGGGTATAGAAAAATACAGACTACTTGACATTCTATTAAGAAACTAGCTTGGACTTTTCCCTGGCCTGGGAAACAGAGGTAGGGGTACTGTTCTACATTAAGAGACTAAAGAAACATAAACAAATACAGTGCATGAACTCTGGATCTAGGTTTGAAAAAGCCCAACTATAAATTTTTTTTTTGCATGACATTTGAGAAAATCTGAATATGGACCACTAATTGGATGATGTGGCACTGTAAATTTTCTTGGGTATGAAAATGTTTTGTGATTTTGTAGAACAGCATGCTTTTTCTTTTTTTTTTTCTTTTTAAATTTTTATTTAACTTCCAGACAGTTAACAAATAGTGTAATCTTAGTTTCAGTGCTAGAATGTAGTGATTCATCAGTTCCATACAATGACCAGTGCTCATCACAAGTGCCCTCCTTAATATCCATCCCCCACCCACCTCCCCTACAGTAACCCTCAGCTTGTACTCTGTAGTTAAGAGTATTTCCTGATTTGCTTCTCTTTTTTTCCTCTATGTTCATTTGTTTTGTTTCTTAAATTCCACATTTGAATGAAATCATATGGTATTTGTCTTTCTCTGACTGATTTATTTCCCTTAGCATAACACAGTCTAGCTCTATCCACATGACAAATGGCAAGATTTCATTCTTTTTGATGGCTGAGTAATATTCCATTGTATTTATAGACCACATCTTCTTTATCCATTCATCAGTCGATGGACATTTGGGCTCTTTCTATAATTTGGCCATTGTTCATAATGCTGCTATAAACATTGGGGTGCATGTATTCCTTCGGATCAATATTTTTTGTATCCTTTGAGTAAATACCTACTAATACAATGGCTGGGTTGTAGGGCAGTTCTATTTTTAATGTTTTGAGGAATGTCCATACTGTATTCCAGACTGGCTGGACCAGGTTGCATTCCCACCAACAGTGTAAGAGGTTCCCCTTTCTCTGCATCCTCACCAACACCTGTTGTTTCCTGTGCTGTTAATTTTAGCCATTCTGACAGGTGTGAGGTGATATCTCATTCTAGTTTAGATTTGTATTACCCTCATGCTGAGTGACGTTGAGCATCTTTTCGTGTGTCTGTTGGCCATCTGGTTATCTTCTTTGAAAAAATGTCCATTCATGTCTTCTGCCCATTTTTTTTTAAAGATTTTATTTATTTATTTGAGAGAGAGAATGAGAGAGAGCACATGAGAGCGGGGAGGGTAAGAGGGAGAAGCAGACTCTCTGCTCAGCAGGGAGCCTGATGTGGGACTCAATCCCAGGACTCCAGGATCATGACCTGAGCCGAAGGCAGTCGCTTAACCAACTGAGCCACCCAGGTGCCCCTGCCCATTTTTTTTTTTAACAATTATTTGTTTTTTGGGTGTTCAGTTTTATAAGATCTTTATAGATTTTGGATACTAACCCTTTATCAGATATGTCATTTGCTAATATTTTTTCCCATTCTGAAGGTTGCCTTTTAGTTTTGTTGATTGTTTCCTTCACTGTGCAGAAGCTTTTTATCTTGATGAAGTCCAGTAGTTCGTTTTTGCTGTTTTCCCCTTGCCTCAGGAGACATATCTAGTAACAAGTTGCTATGGCCGATATCAAAGAGGTTGCTGCCTGTGTTCTCCTCTAGGATTTTGATGGTTTCCTGTCTCACATTTAGGTCTTTCATCCATTTTGAATTTACATTTGTCTATGGTATAAGAAAGTGGCCCAGTTTGTTTCCAACAAACTGAGGGTTCTGGAGGGGAGGGGTATGGGAGGATGGGTTAGCCTGGTGATGGGTATTAAAGAGGGCACGTTCTGCATGGAGCACTGAGTGTTATACGCAAACAATGAATCATGGAACACTGCATCAAAAACTAATGATGTAATGTATGGGGATTAACATAACATAATAAAAATAAATAAATAAAGCTAAGTCCAAAAAAAAAAAAAAGAAAAGAACATGTTTACTGATAATTGTGTTTCCTTAATAAAGAGTTTAAGATGGAAAAAAAAAAAGAAAGTGGTCCAGTTTCATTCTTTTGCATGTTGCTATCCACTTTTCCCAACACCATTTGTTGAAGAGACTGTCTTCCTTCTCTAAGATACTCTTTCCTGCTTTGTTGAAGATTGGTTGACAGTATAGTTAGGGGTCCATTTAACGATTCTCTGTTGTGTTCCACTGATTCATGTGTCTGTTTTTGTGCTAAAACCATACTGTCTTGATCACTTCAGCTTTTTAATATAACTTGAAGTCCAGAATTGTGATTCCTCCAGCTGTGCTTTTCTTTTTCAAGCTTGCTTTGCTATTTGGGGTCTTTTGTGGTTCCATACAAATTTTAGGATTATCTCTTCTAGCTCTGTGGAAAATGCTGGAGGTATTTGATAGGGATTGCATTAAATGTGTAGATTGCTTTGGGTAGCATAGACATTTTAGCAGTATTTTGTTCTTCCAATCCATGAGCATGGGATGTTTTTCCATTCCTTTGTGTCATCTTCAGTTTCTTTCATAAATATTCTGTTCTTTTTGGAGTATGGATCTTTTACCACTTTGGTTAGGTTTATTCCTAGGTATCTTATGGTTTTTGGTATAATTTTAAATGGGATCAATTATTTGAGTTCTCTTTCTGCAGCTTCTTTAAAATTCTAGAGATTTCTGTACATTAATTTTGCATCCTGTGACTCCTGAATTTGTGTTTCAGTTCTGGCAATTTTTTGGTGGAGTCTTTCAGGTTTTCTACAGAGTATCATGTCGTCAGTGAATATTGAAAGTTTCACTTCTTCACTGCTGATTTAGATGCCTTTTATTTCTTTTTTTGTCTGATTGCTAATGCTAGGGCTTCCAGGACTATGTTAAATAACAGTAGTGAGATTGGATATCCCTGTCTTGTTCCTGACCATAGAGGAAAAGCTGTCAGTTTTTCCCCATTGAGGGTGATATTTGTGTGGGTCTTTCATATGTGACCTTATGATATTGAGATATGTTCCCTCTATTCCTACTTTGTTGAGGGTTTTATCAAGAATGGATGCTGTAACTTGTCAAATGCTTTTTCTGCTTCTATTGAGAGAATCATATGGTTCTTATTCTTTCTTTTATTAGTGTGTTCTGTCACACTGATTGATTTGCAAATATTGAACCACCCCTGAAGCCCAGAAATAAATCCCACTTGGTCCTGGTGAATAATCCTTTTAAGGTACTGTTGGAGTCAGTTAGCTACTATCTTCTAAGAGTTTTTGCATCAATGTTTATCAAGGATATTGGTCTGCAATTCTTTTTATGGCGTCTTTGTCTGGTTTTGGAATCAAGGTAATGCTGGCCTCGTAGAATGGGTTTGAAAGTTTTCCTTCCATTTCTGTTTTTTGGAACAGTGTGAGAAGAATAGGTATTTACTGTTTAAATGTTTGGTAGAATTCTCCTGGGAGCTGTCTGGCCCTGGACTTTTATTTCTTGGGAAATTTTTGATTACTGATTCCATTTCATTGTGGGTTATCAGTCTGTTAAAGTTTTCTATTACTTCCTATTTCAGTTTTGGTGAAATATGTTTATATGTTTCTAGGAATTTATCCATTTCTTCCAGATAGCCCAATTTGTTGGCATATACTTTTTCATATTCTCTTATAGTTGTATTTCTTTGGTGTTGGTTGTGATCTCTCCTCTGTCATTCATGATTTTATTTATTTGGGTTCCTTTTCTTTTCTTTTTTTATTTTACTTTTACTTTAAAATTTTTATTTAAATTCAATTAGCCAACATATATTGTATCATTAGTTTCAGATGTAGAGTTCAGTAATTAATCAGTTGCATATAACACCCAGTGCTCATCACATCAGGTGCCCTCCTTAATGCCTGTCACTTAGTTACCCCACCCCCCCACCCACCTTCCCTCCAGCACCCTTCAGTTTCTTTTTTTTAAACCTCAGTTTCTTTTCCATAGTTATATCTAGGGGTTTGTCAATTTAAAAAAAAATATTTTATTTAAATTCAATTTAATTAACATATAGTGTATTATTATTAGTTTCAGGGGTAGAATTGAGTGATTCATCAGTGTCATATAACACAGACACCTCATTACATCAACTGCCCTCCTTAATGCTGATCATCCAGTTACCCCATCCCCCTCACCCACCTCCCCTCCAGCAACCCTTAATTTGTTTCCTGTACTTAAGAGTCTCTTATGATTTGTCTCCCTCTCTATTTCATCCTATTTTATTTTTCCTTCCCTTCCCATAATTCATCTGTTTTGTTTCTTAAATTCCACATACGAGTGAAATCATCTGATATTTGTCTTTCTCTGACTGACTTATTTCACTTAGCATAATACCCTCTAGTTCCATCCATATTGCTGCAAATGGCAACATTTCATTCTTTTTCATGGCTAAGTAATATTCCATTGTATATATATATACCACTTCTTTAACCATTCATCTGTCGATGGACATTAGGACTCTTTCCATATTTTGACTATTGTGGACATTGGTGCTATAAACATTGGGGTGCATGTGCCCATTTGAATAACTATGTTTGTATCCTTTGGATATATACCTAGTAGTACAATTGCTGGGTTATAGGGTGGCTCTATTTTTAATTTTTGAGGAACCTCTATAGTGTTTTCCTGAGTGGCTGTACCAGTTTATATTCCCCCAACAGTGTAAGGGGGTTCCCCTTTCTCTGCATCCTTGCCAACATCTGTTGTTTCCTGGGTTGTTATTTTAGGCATTTTGACTGGTGTGATTTGGTATCTCATTGTATTGATTTGTATTTCCCTGATACTGAGTGATGTTGAGCATTTTTTCATGTGTGTCTTGGCTAGTTGTGTGTCTTCTTTGGAGAAATACCTGTTTTTGTCCTGCCCATTTCTTGACTGGATTTTTTGTTTTTTGGGTGTTGAGTTTGAAAAGTTCTTTATACATTTTGGATACTAGCCAATTTTCTGATAAGACATTTGCAAATAAAAAGAGAGTTTTATTTGAGCCCAAGTTAGGACAACTGCCCAGGAAACATGGTCTTTACAAGGAAGAAAGTGCTCCAGAAAAATGAACATTTTTTACAGGATTATATACTTTTTTACATCTTGTAAAGGCTCAAAATATAGATTAGCACATAGGCAGGAATCACGAGTTTTATCATTCAGGAATGCAGGTGATGTGGGGTCTCTGAGCAAAAAAGGTCAAGAAAGAATTCTTGACATGTTTTCAGTGCAAAAAGGTGTTTTTATTAAAGCATGGAACAGGACCCATGGGCAAAATTGCTGCACTGTGACTGTGTGGAGAAATTGACTATATACTTTCAAGTTGGGGGGCAGAGATAAGGGAAGTCACTAAAGGGATTTCCATATGTTAAAGAAAACTTATAGGATCCTGGAGGTCTGGCTGTTGTCAAGCTAAGGTTGCTTTTAGTCTCTAGCAAAACATCAACATTAAGGCAGCCATGAGTTCCTTGAGGAATGTCACACTCTGCATGTCTCACGTATTTCTCAATGGGCTGCAAATTGTAAGGAAATTTAATTGTATCTACATTTCTTTTGCCTTTCTTCTCATCATAGGGAGTGGGAATATTGACTGATTTCTCAAGGACATGATGGTTTTCCTTGAGGCTACTCATTCACAAAGCAGGTGTACAGCATGTTGAGCCATAAATCAGGCTTTTGATTTAAACAACGTTTATGTACAGTAATGCTAACTAAAAAAGAAACCTAAAATGGCTTCCCTTGTGTATCAGGCCTTGAGAGAGTTTTTCTCTCATCAGGATATATACCCAGAAGTGGGATTCCTGGATCATAAGGTAGTTCTATTTTATAGACATTTTAGTTTATGACCTCTGAGCTAAACCATCTAATCAAAATTATTTTTCTAAACCAGAGGCTTTTTACAGCCTCCCTCTGATAGTCATTTTTTATTTTAAATTTTGATGTTCCAGAAGTTGTACCCATTGTCGTGAGTCCACGTGGACTAGAGAATTTAAGATTTGTTTGCCATCAAGTCATATCACAAACTCCTACCTAATTCACTACTCACGATGCTCTTATTTTTGGTTTTATTTCTCTTAATAACCCACAATTTGGGGTGTGACTTATGCCTCTTAATGATAATGTATAATAAAAAGAGAGATGTCAAATGCAAAGAAATGTCCCCCTAAAATAGGTCACCTTCCAAATCTCATAAGAAGGCCAAGAAGAAAAAGAATGTCCTAAACGGGATACCAGGAACCTCCCTTAGAAAAATAGAAGGTGGCTTTAGCTTAAAGAAAGCCCCACAAGGGTTTTGATTTCTTAACAGGAATTAGATAAGCAAGCAGTGGGATGCAATAGGATGACTGTTAGACTTGTGGCCCAACAAATATGGGTTTGAATCCTTGTCATGTAGTCACAAACTGTGTGGCCTTGATTAAGTGCTTTACCTTCTGTGAACCTAGGTTTCAGAGATAAAACACTCTGCCTATTTTGGAGTTGGGAGTATTAAGTGAGCTCTGGCACCTTCACCAGAAGTCCATTCCTGTCAAAGTTCACAGAAGGAGATAAGCATTCACAGGTGTTGGAGGCTGTTGTCTCACGGGTGTCCTTGCCTTGCTACTAGTGGTTTAGCCACTTGGTGGTGGTATGGAGTTGCTTTTCCGTTTTAACATCTCAAAAAAATTGTCATTAAATAATAAGGGTTAATTGTCGAAATATTTAAACTGTTAAAAGGGAGCCATCACCAGCCCAGCAATAATAAATGCCTGTGAATGGTTGCTGTTCATTATCATGTGAATGGCACCCAGCCTTTTTCAGGGGCTTAACAGACTTCATCAGGATTTGTCTAAGGATTCTGTCTCTGTCAGTTACCCAGTTAGTAAAAAGAGCCTGCCTGTTGATAGGGTCAGTCTCTCAGGGGCCTTTACTTAGGAGGGTTTTGAAAATTAGTGTTTGAGGTGGGTGGTCTCACTGCCTCACCTCCCCACCCCCACAGCCAAACTAACCAAACAGCTGCCCATATTTTATTTGCTTTCTCCAGTACTATTTGAAAGAGCAGTAGAGGCACTTAGTTCCATTCAAAATAATTAATTGGTACGTGCTTTGTACGAGTCACACACACTTGAAAGTTGTTTACCACCTAGTAACGGAGGCAGATAAGAAGCAGAAAATTGTAACATATTTGCTTGCCAGTGGTGTCAGTCAAGAAGAGGACAGTGGGCTGTGATAGCCCTGAAGGAGATGTCACCTAAAGTGAATCTCAAAGGATAAATAGACATTCTTTATATCCAGAAGGAAGGAGACATTCTAAGCAGAAGGAGTGGCATGAAACAATATGGTATAGCCAGAAAAGCTAATCTAAGCAGTATAGTGAATCAAGAGTGTCAAAGGTCAGCAGTATTTAGATGGAGAGGTAATAATAATAGCAGATCTTTCTAATGCAGTATTTCCAGGATACCATGTAAAAGCAATTTAGTTCTATGTAACAGCCCTGTGAGGTGGGTACTATTTTTGCACGTGGGAAAACTGAAGCCCAGAGAGCTTATGTCACTAACACGGTTGCACAATTGAGTGGTACCGTTAGGATTCAAACCCACGTCAGCTTCAGAGTCCAACCTTTACATTGGGATTAGAAACAGGCTATAAGTTGCAACTTTGAAGAGAGTTGGCCCTATCCTATAAGTGCTACAAAGCCCCCAAAGAGAATTTTAGCAAGGAGAGTGATTAGGGATCAGAATATTGGTGATTACAGGCTCTACTCTGATGAGACTGACTGTGATTTCAAGGAAATCCCTTTCCTTCTTTGGACCTTTGTTTTTTTGTTTTGTTTTTGTTTTGGTGTGTGTGTGTGTGTGTGTGTGTGATTTCATCTATAAAATGAGGACCGTGATGATAAAGGGCTAATTTTAAGGATCTCTTCCAGCTCTTTGAGTTTTTTACTTTCAAACTAGGGTTGGGGGAGGGGCTACATTCCTAACTGGTGTCAGACTGGTGAGACTGGTAGGTACTTCTCTATGTGCTTTGTTCTTTTTTATATGTGCTTTATACATGCTGTACTTATAGCCTGGAATGTTGTCTTGCTTCTTTCCTGTCTTTCTAAATACTTTCTAACTATAGCTGCCTACCCCCCTTCTCTTAACTCCTACAGTGCTAAGTAACTAAGTAACTCCTAAGTAACTAAGTTAGCTGTGTCTCACTTAGGCCCCTAAAAATATACTATCTTTTATTCTTTGCTACCTGTTTCCTTTGTAGTCTTCTCATATATATTTTGGACTCTCCTTTTTTCCTACTTTTTAGTTTCTCTTGCCCCCTATATCATCTAACACAGTCTTGGTTACAAGGGGGTCTTGGAGAAAATCTTGTTAATCATTTTTTTTTCTCTTTTGGCAGTGTATGTGAGCACAGCAAAGAGAATCTTATGACCCCCTCCAACATGGGCGTGATCTTTGGGCCCACTCTGATGAGAGCTCAGGAGGACACTGTCGCTGCCATGATGAACATCAAATTCCAGAACATTGTGGTGGAAATCCTAATTGAGCACTTCGTCAAGGTATGTATTCCCTGTTCTCACCATCACTTCTCCAAGCATGTGACACTTTCCCCTAGCCATCTTTTAGAGTCGTGTCTCCCTCCCTTGTTCAAGTTGATAATGGAGGGAAATTCCATTATGACACAATGGCATTTAATACCATTTCTGACACTGTGAAATTCATTCATTTAGCAAATATTGTTCAGTTCTATAACTGTTTTATTATCAGGCATCAGGCTAGATGGTATAGAAGAAGAAAAAAAACCGTTGTTCATGCCTGTACAGAGTTAATAGTAGAGTATGAAGATAGCCATATATACAAATGAAAATGATAGATATAAAAGTGGTGTGTGTACAGTGAAACCATAAAGAAAGCAATAGCTATACTTATTTAAACCTCATCCTATTTCAAAAAGAAATTAAGGTGGTATATTTTATATGGTATATAAAATACAAGGGACTATACTATCCATTATAATTAGGTCAAATGAAAAAGGAAAAATAAGGATAGAGACAGAAAATGAACCCAGAATGAGGCTAGACAAATAATTATTGACAAGTCCTGTGCACTTGCTACAGATGGCCTTTTATCTGGCTCTAAGCTTTCTAGCAGCCAGTACCATCCTGGCAAGGTATAATTCAATAAAAACTTTTCTGCAGGGGGAGGCGGCTAATGACACTGTCTAGATGGCATCGACGGTTCAAACCCAAGCTCTACCACTTACCAGCTATATTTGGTGGCATACAGGTTAGGCTTCGAAGACTCCACATACAAACACAGTGGCTTCCACAAAAGAGCCATTTATTACTTGCTTGTGGAATAGTCCAGTGAGGTGTTCCAGTGCTGATATGGTGCTTGACAGGGGCAAGAACCCAGTTTCCTTCTTTCTTGTTGTTCTGCCATCTCTAAGGGCTGCTTCACTGCATGACCAACTATCTCCTATATCATATCAGTTGAGAAGGATGAAAGAAAGGAAAATGAAAGATACAACCCTGTCCTTTAAGGCCAGGACCTGAGAGTCACATATATTACTTCTATTTATATACCATTTCAGAATTTACTCCTGTGGTCACATCTGGCAGATGAGTTAGGGAAGTATAGTTTTTATTTGGGGCCCTCCTGTGCCCAGATAAATCTTTAGTTCTTTTTCTAAAAGAAAAATGAGAGAGTGTATATTGGATCACAACTGGCATTCTCTGCTATATTATCTGTGTTACATCAAACAACTTCTCTGATAGTCATTTTTTTAGCTAAAATGGGAAGATGATAATAAACCTGTACTATGTGATGTACTATGTAAATGTCCAAGGCCACTTAGCTAGTAACAGAGCTGGGGTTTAAATCCAAGTAGCCTGGCTCAGAGTTGAAGTACTTAATCACTAGGAAGTGCTGCCTCATCAATCATTTTTGAATGGTGATATTATTGGGCATAGAGGACACTTTGGATTATCAAGGATGGGTACTTGCAGAGAAGTACAATTTATGTCAGTACTGAAGGTGGAAATTAAGGAAAATAGGGAAAGGAAATTTCAAGGAGATGACCCAGCATGAACAAAGGCCCAAAGACCTAAAGCTTCAAGTAATTTGGTATTGTTGGAACATGAAATAAAAATAGCCATGGTCAGAGATGTGATTGGAGGCAGACAAGGGCCAGGTCCTAAAAGGACTAAACTCTGTCTAGTTGAAGAGTTTGGAATGTTTGGCACTGTTCCTACAGGCTTGGGAAAGCATTGCTTAAAAGTAGAGTAGTATGATGGATAGACTTACATTCAGGAGGCATTCTCTGGTCTGTGGTGTGAAGGATAGATTACAGGGAGAGAGGCTAGTGACATTGTCGGAGCAATAAGTAACTGTAGTCTGAGTCAGGGTGGTGGGAAGAGGAACAGGGAGGGAAAAGCGTAGGACTTAGTGATTGGAAGTGGAAAATGTGGGAGAGGAAGATGTCTGAATTCTGTATTTCTGACTTGGCTGACTGGATGGATGGGGCTGTCCTTCATAAATATAAGAAATACAGAATGGAAAAGTTTGGGAGAAGATGGAAAGAAACTTGATTTGCTGCAGGTTGGACTTCAGATTCCTGAAGGATATCCAGAAAGCAGCATCTATGAACTAGTTGGAGTAAAGTAAGGAGTAGCAAACGTTACTCAAAGAAAATATTTATGGTAAATGTTTTAGGCTGTGCAGGTCATAGAAATCTTGCACAACTATTCAACTCCACCTTTGTATTGGGAAAGCAGCCATAGACAACATGTAAACAAATGAATATTCCAGTAAAACTCTGTTAACAAAACAGGGAGCAGGCCTATGGGCTGCAATTTCTTGACTCTTGGTCTAAAACGCAAATTTCATTTATTAATTAATTGATTGATTGATATTCAGTCAACCAGTATGTATTGAGTACCCACTATTTGCCAGGTACTATTTTAGGTCCTGGAGATAGAGCCCTCATGGAATTTACATTCTAAAAGAAGTAGAAAAACAATATTCAAAATAAGTAAAATACATAGTATGTTAGATGGTAATGAGCATTAAGAAGAAAAATAAAGCAGAGAAGGGGAATAGGAAGGGTTGGAAAGTGGTTTTGCAATTTTAAAATACAGTAAGTCCTCACTGAAAGGACAAATTTTGAGCAGAGATCTATAGGAAATAAAGGAGTGATTTCATTCAGCTATCTGAGGGAAAAGCATTCTAGGCTGAGAAAATGGTAAGCACTATATCCCTGAAGTAGAAGTGTGTCTATCGTGTTCAAAGTACAAAAAGGAGGCCACATTAGCTAAAAAGGATTAAACAAACAAACAAAAAAGAAATATAAGAAGATGGATTCAGAAAGAAAATAGAGAAAGCTGAGTAGATTCTATAGGTCCTTAGAATCCATTGGAAAGACTTGACTTTGCTGTATCTGAGTAAGATAAAAGGGAGGTTTTTAAGAGAAATAACACAATTTGATTTATGTTTAACAGGAGTATTCTGGATGCTGTGTAGAAATAAGGGTAGAAGGAAGGAGACTAATTAGGAAGCTGTTTTAATAATGCAATCAAAAAATGGTTGTACCTTGGATGAGGGTAGTAATAGTGGAGATGGTAAGAAGTGGTCAGATTCTAAATGTATTTTGAAATCAGAGCCAACAGTATTTGCTGACAAATCACAGGTGGAATGTAGAAGAGAGGAGTCATGGGTAACTTCAAGGTTTTTGTTTTTGTTTTTTATCTGAGCAACTGGAAGGATGAAGTTGCGATTTACTGAGATATGTAAGAATGAGGGAGGAGCAGATTTGAAAGAAAAAAAGAGCAGAAGTTCAGCCTATGAGACATCTGAAATCAGAGAAGAAAACAGGATTAGAGAAGTAGAGTTGGCCTTCAACAGCATAGAGATGGTGTTTAAGACAATGTGAATGAATATTCTGGCCTAAGGAATACTTGTGTGAGAGAATAAATGTTAGACCAAGAATTGAAAACTAGGGAGTGCCAGTGTTTGAAGGGCCAATGGAAGAGATGACAAAACAGATTGAGAGGGATTGATCAATGACCTAAAACTTCAAGTAATTTGGTATTGTTGGAACATGAAATAAAAATAGCCGTGGTCAGAGATGTGATTGGAGGCAGACAGGGGCCAGGTCCTAAAAGGACTAAACTCTGTCTAGTTGAAGAGTTTGGAATGTTTGGCATTGTTCCTACAGGCTTGGGAAAGCAGAGCTAGGAGATAGGGGAGCCACAGAGCCCTGGAAATGAGAGAGTCTTAGGAAGGAAAGAGTGGACAGTAGTTTCAATTTCTCAAGATGTGTTATGTTGGACAAGCACTGAAAAGTACCTACTGCTTTACATAGTAATTTTTTAAAAATATAAGCAATATGTGTACATGGCAATAAATACAAACCATAAAGAATAAAACACATTTCTATCCTTTACCTGTGTTCAACTCCTAATTCCAATCCTCATTTCAAGAATTTCTTGTCATTTTGGCAAAGAAAAAAAGTACATATATACACATATATGCATATAAAATATTTGACATATTTTATATGCATATATTATTCTTCTACTTAGTACAGCTAAAATCTCTGGACATTATATATAAAAATAACACAAGAGGACTCTGAAATATGGAAGGAAGAAGGTGGACCAGACTGGCTAAGGACCTTAGGACCTGAGGAATGACATGGCCACAAGTCACCTGGATTTTGTTTTTGCCTCATCTCCCAGATTGGGTGCGGTCAAAAAAGGTATCAACAAAAGGCTACTCTCTCTAGCCAAAGGACCTGGAAAGGAACAGCCCTACAACACAGAAAAATTTTAGATAGTAACCTCTCTACTCCAGCAAAATAGCACAGAAAAAAATGCAGCCCCACCCCCACCCCTTCCAGCAAATACTGAGTGGAGAAGCTAGATTTTTACCTTTGCCAGGCTGTAACAAGCACCTGAGCCTCTCTCCCCCCACTTCATGCAGTGTTGTCAAGAAGGCCAAGTGGGGAGCCAGACTTTCATCCTCACCTGGTGGTAATGAGACACCATCTTCCACACTCAATGGTGTCAGTGGAGACCACCTGAAGTGCCTGGACACCCAAGCCTATTTGGCATTGGAGTAGCATCAGAGGAGGCTTGGTAGAAATACAGGACTTTCACCACCACTCAGTGGTAATAAGGCTAGCATACTGTAGTGTCAGTGGAGAGGAGACCATTTGGGGAACAGTAACGAGACGCCCCTCCCCCTCTGGCCACAGTGGTATCATCAGAGGCATAGTGAGAAATCTGAAATCCTACTCCTGTCTAGCAGTAACAAGAAGTTCTTACCTTCCACTGAGATGTCAATGGAGGCCAAGTGGAAAACCTGGACTTCCACTCCATCCTGGCAGAAATGAGGCGGTGCTCCTCCTACCTTATAGTGGCGGTGCCAGAGAAGGCCTGCTATAATAGAAGATACAAGTAAGAACAAGACTCACATAGTACCCAAAATATGCAGGCTTCAGTTGAAAATCATTTGTCAAAATCATACCAAGATGATTCATCACAACACGAATGAGAAAAGATCATCAATAGAAATCAACACCAAGATGACACAGATGTTAATGATCTGACAAGAATTTTAAAGTAGCCATTATAAAAATGCTTTAATGAGCTATTAGAAATACATTCAAAAGAAAAAAAATAGAGAATCTCAGCAAAGTAATAGAAAGTTTCTGCAAAGAAATACAGATTTGGCAAATAAATAGAACATATAAAGAAGAACCAAGTAAAAATTATAGAACTGCAAAATGCAATAAATGAAACTTAAAAATCCAATGGATGGGCTCGACAATAGAATGGAGAGGACAGGGGAAAGAGACTGAACTTTTAGAATAACAGAAATTATGCAATCCAAACAACAGAAAACTAAGAGAAATTGTTGCCAGCAGACCTCTCCTAAAAGAATGGCTAAAGTAAGTTCTCTAAACAAAAAAGACACAATAAAAGAAGGAATCTTGGAATATTGGGAAGGAAAAATGAACAAATAGAAAAAGCAAAATATATGGGTAAATTTAATAGACTTTCCTTTTCCTCTTGAGTTTTCTCTCAGTGATGTTTGATGGTTAAAGCAAATTGTTTTTTAGCTTTATTGAGATAAAACAAAATTTACAGTGTGATCTGATGTGATTCTCAATGTATGTGAAAGAAATATTTAAGACAATTATATTATAAAAGAGGGAGCATAAAGAACATTAGAAGGAGGTAAGGTTTGTGCATTTCAGCAAACAGGTAAAATGTTGAAACCAGTAGCCTGTGATGAGTTATATATGTACAATGTAATACCTAAAACAACCACTAAAAATCTATACAAAGGGATACACTCAGAAGCACTATAGATAAATCAAACTGGAATTATAAAAAGTGCTCAAGAAGACATAGAAATCCTAAATGTTTATATAATAAACAACAAAACTTCAAAAGACATGAAACAAAAATTTGTGGAGCTGAAAGGAAAAATAGAAAAATCCACAGTTATACTCAAAGGCTTTAACAGCCCTCTCTCAGAACCTTCTTACACTGTTGATGGGAATGCAAGCTGGTGCAGCCACTCTAGAAAACAGTATGGAGGTTCCTCAAAAAGTTAAAAATAGGGGCAACTTGGTGGCTCAGTGGGTTAAGCATCTGCCTTTGGCTCAGGTCATGATCTCAGGGTCCTGGGATCGAGCCCTGTGTCAGGCTTCCTGTTCAGCAGGGAGTCTGCTTCCCCCTCTTCCTTTTCCCCTCTCCCCTGCTCATGTTCTCTCTCTCTCTCTCTCTCTCTCTCTTATGCTCTCTTTCTCATGCTCTCTCTCTGTGCTGTCTCTCTCAAATGAATAAATAAATTTTTTTTAAATGTTAAAAATAGAACTACCTTAGGACCCAGCAATTGCACTACTAGGTATATACCCAAAGGATACAAAAACACAGATTCAAAGGGGCAATCCTCCTAGAGCACTGAGAAAGAAAACCAGAGAGTAGACATAAATTGTCAATATGAGGAAAAAGTAGAGGAAAAGTAGTATCATACTAATCCTGTGGATCTGAAAATGATAATAAGGGAATAATATAAACAATTCTATGTACACAAATTTGACAACTAAGATGAAACAGGCCAGTTCTTTAAAAAGTACAGACTACCAAAACTCACCCAACATGAAATAGATTATTTGAATAGCCCTAAAACTATTAAGAATATTCAGTTCATAATTAAATAGCATCTGAGGAAGAAATCTTTAGACCCAGGTGATTGTACTAGAGAATTCTACCAACTGTTTAAAGAAAATTTAAGACCAATTCTAACCATTCTCTTTTAGAAAACAGAATAGGAGGAAACACCTTCCAACTCATTGTATGAAGGCAGTATTTCCCTGATACCAAAACCAGAAAAAAGTACAAAAAAAGAGAAAACTATACACCAATATCCCTCGTAATTTAAGTGCGAAAATCATACAAAATGTTACAGATAGATATATATGTATATATATTATAGTTTTACATTTAAATGTATAATCATTTTGAGCTAATTTTTATATAATATGTGAAGTTTAGGTTATATATATATTTTTTATAATATGTGAGGGTAAGGTTTTATATGAATATATATTTATATAAATATTATATTATTTTATATATATACATATGTATGTATATGTATTATGCTCAAGTGGGATTTATTCCAGGAATGTAAGGTGGCTGAATTGATTTGAAAATCAATCAATATAATCTACCATATTAACAGGGTAAGAAGCAAAATCATATGATCATGCCTATTTATGCAGAATAAGTATTTGAAGAAATCAACATATATTCATAAAAAACAAACTAAAACTCAGCAAATTAGAGATAAGGGATAATTATCCCAACTCGGTAAAGAACATCTACAAAAATAAATAGATGAATAAATAAAACCTGTAGCTAACATCAGACTTTATGGTGAGATATTGAATGCTTTCCTTTTAAGATTGAGAATAACACAAGAATGCTTCTTCTCACCACTGCTATACACCATAGTAATAGAATTTCTATCCTGTGCAATTTGGCAAGAAAAGAAGATAAAACACATACAGGTCAGAATGGAAGAAATATAAATATAACTTTCTCTATTTGCTGATGGCATGATTGTCTACATAGAAAATCATAAAGAATCTATTAAGAAAACTTCCTACAACTAATAAAGGAGTTTATCAAGGTTACAGCATTCAAGGCCAACATGCAAAGCTCAACTGCATTTTTATATACTAGCAATGAATGTGTGGAAAATGAATTAAAATAGAATACAATTTACAAACTCTCAAAAATAAGTGAAATATGTAGCTCGAAGTCTAATAAAACATTTATAGGATTTATATGCTGAAAATACAAAATGCTGATGAAAGAAGTAAAAGAAGTTGCAAGTAAATTGAGAGACATCTTGTGCTCATGGAGTGGAAGACTCAATGTAATGAAGATGTCAGTTCTTTCCAAACTGATACATAAGTTTAAGGTAATTGATATCAAAATCTCAGCAAAATATTTATATGTATGGAAAAACAAAGGAACTAGCAGAGCTAACACAGTTTTGAAAATAAAGAATAAATTAGGAGGTATTACTAATATTAATTCTTACTGTATTGCCGCAGTAAGCAAGACAGTGTGAGACTGGCAGATGGATAAACACAAGGATCAATGGAAGAGAATGGAGAATCCACAAATAGCCTCACAAAGTACATCCAAATTGTTTTTGAAAAAGGTACAAAAGTATATCAAAGGAGGAAGGATGGTCTTTTCAACAAATGGTTTCAATTGCATATCTATAGGCAACAAAAGTAAACTTCACCCTAAACCTCACATATTATATAAAAATTAGCTCAAAATGATTATACATTTAAATGTAAAACTATAAAACTTTTAGAAGATACATGGGAGAAAATCTTTGGAGCCTATTGAAGAGTCTTACTAAAGAGCTTTTAGACATGACGACAAAAGCACAAACCATTAAAGAAATCAATAAATTGGACTTCATCAAAATTAAAAAATTTTGCTCCATGAATGACCTTATTAAAAAGATGAAAAAACAAGCTACCAATGTAGAGAAAATATTTGCAAACCATGTATTTGATAAAGGACTCATATCTAGAACATATAAAGAACTTTCAAAACTCAATAGTAAAAATCAAACAATCCAATTAGAAAATGAGCAAAAGACATGAAAAAGATGTGTGGTTGACAAATAAGCACATGAAAAGATGTTTAAGATCACGAGGCATTGGGGAAATGTAAATTAAGATCACAATGAGATATCACTGCATACCTATTAGATCAAAAATAGTGATAACACCAAATGCTGATCAGAGTACACAGAAATTAGATTTCTCATATACTTCTGGTGGGAACATAAAATGGTATAGCTACTCTAAAAAAGTTTTGCAAGTTCTTAAAAAGAAACTTAAACATGTACTTATTATATAAATCATCATTTACACTCCTGAGCATTTATCCCGGAGAAATAATAACATGTCCACACAAAATCTCTATAGGTATTTTAATAGCAGCCTTATTTGTAAACAATAGCCAAAGAATGAATACAACTTAGATGTCCTTCAATGGGTGAATGGTTAAACAAATTGCAGTAATTAATACAATAGAATACTACTCAGCAATAAAAAGGAATGAATTATTGGAATAGACACCAACATCGAATGGGTCTCAAGGGCATTATGCTGGTGAAAAAGCCTATGTCAAAGGTTACATACTGTATAATTCCATTTGTATAATATTCTCAAAATGCCAAAATTATGGAGATGAAAACGTATTAGTGGTTGCCAGTGTTTAGTGATGGTGGGGACAAAGAGTGGTGGGTGTGTCTATACAGGGTAGCATTAGGCAGATCTTTGAGATGATGAAATAGTATCTTGATTGTGATTTTGGTGACATGTGATAAGATGGCATAGCATTATATACACATTTTGCTAATATTCTCCAGTTTTGATATTATACTGTAGTTATGTAAAATGTCACCTTGTTGGGAGAAACTGGGTAAGAGGTATGTGCAACGTCTCTGTCTTTGCAGCATCCTGTGAACCTGTAATTATTTCAAAATAAAAAGTTAGAAAATGTAAACCAGTTCAAATTTTTCTTATTGGTTACATGTGGGAATAATATTTTGGACATAAGTGGTTTAATAATATATATTATACAAATTTTTTAAATGAGGAAGATCTCAATATGCTCATATGGAATTATTTCCATTATATACTTTTAAATTAAAACAGCCTAGTGCAAAAATGTGTCTATAATATACTACCCTTTAAGTAAGAAAGAAGGAGATGTAAGAAAATAGAAATGTGTCTTCACATTGTGTAAAGTTTTACAGGACAGGTAAACCAGAACCTAATGAATTGGTTACCTGTAGGCATTTGGTGAGTATATGTTGGTAAGAATGGGATAATGACAATGGTTTGGTAGGGACGAGAGAGGAGCAACTATTTGAGCATACTTTTTTTTTTCTTTTTGCATAGGTCTGATTTATAGAATCATAGTAACATTTCATGTACTCAAACTAACTAAATAAATAAAATCAACCAGGTTGGGGGAAGAACCTAAAGTGAAGTACACACAGTAACAAATTAACCTTATATTACAAATCTATAATAGCCATATTGAAGAGGATGGGACAAAAAAAACTAACAACAGTAATTTGGAAAACAGTATTTTTAGTCTGCATTTTAAGACTAAAGACAAAAAGAACTGTACACAGGGGCATCTGGGTGGCTCAGTTGTTAAGCGTCTGCCTTCGGCTCAGGTCATGATCCCAGGGTCCTGGGATCGAGCCCCGCATCGGGCTCCCTGCTCCGCGGGAAGCCTGCTTCTCCCTCTCCCACTCCCCCTGCTTGTGTTCCCTCTCTTGCTGTGTCTCTCTCTGTCAAATAAATCTTAAAAAAAAAAAAAAGAACTATACACAAACAGCATACTCTAGTTGGTAAATTTATTGCTCACAGTTGGTATGGGCTAGCAATTCTGAAACTAATGTACTTATATTCTAGGATTAAATAAATATGTTATGAATAGGGAAGCCTGGGTGGCTCAGTCAGTTCAGCATCTGCCTTCGGCTCAGGTCGTGACCCCAGAGTCCTGGGATCAAGTCCCACATCAGGCTCCCTGCTCAGCAGGGAGTCTGCTTCTCCCTCTGCCTCTGCCTGCAGCTCTCCCTGCTTGTGCACTTGCTCTCTCTCTCTCTCTCTCCCCCTCTGACAAATAAATAAATAAAATCTTTTTTTAAAAAGTATGTTATGAATATTGAAAATTAAATTTATTGCTACTGGAGATGGACATTAAAAATAAACAAAGGGGGGAGGTTACAATGATTACTGTGGTATTTGATTAGAATGGAAAGAATCAATGTGAACTCATTTTTAAAAAATATACAGAGAGATACAGAAGTAAATATGGATTAGTATGTATCCATGTCTGTCTGCTGAGAGGGCCTAGAAGCAGTGCCACTCTAGTACCAGTGAGCACACTTAACAGCCAGATCTTGGTTTCTAAATACCATTCGCCAATAAAATAACCAGGACTTCTTAGAGAAATAGCTGATTCCAGATTTGGAGCAGGGAAAATACAAGATACGATTAGAATGTCTTGTGATGCCAGAAAGTAAGGAAAAGCTAAAAAATAATTACAAGGACATGATGAAAGGACGCAGGAGCCAACATGAAATTGATCCCAATGGTCAAAGTGAGAATATTTGAGCAACGAAATAATGTTATTATTGAATTACAAGCCATAGAATAAAGTAAATACATATGATTTCATACTGATATAAACAAACACACAGGGAGAATTAACAGCTCTTTCTTACCATAGAATTTTATATAGCAAATTAGAATGAATAAGAAAAATAGAAAATCACTATAGTAAATAGCACAGTATTTGCAGGAAAGAACCATTAACAGAACTAAAATTGGTGGATAAAATTATGGCCAGAATCAGGATATCTGCATGTGATGTGGGAAAGACGTTAGGGTTCGAAGCCGACGGCCAAGAAAGAATTCTTGAGAGGTCTTTGGTGCAAAAAGGTGGTTTTATTAAAGCACAGGGACAGGACCCGTGGGCAGAAAGAGCTGCAATGGGGTCATGAGGAATGGCCCATTATATACTTTCAAGTTGGGAGGGGGTTAGGGATAGTGTAAGTCTCTAAGGAATTTTGGAAGCAAGGTTTCCAGGACTTTGAGGGGGCTAGCTATTGTTGGGAAAAGGTCATTTATTACCGTCTAATAAAACCTCAGTCATGAGACCCTTCAGATGTATCTTGGTGGGCCATAGGCTTGGGGGATGATTGCCAACGCGTAACTTGGGGGGGGGTTTGAGATAAAGGAAGTTTCCAAAGGAATTTTTATACATGAAAGTAGACTTACAGGATCCTGGGGGGCAGGGATGGGGGCGGTCAGGCTAGGATTGCCTTTAGCCCTTAGCAAAGTATTAACATTGAGGCAGTTGAGTCCCTAGAGGAATGTCACTCTGCCTGTCTCAAGGACTTGTCAGTGGGCTGTAGGTAGTAAGGAAATTTAATAATTTTTCTTCGGCCTCTGTTTCCCACATCACATGATCTCAAAATATCTCTCTGCAAGATATTTATTAACGAGAAGTGGGGAAATAGTATTTTTATGGTGGAAAATCTGGTATCACCTGTAATAAGATATATTAACATCTTGTATCATTAATATGATGCACTGAGAGGGGTACAGCATCACTTCCTCTCTAAAAATGCATAGCCTAAATCTAATCATGAGACAATATCATAAAATCCCACATTGCCTGAATCCTACAAAATAACTGCCCAGTTGTACACACTTTTTCCATGTAAGGTGACCTATTTACAGGTTCTGAGGATTAGGATGTGGACATTTTGGGGGGTCATTATTCTGTCTGCTACAGTTCGCCCTCTGGCCCCAAAAGATTTACATCCATCCCACATACAAAATACATCCAAACTATTCCAAGTTCCCCCCAAATCTCAACTGATAATGGCATCAATGCAAGTCCAAAACCTCATCTAATTATTATCTGCTCAAAAGTCACAAATTTCATCATCTAAATTATCTAAACTACATATGGGTGAGTCTCTTGTTATAATTCATCCTAGGGTGAAATTTCTTACCATCTGTTCACCTATGAATCTAGAAAACAAGTAATTTGCTCTCAGAATATAGTGGTAGGACAGATACAAGATAACAGTTACAGATACTCCCATTAAAAAGGGGGAGAAAATGAAAGGAAAAATGAGCCACCAATACCAAGCAATTTTGAAATCCAACTGGGCAAATTTTTTTTTTTTTTAAGGTTTCAAGGCCTGTAATAATCCTCTGTGAATGTGGCTCAATCCTTTGTGCTTACAGCTCCACCCTCTGAGTCATCCTTCCTTTTTCATGAAAAGTAGCATATGTTTGAAGCTGAGTAGTTTCATTAGCCTATTTCCTGCTTGTAGAATTTTGAGGGTCTGAGCCTTCTTTCATTTCATCTACTCTCTGTCCCTTTGAGGCCAAGCTGGCAGTGTTTATGTTGGTATAAGTATCCTCAAAATCTTGTGGGTCCCCCAGGTATGTCGTTGAGATTCATCCTACTAGACAAGAAGTTTCTCCACAATTCTTTCCTAAATAATCCCTTTAGCCATACCAACTCTAATTTTGGCTTTTACTGAGATAGCTAAGGGGATTTGTGAGTCATATGCATAATCTCTTTAAAGAGCCCCCTGTGTAACTACTATGCTCTTTTGATCCTTCTGAGTCACTAGCAAAAGGCTATCTAGCCATATCCTTGGCTTTCTCTCCAGAACATGCTTTTCTGACAGTGTATGTCCTAATTTTAGAATCTTTTGCAATCTGCACAGGCTGTGAATTTCCTACATTATCTGGTCCTAGAAGACCTACTCCCCTTTTGCTTAACAGTTCTTTTCTTAATTTATGTCTTTGCTCTCATGTTTTAGTATAAACAGCAAGAAGAAACCGGGCTACGTCTTTGATACTTTGCTTGCAAAACTCTTCAGCTAAATAACTAAGTTCACTGTTTGCAAGTTCTGCTTCCCACCTTACTGTAGGACACAACTCAGCTAAGTTTTCTGCCACTGTATAGCAATAATCCCTTTTCCTCCAGTTTCTAATAACATGTTTGTCATTTCCTTCTGAACCCTCAGCAGCAGCATCTTCAACATCCATAATTTTACCAGTAGTCTGTTTATAACAATTTCAGTGTTCTCTAAGACAATATACATTTTCTCTATTGTGCTCCTCACTTCCTTCTGAGCCTTCACTAGCAGAATTGTTAATATGCACATTTCTAACAATTTGTTCAAGACAGTCTAAGCTGTTTCTATCATTCTGATCACTGCCCAATTACAAAGCCACTTCCACAATTTTATTAAAATTTAAACTTCCACAATTTTTAAGTATTTTGTGTACAGCACACCACTTCCAGGTACCAAAATTTATATTAATTTCCTATTGTTGCTGTAAAAAATTACCACAAACTTTGTGGCTTAAAACAAATCAAATGTATTATCTTAGCAAGTATGGAAGCCAGAAGCATAAAATCAGTTGGCAATGCTACATCTCTCTCTGTTAGCCCTTTCCAGCTTCTAGAAGCCTCCTGCATTCCTTGGTTTGTGCTCCTTCCTTCATCTTCAAAGTATAGTATCTTCAACTTAATCAGTCAATCTCTCTCTGTCTCTTTGTCTCTCTTTCTCACTCCCTTACTCACCAACTCACCTTTGCTTCTGTTATCACATCACCTTATCTCTCTGACCCTCCTGCCTCCCACTTATAAGGACCCTTGTGATTATAGTGGTTTTACCCAGATAATCCAAGATAATCTTCCCATCTCAAAATCCTTACCTTAATCATATCTGCAAAGTCTCTTTTGCCATGTAGGGTAACATAATAACAGGATCTGGGGATTAACACATGAACATCTTGGGTATCATTATTCTGTCACACCAGTACTCTTCAAAAGTGTTATGGTCATGAAAGACAAAGAAAGATTAAGGAATTATCACAGACTGGAGGAGACTAAAGTGACATGACAATTTAATGCTACATGGGATGCTGGACTGCATCTTAAACCAGAAAAAAAAAGACATTAATGTGAAGACTGACAAAAGTCAAACAAAATTTGTGATTAGTTAATATTATTGGTCAATATTAGTTTTCTTATTTTGATAATTGCATTATGATTATATAAGATGTTAGGGGAATCTGCGTGAAAGTTATATAGAAACTCTGTTCTATTTTTGCAATGTTCCTGTAAGTCTAAAATCACTCCAAAATAAAAAGAAAAACACTTTTATTGATATATACTGGCACCATCATTATTTGGTCTATTCACATTCTTAATAAACTAGGATATTACTGAATGTTTTAATGCTATCCAGATTGTAAATGAATAATTATATTTCATTGTTTTCAATAAATTTTTGAAATTATGAATGAGATTGGTTATCTTTTCTTTAAAGATTTTTTATTTTATTTTATTTATTTGAGAGAGAGAGAATGAGAGAGAGCACATGAGAGGGGGGAGGGTCAGAGGGAGAAGCAGACTCCCTGCTGAGCAGGGAGCCCGATGCGGGACTCGATCCAGGGACTCCAGGATCATGACCTGAGCCGAAGGCAATCGCTTAACCAACTGAGCCACCCAGGCGCCCTGAGATTGGTTATCTTTTCATATGTTTATTGGTTATATTAATTTGCTAGGACTATAATGACAAAATGCCACATACTGAGTGGCTTAAACAACAGAAATTCCATCTTGAAGATGGAAGTCCAAAATCAAGGTGCTGGCAGGGTGGTTTCTTCTGAGACCTTTCTCCTTGGCTTGCAAATGGTAGTCTTCTCACTCATGTAGCCTTTTATCTGTGTGTGTGCCTCCTTGGAGTCTCTTCCTCTTCTTATAAAACCACCAGTAATATTGGATTAGGGCTCCACCTTTATGACCTCATTTAACCCTAATTATCTTTTAAAGGCCCTATCTCCAAATACAGTCACAGTGGGGATAAAGTCTTCAAAATATGAATGGGAGGTCACATTTCAGTCCGTAACAGCTATCTATTTTAGTTGAGAGATGGGGATGGCAGATTGTTTTTACTGGGTTGAAATTTGGATGTGTGCCTATTATTCTTGTACACCCATTTAATCTTTAGTCACTAAAAACTTCACTTCAGGATAGTGGTTACTTCTGTGAGAAGAAAGGCAGTGCAGTTGATGAGGATTATTAATCTTAAAATGAGTGGTAGTTACACAGGTTTTTGTTATAATATTTTTAATCTCATATCTATCTGGAATATTTCATAATAAATTATATTAAATATTTAGTGGGAGGTGAGGAAATGAACATTAAGTAACTTAATTGTAAAAGGAAAAAAATTGGAGACAGTGGCTAAAGAGACATTGATTCAAGAGATAATCTTTTTAAAACTGATAAACCTGTACATGTTTATAAACCAGGGTGAGTAGAATTAGTATGATAGAAGCGATTAAAGATCCAAGTGAGAGAGAGGGTAATTGATGGAGGGAGGTCCCTAAGGAGCTTTGAGCAAATGGCCTCCAGGTTACTGCAAGAAGGATTGCTTTGGATGACCTTTTAGGAAGGCAGGGATTATGAGAAAGCAGTGTCTGTGAAAACTGAGGAAGATAATGATTGCTGTACTCCATTTTCTCAAATAAAATGTAAGTTTATCTTATCTGCTGAGAGTAAGGGAAAATGGGTGTAGGGCTGGAGGCTTGAAGTGAGTAAGAGAAGGTTTAGAACAGTCTATGAAGGGAATGGAGAAAGCTGGCCAAAGACGTGTTACAGGGTTGTTAGGAAATTGCACACCATAAATCTAGAGTGGTACCATCCTTGGTGGGGCTTTACTTTCCCACCCAGCACTGCTCAAAAGCCAGTGTGTACAATTAGAAAAGACTATGTGCTTTATGCTGTTTTATGTGCTGCCTTCAAGTGTTTTTAAGGAAGTGCAGAAAATGAACAAAGACCAAAAATGCTGAGGTAGTTATTTATTATTCCACCATTTAGACCAATCTGAGAAGGACGGGAAGGAATTGAGGGATTTGGTAAACTGACCAAGAATAGAGAGAGCGAAAGCATGAGATTGCTAGAAGGATAAGAAGTTGTCATCAAAGGTGGATACTAGCATTTATTTTTCTTTTCTTTTTTTCTTTCTTTCTTTTTTTTTTTTTTGAGCTCTATGTACAAATTTAATGTAAGGTTTCCATTCAGGTTCAATAAGGTTATTTACTCAATATACTTAACAAAGGTGTGAGTGCTAGTATAAATTAGATAGATATAAGGAATGCACTAATTTTATGAGCAAATTTATCATTCCTTTTTTTGTGTTTTGATTTTTATGTGTGGGAAATTATATTGACTGATTTCAGGTGATTTGTGCTTCATTTCAAGTTTTTATTTAAATTCTAGTTAGCTTAACATACAGGGTAATATTGGCTTCAGGAATAAAATTCAGTGATTCATCACTTACATATAATATCCAGTGCTCATCACAACAAGTGCCCTCCTTAATACTTATGATCCATTTATCCCATCCCCCACCTACCTCTCTCCATCAACCCTCAGTTTGTTCTCTATAGTTAAGAGTCTCTTATGGTTTGCTTCCCTCTCTTCTTTTTTAATCCCCTCCCCTATGTTCATCTGTTTTGTTTCTTAAATTCCACATAAGTGAAATCATATGGTATTTGTCTTTCTCTGACTGACTTACTTCGTTTAGCATAATACACTCTAGCTCCATCCATGTCATTGCAAATGGCAAGATTTCATTCTTTTTGATGGCTGAGTAATATTCCTGTGTGTGTGTACACACATCCTCTTTATCCATTCATCAGTCAATGGACATTTGTGTGCTTTCCATAATTTGACTATTGTTGATAACGCTGCTAAAAACATCAGCGTGCATGTGCCCCTTTGAATCAATATTTTTATATCCTTTGGATAAATACCTAGTAGTTCAATTGCTGCATTGTAGGGGTAGTTCTATTTTTAACTTTTTGAGAAACCTCCATACTGTTTTCCAGAGTGGCTATACCAGTTTGCATTCCCACCAACAGTGTAAGAGGGTTCCCCTTTCTCTGCATCCTCACCAACACCTGCTGTTTCCTGTGTTGTTCATTTTAGCCATTCTGACAGGTGTGAGGTGGTACCTCATCATGGTTTGGATTTGTATTTCCCTGATGATGAGTGATAGTGAGCTATCTTTTCATGTACCTGTTAGCCATCTAGTTGTCTTCTTTGGAAAAAGTGCCCATTCATGTCCTCTGCCTATTTCTTAACTGGATTATTTGGGGTTTTTTGGGTGTTGAGTTTGATGAGTTCTTTATAGATTTTGGATACTAACCCTTTATCAGATATGTCATTTGCCAATATCTTCTCCCATTCTGTAAGTTGTCTTTTAGTTTTGTTGATTGTTTTCTTTGCTGTACAGAAGCTTTTAACTTGATGAAGTCCCAATAGTTCATTTTTGCTTTTGTTTCCCTTGCCTCCAGAAATGCTAGTATTTTAAATGTCAAAGATGAAGCAAGTTTCCAGGTGATGACAAAAAAGTATTAGCTGATACGTATAAGGTCCTTACTATGTGCCAAACACTGTTTGAAGCACTTTACATGTGTTAGGAAATTTACACCTAATTTCACATAAGAAAAATACAAGGCACAGAGCAGTTGTCCAGGGTCACAGAGCGAGTAAGTACTGGAGATCAGATTTGGAACCAAGCAGTTCAGATCTTTACTCTACTACTTCAAGATCTTTGTTACATTCACAAAAATAGGTGACTGAAATGGAGGTGAAGGTCATTGGTGATGAAAAGACCACGGAACTTTGAGTCAACAGTTGCTGAAGAGTCACCTACATAGACCATGACAAGTTGCATTAGAAGATATTCTTCTAATTTTAGCATTTGGTGGTCAGATCATGCATTTTGTATGCTTGGCTAAGTGGTCAGGTCTTTTATTTTGAAGGTAATAGGGAGACATGGAAGCTCATTGCATGATTCATTGCATTTTAAATGTTCTAATTCATTAACAAGTGGATAGAAGATTGACACAGTGTGCTCGGTCTCTCTTTATTAATCTAACAAAATATAAGGGCTTTTGTATTGCTTTTTTTTTTTAAGATTTTATTTATTTATTTGACAGAGAGAGAGATAGCGAGAGCGGGAACACAAACAGGGGGAGTGGGAGAGGGAGAAGCAGGCTTCCGCAGAGCAGGGAGCCCGATGCGGGGCTCGATTCCAGGACCCTGGGATCATGACCTGAGCCGAAGGCAGACGTTTAATGACTGAGCCACCCAGGCGCCCCTGTATTGTTATTCTATATAAATATTAGGGAAAATGCCAACTTCAATTTACCAGAAATCCTTTTTTTAGTGAATAACCTCAACCCCCACTGAGTTTATTAGTGTGATTTTGCTCTGCTTTTGGCCAGGATATCAAAAGTGTATTCTGTGGAGTGATTAAAGTGTTGGTAATCTGTTATCCCCGAGATCAAGTTGTTATACCTTGTAACCTGTAAATATGTGTTAAATGACTGAAGTTCTGACCTTTGTGTGATACCAGAGATGTACTCTGACCATGTTTTCCAAACAAAGACATGGTAACCCAAGGATCTTTCCTGACTTATAAATGTATTTCACATGAAATATCTTTCATGGAGCTATGAAATGAAGTCCCAGTTTATTATACATTTATATTGAATTGCCTTTTTTAAAAAAGAGCAAAATGATGTGTGGGTGAGATTGTTTCAGAAATTCTGGACCTTATGTAGGTGTGATCTCATAGGATAGTTGCAAGGATTAAAAGAGATAATATATATGAGAACTGATGCTGCTCTACAAGTATCAGGGATTATATGTTCCTGCCAAGTTGTTCTGTTAATGGGATATGTTTTTTCAGTTGACATATTATAATTTCAGTAATGTGTTTTTTCCATTTATACTTGCTCTTAAATAGAAAAGGGCTTAATCACGTTGGTTTTAAATTTCTCTGTCATTCCCTTCCTTCAGCCTCTCTTTTAAGAATATCCAGGTTTTGTAAATAAAATTTAAATGCATCAAAAGAATTAATACTTAAGGAGTCCATTCCTAAGTCTTTTTTAAAGACTTTTTAAAACAATTTGAATCATTTTTTCTAAATTATTTTCTAAGTTGGTAGGTAAGTAAATGATTGGGGAAGATCTGCCTCTACTCTGATCCCTAGAACAACATCAGTCATTCTTAAGTTCTGTCTCTTCCCACTTCATTGAGCAGTATATGTCAGGGTGCCCAAACCTGATGCTGCTGCCTTGAGACACAGAGGCAATTTGGACTGATAGAGGAAGACTGACTTCAGTTTTCTGAACATTTTGTCTTAGGAAACTTTCAGGAAATACAGTGGAAGGGAGGTCAGTTCTTAGCAATTTAGTTTTGAGGACAGCAAGTTATTTCACTTCAGAGGACAAAATATAGGATAGATCCATTTGAATATTAGTACTGGGATGAGCCAAGACCTTCTGGTCTTGGCTCATCATTTAAATTAAGTCCCTTTATGCATGCTGCAATCGTGGTAACAAATTTGCATTTCTCCAACTCCATTCCCAATCATCTACTCTTTGGAACTTTAGCCCACCCTCACCCACCTACCTCCACAGTTCTTCCCAACTAGTTTATAAAAGAACTCTGGTACCAGCCCCGAAGTCTTACCAGTTGTCTCACTTGTGCTTTGCAAATTCATCTTCTCAGTTATACAAGCTAGCATTTCCCTTTTACTACTCCTGAGATCATTATATTGGAGCTAGGAACCAGCAAGTTTGTCTCTTTAGATTTAGATTTGTATTCAAGGAACATGAAATCAGGCTATGTGACCAGTGTGGGGCAATTACTTTTTATCTCACTTATTCCTTATTGTAACTGTGAATGATGGGTATTAGTATTTTCATTTTTTTGGATTAGGCACTGAGTGTGGTCAGTGGCAAAGCTGAGACCTAAATCTAGATCTGTTAGTGTAAGGCTGGGCCTCAGGGAATGTGGATCCCTTTATGTGAGATGTTAAAAACAACAGCGAGTTTTGGTACTTATCTTTTGCATCACTGATGTTGACTTAGCTTTTCTAACCTCCCTTGAGCTCTATCCACATTGCCAGTCTTTTCCTTTTACTGGGTGAGAAGCTGCCTTTTAATCCTACAGAATCTTGCTTTACTGCTTTAAGTGCAGTGTTCTGGGAAAATAATCAGTTATTTTCAAGATAATTAGAAAATCTATTATCAGTATATGTGAAAATGGATTTTATTCTTATTTCTAAATATGGTTAGAAGCCATGGTTGAGGAAACTAAACAGTACAGTCTTTGCTACAGATCTATATGGCTGAGGGCAGTTCTTTCTGTAAATTGGCCAGAGAAAGCTGGGTTGTTCTTAGTGCAATTTGGGGGAACTCAGTTGCTGCCTAGTTACCAAATGGCCAAGTGGGACCTGTCCAGGAAAAACTCAACATCGTAGCAATATAATGGATTTGGGAAAGCAAACAAGAGTCCCTTTTAAGGAACAACTCTGATTTATGTATCTTTTAGACACCCATTTAGCAACTCAGAGGACACAAGACCCTTCTAGTTCTAGTCTGTTCCTCCTTTCTTTCTGAAATGTGGCTTCTGTGAATTTTGGTCTATCACCAGAGGGCAGCAAGAGAATAGATGAATGTTTCCCTCTACCTCCGCTTTCTGGAATAATAGGTAGATACATGTTTTAAAATATAAATAAATATACATATAGATTTATGTTTTATCTATTTTAAAATATATCTCTATGTGCCTAACTACATATATACCTATATGTGTACACACACACATATATGTGTATGGAGAGAACAAGAGAATCTAATTAAGCCAGGTCTGTACTTCATTGTCATTAATTTCTGAAATGATTAAGTTAACCTAAAAGTCATTAAAAATAACATTTTCTTAGCTTGTATGTGTGAAGACATTTTCAGTCTAATATGTAGTTAGCTGGGGATTTGGCGAACATTTTCAAATGAATCTTCAGAAAAAACATCTTTAGTGATTATTAAGAGCAAACTGTAACCTGAAGGAAAACATCTTTGAACAGAGAATTACTGAGAAATTCAGATGTGTTCATTAGTCATAGTGAATATTTGAAAACATAACTTCAAGTTTTCAATTCTGGCTAAATCAAGAAGATCTTCACACACTTTCCAAAAGCCTAGTTGTCTTAGCTTTGAAGTGAAGTCGAGACGTGTTTGAAATGAATAAACATGTCCAAGTCTGATGAGATAGTGTGATAAGTGTAGAATGCAGCTGTGAGCTAGGGTTTACCCTTCAACCTTCAGAGAGCTGTAACATTCCCCACGAGTCACCCTTTTGATTCTTGCCACCCTAAGAATTATTCAAGATTCAGCAAAAGGTGGAAATGCCTTCTCCTTCCTTTTTCTCTCTTCAGCTGGCACTGAAACAATAACTGCAACAACAAAAATGATAGCATTTATTGAGAACTTGCTATGTGCCATGTACTATGCTAAGCAGTTGACATTCAACATCTCATTGAATCCTTCCAACTTTTATGAGGTATTCCCTCCTTTTACTTGAGGTAAACTGAGACCTATAGGGGCTAAATTTGTTGCAGAATACCAAAATCAAATATTTGTTTTTATTGTATTTTTGTAATTTGCTTGCATATGTTTGTGCATGTGTGTGCTTGTTGAGAGAGAGAGAATGAGAGAGAGAGAGAGAATTCGAGACTTTTGAGAATTTAAAAAGATCTCCATATACTTTTGCCTTTACTATTGTCCTTTGAGTGGTCTGAGTCTCAGGTTTGAAAATCAGAGCCTAAATAATACAGTAAGACTGGGGCCAGTGTGCTAGAGGGCCAGATGTGTACTTCAGCAGTTAGACTTGAAGCAGATTGAAGTTCCTAAGTCTGGTGGTACTGCCTATAGAAACTTCAAAAACCAGGAATCAGTGGAGGACCATTGGTGGACTTTTTCTTTGTTCTGAGATTTTGGAACTGATGGCTGGGTCACTGCTACTTTCTTGGATTAAAACTTCTTAAAATAACCCTGAAAATGCCAAGGCCAACTCTGTAGGCTTGCCAAATATCACTGAAGGTAAGTATATGATGGAAAGAATGGAAAAAATGCTTTGGAACCAGATGGCCCTGAGGTTGAATCCCAGCTCCATCCTTTGCTAGGTGGGTGGGTGGTCTTCAACAAGCTAGTCTACCTTCCTGAGCCCAGTTACCCTTACTTTAAAAATGGGGCTAATAATTAGACCTCCCTCACTCTGTTGTTGGGAGGATTCAATGAGATAAATATGTCAAGTACTTTGTAGATAGTATTGCCCACCAAATTTTAATACCTCCATTTGCCATATACTACTATCCCATTACTATATTGACAGGAAATTAACTTTATCTTAGTGATGACCTTCTTCCATAATCCTTTTCCCTTGGTATCTATTAAGTCTTTGTAGTGAAATGGGCTTTCCTCAGTTGTTGTTAGACCATTGTTAATTATTGGTTGTTAAATGATACAAAAACTTCACTTCCCCAGCCTAAAAGCATCCTAAATAGGTCTAAAGGAAAACTTCATTTGAAATATGCCATCTCATTCTTAGTAGAAAATATAACCCATGCCAAGTAGATGGAGGTGTCCTTAGCAGAATCTGACTTTATTGTTTCTCTCCCTCAGTACTCTCTTCCCAAGTCAACTAGACAGGGGAATGAACTGACAGACAGAACATAGATTATAGACCTATTAGATATAATCAGTGGGAGTATAAAAAAACTGTTTTATATAGAAAGTACTATGTTTTAATGGGATAGGGTACCAGATTGAGGATTAGAATTGTTGGGTTCTTGTCTCACTTCTACCACCTACTAGCTTTGGAGCCTTGGGCAAATCACTTCCCCTGTTTGGACATTAGTTTTCACATAAGTATGATGTATGGGTAAGACTAGATAGGATTCTAGAATGTTACATCTAGATGGGCCTTAAAGACTACATGTTGAAGAGACCAAATACAGAGCTGGTGACAGCCCTCTTTAAAAAAATTGGCTCTTGGTAACAAAAGACACGATATTTTCAAATTTCTGTGCATACTCTAAGAAAACGTGGTGACGCACTTGATGTTTAAGGTGATCTCTGCCAAATGCTAAGAGCTCATTATTTTAACCCCATCACCACCTTTTTTCTAATGAAGTTCAGAGTACAGCTTTTGCTAATATAACCAAGCCCCAGAAAGCCCAACACAGCCTCAGCTAGAATATAAATGGAGACTCAGTAGAAAGCTGGATTTCATCAAGGCCAAGTCTTGTAGCCTTGATTTATAGAAAGGCAAGATGCTTTTTGTACAAGCTGGTATTTGTAGCCCTGAAGCAGCATCTGGGAAGAATCTGGATAGTTGGTCAGTTCTGCCAAAATTTCCAAGAGTTTGAATGAATGTGGACCTCATGACAGTTAGCAATTGAAAAATGATTGTCTTGTGTTAAATTTCTTCTCTATTTCACACCTAAAAACACGAAAGAGAAGAAACCAGAAGAGGGTTAATATGTGACCAGTCAGGCAAGAAGTTCATGAACCCCATTCCCTGTGTAGATCCTTCTCTGGGTGTCCCTCAAAGCTCAACAAATTTTATCATCCAGTGTTACCCCTCAGGAGCCTTCAGAAGAACTCCCAGGAGTTGGACTCCTGACTACAACCCCAGGCAATGGCCAAGGCCCAACAGAGTGAAATAGTATTCCTTGAATATTGAGTTTTTTAGACCAGGCCTTTAGAATTCAACTCAGCTAGGGGTGTGCCTGGGTGGCTCAGATGGTTAAGCGTCTGCCTTCAGCTTGGGTCATGATCCCAGCGTCCTGGGATCAAGCCCCACATCGGGCTCCTGGCTCAGCGGGAAGCCTGCTTCTCCCTCTCCCTCTGCCTCTCTCCCTGCTCATGTTCTCTCTCTCTCTCTGTATCTCTGTGTCTCAAATGAATAAATAAAATCTTTTTTAAAAATTTAAAAAAAAATAGAATTCAACTCAGCTAGCATTCACTCAATGCCAACCATGTACCCAGCAAACAAATAAGCACTGGTTTACCCCCAGACTCTGCTCTGGCTACCCTCTGGGATTTTTCTTGAAGTCACTATCAAAGACTACAAAACGCTAAGTGTTCCTAACCAGTCCACAGAAAGCCAGATCAGTCTGTTCTCTATCTGGAGTTTTGGAGGGTGGGTAAATAAGTTTTGCCTAATACTCTTTCCACCCAAGGAATTATTTTTTAAACTTAAAATGTTTCCTTCTATGCTATATAGTAGAAAAAATGTTAACTTTAAAGTCAAATACATCAGTTCATATCATGGTCCTGCCACTTATGATCAGGGTACTTTGGAAAATGCACACTCTTTATTCCTAGCCAACTTTTTAGCCTCAAATCCCCTCTCTAGTCTTCCCTCTAGTGAATTGACCTAGTCTGTCTAAAATTTAAGAATACCAGCTTGATTTTTCACCTCTAGAAGAGCTACTCCAGTGACCAAAGTGAGAGAAAGTAAGGGCTTATTTCCTGTCAAGTTTTAGTGATAATTTATTCAACTTTCCATTTATGTTGCCAATTATTCTCCTGTTCTTAATCCTATGAAAAAGGGTGGATAGAGGGATTTATTCTGTGGTTACCCTAATGTGCTAGTTGATCAACCATGTCCTTTTGCCCTAAATTCCCTTTGGAAGTTCAAAGAAAGGAATTTGTGAACAATCAGTAAATGAATTAATATATGTGGAATATTTTAAACTATGCTTGATACATAGTAAACACTGTATAGGAGCTGATCATTAAAAACAGCTCTGACCTATGGCTTGAACTTGGAAAAAGTTTGTTCCACCAAAGCCATTTTTTAGTCAGTCTTCTAGGTCAGCAGCTGGTCCCACCATTTAGGTCCCACCATTAGGTCCCACCAATGGTCCCACCATTCTAGGTCAGCATGGTCCCACCATGTCACTTCCCCTTTGCAATGATTGCATGAGACACAGAGGAGCTATTTTTGTATCCTGTGCCGTCTGGTATTTGTCCCCATCCATCCCTAGGAGAGCCCCATGCACTATGAGTTTCCCATTCCTTTAGGATTTGTTTCTTCTACCTTCAAAGGGTATACTGTTATTCCTTTCTCAGAGCATGGTTAGGATGTCTTTTCATGGATACTCAAGAAGTTGATAGGGAATTGAGTAGAGCAGACTGGGTTTCCCTTCTTGTGCCTTTCTGAACTCCCTTCATCTCTAAAAGTTTTCCCCTCATTAAAAATGGACTGTCAAAAGTAAGTCCAGAGATCATGGGCCCATCATCTCTACTTTCTCCTCTCATAAGAGAAACTATGGAGATTTTCACAGGATTTCCTTCCGAGGGCTACTAGTTAATCTGTAGTTTATAGTTCTATTTTCAAAGAGCTAATGATATCTGTTAAATATTTACTAAATTCTTATTATATATACCTGTAAACAAAACAAAGGATCTTATATTCTATCTACTTGGGTGAGACAAATGATAAACAATTTGATATATTTGCCAGGTGGTCATAAGTGCTCTGAAGAAAAATAAAACAAGGTAAGGGATTGTCATCTTATAGAAGATGATATTAATACAACATCATATCATATCATATCATATTTAGTCAAAAAAGTAAATAAATTAAGGGTGCAGGCCATGGTGGATATCTTGGGGAAGAACTGCTCCAAGAATATTGAACAGCAAAGGCCCTGAGGCAGAAGTTTTTTGACATGTTGAACAGCAAAGAGGCCAAAGTGGCCAGGGTTGAATGAGCAAGCAGGACCATTTACTCCATTTCTTTTCTCAAAGGGAATAGCAGTAACACATAGGTTAAGCTCATTTAAAAAGAGATGTGAAATGAGACCGTTGGAGGGCCCACAGAACAGAGAGAGGTAGTGGATTCTTCCTACCACAGTAATTGCCAATATTTCCACATTAAAGCCTGTCTTCAAGGTTTGCATCTGTAGGCCAGCTTTGGGGAAGATGTTGCAATCCGTGTTGACTATAGGTTTATAAAGGCCATGTTTTAATTTTGGAGAGGATGCACAACAGGAAGTGTCCTCTCTGTTTTTCTAGACTTTTCTCATTTAGAGAGAGTGTGAATTTAAGCCTAACAAGCATCTTCTCTGAGCTCTGCCTACTGGCACATTGGCAGAGCTGGTCTCAAAAGGCTCCCAGCCAGTGCCTTAGTCTATTTGGTGGAGACAGGGACTATAGACCGCATCCTGTCCAGGTAAATTTGGAAGTTCTCATTACAAACCCTACAGGTTGGTGAGCCCATACCCATCTTGGGGCCTGGGTAATTCCTTAAAGAGCAGGCTGTGAGGAAGAAGCTTTGTAAATGATAAATGAATAATTTGTGTAACTGGAAGAGGGAAATAAAATCATTTAATCTGGCAGAGACCTTAAAGAGCCAACAAGTTCACATCCCCTGATTTGCATAGCACATAACCACTTCACCCCTTATTGTTCTGATCTCCACTTCCCTCCTGCCCCAGCTCCTTATCACCCTTATCCAAGGAAATATGGGTTTAAGTCCTTTTTAGGATTGCTAATAGAATAGTTATCATTTATTGAGTGTTTAATATGTTGAAACTATGCTCTTTACATATATTTTCTTATTTATCATTACAACAACCCTATGAAGTAGATGGTATTATTATCCTCATTTTGCAACTGTTTGCAAAATGCAAACTGAGCCTCAAGTGTCAGGCTCATATAGTTTAAGTACCTTGCCTGAGGTTGCTTAGCTAGTAAGTGGTAAAGCCCCAACACAACTGATTCTGACTCAAAGCTGACTCTGATCTCTATGTTATGCTTTCTTTTCCCAATTACAGTTGGAGAAAGAATAAGTGAGAATGGGCTCTATTATTTAATGGCCTTGAGGGGCCTGGCAGCCAAGATTCATTTATTAATTCTGAAAACTGCCAGTGAGCCGCTACCTTTTGTCTGGTGCCCTAGTAGAGCTCTTGCTTCTAAAGATGAATGAGACAAAAATCTTTACCGTCAGGAAACTCATGATACTGGCAGAGAATTTGGACCAACTAACACTCAGGATATAGTATAATAACTACTATGATGAAGATTATATATATATATATATATATAAAATTAGATGCTATGGGAGCACGTGGAAGGGGAATATATCTTTGGGAGTCAGAGAAGGCTTCATACACTGGGTAATGAATGATTTGAGTCCTGAAAGTTAAAGAGTGGATTAATTAAGGTATAGGCCAACATCCTGTAACAAAGAGGACCACAAATTCAGTGACATATATAACATAGAGAAAAGTTCATTTCTCTCATGGAGAAGACCAGAGGTAAACAGTCCAAAATTTGTGGGGCAGCTCTGTTATCCTCACCACTTGGCCTCAATCTCTGGGTCCTAGACATTGTACTACCCAAAGAGAGGGGGAAAAGGAGACAGAATGGAACAAAGACAATTTCTTTATAAAAACATGATCCAGAAGTTTACATACATCATTTTCACTTGTATTCTATTACCTAAAACTTAAGTACATGGTCTTACCTAGTTGCAAGGGAGGCTAGAAAATGTAGGCATGGGTACCCAGCTAAAACTCAGTGACTTCTATAAGTAAAAGCAAGAAGAGAGGATAGACACTAAGAAGCAATTAGCAGTCTCTGCCATAAGGAGGAAAGGTGTTATAAGCACAGAGAATTCTGTATACATGAAGGAGTGAGAACACATGATATGTAAAGAACTATAATAATTCAGTATGGCTGTAGTAGAGTATGAATATAGAAATAGTGGAAGATGAGACTGGAGATTGCAGGCAGTGACCAGATTATGGAACACCTTGTCTGCTAAGGAATTTAGAATTTATCCCAAAGATAGTGTGGGGTCACTGAAATATTTTAAGCAGAGGAGTAGCATGATTATATTTTGAATTTATACAGGTCCCTCAATCCATACTTTGTAGACATATTAAAGGAAGAAGTGACAGGAGGCATAGAGAAACAGGAGACCATTGTAGTAATATTAGAGAGACATGATGAGACATGAAACCAAGGCAATGGCAGTGAACAGAGAGGACATATTAGATTAAAGAAGTATAACTGATAGAACTTGGTGATTAAATGGATGTGGGGTGTGAGAGAGAGGGAGGATACAAGGATAATAACGTCCAGATTTCTGGCTTGGATATTAGCATTGTTTTTGAGTAATAAACAGTTATAAGGAAAGAATTAAATGTGTTTAATTTTCAGAATATTGAGGTTGAGATATCCAAATGGCATCTTTTGAGCAGGCAATTAGATATACTGGTATAGAAATTATTAGAGAAAACTAGTAGCTCAAACCATGAGAGTGAATTGAAGTGTGGAGAGAGAGAGAGAATGAGTCTAGATAAGTGAGATCATTAGAGGACTGAAAACATAATTTGGGGGAAGATCAACATTTAGGAAGAGCCAGTGAAAGAGACTGGGCAGTATTCGGAGAGGTATGTTTATTCAGAAAGGTAAAGTTTACCCATTTTAGGCTACATTTTTAGAACAGGAATGTCAACTCTGTCAAATGCTGAAGCAAAGTCAAAATAAGAATTGAAAAGGGACCATTGGATTTGGCAGTTAGGAGGTTAGTGGTAATCATTGTGAAAACAGTTACAAGAGTGGTATGGGCAGAGACCAGGTTGAGGAACAAATGGGATATGAAAAAGTGGAGGCCAGGGGATTGTGGAATGACATCAGCTAGATGGCAGTATAGGAATTTCTAGCACCAGTCCGTTCCCAGCAGCATAAATTTGAACAGTTTTCTACATGCAAAAATATCTTCACAAGAGCTAAGGAATCCTGGTGAGGGATTACAACACCTGGGTGAAGCACAGAAATAAGAAAAGACACGCCAAGGAGGAAAGATAGTCACATTATCCCTGTCACCCCTCCCCCAATCCTTGACAGCCCAATGCAGAGATAGAAACCCTCCCCGTGGGGAGAGTAAAGTGAGCACCTGACTTCACCATGGACCCAACTGCTGGCCCTCCCCAGGACCAGGTCAGTTCCTGCAGGTCTGGGTGTTTTCCATAGCCCTAGTGTCCTGGTGGGCTCCTGAAAACCCAGTCCCCTGCCCCACCCAGGTGTCCTCCAGCTTCTGTGGTCCCAGGCAGCTCTTGTAGCCCCAGAAAGTTCCCACAGCATCAGGCCCAGCAGGTTCTTATGAACCCAAGTCCTCAAGCCACACCAGCATCACCCAGATCCCATGCCCTTAGGGAGCTCCCAAGGCATCAGGCTAAGGGTGGGCTGCCACAAACCAGGCTTCTGGCCCACCCCGCTGTCAGCCAGCCCCCATGTCACCAGGCTCCTGGTGGGCTCCAGTGTGCACAGACTCTTGGCTGATTCCAGAACTGGCCAGCTTCCACAGAACTAGTCTTTAGACCAGGTCCCACAGACCCAGACTCCTGGCCTGTTTCAACACCAGGATTGCCCCTGTGGCTCAGGCTCCATGTAGGCTCCTGTGGACCCCGCTTCCTGGTCTACCTCAGTGCTAGGCCAACACCTGCAGCTTCAGCCTATAGGCTAACTCTCATGGACCCAGGCTCCTTGTCTGCCCAGACCAGGCCAGACCTCATAGACCCAATCTCCAGGCTGGCCCCCAAGGCCCCAGGTTACAGGTCAACTTCCATGGCCCTAGGCTCCAGGCTTACTTTAGTAGCAGGCCAGCCCCCATGGCCCTAGCCTCCAGGCCAGTTCCTATGAAACCAGGCTCTTAGCCCACCCAGTATCATGCCAGTTCCTGTGGACCAAGATGCCAGACCCACCCCAGTAATCTCCTGAGCCTAGTGAGCCCCCATGGACCCAGGTCCAGGTTTAGGTTCACCCACACAAACTCAGATTACAGGTCCATCACCACAGACTCAAACACCAGGCCCACACCAGTGAATCCAAGCTCCGCCCCCTTGGGCATCAGGCCTGCTCATCTACTCACCCAGGCACCAGACATACCTGTCCAGGAACTCCAGTCACAAGCCTCCCCAAAGACACCACCAGATGGCCCACTCAGAATCTCAGAATGAGCTAATTGCTGAAGGCTTCTGCCTGCTGAAGCCAGTTTATAAAGACTGGAACAGATGCCTACTTGGACACATGCACAGACACAAATGGGCAAGGACACAAGGATCATGAATAATGAAGGAAACATGACACCATCAAAGGAAACTAATAAAGCTCCAATAACTGACCCTAAAGAAATGAAGATCCAGGAATTGTTGATAAGGAATTGAGAATAATCATCTTAAAGAAATTAGGTGAACTATAAGAAAACACAGATAGACAACTAAATGAAATTAGAGGAAAAATACATGAACAAAATGAGAAGTTCAACAAAGAAATAAAAACCATTAAAAAAAAAGCAAATTCTAGAGTTCAAGAAACAGTGACTGAAGAATTCAATAGAGAGCTTCAGCATTATACTTGACCAAACAGAAGAAAGATTTAGTGAATTAGAAGACAGGCCATTTATGAGAAAATTGGACAGCCACATACAGAAGAATGAAACTGGACCATTTTCTTACACCACACACAAAACAAACTCAAAATGGATGAAAGACCCAAATGTGAGATAGGAGTCCATCAAAATCCTAGAGGAGAACACAGGTAGCAACCTCTTCGACCTCAGCCACAGCAACTTCTTCCTAGAAACATTGCCAAAGGCAAGGGAAGCAAGGGCAAAAATGACTTATTGGGACGTCATCAAGATAAAAAGCTTTTGCACAGCAAAGGAAACAGTCAACAAAACCAACAGAATGGGAGAAGATATTTGCAAATGACATACCAGATAAAGGGCTAGTATCCAAAATCTATAAAGAACTTACCAAACTCAACACCCAAAGAACAAATGATCCAATCAAGAAATGGGCAGAAGACATGAACAGACATTTTTCCAAAGAAGACATCCAAATGACCAAAAGACACACAAAAAAGTGCTCCACATCGCTCGGCATCAGGAAAATCCAAATCAAAACTTCAGTGAGATACCACCTCACACCAGTCAGAATGGCTAAAATTAACAAGTCAGGAAATGACAGATGTTGGCGGGGATGTGGAGAAAGGGGAATCCTCCTACACTGTTGGTGGGAATGCAAGCTGGTGCAGCCACTCTGGAAAACAGTATGGAGGTTCCTCAAAAAGTTTAAAATAGATCTACCCTATGACCCAGCAATTGCACTACTATTTACCCCAAAGATACAAATGTAGTGATCTGAAGGGGTATGTGCACCCCAATGTTTATAGCAGCAATGTCCACAATAGCCAAACTATGGAAAGAGCCAAGATGTCCACCACCAGATGAATGGATAAAGAAGAGGTGGTATATATATATATATATGTATATATCTATATACACATATATACATATACACAATGGAATATTATGCAGCCATCAAAAAACCCCGAAATTTTGCCATTTGCAACAATGTGGATGGAAGTAGAGGGTATTATGCTGAGCGAAATAAGTCAGTCAGAGAAAGACATGTATCATATGACCTCACAGATATGAGGAATTCTTAATCTCAGGAAACAAATTGAGGGTTGCTGGAGTGGGGGGGTGGGAGGGATGGAGTGGCTGGGTGATAGACATTGGGGAGGGTATGTGCTATGGTGAGCGCTGTGAATTGTGTAAGACTGAAGAATCACAGACCTGTACCTCTGAAACAAATAATACATTATATGTTAAAAAAAATAAAGAAGATAGTAGGAAGGGAAAAATGAAGGGGGGAACATCGGAGGGGGAGACAAACCATGAGAGACTATGGACTCTGGGAAACAAACTGAGGGTTCTCGAGGGGAGGGGGGGAGGGGGATGGGTTAGCCTGGTGATGGGTATTAAAGAGGGCACGTATTGAATGGAGCACTGGGTGTTATACGCAAACAATGAATCATGGAACAATACATCAAAAACTAATGTATGGTGATTAACATAACATAATAAAATAAAAAAAGACAGGCCATTTAAAATCATACATTTAGGGGCGCCTGGGTGGCTCAGTTGGTTAAGCGACTGCCTTCGGCTCAGGTCATGATTCTGGAGTCCCTGGATCGAGTCCCGCATCAGGCTCCTTGCTCAGCGAGGAGTCTGCTTCTCCCTCTGACCCTCCTCCCTCTCATGCTCTCTCTCTCTCAAATAAATAAATAAAATCTTTAAAAAAAAATAAAATAAAAATAAAATCATACATTTAGAGGAACAAAAAGAAAATAAAATGAAAAAGAATAAAGATATGATAAAGATTTTTGTGATCCATTAAAAGAAACAATCTGTGAATTATTGAAGTCCTAGAAATCCCAGAAAGAGAAGATTAGGAGAAACCTTATTTAAAGAAATAATGGCTGAATATCCAAAGGCAAAAAGACTGTCTCTTCAAAAAATTGTATCGGGAAAAGTGGTCAGCTGCATGGAAAAGAATGAAACTGGACCACTTTCTTACACCATGCACAAAAATGAACTCAAAATGGATTAAAGACCTAAATATGAGACCTGAAACCCTAAAAATCCTAGAAGAGAGCACATGCAGTAATGTCTCTGACATCAGCCATAGCAACATTTTTCTAGATATGTCTCCTGTTACAAGGGAAATAAAAGCAAAAATAAACTATTGAGACTACATCAAAAAAGAATAAAAGAAAAAAACTTCTGCACAGCTGAGGATACAAACAACAAAACTAAAAGGCAACCTACTGAATGGGAGAAAATATTTGCAAATGACATATCTGTTTAAGGGTTAGTATCCAAAATATATAAGGAACTGATGCAACTCACACCCCAAAATAAATCCAATTAAAAATGGGTATAAACATGAACAGACATTTCTACAAAGAAGATATCCAGATGGCCAACAGACACATGAAAAGATGCTCATCATCAGAGAAATGCAAATCAAAATTACAAGGAGATATCACCTCACACCTGTCAGAGTGACTAAAATCAAAAACACAAGAATCAGCAAGTGTTGGTGAGGATGTGGAGAAAAAAGAACACATGTGAACTGTTGGTAGGAATGCAAACCTGTGCAGCCACTATGGAAAACAGTATGGAGTTTCCTCTAAAACTTAAAAGTAGAACTACCCTATGATCCAGTAATCTCACCACTGGGTATTTACCCAGAAATACAAAGCACTAATTCAAAGGGCTACATGCACCCCTATGTTTATAGCATTATTTACCATAGCGAAATTATGGAAGCAGCCCAAGTGTCCATTGGTAGATGAATGGATAAAGAAGATGTGGTATATAAATGGAATTGAGTATTGTTCAGCCATAAAAAAGAAATGAAATCTTCCCATTTGCAATGACAAGGATGGAGCTAGGGAGTATAATGCTAAGCGAAATAAGTCAGTCAGAAAAAGGCAAATGCTGGGGCGCCTGGGTGGCTCAGTCATTGAGCGTCTGCCTTTGGCTCAGGTCATGGTCCTAGGGTTCTGGGATTGAGCCCCGCATCAGGCTCCCTGCTCCATGGGAAGCCTGCTTCTTCCTCCCCCACTCCCCCTGCTTGTGTTCCCTTTCTCACTGTGTCTCTCTCTGTCAAAATAAAAATCTAAAAAAAAAAAAAGACAAATGCCATTATTTCACTCATATGTGGAACTTAAGAAACAAAACAAATGAGTGAAGGAAAAAAAGAGAGAGAGATACGCACAAACCAAGCAACAGACTCTTAACTATAGAGAACAAACTGATGATTACTAGAAGGGAGGTGAGTGGAGGTGGGTGAGATAAGTGATGGGGATTAAGGAGGGCACTTCTCATGATCAGCACTGGGTGATGTATGGAATTGTTGAATCACTATATTGTACACCTCAAACTAATATAACAGTGTATGTTAAGTATACTGGAATTAAAATTAAAAAAAAAAAAAAGGACTGAGAACTTCTCAAATCTGGGGAGATATTTATGAAGCTAGCAAGTGCTTCAAAATTTCAACCTGAAACAGTCTTCTCCAAGACATCATGTAAAATGAAAAAAAGAATTTTCAAAGCACTAAGAGGGAAAGAAAAAAATACATATAAGGGAACTTTATAAGGCTATTGGCAGATTTCCCACAGATGTCTTTCAGGCTAAGAGAGTGTTGGTTGATATATGCAAAATGTGGAAGGAATAAAACTGCCAACCAAGAATATTTTACCTGGAAAAGTCATCTTTACAGAATGGGTGAAGATATTTGCAAATGACATACCAGATAAAGGGCTAGTATCCAGGATCTATAAAGAGCTTACCAAACTCAACACCCAAAGAACAAATAATCCAATCAAGAAATGGGCAGAAAACATGAACAGACATTTTTCCAAAGAAGACATACAAATGCCTAGCAGACACATGAAAAAATGCTCCACATCACTCGGCATCAGGGAAATCCAAATCAAAACCACATTGAGATACCACCTCACACCAGTCAGAATGGCTAAAATTAACAAGTCAGAAAATGACAGATGTTGGCGAGGATGCGGAGAAATGGGTACCCTCCTACACTGTTGGGAATGCAAGCTGCTACAGCCACTCTGGAAAACAGTATGGAGGTTCCTCAAGAAGTTAAAAATAGAGTTACCCTATGACCCAACAATTGTACTACTAGGTATTTACCCCAAAGATACAGATGTAGTGATCCAAAGGGGCACCTGCACCCCAATGTTCATAGCAGCAATGTCCACAATAGCCAAATTGTGGAAGGAACCAAGATGTCCTTCCCATAGATAAATGGAGTAAGAAGATGTGCTAATGATGTTATATATTCGGCTAAATGAACATAATAAAAATAATAAAATAAAAATAAAATAAGATGTGGTTCATATATACAATGGGATATTACTCAGCCATCAGAAAGGATGAATACCTACCATTTACAACAATGTGGATGGAACTGGTGGGAATTATGCTAAGTGAAATAAGTCAATCAGAGAAAGATAATTGTCATATGCTTTCACTCATAATGTGGAATATAAGAAATAGTGCAGAGGATCATAGGGGAAGGAAGGGAAAACTGAATGGGAGTAAATCAGAGAGGGAGAGAAACCATGAGAGACTCTTGCCTCTGGGAAACAAACTGAGGGTTGTGGAAGGGGAAGTGGGTGGGGGGGATGGGGCAACTGGGGGATGGGCATTAGGGAGGGCGTGTGATAGGATGAGCATTTGTTGTTACACACAACTGATGAATTATCGAGCACTACATCTAAAACTAATGATGTACTATATGTTGTCTAATTGAATTTAAATTTAAAAAAGAAGAAGATGGGTTTATATATATAATGGAATATTACTCAGCCATCAAGAAGGATGAATACCTACCATTTACATCGACGTGGATGTAACTGGAGGGTATTATGCTGAGTAAAATAAGTCAATCAGAGAAAGACAATTATCACATGGTTTCACTCATATGTGAAATATAAGAAACAGGGCAGAGGATCATAGGTATGGGAGGGAATAAATGAATGGGAAGTCATCAGAGAGGGAGAAAAACCATGAGAGACAGATGGAGGGTTGCTGGAGGGGAGGTGGGTGGGAGAATGGGGTAATTGAGTGATGGGCATTAAGGAGGGCACATGATATGATGAGCACTGGGTATTATACACAACTGATGAATGATTGAATACTACATCTGAAACCAATGATATACTGTATGTTGGCTAATTGAATTTAAATAAAATTTTAAAAAGGCTAAAAAAAAGAAAAGTCATCTTTCAGAAATGAAGGAGAGTTAAAGACTTTACCAAACAAACAAAAGCTGTGGGAGTTCAGCAACTCTAGACCTGCTTTACGGGAAATACTGAAAGGAATTCTTCAAGCTGAAATGAAATGCCACTAATTAGTAATATAAAAATATATGAAAATGTAAAATCTACTAGTAAAGGTAAGTATATACTCAAATTCAGAATACTCTAATACTGTAATATGGTAGTATGTTAACTATGTAACCCTAGTGTAAATGTTAAAGTACAAAAGTGTTAAAAAAAAAACTAGGTACAATAATTTTTTAATAGGTACGCAATATAAAAAGAGGTAAATTTTGACATCAAAAACAAAATATGGGAAGAGGTGTAAAATGGTAGAGGTTTTGTGTGTGATCAAAGGTAAGTTGTTATCAACTTAAAAGATATTTTTGTTTATGGAAGCCTCATGGTAACCACAAAGAAAAAACAAAGTAGATACACAAAAGATAAAGAGAAAGGAATCAAAACATACCAGTACAGAAATGATCACTTCACTAGAAGAAAGACAGCAGAGAAGAGGAAAGGAACAGTAGAATTGCAAAAGAGCCAGAAAACAATTATTAAGATAGAATTAGTAAATCTTTACCTATCAATAATTATGTAAATGTAAATGTATTAAAATTTTCAATCAAAAGGCATAGAGTGCCAAATAGATTAAAAATAAGACCCAGTAATATGCTGCCTAAGAGTGACTCAGCTCAGCTTTAAGGGCACACATAGGCTCAAAATAAAGGGATGGAAAAAGATAATACCATGCAAATGGAAACCAAAAGAAAGCAGGAATAGTTTACTTATATGAGACAAAGTAAACTTTAAGCCAAAGACTGTAACAAGAGACAAAGAAGGTCATTATATAATGATAAAGTAGTCTAGTTTTCAAGAGGATGTAACAATTGTAAGAATATATGCACCCAACATTAGAGCACTAAAATAAAGTAAATAAATTAAGATCTGAAGGGAGAAATAGACAACAAAAAATAATAGTAGGGGAATTTGATACCCCACATTCAACAATGCATCCAGACAGAAAATCAATAAAGAAATATTGGACTTGAACTAAACCTCAGACCAAATGAACCTAACAAACATTTATAGAACACTGCATCCAACAGCAACAGAATGCACATTCTTCTCAAGTGCGCGTGGAACTTTCTAAAACATAGATCATATGCTAGGTCACAAAACAAGCCTTAGCAAATGTATGAAGATTGAAATCATACCAAGTATCTTTTTTGACCAGAATGATATGAAACTAGGCATTAATAACAGGAGGAAAACTGGAAATTCACAAATATGTGGTAGTTAAACAACACACTCTTGAACAACCAGTGGGTCGAAGAAGAAATCAAAAGGGAAATAAAGAAATATTTTGAAATAAATGAAAATGGAAAAACAGTGTATCAAACTTATGGGATGCAGCACAGCAGTTTTAAGAGGGAATTTTATACTGATAAACACCCACTTTAAGACAAAAGAAAGATGACACCCAAGTCTCAACTCAGCCTTCATGCTGCTGGAGCTGGCCAGCTGCCTGCATGCTCCACATGTGCAGTGCCCACCACCCACGCACTTAATTATTTGATTTTCCACTGTGGCTGGTGAAACAGGAACTCTTCTAGGCACTGTATGATCTTAGGTAATTAATCCCTTTAATTCAGTTTTGTGGTTCCTTCCTCACACGTAAGTATTAATCACTACTCAGCTAAAGTGTTAAAGAGGACCCCCCTGCAGTTCTCCAGAGCCCTTTGTGCAGCTATCTTCTCTCTGATATTTTGCCCTGAAAAATTATCTTTCTTGCCCTCTCCATACCTGCAACTCAGTATCTTCAACTTAAGCAGACTGATGGGCTCCCCCTGAGCTTCCCTCCATATATTATGGCTTGCAGACTCTCTCCACACTGTAAGCTGGGAATATCATGAGGCTCACCTCATTTCTTTTTCCTGTCTCTCATAGATCACTGTCTTTCATTACCAGATTTCCAGTGCCTTGAAACCCATTGTTATGTGTATTTTTTCTAGTTTTTAAATTATTACTTGCAGAAGATGTAAACCTAATACCTTTAGTCCTATCTTGGCTAGAAGTGGAAGTAGCTATTATAATCTTTTCAGAGGACAGTTTGGCCTTTTATGTCAGTATTTTAAATGTGTTTTTCTTTGACCCAGCAATTCCAGTCAGTCTTCTAGTTGCTGGAGATATAGCAGTGAACATGATAATGTACTTCCATATAGCTTACAATAGATTAGAGCGGCTGACACAAAAACAGAAAAATAAATAATTACAATATGTCTTGTTAGGAAGTAATAAGAAATGCTAAGGAGAAAAAAAAGGAAGGGGGATAGGAGGCATTGCATACAGGGAGGTATGTAAAAATTTTAGATACATTCACTTGGAAGACTCACTGAGAGGAATATATTTGATCATAGCCTACTGAAATTAAGAGAGCAAACTATATGGATATCTGGAGGAAGAGCACTCCAGGTAGATGAAACACTCAGTGCATAGGCCCTGATGTGTTTGATAAATAGCAAGGGATATTCTTAACTCCTATAGTGCATAAACATATACTCACAAAGTGGTAGTTATTTAGAATATTATTACTATAGGTTGTGAAACTGTATGGCCTTAGCTGACAGCTACTATGTCATATTCTCTCTTTTCTATGCCATGAGACATTGAGACATGCCCTGCTTTCTATCATTGTTCAGCTTTTACAGAAGGTTTCCTTGTGTTCCCAGTCATGTAATTTTTGTGACTTTGCAGCCTGATATTGGTCTCTGGCATTTCTCTTTGCACTAATCATCAGGGTTGATTTCATTTTTGCACTACACAGTTGTCCCCTTCTTCCCTCACCATGTGTGTGTCCTCCCAAAATGTGTGCACTCTGGCCAACAGCTGAATCTCCCCCAGAGACAAGAAAGATTTTCAAATACATATGACACTATATAAAAATTGTAATCATTAGGAGTACCTGGTTGGCTCAGTCAGTTAGGTATCTGACTCTTGATCTCGGTTTGGGTCTTGATCTCAGGGTCGTGAGTTCAAACCCCATGTTGGGCTCTGTGCTGAGCATGGACGCTGCCTAAAAAAATTTTGTAATGATAGCTTCTCCCTCATTTGTCCAGCACTTTTTACAATGATAAGACATTTTCTTTTCGCCCTTTCTTTTTTGAATAAGTAATGCTACATGGTATGAAATTTTAGAAGATCAAAATGATATAGGAGTGAGAAATAAGTTTCCTCCATCCTTTCCTCAGCCACTCATTATTCCTGTCTTGAAGCAAACAATTTAACCAATTTCTTTGGTATCCTTTCAGAAACATTGGGTGCATTTTAGTAACCCTCCACACCCCACCCCTACCCATACAGTGTACCTTGACTACCTTTTTACTTGATTCTCATCACACCCTCTGAGGTACATGGTGCTCTCCCCATATTACAGATGAGGAATCTAAAGCTCAGAGATAGGAGGTGACTTGCCTAAGGTTTTACAGGCAGTAAGTGGAAATCCAGGACTGTGCAGTTTTTGTCTGCATTCTTTCCTCCACGCTGTGAAGTGCCAGATCCTGTGTCTTAAACATGATAGGCGACTTCTAAACACTTGCTGGTAGCTAGAGTGATTTTAAAAATCCCAATTCCTTTAGTCATATTAGAATTGCTCTGTCAGACTCTAGGCAGGTAGGCATCAACTGGTAGTTCGCATTAGGGAGACAAAAACTCGATCTTTCTAATTGTTTCCTGAAAATATTCTCCTTTTACAGATCTATTCAGGTCCACCTGAGGAAAGTGCTACACCCCCAGTGCCTCCACCTCGAGTGACAGCAAGAAGGCACAAACCAATCACAATTTCAAAACGCTTGCTGCGGGAAAGAACAGTTTTTTATACTTCTTCCCTGGATGAAAGTGAAGGTCAGTACTGAGGTATATCCTTAGCTTCTTAATAGAATTAGAAGTGACTAGATTGCTGCAATCTGATGAGAAAACTTCACAGATGAGGAGTTGCTTCTTATGGATGAGCAAAGAAAGTGGTTTCTTTTTTTTTTTTTTTTGAGCTTTCTTAAGTCTTTATTATTGTATCACATTAATATTTAGGTATTTTGACTTTTTTTGTTATGTTAAACACCATACATTACATCATTAGTTTTTGATGTAGTGTTCCATGATTCATTGTTTGCATATAACACCCAGTGCTCCATGCAGAATGTGCCCTCCTCAATACCCACCACCAGGCTAACCCATCCTCCCACCCCCTCCCCTCTAGAACCCTGTTTGTTTTTCAGAGTCCACCGTCTCTCATGGTTCGTCTCCCCCTCTGATTTCCCCCCTTCATTCTTCCCCTCCTGCTATCTTCTTCTTCTTTTTTTTTTTAAATATTAAGAGACGAACCATGAGAGACGGTGGACTCTGAAAAACAAACAGGGTTCTAGAGGGGAGGGGGTGGGAGGATGGGTTAGCCTGGTGGTGGGTATTGAGGAGGGCACATTCTGCATGGAGCACTGGGTGTTATATGCAAACAATGAATCATGGAACACTACATCAAAAACTAATGATGTAATGTATGGTGTTTAACATAAGAATAAAAAATATATATATAATGTATTATTTGCTTCAGAGGTACAGATCTATGATTCAACAATCTTGTACACTTCACAGCACTCACCATAGCACATACCCTCCCCAATGTCTATGACCCAGCCACCCCATCCCTCCCAACCCCCACCACTCCAGCAACCCTCAGTTTGTTTCCTGAGATTAAGAATTCCTCATATCAGTGAGGTCATATGATACATGTCTTTCTCTGATTGACTTATTTCACTCAGCATAATCCCCTCCAGTTCCATCCATGTTGTTGCAAATGGCAAAATTTCATTCTTCTTGATGGCTGCATAATATTCCATTGTATATATATACCACACCTTCTTTATCCATTCATCTGTTGATGGACATCTTGGCTCTTTCCATAGTTTGGCTATTGTGGACATTGCTGCTATAAACATTGGAGTGCACGTACCCCTTTGGATCCCTACATTTGTATCTTTGGGGTAAATAACCAGTAGTGCAATTGCTGGATCATATGGTAGCTCTATTTTCACCTTTTTGAAGAACCTCCGTACTGTTTTCCAGAGTGGCTGCACCAGCTTGCATTCCCACCAAAGTGGAGGAGGATTCCCCTTTCTCCGCATCCTCGCCAACATCTGTCGTTTCCTGACTTGTTAATTTTAGCCATTCTGACTGGTGTGAGGTGATATCTCATTGAGGTTTTCATTTGGATTTCCCTGTTGCCAAGCGATGTTGAGCATTCATGTGTCTGTTGGCCATGTGGATGTCTTCTTTGGAAAAATGTCTGTTCATGTATTCTGCCCATTTCTTGATTGGATTATTTGTTCTTTGGGTGTTGAGTTTGATAAGTTCTTTATAGATTTTGGATACTAGCCCATTATCTGATATGTCATTTGCAAATATCTCCTCCCATTCTGTCGGTTGTTTTTTGGTTTTGTTGACTGTTTCTTTTGCTGTGCAAAAGCTTTTTATCTTGATGAAGTCATTGGACATTCTTTCCTGCTTTGTCGAAGATTAGTTGACCATAGAGTTCAGGGTCCATTTCTAGGCTCTCTATTCTGTTCCATTGATCTATGTGTCTGTTTTTGTGCCAGTACCACACTGTCTTGATGATGACAGCTTTGTAATAGAGCTTGAAGTCCAGAATTGTGATGCCACCAGCTTTGATTTGCATTCCTCTGGCTATTCAGGGTCTTTTCCAGTTCCATACAAATTTTAGGATTTTTTGTTGCATTTCTTTGAAAAAAGTGGATGGTATTTTGATAGGGATTGCTTTAATTGTGTAGATTGCTCTAGGTAGCATTGACATCTTCACAATATTTGTTCTTCCAATCCATGAGCATGGAACGTTTTTCCATTTCTTTGTGTCTTCCTCAATTTCTTTCATGAGTATTTTATAGTTTTCTGAGTACAGATTCTTTGCCTCTTTGGTTAGATTTATTCCTAGGTATCTTATGGTTTTGGGTGCATTTGTAAATGGGATTGACTCCTTAATTTCTCTTTCTTCTGTCTTGTTGGTGGTGTATAGGAATGCCACTGATTTCTGTGCATTGATTTTATGTCCTGCCACTATACTGAATTCCTGTATGAGTTCTAGCAGTTTTGGGGTGGAGTCTTTTGGGTTTTCCACATAAAGTATCATATCATCTGCAAAGAGTGAGAGTTTGACTACTTCTTTGCCATCTTGGATGCCTTTTATTTCTTTTTGTTGTCTGGTTGCTGTGGCTAGGACTTCTAGTATTATGTTGAATAGCAGTGGTGATAGTGGACATCCCTACCATGTTCCTGACCTTAGGGGGAAAGCTCTCAGTTTTTCCCCATTGAGAATGATATTCACCGTGGGTTTTTCATAGATGGCTTTTATGATATTGAGGAATGTACCCTCTATCCCTATACTCTGAAGAGTTTTGATCAAGAAATGATGCTGTTTTTTGTCAAATGCTTTTTCTGCATCGATTGAGAGGATCATATGGTTCTTGTTCTTTCTTTTATTAATGTATTGTATCACATGGATTGATTTGTGGATGTTGAACCGACCTTGTAGTCCAGGGATAAATCCCACTTGGTGGTGGTGAATAATCCTTTTCATGTACTGTTGGATCCTATTGGCTAGTATTTTGGTGAGAATTTTTGCATCCATGTTCATCAGGGATATTGGTCTGTAATTCTCCTTTTTGATGGGGTCTTTGTCTGGCTTTGGGATCAAGGTAATGGTGGCCTCATTAAACAAGTTTGGAAGTTTTACTTCCATTTCTATATTTTGGAACAGTTTCAGAAGAATGGGTATTAATTCTTCTTTTAAATGTTTGGTAGAATTCCCCTGGGAAGCCATCTGGCCCAGGGCTCTTTGTTGAGAGATTTTTGATAACTGCTTCCATTACCTTAGTGGTTATAGGTCTGTTCAGGTTTTCTATTTCTTCCTGGTTCAGTTTTGGTAGTTGATACAGCTCTAGGAATGCATCCATTTCTTCCAGGTTATCTCATTTGCTGGCATATAGTTGCTCATAGTATGTTCTTATAATTGCTTGTATTTCTTTGGTGTTCGTCGTGATCTCTCCTCTTTCATTCATGATTTTATTTATTTGGGTCCTTTCTCTTTAAGGACCCGTGGCCAGGGGTTTATCAATCTTATTAATTCTTTCAAAGAACCAGCTCCTCGTTTCGTTGATCTGTTCTACTCTTCTTTTGATTTCTATTTCATTGATTTCTGCTCTGATCTTTATTATTTCTCTTCTCTTGCTGGGCTTAGGCTTTATTTGCTGTTCTTTCTCCAGCTCTTTAGGTGTAGGGTTAGGTTGTGTATTTGAGACCTTTCTTGTTTCTTGAGAAAGGCTTGTATTGCTATATACTTTCCTCTTAGGACTGTCTTTGCTGCATCCCAAAGATCTTGAACAGTTGTGTTTTCATTTTCATTGGTTTCCATGAATTTTTTTAAATTCTTCTTTAATTTCCTGGTTGACCCATTCATTCTCTAGTAGGATGCTCTTTAGCCTCCATGTATTTGAGTTTTTTCCGACTTTCCTCTTGTGATTGAGTTCAGTTTCAAAGCACTGTGGTCTGAAAATAGGCAGGGAATGATCCCAATCTTTTGGTACTGGTTGAGACCTGATTTGTGACCTAGGATGTAATCTATTCTGGAGAATGTTCCATGGGCACTAGAGAAGAATGTGTATTCTGTTGCTTTGGGATGGAATGTTCTGAATAGATCTGTGAAGTCCATTTGGTCCAGTGTGTCATTTAAAGTCTTTATTTCCTTGTTGATCTTTTGCTTAGATGATCTATCCATTTCTGTGAGGTGAGTGTTAAAGTCCGCTACTATTATTGTATTGTTGTTGATGTGTTTCTTTGCTTTTGTTTTTAATTGGCTTATATAATTGGCTGCTCCCATGTTAGGGGCATAGATATTTACAACTGTTAGATCTTGTTGGATAGACCGTTTAAGTATGATATAGTGTCCTTCCTCATCTCTTATTACAGCCTTTGTTTAAAATCTAATTTGTCTGATGTAAGGATTGCCACCCCAGCTTTCTTTTGGTGTCCATTAGCATGGTAAATGGTTTTCCACCCCCTCACTTTCAATCTGGAGGTGTCTGTGGGTTTATAATGAGTCTCTTGCAGACAGCATATTGATGGGTCTTGTTTTTTCATCCAGTCTGATACCCTATGTCTTTTGATTGGGGCATTTAGCCCACTTACATTCAGGGTAACTATTGAAAGATATGAATTTAGTGCCATTGTATTGCCTGTAAGTTGACTGTTACTGTATATTGTCTGCATTCCTTTCTGGTCTATGTTGCTTTTAGGCTCTCTCTTTGCTTAGAGGACCCCTTTCAAGATTTCCTGTAGGGCTGGTTTTGTGTTTGCAAATTCCTTTAGTTTTTGTTTGTCCTGGAAGCTTTTTTTTTTTTTTTAAAGATTTTATTTATTTATTTGAGACAGAGAGAATGAGAGACAGAGAGCATGAGAGGGAGGAGGGTCAGAGGGAGAAGCAGACTCCCTGCTGAGCAGGGAGCCCGATGCGGGACTCGATCCCGGGACTCCAGGATCATGACCTGAGCCGAAGGCAGTCGCTTAACCAACTGAGCCACCCAGGCGCCCCATCCTGGAAGCTTTTTATCTCTCCTTCTACTTTCAATGATATCCTAGCTGGATATGGTATTCTTGGCTGCATATTTTTCTCAGTTAGTGCTCTGAATATATCATGCCAGTCCTTTCTGGCCTGCCAGCTCTCTGTGGATAGGTCTGTTGCCAATCCAATGTTTCTACCATTGTAGGCTACAGATCTCTTCTCCCAAGCTGCTTTCAGGATTTTCTCTTTGTCTCTGAGACTCATAAGTTTTAGTATTAGATGGCGGGGTGTTGACCTATTTTTATTGATTTTGAGGGCAGTTCTCTGTGCCTCCTGGATTTTGATGCCTGTTTCCTTCCCCAAATTAGGGAAGTTCTCTGCTATAATTTCCTCCAATATACCTTCTGCCCCTCTCTCTCTTTCTTTTTCTTCTGGGATCCCAATTATTCTAATGTTGTTTCGTCTTATGGTATCATTTATCTCTCGAATTCTGTCCTTGTGATCTGTAGTTTTTTTCTCTCTCTTTTTCTCAGCTTCTTCATTTTCCATCATTTGGTCTTCTATATCACTAATTCTTTCTTCTGCCTCATTTATCCTAGCAGTTAGAGCCTCCATTTTTGATTGCACCTCATTAATAGCCTTTTTGATTTCGAGTTGGTTAGATTTTAGTTCTTTTATTTCTCCAGAAAGGGTTTCTCTAATATCTTCCATGCTTTTTTCAAGCCCAGCTTGAAAAAATCATCATTCTGAACTCTAGTTCTGACATTTTACTAATGTCCGTATTGATTAGGTCCCTTGCAGTCAGTACTTCCACTTGTTCTTTTTGTTGAGGTGATTTTTTCCATCTTGTCATTTTGTCCAGAGGAGAATAGATGAATGAGAGAACAACATGCTAACAGGGTAACAACGTCCCCAGAAAAATATACACTAAATAAATCAGAAGAGACCTGAAACTGGGGGAAAAGAAAGGGAAAGAAAGAAAGAAAAAAGAAAAAGATAAAGATAAAAAGCAAACAAACAAAACAAAACAAAACAAAACAGAATATGATCAGATATGATCAGGCTGGTGCATAGATCAGTGCCACAGACTAGATTTTGGGCATATTTTGGTCTGTTAGAAGAAAGTGCCTCCCAAAATTTTAAAGAAAGAAAAGCTTATATATGTACAAAAATAAGGGTAAATACAATTAAGGGATGGAATGTTACTGTAAAGATGAAAATTATAAAAGATTTTATAAAAGGAATTGATAAGATAAGAAGTTGGTTGAAAAAAGAAAGAAGAGGATTTAAAAAAAAAATGTAGAGTATATTATCAGGCAGGAGACTAGAACAAAGCCATACACTAGAGATTTAGGTTATATTTTGGTCTGTTAGAAGGAACTGTATCCCAAAATTTTAAAGAGAGAACAACTTATATATATATACCTAAAATAAGGTTAACTACTATGAAGGGATAGAATATGACTCTAAAAATTAAAAATAAAAAATATTTTTAAAAAAAGGGATTGAGGGATGGGAAAGATGGCAGAGGAGTAGGGGACCCTATTTCAACTGGTCCCCGGAATTGAGCTGGATAACTACCAGACCACTCTGAGCACACACGAAACCAGCCTGAGATGTAAGAAGATCTGGATCTCTACAAACAGAATATCGCAGGCGGTTGGTTTTCAGGTACGAAGTGGAGAGCCGTGATCCTGCAGGCAGATATCGGAGGATAAATGCCGGCGGGAGGGTGCCTGGACGTGGGGATCCTACACCACCGGTGAGTGACAGCCTGGCGCGCTGCAGACGGGGCACAGACTCGAGACTAGTAGCATCGGGAAAGAACTTTAGGGCAGCCCACGGGGTGGAAAACCAGACCAGTGGGGTCGTGCGCACATGAAGTGCAGCCCCCCGGACAGAAACCGGAGCGACGGTCACGCGCACGCGAACTGCAACCTCCGAGACAGAAACCCGGTGCGCCGGAGTCCTGCCGGTGAACTGCAACCCCCAGGGGTGGAAACCCCAAGCGGCGGAGTTGCGTGTGCGTGAATTGGGAGTGGCTGGCGGTTTCAGAAGCACAAAGCACAGAGACATGCCCTGAACTGGAGGGAGGACTGGGAGCGCTGCGGAGGGGCACACAACCAGGACGCTGCAGTTTATAGCAGCATGGACAGAAACGGAGACAGTGTGGCCTGGAGAGCTCACTGAAGAACAGACTGAGGTCTCTCTGCACGGAGGCAGAGGGTTGGAAACGGTCTCTTCTGCTCTGACTCGCGGAAGAGACGCAGAAAGCCGCCAGGGAAAGGCACCAGAGAACAAAAGCCCCAAAGACTGATTCCCACTGAGCCCATGTCCCGCCACAGGGGCGCAGGGCAACTCCACCCAAACAGGGTTGCCTGAGTAACAGCTCGGCAGGCCCCTCCCGCAGAAGACAGGCTGGGAAAACAAGAGGCCAGCAACCCTAAGGTCCCAAGAAAACAGGTGCATCTTGTTTGGGCTCTGGTCAATAATTTGGACTTTATACATTCCCTCAAACACCCATCAACAGAATGACTAGGAGGAGGAGCCCCCAAAACAGAAAAGTCTCAGAGATTATGACTTATGCTGCAGATTTACAAATGGATGCAGACATAACCAAGATGTCAGAGATGGAATTCAGGCTAGCAATTGTGAAGACAGTGGCTAGAATGGAGAAATCAATTAATGGCAACATAGAGTCTCTAAGGGCAGAAATAAAAGGTGAATGGCAGAACTTAAAAATGCTGTCAATGAGATCCAATCCAATCTAGATAATCTAACAGCTAGGGTAACTGAGACAGAAGAGAGAATAAGCAATCTGGAACACAGTATAATAGATAAAAAGGGAAAAGAGGAGGCCAGGGAAAAACAACTCAGAATCCATGAAAATAGAATCAGAGAAATAAGTGACACCATGAGGCATTCCAATGTCAGAATAATTGGAATCCCAGAGGGAGTGGAGAGAGAGAGAGGGCTAGAAGATGTATTTGAGCAAATTGTAGCTGAGAACTTCCCTAATCTGGGGAATGAAACAAATATTCGAGTCCTAGAGGCAGAGAGGACCTCTCCTAAGATCAAGGAAAACAGGCCAACAACCCAGCATGTGATAGTAAAACTTGCAAATCTTAGAACCAAGGAAACCATCTTAAGGGCAGTTAGGGGGAAGAGATTCCTTACGTACAGAGGGAGGAACATCAGAATAACGTCAGACCTATCCACAGAGATCTGGCAAGCCAGAAAGGCCTGGAAAGACATATTCAGGGTACTAAATGAGAAGAACATGCACCAAGAATACTTTATCCGGCAAGGCTTTCATTTAGAATGGATGGAGAGATGCAGAGCTTCCACGACCAGCAGAAGTTGAAAGAATATGTGACCTCTAAGCCGGCCCTGCAAGAAATATTAAGGGGGGTTCTATAAAAGGAGAAAGACCCCAAAAGTGATCTACAACAGAAATCTACAGGGACAATCTATAAAACAACGTCTTCACAGGCAACATGATAACAATTAATTCATATCTTTCAATAATCACTCTCAACGTGAATGGCCTAAACGCTCCCATAAAACGGCACAGGGTTCCAGATTGGATAAAAAGACAGGACCCATCCATATGCTGTCTACAAGAGACTCATTTTGAACCTAAAGATACATCCAGACTGAAAGTGAAGGGATGGAGATCCATCTTCCATGCCAGCGGACCTCAAAAGAAAGCTGGGGTAGCAATTCTTATATCAGACAAATTAGATTTTAAACTGAAGTCTATAATAAGAGACACAGAAGGACACTATATCATTCTTAAAGGGTCTATCCAACAAGAAGATCTAACAATTGTAAATATCTATGCCCCCAACATGGGAGCAGCCATCTACATAAGCCAACTGTTTACCAAAATAGTCATATTGATAACAATACATTAATTGTAGGAGACCTCAATACTCCACTCTCAGCAATGGACAGATCATCTAAGCAGAAAATCAACAAGGAAACAAGAGCTTTGAATGATACATTGGACCAGATGAACCTCATAGATATTTACAGAACATTCCACCCTAAAAAAACAGAATACTCATTCTTCTCGAGCGCACATGGAACTTTCTCCAGAATAGACCATATACTGGGTCACAAATCAGGTCTCAACTGTTACCAAAAGATTGAGATTATTCCCTGCATATTCTCAGACCACAATGCTCTAAAACTGGAACTCAATCACAAGAAAAAATTTGGCAGAAATTCAAACACTTGGAAGCTAAAGACCACTCTGCTCAAGAATGTTTGGGTCAACCAAGAAATCAAAGAAGAACTTAAAGAATTCATGGAAATCAATGAGAACGAAAACACATTGGTCCAAAACCTATGGGATACTGCAAAGGCGGTCCTAAGGGGGAAATACATAGCCATCCAAGCCTCACTCAAAAAAATAGAAAAATCCCAAATTCACCAACTAACTCTACACCTTAAAGAACTAGAGAAAAAGCAACAAACGACGCCTAAGCCATGCATTAGAAGAGAAATAATTAAAATTAGAGCAGAAATCAATGAATTAGAAACCAGAAACACAGTAGATCAGATCAACAAAACTAGAAGTTGGTTCTTTGAAAGAATTAATAAGATTGATAAACCACTGGCCAGACTCATCCAAAAGAAAAGAGAAAGGACCCAAATCAATAAAATGATGAATGAAAGGGATAGATCACGAATAACACCAAGGAAATAGAAACAAGTATTAGAAATTATTATCAACAACTATATGCCAATAAACTGAGCAATCTGGATGAAATGGAGGCCTTCCTGGAAACCTATAAGCTGCCAAGGCTGAAACAGGAAGAAATTGACAACCTGAATAGGTCAATAACCAGTAACGAGATTGAAGCAGTGATCAAAAACCTCCCAAAAAACAAGAGTCCAGGGCCTGATGGATTCCCTGGGGAATTCTACCAAACATTGAAAAAGAAATAATACCTATTCTCCTGAAGCTGTTTCAAAAAATAGAAATAGTAGGAGAGCTTCCAGACTCATTCTATGAAGCCAGCATTACCTTAATCCCCAAACCAGGCAAAGACCCCATCAAAAAGGAGAATTTCAGACCAATATCCCTGATGAATATGGATTCCAAAATCCTCAACAAAATCCTAGCTAATAGGATCCAACAATACATTAAAAGGATCACCCACCACGACCAAGTGGGATTTATCCCTGGGATGCAAGGGTGGTTCAACATTCGCAAATCAATCAGTGTGGTAGAACACATTAATAAGAGGAGGGAGAAGAACCATATGGTCCTCTCACTTGATGCAGAAAAGCATTGGACAAAATACAACATCCTTTCCTGATTAAAACTCTCCAGAGTATAGAGATAGAGGGAACATTCCTCAAGCTCATAAAATCCATCTATGAAAAACCCACAGCGAATATCATCCTCAATGGGGAAAAGCTGAGAGCCTTTCCCTTAAGATCAGGAACACGTCAAGGGTGCTCACTCTCACCACTCTTGTTCAACATAGTACTAGAAGTCCTAGCAAGAGCAACACAATCAGACAACAAAAAGAAAAGGTATTCAATTTGGCAAAGAAGAAGTCAAACTCTCTTTTCGCAGATGACATGATACTTTATGTGGAAAACCCAAAGGACTCCACCCCCAAATTACTAGAACTCATCTAGCAATTCAGTAATGTGGCTGGATACAAAATCAATGCACAGAAATCAGTTGCTTTCTTATACACTAACAATGCAACTGTAGAAAGAGAAATTAAAGAAACGATTCCATTTACAATAGCACCAAAAACCGTATGATACCTTGGAATAAACCTAACCAAAGAGGTAAAGGATCTATACTCTAGGAACTACAAAACACTCATGAAAGAAATTGAAGAAGACACAAAAAGATGGAAAAATATTCCATGCTCATGGATCGGAAGAATAAACATTGTTAAAATGTCTATGCTACCCAGAGCAATCTGTACCTTCAATGCCATCCCGATCAAAATTCCAATGACATTTTTCAAAGTGCTGGAACAAACAATCCTAAAATTTGTATGGAATTAGAAAAGACCCCGAATCGCCAAGGAGATGTTGAAAAAGAAAAACAAAGCTGGGGGCATCATGTTGCCCGATTTCAAGCTATATTATAAAGCAGTGATCACCAAGACAGCATGGTACTGGCACAAAAACAGACATACAGACCAGTGGAACAGAATAGAGAACCCAGATATGGACCCTCAACTCTATGGTCAAATAATCTTTGACAAAGCAGGAAAAAACATGCAATTGAAAAAAGACAGTCTCTTCAATAAATGGTGCTGGGAAAATTGGACAGCCACATGCAGAAGAATGAAACTCGACCATTCTCTAACACCACTCACAAAGATAAACTCAAAGTGGATGAAAGACCTCAATGTGAGACAGGAATCCATCAAAATCCTAGAGGAGAACATAGGCAGTAACCTCTTTGACATCGGCCACAGCAACTTCTTTCAAGATACATCTCCAAAAGCTAGTGAAACAAAAGCAAAAATGAACTTTTGGGACTTCATCAAGATAAAAAGCTGCACAGCAAAGGAAACAGTCAACAAAGAGGCAACCCACAGAATGGGAGAAGATATTTGCAAATGACACTACAGATAAAGGGCTGGTATCCAAAATCTATAAAGAACTTCTCAAACTCAACACCCAAAAAACAAATAATCAAGTCAAAAAGTGGGCAGAAGATATGAACAGACACTTCTCCGAAGAAGACATACAAATGGCTAACAGATACATGAACAAATGTTTATCATCATTAGCCATCAGGGAAATCCAAATCAAAACCACACTGAGATACCACCTTACACCAGTTAGAATGGCCAAAATGGACAGGGAAAGAAACAACAAATGTTGGAGAGGTTGTGGAGAAAGGGAACCCTCTTACACTGTTGTTGGGAATGCAAGTTGGTACAGCCACTTTGGAAAACAGTGTGGAGGTTGCTCAAAAATTTAAAAATAGAGCTACCCTATGACCCAGCAATTGTTCTCCTGGGTATTTACCCCAAAGACACAGATTTAGTGAAAAGAAGGGCCATATGCACCTCAGTGTTCATAGCAGCAATGTCCGCAATAGCCAAACTGTGGAAAGAGCCGAGATGCCCTTCAACAGATGAATGGATAAAGAAGGTGTGGTCCATATATACAATGGAATATGACTCAGCCATCAGAAAAGATGAATACCCAACTTTTACATCAACATGGATGGGACTGGAGGAGATTATGCTAAGTGAAATAAGTCAAGCAGAGAAAGTCAATTATCATATGGTTTCTCTTATTTGTGGAACATAAGGAATAACATGGAGGACATTAGGAGAAGGAAGGGAAAAATGGGGGGGGGCAATTGGAGGGAGAGATGAACCATGAGAGACTATGGACCTGAGGAACAAACAGGGTTCTAGAGGGGAGGGGGAAGGGGGGATTGGTTAGCCTGGTGATGGGTATTAAGGAGGGCACGTACTGCATGGAGCACTGGGTGTTATACGAAAACAATGGATCGTGGATCACTACATCAAAAACTAATGATGTATGATGACTAACATAATATAATAAAATTAAATATTAGAAAAAAAGGGGGATTGATAAGATGTTGATTGAAAAAGGGAAAAAGAAAAAATCAAAAAAAAAAGAAAAAGAAAATTTAAAAAATTAACTCTGAAAGACTAAAGAATCATGGGAAAAAAGCCATGGATTCTATGTGTAGTATTCCCCTAGTGCTGGAGTCCTGCCGTTCTCATTGATCGGTAAACTTGGTCTTGTCTGACTGTTCTTCCTGATCTTCTGGGGGTGGAGCCTGTTGCAGTGGTTCTCAAATGTCTTTGCCAGAGGCGGAATTGCCCTGCCCTTGTTGGGGGCCAGGCTAAGTAATCTGCTGGGGTTTGCTCTCGGGAGTTTTTGTTCCCTGCAATGTTTCCGTACAGCTTTGGAGGATGAGAGTGAAAATGGCAGCCTCCCAGTCTCCTCCCCAGAGGAGACGAGAGCTCGGGGCCCCAATCCTCACTGCGCCCCCAGAGAAAAGCAGTCAGTCACTCCTACCTCCCCAGTCTGCGGCCGCACTCCCTGCTCACCCGGCCTGTGACCGAGCATTTCTATCTCTGGCACCCGACCCCGTGTGGAGTCTTCAAACCCAGCAGATCCCTGAGGTGCACTCCCGCGCCGCTCCTCCCCAGGGGGAGGAAGGGGAGTCTCCTCGGATCTACCGCTTGTTGGGTCCCTGCTGGAGGAGCAGTGGCCCAACTGTGCCGCGGATCATGGTTTATGGCAACCGCAAGCTGAGACCCCTGCCTTGGTTCCGTCTCTGCAGCCGGCTTCCCCGCTCCGATACCTGGGAGCTCTGCCGCACTCAGGCACCCCTGGTCTTTCTGAGACCCCGAGGGTCCTGAGACCACACTGTCCCAGAGAGGGTTCCACCTCCCGTTTAGCCACTGGAGCGACATCCTTTAGCAGAACCGACTTCTAAAATTTCCAATTTTGTGCTCTGCTGCTCTATCACTTGCCGGTAGCTGCTGACGGAGGCCCCCTCCCCGCCGTCTATCCTCCCGAATACCGCCTCGGATTCACTTCTCCGCATGTCCTACCTTCCAGAAAGTGGTCGCTTTTCTGTTCATGGAGTTGCTGCTATTCTTTTCTTCGATCTCTTGTTGAGTTTGTAGGTGTTCAGAATGGTTTGATCACTAGCTAGCTGAATTCCTGGGACCAGACCAAATTTAGGTCTCCTACTCCTCTGCTGTCTTGCTCCTCCCCCCTCCCACTTTTTATAATCTTTTGTAATCCTTCAAGGCCCAGCTCAAATCTTACCTCTTTTACAAGATCTTCTTCAGCCCCTCCAGACAGAATTAGCACTGTCCTCCTCATAACATTTATTTGTATGATTCTACTTGTATCATAATAATTGATATTTTTCTCCTGCTGCACTAGTATGTTACATCTCAAAGCTTCTCCCCACCACTTACCCACACATAGAAGAGAGGCCCACAGTGGGCTACTTGCCTATTTGTGAGGCCTTCCTGTCAATCCTGATTGATTCCCAGTTTTCTGCAGTTTCTGAAGCTGGTCTATGTGTTTTCCTGTGGAAATGGATGGCTGATTAAAGAAAGAGAATGATAACTAAGCTCTTGTTACCTGACCAGAGGGATAAACTCTCTCTTCAGAAAGCGTGGACTCTGGAAACAGACTTCAGACTTTGAAAACTGGCTCTACCACATTAGTTTTGTGACACTGAGCTTGTTTCAGTGCCTTAGATTCCTTATCTTTAAAATGGGACTAATAAGAGTTCACTAATTTATAGAGCAGTTTTGAAGATAATGATGAGATAATCCTTGTGAAGCACTTAGAAGAACAGGGCCTGGCACAGATAAAGCGCTCAAATAATGGTATCTGTTACCATTATCATCCTTGTCATTATTATCATTACCATTTTCTCATTTTGTCAATAATAATTCAGCATATTCCAGAACCTAGAAATAGTTTCTCTTGGCATAGGGTCTAGTTCAGAGTCCCCATTGCTGCTATCATTCCATCCCCTATTTCCTTGCATCAGGAAATGGTTCTTCCCCATGTGGAAGGTAGTGACCTCTTTGAGACTGTGTATGTGTATCATCTTTATGAGATTGGACCTCCCTAAATGTATTGAGATGGTAACAATGCTGTTATGGCCTGAAGGCACAGCCAACCCCTGTGGTGTCTTCTAAAGTAGAGCAGGGATAAAATTTCCTAGGGTCTTTTTTTTTTTTTAAGATTTTATTTATTTATTTGAGACAGAGAGAATGAGAAAGAGAGAGCACATGAGAGGGGGGAGGGTCAGAGGGAGAAGCAGGCTCCCTGCCGAGCAGGGAACCCGATGCGGGACTCGATCCAGGGACTCCAGGATCATGACCTGAGCCGAAAGCAGTCGCTTAACCAACTGAGCCACCCAGGCGCCCTCCTAGGGTCTTTCTACTGGAAGAAAGTATTCAAATAGAAACATATAACTGAGATGTTGGGCCGAAAGCATGTGCGAGAAGAAATTCATGTCACTGTTCATTTCATTGTTCTGAGAGGGTAAATGTGCTTCAGGTTACTCCTAAATGCAAGAGGTTTACAGGTGGCCTCTGCCATAAGCATGTCCTGGAAGCATGTGATCTAGTTACGTGGTTCCTTTGTGCTTATGCCCCTACTATTATTTGTGAGCCTTTGGTAAATTTTTGTTTGAATGTTCTAGTCTTACGGCAGTTGTGGGAGGGTTAATAAAAGCAGGGCTATATACCTACCTTGCTACAGAGTAGGGAAACTATAGAGGGAATCCTTTTGGCCCTGATCCCTATAATGGTGGCAGCACTGATTGGTGACAGGTTCTCAAGGAGAAGAAAGTTCTCTGGGGAAAAAAGTCTTCACAGCAAAACTTAGCCCTTCCTTCCCACATAAAAACTCTTGCCTCACTGCCCTCTTAGAGCATAATAGCATAAGTAATAACTAACAATTACAGAGTGTTTATTATGTCCCAGGCACTGAAATAAGTATACCATCTCATGTAACCCTCACTACAACCTCATGAAGTAGGTACTATTATTATTCCCATTTTATTGAGGAGAAAACTTGACGTATAGAGAGATGATGAATTTGCTCAAGGTCCTACAGTTGATAAGAAGCAGAACTGAGATTCAGACCTGGCTATCTGACTCCAAAACCTGCATTTCTTTTAACATTTTACTATGGAGAGTTTCAGACATAAACCAAAGTTAAAAAAACAAAACAAAACAGTATAATGTACTCCCCATGTGCCTATCACCCAGCTTCAACATTTACCACCCGTTATGTCCGTTCTTGTTTCATCAGTACCCCTACCCACATCCCCAACCAAGACACATGTATGTCATTTCATCCATAAATGTTTCAGTATACATCTCTAAAAGATAAGGACTTTAAAGCCAAATTACAATACCATAATCATACCTGAAAGAAAACAAAACAAACAGTAATTCCTTAAGATCACTATCTAGACAATATTTAAATTCTCCGTCATTTTTTTAAAAATCAGGATCCAACAAGATATATGTATTACAACTGCTCAACATGTTTCTCAAGTCTCATTTGGCCAAACAGAACCTCTTTTCTTAATCACTACACTCTGATCTAGGTTTTCTATTATGAAGAAAGGTGACAGTTTCCTTACAGCAGGAGTTCTCAATCAAGGATTAACAACTTTAAGGGACTCTATGAATCTCTTAAATTTCGTTTTTAAAATTTTTCATGTATTTGTGTGGGTTAATTTGTCTAGGGAGAGTATCCTTGGCTCTCCTCTAAGAGTCTCAAAGCTTTAAGTAAAACTCAGAACAACTGAAAAGTAGGTCCTATTGTCACAGAAAATTGTGGACCACAAAAGCTAAGGGAAGAACATGGCTAGTTGGAAGTTTCTTTATGAGGATGGAGAATGAAGTTAAATTCTGTTAAGTTTATTAACTTAAAATTTGAGAGATTTTAACAAATTACTTTTGAGAGAAATAGAAATAGTTAAGGATTAACTGATGTCTCTTTAAAAAGAGCAGAATTATAATTGGGGACTCTTAAGTCCCTTTTAAATTAAATATCCCTTTGAATAAAGCATCTTGGTATATTATGGTTTTACTAAATTGTGGTGGTGAAAATCAAACTCCCATCCTGAACTGAATTCCCTATTTTATGGGATCTGTGACTCCACATGAATTGGGCTAGATAGAGACTGATTTTGCGAGATATCAGTGATTAGTTCCACAATAATAGCTCCATTGAAAATGTGTAAAATTTTTCAATATTATGTGTACATGTATAAAAATGAAATGGTAATGAAGTTAGCTTTAATCTTCCCTCTTTGCACCACCTTTTCCTAGATGAAATCCAACATCAAACACCCAATGGTATTATCGCCAGCAGTATGGAACCCCCCAAGCTGCCACAATACCCCAAACTGCCTATTCAGAGGAGTGGAGAAGCTGACACTGGGAGGAAGTCTCCAAGTAGCAGGCCTGTTTCAGATGGCAAGTTGGAGTCCTGTCCTGAAGTGGATGTGGGGAAGCTGGTGTCTAGGCTGCAGGATGGAGGGACCAAGGCCATACCAAAGGCCACCAATGGACCTGTGCCAGGCTCTGGGCCCACCAAAGCCCCCTCTTTCCACATAAAGAGACCAGCTCCTCGACCCCTGGCTCACCACAAGGAGGGTAAGTGCTTGGGAATCCAATTGGAATCAGAATTGAAACCAACTATTTTGCACCCTAAGATCTTTCTGAGGTTGGAGATATTTAAGTAGGGATCTGTTCCCAATTTACTACCACTAATATTGGAATGGTGGGTAAGAACATAAAAGCCATTCACAATAATCACTAGAGTGTAAACCATTTTAATGAGGGCGGGGATTTGGGGCCTGTTTTATTTACCTCTATATCCCAAGTGCTTAGAACAATGCTTGACTGTCCCAAGGTAAGCAGTCATTGTAGAATAAATTAATAATAATGATGTTTTTATCAATATTATTATTGCTGCTGTTGCCATTAAGTATCTGCTGTGTCCCTGGCACTGTACTAGGTACTGACAAATTATTTTCGATCCTCACAACCTTACTGTGAAGAATGTATTACTGTTTTGTTTTGTTTTTTCTACTAGAAAACTGGGGATCCTAGAGCTAAGTGACTTGCCAAAGGTTCACAGTTACTAACTAGCAGAGCTGGGGTCTCAATCTTATCAAGTCTGGCAGGTAACAAAGCCTGTGTTATTTCCAGTAAGGCAGAACTATCACTTTTCCTTTGTATAAGAAGCTTTGAAATTGGTGAACTGATGGTTTCTCATTCTCACTTTTCAGATTAGTCAAGATAGGGACAAAGGGACACAACTTCTGCAAAACTCTGGACTTTTTAAATTACAAATTCAAGATGTGGCTGACTTTGGTATATTTAATTGGAGACTCATGTTTGGAGGTTGGGGCTAATCCAGAGGGTATCTGGAGGGCGGTACATAATTCTATGAAGATAATATGATATAATGGACAGAATATGGACTTTGATATCAGAAAGGCTCAGACCCAAATTGTGGCTCTTTTACTTTCTAGCTAGATGCCCTTCTAAAAATGTGCCTTGTTTTTTATCCTGTCCTGTTCCAGAAAGGAATTAAGGCTTTCACAATATAGAAAATACAGGAACTTAAAAATAGTAAGAATAATTTATTCAACAAGTATTTATTGAATACTTGTTGTGTGCCTGGCCCCATTCTAGGCATTAAGGACATAAGAATGAATAAGACATACAAGGTCCCTACTCTCTTGAGGCTTATATCAAGGCTTAGCGAACTATGGCCTTAACTGAAAAATATCAAAAGAAAAATAATATGTCATGACTCATGAGAATTATATGAAATTAAAATTTCTGTACCCATCAACAGAAACACACCACCTCATTTACACATTGTCTAAAGCTACTTTCACACTAAAACAGCAGAATTAAGTAGTAGCAACAGAGATCTTATGGCCTACAAGTCCTAAAATATTAGCTATCTGATACTTTACAGAAAATGCTTGCTGACTTCTGCCTTAGATTCTAGAGAGTACAGGTGAGAAAAAAATGAAGCCAAGAGAGGGAAAAAAGGTAGGATAGTAGGGATATGGAAAGAATGGAGTTAGTACACAAAATGTTTGCTATGAAGCCTTACACGCTTGCTGGAACGGTGTCACAGATTTGGCTCCAAACTTTCTACAGAAAATGAAAAGAGAAAGAACTTAATAGTCATGTAAATCCATGCTCTTAAGGTAACAACAATCAAGCTGTTCAAAAAAGCACAACTCATCCATTTTTGAAGCCAGAGAATATTTCTAAGCAACATTTTCTCTTAAGGACTGTTGCGTATAAAAACCTCAATATCGGCTGATTGCATTGTCTCAGAGCACAATTCAGTGAAAGCTATTCTATGGGAGTCTGATAAGATTTCCACTAAGTAACTGACTCTGTGAATTCTTTGGCTTGACCCAGTGATGCATCTGTCTGTATGATTAATAGTTAAGTTATTTAAGATCTGCACACCTTGGTTTCTATATCTATGAATAGGAGAAACAGCTCATCCCACAGAATTATTGCTAAGGTTAAAAAAATAACAAAATATCTGCCATGTAATCAATATTCAAAATATGTTATTAATTCCCTTTCTCTGCCCTTCCCCTTCCTAAGATTTGCCTATTCAAGGGAATAGCCAATTAAGACCAGACTTCTATGTAGACACAGCTTCAATTTATAAGTCATGTGTTGACCTTCACATCAATCTGTTAGAGAGTTGGGTAACTCAAGTTATATTCATCACAGTGAAGTTTGTCTTGCCTGCTACCAAGTCTTGAGGTCAGCCAGATCCTATAAGTTTAGCATACACAGTAACTTAGCCCTCCCTAACCATCATCTACTGCAAAGTTAAATTCCAGAGGCATTCCCCCTTCCCCTTCCTCCACAGTCCTGCTCCAGACTTCTGGCAGCAACTAACAGTTTCAGTCAATGTAAGTACTGATCTTACTGTCCAGTATCAGCCAGCCTATCTAAGTTTGGGCCACATCATTGCCTGCTTTTGCTTTCTATCTTAAAACAGTCAGCAAGAGGCTGGTGTGATGCAGCATTTTTCAAAGCCCCATGCCTCCAGCCTTAGCCACAGAAAACAGAACTGAGGTAGTGGTTCTGGCCTTGGTGGAAAATCAGCCAAACTTCTGCCTCTTTGCTGTTTTTTTTTTTCAAGTTTTTATTTAAATTCCAGTTAGTTAACATACAGTGTAACATTCATTTTAGGAGTAGCATTTAGTGATTCATCACTTAAATATAACACTCAGTGCTCAACACAAGTGCCCTCCGTAATATCCATCACCCATTTAGCCCATCCCTCCACTACCTGCCCTGCAGCAACCCTCAATTTGTCCTCTATAGTTAAGAATCTGTTTTATGGTTTGCCTCTCTGTTTCCCCATATGTTCATCTGTTTTGTTTCTTAAATTCCACATAATGAGTGAAATCATATGGTATTTGTCTTTGACTGACTGACTTATTTCGGTTAGCATAATACACTCTAGCTCCATCCACATCATTGAAATGGCAGGATTTCATTTTTTTGATAGCTGAGTAATATTCCATTGTATATATATACCATGACTTCGTTATCCATTCATCAGTCAATGGACATTTGGGCTCTTTCCATAATTTGGCTACTGTTTATAATGCTGCCATAACCATCAAAATCCTAGAGGAAAACACAGGCAGAAACCTCTTTGACATTAGCCGTAGCAACTTCTTACTTACTGTGCCACTCTCATGTCTCCCATCTCCATCCCTTGTATCAATCCAACATTTGAGTGGACTTGATGTTCTTTACATTTTTCCTTAGCAATTAAAAATAGCACACACAAGGTGCATGTTAAATTGCATTGTTCCATGGCAATCAACTTACAATAAAAATGATATTGTTTGCTGATATAATTTAGTCAAGGACTCTTTTCTTTTCCAGACATAGAACTAACTGGATGCTTTCTCTTTTTCTATTGTATTCTATTGTGATAGACCTATGAGATAGGTTTTCCCCCTCATTTCACGTTTATTTCCCCATTAAGGAAAAACTGAGGCTCAGAGAAGTGAAACAACTTCTCAGAGTCACCCACATTGTAAGATATGGAGACAGAGCTTGAACCTTGGCTTCTTTTGCGTATCACATTTTTATTTCTTAAACAGCTTTAGCTACCTTCTCCTTTCTATTTTCTAAGAAGCATTAGCTTTTAGGAGAGCAAAATTATACAAGCCAATGTCCTGTCCTCCTTTGATAGCACTGCTTCTAACCAGGCCTGGCTTTGGAGAGGGCTTTTGTGTAGTTTCTACAAAGGGACTTAGGACGTTCCTTTTGAGAGTAGGGTGGGGAAGAGATCTACTTACATGCATTTGTTCATTTATTCAGGCATAGTGCTATGCAGTGGGAGAGAAAAGGATGAAAGGCCATGCATGGTCCCTGCCCTCCAAAGGTTCGTGGTGAGGCTGGCATGTAAGCAACCAGTCCCAGTCCCATATGACCCATGTTCTGATGGGGGTGAGAATAAATTCCTGTTGGAGCATGGGGCAAGGAGCCCTTCACTCTGCCTTGGGTTCTGAGATAAAGGTGAAGGATATATCCACACTGGAAACCTATAATATATGTGTTTAGGAGCCCTTCTTAACTCTTTCCTCTGTCTTGACCAGAGAGAAAAGACTGCATTCTGATGGTGTGTTCTAGGGCTTGGAGAAAGAGTGCTTGTAAGGCCTTGCTCAGCTACAGGGCCATCAATTCTCCACTGGGTTAACTATTGCAGTGAGTAGCATTTGTGTCAGCTCTAGAAGCATTAGAAGCAGACCTGTCCTTGAAATAATTGGCTGTGCTGGCCGTTACCCACATTTGCTTGTTTGGATTCATTATGCTTTAGTAATCTACTGTGTTTGGTTTTCATTCTCTGCCTTTCCTGGAGCCTAACTCCCAAGTGATCCAAAAGAGTAATTAGTGGCTACAGGAGAAGAGAGGCTTTCAGGTGAGCATGGCAGAATTTCATAGAAAGTAAGAGATGATTCTGGAAAACTGGGGGAATGTACAAGGAGAAAGAACCTCCCCTTATTGTGCTCTCAGATTTGGTGTAGATGGATATAAGAAAAGGTGGGAGAAAGTTGCTTAAGGTTGAAGACTGATGGCCATGAGGTACTAAGAAATCAACAAGTGCTAAGATTGGCTATAGTCATTTTACAGAGAACGGGGAGGGAGAGAAGAGGTTGGGATGGAGAGGGAGGTCAAATTTGTAGTAAAAGTCAGGTGTGGACCAAAGTTAAAAAGAAATTAAGAGGAAGTACAGTTTGGTAGAAAGATCATAGGCTCAGAAGGCTTAGTGAGGTCTCAGATGTGACAAGCTTCAGTCTCCCAGATAGGATTTTGAATCCTAGCTCTGCCTCAGAGCTGTGGGACCTTTGGCAAGCCACAACCTCTCTGAGTCTTAGTTTTCTTATTTGTAAAATGAAGATAATAATTATGCCCATAGGATTGTTACAACAATGGAATGAGGTATCCATTTGCTTGGCACATAATGAGTACTCAGTAAGTGGTAGCAATTGTTTTGCTTTTATAGGAAGCTAAGTACTAGCTACATAATCTTAGATAAACTTAACTTCTTTGAGCCAGTTTTAATAACTGTAAATGGGGACAATGCCTACATTGTAGGAAACATTTTTTTTGTGGGTATAAAGTAAGACTAGGTATACAAAACATTTATACAATAGTACAATAGAAGTTCAAAAAGTGATATTGCTACTGGATGGGCAACAACCTCTCAGGAAACTGGCAGCCAAAGAAGATGGTACATGTTTATTCTTTTGTATTTTGGAGCCTATGAGAAGCCTCAAGCCTCAAACATAGATGACATCTAAGAGCTCAGAGCTACTCTTTCCACCCTCAAACTTTTTCTGACCTTGCCAAACACTGAAAAAGAGGAGGACCATTGTTGAGGGGAAGGGACAAGGAAGGATTTTTAGCCATCCCTCAAGGTCCACCTCAAGTCCTATTCCTTCCATGAAGCTTCCTGACAGTTCTGCCTCAGGGAACTCTACCTTACCTCATTTCTTCTGACATTCAAGTTTGACCGTTTAATGTGGATGCTGAGTTAGAGTATTCACAATTGTTTCCTAAATGTATGACTTCATTGTCCAATTCTGTTTTAAGCCCCTGGAGGACAAGGTCTATGTCATACCATTTGTAAGAGCATAAGGCTGGGCACAAAAGCCCTCAAGAAACACAGCATATTGAAAACCTTTCAATTTAGGTTCCAGAATAGCCCTGAAATTTGGCCATATCATGTTTCTGTATGTGTCAAAGGTGTCACAACTGGGAACTTAAAAAAGAAAATCTCTTTATGTTGTCTTCTAATGGGCTGAACTACATTTTTCTTTACTCAGTAAATATTTATTGAATACTAGTTATGTGCAAAGCAATTTACTTGGGCTTTTGGTGACTACAGAGATGAATCCCACCTGGATCTTGCTATCATGTTGCTTCCATTCTAATAGGGGACATAGAGCCACCAAAACAAAGAGCCCTGATTCAAAGTACAAGATGATTAGTGCCTTAGGAGTCAGAGAAAAGAATTTGGAGCATCTTAGGCTTGGAGCACTAAAGCTGAATCTTGATAGATGATGTAAATTTAGGCGTGTGGGAATAGGGTAAAGGGAATCTGGGGAAAATATGATCAATTATGAAACATGTATATGGAACAACAAATAATACTATTTGTGTGGACTGTAGCATATGTGAAGAGAAATGGTGGAAAGCGAGGTCAGAAAGATCAGTTGAAGCCAAGTGGAAGAGGATAGTGACTTCCAGGTTAAAAATGATTGAGTTTATTCTGAAGGCAACACTGAACTATGGAGTCTAAATCTAAATCTATGTATCGAGATTTTTTTTCAAGCTGGTTAAGTACATGATCAGAACTGGCTTCTAAAATACTCCAAAAGCAGCATTTAAAAGTCAGCAGGGAGAGATATAGGTCTATAGACTTATATCATGAGCCCATTGATCTATAAAACAGTCCAAGTCCACGTTGCACAGCTATTGAAGTGATCTTGTCAAGGTTACACAGCAAGTTAGTTTTAGTATTAAGACTGGAATCTAGGTCTCTTGACTCCCAGTTATTTTACTCTTCCATCTCTGCCTCCTCAGTTTGATATTGTGGTTTTACTGTGGCAAATTAGAGATAAGAGAGAACATCACTGGGGTGTTTCAACCAAGAAATCCCTTTGCTGTGACTTCAAAGTTTGACTTGTAATGAATCATCAATAAAGAGCCTCATGTTTGTTTTCCAAGGCCTTGGGTTGATGTCCATTTGGATTTGGCTGTAAGTTGGAAAAAAATGGGATTCATATTTTAGGAGGCATCATCTAGTTCTCTTACCAAGAAAAGCAATAGCCCTAAGGCGGACCCAGGTTTGGGTGGAAGTATTTTCTGGCTTTGACCATAGCATACTCTTCCTGTCCAACACGCCCTCCACCATGCAGTTGAAATGGAACAGCATTATCAGCTTTGGTCATTTTGATCTGCAGTGACCAAGTTAGCGTCATGTGGCCTAGTGGTTCCTAACTCTGGCTACACATAGCATCACCTGGGGAACTTTTTTGTTTTTGTTTTTGTTTTAAGATTTATTTATTTATTTTAGAGAAAGAGTGCAGGGGAGGAGGGGCAGAGGGAGAGAGAAACTCAAGCAGAGTACACACCCAGAGCAGAGTCCGACGCAGGGCTTGATCTCACAACCCAGAGATCACAACCTGAGCTGAAACCAAGATTTGGATGCTCAACCAACTGCACCACCCAGGCGTCCCACCTGGGGAGCTTTTAAACATACCCATACCCAAGTCCTACCCTAATCAATTAAACTAGGATCTCTGGGGACTGGGTCCAGATACTATATGATTTTAATGTTCCCAGTGTATAGCCAAGGTTGAAAACCACTGGCACTTGGGACTACATGGACTTCAGAAATCAGATGTATCTGAATCTATTGCCAATTACCTATGAGGTTACTTCTTATCTCTGTGTCTCTGTTTTCACAACTGTAGAATAGGAATAATACTTTCTAGCTTGGAAGGTTATAACCCATGTTAAATGAGAATATATGTATAAAATCCTGAGTATAGTATCCCAACATCTAGAATAGAGCAGGTGTTCAATAAAAGCCAAAATTTTTACCAGCTATTTTATTACCATTACTATTATTTTTACCATTTATAATTTTTATATGACTAATAATATAACAAAACAGCAGGCACTAGGAAAAACAGTGGATGCAGAAACAAGAGATAGGAGTTTCAACCCTCACTCTATCACTTAACCTAACTACATGACTTGAATTAGTCTTTCTGAACCTCAGTTTTGTTCTCTATGAAATGAAGAAGATAAGACCCATCACTGTTTCTCTCCCAAGATTATTGTCAACATAAAATAGTTATCTGGAAGAGTGCTTTGAATGGTATAAAGTGTGTTAGAAAAATCAGATTATTATTATAATTTTGGTCATTTCTTAGCTGCAATTCTGTGTACCCAGCCTGGTGCTAAGGGGAATGTCATGTTCAGAAATACAAGATACAGTCTAGATGGGGAGACAGAATTTGTATGTGTATACACAGATAATTTCTCCATTAGAATATCAATCACACTGTATTATCATTATCTCTTTTCATATCTGTGTCCCTCACCAGAAGGGCTGGCTAGCTGGAGGAATTAAAAAAACCCACAAGGCAATATATGAGTACTTCATGCGTGTTTATATGGATGGAAATCACCTATGTCACGAGAACTGTTCAGGGGGTGAAATCTGAGCTGTTTTGAGGGTTGGTTACAGTACAGATAAGACATGAGAACTGGGGCATATATCAGGCAGGAAGCAAAACAGAGTCTAACACTTACTTACTCCTACTATATGCTAGGCACTCTCAATAGGCTCATTTAGTCCTTACAATCACCTGGTGGGGAGAGGTTATTATACCCACTTCCTGGATGAAGACATTGATGGTCAAAAAGGGGAAATAACTGCCCGGAGTCCAATAGCTTGGAAGTAGCAGAACAAGGCCTCAAAATCAGGACTACCCAACTCCAAACTTTCAGTACTTTCCACTATACCATATCAGCTCACCTAGAAGCAAGAATCAAGGGCTGCCAGGGTGCCTGGGTGTCTCAGTCGGTAAGCATCTGCCTTTGACTCAGGTCATGATCCCAGGGTCCTGGGATCAAATCCCACAGCGGGCTCCCTGCTCAGCAGGGAGTCTGCTTCTCCTTCTGCCTCTGCCCTCTCCCCTGCTCGTGCTCTTTCTCTCAAATAAATAAATAAAATCTTAAAAAAAAAAATCAAGGGCTTGCTTGATAGGGCAATTAGGAGACCAGTTTGACTAGAGTAGAGCTGGAAGATAAAGTCCAGATTTGCTGCCTGGGATTATAATTTGGGAGCAGCTCATAGAGGGCCTTGAATTTATAGTAAAGAAATTAAACTTTATCCTATACACTTTTTTTTTTAGAGTATGAAATCCTTTTTTAAAAATTTTTTTAATTTTATTATGTTAGTCACCATACAATACATCATTAGTTTTTGATGTGGTGATCCACAATATCCTATACATTTTATAGCTACTGTATGATCTTTAAGAAGAAAAACGATGTTAAAATACTTAGGGTAAACCTTATAACAGTATAGATTAAAGTTAATATTTTTTATATTTACTTTAAAATTTTATAGAAGAAAAATTGAGAATATAAAGATTACTAAACAAAAAATCAAGAAATATCAAAATCACCAACAATATTTTTCTCCTCTATTTTTTAAATTTTTTTTAATATTCCAGTTAGTTAACATACAGTATAATATTTGTTTCAGGTGAACAATTTTAGTGATTCAACACTTACATATGACACCCTGTGCTCATCACAACAAGCGCACTCCAGGGGTGCCTGGGTGGCTCAGTTGCTAAGCGTCTGCCTTTGACTCAGGTCATGATCCCAGGGTCCTGGGATCGAGCCCCGCATCAGGCACCCTGCTCGGCAGGGAGCCTGCTTCTCCCTCTGCTCCTCCCCCAGCTTGTGCTCTCTGACTCTGTCAAATAAATAAATAAAATCTTAAAAAAACCCACAAGGGCACTCCTTAATCCCCACCACCTATTCCCCCCCCCACCTTCCCTCTGGTAACCATCAGTTCTCTATAGTTAAGAGTCTGTTTCTTGGTGTGCAACTCACATTTTTCCCCTATGATCATTTGTTTTGTTTCTTAAATTCCATATATTAGTGAAATCATGGTACTTGCCTTTCTCTGACAGACTTATTTTGCTTACCATAGTACTCTGTAGCTCCATTCACATCATTGAAAAGAGCAAGATTTAATTCTTTATTATGGATGAGTAATATTCCATTGTGTGTGTGTGTGTGTGTATATAAAATATTGTATATATATGTATACATATATATTCCATTGTGTATATATACAATATAATACAATATATACAATATTCCATTGGGTGTGTGTGTGTATATATCTGTATATATACACACATATACATATCACATCTTTTTTTTCCAAGTTTTTAAATTCCAGTTAATATACAGCATAATACTAGTTTCAGGTGTACAATTTAGTGATTCAGCACTTACATAGGACACCCTCTGCTCATCACAACAAGTGCACAACTTAATCCCCATCACCAATTTAACATATCCCCCCACCCACCTCTCCTCTGACAACCATCATTTGGTCTCTGTAAATTAAGAGTCTGTTTCCTGGTTTTCCTCTCTTTTCCCCCACTCATATTTATTTGTTTTGTTTCTTAAATTCCACATATGAGTGAAATTATATGGTATTTCTCTAGCTCTGACTGGCTTATTTCCCTTAGCATAATACTCTCTATCTCCAAGTAGTTGCAAATGGTAAGATTTCATTCTTTTTAATGACTAATATGTCATTGTGTGTGTGTGTGTATACACACACAATGTCTTCTTCATCCATTCATCAGTCAGAAATGGGCTGTTTCCATATTTTAGCTATTGTAGATAATGCTGCTATAAACATCGGGGTGCAGGTATCCCTTTGAATTAGTATTTTTGTATTCTTTCAGTAAATACCTAGTGCTGCAATTGCTGGATCAGAGTGAAGTTCTATTTTTACCTTTTTTATTAAGATTTTATTTATTTATTTGACAGAGAGAGAGCGAGAGCAGCAACACAAGCAAGGGGAGTGGGAGAGGGAGAAGCAGGCTTCCCACTGAGCAGGGAGCCCGATGTGGGGCTCGATCCCAGGACCCTGGGATCATGACCTGAGCCGAAGGCAGACTCTTAACGACTGAGCCACCCAGGCGCCCCTATTTATACCTTTTCAAGGAACCTCCATACTGTTTTCCAGCATGTCTGACCCAGTTTGCATTCCCACCAACAGTGCAAGAGGGTTCCCCTCTCTCCACATCTTCACCAACGTCTGTTGTTTCTTGTGTTGTTGATTTTAGCCATTCTGACATATGGGAGATGGTATCTCATTGTAGTTTTGATTTCCATTTCCCTGATGAGTGATGTTGAGCATCTTTTCTTGTGTCTGTTGGCCATCTGGATGTCTTCTTTGGAAAAATGACTATTCATGTCTTTTGCCCATTTTTTTAACTGGATTATTTGTTTTTGGGGCGTTGAGTTTTATACGTTCTTTATATACATTGGATACTAACCCTTAATTGGATATGTCATTTGCAAATATCTTCTCCCATTCCGTAGGTTGCTTTTCAGTTTTGTCGATTTTTTTTTTTTACAGATTTTATTTATTTATTTGAGAGAGAGAGAGAATGAGAGACAGAGAGCATGAGAGGAGGAGGGTCAGAGGGAGAAGCAGACTCCCTGCCAAGCAGGGAGCCCGATGCGGGACTCAATCCTGGGACTCCAGGATCATGACCTGAGCCGAAGGCAGTCGCTTAACCAACTGAGCTACCCCGGCGCCCGAGTTTTGTCGATTATATCTTTCACTGTGCAGAAGCGTTTCATCTTGATGAAGTCCCAAAATTTATTTTTGCTTTTGTTTCCCTTGCCTCCCAGGAGACATATCTAGTAAGAAGTTGCTACGGCCAATGTCAAAGGGGTTACTGCTTGTGTTCTCTAGAATGTCAGTGCTTCCCTGTATCACAAATTTAGGTCTTTCATCCATTTTGAATTTATTTTTGTGTATGGTGTAAGAAAGTGGTCCAGTTTCATACTTTTGCATGTGGCTGTCCACTTTTCCCAACACCAGTTGTTGAAGAGACTGTCTTTTTTCACATTGAATATTCTTTCCTGCTTTGTCTAAGATTAATTGACCATACAGTTGTGGGTTCATTTCTGGGATTTCTATTCTCTTCCATTGATCTATGTGTCTATTTTTGTGCCAGTACCATACTGTTTTGATCAATACAGATTTGTAATATAACTTGAAGTCCAGAATTGTGATGCCACCAGCTTGGCTTTTCTTTTTCAAGGTTGCTTTGGCTATTTGGGGTCTTTTGCGGTTCCATACAAATTTTAGGATTGTTTATTCTAGCTCTGTGAAAAATGCTGTTGTTATTTTGATAGGGATTGCATTAAATGTGTAGATTGCTTTGGGCAATATAGATTTTTCACAAAATTTGTTCTTCCAATCCATGAGCATGGAACGTTTTGCCATTTCTTTGTGTCTTCCTCAATTTCTTTCATCAGTGTTTTGTAGTTTTCAGAGTACAGATCTTTTACCTCTTTGGTTAGGTTTCTTCCTAGGTATCTTATGGTTTTGGTGCAATTGTGAATGGGATCAATTCCTTGATTTCTCTTTCTTCTGCCTCATTGCTAGTGTATAGAAATGCAACTGACATCTGTGCATTGATTTTATATCCTGCCACTTTGCTGAATTCCTGTATGAGTTCTAGCAATTTGGGGGTGGAGCCTTTCGAGTTTTCTATATAGAGTGTCATGTCATCTGCAAACAGTGAACGTTTCACTTCTTCCTGGCGTTTTGGATGCCTTTTATTTCTTTTTGTTGTATGCTTCCTGTGGCTCGGCCTTCCAGTGCTATGTTGAGTAACAATGGTGAGAGTGGACATCCCTTGACTTGTTCCTGACCATAGAGGAAAAGCTCTGTTTTTCCCCATAGAGGATGGTATTAGCTATGGGCTCTTCATATATGGCCTTTATTATGTTGAGGTATGTTAGAGGGTCCCTCTAACCCTACTTTGTTGAGGGTTTTTTTTTTTTATCATGAATGGATGTTGTACATTGTCACATGTTCTTTCTGCATCTATTGAAAGGATCATATGGTTCTTTACCTTTCTTTTATTGATGTGGTATATCACGTAGATTGGTTGTTGAATATTGAGCCACCTTGCAGCCCAGGAATAGATCCCAGTTGATCCTGGTGAACGATTCTTTTAATGTACTGTTGGATTTGGTTTGCTAGTATTTGAATGAGAGTTTTTACATTCGTATTCATCAGGGATATTGGCCTCTCATTCTCTTTTTTAATGGAGTCTTCATCTGGTTTTGGTATCAGGGTAATGCTGGCCTCATAGAATGAATTTAGAAGTTTTTCTTCCGTTTCTATTTTTTGGAATAGTTTGAGAAGAATAGGTATTAACTGTTCTTTAAATGTTTGGTAGAATTCCCCTGGGAAGCCATGTGGCCATGGACTTTTATTTGTTGGGAGATTTTTGATTACTGATTCTATTTCTTTGCTGGTTATTGGTTTGTTGAAGCTTTCTATTTCTTCCTCTTTCAGTTTTCATCATTTATATGTTTCTAGGAATGTATCCATTTCTTCCAGGTTGTCCAATTTGCTGGTGTATAGTTTTCCATAATATTCTAGTTGTTTGTATTTCTGCGGTGTTGGTTGTTATTTCTCCTTTCTCATTTGTGATTTTATTTATTTGGGTCCTTTCTCTTTTCTTTTTGGTAAGTCTGGCTAGAGGTTTATCAATTTTGTTAATCTTTTCAAAGACCCAGCTCCTGCTTTCATTGATCTGTTTTATTGGCTGTTTTTTAGGTTCTGTTTCATTTATTTCTGCTTTAGCCTTTATTATTTCCTTCCTTCTTCCTGGCTTTAGGCTTTGTTTGTTGTTGTTTCTCTAGCTCCTTTAATTTTAATGTTAGGTAGTTAATTGAGATTTTTCTTGCCTCTTGCGTTAAGCCTGTATTCCTATGACTACTTCCTTCTTAGGACCACTTTTGCTGTATCCCAAAGGTTTTGGACCATCATGTTTTCATTTTCATTTCATTTCATTTCATTGCATTTGTTTCCATGTATTTTTTAAATTTATTCTTTGATTTCCTGGTTGACCCATTCACTGTTCAATAGCATGTTGTTTAACCTCCATGTGGTCTTTCCAAATTTTTTCTTGTGGTTGACTTCAAGTTTCATAGCTTTGTGGTCAGAAAAGATGCATGGCATGATCTCAGTCTTTTTGTACTTGTTGAGGCCTTATTTGTGACCTAGTATGTGATCTGTTTTGGAGAATGTCCCATGTGCACCTGAAAAGAATGCGTATTATGCTGTTTTAGGATGGAATGTTCTGAATATATCTGTTAAATCCATCTGGTCCAAGGTGTCATTCAAAGCCATTGTTTTCTTGTTGATTTTCTTGTTGATTTTCTGCTTAGATGAGGTGTACATTGATGTAAGTGGGGGTGTTCAAGTCTCCTATTATAGTATTACTCTCAGTGAGTTCCTTTATGTTTGTTATTAATTGTTTTATATATTTCAGTGCTCTCATGTTGTGGGCATAAATATTTACAATTGTTAGATCTTCTTGTTGGTTTGCCCCCTTTATCATGATATAGGTTCCTTCTCTATCTCTTGTTACAGTCTTTGTTTTTTTTTTTTTTTTTTAAGATTTTATTTATTTATTTAACAGAGAGAGAGATAGCGAGAGCAGGAACACAAGCAGGGGGAGTGGCAGGGGGAGAAGCAGGCTTCCCGCGGAGCAGGGGGCCCGATGCGGGACTCGATCCCAGGACCCTGGGATCATGACCCGAGCCGAAGGCAGACGCTTAATGACTGAGCCACCCAGGCGCCCCTCAGTCTTTGTTTAAACTCTAGTTTGTCCAATATAAGTATTGCTAATCTGGCTTTCTTTTGACATCCTTTTGCAAGATAAAAGTTTCTCCATCCCCTCCTTTTCAATCTGCAGGTGTCTTTCAGTCTAAAATGAGTCTCTTGTAGGCAGCATATAGATGGGTTTATTATTTTATCCATTCTGACACCTTATATCTTTTGATTGGAGCATTTAGTCCGTTTACATTCAGAGTAATTAGTGATAGATATGTATTTAGTGCCATTTCATTATTTGTTTGTTGTTTCTGGAGATATTCTCTGTTCCTTTCTTGTCCCTGTCAGTTTTGGTCTTTCCACTCAAAGAGTCACCTTTAATATTTCTTGTAGGGATGTTTTAGTGGTCACAAACTCCTTTATTTTTCACTTGTCTGGGAAACTCTTTATCTCCCCTTCTATTCTGAATGACAACTTGCCAGATAGAGTATTCTTGGCTGCAGATTGTTCCCATTCAGCACTTTGAGTACATCATGCCACTCCCTTCTGTCTTGCCGTGTTTCTGTTGAGAAATCTGCAGCTGGCCTTATGAGTCTTCCCCATAAGTTAGGGATTTCTTTTGTCTTTCTGCTTTAAGATTTTTTCTATATCATTATATTTTGAAAATTTAATTACAGTATGTTTTGGTGTTGGCCTGATGTTGTTGATTTTGTTGTGAGTTTTCTGTATATCCCAGATCTGAATAACTGTTTCCTTCTCCAGATAGGGAAGTTTTTAGCTATGATTTGCTTAAGTAAATTTTCTGCCCCCCCTTTCTCTTCTTCTGGGACTGCTAAAATATGAATGTTACTACATTTGATGGAGTCACTGAGTTCCCTAAATTTATTCTCGTGTTCCATAATTTCTCTTTCTCTCTTTTGTTAAGCTTCATTATTTTCCATTATTTTGTCCTTTACATCACTTACTCATTTTTCTGCTTCTTCCAGCCTTATGTTCATTCCATCAAGTCTGTTTCCAATTTCAGTTATTGCAGTTTTCATTTCTGACTGATTCTTTTTTAACTCTTTTGTCTCTGTGGTAAGGGCCTCCCTGAAGTCTTCCATTCTTTTCTCAAGCCCAGCAAGTATCCTTATGATTGTTGCTTTAAATTCTCCATCAGGCATGTTACTTATATATTTTTCACTTGGATCTCTAGCTGTGACCTAATCTTGTTGTTTCATTTGGGATAAATCCCCCTGTCTTCGCATTTTTTTCTAAGTCTCTGTCTTCTTCTCTGTGTTAGAAAAGCCAGTAATATTTTTTGTTCCTGAGTGTAATGGCTTTATGAAGAAGAGGCCATACAGTATCCATGGCCTAGAGCTTCAGGGAGTGTCTCTGGTGTGTGTTGCCTGTGCTCTGCTGTTGTGCTGTGGCTGCTCTGTCCTTCAGGTCAGTCGTCCTCAGAGGTTCTCCTTGCCTGCAGTGGGCAGTGTTTGGTTCTTGGCCAAAACGTGGCAACTTTTAACTATGTGTGCTCTGGTCTGCTTGTGAAATGAGAACTAATACTTCCACTAGAACTGAAGCACTGCAGAGCTTTCTATTCAGATGTGGTGTGAGCAGGGGTTTCTTTGGTCTTCTACAGAAGGGGCCCACCACACTGTGACTGATGCAAGCTCGACTGAGAAGGGCAGTACCACCAGAGAGCAGTGGTGTGGGACCTGGTATAAGCAGACTAGGCAGCTTGTGTTGGTGCCGTAGTGCTTCCTGCAGGTGGCTCTTTGTTTATGCTGAGGGGCTTGGGCGGGGGAGTGGTGCCAGCTAGCTTGTCCCTGGAGGGGTGCCTCCATGCACACTGCCTCTCAGGGAAGCACTCCAAGAAGAGCAAGTAACCTCCTCACCATATGTCCCAGGGGTTTTTCGGATTGCTGTTTCCACACTATTTGACTCCGCGTTGTATACTGCCTTCTCTTCAGGAGCAGCACAGTGCTCTCCGGGCTCTATCCCAGTGAAGCCTGCTCACTTTATTTTCTTTTTAAGAGCAACAGCCGTATCTTATTCATCTTTGCACCCTCTAAGGCACCCAGCACAGTGCCTGGAGAAAATGGAGCTAAGTGTTTTTTTTAATAAACTCTGTTTCCATATTTGGGTTTCTCTAGTTTCTTCAATTCAGATCATTTACATAAGTTTCTCCAAAGGGATCTATATGGGAAGTCATTGACTTCCTCATTTCCAGATAAATTTTATATGTAATAGCATTAATGAAAATTGTGAAAGAAAAAGGGATCTATGTACAATACCACTGTATTATGTCCAGTGTATGTATAACTACCTTGTGGCAAGGTGCTCATCAAGAAACATCGATTGGTGAGACAGTTCTTCCTTGTATGGACTATCCAGCATATTGACCTATCCTTTCAAATGCCAGCAGGTCCCTCCATCATTTTGGCAAATCAAAAAGGCCAGTATAGTTAATTTTTCCAAATATTAACCACAAATGCATCTTCCAAATGAAAAATAAAAGTTCATTAGGTGCTTATTTGTTTTTTAATTTTTTATTTAAATTCAATTTAATTAACATATTCTGTATTTTTAGTTTCAGAGGTAGAATTTAGTGATTCATCAGTTGCTTGTAACACCAAATGCTCATTACTTCAAGTCTGCTGACTTTTAAAACTCTAGGGTTTAGGAATGTGATGTGGGCAGGGGCCTGTGCTGGTCTGGGGAAGAGGCCCACCATGCTGGAATTGAGGTGAGCTTGACAGAGAAGAGCAGTTGTGCCAGAGCACAAGAGTGTGGGACTTGCCCTCCCCAACATCCCCCCCCCACCCACTAACAACCTTGCATAGTTGTACATATGCCAATTTCCATATCGTGTTCATCAGGCCATGAGTACTTTTTGTGTGTGGATTTTTTCCACTTAAATGCACATATTTTTTTTGACCCGGCCCAAATCCTTGTCAGTTCATGTATAATATGTGTTGGTTAAGTACTTGTACAAAATGGTTTGCTTAGTCTTTGTGGTTGGGCCCAAGTTTCTTCTATTAAGAAGAATGTTTTTGTGTCAATTGTTTTTCCTATTTTTTGGTGGTTAATTCCTTTGGCCTGTTCCCCAAAATGGATCCATTGGATCAACAAATATGAACTATCTCATATGTATGCTTTTGCATTTCATCAACATTTTTCCAGAATTCTTTATGGCTATGTAAATAGAGTAAGCCCAGTGTCCAGTGCTACCAGCAATGTGTAAGTGCATCAGTGTCTCTCCTGCCAAAACTCCCGCTAAATCCACTTCATAAAAAATTATATATATTTACTTTATATTGACTGACCTGGAAACCAGAGACATAGAAGCAGGGAGGCAAGTTAGGGGACTGCTGCAATAGTCAATGTCTAAGTAAAAAGAGCCTGAGTTTGGGTAATTATGAATTTAATAAATTCAAATTCATCATCAGATATTGCCTAAATACCTACTATGTGCCAGGCTCATACTAAACATGTTAGTACCTAATTGAAATTTTAATATCTTTGTAAGATAATGTATTATTGGTCTTCATTATATAGATGAGGTAACTTAAGACTTAGCAGATTGATATGACATACCCTAGGTCACACAAATAGAAGTTCTAAAGCTGGGTTTCAAACATAGTCTTTCTGAAGGATTAAGCTGCTGGAAGAATTAAAAAAAAAAAAATGGAAAAGAAATCCAGAGTTGTTATGACCAAAAATAAGTGGGCCCTAAGGGAGGTAGCCCAGATAACTCCAATATTGGGTGCCTGTTCATGAATAGTGTTCCATTGGGCTAACCATTCTACTACATTTTCTCTTTCAGGAGACTCTGACAGTTTCAGCAAAGTGCGGCCTCCGGGAGAAAAGCCTACCATCGTCCGTCCCCCAGTGAGGCCTCCAGACCCTCCGTGCCGGGCAGCTACTCCCCAAAAGCCAGAACCAAAGCCAGATATTGTGGTTAGCAATGCAGGGGAAATCCCATCATCTGTGTAAGTAGAGTTTTTCCTCAACCTTGGCCTAAGGCTCATCTTAGGCCACCAGGAGTTCTTTCCAGGATCACCATAATGGTTGTGAAGGGTATACAGTGCACAACCCCAGGGTATCATTCACTTCATAGTCTAGGGAAATGTCACAGACAAGCCCTGTTTGGAGTGTTCCACTCAGCACCCAAGGCTGAGAGATTTCACTAACACTGCCCTGATTTCTGTAGGGTGATAAGATTAACTTCTGTTTTCATGCTCCCTTGGCTCTGGAAATTTTTCATATTTTCTTATTATTGCTACTGTTTTTAAAAGAAATTTAATGAACAGATTTGTTCATTGTACTTGTGCCTTCCGGCTTTCTTTTTAAATCAATGGTATGATTTTTTTTTTAATCTCCTAAAATGACTCAGATTCTCCAGAGAGCCTCTTGCAGGGTAAGAACTGAGCTAATGGCCAGCACGTTTTCCTGAGGTAGGACTGGAAGCCAAGGAACCAGGTATAAAGTAGCGAAGGCAGGGCCACAGCAGCTCTCAAGGACCAGCCTTGTATGGTCATAACTAGCCTGACTGGTCTCTCTTTAGCCAGTGCTTGGGACCCCTCTCATATACTGCCTCCTAGTATTCCTTTTTCTTGTGTCTCTTGTTTTCCATAATTGTAAAATGGGCGAAATAAGAAAAACAAAGCCTCTATCATGTTGATTAAGTAGCTAAGTGTATTTATGAAAATGTCAAAAATTTATACATTGAAGCCAAGGACTTGTTTCACTTATTTCTCATAAGAATAGCCTGAACAAACAACATACTTAGACCACTCTGAACCAAGGGAAAGCAAAGGGCGTTAGACATAGCCTTGGGGGTGCTTATGGTCTCTGAGTCATTTCACATTCTGATATTTGGTTTCTCCTTAGACCCAGGTCCTTTGCAAGCTAGGGAAGACCTTCAGTTGGTGGCCTGTCTGGTTTATACTTTTTGTCTTGTCCATTGTCTGTTGGTTCTCATATGTATTCCAGAGCAACTCATGGGACTTGATTGGCTTCTGTTTGCAGGGTGGCTTCCAGGACCAGGTTCTTTGAAACAGCTTCCCGAAAAACAGGAAGGTAAGACACATAGATGACAGAAGAGACACCAAGTTACTTTTTAATAAATGGATCATGAACATCACAGTTGCTGTCTTACATTCTCTTCTTCTGTTTCTATGCAGTTCCATCTCTGTCTCTCTGTTTGTCCCTTTCTCTCCCCTAGTTCTGTCTCTCTGTTTCCTGTTCTCTCACCCTATACATCTGTTTTTGTCTCTGTCCTTGTTATTCTATTTGTCTCTCTCATACTCTTTCTTTCTCTGTGTCTTTGTCATTCTCAGTCTCTTTCTGTCTCTCTTTGTGTTTTTCTGCTTATATCTCTGTTTCTGTGTCTCTCTGTCTCCCTATTTGTTTGTTTTACTCTTTTTCTGTCTCTCTCTCCCCTGTCCCTTTCTTTTTTTTTTTAATCTCCTAAAATGACTCAGATTCTCCAGAGAGCCTCTTGCAGGGTAAGAACTGAGCTAATGGCCAGCACGTTTTCCTGAGGTAGGACTGGAAGCCAAGGAACCACATGCTAAGTAATATTGCAAAAAAACATGACATTCAATGTAGGTCTTATTTTTTTGTTAGTTTACTTATTTAGACTCTATTATATTCTAAAAGGGCAGCTGATAAGAATATATAGAATGCAACACTCACATAAACAGCCTTAGAATAAACATAGGTAAACATTAGGTGGTATGATATAAATCACCTGGAAACACCTGAGGGAACAAAAACATAAACAGATTTGCTTTCCACCCTAGACCCACTAAAACAAAATCTCCAGGAGTGGGGCCTGGGAATCTATTTTTTTGTTTTATTTCCTTCCTTCCTACCTTCATTCCAGTTTGTTTGTTTTTAAAACTTCTAAGGTATTGGTACAAATTGTCCAAAGCCTGGCATTTGGGACTCTTTAGACTAGAATACCTAAAGAAATGGTTGCTCAGCCTTTAGGGACTCTTTTGTGATTTTGCTCCATGTTGCTTTTTAGAGAGTTTGAAATTGTGTTTCCTGATGGGTGATAAGAGTATAACTCTTCTAGGTGGTCAGTTAAAAGAACAATGTGCCTTTACCAGCAGTGGAGCTAGGGTGAGTTTAACATCATCTAGTCAAAACTGTGAGACCTAACTCACCAGGACATGATACTGCACAGCAAGTCACCCTAGTTCTGCTTGGCAGTCAGCCATTAAACCAGGTCCAGTTCTCCTTAGACAATAATTTGCTATTTATTCTACCATAACAGATAAAAATCAGGTCAAGCTCCCAGATTTCTCTTACCAATACAGTAAAGTTTTTGCCTAGGATGTTTTTAAATCAGGCTTAGTCAAATGTCCCTCTTGAGAAAAAAAATGAAAGAGAGAGACAGAGAGACTCTTTAATACTCTTAATATAGTACCCACTTTTGAGCAGGACCACTTCCTATTTCCCGGTGATCCTTCCTCCCTCCCTAGAATAAGCCATATGAGAAATAAGTTCCAAGGAGATGGGATGAAGTAAACTAGAATTAACAGAGTGAACTGGGTATATCTATAAGAACACTCTTTTAGAGGAAGTGATATCTAATTTGGGGCTTAAAAATGAGTAGAAATACACCAAAAATTATGAGGAATTCATCTGTATCCTTGGACAGGGAACCAATGTATTGAGAGAGAATATGTAAGAGGCATCAACAAAGTCCAGTAGAATCTTTAAGGCAGGTCAACTTCTAATAGGAAAACTATAGCCAAACTGATGTTGAGAGTATGGAAAGATTGGTAACTGCTGTCTGAGCTTTGTCACCTACTGCTCAGGGAATTCTTGGACCAACTCACAAAATAAGGGGGGGGGGCTATAGCCAAACCAGGCACTTCAGACTAAAGCACCACTCTACTTATCCTATGTTTAGGCCTCTGGAACCTAGATTTAATCCTGTTCCTTATCCCCAGATTCCATCTTGCCAGGAGTGTGGGCAAGACTGAAGTGGATACACCTGTCTTCCAGTGTGTCATGAGCCATAAAGCCATACAGGTTCCTCCCATTTAGTATCCACATAGGAAAAAAACTACCACTTTTGTCTATACTCCCACCTTGTGACCACCACTTACATCAGTACATCTACATGCTGGCCACTGGTCAAGATCCTCAGACTAGCCACATCAGTACCATCTATAGACATTGTTGGCAAGCTCTTCTCTCTGATGAAAATAATGATCTGTTTAACTTTTGTTCTGCTCCTTTTTGCTTTCCATTTGTACCCGACTGTAGCCTGACATTTGAAACACTTTACTTCCTCATTCATCTCTCTTCCACAACCAATAAAAAATTTAAAACTTAAATGAAAATGGGAAGTGGCCCATCAAGAAGAGAAGGAAGGGGTTCAGCAAGGCAGAACAGCTTATGCAAGACAGGTTCAGTAAGTGATTAGTGTTGCACTTTGGCTACAATGTGGGGGTGAAAAGAGGGAAGCTTATCTGGAGGTGAGGCCAGAAAGATAGACTGGGTCCAGATTGTAAAACCTTATATGACATACTAAAGAATTTGATCTTTATACTTTAGTCCATGGGGAATCATGTTAACTTCTAAGCATGACAATGCATACTCTGAGATGACTGAGTTGTGAAACAAAACAAAACAAAACCTCATTCTGTTAGTAATGGGAAAGATAGATGGGAGAGTAAAGACTGGAGACAGAGACCAATTAGGAGGCTAATCATCATGGCAACAATTGATGAGGCCCTAACCTATGGCATTGCCAGTGAAATGGAATAGAAGGACAGATATGAGATAGGCACAAGGAGACCTGGCTGACCTTTCAAACATGGAATTGGATGGACAAGTAGGTGGCTCAGTTGGTTAAGTGTCTGCCTTCGGCTCAGGTCATGAACCCAGGGTCCTGGGATTGAGCCCCAGAGTGGACTCCCTGCTCAGTAGGGAGTCTGCATCTCCCTCTCCCTCTGCCCCTCCCCACCACTTCTGCTCTTGATCTCTCTCTCTCTCTCTCTCTCTCTCTCTCTAATAAATAAATAAAATCTTTTAAAAAAACAGGGAACAATGGAGAAGGATTAAGAGGGAAAAAAAGTCTAACTTGGAAAATTAAGTGGATGGTAACAATAATTAATCATAGAAGAACAGGTTTTGTGGGAAAGTTGCTCTAATTTTGGACACAGTGTTTTTGAAGACCCTGTGGAATATCCAGATAGAAATGCCCAGTGCAGGTTGAGAGGAAGATGGTGGTGGAGTAGGAGGACCCTAGACTTGCCTCATCCAACAAACACAACTAGATAACTAAAAATCATCCTAAATATCCCAGAAATAGACATGAAGACTGTCAGAAAAAACTCCTCAAATAAAGGGAGAGAAGAGGCCCCATTGAAGAAGGTAGGAAGTGTGAAGAGTGGGCTTAGGGGAGAAAGGAATCTCAAGTGCAGTGGAGGGGAGGGAGCTGAGGTTGCAGAGAAGGGCAAGAGGGAGACCAGCACACAGAGGAATGCCCAAGGAGAACATTTCCCTAAAGCCATTGGCTTGGAAAATGAGAGTGGTTGAATTTTCTGAATTCTTGCACCAAGTGGGGCTTAAAGCCTGCAGTTTTTTTTTTTTAATTATTATTCATTCGAGACACAGAGATACACAGAGAGAGAGAGAGCATGAGCAGGGGGAGAAGCAGAGGGAGAGGGAAAAGCATAAAGGAGAATGGGTTTTGCTGAGATAGAGGCCTGGAGGTGCTGTGCTGCTCCCGGAAAGAAGGAAGGCAAACAATCCAGGGAGAGACAGCATGGAAAATGATCTGAAGAACACCTGCAGAACACAGAGGAGAGACTGTTCACTCTTCTCAGAGTGCATCTCTGAGAGACAGTGTTCACGGAGATACCTCCAGGAACAGGGGAGCTGGCTGGTGCCATTTCACTCCCCACCCCTCAGCATAAACACAAAGCCACCTGCAGGAAGCACAACAAACAAAGCCTAAAGCCAGGAAGAAGGAAGGAAATAATAAAGGCTAAAGCAGAAATAAATGAAACAGAACCTAAAAAACAGCCAATAAAACAGATCAATGAAAGCAGGAGCTGGGTCTTTGAAAAGATTAACAAAATTGATAAACCTCTAGCCAGATTTACCAAAAAGAAAAGAGAAAGGACCCAAATAAATAAAATCACAAATGAGAAAGAAATAACAACCAACACTGCAGAAATACAAACAACTAGAATATTATGGAAAACTATACGCCAGCAAATTGGACAACCTGGAAGAAATGGATACATTCCTAGAAACATATAAATGATGAAAACTGAAAGAGGAAGAAATAGAAAGCTTCAACAAACCAATAACCAGCAAAGAAATAGAATCAGTAATCAAAAATCTCCCAACAAATAAAAGTCCATGGCCACATGGCTTCCCAGGGGAATTCTACCAAACATTTAAAGAACAGTTAATACCTATTCTTCTCAAACTATTCCAAAAAATAGAAACGGAAGAAAAACTTCTAAATTCATTCTATGAGGCCAGCATTACCCTGATACCAAAACCAGATGAAGACTCCATTAAAAAAGAGAATGAGAGGCCAATATCCCTGATGAATACGAATGTAAAAACTCTCATTCAAATACTAGCAAACCAAATCCAACAGTACATTAAAAGAATCGTTCACCAGGATCAACTGGGATCTATTCCTGGGCTGCAAGGTGGCTCAATATTCAACAACCAATCTACGTGATATACCACATCAATAAAAGAAAGGTAAAGAACCATATGATCCTTTCAATAGATGCAGAAAGAACATGTGACAATGTACAACATCCATTCATGATAAAAAAAAAAAACCCTCAACAAAGTAGGGTTAGAGGGACCCTCTAACATACCTCAACATAATAAAGGCCATATATGAAGAGCCCATAGCTAATACCATCCTCTATGGGGAAAAACAGAGCTTTTCCTCTATGGTCAGGAACAAGTCAAGGGATGTCCACTCTCACCATTGTTACTCAACATAGCACTGGAAGGCCGAGCCACAGGAAGCATACAACAAAAAGAAATAAAAGGCATCCAAAACGCCAGGAAGAAGTGAAACGTTCACTGTTTGCAGATGACATGACACTCTATATAGAAAACTCGAAAGGCTCCACCCCCAAATTGCTAGAACTCATACAGGAATTCAGCAAAGTGGCAGGATATAAAATCAATGCACAGATGTCAGTTGCATTTCTATACACTAGCAATGAGGCAGAAGAAAGAGAAATCAAGGAATTGATCCCATTCACAATTGCACCAAAACCATAAGATACCTAGGAAGAAACCTAACCAAAGAGGTAAAAGATCTGTACTCTGAAAACTACAAAACACTGATGAAAGAAATTGAGGAAGACACAAAGAAATGGCAAAACGTTCCATGCTCATGGATTGGAAGAACAAATTTTGTGAAAAATCTATATTGCCCAAAGCAATCTACACATTTAATGCAATCCCTATCAAAATAACAACAGCATTTTTCACAGAGCTAGAATAAACAATCCTAAAATTTGTATGGAACCGCAAAAGACCCCAAATAGCCAAAGCAACCTTGAAAAAGAAAAGCCAAGCTGGTGGCATCACAATTCTGGACTTCAAGTTATATTACAAATCTGTATTGATCAAAACAGTATGGTACTGGCACAAAAATAGACACATAGATCAATGGAAGAGAATAGAAATCCCAGAAATGAACCCACAACTGTATGGTCAATTAATCTTAGACAAAGCAGGAAAGAATATTCAATGTGAAAAAAGACAGTCTCTTCAACAACTGGTGTTGGGAAAAGTGGACAGCCACATGCAAAAGTATGAAACTGGACCACTTTCTTACACCATACACAAAAATAAATTCAAAATGGATGAAAGACCTAAATTTGTGATACAGGGAAGCACTGACATTCTAGAGAACACAAGCAGTAACCCCTTTGACATTGGCCGTAGCAACTTCTTACTAGATATGTCTCCTGGGAGGCAAGGGAAACAAAAGCAAAAATAAATTTTGGGACTTCATCAAGATGAAACGCTTCTGCACAGTGAAAGAAATAATCGACAAAACTCGGGCGCCGGGGTGGCTCAGTTGGTTAAGCGACTGCCTTCGGCTCAGGTCATGATCCTGGAGTCCCAGGATTGAGTCCCGCATCGGGCTCCCTGCTTGGCAGGGAGTCTGCTTCTCCCTCTGACCCTCCTCCTCTCATGCTCTCTGTCTCTCATTCTCTCTCTCTCTCAAATAAATAAATAAAATCTGTAAAAAAAAAAAATCGACAAAACTGAAAAGCAACCTACGGAATGGGAGAAGATATTTGCAAATGACATATCCAATTAAGGGTTAGTATCCAATGTATATAAAGAACGTATAAAACTCAACGCCCCAAAAACAAATAATCCAGTTAAAAAAATGGGCAAAAGACATGAATAGTCATTTTTCCAAAGAAGACATCCAGATGGCCAACAGACACAAGAAAAGATGCTCAACATCACTCATCAGGGAAATGGAAATCAAAACTACAATGAGATACCATCTCCCATATGTCAGAATGGCTAAAATCAACAACACAAGAAACAACAGACGTTGGTGAAGATGTGGAGAGAGGGGAACCCTCTTGCACTGTTGGTGGGAATGCAAACTGGGTCAGACATGCTGGAAAACAGTATGGAGGTTCCTTGAAAAGGTATAAATAGGGGCGCCTGGGTGGCTCAGTCGTTAAGAGTCTGCCTTCGGCTCAGGTCATGATCCCAGGGTCCTGGGATCGAGCCCCACATCGGGCTCCCTGCTCAGTGGGAAGCCTGCTTCTCCCTCTCCCACTCCCCTTGCTTGTGTTGCTGCTCTCGCTCTCTCTCTGTCAAATAAATAAATAAAATCTTAATAAAAAAGGTAAAAATAGAACTTCACTCTGATCCAGCAATTGCAGCACTAGGTATTTACTGAAAGAATACAAAAATACTAATTCAAAGGGATACCTGCACCCCGATGTTTATAGCAGCATTATCTACAATAGCTAAAATATGGAAACAGCCCATTTCTGACTGATGAATGGATGAAGAAGACATTGTGTGTGTATACACACACACACACACACACACAATGACATATTAGTCATTAAAAAGAATGAAATCTTACCATTTGCAACTACTTGGAGATAGAGAGTATTATGCTAAGGGGAATATGTCAGTCAGAGCAAGACAAATGCCTTATAGTTTCACTCAAGTGGAATTTATGAAACAAAACAAATGAGCAAAGGGGAAAAAATGGAGAGAGAGACAAACCAAGAAACAGACTCTTAATTATAGAGAACAAACATGTTTACCGAAAGTGAAGGAGGTGGGAATGGGATAAATATGTGGTGGGCATAGGGAGGGCACTTGTGATGAGCACCGGGTATTGTATGGAAGTGTCCAATTACTCTATTGTACACCTGAAACTATTATTACATTGTATGTTAGCTAACTGGAATTTAAATAAAACTTAAATAAAAAAAGAAATGTCCAGTAGGTAACTGCAACTTAGAATAGTAGTTGGGGTTGAACCCACAGAGATTTAATTTAAGGGTAGAACTGTTGAGTACAGCCACTGTGCAACTTCATGGGACATTTACATTTACCACAATATGAATAGTGGCCCTTTGGTGGGTTCTCAATATTTGGTGGTGATTTAAACCATGAATGGGAATAAGATCACTCAGGAAGTAAGTATAAATAGACTTAGGAAAGAAGTGAAAAACAATGCTACAGAAATAGCCCTGGGACCAGCTATTTTCTGGGATATTCTGGCAACACTATATAGGGCTTCATTCTTTAGGATTGTCTCTTCCCTCCAGCTATTCCCAGACAAGGCTAATTTAGTACTGATATAAGCACATCAAGAGGCTGGGGAAAGTTGGTTTGATCTTCAAGGCAAAGGATGATTCTTGTTTTGCATGACATTTGCCCTTCCTTCCACCTTGCCCTTCTACCTATTAGAAATAATCACAGAATATAGTCTTCGGGCCAGTTTCTCTGACACCTGAGAGATTTCTTTGTATCTCGGTTACTGGGCTTGCTAAATCTGCCAGAGAGGTAGCCCAACTTATAAGCATAGATCTAGATGTTCTGAAACATTTGGATGGAATCATTTCCCATTTTTCAAATGGACTCTTTGGCACTGGCCTGGAAGGGTCACCCATCCCCTTGCTTTGCCTTTTCAGTTCTGATTTCTAGAGGTTTAGTGAAATATTTTTCCTCCTTTACCCACAGTTCTCAAGGCAGAGTTCCTGGAGATGAGAGTTGAGGCCTCCGGTATGTAGTCTCCACTCCTGATTACAGAACCTTGTAACATGTAAGCCTTCTTTATGGGATCTGAGCTTTTGAGGACTAAAATATCTTGTGGTTCCAGAGGATAGGAACACATTCCATGTCTCAGTTCATTAACCTGTAATTATGTGACCCTTAAACTTACTACCTTCCAATTCTGAGGTTCCCTGTGTTTTTAAGTCTCCTTCCTCTTTCCTTTCTTTCTCCCCCCCAACCGAATTACAGTGTAGTTTTACAAGTTGCCTTTGGATAAAGTTCATTAGGAATCCTAGACTGTGACATGTGGCAAGTACATTTTGTTCTCTTAGCCTCAATTTCCCAATCTGTAAAATTAAAAGTTTGGAACCCTGTAACTCTGACATCCCTTGGGTCTATAAGAAAATCGGTAACCTCTCTTTTGGTATTATAGCAAGTACCATGAGTCCACTTAAGTATCATATAGGGACTTCACACCTTCAGACCAAATCACTATTTAAGTCTTTTCCCCCGAACCTCTATCCTTAGTCTTGTATATTTGTTTAATGAAAAGTACTTTCACTTCCATTATTTCATTAGATCCATACCAGATGCCAGAATAAAGAGGATAATATATATTTTAACTTGCAGATAAAGGAACTGAGGTTCAGAGGGGATAAATTAACTTGCTAAGGTCGCAGGAGCTACAGAGATCATAGAATTTATTTTTCTCTACCTAGGAGTTCTAATTGTTTGGCTATCAGATTTCTGGCATGACATTAACCAATATACTTATAAATGAGATCTGGGTATCTGGAGAAGAGCTTTCCATTTGTTCCCCAGCCTCCCTTTACTTCCTATCACTGCCAGTCCTCAGGGGTCCATAGGCTGATAAGCTTTTCCTTATTATCCCTCATGGAAGTGAAATCCCAAAAAAGAAATTTGGAGTCAGTATAGGGCCGTAAAGGCAGTGTCTATGTTGTAGGTGGGTAGTCTCAAAGGTATCAGGCTTCATCTTCTGTAGACTTCTGGGGGATTACAATTGAGGTCAAATGCACAGTTTCCAGCCCTGATTATAGCACCATCTTAGGCCTGTTTCATGGGATCTAAGTTGTAAGGGCCTTTTCCTAGCCAGCCTCTGTTGCTCAGAAGATTAGCTACCAATTATGTATTTACCTACCTACCAAGATAGGCCTCACTTCTCAGTGGCTGTTAAGTACTTGACCAGTCCTAGCTAATTACCTACTCTCTTCTTTCCTTTTCAGGTTTTAAAATCCTTGGCCTCAGGGGACCCTTCACTGTTCTGGAAGGGTCTTCTTCAAACTCTTCTGTGCTGAGTCATTTTGTGCTGAAGAGAGCAGCTCCTTCCTGGCCCTGGACCTTCAGGCTCTAGGATGCTATAAAATAAGGGGCACATGTCTTAGACACAGGTTTATTTCTCTTATGTTTTCTGTCTTTGTTCCCTCAGAAGGTCTATGTTGAGCTCCTATATGATTGTGAATGGCTGAACTCCCTCAAGCCAGACTGCAGAAACCAAGCTATCTACTGACCTGAGTTGAAGAAAGGAGCTTAGTTTTCAACTCTTCTCTGAATTTCCTGTCTCCTCAAAAGACCATCAAACTCTGAAATACTTGGGACTAAAGACTGATCTCAGAGGTCTTACCCTGAAGTAAAAGCTACTTGAGTTGGGGCCACTGCTTGCCTTGGAAGTAGAAGAGTAGGAATGTTTGCCAAACATTGGTGAATCTTGATATGTCTCTTACTGAGGATAATGACCCTGGCACCAGGTTGGAGCTCTGGCACTGCAGTATATTGCCAAGAACCTGTCTGTTCCTATTGGGCCAAACAGCATATGGGTGATATCAACCACAACTTCATGTGAACTCAGGACGGTGGCCTTTCTGTTTTTGCATAAAACCACTTAGGACAAATCTGCAAAGAATATTTTGCATGTTGAAGCCTTAGGTCTGTTTGAATTATTTTTCCTCCTATTTTTTTCCTGACAGCTTAATTTCTAAACAATCAAGAAAGAAACAAAAACTGAAAACAATTCTTTAAAAAAGCAGACTGTATCTGTCCTGCAGAAGTTCCACTTCTGGGTCAAATACTGGGAAAAATTGTTAAAATGGATTGAGGTGAGGCAGCTGGCACTGTTGCTTCATGTTTGCCTTCTGCAGATAAGCTTTTATCTCCAGCAAGAAGCAACTCCTAACCCAGTGTCCATGGATTCAGAAACTCCATGAAGCTTCTGAAATGGTATGCAGAATTCCATGACAATGTACCTTTTCTGGGGAGATGGTCCATAACATTCTACTGAATTTCAGATGGGCCTGTGACCCAATAAGGGTTAAGAACCATAACACTTGAGATAAAAGACTCTTTACAACCCATAAAGTATTTGATTGGAAGGCCTTCCAAAATTATTTAGTCTAATTGCCTAGTTTACTATTGGAGAAACTGAGGCAGAGCAAGTTATCAGCCATGCCTAAACAAGTACCCAGGTCCCTGGGCTCCTGTACAAGTTTCTTTCCATTATACGACACTTGTCTAACAAGGGGCCTTATGATTGGTGGCGTTAGTGGTCATCATTTTGAGTGTTGGGCTTTTACCCTCTTTCTTGAGCCTCCCATATTTGTTAGCAAGTGGAAAACTTTCAGACACAAGCTCCTGGTGTTACATTTGCCATTTCAGTCATTAGAAAGGAACTAAAACACAACCTGTGTAGTGACTCAGAAATCTGAATAGACATTTCTGATGCTTGTTTATTGATGGGAAGCTGCTGGAGAAAGTGTCACTGTTTGTGTTCCCATGCTCTCAGGCCATAACCTGTCTTTAGGGTCTGTGTAATTATAATATGGCCAAGTGTGAGAAAAAGGGCTTTCCTACTTGAACCCTTCTAGCAATACCTTCACTATGGAACTGAGAGAGAAGCATAGACATGGGTGAAGGGAGGAGAAGAAGAGAAGAAAGGAGAGGGAGATGGAGGAAGGGGAAGAGAGAGAGAGAATACACACATGCCCAAACCAACTCTGAGATGCCTTTGAAACAATGTTACTGAAAGATGATAACCACTTTCAAAACTGAACTCAACATGATCCATTCGTGAATTAGTAACATGTAGGCCTTTGTGGAAGTAATCGAGCAGAAACTTGATGCTATTCCCAATAAAGACATGCCCAGGTGGCCACGTAAAACTCTCTCAGCTCTACCTAGTCTCAAAGGCCAAGTTAACAAGAACCAGGAACAAGTGAGCCAAGTGATCACCATTCTACCTGAGGCTCACCCCCAAAGGAAGTTGCTGTGAGACTCCTGGCCTCACCCAGGAAGTACTTGTTGAGCCCCATTCTCAGAGCTGTGGCCTCTCTGCTTGCTTTGCCCCATTAGATAACTAACTAAAGCAAGTAGGTATGTAGATTTTGGCCACAGAAGCAGTGGCCAGTGGGGCTTCAGTACATTTGAAGATGGTAGGGCCATCATTTCACTTTTGTTTTCTTGGGGTGGGGGAATACCAAAATCACCACTACAAATACTGAAAGATTATTGAGAACCAGAGAAAGCCACTGCAGTCCCAGTTGAATAGATGTCCCAGAAATGTGACCATGAGATTACTGTGTGTTTTCTGGGACATAGATCAAGAGCCTGGCCTAGAAAGTTGGGACTACCAGGCTGGCTGGAGACCGGGAAGCAGTAGCTGGATAGCTCTGCCCCTGCCCTAGGCTATACCTGAAGAAGGCCCAAAAATGAACCTCAGTGCCTCCCCCTTTTACGTTCTAATTTAAAGAGCAAAAGCTTCTGTGGTGAGGCTCACTGTCATGGAATGAAACTGGCTTGGCCCAGGCTTGATGGATGAATAGTCATTCAGAAGAGGCTATGGGAATGGGGTGATAATTGAAGAGTGGCAACTATAGGAAATTATCTGCATACCTTGGCCAGCAGGTTAGAGAAACTGGCAATGGATGAACCATAAACCTTGAACTGACAGTGATAACATTTATTAAGCACCTACTAAGTTCTAAGTGCTTCATATACATAATCTCCTTTGTCCTTAAAACAATGATGCAAGTAGATGCTAGTCCCTCATTTTACAGAAAAAAGAATTGTGGCCCAGAAGGCTAAAGTAACTGGCTCAAGGTCTCACAGAAAGTAAATAACAGGACTGTGACTCGAATCCAGGCCTCTCCGACTCTGTACCCCATGCTGTTTTTCTCTTTACCACACAGAGGCTACATTACTGGAACTGGATGACTGACTTTCTCTGCCTAATAAAATATTAAAAAGCAAGCATTTGAAGGGAAGTAGGGCAGGTCTAGTTTACAGGGGAACAAAAACTGGACTGGAAGAGATTTCTGAGTTGGGCTTTCTCCTAACCTTCCATATACCCATTTGGTAATGTTTTAAAAAGATCATTCAATTTTACCTTGTGAAATGAATTTACTTTTTAGTTCGTAGTTACTAAGTCTTTGGCTTAGCTGTTTTTCAAAGAAAAAAGGGTCCTTGTATATGTCTATGTACTTTACCATGGTTGTAGCATGTTTATTTTCAGTCCAAGAGACTGAAGACATCCACACATACAGTTCGAGAAGGACAAAACATATTGGTGCCTCTCTGGTACTTAATGCCTTGGGGTCAAATCCTTACAAGGTTTTCTGTGGTGATAACAAAAGTTAAGAGAGAATTTAGAATAAGAAATATCATTGAAGTTTTTGCTTTAAAAAAGGTGGGGAGGTTGTCCAGCCACAGGGTGGGGGTGTGAAACTCAGCACCCGACTTCAGTAATAAAACAGCATCATATAGAAATACTCTAGTATTTCTAAAATAATTGTTTTAGGATACTTCCCTTATTTAGAAGTTCCTTGATTATGTAATAACTAGAATAAAGTAGTAGAGGAAGATGTGTCTCTGTGACCAGAAAAAAATCGCTTTCAAAAGAATGTAGATCAATGATACTAGTTTTAACATAGCTGCAAGCAAATAGCCTTGACACACTACAAGCCCAAAAAGCTTTAGGAGCACTTAAAAATTGCAGAGAGAAGCAACATACCTTGAAGAGATGTTTTTGATGACGAAAAGTCTTCATTTTCACAGGGAAAAGAAGCACTTGATACCAAGGGCATTAATAGATGCTAGAAAGACTGCCTATGGGAAATATATATGTGACATCAGACAAAAGAAAGAGATCCTGGGGCCCATTCATGTGACTTTCAATAAAATATGCAGACTGTCCAGTATTGATGGTGTCCATCTGCAGTTTTTTTTTTAATTTTATGTAAATTCAAGTTAACATGTAGTGTATTAGAAGTTTCAGAGGTAGAATTTAGTGATTTATCAGTTGCATATATCTAGTGGCAGTTTTTTCATGGAAACAGTCTTTGAGCATATTAGACATGATGATGCAGCCACCATGCACTGCTCATGTCATCTTTTGCAATTCTAAGGAAACCCAGGCTTTGGTTTTTATAACCAGGATTCCTTTTATAACCTTTTATAACCAGGATTTTCAATCTACAGTCTACTTTGCACCAAACCCTTGTCATTCCCTCAGGCCTCACAACATCACTGCATGATGGGTAATAGCCCCATTTTACAGATAAGGAAAGTTGAGGTTCAGGGAGATGAGAAATGACTGCTCAAGATCACACAGCTAAGGATTGATAAAAATTCAGGACTGGAAGCTACAGAGGCCTTACTGTTTCTAATACATCACACTACCCCCCTTAGTAGTAAAGGAATCCTGGTGGTAAATAGAGAAGATGTTTAGAAATGAGACTGATGGAAACAACATCTATAAGTCTTGCTACTCCAAATGTGGTCCATCATCCCCCTCAGCATCATCATTACCTGGGAGCTTGTTAGAAGCAGATTCTTGAGCAGCACGACAGACATTTGTAATCAAAACCTTTATTTTAATAAGAGCTCTATATTTCTATGCTCATTAAAGTTTGAGAAGCACTGATATAAGGCATTTGAAACAGAAAAGCAGGTTGAGGAAGGAGAACTTTGGGTGAGCCAAAGACCAAAAATGGTGGATAAGGCTAATCTGGTTATGTTGGGAGTGTTTAGAAAGATTGTGTCCATAGCTGACGACTACTTAGAGTGCTTTGTATATGGCCTCATACTTAGATGACATGTAAATGAAGTTTCTCCACTTCAAAGAATAGTGAAACCAGCCTAGGGAAAAAGACTGAAAAATCACTTGATTTTCCAGTCTCTGACCACTAAAGGCAGTGGAAAGGCAACATGCAGCAGTGGAAGGAACTCCTTTCAGAAGCCCTGGGGGTTCCAGATTTGCCTCTGTCACTGATTCTCTTTAATGCTCAGCAAGTACCTCCCTCTCTGTAGGTCTCAAATTGTCCTTATTATTTTTTTTAATTCAATTAGCCAACATATAGTACCTCATTAGTTTTTGATGTAGAGTTCAATGAATCATTAGTTGCATATAACACCCAGTGCTCATCACATCACGTGCCCTCCTTAATGCCCATCACCCAGTTACCCCATCCCCCCACCCACCTCCCTTTCCACAACCCTCAGTTTGTTTCCCAGAGTCAAGAGTCTCTCATAGTTTGTCTCCCTCTCTGATTTCTTCCCATTCAGTTTTCCCTCCCTTCCCCTATGATCCTCTGCACTATTCCTTATATTCCACATGTGAGTGTCTTTAAACAGGATAGTCTTAAAGTGCCTTTTAAGTTTTGATGTTCTGTTATTCTCAACTGTGGGTTTTGCTACAGATTACATTTAATTAAAACATGGACAAATCTATAGGCTTTTGTCTGGCCCTAGTTTAACATCCTCAGTTCACATAAGAAGGGGTATTCTGGGAGGAAATCTCACAGTCACAACAAAGCAACATTAATGGGAATTGCAAGGAACTGGGAGGGGCATGACTCTAGTTAACCAGCTTGAAATGGGCTAGGAAAAATTTAAATTAGAAAACTTTGAAATTTGAGTGGCGCCTGGGTGGCTCAGTCGTTAAGCATCTGCCTTCGGCTCAGGTCATGATCCCAGGGTCCTGGGATTAAGCCCCGCATTGGGCTCCCTGCTCGGCAGGAAGCCTGCTTCTCCCTCTCCCACTCCCCCCACTTGTGTTCTCTCTCTCGCTCTGTCTCTCTCTGTCAAATAAATAAATAAAATCTTTAAAAAAAAAAACTTTGAAATTTGAGAATCAATTGCTTCAAACCACATACTTGGGATTCAAATCCTATATCCTAAATAGGGCTTACTTTGCATGATTTAATAAAGTAAACTGCTCTGACTTGAGCTTTTAGGGGATAGTTTATTGGGGGTAGGAGGGGCATATAAAAAGGAGAGAACTTCTACTTATCCGCCATCTGCCACTCATCTCTCCAAGTGATTCTGATGCCTATTAGGTGAAGACAATTGGCTATAATATAACCTCTTAAAATGGAAAAACAGATTCAGAGAGGAGAAGGGACTTGTCTAAGGCCACATACCAGAGACAATGGCAGAAAACAGGTGATCAAAGTTCAACTCTCTTTGGGTGACTAGTTTATCCAAATCATATCTGCTTCCAACATCAGAGCACACACTGGGGAGGACTGATAAACGTTCCATCTGGGTATTTTGTCCCCATCACATGTTTACAGTCATTGTTTCAGTCAAGCCTCACACAACCATATCATCTAGGCAGAGCAGAGATCATTACCCTCATTTTACTGAGGCTCAGAGAGGTGACACAACATGACTAAGGACATGCAAGTAGAAAATAAACTTGGACCTAGGTTTTCTGATTTCATCTATACTGTGCTGCTTCCCTAGGAGAGGAGAAGCAGCCCTCCAAACCCTCAGCACTTCTGGGAAATATCAACTCTAAGATTTTTTTTCCTAAGATTTGAGAGAGAGAGAGAGAAAGAGCAGGAGGAGGGGCAGAGGGAGAGGGAAGCAGATGCCCTGTTGAGGAGGGAGCCCGATGTGGGGCTCGATCCCAGGATCCTGGGATCTTGACCCGAGCCGAAGGCAGATGCTTAACCAACTGAGCCATCCAGACACCCCACAGCTCTAAGCTTTTAATTGCTTCAATCCAATTGCTTCAAAACAGATGGACTCTTTTTTTCCCTGTTGGAAAATATCCTAACAGTTTTATAACTTGAAACTGCAGAGCCCTCTTAGATCCATCATTTTGTCCTCACAACAACCCAAAAGGTAGGCAAGATAAGGCATTTTGCTCCATTTGACAGATATATAAATTGAGGCTCAGAGCATTGTATTATTTCTCTGTTGCTGCTGTAACAAATGACTACAAATTGAGCAGCTTATAACAACATCCATTTATTCTCTCACAGTTTCTGTAGGTCACAAATTCAGCATAGTGTGGCTGGATTCTCTTCTTAGGGTCTCAGTGAACTAAAATCAAGATATCAGCTGGGGTTGTGGTTGTCATTTGGGGCTCAGAATCTTCTTCCAAGCTGGTTATTGGCAGAATTCAGTTCCTTGTTGTTATGTGACTGAGGTCATCATTTTTTTGACAAGTGCCCCTCTCCATATTCAAGCTAACAATGGCATGTCAAATCCTGCTTCCCCTTTTGCATCTCTCTGACTTCCTCTTTTGCCTCTGCTGTTAAGGGCTTACTCTTTTATTGGAGTGATTTCATTGGGCCCACACAGATAATCCAGGATAGTCTCCCTATTTTAAAGTCAGTAGTAACCTTAATCACATTTCAGCATCTCTTTTGCCATATAATTACAGTTCTAATGATTAGGACATAAAATATTCTTGAGGGTCGGGGCACCTGGGTGGCTCAGTCGTTAGGCGTCTGCCTTCGGCTCAGGTCATGATCCCGGGATCCTGGGATCGAGCCCCGCATCGGGCTCCCTGCTCAGCGGGAAGCCTGCTTCTCCCTCTCCCACTCCCCCTGCTTGTGTTCCCTCTCTCTCTGTCTCTCTGTCAAATAAATAAATAAAATCTTTAAAAAATATATTCTTGAGGGTCATAATGTTGCTTAACATTGAAGCAGCTACCTACAGAAACCCTGCCTTTCACTGTAAAGACACATGGTTGTCAAGATCTTTATCCTGGGGAAGAAAATAATTACCATGTGCATCCCACTTACATGAGCAGTTGGAAACTCTGATGCTGTTCAACTTCTCCCATCTCTCAAATTCACTCAGAGACAGTTGGGCAACACACCAAAGAAAGTGGTAGCTGGAGTGCAAGGGGGGCTCTTTGGAAGCTGATGGTATTCCAAGATGGCACCTTGATGCTGGTGACCAATTCCGTAACTATGTCTCATTCTATCTAGGACAGGGAGAAGCAGCTTCCCCAAAGGCCCAAGGTAGGATAGGTATTCCCCATATAACTTGACCAGGGGTGCTAACACTTGTATAGCATATACTGTATACCAAATATGTCTTTATGTGCTTTTGAATGGGTTTATTGAATTTGTCCTGATATTTCTATGAGGTGAGTAATGGTAATAACTCTGTTTCATAGATGAGAAAACTGAGGCACAGAATAGTTATGCCATTTGCCCAAGTTCTCAGAGCCAGGAAATGGTAAATTCCTCTATGGCTAATCCTCTGTGCCTTCCACCAGATTGAGATAATTTTCCTAGAGGAGACACTGAGGCCAAATTGATTTAAAAGTCCCTTGCACCTTTGATTCTCTAAGCTTGCCCTCAGGGTCCTGCAATTCTGGAAACCCAAGTGAGCACAACTGAACTTTCTGAAAGAGTATGTTGAATTTAGACTTTTAGTGGGTTTTACAGAGCCAGCGGACTACAAAGTGAAGGTGCCCAATCTTTTCTCAGAGGCTGGAAGAAAAGGAGACTGTCAGTTCATGTGAATGGGGTCAAGATGGGTTGGCCCCAGGAATGCTCTCTCCAGAGTAGACTTTCCACTTGGTAGCCTCCACATGAGACAGGAGATCTCCCTGTTTTAGTGTGCTTTGAAGTTGTACTACTTTCTCTGTGTGTGAAGCCCATTTCCTGAAGGCCCAAGCCCTCAGAACGCCCAAAAAAGGTACCTAAAATTAAGCCTGCAAAAGAGGGCTGTAGAACAAAGCTAGGCAGTCGTCTTCTCTATGCTGGCCTTTTCCCAGCCCTTGGCAAGCTTGTGGGAACTGAGTTTATACAAGTATTGTCAGACCTGGATTTACTCCTCTGGCTTCTGCTTCCTCAGCTACTCCCATCTAGTCCCATGATGCTACCAACCTATTGTAGTTCCCAGAGCCATTAAAATATGAGGTAGGTAGGGTATGAACAACCTCAGTCCAAACTGTAGCTCACCTTTTCTCCACCCCTACTATCATCCTGCAGGACTCAGAATTCTGTCTCCCTTATGGAGCTAAGATCTACAAGGACTCAGTAAAGACTGATTTTCTCTGTTGCTCCCTGTGTCTTCTTTGCTAGCCATTGCAGATCAGACCCTGGCCTCTAATTCCTATGGAAGGAATTTAAAACACTATTATCTATATTCATGTCTCAATCACCATTGGCAAGTTATTTCACCCTAATAACTGTGGTTGGCCCTTAATAAATTCTCAATTAATATTAACCAGTCATAGTCATAGAAGTAGTAACCAGAAGTAGTCACAGAAGAAGTGGCGGTGACGGTGGTGGTAGAAGCAGCTGCTTCAGTTGCTATCCAGGAATAGAATCTTCCCTACACCCCTTCAGAGCTGGTAGATCATGCTCTGTCATTCAAGATCTTCCCAAATGTTATCTTCCACTTGATTCTTAGATTTTTCAATGCAGTGTAACCTGTTATGTCCTTTGTCCTTGTAACTAGCCATCCTGACCCCTACTACCCTATCTATGTTGTTCCCATAACTGGCTCAGTTCCCCCCATACTTGGTCTCATACAGGAGTTTATGCCAAAAACAGTCCCAACTACTCTGTGCACTTGCCAACAGTCAGGTCTGGAGGATTCCTATGCCTTGAGGTCTGACAGGTACTTTTTCTTCCTATGACAAACTCCTGATGATGTGGCTAGGGTACCTCCACCTTTTTGAGCACCCCTTAGGATATTTTGGGGAACAGCTGTCTTTCCCACTCTCCCTTACTTTCTTTTACTCTTTTAATATAGTTACTCCTATATTTTTTAATCCTAATGTCATTATAATTGTGCTTATGGTTCTTCCTCAAATGCACTCAGTGAAAGGGTGGACAAATCCTACAGGGGAGATAGAAAGAAGCCCTATCCTGCTACTGGCTGATTTCATGCTTAATTGTAAATTAATCCTGGGTTAGCTGTCCAGGGTGTATTTATGTCCAGCAAAATATCACATTATTTTCCCTGTAATGAATAAGACATCACAAAATGTGTTAGGAAATGGTCTTTAAATAAATTTGAAGAGCTCTGGGAAAGAAGCACAGTCAGCCAAGTAGCCAGGCCAATCCCGCTGTGACAAAGGGAGAAAGGGGCTCAGCCCTGACCACAAATATATAGGTTATGAGAATCAGATCTGGAGCCTTTGTACAATTTGTGCTTCTAGAATTCAGGTCATTGGGAGTTGAAACAAGGCCCACAATGGAGTTGGGGTCCCCTGAGACTAAGGGAAGGAAATAAACATTGTGGAGTATCTATCATGAGCCAAGCATGAGGTGGGAGGGGCCTGAATCCTTGGGTCTTTCCAGGAGATCTAGCATAAGAGTTAGGGTGGTAATTGGGTGAGAAAAAAAAAAAAAAAACCAGTACTACCACCTGGAAGGCACATTACATACACTGTATGTACATTGTCTCATTTGAGCCTCTCCAATACCTCATTTTAGTCCCATTTTACAGATAAAAAGACTGAGATCCAGAAATATCATTACTTGCTCAAAGTCACATAGAGATTAAATGGTAGAAGCCAAGATAGGAATGGAGACCTGTGGGAGTCCTGAGCCTGTAAAAAGATGGCATATTTTCATTACTGAAAACTTTTTTAACACTGAGGGCCCCCAAACTCAGTTGAACTGCCATCTCTAAAAGAAACTTTTCATTATGGTGCTGCAAGAGGTGGGGCAAGGGGGAAGTAATAAGTATACAGCCAGTGCCTGAAGCAAGTTGGGGATAGGGAAGTACAGGACTACTTCTAGTTCATTTTTTATTTCTTAAAGATGTTATTTATTTGAGAGAGAGAAAGAGAGACAGAGCATGAGTGGGGGAGAGGGGCAGAGAGAGAGGGAGATAGAGAATCCTTGAGCAGATTCCTCACTGAGCAAGGAGCCTGAGGCAGGGCTGCATCCTAGGACCCCGGGATCATGACCTGAGCCAAAGGCAGACACCAGTGGACTGAGCCACCCAGGTGCCCCAGGACTACCTCTGGTTTATATGGAGGCTTTGTGTGAATTAGAAAACACCCATTGCTCAAGACACATTATAGCCATCTGCCAGAAAGATTTAATAAGCAGACAAATCTCTGATTGAAAGGTGAGATGTGGCCATCACAACCACATTCTGTGGCCCTGGAAAGGTGCCCAGAAGTGCAAAGGAGGTGAAACAATCATGAAACAACTGAGGCATTAATGAGCATGCCTCAGATCTATCTAAGGACTAGAAGATTATTCTACATATCAAGGCCTACATGGTTCTAAGGGAAAAGGAATTGTGGAAGCTAAGTTAGAGAGAAAGAAGGACTTTGAACTTACATTATTAACATATTTTTGAAGATCTTAAAGCTTTACAAAGCTGACTGGTAGTTAAGGGAAAAAATTAAGCAATGGAAGAGGTAAAGGCCCTCTGCTAGGTTCTTATACACTACATTTCTCATTTATTTCTCATAATAGCTCTGGGAGAGATAGTGCACTAATTTGAGATATGTAGAAACTGAAGCTCTACAAGTTTTTTTTTTTCCCAAGTCTTTTTTTTTAACTCCAATATAGTTAACATACAGTGTGATATTAGTTTCAGGTGTATGATATAGTGATTCAACAATTCCATACATCACCCAGTACTCATTACAACAACAAGTATACTCCTTACCATCTGCCCCCAACCTCCCCTCTGGTAATCATTAGTTTGTGCTCTATAGTTAAGTGTTCTTTCTTGGTTTCTCTCTGTCTCTCCCTTACTTTTTGCTTTTGCTCATTTATTTTGTTTCTTAAATTCCACATATGAGTGAAATCATGGCATTTGTTTTCTTTGATGTATTTCACTTAGCACAATACTCTCTACTTCCATCCACGTCATTGCAAATGGTAAAATTTCATTTCTTTTTCTGGCTGAATAATATTCCATTGTGTATATATACCATTTCTTCTTTTTTATTTAAAATCAATTATTTAACATATAGTGTATTATTAGTTTCAGAGGTAGAGTTTAGTGACTCATCAGTTGCGCAAAACACCCAGTGCTCATTACATGAAGTGCCCTCCTTAATGCCCATAACCCAGTTACCCCATCCCCCACCCACTTCCCCTCCAGCAACCCTTCCTTTGTTTCCTATAGTTAAGAGTCTCTTATGCTTTTTCTCCCTCTCTGATTTTGTCTTCTTTTATTTTTCCTTCCCTTTCCGTATGTTCATCTATTTTGTTTCTTAAATTCCACATATAAATGAAATCATTTGAGATTTGTCTTTCTCTGATGGACTTATTTTACTTAGCATAATGTCCTCTAGTTCCATCCATGTTGTTGCAAATGGCAAGATTTCATTCTTCTTGATGGCTGAGTAATATTCCATTATGTATATATACACCACCTCTTCTTTATCAATTCATCTGTCAATGAATTGACAGATGGGATCTTTCCATATTTTGGCTATTGTGGACATTGGTGCTATATACATATATATATATATATATATATATACTTTGAATCACTATGTATCCTTTGGTTAAATACTTAGTAGAGCATTTGCTGGGTCATAGGGTATTTCTATTTTTAACTATTTGAGAAACTTCCATAATGTTTTCCAGAGTGGATGTACCAGTTTGCATTCCCACCAATAGTGCAAGATGGTTCGCCTTTCCCACATCCTCACCAACATCTGTTGTTTCCTGAGTTGTTAATTTTAGCCATTCTGACTGCTGTGAGGTGGTATCATTGTGGTTTTGATTTGTATTTTCCTGATGTTGAGTGATGTGGAGCATTTTTTCACGTGTCTGTTGGCCATTCGTATGTCTTCTTTGGAGAAATATCTGTTCATGTCTTCTACCCATTGCTTGACTGGATTTTTTGTGTTTTGGGGGTTGAGTTTAATAAATTCTTTATAGATCTTGGATACTAGCCCTTTCTCTCAGAAGACATTTGCAAATATCTTCTCCCATTCTGTAGGTTGTTATTTAGTTTTGTCAACTGTTTCCTTTGTTGTGCAAAAGCTTTTTATCTTGATGAAATCCCAAAAGTTTATTTTTGTTTTTGTTTCTCTTGCCTTTGAAGACATGTCTAGCAAGAAGTTGCTGCAGCCAAGGTCAAAGAGGTTGCTGCTTGTGTTCTCATCTAGGATTTTGATGGATTCCTGTCTCACATTTAGGTCTTTCATCCATTTTGAGTTTATTTTCATGTAAGGTATAAGAAAGTGGTCTAGTTTCATTCTTCTGCATGTGACTGTCCCATTTTCCCAACACCATTTGTTAAAGTGACATTTTTTCCATTGGATATTCTTTCCTGCGTTGTCAAAGATTAGTTGACCATAGAGTTGAGGATCCATTTCTGGGCTCTCTATTCTGTTCCATTGATCTATGTGTCTGTTTTTATGCCAGTACCATACTATCTTGATGATTACAGCTTTGTAAAGAGCTTGAAGTCCAGAATTCTGATGCCACCAGCTTTGGTTTTCTTTTTCAACATTCCTTTGGCTATTTGGGGTCTTTTCTGATTCCATACAGATTTTAGGATTATTTATTCCAGCTCTGTGAAAATGTCAATCATATTTTAATAGGGATTGTGTTGAATGTGTAGATTGCTTTGGGTAGCATAGACATTTTAACTGTATTTGTTCTTCCAATCCATGAGCATGGAACGTTTTTCCATTTCTTTGCATCTTCCTGAATTTCTGTCATAAGTGTTCTATAGTTTTCAGAGTACAGATCCTTTACCTCTTTGGTTAGGTTTATTCCTAGGTATCTTATGGTTTTTGGTGCAATTATAAATGGGATCGATTCCTCGATTTCTCTTTCTTATGCCTCATTGCTAGTGTATAGAAATGCAGCTGAATTATGTGGATTGATTTCATATCCTGCCACTTTGCTGAATTCCTGTATGAGTTCTAGCAATTTGGGGGTGGACTCATGAATTTTCAACATAGAGTGTCATGTCCTCTGTGAAGAGTGAAAGTTTGACTTCTTTTTTATTTTATTATTTTATTTTATTTTATGTAATTGTATTTTATTTATTTAGTTGACAGAGAGAGAGATAGCGAGAGCAGGAACAGAAGCAGGGGGAGTGGGAGAGGGAGAAGCAGGCTTCCCACCGAGCAGGGAGCCCAATGTGGGACTCAATCCCAGGACTCTGGGATCATGACCTGAGCCGAAGGCAGATGCTTAACGACTGAGCCACCCAGGCACCAGAAAGTTTGACTTCTTTTTTGCTGATTTATATGCCTTTTATTTTTGTTGTCTGACTGCTGAGGCTGGGACTTCCAGTACTGTGTTGAACAGCAGTGGTGAGAGTGGACATTCCTGCTATGTTCCTGACCTAAGGGGAAAAGCTCTCAGTTTTTCCTCAATGAAGATGGTGTTCACTGTGGGTTTTTCCTATATGGCTTTTATGATATTAAGCTATGTTCCCTCTATCACTACACTGCAGAGAGTTTTAATTGAGAAAGGATGCTGTAGGGGACACCTGGGGGGCTCAGTCGGGTAAGCATCTGCCTTCAGCTCAGGTCATGGTCCCAGGGTCCGGGGATCAAGTCCCGTGTCAGGCTCCCTGCTCAGCGGAGAGTCTGTTTCTACCTCTCTCTCTCTCTGCCCCTCCCCCATTCATGCTTTTTTTCCCTCTCTCTCTCTGTCTCTCTCAAATAAATAAGTAAAATCTTAAAAAAAAGAAAGGATGCTGTATTTTCTCAAATGCTTTTTCTGTATCTATTGAGAGGATCATATGGTTCTTGTCCTTTCTTTTATTCATGTGGTGTATCACATTGATTGATTTACAGATGTTGAACCACCCTTGCAGCCCAGGAATAAATCCCACTTGATCATGGTGAACAATCAGTTTAATATACTGTTGGATCCTATTAGCTAGTATCTTGGTAAGAATTTTTGCATCCATGTTCATCAGGGATATTTGTCTGTAATTCTTTTCTGTGGGGGGTTTTTCTGGTTTTGGGATCAAGCTAATGCTGGCCTCATAGAATGAGTTTGGAATTTTCCTTCCATTTCTATTTTTTGAAACAGCCTCAGAAAAATAGGTATTGAGTCTTCTTTAAATGTTTGGTAGAATTCAGCTGGGAGACCATCTGGCCCTGGACTCTTGTTTGTTGGGAGATTTTTGATCAGTGCTTCAATTTCCTTGCTGGTTATGGGTCTGTTTAGGTTTTCTATTTCTTCCTGGTTCAGTTTTGGTAGTTTATATGTTTCTAGGAATGCAACGGTTTCTTCAAGATTGCCTAATTAGTTGGTGTATAATTACTCATAATATGCTCTTATAATTGTTTGTATTTCTTCAGTGTTGGTTGTGATCTCTCCTCTTTCATTTATGATCCTATTTATTTGGTTCCTTTCCCTGTTCTTTTTGATAAGTCTGGCTAGGGGTTTATCAATCTTATTCTTTCAAAGAACCAACTTCTAGTTTCATTGATCTGTTCTACTGTTCTTTTGATTTCTATTTCATTGATTTCTGCTCTAATCTTTATTATTTCCTTTCTCCTGCTATATTTAGGCTTTATTTGCTGTTCTTTTTCCAGCTCTTTTAGGTATAAGGTTCGGTTGTGTACTGGAGACTTTTCTTGCTTCTTGAGGAAGTCCTGTACTGCTATATACTTCCCTCTTAGGACTGCCTTTCCTGCATCCCAAAGGTTCTGAATTGTCATGTTTTCATTTTCATTTGTTTCCATGTGTGTTTTTTTTTAATTCTTCTGTAATTTCCTGGTTGACCCATTAATCTTCAGTAGGATGCTCTTTAACTCCCATGTATTGTGTTCCTTCCAAATTTTCTCCTGTGACTGAGTTCAGTTTTTTTAATTCTTTTTTTATGTTATGTTAATCACCATACATTACATCGTTAGTTTTTGATGTAGTGTTCCATGATTCATTGTTTGCGTATAACACCCAGTGCTCCATGCAGAACATGCCCTATTTAATACCCATCACCAGGCTAACCCATCCTCCCACCCCTCTCCCCTCTAGAACCAACCCTCAGTTTGTTTTTCAGAGTCCATTGTCTTTCATGGTTCATCTCCGCCTCCGATTCCTCCCCCTTCAATCTTCCCCTCCTGCTATCTTCTTTTTTTTTAAACATATAATGTATTATTTGTTTCAGAGGTACAGATCTGTGATTCAACGGTCTTGCACAATTCACAGCGCTCACCATAACACATACTCTCCCCAATGTCTATCACCCAGCCACCCCATCTCTCCCACCCCCAACCACTCCAGCAACCCTCAGTTTGTTTCCTGAGATTAAGAATTCCTCCTATCAGTGAGGTCATATGATACATATCTTTCTCTGATTGACTTATTTTGCTCAGCATAACACTCTGCAGTTCCATCCATGTCGTTGCAAATGGCAAGATTTTGCTCCTTCTGATGGCTGCATAATATTCCATTGTATATATATACCACCTATTCTTTATCCATTCATCTGTTGATGGACAACTTGGCTCTTTCCACAGTTTTGCTATTGTAGACATTGCTGCTATAAACATCGGGGTGCATGTACCCCTTTGGATCCCTACGTTTGTATCTTTGGGGTAAATACCCAGTAGTGCAATTGCTGGGTCATATGGTAGCTCTATTTTCAACTTTTTGAGGAACCTCCATACTGTTTTCGAGTGGCTGCACCAGCTTGCATTCCCACCAACAGTGTAGGAGGGTTCACCTTTCTCCACATCCCTGCCAACATCTGTCATTTCCGGACTTGTTAATTTTAGCCATTCTGACTGGTGTGAGGTGATATCTCATTGAGGTTTTGATTTGGATTTCCCTGATGCCAAGCGATGTTGAACACTTTTTCTTGTGTCTGTTGGCGATTTTGATGTCTTCTTTGGAAAAATGTCTGTTCATGTCTTCTGCCCATTTCTTGATTGGATCATTTGTTCTTTGGGTGTTGAGTTTGATAAGTTCTTTATAGATTTTGGATACTAGCCCTTTATCTGATACGTCATTTGCAAATATCTTCTCCCATTCTGTTGGTTGTCCTTTGGTTTTGTTGACTGTTTCTTTTGCTGTGCAAAAGCTTTTTATCTTGATGAGGTCCCAATAGTTCATTTTTGCCCTTGCTTCCCTTGCCTTTGGCGATGTTACTAGGAAGAAGTTGCTGCGGCTGAGGTCAAAGAGGTTGCTGCCTGTGTTCTCCTTTAGGATTTTGATGGACTCCTGTCTCACATTGAGTTCTTTCAACCATTTGGAGTCTATTTTTGTGTGTGGTGTAAGGAAATGGTCCAGTTTCATTCTTTTGCATGTGGCTGTCCAATTTTCCCAACACCATTTGTTGAAGAGACTGTCTTTTTTCCACTGGACATTCTTTCTTGCTTTGTCAAAGATTAGTTGACCATAGAGTTGAGGGTCCATTTCTGGGCTCTCTATTCTGTTCCACGGATCTATGTGTCTGTTTTTGTGCCAGTACCATACTGTCTTGATGATGACAGCTTTGTATTAGAGCTTGAAGTCTGGAATTGTGATGCCGCCAGCTTTACTTTTCTTTTTCACCATTCCTCTGGATATTCGGGGTCTTTTCCAGTTCCATACATATTTTAGGATTATTTGTTCCATTTCTTTGAAAAAAATGGATGGTATTTTGATGGGGATTGCATTGAATGTGTAGATTGCTCTAGGTAGCATTGACATCTTCACAATATTTGTTCTTCCAATCCATGAGCATGGAACGTTTTTCCATTTCTTTGTGTCTTCCTCAATTTCTTTCATGAGTATTTTATAGTTTTCTGAGTACAGATTCTTTGCCTCTTTGGTTAGATTTATTCCTAGGTATCTTATGGTTTTGGGTGCATTTGTAAATGGGATTGACTCCTTAATTTCTCTTTCTTCTCTCTTGTTGGTGGTGTATAGGAATGCCACTGATTTCTGTGCATTGATTTTATGTCCTGCCACTATACTGAATTCCTGTATGAGTTCTAGCAGTTTTGGGGTGGAGTCTTTTGGGTTTTCCACATAAAGTATCATATCATCTGCAAAAAGTGAGAGTTTGACTTCTTCTTTGCCAATTTGGATACCTTTTATTTCTTTTTGTTGTCTTATTGCTGTGGCTAGAATTTCTAGTACTATGTTGAATAGCAGTGGTTATAGTGGACATCCCTGCCGTGTTCCTGACCTTAAGGGGAAAACTCTCAGTTTCTCCCCATTGAGAATGATATTCGCTGTGCGTTTTTCATAGATGGCTTTTATGATATTGAGGTATGTACCCTCTATCCCTATACTCTGAAGAGTTTTGATCAAGAAATGATGCTGTACTTTGTCAAATGCTTTTTCTGCATCGATTGAGAGGATCATATGGTTCTTGTTCTTTCTTTCATTAATGTATTGTATCACATGGATTGATTTGCGGATGTTGAACCAAACTTGCAGCCCAGGAATAAATCCCACTTGGTCGTGGTGAATAATCCTTTTCATGTACTGTTGGATCCTATTGGCTAGTATTTTGGTGAGAATTTTTGCATCCATGTTCATCAGGGATATTGGTCTGTAATTCTCCTTTTTGATGGGGTCTTTGTCTGGTTTTGGGATCAAGGTAATGGTGGCTTCACAAAACAAGTTTGGAAGTTTTCCTTCCATTTCTATTTTTTGGAACATTTTCAGAAGGATAGGTACTAATTCTTCTTTTAAATGTTTGGCCCTGAGCTTTTGTTTGTTGGGAGATTTTCGATTACTGCTTCAATTTCCTTAGTGGTTATAGGTCTGTTCAGCTTTTCTATTTCTTCCTGGTTCAGTTTTGGTAGTTGATACAGCTCTGGGAATGCATCCATTTCTTCCAGGTTATCTAATTTGCTGGCATAGAGTTGTTCATAATATGTTCTTATAATTGTTTGTATTTCCTTGGTGTTGGTTGTGATCTCTCCTCTTTCATTCATGATTTTGTTTATTTGGGTCATTTCTCTTTTCTTTTTGATAAGTCTGGCCAGAGGTTTATCAATCTTGTGAAATCTTTCAAAGAACCAGCTCCTAGTTTCATTGATCTGTCCTACTGTTCTTTTGATTTCTATTTCATTGATTTCTGCTCTGATCTTTATTATTTCTCTTCTACTGCTGGGTCTAGGCTTTATTTGCTGTTCTTTCTCCAGCTCTTTAGGTGTAGGGTTAGGTTGTGTATTTGAGACCTTTCTTGTTTCTTGAGAAAGGCTTGTATTGCTATATACTTTCCTCTTAGGACTGTCTTTGCTGCATCCCAAAGATCTTGAACAGTTGTGTTTTCATAGTCATTTGTTTCCATGAATTTTTTAAATTCTTCTTTAATTTCCTGATTGACCCATTCATTCCCTAGTAGGATGCTCTTTAGCCTCTATGTATTTGAGCTCTTTCTGACTTTCCTCTTGTGATTGAGTTCTAGTTTCAAAGCATTGTGGTCTGAAAATAGGCAGGGAATGATCCCATCTTTTGGTACCAGTTGAGACTTGATTTGTGACCTAGGATGTGATCTATTCTGGAGAATGTTCCATGGGCACTAGAGAAGAATGGTTATTCCGTTGCTTTGGGATGGAATGTTCTGAATATATCTGTGAAGTCCCTTTGGTCCAGTGTGTCATTTAAAGTCTTTATTTCCTTGTTGATCTTTTGCTTAGCTGATCTGTCCATTTCAGTGAGGGGGGTGTTAAAGTCCCCCACTCTTATTGTACTGTTTTCAATGTGTTTCTTTGCTTTTGTTATTAATTGCCTTATATAATTGGCTGCTCCTATGTTAGGGGCATAGATATTTATAATTGTTAGATCTTCTTGTTGGATAGACCCTTTAAGTATGATATAGTGTCCTTCCTCATCTCTTATTATAGTCTTTCATTTAAAATCTAATTTGTCTGATATAAGGATTGCCACCCCAGCTTTCTTTTGGTCTCCATTAGCATGGTAAATGGTTTTCCACCCCCTCACTTTCAATCTGAGGGTGTCTTTGGGTCTAAAATGAGTCTCTTGCAGACAGCATATTGATGGGTCTTGTTTTTTTATCCAATCTGATAGCTTGTGTCTTTTGATTGGGCCATTTAGCCCACTTACATTCAGGGTAACTATTGAAAGATATGAATTTAGTGCCATTGTATTGCCTGTAAGGTGACTGTTATTGTATATTGTCTGCATTCCTTTCTGGTCTATGCTGCTTTTAGGCTCTCTCTTTGCTTAGAAGACCCCTTTCAATGTTTCTTGTAGGGCTGGTTTTGTGTTTGCAAATTCCTTTAGTTTTTGTTTGTCCTGGAAGCTTTTTATCTCTCCTTCTACTTTCAATGATAGCCTAGCTGGATATAGTATTCTTGGCTGCATATTTTTCTCATTTAGTGCTCTGAGGATATCATGCCAGTCCTTTCTGGCCTGCCAGGTCTCTGTGGATAAGGCTGTTGCCAATCCAATGTTTCTACCATTGTAGGTTACATATCTCTTCTTCTGAGCTGCTTTCAGGATTTTCTCTTTGTCTCTGAGACTCGTAAGTTTTACTATTAGATGTCGGGGTGTTGACCTATTTTTATTGATTTTGAGAGGGGTTCTCTGTGCGTCCTGGAATTTGATGCCTGTTTCCTTCCCCAAATTAAGGAAGTTCTCTGCTATACTTTGCTCCAATATACCTTCTGCCCCCCTCTCTCTTTCTCTTCTTCTGGGATCCCAATTATTCTAATGTTGTTTTGTCTTATGGTATCGCTTATCTCTCAAATTCTGCCCTCATGATCCAGTAGTTTTTTTTATCTCTCTTTTTCTCAGCTTCTTTACTTTCGATCATTTGGTCTTCTATATCACTAATTCTTTCTTCTGCCTCATTTATCTTAGCAGTTAGAGCCTCCATTTTTTATTGCACCTCATTAATAGCCTTTTTGATTTCGACTTGGTTATTGTTTAGTTCTTTTATTTCTCCAGAAAGGGTTTCTCTAATAACTTCCATGCTTTTTTCAAGCCCAGCTATTGTCTTTAAAATCATCATTCTGAACTGTAGTTCTGACATCGTACTAATGTCCATATTGATTAGGCCGCTGGCAGTCAGTACTGCCTCTTTTTCTTTTTGTTGAGGCGATTTTTTCTGTCTTGTCATTTTGCCCAGAGGAGAATAGTTGAATAATAGAACAAAATGCTAACAGGGTAACAACGTCCCCAGAAAATATACACTAAACAAATCAGAAAAGACCTGAATCCGGGGGAAAAGAATGGGAAAGAACGAAAAAAGAAAAAGAAAATAAAAGAAAAAGAAAAAGATAAAAACAAACAAAAAGAAAACAAAACAAAACAAAACAGAATATGATCAAATATGATCAGGCTGGTGCATAGATCATTGCCACACACTAGATTTTGGGTGTATTTTGGTCTGTTATAAGGAAGTGCTTCCCAAAATTTTGAAGGAAGAAAAACTTATATATGTACAAAAATAAGGGTTAATACGATGAAGGGATGTTATATGAATGTAAAGATGAACATTATAAGAGATTTTATAAAAGGATTTGATAAGAAGTTGTTTGAAAAAAGAAAGAAGAGGATTTAAAAATAAAGGGGGAGAGAATGTGATCAGGCAGGAGACTAGAACAAAGCCATGCACTAGAGATTTAGTTTATGTTTTGTTCTGTTAGAAGAAAGTGTATCTCAAAATTTTAAAGAGAGAACAACTTATATATATATATACCAAAAATAAGGGTAACTACTATGAAGGGATAGAATATGACTCTAAAAATGAAAAATAAAAAATATTTTTTAAAGAAGGGATTGATAAGATGTTGGTTGAAAAAGGGAAAAAGAAAAATTCAAAAAAAAAAAAGACAGTTAAAAAAAATTAACTTTGAAAGACTAAAGAATCATGGTAAAAAAGCCATGAATTCTATGTGCAGTATTCCCCTAGCGCTGGAGTTCTGCTGTTCTCATTGATCGGTAAACTTGGTCTTGGCTCGCTGTTCTTGCTGATCTTCTGGGGGAGGGGACTGTTGCTGTGGTTCCCAAATGTCTTTGCCAGGGGTGGAATTGCCCCACCCTTGCTGGTCTGGGCTAAGTAATCTGCTCGGGTTTGCTCTCGGGAGCTTTTGTTCCCTACAAGCTTTCCATATAGCTTTGGAGGCCAAGAGTGAAAATGGCGGCCTCCCATTCTCTGCCCCGGAGGAGCCGAGAACTCGGGGCCCCGCTCCTCAGTGAGTCCCCATAGAAAAGCAGTCAGTCACTCCCATCTCCCCGGTCTCTGGCCACACTCTGTGCTCCCTCAGCCTGTGACCGAGCGTTTCTATCTCTGGCACATGACCCCTTTTGGAGTTTCCAAACCTAGGAGATTCCCACGGTGCACTCCCATGCCGCTCCTCCCGGGGGAGGAAGGAGAGTCTCCCTGGATCTGCCGCTTGTTGGGTCCCTGCTGGAAGAGCAGTGGCCCGACTGTGCCGTGGATCACAGTTTATGGCAACCCTGAGCTGAAAGCCCGCTCCTCGGCTCTGTCTCTGCAACCGGCTTCCCTGCTCCGATACCTGGGAACTCTGCCACACTCAGGCACCCCCTGTCTTCCTGTGACCCTGAGGGTCCTGAGACCACACTGTCCCAGCGAGGGTTCCATCCCCCACTTAGCCACTGGAGCATCGTCCCTCAGAGGAGCAGACTTCTAAAAGTTCTGATTTTGTGCTCCACGGCTCTATCACTTGCCAGAAGCAGCTGATGGAGGTCCCCTCCCCCGCCATCTATCTTCCCGGATATCACCTCAGATTCACTTCTCCGCACGTCCTACCTTCCAGAAAGTGGTCGCTTTTCTGTTCAGAGAGTTGCTGCTATTCTTTTCTTCGATCTCCTGTTGGGTTCGTAGGTGTTCAGAATGGTTTGATGCCTATCCAGCTGAATTCCTGGGACCAGACAAAATCCAGGTCTCCTACTCCTCCACCATCTTGCTCCGCCCCCTGAGTTCAAGTTTTAAAGCATTGTGGTCTGAAAATATGCATCATATAATCTCAATCTTTTGGTACTGGTTGAGACCTAATTTGTGACCCAGTATGTGATCTATTCTGGGGAATGTTCTGTGTGCACTTGAAAAGAATGTGTATTCTCTTGCCTTAGGATGAAATGCTCTGAATTTATCTGTGAAGTCCATCTGGTCCAGTGTGTCATTCAAAGCCTTTGTTTCCTTGTTGATCTGCTTAGATGATCTGTCCATTGTTGTGAGTGGGGTGTTAAAGTCCCGTAGTATTATTGTATTATTATCAATGTATTTCTTTAATTTTGTTGTTAATTGCCTTATATAATTGGCTGCTCCCAAGTTAGGGGCATAAATATTTACAATTGTTAGATCTTCTTGCTGGACAGACCTTCTTATTATGATATAATGGCCTTCTTCATCTCTTAATACAATTTTTGGTTTAAAATCTAGTTTGTCTCATATAAGGATTGCTACTCCAGTTTTCTTTTGATGTCCATTAGCATGATAAATGGTTCTTCACCCCCCACTTTCAATCTGGAGGTGCCTTTGGGTCTAAAATGAGTCTCTTGTAGACAGCATATCAATGGGTCTTTTTTTTTTAAATCCAATCTGATACCCTGTGTCTTTTGATTGGAGTATCTAATCCATTTACATTCAGAGTAACTGTGATAGATGTGAATGTAGTGCCAATGTATTACCTATAAAGTCACTGTTTCTGTAGATGGTCTCTGTTCCTTTCTCATCTTTGTTACTTTTGGGCTCTTTCTTTGCTCAAAGGATCCCTTTAATATTTCTTGCAAGTCTGGTTTAGTGTTCACAAATTCCTTTACTTTTTGTTTCCTGAAAACTCTTATCTCTCCTTCTATACTGAATGACAGCCTTGCTGGATAAAGTATTCTTGGCTGCATATGTTTCCCATTTTGCACATTGAATATATCATGCCAGTCCTTTCTGGCCTGCCAGGTATCTGTGGACAGGTCTGCTGCCAGCCTTATGTTTCTACCCTTGTAGGTTAAGGACCTCTTGTCCCGACCTGCTTTCAGGATTTTCTCTTTATCTCTGAAATTTGCAAGCTTCACTATTATATGTTGAGTTGTTGACCTATTTTTATTGATGTTGATGGCAGTTCTCTGTGCCTCCTATACTTGAATGACTGTTTTTTTCCCTAGATTAGGGAAGTTCTCAGCTATAATTTGTTCAAATAAACCTTCTACCCCTCTGTCTCTTGCCTTCTTTTCTGGAACCCCTATTATTCTAATATTATTTCACTTTATACTATCGTTGATTTCTCGAATTCTTCCTTGGTGATCCAAAAATTGTTTTTCTCTATTTTTCTCAGCTTCTTTATTCTCCATCATTTTCTTTTCTATATCACTGACTCTTTCTTCTGCCTCATTTATCCTAGCAGTTAGAGCCTCCATTTTTTACTGCATCTCAGTAAGAGCTTTTTAAATTTGGGGCTGATTAGATTTTAGTTCTTTTAATTCTCCAGTAAGGAATTCTCCACTTCTATGTTTTTTTCAAGTCCAGCTAGTATCTTTATAATTGTTCTTTTGAATTCTAGTTCCAACATCTTACTGATAGCCATATTGATTAAATCCTTGGCAGAGGGTACTGCCTCCTGATTTCTTTTGGAGTGAATTTTTACATCTCATTATTATGTCCAGAAAAGAATAGATGAAAGAGAGAGGAAAGATAAAAATAGCAACAACAAGAGAAAAATACAAACAAACCAGAAGAAAACAAAATAAGAAAAAAAAAATCATTCAACAAATAAAACAGAACAAAACAATAAACTATATCCTGGGTGTATTTTGGTCTGTTTCTTAAAAGAAACTAGATCCCAAAATAGGAAAGAAAGAAAAACTTATATATATACAAAAATAAAATAAAATATAAAGACAGGAAACCAAATATATATATATATGAAAAATTTTTTTAAAATGAATTGATAAAATAAGAAAATAGCTGAAAGAAAATAAAACTGAGAGACTACAGAATGAGTAAACCCCCCCCCACACACACGAATGCTCTATACCATTTTCCCCAAAAGCTGAAGTTTTGCAGTTCTCTATGATCCATAAATTTGGTGCTAAGGAGTTCTTCCTGCTGGTCCTTTGGAGGGGCCTGTTGTGCTTATTCTTTGCCCTCTTGGAATTGCCCCTCCTTTGCCAGGGGTACGGGCTCAGTGTTAGCGGCTCTGGATTGCACTATGTGGTGCTATTTTGCTCCCTGGAGGCTTTCAGCATTGATAGGGAGCATGAGAATGGGGAAGCCCCGATCTCTAGCCCCAGAGCTCAAAGGTTTTGCTCCTCACTCTTCAGTGAGCCCTCACAGACAAGTAGTCAATCACTTTTGTCTCCCTGGTTTCCTTCCACACTCTGTTCACCCGGCCTGTGATCCAGCATTTTTATGTTAGGCATGGGACCCAGTTTCAAGTCTCCAAACATTATGGACTCCTGTGGCATGGACCTGGGCCGTTTCTCCCATGTGCGGGAGAGCTGTCTTGCCATGCTTCTGCCTTTTGTTGGGCTCCTGCCTGGAGTGTGGTGGTGCAACTGTGCAGCAGTTTGCAGTTTATGGCAACACTGAGCAGAAAGCTGGCACCTAGACTTGGGATTTTCAGCCAGCTTCCCCGCTCTGATGCCTGGGAACTCTCCTGCACTCAGGCACCACTGTTCTTGTGACCCCGGGAATCCTGAGACCATGCTGTCCCACCTGGAATTCTGCCCTGCTTCACCACCTGAGCACCTTTAAGCCAGTGATGTTCCCAGTCACTGTAGCAGACTTCTAAATGTTCTGATTTTGCACTCAGCTTCTTATAGTACTTTGCAGTAGCCTCCTTGAGCAGGCTCCTCCCCACGGGGTATCCTCTGATATTTCACCCCAGATTCACATCTCTGCACCTTCTACCATGCAAAAAGTGGACTCTTCTATTTGTAGAATTCCAGCAACTCTTTTCTCCAATCTCCAATTGATTTCTCACGTGTTCAGAATGATTTGATATCTATTTCATTCTTTTGCATGTAGCTGTCCAGTTTTCTCAACACCATTTGTTGAAAATACTGTCTTTTCCCCATTAAATATTCTTGCTTCCTTTGTCATAGATTAATTGACCATAAAAGCATGGGCTTATTTCTGGATTCTCTATTCTGCTCCATTGATCTATGTGTCTATTTTTGGCAGTACTATTCTGTTTTCATTACTATAACTCTGTAGTTACCTTAAAATCTGGAATTGTGATACATCCATCTTTGTTCTTCTTTTTCAAGATTGCTTTGGCTAATCGGGGTCTTTTGCGGTTCTATACAAATTTTAGGATTATTTGTTCCGGTTCTGTAAGAAATGCTGTTGGTATTTCAATAGGGATTTCATTAAATCTGTAGATTGCTTTGGGTAATATTGCCTTTAAGAATATTTGTTCTTCCAATACATGAACATTTAATACCTTTCCATTTGTTTGGTTATCTTTAATTTCTTTCATCAATGTTTTATAGTTTTCAGAGTACAGGTCTTTCACCTCCTTGGTTAAGTTTATTCCTAGGTATTTTATTATTTTTGGTACAATTATAAATGGGATTGTTTTCTTAATTTCTCCCTTTGCTACTTCATTATTAGTATATACAAATGCAAGAAATTTCTGTGTATTAATTTTGTATCCTGCAACTTTACTGAATTCATTTATCAGTTCTAATGGTATTTTGGTGGAGTATTTAGGGTTTTCTATATATAGTATCATGTCATCTGCAAATAATGAGAATTTTACTTTTTCCTTACCAATTTGGATGCCTTTGTTTCTTTTTGAGGAGGAGATGTCTAACTGCTGTGGTTAGAACATCCAGTACCATGTTGAATAAAAGTTGTGAAAGTGGACACATTTGTCTTCTTCTTCACCTTAGAGGAAAAGCTCTCAGATTTTCCCCATTGAATATGATGTTAGCTGTGGTTTTTCATATATGGCCTTTATTATGTTGAGGTTTGCTACCTCTAAACCTACTTTGAATGTTTTTTTTTTTTTTTATCATGAATGGATGTTGTACTTTGTCAAATGCTTTGAAATGATCATATAGTTTTTATCCTTTCTCTTATTGATGTGATGTATCACATTAATTGATTTGCAAATATTGAACCACCCTTGCATTAGGGAATAAATCCCACTTGATAATGGTGAATGATTTTTTTACTGTCTTTTTGTATTCAATTTGCTAGTGTTTTGTTGAGGATTGTTGCATCTATGTTCATCAGAAATACTAGCCTGTAGTTTTATTTTTTGGTAGTGTCTTTATCTGGTTTTGGTATCAGGGTAACATTGACCTTATAGAATGATTTTTTTTTATAGAATGATTTCAAAAGCTTTTCTAATTTTTTGAATCATTTGAGAAGAATAGGCATTAACTCTTCTGTAATATTTGGTGGAATTGACCTGTGAAACCATCTGGTTCTGTACTTGTCTTTGTTGGGAGGTTTTTTTGTTTTTGTTTTTTTAATTACTAACTCCACTTCATTGCCAATAATCAGTGTGTTCAAATATTCTATCTCTTCCTTATTCAGTTTTGGGAGGTTACATGTTTCTAGGAATTTGGAAGGTTGTATGTTTCTAGGAATTTATCCATTTCTTCTAGGTTGTCCAATTTGTTGGCATATAACTTTCATAATATTCTCTCATAATTCTTTTTGTTTCTGTGGTGTTGATTGTTATTTCTCCTTCCTGATTTTATTTATATGAATCTTCTCTTTTCTGTTTTTGATGAGTCCAGTTAAAGGCTTATCGATTTTGTCAATCTTTTTTTTTTTTAAGATTTTATTTATTTATTTGACAGAGACAGATACAGTGAGAGAGGGAGAGCACAAGCAGGGGCAGAGGGAGAAGCAGGATTCCTGCTGAGCAGGGAGCCTGATGCAGGGCTCGATCCCAGGACCCTGGGATCATGACCTGAGCCGAAGGCAAATGCTTAATGACTGAGCTACCCAGGCACCCTGATTTTGTCAATCTTTTTAAAAACTAGCTTCTGGTTTCATCGATCTGTTCTATCATTTTTGTTGCTATTTCATTTATTTCTGCTCTAATCTTTATTATTTCCTTCCTTTTACTGACTTTGAGCTTTGTTTCTTTGTGTTTTTTTTTTTTTAAGCTCCTTTAGGTATAAGGTTATGTCATTAATTTGAGATTTCTCTTCTAGAGGTAGGCCTGTATTGCCATAATCTTCCCTCTTAGAATAGTTTTGCGGCATCCTCAAAATTTTGGACCACAGTGTTTTCATTTTCACATGTCTCCATGAATTTTTTATTTCCTTTATTTTGTGACTGATCCACTCATTGTTTAGTAGCATGTTATTTACCTCCATGTATTTGTGTTCTCTCCAGTTTTTTTCTTGTAGTTGGTTTCTAGTTTCATATTGTTGTGGTTGAAAAAGATGTATATGATTTCCACTTTTTTTTTTTTTTTGCATTTATTGACGCTGGTTTTGTGTCCTAACATGATCTATTCTGGGCATTGCTCCATGTGCACTTGAAAAGAATGTGTATCCACTGTTTTTAGATTGAATGTTTTGAATATAACTTTTAGGTGCATCTGGTTCAATACTTCATTCAAAACTGTTGTTTCCTTGTTGATTTTAAGTCTGGATGATCTATCTGTTGATGTAAGTGGGGTGTTAGAGTCCCCTACTATTATTATATTGCTGTCAATTTCTGCCTTTATGTCTGTGAATACTTGCTTTATGTATATAGGATTGTTGGCTGCATAAATATAATTGTCAAATTTTTTTGTGTTATATTGTTCCCTTTATCATTATGTAGTGTCAATTATTTTTGTATTGTTACAGTCTTTGTTTTAAAGGCTATTTTATTCACTTGGGATAAGAGTAAAGATGTCAGAGAAGTAGGAGGACCCTAGACTTGCTTAGTCCCTCAAACACAGCTAGATAAATATCAAATCATTCTGAATACCCAAGAAAATGATGTGAGGACTGACAGAACAAACTGCACTACTACAGTCGGTGAAGTAGCCACACCAAGGAAGGTAGGAAGTACAGAAACGTACTTTGGGGGAGAAATGGATCATGGGTGCTGAGGAGGGGCCAGAGGCCTGGTCGTGCATAAAGGCAAGAGAGAGGAGCACACAAAGGATCACAGAAGGAGAACCCTTCCCCAAAGCCATTGATTGGGAAAATGAGAGGGCCTGATTTTCCTGAGTTTTTGCAACCAGTGGGGCTCAAAGACTGGGGTTTTAGAGGTCCACAGCATGGCTGGTATAGAGCCCTGAGGATGCTGCAGTGCTCCTGGTGAGAAGGCAGGCAGGTAACCTGGGGACAAATGGTGCAATCTGAAGATTGCCTAAGAAACACTGGGAGAGACTGTTCCCTTTTCATGTAGTGCATCTGAGAAAGGTGGCATTGCCTCTCGGGGGACAAAAGAGCCAGTGGGTGCCATTTACTTCCCCTGCCCCTCAGCATAGGTGCAGAGACACATGCTGAGGGTGGCTAACCCAGACACTGGCTGTTTAGTGTGCTTTGTTCCAAATCCCATACTCCTGCACTCTGGTGCCACTGCCCTTCTGGGTCAAACTTGAATCAATCCCAGCACAGTGAGACTGTAACCCAGAAGATCAGACCAGATCCCCACCACACCAGGTCCCTAAAGTTTGGAGTTTGTTTTTTTTTTTATTAAAGATTTTATTTATTTATTTGAGAGAGAGAGAATGAGAGACAGAGAGCATGAGAGAGAGGAGGGTCAGAGGGAGAAGCAGACTCCCTGCCAAGCAGGGAGCCCGATGCAGGACTTGATCCCGGGACTCCAGGATCATGACCTGAGCCAAAGGCAGTCACTTAACCAACTGAGCCACCCAGGCATGATTTCTTTTTTTTTTTTTAAGATTTTATTTATTTATTTGAGAGAGAGAGAATGAGAGACAGCATGAGAGGGAGGAGGGTCAGAGGGAGAAACAGACTCCCTGCCAAGCAGGGAGCCTGATAAAGTTTGGAGTTTTAAAACTTAACAGGCCTGGCTGGGATAGAGTCCAAAGTGCACTACACTGCTCCAGGCAGGAAAGCAACCCAGACACAGACAGTGTGTAAGCAGCAAGCTGAAAAAACAAAAAACAAAAAAACAATGATGCATGAGGGGACATTATTCACTTTTTGGGGGGGCTTCCCTGACAGCAGCAAGCATGAACTCCTCTCTCCAGGGGCAAAGAAGCTGACTGGCACCATTTCCCTCTCCTTACCCTCAGCATAAACCAACTTCAGTAAATAACACAGCACCAACACTGGCTGCTTAACCTGCTTACATCAAGTACCATCCCGCTGTGCTCTGCTGGTACTGCTTTACTCAGGCAAGTGTGCCTAAGAACCGGTGCTGCAGGCCCCTCCCCCAGAAGACCAACACAAACCCCCACATGCACCATGTCTACTAACCATAGAGTTATGAGAACTTCAGTACTAGAGGAAATAGCATCAGATCTCATTTAACAAACAAGCCAGAGCACACCTGGTTAAAACTTGCCACACTCTGGCCAAGGTTCAAACACTCCCCACTATGTGCAAGGAGGAAATCTGCAGAAAACTGTCTTGAGGGATAGAGCAGCAAAAACACAGCAGCAGAGTGCATATAGCACAAACATGTGACACTTCCCAAAGCACCAGACCCTGGACATTCTATGACCTCTTCTTCACAAAGCCATCACTCTCAGGAACAGGAAACATAAGAGGCTTTCTTAACACAGAGAAGTCAGAGTCCTAGACAAAATGCCAACACAGAGGAATTCATCCCAAAAGAGAGAACAAGAAAAGGTCACAGCTAATTGAAACAAATATAAGTAATATGCATGATCCAAAATTTAAAGCAACAGCCATAAGGATACTAGAGAGCTTGAGAAAAGCATAGAAGACATCAGGGAAACCCTTACCACAGAGATAAAAGAGCTAAAAACAGATCAGGTCAAATTGAAAAATGCAATAACTTAGGTTCAAAACCAGCTGAATATAATGACCTCAGGGATGGAAGACATAAAGGAACAAAAAAGTGATACAAAAGATAGAATTATGGGAAATAATGAAGGTGAACAAAAGAGGGGAAAAAATCTTGGATCACAAAAGTAGACTTAGGGAACTCAGTGACTCCATCAAACATAACATCCATGTCATATGAGTTATAGAAGAAGAATAGAGAGAAAAAGGAGAAGGTTTATTTGAGGAAATTATACCTGAAAAATTCCCTAATCTGGGGAAGGAAATGACATCCAGATTCAGGGGGCACAGAGAACTACTATCAAAGTTAACAAAAACAGGCCAACAGCAAGACATATTGTAACTAAATTTGCAGAATATAAAGAAAAAGTCCTAAAATCAGCAAGACAATGGAAGACCAATAAGATTAGCAGCAAAACTCCACAGAAACTTGGCAGGCCAGAAGAGAGTGGCATATTATATTTAAGCATGGAATGGGAACAATCTGCAGCCAAGAATACTCTATCTAGCAAGGCTATCATTCAGAATAGGAGAGATAAACAGTTCCCCACACAAACAAAAACTAAAGGAGTTTGTGACCACTAAAACAGCCCTGTATGAAATATTAAAGGGATTCTTTGAGTGGGAAAGAAAGACCAAAAGTGACAAAGACTAGAAAGGAAGAAAGAAAGTCTTCAGAAATATTGACAAAACAACTAATAAAATGGAACTAAATTCGTATCTATCAATAATTACTTTGAATGTAAATGGACTAAGTGCTCTAATCAAAAGACATAAAGTATCAGAAAGAATATAAAAACAAGACCCAGCTATATGCTGACTACAAGAGACTCATTTTAGACCCAAACACCTGAAGATTGAAAGTGAGGGGATGGAGAAACATTTATCATGCTAATGGACATCAAAAGAAAGCCAGAGTAGCCATACTTAGACAAATTAGATTTTATTTATTTATTTTTTACAAACTAGATTTTAAACCAAAGACTGTAACAAGAGATGAAGAAGGGCACTATATCATAATAAAGGGGTCTACTCAGCAAGAAGATCTAACAATTGTAAATATTGATGCCCCCAATTTGGGAGCACCCAAATATATAAAACAACAAGAATAAAGGAACTCATTGATTATAATACAATCATAGTAGGGGACTTGAACACCCCACTTACATCAATGGATAGATCATCTAAGCAAAAAATCAACAAGGAAACAATGGCTTTAAATGACACACTGGACCAGATGCACTTAACAGATATATTCAGAACATTTCATCCTAAAGCAGCAGAACACATATTCTTTTCAAGTGCACATGGGACATTCTCCAGAAGAGGTCACAAACTGGGTCACAAGTCAACCCTCAACAAAGATAAAAGATTGAGATCATACCATGCATATTTTCAGGCCACAATGCTAAAAACTTGAAGTCAACCACAAAAAAAAAATTTTTTTTTGGCTATACCACAAATATATGGAGGTTAAGGAACATCCTACTAAAGAATGAATGGGTTAACCAGGAAATTAAGGGAGAAATTTTAAACAGTACATAGTAGCAAATGAAAATGAAAACATGGCAGTCCAAACCTTTGGGATGCAGCAAAGGTGGTCCTAAGAGGGAAGTATATAGCAACAGGCTTACTTAAAGAAGCAAGCAAAGTCTCAAATACACAACTTAACATTACATCTAACGGAGCTAGAAAAGGAACAACAAATAAAGCCTAAGACCAACCAAAGAAGGGAAATAGTAAAGATTAGAGCAGAAATAAATGATAAAGAAGGGTGCATGAGTGGCTCAGTTTCTTAAGTATTCTGCTCTTGATTTCAGCTCAGGTCATGATCTCAGGGTTGTGAGATCAAGCCCCATGTTAGGCTCCACATGGAGCCTGGTTAAGATTCCCTCTCTCCCTCTCCCTCTGCTTCTACCAACACCCTCTCCCTCTCCTATGGTGCACCCTCTCTAAAAGAAAGAAAGAAATGATATAAAAACAAACAAACAAACAAAACAGTAGAACAAATCAGTGAAAACAGGAGCTGATTCCTTGAAAAATTAATAGAATTGATGAACACCTAGCCAGACTTATCAAAAGGAAAAGAGAAAGGAGCCAAATAAATAAAATCACGTATAAAAAAGGAGACATCACAACCAACACCACAGAAATACAAACAATTCTAAGAAAATACTATGGAAAATCATATGCCAACAAATTGGATGATTTGGAAGAAATGGATAAATTCCTAGAAACATATAACTACAAAAACTGAAACAGAAAGAAATAGAAAACTTGAACAGACTGATAACCAGCAAAGAAATTGAATCAGTAATCAAAAATCTCCCAACAAACAAAATTCCTGGGACAGATGGCTTCCCACGGGAATTCTACCAGACATTTAAAGGGGAATATCTACGTGAACCGCAGCCCCACCCCCGACAGAAACCTGGAGCGACTGTCGCGCGCACGTGAACTGCAGCCTCCGAGATGGAAACCCGGTGTGCCGGGGTCGTGCGGGTGAACTGCAACCCCCCGGGGTGGAAACCCCGAGCGCTGGAGTTGCGCGTACATGAAATGGGAGCAGCTGGCGGATTGAGAAGCACAGAGGGCAGAGACGTGCCCCGACCTGGAGGCAGGACAGGGAGCCCTGCGGAGGGGCGCACAACTCAGGACGCTGCAGTTTATAGCAGCATGGACAGAAATGGAGACAGTGTGGCCTGGAGAGCTCACTGAAGAACAGACTGAGGTCTCTCTGCTCGGAGGCAGAGGGTTGGAAATGGTCTCTTCTGTTCTGACTCGCGGAAGAGACGCAGAAAGCTGCCAGGGAAAGGTGCCAGAGAACAAAAGCCCCAAAGACTGATTCCCGCTGAGCCCATCCCCCACCACAGGGGTGCAGGGCAACTCTGCCCAAACAGGGTTGCCTGCGTAACAGTGCGGCAGGCCCCTCCCGCAGAAGACAGGCTGGGAAAACAAGAGGCCAGCAACCCTAAGGTCCCAAGAAAACAGGTGCACCTTGCTTGGGTTCTGGTCAATAATTTGGACTCTATACATTCCCTCAAACACCCATCAACAGAATGACTAGGAGGAGGAGCCCCCAAAACAGAAAAGACTCAGAGATTATGACTTATGCTGCAGATTTACAAATGGATGCAGATATAACCAAGATGTCAGAGATGGAATTCAGGCTAGCAAATGTGAAGACAATGGCTAGAATGGAGAAATCAATTAATGGCAACATAGAGTCTCTAAGGGCAGAAATAAAAGGTGAATTGGCAGAACTTAAAAATGCTATCAATGAGATCCAATCCAATCTAGATAATCTAACAGCTAGGGTAACTGAGACAGAAGAGAGAATAAGTGATCTGGAAGACAGTATAATAGATAAAAAGGGAAAAGAGGAGGCCAGGGAAAAACAACTCAGAATCCATGAAAATAGAATCAGAGAAATAAGTGACACCATGAGGCATTCCAATGTCAGAATAATTGGAATCCCAGAGGGAGTGGAGAGAGAGAGAGGGCTAGAAGATGTATTTGAGCAAATCGTAGCTGAGAACATCCCTAATCTGGGGAATGAAACAAACATTCGAGTCCTAGAGGCAGAGAGGACCCCTCCTAAGATCAAGGAAAACAGGCCGACACCCCGGCATGTAATAGTAAAACTTGCAAATCTTAGAACCAAGGAAACCATCTTAAGGGCAGTTAGGGGGAAGAGATTCCTTACGTACAGAGGGAGGAACATCAGAATAACGTCAGACCTATCCACAGAGACCTGGCAAGCCAGAAAGGCCTGGAAAGACATATTCAGGGTACTAAATGAGAAGAACATGCACCAAGAATACTTTATCCGGCAAGGCTTTCATTTACAATGGATGGAGAGATGCAGAGCTTCCATGACCGGCAGAAGTTGAAAGAATATGTGACCGCTAAGCCGGCCCTGCAAGAAATATTAAGGGGGGTTCTATAAAAGGAGAAAGACCCCAAGAGTGATCTACAACAGAAATTTACAGGGACAATCTATAAAAACAACGTCTTCACAGGCAACATGATGACAATTAATTCATATCTTTCAATAATCACTCTCAACATGAATGGCCTAAACGCTCCCATAAAATGGCACAGGGTTCCAGATTGGATAAAAAGACAGGACCCATCCATATGCTGTCTACAAGAGACTCATTTTGAACCTAAAGATACATCCAGACTGAAAGTGAAGGGATGGAGATCTATCTTCCATGCCAGCAGACCTTAAAAGAAAGCTGGGGTAGCAATTCTTAGACAAATTAGATTTTAAACTAAGTCTGTAATAAGAGACACAGAAGGACACTATATCATTCTTAAAGGGTCTATCCAACAAGAAGATCTAAAAATTGTAAATATCTATGCCCCCAACAAGGGAGCAGCCATCTACATAAGCCAACTGTTAACCAAAATAAAGAGTCATATTGATAACAATACGTTAATTGTAGGAGACCTCAATACTCCACTCTCAGCAATGGACAGATCATCTAAGCAGAAAATCAACAAGGAAACAAGAGCTTTAAATGATACATTGGACCAGATGGACCTCATAGATATTTACAGAACATTCCACCCTAAAAAAACAGAATACTCATTCTTCTCGAACGCACATGGAACTTTCTCCAGAATAGACCATATAGTGGGTCACAAATCAGGTCTCAACTGATACCAAAATATTGAGATTATTCCCTGCATACTCTCAGACCACAATGCTCTAAAACTGGAACTCAATCACAAGAAAAAATTTGGCAGAAATTCAAACACTTGGAAGCTAAAGACCACTCTGCTCAAGAATGTTTGGGTCAACCAAGAAATCAAAGAAGAACTTAAAGAATTCATGGAAATCAATGAGAATGAAAACACATCAGTCCAAAACCTATGGGATACTGCAAAGGCGGTCCTAAGGGGGAAATACATAGCCATCCAAGCCTCACTCAAAAAAATAGAAAAATCCCAAATTCACCAACTAACTCTACACCTTAAAGAACTAGAGAAAAAGCAACAAACGATGCCTAAGCCATGCATTAGAAGAGAAATAATTAAAATTAGAGCAGAAAGCAATGAATTAGAAACCAGAAACACAGTAGATCAGATCAACGAAACTAGAAGTTGGTTCTTTGAAAGAATTAATAAGATTGATAAACCACTGGCCAGACTTATCCAAAAGAAGAGATAAAGGACCCAAATTAATAAAATGATGAATGAAAGGGGAGAGATCACGACTAACACCAAGGAAATAGAAACAAGTATTAGAAATTATTATCAACAACTATATGCCAATAAACTGAGCAATCTGGATGAAATGGAGGCCTTCCTGGAAACCTATAAGTTGCCAAGGCTGAAACAGGAAGAAATTGACAACCTGAATAGGCCAATAACCAGTAACGAGATTGAAGCAGTGATCAAAAACCTCCCAAAATACAAGAGTCCAGGGCCTGATGGATTCCCTGGGGAATTCTACCAAACATTCAAAGAAGAAATAATACCTATTCTACTGAAGCTGTTTCAAAAAATAGAAACAGAAGGAAAACTTCCAAACTCATTCTATGAGGCCAGCATTACCTTAATCCCCAAACCAGGCAAAGACCCCATCAAAAAGGAGAATTTCAGACCGATATCCCTGAAGAATATGGATTCCAAAATCCTCAACAAAATCCTAGCTAATAGGATCCAACAATACATTAAAAGGATCACCCACCATGACCAAGTAGGATTTATCCCCGGGATGCAAGGGTGGTTCAACATTTGCAAATCAATCAGTGTGATAGAACACATTAATAAGAGGAGGGAGAAGAACCATATGGTCCTCTCACTTGATGCAGAAAAAGCATTGGACAAAATACAACATCCTTTCCTGATTAAAACTCTCCAGAGTATAGGGATAGAGGGAACATTCCTCAAGCTCATAAAATCCATCTATGAAAAACCCACAGCGAATATCATCCTCAATGGGGAAAAGCTGAGAGCCTTTCCCTTAAGATCAGGAACATGTCAAGGGTGCCCACTCTCACCACTGTTGTTCAACATAGTACTAGAAGTCCTAGCAACAGCAATCAGACAACAAAAAGAGATAAAAGGTATTCAAATTGGCAAAGAAGAAGTCAAACTCTCTCTTTTCGCAGACGACATGATACTTTATGTGGAAAACCCAAAAGACTCCACCCCCAAATTACTAGAACTCATCTAGCAATTCAGTAATGTGGCAGGATACAAAATCAATGCACAGAAATCAGTTGCTTTCTTATACACTAACAACGCAACTGTAGAAAGAGAAATTAAAGAAACGATTCCATTTACAATAGCACCAAAAACCATAAGATACCTCGGAATAAACCTAACCAAAGTGGTAAAGGACCTATACTCTAGGAACTACAAAACACTCATGAAAGAAATTGAAGAAGACACAAAAAGATGGAAAAATATTCCATGCTCATGGATCAGAAGAATAAACATTGTTAAAATGTTTATGCTACCCAGAGCAATCTATACCTTCAATGCCATCCCGATCAAAATTCCAATGACGTTTTTCAAAGTGCTGGGAAAAACAATCCTAAAATTTGTATGGAATCAGAAAAGACCCCAAATCACCAAGGAGATGTTGAAAAAGAAAAACAAAGCTGGGGGCATCACGTTGCCCAATTTCAAGCTATATTACAAATCAGTGATCACCAAGACAGCATGGTACTGGCACAAAAACAGACATACAGACCAATGGAACAGAATAGAGACCCCAGATATGGACCCTCAACTCTATGGTCAAATAATCTTTGACAAAGCAGGAAAAAACATGCAATGGAAAAAAGAGAATCTCTTCAATAAATGGTGCTGGGGAAATTGGACAGCCACTTGCAGAAAAATGAAACTCGACCATTCTCTAACACCATTCAGAAAGATAAACTCAAAGTGCTGAAAGACCTCAATGTGAGACAGGAATCCATCAAAATCCTAGAGGAGAACATAGGCAGTAACCTCTTTGACATCAGCCACAGCAACTTCTTTCAAGATACATCTCCAAAAGCTAGTAAAAGAAAAGCAAAAATGAACCTTTGGGACTTCATCAAGAGAAAGAGCTTCTGCACAGCAAAGGAAACAGTCAACAAAACAAAGGGGCAACCCACAGAATGGGAGAAGATATTTGCAAATGACACTACAGATAAAGGGCTGGTATCCAAAATCTATAAAGAACTCCAACTCAACACCAAAAAACAAATAATCAAGTCAAAAAGTGGGCAGAAGAGATGAACAGACACTTCTCTGAAGAAGACATACAAATGGCTAACAGACACATGAACAAATGTTCATCATGATTAGCCATCAGGGAAATTCAAATCAAAACCACATTGAGATACCACCTTACACCAGTTAGAATGGCCAAAATGGACAGGGAAAGAAACAACAAATGTTGGAGAGGTTGTGGAGAAAGGGAACCCTCTTACACTGTTGGTGGGAATGCAAGTTGGTACAGCCACTTTGGAAAACAGTGTGGAGGTTGCTCAAAAATTTAAAAATAGAGCTACCCTATGACCCAGCAGTTGTACTCCTGGGTATTTACCCCAAAGACACAGATTTAGTGAAAAGAAGGGCCATATGCACCCCAATGTTCATAGCAGCAATGTCCGCAATAGCCAAACTGTGGAAAGAGCCGAGATGCCCTTCAACAGATGAATGGATAAAGAAGATGTGGTCCATATATACAATGGAATATGACTCAGCCATCAGAAAAGATGAATACCCAACTTTTACATCAACATGGATGGGACTGGAGGAGATTATGCTAAGTGAAATAACTCAAGCAGAGAAAGTCAATTATCATATGGTTTCATTTATTTGTGGAACATAAGGAATATCATGGAGGACATTAGGAGAAGGAAAGGAAAAATGGGCGGGGGGAATTGGAGGGAGAGATGAACCATGAGAGACTATGGACCTGAGAAACAAACAGAGTTTTAGAGGGGCGGGGGGAGGGGGGATTGGTTAGCCCAGTGATGGGTATTAAGGAGGGCATGTACTGCATGGAGCACTGGGTGTTATACGAAAACAATGGATCGTGGATCACTACATCAAAAACTAATGATGTATTGTATGGTGACTAACATAACATAATAAAATTAAAAAAAAAAAAAAAGAAATTCTACCAAATCAAATCCAACAGTATGTTAAAAGAATCATTCACCATAATCAACTGGGATTTCCTCCTGGGTTGCAAGGGTGGTTCAATATTCACAAATCAACGTGATACATCACATTAATAAAAGAAAGGATAAGAACCATATGATTCTCTCAATAGACACAGCAAAAGCATTTGACAAAGTGAGTAACATCCATTCTTGATAAAAACACTCAACAAAGTAGGGTTAGAGGAAATATACCTCAACATAATAAAGGCCATATATGAAAAACCCACAGCTAATATCCTTCATGGTGAAAAACTGAGAAGTTTTCCTCTAAAGTCAGGAAGAAGACAGGGATGTCCACTCTCGTCACTGTTATTTAACATAGTACTGGACATCCTAGCCTCAGCAATCAGACAACAAAAAGAAATAAAAGGCATTCAAATCAGCAAGGAAAAAGTCAAACTTTCACTATTTGCAGACAACATGAAACTCTATGTAGAAAATCCAAAAGACACCACCAAAAAATTGCTAGAAGTGACACGAATTCAGTAAAGTCACAAAATCAATGAACAGAAGTCTGTTGCATTTCTATACACAAATAATGCAGCAGCAGAAAGAGAAATCAAGGAATTGATCCCATTTACAACTGCACCAAAAACCGTAAGATACCTAGCAATACACCTAACTAAAGAGGTAAAAATCTGTACTCTGAAAACCATAAAACACTGGTGAAAGAAACTGAAAAGGACACAATGTAATGGAAAAACATTCCATGCTCATGGGTTGGAAAACAAATATTGTTAATATGTTTATACTACCAAAAACAACCTATATATTTAATGAAATTCCTATCAAAATACTACCAACCTTTTTCACAGAGCTAAAACAAACAATCCTAAAATTTGTAAGGAAGCACAAAAGACCCCAAATAGGCAAAGCAATCTTGAAAAGGAACAGTAAAGCTGGAGGCATCATAATTCTGGACTTCAAGATATACTACAAAGTTATAGTGATCAAGACAGTATGGTATTGGCACAAAAACAGACACATAGATCAATGGAGCAGAATAGAAAATGCAGAAATGGATCCACAACTATATGGTCAACTAATTTCAGAGAAAGCAGGAAAGAATATTCAAGGAAAAAAGACAGTCTCTTCAACAAATGGTGTTGGTAACACTGGACAGCAACATTCAAAAGAATGAAACTGGACCCCTTTCATACCCCATACACAAAAATAAACTCAAAATGGATGAAGGACCTAAATATGAGACAGGAAACCATCAAAATCCTAGAGGAGAACACAGGAAGTAACCTCTTTGACATCAGCCATAGTAACTTCTTACTAGATATGTCTTGTGAGGCAAGGGAAACAAAAGCAAAAATAAATTTTGGGACTTCATCAAGATAAAAAGCTTCTGCACAGCAAAAGTAACAATCAACACAAGTAAAAGGCAACTGTTGGAATTGGGAGAAGATATTTGCAAATGACATATCTGATAAATGGTTAGTATAAAGAACTTTTCAAATTCAATACCCCCCAAAAAACAAATAATCCAGTTAAGAAATGGCCAGAAGACATGAATATATATTTTTCTAAAGAAGCCATACAGATGGTTAACAGACACGAAAAATGCTAAATATTATTCACCATCAGGGGAATGCAAATCAAAACTATATTGAGACATCACCCGACACCTGCCAGAATGGCTAAAATAACCAATACAGGAAACAGCAGATGTTGGCAAGGATGTGGATAAAGGGGAACCCGCTTGCACTGTTGGTGGGAATGCAAACTAGTGCAGCCACTCTGGAAAATGGAAGGTATTAAAAAAGTTAAAAATAGAACTACCCTACAATCTAGCAATTGCACTCATAGGTATTTACCCAAAGGATACAAAAACACTGATTATAAGGGATACATGCACACTTATGTTTATAGCAGCATTATCAACAGTAGCCAAATTATGGAAAAAGCCCAAATATTCATCAACTGATGAATGAATAAAGAAGATATTGGTATATATATATATATATATATATATATATATATATATATATATATATATATATATATATATAGTATATAAATACACAATGTAAATAAATACACAAATATATATATTTTTTTGTCTGGTAATGTCTGGTAGATATTCCCCTTTAAATGTCTGGTAGAATTCCTGTGGGAAGCCATCTGGCGAGGAATTTTGTTTTTTGGGGGATTTTTGATTACTGATTCAATTTCTTTGCTGATTATCAGTCTGTTCAAGTTTTCTATTTCTTTCTGTTTCAGTTTTTGTAGTTATATGTTTCTAGGAATTTATCCATTTCTTCCAAATCATCCAATTTGTTGGATATATATATATGCATATATATGGATATATATGGATATATATATATATATATGCAATGGAATATTATTCAGCCATAAAAAGGAATGAAATCTTGCAAGAACATTGATGGATCTAGAGAGTATTATGCTAAGTAAAATAAGTCACTCAGAGAAAGACAAATACCATATGATTTCACTCATATGTGGAATTTAAGATCAAAACTGATGAACATAGGGGAAAATTAGGAACAGATTGGCAAGCCAGAAAACAGACTCTTAACTATAGGGAACAAACTGAGGGTTGCTGGAGGGGAGGTGGGCAGGGGAGATGTGTTAAACGGGTGATGGTATTAAGGAGGGCACTCGCAAGGGCACTTGGGTGTTGAATTTAAGTGATGAATCACTAAATTCTACACCTGAAATTAATATTACATTGTATGTTAACTAGCTGGAATTTATATAAAAGCTTGAAAGTAGAAAAAAATAACGTCTGTTTTCTTCTATGTGAATATTGCTACTCCAGCTTTTTTTTGCTTCCATCTGCATGGTAAATATTTTTCCATCCCTTCACTTTCAATCTGTCTGTGTTTGTAGGACTGAAGTGAATGTCTTACAGGCAGTATATAGATGGTTCTTCTTTTTTTATCCATTTAGTCACTGTATGTCTTTTGATCAAAGTATTTTGTCCATTTGCATTCAAAGTAATCACTGATAGGTAGGTACTTATTGCCATTTTGTTACTTGTTTTACAGTTGTTTTTATAGTTCTTCTCTATTATTTTCTTCTCTTGCTCTCTTCTGTTGTGGTGTGATAACTTTCTTTTGTGATATGTTTGTATTCATTTCTCTTTATTTTTTTGCGTATCTGTTACAGATTTTTTTTAGGATTCTAGGGAATTTTATTTTATTTTATTTTTATTATGTTCAGTTAGCCAACATATAGTACATCACCAGTTTTTGAAGATTTTTTATTTGTGGTTACCATTAGGCTCATATATAACATCTTATGCATATAGCAGTCTATATTAAGTTGATGGTCACTTAAATTTGAGCACTATATTTTTACTCCCCCTTGTATGTGTATGGTGTTATGCTTTACATTCCTTTGTTTTGTTAAACCCTTGACTAATTTTAATAGATATAATTTATTTTAGTGTTGGGGTGCCTGGGTGGCTCAGTTGGTTAAGTGTCTGCCTTCAGCTCAGGTCATGATCCCAGGGTCCTGGGATGGAGCCCTGAATTGGGCTCCCTGCTCAGCCGGGAGTCTGACTCTCCCTCGGTCCCTCCCCCTGCTTGTGCTCTCTCTCTCTCGTTCTCTCTCTCTCTCAAATAAGTAAATAAAATCTTTAAAAAAAATAATTGATTTCAGTTCTTTTGTGCTTTAAACTCTGTATTAGTTTTATAAGTGATTAATCTACCACATTTATTATGTTTGTATGTACCTGTGTAATTTTTTCCTTATTTTTTTTACTCCTGATTATAGCCTTTTCCTTCCACCCAAAGAATTATTTTTAACATTTCTTGTAAGGCTGGTTTAGTGGTGATAACATCTTCAACTTGTATTTGAGAAACTATCTCTTCTTATATTCTAAATGCTAGCCCTGCTGAAGAGTATTCTTGGTTGTTGATTTTTTTCCTTTCAGCACTTTGAATATATCATGCCACTCCCTTCTGACTTGGAATGTTTCTGCTGAAAAATTAGCTCTTAGCCTTATGGGGTTTCCCTTGTATGTGACATTCTTCTTTTGTCTGGCTGCTTTTAAAATTCTATTGTTGTCACTACTTTTTGCAATTTTAATTATTATGTGTCTTGGTGTGGAGCTCGTTGGGTTGATTGTGTTGGGGAATCTCTGTGCCTCCTGGATATGGATGTCTGTTTCCTTCCCCAGATTGGGTATGGTTTCAGCTATTATTTATTCACATAAATTCTCTGCCCCCTTTTCTCTCTTTGTCTTCTGTGATCCTTATAATGCAAATGTTATTATGCATGATGATGTCACTGAGTTCTCTTAACCCATCTCATCTTTTTATTATTCTCTTCTCCTTTTCTGTTCAGCTTGGTTGCTTTCCCTTACTCTGATTTCCAGCTCACTGACCCATTCTTCTGCCTTTTGTAATCTGCAATTGATTTCCTCTAGTGTATTTTTTATTTCAGTTATTGACTTATTCACTTTTGATTGGTTCTTTTTTTATATTTTCTGTCTCTTTGTTGAAGGTCTCACTGAAATGCTCCACACTTTTCTCAAGTCCAGTATCTTTAAGACCATTACTTTGAATTGTCTATCAGGCATTTTGCCTATCTCTGTTTCATTTAGCTCTTCTGCTGTAGTGTTGCCCTGTTCATTCATTTGGAACATATTCCTCTGTCTCCCTATTTTGTCTGTCTCTATTTCTATGTATTAGGAAATTAAGTTATATCTTCTGATCTTCCAAGTAGTGGCCCTATGAAGAAGAGGTCTTGTGCTGCCCTATAACACAATGTTCCCTGTTCAACTGAACTAGGCACTTCAGGAGTGTCTCCTATTTGTGTTGTGTGTGGCCAAATGTTGTGGCTGAATCTCATTTGCTTTCAGTCCAGTCTGCTGCAATGGCCCACTTTGCCTGTTGTGGGCAGAATTTTGTCCTTTTGTTGATAAGGGGCCTGTCTGCGTCTTCCATGGGCTTGTAGTTGTGTCACACCAAATGCTTGTCCTCAGCCTGGTTGTCAGGCCTGTTGTTGCACCTAACTGCAAGGCTCTCTCCCTGCATCATCCCCTGAGAGACTTTTGTTGGTGGATGGGTCTGACAATCAGATCAGAGACCTGTCCCCAATCAGTCTGACCTGGCTGTAGACATACCAACTGTCAGGGCACTCTCTCCACACTTCCAGTTATGAGTTTTGACTGCTGAGACTGCACTCAAGCTGGTGTGTCTTATTATTTTCCCTTCTCCCCAGGGCAGAAGTGACTTTGGAGTTGTGCCAGTCCCTGCTGGGGCTGCTTGGAAAATAAGAGGTAACAGGAGCTGCTTTGGAAGGACTGCTGTTTGGTGGGACAGTTTGGACGAAGTGACTTTGGAGTTGTGCCAGTGCCTGCTGGGGCTGCTTGGAAAATGAGAGGTGACAGGAGCTGCTTTGGAAGGACTGCTGTTTGGTGGGACAGTTTGGATGGTGCACATCCACAGGAGAACATGATGGCGGGGTACACAATATTAGCAAGGTAGATGGAGGGTGTTCACACTGATTCCCACAGTGTCCAGTTATCTACACTGGGGAGAGGGGGGGAGAAAGAGCACCTGTCCGCTCTTTTGTTCTTGGAGAAATCTCCAAAAGATCCCTGCCCCTCCAGCACATGTTCTGAGATTAATAATAAATCTCCTTCACATATACTCCAGGCACTTTTCAAAGTGCTACTTGTATACTGTATCTCAATGGGATTGTCTCTTTAAGGGTGAGGCTCAGTTTCTTATCACACAATTGCTCATGCCAAAAGACCTGGGCATAATTTATATGCCTCCTTCTCTCTCATTCACCACTCCAGAGCATCAGTAAGTCCTGTCATTTTTACATGCAAAATATATCAAAAAACTATGCACTCTTTTTTCTCCATGACCATCACTTAGGACTAAGCCATCACCATCTCACCTGGACTACTTTAATATCCTTCTAATTGGTCTCCATATTTCCTCTCATCTCATTCTATAATAAAAGTATCACATGAATACCAGACTGATCTTTTTAAGATGTAAATCAGATCATGCCACAGCCCTGCTATAAGTGGTTTCCCATTTTACTTGACACCCAAATCCTTGCTATGCCCTACAAGTCTCTGCATTATCCCCCAAGAATACTTCTCCAGCTCATCTCACAGTATTTTTCCCTCCATGCTCACTCCTCCAGATACACTGGCCTATTTTCTTTTCTTCAAACATACCATTCTCCTCATTTTCTGTCTCAGGGCCTAGACACATACTTTTTCTTTGGACTTGGACAATTTCTCTCCATTTATTTACATGAGTTAATGTCTTATCTTTCAGCCTAGCTAGCTAGTTAAATGTTAATACCTTAGAAAATTTTGCTTTGAGCCCCCAAACTAAGCCAGACAATTTCCCTGTCATGATCTATTATCCTATTCTTTACTCTTCCTTAATAGCACTTTTCATATTCTATAATTATGCATTTATTTTGTGATTATTTAAGAGCTGTCTTCCTCCAAGTGCTGTGAGGAAAGCTCCACCCACCAAGGGAGATGACCCTCATGGAAGTTTCTTCAGGCTCTCCTTCAAGTCTCTGCTTCTTACAGAATCTCCAAAATCTTTGCTTTCTATTCCTATAGAGAACCATGTCTACCTTATACTATCCACCCACCCTTGCCCCTGCCAACTAATTCTCAACTGGAACAGAACATTTACAATTACTTTGGGTCTCAGAAATGCCAACACTCTTGTCTCAGTTACCAGATGGCTGAGACAGGACTCTTGGATTTTGAAAATTCAATAGTCAGAGCTTCAAATGTGACCCTAAAAAATTAAAACATGCAGTCATTTGTCAATTGTCAATGAAGAAATTAAATCAAATGTGGTGTGTTGGAATGAATTACTAATGAGCAGTCCCATCATCTGTATCTCAGCTTGGCTCTGCAGTTTGCTACTCATTGGCAGTATGATATCATGGTTAAGTGTGTGGTATCTGGAGGCAGACTGCCTTTTCTCTTTTTTTATTGAAATATATCATATATACAGAAAAGCACAAAAATTATATGTGTACAGATCACTGAATGTCACAGAATGAATACATCTATGCAACAACACTCAGATCAAGAGACAGAACATTACCAGCACCCTAGAAGTACCATTCCTCCCATTCCCTTGTAGTAACTCCACACCCCACCAGTGGAAACCATTAAACTTGCTTCTAACACAATAGGTTAGTTTTGCCTGTTTTTGTAATTTACATAAATGGAATCATACCATATTTACTCTTCTTCTCTAGCTTCTTTTTCTCAATGTTATGTTTGTGATATTCAACCATATTGCTCTAATAGATGTAGTTGTTTCACTTTCACTGCTTTATAGTATTTCATTGTGTGAATGTACAGCAATATATTTATCTAGATCATTCTGCTATCCACGGCCATTAAGTAGTTTCTAATTATTGACAATTATAAATAGTGCTGCTATAAACATTTCTATACATGCCTTCTGGTGAACATGTATGCATTTCTGATGGGTATATGCCTAGGTATGGAATGGATGGGTCATTATGTGTGCATACATTCAGTTTTTGTAGATGTTGCCATTTTTCCAAAGTGGTTGTACTATTTTGTATTTCCATCAGCAGTATGTGAGTTTTAGTTGCTCTGAATCCTCATCAAAACTTAGGGCTTTTGTATTTTTTATTTTAATCATTCTGGTTATTGTGGAGTAACATCTCATTATGGTTTCCTTTTGCATTTCCCTGATAACTAATAATATTGAGCACCTTTTCTATAGATTTATTGGCCATTTGTATATCTGCTTTTCTGAAGTGCCTATTCAAGTCCTTTCTTATTTTTCTACTGGTCTGCCTTTTCTCATTAATTTGTAGGGGATATGTCTATATATATCTATATCATCTATATCATCTATCTATATCTGGATATACATCTGTTGTCAAATACATGCATTGAAACATCTTCCTCTAATCTGTGGCTAGAGTAGTTTTCTTCTTTCTTATTTATGTCTTTTGATGAACAGAAGTTCTTAATCTTAATATACTCTATTTTTAAATGATTAACACTTTATTCTGTTTAAAAAATCATTGTCTCCTCCAAGACTGCCTGGGTTTGAATACTGGCTTCACCACTTTTTACCTATATGACTTTGGGCAAATTACTTAACCTCTTTATCCTTCGGTTTTTCTCATTAGAAAATTGCTTCATAGGGTTCTTATGAAGATTAAAGGAGGAAATGCATGTGAAATAGTTTAACACCACACAGGGCACATAGCAAGTAATCAATGAATGTTTATTATTTTTTATCTTAGATTACATTTCCTATTAGTATTTATAATTTGGAAGTTCATACACTTTTGGGTGCATTTATCTCTTAAATATTAAGATCTTCTTTACTTACATTACACAGCAGTTTAGAAATCAGACTGTTACCACTACAGGTAATATTTGCTTTTCAGCATCTTAATTTTTTAGAATCAAAACAATAAAAAAAATTTGAGCCAAAATAAATTTCAGACTATAGCACACCATGTCTTCAATGATAACTGATGGTATCTCACTGATCTAGGTTGTAAGAGGTACATATGTGCCAGCATAGAGACATGGGATTCCTAAGCAAAGATATGTAAGCAAGGATTCTAAAGAATAGTGGATAAGGTAATGGCTTGACAATTGTTGAATTTATACATCCAGGTGGAGTTAATGGGTAGGCAGGAGAAAAATCTTGTTAAAAAATAGAAATTTTGAAAGCATTCACATATACATAGTAGTTGAAGTCCTAGGAGCAAATTAATCCTCCTGGGGATAGTGTATACCTTTATGGATTTCCAATATTTAAAAATGGACTAAGAAGAGAAGGCAGTTTACAGACAAATATCCCTTATGAACATGGATGCAAAGTTTCTCAACAAGATACTAGCTAATAGAACCTAACAGTACATTAAAATGATTATTCACAAGGACCAAGTGGAATTTATTCCTGGGCTGCAAGGCTGGTTCAACATCTGCAAATCAATCAACGTGATACACCACATTAATAAAAGAAAGGATAAAAACCATATGATCCTCTCAATAGATGCAGAAAAAGCACTTGACAAAATATAGCATCCTTGCCTGATAAAAACCCCCAAGAAAGTAGGAATAGAAGGAACATACCTCAACATCATGAAGGCCATCTACAAAAGAACCCCACTTAATATCATCTGAAATTGGGAAAAACTGAGAGCTTTCCCCTGAGGTCAGGAACATAGCAGGAATGTCTACCTTCACCACTGTTGTTCAACATAGTACTGAAAGTCCTAGCCTCAGCAATCAGACAACAAAAAGAAGTAAAGGCATCCAAGTCAGCAAGGAAAACGTCAAACTTTCACTATTTGCAGACAACATGATACTCTATATAGAAAACCCAAAAGATTCCACCAAAAAATTGCTAGAACTGATACAAGAATTCAGCAAATTCACAGCATATAAAATCAATGCACAGAAGTCTGTTGCATTTCTATACACGAATAATGAAGCAGCAGAAAGAGAAATCAAAGAATTGATCCCATTTACAATTGCACCAAAACCATAAGATACTTAGGAATAAACCTAACCAAAGAGTTATCAGGGAAACACAAATCAAAACTACAACTCACACCAATCAGAATGGCTAAAATTAACAACTTAGGAAACAACAGATGTTGGCAAGGATGCAGAGAATGGGCAACCCTTTGCACTGTTGATGGGAATGCAAACTGGTGCAGCCACTCTGGAAAACAGTATGGAGGTTCCTCAAAAAGTTAAAAATAGAAACCCTATAATCCAGCAATTGCAGTACTGGGTATTTACTCAAAGGATACAAAAATAGTGATTCAAAGGGGCACACACACTGCAGTGTTTATAGCAGCAATGTCCACAATAGCTAAAACATGGAAAGAGTCCAAATGTCCATCAACTGATGAATGGATAAAGAAGAGGTGATTTTATATATATTATTCAGCCATCAAAAAGAATGAAATCTTGCCATTTGCAACAACGTGGATGGAACTAGAGTGTATTATGCTAAGCAAAATAAGTCAGTCAGAGAAAGACAAATACCATATGATTTCACTCTTATGTGGAATTTAAGAAACAAAACTGATTAACATAGGGGAAGGGAAGAAAAAATAGAATAAGATAAAAACAGAAGGAGGCAAACCATAAGAGACTCTTAACTATAGGGTCCAAACTGAGGGTTGCTGGAGGAGAGGTGGGTGGGGGGTGATGGTCATTAAGGAGGGCACTTGATGTAATGAGTACTGAGTGTTATATGCAACTGATGAATCACTAAATTCTACTCCTGAAACTAATACAGTATATGTTAGCTAACTTGAATTTAAATAAAATATAGAAGGAGGAGGAGGAGAAGTAGAAGAAGGAGAGAAAGCAGTGAAGAAATTAGAAAGGTAGGAGAAAAACTAGGAGAGGCTACCTTCAATATTGGTGGTAAGGAAGGTGACAGAGTAGTCAAGTGTGTGAAGGGCTACAATCAGTTGAAGAGGATTTAATATGAGAAAAACCACTGGATTTGGCAATTCGAATGTCATCCTGTATACAAGTTGGAAAAGGAGGCATACTGTATGAGTCATTCATTTAGCAAATATTCATTGAACACATTCTATGTGATGTTAATGACCTTTAAGCAAAGGCCATCAGGAGCACAGCTGTAGTTAAACAAATTGGATTTTATTTCTTCTTGGAGTTAGACAAGATACACTCTGTGGGGAACCATGGTGTTCCTCTCAGTAAGAGGGTGCTAGAAAGAACCTATTATAAAATTTGGGCTGTGTTGCATAATTTTCAGAAGGAAGTGGGGGTTTTCTCAAGATTAGATGCAGTCAGAAAGTGGAGACAGCTTCATGATGTTGTTTTAGTCTGTGCTTAGAAAAAATTAACTGGCCTTGTTTTGTTTTGTTTTATTTCATTGTACTCTCAGTGTAATGTAGTCTGAGGTTGTGTTCTTTGAGATTGTTTATGTCCAACAGTGGGACAAAATGACCTGGGTTTGAAGTCTAGTTGTGAATGCCAGATCAGTTCTGGAGGTAAGAGTCTGATTATTTTAATTTTTAGTTCCCTCCTTATGGCCAAAGACACACAATGTCATGTTGCAGGACATTAACCCATGATTGATATCCAGATTTTTTCACCCTTATCAGTATTTTCTTGATTAAGATCAGAAGAATGTCCATTGAATGCCATCTGTAGTTGAACTGGGGTTAATTTCTCTTATCCTTCTGTTATAGGATAAGTTTTTGAACCATCAGACATGACTATGGCTGCTTGGTAGCATATAAGACTCCAGACAAAATATATCAGCCAACTATAACACAGTCAGTTGTCAGAAACAATATGACTATTAGTCCTTCTAACAGGTCTTGAAGCCGGGGACCTAGATTATGAAACCCAGGCAATAAAAATATGTCCCAGAATTCATCTGGATCTGTTTCAGAGAGCCAGGTACTTTTCATTTCACTTTAGTCACAGACTGTTCTACTTGTTCTTAGTATTTATATAGATGCAATGAGAAGTATTTGCTATAACACAAACTCCTTTGGCTAGCTAAGAGGAAATCAAAGGCTATATCACTGTCCATGATAACTCTAGTTAATGAATTTAGAATTTGTTGGCCTTTAGAGGAGAAATACTATCATTTAATGACTTCTGGTAAAGTCAGAGACAAGTTTTGAACCAGCTTTAGTAGTTGTATTATCCCGAATGTGGAAATTATAACTCACATGAGGAAGAAATCAATAATCCCCCTGGAAGTTTTCTAGAATAATCTGTGATTATTTTAATTTGGAGAACTCTGGCCAACATATCAAAAGAAACATCATTTGCTGGAACAATGATAGTTTTAAATATCTGGAAATCTCTAACAATTACAACTAATACACAGAATTAATAAGTGTGCAGTCGACAGTTATAAGCCCGATGTCCATGTAAGAAATAGTAGCCTAGTGGAGCACAGTTTGTATTAAGAGCATAAATATTATTTACTATAATAGGAGTGAGTGAATTTTGTGTCCCTTGAGGTACACAGACTTTTTGAGTGGAATCAAACCATTTCTGTAAAGCAAGCTGAAGTACCTCTGAAGATAAACAAATTATTGTAACCAGAGTAACACCCAATATATGACACTATTTTTTCTTTTTTAAATTAAAATACAATTAATCTACAGTGTTATGTTAATTTCAGGTGTACAATAAAATGATGCAACAATTTTACATATTACTCAGTGCTCATCAAAATAAGTGTACTCTTCCTGAAACTAATATTACACTGTATGCCAACTAACTGAAATTCAACTAAAAGCCTTAAAAAAAGGATAAATGTACTCTTGATACCCTTTATCTATTTTGCCCCACCTACCTCCCCTCTGGCAACCACCAGCACATTCTCTCTGTTTGAGTCTGTTCTATTGTTTTTTTCCTCTTTTTTCTTTGTTTATTCATTTGCCTTATTTCTTAAATTCTACATATGAGTGAAATTATATGGCATTTGTCTTTCTCTGACAGACTTATTTCACTTAGCATTATACCCTCTATGTCGATCCATGTTGTTGCAAATGGCAAGATCTCATTCACTCCTTTTTTTTTTTAAGATCTCATTCTTGTTGATGGCTGAGTAATATTCATATATATATACCATGGATAGACACCTGGATTGGTTTCATATCTTGACTATTGTAAATAATGCTGCAATAAACATAGGGGTGCAGATATCTTTTTCAATTGGTGTTTTCATTTTCATTGGGTAGATACCCAGTAGTAGAATTACTGGATCATATGATAATTCTATTTTTATTTTTTAAGGAACCTCTATACAATTTCCACAGTGCCTACACCAATTTGCATTCCCACTGATGAAAGAAATTAAAGATGACACAAACAAATGGAAAAAATATTACACACTCATGGATTGAAAAAACAAATATTTAAAAAATATCCTTACTACCCAAAGCAATCCACAGATTTAATGCAATCCCTATCAAAATATCAGCAACATTTTTCATAGAACTAGAAGAAATAATCCTACAATTTGCATGGAACTACAAAAGACCCAAAATAGCCAAAACAATCTTCAGAAAGAAGACAAGGCAGGACATATCACAATCCCAGGTTTTGAGATACACTACAAAGCTGTAATAATCAAAAGAATATGGCACTGGCATAAAAATAGACACATAGGTCAATGAAACAGTATAGAGAATCCAGAAAAAAACCCATGCTTATATGGTCAATTAATCTATGACAAAGGAGACAAGAACATACAATGGGGAAAAGACTGTCTCTTTAACAAATGTTGTTGGGAAAACTGGGCAGCTACATGCAACAGAATGAAATTGGACCACTTTCTTACACCATACACAAACTCAAAATTAAAGATCTAAATGTGAGACTTGAAACCATAAAATTCCTAGAAGAAAACAGAGACAGTAATTTTTTAACATTGCCTATAGATACATCTTCTAAGGCAAGGGAAACAGAAGGAAAATTAAACTTTTGGGACTACACTAAAACATAAAGCTTCTGCACAGTGAAGGAAACCATCAACAAAAGAAAACAATCTACTGAATGGGAGAAAATATTTGTAAATTATATATCTGATAAGGGGTTAATATTAAGAACTTATATAAGTCAACAACAGAAAAACCCACAAACAATTCAATTAAAAAATGCTCAAAGGGCATGAATGGACATTTTTCTAAAGAAGACAAACAGATGGTCAAGGACACATGAAAGTATGTTCAACATCACTAATCTATCAGGGAAATGCAAATCAAAAGCACAATGAGAAATCACTTTACACCTGTCAGAATGGCTAAATCCAAAACATAAGTCATATGAGCCTATTTTTTATTGTCTAGGTCTTGCTGATAGGATTGTAGTGACCGCAGCATTTTGTTGATGTGAGGTCAAACTTTAATTTTTATGTGATGGAAGGAGGATTAATGATGTGAAAGAAACTTAAGGATCAGATGGGCTTGTTAAAGGGAAATTGTCTTTTGAAAGACTTCAAGAAAAGACTATTAAACTTTCATCAGGTGAGGTGCAAAAGGGTCAGCAACCTGTTAGATTTAGAGCAGTAACTATCAGTGGGAGAAAATGTGTAAGAGAGTTTTGCTCTCTCCTAAATAATAGGAAACCATAAAGGTCAGAAATAATAAGGTGAAGGTAAGAAAGATCATCTTAGTGTTTTAAACGTTATAAAAGTGGAATAATAGGACAAATTTGTAATAAAATAAAAGGACAGGAAAGAGTGTTGAAGAATCAAAAAACTAATATTGTTCCATTGGCTTGGATAGAAGCTGTCCCTCTCTGAAGTCAATAGATTCTGGGGAATTTCTGAGACTCCTGTTTATTATTTCTAGGTAGAATGGATGTTAAGTAGTCAGGAGGAAAGGATGTAGCTATTTTGAACTGGCAAACATGAATGTAAGAATCTATATCTTAGTTTTGTTGCTGTGCCAATTATTAATAGCATCTGATAAGGTCCTTTTCATCAAGTCTCAAGGGCATTTTTTTTCCTAGTGTCTTTTTCAAGATTAAATCTCAAGGTTGCCGATTATGTGGAGGATGCTTAAGTGTGAGTTTTGGAAACAGAGTCCCATACTTGCTAATGATAAACCTGGAGGTATCACACGAGTCCCTTGAAGTAATTAATGATATCTGCTTGTAATATCAAATGCATGAGGTGGTCTATTATTTTATAAGGAGATCTTCTATATATTATAGCTAATGGAAATAATTTAGGACATGAGAGTTCAAGGGTTTCTAAGAGTGTTTTTAATTTTAGTTTCAGAATTCCAACAGTCCTCTCTATTTTTTTTCCCTAAGGACTGTGGATGAAAAATCTATTGACATGTCTGGGTAAAAGATAAAAATTTAGAGTCCCCTAATAGCATTACTAGCAAAATGAATATCTGTTGTTAGAGAAATAAATGGGCATTCTTTTGGTTGGAAAAAAGAAACCAAGCAGGTTTGCTGTGGGAGAAGGGGAATTTACAGGGTCATGGCTCTCCAGTAAGGAAAAGCTTTAACTTCCTCTGAGAATAAACAAACAATAACCATCACATATTCATAGCCTATTGCAGAGAACATGAATGCAGAGAATGTATGAAGTCCATTTGGAAGTGTTTAAAGGTCCCTTAAGCTTTTGGTTTCTATACATGGCCCACTTTTGCAGTTTTACCAAGATTAAGTTGTTGGCAGGTTTGGATATATTTTAGGTCACCCTTGGCAGTACCTCTAACATTGCCCCATCAATGATTGTTGAATATTGTTGCCAGTTTATCTCTGCTATTATATGTAATTTCATGAAGCAATTCACTAAATTCCATTTTAAATTATTTGGTGCTTTCAAATGACCATCTTTAAAATGGCAAATACTATCTTTATGCAATAAGCAACCTAACTTTTCCCATTTTCTTTTCTCTAAATCAGGGACTTGTCTCTGACTGTTAATAAAAAGCTTCTCTCTTCTCTGTGTGATTACAGGAGCAATTATATTGGTTAATGCTGCTTGTTTAGCTTCCCATTCCTCTGAAGCATTACCATGAAATTCTGGGTCTTTGTACCTCACGTGACCTTTTATTTTTATTAAAGCTATGTCCTTAGGTAATAGCAAAACAACTAAAAGTTCAATTTGTCATCATTTTTCCCTTAGATTTTTATCAAGGTTAAAAACCTCTTCATTTCCAAAGCATTCCAAATTGGTGGATTACCCCAAAAGCACATCTATCAGTAGAAATATTTGCTTTTACTTTCTTCCAGCTGGTAGGCTCAGGTAAGGGCAAATATTTTAGTCAAATGAGATCATTTAATTTCTTGGAGTGGTTTATATTTTAAGAGAGAATTTAGGTCTCTGATAGCATTTTGAAAAATGAACAAATAAAACTAGGTCAAGGCTATTCAAGGCATTCTTTAACAAAATGATTTAAGACCATACTAAAAACACCAAGACTTAACAGAATAATTTGGTCATAAAATGGAACCTCTACTAATGTGGGCATTTTTTTAAAAAAGATTTTATTTATTTATTTGAGAGAGAGAGAATGAGAGAGAGCACATGAGAGGGGGGAGGGTCAGAGGGAGAAGCAGACTCCCTGCCAAGCAGGGAGCCCGATGTGGGACTCGATCCAGGGACTCCAGGATCATGACCTGAGCCGAAGGCAGTCACTTAACCAACTGAGCCACCCAGGCGCCCAATGTGGGCATTTTATAAGAAAAAACAGAATTTTAATTTTCTTCCTTTGATACATTATTTAACAAATTGTATTAAAGGCTCTATGAATGTACCTTTGTTTATATTTATTTAAACATACACAGATATAAAAACATACAAATAAGTTATAATGTATAGTTTTAAGTCAAGCTTTAAAATATAACAGTGGGTATATTAAAAGTAATACATATCATATTACATTTATTATTTGAATGAATAGCTTTTAAAATAAACAAAATCACATCTATTATCCTGTTCACATACCTATAATTCTCTGCAATTCCTATACCTGCTACAATCAATTATTTACATTAATTATCTTTAATTTTTCTTATTTGAGTATAGTTGACACACAATGTTGCATTCATTTCAGGTGTACAATATAGTGATTCAGCTTCTCATTACGCTATGCTCACCACAAGTGTAACTACCATCTGTCACCATAAATGGTATTAGAATATCATTGACTGGGGCACCTGGGTGGCTCAGTTGTTAAGCGTCTGCCCTTGGCTCAGGTCATGGTCCCTGGGTCCTGGGATCGAGCCCCACACTGGGCTCCCCACTAGGCAGGAAGCCTGCTTCTCCCTGTCCCACTCCCCCTGCTTGTGTTCCCTCTCTCGCTGTGTCTCTCTCTGTCAAATAAATAAATAAAATCCTTAAAAAAAAAAAAAGAATATCATTGACTATATTCCCCATGCTGTGCTTTTTATTCCTGTGGCTAATTTATTCTACAACTGGAAATCTGTATCTTCCACTCACCTTCACCCATTTTTCCCATCCCTTCCCATTTGGCAACCATCAGTTTGTTTAGTTTGTTCTCTGTATTTATAGGTCTGATTATGTTTTTTTGTTTGTTTATTCACTTGCTATGTTTTTTAGAGTCCATATATGAGTAAAATCATATAATATTTGTTTCTCTCAGTTAGGTTTATTTTGCTTGGCATAGTATCCTCTAGGCCCATCTGTGTTGCTGCAAACAGCAAGATCACATCCTTTTTTTTACAGTTGCATAACATCTATATATATATAGAGAGAGAGAGATAGATATATACATTCATATATATATTCACATATATATACACACCATGTCTTTATCCATTTGTCTATCAATAGACACTTGGGGGGCTTCCATATCTTGGCTATTGTAAATAATGCAGTAATGAACATAGCCTTGCATATATCTTTTTAAAATAGTATTTTCATTTTCCTTGGGTAAATGCCCACCAGTGGAATTATTGGATCATATGCTATTTCTATTTTTAATTTTTTAAGGAAACTCCATACTGTTTTCCACAGTGGTTGTACAAATTTACATTACCAACAATGAACAAGTGTTCTTTTTTTCTCCATATTCTCACCAAAACTTGTTGTTTCTTGTGTTTTGATTTTAGTCATTCTGACATGTGTAACGTGGTATTTTATTGTGGTTTTGATTTGCATTTCCCTGGTGATTAGTGATGTTGAGCATTTTTTCATGTATATGTTGGCCATCTTTATGTCTTCTTTGGAAAATATCTATTCAGATCCTCTGCCCCTTTTTTAAATCAGATTTTTTTCTATTTTGCTGTTGAATTATATAAGTTCTTTATATATTTTGGATATTAACCCTTATCTGATATATCATTTGCAAATATAGTCTACCATTCAGTAGGTTGCCTTTTTGTAGCTTTAATTAAAGTAACTAATTTGTTCTTTTTTTCTGGACACAAAAAACTCCAGAGGACAAAAATAAAAAATTATCCAGTTACTTTCTCCAACTACATTTATCTTATATGATTTTTTTTTATTTGAGAGGGCAATAAAAGACATATATGTATTATTATCCAAAAGCATATGCATTATCATTAATCCACTGATATTTTAAGAAATGAAAACAAATAAAAATTATGTTTAATACTCGTGTTTTTGTATATATGTGTTTTTTAGAAACTGTACAGGCATTTAAAAATTATTTATTAATTAACTTAGGTCTAACTAAAGTTAATCTAGCAATTATAATTTAGTTAATACATTAAATCTGTACACATTGTAACATTTAAAAAATTAAACCCTTAGTTTTTCTAAGATGGCAGTGAAGTAGGAGGACCTGAGGATTTTCTCGTCCCTTGAACACAACTAGATAACTATCAAATCATTCTAAATACCCCAGGAATAACCTAATGACTGAAAGAACAAACTCCACAGCTAAAGGGAGCAAAGAAGCCACATTGAGGAAGGAAGGATGTGTGGAGACATGGTTTGTGTGGGAAAACCAGATGGCTGGTGCTGCAGAGGGAAGTGAGCCATGGACTTAGAGAATGGCGGGGGGGGGGGTAGGCACAAGGGAATGCATAAGGGGAACAATTCCCCAAAGCCATTGGCTGAGTAAATGAGAGAGGCTGATGTTTGTCAGTTCTTGCAGCCAGCAGGGCTTAAAGACTGGCATTTTAAAGGTTGGATGGCTGGGCTTGGATAGAACCCTGAGGGGATTGTCCTACTCCTGAAGAGAAGGCAAATGAATACCTGAGGGCAGACTGCATAGAAACAGCAATCTGAAGAGCACCTGGGACACACAGGAAGGAGATTATTTGTCCTTCTTGAGTGCAACCCAGAGATGCAGTGTGCACAGAGTCTCTTTTCTGGGGACAAGGGAGCTAGCTGCTGCCATTTTCCTCCCCCACCCTTCAGCATAAACACAGAGCCACCTGTGGTAAGCAGCACCGTGCCAATACCTGACTGCCAAACCTGCTTACACCAGGTTCCACACTCCTGTGTTCTTGTAATACTGCTCTTCTTAGTCAAGCTTGTCCCAGTCCCAGTGTGGCAGGCCATTTCCCAAAAAGACCAGCAGAAACCCCTGCCCATACCACATCTCCTAACCAGAGAGTTATGTAGAACTTCAGTTCTAGTGGAAGAAGAATCAGGTCTAATTTAACAAGCAGACCAGAGCACAGCTCATTAAAACTGGACACATTCTGGCCAAGGACCAAACACTGCCCACTCCAAGAAAGGAGAGCTTCTGCAGACAGCTGGCCTGAAGTATACAATAGGCTCATCACAACAACAGAGCACTTGCAGCACACACCAGAGATACTCCCAGAAGCACCAGGCCCTGGACATTATATGACCTCTTCTTCATAAATCCATTATTCTCAAGAGCAGGAAACACAATGGGCTTTTCTAACACAAAGAAGAAGACAGAGACTTGGACAAAATGCCAGAACGAACAAACTCATTTCAATTGAAACAACAAGATGAGATCATGGCCAGAGATCTAAGTGAAACAGATAAAAGTAACATGCCTGGTGGAGAATTTAAAGCAAAAATCATAAGGATACTCACTAGATTTGAGAAAAGAATGGAAGACTTCAGGGAGGCCCTTAGCACAAAGATAAAAGATTTTAAAAAGAATCAGTCAGAAATGAAAAATGCAATAACTGAAATTGGAAACAGATTTATAATGAATACAAGGCTGGAAGAAGCAGAAGAATGAATAAGTGATATAGAAGATAAAATAATGGAAAATATGAAGCTGAACAAAAGAGAAAGAAGAATCATGGAACATGAGAATAGACTTAGGGATTTCAATGACTCCATCAAACATAACATTTGTATTTTAGCAGTCCCAAAAGAAGAAGTGTATGCAGGCAGAAAATTTATTTGAGGATTTCATAGCTGAAAACTTCCCTAATCTGGGGAGGGAAACAGACATCCAGATCCAGGAGGCATAGAGAACTCCCATTACATTCAAAAAAAGCAGGCCAACACCAAAACATATTGTAATTTTCAAAATATACTGATAAAGGAAAACTCTTAAAAGCAGCAAGACAAAAGAAGTCCCTAACTTACAAAAGAAGACCCATAAGAAAAGCTGCAGATTTCTCAACAGAAACTTGGCAAGCTAGAAGGGAGGGGCATGATGTATTCAAAGTGCTGAATGGAAACAATCTGCAGCCAAGAATACTCTATCCAGCAAGCTTATCATTCAGAATAAAGGGACAGGTAAAGAGTTTCTCAGACAAAAACTAATGAAATTCATGACCACTAAGCCAACCCTGCAAGATACGTATTAAAGGGGACTCTCCAAGTGGAAAGGAAAGACCAAAAGTGACAGAGACAAGAAAGGAAAGAGAAAATCAGAAACAATGACAAAACAAGCAATAAAATGGCACTAAATATGTATCTATCAGTAATTACTCTGAATGTAAATGGATAATGCTCCAATCAAAAGACATAGGGTGTCAGAATTGATAAAAAAAAAAAAGACTCATCTACATACTTCCCACAAGAGCCTCATTTTAGACCAAAAGACACCTGCAGATTGCAAGTGAGGGGATGGTGGTGCCTGGGTGGTGCAGTCGGTTAGGCGTCTGACTCTTGGTTTCTGCTCACATCATGGTCTCAGGGTCCTGGGATTGAATCCACATTGGGCTCCACACTCAATGGAGAGTCTACTTGGGGATTCTCTCTACCTCTCCTTCTGCCCCTCCCACTTGTGCTCACACTCTCTTTCTCAAATAAATAAATCTTAAAAAAAAGGAAAGTGAGGGGATGGAGAAACATTTATCTTGCAAATGTATGTCAAAAGAAAGCCAGAGCAACAATACTTACATTGGGCAAACTAGACATTGAGTCAAAGACTGTAACAAGAGGTGAAGAAGGGCACTATATCATAATAAAAGGAACCCAACAAATCTAACAATTGTAAATATTTATGCCCCCAACATGAGAACACTCAAATATATAAAACAATTAATGACAAACATAAAGGAATCATTGAAAATAATACAATAATAGTAGGGAGCATTAACACCACATTTACATCAATGGACAGATCATCTACACAGAAAATCAACAAGGAAAGAAGGGCTTTGAAACCCTGGGCCAGATGGACTTAACACATATATTCAGAACATTCCATCCTAAAACAACAGAATACACATTCCTTTCAAGTGCACATGGAAACTTTCCAGAATATGTCACATATCCAGAATACTTCTCAAATCAGACCTCAACAAGCATAAAAAGATCGAGATTATGCCATGCATCTTTTCTGACCATAACGTAATGAAGCTTGACATCAACCACAAGAAAAAATTTGGAAAGACCACAGATATATGGAGGTTAAACAATATGATACTAAACAAGGTCAACCAAGAAATCAAATAATAAATAAAAAAATACATGGGAACAAATGAAAATGAAAACACAATGGCCCAAAACCTTTTGGATGCAGCAAAAGCAGCCCTAAGAGGGAAGGATATAGGAATAAAGGCCTACTTCAAGAGGCAAGAAAAATCTAAACAGCCTAAACTTACACCTAAAGGAGCTAAAGAAAGAACAATAAACAAAGCCTAAAACCAGGAGAAGGGAAGAGATAATAAAGACTAAAGAAAGAATAAATGATATAGAAACAAACAGACAAAAAACAATAGAACAGATAAATGAAAGGAGGAACTGGTTCTTTGAAAAAATTAATAAAATTGATGAACACCTAGTCAGACTTATCAAAAGGAAAAGAGAAAGGATCCAAATAAATAAAATCACAGATGAAATAGGAGTAATAACAACCAACATCACAGAAATACAAATAATTCTAAGAGCTTATGAAAAATTGTATGCCAACAAATTGCACAATTTGGAAGAAATGGATAAATTCCTAGAAACATATAACTATAAAAACTGAAACAGGAAGAAATAGAAAACCTGAACAGACTGATAACCGTAAACAAATTGAATAAATAATAAAAAATTTCCCAACAAACAAAAGTTCAGGGCCCGATGGCTTCACATGGAAATTCTATCAAACATTTAAAGAGTTAATACCAATTCTTCTCAAACTATTCCAAAAAAACAGAAATGGAAGTAAAACTTCCACATTCATTCTATGAGGGCAACATTACCCTGATACCAAAACCAGACAAAGACTCCATTAAAAATAAGAACTATAGGCCTATATCCCTGATAAACATGGATGTAAAATTCTCAATAAAATACTAGCAAATCAAATCCAACAGTACATTAAAAGAATAATTCACCACCATCAACTGGGATCTATTCCTGAGCTACAAGGGTGGATCAGTATTTGCAAATCAATCAACATGATACACCACATTAATAAAAGAAAGGTTAAGAACCATACAATCCTTTCAATAGATACAGAAAAAGCATTTGACAATGTAAAATATCTATTCTTGGTAAAAACCCTCCACAAAGTAGGGTTAGAGGGAACATAACTCAACATAATAAAGACCATACACAAAAAAACCCATAGCTCATATCATCCTCTATGGGGAAAAACTGAGAGATTTTCCTCTAAGGTCAGGAAGAAGACAAGGATGTCTACTCTTACCACTCTCACCACTCTTATTTAACAGTACTGGAAGTCTTAACCACAACAATGAGACAACAAAAAGAAATAAAAGGCATCCAAACTGGCAAGAAAGAAGTAAAGCTTTCATGATTTGCAGATGACATGATATTCTATATAAAAAACCTGAAAGACCGCACCAAAAACTTGCTAGAACTGATACATGAATTCAGTAAAGTCTCCAGATACAAAATCAATGTACAGAAATCTGTTGCATTTCTATACACCAATAACGAAGTAGTAGAAAGAGAAATCAAAAAATAATACCTAGGAATAAACCTAACCAAAGAGGCAAACCATCTACTCTGGAAACTACAAAACACTGATGAAAGAAATTGAAGATGACACAAACAAATTGAAAGACATTCCATGAACATGGATTGGGAGAACCAATATTGAGAAAATGCCCATACTCTCCAAAGCAATCTGAACATTTAATGCAATTCCTATGAAACTACCAACTACCAACAGCATTTTTCACAGAGCTAGAACAAAGAATCCTAAAATTTGTATGAAACCACAAAAGACCCCAAATAGCCAAAGCAACCTTGAAAAAAAAAAAAAAAAAAGCAAAGCTGGAGGCATTACAATCCCATATTTTAAGATATACTACAAAGCTGTAGTAATCAAAACAGTATAGTACTGGTACAAAAATAGACACATAGATCAATGGAACAGTATAGAGAGTCCAGAAATAAAACCACACTTTTCTGGTCAATTAATCTATGACAAAGGAGGCAAGAATATACAATGGGAAAGACAGTCTCTTCAACAAATGGTATTGGGGAAACTGAAGAGCTACATGCAAAAGAATGAAACTGGACCACTTTCTTACACCATACACAAAAGTAAATTCAAAATGGATTAAAGACCTAAATGTGAGATAGGATACCATTAAAATCCTAGAGAAGAACACAGGCAGTAACCTCTTTGATATTGGCCTTAGCAACTTCTTACTAGATATGTCTCCTGAGGCAAGGGAAACAAAATCGAAAATCAACTATTTGGTCCATCAACAGATGGATGGCTAAAGAAGATGTGGTATATATATACAAGAGAGAGAGGAGGGGCAAAGACGGCAGAAGAGTAGGGGACCCTATTAAAACTGGTACCCTGAATTGAGCTGGATATCTACCAGACCACTCTGAACACCCACGAAATCAGCCTGAGATGTAAGAAAATATATCTGGATCTCTACAAACAGAATATTGCTGGCGGTCAGTTTTGAGGTGTGAAGCAGGAAGCTATGATTCCGAGGGCAGATATCAGAAGATAAATGGAAGCTGGAAGAAGCCTCCAGGATCCTGCACCGCTAGAGCTCAAAAGCCTCCTTCACTGGAGACCAGGCACAGACTTGCAGACTGATAGCGGCAGGGAAAGGACTTTAGGGCAGCCCACCGGACTGAAACCTGGAGCTGTGGGGGTGGGCGTGGGAACTGGGGGCAGCTGGCAGTTTTAGAAGCACAAAGGGCAGAGATGTGCATGGACCTAGAAGCGAGGGCTGGGAGTGCTGCTGTGGGGTGCACAACCCAGGATGCTGTGGTTTTAGCAGCACAGACAGAAACGGAGACAGTGTAGCCTGGAGAGCTCACTGAAGAACAGACTTCAATCTCTCTGTTCTGAGGCAGAGGGTTGGAAACAGTCACTTCTGCTCTGACTCTCAGAAGAGACACAGAAAGCCACCAGGGAAAGCTACCAGAGAACAAAAGCCCCCCCAAAATGGTTTTCACTGAGCCCACTCCCCCCACAGGGGGAAGGGCAACTCTGCCCAAATAGGGTTGCCTGAGTAACAGTGTGGCAGGCCCCTCCCCCAGAAGACAGGCTGGGAGAACAAGAGGCTGACAACCCTAAGGTCCCTATAAAACAGGTGCATCTTGCTTGGGTTGTGATCAATAATTTGGACTCTGTACATTCCCTCAACCACCCAGAATAACTAAGAGGAGGAACCCCCAACAGGAAAGACTCAGAGAATGTGATTTCTGCCACAGATTTACAAATGGATATAGATATAAGCAAGATGTCAGAGATAGACTTCAGGGTAATAGTTACGAAGATGATAGGTAGAATGGAGAAATTGATTAATAGCAACATAGAATCTCTAAGGGCAGAAATGAGAGAGGAACTGGCAGAACTTAAAAATGCTATCAGTGAGATCCAATCTAATCTGAAGACTCTAACAGCTAGGGTAAATGGGCAGAAGAACGAATTAGTGATCTAGAAGACGGAAAACGAGGAGGCCTGGGAGAAAGAGCTCAAAATCCATGAAAACAGAATGAGAGAAATAAGTGACCATGAAACAATGTCAGAATTATTGGGATCCCTGAGGGGGTGGAGAGAGAGAGGACTAAAAGATATATATATACAATGGAATATTACACAACAATCAAAAAATGAAATCTTGCCATTTGCAATGATGTGGATGGAACTAGAGGGTATTATGCTAAGTGAAATAAGTCAATCAGAGAAAGACAATTATCATATGATCTCACTGATATGTGGAATTTGGGACTACATCAAATAAAAAAGATCTTGCACAGCAAAGGGAACCACCAACAAAACAAGAAGGTAACCTACTGAATAAGAGAAGATAGTTACAAATGATATATCTGATAAAGGGTTAATACCCAAAACTTAGCTTTTGAAGTCACAGAATATCACATCCACTAAGGCTCAGAGTCTTCTTCCAAGCTCATGGAGGATATTGGCAGAATTTATTTCCTTGTGATTATGGAACTGAGTACCTATTTTTTTTTTTTGACTGTCAACTGGGCAGAAAGCAATCTTTCTCTCCTTCTAGAGGCCACCCACAATTCCAAGCCACATGGCCCTTCCATGGCATGACAGCTCATTCTTAAAGGCTAGAAGTAGAATCAATTTACAGTATGCTATATCAAAGTCTTATAAAACATAACATAATCATGGGACTGACTATCCCATCAATTTTGCCATATAGCATAACCTAACCAAGAGTGTCTATCCCATCATATTCACATATCCGGTTCGCATGCTAGAAGAAGGCATATACACCAAGGGTTGGGAATCTTGGGGGTTATTTTAGAATTTTGTCTATTAAAATGGGCAAAGGGCATGAACAGGGAAACCTTAAGAAATCCAAACACATGGGAAATTATATTAATAAAATATAAAATAATTATATTAATAAAATAAATGTAATTAAAACAAGTTACTATTTTCTCATTGTCAAATTGGTGAAGAGTTAAAAAGATTGATAGCATAGTATTATGCAAAACGTGGGGATTTTGTCTTTTTCTACATTTCTACTTTCCATGACTGTATAAATCAATACAATCTTTTGGAAGGATAATTTGGAGCTTAAAAATAATCATCATTTGTATTTTTATAGTTTGCTTTTCTACTTCCAGATGTTTTCACTAAGGGATTATCTTAAGTGTGGCAAAAATTTAACTACAGGAATGTTCATTGAAGACATTCATAATAGCAAAACAACCAGAAACCATCTAAATGTACAATAATGTGTGATTAATTAATTAAAACAGCGTTACAAATAGGTAGACTCTGCAGCCACATTTAATTATTTAGGGAATTCTCATACAAAAGCAGATAAAAGTGACCAGAATATCCCATTTTTAAAGTAAGTTTTTCCATGCACTGATGTTAAGGGCTCCTTGGAGTGGTCAGACACAAAGATATTTCATTTCACATAAAAAGCAACTCCTCCACACTTCAATCACTTTCTGAATCTAAGGTTACATGAGGTGTACTTGAGGAATTTTGAGTGGAATGATAGTGATAGGTTTTATGCCATATAAAACCAGACATATGTGATGATTAGAGGGAACTCAGAACTGTACTAGCCTTCTACATTGAGAAGTAATGTGGAACATCAGAAAAAGTATGGGATTAGGACTAAGAAGACCCATATTTTAGATTATTTTAATCATTTACTATGACATAGTTGACAATTCTTTCAATTTGTGAGCCTCAGTGTGCTCACCTATACAATAAAAATTGCACTTTATCAGTGCTTATTAACCCTGACTGCACATTAGAATTACCATGGGACTTGTTTCAGTATTAAATTTTTTATTTTAATTCCAATATAGATAACATACAGTGTGATGTTAGTTTCAGGTGTACAATATAGTGATTCAATAATTCTTTGCATTACTCAGTGCTCTTCATGATGTGTCCTCCTTAATCCCCATCACCTATTTCACCTATCCCCCCAATCCACCACCCCTCTGGTAACCATCAGTTTGTACTCTATAATTAAGCTTTTTTTTCTTGGTTTGTCTCTTTTTCTTTTTTTTCCTTTGCTACTATTCTTTGTTTCTTAAATTCCACCTATAAATGAAATTATATGGTATTTGTCTTTCTAAAACTGACTTATTTCACTTATTATTATACTCCTGGCTCCATCCAAAATGTTGCAAATGGCAAGATTTCATTCCTTTTTATGACCAAATAATATTCCTTTGTATATGTATACCACATATTCTTTATCCATTCATTAATCAATGGACACTTTGACTGTTTCCATAATCTGGCTATTGTTAATAATATTGCTATAAACATCAGGGAGCATGTATCCTTTGAATTAGTAGTTTTGCATTCTTTGGGTAAATACATAGTAGTGTGATTGCTAGGTCATAGGGTAGTTCTATTTTTAACTTTTTGAGCAACCTCCATATTGTTTTCCATAGTGGCTGCATCAGTTTGCATTTCCACCAACAGAGCAAGAAGCTTCCCCTTTTACCACATCCTCACCAACACCTGCTGTTTCTTGTGTTGTTGACTGTACCTGTTCTGAGGGGTATGAGGTGATATCTTACTGTAGTTTTGATTTACATTTCCCTTATGATGAGTGATGTTGAACATATTTTCATGTGTCTGTTGGCCATCTGTATGTCTTCTTTGGAAAAATATCTATTCATGTCTTCTGCCCAATTTTTACTTGGATTATTCATTTTCAGGGAGTTGAATTTTATAAGTTCTTTATATTTTAGATACTAACCCTTAATTGGATGTCATTTGCAAATATCTTCTCTCATTCCATAGGTTGTCCTTTAGTTTTGTTTATTGTTTCCTTCACTGTGCAAAAGCTTCTTATTTTGATGAAGTTCCAATAGTTCATTTTTGCTTTTGTTTCCCTTGCCTCAGCAAACCTACCTAGAAAAAATTTGCTATGGTCAATGTCAGTAATTACTGTCTGTGCTTTCTTCAAGGATTTTTATGGTTTTGGGTATCACATTTAGGTCTTTAATTGACTTTGAGTATTTTTGTGTATGGTGAAAGAAAATGGTCGTTTCCTTTTTTGTATGATGCCATCCAGTTTTCCAAAGACCATTTGTTGAAGAGACTGTCTTTTACTCATTGCATATTTTTTTCCTGCTTTGTCAAAGATTAATTGATCATATAATTGTCTATTCTGTATTGATGTAGCTGTATATTTTTGTGCCAGTACTATACTTTTTTGATTACTACACCTTTGTAATATAACTTGAAGTGTGGAATTGTGAGGCCTCCACCTTTGCTTTTATTTTTTAAGGTTACTTTGGCTATTTGGGGTCTTTTATGTTCCATACAAATTTTAGGATTGCTTGTTCTATTTCTGTGAAAAATGCTGTTAGTATTTTGATAGGGATTGCATGAAATGTGTAGATTACTTTCAGTAGTATAGATATTTAGTAATAATTTGTCTTCCAATCCATGAACATGGAATATCTTTCCATTTCTTTGTGTCCTCTTTAATAACTTTCACCAGTGTTTTATAGTTTTCAAAGTACAGGTCTTTCAACTCTTGGGATAAGTTTATTCCTAGATATCTTATTATTTTTGTTGCAATTATAAATGGGATTGTTTTCTTAGTTTCTCTTTCTACTGCTTCATTATTGATGTATAGATATGCAACATATTTGTGTACATTGATTTTGTATCCTACGACTTTACTGAATTTGTTTATCAGTTCTAGCAGTTTTTTGGTGGAGTCTTTTGGATTTTCCATATAGAGTATCATGCCATCTGCAAATAAAGTATTACTTTTTCCTTACCTATGTGGATACCTTTTATTTCTTTTTGTTGTCTGATTGCTGAGACTGGGACTTCCAGGACCATAGCAAATTTTTTCTAGGTAGGTTTGCTGAGGCAAGGGAAACAAGGGAATTCATTTGGTCCCATGTGTCATTTCCTTGTAAATAAAAGTGGTGAGAGTGGACATCCTTGTTTTCTTCCTGACCTTAGGGGAAAAGTTCTCAGTTGCTTCCCATTGAGGATGATGTTAGCTGTTGGATTTTCCTAGATGTTCTTTATTATGTTGAGTTATGTTCCCTCTGAACCTACTTTTTTGATGGTTTTTATCATGAATGGATGTTGTACTTTGTTGAATACCTTTTCTGTGTCTATTGAAATGATGATATAGTTCTTATCCTTTGTCTTATTGTATCAAACTGATTGATTTGCTAACATTGAACCACCCTTGCAACCCTGGAATAAATCCCATTTGATCATGGTGAATGAGTTTTTTTAATGTATTGTTGGATTTACTTTGCTTGTATTTTGTTGAGGATTTTGGCATTTATGTTGATCAAGAATATTGGCCTGTAGTTCTTTTTCTGTAATGTCTTTATCTGGTTTTGGTATCATGGTAATTGTGGAGCCACAGAATAAGTTTTGAAGTATTCTTTCCTTTTCTAGTTTTTTGAATAGTTTGAAAGGAATAAGTATTAAATCTTCATTAAGTGTTTGGTAGAATTCGCCTGCGAAGTCATCTGGTCCCTGGCTTTTGTTTCTTGGGAGTGTTTTGATTAGTGATTCAATTTATTTGCTGGTTGTCAGTCTTTTTGAATTTTCTGTTTCTTTTTGTTTCCGTTTTGGTAATTTATGTGTTTCTAGGAATTTATCAAATTTTCTAGGTTGTCTAATTTTTTGGCTTATTTATTCCTAATCTCTTACAACTGTTTGTATTTCTGTGGTGTTGGTTGTTATTTCTCCTCTCATTTGTGATTTTGTTTATTTGAGTCCTTTTGCCTTTTTTCTTGATAAGTCTGGCTACAGGTTTATCAATTTTATTGATTTTTTCAAGGAATCATTTGCTGGCTTCATTGTCCTGTTCTTTTTTTAAGAGATTATTTTTATTTATTTACTTATTTAAGAGATGGGGGAGGGACAGAGAAAGAAAGGAGAGAGACAATCCCAAGCAGACTCCCCACTGAGTGTGGAGCCTGATATAGGGCTTGATCTCACAACCCTGAGATCATGACCTGAGCCGAGATCAAGAACTGAATGCTTAACTGACTGAGCCACCCAGGTGTCCCTATCTCATTTACTTCTTCTCTAATATTCACTATTTCCTTCCTTCTTCTAGTTTTAGGTTTTGTTTGTTTTTCTTTTTCTAGCTCCTTTAGGTGTAAGGTTAGATTGTTTATTTGAGATTGTTCTTACTTCTTGAGGTATGCCTGTATTTCTATATACTTCCCTCTTAGGACCACTTTTGCTGCATTCCAAAGATTTTGGATCATTGTGCTTTCATTTTCATGTACTTTTTGATTTCTCCTTCATTTCCTGGCTTACCCATTCATTGTTTAGTAGCATGTTATTTACCTCCACTTATTAGTGGTCTTTCCAGATTTTTTCTTGTGGTTGACCTAGATTCATAGTTTTGTGGTCCAAAAAGATACATGGTAGGACTTTGGTCTTTTTGAATTTGTTGAGGTTGTTTATTCACCCAATATGTGGTCTATTGTGAGAATGCTCCATGTGTACTTGAAAATAATGTGTATTCTTTTGTTTTAAGATGGAATATTCTGAATATATCTGTTGAATTCATTTGGTCCCATGTGTCATTTCCTTGTTGATTTTAAGTATTTACAATTATTAGATCTTCTTTTTGGATTGTCCCCTTTATTATTTTTTTAAAAGATTTTATTTCTTTATTTGAAAGAGAGTGAGGGAGAGAGCACAAGTGGGGGGAGGGGCAGAGGGAGAAGGAGAAACAGATTCCCCACTGAGTGAAGAACCCATGGGGCCTGATCCCAGGACCTTGAGATCATGACCTGAGCCGAAGTCAGATGCTTAACCAACTGAGCCACCCAGTTGCTCCTGTCCCCTTTATTATAATATAATGCCTTTCTTCATCTCTTGTTATAGTCTTAGTTTTAAAGTCTATTTCATCCAATCTAAGTATTACTGCTTTGGATTTCTTTTGACATCCATTTGTATGATAGATATTTCTTCATCCCCTCACTTTCCATCTGCTGCTGTCTGTAGGTCTGAAATGAATCTCTTGTAGGCAGCATATAGATGGGTCCTGTTTTTGCATCCATTTTACTACACCATGTCTTTTGATTGGAGCATTTAATGCACTTACATTCAAAATAACTATTCATAGATAAGTATTTGTCACCATCTTCTTACTTGTTTTATAGTTGTTTCTGAAGATTTTCTCTGATACTTTTTTGTCTCTCTCTCATGGTTTGCTGGATTTCTTTAGTGATGTATTTGGGTTTCTTTCTCTTTATTTTTTTCACATTTATTTGTGGTTTTTGATTTGCAGTTACCGTTAGATTTGTATACACCATTTTCTGCATTTAGCAGTTATATTAAGTTGATGGTCATATAAGTTTGAATGCATTCTTTACTCCTCTCCTCCCCATGTGTTAGGTATATGGTATCAGATTTTATATTCTTTCATTTTGTGAGTTCCTTTACTGATTTTTCACAGAAATATCCGTTTTTATTACTTTTGTGTTTCCTACCTTCATATGGCTACTGTTGGTCTCTCCTTTCCACTCAAAATATGCCCTTTAATATTTCTTGCAAGGCTGGTTTAGTGGTCGTGAATTCCTTTAGTTTTTCTTTGTCTAGAAAACTCTATCTCTCCTTCTATTCTGAATGATAACCTTGCTGGCTAGAGTATTCTTGGCTGCAGATTTTTGCCATTCAGCACATCGAATATATCATTCCACATTATTTTGGCTTGAAAATTTTCTGGTGAAAAACCCTGATAGCCTTATGGGGTTTCCCTTCTGTGTTACTGTCTTCTTTCATTTTGCTGCTTTAAAATTTTTTTCTTTTTCACTACATTTGCCCAATTTGATTACAATATGTCTTGGTGTGGATCTGCTTTTGTTGATTTTGCTGAGGTTTCTCTGTTCTTCTTGGATCTGGATATATTTTTCTTTTCCTAGATTAGGCAAGTTTTCAGGTATTATTTCTTCAAATAAATTTTCTGTGCTCTTTCTTTCTTTCTCCTTCTTTTTCTTCTTTCTTCTCCTGGGACTACTATAATATGAATGTTATTACATTTGATGGAGTCACTGAATTTCCTAACTCTATTCTCATTTTGCATAATTCTTTTCTCTCTCTTTTCTTCAGATTTATTACTTTTGATTATTCTGCCTTCTAGGTCATTAATTCATTCCTTTGCTTCTTTTAGCCTGCTGTTCATTGCATCAAGCATTTTTCTCATCTTGTTTATTGCATTCTTCATCTCTGATTGTTTTTTTTTTTTTTTTTATTTCTGGGTTAAAGGTTTCACTGATGTTTTCCACTCTTTCTCAAGTCCAGTGAGTATCTTTGTGATCATTACTTTACTCCATCAAGCATGTTTCTTATATCTGTTTCACCTAGATCTCTGGCTGTGACCTGGTCCTGTATTATCATTTGGGACAAGTTTCTCTGTCTTCTCATTTTGTCTAAGTCTCTGTGTCTGTTTATCTGTGTTAGGAAAGTCAGCTAAGTTTCCTGTCTTGAAGGTATTTGTCTTATGAAGATAAGGTCCTGTAGTGCCCTGCTGTGTAGTGTGTCCTGTTCCCTAGGGCCTGGTGCTTCCAGGAGGGTTTCTAATGCATTTTGTGTGTGCTCTGCTATTTCACCCTGGCCACTTTATCCTTCATGTCAATCTTCTGCATAGGCTCTCTTTGCCTTTTGTGGGCACTGCTTGGTCTCTGGCCTGAATGTAGTGCATTTTAACTAGATGTGCTCTGGTCTGCTTGAGAAATGAAACTGGCACCACAAAATTCCCAAGTTGGAAGATGCAGCATGAGCAGGGGTTTGGCCAGTCTTCTGGGGGATGAGAGCCACTGTGCTGTGACTGAGGCAAATATCACTGGGAAGGGTAATTCCACTGGAATTTGGGAGGGTGGGGCTTGGTGTAAGCAAGTCAGGCAGTGAGTGTTAGTGTTAGGCTGGTTGCTGCTGGTGGCCCTGTGCTTATCCCGAAGAGAAGGAGTAGAAAATGGCACCTGCCAGTTCCTCTGTTCCAGTGGTGTCTCTCCATGAATGCTACCTCTCTGGGACACTCTCTGAAATGAACAAATAACGTTCCCCTCCCCCCACGGTGTGCCCCAGGTGCTCTTCAGTTCACAGTTTCCATGCTTTGTGTCTGTGGGCTGCTTTCCTTGCCTGCTCTCCAAGAACAGCCCCAATGCCTCTGGGCTCTCTTCAAGCCAAGCCTGCTGGCCTTTGAAACTTCAGGATCTAAGCTCCACTCATTGTAAGAACTCAGGAAATTTTGCCCCTCTTGCTTTCCAAGCCAATTGCTATAGGGATTACTTTTCTTCATGCATTCCCCTGTGTACTACTCTGTCTTTCACCCTTCTCTGTGACTGAGGCTCCCTCCCCACCACAGTGGCCTATCTGTTTCTCTCCCAAACCATGTCCCGACACTTCCTACCTTCTTGATGTGGCCTTTTCTCTACCTTTAGTTGTAGAGTTTGTTCTGCCAATCAATTACTGGGGTATTTAGAATCATTTCATAGTTATCTAGTTGTATTTGTTCTGGACGAGGCAAGCCTAGGTCCCCCTACCCTGCTGCCATCTTCCCTTCCTCCCTTATTTTGTTTCTTAAATGAGTGAGATCATATGATAATTTCTCTTTCTCTGATTGACTTATTTCACTTAGCATTATACCCTCTAAATCCATCCATGTTGTTACAAATGGCAAGATCTCATTCTTTTTTATAGCTTTGTAATATTTTATATATATGTTGGCTATTGAAAATAATGCTGCAATAAATAAAGAGGTGCATGTATTTTTTCAATTAGTGTTTTCATTTTCATTGTGTAAATACCCAGTGTGGAATTACTAGATTATATGGTAGTTCTATTTTTAACTTTTTAAAGAACCTCCATACTGTTTTCCAGAGTGACTACAACAATTTACATACCCAGCAACAGTGTACAAGGGTTTCTTTTCTCCACATCTCCAATACTTGTTATTTCTTGTGTTTTTGATTTTAGTCAATCGTTCAATTTTAGACAAACACAAAGTGATAACTCTTTTTTGTTTTAATTTGCATTTCCCTGATGATTAATGATGTTGAGCATCTTTTCATTGTGTAAAGAAACTCACTTTAGATTGAACGAAACAGAGAGGTTTAAAGTGAAAAGATCAAAAAAGTTATTCTATGCAAATAGTAACCAAAAGAGAGTTAGGTAGCTGTGCTAATATCCAATAAAATAGACTTTAAGTCAAAGAATGTTACAAGAGACAAAAAGGGCATTATATGTTCATAGAAAGATGAATACATTATGATAATTTAACAACTTTAAGCATATACAGAACAAAACAGTTTCTAAGTATGGACAGAATTAAAAGAAAAAAATAGTTTTGCGATAGTAGTGAAGACTTTAATACTCTAATCTCTATAATGGAGAAAAACTTTAGAAAGAAGACAAAAAGGAAATAGTGTGCTTGAACAGCATTCTGTACCAACCAGACCAAGCAGACATATATGCAACATTCTAACCAAAAGAGCAGGGCACACATTTTTCTCAAGTGCGCATGGAACATTTTCCAGGATAAAAGTATATATTAAGCTGTAAAACTAGTCTAAAATTTTAAAAGATTGACATCATAGCAAATATCTTTCCTGACCACAATGAAATGAAACTGGAAATCACCAGGAAGGAAAACTGGAAGATTTGAAAGAAAGCTTAAACTCCAGAAGGAAAATGGAATATGCACAGATATGTTGAAATTATACAACATACTCTTAACAACCAATGGTCAAAGAAAAAAATCAAATGAGAAAGTAGAAATTATCTGGAAACAAATGAAAATAAAAACATAACATATAAGGGGGAGGAGCAAGATGGTGGAGGAGCAGGAGACCTAAATTTCGTCTGGTCCCAAGAATTCAGCTAGACAGGGATCAAACCATTCTGAACACCTACGAACTCAACAGGAAATCAAAGAAAAGAATAGCAGCAACTCTCTGAACAGAAAAGCGACCACTTTCTGGAAGGTAGGACGTGTGGAGAAGTGAATCCGAGGTAATATTTGGGAAGATAGACCATGGGGGGAGGGGGCCTCCATCAACCTCTACTGGCAAGTGATAAAGCAATGGAGAACAAAATTGGAAATTTTAGAAGTCTGCTCCACTGAGGGATGTCGCTCCAGTGGCTAAGCAGGGGGTGGAACCCTCGCAGGACAGTGTGGTCTCAGGACCCTCGGGGTCACAGAAAGACTGGGCGTGCCTGAGTGCAGCAGAGCTCCCAGGTATCAGAACAGGGAAGCCGGCTGCAAAGACGGAGCTGAGGCACGGGCTCTCAGCTCGGGGTTGCCATAAACCATGATCTGGGGCACAGTCAGGCCACTGCTCTTCCAGCAGGGACCCAACAAGTGGCAGATCTGGGGAAACTCCCCTTCCTCCCCCGGGAGGGGTGGCATGGGAGTGCACTGCAGGAATCTGCAGGATTTGGAGACTCTACACGGGGTCATGTGCCAGAGCTAGAAATGCTTGGTCATAGGCCGGGTGAGCATGGAGTGCAGCTGGAGATGGGGGAGATGGGAGTGACTGACTGCTTTTCTCTGGGGGCTCACTGAAGAGTGGGGCCCCACATTCTTGGCTCCTCTGGGGTGGAGACTGGGAGGCCACCATTTACAGTCTCGTCCTCCAAAGCTGTACGGAAACCTTGCAGGGAACAAAAACTCCCGAGAGCAAACCCGAACAGATTACTTAGCCCAGCCCCCAGCAAGGGCAGGGCAATTCCGCCTCTGGCAAAGACATTTGAGAACCACTGCAACAGGCCCCTCCCCCAGAAGATCAACAAGAACAGCCAGCTAAGAAGAAGGTTACCCATCAATGAGAAGAAGGACAGAATGCCAGCACTAGGGGAATACAGCACATAGAATTCATGGCTTTCCCCCCTGATTCTTTAGTCTTTCAAAGTTAATTTTTTTAATTTTCTTTTTTTCTTTTGAATTTTTCTTTTTCCCTTTTTCAACCAACATCTTATCCCTTTTTTAAAAATCTTTTTTATTTTTAATTTTCAGAGACATATTCTATCCCTTTATAGTAGTTAACCTTATTTTTGATATATATATATATAAAAGTTGTTCTCTCTTTAAAATTTTGGGATACAGTTTCTTCAAACAGACCAAAATATACCCTAAATCTCTAGTGTATGGCTTTGTTTTAGTCTCCTGCTTGATCAAATTCTCTCCCTTTTTTTTTTAAATTCCTCTTTTCTTTTTTCAACCAATTTCTTTTTTTTTTAAGATTTTATTTATTTATTTGACAGAGAGAGACACAGCGAGAGAGGGAACACAAGCAGGGGGAGTGGGAGAGGGAGAAGCAGGCTTCCTACTGAGCAGGGAGCCTGATGCAGGTCTCAATCCTAGGACTCTGGGATCATGATGCTTAACAATTGAGCCACCCAGGCACCCTCAACCAACTTATTATCATCAATTCCTTTTATAAAACATTTTTATAATTTTCATCTTTACAGTCATATTCCATCCCTTCATTGTATTTACCCTTATTTTGTACATATATAAGTTTTTATATCTTTAAAATTTTGGGAGGCACTTTCTTCTAACAGACCAAAATACACCCATAATCTAGTGTGTGGCATTGACATATGCACCAGCCTGATCATATTTGATCATATTCTTTTTATTTTCATCTTTTTCTTTTTTCATTTTTTTCTTTTTTCTTTCTTTCCCCTTCTTTCCCCCAGTTTCAGGTTTCTTCTGATTTATTTAGTGTATATTTTTCTGGGGACGTTGTTACCCTGTTAGCATTTTGTTCTCTCATTCATCTATTCTCCCCTGGACTAAATGACAAGATGGAAAAAATCACCTCAAAAAAAAAAAAAGAAAGAAAGAAAAAGAGGCAGTACCGACTGCCAGGGACATAATCAATACAGACATTAGTAAGATGTCAGAACTAGAGTTCAGAATGACAATTTTAAACATACTAGCTGGGCTTGAAAAAAGCATGGAAGATATTAGAGAAACCCTTTCTGAAGAAATAAAAGAACTAAAATCTAACCAAGTCAAAATCAAAAAGGCTATTAATGAGGTGCAATCAAAAATGGAGGTTCTAACTGCTAGGATAAATGAAGCAGAAGAGAGAATTAGTGATATAGAAGACCAAATGATGGAAGATGAAGAAGCTGAGAAAAAGAGAGATAAACAACTACTGGATCACGAGGGCAGAATTCGAGAGATAAGTGATACCATACGACGAGACAATATTAGAATAATTGGGATCCCAGAAGAAGAAGAAAGAGGGAGAGGGGCAGAAGGTATATTGGAGCAAATTAAGAGTCTCATGCTCTACTAACTGAGCTAGCCGGATGCCTAATTGGGGCAAATTATAGCAGAGAACGTCCCTAATTTGGGGAAGGAAACAGGGATCAGAGAACTGCCCTCAAAATCAATAAAAATAGGTCAACACTCCGACAACAAATAGTAAAACTTACGAGTCTCAGAGACAAAGAGAAAATCCTGAAAGCAGCTTGGGAGAAGAGATATGTAACCTACAAGGGTAGAAACATTAGATTGACAACAGACCTATCCACAGAGACCTGGCAGGCCAGAAAGGACTGGCAGGATATATTCAGAGCACTAAATGAGAAAAATATGCAGCCAAGAATACTCTATCCAGCTAGGCTGTCATTGAAAATTCAAGGAGAGATAAAAAGCTTCCAGGACAAACAAAAACTAAAGGAATTTGCAAACACAAAACCAGCCCTACAAGAAATATTGAAAGGGGTCCTCTAAGCAAAGAGAGAGCCTAAAAGTAACATAGACCAGAAAGGAATGCAGACAATATACAGTAACAGTCACCTTACAGGTAATACAATGGCACTAAATTTGTATCTTTCAATAGTTACCCTGAATGTAAATGGACTAAATGCCCCAATCAAAAGACACAGGCTATCAGATTGGATGAAAAAAACAAGACCCATAGATATGCTGTCTGCAAGAGACACATTTTAGACCCAAAGACACCTCCAGATTGAAAGTGAGGGGGTGGAAAACCATTTACCATGCTAATGGACACCAAAAGAAAGCTGGAGTGGCAATCCTTATATCAGACAAATTAGATTTTAAACCAAAGACTGTAATAAGAGATGAAGAAGGACACTATATCATACTTAAAGGGTTTATGCAACAAGATCTAAATATCTTCATAAATATCTATGCCCCTAACATGGGAGCAGCTGATTATATAAGCTAATTAATAACAAAAGCAAAGAAACACATCAACAACAATACAATAATAGTAGGCGACTTTAGCACTGACCTCACAGAAATGGACAGATCATCCAAGCAAAAGATCAACAAGGAAATAAAGACTTTAAATGACACACTCGACCAAATGGACTTCACAGATCTATTCAGAACATTCCGTCCCAAAGCAACAGAATACACATTCTTCTCTAGTGCCCATGGAACATTCTCCAGAATAGATCACATCCTAGGTCACAAATCAGGTCTCAAACCAGTACCAAAAGATTGGGATCATTCCCGGCATATTTTCAGACCACAATGCTTTGAAACTAGAACTCAATCACAAGAGGAAAGTCGGAAAGAACTCAAATACATGGAGGGTAAAGAGCATCCTACTAAAGAATGAATGGGTCAACCAGGAAATTAAAGAAGAATTAAAAAAAAATTCATGGAAACCAATGAAAATGAAAACACAACTGTTCAAGATCTTTGGGATGCAGCAAAGGCAGTCCTAAGAAGAAAGTATATAGCAATACAAGCCTTTCTCAAGAAACAAGAGAGGTCTTAAATACACAACCTAACTCTACACCTAAAGAGCTGGAGAAAGAACAGCAAATAAAGCCTAAACCCAGCAGGAGAAGAGAAATAAGAAAGATCAGAGCAGAAATCAATGAAATAGAAATCAAAAGAACAGTAGAACAGATCAATGAAACGAGGAGCTGGTTCTTTGAAAGAATTAATAAGATTGATAAACCCCTGACCACATTTATCAAAAAGAAAAGAGAAAGGACCCAAATAAACAAAATCATGAATGAAAGAGGAGAGATCACAACCAACACCAAAGAAATACAAGCAATTATAAGAACATACTATGAGCAACTATATGCCAGCAAATTAGACAATCTGGAAGAAATGGATGCATTCCTAGAGATGTATCAACTACCAAAACTGAACCAGGAAGAAAAAGAAAACCTGAACAGACCTACAACCACTAAGGAAAATGAAGCAGTAATCAAAAATCTCACAAAAAACAAAAGCCCAGGGCCAGATAGTTTCCCAGGGGAATTTTACCAAAACTTTAAAGAAGAATTAATACCTATTCTTCTGAAAATGTTCCAAAAAATAGAAATGGTAGGAAAACTTCCAAACTCGTTTTATGACACCACCATTACCTTGATCCCCAAACCAGACAAAGACCCCATCAAAAAGGAGAATTATAGACCAATATCCTTGATGAACATGGATGAAAAAATTCTCATCAAAATACTAGCCAATAGGATCCAACAGTACATTAAAAGGATTATTCACCATGACCAAGTAGGATTTATTCCTGGGCTGCAAGGTCGGTTCAACATCCACAAATCAACCCATGTGATACAATACATTAATAAATGAAAGAACAAGGACCATATGATCCTCTCAATTGATGCAGAAAAAGCATTTGACAAAGTACAGCATCCTTTCTTGATCAAAACTCTTCAGAGTAGAGGGATAGAGGGTACATTCCTCAATATCATAAAAGCCATCTATGAAAAACCCACAGTGAATATCATTCTCAATGGGGAAAAACTGAGAGCTTTCCCCTTAAGGTCAGGAACGCAGCAGGGATGTCCACTATCACCACTGCTATTCAACATAGTATTAGAAGTTCTAGCCACAGCAATCAGAAAACAAAACGAAACAAAAGGCATACAAATCAGCAAAGGAGTCAAACTCTCACTCTTTGCAGATGATATGATACTTTATGTGGAAAACCCAAGAGACTCCACCCCAAAACTGCTAGAACTCATATAGGAATTCAGTAAAGTGGCAGGATATAAAATCAATGCACAGAAATCAGTGGCATTCCTATACACCAACAACAAGACAGAAGAAAGAGAAATTAAGGAATTGATCCCATTTACAAATGCACCCAAAACCATAAGACACCTAGGAATAAATCTAACCAAAGAGACAAAGGATCTTTACTCAGAAAACTATAAAATACTCATGAAAGAAATTGAGGAAGACACAAAGAAATGGAAAAACATTCCATGTTCATGGATTGGAGGAACAAATATTGTGAAGATGTCAATGCTACCTAGAGCAATCTACACATTCAATGTAATCCCTATCAAAATACCTTCCATTTTTTTCAAGGAAATGGGACAAATAATCCTAAAATTTGTATGGAAACAGAAAAGACCCTGAATAGCCAGAGAAATGTTGAAAAAGCAAATCAAAGCTGGTGGCATCACAATTCCGGACTTCAAGCTCTATTACAAAGCTGTCATCATCAAGACAGTATGGTACTGGCACAAAAACTGACACAGAGATCAGTGGAACAGAATAGAGAGCCCAGAAATGGACCCTCAACTCTATGGTCAACTAATCTTCAACAAAGCAGGAAAGAATGTCCAATGGAAAAAAGACAGTCTCTTCAACAAATGGTGTTGGGAAAATTGGACAGCCACATGCAGAAGAATGAAACTGGACCATTTCCTTACACCACACACAAAAATAGACCCAAATGGTTGAAAGACCTCAATGTGAGACAGGAGTCCATCAAAATCCTAAAGGAGAACACAGGCAGCAACCTCTTCGACCTCAGCCACAGCATCTTCTTCCTAGAAACATCGCCAAAAGCAAGGGAAGCAAGGACAAAAATGAATTATTGGGATTTCATCAAGATAAGAACCTTTTGCACAGCAAAAGAAACAGTCAACAAAACCAAAAGACAACCAACAGAATGGGAGAAGATATTTGCAAATGACATATCAGATAAAGGGCTAGTATCCAAAATCTATAAAGAACTTATCAAACTCAACACCCAAAGAACAAATGATCCAATCAAGAAATGGGCAGAAGACATGAACAGACATTTTTCCAAAGAAGACATCCAAATGGCCAATAGACACATGAAAAAGTGCTCAAAATCACTCAGCGTCAGGGAAATCCAAATCAAAACGTCAATGAGATATTACCTCACACCAGTCAGAATGGCTAAAATTAACAAGTCAGGAAATGATACATGTTGGCAGGGATGTGAAGAAAGGGGAACCCTCCTACACTGTTGGTGGGAATGTAAGCTGGTGCAGCCACTCTGGAAAACAGTATGGAGGTTCTTCAAAAAGTTGAAAATAGAGCTATCATATTACTCAGCAATTGCACTACTGGGTATTTACCCCAAAGATACAAATGTAGTGATCCAAAGCTGTGTGTGCACCCCAATGTTTATAGGAGCAATGTCCACCATAGCCAAACTATGGAAAGAGCCAAGGTGTCCATTGACAGATGAATGGATAAAGAAGAAGTGGTATATATATAATGGAATATTATTCAGCCATCAAAAGGAATGAAATCTTGCCATTTGCAATGACGTGGATGGAACTGGAGGGTATTATGCTGAGCAAAATAAGTCAATCAGAGAAAGACATGTATAATATGATCTCAATAATATGAGGAATTCTTAATTGCAGGAAACAAACTGAGGGTTGCTGGAGTGGTGGTGTGTGGGAGGGTTGGGGTGGCTGGGTGATAGATGTTGGGGAGGGCATGTGCTATGGTGACTGCTGTGAATTCTGTAAGACTGTTGGATCACAGACCTGTACCTCTGAAACAAATAATACATTATATTTAAAAAAAAAAAAAAGAAGAAGAAGATAGTAGGAAGGGAAAAATGAAGGGGGGGTGGAATTGGAGGTGGAGACAAACCATGAAAGACTATGGACTCTGAGAATCAAACTGAGGGTTCTAGAGGGGAGGGTGGTGGGGGAATGGGTTAGCCTGGTGATTGGTATTAAAGAGGGCATGTATTGAATGGAGCACTGGGTGTTATACCCAAACAATGAATCATGGAACACTACATCAAAAACTAATGATGTAATGTATGGTGATTAACATAACATAATAAAATAAAATAAAATAACATATCAGAATTTATGGGATGCAGCAAAAGCAGTAGTAAAAATTAAGTTTATGACAGAAATGTGTATGTTTTTAAAAAAGAAATATCTCAAATAAACAATCCAATGTTAAACATCATGTAACTAGTAAAAGAAGAAATCATTCAACCCCAGGCAGGAATAAATAAAAAAGAGAATTGAAAAACAATAGAAAACAGCAAGAAAAAATAAATTTATTTTTGGGAAAGATAAAAAAATCAACACATCTTTAAGTAGAGTTAGAAAAAAGAAGACTCAAAAATAAAATTGAAAGATGAAATTTTACATTATGTTTGATTTTAGATATAGAAAGTATTATAAGAGATTACTACCAACATAACCTTTAAAAATGGATAAATTCCTGGAACCATAAACTTACCAAGACTGAATCATGAAGAAACAGAAAACTTGAACAGACCCATAACTAGTAAGGAATAATCAGTAATCAGTAATCAAAATCTTCCCAACAAAGAAAACCAGAGACCAGATGGCTTTACTGTGAATTCTACCAAACATTTAGAGAAGAATTGAGGTCTATTCTACCCAAATTCTTCCTAAAACTTGAAAAGGAAGGAATACTTTCCAACTCTTTTTATGAGGTCAGTATCACCCTGGTACCAAAGCCAGGCAAAGGCACTGTAAGAAAACTATAAGCCATTCCTAATGAATATAAATGTAAAAATCTTCAGCAAAGTAATAGCAAAACAAATTCAATAGCACATTAAATAGATCATATACCATGACCAAGTGGGATTTATCCCTGAGATGTGAAAATGGTTTAACATTTAATAAAATCAAATTAATGTAATACACCAAATTAATGGAATGAAGGATAAAAAAATCTAGAGATCTGTGTTACAAAAATGTGTATATTGTTAACAATACTGTAGGGTACACTTAAAATTTTATTAAGTTGGTAGATCTCATTTTATGTGTTTTTTTAACCACAATAATTAGAAAATACTTTACACCAAGGAACTGGAATAAAAATATGTGACTATCAAGTCTCTCCACTTTTAATCTTAAAATTTTACAATTATACAGTTAAGAAAATTAGTATTTAAAAATTAAAGAGCCATGTTCATATTAAAATTCTTTTTTATATGGCTCAGTTGGTTAAGCATTGGCCTTCAGCTCAGGTCATGATCTTGGGGTCCTGGGATCGAGCCCCATGTCAGTCTCCACACTCAGCGGGGAGTCTGCTTCCCCCTCTCTCTCGCCCCTCCCCCTGCTCTCTCTCAAATAAATGAATTTAAAAATCTTTAAAAATCTCTACTGGGGGACGCCGGGGTGGCTCAGTTGTTAAGCGATTGCCTTCAGCTCAGGTCATGATCCCAGGGTCCTGGAAATGAGCCCTTCATCGGGCTCCCTGCTCAGCAGGAAACCTGCTTGTCCCTCTCCCACTTCCCCTGCTTGTGTTCCCTCTCTCACTCTCTCTCTCTCCCTGTCAAATAAATAAATAAATTATAAAAAATAAATAAATAAAAATCTCTATCTGGGATGCTTGGGTGGCTCGGTCAGTTAAGTGGCTGCCTTTGGCTCAAGTCATGATCCCAGAGTCCTGGGATGGAGCCCTTTGTTGTCAGGCTCCCTGCTTCTCCCTCTGCCTGCTATTCCCCCTGCTTGTGCTCTCTCTCTCTCTGGCAAATAAATAAATAAAATCTTTTAAAATGTAAAAAATAAAAAACTCTATCTACATATCAGTTTTATTATATAAATTTAAACATTTCTGAAAGAAAGAAAATAAATGTGCTAAAATAAAACGACATGATTATGGAAAAAATAAACCTAATGGAATTGGAGAACTGCCAAGGCAGCCATGACTTGAATGGATAAGATACTGGAGAGACAGAAAAGTAAGCCTGACACACAGAGAAGTAAATCTAACATTTGTATCCCCTTTTCCCCCTTCATGGTCTTTACTCATTTATTCCTAGCACAAAGCTTAGAGGTTGAAAAGCTCAGCAGAAAGCATAACTACAAGTTTGAAAAGATAAACAGAGCTAAAACAGTCTCACAGAGCAGGAAATAGAAATATTTTACCTCAATAACCTATTAAGTTTGAGAGGCCTTGATGAATATCTCAGACTTTATGATGTGACACTTGAAGGACTAGTCCCTAGGAGTAAATTCAACTGAAAATAGACCAGTTCTCATAAAGACTAAAACACAACTTTAAATCAGCTCAATCCCAGACTAGATTAAATTGTCCATCCTTTACTTTACCTGTCTAATAGACACAAAAGTAATATCATTCATAGCCTCTATAATTTTTTAATGTCCAGTATTTAATAAAAATAGCCAACACACAGGAGACAGGATTAAGAAGGAAAAATGCAATAAAAAGCATACCTACAATTGATCCATATTTTTCAATTATTACAGTTGTACTTTAAAATAATTTCTCATTAAACAAAATAGATAAAAACATAAAATTTCAGTGGAGAAATGAAATCTATAGAAACGAGTTAAAATAGATATTTTAGAACTAAAGTTACAATAATACAACTCAAATCAATAGATGGATTTAACAGCAGACTAGGCATGGCTAATGAGAGCATTAGTGAAATTTAAGATAGGTCAGCACATAATATTCAAAATAAAAATATGGATAAAGAAGGGAATAGCAAAACGAGAATAAGAGATGTATAAGAAACTGTAAAAAGGACTAACATGGGTCTAAATGGATTTCCTGAAAAAGAGGGGAGTAAAAAGGGAGCAGAAGCATTATGTGAAAAGTAATGGCTGAGAATCTTAGGATACTACTGTAAGACATAAAGCCATAGTTTTCAGAAATGAGTATTACACTGTATGTTAAATAACGGGAATTTAAATGAAACTTGAAAAAGAGAAAAAAAATTCTTCCAGGAAAATTACTGAAATTTTAGAACTCTATTCTTAGTAGAACTCTTTTTCAACTGTGAAGGGTGAATAAATAAACTTTCTGGTTTTTTTCCTTCCAAGATTTTATTTAAACTCAAGTTAGTTAGCATAAAGTAGTATTGGGTTTAGGAGTAGAATTTATGATTCATCACTTACATATAACACCCAGTGCTCATCACAAGTGACCTCTTTAATGCCCATCACCCATAGCCCATCCCCATATCCACCTCCCCTTCAGAAACCCTCAGTTTTTTCTGTATAGTTAAGAGTCTCTTATGGTTTGCCTCCTTCTCTGTTTTTATCTTATTTTGTGTTTCTTGGCCTTCTCCTATGTTCATCAGTTATTGTTTCTTAAATTCTACATATGAGTGAAATCAAATTGTATTTGTTTTACTCTAACTTATTTTGCTTAGCACAATACCCTCTAGCTCCATCCACATCATTGCAAATGGCAAGATTTCATTCTTTTTGATGGCTAAGTAATATTCCATTTTGTATATATACCACATCTTGTTTATCCATTCATCAGTTGATAGACATTTGGGCTATTTCCATAATTTTCTTATTGATACTACTACTATAAACATTGGGGTGCTGGTGCCCCTTCAAATCACTATTTTTGTAACCTTTGGATAAATGCATGATAGTGCAATTCCTGCATTGTAGGGTAGTTCTCTTATTAACTTTTTGAGGAACCTCCACAATGCTTTCCAGATTGGCTGCACCACTTTGCATTCCCACAAGCAGTATAAGAGTGTTACCCTTTCTCCAAAACCTACCCAAACTCTCTGTTTCCTGACTGGTTAATTTTAGCCATTCTGACTGGTGTAATGGGGTAACATTGTGGTTTTGATTTGTATTTCCCTTATGGTGAGTGATGTTGAACATTTTTTCATGTGTCTGTTAGCCACTTGCGTATATTCTTTGGAGAAATGTCTATTATGTCTACTGCCCAATTCTTAACTGGATTACTTATTTTGAGCTGTTAAATTTGATAAGTTCTTTATAGATTTTGATTAGTAGCCCTTTATCCAAAATCACTTGCAAATATCTTCTCCCATTCTGAAGGCTGCCTTTTAGTTTCCTTGATTATTTCCTTCACCATGCAGAAGCTTTTTATCATGATGAAGTCCCAATAGTTCATTCTTGCTTTTGTCTCCCTTGCCTCCTGAGATAAGTCTAGTAAGAAGTTGCTATGCCCAAGGTCAAAAAGGTTGCTATCTGTGTTCTCTAGCATTTTGATGGTTTCCTGTCTCACACTGAGGTCTTTCATCCATTTTCAGTTTATTTTTGTGTATGGTCTAAGAAAGCCATCTAGTTTCATTCTTCTACATGTTGCTGTCCAGTTTTCCCAATACCATTTGTTGAAGAGACTTTTTTTTCCATTGGATATTCTCTCCTGCTTTGTCGAAGATCAGTTGACCATAGAGTTGTAGGTATATTTCTGGGTTGTCTATTCTGTTCCATTGCTCTACGTGTCTGTATTTGTGCCAGTACCATACTGTCTTGATGATTACAGCTTTGTAATACAGCTTGAAATACAGAATTGTGATGCTTCCAGCTTTGGTTTTCTTTTTCAGAATTGCTTTAGCTATTCAGAGTCTTTTCTGGTTCCATAGACATTTTAGAATTGTTTGTTCTAGCTCTGTGAAAAATGCTATTGGTATTTTGATAGGAATTGCATTGAATGCGTAGATTGCTTTGGGTAGTATAGACATTTTAACTGTATTTGTTCTTCCAATCCATGAGCATGGAATGCTTTTCTATTCCTTTGCATCTTTTTCAATTTCTCTCATAAGCGTTCTATAGTTTTCAGAGTACAGTTCTTTTATCTCTTTGGTTAAGTTTATTAGGTATCTTATAGTTTTTGGTGCAATTGTAAATGGGATGGATTCCTTGATTTCTCTTTCTGTTGCTTCATTATTGGTATATAGAAATGCAACAGATTTCTATACATTTATTGTAATTCCTGTGACTTACTTGAATTCATAAATCAGTTCTAGCAAATTTGGATGGAGTCTTTCAGGTTTTCTACATAGAGTATCATGTTGTCTGTGAAGAGTGAAAATTTGACTTCTTCTCTGCTGATTTGGATGCCTTCTATTTCTTTTTGTTGTCTGATTGCTGACAACAGTAGTGACAGTGGACATTCCTGTCATGTTCCTGACCTTAGAGGAAAGTCTCTCAGTTTTTCCCCATTGAGGATGGTATTAGCTGTGCATCTTTCATATATGTCCTTTATGATTTTGAGGTATGTTCCTTCTATCCCTACTTTCCTGAGGGTTTTCATAAAGAAAGGAAGCTGTATTTTGTCAAATGATTTTTCTGCATCTATTGAAAGGATCATATGCTTTCTTTAATTAATATGGTGTATCACATTGATTGATTTGCAGATATTGCATCACCCCTGCAGCCAGGATAAATCCCACTTGACTGTGGTGAATGATCCTTTTTAATGTACTGTTGGATTCAATTTGCTAATATTTTGTTGAGAATTTTTACATCCATATTTATCAAGGATATTGGTCTATAATTCTCCTTTTTAGTGGGTTCTCTGTCTGGTTTTGGAATTAAGGAAATGCTGACCTCATGGAATGAGTTTGGACGTTTCCCTTCCATTTCTATTTTTTGCAATATTTTCAGAAGAATAGGCATTAATTCTTCCTTAAATGTCTGGTAGAATTCCTCTGGGAAACCATCTGGCACTGGACTTTTGTTTGTTGGGAGGTTTTTGATTAGTGATTCAATTTCTTTGCTGGTTATCAGTCTGTTCAAGTTTTCTATTTCTTCCTGTATTAGTTTTGGTTGTTTGTATGTTTCTATGAATTTGTCCATTTCTTCCAAATTGTCCAATTTTTGGCATATAATATTTTATAATATTCTCTTAGAATTGTTTCTATTTCTGTGGTGTTGGTTGAGATTTCTCCTCTCTCATTAGTGATTTTATTTATTCACGTCCTTTCTCTTTTCTTTTTGATAAGTCTGGCTAGGGGTTTATCAATTTTGTTAATTCTTTCAAAGAATCAGCTCCTAGTTTCATTGATCTGTTCTACTGTTTTGGTTTCTATATCATTTATTTCTGTTGTAATCTTAATTATTTCCTTTCTTCTGCTAGTTTTAGGCCTTATTTGCTGTTCTTTTTTGGGCTTTTTTAGGTGTGAGGTTAAGTTGTGTATTTGAGACTTTTCTTGCTTCTTGAATAAAGACAGTATTGCTATATACTTCTCTTTTAAGGCTGGATTTGCTGCATCCCAAAGGTTTTAGACTGTCTTACTTTCATTTTCATTAGCTTCCATGTATTTTTTTATTTCTTCTTTAATTTCCTGCTTAACCCATTCATTCTTTAGTAGGATGTATTTGTAGTCTTTACAATTTTTTTTCTTGTGGTTGACTTCAAGTTTCATAGCATTGTGGTCTGAAAATATGCATGGTATGATCTAAGTTTTTTGTACTGTTTGAAGCCTGATTTGTGACTCAGTATGTGATCTCTTCTGGAGAATGTCCCATTTGCCCTTGAAAAGAATGTATTCTGATGCTTTAGGATGAAATGTTCTGAATATATCTGTTAAGTCCATGTGGTCCAGTGTGTCATTCAAAACCATTGTTTCCTTGTTGGTTTTCTGCTTAGATGATCTGTCCATTGTTATAAGTACAATGTTAAAGTCCCCTACTGTTATTGTATTATTATCAATGAATTTCTCTAAGTTTGTCATTAGTTGATCTATATATTTGACTATGTTGTAGTTGGGTGCATATATATTTACAATTATTAGATCTTCTTGTTGGATGATATATTTTATGATATAGTGCCCTTCTTCATCTCTTATTACAATCTTTAGTTTAAAATCTAGTTTGTCTGATAGAAGTATGGCTATTCCAACTTTCTTTTGATGTCCATTAACATGATATTGTTCTCCACCTCCTCATTTTCAATCTGGAAGTGTCCTTGGGTCTACAATGAGTTTCTCATAAGCAGCATATTGATGGTTTTTTTTTTTTAAATCCATTCTGATACCCTATGTCTTTTAATTGGAGCACTTAGTCCATTTACATGCATAATAGTTATTGATAGATATGAATTTAATGCCATTGTGTTACCTGTAAAGTCACAATTCCTATAAATTACCTCTGTTCCTTTCTAGTCTTTGTTGCTTTTGGTTTCTCCTTCCTGCTCAAAGGGTCACCTTTAGTATTTCTTGCAGAGCTCATTTAGTGTTCACAAACTCTTTTAGTTTTTGCTTATCTTGGACATTCTTTATCTCTCCTTCTATTCTGAATGACAGCCTTGCTGGATAAAGTATTCTTGGCTGCATATTTTTCCCAGTTAACACATTTAATATATCATGCCACTCTCTTCTGGCCTACCCAGTTTCTGTAGACAGATCTGCTGCTAATCTTATGTGTCTACCCTTCTAGGTTAAGGATCTTTTGTCCTTAGCTGCTTTCAGAATTCTCTATTATCTTTGTATTTTGCAAGTTTCACTATGATATGTAATGGTTTTAACTTATTTTTGTTGATTTTGAGGGGAGTTCTCTGTGCCTCTTGAACTTGATTGCCTGTTTCCTTCCCCAGATTAGGGCAGTTCTCAGCTATAATTTGTTCAAATAAACTTTCTGCCTCTTTTTCCTGCTCTTCTTCTTCTGGGAGTGCTATGATATGGATATTATTGCACTTTGTGGAATCTCTGAGTTCCCTAAGTCTATATTCATGATCTATTTTCTTTCCCTCATCTTTTCAGCTGTGTTATTCCCCATAATTTCATTCCTCTGCTTCTTCAATCCTTGTTGTACTACATCCAGTTGGTTTTCCAAATCAGTTACAGCAGTTTTTGGACTAAATTCTAAATTCTTGTTCAGATATATTGCTTATGTCCTGTTTTGAGCAAATCCTTGACTGTGATTTCTTCTTGATCTTTCTTTTGAGAAGAATTCCTCCATCATCTTGTCTAGGTTTCTGTTTTTTACATGTTATGAAAGCTTATTATGTTCCTGCTTCTGAGAGCAATGCTATAATGGGTTATACACTGTCTAGGGCATGGTACTTCAGGAAGTGCTTCTCTTGTGTGCTGTGTGGACTCTTCTGTTGGGTTTTGGCTCCTTTTCCACACAGGTCGGTCTTCAGAGTTCTTCCTTGCTTGCAGTGGGGAGTGTTTGGACATTTAACTAGGTGTGCTTTGATTTGTTTGTTAAAATAAACCTGTCATGTTCTCTACCTTTAATTGTGCAAATTATTCTCTTAATCTTAAAATCAATTTCCTAGTTGTTCAAAATGGTTTGATGTTGATCAAGCTGTGTTTGAGGGATGAGGCAAGGCCAAAGTCCCTCTACTACTCTGACATTTTAAGTCCTCCTCCAAATAAATTTTCTGTTTTTAAAAAAAGCGAGGAAATGATTACCAGCAGATCCTCCCTAAAAATATACTGAAGTAAGTCCTCTAGGCAACAAGAAAGTTATTCCAGAGGGCAAAACTTATCACTCTATCAAAAGCAACATAAATGGTGAACATTAGCAATAATCTAGATTAATGTTTTCTGTAAACAATAATAAATAATAATGTCTTCAATGGTTTAAAATTCTGTACAAATAAAATGCTTGTAAACAAATCACAAAAGCCAGCAGTGAATAAATGTAGTTTAAGTGTTCTGTGGTCCTTATATTGTCCAAATAGTGAAAAAGGGCTAATTTTTATTAGGCTCTAAAAAGTCAAAGAATCATTGTATTATCAAGGGTAATGACAAAGAATTGTTAAAAAAAAGTGTAACAAAGAAATGGAATTACAAATGTTATTTATGCATGAAGTGTAAAGAAAAAAAGAAAAAGGGACAAATAATAGGATGTATATATAGGACACAAATACTTATATAGCATATTTAAAGGCAAATATAACAGTAATTTCATTAATAGTAAAAAAATGAAATATTAGACTTAAAAAATGAAAATTGTCACATTGCATTAATAATTATAAATTAAAAATTAAATAAACACTGCTTACAAGAAGCACCCTTTAAGTATAAAGATACAGACTGTTTTACATCCTCACCAACACCTGTTGTTTCTTGTGTTGTTGACTTTAGCCATTCGACAAGTGTGAGGTGATATCTCATTGTAGTTTTTTTTATTCTTATGTTAATCCCCATACATTACATCATTAGTTTTAGATGAAGTGTTCCATGATTCATTGTTTGTGCATAACACCCAGTGCTCCATGCAGAATGTGCCCTCCTCAATACCCACCACCAGGCTAACCCATCCTCCCACCCACCCCCTCTAGAACCCTCTTTGTTTTTCAGAGTCCATCATTTCTCATGGTTCGTCTACCCCTCCGATTTGCCCCGCTTCATTCTTCCCCTCCCGCTACCTTCTTCTTCTTCTTCTTCTTTTTCTTAACATATATTGCATTATTTGTTTCAGAGGTACAGATCTGAGATTCAACAACCTTGCACAATTCACAGCGCTTACCAGAGCACATATCCTCCCCAGTGTCTATCACCCAGTCACCCCATCCCACCCACCCCACCCCCACTCCAGCAACCCTCAGTTTGTTTCCTGCAATTAAGAATTCCTCATATCAGTGAGATCATATGATACATGTCTTTCTCTGTTTGACTTATTTCACTCAACATAATACCCTCCAGTTCCATCCACGTAGTTGCAAATGGCAAGATCTCATTCCTTTTGATGGCTGCATAATATTCCATTGTATATATATACCACATCTTCTTTATCCATTCATCTGTCGATGGACATCTTGGCTCTTTCCACAGTTTGGCTATTGTGGACATTGCTGCTATAAACATTCGGGTGCACGTACCCCTTCGGATCCCTACTTTTGTATCTTTGGGGTAAATACCCAGTAGTGCAATTGCTGGATCATATGGTAGCTCTATTTTCAACTTTTTGAGGAACCTCCATACAGTTTTCCAGAGTGGCTGCACCAGCTTGCATTCCCACCAACAGTGTAGGAGGGTTCCCCTTTCTCCGCATCCCCGCCAACATCTGTCGTTTCCTGACTTGTTAATTTTAGCCATTCTGACTGGTGTGAGGTGATATCTCATTGAGGTTTTGATTTGGATTTCTCTGATGCTGAGCGATATTGAACACTTTTTCATGCGTCTGTTGGCCATTTGGATGTCTTCTTTGGAAAAATGTCTGTTCATGTCTTCTGCCCATTTCTTGATTGGATCCTTTGTTCTTTGGGTGTTGAGTTTGATGAGTTCTTTATAGATTTTGGATACTAGCCCTTTATCTGATATGTCATTTGCAAATATCTTCTCCCATTCTGTTGGTTGTCTTTTGGTTTTGTTGACTGTTTCCTTTGCTTTGCAAAAGCTTTTTATCTTGATGAAGGCCCAATAGTTCATTTTTGCCTTTGCTTCCCTTGCCTTTGGCGAAGTTTCTAGGAAGAAGTTGTTTCACCTGAGGTCAAAGAGGTTGCTGCCTGTGTTCTCCTTTAGGATTTTGATGGACTCCTATCTCACATTGAGGTCTTTCAACCATCTGGAGTCTATTTTTGTGTGTGGTGTAAGGAAATGGTCCAGTTTCATTCTTCTGCATGTGGCTATCCAATTTTCCCAACACCATCTGTTGAAGAGACTGTCTTTTTTCCATTGGACATTCTTTCCTGCTTTGTTGAAGATTAGTTGACCATAGAGTTGAGGGTCCATTTCTGGGCTCTCTATTCTGTTCCACTGATCTCTGTGTCAGTTTTTGTGCCAGTACCATACTGTCTTGATGATGACAGCTTTGTAATAGAGCTTGAAGTCCGGAATTGTGATGCCACCAGCTTTGATTTGCTTTTTCAACATTTCTCTGGCTATTCAGGGTCTTTTCTGTTTCCATACAAATTTTAGGATTATTTGTCCCATTTCCTTGAAAAAAATGGAAGGTATTTTGATAGGGATTACATTGAATGTGTAGATTGCTCTAGGTAGCATTGACATCTTCACAATATTTGTTCCTCCAATCCATGAACATGGAATATTTTTCCATTTCTTTGTGTCTTCCTCAATTTCTTTCATGAGTATTTTATAGTTTTCTGAGTAAAGATCCTTTGTCTCTTTGGTTAGATTTATTCCTAGGTATCTTATGATTTTGGGTGCAATTGTAAATGGGATCGACTCCTTAATTTCTCTTTCTTCTGTCTTGTTGTTGGTGTATAGGAATGCCACTGACTTCTGTGCATTGATTTTATATCCTGCCACTTTACTGAATTCCTGTATGAGTTCTAGCAGTTTTGGGGTGGAGTCTTTTGGGTTTTCCACATAAAGTATCATATCATCTGCAAAGAGTGAGAGTTTGACTTCTTCTTTGCCAATTTGGATGCCTTTGATTTCTTTTTGTTGTCTGATTGCTGTGGCTAGGACTTCCAATAATATGTTGAATAGCAGTGGTGAGAGTGGACATCCCTGCCGCGTTCCTGACCTTAGGGGGAAAGCTCTCAGTTTTTCCCCATTGAGAATGATATTCGCTGTAGGTTTTTCATAGATGGCTTTTATTATATTGAGGTATGTACCCTCGATCCCTATACTCTGAAGAGTTTTGATCAAGAAAGGATGCTGTACTTTGCCAAAAGCTTTTTCTGCATCTATTGAGAGGATCATATGATTCTTGTTCTTTCTTTTGTTAATGTATTGTATCGGATTGATTGATTTGCGGATGTTGAACCAACCTTGCAGCCCAGGGATAAATCCCACTTGGTCATGGTGAATAATCCTTTTCATGTACTGTTGGATCCTATTGGCTAGTATTTTGGTGAGAATTTTTGCATCCATGTTTATCAGGGATATTGGTCTGTAATTCTCCTTTTTGATGGGGTCTTTGTCTGGTTTGGGGATCAAGGTAATGGTGGCCTCATAAAATGAGTTTGGAAGTTTTCCTTCCATTTCTATTTTTTGGAACAGTTTCAGAAGAATAGGTATTAGTTCTTCTTGAAATGTTTGGTAGAATTCCCCTGGGAAGCCATCTGGCCCTGGGCTTTTGTTTTTTGTGAGATTTTTGATGACTGCTTCAATTTCCTTAGTGGTTATAGGTCTGTTCAGGTTTTCTATTTCTTCCTGGTTCAGTTTTGGTAGTTGATACGTCTCTAGGAATGCCTCCATTTCTTCCAGGTTATCTAATTTGCTGGCATAGAGTTGCTCATAATATGTTCTTATAATTGTTTGTATTTCTTTGGTGTTGGTTGTGATCTCTCCTCTTTCATTCATGATTTTGTTGATTTGGGTCATTTCTCTTTTCTTTTTGATCAGTCTGGCCAGGGGTTTATCAATCTTGTTAATTCTTTCAAAGAACCAGCTCCTAGTTTCGTTGATCTGTTCTACTCTTCTTTTAGTTTCTATTTCATTGATTTCTGCTCTGATCTTTATTATTTGTCTTCTACTGCTGGGTTTAGGCTTTATTTGCTGTTCTTTCTCCAGCTCCTTTAGGTGTAGGGTTAGGTTGTGTACTTGAGACCTTTCTTGTTTCTTGAGAAAGGCTTGTATTGCTATATACTTTCCTCTTAGGACTGCCTTTGCTGCATCCCACAGATTTTGAATAGTTGTGTTTTCATTTTCATTGGTTTCCATGTATTTTTTTAATTCTTCTTTAGTTTCCTGGTTGACCCATTCATTCTTCAGTAGGATGCTCTTTAGCCTCCATGTATTTGAGTTCTTTCTGACTTTCCTCTTGTGATTGAGTTCTAGTTTCAAAGTATTGTGGTCTGAAAATAGGCAGGGAATGATCCCAATCTTTTGGTACCGGTTGAGGCCTGATTTATGACCTAGGATGTGATCTATTCTGGAGAATGTTCCATGGGCACTAGAGAAGAATGTGTATTCCGTTGCTTTGGGGTGGAATGTTCTGAATATGTCTGTGAAGTCCATTTGGTCCAGTGTATCATTTAAAGTCTTTATTTCCTTGTTGATCTTTTGCTTAGACGATCTGTTCATTTCAGTAAGGGGGGTGTTAAAGTCCCCCACTATTATTGTATTGTTGTCGATGTGTTTCTTTGCTTTTGTTATTAATTGCCTTATATAATTGGCTGCTCCCATGTTAGGGGTATAGATATGTACAATTGTTAGATCTTCTTTTTGGATAGATCCTTTAAGTAGGATATAATGTCCTTCCTCATCTCTTATTACAGTCTTTGGTTTAAAATCTAATCTGTCTGATATAACGATTGCCACCCCAGCTTTCTTTTGGTGTCCATTAGCATGGTAAATGGTTTTCCACCCCCTCACTTTCAATCTGGGGGTGTCTTTGGGTCTAAAATGTGTCTCTTGCAGACAGCATATCGATGGGTCTTGTTTTTTTCATCCAATCTGATAGCCTGTGTCTTTTGATTGGGGCATTTAGCCCATTTACATTCAGGGTAACTATTGAAAGATAGGAATTTAGTGCCATTGTATTGCCTGTAAGGTGACTGTTACCATATATTGTCTGTGTTCCTTTCTGGTCTAGGTTGCTTTTAGGCTCTCTCTTTGCTTAGAGGACCCCTTTCAAGATTTCCTGTAGGGCTGGTTTTGTGTTTGCAAATTCCTTTAGTTTTTGTTTGTCCTGGAAGCTTTTTATCTCTCCTTGAATTTTCAATGACAGCCTAGCTGGATAGAGTATTCTTGGCTGCATATTTTTCTCATTTAGTGCTCTGAATATATCCTGCCTGTCCTTTCTGGCCTGCCAGGTCTCTGTGGATAGGTCTGTTGCCAATCTAATGTTTCTACCCTTGTAGGTTACATATCTCTTCTCCCAAGCTGCTTTCAGAATTTTCTCTTTGTCTATGGGACTCGTAAGTTTTACTATTAGATGTCGGGGTGTTGACCTATTTTTATTGATTTTGAGAGGGGTTCTCTGTGCTTCCTGGATTTTCATGCCTGTTTCCTTCCCCAAATTAGGGAAGTTCTCTGCTATAATTTGCTCCATTATACCTTCTGCCCCTCTCTCTCTTTCTTCTTCTTCTGGGATCCCAATTATGCTAATGTTTCGTCTTATGGTATCGCTTATCTCTCGAATCCTGCCCTCGTGATCCAGTAGTTGTTTATCTCTCTTTTTCTCAGCTTCTTTATTTTCCATCATTTCATCTTCTATATTACTGATTCTCTCTTCTGCCTCATTTATTCTAGCAGTTAGTGCCCCCATTTTTGATTGCACCTCATTAATAGCCTTTTTGATATCTACTTGGTTGGATTTTAGTTCTTTTACTTCTCCAGAAAGGGTTTCTCTAGTAACTTCCATATTTTTTTCAAGCCCAGCTAGTATCTTTAAAGTGATGATTCTGAACTCTAGATCTGACATCGTACTAATGTCCATATTGAGTAGGTCCCTGGCAGTCGGTACTACCTCTTGTTCTTTTTGTTGAGGTGATTTTTTCGGTCTTATCATTTTGTGCAGAGGAGAATAGATTAATGAGAGAACAAAATGCTAGCAGAGTAACAACGTCCCCAGAAAATATACTCTAAACAAATCAGAAAAGACCTGAAGCCGTGGGAAAAGAAAGGGAAAGAGAGAAAAAAGAGAAAGAAAAAAAAGAAAAAGAAAAAGATAAAGATAAAAACAAACAAAACAACAACAACAACAACAACAACAAAAACAGAATGTGATCAAATATGATCCGGCTGGTATATAGTTCAGTGCCACACACTAGATTTGTGGTGTATTTTGGTCTTTTAGAAGAAAGTGCCTCCTAAAATTTTAAAGAAAGAAAAACTTATATATGTACAAAAATAAGGGTTGATATGATGAAGGGATGGAATATGAGTGTAAAGATGGAAATTATAAAAAATTTTATAAAAGGAATTGATAAGAAGTTGTTTGAAAAAAGAAAGAAGAGGATTTAAAAAAAGAAAAAAGAAAAAAAAAGGGAGAGGATGTGATCAGGCAGGGGAATAGAAAACACCATATACTAGAGATTTAGGGTATATTTTAATCTGTTAGAAGAAACTATCTCAAAATTTTAAAGAGAGAACAACTTATATATATAAGCCAAAAATACGGGTAACTACTATGAAGGGATAGAATATGACTCTAAAAATGAAAAATAAAAATGTTTTTTTTTTAAAAAAGGGATTGATAAGATGTTGGTTGAAAAAGGGAAAAAGAAAAATTCAAAAAGAAAAAAAAAGAAAAAAAGACAGTTAAAAAAAAAATTAACTTTGAAAGACTAAAGAATCATGGTAAAAAAGCCATGAATTCTATGTGCAGTATTCCCCTAGCACTGGAGTTCTGCCGTTCTCATTGATCAATAAACTTGGTCTTGGCTGGCTGTTCTTGCTGATCTTCTGGGGAGGGGCCTGTTGCCGTGGTTTCCAAATGTCTCTGCCGGAGGCGGAATTGCCCCGCCCTTGCCCCCTCCCGGCTAAGTAATCTGCTCGGGTTTGCTCTCCGGGGCTTTTGTTCCCTGCGAGCTTTCCGTACAGCTTTGGAGGCAGAGAGTGAAAATGGCGGCCTCCCAATTTCCGCCCCGGAGGAGCCGAGAACTCGGGGCCACTTCTCAGTGAGCCCCCAGAGAAAAGCCATCAGTCACTCTCGTCTCCCCGGTCTCTGGTTGCACTCCGTGCTCACCCGGCCTGTGACTGCGCGTTTCTATCTCTGGCACCTGACCCCGGGTGGAGTCTCCAAACCCAGCAAATCCCTGCGGTGCACTCCCACGCGGCTCCTCCCAGGGGAGGAAGGTGAGTCTCCCCGGATCTGCCGCTTGTTGGGTCCCTGCTGGAGGAGCAGTGGCCCGACTGTGCTGCGGATCACGGTTTATGGCCACCCGAGCTGAGAGCCCGCGCCTGGGCTCCGCCTCTGCAGCCGGCTTCCCGCTCCGTTACCTGGGAGCTCTGCCACACTCAGGCACCCCCGGTCTTTCTGTGACCCCGAGGGTCCTGAGACCACACTGTCCCGGAGGGTTCCACCCCCCGCTTAGCCACCAGAGTGACGTCCCTCAGCGGAGCAGACTTTTAAAAGTTCCAATTTTGTGCTCCGTGGTTCTATCACTTGCCAGAAGCGGCCAACGGAGGCCCCTCCCCCGCCGTCTATCCTCCCGAATATCGCCTCGGATTCACTTCTCCGCACGTCCTACCTTCCAGAAAGTGGTCGCTTTTCTGATGAGAGAGTTGTTGCTCTTCTTTTCTTCGATCTCCTTTTGAGTTTGTAGGTGTTCAGAATGGTTTGATCCCTATCCAGCTGAATTCCTGAGAGGAGACGAAATCCAGGTCTCCTACTCCTCCGCCATCTTGCTCCGCCCCCCTCATTGTAGTTTTGACTTGTATTTCCATGATAATCAATGATGTTGAGCATCTTTTCATGTGTCCATTGGCCATCTGTATGTCTGCTTTGGAAAAATATCTATTCATGTCTTCTGCCCATTTTTAAATGGTGTATAGGTTTTTTGGGTGTTGAGTTTTATAAGCACTTTATATGCAAACTGGTGAAGCCACTCTGGGAAACAGTATGGAGTTTCCTCAAAAAGTTAAAAATAGAATCACTCTATGATCCAGCAATTGCACTACTAGATATTTAACCCAAAGAATACAAAAAATACTAATTCATGTGGATACATTCACCCTGATGTTTATAGCAGAATTATCTATCATGGCCAAATTATGGAAATATCCAATGTCCATCAACTGATGAATGGATAAAGAATAGGTGTCTACCTATTATATTATATAGATAAAATGGCATATTATTCAGCCATTAAAAAAGAAGAAAATCTTGCCATTTGCAACATGGATGGAGCTAAGGAGTATTATGCTAAATTGAAGTAAGTCAGAGAAAGACAAATACCATATGTTTTCACTCATATGTAGAATTTAAGAATAAAAAAACAAATGAACAAAAGGGGAAAAAGAGAGAGGTAAACCAAAAAACAGACTTTTAACTATAGAGAACAAGCTAATGGTTACCAGAGGGTAGGTGGGTGGGGGAATGGGTTAAATAGGTGATGGGGATTAAGGAGTGCACTTATGATGAGCAGCAGGTGTTGTATGGAAGTGTTGAATCACTACATTTTACTCTTGAAACTAATACTACACACTGTATGTTACTAACTGGAATTTAAATAAAAACTTTACAAAGAGTTTTTTCTCAGAATAATAGAATTTTGTTTCATATGAGTAATGTCATTCATGACATAGCATTCATGAAATAATGTGTATAGCACATATGCTGCATTTAATACATCTGTAAGGCACAGAACTAAAAAATTTAAGAATAATAACTGAATAAGCACAGTGTTATTTGATTAAAATAATATGTCCACATAGTGGTACATGGAAAAGACTATACAAAGGCACATGTATAGAAGATGATGCTAAGAATACTAGCTGTAGGGAGCCTGGGTGGCTCAGTTGGTTAAGGGACTGCCTCCGGCTCAGTTCATGATCCTGGAGTCCCGGGATTGAGTCCCATATCGGGCTCCCTGCTCAGTGGGGGAGGGAGGTCTGCTTCTCCCTCTCACCCTCTTCCCTCTTGTGCTCTCTGTCTCTCATTCTCTCTCTCAAATAAATAAAATCTTAAAAAAAAAAGAATACTAGCTGTATCTGTGAATAAATATAGTGTTAATAGTGTTAGAATGTGTTTACTACTGTGGTACATGGAATGCACTATATTTAGTCACATAAATAGATGATTTACTATGTGCAATATAATTTTGTTGCATCAAGCAAGAATGTTATTTAGTGAAAAAATGTGTTCAATACAAGGGCTGTATTTAATACACTCTGTAAAGGCTCAATTACAAAGTTGTTTATAATAAATCTAGTTTTATTTGTGAACAAATAGTGTTATTAAAGTAAAAAAATATAAAGATACAGAAATGTTGAGATAAAATGTAAGATTAATAGCATCACAAAAAAGGAACAAATCCACAATCATATTGGGAAATGTTAAAACACCTCTGTTTGTAATTTATAGGATATGTTACAAAAATATCAGTAAGAAGATTGAAAATCTGAACTGAGGACTATTAAATAGGTATAGAACACTGCCTCACAAAACTGAAGAATGATCATAATTTTCAAGTGTATGCGAAAAATTTACCAAAAATTAGCACTATGCTGAACCATAAAGCAAGTCTCAGCAAATTTCAGAGAGTTGAAATAAAATAAACTATATTTTCTGACCATAATAGAATTTACTTTGAAATCAATAACATAAAGATAAGTAGAAAATCTCAAACTGCCTGAAAATTAAGAAGGAAACTCTGAAATAATCCATAAGTCAAGGCAGAAATTATTGTGGAAATTAGAAAAATATATTGAACTGAGTGATAATAAAAATATGACATGCCAAAAGTTATGCAAAGCACATAATGACATAATTGGAGGGCAGTAAATGCATAAGAAAGCATAGCATTCAATACATTAAATATAACAAAGCAATGCATGTATAGATAAGAAAGAAGACTGAAGATCAATGATCTGTGAATCCATCTCAAGAAAGTAGAAAGCTAGAATGAAATCAAACCCCCGAAATAAGAGAAATGAAATAATAAAGATAAAAGCAAAAATTACTTCAATTAAAACAAACCTGTTTTCAAACAATGGAAAAATTTATCAAAGTTGAAGTTGGTGTCTTAAAACATCTAGTAAAATTGATAATTCTCTGACAGGAAATAATCAGTGTAATTCACCCACCATGTTACCAGACAAAAGAGAAAAATCACTTGACCATGTCAATTAATACAGGAAAAGCATTTGACAAAATCAATACTCATTCATGACCAAAAATCTTGGAAAACTAGGAGAAAAGAGGAACTTCCTCAACTTGATAAAGAATATCAACATAAAACCTACAGTTAGTATCAAATTCAATGGCAAAAGAAAATACAAGAATGTGCACTCATTACTCTTAACATAGAACCGGAATTCCTATCCGGCTCTATAAAGCAATAAAATAAAAAGGCATACAAAGCTTAAGAAATAAATGAAACTGTTCCAATTTGTATTTGATATGAAGGTCTCCACAGGAAATCTCAAGAATCTACCAAAACCCCCAAAACCTCCAGAACCAAAATTTGCAAAGTTCTGATCTTGCAAGATACAAGATCAACATAAAATTTGATTATGCTTCTATATTGCAATAGCGACATGGAAACTGAAATTTAAAATATAATACCATATGGAATTCAAGAAGCAAAACAAAGAAAAAAGAGACAAAGAAACAGAATTTTTTGTACAGGGAACAACTGGTGGTTTCCAGAAGGGAGGTGGGATGGATGGGTGAAATAGATAAAGGGGATTAAGAGGCACTTGTCTTGATGAGCACTGGGAAATGTATAGAATTGATGAGTCATTATATTGTACACCTGAAACTATTGTATGTTAATTATACTTCAATAAAAAAGTACAATACCACTTATAATCACTCAAAAATTCACTGCTTAGGTATAAAAGTAAAAACTATTCAGTGGTGGAAAGATAGTATTTCAACAAATGATGTTGAAATAATTGGATAACCAGAGGCCAAAAAAATGTATCTCAGTGTAAATCTTACACCATATACAAACAAAACAAAACAAAAACTTCATCAAATAAATCACAATATATTGTATTTTTATATTTATTTTATTTTAATTCCAGTGTAGTTAACATAGTTTCAGGTGTACAATAGAGTGATTCAACAATTCTATATATCACTCAGTGCTCATCAAGATAAGTGTACCTTTAATCACTTTCACCTATTTAACCCATCTTCCCATTGACCTCCCTTCTGGTAACAATCTGTTTGTTCTCTGTAGTTAAGAGTCTTTTTTAGTTTCCCTCTTTTTCTTTTCCTTTTCTTTTTAAGATTTTATTTATTTATTTGACAGAGAGAGAGCGCCCAGGCAGGGGGAGCAGCAGAGGGAGAGGGAGAAGCAGGACCCCCACTGAGCAGGGAGCCCGACTACTCGGGACTAGATCCCAGGACCCTGGCACCATGACCTGAGCTGAAGGCAGATGCTCAACTGACTGAGCAACCCGGGTACCCCAGTTTCCCTTTTTTTTCTTTTGTTCATCTGTTTTGTTTCTTAAATTCCAAATATAAGTAAAACCAAATGGCATTTGTCTTTCATTCTTTATCTTATTTTGCTTAATATTATACTCTCAGATCCATTTATGCTGTTGCAAATGGCAAGATTTCATTCTTTTTTTTATAGCTGAATAATATCCCATTGTATTTTTATATGCCACTTCTTTATCCATTCATCTGTTGATGGACACTTGGGCTACTTCCATAATTTGGTTATTGTAGATAATACTGGTAGGAACATTGGGGTGCATGTATCCCATTGAATGAGTATTTTTGCATTCCTTGGATAAATACCTAGTAGTTCAATTGCTGATAGTAGCTCAATTTTTAACTTTTTGAGGAACTTCCATACTGTTTTCCAGAGTGGCTGCACCAGTCTGCATTCCCACCAACAGTGTAAGAGGGTTCCCCTTTCTCCACATCTTCACCTATACCTGTTGTTGATTTTAGCCATTCTGTCAGGTGCGAGGTGATATCTCATTGTAGTTTTAATTTGTGTTTCCTTGATAATGAGTGATGTTGAGCATCTTTTCATGTGTCTGTTGGCCATCTGGATGTCTTCTTTGGAAAAAAAAAATGTCTATATCTTCTGCCCATTTTTAAATTGGATTATTCATTTTTTTGGATGTTGAGTTTTATAAGTTCTTTGCATATTTTGGATACTAACCCTTTATCAGATATGTCATTTGCAAACATCTTCTCCCATTCTGTAGGTTGCCTTTCAAGTTTTGTTGATTGTTTCCTTTGCTCTGCAGAAGCTTTGTATCTTGATGAAGTCCCAATAGTTTTATTTTTGCTTTTGTTGTCCTTGCCTCAGGAAACATATCTAGAAAGCTATTGCAATAGGCAATGTTAGAGAAATTACTGCCTGTGCTCTCTTCTAGGATTTTTATGGTTTCAGTTCTCAAGTTTAGTTCTTTAATCCATTTTGAGTTTATTTTTGTGTATGGTGTTAGAAAGTAGTTCAGTTTCATTCTCAAATAAACCACAATTTAAATGTGATTAAGGCTGTAATATTTGTTGAAAAAGAAAACTTAGGAGCAAATAATTGTTACATAGGACTTGGTGAACTTTTCTTAAGCATGATACCAATAGCATGACCCATAAAATTAAAATTTGAAAAATTGTTATTAATTCCTTCATTGAAATTAAAATGTTTATAATCTGCCAAAAACCCTATTAAGATTTTGAAAATACAAGCTACAGACATGGGAGAAAATCTGAGAAACTAATCATGTGTAGACTATATAAAAACTCACAAAACCCAACAGTAAAAAATAAATGATCCAATTAGAGAGGTACATGAACAGACATTTCACTGTAAAGGACAAGTAGTTTGCAAATAATCATATTAAAAGACATTTATCACATCCAGTCATTAGTAAAAATGTAAATTTAATCCACAAAGCTTTTGCACAGTGAAGGAAACCATCAAGAATACAAAAAAGCAACTTACTGAATGGGAAAAGATATTTGCAAATGATATATCTGTTAAAGGGTTAATATTCAAAATATATAAAGAACTTATGCAAGTCAACATGAAAAAAATAATCCACTGTAAAAATGGGCAGAGGACACGAATAGACATTTTTCCAAAGAATATAAATGGCCCACAGACACATGAAAAGATGCTTGACATCACTAATCATTGGGGAAACGCAAATGAAAAGTACAATAAGATATCATTTTATGCCTGTAAGAAGGGCTAAAATAAAAAACATAAGAAATAACAACTGTTGGAGAGGATGCAGAAAAAAAGGAACCCTCATGCACTGTTGATGGAAATGCAAATTGATGCAGCCACTCTGGAAAACAATATGAATGTTGGTCAGAAGATTAAAAATAGAATTACTATATAATCCAGTAATTGTACTGCTAGATATTTACCCAAAGAAAACGAAAACACTATTTCAAAAACGTTTATTAACCTCTATGTCTATTGCAGCATTATTTACAATTGCCATGATATAGAAGCAACCCAGGTGTCCAAGAATGGAAGAATAAAACAAATGTGGTAGCCATAAGGTAAATATATATTACTTAACCATATAATAAATATTACCTAGCCATAAAAAAATAATGAAATCATGTCATTTGTAACAACATGGATGGATCTAGAGGATATAATTGCTAAGTGAAATAAATCAGTCAGAGAAAGGCAAATACCATATGATTTCACTCATATGTGGAATTTAATAAATAAATGAACAAAGGAAAAAGAGACAACTAAAAAACCAGACTCTTAAATACAGAGAACAAACTGGGAGTTTCCAGAAGGGAGGGGGTGGGAGGATGGGTGAAATAGATAAAAGGGATTAAGAATACACTTACTGTGATGAGTGCTGAGAAATGCATAGATTTTTTTAATCATTATATTGTAAACCTGAAACTAATATAATGTATGTTAATTATATTTTAATTTACAATTTAAAAAGAAACAAGGAGGTATCATTACATATCTATTAGAAGAGTTGAAGTAAAAAATAGTGAATACATCAAATGTTGGTGATGATTCATAGAATTGCTTTCTCATACATTAGTTTTGGGAATGTAAAATGATATAGCCATTCTGGGAAACAGTTTGGAAGTTCTTAGAAGAATAAACATATGCTTACCATACAATCCAGCTATTGTATTTCTCAACGTTTATCCCAGAGAAATAAATATTTATACACACATAAAAACTGGTACATGAATATTTAAAGCAGCTTTGGTCATAGTAGCCTTAAAACTTAAAGCCCAAATATCCTTTCATAAGTGAAAGAAATGGTGATACATTCATGCCATAAAATCTACTCAGCAATGAAAAGAAATAACTATTGACACACCAAACAACTTGGATGAATCTTCAGGGAATTACTCTCAGTGAAATAACCACTTCCAAATGTCACATTCTGTATGCTTTCCTTTATATAACATTCTTGAAATGGTACAAGTATAGAAATGGCAAAAAGAGTAGAGGTTTTTGAAATATTGATCTCATAAAATGAGTTGATATGTGCTCCCTCCTTTTCCATTTTCTGGAAAGACTGTAGAATTGATGTCAATTTTTTTTTCAGATGTTTCTTATAATTCTCCAGTGAAGCCATCTGGGCCTAGAGATTATTTTTCAGGAATTTTAAAATTATGAAGTCAATTTATTTAATAGTTATAGAGCTTTTAAAACTATTTAATATTGTTTGAGTCATGGTGGTTTGTTGTTTGCAATGAATTGGTCCTTTTTACTTAACTTACAAATTTATGTGTGGATTACTTTATAGTATACCCTTATTATATTTACAACATCTACCAACATCTACAGTGATATCCTGTTTCATTTCTGCTATTGGTAAATCATATATTTGCTTTTGTTTTCATTGTCAGTCTTGGTAGATGTATGCCAACTTTTTAAAAGATTTATTTATTTATTTGAGAAAGAGAGTGGGGGAGGGAAGAGGGAGAGGGAGAGAGAGAATCTCAAGCAGACTCCCCGTTGAGCATGGAGCCCAATTTGGGGCTTGATCTCATGACACTGAGGTCATGACCTGAGCCAAAATCAAAAGTTAGATGCTCAACCAACTGAGCCACCCAAGTGCCCCAATATATGACAATTTTTAAAAAAATCCAGCTTTTTTTTCATTGGTTTTCTCTATCCCAGAGTTGTTTCTGTACAGAAATCTGCCACATTTCTATACACAAATAATGAAGCAGCAGGAAGAAAAATTAAGGAATCACTCCCATTTACAACTGCACCGAAAACAATAAGATGCCTAGGAATAAAACTAACCAAAGTGGTGAAAGACCAGTACTCAGAAAACTATAAAATACTGATGATGAAATTAAAGACGACACAAAGAAATGGAAAGACATTCTATGCTCATGGATTGAAAGAACAAATATTGTTAAATGCTTCCTCTCAGGGACATGTCCCAAGTAGAGGGAATAATCTTCCCACTATGTGCCCCAGGAATTCTCCAGATCAGTTTCCACCCTGCATCATGACAACATCCATTCATGATTTAAAAAAAACCCAAAAAACAAAACCCTCAACAAAGTAGGCTTAGAGGGAACATACCTCAACATTGATTTTGTATCATACTGTGACTTCATTGAATTCCTTTATCAGTTCTAGTAGTTTTTTGGTGGAGTCTTTTGGGTTTTCTATATATAGTATCATGTCATTTGCAAACGGTGAGTTTCATTCTTTTTTGTTAATTTGGATGACTCATTTCTTTTTGTTGTCTGATTGCTGTGGCTAGGACTTCCAGTACTATGTTAAATACCAGTGGTGAGAGTTGACATCCCTATCTTGTTCCTGATCATAAAGAAAAAGCTCTAAGTTTTTTCCTGTGGAAATTTAGACTCATCACTAGGCCTCCAATAAAATCACTGGTTGAGAAGGAGAGTAGTATCTCAAAATTGCTCCCCCCATGGCTTCCACTGAAGTTGTGATGGAATGGGGCATTTCTTTACAACTAGATGAAGTTACCATTATGGAATGGTGAAATTTCTGGTTCTCCACGAGGTACCACTCAAGTGGAATGGGAGGAGCTCCTTGTTATCACTAGGTAGGGGAGACAGTACAGGTTCTCCATGCAGTCTCCACTAACACAAGCTGTGGGCATTGTGGCCACCAGATGGGAATCAAAGTTCCAGATTCCTATTCCGTGTTCTATTATGCCACCCCTGTAGGGTGAGGTGAGGAAGGATGTTTCATTACAGCTCAGTGAAAGTGGATGTCTAAGTGTCCTGCTTAGCTTTGCTGGTGAAGATGAGGTGGAGCCACATGTTTTTACATATTGTTTGGCTGCAGTAGGAAGGAGATTATCATCTAGAAGCTTTCTGTCATGAGTGGCTGTCTCCATTTCGTGGTTATTTGAGTATAGAGAACTGATATTTCTTCTTCTTCTTCTTCTTCTTCTTCTTCTTCTTCTTCTTCTTCTTCTTCTTCTTCTTCGTTGTCATCATCTTTGTCTTTATCTTAATCTTTGTCTTTATCTTAATCTTTGTCTTTGTCTTCATCTTCTTTGATCTGAATCTTGTCATTTCTGATGCCAGTTTCTACAGCTCCCAGTCCTGGAGCAAAAAGAAATCCAAGGAATTCAGAAGCAAAAAGAATTCAGAGAAATTCACTACCACATTGACAATAGGGTGTCAAGGTACTAAGGTCAACTTCCTTCTTTTTCCAACTTTCAGAACCTTCCTTATTTATTTACATTTAATTTTTAGTATTTTAAGATGAGCTTACACAAAGAATAAAAAGAAGTGCATATACTACATTTCATTTAAAATTGGATGTCAAGGAGGAGAGGAAGATGGTGGTGGAGTAGGAGGACACTGGGGTCACCTCATCCCATGAATAGAACTAGATAAGTATCAAATCATCCTAAATATCCAGATATCAACCTGAAGCCTAACAGATAAACTCCACAACTAAAGGGAGAGAAGAGGCCACATTGAAGAAGGTAGGATGTAGAGGTGAGATATAGGGGAGAAAGGGTTTGTGGCTAGTGTGGAGGGCAGGGAGGCTTAGTCATGAAAAAGAGTGACAGAGAGAGAAGCACACAGAGGAATGCACAAGGAGAACATTTCCCTAAACCATTGATTGGAAAATGAGAAGGACTCATTTCATGAGTTCTTGCAACCAGTGAAGCTTAAAGCCTAGATACATTAAAAGTCAGTGGGCTTGGTTGAGGTAGAACTCAGAGGGCACTGCACTGCTCATAGAGAGAAGGCAGGAAAACAACCTAGGGAATAAAGGAGATGGATGGCACCATTTTCCTCCCCTACCCCTCAGTATAAATGCAGAACCACCTGTGGAAAGCAGTGCAGCACCACCACTGGTTGCCTAACTGGCATACAACAAGCTCCACCCCTAGTGCTCTCACAGGACTGCCCTTCTCAGTCAAGCTTGCCTCAGTCCCAGCATGACTGTCCAATCCATCAGAAGACCAACACAACCCCCTGTCCACACCACATCTCCTGGCCAGATAATTCGAAAGGGCCTCAATTCTGGTGGAGGGAGTGTCAGGGCTCATTTCACAAACAGACCAGAGTACACCAAGTTAAAACTCACCACATTCAGGACAGGGACCAAACACAGCCCACAGCAGGCAAGGAGAACTTCTGCAGATGACTGCCCTGAAGTATAGAGCGGCCAAAACACAACAGCAGAGCACATGAAGCACATATCAGACACGTTCCCTGAAGTGCCATGCTCTGGGCACTACATGACCTCTTCTTCATAAGGCCACTACTTTCAGGAGCAGGAGACATAATTGGCTTTGCAAACACACAGAAGAAGACAGAGAGTTAGACAAAATAAAAGAGGCTGAGAAATTTATTCCAAATGAAAAAAACAACAACAAACAAAACAAAACAAAAACACAAAAAAGCAGAACAAAGCCACAGCCAGAAATCTAAGTGAAAGAGATATAATCTTCCAAGAGACTGGAAACAGACTTGAGACGATGAACAGCAGGCTAGAAGAAGCAGAAGAATGAATTAGTGACCTAGAAGATAAGAAATGGAAATAATGAAGCTGGACAAAAGAGAGAGGAATTATGCACATGAGAATAGACTTTAAAGAACTCAGTGACTCCATCAAATGTAATTATGTTCAATTTATAAGAGTCCTAGAAAATGAAGATAGAGAAAAGGGAGCAGAACATTTATTTGAAGAAATAATAGCTGAAAAGTTCCCCAGTCCAGGGAAGGAAACAGATATCCAGATCCAGGAGGCACAGAAACCACCATCAAAATCACCAAAAGCAGGCCAACACCAAGACATATTGTAATCAAATTCATAGAATATCGTGACAAAGAAATGATCTTAAAAGCAGCAAGACTAAAGAAGTCCTTAACTTACAAGGGAAAACTCATAAGGCTAGCTGGTGATTTCTCAAGAAATCTTGGCAAGCCAGATGGGAGTGGCATGATATATTCATGATATATGGTATATATATATATATATATATATATATATATATATATATATATATATATATATATACCATGCTATATGATATATGATATGTTGATTTTATATATATAACATGATATTTGATATATGCTGAATGGGAACAATCTGCAGCCAAAAATACTCTGTCCAGTGAGGCTATCACTCAGGATAGAAGGAGAGTAAAGAGTTTCCCAAACAAAACGTAAAGGAGTTTGTGACCACTAAATCAGCCCTGTAAGAAATATTGAAGGGGAATTTTTCAGTGCAAAGTAGAGACCAAAAGTGGCAAACACAAGAAAGGATCAGAGAAAAGCTCCAGAAACAATGACAAAATAAGTAATAAAATTGTACTCAATACATATCTATCAATAATTACCTTGAATATAATTAAACCAAACACTCTAATCAAACGATATGGGGTGTCAGATGTAGAGAACAAAACACCCATCTATACGCTGCCTAAAAGAGATTCATTTAAAGACACCTGCAGATTGAAAGGGAGGTATGGAAAAATATTTATCACACAAGTGGATGTCAAAATAAGGCCCAAGTAGAAATACTCATATTGAGCAAACTAAACTTGAAAACAGACTGTAACAGGAGACAAAGAAGGGCACTATATAATCATAAAAGGGACAAACCACCAAGAAGATATAACAATTGTGATTATTTATGAACCCAACATGGGAGCACCCAAATATGTAAAACAATTAATAACAAACATAAAGGAACTCATTGATAATAATAAAACAATAATAGTAGGGAGGTTTAACACCCCACTTACATCAATGGACAGATCATCTACATAGAAAATCAACAAGGAAACAATGGCTTTGAATGACACCCTGGACCAGAAGGACTTAATACATATATTCAAAACATTTCATCCTAAAGCAGCAGAATACATATTGTTTTCAAGTGCACAAAGAACCTTCTCCAGACTAGATGACAAAAAAAAACAGGCTTAAACAAATACAAAAAGATTGAAGTCATACTATGCACCTTTTCTGACCAGAACACTGTTAAAGTAGAAGTCAGTCACAACAAAATTTTGGAAGGACCACAAATACATGGAGGTTAAATAATATGCTATTAAACAATGAATGTCTCAACCAAGAAGCCAAGGAAGACATTTTAAAAATACATGGAAACAAATAAAAATGAAAATATAATGATCCAAAATGATGGGATGTAGCAAAAGCAGTCCTAAGATGGAAGGATATAGCAATACAGGCCTATTTCAAGAAGAAAGAAAAATCTCAAATTAACAAGCTAACCATACACCTAAAGGAGACAGAAAAAGAACAACAAACAAACTCTAAAGCCAGCAGAAGGAAGGAAATAATAAAGATTTAGCAGAAATAAATGATATACAAATTAAAATAAACAATAGAAAAGATCAGTGATACCAGGAGCTGGTTCTTTGAAAAAATTAATACAATTGATAAACCTTTAGCCAAATTTATCAAAAAGAATAGAGAAAGGACCCAAATAAGAAAAAATAAGGAGGGCACATGATGTGATGAGCACTGGGTGTTATACGCAACTAATGAATCATTGAGCACTACATCAAAAACTAATGATGTGCTATATGTTGGCTAATTGCATTGAAATTAAAAAAAAAAAAGAAAGAAGAGAAATAGCAACCAGCACCACAGAAATGCAAACAGTTATAAGAGAATATTATAAAAAATTATATGCCAAAAAATTGGACAGCCTGGAAGAAATGAATAATTTCCTGGGAACATATAAACTACCAAAACTGAAAGAAAAACAAATATAAAACTTTAACAGACTGATAACCAGCAATGATTGAATCTATAATAAAAAAAAATCCCAAGAAACAAAAGTCCAAGACCAGAATGCTCCACACACAATTTCTACCACATTTAAAGAATTAATACCTATTCTTCTCAAACTCTTCCAAATACAGAAATGGAAGGAAAACTTTCAAATTCATTCTGAGGCCAGCATTACCTTGATACCATAACCAGATAAAGACTCCACTAAAAAAGAGAACAAGAGGCCAATATCCCTGATGAACATGGAGGCAAAAAATTATCAATAAAATACTAGCAAATCTAATCCAATAGTACATTAAAAGAATCATTCACCACGATCAACTGGGATCTATCCCTGGGTTGCAAGGGTGGTTCTATATTCACAAATCAATCAACATGGTACACCACATTAATATAAAAAAGGAAAAAAAACATATGATCCTTTGAATAGATGCAGAAAAACCATTTGCAAAGTACAACATTCATTCATGATAAAAGCCCTCACCAAAATAGGGTTAGAGGGAACATTCCTCAACATAATAAAGGCTATATACAAAAAACCCATACCTAATGTCATCCTCTAAGGTGAAAAACTGAAAGCTTTTCCTCTACAGTCTGAAAGAAGACATGGATTCCACCCTCACCACTGTTATTTAAATTAGTACTGGAAGTTCCAGCCTCAGCAATCAGACAACAAAAGAAATAAAAGGCAACTACATCCACAAGGAAGAAGTCAATCTTTCAATATTTATAGACGACATGCTACTCTACGTAGAAAACCCAAAAGACTCCACCAGAAAATGGCTAATATGGATACATGAATTCAGTAAATTCACAGGATACAAAATCAATGTACAGAAATCTGTTGCATTTCTATACAACAATAATGAAGCAGCAGAAAGAGAAATCAAGGAATTGATCTAATTTACAATTGCACCAAAACCAATAACATACCTAGGAATAAGCCCAACCAAAGAGATCAAAGATCTGTACTCTGAAAACTATAGAACACTTATGAAAGAAATTGAAGATGACAGAAAGAAATGGAAAAATATTCCATACTCATGGGCTGGAAGAACAAACATTGTTAAAATGTTTATACTACACAAGGCAATCTGCACACTTAATGGAATCCCTATCAAATTACCACCAGCATTTAACACAGAGGTATAGCAAACAATCCTAAAATTTGTATGGATCCATAAAAGAATCCAAATAGCCAAAGTAATGTTGAAAAAGAAAACCAAAACTAGAGGTCTCACAATTCCAGACTTCAAGCCATTTAACAAAGCTGTAGTCATCAAGACAGTATCATACTGGCACAAATACAAACACACAGATGAATGACACAGAATAAAAATCCCAGAAATGAATCCACAACTATATATTTATCTTTAACAAAGCAGGAAAGAATACCCAAGAGAAAAAAGACAGTCTCTTCAACAAATGATGTTGGGAAAAGTGGACAATATGCAGAGGAATGAAACTGGACCACTTTCTTACACCATACAGAAAAATAAATTCAAAATGGATTAAAGACCTAAATGTGAGACAGGAACCATCAAAATCTTAGAGGAGAACACAGGCAGTAATCTCTTTGACATTGTCCATAGCAAGTTCTTACTAGGTATGTCTCCTGAGGCAAGGGAAACAAAGGCAAAAATAAACTATTGAGACTTCTTCAACATAAAAATTTACTGCACAGTAAAGGAAACAATCAAGAAAACTAAAAGGCAATCTACAGAATGGGGGATGGTAATTGCAAATTATATATTTGATAAAGCATTAGTATCAAAAATATATAAAGAACTTATCAAACTCAACACCCCAAAATAAAAAAAAAATCCAGTTTAAAAATGGGTAGAAGACTTGCATAGACACTTTTCCAAAGAAGACATCCAGATGCCTTATAGACACATGAAAAGATGCTCAGCATCACTGATTATCAGGGAAATACAAATCAAAACTACAATGAGATATCACCTCACACCTGTCAGAATGGCTAAAATCAACAACACAGGAAGCAGCAGATGTTGGTGAGTGAGGAAAAAGGGGAACCCCCTTGCACTCTTGGTGGGAATGCAAACTGGTGTAGCCATTCTGAAAAACAGTATGGAGGTTCTTCAGAAAGTTAAAAATAGAACTATCCCACAACCCAGTTATTGCATTACTAGGTATTTACCAAAAGAATATAGAAATACTGATTCAAAGGGAAACATGCAACCCAAAGTTTATAGCAGCATTATAGCCAATAGCCAAATTATGGAAAGAGCCCAAATGTCCACTGACTGATGAATGGATAAAGAAGATGTGGTATACGATGGAATATTACCCAGCCATAAAAAGAATGAAATCTTGTCATTTGTAGTGACATGGTTTTAGCTAGAGAGTATTACACTAAGCAACATACATCAGTCAGATAAAGAGAAATACCATGATTTCACTCATATGTGGAATTTAAGAAAGAAAACAAATGGATATGGGGGGAAAAGAGAGACAAACCAAGAAACAGACTCTTAACTAGAGAAAACAAACTGATGGTTGCTTGAGGGAAGATAGGTGGGGGATGGGTTAAAATGGGTGGTGGTATTAGGAAGGGCACTTGTGGTGAACATTGGGTGTTGTATGTAAGTGATGAATCCTAAATTGTACACCTGAAACTAATATTACACTGTATGATAAGTTACTGGAATTTAAATAAAAACTTAAAAAAAATACATTCTTTATCGCTCCTTCATTGATGAATGATAATGTTGCTGGGTGGTGTTTTTTGTTGTAGTTTTATTTTTTAAGATTTATTTATTTAGAGAGAGAGAGAGTGAGAATATGAGCAGGAAGAGGGGCAGAGTTAGAATCCAGAAGCAGACTCCCTGCTAAGTGTGAAGCCCAATGCAGGGCTTGATCCCAGGACCCTGAGATCATGACCTGAGCTGAGATCAAGGGTCTGCTGCTCAACCAACTGAGCCACACAGGTGCCCCTTGTTGTAGGTTTTGAATATATCATGCCACTTTCTTCTGGCCTTCTAAGCTTCTGCTGAAAAATCAGCTGATAGCTTTATAGGTTTTCCTTTGTACTTTAGTCACTGCTCTCTTGTGCTTTTAAGAATCTCTATTTTTAAATTTGCCATTTTAATTATTACTTGTCTTGGTGTGGACCTCCTTGGGTTCTTATTTGGGACTCTCTCTGATTACTGGACCTGGATGTCTGTTTCCTTCTCCAGGTTCAGAAATTTTCAGCTATTATTTCTTCAAATAAAATTCCTGATTCTTTGTCTTTCTTGTCTCTTTAGAGACCTGTAAAATGTAAATATTAGTATGTTTGATGTTGTCCCAGATGTCCCTGATTCTATCCTCTTTTTAACTTTTTTTTTCTTTTGCTGTTTAGCTTGTGTGCTAAACCCTTTCTTCCAGATTGCTGATTTGTTCTTCTTCATCTTTTAATCTGATGTTGATTCCTTCTAGTTTCTTTTATTTTTCCGTTATTGTGTTCTTCAACTTTGATTGGTTCTTTTTAATATTTTTGACCTGTTGGTTGAAATTCTGTCTGAGTTCATCCACTTTTCTCTCAAGTTTGTGAGCATTTTTATTATCATTACTTTGAACTCTTCATCAGGTTGATTGCTTATGTTCATTTCAGTTCTTTCTATTTCTCAAGTTTTGTCTTGTTCTTTCTTTTGGAGCATATTACTCTTTCTCCTCATTTTTTTTTTTTTTTTGATGTCCTGTGTTTGTTTCTATGTATTAGGGTACAAACTACCTCTCTCAGTGTTGAAGAACTGGTTTTGTGAAAAACGTCTCCTGGGTAGACTGTGTGTGCCTGGTGGGTTTTGCTGGTTGATTGGAGCCATAGTGCATGCTTCCTGGAGTTTTCTGGGTACTTTATGTTGGGACCATTCTGGTGGGATGACTGGAGTTGAAGTGGGCAGCAGATAGGGGGTCCCAGTGTGCTCTATTGCAGGGGGCACCCTGTTGAAATAGCTGTATTTTAAGAAGGCACAAGTGTGGACTAGGGGTTTCCGGGCCATTTGAACCTGAGAGTGCCCTGAGGGATATCTGGAGCTGAAGTGGATATGGACCAGGTGGTCCTGGGGTACTCCAAATAGGAGATACCCTGGCAAATTGGCTGAAGTTGCAATGGGTGTGGGCCTGCAGTTTACTGAATTGCTTTGTACCTGTGTCACCTTGTGAGATGTCTGGATTTGTAGTAGTTGCAGTCTGAGGATGTCCCAGTATGCACCACACTGAAGTCACCTTAGTGGGATGGCTGGAGCTCTGGCAGATATGAGTGTGAGGGCCACTTTAAGGGGAGAGCTGGGGCTGGGAAAGACCAGGGTCCTTGTGCTCACTGAAGCAACAGGCTGGCTAGACACCCAGATCCTGCTCCTGTCTGTGCTATAAATGTGGAGGGGAAATGTAAACAATGGCGCTTGTCAGCACCTTTAATCTTGGAAAGATTTCTAGCAGTTCCCCCACCATTTGGCAGATCCTTTACAGTTAGTTCAATTCTAGTCTAGCTGCTTTTTATATCACGGATTTTTTATTCTGTGCCCCAGTGTGCCTGGGACTGGTGTGGGCTAGGGGTCTGGGGATTGCTGAGGCAGCAGGCCAGCTAGAGCACCTGGACCCTACTCCTTTCTGCGCTATCAAGGTGGAGGGGAACATAAATAATGACACTTGCCAGCACAGACAGCACTGGAGACATTACAGCGTTTTCCCACCATTTGGCAGACACTCTAGGATTAGTTCACTTGTAGTATAGTTGTCCTTTAAACTGTGGCTTTTTTTCTGTGCCCCAGGGCAAACAAACCTGCTGAGTCCTTCAGTACTATCCTTCCCCACTGCAGTTCACAGCATTGGGAGTGGGCTTCCCATCATTACTCCGTCTCCATTTCTCCTGCCATTCTTTATGTGGTCCCTCTATCCTTTGTTGTGCCAAAGTTTTCAATCAGCCCTCAGTTCTTTAGGAGGAATTGCTTTATATGTAGGTATACATTCAGTGTGTCATGTGAGAATGTGAGTTCAAGATCTTCCTATCCTGCTGCCCTGGACCCTCCCTCAAAATGTGGTATGTATTTATACAAGGGAATACTATTCAACCATAAGAAAGAAGGAAATCCTCCCATTTGTGACTACATGCATGGACCTTGAGGTGATTATGCTAATTGAGATAAGTCAGAAAAAAACCAAATACTGTTTGGTATTACTTATATGTGGAAACTAGAAAAGCCAACTTTTAAAAACAAAGTAAATTGTACTTATCAGGGGCTGCGGAGTAGATGAATTAGGAGATGTTGTTCAAAGGGTGCAAACTCCCAACTAGAAGATGAATAAGTTCTGGAGATCTAACACACAGCATAGTGATTTAGGTAAACAGTACTGTATTGTATACTTTAAAGTTGTTAAGAAACTAGATCTTAAATGCTGTGACCACAAAAAAGGAGATGATAATTATGTGATGTGATAGAGGTGTTAGATAATCCTACAGTGGTAATCATATTAAAATGTATACATGTATCAAATAAAAATACTCATGTTGAATTTAAGAAAGAAAACAAATAAATATAGGGGAAAAAAAAGAGAGAGGCAAGCCAAAGAATGTTGTACACCTTGAAGTTACACAATGTTATATGTGAATTGTATCATAGGTAAATAAAAAAAATAAATACTTCCAAACTCCAGCATAGACCTACTGGTATATGTACTTTTAAAATACCTTTATTGAGGTATTTTTGATTTTTAAAAAATAGAGTGGGCACATTTAATGTATACAATGTGAATAAACTTGGAGATATGTATACATCCATGAAACCATCGTCACAATCAAAATAATAATATATCCATTACCTCCAAAAAAAATGAAATATAAAACGGAAAAACAAGAAAGAAAATCATTGAAACAAAAAGGTGATTATTTGAAAATATCAATAACATTGAGAAACATCTAGTAAAACCGACAAAGAAAGAGAGAAGGCATAAATTACCAATATCAGGAATGAAATAGGGCATATAAAACTACAGATATTGCTGTCATTAAAGTGAAAAAAAGGGAATATGAGAAAGAACTCTATGCATATAAATTCAACAACTTAGATTAATGAACCAATTTCTCATAATCCACAAATTACTAATATACATCCAGTAAAAAATAGGTAAGTTAACCATGAGAGACTATGGACTCTGAGAAACAAACTGAGGGTTCTAGGGGGGTGGGGGATGGGTTAGCCTGGTGATGGGTATTAAAGAGGGCACGTACTGCATGGAGCACTGGGTGTTATACGCAAACAATGAATCATGGAACGCTACATCAAAAACTAATGATGTAATGTATGGTGAATAACATAACAATAAAAAAATACGTTAAAAAAAAAAGAGTCCTAGAAAACTGAGTCCAAAATTTGAAAGTATGTGAAAAAAAGAAATCTTCAGGTTCACATGGTTTCACTATAATATTATACAAAATGTTTAGGGAGGAATTTGTACTAATTCTATATGGAATGTGGAAGACATTGCTTTTGCACTCTTGAAGTTTATAACAAAGCATGGAAATTAAATAATAAATAATTATAAGTGTAATTAGTACTAGGAATTTTCCATACAGTTCCATTGCACCATGTACTTCTAAATACTCATGCATCTATAGTATAATAAAATCCAACATTTCCTGAGTGAAAATGGGAGCAGCATGAGGCTAGGGTGTAAATATAGGGTAGATGTTCCTAAGGAATGATACATAAATTGATATCTTAAGGATAAGTAGGAATTGACTAGGTAAAAAAAGAGGGGAGAATATTCAGTTGTAAAGAATATCATGTTTGCAGCTTTAAGATGGAGGAGGGCTTGGCATGTTGAAGGAACTGAGAGGTCTAATGTGGCTGGAGTGGAAATAGAAAGGTTGCAAGTGGAGATAGATAAAGCTGGGAAACTAAATTTAACTTTGTATGTCAAGTTAAGTATTTGGGGCTTTCTCCAATGGGCATTTGAAAGGCACTGAAGCAGAGATGAGATACAATCAAATGCTCATTTTTAAAAGATCACTTTGGCTAATGTGTGAAGGATTGAAGGGGCATAAGAACAGTTATGTTGATTGATTAAGAGACTATTTCATTAGGCCAGTCTAGAGGTGAGAGTGGACTAGCCTGGATTCACAGCTGAATGTATGGAGGGAAGAAGATGGAATAAAAATATTTTAAAGATATAATAAGAGGATTTACTGATAGGTTGTCTGTGGAGGGTGATGGCAAGGGAGGAAGACAAGATGGCTTTTACAATCCTCTCTTTGTCTGCGAAGTTGGTGTTGCCACCAATGAGAATATTCCCAGTATATATAATATGCCTGGCACAGCACCTGGTACATAGAAGGTGCTCTGGAAATGTGAATTCCCTTATACTTCAGTAATAATATAAACAAAACAAAACCTAAAGCCCAGTTCTCCCATTGCTTAGATAGCATTTGCTTCACTGAAGGGAACCTTGGGAGACAATCAACCTCTGAGGCTTCCCTCTCAGGAGGAGGATTGGCCTAAAGCAGATGGCAAATTGATGACTATGCTATGATGAAACCTCTAGGGGCCTCTGGAATACTCTGATATTTGCAAATTTTTTAAAGGAAGTGACCCGAGAACCCAGTCTTGACGGTCCTTATGATCTTCTCAGCAAAAGGGTCCCTATGCCTCATGAAGATTATTTGGCCAGAGGCTTGCCCTATGCCAGGATAAACCACCACCCTTTCCTTCTTGGACTGCTGCCCCCACACAAAAAAGAAAATGGCTTGGAAGTGGTCCAGAGTAGGGAAAGCTGAGAAAGGAATGCATGAAAAAAAGCTGCCTGCAAAGAAGGATAAAAGCAAGGAATGCAATGACCTGCCTGAGGGGCAAGGAAGGAAGCTAAGTAATAGAATAAACAGACTTCAAGGAGAAAAAGAGTGAGAGTAAACACAGATGGGGAAGAAAAATAACTTATCTTTAGAGATTCACTTTTGATTGTCTAAGTTGGAGTTCTGAGAGTCACAGCCAAAAGGGACCTATGAAGCCTAAGGATAAGCATTTTCTCTGGTGTGACAGATATATTGGCTATCTGTGTGATCTTGGAAACATCTTACCACTCTAAACTTCAATTTCCCAAAAGCAACATGAGAGGTTGGGACTAGAATAAACTCTACCAGCATGTGATTTTAGATGAATATGAAAAATCAAGTGGGCATTACAGGTAAATGAAGTGACTTAGTTATTAGACAGTTAACCCTGGCAGTGGAGGGTAGAAGGGTGCAGAAGATTGGGACCTCTTTCAAAAGATACCATGCATAAAGCACATGCCACAAACTCTGTCAAATAAATGTAAGACTTACATAGTCACCCACCAGTGGACTCCTGGGTTTTCTCTGAGTACATCTAAAACCTGGGATTTGGCTCTGGCTACAGAATGCCTGTCCTGATGCCTTGCAACATATTTATCATCTCTGGCAGGTCTGAAAATTTTGCTTATTTAAATGATAGCTAATGTCCTCATTAGAAGAATACACAAAAAAAGATAATTTTGAAAATCTCAATAATTTGTCCAAGACAACCAAAAAGTAAAATGTAAGCCTAATACATCACTTTAATGGCATTATCTAATTAGAAGAGGGACAAGATCTATAGGTGGGAGCTTGATAAAACAGATTTGAGTTTAATATAAGAAAGAACATTGTAGGGGCACCTGGGTGGCTCAGTCGGTTAAGCGTCTGCCTTCAGCTCAGGTCATGATCTCAGGGTCCTGGGATAGAGCCCCATGTCGGGCTCTCTGCTCAGCAGAGAGCCTGCTTCTCCCTCTCCCTGCCACTCCCCCTGCTTATACTCTCTCTCTTTGTGTCAAATAAATAAATAAAATCTTAAAAAAGAAAGAACATTGTAGCTGCCTCAGGGTGGGGATGAGGCCCATTACCATAGGTGACCACAGAATAAGTTTTGGAAGCTAAATGTATCTTTCATAATACCTGATCTCCTTTTATGTTAAAGTTATTAGGAAGTTTTAAGTTGCAAGGAAAATGAGTACCTGGATTAGCTAAGAACAGATCATGTTATACAGAGGTGTCTTGGGGGATATGGAGGCCATGGTGGTGAGATGGAATTGTGTGACCTCAGGGAGAATGAGAATAATGACTCAGCATCATTCAAGATATAACCACAGTTCCAATGGCTCAGATATCTTTTTGATCCTCCATAAAGAAGAACACCATTTCTCCCTAGGTCTTTCTTTATTTAAATGCCATGGTTATACTATCAAAGTGAGAAGGAAGCTCTGATTGATTTTATTTGTCACTGAGCATTACATAGGCATTGTCACATAGGTTTCTTCTCCTTTTCATACAGTCTTTGCATCAGAAAATCTTGAGGCCCAAGGATATCTCCAGGAAGTCCACAGACTCCCTAAAATTCTTGGCAAAGTATAATCAAAGTGCAGTTTTACTTTCACTGTTTATAGATGACATGATAGTCTATGTAGAAAACTCGAAAGACTCAACCAAAAATTTACTAGAACTAATAGGTGAATTCAGCAAAGTCATAGGATATAAAATCAACACACAGAAGTCTGTTATATTTCTATACACCAATAATGAGGCAGCAGAAAAAGAAATCAAAGAAATGATCCCATTTGCAATTGCACCAAAAATAATAAGATACCTAGGAATAAACCTAACTAAAGAGGTAAAAGATCCAATTAAGAAATGGGGAGAAGACATCAATAGACAATTTTCCAAAGAAGACATCCAGTTGGCTTACAGACACATGAAAAGATGCTCAATATCATTCATCATCAGGGAAATACAAATCAAAACCACAATGAGATACCATCTCACACCTGTCAGAATGGTTAAAATTAACAACACAAGAAACAACAGGTGTTGGTGAGGATGCGGAGAAAGAAGAACACTTTTGCACTGTTGGTGGGAATAAAAACTGGTGCAGTCACTCTGGAAAACAGTTCAGAGGTTCTTCAAAAAGTTAAAAGTAGAACTACCCTATGATCTAGCAATTAAATAGGTATTTACCCAAAGGATACAAAAATACAGATTTGAAGCGGTACATGCACCTGGATGTTTATAGCAGCATTATCAATAATAGCCAAACTATGGAAAGAGTCCAAATGCCCAATGACTGATGAATGCATAAAGAAGATGCAGTATATACATATACAATGGAATATTACTCAGCCATAAAAAATGGAAATCTTGCCATTTGCAACAATATGGATGGAGCTAGAATGTATTATGCTAAGTGAAATAAGTCACTCAGAGAGAGACAAATACCATATGATCTCACTCACATGTGGAATTTAAGACATAAAACAGATGTACATAAGAGAAGGAAAAGAAAAAAAAAAGGAGAGAGGGAAACAGGCCAGAAGAGACTCTTAATGATAGAGAACAAATTGAATGAAGGTTGATGGAGGGAGGTGGGTGGGGGATGGGCTACATGGGTGATGGGTATTAAAGAGGACACTTATTGTGATGAGCCCTCGGTGTTGTGTGTAAGTGCTGAATCACTGAATTCTACTCCAGAAACCCATATTGCTCTGTATGTTAACTAAGTAAAATTTAAAATTAAAAAAAAAGAAAAAAATGTGCAGTTTTATCAGGAGGAAAGAATTTTATTATCCCTAATAGGTTAAGAAACACTGTTGGAGAATTTTTTTTAGATTTGACAGGATCCTTGATTCAATTATGTGTGGACTGACTATTAGGGTCCCATACCACATGGCATAATAATCTTATTGAGAAACAATTGCTTAAGGCTGCTTGTCCAGAAGGAGTCAGTGTAAGAAGCAAGCATGTAGAGCTTCTTGTAATATACATTTGCTAAACAGTTTCTGTTTAATCCTCATATCTAAAATTATAAATAATCATTATTATTGCTCTTTATTGGGTATTTACTATGAAACTAATACACTGACATCCTCTGAGACAGGCAATGTTAAGGAAATGTGAGGAAACTGAGGCTTGGAGAGGTTAAATAACTCATTCATTATCACACAGCTAGGTATTAGTATAGCTAAGATTTGAATCTATGTAGTTTCTAACTTCAGAGCTGGGCCTCTTAAATACCAAGTTTTAATTGTCTAAAAATATGTCTATAAATATCATTTATATGCATAACAATTTGTATTGAAAACAGGACTATCAAAATAACAGCTCATTAAATTGAAACAAGGCATGAATAAGAACCTGAAATGAAATACTCCCCACTTCTTATGCCAGGGCAGCTCCTTAATGGAAGGTACTACAGTTGGGTTCATTGTCTGGAAAATACACCATCATATCAAAGATCTTAAAATGTGCATACCATTTGTTCAGCAAATATATCTCTAAGAACATTTTTAAGCAAATATTAAGGATGACTATAAAAACTTGGCTATGATGGTTTCCCCAACATTATATTTTAAATTATTATTTAAAAAAATATTGATACATTAAAATTTACTCTTTTGGTATAGCGTTCTATGACTCTTGTAATCACCAGCACAATCAATATGTGAAGTTCTTTGACTGAAAAAATTTTGCACTGCCACAGTCACACCTTCTGCCCATTTCCAACCACTGAAAACCATTCCTATAGTTTTGCTTTCTCCAGAATGTTATATAAATGGAATTATAAAGTATTTAGTCTTTGTGTATGGCTCCTTTTGCTTAACAGGATGCATTTAAGTTAATCTACATTTTTGCATGTTTTATTGTTGAGTAGTATTACATTATATGAATGTACCAGTTTATTTATCCATTATCATCAGTTGAAGTTCTTTGGATTGCGTCAAATTTTTCGTGATTATATATAAAGCCACTATAAATACCCACTTTACAGTTATTTTTGTGAAAATAAGTTTTCATTTATCTTAGGTAAGTGCAAAGTGGTATCTTGGTGTGATTTTAATTGTAATTCTCTAATGACTAATGATATCTTATTTTTTAATACAAGTAAAGAAATTCAAATGTGAATTTAAATATTGACAGGTCTTTTGAAAAATAGCTTTATTGAGATATAATTTACATACAATAAACTGAACATATTTAAAGAATACAATTTAATATGCATGTAACTATGAATTTAAAATTTTTATCTTTTACCATATTTGGGCAGGTTTTGAACATAATTTCTTCAAAAATTTTTTGTGCCAATATCTTTTTTCTCCTTTTTTGAGAATCCAATGACCTAAATGTCACACACTCTGATGTTATTCCATAGGCCTCTGATACTCAGTTTATTTTTAATATTTTTCTCTGTTCCAAAGATTTGATAATTTTTATTGATATTTGTCATATTTATAATGACATTGATCCTGTCCAGTGATTCATTTTTTTTCATTTTCTACATTTATATATTATAATATGATTGCCACTGTAGAGATAATTAGCCCCACTATCCAACACATAATTATCATTTCTTTTCAGTAGTTGGAATAATTAAGTTCTAGTTTCTTAGCAACTTCGATGATTATAATAAAATATTGCTGTCTATATTTGCTATCCTGGAAATTAAATCTCTAGGACTTGGTTACTACTTGTTGCAAGTTTGTACTCTTAAAAACCATCTGTCCACATCCCCTCTTTCTTTTTACGAGTTTTGGCTTTTTTTGAATCCACATATAAGTGATTTTTTTGCCTTTGAGTATAGTTGGCACACAATGTTACAGTAGTTTCAAGTATACAGCATAGTGATTCAACAGTTCTATACATTATGCTATGCTAACCACAGGTGTAGCTACCATCTGTCACCATGCAACACTATTATAACAGCATTATAATACCATTGAATATATTTCCTAGCATTTGTTTTTCACACTCTGAAGTATTTGACTTAGCATAATGCCCTCAAAGTGTATCCATGTTGTTACAAATGGCAGGATGTCTTTGTTTCTCATGGCTGAATAATATTCATATATATATTATTCATACCCCCACATCTATTTGTTCATCCACTGATAAGCACTTAAGTTGTTTCCATAGTTTGGCTCTTGTGAATAATGCTACAATAAACATGGGAGTTAATATATCCCTTCAATATCCTGTATTCATTTCCTTTGGTATATACCCAGGAGTGGAATTGCTGAATCATTTGGTTGACCTATATTTGTACACCAACAGTGTACAAAAGTTCTCTTTTTTTCCCCCACATCCTCACAAACACTTCTTATCTCTTGTCTCCTTGATAATAACCATTCTAACATGTGAGATTTGTGTACCTGTTGGCCCTTTGGATGTCTTTGGGAAAATGTCTATTTAGTTCCTCATTTTTTAATTAGATTTTTTTGTTATTGACTTATATGAGTTATTTATATATTTTGGATATTAACCCCTTATCCAATATAAGTTTGCAAAATGTTCCAATTCTATAGATTTTCTTTTTTGTTAATTGCTTCTTTTGCTGTTAAGAACTCTTAAGTTTGATGCAGTATCATTTGTTGATTTTTGTTTTTGTTGTTTGTGCTTTTGGTGTCAATCAAAAAATCATTGCCAAGACCAATGTCAAGGAGCTTCTTCCCTATGTTTTCTTCTAGGAAATTTATTGTTTCAGGTCTTATGTTTAAGTCTTTGCTCCATTTCAAGTTAATTATTGTGAGTTGGTAAGATATGGGTCCAATTTCATTTATTCTGCATGTGTTTATCCAGTTTTCCCAGCACCATTTGTTGAAGAGACGATCTTTCCCTATTGTGTTTTCTTGGCTCCCTCGTCAGATATTAGTTGACCATATATGCAGGGCTTTAGTTTTGGTCTCTGTATTCTGTTCCATTGGTCTATGTGTCTCTTTGTATGCCAATACTATACTGATTTTATTACTATAGCTTCATAGTATAGTTTGGAATCAGGAAGTGTGATACCTCCAGTATTGTTCTTTTTTGTCAATATTTCTTTAGTTATTTGTGGCCTTTTGTAATTCCATACTAATTATAGGATTGTTTCATTCTATTTCTATAAAGAATGTTTCTGGTATTTTGTTGGGGATTGCACTGACTCTATAGATGATGTTTGGTGGAATAAACATTTTAATATTAATTCTTGCAGTGCATAAACATGGCATGTCTTTCCATTTATGTGTCTTAGATTTCTTTCAACAAAGTCTTGGTTTTTACTGTACAAATATTTCACCTCCTTGGTTAAATTTATTCCTAGACATTTTATTGTTTTTAATGTTATTGTGAGTGGAATAGTTTTCTTCATTTCTTTCTCAGATATTTCATTGTTAGTGCATAGAATTGCAACTGAATTCTGTATCAATCTTATATTCTGCAACTTGACTGAAATTTGTTGATTAGTTCTAATAGTTTTTTGGTTTGACTCTTTGGGATTTTCTGTATGCAAAATTGCATCATCTGCAGATAATTACAATTTTTTACTTTTTCCTTTCTAATTTGGATGTCTTTTACTTCTTTGTCTTGCTTAATTGCCCTAGCTAGGATTTCTGGTACTATCTGGAGTAAGACTGGTGAGAGTGGCAATTCTTGTTTTGTTCTTAGAGGAAAAGATTTCAATTCTTTACTATTGTGTCTAATATTACCTGTGGATTTGTTGTGTATGTACAGCCTTTAATATGTTGAAGTATATTCTTTCTATAACCAATCTGTTAAGGGTTTTTAACATGAAAGGGTGTTGTACTTTCTCAAATGCTTCTTCTGTATCTATTGCAATGGTAATGTGTTTTTTCTCTCATTTATTAATGTGATGTATTACATTTATTGTTTTGCATATGTTGAAACATCCTTGCATCCCAGAGATAAAATCCATGTGTTCATGGCCTTTAAATGTGTTCTTGAATTCAGTTTGCTATTTTTTGTTCATAATTTTTGCGTCCATATTCATCAAGGTAGTGGCCTATAGTCTTCTTTTCTTGTAGTGTCCTCATCTGGCTTTGCTATCATGGTAATGCTGACCTTGTAGAATGATTTTGGGAGTGTTCCCTCCTCTTCAATTTTTTGGAAGAGTCTGAAAATGATTGATATTAATTCTTTACATTTTTGGTATAATATACCAGGAAAGCCATCTGGTCCTGAAGATGTCTGTGTTGGGAAATTTTTGGTTACTGATTCAATCTCTTTGCATGTTATTGGTCTATTTAGATTTTCTATTTTTTCCTCATTCGGTCTTGGTAAGTTATGTCTTTTTAGGAATTCATCCATTTCTTTTAGATTATCTAATTCTGTTGACATGTACTTGTTCATAGTTGCCTCATAATCCTACGTATTTCATAGTATCAGTGTGATATCTCCTTTTTCAAATCTCATTTTATTTATTTGAGTCTTCTCTCTTTTTTATAGTTACTCTAGCTAAAGTTCTGTCAATTTCATTTATCTCCAAAAAACCAGCTCTTAGTTTTATTGATCCTTTCTGTTTTTTTTCTAGTCCCTATTTCATTTTTTCTGCTCTGATTTTTTATTTCTTTTCTTCAGCTAACTTTGGACTTCATTTGTTCTTTTTCTATTTTTTTGAGGTGTAAAGTTGGGTTGCTTATTTTAGATCTTTCTAATTTATTTTTTTATTTTATAAATTTATTTTTATTTCAAGTATAATTAACATACAGTGTTATATTAGTTTCAGGTGTATAATATAGTAATTCAACAATTCTATACATTTCACAGGGGTCAACACCCTAAGTGTACTTTTAATCCCCTTCACCTATTTCACCCATCCCCCCATGCAGGCCCCCTCAGGCAACCACCAGTTTGTTCTTTATAGATATATGGACACTTGGGTTGCTTTCATGTCTTGGCTTTTGTAAATGATGCTGCAACAAACATAAGGGTAAATATATCTTTTTGAATTAGTGTTTTCATTTCTTTGGGTAATTACCCAGTTGTGGAATTACTGGATCATATAATAATTCTTGTTTTGATTATATGATAATTCTATTTTTAATTTCTTGAGAAACCCTCATACTGTTTCAACAATGGCTGCATCCACTTGCATTCCCACCAAGAGTGCATGAGAGTTCCTTTTTCATCATATCCTCACCAACACTTGCTGTTTCTTGTGTTTTTAAAATTTGTATTTATCTTTTAAATTCCAGTATAATTAACATATGGTGAAATAGTTGAAGGGGATAGAGTGCACTCACTGTGATGAGCACTGAGTATTGTATAGAATTGTTGAATCACTATATTGTACACCAGAAACTAATATAACACTGTATAATTCTTGTGCTTTTCATTTTAGCTATTCTGACAGGTGTGAGATCATATCTCATTGTGGTTTTGATTTGTATTTACCTAATAATTAGTAATGTTGAGCATCTTTTCATGTGTCTGTGGCCATCTGTATCTGTCTGGGAAAATGTCTATTTATGTCTTCTGCCCATTTTTTAAATTGGATTATTTGTTTTTATGATGTTGAGTTGTATAAGTTCTTTATATATTTTGAAGATTAACTTCTTATTGCATATATCATTTGCAAATATCTTCTTCCATTTCATAAGCTTTCTGTTTTGTTGATGTTTCCTTTGCTGTGCAAAAGAAAGATATTCATTATAGTGTAGTCCCAATAGTTTATTTATTTATTTATTTGTTTCCCTTGCTTTAGGAGACATAGCTAGAAAAAAGTTGATACAGCCAATGTTAAAGAAATTACTATCTCTGTTTTCTACTAGGAATTTTATGGTTTTGAGTCTCACATTTAGGTTCTCAATCCCTCTTGAGTTTGTTTTTGCATGTGGTGAAAGAAAGTGGTTCAGTTTCATTATTTTGCATGTAGTTGTCCAGTTTCCCCAATACCATTTGTTGAAGAGACTGTCCTTTCCCCATTGTATATTCTTACATCTTTTGTCATAGATTAACTGACCATAAAATCCTGGGTGTATTCTAGGGCTTTCTATTCTGTTCCATTGATCTATATGTCTGTTTTTGTGCCAATATTATACAGCTTTGATTACTACAACTTTGTAATATATCTTGAAATCTGGGATTGTGATGCCTTCAGTTTTGTCTTTGTTTTTCAAAATTGCTTTGGCTATTCAGGATCTTTTGTGGTTTAATACAAATTTCAGTATTATTTGTTCTAGTCTATGAAAAATGCTGCAGGTATTTTGATAAGAATTACACCAAATGTGTAGATTGCTTTGGATAGTATAGACATTTTAATAATATTTGTTCTTCCAGTCCATGAGCATGGAATGTTTTCCATTTCTTTGTGTCATCTTCACTTTCTTGCATCAATACTTTACAGTTTTCAGAATATAGGTCTTTCACCTTCTTGGTTAAGTTATTCCAATATTACTCAGTGATCAGAAAGGATGAATATCTACCATTTACATTGACATAGGTGGAACAGGAGGATATTATGCTAATTGAAATAAGTCAATCAGAGAAAGACAACTATTATATGGTTTTACTCATATCTGGAACAGAAGGAATAGTGCAGAGGACAACAGGGGTGGGGGGAACTGAATGGGAAGAAATCAGAGAGCGAGACAAACCATATGAGACTCTTGACTCTGGGAAACAAACTGAGGGGTGCAGAAAGGGAGAGGGAATGGGGGGATGGGGTAACTGGGTGATGGGCACTAAGGAGGGCACGTGATGTGATGAGCATTGTGTGTTATACACAACTAATAAATCACTGAACATTATATCAAAAACTAATGATGTACTATACATTGACTAATTGAATTTAAATAAGAAATAATAACTATTGATAGGTTTGTTCTTATTGCAATTTTGTTACTTATTTTATCATTGTTTTTGTGGTTCCTTTCTGTTCCTTTCTTCTCTTGCGCTTTTCCCTTCTGGTTTAGTGGTTTCTTTTAGTGATATTTTTGGATTCTTTCCTCTTTGTCTTTTGCTTGTCTATTACATATTTTTGATTTGTGGTTACCATTAGGTTTAAATAGCAGACTTTATTAGGTTGACAGTTAAGTTGGAACATTATTGCAAAAGCACTCAATTTTTACTCCCTTTCCCTCTTTTTATGTATATGATGTCATATTTGTAGATTTTTATTTTGACAATGCCTTCACATTTTTATAGATATAATTGATTTTACTGCTTTTGTGGTTTATCGTTTTGTACTGGTTTTATAGGTGATTAATACACTATTTTGATTATGTTTGTATGCATCTGTGCATTGTTTTCCTTTGCTGGCCTTTCCTTTCCACTCAAAGAATTCCCTTTAACATTTCTTACAAGGCTGATTTATTAGTAATGAATTCCTTTAACTTTTGTTTGTATGAGACACTTTTTATCTCTCATTCTATTTTGAATGATTGCCTTAATGGGTACAGTGTTGTTAGTTGTAAGGTTTTTTTCCTTTCAGCACTTTGAATATATCATGCCCCTCTCTTCTGACATGCAAAATTTCTGCTGAAAAATTAGCTGATAGACTTAAGGGGTTTCCTTTATATGTAACCGTTTTCTTTTCTCTTGCTTTCAAAATTATCTCTTTATCTCTACTTCTTGTCATTTTCATTATTATGTGCCTTGGCCTGGTCATCCTTGGGTTGATTTTGGGGTGGATATCTGTGCCTCCTGGATCTGGATTTCTGTTTCCTTTCCCAGATTAGGGAAGTTTTCAGCTACTATTTCTTCAAATAAATATTCTGTCCCTCTTTTTTTCTCTTATTCTTCTAGGATCCTTGTAATGCAAATTTTATTATGCTTAATGGTGTTGCTGAGTTTCCTTAACCTATTCTCTTTTGTTATTCTTTTTTTTCTATTTTCTGTTCTGCTTGATTTCTTTCCATCACTCTGTCTTCCATATCACTGATCTATTCTTCTGCTTCCTCTAGTCTACCATTTTTTCCCTCTAGTTTATTTTTCCTGCTAGTGTATTTTTAATAACAGTTACTGAATTTTTCATCTCTCATGGTTCTTTTTCATATTTTTTAATTCTTGGTTGAAAGTCTCACTAAGATTCTCCACTCTTTTCTCAAGTCCAAAAATTATCCTTATGATCATCACTTTGAATTCCCTATCAGGAATATTGCTTATCTCCATTTTATTTAGCTCTTTTGCTGTGATTTTGTCATGTTCTTTCATATGGGAAATATTCTTTGGTCTCCTCATTTTGTCTAACTCTCTGGATCTATATCCGTGTATTAGGAAAGTCAGCTATATCTCCTGATATTGGAAGTAGTGGCCTCATGAAAAAGAGATCCTGTAGTGCTCTGTAGTGCAATTTCCCCTGTTTATCAGAACCTGACTTCAGGTGTGTCTCCTATGTGTGCTACATGTGTTCTACTATTGTGGTTGAGTCATGTTTGCCTTACGTCTATTCAGTTGAAATAAACATAAACTTTGCCTGTTGTGGAAAGGATTTTGTCACTGTGCTGTTAAGGGGTCAGTCTTGAGCCTCCTTGGGCTTGGGTTGGGTCAAACCCTTAGTCCATTTGCCCAAACTGTAGTCACACCAAAAAGACGGTGCTCTCCCTGTGTTGTTTCCTGTGAGGCTTTCATTGGTGGGTGGGGCCTTTAGTCAGACCAGATATCTGCCTCCTGTCTGTCTGTTGGAGTTCCTGTGATTCTGAGCTACAGATTTCTCTGTTTGTGCTGCCCCATGTGAGGTTTCCATTGGTGGAAGAAACGAGCAGTCAGATTAGATGCCTGCCCCCAGCCTACTGCTGGGGCTATAGTCTCACTGGTGTATGCAGTTGACTCCACCCACCCTTCCTGGGCCTAATGTCACTTTGGGGTGCTCCTGGCTACTGTTAGGGCCAACTGTATAATGAGACATGTCTGGTGTAGCTTTGGCTAGACTCCTGCCAAGTGATGCTGGTTAGATGGAGCAGTCCACTGGAGCATGGCGGCAGAGTGTGTGGTATTAGAAAAGTATACACTATTCGGCTTGCAAGCTGGGACCTGAAGCCACTTTGGAAAGACTCCTGCTGAGTGGGGTAAGTTAGATGGGACAAGTCTCTAGGAGAACGTGGAGGTGGGATTCACAGTATTATTAAGCCAAGAAGTAAGTGTTGGCAATGGTTCCTGCAGGTGTCTGTGTATCTGACTGGTGGGAGAGGAACAGAAATGGTGCCCGCCAGCTCTTTTGTTCTTGAAGAAGCCTCCTAAAGGTCCCTGCCCCTCCAGCATATGTCCTGAGATTATTTAATAAATCTAGCTTCTTTTCTTCAGGGTAGGAGTTAAGATGGTGAGGAATAGGGGGACCCGAAGCTTGTTTCATCCCTCAAACACAGCTAGGTAAATATCAAATTATTATTATTCCTTTTAAACAATCTTTTTTATTATGTTACATTAATCACCATACATTACATCATTAGTTTTTGATGTAGTGTTCCATGATTCATTGTTTGCCTATAACACCCAGTGCTCCATTCAGTATGTGCCCTCCTTAATACCCATCACCAGGCTAACCCATCACCCACCCCCCTCCCCTCTAGAACCCTCAGTTTATTTCTCAAAGTCCATAGTCTCTCATGGTTCCCCTTCCCCTCCAATTTCCCCCCTTCATTTTTCCCTTCCTGCTATCTTCTTCATTTTTTTTTAACATATAATGTATTATTTGTTTCAGAGGTACAGGTCTTTGATTCAACAGTCTTACACAATTCACAGCGCTCACCATAGCACATAACCTCCCCAATGTCTATCACCCAGCAACCCCATCCCTCCCACCCCCCACCACTCCAGCAACACTCAGTTTGTTTCCTGAGACTAAGAATTCCTCATATCAGTGAGGTCATATGATACACATCTTTCTCTGCTTGACTTATTTCGCTCAGCATAACATCCTCCAGTTCCATCCACGTCGTTGCAAATGGCAACATTCATTCCTTTTGATGGCTACATAATATTCCATTGTATATATATACCACCTCTTCTTTATCCATTCATCTGTCGATGGACAACTTGGCTCTTTCCACAGTTTGGCTATTGTGGACATGGCTGCTATAAACATTGGGGTGATGTACCCCTTCGGGTCCCTAATTTGTGTCTTTGGGGTAAATACCCAGTAGTGCAATTGCTGGGTCATAGGGTAGCTCTATTTTCAACTTTTTGAGGAACCTCCATACTGTTTTCCAGAGTGGCTGCACCAGCTTGCATTCTCACCAACAGTGTAGAAGGGTTCCTCTTTCTTTACATCCCTGCCAAAATCTATCATTTCCTGACTTGTTAATTTTAGTCATTCTGGCTGGTGTGAGATGGTATCTCATTGAGGTTTTCATTTGGATTTCCCTGATGCCAAGCGATGTTGAGCACTTTTTCATGTGTCTGTTGGCCATTTGGATGTCTTCTTTGGAAAAATGTCTGTTCATGTCTTCTGCCTATTTTTTGATTGGATCATTTGTTCTTTGGCTTTTGAGTTTGTTAAGTTCTTTATATATTTTGGATACTAGCCCTTTATCTGATATGTCATTTGCAAATATCTTCTCCCATTCTGTCAGTTGTCTTTTGGTTTTGTTGACTGTTTCTTTTGTTGTGCAAAAGCTTTTTATCTTGATGAGGTCCCAATAGTTCATTTTTGCCCTTGCTTTTGGTGATGTTTTTAGGAAGAAGATGCTGTGGCTGAGGTCGAAGAGATTGCTGCTTGTGTTCTCCTTTAGGATTTTGATGGACTCCTGTCTCACATTTAGGTCTTTCAACAATTTGGAGTCTATTTTTGTGTGTGGTGTAAGGAAATGGTCCAGTTTCATTCTTCTGCATGTGGCTGTCCAATTTTCCCAACACCATTTGTTGAAGAGACTGTCTTTTCCATTGGACATTCTTTCTTGCTTTGTCAAGGATTAGTTGACCATAGAGTTGAGGGTCCATTTCTGGGCTCTTTATTCTGTTCCATTGATCTATGTGTCTGTTTTTGTGCCAGTACCATACTGTCTTGATGATTACAGCTTTGTAATAGAGCTTGAAGTCTGGAATTGTGATGCCACCAGCTTTGTTTTTCTTTTTCAACATTCCACTGGCTATTCGGGGTCTTTTCTCATTCCATACAAATTTTAGGATTATTTGTTCCATTTCTTTGAAAAAAATGGATGGCATTTTGATGGGGATTGCATTGAATGTGTAGATTGCTCTAGGTAGCATTGACATCTTCACCATATTTGTTCCTCCAATCCATGAGCATGGAATGTTTTTCCATTTCTTTGTGTCTTCCTCAATTTCTTTCATGAGTATTTTATAGTTTTCTGAGTACAGATTTTTTTGCCTCTTTGGTTAAATTTATTCCTAGGTATCTTATCGTTTTGGGTGCAATTGTAAATGGGATCAACTCCTTAATTTCTCTTTCTTCTGTCTTGTTGTTGGTGTATAGGAATGCCACTGATTTCTGTGCATTGATTTTATATCCTGCCACTTCACTGAATTTCTGTATGAGTTTTAGCAATTTGGGAGTGGAGTCTTTTGGGTTTTCCACATAAAGTATCATATCATCTGCAAAGAGTGAGAGTTTGACTTCTTCTTTGCCAATTTGGATGCCTTTTATTTCGTTTTGTTGTCTGATTGCTGAGGCTAGGACTTCTAATACTATGTTGAATAGCAGTGGTGAGAGTGGACATCCCTGCTGTGTTCCTGACCTTAGGGGGAATGCTCTCAGTTTTTCCCCCATTGAGAATGATATTTGCTGTGGGTTTTTCATAGATGGCTTTTATGATATTGAGGTATGTACTCTCTATCCCTATACTCTGAAGAGTTTTGATCAAGAAAGGATGCTGTACTTTGTCAAATGCTTTTTCTGCATCTATTGAGAGGATCATATGGTTCTTGTTCTTTCTTTTATTAATGTATTGTATCACATGGATTGATTTGCAGATGATGAACCAACCTTTCAGCCCAGGGATAAATCCCACTTGGTCGTGGTGAATAATCCTTTTCATGTACTGTTGGATCCTATTGGCTAGTATTTTGGTGAGAATTTTTGCATCCATGTTCATCAGGGATATTGGTCTGTAATTCTCCTTTTTGATGGGGTCTTTGTCTGGTTTTGGGATCAAGGTAATGGTGGCCTCATAAAATGAGTTTGGAAGTTTTCCTTCCATTTCTGTTTTTTGGAACATTTTCAGGGTAGGTATTAATTCTTCTTTTAAATGTTTGGTAGAATTCCCCTGGGAAGCCATCTGGCCCTGGGCTTTTGTTTGTTGGGAGATTTTTGATGACTGCTTCAATTTCCTTAGTGGTTATAGGTCTGTTCAGGTTTTCTATTTCTTCCTGGTTCAGTTTTGGTAGTTGGTACATCGATAGGAATGCATCCATTTCTTCCAGATTATCTAATTTGCTCGCATATATTTGCTCATAATATGTTCTTATAATTGTTTGTATTCCTTTGGTATTGCTTGTGATCTCTCCTCTTTCATTCATGATTTTGTTTATTTGGGTCCTTTCTCTTTTCTTTTTGGTAAGTCAGGCCAGGGGTTTATCAATCTTGTTAATTGTTTCAAAGAACCAGCTCCTAGTTTCGTTGATCTGTTCTACTCTTCTTTTGGTTTCTGTTTCATTGATTTCTGCTCTGATCTTTCTTATTTCTCTTCTCCTGCTGGGTTTAGGCTTTATTTGCTGTTCTTTCTCCAGCTCCTTTAGGTGTAGGGTTAGGTTGTGTATTTGAGACCTTTCTTGTTTCTTGCAAAAAGCTTGTATTGCTATATACTTTCCTCTTAGGACTGTCTTTGCTGCATCCCAAAGACCTTGAACAATTGTGTTTTCATAGTCATTTGTTTCCATGAATTTTCTTAATTCTTCTTTAATTTCCTAGTTGACCCATTCACTCTTTAGTAGGATGCTCTTTAGCCTCCATGTATTTGATTTTTTTCTGACCTTCCTCTTGTGAATGAGTTCTAGTTTCAAAGCATTGTAGTCTGAAAATAGGCAGGGAATGATCCCAATCTTTTGGTACCAGTTGAGACTTGATTTGTGACCTAGGATGTGATCTATTCTGGAGAATGTTTCATGGGCACTAGAGAAGAATGCGTATTCTGTTGCTTTGAGATGGAATGTTCTGAATATATCTGTGAAGTCCATTTGGTCGAGTGTGTCATTTAAAGTCTTTATTTCCTTGTTGATCTTTGGCTTAGATGACCTGTCCATTTCAGTGAGGGGGGGGGTCTTAAAGTCCCCCACTACTGTTGTATTGTTGTTGATGTGTTACTTTGCTTTTGTTATTATTTGGCTTATATAATCAGCTGCTCCCATGTTAGGGGCATAGATATTTACAGTTGTCAGATCTTGTTGGATAGACCCTTTAAGTATGTTATAGTGTCCTTCCTCAGCTCTTATTATAGTCTTTCGTTTAAAATCTAATTTGTCTGATATAAGGATTGCCACCCCAGCTTTCTTTTGGTGTCCATTAGCATGGTAAATGGTTTTCCACCCCCTCACTTTCAATCTGGGGGTGTCTTTGGGTCTAAAATGAGTCTCTTGCAGAAAGCATATCGATGAGTCTTGTTTTTTCATCCAACCTGATAGCCTGTGTCTTTTGATTGGGGCATTTAGCCCATTTATATTCAGGGTAAGTATTGAAAGATATGAATTTAGTGCCATTGTATTGCCTCTAAGGTGACTGTTACTGTATATTGTCTGTGTTCCTTTCTGGTCTAGGTTGCTTTTAGGCTCTCTCTTTGCTTAGAGGACCCTTTTCAATATTTCTTGTAGGGCTGGTTTCCTGTTTGCAAATTCCTTTAGTTTTTGTTTGTCCTTGAAGCTTTTTATCTCTCCTTCTATTTTCAATGACAGCCTAGCTGGATATAGGATTCTTGGCTGCATATTTTTCTCATTTAGTGCTCTGAATATATCCTGCCAGTCCTTTCTGGCCTGCCAGGTCTCTGTGAATAGGTCTGTTGCCAATCCAATGTTTCTACCATTGTAGGTTACATATCTCTTCTTCTGAGCTGCTTTCAGGATTTTCTCTTTGCTCTGAGACTCCTAAGTTTTACTATTAGATGTTGGGGTGTTCACCTCTTTTAATTGATTTTGAGGGGTGTTTTCTGTGCCTCCTGGATTTTGATGCCTGTTTCCTTCCCCAAATTAGGAGAGTTCTCTGCTATAATTTGCTCCAATATACCTTCTGCCCCTCTCTCTCTTTCTTCTTCTTCTTCTGGGATCCTAATTATTATAATATTGTTTCATCTTGTGGTATCACCTATCTCTCGAATTCTACCCCCGTGATCCAGTAGTTGTTTCTCTCTCTTTTTCTCAGCTTCTTTATTTCCATCATTTCGTCTTCTATATCACTGATTCTCTCTTCTGCCTCATTTATCCTAGCAGTTAGAGCCGCCATTTTTGATTGCACCTCATAAATAGCCTTTTTGATTTCGACTTGGTTAGATTTTAGTTCTTTTAGTTCTCCAGAAAGGGTTTCTCTAATATATTCCATGCTTTTTTCAAGCCCAGCTAGTATCTTTAAAATAATCATTCTGAACTCTAGTTCTGACATCTTAGTAATGTCTGTATTGATTAGGTCCCTGGCAGTCGGTACTGCCTCTTGTTCTTTTTATTGAGGTGATTTTTTCCATCTTGTCATTTTGTCCTGAGGAGAAGAGATGAATGAGAGAACAAAATGCTAACAGGGTAACAATGACCCCAGAAAAATATACACTAAACAAATCAGAAGAGACCTGAAACTGGGGGAAAAGAAAGGGAAAGGAACAGAAAGAGAAATAAAAGAAAAAGATAAAAAAAAGCAAAATATGATCAAATATGATCAGGCTGGTGCATAGATCAGTGCCACACACTAGTTGCGTGTATTTTGGTCTGTTAGAAGAAAGTGCCTCCCAAATTTTTAAAGAAAGAAAAATATATGTGCAAAAATAAGGGTAAATATGATGAAAAGATGGAATATGATTGTAAAGAAGAAAATTATAAACAATTTTATAAAAGGAATTGATAAGAAGTTGGTTGAAAAAAGAAAGAAGAGGATTTTTTTTTTTTTAAAAAAAGGAAAGAATGTGATCAGGTAGGAGACTAGAACAAAGCCATACACTAGATATTTAGGATATATTTTGGTCTGTTAGAAGAAACTGTATCCCAAAATTTTAAAGAGAGAACAACTTAGATATATATATATACCAAAAATAAGGTTAACTACTATGAAGGGATAGAATGTGAGTCTAAAAATGAAAAATAAAAAAGATTTTTAAAAAAGGGATTGATAAGATGTTGGCTGAAACAGGGAAAAAGAAAAATTTAAAAAAAAAAAAGAAAAGAAAAAGAAAATTAAAAATAATTAACTTTGAAAGACTAAAGAATCATGGGGAAAAAGCCATGAATTCTATGTGTAGTATTCCCTTAGCACTGGAGTTCTGCCATTCCCATTGATCGGTAAACCTGGTCTTGGCTGGCTGTTCTTGCTGATCTTCTCAGGGAGGGGCCTGTTGCCGTGGTTCTCAAATGTCTTTGCTGGATGCAGAATTGCCCCGCCCTTGCCGGTCGGGCTAAGTAATCTGCTTGGGTTTGTTCTTGGGAGCTTTTGTTCCCTGCAAGCTTTCCATACAGCTTTGGAGGATGAGAGTGAAAATGATGGCCTCCCAATCTCCGTCCTGGAGGAGCCAGGAGCTCAGGGCCCCACTCCTCAGTGAGCCCCCAGAGAAAAGCAGTCAATCACTCCTATCTCCCCAGTCTCCTGACGCATTCTGTGCTCACCCGGCCTGTGACCAAGCATTTCTATCTCTGGCACATGACCCCATGTGTAGTCTCCAAACCCAGCAGATTGCTGTGGTGCACCCCCACCCCCAAAAACAAATAATCCAGTTAAGAAAGTGGCAGAAGACATTAATAGACATTTATCCAAAGAAGATATCCAGATGGCTAACAGACCCATGAAAAGATGCTCAACATCACGCATCATCAGGGAAATACAAATCAAAACTATGATGAAATACCACCTCACACCTGTCAGAATGGCTAAAATTAACAACACAGGAAACAGCAGATATTGGTGAGGATGCAGAGAAAAGGGAATCTTCTTGCACTGTTGGTGGGAATGGAAACTGGTGCAGCCACTCTGGAAAACAGTATGGAGCTTCCTCAATAAGTTAAAAATAGAACTACCCAGTGATCCCACAATTGCACTACTAGGTATTTACCCAAAGGATACAAAAATATAGATTGGAAGAGTATATCCACCCTTATGTTTATAGCAGCATTATCAACAATAGCTGAACTATGGGAAGAGCTTGACTGATGAATGGATAAAGAAGATGTGTGATTATTATTATATATATAATATTATATTATATATATTACTCAGACATCAAAAAGAATGAAATCTTTCCTTTTGCAAAAACGTGGATGGAGGTAGACAGTGTTATGCTAAGCAAAATATGTCCGAGAAAGACAAATACCATATGATTTCACTCATATGTGGAATTAAGGAAGCAAAACAAATGAACATATGGGAATGAGAAAAAAAAAGAGGGGGAAGCAAACCATAAGAGACTCTAGAGAAGAAACTGAGGAGTGATGGAGGGAGGTGGCTGAGGGATGGGCCAAACGGGTGATAGGTATTAAGGAGGGCACTTGTTATGATGAGCACTGGGTGTTATATGTAAGTGATGAATCACCAAATTCTACTCCTGAAACCAATATTACACTATGTGTTAACTAAGTAGAATTTAAATAAAAGTTTGGAAGAAAAAAAGTAAATAAATCTCCTTCCAGCATACCCCAGGCACTTTTCAAACTGCTGCTTCTATGATGTATCTCAACAGGGCTATTTGTTATGCTGGGTCTTTAAAGGCTGAGACTGTTTCCTATAGCCCGCAGCTATCCCAGAGCCAACCTTACTGCTTTTAACGTTCCAGCTGCTAAACCTCACTGAGTGTAAAAAGCTCATGACTTTATGCCCCTCTAGTTTTCAAAGCCAAATGTTATGGGTACTCATCTTCTCAGTGCAGGTCCCCTATGTTTGGGGTGCCTAGTGGGTCTGTTCCTCTCCCTTCTCTGTGCTTGTGGTGTCTCTCCCATTTGTGATTAGTCTCACAGTTTAGTTTTGTTGCCAAGTACCTCTCCACCTTCTTACTATTTTTGATATGGCCTTCTTTCTAAGATTAACTGTGGAGAGTCTGTTCTGCCAGGCTTTAGTTCATTTTCTGGGTTAGTTACTCTGATGTGGCTCTTACCCAGTTGTATCTGTGCTTAAGGTTCTCCTACTTTGTCATCTTCCCAGGCTCCCTTTTATTTCTTAATATATGTATTTACTGCTATAAATTTCCTTTCAGAACTGATTTGCAGCATCCCACAATATTTGGTATATTGTGTTTCCACTTTCATTTGTTTTAAAATGTTTTTATTTCCCTTTTGATTTCTCATTTACCCATAGGTTGTTCAAAAATGTGTTGTTTACTTTCCTATAGATCTTGCAAATCTATTTACCTATAGATTTTTCACCTGTCCTATCTTTGTTGATTTTAATATTCATACCATTGTGTCAGAAGAGATATTGGTATGATTTTAACCTTCTTAAGTCTTCTAAGACTTGTTTTGTGTCCTATTATATAATCTATCTTGGAAAATATACTGTGTGCACTTGAGAAAAATGTTTATTCTGCTGCTATTGGTTGGAATGTTTTATATATACATCTAGTAAGTCCAGTTGTTCTAAAGTGTGCTTCAATTTTAACATTTTATTGTTGATTTTCTGTGTGGATGATCTATCTATTGCAGAAAGTGGAATATCATAGTCCTCTACTATTATTTTACTGTTTATTTTTCCCTTCAGATTGGTTAGTATTTGCTTAATATATGTAGGTGCTCTGATGATGGGTGTTCATATATTTATGATTGTTACATTTTCCTTTTTTATTGAAGTATAGTTGACATAGTGTTATATTAATTTCAGGCATACAATATAATTATTCAACAATTCTATACATTATTCAGTGCTCATCACAGTAAGGATACTCTTAATCCCCTTTATCTATTTCACCCATTCTCCCACCTACCTCCTCTCTGGAAACCACCAGTTTATTCTCTGTATTGAAGAGTCTGTTTCATTTGTCTCTTTTTTTCTTTATTAATTTGTTTTCTTTCTTAAATTCCACATATGTCTTCTTGATGTATTAGCTCCTTTATTATTATTCAATGACTTTCTTTGTCTCTTGTTACTGGTTTTGCCTCTAAGTCTAATTTGTCTAAGTATAGCTACTTCCACTTCTGTTTTCCACTTGCTTGAAATATCTTCTTCCATCCCTTCACTTTGAGCCTGTATGTCTCCTTAGAGCTGAAATGAATCTCTTGTAGGCACCATACATTTGGGTCTTTTAAAAATATTTTCTGCTATCATGTGCTTTTTGATTAGTGAATTCAATCTGTTTACATTTAGGGTGATTATTGATATGTAAGGACCTATGACTACCATCATGTTTTTTGCCTTCTAGTAATTTTGTATCTTCATTTTTTCTTTTTCCTTCTGTTTCTGCCTATTTTTGTAAATTGGTGCTTTTCCATGGTGGTATGCTCTGTCTCCCTACCCTCCCCCATTTTTGCTGCATCAATCTACTCTAGATTTTTGCTTTGTCATTACCATAGGGCTTACCTTAAACATCTCATAAATAAAACAATAAATTTTATGTTGATAGCAACCTATCTTTATTTTTGTATAATCTCTACCCTTTCCTCCTCCATTTTTATTTTTTGATGTCACAATCTACCTCTTTTTATCCTCTGTATTTGTTAATAAATTATAGTAGCCATAATTCTTTTTTAAAGATTTATTTATTTATTTATTTATTTGAGAGAAAGCATGAGTGGGGGTAGGGGCAGAGGGAGAGAATCTTTAAGCAGACTCCCCACTGAGTGCAGAGCCTGATGCTGGTCTGAATCCCATGACCCACGAGATTATGACCTAAGCCAAAACCAAGAGTCAGACATGAATGAGCCACCCAGGCACCCAGCTGTAGTTATTTTTAATACTCTTTTCCTTTAACTTTTCTACTATAGTTAAGTGGTTAACATTCCATTCTAATATAGAGTTACAGTTTTCTAATGTCTATTGACTGTCTATTTTTCACTCACTAAAGTGTTGTGTACTTTCATATGTTTTCATGCCACTGATTAGCATCTTTTCTTTTCAGCTTGAAGAACCTCTTCTAGCATTTCTTATAAGGCAGGTCTACTGGTGGTGAGCTCTCTCAGCTTTTGTTTCTCTGGGAACGTCTTTTTTTCTCCTGCATATCTGAGGGATAACTTTGCCAGATAAAGTACTCTTGGTTGGTAACTTTTTGGTCTTTCAACACATTGAGTATGTCATTCCATTTTCTCCTGGCCTATAGAGTTTCTGTTGAGAAATCTGCCGATAATCTAATGGGAGTTCCTTTGTAGGTTACCTCCTTTTTTCTCTGGTTGCCTTTGAGATTCTTTATCAATGATTTTTGACAGATTCATTATAATATGTCTTAGAGAAAGTCTCTTCTTATTGAGATAATAGAGGGTTATATTAGCTTCATGTATTTGTGTGTCCAAGTTCTTTTCCAAGTCTGGGAAATTCTCAGCTATTATTTCTTTTAATAAACTCTCTGCCACTTTCTCCCTCTTTTCTCTTTCTGGAATCCCAATTATTCTAATATTTTCCTTTCTGATAGAAACTGTTAGCTCTCATAGGGTTTCTTCACTTTTAGAAATCTTAGTTCTTTCTTCTAACTGAATTATTTCTATATTACTATCCTCTAGTTCACTTATTCCATATGGCCTTCTCTATTACCAATGCACTCTATTGAATTCTTCTCATTTCTTGAATTCTATATAATTTAATAATTATATATTATATAATATATATTTTATACATTTTATACATGATATATATAAAATATATATTATATAAATTATACATATAATTTAAAATCTCTTTGGTAAAGAACTTCTGTTTATTGATTTTATTCTTGAGTTCATTGAATTATGTTCTGAGGTTTCTAATAGCTTGGATTATGTGCAAAGACTATTTTGAATTCTTTATTGGTTAGTTCACAATATTTTGTGTCTTTGAGTTCAGTAGTTGGGGAATTACTGTTTTCTTTTTTCAATTCAATATTTGTTTGATTTTTTCATGGTGTTTGTAGGTTTGTGCTTCTGCTTTCACATTTGATGTAGCAGACACCTCCTTAACTAAAGTTTTATGTCTTCTACAGTTCTTACAATTCAATAGGCTGGTTATTTGAAACTTTTTTTAATATTCCAGAAAGTGACACTATAGCTTGTTTGTAGTTTCTCTCTGGCCCACTGACCTTGGCCTATTATCTGAGGACCCTGTTTTTACCAGAGCTTACTCTCACAGATGCACTCTGGAGTACTTACAAGGAAATGGCAGCAGAGTTGGGAAAGGTGTGGATTTAGCAGTTGGGGCTTGGATGGTGTCCACAGACCTGGTGGGGACATCCTCAAGTGGTGTACTCCCAGAGGTTTATGGACAGACTTCCTGCTGAAGTCCTGAAGTAGACAACAAGAAACATGTTAATTTAACGTCCTTTGATGTTTTTACTGTTTCCTTCAGGTTCTTCTTTTTCTCCCTCCCCCCAGTCATGGAGGTCCTCACTCAGTAATCCAGATGCTTCTGGAGAGAAATGGGTTTCTCAAGTTGCAACCTACACAATTGGGGTAGGCAGGCAATCACTCATTACTTTTGCCTTTATGTTTTCCTGGAAAATGTTACCACTTTCCATCTCCTCTGCTGGAGAGACTGCTGCTATTGCTGCCAAAAGCCTAGCCCCTTGAAGTGTCATCCTAGGGAGGGGGTTACCTTGACAAGTTTTTCCCTCTCTTCTGTATTCAAACTGGTCACTGTTCCATTCCAGTGGTGTGCTTGAATCTCTCCTTAGGCAGGCTGTACTTCCACCAATTCTCCTGTTCATGGGTATCTGCTAAGCTTTGTACTCTTTAGGTTTCTACCCTCATGGGGGGGTAGGGCAGATATGCCTACTGCCTTGGATTTACAATCCTTACCAAGGTATTGTTTGTTTATTTCAGATACACATGTGGGCTAGAAACCTCCCAGGTCCCCTGATATAATGTGTAGAGGAGTTTTTGTTTGGTTATGGATGCCTAATTAGTTGTTTAAAAAGGGGGAGAGAAAAGAGGAATGAGATACACCATCATGATGCTGACATCCCCAATGATTCTTTTATCAGATATTATATTTTTGTTCTAAAATCTTCATTTACTCCAAGGAGGAGTTAAGATGGTGTAGAAGTAGGGGGACCCTGGGCATTCTTTGTCCCTTGAACACAGCTGTATTGAGGTCAAATCACTTGAAACACCCAGGGAATCGATCTGAGGGTTGGAAGAAGGATCTCCACAGTTGGAAGGAAACAGTGTGGCAGGTGGAAGGTGCATGGAAGTAAATTGGGGGAGAGAAAAACTGCCCTGCTGCTGAGGAGAGGGAACTTTTTTGCAGGGAGAGAAAAGGGAGAGAGGGAGAGAAAGGTTAAGGGGGTGCAGCATTGAGTTCAAACAAAAAACAAACCTCTCAGACCACAGACTGGGGAGCCAGGTGGGGCAGGAACTGAGTGGCACAGGTATTTTGCAAACAGTAACTGGAGCTCAAGCTCTGAGATTTTGGAAGGAGAGAAGGAGTGTTCTGGTCCAGGAGTGAGCACAAAGTGGTGTAGGGCTCTCCAGGGTCACACTGGGAGAGATCATTCCTCTTCCTGGAATACATTTGGAAGAGGGTATATTGCCTCTCCAAAGACAAAGGATCTTGCAGGCTCCAGCAAAATGTCTTTCCTAGGCAGGGGACAAAGGCATGTGCAGAGGGTAGTTAACCTTGTTACTCATTTTTTTGTGGTGACATACCACAGATTCTGTGCACTGCACAGGCAGGGGACTGTTTTTCTGTGACAAAGGGCACTAGTCAGAGTGCAGCAAGCTTCTAATGTGGAGAAAGAGCAGATCTGAGCAGTGCCAGCTCTTTAAGATTTGGAGTTTTGAATCCCAGTCACCTGCCAAAGATAAAATGCAGGAGATTTGGCGTTTTGAATCCTAGTTGTGCCAAAGATAAAACTTAGGAGAGCTGGCTGTGGGGCGCAATGAGGGCCCCTGCTTTTCTGTGAGGGCTTCCTGAACAGCAGGGGGTGTGAGATCCCCTTGTCCAGGGACAAAAGAGTTAGGTGCCGCCATTTTACCACCACTACCAAAACGGCTGGACATCAGAGAACAACACAGCGGCCCCTAGTGTTTGTAGGAGCCACTTACATCAAACCCTGCCCCACTGTGCATGGCAAGTGCTTTTTTTACTGGTCAGGATTGACTCTGAGCCACCACAGCAGGCCTCTCCCCCAGAAGAGCAAAACAGGCAGTATGCCACATGCACCAAGTCTACTGACCATACAGTGCTTCAAAGCATCCCCTTCAGTTCTGGTGGAAATAGGACCAGGCTTTTTTTTTTTTCTTTCTTTCTTTCTTTCTTTCTTTCTTTCTTTCTTTCTTTCTTTCTTTCTTTCTTTCTTTCTTTCTTTCTTTCTTCTTTCTTATTCTTTCTTTCTCTTGTGCAATCAGGGTTATGGTTTTTGTTTGTTTTTTCATTTCCTTTTCTTTCTTTGTTTTTGGAATCAGGCTTCTTTTTTTTTAAGATTTTATTTATTTATTCATGAGAGACAGAGAGAGAGAGAGAGGCAGAGGGAGAAGCAGGCTCCCAAGGAGCAGGGAGCCTGATGTGGGACTCGATCTCAGGACCCTGAGATCATGACCTGAGCCGAAGGCAGACACTTAACCATCTGAGCCACCCAGGCGCCCCAGGCTTCTTTTATTTCTTTTTCCTTTCCTTTTTCTTTTGGAATCAGGTTTATAGTTTTTGTGATTGTCTGTTTTGTTTTGTTTTGTTTTGTTTTGTTTTCTGATTCCCTTTCTTTTCTCTTTTGTTTGCATCAGGCTTTTTATCTCTTTTTTCTTTTTCTTTTCTTCCTTTTTTTCTAGGCTTTATTCAACAAACAAATCAAAGCACACCTAGATGAAGGTTCAAGCACACCACATTGCAAGCAAGGAGGAATGCTGAGGAGGACTGATCAGTAGGAAAGAGCAGCCAAAACATAACAGCCGAGTGCACACAACATAAACCAGGAACACTTCCTGAAGTGCCAGACCCTGGACAGTGTATGACCTGTTTTTAATATAACATTATTCTGAAGTGCAGGAAATATAACAAGCTTTCATAATACACAAAAGATAGACACTTAGCCAAAATGTTAAGATGGAGGAATTCTCCCCAAAAGAAAGGTCAGGAAGATATCACAGCCAGAGACTTGCTGAAAACAGATAAGCAATATATCTAACAAGAATTTAGATCTACAATCATAAGACTACCAGTTGGACATGAAAAAAAAAACATAGAAGACACCAGAGAAACACTTGCTGCAGAGATAAAAGACGTAAAAAACTAGTCAGGCTGAAATAAAAAAAAATGCTATAAGTGATGCAAAACAGATTGGACATAAAAACAATGATGATTAAAGAAGCAGAGGGAGGATAGGTGATATAGAAGGCAAAATTATGGAAAATAATGAAGCTGAAAAGAAGAGAGAAAGAAAATTATTAGATCATGAGTATAGACTTAAGAAACTCAGAGATGCCACAAAGGACAATAATATCCATATCTTAGCAGTCCCAGAAGAAGAAGAGCAGGGAAAAGTGGCAGGTTTATTTGAACAAATTAAATCTGAGAACTTCCCTAATCTGGGGAAGGACACAGGCATTCAAGTCCAAGAGGCACAGAGAACTCCCTCCAAAATCAACAAAAACAGGTCAACACCAAGATATATCATAGTGAAACTTGCAAAATACAAAGATAAAGAGAGAATTCTGAAAACAGCTAGGGAAAAAGGTCCTTAACCTATAAGGGCAGACACATAAGGCTAACAGCAGATCTGTCCACAGATACCTGGCAGGCCAGAAAGGACTGCCATGATATATTCAATGTGCTAAATGGGAAAAAATATGCATCCAAGAATACTTTATCCAACATGGCTGTCATTCAGAATAGAAAGAGAGATAAAGAGTTTCCAAGATAAGCAAAAACTAAAGGAGTTTGTGAACACCAAACCAGCTCTGCAAGAAATATTAAAGGGGACACTTTTTTTTTTAAGAGTTTATTTTATTTGACAGAGAGAGACACAGCGAGAGCAGGAACACAAGCAGGGGGAGTGGGAGAGGGAGAGGCAGGCTTCCTGCAGAGTGGGGAACCCAATGCAGGGCTCGATCCCAGGACCCTGGGATCATGACCTGAGCTGAAGACAGACGCTTAACAACTGAGCCATCCAGGCGCCCCAAAGGGGACACTTTGAGTAGGAAAGAGAGACCAAAAGCAACAAAGACTAGAATGCAACAGAGGCAGTCTACAGGAATAGCAACATTGGAGGTAATACAATGAAACTAAATTCATATATTTCAATAATTACTCTGAAAGGAAGAAGACAATATGCTTCAATCAAAAGACATAGGGTATTAGAATGGATTAAAAAATAAACAAACCCATTGATATGCTCCTTACAAGAGACTCATTTTAGATCCAAAGACACTTCCATTTTGAAAGTGAGGAGGTAGAGAATCATTTATCATGCTAATGGACATCAAAAAGAAAGCTGGAGTAGACAAACTTGTATCAGAAAACCTAGATTTTAAACCAAAGTCTGTAATAAGACATGAGGAAGGACACTATATCATAATAAAGGGGCCTATCCAATAAAAAGAGTTAACAATTATAAATATTTATGTATCTAACTTGAGAGCACCCAAATATATAAACCAATTAATAACAAACTTAAAGAAACTCATTGATAATAACACAAAAAGAGTCAGGGATTATAACATTCCACTCACAGCAATGGGCAGATCATTTAAGCAGAAGATCAACAAGAAAACAAGGGCTTTGAATGACACACTGGACCAGATGGACTTCACAGATATATTCAGAGCATTTCATCCTAAAGCAGCAGGATATACATTTTTTTGAGTACACATGGAACATTCTCCTGAATAGATCACATTTGGGTTCACAAATCAGGCCTCAACCAGAAGAAAAACATTGAAATGATACCATGCATATTTTCAGACCACAATGTTATGAAACTTGAAGTCAACCACAAGAAAATGTTTGGAAGGACCACAAATACATGGAGGTTAAAGAACATCTTACTAAAGAATGAATGGGTCAACCAGGAAATTAAAGAAGAATTAAAAAAATACATGGAAGCAAATGAAAATGAAAACAGACAGTTCAGAATGTTTGGGATGCAGCAAAGGCAGTCTTAAGAGGGAAGTATATAGCAATACAGGCCTTCCTAAAAAAGCAAGAAAACTCTCCAATATACAACCCAACTTTACTCCTAAAGGAGCTAGAAAAAGAAGAGCAAATAAGCATAAATCCAGCAGGATAAGGGAAATAATAAAGATTAGAGCAGAAATTAAAAAAAAAAAAACAGTAGAAAAGATCAATAAAACTAGGAGCTGGTTCTCTGAAAGAATTAATGATATTGATAAACCAGACTTACCAAAAAGAAAAAAGAAAGGATATTAATAAATAAAATTACTAATGAGAGAGGAGAAATCACAACCAACACCACGGAAATACCAACAATTATAAGAGAATGTAATGAAAATTATATGCCAAAAAAGTGTGCAATCTGGAAGAAATGGATAAATTCCTAGAAACATATAAACTACCCAAAGTGAAACAGGAAGAAATAGAAAATTTGAACAGACTGATAACCACCAAAGAAATTGAATCAGTAATCAAAAATCTCCCAAAAAACAGAAGTTGAAAGCCAGATGGCTTCCCAGGGGAATTTTCCCAAATGTTTAAAGAAGAGTTAACACCTATTCTTCTCAAACTGTTCCAAAAAATAGAAGTGGAAAGAAAACTTCCAAACTCATTCTACAAGGCCAGCTTTAATTTGATATCAAAACCAAAGATCCCACTAAAAAGGAGAATCACAGGTCAATATCCCTGATGAACATGGATGCAAAAAATTCTCAACAAGACACTAGTGAATTGAAACCAAGAGTACATTAAAAGAATTATTTACCATGATCAAGTGGAATTCATTCCTGAGCTGCAAGGGTGGTTCAGTATTTGCAAATCAATCAACGTGATAAGCCACATTAATAAAAGAAAAGATAGGAACCATATGATCCTCTTAATAAATGCAGAAAAAGCATTTGACAAAATATAGCATCTTTTCTTGATAAAAGTCCCTTAAGAAAGTACGGATAGAAGGAACAAAACTCAACATCATATAGACCATATACAAAAGACTCACAGCCAATATCATCCTCAATGGGGAAAAAACTGAAAGCTTTTCCCCTAAGGTCAAGAACATGACAGGGATGTCTACTGTCACCACTGTTGTTTAACATAGTACTGAGTGTCCTAGTCTCAGCAATCAGAATACGAAAAAGAAATAAAAGGGATCCACATAACATAATAAAATAAAATTTAAATAAAAGAAATAAAAGCGATCCAAATCAGCAAGGAATAAGTGAAATTTTCACTATTTGCAGAGTACATGATACTCTATGTAGAAAACCTAAAAGACTCCACCAAAAAATTGCCAAAACTGATACAGGAATTCAGAAAATTCACAGGATATAAAATCAATTCACAGAAGCCTGTTGCATTTCTATACACCAATAATGAAGTAGCAAAAAGAGAAATCAAGGAATCGATTTCATTTACAATTGCACTCCAAACCATAAGATACCTAGGAATAAACCTAATCCAAGAGGTAAAGGATCTGTATTCTGAAAACTATAGAACACTTATGAGAGAAATTAAGGAAGACACACAAAAAATGGAAAAACATTCCATGTTCATGGATTGGAAGAACAAATATTTTTAAAATGACACCCCAAAACAATCTATACATTCAATGCAATCCCTATCAAAATACCACTAGAATTTTTCACAGAGCTGGAACAAATACTTCAGAAATTTGCATGGAACTGGAAAAGACCCTAAATTGTCAGGGGAATGTTGAAAAAGAATACCAAAGTTGGAGGCATCACAATTCTGGACTTCAAGCTGTATTACAAAGCTGTACTCATCAAGACAGTATGGTACTGTCATAAAAACAGAAACATTGATCAATGGAACAGATTGAATACCCAGAAATGAATCCAAAACTCTATGGTCAATTAATTTTTGACAAAACAGGAAAGAATATCCAATGGAAAAAAGAGTCTCTTCAATAAATGGTGTTGGGAAAAACTGGACAGCAACAAGCAGAAGACTGAAACTTGACCACTTTCTTACACCATACACAAAAATAAATTCAAAATGGATGAAAAACCTAAATGTGAGACAGGAATCCATCAAAATCCTAGAGGAGAACACAGGCAGCAACCTTTTTGACCTCGGCTGCAGCAACTTCTTACTAGACACGTCTCCAGAGGCAAGGGAAACAAAAGCAAAAATGAACTATTGGGACTTCATCAAGATAAAAAGCCTCTGCACAGCAAAGGAAACAATCAACAAAACTAAAAGGCAACCTACAGAATGGGAGAGGATATTTGTAAATGACATATCAGATAAAGGGCTAGTATCCAAAATCTATAAAGAACTTATCAAACTCAACACCCCCCAAACCCCCAAATAATCCAGTCAAGAAGTGAGCAGAAGACATGAATAGATATTTCTCCAAAGAAGACATACAAATGGCTAACAGACACATGAAAAAATGCTCAACATCACTTGACATCAGGGAAATACAAATAAAAACCACAATGAGATACCACCTCACACCGGTCAGAATGGCTAAAATTAACCCATCAGGAGAAACAGATGTTGGGAAGGATGTGGAGCAAGAGGAACTCTCTTACACTGTTGGTGGGAATGCAAACTGGTGCAGGGACTCTAGTTCAAGAGTTAAAAATAGAACTACCTTACAACCTGGCAATTGCTCTACTAGGTATTTATCCAAAGGATACAAAAATAGTGACTTGAAGGGGCACATGCACCTCAATATTTATAGCAGTAATGTCCACAGTAGCCAAAATATGGAAAGAGCCCAGATGTCCAATGATGGATTAATGGATAAAGAAGATGTAGTGTGTATATACACAATGGAATATTATCCAGCCATGAAAAAGAATGAAATATTACCATTTGCAATGACATGGATGGAAATAAAGTGTATTATGCTAAGTGACATAAGTCAGTCAGAGAAAGACAAATACCACATGATTTTACTCATATGTGGAATTTAAGAAACAAAAGTGATGAACATAAGGGAAATGAAGGAAAAATAAAATAAGATAAAAACAGAGAGGGAGGCAAACCATAAGAAACTCTTAACTATAGGGAACAAACTGAGGGTTGCTGGAGGGGAGGTCAGTGGGGGAATGGGGGAAAGCGGTGGTGGGCATTAAGGAGGGCACTTGATGTAATGAGCACTGGGTGTTATATGCAACTGATGAATCACTAAATTCTACCCCTGAGACTAATAATACACTATATGTTAACTAACTTTAATTTAAATAAAATCTTAAAAGAAAATCTTAAGAAAAAAATATTTACTCCATTTTATACTTCCCATTTATCCACTGAGAATCTTTCTGTTAACTTCAAAGTTTTCATCTGTACTTCATAAAATATGGTTATAATAGTGGCTTTAATATTTGTTTGATAATTCCTACATCTGGATCATCTTGTAGGCAGCATCTATTGATTGTCTTTTTCCTTGAGAATTAGTCACATGTTCCTAGTTCTTTGTATGTTGAATAATTTCGGGTTATATTCTGCACATTTTGAATATTATGTCATAAGACTCTGGGTCTTGTTAAAAGTCTCTTGGTAATATTGATTTGTTTCTTTGTTTTAGCTGGAGTTCAACCTGAGTAGGTTCAGACTGAAAATTCTCTCTTGTCTTTTGTTGCTGATTATTCCAATGTCAGTTAATTTTAAAAAGACTTTCTTATACTGTTTTTGATCTCTCTCATCTTTGTGTCACTTAGCAGCTAGTCAGGGACTTAGGTGGTGGCTCTTATCAGTAGTAAAAGCCTTTGCTATGTTGCTTTGGGTCTCTACCTCACATACACAGCTCAGGTGTGCACCTGGGAATTTTGTTAATTCATACACAGAGTTAGGGAATCACCTAACCAGATTTTTCTTTGTGATTTCTCTTACACTGCCTTGATCCTAGGAGCCTCTTTCCTCTATACTCTTGTTAGAAAGATGTGTTTTCTCTCAAAGATTTTGCCATTCAGTGCCATGCAGTTATGTACATCTGAGGCCATCCTAAGAGGGAATCAGTGAGAGAAAAAGATGTAAAAACAATATAAAAGAAAATTATATACACATTTTTTGAACAACAGGTCCCCCTTTCCTCATTAAGAAATATGGATTTTCTCTTGTGGTTTAGATAAATGTACCACTGCTGCTGCAGTAGAGCCCCGTGAGTGGGGCCACTTCAAGGCAAGGCCTAGAAAGAAAAAGAGAAAAAAATAAATGCAAAGATTACTCCAACATTCAGGGGCTACAAGTGGTCTTCTTTCCCAATATTCTTGCTAGCAAGACAAGGTTTCTCTCAGTTTTCACTGTCCCTGCTTGTTGTGCAGTTCTGCACTAGAACTGCCCTAGAGTCAAAGCCAAGAAACAAAAATGGGGGAAATCTCCAATAAACCATAAGAATTATTCTTCAAGTTTTGATTTCCTACTGAATCTGCTTACTATTGTTAAGTTTTCAGAATCCTCAGACAGTTGCTTTTTGTATTTTTGTCAAGAGATTTTAGTTGAAATCAATAAGTGAGATAGACTATGCTGGGCCCATCAAAATTTTTTCTAGAATTATTTTTTAATTGAAATTTCAATTGAGATCACTGTAGGATTACCTACAATTGTACAAAATAGTACAGAGAAATCTCTTGTGCATTTTGCCTAGGTTCCCCCAATGGTAACATTTGCAAAACTACAGTATATTATTAGAACAAAGATGCTGACATTGATATAATCCATAAATCTTATTCATATTTCCTCAGGTTTTTACTCATTTGTGTGTGTATATTATACAATTTATAAAATTGTATCACCTGTGAAAATTCCTGCACCTGCACCACAGTCAAGTTACTGATTAGTCCCAACATCTCTGTTTGCACCACAGTCCAGTTACTGATCCAGTTCTGAGGATCCATCATATTGCCATTTTATAACCACACCTACCATCCTCTTGCATCCCTCTTCCACTTCTAACCTCTGGAAAACAATAATCTGTCCTACATTTATAATTTTATTATTTCAAAAATAAATAAGTCATGTATAAATGAATCACACAGTATGTAACCATTTGTGACTGGCTTTTTTTTTTTTCCCACTAAGCATAATTCCTTGGATATTCATCGAAGTGGTTGCCTTCATCAGTAATTTGTTACTTCTTATTACAGAGTAGTACTGCACACTATGTATTTATCATGGATTCTTTTTAAAAATATTTATTTATTTTATGGAAAGAGAGAGAGAGAGAAAGAGAGAGAGAGGAGAGTAGGGGCAGAGGGAGAAGGAGAGGGAATTCAGGCAGACTCTGCACTGAGTGCTGAGCCTGACTCAGGCGTTGATCTCATGAACCCGAGATCACGACCTGGGCCAAAAGCAAAAGTCGGATGCTCAACGGACTTTGCCATAGGGGGAACCCAGACACCCCTATCATTGATTCTTTTTTAAAAGATTTTATTTGTTTGTTTGTTTGTTTATTTATTTATTTATTTATTTAAGAGGGAGAGAGTGAAAAAGCACAAGCAGGTGAGCAGCAGAGGGAGAGGGAGAAGCAGGTTCTCTGCTGAGCAGGGAGCCCAATGTGGGGCTCTATCCCAGGACCCTGCGATCATGGCCTGAGCCAAAGGCAGATGCTTAACCAACTGAGCCACCCAGGCACACCCCTATCATGGATTCTTTTTTAAAATTTTAATTCCAGTGTGGTTAACATACAGTGTTATATTAGTTCCATATAGTAATTCAATTCCATACATCACTCAGTGCTCATCATGACAAGTGCCCTCCTTAATCCGCATCACCTTTTTCACCCATCCCCCCACCCACCTTCCCTCTGGCAGCCATCAGTTTGTTCTCAATAGTTAAGAGTCTGCTTCTTGGCTTCTCTCTCTCTCTCTCTCTTTTCCCCCTTTGAACATTTGTTTTTTTTTCTTAAATTCCACATGAGTTAAATCACATGGTATTTGTCTTTCTCTTGAATGACTTATTTCACTTAGCTTTATAGTCTCCAGCTTCATCCATGTCCTTGCAAATGACAAGATTTCATTTTTTATGGCTTTCCATCTCCTGGTTTTGGTTTTTATTTCTTCTTTTTATAGTTTCTGTAAGTGTAAGGTTAGTTTTTTTTTTTTTTTTGAGATTTTTCTTGCTTCTTGAGGTAGAGCTGTATTGCTATAAACTTTCTTCTTAGAACAGATTTTGATGCATCCCAAAGGTTTTGAGCCATTGTGTTTTCATTTTCATTTGTTTCCATGTATTTTTTAAATTTCTTCTGTTATTTCCTGGTTGACCCATTCTTGTTTATTAGCATGTTCTTTAACCTCCATGTATTTGTGGTATTTCCAGATTTTTTTTTTTTTTGTGGTTGACTTCTAGTTTCACAGCACTGTATTCAGAAAAGCAACATGGTATGACTTCAATATTTTTGTATTTGTTGAGGTTTGTTTTGTGGCCTAACGTGATATTTTCTGGAGAATGTTCTATGTGCACATGGAAAGAATGTGTATTCTGCTGTTTTAGGATGGAATGTTCTAAATATATCTTTTAAATCCATCTGCTCTTGTGTGTCATTCAAAGCCATTGTTTCCTTGTTGATTTTCTGTTTAGATGATCTGTCCATTCATTTGAATGGGATGTTAAAGACCCCTGCTACTATTGTATTATTATCGATTCATTCCTTTATTTTTGTTATTAACTGTTTTATGTATTAGGGTGATCCATGTTGGGTGCATAAATACTTAAATTTGTTATATCTTCTTGTTGGATTGTCCCTTTCATTATTACATAGTGCCCTTCTTTGTCTCTCATTACAGTCCTTGTTTTAAAGTCTATTTTGTCCAATATTAGAATTGCTACTCCAGCTTTCTTTCGACATCCATTTGCATGATAGATATTTCTCCATCCCTTACTTTTAATCTTCAGGAGTCTGTGTGTCTCAGTTGAGTCTCTTGTAGGCAGCATGCAGATAGTTCTTGGTTTTTTTTTTTTAACCATTCTATCACCCTATGTCTTTTTATTGGAGCATTTGTTCCATTTACATTCAAATAATTATTGATATGTATTTATTGTGATATTATTACTTCTTTTGTTGTTGTTTATGAATATTTTTTCTGATCCTTTCTTGTCTTTTTCTTTTTCATGGCTTGCTAGTTTTATTTATTGATATACTTGGATTTCTTCCTCTTTAGTCTTTGCATATTTATAGATGGTTTTTGTTTTGTGGTTACCGTTAGGTTTGTATATATCATATTCAGTATTTAGCAGTCCATATTAAGTTGATGATTGCTTGAACGAATTCTTTACTTCTCTACCCAGCATGTTTTAGGTATATGGTGTCATATTTTACATCCTTTCATTTTGTGGGTTCCTTTACTAATTTTATACAGAAATATTCATTTTTACTGCATTTGTGTTTCCTATCTTCATAATATCACTTTTTATCTTTCCTTTCCACTCAGAGTCCCCTTTAATATTTCTCTCAGGGCTGATTTAGAGGTCATGAACTCCTTTAGTTTTTGTTTGTCCAGAAAACTCTATCTCTCCTTCTATTCTGAATGATAGCCTTCCTGGATAGAGTATTCTAGGCTATAGATTTTTCACATTCTGCACTTTGGATATATCATCCCAGTCCCTTCTGACTTGGAAAGTTTCTGCTGAAAAATCCACTGATACCCTAATGGAGTTTCTCTTGTATGTAACTGTCTTATTTTGTATTGTTGCCTTCAAGATTTTTTCTTTATCACTATATTTTACCATTTTAATTACAATATGGGTTGGTGTGGATCTAATTTTGTTGATGTTGGGGGTATTTATGTGCCTCTTGGATCTGGATATCTGTTCCCTTACTCAGATTAGGGAAGTTTTCAGCTATTCTTTCTTCAAATGAATTTTCTATAAATTTTTCTCTCTCTTCTTCTTTTGGGACTCTTATAAATATGAACGTTATTACATTTGATGGAGTCACTGAGTTCCCTAAGTCTATTCTCATTTCTCTTTTGTTCAGAATGATTACTTTCTATTATGGTCTTCTAGGTCATTAATTCATTTCTCTACTTCTTCCAGTCTGCTGTTCATTGCATCAAGTGTGTTTCTTATTTCAATTATTGTATCTTCATCTCTGATATGTTATTCCTTATCTCTGTGTTAAGGTTCTCACTGATGTCTTCCACTCTTTCTCAAGTCCAGTGAGTATCTTCATATCATTTCTTTAAATTTTCTTCAGGCATGTTAATATCTATTTCACTTAGGTCTCTGGCTGTGGCCTTGTCCTATTTTTTAATTTGGGGCAAATTCACCTATCTTCTCACTTTGTCTAAGTGTCTGTGCCTGTTGACTATGGGTTAGGAAAGTCAGCTATGTCCCCTGTTCTTGAGGGTAAGGGCATTATGAAGAAGAGGTCCTATAGTGCCCTGCTGTGCAGTGTTCCATGTTCCCCCAGGCCTGGCTCTTCAAGGATTATCTCCAATATGTGCTGCATGCTCTCTGCTGTTGTGTCCTGGCTGCTTTATCCTTCAGGCCAGTTATCTGCAGTGACTCTCTTTGCCTGTTGTGGGCAATGTTTTTTCACTGGCCTGAATTGAATGTGGCCAGGTTTAACTCAGTGTGCTCTTGTCTGCTTGTGAAATGAGACCTATTGCCACTGCTGCTGGAACTAAGGCCCTGCAAAACTCCCAGTTCAAGAGATGTGGTGTTGGCAGGGGTTGGGGTTGGTCTTCCGGGAGAGGGGGCCTGCCACAATGGGACTGAGGCAAGTGTGACTGGAAAGGGCAATTCCACCTGAATGCAGGGGGTCAGGGCTTGTTGTAAGCAAGTTAGGTAGCAAGTGTTGGTGTGTGCTGTACTGGTTCCCACAGGTTGCCCTGTGCTTATGCTGAGGGGTGGGAGAGGGAAATGGTGCTGGTCAGTTCCTTTGTTCTGGAGGGGTGTTTCCATGAATGCTTCCTCTCTGGGACATGCTCCTAAAAAAGTAAATAACCTCCCCACTGTGTGCCCCAGGCACTCTTCAGATTGCTATTTGCCAGCTATATGTCTGTGGGCTGTTTTCCCTGCCTTCTCTCCAAGAGCTGTGCAATGCCCTCTAGGCTTTCCCTGAGCCAAGACTGCTGACTTTTAAAACACGCTTTAAGCACCACTGGTTGCAAGAACTCACAAAATTTGTTCTCTCTTTCCAAAACATTTTCTATGGGGAATTGTCGTCCCCTTGTGGGCACTTTGAAGGGATGCCTGTGGAGTAGGAAGGGTTGGATGCAGTGAACTTCAAAGGAACATGGGGGCAGGGCATGAGGTGCTAGCAAGATAGGTGGAAAGTGCTAGCACTGGCTTGTGTAAGTGTCTGGCTATCTAGGCTCAGGTTGGGGGCTGAGATACATGACACCCACTAGTACTTTTCTTCTTGGTGAAGTCTCCCAAAGATCCCTTCCCCCGAAGCATGTGTTGAGACTAGTGAATAAATTTCCTTCACTATACTCCAGGTGCTTTTCAACCTGCTGTTTCTATGCAGTGTCTGGGCCAGGTTATTTGTTATGCTGGCTCTTTAAAGGTGGGGACTCTGTTTCCTATTGCCCTCTGGCCCTCCTCAAACTAAGGTGACTGATTTGAATTTACCTGGAGTTAAGCCTCTGTGATTGTAAAAACTCACAATGTTAAGTCCCACTGGTTTTCAAAGCCAAATGATATGAGGACTTGTCTTCCTAGTACATGCCCCAGTGCCTGTGGTGCCTGCTGTGGGGTCTGATCTTGTTGCTTCTCCATGCTTGTGATGCCCTTTCCATTTGTAGTTAGTGTCACTGGGAATTTGGTGCCTGAGTCTCTGCCCCTCCTACCCTTTTCAGTGTTGCCTCCTCTCTTTGATTAACTCTGAAAACTCTGTACTAGTAGTCTTTAGTTCATTTAAGAGTTAGTTTCTCTGGGTGCCTGGGTGGCTCAGTCAGTTAAGTGTCTGCCTTGGGCTCAGGTCATGGTCCTGGAGACCTGGGATCGAGCCCCATATTGGGCTCCTTGCTCAGCAGGGAACCTGCTTCTCCCTCTCTCTCTGCTCCACTGCCCCTGCTTTCTCTCTATCTCAAATAAATAAAATCTTTTTAAAAAAAGGAGTTAGTTTCTCTGATGTAGCTATTTTCTCAGTGTGTCTTTGGGTAGAGGTGAGCTCAGGATCCTCATACTCTGACATCTTTCCAGAAGTCTGGATTCCCTTAATTTTTATCTGAAAAGTCTTTATTTTGCCTTATTTTGCCTAAAATTCTTGTTTGACAAGTGTTTTTCCTTGAGAACTTTGAATATGTTATCCTACTGCCTCTGGCCTCCATTGTTTCTGCTGAGACATCAGCTATTGATCTTATTGGGGTTCCCTTATAAATGACATACAATTTTTTTCCTTGCAGCTTTCAAGACATTTCTCCTTGTTTATTTTCAGCATTTTTTTTTTTTTTTTACTATGATGTGCCTGTGAATGTCTTTGAGTTTATCCTACTTGGACTTCATTGAACTACCTTGACATGTATGTTGTCATTTTAAAAATACATTTTAAACAGTTTTGGCTACTATATCTTTGAATATTTATCTTCTTCTTTCTGTCCTACTGACACTCCCATTATGTGCATTTTGGCATTCTCAATGATGTCCCAATTTTTCTGAAGCTATGTTAATTTTTCTTCATTCTTTTTTCTGTCTGTTCTTCAGTTTGCATAATGTCTATTAATTTATGTTTGTTTGTTAATTATTTTTCTGCCTGATAAATCTACTCCTGAGGGACTTCTAATAAGTATTTTAATTCAGTTATTGTGTTTTTCAAGTCCAGAATTTGCATTTGATTCATTTAAAATTTTGGGTTTAAAAAGAATTCTAAATTATTATCTTTTTTAAAATTTTACTTTATTACATTAGTCACCATACAATACATCATTAGTTTTTGATGTAGTGATCCACGCTTCACTGCTTTCGTATAACACCCAGTGCTCTATGCAGTACGTGCCCTCCTTAATACCCATCACTGGGCTAACCCATCCTCCCATCCCACTCCCCTCTAAAACCCTCAGTTTGTTTCTCCAAGTCCATAGTCTCTCATGGTTCATCTCCCACTCCGATTTCCCCCCCTTCATTTTTCCCTTCCTTCTCCTAATGTCCTCCATGCTATTCCTTATGTTCCACAAATAAGTGAAACCCTGTGATAATTGACTTTCTCTGCTTGACTTATTTCATCTCCTCCAGTCCCATCCATGTTGATGTAAAAGTTGGGTATTCATCCTTTCTAATGGCTGAGTAATGTTCCATTGTATATATGGACCACATCTTTTCCATTCGTCTGTTGAAGGGCATCTCGGCTCTTTCCACAGTTTGACTATTGTGGACATTGCTGCTATGAACATTGGAGTGCATATGGCCCTTCTTTTCACTACATCTGTGTCTTTGGGGTAAATACCCAGTAGTGTAATTGCTGGGTCATAGGGTAGCTCTATTTTTAACTTTTTGAGGAACCTCCACACTGTTTTCCAAAGTGGCTGTACCAACTTGCATTCCCACCAACAGTGTAAGAGAGTTCTCCTTTCTCCACAACCTCTCCAACATTTGTTGTTTCTTGCCTTGTCAAATTTTGCCATTCTAACTGGGGTAAGGTGGTATCTCAATGTGCTTTTGATTTGGATTTCCCTGATGGTTAATGATGATGAATATTTTTTCATGTGTCTATTAGCCATTTGTAAGTCTTCTTTGGAGAAGTGTCTGTTCATGTCTTCTGCCCTTTTTTTGACTTGACTATTTGTTTCTTGGGTGTTGAGATTGAGAAGTTCTTTATAGATCTTGGAAATCAGTGCTTTGTCTGTAGTGTCATTTGCAAAAATCTTCTCCCATTCCGTGGGTTGCCTCTTTATTTTGTTGACTGTTTCCTTTGTTATGCAGAAGCTTTTTATCTTGATGAAGTCCCAAAAGTTTGTTTTCACTTTTGTTTCCCTTGCCTTTGGAGATGTATCTTGAAAGAAGTTGCCATGGCCGTTGTTGAAGAGGTTACTGCCTATGTTCTCCTCTAAGATGTTGATGGATTCCTGTCTCACATTGAGGTCTTTCATCCATTTAGAGTTTATCTTTGTGTATGATGTAGGAAAATGGTCAAGTTTCATTCTTCTGTATACAGCTGTCCAATTTTCCCAGCAGCATTTATTGAAAAGACTATATTTTTTCCATTTTATATTTTTTCCTGCTTTGTTGAAGATTATTTGACCATAGAGTTGAGGGTCCATATCTGGGTTCTCTATTCTGTTCCATTGGTCTATGTGTCTGTTTTTGTGCCAGTACCATGCTGTCTTGGTGATCACAGCTTTGTAATATAGCTTGAAATTAGGCAACGTGATGCCCCAAGCGTTGTTTTTCTTTTTCAACATTTCCTTGGCGATTTAGGGTCTTTTCTGATTCCATACGAATTTTAGGAGTGTTTGTTCCAGCACTTTGAAAAATGCCATTGGTATTTTAATTGGGATGGCATTGAAGGTATAGATTGCTCTGGGTAGCATAGACATTTTAACAATGTTTATTCTTCCAATCCCTGAGCATGGAATGTTTTTCCATCTTTTTGTGTCTTCTTCAATTTCTTTCATGAGTGTTCTGTAGTTCTTAGAGTATAGATCCTTTACATCTTTGGTTAGGTTCATTCCTAGGTATCTTATCGTTTTTCATGCTATTGTAAATGGAATCAATTCTCTAATTTCTCTTTCTACAGTTACATTGTTAGTGTATAAAAAGCAACTGATTTCTGTGCATTGATTTTGTATCCTGCCACATTACTAAATTGCTGTATGAGTTCTAGTAATTTGGGGTTTTCCACATAAAGAATCACATCATCTGTGAAGAGAGTGAGTTTGACTTCTTCTTTGCCAATTTGAATACTTTTATTTCTTTTTGTCTGATTGCTGTTGCTAGGACTTCTAGTACTATGTTGAACAATAGTGTTGAGAGTGGGCATCCTTGTCGTGTTCCTGATCTTGAGGCTCTCAGCATTTCCCCATTGAGAATGACATTTGCTGTGGGGTTTTCATGGATGGATTTTACGAAATTGAGGAATGTTCCCTCTATCCTTATACTCTGAAGAGTTTTAATCAGGAAAGGATGCTATATTTTGTCAAATGTTTTTCTGTATCAATTGAGAGGACCATATTGTTCTTCTGTCTCCTCTTATTAATGTGTTCTATCACATTGATTGATTTGTGAATGTTGCACCACCCTTGCATCCCAGGGATACAACCTACTTGGTCGTGGTGGATGATCCTTTTAATGTACTGCTGGATCCTATTAGCTAGGATTTTGTTGAGAATTTTGGAATCCATATTCATCAGGGATATCAGTCTAAAATTCTTTTTGATGGGGTCTTTGCCTGGTTTGTGGATCAAGGTAATGCTGGCCTCATAGAATGAGTCTGGAAGCTTTCCTTCTGTTTCTATTTTTTGAGACAGCTTCAGGAGAATAGGTATTACTTCTTCTTTGAATGTTTGGTAGAACTCCCCAGGGAATCCATCAGGCCCTGGACTCTTGTTTTTCAGGAAATTTTTGATCACTGCTTCAATCTTGTTACTGGTTATTGGTCTATTCAGGTTGTCAATTTCTTCCTGTTTCAGTCTTGGGAGTTTATAGGTTTCCTGGAAGGCATTCATTTTTCCCAGGTTGCTTAATTATTGGCATATAGTTGTTGATAATAATTTCTAATACTTGTTTCTATTTCCTTGGTGTTAGTCATGATCTCTCCGCTTTCATTCATAATTTTATTAATTTGGGTCCTTTCTCTTTTCTTTTGGATAAGTCTGGCCAGTGGTTTGTCGATCTTAATAATTCTCTCAAAGAACCAGCTTTTAGTTTCTTTGATCTGCTCTACTGTATTTCTGGTTTCTAATTCATTGATCTCTGCTCTAATCTTAATTATTTCTCTTCTAATGTGTGGTTTAGGCATCATTTGTTGCTTTTTCTCCAGTTCTTTAAGGTGAAAAGTTAGTTGGTGAATTTGGGATTTCTCTATTTTTTTGAGTGAGGCTTGGATGGGTATGTATTTCCCCTTAGGACCGCATTTGCAGTATCTCATAGGTTTTGGACCAATGTATTTTCATTCTCATTGGTTTCCATGAATTGTTTGAATTCTTTGATTTCCTGGTTGACCCAAACATTCTTAAGCAGAGTGGTCTTTAGCTTCCAAGTGTTTGAATTTCTTCCAATTTTTTTCTTGTGATTGAGTTCCAGTTTTAAAGCATTATGGTCTGAGAATATGCAGGGAATAATCTCAATCTTTTGGTATTGGTTGAGACCTGATTTGTGACCCAGTATGTGGTCTATTCTGGAGAAAGTTCCATGTGTGCTCGAGAAGAATGTGTATTCTGTTGGTTTAGGTTGGAATGTTCTGTATATATCTATGAGGTCTATCTGGTCCAGTTTGTCATTCAAAGCTCTTGTTTCTTTGTTGATTTTCTGCTTAGATGATTTGTCTATTATTGAGAGTGGAGTATTGAGGTCTCCTACAATTAACATATTATTATCAGTATGACTCTTTATTTTGGTTAACAGTTGGCTTATGTAGTTGGCTGCTCCTATGTTGGGGGCATAGATATTTACAATTTTTAGATCTTCTTGTTTGATAGACCCTTTAAGAATGATACAGTGTCCTTCTGTGTCTCTAACTACAGTCTTTAGCTTAAAATCTAATTTGTTTTATATGAGAATTGCTACCCCAGGTTTCTTTTGAGGTCCGCTGGCATGGAAGATGGATCTCCATCCCTTCACTTTCAGTCTGGATGTATCTTTAGGTTGAAAATGAGTCTCTTATAGACAACATATTGATGGGTCTTGTCTTTTTATCCAATCTGCAACCCTGTGCTGTTTTATGGGAGCATTTAGGCCTTTCACGTTGAGAGTGATTATTGAAAGATATGAATTTATTGTCATCATGTTGCCTGTGAAGTCCTTTTTTCTATAGATTGTCTCTATAAATTTCTGTTCTATATCACTCTTGGGGTCTTTTTCCTTTTATAGAACCCCCCCTTAATATTGCATGGCTGGCTTAGTGGTCACATATTCTTTCAGTTTCTGCTGGTCCTGGAATCTCTACATCTCTCCATCCATTCTAAATGACAGCCTTGCCAGATAAAGTGTTCTTAGTTGTATGTTCTTCTCATTTAGTACCCTGAATATGTCTTGCCAGGCCTTTCTGGCTTGCTAGGTCTCTGTGGATAGGTCTGACGTTATTCTGATGTTCCTCCCTCTGTTTGTAGGGAATCTCTTCCCTCTAACTGCCCTTAAGATGGTTTCCTTGGTTCTAAGATTTGTGAGTTTTACTCTTACATGCTGGGGTGTTGGTCTGTTATCCTTGATCTTGGGAGGGGTCCTCTCTGCCCTAGGGCACGAATGTTTGTTTTATTCCCCAGATTAGGGAAGTTCTCAGGTACAATTTGCTCAAATATATCTTCTAGTCCTCTCTCTCTCTCCACCCCCTCAACGATCCCAATAATTCTGACATTAGAACATTTCATGACATCACATTTCTCTCATTCTGTTTTCATGGATTTTAAGCTGTTTCTTCCAGGCCTCTTCATTTTCCTTCTTTTGTATCAGTTTGTTTTCTAGATCACTAATTCGTTCTTCTGTCTCATTTACCCTAGCTGTTAGAGTCTCTAGATTAGATTGGATCTCATGGATAGCATTTTTAAGTTCTGCCAGATCAGCTCTGATTTCTGCTCTTAGAGACTCTATGTTGCCATTAATTGATTTCTCCATTCTAGCTATCATCTTCATAACTGTTACCCTGAAGTCTATTTCCAACATCTTGCTTATATCTATATCCATTTGTTAATCTATGGCAGAAGTCACAGTCTCTGAATCTTTCCTATTTTGGGCATTCCTCCTCTTAGTCATTCTGTTGAGGGGTGAATGAGGGAATGTACACAGTCCAAATGATTGATCACAACCCAAGCAAGATGCACCTGTTTTATAGGGACCTTAGTGTTGTCAGCCTCTTGTTCTTTCAGCCTGTCTTCTGGGGGAGGGGCCTCCCACACAGTTACTCAGGCAACCCTATTTGGGCAAAGTTGCCCTTCCCCCTGTGGGGGGATGGGTTCAGTAAAAACCATTTGGGGGGGGCTTTTTTTCCTCGGGCAGCTTTCCTTGGTGGCTTTCTGTGTCTCTTCCAAGAGTCAGAGCAGAAGTGACTTTTTCCAACCCTATGCCTCAGAACAGAGAGATCACAGTCTGTTCTTCAGTGAGCTCTCCAGGCTACACCATCTCCGTTACTGTCTATGCTGCTAAAACCTCAGTGTCCTGGGTTGTATGTCTCACAGCAGCACTTCCAGTCCTCGCTTCCAGATCCAGTTACGTCTCCACCTTTTGTGCTTCTAAAACTGCCAGCCACCCCCAGTTCACACGCACGCCCCGACAGCTCCAGGTTTCAGTCTGGGGGGCTGCCCTAAAGTCCTTTTCCCACCACTACCAGTCTGCGAGTCTGTGCCCAGTCCCCAGCGTGGGAGGCTTTCGAGCTCCGGTGGTGCAGAATCATCGAGGCTCCCTCCCTCTTCCATTTATCTTCCGATATCTGCCCTTGGAATCATGACTCCCTGCTTCATACCTTGAAACTGACCGCCGGCAATATTCCGTTTGTAGAGATCCATATATATCTTCTTACATCTCAGGCTGATTTCGTGGGTGTTCTGAGTGATCTGATAGATATCCAGATCAATTCAGGGGACCGGTTGTAATAGGGTCCCCTACTCCTCTGCCATCTTTGCCCCCTCTCTAATTTATTATCTTTTGATCAACAATGTCATATCTTCTTTTACTTCTCTATTCAAGTGTTTTTGTGTTTTTCTAGTTATATGAACATATTTATAATGGATACTTTGAAATATTATCCTCTTAAACTTGACATCTTGTCACTCTTACAGGTGCATGTGTCATACTTTCTTGTTTCTTTCCTTTCCTTATAATTTATTTTTTTGGGGGGGAACTGGATATTTTAGAAAATATATTGTAGCAATTCTGTATACTAGTCCTCCCACCCCTGGTGTTTTTTCTTAATAGTGACTTGTTTACTTCTTCAGTGAATGACTGCATTTTTTTAATAACGTCTACTTTCTTCCAACCCCCCACAGTCTTAAATCTCTGATGTTGTTTTTCTGGATGATGAAACTTTGGGAGTGTCCACAGCTACCAGGGGATGACAGTGATAATAGTAAGGTTCTCTCCCACTCTTTCTCTGACCATACTCAGCTGCTAAGCTTCACTAATTTCTTCCCTATTTCTCTATCATTTACAACAGTGTGGTGCAGCATAAAATTCATCTACAAACCAATCTAAACAAATTGTGGCTCCTTTTATGGAATGGTTTCAGTGGTCAGTGTTTCATATTTGTTCTGACATTAGCAGAGCTCCTCCCAGCTGTCTCATTCCCTAGTTCTCTCCTTCAAACTAGCCAGTCTACAGTTTAGGCTGTATCTTCATTAGATATATAAATCTTTTATCAATTCCCTTCACCATAATGTCACTGGTTTTGAGAGAACTTTTCATTTTAAACTTCTTCATGCTCTTACAAATGAAGTCAGTTCCTTTGAGAAGAGATTAAGAGCTATCTGTTTTATGTCCTGCAGCTCCACCCAAACAAAATGTTTAAACTAGGGCTCAGGAGGTCAGGGGCAATGACAAGTATCTCTCTGAATGACACTGTCATTCTAGGAGCTGAATGCTCAGTGATGGTGGGGAAGCTGGGCAGTAGCCTGAAGTCCTCTCATCTTGCTTCTCCTGGTATTTAACCACCATCTGAAATTATGGGTGAAAAGCCCCATCACTCAGTATTCTCAACACATCATACCCAGGGCAAGGTCACCCTTTCAGAAGTGGAGGTTAGGCAGAAGAAAAAAGCCCGCTGGTCCCAAATCTAGACTGAGCTTCCTATTTATTGAGCCTCAGGAACAGATATCTGAAGGCAATGTGAAAAATGCTGAATTCCTGTTTCTCTAGGGAAGAATGCCCTCTGACTGGTAGCTGAGGGAAGAGGGAACACTGTGTTTTTGGCTTCAGCTGTTTGGAGTGGAGTATTTACCTTGTTAATCTGGGAGCAGAATGGGAGGGAGTGGTTTTGGTTCAAATACCACATACTCTACTTTCTTACCTAATCTTTGCGTATTTTTCTTGAATACTTGTTGCTTCATTTGCTGTTTTCCTTCAGGACAACTTCCAGAGCTTTTAAATGGTTGTTTTAAAATAATGTTCAAGAGTTTCACCAGGGAGTGGGACCATGGAGTTCCTCACACTGGCATGTCATATATGTATATGTACCTTTTCTTGGATATGTGCTTTGAAAATCTTTTCTCCTAGGCTTCAATTTGTCTTTCCATCCTTTTCTCATGGGCTTTTACAGAACAAATTTTTTTTTATAATTTTGATGAGGTTCAGTTAATCAAATTTGCTTTTGATGGATCATGCTTTGGCAACAAATTAAAGAACTCTTTTCTTAGTCTCAGATACCAAAGATTTTGTCCTTTTTTTCTAAAAGTTTTAGAGTTTTATGTTTTACATTAAAGTCTGTGATACATTTTGAGTTGTTTTGTGTAAAGGAATTCAAGTCAAATTTCATATTTTTTGCCCATGAATATCCAATTGCTCCTGCACCATTTGTTGAAAAGGCTAACCCTCTTGCATTGAATTGCTTTGTACCCTCCTCAAAAATCAGTTGAACATATTTGTGTGGGTCTATTTCTGGTTTCTCCATTTTTTTCTATTCAACTATATGTCTGTCCCTCAATACTATAGTCTTGATTATTGCAGCTATATATGAACAGTTCATATCTGAGTTATTCCTCCCACTTTATACTTCTTTTTCAGAACTGTTGTAGATGTTCTAGTTTCTTTGCCTTTTCATCCACATTTTAGAATTATCTATTCTGCATATACAAAAAATATTGCTGAGATTTTTATAGCAATTATGTTAAACTTATATAAATTTGGGGAGAATTGACATTTTTTACTGTGCTGATTCTCCCAACCTATGACCATCATATTTCTTTCCATTTATTTATGTCTTCTTTGATCTCTTATATCAGAATTTTTAAATTTTCAGCATACAGATTCTATAGCCAGGGAAAAAAAGAAATGCTTATATGTTCAATTATAGGGAATTGTTTAAATGAATACGAAACATCTTTGCAATGAGATACCCTGTAGCTGGTTAAGTGACAAGATAGAAATATAGTTATTGACATAGATCTTCACTGTTAGATATCAGAATACCATTTACCTTTTTTGTTCTCCATTTTTCTGGCAAATGGAAAGCACACAAGAAGATAATTACTCAAAAGGAAAACAAGTGTTAATTGTATTCACTTGGGCAAGATGTTTATACCCCCAGTGTAGAGCTATAGTTTAGAGAAAGTAGTGTAGGTTTGAGGCTGAATTGCTGCATTTTACACTCTCTTGAATCTGCAAAACTGGTCTGGGTACATTTACCCAACAAGTTCTATAGATGAAGATTAGAGTTTGCCATATACATCAATTGCAAGCAGAATAAAGTGAGTTGGGAGGATAACTAAAAGGCAAGTTTGTGTTTTTTACCTAGTGCCCTTACCTTATAGTGTCCAGAATGTGGAGGAGGGCCAGAAATGCATAAGTATTGCAAATGAAAGGAAAGAAGGATGCTACTTTTTAACTATTGAAACCTTGCCCATCAATACATATGTCCACTCCAAATTTTTCTGAATTAATAACTACTATAAGAGCTTGGGAAGATGGCAGTGTAGGAGGACCCTGTGTTCAACCCATCCCATGTTTACAACTAGATATCATCCACATTCAAGTCAATAAGCCAGAGAGTGATCTGAAGACTGCAAGAACAAACACCACAACTAAATATAGGGAAGAAGTTCCATCTGAAAAGTTAGGAAGGTCAAAAAGCCTGAGGGAGGCTGCCCTCAGGAGGGAGGATGCTATAAGCATGGAGAGGACAAAGAAATGGGCCCTTTCACCAGGGAGCTCACATGGGGAAGACTAATCCCCATAATATTTGGCTTTACAAACCAGAGGGACTGAATTCCATGAGTTTGTATAACCAGTGGTATTTGGAGCCTGAAGCTTTAAAAGTCAGTTGACTCAGCACTAGGCTAGCAGGGATGGTGACTGATAACTGGGTTGCTGTCCTTAGCAGCCTGTGTTGAGAGGCAACATTAAAATGGCAGTTTACATAATGCAAAGGGCAAATGGGAGATAAATCTGTTCATATTGATTTTGGAGCATGTTGGAGGACTTCTCTGAAAGCAAAGGAGCTGGAAGGCTCCACATTCCTCCCCCATCCCCCTGCAAAAACACAGAACCATCTGCATGAGGTGGTGCTGCACAGACACTTGCTACCTAACTTGCTAGCAGTGCACCACAGCCATGAGTTCTGTAAAATGGCCCATTCCAAGATGGCTAGCCTCAGGCCTGGGCTGAGGGCAAATTCTGGCAAAGCCCAATGTGCACTACACCCAGCAACCATGCCCAGCTACACTCTCCAGCCAGCATCCTGCACTGGGCCATACTGAACCCAGGCATCATCAAATACTATGCTAAGCCTCATGTCCCCAGCTACACTGACATGCAGCCCCCAGCCACTGTAGTACTTCATGGGTTCTGGCATAAGACTACTGGCCTGGTACAAATTTTGCTAACACCTCTGCCCTACTCCTAAGTTCTCCAGAGGCATGCACCCCCAGAACTGCCCTGCCTGGGTCCCACTAATACAACAGAGAGCAAGCACAGCCCATAAAAGGCAGAGAGTCAGTGCATATGACTTCACTGTAAGGAAAAGTGACTCAGACAAAAGAGCAGAGCATAAGCAACACACATAGGATACTCTCCTGAAGTGCCAGGTTCTGGTGAACAAGGGACACCTCCCTACAGGGCCCTCGAGGACCTCCTCTTCATAAAGGCACTACTTTCAAGAGCAGAACATAGATGACTTTCTTAACACAATGAGGCAAACAAAATGAGAAAGAGAATTTTATCTCAAATGAAAGAACCAAGGCCATGGCCAGAGATCTAAGTGAAACAGATATAAATAACATACCTGATAGAGGATTTAAAGCAATGATCATAAGGATACTTACCTGACTTGAGAAAACAGTGGAAGACATGAGTGAAACCCTTAACACAGAGATAAGGAATAACATAACAGAGATAACGTGCTCAATAAACTAAATGAGAAACACGCATGATGGAATGAACAGCAGGATGGAGGAAACAGGAACAGATTAGTCACCTAGACAACAGAGTAATGGAAAGTAATTATGAAGAAATGAGAGAAAAAAGAATTATGTAAAACGAGAATAGACTAAGGGAACTCAGTGACTCCATCAAACATAATAGCATTTATATTGTAGGAGTACCAAAAGAAGAGAGAAAAAAAGGGACAGAAAATTTATTTGAAGAAATAATAGCTGAAAACTTCCCTAATCTGGTGAAGGAAATAGATATCCAGATCCAGGATGCACAGAGAATTCCCATCAAAATCAACAAAAGTGGATCCACACCAAGACGTTGTAATTAAATTGGCAAAATATAGTGACAAAATATAGTGGCAAAGAAACAAATATTTAATAAAGCAGCAAGGCAAAAAAAGTCAGTAACTTACAAAGGAAACCCCATAAGGCTAGCAGGAGATTTTTCACCAGAAACTCTGCAAACCAGAAAAGAGTGGCATGATATATTCAAAGTGCTGAACATGAAAAATCTGCAGCCAAGAATACTCTGTCCAATAAGGCTATCATTCAGAACAGAAAGATATAATTTCCCAGACAAACAAAAACTAAAGGAGTTCATGAACAATAAGACAGCCTTGCAAGGAATATTAAAGGGGACTCTGTGAATGGAAAGGAGAGACCAAAAGTGACTGTATGAAGGTAAGAAATAGAAAACCAGTAAGAATGAATAGTTCTGTAAAAAATCAGTCAAGGAAATAAAAAATGATATAAAATATAATAATATATACCTAAAATGTGGGGAGGAGAGAAAAAAATAGATTCAAACTTAAACAACCATCAACTTAATACTGACTGCTGTATGCAGAAGAGGTTATATACAAACCTAATGGTAATCATATATGAATAACCACTAATAAATATGCAAAGAATAAAGGGAAAGAATTCCAAATATACTAAAGAAAATCAGCAAAACATGAAATAAAGACAAGAAAGTATCAGAGAAAATATTCAGAAACAATGACAAAACGAGTAATAAAATGGCAATAGGTACATGTCTATTAATAATTACTTTGAATGTAAATGGACTAAACGCTCCAATCAGAAGACATAGGGTGAAAGAATGAATAAAAAAACAAGACCCATCTATATGCTGCCTTCAAGAGACTCATTATAAACCTAAAGACACCTGTAGATTGATAATGAGATGAAGAAACATCTATCATGGACATGGATGTCAAAAGAAAGCTGGAGTAGCAATATTTATATTGAACAAAATAGACTTTTACAACTGTAACAGGAGACAAACATAAAGAAACTAATTAGTAATAATATAATAATAGTAGGGGATTTTCACACCCCACGTACATAAAAGGACAAATCATCTGAACAGAATATCAACAAGGAAACAAGGGCTTTGAATGACACATTGGACCAGATGGACTAAGCATATATATTGAGAGCATTCCATCCTAAAACAGCAGAATACACATTCTTTCCAAGTGCACATGGAACATTCTCCAGAATGGATCACATATTAGACCACAAAACAAGCCTCAAAAATTTCAAGAAGTTTGAAAGTATACCATGGATCTTTTCTGACAACAATGTTATGAAATTAAAAGTCAAACACAAGAAAAAAAAAAAGGAAAAACCACAAAGACATGGTGGTTAAATAACATACTACTAAACAATGAATGGGTCAGTTGAGAAATGAAAGAAGAAATAAAAATTATGTGGAAGCAAAAGACAATGAAAATACAGTGGTCCAAACTTTTGGGATGTAGCAGAAGCTGTTCTAAGAAAGAGGTTTATTGCAAAGCAGCCTACCTCAGGAAGCAAGGAAAGTCTCAAATAAATGACCTAACCTTGCACCTAAAGGAGCTAGGAAAAGAACAACAAATGAAGCCTAAAGCCAGCAGAAGGAAGAAAATAGTAAATATTAGAGCAGATATAAATAATATAGAAAGTAAAATAACAATAGAACAGTTCAATGAAACCAGGAGTTCATTCTTTGAAAAATCAATGAAATTGATAAACCTCTACTCAGATTTATCAACAAAAAAAGAGAAAGGACTCAAATAAATAAAATCACAAATGAGAAAGGAGAAGTAACAACCAACACCACAGAAATACAATTAAAAGAGAATATGATGAAAAACTGTATGCCAACAAATTGGACAACTTAGAAACTACCAAAACTGAAACAGAAAGAAATAGTAAAATTGAACAGACTGATAAACAAATAAATAAAAGTAAATAAATTGAATGAGTGATTAAAAACTCCCAACAGGGGTTCCTGGGTGGCTCAGTTAGTTAAGTGTCTGCCTTTGGCTCAGGTCATGATCCCAGAGTCCTGGGAGAGAGCCCCACATTGCGCTCCCTGCTCAGCAGGGAGTCTGCTTCTCTCTCACTCTCTGCCTCTCCCTCCACTTCTGTCTCTCTTTCTCACTCAATCTCTCTCTCTCAAATAAATAAATAAAATCTTTAAAAGAATAAAAAATAAAAATTAATAAAATAAAAATTAAAAACTCCCAACAAACACAAGTCCAGCCCTGGATGGCTTTACACATGAATTCTAACAAACATTTAAAGAAGAGTTAATACCTATTCTTCTCAAACTATTCCAAAAAACAGAAAAGGAAGAAAAACTTCCAAATTCGTTCTATGAGGTCAGTAATACCTTGATAGCAAAAACAGATAAAGACATCACTAAAATAGACAACTACAGGCCAATATCCCTCATGAACATAGATGCAAAAATCCTCAATAAAATACTAGTAAATGCATTTCAACAATATGTTAAAAAAATTATTCACCACAATTAAGTGGGCTTTATTTCTGGGTTTCAAGCATGGTTCAATATTCACAAATCAATCAACGTGATACATCACATCAATAAGAAAAGGATAAGAACCATATGATCACTTCAATAGACACATAAAAAGCATTTGACAAAGTACAACATCCATTCATGGTATAAACTCAACAAAGTAGGTTTTACAGGGAAAATACCACAACATAATAAAGGCCATATATGAAAAACCCACAGACAATATCATCCTCAAGGGGGAAAAACTGAGAGATTTTCCCCTAAGGTCAACACAAGACAAGGTAGCCCACTCTCACTACTTTTATTGCACAAAGTATTAGTATTAGCCACAGCTTTCAGACAACAAAGAGATATAAAAGGCATCCAAATTGATAAGGAAGAAGTAAAACTTTCACTATTTGCATGACATGATACTTTATATAGAAAACCTGAAAGACTCCACCAAAAAACTGCTAGAACCTTTACATGAATTCAGTAGTCACAGGACACAAAAATCAACACACAGAAATCTATTGCATTTCTGTACACAATAATGAAGCAGCAGAAAGATAAGTTAAGGAATCAATCTCATTTATAATTGCACCAAAAATCATGCCATACCTAAGAATAAATCTATCCAAAAAGGTGAAAGACCTGTACTCTAATACTATAAAACTCTGATGAAAGAAATTAAAAATGACACAAAGAAATATAAAGACATTCCGTGCTCATGGATTGAAAGAACAAATATTGTTAAAATATCTATACTACCCAAAGGAATCTACATACACTTTTAATGTGATACCTATCAAAATGCACACATTTTTCACAGAGCTAGAACAAACAATCTGGAAATTTGTATGAAACCACAAAAGAACCCTGAATAGCCAAAGTAATCTTGAAAAAGCAAAGCAAAGCTGGGACATCACAATTCTGGATTTCACATTATTATTGCAAAGCTGTAGTAACCAAAACAGTATGGCACTGGCACAAAAATGGACACATAGATCAATGTAACAGAATAAGAAAACCAGAAATGAACCCATAGCTATATGGTCAATTAATCTTCAACAAAACAAGAAAGAGTATCCCATGGAAAAAAGAGTCTCTTCAACAAATGGTGTCAGGAAAACTGTACAGCAGCATGCAGAATGAAACTGGACCATTTTCTTACACCATACACAAAAATAAATTCAAAATGGATTAGAGACCTATATGTGAGACCTGAAGCCATAAAAATCCTAGAAGAGTACATAGGCAGTAACTTCTTTGACAGCGGCTATAACATTTTTTTCTAGAAATGTCTCCCCAGGCAAGGGAAACAAAAGCAAAAATAAGTTATTGGGACTTCATCAAAATAAAAAGCTTCTGCACAGTGAAGGAAACAATCACCAAAGTAAAAGACAACCTGATGAGTGGGAGAAGATATTTGCAAATTACATATCCAAAACTGTGTCAGTATCCAAAAAATATAAAGAAGATATTTGCAAATTATGTATCCAATAATGGGTCAGTATCCAAAATATATGAAGAACTTAAAAACTCAACATCCAAAACACAAATAATCCAATTAAAAAATGGGTGGAAGATTTGAACAGACATTTCTCCAAAGAATAATAATAGAAGGCCAAAAGACACATGAAAAGATTTTCATCATCACATACCATCAGGGAAGTGCAAATCAAAACTACAATGAGATATCACCTCACACCTATCAGAATGGCTAAAATCAAAACACAAGAAACATGGCTAAAATTAACAACTTAGGAAATGACAGGTATTGGCAAGGATTTCTAGAAAGGGGAACGAACCCTCTTACACTGTTGGTGGGAATGCAAGCTGGTGCAGCCACTCTGGAAAACAGTATGGAGATTACCCAAAAAGTTGAAAATAGAGCTACCCTACAACCCAGCAATTGCACTACTGGATATTCACCCCAAAGATACAAATATAATGATCCAAAGGGTCACCTGTACCCCAATATTTATAGTAACAATGTCCACAATAGCCAAACTATGGAAAGAGCCCAGATGTCCAACAGATGAATGGATAAAGAAGAGGTAGTGTATATATACAATGGAATATTACATAGCCATCAAAAAATGAAATCTTGCCATTTGCAACGATATGGATGGAACTAGAGGGTATTATGCTAAGTGAAATACAAGTCAGCCAGAGAAAGCAATTATCATATGATCTCACTGATATGAAGGAACTTGAGAAACAAGACAAAGGATCATAGGGGAAGGGAGGGAAAAATGAAACAAGACAAAACCAGAGAGGGAGACAATCCATAAAAGACTCTTAATCTTAAGAAACAAACTGAGGGTTGCTGGAGGGGAGGGGAGGGGTGGGGTGAGGGGATGGGTTGGCTGTGTGATGGACACTGGGGAGGGTATGTGTTGTGGTGAGCACTGGCTGTTGTGTAAGACCAATGAATCACAGACCTGTACCCCTGAAACAAATAGTACATTATATGTTAATTAAAAAATAAAGAAAGAAAAACAAAAAAAAACCCACAAATATTTGGAGGAAAGTAAAAAAATAAATAAATATTTTTTTTTCTACAAAAAAAAAAGAAAGAAAGAAACAGGGTGTTGGCAAGGATGTGGAGGAAAAGAAACCCTCTTGCACTGTTGTTGGAAATGCAAACTGATGCAGCCACCATGGAAAATAGTATGGAGGTGCTTCAAAATTTAAAAATAGAACGTTTCTATCATCCAGCAATTGCACTACTGGATATTTACTCAAAGAATACAAAAATACTAATTCAAGGGGATATATACACCCCTATGTTTATAGCAGCTTGTGTGCAATAGCCAAACAATGGAAGCAGTCCATGTGTACATGGATTGATGAATGGATAAAGAGGGCATTATATATATATATATATCCAAATAGTATTCCATGGTATATATATATAGTATTTCATGGAATATATATTCCGTTGAATACTATTTTGCCATAAAATGATGAAATCTTGCCATTTGCAACAACGTGGATGGAGCTAGAGAGTATTATGCTAAGTGAAATGTCAGAGAAAGACAAATACAATACAACTTCACTCATATGTGGAATTTAACAAAACAAAGGAGCATAGGGTAAAAAGAAAAAGAGAATGAGGCAAGCCAAGAAACAGACTCTTAACAATAGAGAACAAGCTGGTGGTTACCAGAAGGCAGGTGGTTGAGGTGATGGATTAAATAGGTGATGAGGATTAAGGAGTGCACATTGTGAAGAGCACTGGGTGTTGTATGGAATTGTTGAATCACTATGTTGTACACCTGAACTGGTATAACACTGTATGTTAATTAATGGAATTAAAATAAAAACTTAAAAAAGTAACTACTGTGAAGGAGCAAATAAGGAATTAGTGAGATTGTGACAAGAGGGGTAAATAATCCCTCTCTACCTTATACCTGTATAAAGAGAGAGAACAGAGATCTCCTATGTTTCAAATCCACAACATGAAGAGAGTGGCATAAATTTTCCATCTCTGCACAATATTCATTATGCATTGTGAATTGAAAAAAAGTAGATTACAAAATAGTAGTCTGTATGGTATGAATCTATTTTTAAAAAAAGGAAAGTACAAACTCAATATATAAGCATAGATAAAGGTGCATAGAAAATGTTCAGAAGGGTATATACCTCTCAATTTTAATTGTAGTTATCTCGAAGAAATGAAATTCTAATTTATTTTTCTTTTTCTTTGTTGTTTATATTTTTTTATTATTGTGCAGTGACCTTGTAATACTTGTGTAATATTTTTAAATTAAAATAAACTATATTAAAAATTCTTAAATCTGTATGAGAGTATGAAGAGGCCAAAGGAGACTGTCAGAAATAGAAAGGCCCCTAGATACTAGTTAATCTACTTCTTGGTGTTCTCATGTGGAAAAAAATGCCCAAAAAAGTAGACACTTGGCTAGGATTAGAATTTTGATGTCCTGACTTCTAGCCCCCTGATCTCTCTTACTACCTCATTTAATTAAACATCTTAGTTTAAACATAGTCAGGAATAGACAGCAACCACCTGGAATGTCTATACTCACCAATTCCAAGAAGCAGGGTAAATATTTATGTTATATTGCAAAATCAAGTGTGAGCTAATCCTGATCCTTCAGCACCCTGCACTGGAAGAATGGAGAGCATCTTCTCCCCCCTGAGGTAACAGAGACTTCAGTGACTACTCAGAATTCACAAAGCAAGTGAAAAGCCCATTCAGGGTCTGAACCTGGCTAGAACACCATCTTCCAGACATTTAGGTGCAAGCAGTCACATAGCTCTCTAGCTTAGGCCCCAGGTCATAAACTTGCCGAGACTAGGTTGTTTCTTATTTCACTTACAAAATGAAGTTATTGGAAATCTCTCCCTATTGCATCCCTCCCTGTGAGTCAGGCACATTATCAATCACTCCTAATGAATTATTAAATGCTTTAAAAGTGATAAAAAGAAATAAGCCAGTCTGAAAGCCAGCAGGAACTGCACCCCTTGTGAGCCTGCTAAAAAGAGGAGCCCTCATCTTTGTTCATCATGCATGCAGGATAAGCCCAAGTCATTTTGCCGCTGCTCCTTACTTCCTCCTCACCAAGTTTCTCTCATGGACTTGAAAGTTGAGCACCCTAAACCTTGACTAAAGGGAAGAAGGAAGTGAACCAGAATAAGAAACTTTTCCTTGGGGCGCCTGGGTGGCTCAGTTGGTTAAGCGACTGCTTTCAGCTCAGGTCATGATCCTGGAGTCCCTGGATCGAGTCCCACATCGGGCTCCCTGCTTCGCAGGGAGCCTGCTTCTCCCTCTGACCCTCCCCTCTCTCATGTGCTCTCTCTCTCTCATTCTCTCTCTCTCAAATAAATAAATAAAATCTTTTAAAAAAATTAAAAAAAATATTAAAAAAAAAAAGAAACTTTTCCTTGAGGGCACCTAGCATGGCAGTGTGGTACAGTGGAGAGATTACCAGGTCTGAGAACACACAGACTGAGTTAAAATCCCACCACTGTCAAGTATTGATATTAGAACCTCTACTAGGTCCTTTCATCTTTCTGAGACTCACTGTTCCCTCATCTGGAAAATGGTGTAAAGTGGGTTTCAATGAAGTGCTTTCCCACTTGCTTCCATATCTTGAGTTTCTAAGTACATCTTCCCTGTCTTCTTCCAGGAATCTGGCACGGGAAATGTTTCCCTTTCTTAAAGTGTGGGCACACTCAAACATTCTCATGCTTTTAAGCCCCATGCCAATGTTCTGGGGTTTGCAGTCTGCAAATGCAAAGCAGATTTTGACTACACACTCACATACCACAGAGCTTTGCGTGTCTCCAGCAGTTCAGACAGAACACTCCCTAATGGCGTGGACTGGAGGGTGTGGCTTGTCACCAATCACTAAAAGCTTCATCCACTGGAGACCAGATGGGCTTTAAGGCCTCCAGCTCCTTGGCTGTGGTAAAAGGGGCTTGTTAAGAGAAGGCTGATCCCACTGTGGGTGTAAACTACCCTGATTCAGAGGCCCATGGTAGAGCAGAAAGAACATTAGAGGGGGAATTACGTAGTCATACAATGTGTCCTTGCACAAGTCAAAGCCCCTCTCTGGAACATGGTTTTTTTCTTTTGAAAGTGGGGATAATAACCTCTGATCTACTTATTTCACAGGGAAGGATTAAAATAAATCATGGGCATGCGTGCTTTAAAAGCTTTACTGCTCTATTTACACATGTGTTATTATTATGTCATAGGGTTTAATCTGCACATCCACCCTTGGAATTTTGAGCTAGTAGAGCCTAAGACCAGGAGAATTGGTTCAACCAGGCAGGGCCCAAGCCCTCCTGATAAACACAGTGAGACAACTTTGTAACTGAATATAAACTCTGGAACAAAAAGAGAGGACAAAAAGTGAGCCGATTTAGTTAAGAGGGAAACCATTGCTCCAGGAGAAGTATAATGCTCACCCTGAGAAAAGAGGGAAACAAACAAACACGTACCCATTCTTAGAACCATGAGTTATTTATCGTGTGAAAGATGTTTGGGCCATAACAAAAGATGGTGGTCTGTCCCTAAGGAGTTTCTTCTGACAAGTTTCTGAAAAAATTTGAAGCCTTTTGGGGGCCTCCAAATAACTGGTCTTATAAAGAGGGATTTCCAAAAGCTAGCATTGAGAACTGAAGTCCGTTCAAGAAGGCAACCTTCTGAGAAGTTGAACAGATTCTGTTTTCCAGAATTAGCCTCGGAGGTTGAAAACAATGAGAAATCAACATCAATAGACCCCAAAGAAACTGAAGGAACCAAACATATAAAACAGCCTTTTAGCAAGGGCCAAATAGTGCAGCACCCAATTCAGGGATTTTGAAGAAAATTTTAAAATACTAAGTCACAGGTCATAGTCCAGTGAAGGAAGGCTAAGAGGTAGGGATAGAATGTTTAAACTCCTAGTAACTAGGACTAAACTAAACATACTAGAAACCTATAGTCCTCTCTTCTTGTTTTCTTTCTTCTCTCTATAGCCCCAATGTCACAGTTCTCTGATCTGACTTTCACCTCTGCCTACATTCCGCAGAGGCCTGTGTCCACAAGATTCCTGTGAGACAGCACTGTTGAGGTACTCCTACCTAGGCTGAGCCAGCAATCCTAACAATTTTGTCCTTGACTCTCTCAGCCTTAGTTACCTTCCACAGAGCTTCTGTATCCACCCTCTCTGTATCAGCTGATTTTTGAAAGCCACAATTCTGCACTCCATTCTTAATCCTTTTGCCTTTGTCTTGATCCCCATTTACCACATCACTGCCTTTCCATCCACATTCTCCCTTTCTACCCAGTCCTAGAGTGAAACATGAATAACATTGCATGTACTAACTAATAAATTGTGACTGTGTTGTGTACCATTTTGGAAAGGATTGTGTGGCTCTATCTGGGCTTGGTGGGAGAGAGTACCATGACTGTATACCATGAGAGTGTAGGTTGATGAGGGACTGTGAGTGGCAGTATGCAGTCTGTATATTTGTTGACAGAGATGAGCCCCTTTGGATAAATGGTTTCAGAGTGTACTTGGCTTTATTTTTGGCTTATTTAAAATACTGACTTTTGGATCAAGCTCAACCATCACCATCACTCTTACTTGTCCCACTCACTTTGGGACAGCCTGTGTTCTTGAGTACTGAGTAATTTCTGAGGACTTCTTGACCCAGTCAGTAGTAGGACTTTGGGCTTCTGTCTAGGAGGCATATGTTGGGGGGAACAGAGAGTAAGTGCAGAGTGCAGAGTGCAGAGGATAGGAAAGCTACAACCATTATGCATTTAATAGTGTGTGTGTGTCCAGTCCAGTATCAGAACAGAACTGATAGGATAAAGGGAACACCAACTCACTGCTTTATGCAAATTCTGCTTACATGCCCAGGCTCAAATATCTCTTGGGCTATTATCAGAACTCCTAATTCCAGCGATAACCTTTTCCTTGCTAGGCATTTTAGAGGGAAGTAAACTCCTAGGAAATAAATTATTGTAGTTTTTTCACAACTAGGCCTGGTAACTCCTCTAATTTTCAAATAGGGTTTTCACATTCTTCAGGAAAATCTATTTTTACCAAGTGCCCCCCAAAATATATGGATTTCTTGCCCTGGCAATGATGGTCCCCCCACAAAGAGGCTTGTCCATAGTTTTATAAATTAAGCATTGTCTTTACCTGTGAATAACAGAAAATTCCAAACAGTTGTTGTTATTAGGGATTTTATTTTTTTCACAGGAGAATTCCAGAGGTAGGTGGCTTTATGATGCCCTGAGATATCTAAGCCTATTCTGGTCTTCTATTCAATCGGGACTGCAACATGTGGTTTTAACAATTTTCACTGTCCAGTGGTGCTCAATAAGGGGGTAAGTGAAAGAAGAAATTAACCTTGTGTTTAGAAGTAACACCTTCTCTTTCTCATGACAAAGCTATATGGTTTGGCTATGGTTAACCATGTCTTCTCAAGACAAAAAATAGCTACTCTACTTCCTGTATCACATACATATAATAGATAAGAAGGAAAAAAAGGGCAGAGAACAAAAGAAATACACAAGATGAGTCATCCTGACCGTAAGAGCTTTTCTAGAAGTTCAATCTGGAGATTTCTATTACATCTCAATGACTGAACTCTGTCACATGCCCACTCCTAATTACATAGAAGGCTGGGAAATGTATATCTTCTTTTAAACTGAGAAAATTGTTACACACAAAAATCATAATTCTCTTAATATGAAAGACAAGTCGACTAATGCATTGATGGAATATATTTCCCACAACAATTGTAAGATTCATTCATTCAAAAATATTTTGAGGGAGCTACTATATGCCAGGTACTATTCTAGACAATGGGGACACAACGGTGAGCAGGACAGGCATGTTCTCTACATTAGGGCAACTCACCTAAACTCTATGGACCTAATTTTTCAAACCTAACAGTGATAGTGCCTACCTTGCATGATTGTTGTAAAATACGTCCAATTTTTACAGATATATATGTGTATATGTGTGTACAAATAATGATAATACAAATATAAATAATGATAAATTGTATTAGTACCATTTGTAAGTAATCTATAGTTTTCCTATTGATTTGAAAAGCTGTCTTAATTCTACACTGAATTATAAATATTCTTTTTTCTTTTTTCCAGTTTTATTAAAATATAATTGACATATAACATCATATAAGTTTAAGGTATACACCATAGTGGATTGAATATATGAATATATTGCAAAATGATTACCATGATACCTTTGGTTAATATCTATCACCTCACATAGTTACATTTTTTTCTAGTGACAAGAACTTTTAGGGCTACTCTCTTAAAAACTTTCAAATATACAATACTGTATTGCTGGCTATAGTCATCATGCTGTACAGTACACCCTCATAACTTCTTATGACTGGATGTTCATACGTTTTCACCACCTCCACCCATTTTTCTCACCCCATCCATCCATGCTGGCAACTACTAATCTGTTTCTATAAGTTTAGTATTTCTGGTCCTACTTATAAATGAGATCATGCAGAATTTGTCTTTCTCTGACATTTCACTTAGCATCACACCCTCAAGATTCATTCCTGTCATCTTTTCTGGCTGAATAATATTCCATATATATATGGAATATATATGGAATAACATTGCATGTACTAACTAATTAATTGTGACTGTGTTGTGTACCATTTTGGAAAGGACTGTGTGGCTCTATCTGGGCTTGGTGGGAGAGAGTACCATGACTGTGTACCATGAGAGTGTAGGTTGATGAGGGATATATATATATATCCCACATTATCCACACATTATCTGCCAACGAACACTTAGGTTTTCATGACTTGGCTATTTTAAATAATGCTGCAATGAGGGGCGCCTGGGTGGCTCAGTTGTTATGCGTCTGCCTTCGGCTTGGGTCATGATCCCGGGTTCCTGGGATTGAGCCCCGCATCAGGCTCCCTGCTGGGCGGGAAGCCTGCTTCTCTCTCTCCCACTCCCCCTGCTTGTGTTCCCTCTCTTGCTGTGTCTCTCTCTGTCCTATAAATAAATAAATAAAATCTTAAAATAAATAAATAAATAAATAAATAAATAAATAAATAAATAAATAAATAAATAAATAAATAATGCTGCAAAGAGAATAGGGATGCAAATATCATGTTGGGATAGCGATTTAATTTCCTTTGGATATACACCCAGAAGTAGAATTGCTGGATCATATGATAACTTGATTTTTAATTTTTCAAAGCCCTCTATACTGTTTTCCATGGTGCCTGCACAAATTTACATGCGTAGTATGAGTGTACAAGGGTTCCCTCTTCATTTCCTTGCCAGTGTTTGTTATTTTTTGTCTTTTTCATAAGCTATTCTAATAGGTGTGAAGTGATATCTCATTGTATTTTTCATTTGCATTTCCCTCATGATTAGTGATATTAGCACCTTTTCATGTCTGATGGCCATTTGAATACTTTATTTAGAAAAATGACTACTCAGGACCTATGTCTATTTCTAAATTAGATTATCTCAGTTTTTTGTTTATTATTTGTTTTTCCTGTTAAATTTCATGAATATTTTATGTATTGTGGATATTAACCCCTTATCAGATATGTGGTTTGCAAATATTTTCTCCCATTCCATAGGTTCCCTTTTCTATTCCATTGATTTTTTCCCTTTTTTTGTCACCTTTTTATTGTTATCTTTTTAAAAAATTTTTATTTAAATTCAATTTCATTAACATATAGTGTATTATTAGTTTTAGGGGTAGAATTTAATGATTCATCAGTTGCTTATTACCTCATGTGCCCTCCTTAATGCCCATCACCCAATTACCCAATCCCCACGACCTACCTCCCCTCCAACAACCTTGTTTCTGTCCTATAGTTAAGAGTCTCTTATGGTTTACCTCCTTCTCTGTTTTTATCTTATTTTATTTTTCCATCCCTTCCCCTATGTTCATCTATTTTGTTTCTTAAATTCCACATATGAGTGAAGTCATATGGTATCTGTCTTTTTCTGACTGACTTATTTCACTTAGCATAATACCCTGTAGTTCCATCCACATCATTGCAAATGGCAAGATTTCATTCTTTTTCATGGTTGAGTAGTATTCCATTGTATATATATACACCACATCTTCTTTATCCATTCATCTGTCAACGGACATCTGGGCTCTTTCCATAGTTTGCCTATTGTGGACATTACTGTTATAAACATTGGGGTGTATGTACCCCTTTGAATCACTATTTTTGTATCCTTTGGATAAATACCCAGTAGTGCAATTACTGGATCATAGGGCAGTTCTATTTTTAACTTTTTGAGGAACCTCTACACTGTTTTCCAGAGTGGCTGCACCAGTTTGCATTCCCACCAGCGGTGTAAGAGGGTTCCGCTTTCTCTGCATCCTCGCCAACATTTGTTGTTTCCTGAGTTGTTAATTTTAGTCATTCTGACTGGTGTGAGGTGGTATCCCATTGTGGTTTTGATTTGTATTTCCCTGATGCCAAGTGATGTTGAGCATTTTTTCATGTGTCTGTTGGCCATTTGTATGTCTTCTTTGGAGAAATGTCTGTTCATGGCTTTTGCCCATTTCTTGACTGGATTTTTGGGGAGGGGTGAGTTTGATAAGTTCTTTATAGATTTTGGGGCGCCTGGGTGGCTCAGTCCCTGGGATCAAGCCCTGCATTGGGATCCCTGCTCCGTGGGAAGCCTGCTTCTCCCTCTCCCACTCCCCCTGCTTGTGTTCCTTCTCTCCCTGTGTCTCTCTCTGTCAAATAAATAAATAAAATCTTTTAAAAAAATTCTTTATAGATTTTGGATACTAGCCTTTTGTCTGATAAGACATTTGCAAATATCTTCCCCCCATTCTGTAGATTGCCTTTTAGTTTTGTTAGCTGTTTCCTTTGCTGTGCAGAAGCTTTTTATCTTGATGAAGTCCCAAGAGTTCATTTTCACTTTTGTTTCCCTTGCCTCTGGAGACATGTCTAGCAAGAAGTTGCTGCAGCTGAGGTCAAGGAGGTTACTGCCTGTGTTCTCCTCTAGGAATTTGATGGATTCTTGTCTCACATCTAGGTCTTTAATCCATTTTGAATTTGTTTTTGTGTATGGTGTAAGAAAATGGTCCCATTTCATTCTTATGCATATTGTTGTCCACTTTTCCCAACACCAATTGCTGAAGAGACTGTCTTTTTCACATTGGATATTCTTTCCTGCTTTGTTTGAGATTAATTTGCCATATAGTTCTATGTTCATTTCTGGATTTTCTATTCTGCTCTATCAATCTATGTGTCTATTTTTGTGCCAGTACCATACTGTTCTGATTGCTACAGCTTTATCATATAACTTGAAGTCAGGAATTGTGATGCCTCCTTCTACTTTTCTTTTTCAAGGTTGCTTTGGTTATTTGGAGTCTTTTGGGGTTTCATACAAGTTTCAGGATTGTCTGTTCTAGTTCTGTGAAAAATGCTTTTAGAATTTTTTTTTATATATTATATGGCCATTTAAAATCTTTAATCAAATTTCATCAAAGATTACCAGCCATATTATATGCCATGATTAGCTTTCTATAAACAACTTTGCTTTCTGTGTACAAATCAATGTCAATGAAATAAAAAATAAAACCATATCCTAGGCAAAGAACTTTATTAACCTTTTTTCAAACTTTATTTCCAGGCTTCTTCAGCTTAATTAGCTGCAAAGAATGAATTGTGTATAAGCAAAACCTGAAAAGAGCTGCAATGTCCAAGGGGCTTGGGCTTAAAAATATTAGAGATCTAGAATTTATCAGATCCATGAATAAAATTGTAAAAAGCAATCATAATATAAAATAGCAGTTCCCAGTAACTTCTTCAAGTTTTATCTTCTTCAGAAGTTGACTCAATTCAGTTTGCTTCATTCTTGGAAGCTTCATCAAAATTCTCCACAAGATCTGGAACTTCATCATCATCATCTTCTCCAGTAGCAAGTGGTGCTTTTCCATCCACAGATTGTTTGGGCAGAGCTTCAGCCAGTCTTCTTAAACTAGTCAGACTGTCTGCACCAAGTTGGTTTAAGATACTGGATAGCATTTCTGTCAGCTGCTTTATCTCAGCATGGCCTGTAATGGTGAAAGTGTTTGCTGCCAGCAATGCCTGAACTTTGGGGTTGTTAAAGTGGATCACTGTTCCTTGGTCTGTGAACATACTCACTTCTTCAATACCAGAGAAGTTGTTTACCCCTAACTTCTTTAAGGAGAACTAAAGTTTTTTATCATCTGATGTAGCCATTCTATGAACTACCTTCTTCTTTCAGGGAGCAGTTCTTTTCCCACCAATGCACACTTGTGCTTGCAATTTGGTGAGTTTCTCCCGGTTCATGATAGTTTTTCTTTCATCTTGGAGCGGAAATTGGATGGCACGGAGGAATAGGGTTGGTGTTCAGGGCGTCTCCTGTGGACCAGCTGAGATTAGGTGCATACACGCAGGGATGCAAGATGGCAGCTAGAGGCACTGTTAGTATTTTGATAGGGATTGCATTAAATGTGTAGATTGTTTTTGGTAGAATAGACATTTTAAAACTATTTGTCTTTCTAATCCATGAGCATGGAATGTGTTTCCACTTCTTTGTGTCCTCTTCAATTTCTCTCATCAGTGTTTTATAGTTTTCAAAATACAAGTCTTTCACCTCTTTGGTTAGGTTTATTCCTTGGTATGTTATTGTTTTGGGTGCAATTGTAAATGGGACTGATTCCTTAATTTCTCTTTCTGTTGCATCATTACTAGTGTATAGAAATGCAACAGATTTATGTATGCTAATTTTCTTATCTGCAAATTTACTGAATTCATGCATCAGTTCTAGCAATTTTTTGTGGAGTCTTTTGGGTTTTCTATATAGAATATCATGTCAAAGTATTACTTCTTCCTTGCTGATTTGGATATCTTCTAATTCTTCTTGTTGTCTATTTGCTGAGTCTGGGACTTCTAGTACTGTTAAATAACAGTGGTGAGAGTGACATGCCTGTCTTGTTCATGACTAAAGAGGAAATGCTCTTAGTGTTTCCCCATTTATGATGATATTAGCTGTGTTTTTTTTTTCATATAAGGCCTTTATTATGTTGAGGTACATTCCCTGTAAACCTACTTTGTTGAGGGTTTTTATTATGAATCATTGTTGCACTTTGTCAATGCTTTTTCTGCATCTACTGAAACATCATATGGCTCTTATACTTAGTTTTATTAATCTGGTGTATCATGTTGATTGATTTGTGAATATTGAACCACCATTGCAAACCAGGAACAAATCCCACTTTGTTGTGGTGAATGATTTTTTAAATATATTTTAGATTCTGTTTGCAAGTATTTTATCGAGAAATTTTGCATCCATGCTCATCAGGGATATTGGCTTGTAGTTCTCTTTTTTAGTGAAGTCTTTATATGGTTTTGCTATCAGGGTAATGCTGGCCTCATAGAATGAGTTTGGAAGTTTTCTTTCCTTTTCTATTTTTGGAATAATTTGAGAAGAATCAGTATTATCTCTTCTTTAAATATTTGGTAGAATTCATGTGTGAAGCATTCTGGCCCTGAATTTTTGTTTTTGAGAGTTTTTTGATTAATGATTCAATTTTTTTGCTGGTTATCAGTCTGTTCAAGTTTTCTATTTCTTCTTGTTTCAATTTTGCTAGTTTATATATTTCTAGGAATTTATCCATTTTTTGCAGGTTTTCCTATTTGTTGGCATATAGTTTTTCAAAATATTGTCTGATAATTCTTTGTATTTCTGTGGTTTTGGTTGTTATTTCTCCTCTCTCATTTGTGATTTGATTTATTTGGGTCCTTTCTCTTTTCTTTTGGATGAGCCTGGCAAAAGGCTTATCAATTTTCTTAATTTTTTCAAAGAACCAGCTTCTGGTTTCACTGATCATTTATATTGTTTTTGTTTTGTTTTGTTTTGTTTTGTTTCTTTCTTTCTTTTTTTTTTAGATTTAGTTATTTGAGAGAGAGCGTGTGTGTGCATACATGCAGGGGGAGGGCAAAGGGAGAGGGAGAGAGAGAATCCTCAAGCAGACTCCCCACTGAGGACTGATCCCCTCTTAGGGCTCAATCCCAGGACCCTGAGATCATGACCTGAGCTGAAATCAAGAGTTAGACACTTACCCAACTGAGCCACCCATATTCCCCTACTGTTTTTTAGTTTCTATATCATTTGTTTTTGCTCTAATCTTTATTATTTACTTACTTTCTGTTTTGGCTTCAGGCTTAATTTGTTTTTCTTTTTCTAGCTCCTTTAGGTGTAAGTTTAGGTTGTTCATTTGAGATTTTTCTTGCATCTTGTTGTAGGCCATTATTGCTCTGTCCTTCCCTCCTAGGATGGCTTTCATTGAATCCCAAAGGTTTTGGACAGTTTTGTTTTCATTTTCATTTTTCCCATGTATTTTTTATTACTTCTTTGATTTCCTGGTTGACCTATTCATTGTTTGTTAGCATTTTGTTTAACCTCCATGTACTTGTGGTCTTTCCAGATTTTTTCTTATGGTTGACTTCAAGTTTCATAGCAATATTGTCAGAAAAGATGCATAGTGTAATTTCAATCTTTTTGTATTTGTTGAGGCCTGATTTGTGACCTAGTATGTCATCTATTCTGGAGAATACCCCATGTGCACTTGAAAAGAATGTGTATTCTGCTGCTTTAGAATGAAATGTTCTGAATATATCTGTTAAGTCCATCTGGTCCAGAGTGTCATTTAAAGCCATTGTTTCCTTGTTGATTTTCTCCTTAGATAATCTGTCCATTGATGTAAGTGGGGTGTTCAAGTCCCCTACTATTATTGTATTATTATCAAGGAGTTCCTTTTTTATTTGTTATTAATTGTTTTATATATTTGGGTGCTCTCATGTTGGGTGCATAAATATTTACATTTGTTAGATATTCTTGTTGGATTATCTCCTTTATTCTATATAGTGTTCTTCTTTGTCTCTTGTTATAATCTTTGTTTTAAAGTCTAGTTTGTGTGATATAAGTATGGCTGCTCTGGCTTTTTTTTTTTTTAAGATTTCATTTATTTGCGAGAGAGAGAATGAGAGACAGCAATGAGAGGGAGGAGGGTCAGAGGGAGAAGCAGACTCCCTGCCGAGCAGGGAGCCCGATGTGGGACTCAATCCCGGGACTCCAGGATCATGCCCTGAGCCGAAGATAGTCGCTTAACCAACTGAGCCACCCAGGCGCCCTTGGCTTTCTTTTTTTTTTTTTTTTAAAGATTTTTATTTATTTATTTGAGAGAGAGAATGAGGTAGAGAGCATGAGAGGGGGGAGGGTCAGAGAGAGAAGCAGACTCCCTGCTGAGCAGGGAGCCCGACGTGGGACTCGATCCCGGGACTCCAGGATCATGACCTGAGCCGAAGGCAGTCGCTTAACCAACTGAGCCACCCAGGTGCCCCGCCCTTGGCTTTCTTTTGATATCCTTTTGCATGATAAATATTTCTCCATCTTTTCACTTTCAATCTGCCATGTCTTTATGTCTAAAGTGACTCTCTTGTAGGCATCATATAGATGGGTCTAGTTTTTTTAATTTTCTTTTTAATCCATTCATGCAACCTATGTCTTTTGATTTGAGCATTTAGTCCATTTGTGTTCAGAGTAATTATTGGCAGATATGTATTTTAGTGCCATTTTATTACTTGTTTTGTTGTTGTTTCTGGAGATTTTCTTTGATCTTTTCTTGTCTTTGTCATTTTTGGTCTTTCCTTTCCACTCAGAATCCCCTTTAATATTTCTTGCAGAGATGGCTTCAAGAACACCTTTAGTTTTTGTTTGTTTGGGAAACTCTATCTCTCCTTCTATTCTGAATGGTAGCCTTGCTGGATAGAGTATTGTAGGCTGTAGATTTTTCGTATTCAGCACTTTGAATATATCATGTCACTCTCTTCTGGTTTGCAAAGATTCTGTTGAGAAATCTGCAGCTAGCCTTATGGGTCTTCCTTGTAAGTGAATGACTTTTTCTTGCTGCTTTTAAGATTTTTTCTTTATCAGTATATTTTGCAAATTTAATTACAATATGTCTTGGTGTTGGCCTGCTTTTGTTGATTTTGATGGGAGTTCTCTGTGCCTCTTGGATCTGGATGTCTGTTTCCTGCCTCAGATTAGGGAAGATTTCAACTATCATTTCCTCAAATAAATTTTCTGCACACTTTCCTCTCTCTTCTTCTTCTGGGACTCCTATAATATGATTGTCATTATGTTTGATGGAGTCACTGAGTTCCCTAAGTCTATTCTCGTATTCCATAAGTCTTCTTTCTCTCTTTTGTTCAGCTTCATTATTTTCCACTATTTTGTGTTTTATATCACTAATTCATTCCTCTGCTTCTTCCAGCCTGCTGTTATTGCATCAAACCTGTTTACAATCTCATTTGTTGCTTTCTTCATTTCTGATCGATTTTTTTTAACTCTTTTATCTCTGTGGTAAGGATCTTTTTGATCTTCTATTCTCATCTCAAGCCCAGTGAATATCCTCATGATTTTTCCTTTAAATTCTCCATCAGGTGTGTTACTTATATCTGTTTCACTTAGATCTCTGGCTATAGCCTTAACTTGTTCTTTCATTTGGGATAAATTTCTTTTCCTGGCATTTTGTCTAAATCTCTGCCTTCTTCTTTCATGTATTAGAAAAGCCAGTTATGCTTCTGCTCCTGAAGGTAATGGCTTTATGAAGAGGCTATGTAGTGTCCAGAACCTGGTGCTTCATAGAGACTCTGGTGTGTGCTGCCTGTGCTCTGCTGTTGTGTTTTGGCTGCTCTGTCCCTCAGGCCAGTCGTCTGCAGAGGCTCTCCTTGCCTGCTGCGGGCAGTGTTTGTTTCTTGGTCAGAATGTGGCAAGTTTTAACTAGCTGTACTCTGGTTTGCTTGTGAAATGAGACCTGATACTAGTTCCACTATAACTGAGGCATTGCAGATCTCTGGTTGGGAGATGTGGTGTGGGTTGGATTTTGTGCTGGTTCTGGGGGAGGGGCCTGCCATGCTGGAACTGAAGCAAGCTTGACTGAGAAGGGCAGCTCCACCAGAGAGCAGGGTGTGTGGCTTGGTGTAAGCAAGTTAGGCAGTCAGTGTGAGCTCTGTGCTGCTACTAGCAAGTGCCTCTGTGTGTATGCTGAGGGGTGGGAGTGGGGGGAATGGCACTGACCAGATCCTTTCTCCATGGAGAAGCACGTCCTTGAATGCTGCCACTCAGGGAAGCACTCCCAGAGGTGTGAATAAACCCCTTGCCCCCCACTACATGAACTCCAGGCATTATTCAGATTGCTGTTTCCATGCTGTTTGCCTCCAGGTTTTTGCCTGCTTTCTCTCCAGGAGCAGCGCAGTGCCTTCCTGGTTTTATCCCAGGCAAGCCTGCTGACCTTTAAAACTCCAGGGTTTAGGGAAGTGGTTTGGGCAGGGGCCTGTGCTGGTCTTCTGGAGGAGTGGCCTGCAGCACTGGTACTGAGGTGAGCTTGAGAGAGAAGAGCGATCACACCAGAGCACATGGGTGTGGGGCTTGATGTAACCAAGTTAGGCGGCCTGTATCAGCCCTGAGCTGATTCCCCCAGGTGGCTCTGTGTTTATGCTGAGGGGAGGGGGAGGGAAATGGCACCGGTCAACTTCTTTGTTCCTGGAGAGGAGTCTCCCCGAATGCTGCCTTTCAGGGAAGCACTTTGAGTGAATAATCTCCTCCCAGTGTGCCCCAGGCATTCTTCAGATCACTGTTTCCACTTTGTCTGCCCCCCAGTTTGCCTGCCTTCTCTCCAGGAGCCGCACAGTGCCCGCCAGGCTAATACCAGCCAAGCCCACTGTGCTTTAAAACTCTTAAGCCCTGCTGGTTGTTAAGGATTCAGATAATTCAGCTCCTTTCACTTTCCAAACCAATTGCTTTGGGGAAATGTTCTCCTTATACATTTCCCAGTATGCTCCTCTCTCTCTTGCCCTTCTCCTCACCCACTGCTCCCTCTCCTCTGTATCACCTGCAGTCCCTGTATGTCTTACCTTCTTCCACATGGCCTCTTCTCTCCCTTACATTATGGAGTTTCTTCTGTCAGTGTTCAGATTGATTTTTGGGGTATTTAGGATGAGTTTATAGTTATTTAGTTGAGTTCATGGAAAAGATGGGCCTAGGGTCCTCCTACTTCACTACCACCTCCTTGAATCTGATTATTTTCTTTCACTATCTAAAAAACCTTCTCATTTTGACATAATCCCACTTAATTATTTGTGCTTTTATTGCTTGTCCTTTAGGTGTCATGTCCAAAAATAATTTCCAAGACCAATGTCAAGGATGTGTTCGCCTTTGTTTTTGTTGTTGTTGTTAGAAATTTTATGATTTCAGGTCACACATATAGTCTTTAATATATTTCAGGTTAATTTTTGTGAATGGTGTAAATAGTGGTCCAATTTCATTCTTTTGCATGTAAACATCCAATTTTCCCAGTACCATTTACTGAAGAAATGATCTTTTCACCATTAAATATTCTTGAACCCCTTGTCAAATATTAGTTGAACAGATGTGCATGGGTTTATTTATGGGCTCTTGATTCTCTTCCATATATCTATTTTCATGCAAATAGTATACTGTTTTGATTACTATAGATTTGTAATATAGTTTAAAATCAGGAAGCATAATGTCTTCTGCTTTGTTCTTCTTTCTCAATCTTCTGTTCACAACCTTCTGTGGTTTCACATAAATTTTAGGATTTTTTTTCTATTTTTATAAAAATTCCACTTGAATCTTACAAAGATTACATTCAATGTACAGATGACTTTGGGTAGTAGGGATATTTTAACAATATTAATTCTATAAGCCATGAACATGATATTTCCTTTATTTATGTCTTATTCAAAATTTTCACCAATGTCACAGTTTTCAGTGTAGAGATTTTTCACCTCCTTGGTTAAATTTATTCCTAAAGTGTTTTTTTGAAGCTTTTATAAATGGGATTGTTCACTTTATTTCTTTTTAATATATTTTGTTGTTAGTGTATGGAAACAGTATTGATTTTTTAATGTTGATTTTATATCCTGCAACTTTATGGCATTTATTGATTAGATCTAAAAGTTTTTTGGTGGAATCTGTAGGATTTTCAATATATAAATCATGTCATCTGCAAACAAAGATAATTTTACTTCTTCCTTTGTGATTTAGATGCTTTTTATTTCTTGTTTTTATCTGATTGCTCTGGCTAGGACATTCAGTACTAAGATAATTAAGAGTGGTTCGAGTGGTCATTCCATATCTTGTTCCTGATCTCTTAAGCGGAAAATTTTTCAACTTTTCACCATTAAGTATTATGTTAGCTGCGGGTTTGTCATATTTAGCCTTCATTTAAGATACATTCCTTCTATACTCAACTTATTGAGAGTTTTAGTAAGAACGCATGCTGAATTTTGTCAAATGCTCTTTCTTCATTTGTATAGGTGGTAATTTGATTTTTTTTAACCCTGACCTGAATTTTTTTTTAATTGAAGTATAATTGACATATAATATTATATTAGTTTCAGGTATACAACATAATGATTCAATATCTGCCTACACTGCTAAATGATCACCACAATAAGCCTAGTTATCATTTTTCACCATACAAAGTTATAATTTTTTTGTGATGAGAACTTTTAGGATTTACTTTCTTGGCAACTTTCAAATATGTACTACAGTGTTATTGGCTATAGTCTCTGTGCTGTACATTACATCTCCATAACATGTATTTTATATTTGAAACTTTTTACTTCTTGACCCCCTTTAGCCATTTCACCCAGCCCAAAGCCGCCTCCACTCTAGCACTTACAGTTCTGTTCTCTGTATCAATGAATTTTGTTTTGGTTTTAGATTCCACATATAAGTGAAATATAGTATTTGTTTTTCTCTGTCTGACTTATTTCATTTACCATAATTCCCCCAAGGTCCATCAGTGTTGTCACAAATGGCGATATTTCATTCTTTTTTAATGGCTGGGTAGTATTACATTGCATTTATATACCACATCTTTGTTATCCATTCATCCACTGATAGACACTTAGGTATTTCCATATCTTGGATATTGTAAATAATACTGCAATGAACATAGGGGTGGACATATCTTTTAGAAGTAGTGCTTTCATTTTATTTTTCCAGATAAAAACATTGTAGTGGAATTGTTGGATAAGATGGTAGTTTCATTTTTCATTTTGGGAAGAAATCATATTGTTTTAAATAGTGGTTGCACCAATTTAAATTCCCACCAACAGTGCATGAGAGTCCCCTTTTCTCCACATATTAGCCAACACTCATTATTTCTGGTCTTTTTGATACTAGCCATTCTAACAGATGTGAGGTGGTATCTTGTTGTGAATTTGTTTTGCATTTCCCTGATAATTAGTGATGTTGAGCATCTTTTCATAGGCCTATTGGCCACTATATGTCTTATTTGCAAAAAAGAAGTCTATTCAGGTCCTCTGACAACTTTTCAATCAGATTTTTTTTGCTGTTGAGTTCTATGAGTTCTTTATATATTATGGATATTAATCCTTTACCAGATATGACTTGCAAATATTTTCTTTCATTCAGTAGGTTTCTTTTTTTTAAAAAAGATTTTTAATTTATTTAAGCAAGAAAGAACAAGCAGGGGGAGTGGCAGAGGGAGAGGGAGAATCAGGCTCCCTGCTCATGTGGGGCTTTATGCAGGGCTTGATGGTGGGTTCAATCCCAGGATCCTGGGATCACGACCCGAGCCAGAGGCAGATGCTTAACCAACTAAGCCACCCAGGTACCCCATCATTCAGTAGGTTTCTTTATCATTTTCTTGGTTTCCTTTGCTGAGCAGAAGTTTTTCAGTTTGATATAGTCCCATTTACTTATTTTTGTTTTTGTTCTTTTTTTTTTTTTTTTTTACCTTTCTTTTATGGTCAGGTACAAGATCATTGCCAGAACCAATGTCAAGGAACTTATTGTGTGTGTTTTATTCTAGGAGTTTTATGTTTTTAGGTCTTCCTTTTAAGTCTAAAACATTTGAGTTCATTGTGTACGGTGTAAGGTAATAGTCTAGTTTCATTCTTTTGCATGAGGCTGTCCAGTTTCCCCAACACCATTTACTGAAGAGATTATACTTTCCCCATTGTACATACATAGATTCTTTGTCATAAAATTCAGGTGGGTTTATTTGTGAGCTTTCTATTTTGTTCCATTGATTTGTGTGTCTGTTTCTTGACAATATCATACTGTTTTAATTGCTATACCCTGTAATACACTTATAAATAAAGAATGTGATGTCTCCATCTTTGTTCTTCTTTCTCAACATTGTTTTGGGTATTCATGATGTTTAGCAGATACATACAAATTTTAAGATTGTCTGCTATTTCTGTGAAAAATGCCATTGAAATTTTGATAGGGGATAGTAGATGGAACCTAGACCCAGAGGGTCCAAAGTGTGGGATACACCAGCTGGACAGCCTCATGGAACCTTAGAATGTAAGAAGGAGGGCGACAGCTGTGGCAGAAGTGGTGGCCAAGGAAAGGTGCCTTAAAGAGTCCTTTCAAGACAATCTTGAAGACATAAAGGAATGGATGAAAGAGAAAAGGAATAAAAATTTGGCAGAGATTGGCAAACAAAATTCTTTTATAACTGCACCATGCCAAATAATCTCCAACACTTCTATACTGCTAAAAAACTACCATGACAACAACAGAATGTTAGTTTTAGCTTTGGAAAATGAAAAATCCAAAGTGAGAAAAGCCCAAGATACCATCCTCCAACTTAGAAAAGAATGTTACTACCTCACGTGTCAGCTATATGCATTGAAAGAAAAACTGACTTCACAACAAACAGAAGAAACTTCTCAGAACCAGAAAATATGTCCCTCTGGAATGAACTCCAATAGTGACAACAACTCTGGGAATTTATTTGTGAAGGATATAACACAAGTTCCTCTTCAGGAAGCTCACCTTTCAAGACAAGGAGAATCATTCCAAATAGAAGAGCAAATACCTATTTCTCAAGATAGACTGGGATTTGATTTGGATTCAGATGAAGATAAATCTGTTGATAATGTCTTACCTAGAACTGTATCTGTCCACTGAAGTTTAAAGAAACATTTTATCAATCTATGTCAGTTCAATACCTTGGATGATTTTGAAATCAGTCATTTCTCAGTGCAGCCCTTTGAATCCAAAAGAATTAGATGTGTAGACCCTGAAAACATAGAACAAAGTGTTTGTCAATAAAATAAGGATCAAATTAACTTATCACCAAAGTTGATTGACCCAAGAAGACCTACTAAAACAAAAGAAAACATTTTAGAATATAAACTTGAACAAACTAAAAGTAAGCATAGAGGTGCACAAGGAAGAAAAGGAGAAAAGAAAAGCTAACAGGAGAAAATCAAAATCTGTATCAAAGTATGAAGGGAGCAAAAGTGAAAATTAAAAAAAAAAAAACTGCTTCCAAAAAAAAAAAAGTTGGATGAATCTGTCACTTCCAGTGATGCTTACAATTTTAATTTGGAAGAGGGTATTCATCTCACTCCTTTCCAACAAAAAATGAGCAACGATTCTAACAGAGAAGAAAACAATGAATTTGAAGTGAGCATCTGTGAATCAAGTAGTTCAGGAGATGATTCTGACGACCTCCATTTGCTCACTTGCAAGTAGAGTCAAGATCTCTCCAGTGAATCAGATAGGAGCCCAGTCACCAGGTCTCAACCTAAAAAAGCACTAAAATATGGAGATGAAAAAGAGATGGAAGATTCTAAGCTTACAAAAACAACTATCAGTGCACTACCTAAAACTCACTGCTCACTTCATTTTAGCCTGAAGGATATCACCAATGTCCCCTTGTATCCTGTAGTGAAAATCAGTAAACTTTCTTGTTCTCCAAAAAAGAAAGAAAACCCAGCAGTGTCTCTGCCTAAGCACAGGTGTGCAGTCAGTATGAATTACAAGGAACACACACTCGCTTCAAAACTGAGAAGATATCATTTTACATATTTATGTTTCTTGAATTCTCTGATTTTCAAATAGAAAAGGGATTCCAGAAGCAGTTCCAAAAAAAAAAAAAAAGTATGAAGCAAATACAGTGAAGTGTTTGTTGGATACTGTTTAAATTCATCCTACTACACCTCCTTCTATCTCTCCAAGAGAGAATCTCTAAGATAGTACACAATAGGATGGGACTGTTGCCATGGAATATTCTCTGACTGAACTGTAGATCACAAAAATTTCTTCACAACTATACTTCAAATGTGATGCTTTTTTCCACACCATTAACAAATTTGGTTTATTTTTTCTTTTAAATATAAATAACTGGACCTAAGCCTTATTTCTTTTTTTAAGATTTTATTTTATTTATTTGACAGAGAGAGAGACAGCAAGAGAGGGAACACAAGCAGGGGGAGCAGGAGAGGGAGAAGCAGGCTTCCCATGGAGCAGGGAGCCCAATGTGGGGCTAGATCCCAGGATCCCGGGATCATGACCTGAGCAGAAGGCAGATGCTTAACGACTGAGCCATCCAGGTGTCCCATAAGCCCTATTTCTTAAACTGCCTAAAACTCTTAATTTTACTCAGAATGTATCTTCTACAAAAATTTTAGAAATGAATAATCAAATTAAGATGTTTTAATTATAAAGTTCTGGTGTCTTTATTTTTCCCTTAAGAGGAAAATACTAGAATGAATGATTTTTGAAGACAGCCCAAGGATCTTTTGAAACTCTTTATATAATATTTGAATAAATAAGTCCTTGACACACACAGTAGGGTGTACCCTAAGTTATTTGTGGATCTGTTATACCACTGTTGTATTTAAAATTTCAAATAAAATCTGAGATCATTATTAAAGAATTAATGGTTGCTTAGGTTCAGGGAATAGGTAAGTGACTAGCTCTGAATACCAAGCTCTACGTGTACATTGTTCAGTGATACCTCAGCAAAATCACAAATTGTTGTCTTGGACTTTCAGGATAGTTCCCTAATTAGTGGTTGCCATGTTGGGGTTAATGCAGCTATAAAACATTTCCATCACCACAGAAAGCTCTCTATTGGGTGATTGCAAATTTGGTGTCTTTATACTTTTAATATTTCTGTATTCTTGCTGTAGTGATTATCCATAGATTGTTAAGAATTGCTTTATATTTTAACATTTTACATGAATGTTATATTGTATATATTTTCTTGCAAATGACTTTTAATTCACCATTGCTTTTGAGATTTATCCATGTAGGCAGATGTAGATTATTTTCATCAGTATTTTATTATATAAATAAACTGAACTTATTCTTTTGAGAGATTAAAAAAAGAAATTTTTATAGGGATTGCAACGAATCTGTTGATTGTTTTTGGTGGTATGGAAATTGTAACAATGTTAATTTTCCCAATCCATGAGCATGGAATACCTTCCTATTCATTTGTGTCTTTTATTTCTTTCATTTATGTTTTGTTTTCAATATACAGGTCTTTAACCACCTTCACTGAATTTATTTTTAAGTATTTCATTCTTTTTGATGCAATTATAAATGGGATTGAGCTGGGTGCCTGGGTGGCTCAGTTGGTTAAGCGACTGCCTTCAGCTCAGGTCATGATCCTGGAGTCCCAGGATCGAGTCCTGCATCGGGCTCCCTGCTCGGCGGGGAGTCTGCTTCTCCCTCTGACCCTCTTCCCTCTCATGCTCTCTGTCTCTCATTCTCTCTCTCTCAAATAAAATAAATAAAATCTTTAAAAAAATAAAAATAAAAATAAATGGGATTGTTTTATTAATTTCTCTTTTGATATTTCATTATTAGATGTTTGTATATTTATTTTATAACCTGAAACTTTATTAAATTCAAATACTAATTATATGTGTTCTTTTTTTTATCACATGACCTCACTGATATGAGGAATTCTTTTTTTTAAATTTTTTATTGTTATGTTACTCACCATACATTACATCATTAGTTTTTGATGTAGTGTTCCATGATTCATTGTTTGTGCATAACACCCAGTGCTCCATGCAGAACGTGCCCTCTTTAATACCCATCACCAGGCTAACCCATCCTCCCACCCCTCTCCACTCTAGAAACCCCAGTCTGTTTTTCAGAGTCCATTGTCTTCTCATGGTTCATCTCCCCCTCTGATTTCCACCCCTTCATTCTTTCCTTCCTGCTATCTTCTTCTTCTTTTTTTTTTAAAACATATATTGTATTATTTGTTTCAGAGGTACAGATCTGTGATTTAACAGTCTTGTACAATTCATAGCACTCACCATAGCACATACCCTCCCCAATGTCTATCACCCAGCCACCCCATCCCTCCCACCCCCCACCACTCCAGCAACCCTCAGTTTGTTTCCTGAGATTAAGAATTCCTCATATCACTGAGGTCATATGATACATGTCTTTCTCTGACTTATTTCGCTCAGCATAACACCCTCCAGTTCCATCCATGTCATTGCAAATGGCAAGATCTCATTCCTTTTGATGGGTGCATAACATTCCATTGTATATATATATTACTTCTTCTTTATCCATTCATCTGTCAATGGACATCTTGGCTCTTTCCACAGTTTGGCTATTGTGGACATTGCTGCTATAAACATCAGGGTGCACGTACCCCTTCAGATCCCTACATTTCTATCTTTGGGGTAAATACCCAGTAGTGCAATTGCTGGATCATAGGGTAGCTCTATTTTCAACTTTTTTTTAGTAAAGATTTTATTTATTTATTTGAGAGAGAAAGAATGAGAGATAGAGAGCATGACAGGGAGGAGGATCAGAGGGAGAAGCAGACTCCCTGCTGAGGAGGGAGCCTGATGTGGGACTCGATCCTGGGACTCCAGGATCATGACCTGAGCTGAAGGCAGTTGCTTAACCAACTGAGCCACCCAGGCGCCCTATTTTCAACTTTTTGAGGAACCTCCATACTGTTTTCCAGAGTGGCTACACCAGCTTGCATTCCCACCAACAGTGTAAGAGGGTTCCCCTTTCTCTGCATCCCCGCCAGCATCTGTCGTTCCATGACTTGTTAATTTTAGCCGTTCTGACTGGTGTGAGGTGGTATCTCATTGAGGTTTTCATTTGGATTTCCCTGATGCCGAGTGATGTTGAGCACTTTTTCATGTGTCTGTTGGCCATTTGGATGTCTTCTTTGGAAAAATGTCTGTTCATGTCTTCTGCCCATTTCTTGATTGGATCATTTGTTCTTTGGGTGTTGAGTTTGAGAAGTTTTTTATAGATTTTGGATACTAACCCTTTATCTGATATGTCATTTGCAAATATCTTCTCCCATTTTGTCGGTTGTCTTTTGGTTTTGTTGACTGTTTCTTTTGTTGTGCAAAAGCTTCTTATCTTGATGAAGTCCCAATAGTTCATTTTTGCCCTTGCTTCCCTTGCCTTTGGTGATGTTTCTAAGAAGTTGCTGCAGCTGAGGTTGAGGAGGTTGCTGCTTGTGTTCTCCTTTAGGATTTTGATGGACTCCTGTCTCACATTGAGATCTTTCAACCATTTGGAGTCTATTTTTGTGTGTGGTGTAAGGAAATGGTCCAGTTTCATTCTTCTGCATGTGGCTGTCCAATTTTCCCAACACCATTTGTTGAAGAGACTGTCTTTTTTCCATTAGACATTCTTTCTTGCTTTGTCGAAGATTAGTTGACCATAGAGTTGAGGGTCCATTTCTGGGCTCTCTATTCTGTTCCATGGATCTATGTGTCTGTTTTTGTGCCAGTACCATACTGTCTTGATGATGACAGCTTCGTAATAGAGCTGGAAGTCTGGAATTATGATGCCGCCAGCTTTGCTTTTCTTTTTCAACATTCCTCTGGCTATTCGGGGTCTTTTCTGGTTCTATACAAATTTTAGGATCATTTGTTCCATTTCTTTGAGAAAAGTGGATGGTATTTTGATGGGGATTGCATTGAATGTGTAGATTGCTCTAGGTAGCATTGACATCTTCACAATATTTGTTCTTCCGATCCATGAGCATGGAATGTTTTCCCATTTCTTTGTGTCTTCCTCAATTTCTTTCATGAGTATTTTATAGTTTTCTGAGTACAGATCCTTTGTCTCTTTGGTTAGATTCATTCCTAGGTATCTTATGGTTTTGGGTGCAATTGTAAATGGGATCAACTCCTTAATTTCTCTTTCTTCTGTCTTGTTGTTGGTGTATAGGAATGCCACTGATTTCTGTGCATTGATTTTATATCCTGCCACTTTACTGAATTCCTGTATGAGTTCTAGCAGTTTTGGGGTGGAGTCTTTGGGGTTTTCCACATAAAGTATCATATCATCTGCAAAGAGTGAGAGTTTGACTTCTTCTTTGCCAATTTGGATGCCTTTTATTTCTTTTTTTTTTTTAAGATTTTATTTATTTATTTGACAGAGAGAGAGCACAAGTAGGCATAGAGGCAGGCAGAGGGAGAGGGAGAAGTAGGCTCTCCACTGAGTGGGGAGCCCGAAATGGGGCTTGATCCCAGGACTCTGGGATCATGACCTGAGCCAAAGGCAGCTGCTTAACTGACTGAGCAACCCAGGCGCCCCGCCTTTTATTTCTTTTTTTTATCTCATTGCTGAGGCTAGGAATTTCAGTACTACATTGAACAACAGTGGTGAGAGTGGACATTCCTGCTATGTTCCTGACCTCAAGGGAAAGCTCTCAGGTTTTCCCCATTGAGAATGATATTCGCTGTGGGTTTTCATAGATGGCTTTTATGATATTGAGGTATGTACCCTTTATCCCTACGATGTGAGGAGTTTTAATCAAGAAAGAATGCTGTTTTTTTTGCCAAATGCTTTTTCTGCATCTATTGAGAGGATCATATGGTTCTTGTTCTTTCTTTTATTAATGTATTGTATCACATGGATTGATTTGCAGATGTTGAACCAAACTTGCAGCCCAAGAATAAATCCCACTTGGTCGTGGTGAATAATCCTTTTAATGTACTGTTGGATCCTATTGGCTAGTATTTTGGTGAGAATTTTTGCATCCATGTTCATCAAGGATATTGGTCTGTAATTCTCCCTTTTGATGAGGTCTTTGTCTGGTTTTGGGATCAAGGTAATGATGTCCTCATAAAATGAGTTTGGAAGTTTTCTTTCCATTTCTATTTTTTGGAACAGTTTCAGAAGAATAGGTATTAATTCTTCTTTAAATGTTTGGTAGAATTCCCCTGGGAAGCCATCTGGCCCTGGGCTCTTGTTTGTTGGTAGAATTTTGATTACTGTTTCAATTTCCTTACTTGTTAGGGTCTGTTCATGTTTTCTATTTCTTCCTGGTTCAGTTTTGGTAGTTTATACATACCTAGGAATGCATCCATTTCTACCATATTGTCTAATTTGCTGGCATATATTGGCTCATAATATGTTCTTATAATTGTTTGTATTTCTTTGGTGTTGGTTGTTGATCTCTCCTCTTTCATTCATTATTTTATTTATTTGGGTCCTTTCTCTCTTTTTTTTTTTATAAGTCTGGCCAGGGGTTTATCAATCTTATTAATTCTTTCGAAGAACCAGCTCCTAGTTTTGTTGATCTGGTCTACTGTTCTTCTGGTTCCTAATTCATTGATTTCTGCTCTGATATTCATTATTTCTCTTGTCCTGCTGGGTTTAGGCTTTATTTGTTGTTCTTTCTCCAGCTCCTTTAGTTGTAGGGTTAGGTTGTGTATTTGAGACCTTTCTTGTTTCTTGAGAAAGGCTTGTATTGCTATGTACTTTCTTCTTAGGACCGCCTTTGCTGCATCCCAAAGATTTTAAACAGTTGTGTTTTCATTTTCATTTGTTTCCATGAATTTTTAAAATTCTTTTTTAATTTCCTGCTTGACCCATTCATTCTTTAGTAGGATGCTCTTTAGCCTCCATGTATTTGAGTTCTTTCCAACTTTCCTTTTGTGACTGAGTTCTAGTTTCAAAGCACTGTGGTCCGAAAATATGCAAGTAATGATCCCAATCTTTTGGTACTGTTTGAGATCTGATTTGTGACCCAGGATGTGATCTATTACCATGCTAATGGACACCAAAAGAAAGCTGGGGTGGCAATCCTTGTAGGGCTGGTTTCGTGTTTGCAAATTCTTTTAGTTTTTGTTTGTCCTGGAAGCTTTTTATCTCTCCTTCTATTTTCAGCCTAGCTGGATATAGTATTCTTGGCTGCATATTTTTCTTGTTTAGTACCCTGATTATATCATGCCAGTGTCCTTTCTGGGCTGCCAGGTCTCTGTGGATAGGTTTGCTTCCAGTCTAATGTTTCTACCATTGTAGGTTACAGACCTCTTGTCCTGAGCTGCTTTCAGGATTTTCTCTTTGTCTCTGAGACTTGTGAGTTTTACTATTAGATGTTGGGGTGTTGACCTATTTTTATTGATTTTGAGGGGGGTTTTCTGTGTCTCCTGGATTTTGATGCCTGTTTCTTTCCCCAAATTAGGGAAGTTTTCCTCTATAATTTGCACCTTCTGCCCTCTCTCTTCTTCTTCTGAGATCCAAATTATTTTAATATTGTTTTGTCCTTTGGTATCACTTATCTCTTGAATTCTGCCCTTGTGATCCAGTAGTTGTTTATCTCTCTTTTTCTCAGCTTCTTTATTCTCCATCATTTGGTCCTCTATATCACTAATTCTTTCTTCTGCTTCATTTATCCTAGCAGTTAGAGCCTCCATTTTTGATTGCACCTCATTAATAGCCTTTTTTATTTCGACTTGGTTAGATTTTAGTTCTTTTATTTCTCCAGAAATGGATTCTCTTGTATCTTCTATGCTTTTCTCAAGCCCAGCTAGTATCTTTATAATCGTCATAATATATATGTACATTTTTATAATTTTATAATTTTATAATTTTATAATGTACATTCTGTAGTCTAGTTCCGACATCTTACTAATGTAAGATGTAAAAAAGAAAGAATATGATCAGGCTGGTGAATAGACCAGAGCGACCCACTAGATTTTGAGTGTATTTTGGTCTGTTAGAAGAAACTGACTCACAAAATTTTAAAAAAAGAAAACATATATATACAAAAACATATACAAAACATATATATACAAAAATAAGGGTAAATATGATGAAGGAATGGAATATGACTGTGAAGATGAAAATTAAAAACGATTTTTAAAAAGGAACTGATAAGAAGGTTGAAAAAAGAAAGAAAAAAATTAAAAAGAAAAAAAGGAGAGAATATGATCAGGTGCGAGACTAGAACAAAGCCATACACTAGATTTAGGATATATTGTGGTCTGCTAGAAGAAACTGTATCCGAAAATTTTAAAGTTAGGAAAACTTAGGAATAGAATATGACCATAGAAATGAAAATTTAAAAAGTTTTTAAAAAAGGAATTGATAAGGTAATATGTTGGTTGAAAAAAGAAAGAATAAAAATTTAAAAAAATAGAAAAAGAAAAAATACAGAAAATTAAAAACATTAACTTTGAAAGACTAAAGAATCATGGGGGGCCGTCTGGGTGGCTCAGTTGGTTAAGCAACTGCCTTCGGCTCAGGTCATGATCTCAGAGTCCCAGGATCGAGTCCCGTATCAGGCTCCCTGCTCAGCAGGGAGTCTGCTTCTCCCTCTGACCCTCCTCCCTCTCATGCTCTCTGTCTCTCATTCTCTCTCTCGCAAAAAAAAAAAAATTGAATTAAAAAAAAAGAATCATGGGGGAAAAAGCCATGAATTATATGTGCTGTATTCCCCTAGCGCTGGGTTTTGAAGTTCTTATTGATTGGTAAACTTGGTCTTGGCTGGATGTTCTTACTAATCTTCTGGGGGAGGGGCCTGTTGCAGTGGTTCTCAAATGTCTTTCCCCAAGGTGGAATTGCACCGCCCTTGCCAGGGGCTAGGCTAAGTAATCTGCTTGGGTTTGCTATCGGTAGCTTTTGTTCCCTGAAAGCTTTCCATAGAGCTTTGGAGGACAAGAATGAAAATGGTGACTTCCCAATCTCTCACCCTGGAGGAGCTGTGAACCTGGAGTCCCACTTCTCAGTAAGCCCTCAGAGAAAAGCAGTCAATCACTCCCATTTCCCTGGTCTCCAGCCACTCACCATGCTCACTCGGCCTGTGACTGATCATTTCTATCTCTGGCACACAACCCCGTTCGGAGTCTCTAAACCCAGCAGATTCCTGAGGTGCACTCCCGTGCCACTCCTCCCAGGGGAGGAAGGAGAGTCTCCCTGGATTTGCCACTTGTTGGATCCCTGCTCAAAGAGTAGTGGCCCAACTGTGCCAAGAATCACAGTTTATGGCAACTTCGAGCTGAGAGCCCACTCTTTGGCTCTGTCTTTGCAGCTGGTTTCCCTGCTCCAATACCTGGGAGGTCTGCCACACTCAGGCACCCCAGTCTTTCTGTGACCCCGAGGGTCCTGAGACCACACTGTCCCAGCAAGAGTTCCACCCCCCGCTTAGCCGCTGGAGTGATGTCACTTGCTGTATCACTTTCTGGTAGCTGGCTGACAGAGGCTCCCTCCCCTTGCAGTCTGTCTTCCCAAATATCACCTCAGATTCACGTCTCTGCACACCCTACCTTCCAGAAAGTGGTTGCTTTTCTGTTCACAGAATTGCTATTATTCTTTCCTTTGATCTCCTGTTGAGTTTGTAGGTGTTCAGAATGGTTTGATAACTATCTAGCTGAATTCCTGGGACCAGACTAAATTTAGGTCTCCTACTCCTCTGCCATCTTGCTCCTCTCCCTTTGATTCAACAATTCTGTACATTACTCAGTGCTTATCATGACAAGTATATTCTTAATCTTCTTCACCTATTTCACCCATCCTCCTACCCACTTCCACTCAGTAACCATCATTTTTTTCTCAATAATTAAGAGTCTGTGTTTTGGTTTGTCTCTTACTTTGTTCATTTGTTTTGTTTTTAAATTCCACATATGAGTGAAATCATATCATATTTGTCTTTCCCTGACTGACTTATTTCACTTAGCATTTTAGTGTCTCTATCCATCATGTTGCACAATATAGGATTTCATTCTTTTATATGTCTCAGTAATATTCCATTAAATATATATAATATATAATATATAACACACACACACACAATATATCACATCTTCTTTATCCATTCATCTATCAGTGGACACGAGATGCTACCATAATTTGGCTACAGTAAATAATGCTGTAATAAACATAAGGGTGCCTGTAGCCTTTTGAATTAGTGTGTGTGTGTGTGTGTGTGTGTGTGTGTGTGTGTGTGTGGTTTTTGTTTTTGCTTTTGCTTTTTGTTTTTTAGTAAATACCTAGTAGTGTGATTACTGGATCATAGGGTACTTCTATTTTTAACTTTCTGAGGAAATTCTACAGTTTTCCACAGTGGCTGCACCAGTTTGCCTTCCCACCAACAGAGCAAGGGGGATCATTTTTCTCCACATCCTTTCCAACACTTGCTTCTTCTGTTTTTTATTTTAAACATTCTGATGAATGTGAGGTGATATCTATTGTGGTTTTGATTTTGATTTCTATTTCCCTGATGCTGAGTGATGTTGAACATTTTTTCATGTGTCTGTTGGCCTTCTGGATGTCTTCTTTGGAGAAATGACTGCTCATGTCTTCTGCCCATTTTTAAATTGGATTATTTGTTTTGTGGGTATTGAGTTTTATATGTTATTTATATATTTTGGATACTAACCTATTATTAAACTTGCCATTTATAAATATCTTCTTCCATTTGGTAGGTTATCTTTTAGCTTTATTGATTGTTTCCTTTGTTATGCAGAAACTATTTATTTTCATGTAGTCCCAAGTTTATTTTTGCTTTGGTTACTTTGCCTCAGGAGACCTATCTAGAAAACTGTTGCTATAACCTATCCCAGAGAAACTACTGTGTGTCCTTTCTTCTAGGATTTTTGTGGTTTCAGCTCTCACACTTAGGTCTTTAATCTATTGAATTTGTTTATGTGTTTGGTGTAAGAAAGTGGTCCAGTTTCATTCTTTTGCATGAAGATGTCCAGTTTTCTGAACACAATTTGTTGAAGAGACCATCTTTTCCCCATTGGATATTCTTCCTTCCTTAGTCAAAGATTAATTTACCATATAATTGTAAGTTTAATTCTGGGTTTTCTATTCTGTTCTATTTTATCTGCATCTATTTTTGTGTTAGTACAATACTGTTTTGATTACTACCATTTTGTAGTATAACTTGAAATCTGGAATACCTCCAGTTTTGCTTTTCTTTTTCAAGATTGCTTTGGCTGTTTGGGGGTTTATTGTGGTTCCTTAAAACTTTAGGATTGTTTGTTCTAGTTCTGTTAAAAATGCTGTTGGTATTTTGAAAGAAATTGCATTAAATGTGTAGATTGCTTTGGGTGGTATGTGTATTTAAAAAAATATTTGTTCTTCCATTCCATGAGCATGGAGTTATCTTTCCATTTGCTTCTGTTGTCTTCAATCTCTTTCACCAGTGTTTTATACTTTTCAGAGTACAGGACCTTCACCTCCTTGCTTAAGGTTATTCCTAGGTATTTTATTTTTTTGGTGCAGTTGTAAAAGGGATTATTTCCTTAATTTCTTTTTCTGCTCCTTCGTTATTACTGTAAAGAAATGCAACAGATTTTCCCCATTTAGGATGATATGAGCTGTGGGTTTTTCATATATGACCTTATTATTTTGAAGTACATTCCATATAAAACTACTTTATTGAGGGATTTTATCATAAATGAATATTGACCTTTGTCAATTGCTTTTTCTGCTTCTATTAAAATGATCATATGTTTCTTATCCTTTCTTTTATTAATGTGATTGATTTACAAATATTGAATCACCCTTGCAATGCAGGAATAAATCCTATATGATCATGGTGAATGATTTTTTTAAATGTACTATTGGGATAAGTTTGGTAGTATTTCATTCAGAATTTCTGCATACATGTTCATCAGGGATATTGGCTTGTAGTTCTCTTTTTTAGTAGAGTCTTTATCTGGTTTTGGTATTAGGGTAATGCTGGCCTCATAGAATTAATTTGGAAATTTTCCTTCCATTTCTTTCTTTCTCTCTCTCTCTTTTTTTTTGGAATAGGTTGACAATAGGTATTAACTCTTCTTTAAATGTTTGGTAGAATTCATGTGTAAAGCATTCTGGCCCTGGACTTTTGTTTCAAGGAAGTGTTTTGATTACTGATTTAATTTCTTTGCTAGTTATTGGTCTGTTCCAGTTTTATATTTCTTCCTGTTTCACTTTTGGTAATTTATATGTTTGTAGCAAGTTATCCATTTCTTCCAGATTGTCCAATTTGTTGGCATATAGTTTGTCCTAATATTCTCTTATAATTGTTTGTACTTCTGTGGTGCTGCTTGTTATTTCTCCTCTTTCATTTGTTATTTTATTTACTTGGGTCTTTTCTCTTTTCTTTTTGATGAATCTGGTGAGGGCTCTATCAAATTTACTATTTTTTTCAAAGATCCATCTCCTGGTTTCATTGATATTTTCTGTTTTTGTTTTTGTTTTAGTTTCCATATAATTTATTTCTGTCTAATTTTCCTTATTTCCTTCCTTCTGCTGGCATTAGGCTTTGTTTGTTGTTATTTTTCTAGCTCTTTAGGTGTAAGGTTAGGTTGTTTAATTGAGAATTTTCATGCTTGTTGAGGTAGGCCTGTATAGCTAGGAGCCCATTTGCTCTATCCCAGTGGTTTTTAACCATATATGAAAAAGCCCACAGGTAATATCATCCTAAATAGAGAAAAAGTGAGAGCATTTCCTCAATAGTCAGGAACAAGTCAGGGATTCCAATCTTGTCACTGTTATTTAACATAGAACTGGAAGTTTTAGCCCCAGCAATTACACAACAGAAAGAAATAAAAAGCATCAAAATCAACAAGGAAGAAGTAAAACTTCCACTATTTGCAAATGACATGATACTCTATATAGAAACCCTAAGAAGTCCATCAAAAAACTGATAGAACTGATACATGAATTCAGTAACATCACAGGTACAAAATCAATGTACAGAAATCTGTTGTATTTCTATATACCAATAATGAGGCAGTGGAAAAATAAATCAAGGAATCAATCCAATTTACAATTAGAGCAAAACCTATAAGATACCTAGGAATAAACCTAACCAAAGGTGGTAAAATACCTGTACTCTGAAAGCTATAAAATTCTGATGAAAGAAATTGAAGATGACACAAAGAAATGGGAAAACATTCCATAATCATGGATTGGAAGAACAAATGTTGTTAAAATGTCTATACTACCTAAAGCAATCTACGTATTTAATGCAATCCCTATAAAATACCACTAGCATTTTTCGCAGAACTAGAACAAACAATCTTAAAATTTGCATGGAACCACAAAAGACCTTGAAGAGCCAAAGCAATCCTGAAAAAGAAAAGCAAAGCTAGAGGCATCAAAATTCCGGACATCAAGCTATATTACAAAGCTGTGATCATCAAGACAGTATGGTACTGGCACAAAAATAGACACAGAGATCAATGGAACAGAATAGAAAACCCAGAAATGAAAGCACAACTATATGGTCACCTAATCTTCAACAAAGCAGGAAAGAATATCTGAATGGATAAAGACAGTCTCTTAAATGTTTAGTGCTGGGAAAACTGGACAGCAGCATGCACAAGAATGAAACTTGACCATTTTCTCTTTTTTTTTTTAAGATTTTATTTCATAGAGAGAGAGCACAAGCAGGGGGAGCAGCAGGCGGAGGGAGAGGGAGAAGCAGGCTCCCTGCTTGTGAGCCTGATGCAGGGCTCAATCCCAGGACTCTGAGCTGAAGGCAGACACTTAACCGACTGAGCCACCCAGACATCCCATGATGAATGATTTTTTTAAACTTCTAGGAAGTTATCTTTTTCTTCTAGTTTATCCAATTTGTTGGCATATAATTTTTCATAATATTATCTTCTATTCCTTTGTATTTCTGTGGTGTCAGTTTTTAATTTCTCCTTCATTTCTGATTTTGTTTATTTGAATCTTCTCTCTCTCTCTCTCTCTCTCAAGTCTGCTAAAGGTTTTTCAATTTTGTTGATCTTTTCAAAGAACATACTCCTGGTTTCAGTGATCTCTTCTATTGTGTTTATTAAAATTTTGTATATCATTTATTTCTGCTCTACTTTTTATTATTTCCTTCCCTCTCTTTTGTTGTTGATCCTCTTTTTCTAGCTCCTTTAGGTGTAAGGTTAGATTGTTTATCTGAGATTTTTCTTTTATCTTCAGGTAGGCCTGTATTGCTATTATCTTCCCTGTTATTTTTTTGTCTTCTCCAAATTTTTATTTAAATTCCAGTTAGTCAACATAGAGTGTAATATTAGTACCAGGTGTAGAATTTAGTGATTCAACATGTTCACACAATACCTGGTACTCATCATAAGTGCCCCCTGCTATACCCATTACCTGTTCAACTTATCCCCCATCCACCTCCCCTCCAGTAACCATCAGTTTGTTTTCCATAGTAAAGAGTCTGTTTCTTAGTTGGCTGCTCTTCCCCCCGCCATGTTCATTTCTTTTGTCTCTTAAATTCCATGTATGAGTGAAATCATATGGTATTTGTCTTTCTCTGACTGACTTATTTCACTTACCATAATACTCTCTAGCTCCATCCATGTCATTGCATATGGCAAGACTTCATTCTTTTTTATAGCTGAGTAATATTTCATTACCTATATATCACTTTTTTATCCATTCATCAGTCCATGAACACTTGGGCTCTTTCTATAATTTTACTATTATTAATAACGCTGCTATAGACATCAGGGTGCATGTATCCCTTTGAATCAGTATTTTTGTATCCTTTGGATAAATACCTAGGAGTGCAATTGCTGGGTTGTAAGGTAGTTCTATTTTCAACTCCATACTGTTTTCCATAGTGGCTGCACCAGTTTGCATTCCCATCAATAGTGTGAGAGGATTCCCCTTTCTCTGCATCCTCACCAACAACTGTTGTTTCTTGTGTCATTTATTTTAGCCATTCTGCCTAGTGCGAGGTGATGTCTCATTATAGTTTTGATTTGTATTTCCTAGATGATGAGTGATGTTGAACATCTTTTCATGTGTCTGTTGGCCATCACTGTGTCTTCTATGGCAAAATGTCTATTCAAGTCTTCTGCCCATTTTTTGACTGAATTATTTTTTGTTGGGTGTTCTTTATAGATTTTTGACGCGAACCCTTTATCAGATATGTCATTGGCAAATGTCTTCTCCCATTCTGAAGGTTTCCTTTTAGTTTTTGATTGTTTGCTTCACTGTGCAGAAGATTTTATTGTGATGGAGTCCCAATAGTTCATTTTTGCTTTTGTTTCCCTTGCCTCCAGAGACGTATCTAGTAAGAAGTTGCTACGACCAATGTCAAAGAGATTGCAGCCTGTGTTCTCCTTTAGAATTTTGATGGTTTCCTATCTCACATTTAGGTCTTTCATGCATTTTGAATTTATTTTTGTGTATGGTGTAAGAAAGTGGTCCAGTTTCATTCTTCTGCATGTGGCTGTCCAGTTTACCCAATATCATTTGTTAAAGAGACTGTGTTTTTTCCATTGGATATTCTTTACTGCTTTATTGAAGATTAATTGACCATGTAATTGTGGGTTTATTTCTGAGTTTCCTATCCTGTTCCATTCATCTATGTGTCTGTCTTTGTGCCAGTACCATACTGTCTTTATCACTGCAGCTTTGTAATATAACTTGAAGTCCAGAATTGTGATGCCACCAGCTTTGCTTTTCTTTTTCAGGATTACTTTTGCTATTCTGGGTCTGTTGTGGTTCCATGCAAATTTTAGGATGGTTTCTTGTAGTTCTGTGATAGGGATTGCATTAAATGTGCAGATTGCTTTGGGTAATAGAGTTGTTTTCACAATCTTTGTACTCCCAGTACTATGCTAAATAATAGTGATGAGAGTGGACTTCCCTGTTCCCTCCATCCCTACTTTGTTGAGGGTGTTTTTTTTTTTAATCATGAATGGATGTTGTACTTTATCAAATGCTTTTTCTACATCTATTGAATGGATCATATGGTTCATATCCTCTCTTTTATTAATGTGGTATATCATGTTGATTGATTTGTGAATACTGAACCACACTTGCAATCCAGGAATTAAGCCCACTTGATCATGGTAAATGATTCTTTTAAAGTATTTTGGGGTTCGATTTTTTAGTATCATGAAAAGTTTTTCATCCATATCTATCAACAATATTGGACTGTAGTTCTTTTTATTGGAGTCTTTGTCTGGTTTTGGAATCAGGGTAATGCTGGCCTCATGGAACGAATTTGGAAGTTTCTTTCCATTTCTTTTTTTTTTTTTTAATTTGAGAGGAATAAGTATTAAGTCTTCTTTAAATGTTTGGTAGAATTCATGTGTGAAGCATTCTGGCCTGGACTTTTGTTGGGAGATTTTTTATTACTGATTCAGTTTCTTTGGTTATCAGTCTGTTCAAGTTTTCTATTTCTTCCTGTTTCACTTTTCTAGTGTATAAATTTTTAGGAATTTATCACTTTTTCTAGGTTCTCCTACTTGTTGGCATATAATTTTTCATCATATTCTCTTATAATTGTATGTATTTCTGTGGTATTGGTTGCTATTTCTCCTCTCTGTGATTTTATTTATTCTGGTCCTTTCTCTTTTCTTGTTGGTAAGTCTGGCTAGGGGGTTATCAATTTTTTTTCAAAGATCCAGTTCCTGCTTTCATTGATGTTTTCTTTTAAATTTCTATATCCTTTATTTCTGCTCTCATTTTTATCATTTCCCATCATGTACTGGCTTCAGTCTTTGTTTGTTGTTCTTTTCCTAGTGCCTTTAGGTATAGTTATGTTTTTTATTTGAGATTTTTCTTGCTTATCGAAGTAAGCTTGTATTTCTATATACTTCCCTCTTATCACTGCTTTTGCCACATCCCGAATGTTTTGGACTGTTGTGGTTTCATTTGCATTTATTTTATGTATTTTCACTTTCTTCTTTGATTTCCTGGTTGACCCGTTTGTTCTTTAGTAGCATATTGTTTAACCTCAATGTATTTGTGGTGTTTCCAAACTTTTTCTTGTGGTTTACTTCAAGTTTCATAGTGTTCTGGTGAGTAAATATGCATGGTATGATCTCATTCTTTCATGCTTGTTGAGGCCTGATTTGTGACCTAGTATGTGATCTATTCTGGAGAATGTCCCATGTGCACTTGAAAAGAATGTGTATTCTGCTGCTTTGGGATGAAATGTTCTGAATATGTCTGTTAAGCCCATCTGGAACAGAGTGTCATTCAATGCCATTTTTTCCTTGTTGATTTTCAGCTTAGATAATGTGTCCATTGATGTAAGTGGGGTGTTCAAGTCCCCTACTATTATTGTATTATTATCAATGAGTTCTCTTATGTTTCTTATTGTTTTATATATTTGCGTGCTCCCATGTTGGGGGCATAAATATATACAATTGTTAGATATTCTTGTTGGATAGCCCCCTTTATGATGATATAGATATTTTCTTTATCTCTTGTGCAGTCTTTGTCTTAAAATCTAATTTGGGGGGAAATCGGAGGGGTAGACGAACTATGAGAGATGATGGACTCTGAAAAACAAACAGGGTTCTGGGGGGGGTGGGAGGATGGGTTAGCCTGGTGATGGGTATTGAGGAGGGCACGTTCTGCATGGAGCACTGGGTGTTATGCACAAACAGTGAATCATGGAACACTACATCTAACTAATGACGTAATGTATGGGGATTAACATAACAATAAAAAAAGATGCACAAAAAAAATCTAATTTGTTTCTGGATACCTGGCTTGCTCTGTCTATAGAGCATGCAACTCTTGATCTCAAGGTCATGAGTTCAAGTCCCATGTAGTGTCTGGAGCCTACTTAAGAAAAAAAAAATCTAGTTTGTCTTATATAATTATTGCTACACTGGGTTTCTTTTGTCTTCCATTTGCATGAAAAGTGTTTCTCCATCCCTTGGTTTCTATCTGCAGGTGTCTTTAGGTGTAAAACGAGTCTTTTTAGGCAGCATATAGATGGGTCTTGTTTTTTAATCTATTTTGACACCCTATGTCATTTGATTAGAGCATTTAGTCCATTTACATTCACAGTAATTATTGATTGATATGTATTTATTGCCATTTTATTACTTGTTTTGTCATTGTTTCTGGAGATTTTCTCTGATCCTTCCTTGTCTTTGTCACTTTGGTCTATCCTTCCCACTTGAAGAGTCTCCTTTAATATTTCTTGCAGGGTTGGTTTAGTGGTCACAAACTCCTTTAGATTTTGTTTGTCTGGGAAACTATCTCTCCTTCTATTCTGAATGATAGATAGCCTTACTAGATAGAGTATTCTTGGCTGCAGATTGTTCCCACTCAGCACTTTGAATATATCAATCCACTCGTTCTGGCTTGCCAAGTTTCTGTGGAAACATGTTCAGCTACCTTTATGGTTCTTCTCTTGTAAGTTAGGGTCTTCTTTTGCTGCTTTTAGGATTTTTTCTTTATCAGTATATTTTGCAAATTTATCTACAATATGTCTTGGTGTTGGCCTGCTTTTGTTGAACTCCTTAATGGGAGTTCTCTGTGCCTCCTGGATCTGGATGTCTATTTCCTTCCCCAGATTTGGGAGGTTTTCAGCAATTATTTCCTCAAATAAACCTTCTGTCCTGTCTTGTCTTCATCTGGGACTCCTATGATATGAATATTATGTTCCATGAAGTCAATGAGTTCCTTACATCTGTTCTCATGATCCATAATTTCTCTATTTTGTTCAGCTTCATTATTTTCCATTATTCTATCTTCTATATCATTTATTTATTCCTGTGCTTTTTGCATCCCTGTGGTAATTACATCTACCCTGTTTTGAATCTCAGTTATTGTGTTGCTCTTTTTTGTATTGCTCATTTTTGTATTGTATTGCCCATGATTATTTTTTTTAGTTCTTTTGTCTCTGTGGTAAGGGTCTCCCTGATGTCTTCTATGCTTTTCTCAAGCTCAGCAAGTATCCTTATAATTGTTGCTTTAAATCTCCATCAGGTATATTAATTATATCTGTTTTGAATAGATCTCTCGTTGTGACCTTTTACTGTTTTTTGTTTTGGGATAAGTTCCTCCATCTTGGCATTTTGTCTAAGTCTCTGTCTTCTTCTGTGTGTAATCAAAGTCTATTATGTTTCCTGCTTCTGAGAGAAAGGCTTTATAAAGAACATTTCATATAGTGTCCAGAGCCTAGCTCTTCAGGGACTGTCTCTGGTGTGTGTTGCACATATTCTGCTGCTGTGTTTTTCTGACTTATCCTTCAGGCCATTTGTCTGCAGAAGCTCTCCTTGTCTGCAGTGGGCAGTGTTTGGACCTTGGTCAGAGTGTGGGGAGTTTTAACTAGGTGTGCTCTGGTCTGTTTGTTAAATGAGACCTGATGCCACACTGGGACTGAGGCAAGCATAACTAGAAAGGGCAGTTCTACCTGAATGTGAGGGGTCAGGGCTTGGTGTAAGCAAGTTAGGTAGTGAGTGTTGGTGCTGCAGTGGTTCCCACACATGGCCCTGTGGTTATACTGAGGGGCAGGGGCGAGAAAGGGTTCCAGCCAGTTCCTTTGTCCCTGGAGAGTGATCTCCATGCTTGCTGCTCTCAGGGAAGCACTCCCAGTAGAGCAAATAACTTCCCCTTGTGTGTCCCAGGCATTTTTCAGATCACCATTTTCATGCTGTCTGTTCTTGTTGCTTGTCTGCCTGGAGCAGTGTAGTGCACTTTGGGCTCTATCCCAGCCAAGCCTACTGACTTTTAAAACTCCATACTTTAGGGTCATGCTGTGGCAGGGGCCTGCACTGGTCTTCTGGGGGACGGACTCACCACATTCAGACAGATGCAGGTTTGACTGAGAAGGGCAGTCACACCAGAGTGCAGGGTTGTGGGATTTGGAGCAAGTAGGCTAAACAGCCAGCGTTAGGGTTAGCTGCCCTCAGCAGGTATCTCTGCACCTATGCTGAGGGTCAGAGGAAGGAAATGGCTCCCACCAGCTATTCTGTCCCAAGAGAGACATCTGTGAACACCACCTCTCACAGATGGACTCCAAGAAGTAGGAACAGTCTTTCCCCCATGTGCTTTGGGTGATCCTCAGATCATGCTGTCTTCCCACGGATTGTTTGCCTGCCTTTTCTCCAGAAGTAGGGGAATGCCCTTAGGGCTCTATCTCAGCCAAGCCCACCTACATTTAAAACTCCATTCTTTGAGCCCCACTGGTTGCAAAAACTCATGAAAAAGCCCCTCTCGTTTTCCCAGCCAACGGCTTTGGAGTAGTGTTCTCCTTGTGCATTTGCCTATGAACTCCTCTCTCTCACCTTTCTCCCTCCCATTGGCAGCACCAACAATCAGATTCTCCCCCAAACCTCATCTCTGCACTTACTACCTTCTTCAGTGTGGTTTCTTCTCTTCTCTAGCTGTGCAGTTTGTTCTGTCAGTCCTCAGATCAATTTCTTTGGTATTCAGAATGATTTGATGGTATCCAGTTGTGTTGGAGGGTGGAGACAAGCCTAAGGTTCTCCTACTATGCCATCATCTTAGCTCCTCCCCTATACAGTGTTAATTTTCCCTCTTAAATCAACTTTTGGTGAACTCAAGTTTTTGAACTATTGTGTTTTCATTTTTTCTCCATGTATTTTTAAATTTCTCTTTGATTTCTTAGTTCACTCATTCATTATTTTACCTCCATTTATTTGTTTTCTTTTCAGATTTTTTTCATGTACTTAATTTCTAGTTTCATAGTGGTGTGGTTGGAACAGATTCAGGGTATGACTTTGACCTTTTCGAATTTGTTGAGACTTGTTTTGTGACCTAATATAAGCACAACGCTTCCATGTGCACTTGAAATAATTTATATTCTGCTGTTTTAGGATGGAATGTTCTCAACATATCTGTTAGATCCATCATGCCAATATGTCATTCAAAGCCACTGTTTCCTTGTTGATTTTCTATTTGGATCATCTATTTGTTGATGTAAGTGGGGTGTTAAAGTCTCCTACTATTATTGTATTAATATCAATTACTTCTTTATGTTTGTTACTAGCTCCTTTATGTTTTTGGGTGCTCCTATGTTGAGTACATAAATATGTACAATTGTTTTATCTTCTTGTATTGTTCCTTTTATTATTAGTGTCCTCTTTTTTTCTTGTTATGATCTTTTTTATAAAGTTTATTTTATCTGATATAAACATTGTTACCCTGGCTTTCTTTTCACACCTATTTGCATGATGTTTTCCCATACCTTTCCTTTTACTTTGTATGTGTCTGTAGGTGTGAATTGAGTTCCTTGTAGGCAGCATATAGATGGGTCTTGCGTTTTTATCCATTCCATCACACTATGTCTTTTAATTGGAATGTTTAGTCCATTTTCATTCAATATAATTATTGGTAGGTGTGTACTTATTGCCATCTTGGTTGTTTTTGTATGGTTGTTTTATGGTTGTTTTTGTAGTTCTTCTCTCTTCCTTTCTTCTCTTGCTCTCTTTTCTCACAGTTTGCTGGTTTCTTTAGCAATGTACTGGGATACATTTCTCTGTATATTTTGCTTATCTATTATTAGCTTTTGATTTGTGATTACCATTAAGTTTGTATATAACATATTATGCATATATAAGTCTATATTATGTTGATGGCAACTAAAGTTTGAACACATTTTTACTCCTCTCCTCTACATATTTTATGTATATGGTGTTATACATTACATACCTTTAGTTCATGATTCCCTTGGATGATTTTTATAAACATATTTATTTTTATTGCTTTTCTGTTTCCTACTTTTCTTATTCCAACATATGGTCTTTTCTTTCCACCCAAATAAGCCCTTTAACATTTCTGATCGGGATGCTGGTGGTCATGAATTTCTTTAACTTTTGTTTGAGAAACTCTTTATTGTTCCTTTTATTTTGAATGGTAGCCTTCCTTGATAGTATGTTTTTGGTTCCAAGTTTTTTTTCTTTCAGCACTTTGAATAGATCATGACTCAACCTTCTAGCCTGCAAAGTTTCTCCTAAAAGCCACCTTGTACCCTTATGGGGTTTCCTTTATATGTAACTGCTTTCTTTTCATGTGTTGCTTTTTTTTTTTTTTAAGATTTTATTTATTTATTTGACAGAGAGAGACACAGCAAGAGAGGGAACACAAGCAGGGGGAGTGGGAGAGGGAGAAGCAGGCTTCCCGTGGAGCAGGGACCCCGATGCGGGGCTCGATCCCAGGACCCCGGGATCATGACCTGAGCTGAAGGCAGACGCTTAATGACTGAGCCACCCAGGCGCCCCTTCATGTGTTGCTTTTAAAATTCCCTCTTTATCATGAGGTTTTGCCACTTTTATTACTATATATTTTGGTGTGGACCTCGTTTGGTCAGGTTTTCTGGGGGCTCTCTGTGCCTCCTGGATCTGGATTTCTGTTTCCTTCCCCAGATATGGGAAGTTTTCAGCTCTTATTTCTTTAAATATTTCTTTAAATATTTTCTCTCTCTTCTTCTGGGATTCTTATAATGCAAATATTATGGTCAATGGTAACAATGAGTTCCCCAAGTGTATTTTCATTTTTAAAATTTTTTTTCTCTCTCCTGTTCAGCTTCATTACTTTCCATTAGTCTGTCTTCCATGTTGCTGATCCATTCTTCTGCCTCCTGTAAGCTACAGTCTATTCCATCTGGTGTATTTTAACGTCACTTATTGAGTTCCTCATCTCTAATTGGTTCTTTTTTGTTTTCTATCTTTTCGTTTAGGGTCTCACTCAGGTCCTCCACTTTTTTCTCAAGTCCAGTAAGCATCTTCATGACCACTACTTTAAATTCTATATCAGGCATATTACTTATCTCCCTTTTACTTAGGTTGCTTGCTGTGATTTTGCCCTGTTCTTTCACTTGGGACATATTCCTCTGTCTCCTCCTTTTGTGTAACTCTCTGTTACTGTTTCTGCATGCAGGAAAGTCAGCTGTGTCTCCCACCCTTGAGAGTAGTGGCTTTATGATGAAAAGTTCCTGTAGTGCCCTGCAGTACACTGTCCCCTGTTCACCAGACCCTGGCTCTTTAGGGGTGCCTTCCATGTGTTGCATGTGTCCTGTTTTGAGGCTGAACAGCTTTTGTCTTTAGTCCAGTTCTCTATAATGTCTGCCCTGTGAGCAGAGTTTGGTCCCTCTGTATATAGTGGCCCAGTCTGGGGCCACCTTGTGTTTGAGTTAAGTCAGACCAGCCATTTGCCAGAAATGCAATACCACTGAAGTAGCAGGCACTTTTCCTGTGTTGTCACCTGAGAAGCTTTTGTTGGTGGGTAGGGCCTTCTGTTAGACCAGCTGTCTGTGCCCAGCCTACTAATGTGGCCTTTTCTCTACATTTAGCTGTAGAGAGTCTGTTTTGCCAGTCTTTGGGTCATTTTCTGGGTTATTTACACTGATGTGGGTGTTATCTAGTTGTATTCACTGGACATGGTAAGTTTAGCATCCTCCTACTCTGCCATCTTCCCTAGAATTTTACCATACTGTTTCGATTACTACAGATTTGTAGTGTATTTTGAACTCTTGCATTGATACCTCCAGCTTTGTTTTTCTTTCTCAAGATTGCTTTGGCTATTCAGGGTCATTTGTGGCTCTATACAAATTTAGTATTATTTGTTCTAGTATTATGAAAAATGCTACTGGTGTTTTTACAGAGATTGTATTGGATCAGTAGATTGCTTTGTGTAATATGGACATTTTAACAATATTAATTTTTCCAATCCCTGAGCATGATATATATTTTCATTTGTTTGTTTCATCTTCAATTCCTTTAATGAATATTTTATAGCTTTCAGAGCACAGTTCTTTTACCCCTTTGGTTAAGTTTATTCCTAGCTATTTTATTGTTTTTTTTGGTGCATTTGTAACCATTGAAACCACCTGGCCATGGCATTTTCCCTGATGGGAAGTTTATGATTAGTGATTCAATATCCTTGCACTTTATTCATCTGTTCAGAGTTTCAATTTCATGGCTCATTTTTGGCAGGTTGAATGTTCTAGGAATTTATTTCTTCTAGGTTTTCTATTTTGTAAGTATATAGTTATTCAAAGTACTTATTTTTGATTCTTTGTACTTCTGTGATATGTTTTAATTACTCCTTTCTTTTCTGTTTTTATTTATTTACATGTTCTCTTTTCCTTAGTCAAGCTAAATTTTTAAAATTTTGTTTATCCTTTCAAAAAACACAACTCTTACTTGGATCAATCTTTATTAATTTTCTGTTTCTATTTCACTTACTTCACTTATCTTTGCTATTTTCTTGTGTCTACTAGCTCTATGCTAAATTTCTTCTTTTTCTAGTTCTTGAGGAATATAGTTAAATTGTTTATTTGAGATCTTTTTTTTTCTTGATGTATGCATTTATTGCTATAAAATTCCTCTTCCATTATCACCTGGAGGGGAACTTGCACACACATCTTGTGCCCTTGTTTTTATATCTGGTACTTTGGTTTTTATGTATACCACCCAGTAGATGTCCCTTGATCTCATGCTCAGTGATGAATAAGGATTCTGCTCATGTGTTCCATCGGAGTTTAACAGATGGAGAGGCATTTCATGGCCACCTATTAGCACAAACAGCAGACTGAAATGCACACCTGCTCTTTATGTGAAAAATGCCTATTTTCTGAATTTGGAGCTTTGACCTAAAAGGCAGGATACTAGATTGGCACACATCCAGGACCCTCCTGAGGGGGTCTTTCTTGGGAAAGTGGTTGGTAGATACCATCTTTTTCTATCCTTCTGCCTCATTTAAGACCCCTGGTATCTTCTGAAAAAGAACTTCTAACTTTATCTTGCACCCTGATTTTTGTGGCTACTGCCTAGGGGACAACTCTACAATACCAGATATGGTGGCCAGTGGGGCTTATGCTCAAATCCCACAGGAGTATATATATTTGTATACTTTGGGAAACCAGACAACTTACATGCTAAGAAATAACTGGACCACTTCTTATGCCTTATGCAAAATTACATTTACAAAACCATAAAAATCCTACAAGAAAACAAAGGGAGTAGGTAAACCTTGACATTAGTCTTGGAGATGATTTTTTTTTTTTATTTGACACCAAAACCAAAGGCAATAAAAACAAAAATAAATAAGTGGAATTATATGAACCTAAAAAGCTTTTTCTCCCCCTGATTAAAAACAGGGCAGAGGAACTGAATGGACATTTTCTATCAAGAAGATGTACAAATGGCAAAGAGACATATGAAAAGATGTTCAACATCACTAATCATTAGGGAAATGCAAATCAAAACCACAATGAGATATCACCTCACACTAGAATGGCCAGAATAAAAAAGACAAGAAATAACAAGTGTTGGTGAGGACATGGAGAAAAAGGAACCCTCAGGCACTGTTGGTGCAAATGAAAATTTATGCAGTCATCATGGAAAACAGTATGGTGTTTCCTCAAAAAATTAAAAATAGAATTACTGTAAGATCTAGTAATTTTACTATTGGGTATTTACCCAAAGAAAATGAAAACACTAATTCAAAAACATATTTGTATCCTTATGTTTATTGCAGCACTATTTATAATAGCCAACATAAAGAAGCAAACCTAGTGTCCATCCATAGATAACTGGATAAATATGTTTTATATATATAAATATATTTATATTTTTAATATATATACTCATTATATATCTTATATGTATATAATGAAATATTACTCAGCCATAAAAAAGAATGTGATGTTCCCATTTGCAACAACATGGATGGACCTAGAGGATACAATGCCTAGTGAAATAAGTCAGAGAAAGAGAAAAACATTATTTCACTCATATGTGGAATTTAAGAAACAAAACAAATGAACAAGGGAAAAAGCAACAAACAAAAACTCCAGACTGAAATATAAAGAACAAACTGGTGGTTGCCAGAGGGGAAGTGGGTTGGGGAATGAGCAAAATAAAGAGGATTAAGAGTGCACTTATCCTGATGAGCACTAAATAATGTGTAAAATTGGTGAATCATTATTTATACAACTGAAACTATTATAACACCATATTTTAATTGTCTTTCAATTGAAAAAAGCTAAAATACTTACGCATAGCAAAGGAACCCATCAGTAATATTCAAAGGCCACCTACAGAATGGGAGAAAATATCTGATAATCATTTATCTGTTTGGGGTTAATATCCAAAATATGTAAAGAACTCATACAACTCAACAATAAGAAATAAAAATAAATAGAAAATAAAAACAATCCAATTAAAGTATAAGCAAAGAATCAGAAGTTTTCCCAAAAAGACATAAAGATGTCCAACAGGTACATAAAAAGTTGCACAGCATTACTAATAAAGGAATTGTGAATCAGAACCACAGTGAAATATCACCTCAGACCTCTTTGAATACCTATTATTAATAAGACAAGAAGTAACAAGTGTTGGTGAGTCTGTGGAGAAAACAGACCCTTTGTGCAGCAGTGGAGGAAATGTTAATTAGTACAGCCATTATAGAAAACAGTATGGAGATATCTCAAAAAAATCAAAACTAGAACTCGCATATGCTACAGCAATTCTTTTTTTATTTTTTTAAAAGATTTTATTTATCTTTGTGTGTGTGTGTGTGTGTGTGTGTGAGAGAGAGAGAGCATGAGTGGGGGGAGGGGCAGAGGGAGAAGCAGACCCCCCTCCCCAAGCAGGGAGTCCCACAAAGGATCCATCCCAGGACCCTGGTATCATGACCTAAGCTGAAGGCAGACGCTTAACCACCTGAGCCACCCAGGTGCCTCCTTTTTTTTTTTTTTTTTTTTTTAAGATTTTCAGCAATTCTATACCCATTTTCTGAAGGGATGGAAAATGCTGACTCAAAAATATATATGTACCAACATATTCATGGTAGCTTTATTTATAATAGCAAAGACATAGAGGCAAATTAAGTGTGCATCACCAAATGAATAGTTAATGGAAATGTAGTATATATACCATGGAACACTATTCATACAGTAAAAGGAAGGAAATCTTGCCATTTATGACAACATGGATAGACATGGAGGGTATTATAAGTGAAATAAGTAAAAAAAAAAAAAGACAAATACATTATGATATCACTTATTTGTAGAATTAATTTTTTAAATTAGAATATCTCATTCTTTTTATGGTTGAGTAATATTCCAGTGTGTCTGCATGTGTGTGTGTGCGTGTGTGTGTATCTTCTTTATTCACTCATCTATCAATGGATATTTGCAACAACATGGATTCATCTGGAGAGTATAATGCTAAGTGAAATAAGTCAGAGAACTACAAATCCCATATGATTTCATTCATATGTGCAATTTAAGAAACAAAAAATTAACAAAGGAGAAAAGACAAACAAGAAAACCTTGATCTCCTTTTTAAACTTATTTTTTAATTTTTTTCAAATTTTATTTAAATTCTACTTCTTTAACATATAGTGCAATACTGTTTTCAGAAGTAGAATTTAGTGATTCATCACTTACATATAACAATGCCCATTGCTCATTATAACAACTGCCCTCCTTAATACCCATCACCTATTTAGCCCATACTCCACCCACATCCCTCCATCAACCTTCAGTTTGTTTTCTATCAGTGTCTCTTATGGTTTGCTTCCCTCTTTCTCTTTTTTCTCCTCTCCATATGTTCATGCTTTGTTTCTTATATTACACATATGAGTAAAATCATATGGGATTTGTAGTTCTCTGACTTATTTCACTTAACATAACACACTCTGGTTCCATCCACCTCATTGCAAATGGCAAGATTTCATTCTTTTTGATAGCTGAGTAATATCCCATTATATATATAATACACACATGTATATATAGACACAAAATATCTTTATGCATTCATCAGTTGATGGACATTTGGGCTCTTTCCATAGCTTGGGTATTGTTGATAATGGTACATGTACCCATCTGAATCTGTATTTTTGTATCCGTTGGGTAAATACCTAGTAGTGCAATTGCTGGGTCATAGGATAGTTCTATTTTAAACTTTTTGAGAAACCTCTGTACTGTTTTCCAGAGTGGCTGCACCAGTTTGCATTCCCACCAAAATTGTAAGAAGGTTCCTCTTTTTCTGAATTCTCACCAATATTTGTTGTTTCCTGTGTTGGTAATTTTAGCCTTTCTGACTGGTGGGGGTGGCATCTCATTGTGATTTTGATTTGTATTTCCCTCATGATGAGTGATGTTGAGCATCTTTTCATGTATCAGTTAGGAATGTATCCATTTCTTCCAGATTGCCTAATTTGTTAGCATACAATTACTCATAATAGTCTCTTATTATTTGTATTTCTTCAGTGATGGTTGTAATCTCTCCTCTTTCATGGGTCTTTTTTCTTTTTGATAAGTCTGACTAGGGATTTATTGATCTTATTAATTCATTCAAAGAACCAGCTCCTAGTTTTGTTGATTTGTTCTACTGATTTTTTATTTCTATATCATTGATTTATGCTCTAATCTTTATTATTTCTTTTCTCCTGCTGGGTTTAGGCTTTATTTGCTGTTCTTTTTCCAGTTCCTTTAGGTGTAAGACTAGGTTGTGTATTTGAGACTTTACTTGTTTATTGAGAAATACATGTATTGCTATATACTTCCCTCTTAGGACCATCTTTGCTTCATCCCAAAGGTTCTGAAGATCTGTGTTTTCATTTTCATTTGCTTCCATGAATTTTTTAAATTCTTCTTTAATTTACTGGTTGACCCATTCATTCTTTAGTAGGATGATCTTTAACATCCATGTATTTGTGTTCCTTCCAATTTTTTCTTGTGATTGAGTTCAGGTTTTAAAGCATTCTATTCTGAAAATATACATGATACAATCTCAATCTTTGAAGAAAATAGCAGGAGGGGAAGGATGAAGGGGGGAAATTGGAAGGGGAGATGAACCATGAGAGACGATGGACTCTGAAAAACAAACTGAGGGTTCTAGAGGGGAGGGGGGGTGGGAGGATGGGTTAGCCTGGTGATGGGTATTAAAGAGGGCACGTTCTGCATGGAGCACTGGGTGTTATACATAAACAATGAATCATGGAACACGATATCAAAAACTAATGATGTAATGTATGGTGATTAACATGACAATAAAAAATTAAAAAAAAACCCTTATGACAATAAAACTATATGCTGGATAATAAAAAAAAAAATCTCAGTCTTTTTGTATTGGTTGAAACCTGATTTGTGACCTAGTATGTGATCTAGTCTGGACAATGTTCCATGTGCTCTCAAGAAGATTGTGTATCAAGAAGATTGTGTATTCTGTTGCTTTTGGATGAAATGCTCTGAATATATGTGTGAAGTCCATCTGGTCCAGTGTGTCATTCAAAGCCCTTGTTTCCTTCTTGATCAGCTTTAATGATCTGTCCATTGCTGTGAGTGGGGTGCTAACATCCCCTACTATTATTGTATTATTATCATTGAGTTTCTTTAAGTTTGTTATTAATTGGCTTATATATTTGGCTGCCCCCAAGTTAGGGGCATAAATATTTGCAGCTGTTAGATCTTCTTGTTGGACAGACCCTTTTATTATGATATACTGTCCTTCTTCATCTCTTATTACAGTTGTTGGTTTAAAATCTAGTTTTCCTGATATAAGGATTGCTACTCCAGCTTTCCTTTGATGTTTATTACCTTGAAAAATGGTACTCCACCCCCTCAGTTTCAATCTGGAGGTGCCTTGGGGTCTAAAATAAGTCTCTTGTAAAAAATAAAATAAAATAAAATAAAATAAAATTAAATTAAATTAAATTAAATTAAATTAAATTAAAAAGTCTCTTGTAAATAGTGTATTGATGGGTCTTTTTTTTTAAGCATTCTGATACCCTTTGTCTTTTGATTAAAGCATTTAGTTCATTTTCATTCAGTGTAATTATTGAAAGATATTAATTTAGTGCCATTGTATTACCTGTAAAGTCACTGTTTCTGTAGATTGTCTTTGTTCCTTTGTTCCTTTCTGGTCTTTGTTACTTTTGGTCTCTCCACTCAATGGATCCCCTTTAATATTTCTTGCAGGGCTGGTTTAGTGTTCACAAATTCCCTTTTTTTTTTTTCTTGGAAACTCCTTATTTCTCCTTCTACTCTGAATGACAGCCTTGCTGGATAAAGTATTCTTGGCTACATATTTTCCCATCTAGCCCATTGAATATATTATGCCAGTCCTTTCTGGCCTGCCAGGTCTCTGTGGATAGGCCTGCTGCCAGCCTTATGTTTCTACCTTTGTAGGTTAAAGACCTCTTGTCCCATGCTGCTTTCAGGATTTTCTCTTTATTTTTGAAATTTGCAAGCTTCACTATTATATGTTAAGGTGCTGACCTATTTTTATTGATTTTGAGGGGTGTTCTCTGTTCCTCCTGGACTTGAATGCCTGTTTCCTTTCCCAGATTAGGGAAGTTCTCAGCTATAATTTGTTCAAATAAACCTCCTGCCCCTCTCTCCCTCTGTTTATCTTCTGGGACCCCAATTATCCAGATACTATTTTGCTTTATGGAATTGCTGAGTTGTCGAAGTCTCCCTTTGTGATTCAGTAGTTGTCTTTTTTCTCTTCTTTTCAGCTTCCTTATTTCCATCATTTTATCTTATATATCACTGACTCTCACTTCTGCCTCATTTATCCTCTCTTTTAGAGCCTCCATTTGGGACTGCATCTCAGTAATAACATTTTTTAATTTTGGCCCAAGTAGATTTTAGTTCTTTTATTTCTACAGTAAGGATTCTCTAGTGCCTTCTATGCTTTTTTCAAGGCCACCTAGTATCTTTATAATCATTTAAATTATAGTTCAGACATCTTACTTATATCTGTATTAATTCAATACCTAGCACTGAGTACTACTCTGTCTTGTTCTTTCTTTTTGGGTGAATTCCTCCATTTTGTCATTTTGTCCAGAAATGAAAAGAAGAAAGAAAGAGAAAAGACAACAATCACAACAACAGTAACAAGAAAAAAAAAACCCAAAACAAACCAGAAAAAAACAAAAACTAAACAAAATAAGAAAAATCAAACAAGAAACAAAACAGAACAAAACAAAAAACTAGATTCTGTGTGTGTTTCAGTCTGCTTGTTAAAACAAACTAGATCCCAAAAGAAGAAAGAAAGAAAAACATATTTACAAAAATAAAATAAAATAAAATGAAAGGAAACCAAAAATAAAACTATATGTATATCTGATATATCTATATATATCATATATATAAAAATAAAAATTTTAAAAAGAATAAAATATTGAAAAAATAAGACAATAACTGAAAAAATAAATCTGAAAGACTAAATAATAATAATAATAACCCCCCCCCCCCACAAATGCTATATACTCTTTTCCCCGGGAACTGAAACTTTGCAGTTCTCTATGGTCAGTAAACTTTGTGTTGTTCTTTGAGAGGGGTCTGTTGTGCTGATTCTCAGTTGCCCTTGCCCTTGTGGAAATGTGCCTCCCTTGCCAGGGGGCCAGGATCAGTGTAACTGGCCCTTGATTCCACTATGTGGTGCTGTTTTGCTCCCTAAAGGCATTCAGCATGGATAGGCAGGGTTGAAATGGCAGGCCCCCCGTTCTTTAGCCCTGGAACTGATAGTTCATGCCCCCCACTCTTTAGTGAGTCCTCACAGAAAAGCAGTCATTCACTCTTGTATCCCTGGTTTCCATCCAAACTCTGTTCACCTAGCCTGTGATGGAGCTTTTTTATCTCAAACATGGAACTGAGTTTCAAGTCTCCAAATTTTATGGACTCCTGCAGCAAGGACCCATACCAATTCTCCTGGGGGGAGGAGGGGGATCTCGCCATGCTTCCGCCTTTTGCTGGTCTCCTGACCTGAAAGCAGTTGCATGACTGTGCAGCAGTTTGCAGTTTATGGCAATACAGAGCATAAAGCCAGCACCTATACTCACTGTTTTCAGCCGGCTTTCCTGCTCCAATGCGTGAGAACTCTGCCACACTCAGGCACCCCCATTCTTCTTATGACTCTGGGGATCCTGAGTCCGTGCTGTCCCACCTCAGATTCTGCCCTGCTTTGCCACTTGAGCAACTTTAAGCCAGGGACATCCCCCACTGTAACAGATTTCTAAAAGTTCCAATTTTGCACTCTGCTGCTTATAATACTTTGTGGTAGCCTTCTTAAGCTGGCTCCCTAACCTCCTCTTCCCCCATATCCTCAGATATATCAACCTGGATTCAAGTTTCTGCAGTTCCTACCTTCCAAAAGTGGTTGCTTTTCTATTTGTAGAATTGCAACATTTCTTTTCTCAGATCTCGGATTGATTTCACAGGTGTTCAGAATAATTTGATAACTATCTAGCTGAATTCCAGGGACCAAACTTAGGGTCCCTTACTCCTCCACCATCTTAACTGAAAATAGTTCTTATAGGCTACAAACTCTGGTTGCAAAGGATGATATTATTTTCTAGATCAAAATCCCATCAAATTAGGGTTGCTTTTTTTTTTTTTTTCCAGTTAAGTCCAAAGTAATTTAAGGTTATTTTTCTCCCATCTTTCCTGGGTTGTTTTTAAGTTCCAGGAAATTAACAACATGGTCCATTTCATGTCGGAGGAACTACCTAGTCCATAGTGGTTGACATCTATGCCAACTGACTTCTACTGAAAAGTGTGGAACATCAACCAACATCTTTTCATTGGTCTGAACAAATCTCTGGAGTTCTCAGCCTGACCATAATACCTCTAAGCCTTACCTCAATTTTACTGTATCTAATATAAACTTTTTATCCTTGAACACAGAGGATAGGCTCCATGAGCCTAACATAGGCCCATTTGTACTAAGCTCCCCATTCCACCAACTCTATTCTCTCATTCACCTCCTAAGAAAGCAGTGAGAAGCAAGATAAAGATATAATTTTCTCATCTGCACAAAACCATCTAGAGGTTTCCGATGCTCCATTTCTTAGAGGGATGAGATTGACACTTTTTTCAGTGACCCTCACTAGTCTGTACCTCTTACTTCCCTCTCTCTATCTCCATCTCTAGATGGATAACTCCCACCACTAGAGTGGGATAACTAACTCTTATGTCTTCATTCATTCTTCCTAATCTATAAACTATTGAATATATCTTGACTGTTAGTATTCAAAAGCATATTTTGAAAATCAGAATCCAAAAATGAACTCTTGTCATTTGTTATTCTTCTGTGGCCTCCTTTTCAAAGAGTAAACTAATATTTCACAAACATTATCTAAAAAGGAGAGAGGGTGTAGGACAACAGGAATTAAAGGGACTAAAACTGACTTGTCTAATATTAAAATATTGCCATAATATGAATACTCAGAAAAAAAATGGAAGATTCCCCCTTTACTACTCTCACCTTATTCTTTTCTCCTACCAGAGATAACCAGTATTAACTATTTTGGTATATTTCTGATACTTTCCTATGCCTTTTAACATATATATGGATACATGGTTTTCTTACTATAAATGGAAAAATACAATACATACGCTTCTGAAACATGATTTTTACTTAGTAGTATATGAGTCATTTTTGCATGCTAGTTCATGTAGGCTGATACCATACTATTTAATGGCTCCTTATGCATAATGTGGATGTACTGCAATTTAGCCATTTGCATATTGAGGGATATTTAATTAATTCCAGATTTTTATAATCCAAACAATAGTGCTGTCTAATAAGGATCCTGGAAGGTTGTGGCTTCAGGGCACATCTCCCCTGTAATTTTTAAAAAATTTTATTTATTTATTTATTTATTTATTTATTTATTTATTTATTTGACAGAGAGATAGTGAGAGAGGGAGCACAAGCAGGGGGGGAGTGGGAGAAGCAGGCTCCCCGTGGAGCAGGGACCCCGATGTGGGGCTCAATCCCAGGACCCTGGGATCATGACCTGAGCCTAAGGCAGATGCTTAATGACTGAGCCACCCAGGCGCCCCTCCCCTGTAATTTTTTATCTGCACTAGCACAACAACCAATTGACATGCTTTCTGGTCCTGTAGTACACATTTGAGGCTATAGGTTCTTCTGAGATTTACAGAAGAAAGGGCTGGCATGGGATTTAATCTTCTATGCTACCAAAAGAGAGACAGTATTCTAGAAGCGGAAAAGAAAGACATCTCCAACAGTGCCTGTAAGGTAATCGATAAGGGAGAACCTCCCAGAAAGAAAAGCCAGGCAATAAGAAAGTCAATGCACAAGGGAATGAATGCCTCCAAGATTAAAGAAACATGGGCTCACCAAGATTACTTCACAATTAAGAAAGAGAATTGTTACAATTTCTACTCAGTAAGATCTTATAATTTTTATGGACCTTTTTTTTTTTTTCCACATTGGTGTTTTAATGCAGGCATATTGTCTCTTTTCCTCCATTGTATATTGTGTGTGTACAGATAACTTGTCTATTAGTGTATTGGTCACTGCTACAGGAAGCCACATCCAGACAAGATGGCAATAACTTCTCATCATTCAGATACTTTGAGCTTGATGCAAGTGTGTCTCTTGAGGACAGGGGTGAACATATTGATATGTGGGAGGAAGGGTACACATTTAGATGGTCAATAGGGTAGAATGTTGAAAAAAACTACAAATCGCCCAATATCCATTTTAACCTTCTTTCTTAGTAGTTAAACAGCAATAAAACTAAATTGTGACTAATTTGGTGGGAATGGAGGTAACTTGTGCAAAATATGGGTCATACACTTAGAGGGAAGAAACAAGCCCTCCCCTCTTCTACTCTGCCTTCCTGTTGCCTGGACTCTAAATATGATAGTGATAGCTATTGATTCCAACTTGTACATGAGATGTAAGCCATGTTTTGAGAATGAAGGAGCAATAAAATACAAGAAGCATGGGTCTCTTCCACTGTTGAATTGACATACCTACATTAGATTACCTACCTTGACTTTAATATGAAAGAAAAATAAACTTACATCTTATTTAAATAACTCTTTGTATGTTCCCTTTGTTGCAGAAACCTAATCTGTTTCCTAACTAATACACACAGAAAGCCAGAAGACAGTGAAACAATCAATATATGTAGATGATTAAGAGAAAAAGAGCAATGAATCCTGAAATAAGCTAAAGTATCATTCATCTGATGGGGAAAAGGAAAAAAAATGTGTACATATATAGCATGAGATACAGTGCCACTTACTTTCCTCTATTTGAGGAAAATATTTAAGGAAGTGCCCTAAACAAATGTAAATGGAATGTTAACAGTGTTCTTAAGCTAACTTATGATGAAAAGTATAAGAAAAGAGTAGTTAGGGGTGCCTGGGTGGCTCAGTCCTTAAGCGTCTGACTTCGGTTCGGGTCATGATCCCAGCGTCCTGGGATCAAGCCCCGCATCAGGTTCCCTGCTCGGAGGGGAGCCTGCTTCTCCCTCTCCAGCTCCCCCATGCTTGTGTTCCCTATCCCTCTCTGTCAAATAAATAAATAAAATCTTAAAAAAAAAGAGTAGTTAGCAATTAATCTTGTAATGTGTGTGTATATAATTAATGTTAAGTGAGTAATGATACTATACTGCCAAAAATATTTAAATGTTAATTAAAGATTGTTGAAACAGAAGAGTCATGAAAATGATATAAGGAAAACATAATGATTACCTGGAATTAAAACGTCTAAAAGTCTTTGCAATCACTGTAGTAGTTAATTTTGTTTTTCTTGTTGCTATTGGTAGTTGATGTGGCTGATGGGAGTTTGTGTCAGAGTGCAGAGAAAGATGAATCTTGGGTAATAGGGAAGTTTAAGTGAGCAAAGGTCCCAATTTAGTCTATGGGTGAGAAGAGGGTTATGGGTAAGTAAAGCATCCTGGCAAAAATACAGTTATTAAATATCAATTAATAGTAATAGAGAAAATTAAGGTTGTGAGATTAAATGAAGCCATTATCAAAATTGAATTTAAAAAACTAGTAGAACTTTCAAAATAACATTGGGGAAAATGGGAATAAATGAAAGCTGACAAAACCAGAAAAATTAAGGAAAGGGGAAAAGTGAGTCAGCCAAAGAAAGAAAGTCAGAGAAGAGGAAATGACAATAAGGTATAATAAATATTTAAAAAGATAGAAGTATTAACCAAGTCTCAGTTATCAACATAAATGTAAACAAACAGGGCACCTGGGTGGCTTAGTCTGTTAAGTGTCTGTCTTTGGCTCAGGTCATGATCTTGGAGTCCTAGGATCGAGACCCGCATAGGGCTCCCCGCTCAGTGGGAAGCTTGCTTCTCCCTCTGTCTGCCACTCCCCCTACTTGTGCATGCTCTCTCTCTGTCAAATAAATAAATATGTTTTTTAAAAAATTTAAAGAACTGAATTCTCCAAGCAAAAGAGAATCTGTAATATTGGATTAAGACACAAACTATGATGCTTATGAGAAACACTTTAAAAAAAAAAAAAGGTGAAAAGGAGAATTAAAAAAAAATGTTTTGACATACTAAAGGAGAAATGTTATTGTTGGAAAAAGTGGAGTTAAAGGATAAAACCATTACGTAGGACAAAGGGGTATAATATTGCTCTGGTTATCTATTGCTACTTAACAAGCCACCCCAAAACTTAGTGACTTCAAACAACCATTTTTATTATATTTCATGATTTTCTAGGTCAGGAATTTGGTAAGGACTTTGGTTAGGTAGTTTCTGATCTACCTGATGCCTGCTATGATACCTGAGACTGGAAGATCCCTTCCAAGAAAACTTCTTCACTTATGTGTGGCACCTCATTACTCCTTGGCCTCACTATTTTTCATACTTTCATATTTCTCAGTAGCCTGATTTATTCTTGATAGGTCTCACTTGTTGAGGTTATGCCAAAACCTGTCAGTGTTCCAAAGGGAGGGATAACAGCATGTAATTTCAGGCTGATTTCAAGCAGACTCACCAGCAGCAGCTTGTAAAGTATGCAAACATATACAGTCCTTTGGGACAATTATAACCCCTGCTGGTCTTCAGACCAGGTAATTTAAAGGTGGCCCTTGGGCAACAGTTGCAACAACTGGGGCTCCAGATGAGTTTATAAGCTCCTTTCTGAGCAGTACCAGCAAGCTGTAGGGAGGCCTAGGGAGAATGCAAAACAGGTGTCCCTTGGCCTATATTCTCTAAAAGCTCCTCTGTAACATCTAGACTTGATTAACCTGAAATCTGCCCCTCAGGCTGAGCTCTAGGACAAGTAAATAGGCCCTTTTCACAGGAGGACTGGGGATGTGTTTCAGTCTGCTGTGTTGTGCCCTGGGTGGTTAGCCTGCCAAGAACTACTTTGCCAATTGTTTCAGTCCCCTGGTGCTCAGCAATGTAAGTGCTCCTGGTCACCAGAGCCAGGTGTTTAAGTGGTGTCCCCTTTGTGGAATGCACAAGTCTGCTGGCTTCTGCATAGGCTTTTGGGAGCCTAGGGCTGGAGCAGGCCTGTCAGCTTCAGCAGGAGCACCAAGGAGCTTGGGGTCAGGGCAGGCCAAGCTTCAGCAGAGCCATGGGGGAGCCTGAGTCCAGGCAAGGCTGCTGGCTTTCGGTGGAACTATGGGGGTGCCCAGGGCAAGAGAGTCCTGCTGGCTATGGCAAAGCTATGGGAGCATGTGGGAGCAGGCCAACACAGCCAGCTTCAGCAGGGCTTTGGGCTTTGAGGGAGCCTGGGCTCAGGTGCAAGCCCACTGGCTGCAGCAGGGTGACAAGGAAGCCTGGGCCAGGGTGAGCATGTGAGTTACCGCAGGACTAAAGGTATGCCTGGGGGTGGGGCAGTTCCACTGGCTTCAGGGGGCCTGTGGGAGATCACAGGGGCAGAGCAAGTCTTCAGACTTTATCTACTTGATCAGGGCTGGGTGAAATCTTGGCTGTGGGACACTAGCAAGGTAGATGGAGAACAAAAATTGCACCCACCAATGAGTGCATCCTTCCTTGGAGAAACTCCAAACAGAGCCCCTCCTCTTCCTGAAGATTGGTGGGTTGGGCCAAAAGTTCAAACCCTCTAATTATCACAGCACTCTAGCTGGTCTTAAGGGCTAACTTACTTAAAGTTAACATACTCCTTGCTTGCTTGCTGACTGACTTAAGGTCTTTCATCTGTAACAGAACTAATTTACTTTCTTTGAGACTTGAAGACCACTGTGCCTTGGGGAATAAAGGACCAGAACATCCCCAGGCCACAGAGGAGAGCAAGTCTATTTGAAGCCCACTTAGCTTTCTGATTAGCCAAGCAATCTTTTAGCAAAATGTTTTTCTTTTTTACGGCCACACAAATGACTTTACTGACATACCTTTGCACATCTGTAGACTTTGTCCTACTTTGCAGAAAGAACAGAGTACTCTTGCACAACCCATGGGTACCAAGGAACCTGACCTTCTTGCACAACTCCCCTGGGCACCAAAGAGCTAGAACTTCTTGCACAACCTCTGAGCATGGAGATAATTCTATAGCTGACATCACTGAGTCTACATGTAATCAAGAAATGTCACAGGGTGCTTGGGTGGCTCAGTGGGTTAAGCGGCTGCCTTGGGCTCTGGTCATGATCTCAGGGTCCTGGGATCGAGTCCTGCATTGGGCTCCCTGCTCAGTGGGGAGTCTGCTTCTCTTTCTACCCTCCCCCTTGCTTGTGATCTCTCTCTCTCTCTCTGACAAATAAATAAAATGTTTTTTTAAAAAAGGTATGTCACAGACCACTGCACGCTCTTTTTTTAAAAAATTTTTTTATTCTTATATTATCCTCATACATTGCATCATTAGTTTTAGATGTAGTGTTCCATGATTCATTGTTTGTGCATAACACCCAGTGCTCCATGCAGAATGTGCCCTCCTTAATACCCATCACCAGGCTAACCCATCCCCCCACCCCCTCCCCTCTAGAACCCTCAGTTTGTTTTTCAGAGTCCATCGTCTCTCATGGTTCGTTTACCCCTCCGATTTCCCCCCCTTCATTCTTCCCCTCCTGCTACCTTCTTCTTCTTCTTTTTTTTCTTAACATATATTGCATTATTTGTTTCAGAGGTACAGATCTGAGATTCAACAGTCTTGCACAATTCACAGCGCTTACCGGAGCACATACCCTCTGAAGGGTAGGACAAAAATTTAAAATTAAAATTTAAAATTTACCATGTGTGATCATTTTTAAGAAATATTCCATGTGGTCTTGAAAAGAATGCATATTCAGCAATTATATATATATGTAATTATAGATGTGTGTATAAAAATATACACATATACATTAAATATATAAAAATATACATAAACATATATATAGGTGGACATAAATATATACACTGTTTTATATGTAGATGTAGGTATAAATAAATTGGTATGTTTATCTTTTTGCATATGCTTGTCAATTATGTTGATCAAAACCTTCATATCATTGCTGATATTTTACCTGCTTATTCTGTGTTATTGTGAGAGAAGTTAAAATCACTCACAGTCATGATGGGTTTATTATTCTTTATATTTGTCAATGTTTATTGTAAATGTTTTGATACAAAATTTGATACAAATTTAAAACAAATTTAAAAGTTTTACCTTATTTCATCTATTCTAAGATTTACAATTCTTCCTTATTTTCACATTTCTGAAATCAATATGTGTCTTATAATTGATGGTGTCTTACAATAATAATTAGCTATATTCTTTTAATTTAGCACATACCTATGTATCCTACAATTTATGTAACTCTTGATTTGATGAAATATGGTGTGTCATCACAGTGAGCTAAAACTTCTTTCAGTATAAAGTCATCTTTATGTTCAGTAATGCTTCTGTTTATTTTTTGTTTGCTATGACTATAGCTATACAATATTCTTGTTGGTTAACATTTGTCTGGAATGTATTTTTTCCTTATGTTGTATATATGTATCTTATAATTAGTCTTAAAATTTAATCTGAGCTTTTTTGTCTTTTATTTTTTATTTTATTTTTTAGTTTTTTTATTATTATGTTACATTAATCACCATACATTGCATCATTAGTTTTTGATGTAGTGTTCCATGATTCATTGTTTGCGTATAACACCCAGTGCTCCATGCATAACGTGCCCTCTTTAATACCCATAACCAGGCTAACCCATCCTCCCACCCCCCTCCCCTCTAGAACCCTCAGTTTGTTTTTCCGAGTCCATCATCTCTCATGGTTCATCTCCCCCTCCGATTCCCCCCCTTCATTCTTCCCTTCCTGCTATCTTCTTTTTTTTTTTTTAACATATAATGTATTATTTGTTTCAGAGGTACAGATCTGTGATTCAAAAGTCTTGCACAATTCACAGCGTTCACCATAGCACATACCCTCCCCAATGCTATCACCCAGCCACCCCAACCCTCCCACCCCCCACCACTCCAGCAACCCTCAGTTTGTTTCCTGAGATTAAGAATTCCTCATATCAGTGAGTTCATATGATACATGTCTTTCTCTGATTGACTTATTTCACTCAGCATAACACCCTCCAGTTCCATCCATGTAGGTGCAAATGGCAAGATCTCATTCCTTTTGATGGCTGCATAATATTCCATTGTATATATACACCACATCCTCTTTATCCATTCATTTGTGGAAAGAGCCAAGATGTCCATTGACAGATTTTTTTGTCTTTTAAATTACATGGAGTACTAAGTCATTTTTTATTGTAATACTGATATTTTTGGATTTTCCACAGCTTATTTTATGCTTTCTAATTGTTTTACTTTTTCAGTTTCTTTTTGTTGTTGTTTTTTTTAGGTTATTATACATGTTTCTCTTTGCATTTTCTCACTCTACTAGGAAGTTAAATTCTCTATCTCTATTTCTTTCACTGCTATACTAGAGAGTTTTATTTTATTTTACTTTTTTAAAGATTTTATTTATTTACTTGACAGAGAGAGACAAAACGAGAGAAGGAACACAAGCAGGGGGAGTGAGAGAGGGAGAAGCAGGCCTCCCGCTGAGCAGAGATCAATATGTGGGGCTCGATCCCAGGATGCTGGGATCATGACCTGAGTTGAAGGCAGACGCTTAACGACTGAGCCACCCAGGTGCCCTTATACTAGAGAATTTTAAAGCTAGTCTTGACTGTTAAAAGATTAATCATTAAAAAGTAAAAAAATAAGAAGAAAGATAAAAAGATTAGTCATTATCTTTACCATTCACCTGAAAGATATGAGGACCTTAGAGCACCATAGTTTTATGGCCCACTACTGACATATTTGAATTTTGTCACGTATGTTAGATTTGTCTCTCTTTTAAACACACAAGATGTTGTTGTTGTTATCACTGTTATTATGGTGTGTTTTTATGGTGTTATTATGGTAGTTTTATATAATTATTATTCATTTTGATTTATCAATATATTTATAACTTCTTTCATTCTCATTTTTTATTGTTTCTCAGACATTCTACCTGGGATTATTTTACTTATGCTGGAAGAACATTCTCTACATCTTCCTTTAGTATGGATCTTTTGGTGACAAACTTTCATTTTTTGTTTGCTAAAAATACGTTTATTCTGATTTTCAAAGATTGCTAGATATAAAATCCTGAGTTGATGGATTTTGTTTGTTTTCTTTCATTGTTCTCTTAGCACAACAAAGATATAAATCCATTCTCACCTTGTTGTTGAAAAGCTAGCTAGAGGGAAGCAAGATGGCAGAGGAGTAGGGGACCCCATTTCACCTAGTCCCCTGAATTTAGCTGGATATCTATCAAATCATTTTGAAAACCCACAAAATCAGCCTGAGATGTAAGAATATATATCTGGATCTCTACAAGCAGAAAAGTGACTGCTTTTTGCAAGGTAGGATGTGCAGAGTCATGAATCTGAGGGGAGATATCGGAAGATAAACAGAAGGGGGAGAGAGCTTCCATAAGCTGGCTCCTGGAAAGTGATATAACACTGGAGCATAAAATCAGAACCCTTAGAAATCTGCTCTAGTGAGAGACATCCCTCTCTGAAAGGGGCTCTGGAAATGAAAATGAAGAATTCTAGGTAGGGCATTGTGGTCTCAGGATATGAAAAGCCACAGAGCATAAGGGGCTTCCTGGGCTGGCAGAGTGCCTGAGCAGTGGAGCCAGGAAGCAGGTTATGGTCAGTGAGCCCAGGAAGGGACTCACAGCTCAGAATGCCATAAACTGCAAGCCAGGCCTGTCAGTAACCTCTCTTTTCCTGGGCAGCCTGAAAAAGCCTGGAACCTGCACCTGACTGAACAAAAACTCACAGGGTGGTAGCAGCCCAAAAAGGGCTTTAGAGGGGCACCTGGACATGATACAGAGCTTCAGGTGCCAGCACGAGCCCGTGGCCACTCATGGTTTTAGAATCAAAAAGGGCAGTGGCACTCCCCAGCCCCTGGGACTACCTTTTAAAGGGTTGCAGTGGGCACGCACCATGGGAGGCTGCAGTTTTCCACGGGGCATACAGAAGTGGAGACTGTTTGTCCTGGAAGGCTTATTAAAGAGAGCAGACTGAGGGGCGCCTGGGTGGCTCAGTCGTTGAGCGTCTGCCTTCGGCTCAGGTCATGATCCCAGGGTCCTGGGATCGAGTCCTGCATCAGGCTCCTTGCTCGGCAGGAAGCCTGCTTCTCCCTCTCCCACTCCCCCTGCTTGTGTTCCTGCTCTCGCTATCTCTCTCTCTCTCTGTCAAATAAAGAAAAAAATCTTTAAAGAAAAAAAAAAAAAAGAGAGAGCAGACTGAGATTTTTCTGCTCTCGGCCAGAGGTTTGGGTGTGGCCATTTTTGCTCTGATCCTCTGAAGAGGAACAGAAACCCTCCAGGGAACAAAAGCCACACAGAAGACTGGTTTCTACTAAGCCCACCCCCCTGACAGGGGGTGGGGAAACTCCAGCAGGCAAGGTTACCTGAGAAACAGCATGGCAGGCCCCTCCCCCAGAAGACAGGCTGGAAGAACAGGTGAATGACAACCCTATGGATACCATAAGACTTTAAATCCCAGCGTCAGGGGAAAGCCTCATGACTTGTTTATTTTTCAGATAAAACACTCCTTTACTTTTTTTTTCTTTTTCTTATGCTTTTTCTCTGTTTTTTTTTTTTAACCTTTTCCTCATTTCAACTAGATATTTATTATATCAACTTATATTTCATAGTCACTTTTTAGCTTGTATTTTTTCACACCTATATTTTTATAGTTATATGCCTCATTTTAGCCCTTTTTTCACTCTATTCAATTTTACCTTTATATATATGTAAGTTTTACTTTCCTTGTAATTTTAGGATGTAGTGTCCTCTAACACACAGACCAAAATACACCCAGGAACAACTGGAACATCCAGCTTTGTCCACACTGAGAGATTATAGTCCCCCTTCCCCTCACCCTTTTCTTCTTTTTCATTTTTTTAATTTAATTTTTAAATTTTATTCTTGTGTTTCATTTTGGCTTTGTTTTTCAGTGGTGGCTTCTGACCACTCCAGATTTTGCCAGGTGCATCTTGCTTGGGTCATGGTTGATATTTTGGACTCTGCTCATTCACTCAACCATCCTTCAACAGAATGACTAGGAGGAGGAACTCTCAACAACAAAAAAAGAACCAGAGACAATGTCCTCTGCCACAGAACTAATGGAATGGATATAAACAAGATGTTAGAGATAGAATTCAGGATAGCAGTCATAAAATCAATAGCTAGGCTTGAAAAAAAAGCATTAGTGACATATAGAATCTCTAAGGGCAGAAATGAGATCTAATCAGGCTGAACTAAAGATGCTATGAATCAGATGCAGTCTAAACTGGATACTCTAACAACCAGGGTAGATGAGGCAGAAGAATGAATCAGTCATCTAGAAGATAAGCTGATGGAAAGGAAAGAAGCTGAGGAAAACAGAGATAGGCAGGAAGTAGCACATGAAAAAAGGTTTGGAGAGATTAATGATGCCATGAAATGTTCCAATGTCAGAATTATTTGGATCCCCAAGGGGTTGGAGTGAGAGAGAGATCTAGAAGGTATATTTGAGCAAATTATAGCTGAGAACTTCCCTAATCTGGGGAAGGAAACAAGCATTTGTGTCCAAGAGGCAGAGAGGACCCCTCCCCAAAATCAATAAAAATAGATCAATACCCAATATATAATATTGAAGCTGGCAAATCTTACAGCCAAGGAAACTATTCTAGGAATAGCTAGGGAGAGCAGTTTCCTTACATATTGAAAGAGGAACTTCAGAATAACATCAGACCTGTCCACAGAAACCTGGCAGGCCAGAAAGGGCTGGCAAGACATATTCAGGGTACTAAATGAAAAGAACATGCAGCCAAGAATACTTTATCTAGTAAGGCTGTCATTCAGAACAGACAGAAAGATAAAGAACTTCCAGGACAGGCAGAAACTGAAAGAATATGTAACCACCAAGCCAGCCCTACAAGAAATATTAAGGGGGATTCTGTAAGCAAAGAGAGACCCCAAGAATCTAACAGACCAGAAAGAAACAGAGACAATCTACAGAAACAGGGACTTTGCAGAGAATACAATGACAATATCTTTCAATAGTTACTCTGAATGTAAATGGGCTGAATATTCCCATAAAAGACACAGGGTTTCATACTGGATAAAAAGCAGGATCCATCCATATGCTGTCTACAAGAAACTCATTATGAAACTGAAGACACCTCCAGATTGAAAGTGAGGGGATGGAGAACTATTTACCACACTAATGGACCTCAAAAGAAAGCTGGGGTAGCAATCCTCATATCAGACAAATTAGATTTTAAACCAAAGAACATAGGAAGAGATGTAGAGGGACATTATATCATACTTAAAGCGTCTATCCAACAAGAAGATCTAACAATTGTAAATATCTATGCCCCCAACATGGGAGCCGCCAGTTACATAAACCAATTAATTACCAAAATAAAGAAACAAATGGATAATAATACATTAAGAGTAGAAGACTTCAACACTCCTCTCTCAGCAATAGACAGATCATCTAAGCAGAAGATCAACAAAGAAACAAGAGCTTTTTTTTTTTATGTTATGTTAGTCACCATACAATACATCATTAGCTTTTGATGTAGTGATCCACGATCCATTTTTTTCGTATAACACCCAGTGCTCTATGCAATACGTGCCCTCCTTAATACCCATCACGGGGCTAACCCATGTCCCCACCCCCCTCCCCTCTAAAACCCTGTTTGTTTCTCAGAGTCCATAGTCTCTCATGGTTCAACTCTCCCTCCGATTTCCCTCCCTTCTTTTTCCCTTCCTTCTCCTAATGTCCTCCATGCTATTCCTTATGTTCCACAAATAAGTGAAACCATATGATAATTGACTTTCTCTGCTTGACTTATTTCACTTAGCATAATCTCTTCCTGTCCCATCCATGTTGATGTAAAAGTTGGGTATTCATCCTTTCTGATAGCTGAGTAATATTCCATTGTATATATGGACCACATCTTCTTTACCCATTCATCTGTTGAAGGGCATCTTGGGTCTTTCCACAGTTTGGCTATTGCAGACATTGCTGCTATGAACATTGGGGTACATATGGCCCTTCTTTTCACTACATCTGTGTCTTTGGGGTAAATACCCAGGAGTGCAATTGCTGGGTCATAGGGTAGCTCTATTTTTAAATTTTTGAGGCACCTCCACACTGTTTTCCAAAGTGGCTGTACCAACATGCATTCCCACCAATAGTGTAAGAGGGTTCCCCTTTCTCCACGACCTCTCCAACATTTATTGTTTCTTTCCCTGTCCATTTTTACCATTCTAACTGGTGTAAGGTGGTATCTCAATGTGGTTTTGATTTGAATTTCCCTGATGGCTAATGATGATGAACATTTTCTCATGTGTCTGTTAGCCATTTGTATGTCTTCATCAGGGAAGTGTCTTTTCATATCTTCTGCCCACTTTTTGACTTGATTATTTGTTTTGGGGGTGTTGAGTTTGAGAAGTTCTTTATAGATCTTGGATACCAGCCCTTTATCTGTACTGTCATTTGCAAATATCTTCTCTCATTCCGTGGGTTGCCTCTTTGTTTTGTTGACTGTTTCCTTTGCTGTGCAGAAGATTTTTCTCTTGATGAAGTCCCAAAAGTTCATTTTTGCTTTTATTTCACTAGCTTTTGGAGATGTATCTTGAAAGAAGTTGCTGTAGGCGATGCTGAAGAGGTTACTGCCTATGTTCTCCTCTAGGATTTTGATGGATTCCTGTCTCACATTGAGGTCTTTCATCCATTTTGAGTTTATCTTTGTGTATGGTGTTAGAGAATGGTCGATTTTCATTCTTCTGCATGTGGCTGTCCAATTTTCCCACCACCATTTATTGAAGAGACTGTCTTTTTTCCATTCTATGTCTTTTCTTGCTTTGTCAAAGATTATTTAACCATAGAGTTGAGGGTCCATATCTGGGTTCTCTATTCTGTGCTATTGGTCTATGTGTCTGTTTTTGTGCCAGTACCATGCTGTCTTGGTGATCACAGCTTTGTAATATAGCTTGAGGTCAGGCATTGGGATGTCCCCAGCTTTGTTTTTCTTTTTCAACATTTCCTTGGTGATTCGGGGTCTTTTCTGATTCCATACAAATTTTAGGATTGTTTGTTCCAGCACTTTGAAAAATGTCATTGGAATTTTTATCGGGATGGCATTGAAGGTACAGATTGCTCTGGGTAGCATAGACATTTTAACAATGTTTATTCTTCCGATCCATGAGCATGGAATGTTTTTCCATCTTTCTGTGTCTTCTTCAATCTCTTTCATGAGTGTTCTGTAGTTCCTAGAGTATAGATCCTTTACCTCTTTGGTTAGGTTTATTCCGAGGTATCTTATGGTTTTTGGTGCTATTGTAAATGGAATCGTTCCTCTAATTTCTCTTTCTACAGTTGCATTGTTAGTGTATAAGAAAGCAACTGATTTCTGTGCATTGATTTTGTATCCTGCCACATTACTGAATTGCTGGATGAGTTCTAGTAATTTGGGGGTGGAGTCTTTTGGGTTTTCCACATAAAGTATCTTGTCATCTGCGAAAAGAGAGAGTTTGACTTCTTTGCCAATTTGAATACCTTTTATTTCTTTTTGTTGTCTGATTGCTGTTGCTAGGACTTCTAGTACTATGTTGAACAACAGTGGTGAGAGTGGGCATCCTTGATGTGTTCCTGATCTTAAGGGAAAGGCTCTCAGCTTTTCCCCATTGAGGATGATATTCACTGTGGGTTTTTCATAGATGGATTTTATGAACTTGAGAAATGTTCCCTCTATCCCTATACTCTGAAGAGTTTTAATCAGGAAAGGATGCTGTATTTAGTCAAATGCTTTTTCTGCATCAATTGAGAGGACTATATGATTCTTCTGTCTCCTCTTATTAATGCGTTCTATCACATTGATTGATTTGTGAATGTTGCACCACCCTTGCATCCTGGGGATAACTCCCACTTGGTCATGGTGGATGATCCTTTTAATGTATTGTTGGATCCTATTAGCTAGGATTTTGTTGAGGATTTTGGAATCCATATTCTTCAGGGATATGGGTCTGAAATTCTTCTTTTTGATGGGATCTTTGCCAGGTTTGTGGATCAAGGTAATGCTGGCCTCATAGAATGAGTTTGGAAGTTTTCCTTCTGTTTCTATTTTTTGGAACAGCTTCAGTAGAATAGGTATTATTTCTTTGAATGTTTGGTAGAATTCTCCAGGGACTCCATCAGTCCCTGGACTCTTGTTTTTTGAGAGGTTTTTGATCACCGCTTCAATTGCGTTACTGGTTATTGGCCTATTCAGGTTGTCAATTTCTTCCTGTTTCAGCCTTGGCAGCTTATAGGTTTCCAGGAAGGCCTCCATTTCCTCCAGATTGCTCAGTTTATTGGCATATAGTTGTTGATAATAATTTCTAATACTTGTTTCTATTTCCTTGGTGTTAGTCATGATCTCTCCCCTTTCATTCATCATTTATTAATTTGGGTCCTTTCTCTTTTCTTTTGGATAATTCTGGCCAGTGGTTTATCGATCTTATTAATTCTTTCAAAAAACCAGCTTCTAGTTTCCTTGATCTGATCTACTGTGTTTCTGGTTTCTAATTCATTGATTTCTGCTCTAATCTGAATTATTTCTCTTCTAATGCATGGCTTAGGCATTGTTTGTTGCTTTTTCTCCAGTTCTTTAAGGTGTAGAGTTAGTTGGTGAATTTCGGATATTTCTATTTTTTTGAGTGAGGCTTGGATGGCTATGTATTTCCCCCTTAGGACCGCCTTTGCAGTATCCCATAGGTTTTTGGACCGATATGTTTTTGTTCTCATTGATTTCCATGAATTGTTTAAGTTCTTTGATTTCCTGGTTGACCCAAACATTCTTGAGCAGAGTGGTTTTTAGTTTCCAAGTGTTTGAATTTCTGCCAATTTTTTTCTTGCGATTGAGTTCCAGTTTTAAAGCATTGTGGTCTGAGAATATGCAGGAAATAATCTCAATCTTTTGGTATCGGTTGAGACCTGATTTGTGACCCAGTATGTGGTCTATTCTGGAGAAAGTTCCATGTGTGCTCAAGAAGAATTAGTATTCTGTTGTTTTAGGGTCGAATGTTCTGTATATATCTATGAGGTCCATCTGGTCCAGTGTGTCATTCAAAGCTCGTGTTTCCTTGTTGATTTTCTGCTTAGATGATCTGTCCATTGCTGAGAGTGGAGTATTGAGGTCTCCTACAATTAACGTATTGTTATCAACATGACTCTTTATTTTGGTTAACAGTTGACTTATGTAGATGGCTGCTCCCATGTTGGGGGCATATATATTTACAATTGTTAGGTCTTCTTGTTGGATAGACCCTTTAAGAATGATAACTCAAACACTTGGAAGTTAAAGTGCATACTGCTAAAGAACAATTGGGTCAACTGGGAAATTAAAGAAGAAGTTAGACAATTCATTGAAACTAATGAGAATGAAAATACATCGGTTCAAAACCTATGGGATACTGCAAAGGCAGTCCTAAGAGGGAAATACATAGGCATCCAAGACTCTCTCAAAAAATTTGAAAAATCCCAAATGCACAAGCTAACCTTACACCTAAGGGACCTGGAGAAAGAACAAAAATAAAACCTAAACCAAACAAGAGAAGAAAATAATAAAGATTAGAGCTAAATCAATGAAATAGAAACCATAAAACAGTAGAACAGATCAATGAAACTAGAAGCTGGTTCTTTGAAAAAATTAATAAGATCAATAAACCTCTGGCCAGACTTATCCAAAAGAAAAGAGAAAGGACTCAAATTAATAAAATCATGAATGAAAAGGGAGAGATAATGACTAATACCAAGGAAATAGAAATAATTATTAGAAATTTTTATGAGCAAGGACACCAGGGTGGCTCAGTTGGTTAAGAGGATGCCTTCAGCTCAGATCATGATCCTAAGGTCCTGGGACTCAGTCCTGTATTGGGTTCCTTGCTCAGCATGGAGCCTGCTCTCTCACTGCCTGCCACTCCCCCTGCTTGTGCTCTGTCTGTCTCTCTCTCTCTGACAAATAAATAAATGAAATAAAAAAAAGAAATTATTACCAGCAACTATATGCCAATATATTAAGCAATCTGGAAGAAATGGATGCATTCTTGGAAACTTATAAACTACCAAGACTGAAATAGGGAGAAATAGACAATCTGAACAGAACAATAACCAGTAAGGAAATTGAATTAGTAATCACAAACCTCCCAAAAAACAAGAATCCAGGGCTTCCCAGGGCAATTCTACCAAACATTTAAAGAAGAAATAATACTTATACCTATTCTACTGAAACTATTTCAAAAAATAGAAATAAAAGGAAAATTTCCAAACTTGTTCTATGAGGCCAGCATTACCCTGATCCCAAAACCAGACAAAGACCCCATCAAAATGAGAATTACAGACCAATCTCCCTGATGAACATGGATTCCAAAATATTCAACAAGATCTTAGCTAATAGGATCCAACAGTACCTTTAAAGGATTATTCACCATGGCCAGGTGGGATTTATTCCTTGTATGCAAGGGTGGTTCAACATTCACAAATCAATCAACATGATAGAGCACATTAATAAAAGAAAAAACAAGAACCATATGATTCTCTCAACTGATGCAGAAAAAGCATTTGACAAAACACAGCATCCTTTCCTGATTAAAACTCTTCAAAGTATAGGGATGGAGGGAACATACCTCAGTATCACAAAAGCCATCTATGAAAAGCCCACAGCGAATATCATTCTCAATGGGGAAAAAGTGAGAGCTTTTCCCTTAAGGTCAGGAAAATGAGAGGGATACCCACTCTCACCATTACTGTTCAACATAGTACTAGAAGTCCTAGCCTCAGCAACCAGACAACAAAAAGAAATAAAAGGCACTCAAATTGGCAAAGAAGAAGTCAAAATCTCTCTCTTTACAGATGACATGATATTTTATGTGGAAATCCCAAAAGACTCCACCCCCAAATCACTAGAACTCATACAGAAATTCAACAATGCGGCAGGATACAAAATCAATGCACAAAAATCTGTTGCATTTCTATACACTAACAATGTACTGAAGAAAGAAATTAAGGAATCTATTCCATTTACAATAGCACCAAAAACCATAAGGAATAACCTGGGAATAAACCTAACCAAAGAGATAATGGATCTATACTCTAGAAACTACAAAACACTTACAAAAGAAATTGAGGATTGTTAAAATGTCTATGCTACCCAGAGCAATCTATACCTTCAACACCATCCCAATCAAAGTTCCAATGATGTTTTTCAAAGTGCTGGAAAAAACAATCCTAAAATTTGTATGGAATCAGAAAAGACCCCGAATCACCAAGGAAATGTTGAAAAATAAAAACAATGCTGGGGGCATCACGTTGCTGGGTTTCAAGCTATATTACAAAGCAGTGATCACCAAGACAGCATGGTAGTGGAACAAAAACAGACATATAGACCAATGGAACTGAATAGAGAGCCCAGATATGGACCCTCAACTCTATGGTTACATAATCTTGAAACAAGCAGGAAAAAATATGCAGTGGGAAAAAGACAGTCTCTTCAATAAATGGTGCTGGGAAAACTGGACAGCCACATGCAGAAGACTGAAAATAGACCATTCTCTAACACCATACACACAGATAAACTTAAATGGATGAAAGACCTCAATGTGAGACAGGAACCCATCAAAATCCTAGAGGAGAACATAGGCAGTAACCTCTTCAAGATCGGCCACAGCAACTTCTTTCAAGGTACATCTGCAAAGGCAAGGGAAGCAAAAGTGAAAATGAACTTTTGGGACTTCATTAAGATAAAAAACTTCTGCACGGCAAAGGAAAGAGTCAACAAAACAAAGAAGCATCCCACAGAATGGGGGAAGATATTTGCAAATGACACTACAGATAAAGGGCTTGTATCCAAGATCTATAAAGTACTTCTCAAACTCAACACCCAAAAAACAAATAAACAAGTAAAAAAATGGGCAGAAGACATGAACAGACACTTCTCCAAAGAAGACATACAAATGGCTAACAAACACATGAAAAGATGTTCATTATCATTAGCCATCAGGGAAATTCAAATCAAAACCACATTGAGATACCACCTTACACCAGTTAGAATAGCAAAAATTGACAAGGCAAGAAAGAACAAATGTTGGAGAGGTTGTGGAGAAAGGGGAACCCTCTTACACCGTTGGTGGGAATGCAAGCTGGTACAGCCACTTTGGAAAACAGTGTGGAGGTGCCTCAAAAATTTAAAAATAGAGCTACCTTATGACCCAGCACTTGCACTACTCGGTATTGACCCCAAAGACGCAGATGTAGTGAAAAGAAGGGCCATATGTACCCCAATGTTCATAGCAGCAATGTCTGCAATAGCCAAACTGTGGAAAGAGCGGAGATGCACTTCAACAGACGAATGGATAAAGAAGATGTAGTCCACATATACAATGGAATATTACTCAGCCATCAGAAAAGATGAATACCCAACTTTTACATCAACATGGATAGAACTGGAAGAGATTATGCTAAGTGAAATAAGTCAAGCAGAGAAAGTCAATTATCATATGGTTTCACTTATTTATGGAACATAAGGAATAGCATGGAGGACATTAGGAGAAGGATGGGAAAAATGAAGGGGGGAAACTGGAGGGGGAGGCGAATCATGAGAGACTATGGACTCCAAGAAACAAACTGAGGGTTTTTTGGGGGGAGGTAGGGATGGGTTAGCCCAGTGATGGGTATTAAGCAGGGCATGTACTGCATGGAACACTGGGTGTTATATGAAAACAGTGAATCGTGGATCACTACATCAAAAACAAATGATATATTGTATGGTGACTAACATAACATAATAAAATAAAATTTAAAAAAAAGAAAGAAATTGAGGAAGACACAAAGAGATGGAAAAACATTCCATGCTCATGGATTGGAAGAATAAACATCGTTAAAATGTCTATGCTGCCCAGAACAATCTACACTTTCAGTGCAAACCCTATCAAAATATCATTGACATTTTTCACAGAACTGGAACAAATAATCCTAAAACTTGTATGAAACCAGAAAAGACCCCAAATCGCCAAGGATATGTTGAAAAAGAAAAACAAAGCTGGGGGCATCCCAATGCCTGACCTCAAGCTATATTACAAAGCTTTGATCATCAAGACAGCATGGTATTGGCACAAAAACAGACACATAGATCAATGGAACAGAATAGAGACCCCAGAAATGGACCCTCAACTGTATGGTCAACTAATCTTCGACAAATCAGGAAAGACTATCCAGTGGAAAAAAAGACACTCTCTTCAATAAATGGTGCTGGGAAAATTGGAAAGTCACATGCAGAAGAATGAAAATCAACCAGTCTCTTACACCATACACAAAGATAAATTCAAAATGGATGAAAGACCTCAATGTGAGAGAGGAATCCATAAAAATCCTAGAGGAGAACATAGGCAGTAACCTCTTCGACATCAGCCACAGAGACTTCTTTCAAGACATGTCTGTAAAGGCAGGGGAAACAAAAGCAAAACATGAACTTTGGGGACTTCATCAAGATAAAAAGCTTCTGCACAGCAAAGGAAACAGCCAACAGATCTAAAAGGCAACCTACAGAATGGGAGAAGATATTTGCAAATGACATTACAGATAAAGGGGATAAAGGGCTGGTATCCAAGATCTATAAAGTACTTCTCAACCTCAGCACCCAAAAAAACAAATAATCCAGTCAAGATATGTGCAGAAGACATGAACAGACACTTCTCCAAAGAAGACATACAAGTGGCTAACAAACACATGAAAAAATGTTCATCATCATTAGCCATCAGGGAATTTCAAATCAAAACCACATTGAGATACCACCTTACACCAGTCGGAATGGCAAAAATTAACAAGACAGGAAGCAACAAATGTTGGTGAGGATGTGAAGAAAGGGGAACCCTCTTACACTGTTGGTAGGAATGCAAGCTGGTACAGCCAGTCTGGAATCCAGTATGGAGGTTCCTCAAGACGTCAAAAATAGAGCTACCCTACGGCCCAGCAATTGCACTACTAGGTATTTACCCCAAAGATACACATGTAGTGAAAAGAAGGGGCACATGCACCCCAATGTTCATAGCAGCAATGTCCATAATACCCAAACTGTGGATGGAGCTGAGATGTCCTTCAACAGATGAATTGATAAAGAAGATGTGGTCCACATATACAATGGAATATTACTCAGCCATCAGAAAGGATGAATACCCACCATTTGCATCAACATGGATGGAACTAGAGGTGATTATGCTAAGTGAAATAAGTCACACAGAGAAAGAGAATTATCATATGATTTCATTCATATGTGGAACATAAGGAATAGTGCAGAGGACCATAAGGGAAGGGAGAGAAAACTGAATGGGAAGAAATCCGAGAGGGAGACAAACCATCAGAGACTCTGGACTCTGGGAATCAAACTGAGGGCTATAGAAGGGAGGGGGTTGGGGGATGGGATAACCAGGTGGTGGGTATTAAGGAGGGCAGGTGTTGTGATGAGCACTGGGTGTTACATGCAACTTATCAGTCACTGAACACTATATCAAAAACTAATGATGTACTCTGTTGGCTAACTGAACATAATAATAAATAAAGAAAAGAAAAGTTAGCTATCTTTGAAGTGATAATTTTTCTAAGAACAATTGGTATATATTTTTTTCTGATTGCTTTTAACATTTTTTATTTATTTTATTTGCTAGAAGTGATACGACTTGGTGAAGATTTCATTGCATTTATCCTGCTTTATATTCCTTGGTCTTTTAATATATAAATTTGCCTTCATAAAAGTTTTGAAAATTTGTAGCCATTATTTCTATATATTGATCCTGTCCATTTTTTTCCTCCTCCCTTATGGGACTCTAATTGGATCTATGTTGGTCCTTCTTAATTTACTTCTTAAGCTTTAAAAGAAATTCCATCTCTCTATCTTGGATACTTTTCCCAAGAAGACATACAGATGGCCTACAGACACATGTAAAGTACTCAGCATCACTCATCATAAGGGAAATACAAATCAAAACTACAATGAGATATCATCTCACACCTGTCAGAATGGCTAAAATCAACAGCACAAGAAACAACAGGTGTTAGTGAGGATGCAGAGAAAGGGGAACTCTCTCACACTGTTGGTTGGAATGAAACTGGTGCAGCCACTATGGAAAATAGTATGGAAGTTCCTCGAAACATTAAAAATAGAACTACCTTATAATCCAGCAATTGCACTCCTAGGTATTTACCCAAAGGATACAAAAATACTGATTCAAAGTGATACATGTACCTTGATGTCTATAGAAGCATTATCAACAATAGCCAAATTATGGAAAGAGCCCAAGTGTCCATGGACTAATGAACAGATAAGGAAGAAGTGGTATATATATATGCAATGGCATATTACTCAGCCATAAAAATGAATGAAATCTTGCCACAGTTCCACTGCACAGTGACATTGATGGAGCTAGAGAATATTATGGTAAGCGAAATAAGTCAGTCAGAGAAAGACAAAAACCATATGATTTTACTCATATGTGGAATTTAAGAAACAATACATGAATATAGGGGTAGAAAAATGAAAGGCAAACAGACTCTTCACTATAGAAAACAAACTGAGGGTTACTGGAGGGGAGGTGGGTGGGGGATGGGCTAAATGAGTGATGGGTATTAAGGAAGGCACTTCTGATGAGCACTGGCTGTTTTATGGACGTGATGAATCACTAGATTCTACACCTGAAACTAAAGTTACACTGTATATTAACTAACTGGAATTTAAATAAAAACTTGAAAGATGAAAAAAAAAAGGAAAATATGCTTGATATCATTTTAGTTTTCTTAAATTTATAATATTTGTTGTGTCTCTTTTTATGTGATTTAACTAGGGAATTTTTCTGTGTGTACTTGAGGAAAATGCGTGTTCTCTTTTTCTTGGATGGAATGTTTTATATATATGTCTTTTAGAACCATGTATTCTGAAGTGGGCTTCAAGTAATAAATGTTCTTTTTGATTTTGCAGGTGGATAATGAAATTTGTTGAAAATAAAAAAATAAATTAAAAAATGTTAATCAAATATATAATTTAGTGAAGAATAATTTACATGAAATACATTTTTCTTTTAATATAGCTAAGACAATGTTTGAACTCTTTAAATTAAAGGAAATATAGTAAAAAAATAAGGATTCTGTGATTGTTAGGCAGCATTAGTATGGCAGAAGCTGACTGCTAGACACCTCAACTCAATATTACCCAGATTCTGTTCATTCTACTGACTAAATATCTTTCCTATCTTTTCCACTGACTCACTTCTGACCTTCAGAATGTTCTAAGTGGTCTCCCTGTTTCTAGTCCTCCCTTTTTCCAGCCAATTCTTCACATTGCTTCCATAATTATCATCTAAAAGAAAATAAAACAAAAAAACCTATAATCCTCTTACTCCCCTGCTTAAAATTCTTTGATGACTCTCCATTGTATCCAAGATAAGATCCAAACCCCTTAGCCTGGCATTGCAGGCTTCTTTTCTTTTCTTTTTCTTTTTTTAAAATTTTTGTATTGTTAACATACAATGTTACATTAGTTTCAGGTATACAATATAGTGATTCAACACCTCTATACATTATTCTATGTTCACCACAAATGTAGCTAACATCTGTCACCATGCAATACTATTGCAGTATCATTGACTATATTCCCTATGTTGTACCTTTTATTCCCATGACTTATTCATTCTATAACTGGAAGCCTACATATCCCACTCCCCTTCTCCCATTTTGCCCAACCTCCTACCCTTTTCCCCCTGGAAACCATCAGTTTGTGACCTTGGGTTGATGGTTTCTCCTCTCTAGGCCTTTGGGTCCCCATTTATAGCATGAGGGAGATTTGATAATAGATTTTACAAAGGTTTGGTTTGAGGACACTGTGCATCTATGATTCCATAACTATCAGGTGTGTTTGTAAGTGTGTATATATATGTATGAATTTGGATGTTGCTCTGTCCCTTGGGCTTCAGTTAACTTATAAAATGAGGATTTTGATCTAGATAATCTCTTTAAGGTCCTTCTAGTTTTTAAATGTCATAATCCAACAATTCTGTAGCCCAAGCCTTTTTCCAAAATCAGATACTAGGGTTTCTCCTCATATCTTTTTTGGGGGGTATCTTTATTATCCTCCTATACATTTTCTCATAGTCCAAGGATGCTCCCCCTCTTGGAACTCCCAGAAAAAAATACAAAGTGTTCCAGGCCTTGCCTCGGAGTTTGGGAGTTGAGTTCCCCTCTGGCCACACTCCTTTCAGCTCCAAAGAGCTATAAAAAAAAATGCCAGCTGCTTGGAATTATCTCCCATTACTAATAGGGTTTTTTTTTTGTTTGTTTTTTTTTAGTTATCTTGAGAAACTAAATTATTCTCCAAATAAGCTCCTGTCAGGTTTATAATAAATGTGGTTTAAGTGAGAAAATCATCACCCTCTCAGGCTGGGAAAACCACTCCAATCTTTCCAGGGAAGAAATACCTTCATTAACCAGGGCCTCTCCCAGAATCTTCAATGCAAGAGTCTTACCTTGGGGAGGCACTCAGAAATAAAAGGCTATGGAGTGAACACACAATTATCCCCAGCTCTCTTGGGGAACCTAGACATTCAAGGCCTACTGAGCTCTCAAGAGGACCATCTTCAACAAGCTCCCTGCCTTCACGCTGGGCAGCCTCTCTTTCAAGCCCGACAGATGAAATCTCTCCTGTTTGTAAAGGTCTATGGATATCTCATTCCACTATTTATGCCACAATTTAAAAGATCTTTAAGGATTCTTAAAGATCATCAGTCAGGTCTAACTGCCTTATTGAAGAGATGGGGAGCCAGAGGCCTAGAAAAGGAAAAGGACCTACCAAGTTCACATGGTGAGTCAGTGGCAAAACCAGTCTTTGCAGCCTGTGGAGGAGTAGCAACCACATTGTAGTCTGATTTTGCAAATTTTCTCTGCCTCATATTTTGCCCTTTATCACCCAGTGCTCTAGTCATCCTGAAAGTTTTTGTTTTTGTGTGAGTACCCAGTTTTTGGATACAAAGGGAACTATCAGAGAGGGACCTATCCCTTTCTTCAGTCTGGTTCAAAGCACTTACCAGCTACACCTGATTCTTCTTGGGACCTTGGTTATCTAACAGCATAAGCCTATAATAAGCCCTGGTATGTTTTTTATGACTGCTCTGGCTGAGGTCTCAGCCTATTTAACTGTAATCAGGGACAGATTTCCACAAACAGGAGCTGCTTTAGGCCCTGAAAGCTTCATCTCTCCCCCAAAAAACACCTCTAAGAGCATGCCTCATGGAAAAAGAATGGAATAGAATAAAACATCTCTGGAGATCTTGGTGACTTAGTGCTCTTCTTACCCAACTCTTGTCCTCCCCATCACCCACCATCACCACCAGTCCCTTCTGCTGACAGCTAGCCCAGTGCATTCTCACACCACACATTGACATGAACAAAATGGTAGACTTAGAAATACATTTTAAAACAATATGAAAGAAGGACTTATAAACTCTGTCATTGAGAAACTTAGGGCACAGGGAGAATATGGTTTTCATTGCTGCATTCCTTATTCATTCATCACTCATTCATTCATTCATTCATTCATTCATTCATTCATTCATTCATTCATTCCTAAACAGTCATCAAGTGTCTATTGTGGGTTAAGACCTGTGTGAGATTCTGGGGATAAAGAAATAAGGCACTAACCACTGCCCTCAAGGAGTGCCCAGATTAGTGGAAGCAGATCTGACAGTGTTATAATACACAGTGATCAGTGTAAGATTAGGGTTTACATACAAAATTTGGGTTAGGGGACTCAAGCAACACTTCACAAAAAAATTGTTTTTTAGTGATTTTGGAAGAACAAATAGGATTTCGCCATCAGAAATGGGAAAGGGGGATCTAAGCAGAGGGACAACCATGTCAAATCCTGTGACTGAATTATAATAGTTAATATTTATTGAGAATCTACTATGTGTCAGGTATTTTATGCCAAATTCATTTAATCCTGACAAAAACCCAATGAAGTAAATAATATTATTACCCCATTTACAGATGGGTAACTGAGGCACAGAGAGGTTAAATGACTTGCCCAAGGCTATTTTAACTGGGGAATAGGGAAGGCATTATTTTACCCAAGCAGTTGGACTTCAGAGCTGATGCTCTTAACTACTACATGGTATTGCCTCTTTCAGATGCTAGTGAGAGACATCTTGACTAGTCTGTAAAGATGGAGGGGTGGAGATGCAGAAGGTGAAAATGGCAAGGAGCAAGTTGAAAAGATCATAATCAAAGAGGTATGTGGAGAAACAATGAGGATCCTTTAAAATGGAGGAGGCTTTTGCATTAGGTATGACTCTTAGACAAAAAATCATGTCTATGTGGAATACCCTATTTGCTCACCTCTATATAAGACATTATTGCCACATCCCAGGTTGACGCCAGAATCCAGGAGGCTTATGCAGTGTGCAGATAAATGGAAGAAGAACTTCTAATCTCCAGGTTCTTATGGCCTCTGCTGACACCCTTGTTATCCAAGCCCAACCAATGGGCTATGAAGAAGCAAGGTGAAAATTACCTGACGAAATAAGGCCCCAGGCAAACACTGCCTTTGGCCTTTGTTTGGAAAGAGCTTGTGAGGTCCAAGAGAGGTGGTATTTGTTTTTTTTTTTTTTAATTCTTATGTTAATCCCCATACATTACATCATTAGTTTTAGATGAAGTGTTCCATGATTCATTGTTTGTGCATAACACCCAGTGCTCCATGCAGAATGTGCCCTCCTCAATACCCACCACCAGGCCAACCCATCCTCCCACCCCCCTCCCCTCTAGAACCCTGTTTGTTTTTCAGAGTCCATCGTCTCTCATGGTTCGTCGAGAGGTGGTATTTGAAGGAAACTGGGGGCAGAGATGTAGTTTCTTGAGAGGTGAGGATATTTGTGTTCTGGTCACAAAACCCTTCTTTGGAAATGTAACCACATTAATAAGGGTTTCTTTTCTCATCATTCTTTCTGCCTTTAATCTTTTTTTAGTAGTTAGTTTTGTGTCTGTGAAATGTCAGTAATTTTCAGTTGTGCTGCAAAGAAGCAGAAAATATGTGTTGCAGACATAGCTTGTCCTCACCCAATATCCATTCTCTTCTTCCTGTCTAATGGAACTCTGATTTTGTTTGGGGCAAAAATAGTCCCAGATAAACAAGCAAACAGACAAATACAAAACTGCATGTTTCAGCCTTCCTAGCCTCCCAGAAGGTTTCTGGGCCAATGACATGTAAGCAGAAGTCACTGTGTGGAGATTCTAGGAAAGTATTTTTTAAAAGGGGTAGACTCAGTGGAAGCATAACTTTTGCTTTTTTCTCTCCTTTCTTCCTGCAATGCAGAAGTCTGGTGCTATAAGAACTATCTATCTTATAGATAGAATTCTGTATCCCAAGAATCACACCACAGGTAAGAATAGTAGAACATAAAGACACAGTGATCTGGATACCCAGTGGGTCTAGAATCCCTATTAATTTCTTATTATATGAGAAAAATAAATCCCTTATATATTTAAACCTCTGGGTTTTTTGTATGCTTGTTTTCTTTTATTATTTGTGGCCATATGCAATCCCAAATTGGTGTAATCTGCAACCTTCTTCAAGTGGAGTTTGAAGAGTGGTGGGGCAATGGGGTCTACTGAGGAAGAGGTGATCCTGAGGGGTAAGCTGTTGGCAGCTGCTCCTTCCCTCTTCAAAGCCTTTCTTCCGAAGCTCCCCTTTGCCCAAACCTGGGAATTTTTCTGTTGTAATTAAATCAGGAAAGCACTTCCCTTACAAGAGTTGGCAGTGAGAACCAGAGACTTTAAAGAAAAGTGAAGCCCAGGAGATAAAATATGGACATCTGATAAAAGCTGTACTTTACCTCCTATATCTGTTTTTTGAAACTTTTCTCTAGCGAAATCTAGGATGTTTCCTATTCTGTTATTTTTTAAATATATAAATGTAATGATTTAATAAGTAAAACATAGTGATAGAATTGTGCTTCTTTTACAGACTGGTGACAATGATTATGTTTAGCTACAATTTTCACATTGAAACTTAAAACAATATTCACAATGAATAAAAAACTTCACAAAAAAACTCATGGATAATGAAGACATACAAAGTTTGACATAAATCAAAAACATAAACCAAAATTGTTGGAGTTACTCATATTTTAAATTCAATATATTTGTTGTATTTAAAATTAATACCTATAGATCACAATAATTTGCTTTTATTTTTAGATATTACAGAGAAGGTATACTCCATTGTTTATAACTTTTTTAAAGTTTTCATTTTAATTCCAGTATATTTAGCATACAGTGTTATAATAGTGTCAGGTGTGCAGTATAATGATGCAACAATTCCATACATCACCCAGTGCTCATCATGACAAGTGCCCTCCTAAATCCTTATCACCTATTTCACACATGTGCCCACCCACCTCCCCTCTGGCAACCATCTGTTTGTTCTCTATAGTTAAGCATCTGCTTCTTGGTTTGCCTCTCTCTCTTTTGTTTCCCTTTGATCATTTGTTTTGTTTCCTAAATTCCACATATGAGGGAAATCATATGGTATTTTTTTTCGCTGACTTTTTTCACTTCACATTACTCACTAGCTCCAGCCATGTCATTGCCAATGGCAAGATTTCATTATTTTTCACAGCTGAATACTATTCCATTGTATATCCCACAACTTGTTTATCCATTCTTCAGTCAATGGACACTTGGACTGCCTCCATATCTTTGCTCTTGTTAATAATGCTACTATAAACACAGGAGTGTATGTATCCCTTTGAATTGGTGTTTTTGTATTCTTTAGGTAAATACTCAGTAGCATGATTCCTGGATTATAGGGTACTTTTATTTTTAACTTTTTGAGGAAGCTTCATACTGTTTTCCAAGTAGCTGTACCAGTTTGCATTCCCACCAACAGTGCAAGAGGGTTACTTTTTCTCCACATCCTCACCAACACCTGTTGCTTCTTGTGTTGTTGATTTTAGCCATTCTGACAGGTGTGAGGTGGTATCTCATCATGGTTTTGACTTATGTTTCTTTGATGATGAGTGATGTTGAGCATCTTTTCATGTGTCTGTTGGCCCTCTGGATATATTTTTTTAAAGATTTTATTTATTTATTTGACAGAGAGAGCGAGAGAGCACAAGCAGGGGCAACAGTGGAGGGAGAGGGAGAAGCAGGCTCCCCACCAAGTAGGGAGCCCAATGCGGGGCTCAATCCCAGGACCCTGGGATCATGACCTGAGCTGAAGGCAGACACTCAACCATCTGAGCCACCCAGGTGCCCCAGGATGTCTTTTTAGAAAAATGTCTATTCATGCCTTCTGCCCATTTTTAATTGGATTATTCATTTTGGGGGTGTTGAGTTTTATAAGTTCTTCATATATTTTGAATACTAACTCTTTATTGGATATGTCATTTTCAAATATCTTCTCAAATTCCATAGGTTGCCTTTTAGTTTTGTTGATTGTTTCCTTCACTGTGCAGCTTTTTATTCTGATGTAGTCCCAAAAGCTTATTTTTGCTTTTGTTTCCCTTGCCTCCATGGACACATCTAGAAAGAAGTTGCTATGGCTGGTGTCAAAGAGGATAATGCCTGTGTTCTCCTCTAGGATTTTTATGGTTTCAGGTCTCACATTTAGGTGTTTTATCCATTTTTAGTTTATTTTGGTGTATGGTGTAATAAAGTGATCCAGTTTCTTTCTTTTGCAAGTTGCTGTCCAGTTTCCCCAAAACCATTTGTTGAAGATTTCTTTTTCCCACCAGATATTCTTTCCTGCTTTGCTGAATATTAGTTGACCAATAGTTGTGGGCTCATTTTTAGGTCTTCTATTCTATACCATTGATCTATGTGTGTGTGTTTGTGCCAGTACCGTACTGTTTTGATCACTACAGCTCTGGAATTGTATGCCTCTAGCTTTCAAAGGGATACAAGCACTCTGATGTTTACATCAGTATTATCAACAATAGCCAAATTATGGGAAGAGCTCAAATGTCCATCGACTGATGAATGGATAAAGAAGAGGTGATACACACACACACACACACACACAGAGAGAAATATTACTCAGCCATCAAAAAGAATGAAATCTTGCCATTTGCAACTACATGAATGGAGCTAGACAATATAATGCTAACTGAAATAAGTCAGTCAGAGAAAGACAAATACTATGTGATTTCACTCATATGTCGAATTTAAGAAACAAAACAAATGAACAAAGGGGAAAAAAAGAAAAAGAGGGAAACCAAGAAACATACTCTTAACTATAGATGTTTACCAGAGGGAAGGTGTGTGGGGGAATGGGTTAAATAGGTGATGGGGATTAAGGAGTGCATTTGTTGTGATGAGTATTGGGTGTTATATGGAAGTGTTACATCACTATATTGTACATCTGAAAGTAATATCACACTGTATGTTTGCTAACTGGAATTTAAATAAAAAACTTTTTAAAAAGTAAAAACAAAAAGTTAAAAAAATGAAAAGAAAATATTTACAAACCATATATGCAATAAGGAATTAATAGCCAAAACCCAATATCAAAAAAACAAATAATCTAATTATAAAATGGACAGAATTCCTGAATAGACATTTGTCCAAAGGAGACACATACAGATGGTGAAAATGTACATGAAAAGATACTCGGCATCACTAATCATCAAAGAAATGAAAATCAAAACTATGATGAGATACCACCACACACATGATGGAATGGCTATTACAAAGATACAAGAGATAACAAAGGCTGGTGAGGGTGTGAAGAAAAGGGAGCACTTGTGTACTACCGGTACTAATGTAAACTGGTACAGACACTATAAAATAATATATATTATATATACTATAAGGAAAGGTAGTATAGAAGTTTCTCAAAAAAGTAAAAGTAGAACTACCATAGATCCATCAATCCCACTTTGGGATATTATTCTGAAGGATATGAAATTACTGTGTTGAAGAGATATCTGCACTCTCATGATCATTGCAGCTGTATTCACAATAAGATGTGAAAAAAACGTAAATGTCAATCAAAAAATGAATGGAGAAAGAAAATATGGTATATTTGTGCAATGGAATATTATTCAGTAATAAAAAGATGGAAATACTGTCTTTTGCAACAACATGGAAAATACTTGGGTGCATCATGTTAATGAAAGAAGTCAGACATAGACATACTGTATGATCTCACTTATATGTAGAATCTCAAGAAGCAGAAACCATAGAAACAAAGTAGATTGGTGGTTGCCATAGGCTGTGCAGTGGGGGAAATTGGGAGATGTTGGTCAAAGTGTTCAAACTTTCAGTTATTAAGAGGCTTAAGTTCTGTGGATCTAATATATAGCATGGTGACTCTAACAATATTCTTTTATATACTGGAAAGTTGCTAATAGAGTAGGTTTTAAATGTTCTCACCATATCAACAACAACAATGGATATTATGTGAGGTGAAGTGTGTGTTAACTGTTACTGTAGTAAACATTTTGCAATATACACAAGCATATATTATCACATTGTACACTTTAAGCTTACACAATGTTTTATGTCAATTTTATGTCAATTATATATCAATAAAGTTGGGGGGGGGGAAGGGGGGAAATTTCCAAAGATAGTCTGAACAGTATAATGAACAAGAGTAGATAGAGAAGACAATCAGTGATCTAGAAGATCAATAGACATTACCCAGTTTGAACAATAGAGAGAAAATAGACTGAAAAAATAGTAAGGAAAGCCTATGAGAAATATGAGATTATAACAACAGATCTAACAATTATATCACTGGAATCCCAAAAAGGAGAGAATGTAAACCAGAGAAAATATTCAAAGAAATAATGGCTGAAATTTTCAAAAATTTGGCAAAAACCATAAGATTCAAGAAGCTTCTCATGAGAAAACACCAAACAAGACAAGTCCAAGAAATGCATGCCAAGACACATCAGAATAAAATTTATAAAAGGTAAATACAAGAAAATACTCTTGAAAGGCATGAGAAATAACACTTGATCAAATGGAGAAAAACAATAGAATGACAAGAGATTTGTCATCAGAAACCATGGAAGACAGAAAGATGAGGCATAATATATTTTTAAGTACTGAAAGAAAAAACCCCAGATATTTATTATACCCATTGAAATATCTTTCAGAGAAGGTGAGGAAATAAAGACATTCTCAGATAAAGGACTAAGAATTTGTCACAAAAAGATGTGAGGAAGTTCTCTAAAAAGAAAGAAATTAATAAAATAAGGATAATTGGAACATCAGTAAGGAATAAAGAACAGAAGAATAGAGTAAGCAAAATATAGGTAAGTACAATAAGCTTTATTTCCTTGAGTTTTCTAAATGATGTGTGACAGAGCAAAATTTTTACCATTATCTGATGTGGTTTGTAATGTATGTACAGGAATTTTTTAAAAGATTTTATTCATTTATTTGAGGGAGAGAGAGACAGAGATAGTGAAAGAGAAGAGTGTGAAAAGCAGGCTCCCAGCTGAGCAGGGAGCCCTACACGGGGCTCGATCAGTGTTTAAAATATATCATCCAACTGTCTTCTGGCCTGCAAGGTTTCTGCTGACAAATGTGTTGGGAATCTTGTTGAGGATCCTTTGCCCATGAAAAGTCACTTTTCTACCAATGCTTTTAAGATTTTGATAGATTATAATGTATCTTAGTGTGGGTCTCTGAGTTTATCATATTCAGAATTCATTGAGCATCTTGGATTTATGGATCCATGTATTTCCTCAAATTTGTGAAGTTTTCAGCCATTATTTATTTAAAAAATCTCTCTGCCCCTTTCCCTATCTCTCTTTTTGGGACTCTTATAATATATATAGTTTCCATTTGATCCTGTCCTATAAGACCCTTTGCCTCCAATCACGTTTCTTTATTCTTTTTTCTCCACCTCAGACTTGACTATTTTAATTGTTCTATCTTTAAGGTTACTAATTTTTTTATCTGCCTGCTCAAATCTGCTGTAAAACCTCTCTAGTGAATTTATTATTTCAATTATTTCACATGTCATTGCCTTCTGCAGCCTTTCACAGCTTGAGATCCAAATTATGCCACTTTTCACAGTCTGAGCTCCAAATCAGGCAAAACAGAAACACAGAAATAAGTTCTATCCTGCTCTTTCAGTCCCAAGAAATGAAACCAGGAAGTGGGCTGCCTCCTCCTGACCTTACTGTGCTAGGGAAAGTGTAGGACAAGGGCAAGTAAAAATGCCATAAAACTTTTTATCATTTTAGCGGTGCCTGGTGGCTCCCTGCTGAGCAAGGAGCCTGATGCAAGGCTCAATCCCAGGACAAAACTTTCAACTTTTATTTAAATTCCAGTTAGCAAACCTGTAGGGAAATTCCAGTTAGCAAAACTGTAGGGGAAATTAAGACATTCCTATGTAACCCAGTCGGTTAAATGCCTGCCTTCAGTTCAGGTCATGATTCCAGGGTCCTGGGATTGAGCCCCTTGTCCAGCTCCCTGCTCAGTGGGGATTCTGCTTCTCCCTCTCCCCCTGCTCATGCTCTCTCTCTCACTCTCTCTCAAATAAATAAATTAAATCAAAAAAAAACCTTTTTATCATTTTGAATGTGGCTTTTTCATGATTAGGTATTTTCTTGATTGCTATAGACCTTTGATAGATTTCCATAGCTCCTATAAAGTTATTTTAAACAATCTTTAGTCAGGATTTTAATCTTTCCAAGGGGGATCAAGGGCATGCAGCTTCCTACTTTGCCATTTTGCTGATGTTACTCACATTATTCATTCTGTTCTATAAATACTGTATTTAAAAATTTCATTAATTTTCATTTAATATATATTAGGGCTTAAGTTTGCTTTTTATTTTTGTTTTTGATTTTTCACTAGGTATTTTGTTTCTCTGTGTTCCTTTTTATATCTGCCTATGAATTACTTGAACATTTTGCAGAATTTCATTTAGACTTATTTCTATTATTTTTGTCTGTGTCTTTTCTGTATTGTCTTTTAAGTGGTTGACCTAGATATTACATTTACATTATATTTGTATTATCAATAATTTGTCTTATGTTCTTTCTTTGTCATTTTGCTAGAATATATATTATATAGGATATATTATTATATATTATATATTATACTATATATTATGTTATATATATTTTATATAATGTGGAAGGAAAGAAAGAGACTATATATATAACCACCATCTAATGATATTGCTTTTTCCCAGTTCTCATGAAGTATACAAATTTTACCTCCCTTTAACTCCCCTGGTTTTAAGACAACTGTTTAAAATATTTCCTGTACAGAGGCACCTGGGTGGCTCAGTCAGTTAATCATCTCAGGTCATGATCCTGGGGTCCTGGGATTGAGCCTTGCATCAGGCTCCTTGCTCAGCAGGGAGTCTGCTTCTCCTTCTCCCTCGGCCTGCTTCTCCCCATTTATGCTCTCTCTCTCGTGATCTCTCTCTCTCTCTGTCAAATAAATAAATAAAATCTTTAAAAAAAAATAAAGCACTGAAGAAAAAAAAACTGTCCACCCAAAATCCTATATTCTTCATATCTGTTCTTTAAAACTGTAGGGAAAATTAAGACATTCCTATATAAACAAAAGTTGAGAGAATTTATTATTACTAAACCTATCCTACAAGGACTGTGATAGGTAATTCTCCAAACTGAAATAAAAGAGAGAGAGGCAAACCAAGAAAGAGACTATTAATTATAGAGAAAAACTGATGGTTACCAGGGTGAGGTGGTTCGGGGGATGGGTTATATAGGTGATGGGGATTAAGGAGTGCACTTGTTCTGATGAGCACCAGGTGCTGTATGGAAATGTTGCATCACTATATTGTATACCTGAAACTAATGTTATGCTGTTGTTAACTAACGGGAATTTAAATAAAAACAAAAAAAGGAGATAGTAACTTGAGCCATGCAAATACATAAAGCCCATCAAGAAATGCAAATACATGGACAAATATAAAAATCAGTATGATTGTGGGGCACCTGGGTGGCTCAGTCGGTTAAGCATCTCCCTTCAGCTCAGGTCATGATCCCAGGGTCCTAGGATTGAGCCCCTCATCGGGCTCCCTGCTCAGTGGGGAGTTTGCTTCTTCCTCTCCTTCTGCCTGCTGCTCCCTCTGCTTGTACTCTCTCTTCCTCTCTGTCAAATAAATAAAATCTTAATAAAATATTTTTAAAAACTATTATGATTGTAATTTTGGTTTGTAACTCTACTTTTTCTTCAGGTTTTGAGAGACAAATAATTATAAATCTATGTAAAGAGGTACACAATATATTATGACATTAATAACAGTGTGGGGAAGGGTAGAGCATTAATAGAGTAGTGTTTTGTATGTGATTGAGGTTAAGTTGATATCAGTTTAAAATAGATTATTATCACTTTAGGACATGATATGTAATTTCCATGGAAATCAAAAGGTAAATGTATTGAGAATATACACAAAAGGAAATACAAAAGGAATCAAAACTGTCGCTATAAAAAAGTCAACTAATCACAAAGGAAAGCAATAATGCAGAAAATGAGACACAAAGAAGCTATAACACTGGGGTGCCTGGGTGGCTCAGTCAGTTAAGCATCTGCCTTTGGCTCAGGTCATGATCCCATGATCCCTTGTCTTTAAGTCTGTGAACATCATTGCACAAAAACTTGATGTGTATCACTGCTGTAGCTATCTTTTGACCATAAAAGAAGTAGCTGACATGCTGAGGACAATACAGCAGACAGATGGAAACGACTTGAATCCTTGATATTATTGAGCCACTGAATTGACCAACATCATAACTGACTATCTCCAGGGCATTTGTTAAAGACAATAAATTTTTATACATTTTATACATTTATCGTAATTTAATCTATTTTACTTAAGTTTCTGTTACCTGCAGTTCAAAGCCTCCTAAGTGATAGAAATAGGTTAGGAAAGGAAAGTGAGGAGTTAAGTTGGGATACGGTGATTTGGGGAAAAAATCTGTGGCACATCTAGGTATATGATGCCCAACAGGCAGTTCACTACATAGGTTTGAGCCCAAAAGAAAATACAAGATTAGTCTTGATACTTGGGAAGGAGCCCTGGTCTTCATTTGTAGTTAGAGGCTATTCATTGACCACTCCCTACTTTCTCACACCTAATATACTGGCAGAGTCATAATAGGGGAACTCTACTTCAAGGTTCCAAGGAAAGAATAACAAGAATCTGTAAAAGAGGGGGCTCACTAGAGTGAGTAATGATGCCTCCAAGATCAAAAGTTAGTACTTGCTTAGCCTAACCTCAGAATGTTCTGGTAGTACTGTCCCCAGCTCTCACTCCCCACAGCCCACATTCTGAGATTGTCTTATAGCAGTAGCTCTGGAAAAAAATCCAAGCACCTTGTGGGACTTTCCTTCGGTTTGCTACCAGCTGGTCACTGTCGCAGTAAACTGCCATTAAAGCTTAGGGCATCCAGCAAAGTCTATGTACGTGTTCACAGCCACCAGAGGACAGCACAGTCTGGACAAGCCTTCCCAGCCAGCAATGCAAGCCAGACTTCCTGGGGTCATTTTCTGCCTGGACCAGAGGTCCACCTCCTACTGCCTTTAATTTTAGGCTGGGACCCAAGGGGTCCTAGAAAGGGAGCTCAGAGGCACTGGGTTTTAAACAGACTCTAGCACCTTGCCTTTGTCTTTGCGACTCAGTTTCAGGCCTTGTGGGGGGAAACAAGAACTCCCCGTAGCCACAGAGTGTCATGGTTTAAAGCCAAAAGCAACTGGATGCTCAGTCCAAAGGATATATTTAGAAGGTGGATTCCTCTTCTGCTTCCTCCGGAAGGGGCAAGCAGACCTTGGCATTATGTCCAGATCACATAACCACAGACTGAGAGCTGAGAAAGCCCTTAGCTATTAGGCAAGAATTCTTAGCCTAGGGGGTCTATGAGTCACCTGAAATGATATGTAAAATTGTACCACCTGCATTCACAGATTTCATCAGTTTCTCAGAAGTCTATGATCCCAGAAAAAGTTAAGCATTACAAAACCTTTAAGTTACAGATGAGTTCCTGAGAAGAGGGTCAGGGGAACTAGCCCAAAGCCACAGAGTAAGTCAGGAACAAAGCTGGGACTAGAACTCAGGGCTTTGACACAAAAGCAGATACCCTTTGTACATGCAATAATTTAAAAGCTTTCTCTTCAAACTGTTAGTTTCCTGGGCATAGCAAGGAAGGGGGGCAGAAGATGATGAGAGTGGTGAACTAGAACTGGGCCACCTGTACAGCCCACACTACATTTGTAGGTTAGTACGATGAGCTGGAAAGGAGAATGTGAAGAGAATATGATCAGGGAATCCAAGAGTCTGCTGGCGGAAGTTTCCGGAGTGCCTTATCCCTGTCTGGCTGAGGCCTCCTCTTCCTCTTTTCCTCTGGCTCGAGGATTGTATCTGCTTCCTTCTCTTTACATTCACTGACTCAGTTCTCTTGGGTTCCATCCCCATATGACCAGTTGCATTTTTACTGTGGATTTGAACACAATCTCCTTCATTTCTTCCCCTTTTTTGCCTTCTTCAAAAGTGAGCATCCAGGAACTTGAGGTATTGGTGCTACTCACTTCTAGGCCATGGCAGAACCACAATAAGTAAGGAATCTTACAGAATTTTTGAGTAACTAGCTTCATTCTGTTACTAAGCTGAGTGACCAATAGAATATCAGATGGGGAAGGCATCTTAAAAACTTCCTAAAGTCCAAATCTGATTACACAAAAGGGGTTCTGTGACCCAGAGAGGAAAATGTATGGACCTCTCATCACAAGAACTTAGGAAGCTAGAACTGCATAGCAAGTATATGTGATTCCTAGCTCTCTTTAGCAAGCTACTTTTTTGTCTTCTCTGGTGTGCTGCTGGAAGTTTCATTTTGAAGGTCTGGCCAGCAGGCAAAACTGTCAGCCTGGTGGGTTTCTTAGGCCCTACCAGAGTCTTCTTCCTAATCTTGTGCCTCATACAGGACACCTCCCACCCTTGCTACCAGGTCAGCCTTCTGGATCTCAACTTCAGTTTTGTATCTTTGAATGCAGTATGGCAAAACAGAAAAAGTCCCACACTCTGGGTTTCAATACCAGATGCAACACTTGCCAGTTTGGTGACCTTAGGTAAATCACCTCTCTTCTCAAAGCTCAGGCATTTTATCTGTAAAATGGGGACACTACCTCACTTGGCACTCTTAATTCCCTTTATCCAGCTTTACCTTTTTTTAAATAACATTTCTCACTTTTTTGCATACTTTATAATTTCTTTGCTTATTGTTTTCCCAACTCCCCATTGGAACATCAGCTCAATTTATAGCAGGGATGATCTTTGGCTGCTTCATTCACTTTTTTATGCCACCACCTAGAACAGTGCTTGATATATAGTGTGTTTTCATTTTTTTTAAAAAGATTTTATTTATTTATTTGACAGAGAGAGACACAGCGAGAGAGGGAACACAAGCAGTGGAGTGGGAGAGGGAGAAGCAGGCTTCCCGCTGAGCAGGGAGCCCGATGCGGGGCTCGATCCCAGGAACCTGAGACCATGACCTGAGCCGAAGGCAGACGCTTAACAACTGAGCCACCCAGGTGCCCCGTGTGTTTTCATTTTTTAAAAAGATTTTATTTATTTATTTGACAGAGAGAGAGAGAGCACAAGCAGGGGGAGCAGCAGAGGGAGAGGGAGAAGCAGATTCCCTGTTGAGCAGGAATCCCAATGTGGGGCTTGATCCCAGGACTCTGGGATCATGACCTGAGCCAAAGGCAGACGCTTAACAACTGAGCCACCCAAGCTCCCCTATAGTGTGTTTTCAATGGAAATCTGTTGAATGAATGAATGAGAATTACATAAGAGAGTAAGTTGGAGTGTCCAGTTTACAGAAAATTCTTACCTTCAGTATTCTCTTGGTCTTTTTACGTGCTGAGCTTGGCAAATGTGTGGGGTAATTGAATACCTGTTCCTCTCATTGGCCTGCCTTCCCAACTGCTGCCTGTTCCCCCCCCACCCCATGCCAAGGAGAGGTAGTGGCATTTCTAGTTGCAAAGTTGGTAGCCATGTCCAAGGGTTGGTCTTGGAACTGGTACAGGAGGTCAGGAGGCTATCTCAGTCTAGACCTGTATCTGCCTTCCCTGGATAGTGAGATCCCTGCATGGGTGGAGGTGAGGGGGGGTTGCTGTGTTCTCTCCTTGTGTTAAAAAAACCTTAATCACCAAGAAGCATACATGGCAGATATACTGGCAATTTAGCACCCTTTCGTGGGATGAATTTAGAAGTAATCAGTATTTATGAAGCTCTTAGAAAATCAGAAGTTAAATACTAAGCATACAATGGTGAGAGCTTTGTCATTGTAATGAAAGTCCAATTAACACACATTTTAAGCAGCCTGGCCTCTTCTGTTCTCTTTCCATCCCTCTTCTCATCTGCCTCACCGCCCCCTTCAGGTTGTGTGTGTCTTTTTTTTTTTTTTTAAGATCTTATTTATTTATTTTTTATTTGATTGAGGAGAGAGAGAGAGCGCACAAGCAGGGGAAGAAGTGGAGAGGGAAAAGCAGACTCCACACTGAGCATAGAGCCAGACATGGGGCTCGATCCCATGACCCTAAGATTACAACCTGAGCCGAAACCAAGAATCAGACACTTAATCAACTGAGCCACCCAGGCACCCCCTGGTTGTGTGTGTCTTTGTCTGCCTGTCCCCCAGCCCACCCCATGTGTTTCCTCTCAACCTGCCCTTTCTGGGTGACCTGATCATAACATTTGTCTAATTCTTTTTGTCTTTCTCTGATTCTCAGCCCTCATCCTAAGAAACGGTTTGTAGACTTTTTGTTTGTTTGTTTGTTTGTTTGTTTTGTTTTTTAAATTAGGAATGGCAAAGCAGCTTAAACAGTAAATAAGTCAGCACATAAGCTTCTGAAGTCCCAGGGGAAAGGCTGGGGAGTGTGCCACAGAATTTCCTGAGGGAGAAGTTAGTATCTAAGTTTCTATGAGCTGCTAGACACCACCACAGAGGCTATGCCTGGGCCTGTACAAAGGGAATTCTCAGCTGAGCAGAGCCCAGAAAACTAGACATATATGGCTGGGGGAAGGCTAAGAGGCCACTTAGACTACTTTCATGCCTGTTAGCTGACACACTTCTTCTCTGCAACATCTAGAAAAAGCACTTATTTAAGCCCTTCCTGAACATCTTCCATGAAAAGGAGCTCACTCCATATGATGACAACTTGTTCCATTTATATCCCTTTCAGTTAGAAAGTTCTTCCTTCTTTTGAGCTAAAATCTTCCACCTATGGGTATGAGCTCTGCTCTCTGAGGCCTCCTGACCCCATCTGCTCCCTCTGACCATGACAGCTCCTTAGAGGTATGAATGCAGAGACAATGACCCTTAAATATTCTCTTCTCCAGCATGAACAGCCACAGTTCTAACTCTTTCAGCTCCCTTTCCTGACTGCTCACTTCCTTCTGGACTCATTTCACATATGACCCCTTAATGTATGAAACTCAGAGCTGGGTACAGCTAGTCAATAAGAGTCAGTCTAACCAGGGCAGAGTGAAAAGGGATTGCTACTTCATTTGATCTGGACACTTATGCTTGTATTAATGCAGCCTAAGTCCTCATTAAATTTTTTGGCCTTAGCATCCTAATGGTGATGCCTATTAGGCAAAGTCTCAATTCCCTTTCCTATAAACTGTTGTACAGGGCAGTCTCTTCCATCCTGTGTATAGCCAGTTGGTTTTCTGCATCAAGCTCAGGACTTTCCATTTGTAACTGTCAGTAATATGGTCAGGTTCAACTACTTATTTCAGTCTGTTGACATCTTTTTGGAGCCTAACTCTGTGGCTTGAAATGTACTCCATCTCCCTTTCAGCCTTCAAATTTTAGCAGTATATGTAAGCCTGTTTTGCTATTTTGTTGGGACATCCAGTCCCTCATTCATTCCTTTAGGAGGGTGGGGCCACTTTCTCTAGGTGTTCCAGGGGACAATTCTCAAAGCCTATATAGTATGGGAATGGCCTTGATCAGTGAGTACCAGCATATTAGCTGAAAAAGCAGTTCTGTCCTCCTGCCTAGCTGGGTCTCCGTCAGGAAGAACTCCATACATTAACTGCTTCATTCAGCCATTCCAGCTGGCTGCCAGGGATTAGGTTCTGGAATTTCAAGCGAGGCAAGAGCAGACCAACACAACAACAGGACTCTTGTGATGGCTCAAAAGTTGAGGTCCAATGGGCCTCCAATCAGCTAAATTTAGGACCCCTTCTCTATCCCAAAAGAGTTGGCCTAGCTCTAGTCTTGGCCTTGAGCACTCAGGTTGATTTCTCCCCCTCTTTAAAACTGGGCCTATGGGCGCCTGGGTGGCTCAGTTGATTAAGCGACTGCCTTCGGCTCAGGTCATGATCCTGGAGTCCTGGGATCGAGTCTCGCATCGGGCTCCTTGCTCAGCGAGGAGTCTGCTTCTCTCTCTGACCCTCCCCACCTCATGCTTTCTCTCTCTCTCAAATAAATAAATAAAATCTTTAAAAAACAAAACAAAACTGGGCCTATGACCTCTAGGACAAAAAAACTGACTGCAGCAAAGGATGTGGTATCTTCCACCATTTTTTTATTAGCTACTTAAATAGTTTATTTCATTTTATGTTAATACATTAATTAATTAATTTTGACTTTTTTGAGATATATTTGAAATATAACATTGTGTAGATTTAAGGTATACATGTTAATTTAATACATTTATATATTATAATATGACTATACCTCTTATCAGTTATGTAATTATCATTTCTTTTTAGTGGTTGGTCTCTTAGCATGTTTGATGGTTATAATCAATATTGTTTTCTGTATTAACTACACTGTGCATTAGATCTCTGGGACTTACTATTTTTTGTAAATTTGTACCCTGAAACAACATCTGTCCTATCCTCCCACCCTGACTCCCATCTCCTGGTAACCACCATTTTACTCTCTGTTTTATGAGTTTGGCTTTTTAATTTAATTTAATTTTATTTTATTTACTTATTTATTTATTATTATTATTTTTTAAGTAGGCTCCACACCTAATCTAGGCCTTGAGCTTATAACCCCAAGACCCTGAGATCAAGAGTCGCACGTTCTACTAACTGAGCCAGCCTGGTGCCCTGGAGTTTGGCTTTTTTAGAGTCCACATATAAATGATATTATACAGGATGTGTCTTCTGTCTGACTTATCTCACTTTAGCCTGATCTGTTCAAGGTCCATCCATGTTGTTGCAAATGACAAGATGTCCTTTTTTCTTATGGCTGAATAATATTCCTGTGTGTGTGTGTGCATGAGTGTGTGTGTGTGTGTATGTATCTATCTCTATCAATCTATCTATCTATGCTACATTTTCTTTATTGATTCATCCTTTAATGGGCACTTAGGCTGTTTCCCTATCTTGGCTATAGTGAATAATGGGTAATAACTAGAAGGGTGCAAATATCTCTTCAATATCCTGTTTTCATTTCATTTAGTTATATACCCAGAAATGGGATTGCTGGATCATATGGTAGAACAAATTTTAATGTTTTGAGGAATCTTTATATTATTTCCCACAGTGGCTACACCAATTTACATTCCCACTAACAGTATATGAGGGTTCTCTTTTCTCCACATCCTCACCAACACCTGTTATCTCTTGTCTTCTTGATGATAGCTATATAACAGGTGTGAAGTGATACCTCGTGGTTTTGCTTTGTATTTTCCTGATGATTAGTGATGTTGAAGACACTCTTTGGGTGTCTTATTTTTAAAAATGTCTATTTAGTTCCTCTGCCCATTTTTTAACTGGGTTGTTTTTTGTTATTGAGTTATATGAGTTCTTTATGTATTTTTTGTTTTTTGTATTTTGTTGTTTTTTTTAATTCCAGTAGTTAACATACAGTGTTATATTAATTTCAGGTGTACAATATTATGATTCAACAATTCAACAATTCCATACATCACCCAGTGCTCATCACAGCAAGTGCGCTCCTTAATCCCCATCATCTATTTCACTCATCTCCCACCCACCTCTCCTCTGGTAACCATCAGTTTGTTCTCTATAGTTAAGAGTCTGTTTCTTGGTTTGCCTCTCTCTCTCTTTTATTTTCCCTTTGAACATGTATTTTGTTTCTTAAATTCCACATATGAGTGAAATCAAATGGTATCTGACTCACTTTGTTTAGCATTATACTCTCTAGCTCCATCCATGTCTTTGCAAATGGCAAGATTTCATTCTTTTTGATGGCTGAGTCATATTCCATTGCATATATAATCATATCTTATTTATTCATTCATCAATTGGTGGATACTTGGGCTACTTTCATAATTTGGCTAATGTAAATAATGCTGCTAGAAATGTGGGGGTGCATGTATCCCTTTGAATTAGTGTTTTTGTATTTTTTGAGTAAATACTCAGTAGTGCAATTACTGGATCATAGGGTTGTTCTATTTTTAACATTTTGAGGAACCTCCATACTGTTTTCCACAGTAGCTGCACCAGTTGGTCTTCTCCCCAGCAGTGCACGAGGGTTCCTTTTTCTCCACATCCTTGCCAACACTTTTTGTTTCTTGAGTTTTTTATTTTAGCCATTCTGACAAGTCTGAGGGGATAGATATCTCATTGTAGTTTTCATTTGCATTTCCCTGATGATGAGTAATGTTTGTTAATATTTTGGATATTAACCCTTTATCTGATATATAGTTTGCAAAAATGTTCTCCCATTATGTAGGTTGCCTTTTCATTTGTTAATTGTTTCCATTGCTGTGCAGAATATTTCAATTTTGAAGCAGTCTAATTTATTGATTTTTACTTTTGTTGTTTTTGCTTTTGGTATCATATCAGAAAATTGCTGCCAAAACCAAAGTCTAGGAGTTCTTCCTTGCGTGTTTTTCTAGGAGTTTCATGGAGTCAGGTCTTATGTTGAAGTCTTTGATCCATTTCAAGTTAATTATTGTGAGTGGTATAAGTTGTATAAGATAGGGACCCAATTTCACTGTTCCTTATGTGTTTAACCAGTTTTCCTGACACCATTTGTTGAAGAGACTATCATTTCCTCATTGGGTATTTTCACCTCCTTGCCAAATATTAGTTGGCCATACATCAGTAGTTTAATTCTGGGCTTTCTATTCTGTTCCATTGGTCTATGTGTCTATTTTTATGCAAATACCGTACTGTTTTTGTTACTACAGCTTTGTAGTATAGTTTTAAATCAGGAAATGTGATACCTTCAGCTTTGTTCTTTTTTTTTTTTTTTGTAGTATTGCTTTGGCTGTTTGTGGTCTTTTGTATCTCCCCACAAACTATGAGACTGCTTTTTCTATTTCTGTGAAGAATGTCATGGTATTTTGATGAAGATTGCATTGAATCTATAGATGGCTTTGGGTAATATGGGCATTTTAACAATATTAGTTCTTCTGATCTATGAACATGGGATGTCTTTCCATTTGTCTTATGTGATTTCTTTCCACAAAGTCTGGTAGTTTTCATTGTACAGATCTTTCACCTACTTGGATAAATATTTTCCTAGACATTTTATTATTTTTGATGTTACTGTAAATGAGTTTTATTTATTTAAATTTCACTTGTTTTATTTTTAGTGTATAGAAATGCAACTGATTTCTGTATATTGATTTTATATCCTGCAACTTTACTTGAATTCATTGATTAGTTACAACAGTTTTTTGGTTAAGTCTTTGAGATTTTGTATATACAAAAACATATTGCCTGAAAATAGTGACAAGTTTACTTCTTCCTTTTTTATTTGAATGTCTTTTATGTTTTTGTCTTGTCTAACTGCATTAGCCAGGATTCCATGTACTTTATTAAATAAGAGTAGTGAGAGTGAGATTCTTGTCTTGATGATCTTAGAGGAAAAGCTTTTAATTTTTCACCATTGAGTATAATGTTAGCTGTGGGTTAATTTCTCATTTTAAAAGAATACATTATAAAACACTTAAAAAGGAAAGTTCAAAATTCTTATAATCCTACCATTCAGACATAACCCACTACTTGACATTTTGTTGAAAATATAGACAGAAATGTACAGATACACACATAGAATATTTTTTATGAAATGGATCATGTTATACATGCTTTTTAGTCTACTCCTTTTAAGCAGTATTATATAAATTGATATATTATATATAATATATATATTCAACCTATATGTTTTGTACATATATATGTGCAAAAATTTATAGTTCTAAAGCACCACTGCTAATCACTACATGGTATTCCACAGGTACCACTCTCTGGAGGATATTTAGGTAGCTTTTAATTTTTCAATAGTATAAACATCATAATTAATATCTTTGTGCATAAAATACATGTTTTCTAGCTTTTATTTATTCAACAGTTTATTGTTGATTGAATGCTTACAGATACTTATCATGCTAAGTAGGAAAATGGTGAACGAAACGGCCCTAGTTCCTGCCATCTTGAAGCTGTAGTCTAATAGTCTGTCTCTTTAGGTTCAGTTTCTAGAGATAAAACTGCTGAATCATGACTGCTTTCCAAAAATGATGTAGCAATTTACACTCTTTCCAACACAATACTAATAGTGCTCATTTTTCCATACTCTCATCAACCCTAGGTTTCCTTTTGAGCTTTTGGTGGTTTCTTAATAATTTAATCAGGAAATTGGAAGTGAGTAAGCATTAAAACAAGAGTTGGGAGGGCATATGGTGTCTAGAATCTTACCATGATTTTTTAGTTTTGGGTTTTGGCCTCTAGCCCCTGATATTATTTGTTAGTTAATTCTAAGAAATAGTTTTCTTTCCTCCTCTTGTATTCTAGAGTATGAACAACTTCATTTATTAGTTTATTCATTCATTCATCCATTTCTCATTCATCTCCTGATAAGTGCTTATTTTGTGCCATGGCCTTATCAAATTTTTAGGAATACAAAGATGGATAAGATAAGATGTCTCCCTTCAAAAACTCCCACGCTACTCCTCACAGGTCCTGGGGCACAGCAGTCTCTGACACTATATGATGAACTTAAGTGCTTTACTGTTGCAGCTCCTTAGGTCTATGAGAATCCTGTGTGATTGGGACATCAGTGTTAAAAGCCAGAAGGTGTATGTGTATGTGGAGGATTTTTGCCTCCCTGTAGACAAGTTAAGAAAATATCTAAGACCAATATAAAGACTATCTCAGGCAGGTTGTGCCTGGAGTGACTGAATGAGTGCATTCATACAACATTTGGGAATAGAGTAGAGTCCTTCCAAATGATATCATTAGTAGTTTGCAGCAAGGCATTCCTTCCCTGGCTCTACTTTAATATCCTGCCCGATAATTTCACCAGTTCCCTTGTTGAGGAACCAGTGAACATGCCAATCAAAATCACAAATGTTAAGAAGCTGGGAAAGGGTGGAGTCAGGAGACAAGAGCCCAAGAGCACATCCACAGCCCAAGGACATTGTGTGTGAACTGGAACCTTGGGCCACAGCTAACAACATGCATTTATCTTATTCAAGTGCAAAGTCCTGCACCTCAGCTACATACAAAACCTACCTGTAAAAGTCAATTAAACAGTAAATGCTGACACAATGCAAACCTTGTAGGAAGCTCTAGAATTAGTGGGGGAGACAGGGAGAAAATTATAGTGCAGTGTGATAAGTGCTACCAAAGGGACAAATGCAGGACACTGCATTGAGATGGGGAAGATTATATCCAGATGGGAAGGTTGAGGGAGTGTCAAGGATATGGCAGTAAACAATAGACAGAAATCACTGCTTTCATGTAACTTACATTCCAGTAGAGGGAGACAGATAATAAACACAAAAATAGTAGGTATTAAACGCTATGGTGGAAAATAAAGCAGGGGAAAAGATGAGATATATGAAGATAAGGAATGTAATTTCATATAGGGTGTTATCATTGAGAAGGTAATATGTAAATAAAAACCTGAAAAAAGTTAAGGAGTGAGCCACATGAATATCTGGGTATAGAGAGCTCCAGACAGAGGAAATGACAAGTACAAAAGTCCTAAAGTGGGAACACACTTTTCATGTTCAAGGAATAAGTAGGGCAACTGGTATACTTGAAACAGAATGAGGTAGGGTAAATAGTTGGGCATGAGGTCAAAGAGATTAGGATTATAAAGCAGGGGAAGGGGCAGAACATGTAGGGTCTTACAGGTGACCATAAGGATTTTGACTTTTACTCTGAATGAGGTGGGAAGTCACTGGAGGGTTTAACTAAACCCTATAAGGACTTAAATACTGTATTCAGAGTTGAACTTTATTCTATACATAATGGGAACTTCTCAAGGGTTTTGAGAAAGGGAGTGACATGTAGATCTCTGTTACAAAAATCACACTTGTGGCTGGTAGAGGATAGGTTGAAGGGGAGCACCTGGAAGTAGGAAAACTAGTTAGGAGAGCATGTCCCTTCTCCATAAAGTGCCTGTGATGGAGCAGTAATTATCTCTCATCTCAGTTCTTTCACTGTTATTCTTGCCTACTCCATATCCCTGAGGGTGCTGGAGAACAGTTGGTCCTTCTCTCAGAGTCTGGAAACCTCAAAGCCAGCGGAATGAAGGGAGTCTAGAATGGTGGCAAGGATACTGGTTAGGAGACTTTGCAATTACCTCAGTGTGAGATAATAAGGACCCAGCAAAAAGGGTAAGATTTGCTAGAGGATAAAAGTATAGGTACAATTACAAGATGGAAAGTCAAGACCCGGTAGCAGCACTTGTGAAAATGAGGTAGGGATTTTATATTTTCTTTCTCCAAATTTTTATTGATTGATTGATTGATTTATCTATCACTGATGCTCTGTTCATTTTATTTTATTTTATTTTTTATTTAAATTTAATTAGTCAATATATAGTACATCATTAGTTTCAGATTAGCGTTCAAGAATTCATCAATTGCATATAAAAATCTTTATTTAAAGATTTTATTTTATTTATTTATTTGAGACAGAGAGAATGAGAGACAGAGAGCACGAGAGGGAGGAAGGTCAGAGGGAGAAGCAGACTCCCTGCCGAGCAGGGAGCCCGATGCGGGACTCGATCCCGGGACTCCAGGATCATGACCTGAGCCGAAGGCAGTGGTTTAACCAACTGAGCCACCCAGGCGCCCCTAAAAATTTTTATTTAAATTCCAATTAGTTAACATACAGTGTAATATTAGTTTCAGGTATAGAATTTAGTGATTCATCACTTCCATACAACACTCAGTGCTCATCACAACATGCTTTCTTCCTTAATACCCATCACCTATTTAACCCATCTCTCTGCCCACCTCCCTTCCAGCAACCCTCAGTTTGTTCTTTATAGTTTATAGAGTCTGTTTCTTGGTTTGCCGAAAATGAGGTAGGGATTTTAATTGGGAGTGACTTCCTTGGCTCATAGTAAAAGACTCTTAAAGAATTGAGTAGGCACTCAATTATCACTTTGAGCATTGGAATAAATGAATAAATGAATGAGTGAGTAACAGAAAATGCCAGCCTTTTAAATAAAGTGCTTGATGATATTTATTACTATCTAATATAAATATGTAAGCCTCATATATATTTTTAAATGTTCTAGTGACCATATTTTCTTAAAGGTAAAAAAAGTAAAATTAATTTTAATACTATATTTGCAATGACATGGCGGGAGCTAGAGGGTACTATGCTAAGTGGAATAAGTCTGTCAGAGAAAGACAGCATATGATTTCACTCATATGTGGAATTTAAGAAATAAAACAAATGAAGAAAGGGGAGAAAAGAGAGAAAAGCAAGAAAACAGACTCTTAATTATAGAGAACAAACCTTTGGATATTGGGGGGGAGGTGGGTGAAATAGGTGATGGGGATTAAGGAGTGCACTTGTTGGGATGAGCACAGGGTGTCCTATGTAAGTGCCAAATCATTAAATTGTATGTACACTTGAAACTAATATAACACTGTATGTTAACTGAACTGGAATTTAAATGAAAACTTAAAAAAGGGTTATAATGAAAGGGAAAGTGCATGAGTTTTACAGTCACAATGACCTGCTACTTAACAGCTGTGTGACCTTAAACAAATTACTTAACATCTCTAAACCTCAGTATTGAGGTGCCTGGGTGGTTCAGTGGGTTAAGCATCTATCTGCCTTTGGCTCGGGTCATGATCTCAGGGTCTGGGACTGAGTCCTGAGTCGGGTTCCTTGCTCAACGGGGAGTCTGCTTCTCCCTCTGCCCCTCACTCAACTCATGCTCTCTCTCACTCTCTCTCAAATAAAGTCTTTAAAAAATAAAAATAAATAAATAAACCTCAATTTTCTCATAAATAAAACCTAATGGCTTAAGGTTGTTGAAGGCCTTGTACATAATCTATTGCCATAGTTCATCAAATCTAAGATGCTATTAGTTGAAATCACACCATTATTTTATGTAACACAGGGAAAAAAATACTGTTAATTAAACAACAACACACTACCGAAGACACCATTGATCTCAAGATGTCTGGCAATTTCAAAGGTGTCAAAATGTGAAAAATTTACCACATTGTTCTTCTCATTATTGATTTACAGATAAATATTTGCTGAAACAGTTTAAGTTCATTTTCTTCATTTGACTGTGAGCTACTCAATGACAAAATCTGGGTCTAAATCACTTCTTTCATTCCCAAACAAGGTCTGGCACAGTGTAGTCACTTAATCCACTTTATGTACATTGATTTGACTTCTCTTCCTTCCAACTTGCTCTATGTCAGGTACTGGAGAGACAGAGATGAAGCAGAGTAGGCCCCAGCCCTCTAGGAGCTCCAAGTTTGGTAATAACAACAGCAGCAACAGCAATAGAATAATCATAGCTACTATTCATTGAGCTCTTACTATGTGAAAGCATTTTACCATTACATTCACATGCAAGCATACATTGTTTTATTGCATTTCACTTTATTGCACTTCACAGATAATTGCATTTTTACAAACTGAAGGTTTGTGGCAACCCTGCATCAAGCAGGTCTGTCAAGTCCATTTTTCCAAAAGCATTTGCTCATTTTGTGCTTCTGTGTCACATTTTGGTAATTCTTTTTTAAAAATTTTTCCAGCTTTATTGAAGTATGATTGACAAAAATTTTATATATTTGCGGTTTTAATGCATGTATACATTAGGTAACAATGGCCACAATCAAACTAATTAACATTTTACATACTTCACATATTTCGGCTACTTTCTAAACAAATTCAAATATACAATATATTATTATTAATTATAGTCATCATGCTGTACCTTAGGTCTCCAGAATTTGCTCATCTTATACCTGAAAGTTTGTACTCTCTGACCAATATGTTCCCTTCATCTCTAACCCTCCCAGCTTCTGACCAGTCAGCAGCCATCAACATGGAGGCAAGACCCTCCTCCAGCATAAAGATGGTGACTGGCTGAAAGCTCAGATGATGGTTAGCAATTTTAAGCAATAGGGTATTTTTTTATTATTATGTTATGTTAATCACCATACATTACATCATTAGTTTTTGATGCAGTGTTCCATGATTCATTGTTTGCATATAACACCCAGTGCTCCATGCAGAATGTGCCCTCCTTAATACCCATCACCAGGCCAACCCATCCTCCCACCCCCCTCCCCTCTAGAACCCTCAGTTTGTTTCTCAGAGTCCATCGTCTCTCATGGTTCCTCTCCCCCTCCGATTTCTCCCCCTTCATTCTTAACCTCCTGCTATCTTCTTCTTTTTTTAAAAACATATAATGCATTATTTGTTTCAGAGGTACAGATCTGTGATTCAACGGTCTTGCACAATTCACAGTACTCACCACAGCACATACCCTCCTCAATGTCTATCACCCAGCCACCTCATCCCTCCTAACCCCCACCATTCCAGCAACCCTCAGTTTGTTTCCTGAGATTAAGAATTCCTCATATCAGTGAGGTCATATCATACATGTCTTTCTCTGACTGACTTAACACTCCCCAGTTCCATCCACGTTGTTGCAAATGGCAAGATTTCATTCCTTTTGATGGCTCCATAATATTCCATTGTATATATACCACATCTTCTTTATCCATTCATCTGTCAATGGACATCTTGGCTCTTTCCACAGTTTGGCTATTGTGGACATTGCTGCCATAAACATTGGGGTGCACGTACCCCTGCAGATCCCTACATTTGTATCTTTGGGGTAAATACCCAGTAGTGCAATTGCTGGATCGTACAGAAGCTCTATTTTCAACTTTTTTAGGAAACTCCATATTGTTTTTCCAGAGTGGCTGCACCAGCTTGCATTTCCACCAACAGTGTAGGCGAGTTCCCCTATCTCCACATCCCCACCAATATCTGTCATTTCCTGACTTGTTAATTTTAGCCATTCTGACTGGTGTGAGGTGCTATCTCATTGAGGTTTTGATTTGGATTTCCCTGATGCTGAGCGATGTTGAGCACTTTTTCATGTGTCTCTTGGCCATTTGGATGTCTTCTTTGGAAAAATGTCTGTTCATGTCTTCTGCCCATTTCTTGATTGGATCATTTGTTCTTTGGGTGTTGAGTTTGATGAGTTCTTTATAGATTTTGGATACTAGCCCTTTATCTGATATGTCATTTGCAAATACCTTCTCCCATTCTGTCGGTTGTCTTTTGGTTTTGTTGACTGTTTCCTTTGCTTTGCAAAAGCTTTTTATCTTGATAAGGTCCCAATAATTCATTTTTGCCCTTGCTTCCCTTGCCTTTGGCTATGTTTCTAGGAAGAAGTTGCTGTGGCTGAGGTCGAAGAGGTTGCTGCCTGTGTTCTCCTTTAGGATTTTGATGGACTCCTGTCTCACAGTGAGGTCTTTCAACCATTTGGAGTCTATTTTTGTGTGTGGTGTAAGGAAATGATCCAGTTTCATTCTTCTGCATGTGGCTGTCCAACTTTCCCAACACCATTTGTTGAAAAGACTGTCTTTTTTCCATTGGACATTCTTTCCTGCTTTGTCGAAGATTAGTTGACCATAGAGTTGAGGGTCCATTTCTGGGCCCTCTATTCTGTTCCATGGATCTATGTGTCTGTTTTTGTGCCAGTACCATACTGTCTTGATGATGACAGCTTTGTAATAGAGCTTGAAGTCCAGAATTGTGATGCCACCAGCTTTGCCTTTCTTTTTCAACATTCTTCTGGCTATTTGGGGTCTTTTCTGGTTCCATACAAGTTTTAGGATTATTTGTTCCATTTCTTTGAAAAAAGTGGATGGTATTTTGATGGGAATTGCATTGAATGTGTAGATTGCTCTAGGTAGCATTGACATCTTCACAATATTTGTTCTACCAATCCATGAGCATGGAATGTTTTCCCAATTCTTTGTGTCTTCCTCAATTTCTTTCATGAGTATTTTATAGTTTTCTGAGTACAGATCCTTTGCCTCTTTGGTTAGATTTATTCCTAGGTATCTTATGGTTTTGGGTGCAATTGTAAATGGGATCAACTCCTTAATTTCTCTTTCTTCTGTCTTGTTGTTGGTGTATAGGAATGCCACTGATTTCTGTGCATTGATTTTATATCCTGCCACTTCACTGAATTTCTGTATGAGTTCTAGCAATTTTGGGGTGGAGTCCTTTGGGTTTTCCACATAAAGTATTATATCATCTGCAAAGAGTGAGAGTTTAACTTTTATTTCTTTTTGTTGTCTCATTGCTGTGGCTAGGACTTCTAATACTATGTTGAATAGCAGTGGTGATAGTGGACATCCCTGCCATGTTCCTGACATTAGGGGGAAAGCTCTCAGTTTTTCCCCATTGAGAATGATATTCGCTGTGGGTTTTTCATAGATGGCTTTTATGATATTGAGGTATGTACCTTCTGTCCCTATACTTTGAAGAGTTTTGATCAAGAAAGGATGCTGTACTTTGTCAAATGCTTTTTCTGCATCGATTAAGAGGATCATACGGTCCTTGTTCTTTCTTTTATTAATGTATTGTATCACAAGGATTGATTTGCAGATGTTGAACCAACCTTGCAGCCCAGAGATAAATCCCACTTGGTGGTGGTGAATAATCCTTTTCATGTACTGTTGGATCCTATTGGCTAGGATTTTGGTGAGAAGTTTTGCATCCATGTTCATCAAGGATATTGGTCTGTAATTCTTTTTGATGGGGTCTTTGTCTGGTTTTGGGATCAAGGTAATGGTGGCCTCATAAAACGAGTTTGGAAGTTTTTCTTCCATGTCTATTTTTTGGAACATTTTCAGAAGGATAGGTACTAATTCTTCTTTTAAATGTTTGGTAGAATTCCCCTGGGAAGCCATCTGGCCCTGAGCTTTTGTTTGTTGGGAGATTTCTGATTACAGCTTCAATTTCCTTAGTGGTTATAGGTCTGTTCAGGTTTTCTATTTCTTCCTGGTTCAGTTTTGGTAGTTGGTACATTGATAGGAATGCATCCATTTCTTCCAGATTATCTTATTTGCTGGCATATAGTTGCTAATAATGTGTTCTTATAATTGTTTGTATTTCTTTGGTGTTGGTTGCGATCCCTCCTCTTTCATTCATGATTTTGTTTATTTGGGTCATTTCTCTTTTCTTTTTGATAAGTCAGACCAGGGGTTTATCAATCTTGTTAATTCTTTCAAAGAACCAGCTCCTAGTTTTGTTGATCTGTTCTACTCTTCTATTTCTATTTCATTGATTTCTGCTCTGATCTTCATTATTTCTCTTCTCCTCCTGGGTTTAGGCTTTATTTGCTGTTCTTTCTCCAGCTCCTTTAGATGTAGTGTTAGGTTGTATATTTGAGGCCTTTCTTGTTTCTTGAGAAAGGTTTGTATTGCTATATAATTTCCTCTTAGGACTGCCTTTGCTGTATCCCAAAGATTTTGAACAGTTGTGTTTTCATTTTCATTGGTTTCCATGAATTTTCTTAATTCTTCATTAATTTCCTGGTTGACTCATTCATTCTTTAGTAGGATGCTCTTTAGCCTCCACGTATTTGAGTTCTTTCCGACTTTCCTCTTGTGATTGAGTTCTAGTTCCAAAGCACTGTGGTCTGAAAATATGCAGGGAATGATCCCAGTCTTTTGGTACCAGTTGAGACCTGATTTGTGACCTAGGATGGGATCTATTCTGGAGAATATTCCATGGGCACTAGAGAAGAATGTGTATTCTGTTGCTTTGGGATGGAATGTTCTGAATATATCTGTGAAGTTCATTTGGTCCAGTATGTCATTTAAAGTCTTTATTTCCTTGTTGATCTTTTGCTTAGATGATCTGTCCATTTCAGTGAGGGGTCCCCCGTCTATTACTGTATTGTTGTTGATGTGTTTCTTTGCTTTTGTTATTAATTGCCTTATATAATTGGCTGCTCCCATGTTAGGGGCATAGATATTTACAATTGTTAAATCTTCTTGTTGGATAGACCCTTTAGGTATGATACAGTGTCCTTCCTCATCTCTTATTACAGTCTTTGATAAAATCTAATTTATCTGAAGTAAGGATTGCCACCCCAGTTTTCTTTTGGTGTCCATTAGCATGGTAAATGGTTTTCCACCCCCTCACTTTCAATCCGGGGGTGTCTTTGGGTCTAAAATGTGTCTCTTGCAGACAGCATATCGATGGGTCTTGTTTTTTTCATCCAATCTGATAGCCTGTGTCTTTTGATTGGGGCATTTAGCCCACTTACATTCAGGGTAACTATTGAAAGATAGGAATTTAGTGCCATTGTATTGCCTGTAAGGTGACTGTTACTGTATATTGTCTGTGTTCTTTCTGGTCTATGTTGCTTTTAGGCTCTCTCTTTGCTTAGAGGACCCCTTTCATTATTTTTTGTAGGGCTGGTTTCGTGTTTGCAAATTCTTTTAGTTTTTGTTTGTCCTGGAAGCTTTTTATCTCTCCTTCTATTTTCAATGACAGCCTAGCTGATATAGGAATCTTGGCTGCATATTTTTCTCATTTAGTGCTCTGAAGATATCCTGCCAGTCCTTTCTGGCCTGCCAGGTTTTTGTGGATAGGTCTGTTGCCAATCTAATGTTTCTACCATTGTAGGTTACAGATCTCTTCTCCCGAGCTGCTTTCAGGATTTTCTCTTTGTCTGTGAGACTCCTAAGTTTTACTATTAGATGTCGGGGTGTTGACCTATTTTTATTGATTTTGTGGGTGTTCTCTGTGCCTCCTGGATTTTGATGCCTGTTTCCTTCCCCAAATTAGGGAAGTTCTCTGCTATAATTTGCTCTAATATATCTTCTGCCCCTCTCTCTTTCTTCTTCTTCTTGGATCCCAATTATTCCAGTATTGTTTCATCTTATGGTATCGCTTATCTCTCAAATTCTTCCCTCGTGATCCAGTAGTTGTTTATCTCTCTTTTTCTCAGCTTCTTTATTTTCCATCATTTGGTCTTCTATATCACTAATTCCCTCTTCTGCCTCATTTATCTTAGCAGTTAGAGCCTCCATTTTTGATTGCACCTCATTAATAGCCTTGATTTGGACTTGGTTAGATTTTACTTTTATTTCTCCAGGGGGTTTCTCTAATAACTTCCATGCTTTTTTCAAGCCCAGCTAGTATCTTTAAAATCATCATTCTGAATTCTAGTTCTGACATCATACTAATGTCCGTATTGATTAGGTCCCTGGCAGTCAGTACTGCCTCTTGTTCTTTTTGTTGAGGTGATTTTTTCCATCTTGTCATTTTGTCCAGAGGAGAATAGATGAATAAGAGAACAAAATGCTAACACAGTAACAACGTCCCCAGAAACAAATCAGAAAAGACCTGAAACTGGGGGATATGAAAGGGAAAGAAAGAAAAAAGAAAAAGAAAAAGATAAAAACAAACAAAAACCAAACCAAACAAAAAACCGGAATATGATCAAATATGATCAGGCTGGTGCATAGATCAGTTCCACACACTAGATTTTGGTCTGTTAGTAGAAATAAAAATGTTTTTTTTAAAAAAGGGATTGATAAGATGTTGGTTGAAAAAGGGAAAAAGAAAAGTTAAAAAAAAAAGTTCAAAAAAAATTAACTTTGAAAGACTAAAGAATCATGGTAATAAAGCCATGGATTCTATGTCCAGTATTCCCCTAGCGCTGGAGTTCTGCCGTTCTCATTGATCAGTAAACGTGGCCTTGGCTGGCTGTTCTCGCTCATCTTTTGGGGGAGGGGCCTGTTGCCGTGGTTCCCAAATGTCTTTGCTGGAGGCAGAATTGCCCTGCCCTTGCCATCCGGGCTAAGTAATCTGCTCAGGTTTGCTCTCGGGAGCTTTTGTTCCCTGCAAGCTTTCCGTACAGCTTTGGAGGACGAGAATGAAATGGCGGTCTCCCAGTCTCTGCCCTGGAGGAGCCGAGAACTCGAGGCCCTGCTCCTCAGTGCACTCCCAGAGAAAAGCCGTCAGTCAGTCCCGTCTCTCCGGTCTCCGGCCGCACTCCGTGCTCACCCGGCCTGTGACCGAGCATTTCTATCTCTGGCACCTGACCCCGTTTGGAGTCTCCAAACCCAGCAGATCCCTGCAGGGTGGTCCTGCACCGCTCCTCCCGGGGGAGGAAGTGGAGTCTCCCCGGATCTGCCGCTTGTTGGGTCCTTGCTGGAGGAGCAGTGGCCCAACTGTGCCACGGATCATGGTTTATGGCAACCCCGAGCTGAGAGCCCGTGCCTCGGTTCTGTCTCTGCAGCCGGCTTCCCTGCTCCGATACCTGGGAGCTCTGCTGCACTCAGGCACTCCCGGTCTTTCTGTGACCCTGAGGGTCCTGAGACCACACTGTCCCACGAGGGTTCCACCCTCTGCTTAGCCACTGGAGCGACGTCCCTCAGCGGAGCAGACTTCTAAAAGTTCCGATTCTGTGCTCCCCGGCTCTATCACTTGCCAGAAGCGGCCGATGGAGGCCCCTCCCCCGCCGTCTATCCTCCCGAATATCGCCTCGGATTCACTTCTCCCCACATCCTACCTTCCAGAAAGTGGTCGCTTTTCTGTTCAGAGAGTTGCTGCTCTTCTTTTCTTCGATCTCCTGTTGAGTTTGTAGGTGAGAATGGTTTGATGCCTATCCAGCTGAATTCCTGAGACCAGACGAAAATTAGGTCTCCTACTCCTCTGCCATCCTGCTCCACCAGCAATAGAGTATTTTTAAATTAAGGTATATACATTGCTTATATAATAGACTACAGTATAGTGTAAACATAATTTTTATATGCACTGGGAAACCAAAAAATTTATTTAACTTGCTTTATTGTGATATTTGCTTTATTGTAGTTGTGTAGAACTGAACCTACAACATCTTCAAGGTATGCCTATATTATTTTTCCATCCTTTACTTTTTACACCATCCCATTAATTTTAATTTGAGTCTTTATATTTAAGGTGGGTTTATTTATTTGTTTATTTTTTACCCATTCTGCCTACCTCTGTCTTTTGTTTGGTGTATTTAGACCACATTTACAATGATTATTGATATTAGTTTCAGGTGTACAACATAGTAATGCAACAATTCTATACGTTACTCAGTGCTCATTAAGATAAGTGTACTCTTGATCCCCTTCACCTATTTCATCCATCCCCCCACCCACCCCTCCTCTGGTAACCATCAGTTTGTTCTCTATAGTTAGGAGTCTGTTTTTTGGTTTGTTTCTTTGATGTTAACTATACTGGAATTTAAATTTAATTTTTTCCTAAAAATGATACAGTAAAAAAGTGATTATTGATATACTTGAATATGTGAACATCTCTAATGTTTGTAACTGTTTTCTATTTGTTGTATTTGTTCTTTATTTCCTTTTTTCTTCCCCTCTTTTTTCTGCCTTCTCTGGTTGTAATTGAACATTTTACATTACATTTTATATGATTTAATTTCTTCTCTCTTAAAACATTATTTATCCTTTTAAAAAATAGTGATTTAGACTGTACAACTAAGTCCACTTTCAACCTAATCTATGTTGAATTAATTTACATCTAATCTAAGTCCACTTTCAGATAGCACTATCCCACTGTCATGTAGAAGTTGGTGTACCTTAGAGCATTCCCTCCTCCCTCCCATCCCTTATAACATTGCTGTCATTCATTTCATTTATCCATATGCTAAAATCACACAGTACATTGTTACTAGTATCACTTTAAACAGTTTCAGATTAATTAATAATGATAAATTATTATATTTTACTTTTATTTATTTTCTACAATATTCTTCTTACCTATTTATGTGCATCCAAATTTCTGTCCTATATGGTTTTATTTCTTGAGTAACTTCTTCAAAATTCCTTGCAGAGAAGGTCTGCTGGCAATAAATTCCCTCAGTTTCTTGTGTGTCCAAGAAAGTCTTTATTTTTCCTTTACTTTTGAAAGATAATTTTGCTGGATATAAAAAATTCTATGTTCATGGATTTGTTTTTCTTTTGACCCTCTAAATTGTTCACTCTCTTCTTGATTGCAAGGTGTCTGATGACAAGTCTGCTGTGATTCTTATCCTTGTTCCTGTATAGATAAGATAACTTCTGTATCACACCACCATCACCGCTAGCTTCCTTCAAGATTTTCTCTTTGTCTTTGGTTTTCTACATTTTAAGTATGATATGTTTAGATGTACATTCTTGGGATACTTATTCTGGTTAGATAAGACATTTGTGCTTCTTGGAACTGTGACTCAGTGTTTGTTATTAATTTTGGAAAGTTCTCAGCCATTAATATTTCAAATATTTCTTCTGCCCTGTTTTTTTTCTTATTCTGTTATCTGAGTAAGTGTATCTTACACCTTTTGGCATTACCTCATTGTTTTTGGATATTCTGCTTTTCTTTTTCTTTTTGTGTTTCAATTTGGGAAATTTCTATTGACATATTTTTAAGCTAATTAATTCTTTCCTTGGTTGTGTCCATTCTACTGATTCTTAATTTCTGAGTTTTTATTTAGAGCATTTCTTTTTGTTTCTTTATTAAAGTTTCCATCTTTCTACCTCTGATACTGATCTCTTTTTGAATGTTGTCTACTTTTTTCCTTACAGCCTGTTACATATTAGTCATAGTTATCTTAAATATTCTGCCTAATAATTAAAGAATCTGTGTCATATCTGAGTCTGGTTCTGATGCTTTCTTTGTCTATTCAGACCATGTTTTCTTCCTGCCTTTAATTAGTGTACATTGCAATGTTTTGTTGAAAGCGGGAAATAATGTATCAGATAGCAGCAATGGAGATAAATAGGTCTTCGGTGTGAGGTTTTATGTTTATCTGGCCAGGAGTTGGGCTGCATTTAACATTTTCTGTAGTAGTAGGTGCCAGAGGCTTCAAATTCCTCTTGTCCTTGTGTTTCCCTCTCCTGTTGTCTTTAGGTGTCCCTGAGACTTACTCCTTAAGTAAGCTCTGTGTTTTGCAGTTCTTTCTGTTGTAATCCACTGTTATTATACTGGAGCCCTATTGGTGTAGTGCTAAGGTATGAAGGGGAAGTGTTCTATGGCCTTATGATTACATTTCAGTCTCTTATTGGACCTGTGTTATTGGGATATGACTTTCACAAGCATTGTTTATTTGCTTGTTTTAGCTTTTTAAAAACTCCCTTATGTGAAACAAAGTCTTGAGGGGACTGGAGTTGAATAAATGCCTTACCCCTGCAAGTGGGATAAAGCTCTGGTAAAGTTTTTTCCTCTGAAGAACGGGCCTTTGTTGTGAAAATGCTCTAGGTGCATCTTAAAATGTTTATTTTTCCTCTACCCTGCCAGAGCTGCAAGGGGGATTTTTTTTTGACTTTCCAATATGAGAAAATGATGGAATTCTTGGAGATAAACTTTATAAGATTATGGGTTTCCTTACTAAAACCGATGCTCCAACTCACACTAATACACATTCAGATTCCAGCAATTTGTCAAAATTACCATTTAAGTGTTCTTACAAGTTTATGCTCTAATGATTGCTGCTCTAGATCTAGGTGGTGATTCTGTAGATTCACCTGTTTTTCCAGATTTTGGTGTAGTGGTTTGCCCTGAAATGTCAATTCTCTGATGGCTCCAAGAAAAGTCATTTATATTCAGTTTGGCTTTTTTTGTTGTTAGGACAAGATTGATGTTAGATCTGAAAGTAGAGGTCTGGGAAAATATTTTAAGTGTGTGTGTTGGCCCATAAAACAAACTTATGTGATAAACATTATTGCTATGACAATTTTCTAGATGAAGAAATTGAGGCTCAAAAATGTTAAAGAATTTGTCCAAGATCATTCAGTAAGTAGTGGAGCTTGAATTTGAACTCAGCTCTGACTCTGATAGCTAGGACATAGGCACACGTAGCTAATAAATGAGTCAGAAAGTGATGAGAATCATAAGGGGACAGAGAAAGTATTATGACACTGTGGAGCATGAAGCTGTCACTTCAGGATGGGGGAAGGAAATTTTATTAGATGAGGTAGAAGTTAGGTGGGTTTTGAGGTATTTAAACACAGGGGAGACCAGAACAGAAACTTTGAACTCTGGAGGCAGGGAATGATGATATCCAGACTTTAAGATTACCTTACATGAATATCCCATAATTTCTAGCCTGACCATTGCTTATCCTACTTCTCTGTGATAAGAAACAAGTAAGGTCATTCAGAGCCTGATGGAAGTGAAAGGTTATTGGCCATTCTCCTTCACTGGGCTAAAATTATATGTCAGGCATCTGGGATTTGATTAGTTTTATTATCTTCAGAGGCTCCACCTTGGGAAATTGTTAAGGAGAGTGGAAGACTCAATGCCAGAAAGACCCTATCCTTCTAAGAGTGGCCTATGTCCTCTCAACATGGAAAGGCCAAGAAGAGAAAATGCCAGTGAATTACATCTTGAACGGACTAGAAACTGTAACAACTGCCACTTCTACTCACTCCCCTCAGGATAGCCTTTCATGCCAAAACCTTCTTTATTTTGCTTTCTAACCATGTTCCTGGCACTCCCTAACCTGCAGAAATGCTGATGACAATCCCATCCCATATAATCCTGGAAACAGAATTGATTCTTAGTTCTTTCTTGGGATTGAAAAATTCCCTCTTCTTGTCCAAAAAAGAACCCATGAAAGACTTGTACACTGAAAACTAAAAGACACTGATAAAAAAAAAGTTGAAGAAGACATATAAATAAATAAATAAATACATTAATTAATTAATTAAAATGGAAAGATATTCCATGCCCATGAATTGGAAAATTTAATATTGTTAAAATGGTCATACTACCCAAAGCTACCTACAGATTTAATGCAAGTTCTATCAAAATTACAATGGCAATTTCACAGAAACAGAAAAAAGAATCTTAAAATCTGTGTGGAACCACAAAGACCCAAATAGCCAAAGCAAACTTGAGAAGGAACAAAGCAGGAGGCATCACACTCTCTGATTTTAAGCTATATTACAAAGCTATAATAATCAAAACAATATATTATTGGCATAAAAACAGATACATATATCAATGGAACAGAATAGAGAGCCTAGCAATAAACCCACACATATATGGTTAATTAATTTATGACAAAGGAACCAAGAATATACAAATGGGAAAGGACAGTCTCTTTAATAAATGGTGTTGAGAAAGCTGGACAGCTACATGCAAAAGAATGAAACTGGACCACTATCTTACACCACTCACAAAAAATTAAGTACTTGAATGTAAGGTCTGAAACTATAAAACTCCTAGAAGAAAACATAGGCAGTAAGCTCATTGACCTCAGTCTTGGTAATGCTTTTTTTTTGGATCTGACTCCAAAAGCAAAGGCAACAAAAGAGAAAATAAATGAGACTACATCAAACTAAAAACATTCTGCACAAAAAGAAAATCAACAAAATGAAAAGGCAACCTACAGAATGGGAGAAAATATTTACAAATCATATCTCTGATAAGGAATTAATATTCAAAATATATAAAGAACTCATACAACTCAATAACCAAAAAAATCCAATAAAAACGGGCAATCTGAATAGACATTTTTCCAAAGAAGACATATAGATGGCCAAGAAGTACATGAAAAGATGATCAACATCACTAATCATCAGGGAGATGCAAATCAAAACCACAATGAGCTATTACCTCACACCTGTTAGAATGCCTATTATCAAAAAGAAAGAAAGAAATGAAAGAAAAGAAAGGAAAGGAAAGGAGGGAGAGAGGGAGGGAGGAAAGAAAGAGAGAAAGAAAGAAAGAAAGAAAGAAAGAAAGAAAGAAAGAAAGAAAGAAAGAAAGAAAGAAGGAAGGAAGGAAGGAAGGAAGGAAGGAAGGAAGGAAGGAAGGAAGAAAGAAAGAAAGAAAGAAAGAAAGAAAGAAAGAAAGAAAGAAAGAAAGAAAGAAAGAAAGAAAGAAAGAAGAGAAAGAAAGAGGAAAGAAAGAAAGAGAAAAAGAATTGGGGAGGATGTGGAGAAAGGAAAACCTTGCACACTTAAAAATTCCCTTGTGTTGGTGCTGACATAAATTGTCTCAGCAACTATGGGAAAAAGCACAAAGGTTCTTTGAAAACTTAAAAATAGAATTGCCATGTGATCCAGCAACTTCTCTTCTGGATATTTATCCAAAAAAAATGAAAACACTAACTCAAAAAGATATGTTCACCCCCATGTTTGTTGCAGCATTATTTACAATAGCCAAGATATGGAAACAACCTAAGTGTCCATCAACAGATGAATGGAAAAGCAATACAATGGAATATTATTCAGTCATATAAAGAATGAAATCTTGCCATTTGCATTAACATGGATACACGTCGAGCATTATGCTAAGTAAAATAAGTCAGGCAGAGAAAGACAAATACTGTATGATCTCACTTATATGTGGAATCTAAAAAATAAAAAAAAAAAGCTCATAGATACAGAGAACAAACTGGTGGTTGCCAGAGGCCATGGAGAGGGGAGTCATGAAATTCTTGAAGGCGGTCAAAAGGTACAAACTCCCATTATTAAATAAGTAAGTCATAAGGATGTAATATGCAGCCTGATAAGTATAGTTAATGTATTGCATATTTGAAAGTTGCCAAGACAATAGATCTTTAAAGTCCTCATAACAAGAGAAAAGTTTTATAACTATGTTTGGTGAAGGATACTAACTAGATTTATTGTGATCATTTCACAATATATACAAATATCGAGTCATTATATGGTACACCTGAAACTATTTTAATGTCATATGTCAATATACCTCATTTAGAAAAAAAGAATTTATGCTCTGGGAACCAGGCAGACACAGGAAGTGCTAGAGGGCCCTGTATGGTTTATTCATACTTGTCAATGGCACACCAGGGTGAGTGGAGACTAGAGGCAAACACTGAGGACCAAAGATGGAAACCCCAATTTACCAATCCCAGAAGGCCTTGTTCTTTTCTCCTCTTAGGTGTGTTTCTGAAGAAAAGACTCCCTGAAGAACCTTCTTACACTGTTGGTGGGAATGCAAACTGGTGCAGCCACTCTGGAAAATAGTTGGAGGTTCCTCAGAAAGTTAAAAATAGAGCTACCTTATGACCCAGCAATTGCACTACTAACTATTTATCCTAAGAATACAAACATAGTGATTTGAAGGGGCACCTGCACCCCAATGTTTATAGCAGCAATGTCTACAATAGCCAAAATGTGGAAATAGCCCATATGTCCATTGACAGATGAATGGATAAAGTGGTATATATATATTAGAATATTAGCCATCAAAAAGAATGAAATCTTGCCATTTGCAGGGACATGGATGAACTAGAGGGTATTATGCTAAGCGAAATAAGTCAGTTAGAGAAAGACAAATACCATATGATTTCACTCATATGTGGAATTAAAGAAACAAAACAGGTGAACATAGGAGAAGGGAAGGAAAAATAAAATAAGACAAAAACAGAAAGGGAAACAAACCATAAGAGACTCTTAACTATAGGAAACCAACTGAGGGTTGCTGGAGGGGAGGTGGATCGAGGTGTGGGATGATTGGGTGATGTGCATTTAAAAAGGGCACTTGATGTAATGAGCACTGGGTGTTTATGCAACTGATGAATCAATAAACTCTACCTCTGAAACTAATAATACACTATATGGTAATTAATTGATTTTAAATTAAAAAAAACCTCCCTGAATACACTCATTGTCTTGGTGGGGAGGCTAGGACTACCTAAAATGCACCAGATCTAGTGTACAAATAACATCAGAAGATTCTACAGTTAACAAAGAAGGTTGCTACCTTTATTTGAGAAGTACTGAATCCCAAAAGCCTCTGCTCAAAGTTGTTACCCCCAGTGAACTACCTGTCTCTGGCCATCTCCTCTGTTTAAGGCAGCAGCTTTAAACATTTTTTACCCATTGATCCATAGTAAGGAAGACATTTTATTGTAGGAACCAGTAAATGCTTTCACTTGCATGTGTATTTGTGTGTATATTCATATATATTTTCATGTATATATGGATTATAGTTTTTATATGTCAAAAATTGGTAAACATTGGCAATTTCATATTGTTCAACCAAATATAAAAACAAGTTTCACTAAACAATAAGGATCCTTAGTATGTGAAATCACTGTGATATTTTCTATTTTGTTCTATGTAATTTTCAAGACATGTCAGTTGTTACCCACTAAATTGATTTCATAATTACTAGTTTGTTGTGACTCACAGTTTGAAAAACACTGGTTTAATGTGTTATCTACTAAAGGCTCTTCTTAAAATACAGGAATTTTCCTTGGGATAGATAATGCCATAGGTTAAGGCCAGAGGTTCCTCCAGAGAATGTGCTGATGAGAGAAGGGAGAGAGGGAGAAAAGAGAAAGGAAAGGGTTAGAGGCTCTTGACCTAAAGTCTTGGGCTTCTTCCTGCCAAGAAGAATCGTGGCAATACATGGCTTATTCCCATAGGCATATCTAGCCTAGCCCCATAGGCCAGAACTGGCACTAAGTACTCACAAGGATTTGTGTCCTAGCACATGAGCCAATGGTCAAGATTTAATCAGACTCCTCTTGGATTCTGTAAGTGAGGATCAGCCCTAGTCTGTTTGACATGCCTTGTCATCAGCAACCTATTCTGCTGCTGACAGCTCCTGTCGACAGAACCAGTGTCCGGTTACATGCTCATCCTAGCTAAGACAAGGACAGGGAAGAGGAATGCAGCCCACATGCATAACTGTCCCTCAAGCCAGCTCTCTGGTTTGTACAAGGAAGAGATGGCTTATGGACTAATGGGAGCAGCTATAGACAACAGTCTCTCAGGATTTTTCTTCGTTTTTTTTTTAAAGATTTATTTATCTATTTGAGGGGGGGAGGGGCAGAGGGAGAGAATCTTCAAGCAGACTCCCCCAGCTGAGCAGGGAAGCCAATGAGGGGCTCGATCCCATGACCCATGACATCATCATATGAGCAGAAACCAAGAGGCAGATGCTCAACTGACTGAGCCATCCAGGGTCCCCTCAGGATTTTTCTTATTAGACCCTACCTGGATTCCAATTTCTGCCTCCCTTCTCTAAGAACAGTTAGGACCTTCTGACCTGACCAATAAGCTCAGACTGTTTTGAACTGAGGCTTTAGTACCAGTCCAAAATAAGTGCTACTTGTCTTCCTTTTGTTACTGCTATGATGCTATCTTGGGCCCCCTAATCTGACATTTAATTTCCTGTCTGGGTCACCTACCTTGTGCCTCCAGCCTAGGATCAGGGATCATTCAGTGATTATGAACCTGAGCAGGTAGCAGGTTGCTCAGTGATTATGACCCTGATTAGGCAACATGTTTTTAAGGACTGGATTCAGGGGATCTGAACTCATCTCTGAGTAGCTGGGCTCCTGGGTTGCTATGAAGTTCTCTTACCCAGCCACAGAAGGTTGAGTGAAATAGATAAGCATCTACCGGAGGCTTGGTACTGAGACCTTCAAAGAAGAGCGACTGATCAATCAGGGCTCTTCTGGTGGGTGGTTCTTAGAACAATACCCCAAATCCAACAGTTTCCATTTAACTATTCTGTAATTGCCTCAGGAAAACTTCCCCCTGCTGAAATACCTCAAATACCAAAGCCTGTGGCCTTTAGATATGAACCACGAGATTCTAGGGAAATCTTCCATTTTTCTTCCAGCCAAAGCAAAGGACTTGAAGCCCTATTCCTTGTGTGAGAGTCTAGGTAGCTCTCCTCCAAGAAAGGCTAGACTGGCGCCTGATGAACTTCTCCACCTATACCCATCTTCTTGGTGGTGGTACTCAAGGCCACATTGTAGGGTTGTACCATTTATGCCTTACAATTGTCCTGCTTATCAAATGGCTGCTCATAGTGCTGCACTCACCAGAAGGCACACCGTTGTGTACTGGGTCTGCCCAAAGAAGATTATTTTCTAATTCATACTGCATAGCCTAGGGCAACACTGATGACTCCAGAACTCCTCTTGAAAGAAATATGTAAGAAGTTTCTCTGGACTGGTCAGAGTTCCAAAAAGAGAGGCCTCTGTGAACTAGGTCTTCCCTTCTCACTCACTTTAACCATCTGGTACTCTCTACTTCAAGGCTCCAAGTCTTACCTATATGATGATCTATCCTTAATTCAGTTCTTCAGCCCTAACTTCACTCCTGAACTTCAGACAGGTATGATCTAACTATCTACCTACCATCTCCACCTGGAGAATACACAGACACCTCAGAGTACATTCCAAACCACCTCCCTGTCAATATTCCCTATCTGCACTGGACATTTTCTACTTGCTCGTCCAGATGCACTCTCCATTCTTCCCCTACACTGCTCTGTTTCCTGCAACTCTGACATATACCTCCTTATTGCCTTCCCTGATTCTCCTTTCTTCTCATATGCAGGTCAGAATCCATGATCCTTTTCTCTCAGCTTCCATAGCACTCTGGATATGAGATGAGGAGTTTGTGTATGTGACTGTCTCCTCTGCTAGAAAGTGATCCCTTTGACAGTAGGGATCATGCTATGTTCATTCTGTAGCTCCAGTACCTATCAGAGGGTCTCCCACATAGTAAGTACCCAAATAATTGATTAAAGTTGATTTTTCCCCTATTTTTTCTTTTGTTTTTTGGTATGTATATGTGAGCACATATGTGCTAATAAAGATGGAGGAGTGGGGAATCAGTGTACTGAGGATCACAACAAATGAGGAGAAAAAGTTTAAAGCTAAGGGTACAGAATGAAGAAAGTGCTAAAGAAATAAGAAAAGGGCAGAAAGGAATTGAATTTTAAGGAACACCTATTGTATGCCAGGCTTCTTAGTCTCTGAGAAGTTGAGTTAACTTTCCCAGAATCACAAGACTAATAAGCCCGGGGAGAAAATTGAAGAGAGCAGTAAAGGACACAAAAGGTTTAGGTGAACTATGAAAATACAGAAAGGAAGGAGAGGAGTCAGTGGTTGGAATGGCAAAAAGTACAGTTTTGGGGTTACTTATTTGTAACCCAACAAGTAGTAGGAGCAAGCTGGAGTAGCCAGGTAATTTATTAAACAGTCAAATTACTGGCAACTATTGTCCAACAATCCTGATTCAGTAGCAAAGGATGGAGCTGGGAACATAATATTTTATAGGTGCCTCACATTATGCTAATGCAAAGGATTCATAAACCACACTTTGAGAGACCCTGAGGTAGGCAGCAGGGTCCACTGAAGATTGAGTTTGTTTTTTTAAAGATTTTATTTATTTATTTGACAGAAAGATAAAGAGCATAAGTAGGCAGAGCGTCAGGCAGAGGGAGAGGGAGAGGGAGAAGCAGGCTCTCCGCTGAGCAAGGAACCCGACGTGGGGCTCGATCCCAGGACCCTAGGATCATGACATGAGCCTAAGGCAGACACTTAACCAACTGAGCCACCCAGATGCCCTGAAGATTGAGTTTTTTAAACTTACCAAATAATAAAATCTCAGAGATGAAAGTGGCAAGAATCACTTCTTCAACATCCCTGCCAAAGGGCCTTCTAGTCCCTGTTCTTACACCATAATGTAAGACCATCCCCACATTACAAGGAAGTCTACCCAGTCTATTGCTAGACTGACAACTTAAATCATTAGAAAACTTTCTTTAAAAAAAAAAGAAAATTCTTTCTTAAACTGAATCTAAATTGGCATCTCCAAAGCTCTCACTCATTGGCACTGTCTCTGCTTTTTGAAGTAGTGCACGTCAACTCTCTCTGTCATGGGCTAGATAGGCAGGTAGCCCCAAAGGATAGGTAATGAGGGTACATTGGGAATAGCTGCTGTGGGACTACAGAATTAAACTAAAATTCTCTCTATGAAGTTCCATCCAAAAAGTAGAAATATCTCAAGAAAGCCCAACCATTCTGTAGATTTCATGTGGTAGAAAGAGCTCAGCAGATTTCACATGGTGGAAAAAGTTCAGGGGTCATGGATACATATGTCTGACCCAGTGAATTCTATATGGAAGATAGTATTCCAGGAAAAGGGTGTGATTTTTCTGCTCCCACCTCTAATACCCTAGGCAAACCTATAGGATCTGGTTTACAGGGTTTCCTGGGGGTTGGGTGGGCAGAGATTCTTGGAAAGGAGTATGGGAAGGGGGTTCTCAGAAAGAACTGTTTTATTTTCTTTCCAAGTTTTTATTTAAATTCCTGTTAGTTAACATACAGTGCAATATTAGTTTCAGGGGTAGAATTTAGTGATTCATCACTTACATACAACACCCAGTACTCATCACAACAAGTGCCCTACTTAATCCCCATCACCTATTTAACCCATTCCCCCTCACCCACCTCCCCTCTGGTAACCATCAGTTTGTCTTCTATAGTTAAGAGTATGTTTCTTGGTTTGCCTCTCTTTCCCCTCCATGTTCACTTGTTTTGTTTCTTAAATTCTACATGTAAGTCTCAGAAGGAACTCCTGAGCAGCGCTCTTTCCTGACTTTTGATGCCTCCAAATTTCCCCAAAGAGATCTTTTCATCAGCTGTGATCACAGCATATTGAGTTAGGCAGTTCTATTTAAGATGAATTTTAGCAATATAATAATATATATATTATATACAATGAAAGAAATATAATAATAGCCAACATTTATTAAGCATTTTTTGTGAGCCAAGAGTATTCTACATGCTAAACATGGATGAACCCATTTAATTTTCATATTTATCCAGTGAGTCAGGTATTATTATAGTCCTCATTTACATATGAAGAAACGGGAATAGAGAAAAGCCCAAATTACCAGTTAGGAAGCAGCAGAATGAGCTCTTGTCGAGAATTTAAAGAATTAGAATTAAACCCTAGTTTTTCCCCTAAGTCACTGTGTAATCTTCTCTTTTCCTGATCCCAGGTTCCATATTTGTAATACAATATGTAATGAGATATGGACCAGGGGCTTCAACTAGATTGATCCCAAGTTTCTTCCAGGTCATTCATTCAGTTCATTCAAATATGGTCACTCAATAATCACCTCAACGCCAGGCCCTATGTAATCAAGACACCATCTCTCCCTCACAGAGCTCCCACTTTATCAAGGGCAGGAAGACCACACTAACCTTTCCTGGGTCTCAGGCAGGTGGATAATAATCACTTGGTGTCTGCAAACCATAAGTGTTCCTCAGTCAAGGCTCTTAAAAGGACTCAGGGTAGGGAAGATGGACTGGAGACACCCCTGATGGCACAGCACAGACATAGCTGGGGATTTGGGCAGGAAACAGAATAAGAGAGGTCAGAGAGACAACTGGGGACAGGAAGGAAGAGGTGAGATAAAGGAGGATAGGAGGGAAGAAAGGAAGGAGGGAAAGGAAGAGTAGGGGAGAGAGGGAGGGAAGTCCTCCTAGCTAGTATGTAGGAACTGAGCTGTTCTCCATAGTCATTTTGTTCTTGACACCCACAGGCATGGGGTGAGTTACCTTAGAACATGACATGATCTAAAGGACCAAGGTGAGAATCAACACCAAATCTATTACCTCTCTGTCGTGACTTCTAAAGAGTACGGGGACCCAAGAAAGCCCAGAAAAGCAATGAACATGGCCTACAGATAGGAAGCTTCATTTCTCTTCTATGCCCTGAACTTTCAGCAACCAGTATTATCCTATGTACCACTATCATCAGGTTTGAGCTGCCTGTCAATCAGCTCTTGCTATCAGTCTAGGCCTACTAATGAGACTTTGGTTGCTCCTTTGGCCCCTCCCAGAGGTATAAAACACCAATGGTGGAATTCCAGGCTTTGGGTCAGGTGGTGGGAAGATATACTACAAGATCTTGAATAATAATCATGCAGTAAAAATGCCACCATTCTTCCATTATGTGCTTGAGCACAAATCACTAACTGATCATACCATTGTCTTCTGTACAACTTAAATAAACACTGCCTCAGAACCATCCTCTGTCAGTGGATAAGCACTGGAATAAAAAATTATATCTATTTGCAACCCTGCTTATCCTTATCAGATCATACTAAGTAGGCAACCACCTGCTCCATGCATGCAAAATCCTGTGATTGAAAGCTGCAAGCAGTCTATAGGGGCTCATTCAGTGTATGATCTTCTATTTATACCAAGCACTCTCATGGAAAGAACCAGAAACTACAGCACTGAAAGGGTCCTTAAATATCATTTAGTGTAACTGAGGCACTTACATTGCTTGCACTGAGAAGTTTAGTGCTTGAGCTATAAAAAAAGGGGGGAAATGGTAAGCTATATAATTTCTATATTTGAGAAAAGAAACTGAGTTGTTTTGGAGAACAAAAGTTCTCCTGGAATTTCTAGAGGGGAAGGGGGTGGGGGGATGGGTTAGCCTGGTGATGGGTATTAAGGAGGACACATACTGAATGGAGCACTGGGTGTTATATGCAAACAATGAATCATGGAACACTACACCAAAAACTAATGATGTAATGTATGGTGATTAACATAACATAATAAAATAAAATTTTTAAAAAAAGGTTCTCCTGGATTAAATGGGAAGGGAATTTATGCAGGAAAAGGCTTACTGCATGCTTCTTCTGTTTTGACATTATGGTATGGTAAGAATCTTGATATGAATTATTTCCTTTCAACTTTGTAACAATCCTATAAGATAATAATTATTAATTTTATTTTGAAGATGATGAAATTAAATATTAGGGAGGTAAAGGATCCTGCCTGAGGTCAATAGCTAGTAAGTGATAGAGTCAAGATTTGATCAGTTTGATCAATTTGATTCTAAAGAACTTTTCCAACATACTATGTTGCCTTCCAATGTAACACAGAATGACGTAATGGAATTGTATTCCATTTATTCCACAAATATGTTGTGTCCTATGTGCCAGGCATGGTTCTGGCACTGTAAGGAACACGTAGATGGGGTTCTTGTACTCATGGAATTTATGGCCCAGAGGCCAAGGGGTTAAGGGGGACACTGGCAGTAGTCAAATTATTACTTAAAATGTTATTATCAATTATGGAAATATTAATAAAGGAAAATATGGGGAGCTTGAAAAGCATATCGAGCAGGGGTTTGATGTAGTCTGATAGGTTTGAGTTGAATCTGTAGTTGAAGAATGGTAGGGAGAGTGCTAAATCATCCCAAGCTAACAGAAGAGCTTTGCAAAAATCCTGTAATGAGAAGACCTGAAAAAAGTCCAATGTCAGGAGTACAGAACAGGAGGAGGGGAACAATTGATGAAGAAGACCCTGTAGGCCTCAATGAGGAGTTTAGATTTTATCTTATGAACAAAGGAAAACAGCAATTGGAGAATTTTAAGCAAAGGAGCAAATGTATATTTTGAAAATATATTTTTCCATTATGATATATGTCATATATGCAGAAAACTGCATAAAACTTACTTGTACAATTCAATGACTATTTATGAAGTGAAATGCATATAACCATCACCCAAGTCAATAAATTATACATTGCCAAAACCACAAAAATACTTTCATGTAACCTTCCTTGATTATAATCCATTCCCTTCTCCCAGTGGCAATTTACTAACTTGACTTTTGTGATATCCACGTCTTTTTTTTTTTTTTTGTAAAATTAAACTTCCCATTTTATGGTAATTGTAAATTCAGATGTCGTAAGAAATGATATAGAGATATCCCTGTACCAAGTTTCCCTCAATAATAGCAATTTGCAAGCCACAGTGTCACAACCAGGATATTCAAATTGATATGGTCAAGATACAAAACAGTTCTATCGCTAGAAGGATCCCTCCTGGTGCCCTTTTACGACCATACTTACCTCCTTGTCCCCCTGACCTACCCGTTCCTATACCCTGGCAACCACTAACCTGTTCTCTATGTTCTCCATTTCTATAATTTTTTCCATTTCAAGAATGTTATATAAATGGAATCATACAGTATTTGACTTTTTTGGAATAGCTATTTTCACTCAGCATAATTCCCTGGAGATTCACCCAAATTGCTGAGTGCATCAATAGTTTGTTCCTTTTTATTGGATTCCATGGTATGGATATAGCACAGTTTGCTTAACCATTCACCCATTGAAATATGAGTGGATTATTTCCAGTTGGGGGTTATTAATAATAAATTGATATAGACATATATATATATAGGTTTTTGTATAGGCAGAATTTTACATATTCTATTATATTCTATATATTCTAAGCTGCCTATATATATATATAGGTGGTTTATATATCTAGGTTTTATATGTAGGTTTTCTGTTTATGCACAGAAAACCTACATATATGTTTTTGTGTGAACATAGTTTTCATTTCTTTGGGATAAATGGCCACAAGTGCAATTTCTGCAATGTATGGTAAATACATGTTTAATTTTTTAAGATATTGCCAAACTCTTTTCCAGAGTAGTTGTATCATTTTCATTCTCACCAGAAATGCATGAATTAGCCAGTTTGTTCATATCCTTACCAGAATTTGGTGTTGCCACTGTTTAGTTAAATCATTCTGATGGATGCACAGTGATGTTTCATTGTGGTTTTAGTTTGCATTTTCTAAATGTCTGATTATATTGAACATCTTTTCATGTGCTTATTTGCCATCTGTATATCCTCTTCAGTGAAATACCACCTCATGTCTTTTGCCCATTTTCTAGTTGGATTGTTTGTTTACTGTTGAGCTTTGGGAGTTTGTTATGGATATTATTCTTTGTTGTATGTATATATAATCATTTGGGTTGATTGTATTGTTTAGTTTCTTTTCTGTTTAGTAGTCTATAAAGCTTTGAGAGTAGGGGTTGAAATCTACTACAGTAGTAAATTTGTCTATTCTTTTAGCTTTTTCATTTTTTTGCATCTTGTGTTCTGATGCACAGTTCTTTGATGTATATGCGTTTAGGAGTGTATGCCTTCCTAGTGGACTAATCCTTTTATCATTATCTAATGAACTTTTTTGTTTCTAGTCATTTTTTTATTCTGAACTATATTTTATCTTATATTGAAATACATATTCCTGTTTTCTAAATTAATGTTTGTATAGCATATCTTATCCTTCCTTTGGCTTTCAACTTAGCACTGTCACTGTATTTAAAATGAGTGTCTTATAGAAAGCATTTTGTTGGATCAGTTATTTTTTTCCTACTCTGTGAATCTCTCTTAATTATATTGGGGGCATTTACATTTAAGGTAATTATTGTTATGTTAGTGTGTCATTTTTTTTCCTGTTTGATTTTTCTGTTTCCTATTCTTCTGTTCTTTTCTTACATTCTTCTGGGTGATTTGAACATTTTTTTAGGATTCTATCTTCATCTATTTGTAGTGCTTTTTAGTATATTTCTTTGTATCGTTTTCTTAGTGTTTGCTGTAGATATTACAATACACCTACATAACTTATCTCAGCTTTCTGGTATTGCAGTTTAATTATTTTGATTTAAGTGCAGAAACCTTACTTTCTTTATGTCCCCTTACCCTCCCCACTTAAAAAATATAATTTGTTAAGTATTTCTTCTACATAAATTGGGCACTATATCAGATTTTATAACTTTTAGTTCACTTATCAAATACTGAGTAAGAAACTAATGAGAAGTAAGAGTCTATTATACTCATCCATATTTTCCCCCATTCCATTGTTCTTTCTTTTCTATGGTTTCAACCTTTCTTCCACTAGCATTTACTCTTTATTAAGAGAACTTCTTTTAGCTATTCTTTTAGGGTAGGTCTGCTGATGACAGATTCTCTCAATTTTCCTTTATTTGAGAATTTATTTTTCCTGCATCATGAAGTATAATTTAGGTAGATATAGAAATCTAGGTTGATAGTTCTTTTCTTTCAGTATTCAAAAAATGTATCCCATTGGAGGAGTGAGATGGTGGAGGAGTAGGAGACCTAAATTTTGTCTGGTCCCAGAAATTCAGCTAGATAGGGATCAAACCATTCTGAACACCTATGAACTCAACAGTAGATCAAAGAAAAGAATAGCAGCAACTCTCTGAACAGAAAAACAACCACTTTCTGGAAGGTAGGACGTGCGGAGAAGTGAATCCCAGGTGATATTCGGGAAGATAGATGGCAGGGGAGGGGGCCTCCATCAGGCACTACCAGCAAGTGATAGAGCAGCAGAGCACAAAATCAGAACTTTTAAGAAGTCTGCTCCACTGAGGGACGTCGCTCCAGTGGCTAAGCAAGGGGTGGAACCCTTGCTGGGACTGTGTGGTCTCAGGACCCTTGGGGTCAGAGAAAGACCAGGGGTGCCTGAGTGCAGCAGAACTCCCAGGTACCGGAGAGGGAAGCCAGCTGCAGAGATGGAGCCAAGGAGTGGGCTCTCAGCTCAGGGTTGCCATAAACTGTGATCCACTGCTCTTCCAGCAGGGACCCAACAAGTGGCAGATCCGGGGAGACCCCCCTTCATCCCCCAGGAGGAGCGGCACAGGAGCACACCACAGGGATCTGCTGGGTTTGGAGACTCCAAATGGGGTCGGGTGCCAGAGATAGAAATGCTTGGTCACAGGCTGGGTGAGCACAGAGTGCGGCCGGAGACCGGGGAGACAGGAGTGATTGACTGCTTTTCTCTGGGGGCTCACTGAGGAGTGGGGCCCGAGTTCTCGGCTCCTCTGGGGCAGAGATTGGGCGGCCACCATTTTCACGCTCATCCTCCAAAGCTGTGCAAAAAGCTTGCAGGGAACAAAAGCTCCCAAGAGCAAACCTGAGCAGATGCCTTAGCCCGGACCAGCAAAGGTGGGGCAATTCCATCTTTGGCAAAGACATTTGGGAACCACGGCAACAGGCCCCTCCCCCAGAAGATCAGCAAGAACAGCCAGCCAAGTCCAAGTTTACCGATCAATGCGAACAGCAGAACTCCAGCGCTAGGGGAATACTACACATATAATTCATGGCTTTTTTACCATGATTCTTTAGTCTTTCAAAGTTAATTTTTTTTAACTTTCTTTTTTTTAAATTTTTCTTTTTCCCTTTTTCAACCAACATCTTATCAATCCCTTTTTTAAAAAATCTTTTTTATTTTTCATTTTTAGAGTCATATTCTATCCCTTCATTGTAGTTAGCCTAATTTTTGGTGTATATATATAAGTTGTTCTCTCTTTAAAATACTGGGATACAGTTTCTTCTAACAGACCAAAATATACCCTAAATCTCTAATGTATGGCTTTGTTCTAGTCTCCTGCCTGATCACATTCTCTCCCTTTTTTAAAAAAAAAATCCTCTTCTTTCTTTTTTCAACCAACTTCTTATTTTATCAATTCCTTTTATAAAATCTTTTATAATTTTCATCTTTACAGTCATATTCCATCCCTTCATTCTATTAACCCTTATTTTTGTACATATATAAGTTTTTCTTTCTTTAAAATTTTGGGAGGCCCTTTCTTCTAACAGACCAAAATCTAGCATGTGGAACTGATCTATGCACCAGCCTGATCATATTTGATCATATTCTGTTTTTTTTGTTTCTATTTGTTTGTTTTTATCTTTTTCTTCTTTTTTTTCCTTTTCTCTTTCTTTCTTTTTCTTTTCCCCCAGTTTCAGGTCTCTTCTGATTTGCTTAGTGTATATTTTTCTGGGGATGTTGTTACCCTGTTAGCATTTTGTTCTCTCATTCATCTATTCTCCTCTGGCAAAATGATATGATGGAAAAATCACCTCAAATAAAAAAGAACAAGAGGCAGTACCGACTGCCAGGGACCTAATCAATATGGACATTAGTCAGATGTTGGAACTAGAGTTCAGAATGACAATTTTAAAGATACTAGCTGGGCTTGAAAAAAGCATGGAATATATTAGAGAAACCCTTTCTGGAGAAATAAAAGAACTAAAATCGAACCAAGTCAAAATAAAAAAGGCTATTAATGAGGTGCAATCAAAAATGGAGGCTCTAACTGCTAGGATAAATGAGGCAGAAGAGAGAATTAGTGATATAGAAGACCAAATGATGGAAAATAAAGAAGCTGAGAAAAAGAGAGATAAACAACTACTGGATCACGAGGGAAGAATTCGAGAGATAAGTGATACCATAAGATAAAACAATATTAGAATAATTGGGATCCCAGAAGAAGAAGAAAGAGAGAGAGGGGCAGAAGATATATTGGAGCAAATTATAGCAGAGAACTTCCCTAATTTGGGGAGGGAAACAGGCATCAAAATTCAGGAGGAACAGAGAACCCCCCTCAAAATCAATAAAAATAGGTCAATACGCCAACATCTAATAGTAAAACTTAGGAGTCTCAGAGACAAAGAGAAAATCCTGAAAGCAGCTTGGGAGAAGAGATCTGTAACCTACAATGGTAGAAACATTAGATTGGCAACAGACCTATCCACAAAAACCTGGCAGGCCAGAAAGGACTGGCAGGATATCTTCAGAGCACTAAATGAGAAAAATATGCAGCCAAGAATCCTATATCAGCTAGGCTGTCATTGAAAATAGAAGGAGAGATAAAAAGCTTCCAGGACAAACAAAAACTAAAGGAATTTGCAAACAGGAAACCAGCCCTACAAGAAATATTGAAAGGGGTCCTCTAAGCAAAGAGAGAGCCTAAAAGCAACATAGACCAGAAAGGAACACAGACAATATACAGTAACAGTCATCTTACAGGCAATACAATGGCACTAAATTCCTATCTTTCAATAGTTACCCTGAATGTAAGTGGGCTAAATGCCCCAATCAAAAGATACAGGCTATCAGATTGGATGAAAAAAACAAGACCCATTGATATGCTGTCTGCAAGAGACTCATTTTAGACCCAAAGACACCCCCGGATTGAAAGTGAGGGGGTGGAAAACCATTTACCATGCTAATGGACACCAAAAGAAAGCTGAGGTGGCAATCCTTATATCAGACAAATTAGATTTTAAACCAAAGACTGTAATAAGAGATGAGGAAGGACACTATATCGTACTTAAAGGGTCTATCCAACAAGAAGATTTAACAATTGTAAATATCTATGCCCCTAACATGGGAGCAGCCAATTATATAAGGCAATTAATAACAAAAGCAAAGAAACACATCAACAACAATACAATAATAGTGGGGGACTTTAACACACCCCTCACTGAAATGGACAGATCATCTAAGCAAAAGATCAACAAGGAAATAAAGACTTTAAATGACACATTGGACCAAATGAACTTCACAGATATATTCAGAACATTCCATCCCAAAGCAACAGAATACACATTCTTCTCTAGTTCCCATGGAACATTCTCCAGAATAGATCCCATCCTAGGTCATAAATCAGGTCTCAACTGGTACCAAAAGATTGGGATCATTCCCTGCATATTTTCAGACCACAGTGCTTTGGAACTAGAACTCAATCACAAGAGGAAAGTCGGAAAGAACTCAAATACGTGGAGGCTAAAGAGCATCCTATTAAAGAATGAATGGGTAAACCAGGAAATTAAAGAAGAATTAAGAAAATTCATGGAAACCAATGAAAATGAAAACACAACTGTTCAAAAACCTTGGGATGCAGCAAAGGCAGTCCTAAGAGGAAAGTATATAGCAATAGAAACCTTTCTCAAGAAACAAGAAAGGCCTCAAATACACAACCTAACACTACATCTAAAGGAGCTGGAGAAAGAACAGCAAATAAAGCCTAAACCCAGCAGGAGAAGAGAAATAATAAAGATCAGAGCAGAAATCAATGAAATAGAAACCAAAAGAAGAGTAGAACAGATCAATGAAACTAGGAGCTGGTTCTTTGAAAGAATTAACAAGATTGATAAACCCCTGGTCTGACTGATCAAAAAGAAAAGAGAAATGACCCAAATAAACAAAATCATGAATGAAAGAGGAGAGATCACAACTAACACCAAGGAAATACAAACAGTTATAAGAACATATTATGAGCAACTATATGCGAGCAAATTAGATAATCTGGAAGAAATGGATGCATTCCTAGGGATGTATCAACTACCAAAACTTTACCAGGAAGAAATAGAAAACCTGAACAAACCTATAACCACTAAGGAAATTGAAGCAGTAATCAGAAATCTCCCAAAAAACAAAAGCCCAGGGCCAGATGGCTTCCCAGGGGAGTTCTACCAAACATTTTTTTTTTAAAGATTTTATTTATTTATTTGACAGAGACAGAGATAGCGAGAGCAGGAACACAAACAGCGGGAGTGGGAGAGGGAGAAGCAGGCTTCCCCCCGAGCAGGGAGCCCAATGTGGGACTCGATCTCAGGACCCTGGGATCATGACCTGAGCCGAAGGCAGATGCTTAATGACTGAGCCACCCAGGTGCCCTCTACCAAACATTTAAAAGAAGAATTAGTACCTATCCTTCTGAAAATGTTCCAAAAAATAGAAATGGAAGGAAAACTTCCAAACTCGTTTTATGAAGCCACCATTACCTTGATCCCCAAACCAGACAAAGACCCCATCAAAAAGGAGAATTACAGACCAAAATCCTTGATGAACATGGATGCAAAACTTCTCACCAAAATACTAGCCAATAGGATACAACAGTACATGAAAAGGATTTTTCACCACAACCAAGTGGGATTTATCCCTGGGCTGCAAGTTTGGTTCAACATCTGCAAATCAATCCATGTGATACAATACATTAATAAAAGAAAGAACAAGAACCATATGATCCTCTCAATAGATGCAGAAAAAGCATTTGACAAAGTACAGCATCCTTTCTTGATCAAAACTCTTCAGAGTATAGGGATAAAGGGTACATACCTCAATATCATAAAAGCCACCTATGAAAAACCCACAGCAAATATCATTCTCAATGGGGAAAAACTGAGAGCTTTCCCCCTAAGGTCAGGAACATGGCAGGGATGTCCACTATCACCACTGCTATTCAACATAGTATTAGAAGTCCTAGCCTCAGCAATGAGACAACAAAAAGAAATAAAAGGCATCCGAAGTGGCAAAGAAGAAGTTAAAACTCTCACTCTTTGCAGATGATATGATACTTTATGTGGAAAACCCAAAGGACTCCACCCCAAAACTGCTAGAACTCATACAGGAATTCAGTAAAGTGGCAGGATATAAAATCAATGCACAGAAATCAGTGGCATTCCTATACACCAACAACAAGACAGAAGGAAGAGAAATTAAGGAGTCAATCCCATTGACAATTGCACCCAAAACCATAAGATACCTAGGAATAAATCTAACCAAAGAAGCAAAGATTCTGTACTCAGAAAACTATAAAATACTCATGAAAGAAATTGAGGAAGACACAAAGAATTGGGAAAACATTCCATGCTCATGGATTGGTAGAACAAATATTGTGAAGATGTCAATGCTACCTAGAGCAATCTACACATTCAATGCAATTCCCATCAAAATACCATCCACTTTTTTCAAAGAAATGGAACAAATAATCCTAAAATTTGTATGGGACCAGAAAAGACCCCAAATAGCCAGAAGAATGTTGAAAAAGAAAGGCAAACCTGGTCGCATCACAATTCTGGACTTCAAGCTCTATTACAAAGCTGTCATCATCAAGACAGTATGGTACTGGCACAAAAACAGACACATAGATCCATGGAACAGAATAGAGAGCCCAGAAATGGACCCTCAACTCTATGGTCAACTAATCTTCGACAAAGCAGGAAAGAATGTCCAATGGAAAAGACAGTCTCTTCAGCAAATGGTGTTGGGAAAATTGGACAGCCACATGCAGAAGAATGAAACTGGACCATTTCCTTACACCACACACAAAAATAGACTCCAAATGGTTGAAAGACCTCAATGTGAGACAAGAGTCCATCAAAATCTTAAAGGAGAACACAGGCAGCAACTCTTCGACCTCAGCCACAGCAACTTCTTCCTAGAAACATCGCCAAGGGCAAGGGAAGCAAGGGCAAAAATGAACTATTGGGACCTCATCAAGATAAGAAACTTTTGCACAACAAAAGAAACAGTCAACAAAACCAAAAGACAACCAATAGAATGGGAGAAGATATTTGCAAATATCAGATAAAGGGCTAGTATCCAAAATCTATAAAGAACTTCTCAAACTCAACACCCAAAGAACAAATGATCCAATCAAGAAATGGGCAGAAGACATGAACAGACATTTTTCCAAAGAAGACATCCAAATGGCCAAGAGACACATGAAAAAGTGCTCAACATCGCTCAGCATCAGGGAAATCCAAATCAAAACCTCAATGAGATAGCACCTCACACCAGTCAGAATGGCTAATGACAGATGTTGGCGGGGATGCGGAGAAAGAGGAACCCTCCTACACTGTTGGTGGGAATGCAAGCTGGTGCAGCCACTGTGGAAAATAGTATGGAGTTTCCTCAAAAAGTTGAAAATAGAGCTACCCTATGACCCAGCAATTGCACTACCTGGTGGTCTTCAGTTGGGGCTCTCCATCAGGAGGTCTAAGGTCCATCCTCCTATTGCTAATGCCTAGCTTCCTGCCTAACACTATTACTTTGTAGTATATCATGAAATCTGGGATTGTGATACCTCCAGCTTTGTTCTTTCTCAAGACTGCTTTGGCCTTTTGAGATCTTTTGTGGTTCCACACAAATTTCAGCATTATTTGTTCTAGTTCTGTGAACAAATGTTGTTGGTATTGTGACAGGCATTGCATTAAGTCGGTAGATTGCTTTGGGTAGTATGGCCGTTTTAACAATATTGGTTCTTCCAATCTATGAGCATGGAATATCTTTCCATTTGTTTGTTTCATCTTCAATTTCTTTCATCAATGTCTCCTAGTTTTCAGAGTACAGGTCTTTCACCTCCTTGGTTAAGTTTATTTCTAAGTATTTTATTATTTTGGTCTAATTGTAAATGGAATTTTTTTCTTAATTTCTCTTTCTGCTACTTCATTATTAGTGTAAAGGAATGCAACCAATTTCTTTTTTATTTTTTAAAAGATTTTATTTATTTATTTGAGAGAGAGAGAGAGAGCATGAGCAGGGGTAGGGGCAGAGGGTGAAACAGACTCCCTGCTGAGCAGGGAGCCTGATGCAGGGCTCAATCCCAGTACCCCGAGATCGTGACCTGAGCCCAAGGCAGCTGCTTAACCAACTGAGCCACCCAGGTGCCCCAGAAATGCAACCAATTTCTGTATATTAATTTTGTATCCTGTGACTTTACTGAATTCATTTATCAAGGAACCCTTGTGCACTGTTAATGGGAATGCAAATTGGGCAGCCAGTGTAGAAACAAGATGGAGGTTTCTCAAAACCTTAAAAATAGAGTAACCATACGATACAGTAATTCACTATTGGAATATTTGCCCAAAATAAGCAAAAACACTAATTTAAAGAGATATATGCTCCGCTATGTTTATTGCAGCATTATTTACAATAGTGAAGATATGGAAGCAGTCTGTGTCTGATCATAAAGGAAAGCATAAAGAAGTTGTGTGTGTGTGTATATATGTGTATATATATATATATATATATATATATATATATATATATATATATAATGAAATACTAGCCTTCAAAAAAAAAATGAGCTCTTTTTTTGCAACAACATGGATGGACCTAGAGGGCATAATGCTAAGTGAAATAAGTCAGAGAAAGACAAATACTATATGATTTTACTCATATTTGGAATTTAAAAAACAAAACAAATGAACAAACAAAGAAAAAAAGAGACAGACCAAAAAAAACAAAACAGACTCTAAATAGAAAGAACCACCTGGTGGTTGCCAGAAGAAGGTGGAGGGGGCATGGTGAAATAGATAAAAGGGTTCAAGAGTGCACTTATCCTGATGAACACTGAGTAATGTGTTGAGTTGTTGAATTATTATATTGCATATCTAAAACTAATAAAACAGTGTATATTAATTATACTTCAATAAAAATAAATAAATAAATAAAAGGGGCAAAAAGAAAAATAAAAGATCTTCCCAGGTACAAAGTTAAGCATGCGTTGGAAGGAGTGAGTAGAACATATTTTCAATGGCAATTTTATGGATGATATAGACATACCCATCTTATTTTAGATTGCTATTACAACAAAGGATGTGTTGGGGAAGTGCAACTAAGGAAAGACATTTCAGCAAGTGGAGGAGAAGGTGAAAGTTATGACTAAGAGTGTCCAGGAATTTGTGGCCCTGGGTTCCTAAATTATGAGCGCTGAGGTTCTTTAGCGTACCATAGTAAACAGGGACAATGTGGCATGTTTTAATTTTTTTGAGTGAAGCATCAAGTAGTACTTGATATCTATCAGACATCCTGCAAGCTACTAGCTTCAGGTAGTTTATAGTTTCAACATTATATTGTGCTATATTTCTTTTGATGGTGATGATAAGAATCAAGTACTGTGCGAAAATCCATATGGAACAGGAAATGAGGAAAGTGATGTCCAATCTGATTCAAAGATCTAAGAAGTTATGCACTGCATGAAGTGTGGCTATTTAAGATAAATTAAAATGATGTTTTACTGTTTATTAATATGTATATTAATATTTTTCTTTCTATTTATGTGTATTATTTTGTAATCAGATACTCAATTAAATCTAATTAAGTCTAATTACTAGTTGTAAGAACTTACTGAGTTGTTTGAACTTAACAGCTTAGTAAATGGAACTGTTAGATATTTCTTTTGGCTCAGAGATGTTCTAAAAAATTAATAACTTTTTTCACTAAGGTAAGGGTAACCAAGAAAGTTTGGGAACTTTTGGTATAACCTGATAAACCAAAAGAAGAGATGGGAAGGTGACCTAACTCCTTTCTCTCTTGCCCATCTCCCTGTTCTGTGATATAAGCTGCAAGAGAGCCTAGAGCTTTATTCCACTTTCTCCTTCCCTGTATCAAACTCCTTACTGCTTGGGGGTGCAGGAGGGAGCTTGGACAAGCATTTCTATACCTGACCTATCTGCAGAAGAAATACTGCTTTTGACTGGAACTCCAAGAATCTTATTATAGTCTCTCAATTGGGGGTGAATTTTTCATGGACCGTAATAAAGTAGCTTTATCTTCTCTATATTAGTAATAGTTTCTCATTTGAAGGAGATGTTATTTATATGTTCCTATTACCAATGGACAAAATGAACTCATCAACTTACATTTTGAGCTCATTTTATAAGAAAAAAATGCCCACAAAAGACAGATTACAGTCAGAAGAGGAATTGCTATGTAGTTAATTGATCTTATTCTTCACTGGCATGAGGAATTCTAAATGCTATGCTTAACACAGACAGATAGGTAGGTAGGTAGATAAGCAGATACATAGGTAGGTACATAGATAAAGGTAGAGATAAACATATATTTATAATTATGCCCAGATGAAAATATTAAACTTTTAAATATTCTCATTAAGAAGGGCAGAGAAAAACCTCAGAAGCTAGATAATAGAATGTTGGGGTGGTAGGGCATCTAGAGACCCTTTAGCCACATTACAGATGGGCACACCAAAAATTCAGATTCTGACAGAGTGGGCACAGCATCAGGGCCCAAGTCCTTGTTTGCTAAGGGAGCAAGCATATAACAAAAGTTTTAGAATTACCTTTCCTTTGTCACATGGTCTTGCTTTACATTGCTATCTTTAAGATCTCTTTATCGAAGTCTTAGAAAACAAAATGTTAACATATTATCTATTTTTAAAAATTAGAAAGTTTCCACTTAAGGAGAATATGTTCAGGAGGGGTTGCTATGCTTCTGGGAGATTCTGAGACCAAGAGAGTAAAAAGACTTTTCCAGGACACACAGGACTAGAACCTATGACTCCTGACCGAAAGGCCAAGGCTCTGTCCAGTCAGTCTTAGAGTCCTGTCCTTATGTCCCAGCATGATGGGTCGGGAAAGCTATGATCTGAACTTGTTTTCTGAATTTCTGTAGGCTGGGGAACTCCTTCAGTTGGGGCAGTTTGGCTCCTGCATCTGGTTTCAGGCCCAATGCCGAGCTTGCTGTGCTGGGAAACTTCCCCCACCTGTCTGCCGCGCTTGGTTCCCGTACCTAAGAGCTCAAGGGAAGGGACGAGTGAATCCCTTGGGGTGGCTGAGATTTGCAGCATCTGGGAGGCCTGTCGGAATGCTTGCTCCTAGCTGGCCCTGGAAGGAAATAAGAAAGGAAAGAGGAAGAAATGGGGGAGGGAGGTAAAGAGGCAGAGAGGCAAGGAGGTGGTTTCTCCAAATATCCCTCCCAGCAGGCACTGGCCAGGACCATTAGGCCCAGTGCTTGTGGCCTCAAGGAGGCAAGAATTTGAGGATTGTTTGCTGGCTGGGTTTTCTTCCCCCCTCCTTTTCCCCCTCCTTCTGCTCCTTGGGTTATGGTGACCTGAAATGTGTCTCACAGTGAATTCTGAGGCGGCAGTGTCTGAGAATAGCTCACGGAGCTGCAGCAGTCTCCCCCACCCTCTGAAAAGACAAACACGAGGAAAACTGTAGCACATTCTGCCTGCCCCACCCCTAAGTGATTTGGGGGGCTGAGCACTGGAGGTTGGGGGAATCATGACCTTGTGTTCCTTGATGTTATTTGATGTTGGTTTTGGCTGCATTCAGAGAATTAAAAAGCACATAAAAATGAAGCTAATAAAACTGCAGGAGTAGGGAATGGGCCAGGCACAGGTTGTGGGCTCCCAGAGCAGCTGTGGCCAAGCTTTCAGGCCTGGACGGCTCACCATCTTTTCAAGGTGCAGACTTGGGCCAGACCACAGCCAAATAGCAGAAATTAGTCGACTTTGGTGGCCTATCTTATTAAAAATCCTGATTAACTTTATACAGGGAAAATAATGAGGGGTATAAGATGTGCATCTTTAGGCTCACTTTCTGGCATCCATGGGTACAGGACCGAGGTTGCTTTCCTTCCAGGCAGCATTTACTCTATCCAGGCTGGAACAATCAGGGTGCTTCTGCCAGTCCTCCTACCAGAAGACTCTAGGCTAAGAATAAGGGTAAGAACTGGTCTTACCAGGGAGTAGTGGCATTGGGTTGTGAATAAGAAAGAAGGGGGGTCTGGTCTAGGCCAGGAAGGTACTGTATTCAGGAAGATGCTGAGAGGCTGAGAGAGCCATAGAGTGGCAATGAAAACAGCAGTCATCAGTACTTTTTCCCTGATTACCTGGTATGAGGCATGATAACCAAAAGAATGCCTAGTATGAGTGTGAGTGGAGGTCACTTACACATGTTTCCTCATCTCTACTATACATGGTGGCCTACATATATATAAAACAAGAAGAGGAATCTTTGCCACATAGACTTGATTGAGATAAAGGCAGAGGGTTAGGCTTTCCTAGAGATGTTCATAGCAGCAAGGGCATTGGATTTGGAGACAGAAAGCCAAAGTCCTAACTCTGTTGCTTCTTAACTACGTGATTTTGCATGAGTATATATATAATCTTCCTTTTGGCCTTAGTTTTCTCATCTGTAAAGTGGTTGTAAGACCTTTGCACCGAGTAAATGAGATAACAGATGTAATGTATTTGGCAGTGTATCTAGCATATGCTTAGCACTCAAAAAATTCTAGTCCCTGCTGCCCCCCTTCATTTACTAAAGTCTAGGATAGAAAGACAAGTGAGGAGGTTTGAAGCTATATATCCTCCCTAACATAATCATAAATGTTGGTACAAAGAATGGAAAGCTGGAGGCCTGGCAGAGCCCCACAGAAGATTGTTCCCATAGCTATTCTAATGGGTGAGAGTAGAAGCAGGGAAGTGGAAGGGAGGGAGAAAGGAACAGTGGAGGGATTTGAGCCAAGTGTTAGGAAACCTAAATGATTCAGAGAGGGACAACTCTCACCTGATTGAGATCAAGGACACTTTCTACTTCAGTGTAGGAAATTGTAAAGATGGGGAGTTGGTAATAGGTGACCTCTCAGCTGCATTGGGCATTCTTGTACCTGCCCTCTCCTCTCCACTTCCACTTAAAAATAGTCTACCTTTGATAATTTCCCCATTACCCTGTCATCCATCTTATCCTCAAACTGGCAAGGGTCACTAGACCCTTGCACCACTTGTCTAATGGAAGAGCCAGCTGGCCCATGGCCCAGACCACCCAGCAGCAAAGGGTAAGTGGTGCTATAATCTTGAGATTTACTGTGTCTGCCCTCTCATGGCCAGCAGGAGAGAGTCAGAGCTGCATTAAATTCACTTAGCACTTATTGAGAAACCTCAAGGATAACATAATGAAATTATGTTCAGTTTCCAGAAGGGGAAACTGAGGATCATAGAGATAAGGTGACACATCCATAGTCATCTGGTGATAATTCTGGCATGTCTGATTATGATGCAAATTTCTAGGGGAGTCTTAAAATAGAAGGCTCCATATGGAGATAAAAGGTGAGAAAATCTTCCCCATCCCTCTTCTCTCCTTCCCAAAGCCCTTATTCATAAACTCCTCTTTGACCAGAGTTTTGGTAGGTAAAGTCAGGGCCTCTTGTACCAAGAAGGACAAATTCTTGGTGGGGGGCGTGCCTGGGTGGCTCAGTCAATAAAGCATCCAACTCTTGATTTCGGCTCAGGTCATGATCTCAGAGTTGTGAGATCAAGCCCCGTGGTGGGCTCTGCACTGGACATGGAGCCTGCTTAAGATTCTCTGCTCCTTCTCCCCTCTCTCCCTCTCAAAAAAAAAAAAAAAAAAGCCAGATTCTCTCCTTGTGGTGACCCACATGTATTCACTCTGAAAGAGAATTTAAACCAAACTTCTGGCTATAAAGACAGTAAAGTCTGCTTTCTCATTTCCTCAGTCTTTAGTTCATTGTTGAGGACAGCTCACTCTTCCCCTTTCATCTTCAAAGAAACATGCTTCCTTCTGGGATGTTTGGATGCCAGCACTGGAGTTCTGAGTACAACTGCCCCCCCCCCTCCAAGGCAGCTCTTCCACCTCTGATTTGTACGCTATTCTCTCTAGTCCCCATGACCAGTGTTTCTCTCAATTCATGTCTTTCCCAGACACCTGCCCCACTCTATTTCATATTCTGTTCTCATCTCAATTCTGCTCTAACTAACATCGTCTTTCCCCCTAAGTTCACTTTTCAGCCTTTCTCACCGGAGTTCTCTCTCTAGTTTCCTTCTTGGGATCCCCAGTTTTCTATCCTCAGTTCTGTTGGTGTCAAAACATGTGTGTCCCTCTGCTTGTTGATTTCTCTTCCTTCTAGGCAACATTTACTCCTTATAGGCTGGTATGATCAGGGGGCTTCTGCCAGCCAACCCAGCAGGGGACTCTTGGCTAGGAATAAGGCTTAATAGCTCCATTATATTTGTACACTGAATATACTGAAATATTAAACTTGCATCCAAAAGGGCTCATTATACAAACAATCATGGGGGAAGAGGAAGCCTACTTCTGCTGTCCTGGGACACTGAAAACAGACAAAGCAGGGAGCTGGGTCCTGTGACTGACTCTCAGATCATGATGCAAGTGGGTGGATGGCAATTACTGCAGTAAGAGGTGTGTGTTGGAATTATTATGCTTCAAAATGAAATATTTGTATGACATTTTTCTCTCATTTCCAATAAAATTAAGAGCTTTGGGGTCTAAATGCTATAACCTTCAAAAGATACAGTCTGAGCACTGCAGTGTTTGTCTATGTACCAGAATAAAGCTTATAAATTAGAATCTGTCAGTCAGAGTTCCCCATGGAAAGGTTATGCTGTACCTGAAAAATGTGTACTACCTAATTAATTCCAGTCTGGATTGTGGCTGTAGAAGCAAGATAATGTGATGGGGGAGGAGACCAGGCTCAGGCTTTCATTTTAAAGCTAAACTCTGATTTCTTCATTACTCAGTTACAAGAATTCCAGAGGCCCTAAGACCTTGGTAACATGGGCTTAGTGGAGAGAAAATAGTCTGAGAGAAGACTATCCTGACTGCAATGTTAAGGCCCAGTAGATATAGGTAGCCCATCCAAAGCAGGACAAAGTAGGGAAGAATTGCAGCTACTTTACCACTCACTTGGTTAGTGATGTGAGATTTGGTTATGGGAGGAGTGAGAGGCACAAGAGTGGAACCTGCCCTTAGAGGAGGAAAGCTGAAGTGGGAGGTGACTATGAGCCCCAGGACTAGTGCTACATGAAACAGGATAACCAGGCAGGAAACCAAGCTTATGCACCGGACAAGCATGAGGTGAGGGAACAGAATACTGAAGCTTAAGGGGCTACATAGATGTTTATGTCTCACTCTTAACTCACCAAGTGTCATTCACTTAGCAGCAAAGAAGACTGGGGGAAGCAGTAGACACAATATAGTAACCCAATGCCAGGTACCAGGTCTGAGGAGTGTAACTTCTTTCCAGACTGCACGGACTGAAAGGTATAAAAATTCTAAGATTCTTTCCAACTTGATCAAGACAGGCTCAGGATCTATGGCAGGAAGAGGTCTGAGAAAGAGGTCAAGAGTGTGGCAAATTTGGGTTGGAAAATTGGGCAAGGGGAAAGCTAGGACTTAGAACCACCTGGATATTTTTCTCCCTTCCAGCTCCTTCTCACACCTACCCTCCACTTCTGCTCTCAATTGCAAGCTCTAGAGATAGGTGTTAATCATTCCCAGCCTGGTACAGTGATAATAGCATGAACTTTGGAACCAGAAACAAATCTTAATTCTACATCTTCCTAGTAAGCAATTTTAGTCCTGCCTTCTTTTCTTCCCTGAACCTCAATTTTCTGTTCAATTTCCTCATCTGTAAAATGGGAATAACATCCCCTTCTTTCTTTGCAAAGTTGTGTAGAATCAATAAAATTATGCATAATGAAATCAAGCATAATGTTACATACAATTGGTTGCTATATAAATACTTGTCGAATTGGAATACTTGAGGCAAATTTTGGATCTATTTGATGTACACATTGGCCTTAATACAATTCAAAACTAACTGCATTCTTTGACTTATTTCACTTAGCATTATGCTCTCTAGTTCCATCCATGTTTTTGTAAATGGCAAGATTTCTTCTTTTTTATGGCTGAATAATATTCCATTGTGTATATGTACCACATCTTCTTTATTCATTCCTTTGTCAATGGACACTTGGGCTGCTTCCATAATTTGGCTATTGTAAATAATGCTGCTATATTATGGAAGTGTGGAATGATTATATGGTCCCCCTGAAAATATTATTACACTGTATGTTAACTAACTGGAATTTAATACAAACTTAAAAAATAAATAATGCTGCTATAAACATAGGAGTGCACGTATCCCTTTGATTTAGTGTTTTTGTATTTTGGGGGTAAATACCCAGTAGCGGGATTACTGGATTGTAGGGTAGTTCTGTTTTTTTTTTTTTTCCATAGGATATCACTCATACGTGGAATTTAAGAAATATAAAAAGAAAACGAGGAAAGGGAAAACAAGAGAGAGAAAGAGAAACCAAGAAACAGACTCTTAGCTATAGAGAACAAACTGGTTATCAGAGTGGAGGTGGGTGGGGGGATGGGTAAAATAGGCAATGGGGATTAAGCAGGGCACTTACCATAATGGGCACTGGGTTGTTGAATCACTATATCGTATCCCTGAAACTAATATCACACTGTATGTTAACTATACTGGGATTTAAAATAAACTAAAATAATAATAATAAGAAAACCTAACTGCATTCTTTGCACTGTTTTGCACTGGCACCTAGCAGAAATTAGCCAGGGCTTAAAAGACAGGACCTAGTCTCCTAGTCTCCTAGGTCCAGCTGGTCCTAGCTCCAGCTCTGAGCTGAAGATTAGGGGAAGGGAGAGGGAGAAAGATTGAGATTTGAGAAAATGAAAGGAACTAAACTGGGAGAAAGGAATGGGGCAGTAGAAATGGGAAAGGACAAGAGCATCAAGAGAAGGGAAAGCAATAGAGAGAGAAAGAAAAGATGGATAGAAAGAATAAAGGAAGAAAGAGGAGGGTATGAGGCAGAAAGCAACGGAGAGAGGGGACAGAGATAGGAAGAAAAGAGAGACAGAAAAAATGAGAAAGATAAAGAAAATGAATGAGGGCTTGAAATCAACCAAATTAAGTTACCATTTGGGCACAGTTGCCATGTGACTCAGAAATTCCACTCTGAGTTATCCACCCAAAAGAAATGAAAACAGTTGTCCAGGCAAAATCTTGTGCATGAATGTTGATAGCAGTATTATTCATAATAGCTAAAACATATAAACAACCCAATTGTTCATCAACTGATGGATGGATAAACAAAATATAGTATGTCCATGCAATGGAATATTATTTAGCAATAAAAATAATGACATGCTGACACAGGCGACAACATGGATGAACCTTGAAGACATTAGGCTAAGTGAAAGAAGTCAGTCACAAAGGACAAATATAATTCCGTTTATATGGAATGTCCAGAATAGGCAAATCTGTGAAGACAGAAAGTAAATTAATGGTTGCCTAGGGCTGAAAGAAGTGGATATGGAGAGATTGGAGGGTGATAGTTAAGAGGTATGGGGTTTCCTTTTGGAGTAATTAAAGTGTTTTATAGTTGACTATTAATGGATGCACAACTCAGTAAATACTATAAAAGCTATGGAATTATACTCTTTAAATGAATGAAATGTGTGGTATGTGAATTATATCTCAATAAAGCTATTTAAAAAGGAAAACCAAAATCAGGCAACAGGCTGGATTTTTCCCAAGGGCTATAATTTTTCTGGCTACAGGCCTAGCACATGGACCATTTTCAAAAATGTTTAATATGTGCTTGAAAAGAATATGCATTCTCCAGTATTGGCATACAAAAATGTGTGTTTCTATATACTAACAATGAATTATATGAAAAAGAAATAAAGAAAATGATTCCATTTACAATAGCATCAAAAACAATAAAATACTTAGCAAGAAATTTAACCGAGGGAGTGAAAGATCTCTACATTAAAAACTATGAGACATTAGTGGAAGAAATTTAAGAAGACACAAATGAATGGAAAAGTATCTCATGTTCATGGGTTGGGAGAATTAGTGTTGTTAAAATGTCCATACTACCCAAAGCCATCTATAGATTCAATTCAATGCAATCCCTATCAAGATTTCAATAGCACTTTTTTTTTACAGAAGTAGAAAAAACAATCCTAAAACTTATATGAAATCACAAAAGACCAAAAATAGCCAAAGCAATCCTGAGAAAGAAGAACAATGCACACTTCTTGATTTCAAGCTATATTATAAAGCTATAGTAATCAAAACAGACAGTATTATACTGACATAAAAACAGACACATAGACCAATGGAACAGAATTGAGAGTGCAAAAATAAACCCATGCATATACAGTCGACTGATACTCGACAAAGGAGCCAAGAATACTTAATGGAGAAAAGACAGTCTCTTCAATAAATGGTGCTGGAATAATTAGATATTCACATGTAAAAGAATGAAACTAGACCACTGTCTTACACCACTCACAAAAATTAATGTGAAATGGATTAAAAACTTAAACATAAGACTAAAAACCATAAAACTCCTAGAAGAAAACATAAGGAAAAAGCTCCTTGACATTGTTTATGACAATGATATTTTAGATATGACACCTGAGGCACAAGCAACAAAATAAAAAATAAACAAATGGGACTATATCAAACTAAAAAGCTTTTGCACAGCAAAAGAAATGAGGAACAAAATGAAAAGGCAATTTATGGAATGAAAAAAATACTTTCAAACCATATATCTGATAGGGGGTTAATATTCAAAATGTAAAAAGAACTCATACAACTCCATAGCACCAAATAAACGAACAAAAACCAACCAACCCCCCCCAAATAATCCGTTAAAAATGGGCAAATGACCTGAATAGACATTTTTTTTTTCCAAAGATAATGTACAAATGTCCAACAGGTACATGAAAATGTGCTGAACTCCATTAATCATTAGTATTGTAAAAATAAATGCAAGTCAGAACTACAATGAGGTATCACCTCATTCTAACACCTGTTAGAATAGCCATCATCAAAGACAAGAGAAAACAAATGTTGATAATAATGCAGAGATAAGCGAACCCTTGTGTATTGTTGGTGGGGTTGTAAATTGGTACAGCCACTATCGAAAACAGTATGGGGGTTCTTCAAAAGATTTAAAAATTCAAAATAGAACTAACATATTATGATTGCACTACTGTAACTATATCTGAAGGAAACAAAAATGCTATGTTGAAGAGATATCTGCACCCCCATGTTCATAGCAGCATTATTTATAATACTTAAGGCATGGAAACAACCTAAGTGTCCACTAACAGATTAATGGATAAAATGATGTTGTATACTTACGTGTCTGTATTAGAATATTACTTACCCATAAAAAAGAAAGAGATCCTGCCATTTGTGACAAATGGATGGACCTTGAGGGCATTATGCTAAGTGAAATAAGTCAGACAGAGAAAGACAAATACTGTATGACCTCACTTATATGTGGAAACTAAAAACAAAACAAAAATCATAAAAAAAAAAAAATCAGATTTGTGGTTACCAGAGGTGGTGGGCAAGAGGTGGGGGAATAAGATGGAGGCATTCAAAAGGTACAAAATTCCAATTATAAGATAAATAAGTACTGGGGATGTAATGTACAACATAATCATTCTAGTTACCACTGTGGTATGGTATGTTTGAAAGTTGTTGAGAGTAGACATTAAGAGTTCTCATCACAAAGAAGAAAGCTTTTTTTTTTTCCTTTCTTTTTGTGATCTATACTTGATGATGGATATTAACTAAATTTACTGTGGAAATCATTTCACGGTATTTGAAAGTTGAGTCATTATGCTGTACATCGTATACAATGCTGTATGCTGATTGATTATATTTTAATAAAATGGGGAAAAATAAAACAACTGGACAAAAATAAAGTTAATGAGCATCTTTATCTTCTTCCTCAACAACTTAAGGACTTTGCTTTTTTTTTTTTTTTAACTCTAATGACCCTTTCTCAATATATAAGCTGTTGTCAAATTCTTTCTTCTTATATTCCCACACATTAGACATTATTTTTTAGTCAGTATAGTCAATGTAGTTTTAGATTTATTCACATGTTTAGCAATATCTTTGCTAACTATTGCCTCTTGCATCTCAGACCTTCCATCCAATGTCCTTTACCATTTATCTGAACTGTATCACTTAGAATTTCCTTCATTGAGCATCTGCTTAAAGATATCTTTAACTTGAAAGATAGTTCTGCCAGGTAGAAAATTCTCTCAGTACATCAAGGTTAATATTTGACTGTCTTCTATGCCATTATTATTATCAAGAAGTATAATTGGCTACCTTTGTAGATGATCTGTTTTGTTCCTGTTTTCCCCTCCTCACTGCCTACTTTTATTATATATTTTTTTCTTTGGCGTTCTGAAAAATCACTATGATGTATCTAGATTGGATTTATTTGTCTAGCTTGGGACTTGTCAGGACTCTAGGTCTTAGGAACAAATGTTTTTGAGAAATGGTGAAATGATTCTCAGCTATTGTGTTTTTGAATAATGCCTCTTTCCTAGTGCTCTGGAAGTCTAGTTAGATATATATTAGATCTGTTCTAATTTCCTTTTATTTATTTATTTATTTATTTATTTATTTATTTATTTATTTATTTATTTATTTAACAGAGAGAGACACAGCAAGAGAGGGAACACAAGCAGGGGGAGTGGGAGAGGGAGAAGCAGGCTTCCCGCCTAGCAGGGAGCCCGATGCAGGGCTCAATCCCAGGACCCTGGGATCATGACCTGAGCCAAAGGCAGATGCTTAACGACTGAGCCAGCCAGGCGCCCTACTGTTCTAATTTCCTATCTCTTAACCTCTCATATTCTCCATTTTATTGTCTTTCTGTGTTACATTATGGATAATTTGTTTGCCTATCTCTCGCTTTCCTAATTCTCTCTTCAGTTATATTTAATTCTACTATCTATGTTTTAGTTCTAGTGATTCTATTTTATTCTTTTTCACATTTTGAAAAATTTGGTTAGGTGGTTCTGTATAGTCTCTTGTTCCTGGCTTATATTTCAAGCATTTTATAAATCTCTTTAATCACTTAAATAAAATTAACTTTATATTTTATGTGTGATGATTTTACATTCTTTAGTTTGTGGGTCTGATTCTGATGCTTGTTGTTTCTGTGGGCTTTTCTCAGGGTATCTTGTTTTGTGTGTGTGTGTGTTTTGTAACTTTTGACTGTGAGATGCTCATTTTCTTTGGGCCATTATATATAGGAATTTTTGAGGCTTGGATGCATTCTTCCATAGAGGATTTGCCTTTGCCATCACCTGTGGGAACTGCTGATCTGAAATCCCAGCTTTTAGTTTTTCAGACCTCATACATATGCTGAATTATGACTACAAAAATCTATGAGGACCATCTATGGCTATAAATTCTCCTGAGAGATTTATTTTTCTTCTTCACCCAGTGCCAAGATCAAGCGAGGCAGGTTTTCTTGCTATCTCCTTCTGTGAGACAGATTAATTCTTTACTCTTACATTAAGCGTATAGCCCTTTAGAGTGCCAGCCTTATGTGGATGGCTGCATAATATTCCATTGTATATATACCACATCTTCTTTATCCATTCATCTGCCAATGGACATCTAGGCTCTTTCCGTAGTTTGGCTATTGTGAACATTGCTGCTATAAACATTGGGGTGCCCCTTCGGATGACTACATTTGTATCTTTGGGGTAAATACCCAGTAGTGCAATTGCTGGGTCATAGGGTAACTCTATTTTCAACTTTTTGAGGAACCTCCATACTGTTTTCCAGAGTGGCTGCACCAGCTTGCATTCCCACCAACAGTGTAGGCGGGTTCCCCTTTCTCCGCATCCCCGCCAACATCTGTCGTTTCCTGACTTAATTTTAGCCATTCTGACTGTTGTGAGGTGGTATGTCATTGAGGTTTTGATTTGTATTTCCCTGATGCTGAGTGATGTTGAGCACTTTTCCCTGTGTCTGTTGGCCATTTGGATGTCTTCTTTGCAGAAATGTCTATGCTCATAGATTCTCTGAACACTCAGTAAACTGCTGTAGCCCAGGTACCTCTAAGGAGAGATAGGGAGGGAGACCAAGAGACTTGCCAAGGTACTTGGGAGATAGTAGGGCTGGAGAAGATCATTTTTTCTCCCAACAGGACTGATCTGAAGTTTTGGGAGGAGGCAGTTCTGTGGAAATCATGGGCTCATGTATACCAGAAATCACTGTCACTCTTGGAGTAGTTGCTTGTAAAGACAATTCCATTATGATATAGTATCTTCTTTATTCCTATGTATAATGCTGTGTGATTTGAGTTCTTTGAGCCTCTTTGCAAAGACCTAGAAAATAAACCAACCTTTCCAAAAAAGAAGATACAGTGCAGAGATCAAAATCTTAGGCTTTGGCAACAAGCATACTTTAGCTTGAGTTCAGGCTTTATTACTTAGAAGTAACCTTGGGTCTGAGCCAGAAATCATGTTGGGTCAGAGCCTCAGGTTCTTCATCGATATAATGGGAGTAACTATGCTCAACTGATAGGGTTGATTTGAGGATTATGTAATTCTCAGTATAAGAAGTTTAGCTTTAGCAATTCTTGGCACATAGTAAGTGCTTAGTACATTCTATTATTATTCCCTGAGTCAATCTCTGTGTCACCCTCTATTGTATTCTTATATAATGTTTTAGTATAGCTTCCATCTCCCAAAACTAATTGTTACATTTTTGTTAAAAAAAATCCTTAATTATGTCAAGTGGTGTTCTATAATCAGTTGTGAGTTGTGGCAAAAAAGAAATTGTTGATAATACCTTAAACATTAAAGTTGGTGGATATTTTCTTAAAAAATATACACTAGGAGGTTCACATTTTTCCTTTCGATACTGTCAGTCTTACCTGTATTTGCTTTTGTAAGTGGGAGGGAAGGGCTGAGCAATAACTGTGTGTCAGCAATTGCATGGAACACTGGAAGCTCCCTTGAGAGTATGTCACATGCCGCCTTTAGCTTTCACATATGGCAGCTGAGAATGACCGGCCTACAGAAAAAGTTCCACTTCTTAACAGGATACATGGGCTTTTCATAATGAGCTCTAGCCCAGACTCATCTCTAGCACTTACTCCCCACTAGTTTTTTTTTTTTTTTTTAGATTTTATTTAAATTTAAGTTAGTTAACATATAGTGTATTATTAGTTTCAGGGGTAGAATTCATAAGTTGCATAGAACACCCAGTGCTCATTACATCAAGTGCCCTCCTTCATGCCCATCACCCAGTTACCCCATCCCCCGACCCGCTTCCCCTCTGGCAACTCTCAAGTTTGTTCTCTAGCGTTAAGAGTCTCTTGTGGTTTGCCTCCCTGTCTGTTTTTATCTTATTTCTCCTTACTAGTTCCTATTTGCTTTGTCAAAGCCATACTCTTTCCTGCCTCTTAGATATTTATCTATGCTGTCCCCTCTGCTTTGCTTCTCTGCTCAGCTACGTTTCCCTCCTGTGAAATTTCCTTTCACTGTTCAAGGCCTGAGTCTGGACATACTATCTTCTCTAGAAATGTGGAATGTCCACGGCATTTTTTTCCGAATTCCTGTTTTGATCAATCAGTGATGCCCCGTGCTCACAGAACACCAAGTTGGCTGACTTCCCACAGCCTGCATTACTCTTTAAAATGTTGCTACCACTCTCTGGGATGCCCTGTCTGCTATCTAGGAACCCTATGCCAGTGAGTGTCACCTCAGGAAGACAATGGTAGGTACAGGTGGGATAGTAGACAGCACATACTGTCACCACAGAGACATTTAGACACATTCTAAGAATTGCATCAGGTCCTAAAGTCTTTGATAGATTGGTCTACTCTGGGAAGCCTGAGACTGGAAATCAGGAGATTCAGTTTTTTTCAGTTTATACTTTCGGCCCTTAATTATTCAGGAACAGCCTTGCCAATTATTTACCATATAGAGCCTCAGTTCCCTTATCTGCAAAATGGGTTTGATCTCTGACCTTCCTGCCTCCACCGGATGTGGTGAGATTCAGAAGAGATCTTATGTTCTGGGAATTGAAATGCTGGCAAGGATTTCTACAGTTCCCCTTTAAACTTGGGGTAAAGGCACAAATTCTTTAGGGTGACACGTAGGCCCTCATTGGCTTTGCTTGCGCCTCCTCTCTACCCTCTTCTCTCACAGCTACACCCTTCTTCCAACTTTTCCCTCAGGCTAAACTATTCATAGTTTCCCTAACAAGGCTGCTGTCTCTTGACTGAGGAAGAATGCCTTTTTCTTTACCCTCAGCCCCATCTTGGGTCACAACCTAGACTGCTCTAAGAAGGATTCCGACTAGACCTTCCCACTACTCTATGAGAGGCATTCTTCTTCTGTACCTCAACAGAACCTTGAACTTCCCTCACCATAGTACCTATTACATTATATTACAATTGTCTGTGTTTTTTTCTGTCTCTCCCACTAATACTGGAAGCTCCATGAGGACAGAGACCATGTCTGTCTTGTTCCTGTGTGGGGTACATAATGGTTGCCCAAATAGTTTGTGAATAAATGAAAGAACAAATGAATGAGGGAATAATTGGATATTGAACCCCTGTGAAGAATCCTTGCAGGCTTTAGAGGTGGCGGGGCTCTTTCACAAGTTTCATATCCACTCTTACCACTATGTATAAGCACCAAAAGGCCTTACTTCCTTTGGGGACAAGTGTCACTGCCCAGGTGGCAGGTGATGTGCCTCTCACAGTTATCTGCTGCTCTGCTGGCCTATTTTCTGATCTGAGATTTGAAGTACCCAATGGCGATTGGGAGGGGTGGGGCTATTTGCAGAGTCTGGTTTAAGTCCACTTTCTTGGCACAGTCTTCCTGGTTGGCAGCCAGTCCAAGTTCCCCAAATGGCCTTCTCCTTGCTTGAAGTATCCTGGGGAAGTAGTTGAGGGAAGAATGGAAGTTGTGGTCTGAAGAAATGGTGGCAGGAGAATCTGAGAATGTGAATCATCTGCATCTGCCTGTTAACTAAGAAGCCTACATTGTCATACTTCAGTGTGCTTTTAAATGTTTCTCATTGCTTCTGCAGTTACTTCTCCAGCTTTGTCAATAACTCTCTCCTCCTCTCACCCCACCCCCGGCAGTGGCATGAAGAAAACCTCTTGGGGAGTGGATGGTAGGCGAAGTACGTGTTGTGGTTGGAATAGAGATTCTTGAACTGTGTACATGGGAAAAACAGATGAGAAGCAGAGGCTCTCACACCAGGGTTCTGAACCAATGTGCAAAGGGATGGTAAAGATTCTCAGGTGCCCTGTCACCCTAGCATTTTGCCTGCAGGCATATGAAGGGACTATAAGCTGGTGTTTTAGGGCTAGTCCATTGCCACAAGTCCTAATTCACTATATATATATATATATGTAATTTTTTTTTTTGGCCTGGATTCATGTGAAGAATGTTTGGGCTAGATGCTAAGACCCCTTCTATCTCTAAAAGGCAGCAATTATCGATCAAAAGTTAGCCTAATCTTGTCTGAGGGATGGATGTAAAGAGGTTGGGGGTGGATTTGATAAAAAGTCCCAGACTGGCCTGGCCTGAGGCATTTAATAGGCTATAAACTCATGAAAGCATGGACCGTGGCTTGCTTAACTCCTAAGTATCTCTGCTATTTATGAGTTCATCCAAATGGTAAACAAATTATTTCACTTTTGAGCCCTTTCCCATCAATCAAGGGGTTGACAGCATTGATAACACAGGACTCAATTGTTGTTTTGACCCTGTGCTCTCCAGGTATTCAGTAAATTTTTCTTGAGTACAAATATGGGGATTTTAGTTCCAAAACTACGCGTTCCAGGGATAATGAAACGCCCATTCCTTTCCCCTTTTATGTCATGATTAAGAAAGGCGTTACTGTAGTTTGCAATAAGCATGGTTTCCATATTGGAAGGGGCTTCCCATTTCGTCTAGTCTTATTCCACATCTTCAAATACACTCATTTTATAGATGAGAAAACTAAGATCTAGAAAAAGGCAGAGAGCTGCCCAGGACCATATAGCAAGTGAATCAGCAGGTCAGAATCCTAGCTATACACTAGCTGTATGACTATGAACAAGTCACACACTGGACTCTGGATTCCAGGCTCTTTTTAAAATCCACCAGATGTCATTGTCTCCCTGACCTCTGTGCTTTGCTACACCTTGGAAAATTTATGGTGGAAGCTAACTACCTTGTTACTTTAGGCAGGGACTGAGTGGTAAATAAAACCAAGTAGGGTGGCTGTTAGACCACTCTCTGTAGGTACAAGAGAAGAGAACTAAGCAATGGTGGTCAGAGGGGTCTTCTGGAGGCAGATTCTGACACACGTAACCCACAAACGTACGTATTCTCTATTATTTAGACACACACATCTCCCAAATCTCTTGTTTTCTTCTTCTCTCCGTCAAGCATTGTGTTCAGGAAAAATTTGAGAAATCCATCCACTCTGAGGGGGTCAATGATAAATACATCTCAACTTGGGATCCTTCTCAGGGGTTCTCACATTTTAACAGGGAATGAAGCAAGAGCATTTGTCTCACCAGCTGGGTCCCATACATTCTTATTGAATCTCTAGCCTGGCCCAGGAGAGAGGCATTGTGACAACCCCTGTTACAGGTGAGGACACTGAGGCACAGAGTGCTTTCATACTGTTCCTTAATGCATGTCACACCTCATTGATGGTCTGTATCTTTAGCTCAGAAATTCAACTTGGGATCTCATGTTGGTATCCAAACTGGGAAGAGACAGGAGGCCACTTTGCCCAAACCTTTAAAAACCTCAAAGAAAGCTGGTTCAGATTTTACTTGGGTGGCCAAGGACGGTATGGCTCTTGAAAAACAGTGAGAATGTGAACATGTGAACATGCCCATTCCTTATCTGAAGCTTGGCAAGAACTGGGCAGTGAAGCTCCCAATCATTTTATGTTCCCATAAGGATGAAGATGAGGGTAAACAGCTGGGTTTTGTGTGCCTTTCCCCTGTTTGACAAGCTCAGGGTTTTTGATGAGAAGTTGTAATGGGTCATCAGGGTCCATCTGTGCTTTCTTAGCCCAGACTCTTTGATATTTTGGTGGTCCCAGCTCAACCTATGCTAGGACCAACACAGGACAAATTTATAACCCCTGTGCAAAGATTTTTTAAAATATGTGAAAATCAACATAGCATAAAAGGCCACTGGGCATGATACCAACTCTTGACTTCAATAAAGACAGCCAATAAAAAAAGAGCTAATTAAAAAAACTCTGATGACATTCCCTGAAATTTTAGATGGTTTTATGTTTTAACAAATTAAGAGTGGTGATAAGAGGACATTAGCAGCTTTTCTCGAGTCTCTTTGTTAACAATAACTTGAGCCTGCAGCCACAACAGGGGCCACAGCCAAGTTTTAACCAGCAGACCAGCAAGCCAGTATTTTACACAATGGATGACATTTCTGAAAGCAGAGACAGAGACAAACCCAGAGTCACACATGTATTCCAACAAACAAGTTTCTGCCATTTTTAATTGTATTTAGAGCAACAAAAGATTCCAAGATTACAAAAAGAAGAACACAGCACTAGCGCTTGGGGCTGGTCCTGCTACCCAGTGGAGGCCAAGTGCCGCTGTAAGAACTGAAGCCCCATCAAAAGAACTTCCAAGCAAAATTAATGTTTTTTTTTTTTTTTTTTTAAATCTTTATATGATGCTTTCTTCTTTTTTCCCTCAACATTGAAAGTTAATTCTTACATCTGGTTACATTGTCTGCTCCTTCTTGCTGCCAAATTAATCTCAAGGACAGCACAAGAATGTCACATCTGAGGCACTCCCTAATCAACGTTCCAGTCTAGGGGAAAGCAGAAAGGTGTCACTGAATGGTGAGGGGACTCTTTTTTTTTTTTTTTTTTTTTTTAGCCTGGGTTATCCCAATGGTGGCTACTCTCAGCACCTGAGTGGCTTATGGAATAGGACAATCCCACAGGCACTTCACTGCAGGACAGTTAGCACCAAGGGCTAAGGATGGGAAAGACTGCAGGCCTGGCCTGCCTGCAATGCAGGGAACAGAGTCCCAAAAGGTAAAACAGCAGCCAGGGAGGGGGGCCACCAGAGAAGCAGCAACATTTTAGGAATTTCTTTCTGTTGGGATACATATGTGTTTCAGTCTTTGGTGGCCAGTGGAATCTGCAGCCATATGACAGACAGCCTCATGAATTAGTGCATGTGGAGACTGTTTTAGGCTACAGGGGCTACTCAGTCCATAGCTCCTCATTTAATTTTATAGAAGGCTAAGAGACAGGTGAGGTAAGGAAAGGGATCAGCACCCCCACTATACTGAATTGGGGTTGGTAACCAATCAATGCATATTATTTTTTGGCTTAATCGAATGGGGATAAATCAAAACTGCATCAAAGGCCATTTTTCCCTTTAAAAGTCTACCTGCCAAATTGAAATACTTATCACTAATTTCTGGGTGCAGGAACATTCCAAATTGTTACCTCAGCCTAAGCATCTGAAGAGGAGGAGTGACTAATGTGGAATTTTCTGCCTTCACCTAGAAATGGTTTAAGGTTGGGAGGCTCTGGGCAGCAGACCCCAGTGTCAATTTCTTAATTGAAGAAAAACATCCCTACCCAAGGGCAGAGATGGACCTGCATCTACAGAGATACAACTTCTAGTACACTGACAATTTTTTGACAGATAAAAACACATTTTCATTGTTGAAATCTTTACAGAACATATCCAAAACCAAAATTAGAGCACACAAGACACCCAGTAGCAAGAGCACCTCAATCGTAGGTGAGTGGATTGTGTAAAAGATGGAGCACTTGCTCCAGGTTCCCAAGTGCAGGAAACTGCCCTTTTCTCACAAGGATGGTGAAGAACAAAGAATGTTTCTCCTTCTTCCAACGCTCAGGTCCCATCAGGGGTCCATCGGTTAATCATTTGGGTGGGCCTTTGGCCCCAAGTCTGGGCCTTCTCTGTGGGAAATCCCAGTTGATTCCAATGAGTCTTCACCACCCTTTAAACATTCATCTGTCTTGGGCTAGTAAAGTGCAATACATCATGTACCCTATTCTTTTCCCCCTCTGCTCCTCTGTTAGGCCTGTGGGTAAGGCCCCAATAGAGGCAGAGATCTCTTCGTTATCTGATCAACCCACGTATCTTTTCCATTCTGAGAGAGCTTCCAAAATGTAACTGTAGCCTCTCTTACAAGTACAGGGTATCAGTTATGACCTGGAACCAAGTATAAAGGTGCAGAGAAAGATAAAGCTATCAGAACACATTATATCTATACATATATAATTCAATTTTGAAACATGGATACAAATACTCATTTACAATATATTTCAACCTTCTGCCTTAAACCCAAGAGAACTTTTTGTGCCGTCCAAAGTGGGCAGAAATGAGAATTTCTGCCTGCTGTCCCTCTAGTGCAAAATCGAGTCCTTTAAATGCTCCCCTTCTCATCAAGGGCTTCACATCTTCAGATACGCTAACACGGGCACTAGCAAACACAGTGGCCAAGACAGCTCCGTTTCCAACCATGCAACAATGGAGCTTTAAGAATTTGCTCAGCAACTACTAGAGAAAAGGAAAGCTAGTTTTGCTTATAAAATCACTTAGTGAAGGACCTATAAACCCAGTTTTTTCAAAATTATCTTCCACTTTTCTAAGCATTTATATTGTTGGGGGAAACACCCACCAAACTCTTACAAGTCAGTCAACAACAAAGTCCTGTGGTCTGTCTTTGGATAGTTGACCAAAGAGGCACTAATGCTTGTTCCCTCCCTGCTCTTAAATTTTGGTATCTTAGCAGATACAGTGTAATCTTTGGTTACATAATGTGATGCTTTCATCTGTCTTTAAAAAAAAACACACACACACACACAAAAACAAACTGCTTTCAAAGATTTTCAAAGAGATTAGTGGTGAGAAACAGACCTGCCTATAAAAGGCAACAGGGGTAGAAACTTCCTTTTACAAGAAAATGCACATGCTAAATGACTTATTTTGACCCTAAGTTTGGGATTGAATCCTGTGCTTAAGCATTCCTGGTTCCCATGACCCCTTACAGGAGGTTGAGCACAAGACCACTCTTTTGGCCCAGTGCCCTCTCACCTGGGCAACTGGCACAAGATAATTAGTAGTCAGCCTCTTGTCTCCCCAGAGCCATGCAGGCATAGTTACAGGGCTGTCTGGAGAGAGTCTCATGAGGCGCAACCCTGGCACAGGGATGGAACGGGGTAGACGGGAGTGGCTTGGGCTTTTGAGCCCTGCAGAATTATCAAGAGAGAAAAGAGGGCAAGGCCAAGTCTGTGCTGTGGCTAATGAAACAAACACTTAGAAGCTACTTGAAGCTCAAAGTTAGGTCATCTGTGTAGTGTTACTATCACGTGAATGATGAAACTACTTTCTCTTAAAGTGCAAATAGAATACTTCTTGCTACATAGGCCTATATGGATTTAGAAGTAGCGTATGGACAGAGAGGGACTCTAGCATCAGCACATTGTTTCGCAACCTGGAATCACCTCAGCAACTATCCAAAGGACAGGGCAAAGCATTTTTTTCTTCTTTTTTAGTGCCAGTGAACATACATAAAAATATGTGTATTACCGATTTTCTTTTTCAAAGATATATGACAGAATCCTTCAGAAAATTCCATTCTCATGAGAAAAATAATGAACTCTCCAAGAACGATACTGTCTGTGGCACAGGAAAGCTATAGAACAAAGAACCCAACCCCTGTTTCAGCTCAGAGGCCAAGCCTGGGAGAGCTGCTCAGTGACCAAGAGCTGAAACTGCCACACGACTCTTTTCTTTGGCCACAGAGTCTGCGGCTCTGGCGGCTGTCTCCCGTGTAGCACAGATGGGGTCTTGTCCCTGGTGCTCCTTCGTTTTCTCTTCCTCGCTCCATCCCCATCAAGCACTGCAAACCGCTTTAGAGACAGTTACCATGACTTGCCTGGTGAGTGATCCTCATCTTTCAGCTCACCAGGTCAGTGGATCGAGGTGGCCAAGGCTTCACGGGTGAGCCACAGTGTACCAACCACATCAACTGTTTGTACAGCAGAGCGCATGCCAAATGAGACTTCTGTCAGTTACACTGGCGAGCACATCAATGACCAAAAGAAAAAAAGAGAATCCCCCTTTTATCTGTAGGAGAACAAAGCCAAGCTAAAATCTCCTTCACTCACTGAAACCCCAGGGCGAAAACACTAGGCCTACAGCCTTGTTTAGGCCATTTTTCCCTAGTCTTGCCATTCAGAATTTCAGAGTAGTTTAGTTGTTGCTGTTTTTAATTTACACTGCTGTTTCACTGATTTTTGGCTTTTACAAATGCAAAACATATATATTCACAAAGACAAGAGTCACAATTGGGAAATCCATAAAGGTGAAAAATTTGGTAGTCAGAGAAATAAAAAGGAGAGCGTCTAGTATTTACAAGGAGAGATATTAGAATGATATAATCAAATCCATGTACCATAAAAGAGGAAAATAATTTTAAAACAGATGTAAAGGAGCTATTAAACTATAGCCTAGTGTAACTGAAAAGAGTGATGGATTTTTTTTTTGTTGTTGTTTAAAACAGCCAGAAGTAATCTCGTAAGCTTACATAAGCCAAATGATGTCCTAATGAAGAAAACCAGGATTTGTCTATCCTACCCCAGAAAGAGAACCTGTCAGTTTTAGTTTTGTTCAGCAGTCTTGGATTGGTATATCACCCATCTTAGGTTCCCCTGTCCCTTGTTATTTAAAGAAGCTGTTTTGCAAGTTCATTTGGCTATTAATATCAGCACAGAAATCAGGGGAGGAAACCCATGTAGATAATAGCGTGTCACTCAGAAACTCTTCTCAATAAGTAGAGTGAACCAACTGAAATGGGCAGCTTGGTAACTGGCCCCTGATTTGTTGAATTTAGCAGATGAATGTAAGACCTAACTGAGGAGGCAGTTGCCAAGACAAGAAAGTAGGAGGACATTGCCCCTGAACTCAGGATTGGGGGACAAAGTCAGCAAAAGAGAGGTGTGCCAAAGGACCATATGAAACCAGTGTCCCAAGAGCACACCCTGAGTTCATGGATGGCAGCCCATTGGAGCCACGCAAACCAGACCTTTCCAAAGGAGGTCATGGTTCTGTAGTATAAATGTTTCAGCCTCCCTCTGGCTGAGAGGCAGCAACAAAGGTGGGGGGTCTGAGTGAGTATGGCCGATGTCAGAGCCCAGAATAAGCAGCAGAGGAGGATGATGGGTAAACCGACCAGATGGTGCCCATCTGGCTTTAGATTTTGCCTTTGAAGACTTTAATTTAGTAGTCAGTCTCCTCTTAGTTTCTTCTCTCTTCTTCCCATGACTTCTGCAGGTGGATATGCTGGGGGGCAAGGACAGCATTTACAGGGTTTCTGGTTCTAGTGCCTTCATTCTTCTCACCCTGGTAATTGAGTTTTCTCTTTAACTGTGACCCGCATAGCCCCATTAGCTGCTCTGAAGGAAGAAGTAGGTATTTCTTCACTTGGTGGGAAGGTATCATCTCTAGGGGACAAGGGCAAGATGTCTGGCTTGTCCAGTCCCATCGATGCCTTCTTTCCGGTTTGTCTAAGGGCTCCAGAGATCTGATAGTTGATGAACGACATTTGGTAAGAAGCCTTTGAGCCTACTGGCATCAAGACTGCTGGCTTGCTAGCCTTCTTGGTGGTAGCAGCTCTTAGCAGAGAGTCTGTGAACATGCCATTTAGGACAAACCTCACCACCATGGCTGTAATACAATCTGGTGAAGTCCAGGCCCACAAAACACTGAAGGGAGGGTAAGAGGGAGCTTGCAGCCACATGGAGTCAGGCAGAAAACATCGGGGTCTTTTAAAGGTAAGGGCAGAGAGTGATCAAATCTTCAGTGCCCTAAGCAGGAAAACGACCAACCCATCGATTCATTTTCCTCTGACTCCAGCCCCAGCCTCTTCCCTGACCTACAAATGGGAAAGCAGACCTGGCTCTGGATAGGGCCTTCCAAAGGGTCAGATCTCTCCTTTCTTTCTTACTGGTCTGACTCTTCAGTGGAAGTGGCCAAGTTTTGGCTAAAGAGAACATTCAGTCCAAAGCTCTTAGAAAAGCTTACTGAAAGTCAATTTGAGGGTGGAGGCAGAGGGTGAGAGAGAAAAAGGATTGGCTGGAGGGGAGGCGTTCACATGCAGACACGTTTTCAAACAAGAAGCACATTTTCAGTACAATGAATTGCACTGCAGTTAAGCAGTCTAGCCGTCAGGGGCCAAGGCTGTGGGCAGGTACTGGTGATCCATCTGTCCTCTTTGTCCTCTCTTAAATCTGTCTCCCCCCTCCTAACTCATCTATGCGGTCATCCTGCCCTCTAATGGCAATAGCCATTGGCAGAAAATAAAGTCTCCCCAGGAGGCTGAACTTGGAAAAAAAAAAAAAAAAGCAGTGACTCCCCATGGGCTTGCAATTTTCACCTTATTCTAGTCACTGTTGGCCTGGTTGGGGGAATTCTGTTTTTCTATTTTTTTAAGCGGAAAAAACCCTACAGGATTTTTGGTTTTAGGAGGGTTGTTTGTTTTGTTTTTGTTTTTCCAGATACTCAGCTCTCTAAACTTCCCGTGGCATTAGGTGAGTAAACTTTTGTGTGGCTGGCACACAGTGCAGTGCTATAAACAAGCACAACTTGACACTGAGCCACATGAGGATCATCACAGATTTAAAGAAATACAACACCATTCAAAGCACAGATAAGAGCCATGGCAGGGAGCAGAGTCTGAAAGTGCCATGGGAGGGTCAGATAGGAAGGGAAAAAAGAGAAAGGAGGGAAAGGGGGGGGTAGTGCAGCAAATAGAACTCAGGAACATCTTCATGACAGACTGTACATCAAAAGAGGAAATTCCCCAAGGCACTGCAGGGAAGTAGTGCAGAGTTATAACAAGCAGAAGATATCTGAAAAGGGGAGTGGAGTGGGGTGAGAAAATGGGGGCTTCCAAAGCTTCACTGCGTGTGGAAATAGATGGGCTTGACTTTCCCAGAAAGAATCTTGGGCACTTGCACAGAGATGATTTCTGCCATCATTTCTGGAAAGTCCACGCTCACCATGTGGGACTTGATTAGCAGGTCAAAAGTGAACTGATGCAGCTCTCGCGCAATCTGTAGGGGGAGCAATGAGAGGGAGAAAACAGGCTTGACCAGGAGTTGGCTTCCGTCAGGCTCTTCCCCCCACCTTTGATTTCTTCCTCCTTCCCTGTCCTTGGTCCTCCCTGTGGATGTGTGCATGTTCGCACACATGTACACTAAATGGTCTCCAGGGAGTTACTGAGGGATCCCAAGAGATCCCTTACACCATTGCAAGCTCTCTGACTCAGGACCTTGTGTTCCTCTTCCCCAGCACATGCACGTGAATGCACACACACACCCACACACCCACACCCCCCCCACACACACATTCTCTTCCTGCCTCTTTCACACACACACACATGATTGAAGGGAGAGGGGAAAAACATTCAGGTCTGTTTTGTCTGCCTGGAGAACTTATCTGCTCTAAGCCCTTTCCCTGAGTCCCAACTGCTCTGTTCTCAACTCCTCCACCTCTTTCACAACATCCAGGGGCAATGTGACCTGTGTTCCTTTCTTCTCCATTGCATTTTCTTCCTGGACCACACTCAAAGCCAGAGGTGGTGCCGGATCCTAGAGGAGCATATGATCACTTAGCTCTATCAACTTGCTTCTCCCTGACGAAGCACCCTCCATCATTTGCTTACAGGTTGCACAGAGTCCAGGAGCTTGGTGAGCTGGTAGAAGCGCCTCGAGCAGGATGTGGGATTTTTTCTCTTGCAAGCAATGATACGATCAAGTTCCTTGATGTAGTTCATTCGAAGTTCATCAAAGAATTTTTGATTTTTCAGCCCATCCACTGGAACTGATGTGGGATGAAGACAGAATGGGGAGGGGAAACATGCCCACAAAGGAGCATTAGACAAAGCATCAAGTTTTCTGACCACAAACTTGACCCCCACCCCCACAGGGAGGGAACCATCTACTTGGTTTCCTGTCAGTTGAAGTCTGTATGCCTGGGTCCTTCAGTCTGCCAGGAAGTTCTAGACAAAAGGCTAGTTGGACCCAATCTGAAGGGCATCGAGTAAACAAAATTTACTGAGCCTTTCCTTTTTCTAGTCTTCTCATCTACACATTTCTTAGAACCTGTGGTTTTATGTTGTCACTGTCCAGCTCTGATTTAGACAATTAAAATATATAGCTTCGAATATCAAATTTGACCTCCTTTTTCCCTCACGGAGGCTAAGATAACATTCTGCTTAGAAGAGACATTAAAGAAACATTACTTGGCTGCCTAATAAACCCTATCTGAGTTGCTCACACAGACCTCCTATTATTGGCAGAAGAGGAAATTCCTTCCAGAGGCAATTCCTTCTGCTCTGCAATAAATATAAGGTGGTCTGTGCCTGTTTCTATGATAGAAGCTATGGAAAAATTCAGAGACCTGCTATAGCCAGCTCCAAAAGCCTTGTTCCAAAGAGAGACTGGAGGTAGCTGGGGATCTAACAGAGGTTGAGTTCTAGCAAAGAAAACAGTCTGAGCCATGAAATTCATACCTGGTAGAAAAAAAGGATGCTAAAGGGAGAGTGGAGGAGGGAGGGTGAACGAAGAAGGGAAATGCCTAGGGGCTGGCTTCTCCCTGATAAATATTTAATGGAAAAAGTAGCTCCCCTCTGAGCCCCTATTGACCCCAGGGGCATTTTTGTCTTTCCAGGCACTTACTAATGCTGAATAGCAGCAGTGCCTTCATGCACAAAAATTCTTGGGGGGTGATCTGAAGCCATCCAAATTCTTGAGAGAGGTGCCTCATTCGGACACACTGGCTGTACATCCGGGACTTGTGCATGCGGTACCTGCAGAGGAGACGGACGGAGAAAGGAAAGGAGTAAGGGAAGGCTTAACAATAAGCTCAGAGAGAATGTCTTTGGTTGCCCTGCCCTGCCCAGGTTCTCCAAGAAGAGCTCGTTGTTTCTCTTGCTGGTGCTTCATTGACAAGGAACAAGGTTCTTCTTCTTCTTTTTTTTCCCCCCAAATCCTGACATCCTGGTAACTACTCATCTTCCCTGGTCAGGATAGGGGTTAGCACATGGAATTTCCAGGTCCCCGTGCCCCTCCTGCTTCCTGAGGCAGAGACAGGAAAGCCTAACCAAATCAACACCATGGGCCAGGCTCATTTGTCTCCCTGACTACAGTTCTAATATCCCAGCTACAGCCAGAGCCAGAACCTGCCTCCCAGGCATCCCAACATGGAGTATTTCTAGGAGTTATGCTTTAGAAATCAACTCCTAACATAAGGACACCAGGATTTCCAAGTGACCACAGTAATTTATCCTGTCAATTCCCCTGTCTCTTGGCATAAATACCATTTCTTTTGCTAGAAATTTTGTCACTTAAAAAAAAAATCCAGGGAAGAAGATTCCCCACTGTCCCTTCACAAAGCGAGTTCCAATACTTATCAAATCAGCCAGGAAGTGTTTCCAAATGTCCAATCTAAATGTACCTTGAAGGGGAGCCTACTCCCTCATATAATGGTGGTTCCTTATCACAGTTCGGGAGTTGTAAACACATGTGAGCTGTTTTCACTATAGTGACTTGTCAACAGATCATCACATTATCGCCTATAAATTATATAGGGAAGTGGCCAAGGCTTGAACAGTTTCTAAGGGGTGAACAACCTCTCTGTTTTATGAGTGGCCATGGCAAGCGCAAGCCTCTAGGAAGATGCACCATCTTCCTGCTATTTGGTTTTCCTGGTTTTCAGCACTTCAGAAATCATGTGTGTGTGTGTGTGAGAGAGAGAGAGAGAGAGAGAGAGAGAGAAACTGATTTTGTATCTTGTGGAGAAAGGAAAGGGCATTTAACACCCACTTAAGTGGTGAAGAAAAAGACCAAGATTAGGCTTGATGTTTGTGGTTTGACATTTTGGTCCCCAAACCACTAGCCTTGTCCATGGACTAAGCAGGCCTGGTACTGGTTGGGTGGAAGCCCAGCACCCTATCTCTGAAAGATCTTGGCTGCCCTAGAGAAAAAGGGAAGGGGGGCAGATGGTGTATTCAATTCAGGCTGGAGACCAGCTAGAAAGAGGAAGTGTTTAGACAGTATCACAAGTCAACTGACCAAAGCAGTGTTGCTCCAAGGTCTTTCACCCTAGAGAATTTTTGAGTAAGATCTGCTGACCCTTGGACCTGATCTGGCTCCAGGCTCTACTGTACTTCCAAGCCTCTGCTGATGATAACGCTGCAGTCTTTTTACCATTTGAAATCATGGTCCTGATGTGGAGGATTGATGTAACACTGCTGCAAGTCCCAGGGACAGAGAAATGTGGGGAAAAAAAAGAAGAAAAAAGGGAAGGCACGGGAAGGAATTCAGAGGGGAAGGGAACAAGAAGGAGAAAGGACAAAAAGAGTAGGGAGAGAGTTAATGGGAAGGAAAGGGAGAAGAGAGTGGAAGGCAGAAGACAAGGGGCAGGAATGGAATTCAGGAAGAGGGCAGAGATAGGTGAGAATAAGAGAGAGTGGTAACAGAAGAGATGAAAATTGGAAAACACTGAGCTCAGTGCTTGGCACATAGTAAGTGTTCAATAAATGACATGTAGGAAGGTGCCATTCTAATACTATTCACCATTCTACAGATGAGAAGACTGAGGTTCAGAGAAATTAGGTGATTTAGTCAAGGTCACACAGCTGGGGTCCAAGCCCATAACCCTCACAACATGTGTTCTCCACAAAGAGGGGAGGAGGAGAGAAGAAAGCAGGGCTGATGACAGGGCTTGGTGTCAGAGAGATCAGGAAATGGGCTGGCTCATAGTCCCTCTCTCTCTCTTTTTGGGCTTCAGTCTCCATATTAATATCTTGAGGAGGCTGGCAAAAATTAGTGGCTGGTACTGGAGTGTACTACCTCCCTAGTGGATGCCAGATATATGTGGGGGAAGTGTGGCCTGTTACAGTGACAGAGATCCTATTGGTATTTAGTGGGCTGGTGCCAGGCATGTTAAACATAAACATATTCCAATATGCAAGAATACCCTACACAATGCCAAATTATTCCTCTGTAAATGTCACCAGCATCCCTGTTGAGAAACATTGGTTTAGATGTTTCTAGGGACTCTAAGAGCTCTCACATGGTGGTTCCTACAAGAGGAAGGGGGGTGCTGTTGTTTCAGGAGCGCTGGGGCTTGATGGGTCTAGGACCCTGCCCGTGCTGGGAGTCCCATTGTGCCTTCTGAAGAGCTACATGGGAGTGGGCCAGAAAGCTGAGAAGGAGTGCCTCATTACTTCCACGGAGGCAGAAAAGGGAATGAGGATTTAGAAAACACCAATTATCATCTTGCAAAGATTCAAGGGTCTTAGGGCTCTGGATGGGGAGGGTGGTGCAGGTGCCCAGAGTGTTAATTCAATCACTGGAGGGCAGCAGGAGAGTAAGGGTGATACACAGGAGAGGGCTTTTAAAGGCCTGTCCCAGAAGATGGCATCTTAAGTAACTCTTTGGAGATCTTGAAACCATAAAGCAGGTTGTGCCAAAAGCCCAATGGTTATTCTTAGCTCCTGGCTACCAGGGTTAGCTGGGTTGGAAGAGGGCAGCTGGGGATACTCATTTTCCCCCATATGGCCTTGCTGTACTGGAAGGAACCAGTAGCCTGTACATTTTATTTTAAGGCTCTTCTGGGTTAGAGGGCTGGAGGGGAAGGAAGGTCAATTCCTGCCCTATCCAAAAGGATTCTCTGTGGTGAGACTAGCTCAAGGTCCTTGGGGAGATTTTTTTGGCCAGCTCCAGTCACATGCTATCGGGGGACCTCGAACAACAGACAGAGAGAAGATTATCACTATTAGGGAAAGAGGATCAGAAAGGTCCTTCTTTTTTATTTCTTGCCTATCATGGGCCAGGCATTTCACATCCATTAGCTCCCATTTTAGTCATCATAACAAACCATTTAAGAAAGTTATATTTTATTAACAGACAGGGAAATTGAAGGTCACAGAAGTCAAGTCTTGCCCAAAGACAGTGATTCAGGAAATTATAGAACAGAGATTTTAGTTGAGGTAAGTGTAATTCCAAAGTCTGAGCCCTTGGCCAAATTCATGAAGGATAAATAGAGCTGGTGGGCAGGACAAGGATTAATTAAATCTGTTTTTAGTTTTTATTTTTATTTATTATTTTTAAAAAATATTATTTTATTTAAATGCAGTTAATTAACATATAGTGTATTATTAATTTCAAAGGTAGAGTTTAGTGATTCATCAGTTGCATATAACACCCAGTGCTCATTCCACCATGTGCCCTCCTTAATGCCCATCACCCAGTTACCCTCATCCCCTACCCCACTTCCCTCCAGCAACCCTCAGTTTGTTCCTGTAGTTAAGAGTCTCTTATGGTTTGTCTTCCTCTCTGACTTCATCTTATTTTATTTTTCCCTCCCTTCCCCTATGATCCTCTGTTTTGTATACTGAATTCCATGCATGAGTGAAATCATATGATAACTGTCTTTCTCTAATTGACTTATTTTGGTTAGCATAATACCTTTTAGTTCCATCCATGCACTACTTGCAAATGGTAAGATTTCATTCTTCTTGATGGCTGAGTAATATTCCATTACACACACACACACACACACACACGCCACATCTTCTTTATCCATTCATCTGTCGATAGACATATGGGCTATTTCTTTTAAGATGTATTATTTATTTGAGAGAGAGACAGAGAGCACAAGTGGGGGTAGGGGCAGAGAGAGAGGGGAAGCAGACTCCTTGCTGAGCGTGGAGCCCAATGTGGGGCTGGCTAGGTCTCATGACCCTGAGATCATGACCTGAGCCAAAACCAAGAGTTGGACGCTTAACCAACTGAGCCACTCAGGCGCCACTTAAACCTGTTTTTAAAGAGAAGAGAAGTGGCTGGGCCAACGTCACATGGCCAGAGAGTGGTAGAACTGCTCCTCCCTGTCATTTACCACCATGAGGCAGTATAAGAGCTGAGAGTTATACAGACATACTTTGAATTCTGTCACCATCATGCCTTGGGTGAGCCACTTTATTTTGCTGAGCCTACTTTTACTCATGCATTAAAAAATATTACCTATAAAAAGGGGAAATCTCATTATCCTGAGGGCTCAATGAGAAAGTATCTAGACTTAGGAAGTATCTAGTATAGTCCTGGCACAGCAGAGCTGCTCGACAAATGGTGACTGGCAGTAGCCCTCAGTGGTAGCAAGGGGACCACAGGAACTTCAGCTCTCACAGCTAGTCTTTTTGCCCATTCCCTGTGTTGCTCAGAGTGAAGGAGAGGGATCTTGACATGAGGTGGAGAAAATCTACAGGACAGGTCAGAAACATGGCCAAAATACTAGGTCTTGGGTGGGAAAGGAATGGCTCCACACCAACCACCATCCCCCTCCACCGCCATTGCTTTCCACCAGGTGGCCTTTCGGCAGGGCAAAGGCACCTCAGGTTGGGGAGGCTGGCTGGAGCCTCTACTGCCTCACCTACAGGTCAAATGGGCTACCCCCTCCCCCACTGTTACTCCCATTATCATCATCACCGCTGACCAGGTCTGGCCAGGATGTTATGTTTATGTGAGTTCTGGGCCCACGGGGACTTACTCATTGAAAACCAGGTCAGGGGCGAAGTAGAGCATCCTGGAGTTGACATTGGTGAAGGACCGCCAGCCCATGGCAAACACCATAAGTCCCATCCAGGAGTACTGAATGACTGCCATCTGGTCATCCACGTGCAAGTTGCGGAAGCCTGAAGATGGGGCAGAGGCAGTGGTCAGACTGAGCGTTGATGGGCTGAATGAAGTCCCAGCCCTCTACTGGGCGGAGAACCTCTGGCACTCAGGCAGCTCCTGAGGAGCCCCAGGGACCATTAATGCTGAGGAGCAGGGGAAGAACAAACTATATGGTGGGGATAATATTCTTTGCTCTCCCTACTTCACTAAGCTACTCAAATGAGATGATGATGGAGGCCAAAAATGGTACTGTCATTTGGAAGAGAATAATAACCTAACACTGGCTGCTTACAATGGATGAACTCTTGTATGTTACTTACATTAACTCATTTAATCTTCACAGCAATCCAATAAAGTAGGTACTATTAGTAAGCCCATTCCATGAATCAGTAAACATGCATGACAGAAAGGTTAAAAACTTGTCCAAGATCATAAGGCTAGTAATTGGCAGACCACGTTCCAAAGCCAAGCGGCCTGACTCCAAAGCCTGTGCTCTTGCTTACTATGCTTTTCTGAAGATGCAGCGTAATAATCACTTCTCCTGTGTGAACAGCACTTTTCACTTTACAAAGATCTTTTCTAGCTATAATCTTAATTGTCCCTTCGAACAACCCTGGGAAATGGATATTATTACATATCGGCATACATTGGAATGCCTTTGATAGCCACTGCCTTCTCTACACCACCTTCAGGCTCCCTCTTTTTTCTCTGATCCTCTTTTGGACTCTCACTTCCTGTCCATTATTTTCTACTCAGCAAGTAACCTGGCTCTGCTAGTTTCCTACTCTGCCATTCCTGCCCTATTGCCATTATTCTACACAAACAAGTGCTTTATGGCCTGCCTCCTTAGACTGATTTCTTGCCACTTCTCATAATTTAGGTTCCAGTTATTCTAAAATGTTTAGTTTGCTGAACACACCATACTTTCTTATGCCTCTGCATCTCTGCTCTCTCTGCACAGGCAGTTGCCTTCGCCTAGAATGCATTCCTCCCGCCCCAGGCTTTCCATCTGATAAATATCTACTCATCTTTCAAGTCTTCACTGAAAAGCTACTTCCTCTGTGAAGCCTTTTCCAACTCATCTAAGCAGAAGACTTAATGATTCTTCTTTTACCTTCTTACTGAATTTTGTGTAGCCCTACAAATTACAGCACTCATTACACAGTACTGGAATTTACTTACGTACCCTTATGTACACTTATGTACACATCTGTCTCCTCCACAAGACTTGTCGATTCCTGAAGACAGGAACCATCCCTTTTTTTCATCTTTTCCTCCCTAGTACATAGCACAGTTCAGATATTTGAGTACACGCCTTTGAAATATTAATTTAATATTTATTATATGTATTAATTTGATAGTAATTAAATGGAATAAGGACCCCCATTTTTTTTTCATTTTACAAAATGGGAATTAGATGATCTCCAAATTATCTCCCTTAGTCTGAGAGAACGGAGGCTCCTAGATGCTACTTCCACAATACCACACAGGTAGGACAGATGTAGCTATACACTTCTGGAAGTTTTGAGACAGTTGGATGTTTAGAGAATCACCTCAGGGCTCATCTCCTACCAGTACCCTATTTCTCTTTTCCCCAAAAGAGCCAGAATTATCTGTTTGTATTGCTATACATCATTAGGAATGCTTCCATGAATTTAGATAAAGCTTCTAACTTTCCTGTTGATCACCTAATTTAAGTCTCACAATAACCCTGGAGGGTAGACAATGTGACACTCATTTTGCCAACAAAGATTCTGAGGGCCAGACAAGTTAACCGACTTCCCCAAGGTCGTATAGTCTTTATGTGGCTGAACTGGGACTAGAACTTAGGTGTTCTAATTCTCTACTTCAGTGCTTTTCCCACTCTACTGCTGAAGGACACAGCCCAAGAACTACCAAGTGTGAGTGTTTCTTAACCATAGGCCCAGGTCTGAAGTCTACACTGTCTAGACACATTATTGTGCTTGGTTGGTCCTTGCCCACACAAAAACCCCATTTCGCTTTTCTTTTCTTTTAGGTCCAAAGCCTACCAGACATCAGGGACTGTAGAGTCCCCATATCACCACCTCTGCAGCTCAATGGACTGGCTGCAATCTTAGCTCCCAGGCCTGTGCCTCCCATCTTCACTGTAGTGATATGCTGACAGACTAGCTGAAGTCTCAGACCCCAGAGTATTTCCTGCCAGAAGTCATTCTGTAGCACAGAACTCCTGGTACTGACTCTTCCTAGTAGGACACAAAAAGCAGGGACCAAGCATGGAACACCTCTTGGGGAAAGGGCCTGGGAGCTTGAACCCTGAACCTCTGCAGTGGAAGCAAGGAAAGACTTGACTGCTTAGTTTGTGAATATGAGGGTGCCGAGGGGGAATGAGGATTAAACTATACAAGTACCAAGGAAGCTGTCAATACTGATGCTTTTTTCCTTCCTCGAGATGCCAGAGAACTAACAAAGAAGAGAAAAAAGGGAAAGCTTAGTTTGGCTGTAGTACTAATTGTAATAATACTAATGGTCCTGAGTGAGACTTGCTCAATCCTAATTACTGTGTCCACATCAACAACACAGCAGGCTAATTTTCCTATAGGTCTAATATGATCACAATACCTAACTCTGTTTTTTAATGCCCAGCCTTTGAAGTTGCCTGCCCAGCTAGCATGACTATTAAGTAAGGGATGACTTGAGCAAACAGTAGCTCCAGCCTACAGGTTTCCTTCAGCACACCTTCACTTAACACCTATTTGCCACTGTGTTAGGCTACTCTGGAGAAATAGAGAGGAGTCACTGTCAGGTTCTGAAACACACCAAACAGGTTAGGGAGCAGAGAAAGTTTCACTGAGATTCTGTTTTCTCGATAAAATTCAATCATATTTGCTTAGCAATCTGCAGTGGAAACCTGTAGTCCCCTATCTAGTCTGGGAGGACGTGTCCAAAGAAAGGCCAGCTGGGAAATCTTTAGTGCTATAGTGCATCTGACAGCTAAGGTCTTCACATAAGATAAAGCATCCCTGGGACCCAGGCATGAGCTTCTAAAGCAAGGCTGGTGGCAGCTTAAATTGACTTTGGTGAAAGCAGTGGCTTGGCATTCCCGCCTCATAATAATGACCCATCATTTACACAGCATCTACTGTGGTTTCAGCTACTGTGCTAGGTCCTCTTTCGACATGATCTCAATGTTACTAACAATTAGCAAGTCAGTGACTGTTGTACCCCCTCTACAAATGAGAAACCAGAAGCACATGCAAACATGTGATTTGCTCAAAGTCACACAGCTAGTGTTTAGCTGAGATTCCAAACCAGAAGCAACTGATGATAAATGTACTTGTATACAACCTACTCACCCACCCTCAATTGACAGTTGTTACATGTTAATGTCCAGGTACTATACTAGGTGATTTACATATATCATCACCATCACAGAAAACTTATAACAAAATTTATTGGAGTAGATGCCTAGCACAGTGGCTCGCACAGGACAGGAACTCAATCTGCTGGATGAGCAAATAACTTGAACTAGCAGGTAATTACTGATGATATGAATAACAGTTCTTATGAGTGTGGCAATTGGCTTTCTTTCGAAGCTGTCACTTTAAATGACTCAGGATTGGAAATCATCTCCTTGGATGAGCTAGATGGTGAACTGACACTGACTTGCAGACTTGTTAACGTAAAGAGACGGCTTCCCATTCTGGAGGTTGAGCTGAACAAAGCCAGTGACTGCCGGTCATACAAATTCTGCCATAATGATTTGCACTAGGTTATTGTTAAGACCACCAAATTAGAAATCAGACAATGTAAGCCCAAATTCTGGCTCCATTTGTTAAATGACCAAATGGAACAAGTTAGTTAACCTCTCTGAGCCTTGTCATTTGAAATGGAAGTAATAGCTCCTCTGAATAACAGGACTGCTGTGAGGATTAAGTGTAATCACATCTTTGAAAAGGTTCTCTATCCCATAAAATAGGATAATTTAAGTGGTTGGCAACAACTAGGAAAGATTAAGCTGATTCTCTGTTATACACGACATCAAGACATCCAGCCGAATAAGTAATAAAAATTCAAGCAACTTTCTCTTTTATTCTTTTTTGTATTTTTTTTTCCCCTTTGTGAACCCTCTGTTTTGTCACAGTGCATACACAACCAGAGTCCTCAGGCTTTCTTCCCAGTGATCTTACTGGCTAGTCGACCTCAGCTTCTCAAACGAGGAAGGTGTTAGGATGGTCTGGTGGCTATGGCTGGGCCTTGTGAGTTAGAAAGACAGAGGCTTGATAGCCAACATACAATGTCTTCGAAGGCAACAAGATCATATTATGACCCAAGTGGGCTTGGATGAGGTTTTGGCCCCTCACTGTAAATCCCAGGGCTCCAGAACTACAGGGATACCACACAGACACATCCCACAGTAGAGTGGGATGAGGAGGGGATTTGGAATCAGGAGGGGACCTGGGCTCAAGTTCCGGCCCTGCTACTTTCAGACTGTGTAACTGTAGGCCAAGCACCTGACTTCTTAGAGCTTTAGTGGCTTTATCTGTTAAATGGGAAAAAGAATCCCTGCTTTATAGGACTGTTAGGAAGATGAAATCAGGTAATACAAAGGAAACTGCTGTGTTCACTATAAATTTCCTTCCGAATGGCAGTTTTTCTTAGAAGGCAGGTTAATCTTTGACTCCATAACAGGTTTAGGTTGTTGATGTTTCAAAACAATCTTTGAGTCATAGAACTTTAGTATTAAGACAACCCTTAAAGAATTTATGCTTCACTTGTTTCCAAACTGTGTTCCTTGGAGCCCTAAGATTCTGCAAGAGTGACTTGAGGCTTCTCTCAGGGTGGTGAGGGAGAGGCACTGGCTTTAAATCAACCAGCTCCACTTGGATCTGTATACAATGCTTTTAAGAAGTAGAGTTGGGCTGATAAAGGAAAGGTTGGGAATCCTTGGACAGAGGAGCTCTGAGGCTTCTTCAACCTCTAATATGTTAATAATCAGACCTGTTCAAACATCAGATGGCCTAGGGAGAGAGTGAGTTCCCCATCACTGGTGGTAACCAAGCAGAAGTTAGACAAACACTTTGTATTTCTTTCATTATCACCTAATATTACCTCCTACTATAATTCCTAGGGCAGTTTAAAGAGCACTAAGTGTTCCTTGAAGCACAATTTGACAACCATCCATTTAGTCCAAACTACTCCTCACACAGCATAGATGAAGAAACTGAGACCCAGAAAGGGAAGGGATCACACAACGAGTTACCAGCAGAGCTAAGACTAGAACCTAAGTATTCTGACGCCCAACTCTTTCTTTCCACCATACCGTATTATAAGAGTTCCCATGGTTTGCCTCCTGCGGGTAATACTGAAGACAGTCAGGCTCAAGACAATCTCTGCGGGTAAGCCGGTGTGTGCACATGTACAAGAGTGTCTTAAGGCATATAAGGGTATGTCCATATGATCTGTGATTATGGGGAAATTTGCTATGTCTGTAGGTTGAACATGCAAACGTGACCGCTGTGTGCTGACGTGAGGAACATGGGATACTCTATAATGCTGCTCTTCTCCTTGATTTAGGAGTTTCCTTATTTTTCAAGTGGGAATTATACCAATCTCTACCCTCCATAGGGCTATGATGAGGACTGCATGAGTTAAGACATGGTGCTGGCCCACAGGAGCAATTCATTAAATATGATCTCCCTTATCCCATGCCCCCTCTTCCCATTTCCTTACCAGGCAAGGCCTTGGCCCACTTGACCACATGTACAAGCTGTCTTTCGCCCAACTCATTAAGGCTAGAGAGCAAGGCTGCAAAGGAGTCAGGTTGGTTGTTGTCATGTCCAGCACACACCACGCCTGGCTCGATGGCTTCAAGGACATTCAGAAAGATGGGCTGACACTCATAGCCTTCAATGTGTGACACCGTCAGCTTCTGGGGTGGCTCCTCAGTGGGGCTGGTGGCATTGGAAGCCTCCCCTTCCTCTTGTAGTTTCAGATTACCAAGTTTCTTCAGCTTCCGGGCTATAGGGAAGGAAAGGAAACCTTGGATTTATTATCGACGACAAAAACACACCAACTCAGCTACCCCGTTAGAAAAGTTGCCTAAGCTAAGATACTAGGGATATTCATTCTGCCTGGTCACAGAATCTAAACTCCTTAAGGACAAGTGCTCAGTTTAAACACTGGTTGAATGAGTGAGTTATCATTTCAAATCCCTACTAAACCCATACCTTCATATCTTGCTTTCTCTTCAATCCCACCCTGGATTTAATAAATGGGAATTTTCTGGTGTTACAGCGTTTTCTACTGAACACTATACAGCCTCAGATATTGTCAGACATTATGCCCATAGTTGAACATACACTGTAACACACATAGTGAGTTTTTTTCTTTAGCAAAGGGCAGATTGAGGAACTAAAGGGCTGAAATCCCCAGTATTATCAAAGGAGTAACAGAATATCCCTGACTCTATCAGTCTGTGAAATGGGACCCATTCTGAGAAGCAGCCTTTAGAAAGGATGATAGAAACAGCTTCTTTTGAAACAACAATAATCCCAAACTTGAGCCTTAAGAAACATCCTCTACCCCCCGCCCGCCCCGCCCTGCACCGTGCTTGCACACACACAGTTTAGAGGTACTTGGGCATCCTGATATTTACTAGTGTTCATATTGGCAGAAATAGAAATAACTGGGGAGGTCATAACTTTGAGGCCTAGCAAAGGCAGTTGCACCGGAGAGAACCCTAAACCACTTTATCTCTAATCCCTTCAAAGTAATAATAAATAAAAAATAAAACAAAGAGATAAGTTGATTGCTCAATTTAAATGGATAAATGCAACAAAACCTGTTGCTGATATGTTTCTGGATCCTATAGAAAAAGATACTTATCTGGAACTGACTTTCAGCTCTAATTAGAAAAATAAGTCCTGCAAACTCCAGTCATAGTGCAACTCAGTAAGTCAACGCAAGAATGGATCACATGTTTAGATCAACAACCAGGAGAGAGAAGGAGAAAATGGTGAGGTTGGTGGTGTAAGAGAAGTACAGAGTACTCAGAGTACTCTGGAAAATCAGCCCAGAGTGCAAGATGACATTGTCCAGCAGCCATTTCTGCAGGGCTTGGACAGTCAGTGATAAGGAGATATGCACACACACAGTCAACTCCCACCTCCCACCTTCCACCAAGGGCACAGGATGGAAGGTATGGGCCCATCTTCTCCCAGATTTAGAGGCCTGGCCTCCAAAATGTCTTGGCATCTGGTGAACCCATGGCTGACATGACTTCTTGTAGGCAGCTCCACAGACTGGCCATGCCTACTGGGTCTGTTCCTTTGGTACAGTTTCTAGAGGGAGACCCCATCTTTCTCATCACTAGCAGTTTCTGGCCTTGAGCTCAGGAGCTGACAGACCACATGGTCCCCCATTCCAACCTGAAAGAGGACAGAGATGTAATTAGCCCTCTGCCTGAGGGCTAACTAAGAAAAATGAGGGTGACTATTTTTTCAGGGTCTTCTACATGCCTCAGTCTATGAACACATTACATCATTTAACTCCACAATGATTTTAGGAGATTAGGAATATTTCCTATCCCTGTTTTACAAGTGAATAAACTCAGGAAACACAGCTATCAAAGAAAGAGAACCCTGGGGCACCTGGGTGGCTCAGTCGGTTAAACACCTATCTGCCTTCAGCTCAGGTCATGATCCCAGGGTCCTGGGATAGAGCCCCCCTTTTACTTCTCCCTCTGCCGGCCAGTCCCCCTGCTTGTGTTTTCTCTCGCTCTCTGTCAAATAAATAGAGTCTTTTTAAAAAAAGAAAGAAAGAGAACCCAATAATCTGAACCTGGTCTGCTGACTACAAAGGTTATGTTCTTTCTACTATATATAACATGCTGCCTCCTCAAGGTCTCTGAAGCTCCGAACCCTACTTCTAGCCGAACAGTGGAGTTGAGGAGTGGGGCTGGGGTTATATCCTCCCAGATTTCCATCCTCACCCTTGACTCCAAACTTCAGGAACTAGCATCAAATCCAGAACACAAGAGGCAGGAAACTATGAAAATACTCTAGTCACGTGCCCAAAGTAAAACCAGGCTTGGAGCACTGTAGTGGCCTAAAAATTCACAGCATGACAAAGTAGGAAGGGCCTTTAGAAATCATCTCATCCAAAGGCCACAGATTCGATATACCTTCAGAGTCTACACAGGTAATGCAGTGGTATGTGTGTGTGTGCGCGTGCATGCGTGTGTAGGGGAATGGGAGGCACTCTGGTGAACTGGAGTAAACGACTACTGGCCGTCCTGCCCTTGCCATGCACATGCATGTGGACACCCACATACACAAAACCCTAGAAGGCATTCATGTAATATTTAAAAAATTTTCCTGGAACTCATCTGTATTCCAAAGTTAAATTCAGTCCTTAGCTACCATTTTGGGACTTTTGACCTTAATCCAACATTTCGCGTCAAAGCTGGGGAGGCTGAAGCCGGAAAGAGTGAGGTCACCTAGTGGTAGAGCTAAGACTAAAACCCGGGCTTTTATTCCTAATCCAGAGTTCCCTGTGCCACATTGGCTCTCCTTTTGGCTAACCCGATTCTACTCTATCACAGCACTTACCTCTCTGAGCTCCTTCTAGGTATGCCCTGTCCAACACAGTAGCGGCTCTCCACATGTGGCTACTTAAATTGAAATTAATTAAAATTAAAGAAAATGAAAATAGAATTCCTTAGTCTCACTAGCCACATTTCAAGTGCTCAACAATACAGATATAGAATATTTCCATCATCTCAGAAAGTTCTATGGAATAATGCTGTGAACTTAGACTGTTCTCTGGGGCAGCTGTCTCATTTGTTATGCCCTACTCATGCTATTGATAAAGAAGAAAATAATCTAAATAAATTTTATACAGATGAATCCTTGGGCTTTTCTCAAAGGTATGGGGACAAAGCAATTGGTGCTGGTGCAATCAGTGAGGTACACTCTGTCACCTCGACTCTCCCACCAATGACTCAGATCTCAGTGGGGTGATGACTCGTGGACCTAAGCAAACTCATTATAGGCAAGATCAATATGTGCAGAGACTGTGGGGAGAGTCCATCAACATGAAATAATTCCCCTTTTCTGCACAGTGCTCATGAGAACTTGGCTGGTATTTTCACATCCTCCTCCTCTAGACTTATATGGTATCTGCTTGAGGAAAAGAAGCTGCATTCCCACTTGCGTCTAGGACCTGGGTAATGTGCTGTCCCTGCAGCCACAGTGGCCCAAGCTGCACCAGGTGTTCTGGCCTCTCTGCCTGAAGAGGGTGACTGTACTGGACATAATTGAAATCAGATTCCATTCATTCTGCCAGGGGATCCTCTGTTCTCTTTCTGCAGCAGAGGCCAGCATGTTGCTAGACGACTTGGAATGCTGGACAATGAGGCTTGCTAGTCTCAGCTGTTACTCAATGCCCAAGGCCTTGTTTTCTTCCATGAAGGCCACCCCCACAGCCCTCCTTCCTCCTGCACCTGAGCCCCGGAGTCAGCTCTAACTCTTTCATGTGAGGTACAGGCCTGCCAGCCCCCGCTATAGGAGAGACCCATTGGTTTACTTACACTGAGAAGCCAGGAGAAAAGGGACAGTAAAGGTGGATAATCTAACAGTGTTTTAGTTGCTTTGCATCTCTTCCCCGTCTTTCAGTCTCAGATCAGTGACAACAAAAGGGCACTGGCAAGTTACTTCCTTGTCCCTACCAGCTCTTTAAGGGATTGGAGCACCTGACATGATGTCTGGATCCTGCTGCCTGGATCCTTTGGAGAACTCACTTTTCAGCCTGGTGGCATTAGACCCCTGTGAGGGCTCTCTATAGCACCAGAGACAGATTTTTCAATTCAGTTTCCATGGCCCATCCCCAAGGAGAGGTAGATGCGATTTATATGTAGCTTCTGTAGCCACTGTGACCTTTAGGTACTGTTCCAGCCTCATTCCTTGCCGCCTCAAGATAGAGGCCTTCTCATCCCTGGGTAGGGAAGAGGCAGGTGAGGTGAAGTTCCACAAGTTTTAGAAAACTTGGATCACTCTCCCTAAGGTCAAGGATATTTCTCTTCTCCATAAACTTTGGAGCACAAAAGAATCACTTTCTGTTGTAGGTGGACTTCTGAGATGGCACCCAAGCGTCCTAATCCCTGGTTGCTCACAATCTTCTTCCAGTTATTTAGTCAAACACTAATCTACCTGTGGTTGTGGAAGGGCTGGATAGATGTAATTAAGGTCATAATTCAACTGAATTTTAAGGCTGGTTATCCTCGACAGGCCTGGCCTAATCAGATGAAGCCTTAAAAGGGACAAAGCTCTTTCTGGAAAGACATCTGTGGAGTCCAGGGAATTCAACATAAGGAAGATTCTCTGTTGCTGGCTTTGAAGGTGGAGGGATCAATACGCCAAGAAACGAGAACAGCCTCTAGGAGCTGAGAGCAGCCTCTGGACGGCAGCCAGAAAGGAAATGGGAACCTTAATCCTACAAATGCAAGGAACTGAATCCTGTCATAATCACATGAACTTGGATGAGAACCCTGAGCTCCAGATTAAAATGCAGGCTGGCCAACACCTTGATTTCATACTTGTGAAACTCTGAGCTGAGAACAGCCTGTCAGGCTGTGTCAGACTTTTGACTTATAGAACTGTGAACTGATAAATAGGTACTGTTTGAAGCTGCTAAGTTTGTGGTCATTTGTTATGCAGCAATAAAAAACTAATACACTTTCCTTACAGAAGTGTGGTATAGGGCAAGATAATAGGCTTCAGAGTCAGACGATCTTGAGTTCAAATCCCAGCTCTGGCAATTACTAGCTTTGTAAGTTCGAACTCCTTGCTCTCTCAGCTTTTCTGAGATTCAGTTTCCTCATTTGTAAAATGGGGGTACCACCACCTAGTTCTTAGGACACTTATGAGAACTGAATGAGAGAGAATGCCTGGCCCATAATGAGCCCTCCGAAATGACTCCTTTACTCTCCGTTCATTTCTAAAGAGCTGGGAGTGAATGGTCTGCGGGCGACCTAACTCAGGCACGGGGAAGAAGGAACACAGCAGGATTAAAAGAACCAGATATAGCAGAGAAGGGAAGAGTAACACATTATAAAATGAAAAACAGCAACGGAGTTTCTTCTGCACATAACTGCTTGTAAGACTGAAGTCAGATCTTAAGTGTAATTCTAAATGCTAAGGCAACATGAAGACATGTTCAGTGCAGGGCTGCAAATTCTTTGTGAAAGCCAGACTAGGCCATACTCATATGCGTGTATTTGAGTATGTGTGGGTGTGTAGCTGCTTCTATCTTATGGTGCTTAAATAAAGGGGTCATGAACTCAAATATCTTCACTAGTCAGGCAGATATGTAAATGAGTAAAAGAGCCTAGTGCACAAAAATAGGGTAGGCTGGGGAAAGTGAAAGTAATTGATGCCCTGCCTAGGGGCGGTCTATGTCAATTTTCTAAACAAAGACTGCGCTGGGCAAACAGAATTTTGTAAGTGAATATCGGCCTGGGGAAAGCCAGTGTGTGGCCTCTGGCTTCCATCACGCCAGCCATCTTTTCATCCACTGGGGCTGCAGTCTGAGGATCTCCCTGTACAACTTTAGGCTTAGAAGATCAGATGAACACTGGATTCCGATTCAGGGGAGCTCACTATATGACCTTGAGCACATCCTTTTCCTCCTTTTGCACTTGGTTTTCTCATATATGTATAAAAGGCAATAGTTAAGAGCAGAGCATTTGGATCCAGACCATCTGTCGTAAGCCTGGCTCGACGCTTACTAGCTGTGTGACTTTGGACAAGACCTAGCCTCTCTGTACCTCAATTTCCTCATCTGTAAAGTGGGAGATATTATTAATACCTAAATAATAAAGTTTTTAATGAGGAATATGTAGTTACTGTGGTGGCACCTGTGAGTGGAGGGACGATTCTACACCACCAGAAGGACTCTCCAAGACTGAAGCATGATGAAAAAAAAAATACACTAAACTTAAGGAGGCACAATGCAATGATGACATCAAAGTTCTAAAATGTTATTTGCAATAAAGGACTTTTTATTACTGTGGTGGTGAATTCAGAGTCTTACGGGATATGTGACCTTGAACATATCCCTTGACGTCTCCTGCACCTCCATTTTCTCATCTATATATTGGCTCCAATCTGACCTGACTACTGCATAGAACTATTATTAGGAGGAAATGAAATGATCTCAGTGAAAGTGCTCTGAATCTGGTAAAAGTGTATGCCGTTGGGCAGGCTATGACGTTTTCCAATAATGGATCTTCAGTTAGAAAACATTCTGAAGAACTGCCTAGGGTGGCAACCTATAGGAAGCATAGCCTTCCACCTTGGGCATCTGGTCTCAAGCCAAAGGTTGAGGGCCAAACTGACAGGTTTCAGAATCCTAAGATAATAATAGGATCGTCTCACAGCATTGTTGTAATTTTCCCCAAGAGAAAGCATGCTAAGACAAAGGTGCTTAGAACAGAGTAAATTCCGTGAGCCAATAAATTCTGCCTTTTACTTTTGCTGGCTGCTGGGCCCCACACTGCTCTGCTTCATCCCCTTTATCTTAAGCAGGTAAGCTTCTTTCTGAATAAGCTACCTGATGAACCATACCGAGTTTCCAAGGGGACTGAAATCAATTAGGAGAGAGAATCAGAGTTATAAGAGCCCCAGACATCAAACCTACTACGACAGTAGAGCCTCAAGAGGTCTACAAGTTCCATTAAGGGCCTCTGAGAGGAGGCAAAGTGGGCCTGAGGATGTGGCTCCTTCTTTCAAACTAGAACAGCAGTGCTTTATTCCGTATCTACATTTGGGACTCTTCATCAGATTTTGTTTGAAGAAAAGGTCACATTGCCAAGAGGATGTTTGAAGGCCCCAGATCTTGTCTACCCCTTCCTCTCCTGTTCAAACCAATCCCTGTTTAAAAGATGAGTAGAATGAAGGCCAGAGCTGTTTTGCCCCCAGTCACACAGCTAGATAGTAACAGATCACAAAACAGACTCAGGTATCCTGACTTCTTGGGTGGTACTCTTTCCATTTCATCAGGTTGAATAGCATGTTAACGGGGAGGAGGGTCAGTTGGAGATGAGTGGGGAAGAAGCAGGACAGGACAAGAGGCAGGGAACAAAGCCAGTCCTTGGCAAGCATGGAATGAAAGATTAGTAAGGGGTGCATCCAAATATAAGTGTACACTAATAAGCGTAGGCCAAATTTTCTCAGGCAAGAAGCCTCCTTGGTCCTCTCCCCCGTGCCACCATTCTCCTCCCAGTCCCAATTCTGAGTCATAGAAATAGTCTGCAAAAGGAATATCAAATTTTATCTTTCAAGGTTTATGTTGGACTATTTAGTCTAATGGTTTTTAGTTCATGGAGGAGTAAATGTAATTAATAATAGAATGATATGCAATGCTGCACAGCCTTGCCAAAGCACAGGATCTGGCAGAAACTATTTCCAAGTCTCTCTCTGACTAGTCAGCCAGAAGAAAGGGGGTCACTGTCCAGATGCCATCCTGGGTGAGGGGCACAGAGTCATTACCAAAAATCTGTTCATGTGAAATTGCAGAGCCTGAAAATGCTTTCACATACCAGGCTTTTCCACTGGAAAAAGTAACTACATGAATTTAGAGCATACATGCTTTTACAATTACATTTAAACTGACATTAAAAACAAATGTGAAACAGCCCAAGCCGAACAGGTCAGCATGACCTGGAAAGCAAACGAGAGAGGGAAAAAAAAAAAAAAAAGAAAAAGAAAAAGAAAAAGCAAAAAAGGCCCAAAGTTAACAGCATTAATTCTGTCAGTCTGTTGTAAATAAGAAAATACCACTGATATATTAATGGCTTTATTAAGGAAAATTCACTAGCAGAAATATGCAACGTTCAAACAAATAGAAAGCAGTTAAAAAATAAACTACATTAGCCTTTCAATCCACATTAGGGAACCTCTCCTTGGCCTGGAGATTAAAATTCTGTCCCAAGGAGCGGGAAACTCCCCTCCCTCCTAAAGTCCTTCCTTGGCTTTTCTCCAGAATGTTGCTGAGTCAGGGGAAGGAGAAGGGGGGGGCGGAGGGAGATAGGAGGTGGGGAGGGAGAGGGCAAGGGGAGAAGGAGGGATTGAGAGAGAGGAGGGAGGGAGAGAAGAGGGGGGAGGGAGAGGGGAGAGGGATGGATTGAGAGAGAGAGAGACAGAGGGGGTGTGTGTGTGTGTGTGTGTGTAGGTGGAGACTGGAGAACAAAGAGGGTGGAAAATGCAGGCCCCAGGCAAGGCAGAAAGAGTGCTCTCTCATATCTGTCTGTCCCTAGTCTCACAGACTCCACATCCACCAGAAGGAAACTGCTTTCAATATGGAGCTTCTGGGGCAGAGACAGAGAATAGCAAGATATTACGAACTCTAAGTGCCTCTCCTCTTAGAATAATGCAAAGTTTGAGGCTAGCTTGAGAAAAGAACAAGACCTCACACGTGACGGAGAGGCAAGTGGATGATGTGAATGAGTACTGGAGTATTGTGGGGGCACTAAGGCTAGAAGTAAGGGGTAGAGTTGGATCCACTTTCCTCCTTCATCAACAGGAAATAAGAAGTCGGCACTGGTTTTTAGATTTTTGCCTTCCTCCCTCTGTATGAAAGGGTTAAAACTATGTGTTTCTGAAAACAGAATCACCTTGACTTTGGGAATAAGGAGAAAATAACTGACTCTAGTCCCCTGATCTGTTTGGAGAGAGGGGCCAGCTGGCTTCTTAGGGCTCCTCCAGGAGAAGCAGAAATTTGGTCCTTGTTTACTAAACTTAGGTGCCTTCAGCTCAGTGATGGGGCCTGAGGTTAAAAATCTTAAGTCCTTGGCAGTGGTCCAGCAGAATTGAGGTAAGGGGAAATTCACGAGCTGAATAATGACCAAGTAGAAATGGCCACAGGAGCCTCAGATAGGCACGGTGGCTTCTTGTTCTAGGTAGCACCTCGAGTCCCCGGCAGCAAAACTTCTTCCTGGCAGCATGCTGTGGAAAGCGAACAACCAAGCCAGAGCTTCACTGCATCCATCCACCTGAGTGCTATCACATATGATCAAGAATAATCAAAAAGCACTCTGCTAATGCCAAGTCATATTACAGAAATCAACAATCGTGATATTACTACATGAATGATAATTGATGCTACTTCTAGAGCTAGTCCTCACAACAGCCCTGTGAGGTAGGGAAACGATCAGTCCCGTTTTGGGGAGTCATTAACCAAAAGAGTAACCCCAGTCCCAATGCTGGATGGAGTCTGTATTGAGGAGCAAGGGCTTGAGGCCCTAAACTTCAGATTCCAGGTGTTTCCAAGTTATCAGTTAGAACCCTCTAGAACCCTCATTCTGAATGAAGCAGGTCAGCCTTTCTTCAGCGTCTGGTTGTTCTGAGATGCTTGCAACTGCCAACGCGGAATTTTTCTAATATGAAAATAGGGATGTTGAACGTATCAACTTAAAGATGGGCTTGCACCTAGCAGTTCCCATAATCAGATGCCTGAGACAGGTCCTCGGATTTAAGAAGCAGCATGCAAAATTTGGGGAAACGGGGTGGCTGCCCTTTTGGACTGGGGTTCTTTTCTCTTTTCCTACCTACCTGTTAAGTCAGGCAAAGTGGAAAAAATGGGAATTCTTTACTTAGATTTGTTTTCTCCCCCCTTTCTTTTCTGCCTCATTGACAAATATACTAAGGAGCTTATATATATGCTTGTGTGTGCCTCTTTGTACACCGTGGGCAATAATTAGTGGGAGTGGAGGATCTGGAGGAAAAGAAGGAGGCAGAATTTAACAGTCTCATTACAGTTACTCAGGGACCAAAAAAGCCTCCCTATTTGGTCTTCTGAATTTCTTGCAGCAGCCAAACTCCCATAATATTAAAAGCATTATTATTCAGCCTGGAGATGGGAATGCTTCGAAATTAATGTCTCTGTGCCTAACAGCTCACTAATCAAAGCTTCTATGCCTCATTTTCCACCCTGGGGAGAGTCCTCAGTCTCTTCCAGTTTCACTGTGGCCAACATGACACACCACCCTGTGCAGGCCGGGGCTGGTGACCTTTTTATCTTGGTCAAGATCCAGATTTTCTTCTTAATTCTAAATGCGAGTCCAAGTTTTCTGCAGGTGATTTCTTCAGGATTTGTGCTTACATTTTTAAATTGCTGACTGCTAGAAGGCTGAAATGTCCCTCAACAATCAGTTTTCACTTCAGCCACAGAACCACTGGTTCTGTGTATTAAGGAGTTCGGAGTATTAAGCAGGGGAAAGAAACCCATTTCTGTGCCTGGCTTAAGAGATCTAAAAAGTGTAGCCAGGATTTACTAGACTGAGGAAAGTAGAACTTGATTTTAGAAAAGGTGACCCAGGGTAGTGATGCTATTCTGTTTACTTCCTAGATACCTGTTGTCATGGAAATATTATCAATAAAAGACAATCTGGAGGCTCTACTGATTTCTGGGTGGCCATGTACTTTTCCCCTTAGTTCTACTTCATACAAACATGATCCCAAAGGATGGGCAAAATTCTCTAAAAAAGCATCTTGCTCAGGTAAAATGTCTATGTATTAGTTCAGTTCAATAAGAAAATATTTTAAATGCTTTTGTAATCTTAAGGACTACATCCTACAATTTGTAAAAGCAGGTGGCTATCTTTTTAAATCAAAAGTTAAATGTTTTCAAACAAACAGCTTTGTTATTTCAAATAATTTGTTTCTGAATTGTTATATTTAGAAAATACTTGCCTTTGTATATATGACCTATTGTGTTCTGTGTACTCTTAGCTTTCTGCCTACTGCCTTCGAAAAATATTGCCTATGACATCATTTTACTCTCTCAAGAGCAACTGAGGGATTTTAGAGCACTTACAGCAAAAGTAAACAACAATAAAATCTTTCTGCTCCTATTACACTTTAAAAACTCAAGGATTTTAAGTGGAAATGTTATAAGTAAGATACTCCTTCAAGTACCAGATATGGGGTATCATCAATTTTGATGACTTGAAAAAATTATTTACTTCTAGCCGTAGTTCTCTAAAAGCAAAGACTCAAAGACAGACTACAACATGTATGTGCTGTCCCAGATAATTTGGTTTGAGGGAATTATGAGACACAGTCTCTGGTTTCTCCACATACAAGTTTGCTTGAGAACTGTAATTAGAGAGAAGTATACCTTTTTCCCTCCAATGTGTCACCAAATATGTATGCAATCAACTGGAGTACGGCGATCTAGGCCATGGAGAACAGATTTCAAGAGTTGATTCAAAGGTGATACAGAGGCCAGTTCCATGCCATGGAACCAGTTTTCTCAGAACCCATGCCAGGAAACACTAGCCTAGACCAAGGCAAGGAGTCTGTATATGGGAAGAACTTATGTACGTGGTCAGTACTTGCACATATCAACCCAAATGGAGGAACCAAGTCTGCAATCCTAGGTGTGAAGCAAAATTTGGTGCTAGACCTTTTTTTTTCTTCTCTCTCTCTCTCCCTGGCCTACTATGTATTTTTCTAAAGTTTAGGTCCTCACCTATACCACACTCATGCTGCCAGTAATTGTCTTAAAAAACCAAATGTAGAAACAGACAAAATGATATGTGAATGTCTATCCCATGTCACAGATCTTCAGCTGCCTGCAATCCAAACCATTTAGCATAATAACTAAGTCCATTTTCAGTGTGGTTTTACCTTACCTCCCCCATTTCCCCAGATCTGGGCATATTAAACGACTTGCTATTCCTCAAACCCTCAGTGCATTTTTTCTTATGTCTCTGAGCCTTTATTCAAACTGTGCCCTTTGCCTTGAATGCCCCGTCCCTTCTATCTCATTCAACTTCTTCCCAGTCATTTCCTCTTCATCCTTTAAGGTTAAGATGTATTCATTATCACTGTCTGTCGCCTATTTAACTCTTTGGGGTCAGGGATTTTATCTTAATCATCTCTGCTCCCCCAACATGCTTACCATAGGGTCTGGCACATCGTTTGCACTCAATAAATAAATATTTGCCAAATGGATAAATAGATGAGTGAACGGGTGGAAAAACAAAAGGACTAGCTAGTTGGCTGGCTGAAAGGATGAACAGATAAATAGATGGATGGATAAATGCTGTGACATTTGCCTCCTGAAGAACCATGCTGTGAATAGTGTTTCATTGTTGGAATCACTCTCTTGCATCTGGACATGTGTGGACATGTGATCCAGAAGTACCAATGCAGGGCTGCTCTCGAGCACGGAGAATGATGAAAGAGCTGGCTTCAAGACGGTCTTCAACACTGGACACCACAAGGGTGTCATCAGATCATGGCCATGGGCTCCCTGAGCCATCCTCCCAACTAGAGAATCCTGGAGGCTATTAAAACCTGCAGGTCTGTTAACAGTTTTGAGTCTCAGATGTAAAGTTCAGTCTTCTAGTAGGAAACAGACTTCTCAAATGTGCTAAAGTAACCTCTGAAGAAAACGCTGAACACTTGAGATTCTCACATGTTCCAGGTTTCCTCTTCTGGGGTTTGGCTGCTACATGAAATTCCTGAAAGGCCTACCATCTTCCAGGGTCCAGGAGAGGAAGGAATAAAAGCAGGGGCTAATGCCATTTATTAAAAGCAGAGAACTCAAGAGTTGCAAAATGAAAAAAAAAAATGTTTGGGGAGGAGTAGGAGGGAAAGTAAGAAGGAGGAAAGGGTTAGGAGAGAAGATGGCAGGTCAGGGCAATTCTTTCTTTCTCATTACATCTTGGAAACTGGAAGTATATCCTTGGGAAGTACTGAGAAAAGTGAGAGAGGGCTGTGCACTTATTCTAATTATGGGCTGTGAAAAAGCCACAGTTAATTCACTAGGGGGAAGGTCTTTTTCTGGACAGTTATATTTCTAAGTATTTCCTTTACATTAAAAGTAGGCAAGAGGTTTAGATTCTTGAAGCAGGGGCGCCTGGGTGGCTCAGTCGTTAGGCATCTGCCTTCGGCTCAGGTCATGATCCCAGGGTCCTGGGATCGAGCCCCGCATCGGGCTCCCTGCTCTGCGGGAAGCCTGCTTCTCCCTCTCCCACTCCCCCTGCTTGTGTTCCCTCTCTCGCTGTCTCTCTCTCTGTCAAATAAATAAATAAAATCTTAAATAGATTCTTGAAGCAATTAGCAATGTGTAGCTTTTCAAAAGCAGCCAGAAATGAACGAGGTACAAAGAAAGGCCCATCCTTGTTGTGAATGGGAGGTTAATAGCCTGAAGGTAGTCTTTAAAGGACCCACCCAGAGAACCCAACCACCCTTGGAAAACACCAAGAAACACCAAGAGCTGCTAAGAAAAGAAGCAATGAACATGTAGATAAGCCTAGAAGGAGAAAGGAAAAGGCTATGTGTTTTAAATATCTCTGAGTTAAGGAGATCCCATCACCAAAGAGTAGATGGAACACTACAGAGAAAGCCTTGAGGCCTCAACACTAAGCAAGCATCAGCTACAGAGTGCCAGCTTCTTTAAGATCCAAGGTGATAACCCTTCTGCCCTCCACTCCCTCAATAATCTATACATCCAGTCTACTTTGAGAAACGTAATATATCTTACACAGGTGCAACCTGAGGCAGCTAAAATGATCAGGCAAGTCAAAACACTCACCTCTAGACAGCCTATACTTCTGAGAGCAGTGGAGATGTAATCCAAAAAAAAGACTGATAGGCTTTTTCTGTGACCTTAGACCCAGAATCACAAAATGATTGTGCCAGAAAGGTCCTTGGTCAATCTCATTATCCCAGTTTTATGATGGGAAAACTGAGCCTCAGAGGGGAGAAGGGACTTGCTCAAGGCCACATTCCTCATTGCCATTTTAGAATATATTATACCATTTTGAGTTGAGCGATGGGAAGAATAAAACAAAATTGTATGAATTCTCCTTCAGTGTGATCAGAATGTCTATGCTAAACCCAAATCTTATGAAAAGGGAAGTCTATTGCTCAAGTATTTGGAAGGACCACTCTACATTTATGTTTTCTTTCTTTTTCCCATTTTTTGAGTAGAGGTGTAGTGTACACTGAATTTGCAAGTTAACCACACACTTGAGAAGGGTTTGCAGCAGAGAATCAGGGAATGTGAAGGTAAGTTTATGAAGATGGAAAGGTTTGTTTTTCAAACAATGGTGTTTTAATGGGTAAACACTTGGGATGTTACTGACGTGGTACTTGAACATAATATAGGACTCCCTTAACGACGAATCGGCTTCCAAACAGGATTTTGATGGTACTTTTCGTTTGAGGGGATCAAGCGTGATTTCTGCTGATATTCTCTCTGCCTGTTGGAATTGTTACATATTATAGGGCATGCCAAGTGACTCAGGGTAAAAGCCAACTGGGAAGTGCTCACCATCTAAATTACTAGTGACCTCACTGTCATAGTAAGCCCTCACATTGGTCTAAGCACATTGTCAATTACCAAGGATGTTCACGTTCATCACGTTCACATCACAGAGTGATACCACTAGATTACAGATGAAGAAATTGAGGCTTAGAGGGGCACAGTAAATAACGGAGCTGGGCCTTTAGCTTAGGTCTGCCTGACTCCAAAGGCAAGACCACATACACAATATCAAGAATCCTTGTATCTTGTAGACCTTTCTTCAAGTTTGCCAGCCTGAGCTCCATTGCCTAGTATGGTGCCTTTGTATACAGTTGACACTCAATAACTATCACAGGAAAAGATCTGCAACGAAAGCCATTCACAGCACTTCTTACCTTCTTTTCCTTGTGTTGGGACCAAGCCCATTTCAAATGTGAGCACTCTATCCAATAAATCAATTTGAAAACTTAGTGTACTGCTCTCTCCATGAAATTAATTCACAGATTTATGCCTCACTGATATAGGGAGTAGTGAAATTACTCCTTTTCAAAAGAGGTTCACTATAATCATGTCACGGACTGTTTTATAATGGAAGATGTTGGCTGAAACATGAAACTAATTTTAAGATCTGGACCCAAACTTTAGGAGAACTTTTGTTACCATTAAATTTCACCTGTGTCAAAGCAAGCTTACAATTCATAGCAGCAGATGAAAAACCAAGGGGTTCTCTACCTGGGAGCCTCCATCTCTTACACACCATTCACAGAGGGCTAAAAAATTGAGAGCTGAGTGTATCAGAACTCTCACCATAGGGCTGCAACATTCATATGAAGAAAATTTCCTTTTATCACTCCCTTTGTCACCTTTCCTGGCTTTCCTTCCACACTTCTCCACCCCAGTCCTGCTTCTTCCTCCCCACTGTAGACCACAATTGTAGGATTTCTCTGGAGTATACCAAGCAAATAAGAACAAGGTTGGTCTTTCTCCGGTATTTGAGTCTCATTTAATGCGGCTACCTGGAAAACTCAGAGCATCTGCCTGCGATGTCTGGGAGTACTAGACACTACTTGAGATGGTTCTGTTGCAACTGTCTCAAATTGACCCTGAGTCAATTCATTTGTAGTACTTTGGTCTGTTTAAAGACTATTGTTGCCCTGTAAGCGGAGGGGGGGCGGGGATACAGTTACCAACGTGAAGACCCACACAGAGAAAACAAGTTGGTCTCTATAACCGTGTACATAGGCAGACAAGGTATTGAGCACCTTGCAGAGAGCCAGAGATGGACAAGGGCTCTAAATGAGCCTTGAGAGGGGGAGGGAAAATGGCAGGATTCTAAGAACTTGGGTTTTCCAGGCTGATAATGAATAATCAGGTAGGAGGCTATAGTATCAGGCGTTCGGAAAAGAGCTTGCTTTTCTTCAAGTTCCATTTCCAAATCCAAGTAGACTAATGAGCTTGCTTTTTTTCATGAAAGGTGCTTCTTTCTCGAAGCAGCAGGCAGCGGGGAGTACCCCTTGCCACTGAGCAGTTGTAAACATGAAGAAATGAGGAATTTGGAGGGGAAAAATAGAAGTGTAAGCCAAGCCTTTCTGGAATGGTGACAGCGCTCACAGTAGACACAGACTAGGGGACAGAGAGCCTTATGAGCGGCTGCACTTGAAAAAACTCTATCTTCCTTCTGTCAAGCTACTGTGCTACGAGAAAATGCTTTTGGAAGTTATCAATAGATTTGCAAATAATGGGAAATGATTAAAAGGCCTGCTCAACCCTGGGAGATACGGGATAGGAAACTGGTTCTGCTTGGCAACCTTAGTCACAGGCTCCAAAGAGAAGCGGCTTTTCATTCCAGGTGGCCAGCCCTACAATATAGGGGTAGTTAACTGAGGATATTCCTGGGTGTTCAGGGCCAGCCTGTGCCTGGGTCATTCTGCACCTGTGATTATTCTGGATTCTGCAGTTCTCTCATCCTGCTCATCATGCAACAACATAGGGCCAGTATCGCTGTGTCCCCTGGGGAATCCTTCATAATCACCTCCACGCTCACTGACCCCCGGTGGGTCCTGATCCCTGCTTCACACCTCCTGTTCCTATGCTGAGCGCCAGACTGGGGTGTGACATGGTTAAGAATAAAGAAAGGCACCAGCTGGCTGATGGCCATGTTGTGGATGAAGGAGTCAGTTTGTATCTAGAGTAGAGCTGGCCACCTCAGAAGCACCCAAGAGGAAAATCTGGTTTAAAGAGAGAATGAGAGAATGAGGGAGGGAGAGGAAGAAAAAGAAAAAGGAAGAGAAGTATCATACCTCCCAGAGTCATCCCTGCTTCATAGCATTTCCGGAGGCGACAAGATGGACAATTTTTCCTTCGGAATTTATCGATGGTGCAATCATTTCTGCTGGCACACAGGTACTTCTGTTTCCCTGGGAGAACAAACAGAACAGTAGATGCCCCATTAATGCATTTCCAGAGTCTCTCTCCTTTAGTATTTCTAGGCAGAAAGGGCATAAGGATGTATCTTGCTGGATGAGAGAAGTGGACAGAGAATGGCCCTAAACAATTTGATCACACAGAATCACACAGCCTGGTTTAATTCGATGCTGTATTGTTGGTTTTCATAGGTGTTTTTGTAGGGATGAACAACTGAGGTCCTGCTGATACTTCCTTTATGACAAGGACTACTCACTGGTTTATAAAAATAAAGATGTTCTACCTTTACTAAAAGCTAAGAATGGGACACCTGGGAGGCTCAGTCAGTTAAGTGTCTGCCTTCGGCTCGGGTCATGTTCCCAGAGTCCTGGGATCGAGCCCTGCATCGGGCTCCCTGCTCAGCGGGGAGGGAGCCCGCTTCTCCGTCTGCCTGCCTCTCCCCCTGCTTGTGCTCTCTCCCTCCCTCTCTCCCTCTCTCTGTGACAAAAAAAAAAAAAAAAATCTTAAAAAAAAAAAAGCTAAGAACGTCCATGGGAAAGTGATCAATGGCAGAAATTACCACTCCTTTAGCATGACACGGCAGAGACTTGGACTTAGGCAATGCTTCTACATCCTGACCCCTGTAGTCATTCAAAGGATCATACTCAAGCTAATACAGTGCTTTATTTCATAATAATAATACAGGTAAAACTTCTATAAAAGGGAACTCCATGAGATTTCTAATTGTCTTTAAATTGATAGTGATCATATCCCCAATCCTGCAGGTTATAAAAATCAGAGATAAAGCTCACTCTTTGTGAAGTGAATCACAACAGGTGAGAGGAAGTCCTTTGAAGCCAGCAGAAGAAAAACACTTGCTGTCCTGCTCATTGGGAGTTGTCACAGATACACAGAAACATGCTCACACACATGCACAGACCCAGAGAGCCTCAGGATCACAGCTGTTCAAAGAAAGACATGGAGGGCCACTCAACAGCACATATTTTACTCAATATTTTGCCTCCTCACTCCTAACATAGGCCTGGCATACAGTAGGCCCTCAATAAACATTGAATGAATACACAAGTGGAACAGGGAGATCCACAGGCACACAGAGTCACCAGCAGAAATAGACAGAGATACATACCCTGCTGCTCTGAAACATGCAGAACTTCTCATGCTTGGAGCCCTGTGACAGCCTGAGCTCGTGCATCCCCTCACTCCACCCCTTTCTTTATCCAAGTCCCTCTTATTTACTGCTGCGCTTTAGTTTATGGGAGAGACTGGGATTTTAGGGAGGCTTCTTTTGGCAGAGGAGGCATGTTTGTGGTAGGGAAAAGGAAGAAAAATTGAAAAGCAATTGCTATTTGATAGCAGGGAGAAAAACACATAAATTCAGCTATAGCTTGTCTCTTCTCTCCCTGTTCAACCTAAAATGTATAGATCAGGCACAGAAAACACATGTATTATAGTAGGTTTTTTTTATGTAGGAGATTCAGTAGTAGCCAGGTCAGCAAGACCTTTGTTTTTCTTCTTTCCTCCTTCCCTCTCTTCCTCCCTCCCGCCCCTCCCTCCCTTCCTCCTTCCCCACCCCTTTCCTCTCTTATTACCTTCCATTTGTCAAAAGATTCCAAAATGCTGGGCTCGAAGGGACTGTTAAAAACCACCCCAGTACAATCCTTTCATTCCAAGGATGAGTTCTGGGAAGGTGACTTGCCTGAAGAACACTCAATTGGAGGCCCACGAAGGAAGAATCTTACTCTTTAATAGGTACCTACTACGAACCAAGCCTGTGTTGGCAAGTTTACATATGCCATTTAAATGAATAACCTCAGCCGCGTTTTGAGGTAGATACTACCATTACTTTTACTTAACAGATGAGAAAACTAAGGCCTCTAAGCCAGTACTCTTTCTACCATACCACAGGATTTTATTTGTATAAACAGAACACATAATTTACTAACAGCCATTTTTTTTTTTTTTAAATAGGCTCCACGCCCAGCATAGAGCCCGATGTGGGGCTCAAACTCATGACGCTGAGATCAAGAGTTGGACACTTAACCCAACTGAGCCACCCAGGCGCCCCACTACCAGCCTTGTCCTGCTGCAAACTGAGGATTGTTATATGCACGGAAAGGACGGCGTTATGAGTGCCATTCAGTCTTTGAGTATCAACTCCTAGAAGGGAGGCCCTGTATCCAATTCCAGTGGGTTCACGTCCAGTGCCATGGGTGTTCTGGAACAGGGACATCCCCGCAGTTTTTGTGCTGCTGCAACCCTCAGAACGAGTTTTCACGTTAATTAGTAAAATAGGGTCATTATGAATACTTCTTTGAAGAATCTCTTCTTCCACAGGAAAATACTAGCTCCTGAACCCAAGTTTGCAAAGGAATGGTTGCAGAGCCACTGGATTAGGGCTCCCAGAGGAGTTCTAGATTCCACTGCTAAAAGTAAACCATCCTCTGAATGAGGAAGGTTACAGTGGAAATGAAAACATGTTTTTCAATTTGGACCATCTCTCTAGCTATAGTTCATACTTGGTCCCAGAGTGTCTCTTGGCCTAAAACAACATGGCCTAAAACACAGATAACCTTTACAATTAACCCAGGAATAAGTGCAAAGCCCACTGCAACCAATACCATTGTGCATTTATTTAACTTACTGAGCATTTATTATGGGCAGGATTTTGTACTAGCTGTTGAGGATACAGAGGAAAATCTCTGCTGAAGAAAAATATTTAAGTCCCAGATAACAGAGAGAGCACTAGGCTGGAAGTCACAAGACTTGAATCCTTATTCAGTCTTATTACTAACTCACTATATGACCTTGGACAAGTCCTTTATCCTCTCTGGGCTCCATTGATAATATGTAATGCTTGAACTGGAAAAATCACTAAAATCTTTTCCAGCTCAAAGAATCTTTATTTTATTACTTTATTTTAATTCCAGTGTAGTTAACATACAGTGCTATATTAGTTTCAGCTGTACAATACAATTCAACAATTCCATATCCAGCTCAAAGAGTCTTAAAGGATATCTGGATTTTATCCATAATATATTTGTGGAGTCTCTCATATAAAGGTCACAAGTATTATCAATAAGCAAGACATTACCAAAATAATGGTCTCTTGTCCCTCAACTCTCTCCTTTTAGGATAGCAACTTACTGTAACATTGCCTCTTATATCTGCAGTTATTCAGTCTTTTCTCTTTGTTTTCTAAAGTCCTTCAAAAAACCAAGGCACTTAACAGTATTGGAGAGGCAGTGTTATTGCAAGCCATATGCAACATATGTATAAATAACATGCTTATTCACATATGTGTACTCATGTATGTGTGAATGCACCTGTGTGTGGGTGTACACCCACAATAGGGTTCCTGAATTATCTTTGTATATACATGTATGTGTGAGCACATAAAGTATATAACATATTAAGTCATATAAATGCATACATATGACATGTATGTTTCTTTGAAGCAGAATAGTGACGTTAAAGTTTTAAATGACACTTAATAGTGACAGAAGTGGTCGGGGGTCCCAAAGATGGATATGGAAGGAATCTCCTAAAAATGGAACGGTGACTCATCTGCACAGTTTGGATTAGGAACAAAAACAGGGGATGGACTACCCTCTCAAGGTTGTTTCCAATCCACTTCTCCCTCCTGAATTACCAACTTCCCCAAATGATGGCAGAGCCAATGTACAATCACTGGGTTGCTATTACTTCTCTATTTATTCTACTTCTCCAGTATGGTTGAAGTTATCAGCATTCTTAATTATAACAATGGATTAAAATATAATACATAGGGGCGCCTGGGTGGCTCAGTTGGTTAAGCGACTGCCTTCAGCTCAGGTCATGATCCTGGAGTCCTGGGATCGAGTCCCGCATTGGGCTCCCTGCTCAGCAGGGAGTCTGCTTCTCCCTCTGACCCTCTTCCCTCTCATGCTCTCTCTCTCTCATTCTCTTTCTCAAATAAATAAATAAAATCTTAAAAAAATAAAAACATAAAATATAATACATAATAATATATATTATACATACTTATCTTTATATAATAACTATAAAACATATAATATATAGTAATAAATGAAAACATAATATAAAATACAATAACATAAGATTAAAAATGTCTCCCATTTGATTAGCTTACAAAAGTTAATATCAATCTTGTACAGAGTAGTATAATAGGGATTATTGTATACCCCATTATATAACTGAAGAAAATGATGCTCACTAAGATGAAAACTGACCTGCCCGTCATCACACTGTCAGTGTGCTACAAATCACAGTCCATAAGGCTATGAATCTCACAGATTGGAAAGAATTTTAAACAGTATTTGGTCACAATACACCCACTCCTCTGTACAAGGCTTGAATCCCCTCTGTAACATCCCTGTAAAGGGTTGCCACACCTTTTGTGAATTGCAGCCCATTCCATTTCTGGACTCTGTTATAAGGCTATTCCTTCCAGGAAACTCAGTATTTGTCTCCTTGGAGCTCTGACCCATTGGGTCTAATTAGAACTACATCATCTTTGGACTGTAAGCGACATTAAAAGCCTTATAACAAAATGCCCCAATGTGATGCCTGACTCTTCATTTATGAAAATGGACACGAAGTATTGAAATGACATGTCCCAAGCCATAGGAAGTTGGTGATAGAGCTAGAGAAAAATCTGGCACCTGCATCCAATGGAGATGTAGTGTGGGTGAGTGTAGCCTCAAGACAGAGAACTCTGTGGGTGTTGAGGATCTTTGTTCATTGTCTAGCAAGTATATGGCCCTGTGAATGCCTTCTCAGTGTTCAGCTGGAAGAAGTATAAGTGTATAAGGTACGTATATAAGTGTAAGTATAAGATCTGGGCCTGCCTGCTCCAAGGTAGTCTTAGAAAGTCCTCTGTTACCATGCAGTAGCCTAGGTGACTGAATAATTAACACAGACAACACAAACTCCTCTCCATCTCTCCCTCCTCAGATTCTGCAAATATTATACCTAGCTCTTTGACACTGCTGACCTTCAATAGCAAGCTTATATCAACAACCTATAATCAGTCTCACAAAAAATGTCATTGTGAAAATTTTGGCAAAATACAAAAATCCCCTTTAACGTTGAAGGAGGTAAGTCTACACTCTAGAATTGCAAACAGGTTGCACATTTAATGCTTGATAAATCTCCTATTAGAACAGCTGCAAACCCCTGACTACCATGAATGGTCACATAATGGGATAGCATGAGGTCCTCTGTATGCCAGCTGGCTCTGAAATCCTTGACTGCCTGATGGCGTTCTTCATGTTTCTTCATGGTCCTATTCTTCCCTCAGAAAGCTTAAGTATGATCCAAAACTCTAGCAGGAACAGAGGTCATGAGACTAACTTCAGATATTTTCTCCACAGACTTCCCATTTCATGGGAAGACTTCCCATTTGTTTTTGTTTTTTGTTTTTTTTTTTTGTCATCCCCATTGGTGCTGCCACGCAGTATGAGTTGAGGCCAATGTTTGACTAGGCTTCCTTCAATATGTTCATTCTGAAAAGTCCTACTTAAAGCAGATCAGGTAAGGCAGGAGAGTTACCCACCACCTGCAGTAGCATATCATGCAAATGAGAGGACTGAATCATCATGTTCATGAAGCTATAGAAAAGACTGAAGAACATAGGACTTCTCATACTTTATAACTAGAGTGTGAATGCAAGACTTATATGAACAAAAAAAAAATACTGAAGAATGTAAGAGAAGACCTGAATTAAATGGAAAGATGTACAGTATTCCTGGATGGGAAGATATAATATTGTAAAGATGTTGGTTCCCTTCTCCCCAGTGAAATCTACAAATTTAAAACAACCCAAACAAATCTTGACCAAACAACCTCAAAGTTTACCTGAAGGAGTAAAATGTGTGATATTGCCAAGATATTTTTGAAAAAATTTCCTATCAAACATTTAAAGTATTATAATGCCATAATAATTACAGCAGTTTGATAATGGCTCCAGTATAGATTTGATCAGTGCAAGAGACCAAAAAAGACAGAAACAGACTCCATATATATACTATGTTATTCTAAATCAGTGAAGAAAGGATGACTTATTCATTAAATGGTGTCAGAACAACTGGTAAATCATTTGGGAAAGTGAAAAAACTTAAATTACTAGTTGAAACCAAAATAAACTCCATATGAATTAAAGATGTCAATGGAAAAAAAAAAAAAACAAAAGGAAAGCATTAAAGTACTGTTAGGAAATACAGGGTTTTTAAATTATTTTTAAAGGTAGAAAAAGGCTTTTTAAAGAATGGCAATACAGAAACATAAGTGAACATTGAGACTTGACCAGAAAACATTTAAACTTTCTTATAAAACTTAAAGACAACCACAAACTAAGGAAAATACGTTGACATCAAGCATGTAAAAGCGGTGGTCAATTTCCTTGATATATAAAGATGATCTGTGCAATAGAAAAATGGACAACAGACATGAAAAATAAATTAAAAGAAGAAATATAAATGAACAATAAATATATTAAAATTGTTGAACTTCAATTTCACTAGAAATCATAGAAATACAAATTAAATAAGATGTCTTTTTCATAAGTCAGATTGGCAAAGATTAAATACCAAATATTGGCAAAGAGGTATTACTCATAGGAGTATAAACTTTTAGAGAGCAATTTTGCAACATATCCAAAAAAATTAAATACACAGAACCTTTAACCAGAAGTTCCATTTCTTGGAATCTTTTTATAAGAAAACAATTACTTAAGTACAAAAAAGTTCAATATAGCACTATGTTAATAGGGAATATTGGAAAAATGTAAATGTCCAACATTAAGGGGACGGTTAAATTATTCCATTTTTATGCAGTAGAATGCTGTACAGTCATTTCTTTTTAACTCGGAAAGGTGTCCACAATATTCTGTCTTGTTAAAACAACGACAAAAATGAAGTTACCAAACAACATATTTTATTGAATCCCACCTTTAATACCTAAGGCTTTAGAGCACATTTATTCAAGTTTTGTGTTTTTTTTTGCAGTGAAACTTTTTTTATAAGTGAAATATTACATAGAGACCCCATATATAGAAAACAGATGAAATTAAACCTAATCTGCCTGAAGTAGGCATAGGAAACTTAGAACTCGTCCGGCCACACCTCTCCCTTTCTCCCCTTCTCTGCAGCCTTAGCATTGTGGTATGCCTTAGAGAAACTCTGTAGGAGTCCCCAGGGCTTTGTGGAAAAGCTAAGACCTACTGATTTAACCCAAACCCCATCTCTCCTATTTTATGGATTAAGAAATTGAGACTCAGAGAATGGGGGCAGGGGGGAACCTTGCTTAAGGCTATACAGCATGAGTCAATGTCAAAACAGGGACAAGAATCCAGGCCTTATTATTCATAATCCAGCAGTTTAGTGGTATTCTCATATGAGACAATACATGTGAAAGTAACATAAAAAGCATAAAGCATTATACAGATCTTATCTATATTATTTATTTAAATAATAAACTCCTTGGATGTCAGAAAGGCAAGGGCCTCTGCAGAGATTATCTAATCCAACGTTCTCATTTTACAAATGAGGAAACTGAGATCCAGAAAGCAGAATGGACAAGACTAAGATTAAATAATCGGTCAGTGACAGTGATGGGATTAAAACTCAAGTCTCTTGCCCACTATGTTCTCTGCACATTTGCTTTATTATTTCAAAATAATTTTCATATTCATTATACTGCTGAGCCTTTCTTCAAAGGAGGGAAGGTACAGACAATTATCCTCAATTTATATATGAGGAAACCCAAGATACAGAGTGCTTACTGATACCAAAGGATATAGCTCAGTTTCAATCCAGGGTGCATATGCTTTCTATTTAACCACTATAACCGAACAAATATCTTATTTGCTTCTATCCTGACTTACGTGACCCGAATGCTACAACTACCTATACTGCCTATTCAAAGTGTGAAGGATGAGTAAAACTTGACTTCTTGGGCAAGAGCAATAAAAGGAAAGGGGGGATCCCACTGTGCTTTGATTGGGTACTATTCAAACGGCCTTCAAAGATGTTACTTCATTTAATTCTTGTCAAAACTCTTCCAGGTAGCTACTATTCCTATTTTAGAATTGAGGAAACTAAGTCTCAGAGATGCTGAATGACTCACCTACAGTCACCAGTTAGTAAGTGGCAGAAGCAGGATCAGAAACCAGGTCTGTATGACCTGCGATGTTGATGTTTGCCCTTATCAATGTGTTATCTCTTCTCAAATGGGTCCTGACACTATGCTTCAAAGACAGAGGCAGGGCAGAACAGTAAAAGAGTACAGAGGAGGAAAGAGGAAGACCTGAGGATTAGCCCTTCTGTTTCACTGAATCACTATGTGACCTGGTGTGTTATCACTACTTCTCTCTTGACCTTGGTTCCCTTAATTTAGAAGGGAGTGTGGTAGGCACTAAGAAAATAGTAGTAACCTAAGGAAGGTGGATTCAGAAGTCTTTTACTCACACTGGAATTTCTGATGGGTGTCTCAGAGTTCTCCTGAGTGTGATTCAAGGAGGTCTCTAAGGGCTTCCCCTGAAAAACAACACTACTCTATAGAAAAAAGGAGCTAAGCGCCTCTCCCCGAGTGTCCTACATGGACTGGAACAAGTCCAAGGCCTGTTTAGGGTCATGCATCCTACGGATGTAACTTTTTCTGGAGCCAAGACAACCTAGAACCTCTGGCCTAATTGTCCAAGGAGTCCTCTTCTTTGAAATGCAATTCCAAGCATTGTTGATTCCTAGTAAATTTTTCCTCAAGATACTGCTTTTGGGCCTATGGAACAGGCTAGACAACACCAGGCACACAGTCTATACCCTGGCAAAAGGAAGTTCTTCTGTGAAAAGGGCTTAAAAGGTAGCAGAGTCCCTTTGATTCCATGGATGTGACCATTTCCCCACCTGTCCTACCCACCCAGAAACACAGGTATCAGTTAATCCAGTACCACGGGTGGGCTCTCAGCTAATGCTTTACTGGGAGGCTTTTTAAGAGTGTTTATAAATAATGAAAATAATTCTTATTTCTTTTGACCTAATGGTTAACTCTAGTGAGAGGGGACAGGGATCAAGCCCAGATCCATCTTCTTTGCTTTCAGTACCTTCCACAATCTGACCTAAGCTCCACAAAATGAAAATGTAAAGACCACTGGACTGACAATCAGAAGAGCAGGTGTCAGGGCACCTGGGTGGCTTAGTTGGTTGAGCGTCCCACTCTTGATTTCAGCTCAGGTCATGATCTCAGGGTCCTGGGATCGAGCCCTGTGTAGGGCTCCACACTGAGCACGGAGTCTGCTGTCCCTCTCCCTCTGCTCCTCCCTCTGCTCTCTCTCACTCAAAAAATAAATAAATAAATAAATAAATAAATAAATAAATAAATAAATAAAATCTTAAAAAAAAAAAAAAGACAGCAGGTGTCAAAGCCCAGCTCCAATTGCCCTCATTAAGTCTGAGCCTTGATTTCTCACCTAAAAAATGAGGATAACCATAATGGCATCGTCTACTTCATGAAGTTATACAAAGCAAATGGTACAGAATACATGTGCAAGTGATCTGTAAAAGGAAGAACATTAGAAGACTTACAGGTAATGTTACTGAACTTATCTTGTCTTCTATTTCCCTCCATCAGCAACCATCTTCTGGCCATGCTGCTCTCTTCATTGGTCCCTGTGCTGGTCACAAACATTCCATCTTCTCCCTGTCTTAACAACCCCCCCCCCCCACACACACACACTTCTCTGCTAAAATGAACTCTTCAGTGTTCAGTTTCAAACCATCTTCCCTAGCTACTGCCATTCACATGGCCCCCCTGCTTCAAGAGGACAGGAAGTAGAAGGTAAAGCTGACAAGTTAGATAGTGGCTGGCTCATGAATAGCCCTGAATGCCATGCTATGCAGCTTAAATTTTAACATAAAGAAGTTTTTTAATTTATCCATTGAGTTCATCCATAGAAGGTGTTTAATAACTATCCTCTAATGATTAAATAATCTTTGAGTGTACACTTACTATGTTCCAGGCACTATTCTAGGCAACCAGGGAAACAACAGTGCATAATAAGTCAAAGGCCTTGACTGCAACTTGGGTGATCTTTTGGTGAAAACTGACAAGTAATAAATAAGTGGTGAATAATAAATATTTTCAGATGGTGATACATACAATGAAGGAAGGGGTACTGTGATAGAATGGGGAAATAAATTGAGGTAGAGTGGGGAAAGATTCTATGAGGATGTGGCATTTGAGCTGACAGCTGAATGATAGGAGCCAGACATGCAAAGAGCCAGAGGAGGAACATTCTCAGCAGAAGGAATAGCAAATTCAAATGTAATAAATGAATTTGGTGTGTTCTTGCAATAGCAAGGTGGCCAGTGGGGCTGGCATATGTTAAGGGAGGGGATGTGGTAGGGGAAGTTGACTGGGTGGCAAAACCAGGTTGTACAGGGTAGTAATTCTCAACCATGGGTACAAGTCAGAAACATCTGTAGAGATTTTACAAAGTACTGATGCCTGGTTTCACTCCCAGTAGTTCTAATTCAATTGATTGGGGGGTAAGGGTGGGCACTGTGATTTTTTAAGATGTCCCCCCACTGCTTCTAATGTGCAGCTAGGGGAGGAAACTTGCAAGTGACTTAATAGCTTATGGATTTTTTTTAAGATAAGGGTCCAACGTTATTCTTTTTTTTTAAATTTAAAATCAATTAATTAACATATAGTGTATGATTAGTTTCAGAGGTAGAATTTAGTGATCCATCAAGTGCCCTCCTTAATGCCCTCACCCACCTCCCCTCAGCAACCCTCAGTTTGTTTCCTAGAGTTAAGAGTCTCTTATGGTTTGTCTCCCTCTCTGATTTCATCTTGCTTTATTTTTCCCTCCCTTCTCCTATATTCATCTGTTTTGCTTCTTAAATTCCACATGAGTGAAATCATATGATATTTGTCTTTCTCTGACTGACTTATTTTGCTTAGCATAATACCCTCTAGTTCCACCCACATCATTGCAAATGACAAGATTCCATTCTTTTTGACGGCTGAGTAATATTCCATATATATATATATATATATATATATATATATATATATATATATATATATATATATATATATAATGTATACTATATATACACCAGCAATGTCCACAATAGCCAAAATATGGCTTATGGATTTTTACAGCTGATACATGATTAATAACAGGACAAATGCTCGACACTGGGATAACATTTGACAGTTTACAAAGCCCCTTGCTGTTTTTGCTACTCTGGAGATTAGTGAGGTTCAGGCCACTCAGATAAGTACTTTGGGGAGCATCAAACAGATGATGTCCTTCAGATGGGATTTGGAAAGACCATCTGGGAGAGGTATAGGCTCCAAACTCACCAAGGAAAACACCATAAGGAATGGCCAGCTAACTTCTGCCAAGGTCATTTGACATTTGGTCAAACCAAAGTTTTATGTTCTCAAGCTGTCTTCCCTTGAGCTGTGTCCACTGCTGTGCTGGACTTGGCTTGTAGTGACTCATAAAAACCGATTCTAAGCATCACTTCCCAATTTCACATTCAGTGCTATAATATTGTTAGCTTAAATCAGTCCTGAAAGGAGTATCTACAGCATGGAAATTAGCAAACACTACGATATCAAGGGCTCCCCACTGACCCTTACCCCTTGCAGGCAGAAATCCAGCTTACTGGCACACAACTGGTTCTTCACTAATAGTCATTTTACTTTCTTTTTTTTTTTAAAGATTTTATTTATTTATTCGAGAGAGAGAGAATGAGAGAGAACACATGAGAGGGGATAGGGTCGGAGGGCAAAGCAGACTCCCCGGCGAGCAGGGAGCCCGATGCGGGACTCGATCCAGGAACTCCAGGATCATGACCTGAGCCGAAGGCAAGCGCTTAACCGACTGAGCCACCCAGGCGCCCTAATGTTATTTATTTATCAGGTGTTCCACAATAAAGAGCTTTAATCAAATTATTTATATCTCCTTCCTATATATCCAAGATCAAATTTGAAAACTGAAATATAATAATCTACAGCTGAGACACACATCTGTGTGTGAGCACTGTGCTCTCCTTCTCGGTGTTGTTCTGATTAGATGTTCTGAAAGTTCAAAAGCTACATAGCAAGATGATTATAGTGTAGACCTTACCAAAACACTTACATGCTTCTGGACAAGATTAAAGATGAGAGAGACAGAGAAAGAAGAAAAAGAAAAGAAGGAGGAGAGGAGAGGGAGGAGGAAGGGGTGGGGCTGAGAAGGAGAAAGGAAGGATGTGGTGAGGAGGAGAAAAGGTGAAAGGAAAAGAAAACAAAAAGGAAAGGACAAGGTATATAGAAAGAAAAACCCAAGCCTGGGCCCCATTAAGGACTAGCTGAACTGTGTGGCAGCTTCAAGAAAATCTGGAGAAGCTTTTAGTGCCTCCCCTAAGTGCTGCCTCACTGAGGTCAAGGTTGCCTGTGGTGTCACGGCCATCCCTAGTGAGGGCTGAAGCATTATTAATTGGAGGAGGGAAGATGCGAGCCTGCATCCCAATTATTTCCCAATTATTCCTGCAAGCCACCTTCTCCAAGTCTCTCCCAAGGACTGTTCTGAGTGACTTCCCCCTTAGGAGAGTCACGCTGTGATGGACTCATAGCACTAAGAAGCCAAAATTTCTTTCTGACTCTAGCAAAGCCCCACAAAGGTGCTGAAGGTTTGAGGTGGGGCACTCAGAGGAATCAGTGGAAACCATAAAGAAAGGAGCCAGTGTAGTACAGTAGGGAAAAAATGGGGCATTGTAGTTGCACAGATTGCCTTCAGGTCCTTGCTCTGCCTCTTACTAGCTGCAACTTGGGGCAAGTCACTTGACTTCTCTGGACCTCAATTTAGCTTACTGTAAAATGGCAATGTAGAGCATTTCAGGCGGAGGAAAGGACACAGTTGAAAAGGCACAAAGGTTGGAAAGAGCCAAGACTGATGAATTTAACAGGCTGTAAAACCGATGATTTATTGGTCATCAAAAACTCTAAAATATCACAAACACATTGATTCCATCCATTTTTCTCTCCCTTTGTACCAAAAACAACAGTTTTTCTTTTTACAGCTACCTTAAGACAGACAAACAGATGACCATTCCTTCCCCCAACCTCTGCTTTGGCCTGCCTTTTGGTGATTACTATCTGAAAGATCAGTTACCATAACTGACCAGTAGGCATGGCTAGGAAAATGACATCTGGAGGTTGTAGAGTGGGGTGGTAGAGTGAACGGTTGGCATGCTGACTGCTTAGTTAAAGCACGCCTAGGCTTTACCTTCCAACCATCAGAGAATGAGGCAGGGAAACTGCATCCCTTGAGAAAGGTCCATCCATACCCTCCATTTGCCATAAAGATAATGTATTTTCCTGTTATACATTTGAATTCCCCAAAAGAATTCTCACCAAAAATGTAAAAAAAAAAAACAAAAAACCGAATTATGAACAAAAATAACGGTTACTGACAAAATGAGAAGTCTATCATTAATCTTAAAATTCCTCTATAATGTAGAACCCAAAAAATGAATAAATTACTCCTTTCCATTTGTGACTAGAAAACTCAGGAGAACTCAAAGAGTACATGTTGCTAGGCTTTCCTTAATGAAAAACAAAACAAAACCAAAAACAAACAAAAAAAGAAAAACCCACCCAAGCCAACTGGAGGAACATCAGCTGACAAACAGGTCTAACTTCATCTGTTCTTTTTTCACTGTCCCAAGGGCCCCTAGGTATTTGAGTGTCTATGCACTTTGGAGTACATTTTCAGCACTAAGGGCACAAGAAATTTCCCTAAAAACACAAGAGTCATCCTTGGCTCTAAAACATGTAAAACATCAATAATTATTAGTAATCCAGGACAAGGAGACTTGCAAAATTCCAGTTTTGAAAGAGGCCCACTCTGGAACATCAGGAATGTAAAATTATCTTCAACTAATGATAGGCAACCCCGATGTTATTCAGGCTTAGTCATTCTCATAGTGAGTGTACCCCTTCTTTGTTCCCTAAATATCCACCAGTAAGGATCAGTTCATCTATATCCAGCATCTTCCCAAATCATAAACATTTATATAGCCTCCACCTTGCATTTGTAGGTAGCTTTACAACTTACAGATAGTGTTCCCATCCACTGTCTTCTCTGAACCTCACAACAATACAGCTATTCAGGGCAATTATTATCATTTTACAAATGATAAAACTGAGGTTCAGAATGGTTAACAGAGTCATCCAAGCTCATGCAGTTAAGAGATGAAATCAGTGCCACAATCAAGTATTTTGACTCTTACTCCCATTCTTTTCTCCATAGTTTTCCAAATAGCAACAAAACAAGTTAATTATAGTCACTCTGCTATGTTTTGGAAGGCATGCAAACCATTTTACCTATTCCATTAAGATATATAAAAATTTTAAAACCTAGACTTTCTGGAGATCAGTTATCTGGAAAAGTTCATTTAGGTGGAACATTCCATTTACCTGACAATACTGGATAAACAAAGGATTGGAAATGGGGCATAATATTCATTATGTCATTCAACAAAAAATTATTAAACACCTATTAAGTTGCAGAATCTATACTAGGCACTGGTTTCTATTCCATAAAACAGATAAAATATTAAGAAAAATCTGGGCAGAATTACGAAATTAATTAATTCAATACATATTTATTAAATATCTACTCTATGCCAGGCAGTGTTCTGGATGCCTAGAACATGTAAGTGAACAAATAATAAAAAAAATCACTACCTTGACTAATATTCATTTTAATGTGTGTGAGGAGGCGCAGGAGGGAAGGAAGCTGACAATAAACACTAGACTCAATTAATTAAAAAATTAAGTAGTATGTTAGAAAGCAACAATTGCTATGGACAAAAAGCATCGTAAAGGGGAGGAGAGTGCTGGGACAGACTGATTTTAAATTGAGTGGTGGAAGCAGGCTTCATTGGGGTGACATTTAGGAAAAAATTTGAAGCAAGTGAGGGAGTAAGCCATGCATATCTTAAGGAAGAGCATTCAAGGCAGAGGGAATAATTGATATAAAGGCCCCAATGTGGGAGAATGCCTATCATTTTTGGGGACTGGCATAGAAGCCAGTGCAACTATACAGGAGGAGGAAAAGTGGTAGTATATGAGGTCTGAGAGGTAACAGCAGTACAGATCATTTGTGATCTTAGAGGCCAATAACTTTTAGGTCAAGGACTTTTATTCTGAGTGAGATGGGGAGAGACTGGAGGACTTGGAGTAGAGGGGGAAACATGGCCTGGCCTACATTTTTGTATGAATCACATGTGAAAAACAACATTTTTCTTCTTGCTTGTCAGACAGACAAACAAACAAACAAACAAACAAACAAAACAACATTGGGGTGAGTGACCCTATGAATAGCTGAAGGATCCTGAAAATTCAATTAACTTTCAGGGTCATTTTTCTTGGACACTTTAGATGTTCACTTTTTTAAAGGTTGGGAAGTTCTCAATCAAAATATCTTAGACTGGAGTAATGTCAGAGAAAATGAAGGAGGGAGGAACTCCTAAAATTCTCTACTCCGTAAAGGAAATTAGAAAACTGGCAAAAAAAGGGTGGGGGGTCAGAATCAATATTTTAAGAACTCTAGAAATTAACCAAACACATGTAGCTAGGGAGAATTTACTCAAAACTTTGCAGTGTTTAAATTTACCCTATTCCCTGTCACTCCTTCCTCAGTAGCATAGTAACCATGAAAAATAGCCTGCAGTGATGGTGAAAAACAGTCATGGTAAAAACCAGCCTGGTAACCAAAGGAGGAGACAAAATGGCATTGGGACTCCTTCAAATACTCTTTCTTAGAGAACTGCCTTTATTTGACCTGTCTGGGGATTCTGAAACACTACTCTCAAGACTGTGTTTATTTAACCTGACTTATAGTCTGCTTGGTATAAACAGCTTTTTCCCTGGGGGAGTTTCTAGAAAATAATCAGAGGCAAATGCTGACTATCCACCTGGCTAAGTTGGTAGATAGCAAGTGTGGCAGTCAATGAGCTAACTGAAATGCTTGGAGGAAGTGGGGAAATGATGGGGCTCCTGGCTGGCTCAGGTGGTGGAACATGCAACTCTTGACCTCGGGGTTTTGGGTTCAAGTCCCATGTTGGGTGCAGAGATTACTTAAGAATAAAATCTTAAGGGGCTCCTAAGTGTCTCAGTCAGTAAAGCGTCCGACTCTTGATCTCAGGGTCGTGAGTTCAAGCCCCATGTTAAGCTCCACGTGCCAATAAATAAATAAATAAATAAATAAATAAATAAATAAATAAAAATCTTTTTTAAAAAGTGGGGAAATGAAATGTTCACAGGAGGCTTTGAAAAGCTTCAGTATATTCCCAGGCATCTAGAATTAGTTCCAAAGAGTCACTAAACAAGCAAATAACAGAAACAACAACAAACACCAGCAACAACAAACCATGAGTTTTGGCAGGTGTAAATTCTACCTTATAATAAGGCACGTGTTGTGATGAGCACTAGGTGTTATAGTTCAGCACTACATCAAAAACTAATGATGTACTATATGGTGGCTAACTGAACACAATAAGAAAATAAGTTAATTATGTTAAATGTAGTTGGAGTAAACACTGCCATTAAAAAACAGATTTGCAGAATGGATTGAAAAAACAAGATGCAACTATGCTGTTTATAGGAGACACTTTAAATTCAGAGACAGAAATAGAGGTGCCTGGGTGGCTCGGTTGGTTGAGCGTCCAACTCTTGATTTTGGCTCAGGTCTTGATCTCTGTCTGCTTGTCTCTCTCCCTCTGCTCTTCCCCCCCACTCGTGCACTCTCTCTCTCAAATAAATAAAATCTTTAAAAAAATAAATTTGGAGACAAAAATAGATTGAAAGCAAAGGGACTGAAAAAGATATTCCATGCAAACAGTAACCAAAGGAGAGTTGGATTGGCTATACTAATATCAGATGAAATAAACATTAAGACAAAATATGTGACTAGAGACAAAGATGGACATGTTATAATGGTAATATGTTGATTCCACTAGGAAGACATATAGTTGTAAACATATGCATCTAATAACAGAGCCCCCCCAAACATAAAGTAAAAACTGGCAGAATTGAATGGAAAAATAGATGATTCAACAATAAAAGCTGGAGACTTAAATACCACACTTTCAATAAAGCATAGAACAAGTAAGAAGATAAGGAAAGGGAAGTCATGAACACCATAAACAAATTAGACCTAACAGGCATCTACACAACACTCCACCCTGAAACACCACAATACACATTCTTCTCAAGTGCACATGAAACATACTCCAGGAAAGAACACATTCAAGGCCATAAATGAGTGTCAATAAATTTAAATTGATTGAAGTCATACCAAGAATATTCTCTGACCAAAATAAAATAAAATTATAAACCTGTAACAGGAGAGCTTCAGAAATTCACAAATATATGAAAATTAAACAATGCAGTATAATGAGTCAAAGAAGAAAATATAAGGAAAGTAAGAAAATATAAAATGAATTGAAATGAAAAGACAACATGCCATAATTTATGAAATTCAATGAAAGCAATGCTTAGAGGGAAATTTATAGCTATAAATGCCTACATTAAAAAGATGTAGTTCTCCCTACTAACATCCCAAAAGACAGAACTAGAAGAGGGAGAACTAACTAAAAGAAAGCAGGAGGAAGAAGTGATAAAGATTAGAATAGAAGGGGCGCCTGGGTGGGTCAGTCAGTTAAGCGTTTGCCTTCAGCTCAGGTCATGATCCCAGGGTCCTGGGATCCAGCCCTGTGTTGGGCTCCCTGATCCGCAGGAGCCTGTTTCTCCCTCTGCTCTTCCTCCCACTTGTGTTCTCTCTCAAATAAATAAATAGAATTTTTTTTTCTTTAAAAAGATTAGAACAGGAATAAATGAAGTAGGGGTGCCTGGCTGGCTCAGCTGGAGGAGCATGTTACCCTTGACCTTGGGGTTGTGAGTTTGAGCCCCACATTGGGTGTAAAGATTACTAAAAAAAGAAATACATTAAAAAAAGAAATAAATGAAGTAGAGAATATAAAACAAAAAAGAAAATGAACAAAACCAAATCTTGGTACTTTGGAAAGATCAAAAAATGGATAAACCCTTTAATAAACTAACCAATATAAAAAAGAAAGAGAGCTCAAATTATGAAAATCAGGAATGAAAGACAATACTACTGAAATAAAGAATTTCTTGAATCATCTTACCTGAAATAAATCTTACTGAAATAAAGATTACTAGGGAATATTACAAACAATTGTATGCCAACACTGATGAAATGAAGAAATTACCGGAAAGATATAAACCACCAAAACTGACTCAGAAGTAAAAAGAAAATCTGAACAGACCTATAACAAGATATTGAATTAGTAATGATAATAACTAATACTAATAACAATTATTATTATTTCCCATAAAGGAAAGCCCAGGAACACATGGCTCTACCAGGGAATTTTATCAAATGTTTAAAGAACTAATACTTATTATTTACAAACACTTCCAAAAAAGAAAAAGATAAAGGAGCGCTTTCCAATTCATTTTATGAAACTATTATTACCCTGATAACAAAACAAGAATAAGTGCAAAAAGAAAACTAAAGACCACTATCTCTTATGAATATAAAGGTAAAATCTGAACAAAATACTTGCAAACCAAATCCAGCAATGTATAAAAAGGATTATACCCCATAATCAAGTGAGATTTATCCTAGGAATGTAAGGTTGTTTCAATAAACAAAAATCAATCAATGTAATATTATAGTTTAATGAATAAAATGCACAACTACATGGTGATCTGAATAGACACAGGAAAAGCATTTGACAAAGTCCAACAAGTTTTCATGATAAAAATACCAGGACTACATAGAAACTTCCTCAACCTGATAATAGGTATCTATGAAAAACCCACAGCTGGTGGTGAAAGACTAGAAGCTTCCTCGGTTCCTCCCCAAGATCAGCAACAATGTCTGCTCTCACCACTACTATTCAACATGGTAGTAGATGTTTTAGTTGGGGCAATTAGACAAGAAAAAGAAATAAAAGGCATACAGATTGAAAAGGAAAATGTTAAACTATTTCTTTTCACAGATGATATTATCTTATATGAAGAAAATTCTAAAAAATACACAAAATAAATATTAGAGCTTATAAATGAATTCAGCAAAGATGCAGTATAATAGATCACTATACAAATATTAATTGTATTTCTACAGAGTAGCAATGAATAATCCAAAATGAAATTAAGAAAAAACCCCCATCTACAAAAGCATCAAAAAGAATAAAATAATTAGGGGTAAATTTGACAAAATAACTGTAACACTTAGACACTGAAAACTATAAAACATAGCTGAAATAAATTAAAGAACAATTAAATAGACAGCCATCTTGTGTTGATGAACTTAAAGACTTAATATTGTTAACATGACAATGCTACCCATATTGATCTACAGATTCAATATAATATGTATCAAAAAACCCAGCTAGCACTTTTCCTGAAATTGACAAAGTGATCCAAAAATGTATATGGAAATGCAAGTGTCCTAGAATAGTCAAAACTATCTTGAAAATGAAAGACATGTAGAAGACTCACTTCTCAATTTCATACCTTACTACAAAGCTACAGTAATCAAAATACTATGGTAGTTGCCTAAGGAGAGACATATAGTTCAGTAGAATATAACTAAGAGTCCAGTTATAAGTGCATACATTTATGATTAATAGTTTTTCAACAAGGATAGTAAGACAACTCTATGGAGAAAGATACTCTTTTCAACAAATGGTGCTAGGACAGCAAGATATCTACATGGGAAAGAATGAGGTTGGACCCCACCTCATACAAATCAATAATAAAAAAGGAATAATACAATTAAAACATGGACAAATAATATGAATAGTCATTTATCTATAGAAGATTTACAGACACCCAACAACCACTTGAAAAAATGTACATCATAAGCCATTAGCAAAATGCTAATTAAAACCCCGATGAAATACCATTTCATACCAACTAGGATGGGAATAATAACAATAATTAATAATAAAGTAACAGATAATATGGTTTTAGCATGTATATGGAGAAATTTGAGGCCTCATACACTGCTGATCAGAATGTACAACAGTGCAGTATCTATAAAAAAAAAAAAAAACCAACTACCTGGTCAGTTAAACATGGAGTTACCATACAACCCAAAAATTATTACTTAGCCAGAAAATTGAATGAAGTACTGATGCATAATAAACCATGGATTAACCTTGAAAACACCATGCTAAATGAAAGGATCCAGATAAAAAGTCCACATATTGTGTTGTTCCTTTTATATAAAATGTCCAGAATTGATAAATCCACAGAGACAGAAAGTATTTTAATGGTTACCTGAGTCTGAGAAGAGAGGAAATTGCGAGTATGTGCTAACGGGTACAGAGTATCTTTTCAAGATGATGAAAATTCTCTAGAATTAGATAGTAGTGATGCTTGCATGACTTCTTGAACATACTAAAAACCATGGAGTGGCACATTTACAAAGGGTAAATATTGTGGTATGTGAAATAAATATAAATATCCAGCAGTATATGAAATGTGATAGATCATTATAAAATGAAGTAATAGATATCTTCCTCATTAGATTGGGAGGGAGACAAGGAGAAAACTTACTCTTTTTTTGTCATTCCAGACTGGAATGAATAGAAAAATCTCCATATACATTAGTTGAATGCATAAATGAATAAATGATTGATTATTTTCATATTTTGTTGGCCAAGAGACTTCCCTATATTGTGCTTCTTAAGGAAGCAGTCCAGGTCCTGGAAGCTCATAAGGTTAAAGAAGATTAATATTTTTCTGGAATGAAAAGAACCAACAAAGAGAGCACCATAGTTTTACAAATTTTAAGTCTCATTCCTTTTCTCTGTAATGACTGAAAACATGGTTCCCCTTCGGTCTCAGTGAGTTTGGTGAGGCTGCTCTGTGGAATGCTGGCTTAGAGCCCTGTGGATGATGGATGGAATGGGTCAAGGGAGGCCAGAGGACAAAGCTCAGCTTACTGCCACCTCATTGTCAGCCCACCGCAGCCACTACTGACCCTGGCAGTTTGGGCATCAAGAGAAAAAAAAAACAAAAACAAAGAAAAAGACCTTGGAATCAGTTTCGCAAGGTTCATGTGTTAGCCAGGCAAGAATGCCCAGCGCAAAGCAAGCATATTAAAGGCAGAGAAACTGCTCCACTGGGGAAAATGGATACAATTTTGAGGATGATGGAATTGAAAAAACCCATATATTTATAACTTACAACAAATAAGTTCATTCCAATAATATCACTTGTCTTCCCCAATTTGTGTGCAGCTTAGGACACTGCCCTGTTGCCAAATGCCAGATCAAAGTCATGTCTGCTGGGAATTAAAAACACTAGGCAAAGAAACAAGGGCTTGCTCTTGGAGCAAGTTTTGGTTTTTCTATAAACCTTGCAACTTATCTGCACAGGATTTTAGTAACCTTCCAATGAAAGCTGAAAGCTGAGCCCTGATGGGAAGGCACTCTTCATGGCCTTTCTTGGCCATTTTCTGGCCACTGCTCACTTGCTGGGAGATAGTATCTCCATAAATAAAATTATATATCTGCCTATCCCTGTATCATGCAAAAGTGGTTGGACATATTGTATATCAATTTGTACGTTATATTGGTAATGGACTATTGGGGGGGTACTTTCACTTTGAGAAGCTCTGATTCAAAGATAATCATTGTGATGTGACTGCAGATTGGAGGAGATATGCTTTATATATTAATGATCTATGTGCATAAAAAACATGAAAGCCAAAAAAAAAAAAAAAAAAAAAGAAGTAAAGAAAAAGAAAACATGTAAGCCATGAAGTGATTTGCAAGTAAAGCTGTTTCCTCTATAGGCAACTCTCCTTACAAAAGCTTCCAGGGTGGTCAGAGGCCAAGTATTTATTTAACAATAGCCATGATTGTCCTGAACAATGGTAAGGAGATCCCCTAGAAAATAGAAACTCATACTCATATGACACTTTGCAATTTATACAGTGATTTTATAAGCATCAATTTCTTTGGCTTTTCAGCCAACTGCGTTATCTCCATTTTATAGATGAAGAAATTGAGCTTAGAGAGATCAAATGAATTTCCTAAGGCCCACTCTACCACATCTTAGCTGTTTTAAAATCTCTGAAGCTAATCAGAGGAAGGCTTATCTGCAGGATCCATTGTCTGTATATATTCCCTGATGTGAGTCAGCAAACTCTGGATTATATTTCCTAGAACAGTGAGGGTCTCCTTGAAGCAATATATCAATCACATTCTGCTCCAAAGAGGGGTCAGGTCACTCATTAGTGTTCCTAGCAGCGTAGGTGTCAAATGTTCACAGCATCGTATAAGGGCTTGCTATTAGAAAGTGACCTTCCTTTTGCTGGATATGTGTTTAAGTTTTTGGCATTTCCCTAGGACACCCTAGGAACATAGTGGATGGGTTAACAAATAAGGAAGAATGTTACCAAGTAAAGACTGGGCCAAGGTGACATGGCCAAAGGAGAGCCACCTTATGGGAAGACATCTAATGCCCAAAGAACGTTCTATATTGTCTTATCTGGGATTCCAAGGAACAGATTCCTACCTTTATTTTCTATACGGGTATCCAGTTTGTTTTCCCTCAGTATTTACTAATATGCATTTTGATGAATAAGAGCTCATCTTTTTTGTTTTGTGGGAACCCAAAGAATGTGGTCTATACTTATATTGAGGGTGAAGAGGCCAAGAACAGTGGGTGGTAGCACGAGGAACCAAAGTAAGAGAAACTGAGTCCCAAGGGGGACAAAAAGACAAAAAACAACCCTGGGGGATAGAGCTGGAAAATGCAGTTTGATTCTTACAGAGCCTCCCTATCCTCAAACACAGAGGGTTCCATGATCTATTGTAACCTGGGGAGCCTGTTTTTTTGTTTTTTTCCGTATAGAATTTACAGTTCTGTGGTAGATTTTGCAGTCTCCACCAAAAAAGAAAACTAAAGTATCTGAAAGCCACAACCCCCGCACCACGTCAGTGAAGTCAGCTGATAGGTGAATATAGACAACTGCCTCCCTCCAATTCCTCAAAGGCACCTACCTTTTCTAAAGATTTTCCCATCACAAAAGGGAATGACAGCTGGCCTCCATCGTACATTAGTGGTTGTAATCCTGTGTGATGGCTGCTGTGAACTGACTTGTATGTACTAAGTCTGCTGTGCTGCCCTAAGTTCTCCTGCCCTGCTGGTTTTTTGATGTTCAAAATCCTCATGGTTTTCTAATGTCTACAGAAGCTAATTTGGACCTGGATATCCCCTCAGGCCATCACCCCTACAATTCTATCTAAAGTCAGCTATTGGCTGCTCAGAACTCAATCGTCTCTCCCTAGCATAAAGTGATCTCACTGCTTCTGTTGTACCCACGAACCTAGCACAATTCCAAGTCCTGTTAAGTGAAACATATTTATCTCTCTCCACAGCCCTTCCTCTGCTTCTCTCTTCCCCTTCTGTTCTTTCATCCTACCAAATGCTCAATGCCTTCATTTGACCCTTGGCTCCTCAGAGCTTGCCACTTTGATGCTTTATCTAAGCCTTCCTATTCTAGATAAAAGATAACAGAACCTGTTCCAAATCCCCTATGCCTTTCAGAATTCATGAGATTGGTATTTCATGCCTCCAGAGTCCTGCCAATGGATATACTGACAACCTAATTCCCGATAATATTTCCTGATAATGGCTGAATGTGCCCCAGAAAGTAAAGTCTTCCAAAACAGTTCCACATATGGCGGGGTATCAGACACTGTGACAGATCATGCATAGCAAGATACTTTCAAGCAGAGGGGCCTTTCATGATTTCTTAACACAAAGCATATGATTTTGGCTGTCTATATAGCCACCTGCCTCCCTCCAATTCCTCAAATGTGTCTGCCATTCCTAAAGATCTGCCTATCACATGCTCCCACCCACAATCCCTGCTTTTGACCCAGTATTTACACTGGTAGAAATGGGTCCTAAGGAAATTATAAAAAGAAAAATATGTAATGCACATGAATACAACCTAAGTACATGTAAACAACCTAAATATCTAACAGTAGATGCATAAGGAAAAAAACCTGTTGTTCTATAAATTATGTATGCAGGAGGGCAAGGCCTAAAAGAATGAGATACATTTTAGTCAGTTGTTGTGTGAAGGTGGTGGGCATTTAAAAAAGCCATTAGTACAAAGTATAAAACTCCGGATAGGTGATGTAATTTCACATGTTTAAGATTGAAGGCTGAAGCCCATGAGGCACAATACAACCTAAAAGAGGTTTCCAATGCATCTAGAATAAAATCATGGTTTCATCAAAATGAGCCTTCCACTAAAGAAATCACTCTAACAGAGGGAAAAATATAGGTAATAACATTACTGAAAGGTAAAGCAAAAAGTGCTAAGAACCACAAGAGAGAGGCTCATGAAGTGCTGTCGGAGTACACACAAGGGTTTGGTGCCTTTTGATGGGGTGGAGGCTTCATGGAGGAGGAGGCATTTGAGTGAAGCTTTTAAGGAATGTAGGACTTAAGGATATGGGGATGTGGAAAAAAAGCACTTGTAGCAGAGGGAGTAGCCCGAGTAAAGGTGAGGAAGAAGAAAAGTGTGGGCGTGCAATGGGATAACAGAAGAGTTTAACTACATTGTAAGTACAGCCTCCTGCAGTATTTTGTTATGCTTGGGTGCAAAACAAATACTTATCATCCATTTTAGGAACAGAATGAAAAATGAAAAATGAAAGGAACACAAATGACCAAGCTGGAATAAAATTAGATTAACATTCTTTTTTTGGGGGGGGGAGGCTTTGATTTAAATCAATTAGTTTCTCTATAATTCTTCCTTTTTTTTTAAAGAATTATTTAGTCACCCTAGAGAGAGAGAGATAGAGAGCCCACCTGAGTCAGGGTGAGGGACAGAAGGAGAGGTAGAGAGAGAGAAACTCATGCAGGCCTCACGTCCAGCATGGAGCCCGACTCAGGGCTCCATCTCATGACCCTGAGATCCTGACCTGAGCTCAAACCAAGAGTTGGATGCTCAACTGACTGAGCCACCCAGGGGCCCCTCTCCATAATTCTTAATAACATTGTTTCTTCTGGCTTTTGATTTAAAATAATCAATTGCTGCATAATCTGTCCCATTTTTTTTTTACTGAATCTCTCTTATGATACTTATCAGAGCAGTATTTAAGTTTTGGGTCCACATTGATATCCCCCACTAAACTTTGAGATCTTTGAAAGGAGGACTGTGTCTCATTCATCAGTGAGTTTCCAGTATCAAGCAGAAAGCCTGGAATATGCTTGCCTCACTGTGTGCTTATCTGTTGCTCCTGCTGGACTGGGATTTTTACTCATTTCTCTCTCCTTAGTTCTTAGCACAAGGCCTGATATATAATAGAGGTTGAATGTATGTTGAACTGAGATGGATTAGTTTCCTTCCTGTCCTCTTAGTCCTCTGTACCTCAGTTTCCTCATTTGCAAGTGTCTACTACCTCATAGGGGTGTTGTGAAGATTAAGTAAGCACTTAGTGTAATGCCTAACACATAGAAGATGTTCAGTAAATATTAGCTGCTATGATTATCATCATCATTATTGTTTGTTGTTGATGATAAGGCTTCCAGACCTGCTGATAGAGATAGACCCCTCAAACTGTGCTGGTTTTGGTCAGAGTTGTCTTAAAACTTAGCTGACCTTGGAGAGTATGTCCATTAGACTAGAAACTCCCTGACAACTGGGCCAACTCACACTTGTCTCTGGGCCCACACAGGGCCTGACACAATACATTCTTGTTGAAAAAAATGAATGAGTAAAAGCTACTAACCTCCAGCCCTTCTTCTCTGCCACTAGACCATGAGAATACCAATACATAAAATCTAGTTGCCTCTCACTAGGAGACAGGGCCTAGGAGCTCTGTGCTGCCCTTGATTGCCCTAGGCAACTCCTTTTGGGTTTTTTGGTACTTAAGAATGTACACGTCTGCCGAACTATTATGTTCTGAATTGTGTCTGAAATATGCCATCTGTCTGAAAATAATTACTACCAAATTATCCATGTAAATAGCAACACATGAATTATTTAATAATTACTAGCATTTCTACAGTGAAATCATGGGACCCCTAAAAACATTCTATAATTTGATATGGGGCTGATTTTTCATTCATGTAGTAGGAGGCATTGTCCACAGTGTTCAGTTCACTTTATTTTTTAAAAAGTCTGGCACTATGCAAGGAAACTTCCAGTTGCCTTACTTCATGGAACTCTTTTTTTTAAATATTTTATTTATTTATGAGAGAGGGGGAGGAGGGAGAGAAAACCAAGCAGACTCCTCACTGAGTGCAGAGCTGGATGCAGGGCTCGATCTCATGACCCTGAGAACATAACCTGAGCTGAAACTAAGAGTCGGACGCTCAGCCAACTGAGCCACTCAGGCACCCCAACCTCATGTAATTCTTATAACTACTCTGGGGATGGTCATCATTATCCTCATTTTACAGGTGAGAAGCTCAGGGAGACGTCATTTTCCCAAGGTCACGCAGTTAACAAACGTCGGACTTAAATCTTAAGTATTTTACCCTAGGTAGAGAGCATTTTAGTATCTTTGTAGGGCTCTTAGGTAGATGAGAAGTTATTCCACATATCCAAATCCCTTTATTTTGTTTTCTACATCTATTTCTGCTCTCTTGTAATCATAATCTGAACCTAAATTTGCTGGCTAGTCCTCATCAATTTGCATAAAGGCCAAAGAAAAACGTTTTCTAAGTAACATGGGCTACAGAGGAGTTTCTGGGGAGTCATGGAGACTACACAGGTGGGGTGACAGAAGAGGCAGGGCAGTGGGAAGTAGGAGGCCTTTAGTCATAATCAACACAAATAAAGGACAAACCCTGTCTGTATTTTGAAGCTGAGCAAAGCTAAGGAACCTCAAGAACTGGATACCCACCTACTGCTGGGCCCTGGGAGCCCCTGAGAGGGTACTAACCACCCCCCAAACACATAGGGTTTTAGATAAGATCTGAAGGTGATTCAGATAAGAGTTAGAGATAAGCGGTATGCTACACATTGGTTTTGGTTGGATCGGTTTTAGAAGGATCAACATTGAAGAGTGAGTGGGGGTGGAGGGACGTACAGCCAATCTATGGGAAGCAGAATGAATTCCAGCATATCCCCAGTGTTCATTTTATTTTATTTTATTTTTTTTTTAAAGATTTTATTTATTTATTTGACAGAGGAAGACACAGCGAGAGAGGGAACACAAACGGGGAGTGGGAGAGGGAGAAGCAGACTCCCTGCCGAGCAGGGAGCCCGATGCGGGACTCGATCCTGGGACTCCAGGATCATGACCTGAGCCGAAGGCAGTCGCTTAACCTACTGAGCCACCCAGGCGCCCTCCCCAGTGTTCATTTTAAACACAGTAGAGTCATAGGTCATACCAAGACATTATCCTATTTTTGAAAGAAATCCCCCTTACCCCAAACAACAACAACCACCACCACCACCACCAAAATAATAACACTACATCCAAACCAGATTCCTCCAAGAGGTCCAAGGCACCAATAATAGAGAAGGCAGCACTCTACATAAAAGACAACCTGGCTTGGTTTCAAAAAATATCCATCCGGCTTCAGGAAAAGAGGCCTTAAAATTTTATTTACACAGGTGCTGGCTCAGGTTTCTATTGAATCTGGCCTCAACATACTTTAAAACATGCCTCTGGCTGGACAAGGGAAACCAATGGCTGAAGAACATGGAGGATAATTTACGACCTTTGTTAGCTTTTCTCCTGGCCTATGGCTGTGGACCTGCTTACCAGGGAGGTCAGACAAGTCTTGAGGATGAAGACACACAGAAAGCTCGAACACCTTCAAGTCCAAAGCCTGGAAGCCAGGAGATGCAATGAAACATATGCTTGCTTAGCTGTCTGGGGAATGTTACACACAGTGCCCTGGAAGGCAAAGAAGGAAGGAAGAGACTAACCTTTGCTATATTCTTATACAAATACTATTGGCCCTTCTGATCAGTAATTAAGTAACACTGAAGAGGTGTGTGTGTGTGTGTGTGTGTGTGTGTGTCCGGAAACCTTACATTAACCAGGGGACTACCACAAATACCATTTCCCATCTTTCCTTTCTGGCTACCCAGAGGACACCATAAGTGTATGCATGCCAGTGACTAAGGCTTCACTCCAGGAGAAGGGACCAAAACTTACTGGGCACCAGGAGCTGTGTTACACATCATTTAGTTCTTACAATAGCCATGTGAGCTATTACTCTCCTCACAGAAACACAGAGAAGTTAAGTGACTTGGGACTGAACTCAGGTCTACCCATTTCCCATGGCTGATGCATAATAAAGCGAACCACTGACAAAAGGACACATCTGTAGTATCCATAAGATTTTAGATATTTATTTTAAATATTTAGATTGTTAGAGATTTACTGTTAAATTCTTCAAAACCATACAGTCCAACCACTTTATTATTCAGATGGAGGTTTTGTGATGCAAAGATGGAATGAGACATGCCTAAGGCCTCATGATAAGTCAATGGCAGAACCAGAGCCCCTCTGGCGCTCTTGCGTTGCTTCTTGTTCCACTACCTAGACAGCAGCCTACTTCCAAAAAGCTCAGAGATTAGAGTAGAACAGGAATGCATAGCTCGGCATGGGGTGGGGCAGGCACAAAAGGCTGACTGAAGGCTGGTCAAGGGACCTGCTGCATGTGATAAAGGGAACTTAACCACCTCTGCACTGTATAATGTTTCCCAAATAAGCCTCTTGCTTTCATGTAGCCCTGTCTTTGGTTAGTCTGTTCCCTCTTCCTGAAGTTCCCTTCCTACCTTTTTGTACCTAGCAAATTATTATGCATCCCTCCAGACCTAAATCAATCCTTAACTTTTCTGTGGAGCCTTCTCAAATGTTCCAGGTAAAACAACTCATGCTATGAAACTCTTCCTGCCCCCCCAAAAAATCCATACACATTTATACACATGAGACCTTGCAAGAATCTTCATACCATAAAATGTCTCATAGAGCCCTTCTACTATAGACTAGCATTAGTACTCGTTCCCCTGCTGAAGGGAAAAACATATACTTAACAAAGATGCTCTTACACGTGGTAGAAGCAGAGGGGACTCACAGGGGCTGAGCACTTTCTGGGAGCCAAGGGTTGTTCTAAATGTTTATTTTGCTGCCTCACATAATTCTTAGGGGTTTCAAGGTAACAATCTCTGTGACTCTACCAACTGGCTGTGAGGCCAGAGAGCCCCTCAGATAAGAAACAAGAAATCTCTAGGAAGCCCTAATTTCTGCCAGTTATATGTTCTGTGAACCTGGAAAAGCCATTTCCTCTCTCAGCCTCAGTTTCCTTGTCCATAAAATGGCTTGGTCAGATTTTTAGATTTCTGTTTCTTTTCTTCAAGTTTTAAAAGATTAGCATTTTAAGAGCCTGTGACTGCAGGCACTGCAAATCTTTTGTCTTTTCATCAAACAGCAATTTTAAAAGACAACAAGACTTTGTGACCTTCTACCTCTGTCCTAAAATATAGCATTTTTTTTTGTTTCTGACATCCAAGGGGAGGAAAATAAATTTCTCTTGTTCCTGGCCCCATGGAAAACATTCTGCGGTACATTCTGAGAAGGCTCAAAGCCAAGGGTCAAGGAATCAGGCCTCTACCATTTGTATGCATATGCTCTGTCTCTGAGCTCTTCCCTTAGCTTGTTAATGAACAAAATTCTCTTGCGAAAAGGTTAACACCTTTTATGCTTTCTGTTCTGTGACTGTGTGATGAGAGTGAATTAAAAGCCAGCAAGGCTGGTTGTATCAGAATCAGAATTTTCCTTATGAAAAGTAGGAGGTGGTGAAAGCAGTATGGCTCGCATCTCCCTCGCCTTACCTGATGAAGAAGCTGCTGATGAGCCACCAGCTCTTTTTAAGTATTTGGGGCTTTCTTTGGAAGACAAGCTCCTGTCAAGTTAGTGCTACTCAGTGGCTCCTTGGTTTCTCCCCACAATACTTATGTCTTTCTTAACTTCTTTCTGTCATTTCTGACTCTGTTGTTCCTCTTCACTGTTGCTTTTCTTGTTTGCCTAGGCATAACCCTTTCTTTCTACTTTGGGTTAGTATGTTTTTATATTTGAGGGGCAGCTGCGCTATAGCAGAGTGACTTTGGACTCAGAACACCTGGAATCAAATTCCAGCTATTCCATTTACGATCTGTTGATTAACTGGCAATGCCTCAGTTTGTGCTTATGTGGACAACCACAAGGATGACTTTGCCTTCTGTCCCAGATGATTGTGAAGTTCAAATGAGCAGTGAATATTGTGGCCCTGCATTCATTGAAGAGATTTAAAGATGTCCAGGATCGGGGCACCTGGGTGTCTCAGTCAGTTAAGCATCTGACTCTTGATTTCGGTTCAGGTCATGATCTCAGGGTCACGAGATGGGAGTCCCGGGTCAGGCTCTGGGCCAGGTGAAGAGCCTGCTTAAGATTCTCTCTCTCTCTCTCTCTCCCTCCCCTCCACTTGCACATGCATGCTCTCTCTCTCTCTCTCAAAAAAAAAAAAAAAAAGATTTCCAGGATTATGGTCACTAAGCTCTTTGAGGAAAGCTCTATATCTTGAGTATGTGAGCCCAATACCCCATACGTAGTAAGCACCCAGTAAATGTTTACTGGCTGAATGCACGAGCAGATTACTACCAGGCCTGTTCTTATGAGGCATTCAGTAGAAGACAGGCCCTAGTCTAGCCAGGAGCTGAGGAGATTCCACTGAGGTGCCCTAGGAACTGCAACAAAGCCTGGAAGCAAAGGGACTGAGAATTCTAATATTTATTCCCTTTATAAAGATTCATTCACCTCCCAAATCTGTTTCTTCTTTTGTATAGGAGGAAGTTTCTTCTTCTCTACACTCTTCTGGCAGGTACAAGCTCACCTGCTTACTTGAAATGCTGGGAGCAGTTGCCTAGCCATGAAAAGGAGTGTAGACACCTGAATAATAGGTTCCAGAAGTATGCACACATAGCTATTATAACTGAAGGGATTGTTTGGTGAAATAATGGCTCATCACAGAGTTCGATCATTTTGAAGGATAGTGTGTTTCTTGCTATGGGACTAGAGGCCACAGAAGTAAGAAATAACTCCTACCTTTGGAGAAAATGTGGTTCTAACATTTACCCTTTCAACAGAAGCCAAACTGCAAAGATCTACCACACACAGTTTCACAATTACCAAGAGATTCTGTGAAGGAGAGGAAAAAAAGTTCTGGCTAGAGTATATGGGCTTTAAAAATATAACAGATTGGGGAATAGTAACACAAGATGGAAAGCAGGCAATGGATTCAGAGGATCTTGCAAGTGACATAGCAACTTCTTGTTAATCATTACTTCATAAAATGTACATGCTATAAATAAACAGGCACAGAGCACTATATAACAGCAATGGCAAATTTTTTTTTTGAAATTTAGTTTTTTTAAGATTTTATTTATTTATTTGAGAGAAAGAGAGAGCACACAAGAGGGGGTAGAGTCAGAGGAAGAAGCAGACTCCCCGCTGAGCAGGGAGCCCGACGCGGGACTCGATCCTGGGACTCCCGGACCATGACCTGAGCCGAAGGCAATCACTTAACCAACTGAGCCACGTGGGTGCCCAGCAATGGCAAATTCTTGACATGGCTCCCAAACTGGGCACTAATAAAGAGACGAGTGGATATCAACTGCAATGCGTTACAGAGCTAAATTATTTATTCTGAAGGCCTGTGGTCTAGTCTTGTTATGGGGACAACCAGAATTAAGCCAGCCAATGTGTAAAGACAAAGAATTATGGGGCAATATATGGCAGATCCATAACTCAGCTGACCACCTGGGCTCTGCTTTCTATCAGACAGAGAGTTTTTCCAAACCACTTAGTATCAGATAGTCTCCAAAGTCCTTCCTCTTTACCATCTGGGTTTTATGTGGCATCGAGCAAAACTCATTCATATATATTTCATAGCTATCCACAAGCTTACAGTGCAAAAGTCTAGAAAACATATGAAATATTTTCAATTTCTGTGTATTGTAAAGGGGAGTGAGCTACTAGATCATTAGAAAAAAAAAGTGTCCTCTTCTAGCATCCCTATATTAATTTACATTTTTTCTGGTTTACTAAAATAATGCTCAAGACCCAGAGGCCACCAGACCAGGCATTCTGGACAAACAAGACATGCAAACTTTGGCCACTCGGAAGAATGTTTAAAATTAGATAATCTAGAGAGTGCCATTTGTTTCTGTGTGGATCAAGAGCTGAGAATGATTTTTAGATTTTAAATGGCTGAAAAATATCAAAAATATATATATATATATTGAATGGCATGTGAAAATTAATTGAAAGTCAAGTTTTATTGTAATACAGCCACACCCATTAGCTTATGTTACATATTGTCTAGGGCTGCTTTCAGGCTACAAAGGCAGAGTTAAGTAGTTGAGTCAGAGACCATATGGTCCACAAAGCCTACAATATTTACTATCTGGTCCTTTACAGAAAAATCTGGCGGACCCCCTGATCTAAAGTCTGGCTTTGACATTTAGAAAAACCCGAGATGGATAAAAGATAAGAGGAACTTTGTGAAAAGTTATCTAGGATCGGTGCAATCAGGATCAGTCAATTTCTTGGCCAAATATACCTGATCAAGGCTCTGTTGAAGCTGCAAGCAGATCTTTCTAGCATAGTTAATTTGTCCCTGGGAAATGTTACTCAAAAAGCCAGGGAGTGAAGAGGACACTGAAAGACACGAAAAACTCTCTGCAAGACTCCAAACAAGAAGTAATATTCAATTCCACATGAGTTGAGGTGGGAAAGAGTGGATTTAAAGGACAGAGAGAGTTCAATGAGGGTTCACTTACATTTCTTCCCTCACAAAAACCTGGGGTGAGAGAGGGAATCAAAGCCATACTTATATAAAATTCGCCAAGAATACTAAATTGGGACATATTGTAAACATCAGTGACGATGGTGTAATTCTTTGAGTCCAGAATGTAAACTACAGTTTCAATTTTATGATGTGTACCAAACAGCACTCCATGTGTACAAAACAAATGGATGTACAATCTCCAACGTTTTACTAGAAAATGTCTGAAAAATAGTAAATTCTTGAGCACACAGAGCACATGATGAACTAATTAACCCTCTTTGAAACATGATGTGGTAGAGATGGGGATTTATGTCCTGATTGTCCAGATGAGAAAATGGAAAAGAAAGGAAGTTATCCAACTATGGTCACAATGCTGGGGGAAGGGGGAATCTCGGAGTCCTGAATTTTAACCTAGCCCATCCATAGTGCACTTTCTCAGCTGCCTCTATCCTCACCTGAAAATTGATTTTTAAAAGAATGGGAGCTAGGGTTCACCAACTGTCAAGAAGGCAAAATCAAAAGTGCATATAGGTAGAAACACATGTTTGTTTGCTAATGTAATAGTTTTGACAGTGATGATGTATATAATTTGTAGAACCATCATAAAAAGTCAAAGCTAGAAAGGCATATTAAAAATATTTAGGGGCACCTGGGTGGCTCAGTCTATTAAGCATCCGGCTCTTGGTTTTGGCTCAGGTCATGATCTCGGGGTCATGAAATCGAGCCCGGCATCGGGCTCCACACTGGGCGTGGAGCCTGCTTGGGATTCTCTCTCTCTTCTCCTTCCCCCCACTCAAGCTCACACTCTCTCTCTAAAAAAAAAAAAAAAAAAAAAATCTAGCTTAAGTCCCTTATTTTACAGACAGAAAATTTATGTCTAAATAGGAAAATTAATTATTCAAAGCCAGACAACTAAAACCCCTCTGAGCCCGTACTTCTGTGTATGGGCATCACCTTCCTTTGATTTCCTGGCCTTTTAGATGGCATTCAACATGCCTTCCCTTGTCACCTCCCTGCTCATCCCATCACCCCACCAACTAGCTGATTCTCCTTATGCCTGTTTCTAGCCCACAGAACATCCTCCAACTGCACGAGCATGTATGCACATGCGCACACACAGACACAGACAAACACTGAGTTTTCATCAGCCAGATTTTAGTGATTTTACCCCCATGGCCTAGCATCATCATTTTTTTTAAATCTCAAAATATGCAGCTACCTCCCTGACTAGCCTAATCGTCACCCCAAACTCTCAGAATCACTGACAATGAGAAAATGTGGGGCTCCCTCCTCTTCCTTCTCAATAGGAAAACCTGGCTAGATTACAATTGACTCTGTGCTGAGCCTTGCACCAGTGACAGCATTAAAACCTCATGCTTTATGAACTACCAAAGCTAGAAATGGATTTCTGTCTGACGTGCCAGGCTTTTAAGTCTTGTACCTGTGCCCAGTCTAGAGATTTCTGAAACCATGAATAAAGTGGTAATCAACACTCTGAATACTCAGTCTGACTTAACTGACAACAAACAAATGAGGAAAAGAAAGATTTGTGTTCCTACTCTCTCCAAGACAGGTGGAATTCCAAGTTTCAACAAGGCAGATTCAGAATCACTTTCATAAAGGCCATTGGGGTGATAAGGACACATTGTAAAAATGGGGGAAAAAAACAAATCAATAAATGTTCTCTGTGGATAATAAGACAGCCCCTTGCCTTCAAACGGAGATAATGACAGAAGTAAACTCCAGCCAACAAGCTTTACAGGTGGGAGGAGAAAGAAAAATGCCTTTTTTTTTTTTTTGCTTTGCTTTGTTTTTCTTGTGTGTGTGTGTGTGTGTGTGTGTGTGTGTGTGTGTTTAACCACCTTCTATCCCTCAAAGGACTCAGGACTGGAACCTGGGGTTCATATTCCAAAGGAACCAAGGGGTTTGTAGCCTTTCAAGAAATCCATTTGTGGCTTTCTGTACTTTAAGCAGTCGAGAGTATTTGGCCCCATGAGCTCAGAGGCTCATTTTCTCAAAGAAAATATTACCAAGTTTCCCTAACTTAAGCAATTCTAGGGTCTAGAGCATTTTGAGATCTTGCTGGATTTCCCAGTATTCTGTATGTTGAGTGAGTACCCCTTTCCGCTTCTTTATTCTCAAATAGCACAAGACCCACATCTAGCCCAGCTCCTCCCAGGAAGCCCTGACAACTGCCATTCTGCCCTTCTCCCTCCTTCAGCCCTAACTTCGGCAGAAAGCTCCCATGTGGGATATGTTATGACAGCAAAATAGTCCTTTTTACAATACGTTTGATCACTTTCCCAGTTTTCCAAAAATAACAATATTGTGACCCAGATTTGTAAAGCCCAGAGGCAGCATCAACTACAATCGAATCGATCTGACTGTTGAGTTTGCTTGTTCAGTTGCGTACTTGAACTCTTTCCCCAACTGATACGGCTGCTATTACTGGGTGCCTGGGCTTACTGACCCACCATCCCTAGATGAGGGCTCTGGTATATTCTCTGCTCTACAGGCAGGGCCTACTGGATGCTGGGGTTGGGGGAGGAAGCACATTCTCACTGGGGAAACTGGGGGGGCGGGGGATCTGCTGTCTTTGGGCTGTTCCTCACTTTCTTTTCTGACAGCCATCCTTCTGTAAGTACTCTTAAGAAAGGCAGGAACTGCTTTCTGTGTCTCTTTCTAAACCGCCCAGGTCTAGGTACTGGGGCCCTGGACCTTATACTAGCTCAGCACAAGCAGTAGCAATAGGCCACTTGGGGGTAGGAAGGAACATGCAGCATGTTTTCAGTAACACTAAAAGCTAGCTCTCTCCTTGTTGCTTTGGGGACTGGAAGAAAACAAAATAACAATTTTCTGTTTTGTAAGTATTCCTGCCACCAGTCTAAAATGATGAAAAGGCAACCATTCCAATTGGCTGTCAATGGAAAAACCAGTAAAGGACCTGCTTTGCACCTTTTATCTAAAGGCTAAGAACTGCTTGGAGCTTCTGTTGTCCTCTGGTGGATGTTTCCGGTGAAAGGTGTGGCTTATATACCTGCCACTTTTAAGAGTGTCCTCAGGGTTTGTAGCCCTTAACTAAGGCAAGACTGTTTTGGTTCTGACTTGGAACTCAACACCTCTAGGCCAGTGAGAGAGAAGGAAAGGTTTTGGCAGGAAGTATTTCCTTTGTGGAAAGTGGAAATAGGAGTAGATACTGGTGTTTGGCAACTGGGTTTGCCCCCAGAGCAGAGCATCTCTGTCTAGGGGCTGCTTATCAGTGTCCCCTTGAGAAAAGAAGCCCTTAGTACAGGATGGGGAATGAAGAGGATGAGTAGGAGGTCTGAGCCCAGGTTGATTGGGAAGGAAGGAATCACTAGCATATATGGGAAGTCTGGAAATGGGAGTTCTTGCTGTAGCATGTAGGCTGAGCACCTCTAGGAGCTGATCAGACATGAATGGTTCTAAGCTAAGTAAGACTAAGGAGCCAGGGCTTGAGCCTGCTTAGCCAAATATAAGATGCAATTTAGCATGAGGTGCTATACCAATGGATAGGCCCTGAGGAAAAGTCTATGGAGAGAATAAAGGAGTTTTTATCACTCGGGCTCCCTATTTACCTAGGGGCTATTGATGCAAAGAAGTCCCAATGAGCCAGCAGCAGGAGGGAGCAGGCGCCCAGACTGATGGTCTGCTGAACAGCAAGAACACTTCCTTTCTGGGGCTGAGGCCAAGGAGACTTTGTGAAGGAACACTCCCATATACACTATAGAGAATGGGTGGGGACTCAGTTGGGGTTTCTCCACTTCTAACTTCTCTAATCAAGACATTTTTCCCCCTCACTACACAGCAGAGTGAAACACAAACAGGGAAGGAGTTAAAACTTTTCGAATCATTTATTTTCTTCCATTCCTAAGACTGCCCCAAGCTCTAAGCACCAGATAGGATCACCGTCATTGACTACATTGCCTGTACTACCAAGGTTGCCAAAACCAGGGGACCAGCAAATTAGAAAAAAACAAAAAACAAAAACAACAACAACAACAAAACCTTCTTCTTCAGGTTTTTAGGTTCTTTGAGAGGGTCCCACCAGTGACCTTGTCTCTGAGATGATAAAATCCTGGGCTCTGGAAGATTGGTGTCTTTCTATAGAAGATAAAGGAGAGAGGGAAAAAGAAGTGAGTGTGCAAGACCCTTTACCTTCAGCGGCTCTTTTAAAGAAGACTTTGCAGCTTCCACAAGTGAGAGCTCCATAGTGACAGCCAGAAGCTTCATCACCGCAGATCAGGCAGGTCTTCTGGGGTGGAAAGTAATAGTCAATGGGTAGAACATGGTCCCTGGCAGTCTCCAAACTGAAAAGACACATGAGAAACAATGCAATAAATGGCAGTGGCTGGCAGAGATAAGAGCACAGAAGTCTGAGGTCTTCAGGAGTAAACTTACATGTGTAAATTATTAATTTTTATAAAATAAAATTATTCCTTACTTAATTGAGTCAGTGTGAAGCTGATTTTTCTGGTACTTCTAGGGATGATGTTTGTAGGGTTTCCTGTCATGTAGACAGAGCCTTTTTGCATCCTGCTAAGGAATTCAAGAAGTTCTCTGGGATCAGCCAGTCTCATGGGCTAAGTTTACATGAAGGAAGGATGAAGACAGAAACCTGAGGTTAAGGTATCTAACTTAAGGTGGCTCTGGCAAAAATTTCAGAGCAGTTAAATGGTATGAACCCAGCTCTATGGCCTTCCCTTATCCAAAAGGAGATCTAAGGCAAAACAAGTCTTAGCAAAACAGTTTGGCATGCTTTGCTCTGAGCCTCACTCTCACCTGTCAATAATATTGCCCATCCTACTGAGCTACTGTTCTGAGTGGCAGTATAAATTGTATAAAAGGATAAAAATCCTTTAAAATGAATACACAAGTGAGGGATCACGATTCGTGTTATCATACCAGTCTGATTTGGTCTTCCCCTCCCCCCCATTCCTTCACTTTCCTTAGCCATCTCTTGTAGATCACGTGAACATCCCCTCACCATTCTACAACACAAAGTAGCAGAATCCTTATCTTTTTAAAGATTTTATTTATTTATTTATTTGACAGAGAGAGACACAGCGAGAGAGGGAACACAAGCACAGGGAGTGGGAGAGGGAGAAGCAGGCTTCCCGCTGAGCAGGGAGCCTGATGTGGGGCTCGTCGATCCCAGGACCCTGAGATCATGACCAGACATTTAACGACTGAGCCACCCAGGCGCCCCTGGCAGAATCCTTATGGCTGAGGCTCTTGTTGGGAAATGATACACAGGGATGCTGGAAATTTCTCACACTACCATCTCAACACTTGGCCATTAAAATACTCATAGGGTCTTTAGGCTAGGATGGAGCTTCAGGGGTCACCTAGTCTAAACTTCCTATTTCTTCTAAGCATAGGTCACATTTTTTTCTCTCCGATGCTCTATGTCTAAGCATTGAACAAAACTCGAGGGGGGCGCCTGGGTGGCTCAGTCCTTAAGCATCTGCCTTCGGCTCGGGTCATGATCCCAGGGTCCTGGGATCGAGCCCCACATCAGGCTCCCTGCTCAGCAGGGAGTCTGCTTCTCCCTCTCCCACTCCCCCTGCTTCTGTTCCCTCTCTCGCTGTGTCTCTGTCAAATAAATAAATAAATAAAATCTTAAAAAAAAAAACAAAACTCGAGGTACCTCCTGGGTTAATCTGCCTAAGGTAGATGACAATTGCCCATATTCTCATCTACAGGAATGCAGCCATATTTTTTTATGAGCACTTTTTCCTTACTAAGGAAGGAAGGAAGGAAGGAAAATAAGCCTTAATTTAATGACAGCCTACTTGCTGTGTTGGGTGATTTCTACACTTCAAAACAACTCTGAGAAACATTTTTTTTTTCTCATTATATCATATGAAGAAAGATTCAGAGAGGTGAAACCCCAAATGATTTGACAGCAAGCCCAGGATCTCTGGCTCCGAATCCAATACAGTTTTCATTACCTTATCATCTTCCTGCCATTCTCTCACTTTCTACACATGGCTCTTTGATTATCATGCTCAGCATAGTCATCAGAATCCAAAAAATAAATAATCCGAAAAAGCATGAAATGTTATCCACCCCTCAATAACCATGGATCAGCCCTGGCAGGGCAAGAGCAAAGAAAATTTTTGCTTAAGCCATAGCTGACAAGCACTTTACCTCTAAGACACAAATATTAGCCTTTATTCAAGTCCCAAGTACAACAGAAAGCACTCAAAAAGTTTGGCTGATATGCAAACCCAGCAGCTGGCTACGGTGGCCTATCTTTTCCCCCCGACAAGCTCTCCTTTTCCTAATTTGACTTTGGAAAGCCAGCAGGAGTTTGTCCACCAAACCAAGACTAGCAGGACCACAAGTTCCACAGGAAAATAGCTTACTTCCCATATATAAATGGGCCAAATGTTAAGAGCATCATTCCTTTGGCTAAAAATGTCATTTCCTTGGGTAAAAAATGTATCCCCATCCTCATTCATGAAACAAGGAGAAGCAGAAGTTTTTTGTTTTTATTTTTGCAAGTGTCTTCATCCTTTTCCCTCTTTTTTTGACTTCTGGAACTAATGAAAGCCATTCAAATAAAGTAAAAAAAAAAAAAAAACACAAAACATGTATTTAGGCACTTTATGTACCCGGCCATTTCATATATATCATCTCACTTAATCTCCCCCCAAAACCCTGCCAGGTAGCTCCGTATCATCTCTATATTGTAGGAAGAGGAAGCTGATGTTCAGGAAAATTGAACATGTTCAAGATCACTCATCTCATAAGTGGGAATGCCAGATTCCATCCTAGGTAAGTCTGACTCCAAGGTGCCGATTCATAACCCATGACTAACCATGTTATAAAATTGAAGGTTGAAATTAGATTGACTCAACTCCTAGCACCTAGCCCTATGAACCAAGCAAAGGGCTAGGTGCTGGGGATATCATGACAATCGATATATTATTCTTGCCTCTAAGAAACCGACTATCTAGTAGAGAAGACAGACAGGAAGCAAGAAACTGTAAAATAACATAGTAGATGATATAATAAAGCAGAGTACAGATTGCTGCAGATGAGGAAGCACCTTAAAGACACGAATGTTTCTTGGAAGGTATAAAGGTATATACGGGTAAATGAGATGACGATGATAATGACAATAATTTTTATCATATGATTGGAAAATAAATATTAGATATACAATATGGAAACCTGCACAAATAAGAGGTCTTTTTGAAAAGAGCCTTTAAGGAACAGAAATTTTCATCCATTTTAAAATACAGTTCAAATTGTTCAAAATAATCTAATCAAATTTATAATCAGTGCTTAAAGACTGAAGAAAGTCATCAATATTTTATTAGATATAAGTTTAATAAAATGCACTATTTACAAAAATAACTATAAAAGAGGAGGAAGAAGAAAAAGAAATAATAAAGACAATTTTAGAATCTGAACTTTTCCTAATTACAACCCATTTTGACTAAAGGATATCTGTTAAACTCTCCAGGCTGGTGTCTGCCTACCTACCCCTCCTTTTTCTGGCAAAATATTTTGGATAGCACTCTCACTGAGCCTGGCCTAGGGTGAACAAAAGGCACATTTCAGTTCTGCCTCATGGGCTGAACTTTGGGTATTGGAAATGAAAATTGCAACCAGAGTCCCTATCCCAGGTTTATATCCTAGAGAAACTCATGCATATTTGTACCGGGAAGCATGTGTGGGAATGGTCATAGCAGCTTTATTTACAAAAGCAGAAATGATAAACATCCACTAAGAGGGGGCGCCTGGGTTGCTCAGTCGTCAAGCGTCTGCCTTCGGCTTGGGTCATGATCCCAGGGTCCTGGGATCGGGCTCCCTGCTTGTCGGGGAGCCTGTTTCTCCCTCTCCCCACTCTCCCCTCCCTGCTCCCCCCTCCCCCCTCCCCCCTCATGCTCTCTCTCTCTCTCTCTCACCATCTCTCTCTCAAATAAATAAAAATCTTTAAAAAAATCCACGCTCATTCAATAAACCACAATTCAGCAATGACAAGAAAGAGAATACAGGTACACATAGGTAAATCTCACAAGCTAATGTTGCATAAAAGACATAAATCACAATAGCCTACATATGATATGATTCCATTACATACAGTTCCAAAAAAAAGGCAAAAGTAATCAATATATATTTTGGGAATATATATCTATATCTATCTATCTATCTATCTATCTATCTATCTATCTACCTACCTATCTACCTATATAACATAATAATCTACATAATAACATATTCACGCAAGGGAATAATAAACCCCAAATATAGGATAGTGGTTATTTCTAAGGGGAGACTGTGGTTAATGATATAAGGAAGGAGGATACAAGCTGATTTATGCATTCATTTAAAAATATTAAGTGTCTATCACATACGAGGCACCATACCAGGTCCTGGAGTTAGAGCAGTAAACAAACAAAAACTGGTTTTAATGCTCTTATTCTTTAATCAGGGCTCATGAGTGTTCATTTTATTATTATGCTGTATAACTAACTTATATGATACACGCATGCTTTGTATGGCTGTAACAGCACAGTGAAAGAAAAAATAACAACCTGAGAAGTTTCTAACATCATCCTAAATAACAGCCTAAGTGCAAGAACAGCAGAGGTTTGCTTTGAGAACAAGTAAGTTCAGAATTTGCATGCGACATCTGTATTTCTTCTTGCCTCCCCTGGGTTCCATGCTCACTTATTATACCTATGCAGGACATTCAGCTTTATGAGTCTGAAGGAAAAGCACTGCCATAAAAAATGGAAGTTTCCCAAACCAGAATACCACTTGCTTTTCCTCAACAGTTCCACAATTAATTAAATAAAAGTGGATTACTATAAGCTATAGGACTACAAATGCCAGCTCACCTATGGGGAATTTAGGCTCAGAAATCTTCAGCACCGAGCTATCATCTCAGTCTGTCTCTCAGACTTGAAAATACATTAAAGTGTCTGACTACTTTAAGCAAGTTCCCCAAGGATTGTGGAACCAAGGTGAGATGCAAAAGTCACAGACTAGTTTTCCTTGTTTGGAAGATGAATGTCAACTAAGCAGGGCTTTGGAGCCCGGCAGAGCTGGGCTGGAATCCTGCATCCACCACTGAACCTTGGTCCCAGTCATTAAGGCTCTCTGAGCTCTATTTGTCTCATCTGGAGATTGGGGATACTTTCTAACCTAAAGGGCTTTTGTGAGAATTACATTAAATAGTACATGTTAAGCCCTTCCTCCTGTGCCTGGCACATGATAGCTGCATTGTAAGTACAGGTTGCCTTCACCTTTTGCCTTACCATAAAAAAGGGGGAGAAATGACTAATAACCTTACAATAAAAAAAGATCATCTTTCTTGGTTATACAATGCATTTGGGGAAAGGTAAATACAAGTGGAGAGTAAAAGAAGAAAGGCTAGATATGTAAAAGTGTATCTTTTTCATACTTATCTCTGTACTTTTTAAACAAGAAGAAATTTAGAAAACCACTAAACATCTTTATAAAAGCATCATATTTTTCCTGATGTTTAGTAACTTGAAATATTTTTTGTTAATCACACTGTGGAATGTAATGACAACTTTACATGAGTTTTTAAGATAAAAATTCATAAAAAAATTATTCTCCCCTCATAAACCTCTTGTGCCTATTTCCTTATGGGCACAAGGGTTATTTCAGTGGAGAAACTGACAAAGTAACAATGTAAGACTGGGAGCTTCTTTTCCCCCTGCAAGCCTGAGATTTGAAATTTGATGACTGTCTGTCCAAGAGGACAGTTGGGTTTTCTTTCTTTTTTTTAAAGATTTTTTATTTATCTCTATGTGTGTGTGTGTGTGTGTGTGTGTGAGAGAGAGAGAGAGAGAGAGAGAGAGACACTGAGAGCATGAGCAGGGGGCCGATTTAGAGGGAGAGGGAGAAGCAGGCTTCCCCGGCTGAGCAGGGAGCCCAATGTGGGGCTCGATCCCAGGACTGCAGGATCATGACCTGAACCTAAAGCAGATGCTTAACCGACTGAGCCACCTAGGCGGCCCCAGTCATGTTTTCTTTTAAAAGTACTACCTGATTGCTAGAACTAATACATGAATTCAGCAAAGGTGCAGGACATGAAATCAATGTGCAGAAATCTGTTGCATTTCTATACACCAATTAATGAAGCAGTAGGAAAAAGAAATCAAGGAATCAATCCCATTTGCAATTGCACCAAAAACAATAAGATACCTAGGAATAAACCTAATTAAAGAGGTATAATATTTATACTCTGAAAACCATAGAACACTTATGAAAGAAATTGAAGAGGACACAAAGAAATGGAAAAGCATTCCATGCTCATGGATTGGAAGAGCAAATATTATTAAAATGTCTATGTTACCAAAGCTATCTACACATTCAATGCAATCCCTATCAAAATAACAACAGTATTTTTCAGAGCGAGAACAGTACTAAAATGTGTATGGCACCAGAAAAGACCCTGAATAGCCAAAGGAATATTGAAAAAGAAAACCAAAGCTGGAGGCATCACAATTCTGGACTTTAAGCTGTATTACAAAGCTGTAATCATCAAGACAGTATGGTACTGGCAAAATAGCAGACACATAGATCAGTGGAAAAGAATAAAGAACCCAGAAATGGACCTACAACTATATGGTCTACTAATTTCCAACATAGCAGGAAAGAATACCCAGTGGAAAAAACAGTCTCTTCAACAAATAGTGATGGGAAAATTGGACAGCCACATGCAGAAGAATGAAACTGGACCCCTTTCTTACACTATACACAAAAATAAACTCAAAACTGATGAAAGACCTAAATGTGAGACAGGAAACCATCAAAATTCTAGACGAGAACACAGGCAGAAACCTCTTTGACCTTGGCCATAACAACTTCTTACTAGACGCGTCTCCAGAGGCAAGGGAAATAAAAGCAAAAATGAACTACTGGGACTTCACCAAGATAAAAGCCTTCTGCACAGCAAAGGAAACAATCAACAAAACTAAAGGCAGCCTACAAAATGGGAGAAGATATTTGCAAATGTCTATCAAAAAAAAAGGCTAGTATCCAAAATCTATAAAGAACTTATCAAACTCAACATGCCAGAAACAAATAATCTAGTTAAGAAATGGGCAGAAGACATGAATAGACACTTTTCCAAAGAAGACATCCAGATGGCTACCAGACACATGAAAAATGCTGAACATCACTCAACATCAGAGAAATCCAAATCAAAACTACGATGAGATACCATCTCACACCTGTCAGAATGGCTAAAATTAACAACACAAGAAACAACAGGTGTTGACAAGGGTGTGGAGAAAAGGGAATCCTCTTGCACTGTTGGTGGGAATGCAAACTGGAGAACAGTATGGCTGTTCCTTAAAAAGTTAAAAATACAACTACCCTATGACCTACCTAAAGGATACAAGGATATGGATTCAAAGGGGCACATGAACCCCGATGTTTATAGCAGCATTTTCAACAATAACCAGTTTATGGGAAGAGCCCAAATGTCCATCGACTGATGAACGGGTAAAGAAAATGTGGTAAATATATACAATGGAATATTACTCAACCATCAAAAAAGTGAAATCTTGCCATTTGCAACAACATGGATGGAGCTAGAGAGTATAATGCTAAGTGAAATAAGTCAGTCAGAGAAAGACAAATACCATATGATTTCCTTCAAATGTGGAATTTAAAAAAGGAAACAGGTGAACATATGGGAAGGGGGAAAAGAAAAAAGGGGGGGAGGAAAACAAGTCATTAAGAGGCTCTTAAACTGAGGGTGGATGAAGGGAGGTGGATGGGGGATGGCCTAGATGAGTAATGGGTATTAAAGAGGGCATTTGTTGTGATGCACACTGAGTGTTATATGTAAGTGATGATTCACTGAATTCTACTCCAAGAACCAATACTGTATTGTATGCTAAAATTTAAATTAAAAAAATTTAAAATAGAACAGACATTTTTCCAAAGAAGACATCCAAATGGCCAACAGACACATGAAAAAGTGCTCAATATCCCTCGGCATCAGGGAAATCCAAATCAAAACCTCAATGACATACCACCTCACACCAGTCAGAATGGCTAAAATTAACAAGTCAGGAAACGACAGATGTTGGCGGGGATGCGGAGAAAGGGGAACCCTCCTACACTGTTGGTGGGAATGCAAGTTGGTGCAGCCACTCTGGAAAACAGTATGGAGGTTCCTCAAAAAGTTGAAAATAGAGCTACCATATGATCCAGCAATTGCACTACTGGGTATTTACCCCAAAGATACAAAAGTAGGGATCCAAAAGGGTACATGCACCCCGATGTTTATAGCAGCAATGTCCACAATAGCCAAACTGTGGAAAGAGCCAAGATGTCCATCGACAGATGAATGGATAAAGAAGATGTGGTATATATATACCATGGGATATTATGCAGCCATCAAAAGGTATGAGATCTTGCCATTTGCAACGATGTGGATGGAACTGGAGGATATTATGTTGAGCGAAATAAGTCAAACAGAGAAAGACATGTATCATATGACTTCACTGATATGAGGAATTCTTAATCGCAGGGAACAAACTGAGGGTTGCTGGAGTGGGGGGTGGGGTGGGAGGGATGGGGTGACTGGGTGATAGACACTGGGGAGGGTATGTGCTCTGGTAAGCGCTGTGAATTGTGCAAGACTGTTGAATCTCAGATCTGTACCTCTGAAACAAATAATGCAATATATGTTAAGAAAAAAAAAAAAGAAGAAGAAGGTAGCGGGAGGGGAAGAATGAAGGGGGGGAAATCGGAGGGGTAGACGAACCATGAGAGACGATGGACTCTGAAAAACAAAGTGAGGGTTCTAGAGGGGAGGGGGGTGGGAGGATGGGTTAGCCTGGTGATAGGTATTGAGGAGGGCACATTCTGCATGGAGCACTGGGTGTTATGCACAATGAATCACGGAACACTATATCTAAAACTAATGATGTAATGTATGGGGATTAACATAAGAATAAAAAAATTTAAATAAAAATAAGTTACATGATTTTACTTCACAGCTCTCCAATTCTCTTTAGTAATGTCTTGTTGAAGTGGAAAGATACATAGATAGAAGATCTGTTTTTCATGCCCATCTTTGCCACTTCTAACAGAATGACCTTGAACAAGTCATTTGGCTTCAACTTCTTCATGTGTAAAATGGATATAGAAATACAGAACTCACAAGACTACTAGGAGGATTCAATGAGATTTTGGAGGTTAAGCAGGCCACACTGTTGCTGGCACAGTGCTTAGCAAATGGCCATTATTATAATAATCTCACAGGAAAGTGGTAGGAAGGAGACATGGGAGAAGAACTGGGTTCTAAAAAGCCAGCTGTGAGGTAGGTATCATTACTTTTTGAAGATAATGCAAACTGGAACTTAGATAAGGTAAATAACTTCTGAGTTCATACGGCTAGTAAGTGGCAAAGCCAGAATTCATACCTGGGATTATTTCTGCTCAAATCCATATTCTCCTACTATCCTAAATTGTCAAGGTCATAGGATACTTACATTATAACCTAGGTTTAATTTAGTTAGGTTTTTAATAAGTTTATTGATATATAATTCACATACCATAAAATTCACCTATTTTGGCATATTCACATCTATTACCACAAACTAATTTTATAATATTTTCATCACCCCAAAAAGGAACTCCATACTCATTAGCAGTCATTCCCCATTCCTTCCTTCTCTCAGACCCTAATTTACTTTGTCTCTAAAGATTTGCCCTTTATGGGCTTTTAATATAAATGGAATTATACAATACAATCTTTTGTGACTTGCTTCTTTCATTCAGCATAATTTTTTTTATTATTTTCAATTAGCCAACAAATAGTACATCATTAGTTTTTGATGTAGTGTTCAACGAGTCATTGTTGTGTATAACACCCAGTGCTCATCACAACACGTGTAGCATGTTTTTAAGATTCATCCACATTGTAGCATGTATCATTGCTTTATTTATTTCTGTGTAATATTCCATTGCATGGATATACCACATTTTGTTTATCCATTCATCAGTTGGGGAACATTTGAGTTGCTTTCATTCTGGCTATTATGAATAATGCTGCAATGAATATTGATATACAATTCATATATATGCATATATATATGTATGTATATGTGTGTGTGTGTGTGTGTGTGTATATATATATATATATATATATATATATATATATATATATATAGTCAAGTGGTAACACTTCCAGAAACTTCCAGGCTAGTTTCCAAAGTGGCTGCACCATTTCACATTTTTCCACCAGTTTTATAATAATGGCTCTAATTTCTCCACATCCAAGCTATCTGTCTTTTTTACTAGTCATCTTAGTGGGTGTGAAGTGATACCATATTTCAGTCTTGATTTGCATTTCTCTAATGAGTAATGGTGTTGAGCATTTTTCATTTGTATATCCTCTTTGGAGAAATGTCTACTCAAAATTTTTGCATGTTTTAAAATTGGGTTATTTGCTTTTTTATCATTGAATTGTAAAAAAAAAGTTCTTTATATATTCTAGATTCAATACGCTTATCAGATATATGACTTGCAAATGTTTTTTCTCACTCTGTGGGTTGAAGTTTTACTTTCTTGATGGTATCACTTGCAGCACAAATGTTTTAAAATTTGATTAAGTCTGATTTAACAATTTTTTTCTGCTGTTGCTGTGCCTTTGGTGTCACAAGCTAAGAAACTCCAGCCTAACATAAGGCCACAAAGATTTATGCCTATATTTTCTTTGAGGTGTAATGTCTTGGCTCCAGCATTTAGGTCTATGATATATTGAGATAATTTCTGTGCATGGTATAAAGAAGTGGTAGCATATGATTTCACTCATGTGTGGTATTTATGAAACAAAACAGATGAACATAGGGGAAGGAAGGAAAAAGAGAAGGAGGCAAACCATAAGAGACTCTTAACTATAGAGAACAAACTGAGGGTTGCTGGATGGGAGGTGGGTGGGGGATGGGCTAAATGGGTGATGGGTATTAAGGAGGGTATATGTTGTGATGAGCACTGGGTGTTATATGTAAGTGATGAATCACTAAATTCTACTCCTGAAACCAATATTAAACTGCATGTTAACTAACTGGAATTTAAATAAAAACTTGAAACAAACAAAAGAAGTGGTCCAAATTCATTTCTTTGTATGTGAATATCCAGTTGTCCTATTTGTTGAAAAAACTATTCTTTCTCCCATTGAATGATCATGGCATCATTGTTGAAAATCAGTTAACCATAATGTAAGTGTTTATTTGGGGCCTCTCAACTGTATTTCATTGGTCTATGTATCACACTTAGGTCAGTACCACACAGTCCTGATTGCTGTAACTTTTAGTAAGGTTTGGAATCAGGAAGTGTGAATCCTCCAACTTTGTTCTTCTATCTCAAGACTTTTTTGGTTTTTTGTTTGTTATTTATTTATTTTTAAAATTCCAGTATAATTAACATACAGTGTTATATTAGTTTCAGGTGTACAATACAGTAATTCAACAATTCTATACATCACCCAGTGCTCATCACAATAAGTGTACTCTTAATCCCTTTCACCTATTTCACCCATCCCCCCACCCACCTTCTCTCTGGTAGCCACATATATTCTCTATAGTTAATAGTCCATTTTTTTTGTTTCTCTTTTTTCTTTGTTCATTTGTTTTGTTTCTTAAATTCCACATATGAGTGAAATCATATGCTATTTGTCTTTCTCTGACTTATTTCACTTAGCATAATACTCTCTCGCTCCATCCATGCTGTTGCAAATGGAAAGATTTCAGTCTTTTTTATGGCTGAGTGATAGATAGATAGATAGATATCTACCACATCTTCTTTATCTATTCATCTGTGGATGGACAGTTGGGCTCTTTCCATAGTTTGGCTATTGTAAATAATGCTTCAATAAACATAGGGGTACATGTATCCCTTTGAATTAATTGTTTTTTTTATTCTTTGGGCAAATACCCAATAGTGCAATTGCTGGATGGTAGGGTAGTTCTATTTTTAACTTTCTGAGGAACCTCCATACTGTTTTTCAGAGTGGCTGTACCAGTTTGCATTCTTACCAACAGTTCACGAAGGTTCCTTTTTCTCCACATCCTTGCCAACACTTATAGTTTCTTGTGTTTTTTATTTTAGCCATTCTGACAGATGTGAGGTGACATCTCATTATGGTTTTCAATTGCATTTCCCTGATGATTAGTGATGTTAAGCATCCTTTCATGTGTTTTGGCTATTCCAGGTTTTTTCAATATGAATTTTACAGTCAACATTTCAATTTTTGCTAAGAAGCAATCTGGAATTTTGAGAGGGACTGCCTTGAATCTATGGGGAATATTGTCATCTTAACAATATAAAAGCTTATGATCAATGAAAATGGAAATGATTTTCCATTTATTTATATCTTATTATTCCACAGTGTTTCATAGGTTTAACTGTATAAGTCTTACACTTTTTTTGCAAAATCTACTGGTATTTTATTATATTTGATATTATGAATGAACTGTGTTCTATCACTTTTAAATTATTCCTTGCTAATATAGAGAAATACAATTGATTTCAGCACATTAATCTCGTATTCTGCAACTTTGCTGAATTAATTTATTAGTTCTGATAGTTTATTATGGATTCTTTAGGATTTTCAATATACAAGATTATATCATCTGTGAATAAAGATATCTTTATTTCTTCCTTTCCAGTATAGATGCCTTTACGTTCTTTTTTTTTTTTTTTTGTCCAATTGCCCTGGATAAAACCTCCAGTACAATGGTGCACAGAAATGGTGAGAGCAGACATCCTTGTCTTGTTCCCAATCTTACTGGGAAAGTTTTCAGTCTTTCACTCAAGTATGATGTTAGTTGTGGTTTCTTCATAGGTATCCATTTTCAGTTTGAGTATGTTCCCTCCTATTCCTGTTATTCTAATTGTGAAAGAATATTAAATTTTTTGCCAATTTTTTTCTATATCTATTGAGATGATCACGGGACCTTTATTCTCTTAAATACAGTATAATATATTAAATAACTGATTTTCAGCAGTTAAACCAATCTTTTTTTTTTTTTTTAAAGATTTTATTTATTTATTTGAGACAGAGAGAATGAGAGAGACAGAGAGCACATGAGAGGGGGGAGGGTCAGAGGGAGAAGCAGGCTCCCTGCCGAGCAGGGAGCCCGATGCGGGACTCGATCCCGGGACTCCAGGATCATGACCTGAGCCGAAGGCAGTCGCTTAACCAACTGAGCCACCCAGGCGCCCCGCAGTTAAACCAATCTTACCTTCTTGAGATAAATCCCAATTTTATATTATTGAGATAAATCCATCTTGGTAATTATAATCCTTTCTATTTGTTGCTGGATTTGGTTTGGTATTTCATTGAAATTTTTTCTTATTAATACTCAAAAGTGATATTGGTCTGTAGTGTTCTTTTTGTGTGATATCTTTGGTTTTGTTATTGGGTAACACTGGACCCACAGAATTAGTTGGGAAGCATTTCCACCTCTTCTGTTTTTTGGAAGAATTTGTAAAGGATTGATACTAATTGTTCTGTAAATGTTTGATGGAATTCACCAGTGAAGACAACTAGATCTGGGCTTCCCTTTGTGGTAAGTTCATTCTCTTTCTTTCTTTTTCTTTTTTTGAATTTGAAAGGCAATGTTTATTTATCTGTATAAGTTCTGGTGCCCTGGTAGAAGCAGATAGTATAATTATTTCCATTCCAAGGATAAAGGTGGAGGTACAGAGTGTCCTGGTATCCTCCCTCCAAAGTCTGAGCTATTCATACTGTACTGGCTCTCTCTGACACTGTGGTTTTGTTTGTTCATTTTGTTTTTCAATTTTTTTGACTATAGTTGACACACAATGTTACATTCACTTTAGGTGTCCAACATAATGATTCTACAAGTTTATACATTATGCTATGCTCCCCACAAATGTAGCTACCCACACACTGGCTTTCAGTTAGGGAATGAATAAGTCACCAGAAAAAAAGGTACAGCATAAGGAATATAGTCAATGATATTGTAATAACACTGTACAGTGGCAGATGGTACAGGAACTTCTTTATTATATTACTAACATAATGAAGTAATATTATACTCTCTTTACTTGTTAAAGAAATATTCAGAATTTCTATTTAAGTTAGTTTACATAGTTTGTGTCTTCTTGACTATTTCCCATTTCATCTAGGATATGTAATCGGTTGTCATACATTGTTCATAGTGTTCCCCTTTAATCCTTTTTAAAAATTTTTTAATTTAAATTAAATGTAATTAACATATTACTGTATTTTTTTATTATGTTATGTTAGTCACCATTCAGTACATCATTAGTTTTTGATGTAGTGTTCAATGATTCATTATTTGCATATAACACCTTGTGCTCATTACAACACGTAAACATACTACCATATTATTAGTTTCAGCTGAATTCTACCTCTGAAACATATTACTGTATTATTAGTTTCAGAGGTGGAATTCAGTGATTCATCAGTTGCATACGACAATTACTGGTCATTACATCAAGTGCCCTCCTTAATGCCCATCACCCAGTTATGCCATCCCCCCACCTCTCCTCCAGCAATCCTCAGTTGGTTCCCTATAGTTAAGAGTCTCTTATGGTTTGCCTCCCTCTCTGTTTTCCTCTTATTTTTCCTTCCCTTCCCCAATGTTCATCTATTTTGTCTCTTTAATTCCACATATGAGTGAAATCATACAGTATTTGTCTTTCTCTGACTTATTTTGTATGCATAATACCATCTAGTTCAATCCACGTCATTGCAAACAGCAAAATATCATTCTTTTGATGGCTGCATAATATTCCATTGTATATATATACCAAAATTTCTTTAGCCATTCTGACTGGTGTGAGGTGGTATCTCACTGTGGTTTTGATTTGTATTTCCCTGATGCTAAGTGATATGGAGCATTTTTCATGTGTCTGTTGACCGTCTGTATGTCTTCTTTGAAGAAATGTCTGTTCATGTCTTCTGCACATTTCTTGACCAGATGTTTTGTTTTTGGGGGGTGTTGAGTTTGATAAGTGTTTTATAGATTTTGGATACTAACCCTTTGATAGACATTTGCAAATATCTTCTCCCATTCCATAGGTTGCCTTTTAGTTTTGTTGACTGTTTCCTTTGCTGTGATTTTTTTTTGTTTATTTTGATGAAGTCCCAATAGTTCATTTTTGCTTTTATTTCTCTTGCTTCTGGAGACATGTCTAGCAAGAATTTGCCGTGGCTGAGGTCAAAGAGGTTTCTGCCTGTGTTCTCCTCCAAGAGTTTAATGGATTCTTGTCTCACATTTAAGTCTTTTATTCGTTTTAAGTTTATTTTTGTGTATGGTGTAAGAAAGGGGTCCAGTTTCATTCTTCTACATGTGACTATCCAATTTTCCCAACACCATTTGCTGAAGAGACTGTCTTTTTTCCACTAGATATTCTTTCCTGCTATGTTGAAGATTAGGGTACCATATAGTTGTAGGTCCATTTCTGTGTTCTCTATTCTGTTCCTTTGATCTATGTGTCTGCTATTTTCCCAGTACCATACTGTCTTGATGATTACAGCTTTGTAATATGGCTTGAAGTCCAGAATTGTGATGCCTCCAGCTTTGGTTTTCTTTTCCAACATTCCTTTGGTCTTTTCTGGTGCCATACACATTTTAGGATTGTTTGTTCTAGCTCTGTGAAAAATGTTGATGGTATATTGATAGGGATTGCATTGAATGTGTAGATAGCTTTGGGTAGCACAGACATTTTAATAATATTTGTTCTTCCAATCCATGAGCATGGAATGTTTTCTCCATTTCTTTGTGTCTTCCTCAATTTCTTTCATAAGTGTTCTATAGTTTTCAGAGTACAGATATTACACCTCTTTAATTAGGTTTATTCCTAGGTATCTTCTGGTTTTTGGTGCAATTGTAAATGGGATGGATTTCTTGATTTCTCTTTATTCTGCCTCATTGTTAGTGTATAGAAATTCACCTGATTTCTGGGCATTGATTTTATATCCTGTGACTTTGCTGAATTCCTCTACCAGTCCTAGCAATTTTGTGGTGGAGTCTTTTGGGTTTTCTACATTGAGTATCATGTTATCTGCAAAGAGTGAGAGTTTGACTTCTTTTCCAATGTGGATGCCTTTTATTTCTTTTTGTTGTCTGATTGCAGAGGCTACGATTTCCAGCACTTTGTTGAACAAAAGTGGTGTGAATGGATATCCCTGACGTGTTCTTGACATTAGGGGAAAGTTCTCAGTTTTTACCTGTAGAGCATGATATTCACTGTGGGTTTTTCTTATATGGTTTTCATGATATTGAGGTATGTTCCCTCTATCCCTACACTGCAGAGTTTTTATCAAGAAAAGATGCAGTATTTTGTCGAGTGCTCTTTCTGCTTCTACTGAGAGGATCATAATGGTTCTTGTCCTTTCTTTTATTAATGTGGTGTATCACATTGATTGGTTTGCAGATACTGAACCACCCTTACAGCCCAGGAAGAAATCCCACTTGGTCATAGTGAATAACCCTTTTGATGTACTGTTGGCTCTTATTAGCTAGTATCTTGGTGAGAATTTCTGGATGCATGTTCATCAGGGATATTGGTCTGTAATTCTCCTTTTTGGTGGGGTCTGTGCCTGGTTTTGGGATCAAGGTAATGCTGGCCTCATAGAATGAGTCTGAAGTTTTCCTTCCATTTCTATTTTTGGAAACAGTTTCAGAACAATAGGTAATAATTCTTTTTTAAATGTTTGGAGGAATTCTGCTGGGAGGCCATATAGCCCTGGACTCTTTTTTGGGAGATTTTTGATTACTGATTCAATTTCTTTGCTGGTTATGGGTCTGTTCAGATTTTCTATTTCTTCCTGTTTCAGTTTTGGTAGTTTATATGTTTCTAGGAATGCATCCATGTCTTCCAGATTGCTGAATTTGTTGGCATGTAAGTGCTCATAATATTGTCTTATAATTGTTTTTATTTCTTCAGGGATGGTTGTGATCTCTCCTCTTTCATTCCTGATTTTATTTATTTGGGTCCTTTCTCTTTTTGGTATGTGTGGCTAGGGGTTTATCAATCTTATTAATTCTTTTAAATGAACAAGCTCCTAGTTCATTATTCTGCCCTACTGGTTTGTTTTGTTTCTGCTCTTATCTTTATTATTTCTCTTCTCCTGCTATATTTAGGTTTATTTATTTGTTTATTTGTTTATTTATTTATTTATTTATTTATTTATTTATTTATTTATTTGCTGTTCCTTTACCAGCTCCTTTAGGTGTAAGGTTAGGTTGTATATTTGAGACTTCTTGTTTCTTGAGAAAGACTTGTATTGCCCTATACTTCTGTCTTAGGACCACCTTTGCTGCATCCCAAAGATTCTGAAATATTGTGTTTTTATTTTCATTAGCTTACATGTATTTTTTTTAATTCTTTTTAATTTCCTGGTTGAACCATTCATTCTTTAATAGGATGCGCTTTAACCTCCATGTATTTGTGTTCCTTCCAATTTTTTTTCTTGTAGTTGACTTAACGTTTTAAAACATTGTGGTCTGGGGTGCCTGGGTGGCTCAGTCGGTTAAGCATCTGCCTTCGGCTCAGGTCATGATCTCAGGGTCCTCGGATAGAGCCCCAAGTTGGGTTCCCTGCTCAGCGGGGAGTCTGCTTTTCCCTCTGCCTCTGCCCCTCCTCCCCCACTCTTGCTCTCTCTCTCTCCCTCTCTCCCTCTCAAATACATAAATAAAATCTTTTTTAAAAAAGCACTGTGATCTGAAAATATGCATGGAATAATATCAATATTTTTGTACTGGTTGAGACCTGATTTGTGACCCAGTGTATGATCTGTTCTGGAGAATCTTCCATGTGCACTCAAGAATAAGGAGTATTCTACTGCTTTAGGATAAAATACTCTGAATATATCTATGAATTCCATCTGATCCAGTGTGTCATTCAAAGCCCTCGTTTCCTTCTTGATCCGCTTCGATGATCTGTCCATTGCTGTGAGTGGGATGTTAATGTCATCTACTATTATTGTATTATTATCAATGAGTTTCTTTATGTTTGTTATTAATTGGTTTATATATTTGGCTGCTCCCAAGTTAGGAGCATAAATATTTACAATTGTTAGATCTTCTTGTTGGATAGACCCTTTTATTATGATATAGTATCCTTCTTCATCTCTTATTATGATATTTGTTTTAAAATCTAGTTTGTCTGATATAAGGATGGCTACTCCAGCTTTCTTTTGATGTCCATTGGCATGATAAATGGTTCTCCACTCCCTCACTTTCAATCTTGTGGTGTCTTTTGGTCTAAAATGAGTCTCTTGTAAGCAGAATATGAATGAGTCTTGTTTTTTTTTTATCCAATCTGATACCCTATGTCTTTTGATTAGAGCATTTAGTCTATTTACATTCAGAGTAATTATTAAAGGATATGAAATTAGTGCCATTGTATTACCTGTAAAGTCACTGTTCCTATAGATTGTCTCTGTTCCTTTCTGGTCTTTGTTACTTTTGGCCTCTCTCTTCATTCAAAGGATTCTCTTTAATATTTCTTGCAGGGCTGGTTTAGTGTTCACAAATTCCTTTAGTTTTGTCTTGGAAATTATCTCTCTTTCTATTCTGAATTACAGCCTTGCTGGATACAGTATTCTTGGTTGCATATTTTTCCCATTTCTCACATTGAATATATCATGCCAGTCCTTTCTGGCCTGCCAGGTCTCTGTGGACATTTCTGCTGCTAGCCTTATGTGTCTACCTTTGTAGGTTAAGAACCTCTTGTCCCAAGCTGCTTTCAGGATTTTCTTTTTATTTTTGAAATTTACAAGTTTCACTATTATATGTCAAGGTATTGACCTATTTTTATTGATTTTGAGGGGGGTTCTTTTTGCCTCCTGGACTTCATGCCAGTTTCCTTCCCCAGATTAAGGAAGTTCTCAGGTATAATTTGTTCAAATAAACCTTCTGTCCCTTTCTTCCACTCTTCATCTCCTAGGACAGCTATTATTTGGATATTATTTCACTTTATTGAATTGCTGATTTCTCAAAGTCTCCTGTCGTGATTCAATAGTTGCCTTTTTCTCTTTTTTTTCAGCTTCCTTATTCTCCATCATTTTGTCTTCTGTATCACTGACTCTCTCTTCTGCCTGATTTATCCTCACTGTTAAAGCCTCCATTTTTGACTGCATCTCAGTAATAGCATTTTTAATTTTGGCCTGATTAGATTTTAGTTCTTCTATTTCTATAGTAAGGGATTCTCTCATGTCTTCTATGCTTTTTTTTTTTTTTTAAGATTTTATTTATTTGATAGAGAGAGACACAGTGAGAGAAGGAACACAAGCAGGGGGAGTGAGAGAGGGAGAAGCAGGCTTCCCGTTGAGCAGGGAGCCCGATGCGGGGCTTGATCCCAGGACTCCGGGATCTTGACCTGAGCTAAAGGCAGAAACTTAATGACTGAGCCACCCAGGCGCCCCTCTTCTATGCTTTTTTTCAAGCCTAGCTAGTATCTTTATAATCATTTTAAGTTCTAGTTCAGACATTTTACTTACTTCTGTAGTGATTATATCCCTGGTGGTGTGTATTCTTTCTTTTGGGGAGAGTTTCTCCTTCTAGTCATTATTTCCAGTAAGGAAGGATGAAAGAAAAAAAAAAACAGCAAAAGCAGCAGTAACAACAACAACAACTACAACAACAACCAAAACTTCAAGAACTGATTCTGGTGTATGCTGTGTATACTCTGCTGTTGTGTTTTGGCCGCTCTTTCCCACTGGCCTTTCCTCTACAGAGTTCTTCCTTGCTTGTAGTGGGGAGTGTTTGGACCTTTAAGTAGGTGTGCTTTGATTTGTTTGTAAGATAAGCCTTGCATCTGCCATGTTCTCTCACTCCAATTTGCAGACCCTTTCCTTAATCCTCAGATCATCTTCCTAGTTGTTCAAAATAGTTGAATGTTGATCTAGCTGTATTCAAAGGACCAGGTATGTTCAGGGTCCCCCTACTACTCTGCCATCTTAACTCTAGAAGCCCTTTAATCCTGTTTTATTGTTTTAAGATAGGTAGTGATATCCTCACTTGCATTGCTGGTTTTATGTGAGTCTTCTTTTTTTCTCAATCTAATGGTTTGTCAATTTTGATCTTTTCAAAGTAACTTTTGATTTCATTGATTCTATTGATTCTTCCTATCTTTTATCTAATTTATCTCCCCTCTAATTTTTATTAATATTTCTTCCTGTATTTTTGTTTTTATTTTGCTTTTTTCTAGTTTCTTAACGTGAACAGTGAAATTATTGATGTGAGATTTTTCTTATTAATATAGGTGTATTAATCTGTTCTGGCTAGTACAATAAAATACCACAGACTGGGTGGCCTATAAACAACAGAAATTTATTTCTCATGGTTCTAGAGGCAGGAAGTCTGCGATCAGGTTGCCAGCATTGTTGTGTGAGGGCCCTCTTCCAATATGCAGACTTCTCCTTGTATTCTCACAGGGTAGAAAGACAAGCAAACTCTAATCACTTTCTTTTATAAAAGCACTAATCACATTCATGAGGGTGCACTTCATGATCTAAGTACCTCCTAAAGGCCTCACTTCCTAATACCATCACATTAGGCATCAAGATCTCAACATACGAATTTGCAAGGGAAACACATTCAGACTACAGCATTAGGCATTTATAGCTATAAATTTCCCTTTAAGTACTGCTTTAGCTTATCTGTATCTCATAGGTTTTGATACATTACATTTTTGCTGTTATTCAGGAATTTTCTCATTTCTCCTTTGATTTCTTTGATCCACTGCTTATTTAGGAGTGTGTTATTTAATACTACACATTTGTGAACTTCACATATTTCCTTCTGCTATTGATTTCTAATTACTTTCATGTGATCAGAGAACACATAGTCATTTTTCTTGAATAAGAGCACTTCAGATTGTTGCTAGACTTTGTTTCCTTTCCAGAGTTCTGGAGAAATTGGTTTTCACAATTTTTGCTAGTATGTTTGTTGCTTTTATGAAAAGGCAGCTTTATGGCAGTCTTCACTCTACCATTGTTTAAGCCTTCCTTATATTCCAAGCCAGGTTATAGTTCACAAGCTACAAAAATCACTCCTTCCCCCAACACATACACACACACACTAATCCTCATTGTGTGTCATGAAGGGAGGAAGAAGAGACATCACTCATACCATTCATTCATCCATTCAAAATTCATATCATTCATACATTATGAAGGGGGAGCTCTGCTAAATGATGGGTATGTAAAGATGAGAAAGACACAGCCCCCGTTTGCAGAGGAGTTTTCATGGGTTCGTTTTGGGCTAATATGAGTGCACAAATGGTTAATCCAATCTATAAGAAAAAAATACTATAAAAGGGGCCAAGATACTGATTACTACAGGAAAAGAAAATTGTGTGTTTTGCCTGGGGGTCCTAAAAGTACCAGGTACTAAAATCCTCTTACCAATCTAGCTAGATGTTTTACATACTTGTCAAACATTTACTCTGGAATAGATTGGATGAGGATGCCCATGGTTCTAATGTGTACTCAAGCCACAGACCTGACATGCAGAGACATGTATGAATAGAACAATTACTTATCACTATGTATCCAGTAGTTGTAGGCTTACTGGTGATTTACATTTTCCTGTAGTTTATATCAACTGACAGACATGCCAAGACAGCTGGAAGGGTGGCAGTAAGACTGTTTTTATCAGTGTGCCTCACCAAAATGACCAAGCTGTCCTTTTCTTCTGAAATCACTTTCAGAAATGGGGCTGAACAGATTAAGCCTTATTACAGTCATGCCTTTACATCTCCCAAGCCACATCTGCTGTATTCCATGAGCCAAAATCTTTCCAATGGCTTCCTAGCCATCTCAGCCAATCAGCCACGGAAGAACTAGCCAGATTCCTTTCTGCAATGTCATCAAATCTGAGGGCTGAGAGATGTTTCCACATTCTTTGTTTCTGGAATCCATTACCAAAAAAACAGGAAATGAGAAAGTAACTTGTTTTTAATTTACATTAAATCTTACCGGACCAATATTTTCTTCACATCCTCCACTTGAACTTCTGATACTAGAGATTGAGGGCTTACTATGTATTAAGCACTGTCAAAGATGCTTCATCCTCACAACTACTACTACAGGATACACAGACTATCTCCATTTTACAATGAGGAGCCAGAAGTACAGAGCCATTGATTAATTTTTTCAAGATCACAGAGCTAATTAAAGTAGAACAGCAAGGATTTGAATGCATGTCTGGCTAATTCCAAAACCTATGCTTTGTCTACCATGCATATATGACATAGCACTGTCATTGACTGTCAGGGCTGGATGGTTCTCAGAGATCATCTAGCCCAGTGTTTTTCACCCTTGGGTGCATGGCAAAATCGCTAGGGGAGCTTTCCACCCCCCAATTCTGATTTAATTGAATTTAGGTGGGGTCCAGGCATCCTATTTTTTAAAAAGTTGATGTTATTGATATTAATGTCAAATCAGGGATTCAAACCAGTGATTTAGTCTCTCTTACTGTTCAGGGGAAAATTTGGGGCCCAGAAAATGACAGAGAATTGACTAGAAGAAACAGTTTCCCAGAGATAGGCCTGAGACTAGAAGCCAGGTGTTATAACCTCTATGCCAGAGTTCTGTAGAGCAATGTTTTTAGTCATATTCTGTAGACTAACTTTTCCCAGGGCCTAGAATATGCAAGAGTCAACCTATGGGGGGCGCCTGGGTGGCTTAGTCGGTTAAGCGTCTGACTCTTTGTTTTGACTCAGGTCATGATCTTGGGGTCCTGGGATTGATTCCTGTGTTGGGAATCCCCACTCAGTGGGGAGTCTGCTTGTCTCCCTCCTTCTCTGCCCCTCTCACCGCATATATATATAGAGAGAGAGAGAGACAGAGAGAGAGACAGAGAGAGACTGGGATATATATATATATATAACCATGGGTTAGTCTGGATATAATGTAATAATATACATCCTCAATGTGTTTCACCTACCATCACCACCCAGTCAGTGACTACTATCTTTTAATTTACTGCCTAAATAACACCCACCCTTCCCCCCACACCTTACCTTCAAAATACCTGCAACTCTCTTATTGAAGTCTTTCTGCTTTCTGTCTGATCCTCTCCAATCCATAAATTACATAGGACCCCAGAGGAATTCTATCTAAAACATTTGCTTCTGTAACTCTCCTCCTTAAGACTTTTTAATAATTCCCTATGGTCTACAGCAGTGGCCTAATTCACTGATGCATCAGAATCCCCGGAAGAGCTACAGAGCTCTGATCACACCCTAACTTAGCCCAGAGTTGTCTGAATCTGAAGCTACAGGTGAAACCTGAGTATCTGTAATTTTATGAAATGCTTAAGTGATCTTAGGCAGACACTAAAAATAACTTGGCCTACAGGATACAAATTCAAAGCATTAGCTTGGCATTCAAGGCCTATTTCTAGCTCCTTATCTCTTCCACAAATTTTCCCATATGAACTTCAAGCCATACCACCACACCTTGTTTCAGTTCTTCTGTCTTAAGTCTGTTTACCCCTCTGTGTCTTTGCTTACATTGGCATTCCCTCCAACTGGAATGACATTGCAGTGCTCCCAACCATTTGTCTCCCTTGCCATGTTATCTCATAATTCAAGTCCCAGCCCAAGAGGCCATCACCTACTCCGTGAAGCCTTAAAAAAAAAAAAAAAAAAAAAAAAAAAAGATTTAATTTATTTATGAGAGAGAGAGAGGGAGAAGCAGACTCCCCGCTGAGCAGAGAGCCCGATGCGGGACCTGATCCCAGGATCCTGAGATCATGACCCTAGCTGAAGGTGGACACCCAACTGACTGAGCCACCCAGGCGCCCCCATGAAGCCCTTCTTGACTCTCTATGCTTTAGATGGAATATGATCATGCTCCCAACTTGCACAGTCTTTCAGAAGCACCTATAATGTTTTATATCACAAATAATCTATGTGTGCATCTGTTTCCCATCCATCATGTGGCATTCATTGATGAATTTCCAGTGTCTAGCCCAGATACTGCCTAAGCACTTCCCACTCAACTCACCTCTCTCTTTCCTCCTTGATTTACTCTTAAGCCTCACAACAAAGTTGGAAAACAGCCATGTTGCCTTTTAAACAACATCTCAATTTGAAGGCCAAGATAGATCCTAAACAACTTTTGAGTTCTAATTAGGACACTGCTAAACTATATCAGATATATGAAAACCTCTCTTAAAAAATACCAAATATTTAACAATATCTATTTGATTATAGTATCTCCCACTTCCTGCCTACAAATTCTTCCTCATATCTAACCCAAATCCCTGAAAATATATTTTTCCTCTGTCCTCAGCAGAAATGGAGAACAGCTCCTTGACATACTCTTACCTTGCCTTACTTTCCTTCTATAGTAAAATTAAACACAGAGTTGAACAAAATGTAATCTAGGATAAAACCTGAGAAGGAAAATGTGTCATACTTGGCATCTTTTTGAACTAGATGACAGTGAAGTGGTAAAGAGCTGGTGGAACTGTCATTGTTAGATAAACATAGATGAATTGTTCAACTTGATGAACGAGTTCTTTCCATTCTGCAAAGTGATCATGTGGTCTCTGACACAGTACCTTCCTAGTTCCCCTTCGCCATTATTATGAACAGATAAGTTGCTGTCAGGCAGAGCTTGCTTTCCCTTATCCTTGGCCACTGTTTATTTTCCTCCACAGTTTCTGCTCTGGAATCTGCTTTGGTATACTAGACTAGGAGTTGGAAGCCTGAGATGCCATCATAAATTGTGATACTAACTTGTTGCCATACCAACCTTGGACTAGTCACCTTTTATCTTGACCCTCAGTTGTCTCATCTTATAAAACCTGCATTATCAAGTACATAAAGCTCACTGATACACCTTTATCTCCTGAGATCTGCATAACCACTCTATGAGGCAAACAGATGAGTCAGGGAAAGTTTGGGGAGTTAAGTTAAGCAAGTTGTCTGAAGTGGTACAGCTAGAAAGTAGCAGGGTTGTAATTTGAACTCCGGTTTTAATTCCTAATCTGGCACTCTTTCTAATATACCAAACTGCTTTCTGGTATCTATAAAACAAGAGTGTTGGATTAGAGATGTTTAATTTAACAACAATTATATGAACAGCATTTCATAAATTTTAAAATACCTTCACATTCATTATCATCCATTCCGTCAATAAGAATGTATTCAGGACCGGGGCACCTGGGTGGCTCAGCTGGTTAAGCGACTGCCTTCGGCTCAGGTCATGATCCTGGAGTCCCTGGATCGAGTCCCACATTGGGCTCCTTGCTCGGCAGGGAGTCTGCTTCTCCCTCTCACCCTCCCCCCTCTCATGTGCTCGGTCTGTCTCTCATTCTCTCTCAAATAAATAAATCAAATCTTTAAAAAAAAAATAAGAATGTATTCAGGACCTACCATAAACCAGGCACCATTAGATTAGGGATACAGTGATGAAAAAGTCATACGAAGTGAATGACTGCCTTTAGGAAGCTTCCATTTGGGGGGAGGTGCATGAAAAAAGCATATGAAGACTCAAAAAATAATTTCAGCTACTGATAAGTACAGCAGGGTAAGGAGATACACAGTTGACTGAGAAGTATCTTATTTAATTTCCCCAACAACCCTGCCATATAGAGATTTTCATTAATCCCATTCTCCAGATAAGCAAAAGGAGTCAGAGGAGCTAAGCCAGTGAGCAACACAGCTGGGCCTAGACACAGTAACTTCGGACTATGTGTTCCACGCTCCTTCCATTCTGCTGCCTTGCTCCTGCTACTAGTTTTCTAGGATTCCATGATTTAGTCTCCAAATGACTGACTCTTGAGTACTTGGTTCAATAATGCCCTATCTCCAAAGGAGGATGAGATGTAGGCTAAATTCTCTGTGATCGTGAGATCAGGAGCACCAGACAGTTAGCTTTCAAAGCAGAACCAGGTTGTGGGTTCACTTGTTTATCTTTATCAATTCCTTGAGAGTCGCAGTTTTTTGTTGTTGTTGTTTACTGTTCTACTCCCAGTGCCTAGCACATGGCTTGGCTCCTAAGTAGTGTTTGTTAAATATTTACTGAACCCAGGGGTGCCTCTGTGGCTCAGTGGGTTAGGCGGCCAATTCTTGGTTTCAGCTCAGGTCATGATGTCATGGGTTGTGGGACTGAGCTCGGCACGGGGCTCCAGGTTCAGGGGGTAGTCTGCTTGAAGATTCTCTCCCTCTGCTCCTCCCCCACTCACATGTGCACTCTCTCTAAAATAAATAAACCTTTAAAAAATATATACTGAACCTATAAATGAATGAATGTATAAATCAATGAATGAATGAATGAACGAACTAATGAGAAAACAAATGAACATAGCTTGCAGAAAACTAGGTTGGTGTGTTCCTGGCAAAGGGAGCAGTTTAACCTTCAACCTCCCCTGAGAAGCAAGCTTCAGCTGCTTTCTCCCAGGGGCAAACAGGCATGACAAAAAGCCAGGTGGGAGCTGGCATCTGAGGGTGAGAAAAAGGAAACATCATACTACAAGAAGCATAACCAGCTAAGTTGAAAATGCAATGCCCTCTCTAAGTAGATAGGAGAGGACAGTGATATAATTTTCTTCCCCTCTCAGCTCTGGAAAGCTGTACTTTTTTCTCCATACTTCTTTTTTTTTTTTTTTTTTTTCTATCGTGTTATGTTAGTCCCCATACAGTACATCATTAGTTTTTGATGTAGTGTTCTGTGGTTCATTGTTTGCATATAACACCCAGTGTTCCATGCAGTACGTGCCCTCCTTAGTACCCATCACCGGGCTCACGCATCCCCCCAGCCCCCTCCTCTCTAACACCCTCAGTTTGTTTCTCGGAGTACATAGTCTCTCATGGTTCGTCTCCCCCTCCAATTTCCACCCCTTCATTTTTCCCTTCCTTCTCCATACTTCTTAGGCGATGAGGAAATAGTGGATCTGAAATGTGGTTCTTGCTTCCTGCAGTTTGGAAGTTGAAAAGGGCAATATTCTATCTGATGAGGACTAGAGTGGTCTGGAGACCTTTCATGGGGCTAAGTAATACTGGGCTGCCTGGGGCCCTGTGCCGCACTTTCATTAAATGTCCTAAACACAACTAACCAATCAATCAATGTCCTAAACACAATTTGCCTAGATGCTTATGCTATACCCATATAAAAACAGAGTGGTCTCGGGCGCCTGGGTGGCTCAGTTGGTTAAGCGACTGCCTTCGGCTCAGGTCATGATCCTGGAGTCCTGGGATCGAGTCCCGCATCGGGCTCCCTGCTCGGCAGGGAGTCTGCTTCTCCCTCTGACCCTCCTCCCTCTCATGCTCTCTCTGTCTCATTCTCTCTGTCTCAAATAAATAAATAAAATCTTTAAAAACAAACAAACACACACAAAAAAAACAGAGTGGTCTCATGCTCACTTCAGCAGCACATATACTAAAGTTGGAACGTTACAGAGAAGATTAGCATGGCCCCTGTGCAAGGATGACATGCAAATTAGTGAAGTGTTGCATATTAAAAAACAAAACAAAGCAAAACAGTGGTCTCTGGACATCTACAACTGACTTGGATAGAGACGAGAAAAAATACCCATGTAAAGGAAGAAAGCTAGTATTGACTTAACACCCCATGCCAGCACCGTGACACCTATAGTCACACTTACTGAGCAACTACAGTTCCCATCCATAGAATGGAGATAGTCACAACATCTACCCACCTGGTTGTTATGTGGATTAAGTGAGCTAATTCATGTTAGATGTTCTGCAAGTACATGGTATGTAATATGCATTGAATAACAAAATAAGATGCTACAGCACACCACCACCATCATAATCATTATTACTGTCATCATCACCACCATCTATGTGCAGTGTATATTTCAGGTGCTTTCATATCAATTACCATAATGTATCCTCTCCACAACCTTGCATGGTTGAAATGATAGATGAAGAAACTAAAGCACAGTGAGACATGGCAACTTGCCTAAGGTTCTGCAACTGGAAAGAAACGCATCAAGGAATAACAACTAGGGGCACCGGTGTGACTCAGTCAGTTAAGCATCCAACTCTGGTTTTGGCTCAGGTCATGATCTCAGGGTCATGAGATCGAGCCCCGAGTCAGGCTCTGCATTCAGCATGGAGTCTGCTTGGGATTCTTTCCCTCTTCCTCTCCCTCCTCCTCTGCCCCTCTCCCATCCCTCGCACACACACTCTCTCTCTCAAATAAATGACGTCTTAAAAAAATAAAAAGAAAAAAAAGAAGTAACAGCTACATCCATTTGAATATTCTTTCACTGTATACACACAAGGCTAAAATAAACTCTGGCCACCACAACTGGTCATAGATATTCGGAAATCCTGAATATTTTTACACTAATACCATTTGCACACCACTGTTGGAAGCAAATGTAATTATATCTTAAAATTCCATTTTTATTCTTAGATAAGCAAACGGTTGTGACTACAGCTGAAAAAAAAAATCAAGAATATTGTTTAGGATTTGAAGGGAAAAAAACATGCTTTTATAAAAATGTAAATCAAAATTAGAAGTTTTAATATAAGATATGCCAAAGCTCATTTATAAGGGAGAAGTGCATTTTCTATAATGATTCCTCTAACCATGGAACTGGTCTCTTACAGATTTGTATATAGGTAACAAAATTGCCACATTCTGTATTTGCTACAGCTCATTATCTTTATCAAAACCTTCACACCCATTCAAAAGGTGGCAACTGAATTCTTCTATGCTCCAGGGACACAGAAAGAAACAAGCAGCAGACGTTTCTTGAAGCCATCATAGGCAAACAGCTATTCAAATATAATTTGAAAAAAAAATTAAGTGAGAATAATACAGAGCGATGTAAAAACATGGTAGTGGGGGAAAACACAATCTTTTTTTTTTTTTTAAAGATTTTTTATTTATTTATTTGACAGAGAGAGACACAGCGAGAGAGGGAACACAGCAGGGGGAGCGGGAGAGGGAGAAGCAGGCTTCCCGCCGAGCAGGGAGCCCGATGTGGGGCTCGATCCCAGGACCCTGGGATCATGACCCGAGCCGAGGGCAGATGCTTAACGACTGAGCCACCCAGGCACCCCAAAACACAATCTTTAAACAGCTTCACTGAGACGTAATTTACATCCATGAAGTCCACCATTTAAATTATACAATAAAGTATATATATATAATATATATATAATTTAATGTTTTTTAGCATATTTACAAAGTTGTGCAAATAGCACCACTATCTAATTCCAGAATATTTCATTACCCCGGAACAAAACCCCATACTCATTAGCAGGAACTCCCATCCTCCCCTCCATGGTGCCCCTGTGAACCTCATTTACTTTATGTCTCAATGAATTGGCCTATTCTGGACATTTTATATAAATGAAATCATATAATACATGGCCAATCGTGATTGACTTCCTTCACTTAGCATGATGCTTTCAAGGTTCATCCATGTTGTAGCATACTTCATTCCTTTTTATGAATGAGTAATATTGTATTATAAGGATATACCACCTTTCATCCATCTATTTATCAGTTGGTGGACATTTGGGTTGTTTCTACCTTTTGGCTGATATTAACAAAGCTGTTATAAACACTGACAAGTTTTCATGTGGATATAATGCTTTCAATCATCTTGTATATATACCTGGGAAAGAAGATGCTATAAGTCTCTACCTATATACCTAAGAGGGAACTGTCATGTTTGGTTTTATTAAGAACTCCCAAAGTGTTTTCCAAACCAGCTGCAACATTTTTCATTCCCATCAGCAGTATATGAGGGTTCCAGTTTTCCAATATTCTTGCCAATACTTGATGATAATTGCTGCTGATGGTGGTGGTGATGATGATTAACCTTCATAGTCTGTATCAAGTTTTATCTCATTATGGTCTTGATTGTTATTTCCTTAATGGATAGTGATATTTCATTTGTATATACTCTTCAAAGAAATATCTATTCAAATGCTTAGCCCATTTTTATATTGGGTTATTTTTTTATTATTTGTTTGTAAGAGTTCTTCATATATTCTGCATACAAGGTCATTATTAGATATGATTTTCAGACATGCTCTCCCTTTCTTTGGGCTGAGTTTTCACTTTGACTGTAAAATTTGCAACACTAAAAACTTAATTTGTGTCCTATTATATGGTCTACTCTGCAAGATGTTTAATGTTCTCTTGAGAAGACTTTGTGTTCTGCTATTGTTGAGTGATGTGCTCGTCACATTAGGTCATCACTATTAGGTCTACCATGATACTCTCTAGCTCCATCCATGTGGTTGCAAATGGCAAGATTACATTCTTTTTTTATGGCTGAATAATATTCCATTGTATATATGTACCACCTCTTTATCCATTCCTCAATCAATGGACACTTGAGCTCTTTCCATAATTTGTCTATTATAGATAATGCTGCTATAAACATAGGGCTGCATGTATCCTTTTGAATTAGTACTTTCGTATTCTTTGGGTAAATATCTAGTAGTGCAATTGCTGGGTCATAGGGTAGTTCTATTTTTAACTTTTTGAGGAACCTCCATACTGTTTTCCAGGGTGGTTGTACCAGTTTGCATTCCCACCAACAGTATAAGAGGGTTCCCCTTTCTCTGCATCCTCATCAACACGTTTTGTTTCCTGTGTTGTTAATGTTAGCTATTCTGACAAGTGTGAGGTGATATCTCATTGTAGTTTTGGTTTGTACCTCCCTGATCAGTGACGTTAAGCAGCTTTTCATGTGTCCATTAAGCCATCTGGATGTCTTCTTTGTAAAAATGTCTATTCATGTCTTCTGCCCATTTTTTAACTGAATTATTTGGTTTTTGGGTGTGGAGTTTTAGAAGTTCTTTCTATATTTTGGATACTAACCCTCTATCAGATATCTCATTTGCAAATATCTTCTCCTATTCCACGGTTGTCTTTCAGTTTTGTTGATTGTTTTCTTCGCTGTGTAGAAGCTTTTTATTTTGATTTAGTCCCAATAGTTTATTTTTGCTTTTGTTTCCCTGGCCTCAGGAGACATATCTAGTAAGAACTTTCTATGGCCAAGGCCAAAGAGGTTACTCCCTGTGTTCTCCTCTAGGATTTTGATGGTTTCAGGTCTCACATTTCGGTCTTTAATCCATTTTGAATTTATTTTTGTGTTTGGTGGTCCAGTTTCATTCTTTTGCATGTTGCTCTCCAGTTTTCCCAAAACCATTTGTTGAAGAGATTGACTTTTTGCCATTGGATATTTTTTCCTGCTTTGTCAGTCATTAATTGACGATATAGTTGTGGGTTCATTTCTCGGTTTTCTATTCTGTTCTATTGATCTAGGTGTCCATTTTTGTGCCAGTACCATATTGTTTTGATCACTACAGCTTTCTAATATAACTTGAAGTCCAGAATTGTGATGCCTCTAGCTCTGCTTTTTTTTTTTTTTTTATCTCAAGGTTGCTTTGGCTATTCAGGTCTTTTGTTGTTCCATACAAATTTTAGGATTGCTCATTCTAGTTCTGTGAAAAATGCTTTGGTATTTTGATAGAGATTTCATTAAATGTGTAAATTTAGGCATTTTAACAATATTTGTTCTTCCAATCCATGAGCATAGAAAGTCTTTCCATTTCTTTGTGTCAGCTTCAATTTCTTTCATCAGTGTTTTATAGTTTTCAGAGTACAGGTCTTTCACCTCTTTGGTTATTCCTAGGTATCTTACCATTTTTGGTGCAATTGTAAATGGGATTGTTTTCTTAATTTCTCTTTCTGGTGCTGCCTATTGGTGTATAGAAATTCAACAGATTTCTATATGTTGATTTTGTATCCTGCAACTTCACTGAATTTTTTTTCAGTTCTAGCAGTTTTTTTGGTGGAGTCTTTTAGGTTTTCTGTATATAGAATCATGTCATCTGCAAATAGTGAAATTTTTACTTCTTTTTATGTGTCTATTTGGATGCCTTTTATTTTGTTTGTTGTTGTCTGATTTGGATGCCTTTTATTTTGTCTGTTGTTGTCTGATTGCTGGGGCTAAGACTTCCAGTGCTATGTTAAATAGCAATGGAGAGGGTGGACATCCTTGTCTTGTTCCTGACCATAGAGGAAAAGCTCTCAGTTGTTCCCCATTGAGGATGATATTAGCTGTAGGTTTTTCACAGATGGCCTTTATTATGCTGAGGTATAACTCAGTCAGAGAAAGACAGATACCATATGATTTCACTCATATGTGGAATTTAAGAAACAATACAAGTGAGCAAAGGGGGAACAGAGAGAGACATCTAAACCAAGAAAAGTATTCTTAACTATGGAGAGGAAGCTGACGGTTACCAGAGGGGAGGTAAGTGGGTGGGGATGGGTAAAATAGATGATGGGGATTAAGGAGTGCACCTGTTGTGATAAGCACAAGATATTGTATGGCAGTGGTGAATCACACCTGAAACTAGTATTACACTGTATGTTAACTAACTACAATTTAAATGAAAACTTTAAAAAAGATGTCTATTAGGTCTAGCTGTTTTATTTTGTTATTCAACTCTTCTATTTCCTTGCTGATCTGTCTAGTTGTTCCATATAATGGATAGAACCTTCCAACTATTATTGTTGAACTACTTTTCTATATTTTGGTACATATATGTTTATACCTGTTCTATCTTCTTGATTAATCCTTAATTATAACAATATGTCCTTTATCTCTAAAACTAGTTTTGTCTTAATGTCTATTTTGATTAAAATTAGAAGGAGCTAATCCAGGCTCTCTTTTGATTGCTGTTTGCATAGAATATCTTTTTCCATCCTTCCACTTTTAAACTATTTGTGTCTTAGAATCCAAAGTGAGTCTCTTGTAGACAGCATATATGTATACCTTGTTTTATTTATCTGTGCTGATAATCTCACTTTTTGATTTATTTAACTTATTGTCATTTAATGTTATTGTTGTTAGAATTACCTCTTCCATTTTGCTTTTTTTGTTTTCTTTATTTCTCATTACCACTTTTTCCTCCATTACTCGTTTGCCACCTCTTTTGCTAAAGTAGGTATTTTCTTTTTTTAATTTAAATTCAATTAGTGATCATATAATACATCATTAGTTTTTGATGTTAATGTTTAATGATTCATTAGTTGCATATGTATTTTCTAGTGAACAATTTTAACTGTGTTTTAAATTTTTGTAAACTATATTTACATTTTTTTTTCTCAGTGGGGGCACCTGAGTGGCTCTGTCAGTTAAGCGTCTGACTCTTGATTTTGGCTCAGGTCATGATCTCAGGGTTGTGGGACTGAGCCCCGCATTGAGCTCCGCACGGGGTGTGGAGCCTGCTTGGGATTCTCTTTCTCTCCCGTTTCAAAAAAAAAATTTCCTCAGTGGTTGCTCTATGTTTCTAACATGCATCTTAAATCATCAGAATCTACCTCAGGTTTATACTAGATTCCAAGAGGTTATAAAAACCTTATTCTTCTACAGATCCATAATCTCCCCTTATATAACTATTATACATAATTTGTCTCTATGTATTACCAAACAATGCGTGTTTATACTTTTTGCTTTATATAATCATGTCTATATTTAATGGCTTATTTAAAACTAATAAAGGAGAGCACAGTTATAGAGATTTTTATATTAATCATCATATTTATCATATTTTTTCATTTCTTTCTGTGGAGTTCATTTACTATCTGATATGATTTCCATACTCCAGTTTAGCTTAATTCCCACTCTTCTTTTCTGCACTTTATTATATTTACAAATATTTTTACAGGTATATTTCTATATGTCACCAACCAACAATACAATTTTATTGATATTGTTTCATCCAATTAATTTTTATCAAGAAAAAAAGAAATATGAAATTCTACTTTTACAAAAAAATTTATTTATTTTAGAGAGAGACCATGAGTAGGAGGGGCAGAGGGAAAGGGAGAGAGAATCTCAAGCAGACTCCACGGTAAGCATGGAGCCTAATGCAGGGCTCACCCTGAGATAACGACCTGAGCTGAAATCAAGAGTCAGATGATTAACCAACTGTGCCACCCAGGTGCCCCTGTAATTCTACTTTTTATCATTATCTACATAATTCCCTCTACTGTGGCTCTGTTTTTTCATGTGGACTAAAATTATTGTCTGATGTCATTTCCCTTCGGTATTTCTTGCAAGGCAGGTCAGCTAGCAACAAATTCTCCCAGTTTCTATTTATCTGGAATGTTTATTTCACCTTCACTTTTAAAAGATAATTTTACTGAATACTGGATTATTGGTTCACAGGTTTTTCTTTAAGCACTTTGAATATGCTATAACGCCATCTTCTGCCCTCCATTATTTTTGATGAGAAGTCAGTTGTTAATCTTAGTGCAGTTCCCTTGTCATTTCTCTCTTGCTAATTTCAGGATTTTTCTCTTTACATTTGGCCTCAACATTTTGAGTATGATGTGTCTGGGTGTCAATCTCTTTGCATTTTTCCTACTTGGAGTTTGTTGACCTTCTCGATATGTAGATTAATGTTTTGGATCAAATTTGGGAATACAGTACTCATTGTTTCTTGAAATATTCTTTCTGCTCCTTCCGATACTCCCATTACATGTAAGTTGGTGCACTACTAAGGTGTCTCACATTTCTCTGAGGTTCTTCATTTTTCTTCATTCTTTTTTTTCCTTTCTGTTTTTCAAAATTCATACTTTCTATTCATCTAGGTTCAAATTTGCTGATTCTTTCTTCCACCAACTCAAATTTATTCTTGAGCCCCTTTAGTGAATTTTTCATTTCAATTATTATACTTTTCAACTCCAGATTTTCCATTTGGTTCTTCATGATTTCTATCACTTGATTGATCTCTATTTGATGAGAAATTGTTCTCATGCTTTCCTTTAGTATTTTAGAAATTATTTCCTTTAGTTCATTGAATATATTTAAAGTAGCTATAAATATATTACTTTGTCTAGTAAGTCCAACATCCGGGCTTCTTCATGGACATTTTATGTTGACCACTTCTTTTTCCTGTGTATGGGCCATACTTTCTCTTTTACTTGTACATCTCGTATTTTTTAAATTAATTTTTATTTTTTTAAGTTTTTATTTAAATTACAGTTAGTTAACAGACAGTGTAATATTAGTTTTAGGTGTACAACAGTGATTCAACACCTCCATAGAGGTAAACGAACACATATCCTAATTTTTAGTTGAGAACTGGATATTTCAGATACTAATTGTAACAACTCTGGATGCTGATGTGCCTCTTTCTGGAGCTTGTTCTTATTTTCTGTTTGGTCATTTGTTTACTTAGTGACTTGGCTGAATTAATTCTGAGAAGTCTATTTCCCCCACATTGTGAAGTGTCTGATGTTCTCTCCTCAGATATGTTTCTTTGTTTTTAATCTTTTAGACTGGCTTCCCATAGGTCAACACCAGATCTACATAAACCACTTTTTGGTTAAATGTTGTACTTTAAGCCTCCTTAGACTTAAAAATTTTTACCCTTTACCACTGGATGTGCATGTGGCTTGAAGACTACTTTCATATTTCTGGGAGTTCAGAATTTTGCCCCACATTCAGCCAGGAATAAGTCTCTCAGAGGTTCTCTCTCTGGTCACTCTTCAGGGGTGTGGCTCTGGGCACAGTCTTCCATTCTGCTAAAGACAAGTTTGTTTGTTTGTTTTTAAATTAAGCCTGACTTCCTATGAGTTGCCCCGGGGTCAGAGTAGCATATTGTTCAGGCAATGTTTGGTCAGAAATTTGTGCTTAAATATCTCCAGCCTTAAGCCTTCTACATTTTACTGATGCATCTGCATGTGGCTTGAGGAATGTTTTAGTCTGCCCCTCATCTTGATCTCATTTCTCCTTAGTGGGTGCAGCCTTACACATGTGCACAGCACTCCACAGAATCAGAAATGAGTGTAATCACACACAGCCTCTTCTTGGCTGTCTATTTTTCTTGTTCTCTTTGGTAACCTTCCATCTGGTCTAGTATTTAGCTTGTTGCTACTAGTATGATGGAGCTACCAAACCCCTTTTCAATGCTAACCTCCAAGATCTCCACTGTTTTTGACAAAGCCCATAGGCATGAACTTTCTCATGCTCTGTTCCAAATAAATTCAGTCCCCTCAGGCAGACCTGTGGAGCTCTCCATCCTAATGGTCTGCTTTACCCCCTTAGTGGAACCTCTATGTCACTGCAGTGGAATTGGGGACCAAGGACAGTGATCTGCTTCTCCCAAAGTGACTCCTCTGCTCAAGGAGTGGACCCTGGGGAGTGATGGTAGCCCCTAGTCCTCTTGGCTTACCTTTCTTGGTATGGAACCTTCACCCTATATATGAGTTAGGTGAGGCAGAATCAGTTCCCCAATATTCTTGGCTTACCACCACTGGGGCAGAGCCTTCATGAGTAGAAACTAGGTAATCTCCAGTCTTCTAGAATAGTGCTTCTGCAATACAGGGCTAAGGGGCATAAGAGAGGCTGATGTCCTGTCCTTCTGGGGGTGAAACTATAGCCCTTGAGTAGGAGTTGGAAGGAAAGGGAGCACTCATCTTCTTGGCCTCACTTGCCTGGAGAACAGCTTCCATCACACAGAGCAAGGAGTAAGGATGAGAGCAGGTTATGGTTCAAATGCCATTGCCTCCTGCTAGTCTTACTGAGAATTTTAGATTTTCCTGAATAAGTGTTTCCCTATTTGCTCTATGCCCTTAGGACAATTTCCAGAGATTTTAAATGGCTGTTTTTATAAATTTTACCATTTAAATGGCTGTTTGTTGGGAAGAGGATCTACCGTAATCTTTAAAATTGCCACTCCAGAAGTCCTGCCCATAGAAACACTTAGTCTTGGAGTAGAAAGATTGGAAAGGGTTTCATAGAAGTAGCAGAAATAATGTTTATTTGAATTGTTTTTTCAGGCAGGCAATTGGGCAAGAAGACAGTTGCCCCAAACAGAGAAAGAGCATGTACAAGCAGAAGTGTAAAATAAGGCTGGAAGACTGCACTACTAGAGGTCAAGTGACTATAGTAATTAAGCTAGGCTAAGGGGCTTGGACCTTGCCCTACAGTCAATGAGGAGCCATGAGAGAGCTTTAAAATGGGGAATGATCTGGGCAGATCCACATCCAGACAGGTTGGCTTGCTAAGGTTCCAAACAATTTAAAAGGAATTAGATTTAGTCCCAGGATTTGCAAAAGCAGGGAAAGAAAGGTGAGAATGAGGTTAGCATTCAAGCCAATGCTTTTTGGTTCTCATGTGTATCAGACCAAAAGTCTACTTAATTTCTGTGAAAATAAGTCAACGTTTCACACTCACAACTAAAATAATTGAGAAATTTAAAAAAGTTATGCTCCTTTGGTTAGAATATTTGCACATTCATTTAACTAAATGCTTAAACACATACGTGATATATGTTTAACAGAACATATGCTGATGTTTTTCAAAGTAAAAATTAATCTGAAAAATAAAAGTAAATCTTTGTTTTAAAATGTGTTTTGTACTTCATTGAAAATAAACTCCTGAGTACCTGGGTGGCTCAGTCAGGTAAGTGTCCAACTCTTGATTTTGGCTCAAGTCATGACCTCAGGGTCCGGAAGTCGAGCCCCACATCAAGTTCCATGTTGGATGTGGAGCCTGCTTAAGATTCTCTCTCTCCCTCTGCCCCACCCCACTCATTCTCTCTCTCTCAAAAATAAATAAGTAAATAAATAAATAAACTCCATCTCTGAGTTGTTTAAATATGTATTTTTTAAAGTAAGAAACTCATTTTATCAAATAATCTGCTTAAACTGAATTATCACTGGAATAGGCACCAAGAGCACAGAGTCCCAGTCTGCCTTTTTACCATTAGCTTGCTTCGAACTTTTATAGTCCATTCCCTTCACTGGGACTAAATTTCTTTTTCCTCTGCAAGAAGAATTAAAAAGATATGAAGAGAAAAAGGTTGAATTATGCAATGCCTAAGATCCCTTTTAGCTCTTACATCCATAATTGAGGCTTTTTGGCAAAAAAGGCTTCTAGCATATGATTTAAATAAAACCCATCTAGAAATACCTTTGAAGCATGGACCTCCAAAACTCAACAGCCTTAAAGGAAAAGAATGATTAATTTAACTACGTAATTTAAGACTGTCGGACAGAAAAACACATAAACAAAGTTGAAAGATAAATTGGGAAAACTATTTGTAACACATATGACAAGAAGCCAAATTCCTTTATATACAAAGAGCTCCATAAATCAAAAAGAAACAGATGAAAAGCCAAACAAAAACAACAACAAATGGGCCAAAGCCAAGAACAGCCAGTTCACACGAAAGAAATATAAATGGCCAATAAACATGTGAAAAGATGCTCATGCTCCCTCATAATTAAAGAGAGGAAACTTAAAATAATGATAAACTGTTTTTTTAACCTATAAGATTTACAAAGACTTAAAACTCTGATAATATCCAATGTTTGTAGTTTTTTTGGCAAGGTGGAGAGGTAATATCTACCAGATTTAAAATGCATACATCGTTTTATCCAACTATTTAGCAACTAAGAATTTGTATTTTTCAAAATTATGCTAATAAAAGTATACAATCATACTAACTACTAATTGTTTTATTTTCTATGTGCCTGACACTTACTGTATAAATACTTAAGTTCTTAATGTGTATTATTAAGAATCCTCATAATGGTCTTATAGAATAGAGACCATTATTATCTCAATTTCTTTATAGAAGATATTGAGGCACAGAGAAATTAAGTACCTTGCCCAAGGTCATAGAGTAAGAAGATGGTAGCACCAATAGTTGGATGAAAATACTCTGGCTTTAGAGCTATTCCCCTTAAACACGGTGTATACTGCCTCTTGAGGATGTTAATTGCAGCACTACTCTTAATATCAAAAAAGTCAGGGAGAAAAACAAAATATATATCACCAGTGGGAAATTACAAAATAGATTGCAACATATCTATACAGTTAAATATTGTGAAACTTTTAAGAATATATATATTCTTATATATAGAGAGAGAAATGCTGATAGAGAAAAGTGTATGGAAAAGTATATATGGAAAAGTGTATAAGATCTATTAAGTGAAGAAATCAATTTGTAGAAAGCAATTGTAACATGATAGCATTTGTGAAAAATAATATACATGTATTTAACTATATAACATGTTTTTATATGCACAGAAAATCTGAGGTATTATAGAAGAAACTGGTCACCATGCTTATCTCTGATGAGTGAAAAGGGGGAGTGCAGAAAATGGGCAAGGTCATAAGTAGGACTTTTATCATTTTATACCTGTTTGTATGGTTTGATTATTTTACCATGAGAATGTATTAACTTTAGTTAAAAAATTAATAAAAAAAACATCAAGCCCACTTTAAGCACTCTACCAGAAGTTATTTGCTGTTTTTCCTCCTATTTGGAGAGAGATCTTTGAGAAACTAATTAGTGTGATGTATGAAATGCTCTAATACTTAGCTTCAATTCCACTGAATTTCCCTTTGGGTCTCACAGACACCAGGTCCAGGACCTCAAAGAATTTAGGATGCTCTCAGAACTGGCCCCTGTGAATTATCACAAACACATTTTTTAAATGGGTACCTCAGGGTTTTCAGATATGCCTTAGGTGGAGAGAGCAACCAGCTAAGCCTAAAAAATATTTAAAATCCTGAAACTGCTAAGTCTTGTTACAGGTCAGGGATTTGGAGAAACATACAAAATGGTGAGTCCCTCCTTCCTTTCCGGTCTATAGCAATTTATCTACCTTCTGTATATCCTGTAAGTTAAAATGCCGGTTTATTGAAGATAATTTAATTCTCATTGTCTCTTTTAATGACCCTTAAATTTACATTTAAAGGTAGTCTGAATAGACATTTTTCCAAAGAAGACATCCACGTGGCCAAGAGACACATGAAGAGATGCTCATCATCATCAATCACCAGGGAAATGTAAATCAAAACCACAATGAGATGTTACCTCACACCTGAGGCTACTATCAAAAAGACAAGAAATAAGCTTTGGTGAGGATGTGGAAAAAAGGGAACCCTCACGAAATGTTGGTGGGAATGTAAATTGGCGAAGCCACTGTAGAAAACAGCATGGAAGTGCCTCAGAAAATTAAAAATAGAAATACCATACAATCCAGTAATTCCACTGCTGGGTATCTACCCAAAGAAAATGAAAATACTAATTCAAAAAGATATATACATCCCTTGTAATGTACAACATGGTGACTGTAGTTAATAATATTGCATATTTGAAAGATGCTAAGAGTAAATTTTAAAAGTTCTCATGACAAAAAAAGATATTGCAACTATGTGTGCTGATTTGATTTTAACTAGGCTTATTGTTATTTTACTTACTGTGATTATTTCATAATACATACAAATACTGAATCATTATTGTATGCCTGAAACTAATATAATGTTATATGTCAATCATATCTTAATAGAAGACTTATTTATAACAACAAAAAACAACAAAAAGATATATACATCTCTATGTTTATTGCAGCATTATTTACAATAGCCAACCTATGTAGGCAACCCAAGTATCCATCAATAGATTAATGGATAAAGAACATGTCACATACACATGCGCACGTGCACACACACACACACATAATAGAATACTACTCAGCCATAAAAAATAATGAAACCTTGCCATTTATGACAACATGTATGGACATTGAGGATATTATGCTAAGTGAAATAAGTCAGAAAAGACAAGAACCATATGATTTCACTTATATGTGGAATCTAAAAAATAAAACAGATGAACAAACAAAACAAAACAGAAATAGACTCATAAATAAAGAGAACAAACTGGTGGTTGTTTGTTGTGGGGCAATGGATAAAATAGTGAAGGAGATTAAAATGCATAAACTTTCAATCATAAAATAAATTAAGTCACGGGGATAAAAAGTACAGCATAGGAAATACAGTCGATAAAATTGTAGTAACATTGTATGATGATACATAGTAACTATACTTATCATGGTAAGCACTGCATAATGTATAGAATTATTAAATCACTATGTTGTATACCTGAAACTAATATTTTTTTAAAGATTTATTTATTTATTTGAGGGGGGGAGGGGCAGAAGAAGAGGCAGAGAATCTCACACAGACTCCATGCTAAGCATGGAGCCCAACATGGGGCTTGATCTCAAGACCCTGAGATCGTGACCTAAGGTGAAATCAAGAATCAGATGCTTAACCGACTGAGCCACCCAGGCGCCCCTACCTGAAATTACTGTAACACTGAATATCAACTAAACTTCAGTTTTAAAATATCATGAGAAAAGGTGGTATAAAAGCAGTCTTGATAAAACTTCACTTTAGTGTCTAAATTTTTCTAGCATTCTAGAGGATACATTAGAATACACTGGATTAAAAAAAACATTTTTTTTTCTTGTGATGAGAAATTCTAAGATTTATTTCTTGGCAACTTTCAAATATGCACTACAATATTATTGACTATAGTCACTATCCTATACATTATGTCCCCATGACTTTATTTTATAACTGGAAGTTTGTTCCTCTTGACTCCTTTCACCCATTTCACCCACTCCCCAATCCCTCCTTCTCTTAGCAGCCACCATTCTGTTCTCTTTATCTATGAGCTTTGTTTTGTTTGTTCACTTGTTTTGTAGATTCCACATATAAGTGAGATCATATGGTACTGTCTTTCTCTGAGGACTTATTTCACTTAGCATAATACCCTCAAGTCTTAAAGTTCACATCATAAGAAAAAACCTGTAACTTCGTATGGTGATGAATGGTAACTAGACTTAATGTGGCAATCATTTACCAATGTATACAAATTTCAAATCATTACATTGTACACCTGAAACTAATATAATGTTATATGTCAATTACATCTCAATTTGAAAAGTTAAGGTAATGGAACATACATTGGTCACATACCAATATATTGTATGTCACCACTAAGGGCAGACATAAAATAATTTAAAATCTGGGGGGAAAATTAAGTTTTATTTATTTATTTATTTTAAAGATTTTATTTATTTATTTGACAGAGAGAGACACAGAGAGAGAGGGAACACAAGCAGGGGGAGTGGGAGAGGGAGAAGCAGGTTTCCCGCTGAGCAGGGAGCCCGACGCGGGACTCAATCCCAGAACCCTGGGATCATGACCTGAGCCGAAGGCAGATGCTTAACAACTGAGCCACCCAGGCACCCCGAAAATTAAGTTTTATTAAAAAAAATTTGGTAAGTTCTTTTTTTTTTCTTTTCTTCAACAGGACTCAATGACTTTTGGTAAAATATAAACTCTGGATACTAATGCTCAAGAAATAGTAGTTAGCATTTTCTTATGTATTGAGGGACTTTGTCAAAAATAATCTTGTCTATGAATATAGAGCTACCTATGTTTCTTGAAATGTAAAGGAAAATACAATATAGGTCATACACATTATATTACTCCTTTAAATTTAAAACCAGCTAAAATTAAATTATCCTAAATTTGTTAAAGATTATATTGGTGGAAAATTTGATATATGTTACATATATATACATTATTCATACTGATAAGGAAAATACTAAAGAATCAAAATATAAATAAGGAAAGATGTAAATATACAGTACCATGGAAGAAAAAGTAAAACTAGTATAGGAAACCACATCATCACCAATAATAAAAGGAAATGCAAATCCAATCAAACATAAACTATATTTTTTTAACATGAACTATCTTTTAATGAAAACCAGAATAGAAAAAAACCTAAAATTTATAAGGTCCAGTGTTGTTGCGAATGCAGTGAAACTATTAATATGCTGCTCAAAGCACTTAAAATTGATATAAACCTTTTTGAAAGGACTATGACAATGTACTACACGTTTTTTATTGTTTTTATTTCATTTCCATTTAGTTAACATAGTGTTATATTATTTCAGGTGTACAATATACTGATTCAACAGTTCCATACATCACCAGTGCTCATCCACAACTGCCTTCCTTAATCCCTATCATCTACGTAACCCATCCCCTCTGGTAACCATCAATTTGTTCTCTATAGTTGTCTATTATTACTTGTTCCTTGGTTTCTCTCTCTCTCTCTCTTCCTTTGCTCATCTGTTTTGTTTCTTAAATTCCACATATGAGTCAAATCATATGATATCTGCCATTCCCTGACTGACTTATTTCCCTCAGTTATACTCTATAGCTCCATTCATGCCCTTGCAAATGGCAAGATTTCATTCTTTTTTATGGCTAATATTCCATTATAGATAGATAGATAGATAGATAGATAGATAGATAGATAGATAGATAGATCGATCGATCTACTTCATTCACCTATTAATGGATACTTGGGCTGTTTCCATAATTTGGCTATTGTAGATAATGCTGCCATAAACATCAGTATGCTTGTATCTCCTTGAATTAGTACTTTTGTCTTTTTGGAGAGTGATTACTGGATCATAGGGTAGTTCCTTGTTTAACTTTTTGAGTAACCTCCATATTGTTTTCCAGAATGGCTGCACCACATTGCATTCCCACCGATGGTGAACAGAGTTCTTTTATCCCCACATACTCGCCAACACCTGTTTTTTCTCGTGTTATTCATTTCAGCCATTCTGACAGATGTGAAGTGGTATCTCATAGTTTTGATTTTCATTCCCTGATGATGAGTGATGTTGAGCATCTTTTCATGTGTCTGTTGGCCTTCTGTAGGTCTTTCTTTGGAGAAATGTCTGTTCCTGTCTTCTGACCCTTTTTAATTGGATTATTTGTTTTTTGGTGTTGACTGGTATAAGTTCTTTATATATTTTAGATACTAACCCTTTATCAAATATGTCATTTACAAACATCTTCTCCCATTCAGTAGGTTGCCTTTTAATTTTGTTGACTGTTTCCTTCACTGTGTGGAAGCTTTTTATTTTGATGTACTCCCAATAGTTTATTTTTGTTTCTGTTCCCCTTGCCTCAGGAGATGTATCTAGGGAATATTATTAGAGCCAATATCAGAGACATTACTGCCTGTGCTCTCTTCTAGGATTTTTATGGCTTCAGGTCTCACATTAGGTTTTCAATCCATTTGGAGTTTATTTTTGTGTATGGTGTAAGAAAGTGGTCCATTGTAATTTTTTTTTGGTATGTAGCTGACCAGTTTTCCCAACACCATTTATTGAAGAGACTATCTTTTTCCCATTGGATAGTCTTGCCTACTTTGTTGAAGATTAATTGACCATATAATCATGGGTTTATTTCTGGGTTTTCTAATTCTGCTCTATTGATCTATGTGTCTATTTTTGTGTTAGTACCATAATGTTTTGATTACTAATAGTTTTGTAATATAACTTGGAAGTCTGGAATTGTGATGCCTCTAGCTCTGCTTTTTTTTTTTTTTTTTTTTCCCCAAGGTTACTTTGGCTATTTGGGGTCTTTTGTGGTTCCATACAAATTTTAGGATTGCTTTTTCTAGTTCTGTGAAAAATTCTGGTGATATTTTGACAGGGATTGCCTTAAATGTGTAAATTGCTTTGGGTAGTATAGACGTTTTAACAGTATTTGTTCTTCTAATCCATGAGCTTTTGGAAAGTCCATTTCTTTGTGTCATCTTCAATTTCTTTCATCAGTGTTTTAATGTTTTCAGAGTATAGGCCTTTCACCTCTTTGGTTAAGTGTATTCCTAGGTACTTTATTATTTTGGTGCAATTATAAATAGAATTGTTTTCTTAGTTTCTCTTCCTGCTGCTTCATTATTAGTATATAGAAATGCAACAATTTCTGTACATTGATTTTGTATCTTGAGACTTTACTGAATTCATTTATCAGTTCTAGCAGATTTTGGTGGAGTCTTAAGGGTTTTATATATATATATATATATATATATATATATATATATATAGTATTATCATCTGCAAATAGTTTTACTTCTTCCTTACTAATTTGGGTGACTTTTACTTCGTTTTGTTGTCTGACTGCTGGGCTAGGACCTCCAGTGCTATGTTGAATAAAAGTGATGAGAGTGGACCTCCTTGTCTCTTTTCTGATCTTAGGGGGAAAGCTCTCAGTTTTTCCCCACTGAGTATAATGTTTGCTGTGGATTTTTCACCTATGGCCTTTATTTTACTGAGATATGTTCCCTCTAAACCTACTTGTTGAGGGATTTTATCATGAATGGATGTTGTACTTGGCCAAATGGTTTTTCTGTGTCTACCGAAATGATCATGTTTTTTTTTTAATCCTATCTCTTTTTGATGTGATGTATCATGTTGACTGATTTGCAAATGTTGAACCACCCTTGCAACCCAGGAATAAATGCCACTTGATCGTGGTGAATGATTTTTTAATGTATTGTTGGATTTGTTTTGCTAGTATTTTCTTAAGGATTTCTGCATCTATGTTCATCAGAGATATTGGCCTGTTGTTCTCTTTTTTGAGTAAGTTACAGGTTTAAAAACTATGTTCATACTCTTTGATCCAATAACTCAGCTTTTCAAACTGGTCCCAAGAAATAATTCAACCAAATTAAATAGCTACATACATAGAGTTATCTATAATATTTAAAACTGAAAAACAATTAGATGTCCAACAACAAAAATTGGCTTAGCACATTATGGCACATTTACTTTATGGCTGTGCTCTCCAAAATAGAACTTTCTGTGTTGATGGAAATGTTCTAGATCTACACTGTCCAAAACAGTAGTCACTAGACACATGTGGCTATTGAGTTCTTGACTTGTGGCTAATGAGATTGAGAAATTGAATTTTTTCTGTACTTTACTTTTAATTAGTTTCACTTAAATATCCACAAATGTAAGTGCAGCTCTTTGGTATATCAAGAAGCAACTAAAATCAAAATATTATATGTCAAGAGAAAAAAAAAAGCAAAAATATAAAAGAAATGAGCCATGACAGAAAACCACATTTTAGGGCGCCTGGGTGGCTCAGATGGTTAAGCGTCTGCCTTCGGCTCAGGTCATGATCTCAGGGTCCTGGGATCGAGTCCCGCATCGGGCTTCCTGCTCCTTGGGAGCCTGCTTCTCCCTCTGCCTCTCTCTCTCTCTCTCTCTGTCTCTCATGAATAAATAAATAAAATCTTAAAAAAAAAAAAAGAAAACCACATTTTATATAAGCCAAATATTAAAAACATATGTGTATGGATAAATATAAAAAATAAAAATTGTTAAATATGCAAACATTAAAATGAATTTTAAACATTTTTAAAAGATTACAGGTTGGAATTTCAACTTTTATGGTACATATTTCTCAAATATCCATTAGATTCACTAATACCAATTAATCAAGTCAGTCAATAACGCTTTTCTTTAAATGATTTTAATCTTCTTTGCCAAGAGCAAAGAGATAAAGAACCAGGCACTTCCTAATCGTCTTGTCCTCAAAAATAGCTCTTTGAAAACATGATAGGGTCCATGAAAACCAAAAGCCAGAGCATCTTAAGCTGGTTCCACTTTAGCTAAAATAAAAGAGAGTGGAGAGAGAATAACTAGCTAGGAACATACTTCTGTTAATGAAATTAAAAAAACAGGACAGAAGGATCTGAAGGCCTCTAAATCTTATAATTTTGAGGGTAAGGGTCAGAACTGCTCTAATTTCTCACTTCTATCCTCCATTTCACAGATACCAAAGGCACAATTTTCATATGACTAACTTCTACTGGAAGCAGCAAACTGTGGTGGGGTCTGCCTGCTAGGTTGTTTCCACTGACCACAAGCAATATAAAGCTTGATTTACATATCATACCTGGTTTCATGGTGATGGCTGACCTTTGAAAAACCTGTGGCCCTCCTGGGCATAGAACTTGAAGATTGGTTTGTCTGGCCAATTTGTTTTTTTTATTTTTATTTTTATTTTTTTAATTTTATTATGTTATGTTAGTCACCATACAATACATCATTAGTTTTTGATGTGATGATCCATGATCCATTGTTTTCATATAACACCCAGTGCTCCATGCAATACGTGCCCTCCTAAATACCCATCACCGGGCTAACCCATCCTCCCACCCCCCTCCCCTCTAAAACCCTGTTTGTTTCTCCGAGTCCATAGTCTCTCATGGTTCATCTCTCCCTCCGATTTCCCTCCCTTCATTTATCCCTTCCTTCTCCTAATGTCATCCATGCTATTCCTTACGTTCCACAAATAAGTGAAACCATATGATAATTGACTTTCTCTGCTTGACTTATTTCACTTAACATAATCTCCTCCAGTCCCATCCATGTTGATGTAAAAGTTGGGTATTCATCCTTTCTGATGGTGTCTGGCCAATTTGAATAAAAGGAAACTTGGGGTTCTTGTTGGATCTGGAGGCCTGTCCCCAAATTCAGCATGTACATCGGCAAAATAACTGGATGTGAGCATAAGGCTGGTGACAACTCAGGTAAAATGGGTGTTCTTTCAGTCCTGAGCCAAAATTTGACAGGGAGAAGTCAATGCATGGAACCTTTTGATCCCATTTGATTCTGTTACATGTAGGAATCCAGCCTGTGGAAATTAAATGGAGGTTTATCTGCACAGTTCTGAATGAGTACATGAGTCACCATGGAGAGAGAACATCTGGATGCAGAATGAATTGTTCTCTTTTATTATTTTTATTAATACTTAACATTTGAGTCACACTTTAAAGTTAACAAAATGATTTCCAATCCATTATTGCATTTAATACTCATAACAACTCTGTGAAGTAGGTACAATACTGAGAACATTAAATAACAGCTGCCTCTAGAACCAATATTTGTATAGCACATTGTCTTTCATGGGTATTATCTCAATTGCTCTCTACAACTCTAGGAAGTAGCCAAAATGTTTCAAATTCCTATTTTATAGTTATGGAAACTGAGGTTCAAAGAAGAGCAAGTTCCCTATGGATTCACAACTAATTATGCAGTAGCACCAGGGCCTGAATCCTAGTATTCTAGTTCTAAGCTTCAAGGTCTTTCAAAACACTATGTAGTCTCTTTGTACTGATATATATTAACAATATGCACAAAGAGCCAATAGAAGGCCTGGACTCTTTCATTAAAATTTTTGTGTATTTGCAATCCCTAGAACCACCTAATAAACATACTGCTCATCCTTTTCTGTCACGGCCTTTTTTCCCTGCAATAGCCTCCTTAATGCTCTCCCTACTTCTAGGTTCACCACTTTGCATGTATCACTCCCAAAGTCATCATTATAAAATACAAACCCTGTGGATCATACCTCTGCTTAAAATCCTCTAGGGACAAACAAACTAATGGCTAACAAGTCTTAATGGGGAAAAATAAAATTGGAGATGGCAATACTCATTTCATATACAGTGTCTGGTATATAAGAAGTGCTCATTATATAGCAAATTATTATTTTAAATCCTTCTAAGACTGTCCACAAGACAAAGTTCAAAAGCTTCAGGATGACATTCAAGGCTCTTCATGACCTAACACCTAATATTACCAACTATGTGCATTCTGCTTAAGCAACACTGGATTATTTGCCATTCCCTCAAACTCAATGTGCTAGCATGCTTCTGTGCTAGTCCCTTTGTCTGGAGTGCCTTTCTTTCCTTAACTTGACCTCTTCTGAGAACATTCCATTTTGTTTTTCCTCAGAATTAACCACACTTTCAGAATTTTATATCCACTATGCTATGACATCTTTTAAAATAGCAATTTGCTTATATGTTTGTGTTCCCTGTTAGACGACAAACACCTAGAGGAAAGAAATTCGTGTCTCTTCTGTTAACAGAATGCTTAGCACAGTGCCTGGCACAAAGCAAGTTTTAACATATGCTGATTGGATTAATTCACTTCAATGAAAGGGTACCAATTATGTCATCTGAAAACCAGAATATCGCATATCCAGTTTGGGGCAAATAAATACAAACTGATAAACCTTAGATTTGATGTTCTTGTCCAGTTCCTGAACAGACAGATGGAAGGAAATCATATGGTTTCCCTGAGTTACCCTTGTGCTGCTTGGCAGCCATGAAGATAAGAAGGGAAAAACTGCTTTTCTCAAACAAATAAAAAGGCCAGATGACCATTTCATAGGCTGCAGAGTGGCTATAAAACAAAATGGCAAATCACTAAACAAATGCTTTCTCATAGAGAACACTCCAGGGTAGAATGAACATACATGTACACCAAACTGGTCCTTCAGAGTCTGTCCACAATGAAAGTGGAACTATCCAAGCAAAAAGGGTGAGTCATCCCACAACCATGCACATATCTCCTCTCAAAACTACCAGGTGATTAACATATCATAATAAAATTTAAAAATAAAAAATAAAAAAACTACCAGGCAATTCCAACAGAGTCCTCTGTAATACAGGCCACTTGGAGAGTCCTTTGGGAATGTCTAAGGCTGAGACCTTAGTGCTTTCCAGTGTACTGAGATTCCTAATGAACTCATTCCCAGAAAAGGAAGTGCTTTCTTAATTATTTTTGGATTTCACTTAACCAGGTCCAGACCATAAAATCTCCTTTCTCACACTGGTCACTGAAAGATCAAAGTGAAGGGGACAGTTTCAAGGAAGCCATGACAATCAACTCTGCAACGTTTCAAAAAACATTCACCAGGCCAAGCCCCCTCCTTTGGAGACACACAATGGTGGCCTGCAGTGAAAACTACCATACTACCAGAATAAAAGCTTCACAGAAGAAAGAAAAATGCAAATAATTTTTTTCAATTTCCTTTATAAGGAACAAATTTTTTCAAGCAGTGGTTGAGTATGCTAATATTAAAGTTAATTTGGTGTGATCTTGTCATAGTTACACACAAGTTGTTCAGAACCAAGAGAGAATTTTCAACAACAATAGGGAGCTCTAGTTTCATTCTTTAAGTTAATGGTCTAGGCTGGTAATTATCAACCAGGGTGTATGAAGGGATATATCAGAATTTCTAGGAGGTGTCATTCAGAGAAACATATTCAATACCACCTTTGATTATTCTGGCACAATGACTAATTTACCTGAGGATTTCAAACACCACATAAAAATAAATAAAATGAATAATTTTATGTTAATTGAAAAATGATCCATGCTTATTAGAAATATCAACTCCTGAGCCTCAGTAAATCTGAAGTAGCCCATGAATCTGCACTTGCAACAGGTACCTAAGAGGACTCTATATAGGTGGTCCTGGGTTCACATGTTGAAAATCCTGCCCTAGACTATCTGGGAAACCACCCAAATCCCTATGCTATAAGTGCTACATATTTCCCAATAGATCATGCTATACACACCAGGAACCAGAAAGAGGGACAAACAGAAGGTTAGCAAATCTTTAGAACAGACTCATAACAAACAAATGTGGATTTCAAAAGCTACCTTTAGGCATTGTGAGATGGAGTCACTCTATTCTCTCAGAGGACAATGAGTATGTAGAATGTGGTGATGCCTGGTGAACTCACCCAAACCTCTAAGGCCTCTCCTTGGATCAGGTGAGTGCTGGTGGCTCACAGAGCCCACTGTGGTAACCTTGCCTAATCTGTTCCCCACTTATATTCCTAGAAGCAGCACGTGTGTACACACACACTTCCATCTCACCCCAACTCCTAGCCTTCAATCAAAGAGCAGCTGCAGGGTGGACAGGAGTGCTGCTCCTGTCACATCACATATAAAAGAGCTTTTTCCTGACTTTTTTTGTTGTTGTTGTTATCCACCATCTCATGAGTGAACAATAATGGTTAAGCAAGAGCTCCACAGCCAGGCTATCTGGGTACTAATCCTGACTCTCTACTTCCTAGCTGTGGGACTTCTGTTGATCTCAGCACCTTACAAACATCTTGAGCCTTGCCTCCTTGACATACTATGTCCATTTTTCTCTGTGACTCCCCTAAAACATCATCCTTCCTGTCTTTACCCAAAACCACTCTCCTACAGTTATGCCTCTGTCATCTCTCACTTTCTTTCCTTCCTAAATGTCTCCCTATCTCCAGTCTCTGCCTCATCACTCTTCACACATCACCACCAACCCTTATCCACATTGCTGTCACAATTTTCTTTCTAAATTACAAATCTGGTAATTTCACCCTTCTGTGCAGAAACACATAATAATGTCCAAACTCCTTAACCTAGAACTCAAAGTCTCTTATGATCTGGCCCCAAGCTATTCTTTCGAACTCATTTCCTATTACACTTAGGCATCTTACACTTCAGATATACTGAACTACTTGTTATTTGTTGATGTGGCCTTCTAGATTATCAACACCTTTGTTTGTGCTCTTCCCTCTAACCGGAATGCCTTTCTTTCTCCGTCTCCTGTTATTCAAATCCTAACTATTCTTCAAGGTCCAGTTCACAGGCAAGCTCCTCTGAACTCTTAGCAAGCTTTATTTATTCATCTCAAGACATTAAGCACTTCTTATGTTGGAGTACAATTAATATGATCCCATATCTTCTCTCTTCTACTATATTATGTGTTACTAGAAGCCAAAGACCATGTCTGAACTTTTTTCCCCTTTGTACAATCTACAGAGATACTACAGTGCTAGGTACAGAGTGAGTTCTCAATATGTATGTGATACAAATGGAACAGTTTTCCAACCTCCATATTTTCTCTGCTATAGTAGAATGGCAGGCATAAGGCCTGCGTATTCTAAGATCACATTGTGGGAAAGTCTACCTAGGGCCAAATTATATTTCTTTACTTTCTTATTTCTGTGTGAAAAGGATTTTTATAGGTCCAGAAGAATCAAAATCATTAGTAGTAATACCACCAAAGTTAGTAATACATGTCTCCTCTTACTGTAGAAGCCACATTTTACAACTACAGTTTCAAAGCAGTGTGGGTTACTTCCATTGTGACATGCAAAAGGAAACTGAGACATAAGATTTGATAAAGGGCTTCTCCTAGAGCACATGGTAAGTATATTCGTATCTTTACTGCTGCATAACAAACTGTCACAAACTTAGCAGCTTAAAATAACACTCATTTATTACCTCACAGTTTTGTAATTCAGAAGTCCTGGTGGGTTCAGTTAGGCTCTCTACTAAGGGTCTCACAAGGTCAAAATCAAGGTGTCAACCAGATTGATCCCTTATATGGAGGTACTGGGTGGAAGAATCCACTTCCAAGTTCACTGGTTGTTGACAGAATTCATTTCTTTTGTAGCTCTAGGTTTGAGGTCCCCATTTTCTTGCTGACGAGTCAGGTGGGGCTCCCTCCATCTTCAAGTCAGTATTTGCACATCAAATCCCTCTCAAACTTCAAATTTTCTATTCTGTTACCAGGTGACAAAATGTCCCAACTTTTTTTTTTTTTTTAAAAGATTTTATTTATTTGACAGAGAGAGACACAGCGAGAGAGGGAACACAAGCAGGGGGAGTGGGAGAGGGAGAAGCAGGCTTCCCGCGGAGCAGGGAGTCCGATGCGGGGCTCGATCCCAGGACCCTGGGATCATGACCTGAGCCGAAGGCAGACGCTTAACGACTGAGCCACCCAGGCGCCCCGAAAATGTCTCAACTTTTGAGGAGCTTTGTGTGATCAAACACCTCTTAAAGTCAACCATGCCATATAACATAACCTAGTCATGGGAATGATGTATTATTATAATGATATGTTATATAATGATATATTCACAGGTCCTACTCACACTCAAAGGTAGGTTATCATACAAGGACAAGGATCACTGGGGTAATTTTAAAATTATACTTACTACAGTAAGTTATTACTGAAGCTAGGATTTTAACTATGTGGGGGGAGACTTTAAACATTCTGAAGTCAAAATTCTATCTGGGTAACATACTATTGTATTAAAATGGACTGACTATAGATAATTTAGCTTGTTATTCTGAAACAGAAAGATAAAATGTGAAAATGTGAAATTATCCTTTCTAATTATAAAGTATTTATGGTCATGTAAAAGGTCTAGAAAAAATTTTAAAGAGATCATGGTCCTATGTCCAACTTAATTTATTGCCATATTTTTCAGGACACATTACTATGGTCAAGCCATAACTGCAAAAGGGAATTTGACACCGGAGTGAATATTAGTACAGGTAGCTCACTAAAATTGGAAAGCAAGAGACTGAATTAGGTCCTCCACTGACTTGTGTGACTCTGAGCAAGTCTCTTCCCCTCTGTGGGCCTCAGTTCACCCATCTGTAAAACGAGAGGATTGGATTGAATTATCTACAAGCTCCCATTCATTTGAAACAGTCTAAGTTTCTACTTCTCATTCATGTCTCTGTATTATCCTTCTGGGTTAAAGATAAACCTTTCAAGAATTTATGCTTGCTGATAGGACCTGAAAAAAGTGAAACCAATGTAGTAGTCAAGCCCATAGAATTTGAATCTGAAAAAGACCTTTGTTTTTATAGTTATCTGCAGGCCTATAAAGAATAAAATAATAAATCTAAAAGTACCTACTATACAGTGAGATTCAAGAACCCCTTCTTTCTGAACTATTATTATACAACTACATTGTTGACTGCCTACTCTGTACTTAGTATTTCCCACTGCAAGGGAATTTCAAGCATCAGAAGACAGACTGACTTGAGTATAGGGCATTTAAGTTTCTTTCAACCCTGAAATCCTAAGATATAAATTTTAAGATACAAGATACATAGTGTTTACTATCAATCAACTTATAGCTGTACTGGAGAGAGAGGGAATTATTTGGGAAGTAAAAGGGCCAAAAATGTGTTTTTCTTCCTCAGTTTATGAATAAACAACAACAACAAAGTACACACTGTTAGCTGCTGCATAACCCCTTACCCCATGTGTTTTCTTGATCTTGATGAAACCATCCATTTATTTTAAAAGCACAAAAAATTTACACTTGAAACTTCAAATAACTAAAAAATATAAAAGTACATCTTTCTACCAAAAAAAAATATGTGTATATGTGCTGTTAGAAAAATCATCAGAAAGAACTAAGTACAATTTGTTGAAGATCTTCTTTTTCAAGTGACCATTGCTGAACTAACATATATGTCCCCAAAATACCCAATTTAATTGGAGATGGTTTCCTTGTAATCACTTTTGTTTTGTTTAAAACTTGTAGTGACCAGCTCTATTATATCTGAATTTTAAAATAATTTTCTAAAAAAAATTGAAAAAGTAATTCATAATCACCGTTTTAAAAAAAAATCAAATAATGCAGGGTGTATAAGGTAAACACTGAGACCCAACTGTCCTCAATCTTACTCAGGAGGATCCATTTTTATCAACTTGAGGTATATTCTGCCACCGGTTTTTCTATGCACATATAAACACATGCATATATGCACATTCAAATGTAGTGATTTTCTTTTTACAAAACTCAAGACAATACATGTTGATTTCAAATTTGCTTTTTTGACTCAACAATATAGAATGTCAGCACATGCATACCTTCCTGATTTAATGGCTGCATAGTATTTCATATTATGAGTATACCACAATTTATATAACAATTTTCCTGGCAATGATATGTAAAAATCATAAATTTGGAACAAATAAAATAAATAAAACCAATTAATCATTCAGATTTATCTTTTAGCTTCAAATGTATTTTGAGATAAATTAATCAGTATTGTGAAATCTCTAAACCCAAAATCTACATGTATTTCTAAGTAGTAAAAATTACCCTTAAAACTATATTCATTTGTCAAATAGTAAACTTCATGGATTTCTATTATTTGTACTGTGGAATAAATATTTACTGAACACCTGTTTGGTGCCAGGCACTGGGCTAAACATAGGAGGAGAGGGACAGTTACAAGTTCAAAAATTAATAAAATACCTATCTCCTTCCTCAAGAATCTTACATCTCAGTAACTGGAAGACAAGTATAGGCTGTAATATCCAAACACAACACTGGTGATTTAAAAATTGCCCAAAATGGACATTCTGAACTAAGTGACCCGAATCCAGTTTCTTAACCAGCCTCTTAAATCAATCCCATTCTCAGGGTCAGATTTCAGTCGTGAGCTCACTATGCCATGAATCTATTCACTGAGCATGCTACACTTTTCATGTAGCAAAAGAACAAAATGGTCCCCCACTGTCCTGTACTCTTATGGATGAGTAGATAGTCAGTCTACACTGCCAAAACACAATATCTATATAGCAACATTACCTACATAGAGTCACCAAAGCCACAAACAGGTAAAAAGTAGACTATATAGGAGTAAGTGATGCCACAGATACTACCTTCCTGTTTAAGTAGCCTTCTTCCCCCTCTTCTCGAATTAATACCTACTTCTGTTCTATTTGAGTACCTTCTTCTGGATAATTTTCTCCACCCCCCCACTCCCTCTCTCACATTTCTATTTGAACCTGTGACATTTCATGTGTTCCACAGTCACATGTGGCTAGTGGCTACATATTGGACAGCATGGATCTAGACTGAGCTCTCTGAGACCAAGGATTCTACTCTGTTCATTACACAGTGAGGCACTCAGGAAATGGTTGGTAAGTAAATTACCATCATGCTTGTCTTAGGATCACAAGAGGACATTCTTTGCTTCAAACTTTGCCTTGAGAAAGAAAAAAAAAAGGGGGGGAAACTGAGGTGAGAGAGGGGATGAGGACAGCTCCATTAGAGCCAAATAATTCCATATTACTAAAATGATATTTGAACTAATGTTCTATGGTAAACTGGTACCCTTATTATAGGTAAACTCAGCAAAGAGCCAAAGATTACTTTTCTAATCAGAATAAAAACTAATTGCTACAAAGTGCTGCAAAAAAGCAGTAACAGGCGCTTCTTCAGGCAGTGGATTGTCAGCACTTTTTGTACTGCTCTCCCAATGGCTCACTCATATCAGTTCTTTCCTCATCTTTACTTGTGGTAGTACAAGGCACTTTTCACGTCCATTATCTCCTTTAGTTCTCACGACCCTGAGAGATAATTACAATTATTATCCTCATCTCAAAGATGAATAACCTAAGCCTCACAGAGGGGAAGTGACTTGCCCAAGGCCATAAACACTATAGTAGTAAAGGCAATTGGGACTTCAAAATCTTGTCCAAGCGCTCTGTGCCTGCAACAGCGTATTTACCAAAAGTGTATCTGGTCTAAGATTATTTTATCCAGAAGGAATGCACACTACAAAATGGTAGCTGGATAGCTCTATTTCTCCTCTTCCAGCCAGCCCTGCTGAAACACATCTATCTGTAAATCAAGGGATGCCTACAGTGTCTATGCCATAACTAGCAAAAAAACTCTCTGTAGAAAGGATAGGGCACGTACTCACCTGGAAAACAGTTACCAGGGCAGTGAGCAGATAGTTATAGGCCGTTATGAGCCAACTGTTCTGTATTGGGTATTAATAGGAATCTGGAAAGCCTGAGTGCCAGCTTTTGTGAAAGGGGCCAAAGATGAAACTAGAATGCAGCAAATAAGAGAAGTGCTCACTCAGACTGTTGTAAAAGAGGTCAAGAGGTTAGTTTCTGGTGATCTGTGGATTTCAGTGTGCTCTTACCACAAGTATATAATGCAATTCTTCGTTTAGTTATGCTCCCCAAGGATGAAAAGGAGAGCAAATGGAGATACCAAGCAGGGTCATGGGAACTTAGGGCATGTTCAAAGGCAGGGATGGGCAAACTATGGTCTGTATGCCATATCCAGCCTGCTACCATTTTGTGTAAAGTTGTATCGGAATACAGCCATACCCATTTATTTATGTACCATCTGTAGCTGCTTTTGTGTTACAACAGCGAAGTTGAGCAGTTGTGACAGACCACAGGGCTCACAAAGCCTAAAATATTTACTGTCTGGGCTACTGCAGAGAAAGTTTGCTGATCCTTGCTCAAGAGAGGTTACGGAAACATTTCCTACACTTCAGTGAAATGACTTTTTGAAGAAGTTTCCACACTAAGCAAACTACTTCCTCGCTATGTAATTTAGGGCCAGTCTGGTCCTCTGTTTCTCTCCATGTAAGATGGGTATGATGTGGCTGTAAGGCATCGTATAAAACCTAACTACTGTTTCAGTGCACAGAACAATGCTTGGCACATGGTACCCAGAGAGAGAGAACCAGAACAACTACTCCTCTTAAAGGAATCCTTACTTTTCAGTACAAATTAGGGACCACTTTATTGTTTGAACTGCCTGAAAAAAGATCTTCACATAAGGCTTTTCAAGTGAGATTGTTGCAGGAATGACACAACCAGTTCCACTAGAGAAACAGCATGTAATGTGTGGTGCTCACTAATCTATGTATGTTTAAAGTGTGTGAAGATCATGTTGGCATGATAATCCAACTATCCATCTGACTAGTTTCTTACAGGGTTGTGTGGGAGAACTGAATACACATAGTGTAAACACAGTCAGAATCCCCAAGGCAAAAATATGCTTAAAGTGTGTTTTTTGTTTAAAATTGCATATGGAGGCCATGGTAGATTTTTAAACCATTTTAAAAATCCAATACTCAAGCTACTTCGTCTGAGCTGCTGACAGGCCATCCAGAGTGTGAGAAAGACCTGGAAACTTCAGGGCCACGGGAGCCACGGTCACAGCCCCACAGGCAAGCACCAGAAGCACCCAGGAGGCCAGGATAATGCTGGTGGCATGCATCACCACAGGGCCAATGTCAACAAATACCATCCAGGTTACTTTGAAAAAGTTGGTCTGAGGCATTACTACTTAAAGAGAAACCAGAGCTTCTGCCCAACAGTCAACCTTGATAAACTGTGGACCTTGGTCAGTGAGCAGACACAGGTAAATGCTGCCCAAAATAAGACTAGAGCTGCTCCCAACATTGATGTGGTGCCATCAGACTACTACAAAGTTTTGGGAAAGGGAAAGCTCCCCAAATGGCCTGTCATGGTGAAGAACAAATTCTTCAGTAGAAGAGCTGAGGAGAAGATTAAGGGTGTGGCTGGGGGGAGGGCGCGGAGGCGGGGAGGCTGTGTCCTGGTAGCTTTAAGTCACCTGGAGGGAAGTTCATTAAATGCTAACAAGCACTTTTCAAAAACAAAAAAAACAGATATTAAAAATAATCTAAAATAAAACTTTTAATTTCAACTGCTTTGTGTAAAATCGATCTTTAAATATTTTTAAGAAATACATATATTTATTTAATTCAAAAGTAAAAATTAATTGACCTGAAACTAATACAATATTATGCTAACTATACTGGAATTAACATTAAAAAAACTTAAAAAGAGATTTAAAAAATTAAATGAAGCAAAAGCAAAGTACATAAATTCATTATCTAGAATGTTACACACACACAAAAGTGGAGTCACCAAGGAAACGCTTTCCCTGATAGGAAAGAGAACATCATGAGATTTCATAGGTCTATAAGCTTTTGATGCTACATAATTCTTTGAGGATTATGTAATTCAATCTCTCATTTTGCAAGGAGGAGCCTGAGGCCCAAAGAAATGTTAAATGACTTGGTAGTTAGTGGTGGAGTTAAGACTAGATTCCAAGTTTCCTGGATTCCATTATCCCAGGGTTTCTCAATCTCCACACTACTTTGACTTTGTTGTGGGTGCCTGTTTTGTGTATTATAAAATGTTTAACAGCATCTTTGACCTCTACCCTAGATGTTAGAAGCACTTTCCCCACCTCAGTTGTAACAAAAATGTCTCTAGACTTTTGGTTACAAAAGTCCAGGAGGACAAGGGCAAAACTGACCTCAGTGAGAACCAGAGCTATATTATGCTAGTAGTAATTTTTCCCCAGGTTTATTTAGATATAACTGACTGACATACAACACTGCATATGCTTCAAGTGCACAACTGATGATTTTGATACATTGTATATATTATGAAATGATTACTACAGTAGGGTGAGTTAACACCTCCATCACCTCACATAAAAAATATATATATTTGTGGTGAAACATAAGATCTACTCTCTTAGTAACTTTCAAGTATATAATACAGTATTGTTAATTATAGTCACCATGCTGTACATTAGATCCCCAGAACTTATTCAACTTATAACTAAAAATTTGTACCCTCTGAACATCTACCCATTTCTCCCAGCCACTGGTGAGTTAACACCTCCATCACCTCACATAAAAAATATATATATTTGTGGTGAAACATAAGATCTACTCTCTTAGTAACTTTCAAGTATATAATACAGTATTGTTAATTATAGTCACCATGCTGTACATTAGATCCCCAGAACTTATTCAACTTATAACTAAAAATTTGTACCCTCTGAACATCTACCCATTTCTCCCAGCCACTGGTAATCACCATTCTACTGTTTCTATGAGTTCAACTTTTTTAGGTTCCACATATAACTGAGATCATACAGTATTTGTCTTTCTCTGTCTGACTGATCTCACTTATGCTGGTAGTAACTTAGTACTGTTTTATTACTCATCTTTATATTTTGAAGAAAAAGAAGAGACATTAAAAAAAAAAAACGAGTACTCAAAGCAAAACAAGGAAGAGTGAAGGTTCTCCAGATCCTTAGGATTAGTAAAGCACAAGAAAATACAAGATTTTATATACAGTAATTAAAATAAAGTCTTTCACTGTTTGAGTTCAAGTAAATGATGAAACAATCACCAAATCCCCTGTGAAATCCATCACCAAATCAGAAATTTCATGACCTAGTGAAGTCAAGAGTTCTTCTTGTTAATTTTGTGAATTCCATGAGAAACATACAATAAAATAATAAACAAAAAAAGATCATTTAGATGTAAAATAATCTTTATCTGAGTTAGACTGAAGTATGAAGATAGCTTTACAAAACTAAGATTATACCTTCCATCATACATTATTTAGATACTACAGTCTCGTAACTTTTCTATAATTGTTTTTAAAGCAGGCAGTGGCAGACCATGATTGTTTTTCAAGCTCATTTTATTGCTAAATTTTTCAATAATCAGTATGATGGTTTTGTAAATCTTTAATTACTACAGAAAAGCTAGCTGTGACACAGCATTCATCAACAATCCTTTCACGATACTTTCTTAAATGTTCAAGCTAAGACCTTTCAAGTAATTGGTTTGCTCAGAATGCTTTGAGAGAGGCAAGTTTAAGCACTGGTGAGGCTCACTTTAATTTAGCAGATATTCTAGTCTAAATCAAAGCCACAACTTGTGCAGATCTGAAATGGTAACGGTCTTCTTTTGGAATCTATTTGATTCTATATTGGGAAACTATGTAGGAGCTGAAAGAGTAGGGAAGATTTTCATTTCCTAATCATCAAGAGGTAGGAAGAGGAAGCTGAAGACTGAACTGGTCCCATAAGCCAACTTCCTAAGTTTTTCACATTGATTTGGTTTAAAGTTTATGTAGTGATTTTTTGTTGTTGCTGTAGTTGTTTAAAAAACCACTACTGTAAAGTTTTTGTTTGGTCTGATTTATTACTTACCTGGTTAAAACATTTATGTTTGTTGTTCAAGATAATTTTTTTTCATTTTCATTAAATAAATATATTATAAAGACCTGCTTGTTGGTGGGAGCTGTTGTTTATCACATATATAATGGCAAAACAACTCCAATTATCCATATTTTGTCCATTACATTGGAAATAGTTGTCTTCCGAAAGCTTAACAAAGATCTAAAATAAATCATTCCTCAGTTCTCTCTGATTAAAGGTTTTTGATGCCTGGAGTAAAGTGACTAAGTAGAAACAGTCACCTTTCTGAGAAATTAGTATGAAAAAATTACCTACTGCTTTAATGTATTATGTGCTTCCTAAAATTAAAATCACGTATCTATGAGATGCAAAAATATGTTCAATGTTATAAAGACATTAGTTCACTTTTTGAGGGAAAAAAAACATTTATAACTAAGGAAAAATCCATGTGAATATGCCATTCCTTTATGAAATGGTTTAACATTCTGTTGCCTAACAAAACAGTCTGGATCGTTAAAAAAATCAGATTACCAAAAAGTTCACTTAAGGAAAACTTACTACTGGAACCATTTATGGGAGACCCAAAGCTACCAATCTAAGAAGTTTAGAAGTTCAGAAATTTAGGTAAGGGAAAGAATCTAGAGAATAAGATAAAGATAAAGGTCTATTTCAGAAAGATGACTCGGGCTTCAATAAAAAAGTAAAAAAAGCTCAAAAGAAATAATATATGAAGTAGACTGTCTAGGGGAGTTTAAGATGCTCTGCCTTTGAAGATGTAAGGTGAGAAGTAAAACCATAGTCTTAACAGTGATGAAACACTGGAACTTTGATTCCTAAGTCAGCTGGGAACTGACTGAAGAAGACAGTTATAGCATTTTCAAAGTAGAAGAGTTATACTGTAGACTTTTGGAGTAGTTATGTGATATTCTTTTTCCTTGGCACTACTTTGTTGTTGTTGTTGTTGTTGTTGTTGTTAATAGAAATGCTAGTGTGGTATTTCATTTGGTTTTCTTAGTTTTCTACTTCCTCACATTGTTGTTATGAAGACAAGAGGCACCAGTTAGTATTGACTCAATGAAACAGTTTGTATAGTAACTATTCTCTTTAGGACATGCTCAAAGCTTTACCGTGATAAGAATATCATGAAAATCTTTATAAGTAGTTGATACTGGCATCATTTAAACAGATTCATCTTTAGTCTTACCCATTATACCTACTAGATTAAAAAAAAAGTTTTCCCAGGGCGCCTGGGTGGCTCAGTCGGTTAAGCGTCTGACTCTTGATTTCTGCTCAGGTCATGATCTCAGGGTTGTGAGATGGAGCCCTGCCTAAGGCTCTGTGCTGGATGTGGAGCCTGCTTAAGATTCTCTCTCTCCCTGTCCTTCTGTCCCTCCCCCGCTTAAAAAAAGTTTTACCTAAGAATATTGCTAAAACAAGAAAAGAACTCAACAGGAACCATGATGAGATATGCAATCAATGTATTTAGTAATGACTAAAGAATGCCAACTGTATGAAGGGAAGCACATTTCCTCTATTAGAATTATGTTTTTATACAGTTGCTAGAAAGGCAAATGTATATAAATCCAAATGTATTTGAAATGTATCCAGGGAGCTTCCTATTTAAAGGGAATCTTATTAAAAATCCTTTAAGGAAATAAAAGTGAGAATAATGGCTCCCTAATTAATCCTTTGTATAAATCTGGATTTTCCTATATCTTATTTGCTTAGAATAATAAATACCTGTGGAGTTTACACTCCTTCTTGTTTACCCCATGTCTTTGCCAGCTCCAACCTGCATTGGTGGCTGCAGTTAGTGGACACAGATCCTCACATCTCCACATAAACCTAAAGTGGCTGCTTTCAATGAACAACCAAACCACAAGTTGCTTACTAATAAACCTATCTATAGTCTGTCAAATGGAACAGTAGGGTTTCTCGGGGCTCTACGTCAGCAAAGCATCACTCTTGAATCCATCACCTTAGTTTCATATTTAGATATGATATGGTGTTTTAAAGATTTTATTTATTTATTTGAGAGAGAGCGAGCGAGCACAAGCACGGGTGGGGTGGGACAGAGGAAGAGAGAGAATCTCAAGCAGACTCCCTGCTGAGCATGGAGCCTGAAGCAGGGCTCCATCTCACAACCTTGAGATCATGACCTGAGCCAAAATCAAGAGTTGGCCACTTACCTGACTGAGCCATCCAGGTGCCCCATGACATTGTGTTTTAAATTCAGGATATATATCCTAGCTTAATTATGCCTCTTCCCAAATCCTCTACTCTACCTCTGTAAAGAGAATCACCACCCAAGCGAAGAAAATACTCCCACTTTTCCCAGCACAATTTATTGAAGAGACTGCCTTTTTTCCATTGGATATTTCTCCCTGATTTGTCAAAGATTAGTTGACCATAGAGTTAAGGGTCCATTTCTGGGCTCTCTATTCTGTTCCATTGACCTATGTGTCTGTTTTTGTGCCAGTACCATGCTATCTCGGTGATGACAGGTTTGTAATATAGCATGAAGTCAGGCAACGTGATGCCCCAGCTTTGGTTTTCTTTTTCAACATTCCCTTGGTGATTTTGGGTCTTTTCTGGACAGCTACATAAAGAAGAATGAAACTGGAGCATTCTCTCACACCATACCAAAAGATAAACCCAAAATGGATGAAAGACCTCAATGTGAGACAGGAATCCATCAAAATCCTAGAGGAGAGCATAGGCAGTAACCTCTTCGACATCAGCCACAGCAACTTCTTTCAAGACACGTCTCCAAAAGCAAGGGAAACAAAAGCAAAAATGAACTTTTGGGACTTCATCAAGATCAAAAGCTTCTGCACAGCAAAGGAAACAGTCAACAAAACAAAGAGGCAACCCACAGAATGGGAGAAGATATTGGCAAATGACACTACAGATAAAGGGCTGGTATCCAAGATCTATAAAGAACTTCTCAAACACAACACCCCAAAAAACAAATAACCCAGTCAACAAGTGGGCAGAAGACATGAACAGATGCTTCTCCGCAGAAGATATACAAATGGCTAACAGACACATGAAAAAATGTTCCATATCACTAGCCATCCGGGAAATACAAATCAAAAGCACAATGAGATGTCACATTACAGCAGTTAGAATGGCAAAAATTAACAAGGCAGGAAACAACAAACGAGGATGTGGAGAAAGAGGAACCCTCTTACACTGTTGGTGGGAATGCAAGCTGGTACAGCCACTCTGGAAAACAGGTTCCTCAAAAAATTGAAAATAGAGCTACCCTATGACCCAGCAATTGTACTAGTAGATATTTACCCCAAAGATACAGATGTAGTGAAAATAAGGGGCACCTGCTCCCCAATATTCATAGTAGCAATGTCCACAATAGCCAAACTGTGGGAGGAGCCAAGATGCCCTTCAACAGGTGAATGGATAAAGAAGATGTGGTTCATATATACAATGGAATATTACTCAGCCATCAGAAAGGATGAATATCCACCGTTTGCATGGACATGGATAGAACTGGAGGGGATTATGCTAAGTGAAATAAGTCAAGCAGAGAAAGACAATTATCATATGGTTTCACTCATATGTGGAATATAAGGAATAGTACAGAGGACCACAGGGAAAGGGAGGGAAAACCGAATAGGAAGAAATCAGAGAGGGAGACAAACCATGAAAGACTCTGGACTCTGGAAAACAAACCGAGGGTTACAGAAGAGAGAGGGGTGGGGGGATGGGGTAACTGGGGGATGGGTATTAAGGAGGGCATGTGATGTGATGATCACTGGGTGTTATACACAACTAATGAATCGTTGAACACTACATCGAAAACTAATGATGTACCCAATGGTGGCTAAATGAACATAATAAAAAAAAAAAAAAAAAGAAAAGAAAAAAGAAAATATTCCCACTGAAAGTTCTTCCAGAGAGCTTTTTTGGGGGTCATTTACAGGATTCCATGTCTTGCTTATTTAAGAGAAGAAACTATTTTACAAGTGGTGTCAGCAGTGGAAACAAAGGAGGGGGCAATGAAAACTCAGAGGAAAATTGGGTGGTGGTGGCACTGCTGTGAAGTTGCCTTTCCAGTCATGGGTTTTCATCTCATGGTTCTCCCAAGGTATCCATCCCATCAGGCCCCTTGGAGGATTTTATCTTTGGTTACTTAGTTCCAAGAGATAAATTTCCTTACCCATCTTCATATACTAGACACGTATCCTCAGGGGCTTGCCTCCTCAGAAAGCCCTATTAAACCTTACTGATGTTGCAGAGAGGGCACAGTGTTCACCAAGGGGCACAAACTACCCGCTCAAGCCCACCTTAAGGATTTAACTTTCACCTGCCATGGGAGCTGGAGAAGGGAACTAAGCCTGCTGCATCTCGCATCAAAAAGGAGTGCTTTATTCAAACATATATTCAGGACAAATCAAACTCCCCAATTTATGTCTCACATTCTAGCATGTGATAATTCTGTTACCTCTAAACTCACTTCTATGTGTTTTCTTTTTAAGTTTTTTTATTATGCTATGTTAGTCACCATACAGTACACCATTAGCTTTTGATGTAGTGTGTTTTCTTCTATTTCACTTTCTTCTTTTTTTCTCTCAGCTTTACAGAGACACGTATTCCGACCCTATTCTACTTTCTTACACCCACCCAGCCAGCAAAAATTTCCACCAAAGCATCCCACACTTGTTGGTGCCAACTGTGATAAGCTGACAGATCACTTTTCCAGGCCCAGAGCTGTGGTCCCAAATTGTGTTTCTAGTAGCATACTTGCCTCTTGCCCACAGCTCTGACTTTTTTTCTTCTCAGGTTAATTTCCTTTGGGCCCACTGCACATGCAGATACACCTGGCTGGCCTAAAGTTTAATCTGATACCTGAAAGATACTCCCACATAAAATGCAGAAGCAGGAGAATTCTGGGATAAGTGTGAGGTTGCAAAAACAGCAAATCAAAGGTCACCATGACCATTATAGCCTTATTGTTACCCAAGGCGGGGGGGGGGGAAAAAAAACAGAACCCAGCCAATTTCTTGTCATTTGCATTTTACTATTTATTTGAACAATGGTCAGACACCAGAACTTAATGGAGGAACACTATCTCCAATTACACTTTAAGAGACATTATCAAGACTGATGAGATCCAGATTTCTACTCTGACTTAAAAGATGATTTTCCTACTCGGGAACAGTGGGAAGAAACATAGTTTATAAACCCTTAAACTGGAAGAGAGTTTAAAAAGTCTGTACCTCCCTTTGTCCAGAATCACATCTAAATCATCCATGCTGTACATAAGGCAAGAAAATGGAAGTTTTCAGAGAACAGAGTATGAAAAAAAAATAAGAATAGCTTTTTATATCTTAATATAATTTCCCCATCTACAAAATGTTTCCCCATCGTTTATCTGACTTCTCTCCCTACTGAGGTAGTTATTATCATCAAACCCTGTGAGGGGATTATTATTGTCATCATTTCCATTTCACAGAGTAAGAAAACTGAAACTCAAAAGAGGTTAAATCACATGTCTGATATCATTAAATGGTGTGTCCAGGCCTTGAACCCAGATCTTCACATGAGACGATCTGAGCAATTGCTATTACTGCAAAGTTATTCTTTGCCAGTGATATATGTGACAATTCAAGGCTTTTGCTCTGAGTTCTAAGTTCTCTTTTCTGCTTAACCTTGAAAGGAAAAAGAAAAAGCTTTCACTTCCTCCACCTCAACCTAGTCCTTGAATTTCTATGTTTTTTATGACCTAAACCAAACACCTGGCTCCATACCTGGCCAGGGGGGAGCAATTATGAGGCTCTTGCTGATTATCAAACACCTGCAAAGAAGAAGGAAATGAAACAAGAAAAGCATCAGAGTTTTGGTAGTTTCGTAGCTGTGGCTTTAAAAAGTACAGAAATCAGGGGCGCCTGGGTGGCTCAGTCCTTAAGCATCTGCCTTCGGCTCAGGTCATGATCCCAGGGTGCTGGGGTTGAGTCCCACATGGGCTCCCTGCTCGGCAGGAAGCCTGCTTCTCCCTCTCCCACTCCCCCTGCTTGTGTTCCTGTTCTCGCTCTCTCTCTCTCTGTCAAATAAATAAATAAAATCTTTAAAAAAATAAAAAAAAATTAAAAGTACAGAAATCAGCTGAAGGGGGGGAGTGGACAAAGGTTCCTCCTTTTAAAATATGAAACTTCAAATGAAGGTGCCAACCCCAATGTGTTCTAAGCTTCTCTATGGGACTATCAAATAGTCAATGAGCCAGGGCATGGCACCACCAGGCATGCTCCAGGATCAAGCTCCTGGGCTGGAAGCTCAGCTCCACCCCCCAGCTGTGTAAGCAAGGAAGGAAAAAGGAGAAACTGGCTGCTTGTATCCCACCACCTGAATACCAAAAACACAACTGCCATGTCTAATTTTAGGCTTCTCTCCCCTGAGAGCACTCCTATAATTCTCTTTTTAGAAAGGCCACAGGCAGTGAACTCTAGGAGGCAGATGGGAAGGTTGCAACCTACAGATCAAGTCTGCCTTCAAAATGTGTATCAGTGACAAACACTCCCCTGTGGGACCCCCAAGGGACACAAAAGTGAAGACAACAGGAAAAGAGGACCCTACGGACAGTCAGAACAGAAGCCACTTAAGTCTAGTCTCAAATTGAAACCAATTAGAAGGCCGTGGGGAGGGGAGTTCTTTTTTTTTTTTTTTTTTTAAACACACATAGTCTCTTTGCAAGGCCTTGAGCTGAAGTTTGGTCTGGCCGGGGGAGTATGGAAATGAACAAGGTAACCTACAAATGGGGGAGTGCTGCTTACAAACATGGCAGGAGATAAGATACAAGCAAGGGAGTTCTTAAATACTTACTAACTTAGAGTTAAGCCCTTTTTGAGAGTTTACTGTGTGTGCCTGCCAAGCACAGAGAGATGAGCAAGACAGACTCAGCCCTTGCCTTGGTGAACCTTAGTGAAATAAAAATTTGAACAAGTAGTTACAAGTGTATTGAATGTTACTAAAGAGAAAGAAGCCCAGGGTGCTATTGCAGTTTTCATTTGCAAAACCTTCCTTGCTGTAAAAGCAATGGTGTGATGGTGAGGAATAAAGGTGGACAGAATAGGGATTGCCCTAAAATTACGCACACCCTGGCTGACCTCTCCCTGAGAACATGCTGGAGATGAGAAGGGTGAACAAAAAGAAAGGTGGGGAAAACACAGAAGGGGGAAAAAGAGGTGGAGGACAAAACCCAATGGTGAGGCCATGCTTATTTGGTCAATGTCCTGAGGCATCACCCTGGCTTGGCACCATCACATTCTGCTTTTTGATGGAGGCAAATTTGCCTGAGCTGGTTATTCAGGTGAAATTTGAAGAGCCAAGGGCACTTTCGTAAAGGGTACATAGGGAAACTGCCAGCTAACATTCCCTCCCTCTCGGCTCTTCCAATAAAAACAGGCTTGATGATCCCCCGCTGGGCATGACTAATTGTGAAGTGTTGGGTGGTGGCTGCTGCACCGGCCCGGGTGGCCTCAGTGCTTGTCACACTGCCTTGCAAAGTGCTTTGGGATATCTTGACGACAGAAGACACCACCAATCACTCGGATTCTAGTCGATATAAATAAAGCCCAGTAAGTTTCAAGTGCTTCCCTTTTAAGAAAATGGTGTGGGGACAAGGGCAGCTTGGGAAATCTACTCCCTGGACAAGTCTGAGCCTGGTCTTTTCACCTTTGAGATGGATTTGGGTACAAGAGGCAGTGCAATGCATGACGCATATGTGGGCTCCAAGACCTGGAGTGAGCCTTCATGTGAAGCGTGCGAAGAGGAATTGGGAGTGCGGGCCAGGAGATTGAGTAACAGCCTCTGATACCCTACAGAACATCCTGTACCTGCCCACTTTGGAAGCCCCCAGAATTAGGGGGGAGCGAAACATAGGGGCCCTTGGAAGAAAGAGAAATAGATAATTCGTTCTTGTAAGAGCTGTGGATTTCAGCACAGAGCAGTGGGATGACTTCTAAATGCATGCTTGTGGGTAACTAATGGCTGGGAGGACAGGGCTGGGGTGTAAAAAAGGAAAGAAGGAATATATATACTGAGTGACTTCTACGCCCCTGGTGCCGGATCTCATTTCCACTGTCACAACAATCAGGCAAGATGGGGTTTTTAAACTCCATTTCAAAGGATAGGGAAAGTGAAGTTCAGAGAAGTTAGATAATTTGTTTAGGGTCACACTGTGAGAGACTATAACCCAAATCTAACCAGTTCCAAAGTTCATTCTTTTTTCCATTATACCAGGCAGCCTTCCCAGTAGCATTCTAGTAGAATTCCCTATTATGCCAAATGTGATGATGCTCAAGGGTGTGTCTAAATCAGAAAATATTCTGGGACCCACAAGTATTTTCAAAGATATTTTGGAAAATGTCCATCTATGTAGATGCAGTCACAAATAAAATCTATACTAGAGCCACCTATCACCAAGAAGTGTGTTTCTCAAATAGGCAACCCCACTTTGAAGTAAATTATCCAAACTTCATGGCTGTTTGTCTGCACTTGCCCTAGCCTGCCTTCCCCCTGGGAAGCATATGGGTAGCCAAACAAATGAAACAACATTACTGAATACTTATCCAGTATAAATTATCACTGTCTTCCAGCAAAGATGTACACATTTAGGCAAACATCACACATGGCATTCCATTCCACACCTGATTTTACTGCCTGATTCAATGTGGTCCAGTACAAAGAGCAATGGACTGGAAGCTAGGAAGACCTGGGTTAAACTCCTGCTTCCTCCACTTCCGAGATGCATTACCTGAAACAAGTAACTTCACCTAGATGAGCCTCAGTTTCCTCATCGATAAAATTAAAACACCTAAGTATTTTATCGGGTTCTTCTGAGTATTACATATGATAATGGGTAAGGAAGGATCTTGCAGGTGACAGCTACAGAAAAGTGGGGCGTGTTAATATTCTCACCAAGCAAGCCAGGGAAATCAACAAATGAATTGAAATTGACACTGGTGAATTGCCACCCTTATAACAAGGCATAAAATAGGGCAGTGTCATTTCTTACACCAGCCTTAAAAGAGAAAGAATACAACTCTTAAAACAACTGGGTCTGGAGTGGGCTTTACTATGTCTGGGACCAGTCTTCGACTGCACTCAACAATACAAGAATTATGTAACTCCATAATGCCTTAATAAAAATTGGTTTCTGTGGGCGCCTGGGTGGCTCAGTTGGTTAAGCGACTGCCTTCGGCTCAGGTCGTGATCCTGGAGTCCCGGGACTGAGTCCTGCATCGGGCTCCCTGCTCAGCGGGGAGTCTGTTTCTCCCTCTGACCCTACCCCCTCTCGTGCTCTCTCTCATTCTCTCTCAAATAAATAAATAAAATCTGTTTAAAAATGGTTTCTGGGGACGCCTGGGTGGCTCAGTCGGTTAAGCGTCTGCCTTCAGCTCAGGTCATGATCCCAGGGTCCTGGGATCGAGTCCCGCATCAGGCTCCCTGCTCCGCAGGGAGCCTGCTTCTCCCTCTGCCTCTGTCTCTCTGTCTCTCATGAATAAATAAATAAAATCTTTAAAAAAAAAATGGTTTCTGTGTGCACCTATTAGCCATCTAACATCATCCTCCCAAATTAGGAGCTTTCATTTGCTCTCCTTTTCAGAGGGAAAACTAGGAGCCTGAAAGGATGAAGGTCGTTCATTAATTTATTCCCTCAACCTTCAAACATTTACAGAGTGCTTACTCTATGCCAGGGTCATGAGACCCAGAAATGGAGAAGGCAATTTCTTCCCATGCAGAGGTATAACAGATAAGTGAATATATTCAGCACAACAGAAGGTATGATAAAATGGTATAGATAAGTAAAGTTACATTGGTATAGATAAGTACAGTTACACTGAACTGGGATTTTGCCAGGTGAAAGAAGGGAAAGAGCTATCTAGGCAGAAGAAACAAAACATGCAAATCCACACAGAAGTGAAAGGAAACAGAAGTTCTGTGTGGCTAAAGCATGGAGTGAGTGTATGTTTGTGTTCGTGGGGAGGGTGGAGTAATTGGCAGGAAATGAAATGCTCTTATATGGAGATCGAAGAGGCTATCACCTCCAACCATGATTTGAGGGGTATATGGAAGATTCTCCTCTCCCAAAATATCTCCCCTCACACACATGCTGTACTGTGCGCTAATCACTGCCCATGGGATGCCTTGATCCATTCACACCCTCTCCCCATTGCTAAACACTTGGAACCAATACTGGAATGTGATTTCTAAAGCTTCTTACTGGTGGCAGGAGTAGGCTGTGGTCATGGAGCAAAAGAGGAGTGAGGGATCTCAGGCAGGACTCAAAGTCTCAATGCTAGGTAACTTCAGTCTTCTCATTTCAGGGATATGCCTTTCCATGGACAATGAACAGACCAGGCCAGTCATTTGAGTTATATTAATGCTCACCATGGTGTGCCAAGTGATTGTTAGAGTCAAGGTCATTGATAATATTTATAAAAGAAGCCAAATGTCTCGTTGTATCATGGTGTTTTATTGTTCTGCCAAACAGGAACTCACCTCATTATGCTTATTGCTGTTGCTAATAATGCTGATATTAAATAATAAAGAATTTAAAGCCTGTGATATGGATAAATATTTTGCTCTCAACTCCTATTCTTTTTCATAGGGAAGATAATTTCTCACCATTAAGGTTACCCCTATGAGTTCATGCCTACTATGAGTGAGCCTACTATGAGTTCATGCTCTCCAAAGTTGGTTGAGAACTACTAAAAAATAATTGCTGCTCACAGTCTTTTTCTTTGCTTATTCATTTATTTTTTTAGATCCCACATATGAGTACAATCACATGGTATTTGTATTTCTCAGTCTGACTTATTTCACGTAGCATAATACCCTCTAGGTCCATCCATGTTGTCATAAATGGCACAATCTCATCTTTTTATGGTTGCATAATATGCCATTATATGTATATACCACATCTTCCTTATTCATAAAGAACTTCTACAACTCAACACCAAAAAACTAAACAGTCAGATTTAAAAATGAGCAGGGGACCCGAATAGACATTTTTTTCCAAAGAAGACATACACTTGTATGCCAACAGGTATATGAAAAGATGCTCAACATCACTAATCATCAGGGAAATGTAAGTCGAAACCACAATGAGATGTCACCTTATACTTGTCAGAATGGCTAATCAAAAAGACAAGAAACAGCACGTGTTGGTGAGGATGTGGAGAAAACAGAACCCTCATGTACTGTTGGTGGGAATGTAATTAAGTACAGCCACTATGGAAAATAGTATGGAGGTTCCCCAAAAAATTAAAAATAGAAATACCGTATGATCCAATAATTCCACTACTGGGCATTTACTCAAAGGAAATTAAAACACTAATTCAAAAAGATATAATCACTCCTAAGTTCCTTACCCAAGTTCTTTTAAGCGGCAAAGCCAGGAGTCAAATGCAGAACTGTCTGAACTCAAGTCAGGTACTCTTTCAACAGAGTCTACAGTAGTTTCCTGTGGTTCAAGATTTCAACCTACTTTTCTACAACGTTACCTCCAAAAGTCCTTAATCTGTGTCTCCTCCAGAGCCTACCTGATTCATTTTCTTCTATAAAGACCATGGCCAGTCTTGCCTCAAAATCCAACTCCATCCTTTAAGATCTAGCTCAAGTTCTCTCTCATCTATGAGCTGTCCCCTTGGTCTATGAATGTGAAGAGTAATACAGATAGGAGTTTTTGAGTGGGGATGAGGTCTGCATGAACAGTGGACACAGACACTATGTTTTCTTTTCCAGGGTCCCCAATAAGTAGCATCTGCTGTAGAGTTGTTGAACACCCAGCTAATATTCATGGAGTGACTAGACAAGGGAACTGGCTCCTTTTCCATTTGTGTTTTATCTATTAATTTACTCTTCCTTGATCATGAAGACCTACTAACCCTATGTCTTTTGGTTGCTATACAAATAGGCAGAAATTAGCACTAATCTGAGGGCATATCCTAAACTTTAAGACAAAACTAATACCAGAAAAACTCCACCAGGATTGCCTAGGGGTCAGGCAATACCTCAAAATGTACAGGTCACACGTGCATTCCTAAATTCCACACGCCAAATGTAGGATGCAGGTATTGAACAATGTACAGTTCCCCCATTCTTCCTTGATACTGGGGAGTTATATACCTACCACCAATGACTACAATTGGACACACTGCATGAGCCTTAGTTGTTTCCGTTGTGGTTATTCAATATATCTGGTGCAGATGACGATCATGCCACAAATTATATAAAGACTTGACTCTGCGTAGGTATCTGTCTAAAGGAGAACCAGTGTGGTTCACAGAGTGACCACTGGGGAACAGCATTCAAAACCAAACTCTTGGTTCACAGTGGAGACCTATTTCCCAAATCGCTCCATCAGCATAAGCACAGACTAATCAACAAGCAAAAGATCGAGCACTTGTACGGTCTTGCATTCCTATGGCAATGTAATGGCTGTACAAATACTGGAAGAGCTTTTGTAGCTCTTTGTTGTAGAAAATGTATGATTTTCGTTCTAGGACTCCTGACTTTGCAACAGAACTGGAGATCACTGCCTTATACAGGAACACCACTTGAGGATTTGGGGGATTTTTACATAAACCAAACTTAAATGGATCATTGAAGCAGAATGTGTTTCTTCTGGAGGTATTTGCAATAGACAAAAAAAAAAAACTAATAAATGTCTCTATTGGGAAAATGAGTGGTTCTCTTACTCTTCAAGGCTTCCAGCTGAGGACAGAGATTCCACAGTGGTCTATGGCTCAGAATTAACTCACTTTTATAGTTAAGACATTCTTTATCAGCAGAGAGGTGTATCAAAATTTCTATACAAAAGAATCCAAAGATGATGAGTACCGTCTCTTTTCCTTTATCCACAAATAGACTCTATTTGTTATGTCCTAAGATACAGCTTCCACTTCTATCCTTGGGGAGAAAAATCCATATTCTAGCTGCTCTTATATTTTTGCAAATTTTTCTTCCAAATTCCCTCTATGTGGAAAGGCTTCACTTTTTTTTTTTATTATGTTACGTTAGTCACCACACAGTACATTATTAGTTTGTGATGAAGTCTTCATTTTCTACTAATCTTTACATATTCACATCTTTATCTGTTCTTCAAGGTCAAACTTAAATGCCACCTTGGAGAAGTATAACGAGGTGGAGGAGTGGACAAGTTCAACTACAGGTTTTCAATTACAGCTCTATGTCAAAATCTCGGAGTACACTTAAATATAAAAATATAGATTCCTGCCTTTTTGTCAGACCAAATAAATCAGAATTTCCAGGGACAGGAACTAGTATAATTACTTTTGAGTAATTATAAATTATAAATCTCCTAGGGGAGATTTTGAATCAGTTATGACTGAAAAAACAACACTTTCAGTTTTGTGTAATTAACCACAAAGTAAATGGTAAGGCCTAAAGTGTCCCTCACTTCAGGAGGACCTAGGTAGGAACAATAACAGAAACAGATGAGGTCAAATATGACTCTGTCTACTTAAAGTTGAGTCCACAGGCTTTACTTTGCCAAAGTCCACACATAATCAAGCACTTTTTCCTATATAGAAAATATCACCTACTACTTCCTTGATAACCAGGAGCCAGTCTGCATCCCAGGGCTCTGGAGATGCCAGGTTCCTTGATCAATGTGATGCCGAAATAATGTTAAAGACAAAAGCTCTGGTCATCAGCTAAAAGAGTCAGGGACAAAAGTGAGGAAGCGGCCCTTGGACTGGTACATACATTGTACCTTTACTTCAAAGAGCACATCACATTTGCAAAGCCAAAACATTATAATAGGAGTAAGAAAAGAGATGCCACGTGTAAATATACACACATTTACCACTACAGTTTTACAAAACAGATGTGATAATAAAGAATTGTAAGAAAAAAAATTTTAACTGAATCTGATCCAGACTTCAACTTAAAAATTGGAAATACATTCCCATGTTAACGTATCAACCAAATGATATCAACATTTGGGGTAGCAAAAGGGTTAAGCTAACCTCCAAGGTAAGCCAGGTACTGGTACTCTGGCCCTCACTTCAGTAGCTAGGAACTGTACCCTTTACATTCTCCCTTATAGAAGTCTTGTAAAATTGGGCTATGTCTTTAAAAAATCATTTCCATTATCTCTACTGCACATGGTGAGAGAAGGGAAAACTTCATGGAAGGTGCTTTTTTGATTTATACCCTTTCACCTCCACCCTGACCCCTGCCTTTAATAACTAGGGCTTAGCTGCTTACTGTCTACATAAACTAACCTCTCTGAAGTAAGTTTTCCCATTTATAAAATAGGGATGATATTAACGATCTCGAAGACTGACTGACGGATTATGAGGGGAGAAGAGGAGTGATTTTCCTTGTTTGACACTAATTACTCAGCGAGCGCTGCTATGTGCCAAACAAAAACAACACTGAGAACTATTATCGTTTCCATTTTACAGATTAGAAAACTGGAGGCATAGATAAAGTGATTTGTCTAAAGTCAGCCAGCCAACAAGTTGATTTTACACTGTTTAATAAGTGATTTTTAGCCTCAGCTATGCATTAGAATCATTTATGATCTTTTTAAGGTTTTTTTTTTTTTTAATTGAAGTATAATTAACACAGAGTGTTATGTTAGTTTCAGGGTAGAATATAATGATTCAGCAATTCTATACATTTTCGCAGTGCTCATCAAGATGATCCTTTGAAAAAATATACATGCTCAAATTTAGACCTGCAAGTTATGACTGAGTAGATTGGGATGGCCTTTACATTGTCTTAAAGTTCCATTAACGATTCTCATATGCAACCAAGGGAGAGAGTTCCTGGCTTAGACTTACTAAGAATTAGAACATGAACTCTCCCTTATGATTTATTCATTCAACAAATATTTACTAAGCATCTCCTATGTATCAAGCACTCGGATAGTACTGGGAATGTATGTAGCAGTGAACAAAAGGTCATGGTCTCTGCCCTCACAGAACTGACAGTCTAGTGGAGGGGACAGAAAATGAGCAACTGAACAAATTTATAACAAGAAATTGTAATAAGTGCTTCAAAGGAAACAAATAGGATGCTATGACAGGGATTAAGGAGAGGTCCCACTTATAGTAGAGTGGCCAGGGAAGGCCCTGCTGAAGAAGAGGCTTTTAAGCTGAGTGACTAGAGTCAGAAAGACTAACCATGGGAATAGTTAGGCAAAGATGTTATATTTAGATCCAGCAAGGAATACACTGAACATTCAGGTTATGGATTAGTAACTAGGGAACAACCCTCCATCCCTTGGCCAGAATAATAGTAACAATTAATTAGTTTCAAAATTATAGGGGAACATTTATTACAAAATTAATCTTCTTAGCTGTTCTTAAACCATAGTAGAGCAGTTTATAATAAATCCAAAGCTTTGTATATTTTGACAAAAGATATTACTACTTGTTAAAGTCTTTATTGTGTGCATTATAATCATTATCATTATACCTCCCCTGTAAACACAATAAAAGGCAAACAGAAGAAAAGGGTTTTTTGGTTAGCATTTGGGGAAAAAAATTCTAATTGTCAGGATGGCGAGGCACTAAATTTTCCCTGAAGATGCCTTTTTCCTCTTGAGGATCTTTAGAAAAAGCACAGACATCTATCTGCTTAAGATGAATTAAGAACTCCTGTGGAGTTGGGGAAGCAGGCTCTGACAAATATGTGTGGGAACTGCTGAGTGGTGGCTGAGGAAAGGTGAAAAAGACCAAAAAATGGCCAGTCAGGGTCACGTGCCAACTAGAAGAAAGAAGAGCAAACTGACACAAACGGCGCCACTCACAAAAGGAAGTAATCCCACATTTTCAATCTCCTGGGTGCTGCCATTTTGTTTTGCAAGGGGCTGAATTGACATGAAAAGTTACAAATGTTTGCACTGAGGAGATCTGAAGGAAAACAAACCTATTTATTGCTTTAACCAAAAAGAAAAAGAGAGAGAGAGAGAGAGAGAGCACTAGCACACAAGCAAGAGCAAGTGCGAGCTCTAACCAGATTAAGTATGTTTTGTTTAATAGCTACGTAGAAACCTGAAGCTCATAAATTTTCCTTCATGTGCCTAGGAGGACAGAGAATTGCAGATTTATGAGCTTTGTGTTGGAAATCTGTAACAGTATCTTCTACATTATACAAGGTTTGTTGAAATCGCATTCCAAAGACTGCTTGCTGGACATTAAAGAAGGTAATTCAACACAACCATCTACCACATTTTTCACCCATGATCACAGTCCTTCTTTCATTCAAAGTTTCTTTTCTGATCTCACAACACTCTTCTGACATAGTGCTTTTAGGTAATACAAAATAGCTTTGCAAATAGCTTCAGTAGAAAGTCTACCAGCCCTAAACTCTTGTCTGTGCACCCACTCTTCTGCAGTCTTCTCCACAATTTTCAGCGTCCTTCTAAAGGCAAAGCTATTCACCAGGACCACCTGGAGTATTAAGATATTCAATGACAATGCTATAGGCATACTGACAGACATTGAACCATGAAAAATTTTGCCCAAGGTGAACTACTAAAAGGACCTTGAAGATAACAAACTGACAAAAGAATACATCCCATTATGCATGATATAATGGGGAGAAAAAAAGCTACCTTGGGTAATAAGAACTGGGCTGTGGCTCAGGCTCTGTCACTGAACTGCTGTGTAAATTTAGACAACTCACTAAATGTCTCTGGGCCTCAACTGTCTCATCTAAAAAATGGAATTGATACTAACTGGCATACCTCCTTCAGAGGTTATGAGTAGACAGTGAAATAAAGGACATTAAGTACTTCTAAAGGCACCAAACAGTCTATAAATATAAGGGATTATTATTATTATAAGAAATTTCTGCTGGGTAAACATTCTCTTCAAAAGCATCAGATAACCAGGAGAAGAAACTATTAGTAGCTACCAAGCACTAAGCTTAGACAAAGCAGAAAATAAATACTCCAAGTCCTTTCATTATCCCAATCCATTCTGTCTGTGGACTCTGATACCAACCCAGATTAAACTGTACCATTAGTGTACAGGTTCCCGTTAATAAACCCACTTGTCCCTATCCTCAAATACAAAAGTACTAGCTAGCTTATTATGTGCCAGACACTTTATGTACATCATTTTATTCAGTCCTCACAACATTTTGAGAAGATGGCTTTCTATATACCTCACCAATAAAGAAATGGAGATTCAGAGAAGCAAGGTAACTTGCACAAAGGCACACAGCTAAGAAATAGAAAAAACAGTATTTGAAACTCAGGTCTGTGGGATTTTAAACTTGTTTTTCTAAAAAAAAATTTTTTTAAATAAAATTTGTCCTTCTTACATTGAGTTCCATGGCTTTCCACTTGGGCTTATTTTATTTTTAAATCATTAATATAAATTGCTAAAACAAAGCAAGAGCTATTCATCATGTCCATTGTTTCATGCAAGTACATAGAGGCCATACATAAAGTGAACACACTTTTTTTTTTTTTTAAAGATTTTATTTATTTATTTGAGAGAGAGAGAACGAGAGACAGAGAGCAGGAGAGGGAGGAGGGTCAGAGGGAGGAGAAGCAGACTCCCCGCCGAGCAGGGAGCCCGATGCGGGACTCGATCCCGGGACTCGATCCTGGGACTCCAGGATCATGACCTGAGCCGAAGGCAGTCGCTTAACCGACTGAGCCACCCAGGCGCCCCCAAGTGAATACACTTTTGACTAAGTCTTATAAATACTTCAAAATATCCCAGAGCTTAACATGAGAGATTTATTCAGCCAGGTGACCCATCACACAGGACAACAAGTATATGCTGACTGGAATAAAACTTACCAATTTTTCTATCACAATTTCACATGCCCTTCCTCTCCTGTCCCTGCTGAAATCTGCATAAGGCAGAGCAGAAAGAAAAGGTCGCAAACCCAATCATTCTAAGGTAAAAACAAAACAAAACAAAACAAACAAACAAAACAACAACAACAAAAAATACAGACCTTTAAATGTAGATTCTCCTTGTCCCACATAAGAGTGGGGGTAGGGGGCTTAAATGGTAAATTTCTGATACATTTCTGATAAATTTCTGTTCCTGGGCTGCATTCTCAGCAGGGAAGCCAAGGTCACTCAGATTCTGCTGTCATTTGTACCCAGCAAAGCAGCTACTGCAGCTAAAATATGTAACAGCAGTAGATCTAAACAAATCCTTGCTAGAAAACTTCATATAACTTTAAAGTATCATCCTTAAAAAGACAAACATATCCAAAATATATTTAACAATCTGACAACTCAATAATAAAAAGAGAAATAATCCAATTAAAACTGAACATAGGATCTGAATAGACATTTCTTCAAATGACATGTTTCTTCAATAGACATTTCATTTCAACACATGAAAAGATGGTCAAATCATTAGCCAAGGGAAATGCAAGTCAAAAGCACACCACTTTGCACCCACTAGGATAGTTATTATCAAAAAACAAAAACAAAAACAAAAACAAAACACATATTAAAATAAAAAGAACCAATAACAAGTGATGACCAGGATGTGGAAAGTGAAACTCTCATCATATACTGCTGGTGGGAATATAAAATGGTGCAGTTGTTTTGGAAAAGTATGGTAGTTCCTCAGAAGATTAGACATAGAGTTACCATATGACCCAGCAATTCCATTCCTAGGTATATACCTAAGAAAAATGAAAACGTATGTCCAAACAAAAACTGGTACACAAATGTTCATAACAGCATTATTTATAATAGCAAAAAAGTGGGAAGAGTTCAAATGTCCATCAGTTGATGAATGGATAAACAAATGCGGTGAATTCATACAACAGAACATCATTCAGCCATAAAAAAATGATAAGTGCTACAATGTGGACGGACATAAAAAACTTTATGCTATGTGAAAGAAGTCAGATGTAAATGGCCACATATTGTATGATTCAATTTACATGAAACGTCCAGAAATATAGATTTCTATAGAGGTTGCCTAAGGGTAGAGGGGATGGGCAGAAATGGGAAATGACTCCTAGTGGGTACAGGGCTTCTTTATACGGTGATGAAAATATTCTAAAATTGATTTTGGTAATAGTTGCACAACTCAATATACAAATAATACTGAACTGCCACTTTAAAGAGGTGAACTTTATGATATGTAAATTTTATATTAATAAAGCTATAAAAGGCAATATGCTTCATATGAAAATCTTAATCAGTTTTTGCCAGAGAAAGAAGAAAAATAGAAAAGTTATGCAGCCAGGTGTCATAAGAGTGAATTACAGAAGGAGGACTCTGCCATCTGCATCAGCAACCATGCCCCTTTTAACAGATCTGCCTGAGAAGAGCCCTCTCTACAGGATCTCGGCACACCAGCTCCAAAAACCAAACCCTGTAAAATAAAATCCTTCACTGCATGGGGGCATTTTGCTGAAAACATGACCTCTGAGACTGAGACCAGGGTATCCCAACTCGGATAAGTAAGTATACAGAGGAGGGCACTCGCCAGCCTGTTTTCCTACCTTCATGTGTTTTTCTTTTGAAAGAGAAGTTCCATTAAGTGGGGGAAATAACAATTTTTTAAACTGTAGCTCCTAAGGCACTAGCTCATTAATTTATGAACATAATTCCCTGGCCTAGTTGTCCACATACACATTCAATATGGTAACTCATCCATAGGCACAAAAGAAGACGGGTATAATGCCAAGGAAGTTAGTCCAGAGTTAAATTAAGTGAATTCCATTTATCAACTACACAATGGAACCAAACAGGGGCATGGCTGTCACTGCTTTTAGCACCAATAATTAAAGGCAAAAAGAAAATTTAGAGGAGTATACTCAGAGCCTGAATTAAAAGCCTGCTCTAACCAGTGATTACAAAATGCCCATACTCCAACTTGCCAGCCATGAGGACTTCATGTCTGCAGCCATGTTGCTAACATGGGAACACGATCATTTCTTTTTCTGAAGAACCACTTTTTGATATGCATTCTAAGTCTCCTGGCCTCGATGGTTTAGCAACTAGATGACAGAAAATCTTTCTGTGCAACATACATAAAAAACCCCCAGGTTTCTTGGACAATTCAAATAGACTTGTTTGATTCTATTTTTTAATACTGCTTCTGACTGTTCCTTTCCTTTGCCTCTTCATATGAAACTTAAAGTTTTAGTTGAAAAATGAGCGGATATTTACCAAAATAAAACACACCAGTTTCCTATGCAAACAAAAGCATAATAAACAGAATGGTCAGTACCACAGCACACCCCAAATAGACACCGAAAATGTAATGGGCAAAGGAGAAAACATCTGAAGTTACTAGCAAGCTAAGATGTTAGCAATTACATTTCTGAGATGCTAACTGTAATTTTTAAAAAGATTTTATTTATTTATTTGACAGAGAAACACAGCGAGAGAGGGAACACAAGCAGCGGGAGTGGGAGAGGGAGAAGCAGGCTTCCCGCAGAGCAGGGAGCCCGATGCGGGGCTCGATCCCAGGACCCTGGGATCATGACCTGAACCAAAGGCAGATGCTTAACGACTGAGCCACCTAAGTGCCCCCACTAATTGTAACTTCTGTATTTTCTTTTTATAAATCTCAAAAAACTTTATGATGAGCAAAGAGAAGCCAGATACAAGAGTATGTAACTATACGATTGCATTTATGTAAATTTCAAGAAGAAGCAATGTATAACAAAAGATTTCAGAGAAGTGGTTGCTTTCAGAAAAGGGTGGCTTTCTCTTTTCGGCTGGAGAAACAATAAGGATTTCTGTATTACTTTTATTCTGATTTACAGGCAGGGGAGAGATGGGGACTCTTCCATATTTTTCTCTCCACAACCATAAGCCTTTCTCAGTATATCAGTATAGCACTTAGAGTTTGAATTTCTGAAAGCCCTTATTGCCTTCTTTAGGTACCTGGCCACAAGCATTTCATTTCTTATTTTATTTTATTATTTTTTTTGCATTGCACTTATTTTTTTTCACTCAGTTAAGATGATTTAATTAAAGTATGTACTAATGTTTTACACACCAGTTATCCACACACATATATGGAGGAAGCAAAACCGTTAACACTTAAAAAAAAAATCCATGTATGTATTTTAACATATACATTTATTTAATCTCTCATTTCTTATTTTAAACAGAAGCACTATTATTTGTAAAGCTGTTCTACTTTGATAACTCCTGGACTATTTGGTATAGCTACATACTGTAACCCCAAACAGATCCTAAAGTTCTGACTACAGCCAGAGCTAAGCTACCTACAATTATTTCTGTAACCTCTCAACATTTTGCAATAGAAAAGAGAACTCTTTGACATCTACAACTGTCAGGGGAGAAAAAAATCCAAACAAACACTTAACCACTTTTCAGAAGTCAAGGATTTCTAAGGATTTTGGGATCTCTTTCAAGGTTTCTTTTCAGTGGATGAATAGCTCAGTTTTGCCTTTTTTCACTCCCTCTCCTTTTAAAAAGTAATTACAAATACTTCCTCACTATCCTTACCCTGCCCTGCTCCACTGTCCAGTACATTACTTTACGGGGCTTTGAAAATGTATTAATTCTTACCCAATTCTCATACCCTGAGCAGATCTTTCTCTTCTACATACATTCAATGCACTGAACAGTAGACTCAGATCCCATAAGGGCCCTGTGAGTGCAATGAGCAGAAATCATTATGTGCTGTCCACATTTTTTTAGATTAAAAAAATATTTCCCTTACCTTTCCCAATGACATTAGCCAGAAATCATCCCCAAAGAAAGAAAGAAAACTGGCTCTGTAATTTGGGTTTATCTTTATGGTTTCCTTACTTTGCTTAATATTGTTTGGTGCCACCAGAAAGTCAGAAACTTAAGCTTGTAGTCTTTACATAGTATTGAGAAGTAAAACAACAACAACAACAACAACAACAACAACAACAAAACAGCTCTGAGTTTTGCTTAGAATCAAATGGCCTCAGGCTAATTATTTCCATCCCAGCAGTTGACACATCTGTACCAAGAAGGAAAGCCCTGTTGACATCTCTTCTTTTACTTGGATTAATTATAGCACTTCTTCTCTAAAAGAGTTTATAAATCTGAGAAGCATTTGGGAGGTATCTAGAAATACTACATTTGATTGAGCTTTTTAAACTCAACACTACTGCCAAGGTTCTAGAGATGAGATCCTCTGCTGCAAAGCCAGTGAAGGAAAGCTCAGAGGCAATAGAGTGAAGTATGATGGCAATCATTTCCCCAGGTTTCAGGGCTGGGTGACAGGTTAGGGAGTGGGCCTAAGCAAAAACTGAGAGCCCAGAGCACACACATGTCCAAACCAGCCCAATGGGTCATTAGGACACATATTTCCATTTTGACAAAAGGTGTTTTCAGAAATACACTCTTATGGGAAATTATACAAATGGGTGCTGCCTCTATTGTTTGAGAGGGTGGGTAGAGAAGGAGAATGAAAGCCCAAAATCCAACTCTGAGAAAAAGCTGGAACTCATTACCTTCTAGAAGACATGTCAGGAAGGAACACACTCAGTCACTAGTATTTTCTCAAACTCCTTTCTATGGGTGGTGTCCAACAGACCTTCCATAGCTGAAGTGAACTAAATCATCACTTAGAGGAATCGTATGTCCTAATATGTTGGCAAGAGCCTTAGAGATCATCTACTCTTACCCCTCCTACACTCCCATCATGTTTTACAGATGAGGAAAGTAGGACCCAGAGAATGGAAAGGAATGTTATCCTTTTCAATACCTGTAAGACTCAGAGCAACGTCTCCGCAAGTGTAAAATGTATACTGCTAGTGAGATGATGAGTTAATGTGACACTGCAGTACATTTTTTAGCACTTACACATTTATTTTAATCAGCATTTTAAAAGTACTGGTTTTCACAGAGTATTAGATAATACTCGAGATTATTATTTATTTTGGTGGCATGTAGTGGTGATTTATGATTACGTTAAAAAGAGAAAATCCTTACTTTTTAGATACATACACTAAAGTATTTACAGGTGAAATATGTCTGGATTGTTTTAAAACACTGCAGCAAAAAAAAATGAGTGAAGAGATAAAACAAGAATTACAAAATGTTGATAATTATTGAAGCTAGAAATGGGCACATGGGGGTACATTAAATTGTTCTAATTTTGTGTATTTTTGGAATTTTCCATAAGGGTTTTTTAAAATTGGAAAGGAAATCTTGGTTTCTCATGCAACAATACTAATGTGAAAGTTTCTTTTTAAAATAAATGTGTTCTGTTGGTAGGAATGCAAACTGGTGCAGCCACTTTGGAAAACAGTGTGGAGGTTTCTCAAAAAGTTAAAAATAGAACTACCCTATAACCTAGCAATCACATTACTACATATTTACCCAAAGGATAAAAAAATATAGATTTGAAGGGGTACATGCACCCCAATGCTTATAGCAGCATTATCAACAACGGCCAAACTATGGAAAGAGCCCAAATGTCCTTTGACTGATGAACAGATAAAGATGTGGTGTATGTACAACATAATATTACTCAGCCATCAAAAAGAATGAAATCTTGCCATTTGCAACAACGTGGATAGAGCTAGAGAGCATTATGCTAAGTAAAATAAGTCAGGCAGAGAAATACCGTTATGATTTCACTCATATGCGGAACATAAGAAACAAAACAGATGAACATATGGGAAAAGAAAAAGAAAAAGAGAGAGGGAGGCAAACCATAACAGAGACTCTTAAGGATAGGGAACAAACAGGGTTGATAAAGGGAGGTGGGTGGGGGATGGACTAAATGGGTGATGGGTGAGGATGCTTGTTATGATGAGCTCTGGGTGTTATATGTAAATATCACTAAATTCTACTCCTGAAACCAGTATTATTCTATATGTTCACTAACTAGAATTTTAATAAAAATTTGAAAAAATAGAAAATGCAAAAAATAATAAATGTATTAAATGTAAATGGCAAGTCAATATAAAGACAAATATCAAGTATGGAGCAGTAGAGATGGTTATGTAAGAGTAAAAAATTGTGAAGGTGAAGTTCATTAGGAATGAGTAGAAGTTCAGGAAACACTATCCTAGATCAATAGTCCCAAGACAATAGAGGCAGGAAAGTTTTACTGACAAGTACTATGGAAATACTTGACAAGTATTCCTCGAAGCACTCCTAGATGACAATAACTAACTTTAACTAGATCGTCAGTCACTAACTGGAACAATTATATTTTAAGTGAAACTTCTATTTTTTAATTTTAATTCCAGTACAGCTAAAATACAGTGTTATATTTGTTTCAGGTGTACAATATAGTGATTCATAAATTCCATACATCACAACAAGTGCACTCTGTAATCGCCATCACCTATGTCACCCATCCCCTCTGGTAACCATCAGTTTTTTCTCTATAGTTAAGAGTCGGTTTCTTGGTTTGTCGCCCTTATTTTAGGTGCTACTTTTAATTATCCTTTCTCAAACTTTCACAGTGAACTAAAACACCAGAGATAAAACCACCTATTCTACCAATTCAAAATAGATATTTATTCAAGCAATAACTAGCTGCATGACCTTTGAAAAGTCCCTTCACCACTCTCAGCCTCAATGTTCCCTATATACAATGAGAGGGTGTTAATAATATCCTGGAACTGTAGGTCGAAGGGTGGCAGGACAGGAACCTCGGTCACACACCTAATTGGGTCAGCTCACAGTCTTGTGTTGTTAGTTACAAAGGTAATAGAGATGGTATCATAAAGGAAGGTTTGGGATCCTGAGAAAATGTCACAGATTTGAAGAGTTGGGAGGGAATTTTATAGGTCAGCCAGTACAGAAACCCAATCCATTCTTGCCAAATTTGCTGTCCTCAAATGGAGAAACATTATGGAGCTATACAGAACAAATCGAACTGTTGGCCCAGACCACAGAGGAGCAAGATAAATAAATACTGATCCAGGGGAGAATGGGTTCCTCCATCCTAGTCCACCTTTCTTACTAAAGTCTAATGATCTATGGCTAAATGTTTCGTAAGTACTTTCCAAAGGATTCAGTATTTCAGTTGCCTCTGTTTGCTTTTCCTAGACTTAAGCATTGCTAATGGCCCTCTGAAAGTGTAGACAATTCATGTGAATGGCCTACCAGTCTCTGCTTTCTAGAATGGTTAACCTCAGAGAGCAGAGACCATGGTTGGTGATGATGATCCATGAGGATTCCTAGGAAATAAAAAGTAATTATTTCCTCATTAGCCCAGTTAATTTATGTCTCTGAGTCTCAACTTATTTTTCTATAAAATAGATTCCTACTCACCTCACTGGGCTATTGTGAGGATTAAGATGTCAGAGCACTTTACACATACATAGTAACTTTGCATCATATGAGGTAGGTTGGTTTTGAAAAGCATGTAAGCACAATGGAACAAATTTTAGAATGCTGATTTGGGTATTTACACTATTTTTGACTACCCATGATATATTAAACTAGCCAAATACATGGCAGAGTTTCCCACTTGAAAAGTGATTTGATAGACTGGTTTGATCGCTTTTGTTCCTCAAAACTCAAGGCTTACCTTGCAGTCTAACGACCTACTTATAATTTGAAATCCAGGTTCCATCACACCAGTAAAATAGAGAAAACAGGTGTGAATTGATGTTTCACAGAAACTACAATAAGCTCCAAGAAGTGGTCTTTTTTCTTTTACATACTAGATTTTTTAATCTAATAGTCTATCAATAAATGGGCCAACATCTACGACCTCCATTCTTTTAGGGGATATAAAAATTACCTTTATACTTATACTTGTTTTAATGAGATTTTACCTAATACTCTGATTTGGATTTCCTTTTTTTTTTTTTTTACAAAGGATTAAAAAGAAAATAAGGAAGTCTCTACATACCTAAGGTCATAATTGTGGCACTTAAATATTTCTTGACTAACATAATTGGACACTTTATGCTGCACGTACAGAACATTATTTTTGCATGGATGTATTATCTCAGAAAAGTCATGACTCCCCCTCAACCCAATGATCACTCTCCCTCCCTCAGAAAAGGCAGAAACAAACCTAATCAATAACTTCCCAAGCAGAACAGCACAGCCAGAGTTTGCCACAAAAGACAATTTCAGAGTATCTCCTTAACCAAATAAATTTTGCTTGATAAAAAAAAACTACTTCATGGTCTTTATTTTTAAAATGTATCCCTACATAAGCGAAAAGTTTGCCATATCCAATCATTTGGTAGCTACTGAGATAGACTTTATTATGAACATTATACAGATGAGGAAATCGAGGTTTGAAGTTACCAAGATTGGCTAGAATGTGAAACCCACATTCAAACCTCCATCTTCTGACTGGAATCCAGCACTACAGACACCTCTGTATTCAAATGAATGTAAAAAAAATTTTCAACTCAACTGTCTGAATTACAAAACATGACAGATTTTACCTATTAGCTTTGTTATTTGTAGTATTTTACGTTCAGTAATTTAAATTAAGAGAGTCTATGGGACGCCTGGGTGGCTCAGTCGTTAAGCGTCTGCCTTCGGCTCAGGTCATGATCCCGGGGTCCCGGGATTGAGCCCCGCATCGGGCTGCCCCCTCAGCGGGAGCCTGCTTCTCCCTCTCCCACTCCCCCTGCTTGTGTTCCCTCTCTCGCTGTGTCTCTGTCAAATAAATAAAAAATCTTATAAAAAACAACAAAGAATCCCATGGATTCCTCAGAAAGCAGGTTCTTGTGAGATCCATGGACACATATGCACAGACATACAGCCAACAACACAAAAACAGACAGAAGCTGACACACACACAGAAAGCTACACAGAAATATCTTGTCACAGAGAAACAGAAAGATACATGGACCAGTAGCATGCCGTCAGATACACAGAGAGACAAAAAACACAACTGATTAGAAACACAGACCATTCCTCCCAAAGCTGATGCACACAAAACTTAAAAGACGACATGTGCTCAAGAAAGATCAAGAGGCCAATTCCAATGGATGTATACAGAAACATAAATAAGCTAAAAATTACAAAGCCCAGAAAAGCAACACACAGGGATACACAGTCAGAGAAATAGGAACAATGGTTAGTAGGCAGATTCATTAAATTATACACACAGAGAAACATGTGGAAACAGAGACACGAGGGGCAAAGAAAAAGACACACAGAGAAGCAGACACAAAAAGGACCATTAACACACAAACAGAAACAGTCATCCCAAGACAGCTTTGCATAGGAACACAAAAGAAGACCTAACCAGATGCAGAAATCCATACACCAACAGAAACAAAGAGCTACATTCATAGACACAGGGACACATGGGCTTGGGAGTGAGAAACGTTCATAAACATAGAAACATGCCCAAACCGAAAGGAAAAAAAAAATACCAGGAAAGCACAGAGACACAAGGACAGAAGAATGGATAAAAAGAGACAGGGGCACAGTGACTTAATAGGATGCATGACTACACAGAGACACAGGTACAAAAGAAGAGGCATGATCCCATTATCAAAGCACACAGAGTTCTACCCTGTTTCTAGGTCTCTGTGTCACAACTGTTCAGAAATGGATCCATATAAACAGACACACACAGTCTGGTATACAATTACATAGAAACATCAAGCCAAGACATGTGTGTAAAAACCCACAGCTGTTCCATGTTGAAGTGGTTGAAAACCTGAGGACACCGAGTATGTCGCTTAACGTCACTAGGGGTCTTGCAGGCAGGCTAATGTGCATGAAAAAAGCAGGCTTGGTTTAGTGGATTAAGTGCTTTGTTCATGTTAATAATAAAGAGTTGCTCAAGACCCCCAACACAATCTCCCACCCATACTATAGTCTGCCCCAAGCCGCTGAACACCAGAACAGCTTAACAAGCAAGATAATCTACATATATGTACCTAATAGCTAGTGCTGTGGCTGCATCCTATACACCACAGTCCAAACCTTACAACACTCACCACTGAGTTCGAAGTTTTCCACCAAAGAACCTGCCACCTGGGAGGCCAGAGTATCATGGGGAAAAGACAAGGAATGTGAGGAGCACTATGCATTCATTTCCCTGGTGGCCTGTACAAAGTCCTGTTCAAAGCAGGCCTCCAGCGTCTTGGGGGCAGGCCTTTGCATAGGCAGGAAGATGAAGCAGTGACTTCTGAGGAATCCCTCTCTGCTCTCAGCACCTACAGTAGAAGAGAGCAGCTTGATAAATCAAAGCTGATGGACCTTACTGCTATGGACAATGGGTGAGAAGGGGCAGATAAGCAAACATGCTCTCCCCATATAAATCATTTCTTTGTTAATTAGCAGAATTCACAAGTGATTCTAACAACGACACTGGTATGAAACTATTACAAGTGGTAATCACATTCCCTTCATCCACCAGGCCCCTAAAAAATACAAAGCAGGGGAGGAAGGGCACATATGCCCACTTGAGCCAGAGCTGGGACCTCAGATCTCATTGTCCCCAGTCTACAGTAGAAAGGGTCAAAATCATGGCCATCACAGAACATCTGAGCTGAAAGGGGCCTTAAAGAGCATCTAGTACTGACCAGGGAGTAGAAGCCCTTGATTTCCGATCTGAATGTGCCATGACGGGTTTTGTGAACTTAGTCTAACCCCTTTTCCTGCCTGGGTTCCAACTGTCTAATCTATACAAAAGAGGACTGACCTCCAGGGTCCCTTCTAAATTTTGACCATCTCTGATTCTTTGGTATACGCTTGTCGCCTTTCAACTTGCTATTGAGAATTCATGTCTAGAGGAGAAGTACACTTAGTCCCTGGAAATGGAAAGGAGAGTAGTGTTTTCCACCAAGTCAACGAACGCCTGTTATAAACACAAAGAAGGGGGGAAAAGCCCAGCTACAGACATGCCTACTTGAAACAGGCTCCAAATGTTAAGTCTCAATAAATAAGAGGGGCTCTGGGGAGATTTGAGGGGGACTTTGAGGGTCTGCTCTGCCTGCCATCTGCTGACCCCTGAATGTGAAACCTTCTTTTCACATTTGCTTGATGCATAAGCAGTCCACTGATTGCCCTCAGCCCATAGTTGCTACCATTGTAATGTGGCTGGTACAGGGGCAATGCCCCACCTCTTACGCTACACATGTTCAGGCGTTCAGGAAAAACAGGACAAGGTTTCATCACTGAAGCATAGCATTTACTCTGCAATCATAAAAGAGCAATACTTTAAATCTGTAAGCCCTGTCCGAATTTACGAAACACTTTTAGACTTATCCTTTCATCTATAAAATTCAAATTTATGTTCTAATTTACAGATGACGAAATTCTGACTCACAACTGTTAACCTGTCCAAGGTTACACAGATAGTAGCTAAAAATGTCTGGACACAAACCCTGGTATTTTAAGCATACATTCACTGCTCCTTCCTGTACCCCAGTCTTCTTCACTCATGATCCTCCTGGTAGTCATTCAACTTCTCCTCCCACTTTAGTCCAGCCAGAGGAAAAGAAAACCTTGGCATGAACTCGGGGCTAAAAAGAACTCATGTCTAGCTCCCACCTTCATGTGTGCACAGAAAATAGGGAAGCAGGAGAGGGTGTGGCTCCTGGCCGAAGGGATCTTAGAAAGGAAGGAAAGGAAGCCTTTCTCCCCATCATCCTCATTACTCCCAGTTCTCAGAGAACATTGTGGGTAAGTTTATAAAGCTAAGGAAGTAAAATAAAGATGACAAGTTGCCCAGGAAATTCACATCCCAAATTCATTTTTCCTAAATAAGCTATGACTTTGATTTTCCATTTTACAGTTAACCAAGGCACTTAAAAGCCTGAATTAAGGCTCTGGGCCACAGTACCCATGAAAGTTGCAAAATCTTTTCTGAGGATTACTTAAGAACATGTTAGAGAAGAATAATGTTGAAGGGAGGCAAGAGGCTTTGGCTAATGGAGGGTACATTTAATGGCCTGTATGAAAAAGAAAGCTCAAGTGGTACAGAACAGTGAAAACAGCAGTGAGGCCAGAGGACAAAAAGTCAAAAGTAAAAATTAAATCCCAAATCCACCAAATTGCTCACTGGGTGAGACCCTGAACAAATCATTAACCTCTCAGAAGCTTAGTTCCTCATCTATAAAGTGAAACTAATAAGAACTGCTGAGGATTAAATTAAACAAGAAAATACCTTGACAATATCTAACACAGTACCTAGCACAGAGAGGTGGATGCTCACAAAAATAGAATATTTGATCAGAATCAGTTTACCCATGCTAGGAAAAAGACTTGTGTGTCAGGTTTTCAAAGCAAGTGGAATAGTGATGCTCTAGATCTGCTGACCATTTATTTGGAAAAACCTGAGATAGGCTCTTATTCAACAATCCTTGCCACCCCGACCCTCTATACAATACATACATACAGGTTTGGACCTCACTAGGACAACCTAAGTCTCCCATACTTCCTATTAGCAATCCCCCATCTACCATCATACACGCAACCCCGCCACCCCCCGCCCCAAACACACACACATACACGCAGAAGCAGAAACATTTCACTTCTGTTCTTAGGAACACAGAATTATGTTGAAAGGCAGTTATTCATAAGGCTGCACATTCATGTACTCAAAATATAAGACATCCCCACTTTTAGGAGGGCCATACTCACTGTGCAAGAACGATATGACTTGAGATTTGGGTAATGGCATTTCATAAGCAGCTGCTTTTATGTACACCATTGAGATGTTAGTCCCCAGTCTGTGAGATCTCTGAGACCTGAGATGATGTCTTATTTCTCTTTGTATCCTCAGAATCCATTACAAGGTATCAGTGAATAAAAGACTGAATTGGTGAATTAATGAATGATATGTTTACCAAGCTGATATTGCTGAGAATTAAAATGTTCCACAAATGACAGATCAAATCTTTAACTCAAAGTTGGAAATAATGTTCCCAAATCAAATAGGTACTCGTTCATTCATTTGTTCAATAGCTAATCTGGGCAGTGAGCCTGAAAAAAATTAGGTCTACAATCAAAAAATGTATGGTCCTAATCCTGGTTGCCCCACTTATTGTCTAAATTGCCATGGAATGTCCCTTAATTGCCTCCAGTCTAAGTTTCCTCATCTGTGAAATAGGGATGCTGATCCATGCTGTGCCTACCTCTAAGTTGGTTGTGAGAAGCAAAGGAGATAATGTGCCTGAAAGTACTCGGGTGAACTTTCAAGCGCTTCATACTTCCTAGGAATTGGAATCATTTAGTCTCAAACAGGTCCAGTGGCTCCACTCCCAGTTTCCAACCCCCCACCATTTTTCTTATCAACTGGCTATAACAAAGCCAGCCCCCATACCTTCTGAAAACCATCAAAAACGGAATGCAAAAGGGAAAGGATATACAAATATCAGATCATTATGTTGTACGCTGAAACTAACATAATTTTAAATGGCAATTATACCTCAATGGAAAAAAATAAATAAAGGAGGAGGAAGGAAGGCAGAGGACTAGGTCTCTTGACGGCTTTCAGCCATTTTGGCTTACCTGATTTCTTTTAGGTCCTGAATATGGTTGCCAGAACAAGTCACTGCTGCCACTGATAAAACGATCTTATAATACCTTTTAAAGTCATGCAAGAAGCATCCTTTTTGGAACTACAGACTTAGAGGATGAAAACCAGAGGGACAAATGCCTCTAAGGAAGCCCCGACCTGTACCTACAATGAATACTTGCTAACTGCTAATTTCTCCACTAATAAATTCAGAACTGCGATAGAGAATAAAGTAGAAAAAAAAATATGTATCACTTTTCAGCAATTGGCATGTGCAGTGGTAACAATGCACATGACCAGAAACTAAAAAGGAAAAGAGGGAAATGAATATATCAAACTGACACTCTCGCTACTCTCGGCTACCAATAGCAGGAACATTACAACTCCAGACAGCTGACCCACTGGTGCCAGAGCTCCTTCCCTTTCACTGTTACTCTTTCATAAACTGAGAAAGAAACCAAAAGTGATAGAACAAGGAGTCTTAATAGAGGCTCTCTAGAATCGTGGGGGCTAGAAGTGGGTCACCTTGTCCTTCCCCATGGGACAAGCCAAACAGATTTCACCTATCAACTTACTCCCCCCCCCCCCCAGACTGGGGTACAGTCCTTGTCTCTTGTGATTGGCCAGCTTGCTCTTCAATGACTCAGCAGATCTTTAAATATACTCAGGCAAGGAGCTGCTCTGAGACATAGTTTAAAAAAAAAAAAGTTTTAAACTGTTTGGGGTATTGAGAGGCAGTGAGGAAGGTCCTTTGTAAACATGAGGTTCCCAAGCAAATTTCACACTGCTACAAAACTCTCTATGCTAAGAGGCTTGTTTTTACTCTGCTGACTGCCTTTTGCCAGCTAGCTGTGTGGAAGCACAAGGATGAGAAGGGGGACAGTTCCACGCCATGGAAGGAGGCAAGTAAATTCCTGCCCAGTGATTTTTGTGGGGGAAAGGGGCCAATGTATGCAATGGAGTGACTGGTTTAGTGTAGGGGGCCTCAAACTCACCAAGGCCCCAGACACTGTACTGGGTCACTCTGTTCCCTGTGGAGGACCATGACCACTGGCTGAGGGGAAGGGTCTTTTCACTCTCCCTCTCTTCTCAGACCAGCTCAGTCTTGCTCTCTGAAACAAGCATCAACTAGTGAAAGATTTCAGCTGAGCTGAGGGAAGTAACTTAATAACTTGCATTACACCAAAGCAAATCACACTCTCTGTTATCTGCAATGACCTCACGCTTACATTCCAGTCAAAGCATTTTGGAGACTTGGAGCTTTAGTGGAGGGGAGGAACGGGCAGCAGGGGCCTGGGGAAAGGCCCATGCACTTCAGAGTCTGCTGTGCATTTTCCCAAGCTCTGCTTCACTGGTATGATAATCGTTAACAATAAAAAACAATACAACAACGATAATAGGTACTATTTATCAAGTTTTATTCTGGGCCAGGCACTGGTCAAAATTTTTTACACTCATTGTGTCACTCATCCTCACAGGAACCCAACAAAGGAAGTATTAGTATCTTCGTTTTAGAAACGAGGAAACCGAAACTAGGAAAGATTAAGTGGCCCAGAACACGCAGTTAATAATTGTCAGAGACAGGATTTAAACCAGGTCTGTCAGATGCCAAAGCCTATGCCTGAATCCCAACACATTATACTTTAGCCCTGACCCCAACCTCTCTCCCAAGAGCCCTCAGCCTTTTTGTTGTTCATTCAAAATCCCTAACTCTACAGGATACCTAAAATCATTGAGATGGGCATTGGGGAGTAATTGTTAGGAACCAACTGTGGAAATCACCTACTGTGAGTCCAAACCTCTGCCCTATATACATAGTCCCCCCCCACGAGTCCATCTTCTTTCTGAATGCATTCAATGAGGGTTAATTTACTACTTGTGTAACAACACTGCCAGTGGACAGAAAGGGTGTGATGAGTAAGGAGGGAACTAATATTTCAGCATCTACTAAGTGACATGCCCTTTATACAAGTTGCTTTATTTAATAAACACAGTGACACTGTGAGGAGAGCATTCCACAGATAAAGAGGCTGAAGCTCAGAGATGTTGAGTTACTCACCCAAGGTCATACAGTAAGTAAATGGCTGTGCCAGAACTGAAAGCCAGTTTTAATTCTGATTTCAGGGTTCTTTGTACTTTTCCTTAGTCCCTCCTCTATGAAGAACAAAAGCCTTTGGGGTAAGGAAGGCTCTCATCATTTGCCTGGGTCCCTGATCTGACAGGGATGGCAAATTCACATGCCTACAAGAGTCAAGCAAGTAACTTAAGTGAATAAAGCAGGTTGTTGGTGTGTGGGCAAACTGGAAAGTGCACACCCCATCTGGAGGAGCACTTGCTCCTTGCTTCTTGCCTAGTTTTTGCCATGGAGGAATATAGGCCCAGTATTGCCTGATCTTCATTCCCGAAGCTGGAAATATGATTTTTTTTTAAAAAGATTTTATTTATTTATTTGAGAGAGAGAGAGAGACAGAGAGAATGAGAGAGAGAGAGAGAACACGAGCGGGGGGAGGGGCAGGAGGAGAAGCAGGCTCCCTGCTGATCAGGGAGCCGTGGGGCTTGATCCCGGGACTCCAAGATCATGACCTGAGCCGAAGGCAGACGCTTAACCAACTGAGCCACCGGGGCGCCCCTGGAAATATGATTTTTTTATGTGAAATGCCACTGACTAATTTGATAAACATATATCCACACATGCAGGTGCGAAGAAAACACATCTGGCCCAGCTTCCCAACTTCTGATGTAGGGTGAAACTACTCTGAGAAAATGTTTTCTTTTTACTAAACTGCCATCTGTCCTCATTGGTTTTGCCCTCTGGGGTACTAGAGAAAAATATCTAGCTCCTTCATTCCATAACAGTCCTTCAGTTACATTGAGAGAATATTTAATGTCTACTGCTCCCTGACTCCCTTCCCACACCCAACCCGGCATCTCAGTTTCTCCACGCTTTACAAGAGGAGATGCCCCATGAACACTCGGTTGATTGCAAATATAGTCCTACCAGAATTTACCTGAGCAAGACTTTCACTTCCTTTATTCTGAATCTCATATTTCTATTAATGGGACTTATGATCCATCAGTTGTTTTTGGCAGTCACTTAATACTACTGACCGAGAATCACTTGATAAAAAAAAATATGGAATACCTTATGGAATACCTACTGTGTGCTAAGTGCTAAGCTATGTGTTTTGTATATCCTACACAAAGCTATCCATGAAATAATTTTTACCCTGAAAGAGGGTACAGTTTAGGAAGATATAGAAGACATGCACACAAATAATTATCATAATTTAAGGAACTAAGTACCATATCTATGGAGAAGGAAAAAAGGGTTACATCTAAAAGGCACAATTGCTGACTCTTGACTTGTACCAAACATCCATCATGTCATCTGATCTGCTCCTGACCTGAAACTTATAAACTAGAGATTTCTAGCCCTAGTTTACAGATGAGGAAAGTAAAGCCTACGTTCTTTCAACCATATTATGTCATAGAGATCACTCCTCAATGGGCTAGGGGATGAGAAATTTTATCTGGTAGGAGACTGTTTTTGAGCTAAGCTTAAAAGAATGGATGGTATTAAAATTGGGATAGCTTCAAGGCCAAAGGAATGATAGGAAAAACATCAAGTTCAAAGAATAAAGGAGTAAGGATGGTTTAAGGTGACAGGGACTAGATCCATCTGGCTGGAGCTGAAGATTTTTGTAAGGGAATTATAGGACCTGAGGCTGGAAAATAAGCCAGATCATGAAAATCCTTGAACACCAGACTTAAAGAATTTAGGCTTTAACCTATAAGCAAATGAGGAGTAGATGCAATTTCAAATGCCTATTATGTAACTGTGTAGCAAGGCTTCCTCTGTACTAAGTATTGGGAATAAAGAGATGAATTAGAATTTCAACCCTCAGGAAACTTATAGGCCAGTGGATGAAAGAATACTTATAATACTATAGATGACCTTTGAGAAGGTTAACCTGGAGGGATGAATACAGTATGAATCAGAGAGCAGCAGGGAGGACTAGAGAGAGCAGGCAAGAGGTCACTGCACTAATCCAGGTAAGAGGTGATGAGGATCTGACCTCAGGTAGAAGGAATGACTAAGAAGGCTTTGGGAAACAACAATACATCATTTCACTACACTAATTCCCCAAGACTGTAATGCAGCTTTTCCCAGACACTGCGGGGTCATCTCTGATGGGGAACTCTAACTTGGAAGAGTAGAAATATCCCGAAAGAAGAGCTCATCCTATTCAATTCCACATCTGACCTGGCATATTTTGAGCCAATCCAGCACCTCAGCAAGGTCCAGCAAGTATCCAAAGCAAACTACATACTATCTGAAAATATGAGCATGGTTACCATTTTCAGTCTAAAATTAGGTAGTTGATGACTGAAATATCTCTGTCTAATTTAGTCTTTTTTTTTTTTTAAAGGCTGATCAAACAGATTTTTCAAATGAACAATTGGAAACTCCCACAGAATACACACTTGTTAACCTTTGTATTTTTAAACAAAGATGAAAGAGAGGAAGAGTGGGCAGAGTAAACAGACCCAAAACATGTTTTGGACTCCTTTCTGCACTCAAACATCAAACATCAAGGGTTTCCATCTTTACTCTCAACTCTCGGTTTATGCGACCTCTTCAACCAGTTAGAAATTAGGTAATGCTTTCAGAAAGGTGACCCACTATGACAGGTTTGGAAGAATGCTTTCTCTTATGTCCTGCCAATTTTCAAAAGAAATAACTAAGTAGTTATCACTTATATGAGTGGTAAAATTGCACCTTCTTTTAAAAAAAATCTGGAGAGAAGCAGACTTTTGTAGTCGCCTCTTTCTATTTCCACAGTAACAAAAATGTTATCTGACAGCCACATTCAGCTCTTCCTAGGGATCCCGCACAACTCATTTGAGGCTAGAAGGACAAAAGTATGCATCTTGTTGTACTGTGAAGTTCTTTTTATTTAGGGCAAATTCCACAGGCTGACATTTTTTCCTGACATTTGTGTTCCATTTGTCCAGTGTCTGGAACAATATGGATTCTGATCATTTTCCCCATTCTCTGTCCAATCTTGCTGATGCATAAATAACAGGTGGGTTGATACAGAAAGAGGACTAGAAGGATACAAGTTAGTGTGAGAAGAGAGCCAGAGTGAGAGAATGCAAAGAAGTCTGGCAGTCTGGAGTCTCAAATTCAAGCTCTGGTTTTGCTACGCACTCACTATGTGACCTCTGGTAAGTACCTTTCCTCCTAAGAGCCCTTGAAAGAAGCAGGTGTATTGTAAGGATAAAAGCTACACAATGTTTGAAGCTCAGGCACTATGTTTTATATTTTAAAAAATTTAGTATGAGTAGTACCCCTTGCCCTGAATGTACTGGAAAAGAAAATAAGTTCTGTAGAGCTGAACTGCCCAGATTCTAGTATAGGCTCTTCCACTTAGTTGTTCTGTAACCTTGGTCAAATACGTTACTTAACTGTTCTGTGTCTGTTTCCTCACCAGTAACGCGGGAATAATAGTATCTACCTCAGAGAGTTATTTTGAGTATTAAATGAATTAACATATGTGAAACACCTGACTTCAGAAATTCAGCTATTTTATGTTTTCTTAACTTGCTAGCCCTCCTACTGAAGCAAGCACGGACGGAACTGCCCAAGTGTGTATTGGCTTTGAGATTTTCAACCACCTCAGTAACTCTAGGCCCTTTTCAATAACTTCTATAGTTCTGCTTTCCAAGTCCTATTATAAATGATCAACTTCATTCCACCACCTTCTTTGGGTCCCCCTCCACCTCCACTTTAATCCCCAGGCACTCAGCTGCTTGGTGAGGATCAGCAGACTGGAACAGAGGCAGTACACAATTAGGTCATCCCAGTAACCAGTCTTTTAGGATGGGAGCAGTAATGGCTGGCTCATCTGAGAAGCTGCTGGTTTTACACCGTGGTTAGAACCTTGTGGTTATAAGCCAGACTTCCTGGGTGTGCACACAAGCTCTGCTACTTCCCAGCTGTGTGACCTTTGGGCAAGTTATTTAACATCATTATAATATTTTGGTTTGATCGGAGGCAGCAGCCAATTTGTGTGGTGTCCTGGTTTTTTATTCACTACTTAGTTTAATTACCTGGTTTAAAGTGGGGGTAAGAAGAAAAGGCACACTCTCTACCCCAAATGAGGTTTCAGAATAACACTGAGAAAAGAAGTACTGAGTCGGGATCCAGGAGAACTGAATTTATGTTCTAACTCTATCGCCAGCCTGTTGTTTCACCCTGGGTAAGCCTCTACCCTCTCCTAGGCTTTCATCAAGTAAAAGGGGAGAGAGGAGAGGGCACCAAAGGCCTACATGATCTCTAATCAATCTTAATCTAATCTAATCTAATTAATCTAATTAATCCCAATTAATCTTGAAGAACAGGAAAGGTGAGGACACTGCGTGAAAAATGAGAGGAAGCCATCAGGATGTTCACCATACAAGTGAAGCTTTATAAATCCAAAATCAAGCTCTTGATTCCTACCTGCCTCACACAATAACTGCTCTTGCTTAACAATCTTCACCATCTCAGTAAATGGTAATCAGTTTTCAAATTGCTCAGATCGAAAGTCTGGCAATCAGCCTCGACTCCTCCCTTCTTCTCACAATGAATATCTAATCTGTCAGTAAATGCCATTGGCTCTACCATCAGAACACATCCAGAATCCAGCCACTTCTCATGTCTTCCACCAATACCACCCTGGTCTAAACCACCATCATCTCTCACCTAGATCACTGCGGTGGTCTCATCTCCCTGATTCCCCCTTGCTCCTCCAGTCTCTTCTGCACATAGTAAGTAAGCAAACAAGTGCATGTACTATCAAAAAGTGGTAGATGTTATGAAGAAGAAGGATTCTGTTAAAATAGAAGTCATATCACATTATTTCTCTGCTCAAAACCCTCCAATGAATCCCCATATCAGAGTAAAAACCAAAGTCCTAATGAAGACCTGTGATGCCCCTCATTAACTCTGATCTCATATGACTCTCCACTTACTTAAACTAGCCATACAGGCCTCCCTGCTGTCCTCCATCACAGCAAGTGAGCTCCTATTTCAGGCCCTTTGTACCGGGGGTTGCTTGTATCTGGAATAGTCTAACCCCAGGTAACTCTGTGGTTCGCTTCTTCATTTCCTTCCTGTCTCTGCTCAAGTATCACCTTCTCAGTAAGGCCTTCTCTGAGCAACAAATATAAAATAGTCTCTCCCACAGTGAATCTCTATCTCCCACAATCTGTTAAGCTGTTCTTCGTGACACTTACATCTCCTCTCACTACACTGTAAACTCCATAAAAGGAGGAATTTTTGTCTGCCTTGTTCATTGTTGTACCTTGGTGTCTATTATAGAAATTGGCAATATAATAAGTGCTCCATAAGTATTTGTTGAATAAATGCAGATTATAAAGTCAGATGGTAGGTTATTCGCACCGAGATCTCTTATACAAACCAATCCACCAAACTCAGTCTGGTGAGTAAATAAGAGACCCAAAAGCCTTACAAGCTTTACCAGTTTCTATTACTGATACCAATTAAGGTTCCTTTGCCTCTCTGAATCTCCGACTTCCTGAATATGACGTGAGAGAGATGTGGGATTTAAAAAAAAGGAACATTTGATTTGAGGAAGAAAGAGTGAGATGGAGATCCTAGCAGTGTCCCTTTGAAGCTGTTTGACTTTAGACATGTTACCTAACCTCTCTGACCACAGTATGTACAGTGGGAGTAACAATAGAATAACAGTATGAAGAGTATTATACCTAAAACCCGGCTACACGTACAGGGTAAGAAAAGAGGATGAAATGCAGGAATGGGATATGAAACTGATCCGTAAACTGTAAAGTACTACTGGAATATATCCAAGGTCACTGCTCCCAGCTTCACATTCAGAAAAAGGTATTAAGAAATCATTGTTACTAAAAATGGTTTTTTGCACTTTGGGAAGCGACATCCCAGATAAAAAACTAAGTACCACAATGACTTATTTATTGTCTGGTAGTAGGTGGCTCTGGCTCAAGTTAGCCTGTACAAAGGAGGCCAACCATTCCCAGGGAATTCCTGCTGCAGGACACTTGCAGTCCCCCTAGCGGCCAGATTGTGGGACTACACCTCCACAAGCAAAGAATCTACTCAACCCACAGAAAACAGAATCCATGATTAAAAGGGTGGGCCATTTCAAAAAGCTACATCATCTAATTCAACAAAGCCCTTATTAAAAAAAAAAAAGCTTTCATGTGCCCCTTACTCCCAGAATTGTTTGATCTGTACTTCCCACTTCCCTCCCCTCCCTTAACTAACACCCTGAAATCCCATTCATACAGAACCTCAAAGCTAGCCACCATGATCAATGGAAACCCTGAGAGCAGAATAATAATTCTTAAATTTAACCACCACACTAGATACCTTCATTGACTCTCACACCTAAAATAGGCCCATAAATCACCCTCAATTTTAATTAATTCCTCATATTATTACAGGTATCAAAACTTGTTCCCAGCATGTACAATAATATAACCAAAGAAACTGAGGAAGAAACTAGTAACTACTTTGACTGGGGTAGTACTTCTGAAAAAACAGAAATATATATTTCAACCCCTCACTCGTCATTACCTTTACAGAGGTACCACTTCCTGGTGTTTGAAATATCCATCAAGACCTATAATCTATTGCTAGAGTTCAATCATGTCCCCACTGAATCCATAAAGAATAAGAGGCAGCCACAGGTAATACTGCTGACCAAATTCAGCCCACACTGATCCATTTCTTTTTCAAATGCCTGCATTTTAAAAAAGCTGTGCCATACAATCCAGCATCTCTCATCATACTGGCATCACAGTGTTGCCATTCTGTTTTGTTTTTTGTTGTTGTTGATGTCGTTTTTTTAATGGTTATAAACTTATTGAGGGTAGTGATCTCAAGATTCTTCTGAATTGTGTCCTTTTTACCCTAACCTCCTCATAGCACACAGGTAGGCATACAGCAGGCGCTTAATGAAAAGTGGTTGATTGATGTGTACTTTTAAAAAAATCACTTTAATAGGGTCATTTGTAAAGACAGCCAGGTCATGATAGGACCTTTTGTTCAGTGGCCTGCCGTTTATGCACCATTATCAGGACACAATAACTGGAGCTAATTAGATACGACCCTTAGCCTAGAGTGTTAGTGAGGCCAAAGTTCAGTCCCTTTATAGGTAAATTGTATCTTTGCTTCATGGTTAGAGAGTCCATCCCCGAAAAGAAGCCCAAATCATATGAGAGTAAATGAACCATTTCCTCATCTAGAAATACACACCAGAAAGAGTGGTGGCATTTACTGTATCCAAAGGACAACACATAAAAACATAAAATTATGACTCCAGCTGTTTACACAAACCTAAACATAAGCCAGATATAGCTAGTTATTTCTTTGGCCTAGTTTGCATTTGTTACCTCTCCATGCTAGTTTTGTGTGTAGAAATTATTAATTCCTCATCTCCTTGCTAATAGTTTCCAAATCCAAATACTAAAAGGGGACTATTAACCACATAAACCTTATTAGGTTTCTTTCCTACTGTTCTCTAAAGATCTGATAATTTTAGAGGCATTCTTCTATTCATCCAGAATTCATACCAATTTCAATTTACAGCTAAAGAAAATTGAGAAGAGTGTCCCTATGTGGCCTTCATATAGGCTGAGACAGAGTATGCTTTAACTTTAGCACAGTGACAGGAACGTGCCTCTTAAGTCCCAGACATGTTCAGAACTCAGGTACTTTCAGCAAAGTTGCGGGATACAAGGTCAATATACAAAAATCAGTTCTATTGCTATATACTGGCAGGGAACAATTTAAATGGGATATAAAGAAAATGATTTCATTTATGATAGCATTAAAAATTAAAGTATTTAGGAATAAATCTAACAAAAGTACAAAATTTATACTCTTAAAACTACAGAACACTGTTGAGAAAGAGCTAAATAAATTAAAAAATCCCATGGTCGCAGATCAGAAGATTAAACATTGTTAAGATGGCAACACTCCCCAGATTGATCTACAGATTCAATGCAACCTATATCAGATTCTCAACTGGCTTCTTTGTAGAAATTGACAAACAAACTGATCCTAAAATTAATACAGAAATTCAAGGGACCCAGAAAGGCCAAAAGAACAATCTTAAAAAGAACAGAGTTGGAGGACTCACACTTCATCATTTCAAAACTTACCAAGCACCTACAGTAATTAAGACAGTGTGGTACTGCTAAAAGAGCAGTGGAATACAATTCAGAGTCTAGAAATAAAACTTCACATTTATAGTCAACTGATTTTATACAAAGGGTGCCAAGACAGTTAAATGAGGAAAGATTCCACAAATGGTGTTGTGATGACTACACCATTTGTTGGTAGCTCCATGCAAAAGAATGAAGTTAGACCCCTACTCACATCTTAGGAGTTATATAAAAACTGAAAATTGGTCAAAAACCTAAACTTAACAGTTAGGAAGGAAACGTAGATGTGACTCTTAGTGACCTTTGATTAGTCAAAGCCTTCTTATATATGACACCAAAATCACAAGCCACCTAATTAGAAAACAATAGATTGGACTTTATCAAAATTCAAAATGTTTGTGCTTCAATGGGTACCATTAAGAAAATGAAAAGACAATTCACAGAATGTGATAAATATTCACAAATTGTAATTTGTTACAGGACCTGTATCCAGAACACATTAAAAACTTTTGCAACTCAATAATAAAAAGACAAATAATCCAATTAAAAATGAACAAAGGTTCTGGATAGAGATTTTCCCAAAAAAGATATACAAACAGCCAATAAGGACATGAAAATATGGTCAATATTACTGGTCATTAAAGAAAGGCAAATGAAAAACCATTTTGAGATACCACTTCACACACACTAAGGACAACTATAATTAAAAAGACAGTAAGTACTGGCACGATGTAGAACCACTGGAACCCTCATATATTGCTGGTGAGATTGTAAACTGGTGCAGTCAGTTTGAGAGTTCCTCAAAGGGTCAAACAGAGAGTTACCATATGATCCTGAAACTCCATTCTTAGGTATGTACCCAAAAGAATTTAAAATATTATGTTCACACACCCACAAAAAATTTGTATGAATTTTCATAAATGTTCATAGCAGCATCAGTCGTAAAAGTCAAAGGTGGAAACTATAATGTTCAAGTGATGCATAGGTAGATAAAATGTGATACATCCATATAATGGAACATTATTTGGTTATAAAAAGGAATGAAGTATTGATACCTGCTTCAACATGGATGAACGTTGAAAGTATTATTCTATATGAAGGAAGCTAGTCACAAAAGATCACATATGGCATGATTCCATTTAAATGAAATGTTAAAATAAGCAAACCCATAGAGACCAAAAGTAGATTGGTGGTTGATAGTTGCTCAGTGTTTGGCGGGGTGGGGGGGGCGGGTGACGCTAGGTGATTGAAATATTTTAAAATAGTGGTGATGGTTTCCCAACTCTGAATATACTAATATACTAAAAACTTTTGAACTGCACACTCTTTTTTGAAATACTGTATTTATTTGAGAGAGAGAGAGAGAGTGAGCATGAGATGGGGCAGGGGCAGAGGGAGAAGCAGGTTCCCCACGGAGCAGGGACCCCATATGGGGCTGGATCCCAGGACCCCGGGATCATGACCTGAGCCGAAGGCAGACGCTTAACCCACAGCCACCCAGGCATCCTGAACTGCACACTTTTAATGGATGAAAATGAATTATGTTTCACCAAAGCTGTTATTAAAAAAAATAGAATAAAACTCAAGTACTACCTGATCTAAATTGGCAGCATGCTCAGGTAACCAGCACTTTAGAGCTATAAGCTTATCTGGATGAGCCACTCTCAACCCTAATGTGACCTGCAGGTTGGCAGCAGGAAATGGTTTAAGAGAGAAAGGGTGGCAGCATCCATGAGTGTGCAAGGAATTGTGCCTAATTCACAGTCCTATCATTTCCAGCAATAGCCACTGACAGTAGCGCTTACTGAGCACCAATCTAAAACATCTATCGGGTGGGAAGCTGGTAGAAAAAAAGCTGGGAAGTGCTGCTCTAGAGAGGTTTTTCCACATGGTAAACAAATGTAATAGAAAACTCAACTATTTCTATACCCTCAATTAGCAAAGGGTTGTTCGTTTGCTAAGCATCCTCTTGGCCTACTCAAACTTATGCTTTAGCCAGTAAACTATAAGACACTGGGTCTTTTCTTTGAAAAGGGTGCTCTAAATGCAAGATTTCATAATTCTCTTCAATATGACAAATGCCAACCCATACTGGTAACTGTAGTTACATTACAAGCAATGAAAAAAAAAAAAAGGTCAGCTTTGTGTTTAAGATGATGATAACTTAACTCTGAATTCAACATTTCAGAACTTGATGGAATGCTGGTAGGGGAAGTCTGAGGTAGAACAGTTTCTTCAATATCTTTCTTTGTTTTCAAATGATTACTTTACATAGCATCAGCATATTTATTAGCCCAGCCAGACACTTTGAACAAGCATCCTCACACACAGATTTAGGTATTGCTTATGAAAGTGTGGTGGAGGTCTGACCCAGCACAGTCTCAGTGAGGGTCCGGTTATTTTCAGGCTTTGAGAAAAGGTTGCCAAAATGGCCAGTAAACAGAGACAGAGATCAAAAGAGAGAGACAGAGGCCGGGCTGGCAAAATATTTCATTAAATCACCAAGGCCTCAAGCCATCTAGTTTAGTTCCCTCAGCAACTGTTGAATCAGGCTCTAACCTGAGGCTAAAAAAGTCCAGCTATTAATTTTGCAATCCCCTCAAGTCATCTAGCCCTAAGAGAGGGGTTGGCATTGATCTGATCGGTTACTTTCCAGATTTAAAAAAAAAAAAAAATCTTTAGGAGCATGCCACAGGTGTAATGAGGAAAATATCCCGAAAAGTAGAAAGAAATGTCTATGTTTCCATTTAGTTAAAAACATGAAAAGAGAGAAATGAAAGAAAATCCGGGACAGGCAGCACTTGAAGAAGCTGCAGACAAAGAGAAAATGGTGGAGGTAGGGGGTGGGGAGAAGTTTCCTTTTCCCTCTCTGACCAACCTCACAAAACTTGATTTTTGTTTGCTTTTCATTTTTCAGAATCATGATTTCAGGTTTGGTTATAAAATAAGTCCCTTGCTTGCCACTCCCAGCCTACATTCTGTTCCCTGTGTGAGCAGACTTCCAAATGAAACTGGTGGTCTCTGTACCACCATGGGGAAAAAAAATAACAAAAGTGTCCAGGTTCCTAACTCCAACTCATAATCCCACCAAGAGCAGTCACAGTACAAGTACGAGTCAGAATCCTAAGGATTCATTGTTTTAAATGTGTATATGTACACCACAGGAGAAAATTATTACAGGGAAGAAAAACACTTAAAAAAAGAAAATTTAATGTGCCAGCAAATTCAATATATTATATCAAAGTTTACAACTCAAAGAATGAAACTCTGATGAGGTAAAATTAGCCCTGGCAAGAAAGTGCCCCAAAGTGACCCTGCAATTGGAAGGCTACAAGCTTCTTAGAAAATATCTTTTACTGATGTTAACCTTTGGCCGAGCTAAAAGAGATACTCTGTGGACAACAAAGAGGAGCCTTCCATCAGTACATCTTGCACATATTTCCAAATGGGGTCCCACCCAGTGTGGCTACTTGATCCTCTGGTTCTGATCACTGGTACTCAAACATAACTCACTAGTTATTTGCTGACAATGGAGAAAGGATGCTTCTTTCCAACATACTGACTCTCAAGGACTATGGACAGAAAGCGTCAGACTATCTCGGTCCCAAAGCAAAATTCTGCGTTAGGAAAAAAAAAAAACAAAAAAAACGCTCCTTGCAAAATAGTCATAAAAACTTGTTTGATAACTAAAGAGGGAAGAGGAGATGGAAAGGGGATTAATAAAATGCCTTCTTTTTAAATAACTAAGAGGGGAAAAAGCAGGATTTGCCAATCTCAAAGCACTACAAAAATACTACCTATTATAAAGATCAGAATAAATTACCAAGAGAAAAATTCTTTTTGCATCCAGATAATTAATCTAAATCCCAACTCTTATTCTGGCACTTGCTTCCTTGGGCCTCAGCTCCCAAGAATATTTTTTCATATTATTGTGCTGCTTGCTGGAATATAAAAGGTCTTACTTCTGGCAAGTGGGCAGGTGGTCAATTAACAAAGTTGTAGTCTTGTTTGATCTCTGAAAGAAGACAGCTCAATTAAATATCATCAGGGTTGTACAGAAGCCCCATCACTTTTTATTCTTCCTTCTGTTCAAAGCACATGCTAAATTAAGTTGTTGTTGTTGTGGGGGGTTGTTGTTGTTTTTAAAGGACCACCTTCAGTTTCTCTCCTTCCACCTCTCTCCTTTGAGCAGAAACATTGAAGATGTGTAAGAATATAGTTATTCCAAAAGTTACTAAAGTTAACCCCCCCCCAATTAACTAATGTGTATGAACACACACACACACTTGGGAAAGGAGGAATCCGACATTATTGGAAGCCTCTAGAATTTTTAGATTTTTAACTCAAATTTAGCACATAATGCATGCAATACAGACAGGGTGGAAGCTCTGGCTTTGGCTTAAAAAAATCCCTTGCCTTTCACCAGATTGTGCCCCAACAAAGTGAGGGAAAGAAAGATAAAGTAAGAAAATGTCAACTTTTAGACTGGGGTTGGTCGCATTTTGATGAAATTGATAAATTTTCAAAAAACTGACTCAACGATTTTCTATATCCTAGAAATGAAAATCCTTTGTCAACCCACAAGACAGGAATGCCAGTTTTCCCTTTCACTAGACTCTCATAGCCAGTGCTGCAACCACAAACCAGGGAAGATTAATAATCTTTTACTTTCTTTGGGTACTGTTAAATTCTCACTAGTTAAGGTCATTAATTTAAGCAGGTCTTTCTAACAGAGAAATTTTCCCACTAAGACCTGGGATAAAATAACCTAGCTTACTGCACACCTCATGGGAAGAACTTTTTGCTTTCTATATCTACTTCCTGAAATTCTCAGGTTATATTTTCAAAGAAACACATCCCTTGGGGCGCCTGAGTGGCTCAGTCATTAAGCGTCTGCCTTCGGCTCAGGCTGTGTCTCTCTCTGTCAAATAAATAAATAAAATCTTCAAAAAAAGAAACCCATCCCTTAACAAAGATGTGGAATTGCTCATTTCCTCCCTATTAACTGAGCTAGTTGTTGGGGAGGGTGTGCGGAAGAGAAAAGGTTCCAGTTTAATATCATGGTTATGTCAAGAAGCACCTGAGACATCCCCATCCCTCAAAAAAGTTCACAGAACTGACTAGCAACAACCCTAGGGGAAAAAAATTAACCCTACCAAGTAAATCTGTTCTTATAAAACAAAGAAAAATTCCACGGTATAACCACATTGCAAAAATACTTTTTTAAAAACCAAACTAACTGGAAAACATTTTGATGATATAAATAAACCCTTTGAAAATCCTGTAAGCTAAACACTTAAAATCTAATACTAGGATGTGAAGGCTGGTAAGAAGCTGTTTCTTCAATAGCCCAAAAAATAATACTTTATGAAATCCTATCCTTCTCGTTCTGTCCTAACACTGTTCTATCAACCTTCCAAGAACAAAAGCATCAGTGAAAGGAGGCAAATTGTTGGGTTTAAGTCGCCAAAGATGCTAAGGCTAACAAAGAAATTTTGGAAAAGTCACAGATAAAACAAAACAGCTAAAGCAAAACGTAACAAGACACAACTCCAAGGGAACATAAGTACCCAGCACACCTGAGGAGTTAGTTCCTTGGTCAGTATTCCCTCCCTCATGGAGATAAACTAGTATCTTTGTTGGGGTGGGGAGGGGGCAGAATCTTCAACATGATCTCCAAGAAGCTCAACAAATGTAGGAAGAATTTTTAATAAGCAAGGTGAAATTGACCACCACTTTTCTCATGTCCTAATTAAAACTCATGGGCAAAATTATGGCTCATAGGTCCCTAACAGTTCTTAACTAAGTTTGTTAGAGGTAGCAGCTCATGTTTTAAAATGCAAGCACGTCTAATATAACACTGTATGTCAACTATACTTTAATAAAAAAAAATGCAAGCATATTCTTAAAATGAAGGAATATATTGAAGAGCCTCACTCCTCCCTCCCAAAAGCAATTTCTGAGCACACTGGAATAGCAGGAAATTCTTTAAAAAAAATTTCCAACACTTTGTAAGTCAGACTCAAGCCTGGCTAAATTATTCATTAAAAGAACATTATCCTCTTTTATGGATCTGATGCAAACTTGAAGTAGGGGACTGTGGATCTGCTGTACTCCATAGAGAAAATAAACTCTTTACAAGAGAAGACCGATCCAAGCAGCTACGTCCAGTATGGTCAACCTGTGAGAGCAAATACTGCCCAGTGTTTACCAAGAAAGTTGTCCTCTACCTTTGCCTGCTCTACTCCTGCCTGGCTGGATTCTCTCTGCTGACTTCCAACTCTGGGGCAACTCCTCAGTTGTTGCCAGGGAAGGAATTTCACCCTGTCTTCACACAGCGTCCCTCAGAACCCAGAGAACTCAGACCTTCTTTCCCTAATCCGGCACCTCCATTTTATGTCTTTGGAGGAGGCGAACTGAGAAAAGTTTGGGCCAGTCTTTTTGCCTTTAACCTGCCAAGACAGGCCACAGGCTGGAGGGCAAACCCTAACACACTCTAAGAGGTGAAACTGCCCATATTTCCTGTCTAGGTTCTCGGATTTGGGAAGAGGGATGAGAAAAAGTACTGGAGGACTTAGGAGCTTTATTTCTGAACGTGGCTCTTACTACTGGATTTAAGTTTGGAGCCTTTGGGACATAGAGCACCATGAGGTACTCAGGATTTTAAGAGGCTGGAGATGGGGGAAGTGTTATTAAGGTATCTGGAAGGGCACACTCCAGCACCCAGGGCTCTCAGTGGTGGGGACTGGTGCACACAGTGGGGGTTCTGAACACAAGGGTCTTATCTTTGGCAGGCTAGGAGTACCCAGAAGGCTCCAGATTCAGGACGGCCCTTTTTTTTTTTTTTTTTTTTTTTTTTTTTTTTTTTTAAGATTTTATTTATTTATTTGAGAGAGAGAATGAGACAGGGAGAGAGAGCATGAGATGGGGGAGGATCAGAGGGAGAAGCAGACTCCCTGCGGAGCAGGGAGCCTGATGCGGGACTCGATCCCGGGACTCCAGGATCATGACCTGAGCCGAAGGCAGTTGCTTAACCAACTGAGCCACCCAGGCGCCCCAGGACGGCCCTTTTTATGGAACACTGTTGAGCTCTTGCAGGGGTAGAGTGTTCCCGCAGGTAGGAGAGGAGAGATACCCCAGAACGCCGACTAACTCTACATTCAAAGACATGTCTAGGAGAAACTTACCGCATGTCCCCATACGGTCCGGAGTAGCTCTCCATCCAGGGGCCCATCTCGCTTTTGACACAACTGGGACTCGGATAGGGCACTCTGCTCACCACACCGCCGGGATACCACACATCAGGTGGAGGGAAGTCACCTTCCTGGCCTGCCAGCCCCTGAGGTGGCCGAGTGTAGCCATAGGGGGCTACAGACCCTGCCTCACCAGCGCTGCCGCCTCCGCTCCCGCCGCAGGGCCCGTACAGCTGGCCTTCTTCTGCTGTGAAGAGAGTGTGCCAGGAAGAGGAGGCGGTGGCCGAGGGTGAGCCTGAGCTGGGTCCCACTGCACCCCCGCCATGCAGGCTCGCCAGATCCCCATAACGGCATTGTGCCGCTGCAGCCGCCCAGGCGCTGCCATAGTCCAGCGGGTTTTCCAGCTTGATACGGGTGTGAGGATGGGGAGGTGGCGGAGGGGGCGGCGGCCCGGCTAGGGCGAGCGGAAAGTTGTAGTAGTCGCGACTCTGATAAGCTGCCGCTTCATCTAGTGCTCCAGACTTGTAGAGAGAAAGGGTGGATGGCAGCTCAAGTGTTCCGGAGCCCCCTGCTTCACCGCTGCCCGAACAACCCAGGCTGTCGCCATCCAATCCTTTCGCATAACCTGCCTTGAAAGGGGAATACTCAGCAGTTACTTCGGTGCCCTTGCCTGGCCCGTCATCCAGCAGAGAACCTTTGCATTCGGCCAGCGGGGCGCAAGGACGTACAGCGGGTGGACCTCCCAGGAGCGGGGCGTACATGCAATCCCCCCGAAGCTGTTCCCCAGGACTCAGATGCTCCAACGCCTCCACACCCAAGCCCATGGACACCGACACTGCCTTACACAACTCCTTGGCGCTGTCCGAGATGGTCGAACTGCCCCCTAGGTAACTGTCCTTGGAGGAGGTGGGAGCACCAGCGGCCTCCCTCGCTCTCCCGCTGCTGCTACCTTCCGATACTACTACCTCCTGCTGCTGCTGCTGAAGGAGTTGCATGGTGCCGGCCTCGCTCAGGATGTCTTTAAGATCGGTGGAACAGCTACCTAAGCCCGGGAAAGTGGGGCCCAGCAGGGACAACGTGGATGGGACAGCTGAGTCATCCTCGTCCGGTGGTGCTGGCTGCTGCTGCTGCAGCCCCTTGCCGGTGGCTGAAGCCACTCCAGGCTCTGGAACGCAGCCGGTCTCCGGATGGCCCTTGGGGGCTGGCTGCTGTCCTTCGTCCAGGGCCAGGTAGCTTGTGGGGCCTCTGCTCTGGGCTTGGGGAGAGCCATCGTCACCCTGATGCCGCTGCTGCTGCTGCTGCTGCTGCTGCCGAGGACTGATCTCCTGCGGCGACTGCTGCTGGTGCTGCTGCTGCTGCTGCTGGGGCTGCTGCTGCTGCTGCTGCTGCTGCTGCAAACGGGCGCCGGGAGGTGCTGCGCTCGCTGCCTCAGGGTGCCGGGGGCCCGGGTTCTGGATCACTTCGCGCACGCTCTGGAACAGGTTCTGGAAAGCTCCTCGATAGGTTTTGGACGGCGGCCGGGGGTAAACCCTCCCTAACCCTAACTGTACCTCCATCCTTGAGCTTGGCTGACTCTTCCGCCTAATTCCTTTATTCCGCTTCCCCTTCTCTAGCTGAGAAGAGTTCAACAGGCTGCGATGCGGTAGTCACTGCAGCTAATTGCCTACCTGCGGGAAGCTCCTGGGAAGGAAACTTGCAGGAATAACCACGCAACAGCACTCTGACAGCCTCGAAGTCTCCTGCCCAGGAAAACACGCGCTGGACACGATCTGCCCTGCTAGGCTCACAGTCTGTTCCTGAAATCTTGGGAGGGTTGAGTCAAAAGATGCCCAAGTCTTGAAGGAAACAAAACAAAAACAAGGAAAACCCTCTGCCTTCCAAATTCAGTGTCCACTGAAGCAGGTGCAAATAGGAACCGGGTTATTCTCTTTTTGTTTTATTTTGGGTTTGGAGGTTTGTTTTGTTTGGTTCGGTTGTTTTTGCTTTTGTTTTTAATTGTCTACTGAAGCCCTCACTGCCCCCTGCCCTTTCATTGTTTGGTCTCTGGCCCTGCAAACTGAGGGCGCGGAGGGCGGGGGTGGGGGGGAATGTAGCTGCTGCGTGCAGGAGATGGAAAGGGAATGAGGGGAACCTGGGGGCCAGCCCCGCGTACCGCCTAACTACCCGGGTCCCAGCTGCAGTGCTGAAGCGGCTCGCTGGTCGCCCGGCTCCCCAGAGCCGTCTTTGCAGTGTGCAGCTAGCTCGCCTGTTCGCAGCCAAAGGGAGTTACCTCTCTGCAAACTCGGGCTGGCCGCGCTGGGCCGACTGGGGCGGGGGTAGGGGGACGGGCAGAGAGGAGCGGGCCGAGGCAGCAACAGGAGAGGAGACACAGGGCGGGGAGTGGGGTGGAGGGGAAGAGGACAAAGGCAGTCGTCAGTCCTACCCGGCACTTTCCTCGCTTCCTCCGAGTCTCTAGCTGCTTTTGAAAACTTCACCGAAGAGGAAAGGGCAGCTCTGGGGCGGCGGCTTCAAGCCACCGCGCTGCAAGAAGCGTTCGCTGTCGCCGGAGCCCAGCTGGGGTTGACGCGGTACGTCCCTTCAGCTCCTGTCCCGCACTGGAGCGGCTAGCTCCGTCGCTTTCCTCTGTTGCCTCCTCTGCCTCCTCTGCCTCCCGGTTTGCTCGGGACCCTCCAGCTCTCCCAGAACGCTGGCTCCCTGGGATCTCGGAAGGGGCGCTGGGAGGTGGAGAGCAAATGCAACAGTTTGCTAGTCGGGTCCCGCCCCCGCCGGGCCGGCCTCCTTGCCTTCCCACCTCCTTTCTCCCTCCCCTTTCATTTTCTCCCCTCCCCTCACGGCGCGCTAACGCCGGGTGGCTTTGGAGAAATGAGTGCTGGCGCAGCGTGGGTGAAGGCAGGAGTGGATTGCTGTAGCCCAGGAGAGCCCTAGCTCCCTGAATACCTCTTACTTTCCGGGACCAGGCTTGAGGTGCCAGAGCTGAAGCTTTAACCCGGAGCTTTATTTTGAAGACAGGGCTAAGCGGAGCTCCCGAAGGCCAGCCCTTGCAGATTTGGTTCCGAAGTCCAATCTCAAAACAGACTCTGCTTGTGTGTGAGGGAGAAGGGAGTAGGTAGGGGCGATAGGAGTACCAGTGCGTCAGGAGAGGGACTATATGTTCAAAAGCAGACAGAAGCACAGACGGGAGGGTCTCCTACAAACTGAGGAAGGAGCTATGGCCAAGGCAGCTGATACTTGCTGAAACCTTTCAAATTTCTCCGTAGGGGTAGACTGGGCCTTGTGGCATGATGCCAGTTGCTCTAGGAACCCTCTGCCTAATAATCAGAGGTCATTTCTACCCTCTTCCCTTCCTGTTTTCCTGTCTAATTGCCTCTAAACGTACACTTCTCATTTATCCAGCGTGCAAAGGCAAAATCACCCAGATAAGCAGGCAAACACACAAACACCAGAAACGTTGGTCATGTACACAGGGACCTCGATTTTGTCCAGGGTTCTGCAGCGGTGTTCTTGCTCTTCCAAGTTGCCTTGCATATTTTAAGCTTGCAAACTGCACTATTCAAGGAATGGAAGCTACATATGACTGCTTTTCTTCTTCTTGGTGGATAGCCAGGAGTGGGGGTTGAAGTGGGATATTGCAATTGCTCCTTTATGGAGGAGGTACATAGTCTTTCTGTAAAGATGGAGAGTCAGATGGGGATGGAAGAGTAGAAGTGACAAGGTAGACCTATGGGAAAGGAGGTTTCCCTTTGTGTCAGCAGGGGCCCTGGGCCTCCCTGGCCTTTAAATTTCTTACACCTCTAGATTTGGGCAGGGTCTGTCTCTCCCAAAATGTTGGTGGAGATTTTTGTGTGGATCTCTTCTACTTTTTGCAGGCTTCCACAGAGACTTACCTTGTTCACAGCTAAGCATCATGGGCATTTACTTACCCTGACCAAAGGAGGTAACTTAATCCCACAGGCAGGGAAGACTGGGTATGATCAGCTCTATTTTCCAGATGAAGACATTGAAACAAGGACAAAATTTGTTCTTTGTTCCACATTAGTAGAACCTAAACTAGTCTTCCATCTCATTGCTATTTTAGCTAGATTAACCAATGTCAAGGGCACTTGGGCAAGAGTTATAAATGAACCTTCCAGAATGCAAAGGCCTAAGAAGCTTTTTACCTGAGGTGGTGAAAATTATCCCCTGGTATTTTAATGGCTTCAGCCTTGCCTGGATATATCCCAAATACACCCCTCCCTGCCCTTTTTAGTGAGGAATCTCACAAATCACCCCTTATGGTAAAGAAGCAGCCTTATTCTTAGACATGTCAAATTGTAACAAGGCTAATTTTCAATTCCCCATTATAATAGGAAACAGGAATATGTAATTGAAATGCACAGATACTTTGAAAACTTTATTTGAATAGTCATCACACCCTCTAGTTCCACCAAAACTCTTAACTAGGATTTTTCAAAGGGAATTGAGTCAGCTGGACTGGTGAGAAAGTCGAATGAAAATAACATAGGTCTCAGAGACAGGAGAACTGTCTACAGACTGACAATGAATCTCTTCCGATTCCTCAGCTTCAATTTCTTGCTCTGTGAAATGGGGGGAGAAGAAGGTAGAGGCTGGATTGGATGGTCTTTCTGACACTGACAATTTAGAGTGCTGTGACTAACTTGAGTTTTCTTCTTATTTACACCCAATAGAGGGGTGGGTACATGGAGGGAGTGCTAATGGTAGTGAAATGACCTATGGATAGGGGTAAAGAAGCCTTAAAAAATTAAGTTGTGAAATAATTCTCTGAAGTTGCCCATTAAATAAGTGGCAGCCCGACAGACATTTAAACCCAGGTCTGAAGGATTCCAAAGTTCATGTTGCTTCTACAATGCCAAAATTGTCTTCAGAGTTTTTTCATCAGAAAATTGTGGCCAATAATACCTGCCTTAGAAGACTGAAGTGGTAGTTAGAGAAGATGATGGAACAACTTAGTAAACAGGAAAGCACTCCACAAATCTAAAGAATCACACTGTTATGTTTTATTTTTAAAAGGGGTGTTATCGACATTTATATCTTTGTCAGGAAAGGCTAACTACTGTGAACATAACAGGGCATCCACTTCATTCTGAATTTAAACTCTGATCTCCCTTCTCATCTTATTTTCTTCCCATGGCTTTAAAAAAGATCAAGAGACACTGTTGATTATTACATAAATTATGTGCCTGTACCATCTTTTTTCTTCTTATTTTCCTTCTTCTCCTTCTCCTTTTTCTTTGCAGTTAAGAAACTGCAACCAAATTAGCAACCAGTGGTGTCCTCTCAGGACATTTGAGGTGAAGGGAAGTTTTTGCCATTGGCTTCCTCTTCAATTTCAAGGGAGTTTTGTTACTGTAATTTTTCTTAGCTCCTTGCTTTGGAAAGCCAGGATGAACTGACCTTTGGAAAATGGTGGACATTCTCCCAGCTCCCGTAGGTTTTATTTCCTAAATATCTTACAAATCTGCCCAATTTTCTTCATCTCAGTTACTGCCAACCTAGTTCAAGGCACTTCCCTTTCTCACCCGGATCACGGTAAATGGTCTCTGTCTTTTTCACTCTTCCTTACCTAGAAGTCAGTTCTGCATTGAGCAGCCAGAGGGATTTTTAAAATTAAGACTTAATTTTTTAGAGCAAGTTAAGGTTCACAACAAAACAAAGAAAGGCCCAGTGATTTCCCATATGCCTCCTGCACCCACACATGCATAGCTTCCCCCATAATCAACATTCTCCTCCAGAGCAGTGTATTTGTAACAACTGACGAACTTACACTGATCCATTATAATCACCCGAAGTCCATAGTTTACATTAGGGTTAACTCTTGGTGTTGGACATTCTATGGGTTTGAACAATTGTATAATGGCATGTATCCATCACTATAGTATCATACAATATATTTTCATGGCCCTAAAAATCCTGTCTCCAAATATTTATTCCCTCCACCACTCCCTGGCCACCATTGATCTTTATACTATCTCCATAGTTTTACCCTTTCCAGAGAATGTCAAATAGCTGGAATCATACGATATGTGACCTTTCAGACTGGCTTCTTTCACTTAGTAATAGACATTTAAGTTTCCTCCATGTCTTTCCATAACTTGATGGCTTGTTTCTTTTTAGTAACTAATAATATTCCATTGTCTGGACATACCACAGTTTATTTATCCAGTCATCTACTGAAGCACATCTTGGTTGCTTCCAAGTTTTGGCAATTATGAATAAAGTTGTTATGAGTATTGTGTGTAGGCTTTTGTGTGGACTTAAGTTTTCAACTCCCTTGGGTAAATACCAAGGAGCATGATTCCTGGATCATATAGTAAAAGTAAGTTTAGTTTTGTAATAAACCACCAAACTATCTTCCGAAGTAGCTGTGCCATTTTGCATTGCCACCAGCATTTGCTGTTGTCAGTGCTCCAAATTTTGGTAGTTCTGGTAGTGGTATCTCATTGCCGTTTTAATTTGAATGTCCCTGATGACATATGCTGTAGGGTATATGTTCTCATATGCTTCTTTGTCATTGAATATCTTCTTTGGTGAGGTGTCTGTTAAAGTCTTTGGCCCATTTTTTAATCTGGTTGTTTGTTTACTTATTGTTGAATTTTAAGAGTTCTTTGTATATTTTGGATTACAGTCCTTTATTTGTGTGTCTTTTGCAAATATTTTATCCCAGTATGTACTTTTTTCTCATTTTGTTAACATTGTCTTTCACAGAGCAGAAGTTTTTAATTTTAATGAAGTCCAGCTTATCAATTCCTTTTGTTCACGGACCTTGCCTTTGGTGTTACATCTAAAAAGTCATCACCACACCCAGGGTCATCTAGGATTTCTCCTATGTTATCTTCTAGGGTAGCTTTGCATTTTACATTTAGATCTGTGATCCATTTTGAGTTAATTTTTGTGAAGAGTGTAAGGTCTATCTAGATCCATTGTGTTCTAGCACTATTTGTTGAAAAAAATGTATTTGCTTCATTGTATGGCCATTGCTCCTTTGTCAATAATCAGTTGATTATATTTATGTGGGTCTATGTCTGCAGTTTCTATTCCAGAGGGATTTTTTAAAGCAGCATAATTAAGGTATTATTGACATAAAATAAATTACACATATTTGAAGTTGTACAAATTGATAACTTTGGACATATGCATATACTCGTGAAACCATCACCTAATCAAAATAGTGAAAATACCCATCATCCCAAAAGTTTATTTTGTACCCTTTTTTACTTTCTAAGACCTAAGAAATCTTTTTTAACCCAAGATCTCAAACTGTGTTTTTAAAAACCTGTGTTTTGATTTCTAGAAGTTTTATAGTTTTCAGTTTTACATTTATTTAGGTCTATAATCCATTTTGAGTTATTTTATATATAGATATCCACTTCTTTTGTATATAGATGTCCTATTTTTCAGCACCATTTTTGAAAAAAAAAACCAAAACTATCCTTTTTCCTCTTAATTGCCTTTAGACCCTCGTTAATAATCACGTGTCAACATACGTTTGTTAGAATGTTTTTTTTTTTAAGTTGAATCTGGTCATATTATTCTTCTACTTAAACTCTGTCTCTAGCTTTCCATTGTTCTTACTATAAACATCCAAATCTTTAAACATCAAATCTACATGATCTAGTATCTCTCTACCTTTCTTTTCCTCCTGCTTTGTGAACTCCACTCACACCGCTTTTATTCAGAATTCCTCAAATGCCTGACAGTCCCCCCTGCCTTTGCATGTGCTGTTCCTTGTACCTGAAATGCTGGTTCATCCTTTTCCCTGTTCATTAGTTAATGCCTATGCATACAGAACTTCCAGGAAGACTTCCTGGACCTCCTAGGCTAGCTCAGGTTCCTCACTCACCCACCTTTTAATATGTTTTAATAGTACCCAGTATTTTTCTTTTGGAGGACTTCTCACAAATACAATTAATATCAATTGTGCATTTACTTGTTTAAAATTTTCTTTCCTCACCAGACTGTAAGTGTGTTTCCTGAGAACATGGACCATGTGAGTTTTGTTCATTCTCAAGTCTTTAAAACTCAGCTTGGCATGGCACATGGTCAGTGCTCAATCAATACTGTCGAATAAAAGGATGGATTCTATGTCCACAAAATTAAAATTCTATTTTCAAACTAGGAGTTTGGCTTGGGGGTGGGGTGGGGAGAGGGTTACCAAAACCCCTGTGGTTTCAGCGTGTAATAAAACTTTCCTCTACTTACAAGTAAAGTAGAGAATCCCTCCAATTCATGTATTGAATGAGTATTTACTAAGCACTTACTGCTTGCCAGGCTCTGTGCTAGGCACTGGGATTCACTGATAAATAAGACACTGTGGACTCTGTCTTTGGGAGTTATTCAGAGTCTAGGAAGGAGAGTGAAGAATCATCTAAAAACATCTGAGTTGCATTAGAAATGAGGAGTGAAGCTTATGAATAAACCCTCAGAGTTCTTCTCTCTGATGTTTTATGGTAACAAAATAGCTGTTTGCTATTTCTTCCACTTAGAGGGTTATAAAGGATTACTTTCACAGCTCATATGTTCTTCCTGCTCCTCAGTGTTGGAGCCTCCATCTCATTTTATCCTTTCCCACAGATCCAGCCCTAATTCCTCCCCTGACTACCCTCTTCCAGGCTATCTTCAACAGAATCAGAATCATAGGCCTATGTCTAAAAGGATAACTCTTCTCATTGCTCCTCTCTTCTGTAAACTTCAATTGCCAATACCAAGGTTTTGGGTTTTTTTTTTTTAAGTTTTATTTATTTATTTGAGAGAGAGAGAGAGAGAGAGAAAGCATAAACAGGAGGAGGGGCAGAAATAGAGGGAGAGAGAATCCTTGAGCAGACCCCCATTGAGCGTGGAGCCCCACGCATTGGATCCCAGGACCCTGAGATCATGACCTGAGCCAAAATCAAGGGTCAGCCTGATCTGCTGAGCTTCCCAGGTGCCCCTACAACAGGAGTTTCAAACCCAAATGCCTCATGAGTAACAAAAGTGAATGAAGAGAACCTGGTATGAGATACATAAAGGGTAGGGTGGTGGAGGCTGTGGCGAACTAGAGAGTACATGCCCCATCCAAAAGGGGCAGCTATCACTTAACTCCAACTGGTTGTTGCCAGGCAAGAATGCAGCTTCAGTATTTCAGATGTTCCATTATTTTCAAGAACAGTATTCTAGACTTTAATGTGAAATCTGAATTTTTTAAAGAAGTTGGTAACTAATTCAATTAGTTTAAAAACATCGTGTAAGCCAATTCTTTTCAACACCCTCCCCACCCCCCCAAAAAAACATGTCTATGGACAAGAATTAGTTTGTGGGCTGCCAATCTGCAACCTCTGGCCTGCAGGTTCAACTCCAAGTTCCGTAGCCTTGACTTCGAAGTCTGTCACAGTTAGGCCCTAATGCTTCTCTGTAGCCCTTTCTCCCATCTTGTTCTCTTATCAACCACCCACCTCTTCAGCCACATCAGACTTCCCGGGCTCCCTCTGAACATATCCTACACTCTCAGGTCTGCCTACCTTTGGGTCATACTGTTTACTTTTACTAAAATGTTATTCCCTTCCTTCCCTCATGACCAAATTCAACATATTTTTCATAACACAGCTGAAATATTGAGTGCTCTGGGAAGCATTACTGGATTTGTTCATCATAATTTACATAACATTTTATTTTTATCTCTTCCAAAAACACTTATCATAAACCAGGTATTATATATATATTATATATATTATATATACATATATAATATATATAATATATCTTATAAGTCTTCCTCCTCTACCAGGCAGTATTCCCCTCTTTGTGCATTGTCATTTATTAATTTTTCATTTGTTTAACAAATGTGTGGAACTCCTACTATATGCCAGGCACTCTACTGGGCACTGGGACTGAGAGCTCTAAATGTTCCATTTAACCAAACTATAGGTATAAAATGTTAAATGCAAGCAGATTACAAAAGTAGTATGAGAGAGAGGTTTGTCCACACCTCTGCTATTTGACCGCTAACAATGATAGTTAACTAGGAGCCCACTGTGATGCATTACAGGTCATTAATGATTACTTTTGCACAAGATACCAGGTGAGTAGGTGTTATCTCTATTTTGTAGAGGGGGAAACTGAGGCTCAGAAATATTAAATAATTTGTCCAAAGTCAGCTGATGGGGGCAGGACCAGTACTATGACTCTAGTTGTTTTATCACAAAACAACTAACCTCTTACCACTAGGCCTCAGCTGCCTCTCTGATGCTCTGGTGAAATGCCCTGCTTATCGATAGCATGCAGACTCAACATTAGATAACCAAAAGCAGTATTGAATCTATGGTATAGCAAGGCATTTTCTAACAGGTTTTACAATTACATTTGATGAAGAATAAAAGTACTTTCCACTTCCATTTATATGTTACATGACCTCTGGCTAATCTCCCAGGTCAGACCTTTTTACTTTTTTTGTAAAATGGAGATAATAATAATTTCCTTCTTGACAATTTGTTGTGAAAACAACAAACAAACAAAAGAATGCAAAGAAAACATGTAACAAGGAATATCTTAAAAATTTGTTCATTATGGGGGCGCCTGGGTGGCTCAGTTGGTTAAGCGACTGCCTTCTGCTCAGGTCATGATCCTGGAGTCCCTGGATAGAGTCCTGCATCGGGCTCCCTGCTCGGCAGGGAGCCTGCTTCTCCCTCTGACCCTCCCCCCTTTCATGTGCTCTCTCTCTCTCATTCTCTCTGTCTCAAATAAATAAATAAAATCTTTAAAAAAAATGTTAAAAAAAAATTTGTTCATTATGTGCCAATAAAGATATTATTTGTAATCCTTACAACAGTTCTGCAAGGAAAGTATTATTGTTTGTCATTATTCCCATTTTAAGATGACAGTACTGAGGTAGGACTAGAACTTGAACCCTGCTGTGTTTGACACAAAACAATGTTATATTGCTTCTCAGGCATTAGGCAACAGTTAATTACTGGTATCATCTGCATAGTGCTATTTACTTTTCAAAATGCCTAAGGATATTTGACCCCAAGTTCAGGTGCCAGGGATAACATGTAGGATTCAGAATTTAAACTCCACATTTAAAAGGTTTCAAAACATGTGAAGCAGAGGTCAAAAGTTGGGAATCATTTCAGCAAGACCTCTTTCTTCCCACCCACATCTTATGCTTCCCCAGCAGAAGGGCCCTATTTTGTCCTACTCTGGAAATGTCCTGGGCAGCATTTGTTGCTGAAAAACACATTTGTAGGTGGCAATGTACAGGGAATCTCGGCTCATATTTGTTTTGGCTTTGCCAAGTACTGAGGAGGAAATCAAGAGCTGCCAAAAGGGAAAGTGACCATCAGTCAGAGTACGTATGTCACTTATGGACCTTTAAGAATGCAGTGTTCTGGGGAAATCAGAGTAAAGCCAAAAGACACACTTGAGATCACTGTTATCCTTCATAGTAGCAGAGCCTCCCTGTAGAGTTCAAATCTAGGAGAGGTGAAACACTGAACAACTGCCATCAAATCCATGTATTTTCTCTGGATTAACCAAAAAGAGCAGGGGGAGTGCCTTCACCCTATCTCTGTGATGTCTCTACAGCTTTGGGTTCCAAAAGCAGTGATCTTTGCACAGGACAATGGAGTTCACAAAGAATATTTGCGTATAATACCTCAGTCAGTTTTCGTAGCAACTTTTGGAATTAAGCAGAGTGTGCATGATTAGCTCTGTTACACAGAAGAGGAACCTGTCTTCTGAACCTGATGTGACTTGCCCAAGGTCATTCAGCTATTCAGATGCAGAGAAATATGGGGCCATCATTCTTTGTTAGAGTTCTTTCTTCCACACCAGAATGTTCAGTGATCAGTCCTCCTCAACAAGTGATCCCCTGTCCCCAGAGAAACAGATTATGTGTAGCTAAGTGAAAACTTTGGTTAGGGTTGGACTAACTCTGTCTGAAAATTAGGATAAATTTTCTAGAATCATTGCCTGGCCACTGCTTTTGAGCATGAGTGACAGTGAAGCCACACGGGGGTAGAGCTGAGGATGTGTTATAGTTGGATTCATACACTCTTTTGCTACTGCCTTCCTGTACATGACTTCCCCTGAGAGAAGTATGACCTATATCACAAGTCTCTGAGAAAAGGCCCCCACCCCTTAGGTTCCACCCTGACCCAGGGCAGCTAACTCCTTAGAGTATCATGAATCAATCTGTAAACATTAAAAATTTCTTTAATTTCTGACTGAGTTAAAATGTAAATTAACGGGAAGAAAGAGGCAGCATCGTTACACCTTGCAAAGTGGAGTTATTAGTAGAAATTCGTATACTTTACCTAATGAATCACAAATAGTGTTTTGATATTTGTCAGTTGAAAATCTGTTACTTTACTTAAATAGATGACTCAAGGTTGTGTATACTGGAATTGTGAATTATTATGATCAAAGCCATAGAGAAAAGCAAACAATATTTTTCAACAGACCAAAACTGATTACATTCTCATAGAAACTGCAAAGGATACTGATTCTGGTTGTTTTCCTTCCTGAATCAGCTTAAACCTGGAACTAAAGCAAATTCAAATACAATGATCAAATACTAGCTTATCACCAATAACCCCTTTGTTATTCCTATCTAACGTGACCATTCCTTAGTCACCTGCTTTCCAACGCTGGCCAAACTGCAATTACATGTGCTATGGCAGTGCCCAGAAAACTTGTCTACAAAGCTGTTAAAAGCAGCTCCTGTCACAGATAGCAAACCAGGACAGGGACATGAAGACAAAAGTAATACAGTATTGCAAGAGCATTTGTATTGTATCATTAGATTGAAATGACAGGGCCTCATATAGAAATAGCTAGGACAAGCTAGGTCTCTTATCACCAGAGTCTATGCAATGGATTATAATAGCAGCTAATATTTATTACAAACTTATTATGTGCGCACCATCCTTTTAAGAGCCAAGCATAAGCTAGTTTATTTAATACTAGGAATGCTTACTCTGTGCTTGGCCATTTTCCTACTAGCTTTATGCAAATTAACTCATTTAATCCTCACAACAATCTTATGAGAAAAATACTATTATTACTCTTATTTTACAGATGAGGAAAGAGAAACTCAAAGAAATAGAGCAACTTGTCCTAGATCATAGAACTAGTAAGTAATAAATAGAATCAGATTTGGAACCCCTGAAACCTGGTTCTTTAATTTATGTTATCCTGACTACTGAATGATATTTGCATATCATCTGCATGATCCTTTTCTCATTGACAAAATGCCAGAAACTTTCAATGAGTAACTTGACCTTTTTTTAAGCACCTACTATGTTCTAGGCATACCCTCAAAAAATACACAATAGAAGAAGAACAAAGTCCATTCTTTTCTTTTGTTAAGAAATCAAAAGAATTAGGACATGTTCAGCATTTTAGAGTTTTCAAAGCCCTTTTCCCCATCTAATCTTAACAGAAACTCTATGAGTTCAGCTAAGAAGGTATTTATATCTTCGTTTTACAAATGAGAAAACTGAACCTCAGAGATTAAATCACTTGCTTAAGACCACACATTTGAAAGTTATAGAAACAAGATTCAAACATCTTCTGATTGTACAAATTGTGCTTTCTTAACTACTATATGCCATACTTCATGAAGTGACTGTATCAATTGCCTGGACTCAGAATGACTGTACTCAAATGCTATAACAGTAGCTTTAGGTTTATAGATTTTGTCACTCAGGTGGTTAGAGGAAACATTTTGGCTTTTTAAACCAGCCATCTCTATCAGTGAGAATCGCTAGTATAAAGGCAAGGGACCCCATCTTGGGCTGAGACAACGAAGTTCATGAATAACCGAAAATCATAACACCTTGATATGCTTTCCAGCTCTGATGTTGACCCTTGATAAGTCTTTGTCTTGCTTTGTGCCTCAGTTTCTATAGGTCTCTTAATCATGCAAAAAGCACATGGCCTACAAATAAGGTCGTTAAAAAAATCGTACGTGATCAAGTAATAATATAAATAAAAGCAAAAAATACTTCTACAATGGTAGGATTGTGTGAATATAAAAGCTCATTGATGAATTGTCTTCGGTTTTGATTAAATATAGGGCTTTACTAGTTAGGAGTTATGGTTGCAAGTAATGGAACCCAGTTGAGCTCACTCCAGCAAAAAGAGAAATTGAATTATTTAACCTACATAGCTATTTATAATTAAGTTTATAGGGATATCTCACAGAACCAGAATTCTGCTCAGCCTCAGAAACAATTAGAACAAGGTACTCATTGCTGTCAGGACTCTCTCTCTCCCTGTATTGTGTCTGCTTCTCTTGGCATGTCTCCTCCTTTCTCCATTCTAAGTCCACATGGGAGAAAATGGCCACTAATAACATCTATACAGTTCAAATTAGAAGCAAGTCTGGGCTGGAATCTCTTGATTCAAAAGCCCAGATAAGAACTCTGATTGTACAAGCTCGGGTCACATGCCCATCCTTTGGCCAATTAATTATTGCCAGGAAAAGATCACATTGTAGGAACATAGTAGTTCTCAGTAACCATGTGAATAAGGGGATTTCTTCTGGAAAAGTTGAAGGACAGTTCTCTTCAAAGGGGGTTTCTGGGAAGATAATGAAATAAATAGGTTTGTTCTACAGAGGCAAAGACTATACATTTTTTTTTTTAAGATTTTATTTATTTATTCGACAGAGAGAGACACAGCGAGAGAGAGAGCACAAGCAGGGGGAGTGGGAGAGGGAGAAGCAGGCTTCCCGCCGAGCAGGGAACCCGATGCGGGGCTTGATCCCAGGACCCTGGGATCATGACCTGAGCCGAAGGCAGATGCTTAACGACTGAGCCACCCAGGCGCCCCAAGACTATACATTTTTGCCAACTAATGCAGCCTGGGAACCTTACTAGTAAGATTTGGAGATGGGTTTCCCTGCATGTACCAACAGAGCTGTGCTCTCCCCCAACCCTAACAATGGTTCATATAAGATGTATGTTTTTTGAGGCTACTGGAAAGGATTTCCGGGGATATTGGTCATCACTTCATCTTCTTCCTTTTTAGAAGAATAGATGAATGATTAACGTTCTAGTGAACGTACTTTGAGAAGTGTTTTAGCTCCGACATTTTATGGTTCTATTATTGTTAAATCTCCTATAGTTGGACCAGTCTTCATCCACTTGATATAATTTCAGAGAAACCTGAGCTTTATTAATATTTCCCAGAATTTTACCATTAGTGCTCTATTTCATTATCTTAAGGCAAAACCCCCAACTCAATGCTCCTTTCCTTGGGAGTGGTCATCCATGAAGTTTTTTCAACCATTGACAAATTAACATGAATGAGTTGACCAGATCATTTTCTTAGAGCAGATTTATTTAGAGGAGTGAAAAAGGAAAAAGTTAAAAAGGCTACGGGAGGGTTGCTGGAGGGGAGGGGATGGGGGGATGGGGTAACTGGGTGACTGGCCCTGGGGAGGGTATGTAATGAGCCCTGGGTATTATATAAGACTGATGAATCACAGACCTGTACCCCTGAAACAAATAGTACATTATATGTTAATTGAATTTAAATTTAAAAAAAAAAATTAAAAAATACTATGGGAATATGGGCTGCCTGTCTGGGAAGTAGGGAAGTTGAGTACAAGAAGAAATGACTAGAAATCCAAAGACAAAGGCTTTCTCTTTCAGTACTATAGACAGCCAGACCTCCCTGGCTGTACAAAGTGCCTTAATACCTCCAGCAGCTGGGCCTTGATATTGACAATATTCTCATATTCACTCCAGTCTGGCCAGGCTCCTGGCCAGGATTCTGTGATAATATGCTCTTTGGTATCTACAGCTAGCAACTCATGATTTTAATCCCCTCTTCCAATCAAATAGGAACACAACTGCTAATAATTTCATTAGTAAAGTAATTTACAGTTCACAAGAATGCTTCTATGTTCATTATCTAATTTGACTCTTACAACTTCCTTATAAGGTATGTTTGGGCAATGACTATCATTCCATTGAGCGAACTGAGGCTCAGGGGAATTAAGTATTACAGACACACAGCTAACGTATGTCAAAAAAGCCCTGGCCTGCACATTCTATAAAAATAAAGTTCTTATTTGCTTTGTTCACTGCTCTGTCTCTGGCCCCAAACACTGAGCCTGACACTTAAGAGAAACTCAGTTGCAATTTGTTGAATAAATTTACTTCACTTGGGTCCTTATCTTCTCTGACTCTCAAACCTATGCCCTAATAATACCAGGGAACCAAACAAAAACTGATATTTGAGGAATATTCCAGGCCCTACATAAACAAATTTTATTTAATCCTTATGAGAATTCTGAAAAGTAGGAATTATTCTTTCTCTCTGAGACTGAGAGAAGTATAAGTTCTCACAGCTAGGAAGTGACAGAGCTGAGATTTGAAACCAGTCATCTTGGCTCCACAGCCTTCAAAACTTCCTACTTATATAAGTGTAATACCAGTTCTCTTTTCCCAGAGTCAGAGTGAAAGGAAGATGAGTCTACACAAGTCACTGAAGAGATCAAAGTGCTGGGCAAAGTGAAAAATGATAATTAGCATTGCTGGCACACTCAGTCAAACTGTATTTACTTCTTCTTAATAAAAAATCACTTTCCCCAAAACTCATTTCCTCCAAGAATCTCACTTTAATTGAGAAGGACTAACAGAGCCTGAAGCCACCCACCTGGTAACTCAGGTCCTTCTGAACTTTGAATAAGCTCAATACAATGTGAGAAGAAAGTTTCCCATTTATATAGTTTCTGCCTTCTTCTTTCTTGGTAAGGTTTATAGAATGGTTTATAGAAATGGCCACCACTCAATGATGAACTCAGAAATGATTAAATCAAACCATTTATTGTGCAGTAGAGTAGCAATAACAAAAACAACAATAATATTTTTAATCGTTTCTGTGAGCATTGTAATTTACAGTTTGAAGAGTTCTGTCACTTCCAGTAACTCATTTCAGGGCTTTGGTCTCCCACTTTTTTATCACTTTCTTTCAATCTTCAAAACCAACTGGGTTTTCACTTATCACATTTTATACAAAAGTTTATTTCTTACTGTGGGTAAAAAAACAATGATACCCACCCTGGTCTTGAAACACCTTGGGAAGCTTTTGCTCACATTATTTCCTCTTCTTGAAATGCCCTTCTTCCTCTCCCTTCTCTCTTTATCAAAATCTTACTTACCTTCTAAGGCTCAGGTCAAAGCTCACCTTTCCTCCAAAGTTGGGTCCACACCAACTCACAGTGCTCTTGTCCTTCTCAGAAGGCCTCAGACACTTCTGTTATTCACTTGGCACTTGACAGAGCATGTCTATTGTTATTTTCGTGTATACATCCTTCTTGCCCAGCAAACAATTGGTGCCCAATAAATGTTTCTTGATCATATTGCTAATGCTTCCAATAATACACAAAAATTCCCCCAAATGTTTAAAAATAAAATTTATTTTATTTCATTAAGAAATATTGAATGCTTACTCTAGGGGAGATATAACATGTAATAGAAAGAAACTTGGATATAGAATGATAAACCTGAGTTGGAGCTCTAGTCATTTTTCAGCTGTGTGAATTTGAATAAGTCCCTTTACATCACAAATCTTTTGGTTTCCTCATCTGTAAAAAGAGGCAAGAAACGCCTTCCCTGTACAGTGCCTGGAAGGTAGCAGATACTCAGTAAATATTTTGTAAAATAAGGAATCAGTATTTATTTCATAGGGTGATTGTGACTGTCAAATGGGATCATGTATTCAGGAGTGTTTTTCCAACTATCTCTGAAAAGAAAATAATCAGTAATCATAATTACACAAATGAAAAGGGTTTGGTCTGGGGGCCTGCCAACCAAGCTGCTGACAAACTCCTCCAGGGAGATGAAATCAGCACACAAAACATAACAGCTAGAAATATACTAGATGGGTCAGAGTAGTATAAAAAGACTTTATGAAGTTGTGAAACATGAGCAGAGTAGGGTGGAGAGCAGGACTCAACATAAAGAAAAGTTTGAAGGAATGCTGAAGATGGCATGGATGGGGTACAGAGTGTGAAGAAGACACCCTGGCTAAAGAAAAAGATGTGTAAAAGAAGGCTGAGAGAAAAAGTTGGCTGGATATGACAGGAACTGATTATGGAGGGTCTTTCCCTCCATAGGGAAGGTCTTTCCCTCCCTATGGAGGGAAAGAATGATGTGCAATTAATATGGGGAAGGACAGGAAACGATTATATATTTTTGAGTGCTGGAGTGATACGTCAGAGGTGGTCTTTAGAAAGATATGTTAGATAAAATTGGAAGATGCAGGAAAACTGGAGTCGACAAGACCATTTAGTCAGATCTTGATTTGGTCCAGGGCTAAGGTCTTTTTATTTCTACCATATAACACCATATTCTAATTGTTAGTTTTCTGGTCTCATGAAAAAGGGTCTTAGATGCCAAAAGTTTGAGGTATTGGGCTTGGTCCTGAAACAGGCAACCTAAGACCCAGGTAAGGAGCATTACCACCCACCAATTTCCACCAGCTCCTGTCAGTGGCTTTCTCTTCTTTCATTTACCACTAATTAGGTGCCAATAATCCTACCATTAGCTGCCAGGATCCTGAAGCCATCACAACCTAATAATTGTCACCTATGAGGGATATTAAAGTAAGTGTTGGTGTTTCTGAAATCCTATGGATTTCTCATCTGCAAAAGGGGGCATCATAAGATAGTGGGAAGAATACTCATTTCTATCTGTGCATCCTTGGGTAGGTTATTTAACCATTTTGAACTTCATCTGTAAGGATGGGGAACATAATAACTTTCTTCAGTAAATAGTAATTATACACTTAATATGAACCTGACTCTGTACTGGATGTTGAAAATATAATGGGGAATATATTAGTTAAGGTAAAATAGCTGATATAATAAACTTCCCAAATTTCTGTGGCTTAACATGAGTTTATTTCTTGCTCGCATGAGAGCCCAATAGGGATATTCCTGCTCAGCAGACAGCCTTTCTCCACAGGGTTTCAGGGATCCAAAAGTCATCTGGCAATGGTCCTTAACTTTGCTTACCCATTAGAATTTCCAAAGGAGTTTTAAAATTTTTTTTTTTTAGATTTTATTTATTTATTTAACAGAGAGAGACACAGTGAGAGAGGGAACACACGCAGGGGGAGTGGGAAAGGGAGAAGCAGGCTTCCCGCGGAGCGGGGAGCCCGATGCGGGGCTTGATCCCGGGACCCTGGGATCATGACCTGAGCCGAAGGCAGACGCTTAACCACCTGAGCCACCCAGGCACCCCTCTCTTAAGGAGTTTTAAAAAACTGATGCCTGGGTGTCCACAAAGAGAGATTTAGTTGACCTGGTGTACAGCAAAGGTATCAGAATTTATTTATTTTATTTATTTTTATTTTTAAAGATTTTTATTTATTTATTTGACAGAGAGAGACACAGCGAAAGAGGGAACACAAGCAGGGGGAGAGGGAGAGGGAGAAGCAGACTCCCCGCTGAGCAGGGAGCCCAATGTGGGGCTCGATCCCAGGACCCTGGGATCATGACCTGAGCCGAAGGCAGACGCTTAATGACTGAGCCACCCAGGTGCCCAGTATCAGAATTTTTTAAGTTCCTAGGTGATTTTAACATGCAGTTAAGTTTAAGAACCACTGCCCTAGGGCTTAAGAGGCAGGAGAAGTATAAAGAAAGGATAAAGAAGGCACACCTGCTTTTTAAATGTGGTGGCTCAGAAATGACACACATTACTTCTCTTCATATTGCATTAGTAAGAGCTGGTCATGTGTCACCTTTCCCTTCCCTGACATATTAGGAGGACTAAGAAATATAGCCTCTGGCTGGGCAGCCACTTCTTAGCAACAACTTTATATTATAAATATATCATAATTAAATACTCATGTCCACTCATGTAAATTGCAATTATGATAAGACAAAGAAAGGTATCCATGCCAAGAGTATGTAACAGAGAGACTTGACATGAGCACTGAAGTCAGGGAAGGTTACCTTGATTAAAGTGATCAGTGAGCTATGATCTGAAGCATGAGTAGAATTAGACAAAGACAGGTAGGAAGAACTGTTCAAACAAAGAGAAAAGCACATGCAAAGGCCCTGAGACTCACTAGACCATGGTTATTATAAGAATCAGTTGTTAAGATGATTTATGCAAAAGCGGATTATAAAAATAAAGTTCTATGCAAATGCTATCATTTTAAATTGTCATTATTAATTATTTTCATAATCTGTCCTGAAACCCTCACACTTCTTTCTCTGGGCTCAGCCAACCTGGGAGGAACAAATAAGCCAAGGTTATAGAACTTTGGAAATAGTGATAAAGGAATCAGAAAAGAACCTGGGTTCTATTTTCATATTATATTAAAAACATGAAAATTAAATACTCACTGACTGACACATTCTATTAGCCATCATTTTGTAGATGTTGTAGAGCTTTTCCCCTTTGCTGCCAGGCAGCTAGGAAACATCCTGTTAATATATTTAATTACTTTATTTTTCTTACCTGGCTTGTGCTATTGTGGCTTTGGTTTTACAGCAAAATCCAGGGAAACACCTACCTTTTTTTTTCTAAGTTTTTATTTAAATCCAAGTTAGTTAACATATAGTGTAACATTAGTTTCAGGTGTAGAATCGAGTGATTCATTGCTTACATAGGGCACCCGGTGCTCATTACAGTAAGTGCCCTCCTTAATACCCATCACCCTTTTAATATCTGACAGCAGATCTCTTGGGGTATAAAAGCTTCAAATGAATGAGTATGTACTCTGTGAAATTTAACTTGAGAGGCTCACTTTGTGAAATACTCGTGTCGGCTTTAGTGGGCTGCTAGGACTAGGCAGAGTCAAGGCAATGCAACTCTAAATGTCACTGGTCCCCATTCTTTAAATATGAGAGAATGAGAGAGAGAGGAAGAAAGAGAGATGGGGATATTTCCATTCTGAGTGAGGAATTCTGTTAAGTATCTCTTAGAGACCTTTTCCAGTATTCATCTATCATAGGGACTTGGCATTTTTTTCTTCTAGACCCACGTGTTTTATGTATCCCCTTGCTATATCATCTATACACCTCTAGGAGATAGGAATGTGGACAATATGAATACTATAATCCTAAAGAATTGGATCTTGGATGAGAGAGATTGATAACATTTTAGGAAATCAGTTGGAGTAATATATAGCTTGAGACACTAAGGCACAGAGCTACTGCAGTATTGACGGTTGTAAATCATGGCAGGACATGGACTAGAGTCTCAAGTCATGTCTCACCCCCCACTCTTCAGCCTAACTTGTGCTCTTTCTACTACACTCCACAGTTAAACTCTTCCAGTGCCAAAATGACTAGAATGGTCTGATTTTAACCTTCTATTTCAACCAGTTGATTCTTAGATTATTTCAACCAACATTTATTGATTGCTGACTATGTGAAGTGCTAATGATGTAGAAATAAATAAGGTATCTTCTTTGTTTTCAAGCAGCTCATGCCAAATGGGGAATACTCAGGGAGTCAAAGATGTTACAACGCTGTGTGATAAAAGCTATAAGGCATGATCAGGGTGCTAGGAGAAAACAAGAATAATTAGGGGTAAGGGAAGGCTTCTCAGAGAAAATGATAATTGACCTTGTTCTCAAAGAATTAAAAAAGGGAAGGAGTAAGGGACTAATTAGGAATAGGGAATAGCTTAGCTTTAAATGAGTAGAGAATTGTAAATGTTATCTCTGGCGAGAACAGAGTGAGTTGAGAATGTAAGTTTAGGTTAGAGGCGCTTGAAGAGAATAAAACCAATGAATTCTGGCTTTATTCTGTAGGCTTCTGGAAAAACATTGCACATTTAAAAATAAAGGTGTGACATAGATTTGTTTATTCATTCATACATTCACTGCACTCCAAGTGATCTTTCAATTGACAAATCTTCCCCGCTTAAAACTCCTAACTGGCTCCCCATTGGCTTTAGGATATAAGATAACTTCCTCAATATGACTCCCATGACTGCTTCTCTTATCTACTTCCCTTTCTACTCTGATTTCTTACCATCACAACCCTTGCACTTTAAATCTTAATTTTCCTGACTTCGTATTTCCTTGAGCATAGAGTGCTATTAGACACTCCTTTCCATTTGCTCTTTTTCATTCTTTGACACTTATTTCTCCCTGTTTTCCCCCTAACTAACTCCTTTGAACACAATCTGTTAACCCCCTCCTCCAGGAAGTTTTCCCTGATGCCCTTAGGCTGGCTTGAGTGCTTCTCCTCCGTGCTTTCAAGACATCAAGTTCTCATCCTTTGCCTATCGTTAATCATATCATATTGAAATCATCTGTTTACTGCCTCTGGCTTTGTAAACAGGCTGTGAACTCCTGAAGGGCAGGGACCAGGCCTCAATCCACTTTGTACCCTTAGTTTTCAGTACTGGCCTGCCACAGAAGTATTAGCTCTGTAAGTGCATGTTGAACTAGACTAAGAATGGGTCAACTAGAAGCTTTTGGTAGCCTATCTAGGTTCCCATGACTCTCAGATCAATTCAGGTCTCCTATGCCCCAGAGCCAAGGGCCAAAGTCAACACAGAACATTACGCCCTGCCTGAGGGGCTTCGGAAATCAGATTATTTTAAGAGAGTCAACCGGTTTTGGTTAAGGTAAGGCTGAAAGCTAAGTTTCAACAGTATGCAGGCAGCCAGACACAGCTAAAATCCAGGAGTTGAAGAAACATCCTCCCTCCCTCACAAGTGTTGAGGTGGCCTGGTTTAGCCTGGCCCACGGTCCACTCAGGAGGCAGGTCGGGGAGGTGGTACCAGCCAAAGGATTGACTGGAGATGTTCCCAGTCCCAGGGAGCTCCAGGCCAAGCCCTAGCTGGCTTACCCCGCTGCAGCTCCTTGCTGTCAGAAGGCTACTGAAAAAAGGAATGTTCTAAGCATTCCATAGTTATACCTTTTGTGGAATTAAAAGCATTGAACCCTTCCAACTCCCTTTTAGAAAAGAGGGTAAAGTCCCCTCAGAAGCCCTGGGGAAAATAAGCTCTGAATGAACTTCTTTATTTCTCCACAATGCCCATTTCTAGCTAAGGCCTTCACAGTACCAGAAAAACAGAATAGAAAATGCTAAAAAATCAGTTAGGTTAGTTATTTAGCCCTAGAAACAAAAAGTATGTGTAAAACTACTGTGATTATTATTTTCCACCTGTGTCTGTTTATTTTTTCCAGATTTCAGTCAAACCGGTTTCTGTGTATAGGCAAAGTCTAAATGCCAGCCCACAGACCACGTATTGCTGAGCATGCTTCTCTTAATAATAGGAAGTGCTCCCCTGCTAAGCACCATCTTCAGAAGATGGTGTGTGTCTGAGGGCCAGAGAGATGAAACAGCTAATGCAACCCAGGCATTCAGTATTGGAGCTGGGCAAAATCCCACCAGATGTTATGGCCTCTTTATTTGGCTTTTGCTATTTCATCAAAAGGGAAGTACAGCCACTCAGCTACCACAAATCTGTCAAAGATCACATTATGTGGTAGTGGCAGTTATGAGAGAAGGCCCAGACCCCACAACTCCCTGTTCTATCCAAGTCCCGTGTTTTCTCTACCCACCAAGGATTTCATCTTCAAAGTATTTTTTTTTTTATAAATATTAACCAGTGAAGGCTCTGACCCAACTGTGTGGGATGTGAGCAGCAGTCACGCACTGGTCCAGTGAATAAATGTGAAGTGGCAAGAAGCCAATGTGGGTTGTTAATTTTGGTCAAAGAGAGCCTGGACTGTTTTAGGGAAGGTCGGTGAGAGTCACAGAAATAGTATCCTATTAAAAGATTGATAAAAGGCCATCTAGTCAATTCCTCTGTCTCTAGGAAGTCATCATGTAAACTAGTAAAGTCTTCGAATCGTTCTTTAACATCATTAGGAGACTTTTGTTTTCTCTTTCTGCAGCATTTTACAATGTGATCATCACATAGGGGGGTATAGTTTAATAACCATTAAACTTATCAGGTTTTCTGACAAGGGACAGTTTGAATTTGAGAATCACCAATGTGTTCTGGTCTCTGTGTAAACAGGGAACAGAGATGGCTCCATGAGCGTGCGACCTGTGGAGTCTCATAGAGCCCCATAATTAGAAGGAACTGGGGTTTGGTTTAATTATTTTCTAACTCCATCAATAAATTTTAGTAATTTCATTTTGTTTTATTTTATTTTAAAGGCAGATATACATTTGCTGCTTCTTAAAAAGATTTTTTTTTAAAGATTTTATTTATTTATTTGACAGGGAGAGAGAGAGAGCACAAGCAGAGGGAGAAGGAGAAGCAGACTCCCTGCTGAGCAGGGAGCCTGATGCGGGACTCGATCCCAGGACCCTGGGATCATGACCTGAGCCTAAGTGCTTAACTGACTGAGCCACCCAGGCGTCCCAAGAAATGTTAGTAATTTTAACAAGGAGATCTCACATTTTCATTTCATAGTGGGCTCTGCAAATTACATAGCCAACCCTAGCAGTTTCACGCCCTCCCTGACCCTATGCATGTCTGCATTTCTGAAAACATACACTACCAATTCTGAGCCCCTCTAGCATGGGTAATATAGAAAGTGGTATTATGAAACTTTAAAGACATGTCTGACAACATTGCAAATCTGAAGCTCCTCTCCCAGATTGCATGCTGCAGAGAGAACAGGTATTGCTGATTTCCATTTAGGCACAACCTAAGGAAGTTAAGGAATTGAGGATCATTTAAAACAAACAAACAAAACAAATAAACAAAAACTACCCCAGTGCCTCATATTTAACCTCTAGCCATTCTCACTTTGAATCTACAGAGGGTACAATGTTGAAACAATAAGTACCTAAGTGCCAAGCTTCTGGGCTCTGCCAGGCCTGTGAAAAGCACATATGACTTTTTCCCCTTTGTACTTTCACTGGTGGGAAAAGTTCTAGAAACTGGTGTTGGCAGAGCTTTGGAGTGGTGCAGGAGGCAGAACAAAATCCAACTCACTCTTTTCACAGCTGTCCCGACTCCTTCCTGACAGCTGTAAAAGTTAGTTTTTGTCAAGTATGCAGCTCTAACTCCAAACAGGCCTCAGAAGAAACAGGGTCCTGGGAAGCCAGTTGCATAGTGTTTAGTTCCTGAGCACAAGGTTTCTTGATGGCCCATAGTTCTTCACCAGAGAATGTTCATTCTAAACTTGACAATTAAACTAGTGCTGCTTGGCTTGTTCCCTACCATAACAAAGTAGCAGCACGAGAGGCTAACAGCAAGAGACAATTGACTCTTGTGGAAGTGTGAAGTCATTTTTCCCATACAGTGTACTATCCAGGCTTTAGTCCATATAGAAGAAAAGGGGAGGAGAGTCAGCCAGCACTAACACAACTTTTATTTTTTATCAGTCTTAATTTATAGTTTTTCTATTTACAAATTTGTCCTAGATAACCTTGAGAGTCTTTTCTGGCCATGAAACTCTGATACTAACTCTAAAAAATAATTCTGAGAAATCACAACCTGGCTTGAAAAGTTCCTGAGTCTACACCCATGGTTTTCTGCTTGAGTTTCAAGCTATATTTCCAACATTTAAGGAGATCTAGTGTATATTCAAGGCTCTGGGATAATCTTGACAAAGGTTATGTTGAAGAGAGAAACCTTATTTCTGTTCATGTTCCAGATAGAGTAAAAGGGAAAAACAGATGGCCAGCCTTGGGTCTGGTTTTTGTCCCATAGCAAACGTGTGACCCTTCATCTCTCAAAACCTCGACCTTATTATCTGTCAAATGGGAATGAGATCCTTGTTCTGTCTACGTATCAATTGTTGTAAGATCAAATACTATTGTTGATTTTTCAGTAAATATTTACACCTGGTTGTACAAGATACTATCTTATAAATAAATGGGCAAAAATAAAAATAAAAATAAATAAATGGGCAAAAGCTAAAAAATTATACAAGGAAGAGCTATCAAACACAAGTTATATAACCAGTCTTGTGCCTAAGTTTTCTTACCTTTAAAAGCAGGATAACAATAGGGGCACCTGGGTGGCTCAGTTGGTTAAGCAACTGACTCTTGATCTCAGCTCAGGTTTTGATCTCAGGGTCATGAGTTCAAGTCCTGCATTGAACTCCATGTTGGGTGTGGAGCCTATATTAAAGAAAAGCCTTATAATAATGATAACAATAGTACTTGCCTCATAGGGTTGTTGGAAGAAATAAATTGAATATAATAGTTTAAAAAATAAAAAAACGAATAGATTAACAATAAATAAATAAATAAATAAATAAATAAGTCAATATGTGTGAAGTCAATAGAATGGTGCCTGGAACATATGTATTAGATATTATCTTTAATATTTGTTGAATAACTAAGAGAATAGATAAATGAAATTTTGAGTACTTATGGACTTAATATCAACCCTACAGAAATTAATTATATGTTAAAGAGTGTGGACTAGCAATGATTTGATAAACATCTAAATTCATCGATGGGAAAGATCCTTTAGCCCAAGAATTCCTCAAGACTGACTTACATTTCCAAAACCTGAGATGTGGCCTGTTGAGAAACAGCAGGTCAACTGAGGGGAAAATGAAAGGGCATGTGTGTGTGTGTGTGTGTGTGTGTGTGTGTGTGTGTGTGTGACAGAGAGAGAGAGAGGGAGAGAGAGAGATTCTTGGAGCAAAGGCCTAGAGCAGTCCAACTGTTGAAATGTGCTCTGTGAGTAACTGTGGCTGGAGATCAAAAAATAGTCTTCCCATATGCTCAGAGGACAAGAGACTTCCTAGTTGCTCAAGAGACATTTTCACTCATGAAAGGCACTGATTCTTGAAAGTGCTGTAAATTTATTTGAAGAATGAAGAATAGGTGCATGTGTCCTTTCTCCCCCTCTTCCTAAGGATTTCTAAATGACTATTTTTATATCTTCCAAGGGGATAGGGTGTTTTGGTGGATAAGGCCAGGGACTTTGGAACTGGGTTCAGATCCCAGAGGCATCACTTACTGTCATCAGAAAGTCCATGTGTTTTTTTATCATTGGTAAAATGACAATGATAAGATGCATTTCACAAATGTGCTATGACAATTGAATGTGATATGATAATTAAATACTCTGATTTGTCCTTTTTATACAGAATAGTGGTTAATAACTTTAGAGTTAGATAGCCAGGCACTGGGAAATGTGCTTTGCAAGTATTATCTCATTTAGTCATCATAGCAACTTTATGGAGGAGTGCTATTATTATTGCTATTGTAGAGAAAAAAAAATGGAAATCTTAACTTGTAAAAGTAATAAATTAGGGAGTGATTATTTGCTTTCCAAAAATAAGTCTATCTTTTTTTTTAAAGATTTTATTTATTTATTTGAGACAGAGAGAATGAGAGACAGCAATGAGAGGGAGGAGGGTCAGAGGGAGAAGCAGACTCCCTGCCGAGCAGGGAGCCCGATGCGGGACTCGATCCCGGGACCCCAGGATCACGACCTGAGCCGAAGGCAGTCGCTTAACCAACTGAGCCACCCAGGCGCCCCAATAAGTCTATCTTTATGAAGAACTGTAGCCTCCAAATCATGCAATTTTCTTCTTAGAGGGTAGGACCCAGAACTAAGCATGTAATGCTGGTGTGGGTAGATTGGCACAGAAGATGTAGCTGTCAGCTCCCTCTTGATGGATGCTCAGTTTCTGTTGAAATGGCCTAATGCCACATTATGTTTGTTGGCAACAGTACATTGTTGATTAACAAGGAGTTTACCATCATTGACTAAAACCATTAAGTCTTTTAATATGTATTGCTGTAAAGCATCATCTCTCAGCCATCTCATGCAGCTAGTTATTTGGAGCCTTTGACAGGACCATACAGTTATTCTTACTAAATTTCATCTTATTAGATTTAAATTGATGTTTGGATTCTCATTTGGTGATAGAATATTTGTCTATTATCTACTTAACTGTCATCTATCATTTACTCAGATGCCTATATTCCTTTAGTCTTCCTATTCATTAACATTAATCAAGAACCTACTATATGTTAGGCATTCTTGATGTGAATATTAGAGATCCAAGAATGAATTAAATATGTTCTGTTCTCAGAGACTCCCCATGTTCTCAGGCAAAACTCATTATGCATAATAAATTTGGGAGTACAGAGGTAGTAACAACTAGATCTGTCCAAGGTGGAGTGTGAAATCAGAGATAACTTCATAAAGCAGATGATGTTTGAGACAGAATTTGAGAATGATAATAATTGGTACTATAAATTCCTTTAATATTAATTCAACAAATATTGACTTATTCATCTAATCAATTATGGAATATTAACTATGATTCTGGCACTGTCCTGGACATTGGGAGACACAGTAGTAAATCACACAGGTCTGGACCTTATAGTCTGGTGTAATTCCATAATTATAAGCTATTAATAAATTTATTTAAAATGAGGGACAGCATAGTATATTGCTTTAAAAGCATGGATTCTTGGGCCAGACTGCCTGAGTTCAAATCTCCATCTCTACTACTTACTAGATGTATGACCTTGTAATGAGCACTGGGTGCTATATGCAACTGATGAATCACTGAACTCTACCTCTGAAACTAATAATACACTATATGTCAATTAATTGAATTTAAATTATAAAATGAAAAAATAGATGTATAACCTTGTGTAAATAATTTAACCTTCCTGTGCTTCAGTTTCCTCATGTGAAAAATGGAAATAAAAATAACACCTACTTCATAGGATTGTTATGAGAATTACATTGAACAACAATATAAAGTGCTTAGAACAGTTCTTGGCACATAGCAAGTACTATATAAGTGTTTGTTGTTATTATAAGTGCACAGGGTGCAGCAAAGAAGGAATACTGGGGTCTAGGAAGCATATAGCATATCACAGAGGAGGAGAGGCAATGTTGTTTGGAGATTCAGGAAAAGCTTCTGAGGAATTTGACAATTAGGCTAAGACCTGGATCAGGGAAAGCTTTTCAAAAGAAGGGACATCAAAATTGACACATCTGAAAAAATAGTAGGAGTTTGTGATGCCAAGTCCTTGAGAGATGGTTCAAATAGCTAACAGACACATGAAAAAATGTTCAACATCACTAGCCATCCGGGAAATACAAATCAAAACTACAAGGAGGTACCACCTTACACCAGTTAGAATTGCAAAAATTAACAAGACAGGAAGCAACAAATGTTGGCAAGGATGTGGAGAAAGGGGAACCCTCTTACACTATTGGTGGGAATGCAAGCTGGTACAGCCACTCTGAAAAACAGTATGGAGGTTCCTCAAGAAGTTAAAAATAGGGCTATCCTATGACCCAGCAATTGCACTACTAGGTATTTTCCCCAAAGATACAGATGTAGTGAAAAGAAGGGGCACCTGCACCCCAATGTTCATAGCAGCAATGTCCACAATAGCCAAACTGGAAGGAGCCGAGATGTCCTTCAACAGATGAATAGATAAAGCAGATGTGGTTCATATATGCAATGGAATATTACTCAGCCATCAGAAAGGATGAATACATACCATTTGCATGGACATGGATGGAACTGGAGGGTATTATGCTAAGTGAAATATGTCAAGCAGAGAAAGACAATTATCATATGGTTTCACTCATATGTGGAAAATAAGGAACAGCATGGAAGACCACAGGGAGGAGGGAGGGAAACATGAAGGGGAAGAAATCAGAGAGGGAGAAAAACTGAGGGTTGCGGAAGGGAGGGGGTTGGGGAAATGGGGTAGCCAGGTGATGGGTATTAAGGAAGGCACATGTTGTGATGAGCACTTGGTGTTATACGGAACTAATGAATCGTTGAACCCTATATCAAAAGCTAATGATGCTCTGTATGGTGACTAACATAACATAATAAAATAAAATAAATTAAAAAAATAAAAAAATTTAAAAAATAAAAAATATAAGAGACTGGTCTTTGTCATAAGGAAGATGGGAAGCCATAGGTATGTTTTAAAGATTTTATTTATTTATTCATGAGAGACACAGAGAGAGAGAGAGAGAGAGAGGCAGAGGGAGAAGCAGGCTCCCAAGGAGCAGGGAGCCCGATGCAGGGACTCGATCCCAGGACCCCGGGATCATGACCTGAGCCGAAGGCAGATGCTTAACCATCTGAGCCACCCAGGCGCCCCCATAGGTATGTTTTAAACAAATGAATGATATGACAAAATTTGGATGTTGGAAAATCACTTTTGCTGTATGAAATAAAAATAGATTAGGAGAAAACTACAGGTAGCAATACCATTTTGGAGGCAGTGGCAAGATCTGGGTGAAAGATGATGGTGCCTGGAACTAAGGTCTTATCAATGGGAATGAAAAGGTGTGGATAGATCTGAAAGATATTCAGGAGGTAGAAATTGCAGAAAGAACTTAAGAACTAAGTAATTCAGTGGGTGTGTGTGTTTATGAGTGATAGAGAGGGTAATGATAGAGAGAGAGAAATTGAGGGTGATATTCAAGTATTTTTGTTTTGCATAACTGGGTGAATGGTGAGATCATTCACTGAGGAAAGAGAACTGTGATGGAGAAGCATATTCATAAGGAAAAGAGATGAGAATTGTTTCTTGAGTTCTTAATATGTGCTAGATATCATGTTTTACACTTTGTATGCATTATCTTATTCAATATTCAGTAGCCCTGTGAGATGAGCATTATCATTTTACATTGCCATTTTTCAGATTAGGAAGTTGAGGCTTAGAAAAGTTAATATAGGGGCTCCTGGGTGGCTCAGTCGTTAAGCATCTGCCTTCGGCTCAGGTCATGGTCCCAGGGTCCTGGGATCGAGCCCCACCTCGGGCTCCCTGCTCTGTGGGAAGCCTTCTTTTCCCTCTCCCACTCCCCCTGCTTGTGTTCCCTCTCTCACTGTCTCTCTCTCTGTCAAATAAATAAGTAAAATCTTTAAAAAAAGAAAAGTTAATATAACTTGTCCAAGATCACACAATTTAAGAAAATGGAAGAATTAGGATGTGAATCAGGGTTTGTCTGACCTCTAAAGCTCATTCTGTCCACACTTCCCTATAGTCCCAGGGAATGACTTATATCAGCCTATTCAACTCCAGCCAGCACCAGACACCTGACCTCTCCTTGCCTTATTTCTCAACATCTGCCTCAGTAACTAAAATAAAGTCCTTAAATTTTAAGTAAACTGTCCAAGATTATTGTCAGCTCTGATTTTAAAACCTAGAAAAGGTTGGAAACATGAGAAACAAAAGTAATGACTTCTCTAAGCAGAGAACTCAGTACAAATAACTTTCCCTCCACTCAACATTGCCCCATCACTGCTAGCAGAGTCAGTTTTCTTGCAGGCACTTCGGCTTCTCTGTTTTTTTCCTTCCATACGACTGCTGGCACAATCATGTTCCTTATGAATGATGATATTTGCCTAATCCTGAACTGGCATAGACAGTCTGGCAAAGAGATTTTGTGTTGTGTTCAGTTGTAAAAGGAAGTCTGGTAGATGTATTTTGGATGCCAAAAGTTTGTAATTTGGGGGATATTTTGACCATTTTGATGGTGTCTGCAGACATTGGGACAAAATATCTGAAATCAGGACTGCTCTAAAAAAAAGTCCAGGTCATTTGCTTTTCCTCCTCATATCCGTAACTTCAAATTAGAATAGTATATCTTCTTAATTTTCATCCAGATCTTTGATAAATCAGTGAGAAGGGATAAGGCCAGGGCTTTTTCGCCAGATTCATGTCAGCATGTTATTTAATTACTCATCACCTTTCAGGGTTGGCCCTCAGTCAGTTGTGAATCCTAACAGTGTTTCCTTGTAGCCTCTATCTAAAAAGATTAGCATGAAAGAGCTTGTCAAATGCCTTACTCAAGTCCCACACTATTCTCCTGTGTGGGTACCTTTGTTAGAAACACAAATAAAAACAAATGAGGTTGGTTTGTCATCAGTTGCTCTTTGTGTATGCATGTTGGCTTCAAGGATACATTTTTATTTTTTTAAGTCCTCAATGATTGTTGAATGATCATCCTTTGAATCTCACCTAAGATCGGGAAGTTCATTTGTGATTTATCAAAAACACCCTTCTCCCCTTTCTAATAATTCTTATTCTGTGGAATTATCTTCAGCTTTCAAACTTCTCTGCCATCCTCCAGGGATGCTTAATACCTCCTGGTTTGATCTTTACTCAGCAACTTCTTGGTATATGACTTTTCTGATTTAGGAGCCTTGTATTCATTTAAAGCAATTACATCCTGTTTTAAAGTCTCCTCATGTCATTTGTATTTGGAATACTTCTAACCAGTGTTCATTTCATTGTGTTTAAGCCTAAGGACCACTCTCCTTGTCACTTATTTAACACTTGATAGTAGGAATTAATTTATCAGGTTAGCTAGCTGTCTTCCAGAAGGGAGCAATGTCCTGAGAGGTAAGATAGTGTAACGAGTCTGTAAAAGCTCTGAGAAAGGCCTATAATGGTCCATTAGCAGGGCAGCGGCTAACTCATGCAGCAACTTTGTGTGAATTAACAAAGGTCACTCTCACACTCTTCCCCACCTCTTACACCCTAAACAGTCCCAGCTCTTCAAGCGAATGGTTTGGTGAGTAGACTACACCTTTCTGCAAATTAACAAAAGATGCCCTTCCTTTGCAGAGATGCAGCTTGAAACCAGGGCAAACAGGACAAGTGGAATGGGGGCTGGATTTCAACACTTGTGCTCTCCACCAGGCCCTCGTATGCAGTGGATAACCTGCAACACTGCACATGGTGGGTTCTGTCTGTGAAGGTAGAAAGAAACACCAATAGATAGAATAAGGCCACTGTTAAATTCCCCTACATCGATGTTGCTAAAGTTGGGTTGAGGCACAAAATTTAGTTCCCATCTTAATTTCTTGAAATTATATCTATGCTTCCAGAGAAGTTTCTCTATGAGGGATTTATCTTAAGGAAATTTATAGAGACATTAATTTCATGTAAAATGGATGAACTGATTTTGATTTTGAAACAACTATCCAGAAAAGGCCCTTCAGACATTAAAAAATAGAGAGAAGTTAATTTAATGGAAACAGACTGTCCTGTCTGAGCAAGATATCTCCTATAATTTCTCTGGCAAATGGCTGGAATGGAATAGATGGCCCCTTCTAGTGGGTTCAGTGGTTCAAACCATGGGCTCTTGAGTCAAACTACCTGTATTCATAACTGGTCTTTGCCACTACATAACTGTGTAAACTTGAGCAAGTCATTTGATCTCTGTGTCTCATCCCCTCATGAGTCAAATGAGGATCATAATAGCACCTACTTTATATTTTTGTTGTGAGAATGAGATGAAATAATACATGTAAACTGTTGAGTATACTGCCTGGCATATGGTGAGCATGTAATAACTGCTAGTTATTAATATTAGGCAGCAGTTTTTATAGAAGTACAGATTGTTTGACTTGGAACAGAACTCAGAGAAATTTAATCTACTGCCCTATATGTAGATTGGATGGAATTATAGATAATCTGAATGTCTGAACCAGAAAAACTCCATCTGTATAGGAAACTATGAAAAGAGATTTACCCCAGGTCACTCAGTAGAACTAGACTTTCCTGCCTAGGACCCAACCCCATGTGTCTGCCACTACGTAGTTCTGAACTGGAATTGCACATTTGGAGGACATAACAAAGTTTAAAAGCTATAAACCAATGGGACTGTTCTTCTTTCCCTCTAACTCCTCTCATGGACCTCCCTTCATTCCCTGAAAGAAGCTACAACCAATAATGACTTAGTGGTTTCACTGACACAGAGGTGAAGAGCAAAGAAAACATGGGGTTTGATGTCCAGAGTCTTGAATTCTAGTCCTGATTTTGTTACTTAACTAGCTGTGTGGCTTTGGGGCAAGTCACTTGCCCACTTAGAGTTTCAGTTTCTTCATATAAAAATGTGGATAAAAATAACTGTCCTGTTTTCTTGACAGAATTCTTGGAAAACTGAATGCAATAATGTATGTGTATGCCAAGTGCTATCCAAATGTTGATTGATATTTTTATCAATCTTATGTTGGACTTATCAGTCTTATGTTGGACTCTGTGCTCATGGGGACTCTGCTTGTGATTCTCTCTCTCCCTCTCCCTTTGCCCTTCCCCACTACATGCTCTCTCTCAAATAAATAAATAAATCTTTTAAAAAATTACTTAAGAAATCTGTGAGTTAAAAGCAATTAATTTCTATAGAAACATTTGCACAAGTTCAAAAACAGGAACTGGAAGGTATTATGCTGAGCAAAATAAGTCAATCAGAGAAAGACATGTATCATATGACCTCACTGATATGAGGAATTCTTAATCTTAGGAAACAAACTGAGGGTTGCTGGAGTGGTAGGGGGTGGGAAGGATGGCGTGGCTGGGTGATAGACATTGGGGAGGGTATGTGCTATGGTGAGCGCTGTGAACTGTGTAAGACTGTTGAATCACAGACCTGTACCTCTGAAACAAATAATACATTGTATGTTAAAAAAAAAAAAAAGAAGATAGCAGGAAGGGAAGAATGAAGGGGGGGAAATCAGAGGGGAGATGAACCATAAGAGACTACGGACTCTGAGAAACAAACTGAGGGTTCTAGAGGGGAGGGGGTGAGGGGATGGGTTAGCCTGGTGATGGGTATTAAGGAGGGCACATACTGCATGGAGCACTGGGTGTTATACACAAACAATGAATCATCAAACACTACATCAAAAACTAATGATGTAATGTATGGTGATTAACATAACATAATAAAAAAATAGTGGGAAAAAAACATTCTACAGTTTTAACAAAAATGTTCAACTTTGGCTATTAAATATAATATTTAGAAACATACATTTTATCATTTGGAACTAAAATCTCAGTGTTGATATGGGAATTGTCCTTTAATCCTAATTTATTGTATGATGTCTATTGGCTAATTTTGATTTGTTCATATGTGTTTGAATTTAAATTAAAATTTAAAATTAACTTTTAACAAAAAAACATGTATATGCATGCATGTAATAAAGATGTTTAATGTAGCATTCATTATATTTGTGAAAAATTTGAATTCTCATATTTATTACTATCAAGTTGATTGAACATATATTTCCATACAATGAAATACTCTGAAGCCACTAAAATGGAATAAGATCAATCTATATCTGTTGACTAGGAAAGATTTCAGGATATATTATTAAGTGCAAAAAGTAAATTGTAAAACATTAAGTATGTATGATCATACATATGTAAAATAAACAATAATATGTGAATAGGCATATATAGTATATGTAAAATATATAAGAATTACATATGTAATAAAAAGTTTATATAATTGAATATATATTATTTGTCCATATTACCATATATTATATATATATATATAATATTTTGTATTTAATCTAGATCAGGGCTCATCCAATGACAGCCCATGGGCCAAATTTAGCCCCACTTCCTGTTTTTGTAAATAAACTTTTATTGGAACACAGCCATGACCATTTGTTTATAAATTGTCTCTGACAGCTTTCATGTTATGACCCATAAAACCTAAAATATTCACTACTTGACTCTTTACAGAAAAAGTTTCCTGAAGTCTGATCTAGAGAAATGTATGCTGTACCATTAGCATTTTTACCTCAGGGTCATGAAACAATGAGAAATATTCACTTTCTGTGGCATATTTATTCAAGGGAAGACTGTACCCTTCATCTGATTTCCTCAAATGGTTACATCTTACATAATTCTTGATATCAACCCAGGAATTTTACTTTGGGAAAATGTATTACATAGTTCTGCATCATTTTATTGCATGTGTAGATTTGTGTAACTATTACTGCAATCAAGATACAGAACTTTTCCATTACTACAAAGATCTCTTTTGTATTGCTCCTTTATAGTTATACCCAGCCCTCCTCTCACCCCATTATCCTTAACTCCTGGAAACCATTAATCTCTTCCCCATCTCTATAATTCTGTTATTTCAAGAATATTATATAAATGGGTAATACAGTATGTAACTATTTGAAACTGTCTTCTATTCAGTATAATGCCTTTGAGACTCATCTAAGTTGTTGTGTGTATCAACAGCTCATTATTTTGATTGCTGAGTGGTATTCCACTGTATGGATGTGCTATAGTTGTTGACACATAGGACAGTAGATAAACTTAACTGTTCCAGTCTCTTCAGAATTAATATTTTACCACTTTGAGTGCAATGTAGAAAACTTACCATCATATAGGTCCCTTTACCTTCTGTTTTGTGTTTTAGTTATCATAAGTATTACATCTACATACATTGAAAACTCCACTAGATAGTGTTATCATTTTTGCCTTCAACCATCATGCGTATTTTAAAGAACTTAAAAAGAGAAAAATGGTCTATTATATTTACACAGATATTTATCTTTTTGTTGCTCTTTTTTCATTCCTTATGTTTCAAGTTACTCCCTGAAATAATTTTCTTTCCATCTAAAGAGCTCCCTTTAGCATTTCTTTTAGAACAGGTCTGCTGGTGATGAATTCTTTTATTTTTCATTCATCTGAAAATGTCTTTATTTCAAAATCATTCCTAAAAGTTAGTTTTACTATATATAGAATTCAGGTTGACAGTTGTCTCAGTATTTTAAAGATGTCTTCTTGCCCCCATGGTTTCTGATGACAAATTTGCAGTCATTTGATTGTATTTCTCCATATGAATTGCATTGGTTTTCTCTAACTGATTTCAAGATTTTTGTTGCTGTTGTTGTTGTTACCTTTGGTTTTTAGCAGTTTGCTTATGACGTGTCTAGACGTGGGTTTATTTGACTATCAGTTTGAAATTTGGCTGAGTTTTTTGAATCTTTAAGTTTATGTCTTTCTCCAATGTAGGAATTTTCAACCATTATTACTTCACCCAATTTTTCTCTATAACATTCTTTATCTTTTCTTCTGGGACTCTGATAACATGACAGTTAGACGTTTTGGTATTGTCCCACAATACCCAAAAAATGTCTGCTCATTTTACTTTTCTTTTTCTTCAGAGTGGACAATTTATATTGCCCTGTTTTCAGGCTTACTAACTCCTTCCTGTTATCTCCAATCTGATACTGAATGCTTTCACTGAATGTTTTATTTCAGTTATTGTACTTCTTAGTTCTAAATTTTTTCATTTCATTTTTTTATAGCTTCTATTTCTCTGGTAAGGCTTTCTATCTTTCCATTAATTTTCAGGGTTCTTTTTTACTTCTTGGTTATAATAGCTATTTTAGAGTGTTTTTCTGATAATTGTAGCATCTAGGTTATCTCAGGATTGGCATATTTTGATTGCTTTTTTTCTCCTGAGAGTTGTTGAGATTTTCCTAGTTCTTTGTATGTTGAGTGATTTTTATTATAGACTGGACATTTTAAATACTATGTATGAGACTCCAGGTCTTGTTCTAATTCTATTGAGAATGTTACTAATTTTCTGTTTGCTTTGGTAGGTTTCTGTTCTCAAGTTCTAATCCACCTTCTGTAGATTGTGGTTTGGATATCAGTTCAATTTTCAAAGCATTTAAAATGTTATTCAGATCTGTCCCATGTGTCTACTACCTAGTCCATGGATGCACTGGCTCAGAGGCCACTGTGGGACCCAAGTAGTAGACTCTATAGCTAATTCTATGGTTAAGTTCTGCATGCCTTTCATGTGCTTTTTAGGGTCAAATCTTCACATGTACAGTTTGGGAGTAACCCAAAAATTCATAAACATCTCTATGTCCTCCATTTCATAAGCTTTCTCTTCTTTGCGATCAACCTGACACTCTCTGGGTACCAGAGACCCCTTCCTGGTCCTCTGGCTAAAAAGCCAGGGCTTTTTAGTGTCCTCACCAGGCTACATTCTTCCTGTGATTGGATTTGCCTCCAAGCTAAGCAATGGGAGAAAAGGCAATAGAATTTTCTCCCACATTCTTTTGACTAGAATTATTTTGCTCAAAGAAAAGGAGTCTTTTTCCTAAGAATTTTAGTTTCCTGCCTGGCGATCATTGCTGTTACCCCCACCATGACTTTGCACCTTAGAAGTTGAAGCTTGCCTGAAGGCTGGAGATAGAATGAAAAATAAAAACAACAGGGGATTTCTTCCACTTTATCTTTGTAGGTTTTATCATTTCTGGTCCTTGGATGAAAAAAAAAATGAGGGATTTTCATGGAGTTTTTTTTGTCTATACTTGTGTGGTTTTGGACTTCATGATGCCTTTGAGTCCAGAATAGGGGATATATAAGGAAAACATAAAGGAAATTCACTGGTGTATTGCTTGTACTTTAATTTTTGTTTTCCTTTAACAATTCGCCTGCTACCATTTATTCTTCAGAGTTTTTGTATAGTTCCTCTATGCCTTCTGTACAAGAATTTTAGTTGCATTCAGTGGGAAATACAGATTGGAGTGTGTTTCTCCATCTTAATCAGAAAAAGAATTTCTTCATTTTTTGGTTACTTATCTACTACTAATAATAAAAAAATCAGAAATAACCTAAATACCTAACATAAATACCATTTGGCATACCAACTTCAAGGAATAATATGCAATTATTACCATTTTAATTAGGAAAACTGCAACACTATGGAAAAATGTTTCCAATATGGCATTAGTTTTTTTTTTTTTTTTTTGTGAAACAAAATTACATATACACTAAGATTACAACTCTATAAAATAGCTATAGATACAAAAAAAAATTTGCTTGGGAGGGTTCATAGGATTATGGTTTTGTGTTTATGTTTTCCCCCTTTTTAAAATATTTTATTTATCTGATTTCTGTGCATTGATTTTGTATCCTGCCACATTACTGAATTGCTGGATGAGTTCTAGTAATTTGGGGGGGGGTCTTTTCGGTTTTCCACATAAAGTATCATGTCATCTGCGAAAAGAGAGAGTTTGACTTCTTCTTTGCCAATTTGAATACCTTTTATTTCTTTTTGTTGTCTGATTGCTGTTGTTAGGAATTCTAGTACTATGTTGACCAATAGTGCCGAGAGTGGGCATCCTTGTCGTGTTCCTGATCTTAGGGGAAAGACTCTCAGGTTTTCCCCATTGAGGATGATATTTGCTGTGGGTTTTTCATAGATGGATTTCATAAACTTGAGGAATGTTCCCTCTATCTTTATACTCTGAAGAGTTTTAATCAGGAAAGGATGCTGTACATTGTCAAATGCCTTTTCTGCATCAATTGAGAGGACCATATGATTCTTCCCTCTCCTCTTATTAATGTGTTCTATCACATTGATTTGCGAATGTTGAACCACGCTTGCATCCCGGGGATAAATCCCACTTGGTCATGGTGTATGATCCTTTTAATGTATTGTTGGATCCTATTAGCAAAGATTTTGTTGAGGATTTTGGAATCCATATTCATCAGGGATAACGATCTAAAATTCTCCTTTTTGATGGGGTCTTTGCCTGGTTTAGGGATTAAGGTAATGCTGGCTTCATAGACTGAGTCTGGAAGCTTTCCTTCTGTTTCTATTTTTTTGAAACAGCTTCAGGAGAATAGGTATTATTGCTTTCTTATACACTAACAATGCAACTGTAGAAAGAGAAGTTAGAGAAATGATTCCATTTACAATAGCACCAAAAACCATAAGATACCTCGGAATAAACCTAACCAAAAAGGTAAAGGATCTATACCTCTAGGAACTACAGAACACATATGAAAGAAATTGAAGAAGACACAAAAAGATGGAAAAACATTCCATGCTCATGGATTGGAAAAATAAACATTGTTTAAATGTCTATGCTACCCAGAGCAATCTATACCTTCAATGCCATCCCGATCAAAATTCCAATGACATTTTTCAAAGTGCTGGAACAAACAATCCTAAAATTTGTATGGAATCAGAAAAGACCCCAAATTGCCAGGGAAATGTTGAAAAAGAGAAACAAAGCTGGGGGCATCATATTGCCCGATTTCAAGCTATATTATAAAGCAGTGATCACCAAAACAGCATGGTACTGGCACAAAAACAGACATATAGACCCATGGAACAGAATAGAGAGCCCAGATATGGACCCTTAACTCTATGGTCAAATAATCTTTGACAAAGCAGGAAAAAATATGCAGTGGAAAAAAGACAGTCTCTTCAATAAATGGTGCTGGGAAAATTGGAGAGCTATATACAGAAGAAAGAAACTCGACCATTCTCTAACACCATACACAAAGATAAATTCAAAGTGGATGAAAGACCTCAGTGTGAGACAGGAATCCATCAAAATCCTAGAGGAGAACATAGGCAGTAACCTCTTTGACATTGCCCACAGCAACTTCTTTCAAGATACATCTCCAAAGGCTAGTGAAACAAAAGCAAAAACGAACATTTGGGACTTCATCAAGAGAAAAAGCTTCTGCACAGCAAAGGAAACAGTCAACAAAACAAAGAGACAACCCACAGAATGGGAGAAGATATTTGCAAATGACACTACAGATAAAGGGCAGGTATCCAAGATCTATAAAGAACTTCTCAAACTCAACACCCAAAAAATGAATAATCAAGTCAAAAAATGGGCAGAAGACATGAACAGACCCTTCTCCAAAGAAGACATACAAATGGCTAACAGACACATGAACAAATGTTCATCATCATTAGCCATCAGGGAAATTCAAATCAAAATCACATTGAGATACCCCCTTACACCAGTTAGAATGGCAAAAACTGGCAAGGCAAGAAACAACAAGTGTTGGAGAGGTTGTAGAGAAAGGGGAACCGTCTTACACTGTTGGTGGGAATGCAAGTTGGTACAGCCACTTCGGAAAACAGTGTGGAGGTGCCTCAGAAAATTAAAAATAGAGCTACCCTATGACCCAGCAATTGCCCTACTGGGTATTTACCCCAAAGACACAGATGTAGTGAAAAGAAGGGGCACCTGCACCCCAATGTTCATAGCAGCAATGTCCACGATAGCCAAACTGTGGAAAGAGCCGAGATGCCCTTCAACAGATGAATGGATCAAGAAGATGTGGTCCATATATACAATGGAATACTACTCAGCCATCAGAAAGGATGAATAGCTACCATTTGCATCAACATGGATGGTACTGGAGGAGATTATGCTAAGTGAAATAAGTCAAGCAGAGAAAGTCAATTATCATATGGTTTCACTTATTTGTGGAAATTAAGGAATAGCATGGAGGACATTAAGAGAAGGAAAGGAAAAATGAAGTGGGGGGAATCGGAGGGAGAGATGAACCATGAGAGATTATGGACTTTGAGAAACAAACTGAGGGATTTAGAGGGGAGGGGGGTTGGGGGACGGGCTAGCCCAGTGATGGGTATTAAGGAGGGCACATACTGCATGGAGCAATGAGTGTTATATGAAAACAATGAATTGTGGATCACTACATCAAAAACTAAAGATGTATTGTATGGTGACTAACATAACATAATAAAATAAAATTAAGTAAAAAAAAATATGGAATCTTACACAATTTCTAGATCCCATTAAGTTTTGCTCATTCCTGTTAGCTTCTTCTTTTGAAACAAACAAACAAAAAAACTTTTATTTATCTGACAGAGAGCGAGACAGAGAGACAAAGAGAGAGACAACACAAGCTGGGGGAGTGGTAGGCAGAGGGAGAAGCACGCCTCCTGTTAAGCAGGGAGCCCGATGTGGGGCTCTATCCCAGAACCTCGGGATCATGACTTGAGCTGAAGGCAGACACTTAACGGACTGAGTCACCCAGTTGCCCCTATGTTTTTCCTTTTGAAAATATCCTTTTATGTTGTTAGAATGATAAGATTAACATTACTATGTCATAAACTATTTCATAATGTATCATGAACTATATTTATTTAAAAAGTTCTTTAGATCATGGGGTGCCTGGGTAGCTCAGTTGGTTAAGTGTCCAACTCTTGATTTTGGCTCAGATCATGATCTCGGGATTGTGAAATTGAGCCCTGCATCAGGCTCTGTGCTGAGGGTGGAGTTTTGTGCTGGGCATGGAGCCTGCTTAAGATTCTCTCCTTCTCACTCTGCCACTCCCCGCCCCACCTCAAGTAAATAAATAAATAATAAAAGTTCTTTAGATTTTTTTTTTATGTTCAGTTAGCCACTGCATAGTACATCATTAGTTTTTGATGTAGTGTTCAATGATTCATTAGTTGCATATAACACCCAGAAAAGTTCTTTAGATCTTTAAGAGAGTAACATGTATTCAGTTGTTAGCCTTATATGAACTTTTAAAAAATTATATTTATTTATTATTTCTAAATCTTAATTTTTTTTATTGATGATTGAATATCATTCCATTGTAGTAAGGCAGTTTATTTAATGTTAGACTTAATGTCTATCACTGATATGAGGATAGACATTAAATTTGTTTTTGTTTTGCTTAATGAATCATTGAACACTGCATCAAAAACTAATGAGGTACTATATGTTGTTTAATTGAATTTAAATAAAAAATAAATAAAAAGGTAAAAAAATAGTCTGGTTTCTGGATGTAGCCTTAATATAAGTGACCATATCTACTCTGTAAATTCTGAAGCAAACCATGAATCGTTTTGACAAGGTACCTCCCTCTTCTTCATTTCTTTGTCAGTCTGAATGAGGGGGTTTGTGAATTTGACCAAAGTCTTTTTGGTCAAGCCTGATAATTAATTTAGGTCGCTTGGTTTGGCATGCTGGAAGACTTCTCTTACTTAGTTGTTACTGTTTACTCTGAGAGTCAGGAAGGCAATTGAGTCTCCTAACTAGAACAGAGAACCGGAATCCAGGGTGCCCATCTCCTCTCATCAGCTGCTTCTCCATCTTGATACTTGGCTTACACAAAACCATGCACTCTCAGGGTCACTTCTGAAAACCTTGACAATTGACTTCCCCACATATTCTGATGACTTTGTAAACCTTAAGTTGTGAGTGTCAATTGTTATTCACCACTTTAAGTATATTTTTTCTTCCCTTTCTTCAAAAATATCCCATTTAGAGAGTATTACTTTGGATATATCCTCGAGAGGCTTAGGAAGATGGTGGAGTAGGAAAACACTAAGCTCACCTCTTCACACATTAATAACTAGATATCACTCACATCTGAGTAAATAGACCAGAAAGCAATCTGAAGACTGGTAGAACAAACTCCATACTAAATGTAGAGAAGAAGCCACATCAGACAGGTTAGGAAGAGCAGAAATGGTGGTCAGGGGCTTCCTTCTGGAGGAAGGGAGTTGCAGTCATGAAGAGGGGAAAGCAACAGGGAACCCACATGGGAAAATGAATTCCCATAACATCTGGCCTTGAAAACCAGAGGGGCTGAATACCAGTGGAACTTGGAGCCTAGAGTTTTAAAAGTCAGCTGACTTAGCACTGGCTGAGCCAGGAGGGTGAGGGAGAGCAGAGTCTCCCTCCTTAAAGAGACAAGAGCCCAAGGAGAGGCAACATAGAAGTGACAGCTTGCACAATGGGAGGGAGATCTGTTTATACTGATTTCAGAGCACGTTGGGGGACTTCTCTGGGAACAAAGGAGCTGACAGTTGCCATTTTCCTCTCCCACCCCTTAGCACAAACACAGAGCCATATACGGGAGGCACCTCTCTGCAAACACTTGTTACTTAACCTGTTAATAGGGTGCCCAACCCAAGAGTTCTGAGGACTCACCCACTCCAAGCCTGCTGGCCTTGGCCCTGGGCTCAGTGCAAATTTTGCTAATGCCATGCCTACACTCTGCCCAGCCACTGCCTTCATGGATGCTGAATGCCCCTGGTCACCACAACTGCTATCATGTACTTTACCCCAAGGGGCCACTTGGCTGTGGGAGATCCAGCCTGGGATAGAGGCTCAGAACAAATTTTCCTACCACCACCACCAAACTCCAAGACTTTCTGTCATCATGTCCCCTCAGAGCCAGCCTGCCTCGGTCTCACTAATATTACAAAGAGCAAGCACAGCTCACAGCAGGCAAAGAGTCAGTGCAGACTTTAGGACTGAAAGGAAAAGTGACTCAGACACAATAGCAAGACATAATCAACACACATAAGAGACTCCCATACAGTGCCAGGTTCTGGTGAACAGGGGACACTGCACTGCAGCAACCTACAGGACTTCTTCATAAAGCCACTACTTTCAAGAGCAGAAGATGTAGCTGACTTTCCTAACACACAGGAAGAGATACAGAGATGTAAACAAAATGAGGATACAGAAAAATATGTCCAAAATGAAAGAACAAGACAAAAGCACATCAGGAGATCTAAGTGAAAGAGAAGTAATATGCCTACTACAGAATTTAGATGCTCACTGATCTTCAGAAAAGGGTGGAGGATATCAGTGAGAACTTTGACAAGGAGATAAAAAATAATATATCAGACATGAAGAACTCAATAAATGAAACTAAAAATATAATAGATGGAATTAATAGTAGGCTGTAAGAAGCATAGGAATGTTATCAGTGACCTAGAGGATAGAGTAATGAAAAGCAACCAAGCTGATCAAGTGAGAGACACATACTGCATAATGAGAGTAGGCTTAGAAAACTCTGTGATTCCATCAAGTGTAATAATATTTTCATTATAGGGATCCTAGAATATAAGAAAGAGAAATGGGGGCAGAAAGTATATTTGAAGGTATAATAGCTGAAAATTTTCCAAATCTGGGGAGGGAAACAGACATCCAGATCCAGGAAGCAGAGAGCCCCAAACAAATTCAACCCAAGGAAGTCCACACCAAGACACATGATAATTAAAATGGCAAAAAATAGTGATAAAGAAATAATTTTAAAATTGCAAGAGAAAAGAAGATAATTATATACAAAGGAAAGTACTTAAACCTATGAGCTTATTTTTCAGCAGAAACTTTGCAGGCCAGAAGAGAGTGACATGATGTATTCAAAGTGCTGAAAGGGAATACTTTATCCAATAAGGTTACTATTCAGAATAGGAGAGATAGTTTCCCAGACAAACAAAAGTTAAAAGAATTCATGACCTGTGCTACAAGAAATATTAAGGGGCACTCTGTGAGTGGAAAAAAAAGCCATAATAACTAAGATCTGTAAAAATCAATCAAGAGAAGCACAAAATAAAAGGATGTGAAAGATGATACCAAATATCTGCAATGTGAAGAGAGGAGAAAAGAATGAGTTCAAAATTAAGCGACCATGAGTTTAATAGAGACTAGTACATGCAGAAGATGTTATCTATAAACCTAATGGGAACCACAAATCAAAAAACAGTAAGGGATATGCAAAAAAAAGTAAGAAACACAAGTATATCACTAAAGAAAACCAGCAAACAGTGAAAGAGAGAGAAGAAAGATCAGAAAAAAAGCTATTTAAAAAAATTAAAGTCTATTAAAAAATCAAGTTAACCTTTCTCCATGTAAACCTACATGATTTGCCTAGATTGTCTAAGGGCAGTAAGGTACAGTACTGATCCTAAAGGAGCTTACACTAAAATGGAATAGAAACATGATCCACGTAATATAAGGCAGATTATGAAAAATTCTAGGTGCCCCTATATTTGAGAGATAATATGAGGATAGTGTGAAATACACAGAATTTGAAAATGACTATACCTCAAGGAAACAGAATGAGGCTAGCATCTTGGACAAAAGGAAAATAAAACTAATTAACTGATGCCTGTCAAAACAAAACAAGGTAAAGAAAATAACACTAACAAGGGCAAAAATTAAGTTGTAAACTTTTTTTTTTTTTTTGCAAAAGGACTATAGCATATCTCTAGAAAGGCTATTGGTGCCTTTTGTCTTAGTCATCTTAATTGCCAAAGTAATACTCATTATTTTTAAAATCATTTATTATATTTTCTTTTTATTACACTATAGTTAACATAGAGTGTTATATTATTTTCAGGTGTACAATATAGTGATTCAACAATTTCATACCTCACCGGGTGCTCATTAGGACAGGCGCACTCCTTAATTCCTTAATTTCCATTGCCTGTTTCAACCGTTCCCCTGTCCCCTCACTCCTAGTGACCATCAGTTTGTTCTCTATAGTTCAGTGTCTGTTTTTTTTTTTTTTGTCTCTCTCTCATTTTCCTTTGCTCATTTGTTTTGATTCTTAAATTCCACATATGAGGGAATCATATAGTATTTGTCTTTGTCTGACTGACTTATTTCGCTTAGCATTATACTCCCTAGCTACATCCATGCCATTGTAAATGGGAACATTTCATTCTTCTTTATGGCTGAGTAAAATTTCATTATATATATGAAATACATATATGCATACATATACAACTTTTTAATTTAAAGTTTACTTGGGTTAACATACAGTGCAATATTGGTTTCTGGAGTAGAATTCAGTGATTCAACACTTACATACAATACCCAGTGCTTAACACAAGAAGTGCCCAATACACTTCACCCATCTAGATGTGATACACACACACCTGTACACACTCACGTGTGCGTGTGCACACGTGCACACACACACACACACAGGAATATTACTCAGCCATCAAAAAGAATGTAACCTTGCTATTTGCAATGATGTGGATGGAGCTAGAGTGTATGATGCTAAGTGAAATAAGTCAGAGAAAGATAAGTATCATATGATCTCACTCATGTAGAATTTAAGAAAGAAAACAGATAAACATATGGAAATGGAGGGAAGGGAGAAAGGAAAATAAAACTATATACCACTTCTTTATTTATTCATTGATCAATGGAAACTTGGGCTGCTTCCCACAATTTGGCTATGGTAAATAATTCTGTAATAAACATAGGGGTGCATGAATCCCTTGGACTTAGTGTTTTTGTATTCTTTGGGTAATACCTACTACTGCAATTGCTGGATCATAGGGTAGTACTATTTTTAACTTTTTGAGGAAACTCCATACTGATTTCCAGAGTGGATGTTCCAGTTTGCATTCCCACCAACAGTGTAAGAAGGTTCCCCTTTCTCCACATCCTTGCCAATACCTGTTGTTTCTGGTGTTGTTGATTTTAGCCATTCTGACAGATGTGAAGTGTGAGGTGGTATCTCATTGTAGTTTTGATTTATATTTCCCTGATGATGAGTGGTGTTGAGCATTTCTTCATGTTTCTGTTAGCCATCTGTATGTCTTCTTTGGAAAAATGTCTATTCATGTATTCTGGCCATTTTTAAATTGGATTATTCAGTTTTTTGGGAATTGAGTTTTATAAGTTCTTTATATATTTTGGACACTAACCCTTTGTCAGATGTCATTTGCAAATATCTTCTCCTATTCCGTAGGTTCCCTTTTAGTTTTGTTGATTGTTTCCTTCTCTGTCAAATGTTTTTTCTGCATCTGTTGAAAGGATTGTATCGTTTTTATCTTTTCTTTTATTGTTGTGATGTATCACATTGATTGATTTGCAAATATTGACCCACACTTGCAACCCAAGAATAAATCCCACTTGATCGTGGTGAATGATTTTTATAATATATTTTTGGATTTAGTTTGATAGGTAAGGATTGTTGCATGTTAATCATGGATATTAGCTTGTAGTTCTCTTTTTTTACTGGTGTCTTTATCCAGTTTTGTTATCAGGATAATGGTGGCCTGATAGAATGGATTTGGAAGTTTTCCTTCCTTTCTATTTTTGGAATAGTTTGAGAAGAATAGGTATTAACTCTTCTTTAAATATTTGGTAGAATTTGTCTGTGAAGCCATACATTCCTGGACTTGTTTTTTTGGGGATGTTTTTGGTTACTGATTCAATTTCTTTGCTGGTTATTGGTTTGTTCAAATTTTCTATTTCTTCCAGTTTCAGTTTTGGTAGTTTATATGCTTCTAGGAATTGATCCATTTCTTCTAGGTTGTCCAATTTGTTGGCATATAGGTTTTCAAAAAATTCTCTTAAATTGTTTGTATTTCTGTATTTTTGGCTGTTTTTTTCTCCTCTTTTGTTGGTGATTTTGTTTGAGTCATTTTGTTGTTGTTGTTTCTCTTATGTGTCTGGCTAGAGGTTTATCAATTTTGTTGATCTTTTCAAAGAACCAGCTCCTGGTTTCATTGATACATTCTATTGTTTTTTTAGTTTTAATTCATTTATTTCTGCTCTAATGTTCATTATTTCCTTTCTTCTGCTGTTTTTAGGTTTTGTTTGTTGTTCTTTTTCTAGCTCCTTTAGGTGTAAGGTTAGATTGTTTATTTGAGATTTTTCTTACTTCCCATGGTAGGCCTGTATTGCTATAAACTTCCCTCTTAGAACCACTTTTTCTGTATCCCACAGGTTTTGGACCATTGCGTTTTCATTTCCATTTGTTTCCATGTCCTTTTTAATTTATTGTTTTATTTTGTGGTTGATCCATTCAGTGTTTAGTAGCATGTTCTTTAACCTCCATGTATTTGTGGTCTTTCCAGATTTTTTCCTGTGGTTGACTTCTAGTTTCATACCATTGTGAGCAGAAAAGATGCATGGTATGACTTCAATCCTCTTGAGTTAACTGAGACTTGTTTTATGGGCTAATATGTGATCTATTCTGTAGAATGCTCCATGTGCACTTGAAAAGAATGTGTATCTTGCTCTTTTAGAATACGATGTTCTTAATATATCTATTAAATCCATCAGTTGCATTGTGTCATTCAAAGCCATTGTTTCTGTATTTATTTTCTGTTTTGATGATTAGTTCATCAATGTAAGTGGGATATTAACATCCCTTACTATCATTGTATTAGTATTGATTAGTTCCTTTATGTTTGTTATTAGCTGTTTTTATGTATTTAGGTTCTGCTATGCTGGGTGCAAAAATATTTACAATTCTTATATTTCTTGTTGGATTGTCCTCTTTATAATTATATAGTATTTTTCTTTGTCTTCTTTTACAGTCTTTGTTTTAAATTTTATTTTGTCTGATATAAGTATTGCTACTTGGCTTTCTTTTGACATCTATTTGCATGATAGATATTTCTCCATCCCCTCACTTTCAATTTGCAGGTGTCTTTAGGTCTAAAATGAATCTCTTACAGGCATCATAGAGATGTGTCCTGTTTTTTTCACCCATTCTATCATCGTATATCCTTTGATTGGGGCTTTTTGTTCATTTGCACTTAAAATAATTATTGCTAGATATGTATTTATTGTCATTTTATTATTTGTATTGTGGTTGTTTTTGAAGAATTTCTCTGATCCTTTCTTGTCTTTGTTTCTTGATTTTCTGTTGTTTTTTTTTTTCTTTAGTGATATATTTGGATTTCTTTCTCTTTATTTTTTGCATATTTATTAGTGGTTTTGATTTCTGGGTACCATTAGATTTGTATACAGCATCTTCTGCACATAGCAATCTACATTAAGCTCATGTTATTTAAGTTTGAACACATTCTTTACTCCTCTCCTCCTCATGTTTTAGGTATATGGTGTCATATTTTTTATGAGCATTTGGAATTTTATGTAAAAAAATATCACAACCATTAACATTGTTACAGTTTGTGGCCCTCTTCGTTCTCCACACTGATACTAGCATGCTCATAAGGGGTTGCCATTGTTTAGTCTTAGTTAAACTACCATGTTTAAAGGAAGGATAAAAACTTGGCACATTACCTTTTAACTTGTTTTAATGTTTCATCACAGATGATGAAAGATACTAAAGTACAGACAAGGAATAATCATAATGTTGTGGTCAAAATTATAAATATGGAATTATAAATCTAAAACATTCTCTATTTAAAAAATAAATCTGACAGTCAATGCAGTTCTTCAGGGTCTCTGCATCCAGTAGGGCTGGTCTCTGCCTTTCTGGCATTTTTCTAGGTGCTCCATGCCGGCCTCTTCTTCCTCTTATCTGTTCCATCAAAGTTCCAAGGCCACCTCGTATTCCTGCACCAAAGCCATCTCAGTCCATACCCCGGCCACTATGGAAGCCACCTTGGTCTCCACAATGGCCACCTCTGAACATTCCATGGGGATACAATGGTCCATGAGGCCATCTCTTCCTCCCATCATGCCACCAGGCCTGCCTCTGCCTGGTCACCACACAAGTGGTGGAAAGGGTGATGGAAGAAAGCCTTCAGGCTTTGGGAACTTATACTTCTTTCATCCTGTTCTCCAGGTGAAGTTCTGGTTTCCACACTCCAGATTGGGACACTGCCAGTCCCAGCTCAGTGCTAGATGTTTCCTCCCCCAGATGGGTTCCCTTGGGAACCCTGGAGCCCTCTTAGGGGGAAGCCACCTCTGTCTCCTCTACAGCCTCCCATGTGACCCATGGGGCCCCCTGGACCTCCATAGCATGGCAACAGCATCCCTTTGCCCTCAGGTGAAGCATACCAAACTGCATACTGTTCATTGGAGGTTTCCTGTGAGCAAGAGAAACCATAAGTTCACTCCCTTGAAAATATTTCCCATCAAACCATTCCATGGCAGCCTTGGCAGTTGGTGGGTCTTTGTAAGACACTGTAGCATTGCCTTTGGGTTTTCCTTGTCCAAGTAGATATGAATTATGGGTTTTCTGGTTCCCTTGAAGAAGTATGCCAGATCATCTAAAGTCACATTATCATTTAAGCCTTGCACATAAATTGCACTGTTGTGAGAGTCTTCATCTGGATCTATAGGTGGGCCTATAGATCAAGATCTGGTCCTTCCTCCATGGGTCCACTAGGCTTATTGAAACCACCTTGCTTTCCAGAACTGCTCATTCAACCATGTCCTGCTACCTCCCCACCTCTGCTCAGCCTCCATAATCAAATCTCCCTCTTTTCCTCCCCTGGTTATCAGGACCACTCATGCTCTAGTTCTCTCCTGGTCGGGAAAATTCTCCAGACTCCTGCCCATAAACACCCATGCTACTGGGGTGGTACTGTTGGAATGAACTCTGCTGGTGCTCTGTTGGCTATATTGATTTGGAGCCTGGCTGTAGGATCCAGTTTGACAGGAGGTTAATAGTGGGTGACTGTTGCCCATAGCTGTTTTGTTGACCATAGCTACTCTGCTGTCTGGAGCTGCTTGGCTGCCCATAGGTGTTCTGCTGAGAGTAACTACTCTGATCATAACTAGTCCACTGTCTAGAGGAAGAGAAGGTAGGAGGATAAGATGGTGGTGCTGTGACTGGCTGCATGGGGTAAGTCCCAAGTACCTGGACATAACTGTAGTTACTCTGTCCATATCCTAGGCTGGGCTGTTTATAACCCCTTGTGATAGATTAAGGTTGATTAGTTTCAACAGATTTGTTACCATCCTATGGTCTTACAGGTGTGGTGGCTGCTGGCTGCTGCCCATAAGCTTGGCAAGCAGGCTGAGTGCCATATGCAGACTGAGCTGCATAGGAGGCCTGGGTGGTAGCAAACATAACGTGGTGGTATCATAAGCACCAGTGCCATACCCCTAGACAGGCTGACTATACACCTGGGGGGCAGTTGGAGAAGTATAACCAGTGGGAGCCTGTCCATAAGAAGTTGCATAGGTGGTCTGGCAGAGGTTGCAGTGCTCTGACCTGGGTATAGCAAACATCATTGGGCTGTCCACAGGTGCCATTAACTTTGCTGCCCATATGGCTGGGCGGTCTGTGCATATCCTTGAGTGGACTGGACAGTGTAAGCACTGTAGCCCTGTTGGGTTGCAACTTGGCTGTAGGAACTGTAGTCCATAGATGACATTTTCTCTCCTTATTTTATCTCCCATCCAAGTACTAACCAGGCCCGACCCTGCTTAGCTTCCGAGATCAGACGAGATCGGGCGTGTTCAGGGTGGTATGGCCGTAGACTCTCCTTATTTTATCAACGTCCTTCTCCCTCTTGCTTTTCCATGGTGTCATATTTTATGTCTTTTTTTACCTTATTTTTTTATTATGTTAAATTAGCCAACATATAGTACAAGATTAGTTTTTGGTGTAGTGTTCAATGATTCATTAGTTGTGGGTAACACCCAGGGCTCATCACAACACATGCCCTCCTTAATATCCATCGTCTGGTTACACAATCCCCCCACCTCCTCCCTTCTGTAACCCTCAGTTTGGTTCCTGGAGTCCAGAGTCTCTCATGGTTTGTCTCCCTCTTTGATTTCTCCCCATTCAGTTTTCTCTCCCTTCCCCTGTGGTCCTCTACCCTATTCCTTATGTTCCACATATGAGTGAAACAAAATGATAATTGTCTTTCTCTGCCTGACTTATTTCACTTAGCATAATACACTCTAGTTCCATCCATGTTGATGCAAATGGTAGGTATTCATCCTTTCTGATGGCTGAGTAATATTCTATTGTATTAATGAACCACATCTTCTTTATCCGTTCACCTGTTAAAGGACATCACGGCTCCTTCCACAGTTTGGTTACTGTGGACATTGATGCTATGAACACTGGAGTGCAGGTGCCCCTTCTTTTCACTATATCTGTATCTTTGGGGTAAATACCAGTAGTGCATTTGCTGGGTCATAGGGTAGCTCTATTTTTAACATCTTGAGGAGCCTCCATACTGTTTTCGAGAGTGACTGTACCAACTTGCATTCCCACCAACAGTGTAAGAGGGTTTCCCTTTCTCCACATCCTCACAAAAACTTGTTTCTTGTCTTGTTAATTTTTGCCATTCTAACTGGTGTAAGGTGGCATCTCATTGTGGTTTTGATTTGTATTTCCCTGATGACAAGTGACATTGAACATTTTTTCCTGTGTCTGTTGGCCATTTCTGTGACCTTCTTTGGAGAAATGTCTGTTCATGTTTTCTGCCCATTTATTGACTGGATTATTGGTTTTTTGGGTGTTCAGTTTGATAAGTTCATTATAGATCTTGGATACTAGCCCTTTATCTGATATGTCATTTGCAAATATCCTCCCATTTCATAGGTTGCCTTTTAGTTTTGTTGACTGTTTCCTTTGCTGTGCAGAAGCTTTTTATCTTGATGAAATCCCAATAGTTCATTTTTCATTTGTTTCCCTTGCTTTTAGAGACGTGTCTAGCACGAAGTTGCTGTGGCCAAGGTTGAAGAGATTTCTGCCTGTGTTCTCCTCTAAGATTTTGATGGATTCCTGTCTCACATTGAGGTCGTTCGTCCATTTTGAGTTTATCTTTGTGTATGGTGTAAGAGAACAGTCCAGTTTCATTCTTCTGCATGTGGCTGTCTAATTTTCCCAGCACCATTTATTGAAGAGACTGTCTTTTTTCCATTGCATATTTTTTCCTGATTTGTTGAAGATTATTTGACCATACAGTTGAGGGTCCATATCTGGGGTCTTTATTCTATTCCATTGATCTGTCTGTTTTTGTGTCAATACTGTGCATTTTGATGACCACAGCTTTGTAATATAGCTTGAAGTCAGGCAACGTGATGCCTCCAGGTTTGGTTTTCTTTTTCAACATTCCCCTGGTGACTCAGGGTCTTTTCTGGTTCCATACAAACTTTAGGATTGTTTGTTCTAGCTCTCTGAAAAATGTTGATATTTTGATAGGGACTGCATTGAAAGTGTAGATTGCTCTGGGCAGCATAGACATTTTCACAATGTTTATTCTTCCAATCCATGAGCATGGAATGTTTTTCCATCTTTTTGTGTCTTCCTCAATTGCTTTCATAAGTGTTTTGTAGTTTCTAGAGTATAGATCCTTTACCCCTTTGGTTAGGTTTATTCCTAGGTATCTTATGGTTTTTGGTGCTATCATAAATGGAATCGATTCTTTAATCTCCATTTCTTCAGTTACATTGTTAGTGTATAGAAATGCAACTGATTTCTGTGTATTGATTTTGTATCCTGCCATGTTGCTGAATTGCTGTATGAGTTCTAATAATTTGGAGGTGGAGTCTTCGGGGTTTTCCACGTAAAGTATCATGTCATCTGGGAAGAGAGAGAATTTGACTTCTTCTTTGCCAATTTGAATGCTTTTTATTTCTTTTTGTTGTCTGATGGCTGAGGCTAGGATTCCAGTACTATGTTGAACAACAGTGGTGAGAGTGGGCATCTCTGTCATGTTCCTGACCTTAAGGGAAAAGCTCTCAGTTTTTCCCCATTGAGAATGACATTCACTGTGGGCTTTTCATAGAATGTCTTTTATGATATTGAGGTATGTTCCCTTTATCCCTACACTTTGAAGAGTTTTAATCAGGAAAGAATGCTGTATTTTGTCAAATGCTTTTTCTGCATCAATTGAGAGGTTCATATGATCCTTGTCTCTTCTTTTGTTAATGTGATCTATCACATTGATTGATTTGTGAATGTTGAACCACCTTGCATCCCATGCATAAATTCCACCTGGTCATGGTGACTAATCCTTTTAACGTACTGTTGTATCCTATTGGCTAGGATCTTGCTGAGTATTTTGTCATCCATTCATCAGGGATATTGGTTTGTAGTTCTCCTTTTTGATGGGGTCTTTGCCTGGTTTTGGGATCATGATAATGCTGGCCTCATAGAATGAGTTTGGAAGTTTTCCTTCCATTTCTATTTTTTGAAACAGCTTCAGTAGAATAGGTATTATTTCTTCTTTAAATGTTTGGTAGAATTCCCCTGGGAAGCCAACTGGCCCTGCATTATTGTTTTGTTTTGTGTGTTTTTTGTTTGTTTGTTTGTTTGTTTGTTTTTGAGGTGTTTTTAATTACTGCTTAATTTCCTTGTTGGTTATGGGTCTGTTCAGATTTTCTATTTCTTCCTGTTTCAGTTTTGGGAGTTTATAAGTTTCAAGGAATGCATCCATTTCTTCCAGATTGTCTAGTTTGTTGGCATATAGTCGCTGGTGGTGTGTTCTGATAATTTCTCTATTTCCTTGGTATTGGTGGTGCTTTCTCCCTTTTCATTCATGATTTTATTAATTTGGGTCCTTTCTCTTTTCTTTTGGATAAGTCTGGCCAGAGGTTTATCGATCTTATTAATTCTTTCAAGAAAGCAGCTTCTAGTTTTGTTGATCTATTCTACTCTTCTTCCAGTTTCTATTTCATTGAGTTCTGTTCTAATATTTATTATTTCTCTTCTCCTGCTTGGTTTAGGCTTTATTTGCTGTTCTTTCTCCAGCTTCTTTAGTTGTCTGGTTAGCTTGTGCTTTTGGGATTTTTCTAACTTTTTTGAGAGAAGATTGGATAGCTATGTACTTCACTCTAAGGACCACCTTTGCAGTATCCCATAGGTTTTTGAACCGCTATGTTTTAATTTTCATTGGTTTGCATGAATTGTTTAAGTTCTTCTTTAATTTCCTAGTTGACCCATTCATCTTTTAGCAGGATGCTCTTTAACTTTCAAGTTTTTGAGTTACTCACAAATTTTTCTCATGGTTGAATTTCAGTTTCAAAGCATTGTAATCTGAAAATATACAGGGAATAATCTCAATCTTTTGGTATCAGTTGAGACCTGATTTGTGACCCAGTATGTGAAAGTACCGTGTGCATTTGAGAAGAATGAGTATTCTGTTGTTTTAGGATGGAATGTTCTGTATATGTCTGTGAAGCCCATCTGGTCCAATGTGTCCTTCAAAACTGTTGTTTCTTTGTTGATCTTCTGTTTAGATGATCTGTCCATTGCTGTGAGTGGAGTGTTGAAGTCTCCTACTATTAATGTATCATTATCCATATGTTTCTTTATTTTGTTTATTAGTTGGTTTACATAATTGGTTGCTCCCATGTTGAGGGCACAGATATTTACAATTGTTCAATTTTCTTGTTGGGTGGACCCTTTAATTATGATATGGTATCCCTCTACATCTCGTAGTATGGTCTTTGATTTAAAATCTAATCTATCTGATATGAGGATTGCTACCTCACCTTTCTTTTGGGGTCCATTAGCATGGTGAATTGTTCTCCACCCCCTCACTTTCTATCTGGAGATGTCTTTAGGTTCTAAATGAGTCTCTTGTAGATAGCATATGGATGGGTCCTGCATTTTTATCCAATTGGAAATCTTGTGTCTTTTGATAGAAGCATTCAGCCCATTTACATTCAGAGTAAGTATTGAAAGATATGAATTCAGTGCCATTGTATTGCCTGTATAGTCCCTCTTTCTATAGATTGCTTCTGTTAATTTCTGGTCTATATTACTCTTGGGGTCTCTCTTCGCTTACAGAATATTTCTTGCAGGGATGGCTTGGTGGTCACATATTCTTTCAGTTTCTGCCTCTCCTGGAAGTTTTTTATTTCTCCATCCATTCTGAGTGACAGCCTTGCTGGAAAAAGTATTCTTGTCTGCATATTCTTTTCTTTTCTTTCTTTTTTTTTTTTTTAAGATTTTATTTATTTGACAGAGAGAGACACAGTGAGAGAGGGAACACAAGCAGGGAGAATGGCAGAGGGAGAAGCAGGCTTCCCGCGGAGCAGGGAGCCTGATGTGGGGCTCAATCCCAGGACCCTGGGATCATGACCTGAGCCGAAGGCAGCCGCTCAACTGACTGAGCCACCCAGGTGCCCTGGCTGCATATTCTTTTCATTTAGGACCCTGAATATGTCTTGCCAGCCCTTTCTGGCTTTCCAGGTCTCTATGGCTAGTTCTGATGTTATTCTGATGTTCCACCCTCCATGTGTAAGGAACCTCCTCTCCCTAGCTATTCCTAGGATAGTTTCCTTGGCTGTAAGAATTGCCAGCTTCAGTATTATATGTCAGGGTGTTGATCTATTTTTATTGATTTTGGGTAGGGGTCCTCTCTGCCTCTTGGACACGAATGCTTGTTTCCTTCCCCAGATTAGGGAAGTTCTCAGCTATGATTTGCTCAAATATAACTTTTAGTCTCCCCCGTCTCTCTCCACTCCCTTGGGGAGTCCAATAATTCTGACATTGGAGCATCTCATGGCATCATTAATCTCTCTAAGTCTATTTTTATGGGCTACTAGCTGCCTCTCTCTGTTTTCCTCAACTTCCTTCCTTTCCATCAACTTATTTTCTAGATCATTGATTCACTCTTCTGCCTCATTTACCCTAGCTGTTAGAGTATCCAGTTTAGACTGCATCTCATTCATAGCATTTTTAAAGTTGCCCTGATTAGAACTCATTTCTGCCCTTAGAGATTCTATATTGTCACTAATGCTTTTTTCAAGCCTGATTATTGACTTTATGATTGCTTTCCTGAATTCTATCTCTGACATGTTGCTTGTATCCATATCCATTAGTTCTGTGGCAGAGGACATTGTCTCAGGTTCTTTTCCTTGTTGAGAGTTCCTCCTTCTAGTCATTCTGTTGAGGGATGGTTGAACGAATGAACAGAATCTAAAATATCAACCATGACCCAAGTAAAATGCACCCTAGAAAAAATCTGAAGTGGTCTGAAGCTATCACAGATATGCAAACAAAGTCAAGATGATCCAAAACAATAAATAGGAGGTGGGGTGGGGTGGACAATGCAGGGTGATCTGCCTGTTCCTGATTGATTTTTGGTCTGTGTGTTAGAGCACACTATATTCCAAAATTGCAAAATCAGAACATATATATATATAAAATTGAATAGAGTGAAAAACGGACTAGTATTGGGCATAAATCTATAAAATGTAGATGTGAAAAAAGTAAGAGTTCAAAAGCAACTTAAAAACATAAGTTGGTTAATAAGAATCTATTTGAAATGGGAACAAGGTAAAATAAAAGAAAAAAGAAAAAAGAAAAGAAACAAAAAAGAAATGTAAAATTTTAGCCTGAATTATAAATGAGTCATGAGGGAACACCTGGAACTCCCTATATTATTTTCCTTTGGCACTGGAGTTTTACAGTCCTGTGAGAAATAAGCTTATCATTCACCTGTTCTTCCAGTCTGTCTTCTGGGGGAAGGGCCAGCTTCTCAGCTTCTCAGGGGTCTTTGCCTGGGTGTAGTTGCCTACCCTTTGTCAGGGGGATGGGCTTAATGTGAGCTGATCCTCTGTGTGGCTTTTGTTCCCTGGCAGCTTTCTGCTTTTCTTTGGAGGGTCAACAAATATGGCTGTGGGGGAATCTCTGGCCCAGAGGCACAAGGTCATGCTCCCCTTTCTTCAATAAAGATCAAACCATCTTCAATTCTGTGTGTACCAAACTCCACAGACTCTCACTATTCGAGCCCACTGCAACTCTCCTGGGGGAGTTCTGGGGACCCGCAAGCATCTCTGTGCTTTGTGACTTTGCAATTGCTAGCAGCCATGGGCTCACGCATGCACCCTCTTCTGCCACCCCCAGGCCATGGCTGGGTGCCACCCCAGTGTCCTTTCATGGGCCACACTGCCCTAAGAGCTGTTGCCCTGTCATGGGCACAAGCCATTTTATATCTCCCCTGGGATGTTAAACAGCCCACACCTTCTAGTCCTTTTCAGGGTGGTCAGGCAGAGAGGGGTTTCCCTACTGGTCTGGCTTGTGGTTTATGGTGACTGGAGCTGAGAGTCCTTTCTGGGCTTGCTGACCATAACCAGTCTCCCTGCTCCACTGCTTGGGCATTCTGTCAGTTCAGGCTCCCCCATACTTTCTGAGTCTCCTGGAATCCTGAGACCACAATGATCCACCTAGAATTCTGCCCTATTCATCCCCTGTGCCCTTTTCAGAAAGGAATGTATTTTACTGGAGCAGATTTCTAAGGGTCCCAATTTTTTGCTCTGGTGTTATACCATTTTCCAGTGACTGGCTTATGGAGACCTCCTCCCCTCTCCATTTATCTTCCGATATTTCCCCCAAAGATTCAAGCTTCTGCACCTCTTACCTTGCAAAAAGTAGTTGTTTTTCTGATTGTAGAGATCCAGATAAATCTTCCATCTCAGGTTGAATTTGTGTGTGTTCAGAATGGTTTGATAGATATCCAGCTAAATTTGAGGGACCAGATGAACCGAGGTCTCTTACTCTGCAGCCATCTTTCCCTCCAACCTTTTAGGTCCTTTTATTTTGTGAGTTCCTTGACTGATTTTACAGAAACATTCATTTTCATTGCTTCTGTGTTATCTAACTTCTTACTGTTACTTTTGGTGTCTCTTTCCCACTCAAAGTATCCTCTTTATTATTCCTTGCAGGGATGGTTTAGTGGTCATGAACTTTTGTAGGTTTTGTTTCTCTGGAAAACTCTCTCTCTCTTATTCTGAATGATAGCTCTGCTGGGTAGAGTATTCTTGGCTACAGACTTTTCCCATTCAACATTCTGAATATATTATGCTATTCTGTTCTGGTTTGGAAAGTTTCTGTGAAAAAATCTGCTAGCCTTATGGATTTTCCCTATTAAGTTACTATCTTCTTTTACCTTAGTGCTTTAAAAAATTTTTGTTATCACTATATTTTGCCGATTTAATTATGTCTTGCTGTGGGTCTGCTTTTTTTGATTTTGATGGGAGTTCTCTGTACCTTCTGGATTTGGATAATTTGTTTCCTTACCCAGATTAAGGAGATTTTGTTATTATTTCCTCAAATAAATTTTCTGCCCCCTTTTCTCTCTCTTCTTCTGGAACTCCTATAATACAAGTGTTATCATGTTTGATTGAGTCACTAAGTTCCCTAAGGCCATTCTTGTTTTGTATAATTCTTTTCTTCTCTCTTCTGTTCACCTTGATTACTTTCCATTACCCTGTCCTGTAGTTCACTAATTCATTTCTCTGCTTCTTCCATCCTGCTGTTCATTCTGCCAAGTGTGTTTTTCATTTTGTTTATTGAGCCCTTTATTCTCTGCTATGTTATTATTCCTTATCTCTGTGTTAAGGGTCTCATTCATGTGTTCCACTTTTTTCTCAAGCCCAGTGAGTACCCTTATGACATGGCTTTAATTTTCCATCAGGCATGTTATTATATCTGTTTCACTTAGATCTCTGGCTGTGGCATTTGGGATACATTTCTCTGTCTCTTCATTTTGTCTGCCTCTCTGTGTCTGTTTCTCTATGCTAAGAAAGTCAGTTATGCCTTCTGCTCTTGAAAGTAGTGACTTTATGAAGAAGAGGTCCTGGAGTGCCCTGCCATGCAGTGTCCCCTGTTCACCAGAACCTGGCACTTCAGTAGAGTATCCTATGTGTGTTGCTTATGCCCTGCTGCTGTTTCTGGGACACTTTTCCTTTCAGTGCAGTCACCAGCACTGACTCGGCCTTTTGTGGACTGTGTTCATTCTCTGTGGTATTAGTGGGACTGAGGCAGGCCAGTTCTGAGGCAGCATGCCCACCAGGGATTTTGGGAGTCAGGTGACTATGTTAGCAAAATTTGTGCTGGGCTACTATTCTTATGCTGGATCACCCAAAGGACTATGGTGGCTGGGGGCTGTGTGCTTGGGCAGCTAGGGGCATGAGGCTGGACACAGAGTGCAGTGATGGCAGGACATGGCTGGGCCAGGTGCATGAAGGTGGCCCAGCTGTGCACCCCTGGGCCGTGTGTGATGGCTGAGTGTGGCAGATGGCAGCTCTGCACCCTGCTGCTGGGCACAGTATGTGGGTAGCTTTAACAAAACTTGCCCTGAGTGCAGGGCAGAGGCAAGCAGGCTTAGAGTGGGAAAGTCATCAGGAGAACTTGTGGGCATGACACACTGCCAGCAGATTAGGTAGCAAGTGTTTGTGCAGCACCACCTCTTGCAGACGACCCTGTGTTTATGTTGGAGGAAGGGAAGGATAATAACTCCTGCCAGCTCCCTCATTTTCAGAAAAGTCTCCCAACATGCTCCCAAATCAGTATGAATAGATCTGTCTACTGTTTGCCCCCAGCATTGTGTAAACTCCTGTTTTTATGTTGCCTCTCTGTGCAGGCTGCTGTCCCTCTAAGGGTGGTGACCCAGCTATCACTTGCCCTCCTGGTTTGCCCAGTGCTGAGTCAGCTGACTTTTAAAGCTCCAGGCTCCAAGTCCCACTGGTTTTATAAACTCACAAAATTCAGCCCCTCTGGTTTTTAAAGCCAAACGTAATGGGAATTAGTCTTCCCTGTGTGAACTCCCTAGTGTGAGGGCCTGCTTCTCTGCCCTCTTTGGGTACACAGCTCCCTCCCTCCTGGGGGCAGCTGTTCTCCACCTCTCTGACCTTTCTAGCCTTTCAGGTGCAGCTTCTTTTCTTTTTTAAGTTTTGGAGTTTGTTCTGCCAATCTTCAGATCACTAGTTTATAGACTTTGATGTGGATGATATTTAGTGGTAAGCATGGGAAGGGCTGAGCTCAGGGACCTCCTAATTTGCCATCTTCCCAAGCTCCACCAGATTAAAAAACATTCTGTTTTTCAATAAATTTAAATTTATAAAAGTTTTGTAAAGATAACACAGTGTTCACATGTATATATTTCATTTAACTTCTCCTAATATTAAAATTTTTCATTACTGTGGTATAATAATCAAAACTAAAGAATTCACATTGGCTCAATATTGCTAACTTAACTAGAAACTTCTTGGATTTCTCCAGTTTTTCTATTACTTTACCTTTTCTATTTCACTATCCAATTAAAGATCCTAAATTACATTTATTCGTCATGAACCCCTGGTTTTCTCCACCATCACATCAAAGAACTAGGTAGCCTGGGGTGTCCTCTTGCCAGGATGACCAGGTGTATGGTAAACTCATCTTCTAGCTTCTTTTTGATCTGAAGACACCTGCATTTGTAGTCTAAAACATCACAATAAACTACTCAGACATTGAGAACTATGATTTGGGATCTAAACATCTGTTAAAGCAGGGATACCAGAAACCCAGACTACAAGTGCAAGGTCTGTGCACATTGGGAGTCTGATGTTTTCTTTCATACGAAAGTCCTAAACTATTTTCCAGAGTGGCTGAAACATTTCATATTCCCAAGAGCAATGCCTGAATCATCGAGTTTATCTTTATCCTCATCAGCATTTGGTCTCACAACTGTTTTATTTTAATATTCTGAGTAAGTGTAGAGTGATATTCCGTTGTGGTTTTAATTTAAGTTTCCCTTCTGGGTAATGATGTTGAACATTTTCTCCTGTTCTTATGTGCCAACTGTATACCCTCTTCAGTAAAATGACTTCTCCTATCTTTTCCCTATTTTCTAATTGGATTGTTCAAGCAATTTCTTTTTTTTTAACTGTTGAATTCTGAGAGTTGATTATATACTCAACATACCAGTCCTTTTATTGATACGTGGTTTGGAATTTTTTTTTTTTAAGATTTTATTTATTCGATAGAGAGAGATACAGCAAGAGAGGGAACACAAGCAGGGGGAGTGGGAGAGGGAGAAGCAGGCCTCCCGCTGAGCAGGGAGCCCGATGCGGGGCTCGATCCGAGGACTCTGGGATCACGACCCGAGCCGAAGGCAGATGCTCAACGACTGAGCCACCCAGATGCCTCTGGTTTGGAAATTTTTATGTCTCCTTGGAGCATATCTTTTATCCTCTTTCCATGGACTTTCATAGAGTAAAAATTTTAAATTTTTGCTATGGTACATAAATTGTTTATCCATTATGGTTTGTTGAATTTAAAGTGAGCTTCCTTTATTTTTTTAAAGTTTTATTTATTTATTTATTTATTTATTTATTTATTTATTTTTGGTAAATTTTTCAGTTTACTTCATTTTATTTATTTTTTATTATGTTATGTTAGTCACCATAAATTTCATCATTATTTTTGATGTAGTGTTCCATGATTCATTGTTCGTATATAACACCCAGTGTTCCATGCAATATGTGCCCTCCTTAACAGCCATCACCCAGTTATTGCATCTCCGAAACCCTTCCCTTCTGTAACCCTTAGTTTGTTTCCCATAGTCCATTGTCTCTCACGGTTCATCTCCCCCTCTGATTCCCCCCCTTCATTTTTCCCTTCCTTTTCCTAATGTCCTCCATGCTATTCCTTATGTTCCACAAATAAGTGAAAACATATGATAATTGTCTTTCTCTGCTTGACTTATTTCATTTAGCAGAATCCACTCCAGTTCCACCCATTTCAATGCAAATGGTGGGTATTCATCCTTTCTGATGGTTAAGTAACATTCCACTGTATATATGGACCACATCTTCTTTATCCATTTGTCTATTGAAGGGCATCTCAGCTCTTTCCACAGTTTGGCTATTGTGGACATTGCTGCTATGAACAATGGGGTGCATGTGTCCCAGCTTTTTACTATATCTGTATCTTTGAGATAAATACCCAGTAGTGTAATTGCTGGGTCGTAGGGTAGCTCTATTTTTAATTTTTTGAGGAACCTCCATACTGTTTTCCAAAGTGGCTGTTCCAACTTACATTCCCAGCAACAGTGTAATAGGGTTCCCCTTTCTCAACATCCTCTCCAACATTTGTTGTTTCCTGTCTCGTCAATTTTTGCCATTCTAACTGGTGTAAGGTGGTATCTCAATGTTGTTTTGATTTGAATTTCCCTGATGGCTAATGATGTTGAACACTTTTTCATGTGTCTGTTAGCACTTCATATGTCTTCTTTGGAGAAGTGTCTGTTCATGTATTCTGCCCATTTTTTTACTTGATTATTTGTATTTTAGGTGTTCAGTTTGAGAAGTTCTTTATAGATCTTGAATACCAGCCCTTTATCTATAGTGTCAATTGTAAATATCTTCTCCCATTCAGTGGGTTGCCTCTTTGTTTTGTTGACTGTTTCTTTGCAGTGCAGAAGCTCTTTATCTTCATGAAGTCCTGAAAGTTCATTTTTGCTTTTCTTTCCCTTGCCTTTGGAGATGTGTCTTGAAATAAGTTGCTGTGGCCAATGTTGAAGATGTTACTGCCTATGTTCTCCTGTAGGATGTTGATGGATTCCTGTCTCACATTGAGGTCTTTCAATCCATTTAGAGTTTATCTTTGTGTATGGTGTAAGAAAATGGTTGAGTTTCATTCTTCTGTATATAGCTGTCCCATTTTCCCAGCACCACTTACTGAAGAAACTGTCTTTTTTCCATTAGATACTCTTTCCTGATTTGTTGAAGATTAGTTGACCATAGAGTTGAGGGTCCATATCTGGGCTCTCTATTCTGTTTCATTGGTCTATATGTCTGTTTTTGTGCCAGTACCATGGTGTCTTGGTGATTAAAGCTTTGTAATATAGCTTGAAATCAGGCCACGTGATGCCCCCACAGGTTTGTTTTTCTTTTTCAACATTTCCTTGGTGCTTCGGGGTCTTTTCTGATTCCATACACATTTTAGGATTGTTTGTTCCAGCAGTTTGAAAAATGCCATTGGTATTTTGATTGGGATGGCATTGAAGGTATAGATTGCTCTGGGTAGCATAGATATTTTAACAATGTTTATTTTCCAGTCCATGAGCATGGAATGTTTTTCCATCTTTTTGTGTCTTCTTCAATTTCTTTCATGTGTGTTCTGTAGTTTCTAGAGTATAGATCATTTACCTCTTTGGTTAGGTTTATTTCAAGGTATCTTATGGCTTTTGGTACTATTGTAAATGGGATAGATTCCCTAATTTCTCTTTCTACAGTTATATTGTTAGTGTATAAGAAAGCAACTGATTTCTGTGCATTGATTTTGTATCCTGCCACATTGCTGAATTGCTGTATGAGTTCTAATAATTTGGAGGTGGAGTCCACGTAAAGTATCATGTCGTCTGTGAAGAGAGAGAGTTTGACTTCTTTGTCAATTTGGATACTTTTTATTTCTTTCTGTTATCTGATTGCTGATGCTAGGACTTCTAGTACTATGTTGAACAATAGTGGCAAGAGTGGGCAACCTTGTTGTGTTCCTGATCTTAAGGAAAACTCTCAGCTTTTCACCATTGAGAATGATATTCACTGTGGGCTTTTCATAGATAGTTTTTATGAAAAAATGGAATGTTCCCTCTATCCCTACACTCTGAGAAGTTTTAATCAGGAAAGTATGCTGTATTTTGTCAAATGCTTTTTCTGCATCTACTGAGAGGATCATATAGTTCTTGTCTCTTATTACTGTGTTCTATCACATTGATTGATTTGCGAATGTCGAACCACCCTTGCGTCCCAGGAATAAATCCCACCTGGTCTTGATAGATAATCCTTTTAATGTATTGTTGGATCCTATTAGCTAGGATCTTGTTGAGAATTTTGGCATCCATATTCATCAGGGATATTGGTCTGTAGTTCTCCTTTTTGATGGGGTCTTTGCCTGGTTTTGGGATCATGGTAATGCTGGCCTCATATAAGTAGTTTGGAAATTTTTCTTCTGCTTCTATTTTTTAAATCAGCTGCAGTAGAATAGGTATTATTTCTTCTTTGAATGTTTGGTAGAATTCCCCAGGGAATCCATCAAGCCCTGGACTCTTGTTTTTGGGGAGGTTTTTGATCACTGCTTCAATTTCATTACTGGTTATTGGTCTATTCAGGGGTCAGTTTCTTCCTGTTTCAGTCTTGATAGTTTATAGGTTTCCAGGAAGGCATCCATTTCTTCTAGGTTGCTTAATTTATGGGTGTATTGTTGTTGATAATAATTTCTAATAATTGTTTCTATTTCCCTGGTGTTAGTCATGATCTCTCCCTTTCATTCATAATTTTATTAAATTGGGTCCTTTATCTTCTCTTTTGGATAATTCTGGCTAGCAGTTTATCAATCTTTTTAATTCTTTCAAAGAACCAGCTTCTAGTTTTGTTGATCTGTTCTACTGTATTTCTGGTTTCTAATTCATTGATCTCTGCTTTAATCCTAATTATTTGTCTTCTTCTGCTTGGCTTAGTCTTTATTTGTTGTTCTTTCTCCAATTCTTTAAGGTGTAAAGTTAGTTTGTGTATTTGGGATTTTTCTACTTTTTTTTGAGTGAGGCTTGGATGGCTATGTTAGGACCGCCTTTGCAGTATCCCATAGGTTTTGGACTGATGTGTTTTCGTTCTCATTCATTTCCATGAATTGTTTAAGTTCTTCTCTGATTTCCTGGTTGACCCAAAATTCTTGAGCAGAGTGGTCTTTAGCTTAGATGATCTGTCTGTTGCTGAGAGTGGAGTGTTGAGGTCTCCTTCTATTAACATATTATTATCAATATGTTTCTTTATTTTGGTTAACAGTTGGCTTATGTAGTTGGCCATGTTGAGGGCATAGATATTTACAATTATTAGATCCTCTTGTTGGATAGACCCTTTCAGAATGATATAGTGTCCTTCTGTATCTCTTACTACAGTTTTTAGCTTGAAATCTAATTTGTCTGATACAAAAATTGCTACCCCAGCTTTCTTTTGAGGTCCATTGGCATGAAAAATGGTTCTCCTTCCCCTCCCTTTCAGTCTGAATGTCTCTTTAGGTTCAAAATGTGTCTCTTGTAGACAACATATGGATGGGTCCTGTCTTTTTATCCAATCTGCAACCCTGTGCCATTTTATGCGCGCATTTAGGCCATTCACTTTGGGAGTGATTATTGAAAGATATGATTTTATTGTCATCATGCTGCCTGTGAAGTCTTTGTTTATATAGATTGTCTCTGTAAATTTCTGTTCTATATCTCTGTTGGGGTTTTTGTCCTTTTATAGAACCCCCCTTAATATTTCTTGCAGGGCCAGCTTGGTGGTCATATATGCTTTCAGTTTCTGCTGATCTTAACAGCTCCTTGTCTCTCCATCCATTCTGAATGACAGCTTTGCCAGATAAAGTATTCCTGGCTGCATGTTCTTCTCATTTAGTACCCTGTACATTTTTTTGCCAGCCCTTTCTGGCTTGCCAGGTCTCCTTGGACAGGTCTGATGTTATTCTGATGTTCCTCCCTCTGTACATAAGAAATCTCTTCCCCCCTTGTCGCTTTCAAGATTGTCTCCTTGGATCTAAGATTTGAGAATTGTATTATATGTTGTGGCATTAGTCTGTTCTCATTGATCTTGGGAGGTGTCCTCTCTGCCTCTAGGACACGAATGCTTGTTTCATTCCCCAGATTAGGGAAGTTCTCAGCTACAATTTGCTCAAATATATCTTCTAGACTTCTCTCTTTCTCTCTCTCCACCCTCTCAGGGATCCCAATGATTCTGATTTTGGAATGTTTCATTGGGTCATTAATCTCCTCAGTTTGATCCCTTGGGCTTTAATCTGTTTTCCCCATGCCTCCTCGGTTTCCTTCTTTTCTATCATCTTATCTTCTAGCTCACTAATTCGATCATCTGCCTCGTTTACCTTCACAGTTAGAGTATCCAATTTAGACTGCATTTTGTTCATAGCATTTTTAAGTTTGGCCTGATTAGATCTCATTTCTGCCCTTAGAGATTCTATATTGTCATTAATATTTTTCTCAAGCCTAGATATGGACTTCATAATTTTTACTCTGAAGTCTATTTTGGACATCTTGGTTATATCCATTAGGTCTGTGGCAGAGGCCAGAGTTTTTTATTCTTTTCTTTGTTGGGGGTTCCTCCTCTTAGTCATTCTGTTGAGGGGTGGTTGAGGGAATGTACAGAGTCTAAAGTATTAACCATAACCCAAGCAAGATGCACCTGTTTGATAGGGACCTTAGGGTTGTTGTCCTCTTGTTCTTCCAGCCTGTCTTCTGGCAGAGGGGCCTGCTGCGCTGTTACTCAGGCAACCCTGTTTGGGCAGAGTTGCCCTGCCCCTTGTAGGGGGGGATTGGCTCAGTTAAAACCAGTTTTGGGGGGCTTTCATTCTCTGGTTGCTTTCCCTGGTGGCTTTCTGCATCTCTTCTGAGAGTCAGAGCAGAAGGGACCACATCCAAATCTCTATCTCAGAACAGAGAGATTGCAGTCTGCTCTTCACTGAGCTCTTCAGGCCACATTCTCTCTGTTTCTGTCTGTGCTGCTAAAAACTGCAGTCTCCTGGGTTGTGCGCCCTGCAACAGCACTCCCAGCTGTCACTCCCAGGGCCAAGCACATCTCTGCCCTTTGTGCTTCTAAAACCACCAGCCACCCCCGGTTCACACACATGCACCCATATCTCCAGATTTCCGTCTGGGGGTCTGCCCTAAAGTCCTCTCCTCAGCACTACAGGTCTGTGAGTCTGTCCCTGGTCCCCAGCACAGGAGGCTTTTGTGCTTGTTGTTATCTCACCTTCCCAGGGCAAGTTTATGGAGGCTCCTTCCCCCTTCTGTTTATCTTCTGATATCATGGCTCCCTGCTTCACACTTTGAGACCAACTGCCAGAGATATTCTGTTTGTAGAGATCCAGATATATCTTCTTACATCTCAGGCTGATTTCGTGGGTGTTCAGAATGGTTTGGTAGATATCCAGCTTAATTTAGGGGACTGGTTGAAATAGGGTCCCCTACTCCTCCATTATCTTTCTTGTTAAGTTTTTATTTAAATTTCAGTTAATTAACATACAGTGTAATATTATTTTCAGGTTTAAAATTTAGTGATTCAACACTTCCATACAAGACATGGTGCTCATCACAAGTGCACTCCTTAATCCCCATAACCTATTTAACCCAACCCCCACCCACCTCCCCTCTGGTAACCATCTGTTTATTCTCTATAGTTAAGATTCTGGTTTGACTCTTTCTCTCTTTTCCCTATGACCATTTGTTTTGTTTCTTAAATTCCGCATATGAGTGAAATCATATGGTATTTGTCTTTCTTTGACTGATTTATTTTACTTAGCATACTTTCTAGCTCCATCCATATCTTTGCAAATGGCAAGATTTCATTCTTTTTTATGGACGAGTAATATTCCATTCTTCTTTTCTTTTTACTATGTTCAATTAGCCAACATATAATACATCATTATTTTTTGATGTAGTGTCCAATGATTCATTAGTTGCATATAACGCCTGGTGTTACTTCTTTATCCATTCATCAGTCAAAGGACATTTGGGCTGTTTCCAAAATTTGCCTATTGTTGACAGTGCTGCTATAAACAATGAGGTGCATGTATACTTTTGGATGGGTATTTTTGTATCGTTTAGGTAAGTACCTAATAGTGCAAGTTCTGGATCGTAGGGTATTTCTATTTTTAATTTTTTGAGGAACCTTCATACTGTTTTCCAGAGTGGCTGCACCAGTTTGCATTCCCACCCACAGTGCAAGAGTGTTCCCCTTTCTCCACATTCTCAGCAACACCTGTTGTTTCTAATGTTGTTGATTTTAGACATTTTGACATGTGTGGTGTGATATCTCATTGTAGTTTTGATTTGTATTTCCCTGATGATGAATGAACAGAATACAGTTAGATCATGCTTTTTTATCCACCCTACCAGTCTCTGTTTTTCACTTGGTGTACTTAAATGATTTACTTTAATGTTATCATTGTTATGTTAGGCTTATGTCTGTCAGTTTTTTCTTTGTTTTCTCTTTTTCTTTTCTTACTCTCTTATGAGTTACTTCAACATTTTTAAAGATTCCATAGTCACTTACTTATAATATTTTTAGTGTTTTGCTTTGTCTAGTTTTCTTAATGATTGTTCTGAGTATTAAAATATATATGACTTATCACGGTATGCTAGAGTCAAGTTGTTACCACTTTGAGTAAAATGTGGAAAACCTTATTTCCCTTGAGCTCATTTTACCCTACCCATTTTAAATATAATTATTTTGATTATAAGGTGGCATTATAAATAATGTTTTAATCATAACAAATTATTTAGGAAACTTATGAGGGCAAGTATAATCGCTTGTACTTCCCCATATTTTTACTCTTTCCATTGTTCTTTCTTCCTTCTTTTGGTTCCAGGATTCCTTCTTTTTATAATTTCTTTTTTTGTTTGTTTGTTTAAAGAATTTCTTTTAGCATTTCTTTTTTTTTATTCTTATGTTAATCCCCATACATTACATCATTAGTTTTAGATGAAGTGTTCGATGATTCATTGTTTGTGCATAACACCCAGTGCTCCATGCAGAATGTGCCCTCCTCAATACCCACCACCAGGCTAACCCATCCTCCCACCCCCCTCCCCTCTAGAACCCTCAGTTTGTTTTTCAGAGTCCATCGTCTCTCATGGTTCGCCTACCCCACCGATTTCCCCCCTTCATTCTTCCCCTCCCGCTACCTTCTTCTTCTTCTTTTTTTTCTTAACATATATTGCATTATTTGTTTCAGAGGTACAGATCTGAGATTCAACAGTCTTGCACAATTCACAGCGCTTACCAGAGCACATACCCTCCCCAGTGTCTATCACCCAGTCACCCCATCCCTCCCACCCTACCCCCTACTCCAGCAATGCTCAGTTTGTTTATTGCAATTAAGAATTCCTCATATCAGTGAGATCATATGATACATGTCTTTCTCTGTTTGACTTATTTCACTCAACATAATACCCTCCAGTTCCATCCTCGTCGTTGCAAATGGCAAGATCTCATTCCTTTTGATGGCTGCATAATATCCCATTGTATATATATACCACTTCTTCTTTATCCATTCATCTGTCGATGGACATCTTGGCTCTTTCCACAGTTTGGCTATTGTGGCCATTGCTGCTATAAACATCAGGGTGCACGTACCCCTTCGAATCCCTACTTTTGTATCTTTGGGGTAAATACCCAGTAGTGCAATTGCTGGATCATATGGTAGCTCTATTTTCAACTTTTTGAGGAACCTCCATACAGTTTTCCAGAGTGGCTGCACCAGCTTGCATTCCCACCAACAGTGTAGGAGGGTTCCCCTTTCTACGCATCCCCGCCAACATCTGTCGTTTCCTGACTTGTTAATTTTAGCCATTCTGACTGGTGTGAGGTGGGATCTCATTGAGGTTTTGATTTGGATTTCCCTGATGCTGAGCGATATTGAGCATTTTTTCATGCGTCTGTTGGCCATTTGGATGTCTTCTTTGGAAAAATGTCTGTTCATGTCTTCTGCCCACTTCTTGATTGGATTCTTTGTTCTTTGGGTGTTGAGTTTGATGAGTTCTTTATAGATTTTGGATACTAGCCCTTTATCTGATATGTCATTTGCAAATATCTTCTCCCATTCTGTCAGTTGTCTTTTGGTTTGGTTGACTGTTTCCTTTGCTTTGCAAAAGCTTTTTATCTTGATGAAGTCCCAATAGTTCATTTTTGCCCTGGCTTCCCTTGCCTTTGGCGATGTTTCTAGGAAGAAGTTGCTTCGGCTGAGGTCAAAGAGGTTGCTGCCTGTGTTCTCCTTTAGGATGTTGATGGACTCTTGTCTCAAATTGAGGTCTTTCAACCATTTGGAGTCTATTTTTGTGTGTGGTGTAAGGAAATGGTCCAGTTTCATTCTTCTGCATGTGGCTATCCAATTTTCCCAAAACCATTTGTTGAAGAGACTGTCTTTGTTCCATTGGACATTCTTTCCTGCTTTGTCAAAGATGAGTTGACCATAGAGTTGAGGGTCCATTTCTGGGCCCTCTATTCTGTTCCATTGATCTATGTGTCTGTTTTTGTGCCAGTACCATGCTGTCTTGATGATGACAGCTTTGTAATAGAGCTGGAAATCCGGAATTGTGATGCCGCCGGCTTTGCTTTTCTTGTTCAACATTCCTCTGGCTATTCGGGGTCTTTTCTGGTTCCATACAAATTTTAGGATTATTTGTTCCATTTCTTTGAAAAAAGTGGATGGTATTTTGATGGGGATTGCATTGAATGTGTAGATTGCTCTAGGTAGCATTGACATCTTCACAATATTTGTTCTTCCAATCCATGAGCATGGAACATTTTTCCATTTCTTTGTGTCTTCCTCAATTTCTTTCATGAGTATTTTATAGTTTTCTGAGTACAGATCCTTTGCCTCTTTGGTTAGATTTATTCCTAGGTATCTTATGGTTTTGGGTGCAATTGTAAATGGGATCCACTCCTTAATTTCTCTTTCTTCTGTCTTGTTGTTGGTGTATAGGAATGCCACTGACTTCTGTGCATTGATTTTATATCCTGCCACTTTACTGAATTCCTGTATGAGTTCTAGCAGTTTTGGGGTGGAGTCTTTGGGGTTTTCCACATAAAGTATCATATCATCTGCAAAGAGTGAGAGTTTGGCTTCTTCTTTGCCAATTTGGATGCCTTTGATTTCTTTTTGTTGTCTGACTGCTGTGGCTAGGACTTCCAATACTATGTTGAATAGCAGTGGTGATAGTGGTCATCCCTGCCTCGTTCCTGACCTTAGGGGGAAAGCTCTCAGTTTTTCCCCATTGAGAATGATATTCACTGTCGGTTTTTCATAGATGGCTTTTATGATATTGAGGTATGTACCCTCTATCCCTATACTCTGAAGAGTTTTGATCAAGAAAGGATGCTGTACTTTGTCAAAAGCTTTTTCTGCATCTATTGAGAGGATCATATGATTCTAGTTCTTTCTTTTGTTAATGTATTGTATCACATTGCTTGATTTGCGGATATTGAACCAAACTTGCAGCCCAGGGATAAATCCCACTTGCCCGTGGTGAATAATTCTTTTCATTTACTGTTGGATCCTATTGGCTAGTATTTTGGTGAGAATTTTTGCATCCATGTTCATCAGGGATATTGGTCTGTAATTCTCCTTTTTGATGGGGTCTTTGTCTGGTTTGGGGATCAAGGTAATGCTGGCCTCATAAAATGAGTTTGGAAGTTTTCCTTCCATTTCTATTTTTTGGAACAGTTTCAGAAGAATAGGTATTAATTCTTCTTTAAATGTTTGGTAGAATTCCCCTGAGAAGCCATCTGGCCCTGGGCTTTAGTTTTTTGGGAGATTTTTGATGACTGCTTCAATTTCCTTAGTGGTTATAGGTCTGTTCAGGTTTTCTATTTCATCCTGGTTCAGTTTTGGTAGTTGATACATCTCTAGGAATGCATCCATCTCTTCCAGGTTATCTAATTTGCTGGCATAGAGTTGCTCATAATATGTTCTTATAATTGTTTGTATTTCTTTGGTGTTGGTTGTGATATCTCCTCTTTCATTCATGATTTTGTTGATTTGGGTCATTTCTCTTCTCTTTTTTAAGTCTGGCCAGGGGTTTATCAACCTTGTTAATTCTTTCAAAGAACCAGCTCCTAGTTTCGTTGATCTGTTCTACTGTTCTTTTAGTTTCTATTTCATTGATTTCTGCTCTGATCTTCATTATTTCTCTTCTCCTGCTGGGTTTAGGCTTTATTTGCTGTTCTTTCTCCAGCTCCTTTAGGTGTAGGGTTAGGTTGTGTACTTGAGACCTTTCTTGTTTCTTGAGAAAGGCTTGTATTGCTATATACTTTCCTCTTAGGACTGCCTTTGCTGCATCCCAAATATTTTGAATAGTTGTGTTTTCATTTTCATTGGTTTCCATGTATTTTTTTAATTCTTCTTTAATTTCCTGGATGACCCATTCATTCTTCAGTAGGATGCTCTTTAGCCTCCATGTATTTGAGTTCTTTCCGACTTTCCTCTTGTAATGAGTTCTAGTTTCAAAGCATTGTGGTCTGAAAATAGGCAGGGAATGATCCCAATCTTTTGGTACCAGTTGAGACCTGATTTATGACCTAGGATGGGATCTATTCTGGAGAATGTTCCATGGGCACTAGAGAAGAATGTGTATTCCGTTGCTTTGGGGTGGAATGTTCTGAATATGTCTGTGAAGTCCATTTGGTCCAGTGTGTCATTTAAACTCTTTATTTCCTTGTTGATCTTTTGCTTAGATGATCTGTCCATTTCAGTGAGGGGGGTGTTAAAGTCCCCCACTATTATTGTATTGTTGTCGATGTGTTTCTTTGCTTTTGTTATTACTTGCCTTATATAATTGGCTGCTCCCATGTTAGGGGCATAGATATTTACAATTGTTAGATCTTCTTGTTGGATAGATCCTTTAAGTAGGATATAATGTCCTTCCTCATCTCTTATTACAGTCTTTGGTTTAAAATCTAATTTGCCTGATATAAGGATTGCCACCCCAGCTTTATTTTGGTGTCCATTAGCATGGTAAATGGTTTTCCACCCCCTCACTTTCAATCTGGGGGTGTCTTTGGTTCTAAAATGAGTCTCTTGCAGACAGCATATCGATGGGTCTTGTTTTTTAATCCAGTCTGATAGCCTGTATCTTTTGATTGGGGCATTTAGTCCATTTACATTCAGGGTAACTATTGAAAGATAAGAATTTAGTGCCATTGTATTGCCTCTAAGGTGACTGTTACTGTATATTGTCTGTGTTCCTTTCTGGTCCATGTTGCTTTTAGGCTCTCTCTTTCCTTAGAGGACCCCTTTCAATATTTCTTGTAGGGCTGGTTTTGTGTTTGCAAATTCCTTTAGTTTTTGTTTGTCCTGGAAGCTTTTTATCTCTCCTTCAATTTTCAATGACAGCCTAGCTGGATAGAGTATTCTTGGCTGCATATTTTTCTCATTTAGTGATCTGAATATATCCTGCCAGTCCTTTCTGGCCTGCCAGGTCTCTGTGGATAGGTCTGTTGCCAGTCTAATGTTTCTACCATTGTAGGTTACATCTCTCTTCTCCCGAGCTGCTTTCAGGATTTTCTCTTTGTCTATGAGACTCGTAAGTTTTACTATTAGATGTCGGGGTGTTGACCTATTTTTATTGATTTTGAGAGGGGTTCTCTGTGCTTCCTGGATTTTGATGCCTGTTTCCTTCCCCAAATTAGGGAAGTTGTCTGCTATAATTTGCTCCATTATACCTTCTGCCCCTCTCTCTCTTTCTTCTTCTTCTGGGATCCCAATTATTCTAATGTTGTTTCGTCTTATGGTATCGCTTATCTCTCGAATTCTGCCCTCGTGATCCAGTAGTTGTTTATCTCTCTTTTTCTCAGCTTCTTTATTTTCCATCATTTCATCTTCTATATTACTGATTCTCTCTTCTGCCTCATTTATTCTAGCAGTTAGCGCCCCCATTTTTGATTGCACCTCATTAATAGCCTTTTTGATTTCTACTTGGTTGGATTTTAGTTCTTTTACTTCTCCAGAAAGCGTTTCTCTAATAACTTCCATGCTTTTTTCAAGCCCAGCTAGTATCTTTAAAGTGATGATTCTGAACTCTAGATCTGACATTGTACTAATGTCCATATTGAGTAGGTCCCTGGCAGTCGGTACTACCTCTTGTTCTTTTTGTTGAGGTGATTTTTTTCCGTCTTGTCATTTTTTGCAAAGGAGAATAGATTAATGAGAGAACAAAATGCTAGCAGAGTAACAATGTCCCCAGAAAATGTACTCTAAACAAATCAGAAAAGACCTGAAGCAGTGGGAAAAGAAAGGGAAAGAGAGAAAAAAGAAAAAGAAAAAAAAGAAAAAGAAAAAAAGATAAAAACAAAAACAAACAAAACAAAACAGCAATAATAAAAAACCAGAATGTGATCAAATATGATCAGGCTGGTATATAGATCAGTGCCACACACTAGATTTGGGGTGTGTTTTGGTCTTTTAGAAGAACATGCCTCCCAAAATTTTAAAGAAAGGAAAACTTATATATGTACAAAAATAAGGGTTGATATGATGAAGGGATGGTATATGACTGTAAAGATGGAAATTATAAAAAATTTTATAAAAAGAATTGATAAGACGTTGTTTGAAAAAAGAAAGAAGAGGATTTAAAAAAAGAAAAAAAAAGGGAGAGAATGTGATCAGGCAGGGGAATAGAAAACACCATATACTAGAGATTTAGGGTATATTTTAATCTGTTAGAAGAAAGTATCTCAAAATTTTAAAGAGAGAACAACTTATATATATAAACCAAAAATACAGGTAACTACTATGAAGGGATAGAATATGACTCTAAAAATGAAAAATAAAAATGTTTTTTTTAAAAAAAAGGGATTGATAAGATGTTGGTTGAAAAGGGGAAAATGAAAAATTCAAAAAGAAATAAAAAGACAAAAAGACAGCTAAAAAAAAATTAACTTTAAAAGACTAAAGAATCATGGTAAAAAAGCCGTGAATTCTATGTGCAGTAGTCCCCTAGCGCTGGAGTTCTGCCGTTCTCATTGATCGGTAAACTTGGTCTTGGCGGGCTGTTCTCGCTGATCTTCTGGGGAGGGGCCTGTTGCCGTGGTTTCCAAATGTCTCTGCCGGAGGCGGAATAGCCCCGCCCTTGCCCCCTCCCGGCTAAGTGATCTGCTCGGGTTTGCTCTCCGGGGCTTTTGTTCCCTGCGAGCTTTCCGTACAGCTTTGGAGGCGGAGAGTGAAAATGGCGGCCTCCCAATCTCCGCCCCGGAGGAGCCAAGAACTCGGGGCCCCGCTCCTCAGTGAGCCCCCAGAGAAAAGCCGTCAGTCACTCCCGTCTCCCCGGTCTCCGGCCGCACTCCGTGCTCACCCGGCCTGTGACCGCGCACCTCTATCTCTGGCACCCGACCCCGGGTGGTGTCTCCCAACCCAGCAGATCCCTGCAGTGCATTCCCGCACGGCTCCTCCCGGGGGAGGAAGGGGAGTCTCCCCGGATCTGCCGCTTGTTGGGTCCCTGCTGGAGGACCAGTGGCCTGACTGTGCCGCAGACCACGGTTTATGGCAACACCGAGCTGAGAGCCCGCGCCTGGGCTCCGTCTCTGCAGCCGGCTTCCCGCTCCGTTACCTGGGAGCTCTGCCACACTCAGGCACCCCCGGTCTTTCTGTGACCCCGAGGGTCCTGAGACCACACTGTCCCGGAGGGTTCCACCCCCTGCTTAGCCACCAGAGTGACGTCCCTCAGCGGAGCAGACTTTTAAAAGTTTCGATTTTGTGCTCCGTGGTTCTATCACTTGCCAGAAGCGGCCGCCGGAGGCCCCTCCCCCGCCGTCTATCCTCCCGAATATCTCCTCGGATTCACTTCTCCGCACGTCCTACCTTCCAGAAAGTGGTCGCTTTTCTGATGAGAGAGTTGTTGCTCTTCTTTTCTTCAATCTCCTGTTGAGTTTGTAGGTGTTCAGAATGGTTTGATCCCTATCCAGCTGAATTCCTGAGAGGAGACGAAATCCTGGTCTCCTACTCCTCCGCCATCTTCCTCCGCCCCCCCTAGCATTTCTTTAGAGGTAAATGTGCTAGAATCAAGTTCTTTTAGTTTTCCTTCATCTGAGGATGTCTTTATTTCTTCTTCATTTCTGAAGCAATGTTTTCCTGGATACTGAATTCACAGTTGTCAGTTCTTGTACCTGAAAATTTTTGTGCCACTTTGTTTTGACTTTTATTGTTTCTGATAAGAAAGCTACTGTCATTCAATTATGTTCCTTTACAGGTATTGTATCTTTTCTGTTTGGTTGCTTTCACTTCTTTTTGTCTTTATTTTTCAGAAATTTGATTATGATATGTCTAGGCATAAATATCTTTGAGTTTATCCTATTTTGAGTTTGCTTAATTTCTTGAATCTGTAGGCCTATTGACCAAGTTTGTGTATTTTTTAGCAATTATTTCTCCAAATACTCTTTCAGCTCCATTCTTTCTCCTTTCCTTCCAAGACTCTGTTTATAAAAATGCTGGATACTTTGTTATTGTCCCAAAGTTATTGGAGGATCTGTTTATTATTTTTTAGCCTATTATTTTCTCTGCAGTTCAGATTGTATGTATTCTATTGTTCTGTTCTCAGGTTGATTGATTCTATTCTCTCTTGTGTCCACTACACTACTCAGCACATGCAGTGACTTTATTAAAAAAAAAATCAGTTACTGTATATTTTAGTTCTATAATTTACAACTGGATATTTTTAAACTTCTATTTCTTTGTTGATATTTTCTATTTTCTGATTTGTTTCAAGATAATTTCTAATTGCTTGTTGAAGCATTTTATGATGGCTGATTTAAAATGCTTGTCAAGTCATTTCAACATCTGATCCTCTAAGTGTTCTTATGAGTTGATTATCTTTTGTCATTCAAATTGTAATTTTTCTGCTTTTTATAATGGGTAATTTTTTCATGCATCCAGGACATTTTGATTATTTTATTAGGACACTGGGTCCTATGTATATCTTGTATTTTAGCAGGCAGTCATTCTGTTCAAGTATAGTATACAAATCCTGGCCTACTTTTGTGGGCTGTAGTCCAATAACATTCTAATTTTCTGAGCCTTTATAGTGGTATTCTGGTCTTTGGTTAATCTTATAGTTGTGGGGCTTCTACTGGTTCCTGATGATGCTGTTTGATAAGGTAGAAAGAGTATGCACACACTTTTGCTTGTAAATGTGGGAAAAGAGTCTCTTTCCTTTGAGAACAAAGCATACTTTCTAGGCTAGGCACATACTGTAGTGGCTACCTATTGACTTTGGGTAACAGAGAGCTTTTTCTGAGTTAGGGCCACTATTTTTGGTGTGATCTCCCTTGCAGATGACACCACACACACACTTACCACCCATATCTCTGGGTACATTAGAGAAGCCAGATCTGGGTGGAAAAAAGAATTTCCCTGGCTGAGGTTGATTTTTTTGCCATCATACCCTGTGCCTTTGCCCCTAGTCTTATGTCTCTAGGTGGGGGAAGGGAATTCAGGACCTGCAGGAAAGGAAAGCACTTTCTGGGTTGGCACTTTTGATGGGATCACCTCTGCTGTTACCCACAGTCTCTGGGTGCTCTTTGTGTGAAGGAGGAGTCTTCGTGTGTTTTGGGGAAGGAGAGGAGTATCTCAGATCTAGTAGGTAGAAAGAACACTCCTTTATTGTTAGCAGGAAGAATACTTTCTTGTTGTTGGCAGGGCTTCCAATTGATTTCTTTTTCCTGGTATAATAGGCAAGACTCCCTTTAGATACAGGGGAAGGATATGCTTACATGAACCACTTTCTATTACTAGGTTTGGGTGGAGTAGAGAAATGCCAGGCCTAGGTTGCCTTCTACTGTGTAGGAAATAGTAAGAAATTTTGTTGATGTATTTTCCTCCAGTACTGAGGTCCCTAACCAGTTCTCTTTCTTCTTTCTACCTTTTAGCATTCTCTTTTTATTGTCTTTTGAGTTGTTTCCAGGATTTATAGTTGTACTTAGTGGGAATGGAGAAACAGAATGAGGAAACAGAGGTCAAGTGAAGGAAAAAACATACACAAGGTTAAATTGGGGAATTGGAAGCAAGATCTCCTTTCTCTAAAGTATTCATATGCTCATCATCTGGAGACCCATCCACTTGTTAATCACTTTATTAAACAAATGTGTACTGACCAATATCTGCCAGTGTCCTGGATTTCTTTAGGCCTCACCAACTTGTGGTATTAAATATGGACACATGAAGGATATAGGAAAATTATAAATTTAACTTATTCTTGACCCCACATATCCTCTAAATATTTCCAGGGTTCTCATATATTTCACATGTATTTATATCCACACTTCCTCTTCACTACCTCTGTTATACCTAGTCTGGCAGCCTCCCCTATACAACACTCCTGGAGCCCTCATTATGCCAAAGCTATCAGGATGCCTGTGTCAAAGAAGAAGAAAGTACTTTTCTCTCACGTTCATTCTGCCTTATCAGAGATGTCCCTAATCAGCACTACTGAGCTCTTAATCATTCAGAGTTTGCAGCAAAAGAGCTCTTTCAAAAACTCTTCAAATCTGTCACCTTCTTCAGAATGTTTGATTTGAGGAGACCTTGACCTTGACCCTTGACCTCTGTCAGGACTGCTCACTAGTTTACCAGACATGCTACACCTGTCTGAATTCTAATTTAGATTCAAACTGAAAACTCTCTTATATGCCTTTCCCCCTTCTCCTCACACAGAATTGAGCAACCAGCACCTAAATGAAGACATCAGCTACCCTGGACCTCCTGTGAGTTCAAATTAGCTAGCACATTGCTTTGTATTTTGGTATCCCTTTAGTTCTTAATGGGAAAAATTTGCCCCCCAGGGAACATGTGACAATGCCTGGAGATATTTTAGTTGTCATATTGGGGGAGGGAATGATACTACTATCTAGTGAATAGAGAGCCAGAATGCTGCTAAACATCCTACAATACACAGGGCAACCTTCCCACCTCCTACCCACTCATATACAATGAAGAATTATATGGCCAAAAATGTCAATAGTGCTGAGGCTGAGAAACTATTTTGGAGTAGGGCCAGAGTCAAGACAGGCCTGACACCCACTCATCCATACTGTCTATAATCTTTGGACTATTCAGAAAAACTACAGTTGAGCTAACATTTCTGGGAATATATGTACAAATAGTTATAATAGCTAAAGACTACATAGCACTTTTTTTTTTTACCACATATTGTTATTACAATATTATTGACTATATTCTCCATACACAGTACTTTTTATATGTCAGGCACAAAATATTTATTGGGGGCCCACCATGTGGTAGGCACTATTCTAGGCCAGGGGTGGGCAAATATTTTCTGTAAAGAGCTAGATAGTACATATTTTAGACTTTTGGACTATACATAGATTATCTCATTTAATCCTCACATTAACTATATGAGGGAGTCCTTGTTATTAACTCCACTTTACATTTGAACAGAGAAGTTTCTAGAGGTACAATGTAGGATCCTGCCTGCCCTAACCTGGAAGTCAATCAATACTCATTCACTAGAGAGAGTCCTGTACTTGATGTTAATATTATGGAAAGGAATGAGAACCAACCCTTGCTCAAGGACATGTGAACAATAAGGGGCTGCCCACTGCAGTTAAAACATCATCTTAAGTCTCTACTAAAGTCTACCAGGCCCCCACATGATCTAGCCTCTGATGGCTGCAAGATACTGCCCTAATTTCCAGTACCATAACATGAAAGGTATAGAACTCATGGTCTCCTGCTCTAACATTTGAACACTGTATGTCCTTTCATCTGTTTGTATCAAGTGTTATCTGTCATGGCCTATAAATCTCCTTGGAGAAGGGACCTGAATATTAATTTGGTACAGAGCTTACACACAGCTAGCTCCCAATTACAGAGTTTTTGATAATAGCAGCAGCAATTCAGTGAATGGATACCAAGCAATGAGAGAATTAGGGAAAACATAGGAGGCAAGGAGATGGCTAGTAGAAGTGCAGTGGCTAGAATATGGTGGGGGCAATATCTGTAATGGCTTTTTGGACCTTTTCTTAGTCATGTGGAATTTTCTTCCATATATCCGGTTGGAGTTTCAATCTTCTTAGAAAGAGGAAAATGACCATAGGTAAGTTTCTTGGCATCACTGGTAATTAGGTAAGGGAGAAGAGAACAAATGAAGATAAAATGGAGTAAGAGAAAATAGAAGAGAAGAGAGGACATGAAGGAAAGAGAAGAAAGAGAGGAAAATATGAAAGAAAGGGAGGAGACAGAAGAGGAGAAGAAGGCATAAATAAAGAAGATGTGGTGTACACACACACACACACAATGGAATATTACTCAGCCATAAAAAAGAATGAAATCTTGCCATTTGCAACAGTGTGGATGGATCTAGAGACTATTATGCTAAGTGAAATAAGTCAGTCAGAGAAAGACAAATACCACATGATTTCACTCATATGTGGAATTTAAGAAACAAAAGAAATGAGCAAAGAAGAAAAAGAAACAAACCAAAAATTAGACTCTTAACTATAAAGAGTAAACAGATGGCTACCAGAGGGGAGGTGGGTGGGTGGATGGGTGAAATAGGTGATGAGGATTAAGGAGTGCACGGTGATGAGCACCAGGTGTTGTATGTAAGTGTTGAATAACTAAATTGTACATCTGAAACTAATATTACACTGAATGTTAACCGGAATTTAAATGAAAACGTAAAAAAAGACAAAGAATAAGGAAAAAGAAAACAGAAAAGTGAAGAAAAGGAGATGAGAAAGTGAGGATTAGCAGAGTTGATGAAAAGAAGAAGAAACAGAGGAGTGGCTAAATGGAAGAAAGAAAATATAAATCCAGTTCTTTGTAACTAAATGATCATCAGGTGCCTAGAAAAAATCCTAATTGTCATTAGTACTTTCAGATGTTTACAGCTCTGTGGAATAAGGTCCTTTTGAACATTACACAATTTCTTATGGAATAGAATTGGTCTTGGCAACATACTGTGCCAGGAAGAATGGCAGTGCATCTCCATGGCTTTTGTATGTATCATTGCCATTTCTTGCTGGAGCAAACACCCCTGGTCCAGGCAGGTAAACACCATGTCCTGAGCAGCTGCATTTTCCTGGAATAATTACAATAGTTTGACTTTCTGTCTCTCTGTTTTTTGTTTTGTTTTTTTTTTTTTAGTAAAAATCTAAATAAGTCACTCCTTCAAATGCATTCACTCTCTTCTTATTCTAAATTATTCAGAGCGGAATCTCTTTAGTGTTTTTAGTGTCTCCCATGTGTTTCATATGAGTCAGTTTTCTCTCAAGGAGGAAGTGTCTAGGATCCTGGTCCTGTGGAATAAATAAGTGACATTCTTACTGGATTCCAGTTTTAGTTCCAGTCTCCAAATCTTAATGAGTATGGACCACCAGTCTTTTGACTCATGAAACATTATTACTAGGAGAACATTAAAAAACTTCTTTTTCAATGCCAGCCTACTCATCACCCACCTATTTCACAGCAATGGGAATTGATTCATTTAGGCCTCCTGACTCCTGGGCCTATACCTTTTCCATGGCCCCATGTGCTATCACTAATGTCAATATGAACTATAAGGAAATAGAGAACTTTCTGAAACTGGCTTATCTGAGAGTTCAAATTCAGGGGTTCATTTCTCCCAAGAATCTAAGGGCCCAAATGACACTTGTGGCTAAAAACATCACCATATTTATATAAGTAAAATATACTTCATCTCCCTCACTTTGGTAATCTAGCCTTTTGAACATAATTTCAACTTGACCTGAGGTGTTTATGGTTGGGCCTTAAAATCTGAGATAGAGTACACAAACCCTTTAGAAATTACCTAATCCAATTTACTCATTTCAGATGGGAAAATAGGCCCAGGAAAGGGAAGAAATTTGCTCAAAGTCATACAGCTCAGTGGCTAGCTGTAGAGAGGAGCTGTATTGACTGGTTATTTAGCACCTATTATCCTTGGTTTCCTTAAGTGTAAAAGGGTGTGTTAATAGTACTAATCTTCCAGGGTTATTTTTATAGGTCAAGTGAAATGGCATGTTACCATGCTTTGCCTATAAAACATTTATATACTATACATTTTAGATGAGAGAATTGATGCCCAAGAAAACAGAGTAACTTGTTTACTGCACTATCAATGAGTATTTTGAGAAACAAATCCCACCTTTGTCATTTCTTCTGTGACCTTGATGAGGTCACCCCATTTTTTTGAACCTTAACTTCCTCAGTTATAAAATAAGATTAATAATGCCTACATTATAGGGTCAGTGCCCCATAAATGTTATATAAAAATTTTTTAAATTTAGCATATAATGTATTATTTGTTTCAGGGGTACAGGTCTGTGATTCATCAGTCTTACACAATTCACAGTGCTCATCATAGTACATACCCTCCCCAATGTCCATCACCCAGCCACCCTATCCCTCCCACCCCCCTCCACTCCAGCAACCTTCAGTTTGTTTCCTGAGATTAAGAGTCTCTTATCGTTTGTCTTTTTAATTAAACACCTTACTTTAAGATATTTATAGATTCACATCCAGTTTTAAGGAATAATAGAGATCTCATATTCCATTAACTTAGTTTTCCCTGTAGTAACATTTTACAAAACTATAGTACAATAGTACAGCCATTATATTGACATTAATACAGTTAAGATACAGAAGAGTTTTATTACCACAAGTATCATTCTTGTAGCCCTTTTATAGCTACCTTCCTCCCCCTAATCCCCACTCCCACGCCATCCCTAATACCTGGCAATCACCAATCAGTTCTCCATTTTCATAATTTTGTCATCTTAAGAATGTTATGTCAATGTAATCATTGTGTGTGACCTTTTGAGATCAGCCTTTTTTTCAGTCAGAATAATTCTCTGGAGATTCATGCAAGTCATTGCATGTATTACTAGTTTTTTTTTTTTTTTAAAGATTTATTTGACAGAGAGAGATAGCGAGAGAAGGAACACAAGCAGGGGGAGTGGGAGAGGGAGAAGCAGGCTTCCCGCAGTGCAGGGAGCCCGATGCGGGGCTCGATCCCAGGACCCTGGGATCATGACCTGAGCCGAAGGCAGACGCTTAACGACTGAGCCACCCAGGCGCCCCTGTATTACTAGTTTTTATTGCCAAGTAGTATCACTATGGATGTACCAGTTTGTCTAACCATTCACTTGTTGAAGGACATCTAGGTTTTTTCAAGTTTTTGTTTCTATAAATAAGGTTGCATGAACATTCATCTATAGTTTTGTGTGAACATAAGTTTTCATTTCTACAGAGTAAAGGCCTAGGAGTACAATTGCTAGATTATATAGTAACTGACTGTTTATTTTTATGAGAAACTGCTAAACTGTTTTCCAGAGCTCTGTAACTTTATATTCCTACCAGCAATATATGTTTGATCCAGTTTCTGCTTATTGTCACCAGAAGTTTTTATTGTCAATGGATTTTTATTTTAGCCATTCTAATACATTCTAAGAGGTATATATAGTGATGTCTCATGAGTTTAATTGGCATTTCCTTAATGGCTAGTGATGTTGAACATTTCAAGTATTTGCCATTTGTGTATCCTCTTCAGTAAAATGACTTTTGTGCATCTTTAAATATGATTGTTTTAGTGTTTTGTATTTTATTTTGACTGTTGAAATTCGAGACTTTTTTATATAGTCTAGATACTAGTTCTTTGTTGGTTATTGGTTTGCAAATATTTTCCTCTAGGCTGTAGCTTGTTTTTCTCCTCCTTAAAAGGACTTTCACAGATCAAAAGTTTATAATTTTGATGAGGTCCAATTTGTCAAGTTTTTCTTTTACGGATCCTGCTGTTGGTGTCAAGACTAAAAACTTTTTGCATAGCCCTAAATCCTGAAGATTTTCTCCCATTTTTTTCCCTAGAAGTTTCATATCTTTGTTTTTTTTTTTTTAAAGATTTTATTTATTTATTTGACAGAGACAGAGACAGCGAGAGCAGGAACACAAGCAGGGGGAGTGGGAGAGGGAGAAGCAGGCTTCCTGCTGAGCCGGGAGCCCGATGCGGGACTCGATCCCAGGACCCTGGGATCATGACCTGAGCCGAAGGCAGTCGCTTAACCAACTGAGCCACCCAGGCACCCTCATATCTTTGTTTTTTATATCTATGATATACTTGAAGTAATTTTTGTATAAGTTGTTAGATTTAGGTTCAGATTCTTTTATTGTATCTATGGATGTTCAGTTGCTTCAGCACTATTTGTGTAATTGTTATTTTTGCATCTTTTTAAACATTAGTTTGTCGTACTTATGTGAGTCTATTTCTATGTTCTATATTCTATTCCACTGCTCTGTGTGTCTATGCCTCCACCAATACCATACTGTAATGATTACTATAGCTGCATTATAGGTCTTAATATGAGTTAGAGTGACCCCAAACTTTATTCTTCTTTTTAAACATTGTTTTACCCATTCTAGGGCTTTTGTCTCTTCATACAAATTTTAGAATAAACTTGTCTATGTCTCCAAAAATCTTTGCTGGAATTTTCATACTAATTTAATGAAACCTGTAAGTCTTTCAGGGTAGAGAATTGACATCTTTACTATGTTGAGTCTTCCAATTCATGAACATGGTGTATCTCTCCATTTATTTAGGTCTACCTTGATTTCTTTCATCAGTGCTTTGTAGTTTGCAGCATACACATCCTGTACGTGTTTTGTTAAGTATAAATTTAACCCTATCATTTGCTTTGGAATGATTATAAATGGTGTTATGTTTCTAGTTTCAGTCTCCCCATGTCCATTGTCAGTATACAGAAATGTGATTGATTTTTGCATATTGGTCTTATATCATACAACTTTGCTAAATTCACTTACGTTCTAGGAAGATTTTTGTAAAATTCCTTGGTGTTTTCTACATAAAAATTATATTATCCACAAGTAGGTACAGTTTTATTTTTCTTTCCAATCTCTCTGCTTTTTATTAAATGTTATATATATTTTTTAAAACAACACATCCTTTTTGTTCATTGCAGTTTTTTTTCTAAATGCAATTGGGTTGTGTATAGTGATCTTACATCAGGAATCCCTGGAGAAGTCTCTCCTCAACTTTGACAATTTGTCTGAGTTTCCATGTATTTTCTGTGTGGAGAGTTATATATTCTGCAAATAATAAAGTTTTTTTTCTTCCTTTTCAATTCTTATTAGTTTTATTTATTTATTTTTGTCCTGTTTGGCAAGGACTTTCAGTACAATAAGAAAGTGGTAATAGTAGTTACCGGGGCGCCTGGGTGGCTCAGTCATTAAGCATCTGCCTTCGGCTCAGGTCATGATCCCAGGGTCCTGGGATCGAGCCCCACATCAGGCTCCCTGCTCAGCGGGAAGCCTGCTTCTCCCTCTCCCACTCCCCCTGCTTGTGTTCCCTCTCTCGCTGTGTCTCTCTCTGTCAAATAAATAAATAAAATCTTTAAAAAAAATAGTAGTTACCTTTGTCTTATCACTAAATTTAAATTTTAATGTTTCATTGTTGATATAATATTTGATAAAGATTTTTTCCCCCTAGATATCTTTTAACCAATTGAAGAACTTCCCTACTACTCTTTTTTTTTTTTTGGTAAGAGTTTTTAATCAGAAAGAGATTAAATTTCATCAAGTATATTTTCTACATAATGAGATAGTGATATGATTTCCTCCTTTAAACTGATAATGTGGTAAATTACAGTAATTTTTTAAATGCTAAAATCACTTGCATTTCTAGTATAACCCCAAGATGATTTTCTTTTAGTGAATTGTTAGATTTTGTTTGTTTTTATAAAAGTTATGTTTATAATTGAAAATGGCTATAATTTTCCTTTTAAAAAGTTGATTTCTGTATTTTTGTTTTTTGTTTTTGTTGTTTTGTGTTTTTATTCTCGAGTTTTCATTTAAATTCCAGTTAGTTAATGTACAGTGTAATATTTGTTTCATGTGTAGAATTTAGTGACTTATCACTTATGTACAACACCCAGTGGTCATCACTACAAGTGCCCTCTTCAACCTCTCACCCATTTAACACATCCCCCCGTCCACCTCCCCTCCAGTAACCCTCAGTTTGTTCTCTATACTTAAGGTCTCTTCCCTGGTTTGCCTCTACCCCCGCCATATGTTCATCTGTTTTGTTTCTCAAATTCCACATATGAATGAAATCATATGGTATTTGTCTCTCTGACTGACTGACTTTGCTTACCATAATACTCTCTAGTTCATCCATGTCATTGCAAATGGCAAGATTTCATTCTTTTATATGGCTGAGTAATATTCCATTAAATATATATAAATTTGTAGAGATATATAGCTAATTTGATATAATTATTAGATTATATCTATCAATTAAATATTAGAGAAATATATAATTTTATATAATTGAATATATATGTGTATATATACACATATATACACATGTATATGTATATATATACACACACACACACACACACAGATGCACCCCACATCTTCACCCATTCATCAGTTGATGGATGGACATTTGGGCTCTTCCTAAATTTGGCTATTGTTGATAATGCTGCTATAAACCTCAGGGTACATATATCCCTGTAAATCAGTATTTTTGTATCCTTTGGGAAAATACCTAGTAGTGCAATTGCTGGATCATAGGCTAGGTTCTATTCTGAACTTTTTGAATAACCTCTATGTTGTTTTCCACATTGGCTGCACCAGTTTGCATTCCCACCAAGAGTGTAGGAAGATTCCCCTTTCTCTGCATCCTAGCCAACACCTGTTGTTTCCTGTTTTGTTAATTTAAGCCAGTCTGACAGGTGTGAGGTGATATCTCATCGTAGTTTTGATTTGTATTTCCCTGATGTTGAGCCTCTTTTCATGTGTTGATTGGCCATCTGTGTACTTTGGAAAAATGTCTATTCATGTCTTCTGGCCATTCTTAATGGATAATTCTTTTTTGGGTGTTGAGTTTTATATATTCTTTATAGATTTTGAATACTAACCCTTTATCAGATATGTCATTTGCAAATATCTTCTCCCATTCCATAGGTTGCCTTTTAGTTTTGTTGATTGTTTCCTTCATTGTGCAGAAGCTTTTTATCTTGATGAAATCTCAATAGTTTATTTTTGCTTTTGTTTCCCTTGCTTCAGGAGACATATCTAGTAAGAAGTTGCTAAGGCCAATTTTAAGAGGTTCCTGCCTGTGTTCTCCTCTAGGATTTTGATGGTTTCTTTTCTCACATTTAGTTCTTTCATACATTTGGAATTTATTTTTGTGTATGGCATAAGAAAGTGGTCCAGTTTCATTCCTTTGTATGTTGCTGTCCAGGTTTCCCAACACCATTTGTTGGAGACTGTCTTTTATTCCATTGAATATTCTTTCCTGCTTTGTCAAAAATCCATTGACCATATAGTTGTGGGTTCATTTCTGGGTTTTCTATTTTGTTCCATTGATCAATGTGTCTGTTTTTCTGCCAGTACCACACTGTCTTGATGACTACAGCTTTGTAATATAGGCTGAAGTCTGGAACTGTGATGCCTCCAGCTTTCCTTTTCTTTTTCAAGATTACTTTGGCTATTTGGGGTCTTTGACTTCTGTATTTTTGTATAATAGTTATAGACTCATAAAATGCATTGCAGAATATGCTGTCTTTCTTCTGATTTTTGTTAGTATAAAATTGGCATGATCTATTCTTTAAATGATTGATAGAATTTGCCTGTAAAACAATTTGAACCTGATATTTTCTTAGTAGGAAAACTTTTTAACTGCTCATTGCATTTGTTTAATTGTCATAGAAGAATTAAAATATTTATTTAGTCTGTTTTGATCCATATATTTTTCTAAGAATTTGTCCACTTTACTTATGTTTTCAAAATTTTAGTATAAAATTATTCATAATTTTCTCTTATTATTTTAATGTCATCACTCTCTATAGTTATGGATTCTTTTTGATTCCCAATATTATTTATTTCTTTCTCTTTTATTCATATATAATTTCAGAGGCTTATCATTTTTAGCAGTTGTTGTGAAGAAACAAATTCTAATTTGTTTGACCCTCTCTATTGTACCTTCATTTTCTATTTCATTAATGTTCTTATATTTATTATTTCTCTCCTTTTTTCAATTTATTATTTTTATACTTAATATTTTAAATCTAATGCTAAAATCATTATTTTTTAGCCTTTACTAATTTCTAGTAGAAGCTTTTTTGGCTATAACTTCAACCTAAATACTGCTTTAGCTGCATTCCACATATTTTGATAAGTTTTTTCATTATTCTTCAATTAAATGTTTATAAATTCCATTTAATTTCTTCAATGATATTTATTTAATTAGAAGTGTGTTTCTACATTTTCAAATATAAATTAGGTTATTTTAAGTTATCCTTTTATTACTGATTTCTATGTTAGTTACCAATTTAATCATCAGAAAATATTGCCTAATTTGATATAATATATATATATTTTTTAAAGATTTTATTTATTTATTTGACAGAGAGAGAGATAGAGCAGGAACACAAGCAGGGGGAGTGGGAGAGGGAGAAGCAGGCTTCCCGCAGAGCAGGGAGCCCGATGTGGGACCCGATCCCAGGATCCTGGGATCATGACCTGAGCCGAAGGCAGATGCTTAACGACTGAGCCACCCAGGCACCCCTAATTTGATATATATTGAACATGCTTATGGTCTAGTACATGTTCAGCTTTTGCTAATATTACACATATGCCTAAAAAGAATATATATTCTGCTAATCTTGGACTCAGTTTTCCATATATGTACAGTAGATCAAGCCAGTTAATTGTGTTGATCAAAACTTCTGTATCCTGGGAGGAGGAGCAAGATGGCAGAGGAGTAAGAGACCTAAATTTTGTCTGATCCCAGGAATTCAGCTAGATAGGTATCAAACCATTCTGAACACCTACAAACACAACAGGAGATTGAAGAAAAGAATAGCAGCAACTCTCTGAACAGAAAAGTCACCACTTTCTGGAAGGTAGGATGTGTGGAGAAGTAAATCTGAGGTGATATTTGGGGAGACAGACCACGAGGGGAGGGAGCCTCCTCATCCAGCTACCAGCAAGTGATAGAGCAGTGGAGCACAAAATCAGAACTTTTAGAAGTTGGCTCTGCTGAGGGACATCGCTCCAGTGGCTAAGCGGGGTGGGACTGGGACTGGGATCTTGCTGGGACAGTGTGGTCTCAGGACCCCCAGGGTCACAGAAAGACAAGGGGTGCCTGAGTGCAACAGAGCTCCCAGGTATTGGAGTGGGGAAGCTGGCTGCAAAGATGGAGCCGAGGAGTGGGCTCTCAGATCAAGGATGCCAAAACCATGATCCAGAGCACAGTCTGGCTACTGCTCTTCCAGCAGGGACCCAACAAGCTGCAAATCTGGGGAGACTCCCCTTCCTCCCCTGGGAGGAGCAGTGCAGGAGCACACCACAGGAATCTGCTGGGTTTGGAGACTCCAAACAGGGTCATGTGCCAGAGATAGAAATGCTCGGTCACAGGCTGGGTGAGCATGGAGTATGGCCAGAGACCGAGGAGACAGGAGTGATTGACTGTTTTTCTCTGGGCACTCACTGAGGAGTGGGGCCCCGAGTTCTCAGCTTCTCTGGGGCAGAGATTTGGAGGCTGCCATTTTCCTTCTCATCCTCCAAAGCTGTACAGAAAGCTTTCAGGGAACAAAACCTACCAAGAGCAAAACCTGAGCAGGTTTCTTAGCCCGGCCACTGGCAAGGGTGGGGCAATTTTGCCTAGGGCAAAGACATTTGAGAATCATGGCAACAGGCCCCTCCCCCAGAAGATCAACAAGAACATCCAGCCAAGACCAAGTTTACTGATCAATGAGAGCAGCAGAACTCCAGCACTAGGGGAATACAGCACATAGAATTCATAGCCTTTTCCCCCCATGATTCTTTAGTCTTTCAAAGTTAATTTTTTTTAAATTTTCTTTTATCTTTTTCTATTTTTTTGGAATTTTTCTTTTTCCCTTTTTAAACCAACATCTTATCAGTACCTTTTTTAAAAATCTTTTTTATTTTTCATTTTAGAGTCATATTCTATCCCTTCATTGTAGTTAACCTTATTTTTGGTGTATATATATAAGTTCTCTCTTTAAAATTTTGGGATACCATTTCTTCCAACAGACCAAAATATGCCCTAAATCTCTAGTGTATGGCTTTGTTCTAGTCTCCTGCCTGATCACATTCTCTCTCTTTTTAAAAAAATTTTCTCTTCTTCCTTTTTTCAACCAACTTTTTATCTTAAATTCCTTTTATAAAATTTTTATAATTTTCATTTTACAGTCATATTCCATCCCTTCATCATATTTACCCTGATTTTTGTACATATATAAGTTTATCTTTCTTTAAAATTTTGGGAGGCAGTTTCTTCTAACAGACCAAAATATGCCCAAAATCTAGTGTGTGGCACAGATCTATGCACCAGCCTGATCATATTTGATCATATTGTTTTTTTTTTTTTCTTCTTCCTTTCCTTTTCTTTTCCCCCCACTTTGGGTCTATTCTGATTTGTTTAGTGTATATTTTTCTGGGGTCATTGTTACTCTTTTGGCATTTTGTTCTCTCATTCATCTATTCTCCCGTGGACAAAATGAAAAGATGGAAAAACTCACCTCAAAAAAAAGAACAAGAGGGAGTACCGACTGCCAGGGACCTAATCAATACAGACATTAGTAAGATGTTAGAACTAGAATTCAGAATGATGATTATAAAGATACTAGCTGGGCTTAAAATAAGCATGGAAGATACTAGAGAAATGCTTTTTGGAGAAATAAAAGAACTAAAATCTAACCAAGTCGAAATCAAAAAGGCTATTAATGAGATGCAATAAAAAATGGAGTCTCTAAGTGCTAGGATAAATGAGGCAGAAGAGAGAATTAGTGATATAGAAGACCAAATGATGGAGAATAAAGAAGCTGAGAAAAAGAGAGATTAATAACTACTGGATCACAAGGGCAAAATTTGAGAGAGAAGTGATACCATAAGATGAAACAACATTAGAATAATTGGGATCCCAGAAGAAGAAGAAAGAAAGAGAGGGGCAGAAGGTATATTGGAACAAATTATAGCAGAGAACTTTCCTAATTTGAGGAAGAAAAAAGGCGTAAAAATGCAGGAAGCACAGAGAACCCCTATCAAAAACAATAAAAATAGGTCAACACCTCGACATCTAATAGTAAAACAAGTCTCAGAGACAAAGAGAAAATCCTGAAAGCAGCTTGGGACAAGAGGTCTGTAACCTACAATGGTAGAAACATTAGGTTGGCAGTAGACTGATCCACAGAGACCTGGCAGGCCAGAAAGGACTGGCATGATATATTCAGAGCACTAAATGAGAGAAATAAGTGGCCAAGAATACTATATGAGGTAGGCTGTCATTGAAAATAGAAGGAGAGATAAAAAGCTTCCAGGACAAACAAAAACTAAAAGAATTTGCAAACACCAAACCAGCCCTACAAGAAATTTGGAAGGGGTTCTCTAAGCAAAGAGAGAACCTAAAAGTAACAAGGACCAGAAAGGAATAGAGACAATATACAGTAACAGTCACCTTACAGGCAATACAATGGCACTAAATTCTTAGCTTTCAATAGTTTCCCTGAAGGTAAATGGGCTAAATGCCCCAATCAAAAGACACAGGGTATCAAATTGGATGTGCTGCCTGCAGGGGCTCATTTTAGACTGAAAAACACCTCCAGATTGAAAGTGAAGGAGAGGAAAACAATTTACCATGCTAGTGGACATCAAAAGAAAACTGGGGTGGCAATCCTTATATCAGACAAATTAGATTTTAAACCAAAGACTATAATAAGAGATGAGGAAGGACACTATAACCTACTTAAAGGGTCTATCCAACAAGAAGATCTAACAATTGTAAATATCTATGCCCCTAACATGGGAGCAGCCAGTTCTATAACTCAATTAATAACAAGATCAAAGAAACACGTTGACAACAATACAATAATAGTAGGGGATTGTAACACCCCCTTCACTGAAATGGACAGATCATCTAAGCAAAAGATCAACAAGGAAATAAAGGCTTTAAATGACACACTGGACCAAATGGATTTCACAGATCTATTCAGAACATTCCATCCCAAAGCAACAAAATACACATTCTTCTCTAGTGCCCATGGAACATTCTCCAGAATAGATCCCATCCTAGGTCATAAATCAGGTCTCAACCGGTACCAAAAGATTGGGATCATTCCCTGCCTATTTTCAGACCACAATACTTTGAAACTAGAACTCAATCACAAGAGGAAAGTCAGAGACAGCTCAAATACATGGAGGCTAAAGAGCATCCTACTAAAGAATGAATGGGTAAACCAGGAAATTAAAGAAGAATTTTAAAAATCATGGACACAAATGAAAACACAGCTCTTCATAATCTTTGGGATGCAGCAAAGGTGGTCCTAAGAGGAAAGTTTATAGCAGTATAAGCCTTTCTCAAGAAACAAGAAAGGTGTCAAATACACAACCTAACCCTACAGCTAAAGGAGCTGGAGAAAGAACAGCAAATAAAGCCTAAACCCAGCAGTAGAAGAGAAATAATAAAAATCAGAGCAGAAATCAATGAAATAGAAACCAAAAGAACAGTAGAACAGATCAATGAAACTAGGAGCTGGTTCTTTGAAAGAATTAACAAGATTGATAAACCCCTGGCCAGACTTATCAAAAAGAAAGGAGAAAGGACCCAAATAAATAAAATCATGAATGAAAGAGGAGAGATCACAACCAACACCAAAGAAATACAAACAATTATAGGAACATATGAGCAACTATATGCCAGCAAATTAGATAATCTGGGAAAAAAATGGATGCATTCCTAGAGATGTATCAACTACCAAAACTGAACCAGGAAGAAATAGAAAAGCTGCACAGACCCATAACCATTAAGGAAATTGAAGCAGTCATCAAAAATCTCCCAACAAACAAGAGCCCAGGGCCAGAAGTCTTTCCAGGGAAATTCTGCCAAACATTTAAAGAAGAATTAATACCTATTCTTCTGAAACTGTTCCAAAAAGTAGAAATGGAAGGAAAATTTCCAAACTCATTTTATGAGGCCAGTATTACCTTGATCCCCAAATCAGACAAAACCCCATCAAAAAAATATAGACCAATATCCCTGATGAACATGGATGCAAAAATTCTCAACAAAATGCTAGCCAATAGGATCCAACAGCACATTAAAAGGATTATTCACCACGACCAAGTGGGATTTATTCCTGGGCTGCAAGGTTGGTTCAACATCCGCAAATCAAGCAATGTGATACAATACATTAATAAAAGAAAGAACAAGAACCACATGATCCTCTCAATAGATGCAGAAAAAACATTTGACAAAGTACAACATCCGTTCTTGATTAAAATTCTTCAGAGTCTAGGGATAGAGGGTACATACCTCAATATCATAAGAGCCATGTATGAAAAACCCACAGTGAATATCATTCTCAATGGGGAAAAACTAAGAGCTTTTCCCCTAAGGTCAGGAACATGGCAGGGATGTCCACTATCACCACTGCTATTCAACATAGTATTAGAAGTCCTAGCCACAGCAATCAGACAACAAAAAGAAATAAAGTCATCTGAATTGGCAGTGAAGAAGTGAATCTCTCTCTCTTTGAAGATGATATGCTACTTTACATTATGTGGAAAACCCGAAAGACTCCACCCCAATACTGCTAGAACTCATACAAGAATTCAGTAAAGTGGCAGGATATAAAATCAATGTGCAGAAATCAGTTGCATTTCTATACTCCAACAAGACAGAAGAGAAATTAAAGAGTCAATCCCATTTACAATTGCACTCAAAACCATAAGATACCTAGGAATAAATCTAACCAAAGAGGCAAAGAACCTGTACTCAGAGAACTATAGAATACTCGTGGAAGAAATTGAGGAAGACACAAAGAAATGGAAAAATATTCTATGCTCATGGATTGGAAGAACAAATATTGTGAAAATGTCAACACTATGTAGAGCAATCTACACATTTAATGCAATCCCTATCAAAATACCATTAACTTTTTTCAAAGAAATGGAACAAATAATCCTAAAATTTGTATGGAACCAGAAAAGACCCCGAATAGCCAGAGGAATGTTGAAAAAGAAAAGCAAAGCCAGTGGCATCACAATTCTGGACTTTCAGCTCTATTACAAAGCTGTCATCATCAAGACAGTATGGTACTGGCACAAAAACACACACATAGATCAATGGAACAGAATAGAGAGCCCAGAAATGGACCCTCAACTCTATGGTCAACTCATCTTTGACAAAGCAGGAAAGAATGTCCAATGGAAAAAAGTCTCTTCAACAAATGGTGCTGGGAAAATGGGACAACGACATGCAGAACAATGAAACTGGACCATTTCCTTACACCACACACAAAAATAGACTCAAAATGAATGAAAGACCTAAATGTGCGACAGGAATCTACCAAAATCCTTGAGAAGAACACAGGCAGCAAACTCTTTGACCTCAGCCACAGCAACTTCTTCTTAGAAACATTGCCAAAGGGCACCTGGGTGGCTCAGTCATTAAGCGTCTGCCTCCGGCTCAGGTCATGATTCCAGGTCCTGGGATCGAGCCCCGCATCGGCCTCCCTGCTCCGCGGGAAGCCTGCTTCTCCCTCTCTCACTCCCCCTGCTTGTGTTCCCTCTCTTGCTGTGTCTCTCTCTCTGTCAAATAAATAAATAAAATCTTAAAAAAAAAAAAAAGAACATTGCCAAAGGCAAGGAAAGCAAGGGCAGAAATGAACTATTGGGACTTCATCAAGATGAAAAGGTTTTTGCACAACAAAGGAAACATTCAATAAAACCAAAAGTCAAGCAACAGAATGCGAGAAGATATTTGCAAATGACATATCAGATAAAGGGCTAATATCCAAAATCTATGAAGACCTTATCAAACTCAACACCCAAAGAACAAATAATCCAATCAAGAAATGGGCAGAAGTTATGAACAGACATTTTTCCAAAGAAGACATCCAGATGGCCAGCAGACACATGAAAAAGTGCTCAACATCACTTGGCATCAGGGAAATCCAAATCAAAACCTCAATGAGATACCACCTCACACCAGTCAGAATGGCTAATATTATCAAGTCAGGAAAAGACAGATGTTCACCTGGATGTGGAGAAAGGGGAACCCTCCTACACTGTTGGTGGGAATGCAAGGTGGTGCAGCCACTCTGGAAAACAGTATGGAGTTTTCTCAAAAAGTTGAAAATAGAGCTACCCTATGACTCAGCAATTGCACTACTGGGTATTTACCCCAAAGATACAAATGTAGTGATCCAAAGGGGTACGTGCACCCCAATGTTTATAGCAGCAATGTCCAAAATAGCCAAACTATGGAAAGAGCCAAGATGTCCATTGACAGGTGAATGGATAAAGACGATGTTGTGTATATAGATGTATACACACACACACACACAGAATGGAATATTATGCAGCCATCAAAACCCACAAAATCTTGCCATTTGCAATGACGTGGATGGAACTAGAGGGTATTATGCTGAATGAAATAAGTCAATCAGAGAAAGAGAAGTATCATATGATCTCACTGATATGAGGAATTCTTAATCTCAGGAAACAAACTGAGGGTTGCTGGAGTGGTGAGGGGTGGGAGGGATGGGGTGGCTGGGTGATAGACATTGGGGAGGGTATGTGCTATGTTGAGCACTGTGAATTGTGTAAGACTGTTGAATCACAGACCCGTACCTATGTAACAAATAATACATTATATGTTAAAAAAAAAAAAAAAGAAGATAGTAGTAAGGGAAAAATGTAGAGGGGGAAATTGGAAGGGGAGATGAACCATGAGGGACTATGGACTCTGAGAAACAAACTGAGGGTTTTACAGGGGAGGGGGTTGGGGAGATTGGTTAGCCTGGTGATGGGTATTAAGGAGGGCATGTATTGAATGGAGCACTCGGTGTTATACACAAACAATGAATCATCAAACACTACATCAAAAACTAATGATGTAATGTATGGTGAGTAACATAACATAATAAAATTAAATTAAAAAAAAAAAAAAACCTCCTGTATCCTTACTCAGTTTTTGTGACTTTTACCTTTTAATTATTGGAAAATAAGTGCTGGTAGATTTTAAAATGTTCTTTTGTTTCAGTCATTTCTTTTATTTTGTATTTTGAACCTATGTTCAAACATCTGTAGAACTTTAGAATTTTTAATTTGGTAAATATAATCTTTCTTTAACATGTCATGACCCTCTATCTTGGATTAAGGAGTTCATTAGCTGTGATGAGCACCAGGTGTTGTATGGAAGCTTTGAATTACTAAATTTTACATCTTAAGCTATTACACTATATGAAAACTAACTGGAATTTAAATAAAACTTTAAAAATGTAAAAACATAAAAAATTAAAAAAAAATATATATAATTTATCTGATGTCAGACGAGTTATCTTTATTTTTTAATTTTTTTAAAGATTTTTTTTTTTTAATTCATGAGAGACAGAGAGAGAGAGAGAGGCAGAGGGAGAAGCAGGCTCCCAAGGAGCAGGGAGCCCGATGCGGGACCCGATCCCAGGACCCTGGGATCATGACCTGAGCCAAAGGCAGACGCTTAACCATCTGAGACACCCAGGCACCCTATCTTTATTTTTAATAGTATTTTTCTGGTATATATTTTCCCATCCTTTGCCTTTTTTAATTTAAATTCAAGTACCAAAATATAGCACATCATTAGTTTATGATATAATGTTCAATGATTCATTAGTTGAATATAACACCCAGTGCTCATCATATCACATGCCCTCTTTAATTCCTATCACCCAGTCCCCCATCCCCCCACCCAGCTCCCTTTCCACAACCCTCAGTTGTTTGACTTTTAATCTTTGTGTCCCTATATTTTAGGTGTTTCTTTTGTAAACATTATATAGCTGGATTTTTAAAAATATGAAATCTTAAAATTGCATTTTAACGGGAGTGCTTATTACATGTACATTCATTATGAATGTTACATTTTAAATTCATTTCTACCATTTTATTTTATGCCTTATACTTTTTTCTTTTTTTTCCCTTTTATTAATGCCTTTGTTTTAATGGTGGTATCCTCCCCTATCCTATATTCCTTTATTCTCTACTTGTTTGGAAATCATTCACTCCTTTTCTAATATTTTAGGGGTTTCCTTAGAAATTTGAACAAGCATATCTGAGCAAAAATAATAATAAAAGATTATCCCACTACCTGGAATATTTCAACTATAGTCACTCTTTGATTTATTTGTCTTTGATGTACAGAAATTTAGTTCTATTTTATTGATTTTATTAACAAATTAGATATCATTATATTGCTTTGTACAATTATTGGTTTTTAAATTTACCAAATGATTATTCTCTTTTTGCTCACCAGATCTTCATGCATTCATACTTCAATCTCTGATCATCTTCCTTCTTCTGGGCATTTTTATATGTTCTTTTATTGAAGGCTTTTATTTCTCCTTTGTATTTGAAAGATATTTTTTTAAAAGATTTTATTTATTTATTTGAGAGGTGGGGAGGTGTTGGGGGGGGAGAGGAAAAAGGAAATAATCCAAAGCAGACTTCCTACTGAGCATGAAGTCCAACATACAAGGCTCAATCTCAGGATCCTGAGATCATGGCCTGAGCTGAATCCAAGAGTTGGATGCTCTACCAAATGTGTCACCCAGGCACCCGCAGGTTGTTTTTTTATATATATACAATGCTAATTTGACAATTTTCTCCTGCTGCTTCCTCTTGCCTCCTTTGTTTGAACTGTGAAGACTGTTATTAGTCTAATTGTTATTACTTTTTAGGTAATCTGTCTTTTCTCTGGAGATTTTCCATATTTTCTCTTTATACTTAAGGCTTTTTACTTTCACTACAATGTGTCTAGGATTGGCTGTTTATTTTTTCTGTTTGGGATTTTTTTTGGTGGTGTGGAGGGTATTTTCTAAATCTGTGGATTGATGGCTTTCATAAATTTTGGAATATTCCCATTTATGATCTCTACAAACACTGCCTTTTTATCATTCTCATTATTTCCCCCCTTCCAGAATTTTGACTAGATACAAGTTAGACCTTTTATTCTATCCATCACGCTTTTAAACTTCTCTTTCTTATATTTTACCTCTTAGTCTTTCTGTGATGCATTTTTTATAATTCACATGTAGCTTTCAGTTCACTAATTCTCTTTTCACTTTTGTTTATTGATTTATTTTAGTGAACATTTTGTTCTTAGTTCTATTTTTCTTTTAATAACACCTGTTCATTTTTGATAGTTTTCTATCATTATGCTTTCATTTTTAAAACAATATTAAATCTGTTTATTTCTTATTTTATTTCCAATAAGTCTAGTATCTAACATCTTTGTGAGTCTGCATCTATAGTTTATTGTTTCTGCTGACTCTTGTTCATGGTAGCTTGTATGCCTGTTTTATAATATTTTTTGAAAAATCAAGAGTTAATGTTTCTTGTAAGTTTCCTTTTAATGTGAATTCCTTGAGACCAGATTTTAAAGTGTGTTTTTCCAAACAGAATTTGCATTTGCTTTTGCAGGTAGAACTCACTGAGAATAAGAGAGAAGAGGGATGGTATAAGGTAAAGAACTTGCCAAAGAATGGCTGTGGTTTTACTCATGCAAGTATGAACTTGGTCTCATAAGTATACTGTATGAGTATGACCAAAATGGTAAAATTTCTGCTAAAATAATGAGACATGACTGAGATACAGGTACATTAATATCATTGATAATTCTTCTGCTATTTTTAATGTCATATACCTGCAAATTAGAATTGCAAACTCTTACTAACAATAAAGGTAAGAAAAGGAATAATGTAGTTAATGAGCTTGTATGCCAAATGAAAGTGGCTTTATCCTGTATTTTCCTAAAGGTAAAATAAGAAAAAAAAGAGAGAGACTCAAAAGTCATGTTAAATAAGACTTTATAATTAGCTTGAAATTATTTTTGGCATATTGCTATTACTTTCACAATAAAAATGATCAATGTCATATACACATATATATGTACAGTTTATATCTTCATATGCCATGATAAATTAAAAGCTTTATTTCAATTTTCTAAAACTTGCTTTTGCTACCCTTTTGTTTGTCTTTGAAGTCTTTCAAGTGTATGACTCAAAATTCTGGTATTTTTGGAAATGTTTCACAAACACTGAGGAACATGGGACAGTTTGGGGTCCTTCATCATGTTTCATGTTCAGCCTTTTCCATGGGCTGAGGAAGATGTGAGCAAAAGATGTAAGTACTCCCATCCTCCACTTAGCATCATGATGCTTAATGCTGGCTATCAGGAAGATTAATAATTTACATTCTATAAATGCAAAAACAAAGTGAGAAAGAAGAGGTGGCATATTGATCTGTAGGAGACAGTTACTGGAATGTAAAATTCAGATGATTTTCACTGATGGGGGGCAGGGGGGACCTGTGTTACACACATGGGTATGTGTGTATGTTGCTTTCTTCTCCCACTTTTTACAAAAGTCCATTGTGATTATTACCTTTTGAGTAAAAGTTGTCCCCATGCTGTCATTAAAAACCATTTATTAAATCTCCAAATTGCAAAGTAAAAAAAAGAAAGAAAGAAGAGGTGGAACCAATATTTGTACCAGGCTCTAAAATTCAGGTTAATTTGTGTTGAAAAGGGTGGATTAAGGATAGGAAGTTCTGCATATTATCAGAGCATCCTGCTAGTGTTTCTCTAAATTGTTCCCAACATTTTTGTCATCCACTCCTAAGAATTTAAAAATAAAACTAAAAATGAAGTGTCTCTGAGTATCTAAGAGAATTAGCAAAATTCAGCTTATTTCCAAACTGCCAACCTAAATGGGATACTATTCTTTAGTCAGAGACATTGCTGTTCAGGTGGCAGCATGATGTAGCATTATTAAGAGCAGAGGCCTTGGAATAAATAGTTCTCAAAAAATTTCCAGCTCTGCTTCTTATCCTGCATGAATAGCCTTGAGTAAATTTCTCACTCTCTGGACTTTAATGTTCTCATCTGTAAAATGGTGCAAATACAGTATTTACCTCTTAGTCTTATCATGAAGATTAAATAAGATAATGCATCTAAAGCATAGTATTTGCAATGTTGGAAGTAAACACTAAATGTAACCTTCTATTATTATTAAGAAGATGATAATAATGATGATGATGATGAAAATGGACACAAAATTACTAGGGTCATTTTATTTAATTTATTTTATTATTTTTAATTTAAATTTAATTAGCAAAAATATAATACAACTTTACTTTCAGATGTAATGTTCAATAATTCATCAGTTATATATAACACCCAGTGCTCATCACATCACATGCCCACCTTAATACCCATCACCCAGTTAACCCATCCCCCAAGCCACCTCCCCTTCAGCAACAAACAGTTTGTTTGAGCAGAAGACATGAACAGACATTTCTCCAAAAATGTCGATGGTATTTTGACAGGGACTGCACTGAAAGTGTAGATTGCTCTGGGCAGCATAGACATTTTCACAATGTTTATTCTTCCAATCCATAAGCATGGAATGTTTTTCCATCTTTTTGTGTCTTCCTCAATTGCTTTCATAAGTGTTTTGTAGTTTCTAGAGTATAGATCCTTTACCCCTTTGGTTAGGTTTATTCCTAGGTATCTTATGGTTTTTGGTGCTATTGTAAATGCAATCAATTCTTTAATCGCCATTTCTTCAGTTACATTGTTAGTGTATAGAAATGCAACTGATTTCTGTGTATTGATTTTGTACCCTGCCATGTTGTTGAATTGCTGTATGAGTTCTAATAATTTGGAGGTGGAGTCTTCAGGGTTTTCCACGTAAAGTATCATGTCATCTGGGAAGAGAGAGAATTTGACTTCTTCTTTGCCAATTTGAATGCTTTTTATTTCTTTTTGTTGTCTGATGGCTGAGGCTAGGATTCCAGTACTGTGCTGAACAACAGTGGTGAGAGTGGACATCTCTGTCATGTTCCTGACTTAAGGGAAAAGCTCTCAGTTTTTCCCCATTGAGAATGACATTCACTGTGGGCTTTTCATAGATGTCTTTTATGATATTGAAATATGTTCCCTCTATCCCTACACTTTGAAGAGGTTTAATCAGGAAAGGATGCTGTATTTTGCCAAATGCTTTTTCTGTATCAATTGAGAGGATCATATGATCCTTGTCTCTTCTTTTGTTAATGTGATCTATTAACATTGATTGATTTGTGAATGTTGAAACACCTTGCATCCCATGCATAAATTCCACCTGGTCATGGTGACTAATCCTTTTAATGTACTGTTGTATCCTATTGGCTAGGATCTTGCTGAGTATTTTGTCATCCATTCATCAGGGATATTGGTCTGTAGTTCTCCTTTTTGATGGGGTCTTTGCCTGGTTTTGAGATCACGATAATGCTGGCCTCATAGAATGAGTTTAGAAGTTTTCCTCCCATTTCTATTTTTTGAAACAGCTTCAGTAGAATAGGTATTACTTCTTCTTGAAATGTTTGGTAGAATTCCCCTGGGAAGCCATCTGGCCCTGCACTCTTGTTTTTTTTTTTTTTTTTTTTTGAGATGTTTTTTATTACTGCTTCAATTTCCTTGCTGGTTATGGGTCTGTTCAGATTTTCTATTTCTTCCTGTTTCAGTTTTGGGAGTTTATAAGTTTCCAGGAATGCATCGATTTCTTGCAGATTTCCTAATTTATTGGCATATAGCTCCTCATAATATGTTCTTAACTTTGTTTGTATTTCCTTGGTGTTGGCCATGATCTCTCCTCTTTCATTCATGATTTTATTAATTTGGGTACTTTCTCTTTTCTTTTTGATAAGACTGGCTAGGGATTTATCTAATTATTTCAAAGACCCACCTTCTTGTTTTGTTGATCTGTCCTACTGTTCTGGTTTCTATTTCATTGATTTCTGCTCTAAACTTTATTATTTCTCTTCTCTTGCTTGGTTTAAGCTTTATTTGCTATTCTTTCTCCAGCTCCTTTAGGTGTAAAGTTAGCTTATGTATTTGAGATTTTTCTATATTTTTCTATTTATTTTTTTATTTTATTTTTTTAACATAGTTACATGTTTTTATTACATAAACATTACAATATTCCTTGTGGAAGCTGGTCTTCAGTTTTGCCTCTTGCTTTTATGGAATGTCAAATATCTGTAGAAATTGTCCAAGAATGATTTATGAAACGCCTTTGCACCCCTACCAAAAAAGCCTCAATGCCTACATTTTTCCAATCAGATTCCTGAGGAAAAAAAATAGGTTTTGTTTATTTGACAGTGTAATATATAAATTTTCTTTCAAGGTATATAAAAAAGACAGACTTTTTAAAATAAGAGTCTCCTTTTGTTTACAAAGTTCTATAAAATACATTAAGTATGCTCATGTTTGTCCTTTGACTTAATATTCTGGTTTACCAGAAACAAAAAATAACAATAAACAAAGATATGCAAACTACATTAATCCTGCAGCAATATAATGTCCACATCATCATGAACACCTTGCAAAAGTAGCTCTCCTGGGTATGTAACAATCTTTCTTCGTTTTGCAGCTTTGAGAGTTCCTACCAATGCTTCAAAGAAGTTGGTACATTTGTTGTCTCGGAAGAGGACCCCAAATTTTATCCTTAACTTCCCATCAGCATTTTTTGAACCCAGACGATGAATTTTCTCCACTAAGAGGTTAATTTCATGATCCACATTCATTGCTGCCTATCCGCCTCTTTTTCTTTTCCGAGGAAAAGCTGGTGCAGCATCAGTCCGGACCCAGTTATCTTCTTCAACACACTGAGGAGGAAGAGACTGAGGAAGGAAATGACCGAGGCAGAAAAGAAAGGCTGGTCGAGATTTTTCTATTTTTTTAGGAGAGGCTTGTATTGCAGTTCACTTCCTTCTAAGGACTGCCTTTGCTGTATCCCAAAGGTTTGAACAGTTCCATTTTCATTTTCATTAGTTTCCATGATATTTTTTTCATTCTTCTTTAATTTCCTGATTGACCCATTCGTTCTTTAATAAGATGCTCTATAACCTCCTTGTGTTTGAGTTCCTTCCAAATTTCCTCTTGTGATTGATTTCAAGTTTCAAAGCATTGTGGTCTGAAAATATGCATGGAAGAATCCCAGTATTTTGGTACCAGTTGAGACCTGATTTGTGACCCTGTATGTGATTTGTTTGGGAGAAAGTTCCATGTGCATTCAAGAAGAATGTGTATTCTGTTGCTTTAGGATGGAATGCTCTGTATCTGTGAAGTCCATCTGGTCCAATGTGTCCTTCAAATCTGTTTCTTCATTGATCTTCTGCTTAGATGATCTGTCCATTGCTGTGAGTGGGGTATTGAAGTCCCCTACTATTAATGTAGTATTATCAGTGTGTTTCTTTACCTTGGTTTTAATTGGTTGATATAATTGGCTGCTCCAAAGTTAGGAGCATAAATATTTATATTTGTTAGATCTTGTTTGATAGACCCTTTAAGTATGATATAGTGTCCGTCTTCATCTCTTACTACAGTATTTGGTTTAAAATCTAATTTGTCTGATATGAGGATTCCTACCTCAGCTTTCTTGTGAGGTCCATTAGCATGGTAAATGATTCTCCACCCCTCACTTTCAGTCTGGATGTGTCTTTAGGTCTAAAACGAGTCTCTTTTAGATAGCATATGGATGGATCTTGCTTTTTTTTTTAAGATTTTATTTATTTATTTGACACAGAGAGAGAGATAGTGAGAGCAGGAACACAAGCAGGGGGAGTGGAAGGGGGAGAAGCAGGCTTCCTGCCGAGCAGCGAGCCAGATGTGGGGCTTGATCCCAGGACCCTGGGATCATGACCTGAGCCGAAGGCAGATGCTTAACGACTGAGCCACCCTGGTGCCCCTGGATCTTGCTTTTTTATCCAATCTGAAACCCTGTGTCTTTTGATTAGAACATTTAGCCCATTTACATTCAGAGTAACAATGGAAAGGTATGAATTTAGTGCCATTGTATTGCCTGTAATGTCCCTGTTTCTGTAGACGGTTTTTTTTTTTTTCTGGTATATGTTACTCTTTTTAAAAAAGATTTTATTTATTTATTTGACAAAGAGAGACACAGCAAGAGAGGGAATACAAGCAGGGGGAGTGGGAGAGGGAGAAGCAGGCTTCCCGTGGAGCAGGGAGCCCAATGCGGAGCTCAATCCCAGGACCCTGGGAGCATTACCTGAGCCGAAGGCAGACTCTTAATGATTGAGCCATCCAGGCGCCCCTGGTATATGTTACTCTTGGGTTCTCTATTTGCTTACAGGGTCCATTTAATATTTCTTGCAGGACTGGCTTGGTTGTCACATATTGTTTCAGTTTCTGTCTGTCCTGGAAGCTCTTTAGCTCTCCTTCCATTCTGAATGACAGCTTTGCTGGATAAAATATTCTTGGCCACATGTCTTTCTCATTTTGTACCCTGAATATATCATGCCAGGCCTTTCTGACCTGTCAAGTTTCTGTGGATAGGTCTGATGTCAGTCTTATGTGCCTACCTCTGTAGTTTAGGAATCTCTTGTCTCGAACTGCCTTCAGGATTTTCTCTTTATCTCTGAATTTTGCAAGTTTCCCTATTTTATGTCAGGTGTTGATCTATTTTTATTGATTTTGGGAAGGGTCCTCTCTACTTCTTGTCTTCTATGTTAATTAATCTCTCTTTTGCCTCATTTACCCCTACCTGTGAGAGAATCCAATTTAGAGTGCATCTCAGTTAGAGCATTTTTAATTTCAGCCTGATTACATCTCATTTCTGCACTAAGAGATTCTTTAGTGTCTTTTATGCTTTTTTCAAACCCAGCTAGTAACTTTCTAATTTTATCCTGAATTCCATCTCTGACATTTTATTTATATCCATATCGATTAGATCTGTGGCAGAGTGTTACTTTTGGTTCTTTCTTTTGTTCTGATTTCCTCCTTCTCGTCATTTTGCTTAGAGAAAAATGGATGAACAAATGAACAGCATTAAAAATGTCAACCATGACCCAAGCAAAACACCCACTACACAAATCTGAAGAGGTCAGTAACCAGAAAATAAAAGGGGAAAAAAAAAAAAGAGAAAAAAAGGGGGGATGGGAAGAGAGAATATAATCTCACAGTGTAGACAAAACAGGGTGTTCTACTTGGTCCTAAGTGTATTCTGGTCTGTGTTTTAGAAGACACTAAATCCCAAAATTGTAAAGAAAGAAAAACTTATATATATACAAAAATAAAATTAAATAGAGTGAAAGGAAGCCAAAAATGAACATATGTGTAAAATGTAAATGTATAAAATGAAAGATAAAAAAAAGTCTTAAAAACAAAGCATTGATAAAATAAGAAACATTGAAAAGGTTAAAAAGAAAAAAAAGTAATGGAAAATTTTAAACCGAAAGATAAATGAATCATGAGGAAAAACCTCAAATTCTATATATTATTTTCCCCTAGTGCTGGAGATTTGCAGTCTTCTATGTTCCGTCAACATGCTGTGCACCTGCTCTTCCAGTTGGTCTTCTGGGGGAAGGGCCTACTGCACTGCTTCTCAGGTGTCTTTGCCTGGGGCAGAGTTGCACTGCCCCTTCACAGAGACTGGGATCAGTGTAAGCTGGTCCTCTGTTTGGCTTTTCCCTGAAGTTTTCTGCTCCTCTTTAGAGGATCAAAATAAAAATGGCCACACCTAATCTCCAGCCCAGAGTGGAAAGATTGGGGTCCCCTCTCTTCAGTAAACCCTCAGGGATAAAAGGTCTTCTTTTTTGTGTGTGCCAAACTCTGCAGACTCTTGCAGTGTGCGCCCACACCCATCCTCCTGGGGGAAGGTGGAGGATCCCGGATTACTGCACTTTGTAGGGCCCTGGCACAGAGAACGGTCACAGGATCCTGTGTGCACCCTCTCCACCCCTCCTGGGGAAAGGTGGAGGGCTGCTGGATTTCTATTTTTTGCAGGGCTCTGACACTGAGAGTTGTCCCCTGGTTGTGTGCACACATGCTCCACCCCTCCCAGGGGAAGGTGGAGGGGCCCCGTGTTCTTGTCCTTTGCATGGTCCCCACACAGAGAGAAGCCACCCGATCAAGCCACAGCTTGTGGTTTATGATGAACCGAGCTGAGAGCCCCCTCCCAGGCTCGCTGACCCATAATCAGTTTCCCTGCTCTAATGCTTAGGAACTCTACTGGCTCAGGTACCTCCATTATTTCTGTGACTCCGGAGATCCTGAGACCACACTGTCCCACCTAGAATTCTGCCCCTTTTCACCATCTGAGCACCTTTCAGGCAGGGATATTTCTCACTGGGGCAGATTTCTAAGGGTTCTGATTTTGCCCTCCAGGGCTATATAACTTTCTGGTAGCTGGCTTACTGAGGCCCCCTCCCCCCTCCATTTGTTTTCCAATATATCCCCTCAGGTTCACTTCTTCGCAACTCCTGCCTTACAGAAAGTGGTTGCTTTTCTACTTGTAGAGTTCCAGACATTATTTTCTTACATCTCAGGTTGAATACATGGGTGTTCAGAATGATTTGGTAGTTATCTAGCTAAATTCAAGGGACCAGATTAATCAAGGTCCCCTACTCTTCTGCCATCTTGTCTCCTCTTCTAGGGTCACTTTAATAATGATGAGCAAATCTACCATTTGACAAAATAATTGAAGAGGGAATTCAGGATTTCGTCTGTAGTATAGGGGAAAGCATAGAATTTGGTGTCGGGGGGCCAGAGTTTGAATCCTGAATCTGCTCTCAGGTTTTCAGTTACCTTGTTAACTCTGTGCCTAAGTTTCATTGTCTGTGGAATGACTGCTTTTGGAAAGAACAAATGTGAGCATGGATGTGAAAACACTTTGCAAAATGATAACCAGGGGCACCTGGCTGGCTCAGTCGGTTAAGCGACTGCCTTCAGCTCAGGTCATGATCCTGGAGTCCTGGGATCGAGTCCCGCATCGGGCTCCCTGCTCGGCAGGGAGTCTGCTTCTCCCTCTGACCCTCCCTCCTCTCATGAGCTCTCTCTCTCTCTCATTCTGTCTCAAATAAATAAATAAAATCTTTTAAAAAAAATGATAACCAAGTAGGGGTTATTATTAAAATGGATAAAGACCTAACTACATGAGATCAGTGCTAAGATTTTATGGGTCTCTGAATTTCTTTCTATTCATAACTGCACCCTTCTTAGTGAGGGCATAGACCTTGGTAGGGAAAGGATCAAAAGAAGGATCATGATCTGGGATTCAAGTGGAAGAGAGCTGAGAGGTTAGGAATAGGTTAACATGGAAACAAAGGCAACTGTTCCATGTACAAATTAACTGGTTTATTGACACTAATAATTAACTAATTTAATAACTAATAATTAACTAATTTAATCCTCTCAATAGTTCTATAAGGTAAATAAAATGATGGCAATTTTTATTTCTTTCAAAACATTTTTTTTTGTTGTGCCTGGGTGGCTCTGTGGGTTAAGCATGTGCCTTTGGCTCAGGTCATGATCCCAGGATCCTGGAATGGAGCCCCTCATCATAGGGCTCCCTGCTCAACAGGGAGTCTGCTTCTCCCTCTCCCTCTGCTGCTCCCCCTGCTTGTGCTCTCTTGCCTGCTCTCTTGCTCACTCTCTCTCTCTCAAATATATATATATATCTCAGGAACATGTACAATGGCTAATTCCAAACTAGAGAAAACTATTTTCCTGCTGCTGCATTTCCTTGAGGATATTGGGATCATTCAGATATAGTTATTAATAATATGTGCTTTGATAAGCACATATCAGGAAGAGGAGAAAATAGGAGGGAAATCACCCCAATTCCATCACCTCAGTATAGCTATTGTTAGCAAAAAGATGTATTTTCTCCCAGCTTTCTTGTATCTAAATATTTTCACAGAATTTCAATTATAGATACACCATTTTCAGTCGCACTTTTAATAAATTTAACATTGTATTTTCCCATTTTGATACATAGTTTTCATATTCTTAATATTGATGGCTAAAGAGCATTTCAACAAGAGATTGTAGTGGACTTTTTTGTATTTTTCTCTATTTTATATTAGCCCCACTTTTTGTACAGATGAGGACAATGAGGCCCAGAAAAGTCAAGCAATGTGTCAAGGGTCCATAGTTAGTGATAAAGTCACAATGCAAAGGCAGAGGCTTTCTTTAAATACTGTTTTCTTTCCACTAGGCCTCTCTGCATCTGTTCTACACAAAATGAAGGGATGAAAAAGTGTGAAAAAATCTGCATATTATAGTGAGAAGAACAGAGGAAAGGAGTAGATGGGAGAGATTGGGGAGAGAACAATACTTAAGGCATCCATCTGGTCAAGGGCTCTGGATTTTTATCCATAAGAGATGCCTGCATCTTCCTTAACATGCCAAAATATTTCCTTTTTGTCTATTCCATTTATCTTCTGGTGTGATGGACATGATTTGAAAAATACTATGATATCCAATCTATGTACCAAGGGTGCCTCTGTTTTTTCCTCTTTTATGGAAAGAGTATGCTTGTCTTATTGTCTTCTGACACTCAGTCCTATTAACCCTCTTTGGCTATTCCATGCTTGTCCATTGAATTTGATGAAGTAGCTGTCCTGAAATCTCCAAATGAATAGAATTTCAGGGTCACAGAGTCCTAGTATTTAGAAAGTCCAGTTCATTTTGGGGGTGGGGATGATCAGGGGAGTGCTAGGAATGGTCAGGCTCTGGATCCAACTTAATGGTTAGAACCCATTCAGAAGGAATGGTGAATTTTTTCAAGGAGAATTTGCTCTGGCTGGGTTCGGCCAAGCTACTTCTTTGTTCCCAGAGACAGTGAAAATTACACAGAGAAACAATCCTAGGTCCACTACCACTTGCTTTAATTAAGGAAAATATAATACAGCTTTTTAAATAACTACATACTCTTTGCCTAGCCAATAGGAATGAATTCCCAGCCTGGGGTAGAAAAGGAACAAACTTTATATTATTCCTACTGAAAATCCTAAAACATCAGTGCTTACAGAACTCTCTGAAACCAACCAGTTAGTTTTTACCCTTCATGTTACACATGGGGAGACTGAGAAAGAGACAATAAAATCACTTGTCTAAAACCACAGAATATGTAAGTCACAGAGTTAAGAATACAATTTAAATGTCCCAAATACTGGTCCAGTACTTTTAACATTGTACCATAGGCCCATTATTGATTAATCTAAGTGGGGTAGGTGAGTAGGAGAAAGGGGCAAACCCCACTCTGTCTACACAATGCTTGCAACTCTACATATATGATCAGCTCTCATTGCCACAGCAAATCATCTTTAAATGGGATGATTATATCTACCTCAGAGTTATTGTCTGGATTAAATGACTCAATATTTAAAAAGCATTAAAAAGAGTTTGGTGAGCAATGTCAGCAAAATGGTAAACTAGGAAGTGCCAAATTCTTGTCTCACCACAGAACATTGAAAAAAAAAACTAGTGCCATCTAAATCAACTTTATAGGACTTCTGAAAAACAGTAAAACAGTGACACTAACCAAGCAAGCACCCAGTCAAGAAAAATCCATCTTTAAAATGATAGAAGTGCCTTGTGGTGTTTTTACTTGTCCTTGCTTCACACCATCTCCAATGCAGTGATCTTGGTCTAGAGCAAGTGGCAGCTGGGTTCCCAGTTGCCTCCCTGAAACCAGAAGACACGGGTAAACTTTCATCTGTTTTAATCATTTTGGTGACTATGAAAGGCATAATGCAAGGTGCTTGTGTCTGTATTGCATAACTCAGAAAACAGGTAGGAAAAGCTGCAGGAACTGCTCATAAAACATACAAGTCCGACTAATAACCTAAAGATGGTCAGGACAAGAGATTACAGTTGGAGACATACAAGGGATCATCTGACTCCTATAGGAAATGCTGGGATGAAATTCTTCATGTAATTAATACATTCAAAATCAGCTATATATATGGGGGAATCTAGAAAACCATGAGCATGGCCAAACAAGATACTCAGAAAAATCCTGAAAAGAACTTAAGCTTTTACCTCAGGCTGATTCTTGGGCTCAGAGAAAGCCCAACTAAGTGGTGAAGGAGAGCTCTAGCAGAGATCCAATCTGTAAAGGCTGTAAGAGGTGGTTGTTTCCATTTTCTTTCTTTTTTGTTTGTTTCCTGGATTTCAAGGAAATCTTTGTCAAAACAGAGCATAGATGCGCTAAAAGTACAAAAACTTTAGTGATCACACATGACAAGGAATAATCTTTGCAAACATACTTTGGAAAATATCAAAAGAAGTGGATTACTGTACTTCTAACAATGAAAAAAAAAAACAGCAAATACTGAGGAGGCATGGGAAGCTGATTTCCATTGTTACCACATTATAATGGTCAAATGTCCAATTTAAATAGCAAAAAAAAAAATTACAAGTCATAAAAACAAAGAGAAAAACATGAGTCATACAAATGAACAAATAAATTGATAGAAAATATCCATTAAAAAAGTCCAGATAGTAGATTTACTGGACACTTTAAAAAATCGCCTTAAATATGCTCAAATTGCTAAGAGAAAAGTAAAAAAAAGTCTGGAAAATAATATATGAGCAATATAAACTACCAACAGATATAGAAATTATAAAAAAAAGAGACAAATTCTGGAGATAAAAACTAAAATAACTAAAATTAAAAATTAGAGAGTTCAACAGCAAATTTGAGGAAACAAAATAATTGGTACACCTATATATAGAAAAACTGAAATTACTGAGTCTAAAAAAGAGAGAGAAAAAAAGCAGGAAAGTAAACAGACATACTAGTGTCTGGGTGCCATAGCCAGCCTACCACCTCAGTGAACCTCAGTTCCCTAGGCCACAACAGGCCTAGTCATCCCACCAAGGTAGCCCCCTTGTAGCACCCACCAGGACATCCCTGGTCAGCACTCACTATAGCTCCAGCCATCATGCCAAGGAAAAACAGTCACAAAGCACCCCAGAACACTCCAACCTTAAACCACTTTGGCTCAGATGGCTTGCAAAGGCAGCACCATCACAGAGCTCTCTGGGACCCCCTGGCTCCTATCTACTTTGGCCCCAGCCATACTGCCAAGGTGGTCTTTGCATGAGGTACCTCAGGAACTGCTGGAGGGGCAGAAGGAGAGGGAGAAGCAGAATCCCCACTGAGTAGGAAACCCATATAGGGCTCAATCCCAGGACCCCAGGGCCAACAACCTGGGCTGAAGGCAGACGCTTAACCGATGGAGCCACCCAGCCCCCCTGAGTTGCTTCTACTTTTTAACTGTTATAAATAATTCTGTGAACAATTGTGTGCATGTTTTAATTCAAATATATTTAAGATAAAGTGTTATATTAATTTCAGGTGTGCAGTATGATTCAACAATTCTATACATTTCTCAGTGCTTATCAAGTTAAGTGTACTCTTAATTCCCTTTATCTATTTCACTCATCCCCCCACCCATTTCCCCTCTGGCAAACACCAGTTTGTTCTTTGTATTTAAGAGTCTGGTTTTTGTTTGTTTGTTTGTTTGTTTGTCTTTTTTTCTTTGTATGTCTGTTTTGTCTCTTAAATTCCACATATGAGTGAACTCATATGGTATTTTCTGTCTCTGACTTATTTCATTTACCACTATACCCTCTAGATCCATACATGTTGTTGCAAAAGGCAAGATTTCATTCTTCTTGGTGGCTTAGTAACATTTCAGTGTGTGTGTGTGTGTGTGTGTGTGTGTGTGTGTACCACATCATTATCCATTCATCTATCATGGACACTTAGGTTGTTTCCATATCTTGGCTATTGTAAATAACACTGCTGTAAATGTAGGGTGCATATATTTTTTTGCACTAGTATTTTCATTTTTTTGGAGGGGAGTAAATGCCCAATAGTTGAATTACTGGATTATATGATAATTCTACTTTTAATTTTTTGAGGAATCCCCTACTATTTTCCACAGTAGCTGCACCAATTTGCATTCCCACCCACAGTGCATGAGGGCTCCTTTTTATTCACATCTTTGTCAACACTTGTTATTATTATTATTTTTTTTTAGATTTTTATTTATTTATTTGAGAGAGAGAGAATGAGAGAGAGCACATGAGAGGGGTTAGGGTCAGAGAGGGAAGCAGACTCCCCGCTGAGCAGGGAGCCTGATGCGGGACTCGATCCAGGGACTCCAGGATCATGACCTGAGCCGAAGGCAGTTGCTTAACCAACTGAGCCACCCAGGCGCCCAACACTTGTTATTTTTTGTATTTTTTTATTTTAGCCATTCTGGTAGCTGAAAGTGATATCTCATTGTAGTTTTAGTTTGCATCTCCTTAATGAAGAGTGATGTTGAACATTTTTTTTCATGTGTCTATTGGCCATTTGTATGTCTTCTTTGAAAAATATTCCTGCTACCCAAAGCAATCTACAGATTCAAAGCAATCCCTATCAAAATACCAACAACATATTTTACAGAACTAGAGCTAATGATCCTAAAATTTGTATGAAACCCAAAAGATCTTGAATAGCCAAAGCAATCTTGAAAAAGAAGAACAAAGCTGAAGGTATCACAATCCCAGTTCACAAGATATATTACAATGTTGTAGTAATCAAAACAGTATGGTGTTAGCATAAAAATAGACCCATAAATCAACTGAACAGAATACAAAGTCTAGAAATAAACCCACATTTGTATGGCCAATTAATCTATGACAAAGGAGGCAAGAATATAAAATGGAGAAAACACATTCTCTTCAGTAAATGGTGCTGGGAAAACTGGACAGCCATATGCAAAATAATGAAACTGGGTTACTTTCTTATACCATACACAATAATAAATTCAACATAGATTAAGGACCCTAAATGTGAGACCTGAAACCATAAAAATCCTAGAAGAGAGGACAGGAAATAATTTCTCTGGTATCTGCTGTATCAGTATCTTTCTTGTTATGTCTTCTGAGGTGAGGGAAACAAAAGCAAAAATAAACCACTGGGACTACATATAAATAAAAAGCTTCTGCACAGCAAAAAGGAAACAATCAACAAAGCTAAAAGGCAACCTAAAGAATGGGAGAAGATATTTGCAAGTGACATATCTGATAAAGGGTTTTCATCCAAAATATATAAGGGAGTTATACAACACCCCAAAACCAAATAAGCCAGTTAAAAATGAGTGCAAATTTTTGTGTGATCATGTGTTTTTAATTATCTTGGGTATATACTAGGAGTGGAATTACTGGATAATGTGGTAATTCTTACGTTTATCCATTTGTTGAACTACCAAGCTATTTTCCAAAGTGGCTGCAAATTTTTACCTTCCCACCAGAAGTGTACAAGGTTTTTGTTGCTTCATAATCTCACCAACACTTGCTATTCTCTCTTTTTTTTTTAATTATAGCCATTCTAGTGAATATGAAGTGGTATCTCCTTGTGGGTTTGATTTGCATTTTCATGATGGTTAATGATATTTAGCTATTTTATTTTATTATTTTATTTAAATTGTTAATTAGCATATAGTGTATCATTAGTTTCAGATATAGAGATCACTTATTCACCAATTGCATATAATACCTAGTGCTTATTACATCACATGCCCTCCTTAATGCCCATCAGCCAGTTACCCCATCCCCCCCTACCTTCCCTCCAGCAACCTTGTTTGTTTCCTATAGTTGAGTCTCAGGTTTGTCTCCCTCTCCGGTTTCATCTTACTTTATTTTTCCCTCCCTTCCCCATGATCCTCTGCTTTGTTTCTTAAATTCCACATACGAGTGAAACCGTATGATAATTGTCTTTCTCTGATTGACTTATTTCGCTTAGCATAATACCCTCCAGTTCCATCCATGTTGTTGCAAATGATAAGAAAATATTTAGCTATTTTAATGTGCTCATTAACTATATATCTACTTCAGAGAAATATCTATTAAGACATTTTGCCTTTTTAAAAATTAGATTTTATCTTTTCATTATTGAAAATAATAGCACCTTACATATTCTAGGTATAAGTTCCATATCAGGTAGATGGTTTGTAACATTTTTTTCATTTTGTGAGATGGCTTTTAATTTTCTTGATGGTGTCCTTTGAAGAAATTTTCCCCCAAATTTTGATGATCCCATTTTAACTATTTTTCTTTAGCTGCTTGAGCTCTTGGTGTCATATTTAAGAAACCATTGTATAATCCTAGGTCATGAATATTTACACTATGTTGTCTTCTAAGAATATTAGTTTCTGCTATTACATATAGATATTTTATGCACTTTTATTTAGTTTTATATACAGTATGAGGTAAGGGCTCAACTTCATTTTTTTGCATGTTATCCAATTGTCATAGCCCTATTTGTTGAAAAGATGATATTTTCCCCTTTAATTGTATTGAACAAAATTAATTGGCTGTAAATTTGAGGATTTATTTCTAGACTCTCAGTTATATTCCACTAATCTATGTCTATCTTTAAGTCAGTGCCACACAGTTTTGACTACTGATGCTTTGTAGTAAGTGTTGAAATTAAGAAATATGAGTTCACTTAGCATAATCTCCTCCAGTCCCATCCATGTTGATGTAAAAGTTGGGTATTCATCCTTTCTGATGGCTGAGTAATATTCCATTGTATATATGGACCACATAACATAATACAATAAAATAAAGAGAAATATGAATTCACCAACATTGTTCTTTTGCCAGATTGATTTAGTGACTCTGTGTCCCTTGCATTTCCCTAAGAATCTCAGGATGAACTTTTAAATTTCTTCAAATAAGGCAACTGGGATTTTGATAGGTATGGCCTTGAATCTGTAGATGAATTTGGGAAGCATTGCCACCTTAGTAACATTGTTTTCCATCCCATTAACATGGAATATTTTCCTCATGTCTCTCCATTTATTTATTTATTTATTTATTTATTTATTTATTTATTTATTTATTTATTTCAAAACTGTTTTGTAGTTTTCAGAGTTTTACATTGCATTTGTTAAATGTATTCTTCAATATTTTATTCCTTTTGATGCAATTGTTTTTTTTTAAGTTTTTATTCAAATTCCATTTAGTTAACATACAGTGTAATATTAGTTTCAGGTGTACAATATAGTGATTCAACATTTCCATATAATACCTGGTGCTCATCACAACTAGTATGCTCCTCAGGGTTATTTTTATTTCATTTCATTGTCCAATTGCCCAGGCTAGAACTTCCAGTACAATGTTGAATAGAAATGACAAAAGAGGGTATCCTTGTCTTAGGGAAAAATCTTCAGTCTTTTACCATTAACTATATCAGCTATGTTTTATTCATAGCTGCTCTTTATCATGTTGAGGAAGTTCCTTTCTGTTTCTGTTTATTAAGTTTTTAAATTTTTTATCATGAAGGGATATTGAATATGGTCAACTGTTTTTTCTGCCATATATTGAAATGGTCATGTGATTTTTCTTTTGTATTCTATTCATATGGTGTATTATATATCAATTGGTTGTTGTATGTTAAGCCAACATTGCATTCCTGGGATAAATTCCACTTGGCAATTATATAAATCTTTTACATTGCTAGATTCAGTTTGCTTGTTTTGTTTGTTTTTAGAATTTGAGGTCTATATTCATAAGAGATATTGATCTGTGTTTGTTTTTCTTGTGATGTCTTTGTTAGATTTGGTATGATGGTAATATTGGTCTCATTTAGAATAAGTTAGGTAGCATTCCTTCCTCTTCTATATTTTGAAAGAGCTCATGAGGAGTTAATATTAATTCTTCTTCAATTGTTTGGTAGAATTTGCCAGTGAATCCATCTTGTCCTTGTTCTTTGAGGGAAGTTTTCTGATTACAAATAAAATGTCTTCACTTGCTATGGGTCAATTTAGATTGTCAATTTCTTCTTGAGTCCCTTTTCATATTTTGTAAAATTCTGAGAATTTGCCAATTTTATCTGAGTCAACTAATTATTTGGCATATTGTTCATAGTATTCCCTTATAATTGTTTTTATTTTTATAATGTTAGTAGTTATGACAATCCTTTAATTTATGATTTTAGTAATTTGAGTCTTTTGTTTTTTTCATCAGTGTAGCTAATGATTGCCAATTTTTTTGATCCTTTTGAAGAACCAAGTTTTGGGTTAATATATTTTCACTTTTCTTTGCCTATTCTCTAATTCTATAACTTTTGCTCTGATTTTATTTGATCCTTTATTCTGCTTGTTTTGGGTATGTTTTTCTCTTCTTGTTCTGGTGTCTTAAAATGGAAGTTCAGGTTAGTGACAAGATGTTTATTCTTTCTTAGGGCAGAGTTTTACTTGAATAAATTCACCTCTAAGCACTGCTTTTACTGCATCCGATTTTGTCTTCTGGTTTCTGAGTTTTTGGTTTTTTTTTTCAACTTCTCTTCTGCTTTCTCTTGCATTAAGTGAGTATATTCTAGTGTAACCTGTTAGTTCATTTAATTTTCTTTTTCACTATATATATTTCTGAGTTATTTTCTTAGTGGTTGCTCTAGTGCTCACCATATAAATCTTAACATTTAAGAATACACTTCAGTTTTATATTAGCTTAATTCCAATGTTATATATATATTAACATGTTATTCATAGAAAACTCTATTTCCTTCCCCCTTCTTTGTGCTATTATTCTTATAACATCTCTATGTATGACAAATTCATCAATATATTATCATAAGAATTACTTTGTATAATCTTATGTCTGTAAAAGAAGCTAAGAAAAGAAAGGAAGACAAGTATATATTGATAGATTTTGATATGTTTACCTTCTTATTTATCATTTCTGATTTTCTTCACTTGTTTCTGTGGGTTTCAATTATTGTCAGCTCTTATTTCCTTGCTTTAATCAATTCTGCTCTCATCCACCTTTTGTGATGCTATTATCAAATATATTACATTTCTATATGCTGTGGGTCCCAAAATGCAACTATATGCATACTGTTGTATACAAATGCTTCTTAAATCAGTTAAGAGGATAAGAAAATATGCATTTATACTATCTTTTATAATTACATCATTACCTTTATTGGTACTCTTTATTTTTATGTAGATTCAAATTTCTATAAGGGTTTGATTGCTTTCAAACTAAAGAATTTCCTTTAGTATTTCTCATATGGTAGGTCAGATAGCAAAAAGTTCATTCAATTTCTACTTATCTGGGAATGACTTTATTTTGCCTTTATTATTGCAAGATAGTTTTGCTGGCTATAAAATTCTTGATTAACAGTCTTTTTATTTCAGCATTTAGAATATGTCATCTGAGTGCATTCTGAACTCCATAGTTCCTAATAAGTCAATTGTTAGTCTATGATTGACAGATTTCTGCTTTCAGGATCTTTTCTTTGTCTTTAACTTTAAGTATTTTTACTGTGTGGGTATGGATATATTTGTATTTATTATTCTGGGAGTTTATTGAGCTTTTGAATGTATAGATTATGTGTTTCAGCAAATTTGAGAACTTTTCAACCATTATTTCTTAAAATACATTTTTTTAAAGATTTTATTTATTTATTTGACAGAGAGAGACACAGCGAGAGAGGGAGCACAAGCAGGGGGAGTGGGAGAGGGAGAAACAGGCTTCCCGTGGAGCAGGGAGCCTGAAGCAGGGCTCGATCCCAGGACCCTGGGATCATGACCTAAGCCGAAAGCAGATGCTTAATGGCTGAGCCACCCAGGCGCCCCTCTTAAAATACATTTTTGCTCCTTTCTCTTTCTCTCTTCCTTCTGGCACTCCTATTAATGTATTGTGGTGTACACAAGTGTGTCTGCCATTTATCTGATGCTGTTTATCTTTCTTCATTCTGTTTTTTCCTCCGTTCTTTGGATTGCAAAATATCTGTTCTATTTTCATATTTGCTCATTCTTTTGACATATCAAATCTACTGTTGATCCTCTTTAACGAATTTTTAGTTTCAGTTACTTTACTTTTCAACTCCAGAATTTCCATTTTTTCCCAATAATTTCTATCTTTTCACATATATTTTCTGTTTTATAAGACATTGTCTTCATGCCTTCATTTATTTCTTTAAGCATGTTTTCCTTTGGTTCTTTTTTTAAATTGAAGTATAATTGACATATAATATTAGTTTCATGTGTACAACATAGCAACTCTATGGTTGTATACATTGCAAACTGATCATCACAATAAATCTAGTTACCATCTATAACCAAACAAAATTAATGCTATATTATTGACTATACTCCCCATGCTTTACATTACATCCCCATTACTTATTTTACAACTGAAAATTTGTACCTCTTGTTCCCCTTCACTCATTTCGTCCAGCCCTCCAACACTTTCACCTTTGGCAACCACCACTGTGTTCTCTGTATCTTAGTCTGGGTTTTGTTTTTTCTGTTTTCTTTTTTAGATTCTACTTAGAGGTGAAATCATGTGGTATTTATCTTTCTCTGTCATATTTCACTTAGCACATTAGCCTCAACATCCATATATGTTGTTATAAATGGCAAGAGTTTCTTCTTTAGTATATGTGCTGTCGAAGAGAGCACAAGAGTTTCTTCTTTATTTATGACTGAGTAGTATTCAGTTTTATATATATCTATGTCTATGTTTTCAATATCTATCATCTATCTATCATCTATCTATCATCTATCTATCTATCATCTATCTATCTATCTATCATCTATCTATCATGTATCTATCCATCATCATCATCTATCATCTATTATCTATCATCATCATCTATCATCTATTATCCACCTACCTATCTATCATCTATCTATCTCACATCTTCTTTATTTCATTCATCTACTGATGGACACTTAGGTTATTTCCAGATGTAAGTTATTGTTAATAAAGCTGCAATGAACATAAGAATTCATGTATCTTTTCAAATTTGTGTTTTTATTTTCTTGTTTTTGTGTTCCTTCTTTGGATAAATACTGAGAAATAGAAATGCTGGATTATATGGTAATCCTATTTGTAATATTTTGAGGAAGCTCTATACTATTTTTAATAGGGCTGCACCAATTTACATTCCCAGCATCAGTGAATAAGTCTTCCCTTTTCTCCACATTGTTACCAACACTTGTCAGTTGTTGTCTTTTGATCCTAGTCTTTCTGACTGGTTAGAGAAGATATATCATTGTGGTTTTCATTTACATTTCCCTGATGATTAGTGATACTGAGCATTTTATGCCTATTGGACATCTGTATCTCTTTCGTGGAAACATGTCTATATATCATTTGCCCATTTTTAAATTGGATTATGTTTTATTGTTAATTGTATGAATTTTTTATATATAACAGATATTAACCAATTATTGGATATATTATTTACAAATATCTTCTCCCATTAAGTAGATTGTCATTTCATTTTTTTTTAAAGATTTTATTTATTTATTCATGAGAGACAGAGAGAGAGAGAGAGAGAGAGGCAGAGGAAGAAGCAGGCTCCAAGGAGCAGGGAGCCCGATGCGGGACTCGATCCCAGGACCCTGAGATCATGACCTGAGCCGAAGGCAGACGCTTAACCATCTGAGCCACCCAGGCGCCCTGTCATTTCATTTTGTTAATGTTTTCCTTCACTGTGTAGAAACTTCCTAGTTTGATATTGTCCTATTAGTTTATTCTTTCTTTTGTTTCCCTTGCCTTTGGAGTGAGGTAAAAAAAAAACAAAACAAAAGCAAAATATTGTTAAGACCAATGTCAAGACACTTGTGATTATGTTTTCTTTTAGGAATTTTATGGTTTCAGATTTTACTTTCAAGTCTAATTCATTTTGAGTTAATATTTGTATATGGTGTAAGATAGTGATGCAGTTTTATTCTATTGCATGTATCTTTCCAATTATCTCAACACTACCTATTAAAGAGACTTTTCTTTTTCCCATTGTATATATTTCTCCTTGCTGTCATAAATTAATTGACCATATATGTGTGGATATATATCTGGGTTATCAACTTTATTTCATTGATTTGTGTGTCTGCATTTAAGCCAATACCATACTATTTTGATTATTATGGCATTGTGTATAGTGTGAAAACATGGATCATAATAACTCTGGCATTGTTTTTCTTTTTTTAATTTAATTTAATTTTTATTTATTTTATTTTTTATTATGTTCAGTTAGTCACCATATAGTACACCATTAGTTTTTGAAATAGTATTCAGTGATTCATTAGTTGCATATAACACCCAGTGCTCATCATGACCTGTACCCTTCTTAATACGCATCACCCTGTTACCCCATTCCCCTACCCCCTACTCTCTGAAACCTTCATGTTGTTCCCCAGCGTCCATAGTCTCTCATGGTTCATCTCCCTCTCTGATTTCTCCCCCTTCAGTTTTTCCTCCTTTCCCCTATGGTCCTCCATGCTATTGCTTATGTTACACATATGAGTGAAACCATATAATTGTCTTTCTCTGCTTGACTTATTTCACTTAGCATAATCCGCTCCAGTTCCATCCATGTTGATGCAAATGGTGGATATTTATCCTTTCTGATGGCAGAGTAATATTCCATTGCATATATGAACCACATCTTTATCCATTCATCTGTTGAAGGGCATCATGGCTCCATCCACAGTTTGGCTACTGTGGACATTATTGCTATGAACTTTTGGGGGGCAGGTGTCCCCTCTTTTCACTACATCTGTGTCTTTGGGATAAATACCTAGTAGTGCAATTGCTGGGTTGTAGGGTAGCTCTATTTTTAACATCTTAAGGAGCCTCCATACTGTTTTCCAGAGTGGCTGTACCAGCTTGCATTCCCACCAATAGTGTAAGAGGGTTCCCCTTTCTTGAAATCCTTGCCAACACTTATTGTTTCCTGCCTTGTTAATTTTTGCCATTCTAACTGGTGTAAGGTGGTACCTAATTTTGGTTTTGATTTGTATTTCCCTGATGGCTAGTGATGTTGAGCATTTTTTCATGTGTCTGTTAGCCATTTTTCTGTCTTCTTTGGAGATGTGTCTGTTTATGTCTTCTGCCCACTTGTTGACTGGGTTGTTTTTTGAGTGTTGGGTTTGAGAAGTTCTTTATAGATCTTTGATATCAGCTCTTTATCTGTAATATCATTTGCAAATATCTTCTGCCATTCCGTGGGTTGCCTCTCAGTTTTGTTGACTGTTTCCTTGTTGTGAAGAAGCTTTTTGTCTTGATGAAGTCCCAACAGTTCATTTTTGGTTTGTTTCCATTCCCTTTGGAGACATGTCTTGAAAGAAGTTGATGTGGCCTGTATCAAAGAGGTTAATGCCTATAGGATTTTGGTGGATTCCTGTCTCACATTGAGATCTTTATTCCATTTTGAGTTGTCTTTGTGTATGGTGTAAGAGAATGGTCTAGTTTCATTCTTCAGCTTGTGGCTGTCCAATTTTCCCAGCACCATTTATTGAAGACACTGTCTTTTTTCCACTGCATATTTTTTCCTGATTTGTTGAAGATTAGTTGACCATAGAGTTGAGGCTCCATTTCTGGAGTCTCTATTCTGTTCCATTGGTCTATGTGTCTGTTTTTGTGCCAATACCATACTGTCTTGGTGATCACAGCTTTGTAATATAGCTTGAATTTAGGCAACGTGATGCCCCCACATCTTTGTTTTCTTTTTCAACATTCCCTTGACAATTCGGGGTCTTTTCTGATTCTATACAAATTTTAGGATTTTTTTTTGTTTCAGCTTCGTGAAAAATGCCAATGGTATTTAATACGGATGGCATTAGAAGTGTAGATTGCTCTGGGTAGGATGGATATTTTTACAATGTTAATCTTCCGATCCATGAGCATGGAATGTTTTTCCACCTTTTTGTGTCTTCTTCAATTTCTTTCATGAGTGTTTTGTAGTTCCTAGAGTATAGATCCTTTACCTTTTTGGTTAGGTTTATTCCAAGGTATCTTATAGTTTTTGATGCTATTGTACATGGAATCATTTCTCTAATTTCTTTTTCGACAGTTACATTGTTATTGTATAGAAATGCAACTGATTTCTGTGCTTTGTTTTTGTATCCTGCCACATTACTGAATTGCTGTATGAGTTCTAGTAATTTGAGTGTGGAGTCTTTTGGGTTTTCCACATAAAGTATCATGTCATCTGTGAAAAGAGAATTTGACTTCTTCCTTGCCAATTTGGATGCCTTTTGTTTCTTTTTGTTGTCTGATTGCTGATGTTAAGACATCTAGCACTATGTTGAACAACAATGGTGAGAGTGGGCATCCCTATTGTGTTCCTGACCTTAAGGGAGAGCTTTTCCCCATTGATAATGATGTTTGCTGTGGGCTTTTCATAAATGGTTTTGATGATATTGAGGAATGTTCCCTCTATCCCTACATTCTGAAGAATTTTAATCAGGAACGGATGTTGTATTTTGTCAAATGTTTTTTCTGCATCAGTTGAGAGGATCATAGGGTTCTTGTCTTTTCTTTTATTAATGTACTCTATAACGTTGATTGATTTACAAATGTTGAACCACCCTTGCATCCCAAGAATAAATCCCATGTGGTCATGGTGAATAATCATTTTAATGTACTATTGGATCCTATTGGCTAGGATCTTGTCTAGTATTTTGTCATCCATATTCATCAGGGATATTGGTCTGTAATTCTCCTTTTTGATGGGGTCTTTGCCTGGTTTTGGGATCACAGTAATGTTGGCCTCATATAAGGAGTTTGGAAGTTTTCCTTCTGTTTCTGTTTTTTTTTTTTATTTCCCTTGCCAAGTTTTTACTTTTTTATTTTTTTTTATGATTTTTAAAAAATTTTATTATGTTATGTTAGTCACCATACAATACATCATTGGTTTTTGATGTGGTGATCCATGATCCATTGTTGTCATATAACACCCAGTGTTCCATGCAGTATGTGCCCTCCTTAATACCCATCACCAGGCTAACCAATCCCCCCTCCCCCCTCCCCTCTAAAACCCTGTTTGTTTCTCAGAGTCCATAGTCTCTCATGGTTCATCTCTCCCTCCAATTCCCCCCACCATTTTTCCCTTTCTTCTCCTAATGTCCTCCATGCTATTCCTTATGTTCCACAAATAAGTGAAACCATATGATAATTGACTTTCTCTGCTTGACTTATTTCACTTAGCATAATTTCCCTTAAGATCACAAACACGACAAGGATGCCCACTCTCACCACTATTGGTCAACATAGTACTAGAAGTCCTAGCAACAGCAATCAGACAACAAAAAGAAATAAAAGGTATTCAAATTGGCAAAGAAGAAGTCAAACTCTCTCTTTTCGCAGACAACATGATACTTTATGTGGAAAACCCAAAAGACTCCACCCTCAAATTACTAGAACTCATACAGCAATTCAGTAATGTGGCAGGATACAAAATCAATGCACAGAAATCAGTTGCTTTCTTATACACTAACAGCGCAACTGTAGAAAGAGAAATTAGAGAATCGATTCCATTTACAATAGCACCAAAAACCATAAGATTCCTCGGAATAAACCTAACCAAAGAGGTAAAAGATCTATACTCTAGGAACTACAAAACACTCATGAAAGAAATTGAAGTAGACACAGAAAGATGGAAAAATATTCCATGCTCATGGATTGGAAGAATAAACATTGTTAAAATGTCTATGCTACCCAGAGCAATCTATACCTTCAATGCCATCCTGATCAAAATTCCAATGACATTTTTCAAAGTGCTGGAACAAACAATCCTAAAATTTGTATGGAATCAGAAAAGACCCTGAATCTCCAAGGAGATGTTGAAAAAGAAAAACAAAGCTGGGGGCATCATGTTGCCTGATTTCAAGCTATATTACAAAGCTGTGATTGCCAAGACAGCATGGTACTGGCACAAAAACACCAGACATATAGACCAATGGAACGGATTAGAGAGCCCAGATATGGACCCTCAACTCTATGGTCAAATAATATTTGATAAAGCAGGAAAAAACATGCAATGGAAAAAAGACAGTCTCTTCAATAAATGTTTCTGTTTTTTTGAAACAGCTTGAGGAGAATAGATAGTGTTTCTTCTTTAAATGTTCAGTAGCATTCCCCTGGGAAGCAATCTGGCCTTGGACTCATTTTTTGGGAGGTTTTTGATTACTGCTTCAATTTCATTACTGGTTATTGGTCTATTCAGATTGTCTATTTCTTCCTGTTTCAGTCTTGGTAGTTTATAAGTTTCCAGGAAGGCATCAATTTCTTCCAGTTTGCTTAATTTTTTGGCATATAGTTGCTGGTAATAATTTCTTTTTTTTTTTTAAGATTTTATTTATTTATTTATTTGAGAGAGAGAGAGAGAGAGAAACAGCATGAGAGGGGAGAGGGTCAGAGGGAGAAGCAGGCTCCCCACTGAGCCGGGAGCCCGATGTGGGACTCGATCCCAGGACTCCGGGACCATGACCTGAGCCGAAGGCAGTCGCTTAACCAACTGAGCCACCCAGGTGCCCTAGTTGCTGGTAATAATTTCTAATAATTGTTTCTATTTCCTTGTTTTAGTCCTGATCTCTCCCCTTTCATTCATGATTTTATTAATTTGGGTCCTTTCCTTTTTCTTTTGGGTAAGTCTGGACAGAGGTTTATCCATCTTATTAATTCTTTCAAAGAACCAGCTTCTAGTTTCATTGATCTGTTCTAGTGTTTTTCTGGTTTCTATTTCATTGTTCTCTGTTTTAATATTTATTATTTCTCTTCCCCTGCTTGGTTTTGGTTTTATTTGCTGTTCTTTCTCTGACTCCTTTAGGTGTAAGGTTAGCTTGTGCATTTCGGATTTTTCTAATTTTTTTTGAGAGAGGCTTGGATGGCTATGTGTTTCCCTCTTAGGACTGCCTTTGCAGTATCCCATAGGTTTTGGACTGAAGTGTTTTCATTCTCATTAGTTTCAATGAACTGTTTAAGTTCTTTAATATCCTGGTTGACCCAATCATTCTTCAGCAGGATGTTGTTTAACTTCCAAGGTTCCTTCCAAATTTTTTTTCCTTGTAATTGAGTTCCCGTTTCAAGGCATTGTGGTCTGATAATATGCAGGGAATAATCTCAATCTTTTTGTTGGTTGAGACCTGATTTGTGTCCCAGTATGTGGTCTATTCTGGAGAAAGGACCGTGTGCATTTGAGAAGAATGAGTATTTTGTTGTTTTAGAGTGGAATGTTCTGTATATATCTATGAAGTCCATCAGGTCCAATGTGTAATTCAAAGCTCTTGTTTCTTTGTTGATCTTCTGCTTAGATGATCTGTCCAATGCTGAGAGTGGAGTGTTAAAATCTCCTACTATTAATGTATTATTAATCCATTATATACTTCTTTATTTTGTTTATTTGTTGATTTACATAACTGGCTGCTCCCATGTTGGGGGCATAGGTATTTACAATTGTTAGATTTTCTTGTTGGATAGACCCTATAAGTATGATATAGTGTCCCTTTGCATCTGTCAATACAGTCTTTGGTTTAAAATCTAATTTTTCTGATATGAGATTTGCTACCACAGTTTTCTTTTGAGGTCTGTTGGCATGAAAAATCGTTCTTCATCCCATCACTTTCAATCTGGTGGTGCTTTAGGTTCAAAATGAGTCTCTTGTAGACAGCATATGGATGGGTCCTGTCTTTGTATCCATTCTGCCACCCTGTGCCATTTCATGGGAGTATTTAGATCGTTCATGTTGAGAGTAACTACTGAAAGATGTATTTATTGCCATCCTATTGTCTGTACAGTCCTGGTTTCTGTGGATTGTCTCTGTAAATTTCTGGTCTATATTACTCTTGGGGTCTTTCTTCTTTTATAGAATCCCCCTTAATATTTCTTGCAGGTCTGGCTTCGTGGTCACATTCTTTCAGTTTCTGCCAGTCCTGAAAGCTCTTTATCTCTCATCTGTTCTGAATAACAGTCTTGCTGGATAAAGTATTTTTGGCTGCATGTTTTTCTCATTTAGTACCCTGAATATGTCTTGCAAGCCCTTTTTGACTTGCCATGTCTCTGTGGACAGGTCTGACGTTATTCTGATGCTCTTCCCTCTGTATGTAAGAACTCTCTTCCCCCTTGCTGCTCTCTCAGGATAGCCTCCTTGGCTCTTAGATTAGCGAGTTTTACTATTATATACTGGGGTGATGGTCTTTTCTTATTGATCTTGGGAAGGGTCCTCTCTGCCTCTTGGACATGAATGCTTGTTTCCTTCCCTGGATTAGGGAAGTTCTCAGCTATGATTTGCTCAATCATACCTTCTAGTCCATTCTCTCTCTCCACCCCCTCAGGGATCCCAATAATTCTGACACTGGAACATTTCATGGCTTCATGAATCTCTCTAAGTCTCTTCTCATGGGCTTCTAGTTGTTTATCCCAGGCCTCCTCAGCTTCCTTCCTCTCTATTAGCTTATCTTCTAGATCTCTAATTCGTTCTTCTGCCTCATTTACCCTAGTTGTTATAGTATCCAGTTTAGACTGCATCTCATTCATAGCATTGTTGTATTTGGCCTGATTAGCTCTCATTTCTGCCCTTAGAGATTCTATATTGCTGCTAATGGTTTTCTCAAGCCTAGCTATTGACTTCATGATTGCTACCCTGACGACTATCTCTGACATCTTGCTTATATCCATATCCTTTAGAGTGAGGAAGAGGCCATTGTTTCGGTTCTTTTCTTTTTTGGGAGTTCTTCCCCTTATTCATTTTGTTGAGGGGTGGTTGAGGGAATGTACAGAGTCCAAAATATCAACCATGATCAATGCAAGATGTATCCATTTTATGGGGACCCTAGGGTTGTCATCTTGTTCTTCCAACCTATCTTCTGGGGAAGGGGCCTGCTGTGCTGTTTCTCAGGCATCCTTGCTTGGGCAGATTTGCCCTGCCCCCTGTTAGGAGGCTGGACTCCATGGAAATCAGTTTTTTAAGCTTTTGTTCTCTGGTGGCTTTCCGCACTTTTTCTCAGGGTCAGAACTAAAAATGGCTGCACCCAGACCTCTGTCCCAGAGCAGAGAAATCACAGTCTGCTCTTCTCTGAACCCTCCAGAACACACAGTCAGTCTCCATTTCTGTATGTGCTGCTGAAAACTGCAGCCCCTTGCGAGTGGTGCATGCCCAAAGCGATCTTCTCAGAAGTTGACCCAGGAGCCCAGGCTTGTCTCTGCCCTTTGTGCTTCTTAAACTGTGAATAGTTCCAGGTTTGTGCATGTGCCCCCACAGCTCCTGGATCCTGTTTGAGCGCTGTTCTAATGCTCTTCCTGGCTGCTGCTGCTCTCCTAGTTTTTGCCCAGTCCTCCAGCACAGGTCACTTTTGTGCTCTGGTGTTATATCACTTTCCAGGGGTCAACTAATGATGTCTCCCTCCCCCTTTTGTTTATCCTCTGATATCTGCTGGCAGATTCATGACTCCACCCTTTGTACCTCAGGACAGGTGGCGTTTTTCTGCTTCTAGAGATCCAGATACATATTTTTACATCTCAGGCTTATTTTGTGGGTGTTCAAAATGGTTTGGTAGACATCCAGCTAAATTCAGGGAAACAGTTGAAATGGAGTCCCCTACTCCTCTACCATCTAGCCCCTCCTCCCTGGTTTTGTTTTTCTTTCTCAAGATTGCCTTGGCTATTTGGGGATCTTTTGTGATTCCATAAAAGTTTTTAAAAATTTTATTTAAATTCAATTAATTAACATACTGTACCTTAGTTTCAGAGGTAGAGTTCAGTTATTCATCAGTTGCATACAACACCCAGCACTCATTACATCACATGATCTCCTTAATGCCCATCAGCCAGGTACCCCATTCCCCTACCCACCTCCCCTCCAGCAACCCTCAGTTTGTTTCCTATAGTTAAGAGTCTTTTATGGTTTGGATCCCTCTCTGATTTCATCTTATTTATTTTTCCCCTCCCTTCCCCTGATCCTCTGTTTTGTTTCTTAAATTCTACATTTGAGTGAAACCATATAATTGTATTTTTCTGATTAACTTATTTCACTTAGCATAATACCTTCTAGTTCCATCGATGCATGTTGTTACAAATGGTAAGATTTCATTTCGTGATGGCTGAGTAATATTCCATTGTGTGTGTTTGTGTGTGTGTGTGTGTGTATGTATATATACACAACCTCTTCTTTATCTATTCATCAATGGACATCTGGGCTCTTTCCATAGTTTGGCTATTATGGACATTGTTGCTATAAACATTGAGGTGAAGATGCCCCTTCAGATCACTATGTTTGTACCCTTTGTGTAAATACCTAGCAGTGCAATTGCTGGGTTGTAGGGTACCTCTATTTTTAACTTTATTTTTACATTTTATTTTATTATGTTATGTTAGTCACCATAAAATATATCATTAGTTTTTGATGTACTGATCCACGATTCATTGTTTTTGTATAATATCCAGTGCTCCATGCAATATGTGCCCTCCTTAATACCCATCAATGGGCTAACCAATCCCCCCAGCCCCCTCCCCTCTAAATCCCTCAGTTTGTTTCTCAGAGTCCATAGTTTCTCATGGTTCAACTCTCCCTCCGATTTCCCCCCTTCATTTTTCCCTTCCTTCTCCTAATGTCCTCCATGCTATTCCTTATGTTCCACAAATAAGTGAAACCATATGATAATTGACTTTCTCTGCTTGACTTATTTCACTTAGCATAATCTCCTCCAGTCCCATCAATATTGATGTAAAAGTTGGGTATTCATCCTTTCTGATGGCTGAGTAATATTCCATTGTATATATGGACCACATCTTCTTTACCCATTCATCTGTTGAAGGGCATCTTGACTCTTTCCACAGTTTGGCTATCACGGACATTGCTGCTATGAACATTGGGGTGCATATGGCCCTTCTTTTCACTACATCTGTGTCTTTGGGGTAAATACCCAGGAGTGCGATTTCTGGGTCATAGGGTAGCTGTATTTTTAACTTTTTGAGGCACCTTCACACTGTTTTCCAAAGTGGCTGTACCAACTTGCATTCCCACCAACAGTGTAAGAGGGTTCCCCTTTCTCCACAACCTCTCCAACATTTGTTGTTTCTTTCCCTGTCCATTTTTGCCATTCTAACTGGTGTAAGGTGGTATCTCAGTGTGGTTTTGATTTGGATTTCCCTGATGGCTAATGGTGATGAACATTTGTTCATGTGTCTGTTAGCCATTTGTATGTCTTCTTCACAGAAGTGTCTATTCATCTCTTCTGCCCACTTTTTGACTTGATTATTTGTTTTTGGGGTGTTCAGTTTGAGAAGTTCTTTATAAATTTTGGATACCAGCCCTTTATCTGTAGTGTCATTTGCAAATATCTTCTCCCATTCTGTGGGTTGCCTCTTTGTTTTGTTGACTGTTTCCTTTGCTATGCAGAAGCTTTTTCTCTTGATGAAGTCCCAAAAGTCATTTCTGCTTTTGTTTCACTAGCCTTTCGAGATGTATCTTGAAAGAAGTTGCTGTGGGCGATGTCAAAGAGGTTACCGCCTATGTTCTCCTCTAGGATTTTGATGGATTCCTGTCTCACATTGAGGTCTTTCATCCACTTTGAGTTTATCTTTGTGAATGGTGTTAGAGAATGGTCGAGTTTCATTCTTCTGCATGTGGCTGTCCAATTTTCCCAGCACCATTTATTAAAGAGACTGTCTTTTTTCCACTGCATGTTTTTTCCTGCTTTGTCAAAGATTATTTGACCATAGAGTTGAGGGTCTATATCTGGGCTCTCTATTCTGTTCCATTGGTCTATATGTCTGTTGTTGTGCCAGTACCATGCTGTCTTGGTGATCACAGCTTTGTAACATAGCTTGAAATCGAGCAATGTGATGCCCCCAGCTTTGTTTTTCTTTTTCAACATCTCCTTGGAGATTCGGGGTCTTTTCTGATTCCATACAAATTTTAGGATTGTTTGTTCCAGCACTTTGAAAAATGTCATTGGAATTTTGATTGGGATGGCATTGAAGGTATAGATTTCTCTGGGTAGCATAGACATTTTAACAATATTTATTCTGCCGATCCATGAGCATGGAATATTTTTCCATCTTTTTGTGTTTTCTTCAGTTTCTTTCATGAGTGCTTTGTAGTTCCTAGAGTATAGATCCTTTACCTCTTTGGTTAGGTTTATTCCGAGGTATCTTATGGTTTTTGGTGCTATTGTAAATGGAATCGTTTCTTTAATTTCTCTTTCTACAGTTGCGTTGTTAGTGTATAAGAAAGCAACTGATTTCTGTGCATTGATTTTGTATCCTGCCACATTACTGAATTGCTGTATGAGTTCTAGTAATTTGAGGGTGGAGTCTTTTGGGTTTTCCACATAAAGTATCATGTTGTCTGCGAAAAGAGAGAGTTTGACTTCTTCTTTGCCAATTTGAATACTTTTATTTCTTTTTGTTGTCTGATTGTTGTTGCTAGGACTGCTAGTACTATGTTGAACAACAGTGGTGAGAGTGGGCACCCTTATGTGTTCCTGATCTTAAGGGAAAGGCTCTCAACTTTTCCCCATTAAGGATGATATTTGCTGTGGGTTTTTCATAGATGGATTTTATAAGCTTGAGGAATGTTCCCTCTATCCCTATACTCTGGAGAGTTTTAATCCAGAAAGGATGTTGTATTTTGTCAAATGCTTTTTCTGCATCAATTGAGAGGACCATATGTTTCTTCTCCCTCTTCTTATTAATGTGTTCTAACACACTGATTGATATGCGAATGTTGAACCACCCTTGCATTCCGGGGATAAATCCCACTTGGTCGTGGTGGATGATCCTTTTAATGTATTGTTGGATCCTATTAGCTAGGATTTTGTTGAGGATTTTGGAATCCATATTCATCAGGGATATTGGTCTGAAATTATCCTTTTTGATGGGGTCTTTGCCTGGTTTGGGGATTAAGGGATTGGTGGCCTCATAGAATGAGTTTGGAAGTTTTCCTTCTGTTTCTGTTTTTTGAAACAGCTTCAGTAGAATAGGTATTATTTCTTCTTTGAATGTTTGGTAGAATTCCCCAAGGAATCCATCAGTCCCTGGACTCTTGTTTTTTGGGAGGTTTTTGATCACTGCTTCAATCTCGTTAGTGGTATTGGCCTATTCAGGTTGTCAATTTCTTCCTGTTTCAGTCTTGGCAGCCTATAGGTTTCCACGAAGGTCTCCATTTCATCCAGATTGCTCAGTTTATTGGCATATAGTTGTTGATAATAATTTCTAATAATTGTTTCTATTTTCTTGGTGTTAGTCATGATCTCTCCCCTTTCATTCATAGTTTTATTAATTTGAGTCCTTTCTCTTTTCTTTTGGATAAGTCTGGCCAGTGGTTTATCAATCTTATTAATTCTTTCAAAAAACCAGCTTCTAGTTTCATTGATCTGATCTACTTTGTTTCTGGTTTCTAATTCATGGATTTCTGCTCTAATTTTAATTATTTCTCTTCTAATGCATGGCTTAGGTGTCGTTTTTTGCTTTTTCTCTAGTTCTTTAAGGTGTAGAGTTAGTTGGTGAATTCGGGATTTTTCTATTTTTTGAGTGAGGCTTGGATGGCTATGTATTTCCCCCTTAGGACTGCCTTTGCAGTATCCCATAGGCTTTGGACCGATGCGTTTTCATTCTCATTGTTTTCCATGAATTGTTTAAGTTTTTCTTTGATTTCTTGGTTGACCCAAACATTCTTGAGCTGAGTGGTCTTTAGCTTCCAAGTGTTTGAATTTCTGCCAAATTTTTTCTTGTGATTGAGTTCCAGTTTTAGAGCATTGTCGTCTGAGAATATGCAGGGAATAATCTCAATGTTTTGGTATTGGTTGAGACCTGATTTGTGACCCAGTATGTGGTCTATTCTGGAGAAAGTTCCATGTGCGCTCAAGAAGAGTGAGTATTCTGTTGTTTTAGGGTGGAATGTTCTGTAAATATCTATGAGGTCCATCTGGTCCAATGTATCATTCAAAGCTCTTGTTTCCTTGTTGATTTTCTGCTTAGATGATCTGTCTATTGCTGAGAGTGGAGTATTGAGGTCTCCTACAATTAACTTATTGTTATCAATATGACTCTTTATTTTGGTTAACAGTTGGCTTATGTAGATGGCTGCTCCCATGTTGGGGGCATAGATATTTACAATTGTTAGATCTTCTTGTTGGATAGACCCTTTAAGAATGATATAGTGTCCTTCTGTGTCTCTAATTACAGACTTTAGTGTAAAATCTAATTTGTCTGATATAAGAGTTGCTACCCCAGCTTTCTTTTGAGGTCCACTGGCATGGAAGATAGATCTCCATCCCTTCACTTTCAGTCTGGATGTATCTTTAGGTTCAAAATGAGTCTCTTGTAGACAGCATATGGACGGGTCCTGTCTTTTTATCCAATCTGCAACCCTGTGCCGTTTTATGGGAGCGTTTAGGCCATTCACGTTGAGAGTGATTATTGAAAGATATGAATTAATTGTCATCATGTTGCCTGTGAAGACGTTGTTTTTATAGATTGTCCTTGTAAATTTCTGTTGTATGTCACTCTTGGGGTCTTTCTCCTTTTATAGAACCCCCTTGATATTTCTTGCAGGGCTGGCTTCATAGTCACATATTCTTTCAGTTTCTGCCTGTCTTGGAATCTCTGCATCTCTCCATCCATTCTAAATGACAACCTTGCCGGATAAAGTATTCTTGGCTGCATGTTCTTCTCGTTTAGTACCTTGAATATGTCTTGCCAGCCCTTTCTGGCTTGCCAGGTCTCTGTGGATAGGTCTGAGATGATTCTGATGTTCCTCCCTCTGTACGTAAGGAATCTCTTCCCCCTAACTGCCCTTAAGATGGTTTCCTTGGTTCTAAGATTTGCGAGTTTTACTATTACATGCCAGGTTGTTGGCCTGTTTTCCTTGATCTTGGGAGGGGTCCTCTCTGCCTATAGGATGCAAATGTTTGTTTCATTCCCCAGATTAAAGATATTCTCAGCTACGATTTGCTCAAATATATCTTCTAGTCCTCTCTCTCTCTCCACCCTCTCTGGGATTCCAATAATCCTGACATTGGAATGTTTCATCGTGTCACTTATTTCTCTGATTCCGTTTTCATGGATTCTGAGTTGTTTTTCCCTGGCCTCCTCTTTTTCTTTTTTATCTATTAAATTGTCTTCCAGGTCACTAATTCATTCTTCTGCCTCACCTACCTTAGCTGTTTGATCATCTAGATTAGATTGGATCTCATCGATAGCATTTTTAAGTTCTGCCAATTCAGCTTTCCTTTCTGCCCTTAGAGACTCTATGTTGCCATTAATTGATTTCTCCATTCTAGCTATTGTCTTCACAGTTGCTGGCCTGATTTCCATCTCTGACATCTGGGTTATATCTGAATCCATTTGTAAATCTGTGGCAGAAGTCATAGTCTTTGAGTCTTTCCTATTTTGGAGGTTCCTCCTCATAGTCATTCTGTTGAGTGGTGGTTGAGGGAATGTATAGAGTCCAAATTATTGACAACAACCCAAGAGGCATCTGTTTTCTAGGGAACTTAGGGTTGCTGGCCTCTTGTTCTCCCAGCCTTTCTTCTGGGGAAGGGGTCTACCTGTTACTCGGGCAACCCTGTTTGGGCAGAGTTGCCCTGTCCCCTGTGGCATAGGATGGGCTCAGTGAAACTCGGTTTTGTGGGGCTTTTGTTTTCTGGTGGCTTTCCCTGGTAGGTTCCCATGTCTCTTCCGTGAGTCAGAGCAGAATAGACAGTTTCCAACCCTCTGCCTCAGAGCATAGAACTCGCAGTCTGTTCTTCAGTGAGGTCTCCAGGCCATACTATCTCCGTTTCTGTTTGTGCTGCTATAAACTGCAGCATCCTGGGGTGTGCACCCCTCAGCAGTGCTCCCAGTCCTCCCCTCCAGGTCGGGGCACGTCTCTGACCTTTGTGTTTCTAAAACCAGCAGCTGTCCCTGTTCACATGTGCGGCCCTACTGCTGCAGGGTTCCTACTGGGGGGCTGCCTTAAAGTCCTTTCTCTGCCACTAATGGTCTGTGAGTCTGTGCCCTGTCCCCAGTGCAAGAAGGTATCACTCACCAGTGGTGTAGGATCCCTATGGCCATGCTCCCGCCCCCTGCTGTTTATCTTCTGATATCTGCTCTTGGAATCATGGCTCCCTGCTTCATACCTCAAAACTGACTGCCAGCAATATTCTGTTTGTAGAGATCCAGATCTATCTTCTTACAACTCAGGCTGATTTCATGGGTGTTTTGAGTGGTCTGGTAGATATCCGGCTCAATTCCAGGGACCGGTTGGAATAAGGTCCCCTACTCATCTGCCATCTTTTCTGCCTCCCAGATTATCTATTTTTAACTTTTTGACAAAACTCCATACTCCTTTCCAGAGTGGCTGTACTAGGTTTCATTCCCACCAACATCGTAAGAGGGTTCCCCTTTCTCTGCATCTTTGCCAACATTTGTTTTTTCCTGACTTTCCATAAAAAATTTATAATTATTTGTTCTAGTTCTGTGAAATTTCCTTTGGAATTTGATAGGGATTACATTAAATCTGTATATTGCCTTGGATAGTATGACATTTTAACAATATTAATTCTTTTTATAAATGAGCAGAATATCTTTCACTTATCTGTTAAGTCTTCAATTTCTTTCATCAGTGTCATATAGTTTTCAGTGTACATGTATTAGTCTTCCTTGGTTAATTTTTTTCCTAGGTATTATATTGTTTTGATGCAAGTGTAAATGTGATTGCTTTCTTGATTTCTGTTTCTGATATTTTATTACTCTTTTAGATTTTTATTTATTTATTTGACAGAGAGAGAGAGAGAGAAAGACTGCACGATTGAAGGGGAGGGGCAGAAGGAGAGGGAGAAGCAAATTCCCCACTGATCAAGGAGCCCTACATGAAGCTCTATCCCAAAATCCGGAGATCATGACCTGAGCTGATGGCAGATACTTAACTGACTGAACCACCCAGGCGCCCCTCTGATAGTTAATTATTAGTGTATAGAATCACAAAGGATTTTTGTATATTTATTCTTACAACTTTACTGAATTCAATTATTAGTTTTCCTAATTTTTTGGGTAGAATCTTTCAGGTTTTCTATATATAATATGATGTCATCTGCAAATAGTGATAGATTTACTTCTTCCTTTTCCATTTTGGATGACACTTTTTTCTTGACTAATTGCTGGGCCTAGGACTTCCAATACTGTCTTGAATAAAAGTGGTGAGGTTGGAAATCTTTGTTTTTTTTTCCTGATCTCTAACAAAAAATTTTAATGTTTCCACCATTGAGTATCATATTTGCTGTGTGTCTTCATATATGTCTTTTATTATGTTCAGTTATGGTCCCTCTATACTCACTTTTTTGCGTTTTTAATCATAATGGATGTTGAAGTTTGTAAAATGCTTTTTCTGCGTCTATTAAGATTATTATATGATTTTTATCCTTTATTTTATAATCTGGTTCATCACAATGATTGATTTGCAAATGTTGAACCAACCTTGCATCCCTGCATAAATCCAGTTTGATCAAGAATATCAACATACTGTTGAATTCAGTTTGCTAACATTTTGTTGAGGATTTTAGCCTCTATATTCCTTAGGAACACAGGTCTGTAATTTTCTTTTTTAGGGGATTTCCTTGTCTAGATTTGGTATCATGGTAATGGTGGTGTTGTAAAATGAGTTTGGAAGCATTTTAATTCTAGTCTGTTATAATTATTTTCAATTTTTGTGATATTAGTTGTATCTTATTCTTTTTAATTTCTGATTTTATATATTTGAGGCCTGTCTCTTCTTTTTCTTGGTGAGTCTAGCTTACATTTTATTAATTTTGCTTATCTTTTTAATCAACCAGCTCTTTGTTTCATTGATTTTTTTCTATTGTTTTTTAAATCTGTATTTTATTTCTGCTGTTATCTTTATTATTCCTTCCCTTCTACTAAGCTAGTATTTTGTTTGTTCTTTTTTATAGTTCCTTTAAGTGTAAATTTAGATTATGTATTTGAGATTTTTCTTGGTTTTTGAGGTATGCCTTTATTGGTATGAATTTCTTCTAAGAACTGTTTTTGCTGCATCTTGTAGATTTTGGTATGTCATTTTTCTGATTTCATTTGTCTGTATTTTTTTATTTCTCCTTTGATTTCTCAATGATCCATGGATTGTTCAGTAGCATGCTGTTTCTCCACATTTTTGTGTTTTTTCTTTTTATAATTTATTTCTAGTTTCATGCCATTGTGGTCAGAAAGGCTGCTTCATATGATTTCAATCTTGTTAAATTTATTGAGACTTGTTGTGTGCCCTAACCCATAATCTATTCTGGAGGACGTTCCATGTGCACTTGAGAAGAGTGTGTATTCTGCTGTTTAAGGATGGAATGTTCTGTATATGTGTCTCTTAAGGCCATCAAGTTTAATGTGTCATTTAAGGTGAATGTTTCCTTATTGATATTCGTTTAAATGATCTATCCGTTGATGGAAATGGTGTATTCAAGTCCCCGACTATTATATTCTTTCTAATTTTTCCCTTTAGGTTTGTTAATATTTGCTTTATATATTTTTGATGCTCTGTTGTTGGGTGCATACATATCTTTAAATATTATATCTTCTTTCTGGAGTGTCACCTTTATTATTATGTAATGCCCCTCTTTGTCTTTCATTACAGTCTTTGTATTAAAGTCTATTTTGTCTGATATAAGTATACTGGTTTACTCTCTTTTTGTGTCTGTATTTCTGAAGTGAGTCTCTTGTCAGTGGGCTTTAGATAAGTTGTGTTTTCTTTCTTTCTTCTTTCTTTGCCTTTCTTTCTTTCTTTCTTTCTTTCTTTCTTTCTTTCTTTCTTTCTTTCTTTCTTTCTTCCTTCCTTCCTTCCTTCCTTCCTTCCTTTCTTCCTTCCTTCCTTCCTTCTTTCTTTCTTTCTTTCTTTCTTTCTTTCTTTCTTTCTTTCTTTCTTTCTTTCTTTCTTTCTTCTTTCTTTATCAATTCAAGCACTCTGTCTTTTGATTGGAGAATTTAGTCCACTTACATTCAAAGTAATTATTTATAGGTATGCACTTATTGCCTCTTTGTTAGTGGCTGTTTTTGTAGTTCCTCTCAGTTTCTTTTTTTCTTTTTTTCTTTTTCTTGTTTGAAAACTTCCTTTGGTTTTTTTTAGATTCCTTTCTCACTTTCTTTTTTGTATTTGCTATTAGTTTTTGCTGTGTGGTTATTGTGAGGTTCACATATAACCTCCTATGTTTATAACAGTTTATTTTAAGTTTATAGTAACTAATAAAATCAATCCTGAAACTCTACCTTTTTTCTTCTTTATCCCATATTTTATATTTTTGACATCACATTTTATACCTTCTTACATTATATATCTCTTAACTAATAGTTTTTGTTAATTTTACTACTTTTGACTTTAGACCTTCATGTTAGCTTTATCAGTGATAAACCCACTACTTTTACTCTTTATTTTCTTTTTCTAATGAGATTTTAAATTTTGTATATTTTCTTGTTATTAATTTGTTCAAGTTCTCCATTCCCTACAGTTCTATGGCTCTTCTGAAAGTACTCCCCTTTGGTTTTTAAAGCTAAATGTTTAGGGCTCACCATTCTTGTGCAGGGCCCATGGTCTGGGGTGCTTGTCCACATAAAGTTATTTATTTTCAGATTTTTCCTGATTGTGGATTGCTGTACCTTGGGTGGGATTTGTGTTGAGCATATGCACAAGGGCATATGCACATTCTAGTCTGATTAATTTCTGATTTTATATATTTGAGGCCTGTCTCTTCTTGTTTCAATGCAGCCCTTTTATCCCTTGTTGTGGAGGTGCTGTTCATCTAGCTTCCATAGGAAATTATCCTATGTGTTGCTATAGATTTATTGTGTCTATGGGAGGTGGTGAATTCAGGATTCCTTTATACTACCATCTTGAACACTTCCCTACAACTGTTGATAAGTAAGATTCTGGGAGAAAGAATAGTACCAAGACAAAGGAAGATCAATAGTCTTAGTACTGCTGTCTTCAAGGAAAAGTGGGATCTGCTTACTGTTTGTTCTGACATGACTGCTCTTCTAATCTGGCACTCCAGGCCAGATGCAGTCAACCAACATCTGCTTCCCCTCCTGCAGTCCAGTACTGAGAAGCCCTTTGGTTCTTTAAATATAGTATGGCTATTTTGAAGTATTCATTTGTTAAATCTAATATTCGTTCCCTCTTGAAGGCAGTTTATGTTGCTTTTTTCTCTTTGTATTGGTTAGATATTCCTGTTTCTTTGCTCAGTTTGTACTTTTATTTTGGCGGGGGGGTGGGAACTGGACCTTATAGGCAATATGTTATAACAACTCTGGATATTAATTCTCCCACTGTTTTCTCTGAGTCTTGTTATTGTTGCTGTTTGCTTTCTTATTTGTTTTGTGACTGTGAATATATTTTAGTAAAATCTATTTCCCCCATGATGTGAAGATTTTGTTGTCATTTTTTTTTTACAACATGCAACCCTGGGTATGTGTACTGTTACCCCAGTATTCCACAAAGATGAATTTTTAGGTGGGCCTTATTGACTATTTCTTTTTCTGATATCTCTTTTCAGGTGATTTTTCCATTTGGAATTACATTCTGTCCATTAGGCTCCATTAATTACTGGTTGATTGCTCTATTGTTTTTGACAATGCCCTGAAGCAACCTACTCAGTAGTGAAAACCATTTATGTTAAGGTGAGGGTAGATTTTGAGGCTGGTCTTTGATATTTGTTTTGACACCATGAGGACTCTTCTTAGCTGTCTCTTTATCATGCATTGCCTGTGGGAGGCTTCGGTTTTTAGCAGTGCTTACAGAGCAGAAGACTGTGCATTCTGGAGGATTCAGAGAGGAGCAGACTGTGGCTTCTCTCTTCTGGGGCAGAGGTGTGGGTGCAGACATTTTCCTTTGCTCTGACCATTTGAAAAGGCGTGAAAAGCTACCCAAGAAGAAAAGCTGCCAGAGAACAAAACCCCCCAAAAACGGTTTTCCCACAGAGCCCAGCCCCTTGATAGGGGCAGGACAACTCTGCCCAAGCAAGATTGACTGAAAAACAATGTGGCAGGCCCCTCCCCCAGAAGACAAGCTGGAAGAACAAGAGGACAACAACCCCAGGGTCTCCATAAAATGGTAAAACCCCAACACCAGGGGAAAATTAGTATATTAAGCTCCTGGTGTTGCCTCACGGCCTGTGTATTCCTTACATAAAACTCTTCTATTTTTTAAAAAATTCTTTCTCATGCTTCTTCTGTTTTTTTTTTTTTAATGTCCTTATCATTTCAACCAGATGTTTAATACAACATATTCCATAGTAACTTTTTAACTTGAAATTTTTTACACATACTTTTTTCTTTTTTTTTTTTTACATATATAGATATAAGCTTCAATGTAGACCTTTGTTCCCTACTCAATACTACCTTTCTATATATACCAGTTTTAATTTAACTGTATCTCTGGGAAGTACTGTTCTCTAACAAAGAGAACAAAATACACCCAGGAAGAGCTGAAACACTCTACCTCACCCACATCGAGGAATTACAGCCACCTTCCCTGCACTACCCTTTTTTTGGTCTTTTTTTGGGGGGTTGGTGGTTTTTTTTTTTTTTTTTTTGTACTTTATACATCATTCTTGGGATACATTTAGGCTGGGATTTTTTGGTGGTAGCATCTGATTGTTCCAAACTTTCCCAGGATGCACCTTGCCTGGATTGTGGTTGATATTTTTGACTGTACATCCCCTCAACCACAACTCAACAGAATGACTAGGAGTAGGAACTCCCAACAAAGAAAAGACCCAGAGACAATAACCTCTCCCGCAGACCTAATGGATATTGATATAAGCAAGATGTCAGAAATAGGCTTCAGGGTAACAGTTATGAAGATGATAGCTAGAATGGAGAAATTCATTAATGGCAACATAGAGTCTCTAAGGGCAGAAATGACAGCTGAGCTGGCAGAACTTAAAAATGCTATCAATGGGACCCAATCTAAACTAGATACTCTAACAGCTAGGGGAAATCAGGCAGAAGAACTAATTAGTGATCTAAAAGACAAACTGATAGAAAAGAAGAAAACAAGGAGGGCTGGGAGAAACAGCTTAAAATCCATGAAAACAGAATGAGAGAAATAAGTGACACCATGAAACTTTCCAATGTCAAAATTATTGGGATCCCTGAGGGGATGGAGAGAGAGAAAGAGAGGACTAGAAGATATATTTGAGCAAATCCTGGCTGAGAATTTCCCTAATCTGGGAAATAAAACAAACATTCATGTCCTAGAGGCAGAGAGGACCCTTCCCAAGATCAAGGAGAACAGACCAATGCCCCGGCATGTAATATAAAAACTTGCAAATCTTAGAACCAAGGAAAAAATCTTAAGGAGAGTTAGAGGGAAGAGATTCCTTACATACAGAGGGAGACACATCAGAATAACGTCAGACCTACCCTCAGAGACCTGGCAAGCCAGAAAGGGCTGATAAGACATATTCAGGGTACTAAATGAGAGGAACACACAGCCAAGAATACTTTATCTGGCAAGGCTGTCATATAGAATGGATGGAGAGTTCCAGGACTGGCAGAAACTGAAAGACTATGTGACCACTAAACTGGCCCTGCAAGAATATTAAGGGGGGGGTTCTATAAAAGGAGAAAGACCTCAAGAAGGATATAGTACAGAAATTTACAGAGATGATCTATAGAAACAAGGACTTCACAGGCAACATGGTGACAATAAAATCATATCTTTCAATAATCACTCTCAATGTGAACAGCCTACATTCTCCCATAATATGGCACATTGTTGCATATTGGATAAAAAGACAGGACCCATCCATATGCTGTCTACAAGAGACTCACTTTGAACCTAAAGATACATCCAGACTGAATGTAAAGGGATGGAGATCCATCTTCCATGCCAGCGGACCTCAAAAGAAAGCTGGGGTGGCAATTCTCATATCAGACAAATTAGATTTCAAGCTAAAGACTGTACATAGAGACACAAAAGGACACTATATCATTCTTAAAGGGCCTATCCAACAAGAGGATCTAACAGTTGTAAATATCTATGCCATTAATGTGGGAGCAGCCATCTACATAAGCCAGCTGTTAACCAAAATAAAGAGTCATATTGATAATAATACGTTAATTGTAGGAGACCTCAATACTCCACTCTCAGCAATAGACAGATCATCTAAGCAGAAAATCAACAAAGAAACAAGAACTTTGAATGACACACTGCACCAGATGGACCTCATAGATATTTACAGAACATTCCACCCTAAAACAACAGAATACTCATTCTTCTCGAGCGCACATGGAACTTTCTCCAGAATAGACCATATATTGGGTCACAAATCAGGTCTCAACCAATACCAAAAGATTGAGATTATTCTTTGCATATTCTCAGACCATAATGCTTTAAAACTGGAACTCAATCACAAGAAAAAATTTGGCAGAAATTCAAACACTTGGAAGCTAAAGACCACTCTGCTTAAGAATGTTTGGGTCAACCAGGAAACCAAAGAAGAACTTAAACATTTCATGGAAACCAATGAGAATGAAAACAGATCAGTCCAAAATTTATGGGATGCTGCAAAGGCAGTCCTAAGTGGGAAATACATAGCATTCCAAGCCTCACTCAAAAAAATAGAAAAATCCCAAATTCATCAGCTAACTCTACACCTTAAAGAACTAGAGAAAAAGCCAACAAATGGTGCTGGGAAAATTGGATAGCCACATGCAGAAGAATGAAACTGGACCATTTCCTTAAACCACACACAAGAATAGACCCAAATGGTTGAAAGACCTCAATGTGAGACAGGAGTCCATCAACATCCTAAAGGAGAACACAGGCAGCAACCTCTTTGACCTCAGCCACAGCAACTTCTTCCTAGAAACATCGCCAAAGGCAAGGGAAGCAAGAGCAAAAATGAACTATTGGGACTTCATCAAGATAAAAAGCTTTGCAAAGCAAAGGAAACAGTCAACAAAACCAAAAGACAACTGACAGAATGGGAGAAGATATTTGCAAATGACATATCAGATAAAAGGCTAGTATCCAAAATCTATAAAGAACTCATCAAACTCAACACCCAAGGAACAAAGAATCCAATCAAGAAATGGGCAGAAGACACGAACAGACATTTTTCCAAAGAAGACATCCAAATGGCCAACAGACACATGAAAAAGTGTTCAATATCCCTCGGCATCAGGGAAATCCAAATCAAAACCTCAATGAGACACCACCTCACACCAGTCAGAATGGCTAAAATTAACAAGTCAGGAAATGACAGATGTTGGCGGGGATGCGGAGAAAGGGGAACCCTCCTACACTGTTGGTGGGAATGTAAGCTGGTGCAGCCACTCTGGAAAACAGTACGGAGGTTCCTCAAAAAGTTGAAAATAGAGCTACCATATGATCCAGCAATTGCACTACTGGGTATTTACCCCAAGGATACAAAAGTAGGGATCCGAAGGGGTACGTGCACCCCAATGTTTATAGCAGCAATGTCCACAATAGCCAAACTGTGGAAAGAGCCAAGATGTCCATCGACAGATGAATCAATAAAGAAGAAGTGGTATATATATATATATATATATATATATATATATATATATATACACACACACACACACACACAATGGAATATTATGCAGCCGTCAAAAGGAATGAGATCTTACCATTTGCAACGACGTGGATGGAACTGCTGGAGGGTATTATGTTGAGCGAAATAAGTCAAACAGAGGAAGACATGTATCATACGATCTCACTGATATGAGGAATTCTTAATCGCAGGAAACAACCTGAGCGTTGCTGGAGTGGGGGGTAGGGTGGGAGGGATGGGGTGACTGGTTGATAGACACTGGGGAGGGTATGTGCTCTGGTAAGTGCTGTGAATTGTGCAAGACTGTTGAATCTCTGATCTGTACCTCTGAAACAAATAATGCAATATATGTTAAGAAAAAAAAAGAAGAAGAAGAAGAAGAAGGTAGCAGGAGGGGAAGAATGAAGCGGGGGAAATTAGAGGGGTAGACAAACCATGAGAGACGATGGACTCTGAAAAACAAACTGAGGGTTCTAGAGAGGAGGGGGGTGGGAGGATGGGTTAGCCTGGTGGTGGGTATTGAGGAGGGCACATTCTGCATGGAGCACTGGGTGTTATGCACAAACAGTGAATCATGGAACACTACATCTAAAACTAATGATGTAATGTAGGGGATTAACATAAGAATTAAAAAAAAAAACTAGAGAAAAAGCAACAAACAATGCCTAAGCCACACATTAGAAGAGAAATCATTAAGATTAGAGCAGAGATCAATGAATTAGAAATCAGAAATACAGTAGAGCACATCAACAAAAGTAGAAGCTGGTTCTTTGAAAGAATTAATAAAATCGATAAACCACTGGCCAGATTTATCCAAAAGAAAAGAACAGGACCCACCCAAATTAATAAAATTATGATTGAAAGGGGAGCAATCATGACTAACACCAAGGAAATAGAAACAATTATTAGAAATTATTATCAACAACTATATGCCAAGAAATTAAGCAACTTGGAAAAAATGGATGCCTTCCTGGAAACCAATTAACTACCAAGACTGAAACAGTAAGAAATAGACAACCTGAATAGAGCAATACACCATAACCAAATTGAAATAGTGTTCAAAAACCTCCCAAAAAATAAGAGTCCAGGGCCTGATGGATTCCTTGAGAAATTCTACCAAACATTCAAAGAAGAAATAATACCTATTCTCCTGAAGCTCTATCAAAAAATAGAAAGAGAAGGAAAGCTTCCTGACTCATTCTATGAGGCCAGCATTACCTTGATCCCCAAACCAGGCAAAACCCCATCAAAAAGGAGAATTTCAGACCAATATCCCTGATGAATATGGATGCCAAAATTCTCAAACAAATCCTAGCTAGTAGGATCCAACATTACATTAAAAGGATCATCCAGCACAACCAAGTGGGATTTATACTTGGGATGCAAGGGTAGTTCAAACTTCATAAATCAATCAATGTGATAGAACATGTTAATAAGAGGAGAGAGAAGAACTATATAGTCCTCTCCATTTGAGAAAAAGCATTTGACAAAATACAACATCTTTTCCTGATTAAAACTCTTCATAGAATAGGGATAGAATGAACATTCCTCAAGTTCATAAAATCCATCCATGAAAAACCCACAGTGAATATCATTCTCATTGGGGAAAAGCTGAGAGCTTTTCCCTTAAGATCAGGAACACAACAAGGATGGCCAATCTCGCCACTATTGTTCAACATAGTACTAGAAGTCCTAGCAACAACAATCAGACAACAAAAAGAAATAAAATATATTCAAATTGGCAAAGAAGAAGTCAAACTCTCTCTCTTTGCAGATGACATGACACTTTATGTGGAAAACCCAAAAGGCTCCACCCCCAAATACCTAGAACTCATACAGCAATTCAATAATGTGGCAGGATACAAAATCATTGCATAGAAATCAGTTGCTTTCTTATACTCTAATATTATAACTCTGGAAAAAGAAATTAGAGAATCAATTCCATTTACAATAGCACCAAAAACCATAAGATACCTTGGAATAAATCTAACCAAAGTGGTAAAGGATCTATACTCTAGGAACTACAGAACACTCATGAAAGAAATTGAAGACACAAAAAGATGGAAAAACATTCCATGCTCATGGATCGGAAGAATAAACATTGTTAAAATGTCTATTCTGCCCAGAACAATCTATACCTTCAGTGCCATCCTGATCAAAATACCAATGGCATTTTTCAAAGTGCTGGAACAAAAAATCCTAAAATTTGTATGGAATCAGAACAGACCCTGAATCGCCAAGGAAATGTTGAAAGAGAAAAACAAAGCTGGGGGCATCAAGTTGCATGATCTCAAGCTATATTACAAAGCTGTGATCACTAAGACAGCTTGGTACTGGCACAAAAACAGACACATAGACCAATGGAACAGAATAGAGAGCCCAGATATGGACCCACAACTCTATGGTCAAATAATCTTCGACAAAGCAGGAAAAAAGACAGTCTCTTCAATAAATGGTGCTGGGAAAATTGGACAGCTATATACAGAAGAATGAAACTTGACCATTCTCTTACACCATACACAAAGAACCTCAAAATGGATGAAAGTCCTCAATGTGAGACATGAATCCATCAAAATCCTAGAGAAGAACATAGGCAATAACTTCTTTGACATCAGCCACAGCAACTTCTTTCAAGAACACTTCTCCAAAGGCAAGGGAAACAAAAGGGAAAATGAACTTTTGGGACTACAGTAAGATAAAAATCTTCTGCACAGCAAAGGAAACAGTCAACAAAACAAAGAGCAAAATCACGGAATGGGAGAAGGTATTTGCAAATGACACTACAGATAAAGGGCTCGTATCCAAGATCTATAAAGAACTCAAACTCAACACCCAAAAAACAAATAATCATGTCAAAAAATGGGCAGAAGACATGAAAAGACACTTCTCTGAAGAAGACACACGAATGGCTAACAGACACATGAAAAAATGTTCATCATCATTAGCCATTGGGGAAATTCAAATCAAAACCACATTGAGATACCACCTTACACCAATTAGAATGGCAAAAATGGACAGGGAAAGAAACAACAAATGTTGGAGAGGTTGTGGAGAAAGGGGAACCCTATTACCCTGTTGGTGGGAATGTAAGTTGGTACAACCACTTGTGAAAACAGTATGGAGGCTCCTTAAGATGTTAAAAATAGAGCTACCCTACCACTCAGCAATTGCACTACTAGGTATTTATCCCAAAGACACAGATGTAGTGAAAAGAAGGGCCATATGTACCCCAGTGTTCATAGCAGCAATGTCCACAATAACCAAACTGGAAAGAGCCAAGATGCCCTTCAACAGATGAATGGATATAGAAAATGTGGTCCATATATACAATGGAATATTACTCAGCCATCAGAAAGGATGAATACCCCACTTTTGTGTCAACATGGATGGGACTGGAGGAGATTATGCTAAGTGAAATAAGTCAAGCAGAGAAAGTCAATTATATGGTTTCACTTATTTGTGAAACATAAGGAATAGCATAGAATACATTAGGAGAAGGAAGGAGAAAATGAAGGGGGGAAATCGGAGGGGGAGTGGTACCATGAGAGACTATAGACTCTGAGAAATAAACTGAGGGTTTTAGAGGGAAGAGGGGTGGGGGGATGTGCCAGTGAAGGATATTATGGAGGGCATGTATTGCATGGAGCATTGGGTGTTATATGCAAACAATTAATCATGGAACACTATATCGAAAACTAATGATGTACTGTATGGTGACTAATGTAACATAATAAAATTTTTAAAAAATAGAATCACTATATTGTACACCTGAAGCTAATATTACACTACATGTTAACTAACTGGAATTTAATTTGAAAAATTTAAACATTTTAAGGGTTTTATTTAAATTCTAGTTAGTAACATGCAGTTTAGCATTAGCTTCAGGTGTACAATAGAATGATTCAACACTTTCATAAAACACCCATTTGGTCATCACAACAAGTACACTCCTTAATCCCTTTCACCAATTTAACCCACGTCTCTACCTCCCCTCTATTAAGCATCAGTTTGTTCTCTATAGTTTAGAGTCTGTTTCTTGGTTTGCCTCTTTCTCTCTTTTTTTCCTTGATGCTCTTCTCTTTTGTTTCTTATATCCCACATATGAGTGAAATTATTGTTATTATTATTAGTCTTTCTCTGACTGACTTATTTCACTTAGCATAATCCTCTCCACCTCCATCCATACCATTGCAAATGGCAGGATTTCATTCCTTTTTATGGATGTTTAATATTTATGGCTGATTAATAATATATACACACACCCCACATCTTCTATATGCATTCATCAGTTGAAGGACACTTGGAGTATTTCCAGAATTTGGGTATTTTAGATAATTCTGTAAATATCAGGGTGCATATATCCCTTTGAATTAGTATTTTCGTACTGTTTGGGAATATACCTAGTAATGCAATTGCTGGGTCATAGGGTAGTTCTATTTTTAACTTTTTGAGGAACCTCTATACAGATTTCCATAGATGCTGCACCAGTTTGCATTCTCAGCAACAGGGCAAGAGGGTTCCTCTTTCTACACATTCTCACCAACATATGTTTTTCGTGTTGTTGATTTTATTCATTCTCACAGGTGTGAGGTAATATCTCATTGTAGTTTTGATTTGTGTTTTCCTGATGATGAATGAGGTTGAGCATCTCTTCATGTGTCTTTTGGTCATCTCTATGTCTTTGGGAAAACGTCTATTCATGTCATCTGGCCATTTTTAAATTGGATTATTTGTTTTTGTGTGTGGAGTTATGTAAGTTCTTTGTATATTTTGGATACTAACTCCTTATCAGATATGTAATTTGGAAATATCTTCTCCCATTTGTAGGTTGAATTTTAGTTTCATTGATTGTTTCCTTTGCTGTGCAGAAGCTTTGCATTTTGATGAAGTCCTAATAGTCTATTTTTGCTTTTTTCCCACTTGCCTCAGGAGACATATCTAGAAAGAACTTGGTACCACTGATGTCAAATAGTTTACTGCTTATGTTTTCTTCTAGGACTTTTATGGTTTTAGGTCTCACATTTCGGTCTTCATCAATTTTGAATTTATTTTTTGTGTATGGTGTAAGAAAGTGGCCCAGTTTCATTCTTTGGAATGTTGCTGTCCAGGTTTCCCAACACCATTTGTTGAAGAGACTGTCTTTTTCCCATTGGGTATTCTTTCCTGCTTTGTGGAAGATTAACTAATATAACTTGTTGCATGGAATTGTGATGCCTCCAGTTTTGTTTATCTTTTTCAAGGTTGCTTTGGATATTCTGTCTTTTGTGATTCCATACAAATGTTAAGATTTTTTGTTCTAACTCTGTGAAAAACACTGTTGGTACTTTGACAATGATTGCATTAAAAGTGTAGATTACTTTGGGTAGTATAGACGTTTTAACAGTATTTGTTCTCCCAGTCCATGAGCATGGAATATCTTTCTATTTCTTTGTGTCATCTTTAGTTTCTTTCATCATAGTTTTCAAGTACAGGTCTTTCACCTCCTTGGTTAGGTTTATTCCTAGGTATTTTATTGTTTTTGGTGCAATTTAAGTGAGATTGATTCCTTAATCTCTCTTTTTTTTAAATTTTATTATGTTAGTCACCAAACAATACATCATTAGTTTTTAACGTGGTGATCCATGATCCATTGTTTCTGTATAACACCCAGTGCTCCATGCAGTACATGCCCTCCTTAATACCCATCACCGGGCTAACCTATCCCCCCTCCTCCCTCCCCTCTAAAACCCTGTTTGTCTCTTAGAGTCCATATTCTTTCATGGTTCATTACTCCCTCCAATTCTCCTTAATCTCTTGTTCTGTTTCTTCATTTTTGGTGTATAAGTATGCAACTGATTTTTGCAAATTGATTTTGTACCCTGTTATTACTGAATCATTTATCAGTTCTTGTAGTTTATTAATGGAGTTGTTATTGTTTTCCATAAAGAGTTTCATGTCATCTGAAAATAGTGGAAGTTTGACTTCTTCCTTACCGATTTGGATGCATTTTCTTTCTTTTTGTTGTCTTATTACTGTGGCTAGGACCTTAGTTACCATGTTAAATAAAAGGGGTGAGAGTGGACTGCTCTAGCAGTTCTATTTTTTTAAAGATTTTATGTATTTATTTGAGAGAGAGAAAGAGAGAGAGAGAGAGGTTGAGAGAATGAGTGAGAGCAGGGGCAGAGGGAGAAGCAGACTCCCTGTGGAGCAGGGAACCCCATAGAGGACTCGATCCCAGGACCCTGGGATCATGACCTGAGCCAAAGACAGATGCTTAACTGACTGAGCCACCCAGGCACCCCTCTATCAGTTCTAGTAGAACTTCTTGTTTCAGTTTTGGTAGTTTATATATTTCTAAGAATTTATCCATTTCTTCCAGGTTGTCCAATTTGTTGGCATATAGTTTTTCCTAATATTCTCTTATGATTGTATTGGCGGTGTTGGTTGTTATTTCTCCTCTCCCATTTGTGATTTTATTAATTTAAGTCCTTTCTCTTTTCTTTTTGATAAGTCTGACTAGAGATTTATCCATTTTATTATTTTTTCAAAGGACAAGCTCCTGCTTTTATTGATCTGTTCTATTGATTTTTGGGTTCTTTTTTTAAAATGCATTTTAACTCTTTTTTAAAAATTATTTATTTATTTATTGACAGAGAGAGACACAGAAAGAGAGGGAACACAAGCAGGGGGAGTGGGAGAGGGAGAAGCAGGCTTCCTGCAGAGCAGGGAACCTGATGCGGGGCTGGATCCCAGAACCCTGGGAGCATGACCTGAGCCGAAGGCAGATGTTTAATGACTGTGCCACCTGTTCTAATCTTTATTATGTTCTTCCCTCTGCTGGCTTTAGGCTTTATCTGCTGTTCTTTTTCTAGTTCCTTTAGGTGTAAGCTTAGGTTGTTTATTTGAGATTTTCCTTGCTTCTTGAGGTAGGCCTGTATTGCTATGTACCTCCCTCTTAGGACCACTTTTGTTGCATCCCACAGGTTTGGGGCTGTTGTGTTTTCATTTTTATTTGTTTTCATTTATCTTTTACTTCCTGTTTGATTTTCTGGTTGACCCATTCAGTGTTTAGTAGCATGTTGTTTGACTTCCATATATTTGTGGTTTTTCTAGGTTTTTTCTTGTGGTTGACTTCTAATTTCATAGTATTGTGGTCAGAAAAGGTTCATGGTATGACTTCAGTGTTTTTGTATTTGTTGAGGCCTGTTTTGTGACTTAATATATGATCTATTATGAGAATGTTCCATGTGCATGTGAGTATTTATTTTGCTGTTTTAGAATGCAGTGTTAAGTCCAGTGGTCTAGTGTGTCATTCAAAGCCATTGTTTCCTTGTTTATTTTCTGTTTACATGACTTGTCCGTTGATGCAAGTAGGGTGCTAAAATCCCCTACTATTATTTTATTATTATTTATTTGTTCCTTTATGTTTGTCGTTAATTATTTTACATATATGGGTGCTCTTATGTTGGTTGCATAAATATTTACAATTGTTAGATCTTGTTTTATTGTTCCCTTTATTATTATATGGTGCCCTTTTTCATCTCTTGTCTTCATGTTAAAGTATAGTATTTCCAATATAAGTAATGGTATTGTGGCTTTCTTTTGACATCCATTTGCATAATAAATGTTTCTCCATCCCCTCACTTTTAATCTGCAGGTGTCTTTAGGCCTAAAATGAGTCTCTTGTAAGCAGCATATAGATGGGTCTTTTTTTTTTTAATCCATTGTGACACCCTATGTCTTTTGATTGGATCCTTTAGTCCATTTACAACAAACTGAGGGATCTAGAGGGGAGGGGGGTGGGGGGTGGGTTAGCCTGCTGATGGGTATTAAAGAGGGCACATACTGCATGGAGCACTGGGTGTTGTACGCAGAAAATGAATCATGGAGCACTACATCAAAAACTAATGATGTAATGTATGGTGATAACATAACATAATAATAAAAAAATAAAGTAATTATGGATAGACATGTATTTAGTGCTGTTTTATCATTTCTTCTGGCACAATTTCTGGAAATTTCCTTTGATCCTTTCTTGTCTTTGTCACTTTTGGTCTCCTTTCTACTTAAAGAGTACCCTTCAATATTTCTTGCAGGGCTGGTTTAGTGGTCACAGACTCTTTTAGCTTCATCTCTACTTCTATTTTGGATGATAGCTTTGCTCAATAAAGTATTCTTGGCTGCAGATGTTTCCCATTCAGCATGTTGAATATATCATGCCTCTCCCTTCTGGCTTGCAAAGTTTCTTTTTCTTTTTCTTTTTTTTTTTAAAGATATATTTATTTATTTTATTTATTTATTTATTTTTTAAATTTTATTATGTTATGTTAGTCACCATACAATACACCATTAGTTTTTGATGTGGTGATCCACGATCCATTGTTTTCTTTTAACACCCAGTGCTCCATGCAGTATGTGCCCTCCTTAATACCCATCACTGGGCTAACCCATACCCCCTCCCCTCTCCCCTCTAAAACCCTGTTTGTTTCTCAGAGTCCATAGTCTCTCATGGTTCATCTCTTCCTCCAATTTCCCCCCTGTCATTTTTCCCTTCCTTCTCCTAATGTCCTCCATGCTATTCCTTATGTTCCACAAATAAGTGAAACCATATGATAATTGACTTTCTCTGCTTGACTTATTTCACTTAGCATAATCTCCTCCAGTCCCATCCATGTTGATGCAAATGGTAGCTATTCATCCTTTCTGATGGCTGAGTAATATTCCATTGTATATATGGACCACATCTTCTTTATCCATTCATTTGTTGAAGGGCATCTGGGCTCTTTCCACAGTTTGGCTATTGCGGACATTGCTGCTTTGAACATTGAGGTGCATATGGCCCTTCTTTTCACTACATCTGTGTCTTTGGGGTAAATACCCAGTATGGCAATTGCTGGGTCATAGAGTAGCTCTATTTTTAACTTTTTGAGGCACCTTCACACTGTTTTCCAAAGTGGCTGTACCAACTTGCATTCCCACCAACAGTGTAAGAGGGTTCCCCTTTCTCCACAACCTCTCCAACATTTGTTGTTTCTTTCCCTGTCCATTTTTGCCATTCTAACTGGTGTAAGGTGGTATCTCAATGTGGTTTTGATTTGAATTTCCCCGATGGCTAATGATGATGAACATTTTTTCATGTGTCTGTTAGCCATTCATGTGTCTTCTTCAGAGAAGTGTCTTTTCATGTCTTCTGCCCATTTTTTGACTTGATTATTTGTTTTTTGGGTGTTGAGTTTGAGAAGTTCTTTATAGATCTTGGATACCAGCCCTTTCAAAGTTTCTGTTGAGAAATCTCCAGCTAGCCTTATGGGTCTTCCTTTGTAAGGTAAGGACTACTTTTGTCTTTCTGCTTTTAAGAGTTTTTTTTTTCCCTTTATCACTATATTTTGCAAAATTAATTACCAATATGTCTTGGTGTTAGCCTGCTTTTGTTGATTTTGATGGGAGTTCTCTGGGCCTCTTGGATCTGGATATCTGTTTCCTTACCCAGATTAGGGACATTTTCAGGTATTCTTTATTCAAATAAATTTTCTGACCACTTTTCTCTCCCTTCTTCTTTTTGCATCCTTATAATATGAATGTTATTATGTTTGATGGAGTCACTGAGTTCCCTAATCTATTCTCTTGTTGCATAATTATTCTTTGTTTTCATCTTCATTGCTTTCCAGTACTTTGTCTTGTAGGTCACTAATTCATTACACTGCTTCTTCCAGTCTGCTGTTCATTGCATCAAGCATTTTTCTAATCTTGTTTATTGCACACTTCATCTCTTATTTATTCTTTTTTAACTCTTTTATCTCTGTAGTATTCATTTCACTGATATCTTCTATTCTTTTTTTCAAGCCCAGTAAGTATTCTTATTATAGTTGTTTTAAGTTCTCCATCAGGTACGTTACTTATATATGTTTTCTTTTGCTATCAGGTCATGGCCTTAACTTGTTCTTTAATTTGGGGTAAATTCATCCACCTTTGTACTTTGTCTAAGTCTCTGCCTTCTTTCATGTGTTAGAAAAGCCAGTTATGTCACTTACTACTGAAAGTAATGGCCTTATGATGAAGAGGACATGTAGTTCTCATGGCCTGCCACTTCAGTGAGTGTCTCTGGTGTGTGTTGCATATGCTGTGTTGTTTGGCTGCTCTATCCTTCAGGCCAGTCATCTTCAGAGGCTTTCCTTGTCTGTTATAGGCAGTGTTGGGTACTTGACCAGAATGTGGCAAGTTTTAACTAGGTATGCTTTGGTCTGCTTGGGAAATGAGACCTATCATCACCTCAACCAGAACTGAGGCCCTGCAAAACTTTCTGGTAGATGTGGTGTGGGTAATAGTTTGTGCTGTTCTCTTGAAGGAAGGTCCCACCATGCTCTACTGAGGCAACTGTGACAGAGAAGGGTAGTTGCACCAGAGAACAGGGGTGTTGAACTTGATACATCACAAGCTTTTTAATACAGCATTGCAATTATTGCTTTTTACACTTCAGATCTCATAAATCTTTTGCCTTTTACAACTTCTTTTAAATGAGATTGAGGAAAATAAGAAAAGACATAGAAAGTAAAAAGAAGGGACATATGCACCCCAGTGTTCATAGCAGCAATGTCTGTGATAGCCAAACTGTGGAAAGAGCTGAGATGCCCTTCAACAGATGAATGGATAAAGAAGATGTGGTCCATATATACAATGGAATATTACTCAGCCATCAGAAAGGATGAATACCCAACTTTTACATCAACATGGATGGGACTGGAGGAGATTATGCTAAGTGAAATAAGTCAAGCAGAGAAAATCAATTATCATATGGTTTCACTTATTTGTGGAACATAAGGAATAGCATGGAAGACATTAGGAGAAGGAAGGGAAAAGTGAAAGGGGGGAAATAGGAAGGAGAGATGAACCATGAGAGACTATAGACTCAGAAACAAACTGAGGGATTTAGAGGGGAGGGGGCTGGGGGGATGGGTTAGCCTGGTGATGGGTGTTAAGGAGGGCATGTACTGCATGGAGCACTGGGTGTTATACAAAAACAATGAATCATGGATCACCACATCAAAAGCTAATGACGTATTGTATGGTGACTAACATAACATAATAAAATTAAATTAAAAAGAAAGAAATACCAGCAAAAATACATTCATATTGCATTTTATATTTACCTATGTAGTTACCTTTACTAATGCTCTTCATCTTTTCTTACATATTTGTTTGTATTTGTTAACATTTACTGTCCTAACATTTAATTACTCATGTGTTTCTAGAATGGTCTTTTTCAACTTTTTAATTGAAGTTTATTGAGCATCTTATATGTATAGATTAATGTTTTCATTTGAAATTTGGAACGTGTACAGCTTTTATTCCTTCAAGTAATTTTTTCTTTTCCTTTTTTCTCCTCTTCTCATTTCCTGGGCCTCCAATTAGGCTTGTATTAATAAACTTTATGGTGTCCCACAGAAATCTGAAGTTTTGATCATTTTTCTTCATTTTCTTTTCCTTGTGTTTCTCAGGTTAGATAATCTTTATTGATATATTTTCAAATTCTCTGATTTTTCTTCCATCTCAAAACTGCTATTCAGACCATCTTTAAATTTTTTGTTTAGGTTATTTTATGTTTTAAGTACAGAAATTTTTTCTATTATTTTTAATTCTTTATCTTTCTTACTATTATATATTTTGTGGGTTATCATGCTCATAATTTTCTAAAAATTTAAGATAGTATTTGCTTTAATCCTTGAAAAATTTAGTTCTTGTAAATTACAGTAATACTTGATATAGCTAGTCCTTGTGTAGTATATTCAACATCTAGGCTTTCTCCCAGCCAGTTTCTATTGACTTCTTCTACCCCGTGTTTGGGTCATATTTTCCAGTTGCTTTGGATATATTTTAATATTTTTTGAAACTAGACATTTAAAATAATATAATGTGGTAACCCTGGAAATCAGATTTTCCTTCTTCCCCCATGTATATTTTTATTGTTGCTGTTTGTTATTGTTATTGCTGTTTGTCTAGTAATGCTCCTGGATACGTTCTAAACAGTTAGTTTTTCTTTATGTATGTCCATTGAAGTCTCTGCTCAACTAGCTTTGTTGTCAGATAATGATTTAACAGAGAATTTCTTACATGTCTTGAGCCAATAAGTTGTTAATTCTTTGCTGAAGGGCACGTATGTGTGTGTGTATAAATGCACATGCTGTAGCAGGCTTTCAATGTTATGGCAAATGAAAACTTTGCTTTATTTATTTTTCTTATTGTATTATTTTTATTTTTCTTCAAACTTTTATTTAAATTCTAGTGATTTAGCATATAATGTAATATTGATTTTAGTGGTAGAATTTCATAATTCATTACTTACATATAACACCCAGTGATCAACACAAGTGCCCTCCCTAATACCCATCACCCATTTAGCTCATCCATTGACCACCTCCTTTCCATCAACCCTCAGTTTGTTCTCTATAGTTAAAAAGAGTCTCTTCTATGGTTTGCTTCCCTCTTTTTTTCCCCCTGTCCTATGTTCATCTGTTTTGTTTCTTAAATTCCACATATGAGTAAAATTATATAGTATTTGTCTTTCTCTGACTCTCTTATTTCGCTTAACATAATTTACTCTAGCTCCATCCATGTCACTGAAAATGGCAAAATTTCATTCTTTTTAATGGCTGAATAATATTCCATTGTATGTATAGACCATATCTTCCTTATCCATTCATCAATCAGTGGATATTTGGGCTCTTTCCATAATTTTGCTATTGTTGATAATACTGCTATAAACATCAGGGAGCATGTGCCCCTTCAAGTCAATATTTTTATATCCTTTTGGGTAAATACCTAGTAGTACAATTGCTGGGTCATAGAGCAGCTCTATTATAAACTTTTTGAGGAAACTCCATACTGTTTTCCACAGTGACCACACCAATTTGTATTCCCACCAACAACATCAGAGGGTTCCCCTTTCTCTGAATCCTCACCAACATCTGTTGTTTCCTGTGTTGCTCATTTTAGCCATTCTGAGAGATGTGAGGTGATATCTCATCATGGTTTTAATTTGTATTTCCTTGATGATGAGTGATGTTGAGCATCTTTTTATGGGTCTGTTGGCCATCCAGATGTCTTCTTTGGAAAAATGTCTATTCATGTCTTCTGCCCATTTCTTAACTGGATTATTTGTTCTTTGGGTGTTGAAGTTCAGTTATGTCATTTGCAAATATCTTCTCTCATTTCATAGGCTGCCTTTTAGTTTTGTTGAATGTTTCCCTCACTGTGCAGAATCTTTTTATCTTGATGAAGTCCCAATAATTCATTTTTGCTTTTGTTTCCCTTGTCTACAGACATGTGTCTAGTAAGAAGTTGTTCTAAGGTTGTCTCTTCATAACTATATGATGGCTTTAGTAAATCCCAACATCACATTCTCACACAACATCAGCTAAAGTCAAGAAGACATAAAATCCCTTCTTTGTATAATTTTTTTAGAGTAAATTTCCCAGAATCCATCTATCTCCATGCACACACTGGTAGACTTTGTCTCACATCTCATTGGCCAGACTGCCCTGCATACCGATTCATAAAGCAGTTTTTAGCTAGGGAAATGGGATTCCTTTGATGAGCTCAGACCAATAAAATTTACTCACTGGATGTGGAGAGAGGGTCCAGTATTCCCTAACATTAATTACTTCCCATATATGTGAAAAAAAGGGAATTTTATTAGTAAGGGATAATGTGGGAGAATGGCATTTTATAAGGCAACAGATGAAGCTATGGTGATGGAACAGTACTGTCCAAAGTTTAAAAAAAAATAGCAAGGAGATTGTCAGGTTTGAGAATTGTACATGCAACTGGAGGTGAAATTGTGATAACAGATGACTTAATAAATGGTTTACAGAGAGACACGTGGTTGGATCACTCAGTTAAGCATCTGCCTTCGGCTCAGGTCATGATTACAAGGCCCTGGGATCAAGCCCCACATCAGGCTCCCTGCTCAGTGGGGAGCCTGCTTCTCTCTCTCCCTCTGCCATTCCCACCGCTTGTTCTTGCTCTCTCTTTCTCTCACTCACTCTTTCTCTCAAATAAATAAATAAAATCTTTTTAAAAAGTAATGGTTTAAAGAGATAAGAGGGGAATAAATTTGGTAGTCTCCAAAATATTTGTCATGCAGTATTTTCCATTCAAATCAATTGCATAAACAGTCTTGAGCTTTTTATTCTATTCCAGGACCACACCCATCCACCAACCCACTCACCCACATAAAGTTTTTATGATGCTTCAGTTTTGCCACTGTTCAGTTACTATCTCAAAGATGAGAAATCCATATTTATTTTTACTGTGTATACCAAGGTTTTAGAAGAGATTTATTTATTTCTTTATTTTAAAGATTGCATTTATTTATTTGACAGAGAGAGAGAGAGCACAAGCAAGGGGGAGCAGCAGGCAGAGGAAGAGGGAAAAGCAGACACCCCGCTGATCAGGGAGCCTGATGTGGGACTCGATCCCAGGACCCTGGGATCATGACCTGAGCCGAAGGAAGATGCTTAACTGACTCAGCCACCCAGGCACCCCTTTAGAAGAGATTTAAACAAACTTATAAATAACTGTTGCATAAGACCATGGGTGAAAAACCACAGAATTAGAATTTTAGTTTTGGACAAGATGTAATAGAAATATTTCTTTCTATTCTTTCTACAAAGTACAACTAAAATCCCTGGACATCATATATAACATTAACAACAACAAACTGAAAAGTGGAGAGAAAAATTGGATTGGCTACATACCTTTGGACTCAAGGAATGAACTAGTTGTAAGTTCTCTCGATTTTATTTTGTGTCCTATATATCCCAGACTGGATTCTAAAGAAGCCCACAGTCTGAAAACAACAATAGACACAGAAAAAATATATTCCCAAGGGGAACCTACTTTCTCTAGCTAAAGGATATGGAAAAGAGTGATTTGAAAGACAGAAACTCCTTTAGCAATATCTGTTTTACTCCAGAGATACATGATGGGAAAACCCTCCCCCCTTCCCCATCTCCTATCAGTCTAGTTCATTGAGGAACCTTGACATCTGACATTGCTTAGGGGTAGGAAAGTACTCATTTCTCTTTCTTTTGGGGGTGGTGTCAGTAAAAGCTGAGTGGGGAACCTGAACTTTATCTCCAGTCAGTCATAATGAGGTAGCTCTTCAATTCTTCTCCTGGCACAGAAGAATCCTGTTAAAATGGAAGATTTAAATAAGGTCCATAATCTCATAACACAGCATAAAAAACGTTCGTGAAACAATTGAACATAACTCATCATGCAAAACAACAACAACAACAACAGCTGCAAAAACAATAGTAAAATCTAATGAATGAGAAAACATAACTGATACCACAGCTGAAATGAAAGATATATTGGAATTATCTCCCATGTATTTTTTAAAAAACATTTTATTTACTTATTTGAGAGAGAGAGAGAGAGGGAGAGCACAGAGCGAGAGTGAGAGGGAGAAACAGACTCCCCATTGAGCAGAGAGCCCAATGTGGGGCTCAATCCCAGGACCCTGAGATCATGACCTAAGCCAAAGGCAGATGCTGAAATGACTGAGTTATCCAGGGACCCCAATCTCCCATGGATTTTAAAGCAGCCATAATGAAATGCTTCATAAAGAAATTACAAAAAATGTTTGAAATAAATGAAAAAAATATTTCACATTGATGTCTTTCATCCATTTTGAGTTTATCTTTGTGTATGGTGTTAGAGAATGGTCGAATTTCATTCTTCTGTATATAACTGTCCAATTTTCCCAGCACCATTTATGGAAGAGACTGTCTTTTTCCATTGCGTATTTTTTCCTGCTTTGTCGAAGATTATTTGACAAGAGAGTTTTGGGTCCATATTTGGGCTCTCTATTCTGTTCCATTGGTCTATATGTCTGTTTTTGTGCCAGGACCATGCTGTCTTGGTGATCATGGCTTTGAAATATAGCTTGAAATCAGGCAACTTGATGCTCCCAGCTTTGTTTTGTTTTGTTTTGTTTTTTTCTTCTTCAACATTTCCTTGGAGATTCGGGGTCTTTTCTGAATCCATACAAATTTTAGGATTGTTTGTTCCAGCACTTTGAAAAATGTCATTGGAATTTTGATCAGTATGGTGTTGAAGGTATAGATTGCTCTGGGCAGCATAGACATTTTAACAATGTTTATTCTTTCGATCCATGAGCATGGAATGTTTTTCCATCTTTCTGTGTCTTCTTCAATTTCTTTCATGAGTGTTTTGTAGTTCCTAGAGTATAGATCCTTTACCCCTTTGGTTAGGTTTATTCCGAGGTATCTGATGGTTTTTGGTGCTATTGTAAATTGAATCGTTTCTCTAATTTCTCTTCCTACAGTTGCATTGTGAGTGTATAAAAAAGCAACCGATTTCTGTGCATTGATTTTTTATCCTGCCACATTACTGAATTGCTGTATGAGTTCTAGTAATTTGGGGGTGGAGTCTTTTGGGTTTTCCACATAAAGTATCATGTCATCTGCGAAGAGAGAGTTTGACTTCCTTGCCAATTTGAATACCTTTGATTTCTTTTTGTTGTCTGATTGTTGTTGCTAGGACTTCTAGTACTATGTTGAACAGTAGTGGCGAGAGTGGGCAACCTTATTGTGTTCCTGATCTTAAGAGAAAGGCTCTCAGCTTTTCCCCATTGAGGATGATATTTGCTGTGGGTTTTTCGTAGATAGATTTTATGAACTTGAGGAATGTTCCCTCTATCCTTATACTCTGAAGAGTTTTAATCAGGAAAGGATGCTGCATTTTGTCAAATGCTTTTTCTGCATCAATTGAGAGGACCATATGGTTCTTCTCTCTCACCTTATTAATGTGTTCTATCACATTGATTGATTTGTGAATGTTGAACCACCCTTGCATCCTGGGGATAAATCCCACTTGGTCGTGGTGGATGATCCTTTTAATGTATTGTTGGATCCTATTAGCTAGGATTTTGTTGAGGATTTTGACATCCATATTCATCAGGGATGTCGGTCTGAAATTATCCTTTTTGATGGGGTCTTTGCCTGGTTTGGGGATCAAGGTAATGCTGGCCTCATAGAATGAATCTGGAAGCTTTCCTTCTGTTTCTATTTTTTGAAAGAGCTTCAGTAGAATAGGTATTATTTCTTCTTTGAATGTTTGGTAGAATTCCCCAAGGAATCCATCAGGCCATGGAGTCTTGTTTTTTGGGAGGTTTTTGATCACTGCTTCAATCTCATTACAGGTTATTGGCCTATTCCTAGAGGATAACATAGGCAGTAACCTCTTTGACATCGCCCACAGCAACTTCTTTCAAGCTACATCTCCAACAGCTAGTGAAACAAAAGCAAAAATGAACTTTTGGAATTTCGTCAACATAAAAAACTTCTGCACAGCAAAGGAAACAGTCAACAGAACAAAGAGGTAACCCACAGAATGGGAGAAAATATTTGCAAATGACACTACAGATAAAGGTTTTGTATCCAATATCTGTAAAGAACTTCTCAACTCAACACCCAAACAACAAATAAGTGAAAAAATGGGAAGAAGACATAAACAGACAATTCTCCAAAGAAGACACGCAAATGTCTAACAGACACATGAAAAAAATGTTCAACATCATTAGCCATCAGGGAAATTCAAATCAAAACCACTTTGAGATACCACCTTACACCAGTTAGAATGGCAAAAATGGACAGGGAAAGAAACAACAAATGTTGGAGAGGTTGTGGAGAAAGGGGAACCCTCTTACACTGTTGGTGGGAATTCAAGTTGATACAGCCACTTTGGAAAGCCGTGTGGGGGTGCCTCAAAAAGTTAAAAATAGAGCTACTCTATGACCCAGCAATTGCCATACTGGGTATTTACCCCAAAGACAGAGATGTAGTGAAAAGAAGGGCCATATGCACCTCAATGTTCATAGCAGCAATGTCTGAAATAGTCAAACTGTGGAAAGTGCCGAGATGCCCTTCAACAGGTGAATGGATAAAGATGTGGTCCATATATACAATGGAATGTTACTCAGCCATCAGAAAGGATGAATACCCAACTTTTACATCAACATGGATGGGACTGGAGGAGATTATGCTAAGTGAAATAAGTCAAGCAGAGAAAGTCAATTATCATATGGTTTCACTTATTTGTGGAACATAAGGAATAGCATGGAGGACATTAGGAGTCGGAAGGGAAAAATGAAGGGGGGAAATTGGAGGGAGAGATGAACCATGAGAGACTATGGACTCTGAGAAACAAACTGAAGGTTTTAGAGGGGATGGGGTTGGGGGGATGGGTTAGCCCAGTGATGGGTATTAAGGAGGGCACATACTGCATGGAGCACTGGTGTTATACGAAAACAATGAATCATGGATCACTACATCAAAAACTAATGATGTATTGTTTGGTGACTAACATAACATAATAAAATAAATTTTAAAAAATAAAAATAAAATCTTAAAAAAAATGAAAAAATGGAAGTGTCAGCAAAAGAATAGAAGATATACATGATAATTTTCAACAGAAAGATAAAATTACTAAATAAAACCTCACAGAATGGGCTTGATAAAATGAAAATGATTGGGAAATGAGTTGGTAAATATAAGGATAGGTTAATAGAATACAATTTGAGAAAGTATAAAAAAATAAAATGTAAAGTGGCTCAGGAGCTTGTAGGTCAATAGCAAATAACATAGCATTCATGTAATTGGAGTCCTAGAAGGAGACAGGAAATAGTGTGGGATAAAAAATATTTGAAAACATAATAGCTGAAAATTTCCAAATTTGGGTGGAAAGTATAAACCCACATATTCAAGAAGCTGAGTCAAACAAGATAAATCCAAATAAATCCACATCAAGAAACACTGTAGTTCAATGTCTGAAAACAGAGGAAAGAAGTGGAAAGCAATTAGAGATAAATGTCCTTTCTTTATAGGGGAAAAAGAATTCAGAAAGATGAAAAGTGACAGGCTACAAAGGAACAGAGAACATCACCAGAAACACCAACTTTTCAGGTAACACAATAGCACTAAATTAACATCTAGCAAAAATCACTCCAAATGTAAATGAACTAAATGCTCCAATGAAAGACATGGGGTGTCACAATGGATAAAAAACAAACAACCCCCCCCCAAAAAAAACATGACCCATTATATGCTGCCTACAAGAGAGTTATTTTAGATATAAAGACACCTGCAGATTGGAAGTTAGGGGATGGATAACCATTTCAAAAGAAAGCTGGAGTAACCATACATATATCAGACAAACTAGATTTAAACCAAAGACTGTAATAAAGGTGTCTATCCAACAAGAAGATATAATAATTGTAAATATTTGTGCCCCCAACTTGGGAGCAACCAAATATATAAAACTATATATAAAACAATAAATAACAATCATAATGGAACTCTGATAATAATACAATAATATTAGAGGACTTTAACACCCCACTTCCAGCAATGAACAGATCATCTAAGTAGAAAATCACCAAGGAAACAACAGCTTTGAATGACACACTGGACCACATGGACTTAACAGATATATTCAGAATATTTCATCCTGAAGCAGCAGAATATACATTCCTTTCAAATGCACATGGGAAATTCTCCAGAATAGATCACATACTGGGTCACAAATCAGGCCTCAACAAATAAAAAAAAAAATTGAGATTGTGCATATTGTCTAACCACAATGCTATGAAACTTGAAGTCAACCACTAGAAAAAATTTGGAGAGATCACAAATACATGGAGATTAAAAAACATCCTATTGAAGAATGAATGGGTTAACCAGGAAATTAAAGAATAAAAAAATACATTGAAACAAATGGAAATGAAAACATGAAACCAAAAAAAGAAAGAAAGAAAGAAAAAGAAAACCAAAACACGATGGTCCAAAACCTTTGGAATAAAACAAAAGGGGTCCTAAGAGGGAAGTATATTGCAATACAGGCCTACCTGGAGAAGCAAGAAACATTTCAAGTATTCAACCTAAAATTTCACCTAAGCTGGTTCCCTGAAAGAATTAATAAATTGACAACCCCCTAGCCAGAAATATCAAAACGAAAAGAGAAAGAATCCACATAAATAAAATCACAAATGAGAAAGGAGAGATTACCACCAACACCAAAGAAATACAAACAATTATAAGAGAATATTATGAAAAGTTATATGCCAACAAATTGGGCAATCTGGAAGAAATAGATACATTTCTAGAAACATAAACTACCAAAATGGAAATAAGAAGAAGTAGAAAACTTGAACCGATTGATAAACAGCAAAGACATTGAATCAGTAATCAAAAATCTCCCAACAAATAAAAGTTCAGAGCCTGATGGCTTCTCATTATCTGGGGATTCTCCTTCCCAGGGGAATTCTACCAGACATTTAAAGAACAGTTGTGGTACATGGGTGGCTCAGTCAGTTAAATGTCCAACTCTTGATCTCAACTCAGGTCTTGATCTCAAGGTTGTGAGTTCAAGCCCCATGTTGGGCTCCACACTGGGCATGGAGGCTACTTTAAAAAAGAAACAAAAAACAAAATAAAAAAGATTTAATACCTTTTCTTCTCAGCATGTTGCAAAAATTAGAAAGAAAAGGAAAACCTCCAAACTCATTCTACAAGGCCAGTATTACCTAGGTTCCAGAACCAGACAAATACCCCACTAAAGAGGAGAAATACAGGCTAATATCCCTGATGACATGGATGCAAAAAATCTCAACAAGATACTAGCAAGTCGAATCCAATAGTACATTCAAAGAATTATTCACCATGATCAAGTGGATTTATTCCTGGGTTGCAAGAGTGGTTCAATATTTGCAAATTAACCAATGTTATACACCACATTAATAAAAGAATGCATAAGAACCATATCATTTCAATAGATGCAGAAAAAGCATTTGACAAAGTACAGCATCCATTCATGATAAAAAAAAAAAGTAACCCTCAACAAAGTAGGGATAGAGGGAACATACCTCAACATAATAAAAGCCATTTACGAAAACCCCACAGATAATATCATCCTCAATGGGGAAAATCTGAGACGTTTTCCTCTATGGTAAGGAAGAACACAGGGAAGTTCACTTTCACCACTGTTATTTAACATAGTACTGGGAGTCCTAGCCTCAGCAATCAGACAACACAAAGGAAAAAAAAAAGGCATCCAAACTAGGGAGGGAGAAGTCAAACTTTTCACTATTCACTGATGACCTGATACTCTATGTAGAAAACCAAAAGATTCCACCAAAAACTTGGTAGAACTGATAACATGAATTTAGTAAAGTTGCAGAATACAAAATCAAGGTACAGAAATCTGTTGTATTCTATACACTACTAATGAGGTAACAGAAAAAGAAATCAAGGAATTGATCCCATTTACAACTGCAGCAAAACCATAAGATACTTAGTAATAAACCTAACTAAAGAGGTAAAAGATCTGTACTTTGAAAACTACAGAACACTTATGAAAGAAATTGAGGAAGACACAAAGAAATGGAAAAACATTCCATGCTCATGGATTGGAAGAACAAATATTGTTAAAATGTCCATACTACCGAAAGCAATCTACACATTAATGCAATCCCTATCAAAATACCATCAGGATTTTTCACAGAGCTAGAACAAACAATCCTTAAGTTTGTATGGGCCACAAAAGACCTCGAATAGCCAAAGCAATCTTGAAAAAGAAAAGCAAGGCTGAAGGCATCACGATTCTGCACTTCAAGTTATATTACAAGGCTGTGGTGATCAAGACAGTATGGTACTGTTAACAGTATGGAGGTTCCTCAAAAAGTTGAAAATAGAGCTACCATACGATCCAGCAATTGCACTACTGGGTATTTACCCCAAAGATACAAATGTAGGGACCCAAAGGGGTACATGCACCCCGATGTTTATAGCAGCAATGTCCACAATAGCCAAACTGTGGAAAGAGCCAAGATGTCCATCGACAGATGAATGGATAAAGAAGATGTGGTATATATATACAATGGAATATTATGCAGCCATCAAAAGGAATGAAATCTTGCCATTTGCAATGATGTGGATGGAACTGGAGGGTGTTATGCTGAGTGAAATAAGTCAATCAGAGAAACACATGTACCATATGACCTCACTGAATATGAGGAATTCTTAATCTGAGGAAACGAACTGAGGGTTGCTGGAGTGGTGGGGGGTGGGGAGGATGGGGTGGCTGGTTGATAGACATTGGGGAGGATATGCGCTATGGCGAGCACTGTGAATTGTGTAAGACTGCTGAATCACAGACCTGTACCTCTGAAACAAATAATACATTATATATTAAAAAAAAAAAAAAAAAGGAGGGGTGGAGCAAGATGGCGGAGGAGTAGGAGACCTGGATTTCGTCTCCTCTCAGGAATTCAGCTGGATAGGGATCAAACCATTCTGAACACCTACGAACTCAACAGGAGATCGAAGAAAAGAATAGCAACAACTCTCTCATCAGAAAAGTGACCACTTTCTGGAAGGTAGGACGTGCAGAGAAGTGAATCTGAGGTGATATTCGGGAGGATAGACGGCGGGGGAGGGGCCTCCGTCAGCCGCTTCTGGCAAGTGATAGAACCATGGAGCACAAAATTGGAACTTTTAAAAGTCTGCTCCGCTGAGCTACGTCACTCTGGTGGCTAAGTGGGGGGTGGAACCCTCCGGGACAGTGTGGTCTCAGGACCCTCGGGGTCACAGAAAGACCAGAGGTGCCTGAGTGTGGCAGAGCTCCCAGGTAACGGAGCAGGGAAGCCGGATGCAGAGGCAGAGCCCAGGCGCGGGCTCTCAGCTCAGGGTTGCCATAAACCGGGATCCGCGGCACAGTCGGGCCACTGCTCCTCCAGCAGGGACCCAACAAGCGGCAGATCTGGGGAGACTCCCCTTCCTCCCCCCAGGAGGACTGGCACGGGAGTGCACCACAGAGATCTGCTGGGTTTGGAGACTCCACCCGGGGTCGGGTGCCAGAGATAGAAACGCGCGGTCACAGGCCGGGTGAGCACGGAGTGCGGCCGGAGACTGGGGAGACGGGAGTGACTGGCGGCTTTTCTCTGGGGGCTCACTGAGGAGCGGGGCCCCGAGTTCTCGGCTCCTCCGGGTCGGAGATTGGGAGGCCGCCATTTTCACTCTCCGCCTCCAAAGCTGTACGGAAAGCTCGCAGGGAACAAAAGCTCTGGAGAGCAACCCGAGCAGATTACTTAGCCCGGACCGGGCAAGGGCGGGGCAATTCCGCCTCCGGCAGAGACATTTGGAAACCACGGCAACAGGCCCCTCCCCCAGAAGATCAGCGAGAACAGCCAGCCAAGACCAAGTTTACCGATCAATGAGAACGGCAGAACTCCAGCGCTAGGGGAATACTGCACATAGAATTCATGGTTTTTTTACTATGATTCTTTAGTCTTTCAAAGTTAATTTTTTTTAACTGTCTTTTTTTCTTTTTTTGAATTTTTCTTTTTCCCTTTTTCAACCAACATCTTATCAATTCCTTTTTTAAAAAACATTTTTATTTTTCATTTTTAGAGTCATATTCTATCCCTTCATAGTAGTTACCCGTATTTTTGGCATATATATAAGTTGTTCTCTCTTTAAAATTTTGAGATAGTTTCTTCTAACAGATCAAAATATACCTTAAATCTCTAGTATATGGTTTTTTCTACTCCCCTGCCTGACCACATTCTCTCCCTTTTTTTTTCTTTTTTCTTTTTTTAAATCCTCTTCTTTCTTTTTTCAAACAACTTCTTATCAATTCCTTTTATAAAATTTTTTATAATTTCCATCTTTACAGTCATATTCCACCCCTTCATCATATCAACCCTTATTTTTGTACATATATAAGTTTTTCTTTCTTTAAAATTTTGGGAGGCACTTTCTTCTAACAGACCAAAATACACCCCAAATCTAGTGTGTGGCACTGATCTATATACCAGCCTGATCATATTTGATCACATTCTGTTTTTTTTGTTGTTGTTGTTTTGTTTTGTTTGTTTTTGTTTGTTTTTATCTTTATCTTTTTCTTTTTTTTCTTTTTCTTTTTTCTCTCTTTCCCATTCTTTTCCCACTGCTTCAGGTCTTCTCTGATTTATTTAGAGTATATTTTCTGGGGACATTGTTACTCTGCTAGCATTTTGTTCTCTCATTAATCTATTCTCCTCTGCACAAAATGACAAGACGGAAAAAATCACCTCAACAAAAAGAACAAGAGGTAGTACCGACTGCCAGGGACCTACTCAATATGGACATTAGTACGATGTCAGATCTAGAGTTCAGAATCATCACTTTAAAGATACTAGCTGGGCTTGAAAAAAATATGGAAGTTATTAGAGAAACTCTTTCTGGAGAAGTAAAAGAACTAAAATCTAACCAAGTAGAAATCAAAAAGGCTATTAATGGGGTGCAATCAAATATGGGGGCGCTAACTGCTGGGATAAATGAGGCAGAAGAAGAATTAGTGATATAGAAGACCAAATGATGGAAAATAAAGAAGCTGAGAAAAAGAGAGATAAACAACTACTGGATCACGAGGGCAGAATTCGAGAGATAAGCGATACCATAAGACGAAACAACATTAGAATAATTGGGATCCCAGAAGAAGAAGAAAGAGAGAGAGGGGCAGAAGGTATAATGGAGCAAATTATAGCAGAGAACTTCCCTAATTTGGGGAAGGAAACAGGCATCAAAATCCAGGAGGCACAGACAACCCCTCTCAAAATCAATAAAAGTAGGTCAACACCCTGACATCTAATAGTAAAACTTATGAGTCTCATAGACAAAGAGAAAATCCTGAAAGCAGCTCGGGAGAAGAGATATGTAACCTACAATGGTAGAAACATTAGATTGGCAACAGACCTATCCACAGAGACCTGGCAGGCCAGAAAGGACTGGCAGCATATATTCAGAGCACTAAATGAGAAAAATATGCAGCCAAGAATACTCTATCCAGCTAGGCTGTCATTGAAAATTGAAGGAGAGATAAAAAGCTTCCAGGACAAACAAAAACTAAAGGAGTTTGCAAACACGAAACCAGCCCTACAAGAAATATTGAAAGGGGTCCTCTAAGGAAAGAGAGACCATAAAAGCAACATAGACCAGAAAGGAACACAGACAATATACGGTAACAGTCACCTTACAGACAATACAATGGCACTAAATTCCTATCTTTTAATAGTTACCCTGAATGTAAATGGGCTAAATGCCCCAATCAAAAGATACAGGCTATCAGACTGGATTAAAAAACAAGACCCATCGATATGCTGTCTGCAAGAGACTCATTTTAGAACCAAAGACACCCCCAGATTGAAAGTGAGGGGGTGGAGAACCATTTACCATGCTAATGGACACCAAAAGAAAGCTGGCGTGGCAATCCTTATATCAGACAAAGTAGATTTTAAACCAAAGACTGTAATAAGAGATGAGGAAGGACATTATATCCTACTTAAAGGGTCTATCCAACAAGAAGGTCTAACAATTGTAAATATTTATGCCCCTAACATGGGAGCAGCCAATTATATAAGGCAATTAATAACAAAGGCAAAGAAACACATCAACAACAATACAATAATAGTGGGGGACTTTAACACCCCCCTCACTGAAATGGACAGATCGTCTAAGCAAAAGATCAACAAGGAAATAAAGACTTTAAATGACACACTGGACCAAATGGACTTCACAGACATATTCAGAACATTCCATCCCAAAGCAATGGAATACACATTCTTCTCTAGTCCCCATGGAACATTCTCCAGAATAGATCACATCCTAGGTCATAAATCAGGTCTCAACCGGTACCAAAAGATTGGGATCATTCCCTGCCTATTTTCAGACCACAATGCTTTGAAACTAGAACTCAATCACAAGAGGAAAGTCAGAAAGAACTCAAATACATGGAGGCTAAAGAGCATCCTACTGAAGAATGAATGGGTCAACCAGGAAATTAAAGAAGACTTAAAAAAATACATGGAAACCAATGAAAATGAAAACACAACTGTTCAAAATCGTTGGGATGCAGCAAAGGCAGTCCTAAGAGGATAGTATATAGCAATACAAGCCTTTCTCAAGAAACAAGAAAGGTCTCAAGTACACAACCTAACCCTACACCTAAAGGAGCTGGAGAAAGAACAGCAAATAAAGCCTAAACCCAGCAGGAGAAGAGAAATAATAAAGATCAGAGCAGAAATCAATGAAATAGAAACTAAAAGAAGAGTAGAACAGATCAACGAAACTAGGAGCTGGTTCTTTGAAAGAATTAACAAGATTGATAACCCCCTGGTCAGAGTTATCAAAAAGAAAAGAGAAATGACCCAAATCAACAAAATCATGAATGAAAGAGGAGAGATCACAACCAACACCAAAGAAATACAAACAAGTATAAGAACATATTATGAGCAACTCTATGCCAGCAAATTAGATAACCTGGAAGACATGGATGCATTCCTAGAGATGTATCAACTACCAAAACTGAACCAGGAAGAAATAGAAAACCTGAACAGACCTGTAACCACTAAGGAAATTGAAGCAGTCATCAAAAATCTCCCAAAAAACTAAAGCCCAGGGCCAGATGGCTTCCTAGAGGAATTCTACCAAACATTTAAAGAATAATTAATACCTATTCTTCTGAAAGTGTTCCAAAAAATTAGAAATTTAAGGAAAACTTACAAACTCGTTTTATGAGGCCAGCAACACCTTGATCCCAAAGCCAGACAAAGACCCCATCAAAAAGGAGAATTACAGACCAATATCCCTGATGAACATGGATGCAAAAATTCTCAGCAAAATACTAGCCTATAGGATCCAACAGTTCATTAAAAGGATTATTCACCACGACCAAGTGGGATTTATCCCTGGGCTGCAAGGTTGGTTCAACATCCGCAAATCAATCAATGTGATACAATACATTAACAAAAAAAAGAACAAGAATCATATGATCCTCTCAATAGATGCAGAAAAAGCTTTTGACAAAGTACAGCATCCTTTCTTGATCAAACTCTTCAGAGTATAGGCATAGAGGGTACATACCTCAATATCATAAAAGCCATCTATGAAAAACCGACAGCGAATATCATTCTCAATGGGGAAAAACTGAGAGCTTTCCCCCTAAGGTCAGGAACGCGGCAGGGATGTCCACTCTCACCACTGTTATTCAACATAGTATTGGAAGTCCTAGCCGCAGCAATCAGACAACAAAGAGAAATAAAAGGCATCCAAATCTGCAAAGAAGAAGTCAAACTCTCACTCTTTGCAGATGATATGATACTTTATGTGGAAAACCCCAAAGACTCCACCCCAAAACTGCTAGAACTCATACAGGAATTCAGTAAAGTGGCAGGATATAAAATCAATGCACAGAAGTCAGTGGCATTCCTATACACCAACAACAAGACAGAAGAAAGAGAAATTAAGGAGTCGATCCCATTTACAATTTCACCCAAAACCATAGGATACCTAGGAATAAATCTAACCAAAGAGACAAAGGATCTGTACACAGAAAACTATAAAATACTCAAGAAAGAAATTGAGGAAGACACAAAGAAATGGAAAAACGTTCCATGTTCATGGATTGGAAGAACAAATATTGTGAAGATGTCAATGCTATCTAAAGCAATCTACACATTCAATGCAATCCCCATCAAAATATCATCCACTTTTTTCAAAGAAATGGAACATATAATCCTAAAATTTGTATGGAACCAGAAAAGACCCCGCATAGCCAGAGGAATGTTGAAAAAGAAAAGCAAAGCTGGCGGCATCAGAATTCTGGACTTCCAGCTATATTACAAAGTTGTCATCATCAAGACAGTATGGTACTGGCACAAAAACAGACACATAGATCAATGGAACAAATTAGAGAGCCCAGAAATTGACCCTCAACTCTATGGTCAACTCATCTTTGACAAAGCAGGAAAGAATGTCCAATGGAAAAAAGATAGTCTCTTCAACAAATGGTGTTGGGAAAATTGGATAGCCACTTTCAGAAGAATGAAACTGGACCCTTTCCTTACACCACACACAAAAATAGACTGCAAATGGTTGAAAGACCTCAATGTGAGACAGGAGTCCATCCAAATCCTAAAGGAGAACACAGGCAGCAACCTCTTTGACCTCAGCCGAAGCAACTTCTTCCTAGAAACATCGCCAAAGGCAAGGGAAGCCAGAGCAAAAATGAACTATTGGGACTTCATCAAGATAAAAAGCTTTTGCAAAGCAAAGGAAACAGTCAACAAAACCAAAAGACAACTGACAGAATGGGAGAAGATATTTGCAAATGACATATCAGATAAAGGGCTAGTATCCAAAATGTATAAAGAACTCATCAAGCTCAACACCCAAAGAACAAAGAATCCAATCAAGAAGTGGGCAGAAGACATGAACAGACATTTTTCCAAAGAAGACATCCAAATGGCCAACAGACAGATGAAAAAATGCTCAATATCGCTCGGCATCAGGGAAATCCAAATCAAAACCTCAATGAGATCCCACCTCACACCAGTCAGAATGGCTAAAATTAACAAGTCAGGAAACAACAGATGTTGGCGGGGATGCGGAGAAAGGGGAACCCTCCTACACTGTTGGTGGGAATGCAAGCTGGTGCAGCCACTCTGGAAAACAGTATGGAGGTTCCTCAAAAAGTTGAAAATAGAGCTACCATATGATCCAGCAATTGCACTACTGGGTATTTACCCCAAAGATACAAAAGTAGGGATCTGAAAGGGTACGTGCACCCCGATGTTTATAGCAGCAATGTCCTCAATAGCCAAACTGTGGAAAGAGCCAGGATGTCCATCGACAGATGAATGGATAAAGAAGAAGTGGTATATATATGCAATGGAATATTATGCAGCCATCAAAAGGAATTAAATCTTGCCATTTGCAACAATGTGGATGGAACTGTAGGGTATTATGTTGAGCGAAATAAGTCAAATAGAGAAAGACATGTATCATATGACCTCAGTGATATGAGGAATTCTTAATCGCAGGAAACAAACTGAGGGTTGCTGGAGTGGGGGGTGGGGTGGGAGGGATGGGGTGACTGGGTGATAGACATTGGGGAGGGTATGTGCTCTGGTAAACGCTGTGAATTGTGCAAGACTGTTGAATCTCAGATCTGTACCTCTGAAACAAATAATGCAATATATGTTAAGAAAAAAAAAAGAAGAAGAAGAAGAAGGTAGGAGGGGAAGAATGAAGGGGGGAAATCGGAGGGGTAGATGAACCATGAGACACGATGGACTCTGAAAAACAAACTGAGGGTTCTAGAGGGGAGGGGGTAGGAGGATGGGTTAGCCTGGTGATGGGTATTGAGGAGGGCACATTCTGCATGGAGCACTGGGTGTTATGCACAAACAATGAATCATGGAACACTACATCTAAAACTAATGATGTAATGTATGGGGATTAACATAAGAATAAAAAAATAAAATAAAATAAAAATAAAAACATAGAAAGACAGTCATAAAAAAAAAGAAGATAGCAGGAGGGGAAGAATGAAGGGGGGGAATCGGAGGGGGAGACGAATCATGAAAGACTATGGACTCTGAAAAACAAACTGAGGGTTCTAGAGGGAAGGGGGTGGGGGTATGGGTTAGCCTGGTGATGGGTATTAAAGAGGGCACATTCTGCATGGAGCACTGAGTATTATACGCAGACAATGAATCATGGAACACTACCTCAAAAACTAATGATGTAATGTATGGTGATTAACATATAATAAAAAAAAAAAGACAGTATGGTACTGGCACAAAAACAATCATGTAGACCAATGGAACATAATAGAAAACCTAGAAATGGATCCATATCTATGTGGTCCACTAATCTTTGACCAAACAGGAAAGAATATTCAATGGAAAAAAGACAGTCTAACAAATGGTTCTGGGAAAACTGGACATCCACATGCAGAAGAATGAAACTGGACCTATTTCTTACACCATACACAAAAATAAATTCAAAATGGGTGAATAAACTAAATATGAGACTGGAAACCATCAAAATTGTAGAGGAGAACACAGTCAGGAACGTCTTTGACATCAGCCATAGCAATTTCTTCTAGACACATCTCCAGAGGCAAAGGAAACAAAAGCAAAAATGAATTATTGGGACTTCATCAAGTTAAAAAGATTCTGCACAGTGAGGGAAACATTCAACAAAACTAAAAGGCAGCCTATGAAATGAGAGAAGATATTTGCAAATGACATAACTGAACCTCAACACCCAAAGAACAAATAATCCAGTTAAGAAATGGGCAGAAGACATGAATAGACATTTTTCCAAAGAAGACATCTGGATGGCCAACAGACCCATGAAAAGATGCTCAACATCTCTCATCATCAAGGAAATACAAATTAAAACCATGATGAGATATCACCTCACATCTCTCAGAATGGCTAAAATGAGCAACACAGGAAACAACAGATGTTGGTGAGGATTCAGAGAAAGGGGAACCCTCTGATGTTGTTGGTGGGAATACAAATTGGTGTGGTCACTGTGGAAAACAGTATGGAGTTTCCTCAAAAAGTTTATAATAGAGCTGCTCTATGACCCAGCAATTGTACTACTAGGTATTTACCCAAAAGGATACAAAAATATTGACTAGAAGGGGCATATGCTCCCTGATGTTTATAGCAGTATTATCAACAATAGCAAAATTATGGAAAGAGTTGAAATCTCCATCAACTGATGAATAGTAAAGAAAAAGTGGTGTGTGTATATACATATATATATGTATGTATATACACACACACACGTGTGTGTGTGTGTGTGTGTGGTGGAATATTACTTAGCCATCAAAAAGAATGAAATCTTGCCATTTTCAGTGACATGGTTGGAGCTAGAGTATATTACAAACAAAATAAGTCAGTCAGAGAAAGAAAAATACCATATGATTTCACTCATATTTGGAATTTAAGAAAACAAAACAGATGAACATAAGGAAAAGAAAAAACAAGGGAGGCAAACCATAAAGGAGACTCTTTAAATATTGAGAACAAACTAAGGGTTGCTGGAGAAGAGGTGGGCAGGGGGATGGGTAAATGGGAGATGGGTATTAAGGAGAACATTTGTTGTGATGAGCACTGGGTGTTATATGTAAGTGATGAATCACTGAACTCTACTCCTGAAACTAATGTTACACTATATACTAACTGGTATTTAAATAAAACTTGAAACATAAAAAAAAAATTCAAATTACTTTAGATTTCACTTCAGCACCCATGGAACCCAGAATGAATTGGTACACGAGTTGTAGGTGCTGAATAAAAATAGTAGTCAAGCAAGAATCCGGTGCCCAGTGAAAATATATTTTAGAAATGAATGGAAAATCGAGATATTCCCAGATGAAGCAAAATTAAGAGACTTTTTCACTAGCATACCTATGTTAAATAATGGCTAAGGAAATTCTTGAAACAGAAAGGGACTAATGAAAAATGGAATCTTGGAACAACAAACATAATCATCATGTGGTATATAGACTCTCGTCTTGAGATTTGTAAATTATGTTTGAAGGTTGAAGCAAAAATTATAAAATTGTCTGATATCATTTTAAACGTGTATGAAGGCAATGTCTGACACAATTATTACTGTAAGAGTGGAGGGCAAATGGACCAATATGAAGATAAGGTCTCTAAATTTTTTTCGAAGTAATAAAATAGTAATAAGCTACACATATATATAATGTAATAAAAGAATAATATCTAAAGAGTCCATATTAAGAGATGCATTAAAATACAATATATAAACCACAACTGAATTCTAAAAATGTTCAAGTAATCCACAATAAGGCAGAAGAAAGGAAAGAGAAGAATGAAAAGCAGAGGAAGAATTTTGAAAACAACAAATTTCAGACTCAAGCCTTAATATAGCAATGACAACATTATATGTAAACTGTCTAAATACATTGATTGAAAGAAAAGATTGGCAGAATGGATTAAAATTCAAGTATATTCTATGTAAAAGGAACTTACCTGAAATACAACTTCTAACTGGTGTAAGGTGGTATATCAATGTGGTTTTGATTTGAATTTCCCTGATGGCTAATGATGTTGAACATTTTTTCATGTGTCTGTTAGCCATTTGTATGTCTTCTTTGGAGAAGTGTCTGTTCATGTCTTCTGCCCATTATTTTACTTGATTATTTGTTTTTTGAGTGTTGAGTTTGAGACATTCTTTGTTGATCTTGGATACCAGCCCTTTATCTGTAATGTCATTTGCAAATATCTTCTCCCATTCCATGGGTTGCCTCTTAGTTTTGTTGACTTTTTCCTTTGCTGTGCAGAACTTTTTTATCTTGATGAAGTCCCAAAAGTTTATTTTTGCTTTTGTTTCCCTGGCCTTTGGAGACGTGTTATGAAAGAAGTTGCTGTGGCCAATGTCAAAGAGGTTATTGCCTATGTTCTCCTCTAGGATTTCGATGGATTCATTTTGGTGGGAATGCAAGCTGGTATAGCCACTCTGGAACACAGTATGGAGGTTCCTTAAAAAGTTAAAAATAGAACTACCCTATGATCCAGCAATTGCACTACTGGGTATTTGCCCCAAAGATACCGATGTAGTGAAAAGAAGGGGCACATGCACCCCAGTGTTCATAGCAGCAATGTCCACAATAGCCAAATTGTGGAAGGAGCCAAGATGCCCTTCAACAGATGAATGGATAAAGAAGATGTGGTCCATATATACAATGGAATATTACTCAGCTATCAGAAAGGATGAATACCCACCATTTGCATCGACATGGATGGAACTGGAGGTGATTATGCTGAGTGAAGTAAGTAAGGCAGAGAAAGACAATTTTCATATGGTTTCACTCATATGTGGAAATAAGGAATAGCACAGAGGACATTAGAGGAAGGAAGAGAAAACTGAAGGGGGGGGAATTAGAGGGGGAGATGAACCATGAGAGACTATGGACTCCAAGAAACAATCTGAGGGTTTCAAAAAGAAGGGGGTGTAGGGGATGGGTTAGCCCAGTGATGGGTATTAAAGAGGGCACGTGTTGTAATGAGCACTGGGAATTATATGCAAATAATGAATCATTGAACTCTACTTCAAAAACTAATGATGTACTCTATGGTGACTAACATAACACAATAAAAAATGAATTAAAAAATACAGCAAATTATGTAGATTGAAAGTTAAAGTTTTAAAAAAAATGCATGCACACGTTAATTAAAAGAAGGCAAGAATGGCTATATTAACCTTTGATACAGTATAAGTCAGAGGGAAGAAAATTACTAAGGATAGAGAAGGATACTACATAATGACAACAGTGCCAGTCCTCTAAGAAAACATAGCAATCCTAACTTTGTATGCAACAAACAACAGAGCTGAAAAACAAAATGAAAGAGAACTGATAGGAAATTGCAACATCACTGTTTTGAAAATTGATAGAACTAAAAAACAGAAAATTAGAAAGGATACAGAACTCAATGACACCATCAACCAAGAGAATCAAATTGCAGTTATTTTAAAAAATCCACTCAAAAAACAGCAACATACACATTCTTTCAGTCATTCGTCACAGATAGACTATTTGCCAAGACAGTGTGGGCTGTTAAACAAACAAATTAAAAAAATTGAAATCATACAAGGGCATGTTATCTGAGCACAATGGGATCAAACTAGAGACAACAATAGAAAGACAACTGGAACATCTCCAAACACTTAGAAATTGAAAAACACATTTCTAAATGATACATGGTTCAACAAAAAGTCTCAAGGGAATAAAAAACGTACACTGGTCTGAATGAAAATTAATGTACAAAATTACCAAAATTTGCTAGATACACTTAAAACAGGCTAAGATGGAAATTTATAGTGCTAAATGGGGAAAAGAGGAAAATTTTCAAATCTATAATTTAAGCTTCAATTTCAAGAAACTAGGAAAAGTGCAAACTAAACCCTAAGCAATATATTTATTAAAAAAATAAACCAAAGCAAGGAGAAGGAAGAAAATAAAAAAGATCATAAAGATCGGTGTAAAGATCAGTGAACTTGAAAACAAAAAGAATACATAAAAATTGATTGCAATTGTGTTGAATGTATAGATTATGTTGGAAAAAACTGACATCTTAACAATATTAAGTATTCATACCCATAAACATGGAAAAAAATCAATGTAACAAATAGCTTGTTCTTTGAGATATAAATAAATTTGATAAGTCTCTACTTATCATTATATGCAAATAATTTGAAGCCAATAAAGTCAAGACATTTGAAGTTACAGAAGAGAGAAATTTTCTCATTATTATTGACACACAATGTAACATCATTTTCAGGTGTACAACATAATGATTCACAAATCTATATGTTATGCTATGTTCACCACAGGTGTAACTACCATCTGTCACCATACAACACTATTAAAATATCACTGACTGTATTCCTTATGCTGTGCCTTTTATTCTCATGATATATTCATTCCATAACTGAAAGCCTCTATCTCCACTCCTCTTTACCTATTTCACCTGTCCCCCCACTCCCATCCCATCAGGAAACCATCAGTTTATTCTCTGTATTTATAGGTCTCACTTTGCTTTTTTGTTCGTTTGCTTATTTGTTCTTTTTTTTTTTTTTTTTTTAGATTCCACCTGTGAGTGAAATCATATGGTATTTGTCTTTTTCAGTCTGACTTATTTCACTTAACGTAATACCTTCTAGATTCATCCATGTTGTTGGAAATGGCAAGATCTCGTCCTTTTTATGGCTGTGTAATATTCTGTACACATACACACATCATCATCATCATCTTTTTCCATTCACGTATCAATGGACACTTAGGTTCCTTTCATACCTTGGCTATTGGAAATAATGTTGCAATAACCATAGGGATGCATATATATTTTCCAGTTGCTGTTTTCATTTTCTTTGGGTAAATACCCAGTAGCTGAACTACTGGATCATATGTATTTCTGTTTTTAATTTTTTGAGGAACATCCATACTGTTTTCCACAGTGGCTGCACCGATTTACCGACAGTGCACAAGTGTTCCATTTTTCTCCACATCTTCACCAGCATTTGTTCTTTCTTATCTTTTTTATACTAGTCATTCTGAGATTTGCAAGGTGATATCTCATTGTGGTTTTGATTTGCATTGTCCTGATGATCAGTGATGTCAAACATCTTTTCATGTCTGTTGGCCATCTGTATGTCTTCTTTGGAAAAACATCTAATCAGGTTCTCTGCCCATTTTTAATCAGATTTTTTTTTTTTTGGTGTTGAGTTGTATAAGTTCTTTATATATTTTGGATATTAAACCCTTACTGGATATACCATTTGCACATATTTTCTACTCAGTTGGTTGCCTTTTCATTTAGTTGATGGTTTCCTTTGCTGTGCAAAAGCTTTTTGTTTTGGTGTGGTGCCAGTAGTTTATTTTTGTTTTTGTTTTCCTTGCCTTAGGAGACATATCTAGAAAAATGTTGCTAAAGATGATGTCCAAGAGATTATTGCCTATGTTTTAAAAGGAATTTTAGTTTTATGTTTTCAGGTCTCACATTTAAGTATTTTATCCATTTTGAGTTTATGTTTATGTATTGTGTAAGAAAGTGGTCCAGTTTCATTTTTTTACATGTAGCTCTCCAGTTTTCCTAGTTTTCCAGTTTGTCAGCATCATTTGTTGAAGACACTGTATTTTCACCATTGTATATTCTTGCCTCCTTTGTCACAGATTAATTGACCATATATATGTAGGCATATTTCAGGGGTTTCTATTCCTGTCCATTAATCTATGCATATTTTTTTGTGGCAGTTCTCTACTATTTTGATTACTACAACTTTGTGGTATATCTTGAAATCTGGACTTGTGATCCCTTCTGATTTGTTCTTCCTGCTCAAGGTTTTGGTTTTTTTTTTTTTTTTTGTTTTTGTTTTTAACAATTTGGTGTTTTGTGATTCCATAAGAAATTTAGTATTATTCTCATTCTGTGATAATTTTCTTATGTCTGTTATGGCCATTTCTTTCCCACTTAAAGAGATCTCTTTAACATTTCTTGTAAGCCTGGTTTAGTGGTAATAAAATCCTTTGTCTTTTGCTTGTGTGGGAAACTCTGTTCTTCAAATCTGAATGATAACCTTGCTGGGTAGGGTATTCTTCGTTGTAGCTTTTTTCCTTTTAGCACTTTGAATATATCATGCCACTCCCTCTGGACTGATATATTTCTGCTAAAATTCCACTAATAACCTTTTAGGTAAATTTTTGCTTCTATCTTACTGCTTTAAACATTTTCTTTACCTTAAAACTTTGACATTTTAATTATTATGTGCCATGGTGTGGACCTACTTAGGTTCATCTTGTTTGGAACTGTGTGTTTTTTATTTTTATTTTTTAAAAAGATTTTATTTATTTATTTGACAGAGAGAGGGAGTACAAGTAGACAGAACAACGGGCAGAGGGAGAGGGAGAAGCCGGCTCCCTGCTGAGCAGAGAGCTTGATGTGGGGCTCAATCTCAGGACCCTGGGATCATGACCCAAGCAGAAGGCAGATGCTTAATGACTGAGCCAACCAGGCACCCCACCTGTGTGTTTTTTAGATATGGATGTCTATTTCCTTTCCTAGGTTAGAGAAGTTTCCAGCTATTATTTCTACAAATACATTTTTGCCTCTTTATCTTGAAGAAGAGAAAACTTTTAATGGGAACTTTGTGCTGGACTTGGGATTCAAAATGATAATTTTTGAGGAGTAATTGTTTGGGGACATCCAGATTACTCCTGGTTATTTCTATGCGTGAATTTATTCAATCTTGTCGACAAACCTATGTGTAGATATCATTACCCTTGTTTGAATGATGAGGAAAAAGGGTCAGGGAAGTTAAGGGACTTGACTGTAATAACACAGTAATCAAGAAGTATCATTTAAGTACATGTCTGTGTGGTTCTAGATCTTGAAGTATTTGTCTACCAAGGTTCCCTAGGAAATCATTCATGAGTGTGGTATCATTTTAAACTGGACTTGAATGATGGGAAATATTTCAGTGTAGATAAAAGTGAAGTGGGAAACTCACAAAAAGTTTTCTGTTACTGACAATGCTGTCAGAACAAGTTTTGTTCCTGATATATGTTAGTTTCACCAGGCACAGCTCATCTCTAGTGCTCTTCCCTTGTTTGCCTAGGGAAGGGCCCTTCTCCAATCTCCTTTGAAGTATGGCTAGATATAGGGCTGGGTTTATTTAATTTCAAAGCAAAACATGATTTTCATTTTTTAAAAAATGAAACTTACTCTATGTCAAGGACTCTTCAAGGGATTAGGATACAATGATAAAAATGTAATTCTTGCCCTCATGGAGCAATTCATCTAGTGGAAGAGACAAAGAAGTACAGAGATCATTGCAATGAAGTATGACCAGTGCTCTTATAAGGAAAGAAGAGGCTCCTGGGAAAGAACAGATGAGAAACTCAGAGTTTAGGATTAAGGGAGACTTTCTGGAGGAAATGTGTTAGCAAGGTGACAAGTAGAGGGCCACGTGGGGAAAGGAAGTTGCACATGTAAAAGCCAGAGAGTGGTAGTGGGGATAGAAAGAGAAAGAGAGAGAGATAACTAGACCCTGAGCTCCTCTGAGATCAAGAACTGTGTTATTTTTCTCTGTGTTAGCTTGTACTTCTTCATAGAGTGTTTTATTCAAAATAGGCACTTACAAGTACTTTTTGGAGAAATATATTTTTATACCATCCTGCCATTATTACTTCTGTAAGCTTTAATTTGTAGGATTTGGGCTATGGGATGCCAATGAAGAGAGCACATGTAAGAGTACTTCTCACGTGATAGGTGTATAACAAATACTAGGGAATGACTCTGACCAGAGGAGTTTTTACGATCTTGCCCTGTTGATAGCATAATACCAATCCACAGTAACAGGCCTCTTATGTCAGTCATCCAGTAAAGGACATGACAATGAAAGTTGTTCTGAAGTGAGGGTTGCATCATTATTGGAAAATGGTTATGGGGCTCTTCATAGTTGTCAGCTTCATATCAAACAGGAAGTCATTGCTGAAAAAGAAATTCATATTAAATGTTGAATATATAGAAGAAACACACACTAAAACCTGGAAGACAACACAAGATCTGAGCCTGGGGAACTGCTAGTCAAATGAAGACATAAAAATGTCTGTTCAAGGAAGAGATAGCATAGCCTAATGAGCAACCACTGGACATTGGGTCAATAAACAGGTTCTTTCTAGGAATTGCCATTGACTGGCTATGTGACCATGGCCCTGTCTCTTCCTCTCTTCAGCCTCATATTTGATCTATGAGATGTTGTTGTTACAGTAGATGGTCTCCAAGAATCCCCTCCCTTTAGTTCTGCTATTCTATATTATCCAGCATGACAAGTTGATTGAAGGAAAATTGAAAATATGGAATCACACTTTCAGAACTAACAAGGCCATTTGAAACAAATGACTATAATCTTTGGTAGCTATTAAAATGAGATAACTAAGGTAAAAAGAGGGGAAGGAATTATACATAGTCACCTTGCTGGTGGCACTATGAATGATGCTAATATCAGAGTCAGAATGATAACATATGTCTTCAGGCTCTGAACCTAGGACTCCTGCTAATGTAGCAATTGCCTTCTCTAAAGAATGATTCTTGGTTTGGTCTGGTCAAGACTCATTGCCACATTTCTCCTTACTATTGTTTGATTATGAAATAGTATTTGGCTAAAAATTATTTTCATTTTCTGATTTAGTGGCAGATAATGGTTTGATATTTGGTTCCCGTATGAACACTGTTTTTGTACATTGTTTCTTTTTAATTTTTTTAAAAGATTTTATTTGTTTATTTGGGAGAAAGAGAGCACAAGCAGGGGGAGCAGCAGGCAGAGGGAGAGGGAGAAGCAGGCTCCCCACTAGCAGGGACCCCAAAGTGGGGTTTGATCTCAGGATCATGACCTGAGCTGAAGGCAGACACTTAACCAATTGAGCCACCCAGGTGCCCCATGTACACTGTTTCTTTGTACCTATTGTTAGCAGAGGCTTTGCATCCCAGATCTCCTTAGCAAGAGGTTACAAAGGATGTATTCTTTATAAAAGTGCAGAGAAAATAAGTGGGGAAGGGAAGAAATAAAGTACATTGAAAGACCACATTAGGGCTCAAAGGACAGTTGAAGATGGTCTACATGTTGGTTACACATTGTACTAACTTTGATTCATCAGTCATCACTGCTTATCAGACAAATATGACTTATTGGGCCTGGTCATAATATCCTGCTTTTCCTTTTGTCTTCAACATTGGCCCTAAGATTGTTCACTTTAAACAGGGGCTTGGTAGAGCAATGGAGCTTATCTTTTGGGAGTCCTAGTGGAACCCTGACTATCTGTAGTGATAATAGGAGAAGAGTACAGGGAAACTTAGTTGGATTGAACAACAGCTATGATTCCACAATTTTCCAGTCACTTTACATTATAATTTATACTACTTGAAAATGTTACTTTTTGAGTGTTTACAATGTGAGAGACACCTTACAATCATTATCCCATTTAGTCTTTACAGAAACTATAGGGTAGTCATTATTCTTATGATGCCCAATTTATAGATGAAGAAACTGAAGCTCAAAATGGAAATTTTCTGGTCTAAGGTCACTTGATCAATTAGTAAGCAGAACCTGACTTTAATCTCAGGGTTGTTTTATTCTCGGTGATGCATGCATTTTCCCCTGTAACACTGGATTTTTGGTCTTAGTGCAGCCCCCAGGAATGCTTTTCAGAACAAGACCTGTTGAGAGAGGAATTATAGTTGAGTTCTCTTCACTTCAGTCATTACTGATGTTATGGGAGGGGAAAAGATATGTAGATGGCAATTTCCATTACATGGGAAGAAAAGGAAAATGTAATTTGGGAATCCCATGGTTACAAAATACTCCAAGAGGGAAACCAGGCACATTGAAACCAAACTCAGCCAGCCAAATACACTTTTCTTCTGGTTGGACCACTGTTTTTGTAGCTATCTCTGTGAATGAACCTGAGAGTCTCCCAAGGTCTTTCTGTGTATGATCCAGCTGCTTCAAAGGCCTCTTGGGATAAAATGTGGTCTGAACTTTGGTCTTATTTAAGTATAATTCTTAGGGATATTGAAATAACATAGAGAAGACTGAGAATCATCCAATTTGTAGAATCTTAAGGCACATTTCCTTATTTTATATTGTGGTATAATATACATAAGATTTACCATTCATAATTTAGGAGCATTAAGTATATTTATAAAAATGTGCAACAATTACTACTACCTATTTCCAGAAATTCATTATCCTAAGCATAAGCTCTGTACCCATTAAATAAGAACTTCTCATTTTCTCTCACCCAGCCCTGGTAATCTCCATTCTATTTTCAATGTCTATGAATTTTCATAGTCTACGTACCCATATGAGGGGAACTGTAAAATATTTGTCCATTTGTGTCTGGCTTATTTCACTACAGATAATATTTTCAAGGTTCATCCATGTGGAATATGTTTCAGAATTACTTTCTTTTCTAAGGTTGAATAATATTCCATTGTATGTATATACCACATTTTGTTTACTGATTAATTTGTTGATGGAAATTTGAGTTGTTTCTACTTTTTGGCTATTGTGAAAATTGCTGCTAAGAACATTGCTGTTCAAGTTTATGAAGACATCCTTTTAATTCTCTGGGGTACATACCTAAAATAGAACTGTAGAATCTATATAGTAATTTTATGTTTGACTTTTTGAGGAGCTTTCGTACTGTTTCCACAGTGTTTACCCCATTTTACATTCTTATCAGCAAGGCACAAGTGTTTCAATTTCTCCAAATGTTACCAACACTTCTTACTTACTGTTTTTTAAATTTTATTTTATAATAGCCACGGTCGTGTATATAAAGTGTTATCTGACTGTGGTTTTGAATTGCATTTCCCTAATAACTAGTGAAGTTGAGTACTTTTTATGTGCTTATTAGCCACTTGTATATCTTCTTAGGAGAATTGTCAATTTCAATTTGTTGCCTATGTATGAATTAAGTTGTTTGTTTTTTTGTTGTTGTTTTTGATTTTTGGAGTCCTTTATGTTTTCTGGATATTAATCCCTTATGAGATACATGATTTGCAAATATTTTCTCCCAGTCTGCATGTTGCCTCTTCACTGTGTTGATAGTTTCATTTGATGTAACAATTTTTTAAAAATTTGATGAAGTCCAATTTTTATATATTTTTTTCTTTTGTTGCTTTTGTGTTTAGTGTCATATCCAAGAGATCCTTTGCCAAATCCAGTGTCATAAAGCTTTTTTTTTTTTTCTTTTTTTTTTTATTCTTATGTTAATCCCCATACATTACAACATTAGTTTTAAATGAAGTGTTCCATGATTCATTGTTTGTGCATAACACCCAGTGCTCCATGCAGAACGTGCCCTCCTCAATACCCACCACCAGGCTAACCCGTCCTCCCACCCCCCTCCCCTCTAGAACCCTGCCTGCCCTTCAGAGTCCATCATCTCTCATGGTTCGTCTACCCCTCCGATTTCCCCTGCTTTTACCCTATATTTTCCACTCAGAATTTTAGAGTTTTTTGTTCTTATGTTTAGATATTTCATCCATTTTGAGTTAATTTTTATACATTAGAAAAGTTAAGGGTCCAAATTCTTTATTTTTCATGTATATATCCACCTCCCAAACACCATTTATGGAAAATACTCTCCTTTCCCCCATTGAATGGTCTTGGTTCCCTTGCTGAAAATCAACTGATCATATATAAAAGGGGTTATATTTGAGCTCTCTCTTCTGTTCTATTGTTCCATATGTCTGGTCTTACGCCATAACCACACTGCTTGATTACTCTAGCTTTGTTGTAAGGTTTGAAATCAGGAAATGTGAGTTCTCTAACTTTCTTCTTTTTCAAAAGTGTTTGGTATTTTTGCAATCTCTTGAGATTCCAATATGAATTTTAGGATGAATTTTCTATTTCTGCAAAAATGCAACTGTGATTTTGATTGTGATTGCATTATATCTATAGATCACTTTGAGTAGTTGTTCATCTTAAAAACATTAAGTATTCTAATTTATTAATACAAGGTGTATTTCCATTTATTTATGTCTTCTTTAATGTCTTTCAAAAATATTTGGTAGTTTTTAGTGCACAAGTCTTTGCTTCCTTGATGAAATTTATTTCTAAGTCTTCTATTATTTTTATGCTATTCTAAGTGGATTTTTTTCTTAATTTCCTTTTAAGATTGTTCATTTTTAGTAAATAGAAATGCAACTGACTTTTGTGTGTTGATTTTTTCCCCTACTTGATAAATTCATGTATTACCTCTAACTGTGTGTGTGTGTGTGTGTGTGTGTGATATTTAGGGTTTTTATATATAACATCAAGTCATCTATGAACAATTTGGATGCCTTTTACTTTTTCTTGCCTAATTGTTCTGGATAGAATTTACAGTAATATCCTGAAAACAAGTGGCTAAAGAGGGCATCTTTGCTTTGTCACTGATCTTAGAGGAAAAACTTTCAGTCTTTCACCATTGAGTTATAATGTTAGCTGTGGGCTTTTTATATATGGCCTTCATCATGCTGAGGAAGTTTTCTTCTATTCCTAGTTTTTTAGGGGGTTTTAACTTGAAAGCGTGTTTAATTTTATCAAATGCATTTTCTGCATAAACTGAAATGATTATATTTCCCCCTTTATTCTATTAATGTGGGTGTATTACATCATTTGACATATGCATGTTGAAACATTCTTACAGTCCAGGAATGAATCCCAGTTGGTCATGGCATAGAATTTTTTTCATATAATGCTAAATTTGTTTTGCTAGTATTTTGTTGAGGACTTTTGCATCACTATTAATAAGACACATTGGGTTTTGTTTTGTTTTGTTTTGTTTTCCTTGTAGTATCTTTGTTTGGCTTTGATATCAGGGTAATGCTGGCCTCATAAAATGAGTTTTGGAGGGTTTTCTTCAATTTTTTGTGAGAATTTGAGGAAAACTGGTGTCGATTCATTAATACTTGATAGAATCCACCAGTGAAGCCATTTGGTCTTGGGTATTTGTTGTGGTTGAGATGTTTCTGATTACTGATTCAACCTCCTTACTAGTCATAGGTCAATTCTGATTGTCTATTTCTTCATAATTCAGTGTTGGTAGATTGTGTGTTTCTAAGAATTTGTTCATTTCCACAGGTCATCCAGTTTGTTGGTGTTCAATTGTTCATAGTATTCTATCATAACCCCTTTTATTTCTGTAATATCAGTAGTAATGTCCCCAATTTTATTTCTAATTCGAGTAATTTGAGATTTCTTTCTTTCTTTGTCAGTCTAACTAAATTTTAATTTTGTTGATATTTTAAAATAAAACACATTTGGTTTCATTGATATTCCGTATTGCTTTCTATTCTCAGTTTTATTTTTCTTCACTCTAATTGTATTTTTTAGTTTTTTAAAAAATTATTTATTTATTTGAGAGAAAGAGAGAGAGGGCACAAGTGAGGAGGGGCAGTAGGGGAGGGAGGAAGAATCTGAAGCAGAATCCCACTGAGCATTGAACCCAATGCCGACTCTAAGACTGCAAGACCATGACCTTAGCCAAAACCAGGAGTTGGACACTGACTGAGCCACCCAGGCTCCCTTCCACTCTAATTTTATTATTTCCTTCTTTCTGATAGCTTTGGGTTTAGTTGCTGTTCTTTATCTAGTTCCTTAATGTGCAAAGTTTGGTATTGATTTGAGATCATTTTACATTTTTAATGTATATGTTTGCAACTATAAATTTATCCTTAGCACTGTTTTTGCTGCACCCCATAAGTTTTGGCATGTTGTGGTTTCATTTTGATTTGTCTCAAGGTATTTTTTAATTTCCCTTTTATTCTTTATCTCATCCTTTGTTTCAGAGTGCACAATTTAATTTCCAAATAATTTTCTAGTTTTCCTTCTGTCATCTATTTTTAGCTTCAATTCCTTATGATCAGAGAAGATACTTTGCATAATTTTCATCTTTTAGACTTGTTTTGTGGCCTAACATATTGTCTATCCTGAAGAATATTCTATGTATGATCTAGAAAAATGTGTATTCTGTTGTTGGTGGAGTGTTCTGTATGTTTTTTAGGTTTGTTTGGTTTATAGTGTTGTCCAAGTCTTCTATTTCCTTATTAATCTTTTGTCTGATTTTTTAATCCACTATTAAAAGTGATGTATTGAAGTGTCCCACTATTATTGTAGAACTATTATTTATTATTTATTTATATTTATATTTCTTTGCAGATTGTTGGTGTTTGTTTCATATATTTTGTAGTGCTTATATGGTATATATATAACATCACTTGTATCTGAGGAGTCACTTATTTCTTGGTATTTTCAAGATTGTCTCTGATTTTGCTTATCAACAGTTTACTTATATCATTGTGTGGTTGCCTTTGATTTATTCTACTTGGAGTTCATTGAGCATCTTGAACTTGTACATTTATGTTTTTGCTCAAATTTGGGAAATTTTCAGCCATTATTTCTCCAAATAATCTGTCTGCCCTCCTCTCTCTTTTCTGTGACTGCCACCATAATGTGTATTTTGGTCTATTTGATGGTGTCCTACAAATCTCTTATACTCCTCTCCCTTTTCTTTGATCTTCTATTCTCTGATCCTCTGATTTGATCAATTCAATTGTTTTTTTCAAGTTCACTGATTCTTTTTCCTTTTTTTTTTGCCTGCTCATATCTGCTGTTGAACTCCTCTAGTGAATATTTCATTTTAGTTATAATTTTCAGCCCCATAATTTCTGTTATGTTCCTTCTTATAATCTCTATTTGTCAATACTCTTATTTTGTTCATAGAATGTTTTATGGATTTACTTTAGTATTTTTTAGTTTGAGTATAGTTGACACATAATGTTTTAGGTATACAACATAGCATTTCAACAATTCTATACATAATTCTATGCTCACAATAAGTGTAGCCACCATCGGTCACCATGCAATGCTATTAAAAATACCATTTTCTATATTCCCTATCTTGTACCCTTTATTTCTCTGACTTATTTATTCCATAACTAGAAGCCTATATCTCACACTCCCCTTCACCTATTTTGTCCCCTCCCTACCACCTCTTTCCCTTCTGGTAAACAAGAGTTTGTTCTCTGCTTTTACAGATATGTTTCAATATTACATTTGTTTGTTTTATAGCTTTCACATATAAGTGAAATCATATGGTATTTGTCTTTCTCTGTCTGACATTTCACTTAGCATAATACCCTCTTGTTTGATCCATGTTGTTGCAAATGGCAAGATATCCTTTTTTATGGCTGAATAATATTCCATTTATATATATAAATAAATATATAATATATATAATATATATATATAATTTTTTTTCATGTAAGTGTTTAAGTGTTGGCCATCTGTATGTTTTCTTTGGAAAAAAATATCTATTAGATCCGCTGCCCATTTTTAATTAGATTATTTTTGTTTTGGTGTTGATTTCCTTTAGTTTTTTAACCTATGTTTTCCCTTAGTTCCTTGAGTATATTTAAGACAATTGTTTTAAAGTTTTTGTTTAGTAAATCCATTGTCTAGGCTCTCTTGCAAATGGTTTCTGTCAATTTATTTTGTTCCTCTGAATGTGCCATGTTTTCCTTATTTCTTTATGTTTTGTAATTTTTTGTTGAAAATTAGGCATTTTATTATATAATGAAATAACTGAAAACTATATTCCCTCTCACCATTTGATTTTTTTATTGTTTAACTCTATAGTCCATTTATTTTGAGATTTTTGAAACTATTTTTGCAAAAAAGGTATTTTTTCATGTGTGCCTACTGACTTCTCTGATATTTTAGCTCATATTCAACTAGAATTTTGACAGACAGTTTTCCAAGGAAGTCATACAAATGGCCAATAGGTACATTAAAAGTTATTCAACAACACTACCATCTGGGAATGCAAGTTGAAGCCACAATTAGATAGTACTTCACACCTGTTAGATAAATCAAGATAACAAGAACTAACAAGTGTTGGTGAGGATGTGGAGAAAAAGGAACCTTGTACACTGGGAATGTAAATTAGTACAACCACTAGAAAAAAAAGCAGTATGGAGGGTAGCTCTATTTTTAACTTCTTGAGGAACCTCCATACTACCATACAACCCAGCAATTGCACCACTGAGTATTTACCCCAAAGATACAGATGTAGTGAAAAGAAGGGCCACATCACCCCAATGTTCATAGCAGCAATGTCCACAGTTAGCCAAACTGTGGAAGAAGCCAAAGATGCCCTTCAATAGATGAATGGATAAAACAATGCGGTCCATATATACAATGGAATATTACTCAGCCATCAGAAAGGATCAATACCTACCATTTGCACTGACATGGATGGAACTGGAGGATATTACGTTAAGTGAAATAAGTCAATCAGAGAAAGACAATTGTCATATGGTTTCACTCATATGTGGAATATAAGAGATAGTGCAGAGGACCTTTCAAATTTGACTCTTATGAAATAAGAAAAGCAGGTATTAATTCCATCTCAGAAGTGAGGAAATTCAGGCTGTGTGACAGAACCAGTACTGCATTCCAGGTCTTCTACCTCTAAATTGTTTGTCATGCTCATACAGAAAACAATGGATACAAGTACTCATCATCTAATATTTCAAGAGGAACATTAAGAATTTAGAGATTAAATCTTATACCTGAATGAGCTTGAAAAAGAACAAACAAAACCCAAAACCAGCTGAAGGAAGGACATAATATTAGATCATTTTTCTAAATATATCTCCTGAGGCAAAGGTACCAAAAGCAAAAATAAACTACTGGGACTACATAAAAATAAAAAGCTTCTGCACAGTGAAGGAAATAATCAACAAAACTAAAAGGCAACCTATAGAATGGGAAAAGATATTTGCAAATGACAGATCTGATAAAGGGTTAGTATCCATAATATATAAAAAATGGATACAACACCTAAAAAATGAATAATCCAGTAAAAATGGGAAGAAGACACAAACAGACATTTCTCCAAAGAAGACATCCAGATGATCAACAGACATGAAAAGATGTAGGATATATATATATCCAAAATGGAATATTATTTAGTCATTAAAAAAAATCTTGCCATTTGCAACAACATAGATAGAGGTAGAGAGCATAATACTAAGTGAAAAAAGTCAGTCAGAGAAACACAAATACCATATGATTTCACTCATATGTGGAATTTAAGAAACAAAACAAATGAGCGAAGGAAAAAAAGAACAAACAAAAAAGACTCTTAACTATAAAGAACAAACTTATGGTTACTAGGGAGGAGGTGGGTGGGGGGATGGGTGAAATAGGTGATGGGGATTAAAGAGTTTCCTTATCATGATGAGCACTGAGCAATGTATAGAAATGTTGAATCAGTATATTGTACATCTGAAAGTAATATAACACTGTATGTTAATATATTAGAATTAAAATTAAAAACTGAATAAAATAAAAAAAGCGTATTTAGAGATTAAGGTAATTTCCAGGGACATACTATATACATTTTACTACATTTGTATTTGTAGTAAATGCAAAGGATGTCCATTAAATTTTACTTTAAATCCTTAACATAACAAAAACAAACAAAATACCTAATAGCATCTTATTGAGAAATGAGCTTGAGTTTGGAAATCAGATGGTCTTGAGTTCAGTTCCCAGTTCTGTCAGTTCTGTCATCCCCAGAACTAACTGTGAATCCTTGACCAGGGATCTGTGCCTAAGTTTCACCATCTATAAAATGGTTATCCTTATCTGTAGTGATCTCACAGTATTGTTGTAGGGATTAAAGTGTAGTTGTATGGTAGTGTAGGTGATAGTACCTGACACAGTATCTGGTTAAATAGTTAATTTCTTTTCTTTTTTTGTTGATACTGACATGAACAGCAGGAATTTTTGAAGTGAGAGTAAAATAAACATAACATGCTATTATGCTTTGCATTGCTACACATGGAGGGTATGCCATGTGGTTTCCTAGGCAGATTGTGTGGTAAGGAGCTGAGTGCTACCACTGGTTTACTGTGCATGGACTTAGTTCTCCCTGATAAGTCCTAGTATATGGAAGCACAAAGCAATAATATAACACATGTTAGTCACATAGCTTATAAATTGCAGAACCAGGATTCAGTAGATATTCTGATAGATATAGGCTAGGTATATATATAGGTATAGGCATAGGTATAAAGTATAGCTGTAAGTGGGGCTTACTGCTGTCTCTATGGCAAACAATTCTAGTTTAGTAACCAGCATGGCCAGATGGCAATATTAGAGAATCGAAGAATGTCAGAGCAGTAAAGTGTATCACAGTTTCTTGAGTCGAATTTCCTCACTGAAGCTTAAAAAAGGAACAGATACCCAAGTAAGTGGCCAAACAAGGATACCAATCCAGGGTTTGCAACTCAAAGTTTCAGGTCCTCTCCAGTTGGAGCCTCCTTAACACTATGATATTTAAATGGATGACAGAGGGGTACCTGGGTGGCTCAGATGGTTAAGCATCTGTCTTTGGCTCAGGTCATGATCTCAGGGTCTTGGGATCGAGCCCCGTATTGGGCTCCCTGCTCAGTGGGGAGCCTGCTTCTGCTACTCCCTTTGCTTGTGCTCTCTCTGTCAAATAAATAAATAAAAATCTTAAAAAAAAAAAAGGATGACAGAGTGGCTTGGGTATGGGAGAGAGGGAGTCTGACTTGGAGGCCCAAGGAAAGGTTTTCTTGTTGGTGCACTCTAGAACCCTTTTATTGTTACCAGTATGGCACACATGGGATTTCCAACAAGGGGACTGATTATAGTGACTTAACCCTACAGTCTTACTCAGTCCATCTATGGCCAGCACCTCCACAGCCTGGATTTACTGGTAGAAATTGTCAGTCCTGGGGTGCAGGTGGGGGAACTGCTGGATAAAAGGTCCTGATGAGTGAGAAGCTCACCACTGTGGCTTCATTGTCACCAGGGCTTAAGTCAGCTACACAATCTTTTATCCATGATTTTTTTCTGTTGCTCGACACTAATGGAATGACTTTGAAAATGGGCTTTGATATTAGGTAGTACTGGTTCTCAATCTCATGCTGCTTAACCAAAGATGTGGCCTCAAGCAAGTTAATTAATCTCTCTGAGACGTAGCATCCTCTCCAAATGGGGATCATGATGATTTTCTTGAAAAGTCTCTGTGAGGGTTAAATAAAAGAATGTAAACAAAGCACTTGCCACATTATCAGGCACTTATTAAACAGTAAATGAAAGTTATTATAATTGTAACATTATTATTAATAACTGACACTGAGGAACAAAGTTCTGTTTATAGCAAAATTTAAATGATTTGCTTTATATTAAGGTGTATAAACTTCACTTTTCACCAAAGATCAACGGAAAGATAAACTTGGTGTCTTCATCATAATAATCCTATTATGTTGGAGGCCTGTTACTAAGTCCCTCTCATCCTCGTATTCCCTAGGTTGAATCTTAAAGCAATTCTAAGTTCTATTTTCCACTTCATTAAACCTCCTTATAGATGACAGCTTCAACAAAGGCAAATGGTACCTTTACAAGTCCTTTGGAAGTCCCAGACAAATGCCTCCCTTTGTGTCAACAGCCAGTTTTGTTGTGAGCTAAATAAAGAGGCATAGCAGTTACAACACCTAAAGCCATCAGTTCTGCAAGAAATGCTGGCTTTTGATTTCCTAAGGTGAGGTTTTTTGTGTCACAAGGGTAGCACTTTGTACTGGGTGGGTTTGAGCCAATTACTTCACCTTTCTGAGCCTCAGTTTTCCTTATTTGGATGCAGGACACAGATGGCTCACTCAAACTGGATAATTGAGGAGAGTTTAGTGGAAGATCTATTTCCAAAGTTGTGGGTAGGGTGAAGAGAAACAACAAGGAATGGTGAAGTACTCTGGTGCTAGAAGAGCTGGTTGATTTACCACTCCTAAGGGAAGGGGTAGAGCAGTTACCATAACAAAAAGAGTTAGACATACAGAGAGAGAGCGAGAGAGAGAGAGAGAGAGAGAGAGAGAGAGAGAACCAGAGACAGAGAGAGACAGAGAGAAGCAACAGAAAAGGACAATCCTACCAGAGCTGTGGCCTTCTTAGAGGAATGTAGTTACTGTCAAGATACAGCCTGGCAAGGAGGGTGCTGAAGGAATAAAGATCTTGATCTCTCTCTTCTCCCACCCTTCTACTATTTTCTTCCATTAATGAACCCTAAAAGAAGCCAAAAGTCAAGGGAGCTCAGTTGACCTAGATCATATGGGTCAATTTTATAGACAACAGAGGAGTATGAAGAAAAGTAGAGAGTGAATCTGGATGGGTAAAGGGTGAATAACTAGCATAAGAGTTAGCATTTCTTGAGAGACTACTTTGTGCCTAGAACTGTTTTAGGCCCTTCACTTCCATTATCTTACCTGATCTTCATGTCAGCCTTGCAAGTTGGGAATTACTGTCTTTATTTTATAGATGAGAAAACCTTAACTCAGAAATTAAAATTCCCATGCTGGATTATTGCATAAATTAAATGAAATAACCTGTATATAGTGCCTCTGATTCTTAGATTCACATATGAGTCCCAAGCATCCATCGGCTGATGAATGGATAAAGAGGATGTGGTGTGTGTATTATATATATATAATATATGCAATATAATGGAATATTACTCAGCCATCAAAAGAATGAAATTTTGTCATTTACAATGACATGGATAGAGCTAGAGAGTATTATGCTAAGTGAAAAAAGTCAGTCAGAGAAAGACAACTACCATATAATTCACTCATATGTGGAATTTAAGAAACAAAACAAATGAGCAAAGGGAATAAAAAGAGAGGGAGAGAGGCGAACCAAGATATAATCAATTTAGGTTCCAGAAAAAGGGCTTCAAAGGGCCTTTTTGCAGTAATTGTTTAAAAAACAGACATTTTAAAAGTTTTTTTCTATGAAACTTTTAAATGTACACATATACACTCAATACTCACAGACAAACTCCACTCTCATATCTACCCAAGCCTGGCCTTAACATTGTTCTGTTTAGGTTTGACTATAAGAGTTTAGATGTACCTGGGCCAAGAGAATGAAGTGAGTGTCCCAAATAGTACATATGCAGAGAAATGGGGCACTTGTCACTCACAGGGTGCCAAGGTTGGAAAGAACCTACCTCTACCCGAGGCTTGAATCCCTTCTACTGAACTACCTCCAGGCAATCAAATAGCATTGGTTCCCTTATCACTTCTTCTTGAGGCCACTTCTACTCTATCAGAAGAACTGACTCTTCAGAGCTTCTTTCTTGAGTTGAGCTGAAATTTCTGTCCCTATGGCTTCTACCCCCGGTCTCAACTCTATTTCCTAGGGCCACATAGGACTTGTTTGCTGCTCTGCTCTGTGAAAGCCTTTCAGAGGTGTGAAGACACAGACCTAGTCCACTTTACTCTTTTCTTCTCCAGGCTTATAATTAACCCTTCTCAAATAAAGGGAATCCAGATTCAGGCTCAAGCCCAGGCCCAGACTGACATTTCAGCCTAGTTAGTATAAGCCTTTCCTACAACTGTTACCTGGTGGTTCAGCCATTCCTTCTGAATTGTAATCTTCAGTTTGTATGGAGTTGTGGTGAAATACGGAAACTTCAGAGCCAGTTAGACTAGAGTTGGAATCCAAGCTTTGCCATTTACTAGCTAAGAGACCTTGAGCAAGTTGCTTCCTCCTGAGCTTCTGTTTCAGCATCTGTAAAATATAGTGGTGTTATCCACTTATGGCAAAGAATGTTAACTGTCCCCTAATATCTTCTCTGATTATATAGTAGTAGAAAATTTATTTATTTTTTAATTAAAAAATTTTCGGGGGGGGGGCCTGGGTGGCTCAGATGGTTAAGCGTCTGCCTTCGGCTCAGGTCATGATCCCAGTGTCCTGGGATCGAGTCCCGCATCGGGCTCCCTGCTCCTTGGGAGCCTGCTTCTCCCTCTGCCTCTCTCTCAATCTCTGTCTCTCATGAATAAATAAATAAAATCTTTTAAAAAATTTTTTTCTTAAAGATTTTCTTTATTTGTCAGCGAGTGAGAGAGAGAGAGCGAGAGCGAGCACACAAGCAGTGGGAGCGGCAGGCAGAAGGAGAAGCAGGCTCTCCACTGAGCAAGGAGCCCAAGTAGCAGAAATTTTAGTGGGTACATAGTCATTCAGAGAAATTCTAGATTTTCTAGCCTTTCTTGGATGTAAGTGTGGCTATGTGACATCTGGCAAATGGATATGAACAGAAATGACATAAGTGATTTCTAGGTGGTACCCTCTTCTGGTACCCTCTTCTGCTGCCTTCAATGCATATGTGATGGTGGTGACTGGTGAAGCTGACTTAAATCGTGATTAAAACCCTTGCTCCACCAAGCACATGGCAAGTCATCTCCCAGTTTCTGCATGTGTAAAATAGAGACAACAATGTTGACCTTTTAGAGATATTGAAAATTTTCAGTGAGAGAATGAATTTTAACATACTTTTAAAATAAGTAATGATTTTTATGGATGCAGTACAGCTCAAATACATGAAAAAAGTTTTGAATTTGAAGGATACCAACTTCTAATCTCAGCCTAGTCACTTAGTTACTGTGTGATATTGTGAAGAATCTATAACATTTCTCAGCCTCCATTTCTTCAACTGTAAAATGGAGAAAATCACACTTCCTCTCCGAGATGTTGAGAGAATTGACAAAGTATCTGTGAGGGTGCTGGGCACATAGTAGGTGTTCAATATATATATTTTTTCGTTTCCCCTTTTCTTTCATAGACATCTAGTGTATACAACCTTGTCTGGGTGAAGACATCTGTGGACATCATGAGCACAATTACATACTGGTGGAGAAGGGAGAAAGTTTGGAAGATGAACGAAATGCAAGTAGCCTATTCTGTTTTATTTTTTATCATTCCCTTTCAGCATTTTTTTGTTGTTGTTGTTCTCTTTACCATGGTTTGAGCATTAAGCTGGTAAATATTTTCCTTAGTTATTTTGTGCCATTGACACTTTTAGCAGTCTGCTGAAGCCCAATGACCCTTCTTAGAATAATATTTAAAATGCTTAAAATACGATATAAAGAATTGCAATGGAAATTGCATGTTGGGAGTGAGAAAAAGTGGAAGCAGAGGGACCGGTTAGGATACTGTGGTAGTAGATAGGAGAAGTGGCAGAGGAGATAGAAAGAAGCATTCAGACTCAGGATATAGTTTGTGGTAGACATAACAGGACAAATTGGTTAGGTAGCAATAGGACAGAACTCTTATTTTGATACCTACTTTTTACTAAATCTATGAACAACCCTGTGAAGAAGATAATATTTCCACTGGAGAATTTGAACAGATGAGTGATATACTCTAACTTAACATTGTTTAAAAGTCCTTCCATTGCTTCAACAGCTGTAAAGATCTCTGCACTAGGTAAGGTGAGGACTTTGCCCCCTCATATTATAGGTAGGGAAACCTAGACTCAAGCTCTAATCCTGATTTGTAACTCTGATCACTGATCACTTCAGCTGCTATTGGAATTACCACTCAGCTCCCCAAGAGGTAGCTGCACTGTTGCAAATCTTTAGGATCCATGGGGCACTGAGATCACAGGCTAGTAACCATCATTCCAGGGGCCAACTCAGAAAATATTTGCAAGAACCTGTGTTTAGCTTTTTTTTCTAAGAATACAGGGTTTAGCTGGGAGAAGACCCACTTAACTGAACTGGGCTAGGACACGGAAACACATGTGAATGAGGAGAAATTTGTGTACCAGGGTCTGCACGTCCCTACAGCTTCCAGAATTCCCTGTGCCTCCCTCTCTCAGGGCATTAATGTGAGATATATTATTTTTCTACTAACTAGCCTTGTCTTGCTGAAGTAGCCAAGTTATGAGCTGTAATATTGCTTAAGCCAGTTCACTCTCCTCTGTTTTTTGCTTACCCCATTAAAACACTCATTAGCCTGTACTGTAATTGTGTATTTACTTGGCATTTTCCTACTCAAATTTATATTTCCCACTGCTCTCCAGAGGCCCCATAGTCTGGAACAGATGAGGCACTTAGTGTTTTTTGCATACACTCCCACTCTGTTAAGATATAACTTCTAGCATTTATTTCTCTTTCCTCCATCCTTTCCCTACCCGCCCCCACCCCCAAAACTGACTCTTGGTCCTTTGACTTCATCTATGATTCAGTCTCCTCCATGCTGAACCAACATACTTTCTCCTTTTGTTGTCAAACTTCCAAAATAATCCCCAACTTGTGTCTATTTCCCATTACCTGTGCTCTTCCTGTTATAGAACCTAGGTGCGAGCTCCACTAATCTAATGAATCATAATTCTTGAAGGTTGTATTTAAAGTCTTTTTCCCAAGTTCAGGGTCATATTTTGATCCTTTTTCTCTTCGTGTTCTTTGCAGTATTTGACAGTGTGGAGAACCCTTGTCCTTCATAATTTCTTCCCTTATAAAATGTAAAATGGTTACTAAGTCTTAGCCACACAGTATAGTTGTTTATGAGGCCTAAATAAAAGGACATGTATGCACAGGCTCTGATATCACAGGTGCTGTGCCTTTAAACATTTTTAAAGCCTGGGGCAAGAGTACAAATGGAGGCCCATATATCATCTGCCTAAATATTTACAATTTATTAATCAAGTTGACTGTTAAATAAATGTTAGTCTCCTACTTTGACAAGTACACCTTTCTAACAATGTAGAATTCTCAGACTTGTGAGAGTTCCATGCCAAAATGTGCTGGCATGTGGAAGAGCTATACCCCAAACTTCAGTACATCCCTGTGTCTTCCCATTATTGTCTCTGCTCTATATTAAGAGGGTACTTGCATGTGCATGCAAGGGCCCCTAAAATGTGGTCTGAAAATGGAGGTGTAGGCTCTTGGTGGACATGCACCCTTGCCCTTGTAGAATCTTCACTCTGTGAGGAAGGGCACAACTAGAGGAAGGGTAGAATGAAGCCTCCAAAGTTGGGTGGTATTGCCTGGCCCATAGTCAATAAATGGTAGGTAATACGAATATGGTTATTTGCTAATTTATGGTGAATTTACTAGGTGCTACAATGGTAAATTTTATTTTTAAAACCACTTTATTGAGGCATGATTGACATGTAAACAAGCTGTACATATTTAATATATACAACTCAGTAAGTTTGGGGATAAATACATACCTCTGAAACCATTACCCCCATAATGCCATAGACATATCCATCACCTCCCCAAGTTTTTTCCCACTCCCTTCATCATTACTATTTTTACTTTTTTTATATAAGAGCACTTAACATAAAATCTATCCTCTTAGCAAATTTTAAGTATACAATATAATATTATTTTCTATGGTACTATCTATATAATAGATCTCCAGAACTTATTTATCTTACATAACTGAAACTTTGTGCCCTTTATTTTTTTTTATTGTGTTATGTTAATCACCATACATTACATCATTAGTTTTTGATGTAGTGTTCCCTGATTCATTGTTTGCGTATAACACCCAGTGCTCCATGCAGTATGTGCCCTCTTTAATACCCATCATCAGGATAACCCATCCCCCTAACCCCCTCCCCTCTAGAACCCTCAGTTTGTTTCTCACAGTCCATAATCTCTCATGGCTCGTCTTTGTTTTAAAGTTATTTTGTCCAATATAAGTATTGCTACTCCAGATTTCTTTCCACAACCTTTTGCATAATAAACGTTTCTCCATCCCCTCACTTTCAATCTGTAGGTGTTTAGGTCTGTTATGTGTCTTTTGTAAGCAGCATATAGTTGGGTATTGTTTTCTTAATCATTATGTCACCCTATGTCTTTTGATTGGAACATTTAGTCCATTTACATTGAAAGTAATTATTGATAGATATGTATTTATTACCATTTTATTACCTGTTCTATGGTTGTTTCTGAAGATTTACTCTGATCCTTTCTTGTCTTTCTCTCTTTCATAGATTGCTGGTTTTCTTTGGTGATATATTTGGATTTCTTTCTTTTTATTCTTTGCATACTTATTAGTAGTTTTGATTTGTGGTTACCATTAGGTTTGTATATAATATTTTCTGCATATAGCAGTCTATATTAAGTTGATGATCATTTAAGTTTGAACCCATTCTTTATTCCTCTCTTCCACACATTTTAGGTATATGGTGTCATATTTTACATCCTTTTATTTTGAGAGCTCTTTGATTTTATAGAAATATTCATTTTTAATGCTTTTGTGTTTCCTACATTGATCTATCACTTTTGGTCTTTCCTTTCCACTCAAAGATTCCACCATAATATTTCTTGCAGGGCTGGCATAGTGGTCTCAAACTCCTTTAGTTTCGTTTGTCTGGGAAACTCTTTATCCTGAATTATAGCCTTGCTAGATAGAGTATTCTTCCCGCATTCAGGGTCTTTTGTGGTCCCATACACATTTTAAGATTGTTTGCTCTAGCTCTATGAAAAATGCAGGTGGCATTTTGACAGTGATTGCATTAAATATGTAGATTGCTTTGGGTAGTATAGTCAGTTTAACAATTTTTGTTCTTCTAATCTATGAGCATGGAATGTTTTGCCATCTCTTTGTGTCATCTTCAATTTCTTTCATCAATGTTTTTTAGTTTTCAGAGTACAGGTCTTTCTCTTCTATGGGTTGATTCCTTAATTTCTGTTTCTGCTGCTTCATTATTGGTGTAGGGGAATACAATATTTCTGTACATTGATTTTATATCCTATAAATTTATTGAATTCATGTAGCAGTTCTGTCAGGTGGGGTCTTTTAAGTTTTCTATATAGAGTGTCATGTCGTCTGCAAATAGTGGAAGTTCTACTTCTTCCTTGCCAATGTGGATGCCTTTTATTTTGTTTTTTGATTGCTGTGGCTAAGACCCCAGTACCATTTTAAATACCAGTGGTGTGAGTGGACATCCCGGTCTTGTTTGTCCCCATAGTGGAAAAACTTTCAGTTTTTTCCCATTGAGGATGATATTAGCTGTGGGTTTTTCATAGATGGCCTTTATTATGTTGAAGTATGTTCCCTCTCAACCTACTTTTTTTGAGGGTTTTTATCATGAATGGATGTTGTACTTTGTCAAATGCTTTTTCTGTATCTATTGAAAGATCATATGGTCCTTGTCATTTCTATTATTAATGTGGTATATCATGTTGATTGATTTGCAAATATTGAACCACCCTTGCAACCCAGGAATAAATTCCATTTGATCATGGTGAATGATTGTTTTGATGAATAGTTGGATTTGGTTTGGTAGTATTTTATTTATCCATGTTCATCAGGGATATTGACCTATAGTTCTCTCTCTCTCTCTTTTTTTGTCGAGTCTTTATCTTGTTTTGGTATCAGGGTAATGATGGCTTCATAGGATGAATTTGGAAGTTTTCTTTCCTTTTTTATTTTTTGGAGTGGTTTGAGAAGAATAGGTATTAACTCTTCTTTAAATGTTTGGTAAAATTTACCTGTTAAGCCATCTGGTCTGGACTTTTGTTTCTTGGGAGGTTTTTTTATTACTTATTTAATTTCTTTGTTGGTTATTGGTCTCTTCATGTTTTCTATTTATTCCTGTTTCAGTCTTGGTAGTTTATATGTTCCTAGGAATTTATTCATTTTTTCCAGGTTGTCCAATTTGTTGGCATGTAGTTTTTCATAATATTCTCTTATAATTATATTTTTGTAGTATTGGTTGTTATTTCTCCTCTCTCATTTGTGATTTTATTTATTTGGTCCCCTTCTCTTTTGTTTTTGATTTGTCTGGCTACAGGTTTATCAATTTTGTTATTTTTTTCAAAGAACCAGCTCCTGGTTTCATTGATCCATTCTATTGTTGTTTTTTTTTTTTCATTATTAACATATAATGTATTATTTGTTTCAGGGGTACAAGTCTGTGATTCATCAGTCTTACACAATACATAGCACTCACCACAACACATACCCTCCCCATTGTTTTTTATTTTTTATTTTTAGTTTCTATATCATTTATTTCTATCTAATCTTTATAATTTCCTTCCTTCTGCGGGATTGAGTCTTTGTTTTTCTTTTCATTTTTTTTTTTTAGCTCCTTTAGGTTGTTAATTTAAGATTTTCCTTGGTTTTTGAAGTAAGCCTGAATTTCTATATATTGCTCTCTTAGGACTACTTTTGATGACTCCCAAAGGTTTGGCCCTGTTGTGTTTTTCTTTCAATTTGTTTCCATGTATTATTTTAATTTCTTCTTTGATTTCCTGGTTGACATATTCATTGTTTAGTAGCATGGGTTTAACGTCCACATATCTGTGGGGTTTTCAATTTTTTTCTTGTGGTTGACTCCTAGTTTCATAGCATGAAAAAGTGCATGATATGTGTTCAGTCTTTCTGTGTTGGTTGAGACCTGTTTCGTGACCTAATATGTGATCTATTTTAGAGAATGTTCCTTCTGTATTTGAAAAAAAATGTGCACTCTGCTGTTTTAGGGTGGAATGTTCTGAATATATCTGTTAAATCTATCTGATCTAGTGTGTCATTGAAAGCCATTGTTTCATTTTTTTATTGTCTGCTTAGATGATCTGTCCATTGAGATAATGGGGTTTTAAAGTCCCCTACTACAATTGTGTTATTATCAGTTAGTTCCTTTATGTTGGCTATTAAGTGTTTTATATATTTGGGTGCTCCCATATTGGTTACATAAATCTTTACAATTATTATATCTTCTTGTTGGACTTTCCCCTTTATGATTATATAATGCCCTTCTTTGTATCTTTTTACAGTCTTTATTTTAAAGTCTAATTTTTCCAATATAAGTATTGCTATTCTGGCTTTCTTTTGACATCCATTTGCATGATAAATATTTCCCCTAACCCTCACTTTTAATTTGCAGGTGCCTTTGTGTCTAAAATGAGTCTCTTGTACGTAGCATATAGATAGGTCTTGTTTATTTATCCAGTCTGACATCTTATGTCTTTTGCTTGGAGCCTTTAAACCATTTATATTCAAAATAATTATTGATACATATGTATTTAGTGTCATTTTATTACTGGTTTTGGCATTGTTTCTGGAGATTTTCTCTGATCCTTTCTTGTATTTTTTACTTTCGGTCTCTCCTTTGCAGTAAAAGAGTCCTCTTTAGTATTTCTTGCATGGCTGGTATAGTGGTCAGAAACTCATTTAGTTTTTGTTTGTCTGGCACACTCTTTATCTCTATTTTTATTCTGAATGATAGCCCTGCTGGATAGTGTATCTTTGCCTGCAGATTTTTTTCCCATTCAGCACTTTTCATATATCATGCCACTCTCTTCATGCTTGCCAAGTTTCTGTTGAGGAATCTCCAGCTAGCTTTATGGATTTTCCCTTGTAATTTAAGGACTTCTTTTCTCTTGCTGCTTTAAGACTTTTTCTTTATCACCATATTTTACAAATTTAATTACAACATGTGTTTGTGTTGGCCTGCTTTTGTTGATTTTTGTGGGAGTTCTCTGTGCTTCCTGGATCTCAATGTCTGTTTCCTTCCCCAGATTAGGGAAGTTTTCAGCTATTAGTTTTTCAAATAAATTTTCTGTCCCCCCTTCTCTCTCTTCTTCTGGGACTCTATTTATTTATTTATTTATTTATTTATTTATTTATTTATTTATTTATTATTTTAAATTTTTTTAGAGAGAGCATGCATCCGAGAGTGAGTGGTGAGGGAGGGGCAGAAGGAGAGAGGAAGAGATAATCTTAAACAGATTACACACCCAGCATGGAGCCTGTCACAGCTCTCATGACCCTGAGATCATGACCTGAGCTGAAATTGGCACCCCTGGGACTCCTGTAATACAAATGTTATTATCTTTGCTGGATTCACTGTGTTCTCTAAGTCTATTCTTGTGTTCTATCATTCTTTCTTTCTTTTGTTCAGCATCAGTGATTTCCATTGTTTTGTCTTCTGTGTCACTACCTATATTACCACCTCTTCCAGCTTGCTGTTCATTTCATCAAGCCTGTTTCCAATCTTATTTATTGCATTCTCCATTTCTGGTTGATTCTTTTGTAACTCTTTTATCTCTGTGGTAAGTGTCTCCCTGATCTCCTCTATTCTTTTCTCACCCCCATTGAGTATCTTTATGATTGTTGCTTTAAATTTTTCATCAGGTATGTTACTTATATCTGCTTTGCTTAGATCTCTGGCTGTGGCCTTATCTTGTTCTTTCAATTGCGATAAATTTCTCCAATTTGGCATTTTGTCTAAGTCTGCCTTTTTCTCTGTGTTGGAAAGGCCAGTTATATCTCCTTCCCCTGAATGTAATGGCCTTATGAAGAAGAGGTCATTAAATGCCCAGGCCTGGCACTTCAGGGAGTGTCTTTGGTTTGTGCTGTGTATGCTCTGCTGTCATGTTGTGGCTGTTTTATCCTTCATGCTTGTTGTCTGCAGAGGCTTTCCTTGCCAGCTCTGTCCAGTGTTTGGTTTCTGGCCTGAATGTGGTGAGTTTTAACTAGGTGTGCTCTGGTCTGCTTGTGAAATGAGACTTGCAGCCAATTCCACCAGAACTGAGGCTCTGCAGAACTCCCTGGTCAGGAGACATGGTGTGGACAGAGGTTTGTGCTGGTCTTCTGGGGGAGCAGCTCCCCACATTGGGACTGAGATAAGCTTAACTTAGAAAGGCAGTTCCACCAGGTCACAGAGGGGTGGAGTTTGGTGTGAGCAAGTTAGGCAGCCAGTGTCAGTGCTGAACTACTTCCCTCAGGGGGCTCTGTGTTTATGCTGAGCAGTGGAGGAGAAAAATGGCAGCAGCCAGCTTCTTTGTTCCCAGAGAGGCATCTCCTGGAATGCTGCCTGTAGGGACTTGTGAATAATCTCCCCCCAGTGTGCCCCAAGCAGTTTTAAGGTCACTGTTTCCATGGTGTCTGCCCCAGGTTGTTTGCCTGCTTTCTCCCCAGGAGCAGGGCAGTCCCCTAATGGCACTAACCCAGCCAAGTCTGCTGACCTTTAAAGCTCCATGCTTTAAGCCCCACTGGTTGCAAGAACTTGGGAAATTCAGCCCCTCTCATTTCCCAAGATTTGGGAAACGTTTTCCTTGTGTGCTCCCCTGCATGTGTGCTCCTCTCTCTCTCTCACCCTTCGCCAAGACAATGGCTCTCTCCCTTCCAGAGAAGTCAAAATCTGTTTCTCCCCTAAACCATGTCTCTGCTCTTCCTACCTTCTTCAATGTGGCTTCTTCTCTCCATTTAATTGTGGCATTTATTCTGTCAGTCTTCGGGTTGATCTCTGGGATATTTAGGATGACTTGATAGTTTTCTGGTTGTGTTCATGGGACAAGATGAACCTAGGATCCTCCTACTCTGCTGCCATCTTCTATTCTCATAAACTTTAGATTACATTACAATTAAAATTTGAGGTAGGCATCCAAGTGACATTAGCAAGATGGCAGAATAGTTTTCAACCATTATTTTGCCATGGAACATTAATTTTGACAACATCTCATCTGTGAAAGTACCTTTGTGGGGATCCATTATTTCACTGGACAAGTTCCAGAACACCATTGGAGCAAAAATTCTAAGAATAGATATATCAAAGAAGGTAAGAACAGTTTTACTTTACTCACATCACCTCTCAAGGTGGCATAGCTCAGTGCCAAGATAGATTCCTTTGGCCCATAATTTTCCCTATGGGAGAAAGTATAGTATGGTGAGTGATTGTCTTCCCTAGCCATGAGGGATGTTGCCTAAGGATCTCACAGAGAATAGTGAAGTAATAGGTATGGCAAAAGGGTTGAGAGATAATGGGAGCATAGCAACCAGGGCTCAGAACTTATCAAAGGGCTACAGATCACTTCTAACTGCTTCATTGACTCCATCATGAAGCCCATCCACTAGATGTTTAGGATATCTCACCTGTGAACCCCGCAACCTATGGACACCCCAATGGTCCATGCATCTTACCCATCCCTTTTGAGTTGGCTCCCTGTGTACACCTCCACAGACATCAAGTACTAGTCTCTGCAAATAGCTTGCAAACATGTACAGAAACCATCCTGACTCTGTGGGATGGGGAGAAGGCACAAACATTTGAGCATTTCAGGGAACAATCCTAGGGAAAACAGGTAACAGCTTGGCTTTCAGGGATCAAGAGAAGACATATAATGTCAAGAATTCCTCCCTAAAAGGAAAAAAGAGGTGTAGATCAGGCACATCCACAGAAAATGGCTGAGAGAGCCTCAGAATCCCTAGCCAAGCTGAATAGTGAAACTATTACTTTCCTGAAGCTAGTGTATAAAGACTGGAAAAAATCTTTCTATAAATGCAAAGATAGCAACACAAGAAAAAATCAAGGAAACATGAATCTACCAAAGGAACATAATAATTTTCCAGTAACTGACCCCAAAGAAATGGAGATTTACAAATTGACAGACAAGGAATTTAAAATAATTGTTTTAAGGAAGCTCAGAGAGTTACAACAGAACACGGTTAGACAACTCAATTAAATCAGGAAAACAATACATGCACAAATTTTAAGTTCAACAAATAAATAGACATCATGAAAAACAGACATAAATTTGGGAACTGAAGCATACAATGAATAAAATAAAAATATAACAGAGAACATCAACAATAAGCTTGATCAAGCAGAAATAAGAATCTGTGAACAGTAGCAACGTTCATTTTAATTATCTAGTCAGAGAAGAAAAAGGAATGGAAAGAAATGTAGAAAGCCTATGGGATTTATTGGACACCATCAAAAGAACTAATACACACACAATGGTACTCCAAGAAGGAGAAGAGACAGAGAGAAGAAGCAGAAAGCTTATTTAAAAAAATAATGGCAGAAAACTTCCCAAATCTGAAGAGAGATATGGACACATAGTTACATAAAGCTCAAAAATAACCAAACAGTGTTATCTAAAGAACTTCTCTGAGGCATATTATAATCAAATTGTCAAAAATCAAAGGAAAGGAAAATTTTGAAATCACTAAGAGAAAAGAGATGTCACATATAAGGAAATTCCCATAAGGGATTTCTCAGTAGAAATTTTGAAGGTCAGGAGAGAGTGGGTGATATATTCAAATGCTGAAAGAAAAAAAATGCGAAACAATATTAGTTAAACTGTAAATGCTGTTCTTCAGAAATGAAAAAAAGAAATAAAAACTCCCAAATAAAAGCTGAAAGAGTTCAACACTACTAGATCTGCTTTACTAGAAATTAATTCTAAAGGGAGTTCTTCAAACTGAATTGACAGGATGCAAATTAGTAACATGAAAACATGTGGAAGTATAAAACTCACTCATAAAGATAAGTGTATAATCAGATTCAGAATACTCTAATACGGTAATGGTGGCATATAAATCACTTTTAATTCTAGTATAAAATTAAAACACAAAAGTATTAAAATAACTAAGCTACAATAATTTGTTAATGAATATACAATAGAAAAAGATGTAAATTGTGACATCAAAAATGTGGATGGGAGGAAGTAAAAGGGTAGTTTCTGTATGCAATCAAAGTTTAGTTTTATCAGCTTAAAATAGACTGTTATAAGTACAAGCTATATTTTTAAAATATTTTATTTATGTATTTATTTGAGAGAGAGAGAGAGAGCATGAGCTGGGAGGAGGGGAAGAGGGAGAGGGAGAAGCAGACTCCCCACTAAGCAGGGAGCCCAACACATGGGGCTGGATCCCAGGACCCTGGGATCATGACCTGAGCCAAAAGCAGATGCTTAACCAACAGAGCTGCCTAGACACCCCAAGTGTAAGATATTTTATATAAGCCTTATGGTAACCACAAAGCAAAAACTTATAGTAGATACACAAATGATAAAGAGACCTGAATCTGTGCATACCATTACAGAAAAAAAAAAAATCAAGCTACAATGGAAGATGACAGGAGAGAAAGAAGGGAATAAAGGAAGTACAAAATAACCTCAAAATTTTAAACAAAATAGCAATGTAAGCCCTTGTTTATCAATAATTACTTTAAATATAAATGTATTATGTTCCCCAATCAAAATACATAAAGTGGCTGAATGAATTTAAAAAAAAAACAACAAAATCCAACTATATGCTACTTATAGGAGACTCACTTCAGATTTAAGGACACATATAGGCTGAAAGTGAAAAGAAGGAAAAAATAAGTAAAGAAGAGGGAAAAAAGATACTACATGCAAATGGTTAACCGAAAAGAGTAGGAGTAGCTATATTTATATTAGACAAAAAAATAAAACAACTTTAAAACAGAAATTGTCACAAGGCACAAAAAAGGTCATTATGTAATGATAATTATTCATCAACAGGATATAACCATTATAAATATATGTACCTAATATTGGAGCACCTAAGTATATAAAACAAATATTAACAGAAATGAATAAATAAATAGACAGCAACGAAATAATAGCAGGGGACGTCAATACACCAGTTTCAACAATGTATAAATCATCCAGAAAATCAATACAGACACATTGGAATTGAACTAACCTTTAGACCACATAGACTTAATAGACATATACATTCAATCTAACAGCAATAGTATACACATTCTTCTCAAGGGCACACAACACATTTCCCAGAACAGATCATATGTTAGATCTCAAAACCCATCTTAACAAATTTAAAGACTGAAATCATATCAAGTGTCTTTTCCAACGACAATGGTATGAAAGTAAAAATTAGTAACACAAGGAAAACGGAAACATTCACAAATATTTGGAACTTAAACAACATACTTCTGAAAGACCAATGGGTCAAAGAAGAAATTTAAAAAAGAAATGAAATATATTTTGAGACAAGCAAAAATGGAAGCACAGCATACTAAAACAAGGGATGCAGCAAAGTAAGTTTTAATAAATAATTTTACAAGAAAATTTTATTAAGAAAAAAAACCTTAACCTAACTTTACACACCTCAAAAATTAGAAAATGGAGAACAAACTAAGCCCAAAATTAGAAGAAGGAAACAAATAAAAAATAAAAGATCAGAAATAAATACTAGAAAAACAATAGAAAAAATAAACCAAGTTTAGAGTATGTTTTTTGAAAGGTAAATAAAACTGACAAACCTTTAGCTAGATTAAGCCACTTTGGAAAACAGTGTGGAGGTTCCTCAAAAAATTAAAAATAGAGCTACCCTATGACCTAGCAATTACACTACTGGGTATTTACCCCAAAGACACAGATGTAGTGAAAAGAAGGACCATATGTAACCCAATGTTCATAGCAGCAATGTCCGCAATAGCCAAACAGTGGAAAGAGCCAAGATGCCCTTCAACAGATGAATGGATAAAGATGTGGTCCATATATACAATGAAATATTACTCAGCCATCAGAAAGGATGAATACCCAACTTTTACATCAACATGGATGGGAGGAGATTATGCTAAGTGAAATAAGTCAAGCAGAGAAAGTCAATTATCATATGGTTTCACTTATTAATGGAACATAAGGAATAGCATAAAGGACATTAGGAGAAGGAAAGGAAAGGAAAGGAAACCATTTCCTTTCCCAAAGGAAAAATGAAAGGGGGCGGAAATTGGAGGGAGAGATGAACCATGAGAGACTATGACTCTGAGAAACAAACTGAGAGTTTTAGAGGGGAAGGTAGTGGGGGGATGGGTTAGCCTGGTGATGGTTATTAAGGAGGGCACGTACTGCATGGAGCACTGGGTGTTATACGAAAATAATGAATCAGGGAACACTACATCAAAAACTAATGATGTACTGTATGGTGAATAACATAACATAATAAAATAAAATAAAATTTAAAAAAAAGGAGAGAAGACTTAAAGAAATAAAATCAGAAATGTAAGAGGAAACATTACAATTGGTACAACAATTATACAAAAGATTATGAGACTACTATGAATAATTATATGCCAACAAATTGGACAACCTAGAAGAAATGGATAAATTCCTAGAAACATACAATATACTGAAATTGAATCATAAGAAATAGAAAATTTGAACATACCAAACTCATTTTATGAATACAACATTACCTTCATATCAAAGTGAGACAAAGTCATTAACAGAAAGGAAAATTACAGGCCAATATCTCTGATAAACTAAGATGCAAAAATCCTCTACAAAATATTAGTAAAGCAAATTCAACAACACACTGAGAAGATCATACACTTTGATCAAGTGAAATTTATCCCTGGGATGGTTCAACACATGCAAGTCAATAAAGGTGATATAAAGGTGACATACCACATTAACAGATTAAAAACCATCTGATCAACTCAAGTCACAAGAATGGTGTGATCAATGGTATTGTAATAGTGTCAATGGTATTGTAATAGTGTTTCATGGTGACAGATGCTTGCTACACTTGTGGTGAACATAACGTAAGGTATAGAGTTGTTGAATTACTATGTTGTGTAGCTGAAACTAATGCAGCATTGTGTATCAAAAATACTAAAAATGAATCATATGATTATCTCAATAGATGCAGAAAAAGCATTGCACAAAATTCAACATCATTTCATGATAAAAACTCTCAACAAGTTACAAAAAGAATGTACTGTAACACAGCAAAGGCTATATATGACAAGACCTCAGCTTAACATTTTACTCAATGCTGAAAAGTTGAAAGCTTTTCCTCTAAGAGCAGAAAAAAGACAAGGATGCTTACTTTTTTCACTTCTGTTTGACATTTTACTGGAAGTTCTAGCCAGAGCAATTAAGTGAAAAAAAAGTTAAAAGGCATCCACATCAGAAATGAGGAAGTAAAATTCTCTCTTTGCAGATGATATGTTATTTTATGATTTTATTTTGAGAGAAAAAGAGAGAGGATGGAGGGAGGAGCAGAGGGAGAGGGACAAGCAGACTCTGTTCTGAGCTCAGAGCCAATGTGGGACTTGATCTCAGGACCGTGGGATCATGACTTGAGCTGAAATCAAGAGTCAAACACTTAACAACCCCCCCCAGATGATATGGTTTTTAACATAGAATATCCTAAAGACTTCCACCAAAAAATTGTTAAAACTAATAAACAAATTCAGTAGAGTTTCAGGATGCAAAATCAACATAGAAAAATGAGTTGCATTTCTATATATTAACAGCAAACTATCTGAAAAAATAAATTAAAAAAGCAATTCCCTTTAAAATAGAATCAAAAAGAATAAAATACTTATAAATAAATTTAACCATGAAAGTGAAAAAAATTGAAGACACAAAAAATTGAAAAGATAGCTTGTGCTCACAGATTGAAAGAATAAATATTGTTAAAACGTCCATACTGCTTAAAGCAATCTTTCAATGCAATCCTTACCAAAATTCCAATGGCATTTTTCACAGTAGAAAAATCAATCCTAAAATTATCTTTCTGATAGTTTGTTATTAGTACATAGGAACACAACCGATTTCTGTATGTTAAATTTGTATCCTACAACTTTCCTGAATTCATTTATAAGTTCTCATAGTTTTTTGGTGGAGTCTTAGGGTTTTCTATATGAAGTATCATGTCATCTGCAAATGGTAACAGTTTTACTTCTTCCTTTCTAATATGGATGACTTTTATTCCCTTTTGTGCTTAATTGCTGTGACTAGGACTTCCAATGCCATGTTGAGTAAAAGTGGCAAGAGTGGGCTTCCTTGTCTTGCTCCTGATCTTAGAGGTAAAGCTTTCAGGTTTTCACCATTGAGTATGATGTTAGCTGTAAACTTGTCATATATGGCCTTTATCATGTTAAGGTACATTTCTTCTATACCCACTTTGTTGACATTTTTTATCATAAATTGATGTTGAGTTTATTTTCAAGTGAACACGGAACATTTTCCAAGATAGATCATATGTTAGGCCATAACACAAGTCTCAATAAATTCGATAGGATTGAAATCATATGAAGCATCTTTTTCAACTACAATGGTATGAAACTAGAAATCAATTCCAAGAAGAAAACTGGAAAAAACACAAACATGTGGAGACTAAACAACATGTTACTAAACAATCAGTGGGTCAATGAAACGATCAAAGAGGAAATCAAAACATACCTTAAGACAAATAAAAATGTAAGCACAAGTTTCCAAACTGCGTGGACACAGCAAAAACCGTTCTAAGAAGGAAGTTCATAGCAATACAGGCTTACCTCAAGAAACAAGAAAAATCTAAAATAAAGAATCCAACTTTACACCTGAAGGAACTAGAAAAAGAAGAACAAACAAAGCCAAAATTAGAAGGAAGGAAGGAAATAAAGATCAGAACAGAAATAGAGTCTAAAATAATAGAAAAGATCAATAAATCTAAAAGCTGATTCTTTGAAAAAAATAAACAAAATTGATAAACCTCTAGGCTTCACAGGTTAATTGTATCAAATATTTAAAAAAGAAGAGTTAGTACCTATCCTTCTAAAATTATTCAAAAAAAATTGAAGAGGAAGAAATACACACTAATTTTATGAGGACAGCATTTCCCTGATACCAAAACCAGACAAGACCACAAAAAAAGAAAATTACAGGCCAATATTCCTGTTAAACATAAATACAAAAACCCTCAAACAATATTAGAAAAGCAAATTTAAGAATACATTAAAAGTACTATACACCATGATCAAGTGGGATTTATTCCAGGAACACAAATGGTTTAATATTTACAAATCGGTTAACAAGATATGCCACATCAACAAAACAAAAGATAAAAATCATATGATTATCTCAGTAGATGCAGAAAAAGCACTTTGTTTGTTGTTTGTTTTTACAAGGTCCAAAAGAGCACCATGTATAATCAGAAAACGAATGTCATTTGATGATATTCTTGTTACAAACTATGGAACATCCATATACCCATCTTTCTAAGCATTTATTGAACCCCTACTACACATTTGGACCTGGCATAATTACCATGCAACTTATACTTCCTATTTCTTCTGAAACAAGTATCTTCTTTTTCAGTGATGGATTATTCAAGTGTACCTCCCACTTTCTTATTCTCAATGTAAAATTCTAGCACAGTATAATGAGTTTTACTAAACTTGCCTTTAAATTTTCACTTGACCATTCCTAAAGGGATTCAAAAAGGATTCAAACTCAATACAGTAAAATCTTGTTAATGTTTGCTCCACTAATTTTAACTTTTTAAATTTAAAAAATTTAATTAATTAAAAAAATTTAATTTTTTTCTGTGACTAAAGAAAACATAACAATGGGCATATGATACATGTTTTTCTCTGATTGACTTATTTCACTCAGCATAACACCCTCCAGTTCCATCCACGTCATTGCAAATGGCAAGATCTCAGTCCTTTTTGTGGCTGCATAAATCATGGAACACTACATCAAAAACTAATGATGTAATGTATGGTGATTAACATAATTAAAAAAACCAGAATGTGGAAAACTAAGAACACACACACACACAAAAATAATGGGCAGTAAATTACGTAAACACCACAAATCTGGGAGGGTCCAGCAGTCATGTTGAGTAATAAAACCAGGATGTACAACAAAGATCTCAACAGTTTGAAGCAATAGCTAACTCTAACAAAATAAAATTTATTGAAGTTCTATGTAAAATATCTTACATGGGCCCCCAAATCTTTCAAACAAAATATGGGAAGATGTTAAATAAAAGCAGTATATGTGAAACTGGAGGGAAGACTGTGTTGGAGAGGAGAAAGATTTGTTCATCTACATTTTAAGAGATATAGGGAACCAACTGGAGTTTCTTGTATTTTTAATTTTAGCCATCCTGACAGGTGTGAGGTGATATCTCATTGTAGTTTTGATTTGCATTTCCCTGATGATGAGTGATGTTGAGCATCTTTTCATGTGTCTGTTGGCCATCTGTATGTATGTCTTCTATGGAAAAACGTCTATTCCTATCTTCTGCCCATTTTTAATTGGATTATTTATTTTTTGGGTGTTAAGTTTTTTTTTTTATTTTATTAATTTATTTGAGAGAGAGAGAGCACGCATGAGCAGGAGGAGGGGCAGAGGGAGAAGCAGACTCCCCTCTGAGCAGGAAGCCTGACTTGGAGCTCGATCCCAGGACCCCAGGATTATGACCTGAGACAAAGGCAGACACTTCGCTGAATGAGCCACCCAGATGCCCTGGGTGTTGAGTTTTTAAGTCTTTATATATTTTGGATACTATGAGATATGTTATTTGCAAATATCTTCCCCCATTCAGTAATTTGCCTTTTAGTTTTATTGATTGTTTCCTTCACTTCCTTTTATTTTAATGTAGTCCCAGTAGTTTTTTTTTTTTTTTTTGCTTTTTGTTCCCTTGCCTCAGGAGACATATCTCGAAAGAAGGTGCTAAAGCCGATGTCAAAGAAGTTACTGCCTGTGCTCTCTTCTAGGACTCTTATGGTTTCAGGTCTCATATTTAGGTCTTAAATCCATTTTGGGGGCACCTGAGTGGCTCAGTCAGTTAATCACCTGACTCTTGGTTTCAACTCAGGTCATGATCTCATGGGTAGTGAGATGGATCCCTGCAATGGGCTCTGTGCTCAGTGGGGAGTCTGCTTGAAAGATTCTCTCTATATATCCCTCCCCCATTCATGCTCTCTTTCTCTCTAAAATAAATAAATAAATCTTTTAAAAAAACTCCACTTTATTTTTGTGCATGGTGTAAAAAAGTGGCCCAGTTTCATTCTTTTGCATTTAACCAAACAGATTTCCCAACACCATTTGTTGAAGAGACTGTCTTTTTCCCACTGGTATTCTTTCCTGTTTTGTTGAAGATTAATTGACCATATAATTGTAGGTTCATTTCTGGGTTTTCTATTCTGTTCTATTAATCTATATGTCTATTTTGTGCCAGCACCATACTGTTTTGATTACCACTGCTTTGTAATATAACTTGAAGCCTGTTGAGAAGGATATGGAGAAAAAGGAACTCTCTTGAACTTTTGCTGGGAATGCATACTGGTGCAGCCACTCTGGAAAACAGTATGGAGGTTCCTCAAAAAGTTCACAATAGAACTACCCTGCAATCCAGTAATTGCACTACTGGGTATTTACCCCAAATTCCAAAAACACTAATTCAAAGGGATACATGTACCCCGGTGTTTATAACAGCAGTATTTACAATAGCCAAATTATGGAAGCAGCCCAAGGTCCATCAATAGATGAATGAATAAAGACTATGTGGTGTATATATATATATATATATATCTACATATATTATTCAGCTGTAAAAAGAATGAAACCTTGCCATCTTCAATGATATGGATGGAGGTAGAGAGTATAATGCTAAGCAAAATAAATCAGAGAAAGACAAATATTATATGATTTTACTCATATGTGAAATTTGAAAAACAAAACAAATGAGCAAAGGAAAAAAGAGAGAGAGACAAACCAAGAAACAGACTCTTTTTTTTTTTGAGAGAGTGGTGGGGGGAAGGGCAGGGAGAGAGGGAAGGAGATCCCCAAGCAGGCTCCACGCCCAGTGCAGAGCCTGATGCAGGGCTTGATCACATGACCCTGAGATCATGACCTGAGCTGAAATCAAGAGTTGGATGCTTAACTGACTGAGCCATCAAGATGCCCCAAGAAAAAGACTCTTAACTATAGAGAACAAACTGATGGTTATCAGAGAGGAGGTGGGTGAAGGGATGCATGAAATAGGTGATGGGGATTAAGGAATGGACTTATGATGAGCACTGGGTGATGTATGGAATTGCTGAATCACTATATTGTATAACCAAAACTAATTTAACATTGTATGTTAACTATACTGGAATGAAAATTAAAACAATAAAAAAAAAAAAGAACCAACTGGAGCATTCCAGAGGGAGTTAGCAATTTGGAAAGTTCCTAGAGCTGAGATCCTGGGAGTAAGGAATGGTTGTTGAGGTAGAACTGTTTTATGAGAATGCTTAAGGAAACACTCTGTGTTTTCAGACACCTGAAAGGCAGGCATGGATGAACAGAGGTATACAGTTTAGAAGTTGTTGGATATATGAGAGAAACAGTGACTAAGTCTAACTTGCTCTAAATATAGGGTACAGAAGGGGTGCCTGGTGGCTCAGTCAGTTAAGTGTTTGACTCTTGATTTCAGCTCAGGTCATGATCTCAGGGTGGTGAGATTGAGCCCTACAATTAGGTTCTGCACTCAGCAGTCTGCTTGAGATTCTCTCTCCTTCTCCCTCTGCCTGCCCCCTTGCTCTCTAAATAAATAAATAAATAAATAAATAAATAAATAAATAAATAAATAAATAAAATCTTTCAAAAAAAATCGTTGGATACCAGCTACAAAAGATCTTTTAGTGCCAGATTTTTGGGTCTTTAAAAGACCAAAGAGTTTGGACTTCAATCATAAAGATGGTGAGAATTCTTTGGCATTTTTAATTTTCTTACCTTTTGAAAGAAATAACATGTATATGGAAATAAATGTAAACAGTGAAAAGAAAATTTATAGCAAATACTTAACACCCAAGTCTGCCAGTTTCCCCTCCGTAATTATACAATAATATATTTAATATCCTATCCTATTTAAAATATAAATGGTTGCATACTCTATACTCTGTTATGCACATTATTATTATTTTACTTACCATGTCTTGAAAATTGTTCCATATCAGTACATATAAAATCACTTCTTTCATTTTCATGGCTGCATGGTATTTTATTGTTATAGATATACCACACTTTATTTAATCAGTAGTAGGGTGCCCTTGAAGAGTTTAGAATATGGATGTAATCTGATTGGGCCTGTGCTTCAAGAAGTTTACTCTGGCTGGCAGGATTGGAGCATTGAGAGCTTGGAACAGAGAAGCCAACTGAGGGGATCAATGAGAGAATTTATGTGAAAGTACTTTTCAGCTGTAATGCATTATATAAATTTGAATTATTGTGTCAGAGTTAATCAGGAGCTTGAGCTTAGGATTTCTGACTCCAAATCCTGGCCCTTCTTTCCACATCATGTTATTTGGGCAACAACATCTAGCTTTGCCATTTGTACTTGTGGTAATGCTGACAATTAAGATTCTTAAAGAACTTCACCATTTTCTGATGGCTTGGTATTAAGGATATTTTGCTCCTTCCAACACCCTAGTGAGGCAGGACTCAGTCCTGATTTATAATTGCTAAAGTGACAGTTGAATCTGGAAGGCAAAATCAGTTCACTGAGTAAGAAAAAAAGTGTAAGGTTGAGAAACAGTCACCCTCATGGGGCCTAGCAGGAGGAAATGGAAATCGGTAAAGGTAAAAGAGCTAGAACAATAATGGTGCAAGAAGTAGCAGGAAAAGAAAAAAAAAATGTGTCAGAATACCATGGCATCTAATTATTCTTTTGTGCACAGCACCTTACAGTTTACAATTTCCATTTGAACCTCAAATCCACCCTCAAAACCAAATAACTTTTGCTAACCCTTTTCCTCAAAATGTAATAGCAAAAATGAATAGGGGAATGAGCTAGGGAATTATTTATAATGCCTCTGTCATGTTATAGCATCTAAATTAGTGCTTTACAAGCATGAGCTCTTTGAATTATCCTTGTGAGATAGATCCACACCCCCCTTTTATAGAGGAGGAGACAGAAACTCAGTGTGGTTAAGTGACCTGCCTAGGGTCACACAGTTGATATGTGGCAGAACTAGGAGTTTGACTTCTGTCTTTCTGATTCCAGAGCCCCATTCTAAGTACTATATATTGTTGTTACCTGAAGCAATGAAAACGGATACCATAGAAAGTGAAAACACATTTAGATTGCTTACAGAAGTCCAAACTCACTCAGTCTTGGAGAGAAAAAATAAGATACCAAAGCCACAAAAAGGCGGGTTGGAGGGGAGGTTCAGAATTCTGACTTAGACCACAGATTAAATTTGACTTTGAGCTTTGCTATTTTGGAAAGCTGCAATATGTTACATTGCTTGGTAGATAAGCAGCATGACTGGAGGGGATGGGCAGTTCCAGCCACACCACCCGAGAAGAGAACACAAAGAGGATTCTACTAGCTTATTTAAGGTTGGGGCTGTGACTTCTTCAGCTTTATCCTCTTCAAGGTTTGTAATGAATTGTCTGCCACATGGTAAGTACTTAATATAAATTGATTAAGTATATCAAATATTTGAGTTCAGCTGGAAGGTAGAAGAACTTGAGTGTTCTTTTTTCCTAGACATCCCCTTTCCATTGATTTTGTTGGGAGTCAGCCTTTTTCAACATTGTCTCCATTCATATAATCTCTGTAATGCTCCCACCAAATTCATCAGACATCTGCACCCCAAGTATTTTGCAGCTTGTACTACATTGGCCGTAGAAAAACTGTATAGCTAGCTTTACCACCCTTAATGCAGAGTCCAGTGCCACAGAAAATCTACCCAGCTAAAATGAAGCTTCCAAACCAGGCCCCAAGAGCCTTGGAGATACTCTAGGCACAAACCTTGCTCCAGACTCAGACCTCATTGATTTCTCTCACAGAAAGGAAGAAAATTTATGTAAGAATGAGATTGATTGCTTGAGCCTAGGCCATGCAAATATTCTAAGTAGGGGAAGTCATAGAGTGTCTCTTTTTCCACCTGACAGTGCCAGATAAAACATGAATGGAGTCTTGAGGAGCTCATTAATTGGAGGGCAGGAGATATGCTGCCTGTCTCAGACCCCATTAGGTCATAAGGTGGGGGCCTGATGACACTAGGAAGGTTCTTATGAAGTTCTTTTTATTTCTTTTTATTTTTTTAATTTAAATTCAATTAGCCAACTTATAGTACATCATTAATTTCAGATGTAGAGTTCAGTAATTCATCAATTGCATATAACATCCAGTGCTCATCATATCATGTGCCCTCCTTTTTTTCCAAAGATTTTATTTTATATTTTTTCAGTTTGTTTCTTTTTTATTTTTGTATTTTTATTGTTATGTTAATCACCATACATTACATCATTAATTTTTGATGTAGTGTTCCATGATTCATTGTTTGTGTGCTCCATGCAGTATGTGCCCTCTTTAATACCCATCACCAGGCTAACCAATCCCCCAACACCCCCTCCCCTCTAGAACCCTGTTTATTTCTTTGACAGAAAGAGACAAAGTGAGAGAAGGAACACAAGCAGGGGAGTGGGAGAGGAAGAAGCAGGTTTCCCCCTGAGCAGGGAGCCCAATGTGGGGCTCCATCAATCCGAGGACCCTGGGATCATGACCTGAGCTTAAGGCAGACACTTAATGACTGAGCCACCCAGGTGCCCCACGTGCCTTCCTTAATGCCTGTCACCCAGTTACCCCATCCTCCCACCCACCTCCCCTCCAGCATCCCTTAGTTTCTTTCCCATAGTTAAGAGTCTCTCATATGAAGTTCTTTTTAATAAATCCTCACTGAATAACCTGGTCATCTGCCAGGCATTGTGATAGTCACTGTGATGGGAAAGTACAGATAAAAATATACTTTAAAAATACAGAAACAGGGCGCCTGGGTGGCTCAGTTGGTTAAGCGACTGCCTTCGGCTCGGGTCATGATCCTGAAGTCCTGGGATCGAGTCCCACATCGGGCTCCCTGCTCGGCAGGGGGTCTGCTTCTCCCTCTGCCCTCTTCCCTCTCGTGCTCTCTGTCTCTCATTCTCTCTCTCTCAAATAAATAAATAAAATCTTTAAAAAAAATAAAAATACAGAAACATATTTATAAATACATAGAACAAAGTGGTGGTTGCCAGAGGGGAGGGGAGTGAGTAGATGGGCAAAATAGATGAAGGAGATTAAGAAGTACAAATTTCCAGTTATAAAATAAATAAGTCAGGGGAATGAAAAGTACAGCATGGGGAATATAGTCAGTAATATTGTGACCACATTGTATGGTTACAGATGGTAAATACACTTATGGTGGTGAGCGTTGTGTAATGTATAGAATTGCCAATTCACTGTGTTGTACACCTGAAACTGATATAACATTGTATGCTAACCATACTTCAATAAAAAAGGTGGAATTTAAGAAACAAAACAAATGAGCAAAGGGGAAAAAAAGAGAGGGGCAAACCAAGAAATAGACTCTTAACTATAGAGAACAAACGGATGGTTACCAGAGGGGAGGTGGGTTGAGGGATGGGTTAAATAGGTGATGGGGATTAAGGAATACACTTGTTGTGATGAGCACAGCATATTGTATGGAAGTGTTGAATCACTATATTGTACATCTGAAACTAATATTACACTGTATGTTAACTAACTGGAATTTAAATAAAAACTAAAGAAAAAGATATACCTCAGAGAGCTCACACCAAGAAAGGCATAACTGTGAGTCAAATTCTGACTGAGTCTGGGATGATGACTTCCTGTAATAAGTGGTTTTTGAACTGGTTCTTGAAGAATGAGATGTTTAAGGATTTGGGAAAACAAACGCATGGAATGGTGGGAGCAGAGTTGCTGAAGTGAGAGTGGGCCTAATTCACTCCAGATGGTAATGACTAAGCCAAGGGGCTTGGTGAGTAGGGAAAATGGTTGTTTACAGAAGGCTGGCTAGGTTGTAATTGCCCCCTTCCATCAGGGAGCACCCTTGGCCAAAAGGTAAGATCCTAAGAGAGGCCATGAGGAGAAGAACTCTGTTTTACAAACCAAATAAATATAAACTCTACAATCATGCTAAGGAGCCTAGAAAGGCAGAGACCACCTGGTCAAGTCTCTCCATTTCACAGGTGAGAATACAGGCTCAGAGAAGGAAAAAGAATTGCTGAAGTATACACAGCAACTCTGAAGCAGAGCCAACACTAGAACTTAATCCTTCTGAATTCACTTTCAGGTTTGGAGATTCTATGAATAAAAATTTGTGAAAAGCATACTTTTAAAGACTTTATGGAAACTATCTAGCAGAGTACTTGGCATATGATAGCTACCAAGCAGAATGACAGTGCAGCATAGTGGTTAAGAATACACATCCTAAAGCCAAACTGCTTGTATTTGAATCCTGGCTCTGCCACTTTCTGTGTGACTATGGGCAATTATAACTCAGTTTTGATGGTTACCATGAGAATTAAATTATTAAATTATTTACTATCTCTAAGGTGCTTAGAAAAGTGCCTGATATAAAAATTACTATGTAAATATCTGATAATAAATACATTTTTTAAAGTTCCTTTTCCCTATCCATTATTGCTGCCACTCAAGGGATGATTTCATAGGGAAACCACAAAGCAGTTCTACCTCATCTCTTTCCTATAACTGTGCTTTAATTCTCCCTTTTCTAAATACAGAAGTATAGAACCTCAAAATGTTGGAGCTGGAGGAGCCCTTAAGAACCCTTTCAGGCTCTTTTTGGTTCAGAGAGGGGATAGGTGGTATTACATAGGCTTAAGACAATGTGCTTTTTGTTAAATTGTCCAAAGTTCATGTTCCAGCTATTCTATGTCCTATTACCTCTGTGTCTTGATTACCTTATTTATAAAAGAGGGATAAAAATAGTCCCTCTTATAGGGTGTGTGAGGATTAAATGATTAGAATGCGTATAATACAACACTTAGCTCATGACTGCCCTATCAGAAGTGCTTGGTAAATGGTAGCTACTATTATTTTTTAACTGATATTACGCTCATGGTTATAATAGAGACTTGAGTACAAAACTGGTGCTCAAGCACATGCCTTTTAAATTCTGGTGATAAGATATCATCATCCTGGCAACTCATTCTCCAGCTGACTGAAGGTGGGGAAGGTTCTTCTTAGCATTCAGTTAGATAATTATTGTGATGATCCAGCTCTTAGAGGATCCGGGAAGTGAGGTTCCCAATCTAGCTATTAGACCTCATCCTCCAATAACTCCTATTTCCAAAGTGTTACACCATGTACAAAGTCTGTTCATCTCCATTATCTCATCCAGGTTTAAAAAACCAGGCTGTGGGGTGGTCAGATATAGGTACCCCTAGTTTACAAGTCAGAAATTGAAGCTCAGAGAAGTAAAGTGATTTGTCAAAATCACAAGACATATTACTAAGAGGCAACTCTCAAACTCAGATCTTATTCCAATTCAGTGTTCTTTCCCCTATGGAATCCTGATTAAATCCCCCAGTTTTAAATGAATGCTTAATTTTGGCCCTTAGCCTGTCAAGTGGACCAGGGAATATGTGAGTGTATAAGGAAGTGTGGTTTGGTAGAGAGAGAAATAGGAAACTTGTTCTAGACTTGGGAGTAAAGAAGGTTTGAACTCTGCTATCCAGACCAGAATTAAACTAGGGAAAAAAGTTACCTCCTTCTATTTCTATTTTTTAAAAAGGAGAGGGGTTTGGGTGAAAAGAACTGTGTGGGATGTGGAATGTAGCTCTGCAGACCAGAAGATCCAGGCTATGACGTAAGCCTAAAATAGGCCAAATCTTAGAGCAGCTACAACAGATCCCCTACCCTTGGAGAAGTCTATAGATAGGTGTTTGGAATCTTTGGTGAGTCACAGTGAAGACCTCATCCCCTCTTTCACCCTCTGCTTTGTCAGCTGTACATCCAGCAACCTCATATTTTATCCAGCTCTATGTCATTCTCCCAAGGTTTAATAGGTTGGTACTGAAGGATCAGGTGTTCTGGGCTGAAAGAGTAATGGGGCTAGGCTGGTGCCTCCACACAACTATAATACCTTGGCAAATTAAAGATAAGAGAAATCCTCTGCACATCTTTTAGACCAACCCCAAAGCAGGAAGAAGTCACATTTTCCCCCTATCCTCTGCTTGATGTCCTCTGTCAATCACGTCCTGTCTCTAACAGGTTAGTTAAAAAAAAAAAAAATGGCGCATTGAGGGATGTTTTCTCTGGTGCAATCTGAGTCAGGCAAACCAGCTTTTGCTTCCTAGGAGTGGGCTGGGGAATCTTGACTTGGCAATCTTCCCTGCCTCTGGCCATAAACATGCCTCTAAAGCTCCAGGAGCAGGAAAGAAAGAGCTGTGTGCTGGCTTTTGCCTGAAGCTAAGCACAGAATTCAGAAAATTCCCAGTGTCTTGGAATGGTCGTGCAGAGCAAAGTCAACCCCACAGTGGTTGGATCCACAGGAATTACTGTTGTATAATACACAAGAACAGACCCCAGCTAGTCTTTTAACTATAGCATTAAAGTTTTCCTTATATTTTGGACTCAGTCTAGACTCTCATTTATAAGCCTACTAAAGGTTTAGTCAATCAAGAAAAGCAAATCTTTCTGACATCCTCTCTGCAATGGCAGGTCAAGGGAGTGAGGGGTTATCCCACTGAGGCTGGTTAGGAAGTCTTCACTTGTTTTAAACCCCCCAGAGGAGGTAAAAGATGGCAGAAGAGTAGGGGACCCTATTCCAACAGGTCCCCAGAATTAAGCTGGATATCTACCAGCTGAACACACATGAAATCAGCCTGAGATGTAAGAAGATAGATCTGGATCTCTACAAACAGAATATCACAGGCTCTTGTTTTCGAGGTACAAAGCAGGGAGCTGTGATTCCTCGGACAGATATAGGAGGATAAATGGGGGAAGGAGGCTGCCTGTAGGGAACTTACACCACTGGTGAGCAATAACCTCCCATGCTGGGGAGAGGGGAAGACACAGACTCGCAGACTGGTAGCAGGGGAAAGGACTTTCAGGCAGCCCCCCAGATGGAAACTTGGAGTGGTGAGGTCACGTGTGGGAACTGGGGGTTGGTGGAGGTTTTGGAAGCACCAAGGGCAGAGACGTGCCCCCGTTACAGACCTGGAGGCAAGGACTGGGAGCCCTGCTGAGGGGAGCACAACCCAGGATGCTGCAGTTTATAGCAGCACAGACAGAAACGGAGATAGTGTGGCCTGGAGAGCTCACTGAAGAACAGATGGCAATGTCTCTGCTCTGAGACAGAGGGTTGGAAGTGGTCTATTCTGCTCTGAAACTCAGAAGAGACGCAGAAAGGTGACAGGGAAAGCCACCAGAGAACAAAAGCCCCAAAAAACCGGTTTTCATGAGTCCATCCCCCGCCACAGGGTGCAGGGCAACTGTGCCCAAACAGCATTGCCTGAGTAACAGTGTGGCAGGCCCCTCCCCCAGAAGACAGGCTGGGAGAACAAGAGGCCAGCAACCCTAAGGTCCCTAGAGAGCAGGTGCCTCTTGCTTGGGTTGTGGTCAATAATTTGGACTCTATACATTCCCTCAACCACCCCTCAACAGAATGACTAGGAGGAGGAACACCCAAAATAGGAAAGACTCAGAGATTATGATTTCTGCCACAGATTTACAAATGGATTCAGATATAACCAAGATGTCAGAGATGGAATTCAGGCTAGCAATTGTGAAGACAATAGCTAGAATGGAGAAATCAGTTAATGGAAACATAGAGTCTCTAAGGGCAGAAAGGAAAGCTGGATTAGCAGAATTTAAAAATGCTATCAATGAGGTCCAATCTAATCTAGATAATCTAACAGCTAGGGTAAGTGAGGCAGAAGAACAAATTAGTGACCTGGAAGACAACCTAACAGATAAAAAGGGAAAAGAGGAGACCAGGGAAAAACAACTCAAAATCCAGGAAAATAGAATCAGAGAAATAAGTGACACCATGAAACTTTCCAATGTCAGAATTATTGGAATCCCAGAGGGGGTGGAGAGAGAGAGAAGACTAGAAGATATATTTGAGCAAATTGTAGCTGAGAACTTCCCTAATCTGGGGAATAAAATAAACATTCATGTCCTAGAGGCAGAGAGGACCCTTCTCAAGATCAAGGAAAACAGGCCAACAACCCGGCATGTAACAGTAAAACTCGCAAATCTTAGAACCAAGGAAACCATCTTAAGGGCAGTTAGGGGGAAGAGATTCCTTACGTACGGAGGGAGGAACATCAGAATCATCTCAGACCTATCCACAGAGACCTGGCAAGTCAGATAGAGGGCTGGCAAGACATATTCAGGGTACTAAATGAGAAGAACATGCAGACAAGAATACTTAATTTGACAAGGCTGTCATTTAGAATGGATGGAGAGATGCAGAGCTTCCAAGACTGGCAGAAGCTGAAAGAATATGTGACCACTAAGCCGGCCCTGCAAGAAATATCAAGGGGCATTCTATAAAAGGAGAAAGACCCCAAGAGTGATATACAACAGAAATTTACAGGGACAATCTACAAAAACAAGGTCTTCACAGGCAACATGATGACAATTAATTCATATCTTTCAACAATCACTCTCAATGTGATTGGCCTAAATGCTCCCATAAAACAGCACAGGGTTGCAGATTGGATAAAAAGACAGGACCCATCCATATGCTGCCTACAAGAGACTCATTTTGAACCTAAAGATACATCCAGACTGAAAGTGAAGGGATGGAGATCCATCTTCCATGCCAGCGGACCTCAAAAGAAAGCTGGGGTAGCAATTCTTATATCAGACAAATTAGATTGTAAACTAAAGACTGTTGTTAAAGACACAGAAGGACACTATATCACTCTTAAAGGGTCTATCCAACAAGAAGATCTAACAATTGTAAATATCTATGCTGCCAACATGAGAACAGCCATCTACATAAGCCATCTGTTAACCAAAATAAAGAGTCAAATTGACAACAGTATGTTAATTGTGGGAGACCTCAATACTCCACTCTCAGCAATAGACAGATCATCTAAGCAGAAAATCAACAAGGAAACAAGAGCTTTGAATGACACACTGGACCAGATGGACCTCATAGATATATACAGAACATTCTACCCTAAAAGAATAGAATACTCATTCTTCTTGAGCACACATGGAACTTTCTCGAGAATAGACCACATACTGGGTCACAAATCAGGTCTCAACCGATACCAAAATATTGAGATTATTCCCTGCATATTCTCAGACCATAATGCTTTAAAACTGGAACTCAATCACAAGAAAAAACTTGGCAGAAATTCAAACACTTGGAAGCTAAAGACCACTCTGCTCAAGAATGTTTGGGTCAACCAGGAAATCAAAGAAGAACTTAAACATTTCATGGAAACCAATGAGAACGAAAACACATCGGTCCAAACCCTATGGGCTACTGCAAAGGCGGTCCTAAGGGGGAAATACATAGCCATCCAAGCCTCACTTAAAAAAAAATAAAAAAATCCTGAATTCGCCAAGTAACTCTACACCTTAAAGAACTAGAGAAAAAGCAACAAACGATGCCTAAGCCACGCATTAGAAGAGAAGTAATTAATATTAGAGCAGAGATCAATGAATTAGAAACCAGAAACACAGTAGATCAGATCAAGGAAACTAGAAGCTGGTTCTTTAAAAGAATTAATAAGATCGATAAACCACTGGCCAGACTTATCCAAAAGAAAAGAGAAAGGACCCAAATTAATAAAATTATGAATTAAAAGGGAGTGATCACGACTAAAACCAAGGAAATAAAAACAATTATTAGAAATTATTATGAACAACTCTATGCCAATAAATTAAGCAACCTGAAAGAAATGGATGCCTTCCTGGAAACTTGTAAAGTACCAAGACTGAAACAGGAAGAAATTGACAACCTGAATAGGCCAATAACCAAAGTTCTGGAACAAACAATCCTAAAATTTGTACAGAATCAGAAAAGACCCCGATTCGCCAAGGAAATGTTGGGAAAAAAAAAACAAAGCTGGGGGCATCATGTTGCCTGATTTCAAACTAATTACAAAGCTGTGATCACCAAGACAGCATGGTACTGGCACAAAAACAGACATATAGACCAATGGAACAGAATAGAGAGCCCAGATATGGACCCTCAACTCTATGGTCAAATAATCTTTGACAAAGCAGGAAAAATTATGCAGTGGAAAAAAGGCAGTCTTTTCAATAAATGGTGCTGGGAATATTGGACAACCACATGCAGAAGAATGAAACTAACACCATACACAAAGATAAACTCAAAATGGATGAAAGACCTCAATGTGAGACAGGAATCCATCAAAATCCTAGAGGAGAACATAGGCAATAACCTCTTTGACATCAGCCACAGCAACTTCTTTCAAGATACATCACCAAAAGCTAACAAAAGCAAAACTGAACTTTTGGGACTTCATCAAGATAAAAAGCTTCTGCACAGCAAAGGAAACAGTCAACAAAACAAAGAGACAACCTGCAGAATGGAAGAACATATTTGCAAATGACACTACAGATAAAGGTCTGGTATCCAAAATCTATAAAGAACTTCTCAACCTCAACCCCCAAGAAACAAATAATCAAGTCAAAAAATGGGCAGAAGACATGAACAGACAATTCTCCAAAGAAGACATACAAATGGCTAACAGACACATGAAAAAATGTTCATCATCATTATGCATCAGGAAAATTCAAATCAAAACCACTTTGAGATACCACCTTAGAGCATTTAGAATGGCAAAAATTAACAAAGCAGGAAACAACAAACAAGGATGTGGAGAAAGAGGAACCCTCTTACACTGTTGGTGGGAATGCAAGTTGGTGCAGCCACTTTGGAAAACAGTGTGGAGGTGCCTCAAAAAATTAAATATAGAGCTACCCTATGACCCAGCAATTGCACTACTAAGTATTTACCCCAAAGACACAGATGTAGTGAAAAGAAGGGCCATATGCACCCCAATGTTCATAGCAGCAATGTCCGCAATAGCCAAAGTGTGGAAAGAGCCGAAATGCCCTTCAACAGATGAATGGGTAAAGAAGATGTGGTCCATATATACAATGGAATATTACTCAGCCATCAGAAAGGATGAATACCCAACTTTTACATCAACATGGATGGGACTGGAGGAGATTATGCTCAGTCAAATAAGTCAAGCAGAGAAAGTCAATTATATGGTTTCACTTATTTGTGGAACATAAGGAATAGCATGGAGGACATTAGGAGAAGGAAGGGAAAAATGAAGGGGGGGGAATTGGAGGGAGAGATGAACCATGAGAGACTATGGACTCTGAGAAAAAAACTGAGGCTTTTAGAGGGGAGGAGGGTTGGGAATGGGTTAGCCCAGTGATGGGTATTAAGGAGGGCACATACTGCATGGAGCACTGGGTGTTATACAAAAACAATGGATCGTGGATCACCACATCAAAAACTAATATTGTATTGTATGGTGATTAACATAACATAATAAAATAAAATTAAAACAAAATAAAATAAACCTCCCAAATTCTTTGTTCTTTTGGAAGATGGGAATGACATTTGTGGATAAATCACCTTGGCCAAAATTCCTTAAAAGAATATCTACATTATTGGCTCCTATTAAATGATGTGAGATGAGTTCTCATTGATCATGATTCTGACCTTAAGCCTCAGTATCATCCAGGCCTAGAGTGATAGCATGTGGAGAAGTCTTGGACCCCTGATCCCAGAACAGAAAATTTATGGTTCACCTTTGGCAGAGTAAGTACGAAAAGGCTTGAATGTCCACATTCCTCCAATGCCTTCAGTCCTCAACCTCATTAAATAAAAACACCATAACTTGTTCCCAGTAGTGACCAGAAAATAATTTTGTGGAGGGAGATCTTTAGGTGGGAAGGGACAGTGGTTCTAGCGTTTCTAACACTGTCTTCTGTAATGTTGTCTCTCACTTTAGTTATTTATCCTGAGCATTCCTCAGCTTAAGCCTTGGAAATGCCCGGATTTTTATTCTTTAGGAAAAGTTTTCTTTTTATCAAGGAAAAGGAGTAGAGGTAGGTAGTAAGGAAATTCATCAAGAGAGAAGAATGGACACATCAAGAACTAATGATACACTTTTTGGATTTGTTAGACCATGTCACTTAAGATCAAGGAGATGGTAGAAGTCCTTCATATGGAATTTGCATATTATGTGTATTATTGATGCACAACTGATGTCTTCTGCTAGTCCTTTTGGGATCTAGGCTTTGTCAGCCAATTGGTGGCATACAAGGAGTAACTAACATTTTTATTCTCACCACTTCTCTCTCTCCCTCTTGAAGGTAAGAATCTTGGCCCGTATTTGGCCATGCCAGGCATGAGTTGTGCAACCCAAGAGAAGAAAATAGAAAGCTCATATGATTGCTCTGAATTATTGTGTGCCTCATTCATTTCTACATCCCAAGTGCCTAGAACAGTCCTTGGCATAGAGTAGGTGTTCAGGAAACGTTTATTGATTAAATAACTGTTTAAATATTTCTCAGAGCTGCCCCTGCCAAGGACAAAAGATTAATCTTTTCTCAGAGTAACTTCCCAACTCCACCTCAACCTCTCATATGCCAAAGTCTTTCCATCTGCCACAAGGAAGAGAGGACTTAAGGATGGAGAAAGACATGGGTGGGCCATGATGGAGTCCAACTCAGAATAATTCAGATAGTTAATTAGATCATTTGCAGAGTCCAAATTTTCTGCTAGTAAAAAGAAAACTATAATTTCTAATTCAGTTTACACTTACTTTGTTCTTCCCTAAAACATTAAACAGGAGGAAAATACCAATCTTGAAATTTTGCCTGTAGAACCCACATTCCCCAGGTTTTTTGGCCAAAGTTTAATGACCCAGGCTTGGAGTCTGACCCACTCTTTAGCCAAGTCTTGCAGACATCTAAAGTATTTTGTAAAGAGTTGATTGCACAGAATGATAAAATGTCAAAGCTGAAAACGACCTTAGAAATGACAGAGCCTAACCTCTTCCTTTTATAGGTAGGGACACTGAGACCTAAAGAAGTGGTAATATTGGAAATTTGATATGCCGACCTCCAGGCTAGTGTTTATCACATGGCATTACATGATTTTCTGATTTTTTTGGTGTTGGTCAATTTTAAGGACTCTTACCAGCACCACTATAAAGTTATATAACACAGTTCCCTGGATTGGAAACACCATGGGTATGGGAAAACAAAACAAAACAAAACAACCTTTGCTACTTTTAAGAAGTATGTCAACTGCAAATTATAGGTTCATTTTGGCCCAGAATGTGCTATTGGTGTGCTCGTATGGAAGGGCCAGAACCCTTAGGCACTGTCATTTCCCTTACTCAGCTGAGGTAGGTGTGCTAGGGCATGTTTACACAGCATCCTCTCCCACACATTTTGTTGGAACAGAGGCCACAGGCCAACTACATGTTAATGAAGCTATACAGAACAAATAGGGCTCTGAGATCCTGGACTGGGAAGAAGTGAGGCCAGGTTGAAAAGAAACCTGGCTGCGGAGGAAGAAAAATTGTAATTACAGATGAGAAAAGACCCTTAAAGCAAATAAGAACACTGGGCTTATAGGACCTATATTTCTGATCTTGGCTTTGTCTCTGTTGACCATCCTTTGTCAAGTCACTTAACCTCTCTGACCTCAGTTTTCTTATCTGTAAAATGGGGATAATTAGATCAGGTTCAACTATTTTAATGAAACCATGAAAGTTCTTTGAAAATGATAGTATTTTGCAAAATCTCTTTGTGACCAGACCTGTATTTTTCAATTCCTTGCATCAAGTAACTCTAGTAGAAGATATCACTAATTTTATTCAGATAAATGTAAGAAAGAAAAGCATGGGATGGTTAAAGAGTGACTGTATGCTTTCTTTAAATCTAACAATAGTTTCCTGAAACAGTGGTTTCCAAACACACTGGTCTTCGGAATCACCAGGGAGTGTTTAAAAAAAATCCATATGCTTGGGCTCCATCTTGAATCTGAGGTTTAGAATTGAAGGGAGAAGAAAGTATGAGTTAGGCGGGACATCTGTAATTTTAAGAAAGAATCCCTAGGACATTCTCATAATCAACCAAATTTGAAAACTACTGATATGGTATATCAAAGTAGTGAGGTATAGTAGAAAAAGTCCAGACTCTAACTCCAGAGAGACCGATTTCAAGTACTGACCTGGAGCAAATCACTTTCCTTCTCAGAGCCTTCATTTTCTCATCTGTAAAATAGAGCTTTCTACCTTCTGAGGTTACTGTGGGAATTAAAGGAGATGATGTAGATAATGTAGCAGGCACACGTTATCACTTGTAGTAGGCACTCAAGAGTGTTTTTTTCCCCCCTTTGGCCTGGTTTGTTGTAAACTCTTATCTGTTTAGCTCATTCTGCATGCTTCCCAGGACGGCATGTTGAAAGGATGGAGAACTATGAAAAAAGGAGCTGTTTAATAACTGCTTTGTGATTGTTTTAGTCAGATCAGAGATCTTTAAGTAAAGGTAAGTTTATTGTGAGGCTATAAGAGGCCTAACACAGAAGAAGTGAACCTAAGGAACAAAAGAAACCTCAATAACTGGAATTCATATATGTACCTTCATTAGTGTAATTCAGCTACTCTACTTTGTTTCAGTTCCCTTGTCAATTGACTCCTTCATAACTTCAGCTTTAACACAGTAAGTGTAACTTTACTGCTCCAATTTAACCTGGTGACTTTCAGTTCTATCTCCTACTACTAGTTGCTTATATCTTTTTCATATCTTTTAGTTCAAATAAGAGAGTAACAAAATGAATCTGATTGGTTCAGTTAATATTTTTGTGACAAGCCAAACAAGTCATAAATTCCAGGCCAGCCTAAGATTGATTGCCTTCAAGTCAGAATCAGTCAGGGTGGGGTCATTTAGAATAAAGCAGGCAACCTAGGCTTTAGGAACACTTTATTTTGGAAGGAGACATGATTTATACAGGTAACATAACACAGGATTAGCATAACATTATGCTCTGGGGTTGAACAAATGAACAGATATGAGCAGGGATTTGGCAGTGGACGTGTACTGATTGTGTTACCTAAAACCATGGCATCTCTGCTTTGGACAGTTGTGTAGGTAACTGATAGTAAGTTTACCTATTTCCTGGACATCGTATAGCCATCCATTCTCTGGACTTCAGATCTCAACTAGTGGCAATAATGACAAGGAGAATGTCTACATAATGGAACCTTACTTTCTGCCTGAACTGCATAACGACTTACAATGTTTAAGACAATTCACTTCCATTATCTTCTTTGAGTTTCAAAACAACACTATGTGAAGGATGAATACTTCCCTTTACAGGTGAAGAAACTGAAGTAAGAAAACAAACATCTGACAGTTAAGAGGTAGGATCCAAGCCTCATCTGTCTGCCTCTTTATTCCATACTGTCACTATTGTACATAAGTTGGTCTTCCTCATTATAACTCCAAGATGCAATGAAGTATGTCACTTAATTTTACAGATGGAGACACTGGGGCATAATAGGTCACCTGGACTAGGTCTATACTAACAAACTGAGGCAGACAATTGAGTAATTTTTCAGGAAAATTCAGGTGAAGTTCCCACTTTCACTAAGGTGCATACCCAAAAGGAGAGGTGATCCAGAAGAATTTTGCTACTCTTTGAAAATGTTTCTTTACTTATGCAAACCTAGTTTTCAAAAAGTTCTTACATGTGTTGGCTTACATGATCTTTACAAAACAGCCTTATAAACCTGCTTTATAACTTCTATTTTAGAAATGAAGAAATTGAGACTTACAGAGGTCATATGACTTTCTTGTTAAACACAGATTGCTGGGTCATACTCCCAAAGATTTTGATCAGTAGGTTTGGGAGGGGGTAGAAAATTTGCATTTTAAACAAGTTCTTAGGTAATACTGCTGGTTCATGAGGCCAAAATTTAAGAACCCCTGTTATAGACAAAGCATTGGTTAATGACTGGTTTATGGCATCAAGCTTTCAGGCCACTAAGATAAAACAGTTAAAGAAACCTGGATATTTGAGGTCCTAGACAGTCTCTGTGAAAGTTAGCTGATGTCACACACTACCTTTATCTCCTCCATAGGCCATGGAAAAGAGTAATGAGGACATAGACCTTGGAGTCAGATTGATTTGGTACATCTTCACAGCTGTGTGATTTCAAGAAAGTCATATGTCCTCTCTATGCTTCAGTTTCTTCATTTTTAAAATGATGGTAATGAAGCAGCTTCATAGGACAGTTTGTTGGGAAACTCACATAAGTCAATATATGCAAGAGCTTTTTGAAGACTAGAAGGTTGCATCAGTTGAAAACATTAAAGTTCTTCTGGATCACCTCTCCTTGGTATTTCAAGATCCCTTGGATGCCTGGACATTTGTTGAAAAATGTGGCAGTCAGGCAGGTCTGCAAGTGGCTATGGAGAAGCCAACCTGGACTCTGCAGGGGTTTATTCACCCCTATTGACACTATTTAAAAATTCTTTTAATCTGTTGCTTCTAATAGTCAAACTGCTCTCATTCTCAGATCATAAGAAATGCAGATGGCCCTGCAGTTCTTACCACCCAGTCTTCATCCTTAGAAGATTGGGTCATTGAAGAAAATTAGCAGTTTCTTAAGAGGTAGGCAGTGGATAAAACCTTCTGCAATGTGCCAAACTGTTCTCTACTAGAGGGTCTAATGGAGAAGTTACCAAACTGGGAGTCAAGAAAGCTGGATCATATATCATGTTCTGCAACTGACTCACTGTGTAAACTTGTTTAAATCACTCCTGCCCTCTAAGCTTCAATATTTTGTCTCTAACAATAAATAGGTAAACAGATTCATTAGTCTTGAAGGACACTTCAAGACCTGAATTCTAAGATCATCAAAACAACAGACCTTCCTCCTAGTCTTGGCTATATGTCTGTACTCACTATGTGGTGTTGGAACATCACTGCTCATCTCTGAACTTAGTTTTGTCACCTATAACCTTGAGAATAATTATAAACCATGCCCTAACTCCCTCCTAATATTTATGCAAAGAATCAAATATACAGTATTCAAAAGTTATTTGGATATCTGATGTGATAAATATCCAGGATATATAAAAAGCTTGTATAACTCAGCAACTAATGAACTGATTAAAATGAGCAAAGGATTTGAATAGATATATCTGCAAAGATACACAAATAGCTAATAAGCACATCAAAAGATGCTCAACATTATTAATATTTAGGAAAATGAAATAAAAAACAGTGAAATACCATCTCACACCCATTAGAATAGGTACTATAAAAAATCAGAAAATAACAAGTGTTGGCAAGGATGTGGAGAAATTGGAATCCTTTTGCACTGTTGGTGAGATTGTAAAATGTTGCAGTCACTACAGAAAAGTTCCTCAAAAAATAAAAAAAAAATTGGATTACAATATGATCCACCAATTCCAATTCTGGATCTATAATTCAAAGAATCAAAAACAGGGCCTTAAAGAGGTATTTGTACACACTTGTTCATAACAGCATTATTCACAATAGCCAAGAGGTGGAAGCAACACAAGTGTCCATTGATGGATGAATGAGTAAATGGATAAAACAAAGGTTGTATATACATACAATGGAACATTATTTAATCTTTAAAAAGGAAGAATAATTGACACATGCTACAGCATGGATAAACATTCATGACATTATGCTAAATAAGTAAGTCAATTACCAAAAAAGACAAATACTGTATGATTCCAGTTATATAAGTTCCCTAGATTAGTCATATTCATAGGAGCAGCAAACAGAATAGAGGTTATCAGGGACTGGGGGAGAAGGGAATACAGAGTTATTGCTTATAGCTACAGAGTTTTAGTTCTACAAGATGAAAAAAGTTCTAGAGATGAATGTTGGTGATGGTTGCATTGTGCAATGTAAATGTACTTAATACCATTGAAACATACACTTAACATGGTTAAGATGGTAAATTTTGTGTTATGTATATTTTACCACAGGTAAAATAATAAATTCCTTTCAAAACTGAAAAATATTTTAGAAATTTGGGAATCTAGTGGGAAGTGGTTCAAGATAGCCACATAGAAAGATACAGAACTCACCTCCTCCAATGAACACAAGTTTACAAATACATAGAAATAATTTCTTCTGAAAAAGACCTGAAAAAAATGGATGAACATACCCTTCACAACAAAGGATGAAAGGACAGCATCAAAACAAAGAAACAAACAAACATAAAAACCACCCCAGGTGCAGCAATCCATGATAGGGAGGAACCTTATAAATATGGAACTTTTTCCTAAGAAACAAGGAGTCTGTGCTTCACATCAGGCACCTTAATCAATAAATCCTACACAAGAGAGACAGCTCCCAAATCATCCGCCTTTGAAAATCAATGGGGATTATATTCTGGAACTCCATAGAACTGTAGGGAATGGAGAATCTACTTTTAAAGGGCTCACTCACAGACTTGCCCACTCTGAAACCCTGAGACCAAGAACAAAATCACCAGTTTGAAAAGAGCCCGGATCATATATGAAGGAGACCCATTTACTAATGTTAAAAGTATCTGTTGGAGAGGCAGAAATATGTTGGGACTCTGGGGAGAGAGACACTGGTGGGTGTCATTCTTGTGATCCCATTCTAACTTGCTAATACTGGCACTGGTGGGTGCTATTTTTTATCTCTCCCTCTAACGTGTTAACACTAGAGGGTGTGACCCACTGAAGGACCCACCCATCCCCAAACTACAACCACATCCCACAGCTGGGCAAGGTGAGAGCCCCACCCACACCATGCCAAAGCCACATGACACAGTTGTGCTGGGCAAGAGCCTTGCCCAACCCTCTACCACAACCATGGCTCCACCAAAGCAGGTGGGCACATGTAGCTCACACTGATGATGCCCCTTGAGCACCTGGCTGGCGGGGATAAGGCTTCTGAGCCCCATGGGACATCTATACAAGGCCCCTTCTTCAAGACTGGGAGAGGTAGTTGAATTTTCTAATACACAGAAACAAACACCGAGAGCCAAGCAAAATGAGGAGACAGAGGAATATGTTTCAAATGAAAGAACAAGACAAACCTCAGAAAAAGACCTTAATGAAACACAGATAAGCAATCTACCTGATAAAGAGTTCAAAGTAATGGTCATAAAGACGCTCACCAAACTTGGGAGAATGGACAAACACAATAAGAACTTCAAAAATAGATATAAAATAGAAGAAAAGGAAATACCAAAAAGAAGTTGTAGAGCTGAAGAATATAATAACTAAAGAGGAAAAAAAAATACTCTAGAGGACTTAACAGCATATTGGATGAAGCAGAAGAATGGGTCAATGAGCTGGAAAACAAAACAATGAAATTCACCCAAGCAGAACTGCAACAAGAAAAAATAAATAAGTTGACAATACCTTAAAGGACCTTTGGGACAACATCAACTGAAATAACATTCACCTTACAAGGGTCTCAGAGGGAGAAGAGAAAATGGGCCAGAAAATTTTTTAAAGAAACAGTGGCTGTAAAGTTACTTCATCTGGGGAAAGAAACAGGCATCCAGGTCCAGGAAGCCCAAAGATTTACAAATATGATACACCTAAAGAGATTCATACCAACACACATTATAATTGAAATGGTAAAATTTAAAGGTAAAGAGACCATCTTAAAAGCAGCAAAACAAAACAAAACACCACCACCATCACTAACAACTTGTTATGTACAAGGAAAAACCCTATAAGGCTCTCAGCAGATTTTTAAGCACCAACTTTGTAGTCCAGAAGAGAGTGCATGACATATTATTCAAAGTGCTGAAAGGAAAAAAAAAAATCCAACCAATTATTCCCTGCCTGACAAAGTTGAAGGAAAGATTGAGTTTTTCAGACAAGAAAACACTAAAGGAGTTCATCAGCACTAAACCAGCATTACAAGAAATGTGAAAGGAACTTTGTGAAGCTGAAAAGAATGGCACCAATTAATAACAAAAAAGTACAAGAGTAAAAATCTCACAGGAAAAGATAAATATATAGTAAAGATAGTGGATCAATCACTTATAAAACAAGTATAGGGTGCCTGGGTGGCTCATTTGGTTAAGTGACTACCTTTGGCTCCGGTCATGATCCTGGAGTCCTGGGATCGAGTCCCACATTGTGCTCCCTGCTTGGTGGGGAGTCTGCTTATCCCTCTGACACTCCCCCCTCTCCTGCTCTCTCTCAAAAAATAAATAAAATCTTTTAAAAAAAGAACTATTCAAAAATAATAAAATAAAACAAGTATAAAGGTTAAAAGACAAAAGTAATAAAATTAACTAAAATTATAATTAGTTAAGGGATGCATAAAATAAAAACATGTAAAATGTGACATCAATAATATAAAATGTGAAAGGGCGAGTAAAAATGTAATGCTTTTGAGTGCATTCAAATTTAATTTCCTATCAACTTAAAACTGACCATTACATAATAGAGTGCTATATGTAAACCTCATAGTAACTACAAAGGAAAAACTTACAGTAAATAAACAATAGAAAATGAGAAAGAAATGTAAACATAATACTAAATGAAACTATCAAACTACAAGGGAATAGAGAAAAAAAAAAAACACCAACAAACAGAATGGAACTACAAAAAAAAAGCCAAAAAACAATGAAGAAAAGGACAGTAAGAACATACCTATCAATAATTAAGTGTAAATGGACTAAGTTCTCCAATTAAGACATCAGGTGGCTAAAGGGATTAAAAAATAAGACCTATCTATATGCTTCCTACAAGAGACTCACTTCAGAAGTAAGGACACACACAAACTGAAAGTAAAGAGATGGAGAAAATATTTCATAGAAATAAAAATAAAAAGAAAGCTGGTGAAGCCATTGTCATACCAGACAAAATAGACTTTATTTTTTTCTTTCTGTTTTCTAAAAATTTATTTTTTTAAAGATTTATGTATTTATTTGAGAGAGCGAGAATGAGAGAGAGAGAGAGAGAGAGTAGATAAGGGGGTTAGAGGGAGAAGCAGGCTCCTCGCTGAGCAGGGAGCCCAATGCGGGACTCGATCCCGGGGCTCCAGGATCATGACCTGAGCCGAAGGCAGTCGCTTAACCAACTGAGCCACCCAGGCGCCCTCATTTTTTAAAAATTTAGATTAAATTAGCCAAAATATAGTAGTACATCATTAGTTTCAGATGTAGAGTTCAGTAATTCATCAGTTGCATATAATACCCAGTGCTCATCACCACATGTGCCTTTCTTAATACCCATCACTCAGTTACCCCATTCCCCCACCTACTTCCCCTTTAGCAACCCTCAGTTTCTTTTCCATAGTTAAGAGTCTCTCATGGTTTGTCTCCCTCTCTGATTTCTTCCCATTCCATTTTCCCTCCCTTCCCCTATGATCCTCTGTGCTGTTTATTCCTCATATGAGTAAAACCATATGGTAATTGTCATTCTCTGATGGACTTATTTTGCTCAGAATAGACTTTAAAACTAAGACTATAATAAAAGACAAAGAGTAGCATTACATAATGATAAAGGGGTCAATCCAGCAAGAAGATAAAACATTAATAATATACATGTGTACTTAACATAGGAGCACTAACATATATAAAGCAAATATTAATAAACCTAAAGGGAAAAATTGACAGTAATACAATAATAGTAGGGAATTTTAGCATCCTACTTAAATCAATGGATAGATCATCCAGACAGAAAATCAATAAGGAAGCATCATCCTTAAACAACACATTAGGTCAAATGGTCTTAATAGATATATACAGAACATTACATCCAAAAATAGCAGAATACACATTCTTTTCAAGTACACTTGGAACAATCTTTAGGATAGATCACAGGTTAGCCATAAAACAAGTCAACACATTTAAAAGACTGAAATCATATCAAGCATCTTTTCTGACCATGGTAGTATGAAATTAGAAAACTATTACAAGAAAACTGGGAAAAAAACACAAAAATGTGGAGATTAAACAACATGCAACTGAACAAATTGCAAGTTTCTTTATTGAAGAAATAAAAGGACACATTTTTTAAAATACTTAGAGGCAAATGAGAACGGAAGTATGACATATCAAAACCTATGGGTTGTGGCAAAAGCGGTCCTAAGTGGGAAGTTTACAGCAATACAGTCCTGCCAAAAAAACAAAAAACAAAAACAAAACCAAAACAAAACAAAGACCTCAAATTAAGAACATAACATTACACCTAGGGTAACTAGAAAAGAAATGAACAAAACCCAAAGTTAGTAGAAGGAAAAAAAAAATGATCAAGATCAGAGCAGAGCAGATACAATATAATAGAGACCAAAAAGACAATGGGAAAGATCAACAAAACCAAGAGATGGTTCTTTGAAAATATAAACAAAATTGATCAACTTTTAGCTAAATTCACCAAGAAAAGAGAGAGGGCTCAAATAAAATTTGATGAAAGAGAAGTTACAGCTGATTCAACTGATGTAGAAAGGATGATAAGAAACTATTATGAACAATTATACACCAATGAATTGGACAATTTAGAAGAAATGGAAAAATTTCTAGAAACATATAATCTTATAAGACTGAATCATGAAGAAAGAGAATATCCAAATAGATCAGTTTCTAGTAAGGAGATTAAATCAGTAATCAAAAACTCTTAACAAATAAAAGTCCAAAACCAGACGGTTTTATTGGTGAATTCTACCAAACATTCAAAACAGGTTTAGTAGCTATCCTTCTCAAATTCTTAAAAATAAAAAAAAAATGAGGTGGAGGGTTGGCTTCTGAAATCGTTTTACAAGGCTAAAATTACTTTGATACCAAAACCAGGCAAACACAACACAAAAAAAGGAAAATTACAGACCAATATCCCTGATGAACATAAATGCAAAAATCCTCAACCAAATATTAGTAAACTGAATTCAACAATACATTAAAAGAAGCATATACCATAATCAATTGGAATTTATTCAGTAATGCTAAGATGGTTCAACATCTGCAAATCAATTAACTTGATGCACCACATTAACAAAATGTAACATAAAAACCATATAATCATGATAGTAGATGTGTAGACAGCATTTAACAAAATTTGACATCCATTTATGATAAAAACTCTCTACAAAATGGGTATAGAAAGAATGTACATCAACATAATAAAGGCCAAATATTACAAATCCACAGCCTAACATCATATTCAATGGTGAAAACTGAAGGCTTTTCCTCTAAGATCAGAAACAAGACAAGAAAGCCCACTCTTGGCCACTTTTACCCAATACATTATTGGAAGTCCTAGCAACAGCAATAAGGCAAGAAAAATAAATAAAAGACATCCAAATTAGAAAGGAAAAGTAAAACTGCCACAATTTGCAAATGACATGATACTATATAAAGAAAATCCTAGTCTTTACCAAAAGATGTTAGAACTAATACACAACTTCAGTAAAGTTTCAGGTGGCAAAATCAATCTGTGGCATCTCTATAAACTAATAACAAACTATCAGAAAGAGAAATTAAGAAAGCAATACCATTTACAATTTTATCACAAGGAATTAAATAACTAGAAATAAATTTAACCAAGGAGGTGAAAGACCTGTACACTGAAAACTCTAAGACACTAATAAGTGAAATTGAAGAAGGCACAAGTAAATGGAAATAAATATATTTCATACCAATGAATTGGAAGAACTAATACTGTTAAAATATCCATGCTATCTAAAGCAATCTACAGATTCAATGCAATCCCTATCAAAATTCCAATGGCATTTTTCAGAAAACTAGAACAAATAATTCTAAAATTTGTATAGAACCACAAAAGATCCCAAATAGCCAAAACAATCTTGAGGAAGAACAAAGCTGAAGGTACCATGCTCTCTGACTTCAAATTATACTACAAACTTAGAGTAATCAAAACAGTAGAGTATTGTCATGAATGCAGACACACAGATCAATGGAACAAAATTAAAAGCCCCAAAATAAACCCACACATATATGGACAATTAATTTATGGCAAAGGAGCCAAGAACATACAATGGAGAGAGCACAGTCTCCCATATAAATGGTGCTGGGAAAATTTGGACTTGGAAAAGACTGTAACTAGACCACTTCTAAAAGAATGTGATATCTCACTGTAGTTTTGATTTGCATCCTCTTAATGGTAAGTGATGTTCAATCTTTTCATGTGTCTGTTGGCCATCTGTACATCTCCTTTGGAGAAATATCTGTTTATATTTTCTGCCCATTTTTTAATTGGATTATTCATTTTTTGGGTGTTGAGTTTTATAAGTTCTTTATATACTTTGGATACTAACCCTTTATCAGATATGTCATTTGAAATCTCTTCTCCCATTCCATAGGTTGCCTTCTAGTTTTGTTATTTCCTTCACTGTGCAGAAGCTTTTTATTTCATTTATTTTTGCTATTGTTTCCCTTGCCTCAGGAGACATATCCAGTAAGAAGTTGCTATGGCTGATGTCAAAAAGATTACTGCCTGTGTTCTCCTTTAGGATTTTGATGTTTTTCTGTCTCACATTTTGGTCTTTCATCCATTTTCAATTTATTTTTGCATATGGTGTAAGAAAGTGGTCCAGTTTCATTCTTTTGCATGTTGCTGTCCATTTTTGTTGAAGACACTGTCTTTTTCCAGTTGGATATTTTTTCCTACTTTGTTGAAGATTAATTGGCCATATAATTGTGGGTTTATTTCTGGATTTTATATACTGCTTTATTGATCTGTGTATCTATTTTTATGCCAGTACCATATGGTTTTGATCTTCAATGTCTTTCATCAATGTTTTATAGTTTTCAGAGTACAGGTCTTTCACCTCTTTGGTTAGGTTTATTCCTAGGTGACTTACTGTTTTTGGTGCAATTGTATGTGGGATTGATTCCTTGATTTCTCTTTCTGCTGCTTCATTGTTGGTATATGGAAATGCAAAGATTTTACATTGATTTTGTATCCTGGAACTTTACTGAATTTATCAGTTATAGCACTTTATTTCATGGACCAATATAAATTATTTATTTAAGCTATCTCCTGCCATAAACAAAGAGATGGAAGATCAGTATACTGGTCATCATTTGATACAAGAAAGGAAGGTGAGTTTGAATTCCCATATATTTTTCTGGTCCCTGCACAGAGTCATTGTCCAATCCAATGTAGTCCCCACTGGGGACATTCTTTTACAAGTAGCCATGGTCTTATCTTCTTTCATTTGGGATACATTTTCCCATCTTAGCATTTGGTCTAAGTCTCTGTCTTCTTTGTGTTAGAAAAGCCAGTTATGTCTCCTGCTCCTGAAAGTAATAATAAAGATTTTATTTATTTATTTAAGAGAGAGCAAGAGTGAGAAAGTACAAGCAGGGGGAGCAGCAAAGGGAGAGGGAGAAGCAGGGTCTCCACTGAGCAGGGAGTCCGATGTGGGGCTTGATCCTAGGACCCTGGGATCATGACCTGAGCCAAAGGCAGATGCTTAATCAACTGAGTCACCCAGGCACCCTACCAAATATTTAAAGAAGAGTTAATACCTATTCTTCCAAATCAGCAAGGAAGAAGTACAACTTCCACTATCTGCAGATGACATGATACTCTACATAGAAAACCCAAAAGTCTCCACCAAAAAACTGCTAGAACTGAGAATGTAACTAGAAAATAATGTAACTAGACCACTACATTACACCATACACAAAAGTTAATTCAAAATGGATTAAAAACTTAAATGTAAGACCTGAAACAATAAAATTCCTAAAGAAAACAGGCAGCAAGCTACTTGACATCTGTTTTATCAATGTGTTTTTTGTATCTGACAACAAAGACAAAGGAAACAAAAGCAAAAGTAAACAACTGGGGATTACCTGGGTGGCTCAGTCAGTTGAGCGTCTAACTCTTGATTTCGGCTCAGGTCATGATCTCTGGGTCCTGGGATGAAGCCCTACATCAGGCTCCATGCTCAGCAGGAAGATTCTCTCTATCCTTCTCCCTCTGCCCATCTTCCAATTTGTGCACTCCCTCTCTCTCAAATAAATAAATAAATCTTTTAAAAAAGTAAACAACTGGGACTACATAAATCTTAAAAGATTCGGCATAGCAAAATAAACCATTATCAAAAAGGCAACACACTTAATGAGAGAAGATACTTGGAAGTTATATATCTGATAAGTGGTTAATATACAAAATATACTTAAAAACACATAGAACTCATGAATAACTCAATCAATCCAAATAACTCAATCAATCCAAAAATGTGCAGAGGATCTGAACAGACATTTTTCCAAGGAAGATATACAGATGGCCAACAGGCACATGAAAAGATGTTCAACATCACTAATTCCTAGGGAAATGCAAATCAAAACCACAATGAAATATCACCATTAGAATAACTATTATCAAAAAGACAAAAAATAACAAGTGTTGGAAGGGCTGTGGGGAAAAGGGAACTTTCATACACTGTTGGTAGGAAAGGGAATTGGTGCAACCTTTATGGAAAACAGTGTGGAGATTCCTCAAATAATTAAGAATAGATCTACCATATGATTCAACTATACCACTTCTGGGTGTTTTTCTGAAGAATGTGAAGACACTAATTCAGAAAGATATATGCACCCCTATGTTCATTTCAGCACTATTTACAGTAGCCTAAATATGGAACCAACCTAAGTATCCATCTATGAATGAATGGTTAAAGATGTGATATATACACATACATACACAATGGAATACTTCTCAGCCACAAAGAAGAATAAAATCTTGCTATTTGCAACAACATGAATACACCGAGGTGAAATAAGGCAGATGGTGAGAGACAAATACCATATGATTTCACTCATATATGGAATCTAAAACAAACAAACAAACAAAAAACCAAAACAATACAAAAACACACTCATAGATAGAGAACAGATTTATGGTTAGAGTGCAAAGAGATTGGGGTGTTGAATGAAATTGGTGAAGGGAGTCATCTGTACAATGATGGATGGTAACTAGAACTTTGGTGGTGAGAACTGTACAGTGTATACCAATGTTGAATTGTAACATACACCTGGAGTTTATATAATGTTATATACCAATTTTACATCAATAAAAAATGGGGAATCTGATTTGAATTTCAAGTGTAACAATTTTCTTTAGATTTTGGGAAACATAGCTCCACATTCATTCATTTTGTAACAAAAACAATTGAGGCTTTAAGAAAGGCCCAGTGTCTCCTGCTTGGTGCTTTTTTTCTTTTTAATTTTATTATGTTATGTTAGTCCCCATACAATACATCATTAGGGTCATTTGGCAATGGTGCCAAATGACCCTAATGATGTATTGTATGGTGCTTTTTTTCCTACAAGATATATGTTTTTTTTAGTCTCTTTAGATTATGTAAGGTGATCAAGTGATATGCCAAGCTGGAAACTGAGGAACTAAACTGCCAGGCTGAAAATTGAAGCTTGAGTTTCCAGATCTGAAAAATGTCATGGTCTTATTTAAAGACAACATGTATAAAGAATTAACAGTAATTTTGTTCTAACAGCTTGGCTATTACAGGGAATGGAGATGACAAGAAGCTATTACTCTCTGTCCTTACACAACCTTATCCCAAGCTGCCCACCTACCCTCTCTATAGGTGCAGCCAATGCCTCCTGGCCCAGATGTACCTGGTCATTTTTGCACATTGAAGATTTTTTCCAGAAGAGACTGGGACATGGCCTTGGTCTGGCTTGGTCATAGGAAAAAAATGGGCCTGAAGATATTAAAATGCTTCTCCAACTTTAGTAGGCCTCAGAGACACCTTGGAGGCTGTTAAACCATAAATTACTGGGCCCCACTCTTAGAGTTTCTGATTGATTAGGACAAAGGCGGTGCTAAGAATTTACATTTCTCATGAGTTCCTAAGTGATGCCGATTCTGTGACTTGGGACCACACTTTGAGAACTACTGTGTTAGAGGACTATCAGTTCAGCTGGAGTGTCTCTTCCCACCACAGCTATTGTTCTTTGATGTACAAAGATTCAGCCTTGACCCAGTAACAAGGACCTATCCTGATCTAAGCTTGCAGCAGTAACTTTTTGGCCTGTCAATGGGAGGCCTTCCCATTGCTGCCCTAGGCTCTGCCCCAGGTCCCTGTCTCCTTTTTGCAAGCTCTTTACGATGTTTCTAGGAATTCTTTGCCTTATTTTATGGTATTCTGGAGCTAGCTAACACTGGCTGCAAGAACCACTTGTGTACATCTTTCAAATCCATATTTAGTTGTGTGTTTATAACATAGAAATTGGCAAACATGACAAATCAGTGCTTTCTCCTCTGGAGAGCTGGTCATTAAACCACATTTCAGTGGCACCATTGCCAAATGACTTCCTGGATTGTAATTTATCTGTCTTCTAAGCTGAACCTACTTTGGCCAACCCTGTAGTGCAACAGTTCCTAGGGGGTATTGTTCTAGGTTCTAGTTTCTCTCACTCTTCATGATGCATTTCTGAGATACAACTATGGAGAGAGAACAGGTAGACCCTAAGTGCTCTGACTCTTGGCCTTACATGGATTTTTCTGGTTCTTAGCATAAAGTTAGACACATCATAAAGATTATTTATAATATAGAAATTAACATGTGTTAATTTGAAGAAAATGGTAGGTATTTTTGTATCTATTGGTTCCATTATTTCATTGACTTATTTCAGCTCTGTGAAGTAGGGATTATTGGTTCTACTATACAAATAAAAACCTGAAGGTCACTGAAGTTCAATAAATTACCCAAGGCCATACCACCAATAAGTAGCAAACTGTGGATTCTTACCTAAACATGTTTGACTGCAAAGTAGAAATTCTTTCTAGTCAGCAAATATTTACTAAGCATTTAATAACGGAATTCCTGAAACAATGGGACTTTGCTACAAGGTTCTTGAATTTACAGAAGAATTTAACTGTCTCTGAAATTAAGGTTAGAATCTAGGCCAAGGACAGTTCCCACTGACTCTATGGTTCCCAGAGCTCATGTTGCAAAAAGCCATAAACAAAGTAGATGTTTCTGAGAAGTGGGGAGGGGTCCCTATTTCTTCGGGGTATTTAAGAATGGGTTAATACAAATTTTCTTGAGCAGGTTTGTAAGATTCTGCTTGGGATAAACCCTGGAACTATTGTGGTGAAGAACAAGATTGGTGATTGTGGGATCAGAGGACTGAAACTAAAAAGGCACCAATGACACCAGAACAAGTGCAAAATTTTGTTACTGGGACCCATGATCATTCATAAAATGAATGCAAAAATACTTAACAAAATATTAACATATATTTTTTAAGATTTTATTTATTTGACACAGAGAGAGAGAGCACAAGTAGGCAGAACAGCAGGGAGAGGGAGAGGAAGAAGCAAGCTCTCCACTGAGCAGGGAGCCTGACGTGGGGCTCGATCCCAGGACCCTGGGATCATGACCTGAGGCGAAGGCAGCCGCTTAACCAACCACCCAGGTGCCCCCAAAATATTAACATATTGTACTGACTTTGGTTTCATTATGAGGTAATGCTATCCTCAGAGAATGAGTTAGGAATGAGTATTCTCTCTATTTCTATTTTTTTGAAGAGATTATTGAAAATTGGTACAATTTCTTCCTTAAATATTTCAAAGAACTCATTAGTGAACCCCTGTTCTGGGTTTTCTGCTTTCTCTTTTGGACAGTTATTAATAATTGATTCAATTTCTTTAATAGATTTATACCTATTTAGGTCATCTAAGTCTTTTGATGGGAATATTGGTAGATAGTATCTTTCAAGGAATTAGTCCATTTCATCTAGGTTATCAAATTTGTGGGCATAGATTTGTTTACATCATTCATTATTATGCTTTAAATGTTACGGGATCAAGAGTTATGGCCACATTTTTATCTCTAATATTAGTAATTTGTGTCTTATCTTTTTTTCTCAGTTAACCTGGCTAGAGTTGTTTCAATCTTACTGATTGTTTCAAAGAAACAGCTTTTGTTTTTCTTAATTTTCTCTATTGATTTCCTGTTTTCAATTCCTTTACTTTCTGTTCCAGTGTTTATTATTTATCTTTTTCTGCTTCATTGCATTTAATTTTATATCCTTTTTGTAGTTTCCTGAGGTGGAGGTTTCAATTATTTGTGTTATATATATATTTCTCATAATCTATTATATGCATTCAATACTATGTATTTCCCTATAAGAACTGCTTTTGCCTCAATCCACAAATTTTGATAAGTTGTATTTTCATTTTCATTTAGTTCAAAATATTTTAAAATATTCCTTGAGACTTACTCTTTGACCAGTATATTGTGTAGACATGTCATGTTTAATCTCCAAGTATTTTGGCATTTACCAGCTATCATCCTGTTATTGATTTCTAGTTTAATCCCATTGTCATCTGAGAGCATATTTTGTGCAATTTTAATTTTTAAAAATTTTGTTAAGGTGTATTTTAAGGCCCAGAGTTTGTATATCTTGGTGGATGTTCCATGTGAACTTGAATATAATGTGACTTTTGCTATTGTTGGATGAAATACTCTATAACTACCAATTAAATCTAGTTTATTGATGGTGCTGTTCAGTTCAAATATGGCTATACTGACTTTCTATCTGCTGGATCTGTCAAGAGAAGGGTGTTGAAGTCTCCAACTATAATAATAAATTCATCTTTTCCTCTGTGTAGCTTTGTAAGTTTTTGCCTCATACATTTTAATACTCAGTGGTTATGCACATACAAATTAAGGGTTCTTATGTGTTCTTAGAGAATTGTCCCCTTTATCATCAAGTAATGCTTCTCTTTAGTCCTGATAATTATCCTTGCACTGAAGTATTGTTTGCCTGAAATTAATATAGCTACTTCAGCTTTCTTTTGGTTAGTGCTATCATGGTATACTTTTCTTTTTTTTTTAAGTGTTTATTTAAATTCCAGTTAATTAACGTACAGTGTAATATTAGTTTCAGGCGTACAATATAGTGATTCAGCACTTCCATACAACACCTGGTGCTCATAACAAGTGTACTCCTTAATCTTCATCACTTATTTAACCCATCTCCCCACCCACCTCCCCTCTGGTAACCATCAGTTTGTTCTTGATAGTTAAGAGTCTCTTTCTTGGTTTGACTCTCCTTTTTTTCCCCCTTTGCTCATTTGTTTTGTTTTTTAAATTCCATGTATGAGTGAAATCATATGGTATTTGTCTTTCCCTGAATGATTTATTTTGCTTAGCATAATTCTCTCTAGCTCCAGCCATGTCATTGCAAATGGCAAGATTTAATTATTTTATTGGCTAATATTCATATGTGTGTGTGTGTGTGCGTGTGTGTGTATGTATACATCTTCTTTATCTATTCATCAGTGGATGGACACTTGGGCTGTTTCCATAATTTGGATATTGCAGATAATACTGCTATAAACATCGGAGGTACATGTATCCCTTTGAATTAGTATTTTTGTATTCTTCATATTTATGTAAATACCTAGTAGTGCAATTGCTGGATAATAGGGTAGTTCTATTTTTAACTTTTTGAGAAACCTCCATAGTGTTTTCCAATAATGAGCAGGAGAAAGAGAAATCAATCCTATTTAAAATGGCACCAAAACCAATAAGATACCTAGGAATAAACCTAACCAAGAAGGTGAAAGACCTATACTCTGAAAATTGTAAAACATTGATGAAAGAAATTGAAGATGACACAAAGAAATGGAAAGACATTTTATGCTCATGGATTGAAAAAACAAATATGGTTAAAATGTCTATGCTACTCAAAGCAATCTACAGATTTAATGTAATCCCTATCAAAATACCAATAGTATTTTTCACAGAGCTACAACAAATAATCTTAAAACTTGTATGAACTACGGAAGACCCTCAATAGCTAAAGCAATCTTGAAAAAGAAAAGCAAAGCTGGAGGCATCACAAATCTGGACTTCAAGTTATATTACAAAGCTGCAGTGATCAAAACCAGTATGGTACTTGCACAGAAATAGACACATAGATCAACAGAACAGAATAGAAAACCCAGAAATGAACCTACAACTATATGGTCAATTAATCTTCAACAAAGCAGGAAAGAATATCAAATGAGAAAAAGAATTTCTCTTCAACAAGTGGTGTTTGGAAAACTGCAAATGCAAAAGAATGAAACTGTACCACTTTCTCAACCATACACAAAAATAAATTCAAAATGTATTAAAGACCTAAATGTGAGATAGGAAACCATAAAATCCTAGAGAAGAACACAGGCAGTGACTTTTTGACATCAGCTGCAACATCTTTATAGGCATGTCTAGATGTTTTTCTACATTCCTTTACTTTTAAACCTATTGTGTCTTTATATTTAAAGTGGGTTTCTTGTAGCAACATGTTGTTTGTTTTTTTAATCCAGTCTGACAGTCTTCATCTTTAAATTGCCATATTTAGACCATTAACAATTAAAGTGGTTATTGATATCATTGGATTAATATCTACCGTATTTTTTTCTTTTTTCTATTTGTTCCTCCTGTTCTTTCTTTAAATCACTTCATCTTCATCTTCATCTTCACCTTTGTCTCTCACTCTTTTTCTGCCTTCTCTGGTTTTAATTATTTTTTATGATTCCATTTTCTCAGCATGTCAAATATGCTTATTTTTGCCTTTTTTCTTTTTTTTTTCTTTTTTGAATAGTTGTCCCGGAGTTTGCATTATAAATTTACAACTAATAAAAGTCCATTTTCAAATAACACTATATTGACTCATGGGATAGTGTAAATACAAAGAATTTCCAGTTCTGCCCTCATGTCCTTATAAAACTGCTATCATTCATTTCACTTATCCATAAGCTAAAATCATTCAATAATGTTGGGGTTAATGTAGAGCATGAAATCAGCCATAATACCTGGCTTGCTAAAATGTAACATGGAGGCTGCTGAGGGCAGGGAAGGTTTCAGAGAAGGGTGTAGGCCTTTGGAGTGCCAATGCCTGCATGACCACTTTGTCCTTTGAATGCTGTGGGGAGTTGCCTTCCCTGAAGCTTTCTTCGGTCCTATGATCTAAGAGATGTATGCATTGTCCCTTAGGCTATGTTTAGCAGAACTCGTAGAACATGCAGATCTTTCCTGTAAACAGATCCTCCTAGTTTCAGCAAGACCCCTTGTCACACATCACGTGCTTGAGAAAGAGTGATAAGGATCTGTGATTATCCTGAAGGACCAATAAAAGTGGGAGCAAAGAAGAGCAAAGGGTCTTCATCCTGAACGTTGACCCCCTTGCCTTCTCCTCTTTTACAGCAAAGTTTGAAATAATCTTTCATCCATTGGTACAGGGATTGCTGGCCATTCCCAGCAAATACATTATTACTATTATTATTTTAAACAAAATGATATCTATTAGGTCAATTAAGAATAGAAAAATAGTACATCATTAGTTTTTGATGTAGTGTTCAATGATTCATTGGTTACTATAACACCCAGTGCTCATCACAGCACGTGCCCTCCTTAATACCCATCACCCTGTTACCCCCTCCCCCCACCCTTTGAAACCCTCACTTTGTTTCCTAGGGTCCATAGTCCCTCATGGTTCATCTCCCTCTCTGATTTCTCCCCCTTTGGATTTCCCTCCCTTTCCTTATGGCCCTCTGTGCTATTCCTTATGTTCCACATATGAATGAAACCATATGACAATTGTCTTTCTCTGCTTGACTTACTTCACTTAGCATAATCCCCTCCAGTTCCATCCATGTCGATGCAAATGGTGGGTATTCATCGTTTCTGATGATTTACATTGAAAAAAGAATAGAAAAATAAAATATTTTATCCTGTCTTCATTTCTTCCTTTTCAAATGTTCTTCCTTTATGTAGATTCAAGTTTCTCATATCATTTTATTTCTCTCTTAATAACTTCGTCTAATATATCTTGCATGGCAGGTGTATTGGCAACAAATTCTCTCAAGTTCCAGTTGCAGCTGACTTGAAGCTGGCCATGTACAGCTGCTGCCTTGAGAGCCTTGCCAAATAAGAACATCTACTGAGTATCTCTGGGATTTCCTTGGCTACCAACTTGTCACTTCAGTTTTCCCCTAAATCTTCAACTTCTCACCCTGTAACCTTAAAGCCCAGTACTTTCCTGGAGACCCTGCTATTGACTTTGTCCCAGTTTCCTGAGGCATCTTACTTGGCTTTCTTACCCCTGATCTGGATCAACCTGTCCTCTTTTGCAGGCCCTGGACTCCTTGTTTCCTGTTAACAGAGGTTTTTGAAGTAACCTGGTAAAAATGAAACAAGTCAAGCTTGTAAAAGGCAGGGGACAAAGCTTATTCATTCACTATGTGGCCTTCGTGAGACTCCTCCCTTCTGGGTCTTACTTTCTCTGTAATATGAAAACTTGGGACTTGATCAATAGTCTTTAAATGATTTTTAGCAAGTCTATTCTTTATGTTGAAATAAAATCTTACATGTAATCTTAGTATATTTATATACAAGTGGTATTTTATTAGTTTTAAATATATTTTATAGGTTCATTTATTCAACAAGTATGTATTGAACACCTACTGTGTGCCTGACAATGTTCTGGGTATTGGGGATACAGAGACAAATAAGAAAGACAAAAATTCCATCCTTTATGGAAATAACATTAAAGTAGGGGGAAATAATAAAATGCATACTATTTCAAATGGTGATAAATGCTATGGGAAAAAATAAGAAGGGAAGGAGAATGAAGAATTCTGGAAGAGTACTTCAATTTTTAATAGAATGGTCAGGAAAAAGCCTAATTGAGAAAAAGACTTTGTTATTTTAGCAAAACCTTGAAAGAGGTAATAATGCATATATGTGGAGGAAGACTATTCCAGGAGAACAGCCAGCACAGAGGTCCTGAGGCAGGAACATGTCTTTTACCATCTAGGAACATTGAGAAGGTCACTGTATTTGGAGGAAAGTGCTAGGAGAGGTCAGAGAAGTTATGAGAGAGGACATATTTGTAGGTCACAGTAAATATTTCCATTGCTCTGAGTAAGATGGGAAGTCTTTGGAGGGTTTTGAACAGAGAACTGATGTGATATAATTCATATTTGAAAACAATCATATTTCAGTAAATATAATTTACTTATTATAAAGTCAAAGAAAACAATGAAGCCATTGCTTATCACAGTTTTAAATAAGCTTAGTGATAACATCCAACTTTGGTTGCACAATTTTATGAAAATCCTTATATGTAGTGATAAACAGAGGGTAAGTTGTTTGTTAGAATCTGATATGGGCAGACATGCACAGGCCTGAATTCAAAAAGAGCTGAGTGTTGAGCTCCAACATTCCCAATCAATGCTATAGTTGCAAGGAGTTTCAAATATGTAGCGACTGTTGGTTTATTATGAAATCTGCATGGAAATGAAGTTATACATAAACCCAGGTTTATGTGTTAGCCTTTCAAATATTTTAAAACTTTGCCTAGAGCACATTTGAGTTTGCATATTTTTTCATAAAATATTTGAAATGTAATTTTGAAATTTCAATCAAATTTTGTGGTAAGAGCTCTGGACAACAGGAGCCCAGGTTAAAAACTGCAGGACTAGATCATTCCTGGGGAATTACAATCTTTGGAATCATATGATTCTAAGTTGTGTTACTTTTATGAAACTTAGTTTTCTTATTTGTAAATGGGAACATTAATTTCTGCTTATTTCACGGGCTTCTTGTGAAGATTTCAGGCACTAGCAAAGGCAGTATTGTTCAGACTGGTTGAAGAATTTCCAATTCTGAATATGTTTCAGTAAATGTAAAGCATATTACAGTTTAAAAAAGACGTTCCCATATAGGAACTCATTTGAATCTTATAACCACCTTGTAAGACAGGATGTCATTCATCCTCATATTATAGGTGAAAAATCTGAGGCTCAGAGAAGTAAAATAATTTTCATATGCTCAAACAGCTCAATTGTTTAGTAATATTAGATTAAAGGGGTAAGTAGGACTTGAATTTAGATTTTGGATCTAAATCAACTTTAGGGAGTTTAACATTTTGACCTTTTCCCTGCCAGTATGTCACAGTTGTCGTCTCATTTGTTCTTCACTCATAAAGCAGCATGGTATAGTGGAAAAAATGGGGAAATCTGGGATCCAGCTAAGCCTTACGTTTAGACTTTGGCTATGCTGCTGACTAGTTTGTATTCTTAAACAAATCACTTCATCATCAAAGACCCAGCTTTCTAACCCTCAAAATGACATTTACATCTATTTTTCAGGATAGATTAGCTAATTTCATAAGGTAAAAGACATTGGAAAATGTACATACCCTTTGACTTAACCCATTAGTCTTACCTTTGGGGGCACCTGGGTGGCTCAGTCGGTTAAACATCTGCCTTCAGCTCAGGTTATGATCTCAGGGTCCTGAGATCTAGTCAGCCCCACCTCAGGCTCCCTTCTCAGTAGGGAGTCTGCCTCTCCCTTAACCCCTCCCCTCCTTGTGCTCTCTCTCTCAAATAAATAAATAAAATCTTTTTAAAAATCTTACTTTTGGAACTTGACTCTGTAGAAATTAAAACACATATACTTACAGATAATTGCACAAGGAGGTTCATCACAGAATTTTATAATAGTAAAAGCATGCATATGGTTAAATAACCAACAATAGAGGAATTGTTGAATAAATTATTCATAACGGAGAATGTTATATAATTCTTCAAAAGGATAAAATGTAATGACTTTAGAAAGATAAGTGAAAGAACAAATTTCAGAAGAATATAAACAAGTTCTTTTTTCTTAAACATATATATGTATATATGAGCATATAATTTAAGATACACAGATATGCTTGTATAAAATTACAAAAAATATGAAGGACTAATTTGTTCATTTATTGAGTGCCTGGTACATACTAATCAAAGACCTAGGTACTAAGGTTTCAGCAGTGAGCAAAAAAGACTTAAACCCTTGACCTCATGTAGTTTTCATTTTCTTGAGGTATTGGCAGGACAATAAATAAATAAATAAATAAATAAATAAATAAATAAATAAATAAAATAGTACAGTTGGTGAGGAAAAGGGCTATGGAGGAAAAATAAAGAGGAAAGAGGACACCGAAATGCTGGGGGAAGGGGTAACAATTTTAAATAGGGCAATGGGAAAAAGCCTCATTTAGGAAGAGATATACCAAATTGTTAACACCGGTTACATTTTGGTAGTGGAATGGGATATGAAGGAGGGCTTATTTTACTATTTATTTAATTTTTAATTTGAAGGGCTATGGTTGCTTTTTAATTTTTGTGTTTTTCACTATTTTTTTTCAAATATAAGTATATGATGACATGCATTATCATATTTATCACATAGTAATTGCTTAAGAAACATTGGTATCCTCTTTCCTTTTTCTATTTCTAGATTAGAAAGATTAGAGTTTCTGTCTTTGAATAGTGGAAAGAGAGCAGCATTTAGAGGCATAAACCTCTTATTTTTTGACAAGAAACCCTAGCCTCTTTATCTAGATAGCAGAGTCCCAAGCATTGCACTACCCATAGTAGAGACTCTTCTGCTTGTTCCCATATATGAAATCTGTGTCATTGAAAATTGAGAGTAGCTTTTACCCTTTGGCTGGCTTGAACTTTCCAATTCTACCCTTCATCAACCAGGTTGATACAAATAGAGGAAATTAGTCATCCAAGGTTGCATAACTAGAATAGCAGAACTGGGGTTGGAACTTAGGCCTGTTAAACCTGTTCACAGCTCATGTTATTCACACTTTGCTTGCTGCCTTTCTCCACAAGAAACTCTCCACCCATGTCATTCCAGTAACTCAACAGGCTTGGAAGATGGCAGGGAGCATCTAGTGATAAGCTCCTAAACCAGGGCTGGTAAGCACACCCAAAGGCATCACAAAAATCAATGAGGAGTTAAATTCGCAGGACCTTTTGAGATAATCTCATGTTACACACAGGCAATGAGCAGCAGAGAAAGATAACTTGTTCAACATTATATGACAGTTACTGGCAGTACTAAAACCTGGGTTTCCTAATCTTTTAGTTCTTTTCCTAGCATGGCATTCATTCATCTATTCATTCATCCATCACTCAATGACTATTTATTTAGTGTTCACTTTATGAAAGACATACAAGACAAATGTGATCCTTGCATTCAAGCGGTTCTCAGTGATTGAATCACTATGCTTAGTAGCTTGATAAAAAGATGAGTTGGTCTCATTTTCTACTTTCCTCATTCCACGATGGCTCAGTTTCCAGTGAATGGAAAAAAGAGGTATAGCAATTTGGTTTCATTACATTCAGGATCTGATGGTGCCATAGAGGGGTTTTGAGCTATGTGGGTCCTGATGGCCTGGTGGTCTACTTGAGTTTTCATGTAGTTTCCAGGGGTCCCATGGTAGCTTAAGATTACTTGGCTTGTAGTTTCATAATCCTGCATTACTGGCTCCTGAGTTATATCCTTGTTGGGCTACTTGTTTATTTCCTGGACGCTAAGGATCTCCTGCTCAACACTCAAAGGAGTTGCCCAGAGTAATAACAAACTTCAGCAAATGGTGGCTTGAGGGTTCCTTCTGGCAACCCAATCTCTGGGCATTGGGAACCAGAGTTTCAGGCCTTAAGGTGAAGTGGGATAAAGGAAATAGTATTCAAGAGAAATATTATTCACTAACCCTCCTGGGTTTCTTGCAGAGGCCATATCCAAGGTCTCAGTCAGAATATTTTATTTCATTTGTTGCTAACTGGTCCCTGGAGGAGAGAAGCCTGAGAAAAATCTGAACCCCTGGCCCCATAGGAAAGCCTCTTAAGTGGAAGTCTCAGGGGCTCCTGGGTGGCTCAGATGGTTAAGCGTCTGCCTTCGGCTCAGGTCATGATCCCAGAGTCCTGGGATCGAGTCCCACATCGGGCTCCTGACTCAGCGGGGAGTCTGCTTCTTCCTCTCCCTCTGCCTCTCCCACTGCTCATGCTCTCTCTCTCTCTCTCTATCTCTGTGTCTCAAATGAATAAATAAAATCTTTAAAAATCTTTAAAAAAAATTGGAAGTCTCAGTGTTTTCACTAAAAGTTCTGGTTTACTACTTAGGGAAGACTTGACTGCCACTCTGTATGTGTGGATGAGGCTAAATTTGGTGCTCCCTTCCTGTGTGATCATCTGTTTTCTGCTGCCAACAGGCTACCTCAGAGGAAACTGAGGAGCTTCCAGTGTTCTCCAAGCTATACCAGCCACTCCACCCCTTCCATAAAAGGAGTGACCTAGTTTATGTCAAGGAATATAACACCATTATTTATTAAGCTCCTCTTCAAATACAAGGACTCTATGATTTTGATCATCATTTGACAGATGATGCTCAAAGACACAAACAATTTTCCCAAAGTCATAGAGTCAGCAAGTGGCAGGATCAGGATTTGAACCCAGATCTATTTGGCACTAGGGTTCACCAAGTGTCCAAAAACACTTTATGATTTTAGATACCATATTGACCAGGTCTCTAAGGATCTCTGGTTCTGAAGATTTTCACCAAGAGAGGAGGTGACAGGATCTGGATCATTTTTTTCCTGCAAAATGGAGACTAAAGACAGTGATCATGCATATATTCCTCTGTCTCCTTACCAAGACACTTAATTGTCATTCACACAATGCCTTACTGAGCCCCATATGTGGCTATTGCTATAACTTCTCAGTAAGACCACAACAGAACCACCTAATATAATTATGCTGTCTTAGATATAGAACAGAATGAGTTCAACTTTTCCTATTACAGAAGGGGAAAATGAGGCCCAGAGAAAAAAGACTTTCCCAAGATAAATAAAGCTGACTGGTTGGATTGCTGGAACTTGAATGAAGGTTTTTTGATTCTACTAGAATTTTTTTTTTAATTATATCAAGGCTAGTTTAGGGGAAATTGGTGGTATAGTCCATGTCACCTGATTTCCATATCAAAATTATCGTCACTGCACTGCATTAGGTTTCTTGCCTTCTGGAATTTGTAGTGTGTGGACATCCATGAAAAGGATAAACTTGATATCAAAATGAAATAGACAGCTGTCCATGAGCATTTTTAAATGATTATATTGCCTCTTTGCTCCTGCCCGCCCCAGCTTAACATAGTTCTTTTTAATTTTTTTTTAAAGATTGTATTTATGTATTGGAGAGAGAGAGAGAAAGATAGCAAAAGAACATGAGCAAGGAGGAGAGGGAGAAGCAGATTCCCTGTGAGCAGGGAGCTTGACTCAGGGCTTGATTCCAGGAGGTAGATGCTTAACAGACTGAGCCACCCAGGCACCTTGCTTAACATAGTTCTTAAATTTCCAACATCAGTGATTCATTTCTATAAAAACTTTTATTTTTTATTTTTTAAATTTTTTTTAAAGATTTTATTTATTTATTTGAGAGAGAGAGAATGAGAAAGAGCAAGCACATGAGAGGGGGGAGGGTCAGAGGGAGAAGCAGACTCCCCGCCGAGCAGGGAGCCTGATGCGGGACTCGATCCCGGGACTCCAGGATCATGACCTGAGCCGAAGGCAGTCGCTTAACCAACTGAGCCACGCAGGCGCCCCTATAAAAACTTTTAATAGTACAATGTCCCCTATGGAAAGGTAAGACATATAAGCTAATTTTATCTCAGTCATTAGAATGTTTTCAGGTCTATAAAGGCTTTCCTGGATGTGTATGTGTAGGGGTGAAGGCAATGAAGGATGGAGGAGTAAGGGTGAATAATTTACAAACATCTCAGTAAAAGCACACCAGAAATCCTACCTGCATAAAGACTTTGAGTCTCCCTGGAAAGACTCAGAAGAAGGCATTGAGAAAGACATGGAAAAAGTCTGTAAAGGTGCTATTAAAATTTTTTGGGGAAAAAAAAAACAGCAACAAACAGATCAAGAGGTTACCCCCAAGGTCTGAGACAAAGAGTATTTTATTTCTTGTTATATTATTGTAAATTATTTTCTTAATTTTATTTTCAGATTGTTCATTGCTACTGATAGAAATACAACTGACTGGGACACCCAGGTAGCTCAGTTGGTTTGGTGTCTGCCTTCGGCTCAGGTCATGATCCCGGGGTCCTGGGATCAAGTCCAGCATTGGGCTCCCTGCTCGGTGTGGAGCCTGCTTATCCCACTCCTCCCCACTCATGCTCTCTGTCACTATCTCCGTCTCTCTCAAATAAATAAATGAAATCTTTAAAAAAAAAGAAATACAACTGATTATTGTATATTGATCTTATATTCTGAAACTCTGCTGAAATCATTTACCACTTCTAATAGTTTTTTGTAGATTCTTCAAGAATTTCAGCATACAAAATTATGTCATTTGTGAACAGAAATTTTACATTTTCTTTTTCTATCTTGATGGCTTTTAAAAAAAATTCCTTGCTTAATACTTTGACTGTCTAGTATAACATTGAATAGAAGTGGCCTAGAGTGGACATCCTTGTATTTTTCCTGATAATAGGTAGTGTGGTGGGGGAAGCTTTTAGCCTTTCATCATTAAGTATAGTATTACTTGTGGGTTTTCTAGTGATCCTCTTAATCAGGTTGAAGAAGTACACTTTTATTATTATTCTGTTGAGTATTATAAATAATATGGTGTGGAATATGACTGTATATACTTTTTTGTATATTTGTTCTATTCTTAGTATGATTTTCTAAAGGTGGAAATATAGGGTGAAAGAGAATAACCATTTTGAAGACATTTGTTAGTATTTCTGAACTCTGACTAGGATGAGGAACTCATTTATCCTTTCTCTGTAGTGGAAGCTGCACTAGGTATTATCAATAAGTCCCACCAACGAGTAGGCCTATGTAAAACACCTGGCCCTGGCATGAGATCCACCATGCATATGCCCTAGAATAGGTATCTAAACTAGAGATCTTTAGAAATAGAATCCAAACAATACTCCCTCTGAAGAACAACATATTTGAATAATTACTTGGTGTAAGGAAAGCCTTTGGGGAATCTTTATTGGCTATTAGGTTTACTGGGAAAATGAGTAGATTCTCATGCATTATTTATAGGCCTTTGGCTTCCTGGCTTAAAAAAATAAAGCCAATTCCTTTTTACTATAGCCTCATGGCTCCCATCCTCATCTCACACTTCTCCCCACTTCACTTGCTGCATGCACTACACTCAAGCCTCTAGGGGCAAAACAATTTAAATGGGAGGACACATCATCCCAAACCATGGAGGCCAGGGGCACCTAGATGGCTCAGTCAGTTAAGATTCTGCCTTCAGCTCAGGTCATGATCTTGGGGTCCTGGGATCGAGCCTCAGGTCAGGCTCCACTCTCAGCAGGGAGTCTGCTTCTTCCTCTGCTTTTGCCCCTCCCCCTGTCTCAAATGAATAAATAAAACCTTTAAAAAACAAAAACAAAACGATGGAGGCCAGAAGGAAGACACACAACATTTTTTTCAAGTGTTGAAGAAAAGAACTATTAACCCAGAATTTTGTATACAGTGAAATATCTTTAAATATGAAAGGGAAAACTCCTCACGTAAAGGGAAACTAAGCATATTTGTCACCAGCAAACTTGATCTAAAGTATTGGGTTAGGGAAGTTCTCCAAAAAGTGATGAAACAATAAAAGAAGGAATCTTGCAACACTATGTAGGAAGAAAAATACAATAGAAAGTGCAAAAATAAGGGTAAGTACAGTAGACTTTCCTTCTCTTCTTGAGATGTCTACATTGTGTTCAAGAATTGAAGCAAAATTTTTTATACTGTCTGTTGTGGTTCTCAGTGTATGTAGAGGAAATATTGGCTGGCTCAGTCAGAAAAGCATGTGACTCTTGATTTCAGGGTCATGAGTCTGAGCCCAACATTTGATGTAAAGGTTACATAATAAATAAATAAGTAAGTAAGTAAGTAAATAAATAAATAAATATGGTAGCATAAAGGGATATAGAGGAGGGTAAGATTTCTTATTTCACTCAAACTGATAAAATGTTGATACCAGTAGACTATGATAACTTATTTGTATAGTATATTATACATAAAGAAACAAAGCTATACCAAAAGTTATACAAAGAAACACACACAGAAACACTAAGACAAATCAAATGGGAATTGTAAAGAATATTCAAATAGCCAACAGGGAGGCAGAAAAAAAGGAAACAAAAACAAACGAACAATAAACCAAACAAAAATGGCACACATAAGCCATAAGGAATTAGAAACTGTGTAAAATGTAAACTGTCTACCTACACCAATTAAAATACAGAGATCAGTAGAGAGGATTAAAGAATTATCCAACTATATTCTGCTTATAAGAAAATCACTTCAAATATAATAATATACATGGTTGAATGTAGAAAGACATTACAAGATAAATCAAAGAAAAACAATAAAAATCAGGAGTGGCTATCATAATATTAGCTAGAGGAGATATTAATGCAAAAATAGTTATTGATAACAAAGAGAGACATTATATAATGCTAAAACTATCAATACATGAAGAATATTTATCAATTTTAAACATGTATGCACCAAAAAACAGAGCTGAAAAGTACACAAATTAAACCTAATAGGACTGAAAAGAGAAATGGGCAAATCCACAATTCTAGCTAAAGATTTCAACAACTTCAACTCAGCAAATGATAAAACTACTAAACAAAAACAAAACCAAAAACTACTAAACAAAAAATAAGTAGGGATATAGAAAAACTCAACAACACTCTCAACCCACAAACTTTATTCAACATTTATACAACATCACCATCACAAAAACAGAATACATTTTCTTTTCAAGTGCCCATGAAACATTCACCAAAATAGACCAAATTATGGACTATAAAATAAACTTAACAAATGTTAAAAAATTGAAACCATACAGTATATGTTCTCTGACCATGATGGAATCAAACTACAAACAAAAACACAAAGAAAGGAAAAAAGAAAGCTTCAGATAAATATCACTTAAAAATACAAACACAAAAATCCACATCAAAAACTAATGATGTAGTGTATGGTGACTAACATAACATAATAAAAAAAAAAATCCTCAACATAATATTAACAAATAAAACTTGGTAATGTATATGTGTGTGTGTTTACTTAAATAATTTTATATTATATATACTTTTATATTTTACACATCAATAAGTTATATAATCATAGATGATGATAGATGATAGATAGATAGATGATAGATAGAGAGAGAGACAATTCATACCATGCCCAAAAGGTGTTTATTCTAGAGTGGCAAGACTGGTTCATTACTCAAAACTCAATCAATGTAATCCATCATATTTACAGGCTAATTAAGAAAAATATGAGATTTTAAACCAAAAATTGTAATAAGAGATGAAGAAAGGCACTATATCATAATAAAGGGGTCTATCCAACAAGAAGATGTAACAATTGTAAATATTTATGCCACTAATTTGGGAGCAGCCAGATATATAAATCAATTAATAACAAACTAAAAGAAACTCATTGATACTAATACAGTAATAGTAGGGGACTTTAACAACCTACTCACAACAATGGACAGATCATCTAAGCAGAAGATCAACAAGGAAACAAGGGCTTTGAATGACACACTGGACCACATGGACTTAACAGACATATTCAGAACATTTCATCTTAAAGCAGTGAATACACATTCTTTTTGAGTGCACATGGAACATTCTCCAGAATAGATCACATACCAGGTCAAAAATCAGGCCTCAGCCAGTACAAAAAGATTGAGACCATACCATGCATATTTTCAGACCACAATGCTATGAAACTTGAAGTCAAACAAAAGAAAAAATTTGAAAAGATCACAAATATATGGAGGTTAAAGAACATCCTACTGAAGAATGAATGGGTCAAACAAGAAATTAAAGAAGAATTTAAAAATTACATGGAAGCAAATAAAAATGAAAACACAACAGATGAAAATCTTTGGGATGCAGCAAAGGCAGTCCTAAGAGGAAAGTATATAGCAGTACAGGCATTCCTCAAGAAGCAAGAAAAGTCTCAAATACACAATGTAAACTTAGACCTAAAGGAGCTGGAAAAAAAGCAGCAAATAAAGCCTAAACCAGCAGAAGAAGAGAAATAATGAAGATTAGAGAAGAAATAAATGATATAGAAATAAAAAAATACAGTAGAACAGATCGATGAAACTGAGTGGCTTCTTTGAAAGAATTAACAAAATTGATAAATCCCTAGCCAGACTTATCAAAAAGAAAAAAGACCTGAATAAATAAAATCATGAATAAAGAGGAAAGATCACAACCAACACTGCAGAAATACAAGCAATTATAAGAGAATATAATGAAAAATTATATGCCAACAAATCAGGCCCTGGAAGAAATGGATAAACTCCTAGAAACATATAAACTACCAAAACTGAAGCAGGAAGGAATAGAAAATCTGAACAGGCCCGTAAACATCAAAGGAATTGAATCAATAATAAAAAATCTCCCAATAAACAAGAGCCCAGGGCTGGATGGCTTCCCAGGGGAATTCTACCAAATATTTAAGAATTAAAAGATATTTTTCTTGTGTCTGTTGGGAATGCAAGCTGGTGCAGCCACTCTGGAAAACAGTATGGCGGTTCCTCAAAAAGTTGAAAATAGAGCTACCATATGATCCAGGAATTGCACTACTGGGTATTTACCCCAAAGATTCAAATGTAAGGATCTGAAGGGGTACGTGCACTCTGATGTTTATAGCAGCAATGTCCACAATAGCCAAACTGTGGAAAGAGCCAAGATGTCCATCGACAGATGAATGGATAAAGAAGATGTGGTACATATATACAATGGAATATTATGCAGCCATCAAAAGGAATGAAATCTTGCCATTTGCAATGACGTGGATGGAACTGGAGGGTATTATGCTGAGCGAAATAAGTCAATCAGAGAAAGACATGTATCATACGATCTCACTGATATGAGGAATTCTTAATCTCAGGAAACAAACTGAGGGTTGCTGGAGTGGTGGGGGGTGGGAGGGATGGGGTGGCTGGGTGATAGACATTGGGGAGGGTATGTGCTATGGTAAGCGCTGTGAACTGTGTAAGACTGTTGAATCACAGACCTGTACCTCTGAAACAAATAATACATTATATGTTAAAAAAAAAGAAGAAGAAGAAGATAGCAGGAGGGGAAGAATGAAGGGGGGGAATCGGAGGGGGAGACGAACCATGAGAGACTATGGACTCTGAGAAACAAACTGAGGGTTCTAGAGGGGAGGGGGTGGGGGGATGGGTTAGCCTGGTGATGGGTATTAAAGAGGGCATGTTTTGCATGGAGCACTGGGTGTTATATGCAAACAATGAATCATGGAACACTACATCAAAAAAAAAAAAAAGAAATACTAAGCAGTGCCAACTGATACCCACATACTGGGACTAGATCTGGCATACATTCATCTGGCAAGACTGGACGCTGTTAAAATTCAGGCCTCATGTTTACATAACAATTTATAATGCATTATCCTTAATGCTTTTTTCATTAAAAGGAAAAAAAATAGAAATGTAAACCAAAAAAAAAAAAAAAAGAACCATATTTTCTGGAGGTTGTTCCAAAAAATAGAAATGGAAGGAAAATTTCCAAACTAATTCTATGAGGCCAACATTACCTTAATTCCAAAACCAGACAAAGACCCCACTAAAAAGGAGAATTGCAGACCAATATCCCTGATGAATATGGATGCAAAACTTCTCAACAAGATACTAGTTAATAGAATCCAAGAGTATGTTAAAAGGATTATTCTCCAGGACCAAGTGGGATTTATTCCTGGGCTGCAGGGGCTTTTCAACATCCAGAAATCAATGTGATATATCACATTAATAAAAGAAAGGATAAGAACCATATATATGATCCTCTCATTAGATGCAGAAAAAGCATTTGACAAAATGCAGCATCCTTTCTTGATTAAAACCCTCAATGAAGTAGGGATAGAGGGAACATATTTCAACATCACAAAGGCCATATATGAAAGACCCACAGCTAATATCAACCTCAATGTGGAAGAGCTGAGGAATTTTTCTGCTAAGATCTGGAACAAGACAGGGATATCCATTTCCACCACTGTTGTATAACATACTACTAGGAGTCCTAGCCTCAGCAATCAAACAAAAATAATAAAAGGAATCTGAATGAGCAAGGAACAAGTCAAACTTTCATTCTTCACAGACGACATGATACTCTATGTAGAAAACTTAAAAGACCCCACCAAAAAGTTGCTAGAACTGATACAAGAATTCAGCAAAGTCACAGAATATAAAATCAATGCACAGAAGTCTGTTGCATTTCTATACACCAGTAATGAAGCAGAAGAAAGAAAAATCAAGTAATCAAATCTATTTGCAATTGCTTTTTTTTTAAGATTTTATTTATTTTTAGAGAGCGAGCGAGCGAGAAACAGCATGAGAGGGGAGAGGGTCAGAGGGAGAAGCAGGCTCCCTGCTGAGCCGGGAGCCCGATGTGGGACTCAATCCCAGGACCCCGGGATCATGACCTGAGCCGAAGGCAGACGCTTAACCATCTGAGCCACCCAGGCGCCCCAATTTGCAATTGCTTTTATCGTACCCTACATAAAAGGTAAAGGATTTGTACTCTGGAAACTATAGAACACTGATGAAAGTAATTGAGGAAGACACAAAGAAATGGAAAAATATTCCATGCTCATGAGTGGGAAGAACAAATATTGTTAAAATGTCTATAGTTCCCAAAGCAATCTACACATTCAATGCGATCCCTATACAAGTAACACCAGCATTTTTCACAGAGCTAGAACAAACAATCCTAAAATTTGTATAGAATCAGAAAAGACTCTGAATAGCCAAAGCAACCCTGAAAAAGAAAGCTACATAAAAAGCTAATGATGTATTATATGTTGGCTAACTGAACATAATAATAATAAATTAATAAATTTAAAAAAAAAAGAAAAGCAGGAGGCATTACAATTCCAGACTTCAAACTGCATTACAAAGCTATAATCATCAAGACAGTATAGTACTGGCACAAAAGCAGACACATAGATCAATGGAACAGAATAGACAACCCAGAAATGGACCCACAATTATATGGTCAACTAATCTTCAACAAAGCAGGAAAGAATACCCAGTGGAAAAAAGATAGTCTCTTCAACAAATGGTATTGAGAAAACTGGACAACCACATGGATAATTAAGAAGGGCACTTGACAAAATGAGCACTGGGTGTTTGATACAACTGATGAATCACTGAATTCTACCTCTGAAACTAATAATATGGTATATGTTACTTAAATTGAACTTAGATATTTTTTTAAAAAGAAGTTATATATAATGGAATATAACTCAGCCATCATAAAGAATGAAATTTGTATTATGCTAAGTGAAATAAGTCAGAGAAAGACAAATACCATATGATTTCATTCATATGTGGAATTTAAGGAAAAAAAATTGAGGAACATAGGGAAGGAAAGGAAAAATAAAATAGGATAAAAGCAAATAGGGAGACAAACTGTAAGAGATTCTTAACTATAGAGAACAAACAGGGTTACTGGGTGAAGAGGTAGTTTGGGGGGTTGGGGTAATTGGGTGATGGGCATTAACAAGGGCACTTGATGAAATGAGCACTGAGTGTTATGTGCAACTGATGAATCACTAAATTCTACCCCAAAATTAATAATACACTGTATGTTAACTAACTTGAATTTAAATAAAAGAATAAAAAGCAATCTACAGAATGAGAGAAGATATTTGCAAAAGACATATTGGATAAAGGGCTAGTACTGAAAATCTATAAAGAACTTATCAAACTCATCCCAAAATTTAAAAAATCCAGTTAAGAAATGGGCAGAAGACATGAACAGACATTTCTCTAAAGAAGACATACAGATGGCTAACACACAAATGAAAAAATGCTCAAATCATTCATCCTCAGGGAAATACAAATCAAAATCACAGTGAGATACACCTCACACTGGTCAGAATGGCTAAAACTAACAACTCAGGAAACAAAAGATGTTGGCAAGGATGTGGGGAAAGGGGAACCCAGTTACACTGTTGGTTGGAATGCAAACTGGTGCAGCCACTCTGGAAAACAGTATGGAGGTTCCTCAAAAATTTAAAAAACGAACTACCCTATGACCCAGCAATTGCACTACTAGGTATTTATCCAAAGAATACAAAATAGTGATTCAAAGGGGCACATGCACTTCAATGTTTATAGCAGCGCTATCCACAATAGCTAAAACACAGGAAGAGTGAAATTTTCATCAGCTGATGAATGGATAACAAACAGGTGGTATATATATACAATGGAATATTACTCAGTCCTCAAAAATAATGAAATCTTGCCATTTGCAATGACATGGATGGAACTAGAATGTATTATGCTAAGTGAAAAATGTCAGTCAGAGAAAGACGAATACTATATGATTTCACTCATATGTGGAATTTAAGAAAGAAAACAGATGAACATAGGGGAAGGGAAGGAAAAATAAAATAAGGTAAAGACAGAGAGGGAGGCAAACCATAAGAAATTCTTAAATATATGGAATAAACTGAGGGTTGCTGGAGGGGATGTGGGTGGGGGATGGTATAATTGGGTGATAGGCATTAAGGAGGGCACTTGATGTAATGAGCAGTGGGTGTAATATGCAACTGATGAATCACTAAATTCTACCCCAAAACTAACACTACACTATATGTAAACTGACTTGAATTTAAATAAAATCTTGAAAAAAAAAACCAATATCATGAATACATAAATTGATACAAAAAAAGTGTTTGACCAAATTCAACACCCAGTCATGTAAAAACTCTTAGGAACTAGAAATTGAGGGAAACTTTGACAAAAAACATGAAGAAAAAAAATGCATAGGTTACATATTTAATAATGAAAGACTGCATGCTTTGTCTCTAAGATTGAGAACAAGGCAAGAATTCTGCTTTAGGTACTTATATTGAACGTATTATTGGAAGTTCTAGCCAGTGCACTAGAGAAGAATTTTTTAAAAGACATATAAATATGAAAGAAAGAAAGAAATCTCTACTTATTTGCATATTATATGGTTGCCTGCATAGAAAATACCAAATAATCTATTAAAAATTTTCAAAAACTAATAGAGTTCATGTCTTCTGCCCAATTTTTAAAAAGACACTTCTCTGAAGAAGACATACAGATGGCTAACTGACACATGAAAAAATGTTCATCATCATTAGCCATCAGGGAAATTCAAATCAAAACCACATTGAGATACCACCTTACACCAGTTAGAATGGCAAAAATGGACAGGGAAAGAAACAACAAATGTTGGAGAGGTTGTGGAGAAAAGGTAACCCTCTTACACTGTTGGTGAGAATGCAAGTTGGTACAGCCACTTTGGAAAATAGTGTGGAGGTTCCTCAAAAAATTAAAAATAGAGCTACCCTATGACCCAGCAATTGTACTGCTGGGTATTTATCCCAAAGACACAGATGTAGTGAAAAGAAGGGCCATATGCACCCCAATGTTCATAGCAGCAATGTCCGCAACAGCCAAACTGTGGAAAGAGCCGAAATGCCCTTCAACAGATGAATGGATAAAGAAGATGTGGTCCATATATACAATGGAATATTACTCAGCCATCAGAAATGATGAATACCCAACTTTTACATCAACATGGATGGGACTGGAGGAGATTATGCTAAGTGAAATAAGTCAAGCAGAGAAAGTCAATTATCATATGGTTTCACTTCTTTGTGGAACATAAGGAATAGCATGTAGGACATTAGGAGAAGGAAGGGAAAAATGAAGGGGGGGAAATCAGAGGGAGAGATGGACCATGAGAGACTATGGACTCTGAGAAACAAATAGGGTTTTAGAGGGAAGGGGGTTGGGGGGATGGGTTAGCCCAGTGATGGGTATTAAGGAGGGCACGTACTGCATGGAGCACAGGGTGTTATACGAAAACAATGGATTGTGGATCACCACATCAAAAACCAATGATGTATGGTGACTAACATAACATAATAAAATAAAAAAAAAAGAAGAACACATACAAAAAAAACTAATACAGTTCAACAAGTTTGCAGGATGCAAGATTGACATATGAAAAGCAATTATATTTTATATACTAAAAATGAACATATGAAAAACAAAGTTTAAATAAGTAACACTTATAGTCACTCAAAAAATGGATTACTTATGTATAAATCTAATAAAACATGTACAGACATTGTATGTTGAAATCTACAAAATGCTTATGAAAGAAATCAATGAACATCTAAGTAAATGAAGTAACATACCATGTTCATGGATTGGACTCAATATTGTAAAGATGTCAATCCTTTCAAATTCAAATACATATTTAACTCAACAGTTATAGATAACTTATATTTCTATATACATGGACAAAACTATTTTATTTTTATTTTTAATAAACAAAACTATTTTAAAATCACATCAAAATGCAAAGGCACTATATGTTGGCTAATTAAACATAATAAAAAAAGGAAAAAGTGAAGAAGTAATATTTCAGTGATATGATAAGTTTGCCCGAAATAAATCTGTAGTACTAAATTATTTAGGGTACTATTTAAAAGTATTAAGAGTTCTGGAGTACATGGGTCCTGAGCTCAAGCCCCACCCAGTGCTCCAAAGTACTCACTCTCCCTTTGCCCCTCTTCCATGCTTGTGTGTGCACACACTCTCAAATAAATAAATAAATAAATAAATAAATAAATAAATAAATAAATAAATAAATAAATAAATATCTTAAAAAATGCAAAGGCACAAAAATAGCCAGAACAAGTTTGATAAAGAAGAATAAAATGGAAAAATCGGGGGCTCCTGGGTGGTTCAGTAGGTTAAACATCCAACTTTTGATCTTGGTTCAGGTCATGATCTCAGGGTTGTGAGATCAAGCCTGTGACCGGCTTCATGCTCAGTGTGGAGTATGCTTGACATTCTCTCTCTCTCTCTCTGTTCCTCCCCCTGCTTGTGCTCTCTCTCTCTCTAAAATAAATAAATAAAATCTTTTAAATTAAAAAATTTTTTTTAAGATTTTAATTTGATGGTTTTGTGTGTCACATTTAAGTCTTTCATCCGTTTTGAATTTATTTTTCTGTATGGTGTAGAAAAGGGGTCCAGTTTCATTATTTTGCATATTGCTGTCCAGTTTTCCCAATATCATTTGTTGAAGAGACTGTCTTTTTTCCATTGAATATTCTTTCCTGCTTTGTTGAAGATTAGTTAACCATATAGTTGTGGGTCTATTTCTGGGTTGTCTATTCTGTTCCATTGATCTATGTGTCTGTTTTTGTGTCAGTACCATACTGTCTTGATGATTACAGCCTTGTAATATAGTTTAAAGTTTGGAACTGTGATGCTTCCTGCTTTGCTTTTCTTTTTCAGGGTTGCTTTGGCTATTCAGAGTTCTTTCTGGTTCCATACAAATTTTAGGATTATTTGTTCTAGCTCTGTGAAAAATGCTGGTGGCATTTTGGTAGGGATTGCATTAAATGTATAGATTGCTTTGGGAAGTATAGATATTTTGACAATATTTGTCCTTCCCATCCATGTGCATGGAATGTTTTTCCATTTCTTTCTGTCCTCTTCAATTTCTTTCATAAGTGTTCTATAGTTTTCAAAGTACAAATCCTTTTCCTCTTTAGTTAGGTTTATTCCTTATGGTTTTTGTTGCAATTGTAAATGGGACTGATTACTTGATTTTTCTTTCTGCTGCTTTATTATTGGTGTATAGAAATTCAACAGATTCCTGTATGTTGATTTTGTGTCCTGTGATTTTACTGAATTTGTGTATCTATTCTACCAATTTTTTGGTGGAGTCTTTCCGGTTTTCTACATAGAGTATCATGTTGTCTGGAAAGAGTCAAAGTTTGACTTCTTCTTTGACAATTTGGATAGCGTTTTTTCTTTTTGTTTGATTGTTGAGGCTAGGACTTCCAGTACTATGTTAAATAACGAATGTGAGACTAGACATCTCTGTCTTGTTCCTGACTGTGCAGGGAAAGCTGTTTTCCCCCCCTGCTGATAGGTCTTTGGTATATGGCCTTTATGATATTGAAGTATGTTCCCTCTAACACTATTTCATTGAGAGTTTTAATCAAGAATGGATGCTGTACCTTGTCAAATGCTTTGTCTGCATCTATTGAGAAGATAATATGTTTTTTTCCCTTTCTTTTATTAATGTGGTGTATCATGTTGTTTGATTTACAAATACTGAACCAACTTTGAAGCCCCGAGATAAATTCCACTTGATTGTAGTGAATAATTCTTTTAATGTTTTGTTGGGTTCAATTTGCTGGTATTTGTTGAGAATTTTTGCATCCATGTTCATCAGGGATATTGGCCTGTAATTCTCCTTTTTAGTGGGGTCTTTGGTTTTGGAATCAAATTAAGATTGGCCTCATAGAATGAGTTTGGAAGTTTTCCTTGCATTTCTATTTTTTGAAACAGTTTGAGAAGAATAGGTATTAACTTTATATGCTTGGTAGAATTCCCCTGGGAAGCCATCTGTCCCTGGACTTTGTAGATTTTTTGGTTACTGATTCAGTTTTTTGGTGTTTTTTGGCCTGTTCAAGTTTTCTATTTCTTCCTGTTTAGGTTTTGGTAGTTTATATGCTTGTCAGAATTTATCCATTTTCCCCAGATTGTCCAATTTTTGACATATAATTTTTCATGTTTTCTCTTATAATTGTTTGTATTTCTCTTTAGCAGCAGTACCAACAATAGTCAAAGTATGTAAAGAGCTCAAATGTCCATCAACTGATGAATGGATAAAGAAGATGTGGTATATAGCATATATATGGAATGGAATATTACTTAGCCATAGAAAGAATGAAATCTTGCCGTTTGTAATGGGATGGATTGAGCTAGTATATTATGCTAAGTGAAATAAGTCAGTTAGAGAAAGACAAATACCATATGATTTCACTCATATGTGGAATTTAGGAAACAAAACAGATGAACAAAGGGGAAAGAAAAAAAGTGTGAGGCAAACCATAAAAGAGACTCTTAACTATAGAGAACAAACTGAGTGTTGCTGAAGGGGAGGTGGACAGGGGGGTGGGCTAAATGTGTAATGGGTATTAAGGAAGACGCTTGTGATGAGCACTGAGTGTCAGTGATAAGTCACTAAATTAGATTCCTGAAACTAATATTACAATATATTAACTACCTAGAATTTAAATGAAAACTTGAAACATTAAAAAAACTGAATACATTATAATATGTGGATTGCTAATCAAACTGATATATCCTTTTTTTAAAAGATTTTATTTATTTATTTGATAGAGTGATAGAGAGAGAGTACAAGTAGGCAGAGAGGCATGCAGAGGGAGAGGGAGAAGCAGGCTCTCCACTGAGCAGGGAGCCCAATGCGGGACTCGATCCCAGGACCCTGGGATCATGACCTGAGCCAAAGGCAGCTGCTTAACCAACTGAGCCACACAGGTGCCCCCAAACTGTGATATATCCTTAACATGGAATATTCAGCAATAAGATAAATAAACTATTAATACATGTAACAATTTGGATGTATCTTATGCATTGTTTTCTTGAAATGATGAAATTATAGAGATGAAAAACAGATTAGTAGTGGCAAAGGGTTAGAGATGACTGGGCAGGAGGTTTTTATAAAAGGGAAGATCTTTGTAGTAAGGGCAAAGTTATGCATCTTGTATTCAGAAGTGTTCAGAGGAATCTACACATGTGAAAAATATATATTGAACTATACACACACATTGTGCCGAGGTCAATTTTCTGATTTTAACATTGTACTACTGTTATGTAAATTGAAATTGTTGGGGAGGGTAAGCTGGAGAATGGTGTGCAGGCCTTCTCTGTATGTCATTATAGCTTCTTGCAAATTTATAATTATTTCTTTTTTTAAAGATTTATTTATTTATTTTAGGGAAAGAGAGAGCACGGGCAAGAAGGGCAGAGGGAGTCTTAAGCAGACTTCACACTGAAAATGGAGGCCAATGTGGGGCTAGATCCCACGACTTGAGATCACAACCTGAGCTGAAACCAAGAGTCAGACACTTAATTTACTGTGCTACCCAGGTGCCCCTATAGTTATTTCAAAATGAAGAGTTTTATTTTATAAAAGGTTGGCAAGCCATGCTCTAATGACAGGGAAAAGTATGTGTGACTTTTAGGGATAGATAGTGTAGGTGAAAGAGGGGGAGGAGTCTCCTAATTGGAAACAGAAAGGTGGTTGGGATTTTTCTGAAAAATGGACAATTTTGAGTGAGGTAAGTGGGAGGCCCTGGAATTCTCAGCCTCAGTAAAATTTTCTCTACCCAAGCATGGTGTTGAAACTGCAGAAGTACTGGACTGGAAGGGAACAAGTGAGCCACAATGATAGGCACTTCAACCATAACTAATGTACACCAAGGACATGAGGGGTTTTTCCTTATATTTTGCCACGGCATAAAACTCTTCAGAACATTTGCAACACCTAGAACCCCAGTCATAACTGAGCCTCCACAAATGGGTGCACAAAATTAGCTGTCATTAACTTAAAGAGAACAAAGTAATTCCTTCCATTCATTCACTCAATTGACAACTATTTATTATACATCTAATAGGTTCCTGGCACTGAGACAGATATAGTCCCTACCTTCATACAGTCCAGTGTGGCTGACAGACATGATTTCAGAGGCTGGATGCCCACATTCCTGTATGCATATCTACAAGTTTTCAATGAGGGAGGCCTTCTGGAATACTCTTCCCTTTTAATTTTCTATCATAAACTTTTAACTTCAGCTTCCCGAAGAGCATGTCTGTGCAGGTAGCCAGGACAACCTGACAAGTGGGTCTGGCAGTGACCTTGGCCTTCCCAATCCCATCATGGGCTAGGTAAATGGAAGGAGAAACATAGGTACTACTCCTAGATTTCAGGCAGCTAACTCTTCATGTCCTTTCACAGCCAGTCCATCTGCCCACACCTGTCCAATTGTTCAACATGAGGCATACGATAAACTTATTCTTTAGGATTCTTACTCTTTGATTTTAGTGACACATATAGATTTCCTGAAGACAATATGTCATTGTCTTATTTACATCCAAAGCAGACTTATTTCCTGGGACTTGATCCACCAAGCCATTGAGAAAGGTGTGATTCAAATAGATGCACACAGTAGTAGTTGTTCTGAGAAGTTGGTAGATGGAACATAGTTAAGGAGCAACCAAAAATTAAGTGATATTTGAAAATTTGGGCTGACAATTGGCATTAAGAAGCAGACTCTCAGCCTTGGGCCAGTTATCTGGGGGGTAAGACTCAGCAGAAACTGACAAGAGATGCTAGGATCCTAGAACATTTATAAGAGGGATTCACACACAGGGAACGTGATAGAGCTAGTAAACAGGTATATATATATATAAGAAGACAAGGTCAGATCAAAAGAAATGGGTTGGTTGTGGCTAACCATAACAAGAGGCCATCAAACTGAGTAATAAACATGAATGGTTAAGGTTCTTTGGCTGGGATAACGGAAGGCTGTCTCTGACCATCCCTTTGTCTCAAGTGTGTTTTTTTCAATGCTTCTGTCAATTACACCAAATGACCTTCATACTAGGAGGACATCTGACAGCAGGGTTTAGATTGAGCACTTGGCCAGGGAAGGAGGCAGGGAAAGTTAGACATCATCCCATGCGACTTGGGATCTTTTCTGGTTCCATACAAATTTTAGGATTGTTTGTTTATTCCAGCTCCTTGAAAAATGTTGATGGTATTTTGATAGGGATTACATTGAAAGTGTAGACTGCTCTATTTTTCCATCTCTTTGTGTCTTCCTTCATTTCTTTCATAAGTGTTCTGTAGTTTCTAGAGTAGAGATCCTTTACCTCTTTGGTTAGGTTTATTCCTAGGCATCTTATGGTTTTTGGTACAATTGTAAATGAATTGATTCCTTAATTTCTCTTTCTCCAGTCACATTGTTAGTGTATAGAAATGCAACTGATTTCTGTGCATGGATTTTGTATCCTGCCATGTTGCTGAATTGTTGTATGAGTTCTAGTAATTTGGGGGTGGAGTCTTTGGGTTTTCCACATAAAGTATCATGTCATCTGCTAAGAGAGTTTGACTTCTTCTTTGCCAATTTGAGTGCCTTTTATTTCTTTTTGAGTGCCTTTTATTTCTTTTTGTTGTCTGATGGCTGAGGCTAGGACTTCTAGTACTATGTTGAACAACAGTGGTGAGAGTGGGCATCCCTGTCGTGTTCCTGACCTTAAGGGAAAAACTCTCAGTTTTTCCCCATTGAGTATGATATTTGCTGTGGGCTTTTCATAGATGGCTTTTATGATATTGAGGTATGTTCTCTCTATCCCCATATTTTGAGGAGTTTTAATCAGGAAAAGTTGCTGTATTTTGTCAAATGCTTTTTCTGCATCAATTGAGAGGATCATATGGTCTTGTCCCTTCTTTTGTTAATGTGATCTATCACATTGATTGATTTGTGAATATTGAACCACCATTGCATCCCAGGAATAAACCCTACCTGGTCATGGTGAATAATTCTTTTTATGTACTGTTGGATTCTAGAGGAGTCCAAGATGACAGGGGACCTTAATTTTGTCTGATCCCAGGAATTCAACCAGATAGCTTTCAAATCATTCTGAACACCTGCGAACTCAACCAGAGATCAAAGAAAAGAATAGCTGCAACTCTACAAATAGAAAAGTGACCACTTTCTGCAAGGTAGGAGGTGAGGAGAAGTGAATCCAAGGCAATATATGGGAAGATAGACCTCAGGGGGAGGGAGCTTCCATCAACTGGCTACCAGCAAATGATAGAGCAGCACAACACAAAATTGGAACTTTTAGATGTCTGCTCTGGTGAGGGACATCACTCAGGTGGCTAAGTGTGGGGGTGGAACCCTCACTGGGACAGTGTGGTCTCAGAATCACTGGGGTGCCTGAGTGAGGCAGAACTCCCAGGTATGGGAGCAGGGAAGCTGGCTCTATATACTTTTATATAAGTAGACTCATACTCTTTATATTGTTCTGCACTTCTCTTCTTTACTCATCAGGGAAATTTTTGTCTCTGCATATTGAGCTGCTTCACTTCGTATAAGGCTACATTATATTCCATTATTTAACAGTACCATAATGTACCTAATAAGTTCTTAGTTGATTGATTTTAAGTTGCGTGAAAGATTTTGCAATTACAATATTACAAGGAATATCCTTGGACATATCTTTGTGCACATGTGCAAATACTTCCATAAAAGAGATTTTGAGAGGAAAAATAACAAGACATCATTTGCATTTTGTCATTCTTCCAACTTATCACCCCAAAATAACTGCACCAATTTATACTTTTATCAATGGGTTTTCTTATATCTTCACCAATGCTGGATAATATAATTCTTTAAAATCTTTCCCAATATGATGCATTAAAAATGATATCTCATAGTTGATTTTATTTACATTTTCTTGATTACTAGCACACTTGAGCTTCTTCTCATATATTTATTGGCCATTTGTATTTGTCCTTCTGTGAATTGCTTTTTTCCACTCTTTTTACTTTTTCTTTTATAATTCCTAGACTCTCTATGCTTGTTATAGATGTTAATCCTTTCTATGTTAATAACATTGCTTTCATATCTTGGATACTATAAATAATGTTGCAACAAACATGAAAAGGTGATATCTCCTTAAAATACTGATTTCATTTCCTTTGGATATATACCCAGAAGTGGTATTTCTGGATCAAATGGTATTTCTATTATTAATTTTTTAGGAACCTTCACACTGTTTTCCATAGTGGCTGTACCAACTTATATTCTCCTTGCATAAGGGTTCCATTTTCTTCACATCCTTGCCAACATCTGTTTTCTCTTGTAGCTTTATTTATTTATTTATTTATTTATTTATTTATTTATTTATTTACTTATTTATTTGATAGAGACATAGAGCAGGAACACAGGCAGGGGGAGTGGGAGAGGGAGAAGCAGGGTTCCTGCCGAGCAGGGAACACGATGTGGGGCTTGATCCCAGGACCCTGGGATCATGACCTGAGCCAAAGGCAAACACTTAATGACTGAGCCCCCCAGGTACTCCTCTCTTGTTGCTTTAAAAAATTACTTAAAATTCAATTTAATTAACATATAGTGTATTATTAGTTTCAGAGGTAGAGTTTAGTGACTTATCAGTTGCATATAACACCCAGTGTTCATTACAGCAAGTGCCCTCCTTAATGCCCATTACCCAGTTACCCCATCCCCCCACCCACTTCCCTCCAGCAACCTTCACTTTGTTTCTTGTTGCCTTTTTAAAAAAAATTTTTAAAGATTTTTATTTATTTATTTGACAGAGAGAGACAGCAAGAGAGGGAACACAAACAAGGGGAGTGGGAGAGGGAGAAACAGGCTTCCTGAGGAGCAGGGAGCCCAATGCGGGGCTTGATCCCAGGACCCTGGAATCATGACCTGAGCTGAGGGCAGACACTTAATGACTGAGCCACCCAGGTGCCCCTCTTGTTGCTTTTTAAATTTTTATTTTATAATAATCATCCTAACAGATAGCAAGTGATATCCCATTGTGGTTTGGGTTTATATTTCTCTGATGATTAATGAGTGACGTTGAGCACCTTTCATACACCTGTTGGTCATTTGTATGACCTCTTTTGGGAAATTTGTATTCATGTACTCATTCCACTTTAATTGGGTTATTGATTGGTTGATTGATTTGCTCTTGTTATTGCTATTATTGCTATTTGAGACAATAAGGTTGAACCTGGGAGACACCATCCTAAGTGCAATAAGCCAGACACAGAAAGAAATATACTGCATGATCTCACTTATATATGGAATCTAAAAAAGTCAAACTCATAAAAATAGAAAGTAGAATGGTAGTTGCCAGGGACTGGGGAGTGGAAGAAATGGGGAGAAATTGATATCAAAAGGTACAAAGATTGAGTTATGTGGGGTAAATTCTGAAGATCTAATGTACATCGTGGTGATTATAGTTAACACTGTATTGTATATTTGATACTTGCTTAGGGAGTTGATCTTAAGTCTTTTCACCATGCATACAAAAAAATCATAACTATGTGAGGTGATGGATATGTTAATTACCTTGATTGTTTTAATCATTTCACATTGTATATGCATATAAAAACATTATATAGACCTTAAATATATACAACTTTTATTTGTCAAAGATACCTCAGTAAAGCTAGGGGAAAAAATAAAAGATACCAAGGAATAACCTTCACAAGATTGGTGTTAAATCCAAGTGAAGAAAACCACAAAATTTTACTCAGAAATATGAAAAAATAATTGAATGCATGTAGAAACATCTGAAAAAAATACATATTATAAAACTACTAAAAAGAAAGTTTATTAGAAGAAAGTTTTTTACCTCTAATTTTTTGAGGATGCTAGTGAAAACCTCAGGATTATCTCAGTGGCTCTCAAACCTGACTGATTATCCAAATCAACTAGTTTGCTTTCAAGAAACACCAATTCCCATGTCCTGTGGTCTTGAGTAGACCTCCTTATTCTTGTGCAGTCAGGTTTGGGGGCCCTCAGCCTAAGTGATTTTTTAAAAGATTTTATTTATCTATTCGAGAGAGAGAAAGACAGAGATAACTGTGAGCATGAGTGAGCATGAGCAAGCAAGAACTGGGAGGAGAGGCAGAAGCAGACTCCCATGCTCAGCAGGGAGCCCAAGGTGGGGCTAGTTCCCAGGACCCTGGCATCATGACCTAAGCCATAGGCAGACACTTAAAGGACAGAGCCACCCAGATGCCCCAGCCTACGTGATTTTGAATATCCCTTTTAGATTCCCCACATTCTCTGCTTTCCTTTTCTTCAGTTATCACTTGCTGCTCACATTGCTTTCTTTAATAGTGCAGTGAAATAGGATCAGAGCAGGCCACAGTTTCTTCCAAATATTAGGCCTGCTCATCCTAGAGGCATGCCATGTAGTCTAGGTTGCTTATGCATTGGCTGATAATAGACAACCACTAAATGGGTCCCCACCCTCTACCACTCATTTGTCCTTCCAGAAATCCTTTGATGAATTTGGGAGAGAGCTCATTTTGCTTTCTGTTAACTGTGTGCTGCAAGGAAACTTGTACATTAGGGTAATCCTCATGTGACAAGGCAGTCCACAGCCAGGTTGTAAGCCATGCCCAGGCCCATGCTCCTTAGCCTTCATCATGACCTACTTTGCTAGGCGATGTACTGGCTTTTTCTCTGTTACAACTCTAGATTTTCCAGGAATTGCTGCTGGATGATCCAGCCGATCCTGAGATAACCTTGCAATCTCTTATCCAGAAAGGAAGTGTGGGAATTAGAAGATTCTGGTAGGCCTCCTATCTGGCATTGTAAGTGGGGAAATGAAACCATGACCATGGCTGTTCAAACCATATCATTAAAATTTAACAATAAACTAATGATATAGGTAAATGTTCTGAGTACTTACTGGACTGAAACACTTTATGCATATTCTGCATGTTCTTGCCAGTCTTCATAATAATACTCTGAGCTATGAATTACTATCCCCAGTTTTGAGGTTAAGGAATTGACATTTAGAGAGGTAGAGTTACTTGTCTAAGGTCACACACTTAGAAGCCCAAAGAGAGGAAAGATTGTAGTGTGGCCCAAATACAAAAAAAAAAAAAAAAGGACTTTGGAACTAAGCAGAGTTCAAACTCCAGCCCTGCTACCTGCTAGATAAGTAACCTTAGGTAAGTCACTTTTCTTTTCAGCTTTCTTATATGTTGAATGGGAATAATTGCCTTATCTCCTCTAGAGTTATTATAAAAATTAAATGGAATAATAATAATAAAGGATGTAAAGCATTTGGCTTGGAGTAAATGTCCAGGAAATGGTACCTCTTATTTCCTGAGGTCACCATAACCTGCATTGTAACCCAGTTATTTGGATCCAACTCAGCCTCTGAATCTTTGTCCTTAAAAACCAGATAAAGATACTGCTGTGCAAGACATGTAACATGCAGAAAAATGGTCTGGGAGGAACTTTTACCCAATGCAAGAGAGCTCAATACCCTATCCTAGTGCATCAGCTGTTATAGGAAGATTAATGTTGAAAAATCTTGTCCTATGGCCTATGAGCAAGAGGCTTGACCTGATTGGTTCTGAGAATAAAAGCATACTCACTGGTCTATTGCTTCTCTTTTAGTCTCATCTGTTTTTCTTCCTTCTATAGCTTTTCAATCTAATAAAAGCAATACACACTACATAGCTATTGTGTGCAAAACTCTGCCCTGGAATTATTTATCAAATATTTTCTCATATGGCCCTCAGAACACTTTGACATAGAGGTAAGCATTATTATTTCCATTTAACTGCTGATAAAACAGAGCTGAAGTTCACAGAGGTCAAGGGACTTGCTCAAGGTCATATGGTTAATGATTGGCAGAGCTGGAATTTGAAGGCTGATTATGACCTCTCAAACTGGCCTTTATGCCCATCTTAGTTTTTTAACCTTCTTAAAAATTAATAACCTCTTTACATTCCTCCCCCACTCCCTTGATACACAAACACACACATACACAGTCAAGAAATCTTCCCAATCTAGGTGGCTAAAGAGTCTGTTTGTCCCTCCGGTCTTTTGTCTACAAATCATTCTGCTTGAGGCCCTCCAGTGGGGCATGGTTTGGGTTGTGCAGTGCCTTTGTGAGATAGGGCCTGGGAATGTTTAAATACAGACAGATATGAGTTTGTGAATTCTAGGCTCTTCTACTTAATTTCTGTGTGAATTCTCATAAATAGAATTCAGAACCTAACACTTCTATGTTTAAAACCTTACGGCATCTTTTTCCCATTGCTTTTGGAATAAAATCCATAGTCTTTATACTAGCCCACAAAGTCTTATGTGGCCTAGGCCTCTCTGACTTCATTTCATAACACCCTCTGCTTTGCTGATAAATCTAGACAGTGTTGTTCTTTCTGTTATTTATTTTATTTATTTTTTTAAAGATTGTATTTATTCATTTGGGACACGGAGATAGAGAGAGAGAGAGAGCATGAGCAGGGGGAGAGGCAGAGGGAGAGGGAGAAACAGGCTCCCCGCTGAGCCAGGAACCCGATGTGGAGCTTGATTCCAGGACCCTGGGATCACAACTTTAGCTGAAGGCAGATGCTTAGCCATCTGAAACACCGAGGTGCCCCTCTTTCTGTTATTTAAATACAAGTTCATTCTAATCTTAGGGTCTTTGCATTTAAAATTCCCTTTTTCTGGAACTCTTTAACATGACTGGTTTTATCTTCTATTTTCAGGTCTCAGCTTCAACATTCTCTCCATAAAGAGGCCTTTCCCAAAAAACTATCTAAGCTACCTGTGGCCTCTATCCAATTACTTCATATTCATTACTTCATTGTTTTCTCCATAGCATTTATTGCTATTTGACATTTTGTTATTTGCTTATGTTTAGTTATTTATTTTCTGTTTCTGCTGTATGTTTGTGACTTCAGGGACTTTTCTGAGTTATTCCCTGCTTTTTAAATTTTTCATTTATTTATTATTTATTTTGTATTAAATTTTTGTATTTTAATTCTAGTATAGCTTACATACAGTGTTATATTACTTTCAGGTTCACTGTGATATTTTAGTACTCAAAACAGTGCCTGGATCATAGCAGATGTTGAATAAACATCCATTGAATAAATAAACGAATGCATCTCTCCTAAATCTGATCTATGAATAAAGGTAATCTTACTTGAGTTTCTTTGAAGAACTTAGCAAAGAGTGAGAATCACATATTTAGTATTCATTCCTCTGTACTCTTGCATTTCTGGTGTGCATAGTCAAGATTGTTGTACTGATGTGTGGATTCCTTTTGAGGTTTTCTGTTAGGTCCAAGCACCCAACTTCTGGTGGGCTAGAAGCTGGAGGATCTGCCCAGAGATAGGCGTCCTATCTTCTTCCCTTCTCTGGGCTTGCTGTAGGAAACCCTGTGTGGTATGGAGGTCACTGAATCATCAATGCCAAACAGCCTGGGCTTCACTGGAGATTCCCAAGCACAGCCCAGTCTGGGTATAATGCCATTCTTAATCATCACAGATACATATATCTCACCCTTCTGAACTTACAGTTGTTACTCTTGGTCATTAATCATGCTAGAGGAAGAAGAGGGACCCTCAGTAAATGACAGTGCTGTAAAGAACATAAGAAATTATGTGGTAGACCCCAATCCCCATTTATAGATGGGGAAACTGAGGCCCAAGGAGGATAAGGGATTTTCCCAGGAGCACCAGAATTAGAATTAGGATTCCTTATCCCTGGTCCAATATCAGGAGCCCATTTTTATTTTCTCCAAACATAGTACTGTGCTCTCAGTAATTCTTTACTGTGGGGGGTGAATCTGAGGTGGGAGATAGCAGGCCATGTGGAATTTGAAGAAATGTACCTGAAATGAGGCAATTGGGGCAACATTGTCTTGAGATGGAGAATACCTCAAAATTAGAGCAAGGATGTATACAGAGTGCATGGATTAACATAGTTGAGAGACATGGTAATTTAGTTCTCCTCCATACTTCTAATAGCTACATCTAACAGAATAATTATCATTTGCATAGTGATGGCTACTGCTCTTTCTGTCACTGGCAATATGGTAATAGTAGGAACAATAGTAATAATTGTTACCAGTTGTTGTTGATGTTCCAAGCACAGTGCATTATCTGACCACACTAAACAACATTTCTAGAACTTTACAGCTAATCCCTCTGCCTGGAACACTTTCTTCTATATGTCTTGCTTCTCTTCTACTTGTTCTTTAGGAGAATCTGAGGCATCTTCCTCCAGGAATCATTACCTATTCCCATCTATGTAGGGTTAGATCACCTTTGTCTTTGTGTAAACTTCTGTCCCACTTATCCCACTATATGGTCATTATTTTCTTCACTCACTTAGACCATAAGCCCCTTGAGAGTGAAACTATATCTTCTTAATCTGACAAAGCCTAGTTTATGCTATTAGTAAATATTCATACATCAATAAATGAATTTCCACTTGATCTTCATAACCACTCCTTGGAAAGGGTAGCAGGAATTACATTTCTAAGGCAATGAATATCATACTTCAGTAGTCATTAAAGCATTTGACATGCTTGTTGAATTTTTTTATTTTTGAGAATGGCAGAAAAAGAGAGCTTTTCCAGTTAGGAAAAAGAGCAATAAAATTGGCAAGATGTAGAATGTTTTCTTTAGTGTGGTCTTGATTGCATTTTTAGTAATTTTTTTATAAAATATGGACTGGTTGGTGTTTCAGAGCCTCCCAGGTTTGCCTTGGTAGTTGCACTGAATACTAACTTTGATATTAATTCAGGGAAGAAGAAAAGGGGAAAGTCAAGAAAGAGTGGATGGTTTAGTTGTTTTTCATTTCATTATGTTTTCTTTTATAGCTGCAAACAAGCAGTGGTGTAGAAAACCATTGCAAAGTTGGAGGACTTGGACTTTGTGGAGCAGCACTCATTAAAAGGGCTTTCAAGGGGTCAGAAAAACAGAAGCCAAGAAAAGGGTCAACATTCCTATAACACGCTCCTTGAAAGGATGACACTGCTTACATAATACCAATAGTAGCCAACACTAAATTTCTATAGTGCTTACTCTGTGACAGACACAAGTCTTAACATATTTCCATGTCTTCACTCTTTTAAACCTTGTAACAGTCTATGGGGTGAGTACTATTATTATCACTTGCACTTTCAGATAAAGAAACTAAGCCCAAGAGAGGTCAGGTGACTTGCTCAGGGTCACACATACATTATGTGATGGGGCCTAGATTCAATTTAGGATGTCTAGTTCCAGAATATATGCCATTGCAACTGTGCTCTGATTCTCAGATTTGAGTAAAACCCCTCAGGAGGCAGGAAGATGATATATCTTTGTTTTGGGGTACTTTTAATCCTTAATAAGGTCCAGGTCTCCTCCATCACCTTTTGAATAAAATTGATAAACTGAGAACTTCAGATTGTCATTGACTAGCTTTTCCTGGCTGTTTCTTCCTCCTAATCTCCCTCCATATAACCCTAGCTATGCTAGTAGATTTGAAGTTCATACTCTCCTTTGAGGAATTTCTATGACCTAGACTCTAAATACAACAATAATTACCTCTAACAGCTCCATAGCATTTCCATATCCATTTTCACATGTAGTCCTCAATAGTTTTGTGGGGTAGACTTGGCATGGATTATTGTCATCATTTTACAGTTAGGAAATTTGAGGCCCAGAGAGGGTAATTGACTTGCCCAAGGTCACACAGTAAGTAAACTGCAGAACCTAAGTCAGTCAGTTAGCCCACATGTACTTATTGAACACTTATTAAGTACCAGGCATTGTTCTAGGCATGATTCCAAGACCTTCTGACTGTAATTCTGGTGCTCTAGCAAATATACCATTTTGTTTGCTTTCATGGAAGGTATGCAGAATGTTTATCTAGGTTCCATGAGTAGGGGAGAGAATAAGCATTTGTTGAGTCCTCACCATGCACCAGGGTAAGAATTTTATTTGCATTTGTTTTATTGAATCCTTCTACCAATGCTGAAAGTTTGGGACTTATAAGTATATTTAGAATGAGAAAGCAAAGGAGTGAGACAAACCCCAGTTTGAGTTGGCTCTCTTTTTCCTCTCTAGACTTCCATGTCAGCCTTGGGTTGCAATTCTGGAATGTTTCTCTGGCATACTTTGCTGAAAGCATTTCCAGGAATTTTGAACCTAACATGAACACATCTTTTCATTTATCTTTTGTTGCTACCCTGGGCCTCTCCATAGAACCATAAACAAGCAAGTGGAAAGCAGTCAGATTAGTGAGGAATAAAGGAAATGTGGCTTAGATTTTGGATTATATTTTGGGTTCCTAGTCCCACTAATGCCCAGTGTACCTTCCAAGTCTGGTCATAGATGGATGTAAAGGGTCTCCTGCAGCAGTCGTCTGAGACATGGCCTAGTTCTGATGCTCAAGTTCTGCTGGGTACTTCAGCTGCTGTTTCTCATTCCTCAAGCCCTGCATCATTCAGAGAATGAAAGGTTGAGAAAGATAAAATGGTGTGTGAGGGGAAGCTTGCTCAGAACTATATCATGAATCTTTAGGGGACTGAGTTCATGTCTGTTAAGATAGCACCTCCTGTTACCTTTTGGGGAAGGCCTGAGGGTCAGTGTCTTGCTGAAATTTTCTCTGGTGGTGGCCAGGCCTCAGTGGATGACATAATGTAGTATTTTGGAAATGACATGTCTCAGGTCATCCTGCTTACTTGCCTTAACTCAAAGGCAAAAGGAACTTCTCACCCTGGGCCATCACTTGCCTCTCAGTCCCTGGGCCTTAGTACCCTAAACTTTGAGAAGAATTTTGGAATCATGGAGTCTTTTTGCCAGAAAAATATGCTAGCCTCATTTTTCTACCCCTTGTTTTAGAGCATGATTCCACTTGACTATTTAGACTTACATTCATCTGTTAGTAAAGATTCTTTGGGAAAGGGATTCAACAACCATCTCTGGTTAACCCAATAAAAGTAGACAACAAAAAGAAATAAACAGCCTCCAAATTGATAAGGAAGAAACACAATTTTCACTATTTGCAGATGATATGATTCTCTATATAGAAAACACTAAGAACTCCACCATAATCTACTAGAACTGGTAAATGAATTCAGTAAGGGCGCAGGATACGAAATCAATGTGCAGAAATCTATTGCATTTCTATACACTGATGAAGCAGCACAAAGATAAATTAACAAAACAGTCCCATGTACAATAGTAAGATACCTAAGAATAAACCTAACCAAAGAGATGAAAGACTTGTACTCTGAAAACTATAACACACTGATGAGAAAATTGAAGAAGACACAAAGAAGTGGAAAGGCATTCCATAATCATGGATTGGAAGAGCAAACATTGTTAAAATGTCTATACTACCCAAAGCAATCCACACATTTAAAGCAATCCTTATCAAAATACCAATAGCATTTTTCATAGAACTAAAACAAACCATCCTGAACTTTGTATGGAACCACAAAAGACACCAAATAGCCAAAGCAATCTTGAAAAAGAAAAGCAAAACTGGAGGTATCACAATTCTAGACTTCAAGTTATATTACAAAGCTGAAGAGATCAAAACAGTATGGTTTTAGCACAAAAAATAGACACATAGATCAATAGAACAGAATAGAAAACCCAGAAATGAACCCAGGTGGTCATTTGCTCAGGGTCACACATAAATTATGTGACAGGGCCTAGAACAATATGGTCAATTAATCTTAAAGTAGGAAAGAATATCCGAACCTGTCAAATGCTTTAATGAATACTGAAGTGTGACATCCATTGCCTTAGGAATGTAATTCCTGCTACCTTTCCCAAGGAGGAGAGACTGTCTCTTCAACAAATGGTGTTGGGAAACCTGGACAGCAATATGCAAAAGAATGAAACTAGACCACATTCTTACACCATACACAAAAATAAATTCAAAATGTGTTAAACCAAAATGTGAGACCTGAAACCATAAAAATCCTAGAAGAAAGCACAGACATTGGCTGTAGCAACATTTTTCTAAATATGTCTCCTGAAGCAAGGGAAATAAAAGCAAAGATAAACTCTTGGAATTACATAAAAATAAAAAAGTTTCTGCACATTGAAGGAAACAATCAACAAAACTAAAAGGCAAACTATGGAATGGGAGAAGATATTTGCAAATGACATATCCAATAAAGGATTAGTGTCCTAAACATTTAAAGAATTTATACAACTTAACACTCAAAAACAAATAATCCAATTAAAAAATGTGCAGGAGAAATGAACAGACACTTCTCCAAAGAACACATCCAGATGGCCAACATACACATGAAAAGATGGTCAACATCACTCATTATCAGGGAAATGCCAACCTCCACACTTTGGATACCTTCCTTGCTTATGTCTCAATTCCTCCTTCTCTCATTTAGTGTCATTTCCTTTTGAAGATCATAGAAAGTTAGAACTAGGGCGCCTGGGTGGCTCAGTTGGTTAAGCGACTGCCTTCGGCTCAGGTCATGATCCCGGAGTCCCGGGACCGAGTCCCACATCAGGGTCCCTGCTCGGCGGGGAGTCTGCTTCTCCCTCTAACCCTACCCCCTCTTGCGCTCTCTCTCTCACTCTCTCTCTCTCTCTCAAATAAATAAAATCTTAAAAAAAAAAAAGAAAGTTAGAACTAGAAGGAGGTGTTAGTACTATATTGGAGGCTTTGCAATAAAGTACAACACAGATGTAGTATTATTATTGTTATGTTGTCCAGCATCCACATTCAAATAATGAGCTAACTGAGGTTCTTTGGGATAAAGTAACTTACCAAAAATTACACAGCTTATAAGTGATAGCTCCAGGTCTCAAACCCAGAATTTCTGAGCCAGTTCATTACTTTGTTCTTTACACTGTCCTTACTAACTTTTTTCCTGTCCCAGCTGACTTGGTGAAGAGCATGTCACTGCCTCCTAGATATTTATATTGAAATGCTGTTATAATGCCTCTGTTGACCTCTTCCTCGGTGTAAATCAAGGGATTAAAAAATATATATATTTTTTATCCCAGAGACTTATTTCCAACTCTTCAATTTTTCCAGTTCTCTGAGGAGGAGCTGTGTTCTTATTAGCAGAAAGATGCACATTGGGTTGGCCTAAGAATAACTTGGGTTGTTTTTCTCTTCCTAAGGAGAATACAGTGGTGGAGAGAAAAGTTGTCATTTTTTTCCCAGTAACCAGGATTCCACCATATTAAAACTCCTATTTGATTTATGTAGGCAAAATAAACCATGTCTGGGATGTAATAATTATAACTACCATTTACTGAGTACATAAAATGTATGAGGAATTATGCTAGGTGCTTTATGAATATTCTTATTTAATTCTTACATTAACACTGAGAGAAAGTTATTATTAGAACTATTTCATAAATTAAGAAACCAAGGCTTGGAGAGATTAAGCAACACATCCACATTTACATAGCTATTAAGTAGTAGACACAACATTTGAACTTGGGTCTCTTTGATCCAATGCCTAAACTATTTCCACTATGGTAGGCCACTTCTGTGGAAGTAGCCTTCTTCCTGTGTGATGTGGTTTGAAAGGTATCAGAAAGTATACCCTACTCATCATCTTAAAAGGTTTCTCTTACCATGGTGTTACAGTACATAGGAATTCACAGTTAGACTCATTATTTGTGGGTGAAAATTACAGTTGGTATAGGAGTTAGGAATCCTGGTCTTTAGTACCAACCTTACCACTTAGTTACTATGTGAACTTAGGCAAATTCCTTGTTTAGTTTATGTGGTGTCTCAATTTCCCCACCTGTACAAGGGAAAAGATTATTACTGAGGCTTCTTCATTCTCTGAAATCTTGCAATTCTCTGAAGATGATGAGCCAATTCTTCCAGGCTGTCTATTCCTGATAACAGTTGACAGATTGGAAATATGAAGAATTTCTTACTAGGTAGTAGATAATCCAGATATCAGTTGTCATGATGAGCCCATCTCCAAGATGATCCTTCCCCACCCCTACTTTAACTTGTCTAAATGGAACCAGGATCAATCTTTTGTCTCATCCTCATTGCCTCATATTATTCTGAATAGAATACAGATTGGCAATGAGAGCTGGGAATTCATCTGAATTTAGAGGTAATTTGCCTCAATGGCCCACATCAAAAGGGGCCAAGGATCTGCCCATTTAACAAGTACCCTCAAGTGCTCAGATGCCCCAAGAAGTTTGAGACTCACAGTGCTAGCAAAATACAAGTTTTTTTACTTTTATTAAGGAGTAATTATAAAGATAACATGAAGCTCTGTTAACTATTGTATTTACGTATTTATGTATGTACGTATTTGTTATACTCTATCTTGTAAAAAAACATTTACTGACACATCTGTCCTAGGTTTTTAAAAAGCGAAAAATGAACTATTGGGACATCAACAATATAAAAAGCTTTTGCACAGCAAAGGAAACAGTCAAAAAAACTAAAAGGCAACCTATGGAATGGGAGAAGATATTGTGACTGTCTTATCAGATAAAGGGGTAGTATCCAAAATCTATAAAGGACTTATCAAACTCAACACCCAAAAAAACAAACAAAAAAATCCAGTCAAGAAATGGGCAGAAGACATGAACAGACATTTCTCCAAAGAAGACATACTGATACATGAAAAAATGCTCAACATCACTCATCATCAGGGAATTACAAATCAAAACCACAATTAGATACCACATCACACCAGTCAGAATGGCTAAAATTAACAAGACAGGAAACAACAAATGTTGGTGAGAATATGGAGAAAGGGGAACCCTCTTGTTGGTGGGAATGCAAACTGGTGTGACACTGTGGAAAACAGTTTGGAGGTTCCTCAAAAAGTTAAAAATAGAGCTACTCTATGATCCAGCAATTCCACCACCAGGTATTTATCCAAACGATACAAACATAATGATTTGAAGGGGCACGTGCACCCCTATGTTTATAGTAGCAATGTCCACAATAGCCAAATATGGAAAGAGCCCAGATGTCCAACAACAGATGAACAGATAAAGAAGATGAATGGATAAAGTGTGTGTGTGTGTGTATATATATATATATATATATATATATATATATATATATATATATACACACACACACACACATATATAATGAAATCTTACTCAGCCATCAAAAAGAATGAAATCTTGCCATTTGCAATAATGTGGATGGAACTAGAGGGTATTATGCTAAGCAAAATAAGTCAGTCAGAGAGACAAATACCATATGATTTCACTCATAATGTGGAATTTAAGAAACAAAATAGATGAACATAGGGAAAGGGAAGGAAAAATAAAATAAGATGAAAATTGAGAGGGATGCAAACCATAACATATGCTGAACTCTAGGAAACAAACTGAGGGTTGCTGGAGGGGAAGTGGGTGGGGAGAAGGAATAACTGTGTGATGGGCATTAATAGGGAACTTGATGTAATGAGCATTGAGTGTTATATGCAACTGATGAATCACTAAATTCTACCTCTGAAACTAATAAAAATAATAAAATAAATGACATACTCATTGTCCATGAGAAATATAAGATCTAGTGTGTAAGCCAAACAAACCAATAATGACAAGACATGGGGATTAGTGCTATAACAGAAATATGTAAAAAGGCTAGAGGGGCCCTGACCAGCATAGGTAGGATTAAGGAAGCCTCAATGGAAGAGATGGTGCCTAAGATAAATTTTATATGGTGAATAGGAGTTAGCAAGAGAAGGGGAAGAAGGTGTTCCAGGCAGATGGTTCAGCTGTAAGGTTCTAGAAAAATGTTATTTAGTCTGATCAAATAATATATAGTACTGTTCCTAGTGCATTAAAACAACTGATAGCTGTTATTGCTGCTGTATCATTTTATGCTTCTATGAGATCTGCTAGTCAAAGAGGTCATCCAGGAGACCCTTAGACTTGAGAAATTCAGCAAGTTCAGGCATAAAGCTTAGTAGAGAACAGAAGGTATTCCCCATCCTATGCCATTATCAAAACCTCCAGTTTAATCAACCCAAGGATGACCATAAAATCTCATATCTTAAAGGTCATCTGATTTCTGTAAGTAGATTTTGTTTCCTGCAATGTTACTGAATTTGTGTATCAGTTCTAGTAATTTTTCAGTGGAGTTTTTTGGGTTTTCTATGTAGAGTATTATGTCATCTGCAAATAGTGAAAGTTATACTTCTTCCTTGCTGATTTGGATGTCTTTTATTTCTTTTTGTTTGATTGCTGTGGCTAGGACTTCCAGTTCTATGTTAATAACAGTGGTGAGAATGGATACCCCCGTTTTATTCCTGACTGTAGAGGAAAATCTCTGTCTTTCCCCATTGAGGATGATATTAGCTGTTTTTTTAATAAATTTATTTTACTATGTTGAGGTCTGTTACCCCCTAAACCTACTTTGTTGAGGGTTTTTATGATGAATGAATGTTGTATTTTGTCAAATGCTTTTTCTGCATTTATTGGCAACAAAACTAAAAGGCAACCTACTGAATGGCAAAAGATATTTACAAATGACATATCTGAAAAAGGATTAGTATCCAAAATATAAAAAGAACTTACAGAATTCAACAGCCCAAAAATGAATAATCTATTTTTAAAATTTAATTTAATATAAAAAATATTTAAATTTAATTTAACACATACTGTATTATTATATTCAGAGGTAGAATTTAGTGATTCATTAGTTGTATACAATCTAATTTAAAAATGAATAGACATTTTTCCAAAGAAGACATCCAGATGGCCAATGAACACATGAAAAGTTGCTCAACATCACTCATCATCAGGGAAGCACAAATCAAAAGTACAATGATATATCACCTCACACTGGTCAGAATGGCTAAAATCAGCAACACAAGAAACAACAGGTGTTGGTGAGGATGCAGAGAAAAAGGAACACTTGTACACTGTTGCTGGGAATGCATACTGGTGCAGCCACTTTGGAAAACAGTATTGAGTTTCCTCAAAAAGTTAAAAACTAAACTACCCTATGACCCAGCAATTGCACTACTAGGTATTTACACAAAGAATACAAAAATACTAATTCAAAGGGATACATGTACCCCAATGTTTATAACAACATTATCTATGTATAATGGCCAAATTTTAGAAATAGCCCAAATGTCCATCCACTGATGAATAGATAAAGATGTGATATATCTATTATTATTAATGTTTTTAATAATAATATATTCAGCCATAAAAAATGAAATCTTGCCACTTGCAATGACATGGGTGGAGCTAAAGAGTATTATGCTAAGTAAAATAAGTCAGTCTGAGAAAGACAAATACCATATGACTTCACTTATATGTAAATTTAAGAAACAAAACAAATGAGTAAAAAAAAAAATTAAAAGGCAAACCATGAAATGGACTCTTAACTATAGAGAACAAACTGATGGTTACCAGGAGGAGGTAGGTGGGGGGATGGGTTATATAGGTGAAGGGGATCAAGGAGTGCACTGGTTGTGATGAGCACCGGGTGTTGTATGGAAGTGTTGAATCACTATATTGTACACCTGAAACTAATGTTACACTGCAGGTTAACTAACTGGAATTTAAATAGAAACGTTAAAAAAAGTCATCTGAGCAACATCTCAGTGGAGTTACCCTCATTCCCAAAGTTCTATGTATTTCTGTTGCCTTTATGATTTATTCTCATAAACTTTGGTCTTCCTGTTTTTTGTTTTTGTTTTTGTTCTTTAAGGCTGACATGACATGGGCTGGATGGCCTTTACAGAACACCTATTCCAACTTTCATATTTTATAGATAAAAAGAGAGAAAAAAATTGATCTCTTGTTGACTGATTTCAAGTTTCTGACCATCTCTGAACCAAAGAACTTTCCTGTTTTTCTGTGGTAGTTTATTCAAGTTAGATCCTACCATTTGTTTGGAGACCCAAACAACTGGGAGTAATGTCAGAGGTTATACAATCCAGCAGATTAAATCAAAACCAGCTAAGCAGATAGTTGTATGCCTTATTCTTTAAGATCCTCAAAATTGGTACTTTTTTACTACTTTTGATAGGCTATTGTGATGTTTCCTTTTCCTTATGATCTTGCCTAATAGAGTACATGACATATTGTAGATGTCCAATAAATATTTGTTTTTTAAAGATTTTTTATTTTTAAATGATATCTATACCCAACGTGGGGCTCGAACTTACAACCCTGAGATCAAGAGTTGCAAGCTCCACTGACTGAACCTGCCAGGGACCCCAAAAATACTTGTCAAATACATTTTTGGACAGAGTTCTTATCTCCTTTTATAAATTTGCAATTTTAGCATAATTTATCATTACGATAATATAAGAACTATTTGAAATTGGCAACATAGGGAAAAAAAATTACCTACAGTTCCAGTACTCTCCCATTAACATTGCTTGGATTTTGACTTAGGTTTTTGAGACATATTGGTATGTGTAGATTTAAGAAATGAAACAAAACAAAATAAAACTTTGTGTATACCTGTCTTATTTTCTCATTTGCCAATATCTCATAGCATTGTTTTCTGTCTCATGTGCTCTTCATAACCACCATTTTTATGGTTGCATCATACTATTAATTTTGGGGGGAGACAATACCATGGCATTTATATATCCTATGTGTTATTGCATCTTCATCTTCCAATCTCGTAAACAAGCACCAACAAACACTAGGCCACCAGGATTTTTTTGACTGTAACAACCTCCCCATTTCAAACTTTTTCTGACTATATTCATGTTGTAGAATATTAGTGGAACCTATGCTTTCTTCCTCCTTATCTTTAAGGATTCACATGCATGAACACAGCAACTTCTTACTGTTGGTCTACAATGACTAGCATACATATTAGATACCTGTCCTCATAGTTTAAGTGAAAAAAATTAAGACATACTTAGGTAAATGCTAATATGAAGAAAATTCCTGAATATGGTTGTATTTACATTATGAGCAATCAGAATAAGCACATCTTAGGGGTGGTGTGTGTGTGTGTGTGTGTGTGTGTGTGTGTGTGTGTTGGGGACTATATAAGGAATGGAAGACTGAGAAGAAAACCAAATTGCAGTTCACTTCCAGGCAGGGCAAGATAAAAAAAAAAAGTAGCTCTTTACTGGTCACTTTGGGAATACTTCCTGGAAATGTTACCACTGTCCACCATCATATATTATTTTTGGCCTCAGACATGTGAACATGTGGTTCTCTGTGGCATTGGGATGTGTGTGAGGATGAGCTTTTCTCATATTAGATATGGTTTTGAAATATGATAAGGTAATTGAAAGGGGCCAAAGTTATTTCCAGGAGTGTTCTGAGAGACATGGTGTCATGGAACTACGTGACTTTGATGAGATAGCACCTAAGATGTCTGAGTCAGTGTGGGGCCATCAGAAGTTCCAGATGATGACACAGGCATAAAAATCAGAGAGAAGCTGTAGACATGATTGAAGAAGTAGGAAGGTCTGATTGGCAGGAAAAGATTAAAGGAGCTATGTTTTTCCAGACACATTTGATAAGACACAGAATAGATCATGTAGTCTTCTACAAATATCTGGAATGCATTAACCCTAATGTAAGGGAAAATATTTCTGGGGTTGGGAATGCTAAGAAAGCTAAGATTCATAGATGGAGATAAAGGAAGATATTTAAAAACTGGGTTTCTTTGAGGATGTCCAAAAGTAGTATTAAAAATATTGACAACCTATATAGCAAAGACAATGATCAGTCAGAATGGACACCGGCCCATGACACTGGAGCAAGGTCCTAGAAGCCCGTTCCTATGTCAGGCAGTACTTGATGGTGAGAAGAGCCAAAGGAGGTATTAAGGAAGTCAGGGCAGAGGGGAGTAGATTTGAGAGATATGAGGTGGCTATTTACAAACTAACATTAAGGTATTTTAACATTTTAGTAATTGATATGGACATACAACAGTTGTTCTAAACTGAGGATGATTTTATTCCCCAGGGAATATTTGGCAATTTCTAGAGACATTTTTTTACTGTTGTGACTGGGGAAGTGCTACTGGTATTTAGTGACTAGAGGTCAGTGATGCTGCTAAACAACCTACAATGCACAGAACAACCCTCCCCTCCCCCCACCACACACACAATAAAGAATTATCTAACTCAAAATGTCAATATCGTCAAAGTTGAGAAACCCTGGTCATACAGATAAAGACCAGTTGAATATCAGATCCATCACTGAGGAAGCTATGTTCATATGAGAGCTTCACATTGGAAATTACTGATACTTATCTCTCTCCTCAACTCCTTTAGCACCATTGTCGCTCCAGGATGCTCAATTAGAAAATTACCATCTTCTTTAGTCCCCCTTTTCTCTCCCTCCCCACATTCAGTACTTCTTCAGGCCCACTGATTTTAATTTCCTGGCTGTCTCTAATCCAGATTCTCCTCTCCATCTCACTTCTACTACCTTAATTTAGGCCTTTATATACACCTCTTTTTCTACTCAGTATCTCATTCCAGGACTATTTCAATAATGTCTAAATGAGTTTTCCAGACGTTCCCACTTCCACTCCATTCTTTGTACTGTCTATGTTACCATTGTAGCCCTGTGCCTAGTGCACACTGCCATACTCAGTAGGTACCAAGTAAATATTTATTAAATTAATTAATAAACAAGTGGGATCTGCTATATCCTTACTCTAAAATTTCCAATGGTTCCTAGATGCCTACAGAATAAATGCTAAATCCCATCACCTGGCATGTGGGATAATTCAAAATGCTATACCAAATTCTTTTACCAGTTTAATTTCCATGTATCTCAATCCCAGACCAATTTCACTCCACTACCATAACTTACACTCTAAAAGAATGAATGTCTCTCATTTACCTCAAATGCCATATCCTTTCCCATTTATATGTTTCTCAAACATGCTATTGTAAAATGCTGCTGGTCTCTAGTCATCTTTGCAGCTTCTCTCAATTGTTCTCAATGAGGGTGGGAGTGAGGGGACTCATTCAAAGACTTTTCAAAATAAAAATTCCCAGACCCCACTACATATCTACTGAATCAAATCTGGAAGAGGCAGGCAGGCAGATGTCTATTTTACCATAATAAAATTAAAAAAAATCAACTGGCTTTACATATATGGATCTATTTTTTTTACTTTTATTTTTTATTGTTATGTTAATCCCCATACATTACATCATTAGTTTTAGATGTAGTGTTCCATGATTCATTGTTTGTGCATAACACCCAGTGCTCCATACAGAATGTGCCCTCCTCAATACCCATCACCAGGCTAACCCATCCTCCCACCCCCCTCCCCTCTAGAACCCTCAGTTTGTTTTTCAGAGTCCATCGTCTCTCATGGTTCGTCTACCCCTCTGATTTCCCCCCCTTCATTCTTCCCCTCCTGCTATCTTCTTCTTCTTCTGCTTCTTTTTTTTTCTTAACATATATTGCATTATTTGTTTCAGAGGTACAGATCTGAGATTCAACAGTCTTGCACAATTCACAGCGCTTACCAGAGTACATACCCTCCCCAATGTCTATCACCCAGTCACCCCATCCCTCCCACCCCACCCCCCACTCCAGCAACCCTCAGTTTGTTTCCTGAGATTAAGAATTCCTCATATCAGTGAGGTCATATGGTACATGTCTTTCTCTGTTTGACTTATTTCGCTCAACATAATACCCTCCAGTTCCATCCACGTCGTTGCAAATGGCAAGATCTCATTCCTTTTGATGGCTGCATAATATTCCGTTGTATATATATACCACATCTTCTTTATCCATTCATCTGTCGATGGACATCTTGGCTCTTTCCACAGTTTGGCTATTGTGGAGATTGCTGCTATAAACATTGGGGTGCATGTACCCTTTTGGATCCCTACATTTGTATCTTTGGGGTAAATACCCAGTAGTGCAATTGCTGGATCATATGGTAGCTCTATTTTCAACTTTTTGAGGAACCTCCATACTGTTTTCCAGAGTGGCTGCACCAGCTTGCATTCCCACCAGCAGTGTAAGAAGGTTCCCCTTTCTCTGCATCCTTGCCAACATTTTTTATTTCTGTCTTGTTAATTTTAGCCATTCTGACTGCTCTAAGGTGGTATCTAATTGTGGTTTTGATTTGTATTTTCCTGATGACAAGTAATGTGGAGCATTTTTTCATGTGTCTGTTGGCCATTTGTATGTCTTCTTTGCAGAAATGTCTATTCATATCTTCTGCCCATTTCTTGATTGGATTGTTTGTTTTTTTGGGTGTTGAGTTTGAAAAGTTCTTTATAGATTATGGATACTAGCCCTTTATCTGATATATCATTTGCAAATATCTTCTCCCAATCTGTAAGTTGCCTTTTAGTTATGTCGACTATTTCCTTTGCTGTGCAGAAGCTTTTTATCTTGATGAAGTCTCAATAGTTCATATTGGTTTTGTATCCTTTGCCTTTGGAGATGTGTCTAGCAAGAAGTTGTTGTGGCCGAGGTTGAAGAGGTTGCTGCCTCTGTTTTCCTCTAGGATTTTGATGGATTCCTGTCTCCCATTGAGGTCTTTCATCCATTTTGAGTTTATTTTTGTTATGGTGAAAGAAAATGATCCAGTTGCATTCTACATGTGGCTGTCCAATTTTCCCAGCACCATTTATTGAAGAGACTGTCTTTTTTCCATTGGATATTCTTTCCTGCTTTGTCAAAGATTAGTTGACCATAGACTTGAGAGTCCATTTCTGAGTTCCCTATTCTGTTCCATTGATCTATGTGTCTGTTTTTGTGCTAGTACTATACTGTCTCGATGATTACAGATTTGTAATATAGTTTGAAGTCTGGCATTGTGATGCCCTCAGCTTCGGTTTTCTTTTTCAACATTCCTCTAGCTATTGGAAGTCTTTTCTGGATCCATACAAGTTTTAGGATTATTTGTTCCAGCTCTGTGAAAAATGCCAATGGTATTTTGGTAGGGATTGCTTTGAACATGTAGATTGCTCTGGATAGCATAGACATTTTCACAATGTTTATTCTTCCAGTCCATGAGCATGGAATGTTTTTCCATATCTTTTTGTCTTCCTCCATTTCTTTCATAAGCATTCTGTAGTTTTTAGAGTACAGATCCTTTGTGTATTTGGTTAGGTTTATTCCTAAGTATCTTATGGTTTTTGGTGCAATTGTAAATAGGATCGATTCCTTAATTTCTCTTTCTTCTGTCACATTGTTAGTGTATAGAAATGCAACTGATTTTTGTGCATTGATGTTATATTCTGCCATGCTGCTGAATTCTTGTATGAGTTCTAGCAACTTTGGTGTGTTGTCTTTTGGGGTTCCACATAAAGTATCATGTCATCTACTAAGAGTGAGAGTTTGACTTCTTCTTTGCCAATTTGAATGCCTTTTATTTCTTTTATGTTGTCTGATTGCTGAGGCTAAGACTTTTGTTACTATGTTGAACAGCAGTAGTAAGAGTGGGCATCCCTGTCGTGTTCCTGACCTTAGGGGAAAAACTCTCAGTTTTTCTCCATTGAGAATGATATTCACTGTGGGCTTTTCATAGATGGTTTTTATGATATTGAGGTATGTTCCTTCTATCCTTACACTGTGGAACGTTTTAATCAAGAAATGATGCTGTATTTTGTCAAATGCTTTTTCTGCATCAATCAAGAGGATCATATGGTTCTTGTCCTTTCTTTTATTAATGTAATGTATCATGCTGATTGATTTAGTTTGGCCAAGTATTTAACTTTGTTGGTATAAAGTTGTTCATGATGTTTTCTTATTTAAAAAGTCTTAAGAAAGGCTGGCAACAACTCCTGGAAGGTGTGTAACCCAGTGGTACTCCAGCCATAGGGTAGGAAGGCATAGCTGATCGCCCCCAGAGCAAAGCCAGTACCAGGCACAGAAGGGGATTAATTCACAGTCAAGACTGAGTGTAGCTCCCAACCCCTCATAACCAGAGACCCAATTTGGGAATTTGAGAGTTGTCTTGAGAGGCCCCTTCCCCTGTCTCCCAGACAAGGGGGCTGAGACATAACCCTACCCGTCAGTCCCGTCTGACCAGAAGGGTTGATGAAAACTCCTGGACACCATGTGGCCCAGTGGTGCTCAAACCTAGAGAAGGCAGGTAGAGCCAATAGTTTGTAAAACAAAGGAAGTGGACCTGTTTGGCCAGGGAACTTGGTATATGGGATTGTTTGAGTTAAAACCACATTTAAGAAAGAAAACAAAAGAACAAAGGAAAAAAGAGACAAGGAAGAAACAAAATCTTAACTATAGAGAACAAACAGATGGTTACCAGAGAGGAGGTTGGTGGGAGGGGGATAGATGAAGTAGGTGAAGGGGATTAAGAGTACACTTCTCTTGATGAACACTGAGTAATATATGGAATTGTTGAATCACTGTGTTGTACATGGGGAAACTAATATAACACTATATATTAACTACACTGGAATTAAAAAACACACAAGATGCTTTTCTAATATGAGAGCTGCTTCTCCCACTGTGCCCAGGGAGGGAACCTAATTCATAGCCCACTCATTGTTGAATATGCTCTTTAGCCTGACTGACTAGGGAATCTAACCAGAGCACATAGGAAACTGCATAGCCCATTAAACAGTGTTCTGTACAGTATCATTTAAACAGACAGCACAAACCATAGTTTCCCTGTCTGCATAGCAAAATTGGTGGCCTCATATGACAAGGGAGTTGAGTGCACACTTAGGCCAGATTCATATCCCCAAACAATAAACTCTGCAGGCCCTGGGTCCCATCCTGCTGCCCTGTCATTTCAGGGAAGCTAATTCAGAGCATTACTGCTACGGAATATAGTACCCAACCATCTAGTATGCATGAACAGAGTATCCCAGAAACCATGAAGTCCATCCTACAGCTTCAGTTGGGTAGAAAATCAACTGAGCAGTCCTTTCAACTGTTCTCAGCCAGGGTTACACACCCATTCCTGGGCTCAGGGCCCAAAGAGTTGCCTTGACCCACAATAAACCATGATAGCAGGTCTCATCTGCTCAAAGACATTATCAGCATACACACAGAGCAACCGAAACTAATTTGACTGGTGAAAAATGTTCTCTTGAAATGTAAACATGTAAATTTGGAAGAGGAGTCTGATAACTCAAATGCATACATACCAATGTTAGGAACCAAGAATCACACACACACACACACATGCACACACGCTCAAGGAAACACACACACACACGCACCACACACAGGTAAGTATAACATAACTAAAGGGAACTAATAAAGCTCTGTTGACTGATTCTAAAGAAATGGAGATCTGTGAACTGTCAAATATTTCAGAATAATCTTCTTAAAGAAGTTTAGTGAATCACAAAAAAACACAGAAAGACAACTAAATGAAATTAGGAAACAATGCATAAACAAAACGGGAAGTTTGAAGAGAAAATAGCAGCCATCAAAAGAACCTTCCCAGAAATCCTAGAATTAAAAAATACAGTAACTGAACTGAATAATTCAAAAGAGTTTCTTTTTTTAAAGATTTTATTTATTTATTCGAGAGAGAGAGAGATCATGAGCAAGGGGGAGGGCAGAGGGAGAAGCAGTCTCCCAGCTGAGCAGAGATCCCAAAGCAGGACTCAATCCCAGGACTCTGGGATCATGACCTGAGCTGAAGGCAGCCGCTTCACCAACTGAGCCACCCAGGCGTCCCTGCCTAAAACTAATATAACACTATGTTAACTACACTGGAATTAAAATTCTAAAAATAAAATAATAAAATAAAATAAAACAAAATAAAAGGAAGGAAAAGTTCTAACTAGAGCAATCAGGGAAGAAAAAAATAAAATTTGTGAAAATTATAAAAGAAGTAAAATTGCTTCTATTTGCAGAGGACATGCAGAGGACATGATTTTATATAGAGAAATCCTAAAGACTCAAGCAAAAAAAATTAGATCTAATCAATAAATTTGGTAAAGTTACAGGATACAAAATTAACCTTCAAAAATCAGTGGTATTTCTTTTTTTAAAGTAGGTTCCATGCCTAGCGTGGAGCCCTATGTGGGGCTTAAACTCATAACCCAAGATCAAGACCTGAGCTGAGATCAAGAGTTGGACCCTTAATCTACTGAGCTACCCAGGCACCCTTCAAATCAGTGGTATTTCTATATACCAATACAAATTTTCTGTAAAAGAAATAAAGAAAATCATCTAATTTACAATAGCATCAAAAACAATAAAATAGTTGTAATAAATTTAACTAAGGAAGTGAAAGATTTCTGTTTTTAAAACTATAAGATATTAATGAAAGAAATCAAAGACATAAATAAATGGAAAGGTATCTGATGTTCATAAATTGGAGGAATTAATATTATTAAAATGTCATTACTACCAAAAGCTATCTATAGATTAAGAGCAGTCCCTAACAAGATTCAAATTGTAATTTTGCAGAATCAGAAAAACAAACACTCCTCAAATTTATATGGAACCACAAGAGACCCAGAAAAGCCAAGAAATACCAAGAAAGTAGAACAAAGTAAGAGGTATTACAGTTTTTTATTTCAAATATACTATAAACTTATAGTCATCAAAACTGTATAGTACTTTCATAAAAACTGACAAATAGATCAATGAATCAGATTTGAGAGATCAGAAATAAACCAAAGCATATACCATCAACCATTATTTGGCAAGAGAGTCAAGAATACTCAATGGAGAAGAGATAGTCTCTTCAATAAATGGTACTGGGATAGTTGGATATTCATATGTAAAAGAATGAAACTGGATCCATATCTTATGTCACTCATAAATGTTAACTCAAAATGGATTAAAGGCTTAAATGTAAAACCTGAATTTGTGAAACTCCCTAGAAGAAAACTTAGGAATAAATCTTCTTGACATAGGCTTTTGCAATGATTCTTTTTAATATGATACTTAAAGCAAAAGAAACATAATAAAAAACAGGGGGACACATTAAACTAAAAAGCCTGTACAGCGGAAGAAACCAACAACAAAGTGAAAAGACAACCTATGGAATGAGAAAAAAATATTTGCAAACCATGTATCTGATAAGGGGTTAATACCCAGAAGATATAAAGCCCTCATACAACTCAATAGCAAAAACCAAAAAACCTGATTTAAAAAAGGCAAAAGGGCTGAGTAGACATTTCTCCAAAGAAGATATACCAACAGGTACACAAAAAATATGCTCAATGTCACTTGTCATTAGGGAAATGCAAATTAAAACCACAATGAGATGTTGCCTCACACCTGTTAGAATGCCCATTATCAAAAAGATAAGATGTAACTAATGCTGACATGGATGAGACAAGAAAACCCTTGTATACTGTTGCTATTGTAAATTGGTAAAGGCACTATATAAAACAGTGTAAAGAATTTGAAAAAAAAATGAAAATAGAATTACCATATGATTAAAACAGTTCACTTCTGGGAATATATCCAAAAGAAACAAAAATACTAAAAAAGATATCTTTGCCCCCATGTTCTTAGCAGAACTATTTACAATAGTCAAGACATGGAAATACCTAAGTGTTAATTAGCGGATAAATGGATAAAGAAGTTGTGGTATATATAGACAATGGAATATTATTCAGCCATAAAAAATGAGGACATCCTACCATTTGCAACAATACAGGTATACCTTGAAAGCATTATACTAAGTGAAATAAATCAAACAGAGAAAGACAAATACTGTATGATTTCACTTAGATGTGGAATATAAAAAAACCCACAAAGTTATAGAAAAAGAGAACAGATTTGTGGTTAACAGAGGCACCGGTTGGGGGGAGGGGGAGATTGGAGGGAGGTGGTCAAAAGTTACAAACATCCAGGTATAAGATAACTAAGTACTAGGGATGTAATATACAACATGACTATAGCTAACACTGCTGTATGATATATAGAAAAGATATTAAGAGAGTAAATCTTTTGTTCTCAAAATTAAAAAAAAAAAAAAACCTTTTCAATAGTTCTAGAAATTCTTACTCAGTCCAGTGGCATGGTCCAAAAGTTATTCAAGTGATGCCATCACAGCATTCTTGCCATAGTTGACTATAAATGCTTTCTGAGAAGAATCAAATGCTTTCAGAGAAGAATAACTGTGAATCATAAATGACTTAAAATAGCCATGATTACAGATCTGATGAGAGTTCCTTTGATAAAGAATTTAGTTATTTCTGTGAAAATGTATTTCTAAGAAGGTGTCAATAAATTTCTGTGAACTTCAAACAATTCCTGGAGCATCTATATTTGTAACATATCCATTCACGTATAAGCTAAGAAGGTTTATCATCACTTATTTTACAATGCTTCCCATGTAATTTAACAAATAAACAAACATAACAAACAAATAACATAACAAATAAATCTTTTGAGAATTTCCAGGGACCTTCTGGGAAATCTCAAAATTAGTTTGAACTCAAAACTACTCCATCTATGCAAACAATGAATCATGGAACAGTACATCAAAAACTAATGAAGTACTGTATGGTGACTAACACAACATAATAATAAAAAAGTACTCCATCTAGAATTTTATTTGGGAAAGTTGTCAAAAATGTCAAAAGCTTTGGACACTGGCTAAATAGGATCACAGATCACTGTGAAACAATAATTAGCTATCTATTTAACCAAAGTGACAAAAGATTTCAAAAGCAAATACAGAAAGTTACATAGCTGTTAAAAATCCTAGCTCTTGGGGCACCAGGGTGGCTCAATCAGTTAAGTGTTTGCCTTTGGCTCATGTCTTGATCCCAGGTTCTGTGATGGAGCCCCACATAGGGCTCCCTGCTCAGCAGTGAGTCTGTTTCTCCATCTCCTTCTCCCTCTCCCCCTCCACCTATTTGTTCTCTCTTTCTCTCTCTCTCAAATAAATGAATAAATAAATAAATAAATAAAATCTTAAAAAAATAAAAATCTTAGCTCTTAATATGAGAAATTCAGCTTTCTTAAGTAATCAAAGACCTGATAAAGACAACATGAAGCACAGGAAATTATTTTGATAAGACACAAAATCTTGGTTTCCCAGGCAGATTAATTAAAAGGTAAAGAAAACCTTTATATGATTTCTTTTTTAAAGAGACGATCAATACTCTAAGAAAACTTTGTCATTTTTAATAGAAAACCAAATTATAGTTTTGCACCAGTGTTCTTTGGATATTGACTCATTTTTTAAAAACTTATAAATTTAGGGGCACCTGGGTGGCTCGGTCATTGAGCATCTGCCTTCGGCTCGGGTCATGATCTCAGGGTCCTGGGATCGAGCCCCACATCAGGCTCCCTGCAGGGCAGGAGGCCTGCTTCTCCTTCTCCCACTCCCCTTGCTTGTGTTCCCTCTCTCGCTGTGTCTCTCTCTGTCAAATAAATAAAATCTTTTTAAAAAAACTTATAAATTTATTGGACTGAGTAAGAATTTCTAGAACTATTGAAGAAGCTGATAGATTCATAAAATTGTTAATTCAAGAGTAACCAGAACCAGAATTGAATTAATTACATGGAACTGAATGAACAGATGAGGATGATTATAGATTTTTGGTGACTGAAACATTGCTGGTTCTTTAATTTTTGTTTTCCAGATCTAAGGAAAACTTTTTCTCTTTTCTCTTAAGCTATCTATAACTTACAGCAATTTGATAAAGTATACTTTTGTGAATGAGAAAAAACTTTTTTTCTTTTAAATTGTATTTATACGAGAAGATGAATGTTAGCTGAATCTATTTTGGTATTCACTTCACAGTGTATGTAAATCAAACCATCATGCTGCATGCCTTAAATTTATATAGTAATATGTAAATTATTTTCCAACAAAACTGGAAGCAAAGAAAGATATCAAATAAACAGCCTAACTCCATGCCTCAAGGAACTAGAAAAAGAAGAATAAACGAAGCCCCAAATTAGCAGATGGAAGGAAACAATAAATTAAAGCAGAAATAAATGAAATAGAAAACAGGAAAACAATAGAAAAGATTTTTAAAAATTGAGTATTGACTCTTTATAAAGATAAACAAAATTGGAAAAACTTTATAGCTAGACTAACAAAGGAACAAAGAGAACCCAAATTGACAAAATTATAAATTAAAAAGGAGATATTAGAACTGACACCACAGATCGTAAGAGGCTAATATGAATAACTATACTTCAACAGATTGGAGTACTTAGAAGAAATAGAAAAATTCTTAGAAACATACAATCTTCTAAGACTGAATTAGGAAGAGAGAATCTAAATAGGGCAATTCCTAGTAATATTGAATTAATAAGCAAAAGACTCCCAAAGAAGAAAAGCCCAGACCGATAACCAGCAAAGAAATTGAGTCAGTAATCAAAAGCTTCCTAACAAATAAAAGGCCAAGACCAGATGGCTTCACTGGTGAATTTTACAAAACATTTAAAGAAGAATTAATGCCATTTTTTCTCAAACTCTTCCAATAAATCAAAGAGAAAGATGTACTTTCAAACTCATTTTATAAGGCCAGCATTATCCTGATACCAAAGTCAGGAAAAGGCAGTATAAGAAAACTATAGGCCAATATTCCTGATGAATATAGATGCAAAAATTCTCAATAAAATACTAGCAAACTTAATTCAGCAGCACATTAAAAGGATCATTTGCCATGATAAAATGGGATTTATCTCTGGGATGCAAGAATGGTTCAACATACAAATCAATAAATGTGTTCTGTAACATTAATAAAATGAAAGAAAAAAATCACATGTTCATCTCAATAGACACAGAAAAAGCATTTGACAAAATTCAATAATCATTTATGATGAAAATTCTCAACAAATTAAGTGTAGAAGGAATGTACTTCAACATAATAAAGGCCATTATGAGAAATCCACAAGGACATCATACTCAATTATGAGAGGTTGAAAGCTTTTCCTCTAAAATCAGGATAAAGACAAGTGTGCACATTCTCACTGCTACTATTCAACATAGTACTGAAATTCCCAGTCAGAGCAACCAGGAAAGAAAAAGAAATAAAAGACATCAGAATTGAAAAAGAAGTAAAACTGCCTCTGTTTCTAGATGATATGATTTTATGTATAGAAAATCCTAAAGACTCCACCCAAAAACTTATAACTAATCAATGAATTCAATAAGGTTGCAGGATAAAAAAAAATAATAATAACATAGAGGGCTCCTGCATGGCTCAGTCAGTTAAGCCTCTGCCTTCAGCTCAGGCCATGATCTCAGGATCTTAGGATCAAGCTCTGCATCTGGCTCCCTGCTTAGCAGGGAGTCTGCTTCTCCCTCTCCCTCTACCCGCCCCCGCTCATGCTTTTTCTCGTTCACTCTTGCTCTCTCTCAAATAAATAAATAAAACATTTATTTAAAAAATTAACATAGAGATAGATAGGGGGCTATGTGATCAGGCTCACAGAAATCCCAAAAATGTGGAGGTGTGGGGAAACCAGAGATAAGGGGACAAATCAGACCACCCTGCCCTAGGAATTTGGAGTGGGTCTTGTGGGGTCGGTGTCTTTATGACAATCACCTGTGACCAACAAAGAATAACCAGCCCCTAAAAAGGAAGTAAGCCATTGAAGGTGTTATTAATAGAGGTGTTAAAAGAATCTAAGTTCCTTGGTTATCTTTCTATAAAAGACCAACCCTAAAGGCCCTCATTGGCAACACTGTTGGGAACCCTCTCACTCCTGAGAGCTTTTTCTGTATCTTCACTTAACAAACTTCTATTGCTTTACTCACACACACACAAATTAACATAAAAATGAATATTCTATTCTAATGAATAGAATGAATATTCTATTTTTCTGATAGAAAAATAGAATATTCTCTATTCTAACAATGAATTATTTGAAAAAAATAAAGAAAACAATCCCAATTATAATGACATCAAATACAATGAAATATTTAAGAATAAATTTAATCCAGAAGGTGAAAAACCTCTACATGGAAAACTACAAGACATTGATGAGAGAAATCAAACAAGACAAAAATAGAAAGGAGTCCCACGTTCATAGATTGGAAGAATGAATATTGTTAAAATGTCCATTCTACCAAAAGCCATCTACATATTCAATTTAATGCAATCCCTATTAAGATTCCAATTCCCTTTTTAAAGAAGTACAAAAAAAAAATCCCAAAATTTATATGGAAAAACAAAACATCCCACATAGTCAAGGTAACCCTGATGAGGAACAAAACATGATGTATCACACTTCCTGATTTCAAGCTATATTATTAAGCTATAATAAAACAGTGTGGTACTGCCATAAAAACAGACACTTAAACCAATGGAACAGAATTTAGAGCCTATCAACAAATCCATGTATATATGACCAACTAATATTTGACAAGGTAGCCATGAACACTCAATGAAAAAAAAAACAGTTTCTTTAATAAATAGTATTGGGAAAATTGTATGTAAAAGAATAAAACTATACTCCATATCTTACAGCACTGACAAAATGAATTAAAGACTTAAATGTAAGAAGAGAAGCCATAAAATTTATAGAGGAAAACATAAGGGAAAATGTCTCTAACATGAGTCTTGTAATGATTTTTGAGTTTATTACACCCAAAACATAGGCAACAAGATAAAAACATAAGCAAAGAAACAATAAACAAAAGAAAAAGAAAACTTATGAAATGGAAAAAAAATTCAAACCATATATCCGATAAGGGGTTAATATCCAAAATATATACTAAAGTCATGCAACTCAATAGCAAAAAAACCCAAATAACCCAATTAAAAAATGGGCAAAAGATAGGAATGGACTATTCTCTAAAGAAGATATACACAATGACCAACAGGTCCAAGAAACAGCACTCAACATCACTCATCATCAGGGAAAAGCAAATCAAAACTACAATGAGATACCACCTCACACTGTTAGAATGCCTATCATTAAGAAAACAAGAGAAAACAGTTGCTAGTGAGAATGTGGGGAAAGAACCCTAGTGCACTGTTGGCAGTATTGTAAATTGGTACAGTCACTATGGAAAACAACATGGAGTTTCCTCAAAAAGTTAGAAATAGAACTATCATATGATACAGAAATTCCACTTCTTGGAATATATTTAAAGAAAACAAAAACACCATGTCAAAGTGATGTCTGCACCCCAATGTTTATAACACCATTATTTGTAATAACTACATCATGGAAACATCCTAAATGCCCATCCATGGATGAGTAGACAGGAAGTGATGAGATAAGCACATGCGCATGTGCGCGCACACACACACATCACAACGGAATGTCATTTAGCCATAAAAAAATAGGGAAATCCTGCTATTTGAAACAACATGGCTGGGCCTTGAGGGCAAGAATGGCATGTACCATATGATCTCATTTATATGTGGAATCTTAAAAAAACTCATATAATAAGAGATCAGATTTGTGGTTACCAGAGGTGAGGGTTAGGGGAAGGGGGGATTGGATGAATATAGTCATAAGGTATAAATTCCATTTATAAAGTAAATAAGTACTGGGGATGTTATGTACAAAATGATGACTATAGTTAATATTCCTCTATGGTTTGTGTGTGTGTATAGCTATAGATGATAGATAGATGATAGATGATAGATGATAGTTAGATGATAGATGATAGATAGATAGATAGATAGATGATAGATAGACAGATGATAGATAGATGACATATACAGATATAGATTTTTTGTATCCATTTATCCATTGATGGACCATTTGTAATTTCTTAGGTTCACTTATATTTCTCTGCTTTTGTATGTTATTTCTTCTGCCTAATGAAATCCTAACACTACAAAATTGAATATTACCTCTTCCATGAAGTCCTTCTCAACCTAAATCAGTGAGGCATTCTCTCCTCTGAGATTCCATAGCACTTTATTGTTAACTCTTCTATAGGACTTACACATTGTATTTATAAGTGGTTTTCCCAGGTTTTACCACCCTATGGATCATATAGGGTCACATAACACGTGTTTCACTGCTTTTGCCCTTACCTGCTCATAGAGGACCTCAAATCCCTGCAAAATATGTTTCTCTCACACATATCCCACAAGTACTTCTATGTATCCTCTAGGTGTCTTTCAAACAAGTCTCCTGCCAGGTCCCAAGGAAGTTCTGTCATCCACTTCAGTTCAGTATCTGTTGTCACTTTCTGGGGAACCACAGTCCAGCATTTAGTAGACTCCACTGGTCTGCTTACACCTAAGTCACCCACTGTGTTTTTGCTCTCTTGGCCACCAATCTCAATGTGGATTCTGACTGAGTGGTGGTTAGCAGAAAAATAAGAAACTTCCAATTTTTGAGAGGATTGTTTTGTTGTTATTGTTGTTGTTTGGGGGGAAAAACAAACACTTTGCATTTTGGGGAGGAAAAGGAACTTTTGTGCATTGTTGGTGGGAATGCAGTGTAGTGCAGCCACTGTGGAAAACAGTGTGGAGGCTCCTCAAAAAATTAAAAATAAAATCACCCTATGATCCAATAATTCCACTACTGGATATTCCCCCTCCAAAAACCCCACTAATTCAAAAAGACATATGCACCCCTATGTTTATTGCAACATTATTGACAATAGTCAAGATATGGAAGCAACCTAAGTGTCCATCAATAGATGAATGGATAAAGAAGACGTGATGTATATATACAGGCACACAATAGAATATTACTTAGCCATAAAAAGAAAATGTTGCCATTTGCAACAACATGAATGAATCTAGAGTGTTATAATGTTAAATGAAATAAGTCAGAGAAAGATGAATACTGTAAGATTTAACTCATATGTGGAATTTAAGAAAGAAAGAAAATTAACCAAAAAAAAAAAGAAAAAAGAAAAAAGAGACAGACAAAAAAACAGCCTCTTAAAATACAGAGGACAGGGGCACCTGGTGGTTAAGCCTCTGACTCTTGGTTTTGGCTCAGGTGATGAACTCAGGAACATAATACCAAGCCCCCCGTCGGGCTCTGTGCTCAGCACGGAGTCTGCTTAAGACTCTATCTCCCTCTACCCCTCCCCCCGTGCTCTCTCTCTCTTTAAAATAAATAAATGAATCTTTAAAAAAATAGAGAAAAAACTGGTGGTTACCAGAGGGAAGTTGGGTGCTTGGGGGATGGGTAAAATAGATAAAGGTGATTAAGAGTACATCATCTTTATGAGCACTGAGTAATGTATAGAATTTTAGAATCATTATATGGTACACCTGAAACTAATATAACACTGTACATTAATTATACATGAATTTTAAAAAGAATAAATAAAACCACAAGAAAGATTTTTTATTTTTAAATAATTATACATTTATAAGAAGGGACAGGGAGGCCCCATGTACCCTTTGCTCAGTTCCCCCAATGGTAATATTTTATATAACTACAGAATATAAAAACCAGGAAATTGACACTTGCACAATGTGTGTATATAGTTCTATGCCATTTTATCACATGAGTAGACTCATGTAGTCACCATTGCAATTGTGATACAAAACTGTTCCATCATCACAAAAATTTATCTGATATTACCTCTTTATAATCACACCTACTTTCCTCTAACACACCATCCCTACACCCCAGAAATCACTACTTTATTTTATATCTTTATAATTTTTGCATTTTGAAAATGCTATATAAATGGAATCACACAGTTTGTGACCTTCCAATACAGTAGTCCCCCCTTATCCATGGGGGATATATTCCAAGACTCCCAGTGGATCCCTGAAACTAGATAGTACCAAACCCTATATATCCTATGTTTTTTCCAATAATATATACCTATGATAAGTTTAATTTATAAATTAGGCACAGTGAGAGATTAACAATAATTACTAACAAAATAAAACAATTGTAACAATATACTATAATAAAGGTTATGTGAATGTGGTCTTTCTCTCAAAGTATCTTATTCCACTGTACTCACTATTCTTCTTGTGATGATGTGAAATGATAAAATGCCTACATGATGGGATGAAATGAGGTGAATAATATAGGCATTTTGACTTGGTGTTAGGCTACTATTGATCTGATGATGTCAGAAAGTTCATCTTCTTTTGGATCTTGGTTGGCCACGGTTAACTGAAACTGTGGAAAGTGAAACCATGGATAATGGTATTTGTTTTTTATTCCACTCAGATAAAGCACTTAAGATCTATTTAAATTGTGTGTATCTATAGTTCACTGCTTGTGTTACTGAGTAGAATTCCATGGTATGTATGCACCACATTTTGTTTAACTATCTCATGTTGTAGGACATTTTGACTGTCTTATGGGTTGCTTTGTGTCCTCCAAAAGGTATGCTAAAGCTCTAATTCCCAGTACCTGAGGATGTGACTTTATTTGGAAATACCTTACAAAGGTAAAGATAGCTGAAATGAGATCATTAGCATGTGCCATAATCCAATATGACTGGTGTTCTTAATCAAAAGAGAAATTTAGCCCCACATCGGGCTCCCCGGTCCGCGGGAAGCCTGCTTCTCCCCCTCCCACTCTCCCTGTTTGTGTTCCCTCTCTCGCTGTGTCTCTCTCTGTCAAATAAACAAAATCTTAAAAAAAAAAGAGAGAAATTTAGACACATAGACACATGCACAGATGGAAGACTATGTGACAAGACACAAGGAGAATGCCACGTGGAGTCAGAGGATTTGAGTGATGCATCTGTAAGCCAAGAAATACCAAAGATTGCTAACAGATCACCAGATTCTATGAAGACCATGGAACAGATTCTCCCTCAGAGTCCCTGGGGGGAAAAAATCTTGCTGATTTTGGAGTTACAGCTTCCAGACAATAAGTTTCTGTTATTTTGAGCCACCCAGTTTGTGACAATTTGTTATGTCAGCCCTAGAAAATGAATACAGGTTGTTTCTAGTTTAGGTCTATTATTAATATTTATATACAGGTTTTTGTGTGGACATGTTTTTTACTTGGAGGGATAAATGAAAAGAATTCAGGCAAGGTGACTTACTCCAAGATACTATATCACTTTTCACTGATAAAATAATTTTGAATATATTATCCTTCTCCAGACAGAAACTTCCCTAAGTCTCCTTTGCCCCTAGAGTAGAAGAACTCACCTTCCTCTGGTCAGATATAATAATCATCTCTGAAGACATGTAACTCAGCCCCTGTGGTGATGGCAAGACTTCATACAATTATGCCAAGGTAATTTAGCTCCTTAGTACTTCAACTTCTTCATTCCAGAACAACATCTGAACATTTGCCTCTACATAGCTAACAAAGACCGATTGTAAACAAACATGGTGCTCAATAATTGTAACTCAGATACATAAAATTTTGTGAGTTCATACTGATGCTCAAAAAATAAAAAAAATTAAAATATAAAAAGGAACTAAAAAATACTTATTGTGAATCTTGACTTAAACTTCACATATGATACAAACAATAATTAAAATGGGACATATATTTAAATACAAGATTATAATATTTCAGAATAAAACATAAAAGAAAACCTTTGTACTCAGAAGTCTGGGTTTGAATTCTGGTTCTGCTCCTTGCCAGCTGAGTGACCTACTGTCAATTACTTCACCTCTTCCAATAACTGTTGGATCTTTTTTTTCCACCTTTCAAATGGACTGGTTAATACATTTCTTATAAAGTCTTAAGGATTAAACAAGGTAACAAATTTAAAAAGTACCTTCTACAGGGGTTGGCATATAGTGAACACTCAATAAATGTTGCATACCTTCCCCTATATTTTGTGCTGAAATCTGCCTTCCTATGATTTCCATTAATTGGACCAATTTCTATCACTGAGGGCTGGTCTTGACCAGGACAATCCATCTTGCATGTAATAAAGTTTACTGTGCATCTAAAAGTGCTGCCACATGGGGCAACCTAAAGGATGCCCATGGAATGAGGTGGGTGGTTTTGTTGGGTCTTTAAAAGTTCAAGCCTATAAAACACTCAGGTAGTGAATATTGGGAAGTAGGGAGGAGGAAGACCATAGGCACCTTGTGGGACCTGCTTAGAACATGAGTCCTGTGGGCTACAAGGATGTCCTTCATAACAGGAACAAACATGGCTTGTTGACTCAGTTGCAGTTTGGATTAAGGACCTTCTCCATACAATAAATCTTACTTCCCATTATCAATGTAATGAAGTCATCCTAATCTTCAGGCTGAGCCAAAGCAGGGTTGCCATGGAGACAAACTGTTGGCTAGAACACTCTGGACAAGAGCAGAAGTCTGGGGTCTATTATGCTTGTACAGGCACAGTTTATGCACTGGACTTGATTTTAAGAATTCTTGATGGGGTTTAGAGTGGGGCATACTATCAGGCATCCCTGGGATGTGTGGTAATCAGAGACTAGGAGCCTCATGTATATCTCTCATCACTTAGGAGCCATAACTGGGACATTTGAAATATTTTAATCCAAGCCTTCTTTCTGTTTTACTCAGTGACTTTGATCTAAATCCTTTTACATATACTGAAAATGCTACACGTTTTTTTTTTAAAGATTTTATTTTATTTATTTGACAGAGAGAGAGAGAGACAGCTAGAGAGGGAACACAAGCAGGGGGAGTGGGAGAGGGAGAAGCAGGCTCCTGGCCGAGCAGGGAGCCCAATGCGGGGCTCGAACCCAGGACCCTGGGATCATGACCTGAGCCGAAGGCAGACGCTTAACGACTGAGCCACCCAGGCGCCCCGAAAATGCTACATGTTCTAAGTCAGTGGGATACTGAATACTGAATATTGTTCAAAATGGAAGATCTTATTGAAGAAGGGCTCTAGACAATAGTATTCCCTGATTTTTCTCACATGATGAGCCCTGAGTTTTACGGATCTTTTTCCTGTTTTAGCCACATTCCTTATCATTAGCTAAGACTTTTAGAGCTCTGGCCACTTTCAATTGTACTAAATAATATGTCTGAGGCTCTTAGTGAACTGAATGGTACATTTGTATGTCAAAATTTCTTCAGGAGATAACAATTTATTGATTTTTAGATAGAAATGGAAGTTTAGAGAGCATTGAGCTCAGTGGTGTCCTTCAGAATCACCGAGAAGCTTATAAAAAATTTAGCTCTCAGAGCTATAACTTAGGCCTAATAAATCAGAACCGATATGACTGATATTTAGGCATGTATATTTTTAACATGCTCCTCCAGTAATTCTGATATACCATGAAATCTGAGAACCATTGATTTAATCCACCCTTTTTTTCCTGTCATTTTATATAAAGGATAACTGAGGCCTAGAAAGGGCATGTGACTTGCTCAATTTCACAAATATAACTAAAGGAATGTTCAGAAGGAGAATGGTGGATATAATTGTAATTTTTAGAAAGTTATTTCTGTCTAAAAATTAATTTTCAACATGCAAAAATTATACTTGACTTATACTAGCCAGTTCAAAGCTGTCAGACTTCTGGGACTCTGAGCCCAAAACCACTTCAGCACTAAAGGATAGGGGGCTTGGACTGAGGAGGCCCAAAGGCCCTTGAGCTTTTCTCCAGGTAAGCCCTGAAGCCACAGCCCAGTTAATGGGTATGGAAGTTAATTGAGCTAAAAATAAAACACAAATTGTGTTTGAGGTGCTTTCTTCCCCCTTTTATTTACACAGTATTTATTAAAGGATGTGTTTCTTAAAGGATGAGATTAAATCTGCGTGGGATTAGATGAAAATGGACAAGAATTTTGTATTTTTCCTGTAGCTCTCCAGCTGCCTCTGCAGAAGACATCTCCCAGGGCTTGGGCCCTGAGCTCATGTTCTTTTGAAATTTCGAGTGGGTTCAGATATTTTTGAGATGGGTCCTTTCATCCATGTCAGAAGAACAGTTTGGTTCTTTGGTTCCTCTCCAAGTTAAGGACAGATTCTATGAGGCCATTTTAATTTGTTCATTATGAAACTTCAATTAGTGGTTAGGAAAGATATTTTTCAGTCAATCAGTAGCCAGACATACACACAAGCCCTATAGTTAAGATAAAATTTCTGATAGTGTTGAACCTCAAACTCCAGTCATTTATTAGTGACTATGGTTTGTTAACAAAGAGGGTATTAGTGGATGAACTTCTGGGAATCTGGAGACTAGGAGAGGGAAAGGAACACGAAGAGAAAAAGGCACCAGGCAGCTAAGAGTGAAAGCAGGGGAGTCGACAAACAAAGATGATTCCTGGAACTTCAAGAGTGATTCAATTACAGACAAAGAGGCTACTCTCATTTTACAAACTGACATTTATTTTAAAATTTAAAAAAGCCATCAAGGTAAAATATGGCCTTAAAAAAAAGGAAAGGGGGCGCCTGGGTGGCTCAGATGGTTAAGCATCTGCCTTCGGCTCGGGTCATGATCTCAGGGTCCTGGGATCGAGCCCCACGTCTGGCTCCTGGCTCAGCGGGGAGCCTGCTTCTCCCTTTGCCTCTCCCCCTGCTCATGCTCTCTCTCTCTGTCTCGAATGAATAAATAAAATCTTAAAAAAAAAAAAAAGGAGAGAGTGTTCTGATTTGTCTTATTGCAGTTGACACCAAATATGTCCATTTGTCATAGTCTGGTTCTTATTTTCTTGAGGAGCTCCCTAGTCCTTACTGAATCTGGGTAGTGCTGAAGATGGAATCAGGAAGTATCTTGATTGCATATTAAAGTGAGGAAGAGCTGGGGAGGTGATGCTGACACACAACCTCTTAATTCCTCCAAAGAAGGAAAAAGGATTACTCACCAGGTGTTTTCAAGAAACTTGGTAATAATAATAATAATAATAATAATAATAATAATAATAATAATAATAATAATAAATCTCCAAACATTATAGTTTGGTAAAAATCATTGCTTGCTGCTGTCTCTGAAATAAGCAAGACTGGACCCTGAATTTTTTGGAAAGAGTACCTGCTGTGAAGAAGAAAGTCAAGGTCAAGTCTGAGCTCTCCCATGGACCCATGATAGAATATGTGGTTTCTGGCAATTTGCATGACCATTTCACGGTCTTCCACATCTCACATTTTTCTTCCTGTTTGGAACGCTTACCGCCTTTCTCTCATCCCATCTAAACCGTCCACAAGGCCCAATGAAAACACTGCTTTTTCAAAGGAATATTTGCCTTGAGTCCTTCCAGGGCTTCTTCCCTCACCTCTCCTCTCACTGTGTACAACTCATTTGGTACTTTTCATCAGTATGTTTATGTCTTGCTTCCCCAACTATACTATAAGTTTCTTGAGTGTAGAAAGAGCATTCTACTCAATGAATCTATTTAATAGATATAAAATCTCTTTATAAATTGTTGATCATGGCAATTATAGTATGTCAGTTATTTTAAAAGGCAACTATGAAATAGTAAAATGATTTGGATTAAGATAGATTTGGGTGCTGGTTTTGTCCACTTCACTTTAATAAGTGAAGGTATATCACAGCTAATGTTGTCTGGTTTTGGGAAAATTATCAAATCACTTCAAACTTAGTTTGCTCATTTGCAAAATGGGGATAAGAATAAGTATCATCCTAAACACACTGCTATGGGGATAAAATGAAATTAATAGGTGTAGATACTTTGTACATTTGTACATTTTCATGAGTTGTATAATTGCAACCAATTATTAAGTAGGTGTTATACATATATTGTTACCAAATATGAATCTTCCTTTTTTAAGTTTAATTTTATCATGTTATGTTAGTCACCATCATTAGTTTTTGATGTAGTGTTCCATGATTCATTGTTTGCATATAACACCCAGTGCTCCATGCAATGCATGCCTTCCTTAATACTTATCACTGGGCTAACCCATCCCCCCAAACCTCCTCCCCTCTAAAACCCTCAGTTTGTTTCTCAGAGTCCATAGTCTCTCATGGTTTGTCTCCCCCTCCAATTCCCCCTCCCTTTCATTTTTCCCTTCTTTCTCCTAGTGTCTGCCATGCTATTCCTTATGTTCCACAAATAAGTGAAACCATATGATAAATGACTTTCTCTGCTTGACTTATTTCACTTAGTATAATCTCCTCCAGTCCCATCCATGTTGATGCATAAGCTGGGTAGTCATCCTTTCTGATGGCTGAATAATATTCCATTGTATACAAATATGAATCTTCTTAAGCATAACTCACACACAATAGGCCACAGAACATGTTTCTTGGTGACCATGATGATAATAATGATGATTAAAGACACTATTTATTCCTTCTCAGACCAAGGAAGGAAACAACCATGATGGGAAGCCTCCAAAATGGCCCACTGGCTTCTTTGTGGAAAATAATCACTTGTCTTATCCTGTTCCCCCCCTCCCCCCAGCAAAGTATCAGAGTGTAAGGGCCTTTTAGAGAATATCCAGTTGACCTTCATGTCACATGTCAAGGCTACACAGCAGGTCAGATGTAGTACCAGGAATGATGTGGATTCTCATACAGATATAGACACAAAATGACAGATTTCTCTTAACAGGTCTTTGATTTTTTTTTTTTTTAAGTAGTCTTCCCAATGTAGGGCTCAAACTAATGACTGTGAGATCTAGACCTCAGTCAATATAGTCAGATGCTCACCCGACTGAGTCACTCAGGTGACCCAGGTCTGTGAATTTTTTTTTTTTAAATTCCACTTTAACATTCCAGCTTAAATGCTAAGGCTCAGCAGAGATGAAGCCAAAGCTTACATAGCCAGGAAGAAAAAGAGCCAGGACATGAGTTCTGTCTGCCTCTTAAGCTCCAGTAGAAATCCTACTTTCAAATCATGACCTGTTCTGATATTTCTGCTTTCTTCCTGCCCATCATCCACAAGAAAGTCAGGCTGAAATCTTTCCCTCCTGGTCCCAACTTCAAGCTATGGTGTGAGGATTTCTGAGGTAAGGTTGGAATAAAGTATAGATTAGTCCATACACAGGCACTGTAGTCCAGACAGGGAGCATGACACAAGCAAAAGTAACAAGTTTTAGGCCTAGCAGCTTCTTTTCCTCCACATGTGTGCTTTGTTGGGAAAATCACTTGACTGTTCTGTGTATAATTGTGCAAAAGATTTAATATTGCAAGTTCCTAAGCCTTGAGTTCTTTACCTATAAAATGGGGGTAATAATAGTACCTATCCTATGAGGTGGTTGTAGGGATATAATAAATTTAAAAAAAAAAAAATATATATATAAGGGGCACCTGGGTGGCTCTGTGGGTTGGACATCCGACTCGGTTTCAGCTCACATCATGATCTCATGGGTCCTGGGATTAAGCCCTGAGTCAGGCTCCATGCTCAGCAGGGAGTCTGCTTGGGATTCTCTCCCTCTGCCCCTTCCCCCACTTAATGCTCTTTTTCTCTCAAATAAATAAATAAATCTTTTAAAAATATATGTAAAATATTTAGAATAGTAGTTAACACATAATAAACATTCGCAAATTTTAACTATTTGTATTGTTACTATACAAGCTAGACAAGCATAAGAATAATTTTAAAATATAAATAAATTACTCTGGATAAGTAGAGGTTGTCAGACAGGATTTTTTTTTTTTAAAGCAAACCCAAATGTATGCTATCTATAAGAAACTCTCTCTTAAATATAAACAAATATATGTTGAAATAAAAAAAATTCTAAAAATGATGCATCTTGCAAACACTAATCAAAAATACTATTGTAGGGGCACCTGGGTAGCTCAGTCAGTTAAGTGTCTACCTTCGGCTTGGGTCAAGATCTCAGGGTCCTGGGATTAAGCCCCACATGGGGCTCTCCACTCAGTAGAGAGTCAGTTTCTCCCTCTCACTCTCCCTCTCTTTCTCTCTCTCAAATAAATAAATTATTTTTAAAAATACTATTACAGTTTATAGAAGAAAATAAATGTTCTATAAAGTAATGAAGAGGGGGAATATTTATGATGGACCTTAAAGAAGAGATATGATTTTAGCTAGTCCTTGAAGATAGATGTAAGATTTAGACAGTAAGAGATGGGGCAGGGAGTGAACAACAGGGCTTGTTCTGGGAGTCTTCAATATTATAGATTGACTGGAGCAGTGTTATCATGCAAAAAAGTAGGGAGAGATGCAGCTGGGCAGGTAGGTCACTACTAGATTTTGGAGGACCTCTGAATTGCAGAACAAGTTGTTTGCTTTTTTTTTTTTTATAATGGTAGTGTGTTAAAAGATTTTTAACATGGGAATAATATGACTAGAATGATATTTTAGGATTATTGTTATGATAGCTGTGACCAAAAGTTAGGAGAAGGCTGTTGCAATGATCCAAGGGGGAGGTAAAGAACATCTGAATTAAAGCAAGGTCAATGTGGATGGAGTGAGCGGATTCAAGAGATGATATGATGATGTAAAGGTAGAATCTATAGAATTTGGTAATGGGAAAAAAACTGGGATAAGGTGATAAAAGGATATATGATTCTGTGTTTTTGAGCCTGGGATGCTGATAAGGGTGATAGTATATTAACAAAGATAAAGACAGCTAGAGGAAGAAAAAGTTTAAGAGGAGAATATGTTTCAGTCTTATTCCATTCCATCTTGCTTTAATGAATGCATTCTAGAGGAACCTTGAAGGCTATTCAGTCTAACCCTGCCATATGATGGTTTAAATCTTCTCTGTAATGTTTTCTCCAAGTAGCTGCTCTGCTACTGCTCACACACCTCCAGTTAAAGGAAACTCAGTACTTCTCAGAGCAACCTATTTCCCCTTTGGCAATCTTAATAGCTCTTATTTTTCTTAAACTGAAATCTGTCTCACTATAGCTTCCACATATGGCTTTTGTAACCACAGAGACAAATCAACTCTTGTTCATTCTTCACAAGGAAGCTCTTTAAATATTTGAAGGCAGCCATGATATCTTTAACCCAATAATGTTTTTGAGAGTGGATGGGTCTCTTCCTCCCAGTCCTTGGGGTAGAGTGTACAAGGCCTCAGATCTTAGAAACACCCTCCTCTTCTGGAAAAGTGCACAAACATTTAATTCAACAAATACTTACTGTGCCTTGCCCTGGAGACCTAGAGATGAAGAATCTATCAAGGAGCTCTTTGTCTAATAGGAAAAGCAAACATTAATTGAATAAATTACAATACAGAATGATAACCACAAAGACAAACATAAGTATACTATTCATAAATACATCTATGTTGGGAGGAGGGGACATTAGGTAAGGAAAAGATTTTCAGAGGAAATGAGATATATACTAAAGTTTGAAAAATTAAAGAAAGACTAGGGGTTGGCAAGCAGACAATCATGCTAAAAAAGCACTTTAGAAAGAATACAGTGCTTACTAAGCTTCAGGGAAATACAGTAGTCAAGGATAACTTTAGTATTCCTAGCTAGAGTGGATACATAAATGGAGATGTGATTAACCAAGATGGGGAATACAAGAGTAAGTCTGACAGGTGAGGACTGTAGGTAAATGGTAAACGAGTTCCATTTCAAACATTTAAAGTCTGAAGGGCACACAAAAATAAGGATTACTGTATATGAAAGACACACAGAACATGTGTGTGTCTGCATGTGTGTGTGTTTGAATAATTGCTGTCCAACGCCACATGGTCCCCTTCTATAATGTGTGCTCAAACAACTTCAGGATCTAGAACTTGAAGCCACACTTCCTAAAATGTAATCAGTGGATCATCTTAATCAGAATCGCTAAGTCACTTGTTAAAATAGAGCTCTGGGCACCAACTTCATGAAATATTTTCAGAAACATTGCCTTAAAGGGTAATGTTTATAATCATCTTTGGCAGGATGCTGCCATCCTCAGACATTTTTGATGCCTCATGGTTACCAACAGAATAAAATCAGAGTGCATCAGAATTGGAATAAACCTTTGGGATTAGGGATGCCTGGGTGGCTCAGTCAGTTAAGCGTCTGCCTTCGGCTCAGGTCATGATCTCAGGGTCCTGGGATGGAGCTCCACATCAGGCTCCCTGCTTAGCAGGGACCCTGCTTCTCTCTCTCCCTCTGCCTCTCCCCTGGCTTGTGCTCTCTTGCTCTCTCTCACAAATAAATAAATAAAATCTTTAAAAAAACCTTTGGGATTAGTGTAGTATAATCCTACAAATTTCCATTTTTCTCTCTCTATATATAAATTAAATAAATTCTACTTATATATATACATATAAATACAAAGAAAAAAGTATATATGCTTTACTCCATTTCGTTATCAGAAATACTCCTCGAAAACTGCTTATTTTTTGTGTGTGTTTGCATTAGGCAATTACCATCATTGCCACTAAATTTACAAACACATGCTACCTTGCATTGCACACACATTCTGAAACCAGGCTTTTTTAGCCAAATTTGCACCCCACAATGGGCTGGTTCAAGTCAGAGATGGAATTTTGTGTGTTTGGTTGTTCCAACAATTGAATATTGCAACAGCTGATTAGAGCATCTCCAAAGTATATTTCAACTATGCTGATATGAATTTCAATAAAGAAACCTGAAAAGTCTCAAGTTCAGACACCTAAACTTGCTCATTTTCTCTCCTTATTCAGGCCAAGATTTTAGTGAGTCTAATGCCATTTGAATAATTACCCAATTTCAAAACAATCCACAGAAGAGACATAGCGATCCTAAATATGTATGCAAAAAACAATAGAGTTGCAAAACATGTGAAGAAAAAAATTGATAGAACTGAAAGGAGAAATAGACAAATAAATATTATCATTGGAGACTTCAATATTCCCTTCTTACTAATTGACAAAACAATCAGAGAATCAGCAAAGATATAGAATTCAACAATTTTATCAACTAACAGGTTGATCTAATCAATATTTATAGACACTCCACCTGATAACAACAGAATATACATTATTTAGAAGTGCCCAGAGAATGTATACCAAGGTAGACCATATCCTGGGGCTAAAACAAACCTAAATAAGTTTAAAATAATTTAAATCATATCAATTGTATTCTCTGATCACAATGGAATAAAACTAAAAGTCAGTAAGAGAAAGATAACAGGAAAATCTCCAAACATTTGGCTACTAGGCAACACACTACTAAATAATGCATGGGTCAAAAAGGAAGTCTTAAGGGAATTTATATAATACACTGAACTGAATGAAAATTAAAATACTGTAGATTAAAACTTACAGGACACACCCAAAGCAGCGCTAGGAAGAAATTTTATTGTGAAGAAGAGGAAAAGTCTCAAATTAATAATCTAAGCTCCCACCTCAATAATCTAGTAACAAGAGAAAAGTATAAACCCCAAATAAATAGAAGGTAGAAAATAATGAAGATAAGAGTAAAGTTCATAAAACTGTAAGCAGAAGGGGTGCCTGGGTGGCTCAGTTGGTTAAGCAATATTCTTGATTTTGGCTCAGGTCTTGATGTCAGTGTTGTGAGATCAAGCCCCAGGTCAGGCTCTGTGCTGGGCGTGGAGCCTGCTTAAGATTCTCTCTCTCCCTCTCCTTCTGCCTCTCCTCTCTCTCTCTCTAAAAAAACAAAACAAAACAAAAATGGTCAATAAAATTGTAAGCAGAAAAACAATGAAAAAAACAAATGAAACAAAGAGCTAGCTCTTTAAAAGTGTGAGTAAAAATGACAAATCCCTGCAAGACAAATGAAAACAAAAGGGAAGACACAAATTACCAATATCAGAAATTTAAAATAATATATAACTACAGATCCTAGAGACATCAAACAGATAAAGAAATATTACAAACAACTACACACATAAATTTGGGAGCTTTGATGAAAGACTGGTTTAATATTAGAAAAATTAATCAATGTAATTCACCATATTAACAGAACAAGAAGAAAAATCACACATGATTATATTAAATGACACAGAGAAAGCATCTGACAAAATTCAAAACTCATTCATGATAGAAATTCTCAGAAAAGTAGGAAGAGAAGGGAACTTCCTTAGGTTAATATTAAGCATCTACAAAAAATCTATAGCTAACATCTTACTAGTGAAAGACAATGCTTTCCACTTAAGATAGGGGATGAAACAGGGATGTATGCTCTTCCTACTCTTACTCAAAATCGTGCTGGAAATTCTAATCAGTCAATAAAGCATGAAAAGAAAATAATTGGCATGCAGATTGGAAAGGAAGATATAAAACTGACCTTATTTGCAGATGACATGACAGGCTACATAGAAAATTCCCGGGAATCTATAAAAAGAATAATTGAGTTCAACAGCGTCTCAGGATATGAGAACAACATAAAAAATCAATTGCATTCCTATATACTAGCAAAGAGCACATGGACACTGAAATTAAAAATATAATACCATTTATAGTCACTCAAAACTTAAAATACTTAGGTATAAAACCAACAAAACATATTTAAAAGTATAAAAATCTGATGACAAAAGTTGAAGATGATTTAAATGAATGAGGAAACATGTTCATGTCTTAACATAGTAAAGAAGTAAATTCTCACCAAATTAACCTATAGGTTTATCGCAATTCCCATCAAAATTCCAGCAAGGTTTTTATAGATATAAATAATTATCAAATTTATATGGAAAGCTAAAGGAACTGGAAACACTAGAATAATTTAAAGGAAAATAAAGTGAGAGGAATCAGTGTACCCAATTTCAAAACATATATCCAAAGATGTCTTTTCTGGGAAAATATTTATTCATGTCTTCTGCCCATTTCTTAACTGGATTATTTGTTTTTTTGAGTGATTACTCAGCCATCAAAAAGATGCCATTCACAATGACATGGATGGAACTAGAGTATATTATGCTAAGTGAAATAAGTCAGTCAGAGAAAGACAAATACCATATGATTTCACTCATATGTGGAATTTAAGAAACAAAACAGATGAACACAGGGGAAGGGAGAAAAAAAAAGAGGGAGGCAAACCATGAGACTATTAACTAGAGAGAACAAACTGAGGGTTGCTGGAAGGGAGGTAGGTGGGGGATGGGTTAAATGGGTGATGGATATTAAGGAGGGCAATTCTGATGAGCACTGGATGTTGTATGTAAGTGATGAATCACTAAATTCAACTCCTGAAATCAATATAACACTATATGTTAACCAACTAGAATTTAAATAAAAACTTGAAACAAATAGAAAACCCTTACATCCAAATATGATTTATTTCTGAATAAAAATCCAAATATAGAGGCCTTAAAATAAATTTTATTTAGCAAGAAATGTATTCTTGCCAAATAATTACCACTTACACCTTAGATAATATGATTGCAAGAAAATTGAATAAATATTGCTTTAACTTCAAAAATTATATATAGCTACACTAATCAAGACTGTGGTATTGGCAGAAGGATAGATATATCATTGGAACAGAGCAGAGAAGACATAAATATAGCCAATTGATTTTTCACACAGGTACAAAAGCAATTCAATGAAGGAAAGATAACATTTTCAATTCATGATGTTGGAAAATTAGACATTAGTAGCCATAAAAATAAACTTGACCAAAACCTCACACCTTATACAACAACTTCAAAATGGATCACAGACTTAAATGTAAAATGTAAAATTATAAAACTCTTAAAAGATAACATAGAAGGAAATCTTTGAGACTTAGGGCTTGTTGAAGTCGTACACAGGACACAAAAGCATACCCTATAAAAAATTAAGAAATTAGATGTCATCAAAATTAAAAAAATTTTTTTTTGCTGTCTCAAAGACTCCTATTAAGGATTTGAAGTCAAGTTACAGACTAAAAGAAAATATTTGTAATCCACTTATCTGACAAAAGTCTCATATCTAGAATGTATAAACAACTTTCAAAATTCTAGAGTAACAAAACAAACAATCCAAATAGAAGATAGACAAAAGGCACGAACAGACATTTCATCAAAGATGGCAAGTCCATGAAAAGATTTGCAACATCACTAGTCATTACAAAATGCAAATTAAGATTACCATTCGATATCAATACAGACCTATCAGAATGACTAAATTGAAAAAAAAATAGTGACAACACTAAATACTGGTGAGGATGCAAAAGACTAGATGACTCACGTTGCTGGTAATAATTGAAAATGGTAGAACTACAACTATCATATGACACAGCAACTGCACTCTTGCGCATTAATCTTAAAAAATGGAAATTTATGCTCACACAAAAATCTGTACACAAATGTTTATAGCAGCATTATTCAATGGGGTGGGAGGGTACTCAATGGAGGGGGTAGGAACTAGAGGGAAATTGGTGTGTTTATAAAAGGGTAATATGAGGAATCCTTGTGGAAATGTTCTATATCTTTATTATATCACAGTCATTATCTTATTGGTGATGTTTTGCAAGGTGTTATTATTGAGAAAACAGGGTAGAGAGTACAAAGGATTCCTCTGTATTGTTTCTTTTAATTCCATGTCAATCCACAATTATCTCAAAGTAAAACATACGATGGGGGCACCTGGGTGGCTCAGTCGGTTAAAATCATCTGCCTTCAGCTCTTGTCATGATCTCAGGGTCCTGGGATCGAGCCCCACGTCAGGCTTTCTGCTCAGCCGGGAGTCCGTTTCTCCCTGTCACTCTCCCTCTGTGCTCTCAATCTCTCTTTCTCAAATAAATAAATAAAATCTTTAAACAAAAAATAAAACATACAATTACAAAGAAAATATATGAGCATGTTATTTCCATTCTCAAAACCATCTGATGGCTGTCAGTAGCTCTGTATATTACAAAGTCCTTCAATATCCAACTCCTGCTCAAATATCTCTCTAGCTCAACTTCCCACCACTGCCTCCATCTTTCCTTCCCTCCCCTCCTCAACACCATTAAATGTTCAGAACAGCCAACCTACATAGGGTTTCTTTTTCTTAAGATTTTATTTATTTATTTGAGAGAGAGTACAAGTGGGGGGAGGGGCAGAGGGAGAGGGAGAAGCAGACTCCCTGCTGAGCAGGGAGCCTGACAGGAGCTTGATCCCAGGACTCTCCAAAGGCAGAAGCTTAACTGACTGAGCCACCTAGGTGCCCCTAGATAGACAGAGAATGAGCTATATTTTCATCAGTAATTAGGACTTCAGTGATTCTCACTTAGTGCATGGCAATATTTTCCTTACTGTTCAAAATACTGGAAATTCTATCTTCTTTTTTAAATTTTTTTAAATTTTATTTTATTATGTTATGTTAGTCACCATACATTACATCATTAGATTTTTATGTAGTTTTCCATGATTCATTGTTTGCGTATAACACCCAGTGCTCCATTCAGTACGTGCCCTCCTTAATACCCATCAACAGGCCAGCCCATCCCCCAACCCCTCTCCCCTCTAAAACCCTCAGTTTGTTTCTCAGAGTCCATAGTCTCTTGTGGTTTTTCTCTCCCTCAGATGCACCCCCCTTCATTTTTCCCTTCCTAATATCTTCTTTTATTTTTTTAACATATAATGTGTTATTTGTTTCAGTGGTACAGGTCCATGATTCATCAGTCTTACATAATTCACAGCACTCACCATAGCACATACCCTCCCCAGTGTCAATCACCCAGCCACCCCATCCCTCCCACCCCCCCACCACTCCAGCAAACCTCAGTTTGTTTCCTGAAATTAAGAATTCCTCATATCAGTGAGATCATATGATACTCGTCTTTCTCTGATTGACTTATTTTGCTTAGCATAATACCCTCTAGTTCCATCCATGTTGTTGCAAATTGCAAGATTTAGCTTTTTTTGATGGCTGCATATATTCCATTGTGTATATCTATACCACACATTCCTTATCTATTCACCTGTTCATGGACATCTTGGCTCTTTCCATAGTTTGACTATTGTGGACATTGCTGTTATAAATATTGGGGTGCATGTACCCCTTAAGATCACTACATTTGTATCTTTGGGGTAAATACTCAGGAGCGGAATTGCTGGGTCATAGGGTAGCTTTATTTTCAACTTTTTGAGGAACCTCCATACTGTTTTCCAGAGTGACTGCACCACCTTGCATTCCTACCAACAGTGTAGGAGGGTTCCCATTTTTCCATAACCTCGCAAACATCTGTCATTTCCTGACTTGTTAATTTTAGCCATTCTGACTGGTGTGAGGTGGTATCTCATTGAGGTTTTGATTTGGATTTCCCTGATGCCAAGTGATGCTGAACACTTTTTCATGTGTCTGTTGGCCATTTGGATGTCTTCTTTGGAAAAATACCTATTCTTGTCTTCTGCCCATTTCTTGGTTGGATTGTTTGTTCTTTGGGTGTTGAGTTTGATAAGTTCTTTATAGATTTTGGATACTAGCCCTTTATCTGATATGTCATTTGCAAATATCTTCTCCCATTCTATCAGTTGTCTTTTGGTTTTGCTGACTGTTTCCTTTGCTGTGCAAAAGCTTTTTAACTTGATGAAGGCCCCGGTAGTTCATTTTTGCCCTTGCTTCCCTTGTCTTTGGCGAAGTTTCTAGGAAGAAGTTGCTGTGGCTGAGGTCGAAGAGGTTGCTGCCTGTGTTCTCCTCTAGGATTTTGATGGACTCCTGTCTCACATTGAGGTCTTTCAACCATTTGGAGTCTATTTTTGTGTGTGGTGCAAGGAAATGGTCCAGTTTCTTTCTTCTGCCTGTGGCTGTCTGAATTTCCCAACACCATTTGTTGAAGATACTGTCTTTGTTCCACTGGACATTCTTTCCTGCTTTGTTGAAGATTACTTGACCATAGAGTTGAGGGTCCATTTCTGGGCTCTCTATTCTGTTCCATTGATCTATGTGTCTGTTTTTGTGCCAGTACCATACTGTCTTGATAATGACAGCTTTGTAATAGAGCTTGAAGTCTGGAATTGTGATGCCGCCGGCTTTGCTTTTCTTTTTCAACATTCCTCTGGCTATTCGGGGTCATTTCTGGTTCCATACAAATTTTAGGATTATTTGTTCCATTTCTTTGTAAAAAGTGGTTGGTATTTCTGATAGGGATTGCCTTAACTGAGTGGATTGCTCTAGGTAGCATTGAAATCTTCACAATATTTGTTCTTCCAATCCATGAGCATGGAACGTTTTCCCATTTCTTTGTGTCTTCCTCAATTTCTTTCAAGAGTATTTTATAGTTTTCTGAGTACAGATTCTTTGCCTCTTTGGTTAGATTTATTCCTAGGTATCTTATGGTTTTGGGTGCAATTGTAAATGGGATTGACTCCTTAATTTCTCTTTCTTCTGTCTTGTTGTTGGTGTATAGAAATGCCACTGATTTTTGTGCATTGATTTTATATTCTGCCACTTTACTGAATTCCTGTATGAGTTCTAGCAGTTTTGGGGTGGAGTCTTTTGGGTTTTCCACATAAAGTATCATATCATCTGCAAAGAGTGAGAGTTTGATTTCTTTGCTGATTCGGATGCCTTTTATTTATTTATTTTGTTGTTGTTGTCTGATTCCTGTGGCTAGGACTTCTAGTACTATGTTCAACAATAGTGGTGAGAGTGAGCATCCTTGTCGTGTTCCTGCTCTTAAGGGAAAGGCTCTCAGCTTTCCCCATTAAGAATGATATTCACTGTGGGTTTTTCATGGATGGCTTTTATGATATTGAGGTATGTACCCTCTATCCCTATACTTTGAAGACTTTTGATCAAGAAAGGATGCTGAACTTTGTGAAATTCTTATTCTGCATCTATTGAGAGGATCATATGATTCTTGTTCTTTCTTTTGTTAATGTATTGTATCACGTTGATTGATTTGCGGATGTTGAACCAAACTTGCAGCCCAGGGATAAATCCCACTTGGTCGTGGTGAATAATCCTTTTATTGTACTGTTGGATCCTATTGGCTAGGATTTTGCTGAGAATTTTTGCATCCATGTTCATCAGGGATATTGGTCTGTAATTCTCCTTTTTGATGGGGTCTTTGGTTTGGGGATCAAGGTAATGGTGGCCTCATAAAACGAGTTTGGAAGTTTTCCTTCCATTTCAATTTTTTGGAACAGTTTCAGAAGAATGGGTATTAATTCTTCTTTAAATGTTTGGTAGAATTCCCCTGGGAAGTCATCTGGCCCTGGGCTTTTGTTTGTTGGGAGATTTTTGATGACTGCTTCAATTTCCTTAGTGGTTACAGGTCTGTTCAGGTTTTCTATTTCTTCCGTTCAATTTTGGTAGTTGATACATCTCTAGGAATGCATCCATCTCTTCCAGGTTATCTAATTTGCTGGCATAGAGTTGCTCATAATATGTTCTTATAATTGTTTGTATTTCCTTGGTGTTGGTTGTGATCTCTCCTCTTTCATTCATGATTTTGTTGATTTGGGTCCTTTTTCTTTTCTTTTTGATGAGTCTGGCCAGGGGTTTATCAATCTTGTTAATTCTTTCAAAGAACCAGCTCCTAGTTTCGTTGATCTGTTCTACTGTTCTTTTAGTTTCTATTTCATTGATTTCTGCTCTGATCTTTATGATTTCTCTTCTCCTGCTGGGTTTAGGCTTTATTTGCTGTTCTTTCTCCAGCTCCTTTAGATGTCGGGTTAGGTTGTGTACTTGAGACCTTTCTTGTTTCTTGAGAAAGATTTGTATTGCTAGATACTTTCCTCTTAGGACTGCCTTTGCTGCATCCCAAAGATTTTGAATAGTTGTGTTTTCATTTTCATTGGTTTACATGAATTTTTTAATCCTTCTTTAATTTCCTGGTTGACCCATTGATTCTTTAGTAGGATGCTCTTTAGCCTCCATGTATTTGAGTTCTTTCCAACTTTCCTCTTGTGATTGAGTTCTAGTTTCAAAGCATTGTGATCTGAAAATAGACAGGGAATGATCTCAATCTTTTGGTACTGGTTGAAACCTGATTTATGACCTAGGTTGTGATTGATTCTGGAGAATGTTCCATGGGCACTAGAGAAGAATGTGTATTCTGTTGCTTTGGGATGGAACATACTGAATATGTCTGTGAAGTCCATTTGGTCCAGTGTGTCATTTAAAGTCTTTATTTCCTTGTTGATCTTTCGCTTAGATGATCTGTCCATTTCAGTGAGGGAGGTGTTAAAGTCCCCCACTATTATTGTATTGTTGTTGATGTGTTTCTTTGATTTTGTTATTAATTGCCTTATATAATTGGCTGCTCCCATGTTAGGGGCATAGATATTTACAATTGTTAGATCTTCTTTGTTGGATATACCCTTTAAGTAGGATAGGGTAGCTCTATTTTTAACTTTTTGAGGAACCTCCACACTGTTTTCCAAAGTGGCTGTACCAACTTGCATTCCCACCAACAGTGTAAGAGGGTTCCCCTTTCTCCACAGCCTCTCCAACATTTGTTGTTTCTTTCCCTGTCCATTTTTGCCATTCTAACTGGTGTAAGGTCGTATCTCAATGTGGTTTTGATTTGAATTTCCCTAATGGCTAATGATGATGAACAATTTTTCATGTGTCTGTTAACTATTTTATGTCTTCTTTGGAGAAGTGTCTGTTCATGTTTTCTGCCCATTTTTTGACTTGATTATTAGTTTTTGGGGTGTTAAGTTGAGGAGTTTTTTATAGATCTTGGATATCAACCCTTTGTCTGTAGTGTCATTTGCAAAAATCTTCTCCCATTTCATGGGTTGCCTCTTTGTTTTGTTGACTGTGTCCTTTGCTGTACAGAAGCTTTTTTATCTTGGTGAAGTCCCAAAAGTTCATTTTCCATTTTGTTTCCCTTGCCTTTACAGACGTGTCTTAAAAGAAGTTGTGGTGGCCGATGTCGAAGAGGTCACTGCCTGTGTTCTCCTCTAGGATGTTGATGGATTCCTGTTTCACATTGAGGTCTTCCATCCATTTTGAGTTTATCTTTGTGTATGGTGTTAGAGAATGGTCGAGTTTCATTCTCCTGTATATAGCTGTCCAATTTTCCCAGCACCATTTATTGAAGAGACTGTCTTTTTTCCATTGCATATTTTTTCCTGCTTTGTCGAAGATTATTTGACCATAGAGTTGAGGGTCCATATCTGGGCTCTCTATTCTGTCCCTCATTGATGTATGTTTCTGTTTTTGTGCCAGTACCATGCTGTTTTGGTGAGCACGGCTTTATAATAGAGCTTGAAATCAGGCAACTTGATGCCCCCAGCTTTGTTTTTCTTTTTCAACATTTCCTTGGCGATTCAGGTCTTTTTCTGATTCCATACAAATTTTAGGATTGTTTGTTCCAGCACTTGGAAAAATGCCATTGTCATTTTAATCGGGATGGCATTGAAGGTATAGATTGCTCTTAGCAGTGTAGACATTTTAACAATGTTTTTTATTCTGATCCATGAGCATTGTGTTTTCATTTTCATTTGTTTCCATGTACTTTTCTATTTCTTCTTTGATTTCCTGGTTGACCCATTTATTGTTATGTAGCATGTTGTTTTACCTCCATGTAATTGTGGTCTTTCCAGATTTTTTTTTGTGGTTGACTTCTAGCTTCATAGCATTGTGATTAGGAAAGATGAATGGTATGACTTTGATCTTAAATTTGTTGAGGCTTGTTTTGTGATCTATTTTGTGATATATTCTGGAGAATGTTCCAGTGCACTTGAGAAGAATGTGTATTCTGCTGTTTTAGGATGGAATGTTCTGAATGTATCTGTTAAGTAAATCTGGTCCAGTGTGTCATTTAAAGCCATTGTTTTATGGTTCATTTTCTGTTTAGATGACCTGTCCATTGATGTAAGTGGGCTATTAATGTCCCCTACTATTATTGTATCATTATCAATTAGTTCCTTGATTTTTTAATTAACCATTTATATATTTAGGTGCTCCATTTGGGTGCATAAATATTTACAATTGCTATATCTTGTTGGATTTCCCCTTTATTATTATATATGTCCTTCTTTGTCTCTTGTTATAGTCTTTGTTTTAAAGTTAATTTGTCCAAATAAATGGATAAAGAAGATGTGGTACATACATACAATGGAATATTACTCAGCTATCAGAAATATCCACCAATTTCATCAACATGGATGGAACTGGAGGGGATTATGCTAAGTGAAATAAGTCAAGCAGAGAAAGTCAATTATCATATGGTTTCACTCATATGTGGAACATAAGGAATAGCATGGAGGACAATAGGGGGAGGGATGGAAAACTGAAGGGGGAGAAATCAGAGAGGGAGACAAACCATGAGAGACTATGGACTCCAGAAAACAATTTGAGGGTTTCAGAGGGGATGGGGTAGGTGGATGGGGTAGCTGGGTGATGGTTATTAAGGAGGGCACATGTGATAAACACTAGGTGTTATATGTAACTAATGAATCGTTGAACACTATATCAAAAACTAATGATGTACTATACAGTGGCTAACTGAACATAATAAATGAAAGTTAATTTGTCCAAAAAATAAAGTTAATTTGTCCTATATAAATATTACTACTCCAGCTTTCTTTTGACATCCAGTTGCATGATAATATTTCTCCACCCTCTAATTTCAATCTGCATGTGTTAGGTCTATAATATGTCTCTTGTAAGCAGCATATAGACTGGTATTTTTTTTTATACATTATGTTACCCTATGTATTTTGATTGGAGCATTTTGTCCATTTACATTCAAAGTAATTATTGACAGATATGTATTTATTGCCATTTTTTAACCTGTGTTGTGGTTGTTACAGAAGTTTTTCTCTGACCTTTTCTTGTCTTTCTCTCTTTCATGGTTTACTGATTTTCTTTAGTGATATATTTGGATTTCTTTTTCTTTATTCTTTGCACATTTATTAATAGTTTTTGGTATATTGTTACCATTAGGTTTGTGTATAACCTCTTCTGCATATAGAAGTCTACATTAAGTTTATGGTCATTTAAATTTGAACCTATTCTTTACTCCTCTCCTCCCCACATTTTAAGGATATGTTGTCATATTTTACATCCTATTATTTTGTGAATTCCTTGACTGATTTTTACAGAATTACTAATTTTAACTGCTTTTGTGTTTCCTACAATCATACTGTCACTTTTTGTCTCTCATTTCCCCTCAGACTCCCCTTTAATATTTCTTGCACAGCTGGTTTAGTGCTCATGAACTCCTTTAGTTTTGTTTGTCTGGGAAATTCTTTTTCTTTCTTTCTATTCTGAATGGTATCCTTGCTGGATAGAGTATTATTGGCTGCAGATTTTTCTCGTTCAGCACTTTGAATGTATCATGTCACTGTCTTCTGGTTTGGAAAGCTTCTGTGAGAAATCCTCTCCTCATCTTATGCGGTTTTCTTGGTATGTTACTGTCTTCTTTTTTCTTGGTGTTTTTAAAATTATTTTATCACTATATGTTGCCAATTTAATTACAATATTTCTTGGTATGTATCTGCTTCTGTTGATTTTGTTGGGGGTTCTCTGTGCATCCTGGATCCAGATATCTGTTTCTTTCTCCGGATTAGGGAAATTTTTAGCTATTATTATTTATTCAAAAAAAATATTCTTCCCTCTTTTGTTTTTTTTCTTCCTCTGAGACTCCTATAGCACAAATTTTATTACATTTGATGGAGTCACTAAGTTCCCTAAGTCTGTTGTCATTTTCCAGAATTCTTTTTTGCTCTCTTTTGTTCAGCTTGATTACTTTCCATTAATATGTCTTCTAGGTCATTAATTCATTCATCTGCTTCTTCCAGCCTACTGTTCATTCCATCATGCATGCTTTTTATTTCATTTATTGAGCCTTTTATCTCTGCTACATTATTCCTTATCTCTGTGTTAAGGGTCTTTCTCATGTCTTCCACTCTTTCCTCATGTCCAGTGAGTATCCTCATGATTGCTTTCAATACTTCATCAGGCAATATATTAAATCTGTTTTGCTTAGATCTCTGGCTGAGGCCCTGTCCTGTTCTTTCATTTGTGATAAATTTCTCTGTCTTCTCATTTTGTCTACTTCTTTGTGCCTGTTTCTCTGTGTTGGGATAGTCAGCTACATCTCCTGTTCTTGAGGGTAATGGCCTTCTGAAGAAGTCCTGTAGTGCCCTGCCATGTAGTGTTCCTGCTCCCACAGGCCTGAAGCTTCAGGGAGTGTCTCTAATGTGTGTTTTCTGCATTCTGCTGTTGTGTCCTCACCAACTTATCCTTCAGGTCAGTCATTTGCATTGGCTGTCTTTTCCTATTGTGGACAATATTTCATCCCTGGCCTGTATGTGTTGTGTTTTAACTAGGTGTGCTCTTGTTTGCTTGTGAAATGAGACCAGTCACCACTGCCACAAGAACCAAGGCTCTACAAAACTCCTGAGTGGGAGTATGGGTTTGGGACTGGTCTTCTTGGAGAGGGGGCCTCTCTTGCTGGGACTGAGGCAAAGGAGAGTGGGAAGGGTGGTTCCACCAGAGTACAGGGGGCTGGTGCTTGGTGTAAGCAAGTTAGATGGTGTCAGTGCTGAGCTGGTTCCAGCAGGTGGCTCTGTACTTATGCTGAGGTGTGGGGAAGTGAAATGGCACTGTTCAATTTCTTTGTTCCTGGAGGGGTCTCTCTGTGTATGCTGTCTCTATGGGATGCACTCTAAAATGAACAAATAAACTTCCCACTGTTTTCCTCAGGTGCTCTTCAGATAGCTGTTTCCACGCTGTATGTCCATAGGTTGTTTGCCTACCTTCTCTCCAAGAGCAATTCAATGCCCTCTGGGCTTTATCACAGCCAAGCCTGCTGTCCTTTAAAACTCCAGGCTTTGAGCCCCATTCGTTGCCAGAAGTCATGAAATTAGGCCCTTCTCACTTTCCAAGCCAATTGCTGTGGGTATTCATTTTCCCCATGTGCTCCCCTGTATGTTAGTCTGTCTGTCCCTCTTCTCCACCACTGTGGCTCTTTCACCACTGCTGAGGCAATGATCCCTTTGACTCTCCTCCGTTTTGACATATTGGCTAGGTCTATGTCTTCTCTCTGTTTAGGAAAACCTGTTTTATTTCTCACTCCTGAGAGTAGTGGCTTTATGAAGAAGAAGTCATATAATGTCCAGGGCCTAGTGCTTCAGGAAATGTCTTTAGTGTATGCTGTATACACTCTGCTGCTGTGTTATGGCTGGTCGGTCCCTCAGGTCAATCCTTTGTAGAGTTTCTCCTTTCCTGCATTGGGGAGTGTTTGGACCTTAGCCAGAGTGTGGCAAGTTTTAACTAGGTATGCTCTTGTTTGCTTGTTAAAAGAGATGCAATGTTATTTCCACTAGAGCTGAAGCTTTGCAGAACTCTATGATCAGTAGACGTGGTATATGTGGGGTTTGTACTGGTCTTCCAGGGAGGGGCCTCCTGCTTTAGTTCTCAAGCATATTTACCAGAGAAAAGCAGCACCTGCAGAGCATAGGGGGTGGGACTTAATGTAAGTGGTTTAAAGTGCCACCATTGGCATTGTCCTGCTTACTATAGTTAGTTTATGCTGCAGGGGGTGTGAGAAAGAAATGGTGCCAGCCCCCTCCCTTGTTCTGGAGAGGGAAGTTTGTACCCACCACTGTCTGGGAAGCCCTCCTAGAAGAGTGAACAATCTCCTCTCATGTGTTGCTGACATCCCTTACATCCCTGCTTTCACCTTGTCTGTGTCCTGGCCATTTGCCCACCTGGAAGTTCACTGCAATGTTTTTTTTTTTTTATCCCAGGCAGGTCAGCTGAGTTTTAAACCTCCATACTTTAGGAACCTGGTGTGGCAGGGACCCATGCTGGTCCTCTGGGGGAGGGTCTTGCTGCCTTGGAACTGATGAAGGTTTGTCCCAATAGGGCAGTTGCACCAAAGCATAGGGGCATGGATTTTGGAGTAAAATGCAGCAAAGAGCCAGTGTCCAGGTTAGCTGCCCTCAGCAGGTGTCGCAGGGAAAGGAAATGGTGCCCACTGGCTCTTTTCTCCCCTGAGAGGCAATGCCACCTCTCCCAGATGGGCTCCAACAAGGGGGAATTGTCTCTGCCAGTGTGTCCCATGGGATCCTCAGATCGTGCTGTCTGCTACCAGGCTTGTCTACACTCCTCCACAGGAGCACTGCAACACCTGCTGGGCTCCACAGGGGCCACGCCATGGACCTCTAAAACTCCAGTCTTTGAGCCCTGCTGTTTGTAAAAACTTACAAAAATTAGCCCCTCTTGTTTTCCCAGTCAATGGTTTGAGGAAGTATTTTCCCTGTGCAATTTTCTCTCCCTCTTGCCTCTCTCCATGACCAGGACTCCCTCCCCCTCTGCAGTACCCCTGATCTTTTTCTCCCCCAAATCACATATCCCTACCTCCTACCTTCCACGATGTGGTCTCTTCTCTCCCTCTAGTTGTACCGTTTGTTCTATAGTCCTCAGATTGATTTCTTGGGTATTCAGAATGATCTGATTATCTAGCTGTGTTCAAGGGATGAGGAAAGCCCAGGGTCTGCCTACTGCTCCACCATCTTAGCTCCTTCCAAAACGGAATCTATTTAAATGTTCACCAACTAATGAATGCATAAAATGGAATATTATTCACGAATAACATGAAATGAACTATCAATACAAGCTACAACATTGATCAAATTTGAAGATATTATGCTAAGTGAAAAGAAGCAGATACCAAAGATCACATATTATATGATTTCATACAATTGTATAAGAAATGTCCACCATATATGCAAATCCATAGAGACACAAATTAGATTAGAGAGGACTGAGGGAATTAGGAGTGACTATGGATGGATGTAAATTTTCTCTTTGGGGTGGTAGAATATATTGGAATTTAATTGTGTTGTTTGTTGTACAACTTTGTGAATATACTAAAACTCATTTGGTTGACTTTTTTTTTTTTCTTTCAGCATTTTGAATATATCATCCTACTTCCTTCTGGACTGCAATATTTGTGGTGAAAAATATATTGATAGCTTTATGGAGGTTTTCTTGTATGTAACCAGTTGCTTTTCTATTGCTTTTAAGATGCCTTGTCTTTAACTTTTGACAATTTAGTTAATATATCTCCTTGTGGGTCTCTTTGAAATTATCTTATTTGGCTTTTTTTTTTCTTTGGTTTCTTGGACCTAGATGTCTGTTTTTTCAACAAGTTAGGGATGTTTTTGGCTACTGTGTTTTTGAATAAAGTTTTTATTCATTTCTCTCTCCTCTTGGAACCTAATACTGCATACATTGGTTTACTCATTCTTGTCCCATAAGTCCTTTAAGCTATTTGCATTATTTTCTTTCTGAATTTTCTTTCTGAGTAATCTCAATTAACCCGCATTTAAATTTACTGATTTTTCTCTCAGCCAAATCTGATGTTGAGTCCCTCTATTGAGTTTTCGTTTCAGTTATTGCAATTTCACAAATTCTAGATATTCAAAATATTCAAGATACTCTTTTAACAAGATGAGAAACTTCTCTTCTATTCCTATTTTACAGAGACCAAGTGTTTTTATCATGTAAAATTTATTTTCTCTATCTATTGAGATAATTTCCCCCTTATTCTCTTAATATGGTGTATCATATTGATTGATTTTCATATATTTTTGAAGATTTTATTTATTTATTTGACAGATGGGGAGAGAGAGAGAGAACAAGCAGGGAGAGTGGCAGGCAGAGAGAGAGAGAGGGAGAAGCAGACTCTCTGCTGAGCAAAGAGCCTGATATGGGGCTCGATCCCAGGACCCTGAGATCATGACCTGAGCCAAAGGCAGATGTTTAACTGACTGAGCCACCCAGGCGCCCCTGATTTTCATATATTGAATCAACCTTGCATTCCCAATGGCACTGGTGTAATCAGCATATTTAAATGTTGTTTTATCCAGTTTATCAGTATTTTGTTGAAGATTTTTGCATCTATTTTAATAATACTTTGTAGTCTTTTTTGTTTGTTTGTTCTGGTTTTAGTATTGGGGAAATACTGGCCTCAGAGAATAAGTTAAGAAAAGTTTTAATTTTTTTGTAAATGTTTATAATAGATTTGTATTAATTAAACATTTGGTAGTATTCACCAGTGAAACCATCTGGGCCAGGCTTTTGTTTGTGATATCACAAACAAAAGTTCGATTTACTTAATGAATATATTAACTTGTTAAATGTTTATTCAGATTTTTTAAATCTTCATTTGTTAGCTCATTAGCTTTTATGTTTCTAGGTGTTTGTTCATTCACTTAATTTATTTAATTTTTTTGGCATATCATTGTTCATAGTGTTTTCTTATTTCTTTTTTTTTAAAGGTTGGTAATAATGTCCCCTCTTTCATTCTTGATTTTTGATAAGTGGAATCTCTCTCTCTCTCTCTCTCTCTCTCTCTTTTTGGTTAGTCTAACTAAAGATCTGTCAAATTTGTTGATTTTTTTTTTTAAGTAACATTTGGGACGCCTAGGTGGCTTAGTGGATTTAGTGTTTGACTCTTGATTTTGACTGAGGCCATGGTCTCAGGGTTCTGGGATCGAGCCTCATGCTAGGCTTCCCACTCAGGGGAGCCTGCTTGAAATTCTCTCTCTTGAGGAGGGGAAAAGATGGTGGAGGAGTAGGGGACCCTATTCCAACTGGTCCCCGGAATTGAGCTGGATATCTACCAGACCACTCTGAGCACCCATGAAATCAGCCTGAGATGTAAGAAGATCTGGTTCTCTACAAGCAGAATATCGCAGGCAGTTGGTTTTGAGGTATGAAGTGGGGAGCCGTGATTCCGCGGGCAGATATTGGAGGATAAATGACAGCGGGAGGGAGTCTGGCCATGGGGATCCTACCCCGCAGGTGAGTGATAGCCTCCTGCATGGGGAAGGGGGAAAGACTCGCAGACCAGTAGCAGCAGGGAAAGGACTTTAGGGCAGCCCCCCGGATGGAAACCCAGACCAGCGGGGTTGTGCCTGCAAACTGGGAGCTGCTGGCGGTTTTAGCAGCACAAAGGGCAGAAAAATGCCCCCACCTGGAAGCAGGACTAGGAACACTGTGGAGGGGCACACAACCCAGGATGCTACAGTTTAGAGCAGCACAGACAGAAAAGGAGAGACTGTGGCCTAGAGAGCTCAATGAAGAACAGACTGCAATCTGTCTGCTCTGAGGCAGAGGGTTGGAAACAGTCTCTTTGGCTCTGACTCTCAGAAGAGACGTGGAAAGCCACCAGAGAACAAAAGCTCCCCAAAACTGGTTCCCACTGAGCGCATTCCTCACCACAGGGTGGCAGGCAACTCTGCCCAAACAGGGTTGCCTGAGTAACAGCATGGCAGGCCCCTCCCCCAGAAGACAGCTTGGGAAAACAAGAGGTCAGCAACCCTAAGGTCCCTAGAGAGCAGGTGCCTCTTGCTTGGGTTGTGGTCAATAATTTGGACTCTATACATTCCCTCAACCACCCATCAACAAAATGACTAGGAGGAGGAACCCCCTAAATAGGAAAGACTCAGAGATTATGAATTCTGCCACAGATTTACAAATGGATGCAGATATGACCAAGATGTTGGAGATGGAATTCAGGCTAGCAATTGTGAAGACAATAGCTAGAATGGAGAAATCAATTAATGGCAACATAGAGTCTCTAAGGGCAGAAATGAAACCTGAATTGGTAGAACTTAAGGATGCTGTCAGTGAGATCCAATCTAATCTAGATAATCTAACAGCTAAAGTAAGTGAGGCAGAAGAACGAATTAGTGACCTGGAAGACAATTTAATAAATAAAAAAGGAAAAGAGGAGGCCAGGGAAAAACAACTCAGAATCTATGAAAATAGAATCAGAGAAATAAGTGACATCATGAAATGATCCAATGTCAGAATGATTGGAATCCTGGAGGGGGTGGAGAGACAGAGAGGACTAGAAGATATATTTGAGCAAATTGTAGCTGAGAACTTCCCTAATCTGGGGAATGAAACAAACATTCATGTCCTAGAGGCAGAGAGGACCCCTCCCAAGATCTAGGAAAAGAGACCAACATGCCAGCATGTAATAGCAAAACTCGCAAATCTTAGAACCAAGGAAACCATCTTAAGGGCAGTTAGGGGGAAGAGATTCCTTACGTACGGAGGGAGGAACATCAGAATAATGTCAGACCTATCCACAGAGACCTGGCAAGCACGAAAGGGCTGGCAAGACACATTCAGGATACCAAATGAGAAGAACATGCAGTCAAGAATAATTTATCTGACAAGGCTGTCACTGAGAATGGATGGAGAGATGCACAATTTCCAAGACCAGCAGAAACTGAAAGAATATGTGACCACTAAGCTAGACCTTCAAGAAATACTAAGGGGGGTTCTATAAAAGGAGAAAGACACCAAGAATGATATACAACAGAAATTTACAGGGCCAATCTATAAAAACAACTTCTTTTTTTAAAATTTTTTTATTGTTATGTTAATCACCATACATTACATCATTAGTTTTAGATGTAGTGTTCCATGATTCATTGTTTGTACACAACACCCAGTGCTCCATGCAGAACGTGCCCTTTTTAATAGCCATCACAAGGCTAACCCAACCTCCCACCCCCCTGCTTCTAGAACCCTCAGTTTGTTTTTCAGGGTCCACCATCTCTCATGGTTCGTCTCCCCCTCCGATTTCCCCACTTCATTCTTCACCTCCTGCTATCTTCTTCTTTTTTTTTTTTAACATATATTGCATTATTTGTTTCAGAGGTAGAGATCTGAGATTCAACAGTCTTGCACAATTCACAGCACTTACCAGAGCACATACCCTACCCAGTGTCTATCACCCGCTCACCCCATCCCTCCCACCCCACCCCCCACTCCAGCAACCCTCAGTTTGTTTCCTGAGATTAAGAATTTCTCATATCAGTGAGGTCATATGATACATGTCTTTCTCTGTTTGACTTATTTCGCTCAGCATAATACCCTCCAGTTCCATCCATGTCGTTGCAAATGGCAAGCTTTAATTCCTTTTGATGGCTGCATAATAATCCATTGTATATATATATACCACCTCTTCTTTATCCATTCATCTGTCGATGGACATCTTGGCTCTTTCCACAGTTTGGCTATTGTGCACATTGCTGCTATAAACATCGGGGTGCATGTACCCCTTTGGGTCCCTACATTTGTATCTTTGGGTAAATACCCAGTAGTGCAATTGTTGGATCATATGGTAGCTCTATTTTCAACTTTTTGAGAAACCTCCATACTGTTTTCCAGAGTGGCTGCACCAGCTTGCATTCCCACCAACAGTGTAGGAGGGTTCCCCTTTCTCCGTATCCCTGCCAACATCTGTCATTTCCTGACTTGTTAATTTTAGCCATTCTGACTGGTGTGAGGTGGGATCTCATTGAGGTTTTGATTTGGATTTCCCTGATGCCAAGGGATATTGAACAGTTTTTCATGTGTCTGTTGGCCATTTGGATGTCTTCTTTGGAAAAATGTCTGTTCATGTCTTCTGCCCATTTCTTGATTGGATTTTTTGTTCTTTTGTTGTTGAGTTTGATAAGTTCTTTATAGATTTTGGATACTAGCCCTTTATCTGATATGTCATTTGCAAATATCTTCTCCCATTCTGTCGGTTGTCTTTTGGTTTTGTTGACTGTTTCCTTTGCTTTGCAAAAACTTTTTATCTTGATGAGGTCCCAATAGTTCATTTTTGCCCTTGCTTCCCTTGCCTTTGGCGATGTTTCTAGGAAGAAGTTGCTTCGGCTGAGGTCAAAGAGGTTGCTGCCTGTGTTCTCCTTTAGGATTTTGATGGACTCCTGTCTCACATTGAGGTCTTTCAACCATTTGGAGTCTATTTTTGTGTGTGGTGCAAGGAAATGGTCCAGTTTCATTCTTCTGCATGTGGTTGTCCAATTTTCCCAACACCATTTGTTGAAGAGACAGTATTTTTTCCATTGGACATTCTTTCCTGCTTTGTCAAAGATTAGTTGACCATAGATTTGAGGGTCCATTTCTGGGCTCTCTATTTTCTTCCATTGATCTATGTGTCTGTTTTTGTGCCAGTACCATACTGTCTTGATGATGACAGCTTTGTAATATAGCTGGAAGTCCGGAATTGTGATGCCACCAGCTTTACTTTTCTTTCTCAACATTTCTCTGGCTTTTCAGGGTCTTTTCTGGTTCCATAAAAATTTTAGGATTATTTGTTCCATTTCTTTGAAAAAAGTGGATGGTATTTTGATGGGGATTGCATTGAATGTGTAGATTGCTCTAGGTAGCATTGACATCTTCACAATATTTGTTCTTCGAATCCATGATCAGGGAATGTTTTCCCATTTCTTTGTGTCTTCCTCAATTTCTTTCATGAGTGTTTTATAGTTTTCTGAGTACAGATTCTTTGCCTCTTTGGTTAGATTTATTCCTAGGTATCTTATGGTTTGGGGTGCAATTGTAAATGGGATCGACTAAGGCCCTAATTTCTCTTTCTTCTGTCTTGTTGTTGGTGTATAGGAATGCCACTGATGTCTGTGTATTGATTTTATATCCTTTCACTTTACTTTGGTGTTGGTTGTGATCTTTCCTCTTTCATTCATGATTTTGCTGATTTGGGTCATTTCTCTTTTCTTTTTGATGAGTCTGGCCAGGGGTTTGTCAATCTTGTTAATTCTTTCAAAGAAGCTCCTAGTTTCGTTGATCTGTTCTACTCCTCTTTTAGTTTCTATTTTATTGATTTCTGCTCTGATCTTTATTATTTCTCTTCTCCTGTTGGGTTTAGCCTTTATTTGCTGTTCTTTCTCCAGCTCCTTTAGATGTCGGGTTAGGTTGTGTACTTGAGACCTTTCTTGTTTCTTGAGAAAGGTTTGTATTGCTAGATACTTTCCTCTTAGGACTGCCTTTGCTGCATCCCAAAGATTTTGAATAGTTGTGTTCTCATTTTCATTGGTTTACATGAATCTTTTTAATCCTTCTTTAATTTCCTGATTGACCCATTGATTCTTTAGTAGGATGCTCTTTAGCCTCCATGTATTTGTGTTCTTTCTGACTTTCCTCTTGTGATTGAGTTCTAGTTTCAAAGCACTGTGGTCTGAAAATAGACAGGGAATGATCCCAATCTTTTGATACCAGTTGAGACCTGATTTATGACCTAGGATGTGATTGATTCCAGAGAATGTTCCATGGACAGTAGAGAGGAATGTGTATTCTGTGGCTTTGGAATGTAACATACTGAATATATCTGTGAAGTCCATTTGGTCCAGTGTGTCATTTAAAGTCTTTATTTCCTTGTTGTTCTTTTGCTTAGATGATCTGTCCATTTCAGTGAGGGGGGGTGCTAAAGTCCCCCACTATTATTTTATTGTTTTCAATGTGATTCTTTGCCTTTGTTATTAATTGCCTTATATAATTGGCTGCTCCCATGTTAGGGGAATAGATATTTACAATTGTTAGATCTTCTTGTTGGATAGACCCTTTAAGTATGATATAGTGTCCTTCCTCATCTCTTATTAAAGTCTTTGGTTTAAAATCTAATTTGTCTGATCCAAGGATTGCCCCCCCAGCTTTCTTTTGGTGTCCATTAGCATGGCAAATGGTTTTCCACCCCCTCACTTTCAAATTGAGGGTGTCTTTGGGTCTAAAATGAGTCTCTTGTAGACAGCATATCAACGGGTCTTGTTTTTTAATGCAATCTGATAGCCTGTGTCTTTTGATTGGGGCATTTAGCCCATTTACATTAAGGGTAACTATTGAAATATATGAATTTTGTGCCATTATATTGCCTGTAAGCTGACTGTTACTGTATATCGTCTGTGTTCCTTTCTGGTCTATGTTGCTTTTAGGCTCTCTCTTTCCTTAGAGGACCCCTTTCAATATTTCTTGTAGGGCTGGTTTTGTGTTTGCAAATTCCTTTAGTTTTTGTTTGTCCTGGAAGCTTTTTATCTCTCCTTCTATTTTCAATGACAGCCTAGCTGGATATAGTATTCATGGCTGCTTATTTTTCTCATTTAGTGCTCTGAATATATCCTGCCAGTCCTTTCTGGCCTGCCAGGTCTCCGTGGATAGGTCTGTTGCCAATCTAATGTTTCTACCATTGTAAGTCACATATCTCTTCTCCTGAGCTGCTTTCAGGATTTTCTCTTTGTCTCTGAGACTTATAAGTTTTACTATTAGATGTCAGGGTGTTGACCTATTTTTTTTTTGATTTTGAGAGGGGTTCTCTGTGCTTCCTGGATTTTGATGCCTGTTTCCTTCCCCAAATTAGGGAAGTTCTCTGCTATAATTTGCTCCAATATGCCTTCTGCCCCTCTCTCTCTTTCTTCTTCTTCTGGGATCCCAATTATTCTAATGTTGTTTCATCTTATGGTATCACTTATCTCTCAAATTCTGCCCTCATGATCCAGTAGTTGTTTATCTCTCTTTTTCTCTGCTTCTTTATTTTCCATCATTTGGTCTTCTATATCACTGATTCTCTCTTCAGCCACATTTATCTTAGCAGTTAGTGCCCCCATTTTTGATTGCACCTCATTAATAGCCTTTTTGATTTCTACTTGGTTGGATTTTAGCTCTTTTACTTCTCCAGAAAGGGTTTCTCTAATAACTTCCATATTTTTTTCAAGCCCAGCTAGCATCTTTAAAGTGATGATTCTGAACTCTAGATCTGACATCGTACTAATGTCCGTATTGAGTAGGTCCCTGGCAGTCAGTACTACCTGTTGTTCTTTTTGTTGAGGTGATTTTTTCCGCCTTGTCATTTTGTCCAGAGGAGAATAGATTAATGAGAAAACAAACTGCTAACAGGGTAACAATGTCCCCAGAAAATGTACTCTAAACAAATCAGAAAAGACCTGAAGCAGGGGGAAAAGAAAGGGAAAGAGAGAAAAAAGAAAAAGAAAAGAAAAGAAAAAGATTAAGATAAAAACTAAGAAAAACAGAACAGAACAAAACAAAACAAAACAGAATATGATCAAATATGATCAGGCTGGTACATAGATCATTGCCACACACTAGATTTTGGGTGTTTTTTGGTCTGTTAGAAGAAAGTGCCTCCCAAAATTTTAAAGAAAGAAAAACATATATGTACAAAAATAAGGGTTGACATGATGAAGGGATGTAATATGACTGTAAAGATAAAAATTATAAAAAAATTTATAAAAGGAATTGATAAGAAGTTGTTTGAAAAAAGAAAGAAGAGGATTTAAAAAAAAAAAAAAGAAGACACAGGGAGAGAATGTGATCAGGCAGGAGAGTAGGAGAAAAACATACACTAGAGATTTAGGGTATATTTTGATCTGTTAGAAGAAACTATCTCAACGTTTATAAGAGAGAACAACTTATATATATGCCAAAAATATGGGTAACTACTATGAAGGGATAAGAATATGACTCTAAAAATGAAAAATAAAAATGTTTTTTAAAAAAAGGGATTGATAAGATGTTGGTTGAAAAAGGGAAAAAGAAAAATTAAAAAAAAAAAAGAAAAGACAGTTTAAAAAAAATTAACTTTGAAAGACTAAAGAATCATGGTAAAAAAGCCATGGATTCTATGTGCAGTATTACCCTAGTGCTGGAGTTCTGCCGTTCTCATTGATCCGTAAACTTGGTCTTGGCTGGTTGTTCTCGCTGATCTTCTTGGGGAGGGGCCTGTTGCCACGGTTCTCAAATGTCTTTGCCAGAGGCGGAATTGCCCTGCCTTTGCCCAGTCCTGGCTAAGTAATCTGCTCGGGTTTGCTCTTGGGAGCTTTTGTTCCCTGCAAGCTTTCTGTACATCTTTGGAGGCTGAGAGTGAAAACTGTGGCCTCCCAATCTCTGCTCCAGAGGAGCCGAGAACTCAGGGCCTGCTCCTCAGTGCACCCCCAGAGAAAAGCAGTCAGTCACTCCCGTCTCCCTGGTCTCCGGCCACACTCCATGCTCACCCGGCCTGTGACTGAGCATTACTATCTCTGGCACCCGACTCGGTGTGGAGTCTCCAAACCCAGCAGATCCCTGTGGTGTGCTCCCACGCTGCTCTTCCCTGCAGGAGGAAGGGGAGTCTTCCCGGATCTGCCACTTGTTGAGTCCCTGCTAGAAGAGCAGTGGCCCGACTGTGCCGTGGATCACGGTGTATGGCAACCCCAAGTTGAGAGCCCATGCCTAGCTCCATCTCTGCAGCCTGCTTCCCTGCTCTGATACCTGGGAGCTCTGCCACACTCAGGCATCCCCGGTCTTTCTGTGACCCCGAGGGTCCTGAGACCACACTGTCCTGTGAGGATTCCACCCTCAGCTTAGCCACCAGAGCGACATCCCTCAACGGAGCCAACTTCTAAAAGTTCTGATTTGGTGCTCTGCAGCTCTATCACTTGCCAGAAGTGGCCAATGAAGGCGCCCTCCCCCGCCGTCTATCCTCCCGAATATCACCTCGGATTCACTTCTCCACACGTCCTACCTTCCAGAAAGTGGTCGCTTTTCTGTTCAGAGAGTTGTTGCTATTCTTTCTTCAATCTCCTGTTGGGTTTGTAGGTGTTCAGAATGGTTTGATCCCTATCCAGCTGAATTCCTGAGAGGAGACGAAATCCAGGTCTCCTACTCCTCTGCCATCTTGCTCCGCCCCCCTTAAAAACAACTTCTTCACAAGCAACATGACAATTAATTCATATCTTTCAATATACACTCTCAACGTGAATGGCCTAAATGCTCCCATAAAATGGCACAGGGTTGCAGATTGGATAAAAAGAGAGGAACCATCCATATGCTGTCTACAAGAGACTCATTTTGAACCTAAAGATACATCCAGACTGAAAGTGAAGGGATGGAGATCCAGCTTCCATGTCAGCAGACCTCAAAAGAAAGCAGGGGTAGCAATTCTTATATCAGAAAAATTAGATTTTAAGCTAAAGTCTGTAGTTAGAGACAGAGAAGGACACTATATCATTCTTAAGCGGTCTATCCAACAAGAATATCTAACAATTGTAAATATCTATGCCCCCATCATGGGAGCAGCCATCTACATAAGCCAACTGTCCACCAAAAGAGTCATATTGATAACAATATGTTAATTGTAGGAGACCTCAATACTCCACTCTCAGCAATAGACAGATAATCTCAGCAGAAAATCAACAAAGAAACAAGAGCTTTGAATGACACACTGGACCAGATGGACCTCATAGATATATACAGAACATTCCACCCTAAAACAACAGAATACTCATTCTTCTCAAGCACACATGGAACTTTCTCCAGAATAGACCACATACTGGGTCACAAATCAGGTCTCAACCTATACCAAAAGACTGAGATTATTCCCTGCATATGTGCAGACCACAATGCTTTAAAATTGGAACTCAATCACAAGAGAAAAATTGGCAGAAATTCAAACACTTGGAAGCTAAAGACCACTCTGCTCAAGAATGTTTGGGTCAACCAGGAAATCAAAGAAGAATTTAAACAATTCATGGAAATCAATGAGAATGAAAACACATCAGTCCAAACCCTATAGGACATTACAAAGGCGGTCCTAAGGGGGAAATACATAGCCATCCAAGCCTCACTGAAAAAAAAAAAAAGAAAAAACCTGAATTCACCAAGTAACTCTACACTTTAAGGAACTAGAGAAAAAGCAACAAATGATGCCTGAGCCATGCATTAGAAGAGAAATATTTAAGATTAGAGCAGAGATCCATGAATTAGAAACCAAAAACACAGTAGATCAGATCAACGAAACTAGAGGCTGGTTCTTTGAATGAATTAATTAGATCGATAAACCACTGGCCAGACTTACCCAAAAGAAAAGAGAAAGGACCCAAATTAATAAAATGATGAATGAAAGGGGAGAGATCATGACTAACACCAAGGAAATAGAAACAATTATTAGAAATTATTATCAACAACTATATGCCAGTAAACTGAGCAATCTGGATGAAATTGAGGCCTTCCTGGAAACCTATAAGCTGCCAAGAAATAAACAAGAAGAAATTGAAAACCTGAATAGGCCAGTAACCAGTAACAAGATTGAAGCAGTGATCAAGAACCTCCCAAAAACCAAGCGTCCAGGGCCTGATGGATTCCCTGGGGAATTCTACCAAACATTCAAGGAAGAAATAATACCTATTCTACTGAAGCTGATTCAAAAAATAGAAACAGAAGGAAAGCTTCCAAACTCATTCTATGAGGCCAGCATTACCTTAATCCCCAAACCAGGCAAAGACCCCATCAAAAAGGATAATTTCAGACTGATATCCCTGATGAATATGGATTCCAAAATACTCAACAAAATCCAGCTAATAGGATCCAACAATACATTAAAAGGATCATCCACCACGACCAAGTGGGATTTATCCCTGGGATGCAAGGATGGTTCAACATTCACAAATCAATCAATGTGATAGAGCACATTAATAAGAGGAGAGAGAAGAACCATATAGTCCTCTCAATTGATGCAGAAAAAGCATTTGACAAAATACAACATCCTTTCCTGATTAAAACTCTTCAGAGTATAGAGATAGAGGGAACATTCCTCAAGTTCATAAATCCATGTATGAAAAACCCACAGTGAATATCATCCTCAATGGGGAAAAGCTGAGAGCATCTCCCTTAAGATCAGGAACACGTCAAGGATGCGCACTCTCACCACTATTGTTCAACATAGTACTAGAAGTCTAGCAACAGCAATCAGAGAACAACAAGAAATCTAAGGTATTCAAATTGGCAAAGAAATGTCAAACTCTCTATTTTCGCAGATGACATGATACTTTATGTGGAAAATCTGAAAGACTCCATCCCCAAATTACTAGAACACATATAGCAATTCAGTAATGTGGCAGGATACTAAATCAATGCACAGAAATCAGTTGCTTTCTTATACACTTACAATGCAACTGTAGAAAGAGAAATTGGAGAAAGGATTCCATTTACAATAGCACCAAAACCCATAAGATACCTCGGAATAAACCTAACCAAAGAGGTAAAGGATTTATACTCTAGGAACTACAGAACACTCATTAAGGAAATTAAAGAAGATACAAAAAGATGGAAAAACCTTCCATGCTCATGGGTCAGAAGAATAAACAGTGCTATAATGTCTATGCTACCCAGAACAATGTATACCTTCAATGCCATCCTGATCAAAATTCCATTGACATTTTTCAAAATGCTGGAAGAAACAATCCTAAAATTTGTATGGAATCAAAAAAGACCCTGAATCGTCAAGGAAATGTTGAAAAAGAAAAACAAAGCTCTGGCATCACGTTGCCTGATTTCAAGCTATATTAAAAAGCTGTGATCACCAAAATAGCATGGTACTGGCAAAAAAACAGACATATTGACCAATGGAACAGAATAGAGAGCCCAGATATGGACCCTCAACTCTATGGTCAAATAATCTTTGACAAAGCAGGAAAAAATATGCAATGGAAAAAAGACAGTCTCTTCAATAAATGGTGCTGGGAAAATTGGACAGCTATATACAGAAGAATGAAACTCAACCATTCTCTAACACCATACACAAAGATAAACTCAAAGTGGATGAAAGACCTCAATGTGAAACAGGAATCCATCAAAATCCTAGAGGCAGTAACCTCTTCGACATCGGCCACCACAACTTCTTTCAAGACACGTCTGTAAAGGCAAGGGAAACAAAATGGAAAATGAACTTTTGGGACTTCACCAAGATAAAAAGCTTCTGCACAGCAAAGGAAACAGTCAACAAAGCAAAGAGGCAACCCACAGAATGGGAGAAGATTTTTGCAAATGACAATACAGATAAAGGGTTGATATCCAAGATCTATAAAGAACTCCTCAAACTTAACACCCCAAAAACTAATAATCAAGTCAAAAAATGGGCAGAAAACATGAACAGACACTTCTCCAAAGAAGAAATCCAAATGGTTAACAAACCCATGAAAAAATGTCCATCATCATTAGCCATCAGGGAAATTCAAATCAAAACCACATTGAGATACCACCTTACACCAGTTAGAATGGTAAAAATGGACAGGGAAAGAAACAACAAATGTTGGAGAGGTTGTGGAGAAAGGGGAACCCTCTTACACTGTTTGTGGGAATGCAAGTTGGTTAAGCCACTTTGGAAAACAGTGTGGAGGTGCCTCAAAAAAAAAAAAAAAAAAAAAACTAAAAATGTAGCTACCCTATGATCCAGCAATTGCTCTCCTGGGTATTTACCCCAAAGACACAGATGTAGTGAAAAGAAGGGCCATATGCACCCTAATGTTCATAGCAGCAATGTCTTCAATAGCCAAACTGTGGAAAGAGTTGAGATGCCCTTCTACAGATGAATGGGTAAAGATGTGGTCCATATATACAATGGAATATTACTCAGCCATCAGAAAGGATGAATACCTAACTTTTACATCAACATGGATGAGACTTGAGGAGATTATACTAAGTGAAATAAGTCAAGCAGAGAAAGTCATTTATCTTATGGTTTCACTTATTTGTGGAACATAAGGAACAGCATGGAAGTCATTAGGAGAAGGAAGGGAAACATAAAGGGGGGGAATCGGAGGGAGAGATGAATCATGAGAGAATATGGACTCTGAGGAACAAACAGGGTTTTGGGGGGGTTGGGGGGATGCGTTAGCCCAGTGATGGGTATTAAGGAAGGCACGTACTGCATGGAGCACTGGGTGGTATACGAAAACAATGGATCGTGGATCACCACATCAAAAACTAATCATGTACTGTATGGTGACTAATATAACATAATAAAAATAAAAACAAAGATTTTTTCCAAATCAGATAATAAAAAAAGAGAATAAAACAAACAAAAAAGAAATTTTCTCTCTCTCTCCCTCTGCCCTTACCCCTCAAATAAATATACACATCCTTTTTAAAAAGTAAATAAATAAATAAATAAATAAATAAATAAATAAATAAAAGGGCAACTTTTAGTTTTGCTCATTTTCCTATTATTTCTTTTTTTTTTTCTTTTATTATGTTATGTTAGTCACCATAAAATACATCATTAGTTTTTGAGGTAGTGTTTCATGATTCATTGTTTTCATTTAACACCCAGTGCTCCATGCAATATGTGCTCTCCTTAATACCCATCACTGTGCTAAGCCATCCCCCACCACCCCCTCCCCTCTAAAACCCTCAGTTTGTTTCTTGGAGACCATTGTCTCTCATGGTTCTTCTCCCCCTCCGATTTCCCCTCTTCCTTTTTCCCTTCCTTCTCCAAATGTTCTCCATGCTATTCCTCATGTTCCACAAAGAACTGAAACCATATGATAATTGACTTTCTCTGCTTGACTTATTTCACTTAGCATAATCTCCTCCAGTCCCATCCATGCTGATATAAAAGTTGGGTATTCATCCTTTCTGATGGCTGAGTAATATTCCATTGTATATATGGACCACATCTTCTTGATCCATTCATCTGTTGAAGGGCATCTCAGCTCTTTCCACAGTTAGGCTATTGCCGACATTGCTGCTATGAACTTTGGGGTGCATATGGCCCTTCTTTTCACTACATCTGTGTCTTTGGGGTAAATACCCAGCAGTACAATTGCTGGGTCATAGGGTAGCTCTATTTTTAAATTTTTGAGGAACCTCCACACTGTTTTCCCGAGTGGCTGTACTGACTTGCATTCCCACCAACAGTGTAAAAGGGTTCCCTTTTCTCCACAACCTCTCCAACATTTGTTGTTTCTTGCCTTGTCAATTTTTGCCATTCTAACTGGTGTAAGGTGGTATCTCAATGTGGTTTTGATTTGAATTTCCCTGATGGCTAATGATGATGGACATTTTTTCATGTGTCTCTTAGCCATTTGGATGTCTTCTTTGGAGAACTGTCTGTTCATGTCTTCTGCCCATTTTTTTGACTTGATTATTTGTTTTTTGGGTGTTGAGTTTGAGAAGTTCTTTATAGATCTTGGATACCAGCCCTTTATCTGTAGTGTCATTTGCAAAAATCTTCTCCCATTCTGTGGGTTGCCTCTTTGTTTTGTTGACTGTTTTCTTTGTTGTGCAGAAGCTTTTTATCTTGATGAAATGTGAAAAGATCATTTTTGCTTTTGTTTCACTAGCCTTTGCAGATGTATCTTGAAAAAAGTTGCTGTCGCTGATGTCAAAGAGGTTACTGCCTATGTTCTCTTCTAAGATTTTGGTGGTTTTCTGTCTCACGTTCAGGTTTTCCATCTATTTTGAGTTTATCTTTGTTTATGGTGTTAGAGATTGGTCGATTTTCATTCTTCTGTATATAGCTGTCCAATTTTCCCAGCACCATTTATGGAAGAGACTATCTTTTTCCATTGCATATTTTTTCCTGCTTTGTGAATACAGCATCTTTTCCTGATTAAAAGTCTTCAGAGTATAGGGATAGAGGGAACATTCCTAAATTTCATAAAATCCACCTATGAAAAACCCACAGTGAATATCATCCTCAATGGGGAAAAGCTGAGAGCCTTTCCCTTAAGATTAGGAACTTGTCAAGGATGCCCACTCTCGCCACTATTGTTCAACATAGTACTAGAAGTCCTAGTAACAGCAATCAGACAACAAAAAGAATTAAAATGTATTCAAATTGGCAAAGAAGAAGTCAAACTCTCTCTTTTCACAGATTACATGATACTTTATGCAGAAAATCGAAAAGACTCCACCCCCAAATTACTAGAAGTCATACAGCTATTCAGTAATGTGGCAAGATACAAAATCAATGCACAGAAATCAGTTGCTTTCTTATACACTAACAATGCAACTGTAGAAAGAGAAATTAGAGAAACTATTCCATGTACAATAGCACCAAAAACCATAAGATACCTTGAAATAAACTTAACCAAAGAGGTAAAGGATCTATACTCTAGGAACTACAGAACACTCATGAAGGAAATTGAAGAAGACACAAAAAGATGGAAAAACTTTCCATGCTCATGGATCAGAAGAATAAACATTGTTAAAATGTCTATGCTACCCAGAGCAATCTACACCTTCAATGCCATCCTGATCAATATTCCAATGACATTTTTCAAAATGCGGGAACAAACAACCCTAAAGTTTGTATGGAATCAGAAAAGTCTCTGAATCATTAAGGAAATGTTGAAAAAGAAATACAAAGCTGGGGGCACCACGTTGCCTGATTTCAAGCTTTATTACAAAGCCATGATCATCAAGACAGCATGGTACTGGCACAAAGACAGACATATAGACCAATGGAACAGAATAGAGAGCCCAGATGTGGACCCTAAACTCTATGGCCCATTATTTCTCTATTCTTTATTTATCTCCACTATAATCATTCTTACTACCTTTATTTTGCTGCTCTGCATTTAGTTTTTTCTTTACTAGTTTCTTTATGTGGGATGGTAACTTGTTGATTTGATATCATTTTTCTCTTTTAATATAGGCATTTTCAGCTATAAATTCACCTCTGACCATTGGTCTAACTGCATTCCAAAAGGTTGGTGTGTTGTAGCTTTATTATCACTTCTCAAAGTATTTTCTATTTTTCCTTGTGATTTCCTCTTGGACACACTGGTTATTTGAACTATGTTTTTTAATTTCCCATATTTGTGCAGTGCTCAAATTCTCTTTTATTAATTTATTATATCATTTCAGTGTGATTCGACAATGCTTTTATAATTTCAATAATTTTAATTTTATTGAGGATATTTGTATGATCCCTCATATTATATATCATTAATAATGTTCCATGTGTGTTTGGAAATATTTTGTATTTATACTCTCTTGAATATTGTATAGATGTGTATTAGTTCTAGCTGACATATAGTATTCATCAAATCTTGAATTTCCTTATAAATCTCTGATTATTGTATCCATTATTGAAAGTGAGATATATGTCTTCAACTCCTATTGGTGAATTGTCTATTTCTTTCTTCAATCTGTCCAGTTTTTGCTTCCTGCAGTTTGAGACTCTGTTGTTATTCAGAACATAGGTGTTATATCTTTCTGATGAAACTTTCTCTTATTTGTACAGCATGTCTTTTACTATATATAATAACATTTTTTTTGTCTTAAAGCTTATTTTATTTTAGTATAGCCACTCCAGCTTTCTGTTTGTGTAATATAATTTTTCCCATCCTCTTACTTTCAACTATATGTGTCTTTGAATCTGAACTGTGCCTTGTAAACAGCAAATAGTTTTGTGGTGTTTTAAAAATCCATTCTACCATTCTCTGCTTTTAAATTAGTGTGTTGAATTCATTAAAATTTCATGTAATTACTGACAATATTGGATTTATATCTGTCATTCTACTATTTATGTTCTATATGTCTTATTTCTTTTTTGTTCTTCTATTTTTCTGTTGTTGCCTTCTTTTTGTATTAAATGAGTATTTTTGAGTGTACCATTTTATTTGTAATTAATTAATTAAATTCTATTTATTTATTTATTTATTATAAAAAAAGATAGCATATTTATTTGGAAAACAATCGTTTCAAAATTATTTTCCAAATTCAGAATCTACAGGCCATTGTACAAATGAGTATAAATCATCATTAATTGTTCAGTTATTAAATAAAATTTTAAATTAATTGATTATGTAGAATAGTGTTTTTCCACATATCCATGATGAGAATCACTTGGGAGTGCTGGAGATTAATTCTGCTAATTAATACGGTGGCTTGTTATGGGCCACTAATGTGGAAATTTTATTTTTACAAATACCTTCAGATGATTATCATGATGAAGGAAATTTTGGAAATATGATTTTCAGCCTCCTTTGCAGATTTTATGTTTTGAATTACTGATCCCAGAATGACCCACTGCAAAGTCCTATCCAGCCCAGTTTTAGGAAAGGTAAGTAAGTTCTGAACATTTGTTTTGATAAAGTCTCCTCTTTGGAAGCTTCACAAAAACTTTAATTTGGTTGTTTCCTAAAAAGCATTCATTCTTCTTTCCATTTCTGGCCCATCTTTTCTAGAACATATTTTCCCTGCAGGGTCCATCTTTCCTAAGTCATAAAAATCCAGTTAAGTCATATTTAAAAATTAGTTTCTTAGTAAAGAATTGTTATATTTAATAACCTTTGCTTGCTTCTGTCTAGCTCCCTTCTTTCCTGTAACTTAAGAAGTTAGGGTGCTTTGTATAGACCCAATATTCTGGCCTTTCCACCTTTTAAGGATTTCTCTTGTACTGATGACCCCATGTATGCCAGCCTGGATCTCATCGTTTTCTCTAATGGTTCCAACTCCCTTTGTCATCCCAGTCAAGATGATATCTCCTTCCAAGGTCATTATCTTAGAGACATAGCTGATAATGTGGGGAATGGAAAAGTTCATGGAAGATGTCTCACCCTCCTGCCTGAGTTCACCTTTGAACTTGAGTCAGAGCTTCAGATTGTGAGGTTCAGGGATCTTCTCTTTGGGGATGAACATACTGACAAGGTAGGGGGCCATGAAGCTCTTGGCCAGAGTCCAGGGCAGCCCCTTCTTCTTGCACTTCTTTCCCTTCATGTCTCTGGCATGGCCTGGCACATAGTCCATGGCTGAGGCCTCTGGGATGGTGTGACAGCACCTGCACATCACCATGCCCAGCTCCAGCTGTGGTGCAGGTTGCAACTATGGGCTGGCATGAGGATGGCAAGCCCTTGGGGGCATAAGTGGTGGACCATCTCTGGAAGAACACCTGCTTGCTCAGTACTGAACTCTGCATCTCCCTGGTATGATCTGCCTAGTTCCTGTCCATGCACATGATGTTCTTCCCCAACTCCCGGAAGTAGGACAGCAACCTGGAAGCTGCCATGTCTGGGCAGGTTGACTCTGGAGTCATCTAGTGTACCATTTTATTATTTTATTTTATTATTTTATTATATAGATTTATTTCATTTATTTAGTGAGAGAGAGCATGTGCATGGAAGGAGGGGCAGAGGGAGGGGGAGAGAGAGAATCTCAAGCAGACTCTCCACAGAGCATATAGCCAACATAAGGCTCTATCACACCACCCTGAGATCATGACCTTAGACAAAATCAAGAATCAGGTGCTCAACCGAATGAACCACCCAGGCGCACCTAGTGTACCATTTTAAAACTATATTTTTGGTTACTTTCTTAGTGGTTGCCCTGGTTAACTTCTTCACTTAAAACAATCTAGTTTTATTAAACTAATTTTATTTTGATATTATATTAAAAAAACTTCCCTCCAATATACCTCCATTCCCTCTATCCTTCTTATATGCTGTTATTATCATACAAATTAAGCTTTTAAACAGCCATCAACACATCTTTTGTCTATTATTTAATGCTAATGTCTTTTTAAAAACATAGAAGGATGAAGTTACAAATAAAAATTATTTTATATTCTTTTATTTGTCTATGTAGTCACCTTTACTAGTGCCCTTTATTTTTTCATATAGATTTGAGTTTTTGTCTACTATCCTGTCCTTTCTGCCTGAAAGAGTATCTTTAGTAATTCTCATATATCTTCTAGTAACATTTTTCTATGTTCTGGTTTATCTGAAAATGACTTAATTTCTATTTTATTTTAAAATATTTGAAACTATAAATTTCCTGCTAAGCACTGCTTTAGCTGTATCCTATATGTTTTGGTATGTTGTGTTTTCTATTTCATGTATCTCAAAGTATTTCCTAAATTCCTTTGTGATTTCTTCTGAGGGCACTTGGTCATTTAGAAGAGTGTTGTTTAATTTCATTATGTAGGGCCTAATTGAAGCAGAGTAAGGCAGCATGGGTGCCATCGTTGTTCTGGGCCTAGCACACATATTGATGTAGCTGGTCCCATTGAGTTGGCTGGAGGTCATGTGCTACTGTTAACACTAACTCAACTCTACTGCTCAGTTTTCTGAATCCCCTAAGCAGTTGTTACCACTTTCCAATCTTTTGTTTGTGCAGAAAATGCCTTTCTTCTTTTTTCTCAAATGTCAACTCACTTTGCATCTTTTTTTTTTCTTTTTTCTTTCCCTGGGGGAAAGAGGAGAGATAAAGGCATTTTCCTTTTGTCTGATGCAGTCTGCCTATTAGCAGACAGCTAAGACTTTGGACATGCCAGGGCTTAAGGAATTTCCAAGTCTCTGGAAATAAAGCTTTAGAGAATAAAAGTTGAAAGCACAACCAGAAATTATTTAAACTGGGGTATCACAGTAGTACCACCTCTTGGAAACTCTGAGAGGAGATTCAAACATGTTGATTCTCCATTACATTCATCCTGTCATTCAACAACTCAAGAAATCCAGAGACTTCTTGATTTATGCATCGAGTCCAGGCTCCTTTACTCAGCTTTCAAGGCTAATAACTCTCCTTTTCTCATTGACTCCTATTTCCTAGTCTTTTGCAAATCAGATATTCCCAGAAGTATGATCATGATCACTGTTCCTACACTGGATTGGAATTCAGAAAATCTGGGTTATGATGTTCTGATACTGGTGTTGTCATCATAGGATACAGGATTGAGAAAACAGTGTGTTGAGTACACCTACTATATGTCAGAAACAGGTGCTTACCCTTTCCATGGATGCTTCATAATTAAGTGGTACAGCAACTCTTTGAGTAAAACATTGTTTTTTGGGTTTTTTGTTTTTTTTTTTTTTTACTTAGAGATGAGGAAATTGACATCAAGAACAAAGAAGGATTTGGCTTTGGTCATTCAGGGATACTTTGGCAGAGAAAAGCTCTTTCTAATATAATATCCTTCCTCTCCTCTAAAAGAAAATAGAAGAGAAAAAATTGGTGAACTATTTAAATTAATAAAGACCAAATGTAAATGAGCTTAAACTTCAGCAAGAGAAATTAAGTTTCACTTAAATAAGAACTTCCTGAGAGTAAGGGCTCTTGGACCCTGGAATCATCTGACAAGAGTCTTGTACTACCTCTTCCCTCAACAAATGAAAAAAAACATCTAGAATCCCCACCTCCATTTAATAGCCTCCTCAAACCATATTAGCCATTTGGTACACTTTTCCCCTAATTTTCAGGGAGTCAAGAGGAAGGACAAAATATCTTGAAGTGATTTCCCCCACAATGACTGTTTGGTTGCAGCCAGCACATGGGCCAAATGTTAGGCTAATGAAAGTGACAAAGCTACCCTTGAGCTGGGCTTAGAAGGAGGGTGATGAGACACCTACATTTATTGCATAGATTGTATTAAGCCACATGCAATGGGATCTGGGGAGGCCAAAACAACAGGTAAAGAAGATATCATTTATAATAATTGTGTGTTTAGGGTTCCCCCCATATTTATTTCATATGTGGAATTTAAGAAACAAAACAAATGAGCAAAGGAAAGGAAAAAGAGAGAGAGGCAAACCAAGAAACAGACTCTTAATTGCAGAGAACAAACTGATGGTTACCAGAGGGGAGGTGAATAGGGGGTTGAGTTAAATAGGTGATGGGGATTAAGGAATGCACTTGTTGTGATGAGCATGGGCGTATTGTATGGAAGTGTTGAATCACTATACTGTACACCTATATTGTAGCTAACTGGAATTCAGATAAAAACTTGAAAAAAAAAAAACACTAAAAATAACACCACCACCACCACCAATGACAACAACAAAAACAAAAACCCAAAAAGCATATGAAACATAAAATTGGTGAATGAAATTCTTCAATTTTCATGATGACTATTTTGGAGATTTTTGTTTTGTTTTGTTAATAGAAAGTGTCAGATTATTTTTAATTTTTTTTTTTCTGGAGTATCTGTTTGCTAATGTCTTAGTCTGACTTTGGTCTACTTATTTGATTTATTTCTTAAATTCTACATAGAGAGAGAGAGAGAGCACATGAGCGAGGGGAGGAGCAGAAGGGAAGGGAGAGGGTGGGTAAAGAATCTCAAGCAGACTCAGCACTGAGAGTAGAGCCTGACACAGGGCATGATCCCACAGCCCTGATATCAGGGCCTGAGCTGAAACCAAGAGTCCGACACTTGACCAACTGAGCCACCGAGGTGCCCTGACTATTCAATTTCTTAAAGAGGATACTAGTTGTTGATGTCCTAGCCTTAAAGCATAGGAGATATTGTTTCTAACAATGCCTGAACTTCAAGCTGTCAGATTGAGTCTTCTCTAGCAAAGTTCATAAACCATGGGACTCAGAGATGAGGTATTATTTGATATTTTAAAATGTGCATTCTGTTCAGACCTTTTACTTTTTTATTTAAATATAATTAACATACAGTGTTATATTAGTTTAGGGTGCACAATATAATGATTCAACAATTCTATACATTCTCAGTACTCATCATGATAAGTGCACGCCCTAATCTTCATCACCTATTTCACCTATTCCCCCACCCACCTCCTCTCTGGAAACCACCAATTTGTTCTCTAAGAGTCTGTCAGAGAAAGACAAATACCATATGATTTCACTCATATGTAGAATTTAAGAAATAAATCAAATTATCATAAGTTTAAAAAAAGAGAGGCAAACCAAGAAACAGACTCAACTATAAAGAACAAACTGATTTTTACCAAAAGGGGGTTGGTGGGGGGATGGATTAAATAGATGATGGGGATTTAAGAGTGAACCTGTGATGAGGACTGGGCATTGTATGGAAGTGGTTAAATCACTAAATTGTACACCTGAAACTAATATTACACTGTATGTTAACTAACTGGAATTTAAATAAAAACTTTAAAAAAAGAGTTTTTTTGTTTGCTTTTTTTCCTTTGTTCATTTGTTTTGTTTCTTAAATTCTACACATGAGTAAAATAACATGGTATCTATTTTTCTCTGAGTGACTTATTTCACTTAGCATTATACCCTCTAGATCCATCCAGGTTTTGCACTTATTTGTATTTTGATCTAAAGTGCTGGCTGGAGCTTATACTATTTTCATGGTAGAACCAGAACAAATAATTTCCTTCTTTCTCTTCTCACTAGTAGCTTATTCCAAGGAGTTACTCTGCTTCCATCTCTTTTGCAGGCCTTGCCACCTAATAAGGTCACATTTATTTGCTGTGTGACTTTGGGTGAGTCACTCCACATCTCTGAGTTCCAGTTTCTGTATCTGTAAAATTGAGACAATGAACAGTGGTGTGTACTCTTCCCAGATGAAATAATTGGTGAGAATGTTCTTTGGAAACTAAAAAAACATGCCACATATGGAAGAGGTTGACATCTATGTTCAAGGCACAGAAAGATGAGATTCTTTCCAGGAAGTGGATTTTCTTCAGAAAACTTTCCTCAGCTTCTACCTGCTCTCCCCATGAGAAGCTTTGGGCTCAGGCCTAGCTGTTCTCAGAAGGAAACCCACCTGACCCTAGTTCTTAATATATGTGGTAAAAATCATCTATGTTTGGTCATCAGAAACATTTCTGACTTCCTACCTGGCTCAGGCCCTAGCTTTAGCCCAGCCCCAAAGTGAATAAGTTTAAGTAGATGAGTGACCAAGGAACTGTGGTGATTTTATGGTTGGATACTGAGCCTAGAGAAAAGAAAAGACTGACTTCCTCTGACCTGGCAAAAGAGAAAGAAGATAGAGAGGGCTCCATGGAAGTATTGAGTGTGCAAGCCTTTGAAGATAGTCATCTTCTGAGTGAAGATAAAAAATAAAAACAGAATAAGGTGGTAAAAATAAGGTCCAGTGGCAGAGGAGGCTGCCTTTTGGATATTAAGGGAAAGGACAGAGATAAATGGGGGATGAGACCTAGAACAAGGGCATGACTGAAAAAGACTGAACAGGTTTTATGACTTCCATAAGAATGTGATGTGATGGTTCAATATGGCAATGTGGCTGGCACCTGTCTGCCGAGAAAAGAGGAAGAAATATTCCCTTGAGAAATAGTTGGAAAAGTGAGTTTGTTTTTTTTTTAACCTGGAGACCAGAAAATAGAGGGTTTGGCCAGTGAAGACAGAGTAGACAAATAGTTGTATTACTTGTTTTTCCAAAGTCAGAGCTAGCATCCGTGGTGGGAGCTACACACAGAGGTGGATTTCAACTCAAAATAAGAAATTTCTGACAATCAGAGTTATCTAGACATAGAATGGACTTCTCAAAAAATAATGAGTTTACAGATACTGGAAATGAACACCCAGAACTAGAAGGCATTTAGGCAAATATTCTCAAAAGGAGATTGGGACCTACGAAGAGTTGGGTAAGAGGAGAATGGTATTTACTTTTAGGCCTGAGATGAATATATATGATTCTAGGAGAATATCAGTTTGAAACACTGAGTTCTTAGCTAAATAGACAGAACTACATTATGACCTCTGTCCATATCACTTTTCCTATTTTTTTTCCTCTTAGAAAATGTGGTTTCCTGTCAACATATCTCCTACAGAGATAGCTGAAAAAACTTTGATTTTTGTATTCTTCACATTCACCTAAAATAATTCATACCTTAAAGGTCCCTCTGGAGAACTTAGCCTTAAGGAAAAATATTTCAGGAAATCCCAAAATTTTGCAAGTGCAACTGTAGGTTGCTGCCACTGAGCAAGTTGTCCTGTGACTGGAGGCATCCTCCTGTACCCCAAAGGAGAGAATGCCTGGCTATGAGCCAGCCCTCATTCTTCTGCAGTAATTGGCATGAGACATAGGGAGTGGGTTGCCCCTGATTTATCAGAAAATCCCCAGAACAAAAAGGTCATTTACATTCTTGTTCAGGATACTCTTGGTGGCTCTTAAAAGAGACTTGGAGGTAGGTGGAATGTACAATGCCAAATACTCCTGAAAACCAAGGGAATCTTTTTGCCATTCTCTTCCTTTCTTTTAGCCCATGGTCCCTTGCCATAAATAAACAAGCAGAAAGTGGGAGCCTTATAAATAAAGCCAAACTTAAGTGAAAAAATCAAAAGGCTACAGTCAGCTTCTTTCTTCAAGGTAATGGGTGGCCACTATGGAAGGTGGAAGATTGCCATGACAACACACTGAGAGACAAGATATGACAGTAGGGGTTACATGTAAAGCTACTTCCTGACTCCCACAATGGAGATTGGGAAGAAGTAAAATGGGAAAATTCCTGAAGGATTAGGAGAATTTCTCAGATAAAAGAGGTTACACTGGGTAGCAAGCTACAAACAGGACTCAGTGCTCACATCCTGGATATGGTACTCACATTGTACACAAAGCATCAGTACCTCCTATTGTATACAGAGCATAAACATTGCATTACATGGATGTGGCTTTTTCTAAGGAACAGAACATACCCCTCCAATTACCTCTTTATCTCTATGGAGCTTCTAAGAAGAGATACGGTAGTGACTAAGCCTGAAACACATTTTTCTGCCTATAGGCAAGTGATAAGATCAAGGAACAGGGCAAAATAATTCCAGATATTTCCATCCACAGTTCTCTTATGTTTCCCTAGCAGAAATAAGAATAGGTCATAAGTCAAATGAAAAAAAAAAAAAACTATAGGTTCTCTTATTTGATCCCTTGTAAAAAAATCTATTTTTTTTCAGAAATATTACCTAGGTCTTCAAAATATTTAAGATGGAAGAATCTACACTTGCCTTTATAAATCATTCTGTAGCATAACTAAACTATTTCATCTTAATGTTTACTACCAATCATTGGCTTACTATGACTATGAAAAAATAATGTAGAGAGATTTCAAAATTAACCCAGAGAGGAAAAATATTCTTTTTTTTTATTAAAACAAACAAGTGCTGTGTATTTATTTTTTCTATTTTGTTTCATTATTTTATTACTTTTCAAAAATATGTTAAGTTAACCAACATATAGTACATCATTAGTTTTTTTTTATTATGTTCTGTTAGTCACCATACAGTACATAATTAGTTTTTGATATAGTGTTCAATGATTCATTAGTTGTGTACAACATCCAGTGCTCATCACAACACATGCCCTCCTTAATACCCATCACCCAGCTACATCATCCCCTCACCCCCCTCCCTTCTGTAACCCTCAGTTTGTTTCCTGGAGTCCAGAGTCTCTCATGGTTTGTCTCCCTCTCTGATTTCTTCTCATTTGGTTTTCCCTCCCTTCCCCTATGGTCCTCCACACTATTCCCTATGTTCCACATATGAGTAAAACCATATGATAATTGTCTTTCTCTGCTTGACTTATTTCACTTACCATAATACCCTCCAGTTCTATCCATGTTGATGCAAATGGTAGGTATTCATCCTTTCTGATGGTTGAATAATATCCCATTCTATATATAAACCACATCTTCTTTATCCATTCTTCTGTTGAAAGACATCTCAGCTGCTTTCACAGTTTGGCCATTGTGAACAATTCTGCTATGAACATTGGGGTGCAGGTGCCCCTTCTTTTCACTATGTCTGTATCTTTGGTGTAAATACCTAGTAGTGCGATTACTAGGTCATAGGAGAGCTCTATTTTTAACTTTTTGAGGAACCTCCATACTGTTTTCCAGAGTGGCTATACCAGCTTGGATTCCCAACAACAGTGTAGGAGGGTTCTCCTTTCTCCACATCCTCTCCAACATTTGTTATTTCCTGTGCTGTTAATTTTAGCCATTCTGACTGGTGTAAGGTGATATCTCATTTGGTTTTGATTTGTATTTCCCTGATGGCTAATGATGATGAACATTTTTTTTCCTGTGTCTGTTGACCATTTGTATGTCCTCTTTGGAGAAGTGTCTGTTCACGTCTTCTGCCCATTTCTTGACTTGATAATTTGTTTTTTGGGTGTTGAGTTTGATAACTTCTTTATAGCTCTTGGATACCAGCCCTTTATCCATAATGTCGTTTGCAAATATCTTCTCCCATTCCGTGGGGTGCCTCTTAGTTTTGTTGACTGTTTCCTTTGCTTTGTAGAAGTTTTTATCTTGAAGAAGTCCCAATAATTCATTTTTGCTTTAGTTTCCCTTGCCTTTAGAGACGTGTCTTGAAAGAAGTTGCTGTGGCCAATGTGAAAGAGGTTATTGCCTATGTCTCCTCTAGGATGTTGATGGATTCCTGTCTCATATTGAGGTCTTTCATCCATTTTGAGTTTATCTTTTTGTATGGTGTAAGGGAATGGTCCAGTTTCATAATTCTATATGTACCTGTCCAGTTTTCCCAGCACCACTTATTGAGGAGTCTGTCTTTTTTCCATTGGATATTCTTTCCTGATTTGTCAAAGATTAGTTGACCATGAGTCGAGGGTCCATTTCTGGGTTTTCTATTCTGTTCCATTGATATATGTGTCTGTTTTTGTGCCAATACCATGTTGTCTTGATGATCACAACTTTGTAATAGAGCTTGAAGTCAGGAACTGTGATGCCCTCAGCTCCTGTTTTCTTTTTCAACAATCCCCTGGTGATTCAGAGTCTTTTCTGGTTCCATACAAATTTTAGGATTATTTCTTACAGCCCTGTGAAAAATGTCAGTGCTATTTTGAAAGGGATTGCATTGAAAGTGTAAATTGTTCTTGGCAGCATAGACATTGTAACAATGTTTATTCTTCCAATCCATGAACATGGACTGTTTTTCCATCTCTGTGCCTTCCTCCATTGCTTTCATAAGTGTTTTGTAGTTTTTGGAGTATAGATCCTTTACCTCTTTGGTTAGGCTTATTCCTAAGTATCTTATGGGTTTTTGAGCTATTGTAAAGGGAATTGATTCCTTAATTTCTTTCTTTAGTTACACTGTTAGTGTATAGAAATGCAACTGATTTCTGTGCATTGATTTTTGTATCCTGCCTCGTTGCTGAATTGCTGTATGAGTCTAGTAATTTTGGGGTGAAGTCTTGGGTTTTCCACATGAAATATCATGTCATTTGCAAATAGAGTTTGACATCTTCTTTGCCAATTCGAATGCCTTATTAAAAGATTTTATTTATTTATTTGACAGAGAGTGAGAGAGGGAACACAAGCAGGGGGAGTGGGAGAGGGAGAAGCAGGCTTCCCGTTGAGCAGGAAGCCCGATATGGGGCTCAATCCCAGGACCTGGGATTATGACCTTAGCTGAAGGCTGATGCTTAATGACTGAGCCACCCAGGCACCCTTTGAATGCCTTTTATTTCTTTTTGTTGTCTGATAGCTGAGGCTGGGATTCCAGTACTATGTTGAACAATAATGAAGAGAGTGGGCATCCCTGTTGTGTTCCTGAACTTAGGGAAAAAACTCAGTTTTTCCCCTCTGAGAATGACATTCTCTTTGGACTTTTGATAGATGTCCTTTATGATATTGTGGTATGTTACCTCTATCCCTATACTTTGAAGAGTTTTAATCAAGAAAAGACGCTCTATTTTGTCAAATGCTTTTTCTGCATCATTTGAGAGGATCATATGGTTCTTGTCTCTTCTTTTGTTAAAATGCTCTATTATGTTGATTGATTTCCAAATGTTTAAACACCCTTGCATCCCAGGAATAAATCTGACCTGGTCATGGGGAATAATCCTTTTAATGTACTATTGGATCCTATTGGCTAGGATCTTGTTGAATATTTTGGCGTCCATGTTCATCAAGGATATTGGTCTGTAATTCTCCATTCTGATGGAGCCTTTTCTGGTTTGGGGATCAGGATAATGCCAGCCTCATGGAACAAGTTTGGAACTTTTCCTTCCATTTTTATTTTTTGAAATAGCTGCAGTAGAATAGGTATTATTTCTTCTTTAAATGTTTGGTAGTATTTCCCTGGGAAGCAATCTGGCCCCAGACTCTTGTTTTGGGGAGGTTTTTGATTACTGCTTCAATTTCGTTACTGGTTATTGGTCTATTCTGATTGTCTATTTCTTCCTGTTTAGTCTTGGTAGTTTATAAGTTTGCCGGAAGGCATCCATTTCTTCCAGGTTGCTTAATTTGTTGGTCTATAGTTGCTGGTAATAATTTCTAATAATTCTTTCTATATCCTTGGTGTTAGTCGTGATCTCTCCCCTTTCAATCATGATTTTATTGATTTGGGTCTTTTCCCTTTTCTTTTGGATAAGTCTGGCCAGAAGGTTATTGATCTTATTAACTCTTTCAAAGAACCAGTTCAAACAACTAGTTCCATTGATCTGTTCCACTGTTTTTTTTTGGTTTCCATTTCATTGATTTCTGCTCTAATTGTTATAATTTCTCTTCTCCTGCTTGGTTTAGACTTTATTTGCTGTTCTTTCTCCAGATCATTAAGGTGTAAGGTTGGCTTGTGCATTTGGGATTTTTCTAATTTTTTGAGAGAGGCGTGGATGCCTATGTATTTCCCTGTTAGGACCACCTTTGCAGTATCCCATAGCTTTGGGACCAATGTTTTTTCATTCTCATTAGTTTTAATGAATTGTTTAAGTTCTTCTTTAATTTCCTTGTTGACCCAATCATTCTTTTTTTAAAAGATTCTATTTATTTATTTATTTGACAGTGAGATAGAGAGCACAAGTAGGCAGAAGGGCAGGCAGAGGGAGAGGGAGAAGCAGGCTGTCTGCTGAGCAGGGAGCCCGTTGCGGGACTTGATACCAGAACCCTGGGATCGTGACCTGAGCTGAAGGCAGATGCTTAACTGACTGATCCACCCTGGTGCCCCTGACCCAATCATTCTGTAGCGTGATGTTCTTTAACGTCCAAGTATTTGAGTTCCTTCCAAATTTCTTCTAGTGGTTGAGTTCCAGTTTCAAAGCATTGTGGTCTGAAAATATGGAGGGAATAATCTCAGTCTTTTGGTATCAGTTGAGACCTGATTTGTGACCCAGTATGTGGTCTATTCTGGAGACAATTCTGTGTGCACTCGAGAAGAATGAGTATTCTGTTGTTTTAGGATGGAATGTTCTGTATATATCTATGAAGCCCATCTGGTCCAATGCATAATTCAAAGCTCTTGGTTCTTTGTTGAACTTCTGCTTAGATGATTAGTCCATTGCTATGAGTGGAGTATTGAAGTCTCCTACTATTAATATATTATTATCAATTTGTTTCTTTATTTTGGTTATTAATTGGTTAATAATTTGGTTATTAATTTGGTCCTATATAATTGGCAGCTCCCATGCTGGGGGTGTAGATATTTACAATCGTTAGATCTTCTTGTGGGATAGACTCTTTAAGTATGATGTAGTGTCCCTCTACATCTCTTACTATGGTCTTTGTTTTAAAATCTAATCTATCTGATATGAGGATTGCTACCCTCACTTTCTTTTTAGATCCATTAGCATGTTAAATGGTTCTCCATCCCTTCACTTTCAATCTGGAGGTATCTTTAGGTTCAAAATAAGTCTTAGGTTCAAAATAGACAGCATATGGATGCATCCTGCTTTTTTATCCAATCTGAAACCCTGTGTCTTTTGATAGAAGCATTCATCCCATTTACATTGAGAGTAACTATTGAAAGATATGAATTCACTGCCAATCTATTGCCTAAAAAGTCCCTGTTTCTATATCTTGCCTCTGTTAATTTCTGGTCTATATTACTCTGGGGTCTCTCTTCACTTACAGAATCCCCCTTAATATTTCTTGCAGGGCTGCCTTGATGGTCACATATTCTTTCAATTTCAGCCTGTCTTGAAAGCTCTTTATCTCTCCATCCATTCTGAATGACAGCATTGCTGGATAAAGTATTCTTGGTTTTATGTTCTTTTCATTGACTACCCTGAATATTTCTTGCCAGTCCTTTCTGGCTTGCCAGATTTCTGTGGACAAGTCTGCTGTTATTCTGATGTTCCTCCCTCCATGTGTAAGGAACCTCCTCTCCCTAGCTATTCTCAGGATTATTTCCTTGGCTGTAAAATTTACAAGCTTCACTATTGTATGTTCGGGTGTTGATCTATTTTTTTGTTGATTTTGGGAGGGGTCCTCTCTGCCTTTTGGCCTGGAATGCTCATTTCCGCCCCCAGATCAAGGACATTCTCAGCTATAATTTGCTGATATATATCTTCTAGCCCCGCTCTCTCTCTCCACCCTGTTGGGTATCCCAATAATTCTGATATTGGAACGTTTCATGGCATCATTAATCTCTCCAAACCTTTTCTCATGCGCTACTAGCAGCCTATCTGTTTTCCTCAGCTTCCTTCCTTTTCATCAGCTTATCTTCTAGATCACTAATTCTCTCTTCTGCCTCATCTACCCTGGCTGTTCCAGTTTAGACTGCATCTCATTCAGAGCATTTTTTAGTTTGGCCTGATTAGATTTCATTTCTGCTCTTAGAGATTCTACACTGTCACTGATGTTTTTTTTCAAGCCTAACTATTAACTTTATGACTGCTCTCCTGAATTCTATCTCTGACATCTTGCTTATATCCATATACATTAGTTTTGTGGCAGAGGACATTGTGTCTGTTTCTGTTCTTTTTAAAAAATTTTTTATTGTTATGTTAATCACCATACATTGCATCATTAGTTTTTGATGAAGTGTTCCATGATTCATTGTTTGTGCATAACACCTAGTGTTCCACACAGAACGTGCCCTCTTTAATATCCATCACCAGACTAACCCATCCTCCCACCCCCTCCCCTCTAGAACCCTCAGGTTGTTTTTCAGAGTCCATCATTTATCCTGGTTCGTCTGCTCCTCCGATTCCCCCCTTTCATTCTTCCACTCCTGCTATCAACTTTTTTTCTTTCTTTACATATATTGTATTATTTGTTTCAGAGGTACAGATCTGTGATTCAACAGTCTTGCACAATTCACAGCGCTCACCATAGCACATAACCTCCCCAATGTCTATCAATCAGCCACCCCATCCCTCCCAACCTCCCCCAACTACAGTAACCCTCAGTTTGTTTCCTGAGATTAAGAATTCCTCATATCACTGAGGTCATATGATACATGTCTTTCTCTGATTGACTTATTTCGCTCAGCATAACTCCCTCCAGTTCCATCCACGTCATTGCAAATGGCAAGATTTCATTCCTTTTGATGGCTGCATAATATTCCATTGTATATATATCTACCAAATCTTCTTTATCTATTCATTTGTCGATGGACATCTTGGCTTCTTCTACAGTTTGGCTATTGTGGACATTGCTGCTATAAACATCAGGGTGCACGTACCCCTTCAAATCCCTACATTTGTATCTTTGTGGTAAATACCCACTAGTGCAATTGCTGGATCGTATGATAGTTCTATTTTCAACTTTTTGAGGAACCTCCATATTGTTTTCCAGAGTGGTTGCACCAGCTTACATTCCCACCAACAGTGTAGGAGGGTTCCCCTTTCTCCGCATCCCCGCCAACATCTGTCATTTCCTGACTTGTTAATATTAGCCAATCTGACTGGTGTGAGGTGGTATCTCATTGAGGTTTTGATTTGGATTTCCCTGATGCCAAGCGATGTTGAGCACTATTTGATGTGTCTGTTGGCCAGTTGGATGTCTTCTTTGGAAAAATGTCTGTTCATGTCTTCTGCCCATTTCTTGATTGGATCATTTGTTCTTTGGGTGCTGAGTATGATAAGTTCTTTATAGATTTTGGATACTAGCCTGTTATCTGATATGTCATTTGCAAATATCTTCTCCCATTCTGTCGGTTGTCTTTTGGTTTTGTTGACTGTTTCTTTTGCTGTGCAAAAGCTTTTTATCTTGATGAAGTCCCAATAGTTCATTTTTGCCCTTGATTCCCTTGCCTTTGGCAATGTTTCTAGGAAGAAGTTGCTGTGGCTGAGGTCAAAGAGGTTGCTGCCTGTGTTCTCCTCCAGGATTTTGATGGACTCCTGTCTCACATTTAGGTCTTTCAACCATTTGGAGTCTATTTTTGTGTGTGGTGTAAGGAAATGGTCCAGTTTCATTCTTCTGTATGTGGCCGTCCAATTTTCCCAACACCATTTTTTGAAGAGACTGTCTTTTTTCCATTGGACATTCTTTCCTGCTTTGTCGAAGATTAGTTGACCATAGAGTTGAGGGTCCATTTCTGAGCAATCTATTCTGTTCCATTGATCTATGTATCTGTTTTTGATCCAGTACTATACTGTCTTGATGATGACAGCTTTGTAATAGAGCTAAAAGTCCGGAATTGTGATGCCACCAGCTTTGCTTTTCTTTTTCAACATTCCTCTAACTCTTTGGGGTCTTTTGTGGTTCCATACAAATTTTAGGATTATTTGTTCCATTTCTTTGAAAAAAATGAATAGTATTTTGATGGGGATTGCATTGAATGTGTAGATTGCTCTAGGTAGCCTTGACATCTTCACAATATCTGTTCTTCCAATCCCTGAGCATGGAATGTTTTCCCATTTCTTTGTGTCTTCCTCAATTTCTTCCATGAGTATTTTATAGTTTTCTGAGTACAGATTCTTTGCCTCTTTGGTTAGATTTATTCCTAGGTATCTTAAGGTTTTGGGTGCAATTGTAAATGGGATCGACTTAATTTCTCTTTCTTCTGTCTTGTTGTTGGTGTATAGGAATGTCACTGATTTCTGTGCATTGATTTTATATCCTGCCACTTTACTGAATTCCTGTATGAGTTCTAGCAGTTTTGGGGTGGAGACTTTTGGGTTTTCCACATAAAGTATCATATCATCTGCAAACAGTGAGAGTTTGACTTCTTCTCTGCCAATGCCTTTTATTTCTTTTTGTTGTCTGATTGCTGTGGCTAGGACTTCTAATATTATGTTGAATAGCAGTGGTGATAGTGGACATCCCTGCCGCGTTCCTGACCTTAGGGGGAAAGCTCTCAGATTTTCCCCATTGAGAATGATATTCACTGTAGGTTTTACATGGGTACCTTTTATGATATTGAGGTATGTACCCTCTATCCCTATACTCTGAAGAGTTTTGATCAAGACAGGATGCTGAACTTTGTCAAATGCTTTTTCTGCATCTATTGATAGGATCATATGATTCTTGTTCTTTCTTTTGTTAATGAAGTGTATCATGTTGATAGATTTATGAATGTTGAACCAAACTTGCAGCCCAGGGATAAATCCCACTTGGTCGTGGTGAACAATCCTTTTAATGTACTGTTGGATCCTATTGGCTAGGATTTTGGTGAGAATTTTTGCATCCATGTTCATCAAGGATATTGGTCTGTAATTCTCCTTTTTGATGGGGTATTTCTCTGGTTTGGGGATCAAGGTAATGGTGGCCTCATAAAATGAGTTTGGAAGTTTTCCTTCCATTTCAATTTTTGGAACAGTTTCAGAAGAATGGGTATTAATTCTTTAAATGTTTGGTGGAATTCCCCTGGGAAGCCATCTGGCCCTGGGCTTTGGTTTGTTGGGAGATTTTTGATGACTGCTTCAATTTCCTTAGTGGTTATAGGTCTCTTCAGGTTTTCTATTTCTTCCTGGTTCAATTTTGGTAGTTGATACATCTCTAGGAATGCATCTATTTCTTCCAGGTTATCTAATTTGCTGGCATAGAGTTGCTCATAATATGTTCTTATAATTGTTTGTATTTCTTTGGTGTTGGTTGTGATCTCTCCTCTTTCATTCATGATTTTGTTGATTTGGGTCATTTTTCTTTTCTTTTTGATAAGGCTGGCCAGGGGTTTATCAATCTTGTTAATTCTTTCAAAGAACCAGCTCCTAGTTTCGTTGATCTGTTCTACTGTTCTTTTAGTTTCTATTTCACTGATTTCTGCTCTGATCTTTTTTATTTCTCTTCTCCTGTTGGGTGTAAGCTTTATTTGCTGTTTTTTCTCTAGCTCCTTTAGGTGTAGGGTTAGGTTGTGTATTTTAGACCTTTCTTGTCTCTTGAGAAAGTTTGTATTGCTAGATACTTTCCTCTTAGGACTGCCTTTGCTGCATCCCAAAGATTTTGAACAGTTGTGTTTTCATTTTCATTATTTCCATGAATTTTTAAAATTCTTCTTTAATTTCCTGGTTGACCCATTCATTCTTCAGTAGGATGCTCTTTAGCCTCCATGTATTTGAGTTCTTTCCGACTTTCCTCTTGTGATTGATTTCTAGTTTCAAAGCACTGTGGTCTGAAATTATGCAGGGAATGAACCCAATCTTTTGGTACCAGTTGAGACTGATTTGTGACCTAGGATGTGATCTATTCTGGAGAATGTTCCATGGGAACTAGAGAAGAATGTGTATTCTGTTGCTTTGGGTTGGAATGTTCTGAATATGTCTGTGAAGTCCATTTGGTCCAGTGTATCATTTAAAGTCTTTATTTCCTTGTTGATCTTTTGCTTAGATGATCTATCCATTTCAGTGAGGGGGGTGTTAATATCCCCTACTCTTATTGTATTGCTGTTGATCTGTTTCTTTGCTTTTGTTATTAATTGCCTTTTATAATTGGCTGCTCCCATGTAAGGGGCATAGATATTTACAATTGTTAGATATTCTTGTTGGATAGACCCTTTATGTAGGATATAGTGTCCTTCCTCATCTCTTATTACAGTCTTTGGTTTAAAATCTAATTTTTCTGATATAAGGATTGCCACCCCAGCTTTCTTTTGGTGTCCATTAGCATGGTAAATAGTTTTCTACCCCCTCACTTTCAATCTGGGGGTGTCCTTGGGTCTAAAATGAGTCTCTTGAAGATGGGGTGGGTCTTGTTTTTTAATCCAATCTGTTACCCTGTGTCTTTTGATTGGAGCATTTAGCCCATTTACATTCAGGGTAACTATTGAGAGATAGGAATTCAGTGCCATTGTATTGCCTGTAATGTGACTTTTATTGTATATTGCCTGTGTTCCTTTCTGGTCTCTGTTGCTTTTAGGCTCTTTGCTCAGAGGACTCCTTTCAATATTTCTTCTAGGGCCGGTTTCATGTTTGCAAATTCCTTTAGTTTTTGTTTTTCCTGGACCTTTTTATCTCTCCTTCAATTTTCAATGACAGCCTAGCTGGATATAGGATTCTTGGCTGCATATTTTTCTCGTTTAGTGCTCTGAATATATCCTGCCAGTCCTTTCTGATCTGCCAGGTCTCTGTGGATAGGTCTGTTGCCAATCTAATATTTCTACCATTGTAGGTTACAGACCCCTTGTCCCGAGTTTCTTTCAGGATTTTCTCTTTGTCTCTGAGACTCGTAAGTTTTACTATTAGATGTCAGGGTGTTGACTTATTGTTATTGATTTTGAGAGGGATTCTCTGTGCTTCCTTGATTTTGATGCCTGTTTCCTTCCCCAAATTGGGGAAGTTCTCCGCTATACTTTGCTCCAATATACCTTCTGCCCTTCTCTCTCTTTCTTCTTCTTCTGGGATCCCAATTATTCTAATGTTGTTTTGTCTTATGGTATCGCATTTCTCTTGAATTCTTCCCTCATGATCCGGTAGTTGTTTATCTCTCTTTTTCTCAGCTTCTTCATTTTCCATCATTTGGTCTTCTATATCACTGATTCCCTCTTCTGCCTCATTTATCCTAGCAGTTAGCACCCCGATTTTTGATTCCACCTCATTAATAACCTTTTTGATTTTGACTTGGTTAGATTTTCTTTCTTTTATTTCTCCAGAAAGGATTTTTCTAATAACTTCCATGCTTTTTTCAAGCACAGCTAGTATCTTTAAAGTGATGATTCTGAACTCTAGGTCTGACATTGTACTAATGTCTGTATTGAATAGGCCCCGGGCAGTTGGTACTACCTCTTGTTCTTTTTGTTGAGGTGATTTTTTCCATCTTGTCATTTCATCCAGAGGAGAATAGATGAACGAGAGAAGAAAATGCTAACGGGATAACAGCATCCCCAGAAAATATACTCTAAACAACTCAGAGAAGACTTGATACTGGGGGAAAAGAAAGGGAAAGAAAGATAAAAGAAAAAAAAAAGAAAAGATAAAAACAAACAAAAACAGAACAAAACAACAAAAAAACAGAGTATGATGAAATATGATCAAATATGATCAGGCTGGTGCATAGATCAGTGCCACACACTAGATTTTGTGTGTATTTTGGTCTGTTAGAGAAAGTGCCTCCCAAAATTTTAAAGAAAGAAAAACTTATATATGTACAGAAATAAGGGTTGATATGATGAAGGGATGGAATATGACTGTAAAGTTGAAAATTATAAAAAATTTTATAAAAGGAATTGATAAGAAGTTGTTTGAAAAAGAAAGAAGAGGATTAAAAAAAAGAAAAAAATGGAGCATGTGATCAGGCAGGAGACTAGAACAAAGCCATACACTAGAGATTTAGGGTATATTTTGATCTGTTAGAAGAAACTGTGTTCAAAACTTTAAAGAGAGAACAACTTATATATATATGCCAAAAATAAGGGTAACTACTATGAAGGAATTGAATATGACTCAAAAATGAAAAATAAAAATGTTTTTTAAAAGGGGGATTGATAAGATGTTGGTTGAAAAGGGGAAAAAGAAAAATTCAAAAAAAAAAGCTTAAAAAAATTAACTTTGAAAGACTAAAGAATCATGGTACAGAAGCCATGGATTCTATGTGTAGTATTCCCCTAGCACTGGAGTTCTGTGATTCTCATTGATTGGTAAACTTGGTCTTGCCTGGCTGTTCTTGCTGATCTTCTGGGGGAGGGGCCTGCTGCCATGGTTCCCAAATGTCTTTGCCGGAGGTGGAATTGCCCTGCCTTGCTGGGTCTGGGCTAAGTAATCTGCTCGGGTTTGCTCTCGGGAGCTTTTGTTCCCTGCAATCTTTCAGTACAGCTTTGGAGGATGAGAGTGAAAATGGCGGCCTCCCAATCTCCACCCCAGAAGAGCCAAGAACTCAGGGCCCCACTCCTCAGTGAGCCCCTAGAGAAAAGCAGTCAATCACTCCCATCTCCCCGGTCTCCGGCCGCACTCCCTGCTTACCCAGCCTGTGACCAAGCGTTTCTATCTCTGGCACCCGATTCGGTGTGGAGTCTCCAAACCCAGCAGATCCCTGCCCTGCACTCCCATGCCGCTCATTCCAGGGGGAGGAAGGGGAGTCTCCCTGGATCTGCTGCTTGTTGGGTCCCTGCTGGAAGAGCAGTGGCCTGACTGTGTGGGGGATCATGGTTTATGGCAACCCCAAGCTGAGAGCCCACACCTAGGCTCCATCTCTGCAGCTGGTTTCTGCACTCAGATCCCTGGGAGCTCTGCCACACTCAGGCACCCCCGGTCTTTCTGTGACCCAGAGTGTCCTGAGACCACACTGTCCGCGAGGTTTCCACCCCCCTGCTTAGCCACTGGAACAATGCCCCTCAGCGGAGCAGACTTCTAAAATTTTCAATTTTGTGCTCAGCTGCTCTATCACTTGCCAGAAGCGGACGACAAGCCCCCTCCCCCGCCATCTATCCTCCTGAATATCACCTCAGATTCACTTCTCCGCACATCCTACCTTCCAGAAAGTGGTCACTTTTCTGTTCAGAGAGTTGTTGCTATTCTTTTCTTTGATCTCCTGTTGAGTTCGTAGGTGTTCAGAATGGTTTGATCCTCATCCAGCCGAATTCCTGAGACCAGATGAAATCCAGGTCTCCTACTCCTCTGCCATCTTGCTCTGCCCCCGATTCTGTTTCTTTTCTTTGTTGAGTGTTCCTCCTTTTAGTCATTCTGTTGAGGGATGGTTGAGTGAATGTGCAGAGTCCAAAATATTAACCATAACCCAAGCAAGATGCACCCTACCGAAATTTAGAGGGGTCCAAAGACACCACCAAAAAAGAACAAAGCCAAAATGAAATGCAAGAATAAAATTTTAAAAATTAATTTTTTTATAAAAAATAAAATTTAATTAAATTAAATTTTAAAAATTAAAAAAAGTAAGGGAAGGAACAGGGGTATAATCTCTCAGTGTGGATAAAACATGGTGTATCAGTTGTTCCTGGGTGTATTTTGTTCTCTGTGTTAGAGGACACTATGTCCCAAATTATAAGGAAATTAAAACTTGTATATATATAAAGGTAAAATTGAATAGTGAAAAAAGGACTGCAATAAAGCTTATATCTATAAAAAGAAATAAAGGCATGAAAAAATACAAGTTAAAAAGCTACTATAAAATATAAGTTAATATAATAAGTGTATAGTTGAAATGAGAAAGTAAAAATAAAAAATAAATGGAGAAAAAACATGAGAAATAGAAAAAAAAAGAAAATGAGAATTTTATCTGAAAAATAAACAAGTCATGAGGACACTCCTGGAGCTCAATATATAACTTTCCCCTGGCATTGGGATTTTACAGTCTTATGGGATCCATAGTATTGTCATCCCACCTGTTCTTTCATTCTGTCTTCTGGGGGTGAGGCCTGCCATGCTGTTCTTCAGGTAACCTTGCCAGTGGGGAGTTGCCTCACCCCCTATCAGGGGGACCGGCTCAGTGGGAAATGGTCTTCTCTGTGGCTTTTGTTCCCTGGAGGCTTTCTGCTCCTCTTCAGTGGATCAGAGAAAAAATGGCCACAGCCAAACCTCTGGTCCAGAGCAGAAAATTCAGTCTGTCCTTTAACAAATGCTCTAGAACAGTCTCCACTTCTGTATGCCCCACCAAAAACCACAGCCTCCCACAACAACTCTCCCATAGGTAGTCCCAGGGGCCCAGAAGTGCCACTGCCCTTTGTGATTCTACAACCACAAGCAGGTGTGGGTTTGCATGCACACACAAAGCTCCTGGATCATGTCTCAGTGCTGCTCTAAAGCCTTTTCTGGGCTGCTACCACTCTGCAATTTTTTGCCCCATTGGGGGCGCAGGTTCCACATCTTTTCAGGCTGCCCAAGAGAAGAGCAATTATCGCCTGGATCAGCTCAAGGTTTTTGTTGATAGGAGCTGAAAGTCCGTTTCTGGGCTTGCTGACAATAACCTGCTTCCTGGCTCCACTGCTCTTGTACTCTATTGGTTCAGAGACCCCCTTTCAAATCGTGGCTCCTTGTATCTGGAGACCACAATGCCCTACTTAGAATTCTACCTTTTCTTTTCCAAAACCCCTTTCAGAGAGGGATGTCATTCCCTAGAGCAGATTTATAAGGGTTCCAATTTTGTGCTCCAGTGTCATATCACTTTTCAGGAGCCAGCTTATGGAGGCTCCCTCCCCCTTCTGTTTATCTTTTGATATCTCCTTTCATATTCATGACTCCACACATCCTATCTTGCAAAAAGCAGTCACTTTTCTGCTTTTTTGTAAGATATATATTCTTACATCTCAGGCAGATTTCATGGGTGTTCAAAATGGTTTGGTAGGTATCTAGCTATATTCAGGGAACCAGTTGAAATGGGGTCCCCTACTCGTCCACCAACTTGCTCCCTGCCTCAAAGGTGCTGTTTGAGATGAATATTCTTAAGATATATCTAATGTTAGCTTTTTAACACAATCAAATAACTCCTATGCTTATTAATTCTGTTGCTTTCTCAAGTCCAGTTTTCCTAGCTTTTGTTCACAATCTGGCTTCTACTCACTTTCCTAGTCTTATCTGTTACTCCTCTTACCTGAAATTGGAATTGCAACCCATTGAACTACTCACAGATCCTATGGCTTGCTTCAGTCTTCTATGTCCTTAGATAAGCTGTTCTTTCTTCATGGAAAGCCTTTATACATTTTTTTTTTCTGCATGATGACTTACTACTCATACTTTGAGACAATCCATTTAGTAATTTTCCTGTGAAACCCTCCCTGATCCTCAGCAATGACTTGTTTTCCCTCTTTTTTCTTCCCATGGCACTAGTTGGCATAGGTATGGAATCATGAGTGTCCATAGTAGCTATTGAAGAAAACAAAGCTAGCAACCCCATGTAGGGGTTCCTTAGCTATACCAAATTTTAACCCCTGAATCACCTCACATTTTGGTGAAGATGATACTGATGTAATTTTATATTGGATCTTCTTCTATTTAAAAACAGTCTAACAGGTTCTTGCATGTGGAATGTATAAATAGTAAGTATTCATGGGATCAGGAAAAACAATATAATATAATATAAAGTATGTAGCCTCTAGAGCCAAATAGATCTGGGTTTAAAGCCCAGGTCACCCTTCTATTAACCATATAACTATTACTTAGCCTCTCTGAGTCTCAAATGTTTCAATTTTAAAAAGTAGCTAAACATCAAAAAAGTAGCTCAGCATCAACAAGAATAAAATAGAAATAAGTTTAACCAAGGAAGTGAAAACTACAAAGTGTTCCTGAAAAATATGAAAAACACAACAGAAAAAGGAAATACATTCATACTCATGGATTGGAAGACTTAACATTGTTAAGATGTCAATACTACCCAAAGTGTTTTACAGATTCAATGTAATCCTTACCAAAATTCCAATACTAATCTTGCAATAATAGAAGATATCATCCCCAAATTCATATAGACTCTCAAGGGCCCCAAGTAAGCAAAACAATCTTAAAAAGAACAAAGCTGACTTTGCAATGGGAACAAAGTTGTCATGCCTATGCCAAGTAGTGCCATGGGAATAAAGTTAAAGGTCTCACACTTTCTGATTTCAAAACTTACCAAAAAGCTACAGTAATTAAAACAGTGTGGACTGACAGAAAATCATGCATTTAGACCAGTGGAATAAAATAAAGACCTCAGAAACCAACCCTTGTATATATAAGCAAATTATGTTCAATAAGACTGTTAGAGGAAATATTTTTTTTTAAATGGTGCTGGGAAAACTGAATATCCACATGAAAAACAATGTAATTGTATCTTTATTTTTCACTATATACAAAAATTAAAACTAAAATGAGTCAAATATCTAAATGTAAAAACTAATACTCTAAAACTCTTAGAAGAAAACAACAGAAAAGCTTCCTGACACTAGATTTGGCAATGGTTTCTTGGATATGACAATGAAAACACAGACAACAGAAGAAAAAATAGTAGACTAAATTGGACTACATCAAAATTTAAAAATTTTATGTGAAGTTAGCAATGTAGCAAGATAGAGGAACACAAGATAACAGCTGTTGTACTTCCACAAAACACTAATTTAACAACAATCCACCGATGCAAATACCTTTGTGAGGACTCCAGAATCTACCTGAGAGGATACAGCAACCCCACAGAACACAGAAACAAGAAAAGGTACAGTGAAAAAGGTAAGAAGTACAGTTTCACCTCACCTACATTACTCCTCCCCCAACCCTGCACAGGAAAGTGCTGAGAGAAATCCCTTCTCCCAGAAAGTTCTCCATGAAGTAAAGAAAGGACAAGCCTATTCATGGAACTTGGGACTAGATCTGCCTGCCTGTGGACACTGACACCAGATATGACTACATGAGTACCGGGGCAGCAGGTCTGCTTATAGATACTCGAACCAAGCCCATCCACTTGATAAATATAATTCAACTGCCTGACAAATAATTAAAAATAATCCTATTTAGGAAACTCAATGAACTATAAGAGAACACAGATAAACAACTAAACAAAATCAGAAAAACTGTACATGAACAAATTGAGAAACTTAACATAGACATAGAAACATATTAATTACAAATATAATATAATAGGGCGCCTGGGTGGCTCAGTTGGTTAAGCGACTGCCTTTGGCTCAGGTCATGATCCTGGAGTCCCGGGATCAAGTCCCACATCGGGCTCCCTGCTCAGCGGGGGGTCTGCTTCTCCCTCTGACCCTCTTCCCTCTCGTGCTCTCTGTCTCTCATTCTCTCTCTCAAATAAATAAATAAAATCTTTAAAAATATATATAATATAATATAATATAATATAATATAAATAGGTCATTTTAAATTATACAGTCAGAGGAACAAAAAGAAAAAAGAAGTAATTAAAAAGACATAGAAACCATTAAAAAAATCAAACAGATTGGGGCATCTGGGTGGCTCAGTGGGTTAAGCATCTGCCTTCGGCTCAGGTCATGATCTCAGGGTCCTGGGATGGAGTCCCACATCAGGCTCCCTGTTCAGCAGGGTGTCTGCTTCTCCCTCTGCCCTTCACCCCATTCATGCTCTCTCTCACACTCTTGCTCTCTCTCAAATAAATAAATAAAATCTTTTAAAAAATCAAACAGAAATTCTGGAGCAGAAGAATACAATAACTGAACTGAAAAATTCTATAGAAATTTCATAACAAATGCAACGGATTGGAAGAAAAAAATCAGTGGACTTGAACACAGGTCATTTTAAATTATACAGTCAGAGGAACAGAAAGAAAAAAGAAGTAATTAAAAAGAGTGAAGAAAACCTACAGAACATATAGGACACCTTAAAGACATGAATATACACATTATTGGAGAACCAGAAGATGAGAAAAAGAAAGGATCAGAAAGCTTATTTAAAGAAATAATGGCAGAAAGCTTTTCAAGTGTGAGGAGGAAAATGGAAATCCAGATTTATGATGTCCAAAAAGTCCCAAATACATTAAACCTAAAGAATTCTACACTGAGATACATTATAATTAAATTGTCAAAAGTCAAGATAAAAAGAAAATGTTGAAAACAGTAAGGGAAAAGCTACTCATCACGTGCAAGGAAAAGACCATAACTATCAGTGGATTTATCAGCAGAAACAGTAAAGAGTGGGATAATATATTCAAACTGCTCAAAGAAAAAAAAAATTCAACCAAGAATACTATAGCCAGCAAAGCTGTCCTTTAAAATGAAGGAAAGAGAGTTCTGGTTCAAGATGGCAATATAGGAAAATCTTGAACTCACTTGCTCCTTCAGACACACTAAATCTACAACTATATATGGAAAAAAATTCTCTGAAAGAAACAGAAAACTACTCAAGTGACTTCTACACATCTGGTGAATAAAAAAAATCATGCATTAAAACAGGAAGAGAGCCTGAAACAATCTCCTCACAAATCCCGCCCCCCAATGTGACAACCCATAATTGGAAGGAATCTCAATACCCCAAGCTTCTCCCTGAAGAGGGAAAAGTTTGAAAACCACATATGGTACCCCAACTTTTAAGACCAACACCTGAGAGAGGAGCCCCCAAAACTTCTACCTTTGAAAAGCAGTGAGCCTTGTGTTCACAAGGCCCATTGGCCATAGTGAACTGAGAAACAGTTCTTAAAGTGCTCACTTGGACTCACTGTGGATATACCCTATGGCCTAGCAGAGAGGCAGACAACTGAAACAACTAGAGTTTCTGTGAAAGAGACTTATCTGCTTATTTTAAACTTCATCCTGAGGTGCAGGAATCTAATTTAATACACATCTAGGGTCTTACTGAAATACTCTCTTTCAAAGACTGCTGAGGTTGGAAGGGGTCATCTTTGCACTCTACCTCTACCTTAATCCAGGTCACTGGTATCTCCTAAAAAGGAGGTTGTACATACGTCTGGTTTCTATTTTTTGTGGCTACTGCCTTGATCACATGACTCTTATAGCAAGCAGGGTTTATGTTCACAGGTCCCATAGGACCGTAACAAACATAACTAGTTATTAACCAGATATCTCCCAGGGCATAGCACACAGAGAACAGACTTAACCTCCAGTCTTTCTGTGAAAGAGAACTTTTGCTTATTTTAAAGATTCAGAGCTAGGGGCAGACTTTTAATTTAACAAACATCTACAGGCCTACTGTAATATTCTTCAAAGACTATAGAGGTCAATGGGCCCCATCTCCATAATCTCCCTCTGCCTCACTCCAGGACACTAGTATTTCCTGGAAAGGAGCTTGTGCACATTTCTGGAACCCTGGGTTTGTAGATGGTTCCTAGGGGACATATTTTTGATAGCCTGCCTTCCATGGCCAGTGGACCTTTTTATTCCATTGGGATAAATGAAAGGTGGCAAAAAAAAGAAACAATTTGTATCACCCCACACAGCCCAGTATAAGAGAAGTAGAAAGAAATGCCAATTTCTCAGTCTTCCCCTGAAAGAGGTATATTTACATACATTAAAATCTGCTGATTAAGGGTCTAGTTTGAATTCAGCCTGAATCTAGGTGCTGACTGTGATCCTCCCCTTTGGGACATTTATAGGTCTTGGCACACCCCCAACTACTGAGATCCACTGAGAATAAGCAAGGAAGCTTGGACAATCCCAAATGTTTGAAAGAAAACTAATATCTAAGATACAGTTGATGTCTTACACAAGGTCACTTCCTCAAGAGTGGGAGAGGTAGCTGATTTATCGAATGTATAGAAATCCACACAGACTGCCTAGGAAAAACAAACAAACAAAAAACAACTGAAGAATATGTTTCAAATGAAACAAGAAGATAAAACCTCAGAAAAAGATATTAATTAAAAAGAACTAGGTGATTCACCTGATAATAAGTTCAAAATAACAATCATAAAGATGCTCATAAACTCAGGACAATAATGCATGAATAAAGTGAGAATTTCAACAGAGATAGAATATACAAGAAAAATTCCAAACAGAAATCACAGAACTGAAGAATAAACTGAAAAATACAATAGAAACTCTCAACAGCAGATTATATGGAGCAGAAGAATGAGTAAGTGCACTCTGAAGACAGAGTAAAGGAACTCACCCAATCAGAGAAGAAAAAATAAACAGAATGAAAAAGAGTGAAGATAACAAGATAACATAGGAGATTATGGGACAATATCAAGTAGACAACATTTGCATTCCAGGGGTACTAGAAAGAAAAGAGAAAGAGAAAGGGGCAGAAAACGTATTTGAAAGAATAATGGCTGAAAACTTCCCTAACCTGTGATAACAACAACAACAACAACAACAACAAACCACTACCACCCAGATTCAGGAATCCCAGAAAATTCCAAATAAGATGAACTCAGAGCCCCTACCAAGACATCATATAATTAAATTATCAAAAGTTAAAGACAAGGAAAGAATCTTAAAAGGAACAAGAAAAAAACCAAGTTGTTAATACAGGGAAGCCCATAAGACTGTTAGTTTTATTCAGCAGAAATTTTTCAGACCAGAAGAGAGTGGCATGATATTTTTAAAATGCTGAAAGAAAAAAAACAAACAAACAAAAAAAAAACATGCCAATGAAGAATACTCTTCTCAGTAAAATCGTCCTTTGGAATTGAAGAAGAGATAGAGTTTTTCAGATAAGCAAAAGCTAAAATAGTTCATCACCACTAGATCTGACTTAGAAAAAATGTTAAAGGGACTTCTTTAAGCTGAAACAAAAAGGCACTAATCAGTAACAGGAAAACATATAAAAGTACAAATTCCACTGGTAAATAAATTTATATAGTCATATATAGAATAATATAATACTAATGGTGGTGCATGGATCATGTTTAACCCAACCATAAAAGTTAAAAGACAAAAGTATTAAGAATAAGTATAATCACAAAAATTTGTTAATGGATGCATAATAAAAAATAGATTCTGATATCAACAACAAAGTGAAAGGGAAGTAAAAGTATAAAGTATTTGTATATAATTGAAGCTGTTATCAGCTCAAAATAGATTTTTGTAATTGTAAGTTTTATGCAAATCTCATAGTAACCACAAAAGAAGCCTAGAGTAGATCAGAAAAGATAATGAGAAAAAATCAAAATATATTACCACAAAAAAATAAATTACAAAGGAAAATAGCAAGAAAGGAAGAGAATAAAAAAAGATTTCCAAAACAGAGAGGAAACAATAAAAAATGGAAATAATAATAAGACCTTACTTATCAATAATTACTTTAAATATGAGTAGACTTAATTCACCAATCAGACGAGGTAGACTGTCTAAATTGAAAAAAGAAAAACCCACCAGATCCAACAATATGCTGTCTATAAAGAGATACAGTTTGGATTCTAGCTCATATATGAGCTAGAAGTGAATGGATATAAAAAGATAGTCCATGCAAAGAGTCACCAAAAGAAAGTAGAGGTGGCAATACATATATCAGACAAAATACACTTTAAGTCAAAAACAATCACAGGAGAGAAAGAAGATCATTATATAAAGATAAAAGGGTCAATTCAAGAGGAAGATATAACAATTATAAATATATATGCACCTAACATAAGAGCACCTAAATATCTAAAGCAAATATTAACAGAACTGAAGGGAGAAATAGCAATATTATAATAGCAGGAAATTTCAATACTTTATTTTCAATAATTCATCCAGACAGAAAATGAATAAGGAAACAGCAGACTTAAACAACACTATAGACCAAATGGACCCTAACAACAAATAAACAGAACATCCCATCCAATGTAACAGAATACATATTTCTCACAAATACATACAGAACTTTTTCCAGGAAAGATCACATGTTGGGTCACAAAACAAGCCTTAACAAATTTAAGAAAATTGAAATCATCAGCAATCAGACAACAAAAATAAATAAAAGGCATTGAAATTGGTAAAGAGAAGTCAAGCTCTCACTCTTCACAGATGACATAACACTTTATGTGGAAAACCCAAAAGACCCCATCTCCAAATTACTAGAACTCATACAGCAATTCAGCAATGTGGCAGTATATAAAATCAATGCACAGAAATCAGTTGCTTTTCCATACACTAACAACGTAACTGTAGAAAGAGAAATTAAGGAATCGATTCCATTTACAATTACACCAAAAACCATAAGACCTAGGAATAAACATAACCAAAGAGGTAAAGGATCTATACTCTAGAAACTACAGAACACTTATGAAAGAAATTGAGGAAGACACAAAGAGATGGAAAAATATTCCATGCTCATGGATTCGTAGAATAAGCATTGTGAAAAATAAATGCTATCCTGAGAAATCTACACATTCAATGCAATCCATATCAAAATACCACTGACATTCTTCATAGACCTAGAACAAACAATTCTAAAATTTGTATGGAACCAGAAAACACGCTGAACAGCCAGGAGAATGTTGAAAAACAAAGCCAAAGCTGGTGTCACCACAATGCCTGACTTCAAGCTATATTACAAAGCTGTGATCATCAAGATAGCATGGTATTGGCACAAAAACAGACATATAGATCAATGTAAAAGAATAGAGAATCCAGAAATGGACCCTCAAGTCTATGGTCAACTAATCTTTGATAAAGGAGGAAAGACCATCCAATGGAAAAAGAACAGTCTCTTCAATAAATGGTGCTGGGAAAATTGGATAGCCACATGCAGAAGAATGAAACTGGACCATTCTCTTACACCATACACAAAGATAAAGTCAAAATGCATAAAAGACCTAAATGTGAGAGAGGAATCCATCAAAATCCTAGAGGAGAACACAGGCAGTAACCTCTTTGACCTCAGCCACAGCAACTTCTTGCAAGACATGTCTCTAAAGGCAAGGGAAACAAAGGCAAAAATGAACTACTGGGACTTCATCAAGATGAAAAGCTTTTGCACAGCAAAGGAAACAGCCAATAAAACCAAAAGACAACTGACAAAATGGGAGACGATATTTGCAAATGACTTATCAAATAAAAGGCTGGTATCCAAGATCTATAAAGAATTTCTCAAGCCCAACACCCCCAAACCAAATAATCTAGTCAATAAATGTGCAGAAGTCATGAACAGACACTTAGGAAACACACTAAGGGTCACAGAAGGGGAGGTGGGGGATGGGGTAACTGGGTGATAGGCATTAAGGTGGGCATGTGATGCAATGAGCACTGGGTGTTATATGCAACTGATGAATCATTGAACACTACATCTAAAACTAATGATGTACTATATGTTGGCGAATTGGCTAAATTAAAGAAAAGGAAAATTGAAATAATTCCAAGTATCTTTCCTGACTACCGAGGTATAAAACTACAAATTAGTAACAAAAACAAAATGGGAATATCACAAATTTGTAGAAATTAAACAATAAATTAAACAATTGTTATTATTGTTATTGTTATTGTTAAATAAATTAAACAATAAACTCTCTCTTTTTCTTTCTTTTTGTATAAACAACATAGTCTTTAACACTCTTTGGGTCAAAGTAGAAATTAAAGGGAAATTAGAAAATGTCTTGAGACAACAAAAACAAACATACAAAAAACAACACTTATAGGTACAGCAAAAGCAGTGCTAAGAAGTCAGTTTAGAGTGATAAATGACTACACTGAAAAGGAGAAAGATAAACAACTCAATTTTAAACCTCAAGGAACTTGACAAAGAAAAAAAAAACTAAGCCCAAAATTAGCATAGTGAAGAAAATAATAACACTTACAGCAGAAATAAATAAAAGAGAAAAGAAAAAAAATGGAAAAATTGACAGAGTTGTGATTTTTTGAAAGATAAAAAGTGATAAACCCTATAAAGGGTTTAATATCCAAAATATATAAAGAACTTACACAACTCAACACTAAAAAAACAAGTAATCCAATTAAAAAATGGGGCAGAGGATCCAAATAGACATTTTTTTTTTCAAAAAAGACATAAAGATGGACAAAAGACACAAGACAAGATATTCAACATCACTAATCATTAGGGAAATGCAAATTAAAACCACAATGAGATATCACTTTACATATGTCAGAATGGCTAAAATCAAATACACACAAAAATAACAAGTGTTCACAAGGATTTGGAGAAATAGAAACTCTTGTACAATATTGGTGGGAATGTAAACTGGTGCATCCACAGTGGAAAACCGAATGGAGTTTCCTTAAAAAATTAAAAACATAATTACCATATGATCCAGTAATTCCACTACTGGGTATTTACAAAAAGAATAGGAAAACACTACTTCAAAAAGATATACGTGCCTCCATGTTTATTGCAACATTACTTACATTCCAACATATGGAAGCATTCGCATTCCAATGCAACATTCCAAGATATGGAAGCAACCCAAGAGTCTATGGATAGATGAATGGATAAGGAAGATGTGGTCTCAGACTCTTAAATACAGAAAACAAACTGGTGGTTGCCAGAGGGGAGGTGTGGGGGGATGAGTGAAATAGGTGATGAGGATTAAGAGTTCACTTACCTTGATGGGCACTGAAAAATGTAGTTATTGAATCACTGCATTTACACCTGAAACTAACATAACACTGTATGTCAAATATACTTGAATTTTTAAAAAAGATAAATCTTTAACTATACTAACCAAGAAGGAAAAAAAAAACTAAAATAAATAAAGTTAAAAATTAAAGATGTTACAACTGATGCTTCAGAAACAGAAAAGAGGGGTGCCTGGGTGGCTCAGTCTGTTGAGTGTCTGCCTTTGGATCAGGTCATGATCTCAGGGTCCTGGGATATAGCCCTGTGTTGGGCTCCCAGCTCACAAGGAGTCTGCTTCTCCCTCTCTTCCCTGCTCATGCTCTCTCTTGCTAACTCTCTCTCTCTTTCTCTAAAAAAAGAAAGAAAGAAAAGAAATAGAAAAGATCATGAGACTAAAATAAAAAAAAATATATGCCAACAAATTGGACAAACCAAAAGAAATGGATAAATTCCTAGATACATACTACATACCAAGATTGAATCATGAAAAAATAGAAAATCTGAGGAGACCAATAATAAAGGAGATTTAAACAGTAATCAAAAACCTCTCAACAAAGAAAAGACCAACCTTAGGCTCCACTGGTGAATTCTACCTAACTTTTAAAGAAAAGTAATATCATGCCTTAAACTCATAAACTATAGAAGAAGGGATACTTCTAAATTCATTTTATGAGGCCAGCATCACCCTGATACCAAAGCCATACAAAAATACAAATAAAAGAAAACTACATGCCAGTATCCCTGATATTCCAAAGATGCAAAAACCCTCTACAAAATATTCAAAAATCAAATTCAACAGCACATTAAAGAGTCATACACCATGACCAAGTGGGATTTATCCTTGTAATTCAAGGATGGTTCAACATATAAAAATCAATAAATGTTATACACCACAAAAAAGAATAAAGAACAAAAATCACATAATCATCTCAGTAGATGCATAAATATATTTGACAAAAGTATACTCTTTTATTGATTAAAAAAAAAAAACCAACAATCTAGGTATAGAAGGAACTCACCTCAATAGAACAAAGGCCATATATGAAATGCTCACAACTAACATTACACTCAATGATTAAAAGCCAAAATCTTGTCCTTTAATATCTGGAGTATTACAAGAATGTTCACTCTTGCTATTTATATTCAACATAGTACTAGAAGTTCTAGATAGATAAATTAAGAAAGAAAAAGAAACAAAATGCATTCAAATTGTAGAGGAAGGAAGAAAATTATCTGGTTGCAGAGGACATGATCTTATATGTAGAAAACCATACAGATGCTGCACACACATGCACACACACACACCTTTTAGCTCTAATGAATAAATTCAGAAAAGTTTAGGATAAAAATGTCAACATGCAAAAATCAGTTGTGTTTCTGTACACCACAAGTTGTCTAAAAAGGAAGTTGAAAAAAATCCTATTACAATAGCATCAAAAATAATAAAATATCTTTTCAACAACAGTGCTGGAAAAAATGGACATCAACATGTGAAAAATAAATATAGATAGATATTACACCCCTCACAAAAATAAACTCACAGAATTAAGTGTAAAATATGAAACCTCTAGAAGATAACATAGAAGCAAACTTAGCATAGGCATTGTGAAGATTTTTTATATATAATTAATCCTTAAGAAAAGGGAAATCCTGCCATTTGTGACAACATGAATGAAACTGGAGGACATTATGCCAAGTGAAATAAACACAGAAGAAATACTACTTGCTCACGGGGTGTTATACACAACTAATGAATTATTGAACTCTACACCAAAAACTAATGATGTACTATATGTTGGCTAATTGAATTTAAATTAAAAAAAGAAATACTACTTGCTGCTAATTATGTAAAGAATCTAAAATATTCAAAGTAATAAAAGCAGAGGGTGAAATGACAGTTGCCCAGGTCTGCTTTGAGGAGGAAACAGGAAGGTATTAGTCAAAAGGTAGAAATTTTAAGTTTGTAAGATAAATAACTTCTAGAAACCTATTGTACAGCATAGTGCCTATAGCAAAGAATACTGTATTCTATACTTAAAAATTTGCTAAGCTTATGACCCAGCAATTGCACTACTGGGTATTTACCCCAAAGACACAGATGTAGTGAAAAGAAGGACATATGCACCACAATGTTCATAGCAGCAATGTCCGCAATAGCCAAACTGTGGAAAGAGCCGAGATGCCCTTCAACAGATGGATGGATAAAGAAGATGTGGTCCATATATACAATGGAATATTACTCAGCCATCAGAAAGGATGAATACCCAACTTTTACATCAACATGGATGGGACTGGAGGAGATTATGCTAAGTGAAATAAGTCAAGCAGAGAAAGGCAATTATCATATGGTTTCACTTATTTGTGGAAATTAAAGAATAGCATGGAAGACATTAGGAGAAGGAAGGGAAAAATGAAGGAGGGGAAATGGAGGGAGAGATGAACCATGAGAGACTATGGACTCTGAGAAACAAACAAGGTTTTAGAGGGGTGGGGGGAGGGGGGATTGGTTAGCCCAGTGGTGGGTATTAAGGAGGGCATGTACTACATGGAGCACTGGGTGTTATACGAAAACAATGGATCATGGATCACCACATCAAAAACTAATGATGTATTGTATGGTGACTAACATAACATAATAAAATTAAAATAAAAAAAAAGAAAAGAAAAATTTGCTAAGTGAGCTGATCTTATGTTAAGTATTATCACAAAATAATAGCAATACAATAAAAATAAGGACAGGAGTAAACTTTTGGAGGTGATATATATATTTATGATATAGATTGTGATGATGGTTTCATGGATATATATTTATCTTCAAACTCATTAAGTTGTATATATTAAATATGTACAGCTTTTTGTGTGTCAACCAAACCTAAAAATCCTGTGCCACAAAGCACACAATCAAGAGAATGAAAAGGCAATCCACAAAATGAGATAAAATATTTGCAAATGTGTTTGATACAAGGCTTTATCCACAATATATGAATAACTATTACAACTCAACAATGTTATAACAACAGCCCAGCTAAAAAATGAGCAAGGACTTGAATAATCTTTTTTCCAAAGAAGATATACAAATGGACAGACAGCATATTACAACAGGATCAATGTCACTATTAACTAGGGAAATACAAGTCAAAATTATAAGATACCACCTCACAACCATTAGGATCACTACCATAAAAAAAAAAAAAAGAAGTGTTGGTGACATTGTAGGGAAATTGGAACTCTTGTCTACTGTTGGTGGGAATGTAAAATGGTACAGCTGGTAATGGAAAAGAGCTTGATGGTTTCCTTAAAAATTAAAAAAAAAAAACAATAGTATTACCATGTAATCCATCAATTCTACTTACGGATGGATACCCCAAAGCATTAAAGGCAGGGTCTTAAAGAAATATTTTTACACTCATGTCTATAGCAGCATTATTCATAAAAGTAAAAAGGTGGAAGGCCTTCAAACTTACATTGATGGATGAATGGATAAACAAAATGTTGTATATACATACAATGGAATATTATTCATTCTTAAAAAGAAGGAAATTTTGACATATGCTACAAAAATGGATGAACCTTGAGGACATAATGCTAAGTGAAATAAGCCAGTCACGAAAGTACAAGTACTGCATTATTCTACTTATAAGAGGTATCTGGAATAGTCAAATTTATAGAGACAAAAAATAGAATGGTGGTTGCTAAGGGCTGGGTAGAGGGAAGGGTGAAAAGCTATTGTTTAATGAGTTAAAGACTTGCAGTTTTTCAAGATGAAAAGAATGCTGGAAATGGAAGGTGTTGATGTTTGCCCAACGATGTGACTATACTTAAGGCCACTAAACTGTACACTTAAAAATTATCAAGATGGCAAATTTTATGCTATGTGAATTTTTACTACAAGGATAGTTAATTTATCTTTCTGCTGCTTCATTATTGGTGAATAGAAATGAAACAGCTTTCAGTATATTAATTTTTGTATCCTGCAAATTTACTGAATTTGTTTATCACTTCTGGCAGTTTTTTGGTGGAGTCGTTGAGGTTTTCCATATAGAGTATCATGTCATTTGCAAATAGCAAAAAAAATTTACTTCTTCCTTGCCAATTTGGATGCCTATTATTTCTTTTTGTTGTTTGATTGCTGTGCCTAGTACTTCCAGTACTATGTTAAATAACAGTGGAGAGAGTGGACATGCCTGTCTTGTTCCTGACTGTAGAGGAAAAGCTTTCAGTTTTTCCCCATGGAGGATGGTATTAGCTGTGGGTTTTTCATATATGGCCTTTATTATGTTGAGATATGTTCCCTCTAACCCTACTTTATTGAGGGTTTTATCATGAATGCATGTTGTACTTTGTCAAATACTTTTTCTGCATCTATTGAAATGACTACATGGTTCTTATCCTTACTTTTATTAATGCCATGTATCACATTTATTGATTTGTAAATATTGAACCACCTTGCAACCCAGGAATAAATCACACTTGATTGTGTTGAATGATTTTTTAAATGTATTTTTGGATGCACCAATAATAAAGCAGCAGAAAGACAAATCAAGGAAACAATCCCATTTACAGTTACACACAAAACAATAAGATAGCTAAGAATAAACCTAACCAAAGAGGTCAAATGCCTGTACCTTGAAAACTATAAAACACTGATGAAAGAAATTGAGGATGACACAAAGAAATGGCAAAACATTTCATGCTCATGGATTGGAACAAATATTGTTAAAATGCCTATAAGATCCAAAGCGATCTATACATTTAATGCAATCCCTATCAAAATGCCAACAGCATTTTTCATAGAGCTAAAACAAACAATTCTAAAATTTGTATGGAACCACAAAAAACCCACATAGCCAAAGAAAACTTGAAAAAGAAAATATGTATTGCTTGGAGCACTGGGTGTTATACAAACACAATGAATCATGGAACACTACATCAAAAACTAATGATGTGTTGTATGGTCACTAACATAACATAATAAAAAAAAAGGAAGAAAGAAAAAGCAAAGCTTGAGGAACAATTCCAGACTTCAAGTTATATTACAAAGTTGTGGTGATCAAAACAGTATGGTACTGCAACAAAAAGAGCCCCTTAGGGGTGCCTGTGTGGCTCAGTCAGTTAAGTGTCTGACTTGATTTCAGCTCAGGTCATGATCTCAGGGCCCTGGGATTGAGCCCTGAAATTGGGCTCCACACTCAGCAGGGAGTCTGCCTAAGGATTCTCTCTCCCTCTGGCCCCTCCCACCCTCTCAAATGAGTAAATCTTTAAAAAAGAGAGAGAGAGAGAGACCCATAGATCGATGGGCATTAAAGAGGGCATGTGATATGATGAGCACTGGGTGCTATACTCAACTAATGAATTATTGAACATTATACCAAAAACTAATGATGTACTATACCTTGGCTAATTGAATTTAAATAAAAGAATAAATAATTTTTTTAATTGGAACAGAACAGAAAGTCCAGAAATGAACCCACAATTATATGGCCAATTAATTGTTGACAAAGCAAGAACAACTATCCAATGGGAAAAACACAGTCTCTTCAACAAATGGTGTTAGAAAAACTGGACAGAAACACACAAAAGAATTAAACTGGACCACATTCTTACACCATACACAAAAATAAATTCAAAATGGATTAAAGACCTAAATGTGAGACCTGAAACCATAAAAATCCTAGGGCAAAATACAGGCAATAACCTCTTTGATATCAGCCATAGCAGCTTCTTTCTAGATATATCTCCTGAGGCAAGGGGGTGGGGGGGAATAAACTATTGGGACTACATCAAAATGAAAAGCTTCTGCAGAGTGAAGGAAACAATCTACAAAACTAAAAGGCAACCTATGGAATGGGAGAAGATATTTGGAAATGACATCTGACAAAGGGTCAGTGTCCACAATATACAAAGAACTTATAAAACTCAATTCCCTCCAAAATGAATAATCCAATTAAAAAAATGAACAGAAGGCCTGAATAGACATCTTTCCAGAGAATCCATACAGATGACCAACAGACACATGAAAAGATGCTCAACATCACTCATCATCAGGGAAATACAAATCAAAACTACAGCAAGATATCACCTCACACCTGTCAGAATGTTAAATTCAATAACACAAGAAACAAGTGTTCGCAAGGAAACAGAGAAAGGGTAACCCCCTTGTTATATTGGTGGGAATGCAAACTAGTGCCACTGTGGAAAACAGTATGGAGGTTTCTCAGAAAGTTAAATGTAGAAGTACTTTACAATCCAGCAATTTCACTACTAGGTATTTATCCAAAGAATATAAAAATGCTAATTCAAAGGGATACATACAACCCTAATGTTCATAGCAGAATTATCTACAATACTCAGTTTATGGAAACAGCCCAATGTCCATCGGCTGATGAATGGATAAGGAAGAAATGGTGTGTGTGTGTTTGTATGCAATGGAATATTATTCAGCCATAAAAAAGAATGAAACCTTGACATATGCAGTGATATGGATGGAGCTAAAGAGTATGATTTTTTAATAACTATTTAATATTAGTTAAATAATTTTTAAATGAAATTTTTGATATTTGACTTTGTATACATATTTTAACAGCTTTTTCAAAACCATTATTGCAGTGTTTTATTCTTTTTTTTTTATTATGTTCAGTTAGCCACTGTATAGTACATCATTAGTTTTTGATATAGTGTTCTCTGATTCATTGTTTGCATATAACACCTTGTGGTCATCACAACACATGCAATCCTTAATACCCATCACCCTGTTACCTCCTACCCCCACCCTCCTCACCTTTGAAACCCTAACTTTGTTTCCTGGTGTCAACAGTTTCTCATGGTTCGTCTCCCTCTCTGATTTCTCCCCCTTCAGATTTCCCTCCATCCCCCTATGGTCCTCCATGCTATTGCTTATGTTCCACATATGAGTGAAACCATATGATAATTGTCTTTCTCTGCTTAACTTACTTCACTTAACATAATCTCCTCCAGTTCCATCCATGTTGATGCAAAAGGTGGGTATTCATCCTTTCTGATGGCTGAGTAATATTCCATTGTATATCTATACCACATATGCTTTATCCATTCATCTGTTGAAGGACATCTTGGCTCCTTCCACAGGTTGGCTATTGTGGACATTGGTGCTATGAACACTGGGGTGCAGGTGCCCCTTCTTTTCACTACATCTGTGTCTTTGGGGTAAATACCTAGTAGTGCAATTGTGGGCTCATAGGGTAGCTCTATTTTTAACATCTTGAGGAACCTCCATACTGTTTTCCAGAGTGGCTGTACCACCTTGCATTCCCACCAACAGTATAAGAGGGTTCCCCTTTCTCCACATCCTCAGCAACATTTGTTGTTTCCTACCTTGTTAATTTTTGCTATCCTAACTGGTGTAAGGTGGTATCTCAATGTGGTTTTGATTTGTATTTCCCCGATGGCTAGTGATGTTGAGAATTTTTTTCATGTGTTTGTTAGCCATTTGTATGTCTTCTTTGGAGAAGTGTCTGTTCATGTCTTCTGCCCATTTTTTGACTTGATTATTTGTTTTTTGAGTGTTGAGTTTGAGAAGTTCTTTATAGATCTTGGATATGAGCCCTTTATCCATAATGTCATTTGCAAATATCTTCTCCTGTTCTGTGGGTTGCCTCTTACTTTTGTTGACTGTTTCCTTTGCTGTGTAGAAGCTTTTTATCTATTGGTACTTCAATAGTTCATTTTTGCTTTGGTTTCCCTTGCCTTTGGAGACATGTCTTGAAAGAAGTCACTGTGGCCGATGTCAAAGAGGTTGCTGCCTATGTTCTCCTCTAGGATTTTGATGGACTACTGTCTCACATTGAGGTTTTTCTTCCATTTTGAGTTTATCTTTTTGTATGGTGTAAGGGAATGGTCCAGTTTCATTCTTCTATATGTACCTGTCCAGTTTTTCCAGAACCACTTATTTAAGAGACTGTCTTTTTTCCATTGGATATTTTTTTCTTGACTTGTTGAAGATTATTTGACCATAGAGTTGAGGGTCCATTTCTGGAGTCTCTATTCTGTTCCATTGATGTATGTGTTTGTTTTTGTGCCGATACCATGTTGTCTTGATGGTCACAGTTTTGTAACATAGCTTGAAGTCAGGCAACGTGATGGCCCCAGCTTTGTTTTTCTTTTTCATCATTCCCTTGGTGATTGGGGTCTTTTCTGGTTCCATACAAATTTTAGGATTCTTTGTTCCAGCTCCTTGAAAAATGCCAGTGGTATTTTAATAGGGATGGCATTGAAAGTGTAAATTGCTCTGGGCAGGATAGACATTTTAACAATGTTTGTTCTTCCAATCCATGAGGATGGAATGTTTTTCCATCTCTTTTTGTCTTCCTCAATTTCTTTCATAAGTGTTCTGTAGTTTCTAGAGTATAGATCATATACCTCTTTGATTAGGTTTATTCCTGGGTATCTTATGGTTTTTGGTGTAATTGCAAATGGAATTGACTCCCTAATTTCTCTTTCTACAGTTACATTGTTAGTGTAGAGAAAAGCAACTGATTTCTGTGCATTGATTTTGTATCCTGCCACGTTGCTGAATTGCTGTATGAGTTCTAGCAATTTTGGGGTGGAGTCTTTCGGGTTTTCCACAAAAAGTACCATGTCTTCTGTAAAGAGTGAGAGTTTGACTTCTTCTCTGCTAACTTGAATGCCTTTTATTTCTTTTTGTTTTCTGATTGCTGAGGCTAGGACTTCTAGTACTAGGTTGAACAAAAGTGGTGAGAATGGGCATCCCTGTCATGTTCAGCTTGAGCATAATAGGTATGATTTCTTCTTTAAATATTTGGTAGAATTCCCCTGGGAAGCCCTCTGGCCCTGGACTCTTGTGTTTTGGGAGGTTTTTTTATTACTGTTTCAGTTTCCTTGCTGGCTATTGGTCTGTTCAGATTGTCTATTTCTTCCTGTTTCAGTTTGGTAGTTTATAAGTTTCCATGAATGCATCCGTTTCTTCCAGAAGGCCTAGTTTGTTGGCATATAGCTGCTGGTAATAAGTTCTAATAATTGCCTCTATTTCCATGGTATTGGTCGTGATCTCTCCTCTTTCATTTCTGGTTTTATTAATTTGGGTCCTTCCTCTTTTCTTCTGGATAAGTCTGGCCAGATGTTTATCAATTTTGTTAATTCTTTCAAAGAAACAGCTCTTGGTTTCATTGATCTGTTCTACTGTTCTTCTAGTTTCTATTTCATTGATTTCTGCTCCAATCTTTATACTTTCTCTTCTCCTGCTTGGTTTAAGTTTTATTTGCTATTCTTTCTCCAGATCCTTTAGGTGTAAGGTTACCTTGTGTATTTGGGATTTTTGTAATTTTTTGAAAGAGGCTTGGGTGTACTTCCCTCTAAGGACAGCCTTTGCAATATCCCATAGGTTCTGAACCGATGTGTTTTCATTTTCATTGGTTTGCATGAACTGTTTATGTTCCTCTTTAATTTTCATAGCAGCAATGTCCACAATAGCCAAACTGTGGAAGGAGCCAAGTTGTCCTTCAACAGATGAATGGATAAAGAAGATGTGATATGTGTGTGTGTGTGTGTGTGTGTACACAATGGAATTTTACTCAGCCATCAGAAATGATGTATACCTACCATTTGCATTGACATGGATGGAACTGGAGGGGATTATGCTAAGTGAAATAAGTCAAGCAGAGAAAGACAATTATCATATGGTTTCACTAATATGTGGACTATAAGGAATAGTGCAGAGGACCCCAGAGGATGGGAGGGAAAACTGAATGGGAAGAAATCAGAGAGCGAGACAAACCATGAAAGACTCTAGACCATGGGAAACAAACTTAGGGTTACAGAAGGGAGGGACATGGTGGGGTGGGTTAACAGGGTGATGGGTATTAAGGGGGGCCCATGTGGTGATGAGCACTGGGTGTTATATGCAACTAATGAATCGTTGAACACTACATCAAACACTAATGATGTATTATTTGTTGGCTAATTGAACATAATAAAAAAATGAGTAAAGGGAACAAAAAAGAAAGACAAACCAAGAAACAGTCTCTTAACTAATACTATAGAGAGCAAATTAATGGTTACCAGAAGGAGGTGGGTGGGTGGATGGGTTAAATAAGTGATGGGGTTAAGGAGTGCACTTGTTATGATGAATACTAGGTGTTGTATGAAAGTGTTAAATCAGTATATTTTACATCTGAAACTAATATTACACTGTATGTTAACTACTGGAATTTATTTATTTATTTATTTATTTATTTATTTATTTATTTATTTATCTGTGAGAAGGAGCATGAGAGTGAGCATGAGTGGGGGGAGGGGCGGAGGGAGAGGGCCAGAAGCAGACTCCCTGCTGAGCATGGAGTCTGATGCAGTGCTGGATCCCAGGATCCCAAGATCATGACCCAAGCCAAAGTCAGACACCCCACCGACTGAACCACTTGGGAACCCCTTAACTCACTGGAATTTAAATAAAAATGTAAAAATATACTTAAAATGGTAAATTTTATATTATGTGTATTACACCACAATTTTAAAAATTAAATAAATAAAAATGGAGCTAATATATTTACATTTTAAGACTGTGAGGGGTCAGTAATATGATACTTGTAAAACACCTAGGAGAATGTTTGGCTCATCTTAGTCGCTTAATTGTTGTTAATTTCTTCCATCTTCTCTATTTTTTCTCCTCTGCCTTTTCCATATATCTTGGTTGTGATCTCTCCTCTTTCATTCATGATTTTATTAATGTAGGTTCATGTTTGTTTTTTTTTTAATTTGTTCTTTGATTTTCTTGTTGACATATTCATCACTTAGTATCATGTTGTTCAACCTCTTTGTATTTGCGTTCTTTCCAGATTTTTTTCTTGTGGTTGAATTCTAGTTTTAAATTGCTGTGGTGAGAGAATTTGTCTGGTATGATTTCAGTCTTTTTGTGTTTGTTTAGGCCTGTTTTGTTCTCCAGAATAGAGAGAACAAACATGAGAATATCCCATGTGCACTTGAAAAGGATGTGTATTTTGATGCTTTATGATTGAATGTTCTGAATATCCCTGTTAAGTCCATCTTGTCCAGTGTGTCCTTCAAAGCCATTGTTTTCTTGTTTATTTTCTGTTTAGATGATCAGTCCATTGTTATAAGTGGGGTGATAAAGTTCCCTGCTATTATTGTACTATTATAAATTAGTTCCTTTATCCTTCTTATTGTTTTATATATTTGGGTCCTCCCATGTTGGGTGCATAATTATTTACAACTATTAGATATTATTATTGGATTGTCCCCTTTATTATGATATAGCGTCCTTCTTTGTCTCTGTTACAGTCTTTGGTTTAATGTCTCGTTTGTATCATATTAGTGTTGCCACCAAGGCTTTCTTTTGCCATCCATTTGTGTGATAAATGCTTCTCCATCCCCTCTCTTTCAATCTGCAGATGTTTTTAGATCTAAAATGTATGCAGCATTTATGCAGTTCATATTTTTTCATCCTTTTTGACACCCTATGTCTTTTTATTGGATCAGCCTGTGTACATTCAAAGTTATTATTGATAGATATGTATTTAGTGCCATCTTATTACTTGTTTTGTCATTGTTTCTGGAGGTTACTCTGATCCTTTCTTGTCCTTGTCACTTCAATTCTCTCCTTTGCACTCAAAGGGTCCCCTTTAATATTTCTTGTAAAGCTGGTTTAATGGTCACAAACTCCTTTAGGTTTTGTTTGTCTAGGAAACTATCTGTCCTTCTATTCTGAATGGTGGCCTTGCTGGAAAGAGTATTCTTGGCTGAAGATTTGTCCCATTTATCCCTTTGAATATATCATGCCACTCCCCTCTGGCTTGCAAAGTTCCTTTTGAGAAATCTCCAGCCAGATCTATGGGATTTCCCTTGTAAGGTAGGGAGTTCTTTTGTGTTGCTTCTTTTAAGATTTTTTTCTTTATCACTATATATTTCAAATTTAATTACAATGTGTCTTGATGTTGGCCTGCTTTTGTTGATTTTGATGGGAATTCTCTGTGCCTCTTGGATCTGGATGTCTGTTTCCTTTCCCATATTAGGAAATTTTTCAGCTAGTATTTCTTCAAATAAATTTTCTTCCCCCTTTTCTCACTCTTCCTCTTCTGGGACTCCTATAATGTGAATGTTATTATTATATTTGATGGAGTTACTGAGTTCCCTATATCTATGCTCGTGTTGCATAATTCTTTCTCTCTCTTGTTCAGCTTTTTAATTTTCCTTTATTTTGTCTTCTAGGCCACAAATTCATTCCTCTTCTACTTCCAGCTTGCTGTTCATTGCCTCAAGGATGTTTCTAATCTCATTTATTGCATTCTTCATCTCTGATTGATTCTTTTTTTACTCTTCTATCTCTGTGGTAAGTGTCTCACTAATCCTTTCCATTCTTTTTTCAGCCAAGTGATTATCCTTATGATTGTTACTTTGAATTCTTCATCAGGTATGTTACATATATCTGTTTCACTTAGATGTCTGGCCCTGGCATTATCTTCTTCTTTCATTTAGAATAAATTCCTTTGTCTTTGCATTTTGTCTATTGTTTTTTGCCTTTTTCTCTGTGTTATAAAAGCCAGTAATGTGTCTTGCTTTTGAATGCAATAGCCTTATGAAAAAGAGGTCATGCTGTGTTCAGGGCCTGGTGTTTCAGCAATGCCTCTTGTGTGTGCTATGTATGCTCTGTTGTTGAATTTTGGTTGCTTTATTTTTCAGGCCAGTCATCTGCAGAAGCTCTCCCTGTCTGTTGTGGGTAGTGTTTGGTCCTTGTCCTGAATGAGGCAAGTTTTAACAACGTGTGCTCTGGTCTGCTTATGAAATGAGACCTGATGCCAACTTCACCAGAACTGAGGACCTGCAGAACTCTCTTGTCAGGAGACATGGTGTGGGCAAGGTTTTGTGCTGGTCTTCAGTGGGGAGAGGACTGCTTTGCTGGAACTGAGACAAGTTTGACTGAGAAGGGCAGTCCCAACGGAACACAGGGTAGTCAGGCTTGGTGTAAGCAGGTTAGGCAGCCAGTTTATGCTCTGGACTACTTCCCTCAGGTGGCTCTGTGTTTATGCTGAGGGGTGAGGGAAGGAAATGATGCTGGCCATGTCCTTTGTTCCTGGAGAGGTGTCTCTGTGAACACTGCCTCTCAGGGACACTCTCTGAGAAGACCAAATAACCTCCCTACTGTGTGCCCCAGGTGCTCTTCAGATTGCTGTTTCCATGCTGTCTGCCCTCTGGAATTTTGCCTGCCTTCTCTCCAGAAGCAGTGCAGTGCCCTCTTGGCTCTGTCCTAGCTAGAATGTTTGACATTTAAAACTCCATGCTTTAAGCCCTGTTGCAAAAACTCATAAAATTAACCCTTCTTATTTTCCAAACCTAAGGCTTTGAAGAAATGGTCTCCTTGTGTGTTTCCCTGTGTGTTCCTTTTCTCACTCTCTTGTCTTTCTCCACAACCATGGCTACTTCCCCTCTGCAGCACCCTAGATGCACTTCTCCTCTAAAACATGTCTCCACACTTCCTATCTTCTTTGACATGGCTTCTTCTCTTCCTTTATTTGTGGAGTTTGTTCTGTCAGTATTCAAGTCTATTTCTGGGGTATTTAGGATGATTTGATAATTATCCACTTGTTTTTGTGGGAGAAGATGAGCATAGCACCCTTTTACTCCACTACCACTTTCCTCTTTCCTGTACCACATATTCTTTTTGTATCCATCTATAGATGGACACTTGGGTTGCTGCCATATTGTGGATAGTGTAACTAATGCTGCAATAAACATAGAGGTGCATATATCTTTTCAATTTAGTGTTTACATTGTCTTTGAGTAAATTCCCAGTAGTGGAATTACGGGATCATATGATAATTCTATTTTTCATTTTTTAAGGGATCACCATACTGTTTTACACAATTTCTACAATAATTTCCATTCCCATGAACAGTGCACAAGGGTTCCTTTTTCTCCACATACTCGCCAACACATGTTCTTTTCTGTTTTAGCCATTTTGACAAATGTAAGGTCTCATTGTGGTTTTATTTATTTATTTTTTTAAATTTAGATTCAATTAGCCAACATATGGTACATCTTTAGATTCAGATGTAGTGTTCAATGATTCATCAGATGTGTATAACACCCAGGACACATCATGTGCCCTCCTTTATGCCCATCACCCCAACCCCCTCCCAATTCCCCTACAGCAACCCTCAGTTTGTTTCCTATAGCTAAGTTTCTCATGGTTTTTCTCCCTCTCTGATGACCTCCCATTCAGTTTTCCCTCCCTTCCCCTATGATCCTCTGCACTGTTTCTTATATTCCACATATGAGTAAAATCATATGATAATTGTCTTTCTCTGATTGACTTATTTTGCTCAGCATAATACCCTCTAGTTCCATACACATTGATGTAAATGGCAAGTATTCATCCTTTCTGATGGCTAAGTAATATTCCATCGTACATATACACAACATCTTCTTTATTCATCTGTCCATGGACATCTTGGCTCTGACCACACTTTGGCTATTGTAGACATTGCTGCGATAAGTATTGGGTTGCAGGTGACCCTTCAGATCCCTACATTTGTATCTTGGGGGTAATACTTTGTAGTGCAATTGCTGGATGTAGGGTAGCTCTATTTTTAACTTCCTCAGGAACCCCCATACTATTTTCCAGAGTGGCTGTACCAGCTTGCATTCCCACCAACAGTGTAGGAGGGTTCCCCTTTCTCCACATCCTTGCCAACATTTGTTGTTTCCTGTCATGTTAGTTTTAGCCATTCTGACTGGTGTGAGGTGGTATCTTGTTGTTTTGATTTGTATTTCCTTGATGACCACTAATGTGGAGCATTTTTTCATGTGTCTGTTGGTCATTTGTAAGTCTTCTTTGGAAAAGTTTCTGTTCATGTCTTCTGCCCATTTCTTGCCTGGATTATTTGTGTTTTGGGTGTTGAGTTTGATAAGTTTTTTTTTTTTTTTTTTTGGTCTAAGCCTTATCTTCCACAACAATTTATAGAAGCTATCTGATCTCTACTGAATATTAATATTTTTATTTATTCATTTTTTATTGTGTTATGCTAGTCACCATACAGTATACCATTTGTTTTTGATGTAGTTTTATTTATTTAATGTAGTTATATTTGCGTATAACACCAGTATTCATTACAACAGGTGCTCTCCTTAATACCCATCACTGGGCTACTCCATGCCTCCACACTCCTCCCCTCTGAAATGCTGATTGTTTCCCGGAGTCCATAGTCTCTCATGGTTCATCTCCCCTTGTGATTTCCCCTCTTCAGTTTTCACTTCCTTCCCCTAATGTCCTCTGTGCTATTCCTTATGTTCCACATATGAGTGAAACCATATGAAAATTGTCTTTCTCTGCCTGACTTACTTCACTCAGCATAATCCCCTCCAGTTGTATCCATGTCGATGCAAAAGTTGGGTATTCATCCTTTCCAATCACTGAGTAATATTCCAGTCTATATATGGACCACATCTTCTTTATTCATTCGTATGTTAAAGGGCATCTCAGCTCCTTCCACACTTTGGCTATTGTGGACATTGTTGCTATGAACATTGAGGTGCATGTGCCCCTTTTTTTCACTACATCTGTGTCTTTGGGGTAAATACCTAGTAGTGCAATTGCTGGGTCATAGGATAGCTCTATTTTTAACTTTTTAAGGAACCTCCATACTGTTTTCCAGAGTGATCATACCAGCTTACATTCCTACCAACAGTGTAAGAGGGTTCCCCTTTCTCCACATCCTCACCAACATTTGTTGTTTCATGCCTTGTTAATTTTGGCCATTCTAACTGGTGTACAGTGATATCTCAATATGTTTTGATCTGAATTTCCTGGATGGTGAGTGATGTTGAATAATTTTTCATGTGTTTGTTAACCATTTGTATGTCTTCTTTGGAGAAGTGTCTGTTCATGTCTTCTGCCCATTTTCTGACTTGATTATTTGTACTTTGGGTGTTGAATTTGAGAAGTTTTTATAGAACTTGGATACCAGACCTTCATCTGTAATGTCATTTGCAAATATCTTCTCCCATTCCGTGGGTTGCCTCTTTGTTTTGTTGACGGTTTCCTTTGATGTGTAGAAGCTTTTTAATTTGATGAAGTCCCAATAGTTCATTTTTGCTTTTGTTTCTCTTGTCTTTGGAGATGTGTCTAGAAGAAGTTGTTGTGGCTAAGGTCAAGGAGATTGCTGCCTATGTTCTCCTCTAGGATTTTGATGGATTCCTCTCCCGCATTTAGGTCTTTCATCCATTTTGAGTTCATCTTTGTGTATAGTGTAAGAAAACGATCCAGTTTAATTCTTCTACATGTGGCTGTCCAATATTTTCAGCACCATTTGTTGAAGAGAGTGTCTTTTTTCCATTGGATATTCTTTCTTGCTTTGTGGAAGATTAGTGGACCATAGACTTAAGGGTCCATTTCTGGGTCTCTTTTCTGTTCCCTTGATCTCTATGTCTGTTTTTGTGCCAACATCATACTGTCTTGATGATTACAGCTTTGTAATAGAGCTTGAAGTCCAGAATTATGGTGCCACTAGATTTGGTGTTCTTTTTCAACATTCCTCTGGCTATTGGGGTTCTTTTCTGGTTCCATAGAAATTTTAGGATTGTTTGTCCCAGCTCTTTGAAAAATGTCAATGGTGTTTTGATAAGGATTACTTTGAATGTGTAGATTGCTCTGGGTATCATAGACATTTTCACAATATTTAATCTTCCAACTCATGAGCATGGAATGTTTTTCCATTTCTTTGTGTCCTCCTCAATTTCTTTCATGAGTGTTCTGTAGATTTTAGAATACAGATCATTCACCTCTTTCATTAAGTTTATTCCTAGGTATCTATGGTTTTTGGTATAATTGTAAGTGGGATAGATTCTTTAATTTCTCTTTTTTTGTCTCATTGTTAGTGTAGAGAAATGCAACTGATTGCTTTGCTTTGATGTTGTATCCTGCCACATTGTTGAATTCCTGTATGAGTTCTAGCAATTTTGGGGTGGAGTCTCTTGGGTTTTCCACATAAAGTACCATGAAATCTGTGAAGAGTGAGAGTTTGACTTCTTCTTTGCCAATTTCAATGCCTTTTGTTTCTTTTTGATTTCTGATTGCTGAGGGCAAGACATCTAGTACACTATTGAAGAACAGTGGTGAGAATGGGCATTCCTGTCGTGTTCCTGACCTTAGGGGAAAAGCTCTCAGTTTTTCCTGATTGAGAATGATATTTGCTGTGGGCTTTTCATAGATGGCTTTTAGGATATTGAAGGATATTCCCTCTTTCGCTACACAGTGAAGAGTTTGAATCAAGAATGGATGCTGTGTTTTGTCAAATGGTTTTTCTGTATCAATTGAGTGGATCCTATGGTTCTTGTCTTCTCTTTTATTAATGTGCTCTATCACGTTGATTGATTTGCAAATGTTGAACCATCCTTTTTCCTAGGAATAAATACTACCTGGTCGTGGTGAATAATCCTTTTAATATACTGTTGGATCCTATTGGCTAGTATCTTGGTGAGAATGTTGGAATCCATTTTCACCAGGGATTTTGGTCTTTAATTCTCCTTTTGGTGGGGTGTTGGTCTGATTTTGGGATCAAGGTCATGCTGGCCTCATAGAAAAAGTTTGGACGTTTTCTTCCATTTCTGTCTTTTGAAACAGCATCAGAGAAATAAGTATTAGATCTTCTTTAAATGTTTGTTAGAATTCCACTGGGAAGACATCCAGTCCTGTACTCTCCTTTGTTGGGAGATTTTTGATTACTGCTTTAATTCCCTTGCTTGTTTTGGGTCTATTCAAGTCTTCTATTTCTTCCTGTTTCAGTTTTGGTAGTTTATAATTTTCCAGGAATATATCCATTTCTCCCAGATTGCCTCATTTGTTGGCATATATTTGCTCAAAATATGCTCTTAAAATTGTTTGTATTTCCTTGATACTGGTTGTGATCTCTCCTTTTTTTTATTATGTTATATTAATCACCATACATTACATCATTAGTTTTTGATGTAGTGTTCCATGATTCATTATTTGTGAATAACACCCAGTGCTCCATGCAGAACATGCCCTCTTTAATACCCATCACCAGACTAACCCATCCTCCCACCCCCCTCCCCTCTAGAACCCTCAGTATGTTTTTCAGAGTCCATCGTCTCTCAGGGTTCATCTCCCCCTCCGGTCACCCCCCTTCATTCTTCCCTTCCTGGTATCTTCTTCTTTTTTAAAAATATATTCTATTATTGTTTCAGAGGTACATATCTGTGATTCAACAGTCCTGCACAATTCACAGCACTCACCATAGCACATACCCTCCCCAATGTCTATCACCCAGCCACCCGATCCCTCCCACCCGCCACCACTCCAGCAACCCTCAGTTCGTTTCCTCAGATTAAGAATTCCTCATATCAGTGAGGTCATATGATACATGTCTTTCTCTGATTGACTTATTTTGCTCAGCATAACACTCTCCGGATCCATCCATGTCATTGGAAATGGCAAGATTTCATTCCTGTAGATGGCTGCCTAATATTCTATTGTATATATATACCACATCTTCTTTATCCATTCATCTATCGATGGACATAATGGCTCTTTCCAGTTTGGCTATTGTGGACATTGCTGCTATAAACATCGGGGTGCATGTACCCCTTCGGGTCCCTACATTTGTATCTTTGGGGTAAATACCCAGTAGTGCAATTGCTAGATCATATGGTAGCTCTATATTCAACTTTTTGAGGAACCTCCATACTGTTTTCCAGAGTGGCTGCACCAGCTTGCATTCCCACCAACAGTGTAAGAGGGTTCCCCTATCTCCACATCCCTGCCAACATCTGTCATTTCCTGACTTGTTAATTTTAGCCATTCTGACTGGTGTGAGGTGATATCTCATTGAGGTTTTGATTTGGATTTCCCTGATGCCGAGCGATATTGAGCACTTTTTCATGTGTCTGTTGGCCATTTGCATGTCTTCTTTGGAAAAATGTCTGTTCATGTCTTCTGCCCATTTCTTGATTGGATCATTTGTTCTTTGGGTGTTGAGTTTGATAAGTTCTTTATAGATGTTGGATACTAACCCTTTATCTGATATGCCATTTGCAAATATCTTCTCCCATTCTGTCGGTTGTCTTTTGGTTTTGTTGACTGTTACTTTGCTGTGCAAAAGCTTTTTATCTTGATGAAGTCCCAATAGTTCATTTTTGCCCTTGCTTCCCTTGCCTTTGGCGATGTTTCTAGGAAGAAGATGCTGTGGCTGAGGTCGAAAAGGTTGCTGCCTGTGTTCTCCTTTAGGATTTTGATGGACTCCTGTCTCAAATTTAGGTCTTTCAACAATTTTGAGTCTATTTTTGTGTGTGATGTGAGGAAATGGTCCAGTTTCATTGTTCTGCATGTGGCTGTCCAATTTTCCCAACATCTTTGTTGAAAAGACTGTCTTTTTTCCATTGGACATTCTTTCCTGCTTTGTTGATGATTAGTTGACCATAGAGTTGAGGGTCCATTTCTGAGCTCTCTATTCTGTTCCATTGATCTATGTGTCAGTTTTTGATCCAGTACTATACCGTCTTGATGATGACAGCTTTGTGATAGAGCTGGAAGTCCGGAATTGTGAAGCCACCGGCTTTGCTTTTCTTTTTCAACATTCCTCTAGATATTCGGGGTATTTGTGGTTCCATACAAATTTTAGGATTATTTGTTCCATTTCTTTGAAAAAAGTGAATAGTATTTTGATGGGGATTGCATTGAATGTGTAGATTGCTCTAGGTTACATTGGCATCTTCACAATATTTGTTCTTCCAATCCATGAGCATGGAACGTTTTTCATTTCTTTGTGTCTTCCTCAATTTCTTTCATGAGTATTTTATAGTTTTCTGAGAACAGATTCTTTGCCTCTTTGGTTAGATTTATTCCTAGGTATCTTAAGGTTTTGGGTGCAATTGTAAATGGGATTGACCCCTTAATTTCTTTCTTCTGTCTTGTTGATGGTGTATAGGAATGCCACTGATTTCTGTGCATTGATTTTATATCCTGCCACTTTACTGAATTCCTGTATGAGTTCTCACAATTTGGGGGTGGAGTCTTTTGGGTTTTCCACATAAAGTATTATGTCATCTGCAAAGCGTGAGAGTTTGACTTCTTCTTTGCGGATTCAAAAGCCTTTTATTTCTTTTTGTTGTCTGATTGCTGTGGCTAGGAGTGCTAATACTCTGTTGAATAGCAGTGGTGATAGTGGACATCCCTGCCGTGTTCCTGACCTTAGGGGGAAAGCTCTCAGTTTTTCCCCATTGAGAATGATATTCAATGTGTGTTTTTCATAGATGGCTTTTATGATATTGAGGTATGTACCCTCTACCCCTATACTTTGAAGAGTTTTGATCAAGAAAGGATGCTGTACTTTGTCAAAAGCTTTTTCTGCATCTATTGAGAGGATCATATGATTCTTCTTCTTTCTTTTGTTAACGTATTGTATCACATTGATTGATTTGTGGATGTTGAACCAACCTTGCAGCCCAGCGATAAATCCCACTTGGTCATGGTGAATAATCCTTTTAATGGACTGTTGGATCCTATTGGCTAGTATTTTGGTGAGAATTTTTGCATCCATGTTCATCAGGGATATTGGTCGGTAATTCTCCTTTTTGACAGGGTCTTTGTCTGGTTTTGGGATCAAGGTAACGCTGGCCTCATAAAATGAGTTTGGAAGTTTTCCTTCCATTTCTATTTTTTGGAACAGTTTCAGAAGAATAGGTATTAATTCTTCTTGAAATGTTTGGTAGAATTCCCCTGGGAAGCCATCTGGCCCTGGGCTTTTGTTTGTTGGGACATTTTTGATGACTGCTTCAATTTCCTTAGTGGTTATAGGTCTGTTCAGGTTTTCTATTTCTTCCTGGTTCAGCTTTGGTAGTTGATACATCTCTAGAAATGCATCCATCTCTTCCAGGTTATCTAATTTGCTGGCATATAGTTGCTCATAATATGTTCTTATAATGTATTTCTTTGGTGTTGGTTGTGATCTCTCCTCTTTCATTCATGATTTTATTTATTTGGGTCATTTCGCTTTTCTTTTTGCTGAGTCTGGCCAGGGGTTTATCGATCTTCTTAATTCTTTCAAAGAACCATCTCCTAGTTTCATTGATCTGTTCTACTGTTCTTTTGGTTTCTATTTCATTGATTTCTGTGCTGATCTTTATTATTTCTCTTCTCCTGCTGGGTTTAGGCTTTATTTGCTGTCCTTCCTTCAACTCCTTTAGGTGTAGCCTTAGGTTGTGTATTTGAGACCTTTCTTTTTTCTTGAGAAAGGCTTGTATTGCTATGTACTTTCCTCTTAGGACTGCCTTTGCTGCATCCCAAAGATTTTGAAAATTTGTGTTTTCATTTTCATTATTTCCATGATTTTTTTTAATTCTTTAATTTCCTGGTTGACCCATTCATTCTTTAGTAGGATGCTCTTTAGCCTCCATTCATTTGAGTTCTTCCCGAGTTTCCTCCTGTGATTGAGTTCAGTTTCAAAGCATTGTCATCTGAAAATATGCAGGGAATGATCCCAAACTTTTGGTACTCTTTGAGACCTGATTTGTGACCTAGGATGTGATCTATTCTGGAGCACGTTTCATGGGCATTAGAGAAGAATGTGTATTCTGTTGCTTTGTGATGGAATGTTCTGAATATATCTGTGAAGTCCATTTGGTCCAGTGTGTTATTTGAAGTCTTTATTTCCTTGTTGATCTTTTGCTTAGATGATCTGTCCATTCAGTGAGGTGGGTGTTAACGTCCAACACTCTTATTGTATTGTTGTTGATGTGCTTCTTTGCTTTTGTTATTAATTGCCTTATATAATTGGCTGCTCCCATGTTAAGGGCATAGATATTTACAATTCTTAGATCTTCTTGTTGGATAGACCCTTTAAGTAGGATATAGTGTCCTTCCTCATCTCTTATTACAGTCTTTGGTTTAAAATCTAATTTGTTTGATAGAAGGATTGCCACCCCAGCTTTCTTTTGGTGTCCATTAGCATGGTAAATGGTTTTCCACCCCCTCACTTTCAATCTGGGGGTGTCTTTGGGTTTAAAATGAGTCTCTTGCAGACAGCATATTTATGGGTCTTGTTTTTTTTTTTTTTTTTTGTATCCAATCTGATACCCTGTGTCTTTGGATTGGGGCATTTAACCCATTAACATTCAGGGTAACTACTGAAAGATATGAATTTAGTGCCACTGTATTGCGTGTAAGGTGACTGTTACTGTATATTGTCTGTGTTCCTTTCTGGTCTATGTTGCTTTTAGGCTCTCTCTTTCCTTAGAGGACCCCTTTCAATATTTCTTGTAGGGCTGGTTTTGTGTTTGCAAATTCCTTAATTTTTTGTCTGTTATGGAAGCTTTTTGTCTCTCCTTTTATTTTCAATGTCAGCCTAGCTGGATATAGTATTCTTGCCTGCATATTTTTCTCATTTAGTGCTCTGAAGATATCCTGCCAGTCCTTTCTGGCCTGCCAGGTCTCTGTGGATAGGTCTGTTGCCAGTCTAATATTTCTACCATTGTAGGTTACAGATCTCTTGTCCCGAGCTGCTTTCAGGATTTTCTCTTTGTCTCTAAGACTCGTAAGTTTTACTATTAGATGTCGGGGTGTTGACCTTTTTTAATTGATTTTGAGAGGGGTTCTCTGTGCCTCCTGGATTTTGATGCCTGTTTCCTTCCCCAAATTTGGGAAGTTCTCTGCTATACTTCGCTCCAATATACCTTCTGCCCCTCTCTCTCTTTCTTCTTCCTCTAGGATCCCAATTATTCTAATGTTGTGTTGTCTTATGGTATCACTTATCAATCAGATTCTTCCCTCGTGATCCAGTAGTTATTTATCTCTCTTTTTCTCAGCTTCTTTACTTTCCATCATTTAGTCTTCTATATCACTGATTGCTTCTTCTGCCTCATTTATCCTAGCAGTTAGAAATTCCATTTTTGATTGCACCTCATTAATAGCCTTTTTAATTTTGACTTGGTTAGGTTTTAGTTCTTTTATTTCTCCAGAAAGGGTTTCTCTAATAACTTCCATGTTTTTTTCAAGCCCAGCTAGTATTTTTAAAATCATTATTCTGAACTCTAGTTCCAACATATTACTAATGTCTGTATTGATTAGGTCCCTGGCAGTCAGTACTGCCACTTGTTCTTTTTGTTGAGGTGATTTTTCCATCTGGTCATTTTGTCAGAGGAGAATAGTTGAATGAGAGAACAAAATGATAACAGGGTAACAATGTCCCCAGAAAATATACACTGAACAAATCAGAAAAGACCTGAAACTGGGGGAAAAGAAAGGGAAAGAAAGAAAAAAGAAAAAGAAAAAAAGAAAGAAAAAGGTAAAAACAAACAAAACAACAAAAAGAGAATATGATCAAATATGATCAGGCTGGTGCATAGATCAGTGCCACACACTAGATTTTGGGCATGTTTTGGTCTGTTAGATGAAAGTGCCTCCCAAAATTTTAAAGAAGGAAAAACATATATGTACAAAAATAAGGGTTAATACGAAGAAGTTATGGAATATGACTGTAAAGATGAAAATTATAAAGATTTTGTAAAAGGAATTGATAAGAAGTTGGTTGAAAAAAGAAAGAACAGGCTTTACAAAAATAAAGAAAAAAGGGAGAGAATGTGATCAGGTAGGAGACTAGAACAAAGCCATACACTAGAAATTTAGGGTATATTTTGATCTTTTAAAAGAAACTATATCTCAAAATTTTAAAGAGAGAACAACTTATGTATATATATATATATATAACAAAAAATAAGAGTAACTACTCTGAAGGGATAGAATATGGCTCTAAAAATGAAAAATAAAAAAATATTTTTTTAAAAAATGGATTGATAAGACATTGGTTGAAATTGGGAAAAAAATAGAAAGAAAAAAAGAAAAGACAGTTAAAAAATTAACTTTGAAAGACGAAAGAATCATGGTAAAAAAAGCCATGAATTCTATTTGAGTATTCCCCTAGTGCTGGAGTTCTGCCATTCTCATTGATTGGTACACTTGGCCTTGGCTGGCTGTTCTTGCTGATCTTCTGAGGGAGGGGCCTGTTGCTGTGGTTCCCAAATGTCTTTACCGGAGGCCCAATTGCCCCAACCTTGCTGGGTCCGGGCTAAGTAATCTGCTTGGGTTTGCTCTCAGGAGGTTTGTTCCCTGCAATCTTTCAGTACAGCTTTGGAGGAGGAGAGTGAACTTGGTGGCCTCCCAATCTCTGCCCTGGAGGAGCCAAGAACTGGGAGCCCCACTCCTCAGTGCACCCCCAGAGAAAAACAGTCAATCACTCCTGTCTCCCCAATCTCCGGCCGCACTCTGTGCTCACCTGGTCTGTGACCATGCTTTTTTCTCTCTGGCACCCGACCCTGTGTGGAATCTCCAAACCCAGCAGATCCCTGAGGTGCACTCCTGCGCCACTCCTCCTGGGGGAGGAAGGGGAGTCTCCCCCGTTCTGCCGCTTGTTGGGTCCCTGCTGGAAGAGCAGTGGCCCGGCTGTGCTGTGGATCACTGTTTATGGCAACCCTGAGCTGCAAACCAACTCCTCGGCTCCGTTTCTCCAGCTGGCTTCCCAGCTCAGATACCTGGGAGCTCTGCCACACTCAAGCACCCCTGGTCTTTCTGTGACCCCAAGGGTCCTGAGACCACACTGTCCCAGAGAGTGTTCCACCCCCTGCTTAGCCACTGGAGAGACGTCCCTCAGTGGAGCAGACTTCTATAAGTTCAAATTTTGTGCTCAGCTGCTCTATCACTTGCCAGAAGCAGCTGATGGAGGCCCCCTCCCCCGCCCTCTATCCTCCTGAATATCGCCTCAGATTCACTGCTCCGCACATCCTACCTTCCAGAAAGTGGTCACTTTTCTGTTCAGAGAGTTGTTGCTATTCTTTTCTTTGATCTCCTGTTGAGTTCATAGGTGTTCAGAATGGTTTGATCCTTATGCAGCTGAATTCCGGGGACCAGACGATATTTAGGTCTCCTACTCCTCTGCCATCTTGCTGTGCTCTCTCCTCTTTCATTCATGGTTTTATTATTATGGGTCTTTTCTCTTTTCTTTTGGTAAGTCTGGCTAGGGGTTTGTTGATCTTATTCATTCATTCACTCAAATAACCAGCTTCTAGTTTCATTGGTCTGTTCTACTGTTCTTTTGGTTTCTATTTCATTTTTTTCTGCTCTAATCATTATTATTTCTCTTCTCCTGTTTGGCTTAGTCTCTATTTGCTGTTTTTTCTCCAGCTCCTTCATGTGTATGGTTAGGTTGTGTATTTGAGACTTTTCTAGTTTCTTGAGAAAGGCTTGTATTGCTAGGTACTTCCCTCCTTAGGACTGCTTTTGCTGCATCCCAAAGGTTTTGAAGAGTAGTGTTTTCATTTTATTTGTTTCCATAATTTTTAAAAAAACCTCTTCTTTGGGGAGGAGCATGATGACAGAGGAGTAAGAGACCTAAATTTTGTCTGGTCCCAAGAATTCAGCTAGATACGGATGAAATCATTCTGAACACCTATGAACTCAACAGGAAATCGAAGAAAAGAACAGCAGCAACTCTCTGAAGAGAAAAGCAACCACTTTCTGGAAGGTAGGGCGTGCAGAGAAGTGAATCTGAGGTGATATTTGGGAAGATAGACAGCGGGGGAGGGGGCCTCCATCAGCCGCTACTTGCAAGTGATAGAGCAGCAGAGCACAAAATCCAAAATTTGAGAAGTCGGCTCTGCTGAGAGAAGTCACTCCAGTGGCTAAGTGGGGGGTGGAACCCTCGCTGTGACAGTGTGGTCTCAGGACCCTTGGGGTCACAGAAAGACTGGGGGTGCCTGAGTGCATCAGAGCTCCCAGGTATCTGAGTGGGGAAGCTGGCTGCAGAACGGAGTTGAGGAGTGGGCTCTCAGGTTGGGGATGCCATAAACTGTGATCAGCGGCACAGTTGGGCCACTCCTCTTCCAGCAGGGACCCAACAAGTGGCAGATCAGGGGAGACTCCCCTTCCTCCAACAGGAAGAGTGGGGCGGGAGTGCACCGCAGCAATCTGCTGGGTTTGGAGACTACGCATGGGGTCATGTGCCAGAGATAGAAATGCTTGGTCACAGGCCGGGTGAGCACAGAGTGGGGCCAGAGACCAGGGAGACAGGAATGATTGGCTGCTTTTCTCTAGGGGCCCACTGAGGTGTGGGGCCCCGAGTTCTTGGCTCCTCTGGAGTGGATACTGGGAGGCTGCCATTTTCACTCTTGTCCTCCAAAGCTATACAGAAAGCACGCAGGGAACAAAACTCCTGAGACCAAACCCGAGCAGATTACTTAGCGCGAACTTGGCAAGAGCTGGGCAATTCCGCCTCCAGCAAAGACATTTGGGAACTATGGCAACAGGCCCCTCCCACAGAAGATCAGCAAGAACAGCCAGCCAAGACCGAGTTTACCGATCAATGAGAATGGCAGAACTCCAGCACTAGGGGAATAGTGCACATAGAATTCATGGCTTTTTTTACCACGATTCTTTAGTCTTTCAATTTGATTTTTTTTTAACTTTTTAATTATTTTTTTTATTTTTTTTAATTTATTTTTTATTTTTTTTTATTCTTACGTTAATCCCCATACATTACATCATTAGTTTTAGATGAAGTGTTCCATGATTCATTGTTTGTGCACAACACCCAGTGGTCCATGCAGAATGTGCCCTCCTCAATACCCACCACCAGGCTAACCCATCCTCCCATTCCCCTCCCCTCTAGAACCCTGTTTGTTTTTCAGAGTCCATCATCTCTCAGAGTTCGTCTACCCCACTGATTTCCCCCGCTTCATTCTTCCCCTCCCGCTACTTTCTTCTTCTTCTTTTTTTTTTTTTTCTAACATATATTGCATTATTTGTTTCAGAGGTACAGATCTGAGATTCAACAGTCTTGCACAATTCATAGCGCTTACCAGAGCACATACCCTCCCCAGTGTCTATCACCCAGTCACCCCATCCCTCCCACCCCACCCCCCACTCCAACAACCCTCAGCTTGATTCCTGCGATTAAGAATTCCTCATATCAGTGAGATCATATGATACATGTCTTTCTCTTTTTGACTTATTTCACTCAACATAATACCATCCAGTTCCATCCACGTCGTTGCAAATGGCAAGATCTCATTCCTTTTGATGGCTGCATAATATTCCATTGTATATATATACCACACCTTCTTTATCCATTCATCTGTCGATGGACATCTTGGCTCTTTCCACAGTTTGGCTATTGTGGACATTGCTGCTATAAACATCGGGGTACACGTACCCCTTCGGATCCCTACTTTTGTATCTTTGGGGTAAATACCCAGTAGTGCAATTGCTGGATCATATGGTAGCTCTATTTTCAACTTTTTGAGGAACCTCCATACTGTTTTCCAGAGTGGCTGCACCAGCTTGCATTCCCAACAACAGTGTAGGAAGGTTCCCCTTTCTCCGCATCCCCGCCAACATCTGTCGTTTCCTGACTTGTTAACTATAGCCATTCTGACTGGTGTGAGGTGGTATCTCATTGAGGTTTTGATTTGGATTTCCCTGATGCCGAGCGATATTGAGCACTTTTTCATGCGTCTGTTGGCCATTTGGATGTCTTCTTTGGAAAAATGTCTGTTCATGTCTTCTGCCCATTTCTTGATTGGATTCTTTGTTCTTTGGGTGTTGAGTTTGATGAGTTCTTTATAGATTTTGGATACTAGCCCTTTATCTGATATGTCATTTGCAAATATCTTTTCCCATTCTGTCGGTTGTCTTTTGGTTTTGTTGACTGTTTCCTTTGCTTTGCAAAGGCTTTTTATCTTGATGAAGTCCCAATAGTTCATTTTTGCCCTTGCTTCCCTTGCCTTTGGCGATGTTTCTAGGAAGAAGTTGCTTCGGCTGAGGTCAAAGAGGTTGCTGCCTGTGTTCTCCTTTAGGATTTTGATGGACTCCTGTCTCACATTGAGGTCTTTCAACCATTTGGAGTCTATTTTTGTGTGTGGTGTAAGGAAAGGGTCCAGTTTCATTCTTCTGCATGTGGCTATCCAATTTTCCCAACACCATTTGTTGAAGAGACTGTCTTTGTTCCATTGGACATTCTTTCCTGCTTTGTCGAAGATTAGTTGACCATAGAGTTGAGGGTCCATTTCTGAGCTCTCTATTCTGTTCCATTGATCTAGGTGTCTGTTTTTGTGCCAGTACCATGCTGTCTTGATGATGACAACTTTGTAATAGAGCTGGAAGTCCGGAATTGTGATGCCGCCGGCTTTGCTTTTCTTTTTCAATATTCCTCTGGCTATGCGGGGTCTTTTCTGGTTCCATACAAATTTTAGGATTATTTGTTCCATTTCTTTGAAAAAAGTGGATGGTATTTTGAAGGGGATTGCATTGAATGTGTAGATTGCTCTAGGTAGCATTGACATCTTCACAATATTTGTTCTTCCAATCCATGAGCATGGAACGTTTTTCCATTTCTTTGTGTCTTCCTCAATTTCTTTCATGAGTATTTTATAGTTTTCTGAGTACAGATCCTTTGTCTCTTTGGTTAGATTTATTCCTAGGTATCTTATGGTTTTGGGTGCAATTGTAAATGGGATCAACTCCTTAATTTCTCTTTCTTCTGTCTTGTTGTTGGTGTATAGGAAAGCCACTGACTGCTGTGCATTGATTTTATATCCTGCCACTTTACTGAATTCCTGTATGAGTTCTAGCAGTTTTGGGGTGGAGTCTTTTGGGTTTTCCACATAAAGTATCATATCATCTGCAAAGAGTGAGAGTTTGACTTCTTCTTTGCCAATTTGGATGCCTTTGATTTCTTTTTGTTGTCTGATTGCTGTGGCTAGGACTTCCAATACTATGTTGAATAGCAGTGGTGATAGTGGACATCCCTGCCGCGTTCCTGACCTTAGGGGGAAAGCTCTCAGTTTTTCCCCATTGAGAATAATATTTGCTGTAGGTTTTTCATAGATGGCTTTTATGATATTGAGGTTTGTACCCTCTATCCCTATACTCTGAAGAGTTTTGATCAAGAAAGGATGCTGTACTTTGTCAAAAGCTTTTTCTGCACCTATTGAGAGGATCATATGATTCTTGTTCTTTCTTTTGTTAATGTATTGTATCACATTGATTGATTTGTGGATGTTGAACCAACCTTGCAGCCCAGGGATAAATCCCACTTGGTCATGGTGAATAATCCTTTTAATGTACTGTTGGATCCTATTGGCTAGTATTTTGGTGAGAATTTTTGCATCCATGTTCATCAGGGATATTGGTCGGTAATTCTCATTTTTGATGGGGTCTTTGTCTGGTTTTGGGATCAAGGTAATGCTGGCCTCATAAAATGAGTTTGGAAGTTTTCCTTCCGTTTCTATTTTTTGGAACAGTTTCACAAGAATAGGTATTAATTCTTCTTGAAAGGTTTGGTAGAATTCCCCTGGGAAGCCATCTGGCCCTGGGCTTTAGTTTTTTGGAAGATTTTTGATGACTGCTTCAATTTCCTTAGTGGTTATAGGTCTGTTCAGGTTTTCTATTTCATCCTGGTTCAGTTTTGGTAGTTGATACATCTCTAGAAATGCTTCCATCTCTTCCAGGTTATCTAATTTGCTGGCATAGAGTTGCTCATAATATGTTCTTATATTTGTTTGTATTTCTTTGGTGTTGCTTGTGATCTCTCCTCTTTCATTCATGATTTTGTTGATTTGGGTCATTTCTCTTCTCTTTTTGATCAGTCTGGCCAGGGGTTTATCAATCTTGTTAATTCTTTCAAAGAACCAGCTCCTCGTTTCGTTGATCTGTTCTACTGTTCTTTTAGTTTCTATTTCATTGATTTCTGCTCTGATCTTTATGATTTCTCTTCTCCTGCTGGGTTTAGGCTTTATTTGCTGTTCTTTCTCCAGCTCCTTTAGGTGTAGGGTTAGGTTGTCTACTTGAGACCTTTCTTGTTTCTTGAGAAAGGCTTGTATTGCTATATACTTTCCTCTTAGGACTGCCTTTGCTGCATCCCAAAGATTTGGAACAGTTGTGTTTTCATTTTCATTGGTTTCCATGTATTTTTTTAATTCTTCTTTAATTTCCTGGTTGACCCATTCATTCTTCAGTAGGATGCTCTTTAGCCTCCATGTATTTGAGTTCTTTCCGACTTTCCTCTTGTGATTGAGTTCTAGTTTCAAAGCATTGTGGTCTGAAAATAGGCAGGGAATGATCCCAATCTTTTGGTACTGGTTGAGACCTGATTTATGACGTAGGAAGTGATCTATTCTGGAGAATGTTCCATGGGCACTAGAGAAGAATGTGTATTCCGTTGCTTTGGGGTGGAATGTTCTGAATATGTCTGTGAAGTCCATTTGGCCCAGTGTGTCATTTAAAGTCTTTATTTCCTTGTTGATCTTTTGCTTAGACGATCTGTCCATTTCAGTGAGGGGGGTGTTAAAGTCCCCCACTATTATTGTATTGTTGTTGATGTGTTTCTTTGCTTTTGTTATTAATTCCCTTATATAATTGGCTGCTCCCATGTTAGGGGCATAGATATTTACAATTGTTAGATCTTCTTGTTGGATAGATCCTTTAAGTAGATATAGTGTCCTTCCTCATCTCTTATTACAGTCTTTGGTTTAAAATCTAATTTGTCTGATATAAGGATTGCCCCCCCAGCTTTCTTTTGGTGTCCATTATCATGGTAAATGGTTTTCCACCCCCTCACTTTCGATCTGTAGGTGTCTTTGGTTCTAAAATGAGTCTCTTGCAGACAGCATATCGATGGGTCTTGTTTTTTAATCCAATCTGTTAGCCTGTGTCTTTTGATTGGGGCATTTAGCCCATTTACATTCAGGGTAACTATTGAAAGATAGGAATTTAGTGCCACTGTATTGATTGTAAGGTGACTGTTACCGTATATTGTCTGTGTTCCTTTCTGGTCTATGTTGCTTTTAGGGTCTCTCTTTGCTTAGAGGACCCCTTTCAAGATTTCCTGTAGGGCTGGATTTGTGTTTGCAAATTCCTTTAGTTTTTGTTTTTCCTGGAAGCTTTTTATCTCTCCTTCAATTTTCAATGACAGCCTAGCTGGATAGAGTATTCTTGGCTGCATATTTTTCTCATTTAGTGCTCTGAATATATCCTGCCAGTCCTTTCTGGCCTGCCAGGTCTCTGTGGATAGGTCTGTTGCCAATCTAATGTTTCTACCCTTGTAGGTTACATATCTCTTCTCCGGAGCTGCTTTCAGGATTTTCTCTTTGTCTATGAGACTCGTAAGTTTTACTATTAGATGTCGGGGAGTTGACCTATTTTTGTTGATTTTGAGAGGGGTTCTCTGTGCTTCCTGGATTTTCATGCCTGTTTCCTTCCCCAAATTAGGGAAGTTCTCTGCTATAATTTGCTCCATTATACCTTCTGGCCTTCTCTCTCTTTCTTCTTCTGGGATCCCAATTATTCTAATGTTGTTTCGTCTTATGGTATCACTTATCTCTCGAATTCTGCCCTCGTGATCCAGTAGTTGTTTATCTCTCTTTTTCTCAGCTTCTTTATTTTCCATCATTTCATCTTCTATATTACTGATTCTCTCTTCTGCCTCATTTATACTAGCAGTTAGCGCCCCCATTTTTGATTGCACCTCATTAATAGCCTTTTTGATTTCTACTTGGTTGGATTTTAGCTCTTTTACTTCTCCAGAAAGGGTTTCTCTAATAACTTCCATATTTTTTTCAAGCCCAGCTAGTATCTTTAAAGTGATGATTCTGAACTCTAGATCTGACATCGTACTAATGTCCGTATTGAGTAGGTCCCTGGCAGTCGGTACTACCTCTTGTTCTTTTTGTTGAGGTGATTTTTTCCGTCTTGTCATTTTGTGCAGAGGAGAATAGATTAATGAGAGAACAAAATGCTAGCAGAGTAACCACGTCCCCAGAAAATATACTCTAAACAAATCAGAAAAGACCTGAAGCAGTGGGATAAGAAAGGGAAAGAGAGAAAAAAGAAAAAGAAAAAGAAATCGATAAAGATAAAAACAAAAACAAACAAAACAAAACAACAACAACAAAAGGAAAACCAGAATGTGATCAAATATGATCTATATCGTATATAGACCAGTGCCACACACTAGATTTGGGCTGTATTTTGGTCTTTTAGAAGAAAGTGCCTCCCAAAATTTTAAAGAAAGAAAAACTTATATATGTACAAAAATAAGGGTTGATATGATGAAGGGATGGAATATGACTGTAAAAATGGAAATTATAAAAAATGTTATAAAAGGAATTGATAAGAAGTTGTTTGAACAAAGAAAGAAGAGGATTTAAAAAATGAAAAAAGAAAAAGAGAGAAAAAAAAGGGAGAGGATGTGATCAGGCAGGGTAATAGAAAGCACCATATACTAGAGATTTAGGGTATATTTTAATCTGTTAGAAAAAACTATATCAAAATTTTAAAGAGAGAACAACTTATATATATAAGCCAAAAATATGGGTAACTACTATGAAGGGATAGAATATGACTCTAAAAATGAAAAAAAAAAAATTTTTTTTTTTTTAAAGGGATTGATAAGATGTTGGTTCAAAAAGGGAAAAAGAAAAATTCAAAAAGAAATAATAAGACAAAAAGACAGTTAAAAAAAATTAACTTTAAAAGACTAAAGAATCATTGTAAAAAAGCCGTGAATTCTATGTGCAGTAGTCCCCTAGCGCTGGAGTTCTGCCATTCTCATTGATCGGTAACTGGTCTTGGCTGGCTGTTCTCGCTGATCTTCTGGGGAGGGGCCTGTTGCCGTGGTTTCCAAATGTCTCTGCCGGAGGCGGAATTGCCCCGCCCTTGCCCCCTCCCGGCTAAGGAATCTGCTCGGGTTTGCTCTCCGGGGCTTTTGTTCCCTGCGAGCTTTCCGTACAGCTTTGGAGGCGGAGAGTGAAAATGGCGGCCTCCCAATCTCCGCTCCGGAGTTGCCGGGAACTCGGGGCCCCGCTCCTCAGTGAGCCCCCAGAGAAAAGCCGTCAGTCACTCCCGTCTCCCCGGTCTCCAGCCACACTCCCTGCTCACCCGGCCTGTGACCGCGCGTTTCTATCTCTGTCACCCGACCCTGGGCGGATTCTCCAAACCCAGCAGATCCCTGCGGTGCGCTCCTGCGCGGCTCCTCCCGGGGGAGGAAGGTGAGTCTTCCCGGGTCTGCCACTTGTTGGGTCCCTGCTGGAGGAGCAGGGGCCCGACTGTGCCGCAGATCACAGTTTTGGCAACCCCGAGCTGAGAGCCCGCACCTGGGCTGTGCCTCTGCAGCCAGCTTCCCTGCTCCATTACCTGGGAGCTCTGCCACACTCAGGCACCCCCGGTCTTTCTGTGACCCCGAGGGTCCTGAGACCACACTGTCCCGGAGGGTTCCACCCCCGCTTAGCCACCAGAGTGACGTCCCTCAGCGGAGCAGACTTTTAAAAGTTCCGATTTCGTGCTCCGTGGTTCTATCACTTGCCAGAAGTGGCTGACAGAGGCCCCTCCCCCGCCGTCTATCCTCCCAAATATCGCTGCGGATTCACTTCTCTGCATGTCCTACCTTCCAGAAAGTGGTCGCTTTTCTGATGAGAGAGTTGTTGCTCTTCTTTTCTTCGATCTCCTGTTGAGTTTGTAGGTGTTCAGAATGGTTTGATCCCTATCCAGCTGAATTCCTGAGAGGAGACGAATCCAGGTCTCCTACTCCTCTTATTTTTAAATTTTCTTTATTTACTTTTTCTTTTTTTTTTAATTTTTCTTTTTCCCGTTTTCAACAAACATCTTATCAATCCCTTTTTTAAAAAATCTTTTTTATTTTTCATTTTTAGAGTCATATTTTATCCCCTCATAGTAGTTAACCTTATTTTTGGTATATATATAAGTTGTTCTCTCTTTAAAATTTTGGGGTACAGTTTCCTCTAACAGACCAAAATATACTCTCAATCTCTAGTGTATGGCTTTGTTCTAGTCTTCTGCCTGATCTCATTCTCTCTTTTTTTTAAATTCCTCTTCTTTCCTTTTTCAATCAACTTCTTATCAATTCCTTTTATAAAATCTTTCATAAATTTCATCATTACAGTCATATTCCATCCCTTCATTGTATTTATCCTTATTTTTGTACATATATGAGCTTTTGTTTTTTAAAATTTTGGGAGACACTTTCTTCTAACAGACCAAAATATGCCCAAAATCTAGTGTGTGGCACTGATCTATGCACCAGCCTGATCATATTTGATCATATTCTGTTTTTGTTGTTTGTTTTTTTTTCTTTTTCTTTTCTTTTTTCTTTTTTTCCCTTTCTTTTCTGTGGTTTCAGGTCTTTTCTGATTTATTTAGTGTATATTTTCTGGGGACGCTCTTACCCTGTTAGCATTTTGTTCTCTCAATCATCTCTTCTCCTCTGGACAAAACAAGTCAGAATCACCTCACAAAAAAGAACAAGAGGCAGTACCAACGGTCAGGGACCTATTCAATATGGACATTAGTAATGTTGGAACTAAAGTTCAGAAAGACGATTTTAAAGATACTAGCTGGGCTTGAAAAAAGCTTGGAAGATATTAGAGACGCCCTTTCTGGAGAAATAAAAGAACTAAAATCTAACCAAGTTGAAATCAAAAAGGCTATTAATGAGGTGCAATCAAAAATGGAAGTTCTAACTGCTAGGATAAATGAGGCAGAAAAGGGAATCAGTGATATAGAAGACTAAATGATGGAAAGTAAAGAAGCTGAGAAAAAGAGAGATAAACAACTACTGGATCACGAGGGAAGAATTCGATTGATAAGTGATACCATAAGACAAAACAATATTAGAATAATTGGGATCCCAGAAGAAGAAGAAAGAGAGAGAGGGGCAGAAGGTATATTGGAGCAAAGTATAGCAGAGAACTTCCCGAATTTGGGGAAGGAAACAGGTATCAAAATCCAGGAGGCACAGAGAACCCCTCTCAAAATCAATAAAAATAGATCAGCAACCCGATATCTAATAGTAAAACTTAGGAGTCTCAGAGACAAGAGAAAATCCTGAAAGCAGCTCGGGACAAGAGATCTGTAACCTACAATGGTAGAAACATTAGATTGGCAACAGACCTATCCACAGAGACCTGGCAGGCCAGAAAGGACTGGCAGGATATCTTCAGAGCACTAAATGAGAAAAATATGCAGGCAAGAATACTATATCCAGCTAGACTGTCATTGAAAATAAAAGGAGAGACAAAAAGCTTCCAGAAGAGACAAAAATTTAAGGAATTTGCAAACATGAAACCAGCCCTACAAGAAATATTGAAAGGGGTCCTCTAAGGAAAGAGAGAGCCTAAAAGTAACATAGACCAGAAAGGAACACAAACAATATACAGTAACAGTCATCTTACAGGCAATACAATGGCACTAAATTCATATATTTCAATAGTTACCCTTAATGTAAATGGGCTAAATGCCCCAATATAAAGACACAGGCTATCAGATTTGATTAAAAAAAAAAAAAACAAGACCCATCGATATGCTGTCTGCAAGAGACTCATTTTAGACCCAAAGACACCCCCAGGTTGAAAGTGAGGGGGTGGAAAACCATTTACCATGCTAATGGACACCAAAATAAAGCTGGGGTGGCAATCCTTGTATCAGACAAATTAGATTTTAAACTAAAGGCTATAATAAAAGATGAGGAGGGACACTATATCCCACTTAAAGGGTCTGTCCAACAAGAAGATCTAACAATTGTAAATATCAATGGCCCTAACATGGTAGCAGCCTATTATATAAGCCAGTTAATAGAAGAAGCATAGAAACACATTGACAACAATACAGTAAGACTGGGGGACTTTAACACACCCCTCACTGAAATGGACAGATTATCAAAGCAAAAGATCAACAAGGAAATAAAAACTTTAAATGGCACACTGGACCAAATGGACTTCACAGATATATTCAGAACATTCCATCCTAAAGCAACAGAATACACATTCTTCTCTAGTGCCCATGGACATTCTCCAGAATAGATCACATCTTAGATCACAAATCAGGTCTCAATGAGTACCAAAAGATGGGGATTATTCCCTGCATATTTTCAGATGACAGTGCTTTGAAAATAGAACTCAATCACGAGAGGAAAGTCAGAAAGAACTCAAATGAATGGAGGCTAAAGAGCATCCTACTAAAGAATGAATGGGTCAACCAGGAAATCATAGAAGAATTTAAAAAATCATGGAAACCAATGAAAATGAAAACACAACTGTTCAAAATCTTTGGGATGCAGCAAAGGCAGTCCTAAGAGGAAAGTATACAGCAATACAAGCCTTTCTCAAGAAACAAGAAAGGTCTCAAATACACAACCTAAGCCTACACCTGAAGGAACTGGAGAAAGAACATCAAATAAAGCCTAAATCCAGCAGGAGAAGAGAAATAATAGAGATCAGTGCAGAAATCAATGAAATAGAAACCAAAAGAACAGTAGAACAGATCAACGAAACTAGGAGCTGGTTCTTTGAAAGAATTAACAAGATTGATAAACCCCTGGCCAGACTCAGCAAAAGGAAAAGCGAAATGACCCAAATAAATAAAATCATGAATGAAAGAGGAGAGATCACAACCAACACCAAAGAAATACAAACAATTATAAGAACATATTATGAGCAACTCTATGCCAGCAAATTAGATAATCTGGAAGAAATGGATACAATCCTAGAGATGTATCAACTACCAATGCTGAAGCAGGAAGAAAAAGAAAACCTGAACAGACCTATAACCACTAAGGAAATTGAAGCAGATATCAAAAATCTCCCAACAAACAAAAGCCCAGGGCCAGATGGTTTCCCCAGGGGAATTCTATGAAACATTGAAAGAAGAATTAATACCTATTCTTTTGAAACTGTTCCAAAAAATAGAAATGGAAGGAAAACTTCCAAACTCACTGTATGAGGCCAACATTACCTTGATCTCAAAACCAAAGACCGCATCAAAAAGGAGAATTACAGACCAATATTCTTGATGAACACGGATGCAATAATTCTCACCAAAATACAAGCCAATAGGATCCAACAGTTCATTAAAAGGATTATTCACCACGACCAAGTGGAATTTATCCCTGGGCTGCAAGGTTGGTTCAACATGTGCAAATCAATCAATGTGATACAACACATTAATAAAAGAAAGAACAAGAATCATATGATCCTCTCAATAGATGCAGAAAAAGCATTTGACAAAGGACAGCATCCTTCTTACTCAAATCTCTTCAGAGTATAGGGATAGAGGGTTCATACCTCAATATCATAAAAGCCATCTATGAAAAACACACAGTGAATATCATTCTCAATGGGGAAAAACTGAGAGCTTTCCCCCTAAGGTCAGGACCACAGCAGGGATGTCCATTATCACCACTGCTATTCAATAAAATATTAGAAGTCTTATCCACAGCAATCACACAACAAAAAGAAATAAAAGGCTTTTGAATCCACAAAGAAGTTAAACTCTCACTCTTTGCAGATGACATGATACTTTATGTGGAAAACCCAAAAGACTCCACCCCCAAACTGCTAGAACTCTTACAGGAATTCAGTAAAATGCCTGGATATAAAATCAATGCACAGACATCAGTGGAATTCCTATACAGCAACAACAAGACAGAAGAAAGGTAAATTAAAGAGTCGATTCCATTTACAATTGCATCCAAAACCATAAGATACCTAGGAATAAATCTAACCAAAGAAGCAAAGAATCTGTACTCAGAAAACTATAAAATAGGGGCGCCTGGGTGGCTCACTTGTTAAGCGTCTGCCTTCGGCTCAGGTCATGATCCCAGGGTCCTGGGATCGAGCCCCGCATCGGCTCCCTGCTCAGTGGGAAACCTGCTTCTCCCTCTCCCACTCCCCCTGCTTGTGGTTCCCTCTCTCGCTGTCTCTCTCTCTCTCTGTCAAATAAATAAATAAATCTTTAAAAAAAAAAAGAAAACTATAAAATACTCATGAAAGAAATTGAGGAAGACACAAAGAAATGGAAAAACGTTCCATACCCAGGGATTGGAAGAACAGATATTGTGAAGATGTCAAGGCTACCTAGAGCAATCTACACATTCAATGCAATCCCCTTCAAAATACCATCCACTTTTTTCAAAGAAATGGAACAAATAACCCCAAAATTTGTGTGAACCAGAGAAGACCCCGAATAGCCAGAGGAATATTGAAAAAGAAAAGCAAAGCTGGTGGCATCACAATTCCAGACTTCCAGCTCTATTACAAAGCTGTCATCATTAAGACAGTATGGTACTGGCACAAAAACAGACACCTAGATCAATGGAACAGAATAGAGAGCCCAGAAATGGACCCTCAACTCTATGGTCAACTAATCATCAACAAAGCAGGAAAGAATGTCCAATGGAAAAAAGACAGTCTCTTCAACAAATGGTGTTGGGAAAATTGGACAGCCATATACAGAGGAATGGAACTGGACCATTTCCTTACACCACACACAAAAATAGACTCAAAATTGTTGAAAGACCTAAATGTGAGACAGGAGTCCACCAAAATCCTTGAGAAGAACACAGGCAGCAACCTCTTCGACCTCAGCCGCAGCAGCTTCTTCCTAGAAACATCGCCAAATGCAAGGGAAGCAAGGGCAAAAATGAACTACCGGGGCCTTCATCAAGTTAAAAAGCTTTTGCACAGCAAAGGAAACAGTCAGCAAAACCAAAAGACAACTGACAAAATGGGAGAAAATATTTGCAAATGACATATCAGATAAAGGGCTAGTATCCAAAATCTATAAAGAACTTATCAAACTCAACACCCAAAGAACAAACAATCCAACCAAGAAATGGGCAGAAGACATGAACAGGTATTTTTTCAAAGAAGACATCCAAATGGCCAATATACACATGAAAAAGTGTTCAGCATCACTCGGAATCAGGGAAATCCAAATCAAAACCTCAATGAGATACCACCTCACACCAGTCAGAATGGCTAAAATTAATGTCAGGAAACAACAGATGTTGTGGGGGGGATGCAGAGAAAGGTGAACCCTCCTACACTGTTGGTGGGAATGCAAGCTGGTGTAGCCACTCTGGAAAACAGTATGGAGGTTCCTTAAAAAGTTGAAAATAGAGCTTCCATATGATCCAGCAATTGCACTACTGGGTATTTACCCCCAAGATACAAAAGTAGGGATCCGAAGGGGTACGTGCACCCCGATGTTTATAGCAGCAATGTCCACAATAGCCAAACTGTGGAAAGAGCCAAGATGTCCATCGACAGATGAATGGATAAAGAAAATGTGGTATATATACACAATCAAATATTATGCAGCCATCAAAAGGAATGAAATCTTGCCATTTGCAACAATGTGGATGGAACTGGAGGGTATTATGCTGAGCGAAATAAGTCAATCAGAGAAAGACATGTATCATATGACCTCACTGATATGAGGAATTCTTAATTGCAGGAAACAAACTGAGGGTTGCTGGAGTGGGAGGTGCGGTGGGAGGGATGGGGTGACTGGATGATAGACACTGGGGAGGGTATGTGCTCTGGTAAGTGCTGTGAATTGTGCAAGACTGTTGAATCTCAGATCTGTACCTCTGAAACAAATAATGCAATATATGTTAAGAAAAAAAAAAGAAGAAGGTAGCGGGAGGGGAAGAATGAAGCGGGGGAAATCGGAGGGGTAGACGAACCATGAAAGATGATGGACTCTGAAAAACAAACAGGGTTCTAGAGGGGAAGGGGCTGGGAGGATGGGTTAGCCTGGTGGTGGGTATTGAGGAGGGCACATTCTGCATGGAGCACTGGGTGTTATGCACAAACAATGAATCATGGAACATTTCATCTAAAACTAATGATGTAATGTATGGGGATTAACATAAGAATAAAAAAAAAGAGTTAAAAAAAATTTTGAAAATAGAGCTACCTTACGACCCAGCAATTAGACTACTGGGTATTTACCTCAATGATACAAACGTAGGGATCTGGAGGAGTACACGCACCCTGCTGTTTATAGCAGCAATGTCTACAATAGCCAAACTATGCAAAGTGCCAAGATATCCATTGACAGAAGAACGGATAAGAAGATGTGGTATATATATATATACAATGGAATATTATGCAGCCATCAAAATGAATGAAATCTTGCCATTTTCAATGCCATCGATGGAACTGGACGGTATTATGCTGAGCGAAATAAGTCAATCAGAGAAAGCATGTATCATATAATCTCACTGATATGAGGAATTCTTAATCTCAGGAAGCAAACCGAGTGTTGCTGGAGTGGTGGGGGGTGGGAGGCATGGGGTGGCTGGGTGATAGACATTGGGGAGGGTATGTGCTATGGTGAGCACTGTGAATTGTGTAAGACTGTTGAATCACAGACCTGGACCTCTGAATCAAATAATACATTATATGTTAAAAAAAAAAAAAGAAGAAGAAGAAGAAGATAGCATGAAGGGCAAAATGATTGAGGGGAAATCGGTCGGGGAGACAAACCATGAGAGACTATGGACTCTGAGAAACAAACTGAGGGTTCTAGAGTGGAGGAGGTTGGGGGGATGGGTTAGTCTGGTGATGGGTGTTAAAGAGGCACGTACTGAATGGAGCACTGGGTGTTATACACAAACAATGAATCATGGAACACTACATCAGAAAATAATGTTGTAATGTATGGTGATTAACATAACATAATAAAATAAAAAAAATTCTTCTTTAATTCTTGGTTGATCCATTTATTCTTCAGTAGGATGCTCTTTAACATCCACCTATTTGAGTTCCTTCCAAATTTACTCTTTTGATTGAGTTCAAGTTTCAAGGCACTGTGGTCTGTAAATATGCAGGGAATAATCCCAGTCTTTTGCTACCCATTGAGACCTGATTTGTGACACAGTATGTGAGCTAGTCTGGAGAATTTTCCAGGTGCACTTCAGAAGAATGTATATTCTGTTGCTTTAGAATAGAATTCTCTGTATATATCTGTTAAGTCCATCTGGTCCAGTGTGTCATTCAAAGCCCTTGTTTCCCTGTTGATCTTCTGCTTAGATGATCTGTCTATTGCTGTGATTGGGGTTTTGAAGTCCCCTACTATTATTTATTATTATCAATGTGTTTCTTTAATTTTGTTATTAATTGTTTTATGTAACTGGCTGCTCCCACGTTAGGAGCATAAATATTTATAATTGTGAGATATCCTTGTTGGATAGACCCTTTAAGTATGATACAGTGTCCCTCTTCATCCCTTACTACAGTCTTTGGTTTTAAATCTAATTTGTCTGATATGAAGATTGCTATCCCAGCTTTCTTTTGATGTCCATTAGGATGATAAATGATTCTCCACGCCCTCCCTTTCAATCTGGAGGTGACTTTAGATCGAAAATGAGTCTCTTGTAGACAGCATATGAATGAGTCTTGCTTTTTTATCCAATCTGATTCTTTGTGTTTTTGATTGGAACATTTAGCCCATTTACGTTCAGAGTAATTATTGAAAGATATGAATTTAGTGCCATTGTATTATCTGTACAGTCCCTGTTTCTCTAGATTGTCTCTGTTTCTTTCTGGTCTATGTTAATTTGGGCTCTCTCTCTGCTTACAGGATCTCCTTTAACATTTCTTGCAGGTCTGGTTTAGTGATCACAAATTCTTTTAGTTTCTATTTGTCCTGGAAGCTCTTTATCTCTCCTTCCATTCTGAATGACAGCTTTGCTGGATAAAGTATTCTTGGCTGTATGTTTTTCTCAGTAACACCCTGAATAACAGCCGTTTTTGGCCTCCTATGTCTCTATGGATAGATCTGCTACCAGTCTAATGTTCTCATCCCTTAAGATTATGGAGTTCTTGTGTTGGCATGCTTTCAGGATTTCCTTTTTATCTCTGAAAATTGTAAATTTTACTATTTTATTTGGGGTATGATCTATTTTTATTGATTTTGAGGGGGTTTCTCTCTACCTCCTGGACTTGAATGCCTGTTTCCTTCCCCATTTAGGGAAGTTCTCAGTTATGATTTGCTCTAATATACCTTCTCTCCCTCTCCCTTTCTCTCTCTCTCTTTTCCTTCCTCTGGGACCCTAATAATTCTAATATTTTTTCACTTTATGGTATCACTGATAGCTCATAGCTGTCCCTCATAGTTCATTAGTTGTTTTTCTCTCTTTTCCTCAGCTTCCTTCCTTTCCATCATCTTGCCTTCTATGTCACTGACTCTCTCTCATTTACCTTGGCTGTTAGAGCATCCATTTTAAAATGTATCTCATTAAAGCATTTTGTTTTTAAAGATTTTTAAAATTTATTTGACAGAGACAGACACAGCGAGAGAGGGAACACAAGCAGGTGGAGTGGGAGAGGGAGAAGCAAGCTTCCCACTGAGCAGGGAGCCCGATGAGGGGTTTGATCCCAGGACCCTGGGATCATGACCTGAGCTGAAGGCAGATGCTTAACAACTGAGTCACCCAGGCGCCCCTCCCCCCCTTTTTAAAGGTTTTATTTATTTATTTGACAGAGAGAGACACAGTGAGAGAAGGAACACAAGTGGGGGGAGTTGGAGAGGGAGAAGCAGGCTTCCCACTGAGCAGGGAGCCCGATGAGGGGCTCAATCCCAGGACCCTGGGATCATGACCTGAGCTGAAGGCAGATGCTTAACGACTGAGCCACCCAGACACCCCAGTTAAAGCACTTTTAATTTCAGCCTGATTAGATTTTATTTCTGCACTAAAAGTTTCTCTAGTGTCTTTATGCTTTTTTGAAGCCCAGCTAGTAACTTTATAATACTTATCCTTAATTCCAGCTCTGACATTTTACTTATATCCATATTGATTAGATGTGTGACAGAGAGTATTACCTCTGTCTCTTTCTTTTGTTGTGAATTCCTCCTTTTAGTCATTTTGCCCAGAGAAGGATGGGTGAAGGAGTGAATAAAATAAAAAATATCAACCACAACCCAAGTGAAATATACACTAGACAAATCCAAAGAGGTCAGAAACCAGAAAGAAAAGAAAAAGAAAAAAAAAGGAAAAAAGGAAGAGAATATAATCTCCGAGGTGGACAAAACAGGGTGATTCACTTGGTCCTAGGTGTATTTTGGTCTGTTTCTTAGAAGATACTAAATCCCCAAATTTTAAAGAAAGCAAAACATATATATCCAAAAATACAATTGAATACAGTAAAAGGAAGCAAAAAATGAAGAATATATTTCTAAAATTTAAATGTAATAATGGAAGTTAAAATGAAGACTTAAAAACAAAGAGTTGATAAAATAAGAAACTAGTTGAAAAGGAAAAAAGAGAAAAAATAAAAGGAAAAATTTAAATCCCAGGGTCCTAGAATTGAGCCCTGCATTGGGCTCCCTGCTCAATGGGAAGCCTGCTTCTCCCTCTCCAAGTTAAAAGTATCATGAGAAATAAGCTTGAATTCTATATACTATTTTCCCCTAGCCCTTGAGTTTTGCAGTTCTGTGTGCTAAGTAAACTTGGTATTCATGTGATTTTCTAACTGGTGTTCTGAGGGAGGGGACTGCTGCACTGATTCTCAGGTGTCTTTGTCTCTGCAGACTGAATCGCCCCTTGCCAGGCAGCTGGGATTAGCATATGCTGCTTTGGGTTGCTCTATGTGGCTTTTGTTCCCTGAAGGCTTTCTGTTCTGCTTTAGATGATGAAAATAAAAGTGGCTGCACCCTGGTCTCCAGCCCCGGAGCTGAAAGATCACGGCCCCCTATCTTCAATAAACCCTCAGGGATAAGCAGTGTTCACTTTTGTGTGCGCCAAACTCTGCAGATTCTTGAAGTGCCCACCTGTGCCAATCCTCCCAAGGGAGGGAGAAGGGTTACTGGGGGCCTTCTGCTTGGAGGGCCTCCACATGGACAGCAGTCGCTGGATCATGCATGCACCTGTACCACCCCTCCTGGGGGAAGGAGGAGGGTTGTTGCATTTCTGCCTTTTCAGGGTCCCTGCATAGAGAGTGGTCCCTTGCCCCATAGTGCCACTGTTCATTGTTTATGGGAAACTGTGCTGAAAGCCCACTCCCTGGCTCACTGACCATAACTGGTTTCCCTGCTCCAATGCTGGGGCACTCTGCTGGCTCAGGCACCTCCATTCTTTCTGTGACCCTGGGAATCTTGAGACCACATTGTCCCACCTAGGATTCTGTCCCCCTTCACCACCTAGCACCTTTCAGGCAGGGATGTCTCTCAATGGAGTAGACTTCTAAAAGTTCCAATTTTGTGCTCTGGGGCTGTATCACTTTCCACTAGCTGTCTTATAAAGGCTCCCTCCCCCCACCATTTATCTTCTGATATATCCCTCAGATTCACTTCTCTGCACCTCTTACCTTGCAAAAAGTGGTGGCTTTTCTATTTCCAGAATTCCAGAAATTCTTTTCTTACATCTTAGGTTGAATTCATAGGTGTTCAGAATGATTTGATAGATATTTAGCTAAATTCAAGGGACCAGATGAAACAAGGTCTCCCTATTCTTCCACCATCTTGCCTCCCTCTCCCATTGTGGTTTTAATTTGATTTCCCTGATGACTACTGATGTTGAGCATCTTTTCATATATCTGTTGGCCATGTGTTTGTCTTCTTCAGAAGAAATGTCTATTCATGGTATTTGCCCATTTTAATCAGATTATTTGTGTTTTTTTTTTATTGTTGAGTTGTATACTTTTTTCTATATTTTAGATATCAACTCCTTATTGGATATCTCATTTGCAAATATCTTCTCCCATTCTGTAGGCTGCTCTTTTTTATTTTGCTTTGTTGATGGTTTCCTTTACTGTGCAAAAGATTTTTGTTTTGCTGTAGTCTCAATATTTTAATTTTATTTTTGTTTCCCTTTTCATAGGACACCTATCTAGAAATATGTTGCTATCCCTAATGTCAAAGAAATTGCTGCCTAGGTTTTCTTATATATTTTAAGGTTTCAGGTCTCACATTAAGTCTTTAATCCATTTTGAGTTTATTTTTGTGTATAGTGTGAAAATGTGATCAAGTGTCATTTTTTTTTTTACAGGCAGCTGTCCAATTTTCACAGCACCCTTTTTTGAAAAGATAGTCTTTTTATCATTGTATATTTTTTTGATATCAAGATCAAAGACACTACAAAAAATGAAAACTACAGGCCAGTATCTCTGATGAACATAATTGCAAAAATCCTCAATAAAATATTAGCAAATTGAATCCAATAATACATTTTAAAAATTCACCATGATCAAGTGGGATTTATTCAAAAGATGCAAGGGTAGTTCAATAGTCACAAATTAATCTACATGATGCATCATATTAACTACAGAAAGGACAAAAACTATGTGATTATCTCATTAGATGCAAAAAAGTATTTGACAAAGTTCAACATTCATTTATGATACAAGTTCTCAAGAAAGTAGGTTTAGAAGGAACATACCTCAATATAATAAAGACCATATATAAAGAAAACCCTACATGTAACATCTACTCAATCAGGAAAAACTGAGACATTTTCCTCTAAGATCAGGATCAAGGATGTCCACTCTTACCACTTCTATTCAACATAAGACTGGAAGTCCCAGCTTCAGCAATCTGACAAGAAAAAGAAAGAAAAGGCATTTAAATTGCTAAGGAAGGAGTAAAACTTTAATTATTTGCAGATGGCATGATACTGTATAGAGAAAATTCTAAAGACCCCACTGGAAAGCTACTAGAGCTGATAAATTAATTCAAAAAAGTCACAAGATAGAAAATTAATATACAGAAATCTGTTGCTTTTCTATACACTAATAATTAAGTAGCAAAAAAGAAATTAAGAAAACGATCCCATTTACAATTGTACCAAAAAGAATAAAATACTTTGGAAAAAACTTAAGCAAAGAGGTGATGACTGGTAGTGCAAAAATCATAAAACATTGATGAAATAAACTGAAGATGACAAAAAAGGGGAAAGTTATATCATGCTCATGGATTGGAAGAACAAATATTGTTAAAATGCCCATACTCCCTAAAGTAATCTACAGATTCAATGCAATCCCTATGAAAATATCACTAGTATATTTTACAGAACAAGAACAAATAATCCTAAAATTTATATGGAACAACAAAGGAACTTGAATAGCCAAAGCAATTTTGAGAACAGAGAAAGCTCGAGGTATCACAATCCCAGATTTCAAGATATACCAGAAATCTATAATAATCAAAACAGGATGTTACTGGCACAAAAAATATACACATAGATCAATGGAACAGAATAGAGAGCCCAGAAATAAACCCACACTTAAATGGTCAACTTGCTTCCCAGATTGTGGCAAAAAAGTAGTGACATAACAGTAAGTAATACTGTCTCTGGATGGGTCACCCTGTTACTTGCCTCACTTTTCTGGGGAAAAAGGCAAAGGCCTATATAGTTAAGTCATGTCCTATACTTTTCTTCACTTTTTCACCAAATGGTAATAGCACCCTCCTACCACCACTGCCATTAGCCAGCCTGTGATTGGAGATTTTAGAGTGAGAGAGGAAAGATGAAGGCTGCCCTCTATTTCTAAAGGAGAGAATCTAGGCTTTTACTCATTCATAATTCAGAAGTTCTTCATCCCACCCAACCCATTTCTTATTTAAAATCTTTGTATACACAGTTGTGATTGCCCAGGTATTCAAGACAGTGGTTTGGCTTTTACCAGGAGAACTGATGGGCCTTTGCTGAATCTCAGACTTGGAGATAGAAAGGGATTAGGGTTCTTTTAATTGCATTTCTCATTTGGCCAGCCCTTTATTTTCCCTGGTATTCTGTTTACTGAGAATAGGGGAGGGCTTCATATTTAAGGGGTGTGTAGGTTCAACTGAAAAAATATGTTACCACTGTGTGTGACTATCACCTCCTCCTAGCAAATCCTTTATCCCTCTCCCTTTCTCTTTGTCTTTATCTCTATCTCTCTTCCCCCTATGAGTGACTTCTTCATCCACCCTGTCAGTTTCCATTGCTCTGACATGCCTAGAGATAACAGTAACACTAACATTTCTGTGCTCTTCAAACACTTAACTCAATCTTACAGTTGTTCTGAAAATCAGGTTTACAATGCACATGTATCATCATTCTATAAATATTTATTAAACACCTGCGATTTTCCAAGAGATGATCCCAATGTTGAGATAGAGAAAATAATAATAACAATAACTTATATATCATTTACTATGTGCCACTCTATTTTTGGCTGCATGGTGTTATCTCACTTCTTTTTGTTTTTATGACATTATGAGACAGTTGTCACTCCTATCCCGTTTTATAGATGAGGAAACTGAGAACCAGAAAGGTAAAGTAACTTTTCCAAGGTTATACATCTGTAAGTAATGAAGCCAAGAAGTCAGGATTTAAATCCAAAGAGTCTGGTACCAGATTATGCACTCTTTTTTTTAAAGATTTTATTTATTTGTCAGAGAGAGAGAGTGAGAGAGTGCACAGCAGGGGGAGTGGCAGGTAGAGAGAGAAGCAGGCTCCACGCTGAGCAAGGAGCCTAATGCGGGGCTCAATCCCAGAACCCTGGGATCATGACCTGAGCCTAAGGCAGCTGCTTAACTGATTCAGCCACCCAGGCACCCCCAGATCATGCACTCTTAACAATTGTTATATCCTGTCCTCAATGGAGGTTATTCTTTATTTGTGGAGACACAGTAAACACATAGATAAATCAAAATATAAACTTTGTGATACAGTATAGGTCTATACAAAATAAAGTAGGGTAAGGTGGAAAAGAATGACAAGAGGTGTGTTTTATTTCTAAAGGATGCTAGGTTTCAGCAGAAACCTGAATGAGGCAAGGGAGCATGTTAGGTATTTTAGGTAGAGTGAATAGAAAGCACAAAGGTCCTAAGATAGGAATGAGCAGAGAGGATTCTAGGATTATTATAAAGGCCTGTATGAGTGGGATGTGATAAACAGGAGGTGGATCATAAGAGATAGTATCCTAAAGGTAAGCAATGACCACATTATGAGAGGCCTTGCCAAATATGAAAAATAGTTGAGCTTTTATTCTAAGTATAGTGGCATTAGTTCCTTTAAATGGAGGAAAGATATGATCCAATTTGTGTTTTATAAAAGATCACTGCTTTCTGTGAAAACAGACTTAGGAAGGTAACAGCAAAAGCAGAGAAACCAGAAAGAAGGCTACTAATGCAGTTGTCCAGAAAAGAGATGACAGTTTGGTTTATGATAGTGGAGGTGATTAGAAGTGGTCAGATTCAGGATATATTTTGATGGGTAAAGCTGACAGGTCTTGCTGATGGATTGGATATGGAGAAGAAGGAATTAGCTGGTTAGCTCACAGAGGTCATTAATATTTTCATAACTGTGGCTTTTAAAAAAATATTTATTTTAGACAGAGAGAGAGAGAGAGAGAGAGATCATGAATGGGGGAGGAGCAGAGGGAGAAAATCTTCAAGCAGACTCCTTACTGAGCACAGAGACTAAACTAGATCCCATGACCCATGATATCATGATATGAGCTGAAACCAAGAGTCTGGTGCTTAACTGACTGAGCCACGCAGGCACCCCCATAACTGCAACTTTTGATAGTCTGAGTTTGCTTTTCCTTTTTTTTTTTTTTTTTAAGATTTTATTAATTTATTTGACACAGAGGGAGAGATAGCGAGAGCAAGAACACAAGTAGGGGGAGTGGGAGAGGGAGAAGCAGGCTTCCCGCCAAGCAGGGAGCCTGATGTGGGGTTTGATCCCAGGACCCTGGGATCATGACCTGAGCCGAAGGCAGACACTCAACTACTGAGCCACCCAGGCACCCCATGCTTTTCCTTTCTCTCTCTCTGTCTCTCAGTTTTATTGCAGAAATAAACTTTTTAAAATCATAAATGCCATCTTATTCTTCATACCACAATAAGATGACAATTCAAAGTTATTATTAAATCAAATAAGGTATGCATTTTTTAATTCGTTCATGATATGTATTAGTTCTAGTTCCAAGGTGCTTAGGATTCAGTGAAAAAAGTAGTCATGGTTTCTGACCTCATGTAGCTCAGTACTTGGTCAGGCTCAGGGATAGGCCTTTTACACATCATGTTGTTTAATAATTACCAATATCCACCCCCTATGTATACACTTTAGGGAGAGCTAACAGTTACTAGGGGCTTTTTATGTTCAACAATTACCATTTACTACCTCAATTCTTCATAACAGCTATTTAAAGTTGTTTTTTTTTTTTTTTTTTTTCATTTTAAAGATGAGGTTCTGACTTGACAAAGGATGCACAGGTAGTAAAAACAACTTGCATTTGAATATTTCTTAATTTTATTTTATTATGTTATGTTATTCATCTTACATCATTAGTTTTTTTTTTTATTCTTATGTTAATCCCCATACATTACATCATTAGTTTTAGATGAAGTGTTCCATGATTCATTGTTTGTGCACAACACCCAGTGCTCCATGCAGAATGTGCCCTCCCCAATACCCACCACCAGGCCAACCCATCCTCCCATCCCCCTCCCGCTAGAACCCTGTTTGTTTTTCAGAGTCCATCGTCTCTCATGGTTCGTCTACCCCTCCGATTTCCCCCGCTTCATTCTTCCCCTCCCGCTACCTTCTTCTTCTTCTTCTTCTTTTTTTTTTTCTTAACATATATTGCATTATTTGTTTCAGAGGTACAGATCTGAGATTCAACAGTCTTGCATAATTCACAGCGCTTACCAGAGCACATACCCTCCCCAGTGTCTATCACCCAGTCACCCCATCCCTCCCACCCCACCCCCCACTCCAACAACACTCAGTTTGTTTCCTGCGATTAAGAATTCCTCATATCAGTGAGATCATATGATACATGTCTTTCTCTTTTTGACTTATTTCACTCAACATAATACCCTGCAGTTCCATCCACGTCGTTGCAAATGGCAAGATCTCATTCTTTTGATGGCTGCATAATATTCCATTGTATATATATACCACACCTTCTTTATCCATTCATCTGTCGATGGACATCTTGGCTCTTTCCACAGTTTGGCTATTGTGGACATTGCTGCTATAAACATCAGGGTGCACCACGTACCCCTTCGGATCCCTACTTTTGTATCTTTGGGGTAAATACCCAGTAGTGCAATTGCTGGATCATATGGTAGCTCTATTTTCAACTTTTTGAGGAACCTCCATACTGTTTTCCAGAGTGGCTGCACCAGCTTGCATTCCCAAAAACAGTGTAGGAAGGTTCCCCTTTCTCCGCATCCCCGCCAACATCTGTCGTTTCCTGACTTGTTAACTTTAGCCATTCTGACTGGTGTGAGGTGGTATCTCATTGAGGTTTTGATTTGGATTTCCCTGATGCTGAGCGATATTGAGCACTTTTTCATGCGTCTGTTGGCCATTTGGATGTCTTCTTTGGAAAAATGTCTGTTCATGTCTTCTGCCCATTTCTTGATTGGATTCTTTGTTCTTTGGGTGTTGAGTTTGATGAGTTCTTTATAGATTTTGGATACTAGCCCTTTATCTGATATGTCATTTGCAAATATCTTCTCCCATTCTGTCGGTTGTCTTTTGGTTTTGTTGACTGTTTCCTTTGCTTTGCAAAAGCTTTTTATCTTGATGAAGTCCCAATAGTTCATTTTTGCCCTTGCTTCCCTTGCCTTTGGTGATGTTTCTAGGAAGAAGTTGCTTCGGCTGAGGTCAAAGAGGTTGCTGCCTGTGTTCTCCTTTAGGATTTTGATGGACTCCTGTCTCACATTGAGGTCTTTCAACCATTTGGAGTCTATTTTTGTGTGTGGTGTAAGGAAAGGGTCCAGTTTCATTCTTCTGCATGTGGCTATCCAATTTTCCCAACACCATTTGTTGAAGAGACTGTCTTTGTTCCATTGGACATTCTTTCCTGCTTTGTCGAAGATTAGTTGACCATAGAGTTGAGGGTCCATTTCTGAGCTCTCTATTCTGTTCCATTGATCTAGGTGTCTGTTTTTGTGCCAGTACCATGCTGTCTTGATGATGACAGCTTTGTAATAGAGCTTGAAGTCCGGAATTGTGATGCCGCCGGCTTTGCTTTTCTTTTTCAATATTCCTCTGGCTATGCAGGGTCTTTTCTGGTTCCATACAAATTTTAGGATTATTTGTTCCATTTCTTTGAAAAAAGTGGATGGTATTTTGAAGGGGATTGCATTGAATGTGTAGATTGCTCTAGGTAGCATTGACATCTTCACAATATTTGTTCTTCCAATCCATGAGCATGGAACGTTTTTCCATTTCTTTGTGTCTTCCTCAATTTCTTTCATGAGTATTTTATAGTTTTCTGAGTACAGATCCTTTGTCTCTTTGGTTAGATTTATTCCTAGGTATCTTATGGTTTTGGGTGCAATTGTAAATGGGATCGACTCCTTAATTTCTCTTTCTTCTGTCTTGTTGTTGGTGTATAGGAATGCCACTGACTTCTGTGCATTGATTTTATATCCTGCCACTTTACTGAATTCCTGTATGAGTTCTAGCAGTTTTGGGGTGGAGTCTTTTGGGTTTTCCACATAAAGTATCATATCATCTGCAAAGAGTGAGAGTTTGACTTCTTCTTTGCCAATTTGGATGCCTTTGATTTCTTTTTGTTGTCTGATTGCTGTGGCTAGGACTTCCAATACTATGTTGAATAGCAGTGGTGAGAGTGGACATCCCTGCCGCGTTCCTGACCTTAGGGGGAAAGCTCTCAGTTTTTCCCCATTGAGAATAATATTTGCTGTAGGTTTTTCATAGATGGCTTTTATGATATTGAGGTTTGTACCCTCTATCCCTATACTCTGAAGAGTGTTGATCAAGAAAGGATGCTGTACTTTGTCAAAAGCTTTTTCTGCATCTATTGAGAGGATCATATGATTCTTGTTCTTTCTTTTGTTAATGTATTGTATCACATTGATTGATTTGCGGATGTTGAACCAACCTTGCAGCCCAGGGATAAATCCCACTTGGTCATGGTGAATAATCCTTTTAATGTACTGTTGGATCCTATTGGCTAGTATTTTGGTGAGAATTTTTGCATCCATGTTCATCAGGGATATTGGTCGGTAATTCTCCTTTTTGATGGGGTCTTTGTCTGGTTTTGGGATCAAGGTAATGCTGGCCTCATAAAATGAGTTTGGAAGTTTTCCTTCCATTTCTATTTTTTGGAACAGTTTCAGAGGAATAGGTATTAATTCTTCTTGAAATGTTTCGTAGAATTCCCCTGGGAAGCCACCTGGCCCTGGGCTTTTGTTTTTTGGGAGATTTTTGATGACTGCTTCAATTTCCTTAGTGGTTATAGGTCTGTTCAGGTTTTCTATTTCATCCTGGTTCAGTTTTGGTAGTTGATACATCTCTAGAAATGCATCCATCTCTTACAGGTTATCTAATTTGCTGGCATAGAGTTGCTCATAATATGTTCTTATAACTGTTTGTATTTCTTTGGTGTTGGTTGTGATCTCTCCTCTTTCATTCATGATTTTGTTGATTTGGGTCATTTCTCTTCTCTTTTTGATCAGTCTGGCCAGGGGTTTATCAATCTTGTTAATTCTTTCAAAGAACCAGCTCCTCGTTTCGTTGATCTGTTCTACTGTTCTTTTAGTTTCTATTTCATTGATTTCTGCTCTGATCTTTATGATTTCTCTTCTCCTGCTGGGTTTAGGCTTTATTTGCTGTTCTTTCTCCAGCTCCTTTAGGTGTAGGGTTAGGTTGTCTACTTGAGACCTTTCTTGTTTCTTGAGAAAGGCTTGTATTGCTATATACTTTCCTCTTAGGACTGCCTTTGCTGCATCCCAAAGATTTGGAACAGTTGTGTTTTCATTTTCATTGGTTTCCATGTATTTTTTAATTCTTCTTTAATTTCCTGGTTGACCCATTCATTCTTCAGTAGGATGCTCTTTAGCCTCCATGTATTTGAGTTCTTTCCGACTTTCCTCTTGTGATTGAGTTCTAGTTTCAAAGCATTGTGGTCTGAAAATAGGCAGGGAATGATCCCAATCTTTTGGTACTGGTTGAGACCTGATTTATGACGTAGGAAGTGATCTATTCTGGAGAATGTTCCATGGGCACTAGAGAAGAATGTGTATTCCGTTGCTTTGGGGTGGAATGTTCTGAATATGTCTGTGAAGTCCATTTGGCCCAGTGTGTCATTTAAAGTCTTTATTTCCTTGTTGATCTTTTGCTTAGACGATCTGTCCATTTCAGTGAGGGGGGTGTTAAAGTCCCCCACTATTATTGTATTGTTGTTGATGTGTTTCTTTGCTTTTGTTATTAATTCCCTTATATAATTGGCTGCTCCCATGTTAGGGGCATAGATATTTACAATTGTTAGATCTTCTTGTTGGATAGATCCTTTAAGTAGATATAGTGTCCTTCCTCATCTCTTATTACAGTCTTTGGTTTAAAATCTAATTTGTCTGATATAAGGATTGCCCCCCCAGCTTTCTTTTGGTGTCCATTATCATGGTAAATGGTTTTCCACCCCCTCACTTTCGATCTGTAGGTGTCTTTGGTTCTAAAATGAGTCTCTTGCAGACAGCATATCGATGGGTCTTGTTTTTTAATCCAATCTGTTAGCCTGTGTCTTTTGATTGGGGCATTTAGCCCATTTACATTCAGGGTAACTATTGAAAGATAGGAATTTAGTGCCACTGTATTGATTGTAAGGTGACTGTTACCGTATATTGTCTGTGTTCCTTTCTGGTCTATGTTGCTTTTAGGGTCTCTCTTTGCTTAGAGGACCCCTTTCAAGATTTCCTGTAGGGCTGGATTTGTGTTTGCAAATTCCTTTAGTTTTTGTTTTTCCTGGAAGCTTTTTATCTCTCCTTCAATTTTCAATGACAGCCTAGCTGGATAGAGTATTCTTGGCTGCATATTTTTCTCATTTAGTGCTCTGAATATATCCTGCCAGTCCTTTCTGGCCTGCCAGGTCTCTGTGGATAGGTCTGTTGCCAATCTAATGTTTCTACCCTTGTAGGTTACATATCTCTTCTCCGGAGCTGCTTTCAGGATTTTCTCTTTGTCTATGAGACTCGTAAGTTTTACTATTAGATGTCGGGGAGTTGACCTATTTTTGTTGATTTTGAGAGGGGTTCTCTGTGCTTCCTGGATTTTCATGCCTGTTTCCTTCCCCAAATTAGGGAAGTTCTCTGCTATAATTTGCTCCATTATACCTTCTGGCCTTCTCTCTCTTTCTTCTTCTGGGATCCCAATTATTCTAATGTTGTTTCGTCTTATGGTATCACTTATCTCTCGAATTCTGCCCTCGTGATCCAGTAGTTGTTTATCTCTCTTTTTCTCAGCTTCTTTATTTTCCATCATTTCATCTTCTATATTACTGATTCTCTCTTCTGCCTCATTTATACTAGCAGTTAGCGCCCCCATTTTTGATTGCACCTCATTAATAGCCTTTTTGATTTCTACTTGGTTGGATTTTAGCTCTTTTACTTCTCCAGAAAGGGTTTCTCTAATAACTTCCATATTTTTTTCAAGCCCAGCTAGTATCTTTAAAGTGATGATTCTGAACTCTAGATCTGACATCGTACTAATGTCCGTATTGAGTAGGTCCCTGGCAGTCGGTACTACCTCTTGTTCTTTTTGTTGAGGTGATTTTTTCCGTCTTGTCATTTTGTGCAGAGGAGAATAGATTAATGAGAGAACAAAATGCTAGCAGAGTAACCACGTCCCCAGAAAATATACTCTAAACAAATCAGAAAAGACCTGAAGCAGTGGGATAAGAAAGGGAAAGAGAGAAAAAAGAAAAAGAAAAAAAAGAAAAAGAAAAAGAAAAAGATAAAGATAAAAACAAAAACAAACAAAACAAAACAACAACAACAAAAGAAAAACCAGAATGTGATCAAATATGATCTATATGGTATATAGACCAGTGCCACACACTAGATTTGGGGTGTATTTTGGTCTTTTAGAAGAAAGTGCCTCCCAAAATTTTAAAGAAAGAAAAACTTATATATGTACAAAAATAAGGGTTGATATGATGAAGGGATGGAATATGACTGTAAAAATGGAAATTATAAAAAATGTTATAAAAGGAATTGATAAGATGTTGTTTGAAAAAAGAAAGAAGAGGATTTAAAAAAAAGAAAAAAGAGAAAGGAAAAAAAAGGGAGAGGATGTGATCGGGCAGGGGAATAGAAAACACCATATACTAGAGATTTAGCGTATATTTTAATCTGTTAGAAGAAACTATCTCAAAATTTTGAAGAGAGAACAACTTATATATATAAACCAAAAATATTGGTAACTACTATGAAGGGATAGAATATGACTCTAAAAATGAAAAATAAAAATTTTTTTTTTTTAAAAAGGGATTGATAAGATGTTGGTTGAAAAAAGGAAAAAGAAAAATTGAAAAAGAAATAAAAAGACAAAAAGACAGTTAAAAAATAATTAACTTTAAAAGACTAAAGAATCATGGTAAAAAAGCTGTGAATTCTATGTGCAGTAGTCCCCTAGCGCTGGAGTTCTGCTGTTCTCATTGATCAGTAAACTTGTTCTTGGCTGGTTGTTCTTGCTGATCTTCTGGGGAGGGGCCTGTTGCCGTGGTTTCCAAATGTCTCTGCCGGAGGCAGAATTGCCCCGCCCTTGCCCCCTCCCGGCTAAGGAATCTGCTCGGGTTTGCTCTCCGGGGCTTTTGTTCCCTGCGAGCTTTCCGTACAGCTTTGGAGGTGGAGAGTGAAAATGGCGGCCTCCCAATCTCTGCCCCGGAGGAGCCGAGAACTCGGGGCCCCGCTCCTCAGTGAGCCCCCAGAGAAAAGCCGCCAGTCACTCCCGTCTTCCTGGTCTCCGGCCGCACTCCGTGCTCACCTGGCCTGCAACCGCGCGCCTCTATCTCTGGCACCCGACCCCGGGTGGAGTCTCCCAACCCAGCAGATCCCTGCGGTGCACTCCCGCACGGCTCCTCCCGGGGGAGGAAGGGGAGTCTCCCCGGATCTGCCACTTGTTGGGTCCCTGCTGGAGGAGCAGGGGCCCGACTGTGCCGCGGACCACGGTTTATGGCCACCCCGAGCTGAGGGCCCACGCCTCGGCTCTGTCTCTGCAGCCGGCTTCCCTGCTCCGTTACCTGGGAGCTCTGCCACACTCAGGCACCCCCGGTCTTTCTGTGACCCTGAGGGTCCTGAGACCACACTGTCCCGGAGGATTCCACCCCCCGCTTAGCCACCAGAGTGACGTCCCTCAGCGGAGCAGAGTTTTAAAAGTTTCGATTTTGTGCTCCGTGGTTCTATCACTTGCCAGAAGCGGCCAACGGAGGCCCCTCCCCCGCCATCTATCCTCCCGAATATCGCCTCGGATTCACTTCTCCGCATATCCTACCTTCCAGAAAGTGGTTGCTTTTCTGATGAGAGTGTTGTTGCTCTTCTTTTCTTCAATCTCCTGTTGAGTTTGTAGGTGTTCAGAATGGTTTGATCCCTATCCAGCTGAATTCCTGAGAGGAGACGAAATCCAGGTCTCCTACTCCTCCGCCATCTTGCTCCGCCCCACATCATTAGTTTTTGATGTGGTGATCCATGATTCACTGTTTTTGTATAACACCCAGTGCTCCGTGCAGTACATGCCCTCCTTAATACCCATCACCAGATTAACCCATCCCCCCACCCCCCTCCCCTCTAAAACCCTGTTTGTTTCTCAGAGTCCATAGCTCTCATGGTTCATCTCTCCCTCCGATTTCCCCAACCCCATTTTTCCCTTCCTTCTCCTAATGTCCTCCATGCTATTCCTTATGTTCCACAAATAAGTGAAACCATATGATAATTGACTTTCTCTGCTTAACTTACTTCACTTAGCATAATCTCCTTCAGTCCCATTCATGTTGATGTAAAAGTTGGGTATTCATCCTTTCTGATGGCTGAGTCATATTCCATTGTATATATGGACCACATCTTCTTTATCCATTCATCTGTTGAAGGGCATCTTGACTCTTTCCACAGTTTGGCTATTGTGGACATTGCTGCTATGAACATTGGGGTGCATATGGCCCTTCTTTTCAATACATCTGTGTCTTTGGGTAAATACCCAGGAGTGTAATTGCTGGGTCATAAGGTAACTCTATTTTTAATTTTTTGAGGAACCTCCACACTGTTTTCCAAAGTGGCTGTACCAACTTGCATTCCCACTAACAGTGTAAGAGGGTTCCCCTTTCTCCACAACCTCTCCAACATTTGTTGTTTCTTTCCCTGTCCATTTTTGCCATTCTAACTGGTGTAAGGTGGTATCTCAATGTGGTTTTGATTTGAATTTCCCTGATGGCTAATGATGATGAACATTTTTTCATGTGTCTGTTAGCCATTTGTATGTCTTCTTCAGAGAAGTGTCTTTTCATAACTTCTGCCCACTTTTTGACTTGATTATTTGTTTTTTGGGTGTTGAGTTTGAGAAGTTCTTTATAGATCTTGGATACCAGCCCTTTATCTGTAGTGTCATTTGCAAATATCTTCTCCCATTCTGTGGGTTGCCTCTTTGTTTTGTTGACTGTTTCCTTTGCTGTGCAGAAGCTTTTTATCTTGATACACCCCCAATATGGGAGCAGCCATCTACATAAGCCAACTGTTAACCAAAATAAAGAGTCATATTGATAACAATACATTAATTTTAGGAGACCGAATATTCCACTCTCAGCAATAGACAGATCATCTAAGCAGAAAATCAACAAGGAAACAAGAGCTTTGAAGGACACACTGGACCAGATGGACCTCATAGATATATACAGAACAGTCCACCCTAAAACAACAGAATACTCATTCTTCTCAAATGCACATAAAACTTTCTCCAGAATAGATGACATCCTGGGTCACAAATCAGGTCTCAATTGATACCAAAAATTGAGATTATTCCCTGCATATTCTCAGACCATAATGCTTTAAAACTGGAACTCAATCAGAAGAAAAAATTTTGCATTTGAGTCTTAAACCTTAAGAAGTAGCATAGTGTTATCATTACTAACATTGATTCTGCAGTTAACCAGACCTGGGTTTATAACTTAATCACTTACCACTTGTTTGGCCTTGGACAAGTTACTGAACCAAACATTGGTTTCCTAAAACTACAATATCAGGTGAGGGTAAAAATAACTTCTCTCTCCCTTACAGGTTTCCTGTGAATGTTTAATGAGCTAACATGAAACACTGTAGCTTTGGGTGTTAATGTTCCCATTGCCCACCTGGACAATCCTTCAGCTAACAATCATCCCAGCTCCCATTCTAAAGTCTACCTGGGTATGTTAGGCCATGATATTTTTGTTTAATTAGTTTTCCTCCTTCCATGATTCAAATACATTATATTATTTTTCAGTCATGGGTTGATTCCAAATGTTTAACTCTCATAAAATGTTAATTTAGAAGAGGCTGCCATTGATCACCCTTTAATTATGAAGCCTCTGCAGCTTTCTTCACAACAGGAAGGACAGTAGGCTTCGTTTGCCCTGTCCTCAAATTCCATGAATTGGCTTTGTTTCCTCAGAGACTTTTTCAAATCCCTTGCCTTTAAATAGCAGCAATTCAGAGATCCAGCCATAATACTTCTTACTTCTCAAACTGATATCTCTTTGTCATCCATTATAACTTCCTAGAATCCTAGAATCTCAGGTTTAGAGGGAAACTTAGAAGTCATTTAGGCCAACCCTCTAATCTGGAGAATTAACATGTCCTGTGCGTCAGACCCCTCTGGTCCCTTTTCAGAATAATATTTTAAAATGTATAAAATGGGGCACCTGGGTGGCTTAGTCGGTTAAGCATCTGCTTTTGGCTCAGGTCCTGATCTCAAGGTCCTGGGATTGAGCCCCATGTTGGGTTCCTTGCTCAGTGGGGGGTCTGCTTCTCCTTCTCCCTCTGCTTGTGCCCCCCCGGTTTGTGCTCTCTCTCTCTCTCTGAAATAAATAAATAAAATCTTAAAAAAAATAAAATGTATAAAATAAAACACATAGGGTCATAAAGGAAATCAATTATATTGAAATACAAAAATAATGTGACATAGTAATATGAGTTTTTTAAATTAACAGAATAAGAAATGAGGTCTGTTGTCCGGTCCAATAACTACTATAATATCCAAGTAGGGATGAGCATTCATGATATTTCAAGATGTCTGCAAGAAATGTAATACTATTTAGAATTATCTGTCGTTTATATTAGAGACAAAGTTTTAAGTACTATTAATACTTTTACAATTTGTTGTCTACATTCATAATTGCAGGGAATGGTAAATTATGATCAGAGGTTACTACAAATAAAGATATATTTCTTCCATCAAAATTCATTGATTCCCTGAATTCTAGCAAAAGACACCAGGTGGAGAACCCTTGCATCTGATATATGAGTTATATCTGCATTCTTCTTTATATATTTGCTTAAAAATAAAACCTCAAGCTGTTTTTTGCTTGAATTCCTCCAGTGATGAGGAAGCCATTATCTAATGAGTAGTGAATCTCCTGTCATTCTGTCATCAAAGAGCTCAGTTAGGTCATTCTTCCAGGGAGCTGTAATCTACCTTCTCATAGATTTCTATCATCAGGCTGTGCTCTCTCTAGGGCTTCAGAACTAAGTCAGTTTTCTCTTCCAAAGGACAAACTTTCAGCTGCTGGAAGAGAGTGTTTCTGCTTTTCTACCTGTCTTTTTTCTATTCTAACTAGCCACAATTCTTTCTTTTTTTTTTTTTAGGTTAGGTTATCGAATTTGGAACTTTGCTCCTTTTGACTTATCTTTGAATGTGCCTCTAGTTGTGCACACCCTCCAGAATTAGTCAGAAAACTCCAAATAGGACAAGGAAAGTGATGTGAAAACCTATTATTGTCCCTCATATTATCAACACTATTTTTATGAATGCAACTTTAGTTCATCTTTTGGGGAATAGAGAGAGCCACAGTTCACCATTAAAAAAAAAAAAAGCCCACAATTAATCAACCATATTCATTCAAGCAACAAATTCAGGTTCTCCTTGGTTTGGATTTGTATAAAGTTGATCACCAACCTTAATGCCAGCCATCTATTCCCATGGACAGAGGATTGAAAAGGTATTAACAGATGCATATAAACAGTGATTACATCATGGTTACAGCTTCTACCACACATTCATTTGAGGAAACTTTGAGTAAGTTATTTTTGTGACAGAGTAATTGGACTTCACCAATGGCCAACAAATCAGATCTTGTTTATATGGTTATGTGATTTTGGAACAGGAGTCAAAAACCTATTGATTAGGATTAATAAATGAATTTAGTAAAGTTAAAAGATACAAAATTAATATACAAAAATCTGTTGCATTTCTAAACACTAATAATAAACTATCAGAAAGAGAAATTGAGAAAACAATTCCATCAAATTAAAAATCCTATCAAATTACAATTACAATTGCATCAAAAATAATAAGATACCTAGAAATAAATTTAACCAAGTTGGTGAAAGACCTCTACTCTGGAAACTATAAGACATGGGTGAAAGAAATTGAAGATGACACAAACAAATGGAAAGATATACTGTGCTCATGAATTGGAAGAACAAATATTGTTAAAATGTCCATACTACCCAAAACAAGCTGTAGATTCATTGCAAACCCTATCAAAGTACTAATGACATTTTTCATAAAACTAGAGCAAATAATCTTAAAATTTGTGTGGAACCATAAAAGATCCCAAATAGCAAAAACAATCTTTTTTTATTATTATTATGTTATGTTAGTCACCATACATCATTAGTTTTTGATGTAGTGATCCAAGATTCATTGTTTTTGTATAACACCCAGTGCTCCATGCAGTATGTGCCCTCCTTAATACCCACCACCAGGCTAACCCATCCTCCCACGCGCCTCCCCTCTAAAATCCTCAGTTTGTTTCTCAGAGTCCATCATCTCTCATGGTTCGTCTCTCCCTCTGATTCCCCCCTTCATTTTTCCCTTTCTTCTCCTAATGTCCTCCATGCTATTCCTTATGTTCCACAAATAAGTGAAACCATATGATAATTGACTTTCTCTGCTTGACTTATCATCTTTAGCCATCAGGGAAATTCAAATCAAAACCACATTGAGATACCACCTTACACCAGTTAGAATGGCAAAAATGGACAAGGCAAGAAACAACAAATGTTGGAGAGGTTGTGGAGAAAGGGGAACCCTCCTACACTGTTGGTGAGAATGCAAGTTGGTACAGCCACTTTGAAAACAGTGTGGTGGTTCCTCAAAAAATTAAAAATAGAGTTACCCTATGACCCAGCAATTGTACTCCTGGGTATTTACCCCAAAGACACAGATGTAGTGAAAAGAAGGGCCATATGCACTGCAATGTTCATAGCCGCAATGTCCACAATAGCCAACCTGTGGAAAGAGCAGAAATGCCCTTCAACAGATGAATGGATAAAGAAGATATGGTCCATATATTCAATGGAATATTACTCAGCCATCAGAAAGGGTGAATACCCAACTTTTACATCAACATTGATGGGACTGGAGGAGATTATGCAAAAGCAATCTTAAAAAAGAAGAACATTTACCTTGATGAGCACTGAGTAATATATGGAATTGTTGAATCACTATATTTCACACCTGAAACTAATATAACACTGTATGTTAACTACACTGGAATTAAAATAAAATTTTAAAAAATGAAGAAAGAAAGAAAGAAAGAAAGAAAGAAAGAAAGAAAGAAAGAAAGAAAGAAAGAAAGAAAGAAGAAAGAAAAAAGAAAGAAAAAGAATAAGGCTGAAGGTATAACACTTCCTGATTTCAAACTATACTACAAAGCTATAGTAATCAGAACACTATTGTATTGTAACAAAAACAGACAAACAGGCTAATAGAACAGAATAGAGAGCCCAGAAATAAACCCAAACTTACAGGGTCAATTAATCTTTGACAAAAAAGGTAACAACATACAATGGGGAAAAGACAGTCTCTTCAGTAAATGGTGATGGGCAAAAAGGACAATTGTGAAAAAGAATAAAACTGGGCCACTTTTGGACTCTAGGAAACAAACTGAGGGTTACAGAAGAGGGGTGGTGGGGTGAGGTAACCAGGTGATGGGTATTAAGAAAGGCTTATGTTGGGATGAGCACTGGATGTTATATGCAACTAATGAATCATTGAACAGTACAACAAAAACTTATGATGTACTATATGCTGGCTAACTGAATATTAAAAAAAAAGAATATTTAAGATAAAATTCTAAAAAAAAAGACTGGGCCACTTTCTTACACTATATATACACAAAAATACACTAAAAATTGATTAAAAACTTAAATATAAGACCAGAAACCATAAACTCTTAGAAGAAAATATAAGCAGTAAGCTCTTGGACATTGGTGTGAGCAATATATATTTTTGGGGATCTTTCTCTCAGACAAGGGCAACAAACACAAAAATAAATAAATGGGGCTGCATCAACCAAGAAAACTTCTGCACAGTGAAAGAAACCATTAACAAAATTAAAAGACAACCTACTGAATGGGAGAAGAGATTTTCAAATAATATAACCAATAAGAAGTTAATAACCAAAATATATAAAGAACTCACACAACTCAATTTAAAAAAAAAATGATAAACCCACACACACACAAAAACACAATCCACTTAAATGGTAGAGGACCTGAATGGACATTTCTTTAAAGAAGACATGCAGATGGCCAACAGACACATGAAAAGATGCTCAATATCACTAATAATTAGGGAAATGCAAATCAAAACCACAGTGAGATATTACCTCATGCATGTCAGAATGGCTAGGATCAAAAAGACAAATAACAAGTGCTTGTGAGAATATGAGAAAAAGAAACCCTTATGCACTATTGGAGGGAATGCAAAATATTGCAGCCATTATGGAGAACACTATAGAAGTTCCTCCCAAAGTTAAATATAAAATTACCATATGATCCAGCAATTCCACTTCTGGATATTTATCTGAAGAGAATGAAAACACTAATTTAAAAAGATATATAAACCTTTATGTTTATTACAGTGTTGTTTACATTAACCAAGATATGGAAGCAACCTAAGTATCCTTCAATAGATGAGTAAATAAAGAAGATGTGGTATACATACAATGGAATATTACTCAATCATTAAAAAGAAATCTTGTCATTTGTGACAATATAAATGGATCTGGAGAATATTATGCTACATGATATAAGTCAGACAGAAAAAGACAAATACCATATGATTTCATTTTACATGTGGAATCTAACAAAACTAAACAAATGAACAAACAAGACAAAATAAAAACAGACTCATAGATACAGAGAACAATCTAGTGGTTGCCAGAAGGGAGGGAGGTAAGAGGGTGGGTGAAATAGGGGAAGGAGTTTAAAAAGTACAAACTTCCAGTTCTAAAATAAATTAGACAAAGGGATATACAGCATAGGTAATATAGTTAATCATATATAACAAATTTTATGGTGACAGGTGGTAGCTAGATTTATCATAGTGATCACTTTGTAATGTATATAAAGGTTGAATCACTATGCTGTAAATGAAACTAATGTAAAATTTATGTCAATATACTTTAATAAAAAAGGACCTATTGAAGGGTGTCTGGGTGGCTCAGTTGGTTAAGCATCCGACTCTTGGTTTCTGCTCAGATCCTGATCTCAGGGGTGTGAGATCCATCCCCAAGTTGTGCTCCACACTCAGGGGGCATCTGCTTGTGGATTCTCTCTCTCCCTTTGCTCCTCACCCCGCTTGTGCATGTGCTCTCTCTCTCTCTTTCAAATAAATAAACAAATCTTTTTTTTAATAAATCTATTGACAATTGAATAGTGTTCAATGGTATGTGGCTATTTTCCCCTTTTCTCTATTCCTTATATGTCTGGCTGCTACCTCCTTAACCTAAAAAACCTGCTACTATGAGTCATAGACACCCTCCTGCCAAGGTGTCTTGAGAAAAGTGATGGTGTCACTTTTCCACCACCTCTAACAGGGCCCATTCCCTTAAAATCTGTAATAATAATGACAGCTAACATCTACTGAGCTCTTACCACATTTTGGGTACTCTGTTAGACATTTTATATATGTCATCTCATTTAATTCTCACAACAGTATTATAAAGTAGCTACTATTCATTATTTCATTTTGCAGATGATGAAACTGAGGCACAGAGAAGGTAAGTAACTTCCTCAAGGTCACACAACCAATAAGTGGTTGAGCTGGGATTTGAATTTAGATCATCTTTTTTTCTAGAAACCTTATTCTTACCATTACCTGTCTTCATGCCTCCTTCCCTTCTTCTCCCACACCGTCCTTCCTTTAATATCTAGGACAGTAGTAGTTAATGGAAAATTGAGTAAAATATAGATTCCAATGTTGGACTTCCAAAGAGTCTAATTCAGTATATCTGGAACAGAGCATGGGAATATGCATTTTTAATAAACTTTCAGGCAACTCTGATGCACTGGTTCTGAGGCCACCCTTTGAGAAATACTGTCTTAGGTTAAACATAACTGGTATCTGCCCATCTGAACTGAGACTTCTTTGCAGGTGACCTTTCATTTTAATCCAAAAGATATCTATCACTCCCTTAAGGGGGCTCAAGCTAGATTTGAGGAAGCCTGGCAATTATCCTATGCTCCCAAGACTCCTCCATCTCTACATATCATAGGGCAGTTACACTGTGAGAAGAAAAGGAATTGAAGGTTGAGATACAGAAAAATGAATTGCAACCCCTTTTCTTTTTTTCTTTCCCCAGAATGCTCTTCCTCCTTTTGTGGGAGAGGAAGTGATTAAGTGGAGGGCATTCTAGAGTAGATTTTACTTGCTCAGATGTCAACTGAAATAAAAGCCTTTACAAAAAGCACAGGCCTTTTTTCCCCCTTTGGTCTCCCCAAAGCAGCATTTTTTGAGTATTTACTAAGTGCTAGGCATATTTTTAAGCACTTTGTGCATATTAATCATAATTACCCTTTAATCCTCACAAAATCCTAGGGATAAGTGCAATTACTCTCTTTTTCAGATAGGAAATGGGGATACAAAAGTTTAAGGAGTTTCCCTATGATACAATATCAGAGCTGGGCTTTGAACTCAGGTAGTCCAGATCTAAAGCATAGGCTTTTTGTTCCTATGCAAAACACCCTCCCTTGTTTAGCTTATTCAGTGACAGAGTTCGACGATAATTTAAAGATAAGCTAATTTAGTAGGTGTCAAGGTGTTTATTTCCTGATGTTTATTTCTTTCTCCAAATAAATGCTTCTACAGATAAATCCAAAATTGCTAGTGGTCCAGGGCCTGTCACTATAACTGTCATAACCCAGGAGGGGGCTCAGAATTAACATCATTTGAAAACCACCAACATAGACCTTTTACTCATTTGGCAGATGAGTAAACTGAAGTTCAGAGAGGGGGGTTATCTTGCCCAAAGTCACATAGTAATTGTTGGCAGAGCTGGTATTGGAACTTGGGCCTCCTGAATCTCAATTTAATGCTCTTCCTAATGTACCACACAGCTTCTTTGAGTCAAGAATCCTTCTTTCCACCTTTAGTATCTCTTAGCTTCTGGATTACAAGGCAGAAAATGGCTGAGTAACCAACAGGGACTTCAGTTGTGTGTGTTGATTTTGGCTTTTGATTTGCAAACAGATTCTAGAATAATCAAGCAAATTAACTTGGAGACAGATGCCCAGGATATAAACAGTAAAATAGGCTTAGTTTTGTGACTAAAAATTAAAAAGACTGTATCCATTTTCTGTGAACTGATGCTGGAGGGTCCCCTAATAGTATGACATGGTTAATGGCAAAAAAAGAATCTGGCTTGGGCAGGGAGAAGAACCTCATATTATTAATGTACATGAAGAAATATTTTTAAAACATGCCCTTCTCAGTTCATTTCCCAAATAGTGAGTACCCAAGGCCAAAGCACTATGCTAGGTGCTGGGTAGTCAGCTGAGATTACAACCTGTACTAGACTTCTATCACTAATATTACAAATCAGCACAAACTCAGTGGTTTAAAAAATGCAAATTTATTACCTTACAATTTTGTAGGTTGGAATTTTGATGGGGGAACCATTTGATTAAGGTCAAAGTGTTCGCAGGGATTTTTTTCTTTTGGGGGGCCCTTAAGGGAGAATTTATTTTCTTTTCCAGCTTCTAGAGACTGCCTGCATACCTTTGCTCATTGTTCCCTTTCTCTATTTTCAAAGCCAGCAATAGAAAGCCAAGTTCTCCTACACTAACATTTCTGTGGTTCTTTGCAGAAAAGTTTCTTTGCTCTTAAGGACACATGTGGTTACACTGGACCCACATGGATGATCCATGTTGAACTCCCCATCTCAAAGTGCTTAACTTAATCACACATACAAAGTCTTTTTGCCATGTAAAGTAATATATTCACATGTTCCTGGGATTAGCACAAAGAGATCTCTGGGGGTGGGGCATGGCATTACTGTGCTTCACACAGCACTTCAGGTGTTTGTTCACCAGTGTAGAAAATAGACCTGTACATACATAATTTTAGCTAATATGCTGTATTCCAAAATGAGCTATTAATGCCCATTGGTGGAAGGACAAGGCTTAAGGCAAGCGTTACAAATGAGGTTGAATTTTAACTGGGTTTTCACATATGAGGAGGAGTTCAAACGGGGAGGTTATGAAGAATAAACAAGAAAGGGGGCTTGGACCTGAATTGTGGAGGGTGTGCCAAGGAGACATTGAAGGTTTTTGAGTAGAAGAGACATGGTCAAAGTCAAGTTCCTGCAAGATCATTTTAGAAGTACTAAGAAATCTAGATTGGAGAGCAGGAGATGAGTTAGGAGGTAATAACAATGTTCCAAATAAAATTGATGAAGGCTTGGGACAGAATGGTGAAACTTAGAAGTTGATTTGATGGGGGAAGCTAGAAAAAAAATAAATATTAAAGACACACAGGTTTCTGGACCGGGTTATTGGAAGCATGATAATGTTATTATCCAAGATCAAGAACTCATGAGTAGGAACCTGTTTTGAAGGAATATAATGAGATTGGTTTGGGGTGCATTGTGTTGAAGGTGCCCATTGGCTTGTTTTCAATAATTGACTTTCACTTGCTTCTCATTTTACCTGGATGAATCACAGAAAGGCCACAAATTTTGCCAACTCATTCTTAAGGAAAACAGAATCCCTGCCCTATTTGATATTAGTCAGCCTTGAAAATAACCACTTGCTCTGTGTGAGTAACCATTTCTGTTTAGAGAATAGTTAAGTAGTGAGGAATGTGTAGCTATTAGGATAAAGGTAAATATACCTTTGAGGTTAAATCAGGTATGTTTGAAGTAAATGTTAGCTCAATTTTTTTTTAGAATGAGAAAAAGTATAAATAATGAGAATGATAACTTACACTTCTATGATACTTTATATTGTACTTTTCTATCCATGTCATAGTACTCTTGTGTACTATGTTTTTAAGTACATAGTGCTTGCTGTGTATATAAAACAAGACAAGTATTATTTTTATTGTTATTTTACAGAAGAACAAAATTCAGGGAGGCTAAGTGATTTTTATATCTTCAAAGCCAGGACTAAAACCCAATTTTTTTCACTCCACTTCTAACTTAACCATTCTGTGTTTCAGTTTCCTTATTTGAAATATATGACTGAACATAGGATCTATCTTATAGAGGTTTTGTGAGGATTACATGAAATAATACATGTTAAGAGCTTAGGACAGGGCCCATCATAAAGTAAGTACTCCATAAAAGCTATGTGTCATCATAATCACCATCATCATCATCATCACCATCACCATTATGATTATTATTATTACATGAAACTACACAAAAAATATTTTGTTGATTTGGTGAATTAGATGCAGAGGTCAGCAAACTCTGGCCTGTGGGCCAAATCTGGCCCACGGCCTGGTTTTGCTAATACAATTTATTTTGAACATTGTCACACCCATTTATTTACATATTGTCTATGGTCGATTTTGTGCTACCATGGTAGAGTTGAATACTTGCAAAAGAGACTGTATAGCCCTCAAAGGTTTAGAGACTAATTAAGCAAGTACCGTGTTGTGATTCCTTTTTTTTTAAAGTTTTTACTTAAATGCCAGTTAATTAACATACAGTGAAATATTAGTTTCAGGTGTAGAATTTAGTGATTCCACACTTACATACAACATTCAATGCTCATCATAACAAGTGCACTCCCTAATCCTTATCACTCATTTAAACCATCCCCCCATCCACCTCCCCTCTCGTAATCTCAGTTTGTTCTCTATAGTTAAGAGTCTATTTCTTGGATTGCTTCTCTCTCTCTTTTTTTTCCCAAACTTGTTTGCTTTGTTTCTTAAGTATGAGTGAAATTATATGGTATTTGTCTTTCTCTGACCGACTTATTTCCCTTAGCATAATACTCTCTAGCTCCATCCATGTCATTGCAAATTGCAAGATTTCATTCTTTTTTATGGCTAAATAATATTCCATTAGGACTAAATAATAAAATTCCATTATTTTTTATGGCCGAATAATATTCCAATAATTTTCCATTCCATGTATATAGAATTATATATATAATTATATATATATAATTATATATATAATTATATATATATGCCTCATCTTTATCCATTATATATATAATTATATATATATATATATATATATATATATATATATATATATATATATATATATATATATGCCACATCTTTATCCATTCATCAGTTGATGGACACTTGGACTCTTTCCATAATTTGGCTATTGTAGAAAATGCTTTGAATTAGTATGTTTGTATTCTTTGGGCAAATACCTAGTAGTACAATTGCTGGATTGTAGGGTAGTTCTATTTTTCACTTTTTGGGAAACCTCCATACTATTTTCCACAGTGGCTGCACCAGTTTGCATTTCTGCCAGCAGTGTAAGAGGGTTCCCTTTTCTCCACATCCTCACCAACACCTGTTGTTTCTTGTGTTGTTAATTTTAGCCATTCTGACAGGTGTGAGGTGATATTTCATTTTAGTTTTGATTTATATTTTCCTGATGATGAGTGATGTTGAGCATCTTTTCAAGTGTCTGTTAGCCATCTGTATGTCTTCTTTGGAAAAATGTATAAAAGAATGAAACTGGACCACTTTTTTACACCATGCACAAAATAATAAGTTCAAAATGGATGAAAGACCTAAGTGTGAGATAGGAAACCATTAAACTCTTAGAGGAGAACACAGTTACCTCTTTGCTATGGGTCATAGCAACTTCTTACTAGATATGTCTCCTGAGGCAAGGGAAACTAAGGCAAAAATAAACTCTTGGGACTTCATCAGAATAAAATGTTTCTGCACAGTGAGGGAAACAATCAACAAAACTAAAAGGCAACCTATGGAATAGAAAATATTTGGAAATGACATATCAGATAAAAGGTTAGTATCCAAAATATGTAAGAACTTATAAAACTCAACATTCAAAAAACAAATAATCCAGTGTTGTGATTATTGTGATCTGAAGATCTCTCTCTCTGCACAGCAAAGGAAACAGTCAACAAAACTAAGTGGCAACCCATGGAATGGGAGAAGATATTTGCAAATGACATTACAGATAAAGGGCTGATATCCAAGATCTATAAAGAACTTCTCAAACTCAACACTCAAAAAACAAATAATCAAGTCAAAAAATGAGCAGAAGACATGACCTTCTTCAAAAGAAGACATACAAATGGCTAACAGACACATGAAAAAATGTTCAACATCACTAGCCATCAGGGAAATACAAATCAAACCCACAATGAGATACCACCTTACGCCAGTTAGAATGAAAAAAAATTAACAAGACAAGAAACAAGTGTTGGCAAGGATGTAGAGAAGGGAGAACCCTCTTACACTGTTGGTGGGAATGCAACCTGGTACAGCCACTCTGGAAAACAGTATGGAGGTTCCTCAAGACATTAAAAATAGAGCTACCCTATGACCCAGGAATTGCACTACTATGTATTTACCCCAAAGATACAAATGTAGTGAAAGAAGGGGAACATGCACCCCAGTGTTTATAGCAACAATGTCCACAATAGCCAAACTGTAGAAGGAGATGAGATGCCCTTCAACCGATGAATGGATAAAAAAGATGTGGTTCATATATACAATGGGATATTACTCAGCCATCAGAAAGGATGAATACCCACCATTTGCATCAACATGAATGGAACTGGAGGGGATTATGCTAAGTGAAATAAGTCAAGAAGAAAAAGACAACTATCATTTGGTTTCACTCATATGTGGAACATAAGGAATAGAATGGAGGACCACAGGGGAAGGGAGGGAAAACTAAATGGGAAGAAATCAGAGAGGGAGAAAAACCATGAAAGACTCTGGACTTTGGGAACCAACCTGAGGGTTACAGAAGGGAGAGTGGTGGGGTGATGGGGTAACTGGGTGATGGGTATTAAGGAGGGCACGTGTGGTGATGAGCACTGGGAGTTATACGTAACTAATGAATCATTGAACACTACATCAAAAGCTTATATTGTACTATATGCTGGCTAATTGAACATAATAATAAAAAAAATAAATAAAAGAAAGAAATCTGTTTAAAGTAAGATTGGTATTTAGAAAGAAGTAAGACTCCAAATAGCCAAAGTAATGTTGAAAAAGAAAACCAAAGCTAGAGGCATCACAATTCCAGACTTCAAGCTATACTACAAAGCTGTAATCATGGGGTGTCTGGGTGGCTCAGTCCATTAAGCGTCCCAGGATCCAGCCCGCATCAGGCTCCCTGCTCAGTGGGGAGCCTGCTTCTCCCTCTGCCCCTCTCCCACACTCGTGGTCTCTCCCTCTCTCTCTCTTTCTCTGTCACTCTCTCTCATAAATAATAAATAAATCTTTTTAAAAAATCTGTAATCATCAAGACAGTATGATATTGGCACAAAAACAGACACATAGATTAATGGAACAGAATAAATAACCCAGAAATGGACCCTCGACTCTATGGCCAATTAATCTTGGACAAAGCAGGAAAGAATGTCCACTGGAAAAAAGACAGTCTCTTCGATAAATCTTGCTGGGAAAATTGGACAGCCACATGCAGAAGAATGAAACTGGATCATTTCCTTACAACATACACAAAAATAGACTCAAAATGGATGAAAGACCGAAATGTGAGACAGGAATTTATCAAAATCCTAGAGGAGATCACAAGCAGCAAACTCTGTGACCTCGGCGAGAGCAACTTCTTGCTAGACACGTCTCCAAAGACAAGGGAAACAAAGACAAAAATGAACTATTGGGACTTCATCAAGATAAAAAGCTCTTGCACAGCAAAGGAAACAGTTGACAAAACCAAAAGACAACAGATGGAATGGGAGAAGATGTTTGCAATTATCAGATAAAGGGCTAGTATTCAAGATCTATAAATAACTTATCAAACTCAACACCCAAAACCCAAATAATCCAGTCAAGAAATGGGCAGAAGACATGAACAGACATTTCTCCAAAGAAGACATACAAATGGCCAACTGACACATGAAAAAATGCTCCACATCACTTGGCATCAGGAAAACACAAATCAAAACCACAATGAGGTACCACCTCACACCAGTCAGAATGGCTAAAATTAACAACTCAGGAAACAACAGATGTTGGCGAGAATGTGGAGAAAGGGGAACCCTCTTACACTGTTGGTGGGAATGCAAACTGGTATAGCTACTGTGGAAAAGAGTATGGAGGTTCCTCAAAGGTTAAAAATAGAGGTATTCTAAGACCCAGCAATTGCACTACTAGGTATTTATCCAAAGAATACAAACATAGTGTTTTGAAGGGACACATGCCTCAATGTTTATAATAGCAATGTCCACAATAGCCAAACTATGAAAAGAGCCCAGATGTCCACTGAAACTTGAATGGATAAGGAAGATGTGGTAATATATTCAATGGGATACTACTCAGCCATGAAAAAAGAGTGAAATCTTGCAATGATGTGGATGGAACTAGAAGGTATTATGCTAAGGGAAATAAGTCAGTCAGAGAAAGACAAATACCATATGATTTCATTCATATGTGGTATTTAAGAAACAAAAAAGATGAACATAGGGGAAGGGAAGGAAAAAATAAAAGATGAAATCAGAGCAGGAGACAAAGTATAAGAGACTCTTAACTATAGGAAACAAACAGGGTTGCTGGAGGGGAGGTGGATGGGGGCATGTGGTAACTAGGTGATGGGCATTAAGGAGGGCACTTGAACTAATGGGCACTGGGTATTGTATTGTATACACTGATGAATCACTAAATTCTACCTCTGAAACTAATAATACCACATATGTTAATAGAAAATAAAAGAAAAAGAGAAAAAAAGAAAAAAAGAAAAAAAAAGAAAGAAGTAAGGCTTCTGGAGAGGGTGCACTGGTCAGGAATGCTGATGTAGGCTCTGAAAGTGTAGACAGCTGATTTCTTTACAAACTGTGACATGGACAACAGTGCTAGTGATGGCTATAATTACTGGGCATGTACAGTCTCAGGAACATGACAGGTGCTACCTAATTTAATTCTCACATTTAACTGCTTGTTACAGATGAGAAATATGAAGTTTGGTGATGATGGGTAACTTGACCAAAGTTGCAGAGCTGGGTGGTGGTTGACCCAGCCTTCTAACATAGGCATCTGACTCAAACACCCATGTTTTTAACCACTAGGCTATAGGTATCTACACGAAGGAGTATAAAAGAGACATAACAGTATTAATTGGATTTCTTTCCTTTTCATGATACTTTATGTAGATCTTAAGCCTGAGTTTTCTTCATGCCATGAGGGGAGGAACTTCTAGGTCCTCAAATGTTTGGTCTTGTAGGACATTATCCTGGGGTGTACCTATGGGGCAAAAGATTGGGGAGAAGTAAAGACTAGCATATTTGAATCTTCAGTTATAGGAATAAGCTTCCTCATGGTATCTCAGGGAACACAGAATCAGGCATCAGTTCTATTCCCAAGGAGCTCCCTGCCTAGCAGAGGAGATGAGACAGGTTACACAGACAGAAAAGAGAATGTGGTCAGTGCAACAGGCTGCTCAGAATTGAGTGTGGAATTGTATGAAAAAAAAAAATTCTAAGAGTTAAAACAAGTTTCAAGGTCAACAAAACTGGTGGTCTGTATGGGGAAATGTAATGAATGAGGTTGTTTTTGTTTTGTTTTGAAGGATAGTTACAATTTTAGAGGTAGAATAGAAAGGATGAAGGGGAGAACATAGCAGCTAGCTAAGTGTACTTAAGTAGTGAGATAAGAATAAAGTCTGTGTGCACATGTGCATGTATGTGCAAGTGCTCATGTGTTTCAGTAAAATAACATGTTCTATATCAGATTCTATCATAGGCTGACATAAAAAGAACAAGTATATGTGTGTGAGTGTGGAAAGCATGAGACATGTTAAGAAGAAAAATGCAAATAAAGAATAGCTGTTGAATATTTTTCTATTCCTTTCTACTAGGTTCCTCTTCCAAACCTGAGGCTCAGTCTGTGTCTCATCCTAGTGACCCACCTTGATCTTTATATGCCATATGATATATACTAAGGACTTATCAGATGAGAATTTAAGGTCCAGTATTGACCCCCTGCATTTTAGTAGGTAATTTTGGAAAACTAAGATCCAAAGGATTAAATCTCTATTGGTGAATTTTTGACACTGTAGTATGTATGAGGGAAGATTTTTGGTGAATGGACTTCCCAGTGTACTTCAAATCATGCCACGTGTCCACTCTGCTTTCATCACTAACCTGTTTTCAATACTAAACTCTATTCCACTATTTTTAATGTGGAAACTTTCAAGGAAATCATTATGTACATTTGACTTTACTTTTGACTTGTGGCATGAGGATGTTGAGGTAATGCCCACATCCATAAACTTCCCTACCTGCATAGACACCCAGGTTGAGCCATTCGAAGTTAGGACCATTCAGCCCCTATCTCCATCAGCCAAACTAGAGTCATTTACCCAGGAGCTACTGAGACTATGAAAAGGTGGTAAAACTATCTTTTATTTAATAGCTGCCTTGTGTTATTTGTACATACTTTATACACATTTTTCATATATTATTTTGGGCACAAGCATATTATTGACCAGTTTGCTAACATATTACTCATTTGTGGCATGAGGCAGATCTGCTTTTAACAGGGGTCCCCCTTTCTTACTCTCCTCACCCAACTTTTATTCATTGCCAGTTGATGTTTAAGGCACTAGTTGTGAAACCAATTTATTGGATCATGGCCAGAAGTTAACAAAAATAGGTTAGGGTAAAAATAGATAAAATTGTTTAGAATAAAAAAAAAACAAAGAAAAGATTAGAGGGTTTCACATATAGTAAAGATTAATATTCTTTCATGAAACTATTATTTTCAGTGTGTGTGTGTGCATGCCCTACATAAAAATAATTTCTGTGAGTTGTCGTCCAGAAAGTTTGAAAATTACTAATTTAACATGGAAATATAAGGTTATCAGAAGAAAACAGGGGCGCCTGGGTGGCTCAGTCCTTAAGCGTCTGCCTTCGGCTCAGGTCATGATCCCAGAGTCCTGGGATCGAGCCCCGCATCGGGCTCCCTGCTCCGTGGGAAGCCTGCTTCTCCCTCTCCCACTCCCCCTGCTTGTGTTCCCTCTCTCGCTGTGTCTCTCTCTGTCAAATAAATAAAATCTTTAAAAAAAAATTAAAAAAGAAGAAAACAAATAACAAAGGTTGTCAAACAAGAACCTCTGTTTTATACATAATAATAGCATGTTTGTACATTTTCTTTGAGGTTCTAATACTTCCGTCCATGTAAGCGCACAACAGTTCTTGCTACTCAAGACGTTTTGCTAGTTAATACAATAGCCACCAGACACATATGACTATTGAGGACTTGAAATATGTCTGGTCTTACTTGAAATGTGCTGCAAGTGTAAAGTACACATCAGATTTTGAGGACATAGAATTTAAAAAGATAATAACATCTTACTAATAAATTTTGCAGTGATTTTATGTTGGAACGGTAATATTTTTATACATTTGGTTAAATAAAATACATTGTTATTAAAATAAGTTTCTCTTAGATCTTTTTTTTTAAAGATTTTATTTATGTATTGTACAGGGAATATCCATATACTCTAGATTCTACCAATTAACATTTTACTTTACTTGCTCTGTCATTTTTATTCATCAATCTGTTTCTTTGTCCAGCCATATTTGTATCATACTTTTATAATATTATTTTATTAAGACATTTAAATAAATGGCAGCATGTACTTAACTTTTTGCAATGTAGTTTTTCTTAGTTTTGATTTTTGAAAATAAATCTATACCCCTTTCACCCATTTTTCCCACCCTGCACCTCCCAACCTCTGGCAACTACCCTAAATGTGGCTATAAAAATTTTTGAATTTACATATGTAACTTGTATCATATTTTTTGGACATTGTTGATCTATACAACAAATATGCATATAAGCAAAATTTGTATAATATCATAATTTGATAATTTGTTCTGTGCTTATGTCACTCAGGTTTCAAGATGGTCTTATGCCCAGACATGTTTTCTATATATTTGATTAAAGAGACAGGTGCTAATGCTTCCCATTCAGCCATCTTGCACATATTCTACTTTGTTTGGTGGCTCTAAAAATCACTTTGAATTTAATCTGGTCCAATCTCAAAGGTTGAAAAGGAAGTTAACTAAACCTACATCTCTGAATGTGGGGGAGAACTTATCATCTGTGGGGACAATTTGTTATTTAGATTGACCCTATCGCCTTCCTGTACCTTGTGATCTTAGTTATATCCCCTAAACGTACATACAACATATCCCTCTTTCATTTGACTGCCCAAATGGTTATCAAAAATGACTATTATTTTTTCCTACTAAGTCTTTTCTTTTCCAGGCTAAATAGCTTTAGTTCTTGTAGCTTTTCCTCATAATATGATTTCCAGCACCTTCATCACTCTATTTTTTCCCCTCTGAACATTCTTCAAATTATCACTGAGACTGTTGAATTATGAGACCTAAAATTGTATTAAGTAAAATTATCACTTTCCTTACTTTGGACATTATACTTCTTTTAATGCATCCCAACTTTGACAAATTAGCTTTCTGGACAACTATATCATTCCTCCGCTGGCATATTGAACTAAAATCCCTAAGTTTGGTTGATATTTGTATGTCTCACTGTCAGTTGTCCTCATCCATTTTATAATCCCGTGGTTGTTTTTCTCTATCCAAGTGTAGAAATGGTAGCATGCCTCTCTGTGATACTCCATTTTGTGAGTTTAGAGCTATCATTTGAGAGTGTTAAGAATTCTTTTTGGATCCTGCCTGTCATCATGAAATTTTAATCTTTCTTGTCTTGAAACCATTTACAGATCTGGTTAGCCCCTGGTGCTCTTTGTTTCTAGGGTCAACTGGATGTCTCTACTCTCAGAGACTCTCCTTTAATGCTTCTTACTTTCCCTTACTCCTGGGAGTCCTGGCTAGTGATGTCCATGCTCTGTATGTTATTGTGAGGATTGTACACACCATGCTGCAGAATCCTAATTATTTGATGTTGGGCATCATCAAATCCTTAAAATGTTTCTCCTGTCTATCTCACCCTCACTCTCATTTTCTATCCTATAGTTCTGTGATAACCGCAATTTTCCTCTTATGTCCAGCTCAGCAGGTCTTGGGCCTCCACGAGCTCTGTTTTTCTACATCATGGTCAGTTGGCTTTGGGGAACCTGCTCTGTCAGTGGTAGAGTCTCTCTAGCAGCTGATAAGGCCAGTTCTCATAATCATGTACTAAGCCACAGGCCTTTTTAAAAACCCAGCTCTATAAGATGTAATTGACATATAACATTGTGAAAATTTAAGGTGTAAAAGGTGATAACGTTATATATGTATATATTGCAAAATGATTATCAAAGTAAGGTTATTTAACACATCCATCAACTGACAATAACCTTTTTTTTTTTTTTTGGTGAGAACATTTAAGATATAATCTCTTAACAGCATTCTAGTATACAACATAAGACTTCCACTTGGTATTTTGGTACCCAACTCCCAAAGCACCTGCTTATTTATTTTTAATATGACCAGAAGGATGTCCAGAGAGCAAAATGTATGGTAAGTTTTCCTGCCATTTCCTCAGTGAACAGTTCTGATTTTGAGAGAGGTATTCTGGAGCATCTAGATGGGAGGAGTGGCTCTTTAGCCAATTTTAGTCCCCTCCATTATCCATCTCCTGGTCAACTCCCCTTTAGAACAGGGCCATCAGCCCACCATAACTGTTAGCCAACTCCTTCTGGAAGTTAGGATAAAGCTTAGAGTGTTGGTTTCCATGAAATACTTTTCTCAAATGCTTAAAGTAGACCCTGACTCCAGGCTGTTTTAAGCAAAACCAGACTTATTAGGCAATCTATCTTTATACTGACCCAGAATGGCTTAGAGAGAACATAGTTCTCCCTGACCCAGTTGACTATGACACAATGGTGTATTTTTAGGATTGCAGTTTCTCCAGAGTGGGCAAGCATACAACCATACTAAGACCTAAGTAATAGTAACAAGTATATATATAGACACAAATGCTAAGGGAATTCCCAGGGTGAGTCAAGGGACTGAAGTCCAAAATTTAAAGGAAGAGTTGGAGGCAATTATATTAATAAAAATAATTAAGTGATGCTTATTTCTCAAGCATTGTGCTAAATACTTTATATACTTTATCTTATTTAGTCCTTGCAGCAATCCTGTCTTATGAATGGTATTATCTCCATTTTATAGACATAGCATTTAAAATTCTCAGAAGTGAATTTATTTCCTCAGAGTTTATGGGCAGTGGGAGGCTAAGCTGGAATTTGATTCTCACTGTGATAAGATCCAAAGTCCTTGCTCTTTGCATTGCACAACAATGCCTTCCAGGGGAGGGGCAAGGGTTGACATAATAAAATAAGGCATCCAAAGGAAAGAGAGCAGCCTGTTGGAATTGCTTCAAGTGAATGTTGACCAGATTTCCCAGAATTTCAGTGTTGGAAACTCATTCAAAGTAATTTTCCTCCTATCTAGAGTGGAATGTATAAGCTTAGAGAAGTGAAAAAGTATCAGTTGATGGAAACTCATGATGCTTCTTCTCTTGAAGAATTGGGAACTGGGCTATGGGCATGGAAGGGAGGTTAAAAAGGTCATAAGCAATCTGGATGGAGGATGCTGTTCTATCTCTAATGAGAGCTGGGGCACATTTTCTCCTAATTCTCAAAACCTATTCTAACCTCATTGTAAAATTTATTTTTTTCTGGTTCTGTAAGCCCTTTACGTGGCACAGGCTAGTATATAGAGGCTCTAAGGTTTTGACTATTACATGTGTCCTTCCAACTTCCAAGGTTTAAATAGGGTAGGATCACTTAAGATTCCTGCCTTGCTTAATTCTCACCTACTATCTTTCAGAGTCTGCTTCATTCTTCCCAAATACACACTTAGGCAACATGAAGAATATCTAGTTCTTTTCCCACATATTAAACCTTCAGTGTTTGATGGTGGAAATCACACTGTGTATGGGTCTTACCTTTCCCAGAATAAGACATTTTCACTTCTTCAGATTTTCTAAGCCATAGCTTAAGTTGTACTTCAACTTTCTCTAGATGAGCTCCAATTTGCCAATGACTTTCATAAGTATAGAGTCAAGAACTAATTATAAGACTCCCAGGGAGTACAACATTGACCTATCCAAAGCAGGGAGGATACCTCATTCTTTTTAAAATTTCCTGGGAAAAATCCAACAACTTTTCACAGTTACTTGTGCTACTATTTAAGATCCCACATTATTAGAAAGGTTTTTGTGTTTTTTTTTTTAATTTCATCTGGCCTATATCTGTCATGTCAACTTTTTGACCCTCCTTATTTCCATAAAAGTGCATATGAACTTTTCATCTCCTTTCTTCAGAGATCATCTCCTTCCCCTTCTATGTCTAGTTTTCTCTAAGAGACACAATCCTTCATCTCTCAAAATAGGCTTTCTTGTTTCTTAATAGGGTCTTGGTCCAAGATAGTGGATATCATCTGCATAAAGATAGCCAGGATAATAGAGACAAGTCCCTCAGCCTGAGCTTTGATGCCTGTGGAAAGGCAGGAGAAACTTCCCTTATTCTTGGAGCTCAGAAGTGGGCCTATGTGTTTGAATTCAGCGAGGCCTTGTCTGCCTTTATTTTCATGCCATTTTATAAGTTTCTTAAAAAAGAATAGCAATAAACTAGTGCACTAGGAGAGTGATTCCAAGGCAGCATCAGAAGACTTGGGAGAAGTTCTGCAAGAGTCTGGTAGAGAAAGTTTGGGGTGAGAGAGGAGGCAAGTAAACCATGAACTAAGTGGTAGTAGTGGATTGAGCTTAGGTCATGGTGATGATGGAGTGATAGTGGACCAAAGTGAGGAAACAGATGGAGAGCAGGAGGATCAAAAAGAGAGGGTCATTCCAGAAATCATGTCAAATAGGTTGTGCAAAAGCCTCTCAGATTTCTGAGCTCAATTTCCTTGGCAATCAAGAAATGTAATTTATATAGTTTCCCCATTTGACATCTTTCACGTGTCCTCAATCCCTTCCCAAGTAAGGCTCAGTGTGGTTCTCCCACTTCTTTTTACCACTTCCTGCCTCAGTTCAGCATTCTACCAGGACGTCACCAATAGCCTAAACTTAGTTCCACTTTAGAGATGAAAACAGTGCTCTGCTCTCTTCCTTATCTGTTGATCTCCAAGATCACCAGGCCCAGAGATACCCCACTGGCCAACAGAAGTTGCTTCAAATCCATTCAAGCAGAGGGGTCAAGCCTGGGAAAAAGAAGCATGGGGGAAAGAGCATAAAGACTGCAGAATGGGAGAAGAAAAAACAGAATACAGAGAGATATAATTAGAGTATCTGAACCAAAAAGCAGGAATAAGAAAAGGAGAAAGAAAATGAAGGAAAGAAAGAGAACTAAAACTTTAATTGTTTTTGACAATGCTGAGGTATAGTAGAACAGAGTGTCCCTGGCAAAGCTGAAACTTTGGGCTCTAGCCAAATTGTTCCATTCTAGTGACCTTTAGATAGCTGTGTCTGCTCAGCACAAACTAAATGGGTAAATAAATAAATATATTTTAAAGAAAGAAAAAGACATGCAGAAAAACAGTCCAGTAACGGGGAACTGATCAAAGGCCCCCTGTTCCTCATTATGGCCTGCGGGTAGCTTGCTGTTCCAACCTACAGTCTCCCTTCCCTGCCCCAGCTTCCTAGGGGGAAGGGGGGCATGAATGATGATGGAGGCTGATAACTCCAGAACCTTCTCTCCTCCCTGCCACCAGCAAAGCTCAATGAAACAGAAGAAGAAAACTGACAGACCTGATGAGGAGATGGTCTCAGGGAAAGGAGGCAGAATCTAGGCTCTAGCCAAATACTGTTGTGGTGTCAACACATGGAATGGCCTGTGTTTCCAAAATGGTAGGGGACTTAGTGGAGGCCAGCTCCCCAAACCCCACAAATAAAAAAAAAAAAGTAAAGTTTAGTCCTTTGTTGTTCATTCCAGATTAAAATGATGGTTTTAACTTTTTATATCTGCAAGGTACATTTAAATATTTTCCTTCAAAACAGAGCTCACACCCTCAAATATGATTTTAGGCCTCAATTTCTAGAAGTACAAAGAACCAGGAAAGAACTGCTGTTAGTTTTGTTTTTTTCATAAAGTCTTCCATAAACCCAGGTTCTTTTCTAGAGCAAGGACTGGAGTGTTCCCTCACCCCTGATAGTATTCATAGCATATGTGAGGAGTGGGCAACCTGCCGCAGAGTCAGTAGATCTCTTAAACCCTAACCATTTCGGAGTCAGGAGCTTTCCCTATTTCACATCCATCATAGGCCAATCATCCTTCCCATCAGTTATATCATGCCCAAAACAAAATTATTGAACTAAGACAGAGGTAGATATCTTCACAAGAGAGGTCTATTTAATGTTAATTATTCCCTGAGAGCTGGTGTGATAGAAAGAAGTCACAAAGATCTGAGCTCCAATATTAACTTCACCATTTGCTGGCTGTATGAAACCTTGATGAGCCTCTATTTCTTCATCTGTAAAAAGGGGATAATATAACCTAGTTCACAGGTGTGCTGTGAGGATCAAATACCCACTATAGACTTAATATATAGCAGAACTTCATCAGCTTATGCATATTTTCTTTCTGATGAAATCTTTCCTCTGATCTTGGAAAATGACAATGAACTGAGAATTTTAGATATAATTAAGGTCACACTTAGAGCTCTCTTCCCTCTCTGTTGTCTTTCTTAGGAGCACAGTTCTAACAGGAGTGATTCCCAAGCCTGCCAGGATAACAACTTTTTCCTGACCTCAAATTTTTTTAATTGTTTGTTCTCCATTTTAATCATTCTGTCTTAGATTTCTCCTTGAACCACTCTGGCTCAAATCTATAGCCACCCAGGCTTGATATCTTAGCATTGTCATTGACATGGTTTGCATCTTCCACTTTCATATGAAACTGTTATACAATTCTGTTAATTATTTCTTCATGACAGCTCTAGATACATTCTCAATTCTTTGTGCTTGTAGTCTCTTTCATTTTCTTGCTCCTTATCTCCCTATTCTCACAGGTTTCTGCTCTCCCTGCTCTTCTTTAACATATCCTGCATAGTGTAGTCAAAATAATCTTTCAAAAATATCCTTTTAAGACACTATACTCCCCTGCATGATTTTTTCAAAGACTTCATAACTTATGAGGTCTAAATAGCTAGACTTAGCATTCAATAACTGCCATGATCTGGGCTCATTTAACCTTTCCACAGAGAAATAATCTGATCAGTGCTGGCATAAGAGAAAGCATAGGGAATGAGGGCAAACAAGAATGGTACCCAACCCAGCTGCTTGCTGCAAAGAAGGTACAATCTAAAGATTGAATAGACATTAGCTAAGAAAATAGTGGAAATGTAGGAAAGAAAAGTGTTTGAAACAAAGGAAGAATGTTCATGCATTTATTTAACACATATTTATTGAGCATTTACATTATGACAGGCACTGTATTAGTCACTAGAAATGTCACAATAAACAAAAGAAATGCAATGAAGCCTCTGCTCTCATAGAGCATATATTCTCAAAGTCGGAGATACAGTGTGTTTGTGTGTAGATATAGATATATAGACATAGACATAGGTATATAGATAATAAGGAAGTATGAAGAAAAGTAAGCAGGGCAAGAAGAGAAAAAGTTATGGATGGAGTGCTATTATAGGTAGAATTGTGTTGATGTTTGGACAGTGTTGTGAAGGAAATGAAAGCAGCCATATGTAAATGTGAAGGGAGAGCAACTCAAGCAGAGGGGACACCAAGTGAAAAGACCCTCAGGTGAAGAAGTGGGTTTCAAGAAACAGTAAAGGAGCTAGTGGCTGGAGTAAGAGATATAATGCTTATAGGCCATGATAAGGACATTGAAACATTGGAACATGTACAAACGTATATAGAGAGACAGATAAGAAGGGAGAGAGGAGAGAAGGAGAGAGGAGAGAGAGAGAGAGAGAGAGAGAGAGATAATGAGAGAGAAAGAATGGTAATTTGGTAATTAGTAGAATTCCAAGTAGTTCAATTTTACTGGAGTATAGTGTATGAATAGGAAGTAACCAGAGATGATACTGCAAAGGAAAGTAGGATCAGATATAACTGACTGGCAAGCACAGAAGGAGTTTTTGCTTTATCATGTCATTATGAGGAACCACTGAAGGGTTATAAGCTAAAGAGTGACATGATTAGATCTGCATTTCAGAAAGATCACTCTGGACAGTGTAGAGAGTAGACTGAAGTAGAGCAAGACCAAAGGAGATTAATTAGGAGGTTATTGCAGCCATCTGGGTGAGAGGTGTGGGGGTTTACAAATGAGGGGATATAGTTTAGATACTGAGGAAATAGAATATTCAATATTTGGTGTTAGATTTAGTGTGATGGGTTAGTGACAGGAAATAGTGATGACTTCCAGATTTCAGGAAAGAAATAATGTGCCATTTTACTGTTTAACATTCTATGGGTGTCAATTTTGTCTTCTCAAAGTCACTGGCCAGAAGCTATGTATCCCAATATGTATTATAACACTTTCCTGTAGTCAGTCCCATGCTAGGAATTAATCTCAAGAAAAGGATGGGATGAGGATGAATACTAATATGTTGGGGGCCTCTACTCAATGGCAAGCATTGTGCTAGTTTTATATACATTATGCTACTTAATCCTTACAACAACTTTTTTTTAAGATTTTATTTATTTATTTGACAGAGAGAGTGAATGAGAGAGATAGAGATGGAGCAGAGGGAGAGGGAGAAGCAGGCTCCCCGCTGAGCAGGGAGTCCAATGTGGGGCTCGATCCCAGGACTCCAGGATCACAACCTAAGCTGAAGGCAGATGCTTAACTGACTGGGCCACACAGGTGCCCATTTGCAACAGCTTTGTGGAGGGCTTATTCCTATGTTACATATGGGGGGGAAAGCTCAGACATTTAACTCACTCAGTATCAAATAACTAGCAAAACATACTATTCATGCAGCAGTAAAATTCTAATTTAGTGGTTGTGTAAATTGCCTTGTAATTTTAGAGCTTTTAACTTTTAAGCCTGAAGGAGTGAATAGCTATGCTAGAAGCCATCTGTAATCTTTGTGAAGCAATAGACAGTAAACTGTATTCTCACAGTTGATAGGGACTTAGATTATGAGAATCAAGGCACACAGTTTGCTTTCTTATCTCCAGTTGTCTTTTTGTTTTTGGTTTGCCACAGGGTCTGATATAAAAATACATTGTGTACAATCTTTAATGCAGCTTCCCTAAACCTCAATAAATTTAAGTGTCTCTTATGCTTTTACCATACCAGCAAAATAGGGTTTGACTCAACAAACATTAACTAAGTAGACCAACTACATGCAAGTTTCTGTAGATGACACAAATGCACAGGAAGAGATATTCCACCTTCTTCCCACCCCAGAGAGCAAGGACTATAATGCAAGAACTGTATGAGAGGCAGTAAAATATAGTAGTTAATCATCTGGACTCTGGAGCAAGACTGCCTGCCTCTGATTCAATTCTGGCTCTAACACTAGTCCTTGATATGAAGAGAAAGGACTGTGGCTTGGTGTGAGTAAGGAACAGTGAAGAACTCCCTTTGGTTAGAGCATGGGGTATGGAAAGGGTACTCACAAAACATAAGGGTCAGAGTACAGCCACTCCTGAAGGCCAGCCAAAAGGCCTTGGACTTTATTCAGAAGACCAGACCCAGTGTTGCAACCCACTGATGTGTTGAAAGTAATTTGTTACCCATAAGAGTTAAAGTACCAAAGTTTGCAAATGATTTACCTAAAAATAAAATCAAGTAAAGTAGACTCAGGGTTATCCTACAATAAAATCATCTTCACTAATTTGCTTTCTGATGTGCTTTATTGAACAGGAAAGAAGGTTGAGTGGAGTTATAATCTAGCTTACTAAGAATTACACATCCCCCTCACCTTTATACTTACTCAGTCTTATTTCTGATTAATTCTGTAGTTGGTGAACATGACTGTAAGGATTTGTAAGTAAAAAGGATTTGTAAGTTGCAACTTTGCAGTTGCTCAATTTTTTCTTTTTCACTTTACACTCAGGTACATTCCTTATTAGAAATGTAGATAGGGGCGCCTGGATGGCTCAGTCGTTAAGCGCCTGCCTTCAGCTCAGGTCATGATCCCAGGGTCCTGGGATCGAGCCCCGCATCGGGCTCCCAGCTCCGCGGGAAGCCTGCTTCTCCCTCTCCCACTCCCCCTGCTTGTGTTCCCTCTCTCGCTTTGTCTCTCTCTGTCAAATAAATAAAATCTTAAAAAAAAAAGAAATGTAGATAAATATAAATAAATAAAGGGTACCTAGCACCCCTACATTTACTTTACACATGAATGAGAATGAAATTATGAATGCTTCTATAATAATATAACAGAAGACTGTTATACATTGTAATGTACACATTACAATACATTGTACATGTTCAGTGAATATATGCTGTGTGCATTATTATGCACACATAGGTGATTTTATGAATTTCAGGCTCAGTTGGAGTGGTGAAAAAAGCAATTGCAAACCACAATGACTTGTTGGGGGTAGTGCCCAGTTATGGTTGATGTGTGTGAGTATCTGTGTGTGTGTTTAAATAAATTTATTTTGACTTCACTTTTAATTTTCATTCCTCAGTCTCCTAACTTGCAAAGAGGGTAGGATAATGAGTTAGCTGCTAATAAGACTGGGTTAAAGTCTAAGAAATACACTTTGAAAAGTACATTAAGCCTTTTGGAAATGTTTTAGTAAACAATTGCAAAGGTCACAGATAGTTGACTCTTTGGGTTAATGACATTCTGTTAGGATTGTATTTATATAAAATATTATTACAAATTATATAGAGAAATAACCTGTAGCAACCAAGAGCAGCACTTTCTAATATTTATTCTGCATATTCAGACTACATGAAATATTTCCCAGCTATTTCTTTCACTGTGACTGGATGTTTGCACATATCTCACCAGCCTATACATATGCTGTTTCAAGTGTCTGAAATATAATCTGTGAGAATTTTATTGGTCTTGTTATAAAGAAGTCATGGGGACTTGATCAATGGTTTCAAACAAGTTAAAGAGACATTTCAAATCAAATTCTGAGCATGTTGTCCAGACCCTGACAGATTACTTCCATCAACTTTTTAAAAAAGATTTTATTTATTTATTTGACAGAGAGAGACACAGCAAGAGAGGGAACAGAAGCAAGGGGAGTGGGGGAGGGAGAAGCAGGTTCCCCACGGAGCAGGGAGCCTGATGCGGGGCTTGATCCCAGGACCCTGGGATCATGACCTGAGCTGAAGGCAGACACTTCACCGACTGAGCCACCCAGGTGCCCTCCCTCAACTTTATTGCTTATATAAAAAATCACTGGAAATGATTTTGAAATGTTGAAAGTTATCAGGAAATCTCTTTCTACATCATTAAAATAACCAAGTGAATTTAAATGGCTAATTTCATTACTCACAGTCTTGTAAAATGCTTCTATGGATAATACACCAAAAATCTGCAATGAATGTCCTTCACTACACTGCAAAATCTGTTTGGAGGTTTTCCAAAATCCAAGAGTTTTTATGAGAAGTTATTGTACATGTGAGCATTGTTTCATGTTAGAAAGGGAGATAAGGACTGTTGCTTTAGTAGAAAGCCATTGGTGGGCTGTGATTAGGGATGGAGCATGATGATCAGTAGGTTTAGGGTTAAAACTCCATCAGAGGTATGTATGTATGGCAGATGAGTGTCAGGGGTTAGGTAGACCAAAGAGAAGAATGAGGGCTGTAACCGTCAAAACAGATAGCCTAATATAGGAAAAGAATGAAAGGATTTGTGAAGTCTTAGGGAATTATTAGCTATAAAATTACTTCTATCCAACTCTTTTTTCTACAGAAATGGGAATTGCAATATGGCTTGACCTAAAAGAATTCAAGATTTAGTAATTGACCTATTGTGAAAAATGAGGAAAACAAAGGAGTTAGGATGTTGGATGTATCATGTCTAATGATATAGAGGATAGAGTATAACTAGGTATAAGACAATAATAATTATAACTGTGGCTTATATTTTTTATTTAAATTCAATTAGCCAACATATAGTACATCATTAGTTTCAGAGGTACATGTCATTAATTCATCAGCTGCATATAACAAGTGCTCATCTCATCACCCAAGTGCCCTCCTTAATGCCCATCACCCAGTTACCCCATCCCCCCACCCACCTCCCCTTCCACAACCCTTGGTTTGTTTCCCAGAGTCAAGAGTCTCTCATAGTTTGTCTTCTCTCTGATCCTCTGCGCTGTTTCTTATATTCCACATGTGAGTGAAAACGTATGATAATTGTCTTTCTCTGACTTATTTAACTCAGCATAATACCCTCCAGTTCCATCCATGTTGATGTATATGGTACGTATTCATCCTTTCAGATGCCTGAGGAATACTCCAGTGTGTGTGTGTGTGTGTGTGTGTGTACATACATATACCAGATCTTCTTTATCCATTCATCTGTCGATGGACATCTCAGCTCTTTCCACATTTTGGCTATTGTAGACGTTGCTACAATAAATATTGGGGTGCAGGTGCCACTTTGGATCACCACATTTGTATCTTTGGGGTAACACTACATAGTGCAATTGCTGGGTTATAGGGTATCTGTTTTTAACTTCTTCAGAAATTTCCATACTGTTTTCCAGAGCAGCTGTACTAGCTTGCATTCCCACCAACACTATTAAAGGGTTCCCCTTTTTCCACGTCCTTTCCAACATTTGCTGTTTCCTGACTTGTTAATTTTTGCCATTCTGACTGGTGTGAGGTGGTACTTCATTGTGGTTCTGATTTGTATTTCCTTGATGCCAAGTGATGTGGAGCATTTTTTCATGTGTCAGTTGACCATTTGTATGTCTTCTTTGGAGAAATGTCTGTTCATGTGTTCTGCCCATTTCTTGACCGTATTATTCATGTTTTGGATGTTGAGTCTGATAAGCTCTTTATAGATCTTGGATCTTTAAAGATCCAAGACCCTTTATCTGATATGTCATTTGCAAATATCTTCTCCCATTCCATAGGTTGCCTTTTAGTTTTGTTGCCTGTTTCCTTTGCTGCACAGAAACTTTTATCTTGATGAAGTCCCAATAGTTCATTTTTGCTTTTGTTTCCCTTGCTTTGAGGATGTGTCTAGTAACAAGTTGTTGCGGCTGAGGTCAAAGAGGTTGCTGCCTGTATTCTCTTCTAGGATTTTGATGGTTTCCTGTCTCACATTTAGATCTTTCATCCATTTTGAGTTTACCTCTGTGTCTGGTGAAAGAAAATGGTCCAGTTTCATTCTTCTGCATATGGCTGTCCAATTTTCCCAGCACCATTTGTTGAAGAGACTCTTTCTTCCTTTGGATATTCTTTCCTGCTTTGTGGAAGATTAGTGGACCATAGACTTGGGGGTCCATTTCTGGGGTCTCTTTTCTGTTCCATTGATCTATGTGTCTGTTTCTGTGCCAATATCATACTGTCTTGATGATTACAGCTTTGTAATAGAGCTTGAAGTCCAGAATTGTGGTGCCACCAGCTTTGGTTTTCTTTTTCAACATTCCTCTGGCTATTGGGGTTCTTTTCTGGTTCCATACATATTTTAGAATTGTTTTTTCTAGCTGTTTGAAAAATGCCAATGGTATTTTGATAGGGATTGCTTTGAATGTGTAGATTGCTCTGGGTAGCATAGACATTTTAACAATATTTAATCTTCCAACTCATGAGCATGGAATGTTTTTCCATTTCTTTGTGTCTTCCTCAATTTCTTTCATAAGTGTTCTGTAGATTTTAGAGTACAGATCCTTTGCCTCTTTGGTTAAGTTTATTCCTAAGTATCTTATGGTTTTTGGTGCAATTGTAAAAGGGATTGGTTCCTCAATTTCACTTTCTTCTGTCTCATTGTTAGTGTATAGAAATGCAACTGATTTCTTTGCATTGATGTTATATCCTGCCACATTGCTGATTTCCTGTATGAGTTCTAGCACTTTTAGGGTGGAGTCTTTGGGTCTTCCACATAAAGTACCATGAAATCTGTGAAGAGTGAGATTTTGACTTCTTCTTTGCCAATTTCAATGCCTTTTATTTATTTTTGTTGTCTGGTTGTTGAGGCCAGGACTTCTAATACACTGTTGAAGAACAGCGGTGAGAGTGGGCATCCCTCTCATGTTCCTGACCTTAGGGAAAAAGCTCTGTTTTTCCCCATTGAGAATGATATTTGCTGTGGGCTTTTCATAGATGGCTTTTATGATATTGAGGTATGTTCTCTCTATCTCTACACTGTGGAGAGCTTTAATCAAGAAAGGATGCTGTATATTGCCAAACGCTTTTTCTGCATCAATTGAGAGGATCATATGGTTCTTGTCTTTTCTTTTATTAATGTGATGTATCATTTTGATTGATTTACAAACATTGAACCACCCTTGCAGCACAGGAATAAATCCCACTTGGTCATGGTGAATAATACTTTTAATGTACTGTTGGATCCAACTGACTAGTATCTTGGTGAAAATTTTGGCATCCATGTTCATCAGGGATATTAGTCTGTAATTCTCCTTTATGGTGGGGTGTTTGTCTGGTTTTGGGATCAAGGTCATGCTGGCCTCATATAAGGAGTTTGGAAGTTTCTTTCTCTTTCTATTTTTTGAAACAGCTACAGAAGATAGGTATTCGTTCTTCTTTAAAATTTCATTAGAATTCCCCTGGGAAGCCATCTGGCCCCAGACTCTTGTTTGTTGGGAGACTTTTGATTACTCCTTCAATTTCCTTCCTGGTTATGGATCTGTTCAGGTTTTCTATTTCTTCCTCGTTCAGTTTTGGTAGTTTATATGTTCCAGGAATGCATCCATTTCTTCCAGATTGCCTAATTTGCTGGCATATAGTTGCTCATAATATGTTCTTAAAATTGTTTGTATTTCCTTGATGTTGGTGGTGATCTCTCCTCTTTCATTCATGATTTTATTAATTTGGGTTCTTTCTCTTTTCTTTTGGATAAGTCTGGCTAGGGGTTTATCAATCTTATTCATTCTTTCAAAGAACCAGCTCCTAGTATCATTGATCTGTTCCACTGTTCTTTGGGTTTCTATTTCATTGATTTCTGCTGTAGTCTTTATTATATCTCTTCTCCTGCTTGGTTTGGACTCTATTTGCTGTTCTTTCTCCAGCCTTCATGTGTATGGTAAGGTTGTATATTTGAGACTTTTCTAGTTTCTTGAGAAAGGATTGTATTGCTATGTACTTCCCTCTTAGGACTGCCTTTGCTATATCCCAGTGATTTTGAACAGTTATGTGGTTTTTTAAAGAAGATTTTATTTATTTATTTGAGGGAGAGAGAGTGAGAGAGAATGAGCAGGGAGAGCAGCAGATGGAGAGGGAGAAGCAGGCTCCTCATTGAGCAGGGAACCCAATGCGGGATTTGATTCCAGGATGCCGGGATCATGACCTGAGTTGGTTAGATGTCCAACTGACTGAGCCAGCCAAGCCCCCTGAACAGTTGTGTTTTCGTTTCCATTTGTTCCATGAAATTTTTAATTCCTCTTTAATTTCCTGGTTGACCCATTCGTTCTTCAGTAGGATGCTCTTTAAACTCCAAGTTTTTGAGTTCCTTCCAAATTTCCTCTTGTGATTCAGGTCAAGTTTCAAAGCACTGTGGTCTGAAAATATGCAGGGAATAATCCCAGTCTTTTGCTACCAGTTGAGACCTGATTTGTGACACAGGATGTGAGCTATTCTGGAGAATGTTCCAGATGCTCTTGAGAAGAATGTATATTCTGTTGCTTTAGGATAGGATTTAGGATTAGGATAGGATGCTTTAGGATTCTTTGTATATATCTGTGAAGTCCATCTGGTCCAGTGTGTCATTCAAAGCCCTTGTTTCCTTGTTGGTCTTCTGCTTAGATGATCTGTCCATTGCTGTGATTGGGGTGTTGAAGTCCCCTACTATTATTTATTATTATCAATGTGTTTCTTTAATTTTGTTATTAATTGGTTTATATAACTGGCTGCTCCCAAGTTAGGAGCATAAATATTTATAATTGTGAGATGTCCTTGTTGGATAGACACTTTAAGTATGATACAGTGTCCCTCTTCATCCCTTACTACAGTCTTTGGTTTAAAATTTAATTTGATTGATATGAGGATTGCTAGCCCAGCTTTATTTAATGCCCATTAGCATGATAAGTGATTCTCCATGCCCTCCCTTTCAATCTGGAGGTGTCTTGGGTCTAAAGTGAGTCTCTTGTAGACAACATATGAATGGGTCTTGCTTTTTTATCCAATCTGATACCCTGTGTCATTTGATTGGAGTTTTCATCCCATTTACATTCAGAGTAACTATTGAAAGATATGAATTTATTGCCATCTTATTACCTGTAAAATCACTGTTTCTGTGTATTGTCTCTGTTCCTTTTTGGTCTATGTTACTTTTGGGTTCTCTCTTCATGCACAGGATCTCCTTTAATATTTCTTGCAGGCCTGGTTTAGTGATCACAGATTCTTTTAGTTTCTGTTTGTCCTGGAAATTCTTTATCTCTCCTTCCATTCTGAATGACTGCCTTGCTAGATAAAGTATTCTTGGCTTCATGTTTTTCTCATTTACTACCCTAATGTATCTTGCCAGCCCTTTCTGGCTTGTTTTCTTTACAGAAATGAAATCATACAGTGCATGTTGATTCTCAAGACTTTTTTTTTTTACTTAATATACCTTGGGCATATTTTCATATTATTATATAGATCTACTTCAGTCAGTGGTAGAGTTTTATTTTACAGTATGCTTATACCAAATTTCTAAAATAGATAGATTATAGATATAGATTAGATATAGATATAGATATATAGATATAGATATTGCTCTTTCTATAGAATGGCATCTTAGAAGTAAGGTTCTTGGCTCATTGGGTATGCATATTTCAAATGTTTATAGATGTTGCCAAATAACTATCCTGAATCTCTGCCAATTAACAGTCTCATCAGCAATATATGAAAGTGTACGCCCCCCTTCCTTAAGCCTAAGTAAGAATGGGTCTAGATGATCACAGTCTGGGAGAGGACTACAGCCCAAGTTTCATGAGAACAATTGAAGAACATGGGACTATTGAACCTGGAAAAGAGAAAACTCCAAGTGACATAATAGTGGCCTACAACTCTCTGAAAGAGGATATAAACCTAATGAGAATATCCTTAAAGGGCAGAAACTTCAGAGAAGTGGATGTCTATTTGGCATGAGTGCTTCCTAACAGATTTGTCCTAAGATAGAAGTCTATATCTGAGGAAAGTGTGCTCTCTGTTGCTGGAGAAGTACAAGCACAAGGCCATCTGACAGGTATAGCAAACCTTGTAAGTGGAATTGGATTAGAGAAACTTGTCTACCCTGTTCTGTCCTGAAAGTCTATTAGAAACTACAATTTTTAAAGTGGGAGAGAGAGAAGGGGAACCAGAAGTTCTACTACCGACCCAGAATTGCTGTGCATCTGGGTAATAGGCCTGGGGACTCCTGTACTCCTGCATCCCTAGGTGATGACAGATTTCCAACAGGCCAACAGGCATTTTTATATGCTGCAGAAAACCTCCACTAACTTCTCTTAGATGTTTTCCCAAGCTGGCATTATGGGATAATTTATAGGCCAAAGGACTCATCTTGAATAAAGCCAAAAATTCATTGTTTGTACAGAATGGCACAAGGCTAACTGAGCCTGATTCTCTAAACCAGAAGTCCAGCTCTGCCACTGGCTGTTCAATGATCTTGGACAAATCCCTTCAATATTATGGGTCTCACTTTTTCCATCTGTACAAAGAAGGGATTGGACTGCATATTCTCTGTTTCTTCCAAACTCTGATATTCTATGAAACTATATGTCCTTCAGTCACGCACCCCTCCTCTATGCTTCTGTGGCATGCTGTCCTGGCCTCCATCACTCCACTTACTGCCTTGTGTTGAAATTCTGTTTAATCTTTCTCCCTTTAGGCCATGAACTTCTTGACTTAACACATGGTCTGACATTTAGTAGACATTCAGTTCAATGTTTATTGAAATGAACTTGAATTCTTTTTTAAAGATTTTATTTATTTATCAGAGAGAGAGAGCACGAACAGGGGGAGCGACATAGGGAGAAGCAGATTCCCTACTGAGCAAGGAGCCCGATGTGGGGCTTGATCCCAGAACCCTGAGATCATGACCTAAGCCAAAGGCAGATGCTTAACCAACTGAGTGACTCAGGCTCCTTGAACTTGAATTCTTTATACCATGTCTATAAGTCTTGGTCTCTGGACAAACTTGAAAATTGATATTATAGAGACCAAGGGGATTTTACTCTTGAGACCTACTCCTTTCTCCATTAGCTCCTCAGAAATGAATAAGTGGAGGCAGGGATCAGTAGTAAAAAGAAGCAGCAGCCTTATGGAGAAATGACTCCTTGCATCCTCTGACATCATGTTTACTGCTTCTTTTCCTAGCTTCTTTCAGCAATTTGAGCTCAAAGTTCCTTTCTCCTTTCTATAGTTCCTATGGAATCAGTTGGAATTAATTTCTGAGGGTTCTCCTTCTGTGTCTCACCCTTGCAAGCCACATTCCTGACAAAGAATTCATGTCTTCTGTGGAGGTTTATCTTTTTGCACCCCTTTCCTTGCTAAAACGAAGAGAAGATTCTCTTTCCATTATGTTCTTTGGCTCAGTCTCTACCCAGGCCAACATCAGGATTCCTGGTAGGAAGCATAGGCCAAGGCTTGCCCTTGCACCATCCTCCTTTGAGATTCCAGATGTAAAGCAAGTGGTGACAGCAACATAGTTCCCTGTACTTTGGGATCTGGCTGGAGATAATGACCAGCTGGGGGAGATTTCATTTATATTTAGACTTGTTCCAACCACAAAATTAACAGAAGAATAAATAAAGATGGAAGGAGAGATATTAGAGAGCACAATTTGGTGAGAGAAACATTTGAAGTCTGTTTACTGTCTAATTTTGGAGACTGGCCCATCTTACCTAAATAGTAACCCCCTCCCACATAGTCCTGAATACTGCACAGTGGGAATGGGACAAAAAAAAATGATGATAATATTTAGGCTTTCCCTGTCTTCCACCACAAAGCTAGAGATCAGGAATTAAAACAGACTAAGGCAGTGCCAGAAGTTGGAGGCCGAGATCAGTCAGCTATGGCCTTCCTTTGCCTGCATATTGACCATGCAAGAAGAAGGATCTCCCAAAGCAGTCCTCTGCAGGTAAGACACTCCTCTCTATGCCCTCATCTGTAGACTTTTAGACCATCAGTACTAGGGATCTCAGGATAATTTAGTCTGTTTGGGATTTTGTTGTTGCTGGTGGTGGTGGTCAGTTGGTTGGTTGGTTTTTTGAGGAAGTCATTTCTTCAAATGGAATCTTATATTTAATTAAATGTCTATAAGAGAAAAAGCAGAGTTGCTTTGGTTGAGTAGAGATATGGACCCAGAGCCCACTTTATCAGTCTCCTTTTGTTTCCTCAAGTGTCTTTGGAAGTAGTTCCCCAGGGCTCCAAGGAAACATATTGATCTAGCCCAATTTTCTCATGTTATAGATGAAAAAGCTAAGGCCATAAGTCACACTGAGATTTAGTTCACTTCCAGATCTAGAACCCAGATTTCTTGATTACTAACCTAAGGGCCTTTTATGACTCCATGCTTCACCTTCTTATAAATATATCCTTAAATTCTTATGGGCTAGAATACTTTTTCCAAAACAGCAAGAATGAAAACTGAGGTCCCACTGATAAAATTGGTTTTGCAGAGAGCATTGCAGTGGTACATTTTGTATTCTAGAAAAATCAGTAAAACAATCCCAGATTTCAAAAGTTTGTGAAAAAAAATAATACATAAAGTCAAGAGAAAACATATTTATCTGCCTAAAGCAGAAAGAGTGACTTAGTTATAGTTTAATCATTTGTGTCAACATGTAAAGGGAGAATGTGTGAATCAGGAAGAAAGAGGATCTTTATGGATACAGAAATACAAGGTGTCAGAAAGATCCCAGTTGGCAGTATCTATTCAGGAAAGTTTAAATAACCACCAGAATCTGAAGGACTTTCGAACTCCAGTTACTAGAAAAAGTGTTTCTAAGAGGTAGAAATGCTCTGAATAAACTATCCCTTAAGTTTACCCCTCTCATTTTTTGTCTGGCTCCTTGCTTATTAAACAACCTTCTCATCTGTTTAATAATTTGGCGTTCCAGGAGGTGACAGTGTTCCCTCCTCAGAGGCTTTTGCCTGTCTTAAGTCCTCCTTTCACTCTACACTCTCACTGGACAATTATCTCAACTGCCACAGTTTCTACTTCCTCCTATAACCAATGAATCCCAAATTTCTAACTCTAGTTTCGTCCTCTATCTTGAGCTCCAAACCATTTGTCCAATTCTCTATTACTGTATGGCTCTAAGCCCCACATGACCTTCAAACACAGTCTGTTACAAACAGTGGATTAGTTGGGGTCCCAACCAAGCACACAGCAGCACACTCAATATAGAATTATTTAAGCCAAGGTTTTTGTTTTTTGTTTTTGTTTGTTTGTTTGTTTGTTTGTTTGTTTGTTTTTACAAAGAGATGCTATTTACAAAGGGGTAAATATAGAGGAACAACAAGGGATTAAGGCAATATGCCAAATTAGTAGCCCTTGAGCTGTTATTGCCCCTAAGGGAGGACTAAGGGAGGGAGCAGTTGCTAGAATCTGGAAGAAGATACAGTTCTGTAGAGTTGGCCACCTTGAAAGGAGCAATGTTTTTCAATTGAGAGACTCATGCAGCCCAAAGCAAGTTCTCAGAGAGAAAATCAAGGGAATAATAATTCTACCTCACTTTTTTTCATTCAGTTTTCTGATGGAGCCTCCTGTCAGCTGAACCCAGAAGACATGGCAACCCAGAAATGAAATTCATAAAGGTCAGCTTTCTGGGATTGGATTTTGAGGAGTGAATAGAAGATACGTGGCATGTATGTGTTTGTATATATATATATGTCTAACACTAATCTTGCTACCTTTCCTACATAAAAAAGATACCATACTGTGAAATGCATGCCAGGCCTTGCTTAACCAACATCAGGCCCTCAAAGGAAGAATGTAGTTCCCCAAAATGGGGGTCTATAAAACAGTATTTTTATATGATGTCAATAAGTATTATAAGAAAAATGGATTCCATGGTTAGATAAGTTTGAAAAATACTGGGTGAAACAAAGCTTAACAGTGTTCTATACTTTAGGACCTTCAAGATTTTCCATGTAATATTCTAATAGACTTTATAAATTTCAAAAAGGAAGGTTTAATATTTAATATTTCAAATAATTTGGCTATGAAATATCCTTTTGCAGAGGATTTCATGGAACTAATGTTATAAGGAACACATTTTGAGAAATTCTGGCCTAATCTAATCCCCTATTTGACAGATAAACAATTGAGGTACAGAGAAGAGAATGAGTTTTTCCAAGGTCCCAAGATGGCTCAATGAAAGGGTTAGAACTCAAACACAGAACTCAGGAATCTCTGTTCCACTGTTGTTTGCAGAGTATCACATTCCCTTACCAGCTTAACTTAATAACAGCATATTATTTATTTTCTATGACTTTACCTAAACCTTTTTGGATTTGATTTCAATTTCTACTTTATACTACCTCTTCAGGTAACAATTACTTAAAATTACTATTTTCTGTGTAAAATAACACTTTCTCATTTGCCTTAAAAGCTATTTTCTCCCTCTTCATGTCTTTCATGATAATGGTCTTTGATATTTACTCCCTCTCAGTCTCTGTCTTTTAATCCTGAAAGCACATGGAACTAAGAGAAGTGATATTAAGCTTAAGTTCCACTAATGAGCTGCACAGTAATCTTGAGCAAGTCATATTTATGGTCCTCAATTCCTTGATCTGTAAAATTAAAGGAGCAGGGGCTGGCAAATAGCTTGGTAGATGCTTGGAGGCTTTCTTAGAATCTGTGATTTAGAATTCTTAAGCTTCACATAGTATTCTCAATGTAGCTGCCTCTTTTTTTAAATCTTTTTCATTTTTTAAATTTAATTTAATTTTATTATGTTATGTTACCTGCCTCTTGATTTTACATAAGAGCAAGACAGTGATGGGTAGGGAGGTCATGTGCTATTTATTTTTATTTTTTTTCCAATTATGATTGAAGATGTGTAAATTTTACTTATTTCAAATCTATCATTGTATAGATGTAATTTCAAAACTTTTAGTGTGTTACCTTATATTTACCCATGTTAAAACTCATCTCCCATCTTTCTGCTCTCTCACACAGGCCCTAGAGAGAACCCTGCTATTTATTCTTGTAAGGTGGTCATTTTCCTACCTGCAAGAGTTGTATTTAAGTTGCAAGCCCTATTCTATACAATTTATAGGGATATTAAGATGCACTCAGAGCAACAGAAGAACTTCAAGTTTTTAGCTTAAAATATCAAATGATTTTTCTCCTGCTATTTTATTCTGAAAATTTTCAAATGTACAGAAATTGGAAAGATACTACATCATCATACCTAAGGAAATTATTATTAATTCAATAATAGCATCTAATATACAGTCCATATTAAAATTTCCCCAATTGTCCCCCAAATACAATTTTTTCAGTCCTTGATCCAAACGATGTTCATAAATGCATGTTTATTGTTTCTCTAGTTTCTTTTAACCTAGAAGATTTCCCCGATGCCCCCTTTATAAGGATCTCTTCTTATTTGAAGAATCCAAATCATCTATTTGGTTTATAGAATGCCATATATTCTAATTGTTTCTTTATAATTATGACTCAGGTTAAATATTTTTGGCAAGAATACACCATTGGTATTGTTTTGGATTTCTCATGGCATTACATTCAGAGGTTTACAACATCAGGTTATCCTTCTACTGGTGATGCTAAGTGATCACTTGATTAGTGTGGTGGCCATCAAATATCTTTATCAGATTTCTACAGATTTCTATAATTCCACCTTTTTAATTGCTATGTAATTAGCAAAAGTTTATGGCCATGTGAATATCTTGTTCTTTAACAATGTTTTGCTCAATAGTGTTAGTATTGACTGATGATACTTAATGACTGAATCAGTCATACAGTGAAGGAGACAGAATGGTGTTTTGTTATCATTCCTTCATTATTTATTAGTGGTTATTCTTTCATAAAGAAGAGTATTCCACCACCAGATAAACACTTTTTTAAATTTAATCTTCCTCCACCCTCCCCCACTATGAAAGTTTTGAAATCACATTACAATGAATGCATGGATAACTTTTTAAAAAATTTTTGAAGTGTTATAATACAGCCATAGGCATTCTTTTTATGATAAAACTGTCTGAAATGTGGCCTGAAAGCTGACTCTTGTGTCTTTTTGACATTATCCCATTAGACTTTGAGCATGTCCTCTCTTTCTGATATTACCAGATTATTTTAATAGCATTTATGTTTTACAAAAATTATACAATATATGTAATTTTACTATCATGATGTAACCATTGTTATCATTTTTGTTAACAATACTACCAGTCTCCCCTCTTGCCACTTTTATTCCATAGTGGAATAGTGGAAGTCCTAGTGGCAGCAATCAGGCAAGAAAAATAAAATAAAGGCATCCAAATTGATAGGGAAACAGTTAAATTTTTACTATGTGCAGATAATATAATGACATACATAAAAAATCCTAAGGACTCCAACAAAAAATTACTAGAAGTAATAAGTGACTTCAGTAAATTGGAAGGATACAAAATTAACACTCAGAAATTGCTACCATTTCTATACTCTAATAAAGAAATAGCAAAAAGAGAAACTAAGAAAACACCTCCAATTAGAATTGGACCAAAAAGAATAAAATACCTAGGAATAAAGTTAAACAAGGAGGTGAAAGACTTGTACCCTGAAAATGATAAAATACTGATGTAAGAAATTGAAGATGAAAGAAACAAATGAAAAGATATTCCATGCTCATGAATTACAATAATTAATATTGTTAAAATGTCCATATTGCCCAAAGCAATCTACAGATTCAATACAATCCTTATCAAAATACCAACAGCATTTTTCACAGAACTAGAGCAAATAATCCTAAAATTTGTATGGACCCACAAATAACCTCAAATAGCTAAAACAACCTTGAGAAAGAAGAGTAAAAATATCAGATTTTTACTTTATCAGATTTCTACAGATTTCTATAATTCCACCTTTTTAATTGCTATGTAATTAGCAAAAGTTTATGGCCATGTCTTTTTAATTTTAGCCAGTCAGCTCAGCATCTGGGTGGCTCAGTCAGCTAAGCATCTGGTCATGACCCAGGGACCCTGGGATTGAACCCCACATTGGGCTCCCTGCTGAGCAGGGAGCCTGCTTCTCCCTCTTCCCCCGCTTGTGTTCTCTCTAGCTCTCTCACTCTCTCAAATAAATAAAATATTTTTAAAAAAAAGAAAAGCAAAAATGGAGGGATCACAATCCCAGATTTGAAGATATAAATCTGTAGTAATCAAACCAGTATAATACTAGTACAAAAATAGACAAAAAAGATCAATGGAACAGAATAGAGTCCAGAAATAAACCCATTATATGGTTCATTAATCTATGGCAAAGGAAGCAAGAATATACAATGGGGAAAATACAGTCTTTTTAATAAGTGGTGCTTGAAAAACTGGACAGCTACATGTAAAAGAATGAAACCAGACTGCTTTCTAATACTATACACAAAAATAAGCTCAAAGTGGATTGTATACCTAAATGTGACACCTGGAACCATAAAAATCCTAGAAGAGAACACAGGCAGTAATTTATCTGACATTATCCGTAACAACATTTTTCTAGATATGTCTCCTAAAGCAAGGGAAACAAAAGCAAAAGTAAACTATTGGGACTACATCAAAAAATGAATCACTATATTGTACACCTGAAACTAATACTGGAATTAAAATTTTAAAACTTAATATAAAAAACTACTTGCAAACTACATTCAGCACCGTGTTATTTTTGTGAATAGATGTGATACCCATTCTATAATGTCTATAGTAAAGTATTTAAGAACAATTCTAAAAAAAAAAAAAACAAAAACAAAAGGCTCTGGCACAGCAAAGGAATCCATCAACAAAGCAAAAAGACAACTTACTGAATGGGAAAAGATATTTTCAAATGATATATCCAAAATATATAAAGAACTTATAAAACTCAACACCAAAAAAAAAAAAAACCCAACAATCAAATTAAAAAATGAGCAGATAGCCGAAATAGATATTTTTCAAAAGAAAAAATAAAGATGGCCAACAGACACGTAGAAAGATGCTCAACATCACTAATCATCAGGGGAATGCAAATCAAAACCACAATTCAATATCAACTTCCACTTGTCAGAATGGCTAAAATTAAAAAGACAAGAAAAAGCAAGGTGAGGATGTGAAGAAAAAGGAACTTTCACGTACTGCTGATGGGAATGTAATTGGGTACAGCCACTGTGGAAAACAGTACAGAGGTTCCTCAAAAAATTAAAAATAGAAATACCATATGATCCAATAATTCCCTACTATGTGTTTACCCAAAGAAAATAAAAACACTAATTTAAAAAATATATGCATCCCTATGTTTATTGCAACTTTATTTACAATAACCAAGATATGGAAGCAACCCAGGTGTCCATAAATAGACAAATGGATAAGGTTGATATGGTATATATATACAATGGAATACAACAGAACCATAAAAAAAAAAGAAGAAGAAGAAGATAGCAGGAGGGGAAGAATGAAGGGGGGGAAATCAGAGGGGGAGAGGAACCATGAGAGACAATGGACTCTGAAAAACAAACTGAGGGTTCTAGAGGGGAGGGGGATGGGAGGATGGGTTAGTCTGGTGATGGGTATTAAGGAGGGCACGTTCTGCATGGAGCACTGGGTGATATACGCAAACAATGAATCATGGAACACTACATCAAAAACAAATGATGTAATGTATGGTGATTAACATAACAATAAAATTTTTTTTAAAAATTGTGCCATTGAAACAACAGAGACAAACCTAGTGCATACTATACTAAGTGAAATAAGTTAGAAAAAGATGACTTCCTCCTCCTCCTCCTCTTCTTCTTCTTTTTCTTCTTCTCTCTCCTCTCTCTTCCTCTTCTTCCTTCTCATCTTTCTTCTCTTTTTTCTTCCACCTCCTCCTTCTTTGTCATAATCATCACCATCGTCATCGTCTTTGTCTTCATCTTCTTTTTCTAGTTCTAGTTCTAGTCTCCTTGCATTTTCATATAAATTTTAGAATTTACAACCCAAGTGTCCATCCATAGATGAATGGAAAAAGAAGATGTGATACATATATATAAATTACCCAACCACAAAAAATCATGGAATCTTGCCATTTGCAACAACATGAATGCATCTAGAGGGTATACTACTAAGTGAAATAAGTCAGAGAAAGACAAATACCATTACATTTACTCATATGTGGAATTTAGGGGGGAAAAATGAAGAAATAAAAAAAAGAGACAAACAAAAAGCCACACTCTTAAATATAGAAAATAAACTGGTGGTTACCAGAGGGGAGGTGAGTGAAGGGAAGGGTGAAATAGGTCAAGGAGATTAAGGGGAATAAGGTCAAGGGGATTAAGAGTATAATTATCATGATGAGCATGAGAATGTATAAAATTGTAGAATCACTATATTGTACTTCTGAATCTAATATAGCAGTATGTGTTAATTATACTTGAATAAAAATAGAACTAGGTTACAATTTCTTTTTCTTAAAAAAAGAACACTTATGAAAGAAATTGAAGAAGACACAAAAAGATGGAAAAACATTCCATGCTCATGGATTGGAAGAACAAACATTGTTAAAATGTCTATGCTGCCCAGAGCAATCTATACTTTCAGTGCCATTCCAATCAAAATAACAATGGCATTTTTCAAAGAGCTGAAACAAACAATCTTAAAATTTGTATGGAACCAGAAAAGACCCCAAATTGCCAAGGAAATGTTGAAAAAGAAAAACAAAGCTGGGGGCATCACGTTGCCTGATGATATATGTCTATATGTCTCTATCTATCATCTATCTATCTATCTATCAATCATCTATCTATCTATCTATCTATCTATCTATCTATCTATCTATATGAGAGAGAGAGAGAGAGAGAGAGAGAGAGAGAGATACACAATGGGATATTACTCAGCCATCAAAAAGAATGAAATCTTGCCATTTGCAATGATGTGGATGGAACTAGAGGGTATTATGCTAAGTGAAGTAAGTCAGTCAAAGAAAGACAAATACCATATAATTTCACTCATATATGGAATTTAAGAAACCAAACAATGAACATAGGGGAAGGGAAAGAAAAATAAAACCAGAGGAAGCAAGAGAGGGAGGAAAACCATGAGAGACTCTTAACTATAGGGAACAAACATGGTTGATGGGGGAGAAGCAGATGGGGGGATAGGGTAACTGGGTGATGGGCATTAAGGAGGGCACTTGTAATGAGCACTGGCTGTTGTAAGCAACTGATGAATCACTGAATTCTACCTCTGAAACTAATAATACAGTATATGTTCATTAAATTGAATTTAAATAAAAAAGAAAATACAATCAATTTTTGTATATTGACCTTGTATCCTGTGCACCTAAAGTTACTTACCAGTTCTTATAGCTTTTCTGTGATCCTTATAATTTGATATCACCTGTGAGTAAAAGCAGTGCTGCTTTTTTACATATGGAGTCACTAAACTTCTTTTTCTTTGCTTTATTGTACTTGTTAGGACCTCCAGAACAATATTTAATAGAAGTGGTGAGAGTGGAAATCCTTGACTTATTTCCTATTATGGGGAAAAAACTTTCTCTTTTTTTAAGATTTATTTATTTATTTGAGAGAGAGAGTCAAGGGAGGGGCAGAGGGAGAAAGAATCCTCAACCAGACTCCCTGCAGAGTGCAGAGCCTGACGCAGGACTCTATCCCAGGACCCTAAGATCATGACCTGAGCTGACACCAAGAATTGGCCGTTTAGGGTGCCTGGGTGGCTCAGTTGGTTAAGCAACTGCCTTCGGCTCAGGTCATGATCCTGGAGTCCTCGGATCGAGTCCCGCATTGGGCTTCCTGCTCGGCAGGGAGTCTGCTTCTCCCTCTGACCCTCTCCCCTCTTGTGCTCTCTCTCTCTCTCTCATTCTCTCTCTCTCAAATAAATAAATAAAATCTTAAAAAAAAAAAAAAAGAATTGGCCGTTTAACCAACTGAGCCACCAAGGTGCCCCGGGGGAAAAGCATTCTATATTTAATCATTATTATTTTAGCTTTAGGTATTTGTAGATACCCTTTATAAGATTAGGGAAGTTTATTTATATTCCTAGAGTTTTAACCACAACAGTTTTGTTTTGTTTTGTTTTTTATGAGTGTGTGTTCATTTAACTTATCAAGCCATTTATCATGAATAAGTTTTTGACATTATTTTTAAACATCTATTGAGATAATCAAATTGTTTTCCTTTTGTAATCTCTAAATATGGTGAATTAAATTGATATTTAAGAGTTTTATTGAGATATAATTTATATTTTGGGTGTCTGGGTGGCTCCATCAGCTCAATGTCTGACTCTTGATTTATGCTCAGGACATGATATCAGGGCCTTAGGATTGAGCCCTGCTTTGAATTCCACATGTAGCAGGGAGTCTGCTTGAGGATTCTCTCCCTCTCTCCTGGCCCCTCCCCTTTCTCATGATTCCTCTTTAAAATAAATAAATAAATCTTAAAAAGAGAGAGTTATATGCCACAAACTCCATCCACTTAAAGTATAGAATATGATAGTTTTTGGTATATTCACCGAATTTTTAAATCATCACTACCATCTAGTTTTAAATATTTTCTTCATGCAAAAGTAAATTCTGTTAGTAGTCATTTCCCATTGACACCTCCTCTCCCACTTGAGCAACCACTAGTATGCTTTCTATTTCTACGGATTTTATTTGCATATTCCAGACATTTAAAATAAATATAATCATACAATACATACTGTTTTATGACTGGACTTTTTCACTTTACCACAATGTGTTCAGGGTTCATTGTAGCATGTATCAGACATTCATTACTTTTTATTGCAGTGTAATATTCCATTATATAGACATACCATTTTTATTCATTCACTGATGGACATTTGGGTTGTTTTCATTTGGGCACTATTATGAGTACTACTACTATGAACATTTACATATAATTTTTGTGTACATATATTTACATTTCTGTTATACCTAAGGGTACATTGCTGAATCTTTTGATAAGTCTGTTTTTCAGTTTTTAAGAAACTGCCAAACTCTTTGCAAAAGTGTCTGTACCAATTTGCATTCCCACCAACAATGTATCATGGTTGCAATTTATGCACATTCTTGCCAATACTTATTTTGTCTTTTCTTTTTAGTGTTTATTTAAATTCCAGTTAGTTAACAAATAATGTAATATTAGTTTCAGGTGTACAATATAGTGATTCAACATTTCCATACAATACCTGGTGCTCATCACAACAAGTATATCCCTAATCCTCATCACCTATTTAACCCATTCCCCCACCTCCCTCTGGTAACCATCAGTTTGTTCTCTATAGTAAAGAGTCTGTTTCTTGGTTTGTGTGTGTGTGTCTCTCTTTTTTTCTTCCCTTTGTTCATTTGTTTTGTTTCTTAAATTCCACATAGATTATAGATATCCTAATGGGTGTCAAGTGTTACCATGTTTTGTTTTTGATTTCCATTTCCTTAATGGGTAATTATTTGAGCTTCTTTTCATGTGCTTATTAGCCATTTGTACATCTACTTGGGATAATATATATTCAAATTCTTTGCTTATTTTTTAATTGGGCTATTTATCTTTTTATTGTTGAGGTTAGCTTCTTCAGCTCAGGCTGCTATAATAAAATAACAGACCAGGTGACTTAGCAGGCATTTATTTCTCAAAGATCAGGAGACTGAGAGGTCTGAAATCAGAGTGCCATCAAGGTTGAGGTCTGGTGAAGGCTCTCTTCTTGGTTGGCAGATGGTGTCTTCTTGCTGTGTCCATATTGGTGAAGAAAGAGCAGTCTTCTAGTCTCTTCCTCTTTTTATAAAGGCACTAATCCCATCATGGGAGTTCCTTCCTATGACCACATCTAAACCTAATTATCTCCCAAAAGCCTCATCTCCAAATACTATCATATTGAGAATTAAGGATTCAACATATGAATTTTGGGAGAACATAAACATTCGGTCTATAGCAAGACATAAGATTTCTTTTAATATTCTGGATACAAGTCCCTTAGATATAAGATTTGAAAGTATTTTTTTTTTATCATTATATGGGTTGTCTTTATACTTTCTTGAATGTATTGGTTGTGGCACAAAACTTTTAAATTGTGATTGTTAGGACGCCTGGGCGGCTCTGTCAGTTAATCATCTGCCTTCAGCTCAGGTCATTATCCCAGGGTCCTGGGATCAAGTTCCACATCAGGCTCCTTGCTCAGCAGGGAATCTGCTTCTCCCTCTGTCTGCTGCCCCCCCACCCCCCACTTGTGCTCACTCTCTCTCTGACAAATAAATAAAATCTTTAAAAAAATAAAAAAAATTAATTGTGATTGTTTATCTATTTTTCTTTTGTTACTGTGTTTTTTGCTTCAGGGCTAAGAAACTATTGACTATTGAAAATAATAAATATGTTCTCTGTTTTCTTCTAAGAGATGTGTAGTTTTAATTCTTACACTTAGATCTATAATCCATTTTAAATGAAATTTTAATGTATGGTATAAATAAGGAATTTAATTTCATTTTTTGTATGTGTATATACATTTGCTCCAGCATCATTTGTTGAAAAGACTAATCTTGTTATTTTTTAATAAATCCCTAGGACTATCTATAAACAAGATCATGTCATTTGTCAATTTAGTTTTAATTGTTCTTTTTCAATCTGTATGAATTTAATTTTAATATTTTGCCTCATTACCCTAATAGAAAATCTAGTACTATTTTGAATAGTAGTGGTAAGAGTATATATCCTTGTCTTGTTCTTTGTCTTATTGAGAAAACATTTTTTTTTTTTACTATTAAGTATGATGCTAGCTGTGGATATCTCATAAATGACCCCTATCAGGTTGAGGAAATTTCTTTCTTTCTAGCTTGTTGAGTGGCTTTATCATTAGGGTATTGGATTATGTCAAGTGCTTTTTGTGTGTCTATTGATAAGATAATGTAGTTTTTGTCCTTTGTCCTATTAATATGGTGTATTACATTAATTGATTTTCATATGTTAATCCAACCTTGAATTTCTGGGATAAATTACACTTGATCATAGTTTGTAATCCTTTATATATATTATTGCTGGTTTGGTTTTCTAGTGTTTAGTTGAGCATGTTTGCATTTATATTCATAAAGGATATTAATTTGTAGCTTTCTTTACTTTTGATGTCTTTGGTTTTGGCATCAGAGTAATATTGGCCTTGTAGAATGAATTGAGAAGTGTTACCTCATCTTCTATTTTTTTGAAAGAATTTGGAGGTATTGGTATTAATTCTATATAAATGTTTCATAGAATTAATCAGTGAAGCCATTTGAGCTAGGGCTTTTTTTTGTAAGAATTTAAAAAATTTCTAATTCATTATCTTTATTATTCAAACTATTCAGATTTTTGTTCTTCCTTGATTAATTTTGATTGTGTCTTTATAGAAACTTATTTATTTCATCTCAGTTACCTGCTGTAACTTTTTATCTAAGTTATATTTTTTAGTATAAAGTTTTTCATAGTATTCCTCTATGGTCCTTTTTATTTCTGCAAGATTTAAAATGATGCTTCCTCTTACCTCTTTTATTCCTTTTTTAAAAATTTTCCACTTTTTATTTATATTCTAGTTTGTTAATGTATAGTGTAATACTGGTTTCAGGAGTAGAATTTAGTGATCCATCACTTACATATAACACTCAGTGCTCATCACAAAAAGTACCCACCTTAACACCCATCACCTATTTGGCCCATTCCTCACCCGCCTCCCCTCCATCAACTCTCAATTTTTTCTCTATAGTTAAGAGTTTCTTATGGTTTGCCTCCCTCTCCTTTTTTCCCCTTCCCCTATGTTCATCTGTTTTGTTTCTTAAATTCCTCATATGAGTAAAATCATATGGTATTTTTCTTTCTCTGACTGACTTGTTTTACTTAGCATAATACACTTTAGCTATATCCACATTGTTGTGAATGGCAAGATTTCATTCTTTTTATGGCTGAGTAACACTCCTTTGTATATATATATATATATACTACATCTTCTTTACCCTTTCATCAGTCCATGGACATTTGGGCTCTTTCCATAATTTGGTTATTGTTGATAATAAACATTGGGCTGCATGTATCCCTTTGAATCAGTATTTTTGTATCCTTTTGTATTTTGTATCTTGCAATACCCAGTATTGCAATTGCTGGGTATTTGGGTAGTTTTATTTTTAACTTTTTGAGGAGCCTTCATGCTGCTTTGTTGATAGGTATGTACTTACTGCCATTTTGTTGTTTTCTGGTTGTTTTTGTAGTTCTCTGTCCCTTTCTTCTTCTCTTGCTCTCTTCTTTTATAACTGATGACTTTCTTAACTGTTATGCTTGGATTCCTTTCCCTTTATTTTTGTGTGTCTATTATAGACTTTTGGTTTGTGACTACCATGAGGTTCATATATAGCATCTTAATTATATAGTAGTCTATATTAAGTTAATGGTTACTTAATTTCAAACACATTTTAAAATAATTACATTTGTACTCCCCCACCCGCATTTTATATGATGTCCTACTTTACAGCTTTTTATTTTGTAAGTCACTTAACTATTTTTTAGATATAATTGACTTTGACTACTTTTAACTTTCATACTACATTTGTATGTGATTAATTACTACATTTAATGTGTGTTTGCTTTTACTAATGAACATTTTCCTTTCATATTTTTCCTACTTTTGATTAAGGTCTTTTCCCCCATTTAAATAAATAACTTTAACATTTCTAGTAAGTCCTGTTTAGTAATGATGAACTCCTTTAACTTTTGTTTGACTGTGGGGAACACTCTCCTTCAGTTCTGAATAATAAATTTGCCAGGTAAATTATTGTTGGTTATAGGCTTTTTTTTTTTTTCCTTTCCAGCACTTTGAATTTATCATCCCAATCCCTTCAGTCCTGCAAAGTTTCTTTTGAAAAATCAGCTGATAGCCTTATTTTTTTCTTTTATACAACCAGTTGCTTTTATTTTTGCTTTTAAAATTCTCTATTTTTAATTTTTAACATTTTACATAACATGTGTCTGTGTAGGCCTTCTTAGGTTCATCTTGTTTGGAGATCTGTGCTTCCTTGACCTGGATGTTTCCTTCCCCATGTTAGGAAGTTTTCAGATATTATTCCTTTAAAAATGTTTTCTGCCACATTCTCTCTTCTTCTTCTGGGACCCATATTATGCAAACATTAGTATGCTCAATGTTGTCCTAGAGATTCCTTAATCTAGTCTCATTTTTTTTAGATTATTTTTTTCGTTTTGGTGTTCAGCTTCTGTGCTATCCATTACCCTGCATTCCAGATTGCTGATCCATTTTTCTGCATCCTCTAATCTGTTGTTGTTTCCCTCTAGTGTGTTTTTTCATTTCAGTTACTGTATTCTTCAACTCTGATTGAATCATTTTTTAATATATATTTTGGGGGTGCCTGGGTGGCTCAGTTGGTTAAGCGACTGCCTTTGGCTCAAGTCATGATCCCAGGGTCCTGGGATCGAGTCCCGCATTGGGCCCCCTGCTCTGCAGGAAGCCTGCTTCTCCCTTTCCCACTCCGCCTGCTTGTGTTCCCTCTCTCACTGTCTCTCTCTCTCTGTCAAATAAATAAAATCTTTAAAATATAATACTTTTTGATCTCTTTGTTCAAGTTCTCACTGAGTTTATCAACTCTTCTCTCAAGTCTAGTGAGCATATCTATATGGCTATTACTTTGAACCCTTTGGTAGGTTGCTTATCTCCTTTTGTTTAGTTCTTTTTCTAAATTTATTTGTTTTATTTTCATTTCCTTTGGAGCATATTCCCTCTGTCTCCTTTTGTTTGACTTTCAGGGTTGATTTATATGAACTAGACAAAACAACTATTTCTCTTAGACTTGAAAGAATTGTTTTGTGTAGGAACATCCCTTAGGTAGACTATGTGTCTGACAATGTTGGCTGGCTGGTTAGAGCTATAATAATCATGGGTTGGAGCTATGATAGTCATGGGTTTTGGGCAGTCTATGCTGGGGCTGCCCTGGTGGGATGGTTGAAACTGAAGTCAGCACAGGCCAGGAAATCTCAGGGCTTTCCACAAAGAGGTACCCTGGCAAGACCGCTGAAAATTAAGTCGATGCAGGTCAAGGGGTCCTGAGGTGTTCCATGCAGGGTGTACTCTAGGAGGATGGCTGGAACTGGGTGTGTTCCTGGTGTGTTATGGTGACTGTGACACCTTGGTGAAGTGGATGAAGGGTAGGGGACATTGTCCAAGAGTATCACAGTGAATGCCATGCTGGGTTCATCTTGTGGGGTCTCCATGAAGGACTGGCTATGGCTCATGCCAGCTGGGGTCCAAGGGCATGCTGAGGTGACACATCTGGCAGGGTACATGTACCGTGCTCCTGTATGTACCTCAAGGTGGAGGGGGATTTGAAGAATGGTACTTACCTGCCTATCAGAATCCGGAGACTGTTCTGCAGCAGTCTTGACATTTAACAAAGCTCTTGGGTTGGTTTTTTACATTCCAGTTTCTCTTTTAAACACTGGCTTACTTAAAGGGTCAATTCAACAAGAATATCCAACAATTATAAATATTTATGCTCTTAACTTGAGAGCAGCCAATTATATAAACAAATAATAACAAAATTAAAGAAACACATTAATAATAATAAATAGTAGGGGACTTCAACACCCCACTCACAGCAATGGGCAGATCATCTAAGCAGATCAACAAGGAAACATGGGCTTTATTTCTTTAATTTAATTTAATTTTATTATGTTATCTTAGTCACCATACATCATTAGTTTTTGATGTAGTGATCCATGATTCATTGTTTTTGTATAACACCCAGTGCTTCATACAGTACATGTACTCCTTAATACCCATTACCAGACTAACAAATCCCCCCACGCCCCTCCCCTCTAAAACCCTCAGTTTGCTTCTCAGAGTCCATAGTCTCTCATGGTTCGTCTCCCCCTCTGATTTCCACCCTTCATTTTTCCCTTCCTTTTCCTAATGTCCTCCATGCTATTCCTTATGTTCCACAAATAAGTGAAACCATATGATAATTGACTTTCTCTGCTTGATTTATTTCACTTAGCATAATCTCCTCCAGTCCCATCCATGTTGATGTAAAAGTTGGGTATTCACACTTTCTGATGGCTGAGTAATATTCCATTGTATATATGGACCATATCTTCTTTATCCATTCATCTGTTGAAGGGCATCACAGCTCTTTCCACAGTTTGGCGATTGTGGACATTGCTGCTATGAACATTGTGGTGAATATGGCCCTTCTTTTCACTACATCTGTGTCTTTGGGGTAAATACCCAGGAGTGCAATTGCTGGGTCATAGGGTAGCTCTATTTTTAATTTTTTGAGGAAACTCCATACTGTTTTCTGAAGAGGCTATAACAACTTGCATTCCCACCAACAGTGTAGGAGGGTTCCCCTTTCTCCACATCCTCTCCAACATTTGTTGTTTCTTGCCTTGTCAATTTTTGCCATTCTAACTGGTGTAAGGTGGTATCTCAAAGTGGTTTTGATTTGAATTTCCCTGATGCTAATGATGATGAACATTTTTTCATGTGTCAGTTACCCATTTGTATGTCTTCTTTAGAGAAGTGTCTGTTAATATTTTTTGACTTGATTATTTGTTTTTTGGGTGTTGAGTTTGAGAAGTTCTTTATAGATCTTGGAAATCAGCACTTTGTCCATAGTGTCATTTGCAAATATCTTCTCCCATTCCGTGGGTTACCTCTTTGTTTTGTTGACTGTTTTCTTTGCTGTGCAGAAGCTTTCTAACCTGATGAAGTCCCAAAAGTTCATTTTTGATTTTGTTTCACTAGCCTATGGAGATGTATCTTTTTAAAATTTTTTTATTGTTATGTTAATCCCTATACATTACATCATTAGTTTTAGATGTAGTGTTCCATGATTCATTGTTTGTGCATAACACCCAGTGCTCCATGCAGAACGTGCCCTCCTCAATACCCATCACCAGGCTAACCAATCCTCCTACTCCCCTCCCTCTAGAACCCTCAGTTTGTTTTTCAGAGTCCATCATCTCTCATGGTTCGTCTACCCCTCCGATTTCCCCCCCTTCAGTCTTCCCCTCCTGCTATCTTTTTTTTTCCTTAACATATATTGCATTATTTGTTTCAGAGGTACAGATTGAGATTCAACAGTCTTGCACAATTCACAGCACTTACCAGAGCACATACCCTCCCCAGTGTCTATCACCCAGTCACCCCATCCCTCCCACCCCACCCCCCACTCCAGCAGCCCTCAGTTTGTTTCCTGAGATTAAGAATTCCTCATATCAGTGAGGTCTTATGATACATGTCTTTCTCTGTTTGACTTATTTCGCTCAGCATAATACCCTCCAGTTCCATCCATGTCGTTGCAAATGGCAAGATCTCATTCCTTTTGATGGCTGCATAATATTCCATTGTATATATATATACCACACCTTCTTTATCCATTCATCTGTCCATGGACATCTTGGCTCTTTCCACAGTTCAGCTATTGTGGACATTGCTGCTATAAACATCAGGGTGCACGTACCCTTTTGGATCCCTACTTTTGTATCTTTGGAGTAAATACCCAGTAGTGCAATTGCTGGATCATATGGTAGCTCTATTTTCAACTTTTTGAGAAACCTCCATACTGTTTTCCAGAGTGGCTGCACCAGCTTGCATTCCCACCAACAGTGTAGGAGGGTTCCCCTTTCTCTGCATCACCGCCAACATCTGTCATTTCCTGACTTGTTAGTTTTAGCCATTCTGACTGGTGTGAGGTGGTATCTCATTGAGGTTTTGATTTGGATTTCCCTGATGCTGAGCGATATTGAGCACTTTTTCATGTGTCTGTTGGCCATTTGGATGTCTTCTTTGGAAAAATGTCTGTTCATGTCTTCTGCCCATTTCTTGATTGGATTCTTTGTCTTTGGGTGTTGAGTTTGATGAATTCTTTATAGATTTTGGATACTAGCCCTTTATCTGATATGTCATTTGCAAATATCTTCTCCCATTCTGTCGGTTGTCTTTTGGTTTTGTTGACTGTTTCCTTTGCTTTGCAAAAGCTTTTTATCTTGATGAGGTCCCAATAGTTCATTTTTGCCCTTGCTTCCCTTGTTTTGGCGATGTTTCTAGGAAGAAGTTGCTGTGGCTGAGGTTGAAGAGGTTGCTGCCTGTGTTCTCCTTTAGGATTTTGATGGACTCCTGTCTCACATTGAGGTCTTTCAACCATTTGGAGTCTATTTTTGTGTGTGGTGTAAGGAAATGGTCCAGTTTCATTCTTCTGAATGTGGCTGTCCGAATTTCCCAACACCATTTGTTGAAGAGACTGTCTTTTTTCCATTGGACATTCTTTCCTGCTTTGTCAAAGATTAGTTGACCATAGAGTTGAGGGTCCATTTCTGGGCTCTCTATTCTGTTTCATTGATCTATATGTCTGTTTTTGTGCCAGTACCATACTGTCCTGATGATGACAGCTTTATAATAGAGCTGGAAGTCCGGAATTGTGATGCCGCCAGCTTTGCTTTTCTTTTTCTACATTCCTCTGGCTATTCGGGGTCTATTCTGGTTCCATACAAATTTTAGGATGATTTGTTCCATTTCTTTGAAAGAAGTGGACGGTATTTTGATGGGGATTGCATTGAATGTGTAGATTGCTCTAGGTAGCATTGACATCTTCACAATATTTGTTCTTCCAATTATGGAGATGTATCTTGAAAGAAGTTGCTGTGACTGATGTTGAAGAGGTTACTACATATATTCTCTAGGATTTTGATGGATTCCTGTCACACATTGAGGTCTTTCATCCATTTTGAGTTTATCTCTGTGTATGGTGTTGGAGAATGGTTGAGTTTCATTCTTCTGTAAATAGCTGTCCAATTTTCACAGCACGATTTATTGAAGAGACTGTCTTTTTTCCATTGCATATTTTTTCCTGCTTTGTCGAAGATTATTTGACCATAGAGTTGAGGGTCTATATCTGGGCTCTCTATTCTGTTCCATTGGTCTATATGTCTGTTTTTGTGCCAGTACCATGCTGTCTTGGTGATCACAGCTTTGTAATATAACTTGAAATCAGGCAGCATGATCCCCCAACTTTGTTTTTCTTTTTCAACATTTCCTTGGCGATTCGGGGTCTTTTAGGATTCCGTACAAATTTTAGGATTGTTTGTTCCACTGCATTGAAAAATGTCATGGGAATTTTGATCAGGATGGCATTGAAGGTATAGATTGCTCTGGGTGGCATAAACACTTGAACAATGTTTATTCTTCCAATCCGTGAGCATGGAATGTTTTTCCAACTTTTTGTGTCTTCTTCAACTTCTTTCATGAGTGTTCTGTAGTTCCTAGAGTATAGTTCCTTTTGTTCCTTGGTTAGGTATATTCCAAGGTGTCTTGGGGGGTTTTGGTGCTATTATATATGGAATAGTTTCTATAATTTCTCTTTTTACAGTTGCATTGTTAGTGTATAAGAAAGCAACTGACCTCTCTGAATTCATTTTGTATCCTGCCACATTACTGAATTGCTGTATGTGTTCTAGTAATTTGGGGGTGGAATCTTTTGGATTTTCCACATAAAATATCATGTCATCTGCAAAGAGAAAGGGTTTGACTTCTTGGCCAATTTGAGTACTTTTTATTTCTTTTTGTTGTCAGATTGCTGTTGCTAGACTTCTAGTACTATGTTGAACAATAGTGGCAAGAGTGGGCTCCTTGATGTGTTCCTGATCTTAAGGGAAAGGATCTCATCTTTTCCTCATTGAGGATGATATTTGCTAGGGGTTTTTCATAGATAGATTTTATGAACTTGAGGAATGTTCCCTCTATCCCTATACTCTGAAAAGTTTTAATCAGGGAAGGATGCTGTATTTTGTCAAATGCTTTTTCTGCATCAATTGAGAGGACCATATGGTTCTTCTCCCTCCTCTTATTAATGTGTTCTGTCACATTGATTGATTTGCGAATGTTGAACCACCTTGCATCGGGGGGATAAATCCCACTTGGCCATGGTGGATGATCCTTTTGATGCATTGTTGGATCTTGTTAGCTAGGATTTTGTTGAGAATTTTGGAATCCATATTCATCAGGGATATCGGTCTGAAATTCTCCTTTTGGATGAGGTCTTTGCCTGGTTTGGGGATTAAGGTAATGCTGGCCTCATAGAATGAGTCTGGAACCTTTCTTTCTGTTTCTAGTTTTTGAAACAGCTTCAGGAGAATAGGTATTATTTCTTCTTTGAATGTTTGGTAGAATTCCTCAAGGAATCCATCAGGCCCTGGACTCTTGTTTTTTGGGAGGTTTTTGATAACTGCTTCAATCTCATTACTGGTTATTGACCTATTCAGGTTGTCAATTTCTTCTTGTTTCAGTCTTGGCAGTTTATAGGTTTCTAGGAAGGCATCCATTTCTTCTAGGTTGCTTAATTTATTGGCATACAATCATTGATAATAATTTCTAATAATTTTTTCTATTTCCTTGGTGTTAGTCGTGATCTCTCCCCTTTCATTCATAATTTTATTAATTTGGGTCTTTTCCCTTTTCTTTTGGATAAGTTTGTCCAGTGCTTTATTGATCTTATTAATTCTTTCAAAGAACCAGCTTCTAGTTTTGTTGATCTGATCTACTGTGTTTCTGGTTTCTACTTCATTGATCTCTGCTCTAATCTTAATTATTTCTCTTCTAATGCATAGCTTATGCCGGGAATGGCCAGCAATCCCTGTACCGAGGGATGAAAGATTACTTTGAATTTTGTCATGAAAGAGAGGAGAAGGCAAGCTACTCAATGCTGTGATGAAGACCCTTGCTCTTCTTTGCTCCTGCTTTTATTGGTCCTTCAGAATATCCTTATCACTCTTTCTCAAGCTAGATGATATGTGACAAGGGGTCTTACTGAAACTAAGAGGGTTTATGGGAAAGATAAGATATGCTAATCTGCTTGTTCTACTAAACATAGCCTAAGGGTCAATGCATATATCTCTTAGATCGCACGGAGGCTGTTTGGGCTAAGAGAGCTTTGGGGAAGGTCACTCCCTACCAGATTCCAATGGCACAGTGGTCATGCAGGCCTCGGCATTCCAAAGGCCCACACCCTTCTCCAAAACCCTCCCTTGCTTGGTTGGCTGTGTATTTTCCCCTTAGGACCGCCTTTGCAGTATCCCATAGGTTTTGGACTGATGTGTTTTCATTCTCATTGGTTTCCATGAATTGTTTAAGTTCTTCTTTGATTTCCTGGTTGACCCAAACATTCTTGAGCAGAGTGGTCTTTAGCTTCAAAGTGTTTGAATTACTGCCAGTTTTTTTCTTGTGATTGAGTTCTAGTTTTAAAGCATTATGGTCTGAGAATATGCAGGGAATAATTTCAATCTTTTGGTATTTGTTGAGACCTGATTTGTGACCCAGTATGTGGTCTATTCTAGAGAAAGTTCCATGTGTGCTCAAGAAGAATGAGTATTCTGTTGTTTTAGGCTGGAATGTTCTGTATCTATGAGGTCCATTTGGTCCAGGGTGTCAATCAAAGCTCTTGTTTCTTTCTGGATTTTCTGCTTACATGATCTATCTATTGCTGAGAGTGGAGTATTGAGGTCTCCCACAGTTAATGTATTATTATCAGTATGACTCTTTATTTTGGTTAACAGATGGCTTATGTAGATGGCTGCTCCCATGTTGGGGGCATAGATATTTACAATTGTTAGATCTTCTTGTTGGATAGACTCTTTAAGAAGTCCTTCTGTGTCTCTAACTACAGTCTTTAGCTTAAAATCTAATTTGTCTGATATAAGAATTGCTACCGCAGATTTCTTTTGAGGTCCATTGGCATGGAAGATGGATTTCCATCCCTTCACTTTCAGTCTGGATGTATCTTTACATTCAAAATGAGTCTCTTGTAGACAGCATATGAATGGGTCCTGTCTTTTAATCCAATCTGCAACCCTGTGCCGTTTTATGGGAGCATTTAGGCTGTTCACATTGAGAGTGAATATTGAAAGATATGAATTAATTGTCATCATGTTGCCTGTGAAGTCCTTGCTTCTATAGATTCTCTCTGTAAATTTCTGTTCTATATCACTCTTGGGGTCTTTCTCCTTTTATAAAACTCCCCTTAATATTTTTTGTAGGGCCGGCTTAGCAGTCACATATTCTTTCAGTGTCTGCTGGTCTTGGAAGCTCTGCATCTCTCCATCAGTTCTGAATGACAACCTTGCTGGATAAAGTATTCTTGGCTGCATGTTTTTCTCGTTTAGTACCCTGAATATGTCTTGCCAGTTGTTTCTGCCTTGCCACATCTCTGTCGATAAGTCTGACGTTATTCTGATGTTCCTCCCTCTCTACGTAAGGTATCACTCCCCCCTAACTGCCCTTAAGATGGTTTCCTTGGTTCTAAGATTTGCGAGTTTTACTATTACATGCTGGGGTGTTGGCCTGTTTTCCTTGATCTTGGGAGGTGTCCTTTCTGCCTGTAGGACAAGAATGCTTGTTTCATTCCCCAGATTAGGGAAGTTCTTAGCTATGATTTGTTCAAATATATCTTCTAGTCCTCTCTCTCTCTCCACCCGCTCAGGGATCCCAATAATTCTGACATTGGAATGTCTCATGGTGTCACTTATTTCTCTGATTCTGTTTTCATGGATTTTAAGCTGTTTCTTCCAGGCCTCCCCTTTTTCCTTCTTTTCTATCAGTTTGTCTTCTAGATCACTAATTCATTTTTCTGCCTCATTTATCCAAGCTCTTATAGTATCTATATTAGATTGGATCTCATTGATCATATTTTTAAGTTCTGCCAGTTCAGCTTTCATTTCTGCCCTTAGAAACTCTATGTTGCCATTAATCAATTTTTCCATTCTAGCTATTGTCTTCACAACTGGTACCTTGAGTTCCATTTCCGAAATCTTGGTTATATCTGTATCCATTTGTAAATCTGTAGCAGAAGTCATAGTCTCTGAGCCTTTCTTATTTTGGGGATTCCTCCTCCTAGTCATTCTGTTGAGGGGTCATTGAGGGAATGTACAGAGTCCAAATTATTGGCCACAACCAAAGCAAAATGCACCTGTTTTATAGGGACCTTAGTGTTGTTGGCCTTTTGTTCTCTCAGCCTGTCTTCTGGGAGGAGCCTGCCGCACTGTTACTCAGGCAACCCTGTTTGGGCAGAGTTGCTCTGCTCCCTGTGGCGGGGAATGGGCTTAGTGAAAACTCTTTTTTGGAGGCTTTTGTTCTCTGGTGGCTTTCCCCAGCAGCTTTCCATGTCTCTTCTGAGAGTCAGAGCAGAAGAGACAGTTTCCAACCCTCTGCCTCAGAACAGAGAGATTGCAGTCTGTTCTTTAGTGAGCTCTCCATGCCACATTATCTCCATTTCTGTCTGTGCTGCTATAAATTGCAGCATCCTGGGTTGTGCACCCCTCAGCTGCACTCCCAGTCCTCTCCTCCAGGCTAGGGCATGGGGACACATGTCTGCCCTTTGTGCTTCTAAAACCTCTAGTGCCCCCAGTTCACACACACAGGCCTGCTGCTCCAGGTTTCAGTCAGGGGGCTTCCCTAAAGTCCTTTCTGCACTGGTCTGTGAGTCTGTGCCCTGTCCCCAGCACAGGAGGCTTTTGCTCACTGGTGGTGCAGGATCCCCACGGCTCCCTCCCCCTTCTGTTTATCTTTACCTTCCAATATGTGCCCGGGTAATCATGGCTCCCCACTTCATACCTCGAAACCAACCACCTGCGATACTTTGTTTGTTGAGATCCAGATTTATCTTTTTACATCTCAGGCTGATTTTGTGGGTGTTCAGAGTGGTCTGGTAGATATCTAGCTCAATTCCAGGGACCCCTTAATATAGGGTCCCCTAAACCTCTGCCATCTTTTCCTCCCTTCAGAAACAATGGCTTTGAATGACACAGTGGACCAGATGGACTTCACAGATATATAGAGATCATTTCATCTTAAAGCAACAGAATACACATTCTTCTCGATTGCCCATGGAACATTCTCCAGAATAGATCACATACTGGGTTGCAAATCAGGTGTTAACCAGTAAAAAAAGATCAAGATTATTTTTTGCATATTTTCAGACCACAGTGCTTTGAAACTTGAATTCAATCACAAGAAGAAATTTCGAAGGAACTCAAACACTGGAGATTAAAGAGCATCCTACTAAAGAATGAATGGGTCAACTGGGATATTAAAGAAGAATTAAAAAAAAATACATGAAACAAATGAAAATGAAAACAACTGTTCAAAACCTCTGGGATGCAACAAAGGCAGTCCTAAGAGGGAAGTATATAGCAATACAAGCCTTTCTCAAGAAAATAAAAAAGTCTCAGGGCACCTGGGTGGCTCAGTCATTAAGCATCTGCCTTCAGCTCAGGTCATGATCCTGGGGTCCTGGGATCGAGCCCCGCATCGGGCTCCCTGCTCCGCGGGAAGCCTGCTTCTCCCTCTCCCATTCCCCCTGCTTGTATTCCCTCTCTCACTGTGTCTCTCTCTGTCAAATAAATAAATAAAATCTTTAAAAAAAAAAAAGAAAAGAAAAAAGTCTCAAACACACAATGTAACCATACACATAAAGGAGCTGGAGAAAGAAGAGCAAATAGAACCTAAACCAAAAAGAAGAAAAGATATAATAAAGATTACAGCAGAAGTCAATGAATTAGAAACCCAAAGAACAGTACAACAGATCAACGAAATGAGGAGCTTGTTTCTTTGAAAGAATTAATAAGATTGATAAACTGCTGGCCAGTCTGGAAAAGGAAGAAATAGAAAACCTGCACCAAAAACCATAAGATACCTAGGAATAAACCTAACCAAAGAGGTAACAGATCTGTACTCTAATATCTACAGAACAGTTTTGAAAGAAATTGAAGAAGACACAAAGAAATGGAAATAAAATTCCATGCTCATGAACTGGAAGAATAAATTTTATTAAAATGTCTATGCTACCCAGAAAAATCTACACATTCAATGCAATCCCTATCAAAATACCATTGATATTTTTCAAAGAGCTGGAACAAACAATATTAAAATTTGTGTGGAACCAGAAAAGACCCCAAATAGCCAGAGGAATGTTGAAAAAGAAAGCCAAAGCTGGTGGCACTACAATACTGGGCTTCAAGCTCTATTATAAGGCTGTAATTAACAAGACAGTATGGTACTGGCACAAAAACAGACACATAGACCAATGAAATAGAATAGAGACCCCAGAAATGGACCCTCAACTCTATTGTACACTAATCTTACACAAAGCAGGAAAGAATATCTAATGGAAAAAAGACAGTCTCTTCAACAAATGGTTCTGGGAAAATTGGACAGCCACAAGCAGAAGAATGAAACTAGACCCTTCTCTTTCACCATACACAAAGATAAACTCTAAATGGATTGAAAGATGTAATGTGAGACAGGAAACCATCAAAATCCTAGAGAAGACAGGCAACAACTTCTTTGACCTCAACCGCAGCAACTTCGTTCATGACACATCTCCAAAGGTAAGGGAAACAAAAGCAAAAATGAACGATTGGGACTTCATCAAGATAAAAAGCTTCTGTGCAGCAAAGGAAACAGGCAACAAAACTAAAAGGCAACCTATGGAATGGGAGAAGATATTTTCAAATGACATGTCAGATAAAGGGCTAGTATCCAAGATGTATAAAAAGCTTATCAGACTCAATGTCCAAAACACAAATAATCCAGTCAAGAAATGAGCAGAAGACATGAACAGACATTTCTCCCAAGAAGACATACAAATGGCCAACAGACACATGAAAAAATGCTCCACATCACTTGGCATCAGGGAAATACAAATCAAAACCACAATGAGGTACCACCTCACACCAGTCAGAATGGCTAAAATTAACAAGTCAGGAAACAGCAAGTGTTGGAAAGGATGCAGAGAAAGAGAAACTCTCTAACACTCTTGGTGGGAATGCAAGCTAGTACAGCCACTCTGGAAAACAGTATGGAGGTTCCTCAAGAAGTTGAAAATAGAGCTACCCTATGACCTAGCAATTGCACTACTAGGTCTTTACCCCAAAGATACAAATGTAGTGATCTGAAAGGGCACCTGCACCCCAAGGTTTATAGCAGCAATGTTTACAATAGCCAAACTATTGAAAGAGCTGAGATGTCCATCGACAGATGAATGGATAAAGAAGATGTGGTATATAAATACAATGGAACATTACTCAGCCTCAGAAAGGATGCAATCTTACCATTTATATTGACATGGATGGAACTGGACGGTATTATGCTGAGTGAAATGAGTTCGTCAGAGAAAGACAATTATTATTTGTTTTCACTCATATGTGGAATATAAGAAACAGCACAGAGGATCACAGGGGAAGGGAGATGAAACTGAATGGGAAGAAATCAGAGAGGGAGACAAACCTGGTTTACCTATTATGTCACAGCTTTTTTTTTTTTTTCTGTGCCCCAGGACAGACTAATCTGTTCCTGTTCTTTATTTCTTTACATTGCAGCTTGCAACATTGGGGGTGGCGTTTCCATCATTATTGTGTCTTCATCTCTCCTGCATTTCTTTTTGTGGTCCCTCTATCTTTTGTTTTGTAGAAGCTCTTCAGTTGGCCCTCGATCCTTTTTCAGGAGGAGTTGCTTTATATGTAGGTGTTCATCAAATGTGTTTGTGTAGAATTCGAGTTCAGGGTCTTCCTACGTCGCTATCTTGGACTCTCTATTAAAAAGAAAATTTGTGATGTACGAAACATGATTACTGATGATAAAACTTTAGAAACACTCCCATAAAATTTATGAACAAGACAAAGATGCTTTCTATTATTGCTCTTTTGTAATTGAAGTCTTAGCCAATACAATAAAAATTAAAATTTAGGATAATAAATATTGGAAAGTATAAGTCAAAATCATTATTGCAAATATTGTCTACATCAAAAATTAAAGGACATATCCAATAAAAGGTTAGCATCTAAATTATAGAAAGAACTTATATAACTTGGGGCACCTGGGTGGCTCTGTTGGTTAAATGTCTGCCTTCAGTTCAGGTCATGATCCCAGGGTCCTGGGATCGGGGCCCACGTCAGGGTCCCTGCTTAGTGGGGAGTCTGCTTCTCCCTCTGCCTCTCGCCCTGCTTGTGCTCTCTCTCTCTCTCTCTGTCAAATGAATAAATAATATCTTTTTTAAAAAGAACTTATATAACTCAACACCCAAAAACAAACAATCCAATTAAAAATGGGCAGAGTTTTCTATTCTGTTCTATTGGTCTATGTGTCCACCTTTGTGCCTGTAGCATGTTTTGATTACAACAGGTTTGTAATATAACTTGAAGAATAGAAACCCCAGAAATAATCCCACAACTCTATGGTCAATTAATCTTTGACAAAGCAGGAAAGAATATCCAGTTGGAAAAAGACAGTCTCTTCAAAATATGGCTTTGGGCAAACTGGATAGCAAAATGCAAAAAAATGAAACTGGAACACTTTCTTACCCCACACACAAAAATAAATCCAAAATGCATTAAAAGTGAGAACAGAAACCACAAAAATCCTAGAAGAGAACACAGGCAGTAACTTCTTTTACATCAACTGTAGCAATTTCTAGATAAGTCTCCTGAGATGAGGGAAACAAAAGTAAAAATAAACTATTGGGACTTCCCCAAAATAAAAAGGTTCTGCACAGGAAAGGAAACAGTCAGCAAAACTAAAAGACAATCTACGGAATGGGAGAAGATATTTTCAAATGACATATCTGATAAAAGGTTCATATCCAAAATACATAAAGAACTTATAAGACTCAACACCCAAAAAAATGAATACTCCAATTAAAAACTGGGTAGAAGATAATGAATAGACATTTTTCCAAAGAAGACATACACATGGCCAACAGATACATGAGAAGATGCTCAACATCACTGGTCATCAGGAAAATTCATATAAAAACTACAGCAGAGGATCTTAAGTATGGAGAACAAACTGAGGGTTGCTGGAAGGGAGGTGGGTAGGAGGATTGGCTAAATGGGTGATGGGCATTAGGGAGGGCACTTGTTGGGATGAGTACTGGGTGTTATAGTTAAGTGATGAATCACTAAATTCTACTCTTGAAACCATTACTACACCATATGTTAACTGACTTGAATTTAAGTAAAAATAAATAAATAAAATAAACAACAATAACAACAACAAAAGTAACAGCAGTAAACAAAGTAAAAAAAAAAACTACAGTGAGATGTCATAGCTATCAGAATGGCTAATATAAATAATAATATAATGAATATAAATAATATAATAAAAAATAATATACATAATAAAAATCAAGAAACAACAGGTGTTGATGAGGATGTGGAGAAAGGGGAACCCTCTTGCACTGTTGGTGGGGATGCACATTTGCGCAGCTACTGTGTAAAAGGGTATGGAGTTTCCTCAAAAATTTAAAAATAGAGCTACCATATGATCCAGTAATCACACTACTGAATATTTACCTCAAGAATACAAAAACGCTAATTTGAAGAGATATATGCACCCCTATGTTTACTGCAGCATTATTTACAACAGCCAAATTATGAAAGCAGCCCAAATTTCCATTGATAAATGAATGGATAAGAAGTGAAACTCTGTATGTATGAATATTATTCTGCCATAAAAAAGAACAAAATCTTGCCATTTTCAACAACATGGATGGAACTAGAAAGTGTAATGTTAACTGAAATAAGTCAGTCAGAGAAAGACAAATACCATATGATTTCACTCATACATGGAATTTAAGAAACAAAAGAAATGAAGGGAAAAAAGAGAGAGAGACAAACCAAGAAACAAACTCTTACCTATAGAGAACAAACTAGCAGTCACCAGAGGGGAGTTGGCAGGGGGTGGGTGAAATATATGATGGGGAGTAAAGAGTACAGTTATCTTGAGCACTGAGCAATGTATAGGATTGTTGAATCACTATATTGTACACCTGAAACTAATATAACACTGTATGTTAACTATACTGGAATTAAAATTTAAAAAACTAAATAAAAAATAAAAAAATAACTTAATAAAATAAAAAATAAAGAGAATCAAGAAAAATCAGAAGTATCAAAATAGGTAACTAAGTATAAAAAACATACTAAGTATCAATATATTCCACGTATACCAGTATTAACAACTTTAATGAAATTATGAGTCACAGAGGAGGCAAGATGGTGGAGGAGTAGAGGACCCCATTTAAACTGGTCCCCAGAGTTTACCTGGATATCTATAAAATCATTTTGGACACCCACAAAATCAAATAGAGATATAAGAATATACATCTGGAAAATTCATATAAGCAGAAGGGTGGCTGCTTTTGGCAAGGTAGGAAGGGTGGAATCCTGAATCTGTGGAGGGATATTGGAAGATAAACAGAAGGGGGAGGCAGGCAGCATAAGCTGACGCCTGGAAAGTGATATAACACCAGAGTGCAAAATTGGAACCCTGAGAAATCTGCTCTAGTAAGAGACATCCCTCCCTAAAGAGGGCTTTGGAAATGAAAATGCAGAATTCTAAGTAGGGCATTGTGATCTCAGGATATGAGGGACCACAGAGCAAATGGAGATTCCTGAAACAGTAGAGGGCCCCAGCATTGGAGCCAGGAAACAGGTTATGGTCAGTTAGCTCAGGAAGGAACTCTCAATAAGGATCGCCAGAAACCACAAACTGGGTTGGTCAATAGCCGCTCTTTCCTTGAACAGCCTGAAAAAATCTGGAACCAGCACCCTTGAAAGGGCAAAAACTCTCAGAGCAGTAGTGGCCAGTAAAGGGCTTTAGGGTGGAACTGGACCCGATTCCAGAGCTTCCAGGATGCACGTGTGAGCCCACAGCCGCTCAAGGTTTTAAAATCACAAAGGGCAGAAATAATTCTGGGCCCCTGAAAACAGTTCTGAGAATAGCTGTGGGCATGCACTGTGGGAAGCTGTGGTTTTCAGTGGTGCAAGATGAAGTGGAGACTGTTTGTCCTACAGAGTTTATTAAAGAGGGCAGACTGTGAATTTTCTGCTCTGGGCCGGAGGTTTGGCTGCAGCCATTTTTGCTCTGATCCCTGGAAGAGGTGTGGAAAGGCCCCAGGGTACAAAAGACACTCAGAATTCTGGTTTCCACTGAGCCCATCTCCCAGACAGGGGGTGGGGCAACTCTGCACAGTCAGGATTATCTGAGAAACAGAGCGGCAGGCCCCTCCTCCAGAAGACAGGCTGGAGGAACAAGTGGATGACAATCCTTTGGATCCTATAGGACTGTAAAATCCCAACACAAGGGGAAAATTGTATATTGAGCTCAAGGTGTGGCCTCATGACTTGGTTATTTTTCAGATATAATTTTCCTTTTCTTCTCATTCTTTATTTCTTTTTGTTGTATTTTTCTTTTTCTCATGCCATTTTCCCCTGCTCTATTCTTCTTTATGCCTTCTCCTCATTTCAACTAGATGACTATTATACCAACTCATTTTTTCATAGGCGCTTTTTAACTTGTATTTTTACACACCTATATTTTTTATTGATATATGATTTATGTTAGCCCGTTTTTCACTCTACTCAGTTTTACCTTTTTATATATACAAGTTTTACTTTCTGAGTAATTTTGGGACATATTGTCCTCTAACACACAGACCAAAATACACCCAGAAACAACTGAAACACCCTGCTTTGTCCACATTGAGAGATTATAGCATCTTTACCCCCCTTTTTTTCTATTATATACATATATATAATATATATATATATAAAATAGAAATATATATATTTCTTTTTAATTCTTAATTTTTTTTCTTTTTTTAAATTTATTAATTTTATTCTTGTGTTCCATCCTGACATTGTTTTTTTGGTGGTGTCGTCTGACCACTCCGGATTTTGCTAGGGTGCATCTAGCTTGAGTCATGGTTGATATTTTGGACTCTGTCCATTTGTTCAAACATCCATCAACAGCATGACTAGGAGGAGAAACTCCCAACAAAGAAAAGAACCAGAGACAATGTCTTCTGTCACAGAACTAATGGATATGGATATAAGCAAGATATCAGAGACAGATTTCAGTTTAGCAATCATTAAGTCAATAGCTAGGCTTGAAAAAAGCATCAGTGACAATATAGAATCTCTAAGAGCAGAAATGAGTTCTAATCAGGCCAAAGTTAAAAATGCCATGAATGAGATGCAGTGTAATCTGGTTACTCTAACAGCCAGGGTAAATGAGATAGAACAAATTAGTGACCAAGAAGATAAGCTAATAAAAAGGAAGGAAGCTGAAGAAATTAGGAATAAGCAGCTTGTGGCACATGAGATTAGACTTAGAGAGATCAACGATGCCATGAAATGTTCCAATGTCAGAATTATTGGGATCCCAAGGGGGTGAAGAGAGAGAGAGGACTAGAAGGTATATTAGAGCAAATCACAGCTGAGAACTTCCCTAATCTGGAGAGGGGAACAAGCATTCAAATCCAAGAAGCAGAGAGGACCCCTTTCAAAATCAATAGAAATAGATCAAGGCCCCAACATTTAATAGTGAAGGTTGCAAATCTTAGAGCCAAGGAAGCTATCTTGAGAGCAGCTAGTGGGAAGGGATTTCATATGTACAGAAGGAGGAACATCAGAATAACATCAGAACTGTCCACAGAAACCTGACAAGCATGAAAGGGCTGGCAGGATATATTCAGGGTACTAAATGAAAAGAACATGCAGCCAAGAATATTTTACCCAGCAAGATGGTCAATCAGAATGGATGGAGAGATAAAGAGCTTTCAGGATAGGCAGAAACTGAAAGAATATGTGACCTCCAAGCCAGCCCTACAAGAAATACTAATGGGGATTCTGTAAATGAAGAGAAACCCTAAAAGTCACATAGACCAAAAAGAAACAGAAAACCTACAGAAACAAGGACCTTACAGGCAATACAATGGCACTAAATTCATATTTTTCAATAGTCACTCTCAACGTGAATGGGCTGAATGCTCCCATCAAGAGACACAGGGTTTCAGATTGGATAAAAAAAGCAGGACCCATTCATATGCTGTCTACAGGAGACTCATTTTGAACCTAAAGAAACCTGCAGATTGAAGGTAAGGGGATGAAGAACAATTTACCATGCCAATGGACCTCAAAAGAAAGCTGGGGTAACAAATCTCATACCAGACAAATTAGATTTTAAACCAAAAACTGTAGTAAGAGATATAGAAGGACACTATATCATAGTTAAAGGGTTTATCCAACAAGAAGATATAACAATTGTAAATATCTACACCCCCAACATGGGAGCAGCCAATTATATAAACCAATTCATAAAGTAAAGAAACATATGGATGGCAATACATTAATAGTAGGAGACATAAACACCCCAGTCACAGCAATGGACAGATCATCTAAGCAGAAGATCAACAAAGAAACAAGAGCTTTGAATGATATATTGGACCAGATGGGCTTCGTAGATATACTCAGAACATTCCATCTTAAACAACAGAATACTCATTCTTCTCAAGTGCACATGGAACTTTCTCCAGAATAGACCACATACTGGGTCACAAATCAGGTCTCAACTGATACCCAAAGATTGAGATTATCCCCTGCATATTTTCAGAACAGAATGCTGTGAAACTGGAACTCAACCACAAGAAGAAATTTGGAAGAAACTCAAATACTTGGATTTTAAAGAACATCCTGCTAAAGAATGATTGGGTCAACCAGGAAATTAAAGAAGAACTTAAACAATTCATGCAAATTAATAAAATGAAAACACATTCGTCCAAAAGCTATAGGATACTGAAAAGGCAGTCCTAAGAGGGAAGTACATAGCCATCCAAATCTCTCTCAAAAAAATTAGAAAAATCCCAAATGCACAAGCTAATCTTACACCTAAAGGACCTGGAGAGAGAACAGCAAATAAGGCCTGAACCAAGCAAGAGAAGAGAAATAATAAAGATTAGAGCAGAAATAAATGAAATAGAAATCAGAAACACAGTAAAACAGATCAACAAACCTAGAAGCTGGTTCTTTTAAGAAAATAATAAGATCAATAAGCCACTGGCTAGTCTTATCCAAAGGAAAAGGGAAAGGACACAAATCAATAAAATCATGAATGAAAGGGGAGAGATCATGACTAACACCAAAAATAGAAACAATTTTTAGAAGTTATTACCAGCAACTATATGCCAACAAATTGAGCAATCTAAGAAATGGACACATTCCTGGAAACTTATAAACTACCAAGACTGAAACAGGAAGAAACAGACAATATGAACAGATAAATAACCAGAATGGAAATTGAAGCAGTAATCAAAAATGTCCCAAAAAAACAAGAGTCTAGGGCCAGAGGGCTTCCCTGGGGAATTTTATCAAGCATTTAAAGAAGAAATCATATGTATTTTACTGAAGCTGTTTCAAAAAAAAAAAAAAGAAGAAGAAGAAGAAGAAGAAGAAGAAGAAGAAGAAGAAGAAGAAGAAGAAGAAGAAGAAGAAGAAGAAGAAGAAGAAGAAGAAATGGAAGGAAAGTTTCCAAACTCGTTCTATGAGGCCAGCATTACCCTGATCCCAAAACCAGACAAAGACCCCATCAAAAAAGAGAATTACAGACCACTATCCCTGATGAATATGGATACCAAAATACTCAACAAGATCCTAGCCAATAAGATCCAACAGTGCATTAAAAGGATTCCATCATGGCTGGGTAAGATTTATTCCTGGGATACAAGTGTGGTTCAACATTTGCAAATCAATCAACCTGACAGACCACATTAACAAAGGAGACAAGAACCATATGATCCTCTCAATTGATGCAAGAAAGCATTTGACAAAATACAGCATCCTTTCCTGATTAAAACTCTTCAAAATATAGGGATAGAGGGAAATACCTCAATATGATGAAAACCATCTATGAGAAGCCCATAGCGAATATGATCTGCAAAGGGGAAAAACTTAGAGCTTTTCCCTTAAGGTCAGGAACACGACAAAGATGCTCACTCTCACCGTTATTGTTCAACATAATACTGGAAGTTCTAGCCTCAGTGATCAGACAGCAAAAAGAAATAAAAGACATTAAAATTGGCAAAGAAGAAGTCAAACTCTCTCTCTTAGCAGATGACATGATACTTTATGTGGAAAACCCAAAAGACTCCACCCAAAATTGTTAGAACTCACCCAACAATTCAACAATGTGGCAGGATACAAAATCAATGCCCAGAAATCAATTGCACTTCTATACACTAACAGTATAAATAATGAAAAATAAATTAAGGAATCAATTACTTTTACAATAGCTCCAAAACCCATAAAATACCTAGGAATAAACCTAATCAAGGAAGTAAAGGATCTATACTCTAGAAACTAAAAAACACTTATGAAAGCAATTGAGGAAGACACAAAGAGATGGAAAACTATTCCATGCTCATGGATTGGAAGAATAAATATTGTTAAAATGTCTATGCTGCCAAGAGCAATTTACTCTCTCAATGCAAACCCTATCAAAATAGCATTGACATTTTTCACAAAGCTGTAACAAACAATCCTAAAATTTGTATGGAACCAGAAAAGACCCCAAATTGCTACTGGATTGTTGAAAAAGAAAACCAATGCTGAGAGCGTACCAATGCCTGACTTCAAGCTATATTACAAAGTTGGTGATCACCAAGACAGCATGGTACTGGCACAAAAACAGACACATAGATCAATGGAACAGAATAGAGAACCCAAAAATGGACCCTTAACTCTATGGTCAACTAATCCTTGACAAAGCAGGAAAAAACATCCAATGAAAAAAGACAGTCTCTTCAATAAATGGTGCTGGGAAAACTGAACAGCCACATTCAAAAGAATGAAACTCGACCATTCTCTTACACCATACCAAAGATAAACTCAAAATGGATGAAAGACCTCAATGTGAGAGAGGAATCCATCAAAATCCCAGAGGGGAACATAGGCAGTACCCTCTTCAACAACACAGCAACTTCTTTCAAGACACATCTCCAAAGGCAAGGGAAACAAAAGTGAAAATGAACTTTTGGGACTTCGTCAACATAAAAAGCTTTTGCACAGCAAAGGAAACAGTCAAAAAAACTAAAAGGCAACATAGAATGGGAAAAGATATTTGCAAATGACACTACAGATAAAGGGCTGGCTTCCAAGATCTATAAAGAACTTCTCAAACTCAACACCCAAAAAACAAATAATCAAGTCAAAAAATGAGCAGAAGACATGAAGAGACACTTCTCCAAAGAAGACATACAATGGCTAACAGACACATGAAAAGAAATTCAATATCACTAGCCATCAGGGAAATACAAATCAAACCCACAATGAGATACCACCTTACACCAGTTAGAATGAAAAAACTTAACAAGATTGGAAACAACAAGTGTTGGAGACAATGTGGAGAAAGGGGAAATCTCTTACACTGTTGGTGGGAATGCAAGGTGGTACAGCCACTCTGGAAAACAGTATGGAGCTTCCACAAGACTTAAAAAATAGAGCTACCCTATGACCTAGCAATTGCACTACTAGATATTTACCCCCAAAATACAGATGTAGTGAAAAGAAGGAGCACATGCACCCCAATGTTTATAGTAGCAATGTCCACAATTGCCAAACTCTGGATGGAGCCTAGATGCCCTTCAACAGATGAATGGATAAAAAAGATGTGGTCCAAATATACAATGGGATATTACTCAGCCATCAGAAAGGATGAATACCCACCATTTGCACTGACATGGATGGAACTGGAGGGGATTATGCTAAGTAAAATAAGTCAAGCAGAGAAAGACAGTTATCATATGGTTTCACTCATATGTGGAACATAAGGAATAGAGTGGAGGACCACAGGGGAAGGAAGGGAAAACTGAATGGGAAGAAATCAGAGAGGGAGACAAACCATGAGAGACTCTGGACTCCAGGAACCAAACTGAGGGTTTTAGAGGGGAGAGGGGTGGGGTGATGGGGTAACCAGGTGATGAGTATTAAGGAGGGCTTGTGTTGTTATGAGCCCTGGGTATTATATGCAACTATTGAATTATTGAACACTACATCAAAGACTAATGTTGTACTATATGTTGGCTAATTGAACATAATAAAAACAAATAAAATATATAATAATCTTTAAGATAAAAAAGAAAATATCAGTCACATTAGAAATAATAGCTATAAAATATTTCAAGCCTTTCAAAATATGAGAACTTACATAAGTGAAATTATAAAACTTTAGTAAAGGATATAAAGAAGGCATAAATGAGGGGTGACTCCTGCTGTATTCTTACATAGGATGAGTAACTATTGTTAAAATGCTATACTCCCCAAATTATTCCTCATTTCAGTGTATATCTAATCAGAATTTCAGTAAGAGTTTTATAGATCCTGAGAAGCTGAGTGTAAAATTTACCTGAAAGAAAAAATGCAGGTAGGTAGCCAAGGAAATTTTGAAAAAGAACAATGGTGAGAGAGAAGTGGTATAAGTTTGTAGATACAAAAACATATCATAGACATATATGACTTAAACAATGTGGTATTGTCATGAGAAGGGAAAAATATGTGAAAGTATTAGAATTGAGAACATAGAAATATATTTATTGATACAAATATAGATAAATTTCTTAAAAGATAGAATTCAAATAGGTGTCAAAAATTAATTATTTACTGGGGCGCCTGGGTGACTCAGTTGGTTAAGCATCTGCCTTTGGCTCAGGTCATGATCCCAGGGTCCTGGGATCGAGTCCCACATCAGGCTCCCTGCTCGGCAGGAAGCCTGCGTCTCCCTTTCCCTCTGCTGCTCCCCCTGCTTGTGCTCTCTCTCTCTGTCAAATAAATAAATAAAATCTTTTTTAAAAATTTAACTATTTACTAATTATTTGACTATACAGTTGGAACAATTTTTGAAGCCCTGATATGCAATAAATGCAGAAATAAATTTTTGATGTTTAAAAAGCTAAACCTTACAGATGAATGGGTAAAGATGTAATATATATTATATATATAACATATATATATATAGAATAGAATATTACTCAGCCATAAAAAGAATGAAATCATCCAATTTCCAATGACATGGATGGAGCTAGAGAGTATTATGATAAGTGAAATAAGTCAGAATAAGACAAATACTATATGATTTCACTCATATGTGGAATTTAAGAAATGAAACAGCTGAACATAGGGGGAAAAGAAGAGAGAGGCAAATCATAAAACAGACTCTTAACTATTGAGAACAAATTGAGGGTTGCTGGAGGGGAGGTGCATGGGGGGAAGGGTCAAATGCCTAACTGGAATTTAAATAAAAAGTTGAAACTACATAAAATGATTTTCTAAAAAAAGAAAAAATAAAATAGCTCTACTTTAGAACATTTTAATAATTATTGGTATATAGGTGGTTTTAGTAAACAATATTCAAAATTCAGAAGCCAAAAAAATAGAGATGAGAGGTTTGATTGCATGAATATTTAAAACTGATAAATGACAAAGGTATTATATAGTTAAAAAGTGACTGACATGGAGAATATATATATGATAAAAGGATCTATATCATATATATCAATAATCAGTAATATCATATATATTGATAAGAAAATAACAGTAGCCTAATGGTAAAATAACAAAATATGTGAACAGTTATATATCAAATAATAAGAAATACAAATGTCTAATAGATATGTTAAAAGATGTTCAATTCATGAATAACCAGGTAAAATTTAATCAATACAACACTAAACAATTATTTAACCTACATTGGAAAAAATTTAAAGATTGATAATTTTCACTTGTATTGAAAGTGTGAGACAACTGCTTGTCTTATATATGTATATTGTGAATGCAAATTATGACAGCTTTTTGGGAGCTCAGTTCAGTAAAATATTTCAAAATGTAAAAACCTTAAAGCCTAGAAAGTCTACTTCTGGTTATCTATCCTAGAAAAATTCCCACACTTACGCAGTAAAAGGCTTGTGCATTCTATGTAAGTGAAAAAAAAAGGAAATAAAAGACTGCTCAAAAGATAATAGTTAAGTAACTTATGGAATAGCTATATTTTGGAATAATATACCCTAAAACACATCATGAGAAAGATTTCTAAAACATATAACTAAATGAAAAGCATAGCTATGGAATAATAAAAATAAAAAGAATCTATAATTTTTAAAAGTTTGCTGTTATGTATTTACATATATGTAATCTAATAGAAGTAGTTTAGAAAGATACAACAGTTAGTGCTGGTTAATTTTAAAATAATTGCCATTACTTCTTATTTGCTTATAGTTTAATAGCTAATACTCATTCAAAGCTTACTATGAGGGGTGCCTGGGTGGCTCAGTTGGTTAGGCATCTGCCTTCAGCTCAGGTCATGATCCCAGGGTCCTGGGGTCAAGCCCCACATTGGGCTCCCTGTTCAGCAGGAAGCCTGCTTCTACCTCTCCCACTCCCCCTGCTTGTGTTCCTTCTCTCACTGTCTCTCTCTCTGTCAAATAAATAAATAAAATCTTAAAAAAAAAAAAAAACCTTACTATGAGCCAGCTCTTTTGCATTTGAGATCTTTTGTTGGAATGGCATTATTACAAAGAGAGCTTAAAATAGATTAAATAAATTATAAATCAATTGCAAAGAGAGGGAAATAGAAGTGACTGTAGCCTGAAATAAGAGACAGCTATCAGGATTAAGCCTTATATTTGGCTCAGAGGTATTTACTTAGCTAGTGTCTTTGTATTAAATCTGAAATTGCCTTTGAAGAATGGGTAAGATTAAATAAATGGAAAAGATTTCCAAGAACAAAAAAATGAGCAAAAACAGTGAAGCAGAAATAAGATAGTTGTTATTCACTGACTGAGTACAAGGCACATTTAGAATCAGTAAATAAGTATGTTTGATTAGAATGGAGAACACATGTGGGCAGCAAATGTCATCAGAAACCAAATATTACAGGGTCTCCAGAACAGGTTAAATTTTATTGTCAGGAGAAAGGCTAAAAGACTAAAGGCTAAGAAAACTAAAATGGATTAGTAGGGGAAAAATTAATGGGCTGAGTGCAGTATGCATGGTTACAGGGTAAGACTGGAATTAAGGCATCTGGTTAAGAATTTACTGTAGACTGGCCTAGAAAACATGCAATACGACTTGACCTACATTGAAGCAGATAGAATACTAAAGAAAGAAAAATGAAAAAACAGCAAAGAAACCTCATAACTACTTAACTGTGAGAAGCATAGAGAGAGAAAATTAAACATGACATTAGTCTTCAGCCTGGGTAACCAGATGAAAGTGATGAGTAAATCTGACTCATAAGAGAAGTTATTTTATACATACTGAGCTTAGACGTACTGGTTACTTTTGAGTGATTGGTGGGCCAGGTTGGGGTTTGGGGCCATATTAAGTGGAACACCTATTTTTATTCAAAGTATAGTTTCAATTTTTATAACAATAAAACATTTATGTATTAATTGCATTTTTTTCAAAACAGAATAATAATAATTAAAAGTAACCAGTATCTATGGACTCCATCCTAATACAGTAAGGAAAATAATATGCTTTTACCCCACCTCCAACTCTTTGTTCCAGGTTTTCATTGAGTATTATTAATAAATTTGTTTTAATTTTATATTTTTCTCTCAGTTGTTATACATCATATTATTTATAATAATATTTATAATGATGGCAGAATCCTATATTTAAATGGTTTCAAAAACTGTTAGTACTGCATAAATGTCACTTTCCAATTCCTGAATTTATTTTGATTCATCTCTCACTTACCTGGAATGCACCTTTGAAGATCTTTTTTAAGAAAAGGTTCATGAATGGAATATTTCCTGTGTATATACAAATGTATTTATCCTCTCATTGTATGTAAGAACTTTGATGCATTACAGTAATTTCACATGCATGCAAAATTTCCCCTTAAAATTTGCAGACCTTGTTCTATTGTCTCTCGGCATTTAATATTGCATAAAAGTATAAGAATTCTTGATTTGGGGACACCTAGGTGCCTCAGTCAGTTAAGAGTCTGCCTTCAGCTCAGGATCTGATCCCAGTGTCCTGGGATCAAGCCCCACGTTGGGCTCCCTGCTCAGTTGGGAGTCTGTTTCTCCCTCGTCCATTCACACTGGCCCTCCTCCCCCCCCTCAAATAAATAAATAAAAATTTTTAAAAATATTTTTTGTATCTGATTTACTTTTTTAATTAATTTTTTATTTTTTTATATTATGCTGTTAAACACCATACAGTACTTCATTAGTTTTTGATGTAGTGATCCATGATTCATTGTTTGCTTTATAACACCCAGTGCTCATTGCAATACCTGTGGTCCATAATACCCATCACTGGGCTAACCTATTCCCCCACCCACCTCCCCTCTAAAACACTCAGTTTCTTTCCCAGAGTCTCTTATGGTTCATCTCCCCCTCTGATTCCCCCCACCTTCATTTTTCCCTTTCTTCTCCTAATATCCTCCATGCTATTCCTTATGTTCCACATGTAAGTGAAGCCATATGATAATTGTCTTTCTCTGCTTGACTTATTTCACTTAGCATAATCCCCTCCAGTTCCATCCATGTCCATGCAAATGGTGGGTATTCATCCTTTCTGATGGCTGAGTGATATTCCATTGTATATATGGACCACATCTTCTTTATCCATTCGTCTGTTGAAGGACATCTCAGCTCCTTCCACAGTTTGGCTATTGTGGACATTGCTGCTATGAACACTGGGGTGCATGTGCCCATTCTTTCAACTACATCTGTATCTTTGAGGGAAATACCCAGTAGTGCAATTGCTAGGTCATAGGGTAGCTCTATTTTAAACGACTTGAGGACCCTCCATACTATTTTCCAGAGTGGCTGTACCAATTTGCATTCCCACCAACAGTGTAAGACAGTTCCCCTTTCTCCACATCCTCTCCAACTTTTATTGTTTCTTGCCTTGTTAATTTTTGCCATTCTAACTGGTGTAAGGTGGTATCTCAGTGTGGTTTTGATTTGAATTTCCCTGATGGCTAGTGATGTTGAATATTTTTTCATGTGTCTGTTGGCCATTTGTATGTCTTCTTTGGAGAAGTGTCTGTTCATATCTTCTGCTCATTTTTTGACTTGATTATTTGTTTTTTGGGTGTTGAGTTTGAGAAATCTTGAAAATCAGCACTTTGTCTGTGTCATTTGCAAATATCTTCTCCATTTCTGTGGGTTGCCTTTTAGTTTTGTTGACTGTTTCCTTTGCTGTGCAAAAGCTTTTTATGTTGATGAAGTCCCAAAAGTTCATTTTCGCTTTTGTTTCCCTTGCCTTTGGAGATGTGTCTTGAAAAAAGTTCCTGTGTTTTTGAAGAGGGTACTGCCTATGTTCCCCTCTGGGATTTTGATGGATTCCTCTCTCACATTGAGGTTTTTCACCCATTTTGAGTTTATCTTTATGTATGGTGTAAGAAATGGTTGAGTTTCATTCTTTTGAATGTGGCTGTTCAAGTTTCCCACCACCATTTATTGAAGAGACTGTCTTTTTTTCCATTGGATATTCTTTCTTGCTTTGTCAAAGTTTATTAGTTGACCATAGAGTAGAGGGTCCATATCTGGGCTCTCTATTGCATTCCATTGATCTATGTGTCTGTTTTTGTGCCAGTACCATGCTGTCTTGGTGATCACGGCTTTGTAATATAGTTTGAAATCAGGCAACGTGATGATCCCAGCTTTGTTTTTCTTTTTCAACATTTCCTTGGTCATTCAGGGTCTTTTCTGGTTCTATACAAATTTTAGGATTGTTTGTTTCAGCTCTTTGAAAAATGTCATTAGTATTTTGATTGAGATAGCATTGGATTTATTCCTGGGATGCAAGAGTGGTTCAGCATTCACAAATCAATGTGATAGAGCACATTAATAAGAGAAGAGACATGAAACATATGATCCTCTCAATTGATGCAGAAAAAGCATTTGACAAAATTCAGCATGCTTTCCTGATTAAAACTCTTCAGAATGTAGGGATAGAGGGAACATAGCTCAATTTCATAAAAACCATCTTTGAAAAGCCAACAGTGAATATCATTCTCAATGGGGAAAAGCTGAGAGATTTTCCCACATGACAAGGATGCCCACTCTTGCCACTATTGTTCAACATAGTACTAGAAGTCCTAGCAACAGCAATCAGACAACAAAAAGAATTAAAATGTATTCAAATTGGCAAGGAAGAAGTCAAACTCTCTCTCTTCACAGATGACATGGTACTTTATGGGGAAAACCCAAAAGACTCCACCCCCAAATTACTAGAACTCATACAGCAATTCAGTAATGTGTCAGGATACAAAATCAATGCACAGAAATCAGTTGCTTTCTTATACACTAACAATGCAACTGTAGGAAGAGAAATTAGAGAAACGATTCCATTTACAATAGCACCAATAACCATCAGATACCTCGAAATAAACCTAACCAAAGAGGTAAAGGATCTATATTCTAGGAACTACAGAACACTCATGAAGGAAATTGAAGAAGACACAAAAAGATGGAAAAACTTTCCATGCTCATGGATCGGAAGAATAAACATTGTTAAAATGTCTATGCTACCCAGAGCAATCTATACCTTCAATGCCATCCTGATCAAAATTCCAATGACATTTTTCAAAGTGCTGGAACAAACAATCCTAAAATTTGTATGTAATCAGAAAAGACCCCGAATCATCAAGGAAATGTTGAAAAAGAAAAACAAAGCTGAGGGCATCATGTTGCCCGATTTTAAGCTATATTACAAAGCCGTGATCACCAAAACAGCATGGTACTGGCACAAAAACAGACATATAGACCAATGGAACAGACTAGAGAGCCCAAATATGGACCCTCAACTCTATGGTCAAATAATCTTTGACAAAGCAGGAAAAAATGTGCAATGGGAAATAGACAGTCTCTTCAATAAATGGTGCTGGGAAAATTGGACAGCCACATGCAGAAGAATGAAACTTGACCATTCCCTAACACCCTACACAAAAATAAACTCAAAATGGTTGAAAGACCTCAATGTGAGACAGGAATCCATCAAAATCCTAGAGGAGAACATAGGCAGTAACCACTTCAACAACACAGCAACTTCTTTCAAGATATATCTCCAAGGACTAGTGAAACAAAAGCAAAGATGAACTTTTGGGACTTCATCAAGCTAAAAATCTTCTGCACAGCAAAGGAATTAGTCAACAAAACAAAGAGACATCCCACAGAATGGGGGAAGATATTTGCAAATGACACTACAGATAACGGGCTGGTATCCAAGATCTATAAAGAACTTCTCAAACTCAACACTCAAAAAACAAATAAACAAGTCAAAAAATGGGCAGAGGACATGAACAGACACTTATCTGAAGAAGACATACAAATGGCTAACAGACACATAAAAAATGTTCATCATCATTATCCATCAGGGAAATTCAAATAAAAACCACTTTGAGATACCACCTTACACCAGTTAGAATGACAAAAATTGAGAAGGCAAGAAACAACAAATGTTGGAGAGGTTGTAGAGAAAGGGGTACCCTCTTACACTGTTGGTGGGAATGCAAATTGGTACAGCCACTCTGGAAAATAGTGTGGAGGTGCCTCAGAAAATTAAAAATAGAGCTACCCTATGACCCAGCAATTGCCATTCTGGTTATTTACCCCAAAGACACAGATGTAGTGAAAAGAAGGGCCATATGCACCCCAATGTTCATAGCAGCAATATCCGCAATAGCCAAACTGTGGAAAGAGCTGAGATGCCCTTCAATGGATGAATGGATAAAGAAGATGTGGTCCATATATACAATGGAATGTTACTCAGCCATCAGAAAGGATGAATACCCAACTTTTATATGAACATGAATGGGACTGGAGGAGATTATGCTAAGTGAAGTAAGTTAAGCAGAGAGTGTCAATTACCATATGGTTTCACTTATTTGTGGAATATAAGGAATAGCATGGAGAACATTTGGAGAAGCAAGGGAAAAATGAAGGGGGGGAATCGGAGGGAGAGACGAACCATGAGAGACTATGGACTCTGAGATACAAACTGAGGGTTTTAGAGGGGAGGGGTGTGGGGGGATGGCTTAGCCCAGTGATGGGTATTAAGGAGGGCATGTACTGCATGGAGCACTGGGTGTTATACACAAACAATTTATCGTGGACCATTACATCAAAAACTAATAATGTATTGTATGGTGACTAACATAACTTAATAAAATAAAATTAAGGAAGAAGAAAAAAAAAAGAAAAATCACTGAAGATTCCAGAGAGAAGAAAGGTCAAGGAAAGAGATCTGTTTCAAGAAGTAATCAGACTTTATAGCAGAGAGACTGGAATCTAGAAGACAATAGAGCAATACTTTGAGGGGCACCTTCGTGTCTCAGATGGTTAAGTGTCTGCCTTCGGCTCAGGTCATGATCCCAGGGTCCTGGGATCAAGCCCCACATCAGGCTCCTGGCTCAGCTTCTCCCTCTCGCTCTCCCTCTGCCTCTCTCTGTTCTCTCTCTCTCTCTGTATCTCTGTGTCTCAAATGAATAAATAAAAAATTTTAAAAAGGAATAAATTATTTTGAGGAAATAATTTTTTTCTAGAATGCTCTACCCAGTGAGACTATTAATAAAATACAACGGTAGTAAAAATACATCTTCAGACAAGAAAAATTTCAAAAAATTGACTAACATGTGCTCTTTCAGCTGCAGAATATCTTCTTCCAAAACATAGGGAATCAACTAAGAAAGAGTAAAAGAGGAAGGCATGGGAACAGAGGAAAATTGAATCAAACACAGGAGAAATAGAAAGTATATTCCTAGGATAATGTCTTAGATAAAGGCAGCTGTGTATTTGGTGTAAGAAAAAACAAATCCAGATGGAAGTAAGAGCAAGAGTTGTCCCAAAAGGAATCTCTCACATTCTAAAAGAAGAATGAAAAAGAAAGAAGAAAGATGGATAGAAAGAAAGAAGAAAAGGAAGAAAGAAGAAAAGAAAGAAAGAAAAGAAAGAAAGAAAGAAAGAAAGAAAGAAAGAAAGAAAGAAAGAAAGAAAGAAAGAAAGAAAGAAAAAAAAAGAAAGAAAGAGAGAGGGAGGGAGGGAGGGAGGGAGGAAGGAAGGAAGGAAGGAAAAAAGAAAGAAAGAGAAAGAGAGAGAGAAAGAAAGAAATCAATACATTATCTAATTGCATCAAAAGTATTTTTATATCTCTGGCATACACTTTAATGATTATTATTGAAATTTACATAGGAAAATAAGTAAACAAAAATATGAAGATGGCAACCTTGGGGTCTGAGAACAACCTCTTAGCCACAGGCTAGAATTTGAGTGAGCTTCATCAGTCTCTAGAAACAACCAGGCCTACCTTTGATCTCTGGTTCTTTGGCAATTTTTCCTCCATTTTGAACTCCTATTACCTGAGGTCTTCATACAAAAATGATACCAAATACTGCATAATAATGAATAAACAAACAAAAAAGTAGAATCCCTTCAACAGGTGAATGGATAAAGAAGATGTGGTTCATATATACAATGGAATATTACTCAGCTATCCAAAAGGATGAATACCCACCATTTATATCGACATGGATGGAACTGGAGGAGATTATGCTAAGTGAAATAAGTCAAGCAGAGAAAGACAATTATCATATGGTTTCACTCATTTGTGGAACATAAGGAATAACACTGAGGACAATAAGGGAAGGAAGGGAAAACTGAAGGGGGGGAATCAGAGAGGGAGACAAACCATGAGAGACTCTGGGCCCTGGGAAACAAACTGAGGGTTACAGAAGGGAGGGGCTGGGGGGAGGGGGTAACAGGGTGATGGGTATTAAGGAGGGCATGTGTTGTGTTGAGCACTAGGTGTTATATTTAATGAATTATTGAACACTACATCAAAAACTAATGATGTACTATACACTGGCTAACTGAACATAATAAAAAAAAAACAGTGTATAGTCATCTATAGATTTCATTTTTGTGATTTTTTTCTGATTATGGCATCATTGTAATATTGGCCTCATAACATGAAGTGGAATGTCTCCCTCTTTCTAATTTTGGAAAAATTTGTGAAGAATTGGTGTGATGATTGATTTTATGTGTCAACTCTATTGGGCCATGTGGTGCTAAGATATTTAGTCAAACATTCTTTATATGTTTATGAGGGTGTTTTTAATGAGATTAAAATTTTAATGAGTAGACAGAGTAAAACAGATTATCCTCCCTAATACGGTTGGGCCTCATCCAATTACCTGAAAGAACAAAATAGCTGAGTGTGAGGGAACTCCTCCTGATTGACTGCCTTCAGACTGGACATAGTCATTAGCTCTCCTGAGTCTCCAGCTCCCCAACTGCAGATCTTGGGATTCATCAGACTCCATAAAAATACGAGTCAATATCTTAAAATAAATTTATCCTATTAATTTTGTTTTCCTAAAGAATCCTAAAAGCTAAAATTTATATGAATTCTACTTTATGTGTTTGGTAAAATTCACCTTCAAAGCCATCTGGGCCTGGACTTCTCTTTGTCCTTTAGTTGATTATGAACTCAGTCACTGCTTGTTATAAATCTATCTAATTTTCTGTCACTCTTAGGTCAATTGAGTAGTTTTTCTTATCTTTCTTTGTATTTGACTACTCCATTTAATTTATTGCATTTGTTGGCATGCAGTTTTTCATAGTATTCCCTTATAATTATTTTTATTTCTTAAGGCCAATAGTGATTTTCATTCATTCATTTTTTATTTTTGTAATTTGAATCTTCTCTCTCTCTCTCTCTCTCTTTTTTTTTTTTGTTCAGTGTCTGTCAGTTTTGTTGATCTTGTCAAAGAACCAGCTTTAGGTTTAATATATTTTTCTATTGTTTCTCTACTCTCTTTTTTATTTATTTTCACTTTCACAGTGATTATTTTCTCCTTCTGTTTGCTTTGGGTTAGTTTGCTCTTCTTTTTCCAGTTTCTAAAATTGGGAGGTTAGATCATTGATTTAGATTTTTCTGCTTTAAAAAATGCATGTGTTTATAGCTATAACTTTCTCTGTAAGTACTACTTTACCTGTATTTGTTAATTTTTGGTATATTGTGTTTTTGCTTGAATTCATCTAAAAACATTCTCTAATTTCCCCTGCGATTTATTCTTTCACCCACTGGTTATCCAAGAGTGTGATGTTTAATTTCTCCATAGAGCCTGAACTATTATTGCATTTTTATTCATATATTTTATGATTTTATATTTTATGCATGAGGCATTCATCAGTGATTTTTTTTAGGGGGAATAATGTATGAGGAAGCCTTATTTTTTTTTCCAAATTGCTAGTGATTTATACCAATATCACTTGTTAAAAGGTACATTTTCTTGACTTTTTTGATGTTACACTTTTAAAATGCACTAGATACTTTAGTGAATTTGGGTCCACTTATGTATTCTATTTTATTGTTTTTTTTTTTTTTTTTTTTTTTCCTGTCTGCCTATCTCCTCTCCATTTTCAAAGCCTTTCAATTCCTTTATCTTTCTAATCTATTTATATATCTAGCTGAGGTAATCTCCATATATGTTTTTCCCCAAATTTTATTGCTACCTTAGCACAGTTATTGTCGCAGATGAACATTTATTTTTTAATTTAAATTCAATTAATTAACATATAGTGTATTATTAGTTTCAGAGGTAGAGTTCAGTGATTCATCAGTTGCATAAAACACCCAGTGCTCATTACATGACATGCCCTCCTTAATGCCCACCACCCATTTAGCCCATCCCCCCCACCCACCTCCCCTACAGCAACCCTTAGTTTGTTCTCTTAACTATAGAGACCCTTATGAAGATTTAAATGATTATGTCATGTTACCAAGGAAACCCTGTTGGCATTTTGATTCAGGTCATATTGAATTTATAGCTACATTTTTTAATGTTGACAACTACACACTGTTGTCTTCCTATAACACAATGTATTTAATTCCTTTATTCATATTCTTTTATGCCATAGACTAGTTTGAAAACAGGCTTTATAGTCATGTAGCAAATTTTTTGTTAAGCAGCTTTTAAGACAGTGTATTTATTTTTGCTTGCTCTTACAAATAGATATTTTCTTACATTAAATTTTTTGAATTTTTTCTATTTTTTAGGTCTTAATTAAATTCCAGTTAATTAACATATAGTGTCATATTAGTTTCAGGTGTACAATTTAGTGATTCAACACTTATATACAACACCTGGTGCTCATCACAAGTGCACTCCTTAATCCCCATCACCTATTTACCCCCCCCACCTCCCCTCTGGTAACTATCAGTTTATTCTCTATAGGTAAGAGTCTGTTTCTTGGTTTGCTTCTCTCTTTTTTTCCCCTTTGCTCATTTGTATTGTTTCTTAAATTCCACATATGATTGAAATTATATGGTATTTGTCTTTTTCTGACTGACTTATTTCCCTTAGCATAATACTCTCTACCTCCATCTATGGCCTTGCAAATGGGAATATTTCATTATTTTTTATGGCCGAGTAATATTCCAGTGTGTGTGTGTACCATCTCATCTTTATCCATTCATCAGTTGATGGACATTGGGCTTTTTCCATAATTTGGCTATTGTTGATAATGCTGCTATAAACTGTGTGTGCGTGTATCTCTTCAGATCAGTATTTTTGTATCCTTTGGATGAATGCCCATTAGTGCAATGGCTGATTAATAGTATAGTTCTATTTTTAACTTTTTGTAGAACCTCCATACTGTTGAAAAACACCAGTTTGCATTCCCACCAATACTTCAAGATGGTTCCCCTTTCTCCACACCCTCACTTGTGAGAGAGAACACAAGCAGGGAGCAGGAACCTGTTGATTCCCGAGTTGTTGATTTTAGCCATTCTGACAAGGGTGAGGTGACATCTCATTGTAGTTTTGATTTGTATATCCCAGATGATGAGTGATGCTGAGCATCTTTTCATGTGTATATTGGCCATCTGTATGTCCTCCTTGGAAAAAATGCCTATTCATGTCTTCAGTGCATTTTTTAATTGGATTATTCATTTCTGGGGTGTGGAATTTTATAAGTTATATATATAACTAATCCTTTATCAAATATGTCATTTGTCAGTATCTTCTCCCATTGCATAAAGTGTCTTTGAGTTTTATTGATTATTTCCTTTGCTATGCAGAAGCTTTTTATTTTGATGAAGTCTGAATAGTTTATTTTGCTTTTGTTTCCCTCATCTTCAGGAGAAATATCCACAAAGAAGTAGCAATGGACAATGTCAAAGAGGTTACTGCCTTTGTTGTCCTATAGGACTTTTATGGTTTCATAACTCACATTTAGGTCTTTAATCCATTTTGAATTTATTTTTATGTATGGTGTAAGAAAGTTGTCCAGTTTCATTCTTTTGCATGTTGCTGTCCAGATTTCCCAACACCATTTGTTGAAGAGATTTCTTTTTTCCATTGGATATTATTTTCAGTTTTGTTTCTGTAAGTCGATTTCTGTGATTTCTATTCTGTTCTATTGACCTATGTGTCTATATTTGTGCCACTACCATACTATTTTGCTCACTCCAGCTTTGTAATATAATATGAAGTCCAGAATTGTGATGCCTCCAGCTTTGCTTTTGTTTTTCAAGGTTGTTTTGGCAATTCAGGGTCTTTTGTGGCTCCATGAAAATTTTAGGATTGTTCCAGCTCTGTGAAAAATGCTGTTGTTGGGGTGCTTGGGTGGTTCAGTCCGTTAAGCGTCTGCCTTGGGCTCAGGTCATGATCCCAGAATCCTGGGATTGAGTCCCACATGGGGCTCTCTGCTCAGCAGGGAGTCTGCTTCTCCCTCTGCCTCTCACCCTGCTCTCTCTCTCTGACAAATAAATAAATAAAATCTTAAAAAAAGAGTTAATATCTATCCTTCTCAAGCTATTCCAGAAAATAGAAAAAGAAGAAAAACTTCCAAATTCATTCTATGAGGCCAGCATTAACCTTATACCAAAGCCGGATAAAAAAATGACTAAAAAAGAGATCTAAAGGTTAATATTTTTGATGAACATGGGTGCAAATATTCTCAATCAAATACGCAAACCAAATCCAACAATTCTTTAAAGGAATCATTCACCATGTTCAAGTTGGATTTATTCCAGGGTTGCAAGTATGGTTCAATATTCCCAAATCAATCAATATCATACACCACATCAGTAAGAGAAAGGGTAAGAACTATATGATTATTTCAATAGATGCAGAAAAAGCATTTGACAAAGTACAACATTCATTCATGGTAAAACTCAACAAAGTAGGTTTAGAGGGAACAAACATCAACATAATAAAGGCCATCTATGAAAAGACCACAGCTAATACCATCCTTAATGGGGAACAAGTGAGAGTTTTCCCTCTATGGTCAGGAATATGACAGGGATGTCCACTTTCACCACTGTTATTTAAGATAGCACTGGAAGTCCAACTACAGTAATCAGACAACAAAAAGAAATAAAAGGCATCCAAATCAGCAAGAAAGAAATAAAACTTCACTCTTTCCAGATGACATGATACTCTATATAGAAAACCTGAAAGACTCCACCAAAAAAAAAAAAAAAAAAAGTGGTACAACTGCACTACAGTGGTGAACTACAATTTCAGGAAAATTGCAGATTACAAAATCAAGGTACAGAAATCTGTTTCATTTCTATATACCAGTAATAAAGAAGCAGAATGATTAAGTAGGGAATCAATCCCATTTATAATTGCACCAAAAACAGTAAGACACCTAGGAATAAATCTAACCAAAGAGGTCAAACACCTGTACCCTGAAAACTATGAAATACTAATGAAAGAAATGGAAGATGACACAAAGAAATGGAGACATTGCATGCTCATGGATTAGAAGAACAAATATTGTTAAAATGTCTATACTATCCAAAGCAATCTACACATTTAATGCAATCCCTATCAAAATGACAACAGCATTTTTAAAAAGATTTTTTATTTACTTATTTGAGAGAGAGAGTGAGAGAGAGCAAGAGAGAGAGGACAGCGGGGAGCAGCAGGCTTCCCACTGAGCAAGGAACCCAATGCAGGACTCGATCCCAGGACCCTGGGATCATGACCTGAGCCCAAGGCAAATGCTTAACCACTGAGCCACACAGGGGCCCCAGTATTAACTCTTTTTTAAATGTTTAGTAGAATTCGCCTGTGAAGCCATAGCCCTGGACTTATTTCTTGGGAGTTTTTTGATTACTGATTCAATGTCCTCATGTCTTATAAGTCTTTTCAAGTTGTCTATTCCCTTCTGTTTCAGTTTTGGTAGTTTATGTGTTTGTAGGAATTTATACATTTCTACTAGGTTGTCCAATTAGTTGACATATAGTTTTTCATAATATCTTCATATGATTGTATTTCAGTGGTTGTTATTTATTCTTATTTATTCTTCTCACCTTTTGTAATTTTATTCATTTGAGTCCTTTCTCTTTTCTTTCTGATTAGTAGGCTAGAGGTTTATGAATTTTCTTAATTTTTTCAAAGAACCATATCCTGGTTTCATTGATCTGTTCTATTGTGTGTGTGTTTTTTATTTTATACATCATTTACTTCGCTTTGATCTTATATCCTTTCTTCTGCTGGTTTTAGGATTCAGTAGTTCCTTTTCTAGCTTCTGTAGGTGTAAGATTAGATTTTTTACTTGGGATTTCTGTTACTTCTTAATATAGGCTTATATTCCTATAGACATCTGCTCTTAGATGACTTTTTAAAAATATTTTATTTATTTATTTGACAGAGAGAGACACAGCGAGAGAGGGAACACAAGCAGGGGGGAGTGGGAGAGGGAGAAGCAGGCTTCCTGCCTAGCAGGAGCCTGATGCAGGGCTCGATCCCAGGACCCTGGGATCATGACCTGAGCTGAAGGCAGACGCTTAATGACTGAGCCACCCAGGCGCCCCTGCTTTTAGACTACTTTTGCTGCATCTGAAAGTTTTGGACCATTGTGTTTTCATTATCATTTGTTTGCATGTAATTTTTTATTTCTTCTTTGATTTCTTGTTGATCCATTCATTGTTTAGTAGCATGTTGTTTAGCTTCTGTGTGTTTGTGGTCTTCCCCAAATTTTTCTTCTGCTTGATTTCTAGTTTCCTGGTATTGTGGTCAGATAAGATTTGTGGTATGACTTTAATCTTCTTATGTTTGTTGACTCCTGTTTAGTGACCCAATCTGTCATCTATTCTAGAGAATGTCCCATGTACACTTGAAAGAATGTGTATTCTGCTGTTTTAGAGTAGAATATTTTGAATATATCTGTTAAGTCCATCTGGTCCAGTGTGCCATTCAAAGCCACTGTGGTCTTGTTTATTTTCAGTTTAGATGATCTGTCCATTGATGTAAGTGGGATGTTAAAGTCCCCTATTATTATTGTGTTATTATCAATTAGTTCCTTTATGTTTGTTATTGTTTTATATATTTTGGCCCTCATATGTTGAGTGCATTAATATTTACAACAGTTAGATATTCTTTGGATTGTCCTTTTTATGATTATATAATACCCTACTTTGTCTATTTTTACAGTCTTGGCTTTAAAGTCTATTTTGTGTGATATAATTGCTATATTAGATTGCTTTTGACATCCATTTGCAAGATAAATGTTTCTCCACTTCCTCACTTTCAACCTGCAGGTTTCTTTAGATCTAAAATGAGTCTCTTGTAGGCAGCATATCAGTGGCTCTTGTCATTTTTCCATTCTGACACCCTATGTCTTTGGATTGGAGCATCTAGTCCATTTACATTCAAAGTAATTATGGATTGCTATGTATTTAGTGCCATTTTATTACTTGTTTAGGCATTGTTTCTGGAGATTTTCTCTGATTCTTTCTTGTCTTTGTCACTTTGGGTCTCTCCTTTGCACTCAAAGAGTCCCTGCTAATATTTCCTTCAGGGCTGGTCTAGTGGTCACAGACACCTTTAGTTTTAGTTTGTCTGTGTAACTCTTTATCTCCCCTTCTATTCTGAATGATAGCTTTGCTGGATAGAGTATTATTGTTTGCAGATTTTTCCCATTCAGCCCTTTAAATATACCATGCCACTCTCTTCTGGCTTGCAAAGTTTCTGTTGAGAAATCTCCAGCTCACCTTATGGGTTTTCCCTTATAAGAGAAAGACTTGTTTTGTTTTTTTTTTCTTGCTGCATTTAAGATTTTTTCTTTATCACTATATTTTGCATATGTAATTACAATATATCTTGGTGTTGGCTTGCTTTTGTTGATTTTGATGACAGTTTTTTGTGCCTCTTGGATCTGGACGTCTGTTTCCTTCCCCAGATTAGGGAGATTTTCAACTATAATTTCCTCAAGTAAATTTTATGCCCCCCTTTCTCTCACTTATACTTCAGGGATTCAGATAACATGAATGTTATTCCATTTCATAGTGTCACTAAGTTACCTAAGTCCGTTCTCATGTCCCATATTTCTTCTTTCTCTCTTTTGTTCAAACTCATTATTTTCCTTTATTTTTTTTTCTATGTCACTAATTCATTCCTCTGCCTCTTCAAGCCTGCTGTTCATTGCATCAAGCCTGTTTCCAATCTGGTTCATTGCATTTTTCACCTCTGATTAATTTTTTTAACCCTTACCTTTGTACTAAGGGTTTCTCTGATGTCTCCTTTTCTAAATCCCAGTGAGTATCCTTATTACTATTCCTTTAAATTAGGCTTGTTGTAACTGTTTTACTTATATCTTCAGCAGTGGCCTTATCTTACATTTTCATTTGGAATAAATTCCTCCATCTTTGCATTTTGTCTAAGTCTCTGCCTTCTTCTCTGTGTCAGAAAACTCATATCTCCTGCTCCTGAAAGTAATGGCCTTATAAAGAAGAGGTCATGTAGTGTCCAGGGACTGGCACTTCAGGGAATAACTCTGCTCTGTGCTGTTTGCACTATGTTGTTGTATTTTCGTTCCTCTATCTCTCATGACAGTCGTGTTCAGAAACTCTTCTTGTCAAGAAGAGGTAATTTATCCCAAATGGAAGAACAAGATAAGGTCATGGCCAGAGATCTAAGTGAAACAGATATAAGTAAAATGGCTGATGGAGTATTTAAAGCAACCGTTGTAAATATACTCACTGAGCTTGAGAAAAGAATACATTAGTGAGACCCTTACCACAGAGATTAAAGAATTTAAAAATTTAAGGAAAAAACACTAAAAACATTAGTGTTCCCTTGTAAGGTAAGGACTTTTCTTTTGTCTGCATTTAAGATTTTTTCCTTATCACTATATTTTGCAAATTTAATTACAACGTATCTTGGTGTTCGCCTGTTTTTGTTAATTTTGATGGGAGCTGTCTGTGCCTCTTGGATCTGGATGTCTGTTTCCTTCTTCAGATTAGGGAAATTCTTCTTCTGAGACTACTATAATATGAATGTTATTATGTTTCACGGAGTCACTGAGTTCCTTACATCTATTCTGGTGTTGCATAATTCTTTTGTTCACCTTCATTATTTTCTATTATTTTGTCCTCTATGTCACTAATTCATTCCTCTGCTTCTTCCAGCTTACTGTTCATTGCATCAAGGCTGTTTCCAGTCTCATTTATTGCATTCTTCATCTCTGATTGATTTTTTTAAATTCTTTTATCTCTGTGGTAAGGGTCTCACTAATGTATTCTTTTCTCAAGCTCAGTGAGTATATTTACAACGGTTGCTTTAAATACTCCATCAGCCATTTTACTTATATCTGTTTCACTTAGATCTCTGGCCATGACCTTATCTTGTTCTTCCATTTGGGATAAATTACCTCTTCTTGACAAGAAGAGTTTCTGAACACGACTGTCATGAGAGATAGAGGAACGAAAATACAACAACATAGTGCAAACAGCACAGAGCAGAGTTATTCCCTGAAGTGCCAGTCCCTGGACACTACATGACCTCTTCTTTATAAGGCCATTACTTTCAGGAGCAGGAGATATGAGTTTTCTGACACAGAGAAGAAGGCAGAGACTTAGACAAAATGCAAAGATGGAGGAATTTATTCCAAATGAAAATGTAAGATAAGGCCACTGCTGAAGATATAAGTAAAACAGTTACAACAAGCCTAATTTAAAGGAATAGTAATAAGGATACTCACTGGGATTTAGAAAAGGAGACATCAGAGAAACCCTTAGTACAAAGGTAAGGGTTAAAAAAATTAATCAGAGGTGAAAAATGCAATGAACCAGATTGGAAACAGGCTTGATGCAATGAACAGCAGGCTTGAAGAGGCAGAGGAATGAATTAGTGACATAGAAAAAAAAATAAAGGAAAATAATGAGTTTGAACAAAAGAGAGAAAGAAGAAATATGGGACATGAGAACGGACTTAGGTAACTTAGTGACACTATGAAATGGAATAACATTCATGTTATCTGAATCCCTGAAGTATAAGTGAGAGAAAGGGGGGCATAAAATTTACTTGAGGAAATTATAGTTGAAAATCTCCCTAATCTGGGGAAGGAAACAGACGTCCAGATCCAAGAGGCACAAAAAACTGTCATCAAAATCAACAAAAGCAAGCCAACACCAAGATATATTGTAATTACATATGCAAAATATAGTGATAAAGAAAAAATCTTAAATGCAGCAAGAAAAAAAAAACAAAACAAGTCTTTCTCTTATAAGGGAAAACCCATAAGGTGAGCTGGAGATTTCTCAACAGAAACTTTGCAAGCCAGAAGAGAGTGGCATGGTATATTTAAAGGGCTGAATGGGAAAAATCTGCAAACAATAATACTCTATCCAGCAAAGCTATCATTCAGAATAGAAGGGGAGATAAAGAGTTACACAGACAAACTAAAACTAAAGGTGTCTGTGACCACTAGACCAGCCCTGAAGGAAATATTAGCAGGGACTCTTTGAGTGCAAAGGAGAGACCCAAAGTGACAAAGACAAGAAAGAATCAGAGAAAATCTCCAGAAACAATGCCTAAACAAGTAATAAAATGGCACTAAATACATAGCAATCCATAATTACTTTGAATGTAAATGGACTAGATGCTCCAATCCAAAGACATAGGGTGTCAGAATGGAAAAATGACAAGAGCCACTGATATGCTGCCTACAAGAGACTCATTTTAGATCTAAAGAAACCTGCAGGTTGAAAGTGAGGAGGTGGAGAAACATTTATCTTGCAAATGGATGTCAAAAGAAAGCCAAAGCAGCAATACTTATATTGCATAAACTAGATTTTAAAGCCAAGACTAAATATAGACAAAGACAAAAATAGACAAAAAATAGACAAAGTGGGGTATTATGTAATCATAAAATGGACAATCCAACAAGAATATATAACTGTTGTAAATTTTTATGCACCCAACATGGGAGGACCAAAATATACAAAACAATAACAAAGATAAAGTAATTGATAATTATACATTAATATTGGGGACTTTAACATCCCACTGACATCAATGGACAGATCAGCTAAACAGGAAAAAACAAACAAACAAGAGAACAATGTCTTTGAGTGACTCCCTGGATAGATGGACTTATGAGATGTATTCAGAACATCCCACTCTAAAATAGCAGAATACACATTCTTTACAAGTGCACATGTAACATTCTCCAAAATAGATCAAACATTAGGTAGAATAGGACTCAACAAATACAAGAAAATTAAAGTCGTACCATGCACTGTTTCTGACCACAATGCTATGAAACTGGAAGTCAACCACAAGAAAAATATGAAAAGAACACAAACACATAGACGTTATATAACCTGCTACTAAACAATGAATGGGCCATTCAGGAAATAAAATATGAAATTATAAAAAAAACATGGAAATGAATGAAAATGAAAACAAAACTGTCCAAATCCTCAGGGATGCACCAAAAGCAGTCCTAAGAGGGAAGTATATGCCAATACAGACCTACCTCAGGAAGCATGAAACATCTCAAATAAGCAACCTAACCTAAAGGAGCTAGAAAAAGAACAAATGAAACCCAAAGCCAGCAGAAGAAGGGAAATAATAAAGATTAGATCATAAATTAATGGGGGCACCTGGGTGGCTCAGTCAGTTAAGCATCTGTCTTCAGCTCAGGTTGTGGTCTCAAGATCCTGGGATCGAGCCCTGTGTCAGGCTCCCTGCTCAGCAGGGAGTCTACTTCTCCCTATCCCTCTGCCCCTCCTTGCACTCATGCTCTTTCCATCTGTCCCTCTCAAATAAATAAGTACAATCTTTTTTTTTTTTAAGAAACTAATGATATAGAAACTAAAACAAACAGAACAGAACAGATCAATGAAACCAGGAGCTGTTACTTTGAAATAATTAAGAAAACTGATAAACTTTTTTAGACCTACCAAAAACAGAGAGAGAGAGAGAGAGAGGGAGAGAAAAGAAAGGACCCAAATAAATAAAATCAAAAAGGAGAGAGGATAAATAAAACCAACACCACTGACATATAATCACAAAAGAATATTATGAAAAAGTATATGGAAATAAATTGGACAACCTAGAAGAAATGGATAAATTCCTATGATATATAAACTCTCAAGCCAAAACAGGAAGACATAGGAAAATTAAATGGACTCATAAAAAGCCAAGAAATTGAATCAGTAATCCCAAAACTCCTAATAAACAAAAGTTCAGGGCCAGATGGCTTCACAGATGAATTCCAACAAACATTAAAAGAAAAGTTAATACCTATTCTTCTCAAACTATTCCAGAAAAATATAAAGGGCAGAAAACTAATCCATTCAAACCTGATATCAAAACTGGGTAAAGAAACCACTAAAAAAGAGGACTACAAGCCAATATCCCTGATGAACATGGATGCAAGATTTATTAATAAAATGTTAGCAAACCAAATGCAACAATACATTAATTTTTTTCACAATGGTCAAGTGAGATTTATTCCTGGGCTCCAAGTGTGGTTCAATATTCACAAATCAATTAGTGTAATACACCACATCAGTAAGAGAAAGGGTAAGAACTATATGAGCAGACCCCACTAAACACAGAGCCCTACCTGGTGGCTCCATCCCATGACCCTGAGATCATGATTTGAGCTGAAATCAAGTGTTGGATGCTTAACTGACTGAGCCACCCAGGCACCCCAAATTGTTCACATTTTTTGAAGTGGGTGCTTAATCAAGATCTTACATCTGTTCAGATATAATATGGGTAAATCCTTGACTTCTGTTCCACTTTATCTGAGTCTGTTTTCCTCAGAATTTTCATTCAAGGACTGGGTATTGCTAATTTCATTGTTTTCTGTGGCTGGAGAGCTTAAGTAGACTGGAACAGTTTTGCTGGTGTTGTGAATAATCTTGATTCAAGAACCTGGACTTGGCTTTCTTTATGTAATTTTGATACATACCCTGTACTCAGTTCACTCCACCTTAGCTAAATTATATCCTATTCTTATATAAGGAGGGTACCACTTCACTCCAGACCATGTCCCTAATTTAAGGTAGAATATTGGTAACTTTGTCTCCAACAGATGCAGTCAATCACCTTGTTTACTTCCTCCATCTCACCCTCATCTTCCTAACAACAATGCTTATTATCTTCCCAAAAAGTGGATGGAAAAGATAGATAAAGCTCATGGGCTTTGTCCTAGACTTTATTAAATCAAAAGTTTTGAAGGGGCTTTAATTGTCATTCTCCTTATTCTCCTTATGAATCCCCCTCCCTAGCTTGTTCACTCCCTTGAATAATCTTTTTTTATTAAAGAATATGAAACTTTAATAAGTCACCCAAACATTGATTTTTACACGAATAGGGAAATTAATCTAAAAGTATAAGAAAATGGAAAAATCAATATTCAGTGATCATGCCCAAAAGCTATATTTTATTTTATTTTTTAATTTATTTTATTATGTTATGTTAGTTACCATATAATACATCATTAGTTTTTGATGTAGTGATTCCTTGAATAATCCTGTTCTATTTATTTTCTTTTTACTCTTGTGATCTTCTAAATCCTCAAATATTGCTGGAATTAATTATCTCTGTGTTTATGATCATTCTGTTTTCCATCTCTACCTTTCCTTCCAGTTAGGTGAAATGAAAATGGCAGGACTCGGGGCGCCTGGGTGGCTCAGTTAGTTAAGCGACTGCCTTCAGCTCAGGTCATGATCCCAGGGTCCTGGGATCGAGTCCCACATCGGGCTCCCTGCTCTGAGAGGAGCCTGCTTCTCCCTCTCCCACTCCCCCTGCTTGTGTTCCCTCTCTCGCTGTGTCTCTCTCTGTCAAATAAATAAATAAAATCTTAAAAAAAAAAAAGAAAGAAAATGGCAGGACTCTGCTTAGATACTGAGGTAGAGGGAAACAAACAAACAAAAAAGAGGTGTTTATTCTCAAGGGATTTGGAGTGTACCTGCACAAACCCCTATGTTTTTCTTTTCTTTTTTTTTTTCATATTGAGATTGAGGCTTATTATGGAGCTTTTTCTCTCCCTCCACCAATGGTTGCTTTAAGTAGGCTATGAGTCTGTCTTTCTCCAGAACCATTTATCAGGTTATTATATTAGATTATGACTCTTTCAATATTTGTTCTACTCCTGTTAAAATGTATCACTATTGTCCACTTCTTTTTCTTTTATTTATTTTGATTCAGGGACATCTTGTAATATCTAAACCAGTTAAGTTATGGAGTGCTTAGTATATTTCAGGCATATGTGGTGCACAAAGTAGAGGTGACTAAGTGCCTAGAGGCCAGTGAAGAATTAAGCTTAATTAAGTTTTGTTTAGCTCTTCTTATAGCACAATGCAGTATAGAATGGTCCATTTTTTGAAAAAGAAATATAGATGTTTTTCTGTTATGTTTTATGTTATTAAAAGTATCTGAAAGGAAATGTATTAGTTAATAGTATTATTTCAGTGTGAGGATGGGGTTACATAAGACATTCATATTATATTTCATACATGTCTGCATTTTTAGCTTTTTTATGATGAGAAAATATTTTATAATAAGAATAAATGATTTTCTTAAAACAAGCTTTAAGTGGTAGTACATAAAGGTCACTGAAAAATAGACTAAGCTGTAGTCAAATGCCCTTATTTTCTTAAATATTGTTCCAAGTTCTATCATTCTTAAAATATAGTGCATGCTAATTATTGTTTATGCACAGATGTTCTAGGGAAATTCTCGTTTTTTCCAGAAGAAGACATAAAGTAAAAGGAAGAGGGGGGAGGAGCAAGATGGTGGAGGAGTAGGAGACCTAAATTTCGTCTGGTACCAGGAATTCAGCTAGATAGGGATCAAACCATTCTGAACACCTATGAACACAACAGGAGATCGAAGAAAAGAATAGCAGCAACTCTCTGAACAGAAAAGCGACCACTTTCTGGAAGGTAGGACGTGTGGAGAAGTGAATCTGAGGCGATATTCAGGAAGATAGACAGTGGGTGAGGGGGCCTCCATCAGCCACTACTGGCAAATGATAGAGCAGCAGAGACAAAATTGGAACTTATAGAAGTCGCCTTTGCTGAGGATCGTCACTCCAGTGGCTAAGCGGGAGGTGAAACCCTCACTGGGACAGTGTGGTCTCAGGACCCTTGGGGTCACAGAAACACCAGGGGTGCCTGAGTGTGGCAGAGCTCCCAGGTATCGGAGGAGGGAAGCCAGCTGTAGAGACGAAGCTGAGGAGTGGGCTCTCAGCTTGGGTTTGCCATAACCATGATCAACAGCACAGTCAGGCCACTGCTTTTCCAGCAGGGACCCAACAAGTGGCAGATCCAGGGAGACTCTCCTTCCTCCCCCTGGGAGGAGTGCACCACAGGAATCTGCTGGGTTTGGAGACTCCAAATGGGGTCATGTGACAGAGATAAAAATGCTCAGTCACAGGCCAGGTGAGCACGGAGTGTGGCTGGAGACCAGGGAGACAGGAGTGATTGACTGCTTTTGTCGGGGGGCTCCCTGAGGAGTGGGGCCCTAAGTTCTCGGCACTTCCAGGACGGAGATTGGGAGGCCCTGATTTTCATTCTTGTCCTCCAAAGCTGTACGGAAAGCTTGCAGGAAACAAAAGCTCCCAAGAGAAAACCTGCAGATTACTTAGCCGGGGCCCAGCAAGAGCGGGCCAATTCTGCCTGAGGCAAAGGCATTTGAGAACCATGGCAGCAGGCCCCTACCCCAGAAGATCAGCAAGAACAGCCAGCCAAGACCAAGTTTGCCGATTAATGAGAATGGAAGAATGACAGCACTAGGGGAATACAGCACATAGATTCATGGCTTTTTCCCCCCTGATTCTTTAGTCTTCCAAAGCTAATTTTTAAAATTATCTTTTTCTTTTTTTCTTTTTGAATTTTTCATTTTCTCTTTTTCAACCAACATCTTATCAATCCCTTTTTTAAAAATCTTTTTTATTTTTCATTTTTAGATTCAGATTCTATCCCTTCATAGTACTTAACCTTATTCCTGGTATATATGTATAAGTTGTTCTCTCTTTAACATTTTGGGATACAGTTTCTTCTAACAGACCAAAATATACCCCAAATCTCTAGTGTATGGCTTTGTTCTAGTCTCCTGCCTGATCACATTCCCTCCCTTCTTTTTTTTTAATTCCTCTTCTTTCCTTTTTCAACCAACTTCTTATCAATTCCCTTTATAAAATCTTTTAAAGTTTTCATCATTACAGTCATATTCCATCCCTTCATCATATTTACCCTTATTTTTGTACATATATAAATTTTTTCTTTCTTTAAAATTTTGGGAGTCACTTTCTTTTAACAGACCAAAATACGCCCAAAATCTAGTGTGTGGCACTGATCTACACACCAACCTGATCATACTTGATCATATATGTATATATATATATATATTTATTTTTCTTTTTGTTTTTCTTTTTTCTTTCTTTCCCCCTGGTTTCAGGTCTCTTCTGATTTGTTTAGTGTATATTTTTCTGGGGTCGCTCGTACCCTGTTAGCATTTTGTTCTCTCAGTCATCTATCCTCCTCTGGACAAAATGACAAGACAGAAAAAAATCACCTCAAAAAAAAAAAAAAAAAAGAACAAGAGACAGTACTACCTGCCAGGGACCTAATCAATGCAGACATTAATAAAATGTCAGAACTAGAGTTAAGAATGATGATTTTAAAGATACTAGCTGGGCTTGATAAAAGCATGGAAGATATTAGAGAAACCCTTTCTGGAGAAATAAAAGAACTAAAATCTAATCAAGTCAAAATCAAAAAGGGTATTAATGAGGTGCAATAAAAAATGGAGGCTCTAACTACTAGGATAACTGAGGCAGAAGAAGAATTAGTGATATAGAAGACCAAATGACGGAAAATAAAGAAGCTGAGAAAAAGAGAGATAAACAACAACTGGATCACGAGGGCAGAATTCGAGAGATAAGTGATACTATAAGACAAAACAACATTAGAATAATTGGGATCCCAGAAGAAGAAGAAAGAGAGAGGGGGCAGAAGATATAATGAAACAAATTATAGTGGAGAACTTCCCTAATTTGGGGAAGGAAACAGGCATCAAAATCAAGGAGGCACAGAGAACCCCCCTCAAAATAAATAAAAATAGGTCAACACCCCGACATCTAATAGTAAAACTTACAAGTCTCAGAGACAAAGAGAAAATCCTGAAAGCAGCTCAGGAGAAGAGATCTGTAAGCTACAATGGTAGAAACATTAGATTGGCAACAGACCTATCTACAGAGACCTGGCAGGCCAGAAAGGACTGGCATGATATCTTCAGAGCACTAAATGAGAAAAATATGCAGCCAAGAATACTCTATCCAGCTAGGCTGTCATTGAAAATTGAAGGAGAGATAAAATGCTTTCAGGACAAAAAAAAAAAAACAAAAACAAAAAACTAAAGGAATTTGCAAACATGAATCCAGCCCTACAAGAAATATTGAAAGGGGTCCTCTAAGCAAAGAGAGAGCCTAAAAGCAACATAGACCAGAAAGGAACACAGACAATATACAGTAATGGTCACCTTACAGGCAATACAATGGCACTAAATTCTTATCTTTCAATAGTTACCCTGAATGTAAATGGGCTAAATGCCCCAATCAAAAGACACAGGCTATCAGATTGGATAAAAAAACAAGAGCCATCGATATGCTGTCTGCAAGAGACTCATTTTAGACCCAAAGACACCCCCAGATTGAAAGTGAGGGGGTGGAAAACCATTTACCATGCTAATGGACACCAAAAGAAAGCTGGGGTGGTATCAGGCTCGAGAAGCCTGCTTCTCCCCTTCCTTGTGTTCCCTCCCTCACTGTCTCTCTCTCAAAAAATAAATAAAATCTTTAAAAAAAAAAAAAGAAAAAAGAAAGCTGGGGTGGCAATCCTTATATCAGATGAATTAGATTTTAAACCAAAGACTATAATAAGAGATGAGGAAGGACACTATATCCTCCTTAAAGGGTCTATCCAACAAGAAGATCTAACAGTTGTAATATCTATGCTCCTAACATGGGAACAGCCAGTTATATAAGGCAGTTAATAACAAAGCAAAGAAACACATTGACAACAATACAATAATAGTGAGGGACTTTAACATTCCCCTCATGGAAATGGACAGATCATCTAAGCAAAAGATCAACAAGGAAATAAAGACTTTAAATGACACACTGGACCAAATGGACTTCACAGATATATTCAGAACATTCCATCCCAAAGCAACAGAATACACATTCTTCTCTAGTGCCCATGGAACATTCTCCAGAATCAATCACATCCTAGGTCATAAATCAGGTCTCAACCAGTACCAAAAGATTGAGATCATTCCCTGCCTAATTTAAGACAGCAATGCTGTGAAACTAGAGCTCAATCACAAGAGGAAAGTCGGAAAGAACTCAAATACATGGAGGCTAAAGAGCATCCTATTGAAGAATGAATGGGTCAACCAGGAAATTAAAGAAGAATTTAAAAAATTCATGGAAACCAATGAAAATGAAAACACAACTATTCAAAATCTTTGGGATGCAGCAAAGGCAGTCCTAAGAGGAAAGTATCTAGCAATACAAGCCTTTCTCAAGAAACAAGAAAGGTCTCAAATACACAACCTAACTCTACACCTAAAGGAGCTGGAGAAAGTACATCAAATAAAGCCTAAGCCAAGCAAGGGAAGAGAAATAATGAAGAACAGAGCAGAAATCAGTGAAATAGAAACCAAAAGAACAGTAGAACAGATCAAAGAAACTAGGAGCTGCTTCTTTGAAAGAATTAACAAGATTGATAAACCCCTGGCCAGACTTATCAAAAAGAAAAGAGAAATGACCCAAATGAACAAAATCATGAATGAAAGAGGAGAGATCACAACCAACACCAAAGAAATAGAAACAATTATAAGAACATATTATGTGCAAGTATATGCAAGCAAATTAGATAACCTGGAAGAAATGGATACATTCCTGGAGATGTATCAACTACCAAAACTGAACCAGGAAGAAATAGAAAACCTGAAGAGACCTATAACCACTAAGGAAATTGAAGCAGTCATCAAAAATCTCCCAACCAACAAAAGCCCAAGGCCAGATGGCTTCCCAGGGGAATTCTACCAAACATTTAAAGAGGAATTAATACCTATTCGTCTGAAACTGTTCCAAAAAATAGAAATGGAAGGAAAATTTCCAAACTCGTATACCTTGATCCCCAAACCAGAGAAATACCCCATCAAAAAGGAGAATTACAGACCAATATCCTTGATGAACATGGATGCAATAATTCTCACCAAAATCCTAGCCAATAGGATCCAACAGTACATTAAAAGGATTATTCACCACGACCAAGTGGGATTTATCCCTGGGCTGCAAGGTTGGTTCAACATCTGCAAATCAATCAATGTGATACAATACATTAATAAAAGAAAGAACAAGAACCATATGATCCTCTCAATAGATGCAGAAAAAGCATTTGACAAAGTTCAGCATTCTTTCTTGATCAAAACTCTTCAGAGGATAGGCATAGAGGGTACATACCTCAATATCATAAAAGCCATCTATGAAAAACCCACAGCAAATATCATTCTCAATGGGGAAAAACTAAGAGCTTTCCTCCTAAGGTCAGGAACATGGCAGGGATGTCCACTATCACCACTGCTATTGAACATAGTATTAGAAGTCCTAGCCACAGAAATCAGACAACAAAAAGAAATAAATGGCATCCATGGGGCGCCTGGGTGGCTCAGTCATTAAGCGTCTGCCTTCGGCTCAGGTCATGATCCCAGGGTCCTGGGATCGAGCCCTGCATCAGGCTCCCTGCTCCGTGGGAAGCCTGCTTCTCCCTCTCCCACTCCCCCTGCTTGTGTTCCCTCTCTCACTGTGTCTCTTTCTGTCAAATAAATAAATAAAACCTAAAAAAAAAAGAAATAAATGGCATCCAAATGGGCAAAGAATAACTCAAACTCTCATTCTTCACAGATGATATGATACTTTATGTGGGAAACCCAAAAGACTCCACCCCAAAACTGCTAGAACTCATACAGGAATTCAGTAAAGTGGCAGGATATAAAATCAATGGACAGAAATCAGTGGCATTCCTATACACCATCAACAAGACAGAACAAAGAGCACTTAAGGAGTCAATCCCATTTACAATTGCACCCCAAACCATAAGATACCTAGGAATAAATCTAACCAAAGAGGCAAAGGATCTGTACTCAGAAAACTATAAAATACTCATGAAAGAAATTGAGGAAGACACAAAGAAATGGGAAAACATTCCATGCTCATGGATTGGGAGAACAAATATTGTGAAGATGTCAATGCTACCTAAAGCAATCTACACATTCAGTGCAATCCCCATCAAAATACCACCCCCTTCTTTCAAAGAAATGGAACAAATAATCCTAAAATTTGTATGCAACCAGAAAAGACCCCAAATAGCTATAGGAATGTAGAAAAAGAAAAGCAAAGCTGGTGGCATCACAATTCCGGACTTCTAGCTCTATTACAAAGCTGTCATCATCAAGACAGTATGGTACTGGCACAAAAACAGACACATAGATCAATGAAACAGAATAGAGAGCCCAGAAATGGACCCTCAACTCTATGGTCAACTTATCTTTGACAAAGCAGGAAAGAATGTCCAATGGAAAAAAGACAGTCTCTTCAACAAATGGTGTTGGGAAATTCGGACAGCCACATTCAGAAGAATGAATCTGGACCATTTCCTTCCACCACACACAAAAATAGACTCCAAATGGTTGAAAGACCTCAATGTGAGACAGGAGTCCATCAAAATCTTAAAGGAGAAAACAGGCAGCAATGTCTTCGACTTCAGTGGCAGCAACTTCTTCCTAGAAACATCACCAAAGGCAAAGGAAGCAAGGGCAAAAATGAACTATTGGGACCTCATCAAGATAAAAAGATTTGCACAGCAAAAGAAACGGTCAACAAAACCAAAAGACAACCGACAGAATGGGAGAAGATATTTGCAAATGACATATCAGATAAAGGGCTAGTATCCAAAATCTATACAGAATTTCTTAAACTCAACACCCAAAGAACAAATGATCCAATTAAGAAATGGGCAGAAGACATGAACAGACATTTTTCCAAAGAAGACATCCAAATGGCCAACAGACACATGAAAAAGTGTTCAACATCGCTCAGCATCAGGGAAATCCAAATCAAAACCTCAATGAGATATCACCACACACCAGTCAGAATGGCTAAAATTAAGAAGTCAGGAAACGACAGATGTTGGTGGGGGTGCGGAGAAAGGGGAACTCTCCTACACTGTTGGTGGGAAAGCAAGCTGGTGCAGTCACTCTGGAAAACAGTATGGTGGTTCCTCAAAAAGTTGAAAATAGAACTACTATATGACCCAGCAATTGAACTACTGCGTATTCAACTCAACGATACAAATGTAGGGATCTGAAGGGGTACGTGCACCCCAATGTTTATAGCAGCAATGTCCACCATAGCCAAACTGGAAAAAGCCAAGATGTCCATCGACAGATGAATGGATAAAGAAGGTGTGGTATATATATATATATAATGGAATATTATGCAGCCATCAAAAGGAATGAAATCTTGCCATTTGCAATGACGTGGATGGAACTGGAGGGTATTATGCTGAGCGAAATAAGTCACTCAGAGAAAGACATGTATCATATGACCTCACTGATATGAGGAATCCTTAATCCCAGGAAACAAACTGAGGGTTGCTAGAGTGGTTGGGGGTGGGAGGGATGGGGTGGCTGGTTGATAGACATTGGGGAGGGTATGTGCTATGGTGAGTGCTGTGAATTGTGTAAGACAGTTGAATCACAGACCTGTACCTCTGAAACAAATAAGTCATTATATGTTAAAAAAAAAAAGAAGATAGCAGGAGGGGGAGAATGAAGGGGTGGAATCGGAGGGGGAGATGAACCATGAGAGATGATGGACTCTGAGAAACAAACTGAGGGTTCTAGAGAGGAGGGGCTGGGGGGATGTGTTAGCCTGGTGATGGGTATTAAGGAGGGCATGTTCTGCATGGAGCACTGGGTGTTATACACAAACAATGAATCATGGAACAATACATCAAAAACTAATGATGTAATGTACAGTTATTAACATAACATAAGAATATAAAAAAATAAATATAAAAATGTCTCTCATGGTTTGTCTCCCTCTCTGATGACTTCCCATTTAGTTTTCCCTCCCTTCTGCTATCGTCTTCTGCCCTGTTTCTTATATTTCTCATATAAGTGAAACCATATAATTGTCTTTCTCTGATTCACTTATTTCACTCAGCAGAATACCCTCCATTTCCATCTATGTCAATGTAAATGGTAAGTATTCATCATCCTTTCTGATGGGTAATATTCCACTTTATATGTGTATATATATATATATATATATATATATATATATATATATATATATATATATATATATATATATATATATATATATACCACATCTTCTTTATCCATTCATCTGTTGATGGACGTCTTGGCTCTTTCCACTCCATATCACTTGGCATCAAAGAAATACAAATCAAAACCATAATGAGATACCACCTCACACCAGTCAGAATGGCTAAAATTAACAAGACAGGAAACAACAAATTTTATTGAGGATGTGGAGAAAGGGGAACCCTCTTACACTGTTGGAGGGAATGCAAACTGGTATAGCCACTCTGGAAAACAGTATGGAAGTTCCTCAAGAATTTAAAACTAGGGGTGCCTGGGTGGCTCAGTTGTTAAGCATCTGCCTTCGGCCCAGGTCATGATCCCAGGGTCCTGGGATCAAGCTCCGCATCGAGCTCCCTGCTCCGCAGGAAGCCTGCTTTTCCCTCTCCCACTCTCCCTGCTTGTGTTCCCTCTCTCGCTATGTCTTTCTCTGTCAAAATAAATAAAATCTTAAAAAAAAAAAAAAGAATTTAAAACTAGAGCTACCATATGACCCAACAATTGCACTACTATGTATTTACCCCAGAGATACAAATATAGTGATCCAAAGGGGGCACCTTCACCCCAATGTTCTTTGTTTATTTTTATTTATTTATTTTTATTTGAGTATAGTTGACACACAATGTTACATTAGTTTCGGGTGTACAACATAGTGATTCAATAACTGTATGTTATGCTATGCTCACAAGTGTAGCTTACATCTGTCACCATACAGTACTATTAAAATACCATTGACTATATTTGCTATGCTGTACTTTTTATTGCTGTGACTTATTCATCCAAAATGGAAAGCTCATATCTTCTACTTCCCTTTACCCATTTTGTCCATCCCTCATCCTCCTCCCTTCTGGCAACCATCAGTTTGATCTCTGTATTTATAGGTCTGATTCTGCTTTCTGTTTGTTTGCTTATTCTTTTGTTTTGTTCTGTTTTTTAGATTCTACATATAAGTAACATCACATGATATTTATCTTTCTCTGTCTGACTTATTTCACTTAGCATAATATTCTCAACATCTGTCCATGTTGTCACAAATGGCAAGATCTCATCGTTCTTTTATGGCTGAGTAATATTTCACTGTATATATCTACCACATCTTTATTCATTCCTCTATTGATGGACACTTGAGAAGTTTTCAAATGTTGGCAATTAAAAATAATGCTGCATTAAACATAGGACTGCATATATTAGCAACATTCAACAATTCAACCACATTCAACAATGTATTAAAAAGACCATTCACCATGATCGTGTGGGATTTATTCCAGGGATGCAAGGATGGTTCAACATTTGCCAATCAATGTGATACACCACATTAACAAAACAAAGAATATAATCATATGATCATCTCATTAGATACAGAAAAAGCATTTGATAAATTCAACATTCGTTCCTGGTAAAAATTCTCAATGAAGTAAATTTAGAGGAAACATATTTCAATATAATAAAGGCCATGTTTTATCTGTGATTTCTTATAACCTGACTAAAATCTTTTTTTAGAAATGAGAAGGTTGTAAATAAGCAGATTAGTAACACAGGTTGAATTTACTGTTCAGTTCATCTAGTTGAAATGAGAAAAAGGTAAAAAGAAAAAAAACAGAGAAGAAGCATAAGAGAAAGAATAAAAAGAAAAAGAGAGTGGTATCTGACAAATACACAAGCCATGAGGAAACGCCTGGAGCTCAATATACTATTTTCCCCTGGTGTTGGGGTTTTACAGTTTTATGGGGTCCCTAGGATTGTAATCATCTTGTTCTTCCAGCCTGTCTTCTGGGGGAAGGGTGTGCCGCAATTAGCTCTTTCAATCATATAGTTCTGGATCAATATAAAATAATAAGGATACCTGGCCCCAACCCCAAAACCAAAATACTTCTCAGGTTTTGTAGTAGTACCCCACCAGAAAAGATTGGAACATGTAGGATAAAAGCTCAACCTAGAAGAAATGTCCAAATTTTTGAGTACTGTTCCCCTATACTGATTCTCATAAAACTGAAGTATTAGAATGGTGGTATATGTACAGGAAATGTATACTTCTGGGAATGGGCTTTAAGCTTGGGCCCCAGGGCTACCTTAATCACTATAATAAAATGATTTTTAAGATTACTGTTCTAAATAAGTGTATTCAAAATAAACTTATGAGCTATATGCCATCCTTATGTTTATTTTACAGATTGGGAAATTCAGGTCAAAGTTAATAGTCCAAGGTCACACAACTGGATATAGAGTCACAAGAGCCAACACAACATTTCAACCCAGGCAGTCTGGTTCTAGAGTGTGTTCTTAATCACTATTCTATATTGTTTTCATGTAACTACTGCATTTGTGCAATGAGCAAATGGGTGTGGAGAAAGTAGAAATTCTATGTCACTTTCTCTCTCATAGGACTCCCAAAGCCATTTTATTGTAGAATGACTATGTTGAAAGACTGTCAATGACAAATAGGATGGAGGCTTTTGGATGACCCTAAATGATTTTTTGAAGTTTAGGCTACCGGGAAGAAGTCATTGGTTTAGGTTCCACTTAATACAATCCCAGAAAATAGCCCAGAGGGAAGGTTTATATGTGTACCACCTTGATCTTTGCAGAAGGTTCCCCTTTTGCCATTCCCCCTCTCACTTTCCTGGTCCTGTTAACAGTTGTCTTTAGGCAGGCAATGTAAGCTTTGTCTAATTATAAAGGACATAAAATACAAATAGACCCTCAACTATGGAACCACAGTGTAACATTCTATGCTTAGAAAGTTTATGTAAAGTTTAAAAGTATACTCATGTATTAAGGTCAGATAGGTAAGTTGCTATTAAAACAAAAGGACTCCAAAAGGCAGAGGGATTAATTTAAGTCAGAAGATTTTAAGTCCTGTAACTGTCCAAAGGTGAGTAGTCCAGGTTGGTGAAGCCTCTTAGATTCATGAGTTTATCTAAGGGAAATCTCCAGAGGTCAAGAGGATGAAATAAGCCTGTCCTGTGAGACATTTTCTGGAAATAGAACAGTAGGGGCTTTGCCTTTAGTTACTCCACCATTTCTTGGAATTTTTTTTTTTCATCTGAGGGACTTATATTAATTCACTACCAACTATTCTTTCAAGCCCATGGGGGTGGGTGAGTAAGAGAAATCTTATGACAACAGATTCATCTTTAAGAAGATAACCAGGAAGTTGCATACATCATGTCCACTTGCAGTCTAGTGGATAGAGCTCAGTCCCATTGCCATACATATTTGCAAGGGAAGCTAGAAAATGTCACCTCTAGCTGGAGGCCCATGTATTTAGCTGAAGTTAAGGATAATTCTATTACTAAAAGAAAGGAGGAGAAAATGGATATTAAGGGATTGTTATCAGTCTTTTCAACAGTACAGATCTCAGTTTTGATCTAACTTGGGTTAATCATTGATATTCAGCCATTCCTGGAGATGGTTAACCTACAAGGGATGTTTTATTTTTGCATGTAAAAGACAAGTGAGTATTCTGGAAGAAAAAAAAAAAAACTCCCCTTAAAAGAAGAGAGGGCCAACAAAACAAGATTAACTCAATAACATGGCTCAATTAAAGAGAAGAAACGATATTAAATACATGAAAAAAATTTGTATTTGTTCAATGTTCCAGATCTTCAAGCCCTCATTTTTAAGTCCTTGAGAGAGGAGACTGTGAATAAAAAATGAAATAGATGGTTTCATGAAAACTTCTAAAGAAACAAGGATACCAAGTGTGACAAAGTATAACAACACTAAAGGGTGAAGGGATATGCTTTTCTTGTCTGCTTACATATATCTTGGCTTCTATACACCTAATATATCCTAGAACAGAGTATGGAAACCACATTAACTAATAGAGACTCAAGGATCTTGCTCCTTAACTATTCTTTAAAATTTATCAAGCACTTCCTATATGCCAGGTACTGTATTAAAAGTTTTCTATGTGTATTCTCTCATTAAATCTTCAGAACAGCTGTGTAAGATAGTTCTTTTGTTAGCTATTAGGAAACTAAGGCCCATAAAAATTAAAATTAACTTTTCCAAGGTCAAAAGCCAGTAGGTGGTGAAGTCTGGATTTAACTCAAGTCCCTCCCAGTACACAGTCCTCACATATAACAACTATGTGACACAAAATCATTAAAGAAAGTAGTAAAAAATAATCGTGAAGGGTGCTTGAACTCCTTAAATAGTAGGTAAGAAGGAGGACTAGAAAAATGCAGCTTATTATTTAAAATGCCAGAGCAGCGTGATCTAAAAAAAAAAAAAAAAAAAAAAACCCACAAATTAACCTGAAAATTATCCATTCAACTACATTGAGCTATGATAATGTCATCATTGAGTTTTGCACAAGATACTATCCAAACACGTGGAAAATCATTAATTATGCTTACTTAAAATGAGAAATATCAAGGGTGCCTGGGTGGCTCAGTCGTTAAGCAGCTGCCTTCTACTCAGGTCATGATCAAGCCCCACATTGGGCTCTCTGCTCAGTGAGGAGTCTGCTTCTCCCTCTCCCACTCCCCCTGGCCTAAGTTCTCTCTGTCAAATAAATAAATAAAATCTTTAAAAATACTTTCAAGAAAAAATAGGTCTTAGTGCTTGGGATCTCTTAATTCAAATAGGTCCATGTTACTCTTCTATGGTAAAAAAAAAAGTGAGAAATAGCAGAAATTAAAGAATTTTCTAGAATAAACCCACTTCAAAGGGAGCAAACAAATGCTTGAGATTTTAATTTAAGAGAGTATATTTACCTAGGGATGGAGAGGAAGTCACTGATAAACTTTAAAGGTCCAGTTAACACACGTAGTATTTATTTGCAATGCATGGCTCTCTTTCTGAGGGAATTCAATTTCCAGTAAAATATTTTAAATTTCAGTTTGGTATTTGCTCTTTGTGACATTTTGGGTACTAATGCTTAAGTGGAGATTTTACATTTTTCTTTAAATATGTGATTTGGAAAAGCTTTGGGAAATGAGTTTGTTTAACTGTTTTAAACATAATGTTTATGCTTATTATAGCTTATGTCTTTTATTAGGTATTGTTATGTTTATCATTGAGACTTTGAAAATTATATTTTTGTTTATCTCTTATTACATGTTCACTTATTACTATTATTTATAAAGTTGGCATCTAAAAACTAATTACTAAGAAGAAATACTTATTTAAATTTTGGGTAGAACTCAGAACTAGGTGCAACTTGATTTATGGATTTTTTTTCTTTCAGGAAAACATCCACTCCATGAGCTGAAGCATGCATTTAACATCTGTTTTTGTTTCTTAGTATTTTGGTGTATTATTTGGAAAGGACATACAGCTGCTGAAAAATACATCAACCATTAAATTTATTCCAAAAAATTAAAATGGGACCTATAAAATTAGATGAAAGAATTCTCTGGATCTGCCACAGGTTTATGTGTAATATTGAGAAGACCATTTCCCCTGTGGGCCTTAGTTTCTCCATAGATAAAATCGTAGGACAATGGACTCCTATAACGCTGATATTCTCAGAATTGTTCTGGGGTGGACTAGATATCTTCTATTTGCCCCTTCAGATCGATGTTCCTCCTTCATTTTTGTTCATTAGTAGGCTGACTGAATTAGAGTTTTTGTTTGTATTTGGTCAATGGGGTGGTCGGGAAGGAGATCAGAGAGAGAAGGGTAATGAATTTAGGGTAATTATCTTCCCCATTTTCTCCCTTGAGGGAGGGGTTTTTCCATGTCTGCATCTTCAGTGTTCCTCCTTTTTTAAGGTGGTGGTAGTGGCAGTTCAGCAGCCTACTGTTATAGCCTCAAGGTACTACACTCCCCTGTCTGCATCTTCAGCAAACAGGCTATTTTTCTTATTCAACTCACTTGAAATTCCCAATTGAATGTGCCATCCGTTTCCTGTCAGGACCCTAAATGATAGAGGGGGTGACTTGATGCTTTTATAGAATCTGAAGATTTACCCCAAGAAAGGTGCTGGCCAAGGGTTTTGTCTGTGTTGAAGATTAAAGGAAGGGATAAAGTTCAGATACTGCAATAGAAGAGCATTGTATTTGGCAGAAAATTGATCTGTTTGACTAAATGATTTTAGTCTTGATTAGTAAGATTATTAAGAACATAATTTAGGCTGTTATGTCAAAATAGTGGAGCCCAAGGGCTATATGGCTATATTTGCACTGACCCATAGTAAATGATAAAAATAAGAACCATGCTGTAAAATAGCATAAAGCTAAACTTTTCTAGTTAAAAAAAAGTGGCTTTACTGAGATTAAGCATACCTACTTTTTTGGTGTTGAAATATCCTTTATTTTAAGAAATGGTGGAATCTGTAAAAATAGTTTTATTGTCCTAATGTCCTTACTTGGTGAAAAAAGAGCTGAGAACCCTATGAAGATCCCTCTAAAAGAAAATGTATTAGTCTGTGAAATCCACAAGTCTAGAAAGCACCAGGCAAAAGGCTGCCCACATTTCCAGGGATTTCAAAGTTAAGTTTTTCTGAGGCAGAGTTGGACCTGATACACATTACTAGCCAAACTTTTTTTTTTTTTTTACTTCTTGCTCTATTTGTGGCTAGAAACACAAGAGATATGAATCACAGATTCTTCTGTCTTGTTAACAAGTGTTTATGATTTCTAAGCATATCTTTATTTCAAGGCTATAGGAAGAATGGGAGACTTTTATTTTTGTTTTATTTTCTCATTTGTAATGTGAAAGAAAAAATACAGTTTCACAACCTTGTATTAGTGTTCTCTTCAAGCCTCAACAGGAACTGCAAAGTTCTCAAAACTCAAATATCTTCTCCTCATAACTAAATTCCTCATCATCTCCCTGATAATAGGCTTGCTTTGATGGCTCCTGGTGGACTCTAAGGTAGCTGCATTTTCGCTCCCTTCCTTTCTCCCTTGCTCACACAGAGGGCTTATTCCTAAACAGGGCAATTTTACCTGGCATTCAAGGTCATCTAAAGGGGTTTATTAGCAAAAGAGGAACCACCAAGGCCCTCCAGGATCTACCATCCTACATAAAACCATAGACTGTCAGATTCTGAAAGACTCTTGATAGTATCACAGGTTTCTATCCTGTGAGTCATGGATCCATGTGGGATCCTAGAGTTATGGTAAGAATTAATTCATCAGAACATCTATAAGCTTAATAAACAATTTGTCTTGGGCACAAAGGAGCTACAATTTTTCAAAGATTTATAGATACGGCTGTGATACAGTTAGTGTGGCTTTCAGTATATGTATATTTTTTTCTTTGTAAGAAAAGACTGCCATGATTTTTTTTATTAAGTGAAAAAGGCAGATGATAGAACAGTATGTATAGTATAATCCCATTTATATTTTCAAAGATATTATATACTCACACAAGAGAAATGTGTTATCTTGGGAAAAGATAAAGAGCATGCTCATTATTTATTTAACTCATACTATTGTTTACAATTTTTATAATGACTGTATATTATTTGCATTGGATGAGTTCCCAGTGAAGTAGGGGGAAGAGTGTCATAAACTAATAACAGATAAGGCCAATGCATTGTGAATAGTGCTGGGATGATGGCAATAAAAGTAAACACTTCTGTAGCACTGATAATGTGTGTGGCATTGTTCTAAGTGTTTTAAGTACATTTACTTCATTATTATCCCAACTTTAGATACTGAAGCCTGAAAATTAAGTCATTTGCATAAGGTCACATAGTTAAAATATGATAGAGCAAGATTTGAACCCAGTCAGTCTGACTCTTAAATCCATGCTCTTAACTACTAGATTCAGCCAGGGGATTCATAGTGATTGAGTGGGTTTCCTAAGTACTGTACCTCATCTGATCCTAGGGGATTAGACCAAAGGGCAGAGTACCACACCAGCCTCAAAAATCCCACTTGTTGCTTCTGCTAACCTTCAGCCTCTGGATACATTGCTAATTGGGGAATTCCCTGTCCTGCCCCCTACAGACACTGTGGATGGACTAATAAGTCAAATGCTTCCTTACCCACCATTTCATTCAAACTCAGTATAACCTTATGGGACAGGTAATGTCACATATTTATAGACAGAGAGTCTGAGACTCAGAGAAGTAAAGTGTCTTGCTCAAGTTTACACAACTAAGAAGTAGTTAGAATTTGAAACCCAATTCTATCTGCAAAATCCATTTTGCCAGGTAAGGCTCTGAAGCTGTAGGTGTGGACAATTTGGGCCACCATTATTCTGCCTACTGCACAGGACAAGAGTGGAGGAGAGGCACACGGAGGAGGCCATGGCAATAGTCACCCTGGGAAGGGGGATGGTTTGTGCCTTGGAGGGCATGATGGAAGTGGGGTGCTCAGATTCAGGGTGTTTTGAATGGCCCCACTTCCCAGTGTTCCATTCCTTCTGAGTTCCTTTACTCTGCACTTTTAGGGTGAGATTGGCCTGGGGGTAGTCATGCCCCAGTAGAGAAAGGACTCACTGGAAGCTTCAGCTCCTGCCAGGCCCGATTTACCAGGGCATCTTTTGGCAGAGGATAAAGAGAATGGAATTTTCCTTCAAGAAAGTTGTAAAGCAGTAGACAGTAAAACTCTACTCTCAGAACTGAAAACCATCTTCACCTTAGTATTTAAAGATCCTGCCTCTAGAAGGGCTCATGGAGGCATGTTAAATTGTTCAATAAGTCTTCCTTTATCTGGAGATTACAGATGCAGATATTTTTATTTTATCTTGAAAAAACAAAATACAGGGTCTTCTCTCCTCACCAATCTTGCCTAATGTGCTCATTCTTGTTTCTAGGCCTTTCCTCAGGCTTTTTCTCCCACCAAGAATGCCCTCAATTTGCCCTGTCTGAATTCTACTCTTCTTTTAACATCACCCCTCTTCCAGGAAGCCTCCTTGGATTTTTCTAGTGCACCTCAAGGGCTATCTTTTTTGAAGTCTTACATTATAGTCACCAATAATAATATAAAAGCCTCCATTCATTGTTCACCTGCTGTGTCTTTCACATGCTTTTAGTATATTACCTAAATTCAATTCTCAGGGGTGTCTGGGTGGCTCAGTTGGTTGAGCCTCTGCCTTCAGCTCGGGTCGTGATCCCAGAGTCCCAGGATTGAGCCCTGCATCTGGCTCCCTGCTCAGCGGAGAATCTGCTTCTCCCTCTCCCTCTGCCCCCCCCCACCCCCAGTCTCTCTCTTGTTTGCTCTTTCTCTCAAATAAATAAAATCTTTAACAACAACAACAAAAATAAATTCGATTCTCACAAAACCCTACAAAAGAAAAGAATCTTCTCCACATGATACTGAGAAAACTGCAGTAAACACACCTTGAGTGACCAACCAGAAAGCTGCATGGCTAGAATTTGAATTCCGTTTTACCTGGCTAAATTTCAGCCTTCCAGTGAAAGATTAGTCAAGTTTCCCGGGTTTGTGGTATAGTTTTTGTCCCAACATTTTATTATGAAAGTTTCAAATATACAAAAAAGTTGAAAAAAATTGGGGGGGGATTTTATTTGCTTGTTTGAGAGAGAGAGTGAAAGGGCGAGAGGGAATGCATGAGCAGGGGGAGGGGCAGAGAGAGAAGTGGACTCCCCGCTGAGCAGGGAGCCAGGTGTGGGGATGGATCCTGGGACTCTGGGATCTGACCTGAGCTGAAGGTAGATGCTTGACCGACTGAGCTACCCAGGTGCCCCAAAAGTCAAACAGTTTTATAGAGAACACCCAAATACCCACCACACAGATTCTACAATTTGTGTTTTCACTAAACTTGTTTTATTCCGTATTGTTCTGTCCTTCTTCCCACTCCTCCATCTATGCATCAATTCATCTTACTTATTTCATTTATTTCAAAGGAAGTTGCAGACATCAGTACATTTCCCCCTAATACTTCAGTATGCATGTTAATAGTTAGAGCTCAGTTTTGCTTATGGTTCTATTTTTTTTCCTTTGAAGTAAAATTTGCATCTGATGAAATTTACAAATCTCAAGCATACTGTTTGATGAGCTACACTTGTGTAACCCAAACCCCATCAAGATTTAGAGACTCATCACCTCAGAGGTGCCTTCATGCACCTTCCACTCCTTCTTTGCCCCGACCTGTAGCCTTACTGTGGCTTAGTTGTGCCTATTCTAGAACTTTATATAAATGGAATCATGTGATATATACTCTTCAATCAGGCTTCTTTCACTCAGAATAATGTTTTCGAGATTCATCCATGTTATTGCATGATCAGTTGTTCATTCCTTGCTACTGCTGAGTAGGAATCCAATGTATGAATACACCATGATTTGCTTATCCATTCTCCTATTGATGGGCAGCTGGGATATTCCTATTTTTTGGCAATATGAATAAAGCTGCAACAAACATTCTGGCACAAAGCTTAAAAAAAAGAATTTGAAACCCAAGTACTCTAATGCTAGAGTGATATCTCCCAACTACAATATGGTATTTTAGAGAAATCTGTTGACTGTGGCAGTTGAACGGGCTCCCAGACCCCTCTTATGCCTTCTAGTGGTGGTCTAGGAGCCTCCTGGTATGACTCAGGTCTATTTGTTCTCTGAACCCTGCCTCTCCCACATCAGTCCTTATCTGATTAGGACCAATATTCTAGTTCCAAAGGTAGAACTAAGAGTAGTTTTTCCCCTTCTAAATGAGTGGGACTTTACAGAGGAAGCACAGACTCACAAAAGTGCATAAAAAAGGGCAAGTTTTAGAGTCACCTCTTGTCTAGACCAGGGGGAATAAAAGAATTAGAAATTCTTCCTTTTGAGCAGACTATAGAAAAGGAAGGTGGATGGGGTGCCTGGGTGGCTCAGTTGGTTAAGCGACTGCCTTCGGCTCAGGTCATGATCCTGGAGTCCCTGGATCGAGTCCCGCATCGGGCTCCCTGCTCGGCAGGGAGTCTGCTTCTCCCTCTGACCCTCCTCCCTCTCATGCTCTCTGTCTCTCATTCTCTCTCTCTCAAGTAAATAAATAAAATCTTTAAAAAAAAAAAAGAAAAAGAAGGTGGATGTGTTGTCTCTGATTATAGAAAATAATTCCAATGGAAGGTTCTAGCAGGAATGATAACAATGAGCCCCGCTATTTCAGGCTGCCCTTAATAGAAGGTCTTGGGTATAGTCACAGCTTTTATCAAGAGCAACCAGGTATTCAGGACCTGGGTTTACCAGGCACTAGTAATTCAGCAGTCCTTTCCAATTACATTGATAAAAGTCACTGTTAACATTTGAAATGTAGTATTTGGGCCCCAATCATACTGATATATTATAATCAATTTGCTTTTGTCTGCCTTTCATTTAAGGCTTGTAGGCTTTAAATCATTAAAAGAGCACTGTTGACCAAAAAGACAGTTTCACTTAAAAATAGCATATGTTTAGAGGCCCAATGCCTCCAAAGAGGATTCTCCCACAACCCTTATAATTACACACTCCACTGCACACAATATCCTAACAAGACTATTGTTGTACTCACATACCCTATCCCTAGTGCTGAGAGACTGGGGTTCTGGTTAACCTAATCATTGGTTAATTTTAAGATAAGCAACCCTACAGAGAGCAATGGCTGACAGGGCATGCCCTTGGTGGTTTGACCTACGTGTACTTCCCCAGGCTGAAGAAGAAAATCATCTGTAATATGAGCTCCTGCTAGAGTAGCCTAAAATTTTAAAGTGGGGACAGAAGATGGGAAGGACTAAGGACCTGGATCCTTTCTTTTGGAGACATCATGAATGAGATTGTATAGTAATGGGGACCTGCTTAGATAGGCAGATGCAGAGGGGTTGTCTGGGAGTAACTGAAGGGAAGCCTGGAAGGATGTGTGGAAGCAACTGGATATTTCAATTTAATATTTTAAGAGTGGAACAGTTTTGGGTGATGACAATAGTCAGGGTAGCTGAAGAAAGATGGAGGAGAAAAATAGAACAGATGAGTAAGTCAAAAGACCTCAGAGCCCAGATGTTATCTGGGACTTCTCTCAGAACTCTGAAGTCATCCAGGGTGATGGCAGGGAAGAAGACAGTGAGGTGCCAATGTGTACAACAAATGATGAGGATTGACCAGGAAATTAGAAGGTGATAGCAAAGGAAAGGTATAAAGGTCAATGTACTCACATGAGTCTAAAGTTGAGAGGTTTATTTCCCAGAGATAGAGGAATAAATGGATGTTTTGGCTCAAGAAATAATAGCTTTCCTGCTGATCTCACGCCCAATATTTTGGGGATAAATGATTACAAGTTCTCTCTTGTTAGTCCAAATTCCCTTTCATTCCCAGTTCTGTCTATCCATTCTTAGTTCTGTCTATCCACTAACTCTCCCAACCCACCCCCCAACAGATATCAGAGACTAGGTCATTCTGGGACACTCCCCTCTGCATCCTCACAAGAGGCAGAAAGCTGAGCATTACTTGTACTTAAGTTTAAGAGTGCGTTGTTTGGGGCCTGGATGAAACCAAATAGGTCCAACTTGGAAGCTACTCCAGATGCTAAAATTCTGGAGAGCTCCAGCTCTGTGCAATTACTTGAGGGTAACTGGTGTCATCAGAATCAGTGGCTGATTCATTTTCTCATCTCCCCTAGAAAAGTAGACCCCAAATTGAACAACAACTGCTTACTGTAGGGTGGTTTTCCTGGGCCAGGTCTATTCTAGCTAACCCCACCTGCAGGGCTTTGGTTAAGAGATGCCCACATGGAAAATATTAACACAAAGTGAAAGTAGCTGCAAAGAAGATATGAAAGCCATGACTGGCTTAATTTCAGAGTGAAGCTACCATCAGCTTTTTCTAAGCTGCTGCTGGCACTGCTAAAAGTAACAAGAAAAAGATGAATACAATACAACAGCAATTTACTGCACTTAAAGAACTTGTGCCATATATTGTTTTGCACACTGTTAGTGACAATTAAAAGAATAATTTACTGTCCTTGAAAATAAGGAGGAATGAAGAGACACACACTTACACATCTTAATCAAAGGCAAAAACTGATAAACACTATAATGAGATAGGTACAAATAAATTACTTTGAGAGTGCTGATTGGGGTGGGTAGTGTTTCTAACTACAGGAATCCAAGAAGGATATATAGAGGAGGTAGCATTTGGACCAAGGCAGGGAAAATGAATTGGATTTCCTTATATACAGTTGAGGTACAGGGAACAGAATGGATAAGTGCACAGTCAGGAAAATGCAGAATACAGTGTGTAGTGATGCTAGTGAGAGAAGAAGAGGACAGAAAGTAATACTGATAGTATTTGTAGATCACTTACTATAGGCTGGGCACAGTCTGGGAGTTTAATATGTATTAGCTTATTTAATCCTCACAAAACTCTATGAGGTTAATATTCTCATCATCCACATTTGACAGCTCTAAAACTGAAGACTAGGGAAATTAAGTAACTTGCTCAAAAGCCCACAGCCAGTAAGCAACAGAGCCAGGGTTTAAACATGGAAGTTTGTAACTAGACAAAACCTCACAAACTCACAACCTCCATATTACCTTTCAGCAAAGCCTGGAAGAAGATTATGAACATCCTTGAATGCCAGGATAAGGATTTGGGGCTCTGTCTTGTTTTTCTTTGTTTGATTTCCAGCTCTAGAACTTACTAGTTGACTGACCTTGGGCAAGTTACTTTGTTTTTCTGAATCCTCATTTCTAACTTTGTAAAGTGAAGGTGATATAAAATATCATGGAGATTAACTATGATATAAAGCACCACAGATTGGCTTGTAATGGATACTTAGTTAATGTAATTGCCATTATTCATAGTAGAATTAGTATGAAATGTGGGCACATTACAGGTAGAGGGACTAGACTGAAGTTTTCTGGTATTGCTGGAATATGGGCTATGATGATATGTGGTGATGAGGCTGTGAAAGAAATGCAAGGACCAGCTTATGGAATACTTTGAATATGACCCTAAAGCATTTGGCTTTTATTCTACAAGTGACAAGGAATCTATTAAGCAGAATGAATTTTAAAATGGCATGTGTGAAAGGTGGAAAAAACACCCACATAGCCATAAAAGATACCCAACAACCACTTGCTTTATATCTAGTCTTAACCTAGATGCTGTGAAACATGTAAAGATGAAACTCCTGGATTTGAACCAGTAAAGGTGATAAAACAAACCCAAAACTGATTCACCAAACCCAGATAATACAGTAGGAATTTAAAATGGTACAACCACTTTGGAAGACAGTTTGGAAGTTTCTTAAAAAGTTAAAAATGCACTTACCATATGACTTACTTCTAGGTATTTGATCTAGAGAATTAAAAACTTATGTTCACCCAAAAATCTGTATATGGATGTTTATAATAGCTCTATTCAAAATCAACAAAAACTGGAAGTGACCCAAATGTCCATCAATAGTTCAAGGAATAAACAAAGTGTGATACATCCTTTTCATGGTCTACTACCTAGGAATACAAAAGAGCCAACTACTGATACATGTGACAACGTGGATGAATTTGCAAATACATTATACTAACTAAAAGAAGCCAAAGACAAAAGGCTTGGAGGTGGGTGGGCAGATAAGATGAACTAGGTGAAGGTGATTAAGAGTACACTTACTGTGATGAGCAGTGAGTAATGTATTTGATAAATCATTATATCATATATCTGAAAATCATATAAACCTGTATGTTAATTATACTTGAATAAAAAAGGGTATTTACTGTATTACTCCACTTACATGACATTTTAGTAAAAGTAAAATCACAGGAGCAGAGAACAAATCAGTGGTTGCCAGAGGTTGGCAGGGGTAGAGTGTAACTATGATGAGCAGTGTAAGGGCATAATTTTTGGTCATTAAAACTGTGCTTTATCCTGATTGTGGTGATGGGTACATTAATTGATGCATGTGTGGAGCCTAAAGAACTATATACCTCCCCAAAATAAATATTTAGGAAAGGTAAAATATAATATTTTACTGTGGAAAAGTTGCAATTCAGATAAGATTTTCCATTTTCAGAAATCTGTCAATCATGCAAATAAAATTTCCTATGATAGTTATAAAAAAGATACAGTATTAATATTATTTTGTCACTTGATAGTATTAATAGACAGCAGGCAGGCAGATGTTGACTAATACCTTATTGAAATCAAGTTATTCAAAGTTGTGACATCTTTGTGGACTGTTGGGTGAGTTTGTGACTGAACAACTGATTTCCATGGGGGTAATTAATGTGGAAATCTGTATCAGAGAGCCATAGGGTTCTACCTTTAGCTCTATCCTACTTTATATTTGTATCAGTAACTTAGATAAAGACATTGGTTGTTCTAATTTATGGATGGTATCAGGCTGGATAGGATAGTTAATCAGATTTTAAATAACTGCATATTTGTTCAGGTTGGAGCAAAGTGACATTTAGTGGAAAAATATTAAATCCCTGTGCAAGTACATGTTTGACCATACAGAGGCAAGGCAGCATGTATAACCTAGGCTGTGATGAGCATCTCAGTTTCAGACAGCATTCAGAGTCTGTTTCTAAGGAACAGACCCTCACTTAGTATATGTGCCAAGCTTGGGCCTTGAGTATTAATAATATTAATATTATTAATAATAAGGTTACATATACATTGAAATGTGTCCAAAGGGTGGTGAGGAGGCTGGAGAGAAACCTGGAGTCGAAGTCCCATAAGGGACAGTTGAAGAAGATGGGGGTGTTCTGCCTGAAGAGGATTCAGAAGGACAGAGAATTAGACTTTGGAAGGACTCTCACAGGACAGAAGAAGCAGACCGAGTCTAAGAGACCCAGTTAGCCACTTCAGAGCAAGAAGATATTTTATCTTATTATAAGAAATAAATTTTAGCTAGTCAACAATGTCCCTAGAAAGAGTGGGCTACTTCAGGAAGTAGTAAATTTCTTGTCAGCAGAGCTGTACAAAGAGAAGCTACCTTAGTATTAGCGTGGAACCAGATTTCCACTTTAAATATAATGATGGTTCTCAAACTTGAGGGTGTGGTGCATCAGTATCACCTGAGAAGCTAGATATAGATCCAGATACTTGGGTTTCCATCCTCAGGTTCCAGTTCAGGAAGTCTTAGATGGGACCTGTGGATGTCCATCTTTAACAAATGTTCCTAAGTAATTCTAATCCCACTTTGGGAAATAGCCCGTTGAGGGTTGATTGATTAATACTTACTGAGACCAGCATTGAGGAGGGGTAAGAGCACCAGACTGGTATTCAGGCAGGCTGATCTCCCGTCCTGGCTCTTGCACCCATAGAAATTTTTGTAAATCCCTTCCCCTCTTGGGCCCCAGTCTGTACCATGGTGAATGTCCTTTTAACATCTTCACTTTAAATCAGGGTAAGTCATCCTTTCTTCAAACAAAATCTTATACAGACCCCCAGTATTTGAAGCAAATATCGAGCCATTCTGGTGCCTCTGTGTGTGTGTGTGTGCGTGTGTGTGTGTGTGTGTGTATGTATGTATAATAGAGGAGTGTCTTTCCCACTCACCACTCCCCACCCAAAGCCCCAGTGGTTCCTCTATTGTGTTTCAAAGTCACTACTCTGGGGTCTGCTAGATGCTCAGACTCTGATGACTGAGAGCATTTGTGTTTTGTGATCCTTATGCCTGAGTCCCTGTACTTGTCCCTGATCTGATACCTATGTTCAGCCCTGCCATCTCCCTCTATCCGGCACACACTGAGAGGAAGTGAACATTGTGCCCCCTTAGGCCTCTGAGCAAGACTTTCTCTTTTACCTCATGTCAGGTCACTGGTCTCTCATTCCTTCCCAGGGCCTGCCTGTTCTCCTGCAGCCCTGCCTATTTCATTTCCCAGCCTCTAGTTCATAGTGCCCTCCTGTCCCTGGAAATAGCTTTAAACAGGGTGTTGGAAAGCCTCCCCCAGATCTCCTGATCTAGGCTTCAGTTCCCCAAATTGTCTCTCAAGTCTGTTCTATAATTCCACTACTTCAGATGGCTTCCTATGCAAGGAAGACCAAGAGCCCTTAGTGATCAGCCTCTCCAGCTTTGTCTCCAGCCTCCTCTGAGTCATCAGATTTTGCTGCCGTCTGAGGACTAGCTATGCAGAATTTGAATACATTCAACTTTCATAGAATCATATAAAGAGTCAAAAGACCTTAGAATTGTCTGCCTGATGGAGTGCCTACATGGCATGGTCAATTGAGTGTCTGACTCTTGATATCAGATCAGGTCTGGATCTGAGTTGTTAGTTCAAGCCTGGCATTGGGCTCCACGTTGGGCATGGAGTCTACATAAAAAAATAGTCTGAAAAAAAATGTCTGCCTGAACCTGGGTGATAAAATAACAGTTGAAGGCCATTTGGAACCAGAGAGACTTTGTGAATAATAACAACAGCTATCATTTATCAAGTCTCTCCTATATGTCAGCCAATTTTCTGTCCATTGCTTTATTTAATTTTTATATCAACCCTGTGAAGTCAGTACCATTAATACCCTTGTTTTCTAGATGAGGAAACTCAGGCTCAGAGTAGTTAACCTGTTGAGATGTAAATACAGAGCTGGGATTATGAGCCCATGCTCTGGTGATCATTGAGGTAATTTTGAACTACATGACACATAGCAGTAGATGGAGGTTACCCTGGCCATTCTAGAGGAACAGGCACAAAGTCCTAGTGGAGGGCGATCTTTAGCTTCCTGTGGTCCTGGGACTACGTCATCATTTTCTCAGTTCTGTTCCTATCTGATGGCAAAATTCTTCTCTGAGTCTCCACAAATCTGCAAGATGGGAATCTCTTACTGCTTAGCTGAGCAGTGCCAGAAAAGGGGAAGGAAGCATGAATGGTTGCAATAACCCTGGGCTTTTCCTAGGAAAACAAGGAAAGCAACAGTCCCTGGGCTGGGTGGTAGGTCAAATTAGACCCATAGGTTCCAATCTTGATTGGGCATAAGAGCCTCCCATAGAATGATGCAGGTTCTTGGGCCCCATCCCAGAAATTCTGATCAAGGAAGTGGCCTTAAGCCCCAAGAATCTGCATGTGGAATATACTTCACAAGTGATTTGGATGCAGGTTTTTCTGAACTACCTTGCCCTTAGTAGAGAGTTAAATCAAATAGACTTTCAGGTCTCTTCCCGGTTTGAGATCCTCACTCTTTATTAAGTATTAAGCTGCCCGGCATAAAAGATAACTATCATGGTTAAATCAAAAAGAGAGGGGAGAAATGTGAATGTCAATAGTTAGAAATGTATGGTCAAAGATGAATTCAAAGACAGAAATGATTATGATTTTTGTATGTGGTGGGGTGTGGTGAGAAGACCAAGATTAAGGAACCCAGTCAGTTTCTAAAGAGACTGAGATAACTTAGGTAGAGAGGGACCAAATAAAAAAGGGTTTTGGATGCTACCCAGAGGATTTAGACTTGAGAAACAAATAAGGGCCTTCATAAGCTCTGATGCACAGAAGAAAGGCTGTCTAGGTAATATTTTGGAAATTTTTCTGAATATGTGCATCACTATTCGATACATTCATACATGTGTGCATGTGTGTGCATGACAGAAACCAAACTTTCCTGAAAACAATCATTATTAAGAACCAATGTGATACACTCTGATGTCATGTGTATTTCTGTGTGTGTATGAAGTAAATTGAATATAAGCACATTATAAATATAAATTATATATATACATACATATGTACACTGTGTGTACAAATTGAATATATACATATACATACATATACATCTATATGAAACTGCTAGTACCAATCCACCAATTAAATTAATTTCACAACTTCCTAATGGGTTATAAACCATAGCTTAAGAAACACTGATCTTAAGGAAATTAGGTAATTTCTGTCCTTGCTGATTACTTTACATGCTTATAGGCAACTATTAACTGACCTAATAGAAATGCTTCAGAAAATCCACAGATATTTTATCTTAGTTTCTTTTTTTTTGTTTTATTTTATTATGTTATGTTAGTCACCATACAATACATCATTAATTTTTGATGTAGTGATCCACTATTCATTGTTTTTGTATAACACCCAGTGCTCTATGCAGTACATGCCCTCCTTAATACCCATCACTGGGCTAACCTATTGCCCCACCGCCCTCCCCTCTAAATCCCTCAGTTTGTTTCTCAGAGTCGATAGTCTCTCATGGTTCATCTCTCCATCCAAATTCCCCCCCTTCATTTTTCCTTTCCTTCTCCTAATGTCCTCCATGCTATTCCTTATGTTCCACAAAGAAGTGAAACCATATAATAGACTTTCTCTGCTTGACTTATTTCACTTAGCATAATCTCCTCCAGTCCCATCCATGTTGATGTAAAAGTTGGATATTCATCTTTTCTGATGGCTGAGTAATATTCCATTGTATATATGGACCACATCTTCTTGATCTATTCATCTGTTGAAGGGCATCTCGGCTCTTTCCACAGTTTGGTTATTGCACACATTGCTGTTATGAACATTAGGGTGCATATCACCCTTCTTTTTACTACATCTGTATCTTTGGGGTAAATACCCAGTAGTGCAATTGCTGGGTCATAGGGTAGCTCTATTTTTAATTGTTTGAGGCACCTCCACACTGTTTTCCAAAGTGGGTGTACCAACTTGCATTCCCACCGACAGTGTAAGAGGGTTCCCTTTTCCCCACAACCTCTCCAACATTTGTTGTTTCTTGCCTTGTCAATTTTTGCAATTCTAACTGGTGTAAGGTGGTATCTTAGTTTCATTTTTGAAATATATATTTAAGGATGCATGGGAAGAACAAACATTGTTAGAATGCCTATACAACCAAAGCAATCTACACATTTAATGCAATCCTTATCAAAATAACAATAGCATTTTTAAGACTTGGAAAAAGCAATCCTAAAATTTGTATGGAACCACAAAAGATCCCAAATAGCCAAATAAACCTTGAAAAAGCAAAGCAAAGCTGTAGGCTTTACAATTCCAGACTTAAGGTAATATAACAAAGCTATAGTGATCAAAACAGTATGGTAGTGGCACAAAAATAGACATATATATCAATGCAATAAAATAGAAAACCGAGAAATGAACTGACAACTATATGCTCAATTAATCTTTGACAGAGCAGAAAGGAATATCCAATTGGTAAAACACAGTCTCTTCAACAAAGAGTGTTGGGAAAACAAGAGCAACATGCAAAAGAATGAAACTGGAACACTTTCTTATACCATACACAAAAATAAATTCAAAATGGATGAAAGACCTAAATGTGAGACATGAAACCATAAAAATCCTAGAGGCTGTAACATCTTTGACATCAGCTGTAGCAACTTCCTTCTAGATATATCTCCTGAGGCAAGAGAAACAAAAGCAAAAATAAATTATTGGGACTTCATCAAGATAAAAAGCTTCTGCACAGCAAAGGAAACAATCAAAAAAACTAAAAGGCATCCTATGCAATGGGAGAAGATATTTGTAGATGACATATCCAATAAAGGGCTAGAATCCAAATATATAAAGAACTTATAAAACTCAGTACTCCCAAAATAAATAATCCAATTAAAAAATGGGCAGAAGACATGAGTAGACATTTTTCCAAAGAAGACATCCAGGTGGCCAACAGACACATGAAAAGATGTTCAACATCACTCATCATCAGGGAAATGCAAATCAAAACTTCAATGAGACATCACCTCACACCTGGCGGAATAGCTAAAATCAACAACACAGGAAACAACAGGTGTTAGTGAGGCAGTGGAGAAAGGGGAACCCTCTTGCCGTGTTGGTGGGAATGCAAACTGGTGCAGCCACTCTGGAAAATAGTATGGAGGTTCCTCAAAAAGTTAAAATAGAACTACCCTATGACCCAGCAATTGCACTACTAGGTATTTATCCAAAGGATACAAAAATAGTGATTCAAAGGGACACATGCACCCCAATGTTTATAGCAGCATTATCTACAATAGCTAAATTATGGAAACAGCCTAAGTGACCATTGACTGATGAATGGATAAAGGAGATGTCATAGATATATAGATATAGATAGATATAGATATAGATTTATGGAATATATAAATTGAATATTACTCAGCCATAAAAATAAAGAATGAAATCTTGTCATTTGCAAGGTCCTGGGTGGAGCTAGAGAGTATTATGCTAAGTGAAATAAGTCAGAGAAAGACAAATACCATATGATTTCACTCATATGTGGAATTTAAGGAACAAAAAAATGAACTAAGGGAAAAAAGAGGGAGAGAGACAAACTAAGAAACAGACTCTTTTTTTAAAAGATTGATTTATTTATTTGAGAGAGAGAGAGGAGAGGGGAGGGGCAGAGGGTGAGGGAGAGAGAAACCCGAGCAGACTCCATGCTGAGCATGGAGCCCAATGTGGGGTTTGATCTCCTGATCCTGAGATCAGACCTGAGCTGAAACCAAGAGTCAGATGCTTAATCACCTGCACCCCCCAGGCACCCCCCAAGAAACAGTCTTTTAACTACAGAGAACAAACTGATGGTTACCAGAGGGGGGTGGGGGGATGGGTTAAATAGGTGATGGGGATTAAGAAGTGCATTTGTTGTGATGAGCACCAGGTGTTGTATGGAAGTGTTGAATCACTATATTATATACCAGATACTGCAGGTGTATAATATCAGAATTATTGCACTGTATGTTAACTGGGGTTTAAATTAAAAAATTAAAAAGGTAAATAACTGCAGTAAAAAGTTACACTCAACTGTAAAAATTTGTGATGAACTAAATTTAGACTCTTTGGAAACCAGTTATGCATTAACTTGGACTGCATGGTTAATTTGTTTTTCATGCAGACATTGAAATAAGGCTCCTGCAGGTCTACACTTTAATTTAACCTTCTTCTAAGCCTGTCATTGTTAATGAAGGCGCTAGTTCTGTCCTAGTCTTGCTTTAAATGCAGCCCGTACATGTCCACTCAAGTGAACAACTAAGGTTCAGGCCCATTGGTTTGGTATATGCACTCCTTTGGGCAGGATAGCTGTGCAATATCAAAAGAATATGTAACATGTTAGATTGTGATAATAGTCTATTATGGATAGTTTAAGCACTTGCACTAAAGTTTAGGGATGTGTTTCTAACTTTTATATTTATTACTAGCTGCCTTAACTGGTGCTACCCAGAGACATCAAGAACCTAATTAAATACAGTTTAAAAGAACTAATAAAATATTCTTTGATTTATACTATTAATTATATTAACTGTGATAAATTTAAACTTTGAGGTGAAGTACTTTATTGACTAACTTTCTTGTTCTACTGTAAATCCATGAAGCTCCTCACTTTGCAGCATGCTATGTAGAGTTGCCCTTGTGAGAAACAGCTTCATCACAAGTTAATGCCTGCCTTTGGAACATTTGGTTGTGACCTATAATAGTGATTGTGCTATATAGAGCAAAGGTTCCAAGGTATTAAAGATTTTGAAAGCAAATGAGGTCATTCAAGGGTAGCAGGAGGATTTATATTTATGCCCTTTACCAAACCATTTTGAAATATGCTATTGTAACCTCTGTTTTTAGCTGTGTTCCAAACGTACTATACAAACTCAGATCCCAACTGTGAGCTGGGATCTAAGAAGCTGGCTCCAACATGACCTGACCATTAGAACAGAGTGTACTTTCAGGCTCACCTTTCCATTTCAGGCACTGAAGCAATGTTAGATTACTTAGCCTATTTGAGCTTATTTAAAACCTGTTTGTTTTCTCTTTCCAGTGCATGTCTCTTTCCAAGTGGCTGCCAAATGTCCTGTTTGCTGGACTTTTCAACTGCATGGGAAGGAGTCTCTTGCACTGGCAATCAAGTGAGTCCTGGATTATATCTCACTTTCATCTCTTCTGGAAGCAAATGCTTCTTTTCTGGTACTCAGCTATTTCTCATGTTGGACCTCAGTCACAGTTGCTGCTGTGTCAATGGAACCTAATGCAGGCTAGGTATTTGGTAGGTGCTCCATAAATCTTTGTTGAAAGAATGAATGAAATGTCACTTTGTGCATTAAGGCATCTTTGGTCCATCCAAAATTTATTTCTTCCTTCTTTTAGGTACAGTGGAATTCTGTCCATATGTTTATTAAACCTATTTTTAAAATTTAATTTAATTGTATTGTGTTATGTTAGTCACCATACAATACATCATTAGTTTTTGATGTAGCGTTCCATGATTCATTGTTTGCGTATAACCCCCAGTGCTCCATGCAGTACGTGCCCTCCTTAATACCCATCACCTGGCTAACCCATCCCCCCACGCCCCTCCCCTCTAAAACCCTGTTTGTTTCTCAGAGTCCATAGTCTCTCATGGTTCATCTCTCCCTCCAATTTCCCCCCCTTCGTTTTTCCCTTCCTTCTCCTAATGTCCTCCATGCTATTCCTTATGTTCCACAAAGAAGTGAATCCATATGATAATTGACTTTCTCTGCTTGATTTATTTCACTTAGCATAATCTCCTCCAGTCCCATCCATGTTGATGTAAAAGTTGGGTATTCATCCTTTCTGATGGCTGAGTAATATTCCATTGTATATATGAACCACATCTTCTTGATCCACTCATCCGTTGAAGGGCATCTCAGCTTTTTCCACAGTTTGACGTTGCAGACATTGCTGCTATGAACATTAGGGTGCATATGACCCTTCTTTTCACTACATCTGTGTCTTTGGGGTAAATACCCAGGAGTGCAATTGCTGGGTCATAGGGTACCTCTATTTTTAATTTTTTGAGGAACCTCCACATTGTTTTCCAAAGTTGCTGTACCAACTTGCATTCCCATCAACAGTGTAAGAGGGTTCCCCTTTCTCCAGAACCTCTCCAACATTTTAACATCATATTATAATAATCTATTTATGTATACGTTTTAATTTTTTATTTTTATTCATCAGCTAATGTACAGTGTTATGTTTGTTTCAGGTGTATAGTAAAATGATTCAACAATTATTTATATTACTTAGTGCTCATCAAAATAAAGGTACATTTAATCCCCTTCACTATTTCAGCCATCCTCCCACCTACTTCCCTCTGGTAACCATCAGTTCTCTATAATTAATAGTCTTTTTCTTGATTTGTCTATCTCTCTCTCTCTCTCTCTTTTTTTTTTTTTACTTTGTTCATTTGTTTTGTTTCTTAAATTCAACATATGGGTGAAATCATATGGTATTTGTATTTCTCTGACTGACATATTTCACTTAACATTATACTCTCTAGCTCCATCCATGTTGTTGCAAATGACAAGATTTCATTCTTTTTTATGGCTGAACAATATTCCACTGTATATGGAATATTATATATACCATATATATACCACTTCTTTATCCATCCATTTATCCATGGATGGCTGCTTCCATAATTTGGCTATTTTAAATAATGCTATAATAAATATAGATATGTACCTATCCTTTCAAATTAGTGATGCCATATTATTTGGGTAAATACCCAGTAGAGGAATTACTGGATCATATGGTAGCTCTATTTTTAATTTTTGAAGAAACTCCATATTGTTTTCCACAGTGGCTGCATCAGTTTGCATTCCCAACAACAGTACAAGAGGGTTCCTTTTTTCCTCCACATCCTTACCTACACTTGTTTTTCTTGAGTTTGACAGGTGTAAGATGATTTCTCATTGTAGTTTTGATTTGGATTTCCCTGATAATGAGTTGAACATATGTTGAACGTCTTTTAATGGGTCTGTTGGCCATCTGTATATCTTCCTTAAGAAATGTCTATTCATGTTTTCTGCCCAATTTTAATTGGATTATTTGTGTGTTTTTCTTTTCTGGTACTCAGAAAACCAAATTCAACAATGCATTTAAAAAAATCATTCACCACAAACAAGTGGGATCTACTCATGGGTTCAATATTCACAAATCAATCAACATGATACATCATGCTTGGGTGTCTGGTTTTATAAGTCTTTTATATATTTAGGATACTAACCCTTTATCAGATATGTCATTTACAAATGACCCATTTGCATATGCATACCCATTCAGTAGATTGTTTTTTAGTTATGTGGCTTGTTTCCCTTGTTGTGCATAAGCTTTTTATCTGGATGTAGCCAATAGTTTATTTTTGCTTTTGTTTCCCTTGCTTCAGGAGACATACCTAGAAAGAAGTTGCTACAACTGATGTCAAATACATTACTGCCTGTGTTCTCTTCTAGAATTTTAATGGTTACACATCTCACATTTAGGTCTTTATTCCATTTTGAATTTATTTTTGTGTATGGTATAAGAAAGTTTTATTCCTTTGCATGTAGCTATCCAGTTTTCCCAACACTGTTTGTTGAAGATACATTTTTTTCCCATTGGATATTCCTTCCTGCTTTTTCAAAGGTTAATTGACTGTATAATTGTGGGTTTATTTCTGGGCTTTCTATTCTGTTCTGTTGATCTATGTGTTTGTTTTTGTTCCAATACCATACTGTTTTCATAACTATAGCTTTGTAATATGACTTGAAGTCTCAAATTGTGATGCCTCCAGCTTTGTTTTTCTTTTTGAAGGTTGCTTTGGCCATTCGAGGTCTTCCATACAAATTTTGGGATTGTTCGTTCTAGTTCTGTGAAAAATGCTGTTGGTATTTTTTTTTATTATATATATATATTTTTTATTCTTATGTTAATCCCCATATATTACATCATTAGTTTTAGATGAAGTGTTCCATGATTCATTGTTTGTGCACAACACCCAGTGCTCCATGCAGAATGTGCCCTCCTCAATACCCACCACCAGGCTAACCCATCCCCCCCCCCCCTCTAGAACCCTGTTTGTTTTTCAGAGTCCATCGTCTCTCATGGTTCGTCTACCCCTCCGATTTCCCCCGCTTCATTCTTCCCCTCCTGCTACCTTCTTCTTCTTCTTCTTTTTTTTTTTCTTAACATATATTGCATTATTTGTTTCAGAGGTACAGATCTGAGATTCAACAGTCTTGCACAATTCACAGCGCTTACCAGAGCACATACCCTCCTCAGTGTCTATCACCCAGTCACCCCATCCCTCTAACCCCACCCCCCACTCCAACAACCCTCAGTTTGATTCCTGCGATTAAGAATTCCTCATATCAGTGAGATCATATGATACATGTCTTTCTCTGTTTGACTTATTTCACTCAACATAATACCCTCCAGTTCCATCCACGTTGTTGCAAATGGCAAGATCTCATTCCTTTTGATGGCTGCATAATATTCCATTGTATATATATACCACATCTTCTTTATCCATTCATCTGTCGATGGACATCTTGGCTCTTTCCACAGTTTGGCTATTGTGGACATTGCTGCTATAAACATCGGGGTGCACGTACCCCTTCGGATCCCTACTTTTGTATCTTTGGGGTAAATACCCAGTAGTGCAATTGCTGGATCATATGGTAGCTCTATTTTCAACTTTTTGAGGAACCTCCATAGAGTTTTCCAGAGTGGCTGCACCACCTTGCATTCCCACCAACAGTGTAGGAGGGTTCCCCTTTCTCCGCATCCCCGCCAACATCTGTCAATTCCTGACTTGTTAATTTTAGCCATTCTGACTGGGGTGAGGTGGTATCTCATTGAGGTTTTGATTTGGATTTCCCTGATGCTGAGCGATATTGAGCACTTTTTCATGTGTCTGTTGGCCATTTGGATGTCTTCTTTGGAAAAATGTCTGTTCATGTCTTCTGCCCATTTCTTCATTGGATTCTTTGTTCTTTGGGTGTTGAGTTTGATGAGTTCTTTATAGATTTTGGATACTAGCCCTTTATCTGATATGTCATTTGCAAATATCTTCTCCCATTCTGTCGGTTGTCTTTTGGTTTTGTTGATTGTTTCCTTTGCTTTGCAAAAGCTTTTTATGTTGATGAAGTCCCAATAGTTCATTTTTGCCCTTGCTTCCCTTGCCTTTGGCGATGTTTCTAGGAAGAAGTTGCTTCGGCTGAGGTCAAAGAGGTTGCTGCCTGTGTTCTCCTTTAGGATATTGATGGACTCCTGTCTCACATTGAGGTCTTTCAACCATTTGGAGTCTATTTTTGTGTGTGGTGTAAGGAAATGGTCCAGTTTCATTCTTCTGCATGTGGCTATCCAATTTTCCCAACACCATTTGTTAAAGAGACTGTCTTTTTTCCATTGGACATTCTTTCCTGCTTTGTCAAAGATGAGTTGACCATAGAGTTGAGGGTCCATTTATGGGCTCTCTATTCTGTTCCACTGATCTATGTGTCTATTTTTGTGCCAGTACCATGCTGTCTTGATGATGACAGCTTTGTAATAGAGCTTGAAGTCCGGAATTGTGATGCCGCCGGCTTTGCTTTTCTTTTTCAATATTCCTCTGGCTATGCGGGGTCTTTTCTGGTTCCATATAAATTTTTGGATTATTTGTTCCATTTCTTTGAAAAAAGTGGATGGTATTTTGATGGGGATTGCATTGAATGTGTAGATTGCTCTAGGTAGCATTGACATCTTCACAATATTTGTTCTTCCAATCCATGAGCATGGAACGTTTTTCCATTTCTTTGTGTCTTCCTCAATTTCTTTCATGAGTATTTTATAGTTTTCTGAGTATAGATCCTTTGTCTCTTTGGTTAGATTTATTCCTAGGTATCTTATGGTTTTGGGTGCAATTGTAAATGGGATGGACTCCTTGATTTCTCTTTCTTCTGTCTTGTTGTTGGTGTATAGGAAAGCCACTGACTTCTGTGCATTGATTTTATATCCTGCCACTTTACTGAATTCCTGTATGAGTTCTAGCGGTTTTGGGGTGGAGTCTTTTGGGTTTTCCACATAAAGTATCATATCATCTGCAAAGAGTGAGAGTTTGACTTCTTCTTTGCCAATTTGGATGCCATTTATTTCTTTTTGTTGTCTGATTGCTGTGGCTAGGACTTCCAATACTATGTTGAATAGCAGTGGTGAGAGTGGACATCCCTGCCGCATTCCTGACCTTAGGGGGAAAGCTCTCAGTTTTTCCCCATTGAGATTAATATTTGCTGTAGGTTTTTCATAGATGGCTTTTATGATATTGAGGTATGTACCCTCTATCCCTATACTCTGAAGAGTTTTGATCAAGAAAGGATGCTGTACTTTGTCAAAAGCCTTTTCTGCATCTATTGAGTGGATCATATGATTCTTGTTCTTTCTTCTGTTAATGTATTGTATCACATTGATTGATTTACGGATGTTGAACCAACCTTGCAGCCCAGGGATAAATCCCACTTGGTCATGGTGAATAATCCTTTTAATATACTGGTGGATCCTATTGGCTAGTATTTTGGTGAGAATTTTTGCATCCATGTTCATCAGGGATATTGGTCTGTAATTCTCCTTTTTGATGGGGTCTTTGTCTGGTTTTGGGATCAAGGTAATGCTGGCCTCATAAAATGAGTTTGGAAGTTTTCCTTCCGTTTCTATTTTTTGGAACAATTTCAGAAGAATAGGTATTAATTCTTCTTGAAAGGTTTGGTAGAATTCCCCTGGGAAGCCATCTGGCCCTGGGATTTTGTTTGTTGGGAGATTTTTGATGACTGCTTCAATTTCCTTAGTGGTTATAGGTCTGTTCAGGTTTTCTATTTCATCCTGGTTCAGTTTTGGTAGTTGATACATCTCTAGGAATGCATCCATTTCTTCCAGGTTATCTAATTTCCTGACATAGAGTTGCTCATAACATGTTCTTATAATTGTTTGTATTTCTTTCGTGTTGGTTGTGATCTCTCCTCTTTCATTCATGATTTTGTCGATTTGGGTCATTTCTCTTCTCTTTTTGATAAGTCTGGCCAGGGGTTTATCAATCTTGTTAATTATTTCAAAGAACCAGCTCCTAGTTTCGTTGATCTGTTCTCCTGTTCTTTTAGTTTCTATTTCATTGATTTCTGCTCTGATCTTTATGATTTCTCTTCTCCTGCTGGGTTTAGGCTTTATTTGCTGTTCTTTCTCCTGCTCCTTTAGGTGTAGGGTTAGGTTGTGTACTTGAGACCTTTCTTGTTTCTTGAGAAAGGCTTGTATTGCTAGATACTTTCCTCTTAGGACTGCCTTTGCTGCATCCCAAAGATTTTGAACAGTTGTGTTTTCATTTTCATTGGTTTCCATGTATTTTTTTAATTCTTCTTTAATTTCCTGGTTGACCCATTCATTCTTCAGTAGGATGCTCCTTAGCCTCCATGTATTTGAGTTCTTTCCGACTTTCCTCTTGTGATTGAGTTCTAGTTTCAAAGCATTGTGGTCTGAAAATAGGCAGGGAATGATCCCAATCTTTTGGTACCGGTTGAGACCTGATTTATGACCTAGGATGGGATCTATTCTGGAGAATGTTCCATGGGCACTAGAGAAGAATGTGTATTCCGTTGCTTTGGGGTGGAATGTTCTGAATATGTCTGTGAAGTCCAGTTGGTCCAGTGTGTCATTTAAAGTCTTTATTTCCTTGTTGATCTTTTGCTTAGGCGATCTGTCCATTTCAGTGAGGGGGATGTTAAAATCCCCCACTATTATTGTATTGTTGTCGATGTGTTTCTTTGCTTTTGTTATTAATTGCCTTATATAATTGGCTGCTCCCATGTTAGGGGCATAGATATTTACAATTGTTAGATCTTCTTGTTGGATAGATCCTTTAAGTATGATATAGTGTCCTTCCTCATCTCTTATTACAGTCTTTGGTTTAAAATCTACTTTGTCTGATATAAGGATTGCCACCCCAGCTTTCTTTTGGTGTTCATTAGCATGGTAAATGGTTTTCCACCCCCTCACTTTCAATCTGGGGGTGTCTTTGGTTCTAAAATGAGTCTCTTGCAGACAGCATATCGATGGATCTTGTTTTTTAATCCAGTCTGTTAGCCTGTGTCTTTTGATTGAGGCGTTTAGCCCATTTACATTCAGGGTAACTATTGAAAGATAGAAATTTAGTGCCATTGTATTGCCTGTAAGGTGACTGTTACCATATATTGTCTGTGTTCCTTTCTGGTCTATGTTGCTTTTAGGGTCTCTCTTTGCGTAGAGGACCCCTTTCAAGATTTCCTGTAGGGCTGGATTTGTGTTTGCAAATTCCTTTAGTTTTTGTTTGTCCTGGAAGCTTTTTATCTCTCCTTCAATTTTCAATGACAGCCTAGCTGGATAGAGTATTCTTGGCTGCATATTTTTCTCATTTAGTGCTCTGAATATATCCTGCCAGTCCTTTCTGGCCTGCCAGGTCTCTGTGGATAGGTCTGTTGCCAATCTAATGTTTCTACCCTTGTAGGTTACATATCTCTTCTCTGGAGCTGCTTTCAGGATTTTCTCTTTGTCTATGAGACTCGTAAGTTTTATTATTAGATGTCGGGGAGTTGACCTATTTTTGTTGATTTTGAGAGGGGTTCTCTGTGCTTCCTGGATTTTCATGCCTGTTTCCTTCCCCAAATTAGGGAAGTTCTCTGCTATAATTTGCTCCATTATACCTTCTGGCCCTCCCTCTCTTTCTTCTTCTTCTGGGATCCCAATTATTCTAATGTTGTTTCGTCTTATGGTATCGCTTATCTCTCGAATTCTGCCCTCGTGATCCAGTAGTTGTTTATCTCTCTTTTTCTCAGCTTTTTTATTTTCCATCATTTCATCTTCTATATTACTGATTCTCTCTTCTGCCTCATTTATTCTAGCAGTTAGCGCTCCCATTTTTGATTGCACCTCATTAATAGCCTTTTTGATTTCTACTTGGTTGGATTTTAGCTCTTTTACTTCTCCAGAAAGGGTTTCTCTAATAGCTTCCATATTTTTTTCAAGCCCAGCTAGTATCTTTAAAGTGATGATTCTGAACTCTAGATCTGACATCGTACTAATGTCCGTATTGAGTAGGTCCCTGGCAGTCGGTACTACCTCTTGTTCTTTTTGTTGAGGTGATTTTTTCCATCTTGTCATTTTGTGCAGAGGAGAATAGATTAATGAGAGAACAAAATGCTAGCAGAGTAACCACGTCCCCAGAAAATATACTCTAAACAAATCAGAAAAGACCTGAAGCAGTGGGATAAGAAAGGGAAAGAGAGAAAAAAGAAAAAGAAAAAAAAAAAAAGAAAGATAAAAACAAAAACAAACAAAACAAAACAACAACAACAAAAGGAAAACCAGAATGTGATCAAATATGATCTATATGGTATATAGATCAGTGCCACACACTAGGTTTGGGGTGTATTTTGGTCTTTTAGAAGAAAGTGCCTCCCAAAATTTTAAAGAAAGAAAAACTTATATATGTACAAAAATAAGGGTTGATATGATGAAGGGATGGAATATGACTGTAAAAATGGAAATTATAAAAAGTGTTATAAAAGGAATTGATAAGAAGTTGTTTGAAAAAAGAAAGAAGAGGATTAAAAAAAGAAAAAAGAAAAAGAAAAAAAAAAGGGAGAGGATGTGATCAGGCAGGGGAATAGAAAGCACCATATACTAGAGATTTAGGGTATATTTTAATCTGTTAGAAGAAACTATCTCAAAATTTTAAAGAGAGAACAACTTATATATATAAGCCAAAAATATGGGTAACTACTATGAAGGGATAGAATATGACTCTAAAAATGAAAAATAAAAATGTTTTTTTTTTTTTTAAAGGGATTGATAAGATGTTGGTTGAAAAAGGGAAAAGAAAAATTCAAAAAGAAATAATAAGACAAAAAGACAGTTAAAAAAAAATTAACTTTAAAAGACTAAAGAATCATGGGAAAAAAGCCATGAATTCTATGTGCTGTATTCCCCTAGCGCTGGAGTTCTGCTTTTCTCATTGATCGGTCAACTTGGTCTTGGCTGGCTGTTCTCGCTGATCTTCTGGGGAGGGGCCTGTTGCTGTGGTTTCCAAATGCCTCTGCCGGAGGCGGAATTGGCCCGCCCTTGCCCCCTCCCGGCTAAGTAATCTGCTCGGGTTTGCTCTCCGGGGCTTTTGTTCCCTGTGAGCTTTCCGTACAGCTTTGGAGGTGGAGAGTGAAAATGGCGGCCTCCCAATCTCCGCTCCCTCCGAGAACTTGGGCCCCACTCCTCTGTGCGCCCCCAGAGAAAAGCCGTCAGTCACTCCCGTCTCCCCTCTCTCCGGCCGCACTCCGTGCTCACCCGGCCTGCGACCGCGCGCCTCTATCTCTGGCACCCGACCCCGGGTGTTGTCTCCAAACCCAGCAGATCCCCGCAGTGCGCTCCCGCGCGGCTCCTCCCAGGGGAGGAAGGTGAGTCTCCCCGGATCTGCCGCTTGTTGGGTCCCTGCTGGAGGAGCAGGGGCCCGACTGTGCCACGGATCACGGTTTATGGCAACCCCGAGCTGAGAGCCCGCGCCTGGGCTCCGCCTCTGCAGCTGGCTTCCCTGCTCTGTTACCTGGGAGCCCTGCCACACTCAGGCACCCCCGGTCTTTCTGTGACCCCGAGGGTCCTGAGACCACACTGTCCCGGAGGGTTCCACCCCCGCTTAGCCACCAGAGTGACGTCCCTCAGCGGAGCAGACTTTTAAAAGTTCCGATTTTGTGCTCCGTGGTTCTATCACTTGGCAGAAGCGGCCGACGGAGGCCCCTCCCCCGCTGTCTATCCTCCCGAATATCGCCGCGGATTCACTTCTCCGCACGTCCTACCTTCCAGAAAGTGGTCGCTTTTCTGATGAGAGAGTTGTTGCTCTTCTTTTCTTCGATCTCCTGTTGAGTTTGTAGGTGTTCAGAATGGTTTGATCCCTATCCAGCTGAATTCCTGAGAGGAGACGAAATCCAGGTCTCCTACTCCTCCGCCATCTTGCTCCGTCCGCCCCCCCCCCCCCCCGCTGTTGGTATTTTAATAGGGACTGAATTGAATGTGTAAATTTCTTTGGGTAATATAAACATTTTAATATTTTGTTTCTTCCAGTCCATGAGCATGGAATGTCTTTTGTGCCCTCTTCAATTTCTTTTATCAGTGTTTTAGAGCTTTCAGATTACAGGTCTTTGAACTCTTCACTTAGGTTTATTCCATGTAGTTTATCATTTGTGGTGCCATTGTAAATGGGTTTGTTTTCTTAATTTCACTTGCTGCTGCTTCATTGTTGGTGTATAGAAATGCAACAGATTTCTCTACATTGATTTGTATCCTGCAACTTTACTGAATTCATTTATCAGTTCTGGCAGTTTTTTGGTGCAGTCTTTCACTTTTTCTATATAGAGTATCAAGTCATCTGCAAATAAGTGAAAAAAAGTGAAAGTTTTACTTACCCCTGTCAATTTGTATGCCTTTTATTTCTTTTTGTTCTCTGATTGCTGTGGCCAGGAATTCCAGTACAAAGTTGAATAAAAGTGGTAAGAATGGACATCCTTATCTCGTGATCTTGGTGGAAATGTTCTCAGTTTTCCCGCATTAAGGATGATGTTAACTGTGGAGTTTTCATATATGGTCTTTATTTTGTTTAGGTATATTCCCTCTAAAACTACTTTGTTGAGGGCTTTTATTATGAATGGGTATTTTACTTCGTCAAATGCTTTTTCTGCATCTATTGAAATGATCATTTTGTTCTTTATTTTGTCAATCATATGGTTCTTATCCTTTTCTCTCATTGACCTAAATGTGAGATGTGTAACCATTAAAATTCTAGAAGAGAACACAGGCAGTAATGTATTTGACATCAGTTGTAGCAACTTCTTTCTAGGTATGTCTCCTGAAGCAAGGGAAACAAAAGCAAAAATAAACTATTGGCTACATCCAGATAAAAAGCTTATGCACAACAAGGGAAACAAGCCACATAACTAAAAAACAATCTACTGAATGGGATATGCATATGCAAATGGGTCATTTGTAAATGACATATCTGATAAAGGGTTAGTATCCTAAATATATAAAAGACTTATAAAACCAGACACCCAAACATGATGTATCATGTTGATTGATTTGTGAATATTGAACCCATGAGTAAATCCCACTTGTTTGTGGTGAATGATTTTTTTAAATGTATTGTTGAATTTGGTTTGATAGAATTTTCTTGAGAATTTTTGCATCTAAGTTCATCAGGAATATTGGTTTGTAGTTTTCTTTCTTATTGGTTTCGTTATCTGGCTTTGGTATCTGGTGATGAAGGAATGATCTCATGAATTTGGAAGTTTTCCTTCCTTTTCCATTTTTTAAAATAGAACAAGAAGAGTAGGTATTAACTCTTCTTTAAATGTTTGGTAGAATTCACCTGTGAAGCTATGTGGTCCTGGTTTCAAAGTTTTTTATGCCTGACTCAATTTCTTTGCTGGTTATTGGTGTGCTCAAATTTTCTATTTCTTCCTTATTCTGTTTTGGTAGTTTATATGTTTGTAGAAATTTACCCATTTCTCTAGCTTGTCCAATTTGTTGGCAAATAGGTTTCTATACTCTCTTTTTTATTTTTTTATGATTGTATTTCTGTGATGTTGAGTATTTCTCCTCTCTCATTTGTAATTTTCTTTTTTTTTAATCCTTTCTCCTTTTTTTCTTGGTAAGTCTGGGTATAGGTTTATCAATTTTATTAATTTTTTCAGTGATCCAGCTTCTGGTTTTATTGATCTGTTCTATTATTTTTTTGCTTCTATATCATTTATTTCTTCTTTAATCTTTATTATTTCCTTCATTCTGCTGGTTTTAAGACTCATTTGTTGTTCTTTTTCTAACTCCTTTAAGGGTGAGTTTAGGTTGTTTATTTGAGATTTTTCTTGCTTCTTGAGGTAGGCCTGTATTGCTATAAACTTCCATTTTAGGGCTGCTTTTGCTGCACCCCAAGGGTTTTGGACCATTGCATTTCATTTTCATTTGGTTCTATGTACTTTTTGGTATCTTTGATTTCTTGGTTTATGCATTCATTGTTTAGTAGCACTTTACCTCCATATATTTTTGGTTTTACAGATTTTTTCTTGTGGTTGATTTCCAGTTTCATAGCATTGTGTTCAGAAAAAATGCATAGTACGATTTCAATCTTCTTGAATTTGTTGAGTTTTGCTTTTTGTATTAATATATGATCTATTCTGGAAGATGTTCCATGTGCACTGGAAAAGAATGTGTATTCTGGTGTTTTAGGATGCAATATTCTGAACATATCTGTTAAATCCATCTGTTTTAGTGTGTCTTTATTTTCTGTTTAGATCATCTGTCCATTGATGCTGAGTATTTCTTTATTTTCTGTTTAGATCATCTGTCCATTGATACAAATAGGTTGTTAAATTCCCCTACTATGATTGTATTATTATTGATTAGTTCCTTTATGTTTGTTATTAACTATTTTATGTATTTGGGTGCTCCTATGTTGCATGCATAAATATTTACAATTGTTATATCTTCTTGTTTATTGTCCCCTATATTATTATATAGTGTCCTTCTTTGTCTCTTGGTACAGTCTTTGTTGTAAAGTCTAGTTTGTCTGATCTAATACTTGCTATTCTGGCTTTCTTTTGACATCCATTTGATGACTAATATTCCTCCATCCTCTTATTTTTAATTTGCAGGTGTTTTTAGGTCTAAAATGGTCTCTTATAGGCAGCATATAGCTGGGTCTTGTTTTTTTATCCATCCTGTCATGTAGGGAAACTCTATCTCTCCTTCTATTCTGAATGATAACCCTGATGAAGAGTATTCTAAGCTGCAGATTTTTTTTTTTTTTTAATCCTTTCAGCACTTTGAATATATCATGCCACTTTCTTCTGGCCTGCTAAGTTTCTGCTCAGGAATCAGCCAGTAGCCTTGTTCAATTGTCCTTATATGTAACTGCATTTTTTCCTCTTGCTGCTTTTAAAATTCTCTCTCACTACCTTTTCCTGTTTTAATTTTTATATATCTTAGTGTGGACTTAATGTGGACTTCCTTGGTTTGATTTTGTTGCATCTGTGCCTACTTGATCTGGATTTCTATTTTCTTCCCCAGATGACTTAGGTTTTCAGCTATTATTTCTTCAAATAGATTTTCAGCCCCCTTTTCTCTCTCTTATCCTTCTGGGATCCCTATAATGCAAATGTTATTACAATTGATGGTATTCCTGGGTTCTCTAAGTCTATTCTCATTTTGTAAAAATTTTTCACTCATTTGTTTGGCTTGATTACATTCTATCACTCTGTCCTCCAGGTAGCTGATTCATTCTTCTGCTTATTCTAGCATCCTTTTTATTCCAAATAGTGTACTTTTATTTTTTTTATTTATTTTTATTTTTTTAGAGTATTTTATTTCTTTATTAGAGAGAGAGAGCATGAGCAGGGGGAGGAGCAGAGAGAGAGGGAGAAGCAGCCTCCATGAGGATCATGGAGCCAGAAGACACGGGGCTCGATCCCAGGACCCTGAGATCATGACCTGAGCTGAAATCAAGAGTCAGACGCTTCACCGACTGAGCCACCCAGGCGCCCCCCCAAATAGTGTACTTTTAATTTCATTTATTATGTTCTTCATCTCTGATTGGTTCTTTTTTATGTCTTGGTTGAAGGTCTCACTGAGGTCCTCCACTCTTTTCTGAAGTCCAGTGAGTATTTTATGGCCATTACTTCAAATTCTCTATCAGGCATATTACTTATCTCCATTTCACTTAGGTCTCTTGCTCTGAGTTTGTCTTGTTCTTTCATTCGGGACATAAGTTCCTGTCTTCTCATTTTGTTTAACTTTCTGTGTTTGTTTCTATGTGTTAGGAAAGTCTACTATATTTCCTGCTTATAAAGGTAATGGCCTTATGAGAATGAGGTCTTGTAATGTCCTGCACTACAGTGTCTCCTGTTTGCTGGAACCTGGTGCTTTAGGGGTGTCTCCTATGTGCAGTGTGAAAACCTTTTCATGCTGTTATGACTGAGCTGCTTTTTCCTTTAATCAGCCAACCACAGTGGTTCTCTTTGCCTGTTGTGTGCAGTGTTTGTTCTTGTGGTGTTAGTTGGCCAGTCCGTGGCTGTCTTGCACCTGAGTTGAGTCAACTCCAATGCCACCAGGCATTTGCCAGAGATGCAGTAGTACCAAACTGCAGTGTGTTTTCCCCTGAAATGCTTTTGTTGGTGGGTGTGGCCTGCAGTCAGACCAGATGTCTGTCCCCAGGCCAGTGCTGGTGTCAGAGTCTATCAGGTATGTGTGGTTATCTTTCCCTTTCCCTGAGGCAGGAGTCACTTTGGAGTGATGCTGGCCTCTGTCAAGGCTTCTTGCACACTGCCAGGCCTGTATCATTGCCCTGGTTGGGCTCTGGTCAAGAGTGAATTAGAGGGGGACAATCTGCAACATGCAGGGAGGAATAGGGGGTGGGGTGGTGGTTTAAACAAGGTAGGTAGCCTATGTAGCATTGTTCTGGCTCCCACAGGTGGCTGTGTGTTTATACTGGGGGTGAAGGAGGGAAATAGCATCTGTCAGCTCCTTAATCCCTCTAGGTGTCCCCCAGGCATCCTTGCCCTTTAAGGAGATGCTCTTTAATTAATAAATAATTCTCCCTCCTCTATGCCCTAGGTGTTTTTCAAACTGCTGCTTCTATCTCTATCTCTGGAGGGTGTTTGTTGTGCTGTCACTTTAAAGAATGGGGACTCAGGTTCCTCTCACCCTCCCAGCTCTTTCAGACTTGAGCCCAGGCTTTAATTTTCAATGACATGGATGGAGCCATAGGGTATAATGCTAAGTAAAATAAGTCAGTCAGAAAAAGACCAATACCATATGATTTCACTCATATGTGGAATTTAAGAAATGAAACAAATGAGAGAGACAAACCAAGTCACAGACTCTTAGTTATTGAGAAGGAATTGATGGTTTCCAGAGGGGAGGTCAGTGGCAGGATGGATTAGATGGGTGATGGGATTCAGGGAGGCACTTGTGATGAGCCCTGGGTGATGTAAATAATTGTTGAATCACTATATTATATGCCTGAAAATAACAGAACACTGTATACTAACTATACTAGAATTAAAATTAAAAATAATTCCAGGTTTTAAGTCCTGTCAGTTGTAAGAACTCACAATATTTGACCACTTTAGTTTTCAAAGCCAAATGTTATGGGAATTAATCTTCCCCACGTGGGATCCCCAGTGTGAGAAGCTGTTTCTCTCTCCTATCCATGCCCGTGACATCCTTCCCTACTGCAGACAGTCCTGTTGTTCCCTTTAGCTCTTGACTGCTGAATCAATGCATAAGAGTTCCCTTTTTGCTACATCCTCACCAACACTTGCAATCTCTAGACAACACTTGTCTTCTTAATATACCCATTCTATTAGGTGTGGACTGATATATCATTGTAGTTTTGATTTGAATTTCCCTGTTGATTATAGATGTTGAATATATTTTTTATGTACATATTGGGCCATTTGAATGTCTTCTTTGGAAAAAAAAAATGTCTATTTAGTTCCCCAGCCCATTTTTAAAATCATGTTGTTTTGAGTTGTATGAGTTCTTTATATATTTTGGATATTAACCCCTTATTCAGTATATGGTTTGCAGATATTTTCTCTATTCCATAGATGTCTTTTCATTTTTTTTATTTTATTTTTATTTTTTTTTTAAAGCATGAATTACATTTTTTTAAAGATTTTATTTATTTACTTGACAGAGAGAGACACAGCGAGAGAGGGAACACAAGCAGGGGGGAGAGGGAGAGGGAGAAGCAGGCTTCCTGCCAAGCGGGAGCCCGATGCGGGGCTCGATCCCAGGACCCTGGAATCATGACCTGAGCCGAAGGCAGACGCTTAACGACTGAGCCACCCAGGCGCCCCTCATTTTTTTTATTGTATTTTATGTTGTGCAGAAGATTTTTAGTCTGATGTTGTTTTACTTGTTGATTTTTACTTTTGTTGCTTGTGCTTTTGGTGTCATATCCAAAAAAATTATTGCTTAGTCCTATGTCAGAAAGTTTCTTCTTTATGGTTTTTTTCCTGGGAGTTTTACAGAATCAGGTCTCATGTTTATGTTTTTAATCCATTTTGAGTGAATTTTTCTGGGTGGTATAAGATAGGAGTTCAATTTCATCTTTCTGCATGTGGTTATCCAGTTTTCCCAATGCCATTTGTTGAAAAGACTAACTTTTCTTAAACAACAGTATAGTACCAGAATAAAAATAGACAAATTTAATAGAATAAACATCCCAGAAATAAACACCCACATATATGGTCAATATTTGATAATGAGGCCAAGAAAATTGAAAGAAAAGATATTCTGGTACCATGATGTTTTAATTAATATAGTTCTGTAGCTTGAAACCAGGAAGTGTATTGCTTCTGGCTTTGTTCTTCAGAATTGCTTTGGCTATTCAGCCTTTTGTGGTTCCATACAAATTTTAGGATTTTTTTTATATTTCTGTGAAAAATGCCATTTGGATTTTGATAGGGATTACATTGAATCCATAGGTGGCTTTGAGGAAAACTATATTATTGATGAATAATTAATTTAGCTCTTTTGGGGCAGGATTAGCCTCAGTTTCTCTTTTCAAAGCTTACCAGTGTCTGGAACATAGTATGTGAGTTCTTTTCCTATTTTACACACCCTTCTCTTGTGTTGACCTTATTCTTACTGTTGAAAGATAGATCTCTTTTAGTTTGAGGAAACTTAGATGCATAGAGATTTTTCTTTGTGCCAGATATTGTGCAATTCTGTCTTTACAAAGAAGTGTTTGTTTCTCCAGGCTGAGACTGTCTTTCATTTACCTGCTCTAAGCTCTCATGGATTGCCTCACTTTAGCTGATCTGAGGTTTATGAAAAGCTAATAGGTAATGCTCCATCTCTTGCTTGAGCTTAACCTGTGATCACTATTTACTTCAGTTTTGTTAAATGTGTTCAGTACAAGCAGTACAAGGGAAATCTACTAGAAGCTTTATGATACACTCTGGGTTGGCATGTATACTTTGGGAAAGAACTAATTATGATTATTTAATGTTTTCACACCTGTTCAGATTACAAATGGGGAGATAGAGGCCGAGAAAGAAAATGGTACTGGTCTGAGGTCACACTGGCAGGCAGTGACAGAATTAAGATTAGAGCCTGTATCTCCTGATAATGCTAAGATCCTTCTATCATGCTGTCTTCATTGATGATATAGTTATTTTTTAGGTGCCTAAAAAGGAGGTTATAGAACAATATGGTTATAAAGATATAGGAGTATGTTTAACAAATAAAGTTGTTCTCAGTCCTGTCACTTAGTATCAAAGTTCCTTTTCAGTTATTATCATGTTTCTGGACTGTGAGCTTTTTAAGGGCAGGTCATATCTGATGCATTTCTGTATTTGTAGTAGGTATTAAATTTGTTTTGTTGAATGAATGAATGACTACTGAAGTAACCAGACTGTAATAATACACTTGAAAATATTTTCAGAATCTAGTATTTTCTAAACTCACTTGCAAACTTTACAAAAGCATTACCAAAGCCATGTTCTATCTCGAGATTCAGTGTTCTCTTGAAGGCTTCTTCCTTCAATAGTTTGTTAATTCTGGAAAGAGTTTAAGTAGGGAAAAGGCATACTCAAGGAGCACCTTGTCTCAAGCTAGATGCCTTAAGGCTTCAGAGGGCCCAGAATTGGAATTTGGCCATTATTCTCCAAAGTAGCCCAGCCCAAGAACATTCCTGTTAATCTTTGAAGACTAGTAATTGGCAAATGTACTGATTTCTTTTAAAAAATAAAAGAATAAACATCAGATCCTGCAAGCATGGAACTGGAAAATTTGATGCAAATAAAAATTTTAGAAGAGAATATTAAATGGATTATGGAAATATAGAAAAGAAAGAAAAGATTTTTAGTCCAAGATGGCAATGTAGGAAGACCCTAAGCTCACCTTTTCCATGGACACACCAAATCTACATCTATTTATAGAGCAAATCCTCCTAAAGAGGAACTGAGGGCCAACAGGTGAACAACTTCTGTGCAACAAAAGATGGAGAGACAGATGGAGACAGGATAATGAAGGGTACACCCATCACCAACACTGTGAACTTCAGCAGTAAGGGATAGTTCTGACTTTGAGCAGATTCATCTGACCTGAGGCACAGAAAAAAGGCCATGGTTTAAAACATTAATTAAATATAAAAGAATTAGCCTTAGAACTCTGCCAAATGGCAATGGAGCTACTGTAACTAGCTCTGGGTCAGAGAAGACAGCAAGCACCACGGTTTATGTTCCCCATCCACCTTAATAGCATGGATCAGAGCAGAGTCTGGATTCCCTAGCAGGCCTATCACCTCAGTTAGCCCTGGACACTCAGCCCAAACCAGCCCCAACCATCCCACCAAAGTGGCCTCAGCATGGCACACACTGGGACACCCTTGGTTTATGCTCACTACAGCTCTAACCATTGTGCTAAGGTGACATATGTGCAAAGAAAATTAGAACACAACAGGCCCACACAACCTAAGTTCTAGATGGCTTGCTAAGACATTCCCAAAACAGAGTGTTCTGGGATCACCTGGCTCATGCCGACTTAAGTTCCAGCTGCCCTGCCAGGGCATCCCCTGCAAAGAACATGCCAGAACACACTAGTCTGTGCCAGCCTCATCTCTAGTCACCCTGCCTGGGCACGCCCTGCACTGAGTGCATCAAGGCACCCCAGCCTGGACCTACTCCAATTTCATTTGTCCTTCCAGAATGTCCTCTAGATGGAGAGCCTCAGGGCACACTGGCTTACACTCTTGTCACCTTTACATATCCTAACTTTGAACACTCTAAACAGAGGCAAGGATATCATTCAGAATTGAAGGAGACATAGAGTCTCCTAGATGAACAAAGTTAAAGGAACTCAATATTAAACCATCCTTATAAAAAATGTGTAAAATACATATTTTACTAAAATAGAAAAGGTTATAATTAGAAGGAAGAAAATTATGAATAAAAAGATGTAAAATATGACAATATATACATAAAATTAACTTAATATAGGTTGCTATTTGCTTAGGACGATATAAATGAACCTCATGGTAACAACAAATTCAAAATCTATAAGAGATACACAAAAAAATAAAGGGAAAAAAAGCCAAACATAACACTACAGAAAGTTATCAATCACAAGGAAATAAGAGAGAATAAGAAAATAACAGAAAAAACTACAAAAACAACTAGAAAACAATTAACAAAATGACAGTAAGTCCATACCTATCAATAATTTTATTGAATGTAATGGTCTAAATGCTCCAATCAAAAACCATAGGCTGGCAGACTGCATTAAACAAAAGACCCATCTATATACTTCCTACAAGAGACTCACTTCAAACCTAAAGACACATACAGTTGAAAGCAAAATAATGGAAAAAGATATTCCATGCAAATTAAAGCAGAAAAAAAAGGCCAAGGTAGCAATACTAAGAAAAAAGTAAACTTAAAACTGTAGCAAGGGACAAAAAAAAAAAAGAGCATTACATAATAATGAGAGGGTCAATTGAATAAGGGGTAAAACAATTGCAAATATTTATGCACCCAACGTATGAAGACCTAAATACATAAAGCAAATGTTAACAGATTTAAAGGGAGAAATTGACAGTAACAAAATAATGGTAGGAAAGTTTAACACTCTACTTAGATCAATCAGTAGATTATCCAGGTAGTAAATCAATAAGAAAACAGTGTCTTTGAATGACACATAAGACCAGATGGACTTAACAGATAAATTCACAACATTCCATGCAAAAACGACAGAATACACATTCTTTGCAAGGGCACATGGAACATTCTCCAGAATAGATCACATTTTATTTAATTTTTTTGTTTTTGTTTTTGTGATTTTATTTTATTTTTTTATGTTAGTCACAATACAATAATACATCATTAGTTTTTGATGTAGTGTTCCATGATTCATTGTGTTTGTATAACATCCAGTGCTCCATGCAGTACAGGCCCTCCTAATACCCATCACTGAGCTAACTCATCACCCCACTCCCCTCCCCTCTAAAACCCTCAGTTTGTTTCTCAGAGTCCATAGTCAGAATAGATCACATTTTAGACCACAAAGCATGTTCACAAAAGTCTCAATAAATTTGAGAATATTAAGATAATATCATGCATCTTTTCTGACTGCAATGGTATGAAACCAGAAATTAATCATAAGAAAAAAAGAAACTGGATGAAACAAACACATGGAAGGTAAACAAATTGCTACTAAACAGCCAATGGGTCAACAAAGAAATCAAACAGGAAATCAAAAAAATACCCTGAGACAAATGAAAATAAAAACACAATCGTCCACAGTCTCTGATGCAGTGAAAGCAGTTCTAAGAGGGAAATTTATAGCAATACAGACCTACTTCAAGAAACAAGAAAAATCTCAAATAAATGATTTAACTTTATACCTGAAGGAACTAGAAGAAGAATTTATGCTCAAGGTTGGTTAAAGGGCATAGGAAAGATCAGAATATAAATGAATGAAATAGAGACAAAAGAAATAGTAGAAAAGATCAATGAAACCAAAAACTGGTTCTTTGAAATTATAAACAAAATTGATAAACCCTGGGGTGCCTGGATGGCTTAGTCAGTGGAACGTGTAACTCTTGATCCCAAGGTTGTTAAGTCTGAACCACACTTTGAATGTACAGATTACTTAAAAATTAAATCATTAAAAAATTTATAAACCCTTAGGCAGCCTTATCAGGAAAAAAAAAATGAGTACAAAATTAAATAAAACTAAAAACAAAATAAGAAAAGTAACAACCAACACCACAGGAATATGAAGGATTATAAGAGAATACTACAAAAAGTTATATGCCAATAAATTGTGCAACATAGAAGAAATGGATAAATTCATAGAAACGTAGAATTTTCTGAAAAAAATCAGAAAGAGAAAATCTGAAAAGACCTATTACAGGTAAGAAAATTGAATTGGTAATCAAAAACTCCAAAAACCAACAATCCAGAACCAGATGCAGTTGCAAGTGAATTCTACCAAATACTTTAAGAAGAGTTAATACCCATTCTTCTCAAATTATTTCAAAAAAGGAACAAGGAAAGCTTCCAAATTCATTCTACAAGGCCACAATTACCCTGATATGAAAACCAGACAACACCACCATAAAAAAAAAAAAAAAAAAAAAAAAAAAACTACAGGGTAATATCCTTGATAAAAATAAATGCAAAACTCCTCAACAAAATATTAGCAAATTGCACTCAACAATACATTGAAAGGATCATTCACAGTGTGCCTGGCTGCCTCAGTCGGTAGAACATGTGACTCTTGATCTTGGGGTCATGAGTTCAAGCCCCACGTTGGGCATGGAACATAGTTTAAATAAGTAAATAAATAAGTAAGTAAATAAATAAATAAAATTTAAAAACAAAACAAAAGAAAGGATGATTTTCACTACAATCAAATGAAATTTATTCCAGGAATGCAAGGATAGTTCAATATCCACAAATCAACATGGTATACCAAATTAAGAAATTGAAGGATAAAAATAATATAATCATCTCAATAGATGCAGAAAAATCATTTGCCAATTTCAATATCCATTCATAATAAAAAAATCTCAATGAAGTAGGTTTAGAGGGAACTTACCTCAACATAAGGACCATACAAGAAAAGTTCACAGCTATCATCATACCCAATGGTGAAAAACAGATTTTTTTTTTCTCTAAGATCAGGAACAAGAAAAGGATATCTACCCTTGCCACTTTTATTCAACATAGTACTGGAAATCCTAACCACAACAATCAGATAAGAAAAATAAATAAAAGGTATCTAACTTGTAAGGAAGAAGTAAAACTTTTACTATTCGCAGATGACATAATATTATACAAAGAAATCCCTAAAAAACTCACAAAAATATTTAGAAATAATCAATGAATTCAGTAAATTTGCAAAATACAAAATCAGTGCACAGAAATTGGGTGCATTTCTATACACTACTAATGAAGTAGCATAAACAGAAATTAAGAAAACAATTGCATTTACAGTCATACAGAAAAAGAACAAAATATCTAGGAATAAACTTAACCAAGAATGTGAAAGACTGTGCTCTGAAAACTATAAAATAGTGACCAAAAAAAAAGAAGATGACACAAACAAATAAAAAGATATTCCACTTGTGATGAGCACTGGGTGCTATACGTAAGTGATGACTCACTAAATTCTACACCTGAAACTAATATTACACTGTATGTTAACCAACTGGAATTTAAGTAAAACTTGAAACTCCAGGGGCACCTGGGTGGCTCAGTCAGATAAGTGGCTGACTCCTGATTTTGGCAGGTTATGATCTCATAGTCCTGGGATTGAGCCCTGCTTCAGGTTCCAAACTCAGTGGGGAGTCTGCTTGAGGATTCTCTCTCTCCCTCTCCCTTTGCCCCCACCCCCCCACTCTCTCTCTCTCAAATAAATAAATAAAATCTTTTTAAAAAATACCTTAAAACTCCAAAAAAATGATATTCCATGCTCACAGATTGAAATGATTAATATTGTTAAAATGTCCATACTACCAAAAGCAATCTTCAGATTCAATGCATTCCCCATCAGAATACCAATGGTAATTTTCACAGACTAGAACAAATCATACTAAGATTTGAATAGAAACACAAAAGACCCCAAATAGTAAAAAAAAAAAAAAAAATGAGAAAGAAGAACAAAGCTGAAAGGATCACAATTCCAGATTTCAAGATACACCACAAAGCTGGAGTACTCAATACTAGGGAACTGCCACAAAAATAAATACATAAATTAATGGAACAGAATAGGGACCCCAGAAGTAAACCTACATATGTATGTTCAACTAATCTATGACAAAAGAGGCAAGAATATACAACAGGGAAAGGCAGTCTCATAAATAAAGACTACTGGGAAATTTGGACAGCAACTGGACCATTTTTTTAACCCATACACAAATATCAACTCAAAATGGATTAAAGACATAAATGTGAGACTTGAAATCATAAAATTCCTAGAAAAAACAGAGGAAGTAATCGTTTGGACATCAGGTTTAGCAATATTATTCCTAGATATGTCTCCTAAGGCAGGGGAAACAAAAGTAAATATAAACTATTGGGACTACACCAAAATGAAAAGCTTCTGCACAGCCAAGAAAAACATTAACAACATGAAAATGCAACCCACTTTTATTAATTTGGGTCCTTTCTCTTTTCTTTTGGATAAGTCTGGACAGTGGTTTATCGTTCTTATTAATTCTTTCAAAGAACCAGCTTCTAGTTTTGTTGATCTGATCTACTGTGTTTCTGGCTTCTAACTCATTGATCTCTGCTCTAATTGTAATTATTTCTCTTCTAATGCATGGCTTAGGCATCATTTGTTGCTTTTTCTCTAGTTCTTTAAGGTGTAGCATTAGTTGGTGAATTCGGGATTTTTCTAAATTTTTGAGTGAGGCTTGGATGGCTATGTATTTCTCCCTTAGGACCATCTTTGTGGTATCCTGTAGGTTTTGGACCCATGTGTTTTCATTCTCATTGGTTTCCATGAATTATTTAAGTTCCTTGACTTCCTGGTTGACCCAAACATTCTTAAGCAGAGTGGTCTTTAGCTACCAAGTGTTTGAATTTCTTCCAGTTTTTTTCTTATGATTGAGTTCCTGTTTTAAAGCATTGTGGTCTGAGACTATGCAGGGAATAATCTCAATCTTTTAGTATCAGTTGAGACCTGATTTGTGACCCAGTATGTGGTCTATTCTGGAGAAAGTTCCATATGCGCTTGAGAAGAATGAGTATTCTGTTGTTTTAGGGTGGAATGTTCTGTATATATCTATGAGGTCCATCTGGTCCAGTGTGTCATTCAAAGCTCTTGTTTCTTTGTTGATTTTCTGCTTAGATGATCTATCTATTGCTGAGAGAGGTGTTTTGAGGTCTCCTACATTTAACATATTATTATCAATATGACCTTATTTTGGCGAACAGTTGGCTTATGTAGATGGCTGCTCCCATGTTGGGGGTGTAGATATTTACAATTGTTAGATCTTCTTGTTGGATAGAGCCTTTAAGAATGATATAGTGTCGGGCGCCTGGGTGGCTCAGTTGGTTAAGCGACTGCCTTCAGCTCAGGTCATGATCCTGGAGTCCCGGGATCGAGTCCCGCATCAGGCTCCCTGCTCGGCAGGGAGCCTGCTTCTGCCTCTGACCCTCCTCCCTCTCATGTGCTCTCTCTCTCATTCTCTCTGTCTCAAATAAATAAATAAATAAAAATCTTTAAAAAAAAGAATGATATAGTGTCTTTCTGTGTCTCTAATTACAGTCTTTAGTTTAAAATCTAATTTGTCTGATAGTCTCATCAATAAGTGGTGCTGGGAAAATTGGACAGCCACATGCAGAAGAATAAAACTCGACCGTTCTATAACACCACACACAAAGATAAACTCAAAATGGATGAAGGACCTCAATGTGAGACAGGAATCTATCAAAATCCTAGAGGAGAACATAGGCAATAACCTCTTTGACATTGGCCACAACAACTTCTTTCAAGATACATCTCCAAAGGCTAATGAAACAAAAGCAAAAATGAACTTTTGGGACTTCATCAAGACAAAAAGCTTCTGCACAGCAAAGGAAACAGTCAACAAAACAAGGAGGCAACCCACAGAATGGGAGAAGATATTTGCAAATGACACTACAGATAAAGGGCTGGTATCCAAGATCTATAAAGAACTTCTCAAACTCAACACACATAAAAAAAATAACCAAGTCAAAAAGTGGGCAGAAGACATGAAAAGACACTTCTCTTAAGTAAACATACAAATGGCTAACAGACACATGAAAAAATGTTCATCATCATTAGCCATCAGGGAAATTCAAATCAAAACCACATTAAGATACCACCTTACACCAGTTAGAATGGCAAAAATTGACAAGGCAAGAAACAACAAATGTTGGAGTGGTTGTGGAGAAATGAGAAACCTCTTACACTGTTGGTGGGAATGCAAGTTGTTATAGCCACTTTGGAAAACAGTGTGGAGGTTCCTGAAAAATTTAAAAATAGAGCTACCCTATGACCCAGCAATTGCACTCCTAGGTATTTACCCCAAAGACAGAGATGTAGTGAAAAGAAGGGCCATATGCACCGCAATGTTCATAGCAGCAATGTCCACAATCGCCAAACTGTGGAAAGAGCCAAGATGCCCTTCAACAGATGAATGGATAAAGAAGATGTGGTCCATATATACAATGGAATATTACTCAGCCATCAGAAAGGATGAATACCCAACCTTTACATCAACATGGATGGAACTGGAGGAGATTATGCTAAGTGAAATAAATCAAGCAGAGGAAGTCAATTATCATATGGTTTCACTTATTTGTGGAACATAAGGAATAGCATGGAGGACATTAAGAGAAAAAAGGGAAAAATGAAGGGGGGAATTGGAGGGAGAGATGAACCATGAGAGACTATGGACTCTGAGAAACAAACTGAGGGTTTTAGAGGGGAGGGAGGTGGGGGCATGGGTTAGCCAGGTGATGGGTATTAAGGAGGGCACGTACTGCATGGAGCACTGGGTGTTATACGAAAACAATGAATAATGGATCACTACATCAAAACCTAATGATGTATTGTATGGTGAGTAACATAATAAAATAAAATTAAAAAAAATAAAATGCAACCTACTGAATGAAAGTAAATATTTTCAAATGATATATCTTATAAGGGACTGGTATCCAAAATATATAAAAAACCTATAAAACTCAGCACCAAAAATATAATAATAATAAATAATTTAATTTAAAAAATAGGCAGAGGACTTGAATAGACCTTTTTCCAAGTAAGACCCAGATGACAAAGAGACCCATAAAGAACGTTTAAAATTACTAATCATCAAGAAAATGCAACACCCAAACCACAAAAAGATATTACTTACACTTGTTAGAATGGCTAGAATCAGAAAGATAAGAAATAACAAGTGTTGGCAAGAATGTGTAGAAACAGGAACACACATACATGGAAAACAGTATAGAGGCTCCTCAAAAAGTTAAAAATATAAATACCATATTATTGAGTAATTCCAGTACTGGGTATTTACCCAAATAAAATGAAAGCACTAATTTGAAAATATATATGCACCCCTATGTTTATTGCAACATTATTAATAATAGCCAAGATACGGAAGCAACTCAAGAGTCTATTGATAGCTGAATGGCTAAAGAAGATGTGGTATTTATAATGGAATATTACTCAGCCATGAAAAAGAATGAGATCTTGCCATTTGTGACAACATGGATAGACCTGGAGGGTATTATACTAAATGAGATAAGTCAGATAAAGACAATTATGATTTCACTTATATGTGCAACATTAAAAAATGAATAAACAAGCAAAAGGAGAATCAGACCTATAAATACAGAGTACAAATTATTGGTTATCAGAGGGAAGGGTTTGGTGGGATGGGAAAAGTTAATGAAAGAAAGTGGAAAAATATTGCATTATTTCAGGTATACAACATAATAACTCAACAACTCTATAAATTATGCTACATTCAACACAAGTGTAACTACCATCTGTCACCATGCAACAATACTACAATACCATTTATCATATTTCTTATGCAGTATCTTTTATTCCTGTGACTTATTCATTCCATAAATCGAAACCTGTATCTCCCACTTTCTTCACATCCTCACCTACACTTGTTGTTTCTTATGTTGTTAATTTTAGCCATAAAAAATACCATATGATTTTACTTACAGAGAAAATATTTATAATTTTTTTATCTGACAAGGGGTTAATTTCCAAAATATAGGGGCACCTGGATGGCTCAGTTGGTTAAGCATTTCCCTTCAGCTCAGGTCATGATCCCGGGATCCTGGGATTGAGCCCCACATCAAGCTCTCTGCTTAGTGGGAAGTCTCCTTCTTCCTCTCCCTCTCTCTCTCACTCTCAAATAAATAAATAAAATATTTTTTAAAATTCCAAAATATATAAGGAAATCCTATAACTCAATAGCAGGAAACCAAATAACCTGATTTAAAAATGGGCAATGGACTTGATCAGACATTTTTTTCCAAAGAAAACATACAAATGGTTAAGGTATATGAAAGGAGCACAACATCATGAATTATCAGGAAAATGCAAATCAAAACAACAATGAGAGTATTATGCTAAGCAAAGTAAGTCAGTCAGAGAAAGACAAATACCATGATTTCAATTATATATGGAATTTGAGAAACAAAACAAAGGAGGAAAGGGGGGCAAAAAGAGAGAGAGAGGCATACCAAGAAACAGACTTTGACTATAGAGAACAAATTGATTATCATAGGGGAGGTGGGTGGGAGGTAAGTTAAATGGAGATTAAGGAGTGCCTTTATGATTAGCACTGGGAATTATATGAAAGTGTTGAATCACTATATTTTACACGTGAAGCTAATATGATACTGTAAGTTAACTAACAGATTTACATAAAAAACTTAAAACTACAGTGAGAAATCACCTAACACCTGTTAGGATGACAACAAACAAGCAAACAAACAAACAATGAAGAGTTATTTTGATTTCAGCCAAACACCTGACAAAATCTCCTATAAGGTTTTGAATGGGCAAGATGTTGAAATTTGGACAAAATGAGAATATCACTTGGTAAATTTACAGAATTGAACAGGTTTATCCAAACACTGTAGCAATTATGCTTTCTATGACAACTCACAAAGATTAACCTAACTCATATACTGTTTAACATTTTTTATCAAAGATGAATGAAGACATAGAATGAATGTATATCAGTTTTATAGAAGACCCAAAGTTAATGCCATCAAATAAAAGATCTTGGTTTTAAATGATCTTAAGCTTCTGGAATGCTATAACAAATAAACAAGGCTAAATACAAGAGATGTAAATGTCAACTCCTGAATTTAGCTCAATATTCACTTCCCCAAATTTAGGGAGAAGAGAAATTGCCAGGATAAACACCTTTGAATGGTTCTCAAAAAAGTTAGAGGATGGCTGTATCATGTAGGCAAAAATATCAGAATATCACCATAAATACATTAAATTGTAGTATAGTAGAGTTCAAAAGAACTTTACAGAACATGTTTAACCTCTTCTTTTATAGGTAATGAAAAAAGACCAGAGAGGAGGCAAAAATTGCGTGAAGTCCAATGTGAATCAAAAAAGGATTTGGGAATAAGATTCAGATATTGTAATTCCATTTCCCAACTCCCATTTCAATTCATTTTTGTACCTTGAGATAAATAGTTTTAAGACTTTTATGTACTTTTCCAGAGAATTTTATGTATATATTTATATATACTACTTATATCAAATAGGATCTACAATTAGGGTCATATTTTATGTATTATTCTGTGACGTGACTTGTTAACTAAACCATACATCTTAAAGCTGTTTTTATTTTTTATTTTTGTTTTTATACTACATCATTAATTTTTGATGTAGTGTTCAATGATACATTAGTTGCATATAACACCCACTGTTCATCACAACACATGCCCTCCTTAATAGCCATCACCCTTTTACCCCTTACACTACCCACCTCCCCTCTGAAACCCTCAGTTTGTTTCTCAGGGTCCATAGTCTCTCATGGTTCATCCCCCTCTATGATTTCTCTCCCTTCAGATTTCCCTCCCTTCCCCTCCGGTCCTCTATGCTATTGCTTATGTTCGACATATGAGTGAAACAATGTAATTGTCTTTCTCTGCTTGACTTAATTCACTCAGCATTAATCCCTCCAGTTCCATCCATGTCAGTGCAAATGGTGGATATTCATCCTTTCTGATGGCTGAATAATATTCCATTGCATATATGTACCACCTCTTCCTTATCCATTCATCCATTGAAGGGCATCTTGGCTCCTTCCACAGTTCGGGTATTGTGGACATTGCTGTTATGAACACTGGGGTGCATGTGGACATTCTTTTCACTACATCTATATCTTTGGGGTAAATACCTAGTAGTGCAATTGCTGGGTCATAGGGTAGCTCTATATTTAACAACCTGAGGAACCTGCATACTGTTTTCCAGAGTGGCTATATCAGCTTGCATTCCTACCAACAGTGTAAGAGGGTCCCCCTTTCTACACACCCTTACCAATATTTGTTGCTTCTTGTTAATTTTTGCCATTCTAACTGGTGTAAGGTGGTATCTTAATGTGGTTTTGATTTATATTTCCCTGATGGCTAATGATGTTGAACATTTTTTCATGTGTCGGTTAGCCATTTGTATGTCTTCTTGGAAAAGTGTCTGTTCATAACTTCTGCACATTTTTTGACCTGGTTATTTGGTATTTTTTTGCATTTTTAAAAATTTTATTATGTTATGTTAATCACCATACATTACATCATTAGTTTTTTTGTAGTGTTCCATGATTCATTGTTTGCATATAACACCAGTGCTCCAATCAGTATGTGCCCCCTTTAATACCATTACCATGTTAACCCATCCCCCCACCCCCCTCCCCTCTAGAACCCTCATTTTGTTTCTGAGTCCACAGTCACTCATCATTCGACTCCCCCACCAATTTGCCCCCTTCCTTTTTCCCTTCCTACTATCTTCTTATTTTTAACATATAATGTCTTATTTGTTTCAGAGGTACAGGTCTGTGATTAAACAGTCTTACACAATTCACATTGCTCGCCATAGCACATACCCACCCCAATGTCTATCACAAAGCCACCCCATGCCTCCCACCCCCCACCACTCCAGAAACCCTCAGTTTGTTTCCTGAGATTAAGAATTCCTCATATCAGTGAGATCATATAATACATGTCTTTCTCTGATTGACTTATTTCTCTCAGCAAAATACCCTCCAGTTCCATCCACATCATTGCAAAAGGCAAGATTACATTCCTTTTGATGGCTGCATAATATTCCATTGTATATATACCACTTCTTTTTTAAATTTTTTATTGTTACGTTAATCACCATACATTACATCATTAGTTTTTGATGTAGTGTTCTATGATTCATTGTTTGTGCACAACACCCAGTGCTCCATGCAGAACGTGCCCTCTTTAATACCCATCACCAGGCTAACCCATCCTCCCAACCCCCTCCCCTCTAGAAACCTAAATTTTTTTTTCAGTGTCCTTTGTCTCTCATGGTTCGTCTCCCCCTCTGATTTCCCCCCCGTCATTATTCCCCTCTTGCTATCTTCTTTTTTTTCTTTCTTTTTCATAACATATATTGCATTATTTGCCTCAGGGGTACAGATCTTGATTCAACAGTCTTGCACAATTCACAGTGCTCAACATAGTGCATACCCTCCCCAGTGTCTATCACCCAGGCACCCCATCCCTCCCACCCCCCACCACTCCAGCAACCCTCAGTTTGTTTCCTGAGATTAAGAATTCCTCATATCAGTGAGGTCATATGATACATGTCTTTCTATGACTGATTTCTTTCACTCAGCATAACACCCTCCAGTTCCAACCACATCATTGCAAATGGCAAGATCTCATTCATTTTGATGGCTGCATAATATTCCATTTTATATATATACCACCTCTTCTTTATCCATTCATCTGTCGATGGACATCTTGGCTCTTTCCACAGTTTGGCTATTGTGGCCATTGCTGCTATAAACATCAGGGTACACGTACCCCTTTGGATCCCTACATTTGTATCTTTGGAGTAAACACCCAGGAGTGCAATTGCTGGATTGTATGGTAGCTCTATTTTCAACTTTTTGGGAAATCTCCATAATGTTTTCCAGAGTGGTTGTGCCAGTTTACATTCCCACCAACAGTGTAGGAGGATTCCCCTTTCTCCACATCCCCAACAAAATCTGTCATTTCGTGACTTGTTAATTTTAGCCATTCTGACTGGGGTGAGATGGTATCTCATTGAGGTTTTGATTTGGATTTCCCTGATGCCCAGTGATGTTGAGCACTTTTTCATGCATCTATTGGCCATTTGGATGTCTTCTTTGGAAAAATGTCTGTTCATGTCTTCTTCCCATTTCTTGATTGGATTCTTTGTTCTTTGGGTGTTGAGTTAGGAAATTCGGTATAGATTTTGGATACTAGCCTTTTATCTGATATGTCATTTGCAAATATCTTCTCCCATTCCATCGGTTGTCTTTTGGTTTTGTTGACTGTTTCCTTTCCTGTGCAAAAGCTTTTTATCTTGATGAAGTCCCAATAGTTTATTTTTGCCCTTGCTTCCCTTGCTTTGGTGATGTTTCTAGGAAGAAGTTGCTGTGACTGAGGTCAAAGAGATTGCTGCCTGTGTTCTCCTCTAGGATTTTGATGGACTCCTGTCTCACATTGAGGTCTTTCAACCATTTGGAGTCTATTTTTGTGTGTGGTGTAAGGAAATGGTCCAGTTTCATTCTTCTGCATGTGGCTGTCCAATTTTCTCAACACCATTTGTTGAAGAGACTGTCTTTTTTCCATTAGACATTCTTTCCCGCTTTGTCGAAGATAAGTTGACCATAGAGTTGAGGGCCCATTTCTGGGCTCTCTATTCTGTTTCATTGATCTATGTGTCTGTTTTTGTGCCAGTACCACACTGTCTTGATGATGACAGCTTTGTAACAGAGCTGGAAGTCCGGAATTGTGATACTGCCAGCTTTGCTTTTCTTTTTCAACATTCCTCTGGCTACCCGGGGTCTTTTCTGGTTGCATACAAATTTTAGGATTATTTGTTCCATTTCTTTGAAAAAAGTGGGTGGTATTTTAATGGGGATTGCATTGAATGTGTAGATTGTTCTAGGTAGCATTGACATCTTCACAATATTTGTTCTTCCAATCCATGGATATGGAACGTTTTTCCATTTCTTTGTGTCTTCCTCAATTTCTTTCATGAGTATTTTATAGTTTTCTGAGTACAGATTCTTTGCCTCTTTGGTTAGATTTATTCCTAGGTATCTTATGGTTTTGGGTGCAATTGTCAATGGGATGGACTCCTTAATTTCTCTTTCTTCTGTCTTGTTGTTTGTGTATAGGAATGCCACTGATTTCTGTGCATTAATTTTATATCCTGCCACTTTACTGAATTCCTGTATGAGTTCTAGCAGTTTTGGGGTGGAGTCTTTTGGGTTTTCCACATAAAGTATCATATCATCTGCAAAGAGTGAGAGTTTGACTTCTTCTTTGCAGATTTGGATGTCTTTTATTTCTTTTTGTTGTCTGATTGCTGTGGCTAGGACTTCTAATACTATGTTCAATAGCAGTGGTGATAGTGGACATCCCTGCCATGTTCCTGACCTTAGGGGGAAAGGTCTCAGATTTTCCCCATTGAGAAAGATATTCGCTGTAGGTTTTTCATAGATGGCTTTTATGATATTGAGGTATGTACCCTCGATCCCTATACTCTGAAGAGTTTTGATCAAGAAAGGATGCTGAACTTTGTCAAATGCTTTTTCTGCATCTATTGAGAGGATCATATGATACTTGTTCTTTCTTTTGCTAATGTATTGTATCACGTTGATTGATTTGCAGATGTTGAACCAACCTTGCAGCCCAGGGATAAATCCCACTTGGTCGTGGTGAATAATCCTTTTAATGTACTGTTGGATCCTATTGGCTAGTATTTTGGTGAGAATTTTTGCATCCATGTTCATCAAGCATATTGGTCTGTAATTCTCTTTTTTGATGGGGCCTTTGTCTGGTTTGGGGATCAAGGTAATGCTGGCCTCATAAAACGAGTTTGGAAGTTTTCCTTCCATTTGTATTTTTTGGAACAGTTTCAGAAGAATAGGTATTAATTCTTCTTTAAATGTTTGGTAGAATTCCCCTGGGAAGCCATCTGGCCCCGGGCTTTTGTTGGTTGGGAGATCTTTGATGACTGCTTCAATTTCCTTAGTTGTTATAGGTCTCTTCAGGTTTTCTATTTCTTCCTGGTTCAGTTTTGGTAGTTGATACATCTCTAGGAATGCATCCATCTCTTCCAGGTTATCTAATTTGCTGGCATAGACTTGCTCATAATATATTCTTATAAATGTTTGTATTTCTTTGGTGTTGGTTGTGATCTCTTTCATTCATGATTTTGTTGATTTGGGTCATTTCTCTTTTCTTTTTGATAAGTCTGGCCAGGGGGTTATCAATCTTGTTAATTCTTTCAAAGAACAAGCTCCTAGTTTCATTGATCTGTTCTACTTTTCTTTTAGTTTCTATTTCATTGATTTCTGCTCTGATCTTTATTATTTCTCTTCTCCTGCTGGGTTTAGGATTTATTTGCTGTTCTTTTTCCAGCTGCTTTAGGTGTAGAGTTAGGTTGTGTATTTGAGACCTTTCTTGTTTCTTGAGAAAGGCTTGTATTGCTACATACTTTCCTCTTAGGACTGCCTTTGCTGCATCCCAAAGATTTTGAACAGTTGTGTTTTCATTTTCATTGGTTACCATGAATTTTTTTCCATCTTCTTTAATTTCCTGTTTGACCCATTCATTCTTCAGTAGGATGCTCTTTAGCCTCCATGTATTTGAGTTTTTTCTGACTTTCCTCTTGCGATTGAATTCTAGTTTCAAAGCATTATGGTCTGAAAATAGGCAGGGAATGATCCCAATCTTTTGGTACCAGTTGAGACCTGATTTGTGACCCAGTATGTGATCTATTATGAGTAAAGTTACATGTGCACTCAAGAAGAATATTTATTCCGTTGCTTTGGGATGGAATGTTCTGAATATGTCTGTGAAGTCCATTTGGTCCAGTGTGTCATTTAAAGTCTTTATTTCCTTGTTGTTCTTTTTCTTAGATGATCTGTCCATTTCCATGAGGGGGGTGTTAAAGTCCCCCACTATTATTGTATTTTTGTCATTGTGTTTCTTTGCTTTTGTTATTAATTGGCTTATATAATTCGCTGCTTCCATGTTAGGGGCATAGATATGTACAATTGTTAGATCTTCTTGTTGGATAGACCCTTTAAGTAGGATATAGTGTCCTTCCTCATCTCTTATTATAGTCTTTGGTTTAAAATCTAATTTGTCTGATATAAGGATTGCCACCCCATCTTTCTTTTGGTGTCCATTAGATTTTAAATGGGTTTCCACCCCTCACTTTCAATCTGGGGGTGTCTTTGGGTCTAAAATGAGTCTCCTGCAGACAGCATATCGATGGGTCTTGTTTTTTAATCCAATCTGATGGCCTTTGTTTTTTGATTGGGACATTTAGCCCATTTACGTTCAGTGAAGCTATTGAAAGATAGGAATTTAGTGCCATTGTAGTGCCTGTAAGGTGACCGTTACTGTATATTGTCTGTGTTCCTTTCTGGTCTATGTTGCTTTTAGGCTCTCTCTTTGCTTAGAGGACCCCTTTCAATATTTCTTTTAGGGCTGGTTTTTTGTTTGCACATTCCTTTGTTTTTTGTTTGTCCTGGAAGCTTTTTATCTCTCCTATTTCCAATGACAGCCTAGCTGGATATAGTATTCTTGGCTGCATATTTTTCTCATTTAATGCTCTGAAGGTATCCTGCCAGTCCTTTCTGGCCTGCCAGGTCTCTGTGGATAGGTCTGTTGCCAGGCTAATGTTTCTACCATTGTAGGTTACATAACTCTTCTCCCGTGCTGCTTTCAGGATTTTCTCTTTGTCTCTGAGACTCATAAGTTTTACTACTAGATGTCGGGGTGTTGACCTATTTTTATTGATTTTGAGAGGGGTTCTCTGTGCTTCAAGGATTTTGATTTCTGTTTCTTTCCCCAAATTAGGGAAATTCTCTGCTATACTTTGTTCCAATATACCTTCTGCCCCTCTCTCTCTTTCTTCTTCTTCTGGGATCCCAATTATTCTAATGTTGTTTTGTCTTATGGTATCACTTATTTCTCGAATTCTGCCCTCATGATGAAGTAGTTGTTTATCTCTCTTTTTCTCAGCTTCTTTACTTTCCATTATTTGGTCTTCTATATCACTGATTCTCTCTTCTGCCTCATTTATCTTAGCAGTTAGCACCCCCATTTTTTATTGCACGTCATTATTAGCCTTTTTGATTTTGACTTGGTTAGGTTTTAGTTCTTTTATTTCTCCAGAAAGCGTTTCTCTAATAACTCCCATGCTTTTTTCAAGCACAGCCAGTATCTTTAAAGTGATGATTCTGAACTCTAGATCCTACATCATACTAATGTCCCTATTGAGTAGGTCCCCGGAAGTCGGTACTACCTCTTGTTCTTTTTGTTGGGGTGATTTTTTCCATCTTGTCATTTTGTCCAGAGGAGAATAGATTAATGAGAGAACAAAATGCTAATGGGGTAACAACGTCCCCAGAAAATATACTCTAAAGAAATCAGAAAAGACCTGAAGCCAGGGGAAAAGAAAGGGAAAGAGAGAAAAAAGAACAAGAAAAAAAAAAAAAGAAGAAGAAAAAGATAAAAACAAACAAAAACAGAACAAAACAAAACAAAAAAACAGAATATGATCAAATATGATCAGGCTGCTATATAGATCTGTGCCACACACTAGATTTTGGCTGTATTTTGGTCTTTTCGAAGAAATTGCCTCCCAAAATTTTAAAGAAAGAAAAACTTATATATGTACAAAAATAAGGGTTGATATGATGAAGGGATGGAATATGACTGTAAAAATGAAAATCATAAAAAAAATTATAAAAGGAATTGATAAGAAGTTGTTTGAAAAGAGAAAGAAAAGTATTTAAAAAAAAATAAAAAAGGAAGAGTATGTGATCAGGAGGAGAGTAGAACAAAACCATACACTGGAGATTAAGGGTATATTTTGATCTGTTAGAAGAAAGTATCTCAAAATTTTAAAGAGAGAACAACTTATATATATATGCCAAAAATAGGGTAACTACTATGAAGGGATAGAATATGACTCTAAAAATGAAAAATAAAATTTTTTTTTAAAAAAGGGATTGATAAGATGTTGGTTGAAAAAGGGAAAAAGAAAAATTCAAAAAAAAAGTTAAAAAGAAATTAACTTTGAAAGACTAAAGAATCACGGTAAAAAGCCATGGATTCTATGTGCAGTATTCCCCTAGACCTGGAGTTCGGCCATTCTCATTGATCGGTAAACTTGGTCTTGGCTGTCTCTTCTCGCTGATCTTCTGGGGGAGGGGCTTGTTGTTATGGTTCCCAAATGTCTTTGCTGGAGGTGGAATTGCCCCGCCCTTGTCCTGTCTGGGTTAAGTAATCTGCTCGGGTTTGCTCTCAGGAGATTTTTTTCCCTGCAAGGGTTCTGTTCGGCTTTGGAGGAAAAGAGTGAAATGGTGGCCTCCCAATCTCCACCCTGGAGGAGCCAAGAACTCAGGGCCCCACTCCTCAGTGGGACCCCAGAGAAAAGCAGTCAATCACTCCCGTCTCCCTGTTCTCCACCCGCACTCCATGCTCACCTGGCCTGTGACCAAGCAGTTCTATCTCTGGCAGCTGATTTGGTGTGGAGCCAAACCCAGCAGATTCCTGTGGCATGCTCCCATGCCACTCCTCCCAGGGGAGGAAGGGTTGTCTCCCCAGATCTGCCACTTGTTGGGTCCCTGCTAGAGGAGCAATGGCCTGACGGTACCGCGAATCACAGTTTATGGCAACCCCAAACTGAGAGCCCACGCCTGGGCTCCATCTCTGCAGCTGGCTTCCCTGATCCGATACCTGGGAGCTCTGCCACACTCAGGCACCGCCGATCTTTCTGTGACCCTGAGGGTCCTGAGAACACACTGTCCCACGAGGGTTCTACCCCGTGCTTAGCCACTGGAGTGACGTCCCTCAGCAGAGCCGACTTCTAAAAGTTACGATTTTGTGCTCTGCTGCTCTTATCACTTGCCAGAAGCGGCTGATGGAGGCCCACCCCCCCGCGAGTATCCTCCCGAATATCACCTCGGATTCACTTCTCCACACATCCTACCTACCAGAAAGTGGTCGCTTTTGTGTTCAGAGAGTTCTTGCTATTCCTTTCTTCGATCTCCTGTTGAGTTTGTAGGTGTTCAGAATGGTTTGATCCCTATCCAGCTGAATTCCTGAGACCAGACAAAATCCAGGTCTCCTACTCCTCCACCATCATGCTCCACCCCCTATACCACTTATTCTTTATCCATTCATCTGTCGATGGACATCTTGGCTCTTTCCACAGTTTGGCTATTGTGGAGATTGCTGCTATAAACATCGGGGTGCACATACCCCTTCCGATCACTACATTTGTAGCTTTGGGGTAAATACCCAGTAGTGCAATTGCTGGGTCATAGGGTAGCTCTATTTTCAGCTTTTTGAGGAACCTCCATAATGTTTTGCAGAGTGGCTGCACCAGCTTGCATTCCCACCAACAGTGTAGGAGAGTTCCCCTTTCTCTGTATCCCCGTCAACATCTGTCATTTCCAGACTTGTTAATTTTAGCAATTCTGACTGGTGTGAGGTGGTATCTCATTGAGGTTTTGATTTGGATTTCCCTGATGCCCAGTGATGTTGAGCACTTTTTCATGTGTCTGTTGGCCATTTGCATGTCTTCTTTGGAAAAATGTCTATTCATGTCTTCTTCCCAATTCTTGATTGGATCGTTTGTTCTTTGGGTGTTGAATTTGGTGAGTTCTTTATAGATTTTGGATACTAACCCTTTATCTGATATGTCATTTGCAAATATCTTCTCCCATTCTGTCAGTTGTCTTTTGGTTTTGTTGACTGTTTCTTTTTCTGTGCAAAAGCTTTTTATCTTGATGAGGTCCCAATAGTTCATTTTTGCCCTTGCTTCCCTTGCCTTTGGCGATGTTTCTAGGAAGAAGTTGCTGTAGCTGAGTTTGAAGAGGTTGCTGCCTGTGTTCTCCTCTAGGATTTTGATGGACTCCTATCTCACATTGAGGTCTTTCAACCATTTGGAGTCTATTTTTGTGTGTGGTGTAAGGAAATGGTCCAGTTTCATTCTTCTGCATGTGGCTGTCCAATTTTCTCAACACCATTTGTTGAAGAGACTGTCTTTTTTCCATTAGACATTCTTTCCCGCTTTGTCGAAGATAAGTTGACCATAGAATTGAGGGCCCATTTCTGGGCTCTCTATTCTGTTCCATTGATCTATGTGTCTGTTTTTGTGTCAGTACCATACTGTCTTGATGATGACAGCTTTGTAACAGAGCTGGAAGTCCGGAATTGTGATGCCACCAGCTTTGCTTTTCTTTTTCAACATTCCACTGGCTATTCGGTGTCTGTTCTGGTTCCATACAAATTTTAAGATTATTTGTTCCATTTCTTTGAAAAAAGTGGATGGTATTTTGATAGGGATTACATTGAATGTGTAGATTGCTCTAGGTAGCATTGACATTTTCATGATATTTGTTCTTCCAATCCATGGATATGGAAAGTTTTTCCATTTCTTTGTGTCTTCCTCAATTTCTTTCATGAGTATTTTATAGTTTTCTGAGTACAGGTTCTTTCCCTCTTTGGTTAGATTTATTCCTAGGTATCTTATGATTTTGGGTGCAATTGTCAATGGGATCGACTCCTTAAGTGCTCTTTTTTCTGTCTTGTTGATGGTGTATAGGAATGCCACTGTTTTCTGTGCATTAATTTTATATCCTGCCACTTTACTGAATTCCTGTATGAGTTCTAGCAGTTTTGGGGTGGAGCCTTTTGGGTTTTCCACATAAAGTATCATATCATCTGCAAAGAGTGAGAGTTTGACTTCTTCTTTGCCTATTTGGATGCCTTTGATTTCTTTTTGTTGTCTGATTGTTGTAGCTAGGACTTGTAGTATTATGGTGATTAGCAGTGGTGGTAGTGGACATCCCTGCTGTGTTCCTGACCTTCCTGGGAAAGGTCTCAGTTTTTCCCCATTGAGAATGATATTTGCTATGGGTTTTTCATAGATGGCTTTTATGATATTGAGGTATGTATCCTCTATACTCTGTAAAGTTTTGATCAAGAAAGGATGCTGAACGTTGTCAAATTCTTATTCTGCATCTATTGAGAGGATCATATCATTCTTGTTCTTTCTTCTATTAATGTATTGTATCTCATGGATTGATTTGCAGATGTTGAACCAACCTTGCAGCCCAGGGATAAATCCCACTTGGTCGTGGTGAATAATCCTTTTAATGTACTGTTGGATCCTATTGGCTAGTATTTTGGTGAGAATTTTTGCATCCATGTTCATCAAGCATATTGGTCTGTAATTCTCTTTTTTGATGGGGTCTTTGGTTTTGGGATCAGGTAATGGTGGCCTCATAGTACGAGTTTGGAAGTTTTCCTTCCATTTGTATTTTTTGGAACAGTTTCAGAAGAATAGGTATTAATTCTTCTTTTAAATGTTTGGTAGAATTCCCCTGGGAAGTCATCTGGCCCTGGGCTTTTGTTTGTTGGGAGATTTTTGATAACTGCTTCAATTTCCTTAGTTGTTATAGGTCTCTTCATGTTTTCTATTTCTTCCTCATTCAGTTTTGGTAGTTGATACATATTTAGGAATGCATCCATTTCTTCCAGGTTATCTAATTTGCTGGCATAGATTTGCTCATAATATGTTCTTATAATTGTTTGTATTTCTTTGGTGTTGGTTGTGATCTCTCCTCTTTCATTCATGATTTTATTTGTTTGAGTCATTTCTCTTTTCTTTTTGATAAGGCTGGCCAGGGGTTTTTCAACTTGTTAATTCTTTCAAAGAACCAGCTCCTAGTTTCGTTGATCTGTTCTACTGTTCTTTTGGTTTCTATTTCATTGATTTCTGCTCTGATCTTTATTATTTCTCTTCTCCTGCTGGGTTTAGGCTTTATTTGATGTTCTTTCTCCAGCTCCTTTAGGTGTAGGGTTAGGTTGTGTACTTGAAACCTTTCTTGTTTCTTTCTTTTTTTTTTTTTTTAAGATTTTATTTATTTATTTGACAGAGACAGACACAGCGAGAGGGAACACAAGCAGGGGGAGTGGGAGAGGGAGAAGCAGGCTCTCCGCAGAGCAGGGAGCCCGATGCGGGATTCGATCCCAGGACCCTGGGATCGTGACCTGAGCCGAAGGCAGTCACTCAACCGACTGAGCCACCCAGGCGCCCCCTTTCTTGTTTCTTGAGCAAGGCTTGAATTGCTATACAGTTTCCTTTTAAGACTGCCTTTGCTGCATCCCAAAGATTTTGAACAGTTATGTTTTCATTTTCATTATTTCCATGAATTTCTTTAATTCTTCTTTAATTTCCTGGTTGACCCATTCATTCTTTAATAGGATGCTCTTTAGCCTCCATGTATTTGCGTTCTTTCTGACTTTCCTCTTGTGATTGAGTTCTTGAGATTGTGATTGGGTTCTAGTTTCAAAGCACTGTAGTCCAAAAATACGCAGGGAATGATCCCAATCTTTTGGTACTGGTTGAGACCTGATTTGTGACCTAGGATGTGATCTATTCTGGAGAATGTTCCATGGGCACTTGAGAAGAATATGTATTCTGTTGCTTTGGGATGGAATGTTCTGAATATATCCTTGAAGTTCATTTCGTCCAGTGTGTCATTTAAAGTCTTTATTTCCTTGTTGATCTTTTTCTTAGATGATCTGTCCATTTCAGTGAGGGTGCTGTTTAATTCCCCTACTATTATTTTATTGTTATCAATGTGTTTCTTTGCTTTTGTTATTAATTGCCTTATATAATTGGCTGCTCCCATGTTAGGGGCATAGATATTTACAAATGTTAGATCTTCTTGTTGGATAGACCCCTTAAGTAGGATATAGTGTCCTTCCTCATCTCTTATTACAGTCTTTGGTTTAAAATCTAATTTGTCTGATATAAGGATTGCCACCCCAGCTTTCTTTTGGTGTCCATTAGCATGGTACATCATTTTCCACCCCTCATTTTCAATCTGGAGGTGTCTTTGGTTCTAAAATGAGTCTCTTGCAGACAGCATATCAATGGGTCTTGATTTTTTGTCCAATCTGATACTCTGTGTCTTTTGATTGTGCATTTAGCCCATTTACTTTCAGGGTCACTATTGAAAGATATGAGTATAGTGCCATTGTATTGCCTGTAAGGTGACTGTTACTGTATAGTGTCTGTGTTCCTTTCTGGTCTGTGTTACTTTTAGGCTCTCTCTTTGCTTAGAGGACCCTTTTCAATATTCTTGTAAGGCTGGTTTCGTGTTTGCAAATTCCTTTAGTTTTTGTTTGTCCTGGATGGTTTTTATCTCTCCTTCTATTTCAATGACAGCCTAGCTGGATATAGTATTCTTGGCTGCATATTTTTCTCATTTAGTTCTCTGAAGTTATCATGCCAGTCCTTTTTGTCCTGCCAGGTCTCTGTGGATAAGTCTGTTGACAATCTAATGTTTCTACCATTGTAGGTTACAGGTGTCTTGTCTCAACCTGCTTTCAGGATTTTCTGTCTCTGAGACTCATAAGTTTTACTATTAGATGTCAGGGTGTTGACCTATTTTTATTGATTTTGAGGGAGTTCTCTGTGCCTCCTGGATTTTGATGACTGTTTCCTTCCCCAAATTAGGGAAGTTCTCTGCTATAATTTGCTCCAATATACCTACTACCCCTCTCTCTCTTTCTTCTTCTGGGATCCCAATTCTTCTAATATTGTGTCATCTTATGGTATCACTTATCTCTCGAATTCTCCCCTTGTGATCCAGTAGTTGTTTATCTCTCTTTTTCTCAGCTTCTTCATTTTCTGTTATTTGGTCCTCCATATCACTAATTCTCTCTTCTGCCTCATCTATCCTAGCAGTTAGAGACTCCACTTTTGATTGCAACTCATTAATAGCCTTTTTGATTTCTACTTGTTAGATTTTTGTTCTTTTTTTCCTCCGGACAGTGTTTCTCTAATATCTTCCATGCTTTTTTCAAGCCCAGCTAGTATCTTTATAATCATCATTCTGAACTCTAGTTCTGATATCTTAGTAATGTTTGTATTGATTAGGTCCCTGGCAGTTGGTACTGCCTCTTGTTCTTTTTTGTGAGGTGATATTTTCTGTCTTGTTATTTTGTCCAGAGGAGAATAGATGAATGAGAGAACAAAATGTTAACAGGGTAAAAATGACCCTAGAAAAATATACACTAAACATATCGGAAATGACCTGAAACCAGGGGAAAAGAAAGGGAAAGAAGGAAAAAAGATAAAAAAAGAAGAAAAAGAAAAAGTTTTTTTAAAAAAGAATATGATCAAATGTGATCAGGCTGGTGCATAGATCCATGCCACACACTAGATTTTGGGTTTATTTTGGTCTGTTAGAAGAAACTGCCTCCCAAAATTTTAATGAAAAAATGCTATATATGTACAAAAATAAGGGTAAATACGATGAAGGGATGGTATATGACTGTAGAGATGAAAATTATAAATGATTTCATAAAAGGAATTGATAAGATAAGAAGTTGGTTGAAAAAAGAAAGAAGAGAAATTAAATAAAAGGGAGGGGGAGAGAATTTCATCAGGCAGGAGACTAGAAGAAAGCCATACACTAGAGATTTAGGGTATATTTTGGTCTGTTAGAAGAAAGTGTATCCAAAATTTTAAAGAGAGAACAACATATATATATATATATATATATATATATATATATATATATATATATATATATATATGGCAAAAATAAGGATAACTACTATGAAGGGATTAGAATATGACACTAAAAATGAAAAATAAAAAATAATTTTTAAAAAACGTATTGATAAGGTGTTGTTTGAAAAGGGGAAAAAGAAAAATTCAAAAAGAATATTAAAAAAATTAACTTCAAAAGACTAAAGAATCAATGGGCAAAAAACCATGAATTCTATGTGCTGTATTCCCCTAGTCCTGGCATTCTGCCGTTCCCACTGATCGGTAAACTTGGTCTTAGCTGGCTGTTCTTGCTGATCTTCTGGGGGAGGGACCTGTTGCAATGCGTCTCAAATGTCTTTGCCTGAGGCGGAATTGCCCCACCCTTGCGGGGTCTGGGCTATGTAATCTGCTTGGGTTGGCTCTTGGGAGCTTTTGTTCCCTGCAAACTTTCCGTACAGCTTTGAAGGAGAAGAGTGAATATTGTGGCTTCCCAATTTCCATCCCAGAGGAGCTGAGAACTTGGGGCCCCACTCCTCAGTGACCCCCCAGAGAAAAGCAGTCAATCTTTCCTGTCTCTCCAGCCTCTGGCTGCACTCCATGCTCACCCAGCCTGTGACTGAGTGTTTCTATCTCTGGCACATGACCCCGTTTGGAGTCTCCAAACCCAGCAGATCCCTCAGTGCACTCCTGCACTGCTCCTCCTGGGGGAGGAAGGGGAATCTCCCTGGATCTGCCGCTTGTTGGGTCCTTGCTGGAAGAGGCAGCAGGCCTGACTGTGCCACGGATCACGGTTTATAGCAATCCTGAGCCCACACCTCAGCCCCGTCTTTGCAGCCAGCTTCCGCACTCTGATACCTGGGAGCTCTGCTGCACTCAGGCACCCCCAGTCTTTCTGTGACTCTGAGGGTCCTGAGACCACACTGTACCAGTGAGGGTTCCATCCCCCACTTAGCCACTGGAGCAACATCCTTCAGTGGAGCAGACTTCTACAAGTTCTAATTTTGTACTCTGCTGCTGTATCACTTGCCAGTATTTGGCTGACAGAGGATCCCTCCCCCCCACGATCTATCTTCCCAAATATCGCCTTGAATTCACTTCTCCCCACATCCTACCTTCCAGAAAATGGTCGCTTTTCTGTTCAGAGAGTTGCTGCTATTCTTTTCTTTGATCTCTTGTTGAGTTTGTAGGTGTTCAGAATGGTTTGATCCCTATCTAGCTGAATTCCTGGGACCAGGCAAAATTTAGGTCTCCTACTTCTCTGCCATCTTGCTCCTCCCCTCGGTTATTTGTTTTTTGATTGTTGAGTTTGAGAAGTTCTTTATAGATCTTGAATACCAGCCCTTTATCTGTAGTGTCAATTGTAAATATTTTCTCCCATTCAGTGGTTTACCTCTTTGTTTTGTTGACTGTTTCCTTTGCAGTGCAGAAGCTCTTTATCTTCATGAAGTCCTAAAAGTTCATTTTCATTTTTGTTTCCCTTGCCTTTGAAGACAGTCTTGAAAGAAGTTGCTGTGGACAATGTCGAAGACCTTACTGCCTATGTTATCTTCTAGAATTTTGATGGATTCCTGTCTCACATTCAGATCTTTCATCCATTTTGAGTTTATTTTTGTGTATCGTGTAAGGGAATTGTCAAGTTTCATTCTTCTGCATGTGGCTGTCCAATTTTACCAGCACCATTTATTGAAGAGACTGTCTTTTTTCCATTGGATATTTTTTTCTGATATGTTGAAGATTAGTTGACCATAGAATTGAGGGTCCATTTCTGGAGTATCTGTTCTATTCCATTGGTCTATGTGTCTGTTTTTGTGCCAATACCATGCTGCCTTGGTGATCACAGCTTTGTAATATAGTTTAAAGTCAGGCAACGTGATGCCCCCAGGTTTGTTTTTCTTTTTCATCATTCCCTTGGCGATTTGGAGTCTTTTCTGGTTCCATACAAATTTTAGGATGTTTGTTCCAGCTCCTTGAAAATTGCAAATGGTATTTTAATAGGGAAGGCATTGAAAGGGTAGATTGCTCTGTGCAGGATAGACATTTTAACAATATTTATTCTTCTGATCCATGAGTATGGAATGCTTTTCCATCTTTTTGTGTCTTCCTCAATTTCTTTCATAAGCATTCTGTAGTTCCTAGAGTATAGATATTTAACCTCTTTGGTTAAGTTTATTCTTAGGTATCTTATGGTTTTAGGTGCTATTGTAAATGGAATCAATTCTTAATTTCTCTTTCTACAGTTATATTGTTAGTGTATTGAAAATCAACTGATTTTTGTGCATTGATTTGTATCCTGCCACATTGCTGAATTGCTTGGAGTATGAATTCTAGTAATTTTGAGGTGGTGTCTTTAGGGTTTTCCACATAAAGTTTCATGTCATCTGTGAAGAGAGAATTTGACTTCTTCTTTGACAATTTGGATGCCTTTTATTTCTTTTTGTTGTCTGATGCTGAGGCTAGTACTCTAATACTATGTTGACCAATAATGGTGAGAGTGGGCATCCCATTCATGTTCCTGACCTTAAGGGAAAAGCTCTCAGCTTTTCCCCATTGATAATGATATTCGCTGTGGGCTTTCATAGATGGTTTTTATGTTATTGAGGAATGTTCCCTCTATCCACATACTCTGAAGAGTTTTAATCAGGAATGGACATTGTATTTTGTCAAATGCTCTTTCTGCATCAACTGAGAGTATCTTATGGTTCTTGTCTTTTTTTTATTAATGCATTCTATCACATTGATTGATTTGCAAATGTTGAACCACACTTGCATCCCAGGAATAAATCTTACCTGGTCATAATGGACAATTCTTTTAATGTACTGTTGAAACCTATTGGTTAGGATGTTGTTGAATATTTTGGCATCCATGTTCATCAGGGATAGTGGTCTGTAATTCTTCCTTTTGATGAGGTCTTTGTTTGGTTTTGGGATCAAGGTAATGCTGGTCTGATAGAATAGCTTTGGAAGGTTTCCTTCCATTTCTCTTTTTTGGAAGAGCTTCAGTAAAATACATATGATTTCTTTTTTAAATGTTTGGCAAAATTCCCCCGGGAAGCCATCTGGCCCTGGACTTTTGTTTTTTTGTTTTTTGTTTTTTTTTTTTGGAAGGTTTTTGATTACTGCTTCAATTTCGGTACTGGTCTATTCAGATTGTCTATTTCTTCCTGTTTCAGTCTTGGTAGTTTACGTTCCCAGCAATGCATCCATTTCTTCCAGTTGCTTAATTTGTTGGCATATAGTTGAAGGTAATAATTTCTAAAAATTGTTTCCTTGGTATTAGTCATGATCTCTCCCCTTTCATTCATGATTTTATTAATTTGGGTCCTTTCTCTTTTCTTTTGGATAAGTCTGGCCAGTGGTCTATTGATCTTTTTAATTCTTTCAAAGAACCAGTTTCCAGTTTTGTTGATCTGTTCCACTGTTTTTCTGGTTTCTATTTCATTGATTTCTGCTCTAATCTTTATTATTTCTCTTCTCCTGTTGATTTCAGTTTTATTTGATGTTCTTTTTCCAGCTTCTTTAGGTGTAAGGTTAGCTTGTTCATTTGGGATTTTTCTAATTTTTTGAGAGAGGCTTGGATGGCTATGTATTTCCCTCTTAGGACGGCCTTTGCAGTATCCCATAGGTTTTGGACTGAAGTGTTTTCGTTCTCATCAGTTTCCATGAATTGTTAAGTTCTTCTTTAATTTCCTGGTTGACCAAATCATTCTTTAGCTTCCAAGTGTTTGAATTCCTTCCAAATTTTTTCTTGTGATTGAGTTCCAGTTTCAAGGCACTGTGGTCTGATAACATGCAGGGAATAATCTCAGTCTTCTGTTAATGGCTGAGACCTGATGTGTGACACAATATGTGGTCTATTTTGGAAAACATTCCATGTATATTCAAAAGGAATAAGCATTCTGTTGTTTTAGGGTGGAGTGTTTTGAATATATCTATGGAGTCCTTCTGGTCCAAAGTTTCATTCAAAGCTCTTGTTTCTTTGTTGATCTTCTCCTTAGATGATTTGTCCAATGCTGAGAGTTGAGTGTTAAAATCTCCTACTTTTAATGTATTATTGTCAATATGATTCTTTATTTTGGTTAACAGCTGGCTTATATAGTTGGCTGCTCCCATGTTGGGGGCATAGGTATTTATAATTGTTAGATTTTCTTTTTGGATAGACCCCTTAAGAATGATATAGAATCCCTCTGGATGTCTTACTACAGTCTTTGGTTTAAATTCTAATTTGTCTGATATAAGAATTATTTTTTGTTTTTTGTTTTTAAGATTTTATTTATTTATTTAACAGAGAGAGACACAGCAAGAGAGAGGGAACACAAGCAGAGGGAGTGGGAGAGGGAGAAGCAGGCTTCCCACTGAGCAGGGAGCCTGATGCAGAGCTTGATTCCAGGACCCTGGGATCATGACCTGAGCTGAAGGCAGATGCTTAATGATTGAGCCACCAGGTGCCCCTGATATAAGAATTGGTACCCCAGCTTTCTTTTGAGGTCTGTTGGCATGAAAAATGATTCCCCATCCCCTCACTTTCAGTCTGGAGGTTTCTTTAGGTTCAAAATGAGTCTCCTGTAGGCAGCATATGGATGGGTCCTGGCTTTGTATCCAATCTCCAACCCTGTGCCATTTCATGGGAGCATTTAGGCTGTTCACATTGAGAGTACCTGCTGAAATATATGTGTTTATTGCCATCCTCTTGTCTGTATAGTTCCTGTTTCTATGGATTGTCTCTGTAAATTTCTGGTCTATATTACTCTTGTGGTCTTTCTTCTTTTATAGAATCCCCCTTAGTATTTCTTGCAGCAATGGCTTGATGGTCCCATATTCTTTCAGTTTCTGCCAGTCCTGGAAGCTCTTTATCTCTCTATCTGTTCTGAATGACAGCTTTGCTGGATAAAGTATTCTTTGTTGAATGTTCTTCTCATTTAGTACCCTGAATATGTCTTGCCAGCCTTTTCTGGTTTGCTAGGTTTCTGTGGACAGGTCTGACATTATTCTGATATTCCTCCCTCCATATGCAAGAAATCTCTTCCCCATAACTGCTCTCAGGATGTCTTCTTTGGTTCTAAGATTTGCGAGTTTTACTATTATATGCCAGGGCTTCGGTCTGTTCTCCTTGATCTTGGGAATGGTCCTCTCTGCCTCTTAGACATGAATGCTTGTTTCTTTCCCCAGATTAGTGAAGTTCTCAGCTACAATTTGCTCAAATATACCTTCTAGTCCTCTCTTTCCACCCCCTCAGGGATCCCAATAATTCTGACATTGGTCTGTCTCTCTAAGCTTGTTCTCATGGATTTTAAGCTGTTTATCCTAGGCCTCCTGTTCTTTCCTTTCTATCAGCTTATCTTCTAGATCCCTAATTCATTCTTCTGCCTCATTTACCCTAGCTCTTAGAGTATCTAGTTTAGACTGCATCTCTTTCATAGCATTTTTACGTTCGGCCTGATTAGCTCTCATTTCTGCCCTCAGAGATTTTATATTGCTGTTAATGGTTTTCTCAAGCCTAGCTATTGACTTCATAATTGCTACCCTGAAGTCCATCTCTGACATCTTGTTTATATCCATATCCATTAGGTCTGCAGGAGAGGCCATTGTCTCTGATTCTTTTCTTTGTTGGGAGTTCCTCCTCCTATTCATTCTGTTGAGGGGTGGTTGAGGGAATGTATAGAGTCCAAAATATCAACCACAATCCGGGGAAGATGCACCCTGGGATAAGCTGGAGCAGTGGGAAGCTAAAAAACAAAGTCCAAGTGAAACCCAAGAATAAAATTTATAAAATTAAAAAATTAAGGGGTGCCTGGGTGGCTCAGTTGGTTGGGCAACTGCCTTTGGCTCAGGTCATGATCCTGGAGTCCCGGGATCGAGTCCCACGTCGGACTCCCTGCTCGGCGGGGAGTCTGCTTCTCCCTCTGATCCTCCCCCTCTCATGATCTCTGTCTCCCATTCTCTCAGATAAAAAAAAAAAATCTTTAAAAAAATTTAAAAATTAAAAAAAATTAAAAATTAAAAAAAAAGAAAGAGAGAAGAATAAAATGAAAAAAAGAAAAGGAAAAAGGGGGAGTGAGGACCGGGGGGTGCTATAATCTCCCAGTGTGGGCAAGGTAGGGTATTTCGGTTCTTCTGGAGTGTATTTTGTTTGTTTGTTAGATGATACTACATCCCAGAGTTACTGGGAAAATAAAACTGATATCTATCTATCTATCTATCTATCTATCTATCTATACATTGAAGATTATATCTATATAAAATAAATATAGGTGTGAAAAGCACAAGTTAAAAAGCTACTATGAGATATGTTATATTAAATATCTAGTTGAAATAAGAGGAAGGTAAAAAGAAAAAAAACAGAGAAGCAACATGAGAAAGAATAAAAAGAAAAAAATAAGTTATATCTGAAAAATACACAAGCAGTGAGGCAATGCCTGAACCTCAATATACTATTTTCCCCTGGTATTGGAGTTTTACAGTTTTATGGGGACCCTAGGGTTGTCCTCCTCTTGTTCTTCCAGCTTGTCTTCAGGGGGAGGGGCCTGCCTCGCTGTTTCTCAGGCAACCCTGCTTGGGCAGAGTTGCCCTACCCCCTGTCAGGGCGCTGTGCTTTGTGGAAACCAGTTTTTTGAGCTTTTGTTCTCTGGCAGATTTTTGTGCCTTTTCTGAGGGTCAGAGCAAAGGAAAATGTCCACACCCAGACCTCTGACCCAGAGCAAAGAAATCACAGTCTGCTCTTCTTTGAACAGTCCAGAACACACAGTCTCTATTTCTGTAAGCGCTACTGAAAATTGCAACTTCCCACTAGTGGTGCATGCCCCCAGCGACCCTCTCAGTGGTGGACTGAGGAGCCCCGCTTGTCTCTGTCCTTTGTGCTTCCAAAACCCCAAGCAGCCCCAGGTTCCTGCGAGTGGCCCTGGGTTCTCGCTAGTGGTCCTGGGTTCATGCATGCTCCCCCACAGCTCCTGGATCCTGTTTGAGCACTGTTATCAAGCCCTTTCTGGCCCACCACTACCCCTCAGCAAGTTATCACGGGTCCCTGGTGTTCTGATGTTATATCCCTTTCCAGGGGCCAATTTATTGTGGCTCCCTCCCCCGTCTGTTTATCTTCCAATATCTGCCTGCAGAATCATGACTCTGCCTTTCATACTCATGACCGCTGGTGATTTTTCTGCTCATAGAGATCCAGATATATATTCTTACATCTCAGGCTGATTTCATGGGTGTTCAGAGTGGTTTGGTAGATATCCAGGTAAATTCAGGGGACCAGTTAAAACGGAGTCCCGTACTCTTCTGCCATCTTGCCCCTCTTTCTTAAAGCTGTTTTTAAGTCAGTACATACAAAAAGCTGCTTTATTCTGCATACTGATCTCAAGAATAGCTGTTTTCCATTGTTTCATTAAAAAAAAAATCTTCCCTTGTCAATAAACTATCAGAGCTCTTTCTATTGTACTGATCTACTTTTTTAGCTTTCTTCTTTTTGGACTCCACTTAGTCCTTAGCTGCCAGGAAATATTTCCTGCATTGCTATGACTTGGAGAGCTAGTAGGCAGCTGTATAGGAGTATGTCCCTGAAAAAGTAGTGAGATCCCCCATCACTGGAGATGTTCAAAATTTTGGACAACCCCTGAGCAAGAATACTTAAGAGTGAATCATGCATAACTCCATATGCTGATCTCAAGCATAGTCTTATCACACTTGTTAATTTTCTGTTTTCTTGTCTATCTATCCAGGTAGATTATGATCTTTTTAAGAGTAGGGACCCAGGGGTGCCTGGGTGGCTCAGTTGGTTAAGCGTCTGCCTTCAGCTCAGCTCATGATCCCGCAGTCCTGGGATCGAGCCGCGTGTAGGGCTCCCTGCTCAGTGGAGAGCCTGCTTCTCCCTCGCCCTCTGCCCCCCTCCCCTGCTTCTGCTCTCTCACTTTATCATAAATAAATAAATAAATAAATAAATAAATAAATAAATAGATAGATAGATAAATAAATAAATATCAAAAAAGAATAGAGACCCAGTCTTATTCAACACTGTATCTCCAGCACTCAGCATAGTGTTTGATATTGAGTCAGTGCTCGATACATGTTCATAAGTGAATGTTTCATGTAATACTAAGATTTTTATTATCTTATCTACTTATATCCTAGAAAGAAGCCAGTTCTACAGACATTAGAATTCCCTACCTCCTTCAAGTGCTATGACTGTATGGCTACACATCTTGAGAATTTTACCAGTCTGCTCTTTGGGGGATGGAAAGTAAAGGAATGGCCATGTTGTATATCCTGGAAATAAGATGCAGCTCTCTAGTCCATGTCTTGAATCTCTGAGCACTTTGCTCTGGATTCCATCTGAACCTACAGGCTCTATATTGACCCTAGTCATATTTTCCACTTCTTCCTTCTAAGTCATGGCCCTCAGAGGAGCTCAGTGGCCATCTGAAACCCCACCATCCATGTCTCCCAATATGTCACATTTCAACTGAGTATACTCAGAAGATGAAGGAGGATAACTAGTCAAGGAGTTAAAAGACATGGTTCAGGGGATTAATGCTGTCACTGACTCACCATATAACTCTGTACAAATCTTTTCTTTCTCTTCTGTGGCCTCAGTTTCCCATATTATACGATCAAATGGTTGTGTTAGATCAGTGTTTTGGGGTATTTTTGAAATAATGGATGTTTTTATTCAAAACAAAGTTTGCACTAAAACAACTATATGATTGAAATGAATGAAACTTGATATAATACATATTTTATAAATTAAAATGTGAGGTTCATATATAAATTTAATAATGAAGACGGATTTTTTGGGTGATCACAAACATTTAAAATCAGGATTTATAGATAGCAGTTGTATACTGGCTTACATAACTAATTTATTTCTGCATTCTGCCTTGGTAAACCTAACCAGTAGAGCACAAATTATGTGTCAGGCATTGTGCTAGATTATGGGAATATAGTGGAAAGCAAAATATACATGGCCTTTGTGCACACTGAGTTTACTCTCTAGTAGAGAAAGCAATATTACAATTTTTTTTTTGCTAAAAGGGTAGATTTTATGTTGTAGCCTTATCACAAATAATAATAATAAATAAAAAGGAAGGGGAAAAACCCTGGGAGGTAATGGATATGTTTGTGGCATTGATTGTGGTGCTGGCTTAATAGATGTATAGCCAAACACACCAAGTTGTATACATTCAATATGACCAGCTTTTTGTATGTCAATCATATCTAAATAAGTGATTCTTTAAAGTACTCAAACGTTGATTAAATGTAAAAAAGATTAGATATAGTAATTTGTATAGATCTGAGCATATTTGGCTTTTAAAACAACCTTTTGGTTTCCTGTTAACAATTGTAGGTGCTCCTCTTATGCAATAAGTAAACACTAAGCCTTCACAACAGGAAATCATGTACATCAAATCTGTTTCCAATTGTTTAGAAAACAAAACAAAACAAAAATGAGACTGGGAAATGATATGAGCTAAGATTTAAATAACAAAGGGTAGCCATAGAAGATCCAAGGGAAGAGCATTACAAGAAAGAGAAGAATGTAACTGAAACTCAAAAAGTGAGGCACGAGGGGACTGAGATGAAGCAAGAGAGGAAGACAGGAGCCAGGGCTGGGACCAGAATAAGGATTTTACTATCTGCTTTAGGGCCTTTGCACTTTTTTTTTTAATGTTTTATTTATGTATTCATGAAAGTCAGAGAGAGAGAGAGAGGCAGAGGCAGAGGGAGAAGCAGGCTCCCCGCCTAGCAGGGAGCCCGATGCGGGACTCGATCCCAGAACCCCGGGATCATGACCTGAGCTGAAGGCAGATGCTTAACCATCTGAGCAACCCAGGTGCCCCTAGGGCCTTTGCACTTACTGTTCTCTCTGCCAGTAATGCCTTTCCCACAGCTACTTGCAGCCTTACTCTTTATCTTAAGATCTACTCAAATGTCACTTTCTTAGTGAGGACTTTCTTGACCATTCTATTTATAATTGAAACAAGATTTTTGCCTAGCAGTTCCAATCCTCCCCTACTTTATTTTTATACTATTTATCACCATCTGGCATACTATATATTTTACTTACTTATTTTCTTACTGTCTATCTTCTTGTACTACAACATAAAATCCCTAAGGGCCATAATTTTGGGCTGTTTGATTCAATGCTGTAGATCCAGTTTCTAAGTGCCTAACAGAATGTATATCTGTGGTAAGAAATAATTCTGAAATGGTCTCTCAATATTCCTAGACCTTGGTGTGCAGTTATTCAATAAAACACTAATCTAGGTGCTGCTGTGAAAAGATTTTATAGATGTAATTACAGTCTCAAATCAGTTTACATTAAGATAAGGAGATTACCCAGGTAGGCTTGAAATGAGTCTTTAAAAGAAGATTTCTTCAACTGGTAGTAGAAGATAAGGTGAAAGACTCAGAGCACAAGAAGTAGTTAATGTGCTGTTGTTGGTATAAAATGCAGAGAGCTGAGAATGGCCCCTGACTGGCATGTAAAAAGGAAACAGTCCTACAATAGACCTATAACTACAAGGAACTGAATTTTTCTAACAATGAGAATGAGCTTAGAGGGAATATTTTCCCCAGAGCTTCCAGATAAGAGCTTATCACAGCTGTAACTTTGATTTCAGCATTATGATACTCTGAGAAGGGAACCCAATTTCTTTCATAAGTGCTCAAAATGGATGAAAGACCTAAAGGTGGAACAGGAAACCATTAAAATCCTGGAGGAGAACACAGGCAGCAACCTCTTTGACCTCAGCCACAGCAACTTCTTGCTAGACACATCTCTAAAGGCAAGGGAAACAAAAGCAAAAATGAACTACTGGAACTTCATCAAGATAAAAAGCTTTTACATAGCAAAGGAAACAGTCAACAAAACTAAAAGGAAAACTATGGAATGGGAGAAAATATTCACAATGACAGCAGATAAAGGGCTAGTATCCAAAAATTAAAAAAAAAAAAATTATCAAACTCAACACCCCAAACACAAATAATCCAGTCAAGAAATGGGCAGAAAACATGAACAAACATATCTCCAAAGAAAACATAAAAATAGCCAAGAGACACATGAAAGAATTCTCAACATCATTTGTCATCAGGGAAATCCAAATCAAAACCACACCAGTCAGAATGGCTAAAATTAACTCAGGAAACAACAGATGTTGGCAAGGATGTGGAGAAAGAGGAATCCTCTAAAACTGTTAGTGGGAATGCAAACTGGTACAGCCACTCTGGAAAACCCTATGACCCAACAATTGCACTACTACATATTTATCCAAAGGATACAAACACAGTGATTTGAAGGGGCACATGAACCCTAATGTTTATAGCAGCAATGTCCACAGTAGCCAAACTATGGAAAGAGCCCAGATGTCTATTGACGAATGAATAAAGAAATGTAGTACATATATACAATGAAATATTACTCAGCCATCAAAAAGAATGAAATCTTGCTATTTGCATGATATGAATGGAACTAGTGGGTATTATGTTAAGAAAAATAAGTCAGTCAGAGAAAGACAAATACCATATGATTGCATTCATATGTGGAATTTAAGAAGGAGAACAGATGAAACATAGGGGAAAGGAAGGAAAAATAAAATAAGTGGAAAACAGAGAAGGAGGCAAGCCACAAGAGACTCTTAACTATAGGAAAGAAACTGAGGGTTGCTAGAGGGGAGGAGAGTTGGGGTATGGGGTAATTGGGTGATGGGTACTAAGGAGGGCAATTGATGTAATGAACACTGGGTGTTATATGCAACTGATGAATCACTAAATTCTATTTCTGAAACTAATATTACAATATATGTTAAATAAATTGAATTTAAATTAAAAAAACAAAAAGACATTGGAAGAGAGAGGAAAAGATGGTGGAGGACTAGGGGACACTATTCCAACTGGTCCCTGGAATAGAGCTGGATATCTATCAGACCACTCTGAGCACCCATGAAATCAGCCTGAGAAGTAAGACGATCTAGATGTCTATAAACAGAATATCACAGGTGGTTGGTTTCAAGGTACGAAGTGGGGAGCCATGATTCCGCAGGCAGATATTGGAGGATAGATGGAAGGGAGAGGATCCTACACCACTAGTGAGTGATAGCCTCCTGCACTAGAGATGGGGCACAGACTCACAGACCGGGAGCAGCAGGGAAAGGAATTTAGATGGAAACCAGAACGGGGGTGTTGTGTGTGCAAACTGGGGACGGCTGGAGGTTTTAGAGGCACAAAGGGCAGAGAAGTGTCCCAACCTGGAGGCAGGACTGGGAGCACTATGGAAGGGAGCACAACCCACTATGCTGCAGTTTATGACAGCACAGACAGAAATGGAAAGACTGTGGCCCAGAGAGCTCCCTGAAGCACAGACTGTGATCTCTCTGCTCTGGGGCAGAGGGCTGGAAACGGACTCTTCTGCTCTGACTCTCAGAGGAAACATGGAAAGCTGCCAGGGAAAGCTGCCTGGGAAGGCTGCCAAAGAACAAAAGCCCCCAAAACTGGTTCCCACTGAGCCCATCCCCCACCACAGGGGGGCAGGGCAACTCTGCCCAAACAAGTTGCTTGCATAACAGCATGGCAGGCCCCTACCCCAGAAGACAGCTTGGGAAAACAAGAGGCCAGCAAACCCTAAGGTCCCAAGAAAACAGGTGCATCTTGCTTGGGTTGTGGTCAACAATCTGGACTCTATACATTCCCTCAACCACCCATCAACAGACTGACTAGGAAGAGGAAACCCCAAAATAGAAAAGACTCAGATTATGAATTATGCCACATATTTACAAATGGATTCAGATATAACCAAGATGTTGGAGGTGGAATTCAGCTAGCAATTGTGAAGACAACAGCTAGAATGGAGAAATCAATTAATGGCAACATAGAGTCTCCAAGGGCAGAAATGAAAGCTGAATTGGCAGAACTTGAAAATGCTATCCATGAGATCCAATCTAATCTAGATAATCTAACAGCTAGGGTAAGTGAGGCAGAAGAATGAATTAGTGACCTGGAAGACAATTTAATAGATAAAAAGGGAAAAGAGGAGGCCAAGGAAAAACAACTCAGAACCCATGAAAATAGAATCAGAGAAATATGTAACATTATGAAATGATCCAATGTCAGAATTATTGGAATCCCAGAGGGAGTGGAGAGAGAGAGGACTAGAAGATATATTTGAGGAAATCATAGCTGAGAACTTCCCTAATCTGGGGAATGAAACAAACATTCGTGTCCAAGAGGCACAGAGGACCCCTCCCAAGATCAAGGAAAACAGGCCAACACCCTGGCATGTAATAGTAAAACTCGCAAATCTTAGAACCAAGGAAACCATCTTAATGGCAGTTAGGGGGAAGAGATTCCTTACGTACAGAGGGAGGAACATCAGAATAATGTCAGACCTATTCACAAAGACATGGCAAGCCAGAAATGCTTGGCAAGACATATTCAGGATACTAAATGAGAAGAACATGCAGCCAAGAATACTTTATTCGGCAAGGCTGTCATTTAAAAAGGATGGAGAGATGCAGAGCTTCCAAGACCAGAAGAAGGTGAAAGAATATGTGACCACTAAGCTGGTGCTGCAAGAAATATCAAGGGGGGTTGTATAAAAGGAGAAAGATCCCAAGAGTGATATACAACAGAAATTTACAGAGACAATCTGTAAAAACAAGGTCTTCACAGGCAACATGATGACAATAAATTCATATCTTTCAGTAATCACTCTGAACGTGAATGGCCTAAATACTCCCATAAAATGGCATAGGATGCAGATTGGATAAAAAGACAGGACCCATCCATATGCTGTCTAAAAGAGACCCATTTTGAACCTAAAGATACATCCAGACTGAAAGTGAAGGGATGGAGAACCATCTTCCATGCCAGCGGACCTCAAAAGAAAGCTGGGGTAGCAATTCTTATATCAGACAAATTAGATTTTAAGCTAAAGACTGTAGTTAGAGACACAGAAGGACCCTGTATCATTCTTAAAGGGTCTATCCAATAAGAAGATCTAACAATTGTAAATATCTATGCCCCAACATGGGAGCAGCCATCTACATAAGCCAGCTGTTAACCAAAGTAAAGAGTCATATTGATAACAATATGTTAATTGTAGGAGACCTCAACCCTCCACTCTCAGCAATGGACAGATCATCTAAGCAGAAAATTCACAAAGAAACAAGAGCTTTGCTTGACACCCTGGACCAGATGGACCTCATAGATATATACAGAACATTCCACCCTAAAACAACAGAATACTCATTCTTCTCAAGCACACATGGAACTTTCTCCGGAATAGACCACATACTGGGTCACAAATCAGGTCTCAACCAATATCAAAAAATTGAGATTATTCCCTGCATATTCTCAGACCACAATGCTTTAAAACTGGAACTCAATCACAAGAAAAAAATTGGCAGAAATTCAAACACTTGGAAGCTAAAGACCACTCTGCTCAAGAATGTTTGGGTCAACCAGGAACTCAAAGAAGAACTTAAACATTTCATGGAAACCAATGAGAAAGAAAACACATTGGTCCAAAATCTATGGACTACTGCAAAGGCAGTCCTAAAGGGGAAATACATAGCTAACCAAGCCTCACTCAAAAAAATAGAAAAATCCCGAATTCACCAACTAACTCTACACCTTAAAGAACTAGAGAAAAAGCAACAAATGATGCCTAAGCCACTCATTGAAAGAGAAATAATTAAAATTAGAGCAGAGATCAATGAATTAGGAACCAGAAACACAGTAGATCAGATCAATGAAATTAGAAGCTGGTTCTTTGAAAGAATTAATTAAATCGATAAACCACTGGCCAGACATCCAAAAGAAAAGAGAAAAGACCCAAATAAATAAAATTATCAGTGAAAGGGGAGAGATCATGACTAACAGCAATGAAATAGAAACAATTATTAGAAATTATTAGCAACAAGTATATGCCAACAAACTGAGCAATCTGGATGAAATGGATGCCTTCCTGGAAACCTATAAGCTGCCAAGACTGAAACAGGAAGAAATTGACAACTTGAATAGGCCAATAACCAGTAATGAGATTCAAGCACTGATCAAAAACCTCCCAAAAAACAAGAGTGCAGGGCCCGATGGATTCCCTGGGGAATTCTACCAAACATTCAAAGAAGAAATAATACCTATTCTCCTGAAGCTGTTTCAAAAACTAGAAACAGAAGGAAAGCTTCCAGACTCATTCTATGAGACTCCTGTCTCCCTGGTCAATGGAGAAATAAACAGGGTTTTAGAGGGGAGGGGGCTGGGGGCATGGGTTAGCCTGGCGATGGGTATTAAGGAGGGCATGCACTGCATGGAACACTGGGTGTTATATGAAAACAGTGGATTGTGGATCACCACATCAAAAACTAATGATGTATTGTATGGTGACTACCATAACATAATAAAATGAAATTAAAAAAAAAAAGGGTCAGGGAGAGAATGTGATCAGGCTCAAGACTAGAATGATGCCATACACTAGAAATTTAGGGTATATTTTGTTCTGTTAGAAGAAAGTTTATCCCCAAATTTTAAAGAGATAAAAACTTATATATATACAAAAAATAAGGTTAACTACAATGAAGGGATAGAATATGACTGTAAAAATGAAAATTAAAAAAGATTTTTTAAAAAAAGGAATTGATAAGATAAGATGTTGGTTGAAATAGGGAAAAATAAAAATTCAAAAAATAGAAAATGTAAAAAAATAAATAAAATTAAAAAAATTAACTTTGAATGACTAAAGAATCATTGCGGGGGGGGGGGGGGGAGCCATGAATTCTATGTGCTGTTTTCCCCTAGTGCTGGAGTTCTGCAGTTCTCATTAATCGGTAAACTTGGTCTTGGCTGGCTGTTCTTGCTGATATTCTGGGGGAGGGGCCTGTTGCAGTAATTCTCAAATATCTTTGCCCGAGGTGGAATTGCACCACCCTTGTTAAGGGCCAGACTAGGTCATCTGCTTGGGTTTGCTCCCTGTAACTTTTGTTCCCTGAAAGCTTTCTGTAGAGCTTTGGAGGACGAGCATGAAAATGTCGGCCTCCCAATCTCCTCCCCAAAGGAGCCAAGATCTCAGGCCCCACTCCTCAGTAAGTCCCCAGAGAAAAGCATTCAATCACTCCTGTCTCCCTGGTCAATGGCTGCACTCTGTGCTCACCTGGCCTGTGACCCAGCGTTTCTATCTCTGGCACATGACCCCATTTGGAGTCTCCAAACCCAGCAGATTCCTGTGGTGTGTTCCTGTGCAGCTCCTCCCAGGGGAGGAAGGGGAGTCTCCCTGGATCTGCCTCTTGTTGGGTCCCTGCTGGAAGAGTAATGGCCTGACTGTGCCATGGATCATAGTTTATGGCAACCCTGAGCTGAGACTCCACTTCTCAGCTCTATCTTTGCAGCTGGCTTCCCCACTCTGATACCTGGGGGCTTTGCCGCACTCAGGCACCCCCGGTCTTTCTGTGACCCTCAGGGTCCTGAGACCACACTGTCCCAGTGAGGGTTCCACCCCCTGCTTAGCCACTGGAGCGATGTCCCTCAGCAGAGCAGACTTCTGAAAGTTCCACTTTTGTGCTCTGCTGCTCTGTTACTTGCTGGTAGCTGGCTAATGGAGGCTCCCTCCCCCCATGGTCTATCTTCTCATATATTGCCTCAGATTCACTTCTCCACACGTCCTACCTTCCAGAAAGTGGTTGCTTTTCTCTTCAGAGAGTTGCTGCTATTCTTTTCTTTTATCTCCTGTTGAGTTTGTAGGTGTTCAGAATGGTTTGATACCTATCTAGCTGAATTCCTGGGACCAGATGAAATTTACATCTCCTACTCCTCTGCCATCTTGCTTCTCCTCCTTGTTGTTGTTTTCAAATGCACAGGTTCTAGTAGCTGTGTCGTCTTGGTAAGTGTTAACTTTTCTTTAGGTCCTGGGGCTTTCAGAGCTGGTCTGAGCCTTCCAGATCCCACTCCTCTGCAGACGCTCATCCTGGACCCCACAGCAGCATGCCTTCACTGCGCAGGGGAGGGGATGGAGGAACCCACGACCCCCAACCTCCTAGCACTCCACTCTTGCCACACTCCTCTGGGGCACCTGAGGCAGCGGGGCACAGAGCCTCAGAGGCGGGGCGGGGGGGGTGGGGGCGGGGGCGGCACCCGGAAGAGAAGGTGAAGGGCCAGCGACAGCCTCATGGCCCATCCACAGGTGGTGGGGCTGCTTGGGGGGCTTTTTTACCATTTTAATTACTATGAGTCTTAGTGTGGACCTCCTTGAGTTGATTTTTTGGGGGTATTTCTGTGCCTCTTGGATCTGGATATCTGTTTCCTTCTCCAGATTAGAGTTTTCACTGTATTTTAAATAATTTTCTTTTTTTTTTTTTTCACAAATAAATTTTATGCCCCCATTTTCTCTCTTCTTCCTCTCGGATCCCTATAATGGAAATGTTATTACACTTGATAGAGTCAGAGTTCCCTAAGTGTATTCTCAATTTTCATAATTATTTTTCTCTTTACTTTCTCAGATTGATTGCTTTCCATTACTCTGTCTTGCATGTCATTAATTCCTTCCTCTGTTTTCTTTAGCCTACTATTTATTCTTTCAAGAGTATTTTTAATTTCATTTATTGTATTTTTCAACTCTGGTTCTTTTTATCTCTTTGTTAAAGGTCCTCAAGTCTTTTCTGAAGTCCAGTGAGTATCTTTATAATCATTACTTTTAATTCTCTACCAGGCATATTAACCATTTGACTTAGTATTCTTTCAGTGGTTTTGTCCTCTCTTTCTTTGGGGACTTATTGCTCTGTTTCCTCATTCTGTCTAAGTCTCTGTATCTTTTTCTATGTGTTAGGAAAGCCAGCTACATCTCCTGCTTTTGAAGGTAATGGCATTATGAAGAAGAGGTCCTGTAGTGTCCTGCAGTGTGCTGTCCCCTCTTCCCCTGTGCCTGGTGCTTCATGGAATTTCCCCTATGTGTTTTGCCTATGTCTTGTTGTTCTCTGGCTGTCTTTTTTTTTTTTTTTTTTTTTTTTTCCCTTTAGTCAGGTCATCTGCAGAGGCTCTCTTTGCCTGTCATGAGCAGTGTTTAGTCTTACCCTGTTTGGAGAGTGTTTTAAGAAGGTGCTCACTGGTTTGTTTGTGAAATGAGACCTGCCACTGATCCTGCACAAACTGAGGTCCTGTTAAATGTGTGGGTTGGAGACATGGTATTTGCAGGGTTTGAGCTGTTCTTCTGTGAATGGGGGCCTGAAATGCTGGGACTGAGGCAAGTGTGACTGGAAGGGAAATTCCATAGTAGCAAGATGGGTAGGGCTTGGTGTGAGCAATTTAGGTAGTTAGTGAGTATCAATGCTGAGCTGATTTCATATTTGACCTTGTGATGTGAGGGAGTAAAGTGTCACCTGCCATTTCTTTTGTTCCTGGATGGGTCCCCCTACAATTTTTGCCTCTCTAGGATATGCTTGAGTAAATAACTCTCCCTCCAATAAGCCCAAGACAATTTTCAAACTGCTGCTTCTATGCTTTATCTCCATGGGCTGCTTATCCTACTGTTTGTTTGAGGGTTCAGACTCAGTGTCCTAATGTGCCCCACGTTCTCCCAGAGGCAAGCCCACTGATTTTTTTTTAATTCCAGGCTTTAATTCAATTTGATTTGATTTGATTTGATTTGATTTGATTCCCACTGGTACTAAGAACTCACAACTCAGCCCCTCTCACCTTCAAAGCCAAATCTTATGGTGATTCATCTTCCTTGTGCAAGCTCTGGTGTGATAGTCTGTTTTCACCCTTCTTCATACCCCTGGCTTCCACCTGACCACAGACGGCCAAAGTCTGCTTTGCTCCAAAACCACATCTCTGCCCTTCCTACCTTCTTTGATGTGGCCTTTTCTCCACTTTTAGTTGTGAAGATTGTTCTGCAGTGTTTGGGTTGTTTTCTGGGTTATTTATGCTAATTGAGTATTATGTACTTGCATACATGGGACCAGTCATGGTTTGGAACCTCCCACTCCACCATCTCCCCTGAGTTCCACAAATTTTAATTTTAATTGTGATTTTCTCCAGAATTCTCATTATGTTCTTAATATAGATTAAGTTCTTAAAGGTTGTGCTGTTATGAGTTGAATTGTGTCCCCCAAAAGTTATATTGAAGTCGTAATCCCAGGGACCAGAGAATGTGACTTTGTTTGGAAATAGGTTTATTGCAGATTAGTTATTTGAGGTCATACTGGAATAGGATAGACTTTATTCTAATATGACTGGTGCCCTTATAAGAAGAGAAGTGTGATCGAAAAAGACATACAGGGAGAACTCTGTGATGAAGGAGGCAGAGATTGGAATGAGACATCTACAAGCCAAGAAATATCAAAGATTTCCAACAACATCAGAAACTAAGAAAAAGTAATGAAACTTGGTCTACCCTAGAAACTTCAGAGAGAGCACAGCCCTGTCAACACCTCAACTGGGGACTTGTAGCCTCCACAACTGTGAAAGAATAAATTTATGTTTCTTTTAAGCCACCCAGTTTGTGGTGCTTTGTTATGGCAAATCTAAGAAACTAGTACACAGGGTTGCTGATGGTTCCACGCCCAACCAATCCAAGAGACAGTAAGTGGAATCTGCTAGTTTCTTAAGGATTGGGACTAGATACTTTTACAGCATCATTTCCAACATATTCCATTGATCACAGTAGTTACAGATCTTCCTCCTAGATTTAAGGAGAGGATACAGACTCAATCTCTTCATACAAGGAGTATTAAAAGTTTTTTCAAAATCTTTAAAAAACCATATAGTATGTTTGTTAAGTTTACATTTTTGCTGTTATCTTTGTGCTTTATGATATCCACAATTCACAAAATTTGTTATATTGGACAAGTAGGACTCTCATAAGTGCAATCTGCAAACAACCCAATTCTTTTGTCCCTCTGCCCATTTGAGCCTATTGTGTCAGGATAGTTCTTTCCACAATATTGGAAGAAATCCTGAGCAGACTCCACAGCTTATCTGCTCATTCTCAGAAAATAAAAAGCCTTGTTCACTTTCAGTCACAAGAATAGTCTCATTTAATAATTAACATGCCCTTCCAAGTATAATAATAAAAAGCTCTGACTACATTCAAAATTAAAGTTGTCCTTTCCCTCAGCTCTTGTCTCTTGTCTGCTTTAATTTGTCTGTCTATAGTGGGGAAAGAGAGACATGGTTGTCACCTCTAGGTCCACATCATGCTTTTATAATACATCTTTCCTGTCTCTAGACTACCTCCAGTTTCTCCAGGATAGAGGGAGAATATGAACTTCCACCTTGACTAATACAAACCTAATCTAACATTTGTTTTCTCTATTCAGGGAAAATATTTATAGTTGACTTTCATAGGATGGTAACAATAGTCACTATGCCATACATTACACCTCCTCCTCCTCTTCTTTCTTTTCCGTAGGCTACATGCCCAGCATGGAGAACAACATGGGGCCTAAACTCACAACCCTGAGATCAAGACCTGAGCTGGGATCAAGTGTGGGATCCTTAAGAGACTGAGCCATCCAGGTGCCCTTCATTCATTCTTATAAAAAAAATTTACTAATGCTCTAATAGTTTTCTATTTCTATGGAATAAATTACCACAAATATAAAGACCTAAAACCATGTTCATTTCTTAGCTCACAGTTCTTTAGATTAGAAGTTTGGTCACACTGTAGCTCAGTCCTCTTCTTCTTCTTTTTTTTTTTTAATTTTTTTTGAATTCTAAAAAAAGAAAAAGGTTTATTTAACATTTGTTTATTAGGTTATGTTAGTCACCATACAATACATCATTAGTTTTTGATGTGATAGTCCACAATCCATTCTTTTTGTATAACACCCTGTGCTCCATGCAGTACGTTCCCTCCTTAATACCCATCACCAGACTAACCCATCCCCCCACCCACCTCCCCTCTAAAACCCTGTTTGATTCTCAGAGTCCATAGTCTCTCATGGTTCATCTCTCCCTCCCATCTCCCATGCTTCATTTTCCCCTTCCTTTTCCTAATGTCTTCCATGCTATTCCTTATGTTCCACAAAGAAGTGAAACCATATGATAATTGACTTTTTCTGCTTGATTTATTTCACTTAGCTTAATCTCCTCCAGTCCCGTCCATGTTGACGTAAAAGTTGGGTATTCATCCTTTCTGATGGCTGAGTAATATTCCATTGTATATATGGACCACATCTTCTTTATCCATTCATCTGTTGAAGGGCATCTAGCTCTTTCCACAGTTTGGCTATTGTGAACATTGCTGCTACGAGCATTGGTGTGCATATGGCCTCTTTTTCACTACATCTGTGTCTTCAGGGTTAATACCCAGGAGTGCAATTGCTGGGTCATAGGGTAGCTCGATTTTAATTTTTTGAAGAACCACCACACTGTTTTCCAAAGTGGCTGTACCAAATTACAGTCTCACCAACAGTGTAAGACGGTTCCCCATTCTCCACAACCTCTCCAACATTTGTTGTTTCTTGCCTTGTCAATTTTTGCCATTCTAACTGGTGTAAAGTGGTATCTCAATGTGGTTTTGATTTGAATTTCCCTGATGGTTAATGATGATGAACATTTTTTCATGTGTTTGTTAGCCATTTGTATGTCTTCTTCAGAGAAGTGTCTTTTCATGTCTTCTGCCCATTTTTTTGACTTGATTATTTGTTTTTTGGGTGTTGAGTTTAAGAAGTTCTTTATAGATCTTGGATACCAGCCCTTTATGTGTAGTGTCATTTGCAAATATCTTCTTCCACTCTCTGGGTTGCCTCTTTGTTTTGTTGACTGCTTCCTTTGCTGTGCAGAAGTTTTTTATGTTGATGAAGTCCCAAAAGTTCATTTTTACTTTTGTTTCACTAGCCTTTGGAGATGTATCTTGAAAGAAGTTGCTGTGGCCGATGTCAAAGAGGTTATTGTCTATGTTCTCCTCTAGGATTTTGATGGATTCATCTCACACTGATGTCTTTCATCCATTTGGAGTTTATCTTTGTGTATGGTGTTAGAGAATGGTCGAGTTTCATTCTTCTGCATGTGGCTGTCCAATTTTCCCACCACCATTTACTGAAGAGACTGTCTTTTTCCATGCATATCTTTTCCTGCTTTGTCGAAGATTATTTGACCATAGAGTTGAGGGTCCATATCTGGGCTCTCTATTCTGTTCCATTGGTCTATATGATTTTGTGCCAGTGCCATGCTGTCTTGGTGATCACGGCTTGGTAATATAGCTTGAAATCGGGGAATGTGATGCCCCCAGCTTTGTTTTTCTCTTTGAACATTTCCTTGGCAATTCAGGGACTTTTCTGATTCCATAGAAATTTTAGGATTGTTTGTTCCAGCACTTTGAAAAATGTCATTGGAATTTTGATCGGGATGGCTTTGAAGGTGTAGATTGCTCTGGGGAGCATACACATTTTAACAGAGTTTATTCTTCCAATCCATGAGTATGGAATGTTTTTCCATCTTTTTGTTTCTTCTTTAATTTCTTTCATGAGTGTACTTCCTAGAGTATAGATCCTTACCTCTTTGGTTAGGTTTATTCCGAGGTATCTGATGGTTTTTGGTGCTATTGTAAATGGAATCGTTTCTCTAATTTCTCTTTCTACAGTAGCATTGTTAGTGTATAAGAAAGCAACTGATTTCTGTGCATTGATTTTGTATCCTGCCACATTACTGAATTGCTGTATGAGTTCTGGTAATTTGGGGGTGGAGTCTTTTGGGTTTTCCACATAAAGTATCATGTCCTCTGTGAAAAGAGAGTTTGACTTCTTCTTTGCCAATTTGAATACCTTTGATTTCTTTTTGTTGTCTGATTGCTGTTGCTAGGACTTCTAGTAGTATGTTGAACAATAGTGGCTAGAGTGGGCATCCTTGACATGTTCCTGATCTTAAGGGAGAGGCTCTCGGCTTTTCCCCATTGAGGATGATATTTGCTGTGGGTTTTTCATAGATGTATTTTATGAACTTGAGGAATGTTTCCTCTATCCCTATACTCTGAAGAATTTTATTCAGGAAAGGATGCTGTATTTTGTCAAATGCTTTCTCTGCATCTATTGAGAGGCCCATATCATTCTTCTCTGTCCTATAATCAATGTGTTCTATCACACTGATTGATTTGCGAATGTTGAACCACCCTTGCATCCCGGGGATAAATCCCACTTGGTCGTGGTGGATGATCCTTTTAATGTATTTTTGGATCCCATTAGCTAGGATTTTGTTGAGGATTTTGGAATCCATATTCGTGAGGGATATCAGCCTGAATTCTCCTTTTTGATGGAGTCTTTGCCTGGTGTCTGGATTAAGGTAATGCTGGCCTCATAGAATGAGTCTGGAAGCTTTCCTTCTGTTTCTAGTTTTTGCAACAGCTTCAGGAGAATAGGTATTATTTCCTCTTTGAATGTTTGGTAGAATTCCCCAGGGAATCCATCGGGCCCTGCACTCTTGGTTTTTGGGAGGTTTTTGATCAGTGCTTCAATCTCGTTATTGCTTTTTGTCCTATTCAGGTTATCAATTTCTTCCTGTTTCAGTCTTGGTAGTTTATAGGTTTCCAGGAAGGCAACCATTTCATCCAGATTGCTCAGTTTGTTGGCATAGAGATGTTGATAATAACTTCTAATAATTGTTCCTATTTCCTTGGTGTTAGTGGTGATCTCTCCCCTTTCATTCATAATTTCATTAATTTGGTTCCTTTCTCTTTTCTTTTGGATAAATCTGGCCAGTGGTTTATTGATCTTATTATTTCATTCAAAGAACCAGCTTCTAGTTTCATTGATCTGATCTACTGTTTTTCTGGTTTCTAATTCATTGATCTCTGCTCTAATCTTAATTATTTCTCTTCTAATGCATGGCTTAGGCATCGTTTGTTGCTTTTTCTCTAGTTCTTTAAGGTGTAGCACTATTTGGTGAATTTGGGATTTTTCTATCTTTTTGAGTGAGGCCTTAGTGGTTATGTATTTACCACTTAGGACTGCCTTTGCAGTATCCCATAGGTTTTGGACAGATGAGTTTTCTGTCTCATTGGTTTCCATGAATGTTTAAGTTCTTCTTTGATTTCCTGGTTGACCCAAACATTCTTGAGTAGAGTGGTCTTTAGTTTCCAATTGTTTGAATTTCTGCCAAATTTTTTCTTGTGATTGAGCTCCAGTTTTAAAGTATTGTGGTCTGAGAAAATGCAAGGAATAATCTCAGTCTTTTGATATTGGGTGAAACCTGATTTGTGACCCAGTATGTGGTCTGTTCCGGATAAAGTTCTGTGTGCATTCGAGAAGAATGAGTATTCTGTTGTTTTAGGGTGGAATGTTCTGTATATATCTATGAGGTCCATCTGGTCCAGTGTGTCATTCAAAGCTCTTGTTTCTTTGTGGATTTTCTGTTTAGATGATCTGTCTATTGCTGAGAGTGGAGTATTGAGGTATCCTACTATTCACATATTGTAATCAATATGATTCTTTATTTTGGTGAACAGTTGGCTTATGTAGATGGCTGCTCCCATGTTAAGGGTGTAGATATTTACAGTTGTTAGATCTTCTTGTTGGGTAGACCCTTTAAGAATGATACAGGGTTCTTCTGTGTCTCTAACTACAGTCTTTACCTTAAAATAGAATTTGTCTGTTATAAGAATTGCTACCCCAGCTTTTTTTCAGGTCCATTGACATGGAAGATGGATCTCCATCTCTTCACTTTCAGTCTGGATGTATCTTTAGTTTCAACATGAGTCTCTTATAGACAGCATATGGATGCGTCCTGTCTTTTTATCCAATCTGCAACCCTGTGCCATTTTATGGGAGTATTTAGGCCATTCACATTGAGAGTGATTATTGAAAGATATGACTTAATTGTCATCATGTTGCCTGTGAAGATCTTGTTTTTATAGATTGTCCCTGTAAATTTCTGTTGTATATCACTCTTGGGTCTTTCTCCTTTTATGGAATCCCCCTTAATATTTCTTGCAGGGCCGGCTTAGTGGTCACATATTCTTTCAATTTCTGCCAGTCTTGGAAGCTCTGCATCTCTCCATCCATTCTAAATGACAGCCTTGCCGAATAAAGTATTCTTGGCTGCATGATCTCTCATTTAGTACCCTGAATATGTCTTTCCAGGCCTTTCTGCCTTGCCAAGTCTCTGTGGATAGGTCTGACGTGATTCTGATGTTCTCCCTCTGTACGTAAGGAATCTCTTCCCCCTAACTGCCCTTAAGATGGTTTCCTTGGTTCTAAGATTTGCAAGTTTTACTATTATGTGCTGGGGTGTTGGCCTGTTTTCCTTGATCTTGGGAGGGATTCCTCTCTGCCTCTTGGACACGAATGTTTGCTTCATTCCCCAGATTAGTGAAATTCTCAGCTTTGATTTGTTCAGATATATCTTCTAGTCCTCTCTCTCTCCACTCCCTCTAGGATTTCAATAATTCTGACATTGGATCATTTCATGGTGTCACTTATTTCTCTAATTCTATTTTCATGGATTCTGTGTTGTTTTTCCCTGGTCTCCTCTTTTCCCTTTTTATCTGTTAAATTGTCTTCCAGGTCACTAATTCGTTCTTCTGCCTCATTTACCCTAGCTGTTAGATTATCTAGATTAGATTGGATCTCATGGATAGCATTTTCAAGTTCTGCCAATTCAGCTTTCATTTCTGCCCTTGGAGACTCTATGTTGCCATTTAATTGATTTCTCCATTCTAGCTATCGTCTTCACAATTGTTAGCCTGAGTTCCATCTCTGACATCTTCGTTTTATCTGAATCCATTTGTAAATCTGCAGCATAATTCATAACCACTGAGTCTTTTCTATTTTTGGGGTTCCTCCTCCTAGTCATTCTGTTGATGGGTGGTTGAGGGAATGTATAGAGTCCAAATTATTGACCATAACCCAAGCAAGATGCACTTGTTTTCTAGGGACCTTAGGGTTGCTGGCCTCTTGTTTTCACAAGCTCTCTTCTGGGGGAGGGGCCTGCCGTGCTGTTAGTCTGGCAACCCTGTTTGAGCAGAGTTGCCCTGCCCCCTGTGGTGGGGGATGGGCTCAGTGGGAACCATTTTTTGTGGCTTTTGTTCTTTGGTTGCTTTCCCTGGTGGCTTTCCATATCTCTTCTGAAAGTCAGAGCAGAAGAGACCATTTCCAACCCTCTGCTTCAGAGCAGAGAGATTGCAGTCTGTTCTTCGTTGAGCTCTCTAGGCCACACTATCTCCGTTTCTGTCTGTGCTGCCATAAACTGCAACATCCTGGGTTGCGTGCTTGTCAACAGCGCTCCCATTCCTTGTCTCCAGGTCGGGGCTGGGCTCTGCCCTTTGTGCTTCTAAAATTGCCAGCCATCCCCAGGTTGCAAGCATGGCCCCAGCGCTCCTTTTTCCATTTAAAATCCTTTCCCTGTCGCTACTGGTCTGTGAGTCTGTGCCCCGTCCCAAGCACGAGAGGCTATCACTCACCAGTGGTGTAGGAGCCCCATGGCCAGCCTTCCCCCAGCTGCCATTTATCCTCCAATATATGCCCACGGAATCATGGCTCCCCGCATTGTACCTCAAAATCAACTGCCTGCAACATTCTGTTTGTAGAGATCCAGATCTTCTTATATCTCAGGCTGATTTCATCGTTTCTCAGAATGGTTTGGTAGATATCAAGCTCAATTCTAGGGACCAGTTGGAATAGGGTCCTCTACTCCTCCACCATCTTTTCCTCTCCCCCCCCTTTTTAAAAATTTTTCTTCTTTCTTTTTACAACCAACTTCTTATCAATTTCTTCTGTAAAATCTATAATTTTCATCTCTACAGTAATATTCCCTCCCATCATCTTATTTAACCTTATTTTTGTACATATATAAGTATTTCTTTCTTTAAAAATTTGGGAGGCAGTTTCTTCTAGCAGACCAAAATATGCCAAAAATCTAGTGTGTACCTCTGATCTATTCACAAGCTTGATTATATTCTTTTTATTTTTTCTTTCCCTTTCTTTTCCCCCTGGTTTTGGGTCTCTTCTGATTTGTTTAGTGTATATTATTCTAGGGTTGTTTTTACCCTTTTAGCATTTTGTACTCTCATTTATCTATTCTCTTCTGGACAAAATTACAAGATTCAAAAACTCACCTCAAAAAAAAGAACAAGAGGCAGTTCTGACTGCCAGGGACCTTAGAAAAATGTCAGAACTAAAGTTCAGAATGATGATTACAATGATACTAGCTTGGCTTGAAAAATGCATGGAAGATACTAGAGAATCCCTTTCTGGAGAAATAAAATAACTAAAATCTAACCAAGTCAAAACCAAAAAGGCTATTAATGAGGTGCAAAAAAAAATGGAGGTGCTACCTGCTAGGATAAATGAGGCATAAGAAATAATTAGTGATATAGAAGACCAAATGATGGAGAATAAAGAAGCTGAGAAAAAGAGTGATAAACAACTACTGGCTCACAAGGGCAGAAGTCGAGAGATAAGTGATACCATAAGACAAAACATTAAAATAATTGGGATCCCAGAAGAAGAAAGAGAGAGGGGCCGAAGGTATATTGGAGCAAATTATAGCAGAGAACTTCCCTAATTTGGGGAAGGAAACAGGCATCAAAATCCAGGAGGCACAGAGAACCCCCCCAAAACCAATAAAAATAGGTCAACACCCCAATATCTAATAGTAAAACTTACAAGTCTCAGAGACAAAGAGAAAATCCTGAAAGCAGCTTGGGACAAGAGGTCTGTAACCTACAATGTTAGAAACATTAGGTTGGCAGCAGACCTATCTACAGAGACCTGGCAGGCCAGAAAGGACTGGCATGATATATTCAGAGCACTAAATGAGAAAAATATGCAGCCAAGAATATTCTATCCAGCTAGGCTGTCATTGAAAATGGAGAGATAAAAAGCTTCCAGGAGGAATTTGCAAACATGAAATCAGCCCTACAAGAAATATTGAATGGGGTCCTCTAAGCAAAGAGAGAGCCTGAAAGTAACATTGACCAGAAAGGAATAGAGAAAATATACAGTAACAGTCACCTTACAGGCAATAGAATGGCACTAAATTCATATCTTTCAATAGTTACCCTGAATGTAAATGGGCTAAATGCCCCAATCAAAAGACACAGGGTATCAGATTGGATAAAAAAAACAGGACCCATCAATGTGCTGAAGGCAAGAGACTCATTTTAGACACAAAGACACATCCAGTTTGAAAGTGAGGGGCTGGAAAACCATTTACCATGCTAATGGACCCCAAAAGAAAGCTGGGGTGGTAATCCTTATATCAGACAAATTAGATTTTAAACCAAAGACTATAAGAGATGAGGAATGAGACTATACCCTACTTAAAGGGTCTATCCAACAATAAGACCTAACAAATGTATATATCTATGCCCCTAACAAGGGAGAAGTCAATTTTATAAGCCAATTAATAATAAAATCAAAGAAACACATCAAAAACAATACAATAATTGTAGGGGACTTTAACACCCCCCTCACTGAAATGGACAGATCAACTAAGCAAAACATCAACAAGGAAATAAAGGCTATAAATGACACACTGAACCAGATGGACTTCACAGATATACTCAGAACATTCCAACCCAAAGCAACAGAATACACATTCTTCTCTAGTGCCCATGGAACATTCTCCAGAATCGATCACATCCTAGGTCACAAATCAGGTCTCAACCGGTACCAAAAGATTGGGATCATTCCCTGTTTATTTTCAGACCGCAATGCTTTGAAACTAGTACTAAATCACAAGAGGAAAGTCAGAAAGAGCTCAAAAACCTGGAAGTTAAAGAGCATCCTACTAAAGAATGAGTGGGTCAACGAGGAAAATAAAGGAGAATTAAATTCCTAAGCGGAAAGTATATACCAATACAAGCCTTTCTCAAAAAACAGGAAAGCTCTCAAATATACAACCTAACCCTACACCTAAAGGAGCTGGAGAAAGAACAGTAAATAAAGCCTATACGCAGCAGGAGAAGCTAAATAATAATGATCAGAGCAGAAATCAATGAAATAGAAACCAAAAGAACAATAGTACAGATCAACAAAACTAGGAGGCGGTTCTTTGAAAGAGTTAATAAGATTGATATACCAGTGGCCAGATTTATCAAAAAGAGAAGAGAAATGACCCAAATAAATAAAATCATGTATGAAAGAGGAGAGATCACAACCAACACCAAAGAAATACAAACAATTATAAGAACATATTATGAGCAACTCTATGCCAGCAAATTATACAATCTGAAAGAAATGGGTGCATTCCTAGTGAAGTATAAACTACCAAAACTGAACGAGGAAGAAATAGAAAACCTGAACAGAGCTATAACCACTAAGGAAATTGAAGCAGTAATCAAAAAATCTCCCAACAAACAAAAGCCCAGGGCCAGATGGCTTCCCAGGGGAATTCTACCAAACATTTCAAGAAGAATTAATACCTATTCTTCTGAAACTGTTCCAAAAAAATAGAAGTGGAAGGAAAACTTCCAAACTCATTTTATGAGGCCAGCATTACCTTGATCCCAAAACAAGACAAAGACCCGTCAAAAAGGAGAATTACAGTACTAATATTACTAATATTACAGTATTATATATATATAATCAGTTTTGTTGATTGTTTTCAATCCTGTGCCAAAGGTTTTAATCTTGATGAAGTCCCAAAAGTTCACTTTTGCTTTTGTTTTCCTTACCTTTAGAGACTTATCTTGTAAGAAGTTGTTGTGGTCAATGTCGAAGACTTTATTGCCTATGTTCTTCTCTAGGATTTTGAGGGATTCCTGTCTCACATTTGGATCTTCCATCCATTTTGAGTATATCTTTTTGTATGGTGTAATAGAATGGTCCAGCTTCATTCTTCTGCATGTGACTGTCCAATTTTCCCAGCACCATTTATTGAAGGGACTGTATTTTTTCCATTTGATATTCTTTAATGATTTGTCAAAGATTAGTTGACCATAGAGTTGAGGGTCCATTTCTGGGCTCTCTATTCTGTTCCATTGATCTATGTATCCATTTTTATCACAATACCATGCTGTCTTGATTACAGCTTTGTAGTATAGCTTGAAGTCAGGCATTGTGATGCCCCCAGCTTTGTTATTCTTTTTCAACATTCCCTTGGCGATTCAGGGTCTTTTCTGGTTCCATACAAATTTTAAGATTGTTTTTTCCAGCTCTGTGAAAAATGTTGGTGGTATTTTGACAGGGATTACATTGAATGTATAGATTGCTCTGGGCTGCATAGACATTTTAACAATGTTTATTGTTCCAATCTATGAGCATGGGATGTTGTTCCATCTCTTTTTGTTTTCCTCTATTTCTTTCATAAGTGTTCTGTAGTTTCTAGATTATAGATCCTTTCCCTCTTTGGTTAGGTTTATTCCTAAGTATCTTACGTTTTTTGGCGTAACTGTAAATGGGATCCATTCCTTAATCTCTCTTTCTTCAGTCACATTGTTAGTGTATGCAAATGCAACTGATTTCTGTGCATCGATTTTGTATCCCGCCACATTGCCAAATTGCTGTGTGAGTTCTAGCAATTTTGAGGTAAAGTCTTTTGGGTTTTCCACATAAAGTATCATGTCATCTGTGGAGAGAATTTGACTTCTTGTTTGCCAAATTGAATTCATTTTATTTCTTTTTGTTCTCTGATTGCTGAGCCTAGGACGTTTAGTAGTATGTTGAACAGTATTGGATAGAGTGGGCATCCCTGTCATGTTCCCTCCATAAGGGAAAAGCTCTCAGCTTTTCCCCATTGATAATGGTATTCGCTGTTGGGTTTTCACAGATGGCTTTTATGATATTGAGATATGTTCCCTCTATCCCTACACTATGAAGAGTTTTAGTCAAGAAAGAATACTGTATTTTGTCAAATGCTTTTTCTGCATCAATTGAGAGGATCATATGGTCCTTTCTTTTTCCTTTATTAATGTTCTCTATCACGTTGATTGATTTGTGAATATTGAACCATCCTTGCATCCCAGGAATGAATCCCACCTGGTTGTAGTGGATATTTCTTTTGATGTACTGTTGGATCCTATTGGCAAGGATCTTGTTGAGTATTTTGGCATCCATGTTCATCAGGGATATTGGTCTGTATGTCTCCTTTTTGGTGGGGTCTTTCTCAGGTATTGGGATCAAGATAATGCTGGGCTCATAGAACGAGTTTGGAAGTTTTTCTTCCATTTCTATTTTTTTGAAACAGCTGCAGTAGAATAGGTATTATTTCTTCTTTAAATGTTTGTTAGAATTCCCCTGGGAAATCATCTCACCCTGAACTTTTTTTTTTTGGGGGGGGGGAGGTTTTTGATTACTGCTTCAATTTCCTTACTGATTATTTATCTGTTCAGATTGTCTATTTCTTCCTCTTTCAATCTTGGTAGTTTTTAAGTTTCCAGGAATGCATCCATTTCTCCCAGATTGCTTAATTTGTTGGCATATAGTTGCTGATACTAATTTCTAACAATTGTTTCTATTTCCTTAGTAATAGTTGTGATCTCTCCCTTTTCATTCATGCTTTTATCAATTTGGGTCCTTTCTCTTTTCTTTTGGATAAACCTGGACAGACATATATTAATCATATTAATTCTTTTAAAGAACCAGTTTCTAGTTTTGTTGTCAGTTCTCCTGTTATTTTGGCTTCTGTTTCATTGATTTCTGCTCTAATCATTATTTTTCTTCTCCTGCTTGGTTTGGGCTTTATTTGCTATTCTTTTTCCATGTCCTTTAGGTGTAAGGTTACTTGTATATTTGGGATTTTTCTGAGAGAGGCTTGAATGGCTATATACTTCCCTCTTAGGACTGCCTTTGCAGTATCCCATTGATTTTGCAGTGATGTGTTTTCATTTTCTTTAGTTTGCCTGAATTGTTTAAGTTCTTCTTTAATTTCCTGATTGACCCATTCATTCCTTAGCAAGATGCTCTTTAATCTCCAAGTGTTTGAGTTCCTTCCAATTTTTTTCTTATGATTGAGTTCAGTTCCAAAGCATTGTGGTCTGAAAATATGCATTGAAGAATCCCAATATTTTGGTACCAGTTGAGACCTGATTTGTGACCCAAGTATGTGATCTATTATGAAGAAAGTTCCATGTGCACTCAAGAAAAATGAGTATTCTGTTTTATGTTGGTTATGTTCTGTATGTATCTGTGAAGTTCATCTGGTCCACTGTGCCTTGTTTCTTTGTTGATCTTCTGCTTAGATGATCTATCCATTGCTGTGAGTGGGATGTTGAAGTCTAATATTAATGTATAACTGTCAATATGTTTCTTTACTTTGGTTATTAACTGGTTTATATAATTGGCTGCTCCCACACTGGGGGTATAGATATTTACAATTATTAGATCTTCTTGTTAGATAGACCCTTTCAATATGATATGGTGTCCATCTACATCTCTTACTACAGTCTTTGGTTTAAAATCTAATTTGTCTGATATGAGGATTGCTACCCCAGCTTTCTTTTGAGGTTCATTAGTGTGGCAAATTGTTCTCTATCCCTGCACTTTCAATCTGGAGGTGACTTTAGGTTCAAAATGAGTCTCTTGTAGACAGCATATGGATGGATCCTCATTGTTTTATGCAATCTGATATCCTCTGTCTTTTGATTGGAGCATTCAGCCCATATATATTCAGAGTAACTATCAAAGGATATGAATTTAGTGCCATTGTATTGCCTGCAAAGCCCGTTTCTGTAGATTATTTCTGTTACTTTCTCATCTATGTTACTCTTGGGTTCTCTCTTCACTTACAACATCCTCCTTAATATTTCGTGCAGGGCTGAATTGGTGGTCACATATTCTTTCAGGTTTTGTCTGTACTGGACACTCTTTATTTCTCTTTCCATTCTGAAAGACAGCCTTGCTGAATAAAGTATTTGAGGCTGCATTTTCTTCTCATTTTAGTACCCTCAATATATCTTGCCACCCCTTTCTGGCCTGCCAGGTTTCTGTGGATAAGTTTGATGTTATTCTGATGTTCCTCCCTCCATACATAAGAAATCTCTTCCCCCTTAGCTGCTCTCAGTATAGTTTACTTGGCTCTAAGATTTGCAGGCTTCACTAATATATGTCTGGGTGTTGATCTATTTTTATTGACTTTGGGGGGGTCCTCTGCCTCTTGGATGAGGATGCTTGTTTCCTTCACTAGATTTGGGAAGTTCTCAGCCATGATTTCCTCAAATACACCTTCTAGCCCTCTCTCTCTCTCTCTCCACCCCCACTTCGATCCCAATGATTCTGATGTTGGTCCTTTTCAATGTATCATTAATTTCTCCAAAACTCTCTTCATGGGCTATTAGTTGTTTTTCCCTCTTTTCTTCAATTTCCCTCTTTTCCATCAGCATGTGCTCTAAATGACTTATTCTCTCTACTGCCTCATTGACCCTACCTGTTAATGCATCCAATTTAAACTGCATCTCATTCATAGCATTTTTAAGTTCAGTCTGATTAGATCTAATTTCTGCTCTTAGAGATTCTGTATTGTCATGTATGATTTTTTTCAAGCCTAGCTATTAACTTTATAATTGCTATCCTGAATTCTATCTCTGACATCCTGCCTATATCCATATCCATTAGCTCTGTTGCAGATAACATTGCCTCTGGTTCTTTTCTTTGCTGAATATTCCTCTTCCTAGTTGTTCTGCCCAGCAAAGGATAGGTGAGCAAATGAACAGAATCCAAAATATCAAATATGACTCAAGCAAAATGCACCCTAGAAAAAATCCAAATTGGTCAGAAGCTACCACGGATGCACAAACAAAGCCATGATGATCCAAAACAATAAAAAAGAAGGGAGGAGCCTATAATCTCTCAGTGTGGACAAAGCAGGGTGATCTGCCTGTTCCTGATTAATTTTTGGTGTGTGTGTTATAATACACTATATCCCAAAATCGCAAAGAAATCAAAACTTTATATATATATAAATATATATATGTTGGCTGAGTAATATTCCATTGTATATATGGACCACATCTTCTTTATCTCTTGTAGATATATATATATATAGATAGATAGATAGATAGATAAATTAAGTTGAATAGAGTGAAAAAGGGACTAGAATGGAGCATAAATCTATAAAATGTAGATGTGAAAAAATAAAAGTTAAAAAGTGACTTAAAAACATAAGTTGGAGAATAAAAATCTATTTGAAATGGAAAAAAAGTAAAAAAAAAAAAAAAAGAGAGAGAGAGAGAGAAATGAGAAATGTAAAATTTTAACCTGAACGGTAAATGAGCCATGAGGAAACATTTGGAGCTCAATATATTATTTTCCCTTGGTGTTAGAGTTTTATAGTCCTGTGGGATCTATAAGCTTGTCATTCATCTGTTCTTCCAGTCTGTCTTCAGGGGGAGGAGCCTTCTGCTTTGCTTCTCAGTTGTTTTTGCCTGTGTGGAGTTGCCCCACCCCTTGTCAAGGGGATGGGTTTAAAGTGAGCTGGTAGTCAGTGTGGCTTTTGTTCCCTGGTGGCTTTCTGAGCTTCTTTAGAGGGTAAGAGCAAATATGGCCCTGCGGGATCTCTGGTCCAGAGCTGCAAGATCCCGGCCAACCTCCTCAATAAATCCTCCAGATCAAACTGTCTCCACCTCTGCACGCACTAAACTCCACAGACTCACTCAGTTCATGCCCACAGCAACTTCCCTGGTGAGGGTCCCCAGGGCCGCAAGCGATGTTGTGCCCCATGCCTTTGTGCCTGAGAACAGTTGTGGGCTCATGGGTGAACCCCACTCCACTGCTTCCAGGTTGTGGCTAGGTGCTGCCCTACTGTTCTTTTGGGGGCCTTTGCCACCCTGAGAGCTGTTGAATGTAGAATGGCAAAATTTGACATGGCAAGAAACAACAAATGTTGGAGAGGTTGTGGAGAAAGGGGAACCCTCTTACACTGTTGGTGGGAATGCAAGTTGGTACAGCCACTTTGGAAAACAGTGTGGAGGTTCCTCAGAAATTTAAAAATAGAGCTACCCTATGACCCAGCAATTGCACTCCTGGGTATTTACCCCAAAGACACAGATGTAGTGAAAAGAAGGGCCATATGCACCCAATGTTCATAGCAGCAATGTCCACAATAGCCAAACTGTGGAAAGAGCCGAGATGCCCTTCAACAGATGAATGGATAAAGAAGATGTGGTCCATATATACAATGGAATATTACTCAGCCAACATAAAGGATGAGTACCCAACATTTGCTTCAACATGGATGGAACTGGAGGAGATTATGCTAAGTGAAATAAGTCAAACAGAGAAAGACAATTATCATATGGTTTCACTTATCCATGGAATATAAGGAAGAGCAGTGAGGACATTCGGAGAAGGAAGGGAAAAATGAAGGGTGGCAAATCAGAGGGGGAGACGAACCATGAGACACTATGGACTTTGGGAATCAAACTGAGGGTTTTAGAGGGGAGGAGGGTGGGGGGAAGGGTGAGCCTGGTGATACATATTAAGGAGGGCACGTATTGCATGGAGCATGGAGTGTTATACACAAACAGTGAATCATGGAACACTACATCAAAAACTAATGATGTACTGCATGGTGACTAACATAACATAATAAAAAATTATAAAAAAATAAAATAAAAATAAAATAAAATCTAAAAAATAATGAAGAAGTGTATGGTTTGTGAGTGATCAAGTGCCACTGAGCAAATGTGAAAATAATAACAAATAAGACAAGAAATCAAGATTGAGGAAGTTAGGGCTGTTTACATCAAGTCCCTCAGAGAGTTTGTCTAAGCCAGTGGTTCTTTACCCTAGCTGGATATGGGAATCATCAGGGGAGTTTTTAATTCACAGTCTCTGGGGATGGGGCCTGAGCCTTGGCATTTATAAAGTTTCCTGTGTGAGTCTAACAGACTGACAGAATGAGAAACTACTGGGCTGGGCCAAAAGAAACTGGATATGGCCAAGAGAGAAGAGACTGAAGGAGGAATGCCCACCTGGATGATTGATCCAGTTAGGTCTTTTGGTGAGATCTTGAGGTTGTAGGGAGTCAAATACCTGGGTGTGGTAAGTAGGGTTATTCTGAAGTCTAAGATGTCAGATCTAAAATCACTAATCACTTAGTGATTCCTAAGTCTAACTTCTGTTCCCCCTTCTCCACCTAGTGTGTGTAGGTCATACATATACAGAGAAGAGAAAGGAATTGCCTGATGTCACAGTGAGTTATTGCCTGACCTCTGGTCTTGTGACTGCAAATTAGTGCCCTTTACATTGTACAACTGCCTTCCGGCTTTATAGTATGCAACTAGGTTTAAAAAGCAGGTGATTCTTAAATGGCCTATTAATGCCTTCAGTCCTTTCCCCAACTTGCTTTCCAAACCTGCCTAAGGGCTTCAAATCTTTATCTTAAATACTGCTCTTTCTAAGCTACATTACATAATCAGTTCTGCAATAAACATTTCAAGTTATATGGCTTAGTCAAAGCAAATCTTTTGGCCTTGTTTTCCTGCCAAGATTCATGACTCCTGCCTGTCTCATCCTATGAGCATAATAATAAATATCCTTTGCTGAATGCCAACAGCAAGCTAGGCACTCTAAGGTCCTTGGGATTTAGGAGCTGGTGAAGGAGATATAGCTTGAGCCCAGTGCCATCCTTTTCTTTTCTTGACCTTTTGCCCTTCTGAAGATCATAAATACCCTCTACTCACACCAAGTCATCTCCCCAAAGTCTACTATTGCAGGCTTTGATAAAGGAAGTTTATTCCAATTGTTTTATCAGCCAGCTGAAATTCTTTCCTTGCTTGTCCAACTGTTGTTCTTTCCTACTGTCTCAGTGTGTAGCAATTTGTGTTATTTTAAGTCTATGTTTTGGTGTATATTGTAAGTTTAATTTAACTCCCTGGTGAATTGGCCAAAGTCTTCCTGCTTGCATGACAACTTCCTCATTATCCATGTTTCTATCTGCCCTTTCCCAGACTAGACTACTGCTTCCCAACTGCACAGTTGCCTCCACCAGCTCAGTTCACAATTTCCCCTCCTAGCCCATGAGCTGACATTGACATACAAAGAGTAGTGTTTCTTTGTTTTGAGTATATGTCTTCACTCTTAGAAGCAGAATACATATTTAGGTTACAGGCAAAGCTTTATAGCCAGCCCTGGGTTTTCCTATGCCTGGAAAGATTGCTTCTGGGTAGAATGGGCAAGGGATAGAGGGAACCGTGGACTTTATTCTGCCACTACCTTAGCTCTGGGGGTTTTAGATCATATTCACCAACATTTTTATTGTTCTACCCTGGTCACTGTTTTGGGGCTTTTTGTGGTATTCAATTGCCCAGTGAAACTTCAGAGGAATTGGCTCTGGCACTTGAGAATATCCTGAGCCCACTGCATACAAACATTCTTCAGCGATGTCATAAATGATAGACTTCCCCAGAATATTCCATCCTGGATATTCAAAAGATAGAGAAGAGGGAAATGAACATGGTCATCAGATTCCATTTGGAGAAGGTCAGAACAGTTGAGATACTAAAACAGGATGCAAGGGATTCCCACGATCTTCCTTCGGTTTTAAGGTTTTTCCAGTTTGTTTCAGGCACAGGGAAAATGGCACTACTTCTAATTCATTGCTTTCACATTTTTAATGGTAATTCTGCTGTTTGAGTTCCCCATCAGCTCTGCCTGGCCTTAAGTGAAAATAATATGCATGTACTCAGTGCACAGATGTGTGGGTTTGACTCCTGATTCTGGGAAAACATTTGCAAATCATTAAACTTCTCTCAGCCAGTTTCCACATATGAAAAAAGGGAAACATAATACATAGTTTGCAAAGCTGTTTTGAAAATTCAATGATATACCTTTTATTTATTTATTTATTTATTTATTTTTTAAGATTTTATTTATTTATTTGACAGAGACAGAGACAGCGAGAGCAGGAACACAAACAGGGGGAGTGGGAGAGGGAGAAGCAGGCTTCCCACTGAGCAGGGAGCCTGATTCGGGACTCGATCCCAGGACTCTGGGATCATGACCTGAGCCGAAGGCAGATGCCTAACGACTGAGCCACCCAGGTGCCCCAGTGATATACCTTTTATGTGAGAATAAGATATCTGCCATGGAACAGGGACAAGATAAGTAATTTTCTTATTTTTGTCTTCTACTCCCTCCCAGGAACTACTTCTGTGGCATATACTTCCTGAAGAGTCATAACCTGGCTGGGTCCTGGCCTGCGAGACTCTAGGTTGGTTCCAAGAGCTGGGGAAAACGTAATTATAATAGCTAATTCTTACATAGAATTAGCTTACTATAGCCCTAGACCTTGAGCCAAGTGTTTCACATGCATCATCTCATTTAATCCTCACAACTACCCTGATATAGATTATTATCTTCATTTTACATATAGAAGAACTGAGGTATAAGAAGGTTCAATAATTTGCCCAAGATATACAGCTAGTGATAGAGACAGAATTTGAACCAAAACAGTCTAATTTAGAGAGTTTTTGCTTCTAACTGCTACATCAGGTGTCTGGTAAAGCTATACTTGGCTTGAGTGGAGAAAACACCAACTCAAAACTCCCATTTGTTTTCTCTTTAAGGCTTGTCCAGAGAAGCAAAGGTCAGAGCCATTCTATCTAAGAGCTGAAACTATCCACTGCTGCAACTTTCCCCCTTCACCTTTGTGTCCAAAGACTTAGGCCTGTGAAGAGAGCAACATTGTAATTCTTTGGCAGGGGAGCATGATATGTAAGAATTCCTCAAATGTACTTTGTCCCAAACACAGCTACTGTCACCACTTTGCTACTGTAGCAGCCAAACTCCTTCTCTAGTCTGGAAGACAGTCAGCACCCCATCTCTACCTGTCACTCTGTAGTCAGCTAGGATGTTTGAAGTTTGTGTTCCATGTTGAAAGTGTATTTGATTGGGTGGAAACATTTTTAGTGGACTAAGGAACTTGGATGCGGAGGGGGTAGGCTGCCAGGCCAGAGATGGTAGCCTTGCACAGTCTAGTCCTAGGTATACCAAGCAACCACCTGGGACAGGGGGTAGGATCTCCTCTCTGTAGGCACCAAGAGCACCCAGATAGTAGCTCTCCTTTTATTTTTTATTTTTTATTTTTCAATTTTTAATTATCATTTTTTTTAGTAGCTCCCCTTTTATAGCTGTATCTTCTAGGGCTAATGTGTTTCTTCCTGCCCCTATTCACCTTGGGCCTGCTGGCAGGGAAGGCTGTGAGGTTGATGCCAAATGATAATTGGGTTGAGGTCATAAAGCCCTGGCCTGCTTGAGTGTGCTACTGACTGATTTACTGTGTGATCATGAACAAATTATTTTTTCTCTCTGACACTGTATTTCCCCATCTGTGTGATAAAGGAGTTTGACTAAATCAGTGATTTTCTAAATTTAAGCAGAAATTACTTTTTTTTTCAAATACAATATTAAACTAAAACCTGGTATATAAAACAGAAAAGCAGGAGAGTTGCTCTTGTGGATTGGGAATGGCAAGGATGGCAGGGGCAATAGTGGTTAAAAGAAGAGGATTCTATCTTGGAACCCTACCTGCTTCTACCTCACCTTCACACCCACATGGTAGTTCCTGAAGCACCTTGGGGGAATACAATAAGAAAACTTCTGCTCTAGTCTTGAGGTTCCCATCTAAATAGGAGGTTCTTACAGTTGATGGCAGTAAGGAAAATGGGGTACCTGGGAATAAGGAAGAGGAAAAAGTCCTAGGTAATGCTAAGACCACTCTTCTCAATCTTTCACAAAAAAAAAAAAAAAAAAAATCCAGGAACATTGGTCTGTTTTTAGGTGGTGAATGAGATTGAGAAAGTAGCTTTCCTGACTACAACCCCTGCCTCTAAGGATAAGAATGAGAGAGAGGAGTTGGAAGGCATAAATTCAACCTGGAAATGTTATATCCAGGGATAGGAGCCATGGGTTCCTAAGTCATCTGATTCCAGCCTTGACTTGCTGTGCCACCTTTGTCAAGTAAATCTCCCTCCTTCTCTGGGCTTTTTCTTTTCTTTTCTTTTCTTTTCTTTTCTTTTCTTTTCTTTTCTTTTCTTTTCTTTTCTTTTCTTTTCTTTTCTCTTTCTTTCTTTCTTTCTTTCTTTCTTTCTTTCTTTCTTTCTTTCTTTTTCTTTCTTTCTTTTTTTTTGTGCCTTTCTGAGACTAGGAGGGCAACACCAACCAACATGGGTAGGCTCAAGCAGCTCTGATGGAAATGTTGGCTGTTGGAGCAGGAAAGCCTTTCCTTTGTTTCTCCTCCACGTCCCATGTTTGAATATCTTAGCATCTTGCCTCCCTCAAGCAGCCCTGTAAAATGTCATTAATGCTTTTTTTTCTGGGCTCTTCCCAGGGCCAGTAGAAAAAAAAAAAATGTCTCCTTCCAATTTGGGATCCATGCCTTAGGCCCTGTTCATGAAAGACATGAAGTAAGAAATAAGTTGAAATAATAGAAAGGACTTCTACAATGGCTGGGACTCTGCCCTCTTCAAATGGGCTTGTGGCTTAGAAAGGCAGTTAGACAAACATCTTGAGTACTGCCTAAGGGTCCATTGTGAGAGGGTCCCCAGGGTAACAAGGGCAGGGCATTTTAGGGTAAACTGGCCAACATAGGAAAATCAAATAGGTTCCTCTTCGCTCTAACTTGGGTCTGAAGCTCAGAAGGACTGTAACAGAACTGTTTTCTACAGATTTCCTTTGCATTTTGGTCCCAGAAGGAAATGGTAAGTACATACAAATTAGGAGAATACAGGGAGGGTTTAATAAAGAGAGTACAAGGGTGTGAGTGGGATGTAGGGAAACCACAAGGCCTAGTGCAGTGCTCACAATGGGGCTTCTCATCACTCTTAAGCTTGAAGGAGTTAATGGAGGGAGCTACTGAAATTAAGAGGGCAAGAAGAAGAAAGAAGCTAGCCAGCACAATTTGGCTGGTGAATGCAGCTCCTCAAACCACTTTCCCCTGCCATAAAATCTATTCTGGCTCTCTTATTATCTCTATTCTGACATCCTTTCAGATCCAAATTCTCAGACTCCTAAGACCTCCAGCTCCAGCATCCAATCTAGAATCTTCTAGTCTCAGAAGCTTCTAGTATCAGAAATTTCCTGCCATCCTTGACCCCAGAACTCCACTTCTCCAGAATCCTCTTAGGAGTCCTGAGAACTCAACTGATTCTCAAGTCCCCTTTCCCTGTCAATTTAGCTGGAGTATAAAAAGCATAGCTGAATTGCTTCAGTTCTAGGGCAGGTTTTGAGTCTTTTGCTGCTCTGTGCACAACGACGGCAAGCTATTGTCACTACAAATAATAATGAAAGACGAATTCCATAAATCAGAGGCTGACATTGCTTACTGGCCAGACCATCAGGGCAGAGTGAGAGATTATTTGAGGATTAAGGAGGCAGAAGGGGTACCAAGTGAGAGGAAAATGCTGATCTGGCTAAATGGAATGACATCAACCCCATTGCTAGGTGAGATAGGAAAGGGGCAAGAAATATAATCTAAAGCTTAGCCTCTACATCATAGATGAATCTCCAGAGGCAGAAGTTTAGTTTTAATCTCTCATGCAGAGTGCTTTCGCCCAAAACGTATCCACCCTACCCATGGCAGATAGATGCCACAGGGAAAATAGCACCGATTTTGACATCAAAACATCTCGGTTTGGGGCACCTGGGTGGCTCAGTTGGTTAAGCGTCTGCCTTCAACTGAGATCATGATCCTGGGATTCTGGGAATGAGCCCTGCACCAGGCTCCCTGCTCAGTGGGGATCCTGCTTCTCCTTCTCCCTCTGCCCCTCCCTTCACACTCATGCTCTCTCTCTCACGTGTGTTCTTTCTCTCTCTCTCTTAAATAAATAAAATCTTTACAAAAATACCTGGGTTCAAGTCTCTTCTTATTACTTGTTGTGTGAACTTGAGCCACTTTTTCCCCTATGTTTTCTTTTTTAAAATTTTTATTTGTCAGAGAGAGAGAATGAGAGCACACAAGCAGGGGGAGCTGCAGGAAGAGGGAGAAGCAGGCTCCCCGCTGAGCAAGGAGCCCACTGAGCAAGGAGCCCTATGCAGGACTCGATCCCAGGACCCTGAGATAATGACCTGAGCCAAAGGCAGACACTTAACAGGCTGAGCCACCCAGGCATCCCTTCTCTATGTCCTTTAGTTAATCTAATAGGGATAACAGTAGCTTTTGCACTTCCTTTCCCAAGGTGGTTTCTGAGGACCCAGTGAGACCATGTTTAGAAAACCAGCAGTTTGCATGCTGTAAAATGCTGGGTCCAGGGTGCCTCCATAGTGAGTATGTATGGATGAGTGAGTGATATAATATGCATGAGTGAGAGACTTTCATCAAGTTAGTGTGTGTAACTAAATATGTGTGATTGGGTGTGAGAAAGTAGAAGAAGCAATAAGGAAAATGCGAGGGGCTATGTGTGAGAGAAAAGGTGAAAAATAAATATGTGTGCATATTTGTGTGATAGTTACTATGTTTGATTGGAAACACATGAGTGTGAGTGAGGAAATAGGAACATTTCTGAGTTTGTGAGATTCTTTGAGTTTGTGAGAGAATGAATGTGGATGATAGTATGCATGTATATATGAATGTAAATGTATAGGTTGGGCCATATGAAATTGCCATGTTTATAGTTTCATTATGCTAGCCTACCATATATATGTAAGTATGTAAGATTTCATGTGTATTTGGAGATGTATCAGTGAATTGTTCATGAACAAGCCAAGGTTCATATTTGTGAGTGTATGTATATGTTCAAGCAAATATGTATTTTTGTGTAAATGAACTGTGTGTGCAATCTAATGTATACATTTTTGGTAGAGCATATGTGAATATGAATCTAGATGAGTATGCACATGAATGTAAGTGTTTGGAAGGGAGGATGAGATTAAATATGACCATGCATGAGAGTTCAAATGTGTGTGTGTGTGTGTGTGTGTGTGTGTGTGTGTGTGAGAGAGAGAGAGAGAGAGAGAGAGAGAGAGAGAGAGAGAAAGATTGAAAAAGAACATACCCAGCCTTTGGGCTCTATACTAGTAAACTCATGCCCTCTCTTCAACTCATAACTTAAAAAGAAATGATTTCTAAGCTGAAATTTTCCACACAGACTTTCCACCACAAAAGGGTGGGGTTTTATTTTTAATTTTTTTCTCTTTGCTTTGAGCCTCATGCCTAGCCATTTTGGGCCAAGGAGAGGACTAAGTGCCCAGCTCTACTCAGAGAATAATTGGGAACATTTTGCTGCACACAAAAAACTAGAAAATGACTGGCGTGTGGGACTGAAACTTGGTGCAGGCTATAGCCTGCAAGACAAAGGGCCCCTCAGCTACTTTATTTGTTCTCTTTAAAAGTAACCCTAAGTGACTGAAATATCGCTCGCCACCACAAGCAGTATGAAATTTCACCACCAGTTGGAGTTACATAACCATCTCCATGGCAACCAAAGCCCATAAACATGCAGTATCACTGTTGGCTGGTTACATAGCAGTGGTTTTAGTGCCCCACCACCCCTCCCATTCAGCCCTATGTTGTTTTTCTTTTCTTTTTATTATTCTCCTCCTATTTTTCTTTCCTGTCAAAATCAAGAAAATTAAATGTTGAGTAAAATGAGTGGAAACTGAAGCTGCTTAGGCAGTGGGTACACATGAGGTAAGTCTTCTCTGATGAATAATGTAGGCACTCAGCTTGCCTGCAGGCCAGCTCACACTAGGGAAATTACTGCCTTTCACCATTATACCACAACCCACAGACACACACATTCTGTAGTAGCTACTATTGAAAGGAAATCAGGCAGGCTGAAGAGAAAGCAGGCACAGGGCCTAAAAGAAACCCTGAAAATTCATCTCCTTTGAATATTCCTAGGAGCCCTGGAGCAGTAACAACACGGAGATGGCAGTAGCAGATGTTTCTCAGTTAAGAGAATGAGATTTGGGGAAATGGGGACACAACCATCCTTAGTCACTATTACTACATTTCCCAGAGCTTGGGGCTGGGCTGTGTTCCCACCCTGGTCAAGAGGTAGAATCTGAGATCAAAAGTGCAAAAATAGACATCAGGTTTCATGGATTCTAAGCCCTGGATCTCTCTTAGTAGCCTTATGATCACAGATATCTAACAGAATGGGTCGCTGGATGCCTGAAAATGTATACTACTACCCCTGACTCAAAAACTTACAGTGATGGGGAGATCTTTACCTATGAACATGGCCTATTTTTTCCATCAGCCTCAACAGAAATGGAGTTGGGACAATCAAAACCTGATAGTTAAGAAAACTGTCATTCCTTGAGTATGTAAATTATGTGCCAGACATGGTGTTAAATGATTTCATATACTTTCTCATTTAATCCTCACAACCCACTACCCCTACCCAAGGTAGGTATTATAATCCTGTTTCACAAAGAGAAAAATGGAGAGTGGGAGAGTTTGCTCAAGTTCACATGACTATACGTGAAAGAGCTAGGATTCAGTTCCAAGAATATCTGCCTCTAAAGGGACTGCCTTCTGTTTTTTGAAGCAGTAAGCTTTACTTGATTCTATGTAATGGCCCCAGGATCCATCCCTTACATCTGAGACTGTCCTAAGTGAGGTGTGCTATTGGGTATGGGAGTTGATGCTGGGCTGGCAAGAGAGTGAAGTCCATTCCCACTGCTGTGGGCCCAAACTATCAATACCCGGTGACTTGCCATCGATTCACTGTGTAATGTTACACAAATCCTTTCCCGCTGTTTGGATATCAGTTTTCCCATCTGTAAAATTAGTTGTGGTAAAAGTTAAATCATATTATTTAGCACCATATATGGCACCTAACATGAATATAATAGATAGTAGCTTAAAAGATGATCTTCCTGTTGGGATAATTTCTGAATTTGTGATTCTTCTTGTCAGGAAAGCACAGTGACCTGCACTGAAAGACATAGCATATCATTTTTAGGGCATTGTCACCTTACAGCCTTGAAGTAGCAAAATCACTTCCTTCAACAAATTTAGCAAAATACCTCCTCTCAGTCATACATTTTGTTAACACTGGGCTAGATGTTGGGGGCTTCTCTGATGCATGGGCCTTGCTTTGGAGATGTTCCCTGGGATAATCAGAATAGGGAGAAAGTTCAAGAATAGATTAGGAGAACAGAGCTACAAAAAGTAGCCCTAATTCAAATGATGGAATCAGGGCCCTGGGGGAGAGAACTAAGGCAGCTTGAAAAGGCACCAGAATTGGGTGGTGGAAGTCAGAGGTGGTTTAGAGAGTAGCAGCAATAATGGCATTGAGAATTAATTGAAATGATCTACAAGGCCATTTATGATCTCCTCTACTACCTCTCTGGTCTCATCTCCCACTAATATTCACCTTGCTCACTCCAGCTGCTCTGGCTTCTTTGCTGTTTTTTGAACTACTCAGATACACTATGACCTTCACATTTGCCATTCCCTCTTCCCTCATATAGTCACATAGATTACTCTCACCTGTTGATGTGTACTCAAAACTCACCTTTTCAGGGAGAGTTCCCTTTGCCATCCTATCTAAATTTAGAATCACCTGTGGTCTAAGGATCCCCTGGGTTGCATGGGGAGAAACAATTCCACTGTTTGGAGTGCATTTGAGAGTGGTGGCATGGCCTCTCCTGGGACAAAAGAACTAGTGGTGCCAATGTGCTGCTCTGTTCCCTAGCATAGAAATAAAGACACTGGCTGAGGACAGCAAGAGTTGGTCTCAGCATTTTGCTACAGTTGCCATAAACTCCAAACCACTGCTCAGTCACACAATTGATTTCTGGGACAAATTGGCACTGGCCACAGTGCAAGACACTCCCCCAGAGGATCAACATGGGTCCAGCCACATGGATCTCTAAAATTGGGAATTTTGAAATGCGGCTGTGTGTCTGAGATAAAACACAGGAGAACTGTCTGCTTGACAGGCAGAAAGCTTGGGTGCAGGCAAGGGATCTGGTGGAAGCCAGGAACACAAGAAAGGTGATTATTTGCTGTTCTGTGAGGGCTTCCTGAAGAGTGGCAGTTGTGAACTCCCTGCTCCAGGGACCAGAGAGCAGAAAGTGGGGTGATGCCATTTTCCCCTGCCTATCAGCACTGACTGACTCCAGTGAGCAAAACAATGCCACCAAGTGGAGGTCCAAGCTGCTTAAACCAAGCCCAGCCCCCCCCCACCTCTGCACCCTGCAGGTGCATCTCCACTAGGGCAAATTCACCTGAGACCCAAAGTAGCACACCCCACCCAAGAAGACCAGCACAGACCCCTTGCACATACCAAGTCTACTGATCATAGAGTGCTGCAAAGCTTCACCTTTAGGAGAAATGGGATCTAACTTCCTTTTCTCTTTTGGATCTATCTTCTTTTAACAAGCAGACCAAAACACACCTAGGATCTAGCTGCCTTTTTTTTTTTTTTTTTGGACCTCTTCTTAATATAGCCATTACTCTCAGAAACAAAAATACAATAGGCTTTCCTAATAGTCATACAAAAAATACAGTGACCCAGACAAAATGACAAAGTCATGGCCAAGGATTTAATCAATACAGATACAAGTAAGATATCTGAACCAGAATTTAAAACAATAATCATAAGGATACTAGCTGGGCTTGAGAAAAGCATAGAAGACATTAGAAAATCCCTTACACAGAGATAAAAGAACTAAAAACTAGTCAGGCTACAATAAAAAAATGCTATAATTGAGATGCAAAAATGAATGGATGAAATGACAATGAAGATGTATGAAGCAGAGGAATAAATCAGTAATATAGAAGATAAAATTATGGAAAATAATTAAACTGAAAAAAGAGAAAGAAAGATACTGGATCATGAACGTAGACTTATTGAACTCAGTGACTCCTTAAAGCATAATAACATTCATATCATAGGAGTCCCAGAAGATGAAGAGAGAGAAAAAGGGGCAGAAGGTTTATTTGAACAAATGGTAGCTGAAAACTTCCCTAATCTTGGGAAGGACACAGACATCAAAATTCAAGAAACACAGAAAACTCCCATTAAATTCAACAAAAGCCAGCCATCACCAAGATATATCATAGTCAAATTCACAAAATACACAGACAAGGAATCCTGAAAGCAGCAAGGTGAAAAAAATGTCCTTAACCTGCAAGGGAAGACATATCAGGTTCACAGTAGATCTATCCACAGAACTTGGCAGGCCAGAAGAGAGTGGCAAGATATAGTCAACATGCTGAATGGGAAAAATATGCGGGTAAGAATATTTTATCCAGCAATGCTGTCATTCAGAATAGAAAGACAAAGAGTTTTCTAAGCAGACAAAAACTAAAGGAGTTTTTGACCACTAAACCACAAAACTAAGAGCTAGTTCTTTGAAAGAATTGGTAAAAATGATAAACCCATAGCCAGACCTATCAAAAAGAAAAGAGAAAGGACCCAGATAAATAAGATCATGAATGAAAAAAGATTACAAACCACGGGAATACAAACAATTATAAGAAACTATTATAAAAAATAAACATGCCAACAAACTGGGCAATCTGGAAGAAATGAACAAATTCCTAGAAACTTAAAAATTACCAAAACTGAAACAGGAAGAAATAGCAAATTTTAACTGACCCATACCCAGCAAAGAAATTGAATCAGTAATCAAAAATCTATCAACAAAATGCAACAAATGCAAACTGGTGCAGCCACTTTGGAAAACAGTAAGGAGGGTCCTCAAAAAGTTAAAAATAGAACTACCCTACAACCCAGCAATTGCACTCTCAGGTATTCATCGAAGGGGCATATGCACCCCATTGTCCACAATAGCCAAAATATGGAAAGAGCCCAGATGTCTATAAACAGATGAATGGATAAAGATGTAATATATATATATATATATATCTCATTCCATAACAAATGGAATATCACTCATCCATCAAAAAGAATAAAATCTTGCCATTTGCAATGACATGGATGGAACTAGAGGGTGTTATGCTAAGTGAAATAAGTCAGTCAGAACAAGACAAATACCATATGATTTCACTCAAATGTGGAATTCAAGAAACAAAACAGATGAACATAGGGGAAGGGGAGGAAAAATAAAACAAGAGGAAAACAGAGAGGGGAGCAAACCATTAAGAGCCTCTTTACAATAGGAAACAAACTGAGGGTTGCTGAAGGGGAGGTTGGTGGGAGGATGGAGTAATTGGGTGATGGGCATTAAGGAGGGTACTTGATGTAATGAGCACTAAGTGTTACATGCAATTGATGAATCACTAAATTCTACCCCTGAAACTAATACTACACTATATATTAACTAAATTGAAGTTAAATTAAAAAAAAAAATCTCCCAACAAACAAGAGTTCTGGGCCAGATGTTTTCCCAGGGGAATTCTACTAGACATTTAAAGAAGAGTTAATACCTATTCTTCTCAAACTGTTCCAAAAAATAGAAATGGGAGGAAAATTTCCAAACTCATTCTATCAGGCCAACATTACCTAAACCAGACAAATACCCCACTAAAAAGGAGAATTACAGGCCAATATCCCTGATGAAAATGGATGCAAAAATTCTCAACAAGATAGTAGAAAATTGTCCCACGTTGGGCTCCCGGCTCCGCGGGAAGCCTGCTTCTCCCTCTCCCACTCCCCCTGCTTGTGTTCCTGCTCTTGCTGTCTCTGTCTCTGTCAAATAAATAAAGAAAATCTTTAAAAAAAAAAAGATAGTAGAAAATTGAATACAACAGTACATTGAAAGAATTATTCACCACTATCAAGTGGGATTTATTCCAGGACTGCAGGGGTGACTCAGTATGCACAAATCAATGAATGTGATACACCACATTAATAAAAGAAAGGATAAGAACCATATGATCCACTTAATAGAGGCAGAAAAAGCCTTTGAAAAAATATAACATCCATTCTTGATAGAAACCCTCAACAAAGTAGGTATAGATGGAACATATCTCAATATCATAAAGCCATATACAAAAGACCCACATCTAATGTCATCCTCAATGGGGAAAAACTGAGAGCTTTTCCTCTATGATCAAGAATAAGAGAGGGATGTCCACTGTCACCATTACTATTTAATATAGCAGTAGAGGTCTTAGCCTCAGCAATCAGACAACAAAATAATTAAATAAATAAAAGGCATCCAAATCAGCAAGGAAGAAGTCAAACTTTCACTATTTGCAGATGACATGATACTCTATGTAGAAAACCTGAAAGACTCCTCCAAAAAATTGCTAGAACTAATACATGAATTCAGCAAATTTTCAGACTATGAAATCAATGTACAGAAATCTGTTGCATTTCTATACACCAATAATGAAGCAGCAGAAAAAGAAATCAGGAATTGGCCCTATTTACAATTGTACCAAAATTCATAAGATATGTAGGAATAAACCTAACCAAAGAGGTAAAGGATCTGTACTCTGAAAACTATAGAACACTTATGAAAGAAATTGAAGAGGACACAAAGAAATGGGAAAAAATTCCATCCTTATGGATTGGAAGAACAAACATTTTTAAAAATGTCTATTCTGCCCAAACAAGCTACATATTTAATGCAATCTCTATCAAAATACTACCAGCATTTTTCACAGAGCTAGAACAAATGATCCCAAAATTTGTATAGAACCACAAAAGACCCCAAATAGCCAAAGCAATCCTGAAAAAGAAAAGCAAAGCTGGAGGCATCACAGTTCCAGCCTTAAGCTATATTACAAAGCTATAGTCATCAAGACAGTATGGTACTGGCACAAAAACAGTCATATAGGTCAATGGAACAGAATAGAAAACCCAGAAAAGGACCCACAATTATATGGTCAACTGATCTTTGAATAAGCATGAAAGAATATTAATGGAAGAAAAGACAGTCTCTTCAACAAATTGTGTTGGGAAAACTGGAAAGTGACATTCAAAGGAATGAAAATGGACCAGTTGCTTACACCATATGCAAAATTAAATTCAAAATGAATGAAACTCTTAAATGTGAGACAGGAAACCATGAAACTCCTACAGAATAACATAAGCAGCAACCTCTTTGATCTTGGCTGTAGCAACTTCTTACTAAACATGTCTCCTGAGTCAAGGAAGCAAAAGCAAAAATGAACAATTCGGACTTCATCAAGATAAAAAGCTCCTGCCTAGAGGCACCTCAGTGGCTCAGTTGGTTAAGCATCCGACTCTTGATTTTGGCTCACGTCATGCTCTCGGGGTCATGACCACGGTCCCAGCCAGGCTCCACACTCATCAGGGAGGTTGCCTAAGATTCTCTTTCTCCCTCTGCACCTCCACATGCCCCAGTTCTAGTTTCAAAGCACTGTGACCAAAAATATGCAGGGAATGATCCCAATCTTTTGGTACCGGTTGAGACCTGATTTGTGACCTAGGATGTGATCTATTCTGGAGAATGTTCCATGGGCACTAGAGAAGAATGTGTTCTGTTGCTTTGGGATGGAATGTTCTGAATATAACTGTGAAGTCCACCTGGCCCAGTGTGTCATTTATAGCCTTTATTTCCTTGTTGATGTTTTGCTTAGTTGATCTGTCCATTTCAGTGAGGGGGGTGTTAAAGTCCCCTATGATTATTATATTGTTTTCAATGTGTTTCTTTGATTTTGCTATTAATTGGCTTATATAATTGGCTGCTCCTTTGTTAGGAGCATAGATATTTACATTTGTTAGATCTTCTTGTTGGATAGACTCTCTAAGTAGGATATAGTGTCCTTCCTCATCTCTTATTACAGTCTTTGGTTTAAAATCTAATTTGTCTGAGATAAGGATTGCCACCCCAGCTTTCTTTTGGTGTCCATTAGCATGGTAAATGGTTTTCCAGCCCCTCACTTTCAAACTGGATGTGTCTTTGGGTCTAAAGTGAGTCCCTTGCCTTCAGCATATCAATGTGTCTTGTTTTCTTTATCCAATCTGATACCCTGTGACTTTTGATTGGAGCATTTAGCCCATTTACATTCAGGGTAACTATTGAAAGATAGGAATATAGTGCCATTGTATTGCCTGTAAGGTGACTGTTACTGTATATTGTCTGTGTTCCTTTCTGGTCTATGTTGCTTTTAGGCTCTCTCTTTGCTTAGAGGACCCCTTTCAATATTTCTTGTGTAGGGCTGATTTCATGTTTGCAAATTCCTTTAGTTTTCATTTGTCCTGGAAGCTTTTTATCTCCCCTTCTATTTTCAATGACAGCCTAGCTGGATATAGTATTCTTGGCTGCATATTTTTCTCGTTTAGTGCTCTGAATATAACATGCCAGTCCTTTGTGGCCTGCCAGCTGTCTGTGGCCAATCTAATGTTTCTACCATTGTAGGTTACAGACCTCTTGTCCCGAGATGCTTTCAGGATTTTCTCTTTGTCTCTGAGACTTGTAAGTTTTCCTATTAGATGTCGGGGTGTTGACCTATTTTTATTGATTTTGAGGGGGGTTCTCTGTGCCTCCTGGATTTTGATGCCTGTTTCCTTCCCCAAATTAGGGAAGTTTTCTAATATAATTTGCTCCAATATAGCTTCTGCCCCCTCTCTCTTCTTCTTCTGGGATCCCAATTATTCTGATGTTTCATCTTATGGTATCACTTATCTCTCGAATTCTGGCCTCGGGATCCAGTAGTTGTTTATCTCTCTTTTTCTCAGCTGCTTTATTCTCCATCATTTGGTCTTCTATATCACTAATTCTTTCTTATGCTTCATTTAGCCTACCAGTTAGCACCTCCATTTTTTATTGCATCTCAATAATAGCCTTTTTGATTTTGACTTGGTTAGATTTTAGTTCTTTTATTTCTCCAGAAAGGGATCCTCTAGTATCTTCTATGCTTTTTTCAAGCCCAGCTAGTATCATTATAATCGTCATTCTGAACTCTAGTTCTGACATTTTACTAACATCAGTATGGATTAAGTCCCTGGCAGTCAGTACTGTCTCTTATTCTTTTTTTTGAGGTGAGTTTTTCCATCTTGTCATTTTGTCTAGAGGGGAATAGATGAATGAGCAAATAAAATGCTAAAAGGGTAACAACGACCTCAGAAAAATATACACTAAACAAATCAGAAGAGACCCGAAACTGGGGGAAAAGAAAGGGAAAAAAAAAAAAAAGAATATGATCAGGCTGGTGAATAGAACAGAACCACACACTAGATTTTGGGTGTATTTTGGTCTGTTAGAAGAAATTGCCTCCCAAAATTTTAAAGAAAGAAAAACTTATCTATATACAAAAATAAGGTTAAATATGATGAAGGGATGGAATATGACTGTAAAGATGAAAATTTAAAAAGATTTTTAAAAAGGAATTGATAAGAAGTTGGTTGAAAGAAGAATGAAAAAATTTTTAAAAAGAGAGAGAGAGAAAATGAGATCAGGCAGGAGACTAGAACAATGTCATATACTAGATTTAGGGTATATTTTGGTCTGTTAGAAAAAACTGTATCCCAAAATTTTAAAGAAAGAAAAACTTACATATATACAAAAAATAAGGTTAGATACAAGGAAGAGATAGAATATGACTGTAAAAATGAAAATTAAAAAAATTTTTGAAAAGGAACTGATAAGATGTTTGAAAAGGGAAAGAAGAAAAATATGCCTAAAAGATAGAAAAATAAAAAAAATAAAGAAAATTAAAAATATTAACTTTGAAAGACTAAAGAATCATGGGGAAAAAGCCATGAATTCTATGTGCTGTATTCCCCTAGCACTGAGGTTTTGCCTTTCTCATTGATCGGTAAACTTGGTTTTGCCTGGATCAAGTTTTTTCAAAGAAATGGAACAAATAATCCTAAAATTTGTATGGAACCAGAAAAGACACCGAATAGCCAGAGGAATGCTGAAAAAGAAAAGCAAAGCTGGTGGCATCACAATTTCGGGCTTCAAGCTCTATTTCAAAGCTGTCATCATCAAGACAGTATGGTACTGGCACAAAACAAACACATAGACCAATGGAACAGACTAGAGAGCTCAGAAATGGACCCTCAACTCTATGGTCAAATAATCTTTGACAAAGCAGGAAAAAATATGCAATGGAAAAAAGTCTCTTCAACAAATGGTGTTGGGAAAATTGGACAGCCACATGCAGAAGAATGAAACTGGACCATTTCCTTACACCACACACAAAAATAGACTCCAAATGGATGAAAGACCTAAATGTGAGTCAAGAATCCATCAAAATCCTTGAAGAGAACACAGGTAGCAACCTCTTTGACCTCAGCCGCAGCAACTTCTTCCTAGAAACATTGCCAAAGGCAAGGGAAGCAAGGGCAAAAATAAACTATTGGGACTTCATCAAGATAAAAAGCTTTTGCACAGCAAAAGAAACATTCAACAAAACCAAAAGACAACTGACAGAATGGAAGAAGATATTTGCAAATGATATATCAGATAAAGGGCTAGTATCCCAAATCTATAAAGAACTTATTAAACTCAACACCCAAAGAACAAATGATCCAATCAAGAAAGGGGCAGAAGACATGAAAGACATTTTTCCAAAGAAGACATCCAAATGGCCAATAGATGCATGAAAAAGTGCTCAATATCGCTTGGCATCAGGGAAATCCAAATCAAAACCTCAATGAGATACCACCTCACACCAGTCAGAATGGCTAAGATTAACAAGTCAGGAAAAGACAGATGTTGGTGGGGATGTGGAGAAAGGGGAACCCTCCTACACTGTTGGTGGGAATGCAAGCTGGTGCAGCCACTCTGGAAAACAGTATGGAGGTTCCTCAAAAAGTTGAAAATAGAGCTACCATACGATCCAGCAATTGCACTACTGGGTATTTACCCCAAAGATACAAATGTAGTGATCTGAAGGGGCACCCCAATGTATATAGCAGCAATGTCCACAATAGCCAAACTATGGAAAAAGCTTAGATGTCCATCAACAGATGAATGGATAAAGAAGATGTGATATATATATATATATACAATCGAATATTATGCAGCCATCAGAAAAATGAAATCTTGCCATTTGCAATGATGTGGATGGAACTGGAGGGCATTATGATAAGCGAAATAAGTCAGTCAGAGAAAGACAAGTGTCATACGATCTCACTGATACGAGGAATTTGAGAAACAAGACAGAAGATCGTAGGGGAAGGGAGGGAAAAATGCAACAAGATGAAACCAGAGAGGGAGACAAACCATAAGAGACTCTTAATCTCAGGAAACAAACTGAGGGTTGCTGGAATGAAGGGTGTGGGAGGGATGGGGTGGCTGGGTTATGGACATTGGGGAGGGTATGTACTATGGTGAGTGATGTGAATTGTGTAAGACTGATGAATCACAGACCTGTACCCCTGAAACAAATAATACATTATATGTTAATAAAAAAATTTAAAAATTTAAAAAAAAGCTTTTGCACAGTGAAGGAAACAATCAACAAAACTAAAAGACAGCCTATAGAATGGGAGAAGATATTTGCAATTGACATATTTGATAAAGGTTTAGTATCCAAAATCTATAAAGAACTTATCAAACTCAATACCCCCCAAAACCAAATGATCCAGTTAAGAAATGGGCAGAAGACATGAACAGACTTTTTTCCAAGGAAGACATCCAGATGGCTAACTGACACATGAAAAGATGCTCAACATCACTCATCATCAGGGAAATACAAATCAAAACCACAATGAGATACCACCTCACACCTGTCAGAATGGCTAAAATTAACAACACAGGAAACAGCAGATGTTGACGAGGATGAGGAGAAAGGGGAACCCTCTTGCACTGTTGGTGGGAATGCAACCTGGTGTAGCCACTCTGGAAAATAGTATAGGGATTCCTAAAAAAAAGTTAAAAATAGAACTATCCCAGGACCCAGCAATTTCACTCCTAGGTATTTACCCAAAGATAAAAAATACAGATTCAAAGGGGTACACATGTCCCAATATTTATAGCAGCATTATCAACAATAGCCAAACTATGGAAAGAGCCCAAGTGTCCATTCAGTGATGAATTGATAAGGAGATTCCACTCATATGTGGAATTTAGGAAATAAAACAGATGAACATATGGGAAGGGAAAAAAAAGAAAAGAGAAATTGGAATCAAACTGTAAGAGACTCTTAAAGATAGAGAATAAACTGAGGGTTGATGGAGGGATGTAGGTGGTGGATGGGGTAAATGGCTGATGGGTATTATGGAGGGCACTTGTGAGGAGTACTGGGTGTTATGTGTAAGTGATAAATCATTAAGTTCTACTCCTGAAACCAATCTTACACTATATGTTAACTAACTAGAATTTAAATATAAATTTGAAGAGAAAAAAATAAAGAAAAGCAAGGTAAAAAAAAATAAAAATAAATTTACACTCACCCTCCCAATATTTCTTATCCATCTGCCCTGCTTTATTTTTCTCCTGTTTAACACTTACACTAGTATACATATTATGTATCTTACTAATTCTCCTTGTTTCTGCCTTTTTCACTAGGATATAAGTGCTAGGGATTATTGTCTAATTTTTTTACTGCTGTATTCCCAGTGCCTAAGACAGTACCCTGTACATAGTAGGTACTCAGCAAATAATTTTTGAACAAATGATGAATAAATAGTAAGGTTTAGTAAATGTAGAATGAATCATTTACTCCATTTTAAGAAGTCAAGGGTTCCTTTGATACTCTGATGAAAGATATGGACCCACTTTGTAAAATAAGGCATGTACTCCTCCCCCTTGCTAGATTACCAGCTCTTTGAAATTCACACATTCCATTCCCACAACACCCTGTAAAGTTAGCATTTTATCTCTCCTTTGCTTGTGAAAACAGTGAAGCTCAGAAAGGTAAGTTAAGTTACCAAAGACCATGGAGTAAGTGATAAAACTTGAACTACAACCAAACTCTCCAGTGTTCTGATCACTGCCATTTGCTGCCCCTAGGCACATGGTGTGCTTACTTAGTAAAAAACTAGGGCTGGATTAAAACCACTGTGGTAGACAGTTTCTAAGATGGCATACAATGATACTTGCTTCCTGGTATTCACACCCTTCTGTAATTCCCTCCCCTCAAGTATGGTCTGAATCTAGAATACAATAGAATGTGACAAAAGTGATAAGAAGTTACTTCTGATACCAGGTTACAAAAGATGGCAATTTCCATTTTTCTTTTTCACTCTTGCTCTCTCACTTACTCCCTCTGATAAAGCGAGCGATTTCATGAGCTGCTCTGTGGAGAACCCCATGTGGCAAGGAACTGAAAGAGGCATCTGTTCAACAGCTAACAAGGAAGTGAGGCCCTCAGGCCAACTGCTCAAATGAAAGTGAATTCTGCCAACAGCCACATGAGTAAGCTTAGAAGTTGATTCTCCCCCAGTTGACTTTTAATATGACTGAAACCAGCTGACCCTTTGACTGTAGGTTGTGAGAGACACTGAGCCAGAGGCACCCACCTAATGCATGCCTGATTTCCTGACCCACAGTAAAATAATGACTGTGTATTATTTTAAGATGCTAAGTTTTGAGATAACTGTCATGCAGCAATAGATAACTAACAAAACCAGAAACACAAAATGTCTTATACCATGTTGGCCTCACTGCTTCACTGCAGCACCTCCCTCCCTGGTCCTCACTCCCAAAGTCCTTCTTCTACCTAACATGTTGGGAGAAATAATGTATTTGGAGCTATTAAAGGCTAGAGCCTGAATAGTAGCAAAATTGTAAGGATTGTGGTAGGTGGGTGATCCTGGTATTTTTAGCTGAACAAAAAATTGTCCTATTTACAGCCTAATTTCTTTCAGGCCTTGGCCCTCTATGACTATGTTAATTTGCAAGGCTGCTTACAATTGCGGTTGACTGACAAGAATTATCACCTAGAAGTCAGGAAACATGGGTTATGACAATCAGGCAGTCCACAATATTTTTAAGGTGCCATTTTGGGCCTGGCATTATGTTTTGTATTGAAAAGACTATGGTAAACAAATTATATCTAGTGCTTGTCCTCACAAGACTTCCAGTATAAGAGTTATACTTTTGGATTGGCCACTCACAGTGGATCCATGGACAATTACATTCTCTCTGACCTCAGTTTCCTCACTAGTAAAATGGGTGGCAGCTGGCATGCATAGAAAGTCTGCTTCAGCTCCACAACACTGTACTTTTAGAGATTTTTTTTTAAATTTTATTTATTTGACAGAGAGACATCAAGAGAGGGAACACAAACAGGGGGAGTGGGGGAGGGAGAAGCAGGCTTCCCGCTGAGCAGGGAGCCCGGCGTGGGGCTCAATCCCAGGACCCTGGGATCATGACCTGAGCAGAAGGCAGACACCTAACGACTGAGCCACCCAGGCACCCCAACACTGTACTTTTATAAAAAGGCAATGCTTGTGCTCAAGTGATCAAAGGAGCTGCCTCTTGCAACTTGGTTGGTTATTGAGGGTTATCAAGGTTAAATGATGTGTCCAGGGTCACATGGGCAAATGGTGGCAGTGTCCTGAGCTGCCTCTCAAAATTACTTTAACATTTATAGCACAAAGAAAAAAAAATCTGTTCAATAATGCTTGCTTAATGACACTATGTTCCCAAATAGACAGTAAACAAACAGGATGAAAGGAAAGAAATTGTTAATGCTTTTAATAACACAATAATATTTAAATAACAGACTAATTGTTTTATTAAGTCTAAATGAGCAACAGCAAAGTATACTTCTCTGGAGCTCTACTCTTGCTGAGGCATATAGAAGCTCTAAAAACAAAAGATTATCTGCTCCACTGCAATTTTCTTTATGCTGAAAAAGCATTATTTCCTGGAGATGGTAAGTCAGGTTGGGCTGAAAGTAGGGCCGAAGGAAGAAAACCAAACCTGTTGTTTGGGAAAATGTTTCTGAAATGAAGAAAATAATGCTAGGTTTTTAGAAGACCAGAAATAGACAGAACAAAGGAGGCAAATCTCTTAGTACAGATAGGGAGGTACATAGAGGAAAATGACTTACCCAAGATTACTAACCTCTTTTTAGTGGCAAGCTTAGACTATAATCTGTGCCTTTCCATGACACCACCCTGTACACAACCAATTTCACCTGAATAGATAATATCTAGTAGTTAGGAAGATGGGTTCTCAAAGCAAATTAACTTGTCTCAAATTTATTCTCTGCCATTTACTAGCTATGTGACCTTGGGTAAGTTACTTTACCTCTCTGTACTTCCATTCCCTCATCTATAAAATAGGGATGATAATATAATCCATCTCATTAGGTTGTCAGGAGGATTAACTGAGTTAATATTTATAAAGCACTTGGAGCAGTGTTTGCCAAAAAAAATAAACACCATATAGGTATTTGTAAAGCAAAACAAGATTTTCACTTAGTTATAAACATATCAAATTGTCCAAGCCAGCCAGTAGCAGGAAGAAGATCTTCTTAGAGATCCTTACCTCTCCTTTCTGAGGCTTCCCCCTTGTCTGGTTATACTTCAAGCTTCCACTCCCCATCATGCACCACACTCCTCTTCAGGCTCCCAGTGCCCTCATACTCTCTCCCCCACTTTTCTGATGGCAAGAATTGATCAATGCGAAGACCTCTCACATTTGTTGCCTTATCAGATCATCATAATAACTCAGTGATAGGCCAATGATTTTTATTTTTATTTTAGAAATGAGGACACAGAGGTCTAGGAACTTGATGTGACTGATAATGACTCTTTAGGTTTAACAAGGTGCCATGGTTCTCATCCAGACCTCTCTAATTACTTGCTGTGTGACCTCAGGTAAATGCCTTCCCATCTCTGTGCCTCAAGTTACTCATACACTCAGTGAGATGATTGGATGAGATAATCTTAGAAACAATTTGATTCAAAAGTCACACAACTTGTTTGTATTGGAACAAGACCTGACTTCTTGCTGGACCACTGCTTGAATTTGCCCTGATGCCTCTTTTTAACAAATAGATAGTCTGAAAGTGTTCAGAGAATACATTCTCTCATTTGCCCTTCTATTTCCTTCCCCTTTTCCTTTACCTAGCACTATGGGGTTAATCAATAAGTAGGACAGGACATTTACTTAGCTGCATTAAAAGAATGATTTTGAGACAAAAAAAAATGTAAAAGCAGAGAGGCCCTTTGGAGATATCTTATAGACAACTGGTTCTGAAACTGAAATGCCCATATCTAAGGGGTTCTCCCCAGTACACTGGAGGTACACGGACTATGGGGCCACTCTTTCCTGAAAAATTGACTTTACCAGAAGATTTTGAAGAATCATATCAAAATAAAGACATACTTGTTATGGAATAGAATGCAAAAAAATACAGATGAACTTTTTAAGTTAAAATACAACTACAAAGAATTTGTACTCTAACTTGGATTTGAAAAAAAGTCTGAAAATCAGTTTTCTTTCTTTTTTTTTTTTTTTTTGAAAAGCAGTCTTCTAAATCATTATATTTTAGTTGGGGAAACAGATATCCAAAGAGAGGAAAAGTCTTCCTCCCCAGAGTCACAAAGCCTTAAAAGAAAGAGAGGACTTGAATCTAAACATCTGTCCTCCTGGACAATTGAGCCTTCCTCCATCTAGCTACTCCTGTTGGCTTAGGCACTAGAAGGCAGGAGAGAGCCAAGGAGGGGGTGAAGACTGTTCCTTGGTGGGTGAAGGAGAACCTCACTAATATGGAGAAGTTATTTTGCTTCTCAAGGCCCCAGTTTCTTCATCTGTAAGAAGCTGACGGGAAATAAAATGTATGGATGATAATTTGGGCTCTGGTTTCTTTTCCTTTTTTTTACTAAAAAAGTTAACAGTTATTTATTTATTTATTTATTTATTTATTTATTTATTTATTTATTATGTTCAGTTAGCGCTCTGGTTTCAAAATGCCTAGATTTGAATCCTAGACCTGTGACTATCTGTCTGACCTTGGGCAAGTTACTTAACCTCTCTGTGCTTCAATATCTTGTGAAAATGAGGATAAAAACAGCACCTATCTCATAGGGCTGTTGTGAGAATTTAATGAGTTAATATAGGCAAAGCACTTAGAACAGTGCTAGTTAACTATTATTGGTAACACTGAGAACCCATAGGGCACACCTGCCTCCTTAGACTCGTCTGTGGGACCACAAGTGTAGAGCGCATAGTTCATAACCCACAGGTCATTGCAAAGGTAGTCCAGATCTGGGCTGTTGGAAATGGGATGTGTGACACGCTGAGAACTTTTCAGGAAAAAAAAAAATCCATCTGTCCTGATATTGATATAGATTGTAGGCCTTGTATGAGTTCCTGAAAGGGTCATAGTAGTATCTTATATGGGCATTGAAATATGTGCTTGTATTTTCTTAAAAACATTGAATTCTATCAGGGAATACATCTGATTCTTTGGATGTCAGACAGAGAGAAAACCACAGTAAAATAATTATTGGAAATAGTTTCAAATAGTGGGAAATGGACCCCTAGAGAAGCAGATTATCAGACAAGGGATTTGTTACCCTTGGCAGTGGAGAGACTTAAACAGAGTAGTAGGGGAATTGCTGAAGGAAGGGCCTGAGGCTCTGACCTTTCCTAGGCAGGCACTTGGGGTTTAGCTATCTGGTTGCCCCATTTCTATGGCCTCACTAAGGCCCTATGAAGCTTTCCCCATTTCTTTCTGTGGGTGCTTACTATAACTTTTATCCCCTATTATAAAGCAAACTTTGAACAGATCTTCCAAGCCATGGTCCCACAGCCCCTCTCAGGTCCCATGGGTCTCTGAGCTATGACATTTACAGTTAAATCATCATTCACTAAGTATGTATCTTAATTTTAACATATTCTTCCCCTTTGGCCTTTTGAGACAAGTATTTTAAAACTGTACCTCATGAACCCTAAAATATTCTATGGAGCTATCCTAGGAAGTACCTGGAAGGGATGTTCCCCACTTCACACAGAACAGCTCCATTTTGATCTGTTTTCTACACTGTGGGTCCATGTTGACTTTTATTTGTGGTAAAAAGGTATACTGTTAAAAGCAAGATGAGAATCTCTATAGTAAACTGCTGAAATTATTTCAATAATTCAGAAATGTCAACATGTTGGCAAAGGACTTTCTTGTACGCCAGCTAGTGTCAGACTGCAGGTCCTTATTTTTGAAGCAAAAACAAAAATACAACACAACACAACAAAAGCAAACAAAAAATATAACACATGAAGACTTGATTTCTTCCTTCAAAAAGCTGAGTTTCATCTTAAGAAGACAGTCAAAGAGTCTGGAATCACCTGAGCCTTTAATATTTCAGAGCTAAACTACATCGTTCTGCTTTTAGGAATTCAGAGGACATAGACCCTGAGGAAGAAGAAGTGGAATTGTAGTTGACATCTAAAAGATGAGAAAGTAGGCTGACTACAGGCAAGAAAATAGAGAGAGAGGTAAAGAGGCAAATGTTGGAGTAAGTATAGTATTGGGAATATGAGAGATCATGGGGAGAATGGATTCTGTAAGGAATTAGGCCTGAGGATCATGGGTGATTGATACTGGAGACCAGTGAGAGAGAAGGTCACTAGAGCCAGGATAGGGAGACCCTGGAATACCAAGCAGAGGAGTTTGGACTTGGAGTACCTTCTGACCATATACAGGGTGGGTAGGAAAAGGAAGGGGACACTGAAGGAACTAGCACTAGAAGGAGGACTTAAAGAGTGATCCCAGTAAGGCCAACACAAAGTTTGCCTTGGAGACAAAGGCTCACGTACCGTTGATCCTCAGCCTAGTGCTTATCATTCTAGTCATCATTCTTTGCCTATTTCTTATTGTCCATTTCTCATAGCACCCAGTATGATATTCTACACATAGTAAATATTCAAGAAATGTTTGTGGACACAAAATGAAAGCCGTTTAAAAGGTAAAACCAAAAGCCTTTGGTGGCTAATTAATTTTTGGGGGGAAGCTGCAGGGAGGGGGTCGATGAACCACAGTCACTACCATCACTCCAGAGCTTTCCCATACCTCAATCTACACAACCCCTCTGCCCATAAGGGTTCATTCTTCTCATTTTACAGATGGCAAAACTAAGATACAGAAAAGTAAAGCAACTTGCCCAAGATCACCTAAGTAATGGCATAGCTGAGAGTGAAACCTGGAGTTTCTAATTGTAAATCCATTCCTTTTTTTTTTTTAAGATTTTATTTATTTATTCATGAGAGACAGAGAGAGAGAGGCAGAGGGAGAAGCAGGCTCCCAAGGAGCAGGGAGCCCGATGCGGGACTCTATCCCAGGACGCTGGGATCATGACCTGAGTGGAAGGCAGACGCTTAACCATCTGAGCCACCCAGGTGCCCAATCCATTCCTTTTTTGAACCCTCTGATCTATTTGGAAATACAGATGCTAAAAGCCACCTTCAATTATCTGTGCACTATCTGGTCAAACATCTAAATTTTCTCTTCCCTCACCCACAGAGATGATTAGTAAATAAAATTAACTAGTGTGAAATGGCAGGGACACTGGACTTGAAGTCAAAGGCCCTGGATTCTAGTCAGTTCTGTCACAGCCTCAGTTGCCCAATCTGTAAACAGGGCACCCTGGAAAGCTTTCCTGAATGGCTCATGTTCTCAGGCCAAAAAGCTTGCATCTATCTCCCTAGCCTGCTAAGGTAACCCAGGGTTACAATGCCCTTGAGCCTGATTATTTCAAACTATTCCCTTATTTCCCAATGAGATAGATGAACTTGTCAGGGAGAGGTCTGGAGACCTAGGATCATGGGAGCTTTTTGATGATTGAGTGATTCCTTGAATTACTGGAGTTGGCTGACTCTGGTATAGTCACTCCACTACAGGCTTTTATCAAAGGGGTCCCTTTGCTTACTTAGCAAGTTCTTTCTTAATGAGGAAGCTTTTAAATTCTGCTCTTCCTCTTGCTCCCTTCTTGTGTTTATGCATTGTTCTTAGACACCAAGAGGCAATTGCGATTGGCACATCTTTGCTCATAAATCTGGGAGATCAGATGATACATTTTTATTTATCACTGATGATTTAATGATGGGCAAATTCCAATGGCTGCAGCAAATAAATAAAATCAAAATGATGAACTCCCTTGTCCTTTTCTGTTAAATAAATAGTTGCCTAGGGAGATTATCACTGAGTAAACAGAAGATTAAAACATTGCCTTGCTGAAAGCTTGCTTGACTGGGGCCTCATTTCAGTAATTGATTTCCCCCCAACCCCATTGGCCTTTGTGTCTGCCTCTGCTTTCTCATCAGGGTAAGTAACATGTGCTCATCACAAATCCCTGAGGACAGAAGGCAGCAAGAACTTCAGCCTACCTCTCCTCTCTTACATCCTTTCAAAAATCCACACCCTGAGGAGCCATATTCCCCACATCCCAAGCTGAGTACCTGAACTCCCAATTCCCCAGAAGTAATCCACACCCCCCAACAGAGAAAATTCTTCCTTTTTTGGCCACTAAGGCAACCACATGTTGTAATGGAAAGAGAAGATCTTCAGAGGTACTAGCATCTGGGTTCAAAAACAGATTTGCTAATAGTAGAATTTTGAGGAAGTGACTTTTCTGTAAATCTCATTTGAGAATTAGTACAGGATCACAGCTAGAAGCTTTTGCTCTAAATCTACACTGAGTTCAAATTCTGTGTGAGTTTGGGCAAGTTGCTTCACCTCTCCATGCCTCAATTTCCTTACTTGTGTATGAGTATCATAATAGGATAAACCTTGTAGGATTATTGAAAGGATTAAATGAGATAATCCGTGTTATGGGCTCAGCCTAGTGTTTATGATGTAGGAAAGATGTTAGGGCTTGAAGCTGATGGCCAAGAAAGAATTCTTGAGATGTCTTTGGTGCAAAAAGGTGATTTAATTTATTAAAGCATGGGGATAGGACCCATGGGCAGAAAGAGCTCCATGGGGGAGGTTATGAGGAGTGATCCATTATATACTTTCAAGTTGGGAGGGTGTTAGGAATAGCGTAAGTCTCTAAGGAATTTTGGAAGCAAGGTTTCCAGGACCTTGGGGGGCTAGCTATTGTTGGGAAAAAGTCATTTATTACTGTCTAATAAAGTCTTAGTCATGAGACCCTTCAGATGTATATTGGTGGGCCATATGGTTGGGGGATGATTACCAACATGTATCTTGGGGGGGTTAGAGATGAAGATTCCAAAGGAATTTTTATACATTAAAGTAGACTTACAGGACCCTGGTTGGGGGGGGGGTCAGGCTAGGATTGCCTTTTGCCCTTAGCAAAGCATTAACATCAAGGCAGTTGAGTCCCTAGAGGAATGTCACTCTACCTGTTTCAGAGACTTGTCAATGGGCTAGGTAGTAAGGAAATTTAATAATTTTTCTTCTGCCTTTGTTTCCCACATCACTTTGAACATAGCAAGTAATCAATAAATATGAACCATTATCTTTAAAAATGAAGTCAGGCAAACAGCAAAAGCATTGCCTTGGTAAGAGCACTGTGTTTAAAAAGTCCTGGCATTGAATCTCAGCTTTGTTACTCATTAGCTGGTTTAGACCTTGTACGCTTAACCTCTCTCAACTTCAAGCTCCTCATCCATAAAATGGGGATAATAATAGTGTCTATTACATCAGGTTGTTGCAAGAATGACACAAGATTAGTAGTTATTAAAAATATTTTACATTCAAGTTTTGTCAACTAACCTTCTTGAAGCACCTACTGTGTACCAATCTATGGACTCAAGGCTGGAAAGAAACCAATTAGCAATATTATGTTCTCTGCATTCAAGATCTCATAGTCTAACTGTGGCAAATAGTCTAAAAAACAAACAATTGAGGTACAAAATGTGAGTCATTGCTATAAAAGTGTGTACAAGGTCTAGATATTGTAAAAAATACTGAATTCCTAGGTTAAGGCAGGGAAGTAAGGTGGCAGTGGTCAGGAAAGGCTTCATGGAGGAGGTGATACCTGAGATAGCTCTTGAAAAGTGAAGAGGAATTTTCTTAATGAACTAGATAGGAAGGTCATTGTAGGCCAAGACTAAGCCACAAAGACATACAATCACCTGATATGATTGGGCAATGCTGCACCTATTTCATTCTTGGAGGATGCAATTTTAAGAGGAAGCAATATGATATGAGGATGGAGAAATAGGGGCCTGATTAAGAAAAAAAACCCTAAATATCATACTAAGGAAATAGTTTATTTAATAATTATTATTTTTAGACAGCATTTATTTGGCACTTAGTATGCACTAGCCACTATTCTAAGCACTTTACACATATTAATTAATTTAATCCCCAAGAGAACTCTATAAGATAATTATTATTACTGATGCACACAGAGATTAAGTAACTTGTCCAACATCTCACAGACAGTAGGTAGCAGAGCCAGCCTTCCTATCTGGGAAGTCAGGTTCCAGAGTCCACACAGAGGTGAGGACTAATCTCTTTGTTGTATCCCCATCAAGGCCACTTACACCCATAGCCTCAGCCAATTCTGAGACTGTATGTTTATGTGATCTTGTTCCACATGGGCTTGGCTGTCCATCTGCCCGTCAGAACTTGGTATCTCTCTGGACCTCCTGGAGCCCCAGGGTTTGGTCTCTTCAGTATTGGTAATGATCTCATGATACACTTTCTGCTTGGCTTTCTGACCTGAATTAATAATTGTCTAATGATGCTGAATAACTACTAGACATCACTTCACTAATGTCTCATCATACTGTGGCATCCACCTCATAATTTGCATGGATGGAAGGCCATGATGATGCTAGCTGCAGGTGGGTTCTGGAAGCTTCAGAGTCTTCTCTGAACCAAGCAGCCACATACACATAGCCTCACTTCTCCCACCCAAAATACTCTGCAGATGCCAAGGTTAAGGGAAAGCTAATGTTTGTTACACCTCTTACTTCATGTTATCTATCTGCCTAAGCTGACATTATAGGAATCACCTATATTATTATGGGCATTTAAATTTCCTGATAGATTTATCTACCCTTTCACATGTATAAGTCCTCTGATCTCTTCTTCCTTAAAAAACCTTAAAGGCAGTATTAACCTTTTATTTTCAAATGAGGAAACTGAAACTCAGAGAGAAAAAAAATGGCTTGCCCAAGGTCATATAGCCAGTGAGTGCCAGGCACTTACTGCATGACCTCACTGTAAAGGTCCAAAAGCTTTTGCTCATTCTACTACCAAAGTCATCATAAAACATCTGGTTCAAGGGCATCTGGTCAAGGAGCCTGAGATGGAGAGTGAGGGTGGAGGGCTTTGATGGATTCCATGAGGCACTTAAGGTTGTAAACTTCTGACACAGTTAGAGGAAATCCTCAAAGACCCTTAAGGACTATCTTGCTGGAAGGGTTGTGGCCTCAAGACCATTTGATTGGAATCCCCCCTTCCTCGCTTACCACTGTCAATACTATAGTCTATTAGATAAACAGTTGGGTTTCACTAAGGGAGATTGTTTTTTCAGCCCTGTTCTTTCATTTACACAATGAGTCACTCTTTATCACTACTGTTCCCCCAGATAGGCCCTCCTCCATTTCTTGCTGGTTCTAGGTACAACCCCTAGCTTCAGGTCAAACTGCCCTCCCTGTAGCTACTTGAAGGCTAATCTGATATTTTTGTTTCTTCACCTGCATTCTGCCTTTCTTCAACATGCTCCCATGCCTAAGCCTTTCCTCTGCCTGAAGAGAGACACTTTAAAAGTTTTAACTTTTTTCTTCAATGTAGTCAAACATGCATATTTTTCCCTCATGGCATCTGAGTTTTCTGTCTTGTTTAAGGTCTCCTTCACTCCAAGATTATGCAAATATTTTTTTTTTTCTGACAAAAGACAGGAAAATCAAAGTCAAAAGACAAAGAACAAACTGGGGAAATATTTGCAACTTATATGACAGTTTAAGGGTGAGTGTCCATATTAAACTCAATTTTTTTTCAATTCATAGGATTTTTATTTTCATGTAGTTGAGTCTATCACTCTTCGTTAAAGTCCATGATCTTTTAAATGTCAAATGGACAAAACAAGTTGTTTTTTTCCCATCTGAGGATGAAAATAGATGATGTTTGTAAAAACAACAACAAACATATGCATAATATTATCCCTTTTGTGTAGGAAAAAACATAACTCTACATATGTATATATTTGTTTAAATAAGTTTGTAATAAATGGAGAAAGATGTGGAAGGAATTATGTCAAACTGATAATATCAGTTAACTCCTAAAAATGGGATAGTGAAGAACCTGGGGAAAATGAACATTTTTTTAAAGATTTTATTATTTATTTGTCAGAGAGAGAAAAAGCACAAGCAGGGGGAGTGGCAGGCAGAGGGAGAAGCAGGCTCCCCTGCTGAGCAAGGAGCCCAGTGTGGGACTTGATCCCAGGACCTTGAGATATGACCTGAGCCGAAGGCAGATAATTAACTGACTGAGCCACCCAGGTGTCCCCAAAATAAACATTTTTTTATATGTCTCTGTGCTTATGACTTGCTACAATTATATGGAATAACTTGTTATTTAAAAAAATAACCTACACCCTATTCTTCCATACTTCTTCTGATCTCTTAGCCTTGTATTTTGTGTGTATGGGGAAGGGGTTCAGACTAGAGAACTGAAAAGGAACACTAGCTTCCAGAAATTGAGAGAAGTTAAATAACTCACATCTAATAAGCAGAGCTAGGATGAAACCTAAACATACTTAAATTAAGTAGGGAAATAAGATAAGAAATGAAAATAAAATAGGGAAAACTTCCCCTGGAATCTTCTGAAGGACAAACAATTTAGCAGTCAGCCTTCAGGCAGCTGCAGCAAGTTCATCTGGGATTTCTCCTAAAAATCATAACCCTGTGTGCTCCTCCCATATCACACCTTCCCAAGACTGGCCACCATGACCTCAATAAAGGGTCATGGACACCAAAAAAGCCCAACTTGCCTCCTGTTATCTTTGTTGGATCACATAAACTGGAACAGTAAACACAAAGATTATTGGTCCAAAGGTTCTGCTTCCTCTCTAGAAATCCATCTTCCAAAAGCAACTGCTGCTCAAGAAATATCAGTGACTCTCAATGCCTTCTATATTAATTCTAATCTCCACATCCTGGTCTTTGGCATCTTCAAAAAGATGCTCTAGCTACAGAGGTGCCTGGGTGGCTCAGTTGGTTAAGAGGCCAACTCTTGGTTTTGGCTCAGGTCATGATCTTGGGGTCCTGGGATTGATCCCCGCATTGGGCTCTGCACTCAGTCAGGAGCCTGCTTGAGGATTCTCTCTCTCCCCCTTCCGCTGCTCCTCTCCCTGCTCTCTCTCTCTCTAAAATAAATAAATCTTTAAAAAAAAAGATGCTCTAGCCATACTCAATATTGAATAGTGACTTTGTTTTAATCTAAAGGAGTATAATGGTTATGAGTGGGATCTCAGATATCAGAATCTTCACTGGAATCCTAGTTCTGCTACTTAAGAGCTGTATGCCTTGAACAAATTACTTAAACTCTCTGGCCTTCTGTTTTCTCATCTATAAAATGGAGGTGATGCAATGCTTCCTTTATGGGATTGTTCTGAGAATGAAATGAGGTATCATACATAAGGAGTTTGCCACAGCACTAGGTTCAATTATATCAGGGACTACTAAAATTATTATTATTCCGCTGTCAGAAAATAATTTCCGTGGAGACAATTATGTCAGCTAGCAACAATCTCTCATGACCTCTTTCTCACTGAAACAAAATAAAGACAATTTTATGGAGCTCAGTCCTTCAGGAAATTTGCAGGAAGTCTTCCAGATATCTAAACCAGCCCATGTTCACGCACACACACACACACACACACACAGAAATGCTTACATACAGTTTCCTGCATATAGTAATGTACAAAATCCCTCCACACATATATACCCATGTATATATACTTAGACACACATTCTTTCTAAGTGTTAGAGTATTTTTTAAATCGTCCTGAATATATATACTTAAAAAATCTCATTGCTGTGCTGAGCAGACACTTTCAGACACTGCTTATGCCCTTGTAATAAATGTGAATATAAGGAAAGGATAGAAAAATACTGCAGACAAAACTTCCAGGCAAGAGCTGTCTGAAGGTACTCCCCATGGAAACAATGAGCCAGGCGCTGCAGTGAGATACCAGTCTTTCTTTTATATTTAGACATCTTGTAGGATGTTTTTAAGGCAAACCAGATAGACAGATTGCACCTATTACCAGGGAGAGGGGAACTGAGAAAGAGCCTTCTGGGGCTGAATGCCCTGACCTGCATGTGAGCAGAAAGCTCCTCGAACTTGACCCTAAGAAAAAAATTTAATTGTGAGTTTCCTGGGGCCATAAAGATAGAGGTGAGGGATCTAGTTAAGAAAGAGGAGCCTGGGCTTGTCTCTTGTAAATATCTGAAGGGCAGCAATTGCCCAAAGATCACCTTCTCCAGTTAGTCCTATGTGACTCCCCCTGCTACTCCCCAGGCTGAGATCTCATAGCCTCCATGCTTACTTCTGCCATGACACTTGTCACTCTGTGCTGTAACACTCTATATGCCTTGTTTATTATCTAACCTCAGTGCTTAGCATACTGTCTGGCATATGATAGGCACAGTATATATAACTGCTGACTGCTTGTCTATTTTCTTTTCTACTCTCCCATATGCCTGAGATCATGTATTCCCATGGTGCTCTGTATTTTAGCACCAGTACAAAGTTTAGCACATAGTAAGTGCTCAGTGTTTATAGAATCAAGATGTTAGTTGCCTTGCAGTCTCTTGGGGATTACCTTATATCTTAGTTTCCATATTTGAATAATTGGGATAATAATATACATAATATGCAATTCTTTTACATAGAATTGCTGGGGGTTAAATAAGTTAATATGTGAAAAGTGCTTGATCCAGTGACTGCCACAAATTCTATTATTATTATTATCAGTATCATTATTATCATTATTACTATCATGGCTTCCAGACCTGATGATGGGAATAGGCCCCCTCAAACTGTGTGGGTCTTGGTCAGTATTGGCCCTGGGAATGGGAAGGAGCAGTTGTGCCTGTAGATTTCTCTCTTCCCCGTCCCATTACATTGCTTTCACTACACTTAGATACTCCGTGCTGTATTAAAGCTGCAGCTGAACCTAGAGGGTATGCCGGTAAGACTGGAAGCTCTCTGAGAATAAGGCAAACTCACATTCAATTCTGGAATGTAACCCAGAGTTTGGTCACAGGTGACCCTTCAGGGTGTTTGCCAAGCTGACTTGAGTGTTTGCCATGGATTTTCAGTTATGGTGTGGAAGCTTCCTTCTCTTGCTGAAAGGCTTGTTATCCCCCTCTTTCACCTCCTCATCAACCCTCCTGCCCAGGTCCATTATGAAAGGCAGACATAAAAATTCCGTAGCAGGGAAATAAGGAGAACACAAGAATCTGCTTGCTGAGCTGATGTTCTTCCCTTGGAAAGGGGGAGAGGTGCTTATTCTACTTGCTCAGACCACCTGCACCTTCTTCCCTCTCTCACTTAACACTCTAAAGCTATTAGTTGTGGAGTTTGCTGTGGAGATACTATTACGAGTGCTAGACTCAGGGGCAGGGAGATGGGAGAATCAAGCATGGCTCTAGTACAGATTTATTGTATAACCCAAAGCTAAGTCATCCCCCCAAATATTAAGAGTAAGATCCTCACATTAACATAACCCTTTGTATCTTACAATTAACCTTTCACATCCACTTTCAAATTTTAAGGCTTAACACAGCTTTTCAAAAAGAAAGAGCAGAGATTTATTAAAATAATATGGAAGGGGCTGAGGAGAAGGAAAGATGGCAGAGGAGTAGGGAACCCTATTTCAACTGGTCCCTGGAATTGAGCTGGATATCTACCAGACCACTCTGAGCACCCACAAAACCAGCCTGAGATGTAAGATCTGGATCTCTACAAGCAGAATATCGCAGGCGGTTGGTTTTGAGGTACGAAGTGGGAGCCGTGATTCCACAGGCAGATATCAGAGGATAAATGGCAGCGGGAGGGTGCCTGGCCATGGGGATCCTACACAGCCAGTGAGCAACAGCCTCACGCCCTGGGGACAGGGCACAGACTCGCAGACCGGTATTGGTAGGGAAAGGACTTTAGGGCAGCCCCCGGGGTAGAAACCCGGAGCAGTGGCGTTGCGCGGGAGAACTAGGAGCGGCTAGCGGTTTTAGAAGCAAAAAGAGCAGAGACGTTCTCTGACCTGGAGGCAGGACTGGGGGTGCTGCAGAGGGGCGCACAACCCAGGACACTGCAGTTTGTAGCAGCACAGACAGAAACGGAGACAGTGTGGCCTGGAGAGCTCACTGAAGAACATACTGCAGTCTCTCTGCTCTAAGGCAGAGGGTTGGAAATGGTCTCTTCTGCTCTGACTCACTGAAGAGACGTGGAAAGCCATCAGGGAAAGCTGCCAGAGAACAAAAGGCCCCAAAACTGATTCCCACTAAGCCTATCCCCTGGGATAGGGGGTCAGGGGTCAGGGCAACTCCGCCCAAACAGGGTTGCCTGAGTAAGAGCCCAGCAGGCCCCTCCCCCAGAAAACAGGCTGGGAAAACAAGAGGCCAACAACCCTAAGGTCCCAAGAAAACAGGTGCATCTTTCTTGGGTCATGGTCAATAATTTGGACTCTATACATTCCCTCAAACACCCATCAACAGAATGACTAGGAGGAGGAACCCCCCAAATAGAAAAGACTCAGAGATTATGACGTATGCTGCAGATTTACAAATGGATGCAGATATAACCAAGATGTCGGAGATGGAATTCAGTCTAGCAATTGTGAAGACAATGGCTAGAATGGAGAAATCAATTAATGACAACATAGAGTCTCTAAGGGCAGAAATGAAAGGTGAATTGGCAGAACTTAAAAATGCTATCAATGAGATCCAATCCAATCTAGATAATCGAACAGCTAGGGTAAGTGAGGCAGAAGAATGAATAAGCAACCTGGAAGACAATATAATAGATAAAAAGGGAAAAGAGGAGGCCAGGGAAAAACAACTCAGAATCCATGAAAATAGAATCAGAGAAATAAGTGACACCATGAACCATTCCAATGTCAGAATAATTGGAATCCCGGGCAGAGTGGAGAGAGAGAGGGGACTAGAAGATGTATTTGGGCAAATCGTAGCTGAGAACTTCCCTAATCTGGGGAATGAAACAAACATTCGTGTCCTGGAGGCAGAGAAGACCCCTCCCAAGATCAAGGAAAACAGGCCAACAACCCGGCATGTAATAGTTAAACTGGCAAATCTTAGAACCAAGGAAACCATCTTAAGGGCAGCTAGAAGGAAGAGATTCCTTACGTACAGAGGGAGGAACATCAGAATCACATCAGACCTATCCACAGAGACCTGGCAAGCCAGAAAGGCCTGGCAAGACATATTCAGGGTACTAAATGAGAAGAACATGCAGCCAAGAATACTTTATCCAGAAAGGCTGTCATTTAGAATGGATGGAGACATGCAGAACTTCTACGACCAGCAGAAAATGAAAGACTATGTGACCACTAAGCTGGCCCTGCAAGAAATATTAAGGGGGGTTCTATAAAAGGAGAAAGACCCCAAGAGTGATATACAACAGAAATTTACAGGGACAATCTATAAAAACAATGTCTTCACAGGCAACATAATGACAATTCATATCTTTCAATAATCACTCTCAAAGTGAATGGCCTAAATGCTCCCATAAAACGGCACAGGGTTGCAGATTGGATAAAAAGACAGGACCCATCCATATGCTGCCTAAAAGAGACTCATATTGAACCTAAAGATACATGCAGACTGAAAGTGAATGGATGGAGATCCATCTTCCATGCCAGCGGACCTCAAAAGAAAGCTGGGGTAGCAATTCTTATATCAGACAAATTAGATTTTAAACTAAAGTCTATAATTAGAGACACAGAAAGACACTATATCATTCTGAAAGGGTCTATCCAACAAAAAGATCTAACAATTGTAAATATCTATGCCCCCAACATGGGAGCAGCCATCTACATAAGCCAACTGTTCACCAAAATAAAGAGTCTTACTGATAACAATACATTAATTGTAGGAGACCTCAATACTCCACTCTCAGCAATGGACAGATCATCTAAGCAGAATATCAACAAGGAAACAAGAGCTTTGAATGATACACTGGAGCAGATGGACCTCATCAATATTTACAGAACATTCCACCCTAAAACAACAGAATACTCATTCTTCTCGAGTGCACATGGAACTTTCTCCAGAATAGACCAAATACTGGGTAACAAATCAGGTCTCAACTGACACCAAAAGACTATTATTCCCTGCATATTCTTAGACCAAATGCTTTAAAACTGGAACTCAATCACAAGAAAAAATTTGGCAGAAATTCAAACACTTAGAAGCTAAAGACCACTCTGCTCAAGAATGTTTGGGTCAACCAGGAAATCAAAGAAGAACTTAAACATTTCATGGAAATCAATGAGAACAAAAACACATCAGTCCAAAACCTATGGGATACTGCAAAGGCGGTCCTAAGGGGGAAATACATAGCCATCCAAGCCTCACTCAAAAAAAAGAAAAATCCGAATTCACCAACTAACTCTACACCTTAATGAATTAGAGAAAAAGCAACAAACGATGCCTAAGCCATGCATTAGAAGAGAAATAATTAAGATTAGAGCAGAGATCAATGAATTAGAAACCAGAAACACAGTAGATCAGATCAATGAAACTAGAAGTTGGTTCTTTGAAAGAATTAATAAGATCAATAAACCACTGGCCAGACTTATCAAAAGGAAAAGAGAAAGGATCCAAATTAATAAAATTATGAATGAAAGGGGAGAGATCACGACTAACACCAGGAAATAGAAACAATTATCAGAAATTATTATCAACAACTCTATGCCAGTAAACTGAGCAATCTGGATGAAATGGAGGCCTTCCTGGAAACCTATAAGCTGCCAAGACTGAAACAGGAAGAAATTGACAACCTGACTAGGCCAATAACCAGTAACAAGATTGAAGCACTGATCAAAAACCTCCCAAAAAACAAGAGTCCAGGGCCTGACGCATTCCCTGGGGCATTCTACCAAACATTCAAAGAAGAAATAATACCTATTCTACTGAAGGTGTTTCAAAAAACAGAAACAGAAGGAAAACTTCCAAATTCATTCTATGAGGCCACCAATCCCTTAATCCCCAAACCAGGCAAAGACCCCATCAAAAAGGAGAATTTCAGACTGATATCCCTCATGAATATGGATTCCAAAATCCTCCACAAAATCTTAGCTAATAGGATCCAACAATACATTAAAAAGATCATCCACCATGACCAAGTGGGATTTATCCCCGGGATGCAAGGGTCATTCAACATTTGCAAATCAATCAATGTGATAGAACAAATTAATAAGAGGAGAGAGAAGAACCATATGGTCCTCTCAATTGTTGCAGAAAAAGCATTTGACAAAATACAGCATCCTTTCCTGATTAAAACTCTTCAGAGTATAGGGACAGAGGGAAAATTCCTCAAGTCCATAAAATCCATTTATGAAAAACACACAGCAAATATCATCCTCAATGGGGAAAAGCTGAGAGCCTTTCCCTTAAGATCAGGAACATGTCAAGGATGCCCACTCTCGCCACTATTGTTCAACATAGTACTAGAAGTCCTAGCAACAGCAATCAGACAAAAAAAGAAATAAAAGGTATTCAAATTGGCAAAGAAGAAGTCAAACTCTCTCTCTTCACAGACAACATGATACTTTATGTGGAAAATCCAAAAGACTCCACCCCCAAATTACCAGAACTCATACAGCAATTCAGTAATGTGGCAGGATACAAAATCAATGCACAGGAATCAGTTGCTTTCTTATACACTAACAATGCAACTGTAGTAAGAGAAATTAGAGAAACGATTCCATTTACAATAGCACCAAAAACCATAAGATACCTCGGAATAAACTTAACCAGAGAGGTAAAGGATCTATACTCTAGGAACTACAGAACACTCATGAAAGAAATTGAAGAAGACACAAAAAGATAGAAAAAATATTCCATGCTCATGGATCAGAAGAATAAACAGTGTTAAAATGTCTGGTACCCAGAGCAATCTATACCTTCAATGCCATCCCATCCAAAATTCCAATGACATTTTTCAAAGTGCTGGAACAAACAACCCTAAAATTTGTATGGAATCAGAAAAGACCCCAAATCATCAAGGAAATGTTGAAAAAGAAAAACAAAGCTGGGGGCATCACATTCCCCAATTTCAAGCTATATTACAAAGCTGTGATGACCAAAACAGCATGGCACTGGCACAAAAACAGACATCTAGACTAATGGAACAGAATAGAGAACCCAGATATGGACTCTCAACTTTATGGTCAGATAATCTTTGACAAAGCAGGAAAAAACATGCAATGGAAAAAGGACAGTATCTTCAATAAATAGTGCTGGGAAAATTGGACAGCCACATGCAGAAGAATGAAACTCGACCATTCTCTAACACCATTCACAAAGATAAACTCAAAATGGATGAAAGACCTCAATGTGAGACAGGAATCCATCAAAATCCTAGAGGAGAACATAGGCAGTAACCTCTTTGACATCGCCCACAGCAACTTCTTTCAAGATACATCTCCAAAGGCTAGTGAAACAAAAGCAAAAATGAACTTTTGAGACTTCATCAACATAAAAAGCTTCTGCACAGCAAAGGAAACAGTCAACAAAACAAAGAGGCAACCCACAGAATGGGAGAAGATATTTGCAAATGACACTACAGATAAAGGGCTGGTATCCAAGATCTATAAAGAACTTCTCAAACTCAACACCCAAAAAATAAATAATCAAGTCAAAAAGTGGGCAGAAGATATGAAAAGACACCTCTCTGAAGAAGACATACAAATGGCTAACAGATACATGAAAAAATGTCCATCATCATTAGCCATCAGGGAAATTCAAATCAAAACCACATTGAGATAACACCTTACACCAGTTAGAATGGCAAAAATGGACAGGGAGAGAAACAACAATGTTGGAGAGGTTGTGGAGAAAGGGGAACCCTCTTACATGGGTTCTTACACAGGTGGGAATGCAAGTTGGTACAGCCACTGTGGAAAACAGTGTGGAGGTTCCTCAGAAATTTAAAAATAGAGCTACCCTATGACCCAGCAATTGCACTCCTGGGTAATTACCCCAAAGACACAGATGTAGTGAAAAGAAAGGCCATAGGCACCCAATGTTCATAGCAGCAATGTCCACAATAGCCAAACTGTGGAAAGAGCCGATATGCCCTTCAACAGATGAATGGATAAAGAAGATGTGGTCCATATATACAATGGAATATTACTCAGCCATCAGAAAGGATGAATACCCAACTTTTACATCAACATGGATGGGACTGGAGGAGACTATGCTAAGTGAAATAAGTCAAGCAGAGAAAGTCAATTATCATATGGTTTCACTTCTTTGTGGAACATAAGGAATAGCATGGAGGACATTCGGAGAAGGAAGGGAAAAATGAGGGGGGGAATTTGGATGGAGAGATGAACCATGAGAGACTATGGACTCTGAGAAACAAACAGGGTTTTAGAGGGGAAGGGGGAGGGGGGATTGGTTAGCCCAGTGATGGGTATTAAGTAGGGCACATACTGCATGGATCACTGGGTATTATATGAAAACAATGGATCGTGGATCACCAGATCAAAACTAATGATGTATTGTATTTTGACTAACATAACATAATAAAATTAAAAAAAAAAAAAAAACATTTACCAAGTGCTTGTTCTGGACTGGGCATTATGCTAAGTCCAATCAATACAATGGAGAACAAAACAATCCTCTACTCTCTATACAGCTTACAGTCTAGTGAAGGAGATGTCAACTGCACAATTACACAAATAAAACAAGTCGATTATTAATGATGCTCAAAAGAAAAGGAAGATGTGAAAAAATAACGAGGTGGAAGAGACCTACTCTGGCTTCAGCCTCAGATTTAAACCAAGACCTAAAAGGCAAGAAGATGGGAGTGAAAACCTTTACAGATTAGATGTTTTTACGATGAAGGTCCTATGGCAGGAGACAGATCAATGAGCAGACAGCAAGAGCATAAAGACCAAGAACAGGAGGAAATGAGGCCAGAGGTAGGCAGGAGCTCAATCACACAAGTGCCCTTTTGTCCATGGTATGCACTCTGGATTTTAGTCTAAGTGCAGGTGGGAAATGGCAGGAATGGAAGGGATTTAAGCAGGACAGTGATGTGAGATGACATACATTTTAAGAAGACCACTTGAAGATGTGAAGAATGGACTAGCAGGGCACAAGAATGGAAGGACACCAGTAGACAGCTGTTACATGAACTGAAGCAAAAAAAGAGGATTTCTTCAGGCTAATGGCAGCTGGGAGGGAAAAAATGTTAACTGATTCAGATTATTATTTTAAAGGTAAAGCCAAGAGGACTTTTTCAAGAATTGGACAATTTAAGCTTTAGCAACTGGGTGGATGGACAGGTCACTTACTGAGATGAGTGACTGGTTTAGGGATAAAAAATAAAATACAAATCAAGAGCTCTGTTTTGGATCTACCGACTCAGAAATGCTGATAAGTACAATCAGTGGAATCAGATGTAAGAACCAGTGATGTACAGCAGCTACAAATAAGTTCTGAAATTACACTGGCTTTGAATTTCAGGTGTACCATTTTATTAAGTATTTTAACTTGGGCAAACTACTTAACCTCTCTAAACCTCAGATTCAACTGTAAAATGGAAGTAAGAATTCTTACCTCATGGAGCTTGAGGTTGCTCTAAAAATTCAATGAAAACAAAGTGCTTACAAAAGTGCTTAATGTAATGGCTGGCACATAGCAGCAGTTAAGTGTTAGCTGCTGCCGATCATGCTATTACACTAAGAGACAATAAAACTTTTTCTTTTAAAATCAAGAAAAAGAGAATTATAAGAAGGAATTAATAGTAGTAACTGGCAAAGGTGAGGAGGAAAAGGGCCAATGGATTGAACACGTTTAGTGCTTTAAGGCAAAAAGGAATCTAAGAGATACAACATTGCATTCAACTTAGAGAATGTAGTTAGTCTCTGGTGTGAACATAACAAGAGGACTCTGAATGCTCTTCCCAAGAAAATACAAGGAAAAAAGAGAAGAATGAAATATATCATCTACTTACCTGTATATGGGGACTATCCTTTTCCTTTGGAGAGAAAAACCATCCACCTTCACCCCGTTTCTAAGCCATGGCATGACAGTGCCGAAACTCGTGCAGGTATTTCTGAAACCAGAGAAATAAAGGTACTAGTTGGAACCAGCACAGTTATCTCATTCATAAATTCTACTCTCTGAAGTCAGGAGAGCTGTCATCAGAGCCACCAGGGGCAATTATGACCTTGAATTATGAAGAAAGCTTTGGAGGAAACATTGGGCAGCAGCTGACCGTATATGAACTAGCATAAAGACGTGAACGCTAAATGAATAATAAATTAAAAGGATTCCCCAAAAGTGTAGCAATGATCACTATCTAACCCCCCCAACCCATATACATCCTCTCCTTCACTTCAATGACAGACCAAATTTTAGTTGAGCAGATGACTGCTCAGTAAAAAAACAAACAAATAAACAAAAAAACCACAAACCCCCTGCATTTCCCTGCCTTGTTTGCAGGTTTAAGTGTGGCCACGTAATTAAGTTTTGGCTAATGAGATGTATGGAGCTTCTTGAAAGTTTCCTTGAGAAGGAGTGCCTTTCTTGTTCCCTTTGTACCTAGGCCGGAGCCCAAACAGTCATCCTGGACTATGACTAGCCCACTAAGGCTATCAGAATAGTGAGACTGGAGGAGAGAGCATCATGAGGACTGACTGCGGAAATGGGCTACCAGCCTAGGACAATTTCTCTCTGGACTTCTCTTATGTAAGAAAAAATACAAACTCCTTTTTAAGCCCCTGTTAAAAAAGTAATATGGAAGGGACTTATATTTTTTATCTATATGACTTAAGTTCTTTTCATCCTCTGTTTCCAGAAGGCTATCTCCTCCTTGGCCTGACATCCCCAGATTCCCCAGTTCAAATAAACCCTGGGAATGAAGATCATAAGACTTTGGGTCTACTGTTTCTCCTCCCCCAGCCTTAGTTCCCCAAGAAGCCTTCCCTTACTAGTCACTGAGGGACTATATAAATAAGAAATAAGGCACAGACAGGATTGGGCTTGAATCAGTTACTGTACTATAACATCTCAGAGCTTCTGGGTCAACAATTGAATAAGGGACAATATTGCTTGTGTTACAGAGTTGTCTTTCTAAACAGAACGAAGACCTCTTTCTGGAGATGTTTCTGGCATTTTTTCACTTTAAGTCAAAGCAGTAAGAAAGTATGTTTTGTGTTCTCACTGGGGGCCTAATGGGCTGTTCCACTGGTAAAAGATATCACAGCACTGGGTAGCCCAATTGAAGAGAAAGGATTGCAAAGGGGAGACTAAAACTAAACGTTCTCAGAATTATGAACCCAAGATTTATAAACATTTATCCATTTACATAAACAAATAAGGGGGGAAAGAAAACTACACCTACACTTAGTGCCAGATACATTTGACCCTGGCAACAACTGGGCTGTAGAGCAGATGTAACTGCTGTAAAACAAGAATCCAGGCATTTTAACTCTAGAGGTTCATTCTAGTACTACACTATGCTTTTCTCCGTCTTGGGCAAAGGTGGCCATGGCTCTTCCTCTAAGTCAGTGGTGGGCAATCTTTTTCTGTAAAGGGACAGATGGGAAATATTTTAGAGTTTAGATGCAACAGGTGAATTATTCTTTTCCTTCTTCTTCTCCTTTTTTCCGCCTCTTCCTCCTTCTTTTTAAAACATTTAACAACCATTCTTAGGTTATAAACTTTGGCCTAGGGGCTTTAGTTTACCTACCCCTATGTCAATGTCCCGAAAGAGACATGTTCTCTAACTTGCTGTGTTGGGTTGCCACCGACCTTGGCTCTGGTTCTAGGCATGGGAAGCAGCAAAAGAATAGAACGTTATTATGGATGTGTGTTCACTTTTACCTACCTCTTGGGCAAGAGATAAGCCGAAAAGCCATACATACTATACGTTATATGTCAACTGATTACTGAATGCTTATGGTGTGCCAGACACTGTGCATTACTTCATTAAATTTTACAACATCACTTTGAAGAACAAATTATTACCTCCCTTTTATGGTAGGAGAAAATGAGACTTGAAAAAGTGAAGTAGTTTGTCCAAAGACACCCAGTCAGGAAATAGAGTTGAGATTTGAATCTAGCTGTGTCTGAATCTTGAGCCCATGTACATAGTCATTGTGCAGTTTCACAAAGCATTTGCTGCACCTTACACACACACAAAAAAAAAACCACCTGAAATTTATAGTGTGTCATAAATAGAAAAAGAAAAATGAAGATCAAAGAGATGGTGACCCAGACTATTGTGGCAAATATAATTAGTTTCTGTATCTTTTGAGCTTCCTAGCAGCCAAGACAAAATTAACAGCATTAATAGTTTCAGTGCAGAAACAAAGGGTTTTTTTTGTAGAAATGAATTATAAAATGAAAAAAATTATTTTGCTGTTAAGGTTCAACTCTGTATGGGTTAAATGTACTGTTGCAGGCTAACTTTGTTTCTGCTCTGTACAAGGTACTACCTTAAGGGCTGAAGATACTAACATAACTAAGATATAGTTTTGTCACTTCAGGAGATCAAAACCTGAGGAGAGAGACCAATAGGTCAATATCTGACTCTAAAACATGACAGACAAGTAATTATTCCCTGTAGGCATAAGCAAAGTAGAATAAAAGTTCATTTCTTAATTTATCCTATATGTACTCTTCTTCACACTGACATATCTATTTCTCATTTAATTGTCACAACAGCCTTGCAAAATAAGTGCTACTGTCTTATTTTAACATTGAGAAAACTGAGGCCCTGGGAGATGAAGCAATTTACCTAAATTCTTGGTTTGTCTAAGTTCTATGTACCTGCTATACCCAATTTTCTTCCTTTTAAAACAAAGAGGCTTTCCAAAATATATATTACCAGTTTTGCCTAATGGATCAGGCAAGGATTCATGAAGGAGGTGTCTTTCAAGGTGGGTTTAAAAAGGTAGGGTGTTTGGACAAAAAGAAACTGGGAGAAGGGCTTTATGAGGAGTAAACTGAGTCTTAAGAAGGAGAGTCTGCTAAGCTAGAGTTGGTAAGGCCCACTGTGAACCTTGATGATAGGGCTGAGCCCTAAGGATCAAGAGAACTGCTAGTCTTAGGTACAATAGATTAGGTTAGTTGGAAAGCTAGATAAACTTTAAAGATTTCATAGTTAAGTGACTACCTTCTGGCATCATCACATACTCCCACCCCATTTTATGAATAATGATATTGAGGCTCAGAGTGAAGTCTATAACTCGGGACTCTAGATTTTTGATCTCAGGTTCTTCACTTCTCTTAACCCTTGACTTCCCTTTGCTGTGAGGCCTTTCTGTGATGCAGGCCTGCCTGGAATCTTGCTTTACTGGCTGTGAGGCCTTTCTGTGATGCAGACCTGCCTGGAATCTTGCTTTACTGGTTGGATTTCCACTTCTAATCCTTCACCCCCACCCCACCTGTCACCATGTGCCCTTTTTTTCCCCCAGGGTAGTGCTTACTCTTCAAGGCCACTCTTGCAGCCACCAGCACTCCCTGCCCTGGATCACTTGGTGTCCTTGATAACAAAAAAAGAAGAAGAAAAGCACAACTCATAGCTCCTGAGTACAATCCCACACTAGACCCTGTACTGGACAACCTCATATGATTCTGACTCAAATTTCTGTGAGGTTAGGGACTACTGTCCATATTTTACAGAGGAAGAAACAAAGTTTTCAAGTTATAAATGGACTGCCTTAAGGGAAAACAACTAGTGAGTAATATAGTCAAGGTTTGAACTCAATTCTGTCTGACCCTGAAGCTCTTTCTACCATTTTAAATGGTCAGAACTCTGCCCTCTCCATCCTTATCAGTCATGGGAGGAAGGCAAGACAGGGATACTTATTTCCATTTTATAGCTGCGCTAGTCAATATGGTATGTAGTATCCACATGTGGCTATTTACACTTAAAAGAATTGAAATAAAACACAATTTAAAATTTAGTTCCTCAATCACACTAGTCATATTTCAAGTACTCAGAAGACATGTGATTAATGACTTACCATATTGGATAGTGCAGATATGGAACTCATTGAAAGTTCTATTAGACATTTCACGTGACCACAAAAGCCACATGTGGGTAGTGAGTATGATATTGGAGAGTACAAATATAGAACTCATAAAAATGAGAAAGAAATCTGTTTTTATAAGATATTGTCAAGATAGCAGCTGGATATGCCCAATTAACAAACCTGGTTAATAAATTAATAGCATATCAAGGTCTCTGTGGTTCTGCCTTAACACTTGGATGTGGATTAGATACTCCTCACACAAATGGTTTACATATCAGTGAACAATGGGATAGAAAAGAAACTGCATTGGACATGGAAGCCCTAGGTTCAAGTCCCAGCTTAGTTTCTGACCCTGTGACCCTGAACAATTACTCTCTTCTCTCTTTGCTCCAGAGTCCTTGCTCAGCATAATGAAGGAGGTGAATTCAAAGGCCCTTACAGGCCTATGTTCTGTGGGATTGTGAATCAACAGCTGCATTCTCACTAAATTAATTTCCACAGTTCTGTGTAAATGGACTTGTGGAAAGTGTTGCCAGGAATTTGGATTATGAAATGCTAACCTCTCTGTACTAAGTGCACAAAGAGAGAGAGAGAGAGTAAAGACTAAAAAAAACAAACAAAATGAAACAAACAAACAAAAAAAAAAACGACAGTTATTCCTTGGCTTGCGAGAGCCTTTAATATGTGCATTTGGTCATTGCTTGTCCATGTGTCTCTTTGTCCTTTGTTAATCTGTCTGCCTTCTGTCACTGGCTCCTAGAGGGCAAGGGTGGTAGCTTTAGCTATATAATACCAGTCAAAACAGTTCAAAGAAAGATAATCTTTGCTTTGGCAAGTTGCCCTCTCTGAAAAAAAAACAAAACAAAACAAAAAAAAACAAGTAGTATTTTGAGTTTTTCAACAAATAATTATTGAGACCTTATTATGTGCCAGGCATTGTACTGGTGAGCAAAATTTAATCCAGCACCAAACCTTCTTCCCCAAAGGGCAGAGCTCTGGCTTCTGTAATCCTTCCCAGATGGAAATTTATGGAATCTCTGGTTTTATTTGATGCCAACACAGATATTTCAGACAAGAGGGAGAAAGTTGCAGTTTTTGTATCATTTGGCTACTTGAGTAATCCATGGAACCAAAAGTTTTGAGAAGAGCTAATAGAATTAATGAGCTGTTTGACATGCTGAAGAACAGCCTCTGAGTCTGAGAAACTCTGTGGGTGCAATACTGGGAAACAATACTTCCGGTTCATTTCTTTAACCGCCCCAAACAATACCAAACCCATGTTTCCTTAGCTTTCTTGCTTTACCTTAATCCTCTGTCCCCTTCCCATTTATGCAAGCTACATTCTACTTTCTCAGGGACTTACCTTACTAATACTCAGAGAAGCAAAATAAAACTCATAGTTCTGGATTAGGCTCCTGATCTATAAAGCACAGTACTAGAGACTTTCACTTTTGCCTTTTCACTGTATGCACCACAACTTGTGAGTTACAACCCTGAGTATCATCTACTTGATAGATGAGAAAAATGGAAGCTCAGAGAGGGTACATTTTTATCTAAGACTCACCAAGCTAGTGGACTCCAGAACCTGAACTTAAACTAATTTCTTCTACCATTATGGCTTCTGGATTTATTGAGGTGACATAAAATCATTGCCTCACCTAATGAGGTCCTAACATTGCCAGGCCACTAAATGACTTAACCTACTTACCAATACAAGTCTGTTTATTTCTGCAAATATTTATGATGCACCTAATGAGTAGCAGCCTTTGTGAACTATTGCGTAAGTGTAGCCATTTAAGAGCATGGATTCTGGAGCCAACCATCCTGGATTTGAATCTTGGCTCCATTAATTACTTGCTGTGTGACCACAATGATGACAACCTCAGGGCATAAAGATGAATTAGACAGGGCCTTGTTCTCCAGGCCTCTCAGATGAGAATTAGAGCTTTAGCTTAGTACACAGTGTTTAGTAAGTGTTCAATAAGGGTTAGTTACTATTATTTTTATTTTACTCATTCAACAAGCATTTATTGATGCTTACTGTGGCAGGCTCTATGTATGTGGTTACTGGAGACCATAGTTTCTCATGAATCTCTAGGTAAAAAGGAAGTCAGAGAACTCAAAAGGTCTATTTTTTCCAAGTTTTTATTTAAATTCCAATCAGTTAACATACAGTGTAATATTAGTTTCATGTATAGAATTTAGAAATTCATCACTTACATACCACACCTCAGTGCTCAACACAAGTGACCTTCCCATCGCCATTTAACCCATACCCCCACCTACCTCCCCTCCAGTAAGCCTCAGTGTGTTCTATATGGTTAAGAATCACTTTCCTGGTTTGCTTCTCTCTTTTTTTGCCCTATAATCATCTGTTTTGTTTCTTAAATTCCACATATGAGTGAAATCATATGGTATTTATCTTTGACTGACTTATTTCACTTAACATAATGCACTCTAGCTCTATCCACATCCTTACAAATGGTAAGATTTCATTTTTAGGGCTAAGTAATATTCTATTGTATATATACTGCATCTTCTGTATCCATTCATCAGTTGATGGACATTTGGGTTCTTTCCATAATTTGGCTATTGTTGATAATGCTGCTACAAACCCTGCAGTACATGTATCCCTTTGAATCAGTATTTTTCTTTCCTTCTAGCAAAAACGTAGTAGTGCAATTGCTGGGTCATAGGGTAGTTCTATTTTTTACTTTTTGAAGAACCTCCATACTGTTTTCCATGGTGGCTGTACCAGTTTGCATTCCCACCAACAGTGTAAGAGGGTTAATCTTTCTCTGCACCCTCCCCAACACCTGTTATTTCCCATGTTGTTAATTTTAGCCATCTTGACAAGGGTTAGGTGACATCTCGTTGTAGTTTTGTTTTGTATTTCCCTGATGATGAGTGATGTTGAGCATTTTTTCACGTATCTGTTGACCATTTGCATGGGCTTCTTTGGAGAAATGTCTGTTCATGTCTTCTGCCCATTTCTTCACTGGAATATTTGTTTTTTGGGTGTTGAGTTTGATCAATTCTTTATAGATCTTGGATACTAACCCTTTATCAGGGATTGTATCTTTGTGACTATCTTCTCCCATTCCATAGGCTGCCTTTTAGTTTTGTTGATTGTTTTTTTTTTTTTTTTCCTGTGCAGAAGCTTTTTATCTTGATAAGTCCCAATAGTTCATTTTTGCTTTTGTTTCCCTTCCCTCTGGAGATGTGTCTAGTATGAACTTGCTATGGCCAATGTCAAAGAGGTTCTTTTCTAGAATTTTGATGGTTTCCTGTCTCACATCTAGGTCTTTCATTCATTTTGAATTTATTTTTGTGTATGGTGTAAGAAAGTGTTTCTTATACCTGTTTCATTCTTCTGCATGTTGCTATCCAGTTTTCCCAACACCATTTGTTGAAGAGATTCTCTTTTTATCCACTGGATTTTCTTTCATGTTTTGTCGAAGATTAGTTGACCATATATTTGTGGGTCCAATTTTGGGTTTTCTATTCTGATCCATTGATCTAGATGTCTGATTTTGTGCCAGTACCATACTGTCGTGATCACTACAACTTTGTAATATAACTTGACATCCACAGTTGTGATGACTTCAGCTTTGCTTTTCTTTTTCAAGGTTGCTTTGGCTATTCAGGGTCTTCTGTGGTTCCATACAAATTTTAGGATGGTTTGTTCTAGCTCTGTGAAAAATGCTGTTGTTATTTTGATAGGCATTACATTAAATATATAGATTGCTTTGGGTAGTATAGACATTTTAACAATGTTTGTTCTTCCAATCCAAGAGAATGGAATGTCTTTCAATTTCATTGTGTCCTCTTCAATTTCTTTCATCAGTGTTTTATAGTTTTCAGAGTGCAGATCTTTTACCTCTTTGGTTAGGTTTATTCCTAGGTGTCTTATTGTTTTTGATGTAATAGTAAATGGGATTGATTCCTTGATTCCTCTTTCTTCTGCTTCATTATAGATGTGAGAAATGCAACAGATTTCTGTAAGTTGATTTTGTATCATGCAATATAACTGAATTCCTGTATGAATTCTAGCAGCTTTGTGGTGAACTCTTTTGGGTTTTCCCCATAGAGTATGATGTTATCTGCAAAGAGTGAAAGTTTGAATTCTTCTTTGCCAATTTGGATGCCTTTTATTTCTTTTCATTGTCTGCTTGCTGTGGCTAGGACTTCGAGTGTTATGTTAAATAATAGTGGTGAGAGTGGACATCTCTGTCTTGTTCCTGACTATAGAGGAAAAGTTCTTAGTTTTTCCCCATGGAGGATGATATTAGCTAAGGGTTTTTGGTATATGTCCTTTATTATGTTCCCTCTAAAGCTACTTTGTTGAGGGTATTTTTCATGAATGGATGTTGTACTTTGTGAAACACTTTTTCTGCATCTGTTGAGAGAATGATATGGTTCCTTTTTTTCTTTCAACTTTTTATTTAAATTCTAGTTGGCATATATTGTAAAATTGGTTTCAGGTGTAGAATTTAGTGACTCAGCACTTACATACAACACATGTTGGTCATCACAACAAATGCCCTCCTTAATACCCATCACCTATTTAGCCCATCCCCTACCCACCTGGCTCCATCAACCCTCAGTTTGTTCTCTATAGTTAAGAGTCTCTTATGGTTTGCTTCCTTCTCTCTTTTCCCCTTCCCCTATGTTTATCTATTTTGTTTCTTAAATTCATATGAGTGAAAGTATATGGTATTTGTCTTTCTCTGACTGACTTATTTCACTTAGCACACTACACTCCAGCTCCAACCACAGAGGATCATATGGTTCTTCTCCTTTCTTTCATGTTGATAGATTTGTGAATATTGAACCACATTTCAGCCCAGGAATAAATCCCACTTGAGTGTGGTGAATGATACTTTTAATGTATTATTAGATTCAATTTGCTAGTATTTTGTTGAGAATTTTTTCATCCATGTTCATCAGAGATACTGGCCTGTACTCTTTTGTAGTGGAGTCTTTGGTTTTGGAATCAGGGTAATGCTGGCCTCATAGAATGAGTTTGAAAGTTTTCCTTCCATTTCTATTGTTTGGAATACTTTGAGAAGAATAGGTACTAGCTCTTTTTATTTTTTATTTTTATTTTTTTTAAATTTTATTGTGTTATGTTAGTCACCATACAATATATCATTGGTTTTTGATGTGGTGATCCACGATCCATTGTTTTCGTATAACACCCAGTGCTCCATGCAGTACATGCCCTCCTTAATACCCATCACCAGGCTAACCAATCCCCCCTCCCTGCTCCCCTCTAAAACCCTGTTTGTTTCTCAGAGTCCATAGGTCTTTTTAAAATGTTTTTAGAATTCCCCTTTGAAGCCATCTGGGGCTGGACTTTTGTTTATTGGGAGATTTTTGATTACTGATTCAATTTTTTTGCTGGTTATCAGTGTGTTCATATTTTCTATTTCTTCCTGTTTCAGTTTTAGTAGTTTATATGTTTCTAGGATTTTGTCCATTTCTTCCAGATTGTCCAATTCGTTGGCATATAATTTTTTATAATATTATCTTATAATTGTTTGCATTTCTGTGGTGTTGGTTGTTATTTCTCCTCTCTCATTTGTGATTTTATTTGAGTCCTTTCTCTTCTCCTTTTGTTCAGTCTGGTTAGTGGTTTATTAATTTTAATAATTTTTGTCAAAGAAACAGCTCCTGGCTTCATTGATCTGTTCTACTCTTTTTTTAACTTCTATATCATTAATTTCTGATCTAATCTTTATTATTCCCCTTCTTCTGTTGGCTGTAGGCTTCATTTGTTGTTCTTTTTCTAGTTTGCTTGGGTATAAGGTTACATTGCTTATTTGAGACTTTCTTCCTTCTTGAGGTAGTCCTGTTTGCCATATACTTCCCTCTTAGGACTGCTTTTGCTGCATCCCATAGGTTTTGAACCATCATGTTTTCCTTTTCATTTGTTTGCATGTATTTTTATTATTTCTTTTGATTTCCTGGTTGACCCATTCATTGTTTAGTGGCATGTTGTTTAACCTCCATGTATTTGTGGTCTTTCCACATTTTTTTTTTGTGGTTGACTTCAAGTTTCATAGCATTGTAATCTGAAAAGCTGCATATATGGTCTCAATCTTTTTGTACATATTGAGGCCTGATTTGTGACCTATTATGTGATCTGTTCTGGAAAATATACCATGTGCACTTGAAACGAATGTGTATTCTGCTGCTTTAGGATGAAATGTTATGAATATATCTGTTGAGTCCTTCTGGTCAAGTGTGTCATTCAAAGCCATTGTTTCCTTGTTGATTTTTTGCTTAGGTGATCTATCCATTGATGTAAGTGGGTTGATAATATCCTCTAGTCTTGTATTATTATCAATGAGTTCCTTTATGTTTGTTATTAATTGTTTTATATATTTAGGTGCTCCAAAATTGGGGGCATAAATATTTACAATTGTTAGATTTTCTTGTTTGATAGTCCCCTTTATTATGATATAGTGCTCCTCTTCATCTCTTGCTATAATCTTTGACTTGAAATCTAGTTTGTCTGATATAAGTACTGTTCTCCTGCTTTCTTTTGATGTTCATTTGCATGATAAATATTTCTCCATTCCCTCACTTTCAACCTGCAGGTGTCTTTAGGTCTAAAATGAACCTCTTGTAGGCAGCATATAGATGAGTCCTTTTTAATCCATTCTGACACCCTATGCCTTTTGATTGGAGCACTGAGTTAATTTACATTCAGAGTAATTATTGATAGTATGTATTTAGTGCCATCTTATTACTTGTTTTGTCATTGTTTCTGAAGATTTTCTCATTCCTTTCTAGTCTTTGTCACTTTTGATCTTTCCTTTAGACTCAGAGTCCCCTTTAATATTTCTTGTAGGGCTGATTTCATAGTCATGAATTCCTTTAGATTTATTTGTCTGGGAAACTCTTATCTCTCCTTCTTTTCTGAATGATAGCCTTGCTGAATAGGGCATTCTTGGATGCAGATTTTCCCCATTCAGCACGTCGAACATATCATGACACTGTCTTCTAGAAAGCCAAATTTCTATAGAGAGATCTGCTGCTATCATTATGGGTTTTTCCCCATGTAAGCTGTGGACTTCTTTTGTCTTGCTGCTTTTAGAATTTTTTCTTTATCACTATATTTTGCAAATTTAACTACAGTGTATGTTGGTGTTGGCCTGCTTTTGTTGATTTTGATGGGAGTTCTGTGTGCTTCCTGGATTTGAATGTCTCTTTCTTTCCCCAGATTAGGAAAGTTTTCAGCTATGATTTCCTCAAATAAACCTTCTGCCCCCTTTTCTCTCTTCTTCTTCTTCTGGGGCTCCCATGAGAGGAATTATGTTTGATGGGGTTGCGGAGTTACCTAAGTTTACTCTCATAATCCATCATTCTTCTTTCTCTCTTTTGTTCAGCTTTATTATTTTCATAACTTCGTCTTCCATATCACTTACTTGTTTCTCTACTTCTTCCATCCCTGTGTCATTATATCTATTTGGTTTCAAATCTCAGTTCTTACATTTTTCATTTTGTCCTGATTGTTTTTCAGCTCTTTTATCTCTGCAGTAAGGGTCTCCCTGATGTCTTCCATGCTTTTCTCAAGCCTATTGTGTATCATTACGGTTGCTTTAAATTCTGGATCAGGCATATTACTTATATCCGTTTTGATTAAATCCCTGGCTGTGACCTTGTTCTATCCTTGGGATGAGTTCCTCTATCTTCTCATTTTGTCCAGGTCTCTGTCTTATTCTGTGTGTTAGGAAAGCCTGTTATGTTTCCTGCTCCTGAGAGTAATTGCTTTATGAAGAAGAGATCATATAATGTCCAGGGCCTAGAACTTCAGGGAGTGTCTGTGGTGTATGCTGCATGCACTCTGCTGCTGTATTTTGGTGCTCTATCCCTCAGGTCAGTGGTATGCAAAGGTTCTCCTTGCCTGCAGTGAGGAGTGTCTGGACGTTGGCCAGAATATGATGAGTTTTAACTAGGTGTGATCTGGCCTGCTTGTTAAATGAGATCTGATGTTATTTCTACTAAAACTGAAGCTTTGCACAACTCTATGGTTAGTAGACTGGTGATTTGGAGAAGGGACCTGCTGCACTGGTCCTTAGGCATACTTGCCTGAGAAAAGCAGTACCAGCAGAGCTCTGTGGGATGAGACTTGGTGTAAGCAGGTTAGGCAGCCAGTGTTGGCACAGTGCTGTTTATTGAAATTGGTTTGTGCAGAGAGGTAGAGTAGGAAAATGGTGCTAATCAGCTCCTTTGTCCCTGGAGAGGGGAATCCATGCTTGTTTCTCTCAGGAAGCCCTCCCAGAAGAGCAAATATTTTCCCCTCCTGTGTTCTAGGCATTTCTCAGATTGCTGTTTTCACACTGTCTTTCTCCAGGTTTCTTGCCTGCCTGGAGCAGCTCAGTGCACTTTGGGCTCTATCCCAGCCAAACTTGTTGACATTTAAATCTCCAAACTTTAGGGACATGGTGTGGTGTTGACCTACACACCTCTTCTAGGGGAGGGTCATGCCATGCTGAGATTGATGCAGGTTTGACCCAGATGGGCAGTCGTACCAGAGCAGAGGGCCATGGGTTTTGGTGAAAACCAGGCCAAAGAGCCAGTTGCTAGGTTATCTGTCCTCAGCAGGTATCTCTGCCCTTATGCTGAGGAGTGGCAGAGGGAAATGGCACCCACCGTCTCCTTTGTTCCTGAGGGACATCGCTGTGAATCCCAGCTCTCCCACATATGCAAGACTGAACAATCTCTTCCTATGCACCTTAGGTGTTCCTCAGATTGTGCTGTCTACCCTGAGGTTGCTTGCCTGCCTTCTCTCCAGGAGTAAGGCAATACCTTCAGGATTCTATCCCAGCCAAGCCCTTGGACCTCTAAAATTCCATTATTTGGCCCCACTAGTTGGAAAAACTAATGAAACTCAGCCCCTCTCATTTTCCCAGCCAATGATTTTGGGGAAGTGGTCTCCTCATGCGTATCCCTGTGCACTCTACTCTCTCTTGCCTTTATCGGTGACCAGAGCTCCCTCCCCTCCAGAGCACCCATGACACATTTTTCCCCCAAAGCACATCTCTGCACTTCCCACCCTCCTTGATGTGGCCTCTTCTCTCCCTCTACTTGTGCAGTTTGTTCTGTCAGTCTTCAGGTCAATATCTTGGGTTTTCAGAATGATTTGATATTTACCTAGCTGTGTTCAAGGGATGAGGCAAGCCTAGTGTCCTCCTACTATGCTGCCATCTTAGCTCCCTACCCCAGATATACATTTTATTTTATCAGACCTAATGTGGTCTAAATCCAGATTGAGGAATAAAAAAACAAGGGACCTGTACTGCCCTTTAAATTAGCATTTCTCCTTTATTGTCCAGAAGAACTTTTGATTTCCTTTTTCATGATTAAATCGTGGGGTCTACAGAATTAATAAAAGGTTTCTATCACACCATTTATCTTTAATGGCTACTTTTTTGGGGGAAAGGTAACCTGATGAGGAATGTCAATTACTCTTGCTTCTTTGCTTAGTCAAGTCTCTCTTTTTTGCTTGTTGGAGAAAGGAATGGAACTCTTTGGGTTGGTTTTAGACAAGAAAGCAATATCAGTCTTCATATCCAGTCCATTTTAACTATTTAAAACCTTGCACCCTCACCATATGATAAGGCCACAGTTACCAGAGCCCAAAAGGAAGGAAGACCTCATGGCTTATCAGTATAACTGAAGGGTATGTGTTCTGCAGTGTTCATATCTCAGAATAAGTGCCAAGGAATGAGGATACATTGATCAGGGGAGATAGGAACACAAGCTAGGAGAGAGATCCTAGGAGATATCTTAGACAGAAAGAAAAGATCTTCATTCAACTATATATATTTATTGAACACCTGCTATGTGTCAAGCAATGTTCTAGGTGCTTAGGACATGGAAGAAAACAAAATACACAACAAATATTTGCATGTTGGAGCCCATCTGCCATTGAGGAAGAAAGACAATATCTATTGAGAGGATCATACGGCTCTTGTCCTTTCTTTTATTAATGTGGTGTATTACATTGGTTGATTTGCAGATGTTGAACCACCCCTGAAAACCAAGAATAAATCCCACTTGGTTGTGGTGAATAATCCTTTTAATGTACTATTGGATCCTATTGGCTAGTATATTGGTGATAATTTTTGCATCCATATTCATCAGAGATATTGGTTTGTAATTCTCCTTTTTGGTGGGGTCTTTGTCTGGTTTGGGGATCAAGATGATGCTGGCCTCATAGACAAGTTTGGAAATTTTCCTTCCATTTCTGGTTTTTGAAACAGCTTCAGAAGAATAGGTATGATTTCTTCTTTAAATGTTTGGTAGAATTCTCCTGGGAAGCTCTCTCTAGACTCTTGTTTGTTGGGAGATTTTAGATTACTGGTTCAATTTCCCTGCTGGGTATGGGTCTGTTCAGATTGTCTATCTCTTCCTGTTTCAGTTTTGGTAGTTTATAAATTTCTAAGAATGCATCCATTTCTTCCAGATTGCCTAATGTTGGCATATAGTTACTCATAATGTGTTCTTATAATTGTTCATATTTCTTAGGTGTTGGGTGTGATCTCTCCTCTTTCATTCATGATTTTGTTAATGTGGGTCCTTTCTCTCTCTCTCTTTTTTGATACGTCTGGCCAGGGCTTTATCAATCTTTTAATTCTTTCAAAGAAGCAGCTCCTAGTTTTCTTAATCTCTTCTACTGTTCTTCTGGTTTCTATTTCATTGATTCCTGCTCTGATCTTTATTATTTCTCTTCTCCTGCTGTGTTTAAGCTTTATTTCCTGTTCTTTCTCCAGCTCCTTTGGGTGTAAGGTTAGGTTTTGTATTTGAAACTTATAGAAAAGTTCTATATACTTCTTTCTTAGGACCACCTTTGCTGCATCCCAAAGGTTTTGAACACTAGTGTTTTCATTTTCATATTTTTTGTTTCTTTGTCCTGGAAGCTTTTTATGTCTCTTATTTTGAATGACAATCTTCCTGGATAAAGTATTCTCAGCTGCACTGTTTTCTCATTTAGCACCCTGAATATGGCACGCCAATCCTTTCTGGACTTCCAGGCCTCTGTGTATAGGTCTTCTGCAAGTCTAATGTTTCTACCCTTGTAGGTTATGTACCTCTTGTCCAGAGCTGCTTTCAGGATTTTCTGTTTGTCTCTGAGATTTGCAAACTGCACTATCATATGTTGAGTTGTTGACCTATTTATATTGATTTTGAGGGGGGTTCTCTGTGCCTCCTGGACTTGAATGCCTGTTTCCTTCCACATATTAGGGAAGTTCTCAGGTATAATTTGCTCCAAAATACCTTTTGCCCCTCTCTCTTTACTCTTCCTCTGGGATCCCAATTATTCTAATAGTGTTTCACTTTATGTTATCACTTATCTCTCAAATTCTCCCCTCATGATCCAGTAGTTCTTTATCTCTCTTTTTCTCTGCTTATTTAGTCTCCATCATTTTGTCTTCTATATCACTAACTCTCTTCTGCCTCATTTATCCTAGCTGATTGAGCCTCCATTTTTTATTACATCTCATTAATAGCCCTTTTTTTCAACTTGATTAGATTTTAGTTATTTTATTTCTCCAGAAAGGGATTCTCTAGTGTCTTCTATGCTTTCTTCAAGCCCAGCCATTATCATTGTAGTCATTATTCTGAACTCTAGTTCTGACATCTTACTTATATCCATACTGATTAGGAGCCTGGCAGTCAGTACTCCTTATCTTTCTCTTTTTTCAGATGGGTTTTTCCATCTTGTCATTCTGTCCAGAGGAGAATAGATAAATGAGAGCAAAATACTAAAATGGCAACAACAACCCCAGAGAAATATACACTAAATAAATCAAAAGAGACCCAAAACAAACAAACAAAAATTAAAATAAAAGAGAGAGAATGTAATAAGAGAGATGAACAAAACAGAGCAACACACTGGATCTCGTGTGTATTTTGATCTGTTTGTTAGAAAAGTATATCTCAAAATTGTAAAGAAAAAAACATATACGTACAAAAATAAAATCAAATACAATGAAAGGATAGAATGTAACCGTAAAAATGAAAAGTAAAAGTAAAAAAAAAAAAAAAAGAAACAATGTAAACAGACAGGTGAACAGAACAGAGCAATACACTATATCCTGGGAGTATTTTAGTCTGTTTGTTAGAAGAAACTACATCCCAAAATTGTAAAGAACAAAAACATATATATACAAAATAAAATTAAATACAGTAAAAATATAGAATGTAAATAAAGATGAAAATTTATAAAGACTTTTTAAAAAGAGAGAATATAATCAGACAGGTGAAGAGAACAGAACAATACACTAGATTCTGGGTGTATTGTGATCTGTTTGTTAAAAGAAACCATCTGAAAGTTGTAAAAAAAGCAAAGTTATATATGTACAAAAATAAAATTAATACAGTGAAAAGATAGAATATAATTGTAAAAATGAAAACTAAAAAAAGGTTAAAAAGAGTTTCTGAAATAGGAAATAGGTTGAAAAGGAAAGAGAAAAAGATTAAAATTGAAAGACAAAATAATCATGAAAAAAAACCCATAAGTTCTATATACTATTGTCCCCCAGTGCTGGAGGTTTGCACTTCTGTGTGATTGGTACACTTGGTCTTAGCCAGATGTTCTTGCTGGTCTTCTAGGGGAGGTGTCTGTTGCACTGATTCTCTGGTGTCTCTGCCCTGGGCGGAATTGCACTGCCCTTGCCAGGGGGCCTGGCTAAGTAAGCAGCTCCAGATTGCTCTACGTGGCTTCTGTTCCTTGAAAGCTTTCTGAGCTGCTTTAAAGGATGAGAATGAAAATGGCAGCCTCCCGAGGGAGGATCAAGATGGCGAAGAGTAGGAGACCTATATTTCATCTGGTCCCAGGAATTCAGCTAGATAGGGATCAAACAATTTTGAACACCTATGAACTCAACAGGATATCAAAGAAAAGAATAGCAGCAACTCTCTGAATGGAAAAGTGACCACTTTCTGGAAGAATGAAAAGACAGAAAAAATCACCTAAAAAAAAACAACAAGAGGCAGTACCAACTGCCAGGGACCTAATAAATATGGACATTTGTAAGATGTCAGAACTAGAGTTCAGACTGACGATTTTAAAGATACTAGCTGGGCTTGAAAAAAGCATGGAAGGTATTAGAGAAAACCTCTCGGGAGAAATAAAAGAACTAAAATCTAAACAAGTCAAAATCAAAAAGGCTTTTAATGAGGTGCAATAAAAAATGGAGGCACTCACTGCTAGGATAATGAGGCATAAGAGAGAATTAGTGATATAGAAGATCAAATGATGGAAAATAAAGAAGCTGACAAAAAGAGAGATAAACAACTACTGGATCATGAGGGAAGAATTCGAGAGGTAAGTGATATAATAAGATGAAAGAATATTAGAATAATTGGGATCCCAGAAGAAGAAGAAAAAGAGAGAGGGGAAGAAGGTATATTGGAGCAAATTATATTAGAGAACTTCCCTAATTTGGGGAAGGAAACAGGCATCAAAATCTAGGAGGCACAGAGAACCCCTCTCAAAATCAATAAAAATAGGTCAACACCCCGACATCTAATAGTAAAATTTATGAGTCTCAGAGACAAAGAAAAAATCCTGAAAGCAGGTCAAGACAAGAGGTCTGTAACCTACAATGGTAGAAACATTAGATTGTCAATGGACTTATCCACAGAGACCTAGCAGGCCAGAAAAGACTGGCAAGATATCTTCAGAGCACTAAATGAGAAAAATATGCAGCCAAGAATACTATATCCAGGTAGGCTGTCACTGAAAATAGAAGGAGAGATAAAAAGGATCCAGGACAAACAAAAACTAAAGGAATTTGCAAACACGAAACCAACCCTACAAGAAATATTGAAAGGGGTCCTCTAAGCAAAGAGACAGCCTAAAAGTAACATAGACCAGAAAAGAACACAGACAATATATAGTAACAGTCACCTTACAGGTAATACAGTGGCACTAAATTCGTATTTTTCAATAGTTACCCTGAATGTAAATGGGCTAAATATCCCAATCAAAAGACACAGGGTATCAGATTGGATAAAAAAAAATAAGACATATCAATAAGCTTTCTGAAAGAGACTCATTTTAGACCCAAAGACACCCCCAGATTGAAAGTGAGGGGGTGGAAAACCATTTGCCATGCTAAGAGACACGAAAAGAAAGCTGGGGTGGCAATCCTTATATCAGACAAATTAGATTTTAAACCAAAGACTATAATAAGAGATGAGGAGGGACACTATATCTTACTTAAAGAGTCTATCCAGCAAGATCTAACAATTGTAAATATTTATGCCCCTAACATGGGATCAGCCAATTATATAAGCCAATTAATAACAAAAGCAAAGAAACACATCAACAAAAATATAATAATAGTGGGGGACATTAACACCCCCTCACTGAAATGGACAGATCATCTAAGCAAAAGATCAACAAGGAAATAAAGACTTTAAATGACACACTGGACCAAATGGACTTCACAGATATATTCAGAACATTCCATCCCAAAGAAACAGAATACACATTCTTCTTTAGTGCCAGTGGAACATTCTCCAGAATAGATCACATCCTAGGTCACAAATCAGGTCTCAACTGGTACCAAAAGATGGGGATCATTCCCTGCATATTTTCAGACCACAATGCTTTGAAACTAGAACTTAATCACAAGAGGAAAGTCGGAAAGAACTGAAATACTTGGAGGCTAAAGGGCATCCTACTAAAGAATCAATGGGTCAACCAGGAAATTAAAGAAGATGGAAAAAAAATTCATGAAAACCAATGAAAATGAAAACACAACTGTTCAAAATCTTTGGGATGCAGCAAAGGCAGTCCTAAGAGGAAAGTATATAGCAATACAAGCCTTTCTCAAGAAACAAGAAAGGTCTCAAATACACAACCTAACCCTACACCTAAAGGAGCTGGAGAAAGAACAGCAACTAAAGCCTAAACCCAGCAGGAGAAGAGAAATAATAAAGATCAGAGCAGAAATCAATGAAATAGAAACCAAAAGAACAGTAGAACAGATCAATGAAACTAGGAGCTGGTTCTTTGAAAGAATATATAGGATTGATAAACCCCTGGCCAGACTTATCAAAATAAAAGAGAAAGGACCCAAATAAATAAAATCATGAATGAAAGAGGAGATATCACAACCAACACCAAAGAAATACAAACAATTATAAGAACATATTATGAGCAACTCTAGGCCAGCAAATTAGATGATCTGGAAGAAATGCAGGCATTCCTAGAGATGTATCAACTACCAAAATTGAACCAGGAAGAAATAGAAAACCTGAACAGACCTATAACCACTAAGGAAATTGAAGCAATTATCAAAAATCTCCCAACAAACAAGAGCCCAGGGCCAGATGGCCTCCCAGGGGAATTCTATCAAACATTTAAAGAATTAATACCTATTCTTCTGAAACTGTTCCAAAAAGTAGAAATGGAAGGAAAACTTCCAAACTCACTTTATGAGGCCACCATTACCTTGGTCCCCAAACCAGACAAAGACCCATCAAAAAGGAGAATTACCGACCAATACCTTTGATGAACATGGATGCAAAAATTCTCACCAAAATGCTAGCCAATAGGAACCAACACTACATTAAAAGGATTATTCACCACAACCAAGTTGGATTTATCCCTGGGCTGCAAGGTTGGTTCAACATCCACAAATCAATCCATGTGATACAATACATTAATAAAAGAAAGAACAAGAACCATATGATCCTCTCAATAGATGCAGAAAAAGCATTTGACAAAATACAGCATCCTTTCTTGATCAAAACTTTTCAGAGTATTGGGATAGAGGGTACATAACCTCAATATCATAAAAGCCATCTATGAAAAAACTCACAGCGAATATCATTCTCAATGGGGAAAAACTGATAGCTTTCCCCCTAAGGTCAGTTACATGGCAGGGATGTCCACTATCACCACTGCTATTGAACATAGTACTAGAAGTCCTAGCCACAGCAATCAGACAGCAAAAAGAAAAAAAAAATCTGAATCTGGGAAGAAGTCAAATTCTCACTCTTTGCAGATGATATGATACTTTATGTGGAAAACCCAAAAGACTGCACCCCAAAACTGCTAGAACTCTTATAGGAATTCAGTAAAATACCTGGATATAAAATCAATGCACAGAAATCAGTGGCATTCCTATACACCAACAACAAGACAGAAGAAAGAGAAATTAAGGAGTCAATCCCTTTCACAGTTGCACCCAAAACCATACGATACGTAGGAATAAATCTAACCAAAGAGGTAAAGGCTCTGTATTCAGAAAACTATAAAATACTCATGAAAGAAACTGAGGAAGACACAAAGAAATGGAAAAATGTTCCATGCTCATGGATTGGAAGAACAAATATTGTGGAGATGTCAATGCTGCCTAGAGCAATCTACACATTTAATGCAATCCCTATAAAATACCATCCACTTTTTCAAAGAAATGGAACAAATAATCCTAAAATTTGTATGGAACCAGAAAAGACCCAGAATAGCCAGATGAATGTTGAAAAAGAAAAGCAAAGCTAATGCCATCACAATTCCAGACTTCAAGCTTTATTACAAAGCTGTCATCATCAAGACAGTATGGTACTGGCACAAAAACATATACATAGATCAATGGAACAGAATAGAGAGTCCAGAAATGGACCCTCAACTTTATGGTCAACTAATCTTCGATAAAGCAGGAAGGAATGTCCAGTGAAAACAAGACAGTCTCTTCAACAAATAGTGTTGGTAAAATTGGACAGCCACATGCAGAAGAATGAAACTGGACCATTTCCTTACACCACACACAAAAATAGACTCCAAATGGTTGAAAGACCTCAATGTGAGACAGGAGTCCATCAAAATCCTAGAGGAGAACACAGGCAGCAACCTCTTTGACCTCAGCCACAGCAACTTCTTCCTAGAAACATTGCCAAAGGCAAGGGAATCAAGGGCAAAAATGAACTATTGGGACTTCATCAAGATAAAAAGCTTTTGCAAAGCAAAGGAAACAGTCAACACAACCAAAAGTCAACCAACAGAATGGGAACAGATATTTGCAAATGACATATCAGATAACAGACTAGTATCCAAAATCCATAAAGAACTTATCAAACTCAACATCCAAAGAACAAATGATCCAATCAAGAAATGGGCAGAAGACATGAACAGACATTTTTCCAAAGAAGACATCCAAATGGCCAATGGACACATGAAAAGGTGCTCAACATCACTCTGCATCAGGGAAATCCAAATTAAAACCTCAATGAGATACAGTCAAAATGGCTAAAATTATCAAGTCAGGAAATGATAGATGTTGGTGGGGATGCGGAGAAAAGGGAACCCTCCTACACTTTTGGTGGGAATGCAAGCTGGTGTAGCCACTCTGGAAAACAGTATGGAGGTTCCTCAAAAAGTTGAAAATAGAGTTACCCTATGACACAGCAATTACACTACTGGGTATTTACCCCATAGATGCAAAGGTAGGGATCTTAAGGGGTACGTGCACCCTGATGTTTATAGCAGCAATGTCCACAATAGCCAAACAATGGAAAGAGCCAAGATGTCCATCGATAGATGAATGGATAAAGAAGATGTGGTATATATACACAATCAAATATTATGCAGCCATCAAAAGGAATGAAATCTTGCCATTTGCAACAATGTGGATGGAACTGGAGGGTATTATGCTGAGCGAAATAAGTCAATCAGAGAAAGACATGTATCATATGACCTCACTGATATGAGGAATTCTTAGTCTCAGGAAACAATCTGAGTGTTGCTGGAGTGGTGGGGGGTGGGGAGGATGGGGTGGCTGGGTGATAGACATTGGGGAGGGTATGTGATATGGTGAGCGCTGTGAATTATGTAAGACTGTTGAATCACAGACCTGTACCTCTGAAATATATAATACATTATATGTTAAAAAAAAAAAAAAAAACAAGAAGAAGATAGTAGGAAGGGAAAAATAAAGGAGGTTAAATCGGAGGAGGAGACGAACCATGAAAGACTATGGACTCTGAGAAACAAACTGAGAGTTCTAGAGGGAAGGGGGGTGGGCGGATGGGTTCACCTGGTGATGGGTATTAAAGAGGGCATGTACTGAATGGAGCACTGGGTGTTTTATGCAAACAATGAATCATGGAGCAGTATATGAAAAACTAATGATGTAATGTGTGGTGATTAACATAACAATAAAATTTAAAAATAAATAAATAAATAAAATTCTACTGAACAACAACAAGAAAAAAAACGAAAAGAAAATGACGGCCTCCCAATCTCCAGCCCCAGAGCTGAAAGACACCCCCTACTCCTCAGTGCATTCTCAGGGAAAAGCAATCACTCTTGTCTCCCTTGTCTCCATCCACACTCGTGCTCACCCAGCCTGGGAGTGAGCATTTCTATCTCAGGAATGTGACCCCACTTCAAGTCTCCAAACCCTGCAGACTCCTGCTGTGTGCATCCATGCCACACTGGAGGGAGTGAGATCTCACCACAGTTCTTCCTCTTGCTGAGCCCCTGCTCAGAGAGCAGTCACCTGATCATGCCACAGTTCGGGATTTATGGCAACACTGAGCAGAAAGCCCACTCCTGATCTCGCTGTTTCCAGCCGGCTTCCCTGCTCCAATTCTTGGGAACTCTGCTGCACTGAGGCACCCTGTTCTTTCTGTGACCCTGGGGATCCTGAGACTACACTGTCCCACCTAGTATTCTGCCCTGCTTTGCCACATGAAAGCCTTTCAGGCAGGGACATCCCTCACCAGAGCAGACTACTAAAATGTTGTGATTTTGCCACTGCTATATCACTTTCTGGTAGCTGGCTTACAGAGGTTCCCTCCCCCCTCAGTTTATCTTCTGATATATTATCTCAGATTCACTTCTCCACACATCTTTCCTTGCAAAAAGTGGTCTCTTTTCTACTTGTGGAATTACAACAATTCTTTTCTTAGCTCTCTGGTTGAGTTCACAGGTGTTCAGAATTTTTGATGGCTATCTGGCTGAATTCCAGGGACCAGATGAAACTAGGGTCCCCTACTGGTCTGCCATCTTCCTCCTCCTCCCCCCTTTCATCCATTTTGAAATTATGTCTGTGTATGGTATAAAAACATGGTCCAGTTTCATTCTTTTGCATGTTACTGTCCAGTTTTCCCAACACTACTTGTTGAAGATACTTTTTCCCATTGGATATTCTTTTCTACTTTGTCAAAGATTAATTTACCATATAGTTGTGGGTTCATTTCTGGAATTCTGTTCTGTTCCATTGATCTATTTGTCTATTCTTCTGCCAGTACCATGCTGTTTTTATAACTACAGCTTTGGAATATAACTTGAAGTCCAGAATTATGATGCCTCCAGGTTTGCTTTTCTTTTTCAAGGTTGTTTTGACTATTCAGGGTGGGGTCTTTTGTGTTTCCATACAAATTGTAGGACTGTGTGAACTCTGTTAAAAATACTGTTGGTATTTTGATAGGGATTACATTAAATGTATGATTGCTTTCGGTAGTACGGACATTTTAACAATATTTGTTCTTCCAATCCATGTGCATGGAATGTCTTTCCATTTCTTGTGTCATCTTCAATTACTTCCATTAGTGTTTTATAGTTTTCAGAGTACAGGTGTTTCACCTCTTTGGTTAGTTTTATTCCTAGTTATTTTTTTTTTCAATGAGAAGTAAGAAATATATATTTTATTTATTTATTTATTTATTTATTTATTTATTTATTTATTTATTTATTTTTATTATGCTAAATCAGCCAGCATATAATACATCATTAGTTTTTGATGTAGTGTTCAACGATTCATTAGTTTTGTATAACACCCAGTGCTCATCACAACACATGCTCTCCTTAATGTTACGGTCTTTGGTGTAATTGTAAATGGGATGGTTTTCTTATTTCTCTCTCTGATGTTTCAATATAGAATAATATAGTATATATTATATAGAAATGCAATAGAGTTCTGCACATTGATTTTGTGTCCTGTAATTTTCTTGAATTTATCAGTTCTAGCAGATTTTGTGTGGGGTCTTTTAGGTTTCCTATATAGAGTGTCATCTGCAAATAGTGAAAATTTGACTTCTCCCTTGCCAACTTGGCTGCATTTTATTTCTTTTTGTTGTCTGATTGCTGTGTCTAGGACTTACAGTGCTATGTTAAATAACTCTGGTGAGAGTGAACATCCCTGTCCTTATCCTGAACATAGAGGAAAATCTCTCAGTTTTTCCATGTGGAGGATGATATTAAGTGTGGGTTTTTCACATATGGAATTTATTGTGTTGTGGTATGTTTCCCTCTAAGCCTACTTTGTTGAAGGGTTTTACCATGAATAGATATTATAATTTGTCAAATGATTTTTCTGCATATTGAAATCATCATATGGTTCCTATCGTTTCTTTTAGTAATGTGATGTATCACATTGATTAACTTGTGAATATTGAACCACCTTTGCAACCCAGGAATATATCCCACTTGATTGTGGTGAATGACTCTTTTAATGTATTGTTGGATTTGGTTTGCTAGTATTTTATTGAGGACTTTGACATCTGTGTTCATGAGGGATATTGCACTATAGTTCTCTTTTTTAGTGGTGTTTTTATCTGGGTTTGGAATTAGGCTAATTCTGGCTTCATAGAATGAATTTGGAAGTTTTCCTTTCTTTTTCTATTTTTTTGTAATGTTTGGGAAGAATATATATTAACTGTTCTTTAAATGCTTTGTAGATTTCACCTGTGAATCTATCCAGTACTAGAGTTTTGTTTGCTGAGAGTTTTTAAATTACTGATTCAATATCTTTGCAGATTATCAGTTTGTTCAAATTTTCTATTTCTTCCTGTTTCAGATTTGGTAGTGTGTGTTTCTAGGAATTTTTCATTTCTTCCAGATTGCCCAGTTTGTTGACATAATTTTTCATAATATTCCCTTATAATTGTTTGCATTTCTGTGGTGTTGGTTGTTTCTTCTCTCTCATGTGTGATTTTATTTATTTATTTAGGTCCTTCCCTTTTCTTTTTGATGCATCTGCATAGCAGTTTATCAATTTTGTTATTTTTTTCCAAGAAACATCTGATTTCATTGATCTGTTCTTGTTTCTCAGTTTCTATATAGCTTATCTCTGCTATAATCTTTATTATTTCCTTCCTTCTGCTGGTTTTTGGCTTTGTTTTCTTTTTTTCTAGCTCCTTTGCATCTAAGGTTTAGTTCTTTACTTGAGAAGTTTCTTGCTGCTTGAACTAGACCTGTATTGCTATATAGTTCCTTCTTAAGACAACTTTTGCTGCTTCCCAAAGGTATTGTACTGTTTTTTTTTTTATTTTCATTTGTTTCCATGTAATATTTTATTTCTTCCTTGATTTCCTGGTTGACCCATTTATTGTTTAGTAGCATGTTGTTTAAATTCCATGTAATTGTGGTATTTCCAGATATGTTCTTGTAGTTTACTTCTAGTTACACAGTGTTGTGATCAGAATAGGTGCATGGTATGAATTCAGTCTTTTTGTACCTGTTGAGGCCTGTTTTTTGACCTCTTATGTGATCTCTTCTGGAAAATGTTCCATGTTCCTTGGAAAGAATGTGTATTCTGCTCTTTTAGAATGGAATGTTCTGAATATACATGCTAAGTCCATCTGGTCCAGGTTGTCATTTAAAACCATTGTTTCCTTGTTTATTTTCTATTTTGATGGTCTATCCATTGATGTAAGTAGGGTGTTAAAGTACCCTACTATTATTGTATTAGTTTCAGTTAGTTCCTTTGCATTTGTTATTAAAGTTTTATATATTTGGGTGCCTAAATATTTACTATTGTTAGACCTTCTTATTGGATTGTTTCCTTCATAATTATATAGTGCCCTTCTTGGTCTCCTGTTACAGTCTTTGTTTTATAATCTAGTTTGTCTGATATAAGTATTGCTACTCCAGCTTTCTTTTGGTATCCCTTTGCATGATAGATGTTTCTCCCTCCACTTACTTTCTTATTTTTAAGATTTTATCTATTTATTTGACACAAGCAGGGGAAGCATCAGAGGGATAGGGAGAAGTAGACTCCCCACTGAGCAGGGAGCCTGATGTGGGGCCCAATCCCAGGACCCCAGGATCATGACCTGAGCTGAAGGCAGATGCTTAATCAACTGAACAACCCAGGTGCCCCTCTCCTTCCACTTACTTTCAATCTGCAGGTGTCTTTAGGTCTAAAATGTGTCCCTTGTAGGCAGCATGTGGATGGTTCTTGCTTAATTATCCATTCTAATACCCTATGTCTTTTGACTAGAGCAGTTAGTACATTTATGTTCACAGTAATTATGAATAGCTATATACTTAATATCATTTTATTACTTGTTTTGCCATTGTTTCTGGAGATTTTCTCTGATCAGTTTTGATCTCTCCTTTCCACTCAAAGTGTTCCCTTTAATATTTCTTGTAGGGTTGGCTTAGTGGTCATTAACTCCTTAGTTTTTGTTTGTCTGGAAAATTCTTTATCTCTCCTTCTATTTTGAATGATAACCTTGCTGGATAAAGTATTCTTGGCTGCAGAATTTTCCCATTCAGAACTTTGAATATATGATGCCACTTCCTTTTGGCTTGGTAAGTTTCTGTTGAGAAATCTCCAGCTAGCCTAATAGGTTTTCCCTTTTAAGGTAAGGACTTTTGTCTTGCTGCTTTTAAGATATTTTCTTTATCACTGTATTTTGCAAATTTAATCACAATATTTCTTGTTTTCCTGCTTTTTTTTATTTTGATGGAAGTTCTCTGTGCCTCCTGGGTTTAGACGTCTATTTTCTTCCCCAGATTAGGAATGTTTTCTGCTTTTATTTCTTCAAATAATTTTTCTGACCCCTTTTCTCTCTTTTTTTCTGGGACCTCCATAATACAATTGTTATTATATATGATAGAGTCGCTGAGTGCCCTAAGTCTTTTCTCATGTTGCATAATTACTTTTTTCTCTCTTTTTTTCAGCTTCAGTACTTTGTCCATTACTTTGTCTTCTAGGTCACTAATTCATTCCTCTGCCTCTTCCAGACTCCTGTTCACTGCATCAAGTGTGCTTCTAATCTCATTTATTGCACTCTCCATCTCTGATTCTTTTTTAACTCTTTTATCTCTATGGTTAGGGTCTCACTGATGTCTTTTATTTTTCACTCAAGTTCAGTGAGTATACTTATGCCTGTTGCTTTAAATTCTCTATCAAGCATGTTTCTTATATCTTTTTTTTTTTTATCTCTGGCCATGGCCTTATCTTTTTCTTTCATTTTGGATAAATTCCTCAATCTTTGCATTTTGTCTAAGTCTCTGTCTTCTGTGTGTTAGTAAAGCCAGTTATGTTTCCTGCTCTTGACAGTAACAGCCTTATGAAGAAGAGGCATGTAGTGCCCAAGGCCTAGCACTTCAGAGAGTGTCTCCAGTGTGTACTTGTTTTGCTCTGCTGTTGTGTTTTGTCTGCTCAGTCCTTCAGACCAGTCATGTACTGAAGCTCATCCTGCCTGCTGTGGGCAGGGTTTGGTCCCTGGCCTGAATGCAGTGAGATTTAACTAGGTGTGCTCTTGTCAGCTTATGAAATAAGATGTGACACCACCTCCCAGAACTGAGGCCCTGCAAAACTCTGGTCAGGAGATGCAATATGGGCAGGGGTTTGTTCTGGTGTTCTAGGGGAGGGGCCAGGCATGCTGGGACTGAGTCAAGGGTGTCTGAGAAAGCAAGTCCCACTGGAGTGCATGGGGTGGGGCTTGGTGAAAGCATGTCAGGTGGCCAGTGTATGTTCTGCACTGCTTCCATTAGGTGTCTCTCTGTTTATGCTGAAGGGCAAGGGAGGGAAATGGCACCAGCAACTCCTTTTTTTCCCAAAGAGGTATCTCTGTGAACACTGCCTCTCTTGGAAATGCTCTGAGAAGGGCAAATAATCTCCTTATTGTGTGCCTCAGGCACTCTTCAGATCACTGTTTCCACATTGTCTGCCCCCAGATCATTTGCATTCCTTCTCTCCAGGAGCGGTGCAACTTAACCCAGACAAGCCCATTGGCTCTAGGCTTTAAGCTTTACTGGTTGTAAGAACTCATGAAATTCAGCCCCTCTTGTTTCCCAAGCCAGTGGCTTTGAGGAAATATTCTGTGTTCTGCTGTGTGGTCCTGTCTCTCACCATTCTCCTTGACCATGGCTCCCTTCCCTCCACAGCATCCAGTATCTATTTCTCTCTTAAACCATGTCTCTGCACTTCTATCCTTCTTCAATATGGCCTCATCTTCTCTTTCATTAGTTGTGGAGCTTGTTCTGTCAGTCTTCAGGTCTATTTCTGGGGTATTCAAGATGATTTGATGGATATCCTGTTGTGTTCACGGGACAAGCTGAGCCTAGGGACCTCCTACTCTGCCACTGTCTTCCTCTCTCTTTAAGGAGTACAAATTTAAGTCTTGTCCTGTATTTGTGGTTTGTAAAATGTGTTTCTTAAAGCTTTATATGCAAGAGAGATCTTTCAAGAGCTTTGCAAATACTTTGTTCAGAATTCCTTTTTAAAATATGTACTTTTATGTTTTCAGCTATTAAGAAAAACTGTAATGAAAACACACATAAATGAATAAAATTGACAATAAATGAACCATTAAAAAGCAACACATAATCAAATTATTATATGCTCACTCTGGTCATCAAAAGAAACTAATTATCATTGGTATATTTTATAATAAGTAAACATATAAATTTGAATTTACAGAATAAATTTGTGTTAATAAAAAAACACATATTTCCATGTATATATTTGGATTCTTTGTAATAATTATATGGAACACAGAAGTTTTATAAACACCCCCTCCTCGAAACAAATAAACAACAAAATTTGAAAACCTATAGGCTTACATGTTTTTTTTGGGTTACTTTCAGCTCTAATAACAAAAGCAATAACAGCAATGATATAAGCTAAGTCTTACTGTGCCAGGCAGTGGGCTCAGTTTTCTACATCTCTCAGAGCAGATAATCACCAACAGTTCTGAAACTTACTAAATGTATTGGTACAAATGAGGTGCAAATATGCCAATAGCTCCAAAGTGATACTTGTGCCAACAGATCTCAAGGATTTCTTTGTTCTGATCTTGCAAAACTCCCCTGAAAGCAGGGTACCTACAGAAAGACCCCTGCCTCTGTAATGTGCAGCCTCTTTTCTCTATGCTGGCAGCTATCTGGCACAAGCAAAATCTCCATATGCAGTCACTGAACACTAGCTGGGATGAAAATTAGCACCTTTTCCCTCATAAAGTCCCCCACTTTATGAATGTGACAGTCATCCTTTCCTTTCACCAGCTCATTTCTCTAAAATCTGCTGCCTGCTATCAGATTGCTATCATCTGCTTGTGCCTTCCTGACTGCTAAGTGGATTCCTTCCAGTGTCACCAGGTGGCAAGCTCTGAGTCATGGGAGTAAGAGGACCAGGCTGACTGTTTCTGGGTGGCAGCATCCAGCTAGCACTGGAAGAGAGGTAATGAGGCATGCTGGGAAGTGAGAAGATAGGTTGTCATTGGTTCCAGTGCTGACATAGACTCAAAGGCCACCAACATGTTGATTCTTCCTGCCTACACATTCTTTTTTTTTTAAAGATTTTATTTATTTATTTGAGAGACAGAGAATGAGAGACAGAGAGCACGAGAGGGAAGAGGGCAGAGGGAGAAGCAGACCCCCTGCTGAGCAGGGAGCCCGATGTGGGACTCGATCCCGGGACTCCAGGATCATGACCTGAGCCGAAGGCAGTCGCTTAACCAACTGAGCCACCCAGGCGCCCTACACATTCTTTTAGAAAGACATGTCCACTAATGACCTACCACCACACTCAGAGCAAAAGCCAAAAGTCCTACACTATATGCATCTACTACTCCCTTACCCCTCTGACTTTATCTCTTACTACTCTCCCTCTTACTCCCCTCTACCTGGTTTTCTTGCTGTTCCTCAAACACACCAAACATTCTCCTACATCAGTGTTAGCATCCTTCCCCAGATATCCACATGGCTCATTACCTCACTTCCTTCAAATATTTGCTTAAGCACTTCTTTCTAGTTGATTTTTTTGACTGCTCTACTTAAAAGTGAAACATGCCACCCCTACTAGCACTTCTTATTTTTCTTACTTTATTTTTCTTAATAAAATTTACCACTAAAATACATACTTTATATTCACTTATTTATTATCTCTCACCTTCCACTAGAATATAGTCTTTGTGAGGGCAAAGACTTTGTTTTGGTCACTATTCTATCCCCAGTAACTAGAATAGTGCCTGACACACAGTAGATGCTCAGAAAATACTTGTTGGATGAATGTCTGGGGTTTAGATTTGAAAAACATTTAGATTCCAACCCAAGGTGACCTCTGGTCTGAGTCAGTGAGAAAAACCTTGGATTGAGTGTCAGAAGATCTGAGTTCAAATTATGGCTGTATCGAGAGGCTGCTGGGACGATGGCAGAGTAGTAGGACCCTGGGTTCACCTCTTGCCACGTGTCTGCCTAGAGAACACCCACATAGGCAGAAATAACCCTGAAAGCAACCCCAAAACTGGCAGAACAGACTCTGCAGCCTGATGTAGATAAGAGGTCACAGCAAAACAGATCCATCCCTTCCAATTGCTCCTGGCAAGAGTCCATCAAAGTAGTGCCACAAGCCTGGCAGTGTGTGTGTGCAGCCCAGACAAAGGTCAGCACCACTCCAAAGTGAGTCCTGCTCCAGGGAGAGGATAAGATAACCACACACCAATATGACTGTGACCCCAGCAGTGGGCTGGAGGCAGGCAGCTGGTCTGACTGCAGGCCCCACCCACCAACAAAAGCTTCTCAGGGGACAATGAAGGGAAAGTGCCTGTAGTTTAGTGCTACTTCATCTCTGGCAAACACCTGCTCTGACTCAACTCAAGCCCAAAGCACCCCTGGACCAGCCCACTAACCCCACAGGTACCAAGCTCTGCCTACAACAGGTAAAGAGCCATCTCAGGATGGACTGAAGGCAAACGCAGCTCTGCCATGATGGTAGGACACCCCTGCAGCAACACACATAGAAGACACCCCTGAAGCACCATTTTCTGGTGAAAAGGAGACATTGCTTTGCAGGACCTCTTCTTCATAAAGCCACTATCTTCAAGTGCAGGAGACATAGTGGACTGTCCCTAACACATAGAAACAGACACAATAATAGACAAAATGAGGAGACAGAGGGGTATGTCCCAAATGAAAGAGTGGAATAAAATCAGAGCAAGAGACCTAAACAAAATAGAGATAAGTAATATGTCTGATAGCGAATTTAAAGTAATGCTCATAAAGATACTCTCTAGAATTGAGAAAAGAGTGCAGAACCTCCTTGAGACCCTCCACCAAGAGACAGGAGATGTAAAAAAGAACCAATTAGAGATATTGGACTCACTAAATGGAAATAAAAATAGACCATGTGGAATAAATAGCAAGTAAGGGGAAGTAGAAAAACTGATTAGCCACCTGGAGGACAGAATAATGGAAAGTAATCAAGCTGAGCAAATGAGAAGGGGGAAAAATACCCCAAATGAGAATAGACCCAGGGAACTCAGTGACACTGTCAAGCATAACAGTCATATGATAGGGATCCCAGAAGGAGAAGAGTGAGAAGAGGGGGCAGAAGATTTGTCTGAAGAAATAATAGCTAAAAACTGCCTGAATCTGGGGAAGGAAAGAGAAATCCAGATACAGGAGTCACACAGAGAGCCCCCAACAAAACCAACCCAAAGAGGTCTGCACCAGCAAGACTAAAAAAAAAAAAAGAGGTCTGTACCAAGACACAAAGTAAATATGATGGTCAAAAATAGTGATAAAGAGAGAATTTTAAAAGCAGCAAGATAAAGGAAAGCAGTGACATATAAGGGAAACCCCATACAGCTATCAGTGGGTTTTTCAGCAGAAACTTTGCAGGCCAGAAGAGAGTGGCATGATAAATTCCAACTGCTAAAAGGAAAAAAAAACCTACTGCCAAGAACACTCTATCCAGCAAAGCTTTCATTTAAAATAGAAGGAGAGATAGAGTTTTCCAGAAAAACAAAAGTTAAAAGCAAAACCAGCCACATCTCTGTCACCCACAATGCCATCGGCCTGTGGATCCCAAATTCACAGTCCAGCTGCCCTCCTGCCCAAGTCAGCATGCAGAGCCTGCCACCTGTTCAATGCCAAGTCAACACGCCTTCACCTCAGATTGACAAGGACATAAACTGACACTCTTCCCCTCAAATTCCAGCCCCTGTGCTCTAGTTTGTGCACAAAAGTGGGCATAATTATAACAGCAGAATGAAGCAACCCAAACAGTGACACTAGTTCTGTAGAATATATAATGTATAAAAGGAGTGTGCTAGGCTGAGAACATCTCCAACAAGCACATCAAAGAGCAATACATACAGCATGATTCTGGTTAGTAAAAGAAACAAACCTGGAAAAAATAAAACAAGATGAAATCAGAGAGGAAGACAAACCATAAGAGACTCTTAAGCATAGGAAACAAACTGAGGGTTCTTGAAGGGGAGGGGGGTGGAGAGATAGAGGTAGCCAGGTGATGGGCATTAAGGAGGGCACTTGATGGAATGAGCACTGGGTGTTATATGAAACTGATGAATCACTGAACTCTACCTCTGAAACTAATAATACACTATATGTTAATTAATTGAATTTAAATTAAAAAGGAAACCCCCCAAAATTATGGCTGTATCACCCACCAGCTAAATTAAGTTGAATAAGTCATAACAGATTTTATGGATCTCAGTTTTTTAATGTTGATATAGTGATCATAATAATGATTAAATGAAAGCACACTTGGAAACCATTAAACTACAGATAAATATTGGGTTTCATTTTACATAAAACCCCTATGTCTATCCCTGGAAAGATATTACCCAAGTCTAAAGATCTCCAGGGGCAAGAGAGTATCTGTCTCTTCAGACCCTTGTCAACACTAAATATTATTTACTATTTTTTTTGTTGGCCAATCTGTTAGATGAAAATTGTATCTGCCCATATCAATTTGCATAATTTTTATAATAACAATTATAGCATCATTTTCAATGTTTATTGACCATTTAGCTTTCCTTTGTCATGAATCTCCTGTTCATATGTTTTATCCATTTTTTTGTTGTTGGATATATTGCCATTTTCTTACCAATGTATGACTTATTTGTAGCGTATGAAAATTAGCTCTTTTTCTAATGTGCCTATTAGCAAATACTCTTTTAGTTTATCATTTCTATTTCTCTAGTTCATCATTTGTTTTTTGTAAACTTTGTTTCTAGATTATTTTTTGTCAATACAAAAGGAGATTTCTAAATTATTATTTTAATATGGTCAAATGTATCATTTATTTTATTTATTGTTTCTAGATTTTGTTCTTGCTACAAAGGTCTTTACCATAACAAGATTATAACTATATGTGCTAACGTTTTCTTATAGAATTTACATGTTTCTGTTTGTTTTCATATTTGGAATTTATTTTGGTGTAAGTAATGAAGGTTTTCCTTTTTCAAATAATCAGTTTTTGCAAGATCAATTGTTAACACTCTTTCAATCACTCATCAAAAATAAAGCCTTTATAATATGCTAAATTTCCAAAAATAGTTGGATTTATTTCAAGACTCTATTTTGTCCCACCGCTTGCTGTACTTTTTTCCCAGTGCCAAACTATTTTGCTCTGTATAGTTTTATAATATGCTCTTTTTAAAATACCTCATAGGGCTGACCTCATGCAGTTCTCCCTCCCTCCCTCTCTTGCTCCCTCTCTCACAGCTCATGTCATATTACTCTTCTAGTTCAGAATTTTTCTGGATATTACAAATAAATTTAGAAGCATTTTTTTTTTCAAATTTCCTCCAACATCCTTGACAATATTTCTATTGTAAATCACATTTCATATTTTTTAAAATTTCTTGGACAGCATACAACAATATCTTTCCATTTACCTATGTCTTCTTTTAAGACCTTTTTATTCTTTGTGTAGGTAATGTGCATTTTGTGTTTACTTATAAGAATTTTATCTTTTTGGTTACTATTATAAATAGGATATTATACAATTATATTTTCTATCTAATTGGGTACTGGAAAGCTATAGAATTTTTTTAAAAGATTTTTTATTTATTTATTTGAGAGAGAGTATGAGATAGAGAGAGCATGAGAGGTGGAAGGGTCAGAGGGAGAAGCAGACTCCCCGCTGAGCAGGGAGCCCGACGTGGGACTCGATCCCGGGACTCCAGGATCATGACCTGAGCAGAAGGCAGTTGCCTAACCAACTGAGCCACCCAGGCACCAAAAGCTATAGAATTTATGTAATAAATCCATAACTAGCCATCTTAGTTATCTTATTGCTTTGAATAGTTTTTAGTAATTTATCTTTTCAGGGTATGCAATACTATGTATCTACAAATGAAATCAAGGTAATTTTCAAATGTTTATAACTTTTATTTATTTCTTTTGTCTAGTTGCCTTGGCTAATGCTTTTAGAACATTTAAATAATATTGGAGATAAGTTGCATTCATATCCTGTTCCATTTGATGGAGATAATTTTAATGTTTTACCATTAAGGATGATCCAGACACACACACACACACACACACACACATATATGGTATAGATCCACATATTTCTTTTTTTAGAAATCAGTAATGCATGTTAGATTTTGTCAAATGCCTTCTTGGAAACTGATGAGATATCACAGTTTTTCTCCTCTAGCTATTAATATAGTGAATTATATGAACATAATCCTTAATATTAAAACATTACTGTCTTTGTGGAATGAACTCCTCTACTTTGTCTTGATATAATTAATCCAGCAGTACAAAATCTGCAGACCTTTATTCACAATTACAAAGTTGAAAACTTTGAAAAACAAAAAAGACAAAAAAACCCAACCCCTCAAAACCCCAAAAAACACTAATCTGGCAGTAAACCCCGATCTGAACTGATGCAAAATTATAGACTTTATTTTAATTATTGTTACTCTTTATACATTTTGCTTCTGAGATATTAAGTGTTTGACTATAGGATGCTTTCCCATACCCCAATAGAAAGGTTGCATAATAAACAATGAAGCCACCATGTTACATATCTAAAATTTAAAACACTGAATTCTGAAACAAATTTGGCCCCAGCACTTGCATACAAGGGAATGTAGATCCCTAATACATGATGGAGTGCAGAAGGAGAGACGAGGCAGAGGGATCAATCTTTGAGCTGGGCTTTGAATGATGAGTAATAGTTCACATGAGAAAGAAAGAAATGGCATTCCTGGCAGACACATGAGAAGAATTGGTATGTTTTGAGAAAAATAAGTTCAGTATGGCTGAAAGGTAGGATGTGTGGAGGAAAGGAGTGGTGGAAAATGAAACTAGACAGATAAACTTGAAACAAATTATGATGGCCTTTGCATGCTAAGAAGTATGAACTAAATACTCTTGTGTCTGAGATACTTCTACACTAATTTGAGGGTGGGAATGGGGATAAAATATTGGGTGGGGCAGAGACAAGAATTAGAGTGTGAAAAGAAAGGAAATAAAAGAATAGCCTCTGAAAACCCAGAATACTTAAAGTGGCAAATTCCACATTGAGAAGCAGGGTGGGGGGAACATTTCCTTTTAGGTTAAAACAATCCCAGCCTTCTAAAAAGTCTAGAAAACCTAAGAATAGAGTCACAATAGTAGACCACAACCTATTGATGTTTAGATGGAACAAGTCTTATCTAATTCAATAGGGAAATGGGAGACACCACATAAAAAGATTATCATTGAGTAATATTTCCAAGCAGCTAAGCTTTGAAAAAAACTCTGTGGAAATACTGTGCAGCATAAGACAAAAATTGACAAATATACTTGAAGATACAACAAGCTGCCATTGAAAGATCATGGATAGGGGCTCCTGGGTGGCTCAGTCATTAAGTGTCTGCCTTCAGCTCAGGTCATGATCCCAGGGTCCTGGGATCGAGCCCCACATCAGGCTCCCTGCTCGGCGGGAAGCCTGCTTCTCCCTCTCCCACTCCCCCTGCTTGTGTTCCCTCCCTCGCTGTGTTTCTCTCTGTCAAATAAATAAATAAAATCTTAAAAAAAAAGAAAGATCATGGATACAGAATTCAAATATACCAGGGTTCAAATTCTGTCCTTTCACTTCTCTGAGTCTGAGTTCCTTCATGTGTAAAGAGCAAATGATATAAGTATTTTTAATTGTTCTTGTGAGGATTAAATCTATATAAATCGAAGAAATTTTAATCTGTGTTGCAACTACATTTGGGAAAAATTATGCTAGCCAGATTTTCATCAAATGTTGAGGACAGATTCAAGATAGTCCACCTTAAAATATAGGTTCATAATGTGCTTGAAATTCTCTTTGGTGTTGCCTAGAGGCACTTCAAAAATAGGCAGTCAGGAAAGCTGAAATCAATTATGGATTTTCAAAAAATATGAAGTATACTTCTTAAATAGTCACATTTTATATAAGAATATTTTAATCTTTATTTATGTAAGTATATAATATTTTTTATAAATATTTATATAAGTATAGAACATATTTTATATATGGAGATGTGTTAAATATTCTGTATTTAGTCTTAAAATATAGATGAGAAAGTGTCCCTGAATTTCATTTCTCTCTCCACTCTTGTACCATGTATTCTGTGTTGGTTTGGCTCTTTGTCAGCAGGTTTATAGATCTGAAACATGACCTTCTCTACCAGACACAGCCTCCTGGGAAACCTACATCTATCACTTTCACTCTGATTGTTCCTGTCTCTGGGAGTAGCCCTGCTAGGGCAGTCTGCCTTTCTTAACCTCCTTAGAATTCTGATGAACACAATGTTTTACTTCTTGCTACAAAATTTATCATCCTCTCTCCCTCTAAAAAGAAGAAATTTGATGGTCTTTAAGACGCACAATGTATTGATTAAATTAAAACAAAGGTATAGTAAGCTAGGTGAAGGTAGATGCTGATACCAAGAGGAGTGAACAAAAAGTTTTCCTACTGGCTCAAGACATCCACTTATGTCCCTACTTTCAGTCTAGTGAAGAAGACATTGTAATGAATAAGAAAAATACACAGACAAAAATACCCCATAGAGTGTGATAAATGTAAAAATGAAGATTTGGGACACCCCAGCCTAGATAGAGTGGGAGAGAAGAAAAAAGAAGTTTTGAGTAAATGTTTCAGAAAGAACCCAGAGATCTTTTGAAGGATGAGCAGAAGTTGTTAAGTAACAACAAGCAGTCAGACTAGGGTGAGGTAGGGGCATTTGGAGAACCTAAACAAAGGCACAAATCAAATAGAAATACCAAAGTTAAGGGGTGCCTGTGTGGCTCATTTGGTTAAGCAACTGACTCTTGATTTAGGCTCAGGTCATAATCTCAGGGTTGTGAAATCAAGCCCCACATCAGGCTCCACATTGGGCATGGAACCTGCTTAAGATTCTTTCTCTCCCTCTGCCCCTCCCTGCTCCTTCTCTCTAAAAAAAGAAATGCTAAAGTTAAAGGCCACAATAAGATGAAGTTGAAAGATACCTGGAAGAAGGCAAGGTCCAGATAAATGAGATACTTGAAACACATGCCAAGAAACCCAGAGAACAATGATGAGACACCTAAATGGGAATATTATAATAAAATCTATGATGGGCAAACATACCCTGGTAGAAGTGTAGTGTGTGCATTTATGAGAGGTAAGTAAACAACAAGGAGATTAGTTAGGAATCTAGGTAAGAAACCATGTGAGCCTGAACCAAGCCATAGCAGAAGCTGAAGTAGTTGCAGCAGCTCCCTGTACTATCTACAGTCAAAAACTTAGCTGCCAGGTTATATGAGCACAGGGTTGAAAAACACTTACATTGCATTTCAGATGTTATAGAAATTGTAAAAGGAAACTTCATAATTCCATCCAATTTTCTAATTTTGTGTTCTTATATCACCTATCAGTCAAAGGTTCTTGGAATCTTCCCCAATAGAGACCTAAAACACCAAAATTTCCTTAATCTGAGATGCCCTCTCTCAGTGGAGTCAGTTGTGTTCCTATCAAACTTGACTATAAAACTAAATTAAAACAGTTAGATAAATTTGGTTTATGTTGGCTCTGGAAACATTCTTAACTCACCCCTGTGTCTGTTCCTCTTGCTAAGCTCTGCTACCCATAACTGCCTGGATTTTGGATACCTTACTTGTTTTGACTTGGCATTATTTCATGATCACCTTTTCTTGTTTCCAATGATCCAGCTTTTGGAATGACCCTGGACTTTTGTACATTATTGACCATTCCTTTTTGAGAACCCAGTCTAATCCTGAAGTTTCTGGTTCTCTTTCCCTAGTGCCTACCAGTGAGGAGTGAGATTGTTCATACAGAAAAATCTAGTAGAATTTCCCTTAGTAAATCTGAAAGCATTTGTTTGGAGTGATGTTTCCCAAATTGCATTCAGTAGAACACTAGAATTCGAAAGTATCAAAAAGTGTTCAATGGACAGAAGATTCCACAGTCAAATATGTCTGAAAAAGCCTCCATTGTCTAGTTATTCTGTGGAGATTCATAGCAACCAACACATTTTATTTTTTTTTTAGAGATTTTATTTATTTATTTGACAGAGAGAGACACAGCAAGAGAGGGAACACAAGCAGGGGGAGTGGGAGAGGGAGAAGCAGGCTTCCCGCGGAGCAGGGAGTCTGATGTGGGGCTCGATCCCAGGACCCTGGGATCATGACCTGAGCTGAAGGCAGATGCTTAATGACTGAGCCACCCAGGTGCCCCACGACCAACACATTTTAATGGCTCTGAGGAGTCTTCTCATGAAGAAATGTGTTTAATGTTTAACCCAGGACTTACAAGCTTATCTGCCCAAGAAAACATTTTGTTTCTCATAGAATATCTATGAAAATACTGTTGAATATTAAAATTTTAGGAATATTAGTTACATGTTTGGTTTGTTTCAGTGTCTTTTAAAATAGCTTAAGAAAAATTATGGTGGAAAGAATGAGATTTGAAGTTAGGTAGAAGACCTAGCTTCCAGCCTTTGTTCCCCAGTTAATTGGCATTGAACAAGTCCCTATACATCTCTGAGATTTCCCTTCCATCTAAATGGAATATTATAATATATATATATATATAATTATATATATATAACATATATAATATATCTAATATTTATATATTAGATATAAATATAGCCCTTCCATCTATAAGGGTGTATATATATATATATTATTTATATATTAGATATTAGATATAAATATAACCCTAAATATATAAGGTATAAGATATGTATAATTTAATATAAAGAGCTATATATATATTGTATATATCATATATAATATTATATATATTATATAATAAAATATTGACAGCAGCAACAGTAAAATTCTAATGTACTGAGGGTTCACTACATACTGGGTAATTATTTTGAGTCATGAAACTGTAAATGTCATTTGTTATTATAAACACCAATAGTTTTTATATGTGGTTCTAATTCTTCAATCCCACTTCACTTTCCTTAGATAACTGGGGCTTTGGGATAGATGATTTTAGTAACCTCATTCTTTAATCTCAGTGACAGAGTCAGGCTTTGATCTTTACAAGCTCCGTGTTTCTGCTTTATGCCTTCTCTCCCATGCAGAACTCCTCTTCCACCTTTTCTGTCTATTCACTTCCACTTGGTAAATGTGAAGCTGTTCCAGTGCCATTGTTTTCTTGGTTAAAACATCAAGACTGATGTTTTATTTGGGAGGGGGGTTGCTTTTTTTAAAAATTTTTTAATTTACTTTTTTTTGGGGTGGCATTTCTTCTGTTATGCATTGCTTATACTAATCAGAATCATGTCTTCCAAAGTGGCAGCATCAGGAGTGTGAGGTGAGTGTGAGGTGACTGGGGAGAAGAGCTTCCTAGTCAATAAGCATTTTTTTTTAATTTTTTTTATTCTTATGTTAATCCCCATACATTACATCATTAGTTTTAGATGTAGTATTCCATGATTCATTGTTTGTGCATGACACCCAGTGCTCCATGCAGAATGTGCCCTCCTCAATACCCATCACCAGGCTAACCCATCCTCCCATCCCCCTCCCCTCTAGAGCCCTCAGTTTGTTTTTCAGAGTCCATCGTCTCTCATGGTTCATCTACCCCTCCGATTCCCCCCCTTCATTCTTCCCCTCCTGCTACCTTCTTCTTTTTTTTTTTCTTAACATATATTGCATTATTTGTTTCAGAGGTACAGATCTGAGATTCAACAGTCTTGCACAATTCACAGCACTTACCAGAGCACATACCCTCCCCAATGTCTATTACCCAGTCACCCCCTCCCTCCCACCCACCCCCACTCCAGCAACCCTCAGTTTGTTTCCTGAGATTAAGAATTCCTCATATCAGTAAGGTCATAAGATACATGTCTTTCTCTGTTTGACTTATTTCACTCAACATAATACCCTCCAGTTCCATCCACGTCGTTGCAAATGGCAAGATTTCATTCCTTTTGATGGCTGCATAATATTCCATTGTATATATATACCACCTCTTCTTTATCCATTCATCTGTCGATGGACATCTTGGCTCTTTCCACAGTTTGGCTATTGTGGACATTGCTGCTATAAACATTGGGGTGCACGTACCCTTTCGGATCCCTACTTTTGTATCTTTGGGGTAAATACCCAGTAGTGCAATTGCTGGATCATACGGTAGCTCTATTTTCAACTATTTGAGGAACCTCCATACTGTTTTCCAGAGTGGCTGCACCAGCTTGCATTCCCACCAACAGTGTAGGAGGGTTCCCCTTTCTCCGCATCCTCGCCAACATCTGTCATTTCCTGACTTGTTCATTTTAGCCATTCTGACTGGTGTGAGGTGGTATCTCATTGAGGTTTTGATTTGGATTTCCCTGATGCTGAGCGATATTGAGCACTTTCTCATGTGTCTGTTGGCCATTTGGATGTCTTCTTTGGAAAAATGTCTGTTCATGTCTTCTGCCATGAATCCATTTCTTGATTGGATTCTTTGTTCTTTGGGTGTTGAGTTTGATGAGTTCTTTATAGATTTTGGATACTAGCCCTTTATCTGATATGTCATTTGCAAATATCTTCTCCCATTCTGTCGGTTGTCTTTTGGTTTTGTTGACTGTTTCCTTTGCTTTGCAAAAGCTTTTTATCTTGATGAAGTCCCAATAGTTCATTTTTGCCCTTGCTTCCCTTGCCTTTGGCGATGTTTCTAGGAAGAAGTTGCTGCAGCTGAGGTCGAAGAGGTTGCTGCCTGTGTTCTCCTTTAGGATGTTGATGGACTCCTGTCTCACATTGAGGTCTGTCAACCATTTGGAGTCTATTTTTGTGTGTGGTGTAGGGAAATGGTCTAGTTTCATTCTTCTGCATGTGGCTGTCCAAGTTTCCCAACACCATTTGTTAAAGAGACTGTCTTTCTTCCATTGGACATTCTTTCCTGCTTGTCAAAGATGAGTTGACCATAGAGTTGAGGGTCCATTTCTGGGCTCTCTATTCTGTTCCATTGATCTATGTGTCTGTTTTTGTGCCAGTACCATACTGTCTTGATGATGACAACTTTGTAATAGAGCTGGAAGTCCGGAATTGTGATGCCGCCAGCTTTGCTTTTCTTTCTCAACATTCCTCTGGCTATGCGGGGTCTTTTCTGGTTCCATACGAATTTTAGGATTATTTGTTCCATTTCTTTGAAAAAAGTGGATGGGATTTTGATGGGGATTGCATTGAATGTGTAGATTGTTCTAGGTAGCATTGACATCTTCACAATATTTGTTCTTCCAATCCATGAGCATGGAACATTTTTCCATTTTTTTGTCTCTTCCTCAATTTCTTTCATGAGTATTTTACAGTTTTCTGAGTACAGATCCTTTGTCTCTTTGGTTAGATTTATTCCTAGGTATCTTATGATTTTGGATGCAATTGTAAATGGGATTGACTCCTTAATTCTCTTTCTTCTGTCTTGTTGTTGGTGTATAGGAATGCCACTGACTTCTGTGCATTGATTTTATATCCTGCCACTTTACTGAATTCCTGTATGAGTTCTAGCAGTTTTGGGGTGGAGTCTTTGGGGATTTCCACATAAAGTATCATATCATCTGCAAAGAGTGAGAGTTTGACTTCTTCTTTGCTGATTTGGATGCCTTTTATTTCTTTTTGTTGTCTGATTGCTGTGGCTACGACTTCCAATACTATGTTGAATAGCAGTGGTGATAGTGGACATCCCTGCCGCATTCCTGACCTTAGGGGGAAAGCTCTCAGTTTTTCCCCATTGAGAATGATATTCGCTGTAGGTTTTTCATAGATGGCTTTTATGATATTGAGGTATGTACCCTCGATCCCTATACTCTGAAGAGTTTTGATCAAGAAAGGATGCTGTACTTTGTCAAATGCTTTTTCTGCATCTATTGAGAGGATCATATGATTCTTGTTCTTTCTTTTGTTAATGTATTGTATCACGTTGATTGATTTGCGGATGTTGAACCAACCTTGCTGCCCAAGGATAAATCCCACTTGGTCGTGGTGAATAATCCTTTTCATGTACTTTTGGATCCTATTGGCTAGTATTTTGGTGAGAATTTTTGCATCCATGTTCATCAGGGATATTGGTCTGTAATTCTCCTTTTTGATGGGGTCTTTGTCTGGTTTTGGGATCAAGGGAATGCTGGCCTCATAAAATGAGTTTGGAAGTTTTCCTTCCATTTATATTTTTTTGGAACAGTTTCAGAATAATAGGTATTAATTCTTCTTGAAATGTTTGGTAGAATTCCCCTGGGAAGCCATCTGTCCCTGGGCTTTTGTTTTTTGGGAGATTTTTGATGACTGCTTCAATTTCCTTAGTGGTTATAGGTCTGCTCAGGTTTTGTATTTCTTCCTGGTTCAGTTTTGGTAGTTGATACATCTCTAGGAATGCCTCCATTTCTTCCAGATTATCTGATTTGCTGCCATAGAGTTGCTCATAATATGTTCTTATAATTGTTTGTATTTCTTTGGTATTGTTTGTGATCTCTCCTCTTTCATTCATGATTTTGTTGATTTGGGTCATTTCTCTTCTCTTTTTGATAAGTCTGGCCAGGGGTTTATCAATCTTGTTAATTCTTTCAAAGAACCAGCTCCTAGTTTCGTTGATCTGTTCTGCTGTTCTTTTGGTTTCTATTTCATTGATTTCTGCTCTGATCTTTATTATTTCTCTTCTCCTGCTGGGTTTAGGCTTTATTTGATGTTCTTTCTCCAGCTCCTTTAGGTGTAGGGTTAGGTTGTGTACTTGAGACCTTTCTTGTTTCTTGAGAAAGGCTTGTGTTGCTATATACTTTCCTCTTAGGACTGCCTTTGCTGTATCCCAAAGGTTTTGAATAGTTGTGTTTTCATTTTCATTGGTTTCCATGAGTTTTTTTCATTCTTCTTTAATTTCCTGGTTGACCCATTCATTCTTCAGTAGGATGCTCTTTAGCCTCCATGTATTTGAGTTCTTTCCGACTTTCCTCTTGTGATTGAGTTCTAGTTTCAAAGCATTGTGGTCTGAAAATATGCAGGGAATGATCCCCATCTTTTGGTACCGGTTGAGACCTGATTTGTGACCTAGGATGTGATCTATTCTGGAGAATGTTCCATGGGCACTAGAGAAGAATGTGTATTCCGTTGCTTTGGGGTGGAATGTTCTGAATATGTCTGTGAAGTCCATTTGGTCCAGTGTGTCATTTAAAGTCTGTATTTCCTTGTTGATCTTTTGCTTAGACGATCTGTCCATTTCAGTGAGGGGGGTGTTAAAGTCCCCCACTATTATTGTATTGTTGTTGATGTGTTTCTTTGCTTTTGTTATTAATTGCCTTATATAATTGGCTGCTCCCATGTTAAGGGCATAGATATTTATAATTGTTAGATCTTCTTGTAGGATAGATCCTTTAAGTAGGATATAGTGTCCTTCCTCATCTCTTATTACAGTCTTTGGTTTAAAATCTAATTTGTCTGATATAGGGATTGCCACCCCAGCTTTCTTTTGGTGTCCATTAGCATGGTAAATGGTTTTCCACCCCCTCACTTTCAATCTGGGGGTGTCTTTGGGTCTAAAATGAGTCTCCTGCAGACAGCATATCGATGGGTCTTGTTTTTTTAATCCAGTCTGTTAGCCTGTGTCTTTTGATTGGGGCATTTAGCCCATTTACATTCAGGGTAACTATTGAAAGATAGGAATTTAGTGTCATTGTATTGCCTGTAAGGTGACTGTTACTGTATATTGTCTGTGTTCCTTTCTGGTCTATGTTGCTTTTAGGCTCTCTCTTTGCTTAGAGGACCCCTTTCAAGATTTCCTGTAGGGCTGGTTTTGTGTTTGCAAATTCCTTTAGTTTTTGTTTGTCCTGGAAGCTTTTTATCTCTCCTTCAATTTTCAATGACAGCCTAGCTGGATATAGTATTCTTGGCTGCATATTTTTCTCATTTAGTGCTCTGAATATATCCTGCCAGTCCCTTTTGGCCTGCCAGGTCTCTGTGGATAGGTCTGTTGCCAATCTAATGTTTCTACCATTGTAGGTTACATATATCTTCTCCTGAGGTGCTTTCAGGATTTTCTCTTCGTCTATGAGACTCATAAGTTTTACTATTAGATGTCGGGGTGTTGACCTATTTTTATTGATTTTGAGAGGGGTTCTCTGTGCCTCCTGGATTTTGATGCCTGTTTCCTTCCTTCTCTGCTATAATTTGCTCTGTTATACCTTCTGCCCTTCTCTCTCTTTCTTCTTCTTTTGGGATCCCAATTATTCTAATGTTGTTTCGTCTTATGGTATCGCTTATCTCTCGAATTCTTCCTTCGTGATCCAGTAGTTGTTTATCTCTCTTTTTCTCAGCTTCTTTATTTTCCATCATTTGGTCTTCTATATCACTAATTCTTCTTCTGCCTCATTTATCCCAGCAGTTAGCGCCCCCATATTTGATTGCACCCCATTAATAGCCTTTTTGATTTCTACTTGGTTAGATTTTAGTTCTTTTACTTCTCCAGAAAGAGTTTCTCTAATAACTTCCATATTTTTTTCAAGCCCAGCTAGTATCTTTAAAGTGATGATTCTGAACTCTAGATCTGACATTGTACTAATGTCCGTATTGAGTAGGTCCCTGGCAGTCAGTACTACCTCTTGTTCTTTTTGTTGAGGTGATTTTTTTCGTCTTGCCATTTTGTGCAGAGGAGAATAGATTAATGAGAGAACAAAATGCTAGCAGAGTAACAACATCCCCAGAAAATATACTCTAAACAAATCAGAAAAGACCTGAAACAATGGGAAAAGAAAGGGAAAGAGAGAAAGAAGAAAAAGAAAAAAAAGAAAAAGATAAAGATAAAAACAAGCAAAATCAGAACAGAACAAAACAACAATAACAAAAAACCCGGAATGTGATCAAATATGATCAGGCTGGTATATAGATCAGTGCCACACACTAGATTTTGGATGTATTTTGGTCTGTTAGATGAAAGTGCCTCCCAAAATTTTAAAGAAAGAAAAACTTAGATATGTACAAAAATAAGGGTTGATATGATGAAGGGATGGAATATAACTGTAAAGATAGAAAGTATAAAAAATTTTATAAAAGGAATTGATAAGACGTTGTTTGAAAAAAGAAAGAAGAGGATTTAAAAAAAGAAAAAAGAAAATAAAAAGGAGAGAATGTGATCAGGCAGGGGAGTAGAAAAAAACCATATACTAGAGATTTAGGGTATATTTTGATCTGTTAGAAGAAACTATCTCAAAATTTTAAAGAGAGAACAACCTATATATATATGCCAAAAATATGAATAACTACTATGAAGGGATAGAATATGACTCTAAAAATGAAAAATAAAAACGTTTTTTTAAAAAAGGGATTGATAAGATATTGGTTGAAAAAGGGAAAAAGAAAAATTCAAAAAAAAAAAAGAAAAAGAAAAAAAGACAGTTAAAAAAAATTAACTTTGAAAGACTAAAGCATCATGGTAAAAAAGCCATGAATTCTATGTGCAGTATTCCCCTAGCGCTGGAGTTCTGCCGTTCTCATTGATCGGTAAACTTGGTCTTGGCTGGTTGTTCTTGCTGATCTTCTGGGGGAGGGGCCTGTTGCCATGGTTTCCAAATGTCTTTGCCGGAGGCGGAATTGCCCCGCCCTTGCCCAGTCCAGGCTAAATAATCTGCTCAGGTTGCTCTCCAGAGCTTTTGTTCCCTGTGAGCTTTCCGTACAGCTTTGGAGGCGGAGAGTGAAAATGGTGGCCTTCCAATCTCTGCCCCAGAGGAGCCGAGAACTCGGGGCCCTGCTCCTCAGTGAGCCCCCAGAGAAAAGCCGTCAGTCACTCCCGTCTCCCCGGTCTCTGGCCGCACTCCGTGCTCCTCTGGCCTGTGACCGCGCGTTTTTATCTCTGGCACCCGACCCCAGGTGGAGTCTCCAAACCCAGCAGATCCCTGTGGTGCACTCCCACACCGCTCCTCCCGGGGGAGGAAGGTGAGTTTCCCCGGATCTGCCGCTTGTTGAGTCCCTGCTGGAGGAGCAGTGGCCTGACTGTGCCGCGGATCACGGTTTATGACAATCCCGAGCTGAGAGCCCGAGCCTGGGCTCCACCTCTGCAGCCGGCTTCCCTGCTCCGTTACCTGGGAGCTCTGCCACACTCAGGCACCCCCGGTCTTTCTGTGACCCCGAGGGTTCTGAGACCACACTGTCCCACGAGGGTTCCACCCCCTGCTTAGCCACCAGAGTGATGTCCCTCAGCGGAGCAGACTTTTAAAAGTTCCAATTTTGTGCTCTGCGGCTCTATCACTTGCCAGAAGCGGCTGATGGAGGCCCCTCCCCCGCTGTCTATCCTCCTGAATATCGCCTCTGATTCACTTCTCCGCATGTCCTACCTTCCAGAAAGTGGTCGCTTTTCTGTTCAGAGTTGTTGCTATTCTTTTCTTCAATCTCCTGTTGAGTTTGTAGGTGTTCAGAATGGTTTGATCCCTATCCAGCTGAATTCCTGAGAGGAGACGAAATCCAGGTCTCCTACTCCTCTGCCATCTTGCTCCGCCCCCCTCAATAAGCATTTATTAAGCACCTAATATATGCCTCACTTTTTTAGTGAGATTTAGTGAAATTAAGATTTACTTAATTTGTTTTTAAATGCTCATGACAATTGCATAAAGTAGTATTTTCATTGGCTTTCTTTAACAGATGAAGAAATTGAGTCTAGAACTTTTTTCTAATCACAACAATTTGCTTATTGATATGACTACTAGAAATTAATGTCCTCATCTGTTAAAGGCATCAACAGTCAAGGGCTTAAAGATTGCCAAGGACTAATCTTATCTTGTCTAATCTCACCTTCCAGTGGTTCAACATTGCCTTTAGGATCCTTTATGCAGTTTATTTAAAAAAAAAAAAGTTCAAGATTTGCCCCTGTTTTATTGCTCTCTGCTCTTGCTTTCACAATAATATTTTTCAGCCAGGCTGAACTATCTGTAGTTCACCTAATTCTTTGACCTCTAGGCTCTTGTAAAAGCTGCTCCTGCTGTTGAGGATGCTTTTCCCAACTGTTCCCTCTAATGTTTGATTCTTTTCACCACTTCTATCAGTTCTCCAATTCATTCACTCAGTCACCCATTTACTCATTCATTTGACAAATAATTACTGAACACCTAATATGTGTCAGACTTATGGACACAATGGTAAACTCAATAGTAATATCATCATAGCACTTACATTATATAGGGGGAAAATAACCCCAAAATATAAATAAGTTAAATATATAATATTTTAGTAATACAGGCTATGAAGTGAAGTGGGTTAAGAATTGTGTATATGGGATAGAGTTGAAATTTAGATGGAGTAGTCAGGGAAGAACTTCTCAGTGACATTTTACTAAATACTTGAAGAAATTCGGGAAGCAGGCCAGATAATATGAGTAAAGAATATTCTAAGTAGAAAGAATAGACCATATGCAAAAGCCTTAAGTGGGAATTACAACTGGGGCATTGGAAGAATATTCATTACTAATGTGTAAGAGTGGTAGGAGGTGAGTTAGAAGAGGGAACAGGGGGCTTAGATCATGCAAAGCTATATACAAGAGTATATGGACTTTGAGCTTTATTCTGTAAATGAGATACCATTTCAGTGTTTCAAGCACAGAAGTGACAGTTTAATAGAATCCCTCTGACACTGAGAAGGGACTGAATGCAAGACAAAGGTGGAACCAGGAAGACTAAACAGGAGGTATAGGATCCAGAAGGTACCAGCAAATGTAGTTAGAACTGGTCATATTAGATATCATCTCTTCCAAAAAGCCTTGTCCTGTCCCTGAGCCTGGAGTACATGACACCCTCCTCTGACTTCCCAAAGGCTCCTGTATTTCTCTCTCAAATTAATGGGATTGTAGTTTCTGTCCATTTTATTCAAGTTCTTCCCCTATCATGTGAGATCCTTGAGGTCAGTGACTGGGATTTTATTAACTTTTTTTTTTATATACCTTTTCCTCTTCAGTAAGGAGCACATAGTGTGAGATAAAGTGTTCAGTATGTATGTACTGAGTAAATAAAAGAGTGCCCAAAATAAGTAGTAGAGGCTAGAACAGGTTAAAGGGGTCAAATCCAAGTAAAATCTTTCTACCATCATTGGCTGTAAGCATAGAGCCAGAGAGATATCCCATCAGCCCTTGTAACAATAGCAATGACTTTGGGCCCTGTATCATACATTTCCCTCTATTCTGACACCTAATCTTTCATAAGATTAAACATTCTTCACCCTTCTAAACCCATCTTCAAAGTCTTCTTTTGCTTGGTGACATCCTTGTTCCTGCCAATGCCTATAGTTCATCTAGCCATCCCCACTATGTGTCCCCAGCATTTTGTTCAAGCTTCACTTGGTAGTATTTCTGCACAAACCCAGCACATAGCAGGCAGTATGTGTCTGCCTTGCACCCTAGACTTTGAACTCCTTGAAGGCAGGAACTCTACCTTATCTGGTTATTTCTTGCCTTAAGTACCTAGTACCCTTCAAAGTAGTCCTTGGTCCAGTTTAGGGGACTGTATTTCTTTATTAGAAAATTCCAATGCACATTAACCATAGTAAAGTCTCTGAAATATACTATTTTAAAATAGATTTTTATTTATTATTATTTTTTTATTTTTTATTACGTTTAGTTATCCACCATATAGTACATCATTAGTTTTTGATGTAGTGTTCAATGATACATTAGTTGCATATAATAACACCCAGTGCTCATCACTACATGTGCCCTCCTTAATACCCATCACCTGGCTCCCCCATCCTCTTCCCACCCTCCCTTCTGAAACCCTCAGTTTGTTTCCTGGAGTCCATAGTCACTCATGGTTTGTCTTCCTCACTGATTCCCCTCCCTTCAGTTTTCCCTCCCTTCTCCTATGGTCTTCCATGTTATTCCTTATGTTCCACATATGAGTGAAACCATATGATAATTGCCTTTCTCTGCTTGACTTACTTCACTTAGCATAATCCCCTCCAGTTCCATCCATGTTGATGCAAATGGTGGTTATTCATCCTTTCTGATGGTTGAGTAATATTCCATTGTATATATATACCACATCTTCTTTATCCATTCAGCAATCAATGGACACAGAATGCTTCCATATCGTGGCTATTGTAAATAGTGCTGCTATAAATATAGGGGTACATGTATCCCTTTGAACTAGTGTACTTATATTTTTTGGGTAAATACCCAGTGGCATGATTACTGGATCATAAAGTAGTTCTATTTTTAACTTTTTGAGGAACCACCATATTGTTTTCCACAATGGATGCATGAGTTTGCATTCCCACCAACATTGCAAGAGGATTTCCCTTTCTTCCCATCATCACCAACACCTGTTGTTTCTTTTGTTCCTGATTTTAGCCATTCTGACAGGTCTGAGGTGATATCTCATTATAGTTTTTATTTGCATTTCCCTAATGATAAGTGATGAACAGCATCTTTTCCTGTGTCTGTTGGCCATTGGGATAACTTCTTAGGAGAAATGTTTGTTCATCTCTTCTGCCCATTTTCTTTTTCTTTTTTTTTAAAGATTTGTTTGAGAGAAAGAGAGAGAGAGAGCACACACTAATGGGGGGAGGCGTAGAGAGAGAGGGAGAATCAGGCTCCCCCCCGAACAAGGAGCCCAATGCAGGACTCGATCTCAGGACTCTGGGATCATGACCTGAACCGAAGGCAGATGTTTAACCAACTGAGCCACCCAGGCTTCCCTTCTGCCCACTTTCAATTGTATTATTTGTATTTTAGGTTTAGAGTTCTATAATTTCTTTATATATTTTGGATACTAACCCTTTATTGGATATATTATTTACCAATAACATCTCCCATTCAGTAAGTTGTCTTTAGCTTTAGTTTTGTTGATTGTTTCCTTCTCTGTGCAGAAGGTTTTCATTCTAATGGAGTTTCAACAATTTATTTTTGTTTTTATTTCCTTTGCCTCAGGAGACATCTTTAGAAAAGAATTGCTGTGGCTGATGTCAGAAGACATTAATGCCTGTGCTCTCTTTTAGGATTTTTATGGTTTCAGGTCTCACATTTAAGTCTTTAATCCATTTTGAATTTATTTTGTGTATGGTGTAAGAAAATGGTCCAGTTTTGTTCTTTTACATATTGCTATCCAGTATTCAGAACACCATTTGTTGAGATTTTTTCCCATTGGATATTCTTTTCTTCTTTGTCGAAGATTAACTGACAATATGACACTGGGTTCATTTCTGGGTTTTCTATTCTGTTCCATTTTCTATTCTGATCTATGAGTCTATTTTTGTGCCAGTACCATACTGTTTTGATTACTACAGCTTTGAAATACAACTTGAAGTCTGAAATTGTGATGCCTCCAGCTTTGCTCTCCTTTTTCAAGATTGCTTAGGCTATTTGGTATTTTATGGTTTCATAGAAATTTTAGGATTGTTTGTTCTAGTTCTATGAAAATTGCTATTGGTATCTTGATAAGGACTACATTAAATGTAGAGATTGCATTGGGTAGTATAGATATTTTAACAATATTTTTTTTCCAATCCATGAGCATGGAATGTCTTTCCATTTCTTTGTGTCTTCTTCAAATTCTTTCATCAGAGTTTTATAGTTAGCAGAATACAGGTCTTTCACTTGTTTGGTTAGGTTTATTTCTAAGTATCCTATTATTTTTGTGAAATTGTAAATGGGATTGTTTTCTTAGAAATCTCTTTCTGTTGTTTCATTATTGGTGCATAGAAATGCAACAGATTTCTGTATATTGATTTTGCATCCTGCAACTTTACTGAATTTATTTATCAATTCTGGCAGTTGTTAGTGGAGTCTTTCAGGTTTTCAATATATTGTATCATGTCATCTACAAATAATGAAAGTTTTACTTCTACCTTACTGATTTGGATGTCTTTTATTTCTTTTTCTTTTTCTGATTGCTATGGCTAGGATGTCCAGTACCATGTTGAATAAAAGTGGTGAGAGTGAACATCCTTGTCTTGTTCCTGACATTAGGGGAAAAGCTCTGTTTTTCCACATTGAGGTTGATGTTAGCCGTCAACTTTTCATATATAGCCTTTATTATGTTGAGGTATATTCCCTCTAAAGCTACTTTGTTGAGACTTTTTATCATGAATGGATATTGTACTTTGTCAAATGCTTTTTGTGTGTCTTGAAATGATCATATGGTTCTTATCCTTATTTTTTCTATTATTGATATGATGTATCACATTGATTGATTTGCAAATACTGACCCACTCTTGCAACCAAGGAATAAATCCCTCTTGATCATGGTGAATGATTTTTTTAAATTTTATTGTTATGCTAGTCACCATACAATACATCATTAGTTTTTGATGTGGTGATACATGATCCATTGTTTTCGTATAACACCCAGTGCTCCATGCAGTATGTGCCCTCCTTAATACCCATCACTGGGCTAACCAATCCCCCCTCCCCCTCCCCTCTAAAACCCTCTGTTTCTCAGAGTCCATAGTCTCTCATGGTTCATCTCTCCCTCTGATTCCCCCCCTTCATTTTTCCCTTCCTTCTCCTAATGTCCTCCATGCTGAATGATTTTTAAATGTATTGTTGAATTTGGTTTACTAGTATGTTGTTGAGAATTTTGCATCTATGTTGATTGGGGATATCAGCCTGTTGCCTTTTTTTTGTGGTGTCTTTATCTGGTTTTGGTATAGGGTAATTCTGACGTTTTAGGATGAATTTGGAAGTTTTCCTTCCTTTTCCATATTTTGGAATAGTTTGAGAAGAATGGGTATTAACTCTTCTTTAAATGTTTGGAAGAATTCTCCTGTGAAGCCAGCTGGTCCTGGACTTTCATTTATTGGGAGTTTTTTTTATTACTGATTCAATTTCTTTACAGGTTATTGGTCTGTTCAAGTTTTCTATTTTTTCCTGTTTCAGTTTTGGTAGTTAATATGTTTCTGGGAACTTAACCATTTCTTCCAGGTTGTCCAATTAGTTGGCATATATTTTGTCATAATATTCTCTTATAATTGTTTGTATTTCTGTGGTGTTGCTTGTTATTTCTCCTCTCATTTGTGATTTTATTTATTTGGGTCCTTTGTCTTGTCTTCTTGATGAGTCTGGCTAGGGGTTTATTGATTTTATTGATTTTTTTTCCCCAAAAACAGCTCCTGGTTTCATTGATCTGTTCTATTGTTTTGTTTTGTTTTGTTTTGTTTTGTTTCTATATCATTACTTTCTGATCTAATCTTTACTATTTCCCTTCATCTTCTAGTTTTAGGCTTCAATTGTTCTTTTTTTCTTGCTCCTTAGGTGCAAGTTTAGGTTGTTTATTTGAAATTTTTCTTGCTTCATAAGGTAAGCCTGTATTGCTATATACTTCTTTCTTAGTACTGCTTTTGCAGCATCTCTAAGGTTTTGGACCATTGAGTTTTCATTTTCATTTTTTTCCATGTATTTTTTTAAATGCTCCTTTGATTTCCTGGTTGACCCATTCATTGTTTAGTAGCATGCTGTTTAGCCTCCATGTATTTATGGTCTTCCGCATTTTTTTTTTTTTGTGGTTAACTTCTAATTTCATAGTGTTGTGGTCAGAAAGGATGCTTGGCATGATTTTGATCTTCTTGAATTTGTCAAGGTTTGTTTTGTGGCCTATTATGTGATCTTCTGCTCACTTTAAATCTGCAAGTGTTGGGGCTCCTGGGTGGCTCAGTCAGTTAGGCATTTGCCTTCAGCTCAGGTCATGATCCAAGGGTCCTAGGATCAAGCCCTACATTGGGCTCCCTGCTGAGCGGGGAGCCTGCTTCTCCCTCTCACTCTGCTGCTCCCCTTGCTTGTGCTCTCTCTTAATCTCTCTCTGTCAAATAAATAAATAAAATTTAAAAAAATAAAGAAATCTGCAGATGACTTTAGGTCTAAAATGGGTCTCTTGTAGGCAGCATATAGATAGATGGGTCTTTTTTAAAATCCATTCTGTCAACCTATGTTTTTTGATGAGAATGTTTTGTCCATTGACACTCAAAGTAATTATTGATAGATACATATTTATTGCCATTGTATTTTCTGTTTGGGGTTGTTTATAACGATTTTTTTGTCTGATCTTTTCTTATCTTTCTCTTTTACATGTTTTGCTGACTTTCTTTAGTGATGTATTTGGATTTCTTTCTCTTTATTCTCTCTGTATGTATTAGTAGTTTTTAAAATTTAAATTCAGTTAGCCAAATTTTGGTACATCACTAGTTTCAAAGGTAGAGTTCTATTAGTGGTTTTTGATATATATTTTACCTTATGTTTGTATATAAACTCTTTTGCATATAGCAGTCTTTAGTAAGTTGATGGTTGTTTACATTTGAACCCATTCTTTTCTCCTCTCCTCCCCACGTTTTAAGGATATATTATCACATTTTATATCCTTTTTTATGAGTTCCTTGACTCATTTTTTTACAGAAATATTCATGTTTAGCCCTCCTGTGTTTCTTATGTCTCTACTTTCATTTTTGGTCTCTCCTTTCCACTGAAAGGGTCCCCTTTACTATTTCTTGGAGTGCTGGTTTAGTGGTCATAATCCCTTTAATTTTTCTTTCTCTGGGAAACTCTTTATCTCTCCTTTTATTCTTAATGATAGTCTTGCTGTATAGAGTATTACTTTTTTTAAATTTTATTATGTTATGTTAGTCACCATACAATACATCATTGGTTTTTGATGTGGTGATCCATGATCCATTGTTTTCGTATAACACCCAGAGCTCCATGCAATATATGCCCTCCTTAATACCCATCACTGGGCTAACCAATCCCCCCTCCCCCTTCCCCTCTAAAACCCTGTTTGTTTCTCAGAGTCCATAGTCTCTCATGGTTAATCTCTCCATCCAAATCCCCCCCTCATTTTTCCCTTCCTTCTCCAAATGTCCTCCATGCTATTCCTTATGTCCCACAAATAAGTGAAACCATATGATAATTGACTTTCTCTGCTTGACTTATTTCACTTAGCATAATCTCCTCCAGTCCCATCCATGTTGATGTAAAATTTGGGTATTCATCCTTTCTGATGGCTGAGTAATATTCCATTGTATATATGGACCACATCTTCTTTATCCATTCATCTGTTGAAGGGCATCACAGCTCTTTCCACAGTTTGGCTATTGCAGACATTGCTGCTATGAACATTGGGGTGTATATGGCCCTTATTTTCACTACATCTGTGTCTTTGGGGTAAATACCCAGGAGTGCAATTGCTGGGTCATAGGGTAGCTCTATTTTAAAATTTTTCAGGAACCTCCACACTGTTTTCAAAGTGGCTGTACCAACTTGCATTCCCAGCAACAGTGTAAGAAGGTTCCCCTTTCTCCACAACCTCTCCAACATTTGTTGTTTCTCTCCCTGTCCATTTTTGCCATTCTAACTGGTATAAGGTGGTATCTCAATGTGGTTTTGATTTGAATTTCCCTGATGGCTAATGATGATGAACACTTTTTATGTGTCTGTTAGCCATTTGTATGTTTACTTCAGAGAAGTGCCTTTTCATATCTTCTGCCCACTTTTTGCCTTGATTATTTGTTTTTTGGGTGTTGAGTTTGAGAAATTCTTTATAGATCTTGGATACCAGCCCTTTACCTGTAGTGTCATTTGCAAATATCTTCTCCCATTCTGTGGGTTGCCTCTTTGTTTTGTTGACTGTTTCCTTTGCTGTGCAGAAGCTTTTTAAGTTGATGAAGTCCCAAAAGTTCATTTTTGCTTTTGTTTCACTAGCTTTTGGAGATGTATCTATTTTTTTTAAGATTTTATTTATTTATTTGACAGAGACAGAGATAGAGAGAGCAGGAACATAAGCAGGGGGAGTGGGAGAGAGAGAAACAGGCTTCCTGCCAGGCAGGGAGCCTGATGTGGGACTTGATCCCAGGACCCTGGGATCATGACCTGAGCTGAAGGCAGACGCTTAATGACTGAGCCACCCAGGAGCCCTGGAGATGTATCTTGAAAGAAGTTGCTGTGGCCGATGTCAAAGAGGTTACTGCCTATGATCTCCTCTAGGATTTTGATGGATTCCTGTCTCACACTGAGGTCTTTCATCCATTTTGAGTTTATCTTTGTGAATGGTGTTAGAGAATGGTCGAGTTTCATTCTTCTGCATGTGGCTGTCCAATTTTCCCAGCACCATTTATTGAAGAGACTGTCTTTTTTCCATTGCATGTTTTTTCCTGCTTTGTCAAAGATTATCTGACCATAGAGTTGAGGGTCCATATCTGGATTCTATATTCTGTTCCATTGGTCTATATGTCTATTTTTGTGCCAGTACCATGCTGTCTTGGTGATCACAGCTTTGTAATATAGCTTGCAATAGAGCAACGTGATACCCCTAGCTTTGTTTTTCTTTTTCAACATTTCCTTGGTGATTTGGGGTCTTTTCTGATTCCATACAAATTTTAGGATTGTTTGTACCAGCACTTTGAAAAATGTCATTGGAAGTTTGATCGGGATGGCATTGTAGGTATAGATTGCTCTGGATAGCATAGACATTTTAACAATGTTTATTCTTCCGATCCATGAGCATGGAATATTTTTCCATCTTTTGGTGTCTTCTTCAATTTCTTTCATGAGTGTTCTGTAGTTCCTAGAGTATAGATCCTTTACCTCTTTGGTTAGGTTTATTCCGAGGTATCTTATGGTTTTTGGTGCTATTGTGAATGATGATATTCACTGTGGGTTTTCCATAGATGGATTTTATGAACTTGAGGAATGTTCCCTCTATCCCTATACTCTGAAGAGTTTTCATCAGGAAAGGATGTTGTATTTTGTCAAATGCTTTTTCTGCATCAATTGAGAGGACCATATGGTTCTTCTCCCTCTTCTTATTAATGTGATCTATCACATTGATTGATTTGCGAATGTTGAACCACGCTTGCATCATGGTGATAAATCCACTTGGTTGTGGTGGATTATCCTTTTAATGTATTGTTGGATCCTATTAGCTAGGATTTTGTTGAGGATTTTGGAATCCATATTCATCAGGGATATGGGTCTGAAATTCTCCTTTTTGATGGGGTCTTTGCCTGGTTTGGGGATTAAGGTAATGCTGGCTTCATAGAATGAGTTTCAAAGTTTTCCTTCTGTTTCTATTTTTTGAAACACCTCAGTAGAATAGGTATTATTTCTTCTTTGAATGTTTGGTAGAATTCCCCAGGGAATGCGTCAGGCCCTGGACTCTTGTTTTTTTGGAGGTTTTGGATCACTGCTTCAATCTCGTTATTGGTTATTGGCCTATTCAGATTGTCAGTTTCTTCCTGTTTCAGTCCTGGCAGCTTATAGGTTTCCAGGAAGGCCTCCATTTCATCCAGATTGCTCAGTTTATTGGCATAGAGTTGTTGATAATAATTTCTGATAATTGTTTCTATTTCCTTGGTGTTAGTCGTGTTCTCTCCCCTTTCATTCATAGTTTTATTAATTTGAGTCCTTTCTCTTTTCTTTCAGATAAGTCTGGCCAGTGGTTTATCAATCTTATTCTTTCAAAGAACCAACTTCTAGTTTCGTTGATCTGATCTACTGTGTTTCTGGTTTCTAATTCATTGATCTCTGCTCTAATCTTAATTATTTCTCTTCTAATGCATGGCTTAGGCATCGTTTGTTGCTTTTTCTCTAGTCCTTTAAGGTGTAGAGTTAGTTGGTGAATTCGGGATTTTTCTATTTTTTTGAGTGAGGCTTGGATGACTATGTATTTCCCCCTTAGGACTGCCTTTGCAGTATCCCATAGGTTTTGGACTGATGTGTTTTCATTCTCATTGATTTCCGTGAATTGTTTAAGTTCTTCTTTGTTTTCCTGGTTGACCCAAACATTCTTGAGCAGAGTTGTCTTTAGCTTCCAAGTGTTTGAATTTCTGCCAAATTTTTTTCTTGTGATTGAGTTCCAGTTTTAAAGCATTGTGGTCTGAGACCATGCAGGGAATAATCTCAATCTTTTGGTATCAGTGGAGACCTGATTTGTGACCCAGGATGTCGTCTATTCTGGAGAAAGTTCCATGCACACTCAAGAAGAATGTGTATTCTGTTGTTTTAGGGTGTAATGTTCTGTAAATATCTATGAGGTCCATCTGGTCCAGTGTGTCATTCAAAGCTCTTGTTTCCTTGTTGATTTTCTGCTTAGATGATCTGTCCATTGCTGAGAGTGGAGTATTGAGGTGTCCTACAGTTAACGTATTGTTATCAATATGACTCTTTATTTTGGTTAACAGTTGGCTTATGTAGACCGCTGCTCCCATGTTGGGAGCATAGATATTTACAATTGTTAGATCTTCTTGTTGGATAGACCCTTTAAGAATGATATAGTGTCCTTCTGTGTCAATAATTACAGACTTTAGTTTAAAATCTAATTTGTCTGATATAAGAATTGCTACCCCAGCTTTCTTTTGAGGTCTGCTGGTATGGAAGATGGATCTCCATCCCTTCACTTTCAGTCTGGATGTATCTTTAGGTTCAAAATGAGTCTCTTGTAGACAGCATATGGATCGGTTCTGTCTTTTTATCCAATCTGCAACCTGCACCGTTTTATGGGAGCATTTAGGCCATTCACGTTGAGAGTGATTATTGAAAGATATGAATTAATTGTCATCATGTTGCCTGTGAAGACGTTGTTTTTATAGATTGTCCCTGTAAATTTCTGTTGTAGATCACTCTTGGGGTCTTTCTCCTTTTATAGAACCCCCCTTAATATTTCTTGCAGGGCCAGCTTAGTGGTCACATAGTCTTTCATTTTCTGCTGGTCGTAGAAGTTCTGCATGTCTCCATCCATTCTAAATGACAGCCTTTCTGGATAAAGTATTCTTGGCTGCATGTTCTTCTCATTTAGTACCCTGAATATGTCTTGCCAGGCCTTTCTGGCTTGCCAGGTCTCTGTGGATAGGTCTGACGTGATTCTGATATTCTTCCCTCTGTACGTAAGGAATCTCTTCCCCCTAACTGCCCTTAAGATGGTTTCCTTGGTTCTAAGATTTGCAAGTTTAACTGTTACATGCTGGGGTGTTGGCCTGTTTTCCTTGACCTTGGGAAGGGTCCTCTCTGCCTCTAGGATGTGAATGTTTGTTTCACTCCCCAGATTAGGGATGTTCTCAGCTACAATTTGCCTAAATACATCTTCTAGTCCTCTCTATCTCTCCACTCCCTCCAGGATTCCAATTATTCTGACACTGGAACGCTGCATGGTGTCACTTATTTCTCTGATTCTATTTTCATGGATTCTGAGTTGTTTTTCCCTGGTGTCCTCTTTTCCCTTTTTATCTATTAAATTGTCTTCCAGGTCGCTTATTCATTCTTCTGCCTCACTTACCCTAGCTCTTAGATTATCTAGATTGGATTGGATCTCATTGATAGTATTTTTAAGTTCTGCCAATTCAGCTTTCATTTCTGCCCTTAGAGACTCTATGTTGCCATTATTTGATTTCTCCATTCTAGCCATTGTCTTCACAATTGCTAGCCTGAATTCTATCTCCGACATCTTGGTTATATCTGCATCCATTTGTAAATCTTCAGCATAAGTCATAATCTCTGAGTCTTTTCTATTTTGGGGGCTCCTCCTCCTAGTCGTTCTGTTGATGGGTGTTTGAAGGAATGTATAGAGTCCAAATTATTGACCAGAACCCAATCAAGATGCCCCTGTTTCTGGGGACCTTAGGGTTGCTGGCCTCTTGTTTTCCCAGGTTGTCTTCTGGGGGAGGGGCCTGCCATGCTGTTACTCAGGCAACCCTGTTTGGATGGAGTTGCCCTGCACCCTGTGGCAGGGGATGGGCTTAGCGGGAATCAGCTTTTGGGGCTTTTATTCTCTGGTGGCTTTCCCTGGCCGCTTTCCACGTCTCTTCATTGAGGCAGAGCAGAAGAGATCGTTTCCAACCCTCTGTCTCAGAGCAGAGAGACCACAGTCTGCTCTTCAGTGAGCTCTCCAGGCCACAATGTATCCATTTCTGTCCATGCTGCTATAAACTGCAGCGTCCTGGGTTGTGCACCCCTCCGCATCACCCCAGTCCTGCCTCCAGGTCGGGGCACGTCTCTGCCCTTTGTGCTTCTAAAGCCGCCAGCTGCTCCTAGTTTGCCCGTGTGACCCCGCCACTCCGGGTTTCCGCCCCGGGGGCTGCCCTAAAGTCCTTTCCCCGCCGCTACCGGTCTGTGAGTCTGTGCCCCGTCCCCATCGCACAAGGCTGTCGCTCACTGGTGGTGTAGGATCCCCATGGCCAGGCACCCTCCTGTTGCTGTGTATCCTCCGATATCTGTCCACAGTATCAGGGCTTCCCAATTTGTACCTCAAAACCAACTGCCTGCGATATTCTGCTTGTAGAGATCCAGATTTTCTTACATCTCAGGCTTATTTTGTGGGTTCTCAGAGTGATCTGGTAGATATCCAGCTCAATTCTGGGGACTAGTTGAAATAAGGTCCCGTACTCCTCCACCATCTTTCCTTCGGTTCTTTATAGAGTATTCTTGTCTTCAGATTTTTCCCTTTCAGCACTTTCAATATATAATGCCACTCCCTTCTGACTTGGAAAGTCTCTGTTGAGAAATCTCCAGCTAGGCTTATGCATTTTCCCTTGTAAGTTAAGGACTTCTTTTGACTTTCTGCTTTAAAATTTTTTCTTTACTACTATATTTTGCCAATTTAATTATAATGTGTCTTGTTGTGGGCCTGATTTTTTTATTTTTTTTGAGGGGGTTCTCTGTACCTTCTGGATCTGGATATTTGTTTCTTTCCCCAGATTAAGGATGTTTTCAGGTATAATTTCTTCAAATAAATTTTCTGCCCCCTTTTGTCTTCTTCTTATGGGACTCCTATAATATGAATGTTATTACGTTTGATGGAGTCACTGATTTCCCTTAATCCATTCTCATTTTGCATAATTATTTTCTCTCTCTTTTGTTTAGCTTGATTACTTCCCATTACCCTGATTTCTAGGTCACTAATTCCTTCCTCTGCTTCTTCCTTCCTGCTCTTCATTCCATCAAGCATGTTTCATTTCATTTATTTCATTTCATTTATTTCATTTATTGAGCCTTTTATCTTTACTATGTTATTCTTTATCTCTGCTCCCCTTCATGTCCTCCACTCTTTTCTCACATGCAGTGAGCATCTTTATGTTCATTGGTTTAAATTCTCTATCTTTCATGTTACTTGTTTTGCTTAGTTTCTGGCTGTGACCTTGTCCTGTTCTTTCACTTGAGATAAATTTCTGTCTTTCCATTTTTTTCTGCCTGTTCGGTCTGTTTCTTTGTCTTAAAGTCAGCTGTGGCTTCTCCTCTTGGAAGTAGTGACTTTACGAAGAAGGGGTCCTGGAGTGGCCTGCAGTGCGGTGTCCCTTGTTCATCAGAACCTGGCACTTCATTAGAGTATCCTATGTGTGTTGCTTATCCCATTCTGTTGTGTCTGAGTCACTTGTCCTTTCAGTGCAATCATCTGTACTGACTCACTGCTTATTGTGGCCTGTGGTTGCTCTCTATGGTGTTAATAGGACCCAGGGAAGCCAGCTCTGAGGGGATGTGTCCACTAAGGAACTTGGGAGTAGGACCAGGGTGTTAGCAAAATTTGTGCCGGGCCACTAGTCTTATGGTAGATCCCCAGAATCACTGTGGCAGTTGGAGTCTGTATGCTGGAGCAGCCAGAGGTGTGAGGCTATGCACAGCAGGCAGCAATGTACATAAGCCCCATTTTAGAATTGAGGAAACAGTGTGCAGAAAGTTTAAGCAACTTCCCTATGGCAACATAGCAGAATTGGAAAGAAAACCTATTTAATTTTGTCCAGATGCTTGTTTAATCTAGAATTTCAGAAACTTATCTAAGCAAATATATATATATATATATATATATTTTGCATGACACCTATCAAGTGTATATAACATGTTTTGGTAATGCTGAGCTCAATAGTTTGAGGGCCCGTTCAGCTCTAAGAATTCCAAGAATGGCAACTAAATTGGAAGATAAAGAACATCAGACCTTGTCATAGCCCTATTATACCAAAACTGCCTTGTGACCTTGGGTAAGTCATTACCCCTCTTTAGTCCTCAGAGTTTCCATCTATATAAAAACAGCTAAATGCATTTTGAAAGCCATTATACTCTGAGATTCATAGCATGTAACTGAGAATTGTTATCTGGAAAGAAAACAGTTAAGCAATTTGGACTTGATGAGTAATATTCCATTGTATTTATATACCATATCTTCTTTATTCATTCATCAGTCAATGGACACTTGGGCTTTTTCCATAATTTAGCTATTTGATAATGCTGCTATAAACATCAGGGTGCATGCATCCCTTCAAATCAGTATTTTTGTATCCTTTGGGTAAATATCTAGTAGTACAATTGCTCGATTGTAGGGCAGTTTTATTTTAAACTTTTTGAGGAATCCCCATATTGTTTTCCAGAGTGGCTGCACTAGTTTGCATTCCCACCAACAGTGTAAAAATGTTCCCCTTTCTCTGCATTATTGCCAACACCTGTTGTTTTTTGTGTTGTTAATTTTAGCCATTCTGCCAGGTGTGAGGTGATATCTCATTGTAGTTTTCATTTGTATTTCCCTGAGGAATATTACTCAGCCATAAAAAAGAATGAAATCTTGCCATTTGCAATGATGTGGATGGAGCTAGAGAGTATTATGCTAAGTGAAATAGGTCAGTCAGAGAAAGACAAATACCATATGATTTCACTCATATGTGGAATTTAAGAAACGAAACAGATGAACATAGGGGGAAAAAAGAGAGACAAACCAGAAAACAGACTTTTAACTATAGAGAACAAACAGGGATACTGGAGGGGAGGTTGGGGGGGGGCATGAGTTAAATAGGTGATGGGTATTAAGGAGGCCACTTGTTGTGATGAGCACTGGGTGTTGTATGTAAGTTATAAGTCACTAAATTCTACACCTGAAACTAATATTGCACTGTATGTTAACTAACTGGAATTTAAATTAAAAACTTGAAACAAAAAGCAATTTGGACTTGGAAAACTACTATGGATATCACAAATGAAAGATTACCTTTCACTCTTGGATTAATTCCTATACCTTATTTCCCAACTTCCCCAAACTAGCCTGTGATTGTGAATAAAAATTGATGAAAATAAAAGCAGCACTAATACAGCTCTTATTTTGGATCCCAACTCAGCCACTTAATAGCTAGATTATTTTTGTTAAACCACTTAACTTCTCAGAGCCTTTGTTTCTTCTTCTGCAATATAAAGATGATAATTTCCCAGGAACACGAGGAAATATAGTTTCTCAGCATGTGGCTATATGCCCATCTAAAATTTAGGGTTTCTTTTCTTAGGAGGAAGTAGGGGGAAAAGGAGATTGTTGGACAACTAGAAGACTCTGCCAATGTCCACCCCGTTCACACTCACATACACTTCTTCACTCACATAGAATATATTCAACTCATCCTCAAGAGAGACAAAGTGAAGTTTCATACAGTTACTGCATCCATTTGAAAGTCCAGAATCTCTAAATCGCTTGTAGTCATCCCCTTCTACCTCAGATATGGCTCCCCATGATCCAGTAATTTGTAAACTAAATGATAAGTTACCTGTCCCTTGCCCATACCCTAAAAACAATGGTGAAATAGTAACAAAATCATCACAATAAAATGTCTTCTTTAGGAAAACAAAAATGAGAAATTCACAATAGACACTCGTCTGTAACAATCTTGATAGGCAGGAATTGTAAAATCTCTCCTGAGAGTGTAGTTACTTCCTTGGTTAGACACAGTTTCTCTTCTTTGAGATAAACTCTTCTTTCTCCATTGGCCCTGACTTTGTCTTCTGCCAAGTTTTTCTTTGCCTTTGAACCTCCATGGTCACAACAAAATGACTGAAACAGCATTAGAAACTGTGTCTTCCATACTTTTCCAGTGCATGTCCATGTACCTATGTTGAACTCACTGCCCCAGAATTTTGAATCTGATAAGCAATTAGAGGTAAAGTGTATAAGAAGTAAGTTTCTAGGTGGCCAGGGAAGTCTTTAATAGCATAGTGAGAATCTTGCTTTTAATGCCTACTAAGTCCGGCAGGACCTTGAGTACCCCAAACTGGGGCAGAATAAACAAAAGTAGCATCAATGGTATCTTATGACAGAGGCAAGAGATGCCTGTACTCTTACATAGTTATCAATTTTTACCACAAAACTGACTGCATCAGTACCCTACTTCCTAAATTTTCCTGTTGAATATCAGGATAAATTCTATATTCTTTAGCCTGTTTCTCAAGGCTTTTATAATCTGTTCTCTCAATTTTCCTACCCCTTAAAAGCTACCTCCACCCCTGCCCATGTTATCCTATGTGCCAGCCATGCTTTACTATTCAATGTTCTCTAAATATGCCATATTTTTGCTCATGCTATTCTTTCTACCTAAAATGTCTTTTTCCACTTTATATTCATAAGAAGCACCTACTATCCTACCAGAGCCAACTGAAATGTCAATCTCTCTGAGAAATATTCCACGGCTCTTCCATTCTGATTTGGCACTCCTACTTCTAGTTCTTGACTGGAGTAATTTGGTAAATGCCTGTTTGCCCATCTATATCTCCCAAAGGATGTGAGACCCTTGTTTGCATGAACTGGATCTTATGCATTTCTGTATTCCTTCATGCATGTCAGGTGTTAAGAAAATGTTTCAAAAAAAGAAAAAAAAAAGAAAGGAAGGAAGAAAAAGAGGAAGGAAAGAAATTGTAAAATTTCTGCAAGGGAAAAATAGACTCACTTTGCAATGCCATATACTAACTGTCGTACCTTGGGCACACTGCTTAACTGGATGACTGGATTCTTGTCTCAGCTCTTTTTTTTACTGAGTGTAGGGCAAAAAATTTACCTCATTGGGTCTTTATTTATTCACCTATAAAATGGAAAGTCGGCAAACAAGATAGTGTCAAAGATCCTTTCTTAAGATTTGAAGTCTCTTTATTTCAAGAAAAACTTATTCAGTTTTTGTTCTATTAAAGACATTTTTTTAGGTGTGAGGATACATAATTGAATCAGGCAAAATTTCTGTCCTGAAGATTGTGCCTCAGGTTCCCTGTCTGTAAAATGAATGATTTAGGCAAATGACCTTTAAAGGCTTTTTCAACTTGAAGAGTGCAATGATTCTGTGCATGTAAACTGATCTGCTATGTGAACTTAGGTGGATGGTTTTTCTTCTTCAAGCATGAGTTTTCTAATCTGTAAAATTAAATGGTTGGACAAGATGATCTCTAAGGGCCCTGTGAGTTCTGATATTCTTTGGTAATAACGTTCGCATGGTAGATGTGCACCTATAATGCTTTGCTTCTAGTCTTCCTGGGAATCCCTGTTTTCCATTACTAGAGCCTTTTTTTTTTAAGATTTTATTTATTTATTTGAGAGAGAGAGTGAGAGAGAGAAAGAGCACAAGACGGGGGAGCGGGAGAGGGAGAAGCAGACTCCCTGCTGAGCAGGGAGCCCAATGCGGGACTCGATCCCGGGACTCCAGGATCATGACCTGAGCCGAAGGCAGTCGCTTAACCAACTGAGCCACCCAGGCACCCCATTACTAGAGCCTTTTATGGGTGAATGTGCGGTCAAGGAGAGGGACTCAGGGCTGAGGAAAAACCTCATAGCTGTCTAAACTGGTATTTTTGACCTCCCCTAACACACACACACACACGCATGCACATGCACACACACACACACGCACACACTGCCCCACTAGCCTGTGTGTGTTAGAGTAAGACTGCCCTCAGAGTATGGGCAGGAATATCTGGGCAGCTGTGCCCATCTAGAAGCCAGATTCTAAGTGAGTGCCCAGCTACAGAAAGCAGGATTAAGGGGTGCCTGGGTGGCTCAGTCGTTGAGCGTCTGCCTTCGGCTCAGGTCCTGATCCCAGGGTCCTGGAATCGAGCCCCGCACCTGGCTCTCTGCTCCGCGGGAGGCCTGCTTCTCCCGCTCCCGCTCCCTCTGCTTGTGTTCCCTCTCTCGCTGTCTCTCTCTCTGTCAAATAAATAAAAAAATCTTAAAAAAAAAAAAGAAAAAGAAAAAAAGCAGGATTAATTAATAATAAAATTAATAAATCAAAGGAAGTTTTTTTCTTGCTGATCAAGTATATATTCATTCCCATTCTCTCTCCCTCTCTTACTCCTCTCTCTCTGTCACTACCTCATGCTTTTTCCCTTAAAAAATATTTCCAGATTCAAGGACATGAGGGATGGTGACTGGGAGGCTACCCCATTGGTTAGCCAATGGTTTCTCCTTTTAAAGTGTGGCACAGATTGGGTGGGGCTTTCTTTTTGCCCTATCAGGCCTTGAGGTTCAGCCAGTCTGGTTGTCCTACTCCTGTAGGCAAAGGCTCCTGAATGGCTTTTTCTCTAGAAAGACTATCTTGATCATTGGCCAAGGAGACTGTGACTCCAGTGGCAAGGTGACCAGGAGTGGAACAAGGGAGTAGCTGAGCAAAACTGACCTGAGCAGGAGGAGTTGACATAAGCAAACATTGGCTGATAGTAGGAACTCAACTAAGGCAGTAATAAACAATGGAGCCACAACACCACACCATGTTCTACCTTGAAGTGGCTTGTGGTGAGCACTGTGGAGACCATGAGGAATACTGGATTGTGAACCAACAGACCTGGGTTCAAAAACCACCTCCTGTCATGCTCAAGCTGTGTGAATTTAGGCAGGTCATTTCAGCTGTCTGAGTCTCAGTTTGGATTTTAATTTTGTTTTTACCAAGGAGGTTGGTATTGATAACATTTTCAACAAGGAGTCTAATATAAATCAAGAATATGGATTGGCAAAAATTTTAAAGAACAGATAGTAAATAGTTTAGGTGTTGTGAAGCATATGGTTTTTGTAGCAGCTACTCAGTTCTTCCCTTATAGCATGAAAGCAGCCAAAGACAGTATGTAAAATAATGGGCATGTCTGTGTACCAACATAACCTTATTTATAAAAACAAGTAGAGTGGGCCATATTTGGCCCACATGCCATAGTTTGCAGATCCCCAATCAAGGTGAAGTGTTTTCCAAAAAACAAATTTCACTTTATTATTTTTCAGAACAGAGGAGGTGATATTACTCTCTATTTTATACTGCCCAGCAGGTGTTCTGTTTCCAGCTCTGGTCCTCATTCTTCAAAAATGATACAGAAAAAGTAGACTGGGTACAGAGGAGAGGTCAGTAGAATGAAGTAGAGGAAAGATCCCGGGTTCTGTGTAAAACCATTGAATGAACTGGAGCTTGGGTCTTGTGATAAGGGCAGAAAGAAAGGACAGTCTGTATGGTATCAAGGAACTAAAATCCATGGTAGAAACCACAAAGGGAAATAGTTCATTCCACACAAGGAAGACTTTTGTAAGTAAGTTGTCTACTCATAAGTACCTGCAACTGGAAATGTGCAAGCAGGGCTTGAAAGACCAGTTGGGTGGAGTTGCTTAAAAGGAATCAGGATGGGGATTCAATGAGCTGACTTTGGAGGTTTGGTCAATTCTTCAGCTTCTGTTTTTCCTTCCCTGCCCACTGGATCAAAGACATGGATGTGCCTTGTGAAGTTGATTTTCTTCACTTATCTAACACCTCATCAGCACTAATTGGGGCCAGGTGCTATGCTGAGCTACTGAGACACAAAGGTGCAAATTCAGCAAAGAGTACCATAAAATAATCACCCAAATTTTAGAGAAGATTATACTGGTTTCTGCAGAAATTGAAAGGGGGTGGAAAACTATGAGCCAGCAGCAAGACTTTAGCTCTCTCTTTTCAGGTTAAGAGAGGTAGAACACAGGTGGCATATAGTTTATTTGGACTGATCCTATGCAAGCTGAAGTGATAGCACTTTACAGACTGAAAAGAATCGGTTGAATAGAAGTAGAAGAAAATCAGCAACAAGTTTTCTTATTTATAACAATTCACTTCACTTCCAACCCCTGGAAGCACAATGAGACATACTTCTCCACGGGAAGAGTTCATCTTTAGTCTTCTAAGAGGTCCCAGCTCAGTTTGATCTCAGTGGAAGTTCCTTCAAGTTTCCCAGTCTGTCCCAGTTTCATTGTATCCAATGTTTCTAGAATATGGAGTAAGGGTGATCAGTTCTCTGGGATCCAGACATCACAGCCATCAAATTTTATTTCTTGAGTTCCTCTTGCCTTCAAGAGTTATAATGTCATAGAGTGAGTGTGTAAGGTATTTAAACTGTCCCCCAAACCATCAAGTGGATGGAGCCTCTCCTTGGAAGCCTCATTTGCTCTCTATGTACCATGCTTTCAAATCTCTGAAAGATGCAGCATGTTGGAGAATGTGGGTTTTAAAGTCTATAGCTTTGGCTTAAAATTCTGATCAAACTAATAATGTGAATCTTAGGCAAGTCACGTTTACTCTCTAAACTTCTGTTTCTTTCCATGTAAAATAAGAGTAACAATAACTCATGTTTATTGTAAAGATTTTAATACTACATCCAACAACCTAGTACAGTGCCTGACATATATTTTAAAATTAAATCAATGGTATCTCTTATTATTAAAAAAGTGCATGTTCACTGCAGTCAGTCCTCTGGGTTTTAATTCTAACATTGGTATTTACTGGTTGTGTAACTTTGAGCAAGTCAGCTCATTAACTGGGAGTTCAGTTTTATCATTGAGACACTGACAGTGGTTAGTTTCTTAGGGTGTAAGAAAAATAAATAAGTATATTTAATATACCTCTCACATTGTATGGCATATAGTGGGTGTTTAATAAATGGGAATACCTATGCTAATTGTTATGAAACTTATTCAGTCCCCTGCTCACTGTACAGGCCCTCCATGAGTTTCATAATCAGCTGGGTAGAGTGACTGCATTCTCTTACTCCCACAAGATGGCAGTGTGATGCCCTACTAAACTAAGTTGGGTTACAGTGAGGTCAGAGCATCCCTGGAACTTCTGGGAGACAGAAAAGAGCCTGGCACCCCATGAAAGCCTGCTGGCCAGAGCATGACCCCATCCTTGGCCCATTCTTATGTACTCATTACTCCTTTAACCCTTCTTATGCTGCCCCCTTCACCAGCAACTGGCATAAGTTACAAGTTCTTGGGGGGTGGGGTTGGGAATGGGGCAGAAGAAAGAGGGAACATTTGTGAATACCTATGCCACTCATCTGTTGATGAGCATTTGACTGGAGATAAACATGTGACTGGGAGTCAAGGACCCTGGTTTCAAGTCTGATTTTCCACTAACTTATTCTATGATCCAGGACAAGCCCCCCCCCTCCCCCTTTTAAATCTCTACCTGTAAAATGGTATCTTCTGGCTCAGGACACCTCTGGCTCTGACATTCTAAGAATCTTAGAGCTGGACTCATATGAAAACAACATAGAATTAGAATATCTGATGTTTTTTGGGGTTACTTCCAGAGAAAAATTGTGAAGGTATCTGATATTCGAATAGTTCTGTGAATCTTTTATATGATCCTGGGGTCAGGGGGAATAGAATTAATAATATCCTTAAAATGCTGAGATCTATAATTCAAGCTGTTGAAAACATTTCAGTTTGAAAAGACAGAAGTCTGATAAGCATCCTGGGAAAGCTGGGGCTGACCAGGCCTAGCCCTAGATGAGGAGGGGCAAGGATGAGCCAGTAGCTGGCAAGATGCCCCATCATTCCAGAACAGTGTTGTGAAAGTGACCTGGGCTTTTGCCCCAGAACGGTATCTGACTTTTATTTAACCCCATTAAATTTAGATCTAAATCTCAGGAGCTTCATTTCCTAGCTGTGTGATCTGGGGTATTGGTTAGAAACCCTTTGAGAACTCTAAGTGGAAGCAAGTAAAATCATCATCTTAACATTTTAAGTCATCTTGGGGCACCTGGGGGCTCAGTCAGTTAAGTGTCTGCCTTCAGCTCAGGTCATGATCCCTGGGTCCTGAGATTGAGCCCTATGTTGGGATCCCCACTTAGTGCAGAGCCTGTTTGTCCCTCTGCCCCTCCTACTGCTCATGCTCTCTCTCATTTTCTCTTTCTCTCTCTCTCTCTCTCTCAAATAAATGAAAAATAAAATTTTTAAAATAGACTTTAAGTCATCTTAACACTGGTAGTTTTTAAATCTTATGGATCACAGACCCCTTTGAGAGCTGAGAGTTTAGGGGGAGTCCTGCTCCCTAAAAAGAAGTTGACTCACAAAAAAAGTGTGTTTCACCATTTACTCCAGTTTAAGTCTCCTGCCTTAAAGGACAAGACAGCAACTGAAATTATAAACTTACCTTAAAAAATATGTCCATTAGAAAGTGTCATACAGATTGGGGTGGGAAAGAGCCTGTTATAGAAACAAAGAGACACAAATGCTGCCATGGGAACTAAATGGGGAAAGGACACACACGCTTCCAAATTTTCATTTTTTGGTTTGGTTTGCAGAACTATCTTAATTTTGGCCATTAACTACTTCAGAAATATTTTATATTCACAGAACTTCAGCTCTGCTTCCATATTCAGTGGGAAAATTTATGACTACACATTAACCATCTGTCATTTTGAGAGAATTTACCCAGGGACACTTGGAATCCCCAAATCTGAAGACATTACTAATTGAGATGCAAATGTTTAGTACAAAACTGTGATTACTCACCATTGTGTGATATGTGTCCACACTCTAGTCATGCTATCTATATTTTCTTAATTCTTAGCCAGCAGTTTTGTATGACACAACTACATCTTCATCACTATTCTGAAATAAAGAACTTAATATTTTTGTTTTACAATTACCTTCTTCCACTGTGAGCATTCACAAAGCACTTTCATATCCTTTGATCTCTATTCAACCACATGACAACCTTCAAATCAATACAAATATTATGTCCCATGATTTTTTTATTCTTATGTTAATCCCCATACATTACATCATTAGTTTTAGATGAAGTGTTCCATGATTCATTGTTTGTGCATAACACCCAGTGCTCCATGCAGAATGTGCCCTCCTCAATACCTACCACCAGGCCAACCCATCCTCCCACCCCCCTCCCCTCTAGAACCCTGTTTGTTTTTCAGAGTCCACCGTCTCTCATGGTTCGTCTACCCCTCCGATATCCCCCACTTCATTCTTCCCCTCCCGCCACCTTCTTCTTCTTCTTTTTTTTTTCTTAACATATATTGCATTATTTGTTTCAGAGGTACAGATTTGAGATTCAACAGTCTTGCACAATTCACAGCACTTACCAGAGCACATACCCTCCCCAGTGTCTATCACCCATTCACCCCATCCCTTCAACCCCATCCCCCACTCCAGGAACCCTCAGTTTGTTTCCTGCAATTAAGAACTCCTCATATCAGTGAGATCATATGATACATGTCTTTCTCTGTTTGACTTATTTCAGTCAACATAATATCCTCCAGTTCCATCCACATCATTGCAAATGGCAAGATCTCATTCCTTTTGATGGCTGCATAATATTCCATTGTATATATATACCACAACTTCTTTATCCATTCATCTGTCGATGGACATCTTGGCTCTTTCCACAGTTTGGCTATTGTGGGGATTGCTGCTATAAACATCGGGGTGCACGTACCCCTTCGGATATCCCTACTTTTGAATCTTTGGGGTAAATATTCCATTTTGTGGAATGATCCACAATTGCTGGATCATATGGTAGCTCTATTTTCAACTTTTTTTTTTAAAGATTTTATTTATTTATTCATGAGAGACAGAGAGAGAGAGAGGCAGAGGGAGAAGCAGGCTCCCAAGGAGCAGGGAGCCCGATGCGGGACTCAATCCCAGGACCCTGAGACCATGACCTGAGCCGAAGGCAGACACTTAACCATCTGAGCCACCCAGGCGCCCCTATTTTCAACTTTTTGAGGAACCTCCATACAGTTTTCCAGAGTGGCTGCACCAGCTTGCATTCCCACCAACAGTGTAGGAGGGTTCCCCTTTCTCCGCATCCCCGCCAACATCTGTCGTTTCCTGACTTGTTAATTTTAGCCATTCTGACTGTGTGAAGTGGTATCTCATTGAGGTTTTGATTTGGATTTCCCTGATGCCGAGCGATATTGAGCACTTTTTCATGTGTCTGTTGGCCATTTGGATGTCTTCTTTGGAAAAATGTCTGTTCATGTCTTCTGCCCATTTGTTGGTTGGATTCTTTGTTCTTTGGGTGTTGAGTTTGATGAGTTCTTTATAGATTTTGGATACTAGCCCTTTATCGGATATGTCATTTGCAAATATCTTCTCCCATTCTGTCGGTTGTCTTTTGGTTTTGTTGACTGTTTCCTTTGCTGTGCAAAAGCTTTTTATCTTGATGAAGTCCCAATAGTTCATTTTTGCCCTTGCTTCCCTTGCCTTTGGTGATGTTTCTAGGAAGAAGTTGCTTCGGCTGAGGTCAAAGAGGTTGCTGCCTGTGTTCTCCTTTAGGATTTTGATGGACTCCTGTCTCACAGTGAGGTCTTTCAACCATTTGGAGTCTATTTTTGTGTGTGGTGTAAGGAAAGGGTCCAGTTTCATTCTTCTGCATGTGGCTATCCAATTTTCCCAACACCATTTGTTGAAGAGACTGTCTTTGTTCCATTGGACATTCTTTCCTGCTTTGTCAAAGATGAGTTGACCATAGAGTTGAGGGTCCATTTCTGGGCTCTCTATTCTGTTCCATTGATCTATGTGTCTGTTTTTGTGCCAGTACCATGCTGTCTTGATGATGACAGCTTTGTAATAGGGCTGGAAGTCCGGAATTGTGATGTCGCCGGCTTTGCTTTTCTTTCTCAACATTCCTCTGGCTATGCGGGGTCTTTTCTCGTTCCATACAAATTTTAGGATAATTTGTTCCATTTCTTTGAAAAAAAGTGGATGGTATTTTGATGGGGATTGCATTGAATGTGTAGATTACTCTAGGTAGCATTGACATCTTCACAATATTTGTTCTTCCAATCCATGAGCATGGAACGTTTTTCAATTTCTTTGTGTTTTCCTCAATTTCTTTCATGAGTATTTTATAGTTTTCTGAGTACAGATCCTTTGCCTCTTTGGTTAGATTTATTCCTAGGTATCTGATGGTTTTGGGTGCAATTGTCAATGGGATCGACTCCTTAATTTCTCTTTCTTCTGTCTTGTTGTTGGTGTATAGGAATGCCACTGACTTCTGTGCATTGATTTTATATCCTGCCACTTTACTGAATTCCTGTATGAGTTCTAGCAGTTTTGGGGTGGAGTCTTTCGGGTTTTCCACATAAAGTATCATATCATCTGCAAAGAGTGAGAGTTTGACTTCTTCTTTGCCAATTTGGATGCCTTTTATTTCTTTTTGTTGTCTGATTGCTGTGGCTACGACTTCCAATACTATGTTGAATAGCAGTGGTGATAGTGGACATCCCTGCTGCATTCCTGACCTTAGGGGGAAAGCTCTCAGTTTTTCCCCATTGAGAATGATATTCGCTGTAGGTTTTTCATAGATGGCTTTTATGATATTGAGGTATGTACCCTCGATCCCTATACTCTGAAGAGTTTTGATCAAGAAAGGATGCTGTACTTTGTCAAAAGCTTTTTCTGCATCTATTGAGAGGATCATATGATTCTTGTTCTTTCTTTTGTTAATGTATTGTATCACATTGATTGATTTGCGGATGCTGAACCAACCTTGCAGCCCAGGGATAAATCCCACTTGGTTGTGGTGAATAATCCTTTTCATGTACTGTTGGATCCTATTGGCTAGTATTTTGGTGAGAATTTTTGCATCCATGTTCATCAGGGATATTGGTCTGTAATTCTCCTTTTTGATGGGGTCTTTATCTGGTTTTGGGATCAAGGTAACGCTGGCCTCATAAAATGAGTTTGGAAGTTTTCCTTCCGTTTCTATTTTTTGGAACAGTTTCAGAAGAATAGGTATTAATTCTTCTTGAAATGTTTGGTAGAATTCCCCTGGGAAGCCATCTGGCCGTGGGCTTTTGTTTTTTGGGAGATTTTTGATGACTGCTTCAATTCCCTTAGTGGTTATAGGTCTGTTCAGGTTTTCTATTTCTTCCTGGTTCAGTTTTGGTAGTTGATACATCTCTAGGAATGCCTCCATTTCTTCCAGGTTATCTAATTTGCTGGCATAGAGTTGCTCATAATATGTTCTTATAATTGTTTGTATTTCTTTGGTGTTCATTGTGATCTCTCCTCTTTCATTCATGATTTTGTTGATTGGGGTCATTTCTTTTCTCTTTTTGATAAGTCTGGCCAGGGGTTTATCAATCTTGTTAATTCTTTCAAAGAACCAGCTCTTAGTTTCGTTGATCTGTTCTACTGTTTTTTAGTTTCTATTTCATTGATTTTTGCTCTGATCTTTATTATTTCTCTTCTCCTGCTGGGTTTAGGCTTTATTTGCTGTTCTTTCTCCAGCTCCTTTAGGTGTAGGGTTAGGTTGTGTACTTGAGATCTTTCTTGTTTCTTGAGAAAGGCTTGTATTGCTATATACTTTCCTCTTAGGACTGCCTTTGTTGCATCCCAAAGGTTTTGAATAGTTGTGTTTTCATTTTCATTGGTTTCCATGTATTTTTTTAATTCTTCTTTAATTTCCTGGTTGACCCATTCATTCTTCAGTAGGATGCTCTTTAGCCTCCATGTACTTGAGTTCTTTCCGACTTTCCTCTTGTGATTGAGTTCTAGTTTCAAAGCATTGTGGTCTGAAAATATGCAGGGAATGATCCCCATATTCTGGTACCGGTTGAGACCTGATTTATGACCTAGGATGTGATCTATTCTGGAGAATGTTCCATGGGCACTAGAGAAGAATGTGTATTCCGTTGCTTTGGGGTGGAATGTTCTGAATATGTCTGTGAAGTCCATTTGGTCCAGTGTGTCATTTAAAGTCTGTATTTCCTTGTTGATCTTCTGCTCAGACGATCTATCCATTTCAGTGAGGGGGGTGTTAAAGTCTCCCACTATTATTGTATTGTTGTCAGTGTGTTTCTTTGCTTTTGTTATTAATTGCCTTATATAATTGGCTGCTCCCATGTTAGGGGCATAGATATTTATAATTGTTAGATCTTCTTGTTGGATAGATCCTTTAAGTAGGATATAATGTCCTTCCTCATCTCTTATTACAGTGTTTGGTTTAAAATCTAATTTGTCTGATATAAGGATTGCCACCCCAGCTTTCTTTTGGTGTCCATTAGCATGGTAAATGGTTTTCTACCCCCTCACTTTCAATCTGGGGGTGTCTTTGGTTCTAAAATGAGTCTCTTGCAGGCAACATATCGATGGGTCTTGTTTTTTAATCCAGTCTGATAGCCTGTGTCTTTTGATTGGGGCATTTAGCCCATTTACATTCAGGGTAACTATTGAAAGATAGGAATTTAGTGCCATTGTATTGCCTGTGAGGTGACTGTTACCGTATATTGTCTGTGTTCCTTTCTGGTCTACGTTGCTTTTAGGCTCTCTCTTTCCTTAGAGGACCCCTTTCAAGATTTCCTGTAGGGCTGGTTTTGTGTTTGCAAATTCCTTTAGTTTTTGTTTGTCCTGGAAGCTTTTTATCTCTCCTTCAATTTTCAATGACAGCCTAGCTGGATAGAGTATTTTTGGCTGCATATTTTTCTCATTTAGTGCTCTGAATATATCCTGCCAGTCCTTTCTGGCCTGCCAGGTCTCTGTGGATAGGTCTGTTGCCAATCTAATGTTTCTACCCTTGTAGGTTACATATCTCTTCTCCTGAGCTGCTTTCAGGATTTTCTCTTTGTCTATGAAACTCGTAAGTTTTACTATTAGATGTCGGGGTGTTGACCTATTTTTATTGATTTTAAGAGGGGTTCTCTGTGCTTCCTGGATTTTGATGCCTGTTTCCTTCCCCAAATTAGGGAAGTTCTCTGCTATAATTTGCTCCATTATACCCTCTGCCCCTCTCTCTCTTTCTTCTTCTTCTGGGATCCCAATTATTCTAATGTTGTTTCGTCTTATGGTATCGCTTATCTCTCGAATCCTGCCCTCGTGATCCAGTAGTTGTTTATCTCTCTTTTTCTCAGCTTCTTTATTTTCCATCATTTCATCTTCTATATTACTGATTCTCTCTTCTGCCTCATTTATTCTAGCAGTTAGAACTTCCATTTTTGATTGCACCTCATTAATAGCCTTTTTGATTTCTACTTGGTTGGATTTTAGTTCTTTTACTTCTCCAGAAAGGGTTTCTCTAATAACCTCCATATTTTTTTCAAGCCCAGCTAGTATCTTTAAAGTGATGATTCTGAACTCTAGATCTGACATCGTACTAATGTCCGTATTGAGTAGGTCCCTGGCAGTCGGTACTACCTCTTGTTCTTTTTGTTGAGGTGACTTTTTCCGTCTTGTCATTTTGTGCAGAGGAGAATAGATTAATGAGAGAACAAAATGCTAGCAGAGTAACAACATCCCCAGAAAATATACTCTAAACAAATCAGAAAAGACCTGAAGCAGTAGGAAAAGAAAGGGAAAGAGAGAAAAAAGAAAAAGAAAAAAAAGAAAAGGATAAAGATAAAAACAAAAACAAACAATACAAAACAACAACAACAACAACAACAAAAACAGAATGTGATCAAATATGATCAGGCTGGTATATAGATCAGTGCCACACACTAGATTTGGGTGTATTTTGGTCTTTTAGGAGAAAGTGCCTTCCAAAATTTTAAAGAAAGAAAAACTTATATATGTACAAAAATAAGGGTTGATATGATGAAGGGATGGAATATGACTGTAAAGATGGAAATTATAAAAAATTTTATAAAAGGAATTGATAAGAAGTTGTTTGAAAAAAGAAAGAAGAGGATTTAAAAAAGAAAAAAGAAAAAAAAAGGGAGAGTATGTGATCAGACAGGGGAATAGAAAACACCATATACTAGAGATTTAGGGTATATTTTAATCTGTTATAAGAAACTATCTCAAAATTTTAAAGAGAGAACAACTTATATATATAAGCCAAAAATACGGGTAACTACTATGAAGGGATAGAATATGAATCTAAAAATGACAAATATATTTTTTTTAAAGGGATGGATAAGATGTTGGTTGAAAAAGGGAAAAAGAAAAATTCAAAAAGAAAAAAAAGAAAAAAAAGACAGTTAAAAAAAAATAACTTTGAAAGACTAAAGAATCATGGTAAAAAAGCCATGAATTCTATGTGCAGTATTCCCCTAGTGCTGGAGTTCTGCTGTTCTCATTGATCGGTAAACTTGGTCTTGTCTGGCTGTTCTCGCTGATCTTCTGGGGAGGGGCCTGTTGCCGTGGTTTCCAAATGTCTCTGCCGGAGGTGGAATTGCCCTGCCCTTGCCCCCTCCCGGCTAAGTAATCTGCTCGGGTTTGCTCTCCGGGGCTTTTGTTCCCTGCGAGCTTTCCGTACAGCTTTGGAGGCGGAGAGTGAAAATGGCGGCCTCCCAATCTCTGCCCCGGAGGAGCCGAGAACTCGGGGCCCCGCTCCTCAGTGAGCCCCCAGAGAAAAGCCGTCAGTCACTCCCGTCTCCCCGGTCTCCGGCCGCACTCCGTGCTCACCCGGCCTGCGACCGCGCGCCTCTATTTCTGGCACCCGACCCTGGGGGGAGTCTCCAAACCCAGCAGATCCCTGTGGTGCGCTCCCGTGCGGCTCCTCCCGGGGGAGGAAGGTGAGTCTCCCTGGATCTGCTGCTTGTTGGGTCCCTGCTGGAGGAGCAGTGGCCCGACTGTGCCGCGGATCACGGTTTATGGCAACACCGAGCTGAGAGCCCGCGCCTGGGCTCCGCCTCTGCAGCCGGCTTCCCTGCTCCGTTACCTGGGATCTCTGCCACACTCAGGCACCCCCGGTCTTTCTGTGACCCCGAGGGTCCTGAGACCACACTGTCCCACGAGGGTTCCACCCCCCGGTTAGCCACCAGAGTGACGTCCCTCGGCAGAGAAGACTTTTAAAAGTTCCGATTTTGTGCTCCGCGGCTCTATCACTTGCCAGAAGCGGCCGCCGGAGGCCCCTCCCCTGCTGTCTATCCTCCCAAATATCGCCTCGGATTCACTTCTCCGTACGTCCTACCTTCCAGAAAGTGGTCACTTTTCTGATGAGAGAGTTGTTGCTATTCCTTTCTTTGATCTCCTGTTGGGTTTGTAGGTGTTCAGAATGGTTTGATCCTTATCCAGCTGAATTCCTGAGAGGAGACGAAATCCAGGTCTCCTACTCCTCCGCCATCTTGCTCCGCCCCTATGTCCCATGATTTTATATGCTCCTCCTCAGTCTGCAGTACAGATCACAAGGTGACAGCTTCTATCACATGTGAACCTGTGTTCTTCTGTTTGCTTCTAAACACAGTAAAAGGATAAAGGGATCCTTTTCAAAATCAATCTTCTTACTCCCCAGAGCCTCCTTTTGAGGGCCAGGATTCTCCTCACAAACATTCACAGAATCACATATAAGAGGGACTCAGGAATCATATCCCAGGGGTTATTAACCAAGACTGCATGTCAATGTCTCCTGAAATAGGATGAGCGGTGGGCACTGACACAATCCCTCCACCCACTGCCCTCTACCACCCCCTCCCACCATAAGCAGAGCCTGGATTAGAAGGGCTTTTATCCCTACAGGCCTTACCAGGAAAGCCAGAGGTAAGTAGCAAGAAGGACCCTGTCACAGTGAGCACCTCACTTGGGGAATATTATCCATCTCCCACAGGCACAGGTTTCCTACAAAACAAGGGTGCAGGGCTAGGAACTCTTTGTTTCTGAGACTTCCTGATCTTGAGACTCCCCTTTCCCAAATATTGAAACCAAAAAACCCTGCCTGGGAAAACATATTCCATCACCTTGGACATCAACAATAGCACCATATAGAGACAGACCAACACAAAAACAACACCACAGAGACTCTGATAATTAAGCTGCCATCAAAACCACAGTCAGAAAAGTTAGGCCAGGACCTACATGCTAAACATAAACAGGGTGACTGCCTGCTAAAACAAAATATTTAAATAAGATCAGAAGTCTTCTAAAATAATAGTAAATGTCTAGTATATAATAAAAAATGCCCATTGGGAGGAGTAGGGGACCTAATTTCAACTGTTCCCCTGAATTTAGCTGGATATCAATCAAACCATTTTGAACACCCACAAAATCAGCCAGAGATGTAAGAATATATATCTGGATCTCTACAAGCACAAAAGCAACTTCTTTTTGCAAGGTAGGATATGCATAGTTGTGAATCTGCAGGGGAATATTGGAAGATAAACAGAACAGGGAGGGAGCCTCCATAAGCTGGCTCCGGGAAAGTGATGTAACACTGGAACACAAAATCTGGAACCATTAGAAATCTGCTCTAGTGAAAGACATCCCTCTCTGAAAGGGGCTCTGGAAATGTAAGGGCAGAATTCTAGGTAGGACATTGTCATCTCGGAATAGGAGGAACCAAAGAGCAAAAGGGGGTGCCTGAACTTGTAGAGAGCCTGAGCAGTGGAGCCAGGAAGCAGGTTATGGTCATCAAGCCCAGGAAGGGACTCTCAGCTCAGATCACCATAAACCATGAGCCAGGCCAGTCAATAATTGGGCTATTCTTGAGCAACCTGAAAATATTTGGAACCTGCACCCAAGACCAAGCAAAAACTCGCAGGGTGGTAGCAGCCAGGAAAGGACATTAGAGCAGTACCCAGACATGATCCAGGAGCTTTGGGTGCACATGTGAGGCCACGGCCACTTGTGATTTTAGAATCACAAAGGACAGTGGCACTCCCAGGCCCCTGGGACTACCTCTGAGAGAGTTGTTGTGGGTGCACACCACAGGAAGCTGTTGGTTTTGGTGGTGCATACAGAAGTGGAGACTCTTTGTCCTGGAGGGTTTATTAAAGAGGCAGAACTATTGGGACTTCATCAAGATAAAAAGCTTTTGCACAGCAAAGGAAACAGTCAACAAAACCAAAAGACAACTGACAGAATGGGAGAAGATATTTGCAAATGACATATCAGGTAAAGGGCTAGTATCCAAAATCTATAAAGAACTTATCAAACTCAACACCCAAAGAACAAAGAATGCAATCAAGAAGTGGGAAGAAGACATAATTAGATATTTTTCCAAAGAAGACATCCAAATGGCCAACAGACACATGAAAAAGTGCTCAACATCACTCGGCATCAGGGAAATACAAATGAAAACTTCAATGAAATACCACCGCACACCAGTCAGAATGGTTAAAATTAACAAGTCAGGAAATGACAGATGTTGGCAAGGATGCAGAGAAAGGGGAACCCTCCTACACTGTTGGTGGGAATGCAAGCTGGTGCAGCCACTCTGGAAAACAGTATGGAGGTTCCTCAAAAAGTTGAAAATAGAGCTACCCTGTGATCCAGCAATTGCACTACTGGGTATTTACCCCAAAGATACACATGTAGTGATCTGAAGGGGCACCTGCACCACAATGTTTATAGCAGCAATATCCACAATAGCCAAACTATGGAAAGAGCCAAGATGTCCATCAACAGATGAATGGATAAAGAAGATGTGGTATATATATACAATGGAATATTATGCAGCCATCAAAAAACCGAAATCTTGCCATTTGCAATGACATGGATGGAACTAGAGGATATTATGCTAAGCAAAATAAGTCAATCAGAGAAATACATGTATCATATGACCTCACTAATATGAGGAATTTCAGAAACAAGACAGAGGATCATAGGGGAAGGGAAGGAAAAATGAAAGAAGATGAAACCAGAGAGGGAGACAGACCATAAGAGACTCTTAATCTCAGGAAACAAACTGAGGGTTGCTGGAGTGGAGGGGGGTGGGAGGAATGGGGTGGCTGGGTGATGAATGTTGGGGAGGGTCTGTGCTATGGTGAGCACTGTGAATTGTGTAAAACTGATGAATCACAGACCTATACCCCTGAAACATATATGTCAATAAAAATAAAAATAAATAAATAAATAAAATAAAGAGACCAGACTGCAAATTTTCTGGTCTGGGCCAGAGGATTGGGTGCAGCAATATTTGCTCTGATCCTTGGAACAAAAGAGCCTCCAGGGAAAAAAAGCCACACAGAAGTGCAGATTCCACTGAGCCCATCCCCCTGGCATGGGGTGGAGCAACTCCACTCGGGCAGGGTTACCTGAGAAACAGCACAGGAGGCCCCTCCTCCAGAAGGCAGGCTGGAAGAACAGCTGGACAACAATCCTATGGATCCCATAAGACTATAAAATCCCAATGCCAGAGGAAAAGAGTATATTGAGCTCCAGGTGTGGCTTCACAACTTGTTTATTTTTCAGATAAAATTTTCCTTTTCTTTCTTTTTTCTTTTTCTTATGCCTTTTCTCTGTTTCTTTTTTTTTCCTTTTCCTCATTTCAACTAGATGTTTATTATATCAACTTATATTTCTTTTTTTTAAGATTTTATTTATTTATTTGAGAGACAGAATGAGATGGAGATCATGAGGGTCAGAGGGAGAAGCAGACTCCCTACTGAGCAGGGAACCTGATGCAGGACTCGATTCTGGGGCTCCAGGATCATGACCTGAGCTGAAGGCAGTCGCTTTACCAACTGAGCCACCCAGGCGCCCCTCAACTTATATTTCATAGTCACTTTTTAACTTGTGTTTTTTCACACCTGCATTTTTTTTTATAAATATATGTTTTATTTTAGTCCCTTTTTCACTCTGTTCAATTTTATATATACACACACACACATAAGTTTTACTTTCCTTGTAATTCTGAGATGTGGTGTCCTCTAACACACAGACAAAAATACATGCAGGAACAACAGAAACACTGTGCTTCATTCACACTGAGATATTATAGTCCCCATACTCCCCATTTTCTTAATTTTAATTTTTAATAATATTCTTGTGTTTCATTTTGGCCTTGATTTTTGGTGGTGGTTTCTGACCACTCCAGATTTTGCTAGAGTGCATCTTACTTGGGTTGTGGTTGATATTTTGGACTCTGCTCATTCACTCAAACATCCCTCGACAGAATGACTAGGAGGAGAAACTCTCAACAAAGAAAAGAAACAGAGAAAATACCCTCTGCCACAGAACTGATGGATATGGATTTAAGCAAGATGTCAGAGAGAGAATTCAGGATAGCAATCATAAAGTCAGTAGCTAGGCTTGAAAAAACATTTGTGAAAATAGAGAATCCCTAAGAGAAGAAATGAAATCTAATCAGGCCAAAATAAAAAATGCTATGAATGAGATGCAATCTAAACTGGATACTCTAACAGCCAGGGTAAATGAGGCAAAAGAGAGAATAAGTGATCTAGAAAATAAGCTGATGAAAAGAAAGGAAGTTGAGGAAAACAGATAGGCTGCTAGTAGACCATGAAAAAGGGATTAGAGAGGTTAGAGATGCCCTGAAATGTTCCAATGTCAGAATTATTGGGATCCTCGAGGGGTGGAGAGAGAGAAAGAGGGCTGGAAGGTATATTTGAGCACATCATAGCTGAGGACTTCCCTAATCTGGGGAAGGAAACAAGCATTTGAGTCCAAGAGGCAGAGATGACCCCTCCCATGATCAATAAAAATAGATCAACAACCCTACATGTAAAATGAAACTTGCAAATTTTACAGCCAAAAAAACTATCCTGAGAGTAGCCAAGGAGAGGAGGTTCCTTACACATGGACGGAGGAATATCAGAATAACATAAGACCTGTCCACAGAAACCTGGCAAGCCAGAAAGGGCTGGCAAGATATATTCAGGGTAGTAAATGAAAAGAACTTGAAGTCAAGAATACCTTATCTAGCAAGGCTGTCATTCAGAACAGATGGGGAGCTTACAGGACAGGCAGAAACTGAAAGAATATGTGACCACCAAGCCACACTGCAAGAAATATTAAGGGGTATCCTGTAAGCAAAGAGAGACCCCAAGAGTCACATAGACCAGAAAGAAACAGAGACAACTACAGAAACAGGGAATTTACAGGCAATACAACAACACTAAATTCGTATCTTTCCATAGTTACTCTGAAGGTAAATGGGCTGAATGCTCCCATGAAAAGATACTGGGTTTCAGATTGGATAAAAAAGCAGGACCCATCCATATACTGTCTACAAGAGACTCATTTTGACCCTAAAGACACCTCCAGATTGAAAGTGAGGGGATGGAGAACCATTTACCACACTAATGAGCCTCAAAAGAAAGCTGGGTTAGCAATCCTCATATCAGACAAATTAGATTTTAAACCAAAGACCATAGGAAGAGATGTAGAGGGATACGATATCATACTTAAGGGGTATATCCAACAAGAAGATCTAACAATTGTAAATATCTATGTCCCCCAACATGGAAGCAGCTAATTATATGAACCAGTTAATAACCAAAATAAAGAAACACATGGATAATAACACATTACAGTAGGAGACCTCAACACTCCACTCACAGCCATGGACAGATCATCTAAGCAGGAGATCAACAAAGAAACAAGAGCTTTGAATGATACATTGGACCAGAAGGACTTTGCAGATATATACAGAACATTCCATTCTAAAACAACAGAATACTCATTCTTCTAGAATGTACATGGAACTTTCTCTAGAATAGACCACATACTAGGTCACAAATCAGGTCTCAATCTATACCAAAAGATTGAGATTTTTCCATGCATATTTTCAGACCACAATTCTTTGAGAATGGAACTCAACCACAAGAGGAAATTTGGAAGGAACTCAAACACTTGGAAATTAAAGAGCATCCTGCTAAAGAATGATTGGGACAACCAGGGAATTAAGAAAGAACTTAAACAATTCATTGAAACTAATGAGAATGAAAACACATTGTTTCAAAAATTAAGCAATACTGCAAAGGCAGTCTAAGAAGGAAATACATAGCCATCCAAACTTCTCTCAAAAAATTAGAAAAATCCCAAATGCACAAGCTAATATTATACCTAAAGAGCCTGGAGGAAAAAAAACAAAAACAAAAACAAAACAAAACAAAACAAAAAACAGCAAATAAAGCCTAAACTGAACAGAAGAAGAGAAATAAGAATTAAAATAAGAAATAAGAAATAAAAATAAGAAAGATTAGAGCAGAAATCAATGAGATAGAAACCAGAAAAACAGTAGAACAGATCAACGAAACTTGAAGCTGGCATCGTGATGCACTGAGCTTTGGTTTTCTTTTTCAACATTCCCGTAGTGATTCAGGGAAAGAATTAATAAGACCAATAAACCTCTGACCAGACTTATCCAAAAGAGAAAGGACCCAAATTAATAAAATCATGAATAAAAGGGGAGAGATCATGGCCAATACCAAGGAAATAGAGGCAATCATTAGAACTTATCACCAACAGCTATATGCCAACAAATTAGGCAATCTGGAAGAAATGGACACATTCCTGGAAACTTATAAACTACCAAGACTGAAACAGGAAGAAATAGACAATCTGAACAGACTAATAGCCAGCAAGGTCATTGAAACAGTAGTCAAAAACCTCCCAAAAAACAAGACTCCAGGGCCAGATGGCTTCCCAGGGGAATTCTATCAAAAACATAAAGAAGAAATCATACATATTTTACTGAAGCTGTACCAAAAAATAGAAATGGGAGGAAACCTTCCAAATTCATTCTATGAGGTCAGGATTAACTTGATCCCCAAACCAAAGACCCTATCAAAAAGGAGAAAAATAGACCACTATCCCTGATACACGTGGATGCCAAAATACTCACCAAGATCCTAGCCAATAGGATTCCACAGTACATTAAAAGGGTTATTCACCAGGACCAGGTGGGATTTATTCCTGGCATGCAAGGGTGGTTCAAAATTCGAAAATCAATCAATATGATAAAGCACATTGATAAAAGACAAGAATCATACGATCCTCTCAACTGATGCAGAAAAATCACTTGACAAAATAACACATCCTTTCCTGATTAAAATGCTTCAAAGTATAGGGATAAAGGGACATACCTCAATATTATAAGAGCTATCTATGAAAAGCCCACAACAAATATTGTTCTCAATGGAGAAAAACAGAGCTTTTTCCTTAAAATCAAGAACATGTCAGGGATGTCCACTCTCACCATTATCGTTCAACATAGTACTAGAAGTCCTAGCCTCAGCAATCAGACAACAAAAAGAAATAAAAAGCATTAAAATTGGCAAAGAAGAAGTAAAACTCTCCCTCTTCGCAAACGATATGATACTTTATGAGGAAAACACAAAAGACTCCACCCCCAAATTATTAGAACTCATACAGCAATTCAGTAATGTGGCAGGATAAAAAATCAATGCACAGAAATCAGTTGCTTACTTATACACTAACAATGTAACTGTAGAAAGAGAAATTAAAGAATTGATTCCATTTACAATAGGACCAAAACCCATAAGATACCTAGGAATAAACCTATCCAAAGAGGTAAAGGAGCTATACTCTAGAAACTATGGAACACTTATGAAAGAAATTGTGGAAGACACAAAGAGATGGAAAAACACTTCATGCTCATGTATTGGAAGAATAAACATTGTCAAAATGTCTATGTGCCCAGAACAATCTACATTTTCAAAGCAATCCTCAACAAAGTACCATTAACATTTTTCACAGAGCTGGAACAAAGAATCCTAAAATTTGTATGGAACCAGAAAAGACCCCAAATCACTATGGGAATGTTGAAAAAGAAAACCAAAGCTCAGTGCATCACGATGCCTGACTTCAAGCTATATTATAAAGCTGTGATCATCAAGACAGTATGGTATTGGCACAAAAACAGACACATAGATTGATGGAACAGAATAGAAAGCCCAGAAATGGACCATCAACTCTATGGTCAACTAATCTTTAACAAATCAGGAAAGAATACCAATGGAAAAAAGACAGTCTCTTCAATAAATGGTGCTGGGAATACTGGACAGCCACATGCAGAAGAATGAAGCTGGACCATCCTCTTGCACCATACACAAAGATAAACTCTAAATGGATGAAAGACCTCAATGTGAGACAGGAATCCTCCACAATCCTAGAGGAGCACTTAGTCAGTAACCTCTTTGACATTGGCCACAACAACTTCTTTCAAGACACATCTCTAAAGGCAATGGAAACAACAGTGAAAATGAACTTTTGGGACGTCATTAGGGTAAAAAGCTTTTGCACAGAAAAGGAAACAGTCAACAAAACTAAGAGACAACCCAGAGAATGGGAGAAGATATTTGCAAATGACATTATGGATGAAGGGATGGTATCCAAGAACTTATCAAACTCGACACCCAAAAAACAAATCATCCAGTCAAGAAATGGGCAGAAAACATGAACAGACATTTTTCCAAAGAAGACATACAAATGGCTAACAGACACATGAAAAAATGCTCCATATCACTAGTCATCAGGGAAATACGAGTCAAAGCCACAATGAGATACCACCTTACACCAGTTAGAATGTCAAAAGTTAATAAGACAGGAAACAACAAATGTTGGCAAGAATGTGGGGAAAGGGGAACCCTCTTACACTCTTGGTGGGAATGCAAGCTGGTACAGCCACACTGGAAAACAGTATGGAGATTCCTCAAGACATTAAAAATAGAGCTACCTTATGACCCAGCAATTGCAATGCTGTATTTAGCCCAAAAATATAGATGTAGTGACAAGAAGAGGCACATGCACCCCAATTTTCATTGCAGCAATGTCCACAGTAGCCAAACTCTGGAAGGAGCTGAGATGTCCTTCATCAGATGAATGGTTAAAGAAGATGTGGTTCATAGGTACAATGGAATATTACTCAGCCAAAAGAAATGATCAATACCTACCACTTACATTGACATGAATGGAACTGGAGGGGATTATGCTGAAGAAAATAAGTTAAGCGGAGAAAGACAATTATCATATGGTTTCTCTTGTATGTGGAACATAAGGAATAGTGCAGGGGACCACAGGGGAAGGGAAGGAAAATGAATGGGAAGAAACCAGAGAGGGAGCCAATCCATGAGAGACTCTGGACTCTGGGAAACAAACTGAGGGTTACAGAAGGGAGGGGATTGGGGGATGGGGTAACTGGGTGATTGATATTAAGGAGGGTATATGATGTGATGAGCACTGGCTGTTATACACAACTAATGAATCATTGAACACTACCTCAAAACTAATGATGTAGTATCTGTTGCCTGACTGAATATAATACAAAATAACAAATAAATAAATAAAGAATAAATTTTTAAAAATACGTATAAGCAAATGAAAATGTAAACACAACAGTCCAAGACCCTTGGGATGCAGCAAAACCAGTCCTAAGGGGGAAGTATACTGCAATACAGGCCTACCTCAAGAAGCAAGAAAATTCTCAAATACACTACCTAATCTTACACCTTAAGGAGCCAGAATAGGAACTGCAATTAAAGCATAAAGCCAGCGAAGAAAGAAAATAATAAAGATTGAGCAATAATAAATGATATAAAAACAAACAAACAAAACATTAGAACAGATCAATGAAACTAAGAACTAGTTCTTCAAAAGAATTAATAAAATTGATAAGCCCTTAGCCAGATTTACCAAAAAGCAAAGAGAAAAGACCCAAATAGTTTAAATCACAAATGAAAGAGGAGAGATCATAACCAACACCACAGAAATACAATTATAAGAGAATACTATTAAAATTAATATGCCAACAAACTGGACAATCTGGAAGAAATGGACAAATTCCTAGAAATTGACTACCAAAACTGAAACAGGAAGAAATAGAAAATTTCAGCAGACACATAACCAGCAACAAAATTGAATCAGCAATAAAAAATCTCCCAAAAAACCAAAGTTCTGGTCCAGATGGCTTCCTAGAGGGAATTCTACCAGACATTTAATGAAGAGTTAATACTTATTCTTCTCAAAGATAACAAATGGAAGGAAAACTTTCAAACTCATTCTATGAATCCAGAATTAACTTGACTCCCAAACCAATGACCCCACTAAAAAGAAGAATCACAGGCCAATATTCCTGATGAATATGGATGCAAAAATTCTCAACAAGATAGCAGAAAATTGAATCCAACAGTACCTTAAAAGAATTATTCACCACAATCAAGTGGGATTTATTCCTGGGCTGCAGGGGTGTTTAATACTTGGAAATAAATCAACATGAAACACCACATTAATAAAATAAATAATAAGAACCATATGATCCTCACAATAGATGCAGAAAACGATTTTGAAAAAAATAGAATATTTGTACTTGATAAAAACCCTCAACAAAGTAGGTATAGATGAAACATACCTCAAAATCATAAAGACCATTACAAAAGACCCACAGCTAATATCATCCTCAATGGGGAAAACTGAGAGCTTTTCTCTTATGGTCAGGAACAAGACAGGGATGTTCACTCTCACCATTACTAGTTACAGCTCTGGAAGACTTAGCCTCAGGAATCATACAACAAAAATAAATAAAAGGTGTCCAAATTGGCAAGGATGAAGTTAAACTTTCAGTATTTGCAGATGATATGTTTCTCTATTTAGAAAACCCAAAAGACCCCACCAAAAAAAATGCTAGAATACATGAATTCAGCAAAGTTGCAGTATATAAAATCAATGTGCAGAAATCTGTTATATTTCTATACACTTCTATAATGAAGCAGCAGAAAAAGAAATCAAGGAATTGATCCCATTTGCAATTGCACCAAAAACAGAAAGATACCTAGGGATAAATCTAACTAAAGAGGTAATAGATAAGTATTCTCAAAACTATAGAACATTCATGAAATTGAAGAGGACACAAAGAAATGGAAAAGCATTCCATGCTCATGTATTGGAAGAACAAACATTGTTAAAATGCCTGTACTAACCAAAGCAATATACATATTGAATGCAATCCCTATAAAAATAAAACCAGCATTTTTCACAGAGCTAGAACAATTTTGAAATTGGTATGAAACCACAAAAGACCCCAAATAGCCAAAGCACTCCTGAAAAAGAATAACAAAACTGGAGGCATCATGATTCTGGATTTCAAGGTATATTACAAAGCTGCAATCATCCAGACAGTATGATACTGGCACAAAAATAAACACATAGATTAATAGAACAAAATAGACAACCCGGAATTGAACCCACAACTATATGGTCAACTAATCTTTGACAAACTAAGAATGAATATCCAATGGAAAAAAATCTCTTCAACAAATGGTGTTGGGAAAACTGGACAGCAACATGCAAAAGAATGAAACTGGACCACTTTCTTACAACATACACAAATATAAAGTCAAACTGGATGAAAGACCTAAATATGAGACAGGAAACCATCAAAATCCTAGAGGAGAATGCAGGCAGAAACCTCTTTGACCTCAGCCATAGCCACTTCTAACTAGACACTCCACCAGAGGCAGTGGGAACAAAAGCAAAAATAAGCTATTGGGATTTCATCAGGATAAAAAGCTTCTACAAAGCAAAGGAACCAATCAACTAAAAGGCAGCCTACAGAATTGGAGAAGATATTTGCAAATGACATAGTGGATAAAGGTTTAGTATCCAAAATTTATAAAGAATTTACCAAATTCAACACCCAAAAAACAAATAATCCAGTTAAGAAATGGGCAGAATACATGAACAGACACTTCTCTAAAGAAGACATCAGATAGCTAACAGACACATGAAAAGATGCTCAACATCATTCATCATCAGGGAAATACAAAAAAAAACAAAAAAACAAAACCATGATGAGATACCACTTCACACCTGTCAGAATGGCTAAAATTAACACAAGTAACAACAGGTTTTGGTAAAGATGGAGAAAGGGGAACTCTCTTACACTGCTGGTGGGAAAGCAAATTGGCACAGCAACTCTGGAGAACAGTATGGAGGTTCCTCAAAGACTTAAAAATAGAACTAATCTATGACATAGGAATTACACTACGAAGTATTTCCCCAAAGGATACAAAGGTAGTTTTGAAGGGGTACATGTACCCCGATGTTTATAGCAATATTATCAACAAAAGCAAAACTATGGAAAGAACCCAAATGTCCACTGATTGATGAATGGATAAAGAAGATGTGGTATATATATATACCCAGCCATCAAAAAGAATGAAATCTTGCCACTTGCAATGACATGGATGGAGCTAGAGTGTATTATGCTAAGGGAAATAAGTCAATAAGAAAAAGACAAATACCATATGATCTCTTTCATATGTGGAATTTAAGAAAGAAAACAGATGACCATATGGGAAGTGGGGGAGGAGAGAGGAAAATAAAACAAAAGAGACTCTTAATGATAGAGAACAAACTGAATATTTATTTATTTATTTATTTATTTATTTATTTATTTATTTATTTATTATTTTTTAAAATTTTATTATGTTATGTAAGTCACCATACAATACATCATTAGTTTTTGATGTGGTGATCCATGATCCATTGTTTTCGTGTAACACCCAGTGCTCCATGATGTACGTGCCCTCCTTAATACCCATCACCGGGCTAATCCATCCCCCCACCCCCTCCCTTCTAAAACCCTCAGTTAGTTACTCAGAGGCCATAGTCCCTCATGGTTCATCTCTCCCTCCGATTTCCCCCCCTTCGTTTTTCCCTTCCTTCTCCTAATGTCCTCCACGCTATTCCTTATGTTCCACAAATAAGTGAAACCATATGATAATTGACTTTCTCTGCTTGACTTATTTCACTTAGCATAATCTCCTCCAGTCCCATCCATGTTGATTTAAAAGTTGGGTATTCATCCTTTCTGATGGCTGAGTAATACTCCATTGTATATATGGACCACATCTTCTTTATCCATTTGTCTGTTGAAGGGCATCTGGGCTCTTTCCACAGTTTGGCTATTGCAGACATTGCTGCCATGAACATTGGATTAAATATGGCCCTTCTTTTCACTGCATCTGTGTCTTTGGGGTAAACACCCAGTAGTGCAATTGCTGGGTCATAGGGTAGCTCTATTTTTAATTTTCTGAGGCACCTCCACACTGTTTTCCAAAGTGGCTGTACCAACTTGCACTCCCACCAACAGTGTAAGAGTGTTCTCCTTTCTCCACAACCTCTCCAACATTTGTTGTTTCTCTCCCTGTCCATTTTTGCCATTCTAACTGGTATAAGGTGGTATCTCAATGTGGTTTTGATTTGAATTTCCCTGATGGCTAATGATGATGAACATTTTTTCATGTGTCTGTTAGCCATTTGTATGTCTTCTTCAGAGAAGTGTCTTTTCATATTTTCTGCCCATTTTTTAACTTCATTATTTGGTTTTTGGGTGTTGAGTTTGAGAAGTTCTTTATAGATCTTGGATACCAGCCCTTTATCTGTAGTGTCATTTGCAAATATCTTCTCCCATTCTGTGGGTTGCCTCTTTGTTTTGTTGACTGTTTCCTTTGCTGTGCAGAAGCTTTTTATGTTGATGAAGTCCCAAAAGTTCATTTTTGCTTTTGTTTCACTAGCCTGTGGGGATGTATCTTGAAAGAAGTTGCTGTGGCCGATGTCAAAGAAGTTACTGCCTATGTTCTCCTCTAGGATTTTGATGGATTCCTGTCTCACATTGAGGTCTTTCATCCATTTTGAGTTTATCTTTGTGAATGGTGTTAGATAATGGTCAAGTTTCATTCTTCTGCATGTGGCTGTCCAATTTTCTCAGCACCATTTATTGAAGAGACTGTCTTTTTTCCATTGCATGTTTTTTCCTGCTTTGTCAAAGATTATCTGACCATAGAGTTGAGGGTCCATATCTGGATTCTATATTCTGTTCCATTGGTTTATATGTCTGTTTTTGTGCCAGTGCCATGGTGTTTTGGTGATCACAGATTTGTAATATAGCTTGAATTGGGCAACGTGATACCCCCAGCTTTGTTTTTCTTTTTCAACATTTCCTTGGCGATTTGGGGTCTTTTCTGATTCCATACAAATTTTAGGATTGTTTGTTCCAGCACTTTGAAAAATGTCATTGGAATTTTGACTGGGATGGCATTGAAGGTATAGATTGCTCTGAGTAGCATAGACATTTTAACAATGTTTATTCTTCTGATCCATGAGCATTGAATATTTTTCCATCTTTTTGAGTCTTCTTCAATTTCTTTCATGAGTGTTCTGTAGTTACTAGGGTATAGATCCTTTACCTCTTTGGTTAGGTCTATTCCGAGGTATCTTATAGTTTTTGGTGCTATTGTAAATGGAATCATTTCTCTAATTTCTCTTTCTACAGTTGCGTTGTTAGGGTATAAGAAAGCAACTGATTTCTGTGCATTGATTTTGTACCCTGACACATTAATGAATTGCTGTATGAGTTCTAGTAATTCAGGGGTGGAGTCTTTTGGGTTTTCCACATAAAGTATCATGTCATCTGTGAAAAGAGAGTGACTTCTTTGCCAATTTGAATACCTTTTATTTCTTTTCTTGTCTGATTGCTGTTGCTAGGATTTCTAGCACTATGTTGAACAATAGTGGCGAGAGTGGGCATCCTTGACATGTCCCTGATCTTAAGGGAAAGGCTCTTAGCTTTTCCCTGTTGAGGATGATAATCACTGTGGGTTTTTCATAGATGGATTTTATGAACTTGAGGAATGCTCCCTCTATCCCTGTACTCTGAAGAATTTTAATCAGGAAAGGATGTTGTATTTTGTCGAATGCTTTTTCTGCATCAATTGAGAGGACCATATGGTTCTTCTCCCTCCTCTTATTAATGTGATCTATCACATTGATTGATTTTCGAATGTTGAACCACCCTTGCATCATGGCAATAAATCCCACTTGGTCGTGGTGGATTATCCTTTTAATATATTTTTGGATCCTAATAGCTAGGATTTTTTTGAGGATTTTGGAATCCATATTCATCAGGGATATGGGTCTGAAATTCTCCTTTTTGTAGGGGTCTTTGCCTGCTTTGGGGATTAAGTAAACCTGGCCTCATACAATGAGTTTGGAAGTTTTCCTTCTATTTCTATTTTCTGAAACAGCTTCAGGAGAATAGGTATTATTTCTTCTTTGAATGTTTAGTAGGATTCCCCAGGGAATCCGTCAGGCCCTGGACTCTTGTTTTTGGGGAGGTTTTTGATCACTGCTTCAATCTCGTTACTGGTTATTGGCCTATTCAGGTTGTCAATTTCTTCCTGTTTCAGTCTTGGCAGCTTATAGGATTCCAGGAAGGCATCCATCTCATCCAGATTGCTCAGTTTATTGGCATATAGTTGTTGATAATAATTTCTGATAATTGTTTCTATTTCCTTGGTGTTAGTCGTGATGTCTCCCCTTTCATTGACAATATTATTACTTTGGGTCCTTTCTCTTTTCTTTCAGATAAGTCTGGCCCATGGTTTATCGATCTTATTAATTCTTTCAAAGAACCAACTTTTAGTTTTGTTCATCTGATCTACTGTGTTTCTGGTTTCTAATTCATTGATCTCTGCTCTAATCTTAATTATTTCTCTTCTAATGCATGGCTTAGGCATCGTTTGTTGCTTTTTCTCTAGTTCTTTAAGGTGTAGAGTTAGTTGGTGAATTTGGGGTTTTTCTATTTTTTTGAGTGAGGCTTGGATGGGTATGTATTTCCCCCTTAGGACCACCTTTGCAGTATCCCATAGGTTTTGGACTGATGTGTTTTTGTTCTCATTGATTTCTATGAATTCTTTAAGTTCTTCTTTGATTTCCTCATTGACCCAAACATTCTTGATCAGAGTGGTCTTCAGCTTCCAAGTGTTTGAATTTCTGCCAAATTTTTTCTTGTAATTGACTTCCAGTTTTAAAGCATTGCGGTCTGAGGATATGCAGGGGATAATCTCAGTCTTTTGGTATTGGTTGAGACCTGATTTGTGACCCAGTATGTGGTCTATTCTGGAGAAAGTCTATGTGCACTCGAGAAGAATGAGTATTCTGTTGTTTTAGGGTGGAATGTTCTGTATATATCTACGAGGTCCATCTGGTCCAGTGTGTCATTCAAAGCTCGTGTTTCCTTGTTGATTTTCTGCTTAGATGATCTGTCCATTGCTGAGAGTGGAGTATTGAGGTCTCCTACAATTAACGTATTGTTATCAATATGACTATTTTGGTGAACAGTTGGCTTATGTTGATGGTTGCTCCCATGTTGGGGGCATAGATATTTACAATTGTTAGATCTTTTTGTTGGATAGACCCTTTAAGAATGATATAGTGTCCTTCTGTGTCTCTAATTACAGACTTTAGTTTAAAGTCTAATTTGTCTGATATAAGAATTGCTACCCCAGCTTTCTTTTGAGGTCCACTAACATGGAAGATGGATTTCCATCCCTTCACTTTCAGTCTTGATGTATCTTTAGGTTCAACATGAGTCTTTTGTAGACAGCATATGAATGGGTCCTGTCTTTTAATCCAATCTGCAACCCTGCACCGTTTTATGGGAGCATTTAGGCCATTCACGTTGAGAGTGATTATTAAAAGATATGAATTTATTGTCATCATGTTGCCTGTGAAGACGTTGTTTTTATAGATTGTCCCTGTAAATTTCTGTTGTAGATCACTCTTAGGGTCTATCTCCTTTTATAGAACCCCCCTTAATATTTCTTGCAGGGCCGCCTTAGTGGTCACATATTCTTTCAGTTTCTGCCGGTCTTGGAAGCTCTGCATCTCTCCATCCATTCTAAATGACAGCCTTGCAAGACAAAGTATTCTTGGTTGCATGTTCTTCTCGTTTAGTACCCTGAATATGTCTTGCCAGGCCTTTCTGGCTTGCCAGGTCTCTGTGGATAGGTCTGACGTGATTCTGATGTTCCTCCCTCTGTATGTAAGGAATCTCTTCCCCCTAACTGCCCTTAAGATGGTTTCCTTAGTTCTAAGATTTGCAAGTTTTACCATTACATGCCGAGGTGTTGACCTGTTTTCCTTGATCTTGGGAAGGGTCCTCTCTGCCTCTAGGATGTGAATGTTTGTTTTGTTCCCCAGATTAGGGAAGTTCTCAGCTACGATTTGCTCAAATACATCTTCTAGTCCTCTCTTTCTCTCCACTCCCTCCGGGATTTCAATTATTCTCACATTGGAATGCTTCATGGTGTCACTTATTTCTCTGATTCTATTTTCTTGGATTCTGAGATGTTCTTCCATGGCCTCCTCTTTTCCCTTTTTATCTATTTAATTGTCTTCCAGGTCACTTATTTTTCTTCTCACTTACCCTAGCTCTTAGATTATCGAGATTAGATTGGATCTCATTGATAGCATTTTAAGTTCTGCCAATTCAGCTTTCATTTCTTCCCTTAGAGATTCTATGTTGCCATTAATTGATTTCTCCATTCTAGCTATGGTCTTCACAATTGCTAGCCTGAATTCCATCTCCGACATCTTAGTTATATCTGCATCCATTTGTAAATTTGCAGCATAAGTCATAATCTCTGAGGCTTTTCTAATTTGGGGGTTTCTCCTCCTAATCATTCTGTTGATGAGTGGTTGAGGGAATGTATAGAGTCCAAATTATTGACTACAACCCAAGCAAGATGCAGCTGTTTTCTAGGGACCTTAGGGTTGCTGGCCTCTTGTTTTTCCAGCCTGTCTTCTGGGGGAGGGGCCTGCTGTGCTGTTACTCTGGCAACCCTGTTTGAGCAGAGTTGCCCTGCCCCCCCTGTGGTGGGGAATGGGTCAATGGGAATCAGTTTTTGGGGGCTTTTGTTCTATGGAGGCTTTCCCTGGTGGCTTTCTGCATCTCTTCTGAGAGTCAGTGCCAAAGAGACTGTTTCCAACCCTCTGCCTCAGAGTAGAGATCGCAGTCTGTTCTTCAGTGAGCTCTCCAGGCCACACTGTCTCCATTTCTGTCTGTAGTGCTATAATCTGCAGTGTCCTGGGGTGTGCACCCCTCCACAGAGCTCCCAGTCCTGGGCCCAGGTCAGGCACATCTCTGCCCTTTGTGCTTCTTTTTTTTTTTTATTTTTAAGGATTTTATTTATTTACTTGACAGAGGGAGACACAGTGAGAGAGGGAACACAAGAGGGGGAGCGGGATAGGGAGAAGCAGACTTCCCACAGAGCAGGGAGCCTGATGCAGGGCTCGATCCTAGGACCCTGGGAACATGACCTGAGCTGAAGGCAGACACTTAACGACTGAGCCACCCAGGTGCTCCCTCTGCCCTTTGTGCTTCTAAAACCACCAGCTGCTCCCAGTTTGCAAGCACAACCGCTCCACTCCAGATTTCTGTCCTGGGGCCTGTCCTAAATTCCTTTCCCCACCACTACCAGTCTGCGAGTCTGTGCCCCATCCCCAGCGTGCAAGGCTGTCGCTCACCTGCAGTGTAGGATCCCCATGGCCAGGCTCCCTCCCACTGCCATTTATCCTCTGATATCTGCCCACTGAATCATGGCTCCCCGTTTTGTACCTCGAAACCAACCACCTGTGATATTCTGTTTGTAGAGATCCAGATCTATTTTCTTACATCTCAGGCTGATTTTGTGGGTGCTCAGAGTGGTCTGGTAGATATCCAGCTCAATTCTGGGAACCAGTTGAAATAGGGTCCCCTACTCCTCGGCCATCTTTTCTTCCCCTCCAAACTTAGGGTTAATGGAGGGTGGTGGTTGGGGAAAAGGGCTAAATGGGTGAAGGGTATTAAAGAGGGCACTTGTCATGATGAGCACTGGGTATTTTATGCAAGTGATGAATCACTGAATTCTACTCCAGAAACCCATATTGCACTGTAGTTAACTAAGTAAAATTTAAATAAATAATTTAACAAAGAATACAAAAATAAAATTAATAAGATTTTAAGAAATCAACATAGGAGAAATAAAGCAAGACAAACCAAGAAACAGACTCTTAAGTATAGAGAACAAACTAATGGTTACCAGGGGTTCATGGGTGAGTGGGGGGGTGATGAATTAAAAAAGCAATGGTTATTAAGGTGGGTACTTGTTGTGATTCACACCAGGTGTTATATGTAAGTGATGAATAACTAAATTCTATACCCGAAACAATGTTGCACTATATGTTAACTAGCTGGAATATAAATAAAACCATGGGGAAAAAACACCAAAAAAAAAATCATAACTTGAATGAGAAAATTCAACCAATAGATGCCAGCCTAAAGGTGAAACACATGTTAAAATTATTTTACAAGGATTTTAATCCAGCCATCATAAATGAGAATTAATAATTCTCTTGAAGAAAAGAAAAAAAATAGAAAATCTCAATAAAGAAATAGGAAAGAAGAAACAAATAATAAAATTACAGGCTTACAAATGCAAGATAATGAGAGAACCCAAACATAAGAAACACAAATAAATCCATCACAAGACACATCATAAACTCCTGAAAACTAAAGAAAAAGAAAAACAATTTTAAAGCACCTAGACAGAAATGAGTCATTACTTATATAGAAAAGCCAATATTAAAAACAGTGGATTTCTTATTTGAAATCATGGAGGCCAGAGAGAAATGAATAGCGTTTTCAAGTGATGAAAGAGAAGAAAAACAACAACAACAACAACAAAAAAAACAAAACCTCTCAGTCATAAATTCTATCCTTGAGGAATAAAATATAAACAAAGACAAACTCAGACAAAGAAAAATCAGAAGAATTTGACACTAGCAGACCTATTCTTAAAGACTGGCTAAAAGAAGTTCTGCAAACATAAAGGAGATTATTTTTTTAAGAAAAGAATCCTATAGCATTGGGAAAAAAGAAGCAACATAGAAAAAGCATAGATTTGGGTATAGGCAATAGATTATTCTTTGCTTCATGAGTTTTTATATAATTGATGATTAGAACAAAAATTACAACATCACCTGATACTCAACACAATGGTAATTAGTAGTGGGTAAGCTTTCTACACATTACTCATAGTGGTAAAATGTTAATATTTGTTAATACAGAAGTCTGGCATGATCTAGAACAATACTACATAAAGTGTTGACACATAAAAAAAGGCAAAATTTAAAAAAAAAAAAGTTTAATCCACAGGAGAGGAAGAAAAGAGAAAGAAAAGAATGAGAAATAAAGGAAAGAAACAGGAAAAAGTTAAAAAAAAAAAGCAAATATTCATGTTCAAATACATCAATAATTCCCTTAAATGCAAATGGTCTAAGTAGACTAATCAAAAGATAGACTGGCAGAGTAAAATTTTAAAAATGACTCAAGTATGTTTACAGGAAACACACTTTAAAAAAAGGCATAGGTATTTGAACATAAAAGTATGAAATGAGTTATACCAAACAAACATTAGTCATAAAAAAAAGGTTAGCTAAATTAATACCTAATAAAATAACTTCAAGGAAAGAAAATGACTAAAAACAAAGAAGAGCATTTTGTAATCTTAAAAAATGGTAAAAACATCAGTTATCAGACAGATATAACAATAAAAAAATGTGTGCACACCAAACAACAGAGCCTTAAAATGAACAAACCGACATCTGATGTATTTGAAAAGAGAAATAGAAAAATCTACAATTACAGTTGGTAACTTCACATACCCTCTTGGCAACTGGTAGAACTTCTGGACAGAAAGACATCAAGGATGTCTTTGTTAATTAACAAAGAACACAACTTACAATTAGAATATAATTGATGTATATATAGAAAACTCCACCCAACACGAGCAGAATATGTTTTTTTCCAAGTGTCTATGGAATAGATAGACCACATTGTGCAGAATGAAACAAATCTAAAAGATTCATACAAATGGCCAACAGTCACTTGAAAAAATGTTCAACATCACTAGCCATCAGGGAAATACAAATCAAAACCACAATGAGATACCACTTTACACTAGCTAGAATGTCAAAAGTTAATAAGACAGGAAACAACAAATGCTGGCAAGGATGTGAAGAAAGGGGAACCCTGTTACACTGTTGGTGGGAATGCAAGCTGGTACAGCCACTCTGGAAAACAGTATGGAGGTTCCTCAAGACATTAAAAATAGAGCTACCTTATGACCCAGCAATTGCACTACTGGGTATTAACCCCAAAGTTACAGATATAGTGACAAGAAGGGGCACTGCACCCCAATGTTCATAGCAGCAATGTCCACAATAACCAAACTCTGGAAGGAGCCAAGATGCCCTTCAACAGATGAATGGATAAAGAAAATGTGGTTCTTATATACAGTGGAATATTACTCAGCTGTCAGAAAGGAGGAATACCTACCATTTGTGTCGACATGAATGGAACTGGAGGGGATTATGCTAAGTGAAATAAGTCAAGCAGAAAAAGACAATTATCATATGGTTTCACTCGTATGTGGAACATAAGGAATAGCATGGAGGACCATAGGGGGAGGGAAAACTCAAGGGGAGGGTAATCAGAGATGGAGAAAAACCATGAAAGACTCTGGACTCTGGGAAACAAACTGAGGGTTACAAAAGGGAGGGGGTGAGGGGATGGGGTAACCAGGTGATGCATATTGAGGGCACATGTTGGGATGAGTACTGAGTGTTATACGCAACTAAGGAATCACTGAACACTACATCAAAAGCTAATGATGTACTATATGTTGGATAACTGAACATAAAAAAAAAGATTCACAAGAATTAAAATCATACAAAATATGTTCTCTGAACACTGTCAACTCACACTAGATGTTAATGACAGAAGGAATATAGGAAAACACCTAAACTCATATAAATTAAACAACATACCTCTACTCCATCCATAGGTGAGAGAGAAAGTCTCAATGAAAATAAATATATTGAACTGATTGGAAACAAAAATGTAACATGACAAAATATGTGTGATGCACATAAAACAGTGCTGAAGGGAAAATTTGTAAATCTAAATTCTTACACTAGAAACAAGGTAAAATCTCAAAGCAATGATCTACGTTCTTAACTCAAGAAACCAGAATAAAAGAGAAAACTGAATCCAAAGGAATCAGAACAAAGGAAGTGTTAAAGAGAACAAATTAATGTAATTTAAGTACAAAAAACAATAGAGAAAATTAATGATGCAAAAGGTTTTTTTTAAAAATCAGTAAAATAACTAAACTTCTATAAGACTGAGAAATATGATATAGAAGACCAAATCACCAACGTTAGGAATAAAAGAGAAAATATTTCCATAGATCTTCCAGCCATTAAAAGGATATTAAGGAATACTACAAACAAGGTAACACTGATTTAACAACTTAAAAGAAATGGAGCAATACCTTGAAAACCACAAACTACCAAATCTCAGCTGAGATGAAATAGGTATTCTCAATTGTTTTATAACCATAAATAAATAGAACTCATAATTTAAAACCTCCAAAAAAGAAGTCACCTGACCTATATGGTTTCACTGCACAACTATTATCAAGCATTGAAAAAGAATTAGCAACATCTTTCCATATTTTCTTCCAGAAAATAGAAGAAACACTTTACAACTTATTTTATGAGACCAACATTACCTTTATACCAAAGCCAGACACATAATATATTTAAAAAGCCAGTATCTCTCATGAACATAGACACAATATTTTGCAAAACAAAATATTAGCAGCCAACATCCAACAATGTGAACAAGTATGATGCATTTCTGGTATGCAAGTTTGGTTTACCTTTAAAAAGTCAATCAATGGGGGCGTCTGGGTGGCTCAGTCAGTTAAGCATCTGCCTTCAGCTCAGGTCATGATCCCAGGGTCCTGGGATCGAGCCCTGCATCGGGCTCCCTGCTCTGCAGGGAGCCTGCTTCTCCCTCTGCCACTCCCCCTGCTTGTTTAAAAAAGAAAAAAAAAGTCAATCAATGGTTAAATACCTAGTAGTTCAATTGTTGTATTGTAGGTTAGTTTTATTTTCAACTTTTAAAAAAAAACCCATAACTTTTTTCAAAGATACAAAAATACTAATTCAAAGGGATAAATGCACCCCAATGTTTATAGCAGAATTATCTACAATAGCCAAATTACGGAAAATCTTGCCATTTATAATGATATGGATAGAGCTAGAGAATATTATGCTAAGCAAAATGAGTCCGTGAAAGACAAATACCATATGATTTCACTCATATGTGGAATTTAAGAAACAAAAATGTGCAAAGGGAAAACAAAAGAGAGAGAGGCAAACCAAGAAACAGATTCTTAACTGTAGAGAACAAGCTGATGGTTACCAGGTGGTGGTAGGTGGGGGGATGTGTTAAACAGGTGACAGGGATTAAGGAGTGCTCTTGTGATGAGCACCTGGTGTATTGAAGTGTTGAATATATATTGTACACCTGAAACTAGTATTACACTGTATGCTAACTGGAATTTAAATAAAAACTTAAAAAAAAAATGTTTGGTAGAATTGTCCATGGGAAAAAAAATTGTGAACACTTTGTATCATGTGTTCCACTCAATGGAACACTACTCAGCAATTAAAAGAAATGAACTATAGATCCACACTACCATATAAATTTATCTCAAAATAATTTTGTTGATTGAAAGAAGCCAGACAAATATATTACAAATTATAATGATGACATTGATTTAAAATTTTAGAAAATGCAAACTAACTTATGAAGAAAGCAATTTAGTAATTAATATGAAGATGGCTGTAAAGTGAGGAGTTGGGATGAGGGAAGGGTAAGAGGGATGCATTACAAAGCGAAGAAACCTTTGGGATGACAAATACATTAAACGAAATCTCTAAAAACAAAGAGAAACACTGTGTGGTAATTGGTTGCTTGGTTCTGAGTTTTAGATCCCCTTTTTCAATTAAATCCAAGTGTAAGGGCCATTTGGCCTGTGGCAGAGTGGGCTTGGGGTGCAAGTAGTCAAATTAGACTTCTTTACTGACATGGGCACATCTGTCAGACTGCTTTCTTGGTGCTACTTTATGTTCACTCAGGTGTTCTTGGAATCCTTTTCCTTTGTATACCCTCCAGTAGGCTCTGGGTACTAATTCTGCCCAGAGAGGGAGCCTGGAGGTGTGGAGGGGAGAATATTGGAATGGTACCCTATCAATAATTGATTGGATATCTTAAAGCAAATCAAGTCACCTCACCAATATTCATATATCTATCTTAAAAATGAAGCTAATCATAACTATTTCCCTAATAGATTAGCTGACCAGCCATTAATTGGGGTGTCTCTACCTGAGTTTCGCTTGAAGGTTAATCAAGAAATTAGAGTGAGGAAGTTGAGCCCTCCAGGCATATCCTACTATAATAGAACAATGATCCTTTGTAACCTCTTTCAAGGCATTTGGGTGAAATTAGTGAGATAAATGATGGGGGAGCTTTTGGACAAAGGTCTGTGTACATGAGAGGTGTCAGAAAATGCAAATTTATCTTCTATCCAAACTTCCTCCTTCCATGTTCTACTGAAGATATCCTGATACTAAATAACACCTCACTCCTTCTCCTCTGATTCAAACTGCAAAATTTTCCAGTCAATTACTAAGTTTCTCTGACTCCATGATTGGCAAGGTACAGTGTGATTGAAAGGAACTTATTTGGCCAATCTCCTCCCTTGGATGTCAAAAAACAATCTTCTCTGCTTTTTTTTTTTCTTATCTTTTTATTCATCTCTGGCCTCTGCTCTATCAGAGAAAGGTACCTCTCAACACACTGTCAAATCTGTGCTTCCCAATGAATACGTCATACTGTCACCCACTGCCCCCTTGCTGATGCATCATTGAGACCAGCTTCAGAAATATTCATCTCTCGATAATGTTACAGGTGAATAGTTAGAGCCAGAAAACGGAAAGGAGAAAAGTGTGGCATCTATTATGGCTTGGAGTTTGGTAATCATTGTATCTTCCCAGAAAGCAGGTTTAGTGTGGAACTAGGTGTTGTAGGGCTTGTATCATTAAGGAAGATATAAGGACATAAAGGGTGGAGGGATCACTGATGGGGTGCTCTATTTCCAGGAAATACAGATTCTTTTTCAAGAAAGTATTTGTGAGTGGGAGAATAAGATAGATTGCCATCGGGAAGGTCATGAGCTGGTGTGAGGACAAAAGCAAGACCTGGAAAGATTCTAAATATATTGCAGTGAAACTTCTAAACATAAGGAACTGAAGATAATTTCATTTGTCAGACTTTCTCTGCATATATTTGAAATAAAGACTTTATTCATTAAGGTATTTGGGGTAACAAAAAATGTTCAATAACCTAGCTGCTATGGAGAAGCTGTTCCCATTATCTGAGAGATTTTTTTTTTTTTTGCTAAGAATCCATATACTTTTGAAGACAGCACCTACAAATTATTAAAAGATAATAATTATTGAGCATTTACTATGCACTAAACATTGTATTAGATGCTATGTATACAACAGTGAATGGGACAGATAAAGTCCCTGCTCATGTGGAGCTTATAGTCTAGTAAAAGAAATCAGATATTAAACAAATAGAGAAATAAGCAAAATAATAAATGCGCAGGTCACAAGTGCTATTAAGAAAATAAACAAAGATGTGAGAGATAGTGATAGTGGGGATTTGAGACTGACATTTTAGATAGGTTGCCCAGGAAGCCTTACATGTGGAGGTAGTTATAAGCAGAGACTTATAGGATAAAAAGAATCCAACCATGCTAAACTGGAGGAAAGGGATTCCAAGCATAGGAGACATCAAGGGTAAATGTTTAATGGATAAAATAGTCTAAAATATCAGGAGACCAGTTTGACTGGAGCATAGTCAATGAGAGAAAGAGGGATAAGAAGAGGTTTGAGAAGTAGAACAAAGTCAAGGTCATAGAGGTCTCTATATGCCTTGGTAGGAATTTGGACTTTATTTTGAACATGAGATACTTTTGAAATGGGTAAAGTGAGACAGTGACATTTGCATTACAGCTGTTCTGTTGAGAATAGATGTAGTTGGGGCAGTGGGAAAGAATAAAATGAGGAAGAAAGCCATTGCAGTATTCCAGATAAGAGATGATGATGATGATGATGATGATGATGATGAGTATAAAGAGAAATGGACTCATTAGAACTCTGTATTTGGAGGTAGAATCAGTGGGACTTACTAATGGGCTCGATGTGGGAAATGAAGAAAAGAGAGTAAGGATGGCTTTTAATATTTTGTCTTGAGCAAATGGGTGGATACTGGTGCATAGGTAAAAACTGAATTTGTGACATCTTTGGTAAGTTTGGAAGGACTAAGGTCCAAAATACAAGTAGAAAAATTAGCCTTTGATGATATAAGAAAACTTGCCATTTGCAAGTAGATTTATAGATTTTGTGAAGCAAAAAAAGAGAGTTCCTATCAGATTGCATCTATCTTCCTAGGACAATTGCTCTATATCTCGGAGGTCAGGGGTTTTACAAATGTTACAGATGTTCCTGGAGCATATGAGTGGTGGCAGCAGGAAATTAGTAACAGCCAAGAAGAAGCTGAAAGTCTTCAGTTTTGCAAGCAATGCCTTGGGTTTCTATCTGTCCAACCCTACTTATTAGACAGCTTCCTTATTTCCAGGATACCTGCTTCAACTTGAGGGTCCTAGGAGCTGGGTCTAGAAAGTGAGGGCACAGAAAATGTCACAGAAAGGGAACGTAAGGGCTTTAAATGTGAACTTTGCTGACTTCATTTTTGTTGATCCCTGGCTTTGTGACCCATTTCCCTGTGGGAGAGCACCAACAGACTTTGGAAATGGCTTTAGAGCTGGCCTTTGGTACTTTCAGTGCTGAGCAGCAACCATAAAATTATTTGATTTTGTCAAAGAATTATTTCAGCAAGCACAAAGTCTCCTTCCTACCCAGGCCCAGGGCAAAAATTTTCCAACCCTTGTCTCCAAGCACACGTACAGATTTGCATCTTCCCAATACACACAGAGACATGCATACATACACTTAGCTCCACAGTTTTCTAACATGCACAGATACACACTCACCCCCATCAAGATCTATATACCTCTAAAATTCATACATTCTCACATCCACACAAGCACATAGCAACATACACACATATTCATACCTGTGAATGCACACATATTCACACTCTACATATATTGGAAAGATGACTCTACTATGCCTGACACTAAACTGGAAATTGTACAGAAAGGCAGGGGGGATGGGCTAGGGGATGGGTTTTAAGGAGGGCACTTGTGATGAGCACTGGGTGTTGTATGTAAGTGATGAATCACTAAAATCTACACCTGAAATTAATATTGCACTGTATGTTAACTAACTAGAATTTAAATAAAAATTTGGAGAAAGAATAAAATAGAAGCATGCCATAAGAGATGCATGAACAAACTTCCCACAGGGCTTCAATGAAGCCAAAGATAATTCTTAGCAGTGGACATTTAAGAGATCTTTGTGGAGATTTCATTGGACCATTGCTGTAAAGAAAATATAGGATTTCAATAGTTTTTATCATTTTCATCTCTTATCCTAGTCAATTTGGGATAAGTTTGAATTGAATGACATTCCCTATAAAACCAAACACATGGCAGGCGAACTGTTTTTTAATCCCAGTTGTATTGTTTTTAGCTAAGCATCTTTGGTAAGCAAAAACCTCTTTCCTGAGACTCAGTTTTCTTGTCTATGAAACGGGAATGATATATCTATGTCACAAGATTGCAATGAAACTCATTTGAGAGAATGAATGTTCATTGAGGTGACAGATATTGTATTAGTCCAGGTAGATCAATTACTCTAACAAGAAACTACAAAATCTTTAAAAACTGTGTTGCTTAAAACAATACTTTTTTCCCCCACTTATTTTACAATCTAACGCAGTTTAGTGGGGACTTTGCTCTACATAGTCATTAAGGGGTTCCAGACTCATTCCATCTTGTAGCTCTACACTATGCTTGGTACTTGGAGTACTCTTCATTCAGATGTTGGATAGGAAAAGTGAGAGAGGGTTGCACAGGGAAGTTAGTTAGCGTTAAACTTCAAAATGATACACATTACTCTTCATACTATATTGACCAAACTCAGTCATATGGCTGCACCCAAGGGCAAGGGAAGTTGGGAAACTTATGCCCAGGAAAAAAATAAAAACATGGATAATCATGAGTACTTATAGTACCAATAATCTCTAACATTCATGTAAAAGTTCATGGTTAATTGTGAGAACCTATGCATATTAGGAGACATTATATATCATTTTTAAACTTGTAGCCTCCTCTGAGCCCCTATTTCAATCTTCACTGGGTTGGAGACAGGAAAAACTGAACTCAGTTAAGTAAAATTGAAGCTGGGGCTTCTTTAGACCAGTGTTTTCCCAACTTTTCTGATAATTAGAATCATCTGGTGAACTTGTCAAAGTTCACATTCCTTTTTTTTAAGATTTTATTTATTTATTTGACAGAGAGAGAGAGAGCAGCAGAGGGAGAACCAGACTCCCCACTGAGCAGTGGGGCTCGATTCCAGGACCCTGGGATCATGACCTGAGCCAAAGGCAGATGCTTAACCAACTGAGCCACCCAGGTGCTCCTCAAAATTCACATTCTAAAATCCCAATCCAGAACTGCTAAATCAGAATTTTTAGAGAAGAGGTATGGTAATCGGTATATCTAACTAGTGTTCCAAGTAATTTTTATCACAAGGGAAGTTTGAAAAACACTGTTCTAGAATAAGTCAGTCACTGTGACCTATCACCTGTGTTTCTATGCATTTATTCAATAACTTATTCATTCATCTACTGCCCAAATGCCTATTTTGTACCTGCCACTATGCCAGGCTGAGAGAGTCAATACAAAAGTCAGGAAATAGGAACAAGAGAGTAGAAAGCAATTTCTTTTTTTTTTAATTTTATTTTATTATGTTAGTCACCATACATTACATCATTAGTTTTTTTAAATTTTATTATATTATGTTAATCACCATACATTACATTATTAGTTTTTGATGTAGTGTACCATGATTCATTGTTTGCCTATAACACCCAGTGCTCCACTTAATAAGTGCCCTCTTTAATACCCATCACCCTCTCCCCTGTAAAACAATTTCTAAGTAAATTTAAAATTAAGAGAATATGAACATAATTGGTATTTCTACTTCATATACTCTATTTTATTAGGGAATTTTAGTGTGATAGACACCATGTCATAGTTCCCTTCTTAACTGTCAGCTCCTCAAGGTGGGTGGCTACATCTTATTTCTTCCCAGCCTATTGCAGTCTGAGGTTAATTAAAGAGAATTCCTGAGTTGGCTGTAGATAAGTTCTGTGGCCTTTGATACATCACTTCACTTCCTCTGAACCTCATTCTGTTCCTCTGTTCCAACAGGGATGTTGGAGGATTAAATAAGTGGAAAAACTGTGAAAATAACTCTGCAAACTGGCAGGCACTTGTTCAAAATGAGAGGTGTTTTTTTTTTGTTTGTTTGTTTGTTTGGTTTTTTTTTTCCCCTAATTTTGCTTGTGCCTTGTAGGAATGTGCTGTCTCACGGCCCCATTTCCTCAATCAGAACTTAGGACAAAAGTTCTGAGGTTTGGGGGCACTGAGCCAAAAAGATAAAATGCATGCCCCTTGTCATCCCTTTACCAGAGACTCTTAGATTTATCATTTATTCCATTCCCCTAGGGTTCATTATTGCCAGTTCCCAAAGGATGTATTTGAACCTTTGAGCTTCAGGATTTCTGACTCTTGAACCAAACACAACCTCTTTGAGGTTGGAAATCCATTTACTCTTGGCAAAGTCACAACATCTTGTTTCAAAGAAAAAGGGAGTAAAATAATTCTAGCCCACAAAATCTTCGGGAGTTTTATAACCAAGCTTATAAGATATTTTTGGAGCTGAGTCCACTCTTACAACAGAGTTTTTGGATGATTTAAGTGTAAATGAATCAGAAGAGCCCAGATCAGATTTCCCTTGAAATATACAAAGTTTAGAAATGGAAGGTGTAGAGGCTCAGCCAAGAGCATTCTCTGGGCAGAGCCCTCAGGGTGGCTGGGATCATACAATATTTGAGATTTCCCACAAAGACAAGAAGTGAGTCCCAGAGAACTGCAACATTAAGCAGCAGAGGGCTCTAGGCACCTTCCTCAATCCTTGAGCCTGTGCCCTGGCCACCCAAGGGCCATGGAGGCTCCTGCGTAAGGGACAACCAACTTCCAAGAATGCTGCTATAACTGAGCATCTCTGCATATAGAAAAAAAGAGCAAAGTTGCCCTTCCAACTTAGAGCCCCTTAATATAATAATAGAGACAAACAGAATACATAGGATATTACACTGAAAAAGCAAGCCCCTGTGCCATGGAAGAGGTCTTAGTACAAGCTAATGGCAGCAGCAAGGAAAAGTAAATGGCTTAGATAAATGGTTAAGAGCAGTGAAAGAGTTAAGAGACTTCCAGATCTGAGTCCTTCCACTCTTCTTTCACACTTCTCCAACACAATTTATGCCCAATCAATCAAAAACCAAGTCTTGTGGGGGCATCTGGGTGGTGAAGTTGGTTAAGCGTCTGGCTCTTGGTTTTGCTCAGGTCATGATCTCAGAGTCCTGAGATCAAGCACTCTCCCCCCAATGTCAGGAGTCTGCTTGGGATTCTTTCTCCCTCTTCCCCCTCTCAAATAAATAAATAAATCTTTAAAAAACAAACAAGTCTCGTGGAGTGTTATTCCTTCATAAAACCATCCCCTCATTGATACTCTACCACTGCCTGAGGTTAGGTATTATAATTTCTATCCCAGATCTCTTCAACAGCTTCTTACTTGGCACCTATCTTCAGTCTCTCCCCTCCAATCCATATTCTACACTGGAGTCAGAGTAGTCTAAGATCATAAATCTGATCATGTCATGCTTCTACTTAAGATCCATCCACGGCTTCCCAATTCCTATAGGGTAAAATACAAACACTTTTTATGTGGCATAAATATAGTGACTTTTGTGATCTGAACTCAACCTTACCTTTCCATTCTCATGTACTCGAACTCAAACTTTGGTTAAACTATACATGTTAGAATTTCTTCAATTCTAATATCTATATTTCCAGATCTCTAGATGTTTCTATTTATCTATCAGTCATCCATATGAAGTCCTTAATGTAACAAATTATAAAAAATAAAACAAAAATGATTTTAAAATAATAAATAAGTAACATAAATGGAAGAATTATTCTGTGTTAGATATCATTCTAAATATTTCACATATATTAACCCATCTACTTCCCCAGTAATCTTATGTTGGTGAAGTATTTATTATTATTATTATTCCCATTTTATATAGGAGGAGATTGAAGCACAAGAACTTTAAGTAAATTTCCTTCAGGTTAAAGGCTAGGAAGTAACCAAGGAAGAATATGAACAGAGTTAGGTCCTAGAGCTGCAGTTTCAGGCCATACACAATATGACTGCCTTTTCTGACATGTCTTTTTTTTTAAGTTTTTATTTAAATACTAGTTAGCTAACATACAGAGCAATATTAGTTTCAGGTTTAGAATTTAGTGATTCATCACTTACATATAGCACCCAGTGCCCATCACAAGTGGCCTCCTTAACACCCATCACTTATTTAACTCATCACCCCACCCACCTCCCCTATAGTAACCCTCAGTGTGTTTCTATAGTTAGGGGTCTCCTTCTTGGTATGCCTCTCTTTTATTTTTTTCCTCCCTATGTTCATTAGTTTTGTTAAATTCCACATATGAGTGAAATCATATGGCATTTATCTTCCTCTGACTGACTTATTTCACTTAGCATAATACTGTTTGGCTCAATCCATGTCCTTGCAAATGGAAAGAATTAATTCTTTTAAGGCTGAGTAATATGTATATATATATATATAAAAGAGGAGGTGATATATATATATATATATATATATATATATATATATATATATATATATATATACACACACACATTTATTTATTTATTTATTTGAGAGAGAGAGTGCACAGGGGGAGGGGCAGAGGGAGAGGGAGAGAGAAAACCTCAAGCCGACTGAGCATGGAGCCCAATGCAGGGTTTGATATCATAACCCTGAGATCATGACCTGAACTGAAATCAGGAGTCCGATGCTTAACCAACTGAGCCTCACAGGCACCCCATACAAATTGCTTAACCACTCTGAGCTTTAGTTTACTAATCTGTGAAAGGGAGCTAATAACATATTGCCTCAAATGTTAGAATCCTGAAATTGGAAAGCATTCCACAACCCATATGCTTGCTTACTGTGGGAGTCTGTCCTTCCTTTTTTCTTCCTGCCCTCTTTACTCTCTTTCTTCTTCTAAAAGGCTGTTGCAAAGTTTATTTTTCAGTCTGTGGCATCTTAGAATGTTTAAAAAAAAACACGCCTACTTGATAAACCTGAAACTAATATTGCACTGTATGTTACCTAACTGGAATTAAAAAAAAAAAAAAAAACTTGGAAAAAATTTAAAAAAATAAGAGATCATTTGATTTGCAAAGCCACACACAACATTGAACTCCTGCCCTATTATCTCTTGGACTTAATTTCTCACCAAAGCTCCACAGAGCTAGAACAAACAATCCTAAAATTTGTATGGAACTACAAAAGACCCTGAATAGCAAAGCAATTTTGAAAACGAAAAGCAAAGCTGGAGGCATCCACAATTCTGGACTTCAAATTATATTACAAAGGTGTAATGATCAAGAGAGTATGGTACTAAAAACAGAAAAATAGATCAATAGAAGAGAAAGAAAGAAGAGAATAGGAAACCCAGAAATACAAAAAAAATATTTGTATATATATATACACAAATTCATTCTTTTGTGTGTTGTCCAGTTTTCCTAATGTCATTCGTTGAAGAGACTGTCTTTTTCCATTCCATATTCTTTCCTGTTTGTCAGAGATTAGTTGACTATGGAGATTTTATATATATATATATATATATATATATATATATATATATATATATATTTCAGAATATTCCTCAGCCTTAAAAAATTAATAATAAAAAATTTTATTTTTCCTTCCCTTCCACTATGTTCATCCGTTTTGTTTCTTAAATTACACATATGAGTAAAATTATATGGTATTTGTCTTTCTCTGACTAATTTATTTCACTTAGCATGATACACTCTAATCCCATCCACATCTTTGCAAATGACAAGATTTCATTCTTTCTGATGGTTGAGTAATATTCCATTATATATATATGTATATATATATATATATATATATATATATATAATGCATATATAATATAATGTGTGTGTGTATATATATATAATACCACCTCTTCTTTATCCATTCATCAGTCGATGGACATTTGGTCTTTTTCCATAATTTAGCTATTTGATAATGCTGCTACAAACATCAGGGCACATGTTTCCCTTTGAATTAGTGTTTTTGCATCCTTTGGGTAAATGCCTAGTACTGCAATTGCTGGATCACACATATTCCACACGTAAGTGAAAACATGCAGTATTTGCCTTTCTGTGCCTGGTTTATTTCACTTAGCATAACATACTCCAAGTTTACGCATGATGTGATAACTGGCAGGATTTCTTTTTTTAAGGCTGACTAGTATTGTATTGTGTGTGTGTGTGTGTGTGTGTGCATCACACTTTCTTTATTCATCCATCAATGGGCACTTACATTAATTTCATATTTTGGCTCTTGTAAATAATGCTGCAGTGAATATGGGGGTGCAGATGTCTCTTCAGCATATTGATTTCACATCCTTTGGATACATACCTCGAACTCAGATTGCTGGATAATATGGTATTTTTATTTTTAATTTACTGAGGAACCTCCATATTGATTTCCATAGTGGCTGAGCCAATTTACAATCCCATCAACAGTGTACAGGAGTTCTTTTTCTCCATATCCTTGCCAACACTTCTTATTTCTTTTCTTTTTGAATTATCAAAGCCATTCTATCAGGTGTGAGATGATATCTCATTGTGGTTTTCATGTATAGTTCTCTGATGATTAGTGATGTCAAATATCTCTTCATGCACCTGTTGTCCTTCATGGAGAAGTGCCTGTTCAGATCCTTCACTCAATTTGTAAATGTTTCCTTTTTATTTTCTTGAAATAAAACAAACACACATATAGAGAAAAACCCAATCAATATTGCACCATCTAGGAAGAAACACTGCTAATATTCTGGCATATTTTTCACCCAGCCTTTCCCTGGTTTTGGGAAAAAAAATTAATTGAGAAAAAATACTTTTAAAGGAAACTGAAATTTTTCCACTGACTGATGAGTGAAGTATTTAAGGAGGTCTGTCAAATTACTCTAATGGGTGACACATTAAAAAAAACTTAACTATTGGGACTACATCAACATAAAAAACCTTAATGTGGGGGCGCCTGGGTGGCTCAGTCATTAAGCGTCTGCCTTCGGCTCAGGTCATGATCCCAGGGTCCTGGGATCGAGCCCCGAATGGGGCTTGCTGCTCTGCGGGAAGCCTGCTTCTCCCTCTCCCACTCCCCCTGCTTGTGTTCCCTCTCTTGTTGTGTATCTCTCTGTCAAATAAATAAATAAAATCTTAAAAAAAAGCCTTAATGTGGTGTATCATATAGATTGATTTATATATACTGAACCACCCTTGCATCCCAGGAATAAACCCCATTTGATCATGATGAATGATTCTTTTAATGTACTGTTGGATTTGATTTGCTAGCATTTTATTGAGAGTTTTTGCATCCCTATTGATCAGGGATATTGGCTTATAGTGGGGAGGGTGTCTTTATCTGGTTTTGGTATCAAGGTAATGCAGGGCTCGTAGAATGAAATTGAAAATTTTCCTTCCTATTCTAATTTTTGGAATAGTGTGAGAATAGGTATTAACTCCTCTTTAAATATTGTAGAATTCACCTCTGAAACCGTATGGACCAGGACATTTGTTTGTTTGAATATTTTTTATTACTACATCAAGAAAATAAAGTATAAGAACCATGCAGTCCTTTCATTAGATACAGAAAAGGCATTTGACAAAGTACAACATCCATTCATAATAAAAACTGTCAACAAAGTAGCATTAGAGGGAACATACCTCGACAAAATAAAGGCCATATATGAAAGACCCACAGCTAATATCATCTTCAATGTGGAAAATCTGAGAGCTTATCTTCTATTGTCAGGAACAAGACAAGGATGTGCACTCTGACTACTGTTATGTAACACTACTATAAGTCCTAGCGCCGGCAATCAGACAACAAAGAGTAATAAAAGGGCATCCAAATAAGTAACAAAGAAGTAAATCTTTCAGTATTTGCAGATGACATGATACTTTATATAGAAAACCCAAAAGACTCCATCAAAAATTGCTGGAAGTGATACAAGAATTCAGTAAATTTGCATGATACAAAAGCAATGTGTGGAAATCTGTTGCATTTCTATAAAACCATAATGAAGCAGTGGAAAGAGAAATTAAAGAATCACTGCCATTTACAGTTGCAACAAAAACAATAAGATACCTAGGAATAAACCTAACCAAAGAGGTGGAAGACCTAAACTCTGAAAAGTATAAAACACTAATGAAAGTAATTGAAGATGACAGGAAGAAATGGAAAGACATTCCATGCTCATGGAGCAGAAGGACAAATATTGTTAAAATTTCTTTATTACCCAAAGCAATCTATATATTTAATGCAATCCCTACCAAAATATCAATAGCATTTTCCACAGAGCTAGAACAAACAATCCTAAAATTTGTCTGGAACTAAAAAAGATCTTGAATAGCCAAAACAATTTTGAAAAAGAAAAGCAAAGCCAGAGGCATCACAATTCTGAACTTCAAGTTATATTACAAAGCTGTAATGATCAAGAGAGTATGCTAGTAAAAACAGACACATGAAGAGAATAAAAAACCCAGAAATGAACTCATAACTCCATGGTCAACTAATCTTTGACAGAGCAGGAAAGAATATCCAATGGAAAACGGGAAAACTGGACAGCAGCACACAAAGAAATGAAACTGGACCACTTTCTTACACCATACACAAAAATAAATTCGAAATGGATGAAAGAGCTAAATGTGAGACAGGAAACCATAAAAATCCTTTAGGAGAACACAGTCAGTATCCTCTTTGACAATGATTGTAGCAACTTCTTACTAGATATATCTCTTGAGGCAAGAGAAACAAAAGCAAAACTAAACTACTGGAACTTCATCAAGATAAAAATCTTCTGCACAGTGAAGGAAACAATTTACATAACTAAAAGGTAACCTTCAGAATGGGAGAAGATATTTGCAAATTACATATCTGTTAAAGGGGTAGTACCCAAAATCTATAAAGAACTTATCAAACTCAACACTCAAGTAACCAAATACCCAGTTAAGAAATGGGCAAAAGGCATGAATAGACATTTTTCCAAAGAAGACACCCAGATGGCTAACAGACTCATGAAAAGATGCTCAATGTCACCCATCATCAGGGAAATACAAATCCAAACTACAATGAGATATCACCTCACACCTGTCAGAATGGCTAAAATTAACAACACAGGAAACAATAGATGTTGGTGTGGATGCAAAGAAAGGGTAACTCTTGCACCATTGGTGGAAATGCAAAGTGGTACAGCCACTCTGGAAAACAGTATGGAGGTTCCTCAAATTTAAAAATAAAACTACCCTATGATCCAGCAATTGCACTACTGGGTATTTACCCAAAGGATGCAAAAATACTAATTCAAAGGAAAAGTGCACCCCGATGTTTGTAGCAGCAGTATCTATACTAGCCAAATCATGGAAAGAGTCCAAATGTCCATCGACTGATGAATGGATAAAGAAGAGGTGATTATATATATATATATATATATATATATATATATATATATATATATATATATATATAAATTGATATAGATAGATGGATATCATATACAGATACATAGATATATAGATATATAGATAGTGGAATATTACTCATAAGAATGAAATTTTGCCATCTGCAATGAGGTAGATGGAGCTGAGGGTATTATGCTAAGCAAAATAAGTCAGTCATAGAAAGACAAATACCATATGATTTCACTCATATGTGGAATCTCAGAAACAAGACAGATGAACATAAGAGGGAAAAAAAGAGGCAAACCAAGAAGCAGACTCTTAACTATAGAGAACAAACTGAGGGTTGCTGAAAGGAAGGTGGTCAGGCGGGAAGGGTTAAATGGGTGATAGGTATTAAGGAGGGCACTTGTGATGAGCATTAGGTGTTGTAAGTGATAAATCACTACATTCTAAACCTGAAACTAATATTACACTGTATGTTAACTAACTGGAATTTATTTTTTAAAGATTTTACTTATTTATTTGAGAAAAAGAGAGAGCAGGAGAAGAAGCAAAGGGGGAGGGAGAGAGAGGGAGAAAGAATCTTAAGTAGACTCTGCACTGAGCATGAGTCCATCACAGGGCTCGATCTCATGACCCTGAGATCATGACCTGAGCTGAAACGAAGAGTTGGACACTTAACCAAGTTAGCCACCCAGGTGCCCCCTAAGTGGAATTTAAATAAAAACCCGAAACTAAAAAAACAAACAAGCAAACAAAAAAAAAACACAAAAAAAAACCAATAATAATAAATAAGTAAATAGAAATTAAAAATAAAAATAAGAATGTTGAACTGATACAAACAGTAGGATGTGGTTTCTGGAGGCTGGGGGAAGATATGGGTAAATGTTGATCAAAGGGTACAAAGTTTCAGTTATTCAGGATGAATAAGTTCTGGAGATTTCATGCATAGCATGTTGGCTACAGTTAATAATACAGTATTGTGTACTTGAAATTTTGGTAACTATCTTGATTATGGTAGTAATTTCATTATGTATACATATATCAGAATATTGTATTGTACACTGTAAATATACACAATTTTCACTTGGCAATTACATCTCAGTAAAGCTGAAGAAGTATTTTTAAAAACAAAAAAAAGTTAAAAATTGACACAAACTTCAGAGTCAGACAGAATGAACCTTGAATCCCTGATCCAAAACTTATTAACTGTGTAAGCTTGAGTAAGTCACTTTGAATCTCAGTTGTCTCAGCTAAATTTGGAGAACTTAAAAGTATTTACCTCACAGAGATGTTATGATGTTAAATTAGATAATGTATGCAATGTGCTTAGCATGGTGCCTAGCACACTGTGTTAGCATTCAACAAATGTTTGTTATAAATGTTTAGTATTCTGTGCTTTATAAAATTTCCACAATGGAAATGCATTTCGTTGATCATTACATCAAAAACTAATGATATATTATATCTTGGCTAATTGAATCTAAATTTTAAAAAAGAAAATGCATTTCTTTAATAATCATGAAATGTTTAAATTCATAATTCTTAAAATATACTAATATTTTATAACCCTGAAGAAGAGTACAATTGTCACTATATGCTGTGACAAATGTGTCTAGGTGTTTATTAGCATGGAAACCTACTGTAGCAGCCTTTAAAGTGTTCCTCATCATGATCTCCACTGCCCCGACCTCACAAACATTAGCCTTCCTCAAAAAGCTTGCTTAAAGTAGTGTACTTCTTGAATTCCTCTGAGGAGAAGCCAGGATTACAGCTGGCTGCAAGCTGAAGTACTCCATGCTTTTCACACTTCTGAGACCAGATTTCCCAGTGTGTGTAATAACACTGGCATAATTTATGAAAAGTACAAAAGTGACATAGTAGTATATGGAGATATACACAGTGAGATCAACTCATTCTGAAAATACCTCTTCAAGGAATCAGCTGCATGGCCCAGTGCTGCCATAATTCAAAGGACTTACATAGTCATTGGCAGGCTCTTTTGTGGCCCTGTCTCTGACTTAGGCCAAGTCCTCATAATTACTTGCCTGGACCACCACAGCAGTCTTCTAAAAGGGTTTTCTTTTCCCTATTCTTCCTTTCCAGACCATTCTTTTTTTTTTTTTAAGATTTTACTTATTATTATTATTATTATTTTTGACAGAGAGAAACACAGCAAGAGAGGGAACACAAGTAGGGGGAGAAGGAGCGGGAGAGGGAGAAGCAGGCTTCCCACTCAGCAGGGATCCCAAGGCAGGGCTTTATCCCAGGACCCTGGGATCATGACCTGAGCTGAAGGCAGATACTTAACCACTGAGCCCCCCAGGCACCCCCCAGACCATTCTTTATATTTATCAGAGTAGTCAAGGAAATATGAATTTGACCATTTCACTAACCTGTCCAAGGTCTTCTCATTGCCTAAACATTCTCACCTAGGATGTGGTTATCAATTGTGAGATATGCTCGAATGAATAAATGAGATAATGAATTAGTAATGTAATGTGTCCGCCTTCCATTTTTATGGATGAGGCTATTGAAGCCTAGAGAAGGCAGTAATTTGGTAATGGTCATTGAACAAGTCGACAAATATAACACTAGAACCAAGGATTCCTGATTCCCAGGCCAGAGTTATACCTAACTAGTGTATCTTCTGGCCATAGGCTGACCCTTGAAACAAATATCTAGTGAGCTCAGATGCCTACAAAGGCCATAACCCTGGGCATTTGGTGGATCTAGAGAAAGAATTAGGTCATCTCCCTTGCCTCATCATCTTGTTTTCAGTATCCCAGATTTTGTCATTCTTTCAATATGAAAACAAAAACAACAAAATAATAACAGCTTGAGTACTGCGTCTGTGCCAAATACTTTGCTAAGTCTTTTATGTGCACTATCTTATTTAATTATCTCAACAACTATGAAAAGCAAATGGCATTGCTATCCCGACTTTACATATGAGGAAGCTCATCAAGAAGTAAAGTGACTTGCTAAAATTGAGACATCAATAAGTCATGGAATTGAGATTTGAACTTAGGACTGTCTCACTCCAGAACCTGTGATAGAATTCTCCAGAGAAAGTCTGTCAGTTCTGCCTCTTTTCCTCATATCTGCATTATTTGCACATGCTCAACAACCTCCCCACCTTAGTTTCCCACCAGACTTCAAGGATCCAGTAGCTTGGAAAAGAAACACATAGCAAAATTATTTGCATTAATTTATTGCAGGCAAAATATACTAAAGAAGACTTGGGAGTTTAAATTTAAATTTTATTTTCCTATTAAACAAAACTAACACAAAATACACTTTCACAAAGGCCATCTGCAAAGTGAAATGTTTCCCAGTGTAAAGTGCTCTGTAACTGTGAAAAAACTGCTGGCACAGAAAGCAGCTAAGTGATTTTTACCCTTACTCCTCAACTCCTTTCACTAATCAGAGTTAGATAGGTAAATGAAGTTAGGGAGGAAAATGGCTGAAAATGGTTAAGGAAAATGAGACATGTATGTCTAAAGACAGGAAATGTGGCACAGTAGAGAGACACAGTAGAGAGACCTGGGTCACAGGCTTGGCTCTGGCACTGATTCCCTGTGGCACCTCAGGTTAGTTCCTTTCCTTCCCTGGGCCACATTTTCATGCTTCAAAAATGTAGGTTTCTCAATCCCATAATTCTCTCAGAGCACCCTTTCAATTCTTTCTTATTCCATGAGAGGTAACTAAAAGGTGGGGAAAATACTTCTAACCCCAAAGGCAGGATATCTGGATTCTATACCCAGATGTTTCTGTGGGACTGTTTTCAGATTAAACTCACATTTAAATTGGTGGACTAGGAGTAAAGTAGATTGCCTTCTATAATGTGTGTGAGCCTCATCCAATCAGTTGAAAGCCTAAAGATGACAAAAAGCTGACCTCTCCGGAGCAAGAGGGAATTCTCCAGCAGACTGCCTTTGGATTCAGACTGCAACTCTCTTGATTCTTCAGCCTGCTAGTCTATCATATTAGATTTTGGATGCACCAAGTCTCCACAATCATGTGAGTCAATTCCTTAAAATAAATCTTTCTCTGTAAATACACAGCACATAGAATTCATGGCTTTTTTCCCATGATTCTTTAGTCTTTCAAAGTTAATTTTTTTAATTTTCATTTTTGAATATTTCCTTTTTTTTTGAATTTTTCTTTTTCCCTTTTTCTACCAACACCTTATCAATCCCTTTTTTAAAAAATATTTTTTTATTTTTCATTTTTAGAGTCATATTCTATCCATTCATAGTAGTTAACCTTATTTTTGGTATATATATATATATATTTTTTAAATTTATATTTATATAAGTATATTTATATAAGTATATTTATAAATATAAATATATTTATATTTATAAATATATATTTATATTTATATTTATATCTATTTATATATATATATAGTTCTCTCTTTAAAATTTTGGGATACAGTTTCTTCTAACAGACCAAAATATACCCCAAATCTCTACTGTATGGCTTTGTTCTAGTCTCCTGCATGATCACATTCTCTCCCTTTTTTTTTTTAATCCTCTTCTTTCTTTTTTCAACCAACTTCTTATCAACTCCTTTTATAAAATCTTTTATAATTTTCATCTTTACAGTCATATTCCATCCATTCATCATATTTACCCTTATTTTTGTACATATATAAGCTTTTCTTTCTTTAAAATTATGAGAGGCACTTTCTTCTGACAGACCAAAATACACCCAAAATCTAGTGTGTGGAACTGATCTATGCACTAGCCTGATCATATTTGATCATATTCTGTTTTTTTTGTTTGTTTGTTTGTTTGGGTTTCTTGTATCTTTTTCTTTTTTCTTTCCCTTTCTTTTCCCCCAGTTTCAAGTCTGTTCTGATTTGTTTAGTGTATTGTTCTTCTGGGGTGGTTGTTACCCTGTTAGCATTTTGTTCTCTCATTCATCTATTCTCCTCTGGACAAATTGACAAGATGGAAAAAGTCACCTCAAAGTAAAGAACAAGTGGCAGTACCCACTGCAAGGGACCTAATCAATATGGATATGAGTAAGATGTCAGAACTACAGTTTAGAATGACGATTTTAAAGATACTAGCTGGGCTTGAAAAAGCATGGAAGTTATTAGAGAAACCCTTTCTGGAGAAATAAAAGAACTAAAATCTAACCAAGTCGAAATCAGGCTACTAATGGGGTGCAAAAAAAAATGGAGGCTCTAACTCTTAGGATAAATGAGGCAGAAGAGAGAATTAGTGATATAGAAGACCAAATGATGGAAAATAAAGAAGCTGACAAAAAGAGAGATAAACAACTACCGGATCACGAGGGAAGAATTCGAGAGATAAGTGATACCATAAGACAAAACAACCTTAGAATAATTGGGATCCCAGAAGAAGAAGAAAGAGAGAGAGGGGAAGAAGGTATATTGGAGCAAATTATAGCAGAGAACTTCCCTAATTTGGGGAAGGAAACATGCATCAAACTCCAGGAGGCACAGAGAACCCCCCTCAAAATCAATAAAAATAGGTCAACACCCCGACATCTAATAGTAAAATTTACGAGTCTCAGAGACAAAAAGAAAATCCTGAAGGCAGCTTAGGAGAAGAGATCTGTAACCTACAATGGTAGAAATATTAGATTGGCAACAGACCTATCCACAGAGACCTGGCAGGCCAGAAAGGACTGGCATGATATCTTCAGAGCACTAAATGAGAAAAATATGCAGCCAAGAATACTATATCCAGCTAAGCTGTCATTGAAAATAGAAGGAGAGATAAAAAGCTTCCAGGACAAACAAAAACTAAAGGAATTTGCAAACATGAAACCAGCCCTACAAGAAATATTGAAAGGGGTCCTCTAAACAAAGAGAGAGCCTAAAAGCAACACAGACCAGAAAGGAACACAGACAATATACGTTAACAGTCAACTTACAGGCAATACAATGGCACTAAATTCCTATCTTTCAATAGTTACCCTGAATGTAAATGGGCTAAATACCGCAATGAAAAGACACAGGGTATCACATTGGATAAAAATATAAGACCCATCGATATGCTGTCTGCAAGAGACTCATTTTAGACCCAAAGACACCCCCAGATTGAAAGTGAGGGGGTGGAAAACCATTTACCATGCTAATGGACACCAAAAGAAAGCTGGGGTGGCAATCCTTATATCAGACAAATTGGATTTTAGACCAAAGACTATAATAAGAGACGAGGATGAACACTATATCCTACTTAAAGTGTCTATCCAACAAGAAGATCTAACAATTGTAAATATCTATGCCCCTAACATGGGAGCAGCCAATTATATAAGCCAATTAATAACAAAAGCAAAGAAACACATGGACAACAATACAATAATCGGGGGGACTTTAACACCCCACTCACTGAAATGGACAGATCATCTAAGCAAAAGATCAACAAGGAAATACAGACTTTAAATGACACACTGGACCAAATGGACTTCACAGACATATTCAGTATGTTCTATCCCAAAGCAACAGGATACACATTTTTCTCTAGTGCCCATGGAATATTCTCCAGAATAGATCACATCCTAGGTCACAAATCAGGTCTCAACTGGTAACAAAAGATTGGGATCATTCCCCACATATTTTCAGACCATTATGCTTTGAAACTAGAACTCAATCACAAGAGGGAAGTTGGAAAGAACTCAAATACTTGGAGGCTAAAGAGCATCCTACTAAAGAATGGAAGGGTCAACTAGGAAATTAAAGAAGAATTAGAAAAATATCATGGAAACCAATGAAAATGAAAACACAACTTTTCAAAATCTTTTGGATGCAGAAAGTATATAGCAATACAAGCCTTTCTCAAGAAACAAGAAAGGTCTCAAATACACAACCTAACCCTACACCTAAAGGAACTGGAGAAAGAGCAGCAAATAAAGCCTGAACCCAGCAGGAGAAGAGAAATAATAAAGATCAGAGCAGAAATCAATGAAATAGAAACTAAAGAACAGTAGAACAGATCAAAGAAACTAGGAGCTGGTTCTTTGAAAGAATTAATAAGATTGATAAACCCCTGGCCAGACTTATCAAAATATAAGAGAAAGGACTCAAATAAATAAAATCATGAATGAAAGAGGAGAGATCACAATCAATACCAAAGAAATACAAACAATTATAAGAACATATTATGAGCAACTCTAGGCCAGCAAATTAGATGATCTGGAAGAAATGGATGCATTCCTAGAGATGTATCAACTACCAAAACTGAAACAGGATGAAATAGAAAACCTGAACAGACCTATAACCACTAAGGAAATTGAAGCAGTCATCAAAAATGTCCCAACAAACAAAAGCCCAAGGCCAGATGGCTTCCCAGGGGAATTCTATCAAACATTTAAAGAAGAATTAATACCTATTCTTCTGAAACTGTTCCAAAAAATACAAATGGAAGGAAAACTTCCAAACTTGTTTTAGGTGGCCACCATTACCTTGATCCCAAAACCAGACAAAGACCCATGAAAAAGGAGAATTACCGACCAATATCCTTGATGAACATGGATGCAAAAATTCTCACCAAAATACCAGCGAATAGGGTCCAACAGTACATTAAAAGGATTATTCACCACGACTAAGTGGGATTTATTCCTGGGCTGCAAGTTTGGTTCAACATCCACAAATCAATCCTTGTGATACAATACATTAATAAAAGAAAGAACAAGAACCATATGATCCTCTCAATAGGTGCAGAAAAAAGCATTTGAGAAAGTACAGCATCCTTTCTTGATCAAAACTCTTCAGAGTATTGGGATAGAGGGTACATACCTCAATATCAAAAAGCCATTTATGAAAAACCCACAGTGAATATCATTCTCAATGGGGAAAAACTAAGAGCTTTTCCCCTAAGATCAGGAACAAGAAAGGGATGTCCACTATCACCACTGCTATTCAACATAGTATTAGAAGTCCTAGCCACAGCAATCATACAACAAAAAGAAAGAAAAGGCATCTGAATCAGCAAAGAAGAAGTCAAACTCTCACTCTTGGCAGATGATATGATACTTTATGTGGAAAACCCAAAAGACTCTACCCCAAAACTGCTAGAACTCATACAGGAATTCAGTAAAGTGGCAGGTTATAAAATCAATGCACAGAAAATCAGTGGCATTCTTATACACCAACAAGTCAGAAGAAAGAGAAATTAAGGAGTCGATCTCATTGACAATTGCACTCAAAAATATAAGATACCTAGGAATAAGTCTAACCAAAGAGGCAAAGAATCAGTACTCAGAGAACTATAAAATACTCATGAAAGAAATTGAGGAAGACACAAAGAAATGGAAAAAATGTTCCATGCTCATGGATTGGAAGAACAAATACTGTGAAGATGTCAATGCTACCTAGAGCAATCTACACATTTAATGCAATCCTTATGAAAATACCATCCACTTTTTTCTTTTTTTTTTAAGATTTTATTTATTTATTTATTTATTTATTTATTTATTTATTTATTTATTTATTTGAGAGAGAGAGAGAGAAACAGCATGAGAGGGGATAGGGTCAGAGGGAGAAGCAGGCCCCCGCCGAGCCAGGAGCCTGATGTGGGACTCGATCCCAGGACTCCGGGATCATGACCTGAGCCAAAGGCAGTCACTTAACCAACTGAGCCACCCAGGCGCCCCCATCCACTTTTTTCAAAGGAATGGAACAAATAATCCTAAAATTTGTATGGAACCAGAAAAGACCCTGAATAGCCAGAGGAATGTTGAAAAAGAAAAGCAAAGCTAGCAACATCACATTTCCCGACTTCAAGCACTATTACAAAACTGTCATCATCAAGACAATATGGGACTGGCACATAAACAGACACCTAGATCAATGGAACAGAATAGAGAGCCCAGAAATGGACCCTCAACTCTATGGTCAACTAATCTTCGACAAAGCAGGAAAGAATGTCCAATGGAAAAAAGTCTCTTCAACAAATGGTGTTGGGAAAACTGGACAGCCTCATGTAGAAGAATGAAACTGGACCATTTCCTTACACCACACACAAAAATAGACTCCAAATGTTTGAAAGACCTCAATGTGAGACAGGAGTCCATCAAAATCCTAGAGGAGAACACAGGCAGCAACTCTTCGACCTCAGCTGCAGCAAATTCTTCATAGAAACATAACCAAAGGCAAGGGAAGCAAGGGCAAAAATGAACTATTGGGGCTTCATCAAGATAAAAAGCTTTTGCACAGCAAAGGAAACAGTCAACAAAACCAAAAGACAACCAACAGAATGGGAGAAGATATTTGCAAATGACATATCAGATAAAGGGCTAGTATCCAAAATCTATACAGAACTTCTTAAACTCAACACCCAAAGAACAAATGATCCAATCAAGAAATGGGCAGAAGACATGAACAGACATTTTTCCAAAGAAGACATCCAAATGGCCAACAGACACATGAAAAAGCGTTCAACATTGCTTGGCATCAGGGAAATCCAAATCAAAACCTTAATGAGATACCACCTCACACTAGTCAGAATGGCTAAAATTAACAAGTCAGGAAACGATAGATGTTGGTGGGGATGCGGGGAAGGGGGAACCCTCCTACACTGTTGGTGGGAATGCAAGCTCATACAGCCACTCTGGAAAACAGTATGGAGGTTCTTCAAAAAGTTGAAAATAGAGCTACCATATGATCCAGCAATTGCACTACTGGGTATTTACCCCAAAGATACAAATGTAGGGATCCGGAGGGGTAAGTGCACCCTGATGTTTATAGCAGCAATGTCCACAATAGCCAAACTATGGAATGAGCCAAGATGTCCATGGACAAATGAACAGATAAAGAAAATGTGATATATATACACAATGGAATATTATGCAGCCATCAAAAGGAATGAAATCTTGCCATTTGTATGACATGGATGGAACTGGAGGGTGTTAGGCTGAGCAAAATAAGTCAATCATATAAAGACATGTATCATATGACCTCAGTGATATGAGGAATTCTTAATCTCAGGAAACAATCTGAGTGTTGCTGGAGTGGTGGGGGGGGAGGGATGGGGTGGCTGGGTGATAGACATTGGGGAGGGTATGTGCTATGGTGAGAGCTGTGAATTGTGTAAGAGTGTTGAATCACAGTTCTGCACCTCTGAAACAAATAATATATATTTAAAAAAAGAAGAAGTGGATAGCAGGAAGGGAAAAATGAAGGGGGTAAATCAGAGTGGGAGATGAGCCATGAGAGACTATGGACTCTGAGGAAGAAACTGAGGGTTCTAGAGGGGAGGGGGTGGGGGATGGGTTAGCCTGGTGATCGGTATCAAAGAGGGCACGTACTGAATGGAGCACTGGGTGTTACACACAAGCAATGATCATGGAACTCTACATCAAAAACTAATGATGTAATGTATGGTGATTAGCATAACATAATAAAATTTAAAAAAAGGAAAAGAAAATGAGGGGGGGGAAAAAGAATCTGAGAAGTTTGGCCACACAAAAGGGATTGATTTCTTCTTCCTGAGGTTGCACTGAGGAGTGGGGGCAGCAATCATTCAGATCTGGGGTTGAGGATTGGAGCACCACCATATTTACTTTTTTTTCATTGTCTAAAGCAGCATGAAAAGCCTTCAGGGAAGAAAAGCCACATAGAACAACCTTAAACAGCTTACACTGAGCCCAGACCCCTGGCAGAGGTGAAGCAACTTTGCCCAGGCAAAGACACCTGAGAATCAGTACATCAGGTCCCTCCCACTGAAGACTAGCAGGAACATCAGGCGAATACCAAGTTTATGGATCACATAGAACTGTAAATAGCCTGTGCTAGGGGAAAATAGTTTATAGAATTCAAGGTTTTTTTCTCATGAGTCTCTAGTCTTTCAGTTTAAAATTTTCTTTTTCTTTTTTCTTTTCAACTTGTTTCTTATTTTATCAACTCTTTGTTTTTAAGTCTTTTTTTAACTTTCATTTTTACATTTACATTTTATAGGTATATTCTTCATTTTTGGCTTCCTTTCACTGTATTCAGTTTTAATTTTGTATATTGCTTTCTTTACAATTTAGGATTTAGTGTCTTCTAATAAACAAACGAATCAAAATACACCCAGGACCAAGTGGATCATCCTGTTTTGTCCATCTGGGAGATTATATTCTCTCCCCCACCTTTTTTTTTTTCCTTTTTCTTTTCTTTTTTGGTTACTGGCCTCTTTGGATTTGTCTAGTATGTATTTTGCTGGGGTCATGGTTGATATTTTTGATTTTGGTCTCTCATTCATACATTCTTCTCTGGGCAAAATAACTAGAAGGAAGAATTCAAAACAAAAGAAGAGAGTCTGTTTCTTGGTTTGTCTCTCTCTCTCTCTTTACCTTTACTCATTTGTTTTGTTCCTTAAATTCCACACACCAGTGAAATCATAAAAGTATTTGCCTTTCTCTGATTGACTTATTTCACTTGGCATTATACCCTCTAGTTAATCCATGTTGTTGCAAATGGCAAGATTTCATTCTTTTTATGGCTGAACAATTTTCCATTGCATATATACCATAACTTCTTTATCCATTCATCTACTGATGGACACTTGGGCTGCTTCCATAAGTTGACTATTGTTTATAATCCTGCTATAAACATAGGGGTGCATTTATCCTTTTGAATTAGTGTTTTTGTATTTTGGGGGTAAATGTCCAGTAGTTCCATTACCAGTTTGTAGGGTAGTTCTATTTTTCACTTTTTGAGGAAACTCCATACTGTTTGGCACCATGGCTGCACTAGTTGCATTCACACCAACAGTACAAGAGGGTTCCTCATTCTCCATATCCTCACCAACACTCTTTGTCTCTTCTGTTTTTTATTTTAGCCATTCTGACTGCTGTGATGTGATATCTCATTGTAGTTTTGATTTGCATTTCCCTGATGAATGATGTTGAACATCTTTTCATGTGTCTGTTGGCCATCTAGATGTCTTTTTTGAAAAATGTCTATTCATGTCTTCTGCCCATTTTTTTTTTTTTTAGAGAGAGGGAAGGGGAGTGGGGGAGGGAAAAGGAGAGAGAGAATCTTAAGCAGGTTCTATGCCCAGCACAGAGTCTGATGCAGGGCTCTATTTCACAACCCTGACATCATGACCTCAGTTGAAATCAAGAGTAGGATACTTAACCAACTGAGCCACCCAGGTGCCCCACTTCTGCCCATTTTTAAACTGGATTATTTCGGGGGCTTTTTGGTGTTGAGTTCTAAAGTTCTTTGTATATTTTGTCAGATATGTCATTTGCAAGCATCTTTTCCCATTTAGTAGGTTGCCTTTTATTTATGTTGGTAGATTCTTTCCCAGTGTGGAAGCTTTTTATTTTGGTTAGTCACAATAGTGTATTTTTGCTTTTGTTTACCTTGCCTCCAGAGACATATCTAAAAAATATTGCTACAGCTGATGTCAGAAAAATTACTGCCTGTGCTCTTTTCTAAGATTTTTATGGTTTCAGGTCTCACATTTAGGCCTTTAACTCATTTTGAATTTATTTTTTGCATATGGTATTTAAAAGTGGTCTGGTTTCATTCTTTTGCATATAGCTTTCAAGTTTTCTCAACACCATTTGTTGAATAGACTATCTTTTACCCATTGGATATTTTTTCTTGCTTTGTCCACAATTAATTGACCACATAGTTGTGGATTCATTTCTGGGTTTTCTATTCTGTTCCATTGATCTATGTGTCTATTTTTTGCCATTACCATATTATTTTGTTCTCTACAGCTTTGTAATAAAACTTGAAATATGGAATTATGATGCTTCCACCTTTGCTTTTCTTCTTCAAGGTTGCTTTGGCTATTCATGGTTTTTGTTTTTCCATACAAATTTTAGGATTGTTTGTTTTAGTTCTGTGAAAAATGCTATTGGCATTTAATAGAAATAGAGAGTAAAACAGTGATTGTCAGACACTGTGGGGTGGGGGAAATGGAAAGATATTTGTCAAAGGCAGAAACTTCCTGCAATAAGATAAATAAGTTCTAGGGTTCAAATTCATGTCATTGTGACTATAATTAACTGTACTGTATTATATACTTTTAAATTTTTGAATGTAGATCTTAAATATTAGTACTACCAAAAGAATGGTAGTTATATGAGGGAATTAAGATGTTAACTAATCTTATTGTGGTAATCATTTTACAATATATAGGTTCATCAAAGCATCACATTTTTTCCCTTATACTTATATATGTCATATGTTAATAACATCTCAATAAAGCAGGACAAAAGATAAAAGCAATACAAAAATTAAAAATTCAGGATGATATAAAAATAAAATAATAATTATAGGTAGTATTTATGTAATGCTTACCTGGTGTCAGACTTTATTCTAACTATTATCTGTAAATGAGCTCATTTTATCTTTACATCAGCCTTATTATAATTCTATTTTAAGATGAGAAAACTGAGGCTCAGCTAAGTGAAGCCACTTGCCCAACTTCACACAGCTAGAAAGCAGAATAAGTTGGGATTTGAAAACAGCAGTCTAGCTCTAGAGTCTAGCTCTTAATTACAAAACAGAACAGCACAGGGGCGCCTGGGTGGCTCAGTCGGTTAAGCGGCTGCCTTCGGCTCAGGTCATGATCCCAGGGTCCTGGGATCGAGCCCCACATCAGGCTCCCTGCTCGGCGGGAAGCCTGCTTCTCCCTCTCCCACTCCCCCTGCTTGTGTTCCTTCTCTCGCTGTGTCTCTCTCTGTCAAATAAATAAATAAAATCTTAAAAAAAAAAAAACAGAACAGCACAAATGTATGAACTGCACAAGTGTGGCCTCAGGAATCAGACAGCCTGGGTTCCAATTCAAGTCCTGACATTTACCAGCTGTGCGAAATTGGTCAAAATACTCCACTTCTTTGTACTTTGGTTTTCTCTGTGAAAAAGAAGTAATAATAGCATATAAATCAGAGGGCTGCTGAAAGGAGTCAATGAGATAAAGCACATAAGCATGCTAAGGTTGTCTCTGACATAATGTACTCAATAAATGTTACCTATAAGCATTTAGAAAAGACAGAACTTTGTGGGGTTTATATATTTGGGAATGATGGGAGCCAGTAAAGAAAGAGGGTGATGCTATTATGAAGAGAAATAAAGAATTCAAAATTAAAAAAAAAAGAATTAGAAATAGGCAGTATCATGACAGTCGACAGAAGCATGTGGTAATGTAATGTAGTTAATTGGTCTTAATTAGACCATAACCTCCACAACCCTTAATCTGTGTTAAGTCCCAGTTCTGCTATTTTCAGTGGCTACATGACATTGAGCAGGTTATGTAATCCCAAATCTGCCTCAGTGTTTTTATATGTAAAGAGAGAACACCATTAGTACTTACCACAAAGAGTACTGGGATGATTAAATGCACTAACACATACAAAGCACTTTGAACAATATTTGACACACAAGATGCTCCCAATGAATGTTGGCTTGTATTATTTCCAAATTGAGAGAAATATTTGCTTAATGAAGCTTGGCAGCACCTATGAAAGGAAAGGAGACAGAAAGAATAAAGGGAAACCTAACATTTAAGTGTGCATGTCTTCAAATCCATCCCCTCTTCTTCATCCCCACTGCCCAGGACCTTGTTTGGATCCTTATTATTTCTCACCTGGTCTTATTGTATATGGAGTGGAACAAGTAGGACATGAGTTGAGGAAAAAGAAACAACCTTGTTTGCCTGGATCATCAGGTTGAAGAAGGTTCTTGATTGCTTGGTGAGAGAATTTAGACTTGACCCTAAAGGCAATAGGGAGTCCTGGAAGATTTTGGAACAAAAAATAGTATTGTAGAATTGTGGGTATGTTTTTAATTATCTTAATTGAATTAAGATTAGGTTTGGGAAACTAATTAGAAGACTTTCCAATTACCCAGATAGAGATGATTAGTGCCTGACAAGTTACTAAAGAAGGAAAGACAGGATACAAGAAATATTGGGGAAGCTAATGAGATGTTGAAAATTAATTTAGTCACTCAATATTCATTGAACATCTATTATATGTCTGGTATGGTGACAGGCTTTGGGGATTCAGCAACATATAATAATTCATTCATCAACAAATATTTATTGAACAATGACAAAGTCATGCATTGTTCTAGGAGCTGGAGATTCAGCAGTGGTTCCTGTTTTCAAGGAGCTCAAACCCTAGACTGGAGAAAGATAATTAAGGTAGATTTTGACAATGCTGGGATAAAGATTAAATCAGCATGAAACCTAGTCTGTTCTGGCAATGGGAGAATGCTACCTAAACTGTGTCATCCTCAGGAGTAAAATAACAGGGGTGGAAGTAAGAGAGAAAAGAAGAGACCAGGTTGTGAAGGTTTTTGATGTCACAATAGAAAGTTTCAACTCTTTCTTTTGGGCAAAAGGTGGGCATTACAGGATTTAAATAAGGGTGTTTGATCCAATTTTAGAAATGTTGCTCTGAGAGTAAAGGTGGGGTGGACTAGTTTGTAAATGTAAAGACAGTGTAGAATGTAAAGAACAGAGAAGACTCCCAAATTTCTAGCAGGTCAGAAAAGTCCCATAGAGATCCTCCAATATTAACCAACTTCATTCAATTTTATAGACTGAGATTCCAGAGAGGTCAAGTGACTGGTTGTATAGCTAATAAAATAGCAAACCTTAAATCTATAGGTCTGCTCTGATTCTCAGTATAGTGTTCTGATTACTATTTCCTGGTTTGGAACTAGAAGATGGTCAGTAAAAAGGACTACAAGAATAGGGATGGCAAGTATGGACAGCAAGATAATGAGAGAGAGATTAGAAGACAGGATTTCAAACTGGGTCTTGGGGGGCAGTAAGGGGTGAAGGGTGGGAGAAGCTTTGTTTTTTCCACATTAGTAACTCCAAAGTTTTACAAACCTTACCACTAAAAAAGGAACATTCCTTTGTCACAAGGCCAAGGAAAGGTGAATGGCAAGAGAGTTGGAGGGGAGCGTGCTAAGAAAGTATATGCAGTCTGTAAAGGAAACATGGGATGTAACCTTTAAAGAACAAGTCAGAAAGTTGAGATTTTTGCCTATTTTGCTAACCACAGCCTCAATCACGAAAGATGTACTCCAGTGCCCTCTGCTGAATCCTAAAGGCTGTCTACCTATCTTTGAGCGAGGCAGGCTCAGAGAAAAAGCTAAGATGGCGGCGACGCCCGCACACTGTATTTCTGTCATAGAGCATAATGGGAAGGATTTGGAAGCAATAACTGGAGGATGGACCCCAGACGCTGACCGCTGGATTTGGGATTTTGAATCCCAGAGCTGTGACAGCACCTTCCTTGCGAAAGCACTTTGGAAAATCTGAAGAGGTCTCTGACAGGTATGGCGATGTTGTCATTAATGCAGACAATCCAGTAGGCGGCGGTAGAGGGCAGCATGCTAGCCACAGCCATTCTTTATTTCTATCTACAACTGAGCTGTTACGACAGGATTTGAAGCTGAGTTAAAGTTTAAGATTGGTGGAATTTAGACTTTAGAGCAAAGAATTTTAATCTGAGACACTTGGGTGAGTCACATAGCAGGGCTTTGTGGCAGTGGTGAAGATCAGTGAGTGAAGGCTTTGAAATAGTATATAAAAACATTCATGTGTAATTTTCTGTGCATTTTAGGGTAGAGAGTGTTCAAAGATTTCATTAGATTTTCCCAAAGGGATTGGTGAATCTTTCCTTTAAAAAGGTGAGGTTCTAGGCCAAAGATAAGGTGCTCTAATGATTATGTAGAACTTTAGAGCCAGACTGGTTTCACATCTATACTCCACTAACCCCTAGCTGTGTGATCTTAGGCAAGCATCTTAATCTGTCTGTGCTTCAGTTACTCATCTGTAAAATGAGGATAACAGCAGTGACTACCTCTCAAAGTTGTTATAAAATTAGTTTATTAACTAAAAATTTTTATAATAAGCATTTATTAAGTAAAAATAATTTAATATCTTCCCCAAAAGTTTAATAACCCTTGGTAGCATTAGAGGATCTCATGTTGTTACACTATCAACATCAATTCTCTCCTTTGATCCTCCTTATGATTTTATAGGGTTGGTTAACACATAAGGAGAATTGAGACAGGGACAGGCTAAATAACTTTACATAAGGTTGTTCAGCTAGTCAGTGACAAAGTTAGGATTCTAGATTCTTAGCCTAGTGCTGTTTCTATTATGCTGTGATGGACTGGTGCAAAGGACCTTATAGAAACTTGGGTTAAATCTTCTAACAATGACTCTCATTGAGAATAAATCCTCTGGTGGTTCTGTATCTATCCTGGGCTTGAACATATGTGACAGGGAGCAAATTGCATATTGGGCAACCCAACTCATTTATAGTAGAGTAACTTAATTGTGATGTGCCCTATTAACATTCAGATTTGTCCAGGTTTCTCACATGTTAAAAGAAAGTAAAAGCTTTCCTTGACACTGTTCCATCTCCAGTTGTCACCTTCTCTCCTTCTCTTCTCAGTAGGCTTCAAAAAAGAGGGTTGGGTTTCAAAGCCTTCACTTCTGCTTCCCCTATCAACTCACTTCCCTAAGCATATTATCAGTGCCCTTCTTATTGGCAAGGCCAGTAGACACTCTTTTGACCCATGTGCTACTTAATAACCTTATTGACCCTTGATCTGTAAGGTACCATCTCCCTCTCCTTTTATGGTTTATTTTCCTCTGCCTATTCCTTAAGTATTGATATTCTGTAGACATATGTCCTTGGCCTTTTCTTCTTATGTTACATTTATTTCCTGGACGATCTTATCCCCTCACTCAGTTTCAAACAACACCTGAAGCTAATGGCTATTAAATTTATGTCCACAGCTCAGGCTGCTTTCCTCAACTTAAGACCTACTTATCAAACTGCCTACCATACATCTCACAAGCACCTCCAGCTCTTTTTTCTTTTTTTAAATTTTATTATGTTATGTTAGTCACCATACAATACATCATTGGTTTTTGATGTGGTGATCCACGATCCACTGTTTTCGTATAACACCCAGTGCTCCATGCAGTACGTGCCCTCCTAAATACCCATCACCAGGCTCTTTTTTCAAAAACTGAATTTGTCATTTTCCCCTTGCCTTAGATCCAAAGTGCTGCTGTCCAACTTAGTCACCAAAACCAGAACTTTGGCTATAATTCTTGATTTATTTGTTCTACTTTAACTCTTACACCCCACCAATCATCAATTTACCTGTTCATTTAACAAGTACTAACTGAACACCTATTTTGTTTCCAGCATTATGCTAGGTGCTGAGGATATAGCACCTAGTTCAGTCCCTAACACAACCCATATCTTTGTGCAACTTTCATTCCATTATCAAGGCAAATATTAAGCTGTGATTTACACAATTACAATTTTAAGTCCTGAGAATGATGACTGGTGTGCTATGGAAGCACCTAATGTGGAGTCATGGAAGACTTCCCTGAGGAGGTGATATTTGAATTGAGGGCTGAGGAATGAATAGGAATTCATTACATAAAGAGAAGTAAGAGAGTCTGGACAGAGGAGAGAGCATGTGTACAAGGTCCAGAGACAGTGAGGAGGGTGACATATTTGAGAATCAAAAAGGCTATTGTGTGGGGCACTTAGAGAACACAGGACAAAGTAGCATGAAACAAGGCTGGGAAGGTGGGCAGAATCTTTATAGGCCATAGGAAGAATTTGGACTTTTGCCTAAGACTAATGAGGAGCAACTGAAGAGTTTTCATCAGAGAAGTGACATGGTCAAATTTGGGTTTTGAAACGATAACTCTGCCTGCTGAAAAGCAAACCAGAAGACTGGGGAGACCAGTTAGGATGCTTCTGAGGTAGATCAGGCAAGAGAGGTGGTGGCTTCTATTAGTTTTGTAACAGTGAAGGTCAGAGAGATGGGCATAATCAGGGATTATTTTAGCAAATAAAACAATAGGACATCAAGATTGACTAGATATGATGGGTAAGAGGTGGAGACATAGCGAGAATAAAAGTCCTAGGTTTCTAGTTTCTTGCTTGAAAAACTAAGCGAAGGTGGTGTCATTTTCTTAGTTGGGAACAGTATAAGGAAGAACAAGTTTGGGGTACAGTGAGATGATTAATTGAATTTGAGATATCATAGTTTAATCGAAAATTTTTTTTGCTTTCCCAGTGATACATAAAATAATGATATTTCTTGAAGAGGATGCCATATTAATTTTAGTTAAATTTTCTTGTTGAAAACAGGAACATGAATGAGGTCACTTAGGGAGAGAATATAGACTCAGAAGAAAAGGGAATAGAGGTCTGAACCTTGAGGATTTCTAACATTGAAAAATCCAGGAAAGAGAGATGAATTTGCAGAGAGAGAGAGAGAGCACTTACACAGGAAAATAGGAGGAAATCTAGGAATGTCTAGTGCTCCAGAAGACAAAAGAGAGTACTTTATTTTTTAAATTTAATTTAATATTATTATGTTATGTTAGTCACCATACAATACATCATTAGTTTTTGATGTAGTGATCCATGATTCATTGTTTTCATATAACACCCAGTGCTACATGCAGTACGAGCCCTCCTTAATACCCATCACCGGGCTAACCCATCCCGCCACCCCCTCCCCTCTAAAACCCTCAGTTAGTTACTCAGAGGCCATAGTCTCTCATGAATCATCTCCCCCTCCAATTCACCCCTTCATTTTTCCTTTCCTTCTCCTTATATCCTCCATGCTATTCCTTATGTTCCACAAATAAGTGAAACCATATGATAATTGACTTTCTCTGCTTGACTTATTTCACTTAGCATAATCTCCTCCAGTCCCATCCATGTTGATGTAAAAGTTGGGTATTCATCCTTTCTGATGGCTGAGTAATATTCCATTGTATATATGGACCACATCTTCTTTATCCATTTGTCTGTTGAAGGGCATCTGGGCTCTTTCCACAGTTTGGCTATTGCAGACATTGCTGCCATGAACATTGGATTAAATATGGCCCTTCTTTTCACTGCATCTGTGTCTTTGGGGTAAATACCCAGGAGTGCAATTGCTGGGTCATAGGGTAGCTCTATTTTTAATTTTCTGAGGCACCTCCACACTGTTTTCCAAAGTGGCTGTACCAACTTGCATTCCCACCAACAGTGTAAGAGGGTTCCCCTTTCTCCACAACCCTTCCAACATTTGTTGTTTCTTGCCTTCTCAGTTTTTGTCATTCTAACTGGTATAAAGTGGTTTCTCAATGTGGATTTGATTTGAATTTCCCTGTTGGCTAATGATGATGGACATTTTTTCATGTGTCTGTTAGCCATTTGTATGTCTTCTTTGGAGAAGTGTCTGTTCATGTCTTCTGCCCATTCTTTGACTTGATTATTTGTATTGTGGGTGTTGAGTTTAAGAAGTTCTTTATTGATCTTGGAAATCAGCACTTTGTCTGTAGTGCCATTTGCAAATATCTTCTCCCATTCTGTGGGTTGCCTCTTTGTTTTGTTGACTGTTTCCGTTGCTGTGTAGAGGCTTTTTATCTTGATGAAATCCCAACAGTTCATTTTTGATTTTGTTTCACTAGCTTTTGGAGATGTATCTTGAAAGAAGTTGCTGTTGCCGATGTCGAAGAGGTTACTGCCTATGTTCTCCTCTAGGATTTTGATGGATTCCTGTCTCACATTGAGGTCTTTCATCCATTTTGAGTTTATCTCTGTGTATGGTGTCGGAGAATGGTCGAGTTTCATTTTTCTTTATATAGCTGTCCAATTTTCCCAGCACCATTTATTGAAGAGACTGTCTTTTTTACATTGCATATTTTTTCCAACTTTGTCGAAGATTCGTTGACCATAGATTTGAGGGTCCATATCTGGGCTCTCTATTCTGTTCCATTAGTCGATAATATCTGTTTTTGTGCCAGTACCATGCTGTCTTGGTGATCACTGCTTTGTAATATAGCTTGAAATCAGGCAATGTGATGCCCTCAGCTTTGTTTTACTTTTTCAACATTTCCATGGTGATTCGGGGTCTTTTCTGATTCCATACAAATTATAGGATTGTTTGTTCTAGCACTTTGAAAAATGTCATTGGAATTTTGATCAGGATGGCATTGAAGGTAAAGATTGCTCTGGGTAGCATAGACATTTTAACAATGTTTATTCTTCTGATCCATGAGCATGGAATGTTTTTCCATCTTTTTGTGTCTTCTTCAATTTCTTTCATGAGTGTTCTGTAGTTCCCAGAGTATAGATCCTTTACCTCTTTGGTTAGGATTATTCCGAGGTATCTTATGGTTTTTGGTGCTATTGTAAATGGAATCATTTCTCTAATTTCTCTTTCTAGAGTTGCATTGTGAAGGTATAAGAAAGCAACTGATTTCTGTGCATTGATTTTGTATCCTGCCACATTGAATTGCTGAATTGCTGTATGAGTTCTAGTAATTTGGGAGTGGAGTCTTTTAGATTTTCCACGTAAAGTTTCATGTCATCTATGAAGAGAGAGGGTTTGACTTCTTCCTTGCCAGTTTGAATGCCTTTTATTTTTCGTTCTTGTTGTTGTCTGATTGCTGTTGCTAGGACTTCTAGTAGTATGTTGAACAATAGTGGAGAGAGTGGGCATTCTTGACGTGTTCCTGATCTTAAGGGAAATGTTCTCATCTTTTCCCCATTGAGTGTGATATTCACTGTGGGTTTTCTATAGATGGATTTTATGAACTTGAGGATTGTTCCCTCTATCCCTATACTCTGGGAGTTTTAATCAGCAAAGGATGCTGTATTTTGTCAAATGCTTTTTCTGCATCAATTGAGTGGACCATATGGTTCTTCTCTCTCCTCTTATTAATATGTTTTATCACTTTGACTGACTTGCGAATGTTGAACCATTCTTGCATCCCAGGGATAAATCCCACTTTGTCGTGGTGGATGATCCTTTTAATGTATTGTTGGATCCTATTAGCTAGGATTTTGTTGAGAATTTTGGAATCCATATTCATCAGGGATATTGGTCTGAAATTCTCCTTTTTGATGGGGTCTTTGCCTTGTTTGAGGATTAAGGTAATGCTGGCCTCATAGAATGAGTCTGGAAGCTTTCCTTCTGTTTCTATTTTTTGAAACAGCTTCAGGAGAACAGGCCTTATTTCTTCTTTGAATTTTTGGTAGAATTCCCCAGAGAATCCCTCAGGCCCTGTGTTCTTGTTTTTTGGGAGGTTTTTGATCACTGCTTCAATCTCTTACTGGTTATTGGCCTATTCAAGTTGTCAATTTATTTCTGTTTCAGTCTGGCAGTTTATAGGTTTCCAGGAAGGCATCCATTTCTTCCAGGTTCCTTAATTTATTGGCATAGCATTGTTGATAATAATTTCTAATAATTGTTTTTATTTTTTGGTGTTAGTCGTGATCTCTCCCCTTTGGTTCATAATTTCAGTAATTTGGGTTCTTTCTCTTTTCTACTGGATAAATCTGGCCAGTGGTTTATCGATCTTATTAATTCTTTCAAAGAACCAACTTCTAGTTTCATTGATCTGATCTACTGTGCTTCTGACTTCTAATTCATTGATCTCTGCTCTAATCTTAAGTATTTCTCTTCTAATGCATGGCTTAGGCATTGTTTGTTGCTTTTTCTCTAGTTCTTTAAGGTGTAGAGTTACTTGGTGAATTCGGGATTTTTCTATTTTTCTGAGTGAGACTTGGATGGCTATGTATTTCCCCCTTAGGACCGCCTTTGCAGTATCCCATAGGTTTTGGACCAGTGTCTTTTTGTTCTCATTGGTTTCCATGAATTGTTTAAGTTCTTCTTTGATCTCCTGTTTGATCCAAGCATTCTTGAGCAGAGTGGTCTTTAGCTTCCAAGTGTTTGAATTTCTGCCAATTTTTTTCTTGTGATTGAGTTTCAGTTTTAAAGCATTATGGTCTGAGAATATGCAGTGAATAATCTCAACCTTTGGGTACCGGTAAAGACCTGATTTGTGACCCAGTATGTGGTCTATTTTGGAGAAAGTTCCATGTGTGCTCAAGAAGAATGAGTATCCTGTTGTTTTAGGATGGAATGTTCTGCATATATCAATGAGGTCCATCTAGTCCAGAGTGTCATTCAAAGCCTTTATTTCTTTGTTGATTTTCTGCTTAGATGATCTGTCTATTGCTGAGAGTGGAGTATTTAGGTCTCCTAACATTAACATATTATTAGCAATATGACTCTTTATTTTGGTGAACAGTTGGCTTATGTAGATGGCTTCTCCCATGTTGGAGGTGTAGATATTTGCAGTTGTTAGATCTTATTATTGGGTAGACACTTTAAGCATGATATAGTGTCCTTCTGTGTCTCTAACTACAGTCTTTAGCTTAAAATCTAATTTGTCTGATATAAGAATTGCTAACCCAACTTTCTTTTGAGGTCCATTCACATGGAAGATGGATCTCCATCCCTTCACTTTCACTCTGGATGTAACTTTAAGTTCAAAATGAATCTCCTATAGACGTATAGGATGGGTCCTGTCTTTTTATCCAATCTGCAACCCTGTGCAGTTTTATGGGAGAATTTAGGCCATTCACATTGAGAGTGATTATTGAAAGATATGAATTTATTTTCATCATGTTGCCTGTGAAGTCCTTGTGTCTATAGATTGTCTCTGTAAATTTCAGCTCCATATCCTTCTTGGGGTATTTTTCCTTTTATAGAACCCCCCTTAATATTTTTTGCAGGGCCACCTTAGTGGTCACTTATTCTTTCTGTTTCTGCCAGTCTTGGAAGCTCTGCATCTCTCCACCCATTCTAAATGACAGCCTTGCCAGATAAAGTTAAAGTATTCTTGGCTGCATGTTCTTCTTGTTTAGTACCCTGAATATGTCTTGCCAGCCCTTTCTGGCTTGCCAGGTCTCTGTGGATAGGTCTGACATTATTCTGATATTTCTCCCTCTGTAAGTAAGGAGTCTCTTCCCCCTAACTGCCCTTAAGATGCTTTCCTTGGTTCTAAGATTTGGGAGATTTACTATTACATGCTGTCATTTTGGTCTGTTTTCCTTGATCTTGGGAAGGGTCCTCTCTGCCTCTAGGACACAAATGTTTGTTTCATTCCCCAGATTAGGAAGCTCTCAGCTACGATTTGATCAAATATATCTTCTAGTCCTCTCTCTCTCCACCCCCTCAGAGATGCCGATTATTCTGACATTGGAACGTTTCAAGGTGTCACTTATTTCTCTAATTGCGTTTTCATGGATTTTGATTTGTTTCTCCCTGGCTTCCTCTTTATCCTTCTTTTCTATCAATTTGTCTTTTCGGTCACTAATTCGTTCTTCTGCCTCATTTACCCTAGGTGTTAGATTATATAGATTATATTGGATCTCATTCATAGCATTTTTTTAATCACAATTTTTTTTATTATGCTACATTAATCACCATGCATTACATCATTAGTTTTTGACGTGGTGTTCCATAATTCATTGTTTGTGCATTACACCTAGTGCTCCATACAATTCATGCCCTCTATAATATCCATCATCAGCCTAACCCCTCCCCCCACCACCTCCCCTCCAGAACCCTGAATTTCTTTCTCAGAGTCCATAGTCTCTCATGGTTTGTCTCCCCCTCTGATTTCCACCCCCTTCATTTTTCCCTTCTTACTATCTTCTTTTTTTTTTTTTTTTAACATACAATGTATTATTTGTTTCAGAGGTACAGGTCTGTGATTCAACAGTCTGAAATAATTCACAGCTCTCACAATAACACATACACTCCCCAATGTCTATCACCCAGCCACCCCATCCCTCCCACCCCCCACCATTCCAGCAAACCTTACTATGTTTCCTGACATTAAGAATTCTTCATATCAGTGAGATCATATGATACATGTCTTTCTCTGATTGATTTATTTTGCTCAGCATAATACCCTCTAGTTCCATGCACGTCATTGCAAATGGCAATATTTCATATTTTTGATGGCTGCATAATATTCCATTGTATATATATACCACCTCTTCTTTATCCATTCATCTGTTGATGGACATCTTGGCTCTTTCCATAGTTTGGCTATTGTGGACATTGCTACTATAAACATTGGGGTGCACATACCCCTTCAGATCCCTACATTTGTATCTTTGGTATAAATACCCAGTAGTGCCATTGTTGGGTCATATGGTGGTAGCTCTATTTTCAACTTTTTGAAGAACCTCCATACTGTTTTCCAGAGTGGCTGCACCAGCTTGCATTCCCACCAACAGTGTAGGAGGGTACCCCTTTCTCTGCATCCCCGCCAATATCTGTCACATCCTGACCTGTTAATTTTAGCCATTCTGACTGGTGTGAGGTGGTATCTCATTGAGGTTTTGGTTTGGATTTCCCTGATACCAAGCAATGTTGAGCACTTTTTCATGTGTCTGTTGGCCATTTGGATGTCTTCTTTGGAAAAATGTCTGTCATGTCTTCTGCCCATTTCTTGATTGGATCATTTGTTCTTTTGGTGTTGAGTTTAAGAAATTCTGTATAGATTTTGGATACTAGCCCTTTATCTGATATGTCATTTGCAAATATCTTCTCCCATTCTGTCGGTTGTCTTTTGGTTTTGTTGACTGTTTCCTTTGCTGTGCAAAAGCTTTTTATCTTGATGAAGCCCCAATAGTTCATTTTTGCCCTTGCTTCCCTTGCCTTTGGTGATGTTTCTATGAAGAATTTGCTTCAGCTGAGGTCGAAGAGTTGCTGCCTGTGTTCTCCTTTAGGATGTTGATGGACTCCTGTCTCACATTGAGGTCTTTCAACCATATTGAGTCTATTTTTGTGCGTGGTGTAGGGAAATGGTCCAGTTTCATTCTTCTGCATGTGGCTGTCCAATTTTCCCAACACCATTTGTTGAAGAGACTGTCTTTTTTCCATTGGACATTCTTTCCTGCTTTGTCGAAGATTAGTTGACCATAGAGTTGAGGGTCCATTTCTGGGCTCTCTATTCTGTTCCATTGATCTAGGTGTCTGTTTATGTGCCAGTTCCATATTGTCTTGATGATGACAGTTTTGTAATAGTGCTTGAAGTTTGGAAATGTGATGTTGCTAGCTTTGCTTTTCTTTTTCAACATTCCTCTGGCTATTCAGGGTCTTGTCTTGTTCCATACAAATTTTAGGATTATTTGTTCCATTTCTTTGAAAAAAGTCGATGGTATTTTGATAAGGATTGCATTAAATGTGTAGATAGCTCTAGGTAGCATTGACATCTTCACATTATTGGTTCTTCCAATCCATGTGAATGGAACGTTTTTCCATTTCTTCGTGTCTTCCTCAATTTCTTTCATGAGTATTTTATAGTTTTCTGAGTACAGAATATTTGCCTCTTTGGTTAGATTTATTCCTAAGTATCTTATGGTTTGGGGTGCAATTGTCAATGGGATCAACTCCTTAATTTCTCTTTCTTCTGTCTTGTTGTTGGTGTATAGGAATGCCACTGATTTCTGTGCATTGATTTTATATCCTGCCACTTTACTGAATTCCTGTATGAGTTCTAGCAGTTTTGGCATGGAGTCTTTTGAGTTTTCCACATAAAGTATCATATCATCTGCAAAGAGTGAGAATTTGAGTTCTTTGCTGATTCAGATGCCTTTTCTTTCTTTTTGTTGTATGATTGCTGTGGCTAGGACTTCTAAAACTATGTTGAATAGCAGTGGTAATAGTGGATATCTCTTTCGTGTTCCTGCCCTTAGGGGGAAAGCTCTCAGTTTTTCCCCATTGAGAATGATATTTGCTGTGGGTTTTTCATAGATGGCTTTTATGATATTGAGGTAGGTACCTTCTGTCCTGATACTCTGAAGAGTTTTGATCAAGAAAGGATGCTGTACTTTGTCAAATGCTTATTCTGCATCTTTTGAGAGGATCATATGGTTCTTGTTCTTTCTTTTATTAATGTAGTGTATCACATGGATTGATTTGCAGATGTGGAACCAACCTTGCAGCCCAGGGTTAAATCCCACTTGGTCATGGTGAATAATCCTTTTAATGAACTGTTGGATCCTATTGGCTAGTATTTTGGTAAGAATTTTTGCATCCATGTTCATCAAGGGTATTGGTCGGTAATTCTCCTTTTTGATAGGGTCTTTAGTTTGGGGATCAAGGTAATAGTAGCCTCATAAAACGAGTTTGGAAGTTTTCCTTCCATTTCTATTTTTTGGAAGAGTTTCAGAAGAATAGGTATTAATTCTTGAAATGTTTGGTAGAATTCCCCTGGGAAGCCATCTGGCCCCGGGCTTTTGTTTTTTGGGAGATTTTTGATGACTGTTTCAATTTCCTTAGTGGTTATAGCTCTGTTCAGGTTTTCTATTTCTTCCTGGTTCAGTTTTGATAGTTGATACATCTCTAGGAATGCATCCATTTCTTCCAGATTATCTAATTTGCTGGCATGGAGTTGCTCATAATATGTTCTTATAATTGTTTGTGTTTCTTTGGTGTTGGTTGTGATCTCTCTCTTTCATTCATGATTTTATTTATTTGGGTCATTTCTCTTTTATTTTGATAAGTCTGGGCAGTGGTTTATCAATTTTGTTAATTCTTTCAAAGAACCAGCTCCTAGTTTCGTTGATCTGTTCTACTGTTCTTTTGGTTTCTATTTCATTGATTTCTGTTCTGATCTTTATTATTTCTCTTCTCCTGCTGGGTTTAGACTTTATTTGCTGTTCTTTCTCCAGCTCCTTTTGGTGTAGGGTTAGGTTGTGTACTTGAGACCTTTCTTGTTTCTTGAGAAAGGCTTGTATTGCTATATACTTTCCTCTTAGGACTGCCTTTGCTGCATCCCAAAGATTTTGAACAGTTGTGTTTTCATTTTCATTAGTTTCCATGAATTTTTAAAATTCTTCTTTAATTTCCTGGTTGACCCATTCTTTCTTTAGTAGGATGCTCTTTAGCCTCCATGTATTTGAGTTTTTTCTGACTTTCCTCTTGTGATTGAGTTCTAGTTCCAAAACACTGTGGTCTGAAAATATGCAGTTAATGATCCCAATCTTTTGAGACCTGATTTGTGACCTAGGATGTGATCTATTCTGGAGAATGTTCCATGGGCACTAGAGAAGAATGTATATTCTGTTGCTTTGGGATGGAATGTTTTGACTATATCTGTGAAGTCTATTTGGTCCAGTGCATTATTTAAAGTCTTTATTTCCTTGTTGATCTTTTGTTTAGATGATCTGCCCATTTCCGTGAGGGGGGTGTTAAATTCCCTCACTATTATTGTATTGTTGTCAATGTGTTTCTTTGCTTTTGTTATTAATTGGCTTATATAATTGGCTGCTCCCATGTTAGGGACATAGATATTTACAATTGTTAGATCTTCTTGTTAGATAGACCCTTTAAGTAAGATATAGTGTCCTTCCTCATCTCTTATTATAGTCTTTGTTTTAAAATCTAATTTGTCTGATATAAGGATTGTCACCCCAGCTTTCTTTTGGTGTCCATTAACATGGTAAATAGCTTTCCACCCCCTCACTTTCAATCTGGGGGTGTCTTTGGGTCTAAAATGAGTCTCTTGCAGACAGCATATCGATGGTTCTTATATTTTTATCCCATGTGATACCTTGTGTGTTTTGAATGGGGCATTTAGCCCATTTACATTCAGGGTAACTATTGAAAGATATGAATTTAGTGCCATTGTTTTGCATGTAAGGTGACTGTTACTGTATATTGTCTGTGTTCCTTTCTGGTCTATGTTACTTTTAGGCTCTCTCTTTGCTTAGAGTACCCCTTTCAATATTCTTGTAGGGCTAGTTTCATGTTTGCTAATTACTTATTTCTTGTTTGTCCTGGAAAGTTTTTATCTCTCCTATTTTCAATGATGGCCTAGCTGGATATAGTATTCTTGGCTGCATATTTTTCTCATTTAGTGCTCTGAAGATATAATGGCAGTGCTTTCTGGCCTGCCTGGTCTCTGTGGATAGGTCTGTTGCCAATCTAATCATTCTATCATTGTAAGCTACAGATCTCTTCTCCCGAGCTGCTTTCAGGATTTTCTCTTTGTCTCTGAGACTTGTAAATTTTACTATTAGATGTCACGGTGTTGACTTATTTTTATTGATTTTGAGGGTGGTTCTCTGTACGTCCTGGATTTTGATGCCTGTTTCCTCCCCCAAATTAGGGAAGTTCTCTGCTATAATTTGGTCCAATATACCTTCTGTCCTCTCTCTCTTTCTTCTTCTGAGATCCCAATTATTCTAATATTGTTTCATCTTATGGTATCATTTATCTCTCAAATTCTTCCCTCGTGATCTAGTAGTCGTTTATCTCTCTTTTGGTCAGCTTCTTTATTTTCCATCATTTGGTGTTCTACATCACTAATTCTCTCTTCTGCTTCACATATCCTAGCAGTTAGAGCCTCCATTTAAAAAAAAATTTTATTATGTTATGTTAATCACCATACATTATATCATGTAATTTGTAGTTTTTGATGTAGTGTTCCATGATTCATTGTTTGCATATAACACACAGTGCTCCATGCAGAACATGCCCTCTTTAATACCCATCCCCAGGATAACCCAGTCTCTCACCCCCCTCCCCTCTAGAACCCTCAGTTTGTTTTTCAGAGTCCATAGTCTCTCATGGTTCATCTCCCCCTCCAATTTCCCCCCCTTCATTCTTCCCCTCCTGCTATCTTCTTTTTTTTTTTTTTAACATATAGTGTATTATTTGCTTCAGAGGTACAGGTCTGTGATTCAACAGTCTTGCACAATTCACAGCGCTCACCATAGCACATACCCTCCTCAGTGTCTATCATCTAGCCACCCCATCCCTCCCACCCCCCACCACTCCAGCAACCCTCAGTTTGTTTCCTGAGATTAAGAATTCCTCATATCAGTGAGGTCAAATGATACATGTCTTTCTCTGATTGACTTATTTCGCTCAGCTTAATACCCTCCAGTTCCATCCACGTCAATGCAAATGGCAAGGTGTCATTCTTTTTGATGGCTGCATAATATTCCATTGTATATATATACCACATCTTCTTTATCCATTCATCTGTCTATGGACATCTTAGCTCTTTCCACAGTTTCGCTATTGTGGACATTGCTGCTATAAACATTGGGGTGCACGTACCCCTTTGGATCCCTACATTTGTATCTTTGTGGTAAATACCCAGTATTGCAATTGCTGGATCATATGGTAAGAGCCTCCATTTTTGATTTCACCTCATTAAGAGCCTTTTTGATTTTGATGTGGTTAGATTTTAGTTCTTTTTTTTCTCCAGACAGGTTTTCTCTAATATCTTCCATGCTTTTTTCAAGCCCAGCTAGTATCTTTAAAATCTTCATTCTGAACTCTAGTTCCGACATCTTACTAATGTCCATATTGATTAGGTCTCTGGCATTCGGTACTGGCTCTTGTTCTTTTTGTTGAGGTGATTTTTTCCATCTTGTCATTTTGTCCAGAGGAGAATAGATGAATGAGAGAACAAAATGCTAACAGGTAACAACCAATCCAGAAAAATATACACTAAACAAATCAGAAGAGTCCTGAAACCAGGGGAAAAGAAAGGAAAAGAAAGAAAAATAAGGAAAAATTTAAAAACAAACAAAAAACAGAATATGATCAAATATGATCAGGCTGGTGCATAGATCAGTGCCACACACTAAATTTTGGGTGTATTTTGGTCTGTCAGAAGAAAGTGCCTCCCATAATTTTAAAGAAAGAAAAACTTATATATTCACAAAAATAAGGGTAAATGGGATGAAGGGATGGAATATGACTGTAACGATGAAAATTGTAAGATTGTATAAAAGGAATTGATAAGAAGTTGGTTGAAAAAAGAAAGAAGAGGATTGAAAAAAAAGAGGGAGAGAATGTGATCAGGCAGGAGACTAGAGCAAAGCCACACACTAGAGATTTAGGGTATATTTTGGTCTGTTAGAAGAAGCTGTATCCATATATATATATATATATATATATATATATATATATATATATATATATACATATATACACACACACACAACAAAAATAAGGTTAACTCCTATGAATGGATAGAGTATGACTCTAAAAATGAAAAATAAAAAAGATTTTTTAAAAACGGGATTGATAAAATGGTTGAGAAAGAGAAAAAGAAAAATTCAAAAAAAAAGAAAAAGAAAAAAGGAAATTAAAAAAATTAACTTTGAAAGACTAAAGAATCATGGGGAAAAAGCCATGAATTCTATATGCTGTATTTCCCTAGTACTGGAGTTCTGCCCTTCTCTTTGGTGGGTAAACTTGGTCTTGACTGGCTGTTCTTGCTGATATTCTGGGGGAGGGGCTGTTGCCGTGGTTCCCAAATGTCTTTGCCGAAGGCAGAATTGCCCCGCCTTGCTAGGTCCGGGCTAAGTAATCTGCTCGGGTTTGCTCTCGGGAGCTTTTGTTCCCTCCAAGCTTTCCATACAGCTTTGAAGGACAAGGGTGAAAATGGCAGCCTCCCAATCTCCACCCAGAGGAGTCAAGAGCTCGGGGCCCCCTTCCTCAGTGCACCCCCAGAGAAAAGCAGTCAATCACTCCCATCTCCCCGGTCTCCGACAGCACTCTGTGCTCACCCTGCCTGTGACTGAGCATTTCTAGCTATGGCACATGACCCTGTTTGGAGCCTCTAAACCCAGCAGATCCCTGTGGTGCACTCTTCCTGGTGGGAAGGGGAGTCTCCCCGGATCTGCTGCTTGTGAGTCCCTGCTGGAATAGCAGTGGCCCAACTGTGCCGCAGATCACGGTTTATGGCAACCCTGAGCTGCAAGCCCACTCAGCTTCGTCTCTGTAGCCGGCTTCCCTGCTCAGATACCTAGGAACTCTGCCACACTCAGGCACCCCCCATCTTTCTGTGACCCCGAGGGTCCTGAGGCCACACTGTCCCAGGGGGTTCCACCCCCCACTTAACCACTGGAGTGATGTCCCTCAGCAGAGCTGACTTCTAAAGTTTCCGATTTTGTGCTCTGTTGCTCTATCACTTGCTGGTATCGGCTGATGCAGGCCCCCTCCCCCGCCATCTATCTTCCCGAATATCGCCTCGGATTCACTTCTCCGCACGTCCTACCTTCCAGAAAGTGGTCGCTTTCCTGTTCATAGAGTTGCTGCTATTCTTTTCTTCGATCTCCTGTTGAGTTCATAGGTGTTCAGAATGGTTTGATCCCTATCGAGCTGAATTCTTGGGACCAGACAAAATTTAGGTCTCCTACTCCTTTGCCATGTGGCTCCTCCCTCTTATTGATAGCATTTTTAAGTTCTGCCAGCTCACCTTTCATTTCTGCCCTTAGAAACTCTATGTTGCCATTAATCAATTTCTCCATTTTAGCTATCGTCTTCACAACTGCTACCCTGAATTCCATTTCTGACATCTTGATTATATCTGCATCCATTTGTAAATCTGTGGCAGAAGTCACAGTCTCTGAGTCTTTCCTATTTGGGGGATCCTCCTCCTAGTCATTCTGTTGAGGGGTGGTTGAGGGAATGTACAGAGTACAAATTATTGACCACAACCCACAGAAGATGCACCTCTTTTATAAGGACCTTAGGGTTGTCAGCCTCTTGTTCTCCCAGCCTGTCTTCTGGGGGAGGGGCCTGCCACACTGTTACTCAGGCAACCCTGTTTGGGCAGAGTTGCCTTCCCCCTGTGGGGGGGGGGCGATGGGCTAAGTGAAAACCTGTTTTGGGGGGCTTTTGTTCTCAGGTGTCTTTCCCTGGCGGTTTTCTGCATCTCTTCCAAGAGTCAGAGCAGAAGAGACCATTTCCAACCCTCTGTCTCAGAACAGAGAGATCACAGTCTGTTCTTAATGAGCTCTCCAGGCCACGCTATCTCCATTTCTGTCTGTGCTGCTATATACTGCAGTGTCCTGGGTTTTGCGCCCCTCAGCAGCACTCCCAGCCCTCACCTCCAGGTCAGGGCATGGGGGCATGTGTCTGCCCTTTGTGCTTCTAAAACCACCAGCTGCCCCCAGTTCACACACGTGGGCCCACTGCTCCAGGTTTCAGTCCAGGGGGCTGCCCTAAAATCCTTTCCCCACCACTACCGGTCTGTGAGTCTGTGCCCTGTCCCCAGTGCAGGAGGCTATCACTAACTGGCAGTGTAGGATCCCCACAGCTCCCTCCCCCTTCTGTTTATCTTTGGATATGTGCCTGCGGAATCATGGCTCCCCACTTCATACCTCAAAACCAACTTCCTGCAATATTCTGTTTGTAGAGATCTGGATATATCTTCTTACATCTCAGGCTGATTTCGTGGGTGTTCAGAGTGGTCTGATAGATAACCAGTTCAATTCCGGGGACCAGTTGGAATAGGGTCCCCTACTCTTCCACCATTTTTTTCAAAATCAAGAGAGTACTTTAAAAAGAAAGGGAATCAAGGGCGCCTGGGTGGCTCAGTTGGTTAAACAACTGCCTTCGGCTCAGGTCATAAACTTGGAGTCCCTGGATCGAGTCCCGCATCAGGCTCCCTGCTCGGCAGGGAGTCTGCTTCTCCCTCTGACCCTCCCCCCTCTCATGTGCTCTCTCTCATTCTCTCTCTCTCAAATAAATAAATAAAATCTTAAAAAAAAAGAAAGGGAATCAAGTAAGATGAAAGCTAAAATATATCTATTGGCTTTATTGACATGGAGATCATTGGGAACTTTGCAGGAATTGATCTTGGGTGGTGGTTTGGACATAGAAACCATATTAGAATAGGTTGAGAAGTACATGAAAGGTGGGGAAGTGTTATCAAATAGTGCAGATCTTTTAAGATTAGTTATGAAAGGCAGACAAAAATGGGGAAGTATCTGGAAGTTGATATGAAATCCTGTTTTTGCTTCCTAGTTTGCTCTTAATTTTTGTCTTTCCTCTGACTTTCCTTTACTGCTGTCTTGGTTCAGACCCTCCTTATCTATTGCCTGAACTATTGCAATAGGATTCTCTGTGGATATGCTCCTCTAGATCTATTTTTCATACTGCTTCCAGAGTGTTCTCTCTAGAAGCCAGATCCCACCATTTAACTCCCTAGTTTGAAGCCCTTGAATGGTTCTGCAGCAGGTACAAGATAATAGCAAAGACCCTTGACCCTGTGCCTATTACTTGCCCTTTGCAATTCCTTAAATATACCATGATATTCCATGTTTTTATGCCTTTGACTACTATTTCTTCTTCTATAATGCCTTTTCTCACCTAGTCTGCCTAGTAAATACCTGTTTGGATTGTTCAGGCCATCACTTGCTCTTTAAAACCTTTTCTTACTCTCTTAGTTTATTACTTTCTTCTACTATTTCTGTATTCTGTATATATTTCTATAATTACATGAAACTTACTATGTTGTAATTATTTGCTGATATGTCTGTTACCCTTAGTAGACTGTAAGTATATCAAGGTACTGGCTGTGCCTTTTGCTCCTTCATCCATCTCCAGTGCCTTGCACTGTACCTAGCCCATAGTAAGCACATGAACAAGAAAAAAAATCATTCTTTCAAGACACAAGCACAAAAATTCATAGAGGAAAATATTAAGAAATTTCAAAATATTGATGTTAAAGTGAAATGAGTTAAACTATTTCTATAATAGACCCTTCTCAGAGAGGACTTCTGAAGTGCTTTCCTCTTTTTTTTACATCCTTCCTCTCATTAGTCTCATGATTTCTCTAACTGCTCCATCAGAGACAGGTGCCACCCCCAATGCTTTTCAATTCCCCAAATCTGCTCAGATTTTCCTAAGGACCTATGAAACCATCATCCTTGCATTTATCACAACTCTCTTGAGCCAACTGATATTTACCACCTGTCCAGCTCGCTGAGGGAACAAGGACCTGAATTTATGTCTTTGTCTTATTTGTTCTAAATCTACCCCCATTTTAGCATACACGACTTCCAAACATTCCAGATTTCAATTGAAGAGACAAAGACCTCAGAAGGCCACATTCCCCTGTCAGTGTGTATCTATTTATTATTGCTAGTTCTGTTACACTACAAAATTATGTTTATGAGGATGTTAAGTGTCCAAATTAAATATCTTTGGTGGTTTTGTCAGTTTACATTCCATGGAACATTGAATGGTATTGTACTCTGTGTGTGGTGTGTGGTCATGTAGAAAATTCCCCAAAGTATGTTGTCATTAAAGTACTGGAATTGCGAAACCTGAGTTATAGTCCTGAATCTGTTATCATTAATTCACTGATTCATTCATCCAGTTAACAAATATATTAAGGTCCTATGATGTACAAAGCACAATGCAGGTTCTATATGGAACACAGAGGCCAATATTTTTCCTTCATCAGAATACTGTGATTTATCAATCTCAACAGTATCTCACAGACTCAAAGAACTTCATTCATTCATTTATTCAGTAGATAATTATTGAAAACCTATAGTTTGCCAGATAAGGTACTGGAAAAAAGTGATAATTAAGACAGACATGTGATCCCTTCCCTTGGGGAGTTGATAACCCTATAGATAACCTATAGAAGGCAGTAAGTCATTTAACAGATGGAGAAGAGACTCAGAGAGAGGACATAGTGACTTTACAATGTATAAATTGCCTATTTCATGACCTGCAGCTCCTTGAGTTTTTCTTTTTCTCTTAACTACATAATCTTATACCACAGAATCTACAATATGGGAAATTTCTGAGCCTACAGGCTCCACTGAATCAAATCCTAACTGTGGTAGGGAATGGACCCTGCTAATAATGAATCTTTGCCAAATAACATTTTCCTCAAGTCTCCTGAACAACCTCCTACTTATTCATGAGCTAGGCATTGTGCTGGAAAACATCTGGCTCTCTAAGAGTTGAGTATATGACTCAAACACTACAATTCTGCTAATACTGCTAAAATGTTATAGCCTTCATTTGAATCCTGCTACTTTTGGAAGAAGGGCTCTGTTGGACCCACAGTTTGGATTTAAGATCTTCCACCATACATAATGGGAAATGTTAAAAACTGAAGAAGAAAGTAGAAGGAATGGATTGATCATTTGAAAGAAATTAATGAAATATAAAACATACAATAAGCCATGGAGTTGGTCATTAAACTCAAAAGCTGTTTTATACTTAAAGACCAATTAAATAGACAAAACTTTGATGAGTATTTCAAAAAATAAAAAGAGAAGATACAGATAAATAACATTAGAAGTAATATTTTAGACATAACCAACAGATACAAGAGGTATTTTTTTTAATATTACTAGTGAACAGAAGAGTCCAAAAATAAACCCTTGTATACATGGAAATTTAATATAAGTTGACAGTTCAAGTCAATGAAGAAGCTGACTTACATTTAAAGTGTTTTTGAAGCAATTGGCTAACTATATTAGGGCAAAAATTTCTACCTCAAATAATTCACAAAAATAAATTACACATAGATTACAAATCTAAATGTAAGAGTTAAAACATAAAAAACATTGAAAGAATGTTATCAGAATATATAATAAACTTGGGATAAGCAATATTATCCTAAGGCACAAACAAACAAACAAAAGCCATAGAGGAAAAGATGAGATATTTGACCATATACTTTTAAAAAAACTTATGTATAAAAAAATAAAAAATGAAAAACTTATGCATGTCACAACATACCATAAACAAAAACAGATGACAATTGACAAGTCACAGACAGGGAAAAATATTTGCAACATACATTTAAAAATTTTTAAAAGTAATGTCCAGAATATATATGATGTTTATATATATTATATATTTCAATAAATCAATAAGATGACAAACTGACAGTAAAATGGCACATATAATAAATAGATAATTCAAAGAAGAGGAAACACAAAAGTTTATAAACATTTGAAAATATGTCCAACCTTATCAATTTTAAGGGTAACAAAGACTAAAATGAGATATCCATTTTTACTCATGATATGGGAAAATTTTAAAAAGTTTTCAATACTAATTAATCTTTGAACACTACATCAAAAACTAATGATGTACTATACGTTGGCTAACTGAACATAATAAAATAAATAAATAAATAAATAAATAAATAAAAGTTTTCAATAGCATGTATGGGGAGAGTCTGGGAAATCAAATAGTCTGATACACTGGTGGGAGTGTAAATTGTGCTATGGCCATATTTGGGGGAACAATTTGATAGTATCTATTAATATCTTAAATATTGTTCTCTATGACAAAATAGTTTCAGCTCTTAACATCTGCGCTAGAGAATAACTAAAACATGCACAAGGAGACATATATGTAGATGTTCTTTCACCATTATACTGTTTGTAATAATGAAAAGTTTGAGAAACTCTGAATGTCTATAAATAGGAAGATGGTTAAACAAAATTTGGTATATTCATTGTCTGGGTCTTATGCAAGATGTAAAATAATGTATACTATGGAAATATCTCCAAGACTTTATAAGGAGGTAAATAAAAACTTTAAAAGTTGAAGAACAGTATGTTCAGAATGCTGCCATTTATGTGAAAATAAACAAAACCCCACATATTTACAAAATTTCCACAAGTGCATATATATGCATGTAAATGCATAAGGAGAGGTCTGGAAGGTTTAGTGTCTGAGTTATTCGGTCCACGGACTATAGAGCCAAAAGTCTATTCCAGAAAGAGTCAAAGTTTCATTGGCATTTGGTGGTCTGGAACAAGTTGAGTAATCTTGATGAGTGTATCCTTTAAGACCAAGAGAGGTGTGGGACCCTGAAGTGAAAGTATGACTGTAAGAAAGTTAGCAAACATGGTTCCCTCAGGGATGGCCAAAGATTGCTGGTAGTAGGGATGAAAAATTCCACTTACTGAGCACTTTCTGTGCAGGCAATGAACTAGCTACTTTGTGTATGTTTATATCATAACATCTTTAGAATAATCTTGTAAGCCATGACTTGTTATCCCCTTACACATGGAGAAATACACTCTCAGGAGTAAATTGAACTTCACAATTCTGTGAAGTGGCAGAGCCAAAATTTGAACCCAGTTATATATGACTTTTTAACTGTATGACTGAAGAGCATATTTTTTTTTTTCCTCTAGGTTAACTTTTTAGATTCCAATGTTAAGGTGGCTGAATTCTTGGGTTTTCTGAACAGGTTACCTCAGTGGTTCTGGTATCCATGGATATATATGATTTGAAAGTAGAGTCTTAGAAAGACTATGACCAGTGACAGTTGAGATCACAAACCTTTGGTGCAGAGATTTTGAAGACTAGAAAGTTAATGAGAACTGCCACTGAATGCTAATTCCCCCTCCAGACAATAACAGTAGGTCTCCAAATATGCCTTGATGGTGGGAGCACCTTTTTCCATGTGTACAATCATATTTTCCATGTTTACTGCTGTCAAAAAGCAAGTACATAGGGATGATAAATATGCATGTGCCCATCCACATTCCATTTTACTGAACCTTAGTACAATATCCTGCCCCATACTAACTCTGTCACACTAGATGAACTAGATGGCATTAATAGCTATTATCTTTCAGTGCTTATTATGTTCTTGGAACTGTGCTAAGGGCTTTTCTGACATTACTATCATTTAATTCTTACACCAGATATATGAGATAGGTTTTATCATTACCCTCACTTTACAGATGATCAACTGAAGATTAGGGAGGCTAAAGAACTTGCTCAATGTTACATTACCAAGAAATAGAAAAGGAGGAATCAGATACAGGACTGTCAGATTCTGTAACCTGTGTCCCTAACTATACTTGTCTACTGCCTTTTTGAGGCAATTTACTCAATTTCTTCTTCCATAAAATGAGGACATTTATTGTTTTTGCCTACCCAGGGCCTGTTATTCCTCCTGGTAGTAGAACCCATATTTTTCCTCTGGGAACCACCTCTTTTCCACTCCCATTCCACATGGTTGGGTGAGGAGGGGCTGATTTCACTCTTTGTTTGTTCCCCAGACATGACCATCCAACATTTTATTCCTTTAGATACAGTGGTTTTTGCATGCATGGACACTGAACCTTGTTTAGCTAATTAGTTGTGTACCATAGGGACTGGTTCAGAGATAGATACATGATTTAATTTATTACAAAGTAATATAAGATTGTTCTTTAAACAATGGAGAAAGAGATTTCCTTTTTATGGACTAGAATGAGGGTAGACATAAACCTCTTTTTAGTGGGGGATGCCCTAAGGAGAGAATATTACTAAGAGTGACATCAGTATAGTGGAAAGGGGAGCTGAAAGATATTGGGTCCTGATGATATGGTTTGAATCCCTAGATACAGCCATGACTGAAACCATTTACCCCTACATTTTTTTTCAGTGCATTTATTTAAACAAATATTTGTTGAGTGCCTATTGCATCCCAAGCACTGCTTCAGGTATGGACATACTGTAGGAAACAATACAGATGTGGTCCTTTGTCCTTAGTTACATGAGTCAATAAATTCCTTTCTCTGCTTAAACCCAATTTGAGCCTTTTAAAATTTCTTTCACTTCAACTGAAATAGTCCTGACCATTACAAGAATGATAATAATGACTTCTAAGGGTATTCGTGTGGGTTAAAATGCTGTAATATTTGTATGTTAAGTGCTTAGTATAGCGTCTGGCACATACTAGGTGTTCAATAAATAATTTTGTGATTCCATATTGAATATCTTCAGGGACCTTCCTAAATGAATTATCCTATTTCCCAATAAAATACTAGCAAATCTAATTCAATAGTACATTAAAAGAATTATTCACCATGATTAAGTAGAATTTATTCCTGGGCTGCAGGGATGGTTCAACATTCACAGCTCAATCAACGTGATACACCACATTAATAAAACACAGGTTAAGAATCATATGATCCTGGGGCACCTGGGCGGCTCAGTTGTTAAGCGTCTGACTTCAGTTTAGGTCATGATCCCCCAGTCCTAGGATAGAGCCCTGCATGGGGCTCCCTGCTCAGTGGGGAGCCTGTTTCTCCCTCTGCCTGCTGCTCCCCCTACTTGTGCTCTCTCTCTGTCAAATAAATAAATAAAATCTTAAAAAAAGAACCATATGATCCTGTCAATAGATGCAAAGAAAGCATTTGACAAAATACAGCATCTTCCTTGCAAAAAACCCTCAACAAAGCAGGGATAGATGGAAAATACCTCAAATCATAAAGGCCATATATGAAAGACCAACAACTAGTGTCATCCTTAATGGAGAAAAACTGAGAGCCTTTCCCCTATGATCAGGAACAAGACAAGGATGTCCACTCTCCCCATTACTATTTAACGTAGTACTGGGAGTTTTAGCTTCAGGAATCAGACAACAAAAAGAAATAAAAGTCATCCAAATCAGCAAGGAAGAAGTCAGATTTTCACTGTTTGCAGATGACGTGATACTCTATGTAGAAAACCCAAAAGACTCCAAAAAAATTGCTAGAACGAATACATGAATTCAGCAAAGTTGCAGTATATAAAAATAATGTACAGAAATCTGTTGCATTTCTATATACCAATTAATGAAGCAGCAGAAAAAGAAATGAAGGAATCGATCCCATTTACAATTGCACCCAAAACAATAAGATACTTAGGAATAAACCTAACTAAAGAAGTAGGAGATCTGTACTTTGAAAACTACAGAATGCTTATGAAAGAAATTGAAGAGGACACAAAGAGATGAATGAAACTGGACCACTTTCTTACACCATCCACAAAAATAAATTCAAAATGGATGAAAGACCTAAATGCGAGAGAGGAATCCATCAAAATCCTAAAGGAGAACACAGGCAGAAACCTCTTTGACCTTGCCCGTAGCAACTGCTTACTAGACATATCATTGGAGGCAAAGGAAACAAATGAACTATTGAGACTTCAAGATAAAAAGCTTCTGCAGCAAAGGAAACAATCAAAAAAACTAAGAGGCAGCTTATGGAATGAGAAAAGATATCTGTAAATGATGTATATGATAAAGGGTTAGTATCCAAAATCTATAAAGAACTTACCAAACTCAACACCCAAAAAACAAATAAACTAGTTAGGAAATGGGCAGAAGACATGAATAGACATGGTTCCAAAGAAGACATCCATATGGCTAACAGACACATGAAAAGATCAGGGAAATATCAGGGAAATACAAATCAAAGCCACAATGAGATACCACCTCACATCTGTCAGAATGGCTAAAATTAACAACACAGGAAACAAGTGTTGGTGAGGATATGGAGAAAGGGGCACCCTCTTGCACTGTTGGTTAGAATGCGAACTGGTACAGCCACTCTGGAGAACAGTTTGGAGGTTCCTCAAAAAGTTAAAAATAGAACTACCCTACAATCCAGCAACTCCACTACTAAGTATTTACCCAAAGGATACAAAAATACAGATTTGAAGGGGAGATATGCACCCCAGTGTTTATAGCAACATTATCAACAATAGCCAACTATGGAGAGAGCCCAAATGTCCATCGATTGATGTATGGATAAAGAAGATGTTTTATATATATAATGGAATATTACTCAGCCATCTTAAAGAATGAACTATTGCCATTTGCAATGATGTGGATGGAACTAAAGTGTATTTTTATGCTGAGTGAAATAAGTGATTCAGAGAAAGACAAATACCATATGCTCTCACTCATATGGGGAATTTAAGAAAGAAAACATATGGGAAGGGGAAAAAGAAAAAAAAAAAAGGAAAGAGGGAGACAAGCCAGAAGATACTCTTAATGATATAGAACAAACTCAGGGTTGATGGAGGGAGGTGGGGGTGGGGATGGGCTAGATGGGTGGTGGGTATTAAAGAGGACACTTGTTGTAATGAGCACTGGGTGTTGTATGTAAGTGGTGAATCACTGAATTCTACTCCAGAAACCCATATTGCACTGTATATTAACTAAAAATGTTTAAATTAAAAAAATAGATTATCCTATTTCCTATTGAAATACTTCAGGTATCTTTTAAATTTAATAAAAATAAAATAAGAGTCCCTGGGAAACTGTATATAAAGAGATTTAAGAGACATATCAACAACAACATATGGACTTTATTTGAACAACACACAAGAGTTAAGCAACAGTGAGTGACATTTGAACGCTGATCACATATTTGATATATTAATATTTTAGGTGGTTTTTTTTTAAGATTTTATTTATTTATTTGACAGAGAGAGACAGTGAGAGAGGGAACACAAGCAGAGAGAGTGGGAGAGGGAGAAGCCGGCTCCCCGCAGAGTGGGGAGCCTGATGTGGGATTCAATCCCAGGACCCTGGGATCATGACCTGAGCCAAAGGCAGTCGCTTAACCAACTGAGCCACCCAGGCGCCCTTTAGGTGTGATATCATTACAGTTATGCTTTAAAAAACTTTGTTTAGAAATACATGCTGATTGCTTCTCAGCCTTTTGGCTAAGATCAAGTGTAGAAATACATGCTGAAATATTTTGTGGATGAAGTAATTTAATTTCTGGGATTTATTTCAAATTACTTTGGGAAAGGGGAAAGTGGGTCGTGGACATGTATGAAACACAAGGGTCCATGAGTTGCTAACTACTGAAAGTGGGTGATGTCTACATATTGGTTCACCATAGTATTCCTTCTAGTTTTTTTTTGTCTGAAATTTTCCTTGCTAACAAGGCATTTTTCTAATCATTATGTTATCTGTCAAAAAAAAAAAAAAAACCTTCCTTGACTCTATATTTTCTACTTCAAATCCTCTTTCTTTCCTTCATGGCCAAACTTGGAAGAAAACCTGCCCATACTTCTTTTTGTCTACTACTTCCCTTTTCAGTGATTCCAGATTTCCTTCATTTTGGCTTCTGTGTTTACCAATTTGGTGAAAGGCTTTTTTGTTAATATCACTGGGTTTGACTGCCTCATTATAAAATCTCTCATCCCAATAAATAAATAAATAAATAAATAAATAAATAAATAATAAAAATTCTCTCATTCCTCTGCTTCTGTTCTCTCTCCGACCACTCCTTCTCAGGCTTCTTCACTGGCTCACTTCTTTTCACCCCTTTCCCTGCTCAGAGTTGGGATTCTCCAGGGTTCTGCCTAGTTCCCTCCTCTACTCACATGACAAACACCCTCAGTGATCTTAGTCATCCCCATGGCTGCTAATCGATAAATACAGTTTACCCATTAACAATATGGGTTTGGGGCGCCTGGGTGGCTCAGTTGGTTAAGCGACTGCCTTTGGCTCAGGTCATGATCCTGGAGTCCCGGGATCGAGTCCCACATCGGGCTCCCTGCTCGGCAGGGAGTCTGCTTCTCCCTCTGACCCTCCCCCCTCTCATGCTCTCTGTCTCTCATTGTCTCTCTCGCAAATAAATAAAATCTTAAAAAAAAAAAAAAAAAACAATATGGGTTTGAACTGTGTGGGTCCACTTATACATGGATTTTTTTAAATAAATAGATTGGAAAAATTCTTGGAGATTTGCAACAATTTGAAAAAACTCACACACAAACAATGTAGCCTAGAAATACCAAAAAAACAAAATTAAGAAAAAGTTAGGTATTATTGTAAGAATACAGGATATAATACATATAACATACAAAATATGTGTTAATCAACTGTTCATATTATTGATATGGCTCCCGGTCAAGAGTAGGCTATTAGTAGTTAAGTTTTCAGGGAGCCCAAATTATGTGTAGAGTTTTGACTGTACTGGGAGATTAACACCCCTAGCCCTTGTGTTGTTGATCCCCAATGTTTCCCTTCTAAATGATTAGCAACATTATTATTTTCGTCAGCTTCTGATCCAAGCCAGAAATCCTATACTCTTCCACTGCATTCACGCAAGGTATCTGTTGTCCTTTCATTCATTCATTCATTCATTCATTCATTCATTTATTCATCCTGCCTGCGGATTCTATTTAGATCATAGAATATGTAATTTAAAAGGTGTATGTTTAAATAAATGATAAAATATATCTGATTGCATCATCTCTAACAATTTATACTTATTCATCCTAGTAAAAACTATTTTGGGGGGTATTTTCCCATTAGGAGAATGAGGGATTGCTTATATTCGGGGGTCACCTTATATTCAGGCATATATGGTATCTGTGATGACCATCCATACTACCTTAGGAGTGAGCTCCTTTTATTCCTCTTGTCTGGATGATTGAAATAACATGTAATTGGTTTCTAGGCTCTTCCACTTCCATAACACCTACCAGAGTTGGCTTCCAAATGTTTATTTTGTCGTCACTCACCTGCTTAAAACTTTCCCATTGCCCAAGTCTTCTACAAAGTAATTTTTATACACTTCTATAATAACACCTGTAATGGAAAAATACTGTGAACTCTTACCTCTAGACGCATAATAGTATGACCTAAAGTGGACAGCTTGGAGGCATGAGATTTCTTTAAAATCCTATGTTTTGTCAAAAAATAAATAAATAAAGTTATCCTTGTGTAATCTAAAATATTAAAATAGATTTTTAAAATTATTATTGAATATTAGTATTATTACAAAAGGATGTGCCAGATAAATTAAAATACTGCCCAACATTTCCATGCATGCTGGGAAACCTTGTGCCAATATTTGAGAAGAATGACCTATAGAATGAACACAAAATTTCTGATTTCATTCACAAGGCCCTCTGTGATATATGGCTCTATCTTACCTTATTAATTTTCTTTCTTGACACTCCCTTCCCATTTTTGCCCCTAGATCACTATGCTCTAAGCACTATAGCCAATGTTAGATCCCTGAATTATTTTATTAAAAACAGGAGGTGCACCTGGGTGGTTCAGTCAATTGAGTGCCCAACTCTTGGTTTTGGCTCAGGTCATGATATCCCGGGTGTGGAATCGAACCCCATGTCAAACTCTGCGATCAGTGTGGAGTCTGCTTGTCCCTCTCCCTCCTCCTCTGTGCCTCCCCCTACTCTATAAATAAATAAATAAATAAATAAATAAATAAATAAATAAATAAAATCTTAAAAAAAAAAAAACAGGACAAAAACCCTAGGAGACAAAGAAGAGGGACAGATGAACCTATGTCACCTTCATTCCATGCATGAACTCTTTTGAAAATTTTTTTGAGTATTTTTGACACACAGTGTTACATTAGCTTCAGGTGTACAACATAGAGATTCAAATTCTCCAATATATTATACTATGCTCACCACCAGCATACCTACTACCTGTCACCATACAATGCTATTACAATATCATTGACTATATTTCTTGTGTGTCTTTAATTCCAGTGACTTCATTCCATAATTTGACACCTGTATCTATCACTTTGCTTCACCCATTTTTCTCATGCCCCACTCCCTCCCCTGAAGCAACCATTGGTTAGTTTTCTGTATTTATAGGTGTGATTCTACTTTTTTTATTTTGTTAAGTTAGCCACCATACAGTACGTCATTATTTTTTTATGTAGTGTTCAATGATTCATTAGTAGTGTATAATACCCAGTGCTCATTACAACACGTGCCCGCCTTAATACCCATCACTTGGCTCCCCACCTCCCCTCCCCCATCCCCTCTGAAACTCTCAGTTTGTTTCCCAGAATCCATAGTCTCTCATGGTTTGTCTCCTTCTCTGATTCCCTCCTCCTTCAGTTTTCCCTTCCTTCCCCTATTGTTCTCCATGCTATTCCTTATGTTTCACACTTGAGTGAAACCATATGATAATTGTCTTTCTCTGCTTGACTTATTTCACTTAGCATAATCCCCTCCAGTTCCATCCATGTTGATGCAAATGGTGGGTGGTCATCTTTTCTGATGGCTGAATAATATACCATTGTATATATGGACCACATCTTCTTTATCCATTCATCTGGTGAAGGGAATCTATTTTTTTGTATGTCTTTTCATTTTTTTTTTTTTGGTTATATATATGAGTGAAATCATATGGTATTTGTCTTTTTTTGACTGATTTATTTTACTCAGCATAATACCCTCTAGGTCCCTCCATGTCATCACAATGTCATAATTTCATTCTTTTTTAAAGCTACATTATATATATATATATATATATATATATATATATATATATATATATATGCCACATCTTCCTTATCCATTTATCTATTGATGAATACTTAGGTTGCTTCCATAACTTAGCTATTGTAAAAATGTTGAAATAAACATAAGGGAGGGAGAAAAAAAAGATGGTGGAGGAGTAGGGGACCCTATTCCAACCAGTCCCCTGAATTGAGCGGGATATCTACTAGACCACTCTGAACACCCACAAAATCAGCCTGAGATGTAAGAAGATATATCTGGATCTCTACAAACAGAATATTGAAGGGGGTTGGTTTCAAGGTATGAAGCAGAGAGCCGAGATTCTGCAAGCAGACATCAGAAGATAAATGGAAGGAGGAGGGAGCTGTCAGGTTCCTGCACTGCAGGAGCACAAAAGCCTCCCACACTGAGGACGGGGCACAGACTTACATACTGGTAGCTATGGGGAAAGGACTTTAGGGCAGCACCCCCGGACTGAAACCCAGGGAGGTGGGGCTACACATGCAAACTGGGGGCAACTGGTGGTTTTAGAAGCACAAAGGGCAGAGATGTACCTGGACCTGGAAGCAAGAGTTGGGAGTGCTGCTGAGGGGCACACAACCCAGGACGTTGCAGTTTATAGAAACACAGACAGAAATGGAGATAGTGTGGCCTAGAGGGCTCATTGAAGAACAGACTGCAGTCTCTCTGTTCTGAGGCAGAAAGTTGGAAACAAACTCTTCTGCTCTGAATCTCAGAAGAGATGCAAAAAGCCACCAAGGAAAGCCTCCAGAGCACAAAAGCCCCGCAAAACAGGTTTTCACTGAGCCCGTCCACCTCCATAGGGAGCAGGGCAACTCTGCCCAAACAGGGTTGCCTGAGTAACAGCATGGCAGACCCCTCCCCCAGAAGTCAGGTTGCAAGAGCAAGAGTCCTACAACCCTAAGGTCCCTACAAAACAGGTACCGCTTGCTAAGGTTGTGGTCAATAATTCAGTCTCTGTACATTCTTTCAATCACCCCTCAAGAGAATGAATAAGAGGAGGAAGCCCCAAAATAGGAAAGACTCAAAGATTGTGACTTCTGCCACAGAATAACAAATGGATACAGATATAACCAAGATGTCGGAAATGGAATTCAGGATAGCAGCTCTGAAGACGACAGCTAAAATGGAGAAATCAATAAATGGCAACATAGAGTCTCTAAGGGCAGAAATGAAAGCTGAACTGGCAGAACTTAAAAATGCAATCAGTGAGATCCGATCTAATCTAGATAATCTAACATCTAGGGTAAGTGAGGCAAAAGAATGAATTAGTGACTGAAAAGAGAAATTGATAGAAAAGAAGGATAAAGAGGAAGCCAGGGATAAACAAATCAAAATCCATGAAAACAATTAGAGAAGTAAGTGACACCATGAAACATTCCAATGTCAGAATTATTGGGATCCCTGAGAGGGTAGAAAGAGAGAGGACTAGAAGATATATTTGAGCACATTGTAGCCAAGAACTTCCCTAATCTGGGGAATGAAACAAACACTGTGTCCTAGAGGCAGAGAGGACCCCTCCCAAGATCAAAGAAAACAGACCAACACGCCAGCATGTAATAGTAAAACTCCGAAATCTTAGAACCAAGGAAACCATCGTAAGGGCAGTTAGGGAGAAGAGAATCCTTACGTACATAGGAAGGAACATCAGAATAACGTCAGACCTATCCACAGAGACCTGGCAAGCTAGAAAGACCTGGCAAGACATATTCAGGGTACTAAATGAGAAGAACATGCAGCCAAGAATACTTTATCTGGCAAGGCTGTCATTTATTTATTTTTATTTTTTATTTTATTTATTTTTTAATTTTATTATGTTATGTTAGTCACCATACAATACATCATTAGTTTTTGATCTGGTGATCCACAATCCACTGTTTTCTTATAACACCCAGGGCTCCATGCAGTACATGCCCAACTTAATACCCATCACTGGGCTAACCAGTCGCCCCTCCCCGCTCCCCTCTAAAACCCTGTTTGTTTCTCAGACTCCATAGTCTCTCATGGTTCATCTCTCCCTCCAATTCCCCACCCCCCGTCATTTTTCCCTTCCTTCTCCTAATGTCCTCCATGCTATTCCTTATGTTCCACAAATAAGTGAAACCATATGATAACTGACTTTCTCTGCTTGACTTATTTCACTTAGCATAATCTCCTCCAGTCCCATCCATGTTGACGTAAAAGTTGGGTATTCATCCTTTCTGATGGCTGAGTAATATTCCATTGGATATATGGACACATCTTTTTTTTTTAAGATTTTATTTATTTATTTGAGAGAGAGAGAATGAGAGAGAGAGCACTTGAGAGGGGGGAGGGTCAGAGGGAGAAGCAGACTCCCTGCCGAGCAGGGAGCCTGATGCGGGACTTGATCCAGGGACTCCAGGATCATGACCTGAGCTGAAGGCAGTCACTTAACCAACTGAGCCACCCAGGTGCCCTGGACCAAATCTTTATCCATTCGTCTGTTGAAGGGCATCTCGACTCTTTCCACAGTTTGGCTACTGCGGACATTGCTGCTATGAACATTGGGGTGCATATGGCCCTTCTTTTCACTACATCTGTGTCTTTGGGGTAAATAACCAGGAGTGCAATTGCTGGGTCATAGGGTAGCTCTACTTTTAAATTTTTGAGGCACCTCCACACTGTTTTCCAAAGTGGCTGTACCAACTTGCATTCCCACCAACAGTGTAAGAGGGTTCCCCTTTCTCCACAACCTCTCCAACATTTGTTGTTTCTTTCCCTGTCCATTTTTGCCATTATAACCAGTGGAAAGTGGTATCTCAATGTGGTTTTGATTTGAATTTCCCTGATGGCTAATGAGGATGAACATTTTCTCATGTGTCTGTTAGCCATTTGTATGTCTTCTTCAGAGAAGTGTCTTTTCATATCTTCTGTCCACTTTTTGAATTGATTATTTGTTTTTTGGGTGTTGAGTTTGAGAAGTTCTTTATAAATCTTGGATACCAGCCCTTTATCTGTAGTGTCATTTGCAAATATCTTCTCCCATTCTGTGAATTAAGGCTGTCATTTAGAATGGATAGAGAGATGCAGAGCTACCAAGACTGGCAGAAACTGAAAGAATATGTGACCACTAAGCCAGCCCTGCAAGAAATATTAAGGGGGGTTCTATAAACGGAAAAATACCACAAGAGGGATATAGAACAGAAATTTACAAAGACAATCTATAGAAACAAGGACTTCACAGGCAACATGATGACAATAGATTCATATCTTTCAATAATTACTCTCAACGTGAATGAGCTAAATTCTCTCATAAAATGGCACAGGGTTGCAGATTGGATAAAAAGACAGGACCCATCCATATGTGTCTATAAGAGACTCATTTTGAACCTAAAGATACACCAGACTGAAAGCGAAGGGATGGAGATCCATCTTCCATGCCAATGGACCTCAAAAGAAAGCTGGGGTAGCAATTCTCATATCAGACAAATTAGATTTTAAGCTAAAGCCTGTAGTTAGAGACACAGAAGGACACTGTATCATTCTTAAAAGATCTATTCAACAAGAGGATCTAACAATTGCAAATATCTACACCCCTAATTTGGGAGCAGCCATCTACATAAGCCAGCTGTTAGCCAAAATAAAGAGTCATAATGATAATAATATCTTAATTTTAGGAGACATCAATATTCCATTCTCAACAATAGACAGATCATCTAAGCAGAAAATCAACAAAGAAACAAGAGCTTTGATTGACACACTGGACCAGATGAACCTCATAGATATATACAGAACATTCCACCCTAAAACAACAGAATACTCATTCTTCTTGAGCACACATGGAACTTTCTCCAAAACAGACCACATACTGGATTACAAATCAAGTCTCAACCAATACTCAAAGACAGTGATTATTCCCTGCATAGTCTCAGACCATAATGCTTTATTTTTTTTAAGATTTTATGTATTGATTTGACAGAGAGAGACACAACAAGAGAGGCAACACAAGCAGAGAAAGTGGGAGAGGGAGAAGCAGGCTTCCTGCAGAGCAGGGAGCCCGATGCGGGGATCAATCCCAGGACCGTGGGATCATGACCTGAGCCGAAGGCAGATGCCCAATGACTGAGCCAGCCAGGTGACCCTTTTTTTTTTTTAAGATTTTATTTAAGACCATAATACTTTAAAAGTGGAACTCAATCACAAGAAAAAATTTGGCAGAATTTCAAACACTTGGAAACTAAATACCACTCTGTTTAAGAATATTTGGGTCAATCAGGAAATGAAAGAAGAACTAAACAATTCATGGAAACCTGTGAGAATGAAAACACATTGGTACAAAGCTTTAGGATATTGCAAAGGCTGTCCTAAGGGGGAAATACTTAGCCATCCAATCCTCACTCAAAAAAATAGAAAAATTCCGAATTCACCAACTAACTGTACACCTTAAAGAACTAGAGAAAAAGCAACAAATGATGCCTAAGCCATGCATTAGAAGAAAAATAATTAAGATTAGAGCAGAGATCAATGAATTAGAAACCAGAAACACAGTAGATCAGATCAACAAAACTAGAAGCTTGTTCTTTGAAAGAATTAATAAGATCAGTAAACCACTGGCCAGACTTACCCAAAAGAAAAGAGAAAGGACCTAAATTAATAAAATTATGAGTGGAAAGGGAGTGATCACGACTAGAACCAAGTAAATAAAAACAATTAATAGAAATTATTATGAACAACTCAATGCCAATAAATTAAGCTACCTGAAAGAAATGGATGCGTTCCTGGAAACTTGTAAACTACCAAGACTGAAACAGGAAGAAATTATCAACATGAATAGGCCAATAACCAGTAACAAGATTGAAGCAGTGATAGAAAACCTCCCAAAAAACAAAAGTCCAGGGCTTGATGGATTCCCTGGGGAATTCTACCAAACATTCAAAGTGGAAATAATACCTATTCTCCTGAAGCTCTTTCAAAAAATAGAAACAGAAAGAAAGCTTCCAGACACATACTATGAGGCCAGCATTACCTTAATCCACAAACCAGGCAAAGACCCCATCAAAAAGGAGAATTTCAGACTGATATCCCTGGTTAATATGGATTCCAAAATTCTCAACAAAATCCTAACTAATACGATCTAACAATACATTAAACGGATCATCCACCATGACCAAGAGTGATTTATCCCTGGGATGCAAGCATGGTTCAACATTTGCAAATCAATCAATGTGATAGAACACATTAATAAGAAGGGAGAAGAGCCATATGATCCACTCAATTGATGCAGAAAAAGCATTTGACCAAATACAGCATCCTTTGATTAAAACACTTCAGAGTACAGGGATAGAGGGAACATTCCTCAAGTTCATAAAAACCATCTATAGAAAACCCACAGCGAATATCACCCTCAATGGGGAAAAGCTGAGAGCCTTTCCCTTAAGATCAGGAACACATCAAGGATGCCCACTCTCACCACTATTGTTCAGCAGAGTACTAGAAGTCCTAGCAACAGCAATCAGACAACAAAAAGAAATGAAATGTATTCAAATTGGCAAAGAAGAAGTCAAACACTCTCTTTTCGCAGATGACATAATACTTTATGTGGAAAATCCAAAAGACTCCACCCGCAAATTACTAGAACTCATACAGCAATTCAGAAATGTGGCAGGATACAAAATCAATGCACAGAAATCAGTTGCTTTCTTATACACTAACAATGTAACTGTAGAAAGAGAAATTAGAGAAACGATTCCATTTACAATAGCACCAAAAACCATTAGATACCTCAGAATAAACGTAACCAAAGAGGTAAAGGATCTGTACTCTAGGAACTACAGAACACTCATGAAGGAAATTGAAGAAGACTCAAAAAGATGGAAAAACATTCCATGCTCATGGATTGTAAGAATAAACATTGTTAAAATGTCTATGGTGCCCAGAGCAATTTATACCTTCAATGTCATCCAGATCAAAATTCAAATGGCATTTTTCAAAGTGCTGGAACAAACAATTCTAAAATTTGTATGGAATCAGAAAAGACCCTGCATCACCAAGGAAATACTGAAAAAGAAAAACAAAGCTGGGGGCTTCATGTTGCCTGATTTCAAGCTATATTACAAAGCAGTGATCACCAAGACAGCATAATACTGGCACAAAAACAGACATATAGACCAATGGAACAGAATAGAGTGACCAGATATGGACCCTCAACTCTATGGTCATCTAATCTTTGATAAAGCATGAAAAAATATGCAATGGAAGAAAGACAGTATCTTCAGTAAATGATGCTGGGAAATTGGACAGCTATATACAGAAAAATGAAACTCGACCATTCTCATACTCCATGCACAAAAATAAACTCAAAATGGATGAAAGACCTCAATGTGAGACAGGAATCCATCAAAATCCTAGAGGAGAACATAGGCAGTAACCTCTTTGACATCGGCCACAGCAACTTCTTTCAAGATACATCTCCACAGGCTAGTGAAACAAAAGCAAAAATGAACTTTTGGGACTTCATCAACATAAAAAGCTTCTGCACAGCAAAGGAAACAGTCAACAAAACAAAGAGGCAACCCACAGAATGGGAGAAGATATTTGCAAATGACACTACAGATAAAGGGCTGGTATCCAAGATCTATAAAGAACTTCTCAAACTCAACAACCAAAAACAAATAAGTCAAAAAATGGGCAGAAGTCATGAACAGACTCTTCTCCAAAGAGGACATACAAATGGCTAACAGACACATGAAAAAATGTTCATCATCATTAGCCATCAGGGAAATTCAAATCAAAACCACATTGAGATACTACCTTACACCAGTTAGAATGGCAAAAATTGACATGGCAAAAAACAACAAATGCTGGAGAGGTTGTGGAGGAAGGGGAACCCTCTTACACTGTTGGTGGGAATGCAAGTTGGTACAGCCACTTTGGAAAACAGTGTGGAGATTCTTCACAAAATTAAAAATAAAGCTACCCTATGACCCAACAATTGCCCTACTAGGTATTTACCCCAAAGTCACATATGTAGTGAAAAGAAGGGCCATATGAAACCCAATGTTCATAGCAGCAATGTCCACAATAACCAAATAGTGGAAAGAGCTGAGACGCCCTTCAATAAATGAATGGATAAAGAAGATGTGGCCCATATATACAATGGAATGTTACTCAACCAACAGAAAGGACGAATACCCAACTTTTACATCAAAATGGATAGGACTGGAGGAGATTATGCTAAGTGAAATAAGTCAAGCAGAGAAATTCAATTATATGGTTTCATTTATTTGTGGAACATAAGGAATAGCATGGAGGACATTAGGAGAAGGAAGGGGAAAATGAAGGGTGGGGAGAAGTCAGAGGGGAGATGAACCATGAGAGACTATGGACTCTGAGAAACAAACTGAGGGTTTTAGAGGGGATGGGGTGGGGGGATAGGTTAGCCTGGTGATGGGTATTAGGGAGGGTACATATTGCATGGAGCACTGGGTGTTATACAAAAACAATGAATCATGGAACACTGCATCAAAAACTAATGATGTACTGTATGGTGACTAACATAACATAATAAAGTAAAATAAAAAAATTTAAAAAAAGAAAGAAACCTAAGGGAGCATATATATTTTCAAATTGTTTTTTTTTTCTCTTGATAAATAACCAGTAGTTGAATTGTTGGATTGCATGGTATTTCTATTTTTAATTTTTTTGAGGAAAGATATTTCATGCAAAGCAATTTTTTTATTTCAATATCTTTATCGAAAATTATATCCCTTTGTGCCTAAGCAATCTTGAGATAGAAGAACAAAGTTGTAGATATCAAAATTCCAGATTCCAAGATGTACTACAAAGATGTGGTAATCAAAACAGTATAGTACTGGCAGAAAAATAGACACATTGATCAATGGAACCAGATAGAGAGCCCAGAAATAAACCCACATTTATATGGTCAATTAATCTGACAAATAAGGCATGCTTATACAATGGGGAAAAGACAGTCTCTTCAATAAATGGTGCTGGGAAAACTGGACAGATACATATATAAAAAAAAAACTGGATTACTTACATCATACATAAAAACAAACTCAAAAGAGATTAAAGGTCTAAATGTGAAACATGAAACCATAAAAATAGAAGAAATCACAGACAATAATTACTTTGACATCAACCATTGAAACATTATTTGTGCCAGTACCATACTGCTTTTATTAGTAGAGTTTGTAGTATATATTAAAATCTGGAATTTTGATAACTCCACCTTTGTTCTTTTCAAGGTTTCTTTGGCTATTGGGGGTCCTTTGTGGTTCTATACGAATATGGGGACAATTTGTTTTAGTTCTCTGAAAATTGCTGTTGGCAATTTGATAAGGATTACATTAAATCTGAAGATTGTGGGGCACCTGGGCGGCTCAGTTGGTTAAGGATCTGACTTGATTTTGACTCGGGTCATGATCTCGGGATCGTGAGATTGAGCCCCATGCTGGGCTTCATGCTCAGTGTGGAGTCTGCTTGAGATTCTCTCTACCCCTCTCCCTCTCAAATAAATAAATAAAATATTTAAAAATATCTGTAGTTTGTTTTGGGTTGTATAGACATTTAAATAAAATTGATTCTCCCAAACCACGGGCATAGAATATCTCCATTTGTTTGTGTCATCTTCAATTTCTTCCATCAATGTTTCATAGTTTTCAGAGTACATGTCTTTCATCTCCTTGGTTAAATTTATTCCTAGGTGTTTTATTATTTTTGGTGTCATTGTAAATGGGATTGTTTTCTTAATTTCTTTTTCTGCTACTTTGTTAATAGTGTTTAGAAACACTACATATTTCTGGGTAGTAATTTTGTATCCTACAACTTCACTGAATTCATTTATTACTTCTTGCAGTATTTTTGCTGAAGTCTTTAGGATTGTCTATGCATACTATCATGTCATCTGCAAATAGTGATGGTTTAACTTCTTTACCAATATAAATGTCACTTATTTATTTTTCTTCTCTGTGACTAGGATTTTCAGTACTATGTTGAATAAAAGTGCTGAGAGTGTTTAATCCTGATCATAAATGATAAGTACTCAGTTTTTCACCATTAAGTATGTTGCTAGCTGAAGATTTTTCATATATGACTTTATTATGTTAAAGTATGTTCCCTCCAAATCCACTTTGTTGAGTTTTTATTTGGAATGGATGTTGAATTTTGTCAAATTCTTTTCCTGCATCTACTGAGATAATCATATGATTTTTATCCTTTGGTTTGTTAATGTGGTGCATCATATTGATTGATTTGTAGATATTGAACCATCCTTGCATCACTGGAATAAATCCCACCTGATCATGGTGAATAATCCTCTTAATGTATTATTGAATGCCATTTGATAATATTTTGTTGAGGATTTTGCATCTATGCTCATCAGTGATATTGGCCTATAGTTTCTTTCTTTCCATCTTTCCTTTTTTTTTTTTCTGTGCTTTCTTTGTCTGCTTTTGGTATGAAGATAATCCCAGCTTTATAGAATGTATTTGGAAGCTTTTTCTCCTCTTTTTTTGAAATAGTTTGAAGAGACTAAGTATTACGTCTTCTTTAAATGTTTGGTAGGATTCGCCTGTGAATACATCTGGTCCTGGAATTTTATTTTTTGGTAGATTTTTTATTAAAAGTCAATTTTTATACTAGTAATTTGTCTGTTTAGATTTTTTATCTTTTTCTGGTTCAATTTTAAAAGATTGTTTCAAAGGCTGGGAATGTGGTAGAGTAGGAGTACCCTAAGCTCACTATGTCCCAAGGATACAACTAGGCAACACTCACAACAGCTCACATAACCCAGAAAATGACCCAAAGACTGGCAGAACAAACTCCACAACTAAGGTTAGAGCAGAGGCCACATCAAAGAAGGTAGGAAGGGTGAAGACATGGTTTGGGAGAAAAATGGACCATGACCATCCATGGTTGGGAGGGAGCTAAGGTTGCAGAGAAGGTTGAGAAACAGACTATCACATTGGGAAGCCTGCATGGGGAAAATGAACCTCTATAACATTTGGCTTTGAAAGTGAGAGCTGCTGAATTTCATGAGGTCTTACAATGAGCATCCCTAAAGACTGGAATTTTAAAACTCAGTGGGCTCAGCTCTTGGAGAGTCCAGAGGGCATTGGGATTCTGCATCCTTGCCTTTAAAGAAACAGCATGACAAGCAGCCCATTCAGTTGCAGTGTAGAACCAGCAGTTTGAAAGATACCTGGGACATATGAGAGTGAGAGTTATTTATTCATCTCAGAGCATGTCCAGAAGAGGCAGCGATCACAGGGAGACCCCTCCAGGAACAGAGGAGCTGGTAGGTACCACTTTCCTCCCCCAAACCCTAGCATAAACACAAGGCCACCTATGGAAAAGAGTGCGGTGCCAACACTTGCTACCGAACTGGATTACACCAAGCCCCCCCCCATGCTTAAGTGGATTTGCCCTTTCAAGTCATGCTTGCTTCAGTTCCTGCACTGCAGAGCACCTCCCCCAGAAGACCTATGCAATCTCTCACCAACACCATGTCTCCTGACACTTACACTTTGTAAGGCCTTGGCTCTGGTGGCAGTAGTGGCAATGGGTCTTATTTCACAAGCAGACCATCATGTACATTGTGAAACTGTGCTCCACCCTGCTGGGTAACATATGCTACCCACAACAGACAAAAAGAGCCTCTGAACATGACTGAACTGAAGGAAAAATCAGCCAGGACACAATAGCAGAAAACATGCAGAACTCATAGAAGACACCACCTGAAGTGCCAGGCCCTGGGGAACAGGGGACACTGCACTGCAGGGTACTATAGGACCTCATCTTCATAAAGTCATTACTTTCAAGAGTAGGATATGCAGCTGAGACAGAGTTAGACAAAATGAGACAGAGGAATATGTCTCAAATGAAGAATAGGAGAAAACCACAGCAAGAGTCCTAATTGAAACAGATATAAGTAATATACCAGATAGAAAATTTAAAGTAATGATCATAAAGATACTCACTGGACTTGAGAAAAGAATGGAGGACTTCAGTGACACCCTTAACAAAGATATAAAAAAATAACATATCAGAGATAATGAATACAATTAATGAAATTAAAAATACACTTGATGTAATAAATAGCAAGCTAGAGGAAGCAGAGGAATGAATTAATGGCCCAGAAAACAGTAAAGACAAGTATATGAGCTGAGCAAATGAAAGAAAATAATTATGCAAATTGAGAATAGCCTTAGGGAACTCAGGAACTCCATCAAGTTTAATAACATTTGCATTATAAGGAGCCCAGAAGAAGAGAGAGAAAAAGGGGGCAGAAAATTTATTTGAAGAAATAATATCTGAAAACTTCCCTAATGTGGAGAAGGAAACAGATATCCAGATCCTGGAGGCATAGAAATCCCCCAACAAAATCAACCCAAGGAGGTACACACCAAGGAACTAGTAATTAACAAGGCAAAAAATAGTGATAAACAAACAAACAAAAATTAAAAGCAGCAAGAGAAAAGACGACAGTTACATAGAAGGGAAATCCTATAAGGCTATGAGCAGATTTTTTAGCAGAAACTTCACAGGCCAGAAGAAAAATGACATGATATAATCTAAGTGCAAAATCTGCAGCCAAGAATACTCTATCCACCAAGGTTATCATTCAGAATAGAAGGAAAGATAAAAAGTTTTTCAGACAAACAAAAACTAAAGGAGTTCATGACCACTAAACCAGTCCAGGAGAAATAATTAAGGGGTACACTCTGAGTGGAAAGGAAAGACCATAAATAAGAGTACAAAAATTTGGAAGCACAAAAGCAGTAAATAGATATATTTGTAAAAATCAGTCAAGGGATTCACAAAAGGATATAAACTCTGAAACCATATACCTAAAATGTGGGGGGAGAGATATAAAGAATGGATTCAAATTTAAGTGACTTAATTTATACTGCAAATGCAGAAGATTTTATATATAAATCTAATGGCAACAACAAATCAAAACTAAGTATTAGATATACAAAGAAAAAAGATGAAGAAATACCAGTATATCACTAAAGAAAGCCAGCAAACCATGAAAGAGAGAAAGGAACAAAGGATCAGAGAAAAACTACAAAGGAAAACAACAGAACAATTAACAAAATGGCAATAAATACATATCTATCAATAATTAATTTCATGGACACTTGGCCTGCCTCCATAATTTGATTTGGTTATCATAAATAATGCTGTTATAGTTGTGGCATCTCTCTCTATCTCTTTATATCTATCTATATCTATATCATCTATATGCCATGGAATATTATTTAGCTATAATAAAGAATGAAATCTTGCCATAAGTGAAATAAGTCAGTCAGAGAATGACAAATACCATCTGATTGCACTCATATGTGGAATTTAAGAAACAAAACAAATTAGCAAAAGAAAAGAGAGAGAAGTCAAGAAATAGCCTCTTAACTATTGAGAACAAACTGATGGTTACCAGAGGAGAGGTGGGTGGGCGGGTGGGTGAAATAAGTGATAGTAATTAAGGAGTACACTTATTGTGATGAGCACTGGGTATGGAATTGTTGAATCACTGTATTGCACACCTAAAACTAATACAACACTGTATGTAAACTTCACTGGAATTAAAATGAAATGAAATGAAATAAAACAAAACAAAACAAAATAAAACAAAATAAAATAAAATAAAAAAATATTAACTTTGAATCTAAATGGACTAAATGCTCCAATCAAAAGACATAGGGTGACACAGTGGGTAAAAATTCAAGACCCATCAATATGCTGCCTACAAAAGACATTTAAGATATAAAGACACATGCAGAATGAAAGCAAAGAAATGGAGAAACATTTATCATGCAAGGTAATTTCAAAACAAGCCAGAGTAGCAATGCTTATCAGACAAAACAGACTTTAAAACAGAGTGTAACAAGAGGCAAAAACAAAGGACACTATATAATAATAAAGGGGACAATCCAACAGGAAGATATAAATAATTGTAAATATTTAAGCATCCAATATGGGAGCACCCAAATATATAAAACACTTAATAACAAACATAAAGGAAATAATCAATAATAATACAATAATAGTAGAGGAATTTAACACCCCACTTCCAACAATAGGCAGATATTCTAAACTGAAAGTCAGCAAAGAAGAGTGGCTTAGAAAGACACACTGGATCAGATGGATTTAACACATATATTCAGAACATTCCATCTTAAACCGTGGAATACACATTCTTTTCAAGTGCAAATGGAACATTTTCCAGTATAAACTACATACTAAGCCACAAGACAGTTCTCAACAAATTCAGAAAGTTCAACGTCATACCATGCATCTTTTCTGTACACAACAGTGTGAAACCAGAAATTAACCACAAGACAAAATCTAGAAAGACCACAAACGGAGGTTAAATAACATGCTGCTAAACAATAAATATGTCAAACATGCAATCAAAGAAGTCAAAACCTACATGGAAACAAATGAAAATGAAAAACACAATGATCCAAAATCCTTGGGATGCAGCAAAAATTGTCCTAAGAGGGAAGTTTATAGCAATACAGGACTACCTCAAGAAACAAGAAAAATCTAAAATAAACAATCTAACTTTATGCCAAAGGAAGCTAGAAAAAGAACAAACCCCAAACCAGCAGAATTAAGAAAATAGTAAAGATTTGAGCAAAAATAAAAGATATAGAAACTCATAAAGCTCCAGTAGAAACCAGGAAGTGGTTCTTTGATAAGATCAACGAAATCAATAAACCTGCAGTCAGACTCATCAAAAAAAAAAAAAAAGAGGATTCAAATAAACAAAATCACTAATGAAAGGGGAGAAATAACAACCAACACCACAGTACAATAAACAATTATAAAAGAATACTATGAAAAATTATATGCCAACAAATTGGACAACCTAGAAGAAATGGATAAATTCCTAGAAACATATAAACTACCAAAACTGAAACAGGAAGAAACAGAAAACTTGAACAATCACCAGCAAAGAAATTGAATCAGTAATCAAACTCCCTACAGGGGCACCTGGGTGACTCAGTTGGTTAAATGTCTGCCTTTGGCTTATGTCATGAGCTCAGGGTCCTGGGATCTAGCTGGTGGACTCCATGCTCAGTGGAGAGTCTCTTTCTCCCTCTCCCTTTTCCCTTCCCCCTAGCTTGTGCTCTCTCTCTCAAATAAATAAATAAAATCTTAAAAAAAAAAAAACTCCTTAAAAACAAAAGTCCAGGACAAGATGGCTTCACAGGCAAATTCTACCAAACATTTAAAGAAGACTTAATACCCATTCTTCTCAAACTATTCCAAAAAATAGAAGAGGAAGGAGAACTTCAGAATTCATTCTCTGAGGCCAGCAATACCTTGATGCCAAAACCATATTAAGACACCACATACACACACACACATACACACACAAAAGGAAAACAGGCCAATATCCCTGATGAACACAGATGCAAAAATTCTCCACAAATAGTAGCAAATCTAATTCAACAACACATTAAAAAAGATCATTCACCACAATCAAGTGGGATTTATTCCTAGGTTGCAAGGGTGGTTCAATATTCACATATCACTGCTTCTGAATAGCTTTCCTCTTCATGTCTGGGAGATAGTGCAGGGTATACTACTCTGAGTTTGGGGAATATGGAGGGAGGAAGAGCATTGAGAAAAAGCCAGAACCATCTTTAGGATTTGATATTTGTTAAATACCACTCAATTCAGTAGAGAATGTCCAGGGTATGGCTTCTAGCAGATGAAAGGAGAACAACAGACAAGTCACCCCACTCAGATAAAAATGATTTGGTGGAGAGGGTATAAAGGAAGTTCAGGCCTTACCTTCCTTATCAGTCATAAAGACAAACATAAAGTGTCAATAGAGTTGAGTCAATTTCCTGAGGAGGAAGGGAGGGTGTTGGGCAATAATTAATAACATCTGACAAAACTGTTTCTAACTGGCCAGCATGGGTTCCTAGGGTAACTCTTCAGGATTCTGTGTTATGCAGTTCATGTCTGGTTGTCATAGCAAGACAAATGTAATAATAACTATACTTTCCTCATTCAGGTCACTCACTCATCAGAATCCCCCACTCATGGGAAAAACACGTCTTGGCCTTTTTTTTTTTTTTTTTTTTTTGCAAGCTCTACTTCAAAAGGGTTCTCCCTTCCTTTTCTAGGCAAGGTCAGGTCAGCTGCAGGAAAACAACTTCATTATTTCTCTCAGTTTCATCCCTACCCGCCTCATCTCCTCTCTCTGTCTCTGTCTCTTTCACACACACACACACACACATGCACACACACACACACAGAGTTTCAGTGATGCCTTTCTGTGCTAAGCTGGGAGATTGACATACTCCTACCATAGGTATGATATGGTGTCTAAACAGCCCAGCCTAGAACATCTAAAAAAATCAACTCTGCCAACTGCCTATCATATGCCAGGTATTGTACAGTTTTTAACAGAATCCCTGTTAACAAAACTTGCTTGGGGGATTTTTTTATTGAGATATAATTGACATATTAGTTACAGGTCTACAACATAATGATTCAATATTTGTACATATTGTGATGATTGATAGATATAATCAATCATCATCTTATAGATGAACAAACTGAGGCTTGAAAAAGGCAAGGGAGGCAATGGAACTAGAAACCTATGCCAAGTATCTCTGGTTACAAAGCCATATGCTCTGTGCATTATAACTTTCCATTGTGGAAGAAACAGAGCAACAGGGAGACGCTATGCATGTTAAACTTTCATTTATCTTATTTAATTCTCACAACAAAATGATGAGTTGGCAAGTTCTGTTATCTCTCACTTATGAAGAAACTAAGGTTCCTACTCACTTCCATACACATAGAGTAAAATTGATACACTGGATAGATGACTAGGATAGCCCTATATAAGGTGTTTTAAATATTTGTACAAGAAATGACTAACAACAAGAATGAATAACTGTAATAACCAATCTTACATGAATCTTATAGCCATAATCTTGAGTGAAAGAAGCAAGATACAAAAGACAGCATAGCAAATGACTCCATTTATATAAAATTTAAAAATAGGCAAAACTATAGTGTCAGACAGAAAAGCAAGGGAATTATTTATTATTCTATATTTTCATTTATATTTTCTCCTCTGCTCATTTGCTCCCTCACTCTATCTTTTCCTCCCTCTCTCCCCATCACTCTGTCTCTTTTATTTATATGGTATGTATCTCAAAAAATACATATATTTTTTACTCTATTAGGTCGTAGGGAATGTCCTGGGACTTTCCTGAAAGGAACTTTACAGCATCCATCTTGGGAAACACCACATTCTAGGTTAAGGCATGATGACTGTGAGAAGGCCAAGATGTGGTACACGTAGTAGGTGCACAATAAATAAACGTTCCCTTTATTTTCTTTACTTCGTGGCCCCAGTCAGACTCAGATGCTAACACAAAAAAACATAATGCCAGGTAATTTGAGGGGATATGTGTTAAGTTATTTTTGGAAGGATATACCTTCAAAACCTACAAATCTATCATTGTCAGAAGATGCTTCAGAAAACACATCAATCTGTCATCTGCTTCAAGTTCTCTTTTTTGTGATGTGACAGAGGAAACAAGAAAGGAGGTCTACCTGGCTATAAACTTTTTTAAAAAACAATAGTCTATTGCTTCAAAATCTACTTTATGTTAATTTTCCCTACATTCAAGTCATTTTAACACACAATCACGAGAGTTTAAAGACATAACATAATAACATCGAAGCGAGCAGTTTTTAGTACATATTAAAATAACTTACCTTCTTTGGCTAACACTGTTTGGTACAAGGTACTCCTGTTCTGGTTATTAAAAGACAGTGTAATACAAGAACTGAAAATACCAGGTGACTCCATTGAAACAGATGTGAAGCTCAGATGACTACTTTCATTTGGTGACTGTAGGCAGGTATCAGCTATTGATGTGGCTGTGCCTGCTGGACTAAACTCCCATCACCAATGCAGTAGGTAACTAGAGAAACTTGTGTTTGAAGCCTAGTTTTGTCATGTACAGGCTGAGTGAACTTGGGCAAGTTGCTTCATCTTTCTAAGTCTTAGTTTTCTCATGGAACCCAGCAGGACCCCTGCTGACTATGAGAGAAGGGTAGGTAGAAGGATCCTGCCAACAAAAAGTGAGCTCCTCTACCAAGGAGACAGGACCAAGAATAGTAATTCTTTCATCTCCGCCCCTCCACTTCCACTGAGAATACCCACTCAGGATATTCCAGCAGGGCCTAACATCACCATTAGCCTTATAAGGGATGAGGAGAAGAAATGATTAACAAAAAAGCAAGGCCTTCTCCTGGTCAGATTGCTGAGCCTGAGGAAGCAAATATGGATGCATAAAAATGCTTACTGAATAAGGCCTATCTATCTTCCCAAGGAATGAGGCAGGCTTTCCTGGGACATGATTGGCTTAGTTATTTGTGCCATTGTAGCAACATAGAAAGCAAAGCAGGAAGGACATTACAAGAAAACTAAACAATAAACCAATCTCTTATGAACATGGATGCAAAAATACTAAACAAGTTTTTATTAAATTGAACCCAGCTTTATATAAAGCAAAATGCATCACAAGCAAGTGGGTTTGTTCTAAGAATGAAAGGGTTGTTTAACATTCTAAATCATTAACAGAAAAAGAAGAAAATTATGATCATCTTAGGAGATACAAAAAAAAAAAATTGAAAAAACTCCAAAGCCTATACATGATAAAAACCCTTAGCAGAGTAGAAATAGAAGGGAACTTCTTTAATATGATAAAGAATATATATAAACCTACAGAAAACATCACAATTAGTAGTGAAGTATTGAAGCCTTCCCCCTGAAATCAGGGATAAGTAAAGAATGCCTGCTATCACCATTTTGATTCAGATTTATATTGAAGTTCTAGCCATTGCAATAGAATGAGAAAAAGAAATAAAAATAATAAGGATTAGAAAGGAAGATATAAAACTGTTATTATTCTCAGGTGACATATTTGTATATGTATAAAATCCAAAAGAATCTAAAAACTATTAGACTTGATAAGTAAGTTTAGCAAGTTCAGTCAGTATACAAAAATATTTATATTTCTACATACTAGCTATATATAGAAACTGAAATTTGAAATAATGTCATATACATTAGCATCAAAATTACAAAATTCCTAGGAACAAAAATTATGAAAAAAATTTAAGACTCCAGGGGCACCTGGGTGGCTCAGTTGTTAAGCATCTGCCTTCAGCTCAGGTCATGATCCCAAGGTCCTGAGATTGAGCTCTGCATCAGGCTCCCTGATCAGCAGGAAGCCTGCTTCTCCCTCTCCCCTTCCCCCTGCTTGTGTTCCTGCTCTTGCTATCTGTCTCTCTGTCAAGTAAATAAATAAAATCTTTCAAAAAATGTAAGACTCTACTGAAAACAATAAAACATTGTTGAAAGAAATTAAAGAAGGCCAAAATAGAGAGATCCAGCATGTTCATGAACTGAGAGACTCAGTATTTTAAAGATCTACATACTTCCCAAAATAAATATATTGATTTGACACAACCCCACACAAAATCCCAAGCACTAGGTTTGTTGGTTTGTTTGCTTTTTTAACCAAATTTGTCAAACTCATTCTAAAAATCATATAGAATTTCAAAGGGCTAGGAACAGCCAAGGCAATCTTGGCCACGGGACTTACATTATAAACCTAACATAAAGCTCTAGTAAATAAGACAGTTTGGTATACTGGCACAGGAATAAACAAACTGACCAATGGAGCAGAATAAATAGTCCAGAAACATACCCACACATATATAGACAACTGATTTATGATGAAGGTAACACTGCAGTGTAGTGAAGAAATAATTGTCTCTTCAATAAATAGTGCTGTGTCAGTTGGATTGCCATATTGGGGAAAATGTAAACCTGGACCCCTATAACACCATACATGGGAATCAATGTCAGATGTATTATAAAATTAAAGGTTGAGGGTAAAACAATAAAACATTTAGATAAAAAAAATATGGAACATTTTCATGATCTTGGAATAAGCAAAGATTTCTAAAACAGGACAACAAAAGGTCTATCCATAAAGATAAAGTTCAATAACATGAACTAAATTAAAATCACTAACTTCTGTTAATTAAAGATGTCATGTCAAGAGAAAAAAAAAAAAAAAAACAACTCCCAGAGTTGGAGAAAATATGAACAATATATCTGACAAAGGGCTCATATCCAGAATATGTAAAAAATATCTACAAATTAATTTTTAAAAGACCATCTATTAGAAAAATAGGCAAAGGGGCGCCTGGGTGGCTCAGTCATTACGTGTCTGCCTTTGGCTTAGGTCATGATCCCAGGGTTCTGGGATCAAGCCCCACATTGGGCTCCCCACTTGGCAGGGAGCCTGCTTCTCCCTCCCTGCCTGCTGCTTCCCCTACTCATGCTCACTCTCTCTCAAATAAATACATAAAAGCTTTAAAAAAAAAAGGGAAAAAAAGAAAAAAAAGGCAGATTTGGAAAAGTCGGCAGAGGAGTAGGGGACCCTATTTCAACTGGTCCTCGGAATTGAGCTGGATACCTACCAGACCACTCTGAGCAACTATGAAATCAGCCTGAGATGTAAGAAGATCTGGATCTCTACAAACAGAGGATCACTGGCAGTTGGTTTCTAGGTACGAAGTGGGGAACCTTGATTATGCAGGCAGATATCAGAGGATAAATGGCAGTGGGAGGGAGCCTGGCCGTGGGGATCCCACACAGCCAGTGAGCAACAGGCTCCCACACTGGGGATGGGCCACAGACTTGCAGACCAGTAGCAGTGGGGAAAGGACTTAGACAGAAACCTGAGCGGTGGACTGTGCATGCAAACTGGGGGCGGCTGGCGGTTTTAGAAGCACAAAGGGCAGCAATGTGCCTTGACAGGGAGGCGAGGACTGGGAGCACTGAGGAGGGATGCACAACCCAGGACACTGCAGTTTATAGGAGCACAGACAGAAATGGAGATAGTGTGGCCTGGAGAGCTCACTGAAGAACAGATTGTGATATCTCTGCTCTGAGGCAGAGGGTTGGAAATGGTCTCTTCTGCTCTGACTCTCAGAAGAGATGCAGAAAGCTGGCAGGGAAAGCCACCAGAGAACAAAAGCCCCAAGAAAGCGGTTCCCACTGAGCCCATCCTCCACCACAGGTGGGGCAGGGCAACTCTGCCCAAACAGGGTTGCCTGAGTAACAGCACGGCAGGCCCCACCGCAGAAGACAGGCTGGGAAAACAAGAGGCCAGCAACCCTAAGGTCCCTAGACAACAGGTGCATATTGTTTGGGTTGTGGTCAATAATTTGGACTCTGTACATTCCCTCAACTACCAATCAACAGAATGACTAGGAGGAGGAACCCCCAAAATAGAAAATACTCAGAGATTATGATTTATGCTGTAGATTTACAAATGGATGCAGATATAACCAAGATGTCGGAGATGAAATTCAGGCTAGCAATTGTGAAGACAATGGCTAGAATGGGGAAATCAATTAATGGCAACATAGAGTCTCTAAGGGCAGAAGTGAAAGCTGAATTAGCAGAACTTAAAAATGTTATCAATGAGATCCAATCCAATCTAGATAATCTAACAGCTAGGTTAAGTGAGGCAGAAGAGTGAATTAGTGACCTAGAAGATAATTTAGTAGATAAAAAGGGAAAAGAGGACGCCAGGAAAAAACAACTAGAATTCATGAAAATAGAATCAGAAATAAGTGACACCATGAAGTGTTCCAATGTCAGAATTATTGGAATCCCAGAGGGGGTGGAGAGAGAGACAGGACTAGAAGATATATTTGAGCAAATCGTAGCTGAGAAGTTCCCTAATCTGGAGAATGAAACAAACATTTGCGTCCTAGAGGCAGAGAGGACCCCTCCCAAGATCTAGGAAAACAGACCAACACGCCAGCATGTAATAGTAAAACTCACAAATCTTAGAACCAAGGAAACCATCTTAAGGGCAGTTAGGGGGAAGAGATTCCTTATGTACAGAGGGAGGAACATCAGAATCATCTCAGACCTATCCACAGAGACCTGGCAAGCCAGAAAGGGCTGGCAAGACATATTCAGGGTACTAAATGAGAAGAACATGCAGCCAAGAATACTTTATCTGGCAAGGCTGTCATTTAGAATGGATGGAGAGATGCAGAGCTTCCAAGACTGGCAGAAACTGAAAGAATATGTGACCACTAAGGTGGCCCTGCAAGAAATATTAAGGGGGGTTCTATAAAAGGAGAAAGACCCCAAGAGTGATATACAACAGAAATTTACAGGGACAATCTATAAAAACAACATCTTCACAGGCAACATGATGAATTAATTCATATCTTTCAATAATCACTCTCAATGTGAATGGCCTAAATGCTCCCATAAAATGGCACAGGGCTGCAGATTGGATAAAAAGACAGGACCCATCCATATGCTGTCTACAAGAGACTCATTTTGAACCTAAAGATACATCCAGACAAAGTGAAGGGATGGAGATCCATCGACCATGCCAGCAGACTTCAAAAGAAAGCTGGGATAGCAATTCTTATATAAGACAAATTAGATTTTAAACTAAAGACTGTAGTTAGAGACACAGAAGGACACTGTATCATTCTTTTTTAAAATTTATTATGTTATGTTAAACACCATACATTACATCATTAGTTTTTGATGTAGTGTTCCATGATTCATTACTTGCGTATAACACCCAGGGCTCCATGCAGATCATGCCCTCTTTAATACCCATCACCAGGCTAACCCATCCACCCCCCCTCCACTCTAGAATCCTCAGTTTGTTTTTCAGAGTCCATTGTCTCTTATGCTTCATCTCCTCCTCCGATTCCCCCCCTTCATTCTTCCCCTCCTGCTACCTTCATTTACTTCTTCTTTTTTTTTTTAACATGTAATGTATTATTTGTTTCAGAGGTACAGATCTGTGATTCAACAGTCTTGCACAATTCACAGTGCTCACCATAACACATACCCTCCCCAATGTCTATCACCCAGCCACCCCATCCCTCCCACCCCCCACCACTCCAGCAACCCTCAGTTTGTTTCCTGAGATTAAGAATTCCTCATATCAGTGAGGTCATATGATACATGTCTTTCTCTGATTGACTTGTTTTGCTCAGCATAACACTCTCCAGATCCATCCACGTCATTGGAAATGGAAAGATTTCATTCCTGGAGATGGCTGCCTAATATTCCATTGTATGTATATATACTAAATCTCTTTATCCATTCATCTGTCAATGGACATCTTGGCTTTTTCCACTGTTTGGCTATTGTGGACATTGCTGCTATAAACATCGGGATGCACATACCCCTTCGGATCCCTACATTTGAATCTTTGGGGTAAATACCCAGTAGTGCAATTACTGGATTGTATGGTAGCTCAATTTTAAACTCTTTGAAGAACCTCCATACTGTTTTCCAGAGTGGCTGCACCAGCTTGCATTCCCACCAACAGTGTAGGAGAGTTCCCCTTTCTCTGCATCCCTGCCAACATCTGTCATTTCCTGACTTGTTAATTTTAGCCATTCTGACTGGTGTGAGGTGATATATCATTGAGGTTTTGATTTGGATTTCCCTGATGCTGAGCGATGTTGAGCACTTTTTCATGTGTCTGTTGGCCATTTGGATGTCTTCTTTGGAAAAATGTCTGTTCATGTCTTCTGCCCATTTCTTGATTGGATCATTTGTTCTTTGGATGTTGAGTTTAAGAAATTCTGTATAGATTTTGGATACTAGCCCTTTATCTGATATGTCATTTGCAAATATCTTCTCCCATTCTGTCAGTTGTCTTTTGGTTTTGTTGACTGTTTATTTTGCTTTGCAAAAGCTTTTTATCTTGATGAAGTCCCAATAGTTCATTTTTGCCCTTGCTTCCCTTGCCTTTGGTGATGTTTCTATGAAGAATTTGCTGCGGCTGAGGTCAAAGAGGTTGCTGCCTGTGTTCTCCTTTAGGATTTTGACGGACTCCTGTCTCACATTTAGTTCTTTCAACCATTTGGAGTCTATTTTTGTGTGTGGTGTAAGGAAATGGCCCAGTTTCATTCTTCTGCATGAGGCTGTCCAGTTTTCCCAACACCATTTGTTGAAGAGATGGTCTTTTTCCATTGGACGTTCTTTCCTGCTTTGTCGAAGATTAGTTGAGGGTCCATTTCTGGGCTGTCTATTCTGTTGCATTGATCTAGGTGTCTGTTTTGTGTCAGTTCCATATTTTCTTGATGATGACAGTTTTATAATAGTGCTTGAAGTCTGGAAATGTGATGGCACTAGCTTTGTTTTTCTTTTTCAACATTCCTCTGGCTATTCAGGGTATTTTCTTGTTCCATAAAAATTTTAGGATTATTTGTTCCATTTCTTTAAAAAAGTGAATGGTATTTTGATGGGGATTGCATTGAATGTGTAGATTGCTCTAGGTAGCATTGATATCTTCACAATATTTGTTCTTCCAATCCATGAGCATGGAATGTTTTCCCATTTCTTTGTGTCTTCCTCAATTTCTTTAATGAGTATTTTATAGTTTTCTGAGTATAGATTCTTTGCCTCTTTGGTTAGATTTATTCCTAGGTATCTGATGGTTTTAGGTGCAATTGTCAATGGGATCGACTCCTTAATTTCTCTTTCTTCTGTCTTATTGTTGGTGTATAGGAATGCCACTGATTTCTGTCCATTGATTTTATATCCTGCCACTTTACTGAATTCCTGTATGAGTTCTAGCAGTTTTGGGATGGAGTCTTTTGGGTTTTCCACATAAAGTATCATATCATCTGCAAAGAGTGAGAGTTTGACTTCTTCCTTGCCAATTTGGATGCCTTTTATTTCTTTTTGTTGTCTGATTGGTGTGGCTAGGACTTCTAATACTATGTTGAATAGCAGTGGTGATAGTGGACATCCCTGCCGTTTTCCTGATCTTAGGGGGGAAGCTCTCAGTTTTTCTGCATTGAGAATGATATTCACTGTGCGTTTTTCATGGATGGCTTTTATGATATTGAAGTATGTACCCTCTATCCCTATACTCTGAAGAGTTTTGATCAAGAAAGGATGCTGTATTTTGTCAAACGCTTTTTCTGCATCTATTGAGAGCATCATATTGTTCTTGTTGTTTCTTTTATTAAGGTACTGTATCACATGGATTAATTTGTGGATGTTGAACCAACCTTGCAGCTCAGGGATACGTCCCACTTAGTCGTGGTGAATAATCCTTTTAATGTACAGTTGAATCCTATTGGATAGTATTTTGGTGAGAATTTTTGTATCCATGTTCATCAAGTATATTGGTCTGTAATTCTCCTTTTTGATGGGGTCTTTGTCTGGTTTTGGGATCAAGGTAGTGGTGGCCTCATAAAATGGGTTTGGATGTTTTCCTTCTATTTCTATTTTTCAGAAGAGTTTCAGAAGAATAGGTATTAATTCTTTAATTGTGTGGTAGAATTTCCCTGGGAAGCCATCTGGCTCTGGGCTTTTGTTTGTTGGGAGATTTTTGATTACTATTTCAATTTCCTTAGTGGTTATAGGTCTGTGCAGGTTTTCTATTTCTTTCTGGTTCAGTTTTCGTAGTTGATACATCTCTAGGAATACATCCATTTCTTCCAGGTTATCTAATTTGCTGGCATAGAGATGCTCATAATATGTTTTTATAATTGTTTGTATTTTCTTGGTGTTGGTTGTGATCTCTCCTCTTTCATTCATGATTTTATTTGCTTGGGTCATTTCTCTTTTCTTTTTGATAAGTCTGGCCAGGGGTTTATCAATCTTGTTAATTCTTTCAAAGAACCAGCTCCTAGTTTCTTTGATCTGTTCTACTGTTCTTTTGGTTTCTATTTCATTGATTTCTGTTCTGATCTTTACTATTTCTCTTCTCCTGCTGGGTTTAGGCTTTATTTGCTGTTCTTTCTCCAGCTCCTTTAGGTGTAGGGTTAGTTTGTGTATTTGGAACCTTTCTTGTTTCTTGAGAAAGGCTTGTATTGGTATATACTTTCCTCTTAGGACTGCCTTTGCTGTATCCCAAAGATTTTGAACAGTTGTATTTTCATTTTCATTGGTTTCCATGAATTTTTAAATTATTTTATTTCCTGGTTGACCCATTCATTCTTTAGCAGGATGCTCTTTAGTGTCCAAATATTTGAGTTCTTTCCGACTTTCCTCTTGTGATTGAGTTCTAGTTTCAAAGCATTGTGGTCTGAATATATGCAGGGAATCATCCCAGTCTTTTGGCACTGGTTGAGACCTGATTTGTGACCTAGGATGTGACCTATTCTAGAGAATGTTCCATGGGCACTAGAGAAGAATACGTATTCTGTTGCTTTGGAATGGAATGTTCTGAATATATCTGTGAAGTTCATTTGGTCCAGTGTGTCATTTAAAGTCTTTATTTCCTTGTTGATCTTTTGCTTAGATGATCTGTCCATTTTCCTGATGGGGGTGTTAAAATCCCCTACTATTATTGTATTGTTCTTGATGTGTTTCTTTGCTTTTGTTATTAACTGCCTTATATAATTGGCTGCTCCCGTGTTAGGGACATAGATATTTATATTTTTTAGATCTTCTTGTTGGATAGACCCTTTAAGGAGGGTATACTGTCCCTCCTAATCTTTTATTACAGTGTTTGGTTTAAAATCTAATTTGTCTGATATAAGGATTGCCACCCCAACTTTCTTTTGGTGTCCATTAGCATTTTAAATGTGTTTCCACCCATCACTTTCAATCTGGGGGTGTCTTTGGGTCTAAAATGAGTCTCTTGCAGACAGCATATCGATGGGTCTTGTTTTTTTATCCACTCTCATAGGTTGTGTCTTTTGATTGGGGCATTTAGCCCATTTACGTTCAGGGTAACTATTGAAAGATATGAATGTAGTGCCATTTTATTGTCTGTAAGGTGTCTGTTACTGTATATTGTCTTTGTTCCTTTCTGGTCTATGTTGCTTTTAAGCTCTCTTTTGCTTAGAGGACACCTTTCAATATTTCCTGTAAGGCTGGTTTTGTGTTTGCAAATTCCTTTAGTTTTTGTTTGTCCTGGAAGATTGTTATCTCTCCTTCTATTTTCAATGAGAGCCTAGCTGCATATAGTGTTCCTGGCTGCATTTTTTTCTCATTTAGTGCTCTGAATATATCCTGCCAGTTCTTTCTGACCTGCCAGATCTCTGTGGATAAGTTTGTTGCCAATCTAATATTTCTATCATTGTAGGTTACAGATCTCTTCTCCTGAGCTGCTTTCAGGATTTTCTCTTTGTCTCTGAGACTCATAAATTTTACTATTAGATGTCAGGGTGTTGACTTATTTTTATTGATTTTGAGGGGTGTTCTCTGTGCCTCCTGGATTTTGATGCCTGTTTCCTTCCCCAAATTAAGGAAGTTCTCTGCTATAGTTGCTCCAATATATCTTCTTCCCCTCTCTCTCTTTCTTCTTCTTCTGGGATCCCAATTATTCTAATGTTGTTTCATCTTATGGTATCATTTATTTCTCAAATTCTGCCCTCGTGACCCAGTAGTTGTTTATCTCTCTTTTTCTCAGCTTCTTTATTTTCCATCATTTGTCTTCTATGTCACTAATTCTTTCTTCTGCTTCATTTATCATAGCACTTAGAGTCTCCATTTTTTATTGCACCTCATTAATAGCCCTTTTGTTTTCGACTTGGTTAGATTTTAGTTCTTTTATTTCTCCAGAAAGTTTTTCTCTAATATCTTCCAAGCTTTTTTCAAGCCCAACTAGTATCTTTAAAATCATCATTCTGAACTCTAGTTCTGACATCATACTAATGTTCATATTGATTAGGCCCCTGGCAGTCGGTACTGCCTCTTGTTCTTTTTGTTGAGGTGATTTTTTCCATTTTGTCATTTTGTCCAAAGGGAATAGATGAATGAGAGAACAAAATGCTAACAGGGTAACAACATCCCCAGAAAATATACACTAAAAAATCAGAAAAGACCTGAAACCGGGGGAAAAGAAAGGGAAAGAAAGAAAAGGAAAATGAAAAAAATAAAATAAAAATATAAAAAATATAAAATATAAAAACAAACAAAAACAAACAAAAGAATGATCAGGCTGGTGCATATCAGTGCCACACACTGGATTTTGGGCATATTTTGGTCCATTAGAAGAAAGTGCCTCCCAAAATCTAAAGAAAGAAAAACTTATATATGTACCAAAAAAAGGGTTAATATGTTGAAGGGATGGAATATGACTGTAAAAATGAAAATTATACAAGATTTTATAAAAGGAATTGATAAGTTGGATGAAAAATGAAAGAAAAGGATTTAAAAAATAAAAAGGAGAGAATGTGTGCAGGCAGGAGACTAGAACAAAGTCATACAGTAGAGATTTAGGGTATATTTTGATCTGTTAGTAGAAACTATATCTCAAAATTTTAAAGAGAGTAAACATATATATATGCCAAAAATAATGGTAACTACTATGAAGGGATAGAATATGACTTTAAAAATGAAAAATAAAAAATATTTTTTAAAAAAGGGATTGATAAGAAGTTGGTTGAAAAAGGGAAAAAGAAAAATTGAAAAAAAAATGACAGTTAAAAAAATTAACTTTCAAAGACTAAAGGATCATGGTAAAAAGCCATGAATTCTTTGTGCATTATTCCCCTAGCACTGGAGTTCTGCCGTTCTCATTGATTGGTAAACTTGGTCTTGGCTGACTGTTCTTGCTGTTTTTCTGGGGGAGGGGCCTGTTGCTGTGGTTCCTAAATGTCTTTGCCGGAGGCAGAATTGCCCCACCCTTGCTGGGTCTGTGCTAAGTAATCTGCTCGGGTTTGCTCTCCGGAGCTTTTGTTCCCTGCATGCTTTCTGTATGGCTTTGGATTATGAGAATCAAAATGGCGGCCTCACAATCTCTGCCCCAGAGGAGCCGAGAACTCAGGGGCCCCACTGCTCAGTGATCCCCCAGAGAAAAGCAGTCAATCACTCCCATCTCCCCCGCCTCAGGCCGCACTCCATGCTCACCTGGCCTGTGACCAAGCATTTCTACCTCTGGTTCATGACCCCATGTGGAGTCTCCAAACCCAGCAGATTCCTGTGGTCTGCTCCTGTGCCATTCTTCCTGGGGTAGGAAGGGGAATCTCCCCGGATCTGTTGCTGGTTGGGTCCCTGCTGGAAGATCAGGGGCCTGACTCTGCCATGGATCATGGTTTATGGCAACCGATCTGAGAGCCCACTCCTCAGCTCTGTCTCTGCAGTCGGCCTCCTTGCTCCGATACCTGGGAGCTCTGCCACACTCAGGCACCCCCAGTCTTTCTGTGACCCCAATGGTCCTGAGACCACACTGTCCCAGTGAGGGTTTCACCCCCCACTTAGCCACTGGAGTGATGTCCCTCAGCAGAGCCGACTTCTAAAAGTTCTGATTTTGTGCTCCGCTGCTCTATCACCTGCCAGAAGTGGCCAACTGAGGCACCATCCCCCACCATCTATCCTCCTGAATATAGCCTTGGATTCACTTCTCCGTATGTCCTACCTTCCAGAAAGTGGTCACTTTTCTGTTCAGAGAGTTGTTGCTATTCTTTTCTTCAATGTCCTGTTGAGATTGTAGGTGTTCAGAATTGTTTGACCCTATCTAGCTGAATTCCTAGGACCAAACAAAATCCAGGTCACCTACACCTCTACCATCTTGCTCCGTCCCCAACACTGTATCATTCTTAAAGGGTCTATTCAACAAGAAGATCTAACAATTGTGAATATCTATGCCCCCAGCATGGGAGCAGCCAAATACATAAGTCAACTGCTCACCAAAATAAAGAGTCATATTGATAACAATACATTAATTGTAGGAGACCTCAATACTCCACTCTCAGCAATTGACAGATCATCTAAGCAGAAAAATCAACAAACAAACAAGAGCTTTGAATGACACACTGGACCAGATGACCTCATAGATATATACAGATCATTCCATCCTAAAAACAACAGAATACTCATTCTTCTCAAGCGCACATGAAACTTTCTGCAGAATAGACCACATACTGGGTCACAAATCAGGTCTCAACCAATACCAAAAGATTGAGATTATCCCCTGCATATTCTTTTTTTTTTTTTTTTTTTTTTTTAATTTTTTTATTCTTATGTTAATCCCCTTACATTACAACATTAGTTTTAGATGAAGTGTTCCATGATTCATTGTTTGTGCACAACACCCAGTGCTCCATGCAGAATGTGCCCTCCTAAATACCCACCACCAGGCTAACCCATCCTCCCACCCCCCTCCCCTCTAGAACCCTGTTTGTTTTTCAGAGTCCATCGTCTCTCATGGTTCGTCTACCCCTCCGATTTCCCCCGCTTCATTCTTCCCCTCCTGCTACCTTCTTCTTCTTCTTCTTCTTTTTTTTTTTCTTAACATATATTGCATTATTTGTTTCAGAGGTACAGATCTGAGATTCAACAGTCTTGCACAATTCACAGCGCTTACCAGAGCACATACCCTCCCCAGTGTCTATCACCCAGTCACCCCATCCCTCCCACCCCACCCCCCACTCCAACAACACTCAGTTTGTTTCCTGCGATTAAGAATTCCTCATATCAGTGAGAACATATGATACATGTCTTTCTCTGTTTGACTTATTTCACTCAACATAATACCCTCCAGTTCCATCCACGTTGTTGCAAATGGCAATATCTCATTCCTTTTGATGGCTGCATAATATTCCATTGTATATATATACCACATCTTCTTTATCCATTCATCTGTCGATGGACATCTTGGCTCTTTCCACAGTTTGGCTATAGTGGACATTGCTGCTATAAACATCGGGGTGCACGTACCCCTTCGGATCCCTACTTTTGTATCTTTGGGGTAAATACCCAGTAGTGCAATTGCTGGATCATATGGTAGCTCTATTTTCAACTTTTTGAGGAACCTCCATACAGTTTTCCAGAGTGGCTGCACCAGTTTGCATTCCCACCAACAGTGTAGGAGGGTTCCCCTTTCTCCGCATCCCCGCCAACATCTGTCGTTTCCTGACTTGTTAATTTTAGCCATTCTGACTGGTGTGAGGTGATACCTCATTGAGGTTTTGATTTGGATTTCCCTGATGCCGAGCGATATTGAGCACTTTTTCATGTGTCTGTTGGCCATTTGGATGTCTTCTTTGGAAAAATGTCTGTTCATGTCTTCTGCCCATTTCTTAATTGGATTCTTTGTTCTTTGGGTGTTGAGTTTGATGAGTTCTTTATAGATTTTGGATACTAGCCCTTTATCTGATATGTCATTTGCAAATATCTTCTCCCATTCTGTCGGTTGTCTTTTGGTTTTCTTAACTGTTTCCTTTGCTTTGCAAAAGCTTTTTATCTTGATGAAGTCCCAATAGTTCATTTTTGCCCTTGCTTCCCTTGCCTTTGGCGATGTTTCTAGGAAGAAGTTGCTTCGGCTGAGGTCAAAGAGGTTGTTGCCTGTGTTCTCCTTTAGGATTTTGATGGACTCCTGTCTCACATTGAGGTCTTTCAGCCATTTGGAGTCTATTTTTGTGTGTGGTGTAAGGAAGTGGTCCAGTTTCATTCTTCTGCATGTGGCTATCCAATTTTCCCAACACCATTTGTTGAAGAGACTGTCTTTGTTCCATTGGACATTCTTTCCTGCTTTGTCGAAGATTAGTTGACCATAGAGTTGAGGGTCCATTTCTGGGCTCTCTATTCTGTTCCATTGATCTATGTGTCTGTTTTTGTGCCAGTACCATGCTGTCTTGATGATGACAGCTTTGTAATAGAGCTTGAAGTCCGGAATTGTGATGCCACCGGCTTTGCTTTTCTTTTTCAATATTCCTCTGGCTATGCGGGGTCTTTTCTGGTTCCATACAAATTTTAGGATTATTTGTTCCATTTCTTTGAAAAAAGTGGATGGTATTTTGATGGGGATTGCATTGAATGTGTAGATTGCTCTAGGTAGCATTGACATCTTCACAATATTTGTTCTTCCAATCCATGAGCATGGAACGTTTTTCCATTTCTTTGTGTCTTCCTCAATTTCTTTCATGAGTATTTTATAGTTTTCTGAGTAAAGATCCTTTGTCTCTTTGGTTAGATTTATTCCTAGGTATCTTATGGTTTTGGGTGCAATTGTAAATGGGATCGACTCCTTAATTTCTCTTTCTTCTGTCTTGTTGTTGGTGTATAGGAATGCCACTGACTTCTGTGCATTGATTTTATATCCTGCCACTTTACTGAATTCCTGTATGAGTTCTAGCAGTTTTGGGGTGGAGTCTTTTGGGTTTTCCACATAAAGTATCATATCATCTGCAAAGAGTGAGAGTTTGACTTCTTCTTTGCCAATTTGGATGCCTTTGATTTCTTTTTGTTGTCTGATTGCTGTGGCTAGGACTTCCAATACTATGTTGAATAGCAGTGGTGATAGTGGACATCCCTGCCGCGTTCCTGACCTTAGGGGGAAAGCTCTCAGTTTTTCCCCATTGAGAATAATATTTGCTGTAGGTTTTTCATAGATGGCTTTTATGATATTGAGGTATGTACCCTCTATCCCTATACTCTGAAGAGTTTTGATCAAGAAAGGATGCTGTACTTTGTCAAAAGCTTTTTCTGCATCTATTGAGAGGATCATATGATTCTTGTTCTTTCCTTTGTTAATGTACTGTATCACATTGATTGATTTGCGGATGTTGAACCAACCTTGCAGCCCAGGGATAAATCCCACTTGGTCATGGTGAATAATCCTTTTAATGTACTGTTGGATCCTATTGGCTAGTATTTTGGTGAGAATTTTTGCATCCATGTTCATCAGGGATATTGGTCTGTAATTCTCCTTTTTGATGGGGTCTTTGTCTGGTTTGGGGATCAAGGTAATGCTGGCCTCATAAAATGAGTTTGGAAGTTTTCCTTCCGTTTCGATTTTTTGGAACAGTTTCAGAAGAATAGGTATTAATTCTTCTTGAAATGTTTGGTAGAATTCCCCTGGGAAGCCATCTGGCCCTGGGCTTTTGTTTTTTGGGAGATTTTTGATGACTGCTTCAATTTCCTTAGTGGTTATAGGTCTGTTCAGGTTTTCTATTTCATCCTGGTTCAGTTTTGGTAGTTGATACATCTCTAGGAATGCATCCATCTCTTCCAGGTTATCTAATTTGCTGGCATAGAGTTGCTCATAATATGTTCTTATAATTGTTTGTATTTCTTTGGTGTTGGTTGTGATCTCTCCTCTTTCATTCATGATTTTGTTTATTTGGGTCTTTTCTCTTTTCTTTTTGATAAGTCTGGCCAGGGGTTTATCAATCTTGTTAATTCTTTCAAAGAACCAGCTCCTAGTTTCGTTGATCTGTTCTACTGTTCTTTTAGTTTCTATTTCATTGATTTCTGCTCTGATCTTTATGATTTCTCTTCTCCTGCTGGGTTTAGGCTTTATTTGCTGTTCTTTCTCCAGCTCCTTTAGGTGTAGGGTTAGGTTGTGTACTTGAGACCTTTCTTGTTTCTTGAGAAAGGCTTGTATTGCTATATACTTTCCTCTTAGGACTGCCTTTGCTGCATCCCAAAGATTTTGAACAGTTGTGTTTTCATTTTCATTGGTTTCCATGTATTTTTTTAATTCTTCTTTAATTTCCTGGTTGACCCATTCATTCTTCAGTAGGATGCTCTTTAGCCTCCATGTATTTGAGTTCTTTCCGACTTTCCTCTTGGGATTGAGTTCTAGTTTCAAAGCATTGTGGTCTGAAAATAGGCAGGGAATGATCCCAATCTTTTGGTACCGGTTGAGACCTGATTTATGACCTAGGATGTGATCGATTCTGGAGAATGTTCCATGGGCACTAGAGAAGAATGTGTATTCCGTTGCTTTGGGGTGGAATGTTCTGAATATGTCTGTGAAGTCCATTTGGTCCAGTGTGTCATTTAAAGTCTTTATTTCCTTGTTGATCTTTTGCTTAGATGATCTGTCCATTTCAGTGAGGGGGATGTTAAAGTCCCCCACTATTATTGTATTGTTGTTGATGTGTTTCTTTGCTTTTGTTATTAATTGCCTTATATAATTGGCTGCTCCCATGTTAGGGGCATAGATATTTACAATTGTTAGATCTTCTTGTTGGATAGATCCTTTAAGTATGATATAGTGTCCTTCCTCATCTCTTATTACAGTCTTTGGTTTAAAATCTAATTTGTCTGATATAAGGATTGCCACCCCAGCTTTCTTTTGGTGTCCATTAGCATGGTAAATGGTTTTCCACCCCCTCACTTTCAATCTGGGGGTGTCTTTGGGTCTAAAATGAGTCTCTTGCAGACAGCATATCGATGGATCTTGTTTTTTAATCCAGCCTGTTAGCCTGTGTCTTTTGATTGGGGCATTTAGCCCATTTACATTCAAGGTAACTATTGAAAGATAGGAATTTAGTGCCATTGTATTGCCTGTAAGGTGACTGTTACCGTATATTGTCTGTGTTCCTTTCTGGTCTATGTTGCTTTTAGGGTCTCTCTTTGCTTAGAGGACCCCTTTCAAGATTTCCTGTAGGGCTGGTTTTGTGTTTGCAAATTCCTTTAGTTTTTGTTTGTCCTGGAAGCTTTTTATCTCTCCTTCAATTTTCAATGACAGCCTAGCTGGATAGAGTATTCTTGGCTGCATATTTTTCTCATTTAGTGCTCTGAATATATCCTGCCAGTCCTTTCTGGCCTGCCAGGTCTCTGTGGATAGGTCTGTTGCCAATCTAATGTTTCTACCATTGTAGGTTACATATCTCTTCTCCCGAGCTGCTTTCAGGATTTTCTCTTTGTCTCTGAGACTCGTAAGTTTTACTATTAGATGTCGGGGAGTTGACCTATTTTTATTGATTTTGAGAGGGGTTCTCTGTGCTTCCTGGATTTTCATGCCTGTTTCTTTCCCCAAATTAGGGAAGTTCTCTGCTATAATTTGCTCCATTATACCTTCTGCCCCTCTCTCTCTTTCTTCTTCTTCTGGGATCCCAATTATTCTAATGTTGTTTCGTCTTATGGTATCGCTTATCTCTCGAATTCTGCCCTCATGATCCAGTAGTTGTTTATCTCTCTTTTTCTCAGCTTCTTTATTTTCCAGCATTTCATCTTCTATATTACTGATTCTCTCTTCTGCCTCATTTATTCTAGCAGTTAGCGCCCCCAATTTTGATTGCACCTCATTAATAGCCTTTTTGATTTCTACTTGGTTGGATTTTAGCTCTTTTACTTCTCCAGAAAGAGTTTCTCTAATAACTTCCATATTTTTTTCAAGCCCAGCTAGTATCTTTAAAGTGATGATTCTGAACTCTAGATCTGACATCGTACTAATGTCCGTATTGAGTAGGTCCCTGGCAGTCGGTACTGCCTCTTGTTCTTTTTGTTGAGGTGATTTTTTCCGTCTCGTCATTTTGTGCAGAGGAGAATAGATTAATGAGAGAACAAAATGCTAGCAGAGTAACCACGTCCCCAGAAAATATACTCTAAACAAATCAGAAAAGACCTGAAGCAGTGGGATAAGAAGGGGAAAGAGAGAAAAAAGAAAAAGAAAAAAAAAGAAAAAGATAAAGATAAAAACAAAAACAAACAAAACAAAACAACAACAACAAAAGAAAAACCAGAATGTGATCAAATATGATCTATATGGTATATAGATCAGTGCCACACACTAGATTTGGGGTGTGTTTTGGTCTTTTAGAAGAAAGTGTCTCCCAAAATTTTAAAGAAAGAAAAAGATATATGTACAAAAATAAGGGTTGATATGATGAAGGGATAGAAAATGACTGTAAAAATGGAAATTATAAAAAATTTTATAAAAGGAATTGATAAGAAGTTGTTTGAAAAAGAAAGAAGAAGATTTAAAAAAAGAAAAAAGAAAAAGAAAAAAAAAAGGAGAGAATGTGATCAGGCAGGGGAATAGAAAACACCATATACTAGAGATTTAGGGTATATTTTAATCTGTTAGAAGAAACTATCTCAAAATTTTAAAGAGAGAACAACTTATATATATAAGCCAAAAATATGGGTAACTACTATGAAGGGATAGAATATGACTCTAAAAATGAAAAATAAAAATGTTTTTTTTTTTAAAAAAAGGGATTGATAAGATGTTGTTTGAAAAAGGGAAAAAGAAAAATTCAAAAAGAAATAAAAAGACAAAAAGACAGTTAAAAAAAAAATTAACTTTAAAAGACTAAGGAATCATGGTAAAAAAAGCCGTGAATTCTATGTGCAGTATTCCCCTAGCGCTGGAGTTCTGCCGTTCTCATTGATCGGTAAACTTGGTCTTGGCTGGCTGTTCTCGCTGATCTTCTGGGGAGGGGCCTGTTGCCGTGGTTTCCAAATGTCTCTGCCGGAGGCGGAATTGCCCCGCCCTTGCCCCCTCCCGGCTAAGTGATCTGCTCGGGTTTGCTCTCCGGGGCTTTTGTTCCCTGCGAGCTTTCCGTACAGCTTTGGAGGCGGAGCGTGAAAATGGCGGCCTCCCAATCTCCGCCCCGGAGGAGCCGAGAACTCGGGCCTGCTCCTCAGTGAGCCCCCAGAGAAAAGCCGTCAGTCACTCCCGTCTCCCCGGTCTCCGGCTGCACTCCATGCTCAACCGGCCTGTGACCGCGCGTTTCTATCTCTGGCACCCGACCCGGTCTGGAGTCTCCAAACCCAGCAGATCCCTGCGGTGCCCTCCCGCGCGGCTCCTCCCGGGGGAGGAAGGGGAGTCTCCCCGGATCTGCCGCTTGTTGGGTCCCTGCTGGAGGAGCAGGGGCCCGACTGTGCCGCGGATCACGGTCTATGGCCACCCCGAGCTGAGAGCCCGCGTCTGGGCTCCGCCTCTGCAGCCGGCTTCCCTGCTCCGATACCTGGGAGCTCTGCCGCCCTCAGGCACCCCCGGTCCTTCTGTGACCCCGAGGGTCCTGAGACCACACTGTCCCGGAGGGTTCCACCTCCCGCTTAGCCACCAGAGTGACGTCCCTCGGCGGAGCAGACTTTTAAAAGTTCCGATTTTGTGCTCCGCGGCTCTATCACTTGCCAGAAGCGGCCGACGGAGGCCCCTCCCCCGCCGTCTATCCTCCCGAATATCGCCGCGGATTCACTTCTCCGCACGTCCTACCTTCCAGAAAGTGGTCGCTTTTCTGTTCAGAAAGTTGTTGCTCTTCTTTTCTTTGATCTCCTGTTGGGTTTGTAGGTGTTCAGAATGGTTTGATCCCTATCCAGCTGAATTCCTGAGAGGAGACGAAATCCAGGTCTCCTACTCCTCCGCCATCTTGCTCCGCCCCTCCCCTGCATATTCTCAGACCACAATGCTCTAAAACTGGAACTCAATCATAAGAAAAAATTTGGCAGAAATTCAAACACTTGGGATCTAAAGACCACTCTGCTCAAGAATGTTTGGTTCAACCAGGAAATCAAAGAAGAACTTAAACAAATCATGGAAACCAATGAGAATGAAAACACATTGGTCCAAAACCTATGGGATACTGCAAAGGTGGTACTAAGGGGGGAATACATAGCCACCTAAGAATACTCAAAAAAATTGAAAAATCACGAATTCAACAATTAACTCTACACCTTACAGAACTAGAGAAAAAGCAACAAACGATGCCTAAGCCACACTTTAGAAGAGAAATAATTAAGATTAGAGCAGAGATCAATAAATTAGAAATCAGAAACACAGTAGATCAGATCAATGAAACTAGAAGTTGGTTCCTTGAAAGAATTAATAAGATCGATAAACCACTGGCCAGACTTATCCAAAAGAAAAGAGAAAGGAACCAAATTAATAAAATTATGAATGAAAGAGGAAACATCAAGACTAACACCAAGGAAATAAAAACAATTAGTAGAAATTATTATCAACAACTATATGCCAGTAAATAGAGCAATGTGGATGAAATGGATGACTTCCTGGAAACCTATAAACTGCAAGACTGAAACAGGAAGAAATTGACAACTTGAATAGACCAATAACCAGTAACAAAATTGAAGCAGTGATCCAAAACCTCCCAAAAAGAAAGAGTCCAGGACCTGATGGATTCCCTAGGGAATTCTACCAAACATTCAAAGAAGAAATAATACCTATTCTGCTGAAGCTGCTTCAAAAAATAGAAACAAATGGAAAGCTTCCAGACTCATTCTATGAGGCCAGCATTACTTTAATCCTCAAACCAGGCAAAGACCCCATCAAAAAGGAGACTTACAGACCAATATCCCTGATAAATATGGATTCCAAAATCCTCAACAAAATCCTAGCATATAGGATCCAACAATACCTTAAAAGGATCATCCATCACGACCAAGTGGATTTATCGCCAGGAAGAGGAAGGAAGTGTGGTTCAACATTCACAAATCAATCAATGTGATAGAACACATTAATAAGATGATAGAAAAGAACCATATGTTCCTCTCAATTGATGCGCAAAAATCATTTGACAAAATGCAACATCCTTTCCTGATTAAAACTCTTCAGAGTATAGGGATAGAGGGAATATTCCTCAAGTTCGTAAAATCAATCTATGAAAAACCCACAGCGAATATCATCTTCAGTGGGGAAAAGATGAGAGCCTTTCCCTTAAGATCAGGAACACGTCAGGGATGCCCTCTCTCGACACTATTGTTCAACATAGTACTAGAAGTCCTAGCAACAGCAATCAGACAACAAAAAGAAATAAAGGTATTCAAATTGGCAAAGAAGAAGTCAAACTCTCTCTTTTCACAGATGACACGATACTTCATGTGGAAAACCTAAAAGACCCCACCCCCAAATTACTAGAACTCATACAGCAATTCAGTAATGGGAAAGGATACAAAATCAATGCACAGAAATCAGTTGCTTTCTTACACACTAACAATGCAACTGTAGAAAGAGAAATTAGAGAAAGGATTCCATTTACAATAGCACCAAAAACCATAAGATACCTCAGAATAAACCTAACCAAAGAGGTAAAGGATCTATACCCTAGGATCTACAGAACACTCATGAAGAAATTGAAGAAGATGCCAAAAGATGGAAAAATATTCCATGCTCATGGATCAGAAGGATAAACATTGCTAAAATGTCTACCTAGAGCAATCTATACCTTCAATGCCATCCCAATCAAAATTCCAATGACATTTTTCAAAGTGCTGGAACAAACAGTCCTAAAATTTGTGTAGAATCAGAAAAGACCCCGAATCACCAAAGAAATGATGAAAAAGAAAAACAAAGCTGGGGGCATCAAGTTGCCCTATTGCAAGCTATATTACAAAGCAGTGATCACCAAGACAGCATAGTACTGGCACAAAAACAGACATACAGACCAATGCAACAGAATAGAGAACCCAGATATGGACCCTCAACTCTATGGTCAACTAATCTTGGACAAAGCAGGAAAAAAACATGCAATGGAAAAAAGACAGTCTCTTCAATAAATGGTGCTGGGAAAATCGGACAGCCACATGAAGAAGAATGAAACTCAACCATTCTCTAACACCATACACAAATATAAATTCAAAATGGATGAAGACCTCAATGTGAGACAGGAATCCATCAAAATCCTAGAGGAGAACATAGGCAGTAACTTCTTTGACATCGGCCACAGCAACTTCTTTCAAGATACATCTCCACAGGCTAGTGAAACAAAAGCAAAAATGAACTTTTGGGACTTCATCAACATAAAAAGCTTCTGCACAGCAAAGGAAACAGTCAACAAAACAAAGAGGCAACCCACAGAATGGGAGAAGATATTTGCAAATGACACTACAGATAAAGGGCTGGCATCCAAGATTTATAAAGAACTTCTCAAACTCAATACCCAAAAAACAAATAATGAAGTCAAAAAATGGGCAGAAGACGTGAAAAGACACTTCTCTGAAGAAGACATACAAATGGCTAACAGACACATGAGAAAATGTTCATCATCATTAGCCATCAGGGAAATTCAAATCAAATCCACATTGAGATACCACCTTACACCAGTTAGAATGGCATAAATGAACATGGCAAGAAACAACAAATGTTGGAGAGGTTGTGGAGAAAGAGGAACCCTCCTACACTGTCAGTGGGAATGCAAGTTGGTACAGCCATTTGGAAAACAGCATGGAGGTTCCTTAAAAATTTAAAAATAGAGCTACGCTATGACCCAGCAATCGAACTCTTGGGTATTTACCCCAAAGACACAGATGAAGTGAAAAGAAGGGCCATATGCACCCCAATGTTCATAGCAGCAATGTCTGCAATAGCCAAACTGTGGAAAGAGCCAGATGCCCTTCAACAGATGAATGGATGTGGTCCATATATCCAATGGAATATTACTCAGCCATCAGAAAGGATGAATACCCAACTTTTACATCAACATGGATGGGACTGGAGGAGATTATGCTAAGTGAAATAAGTCAAGCAGAGAAAGTCAATTATCATATGGTTTCACTTATTTGTGGAACATAAGGAATAGCATGGAGGACATTAGAAGGAAAGGAAAAATGACAGGGGGGCGAATCAGAGGGAGTGATGAACCATGAGAGACTATGGACTCTGAGAAACAAACAGGGTTTTAGAAGGGAGAAGGGTGGGGGAATTGGTTAGCCCGGTGATGGGTATTAAGGAGGACACATACTGCGTGGAGCATTGGGTGTTATATGAATGCAATGGATCGTGGATCACCACATCAAAAAGTAATGATGTATTGTATGGTGACTAACATAACATAATAAAATAGAAAAAAAGAAGTGATGCAAATGAAAAAAGAAAAGCAAAAATAGTCAAAAGACTTGAAAACATTTTAAAAATTTATGCAAATTCCCAGTAAGCATACCAAGAAGCGCCTAATTTCATTGGTCATCAGCAAAATACAAATTGAAATGACATAGAACACTCTGCAGAATGACTAAAATAAAAAAAGATGGAAAATACTAAGTTTTGGTAAAGAAATGGAGCACCAGTAATTCTCATCTACTGTCAGTGGGAGTGTAAATTGGTACAAACACTTGGAAGAACTGTTGATAGTATCTTCTAAAACTGAACGTAGTTATACCCTATTCTTAGGTATATAACCAAAAGAAATGGGTAAATAAGCTCATCAAGAAACCTGTTCAGGGATGTTTATAACAGCACTATTTGTAATAGCCCAATCCTGGAAATTCCCCATATACACAGCAACAGTAAGATGGAGAATATGAATAAATACATTCTATACATGGAATACTCAACAGCAATTCAAATGAAACTTCTGCAGTTACATGCAACAATGTGGATGAATCTCACAACCAAACAAGCCAGAAATGGGTGTAAATTGTATGATTCTGTTCATATAAATCACAAAACAGTGAAATCTAATCTGTGTTGTTAGACGTCCTATCAATGGCTCCTTTGGAGGTGTCTAGTGACTAGAACATGGCACAAGGGGAACTTCTGGGATGGTGGTGGTTTTTGTTTTTGTTTTAATATCTGTTGATGTGTTATACTTTAATAAAGGAAGATAAAGAAAGTGAGGCAGTGTATTAGTTTGCTAGGGCTACCATAACAAATTACCACAAAATTGGCTTAAAACAACAGAAATTGATTTTTTCATAGTTCTAGAGACCAGATGTTTGAAATCAAAGTGTCAGCAGGGCTACACTCTCTCTGAAAGCTCTAGGGGAAAATCTTTTTTTGCCTCTTCCAGTTTCTGGTGGCTGTAGGTGTTCCTTGGTTTGTGGCTGCATAACTCCAATCTCTGCCTCCATCTTCAGATGGCTGTCTCTTTCTCCATGTGTGTCTTTCTTCTGTGTGTCTCTCATAAGGATACTGGTCATTGGATTTAGATGATCCAGAATGTTATTTTCCTTCTCCTCCTCCATCTCCAGAACTTTGGATTTGTTATTCGTGTGTGTGTGTGCGTGTGTGTGTGTGTGTGTGTGTGTGTGTGTATGAGAGAGAGTGTGCTGGGAGAGGAGGAGGGTCAAGTTCTGAAGGTACTTTCTCCACTTCCCTTTTCAAGAACCAGCTGCACTGGTCTCGGGGGAAAGGAGGGCAGGGAAATACGAGCAAACATCTCTTAACTTCTCATACTTGTGGTTCTCTCTGTTGGTTTTCTTGGTCTCTCTGGGTAAGTTTGACTGGATACTGATGCCTTCTGAGCTCGAGATTCACCTATGAGTCACTAAAGGGCTTCTCTACTGATTAGTTATTAATGCAAAAGATTCAGCCCCAGTTCATACTTTTCCATCCTCTCTTAGGTGCCACTCCCTCCTGTAAACCCCCTTAATGAACTACCATTAAATCAATGTCTAATATGTACTATGTATGATGCCAAGTACATATTGATGAATATAAAGTTTCCCCAGCAGGGACAATATGACAACTGGTGGTGTTTTGGTGTTGAAGAGTGGATTTTAGGTGGGTCTCAGGGGGCTTTTGAGCTTAATGAGGCTGGTTTTCCATAGGTGTAGGGCTAGGGTGAGGGAGATGAGGTTGTCAGAGGGAAGTGGAAGGAAGTGGTTGGATGGAAGCATACATAGGGTTATTGCTGGAGAATCTTAAAGTCCCTTGAAATAAACCCAGAGGTACAGTAATTTGAGGAGGAGTTAAAGTAGAGGTAAGGGTTCCCCCACTTTAGCTGGAGAAATTTGAATATGTTTGTGGGTAGGGGAGCTGGACAGAAGAAGGAAGGTGAGTGATAAAAGTACAGTGAGAAAGCAGTTAAAAATAAAGTATGGTCCAAAGGGGATAAGGGAGAGGGAAGAGGCTCATGCTCTCCTCCTCTCCACCAAGAGGAAAGACTAGGATGGGTGGAGAGAAAGAGAAAAACTTACAGGCTAAGGGAAAGAGGTGGAAGGGCTTCATACATTAAAGAATCTTTTTTTCTGGATTATAAGGAGAGGGGTCCATTTTCTTGGACTGATAACTAGGTGCCAAAGTAAGGACTTTAGGGAAGAGGTAGAAGTTTAGAATAGCTGTGCAGGGAGGATGGGGAAAACCTTTGACTGGGAAGGAGAGAAAATATTTCACTTAGTGCTTTAGAACAGTGGTATTCAAAATTGAATAGGCATCAGAATCATCCCAAACAGATTGTTAAAACACAGATTTCTGGGCCTGCCCCTGGAGATTTCTGATTCATTAGGTCTGGAGTGGGACTAGATAATTGCATTTCAAACAAGTTTCCAGGTGATGTTGATTTTGCTGGTTAAAAACCTGATTTAGAGTTCTTGAATCAATTACTATTTTCTGGCTGTATGATTATGAACAAGCTCCCTGGCCTCTCTATATCTTAGTTTCTCATCTGAAAGATAAGGATGATAATCATAGTACCTCTCTTATAAGGCTGTTGTGAAAAATTAAATTAGTTAAGACACATAAAACACTTAGAACAGGGCCTGATAGTAGCTTGGCAGCAAGGTTAAGTACTCAAGATTAGTCCAAGAAGACTGGGCATTTTTTCTGGCAACCTTTCCTCTCTGCCCTATCCTCATCTCTAAGTTCAGGCCGTAAGACTGCCTTCACCTCACTCCTAGGTGCTAACTGTTTTCTAGGGAATTTCTGGAGGGGCCAGCTCCCTGAGGCTAATTTGTAATTCTGTAGCTTCTACACTTAAGCCTGAATCTACTTTATCCTTAGATCATCTATTAGAATTGCTCCAGAGCAGACTGAGAGCTCCATCCTGCCTAGTTAGCCTTGAGACTTGCCATGACAGGTCAGTTTTCAACTTACTGAAGGGTAACACAGCCAAGGCCTGTAAAGCCCTCCTGAAGAGAGGTCTTGAGAGATGGCTTGAGGGAAATCTTAGGTCCAAACTCTCCCTTGGAGGAATCGCTCTGAATCCAGATAAGCTAGAGGCAGACACTAAAGAGAATGACCATGGCTGTTCACACTCCATGCTGGAAACATTATATTAGTGAAGATAAATGGAAGAAGAGACTGTTACCTGGACGCTGGAGACTGAGTTGACTCTTCACTGTGACCATAAATCTGTTGGCCTGTAGATTTTAGCCATAGGTCCTCACTTTGCCCTCTTAAGCTATACAAATCTCATCGGTTCCTTCTATCCTATGACAGACCTTCAGATATTGGCTGAAAGTGACCACGTCTCCTTGAATCTTCTCAAACCAAACAACACAGTGGTAGTGGAGTGGCAGTGCAATGGGTGTCTGGATGAGTCACCAATACCAAGGAGAATAAAAATGTTAGAACCTGCCCTATTGAAATTAGATAAATCTCATATGATTATGAATCTTTTTTTTTAAATTTTATTATGTTAGTCACCATACAATACATCATTAGTTTTTGATGGGGTGATCCACGATCCATTGTTTTCATATAACACCAAGTGCTCCATGCAGTACATGCCCGCCTTAATACCCATCACCAGGCTAACCCATTCACCCTCTCCCCTCCCCTCTAAAACCCTGTTTGTTTCTCAGAGTCCATAGTCTCTCATGGTTCATCTCTCCCTCCGATCCCCCCCTTTATTTTTCCCTTCCTTCTCCTAATGTCCTCCATGCTATTCCTTATGTTCCACAAATAAGTGAAACCATATGGTAATTGACTATCTCTGCTTGACTTATTTCACTTAGCATAATCTCCTCCAGTCCCATCATGTTGATGTAAAAGCTGGGTATTCATCCTTTCTGATGGCTGAGTAATATTCCACTGTATATATGAACCACATCTTGTTATCCATTCATCTGTTGAAGGGCATCTCAGCTCTTTCCACAGTTTGGTTATTGTGGACATTGCTGCTATGAACATTGGGGTGCATATGGCCCTTCTTTTCACTACATCTGTGTCTTTGGGGTAAATACCCAGGAGTGCGATTGCTGGGTCATAGGGTAGCTCTATTTTTAAATTTCTGAGGAACCTCCACACTGTTTTCCAAAGTGGCTGTACCAACTTGCATTCCCACTGACAGTGTAGGAGGGTTCCCCTTTCTCCACAACCTCTCCAACATTTGTTGTTTCTTGCCATGTTCATTTTTGTCATTCTAACTGGTGTAAGGTGGTATCTCAATGTGGTTTTGATTTGAATTTCCCTGATGGCTAATGATGATGAACATTTTCTCATGTGTCTGTTAGCCATTTGTATGTCTTCTTCAGAGAAGTGTCTTTTCATGTCTTCTGCCCATTTTCTGACTTGATTATTTGTTTTTTGGGTGTTGAGTTTGAGAAGTTCTTTATAGATCTTGGATACCGGCCCTTTATTTGTAGTGTCATTTGCAAATATCTTCTCCCATTCTGTGGGTTGCCTCTTTGTTTTGTTGACTGTTTCCTTTGCTGTGCAGAAGCTTTTTATGTTGATGAAGTCCCAAAAGTTCATTTTTGCTTTTGTTTCACTAGCCTGTGGGGATGTATCTTGAAAGAAGTTGCTGTGGCCGATGTCAAAGAGGTTACTGCCTATGTTCTCCTCTAGGATTTTGATGGATTCCTGTCTCACATTGAGATCTTTCATCCATTTTGAGTTTATCTTTGTGTATGGTGTTAAAGAATGGTCGAGTTCCATTCTTCTTCATGTGGCTGTCCAATTTTCCCAGCACCATTTATTGAAGAGACAGTCTTTTTTCCATAGCATGTTTTTTCCTGCTTTGTCAAAGACTATTTGACCATAGAGTTGAGGGTCCATATCTGGGTTCTCTATTCTGTTGCATTGGTCTGTATGTCTGTTTTTGTGCCAGTACTATGCTGTCTTGGTGATCACTGCTTTGTAATATAGCTTGCAATAGGGCAACTTGATGCCCCCAGCTTTGTTTTCTTTTTCAACATTTCCTTGGCGATTTGGTGTCTTTTCTGATTCCATACAAATTTTAGGACTGTTTTTTCCAGCACTTTGAAAAATGTCATTGGAATTTTGATCGGGATGGCATTGAAGGTATAGATTGCTCTAGGTAGACATTTTAGCAATGTTTATTCTTCTGATCCATGAGCATGGAATGTTTTTCCATCTTTTTGCATCCTCTTCAATTTCTTTCATGAGTGTTCTATAGTTCCTAGAGTATAGATCCTTTACCTCTTTGGTTAGGTTTATTCTGAGGTATCTTATGGTTTTTGGTGCTATTGTAAATGGAATCCTTTCTCTAATTTCTCTTTCTACAGTTACATTGTTAGTGTGTAAGAAAGGAACTGATTTCTGTGCATTGATTTTGTATCCTTTCCCATTACTGAATTGCTGTATGAGTTCAAGTAATTTTGGGGTGGAGTCTTTTGGGTTTTCCACATGAAGTATCATGTCATCTGTGAAAAGAGAGAGTTTGACTTCTTCTTTGCCAATTTGAATACCTTTGATTTCTTTTTGTTGTCTGATTGCTGTTGCTAGGACTTCTAGTACTATGTTCAACAATATTGGCGAGAGTGGGCATCCTTGACATGTTCCTGATCTTAAGGGAAAGGTTCTCAGCTTTTCCCCATTGAGGATGGTATTCAATGTGGGTTTTTCATAGATGTATTTTATGAATTTGGGGAATGTTCCCTCCATCCCTATACTCTGAAGAGTTTAAATCAGGAAAGTATGTTGTATTTTGTCAAATGCTTTTTTTTGCATCAATTGAGAGGACCATATGGTTCATATGGTTCTTCTCCCTCCTCTTATTAATGTGATCTATCACACTGATTCATTTTCGAATGCTGAACCACCCTTGCATCCCGGGGATAAATCCCATTTGCTCATGGTGGATGATTCTTTTAATGTATTGTTGGATCCTATTAGCTAGGATTTTGTTGAGGATTTTGGAATCCATATTCATGAGGAATATCGGTCTGAGATTCTCCTTTTTGATGGGGTCTTTGCCCAGTTTGGGGGTTAAGGTAATGCTGGCCTCATAGAATGAGTTTGGAAGTTTTCCTTCTGTTTCTATTTTTTGAAACAGCTTCAGCAGAATAGGTATTATTTCTTCTTTGAATGTTTGGTAGAATTCCCCAGGGAATGCGTCAGGCCCTGGACTCTTGTTTTTTGGGGAGGTTTTTGATCACTGCTTGAATTTTGTTGCTGGTTTTTGGCATACTCAGGCTGTCAATTTCTTCCTGTTTCAGTGTTGGCAGCTTATAGGTTTCCAGGAAGGCCTCCATTTCATCCAGATTGCTCAGTTTATTGGCATATACTTGTTGATAATTTCTAATAATCATTTCTATTTCCTTGGTTTTAGTAGTTTTCTCTCCCCTTTCATTCATAATTTTATTAATTTGGATCCTTTCTCTTTTCTTTTGGGTAAGTCTGGCCAGTGGTTTATCAATCTTATTAATTCTTTCAAAGAACCAACTTCTAGTTTCATTTATCTGATCTACTGTGTTTCTGGTTTCTAATTCATTGATCCCTGCTCTAATTTTAATTATTTCTCTTCTAATGCGTGGATTAGGCATCGTTTGTTGCTTTTTCTCTAATTCATTAAGGTGTAGAGTTAGTTGGTGAATTCAGATTTTTCTTTTTTTGAGTGTTCTTAGGTGGCTATGTATTTCCCCCTTAGGACCGCCTTTGCAGTATCCCATAGGTTTTGGACTGATGTGTTTTCGTTCTCATTGATTTCCATGAATTGTTTAAGTTTTTCTTTGATTTCCTGGTTGACCCAAACATTCTTGAGCAGAGTGGTCTTTAGCTTCCAAGTGTTTGAATTTCTGCCAGATTTTTTCTTGTATTTGATTCCAGTTTTAAAGTGTTATGGTCTGAGAATATGCAGGGAATATTCTCAATCTTTTGGTATCAGTTGAGGCCTGATCTGTGACCCAGTATGTTGTCTTTTCTGGAGAAAGTTCCATGTGCGCTCGAGAAGAATGAGTATTCTGTTGTTTTAGGTTCGAATGTTCTGTACATATCTGTGAGGTCCATCTGGTCCAGTTTGTCATTCTAAGCTCTTGTTTCCTTGTTGATTTTCTGCTTAGATGATCTCTCTATTGCTGAGAGTAGAGTATTGAGGTATCCTACATTTAACGTATTGTTATCTATATGACTCTGTATTTTGGTGAACAGTTGGCTTATGTAGATGGCTGCTCCCATGTTGGGGTCATAGATATTTACAATTGTTAGATCTTCTTTTGGGTAGACCCTTTATGAATGATGTAGTGTCCTTCTGAGTCTCTAACTATGAACTTTAGTTTAAAATCTAATTTGTCTGATATAAGAATTGCTACCCCAGCTTTCTTTTGAGGTCTGCTGGCATGGAAGATGGATCTCCATCCCTTCACTTTCAGTCTGGATGTATCTTTAGCTTCAGAATGAGTCTCTTGTAGACAGCATATGGATCAGTCCTGTCTTTTTATCCATTCTGCAACCCTGTGCCATTTTATCAAAGCATTTAGTCCATTCACGTTGAGAATGATTATTGAAAGATATGAATTTATTGTCATCATGTTGCCTGTGAAGACATTGTTTTTATAGGTTGTCCCTGTAAATTTCTGTTGTATATCACTCTTGGGTTCTTTCTCCTTTTATAGAACCCCCTTTAATATTTCTTGCAGGGCCGGCTTAGTGGTCACATAGTCTTTCAGTTTCTGCTGGTCTTGGAAGCTCTGCATCTCTCCATCCATTCTAAATGACAGCCTTGCCAGATAAAGTATTCTTGGCTGCATGTTCTTCTCATTTAGTGCCCTGAATATGTCTTGCCAGCCCTTTCTGGCTTGCCAGGTCTCTGTGGATAGGTCTGAGATGATTCTGATATTCCTCCCTCTGTACCTAAGGAATCTCTTCCCCCTAACTGCCCTTAAGATGGTTTCCTTGGTTCTAAAATTTGCAAGTTTTACTGTTACATGCTGGGGTGTTGGCCTGTTTTCCTTGATCTTGGGAGAGGTCCTCTCTGACTCTAGGACACAAATGTTTGTTTCACTCCCCAGATTAAGGAAGTTCTCAGCTACGATTTGCTCAAATACATCTTCTAGTCCTCTCTTTCTCTCCACCCCCTCCAGGATTCCAAAAATTCTGACATTGAAACGCTTCATGGTGTCACTTATTTCTCTGATTCTATTTTCATGGATTCTGAGTTGTTTTTCCCTGGCGTCCTCTTTTCCCTTTTTATCTATTAAATTGTCTTCCAGGTCACTTATTCGTTCTTCTGCTTCACTTACCCTGGCTGTTAGATTATCTAGATTGGATTGGATCTTATTGATAGCATTTTTTTAAAACATTTTATTTATTTTTCAACAGAGAGAGAGACAGCGAGAGAGGGACCACAAGCAGGGGTAGTGGGAGAGGGAGAAGCAGGCTTTCCACTGAGCAGGGAGCCCGATGTGGGACTTGATCCCAGGACCCTTGGATCATGACCTGAGCTGAAGGCAGACACTTAATGACTGAGCCACCCAAGCGCCCCCATTGATAGCATTTTTAAATTCTGCTAATCCAGCTTTCATTTCTGCCCTTAGAGACTCTATGCTAATTGATTAATTGATTTCTCCATTCTAGCCATTGTCTTTGCAATTGCTAGCCTGAATTCCATCTCTGAAATCTTGATTATATCTATATCCATTTGTAAATCTGCAACATAAGTCATAATCTCTGAGTCTTCTCTAATTTGGGGGGTTCCTCCTCCTAGTCATTCTGTTGATGGGTAGTTGAGGGAATGTATAGAGTCCAAATTATTGACAACAACCCAAGCAAGATGCACCTGTTTTCTAGGGACCTTGGGGTTGCTGGTCTCTTGCTTTCCCAGCCTGTCTTCTGGGGGAGGGGCCTGCCGTGCTGTTACTCAGGCAACCCTGTTTGGGCATAGTTGCCCTTTCCCCCTGTGGCGGGGGATGGGCTCAGTAGGAATCAGCTTATTGGGGCTTTTGTTGTCTGGCGGCTTTCCCTGCTGGCTTTCTGCATCTCTTCTGAGAGTCAGAGCAGAAGAGACCATTTCCAACCCTCTGCCTCAGAGCAGAGAGATCACAGTCTGTTCTTCGGTGAGCTCTCCAGGCCACACTCTCCGTTTCTGTCTGTGTTCCTATAAACTGCAGTGTCCTGGGTTGTGCACCCCACCGCAGTGCTCCCAGTTCTGCCTCCAGGTGGGGCACGTATCTACCCTTTGTGCTTCTAAAACCACCAGCCACTCCCAGTTTGCATGCGGGACCCTGCCGCTCCAGGTTTCCATTCTGGGGGCTGCCCTAAAGTCCTTTCCCCGGCACTGCTGGTCTGCTAGTCTGTGGCCCATCCCCACACGTGAGGCTGTCGCTCACCGGTGTAGGATCCTCATGGCCAGGCTCCCTCCTGCTGCTGTTTATCTTCTGATATCTGCCTGCGGAATCATGGCTTCCCGTTTTGTACCTCGAAACCAACCACCCATGATATTCTGTTTGTAGAGCTCCAGATCTATTTTCTTACATCTCAGGCTGATTTCGTGGGTGCTCAGAGTGGTCTGGTAGATATCCAGCTCAATTCTGGGGACCAGTTGAAATAGGGTCCCCTACTCTCCCACCATCTTTTCTTCCTGATTATGAATCTTTTATAATATTAGTATCTCTTAATATTGTCACTCACAATGATGACTTTTACCTTTTCCTTATTTATTTATTTATTTGTTTATTTATTTATGTCCAGGCATATCATGTTGCAGATTTTTTTTTTTGAAATTAAATCAAGCTAAACAATTCTGACATTTTGCACAAATGCTGCTGTAAAGCCTTCCTATAAGTAGGATTTTAGAGTGAACTATCTAAACCTTCTTTTGCATTCTCAGTGATAATTTTTTTAACCCCACAAGGCTCTCTGTGGGTAAGAAGTAGCATCATGCAGTGAAAAGAGCTTTGGATAGCCTTAGAAAACTCAGATTCAAATCTCAACACTTCTGCTTAAGAGTCTTATACTCATATGGTTGTCACTCAATTTTTATATATATCTTTTCTTTCTTTTTTTTCTTTTTAAGTTTTAATTTAAATTGCAGTTAGTTATCATACAGTGTAATGTTAGTTCATTTTTTTCACTTAAAAAATGAAGCTAATAATCCCCAGATGATTAAAGTGCTCTAGTGTTTGTGAGGTAACCTATAAATTGTCCATCACAGTGCCTGCAATAAGTACACATTCAAGAGATTACATTTCTGACCTTTCCACTTAGTAAAGTGGCATAATAATAATACTGCTCTACTGTGGTTATAAAGATTAGATGAGATTTGTACATGTGTACAGAACTCTAAAGGGCTATACTACCCATTATTTTAAAGTAACTGTATTAATAAATACATGTGTAGAAGAGTCAGAGTTGCACAGCCTTCTGGTCAGTGTGTATGCTGAGCTTCCAAGCCTTTGCCTGTGGAGGGAGTAGAAAAAAGACACGGGTTTGTCTACTTGCCTCAGTCAAAATTACAAATTTCTCTCAAAAGAGGTTTGAGTCAGGGCGCCTGGGTGGCTCAGTTGGTTGAGCGACTGCCTTCGGCTCAGGTCATGATCCTGGAGTCCCGGGATCAAGTCCCGCATCGGGCTCCCTGCTTGGCAGGGAGTCTGCTTCTCCCTCTGACCCTCCTCCCTCTCATGCTCTCTGTCTCTCATTCTCTCTGTCTCAAATAAATAAATAAAATCTTAAAAAAAAAAGAGGTTTGAGTCAGGCAAAACAAACAAAACAGAAACTAGTGACAAAAATTAGACTAATAAGTTTAGACTGAAAGTGTGGGAAAATTAGTTGGGGGACAAAAGATTAATAACTATAGTCATCATTATAATTACCATCCTAACGGATCTCAATTATTAAATTCCTGTATCTGGAACTGGGTTAGAAAGCCCATAATGTTCCTCTTTAATATTCCCAGCCACCTTGTTCCTTTTCATATTTTCTAAATGAGGGAACTGAGGCTGTGAGAGGTTAAAGTACTTGCTTAAGATCACACAGAACACAGAATTAGTAAGTGATAGACCTAGGATCCCAATTCAAAATCCAAAGCCACTTTAATGCTCTGCCATGTCCTTATTTACTGGAGCAAGAAAGCATGATGTGGCATGCTTAGAGTTAGGCTCTGGCTATAGTTCTGGATTAAGTTTGTATTTGGCTATGTGCCCTTGGGAAATTCACTTAATTTTTCTGGCCCTAAATTGCCACATGTGTAAAATAAGGGAAATCATACCTACTTCAAAAGGTTGTTCTATGGGTAATTAAGATCATATGTATAAAATGTAAGGGCCCCAACCTCACAATGTCATAGAGTGAGATAAGAGAGAATATTCAGTGACAATATCTGAGAATGAGGGATTAGAGATATAGAGGGAAGCCAGGAGACCATGATGTTTTCCAGCAAAAGAAATAGTTTCCCAAAGAAAACAGTGACCAACACTGGGAAAAAAAAAAACACTGCAAATAAATTTTAAAAATGAGTGAAAATATTCCTTAAAATTTGTCAGTGAAAGAGGTCACTTGTGACTCGAGGAGAGAAAAAAGAGCCAGACTGCAGTAGATTGGGAATCTAAAGGAAAGTGAAGACATGGAAACAGTGAATGGAGATTACTGTGGCCAGAAATTTGGCTGAGAAAGAAAGAAAGTGGAGGCTGTTATTTGAGGAAGAGGCAGTGTGGAAGAAGGTTTGATTTTATTTTGCAGTGGGAGGAATTTGAACATGTTTGTGGATAGAAGGGCTGGACACAAGAGGGAAGGTAAATACTAAAGATATCAATGAGAGAGAGGTTAAAAAATGAAGAATGGTCCATAAAGGGCAGGGGAAGGGGAAGATGCCCATGCTCTTTTCCTGTCCTCCCAGAGGAAAATCCAGAGTGGCTGAAGAGAGAGACAACATTATAAGCATAAGGGGAGGGGATAGAGGGACTTCATATCTAACAGAATCTGTTTTTTGTTTTGTTTTAGTTTGGTTTTGGTTTTGGTGTTGTTTTGTTTTTTGATAAAGAGGACAGGAGTCCATTTTCTAGACTGACAATTAACTGCCAGAGTAAGGACTTAAAAAAAAAAAAAGGTAGTGGTTTAGAATAGCTGTCCAGGGAAGATGGGAAGAGCCTCAGATTGGGAAGGAAAGATTCTCCTTTTGAGTGTAATAGTGAATAATTCAGGCATCAGCTATTCTTGAGAGTCTTGCGTCAATTGTCACTAGTTGTGGCTCCATGGACAGGCGGGGATACTAACCACTATATTAACGAGGAGCTGTGGCCCCATGGACAAATTACCTCTCATTTCTGTGACTCAATTTCTTCATCTATAAAATAGGAAGGATATGATATTTACCTCATAGGGTAATTGTAAAGATTAAATGAGGTATTGCATCTAGAACCCTTAGCACAGGGCCTGACATACAGAGTTAATCCAAGTGCTGATCAAGTGTTGGCTGTTGTTAGTATTTTGGGTGCAGGCATGGATGTTCTTTTTTGGCTATCTTCTTTGTATGGTCGCTTACCTGGGGTCAGGGAGTTCATTAACATAATAAAATTAAATTAAAATAAAGAAAGAAAGAAAGAAAGAAGTGTGAATTCAAAGGTAACATTCTCCATTCAATTATTTTTTCACTCATTTATTTAACAAAGATATATTGAACCCTTAGTATACTTTAGGTTCTGTTTTGTATGAGAGAATTAACCAGTCAGATGACAGGTAAGATCTCTGACACGTAAGTTCCAGTGAGAAAAATTAGAATCAAGAAAGAATGGCAATGTGGAGGGGGCTACACTCTGGAAAACCTCAGCATTTGAGGGATAAATGGAGAAGGAGAATCTGGGAAAAGTTATAAAGAAAAGAATGAAACCAGGAGATATGGATTCCTTGAAAATCAAGAGTTAGTAAGGAAAAACAACAACAACATAATTTTGGATGTTTTGGAGAATTCAAATAAGACAGGAAGAAGCCATGGGATTGACAGTGAAGAAATTCATGGATGATCCTGAGGAGATCAGAATGTAGAGTGAATTTAAAAATTAAGAGATGGGGGTAAAGATATGGAAGCAATAACTATGGAAAACCCTTTCCAGAATCTTGGCTCAAAATGGACGAGTTTAGAGGAATGATCCAGAGAAAGAGGGGCTGTGAAGATGCCAGATAAAGCAAAGCAGGGTAGATGGGGGAAGTAAGCACAGATAGAGAGATTAGTCTGGAACAGAAAGGAACTCTCATATAAAAGACAAGAATAAGCTTGAAGGTGGAGGGATCAGAAGTTGTTTAGAGGGATTTAGCCTGGTGCTATTCTATGGTTTCAGTGAAACTGGAGAAGTCTTATCTACTAGGAGTTCTGAATAGGATATATTAGTGTTAGGTGCTTGAGTAAGAGGAGTAAGTTTGAAATAGCCATCTTGGGCAGGTGAAAAGAAAGATGATTAAGGATGAAAGAAAAGACTGTTGAACTAAACTATGACTCAACTGAACTTTGAAAAATCCCCGGGCTAGGAGGAGCTCTTTTAAATGTCCTACATTTCTAATTCAGAAGATCCAAGACTGTATATGCCATTGCCTCAGACATCTATGGCCATGATTATCTATACATATCACAAAAGCTGACGAAAGGGCACCAGGAGCTGATCTTGGTATCCAGGTACATACATCCCTATAGATGCTGGATTCCATAGGGACGGCCCCATATGCTTCAGTATCTCCTGGAGCCTCCAGTCTCTGCTTCTGCTCTCTGTTACTAGTCTCCAGAGGGGCTTTAAAGTCCCCAGTGTGTCTATATCTCACATGAGAGGTCACTCTGCGTGCACTGAAATCTAGAATTAGAGGCTGACCTGGCTTTTCTCAGACACAGCCAAGGTGTGTCAGCATTCCCCTAAGTGACCTTAGGTAACCTCTGAGAGAGCTGAGGATGGCATCAGGGAGCCCTGAATCTCTCACTGGGCCCCAGAATAGCATCTCTGGCCCCAGAGATAAGTTCAGGCTGATTCCATCAGTGAAGTGTAATCAGAGAGACCCTTTACCTGGGAGTACTTGGTTTGGGTGACTCCTGCCCATCTTAAGAGTAGGGAATGAGAAATCCCCCAAGAGATGAGCTGACTGAACCTCACTTCTACCACTCAGGTATGGGGGCCAGAGTGGCTCCCCCATAGACAGCACAGCTGAGAGCCTTAAATCTACTCATCCCCACATCCCACCTCAGGTCCTTGGGGGCTGGTGCTGAGGAAAAGTCCAAAAGACCCTGGCAATTCCATTACTCTATATTAGGGTTTTAGGAAAGTTCTCTCTTATAAAGTAAAATTTGAGCAGAAACTAGGAGGAAGTGAGGGAAGGATCCATGCAGATATCTGGGGAAGAGTTGTCCAGGCTGAAGGAACAAGTACAAAGATTGAGTATAGAGAATGCTTTGAGTGTCGGAACAAACAGCAAAGAGGCCAATGTGGTTGGATATGGTGGCCAAGGGGCAGTGGTAGATGAGATTAGAGATATAAAGGTAGGGTGGTGGAGGTGGGATGGAGTTGGGTGGAGTGTAGGCTATTGTTAAGGACTTTGGCTTTTACTCTGAATTAGAAGCCAGCCATTAGAATGGTTTGGACAGACTTGAGCTGATTTGCATTTTCAAAGGATCACTCTGACTGCTGTGCTGAGAATTGACTGGAATGGAGTAAGGTCAAGAGCAAGACCAATTGTAGGCTATGGCAGTAATCTAGCTGAAAAGTGATGGTGGCTTGCAACAGAGTAGTTGCAGTGAATGTGCTGAGAAGTTGGGGGATTCATAGTATATTTTGAAGACAAAGCTGATCAGTTGTGCTGAGGGATTGAATGTGAGATGTGAGAAAAAGAAGAGGCAAGGATGATTCCAGTGCTTTTGGCTTCATAGGGTTTTTGTGAAGATGAGATAAATTAATCCATATAAAACATTCAGAACACTACCTAGTAAGTGCTTGGTGAAGGTTAGTCACTATTACAATATTATTAGACAAGTTATGGTGGAAGACAGTAGTTTCATACATGCTGCCTAAGGTCACTTTCCAAATAATGAAACAACAGCTTGTGGGCTCTGAAGTTTCCCTGGTACCTTTATCTCAGGCTTCCTCCTACCCTCCAGGAAAAGAAGCATTATGGAGTACAAACCTCTTAATCTGTAAAATGGGGATAGTAATCCCTATCTTGTAGGACTGTTGTAAGCTACAACGGAGCACATTTGCATGATTGATAAATGCTAGGTAAATGTTCCATCCTATCTTTTCTTCAAAGAAGAATTTTGATTATGCTGTCCCCTAGCTAATGTACCAGCAAATGTCCTTTCAGCTCAGTTCACTCAGGTAAGCATTACCAATGGCCTAACATGGCTCCCTGTTCGTATACTCAGTTTGCTAAGTAGGATCAAACGAGGTAGAGCAGTGTAGCTGAGAGCACAAAAGTTGGGTAAGCCCTTGAGACTGAGGTTGTAGAAAGGCCCCTAATCCTGGCCTTGAATGATGTTCCTATCTTAGCTGGAAGGGACTTGTGTTTAAAAAATAAAAGCCTGGTTGTGCCAGGTGGGGGAGTGTCCCCAGGCCAAAGGGTCCTTCTTGCTCCCAACTAACATTTCTTCATCTGTGAAACATTTCAACATGTGGGGCTCCTTGGCAACTGCAGTTCAATATATTCAAAGTCTTCCTGGCCTCTTCCATTTTGTCTTTTGCATCCTGGTCCTTTCATTAATTTGTTTTGTTCCTTCTGCTGTGTATCAGGCTCGTTCACAGCCCTGCCATTTCCTAGCTGCTTGACATTGGGCAAGTCAGTCTATGCTTCAGTTTTCTCATCTCCTCACTGTGAATAGTACTAGAGTAGTTACAAGTATTAAACGAGTTAATATATGCAAAATACTGAGAAGAGTGCCTGGCAAATAACAAATGCTCTCTAAGAATTACTGTTAGCTCATGATGCTTACCAATTAGTGGAGGGAAAGGACAGTCATTAAACAAGTAAGCAAATTAATTAAATGATTACAGGTTTAATTTAGTGTCAGTAAGGAAATAAACAGGGTGTGGGGGACAGGGGCTAGACTGGCCAAGTGAGGCTTATATCAAGAAGTGACACTCTGCGGTGAAGACTCAGATCCTCCCTTGACATCACAGATTTTAACTTTAGCTTCACAATTTCTCCTGCTTCCATCCCCTTTTTTCATCATCATAGATCAGCCCCTCAGTAATCTCCTAATCGGTATCTACCACCAGCCCTTACTCCACCAATTCATTTCCTATCCTGCAGTCACACCCATTCTTTTTAAACTCTAGGACCTAGAATATCCTTTGAACACCTACTGTATTCTCTTTGCTTTATGAACATTAGCTCACTTTAAATTCACAACTTCATAAAGAAAGTATTATGAGCCTCTATCTGCAGATGGGACAACTAAAGCTCAGAGAGGATAAGTCCTCTGCTAAAGAGCCAACAGCTCGTAGATATTAGAACCAGAGTTGGAATAGAGATGTGTGGATTCTAGAGTCTGTATTCCTTCCAGATGCCTTCCTAAACTTGTATTTTTTTCTATTGTGTAATGACTGTAGACCCAAGGAAATAATGATAGCATATACTTATATAACATTTGCCATGTGCCAGGGGCTATTACATGTATTAATTCATTCAATCTTCAAAACAACCCTATGAAAAAGTGATTACTATTGTTCCCATTTTACAGATGAGGATACCGAACCACAGAGCAGTTAAGTAATTTCCCCAAAGCCACACAGCTAGGAGGGGCAAACCTAGGATTCTAACTCAGTTTACCCTCCTTCTAGGTCTGAGCCCACAGTACCAGTCAAAAGGCCACATTCTGGTCCCAGCTCTAACCAGGGGCCATGTTTGGAGTTCACTTAGGACCTATTCAAAGTCACCTCAGAGCCTATTCAGCCCTTTTTTTTTTTCACCAAAGGCATTGCAGCCTATGTACGGAGACCTTACCCTAAGCTCCCAGCATACAGCCTTTCTGCTCACACCAGGTAAGGCCCCTCAGAGTCTGATCATGGCACATTGCTTGGACCCTGCCCCATGCCTTGGCTTAAGCTTCCTTTCCCTCTACCCATAATGCAACTTGGTACGCCACAATTTTTTAGGCCCCTTCACTCTATTGAAGAGCATTTCCCTTCGCTGGCCATATTTTCTCTCTTATTTTTACCTTTTCTCTGTTCCCTTACTACCCATCTAGCCTGTACCTCATAGTTCAGCCCCTCATTCAGTATTGTGTGCTGTTCTCTGACTATGTCCAGTCTGTCTTATCTTCCCTATTCCTCTGCAAGTTCTTCAGGGTCAGGTACTAGTAACATTCCAATACTTCTCCACTGCTGACTCTGTGATTATAAACTTCTAAACTCCCAGAGTGTCATTGCTGGAAAAAATCTCTTAGTCTATCTAGTACAACCCCTTCTTTGTATAGAGACTCTGGGGCCCAAAGAAGGTGATTCCACAATCGAATTCTCCTTAATTTTGAGTGGTCTTTCCCTTGTTTTATGTCTTCTCTCCTCCTGTCCAAATCCTAACTTTCTGAACAAAGGAGAGAGAGAAAAAAAAAAAAGAGGGCCAAAGCTGGGAAGTGGCTTTTCCATGTGTCTGAAAATTGTTACTTTTCCAACACTAATTTTCTGAAAAATTCCAGGCCTGCTAACATTCATGTATAGAACTTTGAAAAGCTAGCGGCATCCTACCATGCAACAGTTACAAGAAAAGAAGTCTGCACGGTGCCTCTGACCACTTGACCCTCTCTCTGTTCCCACAGACCAGGCAAAACCTAACTCCCTGTCTGCCCACAGTCCCTAGAGCTTTTTGATTCCTTCCATAGGAGTGGCTTGGTCTCTGTTTACCTCCCCTTTCCCGCCTCTCAACAGCACTGTGTCTGTCTCAGGGGTGGGACTTCTTTGCATAGCCACGCCTAGACACTCGAGTAGCCTAGTAGCTGCTTTGGGAGCCTCAGGGGGGGCGGAGAAATAGACGTAGCATAAAAGAAAAAGAGAATGGGTTTAGGCTGTTACCGCTACACAGGGATGTGAAATTAGCCTGAGTGATTGCAACGGATTTCATCTACTGTGAGTGTGGTATGTAGGCTGGGGGCTGAGGGGTGGGGGCTTGCTTGGTGCTATGTCTGGCCTGCGCTGAGGTGTGTTTGTCTAGGAATTCTGTTGCTGAAACAAGATCCATCCATCCATATATTTACAGGGTAAGTGCGGGAACACTCCCCGGCATGACAAGGCTGCTCAGATCTGTGGGACATAGGGGTGGAAGTTCAGGATCAGGTTAGGATGACCCTACTGAGGAGCTACAAAATCAGAATGTCTGTGAAGGCATTCCGGTGGTCTGTCTGTCCATCCATTGGTATCCCGAGAATGCTGTCTAAGGTGCCAGGGACCTGAGTTAATAGCCCAATGGCTTTGGAGGGCCAGTGTGTCCCTGTGTAGGCTTTTACTGGACCTGTATGGCCTTTGGGAACATGCCTGGACATGTCCAAACACCCTGAGCACATGGGGTTTAGAGTTAAGGAAAAGAAGGAGGCTGGGAGCTTAGGGGAGGGAGGGGTTGGATCAGACATGTGAAGCATCCCCAGGGAAATTGAGCTGCCAGCCCACCCACGTGGCCCCTGGGCAAGTCAGGGCTTGTGTAAAGAACACTCGGGCTCTATTTGGGGGCTTTCAGTCTGCCCCTTCACCCACTAGGTTTTTACTTGATCCCTCACTCCTGGAAGCTGAGCCCAGAGCAGTGATATTTTGATCCTGCTTTACCCCAAACACTGGCCAAGGTTAAGGCAGCTGTGAGACCTGGGGGACAAAAAGAGACCTGCCAGCAACCTGGGAAAGCAGAGACTGCAAAGTTTGGACTGATGTTAGCAGTGTTGGCCAGTGCCCTGTCATGTAGGGTAACTAAGGCAAGAGAGTGTAGAGCGTCTTCCCCTGTATCACTCTCCTATCCCCTCCTTTACCCCAATATACCTTCAGTCCAACGTAACAGGCTCACTGAGCAACTATGCTTTGTCACCACTATGTGAGATAGATACTTAAAATGCACTGGGACCTGACAGTTTCATCATGGGTATAAGAACAAATATATATAGCAAAGATAGGCTTTAAAGGTTTAGTCAAAATCCTTTGAGGTTGTCAAATAAGGACCACTTCAAGTTGAACCAGGGATAATCAGAAAGACATTTTTGACATTGTCACAACTTTTAAGGCTCCAGAGACAGACTACTTGAGTTCAAATCCCATCCCCACCATTTATTAACTTGTGTGACATTGGGCAAGTAGAACTACTTCCCCCTTTCAGAACTCTGGTTTACTGCAGGCTAAAATGGAGACAATAATAGTGCTACTTCATCGTTTTTGTGAGGATTAAATTAGATAATCCGTGTAAAATATTTGTACACACTTAGCACAGTGACTGCACCAAAATAAGCGCTCAATAAATGTTAACTATTATTATTATTTAAGATGGACAATGAAGCACAGATAGGATTTCAACAGGTGGAGATAGAAGAGAAGGCAATGGAAGCAGGAAAAACAACAGGAACAACTGTTTGGAGGCAGGAAAGATCAAGACATGTGAAAAGAACACAGGCTGAACTGGATTTTAGAGTACAATTAGGGAAAAGTGGAAGTTAAGTTTGCTGTGGTACATTGGTGACAAATTGGAAAACTTTTGGATGCTAGACTTTCTGTTTAATTGGACAAGAACTGGAAAGCCATTGAAAATTTCTGAGCTAAAGAAAAAAAGTCAAATTTATGTTTCCGGAAGAATAATCTGGTAAATATGAGTCAGCTGGATTGCAGTAGGAAAGCACGAGAGGTGGATAAACCGGATGCAGAGAGGGAATGAGACCCTGGAGCTGAAATGGTGGCTTTGGGAATAGAAAGGAGGTAATACATTTTATAAGACATCACAAAGTTGAATCTACAGAATTATAAGTTGATAAACTATATGAGATTTAAAAAGGGGGAATGAAAAAGAATCAGAATCTCTTGGGACTGGCTTAAGCTTTAAAAAGGTTGTACATTCCAATCCCAGTTCCATCTACTTCTCTGGATGGTACAATAGAAAGTATTTCCACTTTCTTTTTTTTTTTTTTTTTTTTCAAGATCTTATTTATTTGGCAGAGAGAGACACACAGCGAGAGAGGGAACACAAGCATGGGGAGTGGGAGAGGGAGAAGCAGGCTTCCCGCCCAGCAGGGTGCCCGATGTGGGGCTTGATCCCAGGATCCTGGGACCATGACCTGAGCTGAAGGCAGATGCTTAACTACTGAGCCACACAGGCGCCCCATATATGCATTTTCTGAGTTAGACAGCTGTGTTCAAGTCCTGAGTCTGCTACTTATCTGCTGTCTGTGATCCTAAACATATTATTTATCCATCATTCCTAGTCAGGATTGTATTTCTATATAGCATTTAGAAATATGTGTGGGAAGCATGATTTGTTTTTAATTTTTAATTTTTAAAGATTTTATTTATTTATTTGACAGAGAGAGAGAACGCACAAGCAGGGGGAGCAGCAGGCAGAGGAGAGGGAGAAGGGGGCTCCCTGCCAAGCGGGGAGCTCAACGCAGGGTTCAGTCCCAGGGTCCCAGGATCATGACCTGAGCCGAAGGCAGACACTTAACTGACTGAGCCACCCAGGCACACATATATATAAATGACTGAGGCACTATGGCATTTAGTGCCAACAACGAAGAGTTGTTCTTCCCACCCACTTATAATACCAGCTGTAAGTCCAGTGAGAAATATTTTTTAAAGATTTTATTTTATTTTATTTTATTTTATTTTATTTTATTTTATTTTATTTTATTTTATTTTATTTTATTTTATTTATTTGACAGAGAGAGACACAGCGAGAGAGGGAACACAAGCAGAGGGGAGAGGGAGAGGGAGAAGCAGGCTTCCCGCGGAGCAGGGAGCCCGATGTGGGACTCGATCCCAGGACCCTGGGATCATGACCTGAGCCGAAGGCAGACGCTTAATGACTGAGCCACCCAGGTGCCCCAAGTCCAGTGAGAAATATTGAACTTCTCTGAGCCTCAGTTTTCTACTCTGAAAAGCAGGGACAATAGTACTTAAATCATAGTTTTATTGGGAGGATGAAGGGAGATAATCCCTGTAAAGTACTAGCACAGTATCTGACATATGGTACGCTTTCATGAATCATAGTTTTCTTTCACTGCAGTTGACTTCACCTTGAAACATCCTTGTTAGTCTCTGAACACTTCCAGAGGGAATGCACTTAGTAATCTCTGAGAGAGTCCATTCCCTTCATGGAAGGCCTTGACTCTTTAAAAGCTCTTCCTTTTGTTAAACTGAACTCATTCTCCCTATGGTTTCCACTCTGAGGTCTTAGTCATTCTCCCTGGGGCAACTCAGAGCAGTCTCTTTATTCTTTTCCATGATAGTTCTTTATAGGTCTGAAGGACAGAGACCCGATTTCCTGCATCTTCTGATCCCAGGTCAAAGAGCCCATTTTTCCTACCATTTCTCACATGGCATGTTGTCAAGTCAAATAAGACTGTGAGGTTTTTAGCTATATAAATTGGGGTGATGGTACCTTCAAAGTGATGAGAAACACTGCATAAGGAGCAGGATGGGTGACTGTGACAAGTTCCTTTTATAATTTATTAATTCTTAAGTTCCCATTATGTGTCAGATATTTTCAAACCCATCATTTCACTGACTCCTCACCCCAACTAGGAAAGGTATAGGTCTTCTTATCTTTATTGTACAGGTGGCCAAACAGGCCAAAGAAAAGAAAACTTTCTAGAGATTGTTTAGTTAGTGAGTGTCTGAGCCACAACTGGAAGTTAAATTTTTCTTACTCCAAGGTTAATGTCATTCTTTTTTTTTTTTTTTTTTTTTTTCATTTTCCACAGTTGTTTGTATTTAAAATATAGGCTGGGCAATTAGGCCAAATTTGACACTAGAGAAAGAGACTAGAAGAGAATGGGTTATCTACTTGCTTTATACTAGTTATTCTTTCTCTGAAAGACCTCATTTAGAAAGGCTCTTTAAGGGAGAAAAAGTCCCTAGTGCCAGAGGAAAGGCAAGCAATACCACTACCAGGGAGCACAAGCTAGGCCATAAAACCTTCCTTTAGATGTCTTCTTGACCTGCTCTACTTGAATGCCTTTTGCAGAGAATGAAACATTTTTTGGAGCTATTTCTCAGAGCTGAAGCTGGAGGTTGAAGCAGAAACTATTTTTCTCTGCTTCCTTTCTGGAGACTAGCTCCATCTATCAGTTTTCCCATTGGATACGTGACAGGAGGGATGTGACTCAGCTTCACCTAGTCTGAAAATAGAAGGTATTTTTCTGTGTTCATAGGAAATATGAGGATGGCTATAGTTTGTCTTGGATTAGAATTAACTACATATGTTTTCTATGTTCCTCACAAGATTGATTATGATTTCTTAAAGGTAGAGACGATGTTTTATTCACCTCTGGTTTTTCCTCTTGCCACCATGTCCTAACAGAATGCCTAGCATAGAAGGCACTTAAGTATTTTTTGAGTGACCAGAAATCCATCCTTCCCTTCCCAGGGTGACTACAGTTATGATATCCCTTAAGCATCCTAAAAGATATCATGACATTTTCAAAAATAAAGCAATTGTCATGTAACATATATGGTGGAATCAAAGACTAAGATGTCTTCACTTACAGGAGATTGTTAGTCACCATGATAAGGTGAGTAAGCCAAAAGGACCACTTCCCTTCCATGGGCCACATCTTCCTGACCCAACCTACATTTTGGAATTTTTTCCTTTGAGCCAAGTTTAGGCAGTGTGAGTGTGGTGGTGGGCGGGGGGAGAAGCTACAACCTAATTACTCACCAAGTAATTAGTCTTAAACCTGGGTCCACCCTTTCTTTAATTATGGGAAATAGACAAGCCACTAAGCCCTGAATTTGGATACTTGGATTGTAGTCCTGTCTCTGCCACTGACCAACTATGTGACTTTGGGAAAATTTTATCCCTTCTCTGGGCCTTAGTCGCCCCATCTAGTTCATCAAGGAATGGGGTTAGTTTGCCTTGAAGAATCCTTTTGGGATTCCATAATATGTTTTCAATTATCTTGTGGTTTGAAGTTTTAACCAGCTGCCAAAGAGGAAAAACAAAACAAAACAAAACAATAATGGAATATGTGATGCCATGAATGTGAATACCGAGGTACCTATTTCTAAAAAAAAAAAAAAAAATCAAGTAGAGCTAGATGGCATTTCCTTATTGGACAACAGGCAGTTGTGGCTAAGAAGAGTTTTAAACTTCCTTCTAACTCTTAAGATTATAGGATTCTGAAAATTGTCTTACAGAATGTGTGTTTACATACGAGATCATAGGCTTCTTGCTATATGTCTCACCTTTCTCCCATTACCCTGCCAAGTCTTATATTAATGTTTCTTCTTTTTATTGGGCACCCTAAAAAAAGGCAAAAAAATATTTTGGTATCAATATCTCATACCCTATAAAGGCAGGCTACATTTTATGGACTGGTTGTCCCATTTCTATTGGAAGGATAAGTGGACCTGAGCTATACTCTGAAATGCTCATCAGGTTGTATGTCTGCTTCTTTATGATATTTTATTTTCTGGCCAGTGAGGAAGAGATAGTGTGCTTGATTGAATTTAGATTGCTTTGGGAGATAGGGCACTGTTCTTACTGACACCTTCAGAAAGATATAGCTATTCCAGATTGCTTGGTAAATTAGACAGGGTGGAGAGAATGTGAGGCAAAAACAAACAAACAAACAAACAAAAAACATTAATAGAAATCAGAAATTAGTACCCTTGACTGAGTTTTATCCAGTTCCCAGCCCTGCAAAGAAAACATACCATGAATCCAGTTCCCAATTGGGATAACTCAGCCAAAAGCATATCTTCCTTGGGAAGTGAATAGATATTTATCCCCAGTCCTTCTGGTGGGATAACTAGTTTTTGATGATACCATAATTTGATGGTGTCTGTGGTCATTGGTACATTAATAAATGACTCATTTTGGCTAAAATCACAGTGGAGCAAAGTAGGGGCTTTGGATATTGGCTAAGTGTTTGGCCTGTGGCTTGTCTCCAATTCCCTTTTCTCCCCCGCTCTGGGTGGGATAGTAACAAAAATCATAGCAACTCTCACATGTGTAGCACAAGCCAGAGTTTCCAGAGCACTCTCACATGCATTATCTCATTTTCCCCTTGAACATCATCCAGGGCAGTTTCTGTGCCTTTGCTCCCACTTGGGAAGACTGTTTCAACAATCATTAAAATGATATTTTCCCCTCATAATCAGCCCAAAATTTGCAGGTCTTAATTTCATCCCATTCATTTTATTAATTATATTGCTATATTCTTAGCTACACAGTTCTTTTCTCCCCTTCCCTTAACATTTTTTTCAGCAGTTGCTAAATAAAAAATATTTATATATTTTGTAGCTTTTTCTCCTCAATTTATAGTCTTTTAAGTTATGTTTATCTTTTTAGGTTTGTGTGTTTTTGTTGCTGTTGTTCTTGTGAATGTGTGTGCTCACACATGTTTTGAAGAAAAAGTAATTTAATTCATATGGTTAGCATTTCCTTTTGGCTGAGTGGAAATGACCCAGTTCAGTTGGTTATTAATTCTATCTATAAAATGACAATATGCTTTTAATAAGAATTTTTTTGTCTACCCCAGCATCTTTATTCTTACAGAGGCATTGTCTGTTGTTCTGTATACTGGAATAAAGGACAAGGTAAATAGGTGAGGCTTCTTTAATTTTGCACGACTCCCTTCATTCTACTCTGTTGATAATCCTGACATTACTGGACCAGTTGTTGCTATCACTAACAGTTGAAATTCTTTAGTCACTTTGGAAATGGAAAGAGAAGCCTGTTAAAAACTATAATTACCACCCGTGGTATCTGAATCACATCTATGAAGGTATTATCATCTACTCAAACATTAAAAGAAAATTTACTTTTATCACATGCCCACAAAATAAAGTCAAAATAATGCATCCCCAGTCTTGATGATCCTCCACCGCCCTGTACCAACAGTTGATACTGTCATTCACCTCTTACTTCTTTTTTTTTTTTTAAAGATTTTATTTATTTATTTGACAGAGAGACACAGCGAGAGAGGGAACACAAGCAGGGGGAGTGGGAGAGGGAGAGGCAGGCTTCCTGTGGAGCAGGGAGCCTGATACGGGGCTCGATCCCAGGACCCTGGGATCATGGCCTGAGCCGAAGGCAGACGCTTAATGACTGAGCCACCCAGGTACCCCTCACCTCTTACTTCTTAAAACTTTTTCCTGTACTACCCTATCTGGGTTTTATTCTTTCTTCCCTGGCTTCCTCTTGGTTGCTGCTGGTTCTTCTTCCTCTTCTAGCTTCAAATATGGATGTCCCTCAATGTTTTGTTCTTGATATTTTTCTTTGTTCATCTAAGCCTCCACCATAATTTACCTATCACCTCTCTCAGAGGTTTTGATTTAATTGATCTAGGATATAGGTATTTTTTAAAAGTCCTCTTGATGATTTTGATATGCACCCATGAGTTGGTCTTTTTATGCATTTGACTTATCTCTAAGCCCAACCTATATTCTACGTATTTTAATTGCCTGCTAGGCACCACCACTGACATTTCGTATCCCCTCCATACTTAAAATGATTTGAAAACCTAAGTATATTGACTTTTTTTCTAACAATGAACTCTCTGTTCACACTCTTCATGTCCTTGAGGTTCTTCTGGTTTCCCTCAGAGTCTTCTCTGACTCATATTTTTCTTTTGACTCTCACATCCATGGAATTGTAAGGTTCTAGTGGTGCTTTTTGTAAAGTCTGTTCCCCTCACCATTACTTTCTTTCTATTATTGCTACCACCCATGTCCTGGCCCTTATCTCTTAAGGCTTGGGAAGTAACCCTGTCTAACCATTCTTTCATAATAAAATAAAATTTAAAAAAAAGTACAATCAGATTAACATTCAGGAAATACCTTTTTGCCAAACAAAGATATTAATGATAAAAAATTAAATTTCAGTGACAGTCTGGGAGGACCTCAATTCCCTATTTTAGAGTTCACTGCCTTGGAAAGCATGACAGATTCATGGGTCTTAAATTCCCTGTGGTTTGGCATTGTTTCTTACTAGATAAATAAATACAGAGGAATCTTTTTTTTTTCTTTGAGCCTCAGGGTTTTTTAAAATTTATTAATTGGTGATAATAATCTCTGGCTTACTCCTGGGGTTATTGTAAGAATCCATTGAGCTGACTGATAAGAAACCTTTTATAAATTGTGAAACCTTTCACTGAGGCAGAAGATTGTGATCATTACTTTGTAGTCTTTAACCATTTACTAATTCAACAAATATTTATCTAGTGCCTACTATGTGTCAGGCACTGTTATAAGTATATGAGATAAAGCAGTGTGATCTCATGGTACTTACATTCTAATTGGAGGAGGAGCAGGCTATAAAGTTATAAATAAGATATATAGGATGTTAGATGGTTATAAGTACTATTGAGAAGAATGAAATAGCAAAGGGGTATAAGAGATATGGAAGGAAGTTACAATTTTAAAGGAATGGTCAGAGAAGCCTCACTAGGAAGATGGTATAATGAACTGAAGAAGATAAGGGAGGGAACTATGTGGATATTTAGGGGAAAACCTGCCTGACTGAGGGAGCAGCAAGTGTGAAGAACTTATAAGTTGGGAACAGTCCTGGTTAGTCTGAGGAATAGGAAAGAGGCCAGCATGGCTGGAGTTAAGAGATTAAGAGGAAGAATAGTAGATCATAAAGTCAAAGTGGTAATGGTATAAGAGGAAATAGGCAGATCATCTCATTGACCATTCTAAGGACTTTAATTGTATTGTGTGAGGTGGAGAGCCATCAATAGATTTTGAGATTGGAAATGACATGATCTAGCATGTTTTAAAACTAACTCTCCACCCTCAACCCCTTTGTCTTTTTTTTTTTTTAAGATTTTATTTATTTATTCATGAGAGACAGAGAGAGAGAGAGAGAGGCAGAGGGAGAAGCAGGCTCCCAAGGAGCAGAGAGCCCGATGCGGGACTCGATCCCAGGACCCTGGGATCATGACCTGAGCCGAAGGCAGACGCTTAACCATCTGAGCCACCCAGGCGCCCAACCCCTTTGTCTTTATCACCCATTTTTTTTCTAAAAACAAAACAAAACAAACAAACAAAAAACAATGGGTAGGCCCCAGTTCACTCCCTCACCAAGTTTCCTTTGAATGTGGGAGAGACAAAAAAAACAACCAACCAAACAACAACAACAACAAACTTTTTCTGACTACACCTTATAGTCAGGCAAAACAGACAAGAACCAAAAAAAAAAAAAAAAAAAAACCCTTAAAGTAGTAATTTTCAAAGTGGGCTCCATGTGAAAATCACCTGATGAACTTTAAAAATTCCAAATATTAAGGCCACACCACTGACTGGTTACATTAGAATCTCAGGAATGGGGCCCAAATATCAGTATTTTTTGAAGCTCCCAAGGTGCAACCTATACAAAGAACCACTAGTCAAAGAGATTGGCCAAACTCATAGTATGAATGGGGACATTAAGTCTAGCCCTGGGGAGGAACATGCTTCTGATGGGAGAGCTGGGCCTGGGATCATTCACCCTACTGAGGAATGTAAAATTCACAGATAGTGGTGCAGGAGGAAGATAAGATACTTGGTAGTTTGGAAGCAGGTTATAAGCAAGAGAAAGCTAGGATAGGAGTGGCCGTAGGTAAGGCCAGGAAATGAAGGGCTGAGAGCTAGCACCAAATATAAAGCAACATCTGGATTATAGGCCAAATGTCTGGAAATAATGAAGGCACTCATTATTATGAGATTAGAAGTTTAATTTTCAAAGAAAGCAGAGTTCTCAAGGCCAGGCTGAGCAACTGCTTTGATTTTTGCCAGTCTTATGCATGTGGGCCACTAGGTAGAGCCACAGGAGAGGAATGGACAGTGCATGGACCAGCTGCTGTCTTCCTCACCCTCTTTAATACCACACCTCCTGCACTGCTCAGGCAAAGGAAATATCTTCCCTGAAGTCCTGAGTTCTTAATTTAGACCTGTCATCCTGTCCTGTCCACCCGTCCTAGATACAAAGAACATGTTTCACCCCACAAGCATGTGCAAGTTGAGAAGAGCAGCAGCCGCAAGCTGTGTCCAAAGGCAGCTGCACCGGCAGCAGCCTGAGTACCTTACATCTACCAGAAACTTGGCCAACATTGATTATTCAGGGCACAGTGAGCTAATGTGAGGATTATTATTAATGTCAGTCTCATTGCTTCTCCTCTTCCCTGTCTACTTGCATTCTTACTCTTCTAGGTTATTGTTATTATTATTATTTATTATTATTATTTTGGAATCAGGACAGAGGGATGGACAGGGAGAGTAGCCACATGACAAAGAGACAAAATAAAGAGACACTAGTTATATTGCCACTTGTCAGCCCCTCTGGTTAAATCCAATCAATATACCCAAACAACACTAGATAAATTTGGATGAAAAAAGTTGAGTGGAAAAAAAATCACAGAGGCACATATCAGAATATTCATAGTCGCTCTTTAAAATTTTAATTTTGGGGCTAACTTAGGTGGGTAATAACTACTGGAATAATACAGGGTAGTTCATAATATAGAATTAAAGAAAAAGCTGAAGAACCAGCTTTTTAAAAAAAATTGAGATATAATTTGCATACCATAAAACTCACCTTTATAAAATCTATAATTCACTGGTTTTTTAACATATTCACAAAGTTGTGCAACCATCATGACTAGTTCTAGACCAGTTCATCACCCCAAAATGAAGCTTACCCATTAAACAGTCATTCCCCATTCTCTCTTTGCCCCAGCCCGTGGCAACTACTAGTCTACTTTCTGTCTCTATAAATTGTCTATTCTGGTATTTCATGTAAATGTAATCATACAATATTTCTTTTTTTGTGCCTGGCTTAGCATAATGTTTTCAAGATTTATCCATGTTGTAGCACGTCTCAAGTACCTCATTCCTTTTTGCGGCTGAATAATATTTTGTTGTGTGGTTAGAGATGGACATTCAGATTGTTTCTACATTTTGGCTATTATGAGATACTAGGAACATTTGTGTACAAATTATTTTAAAGTATTTATTTATTTGACAGAGAGAGAGACCCGGCGAGAGAGGGAACACAAGCAGGGGGAGTGAGAGAGGGAGAAACAGGCTTCCCACTGAGCAGGGAGCCAGATGTGGGGCTTGATCCTAGGACCCTGGGATCATGACCTGAGCCGAAGGCAGATGCTTAATGACTGAGCCACCCAGGCACCCGTGTACAAATTTTTACGTGGATATATACTTTCAATTATTTTGGGTATATACCTATGGGTGGAATTTCTGGGTCACATGGTAACTCTATGCTTAACATTTTGAGGAACTGTAAAAACATTTTTCAGAAGGACTGTACAACTTCATGTTCTTTTTTACATTACATTTTGCATTATATTTGTTACAAATTTTTTGGAAAAGACTTTTTTTATTCAGTGTTTAAGATTTTTTTTAAAGATTTTATTTATTTATTCATGAGAGACAGAGGGAGAGAGAGAGAGAGAGGCAGAGGGAGAAGCAGGCTCCCCAAGGAGCAGGAAGCCTGATGCAAGACTCAATCCCAGGACCCTGGGATCACAACCCGAGCTGAAGGCAGACGCCTAACCATCTGAGCCACCCAGGCACCCTTCAGTGTTTAAGATTAAAAACTACAAGATTTTGCTTGTAGCTGATGAGTAAAAAGAAAAAAGTTAAATTATCAACTGATTAGCTAGTTAAAATGTTTTGACTCAGAATAAAATTATTAATAGATATTCCAGTTACTTTGTGTAGGCTTAAGAGTTCTGGAGCAAAATAGGTCTAAACAAAATATATCATCTGAGAGCATAGGGCTAATGAGTATATGAATTACTGAGTAAGAAATCTGATAAAGAGAGATTGTGGCAGACCTTTGATTCTTTTAGGCTTCTAGCAGTTGGTTACCACATGCAAGGACCCAGCAGCCAGTTATTTCACCTTTTTACTTGTCTGAGTTAAACTTTAACCCACTAAAGCAGGAATAAAAAGATACCTTATAGATCAGTTGGAAAACATAAAGCAGTCCCAATTCTCCAGCAATATATGAGGGTTCCAGTTTCTCCACATCCTTGCCAACACTCACTTACCTCCCTTATTTTTTATTACAGCCACCTTAGTGAATGTGAAGTGGGATTTCATTGTGATTGTGATTTTGATTTGCATTCCCCTAATTGCTAATAATGTTGAACATTTTTTTCATGTGCTTATTGGCCATTTGTATATCTTCTTGGGGTGATGTATATTCAGATACTCTGCCCATTAAAAAAAGATTTTATTTATTTATTTATTTTTAATTTATTTTAGAGAGAGAGAGATTGAGAAATTGAGAGGTTGAGCGGGGGAGAGGAGTAGATTCCTTTTTCCTCAAGCAGACTCCCCACTGAGCGTGGAACCCTACTCAAGGCTCAGTACCAAAACTCTGAGATCACGACCTGAGCCAAAACCAAGAGCTGGATGCTTAACTGACTGAGCTACCCAGGCACCCCTACTTTGCCCATTTTTAATTGGGTTGTCTTTATTTCTGAGTTGTCAGACATAACTATATATTCTACATATAAGTATTTTATCAGATCTCTAGAATTTTCAGGGTTTTTCACCATTTACATAGATTGTCTTTTTATTTTTTTATTTTTTATTTTTTTTTAAAGATTTTATTTATTTATTTGAGAGAAAGAGAATGAGAGACAGCACGAGAGGGAAGAGGGCAGAGGGGGAAGCAGACCCCCCGCTGAGCAGGGAGCCCGATGCGGGACTCGATCCCAGGACTCCAGGATCATGACCTGAGCCGAAGGCAGTCGCTTAACCAACTGAGCCACCCAGGCGCCCTGTCTTTTTATTTTTTAAGCGTCCTTTGAAGCACAAAAATTTTACATTTTCATTAAATACAATTTGTCTATTTTTTCTTTTGTTGCTTGTGCTTTTAGTGCTATATCTAAAAAAACAAACAAACAAAACAAACAAACAAAAAAACATTGCCTAGTCCAAGGTCACATATTTACACCTATATTTTTATAAGAAAAATGAAAAATTATAAAAAAAGATTTCTTATAAAGAAAATTCTTATAAATAAGAGTTTTATAGTTTTGTCCCTTACATTTGGGGCTTTGGTCCATTTTGAGTTAATTTTGCATATAGTATGAAGTATCCAATTTGATCATTTTTCATGTGAACCATTTGTCACAACACCTTTAAAAAAAAAAAGCTGTTCTTTTCCCATTAAATTGCCTTAGCACTCTTTTTGAAAATCAATTGACCATAGCATAACAACTTTATTTATAATGGCCACAAATTGGAAAAAGCCCAATGTCCATTAACCAAAAAAAAAAAAAGTATAAATAAATTATGGCATATACATATAATGGGATGCTAAACAACAATGGTAAGGGACAAATGTTGCTGCACACATGATGGATGAATCTCACAGAAATAACATTGAGCTAAGAAAGCCAGAAACAAGGATGTTCTTGTATTAATTCAATTTATGTGAAGTTCAAGGACAGATAAAACTAATAATGGTGACAGAAGCCAAAATATAAATTACTTGGGAGAAGGGGATGGTACTGACTAGGAAGGGCCATGAGACAGCCAGTTGAGGTAATGAAAAGATTCTGCATCTTTATTTGGATAGTGTTTATGTGATTATATACATATGTAAAAATTTTATAGGCCTGTCCACTTGATTTTGGATGATTCAGTCTCATCCTCTGTGACATTTTAGAAGTGTGTCTAGATGTAGTTATGAGACACCTCAGAGTAACCCTAATTTTCTCAAAACCTAATTATTATCTCTCACCTTCTCTTACAATAAAAAGGCAATTACATCTGCCAGAGGACAACTGATGACCACAGGGACGAATTTGACATAACTTCTGAGTTTGCCCCTGGATAATAACATTTAACCATTATTAAACAGTTTTCCTGTATGCCCTGACTTCAAAACAGTCCAGAGTCTATGTTATTTTGTTCTCTGTAATAAAGACAATTTGTTAAGCTTATAATGAGAGACAATTTATTTTGTATTATAAGCAGTTTGACAAAAACGGGGGGTGGGGGAAAACTGTCTGTTCATTCCCTGGATTCTGCTATGAGGATTTAGTAATAAGCCTGTCTTGCCTAAACATATGTCTCAAAGCCTGTGTTAGAGGGATGTGTTAAGATTCATGACAAATAACATTTATTAGATAAATGGGGGTCTGGAAGTCAAACAAAACAGAGTGTTTTGGACACCCAGAGGCTAGAAGCAGCTGCTGTGGAGATTTCAGATGCCTATGTCAGGAGCTTATCTCAAGGGCAGGGCTACTCTTTGGCTTCTGACAATGTTTTTCTGCTTTTGTGGGTAAGAAAAAGATACAGGGTAGTTGTCCAGACCAGTATGCTGGCTCTGTGCCCATGACACTTAATTCCCTTGTCATAAGGCCTATGGGGCCACTGATAGTTTTGGTCCTTACTAAGAAGGGTAGGTATGGAGGGGACTATGTTTATTGAGGCTGACAACTATGGGCCAGTAATTGAAACAACACAAGAGGTAACATTTTTAGTTTGTGCAAAAATGAATTTTGTAGCCCACTTTCTTCTGAATGAAGGAATGAGGAAGAATGCTCCAGTTGATGGTGAGAAAAGACACATTCAAGCAAGAACGCCAGCCAGGATGATTCACCCTAACACCACTGGGGACTTTTGAGGGGAAGAGTGATGGCCTCTCAGGGTTCACATTCACTCTCCTCTCTTCCAACATACATACTTAGGATTTTCAGCACTTTGAATAGCCACCTGAAGTTCACCTTGGTATGAGGTTAAGGAACAAGCAAAAGAATCTCACACCACCTTTGTCTTTGAATAGTGCAAGTCATGTGTATCAATTACTTGAGTCTCCCTCATTAAATTCATCTTTGTAGAAAACTTTGTACTTAACTCTGTCTTATTTTGTGTAGCTTTTTCAAGTCTTTGTAATGGTTTGATGGACCTTATAGCTCATTTAATCCTCCCAAGAACTATATAAGGTAGGTGAGAAACATACTGTCCCCTTTTTTCAAATTAAGTAACTATGGCCAGAAAAGATAAAGTGACTCATCCAAGGGCATAGGTTAAAAGAAGAAGAGTTAGGTAAGTTGAACAACTAATCCAGTTTGCCTGAAACTGTCCCAGTTTTAGTACTGAAAACCCCATATGCTGGGGAAGCCTCTTAGTTCTGAGCAAACCTGGATAATTGGTTACCCTATACCCAGGATTAAACTCTATTTCCCAGCTCTCAGGTCAATGCTAGTGATACTGCCCTATGCCATGTGTATTCTGAGAACTGTTATCTGAGTAGTGTTTCTTCTTCTCTACACCTTAGTGTACCAGGATATTTCTCCATGGTGGGTCACCTCCCCTCCCACTCTTCCCTAGGGCAGAAGCAATGACAGCTAGTGGCCCTCAAAGGTATTCAAGACAGTTTTGGCAAAAGAAAACCATGTTTCAGTTTTCTTATCCACCCAAACAATGACAATAATCCCTATAGTGCTTACCTCTCATGGTTATTGTGTGGATCAAATAATAATGGATGTGAAAGTGCTTTCTAAACTGTTAATAGCTGGTCACATGTGAAAAATTGTGGTTATCCTCTACCCACCCAGACGGAAGCTAGCTCCTTGTCTTACTCTCTTTCCAGGTCAGCAAGTGGTACAACAAGTAACTGTGTGAACTTTGGCAAATTTTTGGCCTCTGTGCCTCAGTTTCCTCATATGTAAGTTAAGGATAATAATAATGTCTGATATGGTGGTGTAAAGTATTCAATGAATTATTTTTAAATATAAAGCATTTAAAAGAGCTCTGGGCACATGGCCAGGGCTATATAAGCATTAGCTGTTTTGGATTGGCTTCCTCAACCCCTGTAACTCAGAGCCAGAGACTATATTAAGTGGACCCATAAACCAAGTGACCCATAAACCAAGCCACCACTTTCCATTTTCACTAGCTCCCTAGTTTTTGTGTTATGTACCCACAGCCTTCCCACCATGGATTGCCAAGAAAATGAGTACTGGGACCAATGGGGACAGTGTGTCACCTGCCAACTGTGTGGGCCTGGACAAGAACTCTCCAAGGTAAGTACCTCTGGTCAGGATACTTATTTCTGTCACATTCTAGGAACCAGCCTCACAACTGAGTGGGTCCAAGATTAAGAGAGTCAACCCCACCTGTGTCTAATCCAGTCTAGCAGGCAAAACATGGAATCCAAAGATTATGATAATAGCAGTGACAGTGCCAACAAAAAGCCCACCTGACAGGATCAGGGTCAGGGGAGGGTTCCATGAGATAATGGCATATATCAAGAGGAAATAAGGAATGCAGAGGCCTAGGAAGACTATTTAGCATTAGGGAAATCTGTCAACAAAATTAGGGTCCACCCACTTGGGATTCGGGAGCCAGATGTTAGGTCTGATCTGTTACAGAGCTACTTTAGATCAGGTAGCGGAGGAAGGCCTCTCTAAGGAGGTGTCTTCTAGGGACAGAATATAGCTAGTACAGAGTCCCAAGGTGGGAATGAATTAGGCATATACAAGGAAGAAGAAGAAGCTTAGTGCAGCTGATGTATGTTAAGTGAAATAGAGAATGGTACACAATGAGGTCATAGAAGGAGGTATGGGCCAAACTATGTGGAGTCTTAAAATCTATGATGAAAAGTTTTCATTTTTTCCCTAAGTACACCAGGGAACCTTTGGGGGGTTTTGAATAGAAGAGTGACATGATCCTATAAGTAAAATAAAATATAGCAGTTATTTAGCCCACATTCCTATCTCTCTATTTCACAAAGTCCCAGAGACACCAACAAATGCAAGCACCAACTCTAATTTTAACTCCTTATGTGTAACATTCTGTACCACAGGGGAGTGTCCACATGGTTGATAAGGAATCCCAGGACCCAGGAAAGGTCATCAGAGGTTAGATCATGTTGGGCATTGGGATGGACCTGATGGACTAAACTGCTTGGCTTAACATAATCTATTTTCAGTATTACATTGATCTTCATGTTAAAAAGTCTTGGCACTCTCATTAAGAACAATCTCTTACAAATGTTTCTATCATGTACATGACTATTATGTTTAAAGCCATCCATGTTTACAAACCTGAACTTCTCCAAGGGAGAAAAATAGGTCTTTCTATGTATCAAACTGCTGTTACCAAACTCTTAAAACATGATCCATGATGAAATGTACATTTGTGTATTTCAGCACCACTAGAAAGCTCAGAGACAATGAATGAGTTGCAATGTTGTGTTCCTGCAAAAACTTTATATGTAAACAGATTGTACTTGTATAGCAGTCTGTACCTTGTAAAGGACTTTCATGTAGATTATCTAATTTGGCTCTTAGTCCCACCAAGGAGGTATTAAGAACGCCATTTTAGATTAGGAAACTAAGACTCGGAGAGGATGCATGACTTTCCCAAAGTCAAAATGGTTCAGTAAAAATAAACATGAGCCAGATAAACAAGGGTTTGAGCCTCAGCTTTGCTGTGGGGAAATTAGTTTAACTCTGACTCAATTAGGATGTGCTAAATTAAAAGTAACATAAAGCAGCAGTGACTTGAACCATAAACACATTTATTTATGTAATGAAGTTTAGAGGTCAGGAGACTGTGGTTGGTTGAGCTGATCAACAATGTTGTCAAGGACCCAGGCTCTTTTTATTCTTCGGTTATCTTGTTTTGTCTTCATGCTTGTGTCCTTTTGGTTGCCACAACTCAAAGCATCACATCTTCACAGCATAGTCAAAGTCAGGAAGAAGGGGCAGGGACAAAGTACCTTGACTTTTATTAGGGAAGAAGTATTTTCTTAGAATACTTCCTAGAAGTATTTTCCTAGAAGCTCCTCAGCAGATTCCCCCTTATATCTTATGTGTGCAAATTGACTGCTGTATTTCTAAACTTCAAGAAAGGTTAGGAAATTAATACCTGGCAAATGGGAATGGGATTGCCATAATTAACTAAGGCCAATCAAGCATCAGTTCTTGAGACTGGTCACCTTGCAACTGAGAATGAAATCAATGTGCTATTAGTAAATAAGAAACTGGGCAATAACTTTTAGATAAGGAGCTAACATCACCTGACACAGCCTTGTATTTACTTTTATTTAGTTTTAGAATTCACTCATATGGATTATAAACATTACTATAAATAAATCTTTACAGAAAATCAACACTATTTCCTCAGGACATATTTTTAGAAGTGTAATTACCATGCAAAATAATGCAGACTGTTTAGAAATTCTTGAGATATATTAACAGATAACACTTCTGATTTTTTTTTTACTAATTTCCATTACAAATATATTTATTTTCAATAGTGCATGGATTTCTTATATCCTAAAAGCCAAACCACACATGAATAATGCATGTTTCTATCATCTATTAATTTTATACCTTCTTTTGTAATGTTAAATTACTAATTTGAGAACTCTCTTTTAAAAGATTTTATTTACTTATTAGAGAGAGAGAGAGAGAGCACAAGACGGGGTAGGGTCAGAGGGAGAGGCAGGCTTCCCACGGAGCAGGGAGCCTGATATGGGACTCAATCCAGGATTCCGGGATCATGACCTGAGCCGAAGGCAGTCGCTTAACCAACTGAACCACCCAGGCACCCCAATTTATGAGAACTTTATATTATTTTACTTTTTTTTATTTGATGGAGAAAAAACTTTTTTTGTGTTTATTATTTACATTTTCAATTTTGTGAACTATTTCAGATTGTTTTACTCTTCTCTTCATTGTTTATTGTTTATTCTTTAGTAGTTTAAGAAACTAGAGTAGACAGACAGTATAGCAGAATATGGAGTGTTTTTTAAATTTTCTTTTTATTATATAATATTTTCAAAAATCAGAAATGGTTTTGAATTTTGTTTCATTTTATCAGCTGTATTGACAATTTCATCTATTCTCCTCTTGACATAATAATTTGATTGTATATATCAATAAATTCCAAAAATTAAAATATCTTGCATTTCTAGGATAAGCCAATTTTGATTGTGATTTTGGGTTGCATATGCTTTTATGTTTTAAAAGTTCATATTTTATAATACATAAATACTTTTATAGCACTATCAGCATCAAAATTTATATAAGAATTGTGCTAACTAGGGGTGCCTGGGTGGCTCAGATGGTTAAGCGTCTGCCTTCGGCTCAGGTCATGATTCCAGGGTCCTGGGATCAAGCCCCACATCGGGCTCCTGGCTTAGCAGGAGTCTGCTTCTCCCTCTCCCTCTGTCTCCCCCCCTGCTCATGCTTGCTCGCTCTCTGTATCTCTGTGTCTCAAATTAATAAATAAAATCTTTAAAAAAATTGTGCTAACTAGGTAAAATTAATTAAGAATATTGATATTCTTCTAATTATAAAACAGTTTTGGGGGCCATAATCATTTGAGAGAATTACTTTTGCCTCCTAATTAGGAAAGATTCTCAATATAATATTTTGCATGATACTTTATTCTTTTTTAATTTCCTAGAAAACAACTTATTCATTCAAGAAGTTATTTTTTTCTGGTTCTTTTTAATTTTATTTTATTTTAAAGTGTTATGTTAGTCGCCATATAGTACATCATTAGTTTTTTTTTTTTTGCTTCTTTTTAAATTTTATTTTATTATGTTATGTTAGTCACCATACATCATTAGTTTTTCATGTGGTGATCCACGATTCATTGTTTTTGTATAACACCTAGTGCTCCATGCAGTACATGCCCTCCTTAATACCCATCACTGGGCTAACCCATCCCCCCACCCCCTCCCTCTAAAACCCTCCGTTTGTTCAGAGTCCATAGTCTCTCATGGTTCGTCTCCCCCTCCGATTCCCGCCCCCCTTCATTTTTCCCTTCCTTCTCCTAATGTCTTCCATGCTATTCCTTATGTTCCACAAATAAGTGAAACCATATGATAATTGACTTTCTTTGCTTATTTCACTTAGCATAATCTCCTCCAGTCCCATCCATGTTGATGTAAAAGTTGGATATTCATCATTTCTGATGGCTGAGTAATATTCCATTGTATATATGGATCCTGCCACACTACTGAATTGCTGGATGAGTTCTAGTAATTTGGGGATGGAGTCTTTTGGATTTTCCACATAAAGTATCATGTCATCTGCAAAGAGAGAGAGAGTTTGACTTTGCCAATTTGAATACCTTTGATTTCTTTTTGTTATCTGATTGCTGTTGCTAGGGCTTTTAGTACTATGTTGAACAATAGTGGCAAGGATGGGCATCCTTGACGTGTTCCTGATCTTAAAAGAAGTGTTCTCATCTTTTCCCCATTGAGGATGATATTCGCTGTGGGTTTTCTATAGATGGATTTTATGAACTTGAGGAATGTTCCCTCTATCCCTATATTCTGAAGAGTTTTAATCAGGAAGCGATGCTATATTTGGTCAAATGCTTTTTCTGCATCAATTGAGAGGACCATATAGTTCTTCTCTCTCCTCTTATTAATGTACTCCTTCACATTGATTGATTTGTGAATGTTGAACCACCTAGCATCCCAGGGATAAATCCCACTTGGTAGTGTGGATGATCCTTTTAATGTATTGTTGGATCCTATTGGTAGGATTTGGTTGAGAATTTTGGAATCCATATTCATCAGGGATATTGGTCTGTAAGTCTCCATTTTGATGGCATCTTTGCCTGGTTTGGGGATTAAGGTAATGCTGGACTCATAGAATGAGTCTGAAAGCTTTCCTTCTGTTTCTCTTTTTTGAAACAGCTTCAGGAGAATAGACATTATTTCTTCTTTGAATGTTTGGTGGAATTCCCAGGGAATCTCTCAGGCCCTGGACTATTGTTTTTTGGGAAGTTTTTGATCACTGTTTCAATCTCGTTACTGGCTATTGGCCTATTCAGGTTGTCAATTTCTTCCTGTTTCAGTCTCAGTAGTTTATAAGTTACCAGGAAGGCATCCATTTCTTCCAGGTTGCTTAATTTATTGGCAGAGTTGTTGATAATAATTTCTTAAAATTGATTCTGTTTCCTTGGTGTTAGTCGTGATCTCTCCCTTTTCATTCATAATTTTATTAATTTGGGTCCTTTCTCTTTTCTTTTGGATAAGTCTGACCAGTGGTTTATCGATCTTATTAATTCTTTCAAAGAACAAGCTTCTAGTTTTGATGATCTGACCTACTGTGTTTCTGATTTCTAATTCATTGATCTCTGCTCTAATCTTAATTATTTCTCTTCTAATGAGTGCCTTAGGCATCATATGTTGCATTTTCTCCAGTCCTTTAAGGTGTAAAGTTAGTTGGTGAATTCGGGATTTTTCTATTTTTTGAGTTAGGCTTGGATAGCTAAGTATTTCCCCCTTAGGACCACCGTTGCAGTTTCCATAGGTTTTGGACTGATTTGTTGTCATTCTCATTGGTTTCCATGAATTGTTTAAGTTCCTCTTTGATTTCCTGGTTGACCCAAACATTCTTAAGGTGAGTGGTCTTTAGCTTCCAAGTGTTTGAATTTCTGCCAAATTTTTCTTGTGATTGAGTTCCAGTTTTCAAGCATTATGGTCTGAAAATATGTAGGGAATAATTTCAATCTTTTTTTTTAAGATTTTTTATTTATTTAACAGAGAGAGAGACAGCGAGAGAAGGAGCCCAAGCAGGGAGAGTGGGAGAGGGAGAAACAGGCTTCCTGCTGAGCAGGGAGCCCGATGCAGGGCTCAATCCCAGGACCCTGGTATCATGACCTGAGCCAAAGGCAGAAGCTTAACGACTGAGCCACCCAGGCGCCCCGGGAATAATTTCAATCTTTTGGTATCAGTTGAGACCTGATTTGTGTCTCATTATGTGGTCTATTCCGGAGAAAGTTCCCTGTGTGCTCGAGAAGAATGAGTATTCTGTTGTTTTGGGGTGGAATGTTCTGTACATATCTATGAGGTCCATCTGGTCCAGTGTGTCATTCAAAGCTCTTGTTTCCTTGTTGATTTTCTGCTTAGATGATCTGTCTATTCCTGAGAGTGGAGTATTAAGGTCTCCCACAATTAATGTATTATTATCAATATGACTCTATTTTGGTTAACAGTTGGCTTATGTAGTTGGCTGCTCCCATGTCAGGGCTATAGATATTTACAATTGTTAGATCCTCTTGTTGGATAGACCCTTTAAGAATGATATAGTGTCCTTCTGTGTCTCTAACTATAATGTTTAACTTAAACCTAATTTGTCTGATATGAGAATTGCTACCCCAGGTTTCTTTTGAGGTCCGTTGGCATGGAAGATGGATCTCCATCCTTTCACTTTCAGTCTGGATGTATCTTTAGGTTCAAAATGAGTCTCTTGTAGAAAGCATATGGATGGGTTCTGTCTTTTTATCCAATCTGCAACCCTGTGCCATTTTATGGGAGCATTTAGGCCATTCACATTGAAAGTGATTATTGAAAGATATGAATTTATTGTCATCATGTTGCCTGTGAAGTCCTTGTTTCTATAGATTGTAAATTTCTGTTGTATATCACTCTTGGGGTCTTTCTCCTTTTATAGCACACCACCTTATTATTTTTTGTGGGGCCAGCTCAGTGGTCACATATTCTTTTATTTTCTGCCAGTCTTGGAATCTCTGCATCTCTCCATCCATTCTAAATGACAGTCTTGCTGGATAAAGTGTTCTTGGCTGCATGTTCTTCTCATTTAGTATCCTGAATATGTCTTGCCAGCCCTTTCTGGCTTGCCAGGTCTCTGTGGATAGGTCTGACATTATTCTGATGTTCCTCCCTCTGTATGTAAGGAACCTCTTCCCCCTAACTGCCCTCAAGATGGTTTCCTTATTCTAAGATTTGGGAGTTTTACTATTACATGCTGGGGTGTTAGTCTGTTTTCCTTGATCTTGGGAGGAATCCTCTCTACCTCTAGGACATGAATGTTTGTTTCATTCCCAGATTAGGGAAGTTCTCAGCTACAATTTGCTCAACTATATCTTCTAATCCTCTCTCTCTCTCCACCCCCTCCAGGATTCCAATAATTCTGACATTGGAACATTTCATGCCTTCACTTATTTCTCTAATTCTGTTTTCAAGGATTTTAAGCTGTTTCTCCCAGGCCTCCTGTTTTTCCTTCTTTTCTATCTATTTGTCTTTTAGATTACTAGTTCATTCTTCTGTCTCATTTACCCTAGCTGTTCGAGTATCTAGAGTAGATTGGATCTCATTGATAGTATTTTTAAGTTCTGCCAGTTCAGCTCTCATTTCTGCCATTAGAGCCTCTACTAGACTCTATGTTGCCATTAATCATTTTCTCCATTCTAGCTATTGTCTTCATAACTGTTACCCTATAGTCCATTTCCAACATCTTGCTTATATCTATATCTATTTGTAAATCTGTGGCATAAGTCACAGTCTCTGAGTCTTTTCTATTTGGGGGGTTCCTCCTCCTAATCATTCTGTTAAGTGGTAGTTGAGGGAATGTACAGAGTCCAAATTATTTCCCACAACCCAAATAAGATGCACCTGTTTTGTAGGGACCTTAGGGTTGTTGTCATCCTCTTGTTCTCCCAGCCTGTCTTCTGGGGGACGGGCTTGCTGGGCTCTTATTCAGGCAACCCTGTTTGGGCAGAGTTGCCTTGCACCCTGTGGGGGTGATGGGCTCAGTGGAAACCTGTGTTTTGGGGCTTTTGTTTTCTGGTGGCTTTCTGCGTCTCTTCCGAGAGAGCAGAAGAAACCATTTCCAACCCTCTGCTTCAGAACTGCGAGATCTCCGTCTGTTCTTCAGTGAGCTCTCCAGGCCATGATGTCTCTGTTTCTGTCTGTGTTGCTAAAAACTGCAGTGCCCTGGGTTGTGTGTCCCTCAACTTCCAGGTCCAGGCACCTCTCTGCCCTTTGTGCTTCTAAAACTGCCAGCCGCCCCCAGTTAGCATGGGTGCCCTTGCTGCTCCAGGTTGCAGTCCAGGAGGCTGCCCTAAAGTCCTTTTCCCACCACTACCGGACTGTGAGTCTGTGCCCGTCCCCAGTGCGGGAGTCTTTCACCCACCGGTGGTGCAGGATCCCAACGGCTCCCTCCCCCTTCCGTTTATCTTCCAATATGTGCCCTTGGAATCATGGTTCCCAGTTTCATACCTTGGAACCAACCACCTGTGGAATTCTGTTTGTAGATATCCAGATATATCTTGTTACATCTCAGGCTTATTTCATGGGTGGTCAGAGTGGTGTGGTAGATGTCCAGCTCAATTCAGGGGACCAGTTGGAATAGGGTCCCCTACTCCTCCACCATCTTTTCCTCCCCCCCCCAAGAAGTTATTACTGAGGACAATTTGATAGTGTTTATTTTTTTAAATTTTTTAAATATTTTACTCTTTTATTTGAGAAAGAGAGAGAGAACGAGTGGGGGGAGGGGCAGAGGGAGAGAGACAAGTAGACTCCCCACTCAGTAGGGAGCCTGATGCAGGGCTGGATCCCAGGACCCTGAGATCATGACCTGAGCCACCCAGGTGCCGCTGATAGTGTTTATTTTTATCCATTATGCCAATATCTGCTTTTAATTGGTGTGTTAGACCATTTATATGTAAGGTAATGATTGATATATTAGAGCATAAGTCTGCCATTTTATTATTATTTTTTTTATTTTATGTTTCTTGTTCCTCTGTCTTTTCTTGCCTTCCTGTGGGTAAATTGAACATTTTTTTTAAGGATTCCATCTTGATTTATGTTAGTGTTTTGTGTAGTTTTGTATAGACCACTAAGAAAGAGGTCATTCTGGGTACTACAATATATACATGCAACTTAACATTCTCTACTTGGTATCAAGATTTTATTATTTTGTAACATAAATTTCACTGGTAATGGTAAACATACATAGTTAAATTCTATAATATGGTAACAGTGGTGCATTACTCACAACTCTAGTTTAAAAGTAAAATTAATGTAGCAAAAATAACCATACTATTGGTTATGGTTTTTAGTTACACAATATAAAAACATCTACAGACATTCCCCAACTTACAATGGCTTGACATACAATTTTTCAACTTTATGACGGTGGAAAGGTGATAAACACTCAGTAAAAAACTAATTTAAATGTTGAATTTTGGTCTTTTCTTTGGTTATTGATATGTGGAACAATACTCTTTCGTGATGCTGGGCAGCAAGAGTAAGCTGCAGCTCCAGTCAGCCACATGATCATGAGGTTAAACCACCAATACAATTGCAACCATTCTGTGCCCATAAAATCACTCTGCTTTTTTTAACTTTCAGTACAGTATTAAATAAATTACATGAGATATTCAACACTTTATTACAAAATAGGTTTTGTGTTAGATGATTTTGCCCAACTCTAGGCTAGTGTAAGCATTCTGAGACCATATAAGGTAGGGTAGACTAAGCTATGATTTTCAGTAGGAGTATTAAATGCATTTTTTATTATATTTTCAACTGATGATTCATTTATTGGGATATAGCCACATTGTAAATTGAGGAGGATCTGTAAATTGTAATAGCAATAACCTAAAATGTGAGAGGGAGAAGTAAAAGTGTAAAGTATATGAATTTTATTGAAATTAAGTTGTTATCGGTTTAAAATAAGGTGTCAGAAGTTTAAGATATTTTATTTAAGCCTCGTAATGACAACAAGGGAATGTCTTGTTATAATAACACAAAAGAACACAATAAAAATGTGAAGGCATACTGATACTAAAAGACATCAATACACAAATAAAAGACAGGAAGATAAGAAACAGAAACAATGGATCTATAAAACAATCAGAGAACAATTAACAAAATGACAATAGTAAGTATTTACCTATCAGTAATTACTTTAAAAATTGATTAAATCCTCCAATCAAAAAACATAGAATGGCTGAATGGATAGAAAAGCAAGATCCCACAATATGCTGCCTACAAAAGACTCACTTTAGCCTTAAAGATAAATATAGACAGAGTGGGAGTGAAAGAATGGAGAAAGACATTTCAAACAAATGATGTAAAAAACAAACAAACAAAAAACCCAACAAGGTAGCTGTACTTATATCAGACAAAATAGACTTTAAAAATGTTAAAGAGACAAGTTAATTATATAATGATAAAGGAGTCAATACATTGAGAAAATATAACAGTCGTAAATAGTTATGTGCCCAATATTGGAGCACCTAAATATATAAAGCAAAAACAGAGCTAAAAGGAGAAATACATAGTAATACAATAATAGATTGGGACTTTAATTCTCCACTCTCAACAATGGATAGATCCAGAGAATCAATAAGGCAACAGTTGATTTGAACAACACTATAGACCAAATGAACCTAATGGATATATATATAGAACATTCTATCCAATTACAGCAGATACACATTCTTCTGAAGTGCACATGGAATATTTTCTAGGATAGACTATGTATTAGGCCACAAAGGAAGTCTTAATAATTTCAAGAAGACTGAAATCATGCCAAGGGTCCTCTGACCACAATGGTATGAAACTAGAAATCAATAACAAAAGAAAAACTGGAAAATTCATGAATACATAGAAGTTAAACACACCCTCTTGAACATCCAATGGCTTAAAGAAGAAAATAAAGGGGGGTAAAAATTTCTTGAGACGAACAGAAATAGAAACACCACATACAAGAACTTACAGGATATAACAAAAGTAATTCTAAGAGGGAAGTTTTTAGCAATAAATGCCTATATTAAGAGCAAACTACCTAATTCTATGGCTTAAGGAACCTGAAAAAGAACAAACTGAGCCAAAAGTTAGTAGAAAAAAAGAAATAATAAATATTAAAGAATAAATAAATGAAATAGAGAACACACAAGAAATAGGAAAGATTAACTAAACTAAGAGTTGGTTCTTTGAAAAGATAAACAATTTATAAACTGTTAGCTAGAATAATCAAGGAAAAAAGAGAAAAGACAAATCTAACAGAATTATAAGTGAAAAAGCAGAAATTACAACTGATGGCACAGAAATTCCAAGGATCATAAGAGGCTATATTAAAAAGTATATTATAACAAACTGGACAACCTAGAAGAAAAGAGAACAAATCTTAGAAACATACAACTTACCAAAACTGAATTCAGGAAGAAATAAAAAAAAAAATCTGAATATACCAATTACTAGAAAGGAGATTAAATCAGTAGTTAAAAAAAAAAAAATCTCCCAATAAAGAAAAGCCAAGGATTAGATGGATTTATTGGTGAATTTTACCAAACATTTCAAGAATTAACACTAATCCTTTTAAAATTCTTTCAAAAAAACCAGAGAGTAGGGGACACTCTCATACTCATTTTACAAGGCTAGCATTATCCTGATTACCCAGAAAAGATTATGAATAGAAAAGAAAACTACAGGCCAATATCTCTGATGAATATAGATGCAAAAATTCTCAATGAAATACTAGCAGACAAAATTCAGAAGCACATTAAAGGGATAATTTAGCATAATCAAGTGAAATTTATCCCTGTGATGCAAGGTTGGTTTAACATTGCAAATCAATTGATGTGATGCATCACATTAATAAAAGAAAATTATTATCATCTCAATAGATTCAGAAAAAAGCATTCAACAAAATTTTACATCCACTGATGATGAAAAACTCCTAACAAATTAGACATAGAAGGAATGTATCTCAACATAATAAAGACCAAATATGACAGATCCACAGCTAACATTATACTGAATGGTGGAAGAATGAGAAATTTTTCTGTAAGATCAGGGTGCCCACTCTCACCATTTCTATTCAGCATAGTACTGGAAGCCCCTGCTAGAGTAATTAGGCAAGAAAAAGAAATAAAATGTATCAGATATGGAAAGAAAGAGGTAAAATTGTATTTGCAAATGGCATGCTTTTATACTTAGAAAATCCTACAGACTCAATCCAAAAACTGTTAAATCAATGAATTCAGTAATGTTGCAAAATGAAAAATTAACATACAAATATCAGTAACATTTCTACACACTAAGAATAAAATTTCTTTTTTTTAATTTCTTTTTTATTTTTATTTATTTATTTGACAGAGAGAGACACAGCGAGAGAGGGAACACAAGCGGGGGAGTGGGAGAGGGAGAAGCAGGAAGAATAAAATTTCTGAAAAAGAAATAAATTGATCCCATTCACAATAGAATCAAAAGCAATAAAATATAAATAATTTTTTAAAGATTTATTTATTTTAGAGAGAGAGCATGGGGGAAGGGCAGAGGCAGAGGGAGAGAGAGAATCTTAAGCAGACCCTGTGCTGAGCATGGAGCCTGAGGCAGGGCTTGATCTCACAACCCTGAGATCATGACCTGAGCCAAAACCAAGAGATTATGACCTGAGCCAAAACCAAGAGTCAGATACCTAACTGACTGCACCACCCTCCCAAAAAAAATAGGAATAAATTTAACTAAGGAGGGGAATGATATGTACACTGAAAACTATAAAACACTGATGAAAGAAATTGAAGAGACATAAACAAATGGAAGGCTATTTAACATTCATGGATTGGAAGAATTCATATTGTTAAAATGTCAATACTATTGAAAGCTATATATAGATTCAATGCAATCTCTATCAATATACCTATGACATTTTTATAAGAGTAGAAAAAACACTCATAACATTTATATTGAACCACAAAAGACCCCAAATAGTCAAAGAAATACTGAGAATGAGAATGAACAAAGCAGAGGGTATTACACTTCCTGATTTCAAGTTATACTATAAAGCTATAGTCATCAAAACAGTATAGTACTGCTGTAAAAATAGACAGACAAATGGGACCAAATTGAGAGCCCAGAAATAAACACAAATATATAGTCAATATTTGACAAGGGAGCCAAGAATACTCAATGGAGAAAAGACAATCTCTTCAATAAATGATGCTGGGATAATTGGATAGTCACATGTATGAGAATTAAACTGAACCCATATCTTAACACCACTCACAAAAAATAATATTAAATGAATAAAAGACTTAAATGTAAGACCTGAAACCATAAAGCTTCTAGAAGAAAACATAGAAACAAAGTGTCTTGATGTGGGTCTTTGTAATGATTTTTTTTCTATATGATACCTAAAGCACAGGCAACAACAACAAACACAAAGGTGGGACTATATCAAACTAAAAAGCTTCTGCAAGGCAAAAGAAACCATCAACAAAATTAAAAGATGACCTACAGAATGTGAAAAAAATATTTGCAAATCATATATTTCATAAGGGGTTAATAACAAAACATATGAAAGCTCATATAACTCAATAGCATAATAAGAAATAGCCCAATTAAAAAATGGGCAAAAATGCTGTACAGACATTTCTCCAAAGAAGATATATGAAATTCCAACAAGATAGATGAAAAGATGCTTAACATCAATAGTAATTAGGGAAATGCAAAATAAAACCACAGTGAGATAACACCTCACACCTGTTAGAATGGCCATCATCAAAAAGACAAAAAATAAAGCCTGGCATGGATGTGGGAAAAAGGAACCTTTTTGAACTTTTGATGGAATTGTAAAAAGGTACAGCCATTGGAAAACAGTATGGAGGATCCTCAAAAACTTAAAAATAGAACTACCATATAATTCAGCAATTCCACTTCCGGGAGTATATCCAAAGGTAACAAAAACACTAACTTGGGAAGATATCTTCACCCCCATGTTCATAGCAGGATTGTTTACAATAGCCAAGATGTGAAAACAACCTAAGTATTCATGGATGAATGAATAAATAAAGACTTTGTGGCACACACACATACACACACAATGGAATATTAAGCCATGAATAATGAGAAAATCCTGCCATTTGTGACTACGTGGATGGACATTGAAGGCATTATGCTAAGTGGAATAAGTCTGACAGAGAAAGACAAATCCTGTATAATCCCACTTATATGTGGAATCTAAAACTCATAGAAATCTAAAACTCATAGAAAAATAGATCAGACTTGTAGTTACCAGAGTCAGGGTGAGGGATGAATAAAAATGATCAGACGGTACAAACTTCCAGTTATAAGATAAAGAAGCACTAGGGACATGATGTGCAATGTGATGACTGTAACTAACACTGCTATGTGACATATAAGAAAGTTATTAAGAGAGTAAATCCTAAGAGTTCGCATCACAAGGAGAGATTTTTCTTTTTATTGTATGTGTATGAGAACATGGATATTTGTTGAACCTGTTGTAATCATTTCACAATATATGTAAATCAAACCATCATGCTGTATACCTTAAACTTCTACAGTGACACATGTGTATTATTTCACAATAAAACTGGTAGGAATTTACCGTACTGAGTAAAGTTTTAAAACATTTCTTCCACTTAGGTTTCTTTACTTTCTCCATTTTTAAATACTGCCTTGAGTATCAAATAGTGTGATTTTCTTTTGAACATGGAACGTAATTTATAAAACTCATGAGAACAATTTATTGTTATACCCATATTTTTATTCTTCCTTCCTGTCTCCAAATTCCTTTTAAAATTTTATCATTTCTTTTCTGTTTGAAATTTCCTTTGTTTGAAGAACTCCCTTTAGCCATTCTTTAAGTGTAGATTTACTACCAACAAATTATTTGTTTTTTTTGTTTGTTTTTTCTTGTTGTTTTGAGTTTGTTTGTTTGTTTTGCCTTAGAACGTCTTTTTTTCCCCCTTCATTCCTAAAGGGAAGCTTAGCTGGGTGTAGAATTTACACTTGCAACAGTTCTTTTATTACTTGAAAAATATTGGTCACTTCCTTCTGGCCTCCATTGTTTCGGATAGAAACCCACTGTCATGCCAATTGGTGTTGTCTTTAGGTAATGCCATTTTTTTCCAAGATACCTACTTTGTCTTTAGTTTTCAGAAGTTTCATTATAATGCTTACTGTTATATATTTACTTTAATTTATTCTACTTGGGATTTGCTCACCTGCTTGAATCTGTAGGTCTTTTGCCAAATTTGTGAAGTTTCTAGCTTTTATTTCTTTGAATTTTTTTTTCAGATACTTGTTCTTTTATTTTTCTTTTCATGAAATTCTGATAATACAATTGTTTACTATTTTGTTATTGTCCCACAGATCCATTATATTTTCAGTCTGCTTTCTTCCTGTTCATTTTGCATAAATTCAATTGCTCTGTCCTCAAGTTCAGTAACTCTTTCATCTGTCAGTTCTTTTCTACTATTCAGTGAGTTTTTTGTTTCATTTCTTTATTTTTACAGTTTTTATGTGAAAATATTTTATAACTTCTTGCTGAGGTTTTCTAATTCTTTTATTGCAAGATAATTTGTAGTTGCTTGTTGAAGCATTTGTATGATGGCTGCTTCAAAATCCTTGTCAGGTAATTCCAACATCTGACTCATTTAAGTGTCAGTTGATTGCCTTTTCTCATTTATGTGATTTTCCTGATTCTTGTTATAATAGGAGATTTTAAAAAAGTATATATTTTGGATATTTTGATAATCATGTTAAGAGTCTAAGGGTTCTAGTAAATCTTGTATTTTAATAGGTGATCACTGGTTTAGCACATCTGCTTTGACCTACTTTGTGAGTATGGTTCTAATGACAGTTTAGTTTTAAGGGTCTTTGTAGTATGACTTTAGTCTATATAGTTTATCTTGTGCTGCTGTGGCTCTCACTACTCTTTATTCGTGCTGCCAGAGGGGTAAAAGGGATTTCCCTGGGCTAGGCATTAACTGGTGCTTCTCTATTGCAAAAAGGAAGTCTCTGAGTTGTAGAGAGGAAGAACACTTCCCTGGTCAGACTATTTGTTGTTGTAGGATACCATTTGCCAGTGCACCATGGTGCCTGTCTCTAGGTGGGGAAGAAGAATCTTAGACCTAAAGGACAAAGAGGCTTCTTGGACTGGGCACTGGTGGCTTTGAGATCCATCTGGACAGTACCCTGGCAGCTGGGTGTCTCTGATTGTGGATGAGGAGACTCAGGGCTGCAGGTAAGAAGCTTCCCAGGCCAGACCACTTGTGACAGAACCATTTGTGTCTCATGTTTGTTTACTTCTGAAACATAAAATGATAATGCACATCATATAGAGTTTTATGGAGAACATATAAGAATGTAAGTACATTAGGCAGGAATTTTGGTCTTATTAATAAATTCAATTACCTAGTCACAACATCCAGAATAGCATCCTGGCACATAGGAGTTGCCCAATAATTTATTCTGAATTAATAAAATGAGGAGAAGTAGCTGATACATGGTTGATTCTCAGTAAATACTAGTTTGCTCCCATCATTCCGTTCTCTAGTAAGTGAATAAGTGATGAGTCAGGTTTGTGTATACTGATTCCAATGCTGTTGATAATATAAAAACTTGCCTCCTATAAGGAAAATACCTAATGTTCACTCAGGACTTACTACTGCCAGGCATGATGATAGTATGTTATATTCATTCATATTCTGTATCCCTCCACTTCTCCCTCTCCAACTCCCTCTCTCTCTCTCTGATTCATTTTGTTTCCAAGATTTATTAAACTCCACTTAGTTAACATACAATGTAATATTAGTCTCAGATGTAGAATTTAGTGATTCATCACTGACATACAACACCCAGTGCTGATTACAACAGATGCCCTCCTTAATAACCATCACACATTTAAGCCATCCTTCCACCCACCTCTCCTCTGGTAACCCTGTTTGTTCTCTATAGTTAAGAGTCTGTTTTATGATTTGACTCTCTTTTTGCCCCACTATATTCATTTATTTTCTTTTTTCATTCCACATATGAGTGAAATTATATGGTATTCATCTTTCTCTGACTGACTTATTTTCCTTAGCATAATACTCTCTAGCTCCATCCATATCCCCACAAGTGGGAAGATTTAGTTCTTTTTGATGGCTGAGTTATATTCCATTGTATAAATAGACCACATCTTTATCCATTCATCAGTCCATGGACATTTGGGCTCTTTGTGTATTGTGGCTATTGTTCATAACATTGCTATAAACATCAGGTGCATGTATCAATTTGAATCTGTATTTTTGTATCCTTTGGGTAAATACCTAGTAGTACAATTGCTAGATTGTAAGGGTAGTTTGATTTTTAACTTTTTAAGAAACCATCATACTGTTCTCCAGAGAGGCTGCACCATTTGCATTCCCACCAACAGTGTAAGAGAGTTCCCTTTATCTGCATCCTTGCCAACACCTGTTGTTTCTTCTGTTATTAATTTTAGCCATTCTGATAGTCATGAGGTAATATCTCATTGTAGTTTTGATTGTATTTCCCTAATGTTGGGTGATGTTGAGCATCTTTTCATGTGTCTACTAGTCATCTGTACGTCTTCTTAGGAAAAATGTCAATTCACGTCTTCTGCCCATTTTTTAACTGGATTATTTGTTTTTTGAGTATTAAATTTTATAACTTCTTTATATATTTTGGATACTAACCCTTTATTGGTATGTCATTTGCAAATATTGTCTGCCATTCTGAAGGTTGTCTTTTTGTTTTATTGAGCTTTTGTTTTCTGTGCAGAAGCTTTTTATCTTGATGAAGTCCCAATAGTTTACTTTTCCTTTTGTTTCCCTTGCCTCAGGAGACATATCTGGAAAGAAGTTGCTATAGCCGATCTCAAAGCAGTTACTACCTGTGTTCTTCTCTAGGATATTGATGGTTTCCTGTCTCACATTTAGGTCATTCATCAATTTTGAATTTATTTTTCTATGTGGTATAAGAAAGTGGTCCAGTTGCATTCTTTTTCATGTAGATGTTCAGTTTCCTAACACCATTTGTTGAAGAGCCTGTCATTTTTTCACTGGATATTCTTTCTTGCTTTGTTGAAGATTAGTTGACAGTATAGTTGTGGGTCCATTTCTTGGTTCTCTATTCTGTTCCATTGATCTATGTGTCTATGTTTGTGCCAGTACCATACTGTCTTGGATCACTACATCTTTGTCATATAACTTGAAGTCCAAATTTGTGATGCATCCAGGTTTGCTTTTATTTTTCAGGGTTGCTTTGGCTATTTGGGGTCTTCTGTACTTCAACACAAGGTTTAGGATTTCTTGTTCTAGCTCTATGAAAAAATTCTGGTGGTATTGTGATAGGGATTACATTAAATGTGTAGATTGTTTTGGGTAATATAGACATTTTAACAATATTTGTTCTTCCAATCCATGAGCATGGAATATTTTTTTTCCCATTTTTTTGTGTGTCATCTTCAACTTCTTTCATCAGTGTTTTATAGTTTTTAAAGTATAAATATTTTGCCACTTTGGTCAAATTCCTTCCTACATACCTTATGGTTTTTGGTGCAATTGTAAATGGGATCAGTTCCTTGATTTCTCTTTCTGCTGCTTCATTATTGGTGAATAGAAGTGCAACAGATTTCAGTACATTGATTTTGTATCCCGTGATTTTACTTAATTCATGTGTCAATTCTAGCAATTTTTTTGGTGGAGTCTTTCAGTTTTTCAATATAGAGTATCATGTCACCTGCAAATAATGAAAATGTAACTTCTTCCAAATTTGGATGCCTTTTATTTCTTTTTGTCATTTGACTGTTGAGACTAGGGCTTCCAGTACTATGTTAAATAACAGTGGTGAGAGTGGACATACCTGTCTTGATCCTGACCATAGAGGTAAAGCTCTCAGTTTTTCCCCTTTGAAGATGATATTAGCTGTGGGTTTTCCATATATGGTCTTTATTATGTTGAGGTATATTCCATCAATCCCTACTTTGTTGAGGGTTTTTATCACAAATGAATTTGTGCTATCTTGTAAAATGCTTTTTCAACATCTATTGAGAGGATCATATGTTTCTTATCTATTATTTTATTAATGTGGTATATCACATTGATTGATTTATGAACATTGAACCACTCTTGCAGCCCAGGAATAAATCCCACTTGATTATGTTGAATGATTCATTTAATGTACTGTTGGATTCAATTTACTAGCATTTTGTTGCAAATTTTTACATCCATATCCATCAGGGATATTGGCCTGTATTCCACTTTTGTAGTGGAATCTTTGTCTGATTTTGGAATCAAAGTAATGCTGGACTCATAGAATGAGTTTGGAAGTTTTCCTTACATTTTGGAGGGGGGGATAGTTTGCGAAAAATAGGTATTAACTCTTCCACAAATGTTTGGTAGAATTCTCCTGGGAAGTCATCTAGCCCTGGACTTCTGTTTCTTAGGAGATTTTTGATTACTGATTCCATCTCTTTGCTGGTTATCAGTCTGTTCAAGTTTTCCATTTCTTCCTGTTTCAGTTTTGGTAGTTTGTATGTTCTTAGGAATTTATCCATTTCTTCCAGATTGTCCAATTTGGTGGCATATAATTTTTCATAATATTCTCTTATATTTTTTTTATTTCTGTGGTGTTGGTTGTTATTTCTCCTCTCTTACTTGTAATTTCATTTATTTGGGTCCTTTATCTTTCTTTTTGGCAAATCTGGCTAGAGGTTAATCAATCTTATTAATTTTTTCAAAGAACCAACTCTCAGTTTCATTGATCTGTTCCAATGTTTTTTTGTTTGTTTTTTCCCTCTACATTATTTAATTCTGCTCTAATCTTTGTTATTTCCCTTCTTCTGCTGTTTTTAGGCTTCATTTGTTGATCTTTTTCTAGCTCCTTTAAGTGTAAGTTTAGGTTGTGTTGTGTATTTGCTTCTTGAGGTAGGCCAGTATTGCTATATACTTTCCTCTTAGTATGGTTTTTGCTGCATCCCAGTGGTTTTGGACCATAGTGTTTTCATTTTCATCTGTTTCCATATATATTTTTTTAATTTCTTCTTTAATTTCCTGGTTGACCCATTCATTCTTTAGTAGCATGTTCTTTAACCTCCTTGCTTTTGTGGTCTTCCCAAATATTTTCTTGTGGTTGACTTTGTTTCATAGCACTGTGGTCAGAAAATGTTCATGGTAATGATATCAATCTTCTTGTACTTGTTGAGGACTGATTTGTGGCCTAGTATGTGATCTATTCTGGACAATGTCCCCTGTGCACTTGAAAAGAATGTGTATTCTTCTGCTTTAGGATGGAATGTTCAGAATAATATATTTCTGGTCCAGTGTGTCATTCAAAGCCATTGTTTCCTTGTTGATTTTCTTAGATGATCTGTCCATTAAAGCAAATGGGGTGTTAAAGTCCCCAATATTATTGTATTATAATCAATGAGTTTCTTTATGTTTGTTATTAATTGTTTTATATAATAGGGTGCTCCCATGTTGGCAGCAAAATATTTAAAATTGTTAGATCTTCTTATTATGATATAGTGTCCTTCTTCATCTCCTGTTACATTCTTTGTTTTAAAATCTAGTTTGTCCGATATAATTATTGCTACTCTGGCTTTCTTTTGATGTCCATTTGCATGACAATTTTTTATCCATCCCCTCACTTTCAATCTGCAGGTGTTTTTATGTCTAAACAAGTTTTTGTAGGCAGCATATACATGGGTCTTGTTATTTTTATCCATTCTGACACCCTATGCCCTTTGATAGAAGCATTTAGTCATTTACATTCCCTAATCCCCGAGATTAGGGAAGTTTTCAGCTATAATTTCCTCAAATAAACATTCAGCTATAATTTCCTCAAATAAACCTCCTGCCCCCTTTTCTGTCTTTTCTTCTGAGACTCCTATAATATGAATGTTCATATGTTTGATGGAGTCACTGAGCTCCCTAAGTCTACATTTGTAATCCAAAATTTTTCTTTATCTTTTTTGTTCAGCTTCATTACTTTATATAATTCTATCTTCTATATCACTTATATGTTCCTCTGCTTCTTCCATCCTTGTGGTCATTATGTCCAGTGAGTTTCTAATCCTGGTTATTGTATTTTTCATTTTGGCCTGATTTTTTTTTACCTCTTTTATCTCTGCAGTAAATGTCTCCCTGATGTCTTCCATGCTTTTCTCAAGCCCAGCTAGTATCCTTATGATTGTTGCTTTAAATTCTGGATCAGGCATATTACTTATATCTGTTTCAATATGATCCCTGGCTGTGATGTTTTCTTATTCTTTCTTCTGGGATGAATTCTTTCATTTTGGCATTTTGTTTAGGTCTCTGTGTTCTTTGTGTTAGGAAAGCCTGTTATGTTTCCTGCTCCTGAGAGTAATGGCTTTATTAAGAAGAGGTCGTATAATATCCAGGGCCTGCCACTCAGTAAGTGTCTCTGGCATGTGGTGTGTGCACTCTGCTGCTGTGTTTTGGTTGCTTTACCCCTCAGGTCAGTCATCTGCAGAGTTTATCTTTGCCTGCTGTGGGGAGTGTTTGGACCTTGGCCAGAGTGTGGCAAGTTTTAATTAGGTGTGCTCTTGTCTGCTTGTTAAAAGAGATCTGATGTTATTTCCTCTAGAACTGAAGCTTTGCAGAACTCTGGTTAGTAGACATGGTGCCTGTGGTGGTTTGTTCTGGTCTTCTGGGAGAGGGGACTTCTGTGCTGGTTGTTGGAAACACTTGCCCAAGAAAAGTAGTAGAAGCAGAGGACAGGAGTAAAAACTTGGTGTAAGCAAATTAGGCAGCAAATGTTGGCCCAATACTCTTTACTGAAGTTGGTTTATAATGAGGGGTGGGAGAAAGAAATGGCACCAGTCAGCTCCTTTGTCCCTGGAGAGGGGAGTCCATGTGCTTACTCAAGGAACCACGTTCAGAGGAGCAAATAATTTCCCCTTATGTATCACAGACACTTTTCAGATTGCTGACTTCATACTGTCTCTGGGTTACATGCCTGTCTGGAGTAGAATAGCACACCTTGGGCTCTACCTTAGCTAGGCCTGTTGACTTTTAAAATTCCACACAAGTGTGGGGACCTACACTGGCCCCCTGGAAAGGTTCTTTACCTGCTGAGACTGATGTAGGTTTGACCCAGAAGGGTAGCCACAACAGAGTGCACGGGTGTGGATTTGGAACAAGCATGCCAAATAGCCAGTATCTGGCTTAGCTGCCCTCAGCAGGTGTCTCTACACCTATGCTGAGTGGAGGGGAGGTAAATGGTGCTGCTGTTTCTTTTGTCCCCAGAGAGGTAATGCCACCTCTCACAGATGTGCTTCAAAAAGTATGAATAGTCACTCCCCATGTCCCTTTGGTAATCCTGAGATCATACAGTCTGGCCGGGGTTGTTTTCCTGCCTCTGCCCCAGGAGTAAGGTAGGGTCCTCAGGTTTCCATCCCAGTCAATCCTGGGGACCTCTAAAACTCCAGGCTTTGAGCCCCACTGGTTGCAAAAACTCATGAAATTCAGCACCTCTTTTTCCCTGCCAAATGCTTTGGGGAAGTGTTTACCTTGTGTGTATCCCTAAGCACTCTGCTGTCTCTCACTTTTCTGTGTAACCGGGGATTCCTCCCCTCCACAGCACCCAAGGTCCATTTATCCCCCAAACCATGTCTCTGCACTTCCTACCTTCCTCAAAGTGGCCTCTTCTCTCCCTGTATTTGTTCATATTGTTCTATCAGTCCTCAGGTAGTATTCGAGGGATGAGGCAAACCACCATCTGCAAACACTTCTCTCTTTCATTCATTTTAGGTTACGTTTTTAACTTAAAATTTTAGGGATTTTTTTGTTAATTTAATTTTGTTTTATAATTATGTAAAAATACAGTATTCTGAAGTCAAATGTATAAAACAAAGCATATTCTCAAATTCTCACTTCTATCCTTGTCCTATCCAGCCTATTTTTTACTTCCTTTTAAAGGTAATTCCCCTCTTGCCTTTTTTTTTCATTTTTAGTTTTATGGTTTATCATTCTATTGTTTATTTCTGTAATATAAGCAAAAGTGTGTGTGTGTGTTTGTGTATGTATATGAACTGTTACCAAGCTTACCTAACCCACCATTTAGATAAATGATATCATGCTTTTCACTACCTTCATGTTTTTCAATGGACAATACGTTTAGGAGATCATCTATTCCATTATATATATAGTCTGCATTCCTTTATACCTGCAAATTTCTCCACTGTATATGTTTCACAGTTTGTGCAACCAGTCTCTTCTTGATGGACAGTTTTGCTATTAAAAACAGTGCTATGAGTAGAATTATGCACACACCTTTGTGTATTTTTGCAATTGTATCTGTGTGATAGATTTCTAAATGTACAGTTGTTGGGTTGAGGAGTAAACGCTTACACAGTTTTTTGTGTTTTTTTTTAAGATTTTATTTATTTATTTGACAGAGAGAGACACAGCGAGAGAGGGAACACAAGCAGGGGGAATGGGAGAGGGAGAAGCAGGCTTCCTGCCAAGCAGGGAGCCCGATGCAGGGCTCGATCCCAGGACCCTGGGATCATGACCTGAGCCGAAGGCAGACGCTTAACGACTGAGCCACCCGGGCGTCCCACGCTTATGCAGTTTTGTTAGATATTGCCAAATTCCCCTGAGAGGCTGTGTCATTTTATTTTTTTCTCTTTTTAAGATTATAAAGGATTTTAGGGCGCCTGGGTGGCTCAGTTGGTTAAGCGACTGCTTTCGGCTCAGGTCATGATCCTGGAGTCCCTGGATCGAGTCCCGCATCCAGCTCCCTGCTCGGCGGGGAGCCTGCTTCTCCCTCTGACCCTCCCCCCTCTCATGTGCCCTCTCTCTCTCATTCTCTCTGTCTCAAATAAATAAAATCTTAAAAAAAAGATTATAAAGGATTTTATTACATTTGGCTTATACTTATGTTTCCCATAATGTGATTTTTATCATTTGGTCAGTTTGTATCCACCATACACCCCAGTACCTCTCCTATTCTTTTTTTTTACATTCAGTTAACCAACATCTATCACCAACAATATGCCTGTTTCCTTGCAACTTTAGCAACAATGTTGTCAAACATTTTAGATTTTTGTCAATCTGATAGGTAAAAAAAAAGTACAGCAATATACTTTTATTTTTTAATTTTTAAAATTTTATTGAATTATTGGCATGCTATCATTTATCAGTTTCAGCTATAAACCATAGTGATTGTATATGTCTATGTGTTATGATTTGATCCCCACAAAGTCCACTTACCATCTGTCACCATAAAAAGTTATTACAATATTATTGACTATACTTCCTATTATATACATTACATCACCATAACTTGTTTATTTTATAACTGGAAGTTTGTACCACTTAATCTGCTTGACCTCTTCCCCACCTTCAATGTCTCCTTCTCTAGTAATCAACAGTTTTTTTTCCTGTATCTATGAGTCTGTTTCCATTTGTTTTTTTACTTATTTTGTTTTGTTTTAGATTCCACATAAAAATGAAATTATGTGGTATTTGGCTTTCTCTGTCTGATTTATTTCACTTAGCATAATACCCTCTAGGTCCATCCACATTGTTGTAAATGTTAAGATTTCATTATTTTTTATGGCTAATTTTCCATACACACCACATCCTTTTATCTATGGATGGACACATAGTTTGCTTCCATAAGCCACATAGCTTGGCAAATATGAATAATGTTGCAACAAACCTGGAGGGTGCATACATCTCTTTATATTGAGGTATTTGTTTTCTTCAGATAACCACACAAAAGTGGAATTGCTAGATTGTATGGTATTCCTATCTATGCTTTCTTTGAGGAAATGCCACACTGTTTGCTATAGTGGCTGTACCAATATACATTCCCAGAAACAGTATATGAAGGTTCCCTTTTCTCCACATTCTTGTCAACACTTATTTTTATTTTGAGGAAAGCAAATCTGATGGGTATGAGGTGGTACCTCATTCTGGTTTTGATTGCAATTCCCTGGATGATTAGTGATGTCAAGCATCTTTTTATGTGCCTGTTGGACATCTCTACATCTTCTTTGGAAAAATGTTTCTTCAAGTCTTGGGCCAAATAATCAAGTTATTTTATTGTATGAAGTTGTGTAAGTTCTTTATATATTTTGGGTACTAACTCCTTATCAGATATATGATTTGCAAATATCTTTTCCCATTCAGTAGGTTGCCTTTTTGTTTTGTGGATGGTTTCCTTTGCTGTGCAAAGATCTATGTTTCTGTTTTTATGCCAGTGCCACACTATTTTGATTACTATAGCTTTGTAGTATAGTTTGAAACCAGGGAATGTAATGCCTCCAGCTCTGTTATTTCTCAAGGATGCTTTTACTGTTTGGCATCCTTGGTTTCATCCCCTGGTTCCATCCAAACTGTAGGATTCTTTCTTCTACTTCTTGTAAAATGCCATTGGTATTTTGATAAGGATTGCATTAACTCTGTAGATTGCTTTGGTTAGTACACATGTTTTAACAATATTAATTCTTCCAATCCATGAGCACAGAATATCTTTCCAATTACATGTGTCTTCTTCAGTTTTTCTCATCAGTGTCTATAGGTTTCATTGTACAGGTGTTTCACTTCTTTGCTTAAATTTATTCCTATTTTACTCTTTTTGAAGCAATTGTAAATAAGATTATTTTTTCTTAATTTATCTTTCTGATAGTTCATTATTAGTGTATAGAAGCAAAACCAATTCCAGTGTTAATTTTGTATCCTGTGATTTTACTGAATTCATTTATTAGTTCTAATAGTTGTGTGGTGGAGTCTAGGGTTTTCTATACATATATTTTTATATATCATGTCAACTGCAAATAGTGATATTTTCACTTTGTCCTTTCCAATTTGGATGGTATTTATTTATTTGTCTTCCCTAACTGAGCTGACTAGGACTTCCAATAGTATGTTGAATAAAAGTTAGTGTAGACATTTTTGTCTTGTTCTTGGTCTTATAGGAAAAGCTATTTCACCATTCAATAAAAGGTGAGATGTAGGTTTGTCCTATATGGCCTATTATATTGAAGTACTGTCCTTATGTACACACTATATTAAGTATTTTTATCATAAATGTATGTTGAATTTTTTCAAATTTTTTTCTGTCTTTATTGAGACAACCATATGATTTTTATCCTTCGTTTTGTTAATGTAGTATATCATATTGATTTGTAGATGCTGAACCATCCTTGCATTCCTGGAATAAATTCGACCTGGTTGTAGTGTATAACCCTTTTATTTATTTTTTATTTTAAGAAAGGAAGAGAAACTCTTTTTGTTATTTTGGTTTTTTTTTTCTTTTTTTCTTTTTTTCTTTTTTTTACAGGGGAGAGAGAGAGAACACAAGCAGTGGGGAGGGGCATAAGGAGAGGGAAAGAGAGAATCCCAAGCAGGCTCCACACCCTGACATAGGGCCCAATCTAACAACCCTGAGATCATGACCTGAGCCAAAATTAAGAGTCAGATGCTTAACCAACTGAGCCACCTAGGAGCCCTATGATCCTCTTAATGTATTATAGGATTTGGTTCATTAATATTTTGTTGAGGATTTTTGCACCTATGTTCATCAGGAATATTAGCCAATAATTTTTGTTTATTTATGGTATCTTTGGTTTGGGTAGCCTAATAATTCTGACTTTGTAAAATGACCTTAGAAGCATTCCTTTCTATTCAGTTTTTTGGCATAATTTAAGAAAGTTAGGTACTAACTCTTCTTTAAATGTTTAGTGGAATTTACCTGTTAAGCCATCTGGTCATTGACTTTTGTTTTTTGGGGGAGTTTTTATATTACTGATTCACTTTTATTGTGTGTAGTCAGTCTATTCACATTTTCTATTTCTTCATGATTCAGTCTTGGAAGGTTGTATGTTTAAAGAAGTTTATCCATTTCTTCTAGGTTTTCAAGTTTGTTGGTGTATAATTATTCATAGTAATTTCTTATGACCATTTGTACTTCTATGGTGTCTATTGTAACTTACTCTTTTACGTTTCTATTTATTTGGGCACTTTCTATTTGATGAGTTGGGCTACAGGTTTAGCCATTTTGATAGGTGCAAGGTAATATCTCATTGCATTTTGATTTGTATTTCCCTGATGAGTGGTGCTGAATACCTTTTCATGTGTCTTTTAGCCATTTGTACATCTTCTTTGGAAAAATGTCAATTCATGTCTTCTGCCCATATTTTTAATTGGACTTTTTTGTTTTTTTGGTGTTGAGTTTCATAAGCTCTTTATACATTTTGGATACTAATCCTTTATCAGATATGTCATTTGAAAATATCTTCTCCCATTTCATAGGTTGCCTTTTAGGTTTGTTGATTGTTTCCTTCACTGTGCAAAAGCTTTTTATTTTAAAGAAGTCCCAATACTTGATTTTTGCTTTTCTTTCTCTTGTGTCAGGAGAAATGTCCACAAAGAAGTTGCTACAGCCAATGTCAAAAAGGTTACTGCCTGTGTTTTTCTCTAGGACTTTTATGGTTTCAAGTCTCACATTTAAGTCTTTAATCCATTTTGAATTTGTTTTTGTGTACAGTGTAAGAAAGTAGTCCAGTTTCATTCTTTTGCATATTGCTGTCCAGTTTTCCCAATACCATTTGTTGAAGAGACTGTCTTCTTTCCATTGGATAGTCTTTCCTGCTTTGTCAAATATTAATTGACCATATAATTGTGAATCCATTTCTGGGTTTTCCATTCTGTTCCATTGATCTATTTGTTTGTTTTTGTGCCAGTACCATACTGTTTTGATTACTAGATCTTTGTCATATAACTTCAAGTCTGGAATTGTAATGCCCTCACCTTTGCTTTTATTTTTCTAGGTTGTTTTGACTATTCAGGGTCTTTTGTGGTTCCATACAAATTTTGGTATTGTTTGTTCTAGCTCTGTGAAAAATGCTGTTGGTGTTTTGATAGGACTGCATTAAATGTGTAGATTGCTTTGGATACTAGAGACATTTTAACAATATTTGTTCTTCCAATACATGTGCATGGAATGTTTTTCCATTTCTTTGTTTCATCTTCAATTTCTTTCATCTGTGTTTTATAGTTTTCAGAATACAGGTCTTTTACCTCTTTGGTTAGGATTATTCATAGTTATCTCATGGGTTTTGGTGCAATTATAAATGGGATTGATTCCTTGCTTTCTCTTTCTGCTGCTTCATTGTTGGTATATAGAAATGCAACAGATTTCTATACATTGATTTTTATCCTGTAACTTTACTGAATTCATGTATCAGTTCTAGCAGGTGTTTTTTTTGTTTGTTTGTTTTGTTTTTTTTGTGTGTGTGTGTGTGTGTGGAGCTTTTCAGGGTTTCTGTATAGAGTATCATGTCATCTGCAAATAGGAACTTTTGACTTTTTCCTTGATCATTTGGATACCTTTTTATTTCTTTTTGTTGTCTGCTTGTTGTGGCTAGAACTTCCAATACTATGTTAAATAACATTGGTGAGAGTGGACATTCCTTTCTTGTTCCTCACTATAGAAGAAAAAAGAAATAAAGGCCATATAAGAAAAGCTGTTTTCCCCCCATTGTGTAATAGATTCGGTGTTGAGTTGTATAAGTTCTTTATATATTTTGGGTAGTAACCCTTTATCAGATATGCCATTTGTAAATATCTTCTCCCATTCAGTAGGTTGCCTTTTAGTTTCTTGTGATGTAGTTTTAATTTGGTGTTTAATTAGCCTGCCTCATTGGATGTTAGGATATATTTTCTCTTCTTTAATTTTTTTTGGAAGATTTTGAGAAATATTAGTGTTAATTATTTAAATGCTTGGTAGAATTCACCAGAGTAGCTATCTCATTCTGGACTTTTCCTCATTGAGAGGTTTATGATGATTCATTTAATCTCTTTGTAATAGATCTATTGATACTATTTCTTCTTGAGTCAATTTAGGTAATTTGTGGATTTCTAGGAATTTGTCCATTTCATCTAGATTATATACTTTGTTGGCGTATAATTGTTCATATTATTCTCTAATAATCCTTTGTATTTCTGTAAATTTGGTAGTATTATCCCCACTTTCATTTTTGGATTTTAGTTATTTTTATATTGCCCTTATTTTTTTTTTTGTGGTATACCTAAAAGTTTATCAATTTTGTTGTTCAAAGAGTGAACTTTTTGTTTCATTTATTATATAGTTTTTCTACAGTATTTTATTTATCTCTACTTTAAGTTTTATAATTTCCTTCTTTTCTCCTAATTTTTGGTTTACCTTTCTAATTTTTCAAGGTGTAAAGTTAGGTTATTGACTTGAGATCTTGTTTTTTCTCTTTGTAATGTAGGCATTTACTGGTTTTAACTTCCCTCTAAGTACTACTTTATTTGCTGTATCCCATATATTTTTGAATTGTGTTCTTATTTTCATTCATTTCTAAATAATTTCTAGTTTTCCTTGTGATTTTTTTCTTTGACCCATTGGTTATTTTAAGAGTGTGTTATTTAATTTCATATGTATATATTTTCCCATTTTCCTTCTGTTACTGATTTAGAGCTTTATTATATTATGGTCAGAAAAGACAGTTTGTATGATTTTGGTTTTTTTTTAGACTTGTTTTGGAACCAAACATATGGTCTATTTTGCAGGATGTTCCATGTGCAATTGAGTATAATGAACATTCTTCCTTTATTGTTTGTAATGTTCTATATGTCAATTAGGTTTAATTGGTTTATGGCATTTAAAGCCCTCTATATCATTATAGTTAGTCTCTATAGATATGCAAACCATTTTGGAAAGTAGAGTGTTGTAATCTCCAAATAATTTTGTAGAAGTGCTATCACTCACTTAAATTCTGTCAATGGTTGCTTAACAAATTTGGGTCTCTGTTGTCTGGTTTATATATATTCATAATTGTATTTTCTTGATGTAGTGATCTTATATTAATATATGTTCCTCCTTAAATATAGATGTTCTTCTTTCTTTTTTTTTTTAAGACTTTTTAAATTTAAGTTAGTTAACAAATAGTGTAGTATTAGTTTCAGGGATAGAATTTAGTGATTCATCACTTCCATATAACACAGAGTGCTCATTACAACAAATGCCTGCCTTAATGCCCATCAATCATTAAGCCCATCCTCTCACCTACCCCCCATCTAGCAACCCAAAGTTTGCTCCCTATAGTTAAGCATCTGTTATGGTTTGTCTCCCTCTCTGTTTTTATCTTATTTTAATTTTCATTCCCTTCCACTATGTTCATCTCTTTTGTTTCTTAAATTTACACATATGAGTAAAATCATATGGTATTTGTCTTCCTCTGACTAATTTATTTCACTTAGCATAATACACTCTGATTTCATCCACATCATTGCAAATGGCAAGATTTCGAGTAATATTATATATATATATATATATATATATATATATATATATATATATGGTATATATGTAGGTATATATATATATATATATATATGTAGGTATATATATATGTTTTATAATAGTCCATCATATTCCATCATATATGTGTATATATAGCACCTCTTCTTTATCCATTCATCAGTGGATGGACATCTAAGCTCTTTCCATATTTTGGCTATTATGGATAATGCTGCTATAAACATTGGGATGCATATGCCCCTTTGAATCACTCTCTTTTTATCCTTTGGGTAAATACCTAGTAGTACAATTGCTGGGCTGTAGGGTAGTTCTATTTTTAACTTTTGAAGGAACCTCCACACTGTTTTCCAGAGTAGCTGTACCAGTTTGCATTCCTACCAACACCATAAAAAGATTCCCATTTATTTGCACCCTCGTCAACATTTGTTGTTTCTTGAGTTGTTAATTTTAGCCATTCTGACTGGTGTGAGGTGGTATCTCATTGTGGTTTTGATTTGTATTTCCCTCATGATGAGTGATGTTGACATTTTTTTTCATGTGTCTGTTAACCATTTGTATGTCTTCTTTGGAGAAATGCCTGTTCATGGCAGCTGCCCATTTCTTAACTAGATTTTTTTTTTTGGGGGGGCGTTGAGTTTGATAAATTCTCTATTTACTTTGGACACTAGCCCTTTATCTGATTTGTCATTTGCAAATATCTTCTCCCATTCCTTTGGTTGCCTTTTAGTTTTATTGACTGTTTCCTTTCCTGTGCAGAAGCTTTTTATCTTGGTGAAGTCCCAACAGTTCATTTTCACTTTTGTTTCCCTTGCCTCCAGAGATGTGTCTAGTAAGAAGTTGCTGCGGCTGAGGTCAAAGAGATTGCTGCCTGTGTTCTCCTCTGGGATATTGATGGCTTCCTGTCTCACATTTAGGTCTTTGATCCATTTTGAATTTATTTTTGTGTATGGTGTAAGGGATGGTGCAGTTTCATTATTCTGCATGTTGCTGTCCAATTTTCCTAACACCATTTGTTGAAGAGACTATCTTTTTGACATTGGATATTCTTTCCTGCTTTGTCAAAGATTAGTTGACTATAGAGTTGTGGGTCCATTTCTGGCTTCTCTATTCTGTTCCATTGATCTATGTGTCTGTTTTTGTGCCAGTAACGTGCTGTCTTGTTAATTACAGCTTTGTAATACAGCTTGAAGTCCAGAATTGTGATGTCTCCTGCATTGGTTTTCTTTTTCAACATTATTTTGGTTATTCAGGGTCCTTTCTGGTTCTATACAAATTTTAGAATTCATTGATCTAGCTGTGTGAAAAAATGCTAGTGTTATTTTGATAGGGATTGCATTGAATGTGTAGATTGCTTTGGGAAGTATAGACATTTTAACAATATTTGTTCTTCCAATCCATGATCATAGAATGCTTTCCATCTCTTTGTGTCTTCCTCAATTTCTTTCATATGTGTTCTATAGTTTCCAGACTACAGATCTTTTACCTCTTTGGTTAGGTTTATTCCTAGTTATCTTATGGGTTTTGGTACAATTGTAAATGGGCTTGATTCCTTGATTTCTCTTTCTGCTGCTTCATTATTGGTATACAGAAATGCAACAGACCTCTGTGCATTGATTTTATAACCTGCAACTTTGCTAAATTCCTGTAACAGTTCTAACAAATTTTTGGTGGAACCTTTTGGGTTTTCTACATAGAATATCATGTCATCTGTGAAGACTGAAAGTTTGACTTCCTTGATGATTTGGATGCATTTTGTTCGTGGGTTTTTTTTTTTTTTTTTTTTTTTGCTGATTGCAGAGACTAGGACTTCCAATATTATGTTGAACAACAGTGGTGGGAGTGGATATCCTCATCTTGTTCCTGACCTTAAGGGAAAAGTTCCCAGTTTTTCCCCATTAAGAATGATATTATTGGTGGGTCTTTTGTATATGGCCTTTATGATGTTGAGGTATGTTCCTTCTATTACTATTTTCTTGAGGGTTTTTATCAAGAAAGGATGCTGTATTTTGTCAAATGCATGTTTTGCATCTATTGAGAGGATCATGTGGTTGTTATCCTTTCTTTTATTAATGTGATGTATCACATTGATTTTAAGGGGTATTGAACACCCCTGCTATCCTGGAATAAATACCATTTGTCTTGGTGAATAATCCTTTTAATGTACTTTTGGATTCCATTAGTTAGTATCTCATTGAGAATTTTTGCATCAAGGTTTATCAGGGATATTGGTCTATAATTCCTCTTTTTAGTGGGTCTTTATCTGGTTTTGGGATCAAGGTAATGCAGGCTTCATAGAATAAGTTTAGAAGTTTTCCTTCCATTTCCATTTTTTGGGACATTTTGAGAAGAATAGATACTAACTCTTCTTCAACTGTTTGATGGGTTTCCCCTTAGAAGCCATCAGGCCCTCGACTCTCCTTTATTGGGAATTTTTTTTTTAACTGATTCAATTTCTTTGCTGATTATGTGTCTGTTCAGACTTTCTATTTCTTCCTGATTCAGTTTTGGTAGTTTATATGTTTCTAGAAATTTATCCATTTCTTCCAGATCACCTAATTTGTTTGCATACAATTGCTAATAATATTCTCTTATAGTTATTTGTATTTCTATGGCATTGTTCATGATGTCTCCTCTTTCATTCATGATTTTATTTATTTCAATACTTTGTCTTTTCATTTTGATAAGTCTGGCTAGAGGTTTATCAGTCTTATTAATTCTTTCAAAGAACCAGCTCCTAGTTTTCTTGATCTGTTCTACTGTTTTATTGATTTGTATGTCATTGGTTTCTGTTTTAATCTTTATTATTTCCCTTCTCCTGCTGGCATTAGGCTTTATTTTCTATTCTTTCTCCAGCTCCTTTAGGTGTAAGGTTACATTGTGTATTTGAGAACTTTATTGCATTTTGAGAAAGGCTTTTATTGCTATATACTCTCCTTTAGGACAGCCTTTGCTGCATCCCAAGGTTCTGAACTGTCATGTTTTCATTTTCAGTTGCTTCCATGTATTTTTCATTCTTCTTTAATTTCCTGTTAACCCATTCATTCTTTAGTGGGATGATTTTTAACCTCCATGTGTTTGTGGTTGTTCCAAATATTTTCTTGCAGTTGACTTCAAATTTCATAGCACTGTGGTCGGAAAATATGCATGGTATGATCTCAAGTCTTTTTGTAGTGGTTGAAGCCTGATTTGTGAACCTGTCCATGATCTATTCTGGAGAATATTCCATGTACACTCAAAAAGAGCATGTAGTCTGCTGCTTTTGGATGAAATGCTCTGAATATATCTGTTAAGTCCATCTGGTTCAGTGTGTCAGGTAGACCCTAGTTTCCTTGTTGATCTTCTGCTTAGATGATCTGTCCATTGATGTGAGTGCGGTGCTAAAGTCCCCTACTATTATTGTATTATTATCAATCAGGTTAAGTATTTTATTAATTGATTTATATATTTGGCTGCTCCCAAGTTAGCATAAATATTTAAAATTGTTAGATGTTCTTGCTGAATGGACCCCTTTACTATGATATAGTGCCCTTCTTCATCTCTTGTTATGGTCTTTGTTTGAAAATCTGGTTTGACTGATATAAGTATGGGTACTCCAGCTTTCTTTTGATGTTCATTAGCATGGTAAATGATTCTCCACCCCCTCACTTTCAAACTGGAGGTGTCTTTGGATCTAAAATGAGTCTTTCATAAGTGGCATATTGATGGGTCTTTTTTTTTATTCATTCTGATATCTTATGCCTTTTGATTGGATAATTTATTCCATTTACATTTGGAATAATTATTGATATATATGAATGTAGTGCCAGTGTATTACTGGCACTATTACCTGTAAAGTCTCCGTTTCTGTCTAGTCTTTGTTGCTTTTGGTCTCTCTTTCCCTGTCAAATGGTCCCCTTTAATATTTCTTGCCAAACTGATTTAGTGTTCATGGACTTCTTTAGTTTTGCTTGGAAACTATATCTCTCCTTCTATACTGAATGACAGCCTTGCTGGTTAAAGTATTCTTGGCTGCATATTTTTCCTTGTAGCATGTTGAGTATTTCCTTCCACTCTCTTCTGGCCTGCCAAGTTTCAACAGACAGGTCTGCTGCTACCTTATGTGTCTACACTTGTAAGTTAAGGACCTTTTTCCCACGACGTCAAAAACTAATGTTGGCTAACTGAACACAATAATTAAAAAAAAAAAAAAAAGATCCTTTTCCCTAGCTGCTTTCAGAATTATCTTTTTACCCTTGTATTTTGCAAGTTTCACTATGATATGTCTTGGTGTTGACTTGTTTTTGTTGATTTTGTGGTGAGTTCTCTGTGCTTCTTGGAATTGAATGTGTATTTCCTTCCCCAGATTAGGGAAGTTCTCAGCTATAATTTGTTCAAATAAACCTTATGCCCCCTTTCCCCCACTCTTATTCTGGGGCTCCTGTGATATGGATATTATTTTGCTTTATGGACTCACTGAGTTTCCTAAGGCTACATGCATGATCTAATAGTTTTCTTTCCCTTTTATTTTCAGCTTCATTATTTTCCATAATTTTATTTTCTATATCACCTGTTGCATCAAGATTTTTTCTTTGTCTTTGGCTCTGTACATCTTATTTGTAATATGTCTTATTATGGGTCTCTGAATTTTTCCTACTTAAAGTTCATTGAGCATTGTGGATGTGTTTATTAATGTTTTTCATCAAATTTGGTAAGTTTTTAGCCACTATTTCTTCAAATATTGTTTCTGCTTTTTTATTTCTCTCTTTTCCTTCTGGGAATCCCAATTGTTTGTTAGTCCACTTGTTGATGTCTCTTAGGTTTTGTTTACTCTCTTCATTCCTTTTGTATTTCTGTTCCTCACACTTGATAATTTCAACTGTCCTCAAGTTTGATCATTCATTTTTCTACCTGCTGAGAGCTGCTATTTAACTCTTGTAGTGATTTTTTTCATTCAGTTAGTTTACTTTTCAGATCCAGGATTTCTGTTTGGTTTCTTTTTATAATTTTGATATTACCATTTTGTTCATACACTTATTTCTGATTTTTTTAGTTCATGTTTTTCTTTGAATATATTTAAGATTTTAGTCTTCTACTCTTTGTCTAGTAAGTCCAATGTCTGGACTTCCTCACAAATACTTTTCATCAATTTTATTTGTTTCTTTAAATGAGCCATACATTCCTGTTTCTTTATGTGCTTTGTCACTTTTTTGTTCGAAACTAATCATTATAATGTGGCGTTAATCAGGTTCTTTTTTTCCTTCCTCACATTTAGATTTTTAAAAAATTGTATTTATTAAAAGCTATATTAGTTCATTTATTTAGGTGTTTTTCCAAAATCTTTTTTCAAACACTGTATTCTTTCCCATAGGTGGTCATTTAGTCTGTGTTTATTTAGATCATGGTTAGCTAATATTTTTATTTTATTTATTTATTTATTTATTTATTTATTTATTTATTTATTTGAGAGGGAGAGCATGCAGGGGGGGAGGGGCAGAGGGAGAGGGAGAAGCAGACTCCCTGCCGAGCATGGATCCCTATGTGGGGCTGGATCCCAGGATCCTGAGATCATGACCTGAGCCGAAGGCAGATGCTTAATGGACTGAGCCATCCAGGTGCCCCACTAATATTTTGATAGAGTTTTCCTTGAGTGCCAGAAATTTAAAAAAAAAATAAATAAATAAAATAAACCCACGCACCTTTCCCAGCCTTTGCAGATTGGGTCTGTGCTGAAGCACTCCTTCAACAATTAGCCAAACTTGGCACTCAGCCTATGGATCAGCCCAATGTGTAAGCTTTGGGTCTTCTCCTTTTATAAGCATGTCTCTTGACCTAGGAATGCATGTGCCTTTCTAAATTCCCCCATATATATGGGTGCTTCTGAATCTTTTCATTTCCCAACACATTTCTCTCATTTTTTCTAACCCTTCCAAGATTAGGAAGTCTATCATGTTTCTTTGTTCATAATTTCTTGCCCCAGATATCCGTGGTTTGTTAGTTTGCTTTGCAGCATTTTTTAAAATAAATGCCCGCCCCTTTTCCAGTCTGAATTCTGAACTGAATGAAACAGAAGTGAACACTTCATACCAGTCTTTCAGGTAGCCAACAGACAGGTTAGAACAGTCATACACAATAATTTATTAATAAGTTTTGCTCAATTCACTCTGGAACTAGGGATGAAGCCCTCCCACTAAGAACACAGGCTGCTGCCACTTTAAGATTGCCTCCACTTCAGGGCTGGTGCTGCTCAGGAGACTTGTGTAGTAAAGGCAAACAAAAATGGCATAAAACTTTCTTTTCATTTTCAAGTTGTCTTTTTCTTGGTTCAGCATTTGCTTAATCACTGTAAATCTTTGTTTCCCAGAGTTCTGACAACTTTGATTCTGACAATTTCTGCATACTTTTCTTTTTTTAGGAATTATTTATTTATTTGAGAAGGAGAGAGAGAGAGAAAGAGAGCACATGGGCAGGGGGAGGGGCAGAGGGAGAGGTAGAGAAATCCTCAAGCAGACACCCTGCTGAGCATGGAGCCTGATGTGGGGCTCAATCCTGGGACCCTGAGATCATGACCTGAACTGAAATCAAGAGCTGGACGCTCAACCAACTGAGCTACCCAGGTGCCCCTCTGCATGCTTTTCTGTTACTATGAGGAAATGAAGGCTTGGAGCTGCCACCTCCTCCATTTTTCTGATGTCCTGTCATTTTTAATATATTGATTTCAGCATTTCTCTGGGTGTTACTGTGTACCAGAAAATCACAGTATAAATAAAATTAAAGCAGTTTTAAATATAAAATAAGTACAAAAGAAAAAAAAAAAACAGGCAGTTTTCTTGGGGCCAGACCTGAGAGAGGCATGCATCATTTTATCCATGTTCCATTAGCTAGAAATTAGGCACCTGGATCCCCCTAACTACAGTGGGGTTAGAAAATGTTGGCTAGTGGTATTCTCAGGAAGAAAGGAGGTTTAGTTTGACAAACAATCAGCCGAATTCTGCCACAACTAGCAAATAGTTAATATCCCCTGATAACTAGAGTTGTATTTTGAGAAAAAGCTATGATATATCAGGCAGGTGCCTTGTACCTAAGTTAGAATGTCAGAGCTGGAAGAATATTTAGAGACTATCTCCTTCAGCCTCTTCAGATGTTGGGGCTTTTGATGCTCAGAAATGGAGAGGGGCTGGCTAGAGTCACATTAAGTCAATATTAGACCTGAGCTAAGAAAGAGCTGGATCACTCATCTCTCCTCTATATCATTGGCATTCAAACATTTTTTTACCATTACCAAGAGTAAGGGATACATTTTTTTTATCACAACCTAACACATACTTGCATATATTTTATCTGTAAAAGTTTTACAATATAATATTGCAGTATTGGTGGTGATTACAGCTATTTGTCAAATATTTCCACCTCCCCACCTTCTAGAACATTGTGGAATTGCATTTTCTTTTACTTGTGTAGTTACTAATAATCAGATGATATGTGTGGTCAAAGACATGTGAGCAAAGTGAAATGGATCATTTCTGGAAGAAAGTAAGAGCCATGGCAATTCACAAAATTCTCTTTTCCCTGATGCTCCAATCATGGCCACACAAAGATAAAACCTCTGCCACCTCGTGTAGCCCAGTGAGAATAATGTAAAACATAACTCCTACTAGACCTCTGGTAGGCAAATAGGGTGAGTGAGAACTAAGCTTTTGTTCTTTTAAGACACTGAGATTTGGAATTTGCTTTTTGCCTTAGCATAACCTAGCCTATGCTGATTGATACTTAGCATTAGTATAAGCACTCTGATATTTATATCATTATTTTGTTTTGTTTTTCAATTTCAGTGCTGATCTCAAACTAGTAAATTTATTTTATGATTCATAAATGTGTTGCAACTTGCAGTTTGTAAAACATTACTTATATGATGTCCATTTGTCCCATAGCTGATCCTCTCTCCAAGTTTCTGTTGAGCAATGTTAGTGATCCCCATCTCTCTGCAGGATTGTGGTTATGGAGAAGGTGGGGATGCATACTGCACAGCCTGCCCTCCCCGCAGATTCAAAAGCAGCTGGGGCCACCATAGATGTCAGACTTGCATCACCTGTGCTGTCATCAATCGTATCCAGAAGGCCAACTGCACAGCTACCTCTAATGCTGTCTGTGGGGACTGTCTGCCTAGGTGAGCCTGCTGTGTGAGACCAAGCTTTCCTAGACCTTTTATATTCCTTGGAGGTCTTTTTCATCCTTACCTCTCAGAGTCTAGTTGGAGTATTCTAACTGTCCATATCATGATGAGCTTAAGCTCCCATGAAAGAGAAGCAGTGTCTTCTCATGATCCGCCTACAAAGTGCCTAGCACATGGTCAGCCACAGATGAATACTTAACAACTTTTTCATCATGCTGGCATGCTTAAGCCAAGGCCCAAGACTCAAGATAAATCTCACTGTAGATTATGAAGCACTTCTCCCCTCTCTTGTAAGACTAATTCCCATTTTAGCTATCGGGTATGGTGAATGGGGAAGGAGGTGGAACATCTGGGACTCTGATTCAGAATCAGACATAGATGCAGAGCATTCATGAGGATTGCAGATGGGTGCTGGCTTCCAGGAGGGCAAGACTTTTAGAAGTTGCTTATGGTCTCAGTAAGGACCACCCCACGTGCATTGCTTATTTTATTACTTTGCCATTCCTTATTGCTCTGACCATAGATTCTACCGAAAGACACGTATCGGAGGACTGCAGGACCAAGAGTGCATCCCATGCACAAGACAGACACCCACCTCTGAGGTTCAGTGTGTGTATCCAGTTCTCTTCTCTTGTTTTCCTCCAACCCATTGAGTGGTAGCAAGATAGGGTAGTAAAGATTTCCCCTACCCCCTGTACTCCTTCCTGTAGAGCAGATTGGCAAGGGAAACAGTTAGATTTGATTTCTTATTTCACAATACATTATCTGCCTAACCCTCTTTACATCATCTGAAAATAATTTAAGTCATGATAATCACCATTCTTCATACCTTATGAGATGGCTGTCTAGGTCTAATGAATTAATAGATTTAGAAAACACTATAAATTATAATATTTGTGCACTTGTAGATGATAATGATGATGATAATATGAGGTTTAAAAGAGTCTCTATTGCTTAGGAATAGTAAAAGCCTGAATGAAGTCCTAGGATCTAGTCTATGCCCATACCACTATCCATTTTTCTATCTATCATTTTTATCTATTTACCATCTATATATATACTCACTCTTTTAAAATTATTGATATTTTTATATTATGAAATACTTCAAATATGTAGAAATATTTAAAATGAAGAAAAATATAAAAATGGTTAGTTGCAGGCACCTGGGTGGCTCAGTTGGTTAAACATCTACCTTTGGCTCAGGTCATGATCCCGGGGTCCTGGGATCGAGTCCCACATCAGGCTCCCTGCTCAGCAGGGAGTCTGCTTCTCCCTCTGCCCCTATCCCCTGCTCGTGTTCTCTCTCTCAAAAATAAATAAATAAAATCTTTATAAAAAAAGGTTAGTTGTACAACATCCAAAATTAATAAATTTTAACATTTTGCATATTTACTTCAGATTTTCTTAAAAAGAACAAAGATTCCACAGGTTTAATAGAATTCCTTTTTTTCTAAAGATTTTGTTTATTTATTTGAGAGACAGAGAGAGAGATCATGAAGGAGGGGCAGAGGGAGAGGGAGAAGCAGACTCCCCTCTGAGCAGGGAGCTCAAAGCAGGGCTCAATCCCAGGACCCTGGGATCATGACCGGAGCCAAAGATAGATGCTTAACTGACTGAGCCACCCAAGCACCCCTATAGAATTCCCTTTTGAATCCTCTCTGAATTTCATTCTCTCCCTATTTCCCCTGAGGCAACCACTGTCATAAAATTGTATGCATCCTGTTGGTAGGCTATGCTACAGTAACAAACCCCTAAATCTCAGTGACTTAATACAACAAAAGCTTATTTTTCACTATACAAAGACATTCCTCCATCTTGTGACTATACCATCTAGACCATGTGGCTCCTAGGTTGATGGAACAAAGAAGATATGGAAGAGACATAGTGGTTTTTAACTACTTCAGTCTGCAAGGGACACACATTACTTTCACTCATGGTCCATTGACCAGAAGTACTCTGATAGCCTAACTACAAGGGTGTATAGGAAATGCAGGGAAGCATGTGGATAATTGGTGAGCACTATGATTCTACCAAACCCTCCACCCATGTTTTAATACTTGTATTTTTTGGTGATAGATGTTTTATATAAATTACTTCAAGTTACTCACTTTCCCCAATTTGCCTTTTCCCTTCTGGATTATTTATATTGATCCATACAGGTCTTTTAAGTTATATAATAATATTATATCATTACATGATTTATTTATCCTGTACCTTACTGATGAACATTGTAGTTTGTTTCCAGTTTTCTAGGTTATATAACTAGATGTGACATGGAAAGACCATAAAATATGTGTATCTTCAAATAATTATATTAACTTATACCATACCAACAGTATATGCAAGTTCTTCCATTTGGTTCTTTATGTTTTTGCCTTCTCTACAAAGAATTAAAACCAGCTTAGCAGTCCTAACCGGGGAAGGTCCTAGGAAGAGGATAATGGCCTAAGGAAGTTCAGGCCCAGCGTCAGGGTGACTATTGACTGCCCACAGTGACTGACTTCCCCCACTTTCTTGTCTCACAGGTGCCTTCCAGTTGAGCTTAGTGAAAGCAGATGTACCCACAGTGCCCCCTCAGGAGGCCACACTTGTTGCACTGATGAGCAGTCTGTTCGTGGTGTTTACCCTGGCGTTCCTGGGGCTCTTCTTCCTCTACTGCAAGCAGTTCTTCAACAGACATTGCCAGCGTGGTAAGGGTAGCTGCTTCACATATTACATGTATTGGGAGCAAGGCTCTGATTAGCAGAAGAGAGGAATTTTCTGGGGTTGAGAGTTAATGGGCCTTCCCTACAGTGTTGAAAACTTCAGTGGTGGACTATCTGTGGGTGGCAATAGAAAGCATGGGGCTTCAGAGACAATTGAGGCCAACCCTGCAAGTTTATGGAACCTGATTCATTAAGGTACAGGGGTTCATAAAGGAACACAACATCATGAGAAAGATTACTTCCCTTGGGGAAGGAATCTGGATACCTAGGTTCTAAATCAACCTATACATAACTATGCAACTTTAGACAAGTCATCTAGATTCTTTGGGCCTCTTTATCCCCAATCTTTAAAATGAGAGTTGGTGTTGGATTAGTTGGTTTCTAAGTTCTTTTCTAATTCTTCATTTCTACTTATATGTATAGATTCTGGAGCTTGTCAGGAATGGAGGATGAATGGCTGGTTTTGAGACATGACTGTAATAAAAGTGGGTGAGGTCTTAGGCAACAGTTACCAGTATAGTAATATCCCAAATGTGGGTAACTGGGAGCCCAGTTTCCAGAGGAGTTGGTGGACCCAGACATTTTCCCCCAGACAATACTGACACCCAAAGAGGTCAGGCCCAGCCCATAGGAGATTGCCATGGAAATTGCAGATGGAAGGTCATATTTAAAGTCAGGAGTACCATTGTGATCTGTTTTCAGCACAACTCTAGCCATTAGCCAAAAATATGGGACAGAAAGTCCAGGTCACTGAAGGTAAAGATGGGAGGAGATAGGATGATGGGCTGGCCAGCAATAAGCAAGGGGTTAAAGCAGGAGCCCAGAGTACTAAGGTTCAGTGCAGCTTTAGTGTCATTGAGTTACTGAGAGCTAGGCAGAGACATCTAAACAGGAATCCAGGCTAGTGAATAGAGTTTATTTAGTAAGAAAGGGGGAGGATAAAGTTTCTTAGATACACTGGTGCTCAGACTCCTCTTCAGCCCACTGGATACTGGGCCCAAAACAATATCACTTTTTTAACTTCTCTCTATGTGGGAAGATCTCTTTTACATAGACCTCCTTGGGTAAGTTTGGCTTTAGGCCATGCCGGATAATCCATAAAAGGCCTAGCATATAGATTTGGCTTAAGTAGTGGTGAATCTAGCATTTCATGGGCTACAGGGACACAAAGGGAACACTGTTATCCCTTTATGACCCCTCTCAAGCTCTGCTTCTTTCTCCTCTACTATTTGGTGGATCTTGGAACATTGTGGTTCAGGGTGGACCATCTTGTTTCTGACTTTGGAACCAGTTTCTTAAATAAGAAAGCTGTTGCCCAGTCCCTGGGCATGGTCATGAAACATGGGCAGTGAAGAATTTGGTCCCCACAGCCCAAAAAGATGAAGATGAGGCCACATCTGAGAGTTGCTTTTGTCCCTCCTCTTGCCTCAGGAAAGGAGAAATGGGTAACCCGTCTCTGCTCCTCCCCTCTCTTCAAGATAATAATGAAGTACCTTTCTCTGGGGATATGAAGGCAGGTAGCTCCCTCAGGGTCTCCAAAGGAGAAAGAGGATAAGATTTTTTTTTTTCCATTTGGAGAGGGTGTTTATCAGGAGTCACTGACTAACATGCATACTAGAGTCATATGGGGAAATTAGTGTGTGAATTAGATCCAATATATGGTGTAATAGAGAGGAGTAGGGACTATGGCAAACTAAAGAGTTAGTTGATCTCCTGTCCAAAGGGGAATCTGCTACTCAGCTCCAGGTGGTTCATTCTTTCTTTCCTTCTTTCCTTCCTCCCTTCCGTCCTTCTTTCCTTTTTTCTTTCTTTTTTCTTTCTTCCTTCCTTTCTTCCTTCCTTCCTTTCTTTCTTTCTTTCTTTCTTTCTTTCTTTCTTTCTTTCTTTCTTTCTTTCTTTCTTCTTTCTTTCTTTCTTTCCTTTCTTTCTTTCTTTCTCTTTCTCTTTATTTTACCATGGGGGAATATTCAATGTTTTAAGATCTTCTGAATTTTCAGAAGAATCCAGAAATCTGAATTTCTGTATGATAGTTTTAAGCTCTGATGATGAATTCTAATAACAAAATACATACATACATACATACATACATACTGAATGAATGAATAAATGAATGAATGAGAAAATAAATAAATAAATAAATAAATAAATAAATAAATAAATAAATAAATAAAACAACCACAATGCAGAGGGTCAAACAAATACACATCCTGTGGGCTCTTAGTTTATAACCTGATGCTATATCAGACTTATGCATGAAGCATGTACTACTTTTCTATCACTGCTGTAACAAATTACCACAAATTTAATGGCTTAAAACAAAACTCATTTATTATCTCACCATTTCCATAGATCAGAAGCTTTGTAGGCTTAGCTGGATCTCTTCTTAGAGTCTTAGAAGGCCAAACTCAAGGTGTTCACAGGACTGTGTTCCTTTCTGGAAACTGGAGGAGAGAATCCATTTCCTTGTTCATTCAGAAAGATGGAAGAATTCAGTTACTTGCAGTTATAGGGATGAGGTCCCATTTCCATGCTGTCTGTCAGTTGAGGGCCATTTACAGTTTCTAGAGACCATCTGCATTCTTTGGCCTATGACCCCTTTTCATTTTCAAAACTAGTTCATGTCACGTCTCTCTCATATTCTTTCTGACTCTTCTGCTTTTATTCTTCTGCTTTTAAGAGCACATGTAATGACATTGGGGCCACCTGGGTAATACAAGATAATATCACTATTTTAAGGTCCATAATCTTAATTCCATTTGCAATGTGCCTCTTGCCATATGACACAACATAACACACAGGCATAACACCAAGGGATGAAGATCATGGAAGAAGAGGGTCAAAATCCTGCTGCCCACAAAGGGTTTCTCTTTCTCTGGAGAAATTGACCCTTTTTCTTGATCTACCACTAGGTAGCCTCAATTTGATACCCCAGTGTAAGTGTGTTTCCCAACTGTATCACCTCAGCCTGGTGCTAGGTCCTTAGATCTCCAGGGAGGGGAAGGGGAGCACTACTTCCCGGACCCTGCCCATCTTGTACTCAGGACCAGGTGCTCCACTGAAAGGAGCTCCTGCCTTTGGTTGACCCAGTGGCTTTCTGCTTCAAGTTGCAGGAGGTTCGCTGCAGTTTGAGGCTGATGAGGCAGCAGAAGAGGAATCTCTCTTCACCATGCCACCTGGCCAGGAGACCAGTCCTGAGTCCCCACTGAGTGAAAGCATCTTTGAGACCCAGCCACTTAACCCCATCCTGGATGATGACTGCAGTTCAACTTGTGGCTTTCCCACACAGGAGTCTTTTACCATGGCCTCCTGTGCCTCAGAGAGCCACTCCCACTGGGTCCACACCCCCATCGAATGCACAGAGCTAGACCTGCAAACGTTTTCCAGTTCAGCCTCCTATACTGGAGCTGAGACCTTGAGGGGGGACACAGCTGAAAACTCTGAAGACAGACTGGAGTTCAATATGCCCTTTGAAGTCCCCAGCCCTTAACTCTAGTGAGGTGAGCTGGAAAGGTGGGACAGAAAGACCAGAAACTGGGGACCACCCCCAAGGAATTTTCCTCTGGAATACTGTTATTCAGTAGGGCTAGGGGTAGAGGAAGAGAAAGCTAGAAACACTGGAGGGGCAACAGTGGCTATGCTAATCTTTGGAGTCTGTCAGGTAATATCACATTTCTGGGCCTACAATTGTCAAGGAAGTAGCCAGGTTGACATGATGCTGGTCTTTCTATCCTGGTCTTTTACAAGCTTTCTCAGGGCCTCACTGTCTAATAGTCATATTCAGTTATCTCTGCTCATGTGTACACGCACCATGACACAATGGGAAAATATGTAAGCCTTGCCATCTGGCAGCCTGAAATCTACCTCTGTTCCTTAATAGCTATGTGAACCTTGTGTAAATCTTTTTACCTCTCTGAGCCCCAGGTCTTTAAATCATAAAAAGTAGAGTACTACTCACCTCATAAGTTCTTATAAGGGTTGAGTAAGAAATGTATGTGCAAGCGTCTTTTATAGTGCCTGATGCATTAGAAATATTTAAATCATGTTAATTTTCTTTCCTTCCCCAGCCCCAGTCCAATTTATATACCCCTACATATTGACTACACTTGTCTGATCTAACACCCCTTTGTGGTAAGCAGGTCAGGGTTTGTTAGCCTTGTTTTATAGAGATAGGAACTGAGACAGAGAGGGAAAATGATTTGCTCAAAGTCACAGAGCAAATCAATGGTAGAATTAAGCTAGAGCCCAGTTTGGGGGCTCCATTCCAGAGTTTGTCTAACTTTATCATTGTGACCATTCTATAGCCAATGTTACTTTCTCAGAGGCTTAAGTAGCATGAGACAATATGAGGCAGGAGAGTGGATAGATTCCAACTTTTCAACTAACCAACTACCTTTTAAAACCCTTTTCCATATTTCTGCAGCTAAGATATTGTCCAGGCCCTCTGACTCCCCCTTCCCTACATCTACCTAAGAAAATGTGAACAACATGTAGGTGAAATCTAACACTGCTATCAAACCAGTCAGCTTAGTTGTCTTCAAGGTTATCTAGTCCAACTTCCCTTCCAAATCCTCCAATCCATGTTTGAGTTCCTTTTGTAATATCCCCAACAAATGTTTGTGTCACCTTTGCTCACATATTTACAGTGTCAGAGAGCTTACTACTGCCCAATGTGTATTGCAGCTATGACTGGTAGATTGGAGCTCAATGTAAAGAAAAACCTTCTGTCTCCCTGTAGTAGCTACTCATGGGTCCTGGATCTGTTCCATGGGCCACACAGACTTCATCTGCTTTCTCTGCCTTGTGATAGCCCTGAAGAGGTCTAAAAATTACATTTCCTCTCTGGAACGTACCACTTTGTGTTTCTCTAGAGAATGTGGGGCTTAAAGCTGAACCCAGCTTCATGAGGAATGGTCTCACCAAGATAGAACAGGGTAGAACTATCATCAACCTAGCTAAGTGATGTATTTCTACTGTTTCTAATGTTTCAACCATTGACCTAAACTATGTGTTTTTTTTTGTTTTTTTGTTTTTTTTTTTTTTTTAAGAGATAAGGAGAGCAGGAGACTAATGAGATTGCTCCACAGATTTCTAACTTGTTCTGCTCTCTCCCTAGGTCTCTTGGGCTTCTGGCAACCTTGCCCAGTCATTCTCTCTGGACTCTCCTGCTTTGTTCCTATACACAACAGTAGCAGGGGCCTGGGATGTGGTATCCACAACAGCCAGTACTCTATGAATGGGGCATATCCTATCCCATCCCACCAAAGTGTTGATTCTTTACCACTTTCCCAAGACTGACCTGCAGCATTTATTGCTTCCTTATTATAGCTAGCTTGGAGAGCTAGATTCTTTGGCCATGGAACTACCAGACATGTTCCTAGCTCAGCTTAATTATAGAGAAAAAGGGAGGGGATGTCAATGAATGGGGTAGAGTTTTACTGCTTGCATCTTGGTCAGGTGGACCTGAGGTGGAGGCCTCTCAGTACAGTACAGATATTGATATGTCTACCTAGCACTTTAGGGACAAAATCAAACCCTTCCCCTTTTAGCTCCTTCACACTGCCCCCCTCTATAGTACACACACACACACACACACACACACACACACACACACACACACCTCTACATGCATTGTGGGGGAGGCCTGACACCTTGATTCCCCACTCATCTCCTAGACTTCTTTGGTTGGGACAACTCTAGAGCTAGCCCATTTGCCAGGGTCTTCCTCCCCACAGATGGGTCTCTTACCCTTCTTTAGTGGAGATTCAACTCAATGTCTTTTTGATCTTTTAAATGGTATTTCCTAAAGTTCCTTTTATTTTTATTTATCTTCCTACTTTTGCCTCTTTTGTCCCTTCTTGGTGCCTGGTCTTCTAAAGCCCAAGGCTAAATCTCTAGATCTCAATGGCCAAACTCACTTCAGAGCTTTGGTCTTTGAAGTGACAGCGAAATTACTGAGGTCTGCAGTGGGGGAACTGAGGACTGAAGGTTCTCACTGAAGCCTGACCTTAGGGCAGCTCAAGGACCATTGGTGCTTTCTTGGTTTAGAGTAGAACAAAATTAGTTTATGAGCCCTCACCACCAGTTTCACATGCTTCTCAGAATAAAGTGGAACTTCACCCTCCAAGGCTGATGGCACAAGACAGATGAGAACCTCAGGGCTGAGATGTGAGCATCATGGATTGTTTTTGAGTCCCTCTTATGTCTGTAATGGGCCACTTGAACTGATGCCCACTCCCTCACAGTGGATAAGATTTGAAGAAAAACAGTTCTCAGATGAGTGGAGTAACTATCTCCTTTCTTTGGGAACAGTGTATATAGCCCAGAATGCTGGATGTAACATAATTTGTAAAAACCCAAGATGGAGAGAGGGCACAGTTATCCTAGGGGTGGAAATGCTGAAATTTACTGCATATACAGGTGTTGCACTTTATAGTTTGCAATGTGTGTTTACAGCCATTATCTCTTGGATCTTTTTTAAGATGTTATTTATTTACTTGACAGAGAAAGAGCACAAGCAGGAGGAGCAGCAGACAGAGGGAGAGGGAGAAGCAGACTCTCCACTGAGCAGGGAGCCTGATGCAGGTCATGACCCTGGGATTATGACCCGAGCCTAAGGCAGCCGCTTAACTGAGCCACCCAGGCATCCCTCATTGGATCTTTATAGAAACCCTGAGATGGGCAAGGCAAGGACTACCATCCCCAGTTTGCAGATGAGGAAACTGAGGCCCATGGATGGAAAGTGACTAACCTTAAGTTACTTGGTGATGTAAGGGTGAATAGCAAGGCCTCTCTAATATCTTGAAATTTTAATTTTCTGGAAGACAATATTAAGGAGTAAGGAGATACTGAAAACAACAATCTTTGGCAGGAAAAACGGTGGAGAGACAAATAAGGCTCTTATACCTGGATGTGAATGAGGTAATGTTCTTGCCCATATACCAAGCCTATTCTCTCCCCTTCCCAGCAACTACCCTCCCCCTACCCTGCAGCCAGCCTTGATGTACATTCTCTGCCAGGTCTGACCCTAGTGTAAATCTAAGAGATTTTCCATTTAGCACTGTCCCTCAAGAGGTCAAAAAGTGAGAAAGGCTGCAAGGTCAGAGAAGATTCTTTCTACCTGGCTATCTTATTTTATTTTTGCTCCAGGGTTATGAAAAAAGTGGATAAAGGCTGGAGGCAGTAGGAATATCCATCTATTGCCCCCCTCCCCACATTCCACTGTCCAATTTAAGAGTCTCTGATCTTAGTTTGGGCAAAGACTTGAGACTTTTACTTTATTTAGAGGTGGGAGGAGTGCAATTATTTCATCTTTAAAAGCTTCCTCCAGGAAGATTGCAGCTATTGGAGTAAATACGTCAACTATAACTTCAGTACTTTATTAAAGTTTATTTTAAAAAAGTTTATTCACACATTATGCCTATTTTAAAGATGAGGAAAGTGAGGCCTAGAAAGACTAGTAAATTATCCAAAACAATGCATATTTGGGAAAAACAACCTGCCCTATATACCCATCCCCCACTCCCAGACCCAAGTGTGGGTCCCATGGCTGAGTGTATAGTCCAGGGAAGAACAAGTAGAACAGAAATTGCTCTTCGCTATGAAAGGACAGGGAAGGGCAATAGTTCTTTCTCTCTACTAGATACTGCCTAGATAACCCTAAAGGATCACTAAGCAGCTTAGGGAAGAGACTTAGGAGATGGATTAAGGCAGCTCATCCCTGCTACCAGGAAAACTATCTGACCCAATAGTCTGTAAATTGTTGTTGAGGTAACAGTGGTCTTCCATTGAAAAATAGCACATGACTTCATCTGCATCCAGGATATAGAGATTTTTGGGTTTTTTTTGTTTCTTTTCTCTCTCTCTAGTTCTTACCTCCTATGACCAATAAGGTTTTCTCTGCTTTCCTCTTCTGCCAGGTTCCTCTAGACTCATTGCTCTTCCTGGGTCAGCTGGAAATTCTTAGGGCATGTTTGAAGAACAATGTTTCTCCATTGCAGCATAGGGCAAAGCAAGTGATTTCCCAGTAGGTTGATTATCTGGGCCTCACTCTTTATTTGAGGCGTATAACTCTCCAAATCCAGCAGGGAGCAAGGCTGGGTCTTGCTGTTTTTGAAACTTACAGAAAATTTCTGAGCCAAGTTGACCTTCCTTCTGGGGTCTGATTTTCCTTTTTTCTTTTTTTTAGTGTTATCAATTTTTAAAAAGATTTTATTTTTATTTATTTATATGAGATAGAGAGTGCGCACAAACAGGGGGAGCAGCAGGCAGAGGGAGAGGGAGAAGGAGACTCCCCGCTGAGCGGGGAGCCCCATGTGGAGCTCAATCCCAGGACCCTGGGATCATGCCTGAGCAGAAGGAAGACGCTTAACCAACTGAGCCACCCAGGTTCCCCTGGGGGCTGATTTTCCTAAACTACCTCCCAGCTGTCTCCCAGAAAGATCCTCCAATCAACTTAGGGGCAGCTGAGTGGGAGAAGAAAAGAAGCCCCATTTTTTTTTTTTTTTTTTTTGCTTTAGGTCCTACTTATACATCCCATGACCAGAGAGGAATAAGTTCCTTGGAGACTGTATTCTACTTTATTGTCTGATTATCTTTCTGAATCCTGTAAAGCTAGTTCCCATCCCGCAAGTACTTAGTGGTTAATGAAGTGCATTAGGCACCGCGTGCACTTCATCAACAGGTTTTAGCCCTGGAAAAGGAATGTTCTCTACAGCAAGACCTCTGCTTTCAGGATTTTATTAAATGCATCTTTAGGGATAATCATCTATAATCACTGATTAAGGGCTCCTGGGGCAACCCATTGATGAGAGTGCTAAAAGCACCTGAGAAAAAGTAAAATGGACCATTGTACTGGACTGGGAATTAGAAGCAATTGAATTACAAGCCTGCACCAAGCAGCCTGACATCACACAGGTATTAGCAAATATGTATGAGCCAAGGCTTTTGGCCTTGGCGTTTAGGTTCTCTGTTCTTTTATTTCTGGGATAGTTTATTCTTCTCACTGGCTTTAATTAGTCATGTCTATACCTTCTGGTAGGGTAAGAACTAGTACCCAAAGAGAAGATGATTCAGCTTGAGCAGGCCTTAGGTGTTCAAAGGTCACCATGCACCTGGCAGTGGTTCAAATCCAACACTACTGATAGTGACTTTACATAGCAATAATAACAATAATACAATGATAAAAATGACACAGCCCTCTTCACTGTGCCTGTTCTAGACTTTATAATTTATGAAGCTCATTTACACCCATTTCATCCTCCTAAGACCCTGAATTGGGTGTTATTTTATCCCTTTTTAAAGAAGAGGAAGACAGCTCATGTTACTAATTCCCAGAGCAAGGCTTTTTCCACTGCTTCAAAGCTTCCCCTTAACAACTGCTTTAGGATGGTACAGGTACCATAGTGGAACTGGGGCAACATTGCAGGGAAAAAAAACAAAATACAAAAAACAGCCAGGTAGCAAAATCTCCCAGTGGTGTGTCTATAAACACAGTAACTACAAAGCTTAGTGTGAGCCCCACAAAAGACAACAAACTTCCTGGCTGGACTACCTAGCCCTTCTAAAATAGCTTCTTGGCACTGACTTTTTCTGTAACAATGCAGATACTAGCCTTGGTTGCCAGGGTTACCTCAGTGCACAGGTGTGCCAGCCAAGAACAAAGTGCTCATGGTATGAACATTGTGTGATCATCCCAAGCCATACCCAGAATCACCTTTGTTCTAACTTCCTTTTTAAAGTTCAAAAATTGGAGTTGGCAATGGAAATAGGGAAATGAAGTTTTACTTTGCTTTTTAAGGTATCTTACGTACAGGTGAAGTGAAACATATTTTTCTTCTTTGTAATTGCTGTTTGGCCATGGCAAATATCACACTCAATTTTTTGCTTTTGGAGAGTGTTTTTATTTATTTATTTATTTTTAAATGTTTGGAGACTTCAGTTTTTGTTCTATTTTTTATATTTTTTAAGATTTTATTTATTTATTTGTCAGAGAGCACAAGCAGGGGGAGCAGCACGCAGAGGGAGAGGGAGAAGCAGGCTCCCCACTGTGCAGGGAGCCCCATGCGGGACTCAGTCCCAGGACACTGAGGTCATGACCCCACCGAAGGCAGACGCTTAACCATCTGAGCCACCCAGGCGTCCCTGGAGAGTGCTTTTAAAGATTTCCTTTTCATTGCTTTTAAAGTGTGGACATCTTTCTTTGAGCACCTTGCTTTTATGTATTTTTGTTTTATTGGAGAGTTATTGGTCAGTGGAAGCACAAAGCGCACTTGATAAAAACATTTTCAACATTACCCCGAGCCCACATAATAGTTGAGTTGTCTATATTTGAACTAGCAAAGTAAGTTGTTTTTGTTTGTAAGGGAGAGTAGCTCTTTGCCAAGGAATGGGTTTACTTTTTGGTTCACTATTTCCCTTTCTGTATACCTGGATTTGGATTTTGACAGGGAAGAATCTGGGAGAGCAACTTTCTCCTCCAAGGTTCTCAGACCCAGGCTAGGTAAGAGTGTCAATACTGCAGCACTGTCCCCAACACACAGCCCTACTATACTGGGAAGATAATCTCTCATGCCCCTAACCCCCTGCCCACCTCATTATCAAGGTCTTTGGTGTTTTACACTGAATGTAGGTAAATTTTAATTACTTTTCCATCATAAATTGGTTATTTATATATATTTTGTTAAATCTTAAGCCATATATATGTGTGGCTACTGACAGATGGCAGAGTTCTGTTTTGTTTTTGATGCTCTGGAAATATTTCTTATTAGCCAGTAAACAGAAATACTTCCAAACACCTTCCCCCCCCCCTACTTTCAAAAAACCAAGATGCTTCCTTTGGCTGGTGTATCTCTGCTCAGTGAGTACAGCAGGGAAATAAGGAAATGTGTTTCTTACAGTGGATATAGCATCATGGGTAGTGGAATCCACTGACTTGTCTCTCATGAGATCTGGTTTATAGTCCAAGATCTCCTTCTATCTTTTTAAATTGTTTATAACATTTATTTTCTCATCTGGCCTACAGATCTACTAAAAATTTTTGTGTTCTAAACTAATACTTCTTAAGCAGGGTTCCATGGCCCTAGGAGACTTGTGCACATGTCTACTGAGGTCTGCAAAATTTCTAGGAGTATGTGTATGTGTGTGTTTCAATTTCAATCATAAAATTTTAAAAATATAAGCATATTCTAACTAGGCCTTCTGAAAATATTTACACAAATATTTATAGAAGCATTATTTATAACACCAATAAAGTAGAAACAACCCAAATGTCTGTCAACTGGTGTATTGATAAACAAATTGTCATATATACATATAATGGAATACTATTCAGTCATAAAAAAGATTGAACTGGCACACAGTATGTCATAGATGAACCTCACAGTATGCTAAGTAAAAAAACCAGATACAATAGAGCACATACTGTATGATTCGATTTCTATAAAATGTCCATAAAGGCATGCTAATAGAGACAGAATGTACATTAGTGGTTGCCTGGGGCTGGGAGTGAGAAAAAATATTAAATATAAATTGGCATGAGGGATCTTATTTGGGGATAAAAATGTTCTAAAATTGAGTTACGATGATTATGGCTGCAACACTCAGTAAAGTTAATAAAAATCATTGAAATATATGCTCAAAGTGAATGAATTTTATAATATGTAAAATATACCTCAATAAAGCTGTTTTTAAAAATATTCTATGATCACTGATTTATGAGTAGACTGGTGTTTTCCAATGTGATTACTTTCCAAATACCTGCATTGCCAGAAATAATCTCAAATAATCTCAATCTTTCTCCCTCTCTCCTTCCCTCCCTCCTCCACCCCAGCACACACACACTCACACACACACACACAGACATACACACCACCCAATTACTCAATTCAGGACAAAAGAAAGAGACAGAACCTGAGTCCTATTCAGTTCTTTTCATTTTGAGCTCTTACACATTACTTCTCGTGCTTTCTCACTTTCATATGTTGTCTCATTCAATCCTCATGACATTCCTAGGTGGTTGGTGTTCTTTATAACCTTTATTTTACAAAAGAAGCTCAAACAGATTTAATGCTTTTTCTATGACTATACATCAATAAGTGCTGTGCTGGAATTCCAGCCCAAATCTGTCTGACTCTGAGGCACAAGCATTTCCCACTATGCCACAGCTGCCTCCCTAAGAGAATCCTCTTTACCCCACTGAATTTCTCATAGTTCCCAGCTTAAGAAACTACATGAAAAGAGTCTCCCTGGGAATTTCTAAGTATAACAAAATAGTGTCAAAATATTATCAGCTCATGATGATCGTTTCCATATTATTAGAATGACCACATTGATTATGCTGTTTTATTGGCCACAATGCTGTCACTGAAAGAGCATCCTAGAAATCTGAGTTCTTATTTCACCTCCATTATTCTCTAGATGGATTAAGATCCTTCCCCCTTTCCTTGGCTTCAGTTTCCCTCTTGGTGCACAAAGGAGATTAGACTCAATGCTTTCTAAGAGCCTTCCAACACTGACAATGTGCAATGAACATGCAAGACCTAGCTTTGCTGTAGACTCACTCTTGGCAGCAGGATAGGGAGGATAAAGAACATAACTGTGGAAATGGTTACTAGAAAACAACTGAATGAATGACAAGGACTTGATTTTTTTTTTTTTTTAACTTATGGACCTTATTGATGTTTTTCATTCCCTTTAGGAATCAACTCTTTTTAGTCTCCTGACATTTTAACCAAACTTTTATTAAAATGTACCTCTAGAGGGGCGTCTGGGTGGCTCAGTCATTAGGCGTCTGCCTTCGGCTCAGGTCATGATCCCAGGGTCCTGGGATCGAGCCCTGCATCGGGCTCCCTGCTGAGCGTGAAGCCTGCTTCTCCGTCTCCCACTCCCCCTGCTTGTGTTCCCTCTCACTGTCTCTCTCTCTCTCTGTCAAATAAATAAATAAATAAATAAAATCTTAAAATGTACCTCTAGAGATTATCTTCAGATCTTCCAGCTACTTCTGAGAAAGGAAGTTTGCCATAAGTAGGAAGAACAAAGAGACATAGTTCATTGTGCATTTTTCTACTCATTCATGTGCTATCTGTAAATCCATATATCTTTTTTTTTAGCTTTTATTTAAATTCTAGCCAGTTAACATATGCTGTAACATTAGTTTCAGGTGTACAATTTAGTTATCAACACTTACATACAACACACAAATGCACTCCTTAATTCCCATCACCTATTCAACCCATCCCCCCACCCACTTCCCTTCTGGTAACCATCAGTTTGTTTTCCATAGTAAAAAATCTGTTTCTTGGTTTGCCTCTCTTTTTCCCGTATGATCATTTGTTTTGTTTCTTAAATTCCACATATGAGTGAAATCATAGGATATTTCTCTTTCTCTGACTGACTTATTTTGCTTATCCTCTAGCTCTGTCCATGTGCAAATGGCAAGAATTCATTCTTTTTTTATGGCTGAGTAATATCCCATTGTGTGTGTGTGTATATCACATTTTGCTTATCCATTCATTAGTCAATAGACGTTTGGGGAGGAGTTAAGATGGTAGAGGACTAGGGGAACCCTAAGTTTGTTCATCCATCAAATATAGCTAGTTATCAAATCCTTCTGAACACCTGAGAAATCAATCAGAGGTCTGAGAGAACAAAAACTGCAAGTCTGCAAGTGGAAAAATGACCAGCTTTTGGAAGGTAGGAGGTGTGGAGACTTGAATCCAGAGCAATGTAGTTGTGGATACAGCAACACAGAAGGAGTATGCTTACAGAGGCTACCACAAAGTATTATAAGCAGCGGAGTACAAAACCAGAACTTTTAGAAGATTGCTACAGTGTGGAATGTGCCTGGCTTAAAGGTGCTCAGGTGGTGAAGCGGGCAGAATCCCAGGTGGGACACCATGGTCTGAGGATCCCCTGGGTTGCAAGAAGAACGGGTGGTGCCTAAGTGCTGCACTGTTCCCAGGCATAGGAGCCTGGAAGCCAGCTGAGAACAGCGAGTCTGGGTGCCAGGTTTCTCCTCTGTATTGTCATAAACTGCAAATTGCTGTGTGGTTGTTTGACCACTTTCTTAGGATGGGTCTGGCAAACAGCAGAAATATGGAGAGACCATCCCTGGGAGGAACAGCATGGGTCCGTGACATGGGAGTCCCTAAAATTTGGACTTATGAAACTTAGTCGCATGACTGAGATAAAAAAACCTCAGACATAGGTAGGGTGAACACAGGGTTCTGATGGAAACCAGGGAAATAAGAATGATTGCTCTTCTGTAAGAGTTCATGGAAGAGTAGGGGGGCATGAATTTTCAACTCCAGGGCTAGAGAGCAGGGCACCACCATATTCATCTCACCCATCAGTGCTGAAAGCCTTCAGGGAACAAAAAAGTGCCACTTAGTGGAGTCTGGAGCCACCGCTTACACTAAGCCCTGCCTCCTTGCCCCCTGGAGGTGCATTTCCACTAGGGCAAGTCCACCTGAGAATCAGTGCAACAGGCCCCTCCCCAGAAGACCAGCACAAACAACTCACTCACACAAAGTTTACTAATCATAGAGGGCTGCAAAACATCAGTTCTAGGGGAAAATAGATCTAACCTTATTTGTACTTTTATTCTTTATTTATTATTATTATTTTTTCATGTATTTTCTTATTTTTTTCAACTCTTTTTAGTTCTATAATTATTTTTATTTTTATGTATATACTTTATATATATTTATTTATGTTTACTTTCATTGTATTTTATTTCATTGTACCGTATTTCAATATATATTTTTGCATGCTTTCATTAAAAATAATATATATATAAACTATACACACACACACACACACAACTAGTTTCTTTTCACAAGCAGACCAAAACACACCCAGGATCTAGTTTTGTTGTTGTTGTTCTATTTTGGTTTTTTGTTTTTCTTTCTTGTTTTCTTTTCTGGACAAAATGATGAAATGGAGAAATTCACCCCAAAAGAAAGAACAGGAGGTAGTACTCACAACCAGGGATTTAATCAATACAATTATAAGTAAGATGTCTGAACTAGGATTTAAAACAATGGTTATACGGGTACTCGCTGGGCATGAAAAAATCATAGAAGATACTAGAGAATATCTTGCTGCAAAGATAAAGGAACTAAAATCTAGTCAGGCTGAAATTAAAAATGTCATAACCCAGATGAAAATCCAAATGGATGCCATAAAAATGAGGATGGATAAGGCAGAGGAATGAATCAATGATATAGAAGATAAAATTATGGAAAATAATGAAACTGAAAAGAAGAGGGAAATGGGGTGCCTGGGTGGCTCAGTCATTAAGCGTCTGCCTTCTGCCTTCGGCTCAGGTCATGATCCCAGGGTCCTGGGATCGAGCCCCGCATTGGGCTCCCTGCTCAGCAGGAAGCCTGCTTCTCCCTCTCCCACTCCTCCTGCTTGTGTTCCCTCTCTCGCTGTGTCTCTCTCTGTCAAATAAATAAATAAAATCTAAAAAAAAAAAAAAGAAGAGGGAAACAGTAATGGATCACAAAGGTAGACTTAGGGAACTCAAGTAACTTATTAAAATGGAATAACATTCATATCACAGGAGTCCCAGAAGATGAAGAGAGAAAAAGGGGCAGAAGGTTTATTTGAACAAATTATAGCTGAAAACTTCCTTAATCTGGAGGAAGACACAGACATCAAAATCCAAGAAGCACAGAGACCTCCCATTACATTCAACAAAGGCCAGCCATCACCAAGACATGCCATAGTCAAATTCACAAAATACACAAAGAAAGAATCCGGAAAGCAGCAAGGGAAAAAAGTCCTTAACCTACAAAGGAAGACAGAACAGGTTGACAGCAGATCTGTCCACCAAAACCTGGCAGGCCAGAAAGGAGTGGAGGGAAATATTCAACGTGCTGGTTGGGAAAAATATGCAGCTATGAATTCTTTATCCAGCAAGGCTGTCATTCAGAATAGGAGAGATAAAGAGTTTCCCAGACAAACAAAAACTAAAAGAGTTCATGAACATTAAACCAGTCCTGCAAGAAATTTTAAGGGGGACTCTGAGTGGAGAAAAAAAAAGACCAAAAGCAATAAAGACTAGAAAGGAACAGAAAACATCACCAGAGACACCAACACTACAGGTAACACAATGGCACTAAATTCATATCTTTTAATAATCACTCTGAATGTAAATGAACCAAATGTTCCAATCAAAAGACATGGGGAATGAGAATGGATTAAAACAACAACAACAACAAGATCCATCTATATGCTGCCTACAAGAGACTCCTTTTAGACCTAAAGACATGTGCAGATTGAAAGTGCAGGGATAGAAAACCATCTATCATGGTAATGGGTGTCAAAAGAAAGCCAGATTAGCCATACTTATATCAGACAAACTAGATTTTAAAATAAAGACTGTAACAAGAGATGAAGAGTATTATATCATAATAAAGGGGACTATCCATAAAGATCTAAAAATTGTATATATTTACGCCTCCTACTTGGGAGCACCCAAATATATAAACCAATCAATAATAAACATAAAGAGGGGAAGGAAAGATGGCAGAGGAGTAGGGGACCCTATTTCAACTGGTCCCCGGAATTGAGCTGGTTATCTACCAGACCACTCTGAGCACCCACGAAACCAGCCTGAGATGTAAGAAGATCTGGATCTCTACAAGCAGAATATCGCAGGTGGTTTGTTTTGAGGAACGAAGCAGGGAGCCGTGATTCCGCGGGCAGATATCGGAGGATAAACGGCAGCGAGAGGGTGCCTGACCGTGGGGATCCTACACCGCCGGTGAGCAACAGCCTCGCACGCTGGGGACAGGGCACAGACTCACAGACCGGTAGCGGTGGGGAAAGAACTTTAGGGGAGCCCCTGGGGCAGAAACCAGAGCAGCGGGGTCGCGTGGGCGAACTGGGAGCAGCTGGCAGTTTTAGAAGCACAAAGGGCAGAGATACGCTCCGACTTGGAGGCAGGACTGCGGGTGCTGCGGAGGGGTGCACAACCCAGGATGCTGCAGTTTATAGCAGCATGGACAGAAACAGAGACAGTGTGGCCTGGAGAGCTCACTGAAGAACAGATTGCGGTCTCTCTGCTCTGAGGCAGAGGGTTGGAAACAGTCTCTTCTGCTCTGACTTGTGGAAGAGATGCAGAAAGCCACCAGGGAAAGCTGCAAGAGAACAAAAGCCCCAAAAACTGATTCCTGCTGAGCCCATTCTCCGCCACAGGGGGGCAGGGCAACTCCACCCAAACAGGGTTGCCTGAGTAACAGTGCGGCAGGCCCCTCCCCCAGAAGACAACCTGGGAAAACAAGAGGCCAGCAACCCTAAGGTCCCCAGAAACAGGGGCATCTTGATTGGGTTCTGGTCAATAATTTGGACTCTATACATTCCCTCAAACACCCATCAACAGAACGACTAGGAGGAGGAACCCCCAAAATAGAAAAGACTCAGAGATTATGACGTATGCTGCAGATTTACAAATGGATGCAGATATAATCAAGATGTCGGAGATAGAATTCAGGCTAGCAATTGTGAAGACAATGGCTAGAATGGAGAAATCAATTCATGGCAACATAGAGTCTCTAAGGGCAGAAATGAAAGCTGAATTGGCAGAACTTAAAAATGCTACCAATGAGATCCAATCCAATCTAGATAATGTAACAGCTAGGGTAACTGAAGCAGAAGAACGAATAAGCAACCTGGAAAACAATATAATAGATAAAAAGGGAAAAGAGGGGGCCAGGGAAAAACAACTCAGAATCCATGAAAATAGAATCAGAGAAATAAGTGACACCATGAAGCGTTTCAATGTCAGAATACTTGGAATCCCGGAGGGAGTGGAGAGAGAGAGAGGACTAGAAGATGTATTTGAGCAAATCGTAGCTGAGAACTTCCCTAATCTGGGGAATGAAACAAACATTCGTGTCACTGAGGCAAAGAGGACCCTTCCCAAGATCAAGGAAAACAGGCCAATACCCCAGCTATAATAGTAAAACTTGCAAATCTTAGAAACAAGGAAACCATCTTAAGGGCAGTTAGGGGGAAGAGATTCCTTACGTACAGAAGGAGGAACATCAGAATAACGTCTGACCTATCCACAGAGACCTGGCAAGCCAGAAAGGCCTGGGAAGACATATTCAGGGTACTAAATGAGAAGAACATGCAGCCAAGAATACTTTATCCAGCAAGGCCTGTCATTTAGAATGGATGGAGAGATGCAGAGCTTCTAAGACTGGCAGAAACTGAAAGAATATGTGACCACTAAGCTGGCCCTGCAAGAAATATTAAGGGGGGTTCTATAAAAGGAGAAAGACCCCAAGAGTGATCTACAACAGAAATTTACAGGAACAATCTATAAAAACAATGTCTTCACAGGCAACATGATGACAATTAATTCATATCTTTCAATAATCACTCTCAACGTGAATGGCCTAAATGCTCCCATAAAAGGGCACAGGGGTTGCAGATTGGATAAAAAGACAGTACCGATCCATATGCTGTCTACAAGAGACTCATTTTGAACCTAAAGATACATCCAGACTGAAAGTGAAGGGATGGAGATCCATCTTCCATGCCAGCAGACCTCAAAAGAAAGCTGGGGTAGCAATTCTTATAACAGACAAATTAGATTTTAAACTAAAGTCTGTAGTTAGAGACAGAGAAGGACACTATATCATTCTTAAAGGGTCTATCCAACAAGAAGATCTAACAATTGTAAATATCTATGCCCCCAACATGGGAGCAGCCATCTACATAAGCCAACTGTTCACCAAAATAAAAAGTCATATGGATAACAATACATTAATTGTAGGAGAACTCAATACTCCACTCTCAGCAATGGACAGATCATCTAAGCAGAAAATCAACAAGGAAACAAGAGCTTTGAATGATAAACTGGACCAGATGGACCTCATAGATATATACAGAACATTCCACCCTAAAACAACAGAATACTCATTCTTCTCGAGCGCACATGAAACTTTCTCCAGAATAGACCACATACTAGGTCATAAATCAGGTCTCAACCAACACCAAAAGATTTAGATTATTGCCTGCATATTCTCAGACCACAATGCTTTAAAACTAGAACTCAATCACAAGAAAAATCTGGCAGAAATTCAAACACTTGGAAGCTAAAGACCACTCTGCTCAAGAATGTTTGGGTCAACCAGGAAATCAAAGAACTTAAATAATTCATGGAAATCAATGAGAACAAAAACACATTAGTCCAAAACCTATGGGATACTGCAAAGGCGGTCCTAAGGGGGAAATACATAGCCATCCAAGACTCACTCAAAAAAATAGAAAAATCTTGCATTCACCAACTAACTCTACACCTTAAAGAACTAGAGAAAAAGCAACAAACAATGCACAAGCCACACATTAGAAGAGAAATAATTAAAATTAAAGCAGAGATCAATGAATTAGAAACCAGGAACACAGTAGATCAGATCAACGTAACTGGAAGTTGGTTCTTTGAAAGAATTAATAAGATCGATAAACCACTGGCCAGACTTATCCAAAGGAAAAGAGAAAGGACCCAAATTAATAAAATTATGAGGCCAGCATTACCTTAATCCCCAAAGCAGGCAAAGACCCCATCGAAAAGGAGAATTTCAGACCGATATCCCTGATGAATATGGATTCCAAAATCCTCAACAAAATCCTAGCTAATAGGATCCAACAATACATTAAAAGGATCATCCACCATGACCAATTGAGATTTTCCCCCGGGATGCAAGGGTGGTTCAACATTCAAAAATCAATCAGTGTGATAGATCACATTAATAAGAGGAGGGAGAAGAACCATATGGTCCTCTCAACTGATGCAGAAAAAGCATTTGACAAAATACAACATCCCTTCCTGATTAAAACCCTTCAGAGTATAGAGATAGAGGGAACATTCCTCAAGTTCATAAGATCCATCTAAGAAAAACCCACAGTGAATATCATCTTCAGTGGGGAAAAGTTGAGAGCCTTTCCCTTAAGATCAGGAACATGTCAAGGATGCCCACTCTCGCCACTACTGTTTAACATAATACTAGAAGTCCTAGCAACAGCAATCAGACAACAAAAAGAAATCTAAGGTATTCAAATTGGCAAAGAAGTCAAACTCTCTCTTTTCACAGATGACATGATACTTTATGTGGAAAACCCAAAAGACTCCATCCCCAAATTACTAGAACTCATACAGCAATTCAGGAATGTGGCAGGATACAAAATCAATGCACAGAAATTAGTTGTTTTCTTATACACTAACAATGCAACTGTAGAAAGAGAAATTAGAGAAACAATTCCATTTACAATAGCACCAAAAACCATAAGATACCTCAGAATAAACCTAACCAAACAGGTAAAGGATCTATACTCTAGGAACTACAGAACACTCATGAAAGAAATTAAAGAAGACACAAAAAGATGGAAAAATATTCCATGCTCACGGATTGGAAGAATAAACATTGCTAAAATGTCTATGCTACCCAGAGTAATCTATACCTTCAATGCCATCCCGATCAAAATTCCAATGACATTTTTCAAAGTGCTGGAACAAACAATCCTAAAATTTGTATGGAATCAGAAAAGACCCCGAATGATCAAGGAAATGTTGAAAAAGAAAAACAAAGCTGGGGGCATCTTGTTGCCCGATTGCAAGCTATATTACAAAGCTGTGATCACCAAGACGGCATGGTACTGGCACAAAAACAGGCATATAGACCAATGGAACAGAATAGAGAACCCAGATATGGACCCTCAACTCTATGGTCAAATAATCTTTGACAAAGCAGGAAATAACATGCAATGGAAAAAAAGACAGTCTCTTCAATAAATGGTGCTGAGAAAATTGGACAGCCACATGCAGAAGAATGAAAACTCGACCATTCTCTAACACCATACACAAAGATAAACTGAAAATGGATGAAAGACCTCAATGTGAGACAGGAATCCATCAAAATCCTAGAGGAGAACATAGGCAGTAACCTCTTTGACATTGGCCACAGCAACTTTCAAGATACATCTCCAAAAGCTAGTGAAACAAAAGCAAAAATGAACTTTTGGGACTTCATCAACATAAAAAGCTTCTGCACAGCAAAGGAAACAGTCAACAAAACAAAGAGGCAACCCACAGATTGGGAGAAGATATTTTCAAATGACACTACAGATAAAGGGCTGGTATCCAAGATCTATAAAGAACTTCTCAAACTCAACACCCAAAAAACAAATAATCAAGTCAAAAAATGGGCAGAGGATATGAAGTCACTTCTCTGAAGAAGACATACAAATGGCTAACAGACACATGAAACATGTTCATCATCATTAGCCATCAGGGAAATTCAAATCACAACCACATTGAGATACCACCTTACACCGGTTAGAATGGCAAAAATGGACAGGGCAAGAAACAACAAATGTTGGAGAGGTTGGGGAGAAAGGGGAACCCCCTTACACTGTTGGTGGGAATGCAAGTTGGTACAGCCACTTTGGAAAACAGTGTGGAGGTTCCTCAAAAATTTAAAAATAGGGCTACCCTATGACCCAGCAATTGCACTCCTGGGTATTTATCCCAAAGATACAGATGAAGTGAAAAGAAGGGCCATATGCACCCCAATGTTCATACCAGCAATGTCTGCAATAGCCAAACTGTGGAAAGACCCGAGATGCCCTTCAACAGATGAATGGATGAAGAAGATGTGGTCCATATATACGATGGAGTATTACTCAGCCATCAGAAAGGATGAATACCCAACCTTTACATCAACATGGATGGGACTGGAGGAGATTATGCTAAGTGAAATAAGTCAAGCAGAGAACATTAATTATCACATGGTTTCACTTATTTGTGGAAAATAAAGAATAGCATGGAGGACATTAGGAGAAGGAAGGGAAAAATGGGGGGGGGGATTTGGATGGAGAGATGAACCATGAGAGACTATGGACTCTGAGAAACAAAGAGGGTTTTAGTGGGAATGGGGGTGTGGGGATGGGTTAGCCTGGTGATGGGTATTAAGGAGGGCACATATTGCATAGAGCACTGGGTGTTATACAAAAACAACGGATCATGGATCACCACATCAAAAACTAATGATGTATTGTACGGTGACTAACATAATATAATAAAATTTAAGAAATTAACAAAAAAATAATATATCCTCATTAAGAAGAGAATGATTAAGGTAGGAGAAGAAAGAGAAGATGGTTGAGGAAAAAGAAGAGGAAGCAGATACACATATAAACTCTAACCAAATGATGATAACCCATTTTCAAAACTGCTAAAGGTAATGGGGTAGTGTAGCTGCTATGAAGTTGACAGCAAAGGCAGCAGCAAAAGTCTGAAGCCTGGGACTTCCAAGAATCTCCACAGATATCTTGTGTTGATAAGAATCTATTGTTGTTATTGTTGTTGTTTTTAGTTATTGTCATAAGCACGCTATGATGGCACATGCATGAGTTGTGTCTTTACACAATGTCAGCTTTATTCAGTCATAAAGCAATTAAATTACAGTTATAAAGCAGGTTCAAGATTCCAAACTCAATGACATTTCACCATGTGATTAAACTTGGTTTCTTACACAGCACACAGAGCAGGACATAAAACAAACCACACAACAAACAAGATAACAGAACTGATGTAGGAAGTTAACAAATCAAACGTGAAGTCAGTCTGTGGGCACGCAGTTGAGAGAAGGCCTCTGGTCAGGGTCAACTCTTGGCACTTACTGCTTATTATGTTCAAGCAGTGAAGGATCTTGGTTCTGTTCAGAGATCAGTTGGGCAGAGCCTTTGGCAGCAGTTGCCTTTTTTAAGTGGTCAGACATAGAGGGATCATTTCTGAAGAGTCTGACAGTTTGCTGCCAAAATCGTTCCCTTTTTAAAGGGATTTGATTTAATAGGTCTTGGGCCCCTGCAGACCTCCTCTGGTTCTGCTTGTTATCAGTTCTAGTTTGCCAGCTGATGCTGGTCCTAGTGATATCTTGTAGCTGCAGTACTTTTCCTATTTGTGTCATCACATGACATAGGTCCCTGCTTGACACAGGCTCCTGCTTAACAGGAGAGACTCCATTTTGCTCTCTACAGTTTTATATTTTTAGAAGTTATTTTGCTTCTTTGGGGGTGGCTATTGGAAAGGGAGTAGGAGAAGAAAATGAGCAATAGCCAAAATGCTGTAAAACAAAGAGTTTGGAAAAAAAAATGAGCGGCTAGAGAAGAAACATGCTTGAACTGGGTATAATTCCTTCAGAATGAACAGGGTTATGTTCTTGTGGGTCACTGCATGGTAATAACTTCCCAAAAGGCACAGAAGCTATGGCCTAAGGCTGTACAATTTTCTTTATGATCCTAAAGTGAGCCATTCTATCCCCTAGGAGGGCATAATGGACAGTCACATTTTGATTGTTACAATTGAATGAGGAAGATAAAAAGAAAAATGTAATCAGTGACAACCAGTCATTCTATCACACATTCCACACAGAGGCCTATGGAGCAGTGCAGAGACAGCTGCTTCCCAGAGGCAGAGGCAGCTGCTTCCCAATCCCCTAGGCTTTCACTAAGGGTAAAAGAGAAATCCAAATTCTGAAGAGAAGAGGAGAGGAGAGGAGAGGAGAAGAGAAGAGGAGGGGAGCAATTATGGGAGGGAATTGATGAATATCTAGAATGCAATGGGGAAGCAGTAGTTTAAACTATACATCAGAGGGGCGCCTGGGTGGCTCAGTCGTTAAGCGTCTGCCTTCGGCTTAGGTCATGATCCCAGGGTCCTGGGATCGAGCCCCGCATTGGGCTCCCTGCTCTGCAGGAAGCCTGCTTCTCCCTCTCCCACTCCCCCTGCTTGTGTTCCCTCTCTCGCTGTCTCTCTCTCTGTCAAATAAATAAATAAAATCTTAAAAAAAAGAAAAAAATAAACTATACATCAGAGTTCAAAGAAGTAAAGAATGAACAACTAGATAATAGAGAAATAAGAAGAACAAAGGAAAAATAGATGAGTGGCACTAAAGAAGGGACAGGCTAGGAGGAATGAGGAAGTGAGAGAAGGAAGAGGAGGGGCAAAAGGTGGAGCAAGGAGAGGAGAAAAGGGAAGAGGAGAATTGGGAGAAGGGAGGAGGAGTGAAGAGGAGGGGATAATACAGACTGGCAGAATTAGGGGAAAGAAAGTGAAGAGGGGGAGGGGAATGAAAGAGACATGGAAAGAGGGTGGGAGGAAAAGAAGATTTTCCATCCCCTATCCTGGCATCATCCTGACACACACAGTCAGCTATACCCTTCAAAACACCTTAATAGCATTGTCTCCAGATGAAAGGCAATGGCAGAGGATTAGATAATTACTTCTTCCTCTTCTCTCCTGCTGAGTTGAAATCCTCATAGGCTAGAGAGATGTAAACAATTAAATCAACACTGAACACATTACTCTTCCTCTCTCTTCAGGCAAAAGAAAGGCAAAACTATATAGTACAAATTTACATGAAACAAAGTATAATATTAAATGTAGGGGTCAAGAAACATGAAGTTTTTTGGTTTTTTTTTTAATTTTGCTGAGTTAACTTGAACACTTGAATTGTTACTACATTTGAAGGGAAGCTATCACCAAATTACTCTATTTGAAACTTAGGAATCTAACCCAAGTGACATGGGGTAAGCCATTTAACTGCCTTGTCATTTCCTGTAAGATTTCTCATTCTCACTCTTCTGTAAGGAGATAAGATATAACTTACTTGCATTTATAAGGTCCTCTAAATTCCCAGAGCACCCAATAAAATTTCAGGAACTATACTTTATACTCTTCTGGCATTTCCCTGGGAATATTTTGGGCACAATAGGGGTATTGCTCTCTTTTACATTTAAATAAAATACAAGTAAGAACCTCTGGGGGCTCTTGCAGCTCCTAAGACAATGTCTATGATATCAGAAGACAAGTGCCATGGCCAGGTGGGTACACAAAGAATGGAGAAGGCAACAATGGCCAGAATCAGAGATGGAATTCAAGAGACCCAAGTTAAAGTGTAACTTTCCTTTGAGTGATGGAGAAACATCTAATATCTTCAGTTTACTTACAGTCGGGAGAGAGAAAAGGGTAGGAAAGGGGAGCAAGAGAAAAGGCAGAGAAGAAAATGAGAGCAAGTAAGATACATATGGTAGTTCACAAGGTCATCATCCTACAGTTATCAACCCTTCCCTCAATTCCCTCTAATGTGGTTTTGGAGTGTTGATGGGGTCCAGAGCCTATGGCCAAAAAAGAAATCTTGAGACATTTTGGTGCAAAAAGGTGATTTTATTAAAGCACGGGAAAGGAACCATGGGCAGAAAGAGCTACTCCACTGGGTTTGTGAGGAATGGCTGATTGTATACTTTGGAGTTGGGGGAGATAAAGCAAAGGAGAGGTTTCCCAAAGGACTTTCATATACTAAAGAAGACTCACAGGATACTGGAGGTCTGGCTGTTGTCAAGTTAAGGTTGTTTTTTCTTCTAGGAAGGCATTAACATTAAGACAGTTGGGAGTTTCCTGGAGGGATGTTACACCCTGCCTATCTCAAGTATTTGTCAGTGGGCTGCAGGTTATAAGGAGATTCAATTTTATTTACATTTCCTTCTGCTTTGTTGCCCACATCACTATGGAAGCCCTGATGTTAGAGCTCCAGGAAATTGAGTCTACGGGTTTCTGAAAGTTAGGCTATTGATAAGAGTGCCTTTTTCTTGTAAATCACTAAGACATCTGTAAACTGATAGAGACTGTGTCCTGCAGGACTGTGATCTTTGTCAGTTAACCATTTGTTTTTCCCTTCCCTTAGTTTTAAGGCAGCCAGGAGTGCCTGAGAAATATCACACATATCCCACCCAGGAGTCCAGGGGAGTGGCTGCAGGCTGTCAGCTTGTGCTTTGCCCTCAGCTTGCCTTTTGCTCCCTCATCACCCCCACCATGAAAAATGAATGAAATCTAAGTATTTTGGTTCCACCCTATCTCAGAGATTTTGAAGATGGATACCTATTGTGATCTTGGAAGTTTAAACCCTAGGCACTGGGGGGTAGAGAAAAGAAATTTCCACCTCTGGGAAGGGAGGGAGACTGGGTAGCTCATTGAAATATTTGAATCATGGGAATTTGGGCACTCCAGGATTAGGATCCCCCCAAGCAGTGCAATGAGGTGGGGGGAAGAATTCAGTTGGTGATGCTCCCTCTCAGGAAGCTGATTCCATCCATTCCATCCAGCAGCATCTTCTGGATTTCCATGATGGCCTTCTGAATTTCAATCTGGAAGCTATCCCTGAGCCAGCAGTAGATGTAGGGGTTGTAGCAGGAGCCAGCCAGTGGAAGAAAAAGTAGAGACCATCGCAACTTGAGATGGATTCCTTGAATAGCATCAAATAGAGGTTGAGGGGAAGTCAGCAGATGGTATAGAGAAGCACCACAGTCATCAGCATCTTCAGGGTCTGCTTCTTCCCACACTGGTAGATGTAGGTGTGGATATTTATGTCATCAACAGCATTATTTGATGTAGGAAAGACAATGTTAGGGTTCGAAGCCAAAAGCCAAGAAAGAATTCTTGAGACATCTTTGGTGCAAAAAGGTGATTTTATTAAAGTATGGGGACAGGACCCGTGGACAGAAAGAGCTGTAATGGGGTCATGAGGAGTGACCCATTATATACTTTCAAATTGGGAGGGGGTTAGGGATAGCGTAAATCTCTAAGGAATTTTGGAAGCCAGGTTTCCGGGACCTTGAGGGGTTAGGTATTGTTGGGAAAAGTCATTTATTACCATCCAGTAAAACCTTAGTCATGAGACCCTTCAGATGTATATCAGTGGGCCATATGCTTGGGGGATGATTTCCAATGCATGTGTTGGGGGGTTTAGAGATAAAGGAAGTTTCCAAAGGAATTTTTCCATGTTAAAGTAGACTTACAGGATACTGGTAGGGAGAAGTCAGGCTAGGATTGCCTTTTGCTCTTAGCAAAGTATTAACATTAAGGTAGTTGAATCCCTAGAGGAATGTCACTTTGCCTGTTTCAAGGACTTGTCAATGGGCTATAGGTAGAAAGAAAATTTAATAATTTTTCTTCTGCCTTTGTTTCCCACATCATTATGGATCCACAGCTTCTAGGCCACATGACCATAGACAACCACCAGTACCATTAATGGCAAGACAAAGAAGAGCAAAAATGTACTCAGGTCAGGATATTTCCACATGGATTTTGAAGTGTACAGGAAACTGAAGAGGCAGACAGTTTCTTCAGTTACGTTTCTAGATTATAAGAGTCAAAGAGAAAAAAAAAAAAAACTTTATTTGCCTTTACCCTGAGTCCCACAGACAGGTATTATATGACAAGCCTTAAGGAAGAGACATATTTATTCTGTGTCTGCACTGGGCCTGAAGACTAGAATTATAAAGTAGGGAGCTTTAAGTTTCATCTTTCCCAGAACTCGAGCATGACATATAGGAAATCCATGGACCCCACACAGAAAGTGCTATGCCTAGCGACCACTTGTCCTGAGAGTTCTTGGGTACTCTCAATACATTTCAATTTGGAGAAATTTATTTTTGTACCCATGTTTTGAAATGGAGCCCCTGTTCCATAAGTTTGTCCATGAGGCTTCCAAGGTCATGGGTTGCTGAAATCCAAACACTGGCCAGCCTGTGTTCCTCTTACCCAATCTCCAGTTGGTAAAGCTTTTGGAAAATGGCATGTGGCAAAGCAGCACAGGTGGTCACAATCCAAATAAGAATGATTGCCTCACATCAGAATAATTTGGGACTTCAGGGGATAGAGCATCACCTGGAAGAAAAAATACCCCAGCCCAATTTCACAATTCAAATTAAGGTTACTTATTAGCCACTCATCAACTGACATTCTTTTGTAAAGGTGCAAAGACTTTGTAAGTGAATGAGTAATGTGCCCAACTAGTTCAGTTGACAAATGAGTGTCATTTTATTTTATGAAAGAGCAACTTTAGTTAGTGTTTAGAGAAATATTTCAGTGGGAAGAGAGGAATCCAGTGGACTGACATCAAAAACTTCTGTCTCTGAGTAGGGCATTCAATGGAGAAAAGGGGTGGATGCCCAAAAGCATGACTTATTTTTCCTTTATCATATATGGATAGGTAAGCATCCCCATATTCCTCCATTCTTCCTCCCACTTGGCTTTCTGCATGCTCCCTTTTTTTTCTCCCTCAACCTCCTCCCATTCTCTCCTTTCCTCCCTCCCTCTCTTCCTCCTCACCTGTGCCCCTTCCCATCTCCTATCACCTAGATCCCTCCAAGGCCCCTTTTATCTGGTTCCAGTCACACCCCCTTTCATTTCCCTCCTTGTCTCTCCCACCTCATTTGTTTTCTGGCTCCCTTTCAAATGATTAACAATGTAACCCCTCCCAGCTTCTTACCCTCTGTCCTACCTCCTTCCTTTTAAATCACTTCCAGCCCTCCTCCCAACTCCTTCTTCCTCAAATCTCTCCCTGTCTTCCCACTTCATTTGCTCAGCCCTCACTCACAGACTTCACAGCCACCTCCCAGACTCAACCTGCCATCAGCCCTGAAGCCACACCCTCATCCGATTCTTCCCTTCCCTCTTTCTTCCCTTAGCTGGTCCTGCAATACAGCAAATTAAAAAAAAAAAAGTTATCCAATGGAGAAGAGGAACACTTTTAAAAATAAATCACTTTCTCACTGCCACATCTCTGCTCCCATAACACCATATCAAATATGGTGGCATTTTTATTACGTAAGATTTGATTTGGTAAGGTTTGCATTTTACCATCTTGCAACCCTCCTAAATTATACATATACATTCACATAGATTGTTTCAAGGAACTCAGAGAATATTACTAGATCATTTGTATTCTTAGCTGTTTCCATCTACCTAGAAGAGGAACTTACCCTTTCATAAGACCTGAAGAGCCTGGGAAAACACATACTCAATGTTGGTCCAAGGAAATAGCAGCCATGGTTATCATAGTTACATAGGCACAATAGTACAGAGCAAAATGACTGAGGTGTCATGTCATCTTCTCAAACACCAAGGAATTACACAGATAACATACCTGTGATAGAAAGGGCACAGTGAGGCACAGGAACTTAGCCCTGAGTTTTCCCCTCTTACAAGTCCAAAAACACAAGTAAAAACCTTGTTTCACCAAACTGCTGAGATTATTGTCTCAATACCAAAGAAATATTTTCACACTGCAGCTCTCATACCTTTCCCATCTCTTCCCACACAAATGGTCCAGGTTGAAGGCTCAGACCCCAAATCACAAAAAAACTTAACCACCTTCCTGTCCAAGCACTGCTTTTGCACTTTTTTGTACTTCATAATCACATTGTTTGAGACCCAATTGCCCAAATTCCAGCAAATCAGTTATAGTGTACCCTATTACTAGCCAGAATTGCACCCACTCCTCCTGGAATACCATCTCTGAAGCCATGTGACCTAAGTCAGCCAGATTTCCCATGTTCAGGATGTGGTCATGCAGCTTGTGCATCATGGAGAGCACATTATTCCAAATTGAGCAACCCACATCAGATGTGGCATTGCTCATAGCCCACACAACCTGGGAGGTGATGGAGGTGATTAGGTCATCAAAGCAGTTCTGTGCACTTAGAGCTTCTCAGATCAGCTTGTCCCCATAGCTCACAGTGTTGAGACTGGGGTTCAGGAAAGCCCCTTGGGGCAATTCTGTAATCAGGACATCCAGCTTGACACCTCTGAAGAACCTCAAGGTCCTGAAGCTACTGAGTCAGGGAGTGCCTGGGGAAGAGAGAGTGAGGCAGGGTCTCCACCGAGCGCTGGGCCAGTGCTGCACAGGGTCCAGGAACAAGGAACTGAGATGGTGGGGGATGGGCAGGGAGGTAGCGCGGGGACACTGGCAAGAAGGAAGGCAAAAAGACCAAACTGCTGTACCGTCTCACAGTGGGCAAGTGTGCAGAACTGAGCTCGGCAGTCTAGCGGGCGAACTCCGCAGGCTCCAAATGCTGTGTAGCTTGAGGAGCACAGACAGCGTCTCTTCCGAACTGGGGACAGCAGCACCTAGTGTTACTCCAGCATGGCTCCTCTTTCCACACAGTCTGGGTCGTTCCAAGTAAATTTGTGTCGCAGTGGATAAATCCGTGTTTCTAAAGCCAGCCGGCGCTGCAGGCAGGGCGCAGCCAGGCTCTGCCACTAGCTCTGAGTCAGTGCTGGCGGCACTTCTTGCAGCTGCCCTTTATAGAAAGTGGAGCGGCCCATATAAGAGACAATGGGAAACTGCAGCTGAACATCCACCCTGTCTATCCAGGCTTGGGAGCCAAAGAGGTTGGCAAAGTCTCTGCGGTTCCGGTCTCAGCCCCCCTCCTTTTGCTGCTTTTCCTTAGCTCCGCCTCCTCCATTTTGCTACAATAGAGAGCCCAGACTTACACGCTCTTCTTTCTGCAACCCCCAAGATCTGCCTTGATCACCTCTCTTTTCCCTTAATCTCCTTTTTCCTTCTGCACCAGTGCCCACAATACTGGCTTAGGAGCTGTGGCACAAGAAACTGAGAGGGGGTTATGGATACTGTAGTAGTGAGTGGACCATGGTCTGACCAAGAAGCCCGATGCCTCATTCGGTAACAGCAACTTTGGTGGCTGAGTGGTCTCCAGGAATGTCCTGCACATGTTTTGAGGTTGAACAAGAGTCTCTATGAGCCCAGGCCGGAGTCACCTGGAAGGGGACAAGTTCAGCATGATGCTGATACTCTGATTTCTCCAATATGCAACCACCAACTTCACAACCATATGGTAGGGGCTCCTGTGCTCAGTGGGTTAAGCATTCCACTCTTGATCTCAGCTCAGGTCTCAATCTCAGGGTTGTGAGTTTGAGCCCTGCATTAGGCCCCACGCTGGGTGTGACGTAGGGTAACTTCATGAAAAAATAAAGGAAGGAAAAGACAGAAAAAGAGGAAAAGAAAAGGGGGGAAAAAGCTGTGTCTTATTTGGATGGCACACAGAACAGGGAGACATAAATCAACAGATGGGAAGGAGTTAATAAATGTTTGCTCTACCATGTAGATCTACCCAAGAGCAGGTACTGAGTTGGGAATTGGGAATTATTGATCTCCAGTTTGATCCCTCTGCAACAGTTTCCAAAGGAAAACTGCCAAGATAAATCAACTGAACATTCAGGAGATGTCTCCTCCAGCCTGGCCCTGAGGATGTCTCCTAGAGCCTGGACCTGGGCTGGCTTCCCAAGGGCCCCAAAGGGCTCCATATTTGGATGTATTGACAGTTAGTCAAAGATAAGACTTTTCTAAAATCTAACTGGATAAGTGCGGAGGTTCTGTGGCAGGGGCCAGAGTAGAAGGCTCAAACAGGCAGAGGCAGACTTCAAGTGTTGAGACATGGCCTTGGCCTCCACCAGCCTGTTAACTATGGTCCTTATCCTCTTTGGCCTCTCTGAGCCAGAATTCCTGCATCTGTCCAAACGGGGCTAGAAATACTTAGGTCCCAGAGAAGTGAGGGTTCCATGTAACAACATTGCTAGACTGCATTCAACAAAGAGAAAAATGATGCAGATTGTATCATACTAGCATCCTCAAACTTTTGACACCACTGCATTCTCTTTCTGCATCTCAGGCCCTGATGCACATGTGAACTTCTTGACCCACATGTCTTCAAAGCCCATGAGCTACCTGAAACCTTGCAAGACATCTTTAGTCAGTAGACAGAGGAAAGCCTGGTGCTCCTTCCTGCACCAAGTTCATCAGGGGAAGAGGAGGCTCCCTGGCCATCCTTGGGTTTTAAGCACTGTACGGGGATTAAAAGAAGGGGAACTCAATGCAATATCTCTTCTTGAGCAGCTTACAATTGCACTAAAGAGAAGAATCCATACTCAGGAATGGTTAGTAGGCAGGCACAAGATATGCAAACAGTGCTGGAAGAGCAAATAGTGTAGGCTGAGCAGTTGAGGAGGATTTGTAGAAGAGCTAGCATCTGAGCTGAGGTTTAAACTATGCGATGGGCAGAAATTAGCAGAGAGAAGGGAGAGAGGGTGGTGAAACTTGACCCCCCAGAAGTCAGTAGCAAAGCCACAAAGAGGGGAAAGGCTCCTAGCTTGTTCTAGAGACAAGGAAAAAAAAAAAGGTTTTGAGTGGAAAGCTTAGTAGTTGCTGTTCCTATGCATTTCTCTAGTACTGCAGGCTTTTCTAAGGAGTTTCCACAGAGATAGAGTGACTAAAAGTTAAGGAAACTAGTTTTACTATTATTAGTGAAAGAAGGCAGACTCCTTGGCACATTAAGAGCCAGAATAGGTGCATTAGTTGATGTGATCATTTCAAGTTATCTGTCCATCTAGCTTCTGGCTTTGCTCAGGCAAAATGGCCCCCAGTTCTTACAACTTGGCCCCTCTGGAGGTGCTCAGTCATGGCCACTGTAGACCATTCATTTTCTACACAACTACATTTCACATTGAGTTTCCTCTCTCCTCTAAAGTCACCACTTCCCTACTCTATCTTCTAAGATATACACATAAAAACAAGCAACCAACCAAACAAAAACTATACATATGTAAGGCATAAAGGACCTACATTTTTCACCAGACCCCTAGTGGCAGGTCCAACCTTGGTTCCTTTGCTCTCAGTGTAGTTAATAGAGTCCTACAAGTGTCCTTAACAGAGAAGAAAGGTTTTAAGGAGCCTATTCTAATCCAAATTTCCCATTCTCAGTTATCCCTACCCACAGCTTCAATGACGTCTTCTTTTATTAAGTTTTTATTTTAATTCCAGTTAGTTAACATAGAAGGTGTTACAGGTGTACAATATAGTGACTCAACACTTCCATACAACACCCGGTGCTCATCACAAAAAGTGCCCTCCTTAATCCACATCACCTATTTTACCCATCCCACCACCCCTCCCCTCTGGTAACCATCACATTATTCTCTATAAGATAGAGTCTGATTCTTGGTTTCTCTCTCTCTTTTTTCTCTTGTGCTCACTTGTTTTGTTTCTTAAATTCCATGTATGAGTGAAATCATATGGTATTTGTCTTTCTCTGACTCACATTTTTCATCTAGCATTATACTTTCTAGCTCCATCCATGTCCTTGCAAATGGCAAGAATTCATTCTTTTTTATGCCTCAGTAAAGTGCCATTGTATATACACACACCAAATCTTCTTTATCCATTCATCAGTCAATGAACACTTGGGCTATTTCCATAATTTGGTTATTGTAGATAATACTGCTATAAACATCATGGTGCACATATCCCTTTGAATTAATACTTTTGTATTCTTTGGGTAAATACCTAGCAGTGCAATCACTGGATCATAGGGTAGTCCTATTTTTAATCTTTTGAGGAAACACCATGCCGTTTTCCACAGTGGCTGCACAAGTTTGCACCAACAGTGCAAGATGGTTTCTTTTTCTTCACATCCTTGCCAAAACTTGTTGGTTCTTGTCTTCTTGATTTTAGCGATTCTGACAGGTGTGAGGTGATATCTCATTGTAGTTTTGATGTACATTTCCCTGATGGTGAGTGATGTTGAACATCTCTTCAAGTATCTGTTGACTGTCTGTGGCTTCTCTGGAAAAATATCTATTCATGACTTCTGCCCATTTTTTGACTGGATTATTTGTTTTTTGGGTGCTGAGTTTTATAAGTTCTTTATATATTATAGATACTAACGCTTTATCAGATAGGTCATTAGCAAATATCTCATCTCATTCCAAAGCTTTCCTTTTAGTTTTGTGGATTGTTTCCTTTCTGTACAGAAGCTTTTTATTTGGATATAGTCCCAATAGTTTATTTTTGCTTTTGTTTCCCTTGCCTCAAGAAGATGTATTTAGTAAGAAGTTGTTACAGCCAATGTCAAAGAAGTTACTGCCTGTGTTCTCTTCTAGGATTTTTATGGTTTCATGTCTCACATTTAGGTCTTTAATCCATTTTGAATTTATTTTTGTGTATGATGTAAGAAAGTGGTCCAATTTCATTCTTTTGCATTTTGCTGTCTAGTTTTCCCAACAATATTTGTTGAAGAGACTCTCTTTTTTCCATTGGAAATTCTTTCCTGCTTTGATGAAAATTAATTGACCATATAGTTGTGGGTTCCTTTCTGGGTTTTCTATTCTGTTCTATTGATCTATGTGTCTACTTTTGTGCCAGTACCATATTCTTTTGATTAATATAGCTTTGTAATATAACTTATAATGTAATATAAGTCCAGAATTGTGATGCCTCCAGTTTTGCTTTTCTTTCAAGTTTGCTTTGGTTATTAAGGGTCTTTTGTGGTTCCATACAAATTTTAGGATTGTTCTAGCTCTGTAAAAATTGCTATTGGCATTTTTAAAATTTTATTTTATTATGTTATGTTAGTCACCATACAACACATCATTAGTTTTTGATGTAGTGTTCCATGATTCATTATTTGCATAGAACACCCAGTGCTCCATTCAGTACGTGCCCTCCTTAATACCCATCACTGGGCTAACCCATCCACCCAACCCCCTCCCCTCTAAAACCCGCAGTTTGTTTCCCAGAGTCCATAGTCTCTCATGGTTCGTCTCCCCCTCCGATTTCCCCCCCTTCATTTTTCCCTTCCTACAATCTTCTTTTTTTTTTTTTAATATATAATGTATTATTTGTTTCAGAGGTACAGGTCTGTGATTCATCAGTCTTACACAATTCACAGCGCTCACCAGAGCACATACCCTCCCCAGTGTCTATCACCAAGCCACCCCATCCCTCCCACCCCCCACCACTCCAGCAACTCTCAGTTTGTTTCCTGAGATTAAGAATTCCTCATATCAGTGAGATCATATGATACTTGTCTTTCTCTGATTGACATTTCGCTCAGCATAATACCCTCTAGTTCCATCCACATCATTGCAAATGGCAAGATTTCATTGTGGTTTTTTTTTTTTTTTGATGGCTATATAATATTCTATTGTATATATATATACCACATCTTTATCCATTCATCTGTCAATGGACATCTTGGCTCTTTCCATAGTTTGGTTATTGTGGTTATTGCTGCTATAAACATTGGGGTGCACATACCCCTTTGGAACAATACATTTGAGTCTTTGGGGTAAATACCCAGTAGTGCAATTGCTGAGTCATAGGGTAGCTCTACTTTCAACTTTTTGAGGAACCTCCATACTGTTTTTCAGAGTGTCGCACCAGCTTGCATTCCTACCAACAGTGTAAGAGGGTTCCCGCTATTGGCATTTTGACAAGGATTACATTAAATGTGTAGATTGCTTTGGGTAGATATTTTAACAATATTTGTTCTTCCAACTCATGACCATGGGATATCTTTCCCTTTCTTTATGTCCTTTTCAATTTCTTTCTTCAGTGTTTTATGGTTTTCAGAGTACAGGTCTTTTACCTATCTATTTAGGTTTATTCCTAGGTATTTTATTGGTTTGGGTGCAATTGTAAATGGGGTTGATTCCTTAAATTCTCTTTCTGCTTCTTTTTTATTGGTGTATAACAATGCAACAGATCTCTATATGTTCATTTTGTATCCTGTGACTTTATTGAATTCATTTATCAATTCTAGCAGTTTTGGTGGAGTCTTTCAGATTTTCTATATATAGTATCATGTCATCTACAAATAGTGAAAGTTTTACTTCTTTGCAGATGTGGGTGCATTTTATTTCTTTTTGTTGTCTGACTGCTGAGGCTAGAACTTCCAGTACTATGTTAAATAAAAGTGGTGAGAGTGAATATTTCTGTCTTGTTTCTGACTGTAGAGGAAAAACTCTCAGTTTTTCCCCATTGAGGATGATATCAGCTGTGGGGTTTTCATATGTGGCCTTTATTATGTTGAAGTATGTTCCCTATAACCCAAATTTGTTGAGAGTTTTATCATGAATGAGTGTTATACTTTGTCAATTACTTTTACTGCATCTATTGAGAGGAATTTTTAAAAGAGTTTATTTATTTGAGAGAGAGAGTGAGAGAGCATGAGTAGGGGGAGAGGCAGAGGGAGAATCATACTCCAGCTGAGTGGGGATCCAGATGCAGGGCTCAATCCTGGGACTCTGGGATCATGAGCTGAGCCAAAGGCAGACACTTAACTGACTGAGCCACACAGGCACCCCTATGGAGAGGATTACATGGTTCTTTTCCTTTCTTTTATTAATGTGGTGTGTCACACTGATTGATTTGTGAATATTGAACCTCCTCTGCAACCCAGGAATAAATTCCATTTGATCATGGTGAATAATTTTTTAAATGTATTGTTCAATTCAGTTTGCTAGTATTTTATTGAGAATTTTTGCATCTATGTTCAGGGATATTGGCCTGTAATTCTCTTATTTTAGTGGTGTCTTTGGTTTTGGTATCAAGCTAATCCTGGCCTCATAGGATGCATGTGGAAGTTTTCCTCCCTTTTCTAATTTTTGGAATAGTTTGAAAAGAATAGGTGTCCATTCTTCTTTAAATGTTTGGTAGAATTCGCCTATGAAGCCATCTGGTCCTGGACTCTTATTTGTTGGGAGATTTTTGATTACTGACTCAATTTCTTTACTGGTTATGGGTCTGTTCAAGTTTTCAAATAGAAAACTTCCTGTTTCAATTTAGGTAATTTATGTTTCTAGGAATTTATCCATTTCTTCCAGATTGTCCAGTTTGTTGGCATATAGTTTTTCATAATATTCTCTTAGAGAAGTTTACATTTCTGTGATGTTGGTTTTATTTCTCCTCTTTCATTTGGGATTTTATTTACTTGGGTCCTTTGATAAGTCTGCCTAGAGGTTTATCAATTTTATTTTATTTTATTTTATTTTATTTTATTTTATTTTCAAAGAACCAGTTCTGGTTTCATTGATCTGCTCTAATCATTATTATTTCCTTCTTTCTGCTGTCTTTAGGCTTCATTTTTTGTTCTTTTTCTAGCTCCTTTAGGTATAAAGTTAGGTTGTTTATTTGAGATTTTTCCTGCATCTTGAGGCAGGCCTGTATTGCTATATAATTCCCTCTTAGGAACACTTTTGCTGCATCCCAAAGGTTTTGGACAATCATGTTTTCATTTTCATTTGTTTCCATGTATTTTTTTTTAATTTCTTCTTTGATTTCTTGGTTGACCCACTCATTGTTTAGTAGCATGTTGTTTAACCTTCATGTATTTGTGGTCTTCCTAGATTTTTTCTTGTGATTGATTTCTAGTTTCATAGTGCTGTGGTCAGAAAAGGTGCATGGTATGACTTCAATCTTTTTGAATTGGTTGAGGCCTGATTTGCTACCTACTATGTAATTTATTCTGGAGAATGTTCCATGTGCACTTGAAAAAAATGTATACTCTGCTGTTTTAGTATGCAATATTCCAAATATATCTGTTAAGTCCATTTGGCCCAGTTTGACTCAAAGCATTGCTTCCTTGTTTATTTTCTGTTTATGTGATGTAAGTGGGGGCTAAAGTCCCCTATTATTATTGTATTATAATCAATTAGTTCCTTTATGTTTTTTATCATTCTCTATATTTGGGTGATCCCATATGTGTGCATACATATTTATGATTGTTTGATCTTCATGTTGGATTGTCCCCTTCATTATGACATAATGCCCTTCTTTTTTTTTTTTTAAGAGAGAGTGGGAAGGGGCAGAGGGAGAGAGAGAATTTGAGCAGGCTCCACACCTAATGCAGAGCCTGATGTGGGGCTCAATTTCACGACCCTGAGATCATAACCTGAACCAAAATCAAGAGTTGGACACTTAACTGACTGAGCCACCCAGGAGCCCAGTATAATGTCCTTCTTTGTCTCTTGTTACAGTCTTTGTTTTTAAGTCTAGTTTTTTCAATATAGGTATTGTTACTCCAGCTTTTTTTTTTTTTTGACATCGATTTGCATGAAAATATTTCTCTACCCCCTCACTTTCAATTTCAGGAGTCTTTAGGTCTAAAATAAGTCTCTTGTAGGTAGCATATAGATGAGTTTTTTGTTTTAATCCATTCTGGCACCCTATGTCTTTTAATTGGAGTATTTAGTCCATTTACATTCAAAATGATTATTTTTTTAAAAAGATTTTATTTATTCATTTGACAGAGAGAGACATAGCGAGAGAGGGAACACAAGCAGGGGGAGAAGCAGGCTTCCAGCGGAGCAGGGAGCCCGATGTGGGGCTCAATCCCAGAACTCCGGGACCATGACCTGAGCTGAAGGCAGACACCCAACAATTGAGCCACTCAGGTGCCCCCAAAATGATTATTAATAGATATGCATTTATTGCCATTTTATTACTTGTTTCATCATTGTTCCTGGGGATTTTCTCTAATCCTTTCTTGTATACTTTCAGTAATGGGGAGCTCTTTAACTGTAAAGCCATCCCATTCTCTTTTAAGACTTAGAACATCTCTTTATGTTATCAAATACAGTCTTCTAAAGAGCTGAAATTTGTCTCTCTCCCACCGATGGTCACAATTCTTTCCTAGAGTCTACTACAATTAAGCCAATCTCTCTTCCACATGACAATCTTTTAGCTTTTGAAGATAAAAATCTGATTCCCACCTAAGTCTCTTGCCTCTTCCTGCAGGTTAATCCTGTATACTTTCACAAATAGTTGTGGTCATAGTCATAGCAATAATAGAATGCTGAGAAAGTTGATACAGTAGGTATGGAAAGAAGTGTTCAGAGACCAGCTAATCCAGCCCTCTCAATATTAATGTAATGGAACCAAGGCTCAGGAAGACTTCTGATCAGATCTAGTGAACTTAGTCTTCTGTTGCTTCCTTATCCTGTTCTCTTTTTTCCCAGTTCCCCAGTTCCACTAAACTGGAATTCAGCAAATGATCTATCAGTTATTTGACATGATAGTGTTCATTGACTCATAATTATGTTTGTGCTCCTACAGGATTTAAATCACATGAACAAACACAGAAAAATTTAAGCTCACCTTCTCACAGATGCAGACACTAAGAACAAGAGAGGGAAGGGCAATAGACGAGATGATTGAGTCAGCACTAGAACTCCTATCTTATGACTGCTGCCTAATCCAGGGCTCTTTTCTCTGCCTTCAGGTTCTCAAGTATGCCATCCCATAACTATGGACTCTGTCTCATTTCCATACCTTATTTCTCCCTCCCTGAAAATGGAGAAGGATTTGCTGGTGGGCATTATATAATCTTCTTTGGCACAGTATAGTGCTTCAATAAATGCAATTTGAATGAATAAATGGCTAAATGAATGCTTGTTCATAGCCATATAATTTTGGAATATTTAAGCCAGAAAGTTCCTGAGAGATATCTGATCAATCCACTCATTTCTTTGGTAGAAATAACTGAAGCTCCCAAATTGTGTTTTTTCACAGCTGGGAGTTGGAACAGTAACTTCTGAATCCTATTTTCTCCCTAACTTGCAGTATAATCTTGGGTGAGCATTTCTCCTTTCTGGGGCTCTTTCTTATCTATACAACGAGGGGATTGGATTCAATCTTCTAAGGGCCCTTCTAACTCAAATATCTTGTGATATTCATCACTATCATTGTATACAATTAAGCTATTTTTCACTTTTATATTTCAAACTGCAGACAGGGTATAAAAATAATCAAATATGTAGGAAATCATCTCTATCATTAACCCCTAAAAGTGTACCTGATATGAAAAGTGTACCTGATATGAAAAGGGGTTTCTTTGAGGCATCTTGTGTCTAATAAAAATACTTATAATAGTAACTGAAACAATGGTAATAGCAACTGGAAGTAGCATCCCAGTCTTTTCTCTGATTTGTCTCTGCAAACAAAGTCCCTGCATAGGATCCACTTTTGGAAGGATGCATAGAAGGGCAGAAATATTGGAAAATTAGGATGAGGTCTGGGAAAATTTCAAACACATTATCTCCCTTTTGTCTTGAATGTGAAGGCTACATAACTTGCCAAACTTCCATTATACATGTATCCACTATATGCCAGGCACTATTTGTGTAATACTGACAGAGCAATGAACAAGATAGACAAAGTCCCTATCTTTGTGGTACTTACATTCCAGTGGGGGATAACTGACAATAAATAAGAAAGCAGATAAACAAAATAATATTTCATCATGACAAGTGCTATGAAGAAAATACAATTGATTGAAGTGATAAGGAGAGAGACTAGGGTTATTATAACTCTTTAGATTGGATGAACTAAGCCTGTCTGGGAATGTGATCTTTGAGTTGAAACCTAATTGATGAGAAGGAAACAATCAAGTAAAAATCGAAGGTGCAGAGAGTCATACTAGGCAGAAAGAAGAGCAAGTGTAAAGGTCCTGAGATAGGAACAAGTTTGAAGTGTTCAAGAAACACAGAGACAGTCTTCCAGCATAGGGACAGAATGTGATAAACAAAGAGAAAAGTGGCTTTATGTAATTCTTCTCATTATCAAATGGTAAAAATAATCATAATAGCAGGCCCTTACCACTGTAGAGCATCTTAGAATCCTCCAAGTATACTTTCTTAATCATTACTTTATATGATGTTAAGAGCAACTTTTTCAGGCATATAAAGTTATCCCCATTTCATGGACAAGGCAAGTGAGACTTTTTCAGGCATATAAAGTTATCCCCATTTCACGGACAAGGCAAGTGAGACTCAAAAATATGAAAGCGATATGCACTTGTTTGCACCATCAGGATTTACCAAAACATGGGAAATTTTTGTTTTGTTTGTTTTATTTTGCCTTATAGCCTCATATTCTTTTTCACTATAGCCTGCTATATTCCTCCCCCCCCAGCAGCATGTAATGTTGCAACATTTTCCCCCTAAACCCAGCCAATTAAAAGGCATGTGGGGCTGGGAGCTTGAAGGGATCAGTAAGGCAAAAAGCATAGCCAGGTATTTCTGCACTGGTTAAGTGGGCTTTTTGTGTATGTTAGGGCATTCAACCCATATTGATCTTGGTGGTCCTTATTGCTGCAGGTAGGACATGGGTCATCAAGACAGGTGAGAGAGGTTAGATGAAAATAAGACGTAGTTATGGATTCAGGCAGCAACCTGAGTGCTGTCCAGAGAGGGCAGTGTGCTTGGCAGTCTCTCAGAAGCATAAGATTTCAAATAACTTTAGAAACATAATTCATATTCTTTGCTCGAGAGATCACCAAACAGCCATCTACCCATCATCTTCCCTTAGCTGGTAAATGGATATTTAAGCAAGTTATTAATTTTTATTTCTGTATTTTATTTTATTTTTTATTATTTTATTGTAATCCCAGTGTAGTTAACATACAGTGTTATATTAGTTTCAGGTGTACAATATAGTGATTCAACAATTCCATATATTATTCAGTGCTCATCAAGATAAGTGTACTCTTGTGGCACCTGGGTGGCTCATTGTTTAAGCATCAGACTCTTGGTTTTGGCTTGGGTCAAGATCTCAGTGTCATGAGATTGAGTCCTGCATAGGGCTCTGTGTTTAGTGGGGAGTCTGCTTGAAAATTCTTTCCCTCTGTCCCTCTCCCCTCTCTCAAATAAATAAATAAATAACTTAAAAAAATGATAAATGTACTCTTAATCCCTCTTACTATTTCACCCATCCCCCCACCCACCTCCTCTCTGGCAACCATATGTTTGTTCTCTATTTAAGACTCTGTTTTTTGGTTTGTCTCTTATTTTTCCTTTGTTCATTTGTTTTGTTTCTTAAATTCCACATAAGAGTGAAATCATGTGGTATTTCTCTTTCTCTGGCTGACTTATTTCATTTAGCATTATACTCTCTACCTCCATCCATGTTGTTGCAAAAGGCAAGATTTCACTCCTTTTTATAGCTGAATAATACTGATAAATGAATTCAATAAGGTCACAGGCTCCAAATCAATGTACAGAAATCCATTGCATTTCTATATACTAATAATGAAGCAGCAGAAAGAGAAATTAAGAAAACAATCCCATTTACAATTGCACCAAAATAATAAAATACCCAGGAATAAACTTAAGCAAGGAGGTGAAAGACCTGTACTCTGAAAATTATAAAACACTGATGAAAGGAATTGAAGAGGACACAAATAGAAAGACATTCCATGCTCATGGATTGGAAGAACAAATATTGTTAAAATGTCCATAGTACCCAAAGCAATCTACATACTTAATGCAATCCCTATCAAAATATCAACATCATTTTTCACAGAACTACAACAAACAATCCTAAAATTTGTATGTTTTTGTAATTTAAATAGGCAATGTTTACCAAACTTATATTGGGAACAGTTTCCCTCCCTATCTCACATTGTTAATCATCTCTTTGTTTAGTGGAAATAACAGTCTATGCTGCCAGGAGGCCAAGGATTTTGGTACCAAGTCTTCTCCTAGCTCCCCATATAAGCTCGGACAAGTCACTGAGCATTCTGTCTCAGTTTCCTTAGCAGTAAAGTAGGCATAATAATTTATGTCTTCCTTGCCTCATAGGATGGCTGTGAGGCTCATGTATGTTTCTATATAGAAAAAAAAAACACAATTTTTAATGATCCGGCATTATTATTGTTGTGCATTCAGACCATTGCTCAGCATCTGTCTGATTTTTGTACTCTCTTTCTCAGATGCTCAGCTCTCTGCCATGAGCATTTCAACTTTTTTAATTCAGAAATTCTTTTTTTTTTTTCAGAAATTATTTTCTAAGTAACCATTGGGAGATACTGATAATGGAGATGGCTCTGCCTTGGACTGAACTCAACTCTTCGCACCTGGGATCCAAATGAAGGACAGTAAAAGAAAGATTACTAGCAGACAAAGACAGTGATTAATTTCTTCTTTCCACTCCCATTTTACCTCAGGGAACTCGCCTTGCACTAGACATTTGCAACTCAAAGTTTGGTTCCTAGACTAGAAGGACCCACATTACCTGGGGCTTCATTGTAAAAGCAAAACCTCAGGTCCCACTACAGAGTTGCTGAATCAGAATCTGCATTTTAAAAAGATTCCCAGGTTACTGATATGCACATAAATTTTGAGAAGCACTTCAATAGCTCCCAAGTTTAAATGTGGCATTTGTGGTTTTTAAATGCTTGTTCTAATTGGAATAAATGGGAAGGCAATTAGCCTTGCAAATAGTTGTTGTCCCACTGTTTTTTTAAACAGCCACAAATAAGAATCAGCTGGCAAGCTTTGGCTACTATTGATGTCTGAGTCCAAACTCCAACGGGTTTTATATAATTGGCCTCTGGGTATTGAGGATTTTTGAAAAGCTCTTCAAGTAATTCTAGCATGCAGCAAAGTTTGAGAACCCATTGCAATGTTTGAGACCCACTGTCTGAAAGTGGTCCATATGAGTATAAAAAATACTTGTTTTAGTTAGAATAGTTAGAATGATTTCATTAAAATTAGGAAAAAACATTACAGAATCATTAAGAACCAAAAATGCATAGAGAAAATTCTGAATTTAAAGTAAAAGTGCCAGAAAGAGCACTTGTTAAATGCAAAATATTTAAAATCTCAAGGGCAAAAAGGGTCTTTCCATTGTTACTTAGTTCCTACCCATCCCCCACATGCATATTTGAAAGTTAGGAGTTAGTCCCTGGCCTAGAAAGGATAGTGTAAATTAAGCAGAATTTTTTAAAAGATTTTATTTATTTATTTGACAGAGAGAGATACAGTGAGAGACGGTACACAAGCAGGGGAAGTGAGGGAGGGAGAAGCAGGTTTCCTGCAGAGCAGGCAGCCCAATATGGGACTCAATCCCAGGACTCTGGGATCATGACCTGAGCCAAAGGCAGATGCTTAATGACTGAGCCACCCAGGTGTCCCAAGCAGAATTAATTACCTATGTGATTTACTGCTTGGGCCATTTTAATAGTCATAATAAAGCCATTCTACACCATTAGTTAAACTGGTACATGGAGGCTCCTCTTCTGTGGTGCATAATGAACCTTTTACCACCTCCCTTCAGTAGCCATGCCCACCCACACTGGACTCAGTGTGAGCTCAGCCAGCAGCAAATGTATGTCCATTTATCACTTACGTTGGCTAATTTTTTTCATGCTGGTTCTACAATAGAGTCTTAGTTCTTGGAGGGCAGGGCCTGGGTGTTGCTCATTTTTATACTGCTGCTTCTCTGTAATCCCTCTATTCTTGGCACATGCCCTGTATGAGAAAAATGTTCAATGTTTATCAAACTATATTCAATTGAAATAGAAAGTAAACATAAAACATTCCATTGTGCTGAATTAGTCCCCAAGGACTTCCTGGGAGGAATGCAGGCTGGCAAAATCTGTTCTTTTTTTTTTTTTTTTAATTTGAAAAATACATTCTTGGGATGCCTGGGGGTTCTATTCACCAACCTGATCATAGTCTTTTTTTTTCTTTTTCCTTCTTCCCCCTCACCCCATTTTGGATCTCTTCTGATTTGTTTAGTGTATACTTTTCTGGGGTCATGGTTAACCTTTTAGCATTTTGTTCTCTCATTCATCTATTTTCCTCTGGACAAAATGACAAGATGGACAAAATCACCTCAAAAAAAAAGAACAAGAGGCAGTACTAACTGCCAGGGACCTAATCACTACAGACATTAGTAAGATGTCAGAACTAGAGTTCAGAATGATGATTATAAAGATACTAGCTAGACTTGAAAAATGCATAGAAGATACTAGAGAATCCCTTTCTGGAGAAATAAAAGAACTAAAATCTAACCAAGTTGAAATCAAAAAGACTATTTATGAGGTGCAAACAAAAAATGGAGGCTCTAACTGCTAGGTTAAATGAGGCAGAAGAGAGAATTAGTGATATAGAAAACCAAATGATGGAGAATAAAGAAGCTGAGAAAAAGAGAGATAAACAGCTACTGGATCACAAGAGGAGAATGTGAGAGTTAAGTGATACCATAAAGCAAAATAGCATTAGAATAATTGGGATCCCAGAAGAAGAAAGAGAGAGAGGGACAGAAGGTATATTGTAGCAAACTATAGCAGAGAACTTCTCTAATTTGGGGAAGGAAACAGCCATTAAAATCCAGGAGACACAGAGAACTCCCCTCAATATCAATAAAAATAAGTCAACACCCTGACATCTAATACTAAAACTTACAAGTCTCAGAGACAAAGAGAAAATCCTGAAAGCAGCTCGGGACAAGAGGTCTGTAACCTACAATGGTAGAAACATTAGATTGGCAACAGACCTGGCAGGCCAGAAAGGACTGGCATGATATATTCAGAGCACTAAATGAGAAAAATATGCAGCCAAGAATATCCAGCTAGGCTATCATTGAAAATAGGAGAGATAAAAAACTTCCAAGACAAACAAAAACTAAAAGAATTTGCAAACACCAAACCAGTCCTACAAGAAATATTGAAAGGGGTCCTCTAAGCAAAGAAAGAGCCTAAAAGTAACATAGACCAGAAAGGAACAGAATTAATATACAGTAACAGTCACCTTACAGGCAATACAATGGCACTAAATTCATATCTTTCAATAGTTACCTTGAATGTAAATGGGATAAATGCCCTAATCAAAATACACAGGGCATCAGGTTGGATAAAAAAAACAAGACCCATCAATATGTTGTCTGCAAGAGACTCATTTTACACCCAAAGACACCTCCAGATTGAAAGTGAGGGGGTGGAAACCCTTTATCATGTTAATGGACATCAAAAGAAAGCTGGGGTAGCAATCCTTATTATCAGACAAATTAGATTTTAAAACAAAGACTATACTAAGAGATGAGTAAGGACACTGTATCATACTTAAAGGGTCTATCCAACAAGAAGATCTAACAATTTTAAATATCTATTCCCCTAACATGGGAGCAGCCAATTATATAAGCCCATTAATAACAAAATCAAAGAAACGCATCGACAAATAATACAATAATAGTAGTGGACTTTGACAACCCCCTCACTGAAATGGACAGATCATCTAAGCAAAAGATCAACAAGGGAATAAAGGCATTAAATGACACACTGGACCAGATGGACTTCACAGATATATTCAGAATATTCCATCCCATTCTTCTTTAGTGCACATGGAACATTCTCTGGAATAGATCTCATCCTGGGTCACAAATCAGGTCTCAACTGGTACCAAAAGATTGGGATTATTCCCTGCATATTTTCAGACCACAATGTTTTGAAACTAGAACTCAATCACAAGGGGAAAGTTGGAAAGAACTCAAATACATGGAGGCTAAAGAGCATCCTACTAAAGAATGAATGGGTCAACCAGGAAATTAAAGAAGAATTTTAAAAAATCATGGAAACAAATGAAAATGAAAAGGCAAGTGTTCCAAATCTTTGGGATGCAGCAAAGGCGTCCTAAGAGGAAAGTATATAGCAATACAAGCTTTTCTCAAGAAACAAGAAAAATTTCAAATACAGAACCTAACTCTACACCTAAAGGAGCTGGAGAAAGAACAGCAAATAAAGCCTAAACCCAGCAGGAGAAGAGAAATGGTAAGATCAGAGCAGAAATCAATGAAATATAAATGAAAAGAACAATAGAACAGTTAAACAAAACTAGGAGCTGGTTCTTTGAAAGAATTAACAAGATTGATAAACCCCTGGCCAGACTTATCAAAAAGAAAAGAGAAAGGACCAAAATAAATAAAATCATGAATGAAAGAGGAGAGATCACAACCAACACCAAAGAAATACAAACAATTATAAGAACGTATTATGAGCGGGCTGCCTGGGTGGCTCAGTTGGTTGGGCAACTGCCTTCGGCTCAGGTCATGATCTCAGGGTCCTGGGATCGAGCCCCACATCGGGCTCCCTGCTCGGCGGGAGGCCTGCTTCTCCCTCTCCCACTCCCCCTGCTTGTGTTCCCTCTCTCGCTGTCTCTCTCTCTGTCAAATAAATAAATAAAATCTTAAAAAAAAAAAGAACGTATTATGAGCAACTCTATGCCAGCAAATTAGATAACCTGGAAGAAATGGATGCATTCCTAGAGATGTATCAACTACCAAAACTGAACCAGGAAGAAATAGAAAACCTGAACAGACCCATAACCACTAAGGAAATTGAAGCAGTCATCAAAAATCTCCCAACAAACAAAAGCCCAGAGCCAGATGGCTTCCCAAGGGAATTCTACCAAACATTTAAAGAAGAATGAATACCTATTCTTCTGAAACTGTTCCAAAAAATAGAAATGGAAGGAAAACGTACAAACTCATTTTATGAGGCCAGCATTACCTTGATACCAAAACCACACAAAGACCCCAGCAAAAAGGAGAATTACAGACCAATATCCGTGATGAACATGAGTGCAAAAATTCTCACCAAAATACTAGCCAATAGAATCCAGCAGTACATTAAAAGGATTATTCACCACGAAGAAGTGGGATTTATTCCTGGGCTGCAAGTTCAGTTCAACATGCACAAATCAAATACTGTGATACAATATGTTAATAAAAGAAAGAACAAGAACCATATGATCCTCTCAATAGATGCAGAAAAAGCATTTGACAAAATACAGCATCCTTTCTTGATTAAAACTCTTCACAGTGTAGGGATAGAGGGCAAATACCTCAATATCATAAAAGCCATCTATGAAAAACCCACAGCAAATATCATTCTCAAAGGGGAAAAACAGAGCTTTTTCCCTAAGGTTGGGAACACAGCAGGGATGTCCACTATCATCACTGCTATTCAACATAGTAGTAGAAGTCCTAGCCACAGCAGTCAGACAACAGAAAGAAATAAAAGACATCTGAATTGGCAAAGAAGAAGTGAAACTCTCACCTTATCCAGATGATACGATACTTTATGTGGAAAACCCAAAAGACTCCACTCCAAAACTGCTAGAACCCATACAGGAACTCAGTAAAGTGGTATTATATAACATTAATGCACAGTAATCAGTTGCATTTCTATACACTAACAATGTGACAGAAGAAAAGAAATTAAGGAGTTGATCCCATTGACAATTGCACGCAAAACCGTAAGATACCTAGGAATAAATCTAACCAAAGAGGCAAAGAATCTGTACTCAGAAAACTATAGAATACTCATGAAAGAAATTGAGGAGGGCACAAAGAAATGGAAAAACATCCCATGCTCCTGCACTGGAAGAACAAATATTGTGAAAATGTCTAGGCTACCTAGAGCAATCTACATATTTAATGCAACCCCTATTAAAATACCATCAACTTTTTTCAAAGAAATGGAACAAATAATCCTAAAATTTTTATGGAACCAGAAAAAACCCCACATAGCCAGAGGAAGGTTGAAAAAGAAAAGGAAACCTGGTGGCATCACAATTCTGGACTTCAAGCTCTATTACAAAGCTGTAATCATCAAGACAGTATGGTGCTGGCACAAAAACAGACACCTAGATCAATGGAACAGAATAGAGAGCCCAGAGATGGACCTTCAACTCTATGGTCAACTAATCTTCGACAAAGCAGGAAAGAATGTCCAATGGAAAAAAGACAGTCTCTTCAACAAATGGTGTTGGGAAAATTGGACAGCCACATGCAGAAGAATGAAACTGGGCCATTTCCTTACACCACACACAAAAATAGACTCCAAATGGTTGAAAGACCTCAATGTGAGACAGGAGTCCATCAAAATCCTAGAGGAGAACACAGACAGCAACCTCTTCGATCTCAGCTGCAGCAACTTCTTCCTAGAAACATCGCCAAAGGCAAGGGAAGCACGGGGAAAAATGAACTATTGGGACTTCATCAAGATAAAAAAGTTTTGCACAGCAAAAGAAACAGTCAACAAAACCAGAAGACAACAGACAGAATGGGAGAAGATATTTGCAAATGACATATCAGAGAAAAGGCTAGTATCCAAAATCTATAAGGAACTTATCAAACTCAACATCCAAAGAACAAACAATACAATCAAGAAATGGGCAGAAGTCATGAACAGACACTTCTGCAAAGAATACATCCAAATGACCAACAGACACATGAAAAAGTGCTCAACATCACTCGGCATCAGGGAAATTCAAATCAAAACCTCAATGAGATACCACCTCACACCAGTCAGAATGGCTAAAATTGAGTCAGGAAACAACAGATGTTGGCGGAGATGCAGAGAAAGGGGAACCCTCCTACACTGTTGTTGGGAATGCAAGCTGGTGCAGCCACTCTGAGTATGGAGGTTCCTCAAAAAGTTGAAAATATCTCCCTCTCCCATTCCCCCTGCTTGTATTCCCTCTCTCGCTGTGTCTCTCTCTGTCAAATAAATAAATAAAATCTTTAAAAAAAAATTAGAAAAAAAGGGGCGCCTGGGTGGCTCAGTCGTTAAGCGTCTGCCTTCAGCTCAGGTCATGATCCCAGGGTCCTGGGATCGAGCCCTGCATCCGGCTCCCTGCTCCGCGGGAAGCCTGCTTCTCCCTCTCCTATTCCCCCTGCTTGTATTCCCTCTCTCGCTGTGTCTCTCTCTGTCAAATAAATAAATAAAATCTTAAAAAAAAAAAAGTTGAAAATAGAGTTACCCTATGACCCAGCAATTGCACTACTGGGTATTTACCCCAAAGATAGAAATGTTGTGATCTGAAGGGGCATATGCACCCCAATGTTTATAACAGCAATGTCCACAATAGCACAACTATGGAAAGAGCCTAGATGTCGATCAACAGATGAATGGATAAAGAAGATGTGATATATACCTATATACCTATATATATATAGGAATATTATGCAGCCATCAAAAAATGAAAGCTTGCCATTTGCAATGACATGGATCAAACTAGAGGGTATTATGCTAAGCAAAATAAGTCAATCAGACAAAGAGAAGTGTCCTCACTGATATGAGGAATTTGAGAAACAAGACAGAGGATCATAGGGGAAGGGAGGGGAAAATGAAACAAGACGAAACCAGAGAGGGAGACAAACCATAAGAGACTCTTAATTTCAGGAAACAAACTGAGGATTGCTGGAGGGGAGGGGGGGTGGGAGGGATAGGGTGGCTGGGTGATAGATATTGGGGAGGGTATATACTATGGTGAGCAATGTAAATTGTGTAAGACTGATGAATCACAGACCTGTACCCCTGAAATAAATAATACATTATATATTAACTAAAAAAAATTAAAAATAAATAAATAAGTAAATAAGTAAATAAATAAGTAAATAAATATAAATAAATAAATAAATAAATAAATAAATAAATAAATAAATAAATAAAACATGTCTTAAAAAAAGGAGTACACCTATCCTAACGAACACTGAATAATGTACAGAATTTTTTGGCAGGAGGAAAAGTAGGACTTTTTTTAGTCAAGGATGTCAAGGAAGTTTTCCCTGAGAGTGGCACATATTATGATCCCAAAAAAGAGCAAAGGTAAGGAAGATATGTATGGGAGAGAGTTTTTCCAGATGGAAAAGCATGTGCAGAGGCCTTGTTGCAGGAAAGAACACAATCGATTTAAGAACCTGAAATAAAGACAATGAGGTTGTAATTAACTAAGTGAGGGAAAATATGGTGAAAATGGAGCTGGAGAAATGGGTCAGGCCATACCACTCAGAGCCTGTAGCAATTTGTTAAGATTTTGGTCTTCATTCTAAGAGTAATAGGAAGAAAGCATTAAAGTGTTATTAGGAAAAGACGAGGTTGTGTGAAATGATCAAATTCATGTTTTGGGAAGGCCACTTTGGCTGCAGTGTGAGAACATGTGGAGTATGAATTCAGAAATAACTAGTAGAAGGTCCTTCTATTAATTAAAGTAAGAGATTAAGGTTGTGCCAGTGCAATTGGAAATAATATTATTCAAAATAGTAACAACATATTTAAGAGATATTTAGGAGTTAGGTATCACTGACAGGATATGGTGATAGATTATATGCGGGTAAGGGAGAGAAAAATCTCGAGAATAATTTTCAGGTCTCTAGATAGATGGTGGATCCATTCACTGAACAAAACTCTAGAAAAGAAACAGATTTAGAGAGCAATAACATGTTGAGCAATATTGAGATGGTGGTGCTTTGGGGCTTTGAGTGGAAAAGCCAAGTAGACAGTTGAATATAGATGTCTGCTGTTCATAAGAATAACTTGGCTAGAGTTTTAATTCTGGGAATTTCAATATATGCATGATCATTAAAGCCAAGAGTTTGGATAAGATCACCTACACAGAGAGTAGATATAGAGGGAACAGATAATAAAATACAATGGAAGGGCCTGAGACTCACTATGGACTCAGGGGCACTTTGTCTCTGTCTTTAGAAGAAGCATATGGATTCTGTGGGGTCCTAGTGTGGCAGCTAAGGGAGTGCTATCCAATATGCTGAGCTCCTAAGATGGACTTGGATACCTTGGGAGATGGTACATGAGGTCTGTACATAAAGGCTAGATGGTTTTCCACCAGAGATGCTACACAAAGTCTTCAAGCCTCAAACAAGGGAGAGATGGCATGGGATGCTCTCTAAACTGCCGCTAGATCTTTTTGTTTTTGTTTTTTGTAGTTTCAAGTTTTTACTTAAATTCCAGGTAGTTAACATATAGTAGAATATTAGTTTCAGGTGTAGAATTTAGTGATTCATCACTTTAATACAACACCCAGTGCTCATCACAAGTGTCCTCCTTAATACCCATTTAACAAATTCCCCTGCACACCTCCCCTCCAGGAACCCTCAGTGTGTTCTCTATAAGTAAGAGTCTGTTTTATGGTTTGCCTCTCTTTTTCCCCCTTGTTTAATCTGTTTTGTTTCTTAAATTCCACATATGAGTGAAATCATATGGTATTTGTCTTTCTTTGACTGACTTATTTCACTTAGCATAATATACTGTAACCCCATTCATCCTGTTGCAAATGGCAAGACTTCATTCTTTTTTTTATATAAAGATTTTTTATTTATTTATTTGAGAGAGAGACACACAGCGAGAGAGGGAACACAAGCAGGGGGAGTGGGAGAGGGAGAAGCAGGCTTCCCGCGGAGCAGGGAGCCAGATGCGGGGCTCAATCCCAGGACCCTGGGATCACGACCCGAGCTGAAGGCAGACGCCCAACGACTGAGCCACCCAGGCACCCCTCATTCTTTTTTTTATAGCTGAGTAGTAACATATTATATGTAATATATATATATATATATATATATATATATATATATATATATATATATATATATATATATATATATACATCTTTTCATGTGTCTGTTAGTTAGCTGTATAGCTGTATGTCTTCTTTGGAAAAATGTTTATTCATGTCTTCTGCCCAGTTCTTAACTGGGTTATTTGTTTTGGCAGTATTGAGTTTGGTAATATCTTTATACATTTCGGACACTAACACTTTATCAGATATGTCACTTGTAAATATCTTCTCCCATCCTGAAGCCTTTTAAAAAAAAAAGATTTATTTATTTATCTGAGAGAGAGAGAGAGAGAGAAGGAGCACATATGGGTGCAGGGTGGAGGGGCAGAGGGAGAGGTGGTGAGAATATAAGCAGACTCTGTGCTGAACACAGAGCCCACCATGGGGCTCCATCTTATGACCCCAAGATCACAACCTGAGCAGAAAAAAACAGGAGTCAGGTGCTCAACCCAGGCACCCCTGAAGGTTGCCTTTTAGTATTGTTGATTGTTTCCTTCACTGTGCAGAACTTTTATCTTGATGAAGTCCAATAATTCATTTTTGCTTTTTTTCCCCTTGTTTCAGTAGATGTGTCTGGTAAGTTGCTACAACTGAGGTCAAAGAGGTTGCTGCCTCTGATCTCTAGGATTTTGATGGTTTCCTGTCTCATATTTAGGTCTTTCATCTATTTTGAATTTATTTTTGTGTATGCTGTAAGAAAGTGGTACAGTTTCATTCTTTTGCATGTTGCTGTCCACTTTTCCCAACACCATTTGTTGAAGAGATTGTCTTTTTTTTCCATTGGATTTTCTTTCCTGCTTTATGGAATATTAGCTGTGGGTCCATTTCTGGGTTTTCTATTCTATTCCATTGATCTGTGTGTCTGTTTTTATGCAAGTACCATACTGTCTTTATCACTACAGCTTTGTAATATAGCATGAAGAACAGAATTGTGATGCCTCCAGGTTTGGTTTTCTTTTTAAAGATTGTTTTGGCTATTTGGGGTCTTTTGTGGCTCCATACAAATTTTAGAATTATTTGTTCTAGCTCTGTGGAAAATGCTGGTGGAATTTTGATAGGGATTGTATTAAATGTGTAGATTGCTTTGGATACTACAGAAATTTTAACAATATTTGTTTAATAAGCATAGAATGTTTTTCTATTTATTTGTGTCATCTTTAATTTCTTTCATAAGTGATCTATAGTTTTCAGAGTATAGATCCTTTACCTCTTTGGTAAGGTTTATTCCTAGGTATCTTATGATTTTTGACACAATTGTAAAGGGATCAATTCCTTGATTTCTCTTTCTGCTACTTTATTATTGGTGTATAGAAATAAAACTGATTTGTGTACTTTGATTGTGAATCCTGCAACTTTACTGAATCTGTATATCGGTTCTAGCAATTTTCTGGTGGGGTCTTTCAGGTTTTCAACAGAGTATCAATTTGTCTGCAAAGAGTGAATATTTGACTTCTTCCTTGCTGATTTGGATGCCATTTATTTCTTTTTGTGGTCTGCTTGCTGAGGCTAGGACTTACAGGCATATGTTAAATAACAGTGGTGAGAGTGGACATCCCTGTCTTGTTCCTGACCCTAGAGGAAAAGCTCTCAATTTTCCCCCATTGAGTGTTACATTAGCTGTGGGTCTTTCATATATGGCCTTTATTATGTGGAAGTAGAATGGGTTTGGAAGTTTTTGTTCTGTTTCTCTTTTTTGCAACAGTTGTAGAGGAATAGGTATTAATTCTTTAAATGTTTGGATAAAGAAGATATGGTTCGTATGCACAATGGAATATTACTCAGCCATCAGAAAGGATAAATACCTACCATTTGCATCGACATGGATGGAACTGGAGGGGATTATGCTAAGTGAAATAAGTCAAGCAGAGAAAGACAATTATCATATGGTTTCACTCATATGTGGAACATAAGGAATAGCGTGGAAGACCATAGGGGAAGGGAAGGAAAACTGAATGGGAAGAAATCAGAGAGGGAGACAAACCATGAGAGACTCTGGACTCTGAGAAACAAACTGAGGGTTACGGAAGGGAGGGGGTGTAACAGGGTGATGGGTATTAAGGAGGGTAGGTGTTGTGATGAGCACTGGGTGTTATACACAACTAATGAATCTTTGAACACTACATCAAAAACTAATGATGTACTATATGCTGGCTAACTGAAAATTAATAATAATAATAAATGTTTGGTAGAATTCACCTGGGAAGCCATCTGGCCCTGGACTCTTATTTTGGGGAAAATTTTTGATTACTAATTTAATTTCCTTGCTGTTATGGGTCTGTTCAGGTTTTGTATTTCTTCCTGTTCCAGTTTTGATAGTTTGTTTTTAGGAATTTATCCATTTCTTCCAAATTGCCTAATTTGTTGGCATATAATTGCCCATAATATTATCTTATAATTGTATTCCTGTGGTGTTTGTTGTGATCTCTCCTCTTTCACTCATGACTTTACTTATTTGTGTCATTTCTCTTTTCTTTTTGTTAAGTCTGGCTAAGAGTTTCTAAGTCTTATTAATTCTTTCCAAGAACCAGCTCCTAGTTTTGTTGATCTGTTCTATTTTTTTTTTAATTTCTATATCATGGATTTCTTCTCTAATCTTTATTAATTCTCTTCTCCTCCTGGATATAGGCTTTATTTGCTGTTCTTTTTCCAGGTCCTTTAGGTGTAAGATTAGGTTGTGCATTTGAGAATTTTTCTTGTTTCTTGAGGAAGGTCTGTAGTGCTACATACTTCCTTCTTAGGACCACCTTTGCTGCATCCCAAAGGTTTTGAACTTTCATGTTTTCATTTTCATTTACTTTCATTTTTTAAAAAATTCTTTAATTTCCTGGTGGACCCATTCATTCTTTAGTAGGGTGTCCTTTTACCTCTGTGTATTTGTGGTCCTTCCAAATTTCTTCTTGTGGTTAACTTCAAGTTTCATAGCATTGTGCTCTGAAAATATGCATAGTATAATCTAAATATTTTTGTAGCAGTTAAGACCTGATTTGTGACTCAGTATGTGATCTCTTCTGGAGAATGTTCCATGTGCACTTGAAAAGAATGTGTATTCTGCTGCTTTAGGATCAAATGTTCTGAATATATCTGTTAAGTTCAACTGGTCCAGTGTGTCATTCAAAGCACTTGTTTCCTTTTTGATCTTCTGCTTCAATGATCTGTCCATTACTGTGAGTGAGATCTTAAAATCCCCTAGTATTATTGCAGTATTATCAATGAGTTTATTTAGTTTTGTTATTAATTGGTTTATTATTTGGTTGCTGCCAAGTTAGGGGCAGGAATATTCCAATTGTTAGCTCTTCTTGTTGCATAAACCCTTTTATTATGATATAGTGTCTTTCTTCATCTCTTATTACAGTCTTAGGTTTAAGATCTAGTTTGTCTAATAACACTATAGTTACTCCAGCTTTATTTTGATGTCTATTAGCATAATAAAGTGTTCTCCACCCCCTTATTTTCAATCTGGAGGTGACTTGGGGTCTAAAATGAGTCTCTTGTAAGCAGAATATCAATAGGTCTTGTTTTTTTAAACTATTCTGATACCCTATGTCTTTTGATTAGAGCATTTAATCAATTTGTATTCAGAGTAATTATTGAAAGATATGAATTTAGTGCCATTGTATTACCTGTAAAGTTTCTGTCCTTGTAGATTGTCTTTGTTCCTTTGTGGCCTTTGTTACTTTTGGGCTTTCTCTTCCCTCAAAGGATCTCCTTTAATATTTCTTACAGGGCTGGTTTAATGTTCACAAACTCCTTTAGTTTTTGTTTGTCCTGGACACTCTTTATCTCTCCTTCTATTCTGAATGGCAGCCTTGCTGGATAAAGTATTCTTGGTTGCATATATTCCCATTTAGCATGTTGAATATATCATGTCACTCCTTTCTGGTCTGCCAGGTCTCTGTGGACAGGTCTGCTGCCAGCCTTATTTGTCTACCCTTGTCAGTTAAGGACCTCTTGTCCTACACTGCTTTCAGGATTTTCTCTTTATCTTTGTAATTTGCAAACTTCAGTATAATACGTCAAGGTGTTGGCCTATTTTTGTTGATTTTGTAGGGGGTTCTCTGTGCCTCCTGAACTTAAATGCCTGTTTCCTTCCCTAGATTAGTGAATTTGTCAGGTATAATTTGTTCAAATAAACCTTCTGCCCCTTTCTCCCACTCCTCATCTTCTGGGACTCCTATAATATGGATGTTATTTTGCTTTATGGAATCACTGAGGTCTCTAAGTCTCCTTTTGTGATCTAAAATGTTTGTTTCCCTCTTCTTTTCAGCTTCTTCATTTTCCATCATTTTATCTTCTATATCACTGATTCGCTCTTCTGCTTTTTTCATCCTAATTTTTAAGGCTCCTCTTGGGATTGCATCTAGATAATAGCAGTTTTAGTTCCTGCCTGACTAGATTTTAGTTCTTTTATCCGTATAGTAAGGGATTCTCTAGTGTCTTCTATGCTTTTTTTTCAAGCCCAGCTAGTATATTTATAATCATTGTTTTAAATTCTAGTTCAAACATCTTACTTATATCGATATTAATTAATTCCTCATCAATAAGTACTACATCCGGGGTGCCTGGGTGGCTCAGTTGGTTGAGCGACTGCCTTCGGCTCGGGTCATGATCCTGGAGTCCCTGGATGGAGTCCCACGTCGGGATCCCTGCTCGGCGGGGAGTCTGCTTCTCCCTCTGACCCTCCCCCCTCTCATGTGCTTTCTCTCTCTCATTCTCTCTCTCTCAAATAAATAAATAAAATCTTAAAAAAAAATAAGTACTACATCCTGTTCTTTCTTCTGGGGTTAGTTTATCTTTCTCTTCATTTTGTCTAGAGAAGAAAAGAAAAAAGAAAAAGAAAAAAGTAAAATAACAATAACAACAACAAAAACTTCAGGAAGTGTTTCTGGCATAAGCAGTATATACTCTGCTGTAGCATTTTAGCTGCTCTTTGCCACTGATCCGTCATCTATAGAGGTCCTTCTTCCTGGTAGTGGGGAGTGTTTGGATCTTTAACTAGGTGTGCTTTGATTTGTTTGTGAAGATAAGCCTGGGGGAAAAAAAAAAAAAGTCCTGATCTAAGACTAGAGAATAAGATAAAAAATGCAAACAAACAGAGAAACAAAAAACTATAAGCTGAATCCAAAGAATAAGAAAGAAAGAAGGAAAAAAGTGTAAGGAAAGAAGAAAAGAGAAAAAATTAAGCTTAATCTGAAAAACAAGAGAAGGAAACAAACCAAAAAATGAACAAAAAATTATAAGCCTGATACCAAAAAGAAAAAGAAAAAGATGAAGAGAAAAGAGAAAAAGAAAAAGTATAGATATAGATATAGATAGATATGCATATCCATATACATAAAGATAAAAAAATAAAAATATAAGAAAAAGAAAAAGAAAAAAATAAAAATTTAAAAATTAAGAAAAGAAAAAAAAAGAAGAAAAAGAGAAGAAGCAAACCTCATCATCTTTCCCACAGAAACTGACATTTTGGAGCACTCTTTAATCAGTAGACTTAGTGAATGTGGGGAGGGTAGCTGTGTTCTTCTTATGTGGGATAGGACTGCTGGGCTGGTTCACAAGCTGTCTTGCCCTTGTAAAGATGCCCCTCTCAGGCACAGGGGGACAGGGTTTAGTGTAGAGGACTCCAGCCTCCACTGGAGGTGCTGTGTTTCTCTCTGAAGTCAGACTGTGCTAATAGTTGGGTGAGGGAGGGGTGGTGGAGGAGGAAGAATATGGCATACCCCCTCCCTCTTGTTCCCAGTGAAGGGAACTCTTGGCCACTGCTGTTCAGGAGGTCCTCACAGAAAAGCAAACAATCTCCTATATCCTGGGTTTTAGTTCCCTTCCCTTAACCTGTATGTTCCTGGGCTGTTGGTGCACCCAGCACCACAGATCTTCTATATTTTATCTCTGGCCCATGGCTGGGATTCAAAACTCCAAGTTTTAAAGGGCCTGTCAAGTTGTGGACCCATTCCCCTGCCCCCAGAAGAGAGGCTCACAGTGCACCCAGCACCATCTTGTCCTAGAAAAGAAGTCACAGTTTGCACACAGAGGCTAGAGTTTATTGTAATGCTCAGTGAAAAGCAGGAATCAGCAACTCAGTCCCCTACTCCATTCTGTCCAGAAAAGCAGTTGCACAGAGGTTTGAATCTATTGTGGCAAACAGTGACAAGCAGTGGCCAGGTTATCTGCAGTCTTCTTACATTTCTGCTCTCTGCTCAGTTCTGTCCCAGAAAAGCAGCCACTTGGTGGGTACACAGGGGTTTAAGCCTATTGTGGCTCACACTGAAAAGCTGTTAAGAGGTTATCTGACCTCTGTACACAGTTCTGTCCCTGCTGTTGAGTGCTGCTCAATGGCTCCCAGCTGGCCTTTTGTCCTTGGAGAGGCAAAATAATGCTATTCCAAATGTGCTCTGAGAAGGGTAGCAATCTCCCCCAGTGAGACCCAGGGGATCTCCTCACCATGGCTTATTGTGAAATCCTTACCTGCTGTGCTCTCTCTTCTGCTCTCTCCCTCTTCCTGGCTTTGCTCTGCAAAAAGGGTTTCCTCCCCTTGGCAGCCCTGTGGCTTTTCTCTCCCCCAATTCATGGCTCTGAACCCTGCATCTGCCATGTTCTCTCCCTCCAACTCTGCAGGTTGTTTTCTTAATTCTCAGCTTATATTCCTAGTTGTTCAAAATAGTTGGTTGTTGCTTTAGCTGTGTTTGAGGGACAAGGCAAGCTCAGGGTCCCGCTACTACTCCACCATCTTCTGTAGAAAGCTCATATGTATAATTTAAGAAACAAAACACATGAGCAAAGGGAAAAAAAGAGAGATTGGCAAACCAAGAAACAGACTCTTAACTATAGAGAACAAACTGGTGGTTAACAGAATGGAGGTGAAGGGGGTGGGAGGGATGGGGTGGCTGGGTGGTGGACATTGGGGAGGGTGTGTGCTATGGTGAGTGCTATGAATTGTGTAAGACTGGTGAATCACAGACCTGTACCCCTGAAACAAATAATACATTATATGTTAATAAAAACAATTAAAAAATAAAATCCTCATTAAAAAAAAAGAATGGATGTGGGGGGGATGGGTTAAATAGGTCATGGTCATTAAGGAGTACACTTTTTGTGATGAGCACTAGGTGTTGTATGGAAGTGTTGAATCACTACATTGTGCACCTGAAACTATTACACTGTATGTTAACTTACTGGAATTTAAATTTTAAAAAACTTTAAAAAAACCCGTAAAAATGTAAAACTTTTGTGCTTCAAAGGACATCAATAGCATGTAAAGACATCCTACAGAATGGTAAATAATTTTTGCAAGTCATGTCTCTGATATGGGACTTGTGGCATGAATACACAAAGATTTCTTACAACTAAACAATTCAAGTATAAATAGCCCAATATAAATATGGACAAAAGACTTACATAGAGATTTCTGTAAAGATATACAAATACTCAGTAAGAACAAAAAGATACTCAAAATCATTAGTCATTAGGAAAATGTAAATCAAAATCATACTGTAATACCACTTAATGATCTCTAAAATAAGTAATAATAAGAGAACAGACATTAACAAATGTTGGTGAGGATATAGATAAATCACAACCCTTATACATTGCTCATAATATTTTATAATGGGATTTATACTTTACAAAAGAGTCTGGAAGTTTCACAAAAGATTGAACACAGAGTTACCATATGACTTAGCAAGTCCATTGCTAGGCATGTATCCAAGTGAATTAATGACATATGTCCACACAAAAATCCCACACTAATGTTAATAACAGTATTATTCATAATAACCAAAAAGTGTAAGTCACTCAGATAACCATCAGTCAGTGAGTGGATAAATAAAATGTAGTTTATTCATGCAATGAAATATTATTTGACAATATAGCAAATGAAGTCCTAATAAATGCTACAGCATGGCTGAACCTTGAAAATGTTATATTAGTAAAAAAGAAATTAATCATGAACGACTACATATTGTCTAATTCCATTTATATGAGATGCTAAAATAGATAAATCCATAGAAAAAAGAAGGAAAAAAATATTGTTGGTTGCCTATGGCTGAAAGAATGAGGAGAAAATAGAGAGTAACTGCTAATGAATGCAGTGGTATCTTTCAAGATGATAAAACTGTTTCAAAATTGATTGTGATGGGGGCTCCTGGGTGGCTCAGTCAGTTAAACACTGGACTCTTGATTTCAGATCAGGCATGATCTCAGGGTTGTGAGATTGAGCTCTGTGTGGGGCTCTGTGCTCAGTGAAGAGTCTGCTTGAGATTCTCTCTCTCCCTCTCCCTCTGCCCCTCCCCTGCTTGCTCTTTCTCACTCTCTAAAATAAAATAAAATAAAATAAAATAAAATAAAATAAAATAAATTGATCATGATGATTGCAAAACTGTGAATATATTAAAATCTATTTGATCATGGACTTTAAATGGGTGAATTACATAAATTTTAATCCTATAAATCTGTTATTAAATATAGGATAAAAAGAATAAAAAGCATAATAATAGAATCAAAAAAAGCACAAAACTTGTACACTGAAAACTGTAAAACATTTTTTTAAAGAAAGAAAAGAAAAAAACTAAATAAAAGGAAATACAGCATATGTTCATGGATTGGAAAATGATCTCATTAAAAAGGCAATACTTCCCCAAATTGATCTGCATATTCATTGAAATTTTTATCAAAATTCCAGCTTGATTCTTTTTTTGCAGAAATTTATAAGATCTAAGTTCATATGAGAATGCAAGGGAGTCAAAATAATCTTGAAAAAGTAGAGACATGTTGGAATATTCATTTTTTCCAATCTCAAGATTAAGTATAAAACTATAATAGTTAAGACAATGTGATAATGACAAAAGGATAGACATATAAATCAATAGAATGGAATTTAGAATCAAGAAACTTACCCTCACAGTTATGGTCAATTGGTTTTCAACACTGGTGCCAAGACAACTCAAAGGAGAAAGAATAGTCTTTTCAACAAATGATTCTGGAACAACTGGTAATCCACTTGTGCAACAATGAGGTCTGACCCCAAGCTCACACCATACAGAAAAATTAACTAAAAATGAATCATAGACCTAAATGTAAGAGCCAAAACCATAAAACTCTTAAAAGAAACCAGCAATAAATTTTTATGACTTTTGTTAGACAAATACTTCTTAATTATGACACCAAAAGCACAAATTACAAAAGAAATATGGATAAATTGGATTTCTTCAAAATTAAAATACTGTGTGCTTCAAATAACACCTTCTCTACATGAAGGATGGAACCAGGGATCGGTGTTAGTCAGTTTGGGCTGCTATAACAAAATGCACATACAGGGTGTCCTTAACAATAGCTATTTATTTCTTCTAGTTCTGAGGCTAGGAAGTCCAAGATCAAGGTGCTAGCAGATTTAGATCTTGTTGAGGGACATTTTCCTGGTTTGTAGACAGCCCCCTTGTTGCTATATGCTTGCATGGCTTTTCCTCAGTGCATATGCATGGAAAGAAAAAAAGAGAGCTCTTCTGTCTGTTTCTCTTATAAAGGTACTATTTCCATCATGACGGTACCACCCCAATGACCTCATCTAAATTTACTTTTCAAATGCTCAACTTCTAAATACCATCAAAAAGAGGGTTAAGGCTTCAACATGTGGAGTTTGAGGGGGAGAAAAACATGTAGTCCATAACATTATCCTCAGAATGTTAGAGGAGGATGGGCTTTTACAGACCCTATAGTCAAATATCTGCACTGAACAAATGAGGGTACTGAGGCCTATAGAGGGAAAAAGACTCATCCAAGGTTACAAAATAGAGACTAGATTCCAGGTGTTTTGATACTCATTCCATATTCATTAAACACACCCCTTTTGGAAGTGTGTTGATCCCAGTGTATATCTTTGCTTTTAATATGCAATTACTCATTAAATTAAAAAAAATCATTTGTACTAGTTCACACAAATTATTATTTTATTGGTATCTCATCCATAGCAGTTTCAACTTCTAGATAAAGCTTCTCAGAAATGTCACAGGCAGTTGGAATGGTGGTCTTTCTTTTGAGAGTATGTGATATCCCAAGTTCCCCTTTGAACATTCCCTTCTCTTTAAAACCAAAAACCAAAAGACACTAAATCCCACCCTCCTAGTTACTCATGGACATTTATCCAGCAATTATCCCTCTCTTTCATTGCCCACATTCCCTTCTCTGCTGTATCATTTTCATCAGTATATCATTGACATATACATGTATGTGTATATACATAAATATGTACATAAAATTAATATATGTATATATGTATTTAAATTCATGTTTATGTATATGTAAATATATACACACATATATACAAAATATGTATAGTAAAAGATATTACATATACATACCGTGCACTATACTCCCACATTTTATCTCCAGCCAGAACCCTTCCTATGAACTATGTAGCAATATCCAACTGTATACTCTAAATCTCCTTTTGGATGTCTAGTAGACATCTCATACTTATCATATCAAAGAATAATATCTTCATATACCCTAATATTCCCTCCAGTTTCCTCACCTTATTTAATGCCAATCTTAGCCTTTTAGTTGTTTAGGTCAAAAAGCTTAGTGTCATCTCTGACTTGTGTCTTTCTCACTTCTTACAGTCAATACATCAAAAATCAATAAATTCTGTCTTCTCTGCCTTCAAAATATCTCCCAAATCCCATGACTTCCCACCACCTTTATCACTATCACTCTGGTCTAAGATATCATCAGTTTTCTCTGGACTATTACAGTACCCACTTTATTGATCTCTTTGCTTTGATACCTAAATATTCCTCCTCCTCATTCACAGTGCTATTCTCTCATTTTCTTCCTTATATGCTTAATGTTGCCTTATAAGAAAGGACTTCCATAAAAGCCCAATATCAAATGATATCTTTCAGCCACTCACTATCTATTCACATTACTCTGTGTTGCTCTATAGAACTTAAAATCACCTGACATAGTATATTTAGCAGAATATAAGCTCCATGAGGGCAGGAACTTTGTTTCATTCACATCCGGAATCCCAAGAGTCTAGAACAGTGCCTAACTCAGAGTGTTACCTACTTAGCTAGGTGCTTCATCTCCAGTTGTGGGCAGGAGATGGAGGAATTGCATTTTTCATAGCAACCTAGGAGAGAGGGATTCTTTAACTTAATGTGTCTGACTGGCATATTGCTATGTTGTTTTCATTTTCCTTATTTATACATTAGAGCCTTTTCAATTCCCACCCTCACTTGCATTGAAGTAAGTCAAATGACTAGTTCCCATGTCTAGGTGGAATCTAGGTGGAAGCAATATAAGGTGTTTCTAGACCAATACCCAATGAGATCCTTCTCATCTTTCTCTCTTCCAACTGTGCAACTAGAATCAAAGGACTCTGAGATAATAAAGCTACACAATGAAAGGAACTTTGATTCCTTGATTGCCATATGGAAAAGAGCATCTCAAGAGAACCATTGAATGGAGTCTAGTGTGAATGAAAATAAACTTTTTTATTTTTCTAAACCATTAAGATGTGGACTCATTTGTTATGGTAGCTAGCGTTAGCCAATTTTTTTCAAGTAATTATTGAAGTCCTCTCCTTTCCTGGTGTCAGTGCAAATAAACTAAAACAGCTGGAATTGAATTCTCCAAGAGCTCTGTCCAATTGTTTATATAGCATTCTGAACACACACAAATTCAACCTGAGATGTAAGATTTATTTGGATCTCCACAAGCAGAAAAATTACTACTTTTTGCAAGGTAGAAGGTGCAGAACCTTGAATCTTTGGGGGAAATATCAGAAGATAAATGGAGGGGGGAGGGAGCCTCCATAAGCCGGCCAACTAGAAAGTGATATAACACCAGAGCAAAAAATTGGGACCCGTGGAAATCTGCTCTAGTGAGAGGCACCCCCTTCTGAAAAGGGCACATGAGATGAATAGGGCAGAATTCTAGGTGGATCATTGTGGTCTCAGGATGCCAGGAACTGATATAGTGCCCAAGCAGTGGAGCAGGGAGACTGGTTATGGTCAGCGAGCCCAGAAGGGACTCTCAGCTCTGGTCACCTTAAACCATGAGCCAAGCCAGTAGAGAGACCACCCACTGCTGGACACCCTGAAAAAGACTAGAAGGTGCAGGCTTTTTAACATCCTAGGGGAGATATAAAATGGCTTGCATGCATGACAAGGCAACAGCTCTCAGGGTGGTGTGGCCCACAAAAAGACCCTGGGGCAGCTCCCAGTGTGACAAGGGAGCTGCAGAAGAGGGTTCATATGTAAGCCCACAGCCACTAGCAGTTGCAGAGTCACAAAGTGCAGAGACACTCGAGGGTAACTCAACCAGGAGAAGTGCAGCCAGTGCAAGCTGTGGGATTCAGCAGTTTGGCACACAAAGAGGCCACACCCATGACTGTACAACAGCTTTCAGGGTGGTGTAACCCCTGAAGGGACACTGGGGCAGCACCCAGCATGACCTGGGAGCTGCAGGAGAGGGTGCATGTGCAAGCCCACAGCTGCTAGCAATTGCAGTCACAAAGCACAGAGATGCTCAGTGGGTCCTGGTGACTCCCCTGGGAGAGATGCAGTGGGCATGAATTGCATATCTCTGGAGTTTGGTATGCACAGAGGTGGAGAAGTTTTGACCTGGAGGATTTGTTGAGGGGAGGGACTATGACATTGTGGTGCTGGACTGGAGATTCCTACACGGCCATATTTGCTCTGACCCTCCAAAGAGAAGCTGAAAGATGCCAGGGAATAAAAACCACACAGACAATCAGCTCACATAAAGCCCATCCCCCTGACAAGGGGTAGGGCAACTCCACCTAGGCAAAGATGCCTGAGAAGCCCAGCAGCAGGCCCCTCCTCCAGAAGACAGACTGGAAGAACATGTGAATGATGAGCTTATTTCCCACAGAACTATAAAACTCCAGCACCAGGGGAAAATAATATAGGGAGCTCCAGGTGTTCCCTCACAGCTCATATATACTTCCAGCTAAAATTTTACATTTCTTTTTTAGTTTATTTTCTTATTGTTTTTTTTTTTCTACCCTATTCCCATTTCAAATAGATTATTTCCTAACCTATGTTTTTAACTTTTATTTTTTTCACATATATGTTTTATAGATTTATGCCCCATACTATCCCATTTTTCACTCTATTCAATTTTATCTATCTATCTATCTATCTATCATCTATCTATCTATCTATCATCTATCTATCTCTCTCTCTATCTATCTATCTATCTATCTATCTATCTATCTATCTATCTATCTATATGTTATGATTTCTGTGCAATTTTGGGATATTGTGTCTTCTAACACACAGACCAAAAATCTATCAGGAACAGGCAGATCACCCTGCTTTGTCCGGCCTGAGAGATTATAATCTCTCTCCCCACCACCCCTTTTTTTTCTTTCTTTTTTACTGTTTTGGATCATCTTGGCTTTGGTTGCGAATCTGTGGTACCTTTTGACCACTTCGGATTTTTTCCTAGATGCATTTTCTTGGGTTGTTGTTGGTATTTCAGACTCTGTTCATTTGCTCAACCATCCCTCGACAGAATGACTAGGAGGAGGAACTCCCAACAAAGAAAAGAACCAGACACAATGTTCTCTGCCACAGATCTAATGGATATGGATATAAACAAGATGTCAGAGATAGACTTCAATATAGCAATCATGAAGTTAATAGCTAGGCTTGAAAAAAAACATCAGAGCCAATATAGAATCTCTAAGGGCAGAAATGAGATCTAATCAGGCCAAACTTAAAAATGCTATGAATGAGATGCAGTCTAAACTGGATACTCTAACAGCCAGGGTAAATGAGGCAGAAGAACAAATTAGTGATTTAGAAGATAAGCTGATAGAAAGGAAGGAAGTCAAAGAAGATAGGGGTAAGCAGCTAGAAGCTCATGAGAATGGACTTAGAGAGATCATGAAGACATGAAACATTCCAGTGTCAGAATTGTCAGGATCCCTGAGGGGTTGGAGAGAGAACCAGAAGGCATATTTGAGTAAATCACAGCTAAGAACTTCCTTAATCTGAAGAAGGAAACAAGAATTTGTGTCCAGGGCGCCTGGGTGGCTCAGTTGGTTAAGCGACTGCCTTTGGCTCAGGTCATGATCCTGGAGTCCTGGGATCGAGTCCCACATCGGGCTTCCTGCTCAGCAGGGAGTCTTCTTCTCCCTCTGACCCTCCTCCCTCTCATGCTCTCTGTCTCTCATTGTCTCTCTCGCAAATAAATAAAACCTTAAAAAAAATTAAAAAAAAAGAATTTGTGTCCAAGAGGCAGAGAGAAATCCTCCCAAAATTAATAAAAATAGATCAACTCCCTGACATGTAATAGTGAAGCGTGCAAATCTTAGAGTCAAGGAAGCTATCCTGAGAGCAGCTAGAGGGAAGATTATTCATGTATGGAAGGAGGAACATTAGAATAACATCAGACCTATCAACAGAGACTTGGCAAGACAGAAAGGGATGGCAAGACATATTCAGGGTACTAAATGAGAAGAACATACACCCAAAAATACTTTATCCAGCAAAGCTGTCATTCAGAATGGGTGGAAAGATAAAGAGCTTCCAGGACTGGCAGAAAGTGAAAGAATATGTGACCACCAAGCCAGCCCTGCAAGAAATATTAAGGGGGATTCTATAGAAGAAGAAAGACCTCAAGAGTAATATAGACCAGATATTTACAGAGACAATCTACAGAAATAGACTTTATAGGTAATATGATGACACTAAATTCATATATTTCAATATTTACTCTCAAAGTGAAGGGGCTGAATGCTCCCATCAAAAGGCACAGGGCTTCAGACTGGAAAAAAAAAAAAAGCAGGAACATCCATATGCTGTCTACAAGAGACTCATTTTGAACCTAAAGACACCTCCAGATTGAAAGTGAGAGGATAGAGAATGATTTATCATGCCAACAGATCTCAAAAGAAAGCTGTGGTAGCAATTTTCATACCAGACAAATTAGATTTTAAATCAAGACTGTAGTAAGAGATGTAGAGGTACACTATATCATACTTAAAGTGTCTATCCAACAAGAAAAATACAATTGTAAATATCTATGCCCCCAACATGGGAGGAGCCAACTATATGAACCAACTAATAACCAAAATAAAGAATCATATTGATAATAATACATTAATAGTAGGAGACTTCAACACTTCACTCACAGCAATATACAGATCATCTAAGCAGAAGATCAACAAAGAAACAAGGGCTTTGAAGGAATCATTGGACCAGATGGACTTTATAGATATATAAAGAACATTCCATCTTAAAACAACAGAATAGTCATTCTTCTCTAATGCACATGGAACTTTCTCCAGAAATAGATCACATACTGGGTCAAAAATCAGGTCTCAGCCAATACCAAAAGATTGAGATTATTCACTGCATATTTTCAGAACACAATGCATTGAAACTGGAACTCCACCACAAGGAAAAATTTGGAAGGAATGCAAACACTTGGAGGTTAAAAAACATCCTGCAAAAAGGATGACTGGGTCAACCAGGACTTAAAGAGGAACTTAACCAGTTCATACAAGCCAATGAAAATGAAAATACATTGGGTCAGAACCCATGGGATACTGCAAAGATGGTCCTTAGAGGGAAGTACATAGCCATCCAAGCCTCTCTCAAAAGATTAGAAAAATCCCAAATGAACAAGCTAAACTTATAGCTAATGGACCTGGAGAAAGCATAAACCAAGCAGGAGAAAAGAAATAATAATGATTAGAGCAGAAATCAGTCAAATAGAAACTAGAACAGTAGAACAGATCAATGAAACTAGAAGCTGGTTCTTTGAAAGAATTAATAAGATGGATAAACCTCTGGCCAGACTTATCCAAAAGAAAAGAGAAAGGACCCAAATTAGTAAAATCATGAATGGAAGGGGAGAAATCATGAGCAATACCAAGGAAATAGAGGCAATTATTAGAACTTATCAGCAGCTATATGCCAACAAACTAGGCAATCTAGAAGAAATGGATGCATTCTTGGACTCTTATAAACTACGAAGGCTGAAACAGGAAGAAATAGACAATCTGAACAGACCAATAGCCAGCAAGGAAATTGAAACAGTAATCAAAAGCCACCCAAAAAAGAAGAGTCCAGGGCCAGCTGGCTTCCCAGGGGAACTCTACTAAACATCTAAAGAAGAAATCAGACCTATTCTACTGAAGCTGTTCCAAAAAAAGGGAAATAGAAGGAAGACTTCCAAACTCGTTCTATGAGGCCAGCATTACCCTGATCCCAAAACCAGACAGAGAATCCATCAAAAAGAGAATTACAGACCACTATCCATGATGAACATGGATGCCAATATACTCAACAAGATCCTTGCCAATAGGATCCAACAGTACATTGAAAGGATTATTCACTATGACCAGGTGGGGTTTATTCCTGGGATGCAATGGTGGATCAACATTTGCAAATTAATCAATGTGATAGACCACATTGACAAAAGAAGAGACAGGAACCATATGATCCTCTCAATTGATGCAGAAAAGTCATTTGACAAAATACAGCATCCTGTCCTGATTAAAACTCTTCAAATGTAGGGGTAGAGGCAACATACCTCAAATATCATAAAAGTCATCTGTGAAAAGCCCACAGTGAATATTCTCAATGGGGAAAAACTGAGAGCTTTTCCCTTAAGGTCAGGAACACAGTAGGGATTCCCACTCTCACCACTTTTGTTCAACATAGTACTGGAAGTCCTAGCCTCAGGCAACAGACAACAAAAAGAAATAAAAGGCATTCAAATTGACATAGAAGAAGTCAAACTCTCTCTCTCTTTACAGATGGTATGGTACTTTATGTGGAAAACCCAAAAGACTCCACCCCCAAATTATTAGAACTTCTACAGCAATTCAGCAACATTTCAGGATACAAAATCAATGCACAGAAATCAGTTACATTTCTATACACTAACAGTGTGACTGAAGAAAGAGAAATTAAGGAAAGGATTTCATTTACAGTAGCACCAAACACCATAAGATACCTAGGAATAAACTTAACCCAAAAGGTAAAGGATCTATACTCTAGAAATGACAGAACACTTATGAAAGAAATTGAAGAAGACACAAAGATATGGAACAACATTCTATGATCATGGGTTGGAGGAATAAATATTGTTAAATCGTCTATGCTGTCCAGAGTAATCTACACTTTCAATGCAATCCCTGTCAAAACACTGTTGACATTTTTCACAGAACTGGAACAAACAATTCTAAAATTTGTATGGAACCAGAAAAATCCCAGAATCACCAGGGAATTGTTTAAAAAGAAAACCAAAGCTGGGGGCATCACAATGTTTGACTTCAACCTCTATTACAAAGCTGTGATCATCAAGACAGCATGGTATTGGCGGAAAAACAAACATATAGATCAATGGAACAGAACAGAGAACACAGAAATGGACCCTCAACTCTATGGTCAAAGAGAATCTCTTAAATAAATGGTGCTGTGAAAATTAGACTGCCACATGTAAAATAATTAAGCTGGATCATTCTCTTACACCATACACAAAGATATACTCAAAATGGATGAAAGGCCTCAATGTGAGACAGGAATCCATTAAATCCTAGGGAAGAACATAGGCAGTAACCTCTTCAACATTGGCCATAGCGACTTCCTTCAAGACATGTCTCTAAAGGAAAGGGAAACAAAAGCAAAAATGAACTTTTGGGACTTCATCAAGATAAAATCTTCTGCACAGCAAAAGAATCAGTCAACAAAACTAAGGCACAACCCATGGAATCAGAGAAGATATTTGCAAATGACACTACAGACAAAGGGCTGGTATCCAAGATCTATAAAGAACTTCTCAAACTCAACACCCAAAAAACAAATAATCAAGTCAAAAAATGGTCAGAAGACGTGAAAAGACACTTCTCTGAAGAAGACATACAAATGGCTAACAGACACATGAAAATATGTTCATCATCATTAGCCATCAGGGAAATTCAAATCAAAACCACACTGAGATACCACCTTACACCAGCTAGAATGGCAAAAATTAAGAAAACAGGAAACAACAAATGTTGGCGAAGATGTGGAGAAAGGGGAAACTTCTTACACTATTGGTGGGAAAGCAAGCTGGTATAGCCACTCCGGAAAACAGTATGGAGGTTCCTCAAGATGTTAAAAATAGAGCTACCATATGACCCAGCAATTGCACTACTAAGTGTTTACCCCAAAGATACAGATGTAGTGAAAAGAAGGGCACATGCACCCCAATGTTCATAGCAGCAATGTCCACAGTAGCCAAACTATGGAAGGAGCTGAGGTGCCCTTCATCCAATGAATGGATAAAGAAGATGTGGTCCATATATACAACGGAATGTTACTCAGTCATCAGAAAGAATGAATACTTACCATTTGCATCTACACGGATGGAACTGGAGGGGATTATGCTAAGTGAAGTAAGTGAAGCAGAGAAAGATAATTATCATATGCTTTCACTCGTATGTGGAATATAAGGAATAGGGCAGAGGACCACAGGGGAAGGGTGGGAAAACTGAATGGGAAGAAATCAGAGAGGGAGACAAACCATGAGAGACTCTGGACTCCAGGAAACTGAGAGTTAGAGAAGGGAGGGCAATGGGGGATGGGGTAACAGGGTGATGGGTATTAAGGAGGGCATGTGTGGTGATTTGCACTGGGTGTTATATGCAATGAATAAATCGTTGAACACTACATCAAAAACTAATGATGTATTATATGTTGGCTAATTGAGCATAAGAAAAAAAATCATATGACTGATATCTCATGGTATTTGTCTTTTTCTAACTGATTTTTTTTGCTTAGTATTGTATTCTCTTGCTCTATCCACGTTTTCCACATGGCATGATCCATTCTTTTTTATGGTTGAATAATATTCCATGCTATTTATATAGCACATCTTCTTTACACATTCATCTATTGATGGACACTTGGGCTGCTACCATCATTTGGCTATGGTAAATAATGCTGCTATAAACATAAAGGGTGAACTTACCTTTTTGAACTACTGTTTCTGCATATTTGGGGTAGATACCCAGTAGTGCAATTACTGGATCATAGCGTCATTCTATTTTTAACTTTTTGAGGAACCTCCATACTATTTTCCACAGTGGCTGTGCCAGTTTGCTTCTGACCAACAGTGCACAAGTGTTCCTTTTTCTTCATATCCTGGCCAACACCTGTTGTTTCTTGTGTTTTTGATTTTAGTCATTCTGACAGTTTTAAGGTGATATCTCATTGTAGTTTTCATTTGCATTTCCCTGATGATAAGTGATAATGAGCATTTTTTCCTGTGTCTGTTAGCCATCTGTATGTCTTCCTTGAAGAAATGTCTGTTCATTTCTTCTGCCCATTTTTAATTTGGATTATTTGATTTTTGAATGTTGAGTTGTGTCTGTTCTTTATATATTTTGGATACTGTCCCTTCATCAGATATGTCATTTGCAAAATCCTCTACCATTCCACAGGTTAACTTTTAGTTGTGTTGATTGTTTCCTTTGCTGTGCTTTTTATTTTGGTGTGGTCCCAGTAGTTTATTTTTGCTTTTATCTCCCTTACCTCAGGAGACATATCTAGAAAAAAATGTTACTACAGTCGATGTCAGAGTCATAACTGCCTATGCTCTCCTCAAGGATTTTTATTGCTTTAGGTCTCACATTTAGGTCTTCATTGCATTTTCTCTTAATTTTTGTGTATGGTGTAAGAAAGTGGTCCATTTTCATTCTGTTGTGTTTAGCTGACTGGTTTTCCCAACACCATTTGTTGAGGAGACTTGTCTTTTTCCTATTGCATATTCTTTTGTGCTTTGTCAAAGCACAAATTAAATGGCCATATAATTTTGGGTTCATTTCTGGGTTTTTTAGTCTGTTCTATTGGTCTATGTGTCTATTTTTACGGCAGTATCATACTGTTTTGATTACTATAGCTTTGTAATATAAAGTCTAGTATTTTGATACCTACAGCCTTTCTTTTCTTTTTCAAAACTGCTTTGGCTATTCAGGTCCTTTGTAGTTTCATATTAATTTTAGGATTTTTTGGTTCCAGTTCTGTGAAAAATGCTGTTGGTATTTTGACAGGGATTGCATTAAATATATCAATTGCTTTGGATAGTGTGGACATTTTAACAATTTTTGTTTTTCCAATCCATAAGTATGGATTATCTTTTGGTTTCTTTGTGTCATCTTTAATTTCTTTCATCAGTGTTTTATAGTTTTCTGAGTACAGGTCTTTCACATACTTGGTGCAATTGTAAATGGGATTGATTTCTTAATTTCTCTTCTACTGCTTCATTATTAGTGTATAGAAGTGCAACAGATTTCTACACATTGATTTTGTATCCTGTGAATTTACTGAATTCATTTATCAGTTTTATAGTTTTTTGGTGGAGTCATTGGGTTTTCTTTTTTAAAATATTTTATTTATTTAGCAGAAAGAGAGACAGCACAAGTAGGCAGAGCAGCAGACAGAGGGAGAGGGAGAAGCAGGCTCCCCACTGAGCAGATCGCCCAATATGGGGCCAGATATGGGGATATAGGTCTTGATCCCAGGACCCTGGGATCATGACCTGAACCAAAGGCAGATAAGCATCCAACTGAGCCACCCAGGCAGCCCAAGTCTTTGGGTTTTTAAAGTATAATATTATGTCATCTGGAAATAGTGAAAGTTCACTTTTTCCTTACCAGTTTAGGTGCCTTTGTTGTTGTTGTAGTTTTTGTTGTTGTTGTTGTTGTTGTATGATTGCTGTAGCTAGGATTCCAGTACTATGTTGAATAAAAGTGATGAGAGTGGACATCTGTGAATTGTTCTTGACTTTAGGGGGAAAGCTCTCAGTTTTTCCTGTGTTATGTTCCCTTTTGTTAGACATTAGATATTCATATATGGCCTTTATTATGTTGAGGTATGTTCAGCCTAAACCTACTTTGTTGAGGGTTTTAACATGAATGGATATAGCGTGTCAAATGCTTTTCTGCATCTACTGGAATGATTTTATGATTTTTATCCTTTCTCCATTGATGTGATATATCATGTTGGTTGATTTGTGAATATTGATCTATCCTTGTATCCAGTGAATAAATCCTACTTGATAGTGCTGAATGATTATTTTTTTTTAAAGATTTTATTTATTTATTTGAGAGAGAATGAGAGAGAGCACATGAGAGGGGGGAGGGTCAAAGGGAGAAGCAGACTCCCTGCCGAGCAGGGAGCCCGATCCGGGACTCGATCCAGGGACTCCAGGATCATGACCTGAGCCGAAGGCAGTCGCTCAACCAACTGAGCCACCCAGGCGCCCTGAATGATTATTTTAATTTATTGTTGGATTAGGTTTGCTAGTATTTGGTTGAGGATTTTTGCATCTATGTTCATCAGAGATATTGTCTTGTAGTTCGCTTTTTTTGTGGCGTCTTTACCTGGTTTGGTATCAGGGTGATCCTGTCCTCATAGAATGAATTTGGAAGTTTTTCATCTTCTACTTTTTGGAATAATTTGAGAAGAATATGTATTAATTCTATAAGTTGGTGTCTCATCCTGGACTTTTGTTTGTTGGGAGTTTTTTTTATTACTGCTTCAATTTCATTGTATATAATTGGTGTGTCAAAGTTTCTATTTCTTCCTTCTCCAGTTTTGTTAGGTTATACCTTTCTAGGTGTTTAACCATTTATTCTAAGTTGTCCAATTTGTGGGCATAAAGATTTTCATAATATTCTATCTCAGTTGTTTTTATTTCTGTGGTGTTGGTTGTTATTTCTCCTCTTTCATTTGTGACTTTGTTTATTTGAGTTCTTTCCATTTTTTGTTTTGTTTAGTTTTGATAGCTATAGCTTTATCAATTTTGTTGAACTTTATAAAGTACTAGCTACTGGTTTCATTGATCTGGTTTTGTTGTTGTTGTTGTTTAGTTTGTAAATCATTTACTTTTGCTCTAATCCTTATTATTTCCTTCCTTCTGATGGTTTCGGGTTTTGTTTATTCTTATTTTTCTAGCTCCTTAGGTGCAAGTTTAAGGTTTTTGTATGAGAATTTTCTTGCTTCTTGAAGTAGACCAGTATTACTATAAACTTTCCTTATAGAATCATTTTTACTGCATCCCAAATGTTTGTAACCAGAGTGTTTTCACTTTCATTTTTCTGCAAATGTTTTTTTTTTTTTTCATTTCTTCTTTTATTTTTTTGTTGTCCTATTCATTGTTTAGTAGCATGTTATTAAACCTCCATGTATTTTTGGTCTTTCCAAATGTGTGTGTGTGTGTGTGTGTAGTTGATTTCTAGTTTCATAACTTTGTTCTCAGAAAAAATGCATAGAATAACATCAGTCTTCTTGAATTTGTTGAGGTTGTTTTGTGGCCCTATATGTGATATACCTGGAGAATGTTCCCTGCAAACTTTAAAAGATTGTGTACTGTGCTGTTTTTTGGATGTAAGGTCCTGAATTTGTTAAATCCATCTGTTTCTATGTGTCATTCAAAGCTACTGTTTCCTTGTTGGTTTTTTCTTTGACTGATATATCTAATGATATAAGCAGGTTGTTAAAGTCCCCTACTATATTGTATTGCTAGCAATTAGTTCTTTTATGTTTATTATTAACAGTTTTATGTATTGAGTTGCTCTCATTTGGTTGCATAAATATTTGCAATTGTTATATCTTCTTGTTGGATTGTCCCCTTTATTATTATGTACTGTCCTCCCTTCCCTATTGTTACAGTCTTTGTTGTAGAGTCTATTTTGTCCAATGTAAGTATTGCTACTCCAGCTATATTATGACATCCATTTGTGTGATAAATATTTCTCCATCCCCTCATGTTCAATCTGCAGATATCTTTCAATCTGAAATGAGTCTCTTATAGGCAGCATATAGATGTGTCTTGCATTTAATCTCTGTCAACCTATGTCTTTTGATTGGAGGGCTTAGTCCATTTAGATTCAAAGTAATTATTGATAGATACGTTTTTATTGTCATTTTTACTTGTTTTGTGGTAGTTTTTATAGTTTTTCTCTGATCCCTTCTTCTCTTTCTCTCTTTCATGGTTTGCTGGTTTTATTTTGGACTCTTTTCTCTTTATCCTTTGTGGTTTTTGATTTATGATTACCATTAGGTGTGTATATAGCATCTTCTGCATATAGCAGTCTATATTATTGATGGTCATTTAAGTTCAAACTCATTCTTTATCCCTCTACCCCTCACATTTTAGGTATATGGTACCATATTTTACATCCTTTTATTTTGTGAATTCCCTTGACTGTTTTTTTACAGAAATATTATTTTCACTGCTTTTGTGCTTCCTGCTTTTCATATTCTCACATATGATCTTTCCTTTCAACTCAAATTGTTCCCTTTAATATATCTTGTAGGGCTGGTTTTGAGATCATTAACTCCTTTAGTTTTTGTTTGTCTGAGAAACTCTTTATCTCTCCTTTTCTGAATGATAGCTTTGCTGGATAGAGTGAGTATTCTTGGCTGCAGATTTTTCTCTTTCAGGGCTTTGAATATATCATGCCTCTCACTTCTAGCTTGTAAAGATTCTGCTGAAACACCCATTGAATGCCTTATGTGGTTTCCTTTCTATGTAACTGTCTTCTTTTGTCTTGCTGCTTTAATTTTTTTTTCTTTATCACTACTTTTTGCCATTTTGATTACCATGTGTCTTAGTGTGGACCTCTATTTGTTGATTTTGATGGGTGATCTCTGTGCCTCCTGGATTTGGGCATCTGTTTCCTTCTCCATATTAAGGATGTTTTCACTTATTATTTCTTCAAATAAATTTTCTGCCCCACTTTCTCCTGCTGGGATCACTAAAATGTGAATATCATTACACTTGATTCGAGTCACTGAATTCCCTAAGTCTATTCTCATTTTCCACAATTCTTTTCTCTCTCTTTTGTTCAGATTGATTACTTTCAATTACTCAGTCTTCTAGTTCATTAATTCATAACTCTGCTATTTATTCCATCAAGTATATATATATATATATATATATATATATATATTTATTCCATCAAGTATATATATATATAATATATATATATATATATATATATTAAATTCAATTAGCCTACTTATAGTACATCATTAGTTGCTGATGTAGTGTTCAATAATTTATCAGTTTCATATAACACCCAGTGCTCATCACATCATGCGCCCTCCTTAATGCCCATTGCCCAATTACCCCATCCCCACCACCACCTCTCCTCCAGAAACCCTCAGTTTGTTTCCTATAGTTAAGAGTCTCTCATGTTTTTTCTCCCTCTCTAATGACTTCCCATTCTGTTTTACCTCCCTTCCCCTACAGTCCTCTGTCCTGTTTCTTATGTTCCACATATGAGTGAAACCATGTAATTTTCTTTCTCTGATTGACTTATTTTGCTCAGCATAATATCCTCCAGTTCCATCCACATTGATGAAAATAGCAAGTATTCATCTTTTCTGATGGCTGAATAATATCCCAGTGTGTGTGTGTGTGTGTGTGTGTGTGTGACATCTTCTTTATCCATTCATCTATCAATGAACATCTTGGCTCTTTGCACAGTTTGGTTGTTGAGAACATTGCTGTTCTGAACATTGGGGTGCAGGTGCCCCTTCAGATCACTACATTTGTATCTTTGAGGTAAATACCTAATAGTGCAATTGCTGTGTTGTAGGGTCGCTCTATTTTTAACTTCTTGAGGAACCTCCATACTGTTTTCCAGAGTGGCTCAAGTGTATTTTCAATTTAATTTATTTTGTTCTTCATCTCCAATTTTTTTTTTATGTTTTTTTTCTTTTTCATTTTTTTTCTTTTTTTTAAATTATATTATGTTAATCACCATACATTACATCTTTAGTTTTTGATGTAGTGTTCCATGATTCATTGTTTGCGTAGAACACCCAGTGCTCTATGAAGTACATGCCCTCTTTAGTACCCATCACCAGGCTAACCCATCCCCCCCCACCTCTAGAACCCTCAGTTTGTTTCTCTGAGTCCATAGTCTCTCATGGTTTTTTTATGTTTTTATCTCTTTAAGGGTCTCACTCATGTCCTGCTCTTTTTTTCTCAAGCCCAGTGAGTATCTTTATGATAATTACTTTAAATCAAGTAATGTTATCAAGCCTGTAACTTATATCCATTTCACTTGGGTCTCTTGCTGTGGTTTTGTTCCATTCTTTTGTTTGTGACATATTCTGTCTCCTCATTTTGCCTAATTCTTTGTGTCTTTTCATGTGTATTAGGAAAGTCAATTATGTCTCTTGCTCTTGAAAGTAGTGGGAAGGACATGCACTTTTAACTAGGCAGTGCTTATCCTCAACAGTAGACACATAGCCATCATGTACATCTGAGCCAGTTGGGGTTGCTCCACAAAGCATAAAAATGTGGGTGGGGGCTTGCTGCTGCAAGCTGTGGGCACCTGTCCTCCTCCACAGGGGACATGCAGCTGCTGGAGAGAGTGGGACCAGCCAGGGCTGTTCCATAAAGCTCATGCATGCAAGGGGTGCAGTTTTAACAAGGTGCACATATCCTCCAGTGGAGGTTGTGAGATGCAGTGTTGGCAAGGTTTGTGTGGGTCTTCTAAGGGAGGGGATCCATGGCACCAGGACTGATGCAGACCTGGCTGATGGGAGCAAGACATGGTGTAACCAAATTAGATAGTGAGTGCAGGCACTGTGCTGGTTCCTGCAGGTGGCTCTGCGTTTATGATGAGGGGTGGTGGAGGAAAATGACACCTGCCAGCTCTTTTGTTTCTGGAGAAGTCCCTCTGAATTCTGAGATTAGTAACTAACCATACCTATATTCTGAGATTAGTAACTAACGCTACTTTCCAGAAGCCCCAGGCACCTTTCAAACTGCTGCTTTCAAGTTGTAACTTGACAGGCTGTTTTCTGTGCTGTCTCTTTAAGGGCAGGGGTTCAGTTTCTTATCACCCTCTGGACTTTCTCAGAGCTGAGCCCACTAATTTTTAAAGTCCCAAGTTTATGTCCTGCTGGTGGCAAGCACTCACTGTTGTGCTAGTCAGTTTCTTGTCCTTCTCTGCACCTGGAGCTACCATAGAATTTAGGTTCCCCCTGAGTCCTTGCCCTTCCTAACCTCTTTGACATGGTCTCTTCTCTACAGTTAGTTGTAGAGTTTGTTCCACCAGACTTTCATTCCTTTTCTGGGTTGTTTACTCTGATGCAAGTGCTATCTAGTTGTACCCATGGGATGAGCAGAGTTTAGGGTCTTCCTACTCTGTCATCTTCCCCAGAAGTGTAACAGTTTTTCATTTAGTCTATTTTATCTCATATTAGTACACACATATCTGCTCTCTTTTGGTTATTGCTTGCATAGAATAAATTTTTCAATCTTTACACTTTCATTCTATGTGTATCCTTAGATCTACAATAAGTTTCTTGTACATGGCATATAATTGGGTTGTGCTTTTGTACACTCAGCCAATCGGTCTTTAAGTTGGGGAGTTTAATTATTTACATTTGATGTAATTACAAATTAGGAAAACCATTGGCATTTTATTATTTGTTTTCTACTTACAGCATTCCTGTCCCTCATTTATTCCTTTACTGCCTTCCTTTGGTTTTATTTATGTATTCTTGTAGTGATGATGTTATAAGCTAAATTGTGTCCTCCCCAAAATTCATATGTTGGTGCCCTAACTCTTAGTACCTAGATGTGACTGTATTTTGAGACTGTCTTTAAAAAGACAGTTAATTAAAATGAGGTCATTAGGGTGGGTGCTAATTCAATATGATTGGTGTCCTTATAGAAAAGGAGATTAAGACACATGCAGAGAGGAAAAAAGATGTGAAGACATAGGGAAAAGACAAAGAAACAGGCATCAGAGTAAACCAACCCTGCTCAAATTTTGATCATGGACTTCTACTTCCAGAAAGATGAGAAAGTAAATTTCTTTTGTTTAAGCCACCCATTCCGTGATACTTTGTTATGGGAACCATGCCAAACTAATATGAATTAAGTTTGATTCCCTTCTCCATTCCATTTGTGTATATTATATAATTTATTTGTGGTTGCCATAGGAATTACATAAAATGTCCTAAAATTATAACATTCTACTTTAAACTTATGTCAACTTAACTTCAATTACACACAAAAATTCTACTCCTTTACATCTCTGTCCCACTCCTATTTTATATTTCTGATGTCACAATTAATTTTTTATGTATTGTGTACAAATTAAAATAGATTTATAACTATTTTATGCTTTTGTTTTTTAAATCATTTAAAAAATAAAAGGTGGAGATGTGAACCAAAATTATAATACTGATTTTTATATTTGTCCATGCATTTACTTTTACTGGAGTACTTTATATATTTGTATGACTTCAAGTTACTGTCTCACATCTTTCATTTCAATTTGAAAGACACCTTTAGCATTTATTCTAGGGCAAATCTAGTGGTAATTAACTCCCTCAGCTTTTCTTTATCTGAGAATATCTTAATTTCTCTTGCATTTTTGTAGGACTGTTTTACTGGACATAAAACTATCAGTTGAGGGGTCCCTGTGCGGTCAGTCAGTTAAGCATCTGACTCTTGGTTTCAGCTCAGGTCATGATAATTATAGGTCATGGAATCGAGTCCCACATTGGCCTCTGTGATCAGCAGGGAGTCTGCTTGAAGATTCTCTCCCTCTGCACCTCCCCCCGTGCACACACATTCTCTCTCTGAAATAAATAAATAAATAAATAAATAAATAAATAAATAAATAAATAAATATTTTTTAAATTTATCAGTTTTTTTTTTTTTTTTCTGTCAGTACATTAAATGTGCCATCCCAATGTCTTTTAGCCTGCAAAGTTTCTCCTGAGAAAACCACTGATAATATGACTGGGGATTTCTGGTACGTTATGAATCACCTTTTTCTTTTTAAAGATTTTATTTGGCTTTGGCTTTTAAGAGTTTGATTATAATATTTCTTAGCATGGATCCCTTCAGGCTTTTCTTACCAGGAGTTTATTGTATATATCCATATCTTTTCTCAAATTTCAGAAATTTTTAGTCATTATTTCAGTTACACTCTCTGCACATTTATCTTTCTTTCCTACTTGTGAGATTCTCATAATGCATATATGGCCCACTTGTTGGTGTCCTATAAGTACCTCAAGCTATGTTTACATTTTTTCATTCTTTTTTTTTTTTTGGTTCTTAGACCCATTAATTTCAAACGACTTGACCTCAGATTTGCTGATTTTTCTTCTGCCTGTTTGTATCTGCTATTAATCTCCAGTGAACTTTTGAATTCTGAATTTTGAGCTTTGAATTTGAATTTTGAACTTTTGAATTTTGAATTATTGTATTTTTCAGCTCCAAAATTTGTTTGGTTGTTTTATAAAAAATAACTTGTTAATCTTTTAAAAAATAGTCTCATTTTCTTCATATGGAATTTTCCTGATTTCCTTTAGTTTTTGCCTGGGTTTTCCTTGAGCTCCTTGAGTATATTTAAGACATAGTTCTAAAATCTTTGTCTAGTAAGTCAAAAGACTGTGTTTCCTTAGTATTGCTTACTAAAGTTTTTTTTTTTCCATTGAATGAGCCATGTTTCATTGTTTCTTTGTATGCCTTGTGATCTTTTGTTGAAAATTTAATATTTGAAAAAAGGAACCTTTCTCATTCTTTGCAGACTGGGTCCATGCATAGGAAGACCTTAACAAAATCAGACTGGTGTGAAGAATTAAGGTGTTCTTGGACTTTTTCTGGCTATGCTTTTTCTCTGAGCCCACCCATGCACTTTTTTTTTTTTTTTGAGAAAGAGAAAGAGAGAGAAAGAATGTGAGTGTTGGGGAGATGGGTAGAGGGAGAGAGATGATCTTAAGCAGACTCCACGCTCAGCATGGAACTTGACATGGGGCTTGATCTCACAACACTGAGATCATGAGATCATGACCTGAGCTGAAATCAAGAGTCAGATTTTTAACCAACTGAACAACCCAGGCACCCGACCCATCCCATGTACATTTTATCTCTGATTCCCCATACGCACAACTGCCTATAATTGTCTTAATTTTCTTAAGACTTCCAGTTGTGCATCTTCTTGGGGACCTCAGATATCCTATTGCATTATGTGACTTATAGTCATTTGTTGGCTGTTGTCTGCAGGTCTGAATTTCCTGCAGATTTCGCAGACTTGGTGACCATCACTGCTTTCAATACTCTTCATCCTTATATGTAAACTATGCCATATATTTTTTTAAGTTTTTATTTTAATTACAGTTAGTTAACATACAGGGTTATATTAGTTTTAAGTGAACAATATAGTAATTCAACACTTCCATACATCACCCTGTGCTCATCGCACTCCTTAGTTCCCATCACCTATTTAAACCATCCCTCCACCTTCCCCTCTGATAACCATCAGTCTGTTCTTTATAAGTAAACGTGTTTCTTGATTTATCTCACTCTCTTTTATGTTTTCCCTTTGATTGTGTATTTTGTTTCTTAAATTCCACACATGAAAGAAGTAAGATGGTATTTCTCTTTCTCTGACTGACTTATTTCAAGTAGCATCATACACTCTACCTCCAAACATGTCCTTGTAAATAACAAGATTTCATTATGTTATGCCTCAACAATATTACATTGTATGCATATAACACATTTTCTTTATCTATTAATCAATAGATGGACACTTGGGTTGCTTCCATATCTTGGTTACTGTAAATAATGCTGTGATAAATATAGGAGTGGTTGTAACGCTTTGAATTAGTGTTCTTATATTCTTTGGATAAATACTCAGTAGTCAAAGACTGGATCATATGGTAGTTCTATTTTTAACATTTCTAGGGAACTCCATACTGTTTTCCACAGTGGCTGCACCAGTTTGAATTCCCAAAAAGAGTGCACAATTTTCCTTTTTCTCCATGTCCTCACCAAAGCCTGTTGTGTTCTTGATTTCAGCCATTCTGACAGGTGTGAGGTGATATTTCATTGTAGTTTTGATCTGCATTTCCCTGATGATAAGTGATGATGAGCATCTTCTCATGTGTCTGTTGGCCATCTGTATGTCTTCTTTGGAGAAATATCTTTTCATGTCTTCTGCCCATTTCTAATTGGATTATTTGTGTTTTGGGTGTTAAGTTTTTTAAGTTCTTTATTTATTTTGAATATTAACCTTTTATCAAATATGTCATTTCCAAATATCTTCTCCCATTCAATAGGTTGCCTTTTAGTTCTGTGTATGGTTTCTCTCATTGTGCAGAAACTTTATTTTTATGTAGTTCCAGTATTTTATTTTTGCTTTTGATTGCCTCTGGAGACATATCTAGAAAGAAGTTGCTTCAGCTGCCAAAGAGGTTACTGCCTGTATTCTTCTCTAGGATTGTAATGGTCTCCTGTCTTACATTTAGGTCTTTAATCCATTTTGAATATATTTTTGTGTTTGGTGTAAGAAAGTGGTCATGTTTCTTTTTCTTTTTTTTCTTTTTTTTTTTTTTTGCATGTTGCCATCCAGTTTGCCCAACACCATTTGTTGAAGAGACTGTCTTTTCCATCGGATATTATTTTCTACTTTGTCAAAGATTAATTGACCATATAATTATGGATTCATTTCCGGGTTTTCTATTCTGTTCTGTTGATCTATGTGTCTATTTTTCTGCCAGTATGATACTGTGCTGAATTGACTACCATTTTCTTCCCTTTATTTTCCTTCCCTTTCTTCCCTTTATTTATTTATCTGAGAGAGAGAAAGAGCACAGGCAGGTGGAGGAGCAGAGGGAGAAGGAGAAGCAGACTCCCCGCTGAGCAGGGAGCCTGACGTGGGGCTTGATCCCAGGACCCTGAGATCATGACCTGGGCTGAAGGCAGACACTTAACCAACTGAGCCACCTAGGCAGCCTGATGACTAAGACTTTCAAATATAATTTAATGTCTGTAATTCTGAAGCGTCCAGCTTTGCTTTTCCCTTTCATGTTTGCTTTGGCTATTCAGGGTCTTTTGTGTTTCCATACAAATATTAGGACTCACTGTGATAGCTCCTTGAAGAATACTGTTGGTGTTTTGATAGGGTTGCATTAAATGTGTGGAATGCTTTGGTTACTGTAGATATTTTAACAATATTTGTTCTTCAAATTCATGAACATGGAATGTTTTTCCACTCCTTGTGTCATCTTCAGTTCTTTCATCAGTGTTTTATAGTTTTCAGAGTACAGACCTTTTACCTTTTCAGTTAGGTTTATTCCTAGGTGTCTTATTTTTGGTGCAGTTGTAAATGGAATCAATTCCTTGATTTCTCTTTCTGCTGCTTCATTATTGGTGTATAGAAATGCAACAGATTTCTGTATGTAGATTTTATATCCTGCAACCTTCTTGAATTCATGTATTAGTTCTAGCAGTTTTGGGTGGGGTCTTTTGGGTTTTCTACATAGAGTATCATGTCATCTACAAATAGTAAACATTTGACTTCTTCCTTGCCAATTCTGATGCCTTTTATTTCTTTTTATTGTCTGATTGCTGAGGATAGGACTTCCAGTAATATGTTAAATGGCAATGGTGAGGGTGGACATCACTGTCTTTTTCCTGACTGTAGAGGAAAAGCTCTCAGTTTTACCTATGGATGCTTCAGTTTTAGTGGAAGTAGCAACAGGTCTCATTTAACAAGCACAGCAGAGCACACCTAGTTAAAACTTGTCACACTCTGGCCAAGGTCCAAACACTGCCCACTGCAGGTAAGTAAAACCTCTGCAGACAACTGACCTGAGGGACAGAGCACCCAAAACACAGTAGGAGAAGGCATGCAATATGCACCAGAGACACTTCCTGAAGTGTCAGTCCCTAGACAGTGTATGACCTCTTCTTCATAAAGCCATTACTTTCAGGAGGAGGAAACAACAGGATTTGCTAAAGCAGAGAAGACAGTGACCAAGCAATACATCAAGATGGAGGAATTCATACCAAATGAAACAACAAGAAAAGGTCATGGTAGGAGATCTGATCGAAACAGTAATATGCCTAAATTGTCCTAAATTGATATGCATCAAAAACAATAAGATATCTAGAAATAAACCTAACCAAAGGGGAAAAGATTTGTACTCTGAAAACTATAACACTGATGAAAGAAATTGAAGACTACAAAAAGAAATGGAGACATTCCATGCTCATGAATTGGAAGAAGAAATATTGTTAAAATGTATATATTACCCAAAGCAATCTACATGGTTAATGCAATCCCTATCAAAATACTATTTGTATGGATCCACAGCAATCCCCAAAGAGTCAAAGCAATCTTGAAAAAGAAAAGCAAAGCTGGAAGCATCACAATTCTGGACTTCATGTTATATTACAAAGCTGGAGTGATCAAGAGAGTATGGTTCTAGCACAAAAATAGACACATAGATCAATGAAACAGAATAGAAAACCCAGAAATGGACCCAAAACTATAAGGTCAACTAATTTTTGACAAAGCAAGAAAGAATATTCAATAGATAAAAGACAGTTTCTTCAACTAATGGTGTTTGAAAACTGGTCAGCAAGATGCAAAACAATGAAACTGGACCATTTTCTTAAACCATACCCCAAAATAAATTCAAAATGGATGAAAGACCTAAATGTGTGAGGAAACTGTCAAAATCCTAGATGAGAACACGGACAGTAACTTCTATGACAATAGTTATAGAAACTTCTTATTAGATGTGTCTCCTGAAGCAAGAGAAAAAAAAAAACAAAAATAAACTATCAGGACTTCAAGATAAACAGCTTTTGTGCAGCAAAGGAAACAATCAACAGAAATAAAAGGCAACCTATGGAATGAGAGAAGATATTTGCAAATGACATAACAGATAAAGGGTTAGTATCCAAAATCTATAAAGAACTTATCAAACACAAATCTCAAAAAATAAAAAAAAAATCCAGTCAAAAAATAAGCAGAAGACATGAATAGACGTTTCTCCAAAGAAGACGTACATATGGCTAACAGACACATGAAAAAATACTCAATATCACTCAGCACCAGGGAAATACAAATCAAAACCACAATGAGATACCACCTCACATCTGTCAGAATCACTAAAATTAACAACTCAGGAAACAACAGATGTTGGCAAGGATGCAGAGATAGGGGAACCCTCTTACACTGTTGGTGAGAATGGAAACCAGTGCAACCACTCTGGAAAACAGTATGGAGGTTCCTCAGAAAGTTAAAAATATAACTACCCTACACCTCAGCAATTGCATTTCTAGGCATTTGTCCAAAGGATACAAAAGTAGTGATTTGATGGGGCACATGTACCCCAATATTTATAGCAGCAATGTCTACAGTTGCCAAAATATGGAAAGAGCCCAGATGTCCATTGACAGATCAATGGATAAAGAGGAGGTGGTATGTGTATATATATACATATATATGCTATATGCATATACTAGAATATTACTCAGCCATCAAAATAATGAAATATTGCCATTTACAATGAAATGGATGGAACTAGAGTGTATTATGCTAAGCTAAATAAGTCGGTCAGTGAAAGACAAATACCATATGATTTCACTCATACATGGAATTTAAGAAACAAAGCAAAATAATATAAGGGAAAGGAAGGAAACATAAGATAAAAACAGAGTGGGAGGCAAACTGTAAGAGACTCTTAACTATAAGGAACAAACTGAGGGTTGCTGGAAGGGGTCTGGGTGGGGGATGGGGTAATTGGGTGATGGGCATTAAGGAGGACACTTGATGTAATGAGCACAGGGTGTTATATGCAACTGATGAATCACTAAATTCCACCCCTGATACTAAAAAATAAAACAAAACAAACAAAAAACAACATGGAAAAATACAATACTGTTTCTTCTTTTTTCTTCCTGCCTTAAATATAGTTATGGTGGCTGGAATAATAGTAACCATTTTTTTTTTTTTTATTGTGAGAAAAAACTCAAGAGTATCTCAGTGACTTCGCCCTAATGTCACTTGGTTACTAAACCACTAGCAACCACTTTATGGTTTTTGTTAATGTGGAAAAAAAATTTGTTTAAGCCACTATAAATGGATTTTCTCTTACAGTCTAAGGCAACTGTAATTGAAACTGCTAGTTAGTGTGGGGTAAGAATTCATTACAGGTCTGACTGAATATAAAGTTTATTTTCTTGATCAGTATTTATACCACATACCATAATTAGACACAATTTATAAGTAGCATAAAATACTGTAGATTAAGTGCTAAGTGACATGGTACAGATTCTTTGTGGTATGCAACAGAAACATAAATTCTGGTATAGTCAGGAAAGGCCTCTTCCAAGGATGGAGTAGTGTTGATAGACAGAATGATGACAAGAGAGCATTTCATGTCATAGTGCATTAAAAAAACAAAAACAAAAACAACTGGTCATTACTTTTGCTCTAGCAATGATTTGCTCCCATCCTCAGGTTCCTTCATGGGTCCCACTCACTTCCCAAAGGAGCCCTTATCCCTTGGTTCCATGAAATCAGGCATCTGAATTACCTCACGACTTAATAACAGCCTATAGTAAGCCTTGTATGTTCCATAGAGCAGAGGGCAATGGAGGTTGTGTTAACCTCATCTGCTTTGTTGAAATTCTCCTGGGTAGGGATCAAAATGTTGTATAAAGGAAAAGTCCATAAAGAGCTCAGGGATTTCTGTGGAATGGGTGTGTAGGGTCTCTCCAAAAACCTTCCAAATTGTCCTGGGACCAGCATTCCTCAAAACCCCTACCTGGCCTGTACTCCAATTAAGTCATTAGGCCTGGCCTTGCTTCTTTATGATTATCAGCCTCAGTTCCACAGTATCAACCCCAAAACTTCATGTCACTGTAGCTCAATAGCAGCTCTTAGATTCATACTAAGATACTAGCCCCCTACTCCAGGATTTAGCAGGGATGTGTGTATGGGGGTAAGGGTAAAAAAGTAGGAAATTACCAAATTTTCTGTGCACTTGCCTGTCATTTTAAATGTTTCGTTCTTTATGTGATATCATCATTACACCAAGCCTTTCAAAGCCTTACACCTTTCAAAATGGAAAGTATTTCTTTTTTTCAGCTTTATGAAGGAATAATTAACACATACATTTGTATACATTTAAAGTGCACAATGTGATGATTTGATATACATACATACTGTGAAATGATTACTGTGACGAATTTCATTAACACATCCATTGTCTCACATAGTTAATTATTTTTCCTCTTTTTGTGGTGAGAATGCTTATAATTTACTCTCAACAAAGTTTAAGTATACAATACTGTATAATTAACTAATTAATCATGCTAGACATTAGATACTCAGAGCTTATTCATCATATAACTAAAAGTTTATACCCTTTAACTTACATCTCCCTGTTTCCCACATCTTCCAGCCTCTGACAATCACCACCATTCTACTCTATGTTCCCATGAGATAGTTTTTTTTGTTTTTGTTTTTGTTTTTTTTTTCAGATTCCATATACAAGTGATACTACACAGTATTTTTCTTTCTCTGCCTGGCTTATTCCACTTAGCATAATGCCCTCCAGGTTTACCCATGTTGTTGCAAATGGGAGGATTTCCTTATTTTTCATGGATTAATTATATATGTGTGTGTTTGTGTGTGTATAGCATTTTCTTTATCTATTCATCCATCAATGGGCAGTTTCTTTCTACATCTTGGCTATTGTGAATAATGCTGAAATGAACATGGAGGTGTAGATATTTTCTTGAGATACTAACTTCATTTTCATTGGCTATACACCAAGAATGGGATTGCTGGATCTTATGGTATCTCTATTTTTCATTTTTTAGGAATCACATTACTGTTTTCCATAATTGTTGTACCTATTTATATATTCCCACCATCAATACACAAGGGATGCTTTTTCTCCACATCCTTACCAGCACTTGTTATTTCTTGTCTTTTTGAGAATAGCCATCCAGGTGTGAGGTGATATCTCATTGTGAATTTTATTTGCAGTTCCCTGATGATTACTGCTGTTGAACACCTTTAAATGTACCTGTTGGTCATTTGTGTGTTTTCTTTGAAGAAATGTCTATTCCGGTCTTTTGTTCATTTTTTGATTGGGCATTTGCTTGCTTGTTTGTTTACTGTATCCTTTCCCCATTGTGTGTTCTTGAAAATTTTGTCAAATATTAACTGACCATATATACCTGGGTTTATTTCTGAGCTCCTTATTCTGTTTCATTGGTTCATGTGCCTATTTTTGTGCCAACACCATACTATTTTGACCACTATAGCTTTGTAATATAGTTTAAAAAAAAAAAAAGTATGATGCCTCCAGCTGTATTTTTTGTCAAAATTGCTTTGGCCTTTTAAGGTCTTTAGTGATTCCATACAAATTTTGGTGGTTTTTTTTTCCTATTTTTGTGAAAAAATGTCATTGGAATTTTGAGTCAGATCATGCTTTTGGTTTACAGTCATTAGTTCTAAACTGTGAATTAGTGATTTGACAGCAGAGATTAGTGGCCTAAAGGAATACAAATTTTAGTGATACACTTTCAAAGGTCTTTGCCCTTTTATGCTTCTTCAAATTGGGTGCAATATGTTTTGAGAAGCATAACTTAAAGATTAGAAGGCAGAACCATATGCAGCATTATTGTGGACACAAATCACCTCTGCAATATTTACAGATGTAGACAGATGGTAGATATCAAGCTTTTTGCTTTCTTCACATTTGTCAATTTCTGATGAAGAAGAATTTAAAATTCCCAATAAATTAAGCTTTCTAATGATTGTATTTTATTATGTGAAATGAAGTATAATATAATAATGAAATAATTTTTGATAACTTTTGTTTGCAATTAGCACATTGTTTTAATAACAACAAATCCCACTTCTTTTGTGGACTGATGTGTATCATACACTGTTGATACCCAAACAATATTTATTTGGTTTGTATAAGTGGTTTCCAGATCATCCACATCTTATTAATTTAAGAAAACAGAATTCTAAAGAAAAAAGGGAATAATATGTTTGAAACATGTGACAACATTTTAGGAGAGCACTTTGTAAAAACAAACAAACAAACAAACAAAAAGCATGAGCATATTGAAAGATAAGGGCTGGTATCCAAGATCTATAAAGAACTTCTCAAACTCAACACCCAAAAAACAAATAATCAAGTCAAAAAGTGGGCAGAAGATATGAAAAGACACTTCTCTGAAGAAGACATACAAATGGCTAACAGACACATGAAAAAATGTTCATCATCATTAGCCATCAGGGAAATTCAAATCAAAACCACATTGAGATACCACCTTACACCAGTTAGAATGGCAAAAAATGGACAGGGAAAGAAACAACGAAAGTTGGAGAGGTTGTGGAGAAAGGGGAACCCTCTTACACTGTTGGCAGGAATGCAAGTTGGTACAGCCACTTTGGAAAACAGTGTGGAGGTTCCTCAAAAATTTAAAAATAGGGCTACCCTATGACCCAGCAATTGCACTACTGGGTATTTACCCCAAAGACACAGATGCAGTGAAAAGGAGGGCCATATGCACCCCAATGTTCATAGCAGCAATGTCTGCCATAGCCAAACTGTGGAAAGAGCTGAGATGCCCTTCAACAGATGAATGGATAAAGAAGACGTGGTCCATATATACAATGGAATATTACTCAGCCATCAGAAAGATGAATACCCAACTTTTAAATCAACATGGATGGGACTGGAGGAGATTATGCTAAGTGAAATAAGTCAAGCAGAGATAGTCAATTACCATACGGTTTCACTTATTTGTGGAACATAAGGAATAGCATGGAGGACATTAGGAGAAGGAAGGGAAAAATGAAGGGGGGGGAAGTCGGAGGGAGAGATGAACCATGAGAGACTATGGACTCTGAGAAACAAACAGGGTTTTGGGGGGGGGGGTTGGTTAGCCTGGTGATGGGTATTAAGGAGGGCACGTACTGCATGGAGCACTGGGTGTTATACGAAAACAATGGATCATGGATCACCACATCAAAAACTAATGATGTATTGTATGGTGACTAACATAACATTATAAAATTTAAAAAAAGAAAGATAGTAGGGAAAACAGGATGTATATATGGATATTTGTTTTTATTTTACTTATCTTTTTAGCTGCTCAGCCTCAAATCTCCCTTCCCATGTTTAAGGAATCTGTCATTGTGTGAGTGTTAGTAGAAGGTAGGAAGACTCGGCCAATTGGATTTTCCTACATAGGACTATAGAAATGGAATGGTGGCAAAGAAGCAGGGACTAATTCAGAAATCATTCCACAATTAGTGGCAAAAATAACATCCAGGTTTAGGGTGTCCTAAAGCGAAAAATTTCATCAATTCTTTGAGCCACCTAATATTCTTTCAATAGATTGTCTTTCTTATTATGTTAACTGCAGAACCCTGAAAAAAAGAAAAAAAAAGATGAAAGCTGATGAATAATGGTATTTGCAAAAATGTCATGAGGCAGGAGATGATAAAACCAAGACTGAAGATAGATAAGCTCACTTGGGTGGAACAGGCACACTGGTATAATTCCACTTCTTTTTTATTTTCTTTGCTTTTGGTGTCAAAATCCAGAAAGTCATTGCCAAGGCGAGTGTCTAGGAACTTATACTTTTTTATAGGAATTTTATGGATTCAGGTCTTACATTCAACTCTATACTTCACTTTTAGGGGTTTCATTTTTGTATATGATAGGATACTGGTAAATGTTTTTGCAAGTGGCTATCCAGTTATTGCAACATCATTTATTGAAGGGACTGTCCTTACCTTATTGAATATTCTTGGTTCCTTTGTCATAAATTAATTGACCATATTTGCATGGGTTTATTTCTGGATTTTCTATTTTATTCTATTGATCTATGTGTCTATTTTGTGCCAGTATCATACTGTCTTGATTACTACAGCTTTGTAATATAATTTGAAGTCCAGAATTGTAAAGCTTCCAGTTTTATTTTTCTTTTTTCAAAATTGCTTTGGCTATTTGGGGTATTTTGTGGTTCCATACAAATGATAAGATTGCTTGTTCTAGTCCTGTGAAAAATGCTGGTGGTGTTTTGATAGGGATTCCATTAAATGTGCAGGTTGCTTTGGGTAGTATAGATATTATAACAATATTTGTTCTTCCAACCCATGAGCATGGAAGTATCTTTTCATTTCTTAGTGTCATCTTCAATTTCATTCATCAGTGTTTTACAGGTCTTTCATCTCTCTGGTTAGGTTTATTTCTAGGTATCTTATTATTTTTGGTGCAATTTTAAATGGGGTTGTTTTCTTAATTTCTCTCTGCTGCTTCCATTATTGGTGTATAGAAATGTGACAAATTTCTGTACATTGATTTTGTATCCTGTGACTTTACTGAATTCGTTTATCAGTTCTAAAACGTTTCTTGTAGAGTCATTCAGGTTTTCTACATATAGTATCATGTCATCTGCAAATAGTGAAAGTTTTACTTCCTCCTTATTGATTTGGATATCTTTTATTTCTTTTTGTTGTCTAATTGCTGTGGTTAGGACTTCTCATGTTGAATAAAAGTGGTGACAGGACCACTGAGGTGGCTCTGTTGGTTAAGCTTCGGACTCTTGATTTTGGCTCAGGTTATGATCTCAGGGTCATGAATTGAGCCCCATGTTGGGCTCCATGCTCATTGCTGAGTCAACTTGAGATTCTCTCCCTCTCCCTTTGCTCATCCTCCTGCTCATGCTCAATCTCTCTCTCTCTTTCTAAAATAAATAAAATAAATATTTAAAAAATAAACAAAAAAGTGGTGACAGTGGACATCCTTGTCTTCTTCCTGAACTCAGGGGGAAAACTCTCATTTTTCCCTATTAAGGATGATGTTGGCTGTGGATTTTTCATATACAGCCTTTATTAAGTTGAGGTATGTTCCCTCTAAACCTACTTTGTTGAGAGTTTTTATCATGAATTGATGTTGTATTTTGTTGAATGCTTTTTCTGCATCTATTGAAATGATCATGTGGTTCTTTTTTATTTATTTATATTTTTTTTAAATTTATTTGAGACAGAGAGAATGAGAGAGAGAGCACATGAGAGGGGGGAGGGTCAGAGGGAGAAGCAGACTCCCCGCTGAGCAGGGAGCCCGATGCGGGACTCGATCCCGGGACTCCAGGATCATGACCTGAGCCGAAGGCAGTCGCTTAACCAACTGAGCCACCCAGGCGCCCTGATCATGTGGTTCTTATCCTTTCTCTTATTGAGTGATATATCATATTGATTTGTGAATACTGAACAACACTTGCAACCCAGGAATAAATCCCACTTGATTGTGGTGAATGATCTTTTTTAATGTATAATTGGATTCAGTTTGCTAATATTTTGTTGAGGATTTTCACATCTATATTCATAAGAGATATTGGCCTGTAGTTCTCTTTTTGTGGTGTCTTTATCTGATTTTGGTATCAGTACTCTTGTTTGTTGGGAGACTTTTGAATTCTGATTCAGTTTCTTTGCTGGTTATGGGTCTGTTCAGATTTTTTATTTCTTCCTGTTTCAGTTTGGGTAGTTAATATGTTTCTAGGAAATTACCCATTTCTTCCATATTGCCTAATTTGTTGGCATATAATTGACCATAGTATTCTCTTATAATTGTATTTCTTTGGTGTTGGTTGTGATCTCTCCTCTTTCATTTATGATTTATTTATTTGGGTCCTTTCCCTTTTCTTTTGTATATGACTGGTTAGGGGTTTATCATCTTGTTAATTCTTTCAAAGAACCAGTTCCTAGTTTTGTTGATCTATTCTACTGTCTTTTTTTAAATTTCTATATCATTGATTTCTGCTCTAATCTTTATTCTTTCTCTTCTCCTGCTAGATTTAGGCTTTATTTGCTGTTTTTTTTTTTTCCAGCTCCTTTAGGTGTAGGGTTAGGTTGTGTATTTGAGACTTGTCTTGCTTCTTGAGGAAGGCCCATATTGCTATATACTTCCCTCTTTGGGCTGCCTTTGCTGCATCCCAAAGGTTCTGAACTGTTGTGTTTTCATTTTCATTTCCTTCCATGTATTTTTTTAATTCTTCTTTAATTTCCTGCTGAATCATAATTCTTTAGTAGGGTGTTCTTTAACCTCCATGTATTTGTGGTCCTTCCAAATTTCTTCTTGTAGTTGACTTCAGGTTTCATAGTATTGTGGTCTGAAAATGTGCATGATATGATCTATATCTTTTTGTGCCATTTGAGGCCCGATTTGTGACTCAGTATATGATCTATTCTGGAGAGTGTTCTATGTGCACTTGAAAAGAATGTGTATTCTGCTGCTTTAGGATGAAATGCTCTGAATATATCTGTTAAGTCCATCTAGTCCAGTTGATCATTCAAATCCTTTGTGTCCTTGTTGATCTTCTGCTTAGATAATATGTCTATTGCTGTGAGTTGAATGTGAAAGTCCCTTACTATTATTGTATTATTATCAATGAGTTTCTTTAAGTTTGTTATTAATTGATTTATTATATATTTGGCTGCTCCCAAATTAGGGGCATAAACATTTACAATTGTTAGATTTTTTTTTGTTGGATAGACCCTTTTATTACGATATAGTGTCCTTCATTTCTTATTACAGACTTTGGTTTAAAATCTAGCATGTCTGATAAAAGTATTGTTACTCCAGTTTACTTTTTATGTCCATTTGTATGATAAATTGCTCCCCACCCCCTCACCCTCAAACTGGAGGTGTCTTGGGATCTAAAATGAGTCTCTTGTAAGCAGCATATCAATCAGTCTCCCCCCCCCATTCTGACGTTCTATGTCTTTTGATTGGAGCATTCAGGACACCTTCATTCAGAGTAATTATTGAAAGATATGAATTTAATGCTATTGTATTACTGTAAGGTCACTGTTCCTGTAGATTGTCTCTGTTCCTTTATGGTCTTTGTTACTTTTGGTCTCTCTTTCTGCTCAAAGAGTCCCATTTAATATTTCTCTCAAGCTGGTTTAGTGTTCACTAATTCCTTTAATTTTTGTCTCAGAAACTCTTTATCTCTCCTATTCTGAATGACAGCTTTGCTGGATAAAGTATTCTTGCTGCATATTTTTTCCAATTTAGCACATTGATTATATCATGCCACTTTTTTCTGGCTTGCTAGGTTTCTGTGGACAGGTCTGCTGCCAGCCTTATTTGTTTACCCTTGTAGTTTAATGATTTCTCCCAACCTGCTTTCAGAATTCTCTCTTTATCTTTGTATTTTGCAAGTTTCACTGTGATACATTGTGGAGTTGGACTGTTCTTGATGATTTTGAGGGGAATTTTCTGTGCCTTTTGGACTTGAATGCCTATTTCCTTCCCCAGATTAGGGAAGTTCTCAGGTATAATTTGTTCAAATAAAACTTCTGACCTTTTTTTCCTGTTCTTCTTCTGGGACTCCTATGATACTGATATTATTTCACTGTATGGAATTGCTGAGTTGCCTAAGTCTACCTTTGTGATCTAATTGTTTTTTGTCCCTCTTTTCAGCTTTCTTATTTTCCATAATTTTATCTTCTGTATCACTGATTTGCTCTTCTGATTTTCTGTCCTCATTTTTACAGCCTCCACTTGGGACTGCATCTTAGTTATAGCATTTTTAATTTCGGCCTGACTATATTTTAGTTCTTTTATCTCTACAGTAAGAGATTCTCTAGTGTCTTATATGCTTTTTTCAAGCCCAGGTAGTGATTTATAATCATTATTTTAAGTTCTACTTCAAACATCTTACTTATATCTGTATTGATTTAAATCCCTGATTGTGAGTACTACCTCCCGTTCTTTCTTTTGGGGTGAATTTCTCCATCTTGTCATTTTGTCCAGAAAGGAAAATAAGAAAAAAAAAAACAATAATGACAACAACAACAAAAAGAAAAAAAAAAAACTAGATCTTGTCTGTGTTTTGGTCTGCTTATTAAAAGAAACTGGATCTGAAGATGAAAGAAAGAAAGAAAAAGAAAGAAAGAGAAAGAAAGAAAGAAAGAAAGAAAGAAAGAAAGAAAGAAAGAGAAAGAAAGAGAAAGAAAGAAAGAAAGAAAGAAAGAAGACATATATAAAATAGAATGAAATACAATGAACGGAAAAATATATAAAGTGTATATAAAAATAAAAATTAAAAAAGAATTTAAAAATAAGAAACAATAATAATAAAAAATGAATAAAAGTAAAAGAGCTGAAGCTTTGCAGCCCTCTATGATCAGTAAACCTGATGGGAACAAGTTGTTTATGCTGGTCTTCTGGGTGAGGGGTTTGTTGCACTGATTGTTAGGTGGACTTGCCCTGGTGGAAATGTGCCTTCAATGCCCAGTGAGGCAGGGCTCGGTGTAAGCGGCTCTGGCCTACACTAGGTGGCGCTGTTGTGCTCCCTGAAGGCGTTCAGCACTGATGGGTTGGGTGAAAATGGCGGAGCTCCGCTATCTAGCCCCTTGCTCTTCAGTGAGCCCTTACAAAAGAGTAATCAATAGCTCCTGTCTCCCTGGTTTCTGTAAGAACCATGTGTTCATCCTGCCTGTGTGAGGATTTTTTGTTTGTTTGTTTTTTAATCTCAGGCACATGACTGAGTTTCAAAACTCCAAATTTTAGGGACTCCTGTGGCACGGACCCACACTGTTCCTCCCGGGGTCTCGTCAGGCTTCTGCATTTTGCCTGACTCATCCCAGGAAAGTGACTGCACAACCACACAGTGGTTTGCAGTTTATGGCAATACAGAGCAGAAAGCTAGTACCTAGATTTGCCGTTCTCAGCCGGCTTCCACACTCCTATGCCTGGGAACAGTGCAGCACTTAGGTCCCACCTGCTCTTCTTGTGACCCAGGGGAGCCTCAGACCACTGTGTCACACCTGGGATTCCACCTACTTTTCCACCTGAGCACCTTAAGCTAGACACGTCTCCCACTGTGGCAGACTTCTAAAAGTTCCAATTTTGCACTCCACTCCTTATAATACTTTGTGGTAGCCTCCTTAAGCAGGCTCCCGCCCTTCTGCTATATCCACAGCTATATCACACTGGATTCAAGTCTCCACGCTGCCCACCTTCCAAAAGATGGTTGCTTTTCTACTTGTAGCCTTGCATTATTTGTTCTCGCCAATTTCCAATTGATTTCTCAGGTGTTCAGAATGATTGATAACTATCTAGCTGTATTCGAGGGATGAGACAAACTTACGGTTCCCCCAAACCTCCATCATTTTAACTCTTCCTCTCATTTGTTATGGAACAAATTGACCCCTATATTTTCTTGATTAATTGACCCCTATATCATTATATAAACATATGCATTATATATCTTTTTGTCATTTGTGACCATTTTTCACTTAAAGTCCTTTTTGTCTGATATGAGTAAAGCAATCCCTGATTTTTATTTTGGTAATCATTACCTCAAAATATCTTTTTTTCATCCCTTTATTTTCAACCTTTGTGTGTCCTTAAATGTAAAGTGAGTCTCTTTTAGGCAGCAAATCATTGGATCTTTTTTTTTTTTTTATCAATTCAGTCATTCTATGTCTTTGGACTGGAGAATTTAATCCATTTGCATTTAAAGTAACTGTTAATGTTAGATAAAGGCTAGTACCATATTGTTAATTATATTTCTCAACAGCTGTAGATCTTTTGTTCCTTGATTCCTCTCATGCTGTCTTCCATTTTAACTTGATGACTTTTTTTGTGGTGGTATACTTTAACTCCTTAACATAATCTTTTGTTACATACTACAGGCTTTTTTTGTGATTATCATAAGGCTTACATGAAATATTAGCCTATTTTAAGCTTACAAATTAACTTCAATAGCTTATAGAAAGTTTATATTTTTACTTCTTTCCTTTTACATTTAAGTTTTTTGATGTTACAATATGCATTTCTAATAATATGTATCCAATAAAAATTATTGTAGTTATAGTTACTTTAAAAATGCTTTTTTTCAAACCTTTAAACTGAGGTTGTAAGTAATTTACACACCACTATTACAATATTAGAAATTCTGGCCTTGACTATATATTTACTTTTACCAGTGAATTTTACACATTAATATATTTTTACATGTGAATTACCATCATTTTATTTCAACTTGAAGAACACCCTTTAGCATTTCTTATAAGGAAAGTCTACTGGTGTTGTACTCCCTCAGTTTGTTTGTTGGGAAAAGTCTATCTCTCCTTCATGGAGAGCTTTGCCATGTATAATATTCTTAGTTGATTTTTTTTTTTCTTTTAACATTTTGAATATATCATCACACTCTCCTGGCCTACAAAGTTTCTGCCAAGAAATTCACTAATAGTCTTTTTTTTTTTAAGATTTTATTTATTTGAGAGAGAGAATGAGATAGAGAGAGCATATGGGGGGGGGTCAGAGGGAGAAGCAGACTCCCTGCTGAGCAGGGAGCCGGATGCGGGACTCTATCCCGGGACTCCAGGATCATGACCTGAGCTGAAGGCAGTCACTCAACCAACTGAGCCACCCAGGCGCCCCAAGAAATTCACTAATATTCTTATGGGGCTCCCTTTTATGTGATAATTGACAAGTCACTTTTCTCTTGCTTTCAAATCCTCTTTATTTTTGACATATGACAATTTCATTACAATATGTCTCAGTGTAACCCTTTCCTAGTTCTTTTTTTTTTCTCAAGATTTTATTTATTTATTTGACAGAGAGAGAGAGAGTGAGAGAAGGAACACAAGCTGGGGGAGTGGGAGAGGGAGAAGCAGTCTTCCTGCTGAGCAGGGAGCCCTACGCGGGGCTCGATCCCAGGACCCTGGGATCATGACCTGAGCCGAAGGCAGACACTTAACGACTGAGCCACCCAGGCGCCTCCCCCCCTTTCCTAGTTCTTATTTGCAGTTTTTTAGGCCTCATGAATTTAGATGTCCATTTGTCTCTTCATGTTTGGGAATTTTTCAGCCACTTATTGCTTTAAATTAGCACTATGTCCTTTCATTTTTTTCTCTCCTTCTTGGAATGCCATGATGTGTATTTTGTTTTTCTTGATAATATCCCACAAGCCCCACAGGCTTTCTTCACTCATTGTTTTTTCATCTTTTTTTTTTCTTTGTGCTCCTCTTACTAAAAAATTTCAAATGACCTATCTTCAAGTTAATTGATTCTGACTTCTGCTTGGTTGAGTCTGTTCTTATGCTCTCTATTGAATTCTTCAGTGTAGTCACTTTATTTTTCAGGTCTATGAATTCTTCATATTTGTTTTTTGCTTATATTTCTTTAACTTATTACTTTGTTCATGTATTTTTTTTCGAGATTTGTTTAGTTGTTCACTTTTGCAGTTTGTTGGACTCTTTAAGAGGATTATTCTGAGCTGTCAGATAGTTTTTAGATCTCCATTTTTTGAGGCTCAGTTATAGAAGCTTTATTAATTTCTTTTAGTGGTTCAATTTTTACTTGATTCTTCATAATCCCTGTATCCTTGCATTGTTATTTTCTCATTTGGATAAGCAGTCTCCTCTTCCAGAACTTACAGGTTAACTTCAGCAAGGAAAGGCCTTCACAAGTAAGCTTTGCTTAAGGTACTGAATGAGTCAGTTGGTAGCATCCATGGGCAGTCAGTGCTTATTATCAGTGTTTGTAGTTGGGTGAGGCCAACTTTGGAGGCAGGGCTGGGCTCTACAGTTGGGTGGGTCTGCTGGCTGAGCTCAACATTGAAACATGGGCACTGGGTGGGTTTCTTGGTTTCAGGCTTGTTTGGTTTTGTAGTCAAGTGGGACACTAGCTGGGCTCTGCAGTTACCTCTGTGTGAGTGATGTTGAAGGCCGTGTTCAGTAATCAGGCATTGCTGTTGGTTGGGCTACATGGCTTGGCAAGGCTAATAACAGTGTACGCAGAGTCACTATGTAGGCTCCCTAACTACACAGGTTTAGAGACTATGCTCAACAATTGGGCAGAATAATCCAACAATACATTAAAAAAATCATTCACCATGATCAAGTGGGATTTATTGCTGGTATGCAAGGGTGGTTCAATATTTGCAAATCACTCAATGAGATACATCATATCAATAAGAGAATTAATGAAAATCAAATGATCATTTCAATAGATGCAGACAAAGCATTTTACAAAGTACAACATACATGCATTTTAAAAGCTCTCAACCAAGTAGGTTTAGAGGAAACATACCTCAACATAATAAAGGCCATATATGAAAAAATCCATAGCCAACATCATACTCAGTGGGAAAAATTGAGAGCTTTTCCCCTAAGGTCAGGAACAAGACAAGGATATCTATTTTTACCACTTTTATTTAACATAGTACGGGAAGTCCTAACCACAGCAATTAGATTTTTTTAAAAAGGCAACCAAATCAGTAAGGAGGAAGTAAAACTTTCACTATTTGCAGATGACATGATGCCTTATATAGAAAACCCTAAAAATCCCCCCCCCCACAAATCCTACTAGAACTGATAAATGAATTCAGTAAAGTTGTAGGGTATAAAATCAACGTGCAGAAATCTGTTGTAGAGGAGCCTGCATGGCTCAGTTGGTTAAGTGTCTGCCCTCAGCTCAGGTCATGATCTCAGCATCCTAGGATAGAGCCCCATGTCCAGCTTTCTGCTCAGTGGGGAATCTGCTTCTCCCTCTCCCTCTCCCTCTGTGCTCTCTCTCTCTTTCTCTCCCTCAAATAAATAAATAAAATCTTTAAAAAAGAAATCTATTGTATTTCTATATGCTAATGATGAAACAGCAGAAAGAAAAAATAAGAAAACAATCCCATTTACAATTGCACCAAAAATAATAAGATACCTAGAAATAAACCTAACCAAAGAGGTAAAAGATCTGTATTCTGAAAACTATAAAACACTGATGAAAGAAATTGAAGACTACACAAAGACATGGAAAGACATTCCATGCTCATGGATTGGAAGAACAAATATTGTTATAATGTTTATACTACCAAAGCAATCGACACATTTAATGCAATCCTTATCAACATGCCACCAGCATTTTTCACAGAGTTAGAACAAACAATCCTATAATTTGTATGGAACCTCAAAAGACCCTAAATAGCTAAAGCAGTGTTGAAAAAGAAAAAAAGCTGGAGGCATCACAATTCCAGACTTCAAGTTATATTACAAAGCTGTAGTAATCAAAACAGTGTGGTACTGGCACAAAAATAGACACATAGATCAATGGAACAGAACAGAAAACCCAGAAATAAGTCCACCATTGTATGGCCATATAATCTTTGGCAAAGCAGGAAAGAATATCCAATGAGAGATAACACACTCTCTACAACAAATGGTGTTGAGAAAACTTGCCAGCTACATGCAAAAGAAAGAAACTGGACCAATTTCTTACACTATACACAAAAATAAATTCAAAATGTATTAAAGATCCAAATGTGAGACTGAAATCATAAAAATCTTAGAAGAGAGCATATGCAGGAATGTCTCTGACACCAGCTGTGGCAACTTCTTTCTAGATATGTCTCTTGAGGCAAGGGAAACAAAAACAAAAATAAACTATTGAGCCTACTTCAAGATACAAATTTTCTGCACAATGAAGGAAACAATAAAAAAAAACCCCAAAAGGCAACCTATTGAATGGAAGAAGACATTCGCAAATGATCTGATAAAAGGTTAATATCCAAAATATATAAAGAACTTATTCAAATCAACATCCAAATACAAATAATCCAATTTAAAAAGGGGCAGAAGACGTGATCGGACATTTCTCCAAGGAAAACACCTAGATGGCCAACAGACACATGAAACAATGCTCAACATCACTCATCATTAGGGAAATGCAAATCAAAACTACAATTTGATATCACCTTGCACCTATAAAAATGACTAAAATCAACAACACAATAAACAGGTGTTGGTAAGGATGTGGAGAAAAATGGACCCTCATGCACTCATGGTGGGAATGCAAACTGGTGCAGTCACTGTGCAGAAGAGTATGGAGGTTCCTCAAAAAGCTAAAAATAGAACTATCCTATGATGCAGTAATCGTATTGGTTATTTACCCCCAAAATTACAAAAACACTAATTCAAAGATTTACATGAACCACTATGGTTATAGCAGCATTATTTACAATGGCCAAATTATGGAAGCAGGCCATGTGTCCATGGATAGATGAATGGATAGATTTGGTATATATATATGAATATTATTCAGCCCTAAAAAAGAATAAAATCTTGTCATTTGCAACAACATGGATGGAATTTGAAAGTATAATGCTAATTGAAATATGTCAGTGAGAGAAAGACAAATATCATATGATTTCACTCATTTATGGAATTTAAGAAACAAAACAAAGGAGCAAAGGGGGAAAAAAGGGAAGGGAGACAAATGCAGAAACAGACTCTTCCCTACTGAGAACAAACTGATGGTTACCAGAGGTGAGGTGGGTGGGATAGGTGAAATAAGTGATGGGGATTAAGGAGTGTGTTTGTCATGATGAGCACTGGGTGATGTATTGAATTGTTGAATCATTATTGTACACTTGAAACTAATATAACACTATGTTAACTGTACTTGAATTAAAATTAAAATTAAAAAAATAAAAATAATAAAATAAAATAAAAACCAAATGTGCAGGGCTGCTGTCTTGTTTCCCTGCTTGAATGGGGTGTTAGAATTGACTCCTCAACTTCCCAGGTCCTCTGGCATGAACTGGGGGCTATGCTCAGCAGTTGGGTAGGGCTGTAAGTTTGCTTTCCTGCTCAGGTGGGGCATTAGAATAGGTTCCATAGTCAGTATGCTAGACACCCAATTCAGGCTGAACTGCCAACTAAGCTCATTGGACAGACAGGGCCATGCCTTGGCTCTGCAGATGAGTAGAGCTATTGGATAGAGTCTCTACTTGAGTACTGCTGCAAGTAGGAATATGGTCCACTGAAGCCTAAGTACTGGTTACTACAAATCCAACACCAATTCTATGTCTGTATCTGATCCCCAGTATTTCAGCCCTGAATATCTCCCAGTGATCTTCATGAGGTGGGACCTGAGTGGGTCCCCCAAGAAACATCACAACTCTGGGATAACTAGATGTTCACTTTGGACTCTCTTCTTCCACTGAAAAAAACATAGGCCCAGAGAGGTACTCTCCATGGGACACTGTGCCAGACTGGCCTAGTTGTGATATGGGCAAAATGAAACTCTCTTTTTATCATTCTTTTTTTTAAGTAGGCTCTAGGCCAATGTGGGGTCCTGGCATAATTTTGTGTTCCAATAACAATGTAATTTTCAGAGACTTTGTTGTGGTATTTTGTTTGGTATGGTTTCTCTGGTGCTTCTGTTGATCCCTGACAGAGCCACTTATTTTCTCTAGGTAGTGAAAGGGATTCCCCAGCTTGCAGCAAAAGAGTGCTTCCTGGGCTGGGCAGCTTGTTATGTTGAGATTCCCCTTGCAGGTCCTTCCCAATGTCTAATTAAGAAAGGGGAGTCTGGCCAAAAGAGATGATGACGAGCTTTCCTGGCTACTCAATGTCAGCAGGGATCCACCTCAATCTCTCTTTGTGCCTCTAGGTCCATCTGGGGTTTTCATTAGGATTCCTCTTTGATCTTGGGCTGTGTTCTGCTAGGCTGGGTGTTGGGAAGATGCCCAGTTGCTTTGTTGTTCTGTTCTTTTCCAGATTGCCTTCTTCTTTTCATCTTTTTTATTCCTTCTATTGTCTCTTTTATTATTTACAGTGTTTATCTCTAAAGAGAGATAAGTTTGTGGCATCTCATCTGAACTGTAAGCCTAACTTATATTTTTAAACATCATTTTTCTGCATAAAGAACAAAATGTAAGGGGCTAGATTAGATGCGAGGAGCGTGATCAGGAGTTTACCACTCTAGTCCAGGTAAAAGATGGTTGTTTTTTTTATACTGGGTGGTAGTAGTAAAGATAGAACAAATTAATCAGTTATAGCAATTTAGGAGACAAAACAGACAAGACTCACCAATATGTTGACTTTGGGGTTTTCTGGCTTGATCAACTGAATGAATGGAAGTGTCACTTAATTGTCAAAAACATCTCCTACATCCCCACTGGGAGCAAACCCACCATAAAAATACATCCGTTTTTGAAATACATGGGCTTAGGTTTACATTTCCTGATCTGAAGCAGGGTTACACACTCAGAAGAAATGTAACCCCATTTCACCTACTTCTTCCTTGTCTCATATTCATGACCATAACCAAGCTAACAACGTCCCAGATGCATGCAAATCATAGCTATTAACTATAGAGTCTCCAATGTGCACTGGGTTTTCAATATCCTGCACATTAACAATAGGACAAAAAGTTTTGCTGTTAAGTGTACTGATTATGCAATGGCTTAAATACTCTATCATTTGATTTTGTAACTAGCAATTTAAACTTTCCAACATTTTCTTCCTCTGTTATGTGTCTGTGATTTCCAGTAAAGGTGTCCAGAAATCCACTGACCGCTGTAAGCCAAGATGAATAATAGGCTCTGGACTGTGTTTTCTCCTTCAACCTTCAACATTATATGGCAACTGAATACCAGCCCGGGGGGTTTCTACATTTGATCTGTACAGGGTACCCAAGTAGGCAGACAGGTTGTCTAAGAAGACAGGAAAATTGCAGTCAATGGAAGTTTCCATGATATACCAGAATGAAAACAGGTATTTGGAGTCAAACAGATTAAGACATGAATCCTTGCTCAACCTCTAGCTGAACAGCCTTGGGTAAAATTACTCTATCTGATCCTTTGTTTATTCAAATATAAAACAAAGTATCACCCTGATAGAACTAAAACAAGTCAAATGCAATCAGGTATTAGATGCTTTTTAAAGTATAAAGCACTACATATTTCAGTTATTATCTTCATTCTGCCTCTATGTCTTCTGTTCTCCGCTTGCCATGTAAAATAGTATTATGGATATTACAGTGAGGGTGGGTCATCTTATTTCATCTCTGCTTTTATATCTTGCCTGTGGTCTCTGACCAAGGTTTCTGAGAGGTATGAACTTACAGGTGACAAGGAATATTGCTTTAGGGTACCCGAGAGAAGGATCCTGTCCTATTAAAAAGCTCCCCAAATTGCAAAAATACCTCTTATACCCCCAAATGCCAAGGACTCCATGAGATCTGTGCCCACCTCTCCTTGCCCAGTGGACAGGTTTAAGCCTTGTCTCAGCCCTCTATTTCCATCTGGAAAATTTTCTCAGAATTCAAAATATTTTGGCACCTATGGGCTAAAAGATGATAGCCACCACTCTAAGACACCTTTTCCATTTCTAAAACACAAACACGCAGGCTCCACAAATAGGATAAACAGACCCATATTACACTCCCCCCAGTGAGTGCTCTTTGTTTCAATAATGGTCACAAACTCCCAGAGGCCACAGGGATCATTAAAAACACCATGTTCACTCTTATAGTCTTCTACCAAGTACTTGAATGTATAGGATTTGTTGCCTAAAATATGGAAAGGACACCCAACATTCCCTTTAGTGAAACTGTGCCAGAAACATGGAGGATTAACTTCCTGAGGAGCTTCTGGCTCCAGGGGTTGCAGGTATTCATAGCAACAATATTCCATCTACCCACTTCTCCAAAATAGTTTGTTCCTAAGGAGAATCAAAATAGAATTTTGATCTTCAAATCCCACCCCACCCATTCTCCATCATGCCCATTTTCTTAGTCCTTAGTTTAGATGTGGATTATTTTCACAGCTCACTTAACCTTGGATCAGAGTGAACTTGCCTAGGTCCTGAAAAGTAACAGAAACCTAATCAATGAGTTTTACCCTTGGTATCTACTTTGTAAGAAGAATCAGTTATTAGAAATTTCCAGATCTTCCAAGTGTCAGTGGTTGATATAATCCAGCTGCTGAAATTTGTAATATAGGATATGAGGGGACTTTCTTGCTCCAGCTGCCCAAGTGGAGAAAAAAAAAATAAAGAGAAAGAAAGTACATAATTTCCATGTAAATAAATAAGTGAAGAAATGCTCAGATGAGTCTGATTCCTCCTCTGCCTCTCTACCATCCATGTGCCTTTGACAGTGGGGTCAGTTACTGGAGCATGGCCTTCTGGGACTGCATTCAAGACGTGCAGTTGCAGGATTCAGCTGTTACTGCTTGAGGGACAGAAGCTTGAAGCTGTCATCCAGGATGGACCTCCTGTTGCGTCGTAGCTTTCTCTGCCGATGCTGGTACCAGACCATACCACTAAGAGCCAGAGCAATGAGCAGGAGAATGATACTCATAGCAATTAAAACAGAAGCCAGCATCTCAATATTCTTCACAGGGATCTGTAAGCCCAGCATCCTCACATTTCCTTCTCCAATGTCTCTGAGGATTGTTGCTGAAATGGAATAAGAGAAAAACGGGAACCCTGAGGTGGAGAGTACTCTAATGGGGCACCATTTGCAGTCAACTCCTGGGAAAGAAGAAATAACCCCATCAAAACTGGACAGAGGAACTGCTATCCCTAAAAAGACCAGCTGATGAAGACAGATTTATAGGTTACAAAGAATTTGTGTAAGAAGATGTCACAGCTGAGAAAGCCCGTAGGAATCACCGAGGGCCCAATTCCCCCATGGAAAGAGCTAAAACTCAGAGTAGAAAGGGCCTTGATACATTTCTTCAAATATATAAAGGCTTGTGATGTAAAAATAATAATAATAAAAATAATTGGATTTGGTTTGCATGTTTCCAGATGATAGAATTGGGAGCAATGAGTAGAATCTTCAGGGAGGCAGTATGACTAAATCATCTAGCTTATCAATGCTCAATTTGACTATTGGACCATGATAACTGCCTGCCACTGTGCTGTGTGGTCTGTCACCTTTTTGGGTCATGATAATACTGATGTCACATTGATCTTTCCAGGTGAAATAATCTGTCTTAGTTCTTGGCATATAGACTTTTGCTGATCTCCAATTAACTCACAAAGTAAAACTCAGAATCAAGCCAGGCATTCCAACTCTCACAATCAGGCTCTAACCTACGTTTTTTAGTTTTATGTTCTGCTCTTTAGTTACAATAACTCATCCTTTGTTTCCCAGAGTAAGTGACCTTTCAGGCTCCCAAGACTTTCTGAACACCCTTTCTCCCTCTTCACCGTTCTATACCCATCTTAAATGTTACAAAGCCTTCTTCTATAGCCATCTTAAATGTTACAAAGCCTTCTTCAATTTAGCTGGGCAGTTAATGGTCCTTTCTTGTGTTCCCAAAGTATCCTTACAGTCTCCTGTTTTATAAAATGGTGATAAGAACCAAACTTAGCTCAGAGGTTTCTTGTGAGATTTAAGTGAGTTAATATTTATGATATTTAGCATAGCACCTGGAAGATAATAAATGTACAATAACTGATAGCTGTTATTTTTTGCCCCCCCCTTTTTTACAATATATACCAGCAGTGCCATTATTGTTTTTGTGTCTCATTCCATATCTAGACACAAACCTCCTGGAGAGTAGTATGTTTCTTAGTTGTTTAGTGTCCCTGGAACTTAGCACATGTTTGATAAATATATAAATGGATGAATGAACATTCTTAAAAGAACAGAGAGAAGATGAAATATAATGAGTTCAAATGGAAGCTGGAAAACATCCTAGTTCTGAGTTTACATCCTACCACTTAACTCCTTTTGTAACCTTGGACAAATTACCTTCCATCTCTGTTTCTCATGTACAAAACTATTGGGTTTTATTAGACCACAGTTTTTGAGTTTTTTCCCCATTGTGGAACCTTTCTTACAAGTAAGAGCTTATGAGTATGTATGTACACAGAAATATGTATTATGTATATCCAAATGCACACACAAAATATGTATATACACACCAATATATATATGTGGATATATATAAATTCCAACTCTCACAATCAGGCTCTAACCTGCCTTTTTTGGTTTTATCTTCTACTCTTTAGTCACAATAACTCATTCTTTGTTTCCCAGAGTAAGTGACCTTCTTTCTATATATACAAATACACACACATATATATATATATGTATGCCATTCCACTCTCTCAGCCTCACTTTACTTTACCCCGATCCCTCCAGGACATACCCTAGTCCCCTGAATGACAGTTTATAAGTTTCTTAGGGAGATCATTAGGACTTTTGCAAACATAACTGAAAAAAATCACCAGACTCAACTGATGATCTCTAACATCCCTTCTAGCTCTCATAACTTTCTGAGTCTTTCTCAGTCCAGGCACAAATGGTGTGGGGGAGAGTGAAAGCACTATTTGGACCTAGTTTAGGTAGGACAAGAATTTCTACTTTTTTGAAGGGCAGAAATGGCTGGTTCCAAAGAGTCAATTATTTGGTATTCCATAGATACAAGAATAAAAATAGCTGATGCAGACTGTATGTATGGTATTTGTACTAGTTTCATACTGTCTCTGTGAGTAGTTTATGTCTGTGTTACAGCTCCTTTATGTCCAACCCAGTGAAACTCTGAATTTTCTTCCCCCTCATACATTAGGTGGGAAGCTAAGAATGTAACCTTCAACTGGGGATTAAGCTGTTTTCCTCAACTTAGGAGGTTGGGAGTTGGGGGCAGAGAATAAACCTGCTTAGAGAAGTTGAACCTTGGGTTCCTGGCTTTTGAAGTCTTACAAAAATCTCAGAATGCTTCCTGCTAGTATTATAGTCCACCTTTTGGTCAGTGAATTTCATCTTCTAGAGGCACTACACCTCCCCCCCCCCAAAGTACATACTACACACAACTACCCAGTTTGTGTGTTATTCTCCTTACCCTTTCCAATCTCTTTGGTGATGGTGGTGATAGTGCTTACGTGTTCTGGAAAAAAAAAAAAAAAGAAGTTAGTTAGCTTTGTTATTATTCCTACCAATCCACAGGTTTGTTGTGGGTATTGGCATTGGTTAGAGGAATTTCTCTGTGGTATCCTAAGTAAAATGAAGGTGCCTGGAATTAACTACCTTATTGTCAAAGTCAATATTGGTATATGGATTTGATTTTGAGTACTGATAAAAATATAAGCAAAAACATAGGCTTGGGAGTCCAAAAGGTAAGTCAACCCTCTGCCATTATGTACATATTTATTGGTACTTCCTATCCACATTCTTGTTTTCTTTGTCACCCTTTCCTACCTTCCCTTCAGGAAATTTTTGTTCCTTTTCAAAATGATATCCCTACATATTCAAACTCTCCTCAAACACTTCTTCTGGCTTTAATGAGGCTGAGCTCTTCTCTGAGCACTATGTTTCCTTTATATCCTCTCAATACTGGTTTGAGATCATTGTTCCTCCCCCCCTTTTTTTTTGTGGCATATCTCTATCTCATTTGAGGCTTGTATTATTTGGCTAGAAAACCCACAACCATTTTTTGTCACTGTTACCTGGTAGTTATTTTCATTCATGGAATGAATTTGGTACCCGGCACAGTCTTCTTCTTCCTCAATTCCCACCATTCACCCCTCAAGCTTCACAGTTTCTGGAACTTTTAACTCCAACAACTTTTACATCTACTCTTATTCTATCAACACCTCCCATGGTCACATTGGACTTATTATTCAGAACTGCTCCATCTCAGAAATATAAAATCTAACAACATCCTCCTATTCCTTCAATGTTTTAATGCTATTTATTCCATTTAACCTGTTATCCTCACTTCATAAAGATCTCCAGTTTCTGGATCCTTCCATTTTTCCCAAACTATTAGCTTCATCCTCTCTTCCCCCTCCCCTTTCCTGGTCTGGCTAGACTCTATTGTCTATCACTTCAACTACTAACTTACCAGAAGTGCTATAATCATCCACCAAAAACCATAGTAACTATGTTTTCCCCGTGTTTTGTCTGATTTGCTGAATATTGGTGGAGAAAAATCATGTAATTGTAAATATCAGTATTCTTTGTGTCCAACTTTAGGCCCTCAGTGTTGCCTGCCAATAATTAATTTATTTTCCATCACTCAGAGTAAATTTTGTTTTCCCATCTCCTGGAGTGGTTATTTCAAACCTTAGCCCACTCTCTTCAATTCCTTATCCTACTAACTATCTTTCACTCTCAGTAGATGACTCTGTCTCCTCTCTCACAAATGAAGCAGAGACCATAAAATAGAAATATGCTTTCTGACAAGCCCCTCACCCAAACTTACACATTGATCATTTTCTTTTCTGTCTTTTCTCCCCTTTTAGTAAATAAACAAACAAAAACTTACTCCAGTCTAATTTTTCATTTTAGCTCCAGTTTTTATTCCCTGTTTCCTCATCAGGAACCTTGTTTCAACAATTAGTCCTTTCTTCCCTATCTGTCTTCAACTATTTCCTCTGGTTTGCCAGTTAGCACATATGTAGTTGGAGCAATATTGAATTAGAGTATCATGAGGTATAAACAAACTAAAAAGCAAATAGGTGAGCTTTATGGGCTGGCTCCTTGTCAGAGATATAGGCTATCCTTATTCATGGAGGTTCTCTGATCATATGTATTGTGGTAATCTGTTGTTTATTAAATGGTCCAGATTTTGGATGACTCATTATAGACAGATAAAACCGTTGTCTTCCATCTATAGCACCTTTTTTTTAAAGCTTTTATTTATTCATTTGAGAGAGAGAAAGAATGAGTGGGGGGGGCAGGCAGAGGGAGAGGGAGAAGCAGATTCCCCAATGAGCAAGGGGCCTGACATGGAGCCCGATCCCAGGTTCTTGAGATCATGACCTGAGCCGAAGGAGACGCTTAACCAACTGAGCCACCCAGGTACCTGAATCTATAGCATCTTGATGACACATCAATTCATCACTTGACTTTGGTTCTAAAGACTGAGAAAATACAACAAAGAATTCTGTGGACCTATCTGGGTAGTAAGGAATAGTACTAGAGTAGTAGTAGAAGTAGTAGTACTAGAGTTGAAGCCACATTTTAGCACTATGGGTTACTAGAGAACAAAGCTTTTCAAAGATACAGGATATCATAATGGACAATTTCTCTTTCCCTGGGGGTAAATAGCAGAGTTGTGTTCTCTACCCTGGTTTACTAAGCTTTTTGAATACCCAAAGACATTTTCAAACTTTCTATTTCTGCTGATAGAGTGTCAATGACTGGAAATTCTAGACTCAGGTCAAGAGGCTCTTAAACAATTAATGACCCAAAGACACAAAGTTCATGGCAGCCTAAACTTCTATGTTCTTGGTCATGAACAACAACTGAGTGGTAAAGAAATTACCCCAGCAATTCACTCTCCATATAAAAATATAAGACAAACCCTTTTTTTTCACCCTTCACATATTTCTGGGATAAGCTATAATTGAAGGCCAATATCTCCATCTAGCTTTAGACCAACTTGTTCCAAGACAGAAAGAACTTATTCACAAATCAATTAAGAGGTGACTATTAGAATTATATTTCTTCTTTTTTTAAAAGAAAGGACTTATTTGCAAAATTTCTTGAAATAACACCTCTAATGAATCATAAAATAAAAAATTTATATTCAAATGAAATATATTTCAAAGGAAGCATATCTATGGTAAGCATCAATGCATAGAGCTTAACGAGTTTCAGGCTGGGTCAACTAATGTGAAATCAATAGATGTCAAAGTAATTAGGAGGGGGCAGGAACAAGGGGGCAATGGAGAATGAGAAATATTGGTTGGGAGAACACCTGGGTGGGTCCTGTTCTGCCTTAAATCCTGGTTCTTCTGGGATCAGAAAGACAGATACAAGGGATTTCTAGGGATTAACTGGTTCCTGTAGGCTACATAAAGTGTTTGAAGATTTCCAGTCTTAAGAAGTTAGACCTTACCTCTTTGGGATAAAACAGTAAAGAGGGTCTCCATACCAGCATGGACATGATCAGAAACATGGCAGTGCATCAACCATGTCCCAGGGTTGCTGGCTACCATCTCCACAACCTCAAAGGTTCCTGGGAACAGATCCACCACATCTGCCCGGTAGCTCTCTCCATTCTGTAATAAATATTGGGAGTAGGGGATAGGAAATAAAGGGTAAAGAGATAATCTCAGAGCTTATAGGAGCTAAAAAGCTTGGATGTCCCAATCAGGGACATGGGACTCCAAGATTCATAGATCCTGCCTTATCCATCTTCCTTATAAACCCACCCACACAAACTGAATCAACAGAGGAGACCATTTCTTCCTACTTTTTCTTAAAGTGTCCCAAAGTAAAAGACATTCCATCTTCCTCTGGGGGATAAAACTAATATCACCATACTTTTCAGCAGGCTGACATCTGGGGATTTTGGCTTAAGCCTTGACTCCTAGGAAGGAACCACATATTTCCTTTAGAAATTGAACTCAATTTAGTTTCCTCTCCATGCTATCACTTTTACCACATTTCTATAACTTTAATTCTATATTAATGCCTTCAACTCTGCTCCCTTTCCCTAAGACTAAATCTTCTTTTTCAAAATCTGCATGTTGTTCCATGTAGCTCCTGAATTGAAGTTCTTTTTATAACTGATTAAGAACTTTCATAGATTCTGAGATATCACTCTGAAATTTCTTGCTCTTAGGATCACTGTTCACTATCTCTCCAGTCCTTGTCTGGTATCCAATTACATTGATTTCTTCAACCTACTTACACCATAAATGAGCTACTCATTTCTTCTATACTAGAAGGAAAAGCTAAGGACTAGAGGGAAGTGACTGACCCTGGAATACACAGCCAAACTAGAATTCCCAGCTCAATTCTCCATGTACAAGACCTCTCCCCTTTTAACTAACATCTTCTTCCTTAAGAAGTTGTTCTCTTCTTCCTTAATAACTGTCAAAGCATTCCTCTAATCATTCTTGAGGTACTCAGCCCTTTTCTTACTCACCCGATATAGGAAGCTCTCTGCATGGAAGTGGACGGTGTGGAGGTCAATATCTTGACCCATGCCCAGCATGTACCAGGCCACTCGTTCTCCTTGGTACATGGTAAGACCCCCGAGGTTGCTGTAGAGCTTTCCATTAATGGCTGTAAAAAAGAAAAAGTCTCATTTTTCTCATTTTGACTTACCATTGCACTGCCTTAAAGATAATTCCTATCATGTCTGATGATAGCAATAGCTTCTTTTTTTTATGTTATGTTAGTCACCATACAGTACATCATTAGTTTTTTTTTGTAGTGTTTCATGATTCATTATTTTCATATAACACCCAGTGCAATAGCTTCTTAACTTCTTTAATCTCTATTCCATTTGCCTCCCTTCAGTCTATCTTACACATTGGTGTTATCAGAGTGGTCTTTCTAAATAACTAATCTGACCATGTCATTCTACTGTTAAAAATACTGTAATAGCTCTCTCCTGCCTAAAAAATCAAGACCATGGCTCCTTAGTTCAGCCAACAAGGTCCTTCAAAATAAAACCACCCAAACCATCTTCCCATGCTCATCTCTCATTATCTAAAATATTTATTCCAATTAGGGTGTTTTATTCACCATCCCCCATATGTCCCCATATGCATATTCTTTGTGTCCTTGCTCATGCTTCTGATCTTTACCCCTATAAATCCTGCCTTCTTTTATCCATCTTTTCAAAGCCCAGTCAGAACTTCACCTTATCCAAGAACACTTCCTTGATCTAGCTCCTCTTAGTACCTCTCATTCCCTTCACCTCCTTCTACCTCTGAACCCCTCCAATATTGTTTGTACCACTATTTGGAACTCACTAGAAACTCCCTTCTACACTTACTTATCTTTTAATTTGTGGAAGCTTATATCCCCAACTAGACTATAGGTTCCTAGTAAGCAGGAAATGAATGTATGTACTATACTAACATAGTTTCCTTGTATTCTTCAGAGCACCCAGCAGACACCTGAGCTTACAATATATGCTAAATAAAAAGTATTTGTCATGTTCTTGGGCTTAATAATGATATTAATGCATGGGCTTCATTATCTGTTTCTTCCCAGGCCACATCCTATGCTCTAAAGACAACAAATTACCCATAGCCATGTTAATTCACATCATCAGGATTATGTCCAGGATTCATTCCTGTACCCCACATGTTCTCATGGAGGGGAAGTAATTTTTACTCTACACTCCAAGAGGGGAAATAATGGAAGGAAAATTTATAGCCTCTCTCTGTATTTACCCCATCTAATTGTGAATTTGAAAAAACAAAAATAGAACTAAAAATGCTCAACTCCACCCCCTCTGAATCTTCTGTCTCTTGAATCAGTCTGACCACAGAAAAGAATGCAAATGGATTTACTATGCCTTTATAGAGAAGATTCTACCCCTGCAAAAGAGAGGGTTATTGTTGTTTATTTATGTCAATGTCAGGGTAGAAAATATCCACTGCAGGGGTAATATTAGCGAGTCCATTTAGTTTCAGAAATAAATTCAGTTTTCCAATTAGCTTTCTTAATAAGCTCACACTTGATCTTAAGAATCTCTATCTTTTTTAAAATTTTAATTGGTTCGGGAATCTGGAAGAGAAGGGAAAAATATTTATTTTCCCTCAGACCCCAACATTACCTATCTACAGTAACATCATTCAGAAAGAACTCAACAAATACCTGATAAATAAGTAGATGGACTGATACCTGAAGAGTTTAGATGAATGAACACATAAACAGAGAGAAATGGGCATTAACCAAACAACTGAGCACTAACAAGGTCTAACTGTGCCCCAATTCCCCTTTTCTCCTGGGCAAATTATTTCTCTGATTTGACGGGAACTAAAATGTTCACATTGTTCATTTTGTGAATCTTCTATTCCAATGTGAATCACTTATATCTCCATCAAGGGGAAATAGCTAAAATCTATGTGACAATGAGATACTAATTTTGAGTTCCATTGGAGTCATTATCAAAGCTACACCTTATCCTCAGGTCAGGTCAAAGAAATATTGCACTAGAAAGGATGGTGAGAAATCACTTCATACATTTCAGTATATTTAAGTTCTCATTCAGATTTTCTCATTTGTGAAATGATACACAGATCTCTGAAACAAAGGACAGCTTGGATGTACAATTTCCTTCCAAAATTCATCCAAGCATCAAAAAGCTCTTCATTGTATGTAATATAAATCCAGCATTCTATATTCTGAGGCTCTCTCCTCCAATGCTTCTATCTGTAAATTGAAACTTTGTTTTGAAAATACACTAAAAGACAGCTGTCTTTCATCCATCTATACTGGAATCTATTGAGAAAGTAGATCCCAGATCCATAGTGGTAAAGAAATAAGATGACATTGAGAGACTAAACTTAGGATTTTAACGCAGAAGGGCCATAAGCAGCCAACCCACCAGGTACATTGAGGGTCATAAATCTCCATCTTCCTTTTCTAGTGTGTTAAAATATGTTGGTGTCACTACAACTTTACAGAGTCAGCCTCTTGCTTTATGGGCACCTGATCTAATGTGGACTACTTATCTGCTTTGTGTATATAAATGTACAATAGTAAGAGACAATTCTTCTAATTTATTCACTTACCACCTTCCTACCTTCCTTCCCATTCTTTCAAGAATTATGCTCCCTTAGGTAGTGATGGGCCTATCATATACCCCCATGCAACTAGTGGGGAGTTCTTTGGAAGAGGGATAGGTTCTTTTCTACAGACCATGCATTTTATTGCTCTCCAGAAAAGTCTCATCCTGTAGGTTAACATGGCCTGGCTCCTGGGGCCCATGGGCTGCTACATTCTCCTCCAGATACCAAGACTGGTTCTCATCAAAGATCAAGAATAACAAGGCAAATTCTCTGTCCATGTCATTACGTCCTCCATAGGGCTCCAGGGTGCCCTTTCGGCAGATGGTCAAGGGTCCAATCAGGCCACTATACATGTCCTGAGAATGGGAAAAAGGAGAATACAATAAAAAAAAAATGGAGTCGTTCCTGGGTAGCAGTGTTCTACAGGGTGAAAGGCTGACATCCAAGTCTACTGTGTTCAGCACTTTATCATAATGTCTTACATTTATAAGGTACATATTTACCTCCACTATGTTATCTGAATTCATTCTCATAACCATCTTGGGACACAGGTTAGATGTACTATCCAATCTATTACTTTAGCTAGGCTGGCCTATCCATTGATCACCAAACCCAAAGGCACTTTCACTACCCAGTACTTTTCCTTATGCTTTTTTTTTCTTCCTGTAATGCCTTCTCCTCTGCCATATACCTTATCTTATGGCATAGTGCTATTTAGATTTCAGGGTTTAAAGTACATGCACCTTCCATTGTGGTGCCTTCTCCAGGTTCCCTTTAATCATCTCCTCCAAGCAGAAGTAATCACTCTCTCATGGACCCCACCCCCCCATAGCACTTTCTATCATATGGTTTTCAAGGAGCTTTATATATATATATATCTTTACATTTTTATCATCCAAAGCACCAAGTAAAATGCCTAAAATGTAGTAGTCTTTCAATAAATGATTGCTGACAGCTGACTGAATGGTTGCCTAGATAGATAAACTCATTTTCCAGATGAGGAAACAGGAAGATAATGACTCATCTAAAGTCACTCCAAAGACAAAAGTGAACCAAATTTGGGTCTAAAACTCGAATTTCTTGACAACCAATCCTGGGCTTTTTAAATGAGAGCATATTGACTTATAGGATCCAAGACAAAGAAACAAAGAAGAAAACCCTTAGGGATAAATATGTGGTGCTACCTATTCCCTTCATTCCTCCTTCTGTCTATTAAAATAAACCCCATATTTGAGGAATTTCCCCCAAACTCTGGGCTCCAGTATTTCAGGGCTGGGCTCTGTCCATTTATGGGACTCACCTCCAGGAAACCAATATTGTCTTTACCTTGATGGGATCCACTGCAGAATAATAGATCCAGGAAACACAAGCAGAATCATTGGGCCCTGGGCCAGATCTTTCTGGGATGTTCCATTGGTAAGTGAGAACCTCACCTAGGAAGGATAATAGGGATTACCAGTTGGGCCATGTCAATTTTTTCCCAACTCTCAGGTGCCCCAAAATGCTGTGACGGGTGAGTCTCAAGACCTTTAAGATCTTTTTCCATTATTTCCATACCAGTCTCCATTTTATTTTTGTGACTTTGCTTTTCTCCCTCCTGAGACACCTCCAGCCTCTCTTCTACTATCCCTATCTTTAAAAGCCCAGGTCCAATCCTCTGGTAAAGCAGTTCTGATACTGTTCTCTCTGCTTATAATGTCCTCCCTCCTTCCTGTTTTGGCTCTGCTTTGCTCTCCTTTTCTTGCTGCTGCTTCCTATATTCAGCTGTTTCCCCAAGGCTCTGTCTCTAGTCCCCTTCTTCCTCTCTCCATACTCTCTCTATGGAAGATCAATTATGATCTATGTATTGGTGACTCATAAATACTAACCAGACCTCCCTTGCCATTAAGCTCCAATCTGAATTTTTTTAATTAGATACTGGGCATCTTTTGAAGATTGTCCTGACAACACATCAAAAACTAAAATTGTTCTGAATTCACCTCCCTCCTTTGAAAACATAACCTGTTAATTTAATCTGTGTTCCCAGTATCTAGTAATGACATCAAAACCCTTTTCCTTACCCAGACTCAAAACCTTAGTTTTCTTCGTCTTCCCACCTTTACACACTCCATATGCAACCAAATAGTAAGTTCTATTGATAATACCTCTACAATACATTGTATTGCTATGCTATCCTCCTTCCAATTCCCAATACTACTGCCATAGTATAGACCCTTATTTTCTCAAATGGACTATTACAAACCCCCCTAACATGTTTCTCTGCCTCCAAGTTTTGTCCTCTCCAATCCGTCTTCTAACTGATGCCATATTAATTTTTATAACAGTTTTTTTTAAAGATTTTATTTATTTATTTGACAGAGACAGAGACAGCGAGAGCAGGAACACAAGCAGCGGGAGTGGGAGAGGGAGAGCAGGCTTCCCGCCGAGGAGGGAACCCGATGTGGGACTCGATCCCAGGACCCTGGGATCATGACCTGAGCCGAAGGCAGACGCTTAACGACTGAGCCACCCAGGCGCCTTTTTTATAACATTTTTATTGAGATATAATTTGCATATCATACAACTCACCCATTTAAAGGTTTTTAGTATATTCACAGGATTTTGTAACATCACCACAATCAATTTTTAAAAGATCATTACCACTAAAAAAAAAAAAAAATCTTCACTCTTTAGCCATCATTCTCTAATCACCCACTCACCCAAGCCCTGGACAACCACTAACCCACTTTATGTCTCTATAGATTTGCCCATTTTGAGTATTTTATACAAATTCAATTATACAGGATGGATGTCAGCAAATTGATAGACTAAGGAGGTCTTAATGCTAATTTCTTCCCACAATAACAACAAAAATAAGGAAAATAAAGAATAAACAACTATATACCCACAAAAATAGCTCTAAGAAAGCTTCAGAATATAATGAAGAAATTGTAACAACCCAGCAGGGCAAAAACCTGAACATGGCCATTTTAAAAAAGTGTAGGAAGTATCTTACCTACATCATCCCTGTCTGGTGTAGCTGGTACCAAGGGAGAGCACTCATGGGAGAAATGAAAAGAAGGTGGACCCCAGCAGCCCTCACCACCACAGCCAGGGAGTATTTCTTGGCACTGGCCCCAGCTGACTGAGCTGCCTGGAGTCCATGACCCTCTGCCACTTTTTCAAGCAAGAATCGTGACCACTCTGCCCCAACCCAAGAAGTTATAGCTTATATGTCTCCTCAAAGCTTATCTTGTGCCCCAAGGGGGAGCCCCTAAGGAGCCACTGCCCATCTTCCCTCCCCCAGTGAGTCACAGGTTATTTGCTTCCAGCTCCACAAGGAGTCATTGCTGCTGTATTTCCTCAGAGAAGAAGTTGCTACTGCTATACTCCCTTAGAAAGAGATACCACCATGGCATCTTCCCAAGAAGACGCTGCTACCACTCCATGCTCCACACCCAGAAAAAACTGCTGCCCTTCTGCTTATTCCCTCTGAGGAAAGAACCTTCAATGTTGCATTTTCCAGAAGGAGCCATTGTTTCTCTGTGCTACCCCAGGAGGACCTGTTAGTGCTCCACATACCCACCAAGAAGAAGCTGCTTTAACTCCCCACCCAAAGAGCCACAGACATTCTGTCCCCCCATAAGGAGACACCAACAACCTCAAACCCCCCAAGAAGGAGCCACTTATGTTCCATCCCCCCACAAGGAGCCACCACTTCACTGTTCTCCCAAAGTAGAAGCCACTACTGCACTTATCCTCAACACAAGGAACTGCTGTTGCTGAGCCCTCAAAAGTAGCCAGCTCTTCTATAGCTCCCTTACTCAGAAGGAACCATTGCTGCTCCACTCCACCCAGAAGTAGCTACCACTTTTCACTTTCTTGATGGTATACTGTGAAGCACAAAAACTTTTGAGGAAGTCCAGTTTATTTATTTATTGTTTAGTCACGTGTGCTTTTAGTGTTGTATCTAAGAATCATTTTCTAGCTCAAGGTCACAAATTTTTATGTTTTCTTTTAAAAGTTTTGTAGCTTTAGCTCTTACATTTAGGTGTTTGATCCATTTTGAGTTAGTTTTTCTATATGGTGAGAGGTAGGGAGTCCAATTCCATTGTTTTGCATGTTGATATCTACTATGTCTCAGCACCATTTGTTGAAAAAACTATTATTTCTCCATTAAATAGTCTTGGAACCCTTGTTAAAAATTAATTGACCATAAATATAAGGGATTATTTCTGTACTCTCAGTCCTATTCCATTAATCTATATATCTTTATGCCATTACCAAAAGTCTTTTTTTTTTTTTTTTTTAAAGATTTTATTTATTTATTTGACAGAGAGAATGAGAGAGAGGGCACATGAGAGGGGGGAGGGTCAGAGGGAGAAGCAGACTCCCTGCCGAGCAGGGAGCCTGATGCGGGACTCGATCCCGGGACTCCAGGATCATGACCTGAGCCGAAGGCAGTCGCTTAACCAACTGAGCCACCCAGGTGCCCCCAAAAGTCTTGATTATTGTGCTTTATAGTAAGTTTTGAAATTGGTAAGTGTAACTTCTCCAACTTTGTTACTCTTTTTGAAGATTGTTTTTGCTATGTGATATCAATTTTTTCCAAACCTCTCTTTTTCAAATCACTCTTCTCTTCAAAATTTTAATGGCTCCCTTATACCCAAAGAATGAAGTCCAAACACTTCATCCAAACATCTAAGCCCTTTCTAACTCAGCCCTGGCTTATCTTTTAGTCTATTTTTTACTCTTCCTACTTCTGTAAAAAGGACACTGGCCAAACTTATTATTCACCTCTGAGCATATCCCATACTTTCACAGCTTTGTGCTTTGATGATGTTATTCTCTTTACCTAAACCATCCTCCAACCTCTCCACTGAGTTTTAAACTCCTTTATTCAACTGTCTACTTGACACTTAAAGTTGTTTAATTTTTATCTCAAACTCAACATATTAAAAATACATCTTTGACTTCTCTCTCAAATCTACTCCTCCTATCTCAGTAGTGAAACCAATTGTTCAGGAAAAAAAAATCAGGAGTTATTTTTTATTCTTTCCCCCATATCTCCTATCCATCAGCATGTTCTGAGGGATCTACCTAAGAAATATATCCCCATCCATCCACTTCTATTTGTCTCCACAGCTACTACTCTAGTCTATACCATCATCTTCTGTCACCTGTACAACCATAATAGATACCTAAATGGTCCCTCCTGTAACACATGCCCCACATAAACACAAATGAAATCTTTTAAAACATAAAGTAGACAATGCTACACCCCTGGAACAGCTTTCCATTACAATTACAATGAAATAAAAACTCCTTACTATGAATTGCAAGACATGACATAATATCTCTGATTTTTGTTCATCTCTCCAAATTCATTTCCTACTCTTATCCATAATGTTCAGTATGCTATACCTATGCAGCCTCCTTCTTACTTCTCAAACACACTGAGATTATTCCTGTTTCAAGCTATTTACATTTGTGGTTCAATCTGTTCTGAAATTTCCTTAATATGGCTCATTCCTATTTATCATTCAAGTATCAGTCCAAACATCACTTCCTCAGAGGGGCCTGTTCTGACCATAGTAGCCAAGCTTTCACCTCTGTATCCAGAATACACAAAGAATTCTCGATTCAATAATATGAAAACAAAAACTCCATTCAAAATGGGAACATTTTTGAAAAGATATTTCACTATTTTGAACTCTAAGGAGCAGGAAGATGGTGGCAGAGTAGGAGAATCTTAGGCTCGCTTTGTCCTATGAATACAATAACTATCAAATCAACCTAAATACCCCAGACATTGACCTAAAGTCTGACAGAACAGAATTCACAACTAAAGGGAGAGAAGAGGCCACATCAAAGAAGGTGGGAAGTGTGGAAACATGGTTAAGGGGAAATTGGACCACAGCTGCTGCGGAAGGGAGGAAGAAGAGTGAGAGAGAGAGGAGCATGTAGAGAATTCACAAGAATATTTCCCTAAAACCATTGACTTGGAAAATGAGAGGGGCTGAATTTTGTGAGTTCTAACACTCACCGGAGCTTAAAGCTTGGAGCTTTAAAGGTCAGTGGGTTTGGCTGGGATAGAGTCTGGAGGGTACTGCATTGTTCCTGGAGAGAAAACAGGCAAACAATTCTGGGGCAGACAGCATGGAAACAGCTATCTGAAAAAAGCCTGGGGCACCGAGTGGGGAGATAATTTGGTCTTCTCAGAGTGTGTCCCTAAGAGTCAATATTCAGGGAGACACCTCTCCAGGAACAAAGGAGCTGGCCAGCACCATCTTCTTCCCCTACCCCTCAGTATAAACACAGAGCCACCTGTGGGAAGCAACATAGCATCAATACTAGCTGTCTAACTTGCTTACACCAAGGCCCACCACCTGTATTCTTCCCAAGAAGACCAGCACAAACACCAGCCCACACCATGTCTCCTGACCAGAGAGTTTGCAGGGCCTCACTTCCTGCCAAGGTGGTGACAGGACTCATTTCACAAGCAGATCAGAGAACACCTAATTAAAACTCACCACATTCAGGCCAGAACCAAACACTACTCATGGCAGGCAAGGAAAACCTCTACAGACTGGCCTGAAGGAAAGAACAGCGAAAGCACAACAGCAGAGTGCATGCAGCACACACCAGAGACACTCCCTGTAGCACCAGACAGTACATACCATCTTCTTCACAGGAACATTACTTTCAGAGGCAGGAGACATAACAAGCTTTTCGAAAACATAGAAGAAGGCAGACAGACAAAACATGAAGAAAGAGGAATTTATCCCATATGAAAGAGAAAGATAGGCCACAGCCAGAGATCTAAGCAAAACAGATATAAGTAACATACCTGATGAGAATTTAAAGCAATGTTTATAAGGGTACTCACTGGACTTGAGAAAAGAATAGAAGACATCAGTGAGACCCTTACCACAGAGATAAGAGTTAAAAAAATCAATCAGAGATGAAGAGTGCAATAAACAAGATCAGAAACACGTTTGATGCAATAAACAGCAGGGTAGAAGCAGAGGAATGAATTTGTGACCTAGGAGAGAAAATAATGGAAAGTAATGAAGCTGAACAAAAGAGAGAAAGGATTATGCAACAGGAGAATAAACTTAGGGAACTCAATGACTCCATCTAATGTGATAATATTCATATTACAGAAGTCCCACAAGGAGAAGAGAGAAAAGGGGGCAAAAAAATTATTTGAAGAAATAATAGCTGAAAACTTCGCTTATCTGGGGGAAAGAAATGACATCTAAATCCAAGAGGCACAGAGAACGCCCATCAAAATCAACTAAAGCAGGACAACACCAAGACATACTGTAATTAACTTGGTAAAATACAGTGATAAATAAAAATTTTAAAAGCAGCAAGACAAAAGAAGTCCCTAACTTACAAGGGAAAACTCATAAGGAAAGCCAGAGATTTTTCAACAGAATCCTGGCAAGCCAGAAGAAGTGGCATGATATATTCCAAGTGATGAATGGGGAAAATCTGCAGCCAGGAATATTTTATCCAGCAAGGCTATCATTCAGAAGAGAAGGAGATTTGTATGTCTTCCTTGGAGAAATGTCTGTTCATGAAATGCTCAACATCACTCAGCACCAGGGAAATACAAAGCAAAACCACAATGAGATACCACCTCACACCAGTCAAAATGTCTAAAATGAACAACTCAGGAAACAACAGATGTTGGCAAGGATGCAGAGAAAGGGGAACCCTCTTACGCTGTTGGTGGGAATGCAAACTGGTGCAGCCACTCTGGAAAACAGTATGGGAGTTCCTCAAAAAGTTAAAAGTAGAAATGCCCTATGATCCAGCAATCACACTAGGTATTTACCCAAAGGATGCAAAAATACTAATTCTAAGGGAAACATGCACCCTGATGTTTGTAGCAGAATTATCTGTAACAGCCAAATTATGGAAAGAGCCCAGATGTATATTGACAGATGAATGGATAAAGAAGATGTGATATATATATACAATGGAATATTACTCAGCCATCAAAAAGAATGAAATCTTGCCATTTGCAATGATGTGGATGGAACTAGAGTGTATTATGCTAAGTGAAATAAGTCAGTGAAAGAAAAATACCATATGATTTCACTCATATGTGGAATTTAAGAAACAAAACAGATGAACATAGGGGAAAGGAAGGAAAATAAAATAGATGAAAGCAGAGAGGGAGGCAAACCATGAGAAACTCAACTATAGGAAACAAACTGAGGGTTGCTGGAGGGGAGGTGGCTGGGGGATGGGGTAATTGGGTGATGGACATTAAGGAGGGTACTTGAAGTAATGAGCACTGGGTGTTATATGCAACTGATAAATCACTAAACTCTACCCCTGAAACTAATAATACAGTATATGTTAATTAAATTAGACTTAAATTAAAAAATTTGAAAAATAAAATTAATTTAAATGCAAAAAAAAAAAATGAAGGAGAGATAAAGAGTTTCACAGACAAACAAAAACTAAAGAAGTTTATGATCACTAAATCACCCCTGCAAGAAATATTAAAGGGGACACCTTGAATGCAAAGGAGAAACCAAAAGTGACAGCATAAAGGCAGGAAACACAAAAGCAGTAAAAATGAATATTTCTGTAAAAAAATCAGTGAAGGAACTGACACATGCAAAAAGGATATAAAATATGATAGCATACACCTGAAATGTATGGAGGAGAGGAGTAAAGAATGGGTTCAAACTTGAATGACCATCAACTTAATATAGACTGCTATTTCCAGAAGAGGTTATATACAACATAATGGTAACCATATATCAAAAATGACTAATAAACATGCAAAAAATAAAGAGAAAAAAATCCAAAAATATCACTAAATAAAAACAGCAAAACACAAAAAAGATAAAGACAAAAAAGGGTCAGAGAACATCCCAGAAACAGCAAAAGAAGTAATAAAATGACAATAAATATATATCTATCAATAATTACTTTGAATGTAAATGCCCTAAAGATGCCAATCTAAGCATATTGGGTGTCAGAATGGATAAAAAAAAAAAAAAAAAAAAAAAAAAAACACCCATCTATATGCTGTCTACAAGAAATTCATTTTAGTTATAAAGACACCTAGAGATTGAAAGGGAGGGGGTGGAGAAACACTTATCATACAAATGAATAGTAAAAGAAATCAGGGGTATCAATACTTCTATTGGACAAACTAAACTTGAAAGCAAAGATTGTAACAAGAGATGAAGAAGGGCAGTATATCATAAAAAAGGGGATAATCCAACAAGAATATATAACAACTGTAAATATTTAGGCACCAAACATGGGAGCATCCAAATGTATAAAACAATAACAAAAATAAAGGAACTAATTGATAATAATACAGTAATAGTAGGGGATTTTAACACCTCACTTACACCAGTGGAGAGATCATCTAAACAGAAAATGAACAAGGAAACAATGGATCTGAAGGACACTCTGGATCAGATGGACATAATAGATATACTCGAAACATTCCATCCTAAAACAGCAAAATACACATTATTTTCAAGTACACATGGAACATTCTCCAGGAAAGATCACATATTAGATCACAAATAAGGCCCCAACAAATACAAAAAGATTGAAGTCATACAATGCAACTTTTCTGACCATAATGCTATGAAACTAGAGGTCAACCACAAGAAAAAATCTGGAAAGACCAGAACTACATGGAGGCTAAACAACATGTTACTAAACAATGAATGGGTAAACCAGGAAATCAAAGAATAAATTAAAAAGAGATACATGGTCACAAATGAAAATGAAAACATGACAGTCCAAAAACTTTGGGATGCAGCAGAAGTGGTCTTAAGAGGGACCTAAGAGGTCCTAAGAGGGCCTGTAACAATACAAGCCTACCTCAAAAAGCAAGAAAAATCTCAAATAAACAACCTAACTTTGCACCTAAAAGAACTAGAAAAAGAATAACAAACAAAGCCTAAAGCCAGTAGAAGGGAAGATATAATAAAGATTAGAGCAGAAATAAATGATATAGAAGCTAAAAAAAAAACAAACAATAAAACAGATGAATGAAACCAGGAGGTGGTTCTTTGAAAAAATTAAAAAAAAAATTATAAACCTCTATCCAGACTTATCAAAAATAAAAGACAAAAGAACCAAATATTTAAAATCACAAAGTAGAGAAAAAATAAAAACCAACACCACAGAAATACAAATAAGTATAGGAAAATATTATGAAAAATTATATACCAACAAATTGGACAACCTGGAAGAATTAGATAAATTCCTAGAAACATATAAATTACAAATACTGAAACAGGAAGAAATAGAAAACTTGAACAGACTGATAACCAACAAATAAATTGAATCCGTAATCAAAAAACACCTAACAGGGGGCTCCTGGCTGGCTCAGTTGGTAGAGCATGCAACTGTCGATCTCAGGTTGTACATTAGAGCACCACATTGAGTGTACAGATTACTTAAAAATAAAATCTTAAAAAGAAAACAACTCCCAACAAACAAAAGTCAAGGACCAGATGGCTTCAAAGGCGAATTCTACTGAACATGTAAAGAAGAGTTAATATATACTCTTCTGAAACTATTCCAAAAACTAGGAATGGAAGGAAAACTTCCAAATTCATTCTAAGATGCCAGCATTACCCTGATACCAAACCAGATAAAGACACTACTAAAAAAGAGAACTACAGGCCAATATCCCTGATGACCACAGATGCAAAAATCCTCGATAAAATACTAGCAAACCAAATCCAATAATACATTAAAAAAATCATTCAACACAATCAACTGAAATTTACTTCTGGGTTACAAGGGTGGTTCAGTATTTACAAATCAATCAATGTGATTCATCACATTAATAAAAGAAATGATAAGAGCCATATGATCATTTCACTAAATGAAGAAAAGGCATTTGACAAAGTACAGTATCCATTCATGATAAAAAACCTTCAGCAAAGTAGGGTTAGAGGGAACATACCTCAACATAATAAAGGTCATATATGAAAAACCCACAGCTAATATCATCCTCATTGTGGAAAAACAGAATTTTTCCTCTACTGTTAGGAACAAGACAGAGATGTCCACTCTCACCACAGTTATTTAACATAGTACTAGAAATCATAGCCTCAGCAATCAGACAACAAAGAGTAATAAAAGACACCCAAATCAGTAATGAAGAAATAAAACTTCCACTAGTTGCAGATTGCATGATAACTATATATAGAAAACCCGAGACTCCACGAAAAAATATCTAGAACTGATAAATTTGGTAAACTCACAGGATTCAAAATCAAGGTACAGAAATCTGTTGCACAATGAAACAGCAGAAAGAGAAATTAAGGAATTAATTCCATTTCCAACTGCACCAAACCCCTTAAGATACCTAGGAATAAATCTAACCAAAGAGGTGAAAGTCCATTACTCTGAAAACTATAGAACACTGATGAGAGAAATTGAAGATGACACAAAGGAATGGAAAGACATTATATGCTCATGTATTGGAAGAATAAATATTGTTAAAATATCACTACCCAAAACAATCTACACATTATATGCAATCTCTATCAAAATATCACCAGTGTTAGCAGCAATGTCCACAATAGCCAAACTGTGGAAAGAGCCAAGATGTCCATCGACAGATGAATGGATAAAGAAGATGTGGTATATATATACAATGGAATATTATGCAGCCATCAAAAGGAATGAGATCTTGCCATTTGCAACGACGTGGATGGAACTGGAGGGTATTATGTTGAGTGAAATAAGTCAAACAGAGAAAGACATGTATCATATGATCTCACTGATATGAGGAATTCTTAATCGCAGGAAACAAACTGAGTGTTGTTGGAGTGGGGGGGTGGGGTGGGAGGGATGGGGGGACTGGGTGATAGACACTGGGGAGTGTATGTGCTCTGGTAAGCGCTGTGAATTGTGCAAGACTGTTGAATCTCAGATCTGTACCTCTGAAACAAATAATGCAATATATGTTAAGAAAAAAAAAAAGAAGAAGAAGAAGAAGGTAGCGGGAGGGGAAGAATGAAGCGGGGGAAATCGGAGGGGTAGACGAACCATGAGAGACGATGGACTCTGAAAAACAAACTGAGGGTTGTAGAGGGGAGGGGGGTGGGAGGATGGGTTAGCCTGGTGGTGGGTATTGAGGAGGGCACATTCTGCATGGAGCACTGGGTGTTGTGCACAAACAATGAATCATGGAACACTTCATCTAAAACTAATGTTGTAATGTAAGGGGATTAACATAAGAATAAAAAAATTAAAAAAAAAATATCACCAGTGTTTTTTACAGAGCTAAAACAACCAATCCTAAAATTTGTATGGAACCACCACAGACCCCAAATAGCCAAAGCAACCTTGAAAAAGAAAAGCAAGGCTGGAGGCGTCACAATGCCAGAATTCAAGTTATATTACAAAGCTGCAGTAATTCAAACAGTATGGTACTGGTACAAAATTAGGCACATTGTTCATTAGAACAAACTAGAAAACCCAGAAATGAAGCCATAACTGTATGGGCAATTAACCTTTGACAAAGTAGGAAAGAATATACAGTGGCATAAAGAATGCCTCTTCCACAAATGGGAAAACTGGACAGTAATGTAAAAGAATGAAACTGGACCACTTACACCATACACAAAAATAAATTCAAAATGGATTAAAGACCTTAATGTGAGAGCTAAAACCATAAAAATCCTAGAATAGAGCAGAGCAAGTAACTTCTTCAACATTGGCTGTAGCAATTTCTTTCTAGATATATCTCTTCAGACAAGGAAAGCAAAAGGAAAAATAAACTTGTAGGACTTCATCAAAATAAAAAACTTCTGCACAGCAAAGAAAATAATCAACAAAACTAAAAGGCAACTTACTGAATGGGATAAGATACTGGCAAATGACAACTGATAAAGGGCTAGTTTCTAAAATATATAGAGAACTTATAAAACTCAATACCCAAAAACCAAATAATCCAATTAAAAATGGGTAGGAGAGTCCTGGCAAGATGGCAGAGGAGTGGGGGACTCCATTTCAACCAGTCCCCTGAATTTAGCTAGATATCTACCAAGCCACTCTGAACACCCATGAAATCAGCCCGAGATACAGGATTATAGGTCTGGATCTCTACAGGGGCAGAAGATCATCAGTTGAGAGGTAGAAAAGACGGAGTTGGGATTGCTTGGACAGATGTCAGAGGATAAACAGAAGGGAGAGGGGACCGCCAGAAGCTAGCCTTTGCAAAGTAATACCCCAGTGCAAAAGCGGCCTGTGGCCTGGGGACCAGTGATAGCTTGGAGAGCTGTGGCCAAGGGACAGGAAGGAACTGATAACAGCTCTCAAACAGGACACAGGGGCTTAAGGGGCGAATGCTGGGACGGGCAGTCACAGCGTGGCCAGCCACTGCCGGAGCCCAAACCCATGCTGGAGAGGACCCGGGGCTGACTGGAGTGGCCACCGCCACCACAAGTGTCTGGGAGGACCCGACAAGGACCTGAGCCCGCGGAAACGGGGCTGGAAGCAGCCGCTGCCAGTGCCGCTACTACCGCCATCGCTGCCCATGCTCAAGAGGACCTGGTTTGGAACTGTGCCCACAGACCCAGGGGCCAGCCACAGCTTCCGCTGTGGCCTGGGCCCGCCCAGTCCGGGATCGCTTGCGATGTTGGTGGCACAGGGGGCAGAGACAAGCGGGGCCGCGGTCCACAGCTGAGGTGATCACTGGGGGTGCACACTGCCTGTCGGAGTCTGTGGTTTTCAGCGGCACTTACAGAGCAGGAGACTGTGTTCTGGAAGATTCAGAGAGGAGCAGACTGTAGCTTCTCTCCTCTGGGGCAGAGGTATGGGTGCAGACATTTTCCTTTGCTCTGACCCTTTGAAAAGGTGCAAAAAGCTGCCAGAGAACAAAAGCCCAAAAAACAGGTTTCCACAGAGCCCAGCCCCTTGATAGCGGGCAGGGCAACTCCGCCCAAGCAGGATTGACTGAAAAATGTGGCACCCCTCCCCCAGAAGACAAGCTGGAAGAACAAGAAGACAACAGCCCCAGGGTCCCCATAAAATTGTAAAACCCCAACACCAGGGGAAAATTAGTATATTAAGCTCCTGATGTTGCCTCACGGCCTGTGTATTTTTTAGATACAACTATTCTCTTTTTTTAATCCTTTCTTATGCTTCTTCTGTTTTCTTTTTTTTCCTGCTTATCATTTCAACCAGATGTTTAATACAACATATTCCATAGTAACTTTCTAACTTGAACTTTTCCACACATATACTTTTTTCTTTATAAATATATAGATAGATGATAGATAGATAGATAGATGATAGATAGATAGATAGATAGATAGATAGATAGATAGATAGATGATAGATAGATGATATAGATGTAGTCCTTTTTTCCCTACTCAATACTACCTGTATAATATATACCAGTTTTAATTTCCCTGTATCTCTGGGAAGTACTGTTCTCTAACAAAGAGGAAAAAAATACACCCAGGAAGAGCTGAAACACTCTACCTTGCCTGCATAGAGGAATTATAGCCACCTTCCCTGCAGCCCCCTTTTTCTTTTCTTTTTTTTTTTTGTTGGCTTTGTTTGTGGGTTTTGTTTGTTTGTTTCTTTCTTTTTATTTTTGTACTTTATAAATCTTATTCTTGGAATTCATTTTGGTTGGGTTTTTTTGGTGGTGGCTTCCGATTGCTCCAAATATTCCCAGGGTGCACCTTGCCTGGATTGTGTTTAATATTTTCAACTGTACATCCCCTCAAACACAACTGAACAAAATGACTAGGAGGAGGAACTCCCAACAAACAAAAGACCCAGAGACTATAGCCTCTCCCTCAGACCTAATAGATATCTATATAAGCAAGATGTCAGATAGACTTCAAGTTAATAGTTATGAACATGATAGTTAGAATGGAGAAATAGATTAATGGCAACACAGAGTTTCCAAGGGCAGAAATTAAACTGAACTGGCAAAACTTAATCATTGAGATCCAATCTAATCTAGATACTCTAACAGTGAGGGTAAACGAGGCAGAAGAACAAATTAGTGATCTAGAACACAAACTGATAGAAAAGAAGGAAAACGAGGAGGCCTGGGAGAAACAGTTTAAAATCCATGAAAATAGAATGAGAGAAATAGTGACACCATGAAATGCTCCAATGTCAGAATTATTGGAATCCTTGAGGGGGTGGAGAGAGAGAGAGGACTAAAAGATATATTTGAGCAAACTGTAGCTGAGAACTTCCCTAATCTGGGGAATGAAACAAACATTCGTGTCCTAGAGGCAGAGAGGACCCCTCCCAAGATCAGGGAAAACAGGCCAACACCCAGCATGTAATAGTAAAACTCACAAATCTTAGAACCAAGGGCAGTTAGGGGGAAGAGATTCCTTATGTAAAGAGGGAGGAACATCAGAATAATATGAGACCTATCCACAGAGAACTGGCAAGCCAGAAAGGCCTGGCAAGACATATTCAGGGTACTAAATGAGAAGAACATGCAGCCAAGAATACTTTATCTGGCAAGGCTGTCATTTAGAATAGATGGAGAGGTACAGAGCTTCCAGGACTGGCAGAAGCTGAAATAATATGTGACCACTAAGGTGGCCCTGCAAGAAATATTAAGGGGGTTCTGTAAAAGGAGAAAGACCCCAAGAGTGATATAGAAAGGGAATTTACAATCTATAGACGCAAGTACTTCACAGGCAACATGATGAGAATAAATTCATATCTTTCAGTAATCACTTTCAACATGAATGGCCTAATGCTCCCATAAAATGGCACAGTGTTGCAGATTGGATAAAAAGACAGGACCCATCCATATACTGTCTATAAGATACACATTTTGAACTTAAAGATACATCCAGGATGAAAGTGAAGGGATGGAGATCCATCGTCCATGCTAATGGATCTCAAAAGAAAGCTGGGGTAGCAATTCTCATATCAGACAAATTAGATTGTAAGCCAAAGACTGTAGTTAGAGACACAGAAGGACATTACATCATTCTTAAAGTGTCTATCCAACAAGAAGACCTAAAAACTGTAAATATGCCCCCAACATGGGAGCAGAAAACTACATAAGCCAACTGTTAATGAAAATAAAGAGTCATATTGATAATAATATGTTAATTGTAGGAGACTTCAATACTCCACACTCAGCAATAGACAGGTCATCTAAGCAGAAAATCAACAAAGAAACAAGAGCTTTGAATGACACACTGGACCAGATAGACCTCATAGATATATACAGAATATTCCACCCTAAAACAACAGAATACTCATTTTTCTTGAGCTCACATGGAACTTTCTCCAGAATAGACCACATACTGGGTCACAACACAGGTCTCAATTGATACCAAAAGATTGAGTTTATTCCCTGCATTTTCTCAGACCATAACACTTTAAAACTGGAACCCAATCACAAGAAAAAATTTGGAAGAAATTCAAACACTTGGAAGCTAAAGGCCATTCTGCTTAAGAATGCTTGGGTCAACCAAGAAAACAAAGAAGAACTTAAACAATTCATGGAAACCAATGAGAATGAAAACACATTGGTCCAAAACCTATGGGATACTGCAAAGGCGGTCCTAAGGGGGAAATACCTAACCATCCAAGCCTCACTCCAAAAAATAGAAAAATCCCGAATTCACCAACTATCTCTACACCTTAAAGAACTAGAGAAAAAGCAACAAATGATGCCTAAGCCACACATTAGAAGATAAATAATTAATAATAGAGCATAGATCAATGAATTAGAAACCAGAAAAACAGTAGATCAGATCATGGAAACCAGAAGCTGGTTCTTTGAAAGAATTAATAAGATCAATAAACCACTGGCCAGACTTATCCAAAAGAAAAGAGAAAGGACCCAAATTACTGAAATGATGAACCAAAGGGGAGAGATCACGACTAACACCAATGAAATAGAAACAATTATTAGAAATTATTATCAACAACTATATGCCAATAAACTGAACAACCTGGAAAAAATGGGTGCCTTCCAGGAAACCTATAATCTACCAAGACTGAAACAGGAAGAAACTGACAACCTGAATAGACCAATAACCAGTTACAAGATTGAAGCAGTGAGCAAAACCTTCCAAAAAACAAGAGTCCAGGGCCTGACGCATTCCCTGGGGAATTCTACCAAACATTCAAAGAAGAAATAATGCCTATTCTACTGAAGCTGTTTCAAAAAATAGAAACAGAAGGAAAGCTTCTAGACTCTTCTGTGAGGCCAGCATTACTTTGATCCCAAACCAGGCAAAGACCCCATCAAAAAGGAGAATTTCAGACTGATATCCCTGATGAAAATGGATTCCAAAATCCTCAACAAAATCCTACCTAATAGGATCCAGCAGTATATTAAAAGGATCATCCACCACGACCAAGTGGGATTTTTCCCTGGGATGCAAGGGTGGTTCAACATTCACAAATCAATCAATGTGATAGAACACACTGATTATAGGAGAGAGAAGAATGATATGGGCCTCTTAATTGATGCAGAAAAAGCATCTGACAAAATACAGCATCCTTTCCTGATTAAAACTCTTCAGAATATAGGGATAGAGGGAACATTCCTCAATTTCATAAAATCCATCTATAGAAAACCCACAGCAAAAATAATTCTCAATGGGGAAAAGCTGAGAGCCTTTCCCTTAAGATCAGGAGCACAACAAGGATGCCCACTCTCGCCACTATTCTTCAACAGAGTAGTTAGAAGTCCTAGCAACAGCAATCAGACAACAAAAAGAAATAAAAAGTATTCAAATTGGCAAAGAGGAAGTCAAACTTTCTTTGCAGGTGACATACTTTATGTGGAAAACTCAAAAGACTCCACCCCCAAACCACTAGGACTCATACAGCAATTCAGTAATGTGGCAGGATACAAAATCAATGCACAGAAATCAGTTGCTTTCTTATACACTGACAATGTAACTGTAGAAAGAGAAATTAGAGAATCGATTCCATTTACAATAGCACTAAAAACCATAAGATACCTTGGAATAAAACTAACCAAAGAGGTAAAGGATCTATACCCCTATACTCTGGGAACTACAGAACACTCATGAAAGAAATTGAAGAAGACACAAAAAGATGGAAAAACAATCTATGCTCATGGATCAGAAGTATAAACATTGTTAAAATGTCTATGCTGCCCAGAGCAATCTATACTTTCAACGCCATCCCGATCAAAATTCCAATGACAATTTTGACATTTTTCAAAGTGCTGGAACAAACAATCCTAAAATTTGTATGGAATCAGAAAAGACCCCAAATCGCCAAGGAAATGTTGAAAAAGAAAAACAAAGCTGGGGGTATCACGTTGCCTGAATTCAAGCTATATTACAAAGCCGTGATCACCAAGATGGCATGGTACTGGCACAAAAACAGACATATAGGCCAATGGAAAAAAATAGAGAGCCCAGATATGGACCTTCACCTCTATGGTCAAATAATCTTCAACAAAGCAGGAGAAAATATTCAATGGAAATAAGACTCTCTTCAATAAACGGTGCTGGGAAAATTGGACAGCTATATACAGAAGAATGAAACTCGACCATTCTTTTACTCCATACACAAAGAAAACTCAAAATGGATGAAAGACCTCAATGTGAGACAGGAATCCATCAAAATCCTAGAGGAGAACATAGGCAGTAACCTCTTTGACATGGACCACAGCAACTTCTTTCAAGATACATCTCCAAAGGCAAGGGAAACAAAAGCGAAAATGAACTTTTGGGACTTAAGATAAAAACCTTCTGCACAACAAAGGAAACAGTCAACAAAACAAAGAGGCAACACACAGAATGGGAGAAGATTTTTGCAAATGACACTACAGACAAAGGGCTGATATCTAAGATCTATAGAGAACTTCTCAAACTCAACACCCAAAAAACAAGTAATCAAGTCAAAAAAGGGGCAGAAGACATGAACAGACACTTTTCAAAAGAAGACATACAGATGGCTAACAGACACATTGAAACATGTTCATCATCATTAGCCATCAGGGAAATTCAAATCAAAACCATATTGAGATACCACCTTACACCAGTTAGAAGGGCAAAAATTGACATGGCAAGAAACAACAAATGTTGGAGAGGTTGTGGAGAAAGGGGAACCCTCTTACACTGGTGGTGGGAATGCAAGTTAGTACATCCACTTTGAAAAACAGTGTGGAGGTGCCTCAAAAAACTAAAAATAGAGCTACCCTATGACCCAGGAATTGCACTACTGGGTATTTACCCCAAAGACACAGGTGCAATAAAAAGAAAGGTCATATGCACCCCAATGTTCATAGCAGCAATGTCCGCAATTGCCAAACTGTGGAAAGAGCCGAGATGCCCTTCAACAGATGAATGGATGATAAACAAGATGTGGTCCATATATACAATGGAATATTCGCCATCAGAAAGGATGAATACCCAACTTTTACATCAACATGGATGGGACTGGAGGAGATTATGCTAAGTGACTTAAGTCAAGCAGAGAAAGTCAATTATCATATGGTTTCACTTATTTGTGAAACATAAGGAATAGTATGGAGGACATTAGGAGAAGGAAGGGAAAAATGAAGGGGGGGGAATCAGAGGGGGAGACGAACCATGAGAGGCTATGGACTCTGAGAAACAAACTGAGGGTTTTAGAGGGAAGGGGGGTCGGGGGATGAGTTAGCCGGGTGATGGGTATTAAGGAGGGCACGTATTGCATGGAGCCATGATCACCAAGGGTGTTGGTCCATCACTGGGTGTTATTCAAAAATAAGAAATCATGGAACACTCCGTCAAAGTCTAATGATGTACTGTATGGTAACTAATGTAACATAATAAAATTAAATAAAAAAATAAAAATAAAAATGGGCAGAAGTCATGAATAGGCATTTTTCCAAAGAAGACATCTAGATAGCCAACAGACACAAGAAGAGATCCTCATTATCATTTATTAGGGAAATACAAATCAAGTCTAAAATGAGATAGCACTTCACACCAGTCAGATTGGCTAAATTCAACAACAGAGGAAATAGCAGGTGTTAGCAAGGATGTGAAGAATGTGGAATCCTCATACACTGTTGGTGGGAATCCAAACTGGTGCAGTCAGTCTGGAAAACTGGAAAACAGTATGGAGGTTCCTCAAAAAGTTAAAATAGGGGGCACATGTGTGGCTCAGTTGGATAAGCATCCAACTCTTGATTTTCACCCTGGTCATGATCTCAGGGTTGTGAGATCCAGCCCCATGTTGGGCTCTGGGTTGGGCATGGAGCCTGCTTAAGATTCTCTATCTCTCCTTCTGTCCCTCCCTCCCTCCCTCTTTAAAACAAAACAAAATTTAAAAAGTTAAAAATCGATCTACCCTATGATCCTGCAATTGCTCTATTATGTATTTACCCAAAGAATACAAAAACACTAATTCAAAGGGATACATGCACTCTGATGTTTATAGCAGTATTATCTACAATAGCCAGATTATGGAAATAGCCCAAATGTGTATCGCCTGATGAATGGATAAAGAAGATGCACACACACACACACACACGGAATATGACTCAGCCATAAAAAAGAGTGAAATCTTGTCATTTGCAAGGTCATGAATGGAGCTAGAGAGCATTATGGTACATTAAATAAATCATCCAGAGAAAGACAAATAGTATATTGTTTCACTCATGTGGAATTTAGAAACAAATGGGCAAAGGGACAAAAAGAGAGAGGCAAACCATGAAACAGACTCTTACCTGTGGAAAACAAACTGATGGCTCCCAGACGGGAGGTGTGTGGGGGGATGGGTTAAAAAGGTGATGGGGTTTATGAGTTTACTTGTCATGATGAGCACGGGGTGATGTATGGAAGTGTTGAATCACTGTAACGTACACCTGAAACTAACATTACACTGCATGTTAACTAACTGGAATTTATTTTTTTTAAGATTTTATTTATTTATTCATTTATTTATTTATTTATTTATTTATTTATTTGTCAGAGAGAGAGAGCACAAGCAGGGAGAGCAGCAGGCAGAGAGAGAAGCAGGCTCCCCATGGAGCAAGGAGCCCAATGCGGGACTCTGTCCCAGGACCCTGGGATCATGACCTGAGCCAAAGGGAGCCACTTAAGAGACTGAGCCACCCAGGCATCCCAATTAACTGGAATTTAAATAAAAACTTAAAAAAGTAAATCCGGCGCACCTGGGTTGCTCAGTTAGTGAAGCGTCTGCCTTTGGCTCAGGTCAAGATCCCATGGTTCTGGGATCAAGTCCCACATCAGACTCTCTGCTCAGTGGTTTGTCTGCTTCTCCCTCTGCCTCTGCCTGCTGCTCCCCTGCTTGTGCTTTCTCAGTCTAATAAAATAAAAATCTTTAAAAAAGAAATCTGGCATGTATAGATTATATTATGTGCATTTATAATATCTTTTATATTTTGTGGTGTCAACACTTTAAAATTACATATTTTACACTGATACGTAAGTGTCTCTTCCAAATTGCAAGCCCATACTCAAATTAAGTATAACCTCATATTCTTATAAGCACTCTAATTTCCACCTGGATGCCTTACAGATATCTCACATTCAAGATGTTATAAAACAACCTTATTATCTTCCCCCACTAAACAAATAAACAACAATACCCCTTGTTTTCTGTATTTACTTTCTTTGTGCGTGGTACCACTATCCAGGTACTTAATCCTAGAATCTGCTTGTTAACCTTAACCCAACCAACTCCCTCATCCCCTCGACTATCAATCACCATATCTTATTGATTCTTCCTAATGACTCTCAAACCCAAGTAATTCTCTCAGTCATCATTTTCTACCACCTTTAAGTCATTATCATCACTTGTATGGATTATTACAACAATTCTAACTGGATTTCCTGCTTCCAATGCATTCTTACTTTTCTTTTATTCATTTATTGACGATTTTATTGTTGGATCTTCCTTTTTACCCCAATCTCCACCATTCTTCTGAGTGACTTTAAAGTCTATGTCGATAACTCATCCAACACTCTAGTTTATCAGTTCCTTGATATCCTCAATTCCAGTGTCTTTCATCTCCATTTTATTTTACCCCTTAGCCAAACCCCAAACCTTTTCATCACCTGAAATTGCTCTACCTGTCAAAATTAAACCGCACTCGCTGTTTCCACTCCCACATCTTCCAATTACATTTTAGTCCATTCTAATCTGGCTTCTTTTCCACCAATTTATTAAAACAACCAGCCTCTCCTCTATTGCTATATCCAGTGGAAATTTTTCCATTCCTATTTAACCTCTCAGAAGCAGCTGAAACTGTTGATCTTTTCATCCTTAAAATGATCTTCTTCTTAACACCTTTGATATCACCTTCTCCTGGTTTTCCTTCTAATGTCTTGCTCACTTTTTCTCAGGCTTATTTTTCAATCACTACCTCCCTTAAACATTGGCCTTCCTTGGGGTCTTATCCCAGGATTCTTATGATCTCATTTAATGAACTCTTCTGTGGCAACTGTGTTCATTACTTTGCCTTCAATTACTACTTAAATATTGATGCCTTTCAAATCTATGCTATGAGATCAAAGCAAGTGCCCCCTTACTACCCATCACCTATTTAACCCATCTTTCTGCCCACCTCCCCTCTGGTAACCATCAGTTTGTTCTCTATAACTGAGAGCCTGTTTCTTGGTTTGCCTCTCTTTTTTTCCCCCTATGTTCATTTGTTTTATTTCTTCAATTCCACATGTGAGTGAAATCATATGGTGTTTGTCTTTCTCTGACTGACTCATTTTGCTTAGTATAATACCCTCTACCTCCATCCACATCATTGTAAATGACAAGACACAATTTTTTATGGCTGAGTAATATTCATTGTATATATACCACATCTTTATCCACTCATCAGTTGATGGACATTTGGGCTCTTTCCATAATTTTGTTATTGTTGACAATGCTACTATAAACATCCAGGTGTGTATATCCTTTTGAATTTGTATTTTTGTAACCATTGGGTAAATAGCTAGTAGTGCAATTGCTGGATTATAGGGTAGTTCCATTTTTAACTTTTTGAGGAACCACCATCCTGTTTTCCAGAGTAGCTGCATCACTTTGCATTCCCACCAACAGTCTAAGACTGCTCCCCTTTCTCTGCATCCTTGCCAACACCTGTTGTTTCTTCTGTTGTTAATTTTAGCCATTCTGACTGGTGTGAGGTGATATCTCAATGGAGTTGTGATTTATATTTCCCTGATGATGAGAGATGTTGATCATCTTTCCATGCGTCTGTTAGCCATCTGTATGTCTTCTTTGAAAAAGGGTCTATTCATGTCCTTTGCCCATTTATTAACTGGATTGTTTTAGGGTGTTGAGATAAGTTCTTCATATATTTTGCACACAAACCATTTATCAAATATGTCATTTGTAAATATCTTCTCCCATTCTGTAGGTTGACTTTTAGTTTGTGGATTGTTTCCTTCATTGTGCAGATTTTTATCTTGATGAAGTCCCAATAGTTTATTTTTGGTTTTGTTTCCCTTGCCTCAGGAGACATATCTAGTAAGAAGTTGCTAAGGGTGATGTCAAAGTTTTGAATGTTGCTGTCCGATTTTCCCATCACCATTTATGGATGAGACTGTCTTTTTTTCCATTGGATATTCTTTCCTGCCTTGTCAAAGATTAATTTACCATACAGTTAGGGATTCATTTCTGGCTTTTCTATTCTGTTCCATTGTTCTATGTGTCTGTTTTGTGCCAGTACCATAGCAACTTGTTCACATGTTCTTCCAATCAGTGAGCATGGGATGTTTTTCCATTTCTTTGTGTCATCTTCAATTTATTTCATCAGTGCTTTATAGTTTTCAGAGTACAGATCTTTTGCCTCTTTGGTTAGGTTTATTCCTAGGTATCTTATTTTTAGTGCAATAGTACATGGATTAATTCCTTGATTCCTCTTTCTACTGCTTCATTTTTGGTGTATAGAAATGCAACAGATTTCTGTGCATTGATTTTGTTTTCTGTGACTTTGATGAATTTGTGTATCAGTTCTAGCAAATTTTTGGTGGAGTATTTTGGGTTTTCTATAGAGTATCATGTGATCTGCAAATAGTGAAATTTTGACTTCTTCCTTGCTGATTTGGATGTCTTTTATTTTTTGTTGTTGTTGTCGTTGTTTGATTACTGAGGGTAAGACTTCCAGTACTATGTTAAGTAACAGTGATGAGAATGGACATCCCTGTCTTGTTCCTGACTATAGAGGAAAAGTTCTAAGTTTTTCCCCATTGAGCATATTAGCTGTGGGTTTTTTTGTACATGTCCTTTATTATGTTGAAGTATGTTCCCTGTAAACCTACTTTTTGAGGGTTTTTATCATGAATGGATGTATTACTTTGTCAAATACATTTTCTGTATCTATTGAGAGAATCATTTGTATCTTATCCTTTCTTTTATTAATGTGGAGTATCATGTTAATTGATTTGCAAATATTGAACCATACTTGCAGCCCAGGAATAAATCCCACTTGATCATGGCGAATGATTTATTTAATGTACTGTTGGATTTGTTCTGCTAGTATTTTATTGAGGATTTTTGCCAATATCAGGGATATTGGCCTATACTTTACTTTTTTGTGGATTCTTTTTCTAGTTTTGGTATTAGGTTAGTGCTGGCCTCATAGAAAGAATTTGGAAGTTTTCCCTCCATTTCTATTTTTGGAACAGTTTGAGAAGAATAGGTATTAACTTTTCTTTTTTTTTTTTTAAGATTTTATTTATTTGACAGAGCACAAGCAGAGGGACAGGGAGAAGCAGGCTCCCACTGAGCAGGGAGATGCGGGACTCGATCCCAGGACCCTGAGATCATGACCTGAGCTGAAGGCAGCCGCTTAACTGACTGAGCCACCCAGGCATCCCGGTATTAACTTTTCTTTAAATGTTTGGTAGAATTCACCTGTGAAGCCATCTGGCCCTGGACTTTTGTTTGTTGGGAGATTTTTTTAAAAAGAATTTATTTATTCATGAGAGGGAGAGAGAATTTGAGCAGGGAGAGATGGGGGGGAGAGGGAGAAAGAGTTTGAAGCAGACTTCTCACTGAGTGCAGAGCCTCACATGGGGCTCAATCTCACAGCTGAGAGATTATGACCTGAGCTGAAGTCAAGAGTTGGATGGTGAACCAACTGTGCTACCCAGGAGCTGTTTGTTGGGAGATTTTTGATTACTGATTCAATTTCATTGCTGGTTATTCTATTGTTGAATTTTCTATTTCTTCCTGTTTCAGTTTAGTAGTTTATATGTTTCTAGGAATTTACCTGTTTCTTCCAGGTTGTTCAATTTGTTCACGTATAGTTTTTTTTTTTATCATATTCTCTTATAATTGTTTGTATTTCTGTGGTGTTGGTTCTTATTTCTCCCCTATTTTTTTGTGATTTTATTTATTTGGCTCCTTTCTCTTTTCTTTTTGGTAAGTCTGGATAGAATTTTATCAATTTTATTAATTTTTTTCAATGAACCAGTTCCTGGTTTCATTGATCTGTCTTATTGTTTTTGTTTTTGTTTTGTTTGTCTCTGTATCATTTATTTCTGCTCTAATATTTATTATTTTCATTCTGCTGACTTTAGGCTTCATTTCTTATTCTTTCTGTAACTCCTCTAGATGTAACATTAGGTTGTTTATTTGAGATTTTTCTTGCTTTTTGAGACAGGCCTCTACTGCTATATATTTCCCCTTTAGGGCCAGTTTTGCTGCACCACAAAGTTTTTGGAGAATTGTGGTTTCATTTCCATTTGTTCCCATGTATTTTTTAAAATTTCTTCTTTGATATCATGGTGACCCATTCATTCTTTAGTAGCATGTTGTTTAACCTCCATGTATTTGTGACCTTTTCAATTTTTTTCTTGTGGTTGACTTCAAGTATCATAGAACTGTGATCCACAAATATGTATGGTATTGTCTCAATCTTTTTCTACAGTTTGAGGCCTGATTTGTGATCTAGTGCATGGTCTATTCTGGAGAATGTCCCATGTGCACTTGAAAAGAATGTGTATTTTGCTGTTTTAGGATGAAATGTTCTGAATATAAGTCCATCTGGTCCAGTATGTCATTCAAAGCCATTGTTTCCCTGTTGATTTTCTGCTTAGATGATCTGTCCATTGCTATAAGTTAAAGTCCCCTACTATTATTGTATTATTATCAATGCATTCCTTCATGTTTGTTATTGTTTAATATATTTGGGTGCACCCAAATTGGAGGCATAAATATTTACAATTGCTAGATCTTCTTGTTGGATAGTCCCCTTCTTCATCTCTTGTTACAGTCTTTGTTTTAAAGTCTAATTCTTTATGTATTGCTCCTCCAGATTTTTTTTTCTTAATCCATTCGCATGGTAAATGTTTCTCCATTCCCTCCCTTTCAATTTGCAGGTGTATTTAGGTCTAAAATGAGTGTAGGCAGCATATATATGGGTCTTGGTTTTTTATCCATTCTGACACCTTATGTCTTTTGACTGGACTGTTTAGTCCATTCACATTCAGAGTTATTACTGATAGAGATGTTTTTATGGCCATTTTATTACATCTTTTGTCAATTTTTTCTGGATATTTTCTCTGATCATTTATTTTCTTGTCACCTTTGTTCTTTTCTTCCCACCCAAAAGGTCCCCTTTAATATTTCTTGCAGGGCTGGCTTAGTGGTTACAGTCTTCTTTAGTTATTATTTGTCTGAAAACTCTTTATCTCTCCTTCTATTCTGAATGATAATATTGCTGTATAGAGTATTCTTGGCTGCAGATTTTTTTTTTCCATTCAGCACTTTGAATATATCATGTCCTTCTGGCTTGCCAACTTTCTGTGGAGAGATCTGTAGCTTAGATAGCTCTTCCCTTTTAAATTTTATTTTATTTTATTTATTTTATTTTTTTAAGATTTTATTTATTTATTTAAGAGAGAGAGAGTGAGAGAGAGCATGAGAGGGGAGAGGGTCAGAGGAAGAAGCAGACTCCCCACCGAGTGGGGAGCCTGATGTGGGACTCGATCCTGGGACTCCAGGATCATGACCTGAGCCGAAGGCAGTCGCTTAACCAACTGAGCCACCCAGGCGCCCCATATAGCTCTTCCCTTTTAAGTTAGGGACTTCCTTTGTCTTTCTGCTGTTAGGACTTTTTTCTGTATCACTATATTTTTCAAATTTAATTACAATGTGTTTTGGTATTGGCCTACTTTTGTTTATTTTAATGGAAGTTCTCTGTGCTTCTTGGATTTGGCTGTCTCCTTCCCCAGATTAGGGAAGTTTTCAGCTATAATTTCCTCAAATAAATTTTCTGCCCTCTTTCCTCTCTCTTCTTCTTCTTCTTCTTCTGGGGTTCCTGTGTTATAAATGTTATTATGTTTGATGGCATCACTGACTGTAAGTCTATTCTCTCTCTGTTTTTAAAAGATTTTATTTATTTATTCATGAGAGACAGAGAGAGAGAGGCAGAGGGAGAAGCAGGTTCCCAAGGAGCAGGGAGCCCGATGCAGGACTCGATCCCAGGACCCTGGGATCATGACCTGAGCCAAAGGCAGACGCTTAACCATCTGAGCCACCCAGGTGCCCCTGTAAGTCTATTCTCATGTTCCATAATTCTTCTTTCTCTCTTTTGTTTAGCTTCATTATTCTCCATTATTTTATCTTCAATATCACTCATTTGTTCCTTTGCTGCTTCTATCCTTATGTTCATTACATACAGTCAGTCTGTTTTTCATTTCATTCATTTCATTATTTTGTGTTTTTCATTTCTGACTGATTCTTTGTTAACTCTTTTATCTCTGCATTAAGGGTCCCCTAAAGTCTTCCATTCTTTTCTCAAATCCAGTGAGTATCCTTGCCATTGTTGCTTTAAATTTTCCAGCAGGCATGTCACTTACATCGGTTTTGATTATATCTCTGGCCATGACCCTATCTTGTTTCATTTGGGATGAATTCCCCCATCTTGGCATTTTGTCTAAGTCACTATCTTCCGTGTGTTAGAAAATCCTGTTATGTTCCCTATTCCTGAGACAAATGGCTTTATAAAGAAGAGGTCATGGGCGCCTGGGTGGCTCAGTTGGTTAAGCGACTGCCTTCGGCTCAGGTCATGATCCTGGAGTCCCGGGATCGAGTCCCGCATCGGGCTCCCTGCTCGGCAGTGAGTCTGCTTCTCCCTCTGACCCTCCTCCTTCTCATGCTCTCTATCTCATTCTCTCTCTCAAATAAATAAATAAAATCTTTTAAAAAAAAAAAAAAGAAGAGGTCATATAGTGTCCAGGGCCTGACACTTCAGGGAGTGTCTCTGATGTGTGTTGTGCGCACTCTGCTGTTGTGTTTTGGCTGCTCTATTCTTCAGGCCAGTCCTCTACAGAGGCTCTCCTTGCCTGCATATGACAGCATTTGGACCTTGGCCAGAATGTGGTGAGTTTTATCTAGATGTACACTAGTCCACTTGTTAAATGAGACCTGATGCTTCTTCCACCAGAACTGAAGCTTTGCAAAAATCTCTGTTTGGGATACGTGGTGTGGGTGGGGATTTCTGCTGGTCTGGGGAAGGGGCCCACTCCACTGGGAGTTAGTCAAGTTTGACCAAGAAGGGCAGTACTGGTAGAGTGCATATTTGTGGGACTTGATGTAAGCAGGTTAGGCAGCCAGTGTCAGTGCTGTGCAATGTGCAGATACTAGTGCAGGTGGTTCTGTGCTTATGTTGAGGGGTGGGGTAAGGCAATGGCAACAGTCAGTTCCTTTGTCCCAGCAGGGGGGTTTTCTTGCTTGCTGCTTTCAGGAAATCACTTCCAGAAGAGCAAATAATCTCCCCCTGTGCATCCCAGGTGTTTTTCAGATCACTGTTTTCATGCTGTCTCTGGGTTGTTGTCCTGCCTTCTCTCTAGGAGCAGCTCAGTGCCTTCCAGGCTCTATTCCTGCCAAGCCTGCTGACTTTTAAAACTCCAAACTTTAGGAACATGGCGTGTGGGTGGGGGCCTTCACTGGTCTTCTTGGGAGGGTCTTGCTGTGCTGGGACTGATGCAGGTTTATCCAAGACAGGTAGTTGCACCAAAGCACAGGGGCATGGGACTTGGAGCAAGCAGGCTAAGCAGTGTATGTTGGACCAAAGTGCCCTTGGCAGGTGGCTCTGTGCCTATATGAAGGGACAAGGGAGTGATATGGCACCCAGTGGCTCTTTTGTCCCCAAAGAGGCATCTTTGTGAAGACCACCTCTCACAGATGTGCTCCAAGAAGAGCAAATAATCTTTCCCCTGCATGCCTGAGGTGCCTGCTGACCTTTAAAACTCCAGTCTCCAAGCCCTGTTTGTTGCAAAAACACATGAAAATCAGCCCCTCTCTTTTTTCCAGCCAATGGCTTTGGGGGATGTGTTCTCCTTTTGCATTACCCTGTGTGCTCCACTCTCATGTGCCTTTCTCTGTGACCAGGGCTCCTTCCCCTCTGCAGAATACATGATCCATATCTCCCCCAAACTGTATCTCTGTACTTCTTGTCTTCTTCAATGAGGCCTCTTCTCCCCCTCTATTTGTGGAATTTGTCCTGTCTATCCTCAGAATGATCCAACAATTATCTGGTTTTGGTCAAGGGACAAGAAGAGACTTGGGTCCTCCTACTATGCTACCATCCTAGCTGTCCTCTTAGGTACCCTTTGCTATACATTTCTGGCATATTTTAAGAGCTCCTATTAACACATAAGACACTGCATTACAATTACAAGTTTACTTGTCTCTCTATCATAATCACTTCTTTTTAAAAGTAGGAACATGTATTATTTTCCACTACATCCATAACTTCTAAAATTGTCTCTGGGACACCTGGGTGGCTCAGTCGGTTGAGTGTCTGCCTTTGGCTCAGGTCATGATCCCAGGGTTCTGGGATTGAGCCCCACACCAGGCTCCCTGCTCAGCGGGGAGTCTGCTTCTCCCTCTGCCCCTCTTCCTGCTCCTTCTCTCTCTCTCTAACTCTCTCTCTCTCAAATAAATAAATAAAATCTTAAAAAAAATAAAATGAAATTGTGTCTTCACCAACTAGGCTGCCAGTAAGCATTTATTCAATGAATAAATGAATGGAAGACAATGTGGTCAAGATTATGTCCACCCTACATTTTAGTATTAAAAATTTAGTATATGACCAGGGTTAAAATTTAGTCTATAATAAGAAGGCAATAACCTTATCAATGACTGAGCTTAAGGATCAGTTTGTGGTGTGGGACAGGTCACTCTCTAGCCATGATTAGAAACTCAGACTATAGCCAAGATTAATTTCAGATCTAGAGAGAGTTAGAAGCTTAATCTGTATTCAGGGTAAAGTCCAGTACAAGGCTCCATGTGTGGCCAGTATTAAGGATGTCTGGTCAAACTAAAGACCTAAGATATGTACCCTGTTCTGAGATTGAAAATGAGTATTTCATAGAGACCTATTCAGGCTGTGACTTTGTCCTGGTTAATATTCTTATTTAAGTTCTCGAAGAGCAATTAAAAAAAAAAAAAGAAAGAAAGAAAGGAGCAAGCCACGGAGCTGAAGCCAAAGTGCTATACAACCTTCATCCCTTCAACTATGTGGTCCCACTTACCAGGTGCAGCAGCCAGTGGCCAACCAGTGCTTGATTCTAGCACTCCATGGGCATGCACAGAGTAGGGGCGGCTGGCATTATTCTTGAACACCACAGTTAGGATATCACCAACCTCTCCTCTGAGAAGTGGACCTAATATAAGCAAAAGAAGGGGAAGTCTCATTAGTGGAGTAGTGGAACAAGGATACTAAAGGCATTGAAGAAAAGGACATACACACGAGCTCCCTAGAATTAGGGGTTTCAGTCATTAAAATTAAAATCATGACTAGTTCCATTTTTTTTTTAATTCAGAAGCCCATAAACTGATACTGGCACCTACAGGATGAGGATACTTCAACAAGAAGATTGTACCTCCAATTATCCCTATTTTCCCACACCAAATCCTTATCATATATCTATTTATCTATCTATCATCTGTCTATCTATCTATCTATCTATCTATCTATCTATCTATCTATCTATCATCTATCTATATCTAGTATCACACGGATCTAGATAATTAAGGCTCTGTGGAATCACTGTCAGTAAGGACAGAGTTTGGCACGGAGTTAAAAAAACCAACAAAAAAACAAAACAAAAAACAAAAAAAACCTGATGGGCCCCTGGAAGGGCCAATGGGTTTCTTCTGTGTGAGGACAAGAATGAGGAAACTCACTGGCCCCTACAAAAGTGAAGAAACTGCATCAATAATTAAACTGGGGTGCAAGGGTAATACTTATTCCCTGTACAGTGTTCTTATTCTTTGATGTTCTTAAGTTCCCTGCCTTTAGTATTTTTAAAAAATCTCTCACTGTCAGAGATCCCTAGAGAGATTTCTGGAAAAATATGGCTCATGTTGCAGCAGAATTCATAAGTCCCCCCACTTTGATTGCTTATTTTTATGGCCAAATTTTAATTTATGACTATAATTCCATTATATCATAAGGAAACACTAATAGAAAGAAATGAAGAAGACTTCCTGATATGACATAACCTTCCTAGGAGCAGCATAAACGTCTAGACCTTAGGAGGAACTCACTTACCTAATATTCCCAAGTGTTCCTCTGGTCCAGTCCTTGGCCGAGGGATCTTGAATGTACCATCAATGTATTCTCTGAATACAGCTTTCTTGTATCTGGAACCCAGGAGCCCATTCTGGTTGCTCAGGAAGATGTGACCATAACTAGAGGAATCCAAAGAGTGGTATCAGCACCTGGCCTTGACCCCTCATTTTCAGGTATGACAAAGCTAAGTCAGACCCAACATCATATCACAGATAGAAGAAAGAGAAGACATGTTCCTTCTAATGTCAGATTTTCCACGTTGGCTGTATAACTGCAATAAAGATGCCAGATTTAAATATCTATTTATGTCCTTGTTTATCATAATCCAGATTGTAATTTGTAAAATAATTACAATGACAAGAACACTGGAAGAAGAATCAGAAACTCTGGGCTTTAGCTCTATTCTTAGTGTTGTCTCAGATGGAATTATTTTGACAAAAGGACAAGGTACAGGGTGGAAGGAGAGCACTAACTGCTGCTGCTGATGGAGAGCAAGTAATAGGAAGAGGTAAGGAGGAAATGGAATTTTACAAATTCCCCCTTATGGGATGCTTTCCTGTTTACAAAGAACCGTATTATTTGTTTTATCATTTGACATTTCCAATAGGCTAATGAGATAGGTAGAAGGAGAATCAGTGGTCCAGAAGTGACAGAACTTATCTTCATCGATACTGTCAGCCAGAAAGGGAGCTAGCACTTGGATACAACTCTGCTGCTTCTTCCTTATTTCCTTCTAGTCAAGTTCTTTCAACTATACCACATCACTTTATTTATTTTTTATTTAAATTCAATTAGCCAACATATAGTACATCCTTAGTTTCAGATGTAGAGTTCAATAATTCATCATATACCACATCACTTTAATGATGAACAAACTAAGTCCCAGGGAAGAGAATTCACTTTCTCTAGGTTTCAGAAGAAGTTAGCAAGAAGACTTCAACATTCAACAATCAACATAAAAGACAGGAATTGCTAAAGAGTTGTGAGAGTACCAAAAATAAATTGTAGTGGAAATTGCTAAACTGTACTTCAGTTTCCATTCTCCTCCCCTTCCTTTTTAGTAATAGAATCACCTATATTTTATCTGAGTACATGACCACATAACCATGTAATATAGATTATATTTTCCAGGCTTTATTTTTTAGTATGGTTGACATACAATGCTACATTAGCTTCATATGTACAACACAATGATTTGATAAATGTATACATTTGTGCTATGTTCACCACAAGTGTAGCTACCATCTGCCCCAATACATCTTTATTACAAAATCATTGACTACATTCCTTATGCTGTGCCTTATTTCCATGACTTATTTATTGCATAACTGGAAGCTTGTATATCCCATTCTACTTCATTCATTTTGCCCCACCCACTAACCTCTCCAAGTCCTAGACTTTCTTGCAGCTAGGTACGGCCACGTTAATAAGTTTAGGATGATGGGTTATGAAAGAAAGTGATGTATGTAACTTTTAGGTCATTACCTTACAGATACTGCTGCTTGCCCTGGACTGCTCTCCCCTTTCGTGATTGCTGGGAATGACTACAACCAGCATAGGCATCTTAGTTTCCAAGATGAAAGAAAGTATTATGGATGATTAGTTTACCTACAGGCCCTGGGCAGCTCATATTTATACTATTATTTGAGCAAGAAATAAAATTCTAACTCACTCAAACTATTCTATGTTGGATTTTTTCTGCTATACAGCTTAGCCTGTACCTTAGTGACATTTTGTCAAGTGACAGGTAAGCTTGGGGTGTTCAGTCTTTTGAGTAAGACCTCTATAAAATCTAAATTTTGCTGTAGATGCTACCAGCAACCAGAGGAAAAGAGGCAAAGATTAAGAGCATGAAGTTATGGATAAGGTCTTTTACTTCAGACCCACAGTATAGTAATATAGAAGAAGCACTGAGTTCCAGCTTATCTGCATCCTAGCACCTGTTCCAGATTTGCTGGTATCTTATCAGGTTACTTTAGATAAGTGTCTCCTTTTCTCAGTATTTCAGTATCTTCCTCATCCGCAAAATGGTCCAGAGTCTCTGAAAGTGTGATCTCTTATTTTCTGAAACCTTACCTGTCCTTCTCAGACTGGTTGTGCCATTCCAGTTCCCAGCTCCTGTCAGGGCAATAGTCCCACTCCACCTCTTCTGCCATGATGTAGTAGATTCTTGCAGCCTGGTATCGTTGGTGATCATTAGCTTGATGGCCAGGACACTGGGAGACATTATAGACTGCTTTCATCCCTGATTCTCTATGGCTGCCTGCCTGGCAGTAAATTTCAAATATCCCTAAGGAAGGAACAAAGAGCAAAACCTGAATCTGAATATCCCTGTGTAGCACCTGGGGGATTTCCTGCCTCTTTCTAGGCATACTGTAGAGAGTGGGTAGTTTCAGATAAGGTTCTATGCTTTGGATAAAAGATTATTACAAGTTTATTGAGAGCAGTGAGCACAGAGGTTAATAGTTCTGGCTCCAAAGCTACATTGTTTAGGTTTAAAACTAAACTCTGCCATTAGGAAGGCCAACTCCTCCCTGTTAACCCAAGGCTTTCCCAGTTTTATCACTGGAAGTCCCATATCCCTGTGGAAACTGCTCAGTTCTGAGCAAACTGGGATAGTTGGTCACCCTACCTGACAACTTGTTAGCTATATGAACTTGAAGTAATTTTTAAGCCTCTGTATGTTTCAGTTCCCTCATGGTACAATGGGGATCATTTTACTTATTTCACTGGGTTGTTTTAGAATTAAGCACAATAATATGTACACATTGCTTAGCATATTGCATAGAAAATTTTAATAAATAAAGTTATAAATAAGTAAATGGATCTGTAATAATTATTATTCCAAAAAATGCATTGGCCAGTTTTCTCTCTTTTTTACAAAGTACCAAAGAAATAAAGGTGTGGTTAAATAGATTAAAAAAAAAAAAAAAAAACAAAAAAACAACTTCTTGACTATCGGGATGCTTATATCAGAGGGCTTTGGAGTGGCTTTCCTTCAGTTTTTACAATAAAATGTTTGGATATCAGTCTTAAATATCAGGGTTGTGGAGCTGCCTAGAAATGCCTAGAGCCTCGGGTTTCTATGTCAAGGACATTAAGGCTCATAGAATGTTGATCAGGAGAAGTTGACTTTCTTAGAACATTTATTTTCATCATTCCTTCACTTGCTGCCCACTGCCTATACCATCACTACAAACTCTTTTTTCCTGGCTTTAAAGGCCTCTGTGAACTAGCTTCAAACTATGACTCAGTTCCAAATGCAACCAGTGATCCAACTAAATTTGTCCCAGACATCCCTTATCACATATTTCATTTATATATTGGAATTTTCACTCATGTTGTTGCTCCTGTCCTGGAATGTACCTGTCCAACCCTCCCACAAATATCTACAGAGCTCACTCATTCTCCAAGATCAAATTCCAGAAATCTCTCCGTGACTATTCTGGCTCACACTGACCTCTACATTCTTGGCCTCCCTACTCTTAACACACTTTACACCTAAACCACATGATTAGAGACTAAGTACTCCTCTCTTTACAAAACAGTCTTTTCCACTAGTTTATAGACTTCTTGAAAGAATCTACTCTTTTCTTTCCACAACTACTTCCCAACTCTTCTATATCTCCTACCCTTCCACATCTATTCCATCAGTAAATCCTATTGGCTTTTCCTTCCAAATTATCCTCGCATTTTCACTCTCCCTCCGCCAGTCAAAACCACCGTCGTCTCTCACATGGAAAACTTCAACAGTCTCCTAACTGTCTTCTCTGCTTCTTCCCCTTCCCTTTTCAACCATTTCCCACACAGGATTCAAGGCCCTCTTTACATTGTTCCTTTGTTTCAAATGCTTCATTCATACTCAGAATGCAAACCAAGCTCCTAACTATGGTCTATAAGACCCCACATATGAATCTTGCCAACCTCATTTTATGTCGATCTTTTTCTTAGCTTACTACAATCCAACACTACTGATCTTTCACTCTGACCCTTGAAAAGCCATGCTTGTTCCCACCTTTGGACATTTGTGCTTGTTGGTCCCTCTGTTTGAAATGTTCTCAGAAATCTTTACATTGCTCCTTCCTCCTCATTATTTAGGTCTCAGTGTAAATATCACATTCCCTGAACATCCTCTCTAAAGTAATGCCCCTATCATTTTATCACAACACTACATTTTATTTCCTTCATGATCTATATCACAATCTAAAATTATCTTACTGTTTTATGTATGTGTTTTGATGTTTTTAATGTGGATCTTCCCAGAGAGTAAGAATCATTCTATTTTTTTCACCTTTCTTCCCCAGTTTTAGCACATTGAAGGTGTGCAATAAATATGTTTTGAGTGAATGAATGTGTGTGCAAATGAGTGGTTGTAAAAGCTGCCCAAAACTCATAGCTCAGGGATTGATGTGGAGAAGAAAATCTGATGATCACTGAATGGGATGAGAACAAAAAAGAAGGCATTCTGGGAAGTCATGTGCCTTTGGACTAGTTAGTACATCATCTAAATTTTCTCATATGGATATTATTATCCAAGCTACTCTTTCGGTACTCTTCTGTTTTTGAAATCTGAGTTTCCTCCCAGCTCTTTGACAAATTCTTTTCTGGTTCCTTATTTTGGCTTCTCTTCTCCCTTGTACCTTTTAAATGTTGATTTCTGCTTTAAGTTTTCTTTCCTATCACTTTACAACTTATGAACTTGAACTATGAGAACACTCAAACTCACTAACCTGGACTTCTTCTCCAACCTTTACATTTCTACCTATAACTACCTACTGTAAAATCCACATCACCTGGATTTCACCAGGAACTTAAAACTTGACATGCCCTAAAATGAATATTTTCTACCCAAACCTTACTATCCTGCCCTTGTTTCTGTACTTACTCATTTAGTTAATGGTTGTCACCATATATATAGTGCACAAGCCGGAAACTTCAGGCATCTTTTCTTCTTGCTCAGCCCCTCAGCAAAGTTCCATAATTTCTTTCTCAAATATCCCTTAACTCTACCCCTTCTGCCCATCCTTATTGCTTCCACCCATTGGCAGGCTCTTATCACCTCTTGCAGTAGCCTCCGACTTTGCCTCCTCTTAAGGCTTATTTCTCATTATTCCTTCACAGGGCTGCTATTAGCATTTTGCGTGGGATTATTCTTCACTGTTTAAGACTGCCCTACATATTGATGAAAGTTTTATCATTTCTGACTCCCACTATCTAAATAATATCATCCCCTCCATATCCCCAGTCATTGTGACAACTAAAATGACCTCCACACATTTCAAACACCTTTTAGTATACCACCTTAAGTTGAGGGTCACTGAATAAAATCAGTTTGTGTAACTTCTTCAGGCAGATGCTGCTTCCAAGTCACTGTCCATAAGTTTCCTACTGCTTATAACAACACCCTCTTCACCAACCATCCCCTTTCTGTGCGTGGTGACAGTTTACTCTTCCTCAGATGATCAGTTTAAATGCCTGCTTCTCTAGGGAAGCTTTACTACACAAGTCAGGCAGAATTTGTTATAGTTTCCTGTGTGTTACTATAGCTCTTGGCAAGATTGTATCATCATCTCCCTTTCACACTAACTGTGAGATGCCTAATTCATCCTCACATCCCTAGTATCTAGACCAGTAAGTGGAAGACAACAGATATTTACTATGTTTTGTGAAAATGTTATTGTAAAATAAAGGGAAAATAAAAAGAAGTAAGGAATAAAAAATAAGGAAAAATAGAGGAAGACAGAGGAGGAAAGAAAACATACAGATTGAAGAAAAAGGGAAAAAAAGAAAACAGGAGATAAGGAAAAGGAAAATAAATTTAAAAAGAGAGAAAGGGAGACAAAGAAAGAGAAATAAAGAAAGGAGGGAAATGGAGAGAAGGGAAGCCAAAAAAGAGGGAAAAATCAAAGGAAGAAAAAAAGGGAAAAAGGAGAAAAGAGAGGGGAGGGAAGGAAAAAGAGAAAAAAAGGGAGAGAAGAATGAATGGAAGAAGAAAATGAAAAGAAGAAAAGACAAAAAGATCGAGAAAAAATAGATGGAAGTAAAGGAAGGAAACAATGAATGAGAAGAGGAATAAGAAATGAGAGATAAAAAGAGATAAGAAAAAGAAAAAGATGATGAAAGAGGAAGAGGAAAAATGAGAGAGGGCAGGAAAAAGGAACAGTGGAAAGAAAAGAAGATTAAAAAGGGGGTGGGGAAGAGGGGAATAATGAATAAAGAAAGTTCCAATGGTGAAAGAAAGGAGACACCCTGAAGGACTAGGGCAATTATAAATAATAAATTCTTCTCTTTGCTGTTGAGAACTCTAACATGAATTTGGTGGAAAATAACACATTACAAGCCCTAGCTTTTTATCTGCCAATTTTCCTATCTATTAAAGTTCTAGTATCATTAGTCTTATTGGAAGAGCTGAGGTATGTAAGATAATATTTTTAAATACAATTGTTAATTTCTATTAAATGTAATATAAACTTATTAAAATTTAAAGCAAAGCAAAAAGAGGATAAAAAATCACTAATAAACCCACAGGAATCAAACATTCTTAACACTTTGTTGCATTTTTTCTGGGTATTTGTTTTTCTAGTTTGCTAAACATAACTGTAAGCATCCAGTATACAAAATGTTGAATATTCATCGTGGTGTTTTTAAGTCATCTGCAAAGCTGCTTAATTACATATGTGTATTTACCAAAGTAACTGTTACATGATAAAATGTCACACATAGATGGAATCTAAAGAAACGTTCTACTCAATTTTGGTTTTTCATGAAAGAAAGATAGGGAAATGAGGGGAAGGGAGAGAGAAAGAGGAGGAATGGGAGAGGGAGAGAGGGTGGGGGAGAGAGGCAGGGAGAGAAATGAAAGAAAGGAGGGAGGAAAGGGGAAAGTAGGAAAGGAAGGTGAGGGAGGGAGGTAGGGGAGTGGGACAGAGAAAGAAAAGAAGGAGGAAATGCAGCCACAGAGTGGGGGTTGGTTAGAACAAAATTAAATAGCAAATTAATGAAAGTGCTTGGACTAAAAGTTTTTATGCTCTGATTCCAGGGCTGAAACTGTCACAGCACACTGCACCCCACTCCCACCAGAAGTTGGTAGAAATTCTCACAGAATATCAGAGTTTAAAGCACTTATAGGTATATCTCCTGGACCTCCCTCCCAGTGCAAGGACTGTATCTATAAAATTTCTACATAGCCATGGGACTACACAGGCAAGTCCACCCTCTACCTATATGAGAATTGCCCTGATGCTGGGCAACATCACTACTTCCCCATTGTTCCAGAAAAGAGCTTTCTCAGCTCTTTACTTTCTGTCTGCAGCTAAGAGAAAAATCCAAATAACCAGAATACAGAGTGCACATTGAGGAGAGAGAAAACAAGAGTGTTTTGAAAACTTCCCATATATCCTCAACATGTCTTCTTTTCTTTTCACCAGCCCCTCTCATCCATGCCCAACAGAGCCTCTCAGCCTACGGCCAGCTGTTAAGGCACTTACCAGCATTGTCAGGCTGCATGATGGCCATGACAAAGGTATGAGGAAACAGCATGGCTGCACTCTTCCTCATGCCCCGAAGCTTCACAGTGTTGCCCTGGAACATGACCCCATGCACATCAGTCTCTGTGCCCAGGCCAAGCAGGTGCCAGGCCACTGTGTCTCCCTTGCACATGTCCAGGCTGGGCAGGTTAGAGAACAGAAACCCATTAATGGCTGGAGAAAAAATAAAATAAAATAAAACAGAACAAGAAGATGAGACCAGAATATTCAGGCACTGGCCAGCAGCATAGCATCAGCTCTGTACTAGGGTTTCCCACAACTTGAAATTTCTGAGTCATTAACTCTTCTGCCTTCTTCCCTAAGCCACTTTAGTTGTACTTATGAAGATCTGCCTCTTTGAGATGAGGGTCCAACTCGCCTTTCTGACCTCACCTCCTGTCCCTCCTCTACCACACTTCAAATTCTTGCAAAACTGAACTTTTTTCCACTACCAGAACTCCCTACACACATGCATACACAAGGATACCAGCCTCTACTATTTCCACTCTCTTGGAATTCTCCTCCCTTGGCTTCTATAGCACCACACATTCCTTCCTGGTTCTCTTACCTCCTTTCTGATTGTTCCTCCTTCATCTTGTTCTTGTTCTCCATCCCTCCATAAAGTACTGGGGTTCCCCCAAGCTTCCATATTCATCTTTCAATCTCTCTCTCTCTCTCTTTTTTTTTTTTTTCCCACTTCGCAGTTACTGCCTAGGTTTAGCCCTCATCACTTCTGGCTTGAACTTCTGCAAAAGTCCTCTCCCTGGCACCCCTGCCTGCAGTCTATCCTCCCATTCCCCTCATACACAGGTAGACACCATTGCTGTGAGTTCTATTTGTCTCTGCATCCCCAAGGCCTTAAACATGTTAGGTGTGTACAAAACACATATTGAATTTTCACATGTTGTTTCCTCTGCCTGGAATAAATTTTCCCTCTGGTCCCTCTACAGAAAACTATTACTCATACATCATGCCCCAGTTCAAATATCACCTCCCATGTGAAGTTCAAATGTCACCTCCTCTCTCTTTCTCTCTCTCTCTCTCATTTCCAAGAAACTCCCCCCCGCAAAAAAAAAAAAAAAATCTTTCATATCACTTACTACAGAGCACACAGTCCAATGATTTACTTACAAATCTATCCCCCACACTAGATTGACCTAGCAGGAATCACATTTTTTCTGTATAAGTGTGACTGCCCAGTCGCCTTGCATGTTGCCTGGTACTACCCAGGTGCTTCATAAGTTCATATTGAAATGAACTTTGTTCACAGGATTGGCTTACTTTTTCCAGCTGATAATAACTGACTAGTGATGAGAACCAAGAGATGGAGTCATAACACAACACACTCATTCATGACTCCCTCCCATCTTCCATACTCCTCTTGAAAATACAGGGAGGCCTGCTTAAAGCTGACCCCTTTTCAATGTCCCCACATCCACTTGAACCACCTTTAATAAGTAACCCTACTTAGTAATTCCCCTAGATGCTGATGATAACATTGCTAATCTCCTGATTCTGCTTCCTTTTCCTATAATGTCTAATTGCAAACCTATTTAGCCTTTGAACCCCAGCTCAAGCACTCCTTTTTTCCAGGAATCCTTTAATTGGTTTGTCCTTCATTAATATTCTCCTGTGAACTCCATGTCACTTGAAACCTGTTCTACACAATTTAGCATTTATTTATAGTTGATCTTGGATTGTTCTATAATTATTTCATGTGTGTTAGTATCATTTCATTGCAAATGCTGGGAGCTCTTTGCAAACTGGGACCATGTCTTCCCATTCACTCACTCACCCACCTACATACCTACTCATTAATTTGGTAGTTCACTTGTTCAATAAACATTTACTATGTATTAGAAAGCATAGATAATACAGAGATAAGCAACAAACAATACTCACATTTAAGGAGACTACACCCTAGCAGGTGAAAAGCCGTGTAACAGATAACTATATAGAACATGATATTAAAATATTCTGATAAAATGCAATAGTGGTTCAGAAAAGGATGTCATCATCCTGGGGTTGGGTGATAAAAAAATGGTTACATGGATGAAGTAGCTTTTGAGTAGGACCTTAGAGAATGGAAAGAATTTCCACAGGCTAAGGGCAAAAATGTAAAGAGAGGCATTTCAACTGGAGAGCAAAGCATTGTAAAGGCATGAAGTCAGAAAAGCACAAGGTATGTCTATATAGAGAAAAAATAGCCCCTTTTGGCTGGAGTATGGAGTTGAGGAGCATGGGTAGTGGTCAGTAAAGGAGAATAAGATAAGACTGCAAAGGCATCATTCTAGCTTTCTCTCCTCACTCTCTAGTGGATTTCTTGTTTTCAATCCTCATTTCGCAACACATTTTTCCAGTGTCCCCCATACTGTGTAACACAGGACACAGCACAACCAAGTGCTAAATATAAGATCTGTTGCCTTAGGTTTAATTCTTCAATCTAGCTCATGTCTTGGGTAGAGCTGACCAATGGGTCAGTGCTTTCAAGGATGGGACATGATTAAGTTTAGGTTAGATTTTTACTTGTAACCTCTCAATTGTAGCTCAGGGCAAAAGCATTCCCCATACCATGCATCCGATTGGAGTCTTGGAAACCCTTGACATCCTCTGAGAGCAGTCGGGAATCCAACATAGCAGCTGCTTGATTGGTATTGCTGTACCAGCTCTTGTTTTCATCCAACACAGTAAAAAGGAGAAAAAACTCCTTATCCACCTCTTTCTGTAGGTCCATGGAAGAGAATATAAGAAAGAATGACAATGGTTTCAGCAGTTGTAGGTTGTGCAGCTTGAGGTCCAATGAGCCCTGATTCTTCCCCATTTTTTCCCCCAGACACAGAGACAAACCCATACTTCCTGCCTAGAGCTATACTTGTTGCTAGGCAGTTTTTCCTCAGGTAATTTCAAATTGAAGGTGGGTGAAACAGGTTAGAACAAGATGACAAGACTGGAGGGGACGAATGTATGAAAGGGGACAGGGAAGTAGCACAAGATGGGGATTATGGACAAGTACAGACAGTGATAAAAGAGAGCTTGGAGTGGGGTAAGGGAGTGGGGAAAGGTGGTTAGCATATCAGGAAAGGAATCTAGTCAGAGGGGATTAGAAAATAAGAGAAAAGGATATAAAATTGCTATTAATATACTGTTATTTTTATTATCATTTATTATTATCACTATTATTATTATTACTTCTAACATTTACTGAGTGTTTGCTATGTAATCCAGACACTGTGATAAGCACTTCATATGGATTATTTTCATTAGTCCTCATAGAAACCCAAGATATATTATTTCATTGTTAACCCTTTACTACAGATGAAGAAACTGAGGCAAAGAGAGGTTAAGTAATATACAGCTAGAATGGTGAGCTGGGCATGAGAGAACACAAGCAAATATTAAAAGAGATTTAAGAATTGGTATCAAGGGTTAGGGAACACTGAGGTTTAAAAAAATGAAAAGATGATGAGAGGATACAAAATAGAAAGGAATAGAGACTAAGAGATATGTGTGAGTGAAAGAATAGCATGCAAAATAGCATGAGGTCACCAACTATTAATTTCTGATTAAATAGCTTTTTTTTTTTCTATTTCCACATCTCTAGAACCCAGTTCCACTTTCAACTCCTATTTAGCAACACAGCATTATCTTCCTCCCAGCAGGCTTTCCAGCCAAAAACCTTGGTAATACCTGTTTGCCATCTGCACCCAAGGCACCAGTCTTGCACACCAACAGGGGGCCCACCAGACCAGAATTTGTATCTCTTATGGGATCTGCAGCAGAGAAGTACATCCAGGTGAGACAGGCAGGATCCTGAGCAGTAGGGCCAGCATGGGAGGGGACTGTCCAACGGTATGTTACTTTCTCAAAGGGCTTGGCCACCAAGCCAGGGTAGGATGAGCCTGCAGGGGGAAAAAATTAGGACTCATTATCACATTAGCTAGAGTGAGAATCATCAGCTCCAAACAGTGGGATAAATATTATAAACTACAAGGCATTTTGGAGCAACAGCAATATGCAATATAGAATATTAAAAAGGATCCTGGATAGCAGTGACGAGACTATAGTTAGTTTCTGGTTCTGACAATAGTTGTTATATAAACTGGGGAAATTTAAACTTCCCAGGTTTCAGTTTTCTAAGCTCAAAGGACCTAAGGATTAAAAGGGTCTTTAAAACTTATTTGGAATACTTCTCACTTGAAAACATATATTCATCTGTTCTTGTATTCTTACCATTGTTTAAAAATCTCCAGAGAAAGGCGATTCACTACCTACCTTCATAGTTTGTTTCATCTTTGAATGGTTCTGATTAACGAACACATTCTCCTTTCTATGTGTATGTATATATGAGTGGATGCAAATACGTATATGTGTATATATATGAAAAACACAAGCACTAAGGCTGTAATTCCTTAAATGGACACAAGTCATGGTCAAATGATGCATAGAAATTTTATTTAAAAATTTTAAGCCTAGTAGTGCAATTGCTGGGTCATAGGGTCTTTCTATTTTTCATTTTTTGAGGAAACTCCATACTGTTTTCCATAGTGGCTGCACCATTTTGCATTCTCATCAATAGTGCAAGGTTCCTCTTTCTCCACATTGTCACCAACACCTGTTGTTTCTTGTGTTGTTGATTTTTAGCTATTCTGACAGGCATAAGGTGCTATCTCATTATAGTTTTGATTTGTATTTCCCTGATGATCAGTGATGTTGAGCATCTCTTCACATGTCTACTGGCCATCTGAATGGGTTCTTTGGAAAATTGTCTATTCATGAATACTAATTCAAAGGGATACATCTACACTGATGTTTATAGCAGTATTATTTATAATAGCCAAATTATGGAAATGGCCTGTGTCCATTGACTGATGAATGGATAAGGAAGATGTGGTGCATATACATATATATACACAATGGAATATTACTCAGCCATGAAAAGAATGAAATCTTGCCATTTGCAATGATGTGGAGTTAGAGAGTATTATGTTAAGTGAAATCTGTCATCCAGAGAAAGACATACCACATGATTTCACTCATATGTGTAATTTAAGAAACAAAATAATTTAAGAAATAAAATAAATGAGCAAAGGGGGAAGAAAGAGAGAGAGGCAAACCAAGAAACAAACTCTTAACTGTAGAGAACAAACTGATAGTTACAAGAGGAAGTGGGGGATGGGATGGGTGAAATAAGTGATGAGGATTAAGGAGTGCACCTGTCGTGATGAGCACCGGGTGTTGTATGGAATTGTTGAACCACTATACTGCACACCTGAAACTAGTATTACACAGTATGTTAACCAACTGGAATTTAAATAAAAACTTAAAAAATAAAATAACATTTTAAACCTATTTGTAATCAAAGAAGTACAAATGAAAATAGCTACATACTGAACATAATAAAAAATAAAAAAATGAAAACACAAAAGTACAAACTGTGGTGAATTTGAGATGAAATAAATGTACAAGAGCTCTCTCTGAAAAAAAATAGCTACATAACTATTTTGCCTGTCAGTTTAGCAAAATTTTACATATTATAATAATCCATGCTGTTGAGAAGTGGCTTAAATGGCACCTACACCTCTCACTCAACTATAGAAAGGGTAAGTGTAAATGAGAATAGACCTTTAGGAAAAAATGTTGACAAAATGTATCAAAAGCCTGAAGAAGGTTCAGGCCCACAAAAAAGTAAGATATACAATAAATACTGAAAAGAATGTCCAACCTAATACAAATTGAAACAATGGTGATTTTGGTTATTGTGTTGTTTGCTTACAAGATTGACATATGACAAAGATGAAAATGGCTGCCCTGTGCTGTTACTGTTGATGCAAGTCGGAGTTTATGAGACTGCAAATTTTTCCAGATAGCAACTTGGATGTAGGTATCAAAAATTTTAATGTGTATACCCTCGGACACAGCAATTCCACATGTTAAAAATATATTCTGAGGAAATATTCATTAAAGGGTGAAAAGAAGCATACACAAGGATATTTGTAGTAAGAACTTATGACAGGTGGTATAATTTAGGATGGTTTTAACATCCTTTCTTATTCATTTATTATTCCCAACTTTGAAAATTTTCAAACGTACAGTAAACTTTAAAGGATAATCATCCTACAATAATCATCCTACAATAATCATCCTACCAACTGGAGTTGTTTGTTAACATTTTTCCATCTTTAATTTATCTACATCTATGTCTATGTATATCTACACACACACACACACACGAGTTTTTGATTGTTTGCTTTTGCTAAATCATTTGGAAGCATGATGGTATCTTACTTCTAAATACAGCAGTAACTTTGTCCTATATTGCCACAATAACATTACTACATCTAAGAAAATATCCTAATATCATCTAACATGTAGCCTATATCAGAAATTTTCCAATCATCTCCAGAATGTCTCTTTTTTAAGAAGATTTTACATACTAATTTTGAGAGAGAGAGAGGAGGGGCAGAGAGTGAGAGAGAGGGACAAGCAGACTTAGCCACTCAGAGGCCCAAAAATGTCTCTTAAGGCTATTTTTTTAAATAACCTGGATCAGACAAGGTTTGCTTTTTGTGTTGTCCCTATTTTTTTCCCTATAGCATTGACTTTTTGAAGAGACTAGACCTTGTAGAATGTTCTTTTGTTCTAGATTTGTCTGTAACGTTGCCCTTAATGCTTTCAGTATTTTTTTTTATATTTTTGACTTGGGATTAGCATGTATTAATATTCTCAGAGAAAACAAGAAATTAATACCCAGTAATCGAACTTCTAGGATTGTCTCCTGAGATGGTAATCCAAATAAAATATAAGCATTTATTCATTGCAACACGATTTATAACATTTAAAAATAATGAAAACAAACTAAATGTTCAAACAATAGAAGATAAGATAAATAAATTATGCCAAATCCATGTAATAGAGTATTTTATAATCAGTAGCAAGTTTATAACATTACAATGGCATGGGAAAATTGATATAATGGTAAATAAAAACAGTATGATACAAACCTGCAAAAACCACATGATCACAAAAATATCAATAGATATGTTTTTATAAGCACAGGAAAATATTAGAAGGTATATCAAAAAAGTAATGGCGACTTATCTATGAATGGCATTTATTTTATAATTTTCCATGTTTTTTCAAAATTCCATAGAACATATATGTTACTTTTATAATCAGATATCTTTATTTTTTTTAAATTTTGTTTTAATTCCAGTATAGTTAACATACAGTGTCATATTAAATTCAGGTGTCCAATATAGTAATTTGACAATTTCATATATCACCTGGTGCTCATCATGACAAGTGGACTCCTTAATTTCCATCACTTATTTCACCCATCCCCCCACCCTCCTCCTCTCTGGTAACCACCATTCTATTCTCAATAGTTAAGAATCCGTTTCATAGTTTCTCTCTCTCTTTTTTCCCTTTACTTCATTTCCTAAATTATACATGAGTGAAATCATGTGGTATTTGTCTTTCTTTGACTTATTTCACTTAGCATTACACTCTCTAGCTCCGTCCATGTTGGTAGCAAACCACAAGACTTCATTATTTCTCATGGCTGAATAATATTCCATCACAAACATACACACACACACACACACACACACACACACACACACCACGTCTTCTTTATCCATTCATCTATCGATGGGCACTTGGGCTTCTTCCATAATTTGGCTATTGTAAATAATGTTGCTATAAACATAGGGTGTATGTATCCTTTTGAATTAGTGCTTTTGGAATTTTTAGAAGCCTTTATTTATTTAGTTAGTTAGTTAGTTAGTTTTAAATTTTTATTGTTTCTATTATAATAATAATAAAAGCTTATATTTAAATTCCAGTTAGTTAACATACAATACAATATTAGTTTTAGTTGTACAATTTAAAGATTCAACACTTACATACCATACCCAGGGCTCATCACAACAATTGCACCCCTTAGTCCCCATCACTTATTTCCCCCATCCTGCCACCCACCTTCCCTCTGGCAACTGTCAATTTGGTCTTTTTCTCTGTGGTCAGGAACAAGACAGGGATGTTCACTCTTACCACTGTTATTTAGCATAGTACTGGAAATCCTAACCACAGCAATCAGACAGCAAAAAGAAATAAAAAGCATGCAAATCAGCAGTGAAGAAGAAAAACCATCACTATATGCAGATGGCATGATACTCTAAATAGTATTTTTGTATTTGGGGGGTACATACCCATTAATGCAATTACTAGATCATAGGGGTAGTTCTACTTCTAACTTTCTTTTTTTAAGATTTTATTTATTTGACAGAAAGAGACACAGTGAGAGAGGGAACACAAGTAGAGGGAGTGGGAGAGGGAGAAGCAGGCTTATCGCTGAGCAGGGAGCCCAATGTGGGGCTCGATCCCAGGACCCGAGCCGAAGGCAGACACTTAACGACTGAGCCATCCAGGTGCCCCTACTTCTAACTTTTTGAGGAACCTCCATACTGTTTTCCATAGTGCCTGCACCAGTTTGCATTCCCACCAGAGGGATAGAGGTTCCACTTTCTCCACATCTTTGTCAACACTTGTTTCTTCTGTTGTTAATTTTAGCCATTCTGACAGATATGAGGTGATATCTCATTGTAGTTTGATTTGCACTCCCTGATGAAGAGTGGTGTTGAGCATCTTTTCATGTGTCTGTTGGCCATCCAGATGTCTTATTCGGAGAAATGTCTGTTCATGTCTTCTGCCCATTTTTTAATTGGATTATTTATTTTTTGGGTGTTGAGTTGTGTAAATTCTTTATATATTTGGGATACTAATCCTAAAGGCCCTATATGAAAAAACCCATAGTGAACATCATACTCTGGGGAAAAACTGAAAGCTTTACACCTAAGGTCAGAAAGAAGACAAGCATGTCCATTCTCAGTACTTTTATTCAACATAGTACTTAAAGTCCTAGCCACAACAATTAGACTACAAAAAAGAAATAAAAGGCATGCAAATTCGTAAGGAAGAAGTAAAACTTTCACTATTTGCAGGTGACATGATACTATATAAAGAAAACTCTAAAGACTCCACCAAAAAGCTACTAGAACTGATAAATGAATTCAGTAAAGTCATAGAAATCAATGTAGAAATCTGGTGCATTTCTATACACTAATAATGAAGCAGTAGAAACAGAAATTAAGAAAATAATCCCATTTACAATTGCACCAAAAATAATAAGAACTTAGAAATAAACCTAACCCAAGAGGTGAAAGAACTGTACTCTGAAAACTATAAAACACAAATGAAAGAAATTGAAGATGACACAAAGAAATAGAAAGACATTCCATGCTCATGGATTGGAAGAACAAATATCATTAAAATGTCAATCAGGGGTGCTTGGGTGGCTCAGTTGGTGAAGCGTCTGACTTTGGCTCAGGTCATGATCTCAGGGTCCTGGGATTGAGCCCCACATAAAGCTCCATGCTCAGTGGGGAGTCTGCTTGTCCCTCTGCCACTCCCCACTCATGCTCTCTCTCTCTCCCCTCTCTCAAATAAATAAAATCTTTTAAAAGATTTTAAAAAATAAAATGTCAATCAGAATATATTTAAATATATTTAAAAGAACATGTCTCTTATTGAACTCAGTTCTGCTTCACTATAATATCATGTATTCATTTAACAACATCCATGCAGGACAATCAATTCTGTCTCCTCCCTCATTCCCTCTCCTACTTATTTTTCCTCTAGACCTATCTGCTATTACCTGAATCTCATATTAGTTGGAAACCCTGCTTGCTCACCATCATTGTACACAGTTCCCTCGTAGTCTTTCTCATAGAAGACTCCATGAGGCTGTATACTGAATGGCTGGGAAGCACGGTTGTAAAAGACCACCTGGATGGTGTCACCCACCTCAGCCCGGATCACTGGCCCTGGAAGATGGGAAGGAGAGACAATGGGAATAAAAACAGAGATGACCAGGGGGGATGGAAACAAAATAAGAAGGAGGGAGAGAAAGGGGAAGTGAAAAAGATTTAAAAAATCCTCTATTTGCAATAATAAGAATAATCCCTTCCAAGTTTATTACAACTTACTGTTATAAAAAGGATTTTAAAATCCATTATCTCATTTTGATCTTCAAACATCATATACAGGACAGGGGATATTTTCATTTTACAGATAAGGAAACTACAGCTCAGAGAGGTGGAATTGATCTTCCCAAATTCAAATAACTGATTAGGAACAGAATCAGGACTTAAAGCCAGGGCTTTATCCCACCCCACTGTCAGATTCAATCCCATTTCCCCTACGTTTATTGTCCCTCTTCTCATAGCTGCATTTCCTGGTAGGGTCCATTTCAATATCTGATCTTGCCTTAATCCTAAACCATTTCTGAGCAATAAAATTATCATATCTATGTACAGGTCCTGAACTAAGTAGCTGAGCCATGATTCCTGGAGTTTTCTTTGTTCCATGACCCACCACCTCTGCCCTAGCTTGGGTCACCTTTGATATTAACCAGAAATACCAAGACAATACCCTGAGCATTTATGCTGGCTCAAACCCTAGTTCAGTGTTTCTGGCTTGTTTTCTACTCAATTTCTACACATAATGCCACACCTGTGATCCAAGAAGCAAATGAAAATGAAAACAAAGCATAGCAAAACATGAGATGCCATGGAAAATGGGCTAAGGGAGAAATTTATAGCTATGAATATTCACATTAAAAAAGATCTCAAATTAACAACCTAACTTTAGGACTTAAGGAATTAGGAAAAGAAATACAAACTAAATCCAAAAATAGAAGAAGGAAGGAAATAATAAAGACTAGAGCAGAGATAAATAAAACATAGAATAGAAAAACAATAAAGAAAATCAATGAAAACAAAAGTTTGTTCTCTGAAAAGATCAACAAAATTGATGAACTTTCAGTGAGATGGACTAAGAAAAAAGAGAGAAGAGTGAAATTACTAAAATCAGAAATAAAAAAATATATATCTAAGGTAGTATTATGAAAAATTGTACACCAACAAATTGGATAACCTAGATGAAATAGACAGAGTCCTAGAACAGAAAACCTACCAAGACTAAAGCATAAAGAAATAGAAAATCTGAATCTATTTTTTTAAGAAAATCTGAATCTTATTGTAACTAGCAAAGAGATTTTTTTCTTTATTATTATTTTTACTTTATTACAGTGTAGTTAACATACAGTGTTATATTAGTTTCAGGTGTACAATATAGTGATTCAACACTTCCATACAACATCTGAAGCTCATCACAAGGAGTGCCCTCCTTAATCCCCATCACTTATTTCACCCACCCCCCACCAACCCCCCGTCTGGTAACTGTCAGTTTGTTTTCTATAGTTAAGAGTCTGTCTTGTGGTTTGCCTCTCTCTCTCTACTGTTTACTTCTCCTTTGCTCATTTATTTCTTAAATTCCACATATGAGTGAAACCATATGGTATTTCTCTTTCTTTGACTGACATTTTTCATTTAGCATTATTCACTCTAGCTCTAACCATGTAGCTGCAATGGCAAGATTTCATTCTTTTTTTCTGGCTGAATAGTATTCCATTGTATATATTTACCCCACCTCTTCAATTGATGGACACTTGGGCTGCTTCTATATATTTTGCTGCTATAAATTTACGGGTATGTGTATCCTTTTGAATTACTGTTGTATTTTTTTGGTAGATACCCAGTAGTGGGATTACTGGATTGTTGGATAGTTCTATTTATAACTTTTTGAGGAAAATCAAAACTGTCTTTCACAGTGGCTGCACCACTTTGCATTCCCGCCAACAGTGTGAAAAGGGGTCCCTTCTTTCCAAATCCTCACCAACACTTGTTGCTTCTTGTGTTGTTGATTTCAGCCATTCTGACAGGTGTGAGGTGTTACCTCATTGTAGTTTTAATTTCATTTGCCTAATGATGAGTGATATTGAGCATTTTTTCATGTGTCTGTTGGTTATCTGGATTTCTTCTTTGGAGAAATGTCTGTTCATTTCTTCTACCCATTTTTAATTGAATTATTTGTTTTTTGAGTGTTGATTTGTGTAAGTTCTTTATATATTTTGGATACTAACTCTTTATTAGATAAGTTATTTGCAAATATCTTCTCCCATTCTGTAGGTTGCCTTTTAGTTTTGTTGACTGTTTGCTTCACTGTGCAGAAGCTTTTTATTTTGATATAGTCCCAATAGTTTATTTTGTTTTTATCTCTCTTGCCTGAGGAGACATAGCTAGAAAGAAGTTGCTACTGGCAATGTCAAAGAGGTTACTTCCTGTGCTCTCCTCTAGGATTTTTATGATTTTAGGTCTCACATTTAAGTCTTTAATCCAGTTTGAGTTTACTTTTGTGTATGGTGTAAGAGAGTGGTCTGGTTCCATTCTTTTGCATGTAGCTGACCAGTTTTGCTAACACCATTTGTTGAAGAGACTATGTTTTTCAATGGGGACAGTCTTTTGAGCAAATGTTGCTGTGAAAACTGGATTCCCACATGCAAAAGAATTAATCAAGACTCCTATTTAATACCATACACAAAAATTAACTCAAAATACATTAAAGACCTGGAGAGAGGAGGAGTTAAGATGGCAGAGGAGTAGGAGACCTTAAGTTTGTCTGGTCCCTGGAATTCAGCTAGATAGTTATCAAATCATTCTGAACACCTGCAAAATCAATCAGAGATCTGAGAAAAGAAATGCTGCAATTCTACTAATACAAAAGCAACCACTTTTGGGAAAGTAAGAAGTGTGGAGACGTGAATCTGGAGCAGTATATTGAAGGAGATGGCGGCAGGGATGGAACCAGCTTAAAGAGGCTAAATTAAAGTATTATAAGCAGCAGAGGACAAAATCGGAACTTTAAAAGTCTACTATAGTGGGGGACAACTCTGGATTAAAGGTGCTCAAGTGGCAAAGTGGGGTGGAATCCTAGGTGGGACAGTGTGGTCTCTGGATCCCCAGGGTCACAAGAAGAATGGGGGTGCTTGAGTGCAGCAGAATTCCCAGGCATCAGAGTGAGGAAGCTGGCTGAAAACAACAAGTGTTGGCACCGGCTTTTTGCTCAGTGTTGCCATAAACTGTGAACTGCCACATGGGGCCACAACTCCTCTCCTGGCAGGGGCCCAGGAAAAGGCAGAAGTGAGGTGAGACTCCCTCCCTCCCCTGGGAGGAACAGCGTGGATCTGCACAGCAAGAGTCCATAAAATTTGGATACTTGAAACTTAGTTGCATGCCTCAGATGAAAACAGTCACAGGCTGGGTGAACACAGAGTTCAGATGGAAACCAGGGAGACAAGATGACTGCATCTTTGTGAGTGCTCACTGAAGAGTGGAAGGGTACAGACTTTCAGCTCTGGGGCTAAAGAGTGGGGTGCCAGCCCTGGGTGGCTCAGTTGGTTAAGCGACTGCCTTCAGCTCGGGTCATGATCCCAGGGTCCTGGGATCGAGTCCCACATCGGGCTCCCTGCTCTGCGGGAAGCCTGCTTCTCCCTCTGCCACTCCCCCTGCTTGTGTTCCCTCTCTCTCTGTGTCTCTCTCTGTCAAATAAATAAATAAAATCTTAAAAAAAAAAGAGTGGGGTGCCAGCATTTTCATCCTGCCCATCTGTACTGAAATCCTTCAGGGAGCAAAACAGCACCACATAGTGGAATCCAGTGCCTCTTACACTGAGCCCAGCCCCCTGGCAAAGGAAGCACATTTCCACAACTACAAGGGCACCTGAGAATCAGCTCAACAGGCACTTCTCCCCAGAAGACCAGCAGGAACAACTGGCTAGAACCAAGTTTACAGATCATAGAGAATTAAGAACTTCAGCTCTCGGGGAAAACAGTATAAAACATTCATGTTTTTTAAAAAAATTCTTTAGTCTTAATCTCAGGAAACAAACTGAGGGTTGTTGGAGTGGTGGGGGGTGGGAGGGATGGGGTGGCTGGGTGATAGACATTGGGGAGGGTATGTGCTATGGTGAGCACTGTGAATTGTGTAAGACTGATGAATCACAGACCTGTACCTCTGAAACAAATAATACACTATATGTTAAAAAAAAAAAGAAGATAGTAGGAAGGGAGAAATGAAGGGAGAAAATTGGTGAGGGAGACAAACCATGAGAGACTATGGACTCTGAGAAACAAACAGGGTTCTGGAGGGGAGGGGGATGGGAGGATGTGTTGGCTTGGTGATGGGTGTCAAGGAGGGCACATACTGAATGGAGCACTGGGTGTTATGCGTAGGCAATAAATCATGGAACACTGCATCAAAAACTGATGATGTAATGTATGGTGATTAACATAATATAATAAAGAAAAAAAATTCTTTAGTCTTTCAGTTTTATTTTTGAACTATTATCTTATTTTTTCAATTCTTTTTTCTTATTTTTTACTATATATACATATATATGTATATATGTATATATATGTATGTATATATATATACATATATATGATTTTGGGTTTTTGTTCATTGTATTTTATTTTATTTTATTTTATTTTTGTATATATATGTTTTTCTTTCTTTCCTATTTTGGGATCTAGTTTCTTTTATCAAGCAGATCAAAATACACCCAAGATCTAGTTTTTTGTTTTGTTCTATTTTGTTTCTTGTTTTATTTTATCTTACTTTGGTTTGTTTTTGTTTTCTCCTTTTTTTTTTTTTAAATCTCAGTTGTTGTTGCTACTGCTGTCTTTTCTCTCTCTCTTCTATTCTTTTCTGGACTTAATGATGAGATGAAGAAATTCACCCCAAAAGGAAGAACAAGAGGTAGCACTCACTAAAGGGACTTAATCAATACAGATATAAGTAATATGTCTGAACTAGAATTTAAAACAATGATTATAGGGGTGCCTTGGTGGTTCAGTTGGTTAAGCATCTGCCTTTGGCTCAGGCCATGATCTCAGGGTCCTGGGATTGAGCCCCATGTCGGGCTAACTGCTCAGCGGAGAGTCTGCTTCTCCCTCTCCCTCTGTCCCTTCCAACTCTACTCGTGCTCTCTCTCTCTCAAATAAATAAATAAAATCTACTAAAAACAAATGATTAAAAATACACTAGCTGGACTTTAAAAAAAGCATAGAAGACAATTGAGAATTCCTTATTGCAGAAATAAAAGAAATCTAATCAGGCTGATTAAAATGCTATAAAATTAAAAATGCTATTACTGAGATGCAATCACAAATGGAGGCGCTAACAGAAAGGAAGAACAAGGCAGATGATATAGACAGTGATATAGAAGGTAAAATGATGGAAAATTTAAAAATGCTGAAAAGAAGAGAAAAAGACAACTGCTGGATCACAAAGGGAGCCTGCAAGAACTCAGTGATTCCATAAAGTGAAATAATATCCAGTTAATAGGGATCCCAGAAGATGAAGAGAAAGAGGGGGCAGGAGGTTTACTTGGACAAATTATAGCTGAGAACTTCCCTAATCTGTGGAAAGAAACTGGCATTCAAGCCCAGGATGCAAAGAGAACCCCCCCTCAAAATCAATAAAAATAAGTCAACACCTCGATATATAATAGTAAAGCTTGCCAACATCAGAGATAAAAAGAAAATCCGAAAAGAAGCTCAGGACAAGAGATACTTAATCTACAAAGGTAGACACATAAGGCTGGCAGCAAACGAGTCTAGAGAGACCTGCCAGGCCAGAAAGACCAGCATGATATATTCAACATACTAAATGGGAAAAAAAATGCAGCCAATAACACTTTATCCAGAAAGGCTGTCATTCAGAACAGAAGGAGAGATAGAGTTTCCAGGGGGGTGGGAACTGAAGAAATCTGTGAACACTAAACCAGCCCTGGAAGAAATATTAAATGGGATCTTTTGAGCAAAGAGAGAGCACAAAAGTAACAAAGACCAGAAAGGAACAGAGACAATCTACAGAAACATCAACTTTATAGGTAATACAAGAACACTACATTCATAGTTTTCAATAATTACTCTGAATATAAATGGACTTCAGAATTTTAGAATGCTCTAATCAAATACATAGAGTGGGGCACCTGGGTGGCTCAATTGGTGAAGCATCTGCCTTCAGCTCAGGTCATGATCTCAGGGTCTTGGGATTGAGCACCATGTCAGACTCCCTGCTCAATGGGGAGTCTGCTTCTCCCTCTCCCTCTCCCTCTGCCCCTACCCCTGCTCATGCACATTTTCTCTCTCTTTCTCTTTCTCAAATAAATAAATAAATAAATAATCTTTAAAAAAAGACATGGGGTATCAGACTGGATTAAAAAAAAGAAGAACTATAGATATACTGGCTACAAGAGACTCATTTTAGACCCAAAGACATCTCCAGATTGAAAGTGAGGGGGTGGAGAAACACTTATCATGCTAATAGACATCAAAAGAAATCTGGAGTAGCAATCCCTATATCAGACAAACTAGATTTTAAACCAAAGACTATAATAAGAGATGAAGGAAGACACTATATCATAATAAAAGGGTCTACTCAACAAGAAGATCTAACAATTATAAATATTGATACCCCCAAATTGGGAACACCCAAATACATAAAACAATAAGAAACATAAAGGAACTCATTGATTATAATACAATAATAGTAGGGGACTTGAATACCCCACTTACATCAATGGATAGATCATCTAAGCAGAAAATCAACAAGGAAACAAGGGATTTGAATGACACACTGGACCAGATGGACTTAACAAATATATTCAGAGCATTTCATCCTAAAGCAGCAGAATACACATTCTTCTCGAGTGCACATGGAAAATTCTCCAGAAAACATATACTGGGTCAGAAATCAGGTCTCAATCAGTACAAAAAGATTGAGATTCTACTGTACATACTTTCAGACCACAATGTTTTAAAACTTGAAGTTAGCCACAAGAAAAAATTTGGAAGGAACCCAAATACATGGAGGTTAAAGAGCACCCTACTAAAGAATGAATGGGTCAACAAGAAAATTAAAGAAGAATTTAAAAAACACATGGAAGCAAATGAAAATGAAAACGCGATAGTTCAGAACCGCTGGGATGCAGCAAAGGCATGGTAATGGCACAAAAACAGACACATGGATCAAGGGAACAGAATGGAGAACCCAGAAAAGGACCTTCAACTCTATGGTCAACTAATATTTGACAAAGTAGGAAAGAATATGCAATGGAAAAAAACAGTCTCCTCAACACATGGCGTTGGGAAAATTGGACAGCCATATGCAGAAGAATGAAACTGGGCCACTTTCTTTTTTTTTTTTTTAAAGATTTATTTATTTATTTATTTGACAGAGAAAGAGAGAGCACAAATAGGCAGAGTGGCAGCCAGAGGGAGAGGGAGAGGCAGGCTCTCTGCTGAGCAGGGAGCCAGACGTGGGGCTGGATCCCAGGATCCCAGGATCATGACCTGAGCGGAAGGCAGCTGCTTAACCAACTGAGCCACCCAGGTGCCCCTGGGCCACTTTCTTACACCATACACAAAAAACTCAAAATGGATGAAAAATCAAAATGTGAGCTAAGAATCCATCAAAATTCTAGAGGCGAACACAGGCAGCACCCTCTTTGACTTCAATCACAGCAACTTCTTTCAAAACAGGTTTCCAAAGACAAGAGAAACAAAACCAAAAATGAACTATTGTACTTCATCAAGATAAAACCTTCCTCATGGCAAAGGAAACAGTCAACAAAACTAAAAGGCAACTTACAGAATGGGAGAAGATATTTGCAAATGACATAACAGGTAAAAGGCTTGTATCCAAGATATATAAAGAGCTTCTCAAACTCAACCCCCCAAAAACAAAAAATCCAGTCACAAAATGGGCAGAAGACATGAACAGACACTTCTCCAAAGAAGACATACAAATGGCCAACAGACACAGGAAAAAATGCTCATCACTTGTCATCAGGGAAATACAAATCAAATCCATAATGAGATACCACCTTACACCAGTTAAAATGGCAAAAATTAACAAAACAGGAAACAATAAATGTTGGTGAGGATGTGGAGAAAGGGGAACCCTCTTACACTGTTGGTGGGAACGCAAGCTGGTATAGCCACTCTGGAAAACAGTATGGAGTTTCCTCAAGAAGTTAAAAATAGAGCTACCCTAGGTATTTATCCAAAAGATACAGACATAGTGATTCGAAGGAGTGCATGAACCCTAATGTTTAGAGCAGCAATGTCCACAATAGCCAAAATATGTAAAGAGCCCAGGTGTTCATCAACAGATGAATGGAGAAAGAAGAAGCAGTATATATGTAATGAAATATTCATCAGCTATCAGAAAGAATGAAATCTTGCCATTTGCAACGATGTGGGTGGGACTAGAGGGTATTATGCTAAGCGAAATAATTCAGTTAGAGAAAGACAAATACCATATGGTTTCAGTTATATGTGGAATTTAAGAAACAAAACAGATGTACATAGTGGAAAGGAAGGAACTTAAAGTAAGACAAGAATAGAGAGGGAGGCAAACCATAAGAAACTCAACTTTAGGAAAGAAACAGGTTTGCTGGAGGGGAAGTAGGTGGAGGATTGGGATGATTGGGTGATGGGCATTAGGGCAGGCACTTGAAGTAATGAACACTTGATGTTGTATGCAATTGATGGATCACTAAATTCTACCTCTGAAACTAATAATATGGCATATATGTTAATTAAACTGAATTTAAATAAAAATTTTAAAAAATAGATTAAAGACCTAAATTTAAGACCTAAAGCTATACAACTCTGATAAGAACACATATGGCATAATCTTCCCAATATTTTCTTTGGCAGTGATTTCTTGGATATGACACCAGATACACAGGTAATAAGAGAAAAATACAGACATAATGGACTTCATTATTTTCTAATTGTGCACCAAAATACACCATAAAGTTAAAAGGTCACCCACAGAATGGGAGAAAATATTTGCAGTTCATAAGTCTGATAAGGGATTAATATCCTGAATATATAGAGAACTCCTAAAACTTAACAACAAAAATTATACAACTCAATTAAAGATGGGCAAATGACTTAAATAAACATTTCTCCAAAGAATACACAAATGACCAATTGGTACATGGAAGAATGTCCAACATCAGTAATTATTAAAGAAATGAAAATCAAAAATACAATGAGATACCTTTTCACACCTACTAGGATGGCTACTATTAAACAAAACAAAACAGAAAACAAGCATTGACAAGGATGTGGAGAAATTGTCACCCTTCTGTACTGTTGGTGGAAATATAAAATGGTATAGGCCCATGAAAAACAGTATGGTGGTTCCTTAAAAATTTAAAATAGAATTACCACATGACCCAGAATTTCCACTTCTGTGCATATACTGAAAAGTAACCAAAGCATGTGTCAAAGACATATTGTACACCCATGTTCATAGTAGCATTATTCCCCATAGCTAAAATGTGGAAGCAACCCAAGTGTCCACTAGTGGATGAGTGGATAAGCAAAATATTATACACATACAATGAATATTATTCATCCATGAAAAAGAATGAAATCTTGTGATTTGTACCAACATGGATGGAGCTAGAGAGTATAATGCAAAATAAAATAAGTCAATAAGAGAAAAACAAATACCATATGATTTCCCTCATATGTGGAATTTAAGAAACAAAACAAAGGAACAAAGGAAAGAGAGAGAGAGAGATAAACTAAGAAACAGACTCTTAACAATAGAGGAAAAGCTGATGGTTACCAGAGGGGAGGGGATGGGTGGTTGGGGTAAATAAGTGATAGGGATTGAGGAGGGCACTTGTCTTGATGAGCACCAGGTGATGTATGGAATTGTTGAATCACTATTGTACACCTGAAACTAATATAACACTGTATGTTATCTATATTGGAATTAAAATTTAAAAGTTTAATAAAAGATAAAGAAGGGCATGGGAATGATAGATGTCAAGGAAAAAAAAAGGAAATTCTTGTATACACTGCAATATGGATGAAACTTGAAGACATTACGCTAAGTGAAATCAGCTGGTCACAGAAAGACAAATATTGTATGATTCCTCTTATATAAGGTACTTAGAGTAGTCAAGATCATAGAGACAGAAAGTTGAATGGTTGTTGCCAGGGGTGAGGGGGAGGGAAGAATGAGAAGTTATTGTTTAATGGGTATAGAGTTTCAGTTTTGTAAGATGGAAAGAGTTATGAAGATGGATGGTGGTGATAGTTACACAACATTATGAATGTATTTAATACCACTGGAGTGTACACTTAAAATGGTTAAGATGGTAAATTTTATGTTATGTGTATTTTACCCCAATATTTTAATATATTGAAGAATAAAAAAGACTGAAACTCTACTGAACACCAGCTAATGATAGCTTTAATACTCACTGTCCACTGTCTTTCCCAAAGTGATTTTCTGCTCTTTATATCTTCCTGTCTAGCAGATGTAAGGTCTATTGTCCATGTTCAGATCGCCTAGAATCAACTGTGACACACTTATCCCCAGAACATGGTCAATTATATTACTTTCATTACCAAAATTTTCTTCCATCTAATCTATTTTACTTCCTGGCTCTACCAAGTGGCTAAACCACACCAAACTTTGCTATGTCATTTCAATACTGTGCTTTACCCAAATCTGTGCTGCTGGATACCTTATCCAAAACCAGGCTTTAAGCCTTGTACTGCATCCCTCACCATAGCAAGCATGTCTGCCTGTAATGTCAACCTGTTCCTGGCCTCATATTGCCAAGAACCTGGACAGTCTTACTGCATTAAATAGCTCTTCAGAAATACACTTAGAGAAACACTTCTAAAAGTGTGATCTGTATAACAGTGCTACCAAAAGATGTTTACTAATAAAAGGTTCAGTAATTAAGTATGATAAATTTTACATACTCTATTCCCATCTTGGATATTTTTGATGAACAAAAATAAATAAAAGGCTCTGAGAAGCCCTGCAACAAAGAATACTATTTGACCATGTTTAACCTAGTGTTTGGCAAACACATTCAGACTCATAGCATTTTTTTCACCAAACATTTATCCCTTGGAACTCAGTTTGAGAGATGTTTGTTTCGAGTGTACCTCTGAGGTACCCCCAGGCTCCAGTTTCTAAGTCCTCCCCAGTTCTCAAGTTCCAGTCAATGAATTTCATAAGTTAAGTATTTCTCACCCAGAATTCCAAGATGCTTATTTTCCTCCAGCTGCACCTTTTCCTGGAACGTCTCATCTTGGAAAGCTTCATATCGGACTTTCCAATAAGTGCCCCCAATCCGACTGGAACTCTTCTGGAAGAATTTATCTGAGCCACTGGCATATAAAAAAGGCAAATGTCACCTGACTTATGTATCAAATAGATCCCCATCTCACCCTTGGTCTCATCAAGTTATGGATACTTATGTTTAGGAAGAGCCTCAGAGATCATCCAAGTTAAGTTCCACCCAATGAATGTATCTCCTTTGATGACACCACTAATAAGTAATATATGACTTCTGCCCACCTGAGTCTTTCAAAAGTCAAGGGACTTATTTTCAGAGATAGCAATCCCTCTTACTGTTGGATAGTTTTAATGGTTGGAATTTTTTTTATAGTAGGCTAAAATCTTCTCTTGTAAGTTTCAGACAATGGGACCAGTTCTGCCCTCTGAAGTTAAATAGCCTTACATCTGTCCTAATTATCCTCAGATACTCAATAAATAGCCTTACATCTGCCCTAATCATCCTCAGATACTCAACTCAGATAATAAAAAATATTCTTCATTTTGGGGCACCTGGGTGGTTCAGTCAGTTAAGCAACTGACTTCAGCTCAGGTCATGATCTCAGGGTCCTGGGATTGAGTCCCATGTCAGGCTCTGCACTCAGCAGGGAGTCTGCTTCTCCCTCTCCCTCTGTCCCTCCTCCTGCTTGTGCTCTCTTTCTCTCTCTCAAATACATAAATAAAATCTTTATATTTTTAGAATTGTTTTATTTTTTATTTTTTTATTTTTTTTATTATGTTATGTTAGTCACCATACAGTACATTGTTAGTTTTTGATGGAGTGTTCCATGATTCATTGTTTGCATATAACACCTCCATGCAATACTTGCCCTCCTTAATACCATGCAATACTTGCCCTCCTTAATACCCATCACTGTGCTAACCATCCCCCCACCCCCCTCATGGAGGACATTAGGAGAAGGAAAGGAAAAATGAAGGGGGGAGGAATCAAGAGGGGGAGATGAACCATGAGAGACTATGGACTACGGGAAATAAAATCTTTTAAAAAGTATTCTTCATTCCAAAATGAAAGTCCACTAATTTAGCAAGCACAGTTGGGAGATTCTAGAAGCTATGCTGAGACCCAAGTTCCTATTTTCTTATGGTTTCTTTAGATTTATTCCATTATTTCTTACTGGAAGAATAAATATGATGGGTGCCCTAGATTATTCCTCCCAAACTCTCCTAGTCATTTACTAAGTACCTCTTCTGTAAAAGACCTGGAATCACTGATAGCCCAGTGAGTCAATATAACTTAAGGCCTAGCATCTGAATAGGGAACTAACCTTCTGCCCCATTTTGCCTACATCTGAGTAGTGGATGAGGCAGGAGAATTTGGATAAATCCATCCAAAAGGATGAGAATGGAATGGCTACAAGGTAGGTTGTTCCTGCTCTTCCTATATTTCTCCAAGTGCCTCCTTCAGATTATAGAAAAGAGAGGAAGGGACAATGAGGTAAACAAGAGAAAAATAAAGGAGAGTTGGATAAGTGCCATTTCAACTGTTCTGGGTTTTTTGGGGGTCTTATTTTCTTAATGCAGCCTGGGATCATAACAGAAGCAATCTCAAACTCTGCTTGAACCCTTTGCTGAGGATGTGACATAACCCTACAAAAAGTTTTATAGCTTCCCAAGAGCACGTTCTCCAGGGGACCACAAGAATTTGGCTAACCATTGTCATGTAATTCCAGCCAGACAATGATTGTAACCCCCAAGTGAAGTGAGAGATTTCTGAGAGGGAGTAATAGGAGTTGGGCTGGGCCCAGAAGCTGGGGGAGGAAACTCATTGCCTCTTACCTGCCTGGTTCCCTCAAATTCTTTCCAGTACTCCCATCATGCCCCATCGGGCCGTAGTCCCATCGAATCTCATGCGCCTCAATGAAGTACTGCCGAACTTTGCCTGTGAGTTGGTTCATAGGAGGGGTCATGGAGCAAGACTTGACCTTGTAGAGTGCTTGCATGCCATCTGGAGGAAGAACATCATGGCTGGCTCCATTCCACCCAACAGGTCTTGTAGCCAGATGACCCACCTTTCTCCTTCTAATGTTTTTCCCTCCCACCTTTCATTAGACCACTTTCTCTCACTCCTCAGGAACCTGGCTGGGAGAAAGGGAGCCTATGTGGGAATTCAAGTACCTTCACCTGCTAACTACAACTGACTCATTTACCAGATCCTCATTCCTCCTTCTGCAAAAGGCTTACATTGTAGCAACATCACAGAATTTGAAGTCAGAATACTTGAGTTCCATTCTAATTCTTATCAATCTCTGTAGGACTTTTGGCCAGTCACTTCCTAGATTTGAACTTTAACCCCTGTTTTGTAAATGAGGAGAATAGGGATGTCTATCACACTGGGCTGGTGGAAGCATCACATTTTAAAAAGAGGGAGTAAGAAAAAAAGGGAGTAAGTTACATGTAAAGTAGGAAGCTTCCAAAATAATGGAACATCTTCTATACATGGAGATGAAGCTTTAGACTTGGGAATACCAGGAAAATTTGAATTCTAAATATTATCTCCAAATGTGGAAAAATTTACATTGAGGCATAGTGATAATGGATGATACTGCCTTATATTTGCTTGGCACCTTACAGAGGTCATTCAAGTATACTATCACATTTGAGTCTCACGTCATCCCGAGAAATTTGAAATTTGTAAATTTGAAATTGGAGGTAAGAAAAAGGAGAAAATAATATTAATTTTTGTTGAATATGTATTACATGCCAAGCCTTGTGCCAGGTGCTTTACATGTGTTACATCCTTCAGTCCTCATAACCATCATGTGAAACAGACTTTTAATGTCTCTTTTTGCAGATGAAGAAAACTAAGGATCAGAGAGGTTAAGTAACTTGCCCAAGATTAAATGGCTAGTCAGTCGTGAAGCTGAGACTTAATCTCCTATCTTTTAACTGAAAATTTAAATGCTCATTCTCTTCTTTCAGAGAAGTTATATGAATTACCAAAGTTAATTAAACAATTGGTAGAACCAAGATTTGAATTCAGGCTTAGCTGGCTTCACTATTGTGCTGCATCCCTAACCTCCATTCATATTTATTCATACTCTCTTACCCAGGTACCTTTGGGACCAAGGGTGGGCTCTGGATGATGGAGCATGGGTAAGTGGCCTCTGTTCATCAAACCTACCACCACACTCATTATCCTACCAGTCTATAACTCCTCACCTACTCAAATCTACTTTCACATACTCATATTACTCTCCTAACACCTACCTAATTTATCATTTATCAAATAATTCTAGAAAGTAAGAGATAACAAGGATCTTAGAGACTATTTAGACCAAACCCCTCATTTTATAGATGTGGCAAATGAGGCCTATACATGGGAAGGGACTTTTCCAAAATCATACGGTGAGTTTCTCACAGAGCTGAGACAATAACTCAAACCTTCTAATCACTTGTCTAGTGCTCTTTTCACTGTCTCATATATTCCTCTTCTCCTCTGATGCTCCTGGATGCACTATGCCATTACTTCAACAATTTACTCTCTAAAAACCAAACCTTCTACTCCTGTTACTGTTGGGTCCCAACTAGTGTGTCATTACTTGCCCACAATACTCTATGATCTCCCAAAGAAGCCTTTGTTTTCTTTAATCTCTCCTTCACTCCCTGTTCAATAAGCTGCAAATACCTCCAGGTATTAATTCCTTAGAATTCTGAGCAAAGAAGAACAGCTTGAATATCTGCTTATCCATCTCTATACTATCTTATGTTAGAGATGGGGAAGATAAAACCCAGAGAAACGTCCCTGAGGTCACCCTGCTAGTTAATGGCTGATCCAGGGAAAAATCTGGCTAGGTCCCAAAATTCCAATCTAGTATTTCATCCTTTATACCTAGCTGTCTCATCTGAAAGACCTATCTTATGGCTCCAGGCTCCAAATGATCATTAATGCCATCTCCCTTCCATACCTCAAGGGTCAAAGATGTCAGATCTCACCTCGCAAGTGACTATTCACTTGACAGCTAATCAACCAGGTGCCAGATTCCTGAGGTACCATCTCAGCAGTCACAAAGGTGGCTGGAAAGATGTGAGCCACATCAGTGCGGTGGCCCCGGATGGTCAGTATCTGTCCATGGAAGAAAGCTGTGTGGACATCTACTTCATTGCCCATGCCAAATAAGTGCCAGGCCACACGCTTCTGTGCACACATGCTTAGATCTGGTAAGTTCCCAAAGACAAAGCCATTGATTGCTGCAAAGGAAAATCCAAAGAAAATATCAGAAAATATCTTAGGAAAGAAGCCTGATGAAAGATTTGCCATCTGACAATAATAATAGATGACATTTAGATGAATCTTTAAAAAGCACACTGTGCTAACCATATACTTTTTTAAATTTAAAATCTCATAAACAGCCTGGGAAAATAAACAGATATCACTGATCTCAAGCAAACAATGAGATAACCAAGACCCAGAGAAGTGAAGTTACTTCCCTCCCAAGGCCACAGAGCTGTTAAGTAGTAGAACCAAGATTCCAACCCAGCAATCTGAGGAAGCTTTCTAATGAATGGGGTTTATTTTGCAAGCTATTCTTCCCTTCCAGGCCAATTTCCTTCTGAAATTTCCACAGGAGAATTTTCAAGTTAGCTAATTACCATGGTTATCAAAGGTAATTTGTGTAAAACCCAAGAGAAATTTGAGCTGCCCAAGCCATCCCTTAAATCTTCCCCCTGAGTTTTCACCTTCCCTTGGGACTATCAGGCTTTGAGACCATCTCTGGCACCAAAGGGACATAAATCTTCTTCTTAAATAAACAAAAATAAAATCAACTTGTTTTTGTTACTAAAATCAGTTATTTACCCATGCCTCAGGGCTCTTGTGTCTTTAGTTTGTTTTAAATTTAATTAAGGTGATCAACTTCCTTATAGCCAACCATTTTTCCTCACAAAGTGGGTAATTCTCCCAACCTTTTTAGGATAAAGAAATGTTGACTAATTATATCAGTGGACAACCCTCACCTTGAGAGACTTAGAATAAAGTACATGACTTTGGAATCAATAACCTCGGCTATTACACATTAGGAGGCAAGGTACCTAATGGCAAAAGCACAGCCTGTGCAATTATACAGATCAGTGTTGGAATTTTAGCTGTGCAGTTTTTCTATTGTGTAATCCTGGAGCCTCAATTTCCTCATAGGTAAAACAGGGAAAAGGTACCTACTACTCTTAGTTCCTGTGAGGAGTAAAAACAGGGAAAATATACCTATTACTTTTAGTTCTTGTGAGATATATGGAAGTACCCACCAAATGCTGGCCCAATGTAAACTCTCCATCAGTCTTTACTGTCATGGTGTGGCCACCCTCTCCCAGCTCACCATGCATCCTATTGCTTTCCTGAAAGGCCTCATCTTCTTTGTCTACTGAGGTAGGATCTGAGCAGTAAGTGACAATGTTCTCATCGATATGCCAGCTAAGGTTCTCATCTACCACACTGAAGAGCAGGAAGAAATCATTATCCACATCCTTCCGCTGAGGAGGGGAATTCCCATCCAGGGTACCTAGAGTAAGTAAGAAATGTGCCCTTGAGAACCTTCTCTCCTTAGCAACAGTAACCTGCAAGGGGTACTCATAAAAATAAATAGGAAGAGAGGGTGCCTTAAAAGTCTTTTGGCAACAGAAAAGGAGATAAGGCCTTCTGCTCTTAATTTCTATTTCCAAATTTCTATTTTCCCAGTTAAAGTCAATTCATACAGGACCTAGAATAATTCCCTCCCACCATCCCTGCCTGTATCTTCAACCCAGGGCCTTAATCTGACCATTCTCCTGCAACACCCAGGTCTTCCAGGTCTGACAATATTTAAACATACCATATTTCCAACAAAGTTCCCCAATTCTCCCCAAATACCGATGGCTATACTTTTGATCCTAACCACACTTAAACTCTTATCACATGCCTTACTTTTATGTGGTTTGACTCCCATCATTACTAAATCAAGGTTTTAAAATGAAATAAGAGGGGCGCCTGGGTGGCTCAGTCATTGAGCATCTGCCTTCGGCTCAGGTCATGATCCCAGGGTCCTGGGATCGAGCCCTGCATCGGGCTCCCTGCTCAGCGGGAAGCCTGCTTCTCCCTCTCCCACTCCCCCTGCCTGCCCCTCCTATCCCACACTGCATCTCTCGCTGTGTCTCTCTCTGTCAAATAAATAAATAAAATCTTTAAAAAAATAAAAATAAATAAAATGAAATAAGAAAATATTAAAGTTTTTAAAGGTAATGAAATAGGGAAAAATAGTGGAAAAAAAGTTTAGCAGGGTTTATTCCTGCTAATAAACAAGGGTGCTGAATTAACATCCCTTCAGGTTGCTGTTCAATATGTAGGTGATTCAGTTACATCACTGCTTCCTGTAGATATCCCACACTGCATCTCAGTAGCTCCCTATGGGGCCTGTACCTCTTTTACACGTGATAAGGGGTCCAATGAGGCCAGTTGCAATGTCTCGTGGAGCATCTACATGAGAATGGTAGATCCAGGTGAGGCATGCTGGGTCAGCATCAGTGGGTGCATGGCCTTCTGGAATGGTCCAGTTGTAAATGTGGCTGCCTCCCGGAGGAACAGAATCATCAGCTTTTAGCTGACCAGAGGAGCCATCTGGATATAAGGAGCCTAGAAAATGAAATTGCACATGCCCAGTCTCAGGGTGAGAGGGAGCCTGGCAGATATAGAAGCCAAGAGAGAGCTGACATATGAGACAGTGTTCCTCACAACCTGAGTATACATATTCAGGTAATATCCAGCCAAAGAATCCCAGACCTCACATCAGCTATGGGTGGAGAGGTGACAGCCATTGGAAAAGGAGCTATGGCCATGGAAAGTGCTTCACAGCCTGATCTAATAGTATCCCAGTACAAAACCAGTGGCATAGAAGTGAGAAAGAAGATAGAATTCCCCCCTTCAAGCACTCACTTTGGAAAAGAGAAAGCAGACAGTTACAGAATTTCAATCTAAAGCCAACTTAAATTCCTCTGAACATTAAAAATAGAACTATGCTATGATCCAATAATCACACCACTGGGTATCTACCCCCCAAAATACAAAAATACTAATTCTAAATGGTACATACACCCCTATGTTTATAGCAACATTATTTACAATAGCCAAATTATGGAAGCAACCCAAGTGTCCATCCATTAATGGATAAGGATATGATATATATATATATATATATATATATATATATATATATATATATATATATATATATAACGGAATATTATTCAGCCATAAAAAAGAATGAGATCTTGCCATTTTCAATGACATGAGTGGAGCTAGAGAGCATTATGCTAAGCAAAATAGGTCAGTCAGAGAAAGACAAATATATAATTTCACTTATATGTAGAATTTAAAAAATAAAACAAATGAGCAAAGGGGAAAAAAAGAGACAAACTGAGAAATAGACTCTTAGCTATAGAGAACAAATTGATGGTTACCAGAGGGGAGGTGGGTGGGGAGATGGGTGAAATAGGTGATAAAGATTAAGGAGGGCACTTGTCATGAGCACTGGTTGTGGTATGGAATTGTTGAATCACTATATTGTACATCTAAAACTAATATAACTCTGTATGTTAACTATATTAGAATTAAAATTTTATAAATGAAGCCAACTTAATGATCAGTTGGTCCACTTACCCTTTTTATGGAGGAGAAAACAGGAAAAATAACTGTCCGAGGCTATACAGGAGTTAGTGGCCCAGTCAAAACCTGGATTCCCTTTCTACTCCCATCACTCATTGTTGTGTCATTATGGGCCATTGGATGGGGGATACAGATTAGTAAACTGAACTTCCTCTTTAAAAAAAATGGACCTTTCAGAAGACCATGACACTAGAATAGCCTTCCCTTACATTCACAGCACACTTTTCTCTTTCCAAAGCACAGCCAAATACTTTATGGAAATGTCCTTCAAGTAATTCTTTGTGATAAAAGGCAGATTGAATCTCCATATACATAATGAAGAATATGAGGCCCAGAGAGGGGAAATGCCTTGCCCAAAGTCATAGCGTATGAATAGCAGAAGTGATAACATTAGTTACCAGTTTTTCTGGGAGTGCCCCTCCTACCTCAGATCAATAAGGAGAAAAAAGTCTACTCTCATTCCTAGCTCCTCTTTCTCAAATATTAGTAAAAGAAAATTTATTGTGGACAGGAGAAAGAAAGGTTGGTCTGATTTACCTTCTGAGTCCTTTTCATAGAAAACGCCATGGGGGTGTATGGTGTAGGGACGAGTGGCAAAATTCTTCAGGTGGATAAGGATGACATCTCCCACTTCAGCCTGCAACACTGGCCCCAAGAAGCCCAACCAAGCAGGCTGGACCATTTCATCCATGTATGAGCCATCTCTGTATTCCTTATAAATGGTTTTCTTGTAACTCCTCCCTATCCGGTTCTTGTCAGATTTTAGGAAGCTGGAAGCTACTCTGGGAAGGAAGAAGAGAAAGACTCAGAATTTTGCCACAGTCTTCAAAACTCTGGAGAGTTCTTTTCCAGATGAAGCTGACCAAAAATGTCTATTTTTGTTTAGGGCAAAACAAGGGGAAATGAGATTGTACTGATCAAAACACAGGTTAGAGTCTAACTTTTAGACAATGGGAAGCATTAAATTAAAGCATATAAAATTGGGGCACCTGAGTGGCTCAGTCAGTTAAGTGCCTGCCTTCGGTTTGGGTTGTGATCCCAGGGTCCTGGGATCGAGCCCTGCTTTGTGGGGGGGGGGGGTCCCTGCTCAGCAGGGAGTCTGCTCCTCCCTCTCCCTCTGTCCCTCCCCCTGCTCATGCTCTCTCTCTATCTCAAATAAATAAACAAAAAAAATCTTTTAAAAAATAAAGCATATAAAATTGCTAATATTTGACCACTTTTAACCTCCAAAAAAGGCAATTTCACATAGTTCCACCTAATATATAGTAATGGGGAGACAATCAAATATGGACTGACTCTTTTTAAGTGATCAACTCCCAATCCATATGGCCTGACCTTGCGTCATCTTGCTATATATGAGAGATCTTATAGCATAGTTGTTAAGATCACAAGTTCTGGAGCTGGGATGACTTGATTAAATGCCCATATTACCATTTCCAACTCTGTGGGACTTTGAGCCAGTTACTTAACTACTTTATGCACAGTTTTCCCATCTGTAAAATGGACATAATCATGGTACCAAGTTCAGACAGTCAATACTGGTGACTAAAAAAATTAAAATACATAAAGAGCTTAGGACAGTGCCTGGAAAATAGTAAAAGCTTAATAAATGCTAACTATTATTTCAAAGTATTGGGGATGGAAGATAATGAAGTTATCCCTCAAGGACACCTCCGATAAAAAGATTCTGTTACTCCAAAACTAAATGGACCAGAAGGTGGTTTGTAAAAAAAAAAAAAAAAAAGCTGCTTTTCTTACTTTAATACGTCCTAGAGAGCTCTGAGATATTACAGTCAACTTTGGAAAATTCTGAGGCTTTGGGGAGGCAAAGTGATTCAAGATCACAAAAGATTCTTTAATATATTCTTTTTAACAGATATTTGTGGAACATCAGCAAGGCTCTAAGATTAAGAAAGGTTAATCTTATGGAATCTGTGAAAGGCAGAATGGTGAGAAGAGTACTAGCTTTGCATCCACATTACCCAGGCGTGAATTCCAGCTCTTCCATTTACTAGCTGTAGGACTTGGGCTTGAATCTCAGTTTTCTCATCTGTAAGATGAGGATATTCATACTCACCTCCTAAAGCTTTTGTGAGAATTAGGTGAGAGAAAGTATGTAAATTCCTAGTATGGTGTCATAGTCATAGAGAGACTGTTACATAAGTGATAGCTATTACTATTATTTCCTTGATTCTGAGGCTTACCATATTTTTTCACATTTTCACATATCCAAAATCAATGTAGTTCCACTCAACTATAGGAGCATAGTTCCATCACACATATCTTATAAATACTGTATATATTTCATGTTTTTTTTTCTTTTTTGAAAGTGTTATAAATATCATTTTAAAATCAAGAGAATATGGAATTACTTTTAGGACCCTAAAAATGCTGAGGCACCTCAGTGTGGAAAAGCATACTCCATATAGGTTGCTGCCTCCTGAGTCAACTAACATTCTTACCAGCAAATGTGCCACTGGGTATATGGCCATGGAGATCAGGAGCTGGCTGCTGACACACCCTAAGAAAAGATCTTCAAAAGGCTACTTCCTGACCTCAAGGGTGCCCCCCCCACCAACTCCAGCTATAATTCCACAAATGATTAAACATACGTGTCATTGTCCAGAGTCTGGTTCATGATGACGTTCCTTCCCTTGGGAGCATAGTTCCACTGCACGTCCTGGATGCCCAAGTAGTAGACTCGAGTGGCCCCTTCAGTCAGATGGGGCCACAAAGGTTGCACCAACAACAGAGCCCAGATGAGATGGCCTGCTTCCATGGCCCACATTACTCTGGGAAACTGGCAAATGAATAGCTGCTGGAATGAAAGAAAGAAAACAGAAGGGCTTTGCATGTGTCTGAAAAACTAAAGAGGCAAGAGCCAAACCAAGTGCCTGAGAAAGCAAAAACCAATTAGCTCCGAATCTCTCCCTTACCTCATACGTTTCAGTTCAAGAAACATTCAATGATCTGTGGACATTGGACTTCGGAAAGCAAAGTTGAAAAGTCACTTATAGTGATAATTATGCATCACTTCTTTCAGATTAGAAGCCTGGATACAGTTCCTTCAGAAGTGTAAAAGGAAGAATGTACTCTGGCCCAAGAATCAGGAAACAGGCACCAGAAACCTGATTGGGCCACTGACTCACTTGGTGCCTAAATCAAGTCACCAATTCTCCCTATGCCTCTTTTTCCTTTGTTGACACTTTCCATCCTCCATGAATTGTTTCAAAACAAATGATAATTTACCAAAAAACATTTACTAGAATGTTCATAGACCTAAAAATGGAAATAGCCAAAATGTCCATGAACACTAGAATGAATGACTAAATTGTATTTTATTCATACAATGGAATTCTATATAACAATGATGATGAACAAACTACAACTACAAATAAAAATATAGATGTCTTTCACAAATGTAATGTTGCAGAAAGAAAAAAGACACCAGAAACCAGATAAAAGAATACATACTGTATGATTTCATTTATGTAAAGTACAAAATCAGGCAAAACTAATCTATGCTGTTAGAAGCCAGAATAGTGTTTGCCCTTTAGGAAGGGATAAGTGACTGAGGAAAGAAGAGGATAAAGGCTTCTAGGTAATGTTATGTTTCTTGATCTACATACTGGTTACATGGGTGTATTCAGTTTGTGAAAATATATTAAGCTATGAATTTAACATTTGTGCACTTTTCTGCATGTGTGTTATGCCTCAAAAAGAGTGAATAATGAAAGAAAACAAGTGAAAATATGTGAGGCAAATATTAACGTCTCAGAAGAAATATTCTCTGCTGGTTCTCTGCTATGCACAAACCCATTTAGACCAATCCCGAGTCAGAGTCAGAACTGAGTCTCTAGCCTCTCATTCCAGTACATCAGCCAAAAGGCTAGACTACTTGGGGATGGGATGAAGCATTCAGTCAAATTATACACAGCTACAGTCAAACCCAGAAACACAGACAATAATATAAATACACATATACATAAGTACATGCAGTCTTATCTAAAAGCAGACATAAGTGCATGTAGTCTTAATTAAAACCAGAAATGCACACATTTGCATCCACATATAAAACCACACTGTCACACAGAGCCTTATTACTTTCATAATAATAATAATAATAATAATAATAATAGCAATAACAACAACAACAGAGGTGGCTCAGTCGTTTAACGTCTGCCTCAGCTCAGGTCATGATCCCAGGGTCTTGGGATCGAGCCCCACATCAGGCTCCCTGCTGAGTGGGGAGCCTGCTTCTCCATCTCATACTCCCCCTGCTTGTGTTCCCTCTCTCACTGTGTCTCTGTCAAATAAATAAATAAAATCTTAAAATAATAATAATAATAACAATAATAATAAATCAATATTATTGTGTGTGTATGGCAAGCCAAACACTATTCTATGTGTTTTATATAGATTAAATAATTTGATCATCAAAACCACACTATGAAGCATATGCCATTATTTTCCCTATATTACAGAAGAAGAAACTACAGAAGTACGAAGTAATTTGCCCAAGGTCACCTCATTAGCAATCAGTAGAATTGGTTTGTGAGCCCAGAAGTTATGACTTTAACGTCTATGTTCTTGATCACTATACTATACCACCTTCCACAAGGTAGACTTGCACACTCACATACATATATACACAGAGAATATGCATATGCTCATAGCCATAGCTATATCTGGGAAAGCTCCATACACTCTGAAATATGCAACCACATGTTGTTATAATCACTTCTAGAAACAGACATACATACTCATATAGGAAGAGTTACATCTAATTGATACCATTCATGATGAGGATAATAATTATGGAAGCTACCATTCACTGAGAGATTACTATATACTAAACACCATGTTCAGTGGTTTATATAAATTATTTCACTAAATTCTAGTCCTAAACACATGAGATAGGGGCTATTAATCAAAAATAGAAAATCAAAGGTATGCATAGACTCACATATGGACAGGAAATTCCTGGATATTTACCCTGGCTAGGCCTAGATATTTACCTTGTTTAATAAACAGAACAATAGACACCCCTACAAAATCTTAGGCCCTTCAACACACAACAGTGGCCCAAGTATTAATTCCCAGTTTCCATATGACATTTGTCAGAAAGCTCTTGATATAGAGGAGGACCAGTTCCTGGGTTTTTCTTTCCAAAACCTGGGTCTCCCACTGACCAGTTGTGTAGACTTGGGTAATACTTTACCACCCTAAACTTGTTTTTTTTACTTATAAAATATTTATAATAATGTCAACCTTGGAGAAATAAATTAGAAAACTTACATGAAAAGGTCCCAGTACAATTCGTGTTTAGAACATAACAGAAAGTAACTGCTTGTTTACTTCTCCTTCTCCCACCTGGCTACAGTTTATTTATCTTTACTGTCTCCTGACACACCATATGTTCTATATTTTTACTCTAAGGGCTAACTTAAATCTTAACTTCCCCAGAAGGCCTCTTGTAGGCTCTCCATATCAGTGTCCTCTGAAAGACTACTTATTCTCTATAACACCCAACTGCTTTGTTACCTTTCTGTGAGCTGGTTCATGAACTGTCTTTATTTTCAAGATTGGACTATAAACTCTTTGAAGGTGGATGTCATGTCTTAGAAGTCTTTGTGTATCTATTGCCAAAAATGGTTATGGGGGCTCTGTAGGTATACCATAAACAGCTACCGCTAGAGTGCCATAAAAGTGACACAAACATACATTTTCCCACCAGTTGACTCTGGTTCAAGTTTGCCACTGATTTCAAAGAGTGACTTTCAGCAATTCACCTTAGTAAGCCTGAGTTCTCCTACCTATAATATAATGGAGCAGCCCTATATAGTTCTTACATTTTGGGGGTCATGAATGTTTGAGAATATAATGAAATGCAAAAATGCAGAACTACAAAAAATGTTTTACATAAAGAGTTCTCAAAGAATTATTTTAGGCTCTCACACTCTGCCAATACTCACATTCAGTGATAAAACATAAATGCATTTACATGTGTTTAAATATAGTCCCACATAAGGTAACCCTTGACAGGAAGGGGGTGTCCTTGGTTCAATAAAAGTCTAGATATAACATAGGCCTCATTTAAACTTCCATTTCATAAAGATGCCAGCAAAGCTATTGTGCCTTAAACTCACTTACCTAGAGATAAAACTACCCTGGGTAAGAGTTTCACAGGTTCTAGTTCTGGAATCCTAATGTATTAGTTGTATGACATCATGTATTAGTTGTATCACCTAATATCCTGAGCCATACATGGTGATGATCTCTTAAATGGGGATAATCTCTGCTTTGGGTTCCTCATTAGTTTGCTATGGAAATTTGATGAGATAAAGGATGTAAATCCTTATGTAAACTTTTCATTTGGGCAGGGCTGTTTTCTCTCAGCTGAGTCCATAGAAGGAAGTCTTAAAGAAAGGCCAGACTGAGGAGGAAAAATTAAGGGAAAGGTAAAAAAAAAAAAATGAAATGAAATAGGTAAGGTAAGCAAGAGCCCTGGGAGAAAGAAAAAAGAAAAAGGAAGAAAGAAAGGAAGAAAGAAAGGAAAGAAAGAAAGAAAGAAAGAAAGAAAGAAAGAAAGAAAGAAAGAAAGAAAGAAAGAAAGAAAGAAAAAGAAACAAAGAAAAGGAGAGGAGAGGAGAGGAAAGGAAAGGAAAGGAGAGGAAAGGGAAAGGAAAGGGAGAAAGAAGAAAAGAGAAGAAATAAAAGCAAAGAAAGGCAGAATGAAGAGGTGCCCAAAGGAGGAGAGGGGAAACAGAGAGAGGGAGAGATGGAGATGGAAAAAGAGAGAGAAAAGGTGAACTAATTGCTGGACTACTTGGAATTAGACATAGTTTAATTAATGTACACTTGAAAATAGCCTTAGGGAGAAACTCAGCAGCAAGTCAAGCCTCTCCTTCCTTTACCTCATCTTCCTGTCGTCAAAATGCCACATGGGCCTGGTCCCCATTACCCCTAACAATTTGCATTACTGTTTTCCCTAGGATTTGCAAGTTGTTCCTTTAATGCCACAATGCTCTTTTCTCTCCGTCCATCTCTCTGTATTGGGCTACACGGGGCTGGACAGGCTCATTCTAGACAAAAGATCACTCAACTGAACACAGGAATGCTGAGCTAATCTTGGGGGCCTGTCTCTAATCCTGGCAGCTTTTCTAATAGAACCCTCCATCAGGATTGACCTTTTGGTTCTCTGTTTTCTTAATGCTTTAATGTTCTTTCTTCACTCTGTGACTCAAACAAAACAAACAAGCAAAGGGGAAAGAAAGGGGGGAGCTAATCAAGAAATAGACTCTTAACTATAGAGAACAAACTAATGGTTACCCAAGGGGAGGTGGGTGGGGGATGGGTTAAATAGGTGATGGGGATTAAGGAGTGTACTTGTGATGAGCACCACGTGTTGTATGGAAGTGTTGAATCACTATATTGTACACCTGAAATTAATATTACACTGTATGTTAACTAACAGGATTTGAATAAAAACTTAAAAAAAAATAGATTCCAGGGGTGCCTGGGTGGCTCAGTCATTAAGCGTCTGCCTTCGGCTCAGGTCATGATCTCAGGGTCCTGGGATCGAGCCCCACATCAGGCTCCCTGCTCGGTGGGAAGCCTGCTTCTCCCTCTCCCACTCCCCCTGCTTGTGTTCCCTCTCTCTCTGTGTCTCTCTCTGTCAAATAAATAAATAAAATCTTTAAAAAAAAATTAAAAAAAATAGATTCCATATGGAGATTTTTCTCACCTTCAGTAGGTATAGGCCTTTCTCTTCAGGGAGGGAAAATGGAGAGAGTGTTAAAAGCCCCAAAGTGTTCCAGATAGTACAAGTACAATTTATATTATTATTTAATCATTATTACTGTATCCTGGCATGCCAGAGGTGGGAAAATTGAAGCCCAGAAAGGAAGGGACTCACCTGAAGTCCTGAGAGCCAGTACTAAACCCTAAGATTCCTAATTCCCCAGCCTGGCAATAATGTCAAGCTTATCATCACCATACCATTCCAGGGACAATATGATTCCACTATATATTGGCATTTGTGGTAATAAGACTGCTTTATTTTCATACCTCAGTTGTGGTATCATAGAAAGCAAACTGATTTTAAATTAGATGACCTGGATTCAAATCCTTCCTCTTGCCTATAATAGCTATGTGACCTTTCAACAAATCACTTCTACCTGAGCCTCAGTTTTCTAATCGAAAAATGGGAATATTTATCTCACAGGATTGTTTTGAAGTTCAAACAAAATGATGGATTTGAGCACCTAGCAAAGAGCTTGGAATACAATAGATCAAATGTGTTATAGATTCATACATCCATAAAGACTTTTAGAAACCAACTTTTTTCAACCCCTTGGTGTGACATACAGAAAACTGAGGCCAGAGAGGTAAAGATATTTGCTCAAAGTCAGGCAGCCAGTTGCTGGCAAAGCCAGAATATGAACCCATGTTTTCTAAAATATTTCTGCTATTTAGACACTAAGCATGAGAAATAATTTTGATTTTAAGCTGATAGTTTGGTTTGGCTATCATTTATTGGTTTATTCTATGCCAATTTGGATCTCAAAACATGAAACCAAGTGGTTGTTTTTAAGTGTTTGAGGTTCCCATTTATGTAGCCCTCAGATCCATCACCGCAATAAACTCAATTTGTGACCCAGAAAATGAGCACATTATTTCAACAAGAAAATTAACTACTATAGCTATACAACTCCATGACTATCCTTGAAGTGGTCAAGCCAGTGTGGTCCTGGTCATTTTGGCGAGAGGAATGAAAGGGGCCTATTGTTCACTTTAACTTCCCTGCCCACCCAGCCAATCTTCCTCCAACCTCTCTGACACTGACTTTCCCAGTGGCCTAGGACTCCTCTAAACTCAGCCAAATAAAGGTTTTTGCAAAGAAAGGAAGGTGAGGTAGGGTTTGGAAAGAGAGGAAACAAAGCTTACCTTTGCTAGGGTAAACCCTTCCATATTTATGTCAGCGGCCCAATGATGCTGAACTGCAGACCGCAGCGTGAGTTGGTCAGCCCTGTTCAGTTAGTAAGTATCCCGAGTTACAGAGCCCTTCTCATAAATAAGCCCAAGGTTCCAATTTGGCTGGTGTTACCGGAGTGGAGTGAATAGAAGAGAGGGCAATGCTGGGTGCCTTTTTTTCCCAAAACTAAACTTTTGGAATGTCTTGTTTGGCCTGGTTTGGTACAAAACCCGGGATGGTTCTTTGACCATATCCGGGTGTTTTTCAAATCCCGGTTAGGATTTCAGGAGGAATTACGGGGGGGGGGGGGGGAGGGGGGAGCTGCGTTTTTGTTATCAAAGCTTGATAGTTGGTCTTTGCTGAAAGGGGGAGGGGAATGCATTGTCAGAGTGGCCAGTCAAATCTCACAGACAGATTCCAGCAGCCCTATTTAAGAAATGGGGCCCTTTGCAAGAGTTATTAGATGTGGGAAGCCCCCCCCCCCACCAACTTTTTTCCTTCTTGCTGTGAAGCACAGTTATCAGCCCTGCCTGTTATTCTAAGGCCATGGTTGCTTGGTAATAGAGAAAAAATGAAACTGGTAATAAAATGAAGAGCTTTCTACATGTCAGGCCCTATGCTAACCACTTTACATGCATTCTTTAAGTCTCATGATCATCTTGTGAAACAGCTACTCTAATTCTTCTTATTTTACAGCTGAAGAAAACCAGGCTCTGAGAGAGAAGGTAACTTGTTCAAGGACACACTGTTAGGAACTAAAAGGAAGGGGGAATTTTACTGGGTCCATCTAGACTTTTAGCCACCACATTACCATACTGTGCTGCTAAGGGGAGAAACAGAGAACCTTTTTGAGATGAGGAAAGTGACTTCAAAATTATGTGCCTGCTGTGCACCAGTCACTGATAGATTTTTTTTAATGTACATTAACTCTACCTCTGCCATTTCTAGCAACTCCTAGCGTGAAAATCCAGGACTGTATTACCAACATTTTCCATCAAGGAGACCAAATGTAGCTAAAAGATAGTCTGGATTAACATAGATCAATATCCTAAAACCTAAGAGACCCAGAAGAATTGGAAATATTAAATTAAAAAAATACACTGAAAGAAAGCAAATGGGCCCTAAAATTCTTGAGTAAAACTGGAGTCTGGATTTTTTTTTAAACCAAAGGTCATCCTTGTTCCTGCCAGAAAGAGAGGGTAGTGAAAAATGACTATCCTGAGTCAAATGACCTAGGTTCCAGCCCTGGTTTGCTCTGGCAGTAATCAACCATGTGGCCTTGGCCCAGACTCTTCTTTTCTCCTGGTCTCAGTTTCTCCATTTGTACATTGAGAACCTTGAACTAGATATGAACCCTCCCAGCTCTATAAATTTACATATCTGGGATTCCATGAAGACAGCATATTCTTTACATTAAGAGTAGAAGAGAAAGAGGTTTCAAAAAAGCAAAGTATAAGGAAAGAATGGGTACAGAGTAATTTGTGGAGAAAAGTTAGAGAATTCCATACCTCTTTGGAAAGGACTGCATCTACCCACCAGACCCAAGTATAGGAAGGAGACAGGTATGATGGCGGTTCCACCGCCTGATATCCTTACTTTGTGATGAGATCTTGGCTAGAAGCAAATGCTCTTCTCTAGGCAGGCTTGACACATTTTTCTCTCCTGGATTTAAAGTGTCTGGAGCAGGGTCCAGGGAGGAGAACTTTCAAAGACTGAGCTGGTGGGGCAAAGTCTGAGTCATAAACCAGTGTAGGTACTTAAGGGTGCCTAGACATTTAGGAGTTGCCCCCACAGACTGCACCCCAGGCTTAGGCAAGTAGAAGCAACCAGCAGGAAGAAGGGAGGAGTCATAAGCTACAGTTCCCTCAGAAATGCTTAGTGATCAAAGGAAGCTGGATCAGGCCATAGCAGCCCTTGGGGTTATCTGCCTCTTCCCCTACTTGGCACAGATGTAGACCTTGAAGTTACAGGGAGAAGGTGGGGATCAAACCCATTAAGCTGAGATCCAAGTCCAGGCTCTAAGGCATTTATGACAGGGAGTGGAGGGGATAAGGTCTCTGTTCTGACTCATAAAAGAAAACAAGACACAGGTTATATAGACACACTTAAGTCAACACAGTGAAGGCTGCAGGAGGCCAGCGAGACTAGCTTTCTGAGCTTGTATTATTCATTCAGCAATTCTCTGTGAGGGCACACAATGCGTACCTCTTCTACAAATCCTGGACACATTTCTGGCTCCTTTCCTCAGGGGTTACCTAGACGTTTAAGTCAATACCTATAGAACAGCAGTTGGTAAACTATTTCAGTAAAGGGCCAGTTAGTAAATATTTTATTTGAAGAACATATAGCCTCTCTCTGTCCTAACTACTAAAATAGGCCATTGCAGCACATTAGGTATATCTATGAACTAATAAAAGTTAATTTTAAAAACAAGAAACAGGACAGATTTGCCCCACAAGCTATAGTTGAATACCCCTGGTATAGACTGTTTTTTAATATAAACACTTGCAACATGGCAACTTATTAAGAGCACAGAAACTAGAATCAGACATCCTGGATACAAATCCCAGCTCTACAACTTCCTGAGTCTGTGACCTTGGAAAAGTCATTAATCCTTCTACACCTCAGTTTTACCTCTGTAAAATTGAGAATAATTATAGTACTTGTTATTAGGGCTTTTATGAAAACCAAAATAAAATTTTACATATGAACTACTTAGCACAGTGTCTGGCAAAAAGTAAATTCCAGAAAATTTAAAATTTTTCAATAAATAAATTAATCTAAATTATCCTTTCTCATTCTTAGAAAACAAGTTGTACTAATTCATGGTAAAAAAAGAATATTTCAAGAATCTTGGTTTAAAGTTCTAGTTATATTACTAAATAAAACAGAGATAATCTTAGACAAGTCATTTTGCCTTTATGGGACTCAATTACTTCACCTGTAAAATGAAAAAGGTGATCTAAATTTATCATTTTTCAAAATTATTTTAGGGAGCAAAACTATTTCCCCAAACAGAATCTTTTTTTTTAAAGATTTTATTTATTTATTTGAGAGAGAGAGAGCACATGAGAGGGGGGAGGGTCAGAGGGAGAAGCAGACCCCCTGCTGAGCAAGGAGCCCGATATGGGACTCGATCCTGGGACTCCAGGATCATGACCCGAGCCAAAGGCAGTCGCCTAACCAACTGAGCCACCCAGGCGCCCTCCCCAAACAGAATCTTATAGTAAACCCTCACTATCTATGGAAGATGAAAGTGGAGATTTCCTGGTGGGGTTAGGAGAGAGAAAGAAAATGAGCAGGGCTAAGGGGACCCAGGGACCTGACCATTTGTATGGCTGCCCACTCAGACAATGTGGTTAGCCCTGAAGCACCAGCAAGGAATCTTGATGGCTCTAAAAGCACATTTGAGAAACATAAGACCAGAATGCACTTAAAAGTCCTTTAAGTCTCAAAACAAAAAGACAACCTGCTGAATGGGAGAAGATATTTACAAATGATATATCCAATAAGGAGTTAATATCCAAAACATGTTAAGAATTTATACAACTCACAGGGCACCTGGGTGGCTCAGTTAAGCATCTGACTCTTGATTTCTGCTCAGGTCATGATCTCAGGGTTCTGACATCAAGCCCTGTGTTGGGCTCTGTGTTCGGCAGGGAGTCTGCTAAAGATTCTCTCTCTTCCTCTCCCTCTGCCCCTCCCTCTGATCGTGCTCTCTCTCTCTTTTTCTCTCTCTCTGTAAAATAAATAAGTGAATCTTTAAAAAAATTACACAACTCAAAACTAAAGCCCAAAATCAAACAAATAATCTAATTTAAAAATGGTCAGAGCACCTGAATTGACATTTTTCCAAAGAAGACACATGGAAATATGCTCAACATCACTAATCATAAGGGAAATGCAAATCAAAACCATAATGAGATATTACCTCACACCTGTCAGAATAGCTAAAATAACACAAAAAATACCAAGTGTTGGAGGGGATGTGTAGAAAAAAGAAGCCTCATGTACTCTTGGTGGGAATGAAAATTGGTGCAGCCACTGTGGAAAACAGTATGGAGTTTCCTCAAAAAAATAAGAATAAAATTACTATATAATCCAGCAATTTCACTACTGGGTATTTACCCAAAGAAAATGAAAACACTAATTTGAAAAGATACATTCACCGCTATGTTTACTGCAGCATTATTTACGATAGCTAAGATATGAAAGCAACCTAAGTATCCATCAAGATAAATACCACATTTTTTCTTTCATATGCGGAATTTAAAAACCAAAACAAGGAAAAAAGATTAAAAATAGACTCTTAAAAACAGAAAACAAACTTGTGGTTGCCAGAGGGGAGGTGGGTGAGGGAAGGGATGAAATAAATAAAGGGGATCAAGAGTACACTTACCATGAGGAGCACTGAGCAATGTATAGAATTGTTGAATCATTACAGTACATACCTGAAACTAATATAACACTGTATGTTAATTACACTTCAATAACAAAAAAAAGAATCCTTCTAGTTTCAAATTATGTCACTAACTCATATCGTTATATATTCACCTAATCAATATTTCCAGGTTATAACAGGACAATCATAAAGGCATGGCCCTGGGATGGCCAGATGAGAAGTTCACAGGGTCCCTCACTATCTAGTATGGGAAGCATAGTGTTTGAAGTCAGAAAGAACTAGGGTTTGTATCCTGTTTGGCTTCTTCCCAACTATTTATTTAACCTTTCTGAGCCTTGGTTCCTCATCTATAAAATAGGAACAATGAAACTTCCATGACTGAAACATTGTGAGAATTAAATAACCTCGCATTTGCATGAACCTTGAGCACAGTGCTCAATACGTTAGGGACCTTCAACAAATATTTTATTTTTCTGTCTCATCTTCCCTACAGTGAAATTTAGTGGCAACATAAGGTACTTAGTGAGAATAAAAAGCCATGTGCAATGCCCTGGTATAGCAAGTCCGCCTGCTTTACCTCAGGGTCATTTGATGAGCTTACCCTTAATAGTTCTTAAAAAAAAAAAAAAAGACCTATGGGAAAAAGTAGAAAGGTGCAAGGAGGAAGGGGTTGTCCCCTAGAGACCACACCTCTGAAACCACTGCCTATCCTTTACAACCCTATCACAGCTTCTGACCAGCAGGCTCCATCATGCTTTGAAAGGATTGATCTACACTGCTGCAATGTGTAACTGTCCTGGGCTCTCTCAGGGAACACTACCTGGTTCTTTTGTTTGTTTGTTTTTCACTTTCTGGTTCTTGAATTCTTTTTTTTTTTTTTTATTTTTTATTCTTATGGTAATCCCCATACATTACATCATTAGTTTTAGATGAAGTGTTCCATGATTCATTGTTTGTGCACAACACCCAGTGCTCCATGCAGAATGTGCCCTCCTCAATATCCACCACCAGGCTAACCCATCCTCCCACCCCCTCCCCTCTAGAACCCTCAGTTTGTTTCGCAGAGTCCATCGTCTCTCATGGTTCGTCTACCCCTCCGATTTCCCCCCCTTCATTCTTCCCCTGCCACTATCTTCTTCTTTTTTTTTTTTCCTTAACATATATTGCATTATTTGTTTCAGAGGTACAGATCTGAGAATCAACAGTCTTGCACAATTCACAGCACTTACCAGAGCACATAACCTCCCCAGTGTCTATCACCCAGGCACCCCATCCCTCCCACCCCCCACCACTCCAGCAACCCTCAGTTTGTTTCCTGAGATTAAGAATTCCTCATATCAGTGAGGTCATATGATACATGTCTTTCTCTGTTTGACTTATTTCACTCAGCATAATACCCTCCAGTTCCATCCACGTCATTGTAAATGGCAAGATCTCATTCCTTTTGATGGCTGCATAATATTCCATATATATATATATATATATATATATATATATATATATATATATATATATATATATATATATACACACCACACCTTCTTTATCCATTCATCTGTCGATGGACATCTTGGCTCTTTCCACAGTTTGGCTATTGTGGACATTGCTGCTATAAATATCGGGGTGCACGTACCCTTTCGGATCCCTACTTCTGTATCTTTGGGGTAAATACCCAGTAGTGGAATTGCTGGATCATATGGTAGCTCTATTTTCAACTTTTTGAGGAACCTCCATACTGTCTTCCAGAGTGGCTGCACCAGCTTGCATTCCCAACAACAGTGTAGGAGGGTTCCCCTTTCTCCACATCCCCACCAACATCTGTCATTTCCTGACTTGTTAATTTTAGCCATTCTGACTGGTGTGAGGTGGTATCTCATTGAGGTTTTGATTTGGATTTCCCTGATGCCAAGCGATATTGAGCACTTTTTCATGTGTCTGTTGGCCATTTGGATGTCTTCTTTGGAAAAATGTCTGTTCATGTCTTCTGCCCCTTTCTTGATTGGATTCTTTGTTCTTTGGGTGTTGAGTTTGATAAGTTCTTTATAGATTTTGGATACTAGCCCTTTATCTCATATGTCATTTGCAAATATCTTCTCCCATTCTGTCAGTTGTCTTTTGGTTTTGTTGACTGTTTCCTTTGCTTTGCAAAAGCTTTTTATCTTGATAAAGTCCCAATATAGTTCATTTTTGCCCTTGCTTCCCTTGCCTTTGGCGATGTTTCTAGGAAGAAGTTGCTGCGGCTGAGGTCGAAGAGGTTGCTGTCTGTGTTCTCCTTTAGGATGTTGATGGACTCCTGTCTCACATTGAGGTCTTTCAACCATTTGGAGTCTATTTTTGTCTGTGGTGTAAGGAAATCGTCCAGTTTCATTCTTCTGCATGTGGCTATCCAAATTTCCCAACACCATTTGTTGAAGAGACTGTCTTTTTTCCATTGGACGTTCTTTCCTGCTTTGTCAAAGATTAGTTGACCATAGAGTTGAGGGTCCATTTCTGGGCTCTCTATTCTGTTCCATTGATCTAGGTGTCTGTTTTTCTGCCAGTACCATACTGTCTTGATGATGACAGCTTTGTAATAGAGCTGGAAGTCCGGAATTGTGATGCCACCAGCTTTGGTTTTCTTTTTCAACATTCCTCTGGCTATTCAGGGTCTTTTCTGGTTCCATACAAATTTTAGGATTATTTGTTCCATTTCTTTGAAAAAAGTGGATGGTATTTTGATGGGGATTGCATTGAATGTGTAGATTGCTCTAGGTAGCATTGACAACTTCACAATATTTGTTCTTCCAATCCATGAGCATGGAACGTTTCTCCATTTCTTTGTGTCTTCCTCAATTTCTTTCATGAGTATTTTATAGTTTTCTGAGTACAGATCCTTTGCCTCTTTGGTTAGATTTATTCCTAGGTATCTTATGGTTTGTGGTGCAATTGTCAATGGGATTGACTCCTTAATTTCTCCTTCTTCGGTCTTGTTGTTGGTGTATAGGAATGCCACTGATTCCTGTGCATTGATTTTATATCCTGCCACTTTACTGAATTCGTGTATGAGTTCTAGCAGTTTTGGGGTGGACTCTTTTGGGTTTTCCACATAAAGTATCATATCATCTGCAAAGAGTGAGAGTTTGACTTCTTCTTTGCCGATTTGGATGCCTTTTATTTCGTTTTGTTGTCTGATTGCTGTGGCTAGGACTTCTAATACTATGTTGAATAGCAGTGGTGATAGTGGACAACCCTGCCGCCTTCCTGACCTTAGGGGGAAAGTTCTCAGTTTTTCCCCATTGAGAATGATATTCACTGTAGGTTTTTCATAGATGGCTTTTATGATATTGAGGTATGTACCCTCGATCCCTATACTCTGAAGAGTTTTGATCAAGAAAGGATGCTGTACTTTGTCAAATGCTTTTTCTGCATTTATAGAGAGGATCATATGTTTCTTGTTCTTTCTCTTTTTTTTTTTTAGAGTTTATTTATTCATGAGAGACAGAGAGAGAGAGAGAGAGAGAGAGAGAGAGAGAATCAGAGGGAGAAGCAGGCTCCCAAGGAGCAGGGACCCTGGGATCATGACCTGAGCCGAAGGAAGATGCTCAACTGTCTGAGCCACCCAGGCGCCCATTGTTCTTTCTTTTGTTAATGTATTGTATCACACTGATTGATTTGCAGATGTTAAACCAACCTTGCAGCCCAGGGATAAATCCCACTTGGTCATGGTGAATAATCCTTTTAATGAACTGTTGGATCCTATTGGCTAGTATTTTGGTGAAAATTTTTGCATCCATGTTCATCAGGGATATTGGTCTGTAGTTCTCCTTTTTAATGGGGTCTTTGTCTGGTTTGGGATCAAGGTAATGGTGGCCTCATAAAATGAGTTTGTAAGTTTTCCTTCCATTTCTATTTTTTGGAGCAGTTTCAGAAGAAGAGGTATTAATTCTTCTTTATATGTTTGGTATAATTCCCCTGGGAAGCCATCTGGCCCTGTGCTTTTGTTTTTTGGGAGATTTTTGATGACTGCTTCAATTTCCTTAGTGGTTATGGGTCTGTTCAGGTTTTCTATTTCTTCCTGGTTCAGTTTTGGTAGTTGATACATCTCTAGGAATGCATCCATGTCTTCCAGGTTATCTCATTTGCTGGCATAGAGTTGCTCATAATACGTTCTTATAATTGTTTGTATTTCTTTGGTGTTGGTTGTGATCTCTCCTCTTTCATTCATGATTTTGTTGATTTGGGTCATTTCTCTTTTCTTTTTGATAAGTCTGGCCAGGGGTTTATCAATCTTGTTAATTCTTTCAAAGAACCAGCTCCTTGTTTCGTTGATCTGTGCAACTCTTCTTTTGGTTTCTATTTCATTGATTTCTGCTCTGATCTTTATTATTTCTCTTCTCCTGCTGGGTTTAGGCTTTATTTGCTGTTCTCTCTCCAGCTTCTTTATGTGTAGGGTTAAGCTGTGTACTTGAGACCTTTCTTGTTTCTTGAGAAAGGCTTGTATTGCTATATACTTTCCTCTTAGGACTGCCTTTGCTGCATCCCAAAGATTTTGAATAGTTATGTTTTCATTTTCATTGGTTTCCATGAATTTTTAAAATTCTTCTTTAATTTCCTAGTTGACCCATTCATTCATCAGTAGGATGCTCTTTAGCCTCCATGTATTTGAGTTCTTTCCAACTTTCCTCTTATGATTGAGTTCTAGTTTCAAAGCATTGTGGTCTGAACATAGGCAGGGAATGATCCCAATCGTTTGGTACCAGTTGAGACCTGATTTATGACCTAGGATGTGATCGATTCTGGAGAATGGTCCATGGGCACTAGAGAAGAATGTGTATTCCGTTGCTTTGGGATGGGATGTTCTGAATATATCTGTGAAGTCCATTTGGTCCAGTGTGTCATTTAAAGTCTTTATTTCCTTGTCGATCTTTTGCTTATATGATCTGTCCATTTCAGTGAGGGGGGTGTTAAAGTCCCCCACTATTATTGTATTGTTGTCCATGTGTTTCTTTGCTTTTGTTATTAATTGCCATATATAATTGGCTCCTCCCATGTTAGGGGCATAGATATTTATAACTGTTAGATCTTCTTGTTGGATAGACCCTTTAAGTAGGATATAGTGTCCTTCCTCATCTCTTATTACAGTCTTTGGTTTAAAATCTAATTTGTCTGGTATAAGGATTGCCACCCCAGCTTTCTTTTGGTGTCCATTAGCATGGTAAATGGTGTTCCACCCCTCCACTTTCAATCTGGGAGTGTCTTTGGGTCTAAAATGAGTCTCTTGCAGACAGCATATCAATGGGTCTTGTTTTTTAATCCAATCTGATAGCCTGTGTCTTTTGATTGGGGCCTTTAGCCCATTTACATTCAGGGTTACTATTGAAAGATATGAATTTAGTGCCATTGTATTGCCTGTAAGTTGACTGTTACTGTATATTGTCTGTGTTCCTTTCTGGTCTATGTTGCTTTTAGGCTCTCTCTTTGCTTAGAGGACCCCTTTCAAGATTTCTTGTAGGGCTGGTTTTGTGTTTGCAAATTCCTTTAGTTTTTGTTTGTCCTGGAAGCTTTTTATCTCTCCTTCTATTTTCAATGGCAGCCTAGCTGGATATAGTATTCTTGGCTCCATATTTTTCTCATTTAGTGTTCTGAATATATCCTGCCAGTCCTTTCTCACCTGCCAGGTCTCTGTGGGTAGGTCTTTTGCCAATCTAATGTTTCTACCTTTGTAGGTTACATATCTCTTCTCCCGAGCTGCTTTCAGGATTTTCTCTTTGTCTCTGAGATTCATAAGTTTTACTATTAGATGTCGGGGTGTTGACCTATTTTTATTGATTTTGAGAGGGGCTCTCTGTGCTTCCTGGATTTTGATGCTTGTTTCCCTCCCCAAATTAGGGAAGTTCTCTGCTATAATTTGCTCCATTATACCTTCTGCCCCTCTCTCTCTTTCTTTTTCTTTTGGGATCCCAATTATTCTAATGTTGTTTTGTCTTATGGTATTGCTTATCTCTCGAATTCTGCCCTCGTGATCCAGTAGTTGTTTATCTCTTTTTCTCAGCTTCTCTATTTTCCATCAATTGATCTTCTATATCAATGATTCTCTCTTCTGCCTCATTTATCCTAGCAGTTAGCGCCCCCATATTTGATTGCTCCTCATTAATAGCCTTTTTGATTTCTACTTGGTTAGATTTTAGTTCTTTTACTTCTCCAGAAAGGGTTTCTCTAATAACTTCCATATTTTTTTCAAGCCCAGCTAGTATCTTTAAAGTGATGATTCTGAACTCTAGATCTGACATCGTACTAATGTCCGCATTGAGTAGGTCCCTGGCAGTCGGTACTACCTCTTGTTCTTTTTGTTGAGGTGATTTTTTCCATCTTGTCATTTTGTCCAGAGAAGAATAGATTAATGAGAGAACAAAATGCTAACAGGGTAACAATGTTCCCAGAAAATATATTCTAAACAAATCAGAAAAGACCTGACGCAGTGGTAAAAGAAAGGGAAAGAGAGAAAAAAGAAAAAGAAAAAAAAAGATAAAGAAAAAGATAAAGATAAAAACAAACAAAAACAGAACAAAACAGAATGTGATCAAATATGATCAGGCTGGTATATAGATCAGTGCCACACACTAGATTTTGGGTGTATTTTGGTCTGTTAGAAGAAAGTGCCTTCCAAAATTTTAAAGAAAGAAAACTTATATATGTACAAAAATAAGGGCTGTTATGCTGAAGGGATGGAATATGACTGTAAAGATGGAAATTATAAAAAATTTTATAAAAGGAATTGATAAGTTGTTTGAAAAAGGAAAGAAGAAGATTTAAAAAAAAAGGGGGGAAAAGGGGGGGAAAAAGGGATAGAATGTGATCAGGCAGGAGAGTAGGAAAAAACCATACACTAGAGATTTAGGGTATATTTTGATCTGTTAGAAGAAACTATCTCAAAATTTTAAAGAGAGAACAACTTATATATATATGCCAAAAATATGGTTAACTACTATGAAGGGATAGAATATGACTCTAAAAATGAAAAATATTTTTTTTTAAAGGGATTGATAAGATTTTGGTTGAAAAAGGGAAAAAGAAAAATTCAAAAAAAAAAAAGACAGTTAAAAAAAAACACTTAACTTTGAAAGCCTACAGAATCATGGTAAAAAAGCCATGAATTCTATGTGCATTATTCCCCTAGCGCTGGAGTTCTGCTGTTCTCATTGATCTGTAAACTTGGTCTTGGCTGGCTGTTCTCGCTGATCTTCTGGGGGAGGGGCCTGTTGCCGTGGTTCCCAAATGTCTTTGCTGGAGGCAGAATTGCCCTGCCCTTGGGTTAAGTAATGTGCTCGGGTTTGCTCTCAGGAGCTTTTGTTCCCTGCAAGCTTTCCATACAGCTTTGGAAGCCGAGAGTGAAAAATGGCAGCCTCCCAATCTCCGCCCCGGAGGAGCCAAGAACGCAGGCCCCACTCCTCAGTGCACCCCAGAGAAAAGCCATCAGTCACTCCCGTCTCCCCGGTCTCTGGCTGCACTCTGTGCTCACCCGGCCTGTGACCACGCGTTTCTATCTCTGGCACCCGACCCCGTGTGGAGTCTCCAAACCCAGCAGATCCCTGCGGTGCACTCCCGCGCCGCTCCTCCTGGGGGGAAAAGGTGAGTCTCCCCAGATCTGCCGCTTGTTGGGTCCCTGCTGGAGGAGCAGTGGCCTGACTGTGCCACAGATCACGGTTTATGGCAACCCCGAGCTGAGATCCCACGCCTGGGCTCTGCCTCTGCAGCCGGCTTCCCCGCTCCGATACCTGGGAGCTCTGCTGCACTCAGGTACCCCCGGTCTTTCTGTGACCCCGAGGATCCTGAGACCACACTGTCCCACGAGGGTTCCACCCCCTGCTTAGCCACCGGAGTGTCCTCCCTCAGCAGAGCCGACTTCTAAAAGTTCCGATTTTGTGCCCCGCGCCTCTATCACTTGCCAGAGGTGGCTGACAGAGGCCCCTCCCCCGCTGTCTAGCCTCCCGAATATCACCTCGGATTCACTTCTCCGCATGTCCTACCTTCCAGAAAGTGGTCACTTTTCTGTTCAAAGAGTTGTTGCTCTTCTTTTCTTCGATCTCCTGTTGACTTTGTAGGTGTTCGGATGGTTTGATCCCTATTTAGCTGAATTCCTGAGAGGAGACGAAATCCAGGTCTCCTACTCCTCCGCCATCTTGCTCTGCCAATCTGGTTCTTGAGTTCTATGTGCTTCTTTCTCTGTCCTCCAAAGCAATGTGTCTCACACTTGAGTATGCACCAGACTTCCTTGGAGGGTTTATTAAGGCACTGAGTGTCTAATTCAGTAAATCTGGGGTGAGGCCTGACAATCTGCATTTTCCACAAGTTGCCAGGTGATGCTGATGCTGCTGGACTGAGGACCACACTTTGAGAACCACTGCTCAAATCTAAGGGACTCTTGCTTTGAAACTCACTCCCTGCCAGCTAAATTGAATATGCAGATTGATCCTTGGGCTCCTGACACTCCTGGTCTTCAGGTATCCATCTATGTCCCCGACCAAAGGTATATTTCCTTCAGCTTCCTGTTACACTATTCATGTTGAGTCTCCCTGAGCATCCTCTCAACACTTATTTGCCCATTCCCTTTGCCCCAGACCCCTCCTGCCTGCCTTGGTGAACCTCTCTTTCCCCTTCATGCTCAGTTAACATTTCTTTTTTTCTGGCTGCCTTCCTTGAAAAGCTCTATGAATGGCATCAGCTCCTACTTTACTTTTCTTTACATTATCATATGGCTTCCTGATTGTGGGTTTTGGGCGTGGACTATTCTAGTTTGAATCTTGGCTCTGCTTCTTCCTGAAGTGTGTGATCTTGAGAAAGTCACTTGAATTCTCTGAGTCTCAATTTGTCATCTGTAAAATCAGGTTGTGAAAATAAAATGGAAGAATTTCTATAAAAGGGCCTAGTACAACACCTTTCACAAAGTCAGTTATCAGTTAATACTAGCCTCTTTTTATTTACTCCCTCTACTTTCCTTATACCTGCCTATCCATCCCCCACTACTAAGAAGCTGGCAGTAAATAAGGATTGAACAATGCAGGAATAAAGTCTTTCATTATTATAAAAGAACATGGTAAGTGAGAGAAGGGAGGCCCATACAAAGTGATATATCATTTAAGAGAAGGGAGAAGTTATTTTCAAAGTGTGGACATCAGGATAAGCTTCAGGAAGGTGATAGCATCTTCCCTCCCACTCCCATTTCTCCAGCTAGAAACCTGAATGTCTTCCAACATTCCTGGTTTCTCTCCCACCCTCCACACCCATTCCATTGACAAATCATGACATATTTATATTCTAAGTATTTTTTTAAAAGATTTTATTAATTTATTTGAGAGAGAAAGAGAGCATGAGCTGGGTCAGGGGCAGAGGGAGAAGCAGACTCCCTGCTGAGCAGGGAGCCCGGTGTGGGGCTCGATTCCAGAACTCCAGGATCATGACCTGAGCTGAAGGCAGATACTTAACCCATTGAGCCCCCCAAGCACCCTAAATATCTTTTTTATTAGAGAGAGAGAGAGAGTGCAGGGGGTGAGAGGGAGAGGGAGAGATAGAATCTTAAGCAGGCTCCATGCCCAGCATGGAACCTGACACAGGGCTAGATTTCATGACCCTGAGATCATGACCCTGAGATCATGACCTGAGCCAAAATCAAGAGTTGGACGCCTACCTGACAGAGCCACCCAGACGCCCCCTAAATACCTTTTGAATCCACCTACTTCTCTACTTCTCCACTGCCATAACCTTAGTTTGAGCCAAGCTCATCTCTTAATTGGATCACTGTAATAACCTCCTCACTGTTCTTTTTGCCTTAATTCCTGCCCTGCACGTTCTGTTCAAATAACAGCCAAAACTACTTTTCCCAAACCACAAAGGTGATTATATTTCCCCCTTAACACCCTCCAACAGTGTTTGCTGTATTGACTGAAATTGGAATAATATGGAGTTTAGCAGGGCCCCTAGGGAGGGATGACATTCAAACTGGTAAAATGTGTGTGTGTGTGTGTGTGTGTGTGTGTGTATGTGACTGCACATATGGAAATATCTCTAAGATATATCATTAAGTACAATGCAGGGTACAAAAGAGGGAGCATTTTGTGTTTGCCCATTTTGGAGGACGGGGACAAAGGGAAAGAGAATCTTAAGCAGGTTCACACCCAGCGTGGAGCCTGACTCAGGGCTCTATTTCACAACCCTGAGATCATGACCTGAGCTGAAGTCAAGAGTCAGACACTTAAACAATTGAGCCACCCAGGCACCCCTTGAGGTTGCTTTATAGATATACACATGCACACACATGCATCCACACACATCTATGTACATGTATATACTAATATAGTAAGATAAGGAATTTTTCTTCTGCAAGTCATCATAAAAATATACATTTTTTTAAATAGTGGTTTCCTTTAGGGAGAGTGACCTGGTTGGGGAGGAGGGTGATTTGCATTTTTCATGTTGAACTGTTTGAATTTTAAAACTTCATACATTAATTTTTTTAAAGTTTTCTGGAAAGTGAATATAAACTCACTTTTGTTTCTTTCTTTGTATTTCCATGCATGAGAAAGAAACTTATAACTGTATATTAAGAAAAGTAATGACTGCATTTTCACTAGGTTTAAGGTCAAACTCTTTGACATGGCCTATATGGCCCTTTGTGATCTGCCCCTTCCTAATGTTTCTAGCTCACCATTTTGGCCTTCTTCACCTCATATGCTATGTTCCACCCATGCTAAAGTTCTGTCAGTTTCCCATTTTTCCAAGGTGCTATGTTCTTTCTCTTACCTCCAGATCTTATGTGTTATTCTAGTTGGCTCAATCATGCTTCGCCTTATTCATTTTCCCACTTATCTTTTGGGTCTCAGTTTAGAATTTCCTTCTTCCAAGAGGTCTTCCTTGACTTCCTATGTTTCTCTGTTAGATGCTCCTGTCATATACTCCCAATGCACCCTGTATATTCTAAGCACAGTTTATTCAAATTTCTTGTTTAATTGCCTGTCTTTAAAGCTTATAATGGAAGCTCTGTGAGGTCAGGGATTTCTTTCATGCTTCCCACTCTAGCCTCAGAGCCTAGTACAGAATTTGATAAAGACTGGTGCTCAATATGCTAATGAATAAATGTGTGATGACTAAAAAAATAATAATAAGATAGCCTTTGAGCTGGGTTTCATAGTCAGCAAAATTCTCCTAGAAATGGCTGCATTTGTAAGCTTCATGTTTAGGAAGATGACTTAGGTGAGACTTTTCCAGCTTTGGGGTTGACTTAGATGTACCTGATGTTTCATTGTTTAGTCAAAAAGCCTGTTCCCAAAATACCTGTGGCATGTCACTGCCAGTCCTTCTATTATAATTTACCCACTGTAACTGCTCCAACTTTGTTTTTCCAAGCATCTGACCCCATTCTTCCGGGGTATCTTGGGTTAGAATAGTTATCAAAAAGAGGCATCAGAAGAAATGGAGGGAGCTTCTAGATTAAGCTGCCTCACAGTGCTCTTAAAAGAGCTGAATTAACCTGTTTTATATTCTGGTTTAAGCAACCATGTAGCCTCTCATTCAAAGAAATAATTCTTTTCTTAAAAAAAATTATTTATTTATTTATTTGACAGAAAGAGAGAGGGGGGAGGGCAAGGGGAGAGGGAAAGAGAGTCTTAAGCAGACTTCGCACAGAGCACAGAGTCCGACTCAGGGCTGATCTTACAACCTGAGTTGAAACCAAGAGTCAAACACTTAACCGACTGTGCCTTGCAGGCACCACTCAAAGAAAAAATTCTTAGTGAGATAAATCTGAAACTCCCAATACAGCATTCTTTCCAAATGGCTACACAAACTCTGCTTGGATGCCTCCAATAATTGAAAGCTTACAATCTCCTAAGGCAATTCAGTCAACTTCTGGATTACTTTTCCTTATATAAAATAGCCAAACATATTTCTTCTTCTACCTTCTGTTCATTGGTTCCTTTTTCTATTGAATTCAGGACTCCTGAGCAAAAATTTTACTCAGTGCCACCTTGCAATTTTTTAACAGCAAAGAAACCTGTTCTCTTATGGACAGTGTTTATCCTCTTGGGCACCTACAATGCAGTGCTGGCTCCCAAATCCCATCTTGTCTCTGTTCTCATGCCAGTACATTCTTCAAACTGTGGTGGAAGATTCCATGATGCCATCTGCCCCTCCTAACATTTCTAGCTCATTCCTTGTCCTTTCTTCTTTGGCCTCAGTCTTCCCATTTGTACTATGATTCAGGCTTTTGGATTAGAATATACTACATACAGAAAGCATGTGTAGGGATCTGAAAACAACTTATGGGCCTCCTTAATTTGCATGAGTGACTTATGGCAAGTTAACCATTTGGAAAAAAGAAGTGTGCAGTTTCAAAATCTGGATCTCTATTCACATGCAGAAAACACAGGCATTCTCACAAAGCAACAGTTTCAGGAAAGATGAACACAGTCAAAACTCAGGGCATAGCCCAGCCCAGATTGGTCCTTTCTCAGCCTTACTTTCCAAATCTATTGATCTTCATCTTTGGTTACCTGTTAAGTCTGTTACAGTGGAAAATACACTTGTTTGGGGGGATGAGGTAAGCTGAATAATGCCTTCCCCAAAGATGTACATATCCTAATCTCCAGAACTTGAGAATATGTTAGATTACATGACAAAGAGGAATTAAAGTTGTAGATGGAATTAAGGTTGATAATCAGCTGACTTTATTTATTTATTTTTGAGACAGAGATAGCGACAGAAAGAACAGTGGGGAGGAGAGGGAGAAGCAGGCTCCCTGGGGAAAAAAAAAAGATGGCAGAAGAGTAGGGGACCTTGTTTCAACTGGTTCCCTGAATTTAGCTGGATATCTACCAAACCATACTGCACATAGATGAAATCAGCCTGAGATGTAAGACTATATATCTGGATCTCTACGAACAGAAAAACGCCATCTATTTGGAGGTAGGAAAGGTGGAGTTGTGAATCTTTGGGCAGATATCAGAAGATAAACAGAAGGGAGAGGGAGCCGCCATAAGCTGGCTGCTGGAAAGTGATATAACACGGGAGCCCAAAACCATCCTGCGCTGGGGACCAGGCAAAAACTCGCAGAGCAGTAGTACCTGGGAAAGGGCTTTAGAGCAGCCCTCAAACAGGATCCAGGCCTGAGCCAGCTCTTGGTTTTAGAAGTACAAAGGGCAGAGACATGCCCGGGGCTGGAGTCACACTCTGGAAGAGTTGCTGTGGGCTCCCACCACCATGGGAGGCTGCGGTTTTCAGAAGCACATACAGAAATGGAAACTGTGTGTCTTGGAAGGCTCAGTGAAGAGCAGACTGTGATTTCAATGCTCTGAGACAGAGGTTTGGGTGCGGCTATTTTTGCTCTGAACCTCGGAAGAGGGGCGGAAAGCTACCAGAGAACAAAAGCTCAAAAAAACGGTTTCCACTGAGCCCAGCCTCTCAACAGAGGGCAGGGCAACTCTGCCAAAGCAGGGATGCCCAAGAAACAGTGCAGCAAGCCCCTCCCCCAGAACCAGGCTGGAAGAACAAGAGGACAACAACACTAGGGTCCCCATAAAACAGGTGCATCTTGCTTGGGTCGTGGTTAATACTTTGGACTCTGTACATTCCCTCAACCACCCCTCAAAAGAATGACTAGGAAGAGGAAATCCCAACTAAGAAAAGAATCAGAGACAATGGCCTCAGCAGCAGATTTAATGGATATAGATATATGCAAGATGTCAGAGATACTTCAGGGTAGCCATCATAAAGTCAATAGCTAGGCTTGAGAAAAGCATTAGTGACAATATAGAATTCTAAGGGCAAAAATGAGATCTAATCAGGCCAAAATTAAAAATGCTATGAATGAGATACAGTCTAAACTGGATACTCTAACAGCCAGGGTAAAGGAGGCAGAAGAATGAATAAGTGATCTAGAAGATAAGCTGATGGAAAGGAACGAAGCCGAGGAGGATTGGGATAAACAGCTAGAAGCCCATAAGAACAGACTTAGAGAGATCAGTGATGCCATGAAAAGTTCCAATGTCAGAATTATGGGGATTCCTGAGGGGGAGGAGAGAGAGAGAGAGGACTAGAAGGTATATTTGAGCAAAACATAGCTGAGAATTTCCTTAATCTGGGGAAGGAAAGAAACACTCATGTTCAAGAGGCAGAGAGGACCCATCCCAAAATAAAAAAAAAAAAAAAGAAAAAGAAAAGAAAAGAAAAGAACAACACCCCTGCATATAATAGTAAAATGTACAAATCTTAGAGACAAGGAAAGTATCCTGAGAACAACAAAGGGGAGAGATTTCTTATGTATGGAGGGAAGAATACCAGAATAATGTCATACCTGTCCACAGAGACCTGGCAAGCCAGAGAGGGCTAGCAAGACATATTCAGGATACTAAAAGAGAAGAACATGCAGCCAAGAGTATTTTATCCAGCAAGGCTGTCATATAGAATGGATGGAAAGATACAGAACTACCTAGACCAGCAGAAATTGAAAGAATAGGTGACCACTAAGCCGGCCCTGCACGAAATATTAAAGGGTTTCTATAAAAGGAGAAAAACCCCAAGAGTGATATAGAACAGAAATTTACAATCTATAGAAAAAAGGACTTCACAGGCAACATGATGACAATAAATTCATATCTTTTAATAATCACTCTCAACATGAAGGGCCTAAATGCTCCCATAAAATGTCACAGGGTTGCAGATTGAATAAAAAGACAGGACCCATCCAAATGCTGTCTATAAGAGACTCATTTTGAACCTAAAGATACATCCAGACTGAAAGTGAAGGGATGGAGATCCATCTTCCATGCTAATGGACATCAAAAGAAACCTGGGGTAGCAATTCTTATATCAGACAAATTAGATTTTAAGCTAAAGAGTGTAGTTAGAGACACAGAAGAACACTATATCATTCTTAAAGGGTCTATCCAACAAGAATATCTAACAATTGTAAATATCTATGCTCCCAACATTCGAGCAGCCAACCACATAAGACAAAGGTTAACCAAAATAAAGAGTCATATTGATAATAAAATGTTAATTGTAGGAGACCTCAATACTCCACTCTCAGCAATAGACAGATCATCTAAGCAGAAAATCAACAAAGAAACAAGAGCTTTGAATGACATACTGGACTAGAGGGACATCACAGATATATACAGAACATTCCACACTAAAATAACAGAATACTCATTCTTCTCGAGTGCACAAAGAACATTCTCCAGAATACACCACATACTGGGTCACAATACAGGTCTCAACCAATACCAAAAGATTAAGATTATTCCCTGCATATTCTCAGACCATAATACTTTAAAACTGGAACATGATCACAAGAAAAAATTTGGCAGAAATTCAAACACTTGAAAGCTAAAGACCACTTTGCTCAAGAATATTTGGGTCAACGAGGAAATGAAAGAAAAATTTAAACAATTCATGGAAACTTATGAGAATGACAACATATTGGTCCAAACCTTTAGGATTTTGCAAAGGCTGTCCTAAGGGGGAAATACATAGCCATCCAATCCTCACTCAAAAATATAGAAAAATCCCGAATTCACCAACTAACCTTACACCTTAAAGAACTAGAGAAAAAGCAACAAACAATGCCTAAGCCACGCATTAGAAGAAAAATAATTAAGATTAGAGCAGAGATCAATGAATTAGAAAACAGAAACACAGTAGATCCAATCAGCGGAACTAGAAGTTTGCTCTTTGAAAGAATTAATAAGATGGATAAACCACTGGCCAGACTTATCCAAAAGAAAAGAGAAAGGACCCAAATTAATAAAATTATGAATGAAAAGGGAGAGGTCATGACTAACACCAAGGAAATAGAAACAATTATTAGAAATTATTCTCAACAAGTGTATGCCAATAAATTGAGCAACCTGGAAGAAATGGATGTCTTCCTGGAAACCTATAAAATACCAAGACTGAAACAGGAAGAAATTGACAACCTGTATAGGCCAATAACCAGTAACAAGATTGAAGCAGTGATAAAAACCTCCCAAAAAACAAGAGTCCAGGGCTGGATGGACTCCCTGGGGAGTTCTACCAAACATTCAAAGAAGAAATAATACCTATTTTCCTGAAGCTGTTTCAAAAATAGAAACAGAAGGAAAACCCCCAAACTCTTTCTATGAGGCCAGCATTGACTTAATCCCCAAACCAGGCAAATACCCCATCAAAAAGAAGACTTTCAAACCAATATCCCTAATGAATATGGACTCCAAAATTCTCAACAAAATCCTAGCTAATAAGATCCAACAATACATTAAAAGGGTCATCCCCCAGGTGCCTGGGTGGCTCAGTTGGTTAAGCGACTGCCTTCGGCACAGGTCATGATCCTGGAGTCCTGGGATCGAGTCCCGCATCAGGCTCCCTGCTCGGCAGGAAGCCTGCTTCGCCCTCTGACCCTCCCCCCTCTCATGTGCTCTCTCATTCTCTCTCTCTCAAATAAATAAACAAAATCGTTAAAAAGAAAAGAAAAGAAAAGGGTCATCCCCCATGACCAAGTGGGATTTATCCCCGAGATGCAAGTGTGGTTCAACATTCATGAATCAATCAATGTGATAGAACATATTAATAAGAGGAGAGAGAAGAACCATATGGTCCACTCAATTGATGCAGAAAAAGCATTTGACAAAATACAGCATCCTTTCCTGATTAAAATTCTTCAGATATAGGGATAGAGGGAACATTCCTCAAGTTCATAAAATCCATCTATGAAAAACCCACAGTGAATATCATCCTCAATGGGGAAAAGCTAAGAGCCTTTTCATCTAGATCAGGAACAGGACAAGGATGCCCACTCTCGCCACTATTCTTCAACATAGTACAAGAAGTCCTAGCAACAACAATCAGACAACAAAAAGAAGTAAAAGGTATTCAAATTGGCAAAGAAGAAGTCAAACTCTCTCTTTTCACAGACCACATGATACTTTATGTGGAAAACCCAAAAGACTCCACCCCCAAATTACTAGAACTCATACAGCAATTCAGTAATGTGGCAGAATAAAAAATTAATGCACGGAACTCAGTTGCTTTTTTATACACTAACAATGTAACTGTAGTAAGAGAAATTAGAGAATTGATTCCATTTAGAATAGCACCAAAAAGCCATAAGATACCTTGGAATAAACCTAACCAAAGAGGTGAAGGATCTATACTCTAAGAACTATAGAACACTCATGAAAGAAATTGAAGAAGACACAAAAAGATGGAAAAACTATCTATGCTCATGGATCAGAAGAATAAACATCGTCAAAATGTCTATGCTGCCCAGAGCAATCCATACATTCAATGCCATCCCAATCAAAATTCCAATGACATTTTCAAAGTGCTGGAACAAACAATCCTAAAAGTTGTATGGAATCAGAAAAGACCTTGAATAGCCAAGGAAATGTTGAAAAAGAAAAACAAAGCTGGGGGCATCACGTTGCCCAATTTCAAGCTATATTACAAAGCTGTGATCACCAAGACAGCATGGTACTGGCACAAAAAGAGACCCATAGATCAATGGAACAGAATAGAAAGTCCAGATATGGACCTTCTACTCTATGGTCAACTAATATTCCACAAAGCAAGAAAGAATATCCAATGGAAAAAAGACAGTCTCTTCAATAAATTGTCCTGGGTAAATTGGACAGCCTCATGCAGAAGAATGAAACTGGACCATTCTCTAACACCATACACAAAGATAAACTTTAAATATATGAAGGACCTCAATGTGAGACTGGAATTCTTCAAAATCCTAGAGTAAAACTTAGGCAGTAACGTCTTTGACATTGTCCACAGCAACTTCTTTCAAGACATGTCTCTAAAGGAAGGGAAACATGCAAAAATGAAATTTTGGAACTTCATCAAGATAAAAAGCATCTGCACAGCAAAGGAAACAGTCAACAAAACTAAGAGGCAACCCACGGAATGGGAGAAGATATTTGCAAATGACATATCTGATAAGGCCTGATGTCCAAGATGCATAAAAAGTTATCAAACTCAACACCCAAAAAACAATGAATTCAGTCAAAAAATGGGCAGGAGACATGAACAAACACTTCTCCAAAGAAGACATGAATGGCTAACACAGACATGAAAAAATGTTTAACATCACTAGCCATCAGGAAAATACAAATCCAAACCTCAGTGAGATACCATCTTATACCAGTTAGAATGGCAAAAATTAACAAGGCAGGAAACAACAAATGTTGGAGAAGATATGGAGAAAGGGGAACCCTCTTACACTGGTAGTAGGAATGCAATCTGTTACAGCCACTTTGGAAAACAATATGGAGGTTCCTCAAAATGTTAAAAATACAGCTACCCTACAACCCAGCAATTGCAGTACTTGGTATTTACCCCAACGATACAGATGTAGTGAAAAGAAGGGGCACATGCCCCTCTATGTTCATAGTAGCAATGTCTGCAATAGCCAAAGTGGAAGGAGCTGAGATGCCCTTCAACAGATGAATGGATAAAGAAGATGTGTCTCGTATATACTCAGCCATCAGAAAGGATGAATACCTACCATTTGCATCGATATGGATGGAACTGGAGGGGAATATGCTAAGTGAAATAAGTCAAGCAGAGAAAGACAATTATCATATAGTTTCACTCATATGTGGTACATAATGCAAAGTATGGAGGGCCACAAGGAAAGGGAGGGAAAACTGAATGGGAAGAAATCAGAGAGGAGACAAACCATGAGAGACTATGGACTCCAGGAAACAAACTGAGGATTACAGCAGGGAGGGGCCTGGGGTGATGGGGTAACTGGGTGATGGGTATTAAGGAGGGCACGTTTTGTGATGAGCTTTGGGTGTTATACGCAACTAATGAATCGTTGAACACTACATCAAAAACTAATTATACGTTGGTTAACTGCACATAATAAAAAAAGACAACACAATTTCACATCTATGTGTAATTTAAGAAACATAGCAAATGAGCAATGGAAAAAAAAAAAAAAGAGGGAGCAAGGCAAACCAAAAAACTGACTCTTTATTGTCGAGAACAAACTGAAGGTTACTAGGAGGGGCATGCATGGGTGGAATGACTTAAATAGCTGATGGGGATTATGGCATGCAGTTGTGATGAGCACAGTTTGATATATGAAAGTGTTGAATCACTATATTGTACACCTGAAACTAATATAACACTGTATGTTATCTAACTGGAATTAAAATAAATAATTAAAATAATAAAACTTAAAAAAATAATGGTTAATAGAAATTCATGTATTGTGATAACCAAATTTATTTGTCCCAGATCATTGTATATAGCATGATGTAATGAATATTCTTGTCCATTTATGTCCATTTTGGTGAATATGAGCAAGTGTTGCTGTGGTAGAAGGTACATTCATTTTAAATATTAGCAGATATAAACCAATTACTCTTCAAAGTCATTTCAATATACAGTCCACATTAAAGTAAGAGAGGGTTGGGCGCGTGGGTAGCTCAGTTGGTTGGGCAACTGCCTTTGGCTCGAGTCATGATCCTGGAGTCCTGGGACTGAGGCCCACATCGGGCTCCCTGCTCGGCGGGGAGCCTGCTTCTCCCTCTGACCCTCCCCCCTCTCGTGCTCTCTCTCTCATTCTCTCTCTCTCAAAAAATAAAATAAAATAAAGTAAGAGAGGGTTTGTTTTTTCACACATTTGCACGCACATTTATGAATATTTGAAATGCTTTAAGAATGTTAACCATTATAGTTGGTTGGTGAGAAATGGTATCATTTGTTACTTTGATTTTCAGTTTTCATTTCCCTGATTATTAATGAGATTGAGCATCTTTTCATGTGTTTATTTTTTTATTTGGGCTTTCTTTTTTTCATGTATTTGCCATATATATACATATTTTTCTGGATAGTAATTTATTATTTTTATATGTTGTTACATATGTGGGAGAAATTTCCCTGGTATATTGCTCATATTTCCTTTTTCTTCATGAGGTTTTCATTGTGCAGAACTATTCCGTCTTACATTTATATGGCACTTTTACTTTATTTGATCTCCAGGACTACCTGTGATATTAACCAGCAAGGTGTTTTCCTCATTTTACAAATGAGGGCTCTAAATCTTAGAGAGATAAAGAAATATCCTGGTATTACACGCTAGTATGTGGCAATAGCAGGATGCAGAGTTAAGTCTATTGATCCCTCTATTAGTTTCCTATTGCTATTGTAACAAATTAGCAAATCTTGTTTGCTTAATATAACACATATTTATTATTTTAAAATTCTAATAGATTAGAAGTCTAAGATGTGTCCCACTGGGCTAAAATCAGGATGTCAACAGTGCTACATTCTTTGGGAGGTTCTATAAGACAATCTATTTACTTGCCTTTTCCAACTTCTCAAGACATGCCTTATCGATGGTTTTCTCTATCTTCCAACCCAACAAGCGTGGGCTGAGTCCTTCTCACACTCCCTCACTCTGGCATCGTCCTCTGTCTTCCTCTTCCAATTTAAAGGACTCTTGTGATAATATTGGACTCAACCAAATAATGCACAATAATCTCATTTTAAAGTCAGCTGATTATCAGGAACCTGGGTGGTTCAGTCAGTTAGGAGCCTGCTTTGGCTTGGGTCCTGATCCCAGGGTACTAGGATCAAATCCCACATTGGGCTCCCTGCTCAGTGGGGAGCCTGCTTCTTCTTTTTCTTTTAATAAGTCAAAATTATCCTTTATTTTTTTACTAAGTCAGCTTTATATTTATTTATTTGTTTGTTTGTTTGTTTGTTTATTTTTTTTAAAGATTTTATTTATTTATTTGAGAGAGAATGAGAGAGAGCACATGAGAGGGGGGAGGGTCAGAGGGAGAAGCAGACTCCCTGCCAAGCAGGGAGCCCGATGCGGGACTCGATCCCGGGACTCCAGGATCATGACCTGAGCCGAAGGCAGTCGCCCAACCAACTGAGCCACCCAGGCGCCCTGTTTGTTTATTTTTATGTTAAGTTAGCCACCATACAGTACATCATCAGTTTCTGATGAAGTGTTCAATGATTCATTAGTTGCTATAACACGAAATGCTCATCACAACACATGCCTCCTTAATACCCAACACCCGGCTACCTGATCCCCCTACCCATCTCTTTCAAAACCCTCAATTTGATTCCCAGAGTCCAAAGTCTCTCATGGTTTCTCTCCCCCACTGATTTCACCTGTTCTTTTCCCTTCTTTCCACTATGGTCTTCCATGCTATTCCTTATGTTCCACATATGTGTGAATCCATAATAATTGTCTTTCTCTGCTTAACTTGTTTCACTTAGCATAATCCCCTCCAGTTCCATCCATGTCGATGCAAATGGTGGGTATTCATCCTTTCTGATGGTTGAGTAATATTCCATTGTATATATGAACCACATCTTCTTTATCTATTCATCTGTTGAAGGGCATCTCGGCTCCTTCCACAGTTTGGCTATTGTGGACATTGCTGCTATGAACACTGGGGTACATGTGCCCCTTCTTTTCACTACACATCTGTATCTTCGGGCTAAATACCCAGTAGTGCAATTGCTGGGTCGTAGGGTAGCTGTATTTTCAACTTCCTGAGGAACCTCCATACCATTTTCCAGAGTGGCTATACTGCTTGCATTACCACCAACAGTGTAAGAGGGCTCCCCTTTCTCCACATCCTCGCCAACATTTGTTGTTTCCTGCTTTGCTAATTTTTGCCATTCTAACTGGTGTAAGGTAGTGTCTCAATGTGGTTTTGATTTGAATTTCCCTGATGGCTAATGATGATGAACATTTTTTTCATCTGTGTGTTAGCCATTCGTATGTCTTCTTTGGAGAAGTGTCTGTTCATGTCTTCTGCCCACTTTTTGACTGAATTATTTGTTTTTTGGGTGTTGAGTTTGAGAAGTTCTTTATAGATCTCAGATACCAACACTTTATCTGATAGGTCATTTGCAAATATCTTCTCCCATTCTGTGAGTTGCCTCTTAGTTTTGTTGACTGTTTCTTTTGCTGTGCAGAAGCTTTTTATCTTGATGAAGTCCCAAAAGTTCATTTTCCCTTTTGTTTCCCTTGCCTTTGGAGATGTATCTTGAAAGAAGTTGCTGTGGCCGATGTCAAAGAGGTTACTGCCTATGTTCTCCTCTAGGATTTTGATGGATTCCTGTCTCACATTGAGGTCTTTCATCCATTTAGAGTTCATCTTTGTGTATGGTGTAAGAGAATGGTTGGGTTTCATTCTTCTGTATATAGCTCTCCAATTTTCCCAGTACCATTTATTAAAGAGACTGTGTTTTTCCATTGCATATTTTTTCGTGCTTTGTCAAAGATTAGTTGACCATAGAGTAGAGGGTCCATATCTGGTCTGTCTATTCTGTTCCATTGATCTATGGGCCTGTTTTTGTGCCAATACCAAGCTGTCTTGGTGATCACAGCTTTGTAATATAGCTTGAAATCAGCCATTGTGATGCCCCCAGCTTTGTTTTTCTTTTTAAACATCCCCCTTGTGATTTGGAGTCTTTTCTGATTCCATGCAAATTTTAGGATTGTTTGTTCCAGCTCTGTGAAAAATGTCAATTGTAGTTTGATAGGGATAACGTTGATTGTATAGATTGCTCTGGGAAGTATAGACATTTTAACAATGTCCGATCCATCAGCATGGAATGTTTTTCCATCTCTTTGAGTCTTCCTCTATTCCTTTCATAAGTGTCCTGTAGTTTCTATCCTTTACCTCTTTGGTTAGGTTTATTCCTAGGTATCTTATGGTTTTTGGTGCTATTGTAAATGGAATCAGTTCCCTAATTTCTCTTTGTACAGTTATATTGTTAGTGTATAGAAAATCAATTGATTTCTGTGCATTGATTTTGTATCCTGCCACCTTGCTGAATTGCAGTATGAGTTCTAATAACTTGGGGGTGGAGTCTTTTGAGTTTTCCACATAAAGTATCATGTCATCGGTGAAGAGAGAGAGTTTGACTTCTTTGCTAATTTGAATGCCTTTTATTTTTTTTTGCTGTCTGATTGCTGAGGCTAGGACTTCTAGTACTACATTGAACAATAATGGTGAGAGTGGACATCCCTCTCATGTTCCTGACCTTAAGGGGAAAGCTCTCAGCTTTTCCACACTGATAATGATATTTGCTGTGGGCTTTTTTTTTTCTTTAATTTTTTTTTAAGATTTTTTAAATTTATTTATTTGAGACAGAGAGAATGAGAGAGAGAGAGCACATGAGAGTAGGGAGGGTCAGAGGCAGAAGCAGGCTCCCTGCCGAGCAGGGAGCCCAATGCGGTACTTGATCCAGGGACTCCAGGATCATGACCTGAGCCGAAGGCAGTCGCTTAACCAACTGAGCCACCCAGGCGCCCTGCTGTGGGCTTTTCATAGATGGTTTTTATGATATTGAGAATGCTCCCTCTATCCCTACACTCTGAAGAGTTTTAATCAGGAAAGTTTAGGTTATTTTGTCAAATGCTTTTTCTACATCAATTGAGAGGATCATATGGTTTTTGTCTTTTCTTTTATTAATGTGCTCTATCACATTGATTGTTTTGAACCATGCTTGCATCCTAGAAATAAACCCCACCTTGTCGTGATGGATAAACCTTTTAATGTACTGTTGGATCCTATGGGCTAGGATCTTGTTGAGTATTTTGGCATTCATGTTCATCAGGAATATTGGTCTGTAATTCTCCTTTTTGTTCGAGTCTTTGCCTGGTTTTGGGATCAGGGTAATGCTGGCCTCGTTGAACAAGTTTGGAAGTTTTCCTTCTGTTTCTACATTTTTTTTTTTTTGAAACAGCTTCAGAAGAAGAGGTATGATTTCTTCTTTAAATGTGGGTTGAATTCCCCTGGGGCCATCTGCCCCAGACACTTGTTTTTTTGTGATGCTTTTGATTACTGCTTCAATTTCATTACTGGTTTTTGATCTGTTCAGACTGTCTATTTCTTCCTGTTTCAGTCTTGGTAGTTTATAAGTTTCCAGAAGACATCCATTTCTTCCACATTGCTTAACTTGTTGACATATAGTTGCTGATATTAATTTCTAATAATTGTTTCTATTTCATTGGGTTAGTTGTGATCTCTCTCTTTTCATTCATGATTTTATTAATTTGGGTCCTTTTTCTTGACTTTTGGATAAGTCTGGCTAGAGGTTTATTGATCTCATTAATTCTTTCAAAGAATCAGCTTCTAGTTTAGTTGATCTGATCTACTGTGTTTCTGGTTTCTAATTCATTGATTTCTGCTCTAATCTTTATTATCTCTCTTCTCCGACTTGATTTAGGTTTTATTTGCTGTTCTTTCTCCAGCTACTTTAGGTGTAAGTTTAGCTTGTGCATTTGGGATTTCTCTGCTTTTTTGAGTGAGCTTGGATAACTATGTTTTTCCCCTTATGACTGTCTTTGCAGTATCCCATAGGTTTTGGACCGATGTGTTTTCAGTCTCATTAGTTTCCATGAATTGTTTAAGTTCTTTCATTTCCTGGTTGACCCAACCATTCTTTAGAAGGATGCTCTTTAACTTCCAAGTGTTTGAATTCCTTCCAAATTTTTTCTTGTGATTGAGTTCCAGTTTTAAGGCATTGTTGTCTGATAACATGTAAGGAAATACCTCAATCTTTTGGTTTCTGTTGAGACCTGATTTGTGTCCCATTATGTGGTCTATTCCAGAGAAAGTTCCCTGTATATTTGGAAAAAGTGTGAATTCTGTTGTTTTAGGGTGGAATGTTCTCTATATATCTATGAAGTCCACCTGGTCCAAAATGTCATTCAACGTTCTTCTTTCTTTTTGATCTGCTTAGATCTGTCTATTGCTGTGAGTGGAGTTGAGGTCTCCTACTATTAATGAATTATTATCAATATGATTCTTTCTTTGTTAATACTTGTTTTATATAATTGTCTCCTCCCATGTTGGGGGCATAGATATTTACAATTGTTAGATCTTCTTGTTAGGTAGACCTTTTAAGTATGATATAGTGCCCCTCTATATAGCTTACTACAGTCTTTGGTTTAAAATCTAATTTGGCTGATATGAGAATTGCTACCCCAGTTTTCTTTAGAGGTCTGTTGGCATGATAAATGGTTCTCTATCCTCTCAGTTTCAATCTGGAGGTGTCTTTAGGTTCAAAATGAATCTCTTGTAGACAGCGTATGGATGTTCCTGCTTTTTTTTTTTTTTTCCAATCTGAAACCCTGTGCCTTTTCATGGGAGCATTCAGCCCATTCACTTTGAGAGTAAATACTGAAATACCTGAATTTAGTGCTATCATATTGCCTGTAAAGTCTCTGCAGATTGTCTATGTAAATTTCTGGTCTATATTACTCTTGGGTTCTTTCTTCTTTTATAGAATCCCCCCTTAACATTTCTTGCAGGGCTGGTTTGGTGGTCACATATTCTTTCACTTTCTGCCAGTCCTGGAAGCTCTTTGTGTCTCAGTCCATTCTGAGTGACAACCTTGATGGATAAAGTATTCTTGGCTGCATGTTCTTCTCAGTTAGTACCCTGAATATGTCTTCCAGGCCTTTCTGGCTTGCCAGGTCTCTATGGACAGGTCTGAAGTTATTCTGATGTTCCTCCCTCTGTATGCAAGATATCTCTTCCCCCTAGCTCCTCTCAGGATAGCTTCCTTGGCTCTCAGATTTGTACATTTCATTATTATATGCAGGTGTTTTGGTCTATTTTTATTGATTTTGGGAGGGTTCCTCTCTGACTCTTGGACATGAATGCATGGTTCCTTCCCCAGATTAGGGATTTTTGTAGCTATGATTTGGTCAAATATACCTTCTAGTCCTCTCTCTCTCTCTTCACCCCCTCAGGGATCCCCATAATTCTGACATTGGAACTTTTCATGGCATCACTAATCTCTCTAAATCTGTTCTTTTGGGCTTCTAGTTGTTTATCCCAATCCTCCTCGGCTTCCTTCCTTTCCATCACTTATTTTCTAGATAACTTATTCATTCTTCTGCCTCCTTTACCCTGGCTGTTAGAGTATCCAGTTTAGACTGTATCTCATTCATAGCATTTTTTATTTTGGCCTGATTGGATCTCATTTTTGCCCTTAGAGAATCTATATTGTCACTAATGCTTTTCTCAAGCCTTGCTATTGACTTTATGATTGCCACCCTGAAGTCTATCTCTGACAGCTTGCATATATCCCTATCCATTAGATCTGTGGCAGAGGATATTGTCTGTGATTCATTTCTTTCCTGGGTGTTCCTCCTCCTAGTCATTATTTTTCTTTATGTTATGTTAATCACCATACATGACATCATTAGTTTTTGATGTAGACTTCGATGATTCATTGTTTGCATATAACACCCAGTGCTCCATGCAGAACATGCCCTCTTTAATACCCATCACCAGGCTAACACACCGTCCCAACACCCTCCCCTCTAGAACCCTCAATTTGTCTCTCAGAGTCCATAGTCTTTCATGGTTCGTCTCCCCTCTGATTTCCCCCCCTTCATTCTTCCCCTCCTGCTATCTTTTTCTTCTTCTTTTTTTTAACAGATAATGTATTATTTGCTTCAGAGGTACAGATCTGAGAATCAACAGTCTTGCACAATTCACAGCACTTACCAGAGCACATAACCTCCCCAGTGTCTATCACCCACTCACCCCATCCCTCCCACCACCCACCACTCCAGCAACTCTGTTTGTTTCCTGAGATTAAGAATTCCTCCTATCAGTGAGGTCATATGATACAAGTCTTTCTCTGATTGACTTATTTCACTCAGCATAACACCCTCCAGTTACATCCACCTCGTTGCAAATGGCAATTCATTCTTTTTCATGGCTGCATAATACTCCATTGTATATATACACCACATCTTCTTTATCCATTCATCTGTCAATGGGCATCAGGGATCTTTCCACAGTTTGGCTATTGTGGACATTGCTGCTATAAACATTGGGGTGCACGTACCCCTTCAGATCCCTACATCTGTATCTTTGGGGTAAATACCCAGTAGTGCAATTGCTGGATCATATGGTAGCTCTATTTTCAACTTTTTGAAGAACCTCCGTATTGTTTTCCACAGTGGTTGCACCAGCTTGCATTCCCACCAACAGTGGAGGAGGGTTCCCCTTTCTCTGCATCCCCGCCAACATGTGTCATTTCCTCACTTCTTAATTTTAGCCATTCTGACTGATGTGAGGTGGTATCTCATTGAGGTTTTGATTTGGATTTCCCTGATGCTGAGCGATGTTGAGCACTTTTTCATGTGTCTGTTGGCCGTTCGGATGTCTTCTTTGGAAAAATATCTCTTCATGTCTTCTGCCCATTTCTTGATTGGATCATTTGTTCTTTGGGTGTTGAGTTTGATAAGTTCTTTATAGATTTTGGATACTAGCCCTCTATCTGATATGTCATTTGCAAATATCTTCTCCCATTCTGTCGATTGTCTTTTGGTTTTGTTGACTGTTTCCTTTGCTGTGCAGAAGCTTTTTATCTTGGTGAAGTCCCAATAGTTCAGTTTTACCCTTGCTTCCCTTGTCTTTGGTGATATTTCTAGGAAGAAGTTGCTGTGGCTGAGGTCTAAAATGTTGCTGCCTGTGTTCTCCTTTAGGATTTTGATGGACTCCTGTCTCACATTGAGGTCTTTCAACCATTTGGAGTCTATTTTTGTGTGTGGTGTAAGGAAATGGTCCAGTTTCATTCTTCTGCATGTGGCTATCCAATTTTCCCAACACCATTTGTTGAAGAGACCATCTTTTTTCCACTGGACATTCTTCCTGCTTTGTCGAAGATTAGTTGGCCATAGAGTTGAGGGTCCATTTCTGGGCTCTCTATTCTGTTCCATTGATCTATGTGTCTGTTTTTGTGCCAGTACCATACTGTCTTGATGATGACAGCTTTGTAATAGAGCTGGAAGTCCGGAATTGTGATGTCGCCAGCTTTGCTTTTATTTTTCAACATTCCTCTGGCTATTCAGGGTCTTTTCTGGTTCCATACCAATGTTAGGATTATTTGTTCCATTTCTTTGAAAAAAGTGAATGGTATTTTGATGGGGATTGCATTGAATGTGTAGATTGCTCTAGGTAGCATTGACATCTTCACAATATTTGTTCTTCCAATCCATGACCATGGAACGTTTTTCCATTTCTTTGTATCTTCCTCAATTTCTTTCATGAGTATTTTATAGTTTTCTGAGTACAGATCCTTTGCCTCTTTGGTTAGATTTATTCCTAGGTATCTTATGGTTTTGGGGTGCAATTGTCAATGGGATCCACTCCTTAATTTCTCTTTCTTCTGTTTTGTTGTTGGTGTATAGGAATGCCACTGATTTCTGTGCATTGATTTTATATCCTGCCACTTTACTGAATTCCTGTATGAGTTTTAGCAGTTTTGGGGTGGAGTCTTTTGGGTTTTCCACATAAAGTATCATAGCATCTGCAAAGAGCGAGTGTTTGACTTCTTCTTTGCCAATTTGGATGCCTTTTATTTCTTTTTGTTGTCTGATTGCTGTGGCTAGGACTTCTAATACTATGTTGAACAGCAGTGGTGATAAAGGACATCCCTGCTGTGTTCCTGACTTTAGGGGGAAAGCTCTCAGGTTTCCCTATTGAGAATGACATTTGCTGTGGGTTTTTCATAGATGGCTTTTATGATGTTGAAGTATGTACCCTCTATGCCTATACTCTGAAGAGTTTTGTTCAAGAAAGGATGCTGTACTTTGTCAAATGCTTTTTCTGCATCTATTGAGAGGATCATATGGTTCTTGTTCTTTCTTTTATTAATGTATTGTATCACATTGATTGATTTGCGGATGTTGAACCAACCGTGCAGCCCAGGGATAAATCCCACTTGGTCGTGGTGAATAATCCTTTTAATGTACTGTTGGATCCTATTGGCTAGTATTTTGGTGAAAATTTTTGCATCCATGTTCATCAAGCATATTGGTCTGTGATTCTCTTTTTTGATGGGGTCTTTGTCTGGTTTGGGGATCAAGGTAATGGTGGCCTCATAAAATGAGTTTGAAAGTTTTCCTTCCATTTCTATTCTTTGGAACAGTTTCAGAAGAATAGGTATTAATTCTTCTTTAAATGTTTGGTAGAATTCCCCTCGGAAGCCATCGGACCCTGAACTTTTGTTTGTTGGGAGATTTTTGATTACTGCTTAAATTTTTTAGTGGTTTTAGGTCTGTTCAGGTTTTCTATTTCTTCCTGGTTCAGTTGTGGTAGTTGATACTTCTCTAGGAATGCATCCATTTCCTCAAGATTATCTAATTTGCTGACATACAGTTGCTCATAATATGTTCTTATAATTGTTTGTATTTCTTTGGTGTTGGTTGTGATCTCTCCTCTTTTATTCATGATTTTGTTGATTTGGGGCATTTCTTTTTTCTTTTTGATGAGTCTGGCCAGGGGTTTATCAATCTTGCTAATTCTTTCAAAGAACCAGCTCCTTGTTTCGTTGATCTGTGCTACTCTTCTTTTGGTTTTTATTTCATTGATTTCTGCTCTTATCTTTATAATTTCTCTTCTCCTGCTGTGTGTAGGCTTTATTTGCTGCTCTCTCTCCAGCTCCTTTAGGTGTAGGGTTAGGTTGTGTATTTGAGACCTTTCTTGTTTCTTGAGAAAGGCTTGTATTGCTATATACTTTCCTCTTACGACTGCCTTTGCTGTATCCCAAAGATTTTGAACAGTTGTTTTCATTTTCATTGGTTTCCATGAATTTTTTTCATTCTTCTTTAATTTCCTGGTTGACCCATTCATTCTTTAGTAGGATGCTCTTTAGCTTCCATGCATTTGACTTCTTTCTGACTTTCCTCTTGTGATTGAATTCTAGTTTCAAAGCATTGTGGTCTGAAAATATGCAGGGAATGATCCCAATCTTTTGGTACCGGTTGAGACCTGATTTGTGACCTAGGATGTGATCTATTCTGGAGAATGTTTCATGGGCACTAGAGAAAGATGTGTATTCTTTTGCTTTGGGATGGAATGTTCTGAATATGTCTGTGAAGTCCATTTGGTCCAGTGTGTCATTTAAAGTCTTTATTTCCTTGTTGATCTTTGGCTTAGATGATCTCTCCATTTCAGTGAGGGGGGTGTTAAAGTCCCCCACTATTATTGTATTGTTGTTGATGTGTTTCTTTGCTTTTTTATTAATTGCCATATATAATTTGCTGCTCCCGTGTTAGGGGCATAGATATTTACAATTGTTAGATCTTCTTGTTGGATAGATCCTTTAAGTAGGATATAGTGTCCTTCCTCATCTCTTATTACAGTCTTCGGTTTAAAATCTAATTTGTCTGATATAAGGATTGCCACCCCAGCTTTCTTTTGGTGTCCATTAGCATGGTAAATGGTTTTCCACCCCTTCACTTTCAATCTGGGGGTGTCTTTGGGTCTAAAATGAGTCTCTTGCAGACAACATATCGATGGGTGTTGTTTTTTTATCCAATCTGATATCCTGTGTCGTTTGATTGGGGCATTTAGCCCATTTACATTCAGGGTAACTATTGAAAGATATGAATTTAGTGCCATTTTATTGCCTGTAAGGTGACTGTTACTGTATATTGTCTGTGTTCCTTTTGATCTATGTTGCTTTTAGGGTCTTTCTTTGCTTAGAGAACCACTTTCAATATTTCTTACAGGGCTGATTTGTGTTTGCAAGTTCCTTTAATTTTTTTTTTTCCTGGACCTTTTCATCTCTCCTTCTATTTTCAATGACAGCCTAGCTGGATATAGTATTCTTGGCTCCATATTTTTCTCATTCATTGCTCTGAAGATATCATGCCAGTCCTTTCTGGCCTGCCAGTTCTCTGTGGATAGGTCTGTTGCCGATCTAATGTTTCTCCCATTGTATGTTACAAATCTCTTCTCCCGAGCTGCTTTCACGATTTTCTCTTTGTCTCTGAGACTCGTAAGTTTTACTGTTAGATGTCGGGGTGTAGACTTTTTTTTTTTTTTTTGAGAGGGGTTCTTTGTACATCTGGATTTTGATGCCTGTTTCCTTCCCCAAATTAGGGAAGTTCTCTTCTATAATTTGCTCCAATATACCTTCTGACCCTTTCTCTCTTTCTTCTTCTTCTGGGATCCAAATTATTCTAATGTTGTTTTGTCTTATGTATCGCTTATCTCTCGAATTCTGCCCTCGTAATCCAGTAGTTGTTGATCTCTCTTTTTCTCAGCTTCTCTATTTTCCATCATTTGGTCTTCTATGTCACTGATTCTCTCTTCTGCCTCATTTATCCTAGCTGTTAGAGCCCCCATTTTTGATTGCTCCTCATTAATAGCTTTTTTGATTTTGACTTGGTTAGATTTTAGTTCTTTTATTTCTCCAGAAAGGGTTTCCCTAGTAACCTCCATGCTGTTTTCAAGCCCAGCTAGTATCTTTAAAATCATCATTCTGAACTCTAGGTCTGACATCGTATTAATGTTCATATTGAGTAGATCCCTGGCAGTTGGTACTGCCTCTTGTTCTTTTTGTTGAGGTGATTTTTTCCATCTTGTCATTTTGTCCAGAGGAGAATAGATTAATGAGAGAACAAAATGCTAACAGGGTAACAATGTCCCCAGAAAATATACTCTAAACAAATCAGAAAAGACCTGAAACCGGGGAAATGAAAGTGAAAGAAAGGAAAAAGAAAAAGAAAAGGGTAAAAACAAACAAACAGAACAAAACAAAACAAAACAAAAAAACAGAATATGATCAAATATGATCAGGCTGGTGCATAAATCCTTGCCACACACTAGATTTTCAGTGTATTTTGGTCTGTTAGAAGAAAGTGCTTCCCAAATTTTTAAAGAAAGAAAAACTTATATATGTACAAAAATAAGGGTTAATACAATGAAGGGATGGAATATGATTGTAAAGATGAAAATTATAAAAGATTTTTTAAAAGGAATTGATGATAAGAAGTTGCTTGAAAAAAGAAAGAAGAGGATTCAAAAAAAAAAAAGGGAGAGAATGTGATCAGGCAGGAGACTAGAACAAAGCCATACAGTAGAGATTTAGGGTATATTTTGATCTGTTAGAAGAAACTGTATCTCAAAATTTTAAAGAGAGAGCAACTTATATATATGCCAAAAATAAGGGTAAATACTATGAAGGGATAGAATATGACTTTAAAAATGAAAAAAAAAAATTTTTTTTTAAAAGAGAGTGATAAGATGTGGGTTGAAAATGGGAAAAAGAAAAATTCAAAAAAAAAAGTTAAAAAAACATTAACTTTGAAGGACTAAAGAATCATGGTAAAACGCCATGAATTCTGTGTGCAGTATTCCCCTAGTGCTGGAGTTCTGCCATTCTCATTGATTGGTAAACTTGGTCTTGGCTCATTCTTCTTGCCGATCTTCTGGGGGAGGGACCTGTTGCCATGGTTCCCAAATGTCTTTGCCTGAGGTGGAATTGCCCTGCCCTTGCTGGTCCAGGCTAAGTAATCTGCTGGGGTTTGCTCTCAGGAGCTTTTGTTCTCTGCAAGCTTTCTGTGGGGCTTTGGAGACAAGAGTGAAAATGGCGGCCTCCCAATCTCCTCCCGGAGGAGCCGAGAACTCAGGGCCCCCCTCCTCAGTGAGCCCCCAGAGAAAAGCAGTCAATCATTCCTGTCTCCCCGGTCTCTGGCCGCACTCCATGCTCACCCGGCCTGTGACTGAGCATTTCTATCTCTGGCACACAACCCTATGTGGAGTCTCCAAACCCAGCAGATCCCTGCAGTGTGCTTTCACATCACGCTTCCTGGGAGAGGAAGGGGAGTCTCCCCGGTTCTGCCTCTTGTTGGGTCCCTCCTGGAAGAGCAGGGGCCTGACTGTGCTGCGGATCACAGTTTATGGCAACCCCGAGCTGAGAGCCCACTACTCTGCTCCGTCTCTGCAGCCAGCTTCCCTGTTCCAATAACCTGGGAGCTCTGCTGCCCTCAGGCACCCCTGGTCTTTCTGTGACCCCAAGGGTCCTGAGACCACACTGTCCCACGAGGGTTCCACCCCCTGCTTAGCCACTGGAGCAATGTCCCTCAGTGGAGCCGACTTCTAAAAGTTCCGATTTTGTGCTCTGCTGCTCTATCACTTGCCAGAAGTGGTGGACGGAGGCCCTCTTCCCTGCCATCTGTCTTCCTGAATATCACCTCGGATTCACTTCTCCACATGTCCTACCTTCCAGAAAGTGGTCGCTTTTCTGTTCAGAGAGTTGTTACTATTCTTTTCTTCGATCTTCTGTTGAATTCGTAGGTGTTCAGAATTGTTTGATCCCTATCAAGCTGAATTCCTGGGACCAGATGAAATCCAGGTCTCCTACTCCTCTGCCATCTTGCTCTGCACCCCCCTTCCTAGTCATTCTTTTGAGGGATGGTTGAGGGAATGTACAAAGTCCAAAATATCAACCATAATCCAAGCAAAATGCCCCTACAAAGAAATCTGAAGTGGTCCAAAGCTAGCACTCATAGGCCACCAATGCAGGATTACTGAAAACAATAAAAAGGAAAGAAAAAAGAAAGTAGAAAAAAAAATAGAAGGGGCGGGGAGAGAGATTATAATCTCTCATGGTGGACACAGCAGTGTGATCTGCCTGTTCCTTCTTGATTTTTGGTCTGTGTGTTAGAAGACACTATTTCCAAAATCGCAAAGAAATCAGAACTTACATATACATCAAGATAAAATTGAATAGAGTGAAAAACGGGCCAGTATGGGCCATCAATCTATAAGACATATATGTGAAACAGAAAATAAAAGTTAAAAAGTGACTTAAAAACAGTTTGTAAAATAGAAATCTATTTTTAACAAGAGCAGGGTTTAAAAAAAAGAAAAAAAAGACACAAAGAATAAGAAAAGAAATTTAAAAAGAAATGTAAAGTTTTAGCATGAAGTATAAGTGAGTCGTGAGGGAACACCTGGAGCTCCCTATATTATGTTTCCCTGGCACTGGAGTTTAACAATCCTGTGGGAAATAAGCTTATCATTCACCTGTTCTTCCAGTCTATCTTCTAGGGAAGGGGCCTGCTGCGTGGCTTCTCAGGAGTTTTTCCCTGGGTGGACTTGCCTCACCCATTGTCAGGGTGAGCTGGTTGGCTGCTTGGCTTTTGTTCCCTGGCATCTTTCAGCTTCTCTTTAGAGGGCCAGAGCAAACATGGCCATGTAGGAATCTCCGGCCCAGAGCCCCAACTTTGCAGCCCCCCCCCCCACCTCTCAGCAAATCCTCCAGGTCAATCCATTTTCACATCTGCGAATTCCATACTCTACAGACTAGCACAATTCACGCCTGCCCCACCTCTCCCAGTGAAACCACAGGAATACAGGAGCGCCTCTGCACATTGTGACTCCATAACTGCCAGCAGCCATGGGCTCACGCATGCACCCTCCTCTGCAACTCCTAGGTCATGCTGGGTGCCACCCCAGCATCTCCTTGTGGGCCCCAGCACCCTGAGAGCTGCCCCTGCCTTGAGCACAAGCAGTTCTATATCTCCCCTAGGATGTTAGCCTGCACCTTCTAGTCCTTTTCAGGGTGATCAGGCAGAGGGTGGTCTCCCTATCATCTTGGCTCCTGGTTTATGGTGTCCAGAGCTGAAAGTCCCCTCTGGTCTCGCTGACCACAACCAGTCTCCCCACTCCACTGTTTGAGCACTCTATTGGTTCAGGCTCCCCTGCTCTTTCTGAGTCTCCTGGAATCCTGATACCACAAGGATCCACCTAGAATTCTACCCTACTCACCCCCTGTGCCCTTTCAGAGGGGGTTCCTCTCATTAGAGTAGATTTCCAAGGGTCCTGGGTTTTTTTGCTCCAGTGTTATATCACTTTCAGGCAGCTGTCTTATGGAGGCTCCCTCCCCACTCTGCTTATCTTCAGATATTTCCCCTGAAGATTCAAGGTTCCACACCTCTTACCTCAAAAAAAGTAGTAATTTTTCTGCTTGTGGAACTCCAGATAAATCTTGTCACATCTCAGGTTGAATCTGTGTGTGTTCAGAATGGTTTGATAGATATCCAGCTAAATTCAAGAGACCAGATGAAAGGAGGTCCCCTACTCTGCCATCATCTTGCCTCAATCCCCACAAATTTAGTTTTTAAAAAAATATTGAGGGCGCCTGGGTGGCTCAGTTGGTTAAGTGTCTGCCTTCAGCTCAGGTCATGGTCCCGGGGTCCTGGGATCGAGCCCCACTTCAGGCTTTCTGCTCAGTGGAGAGCCCATTTCTCCCTCTCTCTCTGCCTGCCTATCTCTGTCTCTCTGTCTGTCAAATAAATACATAAAATCTTTAAAAAATAAAGAAAAAATATGACTTTTTTTAAGGATTTATTTATTTATTTTAGATGGAGAGAGAGCATGAGTGAGAGGGGCAAAGGGAGAGGGAGAGAGAATCTCAAACCAACTCCATGCTGAGTACAGAGCCTGATGTGGGGCTCAGTCTCATGACCCAGAGATCACTAAGCCAAAACTAAGAGTTGGATGCTCAACCAACTGCACCACCCAGGCACCCCTTTTCTTTTTAAAGTAAGTGCAAAACACTTTGGTTAGTTTTTTGTCAGATTTCCCAAGGATCTCTCAGCTACAGCAGTGTCTGCAGCGAGTGATAGTCAGCAATTAAAGTATCTACACGAACTACACCATCTGTCAGGTAAGAATTTCCTCTGCCCTTCACAGGAGAAAATCAAATTTAATAGCATACATACAGACAATCCACACAGACATGGAAATTTCAGAGAGTCGGGCAACAGGATGCTTCTCTGAGCTAAGGGGAAGGGTATGGTCTATGTAGCAGTTTAAATGAAGCAAAAAAAAGAAATGAAATGGATTGATAGATGGATAGAAGAATGCATAGATAAGACGTGATCAGGCAAGCATAATAAAATGTTAATGGTAGAATCTAGCTTGTTAGGTATATGGATACCCTCTGTAAAATTTATTTGAGTTTTCTGTATGTTTGAAAATTTTTATGATGAAACAATAAGGGGAGAAAAACTACACTAGTAATTAGGTAAACAAAAAAAATCAACAACAAATGGTAATGAGTCATATTTGTCTTATTTATTTATTTGTTTGTTTATTTATTTTTATTTGAGTATAGCTGACCTTAGATGTATATTTATGGCATACTGAGCAGGCACAGAATGATAATGATACTTCTGTTATAAAATATGCTAATATAACATTATGCGTTTTCTTTAGGTAAAACATGTATGCAGTTACAAAACCTTATATACACTTACATAAAGTGCATATACTCTCACAGAAGATAAGTCATTTATTTAAAACACATTCATACAGACAAACTAATAAAATCTTAGCAGTAACCAGTGGTGATGGTCAAGGAGACATTAGCCTGATCTTGTAAAGCTTTAATATTTTACAAAAATACTGTTGCTAGAAATCCCTTTAAAAATAAACTAAAAATAATATTAAATATATATTTATATTCCCTTCCTCCCTATTAAGGATCCAAGCTATCTGTGGCAATATGAACTATGAGTACTTATTGCTCTTAACACAAAGCCTTCCCCCAAAGGATCTTTCTTTTTCTGGGGCCTAAAATTTTGTCTCTAGCTCTCAGAAGACTAAAGCCTTCTCCCCCTTTAACCCTTCATCAAGCTTATGAAGTGATTAAGTGTGAAGGCTCTGGACACAGCCAACCTGGAATCGAATCATTCAACACTACTTCAAGTCTCTGCCACTTTCTAAATATGGACTTTAGGTAGGTTACTTAAACCACATCGTGCTTTCAGTTCCCTCATCTATTAAATAATAATAATAATAATAATAATAATAATAATAATAATAATAATAATAATAATAATAATACCTCACCGGCTATTGTGAAGATTACATGAATAAATACATGTTAAGTATGTAGAATAGCTCTCAGCACATAGAAGATTGTCAATAAATGTTAGCTAGTATTACCTGTGAAATCTGCATAATTTTGACTAATAGTTCTGACTGCTATGTTTTAGTCAAAGGAAGCTATCATTCCTGTTTCTCTGATTCATTTAAATTTTATAAGAAATTTAAGGAATATTTTTCTTTCTGAGGCAATGGTTAGATTTAAAAATTTTGTAAGGCAAAAAAAATATGGATGCTGAAAAACTATGTCAGTTTATAACCAAAGCCTAGTTTAGGAGTATAAACATGTTTGATCTCCCCAAACACACCTCACTTGAAATGCTTTTCGTTTCACTTTCTGCTAATCCAAATCTGTTCTGTCTTTCAAGGACAAGTTGAAATTCTACCTTGTCCAGAAAGTTTTCCCTGAATGTAGCCTTCATTAATTGCTTTCTCTTCCAAATTTCTAGAACATTTTTAGTTGGTACCAAGCAATGTAATTTTTAGTTCAATAATGTCTCTTATCACTTTTTAGTAATTCAATGTTTAGTCTTAAGTATGAGAATGAAATATATATCACCTCCCTAACTACCAGGAGTGAGCCACATGACTCACATGGCATATTACCTTCCTTACTAAGCCTAGTGATAAAAAGAAATGTAGTGGGCATTGCAGACACATATAGTCTGATAGCCACACCTAATGTAAATGAAAGTATATGATGATTGTTTAATAGCAGGTTTACTGGGTTCATCACTGGGATCTCTTAGAACCTGGCATAATGTTCTGCACATAATGAATATCTGTTGGATGGAGGCATCAAGGAACAGCAATGCTGACACACTAGAAAAGTATAAAGTGAATCTACTAAAACCTAATGAAATAATGAATATTTAGATTAAAATAGCTATTTTGGCACAAGTCATGGTTTAAGGTAAAGAAAATATTTTCCTTCAATTTATTAAAACAATAACTTTGTACTGGCTAAATCTTGATCAGAGAGATAACTTTTTGTTAGAATTCATTTTCGAAACTATCTGGACTTGGGCTTTTATTCATTGAGAGATTTTTGATTACAGGTTCAATCTCCTTGCTTATTATTGGCCTGTTTAGATTTTTTATTCATGATTAAGCCTTGACAATTTGTGTTTTTCTAGGAATTTACTCATTTTTTCTAAATTATCTAATTTGGGAATATAATTGTTCACAGTAGTCTCATTATTTTTTGTATTTCTGTTGTATCAGTTGTAATGTCTCCTTTTTCATTTATAAGTGTATTAATTTGAGTCATCTCTCTTTTTTTTAAGGTGTAGCTAAGTTTGTCAACTTTATCTTTTCATAAACCAATTCTTAGTTTGCCAATATTTTCTATTTTCTTTCTATCTCTAATTAATTTATTTCTGCTCTAATCTTTCTTTTCTTCTGCTAAGTGATATAAGGCAGTTATAGAAAGAAAAAGAAAAATAATATTTGGTATTATTTATATGGGGAACCTTTTTTTAAAAATCCAATTTCATGAAAATAGAGAATAGAATTGCGGTTTTCAGGGGCTGGGGAAAGAGGGAAATGGGGTTATGTAGGTCATGGTTGCATATATTCAGTTAAGAATAAGTTTTGAGATCTACTATACAGTATAGTGACTATAATTGATAACATGGTATTGTATACTTAAAAGTTGCTGAGAGAAACTTTAAGCATACTTAACACACACACACAAAAGTTGACTATGTTAGCTGTGAGGTGGTGGCTGGATGTGCTCATTATATTGACATTGGTAATGTTGAAATTCTACAGTGTATATGTACATCGAATCAACATCTTGCACACTTTAAATATATGCAAGCATATTTGTCGATTATTCATCAATAAAGTTAAAAAACAATCTGTAAGAAAAAAAGAATAATTTTTTATCAATAGAGGACATTTCTGGAAATAAGGCTGTTATGTGATCATCTTGATCAACTGAGAAATATTCCTGGAAAGGAGGGCCCTCTTCTGCAATCAGAAATAGGAAGTTACCAGTGTAAAATACAGAACACAAATTCCCATCAGTCAAATAAATTACTTAGTACTAAACAAACACTTCATTCCATTATGAGCTGGAGAGAAAAGTAGTGATGTAATTATTAAATGCATGTAACTGCGATTTGCATTTTTATACCAGTTTCCTTACAAAACCCCTGTCAATTTACTTTTTCTTTCAGTGCCCTCAACTAGAAAAGAGAAAGGAAAAATGTTATAAATTGTGGGGACCCTAAGTAAGTCATTTCTATAAAATAATGTATTCGAGGGGCTTTGCAAATTTTAAAGTGCTAAATTAAAGTAATATAGGAACACAAGAGACTTTTGTTAGTATTATTACACTTTTCACCACTCCCAGTCACCTATATGCCATTCTATACCATGGCTATGACCATAATTTGGTGCCTAACTGCACAGTTCTATGTCTGAAATGCATTTAAAAATAAAAATAAAAATGATGAAAATGACCTCTTTTTTTATGTCTTGTAGTTCTCTTTTCTTTAAAAAAAAAATATTTATTGGGTGCCTGGGTGGCTCAGTTGGTTAAGCGACTGCCTTCGGCTCAGGTCATGATCCTGGAGCCCTGGGATTGAGTCCCACATCGGGCTCCCTGCTCAGCGGGGGGTCTGCTTCTCCCTCTGACCCTCTTCCCTCTCTTGCTATCTGTCTCTCATTCTCTCTCTCTCAAATAAAAAAATAAAATCTTAAAAAAATTAAAAAAATAAAAATAAAAAAATATTTATTCATTTATTTGAGAGACAGAGAGAAAGAGAGAGAGAGAAATCAGAGGAGGGACAGAGGGAGAGGGAGAATCACAAATAGACTCCCTGCTGAGCACAGAGGCCAACACAGGGCTCAATCTCAGGACCCTGAGATCATGACCTGAACCAAAATCAAGAGTCAGATGATCCATGGACTGAGTCACCCAGGCGCCCCAATCTCTTCATTTTCAAAAATATTTTCCTCCTCCTTTTCCATCTGTCTCCTCTAATTTCTAACTCATTCCTTTGCTTCACTAATTTCATTTCTTCATAACTCCTCTACCAACTTTTTTCTTTTCTCTCTATATTGTTTCTTCCTCTTCTTCACTCCCCATTGTCATTTTCTCCTTATACTTTTGCCTTGTTTGCTGTCTCAGTCACAGCTTTCTTTGACATCTCTCATGACTCTCTCCTCTCTTCCACCCCTAGCATCTGTGTGTGTGTTTGTCTCTGTTTATCTGTATCACTATTTGTTTCTCGGTCTCTGTAACTCTATCTTTTTGCTGACTTTTTCTTTAACACACCCCAACTAAGCTCAAATCTCTCCAATGATAGGTTATTCACTAGGAACTGTAATCTAAACTTTTGACATGTTAACTTTTCATCAGTTGGTAGTGTGTCATGGGAATCTCCACTCCTCATAGAGCTACATGCTGTTATTTATGGTTATTTCAAATATTTTTTCTGTTTGGGGGAAGTTGGAAGACGGTGGCAGAGTAGGAAGACCTTAGGTTTGCCTTGTCCCACAAATACAAATAGATAAATATCAAATCATCCAAAATACCCTAGCAATTGACCTTAAGACTGCCATAACAAAATCCACAATTAAAGATAAAGAAGAAGCCACACTGCAGGATATAAAATCAATGCACAGAAATCAGTGGCATTCCTATACACCAACAACAAGACAGAAGAAAGAGAAATTAAGGAGTCAATCCCATTTACAATTGCACCCCAAAACCATAAGATACCTAGGAATAAATCTAACCAAAGAGGCAAAGGATCTGTACTCAGAAAACTATAAAATACTCATGAAAGAAAATGAGGAAGACACAAAGAAATGGAAAAACGTTCCATGCTCATGGATTGGAAGAACAAATATTGTGAAGATGTCAATGCTACCTAGAGCAATCTACACATTCAATGCAATCCCCATCAAAATACCATTCACTTTTTTCAAAGAAATGGAACAAATAATCCTAAAATTTGTATGGAACCAGAAAAGACCCCGCATAGCCAGAGGAATGTTGAAAAAGAAAAGCAAAGCTGGCGGCATCACAATTCCGGACTTCCAGCTCTATTACAAAGCTGTCATCATCAAGACAGCATGGTATTGGCACAAAAAGAGACACATAGATCAGTGGAACAGAATAGAGAGCCCTGAAATGGACCCTCAACTCTATGGTCAACTCATCTTTGACAAAGCAGGAAAGAATGTCCAATGGAAAAAAGACAGTCTCTTCAACAAATGGTGTTGGGAAAATTGGATAGCCACTTGCAGAAGAATGAAACTGGACCATTTCCTTACACCACAGACAAAAATAGACTCCAAATGGTTGAAAGACCTCAATGTGAGACAGGAGTCCATCAACATCCTAAAGGAGAACACAGGCAGCAACCTCTTTGACCCTCAGCAACTTCTTCCTAGAAACATCACCAAAGGCAAGGGAAGCAAGGGCAAGAATGAACTATTGGGACTTCATCAAGATAAAAAGCTTTTGCAAAGCAAAGGAAACAGTCAATAAAACCAAAAGACAACCGACAGAATGGGAGAAGATATTTGCAAATGACATATCAGATAAAGGGCTAGTATCCAAAATCTATAAAGAACTCATCAAACTCAACACCCAAAGAACAAAGAATCCAATCAAGAAATGGGCAGAAGACATGAACAGACATTTTTCCAAAGAAGACATCCAAATGGCCAACAGACACATGAAAAAGTGCTCAATATCGCTCAGCATCAGGGAAATCAAAATCAAAACCTCAGTGAGATACCACCTCACACCAGTCAGAATGGCTAAAATTAACAAGTCAGGAAACGACAGATGTTGGCGGCGATGCGGAGAAAGGGGAACCCTCCTACACTGTTGGTGGGAATGTAAGCTGGTGCAGCCACTCTGGAAAACAGTATGGAGGTTCCTCAAACAGTTGAAAATAGAGCTACCCTATGATCCAGCAATTGCACTACTGGGTATTTACCCCAAAGATACAGATGTAGGGATCCGAAAGGGTACGTGCACCCCGATGTTTATAGCAGCAATGTCCACAATAGCCAAACTGTGGAAAGAGCCAAGATGTCCATCGACAGATGAATGGATAAAGAAGATGTGGTATATATACACAATGGAATATTATGCAGCCATCAAAAGGAATGAGATCTTGCCATTTGCAACGACGTGGATGGAACTGGAGGGTATTATGTTGAGCGAAATAAGTCAAAAAGAGAAAGACATGTATCATATGACCTCACTGATATGAGGAATTCTTAATCTCAGGAAACAAACAGGGTTGCTGGAGTGGGGGGTGGGGTGGGAGGGATGGGGTGAGTGGGTGATAGACACTGGGGAGGGTATGTGCTCTGGTAAGTGCTGTGAATTGTGCAAGACTGTTGAATCTCAGATCTCTACCTCTGAAACAAATAATGCAATACATGTTAAGAAAAAAAAGAAGAAGAAGAAGAAGGTAGCAGGAGGGGAAGAATGAAGCAGGGGAAATCGGAGGGGTAGACGAACCATGAGAGATGATGGATTCTGAGAAACAAACTGAGGGTTCTAGAGGGGAGGGTGGTGGGAGGATGGGTTAGCCTGCTAATGGGTATTGAGGAGGGCACATTCTGCATGGAGCACTGGGTGTTATGCACAAACAATGAATCATGGAACACTACATCAAAGACTAATGATGTAATGTATGGGGATTAACATAAGAATTAAAAAAAAAAAAAGAAGAAGAAGAAGAGGCCACACTGGAGAAGGTAGGAAGTGCAGAGATGTAGATGAGAGAGAAATGGATTATGGCTGCTGCTGTAGGAAGGGAGTTGCAGTCATGGAGAAGAGTGAAAGATAAACTAACACACAGGGGAATGCACAGGGAAAACGCACCCCAAAAGCAAATGGCTTGGAAAGTGAGAAGAGCTGAATATCATGACTTCTGACAACCAGTAGGGCTCAAGACCTGGAGTTTTAAAGGCCAACAGGCTTGGCTGTGAGAGAGCCCTGAGGCTCTCTTGCACTGCTCTTGGAGAAAAGGCAGGCAAATAATCCAGGGACATACAGTGAGGAAACAGCAATCTGAAGAGTGCCTAGGACACACAGTGGCGAGATTGTTCATCTTAGAGCTCATCCCAGAGAGGCAATATTCACAGACAGACCCCTCTGGGAACAAAGGAACTGGTCAGTACTATTTCCCTCCACCACCCCTCAGCACAAGTACAAGGCCATCTGTGGGAAGCAACCCAGCACCCACACTAGCTACTTAACTTGCTTACACCAAGCCCTGTCCCCACATGCTCTGGTGGAACAGCAATTCCTAGATAAGCTTGCAAGTGTCCCAAAGCAGCAGGCCCCTCCCAAGGAAGACCTGCCCAAACCCCTGCTCACACTGCATCTCCCAACACTGGAGTTTTGTGGGGCATCATTTCCAACAATGATGGCAACAGGTCTCATTTCACAAACAGACCAGAGCACACCTAGTTAAAATGCACCATATTCAGATCAAAGACCAAACACTACCCACAACAGGCAAAGAGAGTCTCTGCAGATGACTGGTCTGGAGGATAAAGTGGCCAGAATAAAACTGCAGAACACACACAGCACACATTGGAAACATTCCTGGAAGTACCAAACCCTAAAGAACAGCAGATACAAAATGACAAGGTACAACAGGACCTCTTCTTCATAAGATCATTATTCTCAAGAACAGGATAGGTAAGCTGACTTTCCTAACACACAGAAGAAGGCACAGAGACAGACAAAATGAGAAGACAGAGAAATTTATCCCAAATGAAAGAACAAGATAAGGTCATGGCCAAATCTAAGCAAAACAGATATAAGTAACATGCCTGATAGAGAATTTAATGTAATGAACATAAGGATATTCATTGGACTTGACAAAAGAGTGGAAGACATAGTGAGACCCTTAACACAGAGAGAAGGAATACCATAGCAGAGATAAAAAGATCAATAAGTTAAATAAGAAACACCTTGGTGGAATGAACAACAGGCTAGAAGAAGCAGTGGACCTAATTAGTGACCTAGAAGACAAGTAGTGGAAAGTAATGAAGCAGAGCAAAAAAGAGAAAAAAAGAATTATGCAAAATGAGAATATACTTAGGGAACTCAGCGATTCCATCAAATACAATAATATTCATATTATAGGAGTCCCAGAAGAAGAAAAGAGAGAAAAGGGGACAGAAAATTTATTTGAAGAAAAAAATGGATGATAAATTCCCTATGTGGGGAAGGAAACAGATATCCGGATCCAGGAGGCACAGAGAACCTCCATCAAAATCAACAAAAGCAGATCCACACCAAGACATATTGTAATTAAATTGGCAAAACATAGTAATAAAGACAAAAATTGAAAAGCAGCAAGAAAAAAAAGAAGACAGTAACTTAACCTATAAGGCCAGCAGGGGATTTTTCAGTAGAACTTTGCAAACCAGAAGGGAGTAACATGACATATTCCAAGTGCTGAATGGGAAAAATCTGCAGCCAAGAATACTCTATCCAGCAAGGCTATCATTTAGAATAGAAGGAGAGATAAAGGGTTTTCCAGACAAACAAAAAGTAAAGGAGTTCATGACCACTAAACAAGCCCTGCAAGAAAAACTAAAGGGGACTCTTTGAGTGGAAGGGAGAGACCAAAACTGACAGTATGGAAACACAAAAGCAGTAAAAATGAATAGTTCCATGAAAAATCAGTCAAGGAACTCACAAAATAAAAGGATGTAAAATGTGACACCATAAAATATGACACCATAAACCTAAAACATGGGGAGAAGAGGAGGAAAGAATGCGTTCAAACTTAAATGACCATCAACTTAATATAGACTGCTATATGAAGAAGAGGTTATATACAAAATTATGCTAATCATATATCGAAAATTAATAAATATTCAAATAAAGATAATTAAATCCAAATATATCACTAAAGAAAAACAGCCAATAGTGACCTCTAAACTGATCGTTACTTCCAAGCTTGAATCCACACCCAAGGGTGGAATGCTGAAATTTTCTATGTCTGGTTCCATGTCAAGCCTTACAATCTAAGACAAACAGCACAAAGTAGTGTGTTTTGTTTTAATTGGCATTCAAAAATAAAAAGGAACAATATAATGACTCAAAAAATCTACACATTTATCACTGCTCATCAAGGTAAGTGAACTCTTAAAAAAAAAGATACATGATTTCTTAATCCCCTTTACCTATTTTACTCATTCCTTGACCCCTCATTCCACAAACCATTGGTTTGTTCTCTGTATTTAAGAGTCTAGGGTTTTTTTAGGAGGGGATATTCTTTTCCTTTGCTTGTTGATTTGTTTTATCATTATATTGTACCCTGAAACTAATATAATACTTTATGTTAATTATAATAAATTTAAAATAAAGTGAATAAGTCATGGGGTTGTAATTTGCAGCATGGTTACCAATGTTATATTGCATATTTGAAAATAACTAGGAAAGTAGAACTTGAAAATTTTCATCATAGGAAAAAATTTGTAACTATGTATGGCAATGTATATTAACTGGACTTATGGTGGTAACCATTTTGCAATATATACAAATATCAAATTACTACATTGTACACTTAAAATTAATACAATGTAATGTCAATTATACCTCAATAAAAAGTTAATAATGATAATAATAATAATAAAAATAAACAGATGAGAGAGGCAACATGGCTTAGTGAAAAGGACTAGGACTTCAGGTACTAAGTTTCTAGTTCTGGTAGGATTCTTTTTTTCTTTTTTTTTTAAATTTAAATTCCAGTTAGTTAATACAGTGTAATATTAGTTTTGGGTATACAATTCAGTGATTCAACACTTCCATACAACACCTGGTTCTCATCACAAGTATCTTCCTTAATCCCCACTACCTATTTAACCCATCCTCCCACTCAACTCCACTCTGATAACCATCAGTTTGTTCTCTATAGTTAAGAGTCTGTTTCTTGGTTTGCCTCTCTCTCTTTTTCCCCTATGATTGTTTTGTTTCTTAAATTCCACATATGAGTGAAATGATATGGTATTTGTCGTCTTTCTCTGACTTATTTCACTTAGCATAATACTCTCTAGCTCCACCCACATTATTGCAAATGGCAAAATTTCATTCTTTTTGATGGCTGAGTAATAGTTCATTATATACATATATATCACTTCTTTATCCATTCATCACTAGATGGACACTTGGGCTGTTTCCATAATTTGGCTACTGTAGATAATGCTGCTATAAACAATGGGGTGCATGTATTCCTTTGAATTAGTGTTTTCGTATCCTTTGGGTAAATACCCCAAAATCCAGCAATTGTTGGATTGTAGGGTAGTTCTATTTCTAACTTTTTGAGGAAACTTCATATTATTTTCCAGAATGGTTGCACAAGTTTGCATTCCCACTAACAGTGCACAAGGGTTCACCTTTCTCTGCATCCTTGTCAACATATGTTGTTTCTTGTGTTGTTGATTTTAGTCATTCTGACAGGTGTGAGGTGATATCTCATTTTAGCTTTGATTTATATTTCCCTGATGATGAGTGATTCTTGATTTGATGCATAAAGTAAAGTCATTCCTATCATATTTCTGAGCCTTTGTTTCCCCACTATAAGATGAGAAAGTGAGACCAGATTATCTAAAAGCCCCATTTAGTCTTGGATTTCCATGATTTAATGATCAGATGAGGCATTTTAGTTAAACTTTTTTTTAAAAATTTTCCTTTCAGATCCTGATGCCTTCCTATAGTAAGGTTATAATGTTTTTTCCCTAGAAAATGGTGTAGATACCTTCCTATTCTGCCAAATTAAAGTAACCCCATTCCTTCAAGATGTTCCCACCTACAGCTATAAAATCCTGGACATAACAACAAACAAGCATAAGAAGGGTCTAAAAAGTGTGGGGGGAAAAGAAGGTTTCCTAAGAGCCATGGGACTTGAGCAACACCACAGGACATGATGATGTATTTCCTGAGTTTGCTGATTGCCCCCCACACATCTTACATAAAGCCCTTCAGAAAGAAACCTTTTACATAGAAGACCAACAGGGAGACAAAAGCAAAACAAACAAACAAAAACTTCAAGGAAAGTTTGTTTTTCATAGCTAAGGGATCTAAGAAAGTGTGGGCTAACAACAGAAAATATTTCTGGGGCGCCTGGGTGGCTCAGTTGGTTAAGCGACTGCCTTCGGCTCAGGTCCTGATCCTGGAGTCCCGGGATCGAGTCCCGCATCGGGCTCCCTGCTCGGCAGGGAGCCTGCTTCTGCCTCTGACCCTCCCCCCTCTCATGTGCTCTCTCTCTCATTCTCTCTGTCTCAAATAAATTTAAAAAAAAATGTTTAGAAAATATTTCTGGCAATTTCCACTTTATTCTAGTCCAACGTCAATGAAAAAAAAAAAAAGCTACAGCCATATCCACCATCTGATCTTGAAACCTACTTCATTCCCTCCATCCCCATCACAAGAAAACAAAGGACACCATATCCCACTGGGTGATGTCAGCAGGGCCAAGCAGGAAATTCATCTTTCATCCCCTAAACATGGAGCTAATATTCAGCCTCCCACCTGGCAGTGGCAGAGGTGCTGGGATTCCCTTACTTGGTGGTGCAGGAGGGACACAGAAGGGAATTGATCTTCTACCCCTGACTGAAGGCAGCAAGCAGACAGTGCCCCTATTTTTTCCCCAGTGTAGTGTCAGTGGGCCCAGCCAGAAACTGTTAGCTAAATGAAAGCATGCAGTGATGAAGTGAACCCTCACTTCTACCCAGAAGTAATAAGACTTAATGAGGTCATCATTAGACTTTACCCTCAGCCCAACCCCAGAGGAGGGAAGCTCAGCCTCCACACCCACCCAACATCAAGAAAGCAGAAAAAAGTAGTACATACTGGGGCTAGTAAGCACTCCTTTTCCCTCCCAATCCCAGTGAAGTCCAGTGGGGACCTGAATCTGCACTCATAGATAGCATTGAGGAGGCACAATAAGATGATGGAGGGTTGGATAGCAATCAACAAGCTGAAAATGAATTAGAAAATAATTCCACTTATAATATGACTGAAAAGAAAAAAAAATAGGAATAAGTTTAACAAAAGAAGAGCAAAATAGGAGTGCCTGGGTGGCTCAGTCAGTTGTCTGTCTTCAGCTCAGGTCATGATCCCAGGGTCCTGGGATCGAGCTCCATGTCGGGCTCTCTGCTCAGCCCAGAGCCTGCTTCTCCCTCTCCCTCTGCCTGCCACTCTGCCTGCTTGTGCTCTCTCTCTTCCTGTCAAATAAATAAAATCTTAAAAAAAGAAAAGTAAAACATATTCTTAAATAAAAAAAAATATTTTATTCTATTTTTTTTAGATTTTATTTATTTATTTGACACAGAGAGAGAAACAGTGAGAGAGGCAACACAAGCAGGGGGAGTGGGAGAGGGAGAAGCAGGCTTCCAGCTGAGCAGAAAGCCCAATGTGGGGCTCGATTCCAGGACCCTGGGATCATTACCTGAACCAAAGGCAGACATTTAATGACTGAGCCACCCAGGTGCCCCTAAAAAGTTATTTAAAAAAAATAAGAAGGCCTAAATAAATAGAAAGGCATCCAATGCTCTTGGATCACAATATTTAATATGTTACAATGGCAATAGTCCCTCAAACTGACCTCTATCAAAATCTGAGCTGGCTTCTTTACAGTTACTGAAAGCTGATTCTGAAACTTATATGGAAATTTAAGGAACTCCCCCAAAACAAAACAGTCTTGAAAGAGAAGAACAAAGTTGATGAAGTTACATTTACCCATTCCAAAATTTACTACTAAACTACAAGAATCAAGACTGGGACATACTAGTGTAAGGATAGATCAATGGAATAGAATTAAGAGTGCAGAGATAAATATATATATATATATAGCCACTTGACTTTCAACTGGGTACCAAGAAGATTCAATGGGGAAAGAATAACATTTACAATAAAAGGTGCTTGAACAACTAGATAGTCAAATGCAAAAGAATGAATTTGATACCCTACCTTGCACCATATACAAAAATTAACCCAAAATAAATAAAAAAATACCCTAGGTGTAACAGCTAAAACTATTAAACCTGTAAAAAATAAGCTTAAATCTTGAATTGGTCAATAATTTCTTATATATGACACCAAAAGCACATGAGAAAAAAAGAAAAAAAATAGATTTAATTAAAATGAAAACATTTTCTGTTTTTCAAAGGGTATCATCAAGAGAGTGAAAAGGTAACCCACAGAATGGAAGAAAATTTTTAGCAACTTGCATTTCGGATAAGGGACTTGTATATAGAATATTAAATAAAGAATATTACTAAAGAATTTTTACAACTCAAAAATAAAGACTAAAAGACAAATAATGTAATAAAACATGGGCAAAAGATCTGGATAGGCATTTTTCCAAGGAAGCAAGCCAATAAGTGCATGAAAAAATGTTCAATGTCATTAGTCATCAGGAAAATGCAAGTGAAAATCACAATGCAATGAGCTACTACTTCACATTCTCTAGGATGATTACAGCAGCAACAACAACAACAACATAGCAAGTGTTGGCAGGATGTGGAGAAACTGGAACACTCATACACTGCTGGTGGTAATGTTAACTAGTGCAGCCACTGTAGATAACAGTTTGGGAGTTATTAAAATAGTGAAAGATCAAGTTACAAATAATCCAGCTATTCCATTCCTAGATATACACCCAAGAGAAGAGAAAACACATGTCCACACAAAAACTTGTACATGAGTATTTATAGTAGCATATTGTTATTAATACCTACCAACCCTCCAAAAAAAAAAACCTACCTAAATGTGCATCAGCTGATAAATTAGTAAAAATGATGTGGTCTATTCATACAATGGAAAATTGCTCAGCTATAAAAAGGAAAGAAGTGCTGATACATGTTACAACATGGAAGAATCTTGAAAGCATTATGTTAAGTGAAAGAATCCAAAAGTTAAAGGACCATATCATATTGTTTGATTCCACTTATGTGAAATGTCCAGAATAGAGAATTCATGGAGATAGCAAGTAGATTAGTGGTTGCTTAGGCCTTGTGGGTTGGAGTAAATGATAATGGGTACAGGATTCATTTTTGTGGTAATGAAAATGTTGTAAAATTGTTTGTTATGATATTCACATATCTCTATGAATATACTAAAAAATCACTGAATTGTGTACTCTAAATGGTCAGTTATATGTTTAAATTATATATCAATAAAGGTGTTATTTAAAAAGTTAAAATACCGTGAAGTAAATGAAAATGAAAATCACTTTATCAAAATATGTGGAATATATATCTGAGGCAATGCTCAGAGATAAAATTATGGCATCAATGCTTACATTAGAAAAAAAGAAATGTTTCAAGTCATTAAGCTAAGTCCTTACCTTATGAAACTAGAAAAAGGCAAAATCAACACAAAGTAAACAGAAGGACAGAGATCATAAGAGTAAGAGCAAAACTAAATACAATTTAAAACAAACAAAAAAAATAATAGAGAAAATCAGTTAAATAAAGAGCTGGTTGTTCAAAAAATTGATAAAACTGTATACCTTTAGCAAGACTGGCAAAGATTAAAAGAAAGAAGATAGAGATCAGCTGCATGATAAGTAAAATAGGATAATTCTACAAATCTTACAGACATAAAAATGATAATAAGGTAATACTACAAACAACTCTATACATGTATATTTGACAACCTAGACTAAATGAACTGAGTTATTGATAAATACAAACTACTAAAACTCAATCGAGAAATAAAGACTTGATTAGTCTTGTACTCATTAAGGAAAATGAATTTGTCATTAAAATTTTCCTTGAATCAAATCTCCAGGCTCAGATTATTTCACTGAAGAATTTTACCAAATGATTAAAGAGTAATTAACACAAATTTTATAAAATCTCTTTCACAAAATAGGAAACGAGGGAACACTTCCCAACTCATTGTATCCTAGTATCCTAGTATTACCTTGATGCTAAACAAGGTGAAAACAATACAGAAAGAAAACAAAAGAGTGAGAACTGAAGTGAGCAAGAAAAAGGAAGGGAAGAAGGGAGGAAGGAAGGAAGGAAGAAAGAGAGAAAGAAAGAAGGAAAGAAAAGAAAGAATACTATAGAGCAATCTTTCATGTTCTTAAGAGTCAAAATATTAGCAAATAATATCCAGCTATATATAAAAATAATTTTACAGCATGATAAGTGGGATCCATAATGAAGTGGGTATGGTTCAATATTAAAAAAAAATCAGTGTTATTCACCATGTCAACAGGTTAAAAATAAAAATCATACAAGTATTCTAATAGACATTAAAAACATATTTAACAAAATCCAACCTCCATTTGTGATAACAACTCTCAGGGAAATAGGAAAATTTTCAGAGCAAGTGCCTCAATTTGACAAACAGCCTCTTTAAAAAGCCTACAGCTAACATCAGACTTAACAGTGAAAGACTGAGATCAGAAGCAAGGAATGGACACCTGCTGTCATTATTCATATTCAACCTAAGACCAGATGTTTTAGAGTCAGCATTAGACAAGAAAAATAAGTAAAACTAATACATATTTAAAGAGAAAAATAAAGCCATTTTTATTTGAAGTTGACATTGTCTACATAAAAAATTCACATATTAAAACACACACACACCACACTTAGAAATAATGAAAGTGTTCAGCAAGGTAATAGTATACAAGATAATCACACAAAGAGAGGGACATCACCAATATGGTGGCAAAGGTCATTCCCAACTTCACCCCCCATCACAAGAAAAAAAAAAAACAGCAACTATACATGGGTAAGAAACCACTGAGGAAATCCTAGAACATGGGGGTGGGGCTGAAGCACCCCCTTACATCACAAGAACCAAGATAGACCACATTAGAAGGGTAAGAGGAGCAGCTACGTGATGAGTGAATTGAACCTCCCCTGAATCAGTGAAGCACCAGAATGAAAGGTCTCTCCTGAGCTTATAGTTCCTCCAGTGGGAAAAGAGAGCCCAGGGTGGACATACAGCTCCCCAGTATCATGAATCACTTTTGGGAAGTCCTCACTTTGGTCTAACCTCACAGGGATTGTAAGGAATCTGCAGGGCTTGACTACTCCGGGAATTTGATTGTGATAGAGAAAGGGGGAAGGGTTTGCCACAACCAGTGCTCAGATCTCAGCTGACCAAGTTCTTAACTGCAGAGTCCAAGTAGTAGTCCCAGCCAAAAGTTTTGCTCATCTGCAGAGTCAAGAAGGTGGTGAAGTCTGACTAGGGATCTCAGTGAAGTGCAGGGCTACTTAATTTGGGTCCTCAAACAAGGAGCATTGCCACCCTGGACGGTGGCTTGCCCCCACCACACACCCAAGTAGGATAGCTGAGTCATAACCCATCCCACAGCTGAGTGTAGCTGCCAGCCCCACCAGACCAAGAAATCTGGCCAGAACATCTGCAAGCTGTGTAACCCAGCAATGTCTGAGCAAAAATATGGCAGGCAGAGTTGATAATTTGAAGAGCAAATCCAGTGGCATCATTTGGCCAGGAGCTTGGGGAGCAAGTCAGCTTGAGTAAAGACCACTCTTTGTGGTCTTCCACCAAGACGGCAACATAGGTGACTCCTGACTTTGCTTCCTCTCATAAGAACTAACAACTGTTGGTGTGCCTGGGTGGCTCAGTCAGTTAAGTGGCTGCCTTCAGCTCAGGCCATGATCCTGGGGTCCTGGGATTGAGCCCTGTGTCAGGCTCCCTCCTCAGCAGGGAGCCTACTTCTCCCTCTCTCTCTGCCCCTCCCAGAACTTGTACTCTCTCTCTCACTCTCTCAAATAAATAAATAAAATATTTTTTTATAAAAGAACTAAGAACTGTTCAAGAACAGCACACAACTGACAATCCTAGATCATGGGGGGAGGCTGAAGCACCCCCCATGCATCACTGAGACAAAGACAAATTGCATTAGAAGATAAGAGGAGCAGCCACATGTTGACCACATTGCTGCTCCTCTAGGTCAGTGGAACACCAAGTGGAGAAATTTCCTGAGTTTCTGGTCCCTCCAGTGGGAAAAGAAAACCTGGGGAGAGAAGCAGCACTCTCCAGCACTGTGGGATGCTTTATCTCCTGCCACGGGGATTGAAGGGGAATCTGTGGGGCTCAAACACTGGAAATCTGTGATAGAAAAGAGGGGGGCTTGCAACAACCAGCACATGGATCTTAGCAAACTGAGTTCATACCTGCAGTGCCCAAGTAGTAATCACAACCAGGAGCTTTGCTCATCTACAAAATCAAGTTGGGACACACTGAGCAGAGAACATAACAGGTGTGGTTCTGCCTGATTCAGATCCTCAAATAAGGATTTTTTTCTAGCCCTAGATCCTGGTTTGCCCACACCCAGAAAATGAGCTGAGTCACAGCTCCATGTGCTCTGGAGAGTGTCTCCCAAATGCATCTGACCAGAAGGGCTGGTAGGAATAGCTTGATGTTGTGTAGTCCAATCAAGCTAAGAGGTGGGTGGGCAAAGCTGATCATCCCCAGAGCAAAGGCACTGCAGGGTGTGGAAAGTTACTCTGTTATTCATAAACAGAGGAATTAATTAATAGCCAAGATTGAAGGTAGCTCTTTTCCCTTTCCAAAACTGAGAGCCTGTTTGGAAAATTGAGAGTTGCTTTGAGTGACCAATCCCCTTCCCATCTATGCAAAGGAGCTGAGACATAGTCCCAGTGGTTGTGGCTCCCAGTCCCATCTGACCTGAAGGGATGATCAGAACACCTGGAAGCTGTGTGGCCCAGTGGTCCTCCAAAAAAGAGATAAGATCAGGCTGAACTGATTGATCCCACAGCAAAGCCAGTACTGATCATGGAATGTCTCTGTGCACACTCTGTGCACACACAAATAAGGGGTTAATTCATAGCCAAGGTTGAGGGTAGTTTCTGGCCCCTCCAAACCAGAGTTGAGAGTTGTCTGGAGTGACCCCTCCCCACCCTGTGTCTCAGCTCTATTGTGGCTCCTGACTTCATCTGCCCAGAAGCACTGGTGATAACATCTGGAAGTTGCACAGTCCAGCAGTGCTAGAATTAAGAGAAAGACAAGCAGATAATATTATTTGCAGAGCAAAGACAGTAGACCTGTTTGACAAGGGAATTTGGGGCATGGGTTGACTTTAGACCAAAAAAAGAGCTCTACTGGCTTTAAAGCTACTTCCCCCACCACACCCCAGGCAGGGAAACTAATTTATAGCTTGTTCATTACTGAATTCAGCCTCCAGCATGCCCAACCGGGGAACCTAGCCAGAGCACACTGGAAGCTGTGTTGCCTATCCAACAACCCTGCTTACAGTGGCACTTGAACACAGACCACATCCTGTGTCTTTCCTTATCTACAAAGCAAAACTGGTGGCTTCACCTGACCAGGATATTTAGCACACATTCTGGATAGATTTGGGTCCCCAAACAAGAAGCTTTACAGGGCCTGGGTCCCACACTGCTGTATTACCAGGACAGAAACTCTAATTCATAACACCATCGATTACTGAATATAGTACCCAGTCCCAACCATCTAATAAGCCTGACCAGAAAATGCAGACAACTATGGGTCTCATTATACCAGCTCACATGCAAAGGGAAGCAAGGCAGTAGTCCTAATCCAAATGTTCTCAATCAGTGGCACATCTATCCACCCCCACCTCAGAACTAGAACAGTCACCTCACCCAGAAATAGACCATAATAGCAGGCTCCACCTGCACATTATTAACAGGCATCCACAGAAACCTAAACTGAGCTGACTGGTGAAGATCTAAATCTTCCAAAGAAAATCTCTAAAGTCTGGAAGACAAACCTGATTACTTAAATGCCCATATACCAATATAAGGAATTAAAGGTCATGGAAAAAAAACATGTAAATATGATACCAGCAAAGGAAACTAATAAAGCTCTAATAACTGATCTTCAAGAAATGGAGATCTATAAATTGTCAAAGAATTCAGAATCATCATCCTAAAGATTAGCAAACTACAAAGACACAAAAACAGTTAACTAAATAAAATTAGGAAAACAATGCATGAACAAAATGAGAAGTTTGACAAAGCAATACAAACATTGACAAAATACAAACAGAAATCCTAGAATTGAAAAATACAATAACTTAACTGAAGAATTCAATAGAGTTACAAAAGAAGACTTGACCATACAAAATAATCAGCTACCTGAAGTTTAGATCACTAGAAATTACTCAGTCATAGAAGAAAAAAAAAAATTACAAAAAGGGAACTCCTACAGGACTACAAGTGGATTCCTCAAAAGAAAAAATGTAGGCCAGAGAGAATGGGGTGACATTTCAAGATATTAAAAGAAAAAAAAAAAATCTATCAACCAGGAATACTATACCCAGTGAAGTTGTCCTTCAAAAATGAAGGAATAGGGGCGCCTGGGTGGCTCAGGCATTAAGCGTCTGCCTTCGGCTCTGGTCATGATCCCAGGGTCCTGGGATCGAGCCCCGCATCGGGCTCCCTGCTCTGCGGGAAGCCTGCTTCTCCCTCTCCCACTCCCCCTGCTTGCATTCCCTCTATCGCTGTGTCTCTCTCTGCCAAATAAATAAATAAAATCTTTAAAAAAAATGAAGGAATGAATACTTTTCCAAACAAACAAAATCAGAGGGAGTTCATTACAATTACACCTGCCTTGTAAGAAATGTTAAAGGGAGTTCTTTGAGTGGAAGTAAAGGTGCACTAATTAACATAATAAAAACATTAAAAGGTAGTGTAAAACTCACCAGTAATGGTAAATATATAGTCAAATTAGATTCTATAGTAATTTGGTAATGATGGTGCATAATTGACTTACAACTGTAGCTTCAAACTTAAAAAAACATAAAAGTAGTAAAAATAACCATATGTAAGGTTGTCTGTTTTTACTTGCACATTGTAAAAAATGTACATTGTAACTGAAATGGGCTAAAATACAAGGGGGAGGAGAATAAAAGTTTAAAAATGCTATTGAAATTGTTATGAGCTTAAAATAGGGTGTTTTAATTTAAGATGTTTTATGTAAGCTTCATGGTAACCACAAGGGAAAAACCTGTAGCAATTACACAAAAGAACATACTGATACAAGAAGATATCAAATCACAAAAAAAGACAGCAGGATATAAAATAAAGAACAATGAACCCACAGAAAGGAAGAAAGAAAAGAAGAAAGAAAGAAAGAAGAAAGAAGAAAGAAGAAAGAAAGAAAGAAAGAAAGAAAGAAAGAAAGAAAGAAAGAAAGAAAGAAGAAAGAAGAAAGAAAGAAAAACAAAATGGCAAAAGTAAATCCTTACCTATTAATAATTATCTTTTTTATTTAAATTCAATTAGCCATGAGAGACTATGGACTCTGAGAAACAAACAGGGTTTTGGAGGGGAGATGGGATATCCAGGTAATGGGTATTAAGGAGGGCACGTACTGCATGGAGCACTGGGTGTTATATGAAAACAATGGATCGTGGATCACCACATCAAAAACCAATGATGTATTGTATGGTAACTAACATAACATAATAAAATTTTAAAAATTAAAAAAAATAAATTCAATTAGCCAACATATCATTAGGTTTTGGTGTAGTGTAGTGTTCAATGATTCATTAGTTGCATATAACACCCAGTGCTCATCACATCACATACCCTCCATAATGTCCACCCAGTTACCCCACCCCCCTACCTCCCTTTCCACAACCCTCAGTTTGTTTCCTGGAGTCAAGAGTCTCTCATGGTTAGTTTCTGGTTTCTTCGCATTCAGTTTCCCCCCCTTCCCCTATGCTATTTCTTATATTCCACATATGAGTGAAACCATATTGTCTTTCTCTGTTGCTATGAACATTGGGGTGCACGTGCCCCTTCTTTTCACTACATCTGTATCTTTGGGGTAAATACCCAGTAGTGCAATTGCTGGGTCCTAGGGTAGCTCTATTTTTAACTTCTTGAGAAACCTACATACTGTTTTCCAGAGTGGCTGTACCAGCTTGCATTCCCACCAACAGTGTAAGAGGGTTCCTCTTTCTCCACATCCTCCCCAACATTTGTTGTTTCCTGTCTTGTTAATTTTAGCCATTCTAACTGGTGTAAGATGGTAGCTCATTGTGGTTTTGATTTATATTTCCCTGATGACAAGTGATGTGGAGCATTTTTTCATGTGTCTGTTAGCCATTTTTATGTCCTCTTTGGAGAAGTGTCTGTTCATGTCTTCTGCCTATTTCTTGACTGGATTATTTGTTTTTTTGGGGGTGTTGAGTTTGATAAGTTCTTTATAGATCTTGGAAATTTAAGTGGTTTAAGTTCTCCAGTCAAAACAAATCAAATGGTTGAATGGATTAAAAAAAGAAGATCCAGGTTCTGGTTTCTGATGGCAATGTAGTAAGACCAAGAACTTACCGTTTCCATGGAACACACCAAATTACATCTATAAATAGAACAATTGCTCCTGAAAAAGAACTGAGGGCCAACTGAACAGCTTCTGCACAACTACAAAAAAAATAAAACAGGAAAAGAGAGCAGTAAGAGAGAGAGAGACATGGTAACAAAGGAAACCCTCATCCCTGACACTGCAAACTGTGGAGTGGAAGGGATAGTTCTGAGAAATTGAGTGCATATTCCCTGTCCTTGGGAAAAACAAACAAACAAACAAACAAACAAACAAACAACAGTGGTTTAAAAGAACAACCAGCTTATAAAAGAAAGCACTAGAACTCCACCAAACAGTGAGGAGCAATGGGAATGCTCCCCAGGTCAGAGTGACAGGAAAATGACATGGTTTACATTCCCACTGCACCTTAAAAGTCTAGAAATGAGCAGGGTCCTAATGCCATAACTGGTGGGTCTGGTCAACACAATGAGCTTGCTGCCTAGTGAGCTCTGGGTCCACAAGCCCACACCAGCAGTGGTTCTGCTGGACGAGGGGATAGAAAAGCCACCACTTAAAAGGGCCAAAGAGCTGCAGAAACATTTCTGCCCCTTCACTGCAAAAGTCCAGATGAGAACAAAGTCTGACAGACAAAGTGAGCTTGCTGCCTCAGCAATTTCAGGGTCCACAAGCCCACACAAGCCCCACTTGCACTGAGACACAGAAAACAAACCACTTTTTAGGACCAAATGGATTTCACACATATATTCAGAACATTCCATCCCAAGCAACAGAATACACATCCTTCTCTAGTGTCCATGGAACATTCTCCAGAATAGATCACATCCTAGGTCACAAATCAGGTCTCAACCAGTACCAAAAGATTGGGATTATTCCCTGCATATTTTTAGACCACAATGCTTTGAAACTAGAACTCAATCACAAGAGGAAAGTCGGGAAGAACTCAAATGAATGGAGGCTAAAGAGCACCCTACTAAAGAATGAATGGGTCAACCAGGAAATTAAAGAAGAATTTAAAAAATTCATGGAAACCAATGAAAATGAAAACACAACTGTTCAAAATCTTTGGGATGCAGCAAAGGCAGTCCTAAGAGGAAAGTATATAGCAATACAAGCCTTTCTCAAGAAACAAGAAAGGTCTCAAATACACAACCTAACCCTACACCTAAAGGAGCTGGAGAAAGAACAGCAAATAAAGCCTAAACACAGCAGGAGAAGAGAAATTATAAAGATCAGAGCAGAAATCAATGAAATAGAAACCAAAAGAACAGTAGAACTGATCAACGAAACAAAGAGCTGGTTCTTTGAAAGAATTAACAAGATTGATAAAGCCCTGGCCAGATTCATCAAAAAGAAAAGAGAAAGGACCCAAATCAACAAAATCATGAATGAAAGAGGAGAGATCACAACCAAAATCAAAGAAATACAAACAATTATAAGAACATATTATGAGCAACTATATGCCAGCAAATTAGATAATCTGGAAGAAATGGATGCATTCCTAGAGATATATCAACTACCAAAACTGAACCAGGAAGAAATAGAAAACCTGAACTGACGTATGACCTCTAAGGAAATTGAAGGAGTAATCAAAAATCTCCCAACAAACAAAAGCCCAGGGCCAGATGACTCATTGGGGGAACTCTACCAAACATTTAAAGAAGAATTAATACCTATTCTTCTGAAACTGTTCCAAAAAATAGAAATGGAAGGAAAACTTACAAACTCATTTTATGAGGCTACCATTACCTTGATCCCCAAACCAGACAAAGACCCCATCAAAAAGAATTACAGACCAATATCTCTGATGAACACGGATGCAAAAATTCTCACCAAAATACTAGCCAATAGGATCCAACAGTACATTAAAAGGATTATTCACCATGACCAAGTGGGATTTATCTCTGGGCTGCAAGGTTGGTTCAACATCTGCAAATCAATCAATGTGATACAATACATTAATAAAAGAAAGAACAAGAACCATATGATCCTCTCAATAGATGCAGAAAAAGCATTTGACAAAGTACAGCATCCTTTCTTGATCAAAACTCTTCAGAGTATAGGGATCGAGGGTACATACCTCAATATCATAAAAGCCATCTATGAAAAACCCACAGCGAATATCATTCTCAATGGAGAAAAACTGAAAGCTTTCCCGCTAAGGTCAGAAACACGGCAGGGATATCCACTATCACCACTGCTATTCAACGTAGTATTAGAAGTCCTAACCACAGCAATCAGACAACAAAAAGAAATAAAATGCATCCAAATCAGCAAAGAGGGAGTCAAGCTCTCACTCTTTGCAGATGCTATGATACTTTATGTGGAAAACCCAAAAGAGTCCACCCCAAAACTGCTAGAACTCATACAGGAATTCAGTAAAGTGGCAGGATATAAAATCAATGCACAGAAATCAGTGGCATTCCTATACACCAACAACAAGACAGAAGAAAGAGAAATTAAGGAGTCAATCCCATTGACAATTGCACCACAAACCATAAGATACCTAGGAATAAATCTAACCAAAGAGACAAAGGATCTGTACTCAGAAAACTATAAAATACTCATCAAAGAAATTGAGGAAGACACAAAGAAATGGAAAAACATTCCATGGTCATGGATTGGAAGAACAAATATTGTGAAGATGTCAATGCTACCTAGAGCAATCTACACGTTCAATGAAATCCCCATCAAAATACCATCCACTTTTTTCAAAGAAATGGAACAAATAATCCTAAAATTTGTATGGAACCAGAAAAGACCCCGAATAGCCAGAGGAATGTTGAAAAAGAAAAGCAAAGCTGGCGGCATCACAATCCGGACTTCCAGCTCTATTACAAAGCTGTCATCATCAAGACAGTATGGTACTGGCACAAAAACAGACACCTAGATCAATGGAACAGAATAGAGAGCCCAGAAATGGACCCTCAACTCTATGGTCAACTAATCTTCGACAAAGCAGGAAAAATTTCCAATGGAAAAAAGACAGTCTCTTCAACAAATGGTGTTGGGAAAATTGGATAGCCACATGCAGAAGAATGAAACTGGACCATTTCCTTACACCACACACAAAAATAGACTCCAAATGGTTGAAAAACCTCAATGTGAGACAGGAGTCCATCAACATCCTAAAGGAGAACGCAGGCAGCAACCTTTTCAACCTTAGCTGCAGCAACTTCTTCCTAGAAACATCACCAAAGGCAAGGGAAGCAAGGGCAAGAATGAACTATTGGGACTTCATCAAGATAAAAAGCTTCTGCGCAGCAAAAGAAACAGTCAACAAAACCAAAAGACAATCGACAGAATGGGAGAAGATATTTGCAAATGACATATCAGATAGAGGGCTAGTATCCAAAATCTATAAAGAACTTATCAAACTCAACACCCAAAGAACAAATGATCCAATCAAGAAATGGGCAGAAGACATGAGACAATTTTCCAAAGAAGACATCCAAATGGCCAACAGACACATGAAAAAGTGTTCAACATCACTCGGCATCAGGGAAATCCAAATCAAAATTTCAATGAGATACCAACTCACACCAGTCAGAATGGCTAAAATCAACAAGTCAGGAAACAACAGATGTTGGCAGGGATGCAGTGAATGGGGTAACCTCCTACACTGTTGGTGGGAATGCAAGCTGGTGCAGCCACTCTGGAAAACAGTATGGAGGTTCCTCAAAAAGTTGAAAATAGAGCTACCCTAGGACCCAGCAACTGCACTACTGGGTATTTACCCCAAAGATACAGATGTAGGGATCCGAAGGGGTATGTGCACCCCGATGTTTATAGCAGCAATGTCCACAATAGCCAAACTGTGGAAAGAGCCAAGATGCCCATCGACAGATGAATGGATAAAGAAGAAGTGGTATATATATACAATGGAATATTATGCAGCCATCAAAAAGAATGAAATGTTGCTATTTGCAATGATGTGGATGGAACTGGAGGGTGTTATGCTGAGCGAAATAAGTCAATCAGAGAAAGACATGTATCATATGACCTCACTGATAGGAGGAATTCTTAATCTCAGGAAAGAAACTGAGGGTTGCTGGAGTGGTGGGTGGTGGGAGGGATGGGGTGGCTGGGTGATAGACATTGGGGATGGTATGTGCTATGGTGAGTGCTGTGAATTGTGCAAGACTGTTGAATCACAGGTCTGTACCTCTGAAACAAATAATACAATAGATTTATTTAAAAAGAAGAAGATAGCAGTAGGAGAAGAATGAAGGGGGGGGAATCGGAGGGGGAGATGAACCATGAGAGACAATGGACTCTGAAAAACAAACTGAGGGTTTTAGAGGAGAAGGGGGTGGGAGGATGAGTTAGCCTGGTGATGAGTATTAAAGAGGGCACGTTCTGCATGGAGCACTGGGTGTTATATGCAAACAATGAATGATGGAACACTACATCAAAGACTAGTGATGTAATGTATGGTGATTAACATAACATAATTTAAAAAAAAAAGCTGGATCTTTGAAAAGAGAAACAAAATTGTTAAACCTTTAGCCAGACTCATCAATAAACAAGATAATGGGCCCCCCAAAAAATAAAATCAGAAAGGAGAGAAATAACAACTGATACCATAGAAATACAATAGAAATATAGCAGATTATAAGGAAATAGTATAAAAATCATATGCCAACAAACTGGACAATATAGAAGAAATGGATAAATTCCTAGAAACATGCAATCTTCTAAAACTGATCAGGAAGAAATAGAAAGTCTGAACATAGAGATTACAAGAAATGAAATTGAATTGGTAATCAAAAAACTACCAAAACATAGAAGCCTTGGACCAGATGGATTCACATGTAACTTCTACCAAAAATTTAAAGAAGAGGTAATACCTAGTCTCTAAAACTATTCCAAAAAAAATAGAAAAGGAAGAAAGGCTTCCAAATACATTACATGATGCCAGTTTTAGCTTACAACAAAACCTGACAAAAACACTACAAAAAAAGAAAATAGAGGGGAGGCAAGATGGTGGAGAAGTAGGGTACCCCTGTTTCAACCAGCCCCCTGAATTTAGCTGTATATCTATCAAACCATTCTGAACACCCCCAAAATCAGCCTCAGATGTAAGAATATATATCTGGATCTCTATAAGCAGAAAAACGCCGCCTGTTGGGAAGTAGGAAGGGTGGAGTCGTGAATCTGCAGGCAGCTATCCTAAGATAAGCAGAAGGGGGAGGGAGCCGCCATAAACTGGCTCCTAGAAAGTGATATAACACTGGAGCACAAAAGCGTCCTGCATGGGGAATGGGCAAAAAATCGCAGAGCAGTAGTGGCCTGGAAAGGGCTTTAGAACAGCACTCAAACAGGATCCAGGAGCTGCAGGGGTGCATGCCCAAACACCAGACTGCTCCTGATTTTAGAAGCACAAAGTGCATAAACAAGCCTGGGCCCCTGGGTGGACCACTGAGAAGGTCGCTGAAGGCATGGGCCAGGGGAGGCTGTGGTTTTTAGGGGTGCATACAGACACAGAGACTGTGTGTTCTGGAGGGTTCAGAGAAGAGCAGACTGCAATTTCTCTGCTCTGGGACAGAGGTCTGGGTGTAGCCATTTTTGCTTTACCACCAGAAGAGATGCGGAAAGCTGCCAGAGAACAGAAGCTCAAAAAACCACTAAGCCCAGACTGTCAGCAGGGGGCAGGGCAACCTGCCAACCCCAAGCAGGATTGCCTGATAAAAAGCGTGGCAGTCCCCCCCCCCCAGAAGACACACTGGAAGAACAGGAGGACTACAACACCAGGGCCCACATAAAACTGTAAAACCCCAACACCAGGGGAAAATAGCATATTGAGCCCAAGGCGTTTCCTCACCACTTGTGTATTTTTCAGATACAACTCTCTTTTTCTTTTTATTCTTTCTCTTATGCATCTTCTCTGTTTTTTCTTTTAATCTTTTTCACATTTCAACTAGAAGTTAAATGTATCAACTTATAATTCATAGTAGTTTAAAAAAAAAAGATTTTATTTATTTGACAGAGAGAGACAGCGAGAGAGGGAACACAAGCAGGGGTAGTGGGAGAGGGAGAAGCAGGCTTCCCGCAGAGCAGGTCGCCAGATGCAGGGCTTGATCCCAGAACCCTGGGATCATGACCAGAGCCGAAGGCAGACGCTTAACAACTGAGCCACCCAGGTGCCTCTCATAGTAGCTTTTTAACTTGTACTTTTACACACCTATATTTTTTATAGATATATGCTTTAGTGTAGTCCTTCTTTCCTTATTCAATATTACCTTTATATATATACCAGTTTACTTTCCCTATAATTCTGGGAAGTAATGTCCTCTAACAAACAGAACAAAATACACCCAGGAAGAACTGAAACACCCTGCTTTGCCCACACTGAGAGATTATACCCTCATTCCACTCACCCCCCCTTTTTTGTTTTTTTTTTAATTTTTTAAATTTTTAAATTTTATAAATTTTATTCTAGGGTTTCATTTTGTCTTTGTTTTTTCAGTGGTGGGTTCTGACTGCTCTGAATTTTCTAGGGTGTATTTTGCTTGAGTTGTGGTTGATATTTTAGACCCTGTACATTCCCTCAGCCATCCCTCAGAAGAATGACTAGGAAGAGGAATTCCCAACAAAGAAAAGCACCAGAGACAATCGCCTCTGCCACAGATCTAATGGATATGGATATAAACATGATGTCAGAGACAGACTTCAGGGTAGCAATCATGAGTCAAAGGCTAGGCTTGAGAAAAGCATTAGTGATAATATAGAATCTCTAAAGGCAGAAATAGGATCTAATCAGGCCAAATTTAAAAGTGCTATGAATGAGATGCAGTCTAAACTGGATACACTAATAGCCAGGGATAAGGAGGCAGAAGAACGAATTTGTGATCTAGAAGATAAGCTGATGGAAAGGACGGAAGATGAGGGGACTAAGGATAAATACCTAGAGGTCCATGAGATCAGAATTAGAGAGATCAATGAAACCATGAAATGTTCCAGTGTCAGAATTATTGGGATCCCTTAGGGGGTGGAGAGAGAGAAAGGACTAGAAGATATATGTCAGCAAATAATAACTGAGAACTTCCCTAATCTGGGAAAGGAAACAAGCATTCATGCCCAAGATGCAGAAAGGACCCTTCCCAAGATCAATAAAAATGGACCAACACCAACACCCCAGCATATAATAGTAAAACCTGATAATCTTAGAGCCAAGGAAGCTATCCTGAGAGCAGGTAGGGGGAAGGGATTTCTTACGTATGGAGGGAGGAAACTCAGAATAACGTCAGGCATGTACACAGAGACCTGGCAAGCCAGAAAGACCTGGAGGACATATCCAGGGTACTAAATGAGAAGAACATGCAGCCAAGAATACTTTATCCAGCAAGGCTGTCACTCAGAATGGACTGAGACACAAAGAGCTTCCAGGACCAGCAGAAACTGAAAGAATATGTGACCACCAAGCCAGCCCTACAAGAAATATTAAGGTAGATTCTATAAAAGAAGAAAGACCCCAATGTAATATAGACCAGAAATTTACAAAGACAATCTATAGAAACAGGGACTTTACAGGCAATATGATGGCACTAAATTCATATTTTTCAGTAGTTGCTCTCAATGTGAATGGCCAAATGATCCCCTGAAAGACCACAGGGTAGCATATTGGATACAAAGACAGGACCCACACATATGCTGTCTACAAGAGATGCATTTTGAACCTAAAGACACCTCCAGATTGAAAGTGAGGGGATGCAGAACCATTCATCATACCAAAGGACCTCAAAAGAAAGCTGGGATAGCAATCCTCATATCAGACAAATTAGATTTTATTTTATTTTATTTTATTTATTTATTTATTTATTTATTTAGTTAGTTAGTTAGTTAGTTAGTTAGTTAGTTAGTTAGTTAGTTATGTTATGTTATTTTAGTCACCATGCAGTACTTCATTAGCTTTTTTTTTTAATTATATTGTTAGTTACCATACAGTACATCATTACATTTTGATGTAGTGTTCCATGACTCATTATTTACGTATAACACTCAGTGCTCATTGCAATACATACCCTCCTTAATACCAATCACCTGGCTACCACATCCCCCTAACCCCCTCCCGTGAAACCTTCATTTTGTTTCCTGGAGTGCATAGTCTCCCATTGTTTGATTGCCCCTCTGGTTTTCTCCCCCTTCAGATTTCCCTTCCTTCTCCTAATGTCCTCCATGCTATTCCTTATTTCCATATATGAGTGAAACCATATGATAATTATCTTTCTCTGCTTGACTTATTTCACTTAGCATAATCCCCTCCCATTCCATCCATGTTGATGCAAATGGTGGGTATTCATCCTTTCTGATGGCTGAGTAATAGTTCATTGTATATATTAACCACATCTTTTTTATCCATTCATCTGTTGAAGGGCATCTTGGCTCCTTCCACAGACTGGCTATTGTGGACATTGCTGCTATGAACATGGGGGTGTATGTGCCCCTTTTTCTCACTACATCTGTGTCATTAGGGTAAATATCCAGTAGTGAAATTGCTGGGTCATAGGGTAGCTCTATTTTCAAATTTTTGAGGAACCTCTATACTGTTTTCCAAAGTGGCTGAATCAACTTGCTTTCCCACCAAAAGTGTAAAAGGGTTTCCCTTTCTCCACATCCTCTCCAATATTTGCTGTTTCTGGCCTTGTTAATTTTTGTCATTCTAACTGGTGTAAGGTGGTATCTCAATGTGGTTTTGATTTGAATTTCCCTGATGGCTAATGATGTTGAACATTTTTTCACGTGTCTCTTAGCTATTCATATGTCTTCTTTGGAGAAGTGTCTGTTCATGTCTTCTGCCCATTTTTTAACTGGATTATTTGTTGTTTCAGTGTTGAGATTGATAAGCTCTTCATAGATCTTGATATCAGCCCTTTATCTGATAAGTCATTTGCAAATATCTTCTCCCATTCCGTGGGTTCCCTCTTAGTTTGGTTGACTGATTCCTTTGCTGTGCAGAAGCTTTTTCTCTTGATGAAATCCCAAAAGTTCATTTTTGCTTTTGTTTCCTTTGCCTTTGGAGACATGTCTTGAAAGAAGTTGCTGTGGCTGATGTTGAAGAGGTTACTGCCTATATTCTCCTCTGGGATTTTGAAAGATTACTGTCTCACATTGAGGTCTTTCATCCATTTTGAGTTTATCTTTGTGTATGGTGTAAGAGATTGGTCGAGTTTCATTCTTCTGTATATAGCTGTCTAATTTTCCCAGCACCATTAATTGAAGAGACTGTCTTTTTTCCATTGTATATTTTTTCCTGCTTTGTCGAAGATTAGTTGACCATAGAGTTGAGGGTCCATATCTGGGCTCTTTATTCTGTTCCATTAATCTATGTGTCTGTTTTTGTGCCAATAACATGCCATTTTGGTGATCACAGCTTTGTAATACAGCTTGAAGACAGGCAATGTGATGCCCCCAGCTTTGTTTCTCTTTTTCAAAATTTCCTTGGTGAATCAGGTCTTTTCTGATTCCATACCAATTTTAGGATTCTTTGTTCCAGGACTTTGAAAAATGCCATTGGTAGTTTGATCAGGATGGCATTGAAGGTATAGATTGCTCTGGACAGCATAGACATTTTTAACAATGTTTATTCTTCCGATCCATGAGCATGGAATGTTTTTCCATCTCTTTGTGTCTTCCTCTATTTCTTTCAGAAGTGTTCTGTAGTTTCTAGAGTATAGATCCTTTACTTCTTTGGTAGGTTTATTCCTAGATATTTTATGGTTTTTGATGCTATTGTAAATGGAATCAATTCCCTAATTTCTTTCTACAGTTATATTGTTAGTGTATAGAAAAGCAACAGATTTCTGTGCATTGATTTTGTATCCTGCCACCTTGCTGAATTGCTGTATGAGTTCTAGTAACTTGGGGGTGGAGTCTTTTGGATTTTCCACATAAAGTATCGTGTCATCTGCGAAGAGAGAGAGTTTGACTTCTTCTTTGCCAATTCAAATGTCTTTTATTTATTTTTGTTGTCTTATTGCTGAGGCTAGGACTTCTAGTACTATGTTGAACCATAATGGTGAGAGTGGACATCCCTGTTGTGTTCCTGACCTTCCTGAAAAGCTGAGAGCTTTTCCCTATTGAGAATTACATTCACTGTCTGCTTTTCATAGATGGTTTTTATGATATTGAGAAATCTCCCTCTATTCCTACACTCTGAAGAGTTTTAATCAGGAAAGGTTATGTTATTTTGTCAAATACTTTTTCTGCATCAATTGAAAGGATCATATGGTTCTTGTCTTTTTTTTATTATTATTATTAATGTGCTCTATCATGTTGATTGTTTTTCAAATGTTGACCCATCCTTGCATCCCAGGGAAAACACTGCCTGGTTGTGATGGATAATACTTGTAATGTATTGTTGGATCCTATTGGCTAGAATCTTGTTGAGAATTTTGGCATTCATATTCATCAGGGATATTGGTCTTTAATTCTCCTTTTTGATGGGGTCTTTGCCTGGTTTTGGGATCAGGGAAATGCTGGCCTCATAAAAGGAGTTTGGATGTTTTCCTCCTATTTCTATTTTTGAAAAGTTTCAGTAGAATAGGTATTATTTCTTCTTTAAGTGTTTTGTAGAATTCCCCCAGGAAGCCATCTTGCCCTGATTCTTGTTTTTTGGGAGGTTTTTAATTATTGCTTCAATTTTGTTACTGGTTATTAGTCTATTAAGATTGTTTACTTCTTCCTATTTCAGTGTAGGTAGTTTTTAAGTTTCCAGGAAGACATCCGTTTCTTCCAAGTTGCTTAATTTTTTGGCATATATTGCTGGTAATAATTTTGAATAATTGTTTCTATTTCCTTGATGTTAGTAGTGATCTCTCCCCTTTCATTAATGATTATATTAATTTGGGTCCTTTCTCTTTTCTTTTGGATATGTATGGCCAGAGCTTTATCCATCTTATTAATTCTTTCAAGGAACTAGCTTCTACTTTCGTTACTCTGTTCTACTGTTTTTCTGGTGTCTATTTCATTGATATCTGGTCTAATCTTTATTATTTCTCTCCTGCTTGGTTTAGGTATTATTTGCTGTTCTTTCTCTAGTTCCTTTAGGGGAAGGTATCTTGTGCTTTGGGGATTTTTCTAATTTTATGAGAGAGGCCGGGTTGTCTATGTATTTCCCTCTTAGGACTAACTTGCAGTATTCCACAGGTTTGGACTGATGTGTTTTCAGTCTCATTAGTTTCCGTGAATTGTTTAAGTTCTTCTTTTATTCCTGGTTGACCCAATCATTCTTTAGCAGGATTCTCTTTAACTTCCAAGTGTTTGTAGTCCTTCCAAATTTTTTCTTGTGATTGAGTTCCAGTTTCAAGGCATTGTGGTCTGATAACATGCAGCAAGTAATCACAGTCTTTTAGTATCAGCTGAGACCTGATTTGTGACCCAGGTTGTGGTCTATTCTGGAGAAAGTTCCATGTGCACTTGAGAAGAATGATTGTTGTTTAGGGTAGAATGTTCTGTATATATCTGTGAAGTCCATCTGCTCCAATGTGCCTTTCAAAGCTCTTGTTTCTTTGTTGATTTTCCGCTTAGATGACCTGTCCATTGCTGTGAGTGGAGTGTTGAGGTCTCCAAATATTAATGTATTATTATCAATATGATTCTTTTTTTTTTTTTTTCAGTTAACAGCTGGCTTATGTAGTTGGCTGTTCCCATGTTGGGGGCAAAGATATTTACAATTGTTAGATTTTCTTGTTGTATGGACCCTTTAAGTATGATATAGTGTCCCTCTACATCTCCTACTTCAGTTTTTGGTTTAAAATCTAATTTGTCTGATATGAGAATTGCTACCACGGTTTCTTTTTGAGGTATGTTGGCATGATAAATCGTTCTCCATCCCCTCACTTTCAATCTGGAGGTGTCTTTAGGTTCAAAATGAATCTCTTGTGGACAGCATATGGATGGTTCTGTCTTTGTATCCAATTTGCAACCCTGTGCCATTTCATGGGAGCATTTAGGCCATTCACATTGAGACTGACTACTGAAAGATATGTATTTAATGCCATCATATTTTCTGTACAGTCCCTGTTCTATCAATTGTCCCTGTAAATTTCTAGTCTATATTACATTGGGGTCTTTCTTCTTTTATAGAATCCCCCTTAATATTTCTTGCAGGGCTGGCTTGGTGGTCACATATTCTTTCAGTTTCTGCTGGTCCTGGAAGCTCTTTGTGTCTCAGTCCATTCTGAGTGACGGCCTTGCTGAATAAAGTATTCTTGCCTGCATGTTCTTCTCATTTAGTACCCTGAATATGTCTTCCAGGCCTTTCTGGCTTGCCAGGTCTCTGTGTACATGTCTGACGTTATTCTGAGTTTCCTCCCTCCATATGTAAGAAATCCCTTCCCCTTACCTGCTCTCAGGATATCTTCCTTGGCTCTAAGATTATTAAGTTTTACTATTATATGCAGGGGTGTTGGTCTATTTTTATTGCTTTTGGGAGGGGTCCTCTCTGCATCTTGGACATGAATGCTTGTTTCCTTTCCCAGATTAGGGATTTTCTCAACTATGATTTCCTGAAATATATCTTCTAGTCCTCTCTTTCTCTCTCTAGCCCCTCAGGGATCCCAATAATTCTGACACTGGAACGTTTCATGGTTTCATTGATCTCTCTAATTCTGATCTCATGGGCTTCTAGTTGTTTATCCTTAGCCACCTGGTCTTCCTTCCTTTCTATCAGCTTATCTTCTAGATCACTAATTCGTTCTTCTGCCTCCTTTCCCCTGGTAATTAGTGTATCCAGTTTAGACTGCATATCATTCATATCATTTTTAAGTTCGGCCTGACTGGATCTCATTTCTGCCTTTAGAGTTTCTATATTGCCGCTAATGGTTTCTTCAAGCCTAACTACTGACTTCATAATTGCTACCTTAAGTTCTATCTCTGTCATCTTGCTTAAATCATATCCATTAGTTCTGTAGCAGAGGCCATTGTCTCTGGTTCCTTTCTTTTTTGGGAATTCCTCCTCCTAGTCCTTCTGTTGAGGAATGGATGGGGGATGTACAGAGTCCATAATATCAACCACAACCCAAGCCAAGATGCACCCTAGGAAAATCTGAAGCAGTTGGAAGCCACCACCGAAAAGCAAAGCCAAAGGAAACCCAAGATAAAATTTATAAAATTTAAATTTTTTTTAAAAATGAAAAATTTTTAAAAAATGGGGTGAGGGAACAGGAGGCTATAGTTTCCCAGTTTGGGCAAAGTTGGGTGTTTCTGTTCTTCCTGGGTGTATTTTTTTCTATTTGTTAGAGGGCACTACTTCTCAGAATTACAGGAAACGTAAAACTGGTTTATATATATGTAAAGGTAATATTGAATAGGGAAAAAAGGACTACATCAAAGCATATATCTATAAAAAATATAGGTGTGGATAAGTACTAGTTAAAAATCTACTATGAAATATGATTTATTAAACATCTAGTTGAAATGAGAAAAAGGTAAAAAGACCAAACAGAGATGCATAAGAGAAGGAAGAAAAAGAAAAAGAGTGTGGCATCTGAAAAATACACAAGCCCTGAGGCGACGCCTGGAGCTCAATATGCTATTTTCCCCTGGTGCTGGGGTTTTACAGTTTCATGGTGATTCTAAGGTTGTTGTCCTCTTGTTCTTCCAGCCTGCCTTCTGGGGGAGGGGCCTGCCACACTGTTTATCAGGCAGCCCTGCTTGGGCAGAGTTACCCTGCCCCCTGTTGGCAAGCTGGGCTCAGTGGGAACTGGATTTTTGAGCTTCTGTTCCCTGGCAGCTTTCCGCATCTCTTCTGAGGGCCAGAGCAAAAATGGCTGCACCCAGACCTCTGTCCCAGAGCAGAGAAATTGCAGTCTGCTCTTCTCCGAACCCTCCAAAACACACAGTCCTCATTTCTGTAGGTGCTGTTGAAAGCTGTAGCTTCCCAAGAGTGGTGCGTGCCCACAGCAACCTTCTCAGTGGTCCACCCAGGGTCCTGGGCTTGTCTCTGCCCTTTGTGCTTCTAAACCTGGAAGCAGTCCCGGGTTTGTGTTTTTGCCCCCACAGCTCCAGGATCCTGTTTGAGCACTGCTCTGAAGCCCTTTCCTGCCCACTACTGCTCTGCAAGGTTTTTTTTGGGGGGGGGATGGAGGGAGTTTGAATAAATTTTTAATAAAAATGTGAATTAAATGCATTAAAACATACAATATTGAAAAGTACTCTACCATTAATCCATTCTTTATCTCTCCACATTTACAACTTGAATTTCTCCTCTCCCAAACATTGTAAATTTGTTTCAGATTATCACTTTTAAAAAAGAATTTTTTTTATTAACATATAATGTATTATTTGTTTCAGGGGTACAGGTCTATGATTCATCAGTCTTACACAATTCACAACACTCACCATAGCACATACCCTCCCCAGTGTCCATCACCCAGCCACCCCATCCTTCCCAACCCCCTCTGCTCCAACAACCCTGTTTCTTGAGATAAGAGTCTCTTATGATCTGTCTCCCTCTCTGGTTTCCTCTTGTTTCGTTTTTCCCTCCCTTCCCCTATGATCCTCTGTCTTGTTTCTCAAATTCTTCATATTGTGAGTTTTTGCCTGGTCTCTAGCACAGGACCCTTTTGTGCTCCAATGTTATATCACCTTCCTGGTGCCAGCTTATCACAGCTCCCTCCCCTTTCTGATTATCTTCGGATATCTGCCCACAGAACCACAACTCTGCCCTTCCCTACCTCCCAACAGGCAATGCCTTTCTGCTCATAGAGATCCAGATATATATTCTTACATCTGAAGCTGATTTTGTGGGTGTTTCAAATGGTTTGGTAGATATCCAGCTAAATTCAGAGGACCAGTTGAAATAGGGTTCCCTACTCCTCTGCCATCCTCCTCCTTCCTCCCAAACAAATTAGATTTTAAACCAAAGATTGTAGTAAGTGATGTAGAAAGACACTATATCATACTTAAAGGGTCTATCCAACAAGAAAACGTAACAGTTGTAAATATCTATGCCCCCAACATGAGAGCAGCCAACTACATAAGCCAGCTGTTAACCAAAATAAAGAATCAGGGGGCGGAGCAAGATGGCGGAGGAGTAGGAGACCTGAATTTCGTCTCCTCTCAGGAATTCAGCTGGATAGGGATCAAACCATTCTGAACACCTACAAACTCAACAGGAGATCAAAGAAAAGAAGAGCAACAACTCTCTCATCAGAAAAGCGACCACTTTCTGGAAGGTAGGATGTGCGGAGAAGTGAATCCGAGGCGATATTCGGGAGGATAGACGGCGGGGGAGGGGCCTCTGTCGGCCGCTTCTGGCAAGTGATAGAGCCGCGGAGCACAAAATCGGAACTTTTAGAAGTCTGCTCCGCTGAGGGACGTCACTCTGGTGGCTAAGCGGGGGGTGGAACCCTCCAGGACAGTGTAGTCTCAGGACCCTCGGGGTCACAGAAAGACCAGAGGTGCCTGAGTGTGGCAGAGCTCCCAGGTAACGGAGCAGGGAAGCCGGCTTCAGAGACAGAGCTCAGGCGCGGGCCCTCAGCTCAGGGTTGCCATACACCGTGATCCGCGGCACAGTCGGGCCCCTGCTCCTCCAGCAGGGACCCAACAAGCGGCAGATCCAGGGAGACTCACCTTCCTCCCCCGGGAGGAGCGGCGCAGGAGTGCACCACAGGGATCTGCTGAGTTTGGAGACTCCACACGGGGTCGGGTGCCAGAGATAGAAACGCGCGGTCACAGGCCGGGTAAGCACGGAGTGCAGCTGGAGACCGGGGAGACGGGAGTGACTGACGGCTTTTCTCTGGGGACTCACTGAGGAGCGGGGCCCTGAGTTCTCGGCTCCTCCGGGGCGGAGATTGGGAGGCCGCCATTTTCACTCTCCGCCTCCAAAGCTGTATGGAAAGCTCGCAGGGAACAAAAGCCCTGGAGAGCAAACCCGAGCAGATTACTTAGCCGGGAGGGGGCAAGGGCGGGGCAATTCCGCCTCCGGCAGAGACATTTGGAAACCACGGCAACAGGCCCCTCCCCCAGAAGATCAACGAGAACAGCCGGCCAAGACCAAGTTTACCGATCAATGAGAACGGCAGAACTCCAGTGCTAGGGGACTACTGCACATAGAATTCATGGCTTTTTTACCATGATTCTTTAGTCTTTTAAAGTTAATTTTTTTAACTATTTTTTGTCTTTTTATTTCTTTTTGAATTTTTCTTTTTCCCTTTTTCAACCAACATCTTATCAATCCCTTAAAAAAAAATTTTTTTATTTTTCATTTTTAGAGTCATATTCTATCCCTTCATAGTAGTTACCCATATTTTTGGCTTATATATATAAGTTGTTCTCTTTAAAATTTTGAGATAGTTTCTTCTAACAGATTAAAATATACCCTAAATCTCTAGTAAATGGTGTTTTCTATTCCCCTGCCTGATCACATCCTCTCCCTTTTTTTTTTTCTTTGTCTTCTTTCTTTTTTTAAATCCTCTTCTTTCTTTTTTCAAACAACTTATTATCAATTCCTTTTATAAAATTTTTTATAATTTCCATTTTTACAGTCATATTCCATCCCTTCATCATATCAACCCTTATTTTTTGTACATATATAAGTTTTTCTTTCTTTAAAATTTTGGGAGGCACTTTCTTCTAAAAGACCAAAATACACCCCAAATCTAGTGTGTGGCACTGATCTATATACCAGCCTGATCATATTTGATCACATTCTGGTTTTTTTGTTGTTGTTGTTGTTCTTTTGTTTCGTTTGTCTTTGTTTTTATCGTTTTCTTTTTCTTTTCCTTTTTTTTTCTTTTTCTTTTTTCTCTCTTTCCCTTTCTTATCCCACTGCTTCAGGTCTTTTCTGATTTGTTTAGAGTATATTTTCTGGGGACGTGGTTACTCTGCTAGCATTTTGTTCTCTCATTAATCTATTCTCCTCTGCACAAAATGACAAGATGGAAAAAATCACCTCAACAAAAAGAACAAGAGGTAGTACCGACTGCCAGGGACCTACTCAATACGGACATTAGTACGATGTCAGATCTAGAGTTCAGAAACATCACTTTAAAGATACTAGCTGGGCTTGAAAAAAATATGGAAGTTATTAGAGAAACCCTTTCTGGAGAAATAAAAGAGCTAAAATCCAAAAAAGTAGAAACCAAAAAGACTATTAATGAGGTGCAATCAAAAATTGGGGCGCTGACTGATAGAATAATGAGGCAGAAGAGAGAATCAGTAATATAGAAGACAAAATGATGGAAAATGAAGAAGCTGAGAAAAAGAGAGATAAACAACTACTGGATCACGAGGGTAGAATTTGAGAGATAAGCGATACCATAAGACAAAACAACATTAGAATAATTGGGATCCCAGGAAGAAGAAGAAAGAGAGAGAGGGGCAGAAGGTATAATGGAGCAAATTATAGCAGAGAACTTCCCTAATTTGGGGAAGGAAACAGGCATGAAAATCCAGGAAGCACAGAGAACCCCTCTCAAAATCAATAAAAATAGGTCAACACCCTGACATCTAATAGTAAAACTTACGAGTCTCAGAGACAGAAAATCCTGAAAGGAGCTCGGGAGAAGAGATATGTAACCTACAAGGGTAGAAACATTAGATTGGCAACAGACCTATCCACAGAGACCTGGCAGGCCAGAAAGGACTGGCAGGATATATTCAGAGCACTAAAGGAGAAAAATATGCAGCCAAGAATACTATATCCAGCTAGGCTGTCATTGAAAATTCAAGGAGAGATAAAAAGCTTCCAGAACAAACAAAAACTAAAGGAATTTGCAAACACGAAACCAGCCCTACAGGAAATCTTCAAAGGGGTCCTCTAAGCAAAGAGAGAGCCTAAAAGAAACCTAGACCAGAAAGGAACACAGACAATATATGGTAACAGTCACTTTACAGGCAATACAATGGCACTAAATTCCTATCTTTCAATAGTTACCCTGAATGTAAATGGGCTAAATGCCCCAATCAAAAGACACAGGGTAACAGACTGGATTAAAAAACAAGACCCATCGATATGCTGTCTGTAAGAGACTCATTTTAGAACCAAAGACACCCCCAGATTGAAAGTGAGGGGGTGGAAAACCATTTACCATGCTAATGGACACCAAAAGAAAGCTGGGGTGGCAATCCTTATATCAGACAAATTAGATTTTAAACCAAAGACTGTAATAAGAGATGAGGAAGGACACTATATCCTACTTAATGGTCTATCCAACAAGAACATCTAACAATTGGAAATATCTATGCCCCTAACACGAGAGCAGCCAATTATATAAGGCAATTAATAACAAAAGCAAAGAAACACATTGACAATACAATAATAGTGGGGGACTTTAACATCCCTCTCACTGAAATGGACAGATCATCTAAGCAAAAGATCAACAAGGAAATAAAGACTTTAAATGACACACTGGACCAAATGGACTTCACAGATATATTCAGAACATTCCACCCCAAAGCAATGGAATACACATTCTTCTCTAGTGCCCATGGAACATTCTCCAGAATAGATCACATCCTAGGTCATAAATCAGGTCTCAACTGGTACCAAACGATTGGGATCATTCCCTGCCTATTTTCAGACCACAATGCTTTGAAACTAGAACTCAATCACAAGAGGAAAGTCAGAAAGAACTCAAATACATGGAGGCTAAAGAGCATCCTACTGAAGAATGAATGGGTCAACCAGGAAATTAAAGAAGAATTAAAAAAATACATGGAAACCAATGAAAATGAAAACACAACTGTTCAAAATCTTTGGGATGCAGCAAAGGCAGTCCTAAGAGGAAAGTATATAGCAATACAAGCCTTTCTCAAGAAACAAGAAAGGTCTCAACTACACAACCTAACCCTCCACCTAAAGGAGCTGGAGAAACAAGAGCAAATAAAGCCTAAACCCAGCAGGAGAAGAGAAATAATAAAGATCAGAGCAGAAATCAATGAAATAGAAACTAAAAGAACAGTAGAACAGATCAATGAAACTAGGAGCTGGTTCTTTGAAAAAATTAACAAGATTGATAAACCCCTGGCCAGACTTATCAAAAAGAGAAGAGAAATGACCCAAATCAACAAAATTATGAATGAAAGAAGAGAGATCACAACCAACACCAAAGAAATACAAACAATTATAAGAACAGATTATGAGCAACTGTATGCCAGCAAATTAGATAACCTGGAAGAGATGGATGCATTCCTAGAGATGTATCAACTACCAAAACTGAACCAGGATGAAATAGAAAACCTGAACAGACCTATAACCACTAAGGAAATTGAAGCAGTCATCAAAAATCTCCCAACAAACAAAAGCCCAGGGCCAGATGGCTTCCCAGGGGAATTCTACCAAACATTTCAAGAAGAATTAATACCTATTCTTCTGAAACTGTTCCAAAAAATAGAAACAGAAGGAAAACTTCCAAACTCATTTTATGAGGCCAGAATTACCTTGAACCCAAAACCAGACAAAGACCCCATCAAAAAGGAGAATTATAGACCAATATCCCTGATGAACATGGATGCAAAAATTCTCACCAAAATACTATCCAATAGGATCCAACAGTACATTAAAAGGATTATTCACCATGACCAAGTGGGATTTATCCCTGGGCTGCAAGGTTGGTTCAACATCTGCAAATCAATCAATGTGATACAATACATTAACAAAAGAAAGAACAAGAATCATATGATCCTCTCAATAGATGCAGAAAAAGCATTTGACAAAGTACAGCATCCTTTCTTGATCAAAACTCTTCAGAGTATAGGGATCGAGGGTACATACCTCAATATCATAAAAGCCATCTATGAAAAACCTACAGAGAATATTATTCTCAATGGGAAAAAACTGAGAGCTTTCCCCCTAAGGTCAGGAACGTGGCAAGGGTGTCCACTATCACCACTGCTATTCAACATAGTATTGGAAGTCCTAGCCACAGCAATCAGACAACAAAAAGAAATCAAAGGCATCCAAATTGGCAAAGAAGAAGTCAAACTCTCACTCTTTGCAGATGATATGATTCTTTATGTGGAAAACCCAAAAGAGTCCACCCCAAAACTGCTAGAACTCATACAGGAATTCAGTAAAGTGGCAGGATATAAAATCAATGCACAGAAGTCAGTGGCATTCCTATACACCAACAACAAGACAGAAGAAAGAGAAATTAAGGAATCGATCCCATTGACAATTGCACCCAAAACCATAAGATACCTAGGAATAAATCTAACCAAAGAGACAAAGGAACTGTACTCAGAAAACTATAAAATACTCATGAAAGAAATTGAGGAAGACACAAGGAAATGGAGAAACGTTCCATACTCATGGATTGGAAGAACAAATATTGTGAAGATGGCTATGCTACCTAGAGCAATCTACACATTCAATGCAATCCCCATCAAAATACCATCCACTTTTTTCAAAGAAATGGAACAAATAATCCTAAAATTTGTATGGAACCAGAAAAGACCCCGCATAGCCAGAAGAATGTTGAAAAAGAAAAGCAAAGCTGGCGGCATCACAATTCCGGACTTCCAGCTCTATTACAAAGCTGTCATCATCAAGACAGCATGGTACTGGCACAAAAACAGACACATCGATCAATGGAACAGAATAGAGAGCCCAGAAATGGACCCTCAACTCTATGGTCAACTAATCTTCGACAAAGCAGGAAAGAATGTCCAATGGAACAAAGACAGTCTCTTCAACAAATGGTGTTGGGAAAATTGGATAGCCACATGCAGTAGGATGAAACTGGACCATTTCCTTATACCACACACAAAAATAGACTCCAAATGGTTGAAAGACCTCAATGTGAGACAGGAGTCCATCAATATCCTAAAGGAGAACACAGGCAGCAACCTCTTTGACCTCAGCCGAAGCAACTTCTTCCTAGAAACATCGCCAAAGGCAAGGGAAGCAAGGGCAAAAATGAACTATTGGGATTTCATCAAGATAAAAAGCTTTTGCAAAGCAAAGGAAACAGTCAACAAAACCAAAAGACAACCGACAGAATGGGAGAAGATATTTGCAAATGACATATCAGATAAAGGGCTAGTATCCAAAATTTATAAAGAACTCATCAAACTCAACACCCAAAGAACAAAGAATCCAATTAAGAAATGGGCAGAAGACATGAACAGACATTTTTCCAAAGAAGACATCCAAATGGCCAAGAGACACATGAAAAAGTGCTCAACATCGCTCAGCATCAGGGAAATCCAAATCAAAACCTCAATGAGATACCACCTCACACCAGTCAGAATGGCTAAAATTAAGAAGTCAGGAAATGACAGATGTTGGCGGGGATGCGGAGAAAGGGGAACCCTCCTCCACTGTTGGTGGGAATGCAAGCTGGTGCAGCCACTCTGGAAAACTGTATGGAGGTTCCTCAAAAAGTTGAAAATAGAGCTACCCTATGATCCAGCAATTGCACTACTGGGTATTTACCCCAAAGATACAAAAGTAGGGATCCGAAGGGGTATGTGCACCCCGATGTTTATAGCAGCAATGTCCACAATAGCCAAACTGTGGAAAGAGCCAAGATGTCCATCGACAGATGAATGGATAAAGAAGAATTGGTATATATATACAATGGAATATTATGCAGCCATCAAAAGGAATGAGATCTTGCCATTTGCAACGATGTGGATGGAGCTGGAGGGTATTATGTTGAGTGAAATAAGTCAAACAGAGAAAGACATGTATCATATGATCTCACTGATATGAGGAATTCTTAATCGCAGGAAACAAACTGAGTGTTGTTGGAGTGGGGGTTGGGGTGGGAGGGATGGGGTGACTGGGTGATAGACACTGGGGAGGGTATGTGCTCTGGTGAGCACTGTGAATTTTGCAAGACTGTTGAATCTCAGATCTGTACCTCTGAAACAAATAATGCAATATATGTTAAGAAAAAAAAAAGAAGAAGAAGAAGGTAGCGGGAGGGGAAGAATGAAGCGGGGGAAATTGGAGGGGTAGACGAACCATGAGAGACGATGGACTCTGAAAAACAAACAGCGTTCTAGAGGGGAGGGGGGTGGGAGGATGGGTTAGCCTGGTGGTGGGTATTGAGGGGGGCACATTCTGCATGGAGCACTGGGTGTTATGCACAAACAATGAATCATGGAACACTTCATCTAAAACTAATGATGTAATGTATGGGGATTAACATAAGAATAATAAATAAATAAATAAATAAAAATAAGAAACCAAATAATCATATTGATAATAATATGTTAATAGTAGGAGATCTGAAGAGGAAGAAATCAGAGAGGGAGACTAACCATGAGACACCATGGACCCTGGGAAACAAACTGAGGGTTTCAGAGGGGAGGGGAGTGAGGGGAGGTGGTAACAAATTGATGGGTATTAAGAAGGGTACATGTTGTGATGTGTACTGGGTGTTATATGTAACTAAAAAATCATTGAACGCTACATCAAAAACTAATGTTGTACTATACCATGGCTAACTGAACATAATAAAAATAAATAAATAAAATTTAAAAAAATGGACTTTTGGCCTTCATCAAGATAAAAAGTTTCTGCCCAGCAAAGGAAACAGTTAACAAAACTAAAAGGGAACTCATGCAATGGAGAAGATATTTGCAAATGGCATTACAAATAAAGGGCTTGTATCCAAGATCTATAATGAACTTCTCAAACTCAACACCCAAAAAACAAATAATAAGTCAAAAAAATGGGCAGAAGACATAAACAGACCCTTCTTGGAAGAAGACATACAAATGGCTAACAGACATGAAAAAAATATCCAACATCCTTAGCCAACAGGGAAGTACAAATCAAAACCACCTTATACCAGTTAGATACCACCTTACACCCGTTAGAATGGCAAAAATTAACAAAACAGGAAATAACAAATGTGGGTGAGAATGTGGAAAAAGGGGAACACTCTTACACTGTTGGTGGGAATGCAAGCTGGTACAGCCACTCTGGAAAACAGTATGGAGGTTACTCAGGATGTTAAAAATAGAGCTACCCCTTGACCCAGCGATTGCACTACTAGGTATTTAATGCAAAGATACAGATGTAGGGAAAAGAAGGGGTGCATGTACCCCCATGTTCATAGCAACAATGTCCACAATAGCCAAACTGTGGAAGGAGCCAAGATGACCTTCAACAGATGAATATATAAAGATGTCATACATATATAATGGACTATTACTCAGGCATCAGAAAGGATGAATATCCACCATTTGCATCAACATGAACGGAACTGGAGGAGATTATGCTAAGTGAAGTAAGTCAAGCAGAGAAAGACAATTATTATATGGTTTTACTCATATGTGGAACATAAGGAATAGTGAGGAAGACCATAGGGGAAGGTAAGGAAAACTGAAGGTGGAGAAATCAGAGAGGGAGGCAAACCATGAGAGACTATGGACTCTGGGAAAAAACTAAGGGTTTCAGAGGGAAGGGAGGTGGGGCGATGGGGTAGTCAGGTGATGGGGATTAAGGAGGGCACGTGCTGTGATGAGCACTGTGTGTTATATGCAACTAATGAATCACTGAACACTACATCAAAAACTAATGATGCATTATACAGTGGCTAACTGAACATAAAAAACAAAAAGAAAGAAAACTATAGGCCAATATCCCTGATGAGCATAGAAGCAAAAATTGTCAAAAAATATTAGCCAACCACATACAGCAATACATTAAAAAGATTCTTTGTCATGATCAAGTGGTGTTTATTCCAGGGATGCAGGGGTGGTTCAGTATTAACAAATTAATCAACATGATACACCACATCAACAAAATGAAGGATAAAAATCATATCATCATCTCAATAGATGCAAAAAAATTCAACATCTTTTTATGATGAAACTCCACAAAGTGGGGTTAGATGGAACATACCTCAGCATAATAAAGGCCATATATGAAAAAAACACATGTATAATTATACTCAATGGTGAAAAACTGCGAGCTTTCCCTCTAAGATTAGGAATAAGACGAAAATGTCCACTCTCCTCACTTTTATTCAACATAGTACTGAAAATTCTAGCCACATTAATGAGACACACACACACACACACACACACACACAAAGAAATAAGAGGCATCCATAATGGTAATGTGGATTAAACTGTCACTATTTGCAATTGACATGATACTATATGTACAAAATCCTTAAGATTCCACTAGAAAACTGCTAGAAGTAATAAATTAATTCAATAAAGTTGCAGGATACAAAAATACCCAGAAATTGGTAGCATTTCTATACACTAGTAATAAAGTTGCAGAAAGTGAAACAAAATAACACCATTTTCAATGCATTATACATAGTAAAATACCTAGGAATAAACTTATCCAATGAGGTGAAAGACCTCTACTCTCTAAACTAAAGTATTGATGAAAGAAATTGAAGATGACAAAAACAAATGGAAAGATATCCCATGTTCATGGATAGGAAGAATTAATGTTGTTAAAATTTCCATTTTACCCAAAGCAATCTACAGATTCAATGCAAACCCTATCAAAATACCAACAGCATTTTTTTTTCCACAAAACTAAATCAAATAATACCAAAATTTATATGGAAATACAAAACGCCCCAAGTAAACAAAAAAAATCTTGAGAAAGTAAAGAAAGCTGGAGAAATCACAATTCCGGATTTCAAGATATACTACAAAGCTCTAATAATCAAAACAGTATAGTACATGCACAAAAATAAATCAGTGGAAAATAAATCAATGAAAAAATAAATCAATGGAACAGAATAGGGTGCCTAGAAATAGACCTATAATTACATGGTCATTAATGTATGAGAAAGGAGGCAAGAATATACAATGGGGAAAAGAGAGTCTCTTCAATAAATGGTGCTGCAAAAACTAGACAGCTATATGTAAAAGAATGAAATTGGAGCACTTTTTTAATGCCATGCACAAATATAAACTCAAAATGTATTAAAGACCTAAATGTGAGACTGAAAGTCATAAAAATTATAGAAAAAAACCACAGTAATTTCTTTGACATTGGCCCTAGCAACATTTTTCTAGATATGTCTCCTAAAGGAAGGGATACAAAAGGAAAAATAAACTGTTGGGACTACAACAAAATAAAACTTTAGCATAGTAAAGGAAATCATCAACAAAACGAAACAAAATAGTGAACCTACTTGATGGGTGAAGATATTTATAAAGAATATGTTTGATATGGGGTTAATATTCCAAATATATAAAGAACTTACACAACTCAACAGGAAAAAGAACAAATAGTCTATTTTAAAAATGGGCAGAGACCTAAATAGATGTTTTTCCAAAGAAGTCATACATATGGTCAACAGACACATTAAAAAATGCTCAACATCTTCAGAGAAAGGCAAATCAAAACCACAATGAGATATTACCTTATACTAACAAGAATGGCTAAAATAAAAAAGACAAGAAATAACAAGAGCTCATGAGGATGTGGAGAGAAAGGAACCCTCCTGTACTGTTGGTGAGAATACAAATTGGTGCAGTCACTGTGGAAAATAATATGGAGGTTTCTAAAAAATTAAAAATAAAATCCTCTATGATCCAGTAAGTCCACTATTAGGAATTTACACAAAGAAAATTAAAACACTAATTCAAAAATATGTTTGCATCCCTATGATTATTGAAGATTTATTTACCATTGCCAAGATATGAAAGCAAACTAAGTATCCATTGATTGACAAATGGATAAGAAAGATGTGGTATATATATATACAACAGAATATTTTGCAACCATAGAAAGATGATATTGTGCCATTTACAAGAACAAGGATGGACTTAGGGGATATTATGCTAAATGAAAAAAGACTGTGAAAGAAAAAATACCATATAATTTCACTTATATGTAGAATCTAAAAAAAAAATAATGAACAGGAAAAGATGGTGGATGAGTAAGGAACCCTATTCCAACTGTTCCACGGAATTGAGCTGGATATCCACCAGACTACTCTGAGCACCCACGAAATCAGCTTGAGATGTAAGAAGATCTGGATCTCTACAATTTTAGTATATGTGCTGCCGAAGTGAGCACGATCTGGATCTCTACAAACAAAATAACACAGGTGGTTGGTTTTGGGGTATGAAGCGGGGAGTCGTGATTCCACGGGGAGATATCTGAGGATAAATGGCAGAGGGAGAGAGCCTGGCCATGGGGATCCTACACCGCCAGTGAGTGATAACCTCCCACACTAGGGACAGGGCACAGACTCACAGGCCTGTAGCGGTGGGGAAAAGATTTTAGGTCAGGACCCAGGACAGAAACCCAGAGTGGTGGGATCGCACATGGTAACTGGGAGCAGGTGTTGGTTTTAGAACCACAAAGGGCAGAGACATGCCCTGACCTGGAGGCAAGGAATGGGAGTGCTGTGGAGGGGTGCACAACAAGGATGCTGCAGTTTATAGCAGCACAGACAGAAATGGATATACAGTAACCTGGAGAGCTCACTGAAGAACAGACAGTGATCTCTCAGCTCTGAGACAGAGGGTTGGAAATGGTCTCTTCTGCTCTGACTCTTGGAAGACACGCGGAAAGCCATAAGGAAAAGCCACCAGAGAACAAAAGCCCCACAAAACTGGTTCCCACTGAGCCCATCCCCCACCACAGGGGGGACAGGGCAACTCTGCCCAAAGAGAGTTGCCTGAGTAACAGTGCAACAGGCCCCTCCCACAGAAGACAGGCTGGGAAAACAAGAGGCCAGCAACCCTAAGGTCCCTAGAAAACATGCATCTTGCTTGGGTTCTGCTCAATAATTTGGACTCTATACATTCCCTCAACCACCCATCAACAGAATGACTAGGAGGAGGAACCCCCAAAATAGGAAAGACTTAGAGATTATGATTTATGCCACAGATTTTAAAATGGCTGCAGATAAAACCAAGGTGTTGGAGATAGAATTCAGGCGAGCAACTGTGAAGACAGTTGCTAGAATGGAGAAATCAATTAATGGCAACATAGAGTCTCTAAGGGCAGAAATGAAAGCTGAACTGGTAGAACTTAAAAATGCTATCAGGGCACCTGGGTGGCTCAGTTGGTTAAGCGACTGCCTTCGGCTCAGGTCATGATCCTGGAGTCCCTGGATCGAGTCCCGCGTCGGGCTCCCTGCTGGGCAGGGTGCCTGCTTCTCCCTCTGACCCTCCCCCCTCTCATGTGCTCTCTCTCTCTCATTCTTTCTGTCTCAAATAAATAAATAAAATCTTTAAAAAAAATAGATAAAGAGGGAAAAGAGGAGGCCAAGGAAAAACAACTCAGAATCCATGAAAATAGAATCAGAGAAATAAGTTACACAATGAAGTGTTCCAATGTCAGAATTATTGGAAACCCGGAGGGAGTGGAGAGAGAGAGAGGACTAGAAAATATATTTGAGCAAATCATAGCTGAGAACTTCCCTAATCTGGGGAATGTAACAAACATTCATGTCCTAGAGGCAGAGAGGACCCCTCCCAAGATCAAGAAAAAGAGGCCAACACCTCGGTATGTAATAGTAAAACTCGCAAATCTTAGAACCAAGGAAAACATCTTAAGGGCAGTTAGGGGGAAGAGATTCCTTATGTACACAGGGAGGAACATCAGAATCATGTCAGACCTATCCACAGAGACCTGGCAAGCCAGAAAGGCCTGGAAAGACATATTCAGGGTACTAAAAGAGAAGGACATGCAGCCAAGAATACTTTATCTGGCAAGCCTGTCATTTAGAATGGATAGAGAGATGCAGAGCTTCCAAGACTGGCAGAAACTGAAAGAATATGTGACCACTAAGCCGGTCCTGCAAGAAATATTAAGGGGGGGTTCTATAAATGGAGAAAGACCCCAGGAGTGATATACAACATAAATTTACAGGGACAATCGATAAAAACAACTTCTTCAGAGTCAACATTATGACAATTAATTCATATCTTTCAATAATCACTCTCAGCTTGAAGGGCATAAATGCTCCCATAAAATGGCAAAGGGTTGCAGATTGGATAAAAAGACAGGACCCATCCATATGCTGTCTACAAAAGACTTATTTTGAACCTAAAGATACATCCAGACTGAAAGTGAAGGGATGGAGATCCATCTTCCATGCCAGCGGACCTCAAAAGAGAGCTGAGGTAGCAATTCTTATATCAGACAAATTAGATTTTAAACTAAAGACTGCAGTTAGAGACACAGAAGGACACTATATCATTCTTAAAGGGTCTATCCAACAAGAAGATCTAACAATTGTAAATATCTATGCCCCCAAGATGGGAGCAGCCATCTACATAAGCCAACTGTTCACCAAAATAAAGGGTCATATTGATAACAATACGTTAATTGTAGGAGACCTCAACCCTCCACTCTCAGCAATGGACAGATCATCTAAGCAGAAAATCAACAAGGAAACAAGAGCTTTGAATGATACATTGGACCAGATGGACCTCATAGGTATATACAGAACATTCCACCCTAAAACAACAGAATACTCATTCTTCTCAAGTGCACATGGAACTTTCTCCAGAATAGAGCACATACTGGGTCACAAATCAGGTCTCAACCAATACCAAAAGATTGAGATTATTTCCTGTATATTCTCAGACCACAATGCTTTAAAACTGGAACTCAATCAAATGAAAAAATCTGGCAGAAATTCAAAAACTTGGAAGCTAAAGACCACTCTGCTCAAAAATGTTTGGGTCACCCAGGAAATCAAAGCACTTAAACAATTCATGGAAACCAATGAGAATGAAAACACATTAGTCCAAAACCTATGGGATACTGCAAAGGTGGTCCTAAGGGGGAAATACATAGCCATCCAAGCCCATTCAAAGATATAGAAAAATCCCGAATTCACCAACTAACTCTACACTTTAAAGAACTATAGAAAAGTCAACAAGCGATCCCTAAGCCACTCATTAGAAGAGAAATAATTAAGACTAGAGGAGAGATCAATGAATTAAAAACCAGAAACACAGTAGATCCGATCAATGAAACTAGAAGTTGGTTCTTTGAGAGATCCAATAAGATCGATAAACCGCTGGCCAGACTTATCCAAAAGAAAAGAGAAAGGACCCAAATTAATAAAATTATGAATGAAAGGGGAGAGATCATGACTAAGACCAAGGAAATAGAAACAGTTCTTAGAAATTTATATCAACAACTATATACCAATAAACTGAGCAATCTGGATAAAATGGATGACATCCTCGAAACCTATAAGCTGCCAAGATTGAAACAAGAAGAAATTGACAACCTGAATAGGCCAATAACCAGTAATGAGATTGAAACAGTGACCAAACCCCCCCAAAAAAACAAGAGTCCAGGGCTTGATAGATTTCCTGGGGAAATCTACCAAACATTCAAAGAAGAAATAATACCTATTCTAACTGAAGCAGTTTCAAAAACTAAGAAGAGAAGGAAAACTTCCAAACTCATTCTATGATGCCAGCATTACCTTAATCCCCAAACCAGGAAAAGACCTCATCAAAAAAGAGAATTTCAGGCCGATATCCCTGATGAACATGGATTCCAAAATCCTCAACAAAATCCTAGCTAATAGGATCCAACAATACATTAAAGGGATCATGCACCACGACCAAGTGGGATTTATCCCCGGGATGTAAGGGTGGTTCAACATTCACAAATCAATCAGTGTGATAGAACACATTAATAAGAGGAGGGAGAAGAACCATATGGTCCTCTCAATTGATGCAGAAAAATACATTTGACAAAATACAACATCCTTTCCTGATTCAAACTCTCCAGAGTATAGGGATAGAGGGAATATTCCTCAAGTTTCTAAAATCCATCTATGAAAAGCTGAGAGCTTTTCCCTTAAGATCAGGAACACGTCAGGGATGCCCACTCTCACCACTATTGTTCAACACAGTACTAGAAGTCCTAGCAACAGCAATCAGACAACAAAAAGAAATAAAACGTATTCAAATTGGCAAAGAAGAAGCCAAACTCTCAATTTTCACAGCTGACATGATACTTTATGTGGAAAACCCCAAAGACTCCATCCCCAAATTACTAGAACTCATACAGCAATTAAGTAATATGGCAGGATACAAAATCAATGCACAGAAATCTGTTGCTTTCTTATACACTAACAACACAACTGTAGAATGGGAAATGATTCCTTTCACAATAGCACCAAAAACCATAAGATACCTAGGAATAAATCTAACCAAAGAGGTAAAGGATCTATACTCTAGGAACTACAGAACACTCATGAAAGAAATTCAAGAACACACAAAAAGATGGAAAAATATTCTATGCTCATGGATCAGAAGAATAAACATTGTTAAAATGTCTATGCTACCCAGAGCAATCTATACCTTCAACGCCATCCCGATCAAAATTCCAATGACATTTTTCAAAGTGCTGGAACAAACAATCCTAAAATTTGTATGGAATCAGAAAAGACCCCGAATCACCAAGAAAATGTTGAAAAAGAAAAACAAAGCTGGGGGCATCATGTTGCCCGATTTCAAGCTATATTACAAAGCTGTGATCACCAAGACAGTATGGTACTGACACAAAAACAAACATACAGACCAATGCAACAGAATAGAAAACCCAGATATGGAACCTCAACTCTATGGTCAAATAATCTTTGAGAAACAGGAAAAAACATGCAATGGAAAAAAGACAGTCTCTTCAATAAATGGTGCTGGGAAAATTGGACATCCACATGCAGAAGAAAGAAACTCGACCATTCTCTAACACCATACACAAAGATAAACTCAGAATGGATGAAAGACCTCAATGTGAGACAGGAATCCATCAAAATCTGAAAGGAGAACATAGACAGTAACCTCTTTCACATTGGCACAGCAACTTCTTTCAAGATACATCTCCAAAAGCTAGTGATACAAAAGCAAAAATGAACTTTTTGGACTTCATCAACATAAAAAGCTTCTGCACAGCAAAGGAAACTGTCAACAAAACAAAATGGGAGAAGATATTTGCAAATGGAATTACAGATAAAGGTCTGGTATCCAAGATCTATAAAGAACTCCTCAAACTCAACACCCAAAAAAACAAATAATCAAGTCAAAAAAGGGGCAGAAGACATGAATAGACACTTCTCTGGAGAAAACATACAAATGGCTACCAAACACATGAAGAAATATTCATCCTTAGTCATCAGGGAAATTCAAATCAAAACCACATTGAGATACCACTTTCCACCAGTTAGAATGGAAGAATGGACAGGAAAATAACAACAAATGTTGGAGAGGTTGTGGAGAAAGGGGAGCCCTCTTACACTGTTGTTGGGAATGCAAGTTGGTATAGCCACTTTGGAAAACAGTGTGGAGGTTCCTCAAAAAATTAAAAATAGAGCTACCCTATGACCTAGCAATTGTACTCATGGGTATTTACCCCAAAGATACAGATGTAGTTAAAAAAAGGTCCATATTCACCCCAATGTTCATAGCAGCAATGTCCACAATAGTCCAACTTTCCAAAGTGCTGAGATGCCCTTCAACAGATGAATGGATCAAGAAGATGAGGTCCATATGTACAATGGAATATTACTCAGCCATCAGAAAGGATGAACACCCAACTTTTACATCAACATGGATGGGACTGGAGGAGATTATGCTAAGTGAAATAAGTCAAGCAGAGGGTGCACCTAATGACCAGGTTGGCCTGCACCTTGCTGCTCCATCCTCCGTGGGCACGCAGGAATGATGAATTCTTAAAGGTAGCCAAACCTTTGACAGAAAGCTATGGTAAAATGACCCGCAGAAGCTCTGGGTTGGGGACACTCACGTGGCAAAGACCTAAGGACAGCCTCTAGCAAATAGCCAGCAAGGAACTGAGACCTTCATTCGGTTATCCAGTCACAAAGAACTGAATTCTGTCAACACGCATAATATCTTGCATTTTAGTTGAGCACGTGTCTTACCAGAGACTACATTTCCTAGTTGCTTGTGCAGCAACCAGGGTGATCACATGGGAGGCAAACACAGAAGCTAAATATTAGGGATGACAGACAATCAGAACTGGTCTACCAGCATGGGTTCCCGTGTGACTGCGTGTGGCGGACTTGCCTCCCAGCTTTGATGCTGCAGCCTGCTCTGCAAGCCCAACCCGCTTCTGAAATGCTTCATGAGACAGAAGTTGACATGGATGCTCCTTAAGAACAGACTGGCCTATTGTGCACCTAATTCAAAGGGTCTTAGGAGGCAGAGCAAAATGTCAGAGGAGTAGGAGACCTGGATTTTGTCTGGTCTCAGGAATTCAGCTGGATAGGGATCAAACCATTCTGAACACCTACAAACTCACCAGGAGATCGAAGAAAAGAATAGCAACAACTCTCTGAACAGAAAAGCGACCACTTTCTGGAAGGTAGGACGTGCGGAGAAGTGAATCCGAGGTGATATTCTGGAAGATAGATGGCAAGGGAGGGGGCCCTTGTCAGCCACTTCTGGCAAGTGATAGAGCCCCGGAGCACAAAATTGGAACATTTAGAAGTAGGCTCCGCTGAGGGACGTCGCACCAGTGGCTAAGCAGTGGGTGGAATCCTCGTGGGACAGTGTGGTCTCAGGACCCTCGGGGTCACAGAAAGACCGGGGGTGCCTGAGTGCGGTAAAGCTCCCAGGTATTGGAGCAGGGAAGCCGAGTGCAGAGACAGAGTCAAGGCATGGGCTCTCAGCTCGGGGTTGTCATAAACTGTGATCTGCGGCACAGTCGGGCTGCTGCTCCTCCAGCAGGGACCCAACAAGCGGCATATCCAGGGAGACTCTCCGTCCTCACCTGGGAGGAGCGGTGTGGGAGCCCACCACAGGGATCTGCTGGGTTTGGGACTCCACACCGAATCAGGTGCCAGAGATAGAAATGCTCGGTTACAGGTCGGGTGAGCACGGATTGCGGCCACAGACCGGGGAGACGGGAGTGATTGACTGCTTTTCTCTGGGGGCTTACTGAGGAGCGGGGCCCCGAGTTCTCGGGTCCTCTGGGGCAGAGATTGGGGGGCCGCCATTTTCACTCTCATCCTCCAAAGCTGGACAGAAAGCTTGCAGGGAACAAAAGCTCCTGAGAGCAAACCCCAGCAGATTACTTAGCCCGGACCACGCAAGGGCAGGGCAATTCCACCTCCGGCAAAGATGTTTGGGAACCATGGCAACAGGCTCCTCCCCCAGAAGATCAGAAAGTATAGCCAGCCAAAACCAAGTTTACCGATCAATGAGAACAGCAGAACTCCAGCACTAAGGGAATACTGCACATAGAATTCATGGCTTTTTTACCATGATTCTTTAGTCTTTCAAAGTTAATATTTTTTAGCTTTTTTTTCTTTTTTTTGAATTTTTCTTTTTCCCTGTTTCAACACACAACTTATCACTCCCTTTAAAAAAAAAAAAAAAAAAACATTTTTATTTTTCATTTTTAGAGTCATATTCTAACCCTTCATAGTAGTTACCCTTATTTTTGGCATTGTTCTCTCTTTAAAATTTGAGATACAGTATCTTCTAACAGATCAAAATATACCCTAAATCTCTAGTGTATGGCTTTGTTCTAGTCTCCAGCCTGATCACATTCTCTCCCTTTTTTTTTCTTTTTTTAAAATCCTTTTCTTTTTTCAAACAACTTCTTATCAATTCCTTTTATAATTTTTTTTATAATTTTCATCTTTACAGTCATATTCCATCCGTTTATTGTATCAACCCTTATTTTTGTACATATATGTTTTTCTTTCTTTAAAATTTTGGGAGGCACTTTCTTCTAACAGACCAAAATACACCCAAAGTCTAGTCTGTGGCACTGATCTATGCACCAGCCTGATCATATTTGATCATATTCTGTTTTCTTTGTTTTGTTCTGTTTTTGTTTGTTTTTATCTTGTTCTTTTATTTTTTTTTTCTTTTTCTTTTTTCTTTCTTTCCCATTCTTTTCCTCCGGTTTCAGGTCTCTTCTGATTTGTTTAGAGTTATATTTTCTGGGGACGTTGTTACCCTGTTAGCATTTTGTTCTCTCATTCATCTATTCTCCTCTGGACAAATGACAAGATGGAAAAAATCACCTCAACAAAAAGAACAAGAGGTAGTACAGACTGCCAGGGACCTACTCAATACAAACATTAGTACGATGTCCGACCTAGAGTTCAGAATGAAGATTTTAAAGATACTAGCTGGGCTTGAAAAAAGCATGGAAGTTATTAGAGAAAATCTGGAGAAATAAAAGAACTAAAATCTAACCAAGTTGAAATTAAAAAGGCTATTAATGAGGTGCAATCAAAAATGGGGGCACTAACTGCTAGGATAAATGAAGCAGAAGAGAGAATCAGTGATATAGAAGACCAAATGATGGAAAATAAAGAAGCTGAGAAAAAGAGAGATAAACAACTACTGGAGCACAAGGGCAGAATTCGAGAGATAAGCGATACCATAAGACAAAACAACATTAGAATAATTTGGATCCCAAAAGAAAAAGAAAGAGAGAAAGGGGCAGAAGGTATATTGTGGAAAATTATAGCAGAGAACCTCCCTAATTTGGGGAAGGAAACAGGCATCAAAATCAAGGAGGCTCAGAGAACCCCTCTCAAAATCAATAAAAATAGGTCAACACCCCGACATCTAATAGTAAAACTTACGAGTCTCAGAGACAAAGAGAAAATCTTGAAGGCAGCTTAGGAGAAGAGATCTGTAACCTACAATGGTAGAAAGATTAGATTGGCAACAGACCTATCCACAGAGACCCGGCAGGTCAGAAAGGACTGGCATGATATCTTCAGAGCACTAAACGAGAAAAAATATGCAGCCAAGAATACTATATCCAGCTAGGCTGTCATTGAAGATAGAAGGAGAGATAAAAAACTTCCAGGACAAACAAAAACTAAAGGAATTTGCAAACATGAAACCAGCCCTACAAGAAATATTGAAAGGAGTCCTCTAAGCAAAGAGAGAGCCTAAAAGCGACATAGACCAGAAAGGAACACAGACAATATATAGTAACAGTCACCTTACAGGCAATACAATGGCACTAAATTCATACCTTTCAATAGTTACCCTGAATGTAGATGGGCTAAATGCCCCAATGAAAAGACACAGGCTATCAGATTGGGTTAAAAAACAAGACCCATTGATATGTTGTCTGCAAGAGACTCATTTTAGACCCAAAGACACCCCCAGATTGAAAATGAGGGGGTGGAAAACCATTTACCATGCTAATGGACACCAAAAGAAAGCTGGGGTGGCAATCCTTATGTCAGACAAATTAGATTTTAAACCAAAGACTGTAATAAGAGATGAGGAAGGACACTATATCCTACTTAAAGGATCTATCCAACAAGAAGATCTAACAGTTGTAAATATCTATGCCCCTAACATGGGAGCAGCCAATTATATAACCCAATTAATAACAAAAGCAAAGAAACACATCAACAACAATACAATAATAGTGGGGGACTTTAACACCCCACTCATGGAAATGGACAGATCATCTAAGCAAAAGATCAACAAGGAATTAAAGACTTTAAATGACACACTGAACGAAATGGACTTCACAGATATATTCAGAACATTCCATCCCAAAGCAACAGAATCCACATTCTTCTTTAGTGCCCATGGAATCTTCTCCACAATAGATCACATCCTAGGTCACAAACCAGGTCTCAAACAGTACCAGAAGTTTGGGATCATTCCCTGCATATTTTCAGACCACAATGCTTTGGAACTAGAACTCAATCACAAGAGGAAAGTCAGAAAGAACTCAAATACATGGAGGTTAAGAGCATCTTACTAAATAATGAATGGGTCAATCAGGAAATCAAAGAAGAATTTTAAAAAATATATGAAAACCAATGAAAATGAGAACACAACTGTTCAAAATCTTTGGGATGCAGCAAAGGCAGTTCTACGAGGAAACTATATAGCAATACAAGCTTTTCTCAAGAAACAAGAAAGGTCTCAAATACACAACCTAACCGAACTCCTAAAGGAGCTAGAGAAAAAACAGCAAATAAAGCCTAAACCCAGCAGGAGAAGAGAAATAATAAAGATCAGAACAGAAATCAATGAAATAGAAACCAAAAGAACAGTAGAACAGATCAACAAAACAAGGAGCTGGTTCTTTGAAAGAATGAACAAAACTGATAAACCCCTGGCCAGACTTATCAAAATAAAAGAGAAAGGACCCAAATAAATAAAATCATGAATGAAAGAGAGAGATCACAACCAACACCAAAGAAATACAAACAATTATAAGAACATATTATGAGCAATTCTATTCCAGCAAATGAGATAATTTGGAAGAAATGGATGCATTCCTAGAGATGTATCAACTACCAAAACTGAACCAGGAAGAAATAGAAAACCTGAACAGACCTATAACCACTAAGGAAATTGAAGCAGTCATCAAAAATCTCGCAAAAAAACAAAATCCCAGGGCCAGATGGCTTCCCAGGGGAACTCTACCAAACATTTCAAGAAGAATTAATACCTATTCTTCTGAAACCATTCTAAAAATTAGAAATGGAAGGAAAACTTCCAAAATTGTTTTATGTGGCAGCATTACCTTGATACCAAAACAAAGACCCCATCAGAAAGGAAGATTACAGACCAATACCCTTGATGAACACGGATGCAAAAATTCTCACCAAAATACTAGCCAATAGGATCCAACTGTACATTAAAAGGATTATTCACCTCAATCAAGTGGGATTTATCCTTGGGCTGCAAGGTTGATTCAACACCCTCAAATCAATCAATGTGATACAATACATTAACAAAAGAAAGAACAAGAACCAATGATCCTCTCAACAGATGCAGAAAAAACATTTGCCAAAGTACAGCATCTTTCTTGATCAAAACTCTTCAGAGTATAGGGATAGAGGGTACATAACTCAATATCATAAAAGCCATCTATGAAAAACCTACAGCGAATATCTTTCTCAACTTTCCCCCTAAGGTCAAGAACGCAGCAGGGATGTCCACTATCACCACTGCTATTCAACATAGTATTAGAAGTCCTAGCCACACCAGTCAGACAACAAAAAGAAATAAAAGGCATTGGCAAAGAAGAAGTCAAACTCTCACTGTTTGCAGATGATATGATACTTTATGTGGAAAACCCAAAAGACTCCACCCCAAAACTGCTAGAACTCATACAGGAATTCAGTAAAGTGGTAGGATATAAAATCAATGCACAGAAATCAGTGGCATTCCTATACACCAACAACAAGACAGAAGAAAGAGAAATTAAGGAGTCGATCCCATTTACAATTGCACCCCAAACCATAAGATACCTAGGAATAAATCTAACCAAAGAGGCAAAGGATCTGTACTCAGAAAACTATAAAATACTCATCAAAGAAATTGAGGAAGACACAAAGAAATGGAAAAATATTCTATGCTCATGTATTGGAAGAACAAATATTGTGAAGATATCAATGCTACCTAGAGCAATCTACACATTCAATGCAATCCCCATCAAAATACCATCCACTTTTTTCAAAGAAATGGAACAAATAATCCTAAAATTCGTATGGAATCAGAAAAGACCCTGCATAGCCAGAGGAATGTTCAAAAATAAAAGCAAAGCTGGCGGCATCACACTTCCGGACTTCTAGCTCTATTACAAAGCTGTCATCATCAAGACAGTATGGTACTGGCACAAAAAGAGACACCTAAATCAATGGAACAGAATAGAGCCCAGAAATGGACCCTCAACTCTATGGTCAGCTAATCTTTGACAAAGCAGGAAGAATGTCCAATGGAAAAAAGACAGTCTCTTCAACAAATGGTTTTCAGAAAATTGTACCGCCACATGCAGAAGAATGAAACTGGACCATTTCCTTACCCCACAGACAAAAATAGACTCCAAATGGTTGAAAGACCTCAATGTGAGACAGGAGTCCATCAACATCCTAAATGAGAACACAGGCAGTAACCTCTTCAACCTCAGCCTCAGCAACTTCTTCCTAGAAACATCGCCAAAGGCAAGGGAACCAAAGGCAAAACTGAACTATTGTGACTTCATCAACATAAAAAGCTTCTGCACAGCAAAGGAAACAGTCAACAAAACAAAGAGGCAACCCACAGAATGGGAGAAGATATTTGCAAATAACATATCAGATAAAGGGCTAGTATCCAAAATATATAAAGAACTTATCAGACTCAACACCCAAAGAATAAATAATTCAATCAAGAAAGGAGCAGAAGACATGAACAGACATTTTTCCAAAGAAGACATCCAAATGGCCAACAGACACATGAAAAAGTGCTTAACATCATTCGGCATCAGGGAAATCCAAATCAAAACTTCAATGAGATAACCACCTCACACCAGTCAGAATGGCTAAAATTAATAAGTCAGGAAATGACAGATATTGGCGGGTATGTGGAGAATGGGGAACCCTCCAACACTGTTGGTGGGAATGCAAGGTGGTGCAACCACTCTGGGAAACAGTATGGAGTTTCCTCAAAAAGTTGAAATTAGAGCTACCATATGATCCAGCAATTGCGCTACTGGGTATTTACCCCAAAGATACAAATGCCGGGATCCGAGGGGGTATGTGCACCCTGATGTTTATAACAACAATGTCCACAATAGCCAAACTGTGGAAAGAGCCAAGATGTCCATTGACAGATGAATGGATAAAGAAGATGTGGTGTATATATACAATGGAATATTATGCAGCCATCAAAAGGAATGAGATCTTGCCATTTGCAACGATGTGGATGGAAATGGAGGTTGTTATGCTGAGCGATATAAGTCAATCAGAGAAAGACATGTATCATATGATCTCACTGATATGAGGAATTCTTAATCTCAGGAAACAAACTGAGAGTTGCTGGAGTCGGGGGGGCGTTGGAAGGGATGGGGTGGCTGGGTGATAAACATTGGGGATGGTATGTCCTATGGTGAGCGCTGTGAATTGTGCAAGACTGTTGAATCACAGATCTGTACCTCTGAAACAAATAATACAATATATGTTTAAAAAAAAAAAGAAGAAGATAGTGGGGGGGGAATGAATGGCGCAAAATCAGAGGGGGAGATGAACCATGAGAGACGATGGATTCTTAGAAGCAAACTGAGTGTTCTAGAGGGGAGGGGGGTGGTTGGATGGGTTAGCCTGTGATGGGTATTAAAGAAGGCACTTTATGCTGGGAGCACTGGGTGTTGTGCACAGGCGGTGAATCATGGAACACTACATCAAAAACTAATGATGTAATGTATGGTGATTAACATAACAATAAAAATTAAGAAAAATAAGTCAATCAGAGAAAGTCAATTATCATATGGCTTCACTTATGTGTGGAACATAAAGAATAGCATGGAGGACATTAGAAGAAGGAAGGGAAAAATGAAGGGGGGGAAATTGGAGGGAGAGATGGACCATGAGAGACTATGGACTCTGAGAAACAAACAGGGTTTTAGAGGGGAGGGGGAAAGGGGATTGGTTAACCCGTGATGGGTATTAAGGAGGGCAGGTACTGCATGGAGCGCTGGGTGTTATATGAAAACAATGGATCGTGGATCACCACATCTAAAACTAATGATGTATTGTATGGTGACTAACATAACATAATAAAATTTAAAAAATTAAAAAATATATATTAATAAACAAAAAGCAGAATCAGACGTATAAATACAGAGTATAAAGTGATGGTTGCCAGAGGGGAGAGCTTGGGAGCTTGGGAAAAATATGTGACAGGGAGTGGGAGATATGGGCTTCCATTATAGAGTAACTAAGTTACAGTAATAAAAGGTACATCATAAGAAATATAGTCATTGATATTGCAATGGTGATATATGGGAACATACAGTAACTACACTTTTAGTGAAAATACCATAACATATAAATTTGTTGAATCACTATGTTGTACACCTGAAACTAAAGTAACATTGTGTGTGAACTATATTAACAAAACACACACACACAATGTGATATCACCTCACACTTGTTAGAATGGCTATTATCCAAAAGACAAGAAATAAAAGTGGGTAGAAGACATGAATAGACATTTCCAAATAAGACATACAGGTGGCCAACAGACACATGAAAAGGTGTTCAACATCACTCATCATCAGGGTAATACAAATCAGAGCTACAATGAGATATCACTTCACAACTTTCAGAATGGCTAAAATTAATAACACAGGAAACAACGGGTTTTGGCAAGGGTGCAGAGAAAAGGGAACTCTCTTGCACTCTTGGTAGTAATGCAAACTGGTGCAGCCACTCTGGAAAACAGTATGGAGGTTCCTCAAAAAGTTGAAAATTGAACTACCCTAAGATGCAGCAATTGTACTAACTAGATATTTACCCAAAAGATACAAAAATACTGATTCCAGGGGATACATTCTCCCCCATATTTATAGTAGCATTATCTACAATAGCCAAATTATGGAAAGAGGCCAAATGTCCATTGAGTGATGAATAGATAAAAAAGTGATGAATGGAATATTATCCAGCTATAAGAAATAATGAAATCTTGCTATTTGTAATGATGGGGATGGAGGTAGAGATTTATTATGCTAAGCAAAACAAGTGAGAGAAAAACAAATACCATATCATTTCACTCATATGTAGAATTTAAGAAACAAAAGGAATGAACAGGGGCACCTGGGTAGCTCCATCAGTTAAGCATCTGCCTTCAACTAGGTCATGTTCCCAGGGTCTTGGGATCGAGCCCCGCTTCTGGGCTCCCTTGTTAAGCAGAAGGTCTGCTTCTCCCTTTCCCTCTGCCTCTACCCCTGCTCCTGCTCTGTCTTTCTCTCTCTCTCTCTCTCTCTCTCTCTCGCTTGCTCGCTCTCTTGCACATGCTCTCTCTCTCTCTCTCAATAAATAAATAAAGTCTTTTTAAAAAATGAACATATGGGGAAAAAAGGAGAGGCAAACCAAGAAACAGACCTTTAACTATAGAGAACAAACTAATGATTACCAGAGGGGAGGTGGGCTGGGGAATGGTTAAATAGGTGATGGGGATTAAGGGGGGCATTTGTGATGAGCACTGGGAGTTTATGTTAGTGTTGAATCACTAAATTGTACACCTGAAACTAATATTACACTGTATGTTAACTAACAGGTTTTAAATAAAAACTTGAAGAAAAAAAGAAAAAGTGTTGATGAGAATGTGAGAATGCACTGTTGATAGGGATATAAACTTGTGCAACCACTTTGGAAAACAGTAATTGAATTTCCTCAAGAAATTAAAAGTAGAACTACAGTATGATCCAGTAATTTCAATTTTGGGTATACATATGAAGACAAAAAATACGAACTCAAAAAGATATACACACTCCTGTGTTTGTTGTAGCATTATTTACAATATTCATGATACGAAAAAAAACTGAAGTGTTTATTGATGGATGAATGGATAAAGAAGTTGTAATATATATATATACAATACAATGTTATTCAGTCTTGAGAAAGAAATAAATCCTGCCATATCTCTGCCTGTCAGAAAGAGAAAGAAAAATACTGTATGATCTCTGTAACATATGGAATCTAAAGAAAAAACAAAAAAACTTTCTCCCCAGAAAAACCCCCCAAATCTTATAAATACAGAAAACAGATTATTGGTTGCCAGAAGTGGGGGGTAGAGGGTAGGATAAATCATGAAGTGGATGCAAATCTATTTTAAAATGAAATTTAAAAAATAACTGGGGGGGGAGAATGCAGTATTTAACAATATACTGCCTATAAGAGACTCACTTTAGATTTAAGGACATATATAGACTTAGAGCAAAGAGATGAGAAAACATTTCATGCAAATTGTAAAAAAAAAGAAAAGAAAGAGCAGGAATAGCTATACTTATATCAGAAGAAATAAACTTTAAACTACAAATGGTAAAAGGAGACAAAGAAATTTATTACATAATGATAAAGGGACCAATCCATCAAGAAGATAAAATAATTGTAAATAGTTATATGCCCAACATCACAGCACCTAAATATATGAAGCAAAAACCAACAGAGAGATACAGACTTCCAGTTATGGAATGAATAAGTCCTGGAATAAAAGGTACAGCACAGGGAATATAGTCAGTGGTATTGTAATAATGTTGTATAGTGACAGATGGTAGCTACACTTGTGGAGCAGTCATATAACATATAGAGTTTTTGAATCACTATGTTGTATACTTGAAACTACTGTAAAATTGTGTCAACTCTACTCAAATTTTAAAAAGCAGGGACGGGGATAAACAGTAATACAACTATTACTCCAATAATAGGGACTTTAATACTCCAATTCCAACAATGGAGAGATCATCCAGACAGTGAATCAATAAAGGAACAACAGATTTGAGCAACACTATAGACCAAATGAATCTAATAGACATATACCGAACAACCTATCCAACAACTGCAGAATACTCATTTTTCTCAAGTGCATATAGCACATTTTCTATGACAGACCATTTTAGATCACAAAAAAAGTCTTAGCAAATTCAAGAAGATTGAAACATACCAAGTATCTTCTCTGACCATAGTGGCATGAAACTAGAAATTAATAATGAGAAAACTGGAAAATTCATGAACACATGTAAATTTAAAAACACTGTCCTGAACAATCAAAAGATCAAAAAAAAAGTTAAAGGGGAAATTAAAAAGTTTCTAGAAACAAACAAAAATAGAAACAAAGCATAACCAAACTTGTGGTATGCAGCAAAAGCAGTGTTGAGAGGGAAGTTCATAACAAAAAATGTCTACATTAAGAAGCAAGAAAAATCCCAAACAAGCAATTTAATTCTACACCTTAGTGAACTAAGAAAAAAACAGAGCCCAAAGTTAGCAGAAGAAAATAATAGAGATTAGATAGGAATAAACGAGGTGGAGAACAGAAAAAAAAATAGAAAAGATAAACTAAAGTAAGAGTTGGTGCTTTGAAGAGATACACAAAATTGACAAAAACTTAGTTAATTTACTTGTGGGAAAAAAGACCCAAATCCACAAAATTATAAATAGAAGGAGACATGACAACTAATACCATAGACATACAAAGTACTATAAGAGGCTACCATTAAAAAAATATACACCAACAAACTGGACAACCTAGATAAATTTAAAAATTATTAAAAACATACAATTTACCAAGACTGAATCAGGATGAAATATAAAATCTGAATAGACAGACCAATTACAAGTAAAAAGATTGAATTAGTAATCGAAAATCTTCTAACAAAGAAAAACCCAAGACCAGATGATCTCACTAGTGAATTTTACCAAACATTTAAAGAATGGCATCAATCCTTCTCAAACTCTTCCAAAACAAATTAAAGAGGAGGGAACATTTCCAAACTAATTTTATAAGGCCCACATTTTCCTGATACCAAAACCAGAAGAGGATACTAACTAGAATAGAAAACTAGAGACAGATATCCCTAATGAATATAGATGCAAAGTTTTTCAATAAAATACTAGCAAAATGAATTCAGAAGTTCATAAAAAGCATCATTCACTATGACTAGATGGGAATGATCCCTGTAATGCAAGGAAGGTTCAACATATGCAAATCAATCAATGTGATACATCACATTAATAGAATGAAAAAAAATAATAAGGTGATTATCTCAATACAGACAGAAAAAAAAACATTTAACAAACTTCAATATCAATTTATGATACAAACTCAACAAATTAGACATAGAAGGAACATCTATCAACACAATAAAGACTATATATGATAAGACAACAATTAACATCACACTCCTTGGTGCATGAAAGGTTGAAATCGTTTCTTCTAAGATCAAGAACAAGATAAGGATGCCCACTACCACCACTCATATTCAACATAGTACTGTAGGTCCTACCTGGAGCAATAAAATAAGAAAAATAAAAAGTACACAATTGAAAGGAAGAAGTTAAATTGCCTCTATTTGAAGAAGACATAATTTCACATATAAAAAATCTCGAAGAATTCATCAAAAATTGTTAGATCTAATCAATAAATCTAGTAAAATTGAAGAATACAAAATTAACATACAAAAATCAGTAGAGTTTCTATACACTAATAGTAACTTATGAAAAATAAAAAAAAAATAGATTCCTTTTACAATAGCATTAAAACCAATAAAATACTTAGGAATAATTTAGCTAAAGAGGTGAAAAATTTCTACTCTGAAAACAAGACATTGATGAAGGAAATCAAAGAAGACACAAACAAATGGAAAGGTATCTTGTGTTCATGGATTAGTATTGTTAGTATTAGTATTGTTAAAAGGTCAATATTACCAAAAGCTATCTAAGATTCAACGCAATCCCTATCCAAATTCCAATGGCATTTTTTTAAAGATTTATTTATTTATTTGAGAGAGCGAGAATGAGAGAGCGAGAGAGAGCACATGAGTGGGGGAGGGTCAGAGGGAGAAGCAGGCTCCTCGCTGAGCAGGGAGCCCGATGCGGGACTCGATCCCGGGACTCCGGGATCATGACCTGAGCCGAAGGCAGTCGCTTAACCAACTGAGCCACCCAGGCGCCCTCCAATGGCATTTTTTACAGAAGTGAGAAAAGCACTCACAAAATTTATATAGGACCATAAAAGACCCCAAATAGCCAAACTCCTGAGGAAGAAGGACAAAGTGGGAAGCATCACACTTCTTGATTTCAAGCTATACTATAAAGCTATAGCAATAAAAACAGTAAGATACTGGCATAAAAGTAAATAGACCAATGCAACAGAATTGAGAGCCCAGGAATAAACTTATGTTTAGCCTATCAACTGATATTTGAAAATGGATCCAAAATATTCAATAGCGAAAAGAAAGTCTTTTCAATAAATGGTGCTGGGATAATTGGATATACAAATGTAAAAGCATAACACTGGACCCCTACCTAAAACCTCTCAGAAAAATTAATTTAAAATAGATTAAAGACATAATAATAAGACCTGACACCATAAAAATCTTAGAATAAAACATAGGAATAAACATCCCTAACATAAGTTTTGTAATCATTTTTTGGATATGACACCTAAAGCACAAGTAACAAAATCAAATATAAATAATGTAAAACTATATCAAACTAAAAAATTCTGCACAGCAAAAGAAACCATCAATAAAGTGAAAAGATAAAATGATAAAACTATGGAATGGATAAAATATTTGAAAAATGTCAATCTATTAAGAGATTAAACTCCAAAATATACAAAGAACTCATATAACTTAATAGCAAAAAAAAAAAATCCAATTAAATATGAGCAAAAGGCCAAAATAGACATTTGTCTAAAGAAAATACATGAAATGCCAACAGGTACATAAAAAGATGCCTAACATTACTAGTCCTCAGGGAAATTAAAGTTAAAACCACAATGTGATATTATCTTATTCCTTTTAGAATGGTCATCATCAAAGGGATAAAAGATACATGCTGGTAAAGATGTGGAAAAAGGTAGCCCCTGGGCACTGCTGGTAGGAGTTAAAATTGGTACAACCACTAAGTAAAATAATATGGAGGATCCACAAAAAAATTTAAAAAATAGAACTACCATATGATCCAGCAGTTCCACTCCCGGAAATATATCCAAAGAAAACGAAAAAACTAACTCAAAAATATATCTCCACCCCTATGTTCATAGAAGCATTATTTATAACAGCCAACACATTGATGGATGAATGGGTTAAAGAGTTGTGAGAAATATATATATATATATTTCAGCCATAAAAAATGAGAAAACCCTACCACTTACAACAACATGGATGAAACTTGAAGGCATTATGCTAAAAAAATAAGCAAAACAGAAAAAGACAAATACTGTATGATCTCAATTATATGTGGAATAAAAAAAAAACAAAAACACTAAACTCATAGGAAAGGAGATAAAACTTGTGATTACCAGAATTGGAAGGGAGGGAGAGAATAAAGTGGATGAAGGTTGTCAAAAAGTACAAACTTCCAGTTATAAGTAAGTACTAAGAATGGAATGTACAACATGATGATTATAGCTAATACTGATTATGATATATAGGAAAGTTATTAAGAGTGTAAGTCTTATGAGTTCTTATTATAAGGAGAATTTTTTTCAGTTTTTTTTTTCTTTTTCTTTTATCTATGTGAGAATATGAATGTTAGCTAGGCCTATTGTGATAATCATTTCACAGTATATGTAAATACAACCATTATGCTGCATGCCTTAAACTTATACATAATGTATGTCAATTATTTCCCAACAAAACCTGTAAATAATAAAATAGGTCACAGATAAGAAAGAAAAACAAAGGATAAATAAAGAGAAAAAAATAATAGAAAAAATAAAACTAAATATTTTTTAAAGATTATTTATTTATTTTTAGAGATAGAGTGAAAGAGCATGTTCATGTGAGTGAGCAGGAGGGACAGAGGGAGACAGAGAGAGAGAATCCTCAAGCAGACTCCCCAATGAGTGAGGAGCCTGGTGTGGGGCTGGATCCCAGAACCCTGAGATCATGACCTGAGCCAAAATCAAAAGCCAGCCAACTGACTGAGCCCCCCAACCACCCCTAAGTGTTATCTTTAATTGTGGATAAAATGCCACTAGCTATGTCTTACAACTGTGACAGCTATCTATCTATCTATCATCTATCTACCTATCTATCTATCTATCTATCTATCTATCTATCTATCTATCTATCTATCATCTATCTATCTGAAAAATTTATTGTGGCACAAACTAGCTGTTCATTAAACATTTCATTTTCTTTCCTCCTACTATAAGTCAGACATTTTTCAGCCTTCTTTATCCTTAGATATAAATGTATGACTGAGTTCTAGTCAATGGAACATGAGTAGAATAATGTATTTCCACATCCAATCCTGACCCATAAAAAACATCTACCAAGCATTGTTCATGTTTTTTCTCCATCTGCCTTAACATCAGCATTTGTTATGACAACCAGCCTTACCCGAACTACTCTTACATTTTAACATAATTTTCATTTGCAAATCAGATTTTAATAAATCAGAGTAAACAATCTTGTTACTTTCAAGTAGGAAGGACTTGAGGCTGGCTACTGTGAGATGTACAAAAATCTAATGCCTGCTCTCCAGTTAACTATCTGGTAGTATCCACTGTATCACCCCCTTTACCTTGCCTTCCACCTGCTTATATAGTATAGTATTTCCTTCTTTCTCAAGTTTTTTTTTTTTTTTTACTTTAAAGAACTGGTTTTCAGAAAGAGAGAGAGAGAGGCAAACCAAGAAACGGTCTCTTAACTATAGAGAACAAACTGATAGTTACCAGAGGGGAGTTGGTGGGGGGATGGGTTAAATAAGTGATACAGGATTAAAGATTGAACTTGTGATGAGCACTGAGTGTTGTATGGAAGTGTTGAATCACTATATTGTATACTTGAAACTAATATTACACTGTACGTTAACTACACTGGAATTAAAATAAAAACTTAAAAAAAGAACTGGTTTGCACATTAAAGCAATACAATAAACTAGTCAGCTTACATACAATTATGAAAAATGTGCCCATTTTTCAGAAGATGAACTGACAATATTCACCACCTAGCTATCCACATATATAAATTATTTTAGCCAACGTATAGTACATCATTAGTTTTTGAGGTAGTGTTCCATGTTTCATTAGTTGTGTATAACACCCAGTGCTCATCACCACATGTGCCATCCTTATTATATGGTGGCTAATTGAACATAATAATAAAAAAATAAAATAAATTATAATTTAGCAAATGATTTAAAGGAATGGGACATTTTAAAAATACAAAAATAAATATTTCAGAATAGAATGTACTCCCAGTGTAAGCTTTTATGATTTCCACTGTAAAGTCTTGCCTTAATAAATTTAAATGCAGGTTTTTGAAAGTTTATTTAGAGAAAATTCACTTTGGCTTTATTACAGAAAGAAGTTGTGATATGTGAATATATATAGTTCAGCCATAAAAAGTTGAGGAAAGCTTATAATTTGTGACAACATGGATGGACTTTAAAGATATTATACTAAGTGAAATAATTCAGACAGAGAAAGACAAATACTGTATGATCACACTTATATGTGCAATAAAAAATGCTCCCAGAAAAAGAGATCAGACTTGTGTTTACCAGAGCCAGAGTATGAGGGGGAAGGAGAAATTGAAGGAAGGTGGCCAAAAGTTACAAAATTCTAGTTATAAATAAGTACTAGAGACATAATGTACAATACAATGACTATGGTTAACACTGCTCTATGATATGTAGAAAAGTTATTTAGAGAGTAAATCTTAAGAATCTCATCACAAGGAGAGGTTTTTTTCTTTTATTTTTAATTATGGTACCTATATGAGATGATGAATGTTAGTTGAACCTACTGTGGTAATTTCACAATGTATGTAAATCAAACAATCATTCTGCAAGCCTTAAACATACAGTAATGTATGTCATTTCTTAATAAAACTGGAAAAAAGCCCACAAACAAAAGCCTTGCCAGACGCAGACTGGTGCTCTCACTCTGCTGGGGCAAAGGTGCTAATTCATAACCCTAACATCTACTGAATATGGCTTCCAGCCTTAACCAACTAGAAAGGCGGGGCAGAACACCTTGAAAACTACATAGGCCAAAAAAATTCAAACAGAGTATTAAGCAGGCAAAGTTGATCATCTTTAGAGCAAAGCCAGGGGCCCTGGTTGGCCCAGGAACTAAAGGAACAGGTCAGCTTAAGTTAAGACCACAAAAGCCTTGACAGATTTGAAGTCAATTATCCTGCTCTGTCTATGCAGAGAAACTAATCTGTAGTCTTGCCTATTGCTGAATATAGCCTTCAGCCTAACTGATCAGGGAAACTAAACAGAGTACACAGGACACTGCATAGCTCATTAATCAGCCCTGTTTAAAAGGCACTTAAACACAGAGAGAGCAAAGCCCAGGTCTTACCCCATCTTGAGAGCAAAACATGTGGCACTCTCTTGTCAGGAAATTTTGTGAGTAGGCTTGGCAGATTCAGGTACCCAAACAATGAGCTGTGCATACCTTAAAGCCTGTTTTGTAACCCCATGAAGTCAGGGAAGTTAATTCACAGTCTTAAGCTACTGCTAAGTATAGTAACCTATAACAACTGTCTAGAAAATCAGATCACAGATCCCAGGCTACTGCAACTCCCATCCTAAAGCCTCACTTGGGCAGGAAACCAACCCAGAGTTTTATCAAAGTGTTCTCAGCTAGTGGGATTCTCCCACACACACTTCAGAGCTTGGGAAGTGCCCTTGCCCAAAAATAGACTCTCAGAAAAAGTCCCACCTGCCCAAGGACATTGCCAGAAAATACATCTAGAAACCCAACATGAGCTAGATGATGAAGAACTGTCTCTTCTAAAGCAAACCTATAAAGTCTAAAAGAGGAAACCACTTACTCAAATGCACAGACACCAACATAAGGAAGCAAGAATTACAAAAAATCAGGTAAAGATGACACCCCCAAAGATAACTGACCTTAAAGAAATGCAGTTTTATGAACTGTAGAAGAATTCAGAATGTTCCTCTTAAATAAGTTTATCAGACTACAAGAACACATAAACAAAACGAAATTGGGAAAATAATGCATAAACAAAATGAGAAGTTCAACAAAGATATAGAAACTATTAAACAAACAGAAATCCTAGAGCTAAAAAGTGCAATGACTGAACTGAAAAACTTAATATAAAGTTTCAAAAACAGACTTGGACATGCAGAAGAATGAATCAGTGATATATAAAATAAGAAAATTGAAATTATTCATTTAGAGGAAATGATGACAGGTAGATGATAGATAGATGATAGATGATAGATGATAGATAGATAGATGATAGATAGATAGATAGACAGATAGATAGATAGATAGATAATAGGTAGATGATAGATGATAGATAGATAGATAGATAGATAGATAGATGCAAAAAAAAAAAGCCTATGGGACTTGTAGGACACAATCAAAATAAATAGTATCTGCATTGTGGAAATTCCAGAGAAAAGAAAGAAAAAAAGACAGAAGTAATATTTAAAACAATAGTGGCTATTTTTTCTAAAAAAAAAAAAAAAAAAAAAAAAAAAGCAATAATGACTAAAAACTCCCCAAAGCTGGGAAGAGACATAGACTTCCAGATCAATGAGGTCCAATGGATCCCAAATAGATTGAACCCAAAAAAGAGCTATACCAAGATATATTATAATTAAATTGAAGAAATTCGAAGAACACATTTTGAAAATCACAAGAGAGGGGCATCTGGGTGGCTCAGTTGGTTAAGTGTCTGCCTTTGGCTCAGGTCATGATCCCGGGGTCTTGGGATCAAGCCCTGCGTGGAGCCTGCTTCTCCCTCTATGCTTCTCCCCTGCTTGTGATCTCTCTCTCTCTCATAATTAAATAAAATATTTTTAAAAATTCACAAGAGAAAAAAGAACTTATATACAAGGGAACCCCCAAAGACCATCAGTGGATTTCACAACAGAAACTTCTCAGGCCAGAAAAGACTGCAATGATATACTCAAAAATGTGTAAGAAAAATCTTTCAACCAAGAATTGTACACATGACGAAACTATCCTTCAGAAATGAAGGAAAAATAAAAACTTTTCTAGATAAAACAAAACAAAACATCACTAGACCTGCCTTAAAAGAAATTCTAAAAGTAATCCTTTGAGTAGAAGTAAAATGCTGCTAATAAACATTAAAAAAAAAAAACCAAGAAGGTACCATAAAAATCACAGGTAATGGTAAATACACGTCAGATTGTGTAATATGGTAATTAGAGTACATAATTTACTTACAACTCTACTTTAAAAGTTAAAAATAAACTCTGTAAATATAACCATAACTACAATAACCTGCTGTTGGATACATAATATAAAAATCAGCAAACCATAGCATTGATAAACTAAAATGTGAGGTGGAAGAGAATTAAAATTATAAAGTTCATAAGTGCTATCAAACCTATGTTGTTGTCAGTTTTTTCTTTTTTAAGATTTTTTAAATTTATTTGAGAGAGAGAGAGCACAAGCAGAGGGAGGGGCAGAGGGAGAAGCAGACTCCCCACTGAGCAGGGAGCTTGATGCAGGGCCCAATCCCAGGACCCTGGGATCATGAACTGAGCTGAACCAACTAAGCCACTCAGGCACCCATATTGTTGTCAGTTTAAAGTAGGGTGTTATAATTTTAAGATGTTTTACATAAGATTTATCTTCACTACAAGGGACAAACTTGTAGCAATTACATGAAATAGCATGATAAAGTCAAAGTATACTGATACCAAATACATCAAAACACACAAACACAAAAACAGCAGGATAAAAAGCAAGAAAAATGGATCTACAAAAACAACCAGAGAAACTTAACAAAATGGCAAAAGTACGTTTTTATCAATTTTTTTAAATGTAAATAGATTAATTTCTCCAATCAAAAGACAGAATGGCTGAATGTATTTCCAAAACAAGATCCAACGATGTACTGCCTACAAGAGACTCACTTGAGCCTTAATGACACATACATACTGAGGGTGAAGGGATGGAAACAGATATATTTTTTTAAGATTTTATTTATTTATTTATTTGTCAGAGAGAAAGAGCAGGAGGAGCAATAGAGACAGAGGGAGGAGCAGGCTTCTCGCTGAGCAAGGACCCTGATGCAGGACTCAATCCCAGGACCCTGGGATCATGACCTGAGCCAAAGGCAGACACTTAACCAACTGAGCCACCCAGGCACCCAGATATTTCAACCAAATGGTCACAATAACAAACAAACAAAAAGGTAAGTATATTTAGACAAAATAGACATTGACTACAACTGGTAGAATGAGACAATTATAATTATTATATAATGACAAAAGGGTCTATCCATTAAGAATATATAACAATTGCAGGAGGAGGCAAGATGGTAGAAGAGTAGGGGACCTCATTTTATCTGGTCCCTTGAATTTAGCTGGATATCTATCAAACCATTCTGAACACCCACAAATTCAGCCTAAGATGTAAGAAAATATATCTGGAACTCTACAAGTAGAAAAGCAACTGTTTTTTGCAAGGTGGGAGGTGCAGAGTCATGAATCTGTGGGAAGATATCAGAAGATAAACAAAGGGGGGGGAACCTCCATAAGCTGGCTATCAGAAAGTGATATATCATCAGAATGCAAAATTGGAACCCTTAGAAATCTTCTCCAGTGAGAGACATCCTTTTCTGAAAGTGGCTCAGGGGATGAAAAGGGCAGAATTCTAGGTGAGTCATTGTGGTCTCAGGATCCTAGGAGTCACAGGATGAACGCGGACGCATGAACCAGTAGAGTGCCCAAGCAGTGGATCAGGGAAACTGGTTATGGTCAGTGAATCCAGAAGGGGACTCTCAGCTGGGGTTGCCATAAACTGCAAGCTAGGTGGGTCAGGGGACTGCTCTCTGCCTCAGCACCCTGAAAAGGACTGAAATGAGCTGGCCATTTACCATCCCCTGGGAGGGGCAAAATGGCTGTGCCCATGACTGGGCAACAGCTCTTGGGGCAGCAGTAGCCCCAGAAAGGACAGTAGGGCAGCACCCAGCTGTGTCCCAGGAGCAGCAGAGCAGATGGTCATGAGCCCACAACCACTCAGAGTCCCAAGGCACACAAAGGGCAGTGATGCTCACAGGTCTCTTGGAGCCCCCCTGGGAGGATTACACTGGGAACACACCTCAAGAGTCTACAGAGTTTGGCACACATCAGTGAAAACTCATTGTCCCAGAGGGTTTATTGAAGAGGGGGGACCGAGATCCTTTGGCTCTGGGCTGGAGATCCGGGCATGGTCATTTTTACTCTGATCCTCTAAAAAAGCACAGAAAGCCTCCAGGGGAAAAAAGCCACACAGAGGATCAGCTTACTCTGGGCCCAGCCCCCTGGCAAGGGGTGGGGCAACTCCTCCCAGGCAAAGACACCTGAGAAGCAGCACAGTAGTCCCCTCCCCCAGAGGACAGACTGAAAGAACAGGTGGACTACAACTTTATGGATCCCACAAGACTGTAAAACTCCAGTGCCAGGGGAAAATAGTACATTGAGCTTGAGGTGTTTTCTCATGATTCATTTATCTTTCAGTCTAAAATTTTCCATTTATATTTTTTTAACTTTTTCCAATTTCAGCTAGATTCTTATTTTACCAACCTATGTATTTAAGTCACTTTTTAACTTTTATTTTTTCCATCTACATTTTAGAGATACATCCTTCATTTTAGTCCTTTTTTCACTCTATTCAATTTTATATATATCTATCTATCTATCTATCTATCTAGATAGATAGATTATTTATATATATATATATACACATACATACATATATATATATATAAATATGAAAATATGCAATGAATATTCTCAAACTTTTGGCATCAGTTGAGACCTGATTTGTGACCCAGTATGTGATCTATTCTGGAAAAAATTTCATGTGCACTTGAAAAGAATGAGTATTTATTGTTTTAGGATGGAATGTTCCGTATATATCTGTGAAGTCCATCCATTCTTGCTCAGCGACCTATATAGATAGATGATAGATGATAGATAGATAGATAGATAGATAGATAGATAGATAGATAGATAGATAGATAGATGATAGATAGATAGATAGATGATAGATAGATAGATAGATAGATAGATAGATAGATAGATATAGATATAGATAGATATATAGATATATAAAAGTTTCTCTCTCTTTGCAATTTTAGGATGTGGTGTCTTCTAACATACAGACCAAAACTCAATCAGGAAGAAGTAGATCACACTGTTTTGTCCACTTGCAAGATTATAGTCTCTCTCCCCCCTTTTCCTGTTTTGTTTTGGTTAGCTTTTCTGTTGTGACTCTGACAACTTCAGATTTGTCTAGGGTGTTTTTTACTTGAGTTGTGGTTGATGTTATAAACTCTGTTCACTCCCTCACCCATCCTTCTCTGGGCAAAATGACTAAAAGGAGCAATTCACAACAAAAGAAAGAACAAGAGGCAATGTTCTCTGCCACAGAGCTAATCAATATGCATATAAGTAAGATGTCAGAGACGGAATTCAGGATAGCAATTATAATGTTAATACCTGGGCTTGAAAAAAGCATAAATGGCAGTAGAGAATCTCTAAGGGTGGAAATGAGAACTAATCAGGCTGAACTTAAAAATGCTCTGAGATGCAGTCTAAATTGGATGCTCTAACAGTTAGGGTCAATGAGGCAGAAGAAAGAATAAATGATCTAGAGGACAGGCTGATGGAAAGGAAGGAGGATGAGGAAAAAAGAGAAAGACAACTCAGCCCATGAAGAAAGGCTTTGAGAATTTAGTGATGCCCTAAAGAGAAAAAAAAATGTCAGAATTATTGGGGTGACTGAGGGGTTGGAGAGAAAGAGAGGGCCAGAAGGTATATTTGAGCAAATCATAGCTGAGAACTTCCCTATTCTGGAGAAGAAAACAAGCATTCATGTGGATGAGGCAGAAAGGACCCTTCCTCAAATCAGTAAAAATAGATCAACACCTTGACAAATAATGGTTAGAGAAAAAGAAGCTATCCTGAGAGCAGCTCAAGAGAGGAGGTTCTTTACGTATAGAGGGAGGAGCATGTGTACAGATTAACATCAGACCTATCCACAGAAACCTGGCAGGCTAGAAAAGGCTGGCATGATATATTCAGGGTATTAAATGAGAAGAACAGGCAGCCAAGAATACTTTATCCAGCAAGGCTGTCATTCAGAATGGAAGGAGACATAAAGAGCTTCCAGGACAGACTGAAACTGAAAGAATATGTGAACACCAAGCCAGCCCTGCAAGAAATATTAAAGGGGATGCTGTAAGCAAAGAGAAACTCCAAAAGTAACATAGACCAGAAAGGAACAGAGACAATCTACAGAAACAGGGACTTTGCAGGCAATATAGTGGCACTGAATTCATACCTTTCAATAGTTACTCTGAATGTAAATGGGCTAAATGCTCCAACCAAAAGACACAGAGTATCAGATTGCATAAAAAAGCAGGATCCATTCATATGCTGTCTAGAAGAGACTCATTTTTAGACCTAAAGACATCTCTGGACTTAAAGTGAGGGGATGGAGAAAAATTTACCACGCTAATGGGCCTCAACAAAAACTGGGGTATCAATCCTCATATCAGACAAATTAGATTTTAAACCAAAGACTGTAGTAAGAGATGTAGAGAGACATTATATTATACCTAAAAGGGTCTATCCAACAAGAAGATCTAACAATTGTAAATATTTATGCCCCCAACATGGGAGCACAGATTATATAAACCAATTAACAACCAAAGTAAAGAAACACATTGATAATAATACATTAATAATAGAGGACTTCATCACCCCACTAACAGTAATGGACAGATCATCTAAGCAGAATATCAACAAAGAAACAAGTGTTTTGAATGACACATTGGACCAGATGGACTTCACAGATATATACAGAACACTCCATCCTAAAACAATAAATACTCATTCTTTTCAAGTGCACATGAAATTTTCTCCAGAATAGATCACATACTGGGTCACAAATCAGGTCTCAACTGATACCAAAAGTTTGAGAATATTCATTGCATATTTTCAGACCACAATGTTTTGAAACTGGAACTCAATCACAAGAGGAAATTTGTAAGGAACACGAACACTTGGAGGTTAAAGAGCATCCTGCTAAAGAATGAATGGGTCAACCAGGAAATTAAAGAACTTAAAAAAATCATGGAAACTAATGAGAATGTAAACACATCAATTCAAAACCTCTGGGATACAGCAAAGGCAGACCTTAGAGGGAAGTACACTGCAATACAAGCCTCTCTCAAAAAAAAAAAAAATCCCAAATACATAAGCTAACCATACATCTAAAGGATCTGGAGAAAGAAGAGCAAACAAAGCCTAGACCAAGCAGGAGAAGAGAAATAATAAAGATTGGAGCAGAAATCAATGAAATAGAAACCAGAAGATCAGTAGAACAGATCAATGAAACTAGAAGCTGGTTCTTTGAACAAATTAATAAGGTCGATAAACCTCTCGTCAGACTTATCCAAAAGAAAGAAAAAAGACCCAAATTAATAAAATCATGAATGAAAGGGGAGTGACACAACCAAGACCAAAGGAAATACAGACAATTTTAAGAACATATTATAAGAAATTTTATGCCAACAAATTAAGCAATCTGGAAGAAATGGATGCATGTCTGGGAAATTATAAACTACCAAGATTGAAAGAGAAAGAGGTAGAAAATCTGAACAGACCAATAATCAGCAAGGAAATTGAAGCAGTAATCAACAACCTCCCCCCCAAAAACAAGAGTCCATGGCCAGATGGCTTCCCATGGAAATTGTACCAAACATTTAAAAAAGAAATAATACCTATTTTAGTGGAGCTCTTTCAAAAAATAGACATGAAAGGAAAATTTCCAAACTCGTTCTATGAGGCCAGCATTACCTTGATCCCAAAACCAGACAAAGACACCATCAGAAAGGAGAATGACAGACCAATATCCCTGATGAACATGGATACTAAAATACTCACCAAGATACTAGCCAATAGGATCCAACAGTACATTAAAAGGATTATTCACCATGACCAGGTGGGATTTATTCCTGGGATGCAAGAGTGGTTTGACGTTCACAAATGAATTGATGTGATAGATCACATTAATAAAAGGAAAGACAAGAGCCATATGATCCTCTCAATTGATGCAGAAAAAGAATTTGACAAAATTTAGCATCCTTTCTTGATTAAAACACTTTAAAGTGCAGGGATAGAGAGAATATAACTCAATATCATAGAAGTCATCTATGGAAAGCCTGCAGTGAATACCATAGTCAAGGGAAAAAACTGAGAGCTTTTCCCCTAAGGTCAAGAGCATGAACAGGGATGCCCACTCCCACCACTGTTGTTCAACATCTTACTAGAAGTCCTAGCCTCAGCAATCAGAGAACAAAAAGAAATAAAAAACAATCAAATTGGCAAAGAAGAAGTCAAACTCTGACTCCTTACTGATAACAAGACACTTTATGTGGAAAACCCAACATTGCTAGAACTCATACAGCAGTTCAGCAACATGGCAGGATACAAAATCAATGCACACAAATCAGTTGCATTTCTTTTTTTTTTTTCTACTGTAAAATTTTTATTTCTGTGTAAAACAAAGACAGAACCCCATGGAGGTCAAACAAGGAAAACAGACGCCAAGTTCAAAGCACTATTAAGTCATGAAACAAAGAAGAATCTGAGGTAGAAGTCAGGCAATATAATCCACAACCTTTTTAGGGGCACACTGAACCATCACATCTCTAGTAAGAGCTCATTTTTTTTAAAAAGTCACAAGTTCCAAAAAGTTAATAATCCACTCTCTGAAATCAGATGTAAAACTATGACCAACAGAAGATACACACAAACTTTTATCATGTTAACAGAGGAAATGGTTTTACTAAAAGCTGCTGACGTTTCCATCAGTAGTAACCATAGGGAGGCCGCTGGTTGTAACCATAGTGTCCGTACTGATGGGGGTAGTAAGGTTCTTGTCTGTGTTGCGGGTAATTGTTACCCCAGGATCGTCCATGCCACTGATTGGATCGATTGTCACTTGGCCACCCCCGTCTGCTATCCCTACCTCTAAACTGTCTGTTATCTTGCAACCGACTTCCTCTATTTCTCTGGTTCCCACCGGCTCTGCTATTCCATTCCTCAACGATTGGAGGGGACTCAGGAGGGCGTTTCAGGTATTCCTGGTACTCCTTGTCATCTTCTGTGAATCTACTGGCAAACATCTCTTCAAAATTGGGAACAGCTTCAGAAGTGTCTGTCATCCTGAAATTCCCAGCAGTCTGAGGCAGCTGCAATGTTTAATGTTTACGTTGTTTCGATCTCTGGCCCACACGGCAGCTAAAGGATCTCCCACTACCCAGCTCTCTGAGGTAACCGAGCCACTCATCAGTTGCATTTCTATACACTAAAAATGTGACTGAAGAAAGAGAAATTAAGGAATCAATCCCACTTACAATTGCATCCAAAACCATAAAATACTTAGGAATAAACCTAATCAAAGTGGCAAATATCTGTACTCTAGAAACTACAGAACACTTATGAAAGAAATTGAGGAAGACACAAAAAGATGGAAAAACATTGCATGCTCATGGATTGGAAGAATAAACATTGTTAAAATGTCTATGCTGCCCCAGAGCAATCTACACTTTCAATGAAATCCCTATCAAATTACCATCAGCAATTTTCACAGAACTGGAACAATCTGAAAAATTGTACAGAACCAGAAAAGACCCTGAATTGTAAGGGATTGTTGAAAAAGAAAACCAAAGCTGGGGGCATCTCAATGCCTGACTTCAAGATATATTACAAAGCTGTGATCATCAAGACAGCATGGTACTGGCACAAAAACAGACCCATAGATCGATGGAACAGAATACAGACCCCAGAAATGGACCCTCAACTCTATGGTCAACTAATCTTTGACAAAGCTGGAAAGAATATCCAACGGTAAAAAAGAGTCTCTTCAATAAATTCTGCTAGGAAAATTGGACAGCCACATGCAGAAGAATGAAGCTGGACCATTCTCTTATACCATACACAATGATAAAGTCAAAATGGGTGAAAGACCTAAATATGAGACAGGAATCCATCAAAATCCTAGAGGATATTACAGGCAGTAACCTCTTCAACGTTGGCCACAGCAACTTCTTGCAAGACACGTCTCTAAAGTCAAGGTAAACAAAAGCAAAAATGAACTATTGTACTTCATCAAGATAAAATTTTCCACATGGCAAAGGAAACAGTCAACAAAACTAAAAGGCAACCTACAGAATAGAAGAAATTTGCAAATGACATAACAGGTAAAAGGCTGGTATCCAAGATATGTAAAGAGCTTCTCAAACTCAACACGCCAAAAACAAAAAATCCAGTCACAAAATGGGCAGAAGACATGAACAGACACTTCTCCAAAGAAGACATACAAATGGCCAAAGACACATGAAAAAATGTTCCACATCACTTGTCATCGGGGAAATACGAATCAAATCCACAATGAGATACCACCTTACACCAGTTAGAATGGCAAAAATTAACAAAACAAGAAACAACAAATGTTGGTGAGGATGAGTTACCCTAGGATCCAGCAATTGCACTACTAGGTATTTACTACAAAGATACAGATGTATCTGTAGCAGCAATGTCCACAATAGCCAAACTGGAATGAGACGAGATGTCTTTCAACAGTTGAATGGATATAGAAGATGTGGTTCATATATACAATGGAATATTATTCAGCTGTGAGAAAGGATGAATACCTACAATTTGTATCGACATGGATGGAACTGGAGGGGATCATGCTAAGTGAAATAAGTCAAGCAGAGAAAGACAATTATCATATAGTTTCACTCATATGTTGGATGTGGAAATAACTCCAAGGACCATAGGGGAAGGGAGGGAAAACTAAGTGGGGAGAAATCACAGAAGGAGTCAAACCATGAGGAACTCTTGACATCAGCAAACAAATGAGTGCCGTGGAAAGGGAGGTGGGTGGGGGGGGTTGGGTAACTGGGTGATGGGTATTAAGGAGCGCAGGTGTTGTGATGAGCACTGAGCATTATATGCAACTAATGAAGCATTGAACACTACATCAAAAACTAATGATGTACTATATATTGGCTAATTGAATGTAAAAAAAAAAAGAACATACAACAAATATAAACATTTATCCAACACTGGGGCATTTAAACATATAAAGCAATAACTAACAAAACTAAAAGGTGAAATAAACAGCAATACAATAATAGTTGGGGACATTAATATTCCCCCCTGGATGGATAAATCAACCAGAGACTCAGTAAGGGAACAGTAGATTTGAACAACTTTATAGACCAAATGGACCTAACAGACATATACATAACTTTTTGTTTGACAGCAGAAGAATACACATTCTTCTCAACTGTACATGAAACATTTTCTCATATAGACTCTATTTTAGGCCAGTAAACAAATATTAGCACGTCAGTAAGACTGAAACCATACCAGTATCTAATCTGATCACAATACTATGAAACTAGAAATCAATAACAGGAGGAAAAATTTAAAACTCACAAACATATGGAAATTAAACAATGATCCTCTGAATAACCAATGGATTAAGGAAAAAAATTAAATGGAGAAATTAAATATATATTTATTAATTTATTAGTAAATTAATTATATTAATTATATGTATCCATCCATATATTTATTCCTGAGGAAAAAAACAATGGAAACACTCATGCCAAGACTTATGGGATGCAGCAAAAGCAGTTCTAAGGAAAAAGTTCAAAGCACTTAATGCTTATATTAAGAAACGAGAAAGATCATGGACAAACTATCTAAATATGTGACTCAAGAAATTAGAAAAAGAAAAAAAAATGGAGCCTAAAGTTAGCAGAGGAAGGGAACCATAAAGATTAGAGCAGAAATAAATGAAATAGAAAATAGAAAAACAATATAAATGATTGACAAAACTAAGAGTTGGTTCTTTGTAAAAATAAAATTGGAAAACAGTTCACTAAACAAGGAATGAAGGAAAGGGACCTAAATCAACAAAATTATAAATGATAAAAAAGACGTTATACCTGAGACCACAGAATTAAAAAGGATTATTAAGAAATTACTATGAACAGCAATATGCTAACAAACCAGACAACCTGGAAGAAATAGAAAAAAATCTCAGAAACTTGCAACCTATCAAGACTGTATCAGGAATAAATAGAAAATCTGAACAGACCAATTATAAGTAATGAGATCAAATCAGTAATGAAAATCTCCCAATGAAGAAAATCCAAGGACCAGATAACTTCTCTCCTGAATTCTACCAAATATTTGAATAAGAATTAATATGCAACATTTTCAAATTATTCCCAAGAATTGAAGAGGAAGAACCAATCCTAGACTCATTTTAAGAGACAAACATTACCCTGATAAGAAAAGTAGGCAAAGACATCACAAGAAAAAAACTATCCAGTATCCCTGATGAATGTAGATGCAAAATTATCAGTAAAACTTTAGTAAACTGAATTCAGCTGCAGAGTATGAGAACCATTCATGATCAAGTTGAATTTATCTCTGGGATACAGTCATGGTTCAACATACACAAATCAATTAATGTAATACATCACATTTTATGAAATAAAATCATACAATAATCTAAGTAGATGCAGAGGGAAGACAGAGGAGATGGCAAAGGAGGAGGAGGAGGACTGTAGGTCCATCTTGTCACATGAACACAACTAGATAACTATCAAATCATTCTAAATAACCCAGAAATCAACCTGAAGACTGACAGAACAACTGAACAACTCCACATCTAAAGGGAGAGATGAAGCAATATCAAAGAACATAGGAAAGGTGGAGATGTGGTTTAAGGGAGAAAAAGATCATGGGTGCTGCAGAAGGGAGGGAGTCATGGTCACAGAGAAAGGCAAGAGAGAAAGAGAGAGGAATGCACCGGGAATCCCCAAAGCCATTGGCTGGGAAAGTGAGAGGGGCTGATTTTCATGAGTTCTTACAACCAACAGGGCTTAAAGACTGGATTTTTTTTTTTTTGGTGCAAAAAGGTATTTTTGTTTTTGCTTTTGTTTTGTTGTTGTTTTTGTTTTTTGTTTGTTTCAGAGGTAGAGTTTAGTGATCCATCAGTTGCATACACTCATGTGGAATTTAAGAAACAAATCAGATGAACATGGGGAAGGGAAGGAAAAATAAAATAAGATAAAAACAGAGAGAGAGGTAAACTATAAGATATTCTTAACTATAGGGAACAAACAGGGTAGCTAGAGGGGGGGTGGGGGGATGGGATAATTGGGTGATGGACCTTAAGGAGGAAACTTGATGTAGTGAGCACTTGGTGTTATATGCAACCAATGAATCACTAAATTCTACCCCTGAAACTAATACTACACTATATGTTAACTAACTTGAATTTAAATTAAAAAACACCAACATCATTTCTCACAAAACCAGAACAATTAATACTAAAATTTGTATGGAATGATGAAAGACCCCAAATAGCCAAAGTAATCCTGAAAAACAAGAAAGGTAGAGGTATCACAATTCCAGGTTTCAAGATATACTACAAATCTGTAGTAATCAAAATGTATGGTACTGACACAAAAATAGCCACAGATCAATGGAACAGAATAGAGAACCCAGATTCAGGAGAGGCAAGATGGTTGAGGAGTAGGGGACTCCGTTTCAACTGGTCCCCTGAATTTAGCTAGATATCTACCCAGCCACTCTGAACACCCATAAAATCATCCTGAGATATAAGATTATACATCTGGATCTCTACAGGGGCAGAGGATCATCACTGAGAGGTAAGAAAGATGGAGTTGGGATTGCTTGGAAAGAAGTCAGAAGATAAACAGAAGGGGGAGGGGACCGCCAGAAGCTAGCCTTTGCAAATTAATACCCCAGTGCAAAAGCGTCCTGCACCTGGGGACCAGGGATAGCTTGGAGAGCAGTGGCTGAGTGACAAGAAAGGACTGATAACAGCACTCAAACAGGACACAGGGGCTTAAAGGGCAAATGCTGGGACTGGGCAGTCACAGTGCTGCCAGCCACCACCTGAGCCTGAACCCATGCCAGAGAGGACCCAGTGCAGACTGAGGTGGCCACCGCCACCACCAGTGCCAGGGAGGACCCAATGCAGACCTGAGCCAGTGGAAATGGGGCTGGAGATGGCCACTGCCAATGCCACCTCTTCTGCTGCTGCTGCTGTGGCACCCAAGAAGACCCAGCTTGTAACTGTACCCACAGATCCAGGGGTGACCACCGCTCCTGCCACGGCATGGCTCCACCCAGTCTGGGATCGCTGGCGGTGTTGGTGGCACAGAGGGCAGAGAGAAGTGGGGGCCAGGGTCCACCACTGAGAGGATCCCAGCCTGTGGGCAGCTTTGGTTTTCAGCTGTACTTACAGAGCAGGAGACTGTGTATTCTGAATGATTCACAGAGGAGCAGACTGTGGGTTCTCTCCTCTGGGGTGGAGGTCTTGGTCAGGATATTTTCCTTTAGCTCTGACCCTCCAAAAATGCGTGAAAACCCACCAGAGAACAAAAGCTCAAAAAACCGGTTTCCAAGGAGCCCAGACCCTTGATGTGGGCAGGGCAACTCTGCCCAAGCAGGACTGAGTGAAAAACCACGTGGCAGGCCCCTCCCCCAGAAGACAAGATGGAAGAACAAGAGGACAACAACCCCAGGGTCCCCAAAAACTGTAAAACCCCAACACCAGGGGAAAATTAGTATAGTAAGCTCCTGCTGTCGCCTCATGGCCTGTGTATTTGTTTGATACAACTTTTCTCTCTCTCTTTTATTATTAATTCTTTCTCATGCTTCGTCTGTTTCTTTTTTACCTTCTTATCATTTCAAACAGATGTTTAATATAACCTATTCCATACTAACTTTTTAACTTGAACTTTTTCACACATATACTTTTTTCTTTTTCTTTTTTTTAAATTTTATTTTATTATGTTATGTTACTCACCATACAATACATCATTAGTTTTTGATGTGGTGATCCACGATCCATTATTTTCATATAACACCCAGTGCTCCGTGCAGTACATGCCCTCCTTAATACCCATCACTGGGGAACCCATCTGCCCACCCCCTTCCCCTCTAAAACCCTGTTTGTTTCTCAGAGTCCATAGTTTCTCATGGTTCATCTCTCTCTCTGATTCCCCCCCATCATTTTTCCCTTCCTTCTCCTAATGTCCTCCATGCTATTCCTTATGTTCCACAAATAAGTGAAACCATAGGATAATTGACTTTCTCTGCTTGACTTATTTCACTTAACATGATCTCCTCCAGTCCCCTCCATGTTAATGTAAAAGTTGGGTATTCATCCTTTCTGATGGCTAAGTAATATTCCATTATATATATGGACCACATCTTCTTGATCCATTCATCTGTTGAAGGGCATCTCGGCTCTTTCCACAGTTTGGCTATTGTGGGCATTGCTGCTATGAACATTGGGATGCATATGGCCCTTCTTTTTCCTTTTTATGTATATAGATATAAGCTTCAATGTAGTCCTTTTTTCCCCTACTCAATACTACCTTTATATATATATACCAGTTTTAATTTCCTGTATCTCTAGGAAGTACTGTTCTCTAACAAAGAAAACAAAATACACTCAGGAAGAACTGAAACACTCTACCTTGCCCACATAGAGGAATTATAGCCACCTCCCCACACGTTCCACTTTTTTTTGTTCTTTGTCATTATTGGCCAGATTTTTTTGTGGGTTTTGTTTGTTTGTTTTAATTTTTGTGCATTATAAATCTTATTCTTGGGTTTCATTTTGGCTGGGGTTTTTGGTGATGGCATCCGATTGCTCCAAACTTTCCCAGGATGCACCTTGCCTGGATTGTGGTTAATATTTTTGACTGTACATATGCTGAACCACAACCCTGTCATTCAACAGAATGACTAGGAGGAACCCCCAACAAAGAAAAGACCCAGAGACAATGGCCTCTCCCCCAGACTTAAAGGATATCCATATAAGCAAGATGTTGGAAGTAGACTTCAGGGTAACAGTTATGAAGACGATAGCTAGAATGGAGAAATTAATTAATGGCAACATAGAGTCTCTAAGGGCAGACTTAAGCTGAACTGGTGAAACTTAAAAAAGCCATCAATGAGATCCAATCTAATCTAGATACTCTAACAGCTAAGGTAAATGAGGCAGAAGAACGAATTAGTGATCTAGAAGACAAAGTGATAGAAAAGAAGTGAAACGAGGAGGCCTGGAAGAAACAGCATAAAATCCATGAAAACAAATGAGAGAAATAAGTGACACCATGAAACGCTCCAACGTCAGAATTATTGGGATCCCTCAGGGGGTGGAGAGAGACAGAGAGGACTAGAAGATATATTTGTGCAAATTGTAGCTGAGAACTTCCCTAATCTGGGGAATGAAACAAACATTTGTGTCCTAGAGGCAGAGAGGACCACTCCCAAGATGAAGGAGAACAGACCAACGCCCCAGCATGTAATAGTAAAACTTTCAAATCTTAGAACCAAGGAAACCATCTTAAGGGCAGTTAGGTTTAACAGATTCCTTAGGTACAGAAGGAGGAACATCAGAATAACCTGACCTGTCAGACCTATCCAGAGAGACCTGGCAAGCCAGAAAGGCCTGGGAAGACATATTCAGGGTACTAAATGAGAAGAACATGCAGCCAAGAATACTTTATCTGGCAAGGCTTTCATTTAGAATGGATGGAGAGATGCAGAGCTTCCAAGACCAGAAGAAACTGAAAGAATATGTGACCACTAAGCCAGCCCTACGAGAAATATTAAGGGGGGCTCTATAAAAGGAGAAAGACCCCAAGAGTGATATACAACAGAAATTTACAGCGACAATCTATAAAAACAATGTCTTCAGAGGCAATATGATGACAATTAATTCATAGTTTTCAGTAATCACTCTCAACGTGAATAGCCTAAATGCTCCCATAAAATGGCACAGGGTTGCAGATTGGATAAAAAGACAGGACCCATCCATATGCTGTCTACAAGAGACTCATTTTAAACCTAAAGATATATCTAGGCTAAAAGTTAAGGGACGGAGATCCATCTTCCATGCCAGTGGACCTCAAAAGAAACCTGGGGTAGCAACTCTTATATCAGACAAATTAGACTTTAAACTAAAGACTGTAGTTAGAGACACAGAAGGACATTATATCATTCTTAAAGTGTTTATCCAACAAGAAGATCTAACAATTATACATATTTATGCCCCCAACATAAGAGCAGCAAACTGCATAAGCCAACCATTAAATAAAATAAGAATCATATTGATTAAAATACATTAATTGTAGGAGACCTCAATACTCCACTCTCAGCAATAGATAGATCATCTAAGCAGAAAATCAACAAAGAAACAAGAGCTTTGAATGACACACTGGACCAGATGGACCTCATAGATATGTAAAAAACATTCCACCCTAAAACAGCAGAATACTCATTCTTCCAGAACAGATATGAAATTTTCTTCAGAATAGACCACATACTGGGTCACAAATCAGGTTTCAACCAATACCAAAGGACTGAGATTATTCCCTGAATACTCTCAGACCATAATGCTTTAAAACTGGAACTCAATCACAAAAAAAAAAAAAAAAAGGAAGAAATTCAAACACTTAGAAGCTGAATACCACTCTGCTCAAGAATGTTTGGGTCAACAAGGAAATCAAAGAAGAATTTAAACAATTCATGGAAACCAATGAAAATGAAAACATATCAGTCCAAAACCTATGGGATACTGCAAAGGCGGTCCTAAGGGGGAAATACATAGCCATCCAAGCCTCACTCAAAAAAATAGAAAAATCCTGAATTCCTCAACCAATTTTATACCTTAGAGAATTGGAGAAAAAAGCAACAAATGATGCCTAAGCCACACATTAGAAGAGAAATAATTAAGATTAGAGCAGAGATCAAAGAAATAGAAACCAGAAATACAATAGAGCAGATCAACAAAACTAGAAGCTGGTTTGTTGAAAGAATTAATAAGATCAATAAACCACTGGCCAGACTTATCCAAAAGAAAAGAGAAAGGACCCAAATTAATAAAATTATGAATGAAAGGGGAGAGATAACAACTAACACCAAGGAAATAGAAACAATTATTAGAAATTATTATCAACAACTATATGCCAAAAAATTAAGCAACCTGGAAGAAATGGAGGCCTTCCTGGAAACCTATAAACTACCAAGACTGAAACAGGAAGAAATTGACAACCTGAATAGACTAATAACCAGTAAAGAGATTGAAGCAGTGAACCCAAACCTTCCAAAATACAAAGAAGTCAAACTCTCTTTACTGATGACATGATACATTAAGTGGAAAACCCAAAAGACTCCAACCCCAAATTACTAGAACTCATACAGCAATTCAGTAATGTGACAGGATACAAAATCAATACACAGAAATGTTGCTTTCTTATACACTAACAATGTAACTGTAGAAAGAGAAATTACATAATCAGTTCCACTTACAATAGCACCAAAAACCATAAGATACTTGGAATAAACCTAACCAAAGAGGTAAAGGATCTATAATCTAAGAACTACAGAACACTCAGGAAATAAATTGAAGAAGACACAAAAAGTTGGAAAAACTTTCCATACTCATGGATTGGAAGAATAAACATTGTTAAAATGTCTATGCTGCCCAGAGCAATCTACACTTTCAACACCAACCCGGTCAAACTACCAACGGCATTTTTCAAAGTGCTAAACAATCCTAAACTTGGTGTAGAATCAGAAAAGACCCTGAATCGCCAAGCAAATGTTGAAAAAGAAAAACAAAGCTGGGGGCATCACATTGCCTGATTTCAAGCAATATTACAAAGCCGTAATCACCAAGACAGCATGGTACTGGCACAAATACAGACACATAGACCAATAGTACAGAATAGAGAGCCCAGATATGGGCCATCAACTCTATGGTCAAGTAATCTTTGACAAAGCAGGAAAAAATATGCAATGGAAAACACACATTCTCTTCAATAAATGCTGAGAAAATTGTAATGTTATATACAGAAGAATGGAACTCGACCATTCTCTTACACCATACACAAAGATAAACTCAAGATGGATGAAAGACCTCAATGTGAGACAAGAATCCATCAAAATCCTAGAGGAGAACATAGGCAGTAATATCTTCTACTCGGCCACAACAACTTCTTTCAAGACACATCTCCAAAGGCCAGGGAGACAAAAGGGAAGGAAAAATGAATTTTTGGGACTTCATCAAGATAAAAAACTTCTGCACAGCAAAGGAAACAGTCGACAAAACACAGAGGCAACCCACAGAATGGGAGAAGATTTTTGTAAATGACAGTACAAAGGGCTGATATCCAAGATCTATAAAGAACTTCTCAAACTCAGCACCCCAAAAAACCCAAATAATCAAGTCAATAAATAGGCGGAAGACATGAACAGACAGTTCTCCAAAGGAGACATATAAATGGCTAAGAGACACTTGAAAACATGTTCATTGTCATTAGCCATCAAGGAAATTCAAATCAAAACCACAATGAGATACCACCTTCCACCAGTTAGAATGACAAAAATTGACAAAGCAAGAAACAACAAACGTTGGAGAGGTTGTGGAGAAAGGGGAACCCTCTTACACTGTTGGTGGGAATGCAAGTTGGTACAGCCACTTTGGAAAACAGCATGGAGGTTCCTCAAAAATTTAAAAATAGAGCTACCTTATGACCCAGCAATTGCACTCCTGGGTATTTACCACAAAGACACAGATGCAATGAAAAGAAGGACCATATGCACCCCAATGTTCATAGCAACAATGTCCACAATAGCCAAACTGTGGAAAGAGCCGAGATGCCCTTCAACAGATGAATGGATCAAGAAGATGTGGTCCATATATACAATGGAATATTACTCAGTCATCAGAAAGGATGAATACCTAACTTTTACATCAACATGGATGGGAATGGAGGAGATTATGCTAAGTGAAATAAATCAAGCAGAGAAAGTCAATTATCATATGGTTTCACTTATTTGTGGAACATAAGGAATAGCATGGAGGGCATTAGAAGAAGCGAAAAATGAAGGGGGGATCAGAGGGGGAGATGAGCCATGAAAGACCACGGACTCTGAGAAAGAAACTGAGGGTTTTAGAGGGGAGGGGTGTAGGGGGATGGGTAAGCCTGGTGATGGGTATTAATGAGGGCACATATTGCATGGAGCACTGGTTGTTATACGAAAACAATGAATCATGGAACACTACATCAAAAACTAATGATGTACTGTATGGTGACTACATAACATTAAAATAAAATAAATAAAATAAAATAAAATAATAGAGAACCCAGAAGTAACCCCATATAATATGGTACCAATTAATGTATGACAAAGGAGGCAAGAATATGCAATAGGGAAAAGATAATCTCTTCAATAAATGGAGCTGGCAAAACTGGAAAGCCACATACAAAAGAATGAAACTGGACCACTTTCTCACACCATACAGGAAAGTAACTCAAAATAGATAGAGTCTGGGAAGATGGTCAACTAAGAGTATCCTAAGCTCACCTCATCATATTGATAAATCTATATAATAGCCACATTAGTGTAACTAACCCAGAAAATGAACAGAAGACTGGCAGAACACACTCTCCACAGTTAATTCTAGAGAAGAGGTCCCATTAAAAATTGTAAGAAGGGCAAAGTCCTGGTAAGGAACCAATGTCCTCTGCAAGACTAAGCACTAAGTGGAGGGACACAAGAAGCTTAAAGAATGGAAAGAAGCAGACCTCATATCAGTCTCCACAAACATGGGAAAACTACACTGGGATAACAAGTCCCTATAATATTAGGCTTTGAAAATCCAAGAGGCTTAACTTCATGAGTTTTTAAATCAGTGTGGCATAACACATTATTTTTTTTTTAAATCCTTAAACTCAGCTATGGGAAAGCTGGAAGACAATAGGATAATGAAACAACAACCAAACAGTCCCATCATGATAAGCATAGAAACAAATGTTTGAAAAGCACCAGGATGTACAGGAAAAATATATACTTATTGATCTCAGAACATGTGCTGGAAAGGCAGGGATCTTTGGTGACTACTCTAAGAAGAAAAGGGTTGGTAGTCACTATTTCTTTTCCTGCTCCCCAGTCTAGATACCTGGACACCTGTGAGAGCCATTGCAAACACTCACCAAGTACATGGTTAGCACCGTGTGCACTGCCCCTTCTTTCTCCTGCAACCTTGGCCCATCCAACCTGCCCCACTCAGCAGGAGCAAAAATCAACACCTGATTCATCTCATGCTGCAAGTATCCCCAACAGTGGTCAGCACCATTTAAAACAAACTCTTCTTCTATTTAAAGGGGAAGATAACCACACACACAGGTTCGACTGCAGCCCAAACAGTATGTTAGGTACAGAAATCTGATTTTACTGCCAGCCCTGACCACCAACAAAAACCTCACAGGGAGCCACATAAAGAGAGATCCCTGTAGTTCGGGGTTGCTGTAACCCCAAAAGACTAGGAACAGACATCTAGTCTGACTATAGACACTGCCCACCAACAAAGGCTTTCAGGAAAAATGCAAGTGTGGCCAACAGTTGGGTGCCAGTACACTTCTGCCAAATGAGCTGATAGCAGGCATCTGGTTTGATCCAACTACAAGCCCAAGAAAGCCCCAGGTGAGCCACTTAACAGCACAGAAACAAAACCCTTCCAACAACAGACAAAGAGGACCATTGCAGCTGACTGGACTAAAAGAAACTTCAGCTCAGGCACAAAATTATGATGCATTCAACACACATAAGATATACACTTGAAATGCCAGGTTCTGGTGAACAGAAGACATTACACTACAGGGCACTACAGGAACTCTTCTTCATAAGGCCACTATTTTCAAGATGAGGAAATGTACCTTAATTTTCCAATACATAGAAACACACAGAAATTTAGATTAAAAAAGGGTGCTTGGGTGGCTCAGTCACTTAAGCATCCAAATCTTGATTTAGGCTCAGGTCATGATATTAGGGTTGTGAGATCCAGCCCCAAGGTGGGCTCCAGACTGGGTGTGGAGCATGCTTAAGATTCTCTCTCTGCCCCTCCCTTTTCTCTCTTCCGCTAAAAGAAAGAAAGAAGGAAGGAAGGAAGGAAGGAAGGAAGGAAGGAAGGAAGGAAGGAAGGAAGAAAGAAAGAAAGAAAGAAAGAAAGAAAGAAAGAAAGAAAGAAAGAAAGAAAGAAAGAAAGAAAGAAAGAAATTTAGACAAAATAAGAAGGCAGGGTAATATGTCCCAAATGGAAGAACAGGGCAAAATCACAGGAAAAGACCTAAATAAAACAGAGATAAGCAATTTGCCTGATAAAGAATTCAAAGTAATGGTCATAAATTTCCTGGACTTGAGAAAAGAGTGGAGGATCTCAGTGACACCTGTGACAAAGTGATATAAAATATAAAAAAGAACCAATCAAAGATGAAGAACTCATTAACTGAAATTAAAAATACACTAGAGGGAATAAATAGTAGATTACAGGAATCAGAAAAACAGGTGAGCTGGAACATAGTAATGGAAATCAACAAAGCTTAACCTCAAAACATAAAATGAATAATAAAAAATGAGAATAGGTTAAGTGAACTCAGAGAAATTGCCAAGCATAATATCATTCACATTATAGGAAATCCAAAATGAAGACAGAGAAAAAGGCAAAGAAAACTTATTTGAAGAAAAATAACTGGAAATTTCCCTAATCTGGGGGAGGAGACAGACATCCAGATCCAAGAATCACAGAAAGCCCCTAACAAAATCAACTCAAAGGGTCCACATCAAGAAATATGATAATTAAAATGGCAAAAATTAGTCACAAAGAATTTTTAAAGTAGCAAGAGAAAAGAAAACAGTTGCATACAAGGGAAGACACATAAAGCTATCAGCTGATTTTTCAAAGGAAATTTGCAGGCCAGAAGAGAGTGACATGATATAGTTAAAGCACTAAAAGAAAAAAAAAAAAAAACGAAAAACAAAAATCAAATACCTGAAACCAAGCATATTCAGAACATTCCATCAAAAAACTGAAGAATACATATTCTTTTCAAGTGTACATGGGACATTCTCCAGAATAGATCACATATTAGATCACAAATCAGGACTCAACAAATACAAAAAGATTGAAGTCATACCATGCAGCTTTTCTGACCACAACACTATGAAACTAGAAGTCAACCACAAGAAAAAATCTGGAAAGACCACAAATACATGGAGGTTAAACAACAAGCTACTCAACAATGAATGGGTAAACTAGGGAATCAAGAAAGAAATAAAATATTTAGAAACAAATGAAAATGAAAACACAATGTTTCAAAACCTTTGGGATGCAGTAAAAGTAGTCCTGACAGGGAAGTATATAGCAATACAGGCCTACGTCAATAAGCACAAAGAATCTCAAATAAGATATTTTTGCACCTAAAGGAGTTAGTTGAACAACAAATGAAGCCTAAAGTCAGCAGAAAGATGAAAATAATAAAGATTAGAGCAGAAATAATGATATAGAAACTAAAACCACAATAAAAGAGATCAATGAAACCAGGAGGTGGTTCTCTGAAAACAGATAAACCTCTAGCCAGACTTATCAAAATGAAAGAAAAAGGACCCAAATAATAAAATCACAAATTAGAGAGTAAAAATAACAACCAACACCACAGAAATACAACTAATTATAAGAGAATATTATGAAAGGCAGGAAAAGGAAATATGGCAGAGGAGTAGGGGACCCTTTTTCAACTGGTCCCCAGAATTGAGATGGATATCTACCAGACCACTCTGAGCACCCATGAAATCAGCCAGAGATGTAAGAAGATATGGATCTCTACAAACAGAATATCGTGGGCAGTTGGTTTCGAGGTACGAAGTGGGGAGCTGTGATGCTGCAGGAAGGTATCGGAGGATAAACAGCAGCGGGAGGGTGCCTGGAGGTGGGGATCCTACACCGCCAGTGAGCAACAGCCTCGCTCACTGGGAATGAGGCACAGACTCGCGGTACATAGTGGCGGGGAAAGGACTTTAGGGCAGCCCCCGGGGCAGAAACGCGGAGCAGCGGGTCGTGCATGCGAACTGGGAGTGGCTGGCAGTTTTAGAAGCACAAAGGGCAGAGACAAGCCCCGACGTAGAGGCAGGACTGGGAGCACTGTGGAGGGGCACACAACCCAGGATGCTGCAGTTTATAACAGCACAGACAGAAATGGAGACAGTGTGGCCTGGAGAACTCACTGAAGAACACAATGTGATCTCTCTGCTGTGAGGCAGAGGGTTGGAAACGGTCTATTCTGCTCTGACTCACAGAAGAGATGTAGAAAGCCACTAGGGAAAGCCACCAGAGGACAAAAGCCCCCAAAACTGATTCCTACTGAGCCCATCCCCCAACACAGGGGGCAGGGCAACTCTGCACAAACAGGGTTGCCTGAGTGACAGTACGGCAGGCCCCTCCCCCAGAAGACAGGCTGGGAAAACAAGAGGCCAGCAACCCTAAGGTCCTTAGAAAACAGGTGTATCTTTCTTGGGTTCTGGTCAATAATTTGGAATCTATACATTCCCTCAACCACCCATCAACAGAATGACTAGGAGGAGGAACCACAAAATAGAAAAGACTCAGAGATTATGACTTAGGCTGCAGATTTACAAATGGATGCAGATATAACCAAGATGTCGGAGAAGGAATTCAGGCTAGCCATTGTGAAAACAATGGCTAGAATGGAGAAATCAATTAATGGCAACATAGAGTCTCTAAGGGCAGAAATGAAAGCTGAATTGGCAGAACTTAAAAATGCTATCAATGAGATCCAATCCAATCTAGATAATCGAAGAGCTAGAGTAAGTGAGGCAGGAGAATGAATAAGCGACCTGGAAGACAATATAATAGATAAAAAGGGAAAAGAGGAGGCCAGGGAAAAACAACTCAGAATCCATAAAAGTAGAATCAGAGAAATAAGTGACACCATGAAGTGTTCCAATGTCAGAATTATTGGAATCCCGGAGGGAATGGAGAGAGAGAGAGGACTAGAAGATGTATTTGAAAAAATCGTAGCTGAGAACTTCCCTAATCTGGGGAATGAAACAAACATTCGCATCCTAGAGGCAGAGAGAACCCCTCCCAAGATCAAGGAAAACAGGCCAACACCCTGGAATGTAATAGTAAAACTTGCAAATCTTAGAACCAAGGAAACCATCTTAAGGGCAGTTAGGGGGAAGAGATTCCTTACATACAGAGGGAGGAACATTAGAATAACGTCAGACCTATCCACAGTGACCTGGCAAGCCAGAAAGCCCTGGCAAGACATATTCAAGGAAATAATGAGAAGAACATGCAGCCAAGAATACTTTATCTGGCAAAGCTGTCACTTAGAATGGATAGAGAAATAACAGAGCTTCCACTACCACCACAAACTGAAAGAATATGTGACCACTAAGCCAGCCCTGCAAGAAATCTTAAGTGGGGCTCTATAAAAGGAGAAAGACCCCAAGAGTGATATACAAAAGAAATTTACAGGGACAATCTATAAAAACATCTTCACAAGCAACATGATGACAAATAATTCATATCTTTCAATAATCACTCTCAACATGAATGGCATAAATGCTCCCATAAAATGGCACAAGGTTGCAGATTGGATAAAAAGACAGGACTCATCCATATGCTACCTACAAGAGACTCATTTTGAACCTCAAAATACATCCAGATTGAAAATAAAGGGATGGATATCCATCTTCCATGCCAGTGAACCTCAAAAGGAAGCTGGGGTACCAATTCTTATATCAGACAAATTAGATTTTACACTAAAGTCTGTAATTAGAGACACAGAAGGACACTATATCATTCTTAAAGGGTCTATCCAACAAGAAGATTTAACAATTGTAAATATCTATGCCCCCAACATTTGAGCAGCCATCTATATAAGCCAACTGTTAACCAAAATAAAGAGTCATATTGATAACAATACGTTAATTGTAGGAGACGTGAATACTACACTCTCAGCAATGGACAGATCATCTAAGCAGAAGATCAACAAGGAAACAAGAGCTTTGAATGATACACTGGACCAGATGGACCTCATAGATATTTACAGAACATTCCACCCTAAAACAACAGAATACTCATTCTTCTCGAGCACACATGGAACTTTCTCCAGAATAGACCACATACTGGGTCACAAATCAGGTCTTAACCGATACCCAAAGGTTGAGATTATCCCCTGCATATTCTCAGACCACAATGCTTTAAAACTGCAACTCAATCACAAGAAAAAATTTGGCAGAAATTCGAACACTTGGAAGCTAAAGACCACTCTGCTCAAGAATGTTTGGGACAACCAGGAAATCAAAGAAGAACTTAAGCAATTCATGGAAATCAATGAGAACGAAAACACATCAGTCCAAAACCTTTGGGATACTGCAAAGGCGGTCCTAAGGGGGAAATACATAGCCATCCAAGCCTCACTCCGAAAAATAGAAAAATCCCCAATTCACCAACTAACTCTACACCTTAAAGAACTAGAGAGAAAAGAACAAACAATGCTAAGCCACGCATTAGAAGAGAAATAATTAAAATTAGAGCAGAGATCAATGAATTAGAAACCAGAAACACATTGATCAGATTAATGAAACTGGAAGTTGGTTCTTTGAAAGAATTACTAAGATCTTTAAACCACTGGCCAGATTATCCAAAAGAAAAGAGAAAGGAACCAAATTAATAAAATTATGAATGAAAGGGGAGAGATCACGACTAACACCGAGGAAATAGAAACAATTCTTAGAAATTATTATCAACAACTATATGCCAATAAACTGAGCAATCTGGATGAAATGGAGGCCTTCCTGGAAACCTATAAACTACCAAGACTGAAACAGGAAGAAATTGACAACCTGAATAGACTAATAACCAGTAAAGAGATTGAAGCAGTGATCAAAAACCTCCCAAAAAACAAGAGTCCAGCTCCTGATGGATTCCCTGGGGAATTCTACCAAACATTCAAAGAAGAAATAATACCTATTCTACTGAAGCTGTTTCAAAAAATAGAAACAGAAGGAAAACTTCCAAACTCATTCTATGAGGCCAGCATTACCTTAATCCCCAAAGCAGGCAAAAACCCCATCAAAAAGGAGAATTTCAGACCGATATCCCTGATGAATATGGATTCCAAAACCCTCAACAAAATCCTAGCTAATAGGATCCAACAATACATTAAAGGGATCATCCACCATTACCAAGTGGGATTTATCCCTGGGATGCAAGGTGATTCAACATTCACAAATCAATCAATGTGATAGAACACATTAATAAGAGGAGGGAGAAGAACCATATCGTCCACTCAATTGATGCAGAAAAAGCATTTGACATAATACAGCATCCTTTCCTGATTAAAACTCTTCAGAGTATAGGGATAGAGGGAACATTCCTCAAGTTCATAAAATCCATCTATGAAAAACCCATATCATCCTCAGTGGGGAAAGCTGAGAGCCTTTCCCTTAAGATCAGGAACAGGACAAGGATGCCCACTCTCGCCACTATTGTTCAACATAGTACTGGAATTCCTAGCAATGGCAATCAGACATCAAAAAGAAATAAAAGATATTCAAATTGGCAAAGAAGAAGTCAAACTCTCTCTTCTCCCAGACGACATGATACTTTATGTGGAAAACCCAAAAGACTCCACCCCCAAATTAGTAGAGCTCATCCAGCAATTCAGTAATGTAGCAGGATACAAAATCAATGTACAGAAATCAGTTGCTTTCTTATACACTAACGATGCAACTGTAGAAAGAGAAATTAGAGAAACGATTCCATTTACAATAGCACCAAAAACCATCAGATACCTCGGACTAAACCTAACCAAAGAGGTAAAGGATCTATACTCTAGGAACTAAAGAACACTCATGAAAGAAATTGAAGAAGACATAAAAAGATGGAAAAACATTCCATGCTCATGGATCGGAAGAATAAACATTGTTAAAATGTCTATGCTGCCCAGAGCAATCTATATGTTCAATGCCATCCCAATCAAAATTCCAATGACATTTTTCAAAGTGCTGGAACAAGCTATCCTAAAATTTGTATGGAATCAGAAAGGACCCCGAATCACCAAGCAAATTTTGAAAAAGAAAAACAAAGCTGGGGGCATCACATTGCCCGATTTCAAGCTATAGTACACAGCTGTGATCACCAAGACAGCATTGTACTGGCACAAAAACAGACATATAGACCAATGGAACAGCATAGAGAACCCAGATATGGACCCTCAACTCTATGGTCAAATAATCTTCGAGCAAGCAGGGAAAAACACACAATGGAAAAAAGACAGTCTCTTCAAAAATGGTGCTGGGAAAATTGGACAGCCACATGCAGAAGAATGAAACTCAACCATTCTCTAATACCATATAAAAAGGTAAATTCAAAATGGATGACAGACCTCAATGTGAGACAGGAATCCATCAAAATTCTAGGGGAGAACATAGGCAGTAACCTCTTTGACATCACCCACAGCAACTTCTTTCAAGATACATCTCCAAAAGCTTGTGAAACAAAAGCAAAAATGAACTTTTGGTACTTCATCAAGATAAAGAGCTTCTGCACAACAAAGGAAACAGTCAACAAAACAAAGAGGCAACCCACAGAATGGAAGAAGATTTTTACAAATGACACTATAGATAAAGGGCTGGTATCCAAGATCTATAAAGAACTTCTCAAACTCAACATCCAAAAAAACAAATAATCAAGTCAAAAAATGGGCAGAAGATATGAAAAGACACTTCTCTGAAGAAGACATACAAATGGCTAACAGACACATGAAAAAATGTTCATCATCATTAGCTATCAGGGAAATTCAAATCAAAACCACATTGAAATACCACCTTACACCAGTTAGAATGGCAAAAATGGACAGGACAAGAAACAACAAATGTTGGAGAGGTTGTGGAGAAAGGGGAACCCTCTTACATTGCTGGTGGGAATGCAAGTTCGTATAGCCACTTTGGAAAACAGTGTGGAGGTTCCTCAAAAATTTAAAAATAGAGCTACCTTATGACCCAGCAATTGCACTCCTGGGTATTTACCCCAAAGACACAGATGTAGTGAAAAGAAGGGCCATATGCACCCCAGTGTTCATAGCAGCAATGTCTGCAATAGCCAAACTGTGGAAAGAGCCAAGATGCCCTTCCAAAGATGAATGCATAAAGAAGATGTGGTCCATATATACAATGGAATATTACTCAGCCATCAGAAAGAATGAATACCCAACTTCTGCATCAACATGGATGGGACTGGAAGAGATTATGCTAAGTGATATAAGTCAAGTAGAGAAAGTCAATTATCATATGGTTTCACTTATTTGTGGAACATCAGGAATAGCATGGAGGACTTTAGGAGAAGGAAGGGAAAATTGAAGGGAGGGAAATCAGAGGGAGTGATGAACCATGAGAGACTATGGACTCTGAGAAACAAACAGGGTTTTAGAGGGGATGGGGGAGGGGGGATTGGTTAGCCCAGTAATGGGTATTAAGGAGTGCACGTACTGCATGGGGCACTGGGTGTTATACAAAAACAATGGATCGTGGATCACCACATCAAAAACTAATGATGTATTGTATGGTGACTAACATAACATAATAAAATTTTTAAAAAAGAGAATATTATGAAAAACTATATGCCAACAAATTGGACAACCTAGAAGAAATGGATAAATTTCTAGAAACATACAAATTGTGGAAACTAAAACAGGAAGAAATAGAAAACTTGAACAGACTAATAACCAGCAAAGGAATTGAATCAGTAATTACAAATCTCCCAACAAAGAAAAGTCCAGGGTGCGGATGGCTTCACAGGTGAATTCTTTTTTTTTTTCTGTTAATATATTTTTATGATAAATAACTATATTTTCTAAAAGAAAAAAAATAGGGAGAAGAGTGTCATTATTTCACAATTTGTAAATTCTTTAATGTTTGGTTTAATCAAAGATGAGTGGAGTTTTTTCATATTTGCTTTTTTATTTTATCTGGTGGGATATATTGTTTTGGATGAAGTAAGTGAAGAAAACCCAGCTTCACAGATACACAGTTGAAAAATGGAGGGATTTTAAATAATCTTTTCATTTAATTGAAGGCATTCTTTGATACTACACCAAAACTTGAGATGATTGGGAGTTTCTTTTTTTTTTTAATTTAATTGTATTATGTTATGTTAGTCACCATACAACACATCATTAGTTCTTGATGTAGTGATCCACGATTCATTGTTTTCATATAACACCCACTGCTGAAACTTTTAAAGAATCAAACTATTCCAAAAAATACAAGACTTTCAAACTCATTCAATGAAGCCAGAATTACCTTGATATTACCATATAAACCATAACCAAAACCATATAAACTCCATTAAAAAGACCAATGTTCCTGATAATCATGGATGCAAGAATTCTCAATAAAATACTAGCAAACCTAATCCAACAATACATTAAAAAAATCATTCACCACAGTCAAGTGGGATTTATTCCTGGTTTGCAAGAGTGGTTCAATATTCACAAATCAATCAGTGTGATACACCACATTAATAAAAGAAAAATAAGAACCATATGATCCTTTCAATAGATCCACTTGTTTTTGAGGAAGATGTGAATTTAAAAAATGTTTTCCTAGTCCTGAAATTACTTGGTATAGGGCTTAGAAAAGGTAGAAATATATCAACAACAGCTTACAGAGCCTTTGAGGAGTACCTTTGTACAGTCATTCCCTTTCCTTTCTGAGAAGCCCAGGAACATTATTTGGAATAGTGATAGGGACTTGGAAATTCAAGTCTATAGCTAGTGACTCCCTATAGCTAAAAGGTAGCATAATTTTATCCTATATTTATGGTTATACAGTTGAATACTGAATCTACATTTACATCAAAACTTTTACTAATCAGACCTTCTTTTAGGGTAAAACTAAATTATGTTCAACACTTTATACCAGGACTTAGCTCCAATATATGGCTTATGTTTCTGAGGAACTCTGTATGTTGATTTGCAGATACATATTTTTTGGGGATTAGAAAATCACTGGTAGATCATTCCAATTTTAGTATATGTGCACAAATCACTGGTAGATCAAAGGGTAATATTATAGTGATGGGAGCAAGATGTGATTAAGGAAACATTTCCCTTGTATCTCCACTCCCAAATATTATCATTGTTTCTCATATATCACAGATACACTCTTTGATTTTCCCCCCTGTGTAGTCTTCTGAAAATGAGAGCCAGACATCCATGGTGTAAAATCCATCCTCCATCGTATATCTAAAAGTACATTTTTTTAAAGATTTATTTATTTATTTGAGAGAGCGAGAATGAGAGAGAGAGAGAGTACATGAGAGGGGGTAGGGTTAGAGGGAGAAGCAGGCTCCTCGCCGAGCAGGGAGCCCGATGCGAGACTTGATCCAGGGACTCCAGGATCATGACCTGAGCTGAAGGCAGTCGCTTAACCAACGGAACCACCCAGGCGCCCCTCTAAAAGTACATTTTTAAAATAGTGTGAAATCTCCTTCCTGACACAGAACTGTAGGGGAAAAAAAAAAAAAAGATGTCTTCATTTCCTGAAACTAGGAGGTTGTGTTTGCTTCAGCAGAAATACTACTAAATTGGAGTCATGAAGGCACAATTGTCAGCGAATCTCTACCCATAAAAACCCTGAGTAGCATGTGGAGGATGGGTGTCTGCCTAAGTTTCACCTTCATCAGCAATGCTTACAATTGTTTGTTCACATGATTTATTATTTTATGTTTACACTATTTTCTGCTACCAACCTTCTTTTATTGTCCATCCCCAAAGAGAAAAAGACCAAGTGTGGGCCTTGATAGATCTTGACACATAGTTTCCTGAGAAACGCTCAAAAAGGGGCCTTGTGAACTTTCTAAGTTCTAAGATTCCAAACTTTACTGCAGAACATATACCCTTGGACCTATACCAAGGGGAACTAATCTAGACAATGAAATAATCTTCATCTTTCAGGGCACTGAAGCTCCTCAGAACTTAGCTGGTCATAGCAACTCAACTGATCAATTCTGGGTAGCTTTAACACTAAATGTCTAAGTTGGCCCCTGAAGCTGAGTTGAAGTTTTACTAGATTGAGAATGCTATAGGGAAGACCAAGCACTTCCTGTGTTAGTTGGGTATAAGATTCTTGTAGCATCTGGGCTTCTTGAAATCAGATTAAACAGGAATAGTTGACAGTAATACCACAAACGGTTTTCAGAGCACCTGATTTTCTTAATGAATGGCACCATAAAATGAAGTCAATAGCTGTGCCACAGGCTAAAGTCAGAATATGCAACATTTTTGCCCACTGACAGTTGATATGTCTCCCTCCCTTCAAATATGAGGCTCTTATCTATTGATGAAATTCAGACTGAATATTGTTCACTGGGAAGAATACAGTCATTTCAAAGCCTAAATTGTCTGTGTGTAGAATCTCATAGATAAGAATACCCTAGAGGTCATTTGGGTTAGCCAGTTACATTGTTGTAGTACCTCCCACCTCATTCTATTCTGATTTATTGTCTTTACCTGACACTGCATGAGCAAAAAGGCATTCTTTGAACTGAGAGTTTTCCTGGGTTGAAGAGTACTTCCTATTCAGGATTCCTAAAATCTTATTAGACTAAACTGGACTCATGTTTTTTCTCTTCTACTCTTTTTTGGGTCTTTTCATGTTATAAACTCCGGTGTGTTACTTGAAAGAGGGCCACTGTGGCTGAATTAGAACCAATGAATTATTCACTAAAATCTTATGAATAACAATAGACTTTATTGTCTGAAAGTAAAACATCTATAAGTGGGAAATGCTATATGGTTTGTGGTTTTTTTGGTTGAGAATCTGCTGATCTGTGAAATTTATTACCTTTGGATCATTTTCTAAAAGACTGATTCTGGTATTATTCCCAGGGTTGTATGTCTTCTGACAGATTGACATTTTTCCATCATGTTTGGCAGCAGAACTTATTGACTGCCAATCCCTCCATTTGTCACTTAAGGGATAAAATGTGCAAGCAATGCAATGAAGCTAATTTAGTGCAGCAAAAGTCATTGCTGTCTAGGAAGAAAATGCATGTGACTGATCATGTCAGTGAAGTAAGCCTGTGAATTCATTTTTGAGAATTTAATACAATTATGCAAGTTATTCAATTAAAAAAAGAAAGAAAACGATATGTGACAACTGACACAGGATAATAGGCCTGGTAATTCAAGAATATTTGAATTCCTACCTTGGCTTTTTCACCAATCTGGTGTATGTGGTATTTATGTCGTGGTTTTCTGAACTGGAAAAGATGTTATTATAGCTTCTCTTCACCATAGTAATATCATATTCTTTTGGCTATTATGCGGTGTTTCTACTTGCTGTAGTTACTTAAAAACAGATAATATTAAAGTAGCCATCAAGTAGAATTGTGATGCTTTAATAATAGTTTTTCATGTATCTAAAGTTCCTCTTCTTGTCACATTATTCTTCACTATTGTGTAAAATCTTTTTTTCCCCATGATAACCAAAGTTTTGGTATTTAAGTTATTGTATTTAAAGGACCTTATTCAAAATTATTTTTCTTTAGATTCAAAATGAGTCTCTTATAGACAGCATCTGGATGGGTCCTGCTTTATTTTTTATTCAATCTGAACAATGGGTGTTATACACAACTAATGAATCATTGAACAGTATATCAAAAATTAATGATGTACTATATGTTGGCTAATTGAACATAATAATAAGTAAGGTAAAATTGTTTCTCTCTTTATTTTTTAAAAGATTTATTTATTTATATGATAGAGAGAGTGGAGGAGGAGTGGGGGAGAGGGAGAGAGAGAATCTTGAGCAGACTCCCTGCTGAGTGCAGAGCCTGATGCGCGGCTGGATCTCACAACCCTGAGATCATGACCTGAGCCAAAATCAAGAGACTGATGCTTAATGAACTGAGCCAACCAGGCATCCCTATATATATATTTTTTTTCTTTTCTTTTCTTTTTAACCAGTCAATTCTGAACTTCCTACTTTGATGACAAGTAGAACTGAAACTTTACTCAATATGGATGTCATGGAAGAAATAGATATGAGATTTATTTCTCAACTCTCCCATATTGCTGTTATATACCACCCAGCTGTAAGGACCTGTATTATACTATGCTAATGAAGATCACCATGATAGTAGGTTATTAGCAGGAAAACTTTCCAGTTAAGTGAATTAAGCAAGATGGCTTAAGGCATGTCATCTGTATCCTTCCACTGCCTTACTTATGCTTTTCTTCATCTGCCTTAATATCAACTAATTATAGAAAAGTCCAGTCTAAATTAGTAATTTTTAAAAATATTACTTTGATGTACATACAAGAAACATCAGAGACCAGCTTAGTAAAATAGAAACTCTTTTTTTCACACATTTGCAAATGGTTACTGATAAAAATAATTGAGAAGCCTTTCCCTTAAGTAAACTGTCACTTTTCCTGGCAATTCTTTTCTTTATAAATTATACAAACAGAAATCTTATTATATCTTTGTCTATATGATCACAAACTGAAAAATATGTCTAAATTCATGGGTTTTCACTCTACTTACCATGTTAAATAACAGAACTTTCTTGAGTACTTCCCTCTTGTTGCCAATGAAACTGTGGAGAATATTTAAGGGGAGTATTTAAAAGAATGCTTTATCAGTCAGAAAAAAATATACATATGAGCAATTTAAACACTAGCATTACCACATTACCCCTATGTTTTATTTTCTTTAACATGACTTTATACCCTAAGATACCTGCTTCATCTTTTCTACCATACGTTTGTGTTCTTGGGTGACATTTTAATGAGAACATTTTATAAAGAGATAATCTGTACATATTAGACTGTGACATGGTTAAGTGTCTAAAGTTAAATGTACTACTATGCAAATATTAGGTAACAAAATTTATGCTATAAAAAGAAATCACACATTTAACTGGACTGATTCAGGTGGTAAATGGCCATAGTTACAACGGGAAATTGTAAAAGGACCAAAAAGAGCAGGGCATCTGTTTTCTTAAATTGCCTTCATTAAACTCTTCCTCAAACTCCTGTGAATAGCAAAGAAACTTAATTCTTGGCAGGTAATGGTCTTTAATACTGTTCTTACAGGTGCTTTTCTCTTAGCTTAATAAGGTCTTAATATTGTCATTGCTCTTTTAAGATGAAAAAAATTTTTAAAAATCCTTCTTCTCTTCTATAATTGTTTTCTCCAGTGAGGGAAGATCTCTACATGGAACTTATTTTTGTTAATATTTTTGTCATTGACCAATAAATAATGAAAGTAAACCTTGACATGAATCAGTTCTTGCTATATTATTTAACAGAGATAACTTGAAAGAAGTGTTCTTCACATTTATGCCAGACAGATTAGCTATGCTTTATGAGTCTCATCTTTCAAATTCAAATACAACATTTACTATGTTTATTCTGTCTTGGCAGAGAGGTACTGGTCAATATTAGTTCAAGCTAAATGACAACTGGACCTATATTGTACAGTTGGTTCTTGATACACCATCCATTGATTTGCTCTTTCCTTTTTTTAAATTTTATTTTAATTTATTATGTTAGGTTAGTTATCATACAGTACACTATTAGTTTTCTATGTAATGTTCATGATTCACTGTTTGTGTATAACACCCAGTGTTCCATGCAGTACATGCGCTCCTTAATAACCATCACCGGGCTAACCCATCCTCCCAACCGCTCCCCTCTAAAACCCTGTTTGTTTCTCAGAGTCCATAGTCTCTCATGGTTCATGTCCCCCTCCGATTCCCCCCCCTTCATTTTTCCCTTCCTTCTCCTAATGTCCTCCGTGCTATTCTTTATGTTCCACAAATAAGTGAAACCATATGATAACTGACTTTCTCTACTTGACTTATTTCACTTAGCATAATCTCTTCCAGTCCCATCCATGTTGATGCAAAAGTTGGGTATTTATCCATTGAAGATATGGACCACATCTTCTTTAGGCATTCATCTTTGGAAGGGCATCTCGGCTCTTTCCACAGTTTGGCTATTGTGGACATTGTTGCTATGAACGTTGGGGTGCATATGGTCCTTCTTTTCACTACATCTGTGTCTTTGGGGTAAATACCCAGGAGTGCAATTGCTGGGTCATAGGGTAGCTCGATTTTTAAATTTTTGAGGAACCTCCACACTGTTTTCCAAAGTGGCTGTACCAACTTGCATTCCCACCAACAGTGTACGAGGGTTCCCCTTTCTCCCCAACCTCTCCAACATTTGTTGTTTCTTGCTTTGTCAATTTTTGCGATTCTAACTGGTATAAGATGGTGTCTCAATGTGGTTTTGATTTGAATTTCCATGATGGCTAATGATGATGAACATGTTTTCATGTGTCTGTTAGCCATTTGTATGTCTTCTTTTGAAAAGTGTCTGTTCATGTCTTCTGCCCATTTTTTTGACGTGATTATTTGTTTTTTTGGGTGTTGAGTTTGAGAAGTTCTTTATAGATCTTGGATATCAGCCCTTTGTCTGTAGTGTCATCTGCAAAAATCTTCTCCCATTCTGTGGGTTGCCTCTTTGTTTTGTTGACTGTTTCCTTTGCTGTGCAGAAGCTTTTTATCTTGATGAAGTCCCAGAAGTTCATTTTTGCTTTTGTTTCCCTTGCTTTTGGAGATGTGTCTTGAAAGAAGTTGCTGTGGCCTAGTCGAAGATGTTACTACCTATGTTCTCCTCTAGGATTTTGATGGATTCCTGTCTCACATTGAGGTCTTTCATCCATTTTGAGTCTTTCTTTGTGTATGGTGTAAGAGAATGGTCGAGTTTCATTCTTCTGTATATAGCTGTCCAATTTTCCCAGCACCATTTAATGAAGAGGCTTTTTTCCATTGCATATTTTTTCCTACTTTGTCGAAGATTAGTTGACCACAGAGTTGAGGGTCTATATCTGGGCTCTCTATTCTGTTCCATTGGTCTATATGTCTGTTTTTGTGCCAGTAGCATGCTGTCTTGGTGATCACAGCTTTGTAATATTGCTTGAAATCAGGCAACGTGATGCCCCCAGCTTTGTTTTTCTTTTTCAACATTTACTTGGCAATTCGGGGTCTTTTCTGATTCCATACCAAGTTTAGGATTGTTTGTTCTAGCACTTTGAAAAGTGCCATTGTGGGCGCCTGGGTGGCTCAGTTGGTTAAGCGACTGCCTTCGGCTCGGGTCATGATCCTGGAGTCCCTGGATCGGGTCCCGCATGGGGCTCCCTGCTCAACAGGGGGTCTGCTTCTCCCTCTGACCCTCCCCCCTCTCATGTGCTCTCTGTCTCTCTCATTCTCTCTGTCTCAAATAAATAAATAAAATCTTTTAAAAAAAAAAAAAGAAAAGTGCCATTGTTAGTTTGATTGGGTTGGCATTGAAAGTGTAGATTGCTTTGGGCAACATAGACATTTTAACTATGTTTATTCTTCTGATCCATGAGCATGGACTCTTTTTCCATCTTTTTGCGTCTTCAATTTATTTCCTGAGTGTTCTGTAGTTTCTAGGGTATAGATCCTTTACCTCTTTGGTTAGTTTTATTCCAAGTTATCTTATGGTTTTTGTTGCTATTGTAAATGGAATCAATTCTGTAATTTCTCTTTCTACAGTTACATTGTCGGTGTATAAGAACACAACTGAGTTCCGTGCACTGATTTTTTATCCTGCCAGATTACTGAATTGCTGTATGAGTTCTAGTAATTTGGAGGTGGAGTCTTTTGGGTTTTCCACATAATGTATCATGTCATCAGCAAAGAGAATTTGACTTCTTCTTTGCTGGTTTGAATAACTTTTATTTCTTTTTGTTGTCTGATTGTTGCTGCTAGGACTTCTAGTACTATGTTGAACAATAGTGGTGAGAGCGGGCATCCTACTCTATTATTTTGGATACAATCCTTTATCAGATGTCATTTGCAAACATCTTCTCCCATTCTATAGGTTGCCTTTTACTTTTGTTGATTGTTTCTTTTGCTGTGCAGAAGCTTTTTATTTTGATGAAGTCTCAATAATTTGTTTTTGCTTTTGTTTCCCTAGCCTCAGGGCACATATTTAGAAAGAAGTTGATAAAGCAAATGTCGAAGATGTTACTGCCTGTATTGTCCCCTAGGATTTTGATGGTTTCCTGTCTCACATTTAGGTATTTAATCCATTTTGAATTCATTTTTGTGTATGGTGTAAGAAAGTGGTCAAGTTTCATTCTTTTGCATGTGGCTGTCCAATTTTCCCAACACCATTTGTTGAAGAGAGTGTCTTTTTTTTTTTTTTTTTTGCATCAGATATTATTTTCTGCTTCATCGAGGATTAACTGACCATATACTTTTGGGTTCATTCCTGGGTTTTCTATTCTGTTCCATTGATGTATGTGTCTATATTTTGTGCAAGTACTTAGTGTTTTGATCACTACAGCTTTGCAATATAACTTGAAGTTGGAATAGGAATGTGTCCAGTTTTACTTTGCTTTTTCAGGATTGCTAAGTCTATTCAGAGTCTTTTGTGGCTCCACACAAATTTTAGGATTGTTTGTTCTATGTCTATGAAAAATGTTGTTATTTTGATAGGGATTGCATTAAATGTGTAGATTGCTTTAGGTAGTATAGACATTTTAACAATATTTTTTCTTCCAACCCATGAGCATGAAATTGTTTGATCCTCAACTTCTTTCATTAGTGTTTTATAGTTTTCACAGTATAGGTCTTTTATGTTTTTGGTTAGGTTTACTCCTAGGTAACTTGGTGTTTTTTGGTACAATTGTAAATGGGATTGATTTCTTAATTTCTCTTTCTGCTGCTTCATTATTGGTGTATAGAAATGCAACAGATTTCTGTATGTTGATTTTGTATCCTTCAACTTTACCAAATTCATGTTATCAGTTCTAGCAGTTTTTTGGTGGACTCTTTTGGGTTTTCTATATAGAGTATCATGTCATTTGCATATAGTGAAAGTTTTACTTCTTCCTTACTGATTTGGATGTCTTTTACTTATTTCTGTTGTCTGATTACTATGGTTAGGACTTCCAGTACTATGTTAAATAACAGTAATAAGAGTAAACATCCCTGTCTCGTTCCTGACCATAGAGAAAATGCTCTCAGTTATTCCCCACTGAGAATGATATTAACTGCAATGTTTTTCATATATGGCTTTTATTATGTTGAGGTATGTCCCCTGTAAACCAACTTTGTTGAGAGTTTTTATTATGAATGGATGTTGTACTTTTTCAAATGTTTTTCTGCCTCTACTGAAATGATTGTATGTTTTGTATCCATTCTCTTATTGTGATGTATCATGTAGATTGATTTGCACATATTTAATCACCCTTGCAACCAGGGAATAAATCCCATTTGATTGTGGTGAAAGATTTTTTTAATGTATTGTTGGATTTGGTTTGCTAGTATTTTATTGAGAATTTTTGCATCTGTGTTCATCAGGGATATTGGCCTAAAGTTCTCTTTTTTAATGGAGTCTTTATCCGGTTTTCATATCAGGGTAATGCTGACCTCTTAGAATGAAATTGGAAGTTTTCCTACCTTTTCTATTTTTTTTGGAATAGTTTGAGAAGAATAGGTATTAACTCTTCTTTAAAAGTTGGTAGAATTCACCTGTGAAGCCATTTGTCCTGGACTTTGTTTGTTTGTTTGTTTGTTGATTAGTGATTCAACTTCTTTGCTGGTTATCAGTATGGTCAGGTTGTCTATTTCTTCCTGTTTCATTTTTGGTAGTTTATATGTTCTTAGGAATTTATCCATTTCTTTTAGGTTGTCCAATTTGTTGGCATATAGTTTTTCATAATTTTCTCATATTAATGTTTGTATTTCCATTTTTTTTTGTTATTTCTCCTCTCTTATTGGGATTTTATTTATTTGGGTCATTTATGTTTTCTTTTTAAGAGGTCTGGCTAGAAGTTTATCAGTTTTATTAAATTTTTCAAAGAACAAGCTCCTGGTTTCATTGATCTTTTCTATTCTTCTTTGTGGGATTTGTTTGTTTGTTTGTTTGTTTAGTTTCTGTATCATTTATTTATGCTCTAATTTTTATTATTTTCTTCTTTCTCCTGACTTTAAGCTTCATTTGTTGTTCTTTTCCTAGCTCCTTTAGGTGCAAAGTTAGATGGTTTATTTGAAACTTTTCTTGCTTCTTGAGCTAAGCCTGTGTTGCTATATACTTCATTGTTAGGACTACTTTTGTTGCATCCCAAAGGTTTTGAAACATTGTGTTTTCATTTTCATTTGTTTCTAAATATTTTCTTATTTCTTTCTTGATTCCCTAGTTTACCCATTCATTGTTGAGTAGCATGTTGTTTAACCTTCATGTATTTGTGGTCTTTCCAGATTTTTTTTCTTGTAGTTGACTTCTAGTTTCATAGTGTTGTGGTCACAAAAGGTGCATGGTTTGACTTCAGTCTTTTTTGTATTTATAGAGTCCTGATTTGTGACCTAATATGTGATTTATCCTGGAGAATCTCCCATGTGCACTTGAAAATAACGTGTATTCTGCTGCTTTAGGATGGAATGTTCTGGATATATCTGTTAAGTCCATCTGATCCAGGGGGTCATTCAAAGCCATTGTTTCCTTGTTGATTTTTTTCTTTAGTTGATCTGTCCATTGATGTAAGTTGGGTGTTAAAGTACCCTGTTTTTATTGTATTATTATTAGTGAGTTCCTTTATGTTTGGTATTAATTGTTTTATATATTTGGGTGCTCTCATGTTTAATGCATAAATATTTACAATTGTTAGATCTTCTCATTGGATTGTCCCCTTAATGATTTTATACTGTCCTTCTTTGTCTCTTGTTACAGTCTATGTTTTTATTTTATTTTTTCAGTCAATCACATTTTATTGTGTCATAGAAATGAATACATGGTACAGGCTCTAGAAAGTCTTTGTTTTAAAGTCTAGTTTGTCCAATATAATTATTGCCTGCTTTGGCTTGCTTTTGACATCCATTTGCATGGTAAGTGTTTCTCCATCCTTTCACAATCTGCAGGTGTCTTTAGGTCTAAAATGAGTCTCTTGTAGGCAGCATATATATGGGTCTTGTTTTTTAATTCATTCTGACACCCTATGTTTTGACTGGAGGTTTAATTCATTTATATTCAAGTAATTATTGATAGATGTGTACTTATTGCCATTTTATTATTTGCCATTCTGGAAGCTTTCTTTCTTTCTTTCTTTCTTTCTTTCTTTCTTTCTTTCTTTCTTTCTTTCTTTCTTTCTTTCTTTCTTTCTTTCTTTTTGTCGCTTTTGGTCTCTCCTTTGCACTCAAAGAATCCCTTTTAATATTTCTTACAGGTCTGGTTTAGTGGGTATAAAGTCCTTTATTTTTTCTTTGTCTGGGAAACTCTTTATTTCTCCTTCTATTCTGAATGATAGCCTTCCTGGATAGACTATTCTTGGCTCCAGATTTTTCCCATTCAGCACTTTGAATATATTATGCCATTCTCTTCTGGTTTGCTGAGTTTCTGTTGAGAGATCTGCAGCTAGCCTTATGGGTCTTCCCTTGTAATTTAGGGACTTCTTTTGTCCTGCTGCTTTTAAGATTTTTTCTTTATCACTGTATTTAGCAAATGTAATTACAATATGTCTTGGTGTTGGCCTGATTTTATTGATTGACACCTTATATTTTTTTATTGGAGCATTTAGTCCATTTAAATTTAAAGTAATTATTGATAGGTAGGTATTTATTGCCATTTTATTACTTGTTTTGTCATTGTTTCTGGAGATTTCCTCTGGTCCTTTATTTTATTTCTCTCTTTCATGTTTTGCTGATTTTCTTTAGTGATGTATTTCTCTCTTTATTCTTTGCATATTTATTTGTGGTTTTTGATATATGATTACCATTGTGTTTGTATAAACCTCTTCTGCAAAGAGCAGTCTATATTAAACTGATGGTTGTTAAAGTTTGAAACATTCTTTTTCCCTTTCCTCCCCACATTTTAGGTATATATTGTTATATTTTATACCCTTTCTCTGTGAATTCCTTGACCAATTTTTTATAGTCAAATTCATTTTTACTGCTTTTGTGTTTCTTAGCTTTATACTGTTAGTTTTGGTCTCTCCTCTACACTCAAAAAGTCCCTTTTAATATTTCTTGCAGAGCTAGTTTAGTGGTCATCAATTCCTTTAGTTTTTGTTTGTCTGGGAAACTCTTTATCTTATTCCAACTGATATCCATGCTGGATAGAGTATTCTTGGCTGCAGATTTTTCCCATTCAGCACTTTGGATATATCATGCCACTTCCCTCTGGCTTGTAAAGTTCTACTGAAAAGTCCCCTGCTGGCCTTATGGGTTTTACCTTGTAAGTTACTGTCTTCTTTTTTGTTGCTGCTTTTCAATTTCTTTTTTCTTTATCACTATATTTTGCCAATTTAGTTACAGTATGTCTTGGTGTGGACCTGTTTTTGTTGATTTTGATGGAGGTTCTCTGTGCCTCCTCGATCTGGATATCTGTTTCCTTCCCCACATAGGGAAATTATCATCTATTTTTTCTTCAGATAAATTTTCTGTCCCCTTTTCTTCTCCTGGAACTCCTATAATATAAATGTTATTATATTTGATGGTGTCACTGAATTCCCTCAGTCTATTCTCATTTTGAGTAATTCATTTTCCTCTCTTTTGCTCAGTTTGATTAATTTCCATTACTCTGTCTTCTAGATCACTAATTCATCCCTCTTCTTCTATACTGCTGTTCATTTAAATACTTGTTTTGTTCATTTCACTTATTTAACCCTTTATCTCTGCTATGTTATTCCTTATCTCTGTGTTAAGGGTCTCATTCATGTCTTCCACTCTTTTCTCAAGTCCAGTGAGTATCTTTATGATTATTGCTCTAAATTTTCCATGAGGAATGTTAGGTATATCTGTTTTTCTTAGATCTCTGGCCATTGCCTTGTCCTGCTCTTTAATTTGGAATAAATATCTCTGTCTCCTCATTTTGCCTACTTCTCTGTATTTCTCTGCATTAAGAAAGTCAGCTCTGTCTTCTGTTCTTGAAAGTAGTGATTTCATGAAGAAGAGGACCTAGAGTGCCCTGCTGTGCCATGTCCCTTGTTCACCAGAATCTGGCTCTTCAGGAGAGTATTCTATATGTTGCCTACTCCCTGCTATTGTGTCTGAGTCACTTTCCCTTTCAGTGCAGCTGTGTACTCTTCTTCTGTTACTCTTTACACTCTTACATTGTTTTCCTTTTTCTTTATAAAATCCATCACTACTTGGCATATTGTATATTTCCTGGTTTACTTGTTTGTTTTCTGTTTCCCATTCTAGAATATAAATATCATGAAAAGAAGAAATTTTGTATCGCATGTTCACTGCTATATCCCCAGTGCCTAGAACAGTGTCTGGCATATAATAGACAGTCATAGACACAAATAGACACTATTTTTAATGAATTAGTTGAATAAATCACCATTTTACAAATGAGAATGAGGCCCAGAATCATGAAATCACTTACCTATATAGAAACTGCCTAGACAAGATCCCAATACATTTCTTTGTGCTCCAAAAATGATATGTTAAGCATCAACCTATTCTGTTCCTTTCTTGCCTTCAGTGACCATTTATGAAGTATTTCCAGATCTTCTCTGGATATTGTAAGGGAGAGAGAAGAAATTTTAGACATGAACCCTGATTTAGTGAGATTTTAGTATAGATAGAGTCAAGATACATATGTATGGGCACACCAATGAACACACACACACACGTACAACAGTGATACATGGTGGATTATTAATTGAGCTTTAAACCTTGTGGCTTAGACAGCATCCAGTAAACAATGTGTAAAGACTTTCCAGAGGAAGTAATACGATAACCATTTTTAGAACTTCTGTTCTGAGTTGGGCACATTATCTGTGGACTGTAACTTAGGCTGTACCTTGCAAGAAAAAACATTATGAATCCCTTTTTTTTAGTTGAGGTAACTGAGGTCTAGAGACACCAAGGGACCTTCCCACAGTAACACAGCTGTTAAGTGTCAGTCATGTTAGTCTATTTCCAAAGTCTGTGTCTTACTCTTCCATTCCCTAGGGCTATACTTGAACTGAGCCAAGAATGATGAGGTGGTTAACAAGAAGCAGAGGGGGAGATGCATAGTTACCTTAATCTAGGGAGTTCACTTTTTCCTTATCTTCAAACCCAGTGCTTCCTGAGATGATAGTATGCATTTATGGTAGGAGCTCACAGACTGTGGGTGAGCAGCCGGTAAAATGGCCCATATCCTTTGAGGACCAGTATTCAGAGGTCATTGTGACTCTGTGCCTACTTGTACCTTCATAGCTTACCTTCTTGGAAAAATGTTGAAAAGACAGATTGGAATAATTTATCAGTATGCAAACATTAGTTGTGTCCCTTCCTGTATGTGTGTGCACATATAAACAAAGATGCACAGAAACACACACACATGCACACACACACACATATACAAAATGTCCATAGACATAAAATATTAGCACATTTAGACAAAACACACAAAATATACATGCAGAGATACATAGCACACAGACACACAAAACAGCCACACAGATACACAAATATACACAGCCATGCACAGACACCTAAAAAGCATTGAAACACAGATCTATACACCCAAGCAGAACATAATCAGACAGCACATGCATATAAGCATATAAACACTCATGTAAACACACAGATACACACATATAAACATTAACCCAAAGATACATAAAAAGATAAGCAGAGTTGTTTAAAAGCAAACTAACAATAGCAGATCTCACATACTAAGGAACAAGGGAATAACAGAATCTCATTTGCATAATGGGAGTGCAGAAGTGATAACAAACCCCCTGGACTTAAATGATCTAAGAAGCCTCCCTAGAGAAGCTGGAATGTAGGCTGGGACCTGAAATTTAGTTAGCATTAAGGAGGCAAAAAAAAAGGGGGAAGGAATTCCAGGTAAGAAGAAAGGAAAGAGAGAACCAAACCCCAGTGGTAGCAAGGATAAGAAGAATTCTGGTAAAGAGAAAGAAAATTAGACTTTAGGTTGTTGTATACATAGAAAAGTAGCAACATCACAGACCTAATTTGTCATTAAAGGCCCTGCTGGGTCAGGACGTTATTTAGAGTTATAAAGTCAAAACCCCCAAAAGATCAGTTAAAAGATTAAAAATAAATGTCTCTGAAAAAGGGAAAGTGTTTTAGAAAGCATTGTATTTGATTATTTTGATTATATGAATATTTAACTAGAAAATATGAGTATCAAATATAATGTGACAAGTGGTGATGAGTACCACGAAGTTAAAGAAGTGCCATGGGAAAGAAAGTGTGGTAGGCAGAATACTGGACCCCCCCAAAATGTCCAGTAACTCCCAGAATCTGTGCATATGTTAAATTACATGGAAAGGGAGAATTACATTTACAGATGGAGTGAAGGTTGTTAATCAACAGCTCAATCAACACTGAGATTATTATGGATTATCCAGGTGGTGTCAATGCAATCACTAGGTCTTTAAAAGTGGAAGAGGGAGGCAGAAGAGTCAGAGTTAGGTGAAAATGTTACTATGGATAAAAAGCACAGGGAGGTACAACATTTCTGGCTTTGAAGATAGAAGAAGGAAGCCATTAGCTAAAGAGTGTGAGTGGCCTTTAAAAGCTGAGAAGGGAGGCGCCTGGGTGGCTCAGTCGTTAAGCGTCTGCCTTCGGCTCAGGTCATGATAACAGGGTCCTGGGATCGAGCCCCGCGTCGGATGGGGCAAGGGGCCTCCGGGTCAGGAGAAGGAGCCACTGTGAGTCTTTTGTATACGGCCTTTATAATGTTCAGATATGTTCCATCTATCCCTACTTTGTGGAGGGTTCTTATCAAGAAAGGATGCTGTAGGGCGCCTGGGTGGCTCAGTCATTAAGCATCTGCCTTCGGCTCAGGTCATGATCCCAGAGTCCTGGGATCGAGTCCCACATTGGGCTCCCTGCTCGGCGGGAAGCCTGCTTCTCCCTCTCCCACTCCCCCTGCTTGTGTTCCCTCTCTTGCTGTGTCTCTCTCTGTCAAATAAATAAATAAAATCTTAAAAAGTAAATAAATAAAAATAAATAAAAGCTGAGAAGGGCAAAGTTGAAATAGGTTATCCCCTAGAGTTTCCACAGAGGAATGTGGACCTGCTGACATCTTGATTTTAGCTCAATAATATCCATGGCAGAATTTTGGCCTCTAGAACTGTAAGATAGTAAATCTGTGTTGTTTTAAGACACTGAGTTAGTGGTAAATTTTTATGGCAGTAATATAAAACTAATACAGAGATTAATAATGTGGTATGTATTTCCTGAGAAAGTGACATTTGAACAGAGATTTGATAAAGTGAGGGATCAGGCTTGGCAGATATCTGAGGAAAAATAAAATTCCAGGAATGGAGGACTGTAAATGGAAAGATCCTGAGGAGAAAGCATGCCTGGCATGTTCAAGTAATTGTGGTTAGAGCAGACTGAGTAAAAGGGAAAACTGATAAAGGATATGTGGAGTTGGGGATGGTTGAGGGGGAATAGATCATGAAGGATCTTGTAGGTCATTTAAAGGATCTTAGCTTTTGTTCTAAGATAAGGAATGATTGGACGGATCTGAGCATGTTTGAAGTGACATGATCTGATTTGTGTTTTTCTAAAACACATTTCCCTGGCTTCTCCATGGTAGACTTTAGAGGAGCAAGGGTAGAAACAGTGAGACCAGTCTGGATGATTATGTAACAACTAAGCAAATGTAGGATGGTGGCAGTGAAATCAGAGTAGAAAGAGTGGATGCCAGAGACCGGGGAAAGAAGAGGGGCTAGGATTTGGCTGTGTCAGAGTGAATCATGGTTAAATGGAAAGCATAGATACAGCTCATGTAGTAGATCCAGATGTCCTGGGCAACAATAGGGCCACAAATAGAACTCTGCGATTTTTAGCAGAAGATAGTTTGAGACTAGTCATGTGGAAATAGAGTGATGTGACTCCTGCAATGAGATGTCCTCCTAGGGAGAATATGGCAGGATGAGAGCTCATGGCTAGAGGGAGATCTTTGACAAATCATTTACAGACAGATGATGGCGACACCATGGGAGGTAAAACCTCTACCTTTGAAGAGAGGAACAGAGAGGAGGAAAAGGAGCAGAGACCCAAGGATGGTGAACCAAGAGGTCCTATAGTACATCTAACTCCCTCCTTTGCCACCATTTCCAGACCCATACTTAGAATCACAGAAAGTCGGAGCTTAGAGAATCCTGTGAGAGCACCATGGGTCCTATTTTGCCTCAGCTGTACAGGTGGGGAAAACTGAAGCCTAGAAAGAGATTGGAATTTGTTCAAGGCTACACAGTGAAATCAGTGTCAGAGGCAGGATTAGAACTCAGATTGCTTTTAACTGCATCATACTGCCACACATGCTGCTACATCCCCTAATTCTGAAGGTTTTGCTAAATCATCCTCAGAAATGTATTTGGGAGAAGCCCCTTCTAGAATTGTCAGAGTAGAACTAATTTGTTCTTATTGGGCTCCAGTTTCTCTCTCTAAAGTATAAAGCCAATGGGGGTGTGGAATTAAAGATGGCAAGTAGTAGGGGGAACTTGAGCTTGCCTCATCCTTTAGAGCTATTAGAATTGATAAATCTCCTGGAATAACCAAGAATGCTCTTGAAAATCAAGTCTGGATCCATTGGTTACATGCATGTACACATAATGGGGAAAAAATGAAACAAGCAAATGCCACCAGTTCTTTTTTGACTGAACAATAAAACCCAAAATTTCTTGAGTTCTGGTTCTTAAGGTGACGGAAAAAAAGGAAATGAAACAATTGTGGTGACTGTGAGTGGGTGGATGTGATATAAACACACTGTCCAAATTTCATGAGTTTCCTCCTCCCACCCACACTACACACTGACTTGGAGTGTTGAGCAATAGACACTCATATCCCAATGCCTAGGAAGATCAGTGACAGGGTGTGTCTGCCAGTCTTTCCCCTAGACCCCTTCTGAGTGGACTTTCAGTTTAATTCCAATTTATTTCACCAAAAGTTTGATTACTGACTTGTTGTCAAGTTTGTGTTAGGTATCTTATATGGATTGTCTCCTTTATTTAACCCTTACAACAATGCTATGATGAAAGTACTAATTTTATTCACATTTTACAGATGACAAGGTAAGACTTTGGGAAAGTAGATAACTTTCAAGAGTTTCCATTGCTAATTTGTAGCAGAGCTCAGAACTGAACCTATGCAGTTTGTAGCCAGAATTCGTGATCTGGCTACGATTATCCAATATTGCATCTTGTACTATGAGTTTAACTTCTGTAATTCTGGGCCCAGCCAAGGGCCTGGTATATACCAGGTACTTAGTATCTGTTAAGTTTAACCAAATTGAATGTGAACGATGTTGTAACTGGTAGTTTAAAGTAATATAAAACTACCCCCAAAGAGTCAGGAAAGGGTTTGAGGTAGCATTTGAAATAGATTTTGAAGACTTAGTAGGTCTTCTTTTTTTTTTTTTAAGATTTATTTATTTATTTATTTGACAGAGAGAGAGAGAGACAGCTAGAGAGGGAACACAAGCAGGATGAGTGGGAGAGAGAGAAGCAGGCTCCCCGTGGAGCAGGGAGCCTGATGCAGGACTCGATCCCAGGACCCTGGGATCATGACCTGAGCTGAAGGCAGACGCTTAATGACTGAGCCACCCAGGTGCCCCGACTTGGTAGGTCTTCTATAGGAAGAATTGGAGGAAAATAAGGCGGGGGGGGGGGGTTCAAAGTGAAGTTCAAGGTGAAGAAGGACCACTTTTGTGTGGATGGATGACTTTTTCTTCAGCACTTCTATCCTTGATTAATATGCTAGACTTCAGCCTCCAGACTTGAGCAGCTGTTTGCCTTAGGAAAAGATTTGACCTAGGGTATACCCAAAGCTATGTAATTGCACACCATGAAATAAAATTTCCACTGTATTAAGTAGAAGTTTACATTACCTGACATATGCCATCTGAAAGATTTCAAGAAGGTCTGTGCCCATATTGGTAGGTATAAACAAATAAGCCAATATTAAAACTTCATTAAAAAATAGGCAAATTTGGGGCACCTGGGTGGTTCAGTCAGTTAAGTGGCTGCCTTCTGCTCAGATCATGATCCCAGGGTCCTGGGATTGAGCCCTGCACTGGCCTCCTTACTCAGTAGGGAGTCTGCTTCTCCCTTTCCCTCTACCTGTTGCTACTCCTGCTTGTGTTCTCTCTCTGTCAAATAAAAATAAAATCTTTATTTAAAAAATAGACAAGTTTATAGAATCAGGGAATGGATCAGTCATTGCCTAGGGCGGGGAGACAGGGGGGTACTGAGGAGTAACTGCTAATGGATACAAGGTTTCTTTTTGAGATTTTTAAAATAATCTAAAATCAATTATGATGATTGTTGCACTGCTCTGTGAATATACTAAAAACCATTGAACTGTACACTTTAAATAGTGAACTTCATGGTCTGCAAATTATGTCTCAATAAAGCTATTGAAAATTTCATTATAGTTTTGGAAAAAAATTTTAATGGCCTGGGAAAATGTTTATAATGCAATGTGAAACAATAAAGCAGATTATGAAACTCTATAGAGGTCATAATCTGAAAAATATGATGGATTTACATATAGTGTTTAATTTTTTCTTTTAAGTTTTCATTTTTCCTAATGATCATATTTTTAAAATAATTTTTTATAATTATACATGTGAAAAATAAGCATCAAATACATGTTTTTAATTGGTGGGCTTAAAATAAGTTTTTATCCTTGTTACTTTTCATTATTTTCCAGTTTTTTATAGTTAAAATGCATTACTTTAATAATCAGACAAAACTAAAACATTGAAAATATCATAAAATACCCATTGCATATTATAGCATCTACAAATAAATAAAAATAATTTAAATGAACCAATGAAAAAATGAGCAATCATTAGGCTTTAACTTGCACAAGAAGTAATGCATTTAGCTAATAAACACATGGGAATATGCTAAAACTCATTTGCAATAGACAAAAGAGAAAAACAGTTGATACTGCTCATTATTGGTGGAGGTATGGGGGAAGAGGCACTCTTCCACAGAGATGGCCAGAGTGCAGACTGATGCCACCATTTTGGAAGACACTTTGGCAATATCTATCAAGATTTAGAAAAAGCATATTTACTGAGGTATTGAAGTTTTAGGATATTATTCTATAGAAACCTTTAGACAAGTGTAAAGTGAAATACAAACAAGGATCCTTATTTTATCATTGATTATAATAGGTAAAATCAGAAGCACCTTAAATGTCTATCAATATGGAAGTGATTATGTCCATAGATATGAACTATAATTTAGAATTGTTTAAATAAATTATAGTTTATTAATATAATAAAGAATACCATGAAGCTGTTAAAAAGAATGGGATGCATCTATACTGTATGTTCAGATACAAAAAGATGTCTACAACATATTCTTAATTGAAGAAAGAAAATTTATAAAAGGAATGTATAATGAATTTATATAAATAATAGGTTAATATATACATAGGGCAGTTCTGTGCAGGGAAAATGACAAACTGTAATCTATGGAGTTGATTAATGGGGGACTTTCACTTTTTACAAAGGAGGAGGATTGAATTTTAATCCTAGACCTGCTACTTACTAGGGCATGGGACCTTATGTAAGTTATTTCATCTCTCTAAATTCAGTTTTCTCATATGTAATAGAGTTAAAAATATACACATCTCATAAGGCTTTCTTTTTTGAAGATAAAATGGAAAATGCATGTAAATGCTCAATAAATACCAGTTACTCTGCTTTGTAGTATTCTAATTTTTAATAATCTTAGGCATTGTTTCTGAAATCAGGAAAAATGGTAAAGGAAAAATGGTAAAGGAAAAATAAACAACCCACATTTAGATAATGGTTTGACAACTGTCAGAGTAATAAGCAAGGTCAGGAGAAATTGTCTAAAACTTTCCTATGGGGAGCAGAGTGTCTGGTAACCTGCAACGGAGCTCCCTAGATGGGAAAAGCCTTAGATCTCTGATCTTAAAGATTATTGAAAACTAAATATTTTTTTACATATTATCCCAACTCTGTCAGTTATCATCACTTTATAGATGAAACAGAGGCTCTAAAGTTAAGTAACTTGCTCAGGGTCACACATAGTGGAACCAGAAATCTTACCCTGTTCTGTGTGATTCCAAGTTTGTGTTCTTTCATATTGCACAACACTGTCCAGATTAATTCAAGTAGAGAGTGAATAGACTTTCCCTGGTACATCCCCTTAGTCCCTTGCACAGCAATCACCTTTCATCCCCAGACTGTTTTTTTTGTTGTTGTTGTTGTTTTGTTTTGTTTTTTCTTTAGGGACTAGAAAGTGGAAGTGAAACCCCTCATGTTCTGTTCTGGGATATTTCCGGACTGAGCCAAGAGTAGCTATGTGTCCTGCTAGTTCATGGGCTCTCACTGACCACAGAGTTTGAGAACTCTTGAGTAAACCAGATTCTTCTATTTCACTGGTCTGGGAACAAAGCAGAAGTGACAAAAGCTGACAAAGCCCAGATGAAACAGGAAAGTTGAAATGGAGACAATAACATGCCCTTATGAACACAGCCAATATAAATATTTGAAACTTAATTCTGCTCCTTATGCTTATACATTTCCTATCTTATCCCTAATCTTAGAAGAACTAGGTACTCTTCCTTTTCCATTTATCCCTTCTTTTAGGTGTCTCGTTGTGCTGCTCTCTCTTCTTTATCCTTATAGTCAAATTTCTCATTAAATTTCTGTGTAGTTCATAGCTGGACTATTGAAAGCTTTTCTTCATGGACCTAGCTATATCAAATTTAGTTTTAATTTACACCAAAGACTCTATGTTGGCCATCTTTTCTCAGTTCTCAAAACTTCACCAACTCCTCCTCTGACCTTAGATATCCCAAATACTCTAACAGAGGGCAGGTAGAAGTGGGGAACACAAATATAACTCCCTTCTAATTTATTTTCTGCTAGAATGTGAGCTCCATGAGGGAGAGATTTTGTGTATTATGTTTGCTGCTATGTTTCAAGTGCCTAGAACAGTGCTTGAATACTATTGGGGGCTCAATAAATATTTGTTGAATGAATGAATGAGTGAATTTATGAACATTCTAAGATTATATAGTTTATTCTTTACCTCTCTAGTGCTTAAATAGGAAATTAAACCTGCCCTTAAACCTTAGAAGCCATATATCCTAATGAATAAGAATCTACAATTTTTCTCAAAAAACCTTTCCATTTTATAAAGCTACTTACTGCTAGAGTTTGTTCTTTTGTTCATGTAGTCTTCATTCAGTTGTTGAGAACCTACTATGTGCCTGAACCTCAGCTGCCAAAGTACAAAAATAAGTACAAAATATTCCTACTTTAAGGAAATCCAGAATCTAGAGTGGGGCATAGATATAAAACTAATTAGACTTTTAGGCTACATATAATAAGTGCCATGTTATATATACCAAATAATCCAGAAGTGGAAAGGGGACAGATCACTTGTATTTCTATCCTTTAATATCACCTATAATATTGCCTTTAAATCCCAATATACAATATCTTTCCTTTGGCAGCTTCGGCCCATTAAAGTATTAGAAAAAAACATTCTGATGCTGTTTAACATAGCTTCCATGACTGTTAACAGGGGATGCCCCCTTCCCTTAATAGTCCTTCTCCTAGCTTTTTTTCTCTATAATACATAATTTCAGTTCCACTAGCCTTGCTTCACAGGACATGGTCTTATGACTTTGAGCAGTTTTTGAGAGCCCTTTCTAGGTTTTCTTCCTAGTTACTAGTCTAGTAAGCCATGGTAGTCAACCCCATGACTGGGAAGTTGGGAAATTAAAGGATTCTCAGAGGGTGTGCTGACTGAGATGGAAAAAATGCTGTTGATGACCTAAAATTATAATCAGCCCTCCACTTCCCTAGAGCATGGAGCAACTAGGATGGTGTAGCAATAGGGTAAAGTTCGGGAACAGAGAGCAGGTGAGAGAAACAACCAAGACAGACTTAAAAGGAGTCACCAAAATTCTTAAAGTTTGAGAGGTGACCACGACTTATACTTTCTTGATTGGCTTGGTCACTGTCACCTAGATGAAGAGTGATGATATTAAATTTATTACTGTGCTACTTTGCCACAATAGTACCACAGATGCTCCTGGCTGGCACTATTTAAGATGAGTCATGAACACATAGATCTAAAGGCCCAGATACCTTTAACAAAACTGGCTCAGTGGAACTGTACTGGTGCTGTGTCATATGAGGGGACACAAAGTGTTAAACAGTAGATGCTGCTACATGGACCATATAACAACTCAAACACAGCTGTTGCCCATCTCCACTTTGGAAGCCATTGCAAGGAAATATCTCAGAGTCTTGCAGTTATTGATACTTCTATTTGTATCCCTTATAATCTCTCAAAGTGAGAGTTATACATCACTGAAAATGTAAAAAAATAAAATTAAATTAAAAAGGCATTTTCAATAGTGTTTTATTTTTCCAAAGGCTTGATAGTATGAGGGAGAAATATGTACTTCTCATGCTATCTTGGGGCACTGGTTGGAAGGCCCTTCAAAAGTTGGTTTGGTTCCAATTACTTCAGGGTAAGTTCTTAACTTTATGGATTCAGAAAGTCATTATTATCACATCTGTTGAATGTGTCAAATTAATCAGATATATAAAGCAGTATTTCTCACTATTGCTTACATTTTAGAATCATCTGGAGGAATTTTTAAAATCCCAATGCCCAGATATTACTTCAAACAAATTAAATTGGAATCTTTAGGAGTAGATCGCAGACATCAGTGTTTGGCAAACCTCCCAGCAGATTCCAATGTGCAGCCAAGGTTGAGAACCACTGCATTAATCACTCTATAAACCCAAGTGTCATTTTAATTACTGTGATGACAGATACAATTAACAAGATTTCCAGGAATTACAACCTCTTTCTTTCTCCTTTTTGGTATGAACATACATAAGAAATATCATCCTGGGAAATTAAACTAAACACTATCATTGGTGAGCATATGATTAAAGTGTAGAGTCAGTTGCTCACTAGGCAAGGGAAGAATTCTTATGATTTGGGTAAGTGCATAAATAGAAAAAAGGGTAAGGGGAGATTCTGGAATTAGATAACAGAAGCCAAATACCCCCTCATCTCATGGGACCCTAGTATTACTATCATATAATACTCTCCTGTATGTAAAGGGATACAGCCATATTAATCAATTCTTTGGTAAGTTTCCTACCTTGTGATTTCCTTCTGTGATTTCTTTCTTTAATGGAAACCAATGCTACTTAAAATATGATTTTAAGAAATTCACTTCCTAGTCAACTTTGCTGGCATATATATGTAATAAAACATGCAATAGCTGTACTTATCATGCTAAGATAAAAAAAAAACATTAGAATAGGAACCTTCTGGGAGTATTCAGATGGAGCCCTCATTTTTGAAGGTCATCACAATAGTGTGGGATAAATATAAACAAATATTTAAAGACATAAATGAGTATTGGGAGGCAGAAAAAAGGAAAAAAAAAAAACATGAAATGGCTAATAGCATTTCAATCACAAAACAAAGGTAAGATTTTTTTGCCCCATATGTGGACAGCTTCCACAATGAAACAGGATAGGTTCAGGCTCTCCATAAAAAGTAGAATGTCCTTTTGCTTTATTTCAGGCAGTTTCCCAGGCATATTTCTTGGCTATAAGTGAAATGATCTAGACCAAGAATTCCCTTTAAAAATTTCACTGGTTGTAGAGATAGTTCTTTGTCCTAAGATCTTGTAGTTCTGTCCAAGCACCACAAAACAGCCCTCTCTAATCAACAGAGGGCTTGTCTGACGCTTTATCCATTTAGTCACTGAACAAACACATACTGAGAGGCTATTATGTTATAGATACTGGGAATACAGGGAGAAAAAAAGATAAAAGCCCTGCTTTTGAACCTTATAGTCTAGTTAGGAGGAATGAAGAATAAATATGTAAACAAAGTTTCCTTTTCCACTCGTACTCTTTGCAATTAATACAATTACACATTTGTTTAATTAATATGACTCCCCTAAAATAGACTAAACTCCATGAGGGGTGGGGCCTTCTCTTACTGACCTTTGTATTTACAGTTCTTGACACAGAGTAGGCAGTCAATAAATATTTATTAAATGAGAGGACCCATAACAATAAAAAAGCTTGTGGTGATTTATCATCTTTTTTTTATTAAAGATTTTATTTATTTATTTGAGAAAGAGAGAATGAGATACAGAGAGCATGAGAGGGAAGAGGGTCAGAGGGAGAAGCAAACTCCCCGCTGAGCAGGGAGCCCGATGTGGGACTCGATCCCGGGACTCCAGGATCATGACCTGAGCCGAAGGCAGTCGCTTAACCAACTAAGCCACCCACGCGCCCAATTTATCACCTTTTTAATTGATGAGTTTCCTACTTTGTTCATTCTACTGTTTGTCAGTAGCACAATAGTTAAATAGTCAGCAAAGACTTATCTTTGCCTAAAGATCTTGTGTCTTGAGAAGGCACTTGAGAATAGGGAACTGAGATCTTCCTCCATTGTTCTAAAATCAGATCTACCAGTTCTTTTTTTTAAGATTTTATTTATTTGACACAGAGAGAGAGCACAATCAGGGGGAGAGGGAGAAGCAGGCTCCCTCCTGAGCAAGAAGCCCGATGCTGGGCTCAATCCCAGGACCCTGGGATCATGATCTGAGCTGGAGGCAGCCGCTTAACCAACTGGGCCACCCAGGCACCCCAGATCTACCAGTTCTGATTCCTGAAGGACAATACCCTGAGCACAGACAAAGTAAAATGAGCCAAGGCATTTGAGTAAAAGCTTTTCATTGTATGACATGAAGCTTTTCATATTTTTAAATTCCAGGGGCAACTGTTAGTAACTTCTAAACCTTCATGAAGCAAATAAGTTAATACCAAAATATATTTCATTATACATTTCAGAATACATAAAATTTCTAATTTGGGGGGGAAGTTACAGCCCTCTACATAATGGAGATTTAATAGAATGGAAAATTTTAAGCTTTTTCAGGTATGTGCCTTTGTAGGAGTACCCATAAAAGCAGTTGGGCACTTGCCTGGCCTGGTAAAGAAACCATGATTCTTTAGGGAAGAAGAGAAGCATGTCCCACATTCTTGGAATTTACTTAGTAATCTGATACCAAGAAAACTTTTACAGATTACTTTGAGGTGGTCATACTGTTCAGCAGAGTGATTTATTTTCTTTTTTGGCTGTGCAAAGCAATGCAATGATAGGTTTAGGGGAAAAAAAATCTTACCAAAAGAAAAAAAGCCAAAGTTCAATATTCACTTGGTAAATATTAGGACCTCTCAGTCATTTGGTCTTTTGTTTGAGGCTAATAGCTAAGTATGCTGCTTTACTGTGAACTGAGGACTTTGGGAAAACATTTGCTAGACTTATAACTTATAAGTGTTTGATTCTTAAAACTATCCATACTACAGCCAGATTATTTATACACCACACCAACTTAATCTCATCTTATTCCTTAGATATTCTCAGTTGCTTCTTTTTTTTAAGATTTTATTTATTTATTTGTCAGAGAGAGAGAGAGAGAGCATGAGTAGGAGGAGGGCTAGAGAGAGAAGCAGGCTCTCTGCTGAGCTAGGAGCCTGATGCAGGACTCCATCCCAGGACCCCAGGATCATGACCTGAAGTGAAGGTAGATGCTTAACCAACTGAGCCACCCAGGCATCAGTTGCTTCTTATCACTTATCATTTTAAAATTAAATTCCTGGAGCACCTGGGTGGCTCAGTTGGTTAAGTGTCTGCCTTCAGCTCAGGTCATGATCTCAGAGTCCTGGGATCCAGCCCCACACTGGGCTCCCTGCTCAGCAAAGAGTCTGCTTCTCCCTCTTCCTTTGCCCTTCCTCCTTCTCATGTGCTCACCCAAATTAATTAATTAATTAATTAATTAAATCTTTAAAAAATAAAATATAAGGAGATACTGCCTTACTTTGCCTAACTTACTCATATCTTTGTTCCTATTTGTAGTCTCTGCTCCGGGTACATCATCTTCACCTTCATTTCTCTCTCTTTCTTTTGTTTTTTAACTCGACAGTCTTTAACAGTAGCCTGAAGTCTACTTATCTGGTTAACATAGAAGTGCCTATCAATCTAGCTTACTTTTGTTCATACTGATTTGTGATACAATATGACATTGTGATGTTTTTACCTTGAATAGAACCACATAATTAGAGGGCACTCAGTCCAGATATATATATATATATATATATATATATATATATATATATATATATATATATATATATATATATATATATATATATATTTTTTTTTGTAGCAGAAAAAATGATTCAAACACAAATTCATATATACACATATTTTACACAGTATTTCATACCTATATGCACACATGTCTAGAAGCTGTGTTGCTTTTTTTATAGGGTCCAGTCTACCTTAAAGGAGAAGACGGTATGAAATGCATGCTAAGTTCTTTATTTTCATGTAATATGTGGAAAACATTATAGTGATGACACATTTTTTTTTTAAAGTTTATGAGGTACGCTAGATTTACTCATACATAGCAAAAGCCCAGTCCTGAGCAAAATGAAGTCTGGCCTTTATTAATAATTTTAAAGATTGTGCAAATCATTATATTTAAATTAAATGAACATGCTCTAAGATATGCTGACTGCAAAAAAAGTGACAAAATCATTTATTTCCTTTGAAATTGACTTTATTTGAGAGCCTATGGAAGCACATACAGAACTTTATAAAATAAAAAGAGCATAAAATAAGTAAATATATAAGGGGAGTATAGGGTCTCCTGGGTGGCTCAGTTGGTTAAGCATCTGCCTTCAGATCAGGTTATGATCTCAGGGTCCTGAGATCGAGTCCCACATTGGGCTCTCTGCTCAGCGGGGAGTCTGCTTCTTCCTCTCCCTCTCCCTCTGTACTCTCTTTCTCTCTCTCAAATAAATAAATAAAATCTTTAAAAAATCTTTAAAAAATAAGGGGAGTATAGATGACGGGAACAAAGGAGTAAGAAAGTGATACTAACATATTTCTTAAAAAATTAGCTTGAAGTTTTCATATTCACATTGTAAAGCTAAAATGTTTTAAATGCTCCATTTACCAAATAGACGATCTAAATTCTAAGTGTGGTAGTGCCCAATGATTGGGCAAATATGAATGCTGCTGCAGTAAAAGTTTATATAAATACTGTTTCAGGTTAATAAACACAATGATGTTTCTTCATTTTATGTTATTTTATTATGTTATGTTAGTCACCACACAATACATCATCAGTTTTTGATGTAGTGATCCACGATTCATTGTTTTTGTATAACATCCAGTGCTCCATGCAGTACATGCCCTCCTTAATACCCATCACCCTCCCTTTTAAAGCCCTCAGATTGTTTCTCAGAGTCCATAGTCTCTCATGGTTCATCTGTCCTTCTGATTCCCCCCCTTCATTTTTCCCTTCCTTCTCCTAATGTCCTCCATGCTATTCTTTATGTTCCACAAATAAGTGAAACCATATGATAATTGACTTTCTCTGCTTGACTTAGTTCACTTACCTTAATCTCCTCCAGTCCCATCCATGTAGATGTAAAAGTTGGGTATTCATCCTTTCTGATGGCTGAGTAATATTCCATTGAAGATATGGACCACATCTTCTTGATCCATTCATCTGTTGAAGGGCATCTCAGCTCTTTCCACAGTTTGGCTATTGCGGACATTGCTGCTATGAACATTGGGGTGCATATGGTCTTTCTTTTCACTGCATCTGTGTCTTTGGGGTAAATACCCAGGAGTGCAATTGCTGGGTCATAGGGTAGCTCGATTTTTTATTTTTTGAGGAACCTCCATGCTGTTTTCCAAAGTGGCTGTACCAACTTGCATTCCCACCGACAGTGTAAGAGGGTTCCCCTTTCTCCACAACCTCTCCAACATTTGTTGTTTCTTGCCTTGTCAATTTTTGCTATTCTAACTGGTGTAAGGTGGTGTCTCATTGTGGTTTTGATTTGAATTTCCCTGATGGTTAGTGATGATGAACATGTTTTCATGTGTCTGTTAGCCATTTGTATGTCTTCTTTTGAAAAGTGTCTGTTCATGTCTTCTGCCCATTTTTTTGACTTGATTATTTGTTTTTGGGGTGTTGAATTTGAGAAGTTCTTTATATATCTTGGATACCAGCCCTTTATCTGTAGTGTCATTTGCAAATATCTTCTCCCATTCTGTAGGTTGCCTCTTTGTTTTGTTGACTGTTTCCTTTGCTGTTTCCTTTGCTGTGAAGAAAGAAAACTTGGTGAAGTCCCAAAAATTCATTTTGCTTTTGTTTCACTAACCTTTGGAGATGTTTCTGAAACATAATTAATTCTGAGAGAATTGCATATATCTCAGAGTGTACTTGAAGCAACTAGGAAGACTAGGGAGATGGGAGCTATAGTTGAGAAATGATTGACTGTGTGTGTATTCTATAAAACATAATATGTCCCTTGTTCTCAAATTTCCTTTTATCTTAGGGAAGAAATTAGCAAGAGTATGACTCTTGATTTTGCACAAAGTTTTAGGTGTGATTTAAGGCATTGATTAAAGAGAAAACTTTGGAGCAACAGATGACCACTGGTTTATAAATATAAGATTTTAGGAGGAGTTAATATGTTAGAGAAGTAGGGGGACCCTGGGCTTTTCTCAGCCCTTGAACACAGCTGTACTGAGGTCAGATCACTTGTAACACCCAGGAAATCAACTGGAGGACTTGGAGAAAGATCTCAGTGGTTGGAAGGAGACAGTGTGGTAGGTGTTAGGTGAATGGAAGTGAATGGGGGGGGGGAGAAAAACTGTAATGCTGCAGAGAGGAGGGAGCCCTTTCTTTGGGAAGAGAAAAGGGAAGGCAAAAGAGAGGGGTAGAGACAGTGCAGTGTTGGGTTTGCACAAGAAGAAAACCTCTCTAGACCATGGGCTGAGGAGCAAGAGTTACTGAGTGTCACAGATTTTTTGCAAACAGTGTGAGGAGCTCAAACTCTGGGGTTTTGGAAGTGTGCAACTTTTGCCAGACTGGCGCTCTGTTGTGAGCTCCTGGGAAAAATGGGGGCACAGGCCAGGAGCATATAACATGGTGTAGGGAGTTCCTGGGTCGCACTGGAAGAGAATGTTGCACTTTGTGGAGTACATCTGGAAGAGGGTATATTGCCTTTCTAAGGACAAAAGACTCTGCAGGCACCAGCAAAAGGCCTTTCATCAGCAGGGGACAGAGGTACACAAAAAATGATGGATAACCTGGTTGCTGCTCTTCCCTGTGCTACAGGACAGATTCTGCACATTGGACAAGTGTGGGACTGTTTTACTGGGAAAGAGGACACCAGACACAGCAGGGCAGGCTCTACTCCAGAGGAGGGGAGCAGGTCCACATGGTTCTGGGTCCTTTAAAATTTGGAGTTTTGAATCTTAGCCCCACACCAAAGATAAAATGCAGGACAGCTGTGGCACTGGGTGCACTGATGGCCCTTGCTATTCTGTGAGAGTTTCCTGAACAGCAAAAAGTGTGAGATCCCCTGTCTGGGATGGAGATAGTGGGGTGGTGACATTTTACCCCATGCCACCACCACAGGCAGACTTCAGAGAACAACACAGCAGCCCCTAGTGGAGGCAGGAATGACTTATGGTTTACACCCAAACTCACCCCCACCCCGCTGTGCCTGGCAAATGCATCTTTACTTGGGCAGGTCTCACTCTGAGCCAGTGCAGTGGGCCTCTCCCCTAGAAGACCAGCACAGGCAGCACCTTGCATGCACCACCAGGCTTTACTTCCCCCACACACACTTTGGGGGGAATGTAAATGGACTAAATGCTCCCTGTTTGTTACCTTGTTTTTTTCATTTCCTTCTCTCTCTCTCTCTCCCTTTTGGATCAGGCTCCCCCCCCCCTTTTTTTTTCCAGGCTTATTTTAACAAACACACCAAAGCACACCTAGCTAAAGGTCCAAGCACTCCTCACTGCAAGGAAGGAGGAACTCCGCAAAGGATGGACAGTGGGAAAGAGCAGCCAAAACACAACAGCAGAATACACACAGCATATGCCAGAAACATATCCTGAAGTGCCAGGCCTTGACAGTGTATGACCCCTTTTTAATACAGCATTACTCTCAGTTGCAGGAAACAATAACAAACTTTCAAAACACGCAGAAGACAGAAATTTAAACAAAATAACAAGATGGAGGAAATCTCCCCAAAAGAAAGGTCAGGAAGATACCACAGCCAGGGACTTGCTGAAAACAGATATGAGCAATATATCTGAACAATATTTAGAACAGCAGTCATAGGACTACTAGCTGGACTTGAAAATAAAAATAGAAGACACCAGAGAAACCCTGGCTTCAGTGATTAAAAAAAAAAAAACAACAACTAAAAACTAGTCAGGCTGAAATAGCAAAAGGCTATAAGTGAGAAGAAAAACTGATGGGATATAAACAGGAGGACTGAAGAAGTGGAGGAGACAAAAGGTGATAAAGAAGATAAAATTATGGAAAATAATGAAGTTGTAGAGAAGAGGGAAAGAAAACTACTAGATCAAGAAGGTAGACTTAGGGAACCCAACGATTCCATAAAGTGAAATAATATCTGTGTCATAGGAGTCCCAGAAGAATGAGAGAAGTAAAAGGGGGCAGAAGGTTTATTTGAACAAATTATAACTAAAACTTCTTTAATCTGGGGAAGGAAACAGGCATTCAATTCCAAGAGGCACAGAGAACTCCCTTCAAAACCAACAAAAACAGGCCAACTCCATAATGTATCAGAGTGAAACTTGCAAAATGCAAAGATAAAGAATTCTGAAAGCAACTAGGGACGAATGTTCCTTAACCTACAATGGTAGACAAAAAAAGGTTAAAAAGAAACCAGTCCACTGAAACTTGACAAGCCAGAAGAGAGTGGCAGGAAATATTCATCATGCTAAATGGCAAAAATATGCAGTCAAGGATACTTTATCCAGCAAGGCTGTCATTCAGAATAGGAGGGATAAAAAGTTTCCCAGACAAACAAAAATCAAAGAAGTTCGTGAACACTAAACCACCTCTACAAGAAATATTAAAAGGGATGTTTTGATTGGGAAAGAGAGACCAAAAGCAACAAAGAATAGAAAGGAACAGAAGCAATCCACAGGAACATTGACTTTACAGGTAATACAATGGCACTAAATTGATATCTATAAATAATCACTCTGACTGTAAATGGACTAAATGCTCCAATCAAAAGGCATAAGGTATCAGAGGGGTGTCTGGGTGTTTCAGTTGATTAAGCATCCAACTCTTGGTTTTGGCTCAGGTCATGATTTCAGTGTTATGAGATGAAGCCCTGTGTTGGGCTCTGTGCTCAGCAGGGAGTCTGCTGGAGATTCTCTCTCTCCCTCTCACTCTGCCCCTCCCCCCACTCAAGCGATCTCTCTCTTTCTCTAAAATAATCAAATAAATCTTTTTTAAAAGGCATAAGGTATCAGAATGGATAAAAGAGCAAGACCCATCAATATGCTGCTTTACAAGAGACTCATTTTAGACACAAAGACACCTTGAGATTGAAAGTGAGGGGGTGAAGAACCATTTATCATGCTAATGGACATTAGCTGGAGAATCCATCCTTATACCAGGCAAATTAGATTTTAAACCAAAGACTGTTATGAGAGATGAAGAAGGACACTATATCATAACAAAGGAGTCTATCTAACAAGAAGATCTAACAATTATAAATATTTATGCCCTTAACTTGGGATCAGCCAAATATGTAAATCAATTAATAACAAACTTAAAAAACTCAATGATAATAATACAATAATAGTAGGGGATGTTAACACCCCCCTAAAAACAATGGACAGAAAATCAATAAGGAAACAAGGGCTTGGAAGGACACACTGGACCAGATGGACTTAGCAGATATATTCATCCTAAAGCAGCAGAATGTACATTCTTTTTTTTAAAAAAAATATATATTTATTTATTTGACAAAGAGAGAAAATGCATGTGAGAGAGCACAAGCAGAGGAGCAGCAGGCAGAGAGAGAAGTAGGTTCCCAGTTGAGCAAAGAGCCCAATGCCATACTCAATCCCAGGATCCTGGGATCATGACCTGAGCCTAAGGCAGACGCTTAACCAACTGAGCCTCCCAGGAGCACCAGAAGGCACATTCTTTCTGAGTGTACATGGGACATTCTCCAGAATGGATCAAATACTGGGTCACAAATCAGGCTTCAACTGTTACAAAAAGATTGAGATCAACCATGCAAAATTTCAGACCACAATACTATGAAACTTGAAGGCAACCACAAGAAAAAAAATTGGAAGAACCACAAATACATGAAGGTTAAAGAACATCCTATTAAAGAATGCATGGGTTAACCAGGAAATCAAAGAAGAATTTTTTTTTTAAAGTACATGGAAGCAATGAAAATGAAAACACAACAGTCCCAAACCTTTCGGACATAGTAAAGGCAGCCCCAAGAAGTAAGTATATAGCAATGCATGCTTTCTTAAAGAAGCACAAAATGTCTCAAACACACAAGGTAACCTTACACCTAAAGGAGCTGGAAAAAGAACAACTGAAAAGCCTAAATCCAGCAGGTGAAGATCATAAAGGTTAGAGTAGAAATCAATGATACTGAAAAAACAACAACAACAACAACAAACACAGTAGAACAGATCAGTGAAACTAGGAACTGGTTCTTTGAAAGTATTAACAAAATTTATAAACCTTTAGTCAGACTTATAAAAAAAAATGAAAGGACCCAAATAAAAAAAAATAATGAATGAAAGAGGACAGATCATAACCAACACCACAGAAATACAAACAATTATAAGAGAATATTATGTGCAAATATATGCCAAGAAATTAGGCAATCTGGAAAAAATGGATAAATTCCTAGATACATATAGACTACCAAAACTGAAACAGGAAGAAATAGAAAATCTGAACAGACTCATAACCAGCCAAGAAATTGAATCAGTAATAAAACATCTTCAACAAACAAGAGTTCAGGGCCAATCAATTCCCAGGGGAATTGTACCAAACATTTAAAGAAGAATTAATACCGATTCCTCTGAAAATATTTGGAAGGGAAACTTCAAAACTCATTTTATGAGGCTGAAATTACTTTAATCACAAAACCAAAGACCCCACCAAAAAGGAGAATTATAAACCAACATGGATGTAAAAATTCTCAATAAAATCACTGATATGAGGAATTCTTAATCGCAGGAAACAAACTGAGTGTTGTTGGAGTGGGGGGTGGGGTGGGAGGGATGGGGTGACTGGGTGATGGACACTGGGGAGGGTGTGTGCTCTGGTAAGCACTGTGAATTGTGCAAGACTGTTGAATCTCAGATCTGTACCTCTGAAACAAATAATGCAATATATGTTAAGAAAAAAAAAAAAGAAGAAGAAGAAGAAGAAGGTAGCGGGAGGGGAAGAATGAAGCGGGGTAAATCGGAGGGGTAGATGAACCATGAGAGACGATAGACTCTGAAAAACAAACTGAGGGTTCTAGAGAGGAGGGGGGTGGGAGGATGGGTTAGCCTGGTGGTGGGTATTGAGGAGGGCACATTCTGCATGGAGCACTGGGTGTTGTGCACAAACAATGAATCATGGAACACTTCATCTAAAACTAATGATGTAATGTATGGGGATTAACATAAGAATAAAAAAAAAACATAAGCAAATCAAATCCAACAGTGCATTAAAAGGATTATTCACCATGACCATTTATTCCTGGGCTTCAGGAGTGGTTCAACATCTGCAAATCAATCAAGCTGATATACCACATTAATAAAAGAAAAGATAGGAACCATATGATCTTCTCAATAAATACAGAAAAAGCATTTGACAAAACACAGCATCCTTTTTTTTTTTTTAAAGATTTTATTTATTTATCTGACAGAGAGAGAGACAGCGAGAGCAGGAACACAAGCAGGGGGAGTGGAAGAGGGAGAAGCAGGCTTCCTGCCGAGCAGGGAGCCCAATGTGGGACTCGATCCCAGGACTCTGGGATCATGACCTGAGCCGAAGGCAGATGCTTAATGACTGAGCCACCCAGGCGCCCTACAGCATCCTTTCTTGATAAGAACCCTCCACAAAGTAGGGATAGATGGAACATACCTGAACATTATAAAGGCCATATACAAAAGACTCACAGTGGCTCCTCCTCCTGACCCGGAGGCCCCAGCACAGCCCTCCTCTCACTGAGTTTCACTTTCCATTCAGTCGGAAAAGAAAGCTGGGAGGCCCTGGTGGGTGGGTGGGGCCTGAGCCAACCAGGGAGGAGCGGCCTGCAATATAACACTAGGCAAGATGACTGGAGGACACAGCCAGAGCTCCATGGCCCCTATGCATTCTCTGCCAAGCTTGGTACCAGCAAGGCTAGAGAAGGTTTTTCTGAGTTTCCCTAGTATCAAACTTCGCAGTGAAGGTTTGGTGCTTCCATGGAAATTGAGAATATTGCCAGTGGTTCGTTTTGAGGTATGAAGCGGGGAGCTGTGATTCCCTGGGCAGATAACAGAAGATAAACAGAAGGGGGAGAGAGCCTCCAGGATCCTGCACCACCAGAGCTCAAAGCCTCACATGATGGGGACCTAGTACAGACTCGCAAACTGGTGGCAGTGGGGAAAGGACTTTGGGGCAGCCCCCCAGACTGAAACCTGGAGCTGTGGGGGCATGCATGTGAACTTGGGGTGGGCTGGTGGTTTTAGAAGCACAAAGGACAGATAGGTGCCTGGACCTGGAAGTGAGAGCTGGGAGTGCTGCTGTGGGGCACACAATCCAGGACACTGCACAGACAGAAACGGAGACAGTATGGCCTGGAGAGCTCACTGAAAAACAAAATGCCATCTCTCTGTTCTGAGGAAGAGAGTTAGAAACAGTCACTTCTGCTCTGACTCTCAGAAGAGACATGGAAAGCCACCAGGGAAAGCTGCCAGAGAACAAAAGCCCCCCAAAAATGGTTCTCACTGAGCCCAAACCCCCCACAAGGGGCAAGGCAATTCTGCCCAAACAGGGTTGTCTGAGTAAGAGTGCGGCAGTGCCTCCTCCAGAAGACAGGCTGGAAGAACAAGAGGCCGACAACCCTAAGGTCTCTATAACACAGGTGCATCTTGCTTGGGTTGTGGTCAATAATTTGAACTCTGTAGATTCCCTCAACCACCCCTCAACAAAATGACTTAGAGGAGGAACCCCCCAAATAAGAAAGACTCAGACTGTGACTTCTGCACAGATTTACAAATGGATATAGATATAAACAAGATGTCAGAAATAGACTTCAGGGTAACAATTATGAAGAAAATAGCTAAGATGGAGAAATTGATTAATGACAACCTAGATTCTCGAAGGGCAGAAATAAGAGCTGATCTGGCAAAATTTAAAAATGCTATAGGGGTGCCTGGGTGGCTCAGTCATTAAGCGTCTGCCTTCGGCTCAGGTCATGATCCCAGGGTCCTGGGATCAAGACCTGCATTGGGGTCCTTGCTCCGCGGGAAGCCTGCTTCTCCCTCTCCCACTCCCCCTGCTTGTGTTCCCTCTCTCACTGTGTCTCTGTCAAATAAATAAATAAAATCTTTTAAAAATAAATAAATAAAATAAAATAAATAAAAATGCTATCAATGAGATCCAATCTAATCTAGATACACAACAGCTAGGGTAAATGAGGGAGAAGAAAGAATTAGTGATCTAGAAGACAAACTGATAGGAAAGAAGGAAAATGAGGAGGCCTGGGAGAAACAGATTAAAATCCATGAAAACAGAATGAGAGAAATAAGTGAAGCCATGAAACATTCCAATGTCAGAATTATTGGGATCCCTGAGGGGGTGGAGAGAGAGAGAGGACTAGAAGATATATTTTAGCAAATCATAGCTGAGAACATCCCTAATCTGGGGAATGAAACAAACATTCGTGGCCAAGAAAAACAGGCCAATGCCCCAACATGTAATAGTAAAACTCGTAAATCTTAGAACAAAGGAAACCATCTTAAAGGCAGTTAGGGGGAAGAGATTCCTTAAAAACAGAGGGAAGAACATCAACATAATGTCAGACCTATCCACAAAGATCTGGCAAGCCAGAAAGGGCTGGCAATACATATTCAGGGTACTAAATGAGAAGAACATGCAGCCAAGAATACTTTATCTGGCAAGGCTGTCATTTAGAATGGATGGAGAGATGCAGAGCTTCCACAACTGGCAGAAACTGAAAAAATATGTGCCCAATAAGCTGGCCCTGCAAGATATATTAAGGGGGGTTCTATAAAAGGAGAAAGACCCCAAGAGTAATATACAACAGAAATTTACAGGGACAATCTATAAACACAAGGCAACATGAAGACAATAAATTTATATTTCAATAATCACTCTCAACGTGAACAGCCTAAATGCTCCCATAAAATGGCACAGGGTTGCAGATTGGATAAAAAGACAGGACCCATCCATATGCTATCTACAAGAGACTCATTTTGAACCTAAAGATATATCCAGACTGAAAGTGAAGGGATGGAGATCCATCTTCCATGGCAACAGACAACAGAAGAAAGCTGGGGTAGCAATTCTCATATCAGACAAATTAGATTTTAAGATAAACACTGTAGTTAGAGACACAGAAGGATATTATATCATTCTTAAAGGGTATATCCAACAAGAAGATCTAACAATTGTAAATATCTATGCCCCCAACTTGGGAGCAGCCAACTACATAAGCCAACTGTTAACCAAAATAAAGAGTTATCTTGATAACAATACGTTAATTGTAGAAAACCTCAATACTCCACTCTCAGCAATAGACAGATCATCTAAGCAGAAAATCAACAAAGAAACAAGAGCTTTGAATGATACACTGGACCAGATGGACCTCATAGATATATGGGGAACAATCCACCCTAAAACAACAGAATATTCATTCTTCTCAAGCACACATGGAACTTTCTCCAGAATAGACCACATACTGGGCCACAAGGCAGGTATTAACTGATACGAAAAGATTGAGATGTTCCCTGCATTGTCTCAGACCATAATGCTTTAAAACTGGAACTCAATCACAAGAAAAAATTTGGCAGAAATTCAAACACTTGGAAGCTAAAGACCACTCTGTTTAAGAATGTTTGGATCAACCAGGAAATCAAAGAAGAACTTAAACAATTCAAGGAAACCAATGAGAACAACATATTGGTCCAAATCCTATGGGATACTGCAAAGGTGGTCCTAAGGGGGAAAAATAAAGCTATCCATGCATCACTCAAAAAAAAAAATAGAAAAATTCTGAATTCACCAACTAACTATACACATTAAAGAATTGGAGAAAAACAAAATGATGCCTAAGCCACACATTAGAAGAGAAATAAGATTAGAGCAGAGATCAATAAATTAGAAACCAGAAACATAGTAGATCAGATCAACAAAACTAGAAGCTGATTCACTGAAAGAATTAATAAGATCAATAAACCACTGGCCAGACTTATCTAAAAGAAAAGAGAAAGGACCCAAATTAATAAAATTATGAACCAAAGTGGAGAGACCACGACTAACACCGAGGAAATAGAAACAATTATTAGAAATTACAGGGGCCCCTGAGTGGCTCAGTCGGTTAAGCATCTGCCTTCAGCTCAGGTCATGATCCCAGGGCCCTGGGATTGAGGCCCCATCAGGCTCCCTGTTCAGTGGAGAGCCTGCTTCTCCCTCTGCCTGCCACTCTGACTATCTGTGCACTCTGTCCCTCTGTCAAATAAATAAATAAAAGTTTAAAAAGAAAGAAATTATTATCAAAAACTATATGCCAATAAATTAAGCAACCTGGAAAAAATGGATGCCTTCTTGGAAACCTATAAGCTGCCAAGACTGAAACAGGAAGAAATCGACAACCTGTATAAGCCAATAAACAGTAACGAGATTGAAGCAGTGATAAAAACCTCCCAAAAAACAAGAGTCCAGGGCCTGATGGACTCCCTGGGGAATTCTACCAAACACTCAAAGAAGAAATAATACCTATTTTCCTGAAGCTGTTTCAAAAAATAGAAACAGAAGGAAAGCTTCCAGACTCATTTTATGAGGCCAGCATTACCTTGATTCCCAAAGCAGGCAAAGACCCCATCAAAAAGGGGAATTTTAGACTACTATCCCTGATGAGTATGGATTCAAAATTCTCAACAGAATCCTAGCTAATAGGATCCAACAATACATTAAAAGGATCATCCACCACGACCAAGTGGGTTTTATCCCCGGGATGCAAGGGTGGTTCAACATTCGCAAATCAATCAATGTGATAGATCACATTAATAAGAGGAGGGAGAAGAACCATATGGTCCTCTCAAATGATGCAGAAAAAGCATTTGACAAAATACAGCATCCTTTCCTGTTTAAAACTTTTCAGAGTATAGGGATGGAGTGAATATTCCTCAATTTCATAAAATTCATCTATGAAAAACCCACATTGAATATTATTCTCAATGAGGAAAATTTAAGAGCCTTTCCTTTATGATCAGTAACATGACAAGGGTGCCCACTCTCGCCACTATTGTTCAACATACTACTAGAATCCTAGCAACAACAATCAGACAACAAAAAGAAATAAAAGGTATTCAAATTGGCAAAGAAGAAGTCAAACTCTCTTCACAGATGACATGATACTTTATGTGGAAAATACAAAAGACTCCAACCCCAAATTACTAGAACTCATACAGCAATTCAGTAATCTGGCAAGATACAAAATTAATGCACAGAAATTAGTTGCTTTCTTTTACACTAACAATGTAACTGTACAAAGAGAAATTAGGGAATGGATTCCACTTACATTAGCACCAAAACCCATAAGATACCTTGGAATAAACCTAACCAAAGAGGTAAAGGATCTATACTCTAGGAACTACAGAACACTCATGAAATAAATTGAAGAAGACACAAAAAGATGGAAAAACATTCTATGCTCATGGATCGGAAGAATAAACATTGTTAAAATGTCTATGCTGCCCAGAGCCATGTGCACTTTCAATGCCATCCCGATCAAACTACCAACGGCATTTTTCAAAGTGCTGGAACAAACAATCCTAAACTTGGTATGGAATCAGAAAATACCCCGAATCACCAAGGAAATGTTGAAAAAGAAAAACAAAGCTGGGGGCATCACGTTGCCTGATTTCAAGCTATACTGCAAAGACATGATCACCAAGACAGCATGGTACTGGCACAAAAACAGACACATAGACCAATAGAACAGAATAGAGAGCCCAGATATGGGCCATCAACTTTATGGTCAAAATCTTTGACAAAGTAGGAAAAAATATGCAGTGGAGAAAAGTCTCTTCAATAAACGGTGCTCGGGAAAATTGGACAGCTATATACAGAAGAATGAAACTGGACCACTCTCTAACACCATACACAAAGATAAACTCAAGATGGTTGGAAGACCTCAATGTGAGACAGGAATCCATCAAAATCCTAGAGGAGAACATAAGCAGTAACAACTTTGACATCGGCCACAACAACTTCTTTCAAGACACATCTCCAAAGACCAGGGAAACAAAAGTGAAAATAAACTTTTGGGACTTCATCAAGATAAAAAGCTTCTGCACAGCAAAGGAAAGAGTCAACAAAACAAAGAGGTAACCCATGGAATGGGAGAAGATTTTTGCAAATGACACTTCAGACAAAGGGCTGATATCCAAGATCTATAAAGAACTTCTCAAACTCAGCACCCAAAAAACAAATAATCACGTCAAAATATGAGCAGAAGACATGAACAGACACTTCTCCAAAGAAGACATACAAATGGCTAACAGACACATGAAAACATGTTCATCATCATTAGCCATCAGGGAAATTCAAATCAAAACCACATTGAGACACCACCTTACACCAGTTAGAATGGAAAAATTGACAAGGCAAGAAACAACAAATGTTGGAGAGGTTGTGGAGAAAGGGGAACCCTCTTACACTGTTGGTGGGAATGCAAGTTGGTACAGCCACTTTGGAAAACAGCGTGGAGGTTCCTCAAAAAATTAAAAATCGAGCTACCCAAATTATGCACTCCTGGGTATTTACCCCAAAGACACAGATGTAGTGAAAAGAAGGACCATATGCACCCCAATGTTCATAGCAACAATGTCCACAATAGCCAAACTGTGGAAAGAGCTGAGATGCCCTTCAACAGATGAATGGATAAAGAAGATGTGGTTCATATATACAATGGAATATTACTCAGCCATCATAAAGGATGGATACCCAACTTTTATATCAACATGGATGGGACTGGAGGAGATTATGCTAAGTGAACTAAGTCAAGCAGAGAAAGTCAATTATCATATGGTTTCACTTATTTGTGGAACATAAGGGATAGCATGGAGGACATTAGGAGAAGGAAGGGAAAAATGAAGGAAGGGAAATCGGGCGGGGAGTGAGATGAACCATGAGAGACTACAGACTCCAAGTAACAAACTGAGGGTTTTAGAGTGGAGGGGGGTTGGAGGGATGTGTTAGCCCAGTGATGGGTATGAAGGAGGGCAGGTATTGCATGGAGCACTGGGTGTTATATGCAAACAATGAATCATGAAACACTACATCAAAAACTAATGATGTACTGTATGGTGACTAACATAACATAATAAAATTTTTAAAAAATAGAAAAAAAATAAAAGATTATTATAGGAATTAAAAAAAAAAAGACACACAGCTAATATCCTCAATGGGAAAAAACTGAGAGTTTTCCCTCTAAGGTCAGGAATATGACTATGATGTCCACTCTCACCACTATTGTTCAACATAGTACTAGAAATCCTTACCTCAGTAATCAGACAACAAAAGAAATAAACTGCATCCAAACAGGCAAGGAAGAAGTCAGATTTTTACTCTTCATGGACAACATGATTCTCAATGTAGAAAAACCAAAAGAGTCCACCAAAAAAATTGATAGAACTGATAGAAGAATTCAGCCAAGTCACAGGATATAAAATGAATGCACAGAAATCTGTTGCATATCTATGCACCAAAAATGAATCAGCAGAAAGAGAAATCAAGGAATCAATCGCATTTACATTTGCACCCAAAACCATAAGATACCTAGGAATAAACCTATTCAAAGAGGTAAAGGATCCATACTTTGAAAACTATAGAACACTTATGAAAAAAATTGAGGAAGATACAGAGAATGGAAAAACATTCCATGCTCATGGATTGGAAGAACAAATATTGATAAAATGTCTATACTTACCCAAAAGAGTCTACATATTCAATGCAATCTCTACCAAAATAACACCAGCATTTTTCACAGAGGTGGAACAACGAATGCTAAAATTTGTATGTAACCAGTAAAGACCCAGAATAGCCAAAGTAATGTTCAAAAAGAAAACCAAAGCTGGAGGCATCAGAGTTCTGGACTTCAAGCTATATTACAAAGCTGTAATCATCAAGGTTAGCATGGTACTGGCACAAAAACAGACACACAGATCAATGAAACAAAATAGAGAACACAGAAATGTACCCACAACTATGTGGTCAACTAATCCATGACAAAGCAGGGAAGAATATCCAATGGAAAAAAGACAGTCTTTTCAAATGGTGTTGGGAAAATTGGATAGTCACATGCAGAAGAATCTAACTGGACCACTTTCTTACCCCATACACAAAAGTAAATTCCACATGAATGAAAGACCTAAATGTGAGACAGCATTCCATCAAAAACCTAGGGGAGAACACAGACAGAAGCCTCTTTGACCTTGACCACCACAAGTTCTTACTAGACAGGTCTCCAGAGGCAAGGGAAAGAAAAGCAAAAATGAGCTATTATCTTCATCAAGATAAAAAGCTTCTGCACAGTAAAGGAAACAAGAAAACTAACACACAACCAGTGGAATGAAAGAAGATATTTGCAAATGACATATCAGATAAAGGGCTAGTATCCAAAATGTATAAAGAAGTGATCAAACTTAACACCCGAAAAAAAAAAATCCAGCCAAGAAATGGACAGAAGACATGAACAGATATTTCCCAAAAGAAGGCATACAAAATGGGCGCCTGGGTGGCTGAGTTGGTTAAGTGACTGCCTTCGGCTCAGGTCATGATCCTGGAGTCGGGGGATCGAGTCCCGCATCAGGCTCCCTGCTCAGTGGGGAGTCTGCTTCTCCCTCTGACCCTCCCCCCTCTCATGCTCTCTCTCTCTCATTCTCTCTCTCAAATAAATAAATAAAATCTTAAAAAAAAAAAGAAGGCATACAAATGTCTAAGAGATACACAAAAAGATGCTCAACGTCACTCATTGTTGGGGAAATATAAATCAAAACCACAATGAAATACCACCTCACACCATCAGAATGGCTGAAATTAACAACTCAGGAAACAACAGATGTTAGTGAAGATGTGGAGAAAGGGGAACCCTATTGCACTGTTGGTGAGAAAGCAAGCTGGTGAAGTCATTCTAGAAAACAGTATGAAGGTTCCTCAAAAAATTAAAAATAGGGAGACATCTGCTTCCAGGGCTGTGGCCATCACATTCCCAGCCTCAGCAGGCCGCTGAGCTGCACCTGGTGCCAGAAACAGGTACTTCCAATCTCTGAGTCCTGGCTGCCCTTGTGCCACTGTCAGACTTCTCAGCCAGTCATGCTAGATCATCTGAGCTTGATGCCCACACAAATGGATTAAAAGGGCTAGAAGCTAGCTGAACAGATGTTTCAGGGAATTATTCTTTTTCCTGCAATAGTTCGATTTATCTACAGGTACATGGCTCAACAGTTGGGGTGGACTATCTACATAGTTATGACAGGATTTGCTTTTTCATGTTTGTTGACACTTCCTCCATGGCCTATTTATCATTGACATTCCATCAAGTGGTTACCTGTTCAAGACTCAGGCTCAGAAGACAAGAAACCAGGGGAAAGAAAAATTAAGAGACATGCTAAAAATAACTAATTAGGGTTTTCATGATTCAGCTTTACTATTGCATCTGCTTTTGTTTTGTGTGAGATGAGCTCAAAACATGAGCTAAAACCCACCTCTGCCCTTTTCTTGTGTAGATTTTGTTCCCTTTATCACTTCTAACTCAGTTGGCTTTTGATTTATAAATATTTTAGACTTTCTCTTCATAATCTTCCTCTGAGATGAGAACAGAAAACACAAGTATGCAAAGTTTCTTTCAGGTCTACAAAACTAATGATGAATAAATGCCTCATAAATGATAGTACAATTTAACTGTCAAAGTTTTGTAATTCATTATGAATGGTTAAATTGTTTTAATATTTTCAATTAAAATTCAATGCAAGCAAAAAAAAAAAAAGTTAAAACTACCCTATGACCCAGCAATTGCGTTGTTAGGTATTTATCCAAAGGATACAAACATAGTGATTTGAAGGGCATATGAACCCAAATGTTTATAGCAGCACTATGCACAATAGCTAAAATGTGGAAAGAGCCCAAATGTCCATCGAATGGTGAGTGGATAAAGAAGATGTGGTATAATACAATTGAATATTATTCAGTCATCAGAAGATGAAATCTTGCCATTTGCAATGACATGGATGGAATTAGTGTATTATGCTAAGCAAAGTAAGTCAGTCAGAGAATGACAAATACTGTATGATTTTACTCATATGTGGAATTTAATAAACAAAACAGATAAACATAGGGGAAGGGAAGGAAAAATAAGATAAAAACAGAGAGGGAGGCAAATCATAAGACTCTTAACTATTGGGAACAAACAGGATTGCTGGGTGGGAGGGGGTGGGGGATGGAGTAAATGGGTGATGGGCATTAAGGAGGGCATTTGTTATAATGAGCACTGGGTGTTATATGCAAGTGATGAATCTCTAAATTCTACCCTTGAAACTAATATTACACTATATGTTAACTAACGAATTTAAATAAAATCTTGAATGAAAAAATATTTTATGTTGAAAATTGAACTCCACAGGAGTTACAAATTTTATAAATAATAAAACTAGATTTAATTTTAGTTTATTTATTTATAAAATTGTAAAATAAATGTACATGAAAATCTAGGGAAAACTTCAGTCCCATATTTTAAATACTAGCAAAAATCCCTGCTTTTCAAAAACAGGTTTCAGAAAACCCTGGAATAATAGAAGTCATTTGTTGTATGTAGAATCAACCTACATGGAATTGCAAATTATTTAGAAAACTGCCACACTTTTGGTGTTTAACACAAATTCCTGTTCTAGACATTAATAAGGTCTTAGAATATTGTTTAGAACTTAAAAAAAAAACAACTTTTTTATTCCCTCCAACTTTGATGTATTCCTCATCCTTTTTGTGTGGTCTTAATTGTCTCCTAGATATTAAATCTTGCTTAGGCACCAGCAAGTAACAATTTAAACCATGTTTTTAAGTTATGGCATGTAACAGACGGAAGGAAATACAACAGACAGCCAAAGGTAGTGGGATCCCTGTCTATTTTCCAGCAGGAAGCTGGATTGAGGGGGAATTCAAAAATAAATTCAAGTGGAAATCTCAATTTTAGTGTAATCTTCAGTAAAATTGGACAGTGTTGAGAAACAACAAAGGGAATAGCTTGTACTGCCCAGTGGTTTCTGCAGATATCTGGGGTTCAAACATTTCATTAAGATTTGGGACATATTATGGTGGAGAAGGACCATTCAAAGCTATAAAATCATGGTCATTTAAATTTGGTAAAACATTGAATGGGTTCTTCAGATCATCCAAATTAGGTCATTAGAATCTTGAAATCTTTCTCCAAAGTCACTTACCAGCTCCTCATCAAACAGGAAATGCAGGGGAATTTTCATGTATTGTACCATCTTCTTGTATGTAGAAAGATGTTTTTTATATATGATGCGGAAGAAAAGGGAGTCCAAGAGAAATTATATTTAACAAGTCCTACACTTCTAAATGTATCAGGACACAGGATTAGGGTTATTCTATCACTCTTCTGAGTCACACTCTACAAAATGTCTCCTGGAAGAGTATCTCAACAATGAATAATGTATTCATCTCTGGTCTGAGAAGCTAACATCAGCCTTCCTTAATATAGCCACTATTTCAATCTTCATATTTCCACAGAAGAAGAATAAAGATTTTTCATGTAAAAAAAAAAATACCTTTCGTGTAATCACATCAACATCCATTGATTTTGGAATAGTGCTAAACACTATGACATAGATCTCTGCAGGACCCGCTTCTCATAAAATCTAAGGCAGACTGTGGAAGACTAGTATCAGTAAGCAACAAAGGAGGTTCTTTCTAAGAAAGAACTTATTTGAATGCCATGTGCAAACTCAAATTTATTATAGCACATCCCTTTGGTAATTTTTTCATGATTTTTGTCTTAAAATCAGAGACATCATAATATATTCTCTCAAGTTTATGTAACAGTTTTCAAGACTCTTCATATATATTATCTCATTTGATATTCACAATAACTCATGAAGCAAGAAAAGCAGTTATTATTATCCTTAGGCTACATAAAAGTGAACTCAGATTCAAAGAGGTTAATTGCCTTGTCAATTAACTAAGTAAGTGGTGGGGTTAGGACGAGGATGATAAGTGTTCTGATCCTTCTGCAAGTATGATTTCATACCTTTTTTCCCATCAACTTCAAGTGGACTTACATCTCATTATTAATTTTTTAATTAAATTTATACTCTAGGTAGAAAGAGAGAGCACTGGTATATTTTTTAAATATTTTATTTATTTATTTTCAAAAGAAAGAGAAAGAGAGTACACATGAGCATGGGGAGGAGCAGAGGGGGAGGGCAGGAGATGGGGGAAGAATCTCAAACGGACTCCATGATGAGCTCAGAGACTGATGTAGGGCTTGATCTCATGACCCTGAGATCATGACCTGAGCCAAAACCAAGAGTTGGCTGCTCAACTGATTGAGTCACCCAGGAGCCCCAAGAGTACTGGTGTCTTTATCAGCCAATCATTCTTAGAATTTAGTTAAATACTTTGAGTAAAAACTCATCTCTTGAGAGATTTGCAAAACTGACAGAAGAGTATTTTCATTTACTTAATTTTCTAAAGATTGTAGTTTTCTTTACGAACTGTTCTTTATACAGGAAAGAGAAAATGGCACTACAGACAAAGGGCTGATATCCAAGATCTATAAAGAACTTCTCAAACTCAACACCCAAAAAACAAATAATCAAGTCAAAAAATGGGCAGAAGACATGAACAGACACTTCTCCAAAGAAGACATACAAATGGCTAACAGACACATTGAAACATGTTCATCATCATTAGCCATCAGGGAAATTCAAATCAAAACCATATTGAGATACCACCTTACACCAGTTAGAATGGCAAAAATGGACAGGGCAAGAAACAACAAATGTTGGAGAGGTTGTGGAGAAAGGGGAACCCTCTTGCACTGTTGGTGGGAATGCAAGTTGGTACAGCCACTTTGGAAAACAGTGTGGAGGTTCCTCAAAAAATTAAAAATAGAGCTATCCTATGACCCAACAATTGCACTCCTGGGTATTTACCCCAAACACACAGATGTAGTGAAAAGAAGGACCATATGCACCCCAATGTTCATAGCAGCAATGTCCACAATAACCAAACTGTGGAAAGAGTTGAGATGCCCTTCAACAGATGAATGGATAAAGAAGATGTGGTCCATATATACGATGGAATATTACTCAGCCATCAGAAAGGATGAATACCCAACTTTTGCATCAACATGGATGGGACTGGAGGAGATTATGCTAAGTGAAATAAGTCAAGCAGAGAAAGTCAATTATCATATGGTTTCACTTATTTGTGGAACATAAGGAATAGAATGGAGGACATTAGGAGAAGGAAGGGAAAAAATGAAGGGGGGGAAATCAGAGTGGGAGGTGAACCATGAGAGACTATGGACTCCGAGTAACAAACTGAGGGTTTTAGAGGGGAAGGGAGTGGGGAGATGGGTTACCCCAGTGATGGGTATTAAGGAGGGCACGTATTGCATGGAGCACTGGGTGTTATACACAAACAATGAATCATGGAACACTACATCAAAAACTAATGATGTACTATATGGTGACTAACATAACATTTTACATATATATAAAACTTATAAAGCTCAACACCCTCTAAAAAAATTAAACTCCCAAAAAACAATCCTATTAAAAAATGGGCAGAAAACCTGAATAGACATTTTTTCAAAGATGTACAGATGACTAACAGACACATGAAAAGATGTTCAACAGCACTCATCATCAGGGAAATTCAAATCAAAACTACAATAAGCTACCACCTCACACCTTTGAGAATGGCTAAAATCAACAACAGCTGTTGGTGAGGATGTGGAGGAAGTAGAATCCTCTTGCATTTCTGGTGGGAGTGCAAACTGGTGCAGCCACTCTAGAAAACAGTATGGAGGTCCCTCAGAAAGTTAAAAATAGAACTACCCTATGATCCAACTATTGCACTACTAGGTATTTAGCCAAAGAATACCAAAACACTAATTCAAAGGGATACATGCACTCTTATTTTTCTAGAGTATCATTTACAATAACCAAGATATGGAATCAGCCTGTGTCCATCAACTGATGAATAGGTAAAAGATGATGTGGTATTTATATACAGTGGAATACTATTCAGCCATAAAAAATAATGAAATCTTGCCAGTTACAGTGATGTGGATGGAGCTAGAGAGTATTATACTCAGTGAAATAAGTCAGTCAGAGAAAGACAATACCATATGATTTCTCTCATACGTGGAATTTAAGAAACAAAACAGATGAACATAAGGGAAGGAAAGAAAGATCAGCAAACCAAGAAACAGACTCTTAACTATAGAGAGCAAACTGATTTACCAGATGGGAGGTGGGTGAGAGGATGGGTTAAGTAAGTGATGGGGGTTAAGGAGTCCACTTGTCATGATGAGCACAGGGTGATGTATAGAACTGTTGATTAGTATAGTATACACCTGAAACTAATGTAACATTGTAAGTTAGCTAACTGGAATTAAAACAACAACTTAAAAAAAGTGATAATATTAAAAAAGTTAAGAATAGAACTACCCTATGATCCAGTAATTGCTCTACTAGGTATTTACCCAAAGAATATTAAAACACTAATTTGAAGGGATACATGCACCCCTATGTTTATAGCAGCATTATTTACAATAGCCAAGATATAGAAGCAGCCTAAGTGTTCATTGACTGATGAATGATTAAGAGGATTATTTATAAATATATAATATATAAATATTACATATTTAATCATATTCAGCCATAAAAAAGAATGAAATCTTACCATTTGCAACAACATGGATGGAGCTTGAGAGTATAATGCTAAATGAAATAAATCAGCCAGAGAAAGACAAATATAATATGATTTCCTTGTATGTGGAATTTAAGAAACAAAACAAGTGAGCAAAGGGAAGAGAGACAGTGAGGGATAGAGAGAAGTCAAAAGCAGACTCTTAATTATAGAGAACAAACTGATGGTTAGTAGAGGGGAGTTGGGTGGGTCAAGGTTAAATATGTGATGAAGATTAAGGAATGTACTTGCTGTGATGAGCACCAGGTTTGTAAGGAAGTGTTGAATGACCCTATTATGTACCTGAAACTGATATAACACTATATGTTAACTAATTGGAATTAAAACAAAAACTGCAAAAAAGGAAAGAGTACAATACTCATCATGAAAGATTGTAAGTACCAAATGAATTAATCCATGAAAAGTGCTTAGTACAGGGCATGGAAGAGTAAAAGTTCAAGAGATAGTGACTATCATTTTTATAGTTGTTATTGTATGTATAGTGTAGTTTGATTCTTAAAAATCTTAAATAATGTAAACATCAAATCTAACAGTGCTCATGTTACAAGTGAGGAAGCTGAAGTTCAGATTTAACTTGCTCAAATTCTCAGAATGAAGTAGATGCAGAGTCAGGCCCTTCTCTGTTTCCTGACTTCCTCTTCAATGTTCTTCTCAGTGCTACTGATCCCACTGCAGGATTGGAATTCTTCCCCAGAGAAATGCTGTGCATGTTTTCTGGGACATTTATCTTCACATCTAGAAGGTCCTAACAAGAGGCCAGAGGCAGTTCAAAAATACAGTCACCAGGTCAGACAGAAATTAACACTAGTCCAATGAGGCATGGGTTTTCAGCTCCTCATTAGGAAAAACCATAAAGGGGAGGTGTGTGTGTGTGTGCACGCATGCACGTGTGCATGTGTGTGTGCCTGTGTGTGTGTGTGTGTGTCTGTTAGGGTTTTAGTTGTAAAATACAAAAAAGGGGCTCTCCAAAGCTCAGGGTTCTCTGTGTGAGGAACCCAATGGAAAACAATGATTAGAAGTTCAAATGAGGTGGACTGAATGAAATAACCAAAAATCAAGGGACAACCAGACAAGAGGGATTGAATCTGGGAAGCAGAGGTGCTTGACAGAATTCCATGTAACAGTGTCAGGGCCTGAAATGCTGTAGTCTTCGCTTAGCCTTTTTCCAGTCCCAAATCATCTGTATATAATTACCCTTGGCAAGCATGTGGAGGAGATACTGTCTGTCCTTGGGGTCTCACTACCCCTTTCTACACAGATCACCCCTCCCCAACCAAGGCCTCTCTTATCCCTCCAATTAAAAAAAGAAGCCAAGCTTAGACTTTACTTACAGTTTGGTATGAATTTGTTGATGTATTTCTCCTTTTGGAGGTGTTTATATTTTCAATGTTTAGTAGACTGTGAGCAGTGCCAAACCTAGGGGTAGACTGCTGGTGAACTTACAGTCACTCTGGGACTTGTGAAGTGATGCAATTAAGCTTCTTAGTAAGCCTAATGCCTCTCTCTTGCTGATCACAGATATGTACCAATTAAAAGTCATTGAAAAGTTAACCTAATAGACATACCACTACCTGGTCAATGGGCAAGTACACTGGATGTTAAACTTAATTTTCCCTTTAAGAAAAATATAATAGACCCCAAATGAGCACTAATGGGAACACTTACCACCAAAGAGGTGGAGCTATTGGAGAAAGTGATTCAAAGATATGAGATATGGGAATATATATCCCCATGACAACTTTATCCATGGGCTTGCCAATTATTTAAGCTTTGATTTGTAGAAAGCTCTTTCATACACTTAATCTCTTATACTCTGAAGCCCACAGGCACCCACTCCCAACACTCTGTTCATTTGCAAAAGTGTATCAGGCAGGAGTTAACAGTATGACTGCTGAATATTGCACAGGTCAGCAATGTTGATCTCTCCTTCCTAGGCCCATCAGAAAGGAAAATACCACCATACTGGAGTGAGAAAACTCATCCCAAAGTCACCCCCCTACCTCTGAGTCTTGTGGAAGAAACCTAAAATAAACACAGCCTGGGAGATCAAAGACCAGAGAACCTTACTGGCTCCATGGAAAGTCAAGTCAACACGCTGGGGTAGGGGGGATTTCTTCACTCACCCTGAACCTCCAATCCCAGGCAGGGGAGGGTGGAGATACTCACGTGACTTGTGCTGAAATAGGGAAGGAAGGAGAATGTGAGATGGGGCTGGGAATCCAAATGAGAGATATAGAGAAGGAAGGGAAGTGAGCAAGCACAGACGCTGGCAGCCATCAGAAGTTCAAGCCTCTTTGACAACAGGAGGCGAGAAGAAAGGACAGAAGTGGTTCTGGCTGCAATGGGGCTCTTACTGGGCCTCCTGCTCCTGGACCACCTAACAGTGGTCGCCTATGGTAAGGCAGCAAATGGGGGCCTGGTTACCACTGCTGGCACCAGCAAAAGGCTGGGGGTTTGGGATTGAATGGCTACTGGGGAAAGCCTATTCCTGCTGAATAGGTGAATGTTCTCAGACTGTGCTGCAGACTCTCTCAGCTTTGGGTAGTTGAAGCCTGCTGAAGAAGCCAGGAGGTAAGTTTGGATGGAAATTGAAAAAGATCCTCTCTTGAAAAACATCCACATGATTTACTAGTACTTGTCATATCTCAGGGACATTAAGAAGGTGCCCAATGCCATCCAAATCCCTCCTCCATCTTATTTCACCTGAAATTCTACCATTATACATTAACCCCTCTGTCTCCAGGTCTTGATCCCTGTTAATATATACAACCCTCAAAGAAGGAATGTTGTCTAAAAGCTAGATGGAACCTTAAAAGTGACCTAGAACTTGGCTGTTATGAACAGTGCTCAAAATATCTGTTCACATAACTTCCAGTGACTGAGAGTTGATGACATTTCCAGAGTATCTAGTCTATCCAGGGGCAGCTACAAATGTTAAGATGTTCTTTCTTGTGTTGAACTAAATATACTTCCTTGTGGCTTCCATTCTAAGGCCCTAGCTCTTTTTCTTAGAGACACATAGAACATATCTACTCCCTCGATGCTGTGACAGCCCTTTAGAGTTCTGAGGGCAGACATCATTCCTCTTGATTCATCTCTTCTCCAAGATAAACAAGCCCTAACTCCTTCAATTGGTCCTCACAGGACTTGTTTCTTACCATCTCCTGGGGTAACTCAGTTTCCTGTGAATATGGCCCAGTTTGTCCAGGCTACGTGTGGGAAATTAATGCTGGATATGTATCCGAAAAGAGGTCTTACTATCCCATAGAAGCATTATTTCCTTGAGTATTCCTCCATCCTCTTTTACATCCCTGAGAATTGAGATAGACTTTTAGGTAACTAAGCCTAAGTAATAACTAAGAGAGACCCAAGATACAGCAAAGGGATTCTTACTGCACATCTACTTGTTCCATATCTTTAGAGGGAGATGCCAGATATATGTTAGCTTGGTGTCCCTTCTATTCAGTGTTTCTCTAGGCTCTCTGAAAACCACAAGGATAGTTGGAAGGTATAAGTCAATTCTATTGAGGTTACCTTCACTTTGGAAATCAGAGTACATAATATACAATGTCTTTTTTAGGTGTGTGATGCTTCGTGCCTACCATAAACTGTCTCTTTGTGATATTAATGAAGCAGGAGGAGAAAGAGGAGGAAATGAGAAGGAGGAAGAATAGAAATTAGATGGAAGGATACACTGAAGGGAGGAAAGAAGAAGGAAGGGAGGAAGTAAAGGGGGCAAAAACATGTAATTCTTTGAAGTCTGGTTACTAATCTGTCCCATGCCCCTATTCTGGAATGTAGGAATCAAGCCTGACATACTTTTAGAAGTGACTTTCAAGATTGAGAAATTGAGACTGGCTATTCACATAATTGACTGGCCAGAGTGGGCTATGTGAGAATCCCCAGTAAGTTCCCAGAGAGGGTAATGCAAGCCAAGCTTTGCAGTTCCCCCAAGGCCAGAGGGAAGATATACATACACATAGACAAAGGCATTTTCAGCTGTTCCAGATGTCCTCACAGCAGAATGCTGTTTGTTGTCAGGAAAAGTATACAAGAATTCTTTTCAGAGGAGGGGCAGGAGATTTGTGAGAGCTGGAAGATTAATGGGAAAGAGCACATTAAACTGAAAGGTTCAGATGGTTTTCATGGGGCTTAGGGCTGGTATGTGTGTGCTTGTAAGTGACACATGCATGTTCATGATGATGATAAGCTGCATCTGAATGCATATGGAGGCCTGAACTAGCAATAGTACAGTGACACTCACCACCATCTGGTGAAAGTTCACCACCAGCTAGAAAATGTAATTATTTAACTTCCATTTCCATTATAGCCTATTAGCATTGAATCATCTAGGATTGGAGGGGATCTTAAGGAGTAATGCTGTCCAAGACTTAAACAAAGCTCAGAACTTCTCCCAGACTGCTTAGTTCATCAATAAACAGCTCTAATTAATTATAAAGTTCATTGTTAGGGCAAACCAAAATCTGCCCCTGTTGCACTCCCATTCATGGGTCTGAGTTCTGCTCCCTGCCTAATCTGAAACTCTCCAGAGACTATGTGACGGATTTAGCAACATGGACTCATGTTTATTTATTCTTTTCTACTCGAGGCCAAATATGCTAGTGATGTTCTGATGTTCTAAGAATCCATGGTGAGGGCACAGGCTAGAGGCCTGACTTTAGTCTCTCCCCTGGGACTTGGTACTTGGCAACAAATTCTGGGAGCTAGAAGGCATGCTCCCACCCTACCATTTGTTTGATTGAAGCCTGAGAATCCTGGGCTACATAACAGGCTTTTATTCAGTAATATCTCACATTTTGAACCTCCTTCTTCTAGGACAGACATAAATAAATTGTCTACATAGAATCCCTCACTCCTGGTTGGAGTTAAATAAAACACAAAATCCTTAAAATATGAGCTTATGAATGAAAATTTCTTTTTTTAAGATTTTTTTTTATTTCAGAGAGAGAGAGAGCATGAGAAGGGAGAGGGGCAGAGGGAAAAGGAGAAGCACACTCCTTGCTGAGCAGGGAACCTGACACAGGGCTCAATCCCAGGACCCCAGGATCATGACCTGAGATGAAGACAGACACTTAATTGACTGAGCCACCCAGGCACCCTGAATGAAAATTCTAATAGGAAGTGATGCCTCTCTCAACACTCCCAATTCCTCTCCACCATGTTTCCCTCCCCAGCACACCAAGGAACAATCTCTTTTTGGTCCTACTACCATTCCTACCACAGCCAGCTTTAGGATTTTATTCAGACCCCTTTCCTTTCCAGACATTTTCCTCTCCATTCCTCCTCAAGATGGAATTTTCCAATGTACCTTTGGTGAAATCTAAGAGAAAGCAAAAGGGAAATAAAGATAAATCAGAAAAAAAGTTCAGGCTTACAAAGTGCAGATTTCAAACTTAACAATAACCAATGATTTTGTTAAACAGGAGTACATTTCACACAAGTTTCCACCCTCAGAATTGCCCTGTGTCCTTCCTCCCTTCCAGAGAAGGGCTTAGGGTCAGGGACCCAAATACTGAGGCTTTCTGAGGGAGCAATAGGGAATAAGCGGGGAATATGGCCCTTTCTTTCTTAGCCCTGCAGCCCCCACATTTCTCCAGGTATATAATTACATAATAAAATAACCTAGACACAACAGTTCAGCATTTGCTCCTACACTTCTTTTGGAAAATACTGAAAGAAGTTCTTTTTCATAGACTTACAGAACTTCAGAGTTTAAAGAATCCCTAGAGATCATTCCATTCAAACTCTCTACATTATAGATGAAGAAAATGGGTCCTCATGGTGGAAAGTGACTTATCCAGGGTCATCTCACAGCAAGGCAGTGATGGGAAAGGAACTTGAAACAGACAAGAGCCAAACAGTGTTAAGAGTTTTCCTTCTGAGGACTGGTTCTGATTGATGGGAAGGCTGACAGAGAACAAAAGGGCACATGGAATCTAAAAGTATGATGGAAGGAAATTTGAGAGGTGTTTCTCAGAAGTCTCTTGAGGTCTGCCACTGCCATCCTAGCTCCCAAGCGGGTGTGCCATCTATGTCCACTTTCTTCCTCCTTTTCAGGCCATCCCATCCTGGAAGCACCTGAGAGTGTGATAGGGCCTTGGAAAGGAGATGTGAATATTCCCTGCACCTATGGTTCTCTGCAAGGCTACACTCAAGTCTTGGTAAAGTGGCTGGTACAACGTGGCTTGGACCCAGTCACCATCTTCCTACGTGATTCCTCTGGAGACCATATCCAGCAAGCAAAGTACCGGGGCCGTCTGCAAGTGAACCACAAGGTTCCAGGAGATGTGTCCCTCCAACTGAATACCCTGGAGATGGATGACCGGAGCCACTACACATGTGAAGTCACTTGGCAGACCCCTAATGGCAACCAAGTGGTGAGAGATAAGATCATTGAGCTCCGTGTCCAGAAACGTGAGTAACTGTGATGATAGGAAAGCACTGAGTGACAAAGAACAAATAGAGGACTATAATACTAGGAAAGCTTTAGAAATCCAGAGAATTTTATTTACTTGTACACAGGCTTTCTTCAGTCATATGTGCTAATCAGGGGAAGTGGACAGGGAGAGGATCCTCAAGGTCATCACTCTCACAGTATAATTTAAGAAATGTTGGGAAGGGTTCCTGGCTCTCAAATCTCTACCCCTTCAAGCATCCCAGAAATTCTAGCATCCACACCCTGGTTGCCCTCCTTCAGCTATGGGTCTTAAAACTCATAAAAATAAGTATATCTATCTTATCAGAGTATTGGAGAGTAAATAGATGCTGACAGAGAAGATCTGGGGAAAGAGATATGGGGGTTAGCCAAGATACATTTTGCTGACTTGACAGTTTTGTGAAAACCTGGCCCTGGTAATCCAAAACTGCAGATAATCCAAAATCTCTATCTACTAAAGGCTAAAATAATCTCTCTATATATTTAAAAAAAATTAGTTGATTTGTAAATCCAAATAATCCAAACCTCCAGATAACACAAAACAGTACCTAATCTTCCAAAGAAAGCTATTTTTATTTACATTATCCTATTTCTTACCCCCTCCTAAGTCAGGAGCCCCTTTTAGTTCCCTTTGCAGTTATATAATTATCCCTATATCCAGCAAGGATGACTCAGCCTTGTCTTCACATATTCTTGTAACTTCCCAGAGCCTCCTCTCTTGTCTTCACTTTGCAGTCTCTGTTTCCAAGCCCACAGTGACGACTGGCAGTGGCTATGGCTTCACAGTGCCCCAGGGAATGAGGATTAGCCTTCAATGCCAGGCTTGGGGTTCTCCTCCCATCAGTTATGTTTGGTACAAGGAACAGACCAACAATCAAGAACCCATCAAAGTAGCAGTCTTGAGTACCTTACTCTTCAAGCCTGCCGTGGTGGCTGACTCGGGCTCCTATTTCTGTACTGCCAAGGGCCGGGTAGGCTCTGAGCAGCGCAGCAACATTGTGGAGTTTGTGGTCAAAGGTAAGCAACCCTTTCTCTTGGTGATCCTAGCAATGGACCACCTTGTACTGGAGATAACTCAGTACAGTAGTGCCTTTATTCCAGAGAAGAGAGTTTGTGTGTGTGGAGAGAGGGGGTGTCCTGGGTTGTACAATCACAAAAAAAAGAAAAATTCCAGACTGATGGTAATAAAGCTGGAGACAACACCTGTCATGTTATAGGTTAAGAAGATAAAGATGGTAAAGGGGAAAGTGACATTCACTAAGCAAATCATATTTGCCAGATACAATTCACAAGAACTTAACACACATTCTGTAACTGAATCCCACATTTAACTCATGAGATAGCTATCATTACTCACATTTTACAGAAGAAGAAAGTGAAAATCAGAAAGGGAATTTTTTTTTTTTTTTTTTTTTTTTGCCCAGGGGTTAACAGTTAGGAAGTTCAAGTGGGAACTTGTACACAGATCACATACTCTTTCCATTATGTCTGATTGTCTCTATGATTGAATATTTATTAGCTCCTGACACCCTTCAAATCTTTTTTATTTGTTCTTTTTTTGAGTATAGTTGACACACAATGTTACATTAGTTTCAGGTACACCACATAGTGATTTGACAAGTTTATACATTATGCTATGTTCACTACAAATGTAGCTACCATAATATCACTATTATAATATCATTAACTATATTCTTTTTTTACTGTGCCTTTTATCCCCTTTTATTCCCTAACTGGAAGCCTGTATCTCCCACATCTCCTCACATATTTTGCCCATATCCCCACTCTCCTCCCCATCAGTTTGTTCTTTGCATTTATGGGTCTGATTCTACTTTTTGTTTATTCATTTATTTAGGTCCCACATATGAGTGGAATCACATGGTATTTGTATTTATTTATTTATTTATTTATTTATTTATTTATTTATTTATTTATTTAAGGGAGAGAGAGAGAACAAGAAAGCACAAGCAGGGGAGGGGCAGGGACAGAGGCAGAGGGACAAACAGATTCCCTGCTAAAAGGGGAGTCTGACCTGGGGCTTGATCCCAGGACCCTAGACCATAGCCTGAGCTGAAGTCAGACACTCAACTAACTGAGCCAACCAGATGTCCCAGTATTTGTCTTTCTTAGCCTGACATATATCACTTAACATAATGCCCTCTAGGTCCATCCATGTTTTCTCAAATGGCATGATATTTTACTCCTTTATGACTCTGTAATATTCCATTGTGTGTGTGTATGGGGATGTGTGCGAGTGTGTGTGTGTATATATATATATATATATAATCACCTTCCTTACCCATTTGTCTATTGATGGACACTTAGGTTGCTTCCATTCTTGACTACTGTAAATAATGCTGCAATAAACATAGGGATGAATATATCTTTTCAAATTAGTGATTTCATTTTCTTTTTTTAAAATTTTACTAAGTTATGTTAGTCACCATATAATACATCATTAGTTTTTGATGTAGTGATCCACGATCCATTGTTTTCGTATAGCACCCAGTGCTCCAGGCAATATGTGCCCTCCTTAATACCCATCACTGGGCTAACTGATCCCCCCACCCCCCTCCGCTCTAAAACCCTGTTGGTTTCTCAGAGTCCATAGTCTCTCATGGTTCATCTCTCCCTCCAATTTCCCCCCCTTCATTTTCCCCTTTCTTCTCCTAATGTCCTCCATGTTATTCCTTATGTTCCACAAATAACTGAAACCATATGATAATTGACTTTCTCTGCTTGACTTAGTTCACTTAGCATAATCTCCTCCAGTCCCATCCATGTTGATATAAAAGTTGGGTATCCATCCTTTCTGATGGCTAATATTCCATTGTATATATAGACCACATCTTCTTTATCCATTCATCTGTTGAATGGCATCTTGGCTCTTTCCACAGTTTGGCTATTGCGGACATTGCTGCTATGAACATTGGGGTGCATATGGTCCTTCTTTTCACTACATCTGTGTGTTTGGGGTAAATACCCAGGAGTGCAATTGCTGGGTCATAGGGTAGCTCGATTTTTAAATTCTGGAGGAACCTCCACACTGTTTTCCAAAGTGGCTGTACCAACTTGCATTCCCACCAACAGTGTACGAGGGTTCCCCTTTCTCCCCAACCTCACCAACATTTGTTGTTTCTTGCCCTGTCCATTTTTGCCATTCTAACTGGTGTAAGGTGGTATCTCAATGTGGTTTTGATTTGGATTTCCCTGATGGCTAATGATGATGAACATTTTTTCATGTGTCTGTTAGCCATTTGTATGTCTTCTTCACAGAAGTGTCTTTTCATATCTTTTGCCCATTTTTTTTGACTTGGTTATTTGTTTTTTGGGTGTTGAGTTTGAGAAGTTCTTTATAGATCTTGGATACCAGCCCTTTAACTATAGTGTCATTTGCAAAAATCTTCTCCCATTCTGTAGGTTGCCTCTTTGTTTTGTTGACTGTTTCCATTGCTGTGCAGAAGCTTTTTATCTTGATGAAGTACCAAAAGTTCATTTTTGCTTTTGTTTCACTAGCTTTTGGAGATGTATCTTGAAAGAAGTTGCTGTGGCTGATGTCGAAGAGGTTATTGCCTATGTTTTCCGCTAGGATTTTGATAGATTCCTGTCTCATATTGAGGTCTTTCATCCATTTTGAGTTTATCTTAATGTATGGTGTTAGAGAATGGTTGAGTTTCATTCTTCTGCATGTGGCTGTCCAATTTTCCCAGCAACATTTATTAAAGAGACTGTCTTTTTTCCATTGCATGTTTTTTCCTGCTTTGTCAAAGATTATTTGACCATAGAGTTCAGGGTCCATATCTGGGTTCTCTATTCTGTTCCATTGGTCTATATGTCTGTTTTTGTGTCAGTACCATGCTGTCTTGGTGATCACAGCTTTGTAATATAGCTTGAAATCAGGCAAGGTGATGCCCCCAGTTTTGTTTTTCTTTTCAACATTTCCTTGGTGATTCAGGGTCTTTTCTGATTACATACAAATTTTAGGATTGTTTGTTCCAGCACTTTGAAAAATTTCATTGGAATTTTGATTGGGATGGCATTGAATGTATAGATTGCTCTGGGTAGCATAGACATTTTATCAATGTTTAGTCTTCCGATCCATGAGCATGGAATGTTTTTCCATCCTTTTGTGTCTTCTTCAATTTCTTTCATGAGTGTTCTGTAGTTCCTAGAGTATAGATCCTTCACCTCTTTGGTTAGGGTTATTCCGAGGTATCTGATGGCTTTTGGTGCTATTGTAAATGGAATCGTTTCTCTAATTTCTCTTTGTACAGTTGCATTGTTAGTGTATAAGAAAGTAACTGATTTCTGTGCATTGATTTTGTATCCTGCCACATTACTGAATTGTTGTATGAGTTCTAGTAATTTGGGCTAGGAGCCTTTTGGGTTTTCCACATAAAGTATCATGTCGTCTGCACAAAGAGAGTTTGACTTCTTCTTTGCCAATTTGAATACCTTTTATTTCTTTTTGTTGTCTGATTGCTGTTGCTAGGACTTCTAGTAGTATGTTGAACAATAGTGGTGAGAGTGGGAACCCTTGATGTGTTCCTGATATTAAGGGAAAGGCTCTCAGCTTTTCCCCATTGAGGATGATATTCGCTGTGGGTTTTTCATAGATGGATTTTATGAACTTGAGGAATGTTCCCTCTATCCCTATACTCTGGAGAGTTTTCATCAGGAAAGGATGTTGTATTTTGTCAAATGCTTTTTCTGAATCAGTTGAGAGGACCATATGGTTCTTCTCCCTCCTCTTATTAATTTGTTCTATCACATTGATTGATTTGTGAATGTTGAACCACCCTTGCATCTCGGGGATAAATCCTACTTGGTCATGGTGGATGATCCTTTTAATGTATTGTTGGATCTTATTAGCTAGGATTTTGTTGAGGTTTTGAAGTCCATATTCATCAGGCATATCAGTCTGAAATTCTCCTTTTTGATGGGGTCTTTGCCTGCTTTGGGGATTAAGGTAAAGCTGGCCTCATAGAATGAGTTTCGAAGTTTTCCTTCTGTTTCTATTTTTTGAAACAGCTTCAGTACAATAGGTATTATTTCTTCTTTGAATGTTTGGTAGAATTCCCCAGGGAATCCATCAGGCCCTGGACTCTTGTTTTTTGGGAGGTTTTTGATTACTGCTTCAATCTCATTACTAGTTATTGACCTATTTAGGTTGTGAATTTCTTCCTGTTTCAGTCTTGGCAGCTTATAGGTTTCCAGCAAGGCCTCCATTTCCTCCAGATTGCTCAGTTTATTGGTATAGAGTTGTTGATAATAATTTCTAAGAATTGTTTCTATTTCCTTGGTGTTAGTCGTGATCTCTCCCTTTCATTCATAATTTGATTAATTTGGGTCCTTTCCCTTTTCTTTTGGATAAGTCTGGCCAGTGGTTTATCGATTTTATTGGTTCTTTCAAAGAACCATCTTCTAGTTTAGTTGATCTGATCAATGTGTGTCTGGTTTCTAATTCATTGATCTCTGCTCTAATTTTAATTATTTCTCTTCTAATGTGTGGCTTAGGCATCGTTTCTTGCTTTTTCTCTAGTTCTTTAAAGTGTAGAGTTAGTTGGTGAATTCAGGATTTTTCTATTTTTTTGAGTGAGGCTGGATGGTTATGTATTTTCCCCTTAGGACCTCCTTTGTAGTATCCCATAGGTTTTGGACTGATTTGTTTTCATTCTCATTGGTTTCCATGAATTGTTTAAGTTCTTCTTTGATTTCCTGGTTGACCCAAACATTCTTGAGCAGAGTGGTCTTTAGCTTCCAAGTGTTTGAATTTCTGCCAAATTTTTTCTTGTGATTGAGTTCCAGTTATAAAGCACTGTGGTCTGAGAATATGCAAAGAAAAATCTCAGTCTTTTGGGTCGGTTGAGACCAGATTTGTGACCCATTATGTGGTCTTTTCTGGAGAAAGTTCCATGTGCACTCGAAAAGAATGAGTATTCTGTTGTTTTAGAGTGGAATGTTCTGTATATATCTATGAGGTCCATCTGGTCCAGTGTATCATTCAAAGCTCTTGTTTCCTTGTTGATTTTCTGCTTAGATGATCTGTCCATTGCTGAGAGTGGAGGGTTGAGGTCTCCTACAATTAACGTATTGTTATCAGTATGAATATTTTGGTGAACAGTTGGCTTATGTAGATGGCTGCTCCCATGTTGGGGGCATAGATATTTACAATTGTTAGATCTTCTTGTTGGATAGACACTTTAAGAATGATATAGTGTCCTTCTGTGTCTCTGATTACAGACTTTAGTTTAATATCTAAATTGTCAGATATAAGAATTGCTACCCCAGCTTTCTTTTGAGATCTGCTGGCATGGAAGATGGAACTCCATCCCTTCACTTTCAGTCTGGATGTATCTTTAGGTTCAAAATGAGTCTCTTGTAGGCAGCATATGGATGGGTCCTGTCTTTTTATCTAATCTGCAACCCTGTGCTATTTTATGGGAGCATTTAGACCATTCATGTTGAGAGTGATTATTGAAAGATATGAATTATTTGTCATCATGTTGCCTGTGAAGATGTTGTTTCTATAGATTGTCCCTGTAAATTTCTGTTGTATATCACTCTTGGGGTCTTTCTCCTTTTATAGAATCCCCCTTAATATTTCTTGCAGGGCCAGCTTAGTGGTCACATATTCTTCCAGTTTCTGCCAGTTGTGGAAGCTTGGCATCTCTTCATCCATTCTAAATGACAGCCTTGCCGAATAAAGTATTCTTGGTTGCATTTTCTTATTTAGTACCCTGAATATGTCTTACCAGGCTTTTCTGGCTTGCCAGGTCTCTGTGGATAGGTCTGATGTTATTCTGACGTTCTTCCCTCTGTAGGTAAGGAATCTCTTCCCCCTAACTGCCCTTAAGATGGTTTCCTTGGTTTAAAGATTTGTGAGTTTTACTATTACATGCCGGGGTGTTGGCCTGTTTTCCTTGATCTTGGGAGGGGTCCTCTCTGCCTCTAGCATGCGAATGTTTGTTTCATTCCCCAGATTAGGGAAGTTCTCAGCTACAATTTGCCCAAATACATCTTCTAGTCCTCTCTCTCTCTCCACTCTCTCTGGGATTCCAATTATTCTGACATTGGAACCCTTCATGGTGTCACTTATTTCTCTGATTCTATTTTCATGGATTCTGAATTGTTTTTCCCTGGCTTCCTCTTTTTCCTTTTAATCTATTATATTGTCTTCCAGGTTCCTTATTTGTTCTTCTGCCTCACTTACCCTAGCTTTTAGATTATCTAGATTGGATTGGATCTCATTGATAGCATTTTTATGTTCCTCCAATTCAGCTTTCATTTCTGCCCTTAGAGACTCTATGTTGCCATGAATTGATTTCCCCATTCTAGCTATTGTCTTCACAATTGCTAGCCTGAATTCCATCTCTGACATCTTGGTTATATCTGCATCCATTTGTAAATCTGCAGCATAAGTCATAATCTCTGCGTCTTTTCTATTTTGGGGGTTGCTCCTCCTAGTCATTTTGTTGATGTGTGGTTGAAGGAATGTATAGAGTCCAAATTATTGACCAGAACCCAAGCAAGATGCACCTGTTTTCTAGGGACCTTAGGGTTGCTGGCCTCTTGTTTTCCCAGCCTGTCTTCTGGGGGAGGGGCATGCCGGGCTTTTACTCAGGCAACCCTTGTTGGGCAGAGTTTCCCTGCCCCCATGTGGTGGGGGACTGGCTCAGTGGGAATCAATTTTGGGGGCTTTTGTTCTCTGGCGGCTTTCCCTGGTGCCTTTCTGCGTCTCTTCCGAGAGTCAGAGCAGAAGAGACCATTTCCAACCCTCTGCCTCAGAGCAGAGAGATCACAGTCTGTTCTTCAGTGAGCTCTCCAGGCCACACTGTTTCCGTTTCTGTCCATGCTGCTATAAACTGCAGCAGCCTGGGTTTTGCGCCCCTCCGCAGTGCTCCCAGTCCTGCCTCCATGTCGGGGCTCGTCTCTGCCCTTTGTGCTTCTAAAACCGCCAGCTGCTCCCAGTTCGCACGCATGACCCCACAGCTCTAGGTTTCTGCCCCAGGGGCTGCCCTAAAGTCCTTTCCCCGCCACTACTGGTCTGCAAGTCTGTGCCCTGTCCCCAGTGAGCGAGGTTGTCACTCACCAGTGGTGTGGGATCCCCACCGTGTTTTCATTTTCTATGAGTAAATTCCCAGTAGCAGAATTATTGGATCATACAGTATTTCTATTTTTAATTTTTTTTGAAAAACCTCCATACTGTTTTCCACAGTGGCTGTACCAGTTACATTTTCACCAATAATCTATGAGGGTCTTTTTCTCCACATATTCACCAACACTTGTTACATCTTGTCTTTTTTATTTTAGCCATTCTGACAGGTGTAAGGTGATATCTCATTGCTCTTTTTGTTTGTTTTGTTTTGTTCAGCGAGGATTTTTTATTGTTATTTTATTGTTTGTGTTTGGTTTTGTTTCATGAAATAAAGCTCAGATATCTACATAGTTTCTTTAAATACCACCCCCCAATCTTGTTCCTAAAGTCAGAGGCAAGTTCTGGTTGAGGTCTCAATGAAGATTGACTCTGGTTATTCAAGGTCTGGCCGCTTCTTACAGCATTATCCTGGGAGCACTACAAACTGTGTACATGAAGACTGCAGGCTGGGGTTTTAATGAACAGCCCAACAGTGATACATCTAAGTGAATCTTGTGCCTTCCAAGAGATCTCCTTGGAAGGGAAGACACTTATTCCAACAATGTCACCATTGCCCAAAACATGTTGGGAACTAACTGCTTTTAGGGACTTACCCTCAGAGCCACCTGAAAATTACTATCCTCAGAATACAATGCTGTATAAGGAAAATGAGCAAACTGGCTTTAACTATTTGGATTAGGAGGCTAATGTTGGTTTGAGACTCCTGTGTTTTCCTGGAAGCATTTGTTTCCCAAAGCTGAGTTGTAAACAGTATATGTGTGCTGTAGGTTCTGGTCTGCTAGTTGTTAGGGGAACAAGGGCAATCTCACTCTTAGAGAATTATATGGTTCAGTTCTCTGAGAGTTGACCATATGGTCAAGCAGAGGGGACATAGCATGGCCAGAAAGTTCAAGAATGTATACTTTATAAAGACATAAGTTGAACATTCTCACCTTCCTGTGAGTTATTTCTTAGTCCATCTGGGAAGGACCTTGCTTACAAGCAATCAACCTGTCTATTCCTTATCAAAGTTTAAGTTTACAGGCAACAAAGCTGTTAGGCAGTGCTTACCATTGCCCCCTACTGATGAAAAAGGAAACAGGCTCAGAGAAGTTACTCTCAGCTTTGTACCCTTCCCTGCTCTCTGAGCCGTCTCTTCCTTCTGTTATCTCAACCTGGTTCCATGATTCTGGTTCCCTGTTTCATTTCTGACCTACATAGCTCTCAACTGTCATCCTTTTGCCTTACCCTCTATGCTGTTCCTCAGTTCTGGGATGGCCCTGTATGCTTTGCCCTTCTTCACACTATTGGACTGCTAAGCTCTCATAAAACAAACAAACAAAAACAAACAAACAAACAAACAAACAAACAGCAGAGATGCATTGGTCTCAGTTTAGTTTCGTGCTCTAGGATGTCAACTGATTATCCTCATGCTGCTTACCAATTTGCTTATTTTTGTCCCATTCCTGATAGCAGCTGTTCAGAACACTTTCACTTTATTTTAGGCCCCAGACCTGCTCTCAGAACATGAGGTCAATCTCCTCCTTCTTGGAGAATATCCAGAGCCCCTTCAGTTGTGAAGTCTATCAACTACCCTCTCTGACTTGACATTTCTGTACCTATTCCTTCTTGGCTCAGAGTAAGATGTGCCTTTCTTCTCTCCACAGCAAACCCTCCACCTGTGCTTTTAACTTCAGCTAATCTAATTCCCTGACCCACTTATTATTCTATGGCTAAGCCGAATATGTATGTATGCATGTATTATAATATGTATGTGTTTAAATCTAATATACATATCTGTAAATAACATCTGCCACTCCATCTCTCTCCTATGACCACTACCAACCTTCTGAAAAAGAGTTTCCACCAGATGACCCTCTTGATTCACTATAACATAACTTTATAAACTGGAGTCATCACTGACCTCCAAATTACCAAAGCCCAAGACCCCTTCATTCACACCCATCTTTCCTAACATCAAGGTAACAGTTGACATTCCTTCCTCCTCAAAGCTCTTTCAACTTACACTATCAACACCACCATTCTCTCTTGGTTTTCCTAAGACCTATCTGACTGATCCTTCTCAGGCCTCTTTGCTGGCTTTTCCCTAATTTATCTCTCTTTTTTTAAAATTTTTTTTTAAGATTTTATTTATTTATTTGAGAGAGAGAGACATAGTGAGAGCAGGAACACAAGCAGGGGGAGTGGGAGAAGGAGAAGCAGGCTTCCCGCAGAGCAGGGAGCCCAACGTGGGGCTCGATCCCAGGACGCTGGGATCATGACCTGAGCCGAAGGCAGACACTTAATGACTGAGCCACCCAGGCGCCCCCCTAATTTATCTCTTGATCATAAGTGTCAAAGACTTAGTTTGAAGATTTGGCAATATCTATGACTATCCCCCTCTTTACCTCTCACATAATCATCAATATCACCAAGTGCTGTGAATTCAACTACTAAATCAGCTCTTACTAAGCTCTGTCTTTATTTTCCCATACCCTCATAGTTTCATTATCTTTTTTCCTGAACAATTTCAATAGCCTTTTAAATGACTTCTCTGTGTCCATCCATCCTCACCAAACCATCAACTTATTGAACATTTATTGAGGATCTATTTCATGTCACAAGTTATAAAATCCATTACTGGTTCTTGGTGGTCTTGAAAAGTACTTGGCACATAGGATGCACTTAATGAATATTTGTAAATGAATGGACAAAATATGTCACTCCCTCACCTTCAAAATCCTCACGACACTGTTGTCAGAATTATTTTCCCAAAACTTAGATTGGGCAATTTTTATCCCTTCCTCAGAAAACTTCTGTTATTCCCCATGGATTCTTCTACCAAAAAATCAATTCCTAACTCTCTTAGTGTGTCCTCAACCTCCCTATCCAGCTTTAGTAACATAAAATGCTGTTCTCCCTGCCTGCAATGTTCTTCCTCTTTCTTAGCCTAAAGAAATTCTAGAAACCTTTCATTGACATGTTTTTTTAAATGAGATATAATTTGCATAATATAAAATTCAACATTTTAATGTATAAAATTCAGTGGTTAGGTTGGTTGTGCAACCATCACCATTATCTAATTCCAGAGCATTCTAACCACAAATAATCAAGTCAAAAAATGGACAGAAGACATGAACAGACACTTGTCCAAAGAAGACATAAAAATGGCTAACAGACACATGAAAACATGTTCATCATCATTAGCCATCAGGGAAATTCAAATCAAAACCACATTGAAATACCACCTTACCCCAGTTAGAATGACAAAAATTGACAAGGCAAGAAACAACAAATGTTAGAGAGGTTGTGGAGAAAGGGGAACCCTCTTACACTGTTGGTGGGAATGCAAGTTGGTACAGCCACTTTGGAAAACAGTGTGGAGGTTCCTCAAAAATTTAAAAATAGGGCTACCCTATGACCCAGCAATTGCACTACTAGGTATTTACCCATAGATACAGATGTAGTGAATAGAAGGGCCATATGCACCCCAGTGTTCATAACAGCAATGTCTGCAATAGCCAACTGTGGAAAGAGTTGAGATGCCCTTCAACAGATGAATGGATAAAGAAGATGTGGTCCATATATACAATGGAATATTACTCAGCCATCAGGAAAGATGAATACCCAACTTTTATATCAACATGGATGGGACTGGAGGAGATTATGCTAAGTGAACTAAGTCAAGCAGAGAAAGTCAATTATTATATGGTTTCACTTATTTGTGGAGCATAAGGAATAGCATGGAGGACATTAGGAGAAGGAAGGGAAAATGAAGGGGGAGAAATCGGAGGGGGAGACGAACCATGAAACAGTATGGACTCCAAGAAACAAACTGAGGTTTTTATTTTATTTTTATTTTATTTTTTTAAAGATTTTATTTATTTATTTATTTGAGAGAGAGAGAGAGAAACAGCATGAGAGGGTAGAGGGTCAGAGGGAGAAGCAGGGTCCCCACCGAGCCAGGAGCCCAATGTGGGACTCAATCCCAGGACTCGGGGACCATGACCCGAGCTGAAGGCAGTCGCTTAACCAACTGAGCCACCCAGGCGCCCCAAACTGAGGTTTTTAGAGGGGAGGTGGGTGGGGGGATGGGTTAGCCCAGTGATGGCTATTAAGGAGGGCACATACCACATGGAGCACTGGGTGTTATACGAAAACAATGAATCATGGAACACTACATCAAAAACTAATGACGTACTGTATGGTGACTAACATAACATAAAAAAATAAAATAAAATAAATAAAATAAAATATAAAATAAAAAAACAAAAACAAAAACAAAATTAAAATCCATGTCTATTAAACAGTCATTCTCATCCCCCATTCCTGCAGCCTCTAGAAATCATTAATCTACTTTCTGTCTCTATGGATTTATCTATTGGGGGTGTTTGAAATTAATTGAACCATACAATAGTGACTTCTTGTGTGTGGTTGTTTTATTTAGCATAATGTTTTTAAAGTTCATCCATGCTGTAGCATGCATCAGCATTTCATTCCTTTTATTGCTAAATAATAGTCCATTGCATGGATATAACACATGTTATCATTCATTCATCAGTTGATGGGGATTTGAATTATATCTACTTTTTAGCTATTATGAATAATGCTATTAACAATCATGTAAATTTTTTCATGTGATTTTTTTTTTTCCAATTCTCTTAGGTACATGACTAAGAATGGAATTGCTGGGTCATACAGTCACTCTATGTTTAACTATTTGAGTAACTGCCAAACTCTTCTCCAAAGTGGCTGCATTATTTTACATTCTTATCAGCAATGTGTAAGGGTTGCAATTTCTCCACACTCTCATCAATTTACTTTCTATTTTATTTATTAAATTATAGTAAACTAAGTGAGTGTGAAGTAGTATCACATTGTGGTTGCAGTTTGCATGTCCCTAATGACTAATGATGTTGAGTATCTTATCATGTGCTTATTGGTCATTTGTATGCCTTCTTCAGAGAAGAAGTATTATTCAAATACTTTGCACATTATTTTTTATTGAAGTGTAGTTGACATACAATATTAGTTTTGGGTGTACAACATGGTAATTCAACATCTATAAACATTGTGAAGTGATCACCATGATAAATCTAGCTATCATCTGTTACCATACAAAGTTGTTGCATATTATTACATATTGTTAACTATATTTCCCATGTTGTACATTGTATACCCATTCTTATTTTATAAGTAGAAGTTTGCCCATTTTAAAATCTGATTGTTTGCCTTTGTAAATGTTGAGTTGTGAGAGTTTTTTTTTATATATTCTGAATGCTAGATTCTTTTCATATATATTGTTTGCAAATATTTTATCCCATTCAGTAGGTTGCTTTCACTTTCTTGATAGTGTCCTTTGATGCACAAAAGTTTTTAATTTTGATGACATCCAACTGATCTATTTTTTTTTTCTTTTTATGCTTGTGCTTTTGGTGGCATATCTAAGAATCCACTACCAAACTCAAGGGCATAAATATATACTGCTATGCTTTTTTAAAAGAGTTTTATAGTTTTAGCTCATATGTTTAGGTATTTGATTCATTTTGAATTAATTGTTTTGTATATAGCATGAGATAGGTGCCCATTTCCATTATTTTATTGTCTGGTTGTCACAGCATTATTATTTGAAGGAACTATGCTTTCCCACTGAATTGGAGCCTGTTCAAATATCAATGACCAGAGATATACAGATTTATTTCTGGACTCTCAATTGTTTTACAAGATCTATGTATCTATATTTATACCAGTATCACATTGCTTGACTTCCATAGCTTTGTAGTAAGTTTTGAAATTGTTAAGTGAGTCTTCAAATTTTGTTTTTCTTTTTCAAGATTGTTTTGGCTATTTAGGATTTGTGGCAATTACATATGGGTCTATATTGATCCATTCAGGATCAGCTTTTCCTTTATGCAAATAGGTAATTGAGATTTTCATATGATTGAATTGATTTTGCAGATTTGGACAGTGTTACCACCTTAACAATATTAAATCTTTTAATCCATGGACATGAGATGTTTTTCCAGTTATCTGAATCTGCACTCAACAGTGTCTTGTAGTTTTCAATATGTTAAATTTGTTTCTGAGTAGTTTATTATTTTTGATGCTAGTATAATAGAATTGTTTTCTTAACATAATTTTTTGGACAGTTTGTTGCTTGTGTACAGAAATACAACTAATATTTGTATATTTTTCTAAATCCTTCAACCTTGCTAAACTCATTTATTAGCTCTAATCATTGTTTTATGAATCCTTTAGGATTTTCTATATATGATTATGTAATCTGAAAATATAAATATTTGTATTCTTCTTTTCCAATATGGATGCTTGTTATTTCTCATATAATTTCCCTGGCAAGTACCTACAGTACAATTGTAAATAAGGATGGTGATAGTAGACATAATTGCCTTGTTTTGGATCTTACACGAAAAGCATTCAGTCTCTTACCATTAAGTATACTGTACGTTGTGGGGTTTTTTTAATTTAAATTCAATTAGCCAACATAGAGTACATCATTATTTTGAGATGTAGTGTTCAAGGATTCATCAGTTGCATATAACATCCAGTGCTCATCACATAATTTGCCCTCCTTAAGGCCCAACACCCAGTTACCCCATTACCCCACCTGCCTCCCCTTCCACAATCCTCAATTTGTTTCCCAGAGTCAAGTCTCTCATGGTTTGTCACCCCCTCTGATTTCTTCCCATTCAGTTTTACCTCCTTTCCCCTATGATCCTCTGCACTATTTCTTATATTCCACATATGAGTGAAACCATATGATAAATGTCTTTCTCTGCCTGACTTATTTCACCTGGCATAATCCCATCCAGTTCCATCCATGTCAGTGTAAATGGTAGATATTCATCCTTTCTCATGGCTGAGTAATATGCCATTGTGGGTATGAACTACATCTTCTTTACCCATTCATCTGTTGAAGGGCATCTTGGCTTCTTCCACAGTTTGGCTTTTGTGGACATTGCTTCTATGAACATTGGGGTGCATGTGCCCCTTCTTTTCACTACATCTGTATCTTTAGGGAAAATACCTAGTAGTGCAATTGCTGGGTCCTAGGGTAGCTCTGTTTTTAACATCTTGAGGAACCTCCATACTGTTTTCCAGAGTGGCTGTACCAGCTTGCATTCCCACCAAGAGTGTAAGAGGGTTCCCCTTTCTCCACATCCTCACCAACATTTGTTGTTCTTTGTCTTGTTAATTTTTGCCATTCTAACTGGTGAAAAGTGGTATCTCATTGTGGTTTTGATTTGTATTTCCTTGATGGCTAGTGATGTGGAGCAGTTTTTCATGTGTCTGTTGGCCATTTATATGTCTTTTTTGGAGAACTGTTTTTTCATGTCTTCTGCCCATTTCTTGACTGGATTATTTGTTTTTTGGGTGTTGAGTTTGAGAAGTTTTTATAGATCTTGGATACCAGCCCTTTATCTGATATGTCATTTGAAAATATCTTCTCCCATTCCATGGGTTGCCTCTTAGTTTTGTTGACTGTTTCCTCTGCTGTGCAGAAGCTTTTTAACTTGGAGAAGTCCCAGAAGTTCATTTTTGCTTTTGTTTCCCTCGATTTAGAGATGTGTCTTACAAGAGGTTGCTGCAGCCAAGGTCAAAGAGGTTACTGCTTTTGTTCTCCCCTAGGATTTTGATGGATTCCTGTTTCACATGTAGGTCTTTCACCCATTTTGAGTGTATGGTGTAGGTCCAGCTTCATTCTTCTTCAGGTGGTGGTCCAATATTCCTAGTACCATTTATTGAAATGACTCTTTTTTCCATTGGATATTCTTTTCCGCTTTGTCGATTATTAGTTGACCATAGAGTTGAGGGTCCTTTTCTGGGGTCTCTGTTCTGTTCCATTGATCTATGGGTCTGTTTTTGTGCCAGTACCACGCTGTCTTAATGATAACAGCTTTGTAATAGAGGTTGACGTCAGGCATTGTGATGCCCCCAGCTTTGGTTTTCTTTTCAACATTCTCCCGGTGATTCGTGGTCTTTTCTGGTTTCATACAAATTTTGGGATTGTTTGTTTCAGCTCTGTGAAAAAATGCCCATGGTATTTTGATAAGGATTGCATTGAATGTGTAGATTCCTCTGGACAGCACAGACATTTTAACAATATTTATTCTTCCAATCCAGGACCATGGAATGTTTTTCCATCTCTTTGTGTCTTCCTCAATTTCTTTCATAAGTGTTCTGTAGTATTTAGAGTACAGATCATTTACCACTTTCGTTAGGTTTATTCCTAGGTATCTTATGGTTTTGGGTGCAATTGTAAATGGAATCGATTCCCTAATTTCTGTATCTTCAGTCACATTGTTAGTGTGTAGAAATGCAACTGATTTCTGTGCATTGATATTGTATCCTGCCACCTTTCTGAATTGCTGTATGAGTTGTAGCAATTTGCGGGTGGAGCCTTTTGGGTTTTTCACATAAACTATCATGTCATCTGCAAAGAGAGAGTTTGATTTCTTCTTTGCCAATTTGAATGCCATTTATTTCTTTTTGTTCTCTGATATGTGAGTCTAGGACTTCTAGTATTATATTGAACAACAGTGGTGAGAGTGGGCATTCCTGTAATAATTCTGACCTTAAGGGAAAAGCTCTCAGTTTTTACTCATTGAGAATGATATTCGCTTGGAGTTTCCATAGATGGCTTTTATGATATTGAGATATGTTCCCTCTATCTCTACACTTTGAAGAGTTTTAATCAAGAAAAGATGCTGTATTTTGTCAAATGCTTTTTCTGCATCAATTGAGAGGATCATATGGTTCTTGTCTTTTCTTTTATTAATGTGATGTATCACGTTGATGGATTTGTGAATGTTGAACCACACTTGCATCCCAGGAATAAATCCCACTTGGTTGTGGTGAATAATCCTTCTCATGTACTGTTTGATCCTATTGGCTAGTATCTTGGTGAGTATTTTGGCATCCATGCTCATCAGGGATATTAGTCTGTAATTCTCCTTTTTGATGGGGTCTTTGATTTTTGGATCAAGGTAATGCTGGCCTCATAGGACAAGTTTGAAAGTTTTCCTTCCATTTCTATTTTTTGAAACAGCTTCAGTAGAATAGATATTATTTCTTCTTTAAATGTTCGGTAGAATTCCTCTGGGAAGCCATCTGGCCAAAGACTCTTGTTTTTTGGGAGGTTTTGATTACTGCTTCAATTTCCTTGCTGGTTATGGGTCTGTTAGATTTTCTATTTCTTCCTGCTTCAGTTCAGGTAGTTTATAAGTTTCCAGGAATGCATCTATTTTTTTTTCCAGATTGCCTAATTTGTTGGCATATAGGTGCTAATAAGTTGTTCTTAAAATTTTTTTGGTGTTGGTCATGATCACTCCCCTTTCATTCATGATTTTATTAATTTGGGTCCTTTCTCTTTTCTTTTGGATAAGTCAGGCTAGAGTTTACCAGTCTGATTAATTCTTTCAAAGAGTCAGCTTTCTAGTAGATCTTTTCTACTGATCTGGTTTCTATTTCATTGATTTCTGCTCTAATCTTTATTATTTCTCTTCCCTTGCTTGGTTTAGGCTTTATTTGTTGTTCTTTCTCCAGTTCTTTTAGGTGTAAGTTTGGCTTGTGAATTTGAGATTTTTCTAATTTTTTTGAGAGAAGCTTGTATTGCAATTTACTTCCCTGTTGGTACCGCCTTTGCTGTATCCCAAAGGTTTTGAACAGATATGTTTTCATTGTCATTAGTTTCCTTGAATTTTTTAAATTCTTCTTTAATTTCCTGGTTGACCCATCTTTAGCAGGATACTCTTTAACCTGCAAGTGTTTGAGTTCCTTCCAAATTTCCTCTTGTGATTGAGTTCAAGTTTCACAGCATTGTGGTCTGAAAATATGCAGGGAAAAATCCCAGTCTTTTGGTATCAGTTGAGACCTGATTTGTGACCCAGTATGAGATGTGTTCTGGAGAAAGTTCCACGTGCACTCAAGAAGAATGAGTATTCTGTTGTTTTAGGATGGAGTGTTCTGTATATATCTGTGAAGTTCATCTGGTCCAGTTTGTCATTCAAAGCCCTTTTTTTTGTTGATCTTCTGTTTAGATGATCTGTCCATTGCTGTGAGTGGGGTGTTGAAATCCCCTACTATTAATGTATTGCTATCAATGTCTTTCTTTACTTTGGTTATTAATTGGTTTATATAAATGGTGCTCCCATGTTGGGAGCTCCCATGTTTACAATTGTTAGATGCTCTTGTTGGATAGACCCTTTAAGTATGATATAGTGTCCATCTTTATCTCTTACTACAGTATTTGGTTTAAAATCTAATTTGTCTGATATAAAGATTGATATCCCAGCTTTCTTTTGAGGTCCATTAGCATGGTAAATTGTTTTCCACCCCTTCACTTTCAGTCTGGAGGTTCCTATAGGTTTAAAATGAGTCTTTTGTAGACAGCATATGGTTGGGTCTTGCTTTTTAATCCAATCTGATACTCTGTCTCTTGATTGTGGCATTTAGTCCATTTACATTCAGAGTAACTATTGATAGGTATGAATTTAATGCCATTGTATTGCCTGTAAAGTCCCCGTTTCTGTAGATTGTCTCTGTTTCTTTCTGGTATATGTTACTCTTGGGGTTGCGCTTCACTTACAGTATCCCACTTAATATTTCTTGCAGGGCTGATTTAGCGATAACAAATTCTTTTTTGTTTCTGTTTATCTCTTTATCTCTCCTTCCATTCTGAATGACAGCCTTGCTGGATAAAGTACTCTCTTTTTTTAAAGATTTTATTTATTTATTTGACAGAGAGAGACACAGTGAGATAGGAGACACAAGCAGGGGGAGTGGGAGAGGGAGAAGCAGGCTTCTCGCTGATCAGGGAGCCTGATGTGGGGCTCAATCCCAGGACCCTAGGATGATGACTTGAGCCAAAGGCAGATGCTTAATGACTGAGCCACCCAGGCACCCTTGGATAAAAAGTATTCTTGGCTGCATGTTCTTCTCATTTAGTACCCTTAATATATCATGCCAGCGTTTTCTGGCCTGCTGGGTTTCGGTAGATAGGTCTGATGTAGTCTGATGTTCCTCTGTAGGTAAGGAGCCCCTTGTCCCAGGTTGCTCTCAGGATTCACTTTTTCTCTAAAATTTGCAAGCTTCACTATTGTATGTCAAGGTGTTGATCTATTTTTACTGATTTTGGGAGGGGTCCTCTCTGTGTCTTGGACATGAATACTTGTTTCCTTTCCCAGATTAAGGAAGTTCTCAGCTATGATTTGCTCAAATATACCTTCTGGCCCTCAGTCTCTTCACCTTCAGGCACCCCAATAATTCTGACATTGGTTCATTTCAGGGCATCATTAATTTCCTTTCTTCATGGGCTGTTAGGCTGTTAGCTGTCTTTCTCTCTTTTCTTCAACTTCCTTGCTTTCCATCAGCTTGTCTTCTAGATCACTTACTCTCTCTTCTGCCTCATTCACCCTAGGTGTTAGAGCATCCTATTTAGATCTCATCTCAGTTATAACATTTTTACATTTGGCCTGATTAGATCTCATTTCTGCACTAAGAGATTCTCTACAGTCTTTTGTGCTTTTTTCAAACCCCGCTATTAACTTTATAGTTGCTATCCTGAATTCCATATCTGACATCTTACTTATATCCCTATCTATTAGATCTGTGACAGAAAACATTACCTCTGGTTCTTTCTTTTGTTGTGAATTCCTCCTTCTATTCATTTTACCCAGAGAAGGATGGGTGAGCAAGTGAGCAGATCAAAAATATCAACCATGACCAAGCAAAATACACATTGTTCTTCCAGTTTGTCTTCTGGGGGAGAGGCCTGCTGTGCTGCTTCTCAGGTGTCTTTGCCTGGGCGGAGTTGCCCTGCCCCTTGCCAGGAGGCTGGGTTCAATGTAAGCTGGTCCTCTGTGTGGCTTTTGTTCCCTGAAGGCTTTCCATGCCTCTTTATTCAACCAGAATAAAAATGGCTGTGCCCCAATCTCCAGCCCCAGAGCCAAAAGATTAGCACCCCCCCTTTAGTATATCCTCTGGGCTTCACTTTTGTGTGTGCCAGACTCCACAGACTCCTGTGGTGCATGTCCAAAGCAATCCTCCTGAGGTTATTCCAAGGGACCTGCTTTAATGCCCTTTATGTGCCCTGGAGCTGAAAGTGGTTGAGGGCTCTGCCACTCCCAGGGGATGTCTGAGTGTTACCCTACTGTCCTTTCCGGGGCTGCCACCCTGATAGCTGTTTCCCAGTCATGGGGGCAGGAGGATTGGGAGGACGGCAAATGGTCCATGCATTCCAGTCCTTTTCAGGGTGCTCAGGCTGAGAGTGGTCCCCTGACCAGCCTAGCTTATAGCTTATGGTGACCCAAGCTGAGATTCCCCTCCTAAGCTCACTGACCATAACCAGTTTCCTTGTTCCACTGCTTGGGCACTCTACTGGTTCAAGCACCCCCATTTGTTCTGTGACTCCTGGGATCCTGAGACCACACTGACCCATCTAGAATTCTGCCCTTTTCATTCCCTGAGCCCCTTTCAGACAGGGATGTTGGTCATTGAGCAGATTAGATTACTAAGGGTTCCAATTTTGTCCTCCAGGGCTATATCACTTTCTGGTAGCTGGCTTATGGAGGCTCCCTCCCCTCTCCTTTTATCTTCTGATATCTCCCCTCAGATTTACGTCTCCACACCTCCTACCTTGCAAAAAAAACAGTTGCTTTTCTATTTGTAGAGTTCCAGATATATTTTCTTACATCTCAGGCTGAATTCATGGGTGTTCAGAATGATTTGATAGTTATCCAGCTAAATTCAAGGGACCAGACGAAATGAGGTCCCCTACTTTTCCACCATCTTGCCTCCTTCCCCCTGAGTTCTAGCTCTGTGTTTTTTCTAAATACTCTTATATTGCAAAAGTTGCTTCTATTCCTAGTTTGTTGAATTTTTTTTTTTTATAATTAAAGAGCATCGGATTATGTCAAGTGCATTTTCTGTGTCTATTAAGATGATTGTTTGTCCTCTATTCTATTAATAGAGTGTATTGCATTGACTTGTTTTCATATGTTGAACCAATCTTGCCTTCTTGGGATTAGCCCTAATGGTCATAGTGCATACTCCTTTTAATATGCTGCTGGATTTGATATGCTTGTATTTTATTAAGTAGTTTTACATCTATATTCATAAGGAATATTTGTCCTTAGTTTTCTTTTCTTTTCATGTCTTTTTCTGCTTTTATATCAGGGTAATACTGGTCTCAAATATGAATTTGGGAAGTGTTACCTCACTTATTCTTTGAAAGAATTGGTGAAGAATAGGCATTAATTTTTCTTCAAATCTTTGGTAGAATTCACCAGTGAAGCCACCTGGGCCTAGTCTTTACTTTGAGGGAAGGTATTTGATTAGAGATCCAATCTCTAATGTTAATGTTCAGCCCATTCAGGTTTTCTATCTCTTCTTTAGTGTTTCAGTAATTTGTAAATTTCTAGGAATTTGTCTCTTATATCCACTATTTCACTGTCTTACTGTTGTATTCCCTTATAATTATTTTTTACTTCTACAAAGTTAGTAGTAATATCCCTTCTTTTATTAAAGATTTTAGCAATTTGAGTTTTCTTTCTTTTTTTATAGGTTGGTCTAGCCAAAGGCTTGCTAATTATGTTGATCATTTCTAATAACTAAATTTTGGTTTTGTTGATTTTCTCTATTAGTTTCTATTTACTATTTCATTTATCTCTGCTAAATCTTTATTTTCTTCCTTCTGTTTGTTTTCTGTTTAGTTTGCTTTTCTCTTTCTAGTTTTCTTTCTAAGGTGGAAGATTATTGACTTGACAGCTTCCTTATTTTTTGATGTAGGTATTTACAGCTATTTTTTTTTCTTTCAGTAACACTTTCACTGCTTCCAATAAGTTTCAATATGCTGTTTTTATTTTTGATCATTTCAAAGTGTTTAATAATTGTCTAATGACTTTTTTTTTTAATTTTGCCCACTGGTTAACTGGTAATGTGTCATTTAATTTCCACATATTTGTGAATTTCTCTAATTTTCATCTCTTAATTATTTTTAATTTTGTTTCACTGTGGTTGGAGAAAATACTCTGTATTATTTTAATTGTTTCAGATTTACTCAGCCTTATTTTGTGGTCTAACATATGGTTTATTCTGGATAACGTTCCGTATGCACTTGAGAAGCATGTTTACTCTGCTGTTCTGTGGGGTGTACTGTATATGTCGTTTAAGTCCATTTAGTTAATAGTATTGTTCAAGTCTTCGATTTCCTTGTTGATCTTTGGTCTGGTTGTTCTATCCATAATTGAAACTAGAGTGCTGAAGCCTCAAACTATTATTGTTGAATTATTGATTTCTCCTTAAAATTCTGTCAGTTTTGCTTCATGTATTTTGGTGCTCTTTTATTAGAAGCATATGTTTATAATTGTAACGTCTTCTTGATGGATTGATTCTTTAAAATTATAAAATGTCCTTCTTTATCTCTAATAACAATTTTTTCATTAAGTCTATTTTGTTCGATATTCATATAGCTATTCCAGCTTTATTTTAGTTACTGTTTGCATGGTATATATTTTTCCATCCTTTTACTTTCAAACTATTTATGTGTTTGAATCCTAAATATACATAGCATGCAGTTAGATTGTTTTTTTTTATTCAAGTTGCCTTTTTAAACTTTTTTTTTTAATTTGGTTACAGTTGACACATAATTTTACATTAGCTTCAGGTGTACAACATAATGATCCAACATCTCTGTATGTTATGCTATGCTCACCTCAAGTGTGCCTACCATCTGCCAACATACAATGCCATTGAAATATCATTGAATATATTCCCTATGTTATATCTTTTATTCCCATGACATTCATTCCATAATTGGAAACCTATATCTCCCACTACCTTTCACCCATTTTGCCCTTACCCCAACTCCCCTTCCCTTTGGGAACCATCAGTTTGTTCTTTGTATGTATAGGTCTGCTTCTGCTTTTTGTTTATTTGTTCATTTGTGTTGTTTTTTAGATTCCACATAATTATGTTTTCTTATTCACTCTGCCAATCTCTGCCTTTAAATTTGATAATTTAATCTATTCATATTTAATGTAATTGCTGACAAAATAGATTTATGTCTGCCATTTTGTTATTTATTTTATATATATCTTCTTTTTTATTTTATTTTTTTAATTTTAATTTAAATTCCAGTCAGTGAACATACAGTATAATATTAGTTTCAGGTATACAAAATAGTGATTCAACGCTTCCATAAAACCCCCGGTGCTCATGACAAGTGCACTCATTAATTCCTATCACCTATTTAATCCATGGCCCCACACACCTCCCTTCTGGTAACCATCAGTTAGTTCTCTATGGTTAAGAGTCTGTTTTATATATATCTTTTTCTTATTTCTCTATTGCCTTATTATTGCTGACTTTGGCATTAAATAGATATTATCTAGTGTACCATGTAATTCCCATGTTGTTTCTACCAATATATATTTTTAGTTATTTTCTAGATGGTTGCCTGGGGAATACCATTAATCCTTAATTTGCTACAATCTAGTTTGGATTCATACCACTTTAATTTCAATAATATATAAAAACTTTGTTTCTATATAACTCCATTTCCCATCCTTTATGTTATTATTGTAACAAATCACATCTTTATATATTATAATCACATCGTTATTGTTTTATGTAGTTGTTATTTATTTTTTTCTTTTCATTTTTTTAATTTAAATTATAGTTAGTTAACGTATATGGTAAAATTGGTTTGGTTTCAGGTGTAGAATTTAGTGATTCATCACATCCATCTAACACTCAGTGCTCAACACAGCAAGTACCCTCCTTAATACCCATTACCCATTTAGCCAAGCCCCCTCAAAACTCCCTCCATCAACCCTCAGTTTGTTCTTGATAGTAAAGACTCTCTCATGTTTGCTTCCCTCTCTCTTATTTTGGCCTTCCTATATGTTCATCTGTTTTGTTTCTTAAATTCCAGATATGAGTAAAATCATATGGTATTTGTCTTTCTATGACTGATATTTCATTTAGCATAATACACTATTGCTCCATCCACATCATTGAAAATGGCAATATTTCATTCTTTTGATGGCTGAGTAATTATATATATATACCACCTATTCTTTATCCATTCATCAGTCAGTGGACACTTGGGCTCTTTCCATGGTTTGGCTGTAGTTGATAATGCTGCTATAAACATTGGGATGTATGTACCCTTTCAAATCTGTATTTTAGTATCCTTTGAGTAAATACTTAGTACTGCAATCGCTGGATCATAAGGTACTTATATTTTTAACTCATACAAGAAGCTCCATACTACTTTCCAGAGTGACTTCACCGTTTGCATTCCCATCACCAGTGTAACAGTTTTCCCCTTTTTCCTCATCCTTGCTAACATCTGCTGTTTCTTGTGTGTTATTTTTTAAGCCGTTCTGACAGGTGTGAGGCGGTATCCCAATGTGGTTTTAATTTGTATTTCCCTCATGATGAGTGATGTTGAGCATCTTTCATGTGTGTTAGGCATATGGATATCTTCTTTGGAAAAATGTCTATTAATATCTTCTGCCCATTTCTTAACTGGATTATTTGTTTTTCAGGTGTTGAGTGAAATATGTTATTTATAGATTTTGGATAGTAACTCTTTATCTGATACATCATTGTCAAATATCTTCTCCCATTCCATAGGCTATATTTTAGTTTTGTGGATTGTTTCCTTTGCTGTGTAGAAGAGTTTTTATCTTTTTTTAATTTATTTTATTATGTTATGTTAGTCACCATACAATACATCATTAGTTTTTGATGTGGTGATCCATGATTTATTGTTTTCATATGACACCCAGTGCTCCATGCAGTACACGCCCTCCTTAATAACCATCACCAGGCTAACCCATCCCCCACCCCCCTCCCCTCTAAAACCCTCAGGTTGTTTCTCAGAGTCCATAGTCTCTCATGGTTCATCTCCCGCTCTGATTTCCCCCTCTTCATTTTTCCCTTCCTTCTCCTAATGTCCTCCATGCTATTCGTTATGTTCCACAAATAAGTGAAACCATATAATAATTGACTTTCTCTGCTTGACTTATTTCACTTAGCATAATCTCCTCCAATCCCATCCATGTTGATGCAAAAGTTGGGTATTCATCCTTTCTGATGGCTAATATTCCATTGTATATATGGACCACATCTTCTTTATCCATTCATCTGTTGAAGGGCATCTTGGCTCTTTCCACAGTTTGGCTATTGCGGACATTGCTGCTATGAATATTGAGGTGCATATGGCCCTTCTTTTCACTACATCTGTGTGTTTGGGGTAAATACCCAGGAGTGCAATTGCTGGGTCATAGGGTAGCTCCATTTTTAATTTTTTTGAGGAACGACCACACTGTTTTCCAAAGTGGCTGTACCAACTTGCATTCCCACCAACACTGTAAGAGAGCTCCCCTTTCTCCACAACCTCTCCAACATTTGTTGTTTCTTGCCTTCTCAATTTTTGCCATTCTAACTGGCGTAAGGTGGTATCTCAATGTTGCCTCCAGAGACATGTCTACTAAGAAGTTGCTATGGCTGAGGTAAAAGAGGTTGCTGCCTGTGTTCTCTTCTAGGATTTTGATGTTTTCCTGTCTCAAATTTAGGTCTTTCATCCATTTTGGATTTATTTTTGTGTATGGTGTAAGGAAGTGGTCCCGGTTCATTCCTCTGCATGTTGCTGCCCAGTTTTCCCAACACCATTTGTTGAAAAGACTGTCTTTTTGCCATTGGATATTCTTTCCTGCTTTCTTGGAGATTAATTGACCATATTATTCTGGGTCATTTTCTGGGGTTTCTATTCAATTCCATTGATCTATGTGTCTGTTTGTGTGTTACTACCATATTGTTTTGATGACTACAGCTTTGTAATATAGCTTGAAGTCTGGAATCGTGGTGCCTCCAGCTTTGGTTTTTTTGTTTTGTTTTGTTTTGGGATTGCTTTGGCTATTCAGAGTCTTTTGTGGTTCCATAAAATTTTAGGGAAATTCTAACTCTGTGAAAAAATGCTGTTGGTATTTTGATAAGGATTGCATTAAATGTGTAGATTGCCTGTGGTAATACAGACATTTTTAAAATGCTTGTTCTTTCAATCCATAAGCATGGAATGTTTTTCTATTTCTTTGTGTCCTACTCAAATTCATAAGTGTTTTATAGGTTTCAGAGTGCAGATCTTTTACTTCTTTGGTTAGGTTTATTCCTAAGTATCTTATGGGTTTCGGTGCAATGGTAAATGGCATCAATTCCTTGATTTTTCTTTCTGCTGTTTCATTATTGGTGTATAGAAATGCAACAGATTTCTGTATATTGATTTTATATCCTGTGACTTTGTTGAATTCATGTATTAATTCTAGCAATTTTTTGGTGTTTTTCAGGTTTTCTACATAGAGTATCATGTCATCTACAAACAGTGAAAGTTTGACTTCTTCTTTGCCATTTTGGATGCCTCTTATTTCTTTTTCTTGTCTGATTGGTGAGGCTAGGTCTTCTAGTACTATGTTAAATAATAATAGTGAGAGTGGACATACCTGTCTTGTTCCTGATCATAGAAGAAAAGCTTTCAGTTTTTCCCCATTCAAGATGATATTAGTTGTGAGTCTTTTGTATATAGCCTTTATGATGTTGCAGTATATTCCCTATATCCTTACTTTGTTGAGGGTTTTTATCAAAAATGAATGCCGTATTTTGTGAAATGCTTTTTCTGCATCTATTGAGAGGATACTATAGTTTGTACCCTTTCTTTTATTAATGTGGTATATCATATTAATTGATTTGTGACTATTGAACCACCCCTGCAGCTCAAGGAATAAATCCCACTTGATCGTGGTGAATAATTCTTTTAATGAACTTTTGGATTCCATATGCTAGTATCCTGTTGCAAATTTTTGCATCCATTTTTGCATCCATTTTTTGCATCAGGGATATTGGCCTGTAATTCTTGTTTTTAGTAGAGTCTTTGTCTGGTTTTGGAATCAAACTTGATTACTGATTCAATTTCTTTGCTGGTTATGTGTCTATTCAAATTTCTATTTCTTCCTGTTTCAATTTTGGTAGTTTCTATATCTCTAGGAATTTTTCATTTCTTCCAGATTGCTCAGTTTGTTGAAATGTGATTTTTCATAATATTTTCTTATGATAGGTTTTATTTCTGTGGTGTTGGTTGTGATCTCTCCTCTCTCATTCATGATTTTATTTATTTCTGTCCTTTCTCTTTTCTTTTTGGTAAGTCTGGCTAGAGGTTTATCAATTTTATCATTTTTTTCAAGGAAGTAGCTCCTGGTTTCATTGATCTATTCTACTGTTTTTTGTTTGTTTCTGTAACGCTTCTTTCTGTTCTAATCCTTATTATTTCCCATCTTCTGTTGGCTAGGCTTTATTTTCTATTCCTTTTCTAGCTCCTTTAGGTGTAAGGTTAGATTGTGTATCTGATATTTGTCTTGCTTCTTGAGATAGACATGTACTGCTATATACTTCCCTCTTAGAATGTTCTTTAACCTCCATGTATTTGTGGTCTTTCCAAATTTTTTCTTGTAGTTGATTTCAAGTTTCATAACACTGTGGTCTGAAAATATGCATGGTATGATCTCAGTCAATTTGTACTTGCTGAGGCTTGATTTATGACCCAGTATGTGATCTATTTTGGAGAATGCTCCATGTGCACTTCAAAAGAATGTGTATTCTGCTGTTTATGGATGAAATATTCTGAATTTATCTGTTATGTCCATCTAGTTCAGTGTGTCATTCAATCTCATTGTCCCCTTGTTGATTTTCTGTATAGATGATCTGTCCATTGCTGTAAATGGGGTGTTAAAGTCCCCTACTCTCATTGTATTATTATCAATGAGTTTCTTTATGTTTGTTATTAATTGATTTATATATCTGAGTATTCCCAAGTTGGGGGCATAAATATTTGCAACTGTTAGATCTTCTTGATTGATAGGCTCCTTAATTATGATATAGTGCCTTTCTTCATCTATTGCTACAGTCTTTTGTTTAAAGTCTAGCTTGTCTGATATAAGTATGGCTACACCAGCTTTCCTTTGATATCCATTAGAATGATAGATGGTAGATGGTTCTTCATTCCCTCCCTTTCAATCTGCAGCTGTCTTAGGTCTAAAATGAGTCTCTTGTGGCCACCATATAGATAGGTCTTCTTTGTTTGTTTTTCCATTCTGATATTTTATGTCTTTTGATTGGAGAATTTAGTCCATTTATATTCAGAGTGATTATAGATAGATATGAATTTAGTTCAATTATGTTAATAAAGTTGGTGTTTCTGTTGATGTTCTCTGTTCCCTTCTAGTGTTTGTTGCTTTTGGTCTATCTTTTCCACTCACAGAGTCCTGTTTAATATTTCTTGGAGAGCTTGTTTAGTGTATATGAACTCCTTTACTTTTTGTTTGTCTGGGAAACTCTTTTTTATCTCTCCTTGTATTTTGAATGACAGCTTTTCTGGACAAAGTATTTTTGGCTGCATTTTTTTTTCCCAATTCAGCACACTGAATATATCATGCCACTTTTTTTCTACTCTGCCAATTTTCTGTGGAGAGATTTGTTGTGAACCTGATTTGCCTTAGGTTAAGGGATTTTTCTCCTTACAGCTTTCAAGATTCTTTCCTTGTCTGTGTATCTTGTGTACTTGTCTATGATATGTCTTGGTGTTGGCTGGCTTTTTATTGATTTTGATGGGGAGTCTCTATGTGTCTTGGATTTTGATGTCTGTTTCTTTCCCCAGTTTAGGGAAGTTTTCAACTATAATTTGCACAAATAAACCATCCGACCCTTTTCCCCATTCTTCTTCTGGGACTCTGATGATACAAATGTTATTATGCTTTATAGAGTCACTGAGTTCCCTAAGTCTACATTTGTGATCCAATATTTTTCCCTCTTCTTTTCAGTTTCATTATTTTCCATAATTTTGTCTTCTATATCACTGACTTGTTCCTTTTCTTTATCCATCCTTGTTGTCAAAACGTTCAGTCTGTTTGCATTGTGGGTATAGCATTTTTTTTATTTCAGACTGATTAGTTTATAAGTCTTTTATCTCTGGGTAAGGATATCTCTGGTTTCTTGTATACTTTTCTCAAGCCCAGTTAGCATGTTTATGATTTTTTTAAAAAAATTCTGGTTCAGGGGCACCTGGGTGGCTCAGTCAGTTAAGCCGCTGCCTTCGGCTCAGGTCATGATCCCAGGGTCCTGGGATCGAGCCCCACATCGGGCTCCCTGCTCAGCGAGGAGCCTGTTTCTCCCTCTCCCTCTGCCTGCCTCTCTGCCTACTTGTTCTCTCTCTCTCTCTCTCTGTCAAATAAAAAAAAAAATTCTGGTTCAAACATATTACTTATTTATGTCTTTTATATTTGTTTCAGAGTAGAATTTAGTGATTCATCAATTGCATACAACACTGGTGCTCATTACATCAAGTGCCCTCCTTAATGCCCATCACCCAGTTATCCCTTTCTCCCAACCACCTCCCCTACAGCAACCCTCAGTTTGTTTCCTAGAGTTCAGCTTCTCTTATAGTTTGCTTCCCTCTCAATTTTCATCTTATTTTATTTTTCCTTCCCTTCCCTTATGTTCATCTGTTTTGTTTATAAATTCCACAAGAGTGAAATCATATGTATTTGTCTTTCTCTGACTGACTTATTTCACTTTGCATAATACCTTCTAGCTCCATGTCATTGCAAATGGCAAGATGTGATTCTTTTTGATGGCTGAGTAATATTACACTATATATAGATAGATAGAGAAAGATATAGATATAGATACAGATGGTATAGATAGATATAGATATATATAGATATAGATAGATATAGATATAGATATATCACCTCTTCTTTATCCATTCATCTGTCAATGGACGTCTGAGCTTTTTCTACAGTTTGGCTATTGTGAACATTGCTGCTATAAACATTGGTGTGCATGTGCCCCTTTGAATCACTACAATTGTATCTTTTAGACAAATATCAAGAAGTACAATTGCTGGGTCATAGGGTAGCTCTATTTTTAACTTTTTGAAGGACCTCCATATTGTTTACCACAGTGGTTATACCAGTTTGCATTCTAACCGAACAGCATAAGAGGGTTCCTTTCTCTGTGCACTCACCAACATCTATTGTTTACTGAATTGTTGATTTTTGCCATTCTCATCAGTGTGAAGTGGAATCTCATTTTGGTTTTCTTTTGTATTTCCCTGATGCCCAGGGATGTTGAACATTTTTTCATGTGTCTGTTGGCCATTTGTATGTCTTCTTTGGAGAAATGTCTATTCATGTCTTCTGCCCATTTCTTGACTGGATATTTTGTTTCTGGGATATTGAGTTTGATACGTTCTTTATAGATTTTGGATACTAGTCCTTTATCTGGTAAGACATTTGTAAATATATTTGCTTATTTCGTAGGTTGCCTTTTATTTTTTGTTGACTGTTTCCTTCACTGTCCAAAAGATTTTATCTTGATGAGTCCCAATAGTTCATTTTTACTTTTTTTGTTTTTTCCTCTCTTGCCTTTGGAGATGTATCTAGCAAGAAGTTGCTACAGACAAAGAGGTTGCTGCCTGTGTTCTCTTCTATGATTTTGATGTTTTCCTGTCTCATGTTTAGGTCTTTCATCCATCTTGAGTTTATTTTTATGTATGGTGTGAGAAAGTGATCCAGTTTTGTTCTGCATGTGGCTGTCCAGTTTTCCCAGCACAATTTGTTGAAGAGACTGTCTTTTTTCCATTAGATATTCTTTCCTGCTTTGTCAAAGATTAGTTGAACATAGAATGGAGGGTCCATTTCTGGGTTCTGTATTCTGTCCCTTGATCTATGTATCTGGTTTTGTGCAATTACCATACTGTCTTGATGATTACAGCTTTATAATACAGTTTGAAGTCTGGAATTGTAATACCTCCAGCTTTGGTTTTCTTTTTTAACGTTCCTTTGGCTATTTGGGGTCTTTTCTATTCCCATACAAATTTTAGATTGTTTGTTCCACCTCTGTGAAAAATGATAGTATTGTGATAGGAATTTCATTGAATGTGTAGATTGCTTTGGGTAGCAAAGACAATTTAACAATATTTGTTCTTCCAGTCCATGAACATGGAATGTTTTCCCATTTCTTTGTGTCTCTCAATTTCATTCATAAGTGTTCTACATTTTTCAGAGTACAGATGTATTACCTCTTTAGTTAGGTTTATTCCTAGTTATTCTTATGGTTTTGGTGTAATTGTAAATGGACCAATTCCTTGATTTTTCTTTTTCCACCTCATTTTTAGTGTACAGAAATACAACTGACTTCTGTGCATTTATTTTATGTCCTGTAACTTTGCTGAATTTCTGTGTCAGTTTTACCAAGTTTTGGTAGTCTTTTGGTTTTTCAACATAGAGTATCATGTCATCTGTGAAGAGTGAAAGTTTGAATTCTTCCTTGCCAATATGGATGCCTTTTATTTCTTTTTGTTGTCTGCTGAGGCTAGGGCTTCCAGTACTATGTTGAACAACAGTGGACATCTCTGTCATGTTCCTGACCTTAGGGGAAAAGTTCTCAGGCTTTCCTATTCAGAATGATATTTGCTGTAGGTTTTTCCCATATGGCTTTTATGATATGAGGTATATTCCTTCTATCCCTACACTGTGGAGAGTTTTCATCAAGATAGTATACTGTATTGTGTCAAATGCTTTTTCTGCATCTATTGAGAGGATCATATGGTTTTTGTCATTTCTTTTATTAATGTGGTGTACCACATTGATTTGTGGATGGTGAATCACTCTTGAAGCCCAGGAATAAATCTCACTTGATCATGGTGAATAATCTTTTTAATGTACTTTTGAATCCTATTAGTTAATATCATGTTGAGAATTCTTGCATCCATGCTCATCAGGGCTATTGGTCTGTAATTCTCCTTTTTGGTGTGGTATTTGTCTGGTTTGGGGATCAAAGTAATGCTAGCCTCATAGAAGGAGTTTGGAAGTTTTCCTTCCTTTTCTATTTTTTTGAAACAGTTTCAGAAGAATAGTTATTAATTCTTCTTTAAAGGTTTGGTCAAATTCCTCTGGGAGGCCATAAAACACTGGACTCCTGTTTGTTGGGAGATTATTGATTACTGATTCAAATGTTTTGCTGGTTATGGGTCTGTTTAGGTTTTCTATATCTTTCTCTTTCAGTTTTGGTAGTTTATATGCTTCTAGGAATGGATCCATATCTTCCAGATAGCCTAATTTGCTGGCATATAATTTCTCATACTATTCTCTTTTATTTGTTTGTATTTCTTCAGTGTTGGTTGTGATCTCTTCTCTTTCATTCATGGTTTTATTTATTTGATTGATTGATTGATTGATTGATTCCTTTCTCTTTTCTTGTTGTTAAGTCTGGGTAAGTGTTAATTGATCTAAATAGTTCTTTCAAGGCCCAGCTCCTAGTTTTGTTGATCTCTTCTACTATTTTTTAATTTCTATATCATTGAGTTCTTATTATTTCTCTTCCCCTGCTGGATTTAGGCTTTATTTACTCTTCTTTTACCAGTTCCTTTAAGTGTAATATTAGGTTGTGTATTTGAGACTTTTCTTGTTTCTTGAGAAAGGCCTGTATTGCTATATACTTCCCTTGTAGGACCACCTTTTCTTATTCCCAAAGGTTTGAAATATCGTGTTTTCATTTTCATTTGCTTCCATGTTTTTTTTTTATTCTTTAATTTCTTGGTTTACCCATTCATTCTTTATTAGGATGCTCTTTAACCTCCTTTTATTTGTGTTCCTTCCAAATACATCTCGTGATTGACTTCAAGTTTCAAAGCATTGTGGTCTGAAAATATGCATGGTATAATCTCAGTCTTTTGGTACTGGTTGGGACCTGATTTGTGACCCTGTATGTGATTTTTTTGGAGAATGCTCTATGTGCACTTGGAAAGAATGTGTATTCTGCTGCTTTAGGATGAAATGCTCTGAAAATATCTGTTAAGTCCATCTGGTCTAGTGTGTCATTCAAAGCTCTTGTTTCCTTGATGATCTGCTTAGATGATTGGTCCATTGCTGTGAGTGAGGTATTAACATCTCCTACTCTTATTGTATTATTATCAATGAGTTTCTTTAACTTTGTTCTTAGTTGATTTATATATTTGGCTGCTTCCAATTTTGGGCCATAAATATTTGCAATAGTTAGATCTTCTTGTTGGCTAGTCTCTTTCCTTATGATAATGGTGTCCTTCTTCACCTCTTATTACTGCCTTTGTTTTAAAATCTAGTTCTTCTGATATAAGGATTGCTACTCTAACTTTTTAATGTCCATTAGCATTGGACATTGAACAAATTGTTCTCCCCCCCCTCACTTTCAATTTGGAGATTTATTTGGGTCTAAAATGAGTCTCTTGTAGCCAGCATATTGGTGGGCCTTCCTTTTTTTTTTTTTTTAATCCAATCTGATACCATATGTCTTTTGGTTGGAGTATTGAGTCCATTTACTTTCAGAGTAATTATTGAAAAATATGAATTTAGTGTCATTGTATTACCTGTGAAGTTGCCATTCCTGTAGATTCTGTCTGTTCCTTTCTGGTCTTTGTTACTTTTTGACTCTCTCTTCACTCAAAGGATCCCCTTTAATATTTGTTGCAAGGCTGATTAAGTGTTCAGAAATTCCTTTAGTTTCTGTTTTTCCTGGAAACTCTTTATCTCTCCTTCTATTCTGAATGATAGCCTTGCTGGATAAAGTATTCTTGGCTGCATATTTTTCCCACTTAGCACCTTGAATATATCATGCCAGTCCTTTCTGGCCTGCCAGGTCTCTGTGGACAGGTCTGTTGCCAGCCTTATGCTTCTACCTTCCCTTGTAGGTTAAGGACCTCTTGTCCCAAGCTGATTTCAAGATTTTCTATTTATCTTTGAAATTTGCAAGCTTCTTTATCTTATGTCAAGGTGTTGACCTATTTTTATTAATTTTGAGGGGGGTTCTCTGTGCCTCCTGGATTTGAATGCCTGTTTCCTTTCCCAAATTAGGTAAGTTCACAGCTACAATTTGTTCAAATAAGCCTTCTGTCCCTCTGTCTTTCTCTTCATCTTCTGGGACCCCTATTATCTGGATAGTAGTTTGCTTTATGGAATCACTGAGTTCTCTAAGTCTCCCTTTGTGATCCAGTATTTCTCTTTCTCTCCTCTTTTCAGCTTCCTTATTCCCCATCATTTTATCTTCTATATCACTGACTCTCTCTTCTGCCTCATTTATCCTTGCTATTGAAGCCTCCATTTGTTACTGCATCTCGTTAATAATATTTTTAATTTTGGCCTGAATAGATTTTAGTTCTTTTTTATTAAAGATTTTATTTATTTATTTATTTGACAGAAAGAGACACAGTGAGAGAGTTAACACAAGTAAGGGGAGTGGGAGAGGGAGAAGCAGGCTTCCCGCTGAGCAAGGAGCCTGATGCGGGGCTCAATCCCAGGACCCTGAGATCATGACCTAAGCCGAAGGCAGATGCTTAACGACTGAGCCACCCAGGTGCCCCAAGCTTTTAGTTCTTTTATTTCTACTGTCAGGGATTCTCTAGTGTTCTCTATGCTTTTCTCAAGCCCAGCTAGTATCATTATAATCATTGTTTTAAATTCTAGTTCAGACATCTTCCTTGTATATATATTGATTAAATCCCCGGCAGTCAGTACTACCTCTTGTTCTTTCTTTTGGGGTGAATTTCTTCACCTTGTCATTTTATCTAGAAAAAACGTAGAAGAAAAAGGAAAGACAGTAATAACAAGAACAACAGAGGAAAAAAACAGAAACAAAACAACAAAACAAAATAAGAAAGAATCAAACAAGAAACAAAACAGAATACAAAAATCTAGATCCTCAGTGTGTTTCAGTCTACTTGTTAAAATAAACTAGATCCCAAAATAGGAAAGGACAATGAAAGGAAATAAAAATAATATATATATATATATATATATATATATATATATATATATATATATATATATATATAAAACATTTATATAAAATAAAAAATTTTAAAAAGAGTAAAAAAGAATTGAAAGAATAAGAAAATAGCTGAAAATAATACTGAAGGACTAAAGAATTTAAAGAAACCCACAAATGCTGTATTCTGTTTTCCCCAACAGCTGAAGTTTTGCAGTTCTCTATTACCTGTAAACTTTGTGCTAGTCAGTTGTTCCTGGTGGTCTTCTTCAGGAGGCGCCTGTTGAGCTGATTCTCAAGTGCCCTTGAAGTTGTGGAAATGTGCCTTCCTTGACAGGGAGCCGAGGTCAGTGTAAGTGGCTTCAGATTCCACTATATGGTGCTGTTATGCTCCCTGAAGGCTTTCAGGACCTATGGGAGGTATGAAAATGGCAGCACTCCACTCTCTAGCCCTGGAGCTGAAGGTTCACACCTGCCACTATTCAGTGATCCCTCACAGAGAAGCAGTCAATCACTCTTGTCTCCCTGGTTTCTGTCTGAACTCTGTGTTCACCCAGACTGTGATTGAGTGTTTTTATCTGAGGCATGCCACTGAGTTTCAAGACTACAATTTTTACAGACTCCTGCAGCACAGACCATGTTCTTCCTCCCAGTAGAGGTGTGTGGGGGGGTATTTTGTCACACCTTTGCCTTTTGCTGGGCCCCTGCCAGAAGAATGGTGACATGACCATGCAGCGGTTTGCAGTTTATGGCAACACAGCACAGAAAGTCGGCACCTAGACTCATTCTTTTCATCTGGCTTCCTCACTCTTATGCCTGGGAATTCTGCCATAGTCAGGCACCCCTGTTCTTCTTGTGACCTCAGGAATCCTGAGACCATACTGCTCCACCTGGGATTCTGCTCTGCTTTGCCACCTGAGCACCTGTAAGCTAGGATTGTCCCCCACTGAAGCAGACTTCTAAAAGTTCCGATTTTGTGCTCAGCTGCTTAACATCGTTTGAGGTAGCCTCCTTAAGCCGGTTCCCTCCCCTCCACCATATCCTCAGATATATCACCCTGGATTCAAGTCTCTGCACACCCTACCTTCCAAAAAGTCATCATTTTTTTATTAGTAGAATTGCAACATTTCTTTTTTTTAATGTTATTCTTTTTTTTTATTCTTATGTTAATCCCCTACATTACATCATTAGTTTTAGATGTAGTGTTCCATGATTCATTGTTTGTGCATAACACCCAGTGCTCCATGCAGAATGTGCCCTCCTCAATACCCACCACCAGGCTAACCCATCCTCCCACCCCCTCCCCTCTAGAACCCTCACTTTGTTTTTCAGAGTCCATCATCTCTCATGGTTCGTCTACCCCTCCGATTTCCCCCGCTTCATTCTTCCCCTCCCGCTACCTTCTTCTTCTTTTTTTTTTTTAACATATATTGCACTATTTGTTTCAGAAGTACAGATCTGAGATTCAACAGTCTTGCACAATTCACAGCGCTTACCAGAGCACATACCCTCCCCAGTGTCTATCACCCAGTCACCCCATCCCTCCCACCCCACCCCCCACTCCAGCAACCCTCAGTTTGTTTCCTGCGATTAAGAATTCCTCATATCAGTGAGATCATATGATACATGTCTTTCTCTGTTTGACTTATTTCGCTCAACATAATACCTTCCAGTTCCATCCACGTCGTTGCAAATGGCAAGATCTCATTCCTTTTGATGGCTGCATAATATTCCATTGTATATATATACACCACATCTTCTTTATCCATTCATCTGTTGGTGGACATCTTGGCTCTTTCCACAGTTTGGCTATTGTGGACATTGCTGCTATAAACATTGGGGTGCACGTACCCTTTCAGATCCCTACTTTTGTATCTTTGGGGTAAATACCCAGTAGTGAATTGCAACATTTCTTTTGTTGGATCTCTGATTTTTTAGGTGTTCGGAATGATGTGATAACTATCTAGCTGAATTCCATGGTCCAGACAAACTTATGGTCCCCACTCCTCCACCATCTTAACGCCTCACCCCCCACTCCCCACTTATATTTGTTTTGATTAGATCCCTGAACATGATGTCTTCCAGTTCTTTCTTTTGGAATGAATTCTTCCATCTTGGCATTTTGCCTAGACCTCTGTTTACTGTGTGTTAGGAAAAGCTGTTATGTTTTCTGCTCTTGAGAGTAATGGCTATATTAAGAAGAGGTCATATACTGTCCAGAGCATGGTGCTTTAGGAAGGTTTTTTTGGTGTATGCTGTGTGCACTCCACTCTTGTGTTTTGACCACTCTTTTCTTCTGATCAGTCCTCTGCAGAGTTTCTTCTTGCTTGCAGTGTGGAGTGTTTGGACCTGGTCCAGTGTGTGGCAACTTTTTTTTTTTTAAGATTTTATTTATTTATTCATGAGAGACAGAGAGAGAGAGAGAGAGAAGCAGGCTCCCAAGGAGCAGGGAGCCCGATGTGGGACTCGATCCCAGGACCCTGGGATCATGACCCGAGCTGAAGGCAGACGCCCAACTGTCTGAGCCACCCAGGTGCCCCAGTGTGTGTCAACTTTTAACTAGGTGTGTTTCAGTGTGCTTGTTAGAAAAGGCTAGGTCTTATTTCCCCTAGAACTGAAGCTTTGCAGCACTCTATGATCAGTAGACTTGGCACATGCAGGGGTGTTGGGCTGGTCTTCCGGGGTGGGGGCTTGCTGCGCTGGTTCTCAGGCTACTTGTCCTTGTATAGATGTATCTGCAGTGTACAGTAGGGTGGGGCTTGGTGTAAGTTGTTCCAGCCTCCACTGGGAGCACTGTGTTGCTCACTGAAGTCTGTCCCTTCTTGTGGGCAGGGGGAAAATGGTGTCACTCCACTCTCTCAACCCCAGAAAGGGGAGTTTGCACCTGTTGCTGTTTAGGAAGCCCTCACAGAAGAGTGAACAATCTCCCCTCTTCTGTCCCCTCTTGTGCCTTCACTCTGTCTGTGTCTGAACCATCTGTCTACCTGGCGGCACTGTACTCCTGTGTCTATCTCTGGCATGCGACTGAGTTTCAAAGCTCCAAATTTTGGGGATCTGGCATAGACCAGACCTGCACTGATCCTCTGGGGGAGGGTCTCACTATGCTGTGGCTGCTGCTGCTTTGTCCTAGAAACACAGTCACACGACCATGTGGGGCTAGGAGTTCACAGTAAAGAACAGCCAAAAACTGGCTTCCAGGTTAGTTGCCTTCAACAGTTGCCTCTGCTGCTATGCTAATTAATGGGACCGCCAATAGCTCCCGCCTTCTCTTTTGTCCCCTGAGAGGCAGTACCACCTCTCCCAAATGCACTCTAAGAAGGGGAACTGTTTCTCCACATGCAACCCAGGAGATCCTCAGCCCACACTATCTGCTCTTGGGCCTCTGCCCTCCTTCCCCACAGGAGCACTGCTAAGCCCACCAGGCACAACACTGTTGATGGTACGGACTTCTAAAACTTCAGACTTTGAGCTTCCCTGCTTATAAAAACTTGTGATGGTCAGCCCTACTCCTTTTCCCAACCAATGGTTTTGGGGAAGAGTTTTTGTTGTTGTTGTTCAGTCCCCTGAACGCTGTTTTCATTCTTTCATTCTCTCTCTTTCTATCTCACTCCTCTCTCCCTGATCAGGGGTACCTCACCTCTGCAGCACCCACAATTCTTTCCCCCCCAAATCAACTCTCTGCACTACCTTCCATGGTGTGGCCATTTTTCTGTCTCTAGATGTGCAGTTTGTTCTCTCAGTCCTCAGATCACTTTCTTGGGTGTTCAGAATGATTTGACATTTATATGGCTGTGTTTGAGGGACAAAGCAAGCATAGGGTCCCCCTTACTACTCAGCCATCTGGAAACTATGTAGTTGTCTTTTAAATCAGATAGAAGAAAAAGAGTTACTAACAAAAAACATTTATACCCTCTTTATATTTACTTATGTAGTTATCTTCACTGATGCTTTATTTCTTCATGTTGATTCAAGTTACTACCTAATGTCCTTTTATTTGAGTTTGAGGAATTCTCTTTAGGATTCCTCATAGGACAAATTGGCTGGTGACAAACTCTCCCAGTTATTGTTTATCTTGGAATGCTTCAATTTCTCCTTTGTTTTTGAAGGACAGTTTTGCTAAATATAGAATTCTTGATTGATGGGATGTTTGTTTTAGAACTTTGAATGTCATCTCAGTGTGTCAAAACTTCCATTGTTTCCAATAAGAAATCAGCCATAAATCTTTTTTTTCTTTAAAGATTTTATTTAAGTTCAAGTTAGCTCACATATAGTGTAATATTAGTTTCAGGGGTAGAGTTTAGTGACTCATCATTTGCATATAACACCCAGTGTTCATTACATCAAGTGCCCTCCCTAATACCCAATTACCCCATCCTCCTCCACCTCCCTTCCAGCAACCCTCAGTTTGTTCCTTATAGTTAAGAGTCTCTCATGGTTTGTCTCACTCACTATCTTTATCTTATTTTGTTTTTCCTCCCCTTCCCCTATGTTCATCTGTTTTGTTTCTTAAATTCCACATATGAGTGAAATCATATGGTATTTGTCTTTCTCTGACTGACTACTTTTGCTTAGTAGTCCATCCACTTTTGCTAGTTCCATCCACATCATCACAAATGGCAAAATTTGATTCTTTTTGATGACTAATATATATATATATATATATATATATATTACATCTTATTTATCCATTCATCAGTTGATGAACATTTGGGCTCTTTCCATGTTTTAGCTATTGTAGATAGTGCTGCTGTAAACATTGGGGTCCATGTGCCTCTTCAAATCACTATTTTCTTTATCCCTTAGACTACTGCTTAGTTGTGCAAATACTGGGTCATAAAGTAGTTCTATTTTTAACTTTTTGAGGAACCTCTTTCCTGTTTTACATAGTGAGAAATCAGTCATAAATCTTATTGAGAATCTCTTACACATGATGATATGCTTCTCTCTTGCTGCTTTCAATATTGTTTCATGGCTTTGGCTTTTAATTATGTATCTAGGTGTAGATTTTGTTTTTAATTTTCCTACTTAGAGTTCATTGAGCTTCTCATATTTGCAGAATAATGCTTTTCATCAAATTGGGATTTTTTTGACATTATTTAAAAATAATATTCTGTCTTTTTCCATCCTGTATTTCTAGGACTTTTATTATGTGTACATTGGTACACTTGATGGTGTCCCACAAGTCTCTGAGGTACTGTTCATTTTTCCTCATTTTCTTTTTTATTTTTGTGGCTAATGTCAATTGTCATCTTTTCAAGTTTATGGATTCTTTCTTTTGCCATTTTAATCAGCTCTAGTAAATTTTTCTCCCCCTCGTGTTTTTTTTTTTTTTCTTTTTGGTGATTTTACTTTTCAACTCCAGTATTTCTAGATGGTTCTTCTCTTATAATGTATGTCTCTTTATTAATATTCTCTATATGGTTTGAATCAGTTTCATTTTTTCAGTTCTTTAGGCATGGTTTCCTTTAGTTTTTTATAACATATTTAAAATAATTTAGTCAAAATCTTTGTTTAGCAAGTCTAATACCTGTGCTTCCTCAGAAACAGTTTCCGTTTATTGATTTTTTTACCTGTTTATGAGCTTTCTAGTTTTTTTTTGAATATCTCATATTTTTTGTTGAAAACAAGTTTTTAAATAATATAATGTGACAATTATGGAAGTCTGATTCTCACTTTCTCCAGGGCCTCTTGTTGACATTGCTTGTTGTGCTATTTGCTGTTTATTTGTTTATTGACTTTTCTGAATTAATCCAGTATAGTTTTTGGTATTCTTTGTCATAGATTGCCAGTGAAGTCTCTACTATATTAGCTTAGTGGTCAGCTAATGATTGAATAGAGATTTCCTTAAATACCTAAAACTAATAAATCTTTTTTAAAGGTCTCTGTTGCCTGTTGAAATATGTCTTTAGCACTCACCCAGGCAGCTTATAATTGTGTCATAACCTTTACTCCTTGCTTACATGGAGTCTCAAGGCTAGCCAGAGATAAAACCTTATAACCTTCTCATGTCTTTCCTGAACATGCACACAGCACTATGCTTGGCAGTGACCTTCTAGAGTCTTAGGAATGTGTCAGAGATTTTCAAAACTCCTATTGACATTTCATTCTTCAGTTTTTCTTTTTAAGTTTTTTGGTCAGTCTCTTGTTTCCCTCAACTCTTATCCATTGTCTCAGGCAGCTGTGTGACACATATACCCCTCTCCCAAGGGAGAGTTGTAGCACTGGATAACTAATAAAGACAAGCCTTTTGAGTCAGGAAACCACTGCACAGGTCAATAATGACAGTTATTTGGGAATTGATCTGTTCTGCTCACTCAAAGCTACTATTGGCCTGGGGAGGAGTAAGAGGGTTATGGAAAGTTCAAATGGCACCAAATTGCTGTTATTAACAACAGTGAAGTGTTTTTGTTTTGTTTTGTTTTGTTTCTAAAAATTTTCCCTGGATTGATGCAAACCTTTGGTTATTTTTTTTTTAATTTTGGAAAAAAATGTTGATTTTGAAAAATTTTGTCAGTTATTGTATTGCTTCTGTGAAGAAACAAATATCCAGAGGTCATAACTCTACTATTCCCATTGACATCACCCACAGCCAACTTCTTTGTAATATTTTCTAAGTCCCTCTCAAGAAAATTAGTAGCTAAATTTCAGAAGATAGTAAAAACAAAATGTCTTTCCAATTCATGTTGAAAGACCCTCTAGACTCTAGTTACACATTCCTTGGGGGTCTATGAACCCTGGTTTAAGAATCCTACCTTGAAATGATGTGAACGATGAACAGGTAACACCCAACTTTCCAGCATCATAAGAAAAGTGCTGAGAGAGGTCCAGGTATAGACCTGACTGGCCTTTACTTCCTTCCTCTTAGTTAGCTTTCTTACTCATTTACTAATTTCTCCAGGGCATTCAACTGTTCACTCAAGGGTGCCAGGGCCCTTGACTGGGCTCTCTTTTCCTTGCAGATTCCTCAAAGCCACTCAAGGCTAAGACTGAAGCACCTACAACCATGAAATCTCCTTTGGAAGGTGAGTTTCAGTATGGTTTGGGTGCAATAGAGTCCTGAAATGATGCCACGGAATCCAAAGGAGGAGACTCCATGCCATTATATGGGTAACAAGAGGTCACTGGGTTCCTCAGAGAAAACATGACAATAACAGAATGGAAATAAAAGAAAGGTAGCAATGATTAAAAAGTTGTGAAAAAGTGGAATCATAAATATGTATACCCTTCTTCGTGAGAACTTCTGAGGCAAAAGTAAGAGAGAGTTGGAATACTCATGTGAGAAAAGAGAAAGCTCTGACTTCTGTTTTGCTCCTAATTTGACTTTCTGTGGGATTTTGGATACGTTGCACCACCCCCTCCATGGGCCTCTTCCCACCACTAACAATAAGAAACTAAGATACCTCATCTCATGGTACTAATGATCAATACATGGCAAGGAATTCTAGAAAGCTCAGCATTGATGCCTGATGAAGGTACCCAAACTTTGCAGTCACACTCTACCTCATAGTTTTTGGCTGGAAAAGAGGCCTCTGAGCCTAGTACTTTGTTCTCATAGCAACTTCTACAGTGAACCTGATTTGGAACTGGACCACTGAAGTGGATGGCTACCTTGGGAAGACCAGTGCTGAGCCAGGTAAGGAAATTCAGGATGTCTATCCTTCCTTCTTGGCTTTGAACTTTGCAACTGAAACTTTCCACAATACACACTGTTATGTGGAATTTAATTCTTCAAAACTTTGCCACACAAAGCTCAAAGGCCCTGGAGATGAGCAGAGTTGGTGGTATGGAGAGGGAGAGATACAAATTCAGTAATGAGCAAAGTCAAAGTGGGGTTAAGTGGTAGATGTGTTCTTAGCTGGTTCTTTGTTGTCATAATAATACACCTTCCAAATACTCTAAGCAAGAATAGGAATGGGACCATGACCTCAGCCAACTCTCTTAGGGAGATGGGCATTGGACTACATAAGGGTAATTTCAGGGCTTCATTACTTAAGCTCTTAACCAGGGCTCACCAAGCAGCTTGCAGCTGATTTTTGATTTCTCCAAAGTTTCAAGGATCCCTAAGTCATGATCTCAAAGTTCCAAACCCCAAAGAGAAGCTTTTTTGTGTTTCACCTGGAGCTTGTAGTCAGCTTGTATGCACTGATATGACTGCACTGATGGTTAAAATAGTGAAAAAAAATGTTATATAGTTGATAATTAGATGCTTTCCTTAGTCTGAACAACCTATCATCACCTGAGCTGGTCTGCCTTATCCCTTAGAGCTCTCCAGACAACACATGGTCCTGCAACAAAAGTGTCAATGCCTAGTATAGCAGGGGGCTTCTGAGACTCCAGGTTTACAGTAAGCATTTGTTTCAGTTAGTTGATGCTAAATAGTGATGACTATTACGACTGGTTTCATCCTCTAATTGTGTATCATTAATGGTGGATTTCTTAACTATTTTATTTTATTTTTTTTTTAATTTTGGGGGGAGAGATAGGACCTTTATTTATTTATTTATTATTTATTTATTTATTTTATTATGTTCAATAATTGTGGATTTCTTAATGCCCATGTACTTCTCCCCTGCTGGTTGCACAGCTTTTTGTCTATCTTTAGGTATAGTTCAAACCTGTTTTGTGGGCTACTTTTGCATTGCCACCTTTGACTTAAAGGCTTCCATAATTCCATGCCTCTTGCAGAGCAACATCCAATGAGACAAGGGAGATTAGGAGATAATTTTTGGAGAGTTGGCTTGAGAAAATGAGAAGATAACCCAAGGGAAATGGAAATTCTCAGATATTTTGTGTGTGCCCAACATCCTCCATCCGTTTTTGTTTTGTTTTGTTTTGTTCACTACTTGGCTCCCTCTAAGGGGGATCCTTCCTTTAATCTCCATCAGTTTATAGCTTGGGTTCTCTCATTCCATCCAAAGCAGCAGAATACACATTCTTTCCCAAGTGCACATGGTTCACTCTCCAGAATAGATTACAACCTAGGTCAGAAATAAGGCTTCAGCATGTACAAAAAGATTGAGATCATACCAGGCATATTTTCTGACCACAACACTATGAAACTTGAAGTCAACCACACAAAAAAAAAATTGGAAAAAACACAAATACATGGATGTGAAACAACATGCTACTAAACAATGAATAGGTCGATCAGGAAATCAAAGAAGAAATATAGTTTGGGTACTCTCAGCTCCAACCATAGTTCTGAGGTCCACAAATATCAGATTTTTAAAATTTATTTTTTTTAATTCAAGTGTAATTAACACACAGTGCTATATTAGTTTCAGGTATATAATGTAATGATTCAACAATTCTATACATTGCTCAGCACTCATGATAAGTGTACTCTTTTTTTTAAGATTTTATTTATTTATTTGAGAGACAGAGAGAGAGTGAGAGAGAGCATGAAAGGAGAGAGGGTCAGAGGGAGAAGCAGACTCCCCTCTGAGCAGGGAGCCTGATGTGGGACTCGATCCTGGGACTCCGGGATCATGACCCGAGTCGAAGGCAGCCGCTTAACCAACTGAGCCACACACGTGCCCTATAAGTGTACTCTTAATCCCCTTCACCTATTTCACCCATCCCCCCACCCACCTCCCTGATGGCAATCACCAGTTCTCTATATTTAAGAGTCCGTTTTTGTTGTTGTTGTTGTTGTTTTCTTGTTTTCTTTGTTCATTTGCTTTGTTTCTTAAATTTCACATATGAGTAAGGTCATATGGTATTTGTCTTTCTCTGACTTCTTTCACTTAGCATGATACCTTCTAGATTCATCCATGTTTTTGCAAATGACAAAAAATTGCATTATTTTTTTATGACTGAGTAATATTCCAGATTTCTAAGACAAAGTATTTTGGGGTCTGGTAAAAATAAAACCAGTTGCAGCAACAAATCCTAAGGGCAATGGGATTCCTACCCCTCTATCCCTTGATCTCACCCCCTAGATTCAGAATACTGTAGCTCTAAGTGCATTAGACATTATACAATCTTTTCATTGAACTTATGGGAACACTAAATCTTACTCAATAGTTTGAGTAGTCACTATTTATTTTTCTCTGAGGGCTATAAAATTTAGTGCCTCAAATTTAGTGCCTTAAAATAACACAAATGTATTATCATACACTCCTGGAGATCAGACATCTGACACACTGAGCTAAGATCAAGGTATTAGCAGAGCTATGTTTTTCTGGAGGCTCTGAGGAAGAATCAGGTTCTTTGTTTTTTTTCCAGCTTCTAGAAGCTACTCATGTTCTTGGCTCTTGGCCCCCTTCCATCATTTTCAAAACTAGCAATGTAGCATCCTCAAGTCTCTCTCTAACTCTGATCTCCTTTGTTTCCCTCTTCCACTTTTAAATGACCCTTTTGATTACATTGAGCCTGCCCAGGTAATCAAGATAATCTCCCCTTCTCATGATCAGTTAATTAGCAAACTTAAATATATCTGCAACCTTAATTCCTCCTTATAATTTAAGCTAAAAAACTCATAGATCCCGGGGATTTGGATGTGAACATCTTGGATAACCATTATTCTGCCTACGACAGTCATACAAGTAAATAACAGATCCAGGACTAGAAGCCCAGTCCGGTGGTTTCCTTGAGTTTGTAGGCACAATTGGGATAGCTAACTCAGGAGACTCAGTGGACATATTTTTTGAAGAAAAAGAAACCTGAGCACTTGCCCAGAGAGTGTGAAGAAAAGAATTATTTTCTTATTTTTTTTTAATTTAATTTCAATTTTGTTAACATATAGTGTATTATTAGTTTCAGGGGTAGGATTTAGTGATTTAATAGTTGCATATAATGCTCAGTGCTCATTACAGAATGTGTCCTCCTTAATGCCCATCACCCAATTACATCATCCCTCCACGCACCTCCCCTCCAGCAACCTTCAGTTTGTTTCCTAGAGTTAAGAGTCTCTTATGGTTTGCCTCCTTCTCTGTTTTTATCTTATTTTATTTTTCCTTATCTTCCCCCATGCTCACCTTTTTTTAAAGATTTTATTTATTTATTTGTCAGAGAGAGAGAGAGCACAAGCAGGGGGAGTGGCAGGCAGAGCAGCCAGAACAGGCAGAGGGAGAAGTGGGCTCTCTGCTGAGCAAGGAGCCTGATGTGGGACTCAATCCTGGGATCCTGGGATCATGACCTGTGCCAAAGGCAGACACTTAACCAACTGAGTCACCCAGGTGTCCTTATGCTCATCTTTTTTGTTTGTTAAATTACACATGTGAATGAAATCATATGGTATTTGTCTTTCTCTGACTGACTTATTTTGCTTAGCATAATACCTTCTAGTTCCACCCACATCATTGCAGATGGCAAGATTTCATTCTTTTTGATGGCTGGGTAATATTCCATTGTATATATACATGTACCATATCTTCTTTATCCATTCATCTGTCAATGGATGTCTGAGCTCTTTCCACATTTTGGCTATTGTGGACATTGCTGCTATAAACATTAGGGTGCATGTGCCCCTTCAAATCACTATGTTTGTAACCTTTGGATAAATACCTAGAAGTTATTTATAGTTATAGGGTAGTTCTATCTTTAACTTTTTGAGGAACATCAATGATATTTTCCAGAGTGGTTGCACCAGTTTGCATTCCCACAGTGTAAGATGGTTCCCCAAGGGAAAGAAAAAAAAATGTTTTGGCTAGAAGTAATTGACCAGAATATCAATAAGGTAGCATTTTTGTGAAGAGGGAAGTCAAGGTACTATTTTCTCTTAAGAGTAGGTGAAAAAAAAAAAGTAGGTGAAAATCTCTACTCTTGGCCCCATGGAAAACATGGGGTACTAATTCAAATGCCCAGGCCAATCAGCCATCAATTAGTGGGTTTGGAAGAATGTGTTTATACATGGAGTCTCTAGCCTCTTTCCAGTCTTTTTCATAGGTTTGGGGTCTTGTTTGTCTCTCTGGATAGCTAATAAAGCCAGGAGAAAATTAAAAATGGAAAAAAAAAGTTATGGGCTAGTCTGGGCTGATCCTTGGAATCTCTGTTTCTGAAATCATTTTCAACCATATACCTCTTTGTCTTGTTTCACCTCCTAGGAAAGGGCCTGCCTGTCTTTTCCATTGTTCTCATCATTTCCCTGTGCTGTATGGTGGTCTTCATCATGGCTTATGTTATGCTCTGCCGGAAGACATCCCAACAAGGTGAGTGATGAGTATGACTGAGTGACTTTGCCCATTAATTCATTCTGAGAGTATAGTTAAGCATAAATTCTGTGCCAGCCACTGTGCTATGCACTTCAAAGTGCTCTTAGCGTAGTTTGGGATTGAGGGTAGGGATGCATGGAGGCAGACATGCAAGCCAACAATGACAATATGATTTATTGAAGTTAATTCACAAATCTTTAGTACCAAGCTTAGTACAAGCCATCTCTGTAATGGATTGTCTAACGAGGATGTAAGAGAAAGAGAAGTCACAATCTTTGGCCTCAAGTTGCTTAGAATTTATTTAGAAAATTCAAAGTAGAAACATGGAATTTATCAATATCCATACATAGCAATATAGGTTATAGACTCAAAGCCTGGAGAGAACAATCAATGCTAAATGTTTTCAGAGAAGAGAATCAGTTAGCGCTGAAGTGATTAACAAGGGCTTTTAGAAGGAGATGGGACTTAGACCAGGCCTTGGAGGATGAAAACAAATTAGAAGGCAGCATTCCAGAAAGGAGGAACTATAAGAGTAAAGGTGCAAATGTTTAAAAGATGATTGTGAGTGGGGTCAATGTAGAAAATACAGGGGTAAATGCAGGGGGAAAGAAAAGTTTACTCCTGATTATGGAGTGTCTTAAATAACAGCCTAAGGAACTTGGAAATTTTTCTCTAGGCCTTGCAAAGGAACTCAAAGTCAACAATGTTTTTTTTAAGCAAAGGAGTGACATTATGAAGGTGCAGTTGTCAGGACCATTTAACAACTGTGAGCCAACAGAGGAAGAAAAAGAGAGTTTGGATGTTGAATTCTAAGTAAAACCTAGCTACACCTCAATACCTGCTGCACTGGCCATTTTGCCTAACATTAGTGTCTTTTTCTCTGTAGCAGCTCCTATTCCCAAGTAGCCTGGTTTCCACCATGACTTTCTCCAGCCGAAGGGGAGAAAGGAGCCTTGAGTATTTCCTTCTCCTGGGTCTTAAGTATAAGTTCTAGTCTTGGCCAGTTAACATAGCTATGACTCATGAGGCTGAACTTGAAAGTAGAGATATCTCAAGTAGCCACAAATCCCAGGAATACTAAAGGAAAAATATTCATCATGTCTCAATGAGACTAGGTATAAACTGTAACCATATTTGATTGTTTCCCTCTCAAAAACCTTCCAAGGCTTCTCATGGCCCAGGGGATAAAAGTCAAAATGTTGCATTCCATTTAAGGTCCTCTCTGATGCAGCCTATCTTCTTGACCCCCACCACTCCTTATTTTCATTTCCAGTCACTGGAGTCAAACAGGCCAATAAGCCATACACCTCATGGTCTTATGTTTTTTTTTTTTTCCCATCTAGATTGCCTTCCCAAAATTTCTATTATTTACCTCTCTATAAGAGAGAGATAGCCTTGGGCCATCAGTTCAATTTAACATGTAGTTACTGATTGCCTACTATGTGCCAGGCAGTGGACATATAATAATGAAAAAGACAATACCTGTGTTATGGGAACTACCAGGCCAATGGGGGAGGTAAGACATGGAAACACAATGGCTGTATCACAAAGTAAAGGGTGTATGGCATGCTCTGTTTGCTTTTTTGTGGTTTAATGCATGCATTCCCAGTTGTATTCCTGTAAGATTATAAACCCCTAGAGGGCAGTACCAAGAGACATCTATCTTTGTACCAGGATTTATAGAGCTTTTAAGCCTGCACAGAATGTAGATAGTTCTCCTCCACAGACACTAGGGGGCAATGGTGTTCTATTTAAAGACCTATCTTGGGTGCACCGCGGAGGTGAATGCATTTTGGCTTTGGTCATGGTCCCTGACAGATTAATTCAGCCCCTTCTGTCTGGGCTCTGGCCTGGCCACCAAGTTTCCACAAAAACTCCCTGGAATCTTTGGCAAGATTCCTGGGTGGGGAGTGGGTCCAGTTCCAATGTCCTTCCCCCACCACACCAAGCAACTGTTCCAGCCCAATGTCCTGAGTCAGAGTATGCCAAAGAGGATAGTAACCAAGTGTGCTTCCTCTTCCTTTCTCTGAGAAATCTGTATCCCTGTGCTTCAGTGTACCTTCCCAATACCTCCCAGTCCTCCCTTCTCTCTCCCCTTCCCTTACCCTTTGACTGGTAACCAGTGTCCACTTTTAGCCCTTGTCCACTCCCCATGGTGACTTCTGACTTGAGTCCTCCTTCTTTTCTAGAGCATGTCTACGAAGTGGCCAGGTAAGACTGCCTCTTCTCTTCCATCTTCTGAACCCTTCCCTGCCCTCATTCTGTTAGTCACTGGCATGGAGGAAAAGGAGGTTGGCACAAACCCAATTCTAAGCCCAGAGGCCTTCAGGGTCAGGACACTGCTTTCTTCCCTCTCTGAAGCACCTCCTGAGGTTCTTTCTTGGCTCACTGATCACACAGGATAATCCAGGTCCATCAACCTCCTGTTCCCAGAATCCCTTGATAAAACAAGAACCTAAGGGTCAGTTGGCAAGAATTGGGACAGAAGTGTGGGAAACTAGAATCCCAGCCTCAATTCCCTCTTTACGGGTGGTGGGATCTTGGGCCACAGGGCACATTCCAGGGAGGCCAGCAATTCTGGTGAAACCTGGAGAGTGGCCATTTTCACAAGTGGCTGCTCCAGCAAAGAGCCATTTTCCCAGACTCCAGGCAATGACTACTCCGAGGATCCCTGGCTGGGCTAGGAGTACAAGATCATCGCCCAGATCAACAATGACTATGCTCACCTGCTGCATACAGTTCCCCCAGATTATGAGCTTTTGGCCACCAAGGACAAGGACGTCTGCTAAAAATGCCCTGCTAAGCCAGGGCCTGCTGATATAATTGCCTATTAAGCCCCTGCTTTCTGCATAGCCACCTTCCCTGTTACCTCTCTTCCTGGATGACCCAACATGTCTTCCCTGCCCAACACTGAGGTTCCTAAGAGTGACTGGCTTTGCCTAAGAAGTTACCATATGCACTGCTACTCGGTCAGGTCTTAGACCCTTCTGTTTTCCCTTCTTCTACTGCTTCTCTTTGAACACCAGAGGGAAGTTCCCATAGCATTAAGACTTGGTCATCATGCTTCCAGATACCACGCAACTTTGGCCTCTTGCCACCAGAAGACCAGAGGGAAACTCAGCTTTGCCAGCTGAGGGGACCAGTTGTTTCCAGGATCACTTCCTTTTTTTTTAGGGCCAGATAGCTTTTAAATAAGATTTGTAAGTAACAGGTCAGAATTCAGTTTTGCTCCTGAACTGTGAGTCTAGTGCTCTGCTATTCTTTTGATGCTCAATAAATATCTAATCATGATAGCAACCTTGGTTGTATTGGTCTTCTCTCAAGTACCTACCAAGTGAATAAAGTGAGACTAGTTGAGATGTTTGGGGACTTGGAATTATAAATAGCACCTTTTCTTTTTTGGTCTTTTTCTTTCCTACCCATGCCATCTTTACCTTACTTCAGAGGTGGACCCATCTGGGACACAATGAATGTTTGGCAAGTTAGTACCCAACTGCCTTCCATCCCTTTCTCTGTAACCCTGCCAACTCCACCTGGATGACTCTCTTAAGTCAATTGGAAACCTGAAAATGAAGGATCCTTTCTTCTATTTCAGGGGACTGTGGATGCAGAGATAAAGGGCTCCTTTCTTTCTAAAGTATGGATATATCACCCTCAAAGATTTCTACCTCCTAGAATCCTAAAATCTCTGCAGTAGTTGTATTCATCACAAGTCATCTCTATCCCCTGGCCTCTTCTTACAATGTAGAGTGAGGGTCAAAGCAAGGAAGTCTTTTTCATCAAGCATAAATGGGAAATAAGAGTGTAGGTGTGTGTGTGTGTGTGTGTGTGTGTGTTTGTGTTTGTCCATTTGTGTGTGTGCACACATGCATACAACTTTATTTCAGTCTCCTCTGTGAGGACCTGTTCTAGGCTGGCTCAACACTACTTCCTTTCCCTCATATAATTCATGTCAAATCAACCTCTTTGCTCTTCATGCAACCTGTTTTTGCCGCTTTTCATTCCAGTGCAGTCCCAAGGTCAGCTCAGGTTTCACCAAGAGCTTCTCTTTGGATGATTACATAAGTCAAAATAGTACAAAGAAATGAACAAGAAGGAATCCTCTGCTTCACCACCATCAACCCACCAAGTCCATGGTCAAAACCTCAGTGTTTTCCCCAATAAGCCAGATTCACATAGCTGGTGAAAGGAGCAACGTATTCTTCCCCACCATGCTTACAAGCCTCTGAAACAGGGACCCACCCAGGAGAAACCTCAGCTTCTTTCATGAAACAGCTGTGTCCAGACCCCACAGCCTCAGGAAAAAATAAATTATCTCTTCCTACTACCTTTGGAGAAAGGAATGACTAGGCTTAAGAAGAGAATCCTAACCATATGTCCATTAATAAAAGGAGCCCCAAACCCAGGGACACTTCCCTGTTACCCCCATAGGAGCTATGGACTCCTGGGGATATTTCAGAGTCTCTTGTCTTAAAAAGCTTAGAGATCATTGATTTTAATTCTCCCTTATTACAGATGAGGAAATAAAGCCTAGAGAGGAACAGTAACAGTCTAAAGTCACACACATTAAGTCAATGACAGAACAGACACCAGAAAACAGGTCTGTGAACTCCTAGGAGCATATTCACTGCAGTAGAAAGCTTATGGATATCATCTTTGCCCAAAAACTAATACTTTTTTTCCATACAAGACAAGCCAGTAAGAGAGTCCTGGGTATAGGGCTAGCCCAAACCTGCAGGGTAAGCTAAATAAACATGGGATGATAATATATAATTGTTTTAGGCAGATGGCTAGTCAGGGAAAGCTGGAAAACTGAAAAAAGGAGATTCCCAAAAAAGAGAGAAGATATGAAGTCCCTCTAGGACAGTTTTCCAAGTTTTATCCAAGAGATGACCTACAGAAAAAAAAATTCCACGATTAGATAGACATGAGAAATGTTTCATTCTATAGCTCTCTATTGGAGATTTCCAGTGCAACATTAGAATATTAAAGGCTCTGAAAATCCTGAAATAAAACATCTGTATAACTTTGAGTTACCACATAATTTCAAAACCTATTTGTCCTCTGAGCCTACTTTTTTTTGCCTTTCTCCTCCACCCCTGACACTATTTCTCAGGAGGAAAACCCCTCACATACCCTATAGCATTATCATGACCACAGTTTAATTTTTTTCACAAAATTCCTGGATGGCATTTTGATCCAAAACCAAGGATAATGGTCTAGTACAAAGTCAATCAACCAGTAAACATTTATTATTTTCTGTAACCAGAGTACTGAGCTGCATGCTGGGGTAGGGATGGAAAGGGGAGACAGCAATCAAGGAAACATAGTGCTGTCCTCACAATTTACTGGGGAATTCAAAAACATCCCCTGGAAAAGTTTACTAACAGTTTAAGAGGTGCTATTAGGCAATAGGAGAAGAAAGGGGTACATATAAGGACCAAAGCAAGGAGTGTTCGAATGAAGAAGAAAAAAAGTGTAGGCTAACTTTCACAAGTCTTTGGAGAGACTAGATTTTGGCTGGACCAGAAGTATGAGAAATAATTGAATAGGCAGAAAAAAAATGGAGGAAGTATAACCAGAAGGAAAAAAAGACATGAGGAAGAGGAAAAAATAAATAAGGTCAAAATGCATTTAGAAGTCAAGGCTGAATATCAGGAAAGTGGGTTTCTAAGCCCTGTCATGAAGCTTGTGTGAAAGTTCTAGTGTCCTTACTGGGAGACTCTGTAGAGGAATGTGAAGAAAGGAAATATGAATCAAAGAGCACGTCCATCCCTGGGCCCTATATACCTTTCTAAGACCATTATGCCCCCCTCAGGCTCTGACAATATAAAAACAGTACAGGGCTGTAGCTTCAAGAGTTGCCTCACTTTTCCCCTGGCAACCTCAGATACAATGCTTCAGTTCCCTCAGAGTCACTGGAAATAACTTGTGACAGATTAGTTCATGTTTGGCAAGTGATCTTGTATCCAGTTGGCAATTTATTTGTTGTATCCCAACTGCCCTGGCCTGGAGCTGTTAGGCATGTGCCGCACTTGGGGTATTTGACAAACTGACACTCTACCACACGGAGTGTCCAACTCAGCTTGTCAAATACACGGAGCGTGGCACTGCAGGAGGCCAGGCCAGGGGCTTCAGTGGGGAGGCAAGATCTTCCTGGGAGATGTGGCCCTGGAGGGAAAGAAAGAAAAATGAGTCACACCCTGAACTCCAGAGAAACTGCTGAGGATAAGGACTAGCTGAAACATCAGAATAGGGAAGTGAGCAAAATAGGCATAAGGCTCCCAACCAGAAGATGGATCCTAAGGGAAGGCCCAGTTGAGATCACAAATGAGGCCCCAGTGCTCAAGTTGGGGTCCTCAGGCTTGAGTACTATAGCTATGGCATTTCTTGGGGTTCCAAGCTTCAGTGGACTCCTATATGCAGTAGGGAGAGAATTTGGTCATTGTCCTGCCGCTCTGACCTCAGGAAAGGACTAGGCCCCAGAGTCAGTGTCCATGCCCTCCCTTCCCTACTCTCCCACAGTCTTGTGGTTATGAACATAGACTTTGAGGTTAAACATAGGCTTGAATTTTGGCTCTGTCACTAAGTAGCTAAGAAACTTCAGATAAATTATTCATCTCTCTGAGTTTGTTTTCCACATCCACAAAATGGGTATGAGTACCTACCTAATAAGTTATTGTGAAAATGGCATGAGGTAATGTATATAAAGCTTTTAGTTCAGTATTTGATGCATAAAAAATGTTCAAAAATGGTGGTTGTGCTACCAGAAGGAAAGCAAGGGCCATTGACAATTGATTTAACAGGGTCAAGACAGATGAAACAGGAATGCTTTATGGCCTCAGCCTTTCCTAACATGGTCTCCCTTGTCCCATCAGGACTCAAGAATGGCAGCTATAAAATGACCATCATTTAGTCTTACCCACTCATATTATAAATGAGGAAACAAAGGTTCATATTGAGGAAGAGAGTTGCTAAAAGTTATACAAGCTGTACAGTTTGGGCTGTGCCTTATCACCCCATTGTGCCTTTCAGTTTTCCTCATTGGTTCTTTTACCTCCCTGTTATGTATATCTCTCTGGGAAAAGGGAGATACATCCACAAGGATGGCAAAAGACAAGCAGTAGACTTGGCAGTTAGGCACTGGGATCTTTCCACCCACAGCCATTAGGGAAATGAGGAAGCTGCCAGCAGATGGTCAGGTCTGGAACTTCTAGGGAAATTCCCTTGGTAACACCCAGATCCTGTTGATAAAAATTCCAGGTTGTCTGTGTCAAATGTCTCACCCTCTCCACTGTGGCAATTGATCTATGAGAAAGTAGCTGGCCTATATTAAATAATGGCATGAAAAGTGGCAAACATTGCAAGATTTTCAGGAATAGAAAACTGCCCCATGAGGTCAGAATGCCCTGTCCCAGCTAAGACAAGGCAGAGGGACTTGTCTTTCAGGAACAGCAACAAAAAAAAGTAGTTAAAAAAAAAAAAACTCAACTCTTTTAGTTTAATGTATGTTGGTGAGAGGGTGACATGCTTCTCCAATTTGAGATCTAGGAATGACTTCAAATATACGTCTATAAAGAGTTTTTCCCATACCCTCACATCTCTTATCTATTCAATCCACCTCAAGCCACCCAGAATTGTGGTTCTTTCAGCCAAAGCAACAATCTTGGTCACCATATATGGTATAGTGCAAAGAATCATAAAAACTTGGATTCTAATGCTGCCTTAGGTACAAACTAACCAATCATGGCATTGGACAAGTCTTTCTTTGAGCTTCAGTTGTCTTCTCTGGAAATGGGGACAAGACTTACCTGGCAGAATTGTTTGGTGAAGTGTTTGGTCCAGCTCTGGAAAGTGTTTGGTGAGCTTTCCAGAGTTTCCCATATAGGTGGTCACAGGCACCTTGGTTCAGTCCCTGGATCTGTGGGTGGAAGCCAGCCAAGAAAGCTGATTAATAGAGTTTGAGTTCAGGATGGCAAGACAGAGAGAACTGGATTGGTGCCTTTTTCTATAATTACCCTCATTGGCTACCAGCTCCAGTGAGAAGACCTGGATAAACTGGAGATGTCTGCAGCCTCCTGAAAGCCCTTTCTGACTTCATAAAAAAAGAGAGAAATATAAAATGGCTAAAGATTTCTTCTTAGTACACTCAAAGTTGAAGAGCCTTAGAGATCATGTCACCCCAGTATTAATGGAAAGAGTCAGTAGCTAAGCTGAAACCAAATAGGTTTTATTTCCACTCTTGATGTTCTAGTCCATGCCTCTCCAAAAGAGTATATATAAGAAAAGTAGGCTCAGTTGAGAAAGGCTGGTCAGACCCATAGGAAGAAGATGTGAATAGCTACATAGAGATATTAAGGAACTCTGAAAGCTCTTCTCTTGGTTCTGTCATACTAGACAAAACAACATCATTTGCCCCCTGATCTACCCTGGCAGGGTTAACACAACAAACAGCAGGACTTGCCCTGCACCTAATCCAGTTGGGCCTCCTCATACATACTGGAGGCAGTATGGAATTTTTTTAGGCATGGTTCATCCCCCCATTCAGCCCCACCCAGAGATATTTACTCATCATCACTCTTACGTCCTTTCTCAATAGAGAGTTGACAACCATCAAAATAAGGGATATAAAAACAAAAAGAGTCTTTAGGTAAATGGCAAAATCAGGGCTGCTACTCAAATTTCCTAACCCCTGAGTCCAGAGAACATTCCACTTCCATGTGGCTATCTCTTAAAAAGCCTGTTTGAAGAAGAAATGTCATCCTCCTTTCTCACTATTAGAAGTTTCAGGATAGACGACCACTGGGAACATTCTTCTCACCCACCCTTGACCTAGGATCCCTGAGGAGAGTATAAGGAGAATGGGAAAGGCAGGTCCAAGCCATGTTTGGTAGCCATGGACACTGCCCCAGCTTGGGAATCCAAGCAGAGAGGACAAATAGATATTATACCTGTTACCGGAGTGGTGTCTTGGTCTCAAAGGAGGCAAAAGTTCCCTGGTGATGAGCCAAACTGCAGAGGCCAGAGGTAACTGGGCTTTTTGCCTGGAGGAGGAAGGTCGTGTGTTTTGAAGGGCCTTTGGTGTCTTCAAGAGGAAACAGAAATGAGGAAGATAAGGCTGAGGTTAGCCAACGGAAATCTGGGTGCAAAATGACAAAACAGTGCTGTTGTGAAAGGGTTCGCTACTGCAGCAACAGTTCCCACTGCCATGCACCACCCCCCCACACACACACGCCCACTTGTAGCTGACTTCCAACAGATACTGGTTCTCCAGGCTGCAATGAGGGAGCTCCATGCTGCATTAACATTTATCCCAATGTTAATGAGGGAATCCTGGGATCACAGCTGAGACATTATCAAATGAAAATCCACATTGTCAAAATTAAGAAACAGACCTTCTGATAGATGAAAGAAAATTCCTGATATCAAAAAGCAAATTAGTGGCATAGCTGGAATTTAAATCCACTTCTATCAACTCCAAAGCATGGGTTCTTTCGCTGTCAGAATGCCTCCTGGTCCTGAAATACCCTTTTTACTTCCCTTTGACATGGCTTCTCACCTGGCACAGCTGCATAATTTGCAAGACCTAGTGTAAAATGTACATGAGGGGCCTCCTATTAAAAAAAAAGTAAGAATTTCAGGATGATGACAGCAGAACATTAACCCCTATTGTGTGAGGTCTTCTTAAGCATGGAGACCTGGGAAACTTTACAAGTCACATGCTTTATGAAGCTGGCCCTTGCTGGCACAGCTCTGGCCACAGATCACATTTTGGCATCCAGCCACTTACAGAAAGAAGGACAGAAGGAAATTCACATCTATTAATAATAAGATTATGTGCTTTACATGTATTATCTCATTTAATCATCAACTCTGTTATGGTATTATCATCCCTATGAGAGGATGAAGAAACTGAAGCACATAGAAGTAAAATGACTTGCCTACAAACACAAAACTAAGAATTAATGGAGGAGACAGAATTTGCATTCAGGTCTTTTTGACTCCAAATGTTAAGTGTTTTCTACTCTCCCACAATGGCTACAAGGAGAGAAGAAAGTAGTTGACCTTGAGAAGGAAAATATGGTGCCAGACCATATTAAGTTCAACTGTGAGATCCAGGCTTCATGAAAAGTGTGAGAAGAAAGAGAATGACTTCCTAGTGCCACATGTTTGCAATCCTTGGGCAGTCCCCATTCGCAGTCTGGAAGAAATTGGATTCCCATTATGCAGTGCTCTACATCATGAAACCTGATAACATGGCAGAAGGGAGAGGCAATTTTTCAATGCTTTTAGGGTATACTTGTGATTGCTTTCAATGATTTCAGTGCTCAAGTCCCAGTCCTTAATCTACATAACAGAAGTAGGACCCTGAGCAGTGCTCAAACCCTGGTGAATAATCAATCTATCCAAGCTACATACAGTCTTATAAATTAAGGTTCAAGAGAAAAGACTATCTGCTGGGATCCAGGAGTTTGGTGCCCCAGTCCTAGATTTGTTAGGTCTGTTTCCTCCCCTAGCTTTGGTTTTCTATTTAATCAACATAAGCTCAACTAGATGATCTTAGTGGCCTCTCCGACTCAAATATTCCTTGGTTTCTTTATAAACTGCTCTATCCCTGCCCCTCCCTCACTGTGGGCTTCCTTGTGGTTGCAGGGTCTAGAGACTAGGGACAACTTGGGATAGAGATTCACTTGCAGTTACACTACTCTGCAGAAACTTCCTTCTACCAGAATAATTTATTGGCTTTGTCCTTGAGACCAGTTTCCCCAGATATGGCTTCTAGAAAGATTCAGTTCCTTTTTATTTTTGGTTTCTGACTAAAAGCTTGGGGTGGAGTCAGGATTGTCCTGTGGGCACTTTCTTAGGGAGGGACTCCATCTTTTCTACTTACTTCACAGAGATTGAGTAATTTCAGTTGCCCACTCTTTTTTTTTTTCACCTATCAGTTAAAGTAATCTACTAACTTTTTAAAAGGGGCCTTTTGGAGGCAATGTTTTTACCTAAAATAGTAATTAATAGTGATCACTTTGAACCACATAGTATGTCCATGAAAGAGAGCCTTGGGAGCCAGAAGGACCTGCAAATCATGCCATCTATGCAGAAGACCTGAATTAGAGCAAAGATATCGGGATCCTTGAAGTCCCTCTTTACCTCATAAGCACAAAGCATGTTGAGAAGGGCCAACTTTGCAGCAATAGCACAAAGGGAACTTTCCTCTAGGTCTGTTGTCCAACCAAAAGACTCACAGTTCTCTCATTTTGGATGCTTTTTTACTTGGCTAAGCCTATTAAGGGGGATGAGGGAGAAGAGAGTTGGATGGACAGGGCTGTTAGGCAGTGCTGGAGTCCCACACTGTAGATACATTCATTTATTCACTCAGTGCTGGAATGGAAGGAACAACTGAATTTTGAGTCAGAGTCATTGTGTCTTACATTGTAGGATTTAGCCCCTGAGTTATAGACCCACCTCTGTAACTCATTAACTATATGCCCTTGAAAAATCACGCACAGCCTGTTTGAGCCTCAGCCACCACATCATATTGAGGGATTCTTGGGAAGGCATGCACCCAAGGAACTATGTTTTTCTTCAGTATGAGATAAGATAATTTGACAAAAATACAAAGTGCTGTCAGAAGAGTGTGACTGTTCTAGGGCAGGGGACAAGGAGGTGGTTCTTGGGAAGGTAGGATTTTAGCTATATCTTAAAAGATGGAGAGACAAAATAATGATGTTCATGATCTCTGAAAAGCCTTCTCTGACCACCCTTCTCCCACTGAAAATAATTGCTCCCCACTGTGCTTGCCTCTAGTGCCCAAAACCTGTTCATAGCACACTTATGTGTCTGTCTCTCCCAAGAACTGCCCAAAGTCAGACTCATGTCTGATCCCTTCTTTTCTTCACAGGGCCATACATGAAATAGTTATCCCAGAACTGCAAGTTGAATAAATTAATGTACCAGTGCACTATCAAAAGAAGGAATCCTCATAGCCCAAGTTCCCCACATTCCTTGGCTTACCTCATCTCCATGAAATCTTTCTTTTAATTTCAAGTTTATTTCCCTGCTCATTTAATCCCATCTCTTATTGGAAACCTGTCAAGAAAAAGCCCCAAGAACAATTGCAAAGCTGAAGCCACTTCCTGTGTAAGAGGACAGTGTCTACACACTCCACCTTAACCCCAGTGATTGCTGTGCATATGATTGCACTGGAGCTTCCTCTGAAAAGAAACCAAAGGCTGATGCAATTTATAGGGCACCTCCAGGCCAGGATGGAAAAACTTCATGTGTACCTGGGCCTGGCCATAGAAGATTTACTGTGATGTTCCCCACAAGCCCAGTGACATTGACAAGAGAGGTGGCAGCAACTAACCTACCAACTACAGCTCAACTTTATTCAACAGGCTGTGTTGAGCCTTACTGGCTGCAAAACTCTATGTTTGGTACAAAGGGGGAAAACTATAGAACAGACCAGTAATATATATCCAATAGAATATAATGTGAGCTCTAAATTTTCTAATAGCTACATTAAAATTTGAAAAATAAATAGGTGCAAGTAATTTTCATAATATATTTTATTTAACCCAATGCATCCAAAATGTTGTCTTAACCTATAAACAATGTAAAAATTTATTAATGAGATATTCTACATTTTTTGAAATGCAGTGTGCATTTTACACTTATAGTACATTGCAATTTGGACTAGCCATGTTTCCAGTTCAATTGCCACATGTAGCTAGTAGCTAATTGGACAGCACATGTATAAAATGTGGTCCCTTCCCTCAAGGAATTCACATAAGTATGTACAAGTAACAAGTACTGTAGTGGAGGTGCATGTATAGAAAGGAGAATTTCACCAGAAGTTAGAAGTCCTGGGATACAGTCTTTTCTATGCCACTGGTTCTCTGTGTGACCTTGAGTAAATCCCTCTCCCTCTATGGGCCTCCATATTTTCATCTCTACAATGAGGCTGGACTAGATTTTTTCATTCAACAAATATATGTTGAATGTTTTGTAAGTATCAGGCATGGTGCCAGGCACTCAGGATACAGAGATGAACAAGACACATAACAATGTTTGCCTTCTTGAAACTTGCAGTGTGGTGGAAAGTAGGTATTAAACAAACATTTGTGGGTAAATATGACAAGAAAGGGGGAAGCACAGAGGGCTGGGAGAACACATAACAAGGGAAATATAATCCACCAAACTTGGATAGGTCAAGGAAGCCTCTCAAAAGAAGTAACCTTTGAAGGCTACCTGCAGAATGAGAAGATGTGAACCAAGTGAATAACTGGTGAAAGGCCATTCCAAGCAGAAGAAACAGCATGTGTAAAGGCTCCGTGATGGCAAAGAATGTGTTATATTCCAGGAAGATAAGGAGACTCATGTGGCCTAGAATTGAGTGAGCAAAGGAAAGAATAACTAAAAAAATGGTAGTAAGATAGATAAGCAGGGGACCAAAGTGGGAAAGGTCTTATATACTATGTTGAGGGTTTGAAATTTATCCAATGAGTCATGAATAGCCAGAGAAGGTACAGATGATGCCGTGACCTTTCATCTCCAAGACAAGGAATTTTGAAAGTTAGGCCATGAAAAGAAAAGTTTATTCCAACAAGCTGGACAAGTAACTTCGCAGAAGAGGCAGTGTTTTAAAAGACTCTTAAAAAAAAAAAATCCTTATGTTCAGTTAGCCAACATAAAGTATAATAAGATCAGTAGTGAGAGAAGTCTTCCAGGCAGAGGAGAGAACATAAGTATAAACACGCAGAGATGGGAAAGAACATGGTGAGCTTGTGTGAATGAGGGACGACTTATGTAACAAAGTAAATATTAGCCTAAGAATATCTTTTAGTATCTACAGATGTCCTAGAGTAATAGAAGCCCAAAGTCCTATCCAACAAATGTGTTCTGGGAGAAACCAGACAAAGTTCTTGGACCTACAAAGAGGTTAATTTTGTATAATCATCATCATCGTCATCATCATCACACTGCATGAACTTCCTAAGTAACAGGCACTATCTCGAGGCCTTTACATGTATTTGTTTATGCAATTTGATCACAATTACTTTATGAGGAAGATACTATAATTATCTCCCTTTAACAGATGAGGAGCTGTTACTTGCCTAAGTTAAACAGCTACTAAATGGCAGAGGCAGGATTGAAATACCATGCAACAATTTATGAAGGGTAGGGGTTTTGAAGCAATCTACAAAAATATATAATATGGTTCTGGCTAACAAATATGAAATTCAGACCAGCTATCATCATAGTCTACAAGGGCAGTTTTATCCAGAAAATAACTCAATTTCCAATTTATGATCATTAGGCAGGCTGAGCTGAAGCTGATCTTTGCTTAACTTCTTAGAAATAAAAATAAATGAAATAAATAAGATAGGAGTCCCAGAAAGTTGTTTAAAGACTTAGAAAAACAAACTGGTTCCACTCTTAACTCCCTGTACCTTACTCCCAGAGTCCTTCAGAAGTTTCCATCTATGACAGAAATAATTGGAGTGCCCTTGCCAACCATCCCCATCTATTTTCTAGAATTGTCCACCTAAGGGAAAAATCCATAGGCAACAGTTTTTTTTTTCTTTTTTGTTATGTTCAGTTAGCCAACTAGTACATGTTAGTTTTTGATGTAGTGATCAACAATTCATTAGTTGTGTATAACACCCAGTGCTCATCACAACACATGCCCACCTTAATATCCATCACCTGGTTACCCCATTCCCCCAGCCCCTCCCTTCTTTAACTCTCAGTTTGTTTCCCAGAGTCCAGAGTCTTTCATGGTTTGTGAGAAAAATATTTGATTTTTTCCCATTCAGTTTTCCCTCCCTTCCCCTATGGCCCTTTGCACTATTCCTTATGTTCCACATAGGAGTGAAACCATATGATAATTGTCTTTCTCTGCTTGACTTATTTCACTTATAATCCCCTCCAGTTCCATCCATGTTGATGCAAATGGTAGGTATTCATTCTTTGTCATGACTGAGTAATATTCCTTTGTATATATGAACCACATCTTCTTTATCCATTCATCTGTTGAAGTGCATCTCGGCTCCTTCCACAGTTTGGCTATTGTGGACATTGCTGCTATGAACATTGGAGTGCATGTGCCCCTTCTTTTCACTACATCTGTATCTTTGGGGTAAAGGTCTAGTAGTGCAATTGCTGGGTCAGAGGGTAGCTGTATTTTTAACATCTTGAGGAACCTCCATACTGTTTTCCAGAGTGGCTATACCAGCTTGCATTCCCACCAACAGTGTAAGAGGGTTCCCCTTTCTCCACATCCTCACCAACATTTGTTGTTCCCTGTCTTGTTAATTTTAGCCATTCTAACTGGTGTAAGGTGGTATCTCATTGTGGTTTTGATTTGTATTTCCTTGATGGCTAGTGATGTTGAGCCTTTTTTTTTATTCTTATGTTAATCCCCATACATTGCATCATTAGTTTTAGATGTAGTGTTCCATGATTCATTGTGCATAACACCCAGTGCTCCATGCAGAATGTGCCCTCCTCAATACCCATTACCAGGCTAACCCATTCTCCCACCCCTCTCCCCTCTAGAACCCTCAGTTTGTTTTTCAGAGTCCATCATCTCTCATGGTTTGTCTACCCCTCCGATTTCCCCCGCTTCATTCTTCCCCTCCTGCTACCTTCTTCTCCTTCTTCTTCTTCTTCTTCTTCTTCTTCTTCTTCTTCTTCTTCTTCTTCTTCTTCTTCTTTTCTTCTTCTTCTTCTTCTTCTTTTTCCTTAACATATATTGCATTATTTGTTTCAGAGGTACAGATCTGAGATTTAACAGTCTTGCACAATTCACAGCACTTACCAGAGTACATACCCTCCCCAGTGTCTATCACCCAGTCACCCCATCCCTCCCACTCCACCCCCCACTCCAGCAACCCTCAGTTTGTTTCCTGCGATTAAGAATTCCTCATATCAGTGAGGTCATATGATACATGTCTTTCTCTGTTTGACTTATTGAGCCTTTTTAAAAAGGATTTTATTTATTTGACAGAGAGAGACACAGCAAGAAAGGGAACACAAGCAGGGGGAGTGGGAGAGGGAGAAGTAGGCTTCCCGCCGAATAGGAAGCCTGATGTGGGACTCAATCCTGGGACCCTGGGACCCTGGGACCATGCCCTGAGCCAAAGGCAGAAGCTTAATGACAGAGCCACTGAAGCGCCCACATTGAGCATTTTTTCATGAGTCTGTTAGCCATTTGTATGTCTTCTTTGGGAAAGTGTCTGTTCATGTCTTCTGCCCATTTCATGACTGGATTATTTGTTTTTTGGGTGTTGAGTTTGATAAGTTCTTTATACATCTTGGATACCAGCCCTTTATCTGATATGCCATTTGCAAATATTTTCTCCCATTCGTGGGTTGCCTTTTAGTTTTGTTGACTGTTTCCTTTGCTGTGCAGAAGCTTTTTATCTTGACGAAGTAAAAAACAGACACATAGATCAATGGAACAGAATAGAGACCCCAAAAATGGACCCTCAACTCTATGGTCAATTAATCTTCAACAAATCAGGAAAAAATATCCAGTGGAAAAAAGACAGTCTCTTCAATAAACGGTGCTGGGAAAACTGGACAGCCACATGCAGAAGAATGAAACTAGACCATTCTATCACACCATACACAAAGATAAACTCAAAATGTATGAAAGACTTCAATGTGAGACAAGAATCCATCAAAATCCTAGAGAAGAACATAGGCAGTGGCCTCTTCAACATTGGTCACAGCAACTTCTTTCAAGGCACAGCTCTAAAGGCAAGGGAAACAAAAGCAAAAATGAACTTTTAGGCAACAGTTTTGAATGGATGGGGAAGGGAGGAAGGACGAACTAACGTGATATTTGGAAGGAACAAAGTTGCATTTCTTTAAAATATATATTCTTTGATTCAAAATGGGATGGGTTCCCCTATTGTCTTTGATATTACACACACAAACCGTTTTCATCTTCCTAGTATATCCTCTGGTAAAAGGAAGGACAAAAATAGTGCATTTGGGGAGGATAAAGGGCCAAACCCTTGAGCTTACTCTACAACTAAACATCTTCTAGAACTAGGATGCTAGAACTTGGTTTAGCACTGATTTAGGAGGCAGTTAATTCTTACATACTTCTCTCTAGGGTTAGTTACCATAACACTTTTCCTTAATGTTCTCATCCTATATTTGCATATGTCAGTTTTTGTAGGCTCATCTAAAGAGTGTCAACCATTGTAATTTGTATGACGATAGGTAGTTCAGAATCTCCAATGTATAAACTGAACTTTTCTAACCTAAAAGCAGCCGTTATGATGTAGATGGTCAAATGTCTCACTGTTGAGGAGTGCCACAACTGTGTTAAGTGGGAAAAAAATATCAAAGAGAGGAGCGGAGCAAGATGGTGGAGGAGTAGGAGACCTGGATTTTGTCTGGTCCCAGGAATTCAGCTGGATAGGGATCAAACCATTCTGAACACCTAAAAACTCAACAGGAGATCTAAGAAAAGAATAGCAACAACTCTCTGAACAGAAAAGCGACCACTTTCTGGGACGTAGGACGTGCGGAGAAGTGAATCTGAGGCGATGTTCGGGAGGATAGACGGCGGGGGAGGGGGCCTCTGTCTGCTGTTTCTGGCAAGTGATAGAGCCACGGAGCACAAAATCGGAACTTTTAGAAGTCGGCTCTGCTGAGGGACGTCGCTCCAGTGGCTAAGCGGGGTGTGGAACCCTCGTGGTCCTGAGACCACCCACGGAGTCAAGAAAGGATGGGGGTGCCTGGGAAACCTGAGTGGCTCAGTCAATTAAGTGTCTGCCTTTGGCTCAGGTCGTGATCCTGGGGTCCTGGGATCAAGACCCACATCGGGCTCCCTACTCAGCGGGGAGCCTGCTTCTCCCTCTGCCTGTGCTCCACCTGCTTGTGCTCTCTCTCTCTCTCAGACAAATAAATAAATAAAATCTTAAAAAAAAAAAAAAAAAGACCGCAGGTGCCTGAGTGCAGCAGAGCTCCCAGGTATCAGAGCGGAAAAGCTGGCTGCAGAGACGGAGCTGAGGAGCGGGCTCTCAGCTCGGGGTTGCCATAAACCATGATCTGCGGCACAGTAGGGCCACTGCTCCTCCAGCAGGGACCTAAAAAGCGGCAGATCTGGGGAGGCTCCCCTTCCTCCCCCGAGAGGAGCGGTGCAGGAGTGCACTGCAGGGATCTGCTGGGTTTGGAAACTCCACACGGGGTCATGCGCCAGAGATAGAAATGCTCGGTCACAGACCGGGTGAGCATGGAGTGCGGTCGGAGACCGGGGAGACAGGAGTGATTGACTGCTTTTCTCTGGGGGTGCACTGAGGAGTGGGGCCCCAAATTCTTGGCTCCCCTGGGGTGGAGATTGGGAGGCCGCCATTTTCACTCTCGTCCTCCAAAGCTGAAGGGAAAGTTTGCAGGGAACAAAAGCTCCTGAGAGCAAACCCGAGCAGATTACTTAGCCCGGACCCTGCAAGGGTGGGGCAATTCCGCCTCTGGCAAAGATATTTGGGAAGCCCCAGAAGATCAGCAAGAACAGCGAGCCAAGACCAAATTTACTGATCAATGAGAATGGCAAAACTCCAGCGCTAGGGGAATACTGCACATAGAATTCATGGCTTTTTTACCATGATTCTTTAGTCTTTCAAAGTTAATTTTTTTTTAACTTTTTTTTTTTTTGGATTTTTCTTTTTCCCTTTTTCAACCAACATCTTATCACTCTCTTTTTTAAGAAAACATTTTTATTTTTCATTTTTAGAGTCATATTCTATCCCTTCATAATAGTTACCCTTATTTTTGGCATATATATATAAGTTGTTCTCTCTTTAAAATTTTGAGATACTGTTTCTTCTAACAGATCAACATATACCCTAAATCTCTAACCTATGGTTTTGTTCTAGTCTCCTGCCTGATCACATTCTCTCCCTTTTTTCTTCTTTCCTTTTCTTTTCTTTTTAAATCCTCTTCTTTCTTTTTTCAAACAACTTCTTTTCAATTCCTTTTATAAAATATTTTCTAATTTTCATCTTTACAGTCATATTCCATACCTTCAATGTATTAACCCTTATATTTGTACATATATAAGATTTTCTATCTTTAAAATTTGGGGAGGCACTTTCTTCTAACAGACCAAAATACACTCAAACTCTAGTGTGTGGCACTGATCTATGCATCAGCCTGACCATATTTGATCATATACTGTTTTTTTTTTTTGTTTTGTTCTGTTTTTGTTTGGTCTTATCTTTTTCTTTTTCTTTTTTCTCTCTTTCCCTTTCTTTTCCCCCGGCTTCAGGTCTTTTCTGATTTGTTTAGAGTATATTTTCTGGGGACATTGTTACCCTGTTAGCATTTTGTTCTCTCACTCATCTATTCTCCTCTGGACAAAAGGACAAGACAGAAAAAAGAACAAAAGGCAGTGCTGACTGCCAGGGACCTACTCAATATGGACATTAGTACGATGTCAGAACTAGAGTTCAGAATGATGATTTTAAAGATACTACCTGGGCTTGAAAAAAGCATGGAAGTTATTAGAGAAACCCTTTCTGGAGAAAAAAAAAAGAACTAAAATCTAACCAAGTCAAAATAAAAAAATGTCATTAATGAGGTGCAATAAAAAATGGGTGCTCTAACTGCTAGGATAAATGAGGCAGAAGAGAGAATTAGTGATATAGAAGACCAAATGATGGAAAATAAAGAAGCTGACAAAAACAGAGATAAACAACTACTGGATCACGAGGGCAGAATTTGAGAGATAAGTGATACCATAAGATGAAACAACATTAGGATAATTGGGATCCCAGAAGAAGAAGAAAGAGAGAGAGGGGCAGAAGGTATATTGGAGAAAATTAGAGCAGAGAACTTCCTTAATTTGGGGAAGGAAACAGGCATCAAAATCCAGGAGAACCCCTCTCAAAATCAATAAAAATAGGTCAACACCCTGACATCTAATAGTAAAACTTACGAATTTCAGAGACAAAGAGAAAATCCTGAAAGCAGCTTGGGAGAAGAGATCTGTAACCTACGGTGGTAGAAACATTGGATTGGCAACAGACCTATCCACAGAGACCTGGCAGGCCAGAAAGGACTGGCAGGATATATTCAGAGCACTAAATGAGAAAAATATGCAGCCGAGAATACTATATCCAGCTAGGCTGTCATTGAAAATAGAATGAGAGAAAAAACTTCCAGGACAAACAAAAACTAAAGGAATTTGCAAACACGAAACCAGCCCTATAAGAAATCTTGAAAGGGGTCCTCTAAGCAAAGAGAGAGCCTAAAAGTAACATAGACCAGAAAGGAACACAGACAATATACAGTAACAGTCACCTTACAGGCAATACAATGGCACTAAATTCATACCTTTTTTTAAAAAAAGATTTTTTATTTATTTATTTGAGACAGAGAGCATGAGAGGGAGGAGGGTCAGAGGGAGAAGCAGACTCCCGCCGAGCAGGGAGCCCAATGTGGGACTTGATCCCAGGACTCCAGGATCATGATCTGAGCTGAAGGCAGTCGCTTAACCAACTGAGCCACCCAGGCGCCCAAATTCATACCTTTCAATAGTTACCCTGAATGTAAATGGGCTAAATGCCCCAATCAAAAGACACATGGTATCAGATTGGATTAAAAAACAAGACCCATTGATATGCTGTCTGCAAGAGACTCATTTTGGACACAAAGACACCGCCAGATTGAACATGAATAGGTGGAATACCATTTACCATGCTAATGGATACCAAAAGAAAGCTGGGGTGGCAATCCTTATATCAGACAAATTAGATTTTCAACCAAAGACTGTAATAAGAGATGAGGAAGGACACTATATCCTATTTAAAGGGTCTATCCAACAAGAAGATCAAACAAATATAAATATCTATGTCCCTAACATGGGAGCAACCAATTATATAAGGCAGTTAATAACAAAAGCAAAGAAACACATGGACAACAATACAATAATAGTGGGGGACTTTAACACCCCCCTCACTGAAATGGACAGATCATCTAAGCAAAAGATCAACAAGGAAATAAAGACTTTAAATGACACACTGGACTAAATGGACTTCACAGACATATTCAGAACATTCCATCCCAAAGCAACAGAATACATATTCTTCTCTAGTGCCCACGGAACATTCTCCAGAATAGATCACATCCTAGGTCACAAATCAGGCTCAAACAGTACCAGAAGTTTGGGATCATTCCCTGCCTATTTTCAGACCACAATGCTTTGAAACTAGAACTCAATCACAAGAGGAAAGTCGGAAAGAACTCAGATACATGGAGGCTAAAGAGCATCCTACTAATGAATGAATGGGTCAACCAGGAAATTAAAGAAGAATTTTAAAAATTCATGGAAACAAATGAAATTGAAAACACAACTGTTCAAAATCTTTGGGATACAGCAAAGGCAGTCCTAAGAGGAAAGTATATAGCAATACAAGCCTTTCTCAAGAAACAAGAAAGGGGGGCGCCTGGGTGGCTCAGTTGGTTGGGCGACTGCCTTCAGCTCAGGTCATGATCCTGGAGTCCTGGGATCGAGTCCCGCATCGGGCTCCCTGCTCAGCGGGGAGTCTGCTTCTCCCTCTGACCCTCCTCCCTCTCATGCTCTCTGTCTCTCATTCTCTCTGTCTCAAATAAATAAATAAAATTTAAAAAAAAAAAGAAACAAGAAAGGTCTCAAATACACAACTTAACCCTACACCTAAAGGAGCTGGAGAGAGAACAGCAAATAAAGCCTAAACCCAGCAGGAGAAGAGAAATAATAAAGAAGAGAGCAGAAATCAATGAAATAGAAACCAAAAGAAGAGTAGCACAGATCAACAAAACAAGGAGCTGGTTCTTTGAAAGAATTTACAAGATTGATAAACCCCTGGCCAGACTCATCAAAAAGAAAAGAGAAAGGACCCAAGTCAACAAAATCATGAATGAAAGAGGAGAGATCACAACCAACACCAAAGAAATCAAACAATTATAAGAACATATTATGAGGAACTATATGCCAACAAATTGGATAATCTGGAAGAAATGGATGCATTCCTAGAGATGTGTCAACTACCAAAACTGAACCAGGAAGAAATAGAAAACCTGAAGAGACCTATAACCACTAAGGAAATTGAAGTAGCAGTCAAAAATCTCCTAAAAAACAAAAGCCCAGGGCCAGATGGCTTCCCAGGGAAATTCTACCAAACATTTAAAGAAGAATTATTACCTATTCTTTTGAAACTGTTCCAAAAAATAGAAATGGAAGGAAAACTTCCAAACTCGTTTTATGAGGCCACCATTACCTTGATCCCCAAACCAGACAAAGACCCCATCAAAAAGGAGAATTACAGACCAATATCCTTGATGAACATGGATGCAAAAATTCTCACCAAAATACTAGCCAGTAGGATCCAACAGTACATTAAAAGGATTATTCACCATGACCAATTTGGATTTATCCCTGGGCTGCAAGGTTGGCTCAACATCCACAAATCAATCATTAATTTGGTGATACAATACATTAATAAAAGAACAAGAACCATATGATCCTCTCTATAGATGCAGAAAAAGCATTTGACAAAGTACAGCATCTTTCTTGATCAAAACTCTTCAGAGTATAGGGATAGAGGGTACATACCTCAATATCATAAAAGCCATCTATGAAAAACCTACGGCGAATATCTTTCTCAACTTTCCCCCTAAGGTCAGGAACGCAGCAGGGATGTCCACTATCACCACTGCTATTCAACATAGTATTAGAAGTCCTAACCACACCAGTCAGACAACAAAAAGAAATAAAAGGCATCCAAATCGGCTAAGAAGAAGTCAATCTCTCACTGTTTGCACATGCTATGATACTTTATGTGGAAAATCCAAAGGAGTCCACCCCAAAACTGCTAGAACTCATACAGGAATTCAGTAAAGTGGCAGGATATAAAATCAATGCATAGAAATCAGTGGCATTCTTATACACCAACAACAAGACAGAAGAAAGAGAAATTAAGGAGTCGATCCCATTTACAATTGCACCCCAAACCATAAGATACCTAGGAATAAATCTAACCAAAGAGGCAAAGGATCTGTACTCAGAAAACTATAAAATACTCATGAAAGAAATTGAGGAAGACACAAAGAAATGGAAAACGTTCCATGCTCATGGATTGGAAGAATGAATATTGTGAAGATGTCAATGCTACCTAGAGCAAACTACACATTCAATGCAATCCCCATCAAAATACAATCCACTTTTTTCAAAGAAATGGAACAAATAATCCTAAAATTTGTATGGAACCAGAAAAGACCCCGCATAGCCAGAGGAATGTTGGGGGAAAAAAGCAAAGCTGGCGGCATCACAATTCCGGACTTCTAGCTCTATTACAAAGCTGTCATCATCAAGACGGCATGGTACTGGCACAAAAACAGACACCTAGATCAATGGAACAGAATAGAGCCCAGAAATGGACCTTCAACTTTATGGTCAACTAATCTTCAACAAAGCAGGAAAGAATGTCCAATGGAAAAAAGACAGACTCTTCAACAAATGGTGTTGGGAAAATTGGACAGCCACATGCAGAAGAATGAAACTGGACCATTTCCTTACACCACACTCAAAAATAGACTCAAAATGGTTGAAAGACCTAAATGTGAGACCGGAGTCCATCAACATCCTAAAGGAGAACACAGACAGCAACCTCTTTGACCTCCGCCGCAGCAACTTCTTCCTAGAAACATCGCCAAAGGCAAGGGAAGCAAGGGCAAAAATGAACTATTGGGACTTCATCAAGATAAAAAGCTTTTGCATAGCAAAAGAAACAGTCAACAAAACCAAAAGACAACCGACAGAATGGGAGAAGATATTTGCAAATGACATATCAGATAAAGGGCTAGTATCCAAAATCTATAAAGAACTCATCAAACACAACACCCAAAGAACAAAGAATCCAATCAAGAAATGGGCAGAAGACATGAACAGACATTTTTCCAAAGAAGACATCCAAATGGCCAACAGACACATGAAAAAGTGTTCAATATCGCTTGGCATCAGGGAAATCCAAATCAAAACCTCAATGAGATACCACCTCACACCAGTCAGAATGGCTAAAATTAACAAGTCAGGAAATGACAGATGTTGGCGGGGATGTGGAGAAAGGGGAACCCTCCTACACTGTTGTTGGGAATGCAAGCTGGTGCAGCCACTCTGGAAAACAGTATGGAGGTTCCTCAAAAAGTTGAAAATAGAGCTACCCTATGATCCAGCAATTGCACTACTTGGTATTTACCCAAAAGATACAGAAGTAGGGATCTGAAAGGGTACGTGCACCCCGATGTTTATAGCAGCAATGTCCACAATAGCCAAACTGTGGAAAGAGCCAAGATGTCCATCGACAGATGAATGGATAAAGAAGGTGTGGTATATACATACAATGGAATATTATGCAGCCATCAAAAGGAATGAGATCTTGCCATTTGCAATGACGTGGATGGAACTGGAGGGTATTATGCTGAGCGAAATAAGTCAAACAGAGAAAGACATGTATCATATGACATCACTGATATGAGGAATTCTTAATCTCAGGAAACAAACTGAGGGTTGCTGGAGTGGTGGGGGGTGGGAGGGATGGGGTGGCTGGGTGATAGACACTGGGGAGGTTATGTGCTCTGGTAAGCATTGTGAATTGTGCAAGACTGTTGATTCTCAGATCTGTACCTCTGAAACAAATAATACATTATATGTTAAAAAAAAAAAAGGAAGAAGAAGAAGAAGATAGCAGGAGGGGAAGAATGAAGGGGGGAAATCGGAGGGGGAGATGAACCATGAGAGACTATGGACTCTGAAAAACAAACTGAGGGTTCTGGAGGGGAGAGAGGTGGGAGGATGGGTTAGCCTGGTGATAGGTATTAAAGAGGGCACATTCTGCATGGAGCACTGGGTGATATACGCAAACAAGGAATCATGGAACACTACATCAAAAACTAATGATGTAATGTATGGTGATTAACATAACATAATAAAAAAATATCAAAGATACTCAAGTGGACTCTTGCCTGGTGACAGGTATTTCAGGTTGTCATGTGAGGCCTTGTGCTATAGTGACAAAAGCATTGTGCATGCAGTTCAAAGACCTGGATTTGAATTCCAATTTACCACTTTCCAGCTGTAGAGGATTGGGTAAATTACTAATATTTCTGATTATCAATTTCCTCATTTCAAAATTGAGCTAAGAAATAGGTACCTCATGGGATTTCAGGGAAGTGATATACCTAAGAGCTTTTTGTCAAAACTAGATAATACAAGGTAAGAAGCAAAAAAAAAAAAAGAAAAAAAAAAAAGAATAAAGGAAAAAAAAAAACCTACGTATTGTCACAATAAGGGGCACTGCTCCTCTATTCTCAGTTTTAGGAAGAATAAGAAATGGAAAATGGAAGGGGAAAAGGGTTATTAGTGCTTATTATACTAAGTATTATCATATCTATTACATCACTTATTCTTCTCAACAACCTTATAGAATAAGAATCATTCCCATATCAAAAATTGGGACAGTGAAACTCAAAGACATTAAACAATTTCCCTCCAAGTGACATATTTAGTGAGTGGCAGAGCTGAGATTCAGACTTTTATTAGCAATGCCCCTAAAAAGACATGAGAGGGGCTACTCAAGCACTCAATATTTCCTTTGGTTCCTTAAAACCATGCAGGCCAGCCACTCCCTCAGCCTTAGAGAAAAAGGAATTATTCCACGAGATTACAAGCTCGATGAGAGCAAGAACAATGTCTATTATGCCCAATCTTTTTTATTAACTTGCTATTTTTTTCCTAAATTTATTTTGGGAGTTCTTTACATATTAGAGAAAATTTCCCTTTGTATAAGAATTGCAAGTATTTCCACTAGTTTATCATTTGCCTTTTGACTTTGCTTCTAGAATTTTGTACTTTTGTTTATTGCCAGCGTCCTCCATCAAGCTTTATAAGGGCTGTGATTTTATCTTTTTTTTTTAAGATTTTATTTATTTATTTGACAGAGAGAGACACAGCGAGAGAGGGAACACAAGCAGGGGGAGTGGGAGAGGGAGAAGCAGGCTCCCCGCAGAGCAGGGAGCCCGATGCGGGACTCGATCCCAGGACCCTGGGATCATGACCTGAGCTGAAGGCAGTCACTTAACCAACTGAGCCACCCAGGCGCCCCTGTGATTTTATCTTATTTACAATATCCCTAATGACTAGTAATATGCCTTGTTTATAGTAGGTGCTTGATAAATGTTTATTGATGAAAAGCAGTTCTTCCTGTTGCACAAGCCTGAAGATGTGGTGACATCTAAATACTGAATGCCATGGTCTTCCCTTGGCACTGGTTCCTGATGACCTGGGACCTGGAACTAACCAGAGTTGAAGATTCATTGAATAAAGACCTAGACAAAGAGTATCAGGAGATCTGAGTTTCAGACCTAGCTATGCCATGCCTTTTTGTATGACCTTGGGAAAGTCCCTTCTTTGTTCTTCTTTATAAGGATGGTAGACTAGATGGTCTTTAAGAGCTCTTTTCTTGCATTCATAAATTTTCCAAATGGCCTGGGTGATAAAGATACCAAAGATACTACGACTAACACCTTGCCTTCCTGGAACTCATGTTCTAATGAGGGAAAGAGGCACTCACCAAACAATCTCACAATAAAAATGTGTTATGGAAGGTAAATGTAGGGTGTTATGAGAGAAAATAACAGTAAATCTAATCTGGTATAAGAGTTTAAGGAAGTCTTTCTTCAAAACTGTCTAAAATTAAGAACTAAAGGATGATCCAGACTATATAAAATTCTCTGGGTCTGGATTCTTTAATATAAAGTTCATTATATCATATGTATTTATATTATATATTATATTGTTTGTTGTATTACAAATAATACTTGTTATATAATATATATTTTTATTATAAACAGCGTATTTTTATTTATTTATTTATTTTATTATGTTATGTTAATCACCATACATTACATCATTAGTTTTTGATGTAGTGTTCCATGATTCATTGTTTGCATATAACACCCAGTGCTCCATGCAGAACGTGCCCTCTTTAATGCCCATCACCCCGCTAACCCATCCCCCACCCCCTCCCCTCTAGAATCCTCAGTTTATTTCTCAGAGTCCATAGTCTCTCATGATTTGTCTTGCCCTCCGATTTCCCCCCTTCATTTTTCCCTTCCTGCTATCTTTTTTTTTAACATATAATGTATTATTTGTTTCAGAGGTACAGTGTATTTCTAAAGATTTTATTTATTTATTTGAGAGAGAGAGAGCAGAGTAGGGGGAGTGGCAGAGGGAGAGGGAGAAGCAGACTCCACACTGAGCAGGGAACCTGACGTGGGGTTTTATCCTAGGAACCTGGGATCATGACCTGAGCCAAAGGCAGACACAACAGACTGAGCCAACCAGGTGCCCCTAAACAGTATATTAATATACTTATATACTTATAAATATACAGTAAATAAATATACTTATATACTTATAAATATAAACACACACGTGTATATATATATTTATATTTATATTATTTATATTTATATATATAAATCTTTACCTAACTTGTGAAGAAAGATTTTTAGACTGTAAAAATAATAACAAAAATGTGAGGGATGTCTTTTTTCATGTGGCTGGGGATTTTTCTGGACCTCCTTTAGGACACCATAGGTAGCCTTCACCCCAGGGCCCTTTGAAGCTGGACCTGAGCCTGAACCCAGTCTCCATGGGACTTGTAGGGGGATCTGCTACTGCTTTCAATAGTGCGAAACAGATACTCTCAGCTCTGAAAATCAAAAATATGTTTCAGAGCCTGAAAGTGTCTCTAACTAAATATCATGCCCATTTCTCTGACCCACTGATGCTATAAGATATCGTGGAAGCTGCCTGATTTGTCTCAATCCTTGGTAGTGGAAGTAAGAGGAGGGGTGTTGTGCAGTCCTCTCTGGTCAGCTTGACTCTGTCCAGGAGATGATCAGCTCTTGGACATTGTGGCATGTATTACCAGAATCCACAGGTTTTTCCATATTCTCATTATCTATTAAAAACAAAAATGGGGGACGCCTGGGTGGCTCAGTCGGTTAAGCGTCTGCCTTCAGCTCAGGTCATGATCCCAGGGTCCTGGGATCGAGTCCCACATCGGGCTCCCTGCTCCGCGGAGAGCCTGCTTCTCCCTCTGCCTCTGCCTCTCTCTCTCTCTGACTCTCATGAATAAATAAATAAAATATTTAAAAAAATGGTGAAGAAAAGGGCAAGACCTCTGGGGACTCCAGCACACTGTGTTGATAGGACTGGGGAAAAGGAAGTGAAGGATGAGAGCGAACAGTCAACTAATGGCTATTATGTCCCAGGCACTGGTGCTAGATATTTTATGCACATCATCTCATGTAATCTTTCTAACTATTCTAGGAGTTGTTTTTCCCTTCCACAGATGAGAAAAATGAAGTCCAGAGTGCTCAAATTACTCCAAGTCACTCATTAAGCAACTGAGCTGGAGTTCAAACTAATGTTCCTACTTTCTTCTATACCGCATGACACTTGGAAGAATCATTTTAGTATATCCCACTACCTCCAGGCTGGATCATATCAATTTTTACTCCAAAGAAGAGGGATAATTGTAAATTTTAGGGAATTGCAAATATAGAGATCCTCTCACTTCTCTTGCCATGAGTTATGCTCCTCTGGTATGAAGTTGATCTTCTCATCTCATCTGAACCATGCCTGTTGTGGTTTAAGTCAACTTCCTGTCCCCTTATCCTACTTCTCCTCCAAACATTTTCCCCTGAGTTGCATACTTCAGCTTCTATGATCTGGTGCCTCTTTTAAACCTCCCATTTTGACCCCTAAGCCAAGCAAAGGGATTTCAGAACTGAGATTGGGACCACTTCCACCACCTACTTCCACTACTCCACTTTCACACAGTTCATCAACTTTGGCCTCTTTTCAAATGTCATTCTATTTGGTCCTTCATTTATTGATCTTTCAGCCTATAAACATAGTCAAGTTACAACCAACCCCCCCAAAAATCTCTTTCCAGTGTTTATCCCATCTTTCTTCAATACATTGAATACAACCTTCTTGGAAAGTAGTTTCTAAACTCTTAACTTCCTAATCCACCATAACTTAGTTTTTTTATTTGTTCCTATTTCTGCACTGACCCTGGTATCTGGTGTCATCAAATTACCATGAACTCCTAATCAACAAAGTCAAAAGCTTCTTTACTAGCCCTCATCTCCCTCAATGTCTCTGCAAAAGATAATTCTGTTGGCCATTACTTCTTTCTTTTTTTTTTAATTTTATTATGTTATGTTAGTCACCATACAATACATCATTAGTTTTTGATGTGGTGATCCACGATCCATTGTTTTCTTGTAACACCCAGTGCTACATGCAGTATGTGCCCTCCTTAATACCCATCACTGGGCTAACCAATCCCCCCTCCCCCCTCCCCTCTAAAACCCTGTTTGTTTCTCAGAGTCCATAGTCTCTTATGGTTCATCTCTCCCTCCAATTCCCCCCTCCCATTTTTCCCTTCCTTCTCCTAGTGTCCTCCATGCTATTCCTTATGTTCCACAAATAAGTGAAACCATATGATAATTGACTTTCTCTGCTTGACTTATTTCACTTAGCAAAATCTCCTCCAGTGCCATCCATGTTGATGTAAAGTTGGGTATTCATCCTTTCTGATGGCTGAGTAATATTCCATTGTATATATGGACCACATCTTCTTTAACCATTCATCTGTTGAAGGGCATCTTGGCTCTTTCCACAGTTTGGATATTGTGGACATTGCTGCTATGAACATTGGGGAGCATATGGCCCTTCTTTTCACTACATCTGTGTGTTTGGGGTAAATACCCAGGAGTGCAATTGCTGGGTCATAGGGTAGCTCTATTTTTAAATTTTTGAGGAACCTCCACACTGTTTTCCAAAGTGGCTGTACCAACTTGCATTCCCACCAGCAATGTAAGAGGGTTCCCTTTTCTCCACAACCTCTCCAACATTTGTTGTTTCTTGCCCTGTCCATTTTTGCCATTCTAACTGGTGTAAGGTGGTATCTCAGTGTGGTTTTGATTTGGATTTCCCTGATGGCTAATGATGATGAACATTTTTTCATGTGTCTGTTAGCCATTTGTATGTCTTCTTCAGAGAAGTGTCTGTTCATATCTTCTGCCCACTTTTTGACTTGATTATTTGTTTTTTGGGTGTTGAATTTAAGAAGTTCTTTATAGATCTTGGATACCAGCCCTTTATCTGTAGTGTCATTTGCAAATATCTTCTCCCATTCTGTGGGTTGCCTCTTTGTTTTGTTGACAGTTTCCTTTGCTGTGCAGAAGCTTTTTATCTTGATGAAGTCCCAAAAGTTCATTTTTGCTTTTGTTTCACTATCTTTTGGAGATGTATCTTGAAAGAAGTTGCTGTGGCCGATATCAAAGAGGTTATTGCCTATGTTCTCCTCTAGGATTTTGATAGATTCCTGTCTCATACTGAGGTCTTTCATCCACTTTGAGTTTATCTTTGTGAATGGTGTTAGAGAATGGTCGAGTTTCATTCTTCAGCATGTGGCTGTCCAATTTTCCCAGCACCATTTATTGAAGAGTTTGAATTGAACATTTATTGCATGTTTTTTTCCTGCTTTGTCAAAGATTATTTGACCATAGAGTTGAGGGTCCATATCTGGGTCCTCTATTCTGTTCCATTGGTCTATATGTCTGTTTTTGTGCCAGTACCATGCTGTCTTGGTGATCACAGCTTTGTAATATAGCTTGAAATCGGACAACGTGATGCCCCCAGCTTTGTTTTTCTTTGTCAACATTTCCTTGGCGATTCGAGGTCTTTTCTGATTCCATACAAATTTTAGGATTGTTTGTTCCAGCACTTTGAAAAATGTCATTGGAATTTTGATTGGGATGGCATTGAATGTATAGATTGCTCTGAGTAGCATAGACATTTTAACAATGTTATTTCTTCTGATCCATGAGCATGGAATATTTTTCCATCTTTTTGTGTCTTCAATTTCTTTCATGAGTGTTCTGTAGTTGCTAGAGTATAGATCCTTTACCTCTTTGGTTAGGTTTATTCCGAGGTATCTTATCATTTTTGGTGCTATTGTAAATGGAATCGTTTCTCTAATTTCTCTTTCTACAGTTGCATTGTTAGTGTAAAAGAAAGCAACTGATTTCTGTGCATTGATTTTGTATCCTGCCACATTACTGAATTGCTGTATGAGTTCTAGTAATTTGGGGGTGGAGTCTTTTGGGTTTTCCACATAAAGTATCATGTCATCTGTGAAAAGAGAGAGTTTGACTTCTTTGCCAATTTGAATACCTTTTATTTCTTTTTGTTGTCTGATTGCTGTTCCTAGGACTTCTAGTAGTATGTTGAACAATAGTGGTGAGAGTGGGCATCCTTGACATGTTCTGTTTTCAGGGAAAAGCTCTCAGCTTTTCCCTCACTGAAGATGATATTCACTGTGGGTTTTTCATAGGTGGATTTTATGAACTTGAGGAATGTTCCCTCTATCCCTATACTCTGAAGAGTTTTAATCAGGAAAGGATGCTGTATTTTGTCAAATGCTTTTTCTGCATCAATTGAGAGGACCATATGGTTCTTCTCCCTCCTCTTATTAATGTGTTCCATCACATTGATTGATTTGTGAATGTTGAACCACCCTTGCATCCTGGGGATAAATCCCACTTGGTCGTGGTGGATGATCCTTTTAATGTATTGTTGGATCCTATTAGCCATTACTTCTTTCTTAAAGCCCTGTCATCAACTGGTTGGAGGATATCCTCCCTCTTCAGATTGAATTATATCATCAGAAGCTACACAAGCATGGTTTAGATGAGATGTAAAGATCAGTTTCCTGCCAAAGGATCATCGCTCATAGCAGTGACTGCCTTCTTCATTTGCTTCCCTAGTGCCTAACTCAGAACCTGGTCCAGGGTAGTGTTTAGTGATAATTGTTAAATATGTTTACCTCCACTCTCCTAATTCACATATCTTCCTGATCATTCTTGGTTTTCTTCATGGGCTCCTCTTTCTTTTCTTGCTCCTCATTACATATCAGTGTTTCCCAGAGCTCTGTATTTTTCTTTGTGTATACATACGTGTGTCTGCATGCTTGTTCACTATCTTCCCCACATCTAGAACAGAAGATTAAATTGATATTGAACATATCTTCCTGAATGTCTAAGTCTTCATGTCCTCAAACTTACTCCTCAAACAAACCTGCCCATCATCCTGGAGGGAATCTATATCTCCATGGAAGGAATCCAAGATAGAAAAATAAGTCATCTTTGGCCCCCATTATGTATTTTTATTAATACTTTAATTATAACACTTACTACCTTTTAACATGATATTTTATGCTTTACTCTTCCATCATTATATCCAGGGGTTCCCTTAAAGACAAGGGTCTCTGTATAAACTAATTTCTGCATCCCCATTTTTTTTTTTTTGGCACAGAGTAAGTTACTGTTTAGGTAGTGTTGGCTGAATGGAAAGCAATGAGGTCAGCTCCAAGAGTGCCTATATTAAGAGGGACAATGATCTTGTCCCTAATGATTAAGAAGAAAATAAAAAAATATATATAAACTTAATCTTCATTTTCAGTCAATAACATCTTTCTCCTTATTTGGTATTTATTGCCAGGATTATCTCTTAACAATACAGTTCTAATGGTGTTATTCCAGTGCTTAAAAAGTGATCAGAGGCTTCCCATTTCCTGAAGTTAAAAGTTCAAAATTCCTCAGTCAGGAAGTCAGGACCCTTCACAATCTGTCTGTAACCTAGGTTTTCATCATTTTCCACCTATCCTATATTCCAGATACAACACATCTTTTTTTTTTTTTTAAGATTTTACTCATTTATTTGAGAGAGAGAATGAGACAGAGAGAGAGAGCATGGGGGGGGAGGATCAGAGGGAGAAGCAGACTCTCTGCTGAGCAGGGAGTCCGATGCAGGACTCGATCCTGGGACTCCAGGATCATGACCTGAGCCGAAGGCAGTCGCCCAACCAACTGAGCCACCCAGCCGCCCGATACAACACATCTTTTACTCTAATACACCTCTGACCTTTCCACATGCCTCTCTGTGGACCTAGAAAGTTTCCTTGACCTCTCATATCTATCTTGACAAGAGACTTGGTGTTTGTTCTTCAAGCCCAGCTCAATTATAACCTCCTCTGAGAAACCTCTTCTGCCCCCCCAAAGTCTCTTGTACTTTGTATATCCCTCATTTATGGACTGATCACATTGCATTTAGGTTATCTGTTTACATGGCTAGAAGGTGAGCTCTACCAAGCACTAGCCTTGACTTACTTGTTTTGGGATTCTCAGATCCTAGAGTAAGTTCCACTATGAAGCAGACTTTCTATAAATTCTTGTTAAATCTGATTAAAAGGCCCATTGAAAAATCATTTCCGTACATGTTTAGTCTCCAACGCCAGTCCTACCCCAATCCAAATCTCTTCATATGGCAAGAGTCTCTTCTTTTCTTAGGCTCTGTACTTACCACACAGTAGGCTCTCAGTGAAAGATCTAGAATCAAGATCTGTCTAGAGGTGAATAGGATGGCACAGCAACTGAGTTGTCTTCCAAACCTCTACTTTCTTCCCATGAACATACTGGGATAAAATTTGATAAGAAACACAGTTTCAATCAGGGTTACATTCCTGTCACCTTAGGTAAGGAAAAGGAGGAAATGAAAATCAGAAAGAAGTGGAAAAGCTGGGGTGGAGCTGGAAGGAGAGAATCTCTCATCTAAAATCAAAAGACAAAGTTGTAAATAGACCTCAGTCCTTGGGTAGATACTAGAAAAATAACTGTGTTCAATTTATTTAATGACTATTTTTCTTAGAATTCACAGAATTCCTGATCCCGTATTAAAAACTAAGAAAGAGTTTACAGAATGTAGACACAGAATGGCATAGGACAAGAGCTGAGGTAAGATAAAGCTATGACATAGGTTTATATTCTGGCTTTGCCACTGACCCACTTAAGCAAGTTTCTTTCCCTTTCTGGGCTTCAGTGCTCCCAAGTGAAAAATAAGGAGATTGGTTCCTTGACATTACAGAGTGAGACAGAAATGCTTTTGAAAAATGTGAACTTACTTCTAAAGCAGAGATCTCTCACCATGAGACACAAGTTTTGGTTTCAGACAACCTCCAGCCCCCATTTTTGAGAAGACACCTAGAGTTAACTTGACCGTATTCCATGTACTGACTTATGCAATTCAAATTCACAGGGACGAGATGTAATACAGAGGGAGTTTGTTTGTTTGTCCGTTTGTTAATTTCAGAGCAAATATAACCCCTAAACAACTGGGAATGCTCATGTTGGCTGAAAAATTCTCTCTTGCTCAGAAATATCTATTCTGGAAGCCAAATTAATCAGAAAGTTACTTGATAAGAACACAGATATTACAAAGGAGACCAGGTAAACTTAATGAATTCTTCCTTTCTTCAAATCTCTTCATCCAAGAAAGGGTGAAAACGAGGATCGGAATCATCTATTTTTTTTTCTCTGTCCCTTTGATACTACCATGAATACAATTACCACTATCAGTTCTTGGTGCTGTTCCCCCCCCCCCCCCGCAGTGTTCATGCAGAACCCCCACCCACACTTTGTTATTTCTGAAGTTGAGCTAATCCTGTTGATGGGGTTTCTATAACTTCTTTAACATTTAGTCAGACCTCTTGAGATTCCATCTTAATTAGATTTCTGATTTCTGTGATGCCCTGTTCTTTCCTACTCTGATAACTGGAGCTCCTGTTCCCTTAAGGACTTCTCTAGATAATCTATTGTATGCTGATTTTACTAGGTGAAATCTCAGGAGAACCTTTGCCTTAGGTGGATGAGATGACAGAAGAGGGCCTCACTTTGCCCTTACTCTTAGGTACAAAGAGCTCTGCTCTCTCCCCTGGTAGAAATAAGGGTGGACTTTAGGGACTCAGGAAGATTCAGGGGATTTGCAGATACACTTTATTTTTTGTTGAGGTTGTTGATTGAAAAGTTTGGTAACCAAACTGCTGTGTTCTTATCAGGGTCAAATACAATTTTATGGGAAAGGCCTTAGGCCATAGAGAAGTTACTTCCATGGTGAGGCAAGATTAGTGAGCATACTAGTCAAAGAGGTTATCCTTTCCTTCCTCCTGTTCCCCTCTTCTTTCCTTCTTCTTTTACTCACCTCTCTCCTCTATTGTCTCCTGTCATCCCCCTACCTTTTTTTTTTTTCTTTCCTCATCTCCTTCACCTTTTCCTATTCTCTTTTTGAAGTTGGGATAGATATTAGGACTAGTGGTGGGATAAACCTGAGACTGATCCTTGGATTATAACTGGGTATAGCCACTATGAGCACTTTGAGTTGCAGAGGAAAGAGGAGAAGAAGAAGAAGAAGAAGAAGAAGAAGAAGAAGAAGAAGAAGAAGAAGAAGAAGAAGAAGAAGAAGAAGAAGAAGAAGAAGGAGGAGGAGGAGGAAGAGGAGGAGAAGGAGAAGAAGGAAGAAGAGGAAGAGGAGGAAGAGGAGAAAGAAAGAGGAGAAAGGAGGAGAAGGGAGTGAGGAGGAGGAGGAAGCAGAAGAAGCAGAAGCAACAGCAAAGAGGGTTATTGGAAGAAATGATAATGGATTTGAAATGTCAGGTCCCCTCTCAGGAAAGCACATAGATTTTGGACTTTATATTTAAACTCCTTCCAAGACCTCTGCCCCAAACAGGATAAGCCTTATCCACCGAAAACACTGTGCTGTAGGTTCTGTTCTTCTTGGAAATATCTTCTGCTAAGAAAAGCTTTGCTGGCATCCAAAGGCACAACCATACTGTCAAAGGGCTCACAAGATGACTTCTTCCTTCTTCATCCAAGATGGAGTCCCTCCATTTGCACCTTCTTCCTGGACAGTGCCAAGAGTCTGGTGTGTCCATTTATTTTTAGTTCAGATGAGACTGTTTCAGACCTACCCTAGTCAATCAGGCTTAGAGTTGAAAAGAGATGTACTTATTCATTGGACAAACTGAGGCAGAAGTACTTCATCTCCCAGAATTTCAGCTGCCTAAGAAAGATGGGGTCATAGATAGTCTAATCTCTCCAAGCTATAACAGCCCTTAGGAACCAAATATCCTCACCTCCTTTTTATACAGATGAGAATGCTGAGACCGAAGGAAATAAAAAAAATTCATGTGGGAAAGGGACTAGCTTGTGCATGGCTCCTAGTAGACACTCAGTAAATATCAGTTCCTTTCTGCTCCATTTAAAAAATTCCTTTTTTGACAGGAATTGAATTAAAACTGTAGATTTCTTTGGGCAGTATAGACATTTTAAAAATATTTGTTCTTCTAATCCATGAGCATGTAATGTCTTTCCATTTGTTTGTATTGTCTTCAATTTTGTTCATCAGTGTTTTATAGTTTTCAGAGTACAGGTCTTTCACATCTTTGGTTAGATTTATTCCTAGGTATTTTATTTTTTTGTGTAATTGTAAATAGAAATTTCTTAATTTCTCTTTCTGCTGCTTCATTGTTAGTGTATAGAAATGCAACAGCTCACTTGGGTTGAGCACAGGATGATGTATGGAACTGTTGAATTGCTATATTGTACACCTGAGATTACTATAACACTGTAGGTTAACTAACCAGAATTAAAAACTTAAAAAAAAGAAATGCAATAGATCCGATAAAGGGTTAGTATCCAAAGTATATAAAGGTCTTATAAAAATAAACAAAGAAAACCCAAATAATCTAATATAAAAATGGGCAAAAGAAATGAACAAACATTTCTCCAAAGAAGACATCCAGATGGTTAACAGACACATGGAAAGATGCTCAACATCACTCATCATCAGGGAAATACAAATCAAAACAACACCTCATACCTGTCAGAATGGCAAAAATCAATGGCACAAGAAACAACAGGTGTTGGCAAGGAAGTGGAGAAAAAGGAACCCTCTTGCACTGTTAGTGGGAAAGCAAACTTGTGCAGCCACTCTAGAAAACAGCATTGAGGTTCCTCAAAAAGTTAAAAATAGAACTACTTATAATCCAGCAATCACACTACTGGGTATTTACCCAAAGAATACAATAACATTAATTCAAAGAGATACATGAACCTCTATGTTTATAGCAGCATTATTTACAATAGCCAAGATATGGAAACAGCAAAGTGTCCATCAGTTGATGAATAGATAAAGGAGATGTGATATATATTGGAATATTACTCAGCCTTAAAATAAGAATGAAATCTTGTCATTTGCAACAACATGGATGGAGCTACAGAGTATAATGCTAGGTGAAATAAGTCAGAGAAAGACAAATACCATATAATTCCACTCACATGTGGAATTTAAGAAACAAAACAAGCGAAGTAACAAGAGAGAGAAGAGAGAGACAAGGCAAGAAACAGACTCATCTATAGAGAACAAACTGATGGTTACCAGAAGGGAGGTGGGTGGGTGGATGGGTTAAATATGTTGTGGGGATTAAGGAGATCACTTGTGATGAGTACTGGGTGATGTATGAAATTGTCGAATCACTATATTGTACACCTAAAACTAATATAATACTGTATGTTAGCTATACTGGAATTAAAATAAAAGAAAAAGAAAAAGAAAGAACTCTTAGCAGGAGATTTCTAATATTGCAACCAGTGTCCTTCTTGCATACTACACTACCTCCAGATGGCTATCAACCCTCTGGATGGCTGGGCTATGTACACCTTTGGTGATTTTTTACCTCCAAGCCTTTTTTTAAAAAAAATTATTTTAAATTCTAGCATAGTTAACATACAGTTTTACATTAGTTTTAGGTATACAATATAGTGATTCAACAATTCCATGAATTACCCAGTGCTCATCACTACAGGGGCCCTCCTTAATCTACATCGCCTATTTCACCCATCCCCCCACACTATCTCCAAGTCTTTGAACTTCCCTACAACTGACTGACTCCTTCTCATCCCTCAGATCTTAGCTTAAAATATTCTTTTCATGGAATGGCTTCCCTTTAAATCCTAGGTAAATAAAGTAGCTCTCCTTACCCATTTTCCCTCACACACTTAGAACCCTATGGATTTACTCCAGAGTACTTCGTACCATTTGGGGTAATTTATATTTTGGTCAATTTACATGTTTATTGCTGATCACCTCTCTAGTTCTGGACACTACATTTTGTGATTGGGAACTCTGTAAGATAAGCAAGAATTGTGTTTCATTCATAGATATGTTAGCCTAGCATAGTACCTGGCACATGGTAGGAAATACTAAATAATATTTAGTGAGTAAATGACTGGTGCCCCTGATACAACATAAGTCAAGATGAGAGGAGATGGTTTACTGGCATCATTTTTATGATTAGGTTGAAACAGAGAAGCTGAAGGCATGGTAAGGCCAAAGAATTGTTAAGTTGGATGGACATAAAGCTCTAGTAACAGCAGAGCTCAAGTTCTGACCATGGGTAGTAGAGTAGGGAAAGAGGCTGCCTCATGGCCCATATCTCTAGGCCTTGACATCCTCAAGTGTAAAACAGAGGTCATGATCTTTTCCCGGCCTAAATTACAGAGCTATTGTCAGATCTGATGTAATAATAGATGTGAAGGAAGAAAGTAGGATGGGGAGGGAACTCATGAGTGGGTGGCTTATCTGCCACCACCCCTAGCCCAGGCTTGGCCTAAGGTAGCTTATGTAACCACCTCTCCAACCTCTAAATTGCAGAGTCATTGTGAAAAGGAAGTCCTAGCAGCAACAGTCTGGACTTCTAGCCCATACCTCCGCAGTTGCTCAAGAATGACAGTTGGTTTTTGCATCAGTCCCTCTGTACCATTCTGCCCCCAACCCCACCCCCCATACTGCTTCCCCAAAACCTGTGTGGCAATTTCCAGCCTGGCATTTCCCCACCACTGTGGCAATGTTCCGATCTCCCAAAGTCTCAGGGACTCTGGAGTGGTTAAGGGGGTGGGAGGAACCAGGTTTATTGGACTCCTCAACATAACACTTGATCTATCTGGGAACATGTCTATCAAGCCATCCTATACTCCCTTCAAGTACTTATACTTTGGGGGGTTTAGGTTAATTTGACCACCTGCTTTGGTCTTTTTAGGGCCCAGCATTAGAAATGCAGCTTAGATCAGAACAGATCCCATAACTGGTAAAACAAGCTAGAAGCCTAGGCTGAGTTGTACCTCTACCTCACTCTATCTTAGCACCTTAATCACAGAAATCATGTTGATCGTGTTAGAGGATGGGAAAGGGAAGGCATTCATCCTTAGCAGTGTCCTTTTCCAATTCTTTCATTTATTCAATTAACAAAAACATGAGTACTTACTCTGAGCTAGGTCCCTGTCTAGTGTGGAAGATAACCAAATAAACAGACTTCCAATTAGCCCAATGTGCTCATCACTATAATATGTTCAAGGAAAATATGTAATATGTTATGTTTAAGCTACAATGACAAAACAGGAGTAATCAACTTTCTGGGGAGGACAGGAACAGTTTCACAAAGAAGATTTGAACTGAGACTTAAAGATAAGAAGATAGAAAGCAGTTTATAGGTAGGGCTGGGGGGGGGGAAGGCATCATATGCACTCTAAAGAATATCCTATGACAGCATGTGTAAAGATGTGGATATATAAAACAGACAGGTAAGTTTGGGTGACTAAAATTCTATATGGTTTGAATGCAAGATTTATGTTGAGGAGTGACAGGAGATTAAACTGAATAGATGTATAGGTCTACATCGCTGAAGACAATGAATGTCATGCTGAGTTTAGAATTTGTCTTCAAATCAATGGAAAGTAATTGAAGAGAATGCTAAAATCCATTTAGCATCTCCCTAAAGTATATTTTCTGAACCCAGATTTGAATAACCAGTCTGGAAAAATGTGCATGTTGTTATGGGATCAACAGGACAAAATTTTGGACCTGAAGCTATCTTGGGAAATCTGAAATCTATCTGCACCATATTTATGATTAACACTGCCTAAAGATAGAACTGTCCGTTTCCATTTCTGAGTAGACCAAATTCTTATTTTGCTTATTTCTAGAAAGGAAGTCAAGAGCCCCAATTTTTCTCAAGTGGTCAAATATTGGCCAAAATGGAGAAAAGAAAGTGTTCCTCAGGAAAAAAACAAGATTATGCTAGCAAGAGAACAATGGGTGGTTGCCAAGCATCCCTGAAATTCTAGGGGAAAGAGTTATAGATAGTAATTGCAATTAATATCCTTTATCCTTCCCACCCCATATCCATTATCTCATATCTTATATTTTTCTTTTCTTTTTTTATTATGTTCAATTAGCCAACATCATTAGTTTTTGATGTAGTGTTCAACAATTCATTAGTTTTGTATAACACCCAGTGCTCATCACATCATATGTCCTCCTTAACACCCACCACCCAGTTACCCCATCCCCCCACCTCCTCCCTCTGTAACCCTCAGTGTGTTTCCCAGAGTCCAGAGTCTCTCATAGTTTGTCACCCTCGCTGATTAATCCCATTCAGTTTTCTTTCCCTTCCCCTATGGTCCTCTGTGCTATTCCTTATATTCCACATATTAACGAAACCATATAATAATTGTCTTTCCCTGCTTGACTTATTTCACTTAGCATAATCCCCTCCAGTTCCATCCATGTCGATGCAGATGGTAGGTATTCATCCTTTCTGATGGCTAATATCCCATTGTGTATATGAACCATATCTTCTATATCCATTCATCTGTTGAAGGACATCTCAGCTCCTTCCAGAGTTTGGCTATTGTGGACATTGCTGCTATGAACATTGGGGTGCAGGTGCTCCTTATTTTCACTACATCTGTATCTTTGGGGTAAATACCTACTAGTGCAATTGCTGAGTCATAGGGTAGCTCTATTTTTAACTTCCTGAGGAACCTCCATACTGTTTTCCAGAGTTGCTATACCAGCTTGCATTCCCATCAACAGTGTAAGAGGGTTCCCCTTTCTCCACATCCTCGACAACATTTGTTGTTCCCTGTGTTGTTAATTTTAGCCATTCTAACTGGTGTAAGGTGGTATCTCATTGTGGTTTCGATTTGCATTTCCCTGATGATGAGTGATGTTGAGCATTTTTTCATGTGTCTGTTAGCCATTTGTATGTCTTCTTTGGAGAAGTGTCTTTTCATGTCTTCTGCCCATTTTTTGACTGGATTACTTGTTTTTGGGTGCTGAGTTTGAGAAGTTCTTTATACATCTTGGATACCAGCCCTTTATCTGCTAGGTCATTTGCAAATATCTTCGCCTATTCCGTGGGTTGCCTTTTAGTTTTGTTGACAGCTTCCTTTGCCATGCAGAAGCTTTTTATCTTGAGGAAGTCCCAAAAGTTCATTTTTGCTTTTGTTTCCCTTCCCTTTAGAGATGTGTCTTGAAAGAAGTTGCTGTGGCTGATGTTGAAGAAGTTACTGCCTATGTTCTCCTCTAGGATTTTGATGGATTCCTGTCTCACATTGAGATCTTTCATCTGTTTTGAGTTTATCTTTGTGTATGGTGTAAGAGAATGGTCCAGTTTCATTCTTCTGTATATAGCTCTCCAATTATCCCAGCACCTTTTATTGAAGAGACTGTCTTTTTTTGCCATTGAATATTCTTCCTGCTTTGTTGAAGTTTAGTTGACCATAGAGTTGAGGGTCCATTTCTGGGGTCTCTACTCTGTTCCATTGGTCTATGTGTCTGTTTTTGTGCCAATACCATGCTGTCTTGATGTCTTGTTAATTTTAGCCATTCTAACTGGTGTAAGGTGGTATCTCATTGTGGTTTTGATTTGCATTCCAGCTTTGTAATATAGCTAGAAGTTAGGCATTGTGATGCCTCCAGCTTTGGTTTTCTTTTTCAACATTCCCCTGGAGATTTGGGGTCTTTTTTGGTTCCATACAAATTTTAGGATTGTTGGTTTCAGCTCTGTGAAAAATGTCGATGGCATATCTTATTTATGCATTTTTTTATGCATCTGTTCTTTATTTATTTAAACCTATAAGGTGGACTAGTTTCAGCCTAACCTCTAAGGAACAGAATACAATGTTATGGGCTAAGTTGTGTCTCCTCACCAAAATTCCTATACTAAAGTCCCCAGAACCTCAGAATGTGATTGTATTAGGAGATAGGGACTTTATTTTTTTAAAGATTTTATTTATTTATTCATGAGAGACAGGGAGAGAGAGAGGCAGAGGGAGAAGCAGGCTCCCAAGGAGCAGAGAGCCTGATGCAGGACTTGATCCCAGGACTCTGGGATCATGACCTGAGCCAAAGGCAGACACTTAACCATCTGAGCCACCCAGGCACCCGAGATAGGGCCATTAAAGGGTTGATTTTAACTTCAGATATGACCATTATGAAGGACCATATTCCAATCTAACTAGTGTCCTTGTAAGAAGAAATTTGGACACAAAAGAGACACCTGGTATATGTGCATGCAGAGGAAAGACCATGTGAAGATACAGTGAGAAGGTGGCCATCTACAAACCAGGAAAGAGGCCTCGGAAGGAACAAAACCTGACAACACCTTAACCTTGGAGTTCTAGCCTCCAGAACTATGAGAAAATAAATTTCTGGGTTTTTTTTTGTTTTTTTGTTTTTTTGAAGCTATTCAGTCTGTGGTCTTTTGTTATGGTGGCCTTAGAAAACTAATACAGGCAGGAATCATTTTTTTACTCTACTTTCCACTGATATCCCTCTTAAGGCATCAAGAGTGCCTGGCAAGGCGAGGCCTTCTTAATAGTCTGATAAGGTCTCTCTCTGCCTCTTTAACTAGTATGACCAGGACACCTCATGGGCAGAAGAGCCTAAGCACTAAGACCAATTTCTTGCATCCTTTACATCAGGTCTGAACAAGGTACAAGTGATTTTTGTCACTGGAACATTTTGTTCCCTCTTTGAGGTCCCCAGAAGTGGCCAGAGACAGGAAAGTCCTGGCAGGAAGAGCATAGATGGGACATCCCACCAGCTTTTAGGTAAGGCCAAATGGAAAGGCAGAAAAGCCCTGGATGTGAGTAAAGAAACCTTCTGTGTACTATAAGTTGGCTATAGGCTAATTGAATTTAAATTTAAGAAAAAGAAAGCTTCTGTGCTCAGCTCTGTTCTTAACTAGTTGTATAACTCTAAGCCCTTAGTGTCTCTAAACCTTGGCTTTCTCATAAATAAACAGATGATAATGTGTATCTCACGGGTCTCTTACAGTGATTAAATGAAATATCATGTAAGAGCTGATTATTATAAATTCTGGAGGGGTTGGAACTTGGATAGTTACTATGAAGGCATGCCAAATCCCACAAGGGGCACACCCTCCATCCAATACCAGCTCCTCTACTTACTCGTGAAGAGGCCAAATTAGACCAAATTTAATTTGGTTTGGAAACTGGCCCAAACAGAGTCAACAAGAAGCATATGAGCTGAACCCTCTGCAGAAAGAGTTGAGCTTGTAGAAAGAATTTGTACCCATATTACTAATATAATGGGAATTGAACATAATCCTAGTATCCATCAAGGGACCTAAGTTGAATCTTTAGGAAGACATAGCAGGAATGGAATTTGGTATACCGAAAACAGTAAACTACTCAATTATGTTGTAACTTAGCTGAAGTTACTGTTGTGTTGTCATAACAGAGAGGATGAGGATGGGGGGGAGGTTGTCCATGGAGGCTAGAGAAAAAGGAGACAAATACAGAATGTATCGATGTGGTACTGACACCATCCACGGAGAGAGCCCACTGAGTCTATGGCTCAACCTGTGCCACAGGAACAGATCTGGGTAATTCAGCTTTGTTTATGGTGCATAGGAATTAGTGCCTCTGTGCCTGATAAACTATGGATGAGGTTTCTGGTCTCACCAAGCTAAATCCAGACCTTGAACCTACGGTGATCCTTTTCTGAAGCCCACTCTCTGCCAGTGGTCATCTCTTTGTAATAACACTTAACTAACTGGTGGGACTTTTTGGATCAGAAGTTCTTACACAGTTCTGAATTCTTCCTGGCCTTCTTTGTCTCTTCTCCCCAAATTTCCTTAACACACTCACACACACACACACACACACACACACACACACACACAATGGAGGAGATATGGCCTAGAAATGGCCTAGAAGCAGCATGTGTAATCCAGCTTAGGGATTTTGGTAGATAGCTCAATATGTGTCCGTTGTGAGATGTGGTGGCCAAAAGTTAACACCATCTTTGACTGCATTGGCAAAAATGCAGTTGCAGTGTCTGGAACCAGGAAGGTGACAGTCTTGTTCTACTTAGCACTGGTCATACCACAGAACATTTTCCCTTATGGGTACCACACTCTGAGGAACATTGATAAATGGGGCAGCCTCAGCCTCCACATTTCCCTAGATATGGTTGTGGGTTCACACTTCTCCCAAAGCAACCTTATCCTGCAAGCTCACCACAACCCAGCCCTCCTTGCAGCCTAGCTTCAAACCATATCATGAAGCTCTCATCAGCCAGAGAGCCATGAGTCCTGAAGAATTTGAGGTCTTATATTTTTCTGCCTCTCAAGCATTAGGGACTTAAAATCATGAGTCAGTTCAAGTAAAGGCCATTCTATTTTATTATAAAGCATCATACATAGAAGCCATTCAGGCCACTGCCACCCACCATAGGCCAAACTGTTTTCTGCTTTAGGAAGACTTAGGTCCCAAGCCTATGTAGGTATCTCACAGTCAAAGATAAAAAAAAGTGGAAATGTGGAGGTACAGAACAGATGAAATGGACTACTTCCCCCAAATTCTTTGGACTTGCATACATTATGAACAGTTTGGAGCAGTTCTTGCTTAGTATTATGGTTTTCCTAATGGTGGATGGTGTCTCTCCAGTGGATTCCTGGAATTTGATGGATCACTCTGGGGCCATACTTTACCCTGCATTTCATGGCTCCTGAAGCTGGAGATGGTTTCTCACTGCAGAGCATGTCAGCAGTTATAAGCATCTTTGAGCATGGTGTTACTGTTTTCTTGAAAGAGTAGGTACAAAAATGCCTGAGATGTCCTTATAATCCTGTTGATGTGGTTGATGTTCTTGCCTTAGTTGATGTTGTTGCTCTTGTTCTTATAGATCTTGATATTTCTACTATTGCTCTGAGTTTTCATGTTACCAGTATTGTTGCTTCTGCTGGTGTCAATAGTGCTATAAATCCAGTAGCACACAGTCCTACTGGATTTCCCCAAGTTACAGTTTCCCCGGTTTCCTCAGAAGGTACTTAGTCTATCCATTGCATGTTTTTATTGGCTTCCCTAGAAAGATTCTAGCAGTGAACTTGCCCTGGGGATACAGAAGATAGTCTCTCATTTTTGGCCAAAGATTAATACTGAAACACTAGGTCACACATTCAACCAGTGTTTTTACAGTTAACTCTATTTCATAAAACAATACCTTCCAAGCAGATTGTGACACTAAAGCAATGAGAAACAGACTTAAAGGGTGAATGTATTCAGGAGATGAGATATTCTTTCCTATTGGTTCTGGCCCTTTGAATGGAAGCAACTGCTACTAACCCTTTTTCTATTCCAACCTACCCAATGGTCCACCAGCCTGGCTACCTCAAGCCTTTCAGTCAAGATACTTTTATTTTACATAATTATTTGTAATTATAATTATTTGTAACTATATATTTATATGTGTGGCCATTTAATTAATGTCAATCTCTCCCACTTAACTAATCATAATTTTTACAAGGGTAGGAATTCTCTGAAGTGTAGAAAATAAAAGGTGTTCAACAACTAGATAAATAAAAGAATCAATGGATGCTAAGAAAAGTCCACTTGCCTCTCAACATTAAAAATGCTAAACACAAGCTAACATTGTATACATTTATTATGTATCATTTCATTCATAAACATCTAATTTGTTTCATAAAAGGACAAACCAAAATGGAAAAATCAGCAAAGGATTTGAACAGGAATTTCACAGAAGAGGAAAAACAAATAGTTGTTAAGTATATAAAAAGATGCACAATTTCACTACTAATCAGGTTATTGCAAATTAGAACAATAACACAATATTATTTCTGATTAGCAGAATTTTAAAGTTTAATAATTTCAAATTTGGCAAAGGTATTGAAAATAGGTAACCTCAAACACTGATGATGGGAATATGAATTGGTATAGACATTTTGGAGGCAATTTTTCAGCATAAACTGAATTTCAAAATAAGCATCCAGATGATATTATTTGCTTTAAAATGATCCAGTGTGTATGGGGGAGTGGAGTTTAGATGAAACAAGATTGGTCATGTGTTGATAAATGTTGAAGCTAAGTGTTATGCATCCCATGACCTACTAATTTCTCTCCTGGTATCTATCCTAAAGGAACATCCCTACACATATGCACAAGGAGGCATGTCAAGGATATTTATCTCAGTGCTGTTGGTAATAGTGAAAAATTAGAAACAATTTAAACCTATATCAGTAGTGATGTAGTCAAATAAATGATGGGGCATCTATACCACACAATACCACACATCAGTTAAATAGAATGAAATGCATCTAGATAGTCAAGTCGTGTTATTGAGTGAGAAAAGTAAATTGCAGACTAATATGTTCAACATGATACCATTTGTATAGAAAATAAACACCATGATGACCACTCAAAATAATGTCATATATATGTCATTATGTCATATACACACACACATACAGGGAGAGAGAGAGACAGAGACAGATGATAGATACATAGATACATAGATACATAGATACATAGATGATAGATAGGAATCTTTAGAGAATCACCTGTAAGAATACACACCTATGATGATAGTAGTTATTTCTGAGGAATGGAGAAGGGGACAAGGACTAGTGTAGAGGTGAGACTGGTGGTTAAACACAGCACTGATTTTTTTTTAAGATTTTATTTATTTATTTGACAGAGAGAGACACAGTGAGAGAGGGAACACAAGCAGGGGGAGGGGGAGAGGGAGAAGCAGGCTTCCCGCCGAGGAAGGAGCCCGATGTGCGGCTCCATCCCAGGACGCTGGGATCATGACCTGAGCCGAAGGCAGACGCTTAACGACTGAGCCACCCAGGTGCCCCAACACAGCATTGATCTTACCAGTACATTTTATATATTTCATTTTTTACAAGGGGAGTACATTAAAATGTTGAATACCTTAAAGAAACTTTTTAAAGATCCAAAAATAAAAATGTTTAAAAACCTGGAAAGATGTTTATGTTAACTTGCTAAGTGAAAGGAAATAGGTTACAAAACAACATAATTATATTGCAAGAATAAATACACAGAAAAATGTCTGAATGGATATACACCAAAATGTATCAGGGCTATCTTTAAGTGGTGGTGGTGGATTTGCAGGTAGTTTCATTCATTCATTCATTCATTCATTCATTCATTCATTCATTCATCCATACTTTATTTATGTTGTATTTGCAAACCTGTATTTTTACACTTTACTGTAATAAATATATAATATTTGTATAAGAAAATAAAAACAAGCTAAAAATAAAATACAATAGTCATTGAGTTTACTTATATAAGAAAACAGCCTCCATTTAAAAAGAAAGAAAGAAAAAAAAAACAAAACAAAACACTGAAGTAGAGGAAGAACCTAGAAAGAAACCTCTAGGTAGAAGGGCCTCTAGCTCTTTGCCACTCAATATTCCCATCAACAAACACTGAAACGCAGCAGTTTATTCTGTGTTAGGCCCTGTTTAGGGTATGGAAAGTGGGGCAGAGGTGAGGGGATGGAGGGAGTGGTAGGATGAAAACCAAATTTCTGTCCTAAGTCTGAACTTGAGCTTGAGGCTCTATCACTATACCTCCCACTGCTACCACCTTGCCTAGGTACCTACCTTCTCCTTCCTAACCCCTACCATTACAGAGAATGCAAACATGGAAAATTTGCTTTCAATATACCCATTTCAGGTTCTAAATTCCTTCTGAAAGGCAACCAAAGAGCTCCAATTCTTTTAAATAGCTATTTTCACACATTCTGAATGGAGCACTGGGTGTTATGCACGAACAATGAATCATGGAACACTTCATCTAAAACTAATGATGTAATGTATGGGGATTAACATAAGAATAAAAAAAAATCTTAAAAAAAAAAGATCACTTTGACTTCAAAAAAAAATAGCTATTTTCAGCTTCCCATTGGGCTGCTCTAACCTTGGTTTCATTCCTTCTCTTCCAGTCCCCTAATGCCAAGAAACTTATCTCATTAGTGTTCTTCCACCCCATTCCCAAACACACACACACACACATACACACACAACCTTCCTTTGTGAAAATATTTTTTTTCTTTTTTCTTGCTATTATAAAAGTAAGAGATACTGAAAATATAAAACTTTAAGAGTACAGAGAACAGGTTTTTTGGTTGTGTGTGTGTGTGTGTGTTGAGTTTCTAAATATATATTGGGTATTGACCCCTTATTGGATAAATCATTTGCAAATATCTTCACTCATTCAGTAGGTTGCCTTTTTGTTTTGTTGATGGTTTCCTTCACTGTGCAAAAGCTTTTTATTTTGATCTAGTCCCAATAGTTCATTTTTGTTTTTGTTTCTCTTGCCCCAGGAGACATATCTAGAAAAATGTTGCTACTGCCAATGTCAGATAAATTACTGCCTGTGTTCTCTTCTAGGATTTTTATGGCTTCAGGTCTCACATTTAGGTTTTTAATTTACACTGAGTTTGTTTTTGTGTATGGTGTGAGAAAGAGGTCCAGTTTCATTCTTTTATTGTAGTTATCCAGTTTACCCAACACCATTTATTGAAAAGAGAGTCTTCCCCTTACTGCATTTTTTTTGCCTCCTTTGTCATAGATTAATTCACCATATAAATGTGGGTTTGATTCTGCACTCTCTATTCTGTTTCATTGATCTCTGTGTCTATTTTCATGTCAGCACCATACTGTTTTGATTACTACAGCTTTGTAGTATTCTTGAAATCTGGGATTGTGATACCTCTTGCTTTGTTTTTTAGTTTTGTTTGGTTTTCTCAAGATTGTTTTGGCTATTCAGGGTCTTTTGTGGTTCCATACAAAGTTTAGTATTATTTGGTCTTGCTTCATGAAAAATATTGCTGGTATTTTGATAGGGATTACATTGAATCTGTTCATTGTTTTGGGAAATGTGGACATAACAATGTTAATTCTTCCAATCCATGAGAATGAAATATCTTTTCATTTGTTTGTGTCATCTTCAATTTCTTTCATCAGTGTTTTATATTTTCAGAGTGCAGATCTTTCATCTCCTCAGTTAAGTTTATTCCTAGGTATTTTATTATTTTTGATGCAATTATAAATGGAATTGTTTTTTTATTTTTCTGCTGCTTAGTTAACAGTGTATAGAAATGCCACTGATTACTGGATTTTAATTCTGTATCCTACAGCTTCACTGATTTCATGTGTTACTTTGGTTTTTTTTTTTTTAAGGGATTTGCATCTCATTTTATTTTTTTTATTATGTTCAATTAGCCAATGTATAGGAAATCATTAGTTTTTAATGTAGTGTTCAATAATTCATTTTAGTTGCGTATAACACCCAGAGTTCATCACAACACCTCCTCTCCTCAATACACATCATCTGGCTACCCCATCACCCCATGTCCCTCCCCTCTGAAACCGTCAGTTTTTTGCCCAGAGTCCATAGTCCCTCATGGTCATCTTCCTCTCTGACTTCTCCCCCTTCAGTTCTCCCTCCATTCCCCTATGGTCCTCTGTGCTATTCCTTATATTCCACATATGAGTAAAACAATATGATAATTGTCTTTCTCTGCTTGACTTATTTCACTTAGCATAATCCTCTCCAGTTCCATCCATGTTGATGTAAATGGTATGTATTCATCCTTTCTGATGGCTGAGTAATATCTCATTGTGTACATGAACCATATCTTCTTTATCCATTCATCTCAGCTCCTTCCACAGTTTGGCTATTGTGGACATTGTTGCTATGAACATTGGGGTGCAGGTGCTCCTTATTTTCACTACATCTGTATCTTTGGGGTAAATACCTACTAGTGCAATTGCTGAGTCATAGGGTAGCTCTATTTTTAACTTCCTGAGGAACCTCCATACTGTTTTCCAGAGTTGCTATACCAGCTTGCATTCCCATCAACAGTGTAAGAGGGTTCCCCTTTCTCCACATCCTCGACAACATTTGTTGTTCCCTGTCTTGTTAATTTTAGCCATTCTAACTGGTGTAAGGTGGTATCTCATTGTGGTTTTGATTTGCATTTCCCTGATGATGAGTGATGTTGAGCATTTTTTCATGTGTCTGTTAGCCATTTGTATGTCTTCTTTGGAGAAGTGTCTTTTCATGTCTTCTGCCCATTTTTTGACTGGATTACTTGTTTTTGGGTGCTGAGTTTGAGAAGTTCTTTATACATCTTGGATACCAGCCCTTTATCTGCTAGGTCATTTGCAAATATCTTCGCCTATTCCGTGGGTTGCCTTTTAGTTTTGTTGACAGCTTCCTTTGCCATGCAGAAGCTTTTTATCTTGAGGAAGTCCCAAAAGTTCATTTTTGCTTTTGTTTCCCTTCCCTTTAGAGATGTGTCTTTTTTGTTGTTGTTGTTGTCTGAGTACACATATTTATTTTCCTTTCCATCTGAAAACCCATGAAATGCCAAAAAATTTTATTTTTATTTTTATTTTTATTTTTTTTATTTTTATGTTAATCCCCATACATTACATCATTAGTTTTAGATGTAGTGTTCCATGATTCATTGTGCATAACACCCAGCACAAAAACAGGCACATGGATCAATGGAACAGAATAGAGAGCCCAGAAATGGACCCTCAACTCTATGGTCAACTCATCTTTGACAAAGCAGGAAAGAATGTCCAATGGAAAAAAGACAGTCTCTTCAACAAATGGTGTTGGGAAAATTGGATAGCCACATGCAGAAGAATGAAACTGGACCATTTCCTTACACCACACACAAAAATAGACTCCAAATGGTTGAAAGACCTCAATGTGAGACAGGAGTCCATCAACATCCTAAAAGAGAACACAGGCAGCAACCTCTTCGACCTCAGCCGAAGCAACTTCTTCCGAGATGTGTCTGGAAAGAAGTTGCTGTGGCTGATGTTGAAGAAGTTACTGCCTATGTTCTCCTCTAGGATTTTGATGGATTCCTGTCTCACATTGAGATCTTTCATCTGTTTTGAGTTTATCTTTGTGTATGGTGTAAGAGAATGGTCCAGTTTCATTCTTCTGTATATAGCTCTCCAATTATCCCAGCACCTTTTATTGAAGAGACTGTCTTTTTTTGACATTGAATATTCTTCCTGCTTTGTCGAAGTTTAGTTGACCATAGAGTTGAGGGTCCATTTCTGGGGTCTTTACTCTGTTCCATTGTTCTATGTGTCTGTTTTTGTGCCAATGCCATGCTGTCTTGATGATCACAGCTTTGTAATATAGCTAGAAGTCAGGCATTGTGATGCCTCCAGCTTTGGATTTCTTTTTCAACATTCCCCTGGTGATTCAGGGTGTTTTCTGGTTCCATTCAAATTTTAGGATTTTTTGTTCCACCTCCTGAAAAATGCCAATGGTGTTTTTAATAGGGAGGGTACTGAAAGTAGAGATTGCTCTGGGCAGCATAGATATTTTAACAATCTTTATTACTCTAATCCATGAGCATGGAATATTTTTCCATCTCCTTGTGTCTTCCTCAATTTCTTTCATAAGTGTTCTGTAGTTTATAGAGTATAGATCCTTTACCTCTTTAGTTAGGTTTATTCCTAGGTATCTGACTGTTTTTGTGCTACTGTAAATGGAATAGATTCCTTAATTTCTCGTTCTACAGTTATATTGTTAGTGTATAGAATAGCAACTGATTTCTGTGCATTGATTTTTTTATCCTGCTGCCTTGCTGAATTGCTGTATGAGTTCTAGTAATTTGGGGGTGGAATCTTTTGGGTTTTCCTCATAAAGTATCATGTCATCAGCAAAGAGAGGGAGTTTGCTGCTTTGCCAATTTGGATGCATTTTGTTTCTTTTTGTTCTCTGATTGCTGAGGCTAGGACTTCTAGCACTATGCTGAACAATAGTGGTGAGAGTGGGCATCCCTGTCATGGGTGTTCCTGATCTTAAGGGAAAAGCTCTCAGTTTTTCCTCATTGAGAATATTCGCTGTTGGGCCTTTACATAGATGGTTTTTTGGATATTGAGGAATGTTCCCACTATGCCTACACTCTGAAGAATTTTAACCAGGAAAGGATGTTGTATTTTGTCAAATGCTTTTTCTGCATCAATAGAGAGGATCATATGGAGCTTGTCTTTTCTTTTATTAATGTGCTGTATCACACGGATTGATTTGTGAATGTTGAACAACCTTGCATCCCAGGAATAAATCCCACTTGGTCGAGGTGAATAATCCTTTCAATATGCAGTTGGAGGGCGCCTGGGTGGCTCAGTTGGTTAAGCAACTGCCTTCGGCTCAAGTCATGATCCTGGAGTCCCTGGATCGAGTCCCGCATAGGGCTCCCTGCTCGGCAGGGGGTCTGCTTCTCCCTCTGACCCTCCTCCTCTCATGCTCTCTGTCTCTCATTCTCTCTCTCTCAAATAAATAAATAAAATCTTAAAAAAAAAGATTAAAAAATATATATACAGTTGGATCCTATTGGCTAGGATATTGATGAGTATTTTGGCATCCATGTTCATCAGTGATATTGGTCTGTAATTCTCTTTTTTGATGGGGTCTTTACCAGATTTTGGGATCAGGATAATGCTGGTCTCATAGAAGAAGTTTGGAAGTTTGGAAGTTATTTCTATTTTTTGAAACAGCTTCAGTAGAGTAGGTATTATTTCTTCTTTAAATGTTTGATCGAATTCCCCTGGGAAGCCATCTGTCCCTGGACCCTTGTCTTTTGGGAGGTTTTTGATTACTGCTTCAATTTCGTTATTGGTTATTGGTCTATTAAGATTGTCTATTTCTTCCCGTTTCAATGTAAGTAGTTTATAAGTTTCCAGGAAGGCATCCATTTCTTCCAGGTTGCTTAATATGTTGGCATATTATAGCTGGTAATACTTTCTAATAATTGTTTCTATTTCCTTGGTGTTAGTCATGATCTCTCCCCTTTCATTCATGATTTTATTAATTTGTGCCCTTTCTCTTTTCTTTTGGATAAGTCTGGCCAGAGGTTTATCAATCTTATTAATTCTTTCAAAGAACCAGCTTCTAGTTTCTTTAATCTGTTCTACTGTTTTTTGGTTTCTATTTCATTGATCTCTGCTCTAATTTTCCTGTTTGGTTTAGGCTTTATTTGCTCTTCTTTCTCTAACTCCTTTAGGTTTGAGGTTAGCTTGTGCATTTGGGATTTTCTAATTTTATGAGAGAAGCTTGATGGCTATATATTTCCCTCTTAGGACCACCTCTGCAGTATCCCATAGGTTTTGGACCAATGTGTTTTCATTATCATTAGTTTCCATGAATTGTTTAAGTTCTTCTTTCATTTCCTGGTTGATCCAATCATTCTTTAGCAGGATGCTCTTTAACTTCCAAGTGTCTGAATTCCTTCCAACTTTTTTCTTATGATTGAGTTCCAGTTTTAAAGCATTGGGGTCTGAGGATATGCCGGGAATAATCTCAATCTTTTGGTATCAGTTGAGACATGATTTGTGACTCAGTATGTGGTCTATTTTGGAGAAAGTTCTGTGTGCATTCTAGAAGAATGAGTATTCTGTTGTTTTAGGGTGGGATGTTCTGTATATATCTGTGAAGTCCATCTGCTCCAATGTGTCATTCAAAACTCTTGTTTCTTTTTTTTTTTAAGATTTTATTTATTTATTTGAGAGAGAGAATGAGAGAGAGCACATGAGAGGGGGAGGGTCAGAGGGAGAAGCAGACTCCCTGCTGAGCAGGGAGCCCGATGCGGGACTCAATCCAGGGACTCCAGGATCATGACCTGAGCCGAAGGCAGTCGCTTAACCAACTGAGCCACCCAGGCACCCTAAAGCTCTTGTTTCTTTGTTGATTTTCTCCTTAGATGATCTGTCCATTGCTCTGAGTGGAGTGTTGAAGTCTCCTACTATTAATGTGTTGTTATCAATATGATTTTTTTGTTTTTTTTTGTTTTTTGTTTTTTTGTTTTTTGGTTAACAGCTGGCTTATGTAGTTGGCTGCTCCCGTGTTGGGGGCATAGATATTTACAATTGTTAGATTTTCTTGTTGGATGGACCCTTTAAGTATGATATAGTGTCCTTCTACAACTCTTACTACAGTCTTTGGTTTAAAATCTAATTTGTCTAATATGAGAATTGTTACCACAGCTTTCTTTTGAGGTCCATTGGCATGATAAATTGTCCTCCATCCCCTCACTTTCAGCCTGGGGGTGCCTTTAGGTTCAAAATGAGTATCTTGTGGACAGCATATGGATGGATTCTGTCTTTGTATCCAATCTGCAAACTTGTGCCTTTTTGTGGGAGCATTTAGGCCATTCACATTGAGAGTAACTACTGAAAGATATGAACTTAGTGCCATCATATTGCCTATAAAGTCCCTGTTTCTAGAGATTGTCTCTGTAAATTTCTGGTCTATATTACTCTTGGGGTCTTTCTTCTTTTTTAGAATCCCTCTTAGTAATTCTTGCAGGGCTGGCTTGGTGGTCACATATTCGTTCAGTTTCTGCCAGTCCTGGAAGGTCGTTGTCTCTCTCTGTTCAGAGTGACAGTCTTACTGGATAAAGTATTCTTGGGTGCATGTTCTTCTCATTTAGTACCCTGAATATGTCTTCCAGCCCTTTTTGTCTTGCCAGGTCTCTGTGGACATGTCTGACGTTATTCTGATGTTCCTCCCTCCATACGTAAGAAATCTCTTCCCCCTACCTGCTTTCAGGATAGCTTCCTTGGCTCTAAGATTAGGAAATTTTACTATTATATGCTGGGGTGTTGGTGTTCGTCTATTTTTATTAATCTTGGGAGGAGTTCTCTCTACCTCTTTGACATGAAAGTTTGTTTCCTTCCCCAGATTAGGGAAGTTCTCAGCTATCATTTCCTGAAATATATCTTCTAGTCTTCTCTATCTCTCTCCATCCCTTCAGGGACCCCAATAATTCTGACTTTAGAATGTCTCATGGTGTCATTGATGTCTCTAATTCTGATCTCAAGGGCTTCTAGTTGTTTATCCTTAAGACTGCCTAACTACCCTCCTTTCTTTTTCTTTTTAATTTTATTATGTTATGTTAGTCACCATACATCATTAGTTTTTGATGTGGTGATCCACGATCCATTGTTTTTGTATAGCACCCAGTGCTCCATACAGTACGTGCCCTCCTTAATACCTATCACCGGGCTAATCCATCCTCCCAGCCCCTCCCCTATAAAACCCTGTTTGTTTCTGAGGGATCATAGTCTCTCATGGTTCACTGTCCCTCGAATTCCCCTCCTTCATTTTTCCATTCCTTCTCCTAATGTCCTCCATGCTATTCCTTATGTTCCACAAATAACTGAAACCATATGATAATTGACATTCTCTGCTTGACTTATTTCACTTAGCATAATCTCCTCCAGTCCCATTCATGTTGATGTAAAAGTTGGGTATCCATCCTTTCTGATGGTTGAGTAATATTCCATTGTATATATGGACCATATCTTCCTTATCCATTCATCTGTTGAAGGGCATCTCACTTCTTTCCACAGTTTGGTTATTGCGGACATTGCTGCTATGAACATTGGGGAGCATATGGTCCTTCTTTTCACTACATCTGTGTCTTGGGGTAAATACCCATTGGTGCTATTGCTGGGTCATAGGGTAGCTCGATTTTTATTTTTTTGAGGAACCTCCACACTGTTCTCCAAAGTGGCTGTACCAACTTGCATTCCCACCAACAGTGTAAGAGGGCTCCCCTTTCTCCACAACCTCTCCAACATTTGTTGTCTCTTGCCCTGTCCATTTTTGCCATTCTAACTGGTGTAAGGTGGTATCTCAATGTGGTTTTGATTTGGATTTTCATGATGGCTAATGATGATGAACATTTCTTCATGTGTCTGGTAGCCATTTGTATGTCTTCTTCAGAAAAGTGTCTTTTCATATCTTCTGCCCACTTTTTGACTTGATTATTTGTTTTTTGGGTGCTGAGTTTGAGAAGTTCTTTATAGATCTTGGATACCAGCCCTTTATCTGTAGGGTCATTTGCAAAAATCTTCTCCCATTCTGTGGGTTTTCTCTTTGTTTTGTTGACTGTTTCCATTGCTGTGCAGAAACTTTTATCTTGATGAAGTCCCAAAAGTTCATTTTTGCTTTTGTTTCACTAGCGTTTGGAGATGTATCTTGAAAGAAGTTGCTGTGGCCGATGTCAAAGAGGTTACTGCCTATGTTCTCCTTTAAGATTTTGATGGATTCCTGTCTCACATTTAGATCTTTCATCCATTTTGAGTTTATCTTTGTGTATGGTGTTAGAGAATGGTCAAGTTTCATTCTTCTACATGTGGTTGTCCAATTTTCCCAGCACCATTTACTGAAGAGACTGTCTACTTTCCATTGTATATTTTTTCCTGCTTTGTCGAAGATTACTTGACCATAGAGTTCAGGTTCCATATCTGGGTTCTCTATTCTGTTCCATTGGTCTATATGTCTGTTTTTGTGTCAGTACCATGCTGCTTTGGTGATCACTGCTTTGTAATATAACTTGAAATTGGGCAATGTGATGCCCCCAGCTTTGTTTTCTTTGTCAACATTTTCTTGGCGATTCGGGGTCTTTTCTGATTCCATGCAAATTTTAGGACTGTTTGTTCCAGCACGTTGAAAAATGTCATTGGAATTTTGATCAGGATGGCATTGAAGGTATAGATTGCTCTGGGTAGCATAGACATTTTAACAAAGTTTACTGTTCCGATCCATGAGCATGGAATATTTTTCCATCTTTTTGTGTCTTCTTCAATTTCTTTCATGAGTGTTTTGTAGTTCCTAGAGTATAGATCCTTTACCTCTTTGGTTATGTTTATTACGTGGTATCTTATGGTTTTTGGTGCTATTGTAAATGGAATCCTTTCTCTAATTTCTCTTTCTATAGTTGCATTGTTAGTGTAAAAGAAAGCAACTGATTTCTGTGCATTGATTTTGTATCCTGCCACATTACTGAATTGTTGTATGTGTTCTAGTAATTTGGGGGTGGAGTCTTTTGGGTTTTCCACATAAAGTATCGTGTCGTCTGTGAAAAGAGAGAGTTTGACTTCTTCTTTGCCAATTTGAATACCTTTTATTTCTTTTTGTTGTCTGATTGCTGTTGCTAGGACTTCTAGTAGTTTGTTGAACAATAGTGGTGAGAGTGGGCATCCTTGATGTGTTCTGTTTTAAGGGAAAAGATCTCAGCTTTCCCCCACTGAATATAATATTCACTGTGGGTTTTTCATAGATGGATTTTATGAACTTGAGGAATGTTCCCTCTATCCCTATACTCTGAAGAGTTTTAATCAGGAAAGGATGCTGTATTTTGTCAAATGCTTTTTCTGCATCAATTGAGAGGACCATATGGTTCTTCTTCCTCCTCTTATTAATGTGTTCTATCACATTGATTGATTTGTGAATGTTGAATCACCTTGCATCCCAGGGATAAATCCCACTTGGTAATGGTGGATGATCCTTTTAATGTATTGTTGGATCCTATTAGCTAGGATTTTGTTGAGGGTTTTGGAATCCATATTCATCAGGGATATCGGTCTGAAATCCTTCTTTTGATGGGGTCTTTACCTTGTTTGAGGATTAAGGTAATGTTGGCCTCATAGAATGAGTCTGGAAGCTGTCCTTCTGTTTCTATTTTTTAAAACAGCTTCAGGAGAATAGGTATTATTTCTTCTTTGAATGTTTGGTAGAATTCCCCAGAGAGTCCATCCAGCCATGGACTCTTGTTTTGGGGAGGTTTTTGATCACTGCTTCTACCTCATTACTGGTTATTGGCCTATTCAAGTTGTCAATTTCTTCCTGTTTCAGTCTTGGCAGCTTATAGGTTTCCAAGAATGCATCCATTTCATCCAGATTGCTCAGTTTATTGGCATACAGTTGTTAATAATAATTTCTAAGAATTGTTTCTATTTCCTTGGTGTTAGTCGTGATCTCTCCCTTTTCATTCATAATTTTATCAATTTTGGTCCTTTCTTTTTTCTTTTGGGTAAGTCTGGCCAGTGGTTTATCGAACTTATTAATTCTTTCAAAGAACCAACTTCTAGTTTCGTTGATCTGATCAATGTGTTTCTGGTTTCTAATTCATTGATCTCTGCTCTAATCTTAATTATTTCTCTTCTAATGCATGGCTTATGCATCGTTTCTTTCTTTTTCTCTAGTTCTTTAAGGTGTAGAGTTAGTTGGTGAATTCAGGGTTTTTCTTTTTTTTTTAGTGAGTTTTGGATGGCTATGTATTTCCCCCTTAGGACCGCCTTGGCAGTGTCCCATAGGTTTTGGACAGATGCGTTTTCATTCTCATTGATTCCCATGAATTGTTTAAGTTCTTCTTTGTTTTCCTGGTTGACCCAAACATTCTTGAGCAGAGTGGTCTCTAGCTTCCAAGTGTTTGAATTCCTGCCAAATTTTCTCTTGTGTTGAGTTCCAGTTTTAAAGCATTGGGGTCTGAGGATATGCCAGGAATAATCTCAATCTTTTGGTATCAGCTGAGACATGATTTATGACCCACTATGTGGTCTATTCTTGAGAAAATGCCATGTGCATTCGAGAAGAATGGGTATTCTGTTGTTTTAGGGTGGAATGTTCTGTATATACCTATGAGGTCCATCTGGTCCAATGTATCATTCAAAGCTCTTGTTTCCTTGTTGATTTTCAGCTTAGATGATCTGTCTATTGCTGAGAGTGGAGTATTGAGGTCTCCTACAATTAACATATTGTTATCAATATGACTATTTTCATTAACAGTTGGCTTATGTAGATGGCTGATCCCTTGTTGGGGGCATAGATATTTACAATTGTTAGATCTTTTTGTTGGACAGACCTTTTAAGAATGATATAGTGTCCTTCTGTGTCTCTAACTATAGTCTTAGTTTAAAATTTAATTTGTCTGATATAAGAATTGTTACCCAAGCTTTTTTTGAGGTCCACTGGCATGGAAGATGGATCTCCATCCCTTCACTTTCAGTCTAGATGTATCTTTAGGTTCAAAATGAGTCTCTTGCAGGTAGCATATGGATGGGTCCTGTCTTTTTATCCAATCTGCAACCCTGTGCCTTTTTATGGGAACATTTAAGCCATTCACGTTGAGAGTGATTATTGAAAGATATGAATTAATTGTCATCATGTTGCCTGTGAAGACATTGTTTTTATAGGTTGTCCCTGTAAATTTCTGTTGTATATCACTCTTGGGGTCTTTCTCCTTTTATAGAATCCCCCTTAATATTTCTTGCAGGGCTGGCTTAGTGGTCACATATTCTTTCAGTTTCTGCTGGCCTTGGAAGCTCTGCATCTCTCCATCCAGTCTAATTGACAGCCTTGCCAGATAAAGTATTCTTGGCTGCATGTTCTTCTCATTTAGTACCCTGAATATGTCTTGCCAGGCCTTTCTGGCTGCCAGGTCTCCGTGGATAGGTCTGACGCTATTCTGATGTTCCTCCCTTTGTAAGTAAGGAATCTTTTCCCACTTAATGCCATTACCTTTGTATGTAAGGAATTTCTTCCCCCTAACTGCCAGTAAGATAGTTTCCTTGGTTCTAAGATTTGCGAGTTTTACTAATACATGCTGGGGTTTTGGCTTGTTTTCCTTGATCTTGGGAGGGGTCCTTTCTGCCTCCAGGGCACGAATGTTTGTTTCATTCCCCAGATTAGGGAAGTTCTCAGCTATGATTTGCTCAAATATATTTTCTAGTCCTCTCTCTCTCTACACCCCCTCTGGGATTCCAATAATTCTGACATTGGAATGCTTCATGGTGTCACTTATTTCTCTGATTCTATTTTCATAGATTCTCAATTGTTTTTCCCTGGCCTCCTCTTTTCCCCTTTTATCTACTAAATTGTCTTCCAGGTCATTAATTCGTTCTTCTGTCTCACTTACCCTAGCTGTTAGATTATCTAGATTAGATTGGATCTCACTGATAGCATTTTTACGTTCCTCCAATTCTGCTTTCATTTCTGCCCTTAGAGACTCTATGTTGCCATTAATTTATTTCACCATTCTAGCTATTGTCTTTACTGTTGGTAGCCTGAATTCCATGTCTGACATCTTGGTTATATCTGCATCCATTTGTAAATCTGTAGCATAAATCATAATCTCTGAGTCTTTCCTATTTTGGGCGTTCCTCCTCATCATCATTCTGGTGGTTGAGGGATTGTATAGAATTCAAATTATTGACTAGAACCCAAGCAAGATGCACCTGTTTTCTAGGGACCTTAGGGTTGCTGGCCTCTTGTTCTCCCAGCCTGTCTTCTGGGGGAGGGGCCTGCCGCACTGTTTCTCAGGCAACCCTGTTTGGGCAGAGTTCCCCTGTCCCCCTGTGGCAGGGGATGGGCTTAGTGAGAACCGGTTTTTTGTTGCTTTTGTTCTCTGGCGGCTTTCCCTGGTGGCTTTCTGTTTCTCTTTGAAGAGACTTTTTCTAACCCTCTGCCTCAGAGCAGAGAGATCACAGTCTGTTTTTCAGTGAGCTCTCCAGGCCACAGTCTCTCTGTTTCTGTCTGTGCTGTTATAAACTGCAGCATCCTGGGTTGTGCACCCCTCCACAGCACTCCCTGTCTTGCCTCCAGGCTGGGGCACGTCTCTGCCCTTTGTGCCTCTAAAACCGCCAGCCACCCACAGTTCGCACACAGGGCCCCACTGCTCCAGTTCCCATCTAAAGTCCTTTCCCTGATGCTACCGATGTGTGAGTCTGTGCCCGGTCTCCAGCGCGGGAGGTTATCGCTCACTGGCGGTGTAGGATCCCCATGGCTAGGCTCCCTCCCGCTGCCATTTATCCTCCAATATCTACCCTTGGAATCATGGCTCCCCACTTTGTACCTTGAAACCTACCACCTTCAATCTTCTGTATGTAGAGATCCAGATCTTCTTACATCTCAGGCTGATTTTGTGGGTGCTTAGAGTGGTCTGGTAGATATCCAGCTCAATTCCAGGGACCATTTGGAATAGGGTCTCCCTCTCCTCTGCCATCCTTTCCCTGCTCCCTTCCCTCCTTTGTATTAGCTTATCCTTTAGATCACTAATTTGTTCTTCTGCCTCATTTACCCTAGCTTTTAGAGTATCCTGTTTAGACTAGATCTCATTCATATTAGTTTTAAATTTGGCCTGATTAGCTCTTAATTCTGCCCTTAGAGATTCTATATTGCGGCTGATAGTTTTCTCAAGCCTAGCTATTGACTTCATAATTGATACCCTGAAGTCTATCTCTGACATCTTGCTTATATCCATACCCATTAGATCTGTGCCTGAGGACATTGTCTCTGGTTCTTTTCTTTGTTGGGATTTCCTCCTCCTAGTTATTCTGTTGAGGGATGGCTGAGGGAATGTACAGAGTCCAAAATATCAACCACGACCCAAGCCAAGATGCACCCCAGGAAATATCTGGTGTTGTTGGAAGCCACCACAGAAAAAAACAAATCAAAAGAATAAAATTTATAAAATTTTGAATTTTTAAAATGTTTTTAAAAAGGGGGGGAGTGAGAGAGAGGCTATACTCTTTCATTGTGGGCAAAAAAGTAGGGTGTTTCAGTTTTCCCTGGATGTATTTTTTCTATTTGTTAGAGGCACTACTTCCCAGAATTACAGGAAAAGTAATACTGGTATATATTTATAAAGGTAATATTGAATAGGAAAAAACAGATTATATTGAAGCATATATCTATAAAAAAATATGTGTGGAGAATTACAAGTTAAAAACTACTATGTAATATGATATATTAAACATCTAGTTGAAATGAGAAAAAGGTAAAAAGACCAAACAGAGAAGAAGAATAAGAGAGAGAATAAAAAGAAAAAGAGAGTTGTATCTGAAAAATACATAAGCCGTGAAGCAACGCTTGGAGCTCAATATAATATTTTGCCCTGGTGTTGGGGTTTTACAGTTTTATGGTGGCTCTAGGGTTGTTGTCCTCTTGTTCTCCCAGCCTGTCTTCTGGGTGAGGGGCCTGCCCACTGTTTCTCAGGCAACCTTGCTTGCGCAGTGTTGCCCTGCCCCCTGTTGGGAGGCTGGGCTCAGTGGAAACTGGATTTTTGAGCTTTTGTTCTCTGGTAGGCTTTCTGAGCCTCTTCTGAGGGTCAGAGCAAAAATGGCCACACCCAGATTTCTGTCCCAAGCTGAGAAATCCCAGTCTGCTCTTCTCTGCATCTTCCAGAACACACAGTCTCTATTTCTGTAGGTGCAGCTGAAAATCACAGCCTTCCATGAGCTGTGCATGCCCACAACAACCTCCTCTGTGGTCCATCTAGGGTCCAGGGCTTGTCTCTGTCCTTTGTGTTTCTAAAACCAGGAGCAGTCCCAGGTTTGCACGCATGCCCCCTGCAGCTCCTGGATCCTATTTGAGTGCTGCTTTAAAGCCCTTTCATGGCTGCTACCGCTCTGCAAGTTTTTGTCTGTTCTCTGGGGCAGGATGCTTTTGTGCTCCAGTGTTACATCACTTTCCAGGCGCCAGCTTATGGTGGCTCCCTCTCCCTTCTGCTTATCTTCCTATATCTGCCTACAGATTCAGGATCCTGCCCTTCCTACCTCATGACAGGTGATGTTTTTCTGCTTGTAGAGATCCAGATATATATTCTTACATCTCAGGCTAATTTTGTGGGTGTTCAGAATGGTTTGGTAGATATCCAGCTAAATTCAGGGGACCCATTGAAATGGGGTCTCCTACTCCTCTGCCATTTTGCCCCCTCCTCCTCATTTATTACTTTTAGTAAATTTTTCATACAGTCTAGGGTTTTCTATGTGGAGTATCATGTCATCTGCAAATAGCGATAGTTTAACTTCTTTACCAATAAGGAATGTAGTGAATGGTATTGTAATGTATGGTGAAAGATAGTAGCTATACTCATGGTGAGTATAGCATAATGTATAAACTTGTTGAATCACTATGTTATACACCTGAAACTAATGTAACATTGTGTGCCAGCTATACTCAGATAAAGTAAATTAATAAAAAATAATGATCATTGGGGAAAATCCCCCCTGAAATACAGAGAAGAAAATATATGTAATGGAAAAAAATCCCATAATCCCACAACCAAGAAACATCCACAGTTAAGTTTGTTGGTTCATTTCTTTCCAGTCTTTTTTTCTGAATGTGTGGGTATGTGTGTTTGTATTACTTGTTTTTCTTAATTGAGATTATACTCATTACACTCTGTTGTGTCCTCCATTATTCACCTAATGTCATAAAATTGACATTTCCCCCTGTTGGTAAATATTCTTTGAAATGGTTCTATGTTATCTCTTGCAGTTATACCATATTTATTTAGCCATTCCCTGGAACATTTAATGTGGTCCACCATAAATCTATATGTATATGTATATGTTTGTCTATCAATATCAGGTATGAATCTCAGTAAATTTATAAACATACATGTACAAGGAAAATAATTTTGTCTTTTTATAACTCAATTTAATTTCTATTTCCAGTGTCCAGCTTGCTGTACTGGCAAAAAATGTAACCTCTGGAAGCACTGAATAGCTTTGTGCAGATGTCTTTGTCAGAACCTTTATTTCCTTGGGATAGGTTTCTAGAGGTAAGTGGAAATGTTGAGTGAAAAGGTATGAACTTACTTAAGGATTCTTATTCAGATGATAGATGATAGATAGATAGATAGATAGATAGATAGATAGATAGATAGATAGATAGACAGTATATATCCTTCTATATAACATTATAGCTAGCTAGCTTGCTATAAAACACTTAATAAAAACCTTAAGCCTTTTTGCTGGTTTCACATTAAAAGGATTCTCCTAAGGAACCTTTCTTATCTGTATTCTAATTTATAATAAGGCACTGGCTTAATCTATAGCCCTTTAAAAAGAGATGGACAGGGGCATCTGGGTGGCTCAGTCATTAAGCGTCTGCCTTCATTTCAGGTCATGATCCCAGAATCCTGGGATTGAGCCCTCCATCCGGCTCCCTGTTCTTTGGGAAGCCTGCTTCTCCCTCTCCCACTCTCCCTGCTTGTGTTCCCTCTCTCTCTGTGTCTCTCTCTGTCAAATAAATAAATAAAATCTTTAATTTTTTTTTTTTAAATAAAAAGAGATGGACACAAACTCTTACACTTCTACACTGAAAGAATTCAACTTTGCCCTGTTTTGGAAAGCTATCGTCAAATATTGATCCTGGTTAGACATTCCTCCATGAAAAGTGGCCTGACATGTAACAATATTTTTCATGCAAGTCATAAGGATTAGCTCATTCAGTAGGTGGGAAGTCATTCTCAGGACTGTTGTGAGAGTTATATGAAAGGAGTATACGATTATTACTCAGTGCACTGATTGGCACTCAGCTCAATCTGATTACATTCTGATAAACATAAAGTGATTAACTGGTAAGGCAATTGATTATTTAATTTAACACTGTTTCAATGGACTGAAATCATTCATTCCAGATTCAAGTAATTTGAACTGTTGTCAAACCAATATTTATTTAGATTTGGAGAATGGGTTCAGTAGAAGTATGTACCTAGGTATTGTGCTAAATCTATGTGAGTACAAGCAAAGACGTGTCTCTGATCTTGAAAAAGTTAAAAAAAATTGAAAAGATATTTATCCTTGAACACTAAGAGATCAATGAAAAGATTCTGAGATGATTCTGAGATACTATGCTAATTGCAATCAAATTGTTAGATATCCTAATAATGGCATGTTTCAGAAACGTTTTGTAGAGAAAACAGGACTTGAATTAAGCCTCCAAATGTCTGTAACAGGCACAGAGAAATGGAAAGAAAATGGGAGGCAGGGGAATAGCTTAACTCAAGATATAAGGTTTGGAGGGGCACCTGGGTTGCTCAGTTGGTTAAGCCTCAACTCAGGTCATGATCTCATGGTTGTGGAATCCAGCTCCACATTGGACTCCAGTGGACTCTGCACTCAGTGGGGAGTTTGCTGAAGATTTTCTCTCTCTCCCTCTCCTTTTCCCTCTCCTCCCCCCTTCTCCTGCTCCCTCTCTCTGTCTCTCTTCTGTATCTGTCTCTGTCTCTCTCTCAAGTAAATAAATAAATAAACCTTAGAAAAAAGATATGAGGACATCTCAGTTTCTTCCACAGTTTGGCTATTGTGGACATTGCTGCCATGAACATTGGGGTTCAGGTGCCCCTTCTTTTCACTACACCTCTATCTTTGGGGTAAATACTTAGTAGTGCAATTTCTGGGTCACAAGGTAGCTCTATTTTTAATATCTTGAGGAACCCCCATACTGTTTTCCAGAGTGGCTATACCAGCTTGGTGTTATATGCAACTAATGAATCGTTGAACACTAATACATACATACATACATACATACATACATACATACATACATACATGCATAAATAAATAATAAAGTCTGTTTCTCATAAACAACAACCAAAAAAAAAGATATAAGGTTTAGAATAAACCTAGTACAACTGGGACAAGGAGCAAGGGGTGAGAGGCTCTGAATGCTGAAATTAAAAGCAAGACAAAATGGATGATACTTTAATATACAGGTTCTAGAACCAGACTACTTGGGTTCATATCTTGCACTTTTAAACTGGTTGACTTTGCTCAAATATCTTAACCTTTGTTATTATATTATATGTGGTTTGATACCACATACAGACATGTGGGAGTCTCAGCACAGAAGAGATGAGATCTCTTAGAAACATATACAAAGTGATAGAGATACAAGATACATAGAGAAAGAATGTTTAGAGAAAGACAGTGGCAGATCCCTGAAGCCCATCCCCTGAGGTCAGGAGGTGCAAAGGAAGAGAAAGTCAGTTATCAAAGAAAAGCAGCTAAAGGTAGAAAAATGCTTTAATGTCACTGAAAAACTAAGGTTTGTAAGGGCTATTTTATCTGGTGGGGGAAAATAAGTCAATTCTTTGGTACATTTCCAAATCTTGGAGTGCTAAGCATAAATCCTGCTCAAGTAGTCATGCACTCCTTAAGGGCCTTTCTTCCCTTGAAGTGCCCTCTTTTGAAAGGTAAGAAGGACCCTCCTTGACATTTTGGCTCTTAATGTAAATGCATCAAAGCATCACATTGGTCAGAGAAATGGTTCAGTATGGCTCCTCTGGGTCTTAGGACCTGAATCTGGAGAAAATGTGCAGCAAATAAAAATTAACTGTGAGGTATTTTTAATGAAAGTGCTATTAATGAGTCTTCAAATAGCTTGAGGCTTTAGTGTTCCTTTGATTACATTTCCTGACAGGAACTGGATTGGTAGCAACAGTACTGAATTTGGAGTTTTGCTCTGCTTCCTTCCCTTAGCTGGAGGCAACTCCATTTCTGAAACTATTTCTTCTTCTGCAAAACAAGGAGCTAAATTCGCCTCTTAACTTCCCTCCTGGGATTATTGAAGATCCCAGTGGTTGTGAGAGGACTTTATTCATCAGAATCTCCATAACTGTGAAGAAGTGGAATTGGTAGGCTAATAATCATTAATACATGCACTCAGATAATACATGAGAACAGAGGGAGTACTATATGGGGATTCCTGTGTAGTTTGAGGCTAATGTGTTGTGGCCCCCATGTTTTCAATGGAACTGCAACCATCCCTGAAAATATTCTGGAGATTCACTTTGGTGAGTTAACATTTGCTTCCCATCCAATCCCTAGGTGTTTAAGTAATGTAAAAGCCAGAGTGAATAGGCCATAGTCTGCATATTGATTTACATGAGACAGGTCCAGATATCTGGAATCTGCCCATTATTTTTTAGTTATTTTCTCCATATCTGCCTCCTACCCTCCATTTTGATCAACATCAGAAGACCTAGAGGGCAGGAGACCAGAGTTTGGGCCCCATTCAGCCCTGGATTTACACTGTGTCTCTGGGCAAGCTTATAAATAATTTATTTTTTTGGGCCTGCCTGACAAATTAAACAGTTTGGTGTGTGTGGGGGGGGGGAGTGGTGATAGCCTAGAAAGTGCCGTCCCTTGTAAGTTTCAGGAATTGTGTAAATATAGAGGTTACAGTCCAAAGTACTCTGCCTGACATACAAAGGCTGTCACATTCTGGCTCCAGGCCCCACTCCATTTTCTACCCCTTACCATTTCTCTGAAAATGCTATGTCCTTTCCACAAATCTGTGCTTTAATGTTTGCTTGTCTCTTGGCCTGAAATCATCTCCCCTTTTCCTCCTTCTCTGACAGGTAAATTGCCTTACATCCTTGGTGACCCAACACAGTCAACATGACTCTATCAATACTCTCATCACATTGGGTTATAATCATCATATGTCTTTCTGTACTGAGAGAGAGGCGAGGAATTTTCTCTAAAACAGAATCTATTCATCTCCAGGTCTTAACACTGTCCCTGGCACACAGTAGTCACTTGGCATTTGTGGAAGGAAAGAACAGGGATGGGGAAAGGGTAGGGAGGGGAGGAGGAAAGCTGCCAGGAAAGAACCCAGAATTCAAAATTAAGTGATAAGATTTGAATTCCAATCCAGCCAGTTTGTAATTGAATGATGTAGAATAAATCACTTCACCTTTCTAAGCTTCAGTTTATGTTATGTTGAGTTAATACTCTCTAGTCCTTTCTGCTTCACTCAGTTTACTCCACCATGGAATAAGTGAGGGAAAGGAAAGAGAAGGTAGATGTGGAAAAGGAAACAGAGAGACATATAAAAGAAAACTGCAATTTGTGAGGAAGAGGAACAGTTTAAGGTCAGGGCAAGTGTACCCTTGGCTGTTGGAAGAACAAAGACCACTAGAGGGCAATATTATGGCAGTGAAAATTTCCCTAGTAGCAGAAGGAACAGGTACACCTGAATGTACCAAGTCACATAGGAACCAAGACTGCTGGAAGCTCAGTCAAAACTTAGAGTCTTCTATTAAGTTTGATACGTCACATCCCAGGTGATTGACACTACATAAATTGGCCACAACTGCCTAGTGCTCACAGCTGGAAAGAATGATTCATTATTTGTTGAGATTGTTGGTATCTATCATCAAATTATTAATTGTTAGAGTTCTCACAAGCATGGTAGAATGCCACCCTTCTGCCATCTCACAGCAGGGTCCAGGGTCTGTCTTCCCATCTTGGAGGCTGTCTAACTTCACTGACCAAACACTTAGTCCCTCCTTGGCCCCATTCCCACAATTATTTCCATTAAGCATACCTTGGATTACAATATTTACCTGTTCAGAAGCCACCAGTAGATCTTCCTTGCCTACAGGAGGAAGTTAAAAACCCTGAGTCTGGTACTCATGGTTTACTATAACCTGCTTCTGAAGAATCTTTTTCTGTCTCCCTCCTCACCCTTTTATCAACTTCCATTGAACGGCCAAACTAGACTGCTCCCCAGTCTCTCAAAATGCCCCCTCCTTGCCTAGTTCTACTTGCTTGACTTGGCTCCCTCTACTGGCATCTTCCAGAAGATGAAGCTCTAATGGTCTTTAATGACACTGTTGCATAACACTTTTCCCCATAAAACCTCCCCTTATTCCATTAGTCATAAAAACTGCCAGAAGCTAGAGACTTCTCTGTGATCTATATATGTTTTTCACTTGTATTAGATTTGTTTCATTCATTCGCTTACTCATTTATTCTTTTGCTTAGCATATATTGACTAGCACTTCTTATGGGCCAGGTACCATATAAAGAGTGCAGAAATGACCAATGCTTAGTTGTGGCCCTCCAAGAATTGTGTGCACCTGGAGAATGACAGATATATCACACCATATTGGTTGTGTATGTATTATGTGATAATAGAGGTACACAGATACACAAAAGGACTGAAAAGAACTGAGAAAACTATGTTAGAGCCAGACTGGAATGCCAGACAAAAGAATTAAGATATGAAGGCAGAGTGTATCTTTGGATAAATGCTATTCATATACTTACCATGTCAACATGTGTTTGAAGAATCACTCAATCCAGTATAAAATGGGTCATTTGAAGGGATTTTTGAATTGGAGAGAGGGCTGAGGATTTGTGAATTGGGCCACGGATTGTAGATGAGGTAAGAAGGGTAATTACAAAAACCTTCATTTTTTTCTCCTAGATATGAAGTTGTTTGACAGCAAGAATTTGCCTTATCTAATTATTCCCCTCATAGCACTGGGAGTAGGGACTTTGTAATTGAAAGTTTATGCATTTGTAGAGTTCCCAAGTTGGAAGGTACCTTAAGGATTGCCTAGTCATCTTTCCACAAATGAGAAAAAGGAAACTGTAAGAAATGATTTGCTCAGAGTCATCCAGATTGTTACTGTAAAAGTTAAGACTGAGAACTCAAAATTCAGTGCTCTTGTAACTCCTCTACATCTCCTATCTCAAAACCTTCAACAGTCATTGTGGCCGAGATCCCTGGCTACAAAGTTCTGACATATATCTCCAGCATGTCTGTTTCAGAGGGAATAGTAAGGAAGATCTGGATCTCATTGTGTACATGGGGAGACTGAGACCTAAAAAGGAGAAGTAACTGGCTCAAAATCACAGATCTGGAGCCAGAACTCTTAAGACATCTGTCAAGTGAATTGAATACATTCCCTGTAATCAAAGTATCATGCCTTGCATCAGCTAACAAGCAATTACTCTTCGCTTTAGAGAATAAACAGATCCCCAATTGACTTAATTCATCATTTAGTCTTAATCTCAAACATGTATGCTTTTACAATAGTCTTCTCATAGCCTGGAACATTTTCTTTGGCAACAAGCATAATAATCAATGAATTTCTCTGAGACCTCTAAGCAATTTGTAACTACCCAGAGAAAATTTTCCTCATCCCCTCGGCTTGGCTCTCCTCCTCCTTCCCTACTATTGCCAAAGGAAGAAGAAAGGGGGAAATGTATATAATACTTTCCAAACAGTGGTAGTTTTTTTTGTGGAATTTGAAAGGCCATTTTTTACAAGTTCTGGGAGCAGAGGGCACTTAGGCTGAGCTAGGCAGAGGAAGAGCAGCAGGATACCTGTACTTACCAGGCCTGGATGTTCAGACATCGGGTTGGAGTAGAAATAGAACTGTTTGGAAGGGCAGGACTGGGGCTGCCAGGTGCTATACAAGACCCTGGAACTGAAGATTCATTTTTGCTTTTAAACAAACCTGAACCAAATTCTCATCACAGTTTGACACAAGCACCAGAAGCTATTCTAGTCAAAGTAATGAAAAAAGTTGTTATGGTCCCCAGAAGTGATTAAAATGTGAGCAAGATTTGTAATCAGGGTCTTCTTTATATGATACACATGGTATTTCTAGAATCACACGATGTTCAATTTAGAAGAGACTTTGGAAATCAGTTGTCCTACCCCATTTTATAAGCAGGAAGCTTTGGGTCAGAGTGGTGACAAGATATACCCAACCTCTTACTATTGTGTTGCAGAGAGAATACTAAAAATTGGGTTCTGACTCCAAGTTGAGTGCCCTTCTGATGTAGTTTTGGAATGTTGGTGAGGTCCTGAGCTGATGTCCAAGAAAGAATTCTTGAGACATCTTCAGTGCAAAAAGGTGGTTTTATTAAAGTAGGGGGACAGGACCCATGGGCAAAAAGAGCTGCTGCTGCCCCAGGATTGTGAGGGGCAACTGATTATATACTTTGGGGTTGGGAGGAAGTAAAGATAAGAGAAGTTCCAAAAGGATTTTCGTAAGCTAAAGAAGACTCACACGATACTGAAGGCCTTGCTATTGTCCAACTAAGTTTGTTTTTCCCTCCAGCAAAGCATTAACATTAAGACAGTTGGGAACTTCTTAGAGGAATGTTATATTCTGCCTGCCTCAAGTATTTGTCAATGGGTTGTAGGCTATAAGGACATCTAATTTTATCTACATTTCCTTCTGCCTTTGTTTCCTACATCACTTCCACAACACAAAATCTGCTCAACATTCTTACCTCTGCCCTAAATCTTCTGTGTAGAGAGATACACTAGGTCTGGAGATATTTTACTCTAGTATGTCTTTCTTGTTTCCCTCTGTCCTCTTCCAGATTTCCATGTCTATCTGGTGCAGATGATCATCTTGGTGAGTTTCTTGATTTCTCTCACCATGCACATGTGTACACATGCACAGAAATATGTACACGTGGTGATCTTAAAGATGGTTTTTAGGGTCATTTTCAGAAATAAAATCAGATCATATAGTCTCCAGGTAAGATTAAAGTACCACATCTATGATATTTAGCTGGTAGCATAGATAAGGCTTCCTGAATCATAGGTCTCTTAGTGTTTGGGCCAAGGGAGCCAAGGCAAATGAACCTAGTATGACAGAAAGTTGATTAAGTTTGGGAGGGTCTCTTAGAGCCAGACAGGTCATTCTCTTTCTACCATCAGGCTAAAAGTTTAAGCCATTAAGTAGATAAGTTCAGGCTATTGAATCCCTACCATATGTTTGGAGGATGATTGCCTCTTATAGTGCTTACCACTTAGGCTCTCTGAACTTTAGTTTTCTCTCCTCCAAAATTGGGCAAATAAAGCCCTATTTCATGGGATTGTTAGAAGGAACAAAGGACAACATTCCAGGGAGAGTCTCAAGAAATGTTCATTTCCCTCCCTTTATTCATCAATTTTCCTGAGTACATCTTCATTTATTGGCATATCTCCTTTTTTTTAATATAAGAGATGTAGTAAAGATGTTAGGGTTTGAAGCCAATGGCCAAGAAAGAATTCTTGAGATACCTTTGGGGCAAAAAGGTGGTTTTATTAAAGTACTTGGACAGGACCTTTGGGCAGAAAGAGAAGCTTCACTGGAGTCATGAGGAATGGCTCATTATATACTTTCAAGTTGGGAGGGGGTTAGGGATAGCTTAAGCCTCCCAGGTATTTTGGAAACAAGGTTTCCAGGATCTTGAGGGGGTTATTGTTGGGAAAGATCATTTATTGTTATTTAGTAAACCCTCAGTCATGAGATCCTTCAGATGTGTATCAGTGGGTCATATGCTTGGAGGTTGATTGCCAACATGTATCTTGGGGGGTAGAGATAAAGGAAGCATCCAAAAGAATTTCTATATGTTAAAGTAGACTTACAGGGTCCTGGGGGTTGGGCTAAGATTGCCATTTGCCCTTAGCAAAGTATTAACATCAAGGCAGCTGAGTTCCTAGTGGAATGTCACTCTGCCTGTTTCAAGGACTTGTCAATGGGCTGTAGGTAGTAAGGAAAATTAATAATTTTTCCTTTGCCTTTGTTTCCCACATCAGTATGAACACCTCGAAGTTTTCTCCTTGGTCCCCTTCTCTTCTCTAAACTCTTCCTGGTGCCCCATTATTCCTGCACGATTAACTTTTACCTTTTTTCAAAGGAGTCCTATATCTCTTCCTCCAGTCTTACATCACTCCAAAGTCTCTCCTCCATTTCCAAGTATATATTGGTTATCTGTGATTGAATAATTCACCATTAAAAACTCAACCAGGACTGTTTGTTTAAACATCTACCTTTCCTGAGAAACTATGAGTTCTTGGATCTTACAATTTTTTTTTCATTTTTATTTTTTTTTATTCTGTCTCCACTCAGTACATACCACAGTTCATGACAGTTAATAAATGTTCAAAAACTGCCTGTTGGATGAATGACTAAAGGAATAATCAAATAAATGAAGGCACTAAAGTTACACAGATGACGTCACTGAACACAAAGAACAGTTTAATGGGGTAGGTAGATGTTTTAGTATCTACTGCTGCTTAACAAACCATCCCAAAACTTATAAAGCAACCATTTAATTATGTTCATGGTTGAGAAAGGACACAGTGGAGATAATTTGTCTCTGTTTCACAATGTCTTGAGAATTGGGAAGACTCTAAGACTGGAGTAATATGACAGATGGAAGCCATCATTGTGGAAGCATCTTCAACTCAAATATTGGCTGGGATCTCAGTTGTGGCTATACATGGAATAGCAGTGGCAGGGCAGAAAGAAGGTGTAATTAACGGATATTCTTCAAAAAGAAACTGGTCAAGGACACTATTTCTCAGTTCTGTTTAGGGGGAAAAACATTACTTAAGCAATTAATATGCACAAGGAGTTGCTACACATGCTTCTTTCCATATGGTATCACAATTTTCCCATTTTTTCTCACTTATTATATCACTGGATCTTCCCAAACCATACTTAAAGGTCAGTGTGATGAAACTGAAGCTTCAAATCCTTCTTAGATCCTTATGCAGAGTTGAACATCAAGAGGGCCTAAAAGTAAAGATTTGTTAATTGCTTGATTTATACAGCTACAAAGGAATACTGTTTTGACTGGGTAAATGTGTGTATGTGTGTGGCACTAGTGTGACAGGTTTTTACCTCTGTATATGACTGAGTGTGGTTCCAGCTACAGTGGATGATTTGAAAAGGTTGATGGATTTGGCTCCAGTGGCCTGAGGTTTTCCAACCGTCAATCTATCTTGTCAGGTTCAAAACATCCTTCAGCCATTCATCTAGAGTAAGTATGCAGGTAGTCCTCAAAGCTGGAAAGGAAAGGGTAGGATGTTTGGAACACCTCTAGTATCCTGGAACTCCAAACACAAATAGCAGGGCCTCTCCAACCTACTGGTTCATAGATTACCCCATGCAAAAGTAGAAAACCACTTGAAGTGATGGAATGAGCCCAGGGTAGGGAGGGATCAGAGCACATGTCAAAAGCCCATATTTTGCCAACCACTTTAAATGCATGCTTCCGTTTTTATTTGCATTCTAGCCCTAAAAGGGGGCATTTTATTTTATTTTGTACTTGAGTAAAATACATATGTAATAAAAATGCACTCATTTCAAGTGTACATTTGATGACTTTTGACAAAAATATATGCCTGGGTAACTGATATTAAGATCAGGCTATAGAACATTTCCAACATCCCCAGAGGCTCCTTTGGTGCTTCTTCCATTCAATAACTCCCTAGGGGCAACCCTTATTCTGAGTTCTAGCACCATAGATTAGTCTTTCCTATTGTTTATATAACACACAAACAAATAATGCCTGAACTTTTTATAAATGTAATCACATAATATGTACACTTTTGTGTCTGGCTTCTTTCACTAAGCTTGTTTTTTGAAATTATTTTATGTTGTCCCATTGTATTAGGCATATATTTCTCTGTAACAGTATTAACATACAGTTAGCAGATTAAAATAAAACACATCTATTATCTCATAGTTTCTATGGGTCAGTCTCTGTATGGCTTAATTGGGTCCTCTGCTTCAAGGTCTCATACAGCTGAAATCAAGATGTGAGCTAGGGCTGACAGTCTCAGTTGGGGTTTGATTGGGAAGATATTTACTTCCAAACTCACATGGCTATTGGAAGCATTTAGTTACTTGCAGCCTGCTGGACTGAGGGTCTCAGTTTCTTGCAGGCTGTTGGAAACATATTACAATGAAGCTATAAACACCCATTTCTATTGAGTGTATCCCCAGGAGTAGAATCCCTAGGTCATAGGACACACATATTTTTAGATTTAGTAGATATTTATATGTGCTTATTGTCAATCCTCACAATTATTCTGGGGGTAGCTATCACTATCCCTATTATATAGGTAGCTATCACTATCCCTGTTATATAGGTGAGGCCAGAAATTTAGGGAGGGAAAGTTACTTGACCAAGGCCCCAAGATAGTAGAAAACAAGTCAAGATTCAAACCCAGTTCTTTCTGGTCCAAGATTCTTCATACCAAGTTTTTCAAATGTCAGCCATTTGTATACCACCTTCACAATTTCTGCCATATCTTAAGGAATAACTATCCATGAAATTATTGTTCTGATCTGCAAGTACTTTTTTTCTTAATATACACAGATATGTATACATAACTGTTAAAATAAAAAAAAAAACACTCACCCATGTACCACTTAAAATCATCTTGCCTACACAGACCAGTGGTGCTTGTACAATTTGGGAAATAATTGTCCAGTTGCATATTGAAGCTAAGAGTTGTATTCTTGTTCTGGCCCTATCACCAATTCTCTGTGTGTCCTTGGCCAAGTCTTTTCCCCTCTCTGGGCTCCAGTTGTTCCATATGTACTATGACAGACATAGAGTGAACCTTTTGGGTACCCTTTCCTTTTGTGTCTGCCTTGTATTCTGGGTCACAGATAATGAAACAGAATCAGACGGCACATTAGTACATACTGGAGACAGGACAGGGACTTTTAAGCCCATTAACTTCCCTTTCTCATGCAATGGCAAAACCTCTGCTTTCTGTCATCCACATCTGTGTACACATTTGATCCTTTGGACATGGAGCAGTGCATATGTACATGCATACATGTTTCTCTGCTAGGGTAGAGAAAGGGATTATGCATATATGTGGGTGAGTACAGGCATCTTTGTTACACAAGATTCTCTCCCATCATCACTTTCACCCCACTATGTCTCCAGCCTTTCAGCCTGTCACATGACTTCAGCCTTCCAGCTATTTATATTCAAAGAGTAGAACTGTTGCCTCTTGTTACTTGTTCTTTCAGCACAACCTTCTTGTGAATGCAGCAGCTCAGGTGTTGAACATGGCCACAGGGTGAGATCTCCTTCTCAATGTGGTGTTGATTGTGTGAAATTATTACTATTATTTAGGAAAATATCACAAAAGATCATTCGGTGAATTTCAATTAATTGTTGTTATGATAGTCTGCCTCCCCCTGCCAGCAAGAACTCCCGGTCCCTTCTAAGCCATGAGCAGCAGATGCCTTGTTTACACAATAAATTGATTAATTTTTTTAAGATTTTATTTTTATTTATTTGACAGAGAGAAACACGGCGAGAGAGGGAACACAAGCAGGGGGAGTGGGAGAGGGAGAAGCAGGCTTCCCGCCGAGCAGGGAGCCCGATGCGGGGCTCGATCCCAGGACCCTGGGATCGTGACCTGAGCTGAAGGCAGACACTTAACGACTGAGCCACCCAGGTGCCCCTAAATTGATTAATTTGATAAATTAATGTAATGGTACTGGAAGAACATTTATGCTCTGAACCACTCACACACCTACTTACCATTTCAAAACACTTTGCATTCTTTCTTAGTCCTGACAGTAGCTTCAGACTTCAAATTAAATTATGAATAAGCCAGTGTTGTTGGAGTACCTACTGGGTGCCCAGATCTGGGTCAGTTTAAGCAATGCACCAGAGAGGCACAGGAAAGGGACAGGGGGAGAAAAGTCAAATATGGTCCATTTATTCTAAGCATCATGCTAAGTACTACTATTCATAAATTTACTCTCCCAGCAATTTTCTAAAGGAGGTATTATTACTATCTTGCTTTTACAGACAAGGATTCTGAAAGGTCGCATTAGAGTGGCAAAGGAAGGATTCATCTCCAGGCCCAGACAACACCAGAAGCTACATTTTTCCTACTATAGTATACTTTTTTCTAAGATTTTATATACTTATTTGCCAGAGAGAGAGAGAAAGAGCACAAGCAAGGAGAGCAGCAAGCAGAGGGAGAAGCAGGCTCTTTGCCAAGCAAGGAGCCCAATGCAGGACTCGATCCCAGGACCCTGGGTTCATGGTCTGAGCTGAAGGCAGATGCTTAACCAACTGAGCCACCCAGGCATCCCTTCCTACTATAGTATACTTTTAAGTACAAGTGTCTGCCCTTCAGCTCTTCTTGGTACAATAGGAAAAGGGAGACTCTTTGAGTGGGATAGAAAGACCAAAAGCAACAAAGACTAGAAAGAAACAGAGAATATCTCCAGAAACAATGACAAATCAAGTAATAAAATGGTACTAAAAACTTATCTACCAAGAAGTATTCTGAATGTAAATGGACTAAATACTTCAACCAAAAGACACAAGGTGTCAGAATGGAAAAAAAAAAAAAAAAAAGACCCATCTATATGCTGTATACAAGAGACTCATTTTAGACTTAAAAGCACGTGCAGACTGAAAGGGTGGGGATGGAGAAATGTTTACTATGAAAATGGATGTCAAAAGAAAGCCTGGGTAGCAATACTTATATGAGACAAACTAGATTTTAAACCAAAGACTGAAACAAGAGATGAAGAAGGGAACTATGTCATAATAAAGGGGACTATACAACAAGAAGATCTAACAACCATAAATATTTATGCCCACAACTTGGGAGCACCCAAATAAATAAAACAATTAATAACAAATATAAAGGAACTCATTGATAATACTACAGTAATAGTAGGAAACATTAAAACCCCACTCACAACAATGGACAGATCATCTAAACAGACAATCAACAAGGAAACAATGGGTTTGAATAATACAATGGACCAGATGGATTTAACACATATATTCAGAACATTTTATCCTAAAGCAGCAGAGTGCACATGGAACATTCTCCAGAATAGATCACATACTGGGTCACAAGTCAGGCCTCAGAAACTACAAAAAGAATGAGATCATATCATACATATTTTCTGACCACAATGCTATGAAACTTGAAGTCAACCATAAGAAAAAAACTGTAAAGATCCCAAATACATGGAGGTTAAAAAACATCCTACTAAAGAATGAATGGGTTAACCAGGAAATTAAGGAAGAAATTAAAAAAAAAAAAAAAACATGGAAATAAATGAAAATGAAAATAAAATGGTCCAAAACCACTGGGATGCAGCAAAAGTGGTCATAAGAAGGAAGTATATACCAATACAGGCCTACCTCAAGAAGCAAGAAAAATCTCAAATAAACAGCCTAACCTTATACCTAAAGGAACTAGAAAAAGATCAACAAATGAAGCCTAAAGCCAGCAGAAGAAGGGAAATAATAAATATCAGAGCAGAAATATATGACATAGAAACAAACAAAAACAGTAGAACAGATCAATGAAACCAGGAGCTAGTTCTTTGACAAAATTAACAAAATTGATAAACCCCGAGCCAGACTTATCAACAAGAAAAAAGATAGAACTGAAATAAATAAAATCATAAATGAGAGAGGAGAAATGACAACTGACACCACAGAAATGCAAACAATTATAAATTATATGCCAACAAATTGAACAATCTGGAAGAAATAGATAAATTCCTAGAAACATATAAACTACTAAAACTGAAACAGGAAGAAATAGAAAACTTGAACAGACCAATAACCAGCAAAGAAATCGAAACAATAATCACAAATCTCCCAACAAACAAAAGTCTGGGGCCAGATGACTTCACAGGGGAATTCTACAAAACATTTAAAAAGTTAATACCTATTCTTCTCAAACTATTAAAAAAATGGAAATGGAAGGAAAATTTCCAAACTCATTTTGTGAGGCCAGAATTCACCTGATTCCAAAACCAGACAGACTCCACTAAAAAAAGACAACTACAGGGGCACCTGGGTGGCTCAGTCAGTTAAGCGTCTGCCTTTGGCTCGGGTCATGGTCCCAGAGTCCTGGGATCAAGCCCCATGTCAGGCTCCCTGCTCAGCTCTCTCTCCCTGCTTGTGCTCTCTGTTGCTATCTCTGTCTTTCTCTCTCTCAAATAAATAAATTGAATCTTAAAAAAAAAAAAAAAGACAACTACAGGACAATATCCCTAATGAACATGGATGCAAAAATTTGCAATAAAATACTAGTAAACAGAATCCAACAGTACACTAAAAGAATCATCCACCACAATCAAATGGGATTTATTCTTGGTCTTCAAGGATGGTTCAATATTCACAAATCAATCAATGTGATACACCACATTAAGAAAAGAAAAGATGGAGGAGGGGCAAGATGGCAGAGGAGTGCAGGACTCCATTTCAACCAGTCCCCTGAATTTAGCTAGATATCTACCAAGCCACTCTGAACACGCATGAAATCAGCCTGAGATATAAGATTATACATCTGGATCTCTACAGGGGCAGAGGATCATCAGTCCAGAGGTACAAAGGGCGGAGTTGTGATTGTGTGGACAGATGTTGGAGGATAAACAGAAGGGGGAGGGAACCACAAGAAGCTAGCTACTGGAAAGTAGTACCCCAGTGCAAAAGCATCCTGAGCCTGGGGACCAGCAATAGCTTGGAGAGCTGTGGCAGTGGGATGGGAAAGGACTCCAGCCAGCACTCAAATGGAATCCAGAGGCTTAAGGGGCAAACGCTGGACTGGGGTGGCCACAGGCACGGACCTGTGCCCATGGACCCGGGTGGCTGCCGCCGTGGCCCGCGACCAGGCCTGCCCAGACCAGGATCACTGGCAGTTTTGGAGGCATGGGGGAAGAGACAAAGGGGCCTGGTTCGACTACTGAGAGGATCACTGGGGGCATGCAATACCTGTGGGGGGCTGCAGTTTTTAGCGACGCTTACAGAGGGAGAGACTGTGTCTTTTGGAGGATTCAGAGAGGAGAGACCGTGGCTTCTCTCCTCTGGGGCAGAGGTCAGGGTGCGGACATTTTCCTTTGCTCTGACCCTCCAAAAAGGCACGAAAACCCACCAGAGAACAAAAGTCGACAGAGAACAAAAGCCACCAGAAAACAAAAGCCCAAAAAGCCGGTATCCATGGGGTCCAGCCCCTTGATAGGGGTCAGGGCAACTCCGCCCAAGCAGGATTGACTGAAAAAAATGGGGCAGGCCCCTCCCCCAGAAGACAAGCTGGAAGAACAAAAGGATGGCAACCTGAAGATCCCCATAAAACTGTAAAACCCCAACACCAAGGGAAAATAGTATATTAAGCTCCTGCTGTTGCCTCACGGTCTGTGTATTTCTTAGAAATAACTTTTTTTGTTTTAATTCTTTCTTATGTTTTTTCTCTGTTTTTTTTTTCTTTTTACCTACTTACCATTTCAACTAGATGTTTAATACATATTCCAGAGTCACTTTTTAACTTGAAATTTTTCACACATATTTTTTCTTTCTTTTTATATATATATATGTAGATAGATAGATAGATAGATAGATGATAGATAGATAGATAGATGATAGATAGATAGATAGATAGATAGATAGATAGATAGATAGATAGATAGATAGATAGATAAAAGCTTCAATGTAGTCCTTTTTTCCCTATTCAATACTACCTTAATATATATACCAGTTTTAATTATCCTGCATCTCTGGGAAGTAGTGTTCTCTAACAAAGAGAACAAAATACACCCAGGAAGAACTGAAACACCCTACCTTGCCCACACTGAGGGATTATAGCCCCCTCAGCCCCCCTTTTCCTTTTTTGTTTCTATTTTGAAATTTATAAATCTTTTCTTGGATTTCATTTGGCTGGGTGTTTTTAGTGGTGACTTCCAATTGCTCCAAACTTTCCCAGGGTGCACCTTGCCGGGACTGTGGTTGATATTTTTGACTCTGTACATCCCCTCAACCACCACTCGACAGAATGACTAGGAGGAGGAACTTCCAACAAAGAAAAGAACCAGAGACAATGGCCTCTCCCACAGACCTAATGGATATGGATATAAACAAGATGTCTGAAATAGACTTCAGGGTAACAATTACAAAGACAATAGCTAGGCTTGAGATAAATATTAATGGCAACATAGAATCTCTAAGGGCAGAAATGAGACCTAATCAGGCCAAATTTAAAAATGCTATGAATGAGATGCAGTCTAAACTAGATACTCTAACTGCTAAAGTAAATGAGGCAGAAGAATGAATTAGTGATCTAGAGGATAAACTGATAGAAAGGAAGGAACAGGAGGAGGTCTGGACCAAACAAGCTTAAAATCCATGAGAACAGGATTAGAGAAATCAGCAATGCCATGAAATGCTCCAATGTCAGAATTATTGGGATCCTTGAGAAGGTGGAGAGAGAGAAAGGGCTAGAAGATATATTTGAGCAAATCATAGCTGAGAACTTCCCTAACCTGGGGAATGAAACAAGCATTTGTGTCCTAGAGGCAGAGAAGACACCTCCCAAGATCAAGGAGAACAGACCAATGTCCCGGCATGTAATAGTAAAACTCGCAAGTCTTAGAACCAAGGAAGCCATCCTGAGAGCAGGTAGGGAGAAGAGATTCCTTACGTACAGAGGGAAGAACATCAGAATAATGTCTGACCTGTCCACAGAGACCTGGCAAGCCAGAAAGGACTGGCAAGACATATTCAGGGTACTAAGTGAGAAGAACATGCACCCAAGAATACTTTATCCAGGGAGGCTGTCATTCAGAATAGATGGAGAGACAAAGAGCTCCCAAGACCAAAAGAAACTGAAAGAATATGTGACCACCAAGCCAGCCCTGCAAGAAATACTAAGGGGGATTCTATAAAAGAAGAAAGACCCCAAGAGTAATATAGACCAGAAATATAGAGAGAAAATCCATAAAAACAGGGACTGTACAGACAGTAAGATGGCAATAAACACGTACCTTTCAGTAGTAACCCTCAACATGAATGACCTAAATGCTCCCATGAAATGGCACAGGGTTGCAGATTGAATACAAAGACAGGACACATCCATATGCTGTCTACAAGAGACTCATTTTGAACCTAAAGACACCTCCAGACTGAAAGTGAGAGGATGGAGAACAATTTATCATGCCAACAGACCTCAAAAGAAAGCTGGGGTAGCATTTCTTAGACGGATTAGAATTTAAACCAAAGACTGTAATAACAGATCCAGAGGGACACTATATCATTCTTAAAGGGTCTATTCAACAAGAAGATCTAAAAATTGTAAATATCTATGCCCCCAACATGGGAGCAGCCAACTACATAAGCCAGCTGTTAACCAAAATAAAGAATGAGATTGACAATAATACATCAACAGTAGGAGACTTTAACACTCCACTCTCAGCACTGGACAGATCATCTAAACAGAAGATCAACAAAGAAACAAGAGCTTTAAATGACACATTGGAGCAGATGGACTTCACAGATATATAAAACAACAGAATACTCATTCTTCTGGAATGCACACAGAACTTTCTCCAAAATAGACCACATACTGGGTCACAAATCAGGTCTCAGCCAATACCAAAAGATTGAGATTATTTGCTGCATGATATCAGACCACAATGCCTTGACACTGGAACTCAATCACAAGAAAAAAAATTGGAAGGAATTCAAACACTTGGAAGTTAAAAAGCATCCTGTTAAAGAATGAATGGGTCAACCAGGAAATTAAAGAAGAACTTAAATAATTCATAGAAACCAATGAGAATGAAAACACATCGATCCAAAACCTATGGCATACTGCAAAGGCGTTCCTAAAGGAGAAATACATAGCCATCCAAGCCTTTCTCAAAAAAGTAGAAAAATCCCAAATGCACAAGCTAACCCTTACACCTAAGGGAGCTGGAGAAAGGACAGCAAATAAAACCTAAATCAACAGGAGAAGAGAAATAGTAAAGATTAGAGCAGAGATCAATGAAATAGAAACCAGAAAAACAGTAGAACAAATCATGAAACTAGAAGCTGGTTCTTTGAAAGAATTAATAAGATCAATAAACCATTGGCCAAACTTATCCAAAAGAAAAGAGAAAGGCCCCAAATTAATAAAATCATGAATGGGGAGAGGGGAAAGATGGAGGAGTAGGGGACCCTATTTCAACTGGTCCCTGGAATTGAGCTGGAATCTACCAGACCACTCTGAACACCCACGAAACCAGCCTGAGATGTAAGAAGATCTGGATCTCTACAAACAGAATATCGCAGGCAGTTGGTTTTGAGGTACGAAGCAGAGAGCCGTGACTCTGCAGGCAGATTTCGGAGGATAAACAGCAGCGGGAGGGTGCCTGGACGTGGGGATCCTACACCGCCAGTGAGTGACAGCCTCGTGTGCTGCGGACAGGGCACAGACTCGCAGACCGGTAGCACCAGGAAAGAACTTTAGGGCAGCCCCCGGGGTGGAAAACCAGGCCAGCGGGGTCGCATGCACGCGAACCGCAGCCCCCGGGGCCAGAAACTGGAGCGACGGTCACGCGCACGCGAACTGCAGCCTCCAAGCGGAAACTCGGTGCGCCGGGGGCGCGCCGGTGAACTGCAACCCCCGGGGTGGAAACCCCAAGCGGCGGAGTCGTGCGCGCGAACTGGGAGCGGCTGGCGGTTTTAGAAGCACAAAGGGCAGAGCTGTGCCCACCTGGAGGCAGGACTGGGGATGCTGCGGAGGGGCACACAACCCAGGACGCTGCAGTTTATAGCAGCACGGACAGAAACAGAGACAGTGTGGCCTGGAGAGCTCACTGAAGAACAGACTGAGGTCTCTCTGCTCTGAGGCAGAGGGTTGGAAACGGTCTCTTCTGCTCTGACTCGCGGAAGAGACGCGGAAAGCCGCCAGGGAAAGGCGCAGGAGAACAAAAGCCGCAAAGACTGATTCCCACTGAGCCCATCCCCCGCCACGGGGGCGCAGGGCAACTCCGCCCAAACAGGGTTGCCTGAGTAACAGTGAGGCAGGCCCCTCCCCTAGAACACAGGCTGGGAAAACAAGAAGCCAGCAACCCTAAGGTCCCAAGAAAACAGGAGCATCTTGCTTGGGTTCTGGTCAATAATTTGGACTCTATACATTCCCTAAAACACCCATCAACAGAATGACTAGGAGGAGGAGCCCCCAAACAGAAAAGACTCAGAGATTATGACTTACGCTGAAGATTTACAAATGGATGCAGATATAACCAAGATGTCAGAGATGGAATTCAAGCTAGCAATTGTGAAGACAATGGCTAGAATGGAGAAATCAATTAACGGCAACAGAGTCTCTAAGGGCAGAAATAAAAGGTGAATTGGCAGAACTTAAAAATGCTATCAGTGAGATCCAATCCAATCCAGATAATCTAACAGCTAGGGTAACTGAGACAGAAGAGAGAAGAAGTGATCTGGAAGACAGTAGAATACATAAAAAGGGAAAAGAGGAGGCCAGGGAAAAACAACTCAGAATCCATGAAAATAGAATCAGAGAAATAAGTGACACCATGAGGCGTTTCAATGTCAGAATACTTGGAATCCTGGAGGGAGTGGAGAGAGAGAGAGGGCTAGAAGATGTATTCGAGCAAATCGTAGCTGAGAACTTCCCTAAACTGGGGAATGAAACAAACATTCGAGTCCTAGAGGCAGAGAGGACCGCTCCCAAGATCAAGGAAAACAGGCCAACACCCCGGCATGTAATAGTAAAACTTGCAAACCTTAGAAACAAGGAAACCATCTTAAGGGCAGTTAGGGGGAAGAGATTCCTTACGTACAGAGGGAGGAACATCAGAATAACGTCAGACCTATCCACAGAGACGTGGCAAGCCAGAAAGCCCTGGCAAGACATATTCAGGGTACTAAATGAGAAGAACATGCAGCCAAAAATACTTTATCCGGCAAGGCTTTCATTTAGAATGGATGGAGAGATGCAGAGCTTCCAAGACCAGCAGAAGTTCAAAGAATATGTGACCACTAAGCCAGCCCTGTAAGAAATATTAAGGGGGGTTCTATAAAAGGAGAAAGACCCCGAGAGTGATCTACAACAGAAATTTACAGGGACAATCTATAAAAACAACGTCTTCACAGGCTACATGATGACAATTAATTCATATCTTTCAATAATCACTCTCACTGTGAATGGCCTAAACGCTCCCATAAAAAGGCACAGGGTTGCAGATTGGATAAAAAGACAGGACCCATCCCTATGCTGTCTACAAGAGACTCATTTTGAACCTAAAGGTACACCCAGTCTGAAAGTGAAGGGATGGAGATCTATCTTCCATGCCAGCGGACCTCAAAAGAAAGCTGGGGTAGCAATTCTTATATCAGACAAATTAGATTTTAAACTAAAGTCTGTAATAAGAGACACAGAAGGACACTATATCATTCTTAAAGGGTCTATTCAACAAGAAGATGTAACAATTGTAAATATCTATGCCCCCAACATGGGAGCAGCCATATACATAAGCCAAATGCTAACCAAAATAAAGAGTCATATTGATAACAATATGCTAATTGTAGGAGACCCCAGTACTCCACTCTCAGCAATGGACAGATCATCTAAGCAGAAAATCAACAAGGAAACAAGAGCTTTGAATGATACATTGGACCAGATGGACCTCATAGATATTTACAGAACATTCCACCCTAAAACAACAGAATACTCATTCTTCTTGAACGCACATGGAACTTTCTCCAGAATAGACCATATACTGGGTCACAAATCAGGCTCAACCAATACCAAAAGACTGAGATTATTCCCTGCATATTCTCAGACCACAATGTTCTAAAACTGGAACTCAATCACAAGAAAAAAATTGGCAGAAATTCAAACACTTGGAAGCTAAAGATCACTCTGCTCAAGAATGTTGGGGTCAACCAAGAAATCAAAGAACTTAAACAATTCATGGAAATCAATGAGAACGAAAACACATCTGTCCAAAACCTATGGGATACTGCAAAGGCGGTCCTAAGGGGGAAATACATAGCCATTCAAGCCTCACTACAAAAAATAGAAAAATCCCAAATTCACCAACTAACTCTACACCTTAAAGAACTAGAGAAAAAGCAAGAAATGATGCCTAAGCCACGCATTAGAAGAGAAATAATTAAAATTAGAGCAGAGATCAATAAATTAGAAACCAGAAACACAATAGATCAGATGAACAAAACTAGAAGTTGGTTCTTTGAAAGAATTAATAAGATTGATAAACCACTGGCCAGACTTATCCAAAAGAAGAGAAAAAGGACCCAAATTAATAAAATTATGAATGAAAGGGGAGAGATCACGACTAACACCAAGGAAATAGAAAGAATTCTTAGAAATTATTATCAACAACTATATGCCAATAAACTGAGCAATATGGATGAAATGGAGGCCTTCCTGGAAACCTATAAGCTGCCAAGACTGAAACAGGAAGAAATTGACAACCTGAATAGGCCAATAACCAGTAACGAGATTGAAGCAGTGATCAAAAACCTCCCAAAAAACAAGAGTCCAGGGCCTGATGGATTCCCTGGGGAATTCTACCAAACATTCAAAGAAGAAATAATACCTATTGTACTGAAGCTGTTTCAAAAAATAGAAACAGAAGGAAAACTTCCAAACTCATTCTATGAGGCCAGCATTACCTTAATCCCTAAACCAGGCAAAGACCTCATCAAAAAGGAGAATTTCAGACTGATATGCCTGATGAATATGGATTCCAAAATCCTCAACAAAATCCTAGCTAATAGGATCCAACAATACATTAAAAGGATCATCCACCACGACCAAATGGGATTTATCCCCGGGATGCAAGGGTGGTTCAACATTCACAAATCAATCAATGTGATAGAACACATTAATAAGAGGAGGGAGAAGAACCATATGGTCCTCTCAATTGATGCAGAAAAAGCATTTGACAAAATACAGCATCCTTTCCTAATGTAAACTCTCCAGATGATAGGGATGGAGGGAACATTCCTCAAGTTCATAAAATCCATCTATGAAAAACCCACAGCGAATATCATCCTCAATGGGGAAAAGCTGAGAGCCTTTCCCTTAAGATCAGGAACACATCAAGGGTTCCCACTCTCACCACTGTTGTTCAACATACTACTAGAAGTCCTAGCAACAGCAATCAGACAACAAAAAGAAATAAAAGGTATTCAAATTGGCAAAGAAGAAGTCAAACTCTCTCTTTTCGCAGACGACATGATACTTTATGTGGAAAACCCGAAAGACTCCACCCCCAAATTACTAGAACTCATACAGCAATTCAGTAATGTGGCGGGATACAAAATCAATGCACAGAAATCAGTTGCTTTCTTTTACACTAACAACGCAACTGTAGGAAGAGAAATTAGAGAAAGGATTCTATTTACAATAGCACCAAAAAGCATAAGATACCTCGGAATAAACCTAACCGAGAGGTAAATGATCTACACTCTAGGAACTACAAAACACTCATGAAAGAAATTGAAGAAGACACAGAAAGATGGAAAAATATTCCATGCTCATGGATCAGAAGAATAAACATTGTTAAAATGTCTACGCTACCCAGAGCAATCTATACCTTCAATGCCATCCCAATCAAAATTCCAATGACATTTTTCGAAGTGCTGGAACAAACAATCCTAAAATTTGTATGGAATCAGAAAAGATCCGGAATCGCCAAAGAGATGTTGACAAAGAAAAACAAAGCTGGGGGCATCACGTTGCCCGATTTCAAGCTATACTATAAAGCAGTGATCACCAAGACAGCATGGTACTGGCACAAAAACAGACATACAGACCAATGGAACAGAATAGAGAACCCAGCGGGCGCCTGGGTGGCTCAGATGGTTAAGCGTCTGCCTTTGGCTCAGGTCATGACCCCAGGGTCCTGGGATCGAGTCCCAAATCGGGCTCCCTGCTCCTTGGGAGCCTGCCTCTCCCTCTGCTTCTCTCTCTCTCTGTCTCTCATGAATAAATATATAAAATCTTTAAAAAAAAAATAGAGAACCCAGATATGGATCCTCAACTCTATGGTCAAATAATCTTTGACAAAGCAGGAAAAAATATGCAATGGAAAAAAAGGCAGTCTCTTCAATAAATGGTGCTGGGAAAATTGGACAGCCACATGCAGAAGAATGAAACTTGACCATTCTCTAACACCATTCACAAAGATAAACTCAAAGTGGATGAAAGACCTCAATGTGAGACAGGAATCTATCAAAATCCTAGAGGAGAACATGGGCAGTAACCTCTTTGACATCGGCCACAGCAACTTCTTTCAAGATACATCTCCAAAAGCTAGTGAAACAAGAGCAAAAATGAACTTTTGGGACTTCATCAAGATTAAAAGCTTCTGCACAGCAAAGGAAACAGTCAACAAAACAAAGAGGGAGAAGATATTTGCAAATGACACTACAGATAAAGGGCTGGTATCCAAGATCTATAAAGAACTTCTCAAACTCAACACCCAAAAAAACAAATAATAAGTCAAAAAGTGGGCAGAAAAGATGAACAGACACTTCTCTGAAGAAGACATACAAATGGCTAACAGACACATGAAAAAATGTTCATCATCATTAGCCTTCAGAGAAATCCAAATCGAAACCACACTGAGATACCACCTTACACCAGTTAGAATGGCAAAAATGGACAGGACAAGAAACAACAAATGTTGGAGAGGTTGTGGAGGAAGGGGAGCCCTTTTACACTGTTGGTGGGAATGCAAGTTGGTACAGCCACTTTGGAGAGAAGTGTGGAGGTTCCTCAAAAATTTAAAAATAGAGCTACCCTATGACCCAGCAATTGCACTCCTGGGTATTTACCCCAAACACACAGATGTAGTGAAAAGAAGGGCCATATGCTCCCCAATGTTCATAGCAGCAATGTCCACAATATCCAAACTGTGGAAAGAGCTGAGATGCCCTTCAACAGATGAATGGATAAAGAAGACATGGTCCATATATACAATGGAATATTACTCAGCCATCAGAAAAGATGAATACCCAACTTTTACATCAACATGGATGGGACTGGAGGAGATTATGCTAAGTGAAATAAGTCAAGCAGAGAAAGTCAATTATCATATGGTTTCACTTATTTGTGGAACATAAGGAATAACATGGAGGACATTCGGAGAAGGAAGGGAAAAATGGGCAGGGGGAATTGGAGGGAGAGATGAACCATGAGAGACCACAGACCTGAGAAACAAACAGGGTTTTAGAGGAAAGGGGGATGGGGGATTGGTTAGCCTGGTGATGGGTATTAAGGAGGGTACGTACTGCATGGAGCACTGGGTGTTATAAGAAAACAATGGATCATGGATCACTACATCAAAAACTAATGATGTATTGTATGGTGACTAACATAACATAATAAAATTAAAAACTACAAAAAAGGGTCGCCTGGGTGGCTCAGTCGTTAAGCATCTGCCTTCAGTTCAGGTCATGATTCCAGGTCCTGGGATTGAGCCCCGCATCAGGCTCCCTGCTCGGTGGGAAGCCTGCTTCTCCCTCTCCCACTCCTCCTGCTTGTGTTCCATCTCTCACTGTGTTTCTCTCTGTCAAATAAATAAATAAAATCTTTAAAAAAAAAACTACAAAAAAAAATAAAATAAAAATAAAAAAAATAAAATCCTGAATGAAAGGGTAGAGATCATGACTAACACCAAGGAAATAGAAACAATTATTAGAAATAATTACCAGCAATTATATGCCAACAAATTAAGCAATCTGAAGAAATGGATGCCCTGGGGCACTTCGGTGTCTCAGTACTTAAGCATCTGCCTTCAGCTCAGGTCAAGATCCCGGGGTCCTGGGATTGAGCCCTGCATCAGGCTCCCTGCTCGGCGGGAGGCCTGCTTCTCCCTCTCCCACTCCCCATGCTTGTGTTCCCTCTCTCGCTGTGTCTCTCTCTGTCAAATAAATAAAGAAACTCTTTAACAAAAAAAGAAATTGATGCCTTCCTGGAAACTTACAAACTACCAAGACTGAAAAAGGAAGAAATAGACAATCTGAACAGACCAAAAACCAGTAACGAAATTAAAGCAGTAATCAAAAACCTCCAAAAAAACAAGAGTCCAGGGCCAGATGGGTTCCCAGGGAAATTCTACCAAACATTTAAAGAAGAAATAATACCTATTCTACTGAACCTGTTCCAAAAAATAGAAACAGAAGGAAAACTTCCAAACTCCTTCTATAAGGCCAACATTACCCTGATCTCAAAACCAGGCAAGGACCGCATCTAAAAGGAGAATGACAGACCAATATCCCTGATGAACATGGATGCCAAAATACTGAACAAGATCCTAGCTAATAGGATCCAACAGTACATTAAAAGTATTATTCTTCACGACCAAGTGGGTTTTATGCCTGGGATGCAAGGGTTTTTCAACATTCCCAAATCAATCATCATGGTAGAGTACATCAATAAAAGAAAAAACAAGAACCATATGATCCTCTCAATTGATACAGAAAAAGCATTTCACAAAATACAACATTTGTTCCTAATTAAAACTTTTCAGAGTATAGGGATGGAGGGAACATTCCTCAGTATCATAAAAACCATATATGAAAAGCCCCCAGTGAATATCATTATCAATGGGGAAAAGCTGAGAACTTTTCCCTTAAGATCAGGAACATGACAGTGATGCCCACTCTCACCACTATTGTTCAACATAGTACTAGAAGTCGTAGCATCAGCAATCAGACAACAAAAAGAAATAAAAAGCATCCAAATTGGCAAAGAAGAAGTCAACCTCTTCCTCTTTGCAGATGACATGATACTTTATGTGGAAAACCCAAAAGACTCCACCCCCAAATTACTAGAACTCATCCAGCAATTCAGCAAGGTGGTAGGATAAAAAATCAATGCACAGAAATCAGTTGCTTTTCTGTACACTAACAATGTAACTGTAGAAAGAGAAATTAAGGAATTAATTCCATTCACAATAGCAACAAATACCATAAGATACCTAGGAATACACCTAACTAAAAAGGTAAAGGATCTATACCCTAGGAACTACAGAATATTTATGAAAGAAAATGAGGAAGACACAAAAAGATGGAAAAATATTCCATGCCCATGGATTGGAAGAATAAACATTGTTAAAATGTCTATCCTCACCAGGGCTATTTACACTTTCAATGCCATCCCTATTAAAACACCACTGGCATTTTTCAAAAAGCTGGAACAAAAAATCCTAAAATGTGTATGGAACCAGAAAAGACCACGAATAGCCAAGGGAAGGATGAAAAAGAGAAACAAAGCTGGGGGCATCATGTTGCCTGACTTCAAGCTATATTACAAAGCTGTGATCACCAAGACAGCATGGTATTGGCACAAAGACAGACACATAGACCAATGGAACAGAATAGAGACTCCAGAAATGGACCCTCAACTCTATGGTCACTAATCTTTGACAAATCAGGGAAAAAAATCCAATGGAAAAAAGACAGTCTCTTCAATAAATGGTGCTGGGAAAATTGGACAGCCACATATAGAAGAATGAAACTGGACCCTTACACCATACACAAAGATTAAACTCAAAATGGATGAAAGACCTCAATGTGAGACAGGAATCCATCAAAATCCTAGAGGAGAACATAGGCAGTAACCTCTTCAACATAGGCCACAGCAACTTCTTTCATGACATGTCTCCAAAGGCAAGGGAAACAAAAGCGAAAATGAACTATTGGGACTTCATCATGATAAAAAGCTTTCACACAGCAAAGGAAAATAGTCAACAAAACAAAGAGGCAACCCACGGAATGGGAGAAGATATTTGCAAAATGACATATCTGATAAAGGTTTAGTATCTAAAATCTATAAAGAACTTATCAAATTCATAGTACTAGAAAAAACAAATAATCCAATTAAAAAATGAGCAGAAGACATGAATAGATATTTTTCCAAAGAAGATATACAGATGACTAACAGACACATGAAAAGATGCTCAACATCACTCATCATCAGGGAAATACAAATAAAAAATACAATTAGATACCATCTCACACAAGTTAGAATGGCTAAAATTAACAAGACAATGTTGGTGAGGATGTGGAGAAAGGGGACCCTCTTACACTGTTTGTGGGAATGCAAATTTGTGCAGCCACTCTGGAAAACAGTATGGACATTCCTCAAAAAGTTACAAGTAGAACTACCCTATGATTCAGCACAACTAGGTATTTACCCAAAGGATACAAAAATACTGATTTGAAGGGATATGTGCACCTGGATGTTTATAGCGGCATTATCAACAATACCCAAATATGGAAAGATCCCAAATATCCATCAACTGATGAATGGATTAAGAGGTTATGGATACATATGTCCATTCATCATAATGATGCAGATGGAGCTAGAGAGTATTATGCTAAGTGAAATAAGTGAAATTAGTTAGTCAGAGAAAGACAAATATCAAATGATTTCATTAATATGTGGAATTCAAGAAACAAAGCAGATGAACTTAGGGGGGAAAGAGTCAGACCAGAAAACAGACTCTTAAGTGTAAAGAACAAATGGAGGGTTACTGGAAGGAAGGTGGGCAAAGGGGATAGGTTAATCGGTGATGGGTACTAAGGAGGACATTTGTTGTGATAAGCACTGGGTGTTGTATGTAAGTGATGAATCACTAAATCTTCAACTGAAACTAATATTACACTGTATGTGAAGCAACTGAAATTTAAATAAAATATTGAAAAATAAAATAAAATAGGGGAAAGAAAAAAATTATAAAAGACACTTGGTTCTACAAGGTTCCATTCATATTTCACCTCTTTTAAAAAGCCCTCCTTGGCCAGCCCAGCCCATAGGATTCTCTCTGCTTAGAATCTATGTAGCACTCAATACTTCTGTATGACAGAAGTAGGAAGGATCCTTAGAGATTATCCAAACCCTTCTTTGTATTAATGAGGAAATTGGTGCCCAGAGAGAATAAAGGAATTGACCAAGGTCACACAGTAGATCAAAGGTCTTCTGATTCTTGATCTGGTGCTTTTGTTCCTACAATCAGGTTGGAGCAGGGAGTGAAGAAGAGGGATGGGTGGTAACTTGGCATAAAGGAACAATCAGATCTGATATCCAAAAACCTGATGAAAATCATCTAATGTATGTAAAATTACTTAGCATGTCCCCAGACATATAGGAGTTTCTCAATATACTTTGGGTATCTCTGAATCAAAAGTTATATGAGCTACCTCCATCACCTGCTCAGGGCCTCCAGCCAGGGGTTGGATCAAACAAGGCACTCTGTGGCTAGAATTTTGTTCTTTAGACAAGCATTACCTACTCTTCTCATTTGTCTGCTTTATGTCTCTATAATTTACACACTTATTTTCTTTTTGGCTTCCTGTAATTTTTTTTAAACAAAATTCTTTCAAGACTTCGAATACAACTTTTCATTCATCCTCTATACTTTTATCTAATAATCATTTCTGTGCATGTCATTTTTTAATGAGAATTTGAGTACTAATTATCCACAGGATAAGGCCAACTTATTATCATAGCATCAAAATTGTGTCTCAAACTTGCTATCCGTACTCCCTGGCAATTACAAATTACTATCCATTTGCTATGTCCTTTCATTCCTCTGTGACTTTGCATATGATTTTCTCTCAGTGTACCACATGTTCTATCCCTGCTTTTATACCTGGCAAGCTCAGCTGAAAAACCCACAAACATTCTAAATGTGAATTCTTCCCCAAATTTCCCAAGATAAATTTGCTGCTTCCTCCCAAATTTAATTAATCTGTCATTAATAACATTGATTATATAGAATTATAATCAATTAGCACACCTGGTACTCTCTGCAGTCCCTCTGTCCTTGACTGTTTGAAAGAAGAAAACAAGTCTTACTTATATCTCTCTTCTTTCACATGCTCCCTAAATGGCTGTGACTAACTGGTATGACAACTCAAGCAGAAAGAGTACAGAGACCAATGTATAATTCCTAACTGGAGTTGCTTCTTGCAGTCTTCACTTTCTAACTAGAGGACTCTGGCCAGGTTGGGAAAGTAAATCACTTTCTTGTCTCTCTTTCCTCCCTTTTTAGCATGAGCAGTGCTACAAGAGACACAACAGAGAAGGAGAGGCACTAAACAAATGATACTTAGTGGTGATAAAGAGGCAGGAATTCACACACTAGGGGTGAGCCTTTCCCTACTACATGGCACTCAGAGGCTGGCCATTTGTGCTCAGGTCCCACCCTTCCATCCAACTGGCAGACAAGAAGACACTGCCACCCAGCAAGTCTGGAAACCTCAACGACTCGGCAGATCTATCCAGGAAGTGCTGTTGGGCAAGGTCTTGGTGCCCCAGTGTATTGGCACTGTGACGGAAACATGTGCAATACCAACACCTCTTCCTGTTTCCAGAGAATGGCCCTGTGAGAAAGAGGCTGGCAAAAGGCACACAACTTACAGACACCACCTGTAACCCCTGTCTGAATTCAGAGTCAGTTTTCTTCCTCCAGTAAGGTCTCCTCGGGTTCCACACATCATGTTAGCTCTCAAGAAAGCCAATTGATGTACTGTTTCTTAAACTATGGGTATTGGAAGCATCAGAGAATGGGGCCTGGCCTGCACATTTGAATTCTTAGAAACATCCAGAATTTGAACTGGAGGGCAGTGACAAAGTTTCTCAGAAGACGGTTTCAATTTTGTACCCTACATCTTAATATGCCATACACAAACTAGGAGTGTCCATAAGAGTGAGGCGATCAGGGAAGGGCTGGAACCCAGATCCCAAGAAAAAAGATCTGAGGAGTAGGATCTGTTTAAGTTGAATCATAGAAGCCACAAGAGAATGCGGGCACTGTCTTCAGACTTATGGAAGTCTGTCTTGGATCAGAGGAAGCAGACTGATGAAAACAAATTCCAGTTCAGTATGAGGCAGAACTTTCTAAAAGTCAATTTCTTAAACAGAAATTGAGTTATCCAATTTTGGTATATTCAAGAGGGACAGGGTGATTGATTGGTGAGGATTCAAAATAATTTAACTTAGTTGCCCTTGGAGCCCAGCCTTAATGGTGATCCTATCATCCATCAAATGAGATCCAGCCAATTACACCTTTTCCACTTGAAGGTGGGGGTTGATGTCACTGTGGTGTTAGCACCAGATCTTCCACTGCCTTCCATAACCTATAGAACTTTGGACTGCTGACCTTTGGTTAATTTCCCCTGTCAACCCAGGGTACAGAGATGGCTCTATTTTGGAGCATCAAATACAGTTGCACTCAATAAATAGATGGTAATCTATGTGAGCTCAGCATGTGGAACCTCCACTACCTATACCTTAAACCTAGAAAGGACTTACTTTTCAAACTGAGCTTCTCTATCACCCTGAAAGAAAGAAGAAGGGTAACTCTCCATTGTACAGATGAAGAAAATTTCTAAAGAGATTAACTTCCTTAAAATACCTATAAAGAATAAGTAATGCCAGATTATGCTGACACTCCAATGTCAGCCACAACCAGACCATCCTTGCAATCTTTCTTCCCAGGAATATTTTTTGGCCACCTATTATATGCCAAAGCACTATAGAAAGCAACTTACAGGTCCTCCCTGCTCCAACCTTTTAGTTCTGAAAAATATCAAACTAACAAAATTTGAAGGAATAGTACAATGAACATCCATATTCCATCTACACATAAGCACACACATATACACACACAGTTTTTGCTAAACCATTTAAATAGTCAGTTGCAGCACTATGAAATTTTACCCATAAACATTTCAGCCTATATCTTCAAAACATGAATAGTCTCTTATATAACCACAGTTGCATTATTATATTCAAGAAAGTAAATGTTGATTCAATGTTAAATAATACACTAACTTCCCAAGTTTCAAAAAAAAAAGAAAAGAAAAAAGAAAATATTTGTTTCAGATTGTCTCCTTTGTTTTCAATCTGGAAACCCATTAAAGTTTACAAATTGCATTTGTTTATCCTATTCCTTCAGTGTCCTTTAATCTAAAATGCCCTCCACTCCACCTTTGGCATTATTGAGTTCAGGACAATTGATATATAGAATGTTATAGGTCTTTTCAAAGTAGAAGATAGGCAACATTGCTTCTGTCAAATTAATTAAACAAGGAGACCATTAGAATAAGGTGATTTAAATGCCTTAGTAGTCTATGTAAGCAAACCAAAACCTAAGCCTATAATGCTTCAAGGCTAAGAAATCAAAATTTTAGGACAACCCATTACAAACAGCCAACTAGGCTTTTCCAAATAAGGCAACCACTTAAGCTACAATCAATCAAATGATTTAGTTGCTTTGCTTTCACCTCTTCTCTATAAAAGTCTTTCCCCTAACTCCTGTCAATGGAGTGCTCCCAACCACTCCTGGTTTGGCACTGCCCAGTTGAAATTGATTTTCACTCAAATAAATTGTTAAAATTATTAATATGCCTCAGTTTATTGTTTTAACAGTCTTGGTGTGAGAAAAGGGATCTGAAGGAGATCCCCAATGGCCCCCTGGGAACAATGAGCAGTGACCAGGTATAGATACCATTTGGCCCTTTGTGTATCTGGATGTCTCAAGTAAGTCCCTCTTGGATATCTGAACTCCACAGCTTTTGCATTTTGAGCTCTCAGACTTTAGCAATCCTTTTACCAGACTGAGTCTGGAGTTGGACTGGGCCTGACTTAAACTGGACTGGGTCCAGTGTGAGGCCTCAGGTAAATAAAATTTTGTTTTAAAGGAGAAAATAAGACAAAATGGGTTCCTCCAACTTCAAAGAGTCTGGGACACCTCTATCTGGGACTCCAGCTAACTATATGAAAATTACAGGCCCAGAATCTATGTTTGAACAAGAGGGTTAAACTTACCAAAGATTATCTTTGGTGGGAAGTACAGTGGCCATGGTGTGAAACTTTTAACCTAGATAAGCTTATCCACTTACTAGGTACACTAGAGAAAAGGGGGTCTCATCCAAGAACTCAGAAGGGTACAGAGAAAATTACTTCTCCCCTACAGCTTCTGACCCAGATGGAACTTGCTGGGACACTCTACTCACTCTGGAGCTTGCAGATGAAGTCCTGAAAAAAATTGCAGAGGCTAGTAAAGGGCAAGAAGTCTTACCAAAGTCATCTCTTGGATCTCTCTTTGTAGTGCTAGGTCCAGAAAAGAGGTAAAATTTCACCCTGCTTCTTCCTTCCCAAATTCAGATTCTTATGGATTTGGTTTGGGGGTACCCATTGGTTATCTATCCTTTCCCTCCTAGGAGCAGCTATTGCTTTTTTGTCTTATTTTGTATACTGAGAACTTGCCTAGCTTCCCGTCAATTGAGGTACACAAGTTTTTGTTTCTTGCATGTGTAGGCAGCCCAGTGGTCAGGTTAGAGGCCCCAATGGAAGTGGGAGTTGCACTCCATTTGCAGGTAACATCCTAACAACTGTTGCCAGCTCTCATGGAATATTCTAAGTTTTTATTTGGTTACCTTTGAGAGTGGTTCTGGATCTTGGGATGGCTGTACCCTTTGCACCCTCTTTGGGGATTCCTCCTGTGTTCATAGTTAAACCATAAAAGGCTTATTGGTTTCAAGTCACTTGATAGGTATACCTTTGGTTTAAAAAGAAAAAGGAAAAATAATCATTATTACTTTTTTTTTTTTTAATTTGAACGTAGTTGGCACACATGTTACATTAGTTTTAGATGTACAACACAGTGATCCAACTTCTCTATATTTTATGCTAGGCTCACCACAAGTGAAGCTACCATCTGTCACCCATAAAATCCTATTAAAATATCATTGATTATATTCCTTATGTTCTGCCTTTTATTCCTGTGACTTACTCATTCCATAACTGGAAGCCTGTATCTCTCACTCCCCTTCACTCATTTTGCCCAACCCCCCACCCACCTCCCTCTGGAAATCATCTGTATTTGTAGGTCTGATTCTGCTTTTTGTTTGTTTGTTTATTCATTTGTTTTTGTTTTTTCTTAGATTCCACCTTTGAATGAAATTATATGGTATGTCTTTTTCTGACTGACTTATTTCACTTAGCATAATACCCTCTATGCCCACCCATTTTGCCACAAATGGCACAATATCATTATTTTTGAAGGCTGTGTAATAGCCTATTGTGTGTGTGTGTATCCTATATTTATTGTAGCATTCTTTATAATGGCCAAGATATGGAAGCAACATAAGTGTTCATCGGTACACAAATGGATAAGGAAGATGCTTTATATATGTGTGTGTGTGTAATTTTTATTTATTAATTTTATTTTTTCATATCTAACTTTCTATTTTAATTCTAGTATAGATAACATACAGTGTTATATTAGTTTCAGGTGTACAATATAGTGTTTTCATTATTCCATACATCACCTCAGTGCTAAATCACCACAAGTGCACTCCTTACTCATCACTTACTTCACCCGTCCCCCTCCCAGTCTCCCCTCTGGTAACCATCAGTTTGTTCTCTATAGTTAAGTGTCTGTTTCTTGGTTTATCTATCTTTTTTGTTGTTTGTTTGTTTGCTCATTTGTTTTGTTTCTTAAATTCCACAGGAGAATGAACTCATATGGAATTTGTCTTTCTCTGACTGACTTATTTCACTTAACAGTATACTCTCTAGCTCCATCTATATTGTTTGCAAATGGTGAGATCTCATTCTCTCTTATGGCTGAATAATCCATCCCATTTATTTATCCATTCATCAGTTGACAAACATTTGGGCTCTTTACATAATTTGGCTATTGTTAATAATACTGCACTAAATATAAGGGTACATGTATCCCTTTGAATCAGTGTCCTTGCATATTTTGGGTAAATATCCAGTAGTGCAATTACTGGATCATAGGATACTTCTAATTTTAACTTTTTGAGAAATCCCCATAATGTTTTCCACTGTGGCTGCACTCCTATCAATAGTGCAAGAAGGTTCCTTTTTCTCCACATCCTTATGAACATCTGTTGTTTCTTGTGTCACTGATTTTTGCCATTCTCACAGGTGTGAGGTGATATCTCACTGTAGTTTTGATTTGCATTTCCCTGATGGTAAGTGATGCTGAATATCTTTTCATATGTCTGTTGGCCATCTGGATATTTTCTTTGGAGAAATGTCTGTTCATGTCTTCTGCTCATTTTTAAATTGGATCGTTTTTTGGGTGTTCAGTTGTATATATTCTTTATATATGTTGAATACCCATTATCAGATATGTCATTTGCAAATATCCTCTCCCATTCCATAGGTTGCTTTTTATTTTTGTTGATTGTTTCCTTCTCTGTGCAGAAGCTTTTTATTTTTATGAAGTCCCAATAGTTTATTTTTGCTTTTATTTCCCTTGTGTCAGGAGACATATCTAGAAAAATGTTGCTATGGCCAATGTCAGAGACATTACTACCTGAGTTCTTTTCTAGGATTATATCTATATCATCTATATCTATCTATATCTATAACCCATCTATCTATCTATCATCTATCATCTCTGTATTTATCATCTATCTATCTATCATCTATATATAACTTTTTAAAAGTTCAATATCGCCAGGAATATTTACCTTTGTCCTGGATAAAATCTGATGTAAGATACTTGAAAGTATTTTTAAGTTAACTTTATGGTCAGAAGGTTGCCAAATTGGAAGCTGATATTTAGAGTGTACAAGGAACTTCTTTGGGGGGGGGTAGCTTTTAAATATATATCAAATACTAGTTCTGAGAGTTGGTTCTTTGAAGGTGAGACTTTTTTTTTTTTTAATTCAATTAGCCAACATATAGTACATCATTAAGGAACTTTTTTTTTTTTGAGGCCTTCCCCCCTCAGCTAAGAAGAACTATGTACCCAGAGAGAAAGAGAATATCCTGAAGGATAGGATTTACTAAAATCCATTTACTAAATCCACTGTGAAAGGATTTACTAAAAACATTCCAAAAACACACAGCTCTAAATCTAGAACATAGGAATCTTTTGATTTCCATCTTAGTTGAAATTTTATTCCCTGATATAAAGAAAGAAATGAAAGATGATGTAGCTGGATTGGTGACTGCAATTCAGATTTCAACTCAATTCTTTGAGAAATTAAAAACAACTATCCTTGTCTTACAAATCAAGTATTTACAAGAACAGAAATGCAGATCTAGAAGATATTCAAAGCCCTCCAATCCTTTTTACCAATCCCCAAACCTCCCCTATTTATTTCAAAATGCTTGCAGATTTGTAAAACATCTGTACTTAGAAAACAAAACTCCTCCTTGGAGAAAACTCATATCCTTCTTCTGGCCTTTGAGATGTTCTACCTTATCTTCTTTAAGAGCCTAGAGCCATCTCTTTGAAATGCGAACTTCAGGGAAATAATTTTTATCAGAAGGGGAAAAAACTATTCAAAAGTGGGCAAATGAGAAACATAAAAAGTCTTCTACAGAAATATTAGTAGAAAACTTAAGACTTCTGAGCAGGTAACCTTAGCTTATTTCATTTGCCATAAACACAACTTGGATTTGACTTTTCTTTTATAAACTAGTGATTTTTGTATTATTATACCTATTCATAACTAACATTTTAAAACAAAAGCTATAAGATCTCTGTTTGTATCTGTCTTTATATGTGTGTGTGTGTGTGTGTGTTATAGATGTGTGATTTTCCTACCTCCAGATGATATTTCCAAAATTAATTTACAAAAGGGATCTATATAATTGGCTTAAAGAAAAATAAGCACTTATATAAATTAAGTATTGTGTCCCAAATATAGAAACTAACCCAAAAGTTTTCTCAAGTTCACATGATCTAGAATAATCTTATGTAAAAGAAAAAAATTGATTTAATTAAAACAGGCATGTCTTCAGAGTTATCAACATTAAAGATGATGTGGATATAGAACTTTTATTCTACCTAGCCTTACTAAAGGTCAAATAAGCTCATGTTATCTCTGCTGCACAATCTGTCAGCAAGAAAAATTAACAGGATGGTTAGCTGTTTATGTCTTGTGAAATTATCATGAGTAAATTAAACATAATTGTTAAGAGCAAATTAACTAAGTAAATGTAAGTAAGATAAGAGTTCTTAAGTAAACTTTTCAACAATAATTATGGTTTATTGTATGTCTACTTAAAAACAGTTCCCAAAAGCTTTTTTGGTAACTTGAAACCTTAAAGTTATGCTGAGTTAAGTGATGGATATCTATTGAATATCTAGAATATTTCCAAATAAGATAAAACACTGAAACATCAGTTACTAAAATTAGGTTTAATTTACTTTTGGCTTCTTATTACGGAGTGAATAAAGGCACTTGGGTCTATTAGTAAACATGGTTTGTGCCACATTGAAAAAATTACTTCTAAAAATTCTAGAATAAAAAATAATTCTAGAAATTATAAAATGTACTTATAAATTTATGAATCTACAGGATGTTAGCATAACAGTCCACATTTGCTTACTTCTTAGTTTTCACTGGAAATTAAGTTTCCTAATGGTTAAGAATTATAATAAATATATACCATTAAAACTACTAAGCATACCTGGTTGGCAAAGGCGGTTAAGTGTCCAACTCTTAGTTTTGGTTCAGGTCATGATTTCAGGGTTGTGAGATTGAGCCCCTCTGCACTCAGCATGGAGTTTGCTTGGGATTCTCTCTCCCTCTCCCTTTGCCCCTACCACTCATGCTTGCTCTCTCTCTCTCTCAAAATAATTAAATATTTTTTAAAAACTACTGGAAATAGTGAGTATGAAAGGAATTAACTGTGCATAAAAAGTAGATAAAGAAAGTACAACATATTTTGTAGATAAGAAAAAGTATGAAGGGCATGGCTTTGTTGAGGGGAAAAGAGAGTAATCTCATCCTACAATAGAATTACTGGCTGTTCTAGAATAATAAAGAAGAACAATATAGGATGAAATCTGAATGGATACAAAAAAAAAATGGTGGGAGGTTTGTGGAAAAAGAATCTTGAAAAAGGAATTTTACTTGTCCTCAAGATTGGAATGGATTTATTTAAGTTTTTAAAGAATGAGCCCTAATATCAAAAGTAAATTGGTACAGGGGTGCCTAGGTGGCACAGTCTGTTAAGTATCAGACTCTTGGTTTTGACTCAAGTGGTAATCTCAGGGTCATGAGATTGGGCCCCACGTTGGGCTCCATGCTCAGCTTTGAGTCTGCTTGAGATTGTCTCTCCCTCTCCTTCTGCTCTCCTGCTCCTGCTCTTGCTCTCTCTAAAATAAAGAAATACATTTTTTTAAAAGTACAATGGTGTGAAATTGTAATTTGTTTTTTTTTTTCTTTCTCAAAAGGAAAAAGTTTTCTTGGACTGTTTGTCTGCTTTTAAGTGATTATGAAAGGTTTGGGGGTAATTTGTTTGGAAAGCAAAGATTTTTTTTTGCCTTATCAAAATAATTTCCTGTACTTTATGTTGTCCTTATAAGGCCCTTGATTGCAGGCATTCCTTAAAGATACTGTGACTTTAGTTCCAGACCATTACAATAAAGCAAATATTGCAATAAAGCAAGTAAAATGATTTTTTTTGGTTTTCCAGTGCATATAAAAGTTATGTATACACTATGCTGCAGTCTATTAAGTGTGAAATAACATTATGTCTAAAAAAGTACATATCTTAATCAAAAATATTTCATTGCTAAAAAATACTAACCATTATTTGAGCTTTCAGTGAGTCATAATATTTTTCTGGTGGAGGGTCTTGCCTTGATGTTGATGACTGCTGACTGATCAGGGTGGTGGTTGCTGAAGTTTGGGTTGGCTGTGGCAATTTTTTAAAATAAGATGGCAATGAAGGTAGCCAGACCAATTGACTCTTCCTTTCAAAAAATAATTTCTCTACAGAATGTGATGTTATTTGACAACATTTTAACCACAGCAGAACGTTTTCCAAAACTGGAGTTAATCCTCTTCAACTCTGCCACTGCTTTATCAACTAAAGTTATATAGTATTCTAAATCTTTCATTGTCATTTCAACAATCATCACAGTATCTTCACCAAGAGTAGATTCCATTTCAAGGAACCACTTTTTCTGTTCATCCATAGAAAACAACCCTTCATCTGTTAAAAGTTTATAATGAAATTGTAGCAATTCAGTCACATCTTCAAGCTCCACTTCTAATTCTAGTTCTCTTATTTCCACCATATATTCGGTTACTTTCTCCACTGAAGTCTGGAATCCCTCCAAGTCATCCACAAGGGTTGATATTAACTTTTTTCAACTTCCTATCAATGTTGATATTTGGTCCTCTCCCCATGAATCACAAATGTTCTTAATGGCACCTAGAATGGTGAATCATTTCCAGAAGGTTTTCAATTTACTTTTTCCAGATCCATCAGAGAACCATTATGAAAGCTTTAGGCTTACATAATGTATTAAATAATAAGATTTGAAAGTCAAAATTACTCCTTGATCCCTGGGTTGCAGAATGGATAGTGTGTTAGCAGGCATGAAAACATTAATTTCATTGCACATTTCTGTAAGAACTCTTGGGTGACCAAGTGCATTGTCCATAAGCAGTAATATTTTGAAAGGAATTTTTTTTCATGAGCAGTAATTCTCAATAGCGAGCTTAAAATATTCAATAAAAAATGTTTACACAGGTGTGCCTGGGTGGCTCAGTTGGTTAAGCGGCTGCCTTCAGCTCAGGTCATGATCCTGGGATCAAGCCCCACATCTGGCTTCCTGCTCGGCAGAGAGCCTGCGTCTCCCTCTCCCTCTGCCTACTTGTGCTATCTCTCTGTCAAATAAATAAATAAAATCTTTAAAAAAATAATAAAAATAAAAACTAGAGAACACTTAGGAAAGAAATTGAGGAAGACAAAAAGAAGTGGAAAAACATTTCATGCTCAAAGATTGGAAGAATAAATATTGTTAAAATGTCTATGCTACCCAGGGCAGTCTACACATTCAATGCAATCTCTATCAAAATACCATCAACATTTCTCACAGAGCTGGAACAAATAATCTGAAAATTTGTATGGAACCCAAATAGCCAGGGGGATGTTGAAAAAGAAAACCAAAGCTGATGGCACCATAATTCCGGACTTCAAGCTCTATTACAAAGCTGTAATCATCAAGACAGTATGATGTTGGCACAAAAACAGACACAGGAATCAATGGAATAGAAAAGAGACCCCAGAAATGGACCCTTAAGTGTGTGGTCCACTAATCTTCCACAAAGCAGGAAAGACTATTCAATGGAAAAATGACACTCTCTTTAACAAATGGTGCTGAAAATATTGGACAGTCACATGTAGAAGAATTAAACTGGATCATTTTCTTACACTGTACACAAAGATGAACTCAAAATGGATGAAAGACCTAAATGTGAGACAGGAAACCATCAAAATCCTAGAGAATAACACAGGCAGAAACCTCTTTGACCTTAGCCACAGCAACTTCTTGCTAGACAAGTCTCCAGAGGCATTGGAAACAAAAGCAAAAATGAAGTATTGGGACTTCATCAAGATAAAAAGCTTCTGCGCAGCAAAAGAAACCATCAACAAAACTAAAAGGCAACTTACAGAATGGGAGGATATATTTGCCAATGATATATCAGATAAAGGGCTATTATCCAAGATCTATAAAGAACTTATCAAACTCAACACCCAAAAAAACAAATAATCCAGTCAAGAAATGGGCATAAGACATGAACAGATGGGCGCCTGGGTGGCTCAGTTGGTTAAGTGGCTGCCTTTGGCTCAGGTCATGATCCCAGGGTCCTGGGATTGAGTCCTGTATTGGGCTCCCTGCTCAGTGGAGAGCCTGTTTCTCCCTCTCTCTCTGCCTGCCTCTCTGCCTACTTCTGCTCTCTATCTCTCTGTCAAATAAATAAATAAAATCTTAAAAAAAGGACACAAACAGACATTTCTCCAAAGAAGACATATAAATGGCCAAGAGACACATGAAAAAATGTTCCACATCACTTGGCATCAGGGAAATACAAATCAAAACCACAGTGAAATACTACCTTACACCAGTCAGAATGGCTAATATTAACAAGACAGGAAAAAACAAATGTTGCCAAGGATGTGGAGAAAGGGGAATCCTTTTACACTGTTGGTGGGAATGCAAGCTGGTACAGCCATTGTGGAAAACAGTATGGAGTTTCCTCAAGAATTTAAAAATAGAGCTACCCTATGACCCAGCAATTGCCCTACTAGGTATTTACCCCATAGATATAAATGTAGTAATTCAATGGTGCACCTGCACCCCAATGTTTACAGTGGCAGTGTCCAGAATAGCCAAACTGTGGAAAGAGCTGAGATGTCCATTGACAGATGAATGGATAAAGAAGATGTGGTGGTATAAATTATATATGTATGTGATGGAAAATTACTCAGCCATCAGAAAGAATGAATACTTAGCATTTACATTGACATGGATGGAACTGGAGGGTATTAAGCTAAGTGAAACAAGTCAAGCAGAGAAAGACAATTATCATATGGTTTCACTCTTATGTGGAATATAAGAAACAGCACAGGGGATCATAGGCAAGGGAGGGACAGTTGGATGGGAAGTCATCAGAGAGGGAGAAAAACCATGAGAGACTCTTAACTACAGGAAACAGTGAGAGTTGCTGGAGGGGAAGTGGGTGGGGGGATGGGTAATTGGGTGATGGGTATTATTAAGGAGGGCACATGATGTGATGAGCACTGGGTGTTATACGCAACTAATTAATTAATTAGGGACCACTATATCTGAAACTAATTATGTACTGCTTATTGAATCTAAATAAAAATAAAAGAGAATACTATGAATAGTTACATGGGAACAAATTAATATAAACTAGATGAAATGGACATATTCTTAGAAATGCACAAAAAATCAAAATTGTCTCAAGAATAAAATCAAAATTTAGAAGATGGCAGTGGAGTAGGAAGACCCTGGGCTGGCCTCATCCCTAGAACACAGCTAGATAACTATAAAAGCATTCTAAATATCCCAGAAATCAACCTGGAGACTGACATAACAAACACCACAACTAAAGAGAGAGAAGAGGAGAGGGGAAAGATGGCGGAGGAGTAGGGGATCCTATTTCAGCTGATCTCCGGAATTGAGCTGGTTATCTACCAGACCACTCTGAGCACCCATGAAACCAGCCTGAGATGTAAGAAGATCTGGATCTCTACAAACAGAATATCGCAGGCAGTTGGTTTTGGGTACGCAGCGGAGAGCCGTGATTCTGCGGGCAGATTTCGGAGGATAAACGGAAGCGGGAGGGTGCCTGGCTATGGGGATCCTTCACCGCAGATGAGTGACAGCCTCGCACGCTGCGGACAGGCACAGACTCGCAGACCGGTGGCGTCAGGGAAAGGACTTTAGGGCAGCTCCCGGGGTGGAAAACCAGAACAGCAGGGTCGCGCGCATGCGAACTGCAGCCCCGGGACGGAAACCCGGAGCGTCGGAGTCGCACGCACGTGAACTGCAGTCCCTGGGGCCGGAAACCCGGAGTGGTGGAGTCGCGCGTGCGTGAACTGGGAGCGGCTGGCGGTTTTAGAAGCACAAAGAGCAGAGATGTGCCCCGACCTGGAGGCAGGACTGGGAGTGCTGCAGAGGGACGCACAACCCTGGACGCTGCAGTTTATAGCAGCATGGACAGAAACAGAGACAGTGTGGCCTGGAGGGCTCACTGAACAGACTGCAGTCTCTCTACTCTGAGGCAGAGGGTTGGAAATGGTCTCTTCTGCTCCGACTTGCGGAAGAGACGTGGAAAGCCACCAGGGAAAGGCGCCAGAGAACAAAAGCCCCAAAGACTGATTCCCGCTGAGCCCATCCCCCACCAGAGGGGCACAGGGCAACTCTGTCCAAACAAGGTTGCCTGAGTAACAGTGCAGCAGGCCCCTCCCTCAGAAGGCAGGCTGGGAAAACAGGAGGCCAGCAACCCTAAGGTCCCAAGAAAACAGGTGCATCTTGCTTGGGTTCTGGTCAATAATTTGGAATCTATATATTCCCTAAAACACCCATCAACAGAATGACTAGGAGGAGGAGCCCCCAAAACAGAAAAGACTCAGAGATTATGACTTATGCTGAAGATTTACAAATGGATGCAGATATAACCAAGATGTCAGAGATGGAATTCAAGCTAGCAATTGTGAAGACAATGGCTAGAATGGAGAAATCAATTAACGGCAACATAGAGTCTCTAAGGGCAGAAATAAAAGGTGAATTGGCAGAATTTAAAAATGCTATCAATGAGATCCAATCCAATCTAGATAATCTAACAGCTAAGTAACTGAGACAGAAGAAAGAATAAGCGACCTGGAAGACAATATAATAGAAAAAAAAAGGGAAAAGAGGAGGCCAGAGAAAAACAACTCAGAATCCATGAAAATAGAATCAGAGAAATAAGTGACACCATGAAGCATTCCAATGTCAGAATACTTGGAATCCTGGAGGGAGTGGAGAGAGAGAGAGGGCTAGAAGATGTATTTGAGCAAATCATAGTTGAGAACTTCCCTAATCTGGGGAATGAAAAAAAATTCACATCCTAGAGGCAGAGAGGACCCCTCCCAAGATCAAGGAAAACAGGCCAACACCCCAGCATGTAACAGTAAAACTTGCAAACCTTAGAACCAAGGAAACCATCTTAAGGGAAGTTAGGGGGAAGAGATTCCTTACGTACAGAGGGAGGAATATCAGAATAACGTCAGACCTATCCACAGAGACGTGGCAAGCCAGAAAGGCCTGGCAAGACATATTCAGGGTACTAAATGAGAAGAACATGCAACCAAGAATCCTTTATCCGGCAAGGCTTTCATTTAGAATGGATGGAGAGATACAGAGCTTCCACGAGCAGCAGAAGCTGAAAGAATATGTGACCACCAAGCCGGCCCTGCAAGAAATATTAAGAGGGTTTTATAAAAGGGGAAAGACCCCAAGAGTGACATACAACAGAAATTTACAGGGACAATCTATAAAAACAACGTCTTCACAGGCAATATGATGGCAATTAATTCATATCTTTCAATAATCACTCTCAACATGAATGGCCTAAACACTCCCATAAAAAGGCACAAGGTTGCAGATTGGATAAAAAGACAGGACCCAGGGGCGCCTGGGTGGCTCAGTCATTAAGCGGCTGCCTTCAGCTCAGGTCATGATCCCAGGGTCCTGGGATCGAGTCCTGCATCGGGCTCCCTGCTCAGCGGGGAGTCTGCTTCTCCTCTCCCTCTGCCTGCCTCTCCGCCTACTTGTACTATCTCTGTCAAATAAATAAATAAAATCTTTAAAAAAAAAAAAAAAAGACAGGACCCATCCATATGCTGTCTGCAAGAGACTCATTTTGAACCTAAAGATACATCCAGACTGAAAGTGAAGGGATGGAGATCCATCTTCCATGCCAGCAGACCTCAAAAGAAAGCTCGGGTAGCAATTCTTATATCAGACAAATTAGATTTTAAACTAAAGTCTGTAATAAGAGACACAGAAGGACACTATATCATTCTTAAAGGGTCTATCCAACAAGAAGATCTAATAATTGTAAATATCTATGCCCCCAACATGCGAGCAGCCATCTATATAAGCCAACTGTTAACCAAAATAGAGTCATATTGATAACAATACGTTAATTGTAGGAGACCTCAATACTTCACTCTCAGCAATGGACAGATCATCTAAGCAGAAAATCAACAAGGAAACAAGAGCTTTGAATGATACATTGGACCAGATGGACCTCATAGATATTTACAGAACATTCCACCCTGAAACAACAGAATACTCATTCTTCTCAAGCGCACATGGAACTTTCTCCAGAATAGACCATATACTGGGTCACAAATCAGGTCTCAACGGATACCAAAAGACTGAGATTATTCCCTGCATATTCTCAGACCACAATGCTCTAAAACTGGAACTCAATCACAAGAAAAAATTTGGCAGAAATTCAAACACTTGGAAGCTAAAGACCAATCTTCTCAAGAATGTTTGGGTCAACCAAGAAATCAAAGAAAAACTTAAACAATTCATGGAAATAAATGAGAATGAAAACACATCTGTCCAAAGCCAATGTCAAAAAGTGGATAGAAGATATGAAAAGACACTTCTCTGAAGAAGACATACAAATGGCTAACAGACACATGAAAAAATGTTCATCATCTATAGCCATCAGGGAAATCCAAATCAAAACCACACTGAGATACCACCTTACACCAGTTAGAATGGCAAAAATGGACAGGGCAAGAAACAACAAATGTTGGAGAGGCTGTAGAAAAAGGGGAACCCTCTTACACTCTTGGTGGGAATGCAAGTTGGTACAGCCAATTTGGAAAACAGTGTGGAGGTTCCTCAAAAATTTAAAAATAGAGCTACCCTATGACCCCGCAATTGCACTCCTGGGTATTTACCCCAAACACACAGATGTAGTGAAAAGAAGGGCCACATGCACCCCAATGTTCATAGCAGCAATGTCTACAATAGCCAAACTGTGGAAAGAGCCAAGATGCCCTTCAACAGATGAATGGATAAAGAAGACGTGGTCCATATATACAAAGGAATATTACTCAGCCATCAGAAAAGATGGATATCTAACTTTTACATCAACATGGATGGGACTGGAGGAGATTATGCTAAGTGAAATAAGTGAAGCAGAGAAAGTCAATTATCATATGGTTTCACTTATTTGTGGAACATAAGGAATAACATGGAGGACATTAGGAGAAGGAAGGGAAAAATGGGCGGGGGGGATTGGAGGGAGAGATGAATCAGGAGAGACTATTGTCCTGAGAAACAAACAGGGTTTTAGAGGGGAGGGGGGAGGGGGGATTGGTTAGCCCGGTGGTGGGTATTAGGTAGGGCACATACTGCATGGAGCACTGGTTGTTATACAAAAACAATGGATCGTGGATCACTACATCAAAAACTAATGATGTACTGTATGGTGACTAACATAACATAATAAAATTTAAAAAATAAATAAATAAAGGGAGACAAAAGGCCACAAAAAGAAGATAGGAATTTGGAAACCTGTTTTAGGGGAGAAATAAATCATGGGTGCTCTGGAGGAGGGAGCCCTGGTCACAGAGAAGGGCAAGAGAGAATAGACCACTGAGAGGAATGCATGAGGAGAACTTTTCCCCAAAACCATTGGCTTGGAAAAAGAAGGGCTGAATTTCCTGAGTTCTTGCACCCAGTAGGGCTTAAATTTAGCCTGGAGTTTTAAAAGAAAGCTGACTTGTCTGGGATAGAGCCCTTAGGGCACTGCTCCGTTCCTAGAGAGTAGTCAGTCGAACAATCCCAGGGGGGAAGACAGCTTGGAAACAAACTGATCTGAAAAACGCCTGGGGCACACAGAAGAGAGATCTCTTCTCAGATTGCTCCTCTGAGAGGCAGTGTTCACAGAGAGGCCCCTGTGGAGACAAAGGAGCTGGCTGGCACCATTCCTGGACCCCACACCTCAACATAAACACAGAGCCACCTGGGAAGCAGCCCAGCACCAACATTGGCTGCCTAATTTGCTTACTCCAAACCCCACACCACTACGTTCTGGAAGAAATACCCTTCTTAGTCAAGCTTGCATCAGTCCCAGCACCATGGGCCTCTCCCCCAGAAGACCAGCATAAGCACCTGCCCAAACCACATCTCCAAAGCCTGGACTTTTAACAGTCAACAGGCCTGGCTGGGATGGGCATTCCAGGTACCCTTGAAGGCATAAAGAGAGAGAATGGAGAAAAAAAAGCTTATTCAAAGAAATAATGACTGAAAACTCATCAAGATCCTGAAGACTTGATCTTTAAGACAAGATCTTAAGCTTATCAAAGAAGCCTAAAGAACACCCAATAATATGAATCAAAAGAGACCCACTCTAAGATAGGGTATAATTAAATAGGCAAAAGTTAAAGACAAAAAGAGAATCTTAAAAGCAACTTATTACATAAAAGGGAACCCTCCCATAAGACTATCAGTGGATTTTTCCACAGAAATTATGGAGGATAGAAAGGAGTGCAATATAGTCAAATATTGAAAGAAAAAAATTGCCTACCAAGAATATTCTACCACCAAATTTTCCTTCTGAATTGAGAGAGTTTTCCAAACACACAAAAACTGAAAGAATTACCATTAAACTGGCCTTATTGGAAATGTTCAAGGGAGTTCATCAAGCTAAAATAAAAGGATGGTAAATTAGTAACATGAAAACATATCAAAGTATAAATATCATTCATAAGAGTAAATACATAGTTAAATTCAGAATTCTCTAATATTGCAATGGTGCTGAGTAAGCAATTTATTACTCTAACATAAAAGGTAAAAAAATATATTTTAAATGGCTGTAAATAATTTAATGGATACACAATATAAAATATGTAAATTGTAACTCAAAAACATTAAATGTGGGGGGGCGGAACAAGATGGCGGAGGAGTAGTAGACCTGGATTTCATCTCCTCTCAGGAATTCAGCTGGATAGGGATCAAACCATTCTGAACACCTACAAACTCAACAGGAGATCGAAGAAAAGAAGAGCAACAACTCTCTCATCAGAAAAGCGACCACTTTCTGGAAGGTAGGACGTGCGGAGAAGTGAATCCGCGGCGATATTCGGGAGGATAGACGGCGGGGGAGGGGCCTCCGTCGGCCGCTTCTGGCAAGTGATAGAGCCACGGAGCACAAAATCGGAACTTTTAAAAGTCTGCTCCGCCGAGGGACGTCACTCTGGTGGCTAAGCGGGGGGTGGAACCCTCCGGGACAGTGTGGTCTCAGGACCCTCGGGGTCACAGAAAGACTGGGGGTGCCTGAGTGTGGCAGAGCTCCCAGGTAACAGAGCAGGGAAGCCAGCTGCAGAGGCGGAGCCCAGGCGCGGGCTCTCAGCTCGGGGTGGCCATAAACCGTGATCCGCGGCACAGTCGGACCCCTGCTCCTCCAGCAGGGACCCAACAAGCGGCAGATCCGGGGAGACTCACCTTCCTCCCCCAGGAGGAGCCGCGCGGGAGCGCACTGCGGGGATCTGCTGGGTTTGGAGACTCCACCCAGGGTCGGGTGCCAGAGGTGGAGGCGCGCGGTCACAGGCCGGGTGAGCACGGAGTGCGGCCGGAGACCAGGGAGATGGGAGTGACTGACGGCTTTTCTCTGGGGGCTCACTGAGGAGCGGGGCCCCGAGTTCTCGGCTCCTCCGGGACGGAGATCGGGAGGCCGCCATTTTCACTCTCCGCCTCCAAAGCTGTACGGAAAGCTCGCAGGGAACAAAAGCCACGGAGAGCAAACCGGAGCAGATTACTTAGCCGGGAGGGGGCAAGGGCGGGCCAATTCCGCCTCTGGCAGAGACATTTGGAAACCACGGCAACAGGCCCCTCCCCAGAAGATCAGCGAGAACAGCCAGCCAAGACCAAGTTTACCAATCAATGAGAACGGCAGAACTCCAGCACTAGGGGAATACTGCACATAGAATTCACGGCTTTTTTACCATGATTCTTTAGTCCTTTAAAGTTAATTTGTTTTTGACTGTCTTTTTGTCTTATTATTTCTTTTTGAATTTTTCTTTTTCCCTTTTTCAACCAATATCATATCAATCCCTTTAAAATTTTTTTTTTATTTTTCATTTTTAGAGTCATATTCTATCCCTTCATAATAGTTACCCATATTTTTGGCTTATATATATAAGTTGTTCTCTCTTTAAAATTTTGAGATAGTTTCTTCTAACAGATTAAAATATACCCTAAATCTCTAGTATATGGTGCTTTCTATTCCCCTGCCTGATCACATCCTCTCCCCTTTTTTTGTCTCTTTTTCTTTTTTCTTTTTTTAAATCCTCTTCTTTCTTTTTTCAAACAACTTCTTATCAATTCCTTTTATAACATTTTTTATAATTTCCATTTTTACAGTCATATTCCATCCCTTCATCATATCAACCCTTATTTTTGTACATATATGTTTTTCTTTCTTTAAAATTTTGGCAGGCACTTTCTTCTAAAAGACCAAAATACACCCCAAATCTAGTGTGTGGCACTGATCTATATACCATATAGATCATATTTGATCACATTCTGGTTTTCCTTTTGTTGTTGTTCTGTTTTGTTTGTTTTTGTTTTTATCTTTTTTTTTCTTTTTCTTTTTTCTCTCTTTCCCTTTCTTATCCCACTGCTTCAGGTCTTTTCTGATTTGTTTAGAGTATATTTTCTGGGGACGTGGTTACTCTGCTAGCATTTTGTTCTCTCATTAATCTATTCTCCTCTGCACAAAATGACGAGACGGAAAAAATCACCTCAAAAAAAGAACAAGAGGTAGTACCGACTGCCAGGGACCTACTCAATACGGACATTAGTACGATGTCAGATCTAGAGTTCAGAATCATCACTTTAAAGATACTAGCTGGGCTTGAAAAAAATATGGAAGTTATTAGAGAAACCCTTTCTGGAGAAGTAAAAGAGGTAAAATCCAACCAAGTAGAAATCAAAAAGGCTATTAATGAGGTGCAATCAAAAATGGGGGCGCTAACTGCTAGAATAAATGAGGCAGAAGAGAGAATCAGTAATATAGAAGATGAAATGATGGAAACTAAAGAAGCTGAGAAAAAGAGAGATAAACAACTACTGGATCACGAGGGCAGAATTCGAGAGATAAGCGATACCATAAGATGAAACAACATTAGAATAATTGGGATCCCAGAAGAAGAAGAAAGAGAGAGAGGGCCAGAAGGTATAATGGAGCAAATTATAGCAGAGAACTTCCCTAATTTGGGGAAAGAAACAGGCATCAAAATCCAGGAAGCACAGAGAACCCCTCTCAAAATCAATAAAAATAGGTCAACTCCCCGACATCTAATAGTAAAACTTACGAGTCTCATAGACAAAGAGAAAATCCTGAAAGCAGCTCGGGAGAAGAGATATGTAACCTACAAGGGTAGAAACATTAGATTGGCAACAGACATATCCACAGAGACCTGGCAGGCCAGAAAGGACTGGCAGGATATATTCAGAGCACTAAATGAGAAAAATATGCAGCCAAGAATACTCTATCCAGCTAGGCTGCCATTGAAAATTGAAGGAGAGATAAAAAGCTTCCAGGACAAACAAAAACTAAAGGAATTTGGAAACACAAAACCAGCCCTACAGGAAATCTTGAAAGAGGTCCTTTAAGCAAAGAGAGAGCCTAAAAGCAACATAGACCAGAAAGGAACACAGACAATATACGGTAACAGTCACCTTACAGGCAATACAATGGCACTAAATTCCTATCTTTCAATAGTTACCCTGAATGTAAATGGGCTAAATGCCCCAATCAAAAGACACAGGCTAACAGACTGGATTAAAAAGCAAGACCCATCAATATGCTGTGTGCAAGAGACTCATTTTAGAACCAAAGACACCCCCAGATTGAAAGTGAGGGGGTGGAAAACCATTTACCATGCTAATGGACACCAAAAGAAAGCTGGGGTGGCAATCCTTCTATCAGACAAAGTAGATTTTAAACCAAAGACTGTAATAAGAGATGAGGAAGGACACTATATCATACTTAAAGGATCTATCCAACAAGAAGATCTAACAATTGTAAATATCTATGCCCCTAACATGGGAGCAGCCAATTATATAAGGCAATTAATAACAAAAGCAAAGAAACACATCGACAACAATACAATAATAGTGGGGGACTTTAACATCCCCCTCACTGAAATGGACAGATCGTCTAAGCAAAAGATCGACAAGGAAATAAAGACTTTAAATGACACACTGGACCAAATGGACTTCACAGACATATTCAGAACATTCCACCCCAAAGCAACGGAATACACATTCTTCTCTAGTGCCCATGGAACATTCTCCAGAATAGATCACATCCTAGGTCATAAATCAGGTCTCAACCGATACCAAAAGATTGGGATCATTCCCTGCCTATTTTCAGACCACAATGCTTTGAAACTAGAACTCAATCACAAGAGGAAAGTCAGAAAGAACTCAAATACATGGAGGCTAAGGAGCATCCTACTGAAGAATGAATGGGTCAACCAGGAAATTAAAGAAGAATTAAAAAAATACATGGAAACCAATGAAAATGAAAACACAACTGTTCAAAATCTTTGGGATGCAGCAAAGGCAGTCCTAAGAGGAAAGTATATAGCAATACAAGCCTTTCTCAAGAAACAAGAAAGGTCTCAAGTACACAACCTAACCCTACACCTAAAGGAGCTGGAGAAAGAACAGCAAATAAAGCCTAAACCCAGCAGGAGAAGAGAAATCATAAAGATCAGAGCAGAAATCAATGAAATAGAAACTAAAAGAACAGTAGAACAGATCAATGAAACTAGGAGCTGGTTCTTTGAAAGAATTAACAAGATTGATAAACCCCTGGCCAGACTTATCAAAAAGGGAAGAGAAATGACCCAAATCAACAAAATCATGAATGAAAGAGGAGAGATGACAACCAACACCAAAGAAATACAAACAATTATAAGAACATATTATGAGCAACTCTATGCCAGCAAATTAGATAACCTGGAAGAGATGGATGCATTCCTAGAGATGTATCAACTACCAAAACTGAACTAGGATGAAATAGAAAACCTGAACAGACCTATAACCACTAAGGAAATTGAAGCAGTCATCAAAAATCTCCCAAAAAACAAAAGCCCAGGGCCAGATGGCTTCCCAGGGGAATTCTACCAAACCTTTCAAGAAGAATTAATACCTATTCTTCTGAAACTGTTCCAAAAAATAGAAACGGAAGGAAAACTTCCAAACTCATTTTATGAGGCCAGCATTACCTTTATCCCAAAACCAGACAAAGACCCCAACAAAAAGGAGAATTACAGACCAATATCCCTGATGAACATGGATGCAAAAATTCTCACCAAAATACTATCCAATAGGATCCAACAGTACATTAAAAGGATTATTCACCATGACCAAGTGGGATTTATCCCTGGGCTACAAGGTTGGTTCAACATCCTCAAATCAATCAATGTGATACAATATATTAACAAAAGAAAGAACAAGAATCATATGATCCTCTCAATAGATGCAGAAAAAGCTTTTGACAAAGTACAGCATCCTTTCTTGATCAAAACTCTTCAGAGTATAGGGATCGAGGGTACATACCTCAATATCATAAAAGCCATCTATGAAAAACCTACAGCAAATATTATTCTCAATGGAGAAACACTGAGAGCTTTCCCCCTAAGGTCAGGAACGCGGCAGGGATGTCCACTATCACCACTGCTATTCAACATAGTATTGGAAGTCCTAGCCACAGCAACCAGACAACAAAAAGAAATCAAAGGCATCCAAATTGGCAAAGAAGAAGTCAAACTCTCACTCTTTGCAGATGATATGATACTTTATGTGGAAAACCCAAAAGACTCCACCCCAAAACTGCTAGAACTCATACAGGAATTCAGTAAAGTGGCAGGATATAAAATCAATTCACAGAAGTCAGTGGCTTTCCTATACACCAACAACAAGACAGAAGAAAGAGAAATTAAGGAGTCCATCCCATTTACAATTGCACCCAAAACCATAAGATACCTAGCAATAAATCTAACCAAAGAGACAAAGGATCTATACTCAGAAAACTATAAAATACTCATGAAAGAAATTGAGGAAGACACAAAGAAATGGAAAAACTTTCCATGCTCATGGATTGGAAGAACAAATATTGTGAAGATGTCAATGCTACCTAGAGCAATCTACACATTCAATGCAATCCCCATCAAAATACCATCCACTTTTTTCAAAGAAATGGAACAAATAATCCTAAAATTTGTATGGAACCAGAAAAGACCCCGCATAGCCAGAGGAATATTGAAAAAGAAAAGCAAAGCCGGCGGCATCACAATTCCGGACTTCAAGCTCTATTACAAAGCTGTCATCATCAAGACGGCATGGTACTGGCACAAAAACAGACACATAGATCAGTGGAACAGAATAGAGAGCCCAGAAATGGACCCTCAACTCTATGGTCAACTCATCTTTGACAAAGCAGGAAAGAATGTCCAATGGAAAAAAGACAGTCTCTTCCACAAATGGCGTTGGGAAAATTGGATAGCCACATGCAGAAGAATGAAACTGGACCATTTCCTTACACCACACACAAAAATAGACTCCAAATGGTTGAAAGACCTCAGTGTGAGACAGGAGTCCATCAAAATCCTAAAGGAGAACACAGGCAGCAACCTCTTTGACCTCAGCCGAAGCAACTTCTTCCTAGAAACATCACCAAAGGCAAGGGAAGCAAGGGCAAAAATGAACTATTGGGACTTCATCAAGATAAAAAGCTTTTGCAAAGCAAAGGAAACAGTCAAGAAAACCAAAAGACAACTGACAGAATGGGAGAAGATATTTGCAAATGACATATCTGATAAAGGGCTAGTATCCAAAATCTATAAAGAACTCATCAAACTCAACACCCAAAGAACAAAGAATCCAATCAAGAAATGGGCAGAAGACATGAACAGACATTTTTCCAAAAAAGACATCCAAATGGCCAACAGACACATGAAAAAGTGCTCAATATCGCTCAGCATCAGGGAAATCCAAATCAAAACCTCAATGAGATACCACCTCACACCAGTCAGAATGGCTAAAATTAACAAGTCAGGAAATGACAGATGTTGGCGGGGATGCGGAGAAAGGGGAACCCTCCTCCACTGTTGGTGGGAATGCAAGCTGGTGCAGCCACTCTGGAAAACTGTATGGAGGTTCCTCAAAAATTTGAAAATAGAGCTACCCTATGATCCAGCAATTGCACTACTGGGTATTTACCCCAAAGATACAAAAGTAGGGATCCGAAGGGGTACGTGCACCCCGATGTTTATAGCAGCAATGTCCACAATAGCCAAACTGTGGAAAGAGCCAAGATGTCCATCGACAGATGAATGGATAAAGAAGGTGTGGTATATATATAGAATGGAATATTATGCAGCCATCAAAAGGAATGAGATCTTGCCATTTGCAACGACATGGATGGAACTGGAGGGAATTATGTTGAGTGAAATAAGTAAAAAAGAGAAAGACATGTATCATATGATCTCACTGATATGAGGAATTCTTAATCGCAGGAATCAAACTGAGGGTTGTTAGAGTGGGGGGTGGGGTGGGAGGGATGGGGTGACTGGGTGATAGACACTGGGGAGGGTATGTGCTCTGGTAAGCGCTGTGGATTGTGCAAGACTGTTGAATCTCAGATCTGTACCTCTGAAACAAATAATGCAATATATGTTGAGAAAAAAAAAAAAAGAAGAAGAAGAAGAAGAAGAAGGTAGCTGGAGGGGAAGAATGAAGCGGGGGAAATCGGAGGGGGAGACGAACCATGAGAGACGATGGACTCTGAAAAACAAACAGGGTTCTAGAGGGGAGGGGGGTGGGAGGATGGGTTAGCCTGGTGGTTCGTATTGAGGAGGGCACATTCTGCATGGAACACTGGGTGTTGTGCACAAACAATGAATCATGGAACACTTCATCTAAAACTAATGATGTAATGTATGGGGATTAACATAAGAATATAAAATTAAAAAAAAAACATTAAATGTGGGGGAGAAGGAATATAAAAATTGCAGAGGAGGGAGCACTCCCAAATTCATTTTACAATTCCAGTATTAACCTAATACCAAAGCCAGACAAGGACACTACAAAAAAAAAAATGTAAGCTAATATCCCACATAAACATAGATGCAAAAATCCTCAACGAAATATTAGCAAACCAAATTCAACAATATATGATCTTTTTATGTCATATACCGTGATCAAGTGAGATAGATGCAAGCATGGCTTAACATATACAAGTCAATAAATATGATACACCATCCTTAACAAAATGAAGGATAAAAATCTTACAATCAACTCAATAGATGCAGAAAAAGCATTTGACAAAATCTGACATCCCTTTATAATAAATGGAATGTACAGAATGTACTTTATTTATTTTTTAAAAGATTTTATTTATTTGACAGAGAGAGATACAGTGAGAGAAGCAACACAAGCAGAGGGAGTGGGAGAGGGAGAGGCAGCCTTCCCGATGAGCAGGGAGCCAGATGTGGGGCTTGATCCAAGGACCCTGGGACTGTGACCTGAACTGAAGATAGACGCTTACTGACTGAGCCACCCAGGCCCACAGAATGTACTTTAACATAAAAAGGCCATATATGAAAAACACACAGCTAACAGCATATTCAGTGGTTAATAATAGCTGAAACCTTTTCCTCTAAGATCAGAAACAAGGCTACAATGCCCATTCTCACTATTTTTTTTTTTTCAAAATAGTACTGGAAGTACCTTCAGAGTTATTAAATAAAAAAAGGTTATAAAAGACATCCAAACTGGGGACGCCTGGGTGGCTCAGTCAGTTGGGCGGCTGCCTTCGGCCCGGGTCGTGATCCCAGGGTCCTGGGATCGAGTCCCATATCGGGCTCCTTGCTCAGTGGGGAACCTGCTTCTCCCTCTCTCTCCCTCTGCTTGTGCTCTGTCAAAAAAAAAAAAAAAAAAAAAGACATCCAAACTGGAAAAGAAAAAGTAAAATGTCTCTGTTTGCAGATGACATAATATTAAATATAGAAACCCTAAGAGTTGAGGTGCCTGGGTGGCTCAGTCAGTTAAGTGACTGACTCTTGGTTTCAGCTCAGGTTGTGACCTCAGTCATGAGATCGAGCCCCGTATCAGGCTTCATGCTTAGCGTGGAGTCTACTTGGGACTCTCTCTCCCTCTCCCTCTGCCCATCCCCCCTGAACTCTCTCTTTTTCTCTCTTTCTCTCAAATAAATAAATCAATCTTACAAAAAAAAAAAAAAGAAGAAACCCTAAGAGTTTCACCCAAAAACTGTTGGAACAAATAAATGAATTCAGTGAAATTGCAGGCTACAAAATCAATACATAAAAATGAATTGTAATTGTCTGTTTAATGCAATCACTATGAAAATACCAACAGCATTTTTTTGCAGAGCTAGAACAAACAATCCTAAAATTTGTATGGAACCACAAAAGACCTCAAATAGCCAAATCAACCTTGAAAAAAGAAAATCAAAGCTGGAGGTACCACAATTCAATAAAAGGTGTTGGGAATACTGGACAACAACATGAAGAAGAAAGAAACTGGACCATTTTCTTACACCATACACAAAAATAAATTCAATATGGATTAAAGACTTAAATGTGGGACAGGAAACCATCAAAATGCTAGAGAAGAATCCATGCAGTAACCTTTTTGACATTGGCCATAACAACTTCTTACTGGATGAGTCTCCTGAGGCAAGGAAAATAAAATGGAAAATCAACTATTGGGACTTCATCAAAATAAACATTTCTGTACAGTCAAGAAAACAATCAACAAAACTTAAAGGCAATCTTCAGAGTGGGAGATGTTTGCAAATGACATATCTGATAAAGGGTTAGTATCCAAAATCTACAAAGAACTTATCAAACTCAACACCCAAAAAACAAATAATCCAATTAAAAATGGGCAGAAAAGATGAATAGACATTTTTCCAAAGAAGACAGAGAGATGGTCAACAGACACATGAAAAGATGCTCAACATCACTCATCATCAGGGAAATACAAATCAAAACCACAATGAGATACCATCTCACACCAGTCAGAATGGCTAAAATTAACACAGGAAACAACAAGTATTGACAAGGATGTGGAGAAAGGGGAACCCTCTTGCACTGTTGGTGGGAATGCAAACTTGTGCAGCCACTCTGTAAAACAATATGGTGGTTTCTCAAAAAGTTAAATTTAGAATTACCCTATGATTCACCAATTACACTACTAGATGTTTACCCAAAGGATACAAAAATACTAATTTGAAGGGATATGTGCACCCCTATGTTTATAGTAGCATTATCAATAATAGCTAAATTATGTAAAGAGCCCAAATGCCCATAGACTGATGAATGAATAAAGATGTGGTATGTGTATACACACACACACACACACACACACACACACAAATGGAATATTATTCAGCCATAAAAAAGAATGAAATCTTGCCATTTGCAACAACATGAATAGAGCTAGAGAGTATTATGCTAAGTGAAATAAGTCATTCAAAGAAAGACTAATACCATATGATTTCAGTCATATGTGGAATTTAGGAAACAAAGCAAACAATTATGGTGGGGGGGAAGAGAGGCAAACCAAGGAATAGACTCTTAAGTATAGTGAACAAACTGATGGTTACCAGAGGGGAAGTGGTCAGGGGATGGGTTAAGTAAGTGATGGGGATTAAGGAGGGCACTTGCCGTGATGAGCACCCAATGCTGTATGTAAGTGCTGAATCACTAAATTGTACACCTGAAAGTATATTAGACTGGATGTTAACTAACTGGAATTTAAATGAAAACTAAAAAAAAATCAGTTTTGGGCACCTGGGTGGCTCAGTTGGTTAAGCGACTGCCTTCGGCTCAGGTCATGATCGAGTCCCTGGATCGAGTCCCGCATCGGGCTCCCTGCTCGGCAGGGTGCCTGCTTCTCCCTCTGACCCTCCCCCCTCTCATGTGCTCTCTCTCTCTCATTCTCTCTGTCTCAAATAAATAAATAAAATCTTAAAAAAAAAATCAGTTTTGTTTGTATACATTAACAATGAACTATGGTAAAGGGAAATTAAGAAAACAATGGCAGGCTCCTCCCACAACGCTCTACCCCGGGATCCCCCCGGCTTGCCTGCCCGCCATGACCGACAAAGACACAGCCTTTGATGATGCAGTAGAAGAATGTGTGATCAGTGAAGACTACAAAATATGGAAAAATAACACCCTTTTTCTTTATGATTTGGTGATGACCCATGCTCTGGAATGGCCTAGCCTAACTGCACAGTGGCTTCCAGATGTAACCAGACCAGAAGGGAAAGACTTCGGCATTCATCGACTTGTCCTGGGAACACACACGTCAGATGAACAAAACCGTCTTGTGATAGCCAGTGTGCAGCTCCCTAACGATGATGCTCAGTTTGATGCTTCACACTACGACAGTGAGAAAGGAGAATTTGGAGGTTTTGGCTCAGTTAGTGAAAAAATTGAAACAGAAATCAAGATCAACCATGAAGGAGAAGTAAACCGGGTGCATTATATGCCCCAGAACCCTTGCATCATTGCAAGAAAGACTTCATCCAGTGATGTTCTTGTTTTTTACTATACAAAACATCCTTCCAAACCAGACCCTTCTGGAGAGTGCAACCCAGACTTCTGTCTGCATGGACATCAGAAGGGAGGCTATGGACTTTCTTGGAACCCAAATCTCAGTGGACACTTACTTAGTGTTTCAGACGACCATACCATCTGCCTCTGGGACATCAGTGTTGTCCCAAAGGAAGGAAAAGTGGTGGATGCGAAGACCATCTTTACAGGACATACAGCAGTAGTAGAAGATGTTTCTTGGCATCTGCTCCATGAGTCTCTGTTTGGGTCAGTTGCTGATGATCAGAAACGTATGATCTGGGATACTCATTCAAACAATAGTTCCAAACCAAGCCACTCAGTTGATGCTTACACTGCTGAAGTGAACAGCCTATCTTTCAATCCTTATAGTGAGTTCATTCTGGCCACAGGATCAGCTGACAAGATTGTTGCCTTGTGGGATCTGAGAAATCTGAAACTTAAGTTGCATTCCTTTGAATCACATAAGGATGAAATATTATTCCAGGTTCAGTGGTCGCCTCAAAATGAGACTATTTTGGCTTCCAGTGGCACTGATCACAGACTGAATGACTGGAATTTAAGTAAAATTGGAGAGGAACAATCCCCGGAAGATGCAGAAGATGGGCCACCAGAATTGTTGTTTATTCATGGTGGTCACACTGCCAAGATATCTGATTTCTCCTGGAATCCCAATGAACCTTGGGTGATTTGTTCTGTATCAGAAGACAATATCATGCAAGTGTGGCAAATGACAGAGAACATTTATAATGATGAAGATCCTGAAGGAAGTATGGATCCAGAAGGACAAACGTCCTAGATATGTCTGCACTTCTTGTGATTTTAGACTCCCCTTTTTTTCCCTCTCAACCCTGAGACTGATTTAACACTGATTTTGAGACACAAATTTTGTTTGGCTATCCCTCTATGATAGGTACCATCAACAATAGCCCAAACAGAGGGTGTTTTCTAAATATTAACTGGGGGACTTGATTCAGTAAAGTCACAGACTTATATTTAAATTTTCTTTAGGAATTTTCTAGTAACAAAGGTCTAAAGTAGCCACAGAAAGGGGAATATTATGTGTGGTTATTTTTCTTCTTAGGCTATATCCCCAAGTTTTTCAAACTCCTTTAAATAAAGGCTAAAGTAAGGAAAGAGTAGAGCCAAGTGAGGTAAGTGTCTGAGCCATGAAGTATAAATACCACAAGTTGTCATTTTTATTCAGGAAATGGGGAGATTCAAGTCATATAAATTCCTATTCTAAAATTTTCACACCTGACTTTCCAGGATACACATTTTCCTATGTAGACCAGTCTCCTTTCAGTTTCTTCAGTTAAGTCAAAACTATGTGTTCCTCTTTCCCCCATATATTTTTGCTTGTTAGTGTATTTCTTGAGCTGTTTTCTTCTTTCCTTTCTGTGAAATGGTTTTTTAAAAAATTTGGGACCACCAAGTTGTAAAGATGTATGTTTTTACCTGACAGTTATACCACAAGTAGACTATCCATTTGAGTTGAGAAGAGCGAATTGATAGCTTGTATTTGCTTTAAAATTAAATTAATCCTGGGTAAAAGTTGTTTTTTTTGTTTTTTTTGTTTTTTTTTAGGAGTTAGTCTTTGACCACTATTTTGGTACCATCTCAATTTTGGGTGACCTGTTTCACCAGCAGGTCTGTTACTCTCCATGACTAACTGTGTAAGTGCTTATAATGGAATAAATTGCTTTTCTACATAGAAAAAAAAGAAAAGAAAACATGGCATTGATAATAACACCAGAAAATAGTATATTTAGGGGTAAATTTAATGAAGGGGATGACAGATCCATGAACTGAAAACTATATAACATTCATAAAAGAAATTGAGGAAGAGACAAATTAATGTGAAGATATTCTGTGTTCGTAGATCAGAAGAATATTGTAAAATGTCCATACTACCCAGAGTGATCTGTATATTCAGTGCAATCCCTATCAACATTTTTTTATATATTTTTAAATTTTCTTTTATTATGTTATGTTAATCACCATACATTACATCATTAGTTTTTGACGTAGTGTTCCATGATTCATTGTTTGCATATAACACCCAGTGCTCCATTCAGTACATGCCCTCTTTAATATCCATCACCAGGCTAACCCATCCCCCCAACCCCTTCCCCTCTAGAACCCTCAGTTTGTTTCTCAGAGTCCATAGTCTCTCATGGTTCATCTCCCCCTCTGATTCCCCCCCCCTTCATTTTTCCCTTCCTACTATCTTCTTCTTTTTTTTTTTTTAACATATAATGTATTATTTGTTTCAGAGGTACAGGTCTGTGATTCATCAGTCTTACACCATCCACAGCGCTCACCACAGCAATACCTTCCCCAATGTCTACCACCAGTCACCCCATCTCTCCCACCCCCCACCATTCCAGCAACCATCAGTTTGTTTCCTGAGATTAAGAATTCCTCATATCAGTGAGGTCATATGATACATGTCTTTCTCTGATTGACTTATTTCACTTAGCATAATACCCTCTAGTTCCATCCACGTCGTTGCAAAGGGCAAGATTTCGGTTTTATTGATGGCTGCATAATATTCCATTGTATATATATACACATCTTCTTTATTCATCTGTTGATGGACATCTTGGTTCTTTCCATAGTCCCTATCAACATTCTAATAGCATTTTTTTCACAAAAAAATAAAAAAAGCAACCCTAGAATTCATATAGAACTACAGAAGACCTTGAATAGCCAGAACAATCTTGAGAAAGAACAAAGCTGGAAGCATCACAATTTCTGCTTTCAAACTATATTACAAGACTATAGTAATCAAAACAGTATGGTACTGGCATAAAAACAGACACAGATTAATGGGAAAGAATAAAGAGTCCCAAAATAAACCCATGTTTATATGATCAATTAATTTATGAAAAGATCCAAAAATATGCAATGGGGAAATGAGATTCTGTTCAATAAATAGTGTTGAAAAAACTGGACTCTTATCCTCTGTACAAAAATCAAGTCAAAATGGATTAAAGATTTTAACATCATACCTAAAAGTGTAAAACTCCTAGAAGAAAACAGGGGGTAAGCTCCTTGACATTGGTCTTGGCCATGATCTTTTTTTTTTTTTTTAATTTGACACCTAAAACAAAGGCAACAAAAGCAAAAATAATCAAGTAGGACTACATCAAACTAAAAAGCTTCTGCACAGCAATAAATAATAATAATAATAATAAGTATCAATAAAATGAAAAGGCAACCTATGGAAAGGGAGAACATATTTTCAATCCACATATCTGATGAAAAGGGATTAACAACCATAATATACAAACAACTCATACAACTCAGTCAAAAAACAAATAACTCACTAAAAACGAGCAAGGGACTTCAATAGACTTTTTTTTTTTTTTTCAAAAAAGACATACAAATGGCCAAAAGGTATATGAAAAGCTTTTCAACATCACTAATCATTAGGGAAATGCAAATCAAAACCACAATGAGATAATACCTCACACATGATAGAATGTCTATTATCAAAAAGATAGGAAATAACAGATACTGTCAAAGATAGGGAGAAAAACAGACCTTTGCATGCTGTTGGTGGGAATGTAAACTGGTACAGTTAGTATGGAAAACAGTATAGAGATTTCTCAAGGAATTAAACCTGGAACCATCTTATGAATCAGCAATCCCAGTTCTGGATATATATTGAAAGGAAATAAAATTATGATCTCAAAGAGATATCTGTAGTTGCATATTCATTGCAGCATTATTCACAATAGTCAAGGTATGGAAATAATCTAAGTGTCTGTTGACATATGAATAGATAAAGAAATCTTAGATGATGATGATAGATAGATAGATAGATAGATAGATAGATAGATAGATAGATAGAGGAATATTATTCACCCTTAAAAGAAGGTAATCCTGCTATTTGTAAAAAATGGATGAACCTTGAGGACATTATACTAAGCAAAATAAGTTGACAGAGAAAGAGAGATACTGTATAGTATGACTTATATGTGGAATTTAAAAAAAAAATGTTGAACTCACAGAAAAAGAAAGTAAAATGATGGTTGCCAAGGGCTATGAACTGGGGGAAATAGGAAGAATTTGGTAAAAGGATACCACCATTCAGTTACAAGATGAATAAAGTTTGAGGATGTAATGTATAACATGGTGACTATAGTTGATAATACTGTACTGTATGATTGAAATTTGCTAAGAGAGTAGAACTTGTGTTCTCACAAAAAATGGTAAACATGAGGTGATGGATATGCTAATTAACCTGAGTGTGGGAATGCTTTCACAATGTATACACATATCAAATCATTATGTTGTTCACTTTAAATATATTACAATTTTATTTGTCAATTATACCTCACGAAAGCTGGGAAAAGAAGGATTAACATGGAGTCATATGGAATTGCAGGGGATCCCCAATTAAAAAAAGATCTTATAGAAGGAAAACAAAATTGGAGGAAACACACTTACTGATTTCAAAACTTACTACAAAGCTGCAGTTACCAGGGCACCTGTGTGGCTCAATCAGTTAAGCATTTGCCTTCGGCTCAGGTCATGATCCCACATCTGGCTCCCTGCTCAGAGGGGAGCTTGCTTCTCCCTCTCCCTCTGTTACCCAACCCATGCCCTCTTTCTCACTCTCTCTTGCTCTCTCTATCTCAAATAAATAAATAAAATCTTAAAAACAAAAGCTGCAGTTACCAAAATAATGTGGTACTGGTATAAGGACAAACATATAGATCAGTGAAATACAATTAAGAGTCCAGAAATAAACCCATATATATGGTCATTGATTTTTGACAAAGCTGCCGAGATCATTTATTCCATGGGAAAGCCATCTTTCCAACTAATGGTGTTGGGACAACTAGAGAGCCACATACAAAATAATGAAATTAGGCCCCTACCTCACACCATATACAAAAATTTACTCAGCAATACAGATGTCAACAAAATAACTTGGCTAACTGAATTTAAATAACAAAAAAAAAAGTCAACATAATGGCAGCTTAGGAATTTCTACCACTCATCCCTCCCCACACTCCTTAATGTGAATAGCTATTTGGACTCAAAAATACCTTGACAAAAGCCAAGGATTCCAGGTGAGGAATTACACAGGTGAGGGATTTCTGGGCGAAGCACAGAAATCAGAAAGGATGCATTGAGAAGTATAGGAAATATAGATTTGCACTACTCCCAGTACCCTTGATTACACTCAGGCAGCCCAACACTGAGAGAGACACCTTCCACATGGGAGAAGGAGAGTATAACAAGAGTGCCTGACTTCACATGGACCCCAAAGTGGGCGTGAACCCATCACCTGACCTCTTATCCAGGAATATACCAGCATACCACACTTCTTAATTTAAATGATGCATTAAAAAGAACTTGCTGAAAGGGGCTATCCAAGAGGCTTACTTATTCTTCCTTCCAAGAAAAGTATAGGCCCTGGAGAGAACTCCTGTCTGTCTGGATGGTGTTTCTATAGCCAGAACCTCTATCACAAGCCCCACCTCTTAAAAAGACCAAAATGCAGTGCTGTGGAGGCATGAATTTCCTGGGTCTTTGTGAAATGAAAGCAGCCTCCTGGAAATAAGAGAATTATTACTATGTTCTATTTTCCTTTCTGTATTAAAAAGATTATCTCTAAGAGCATTAAAGAAAACACATAACAATAAAAATGGAAGTGTCTCATAATCCCACCACCCTGATATCACTAGGTTCATGTTTGCTTTTTTCCTTCCATATGCATGCATATTTTAAATGGGCTTCAACCAAGATGACTGGGGAATTTGGTGCATGATATTTTCATTTACCATTCTATCATAAGCATTGTGTCACATAACTTTGCAGTCTTCCTAATTTTTTTTTTTTCTCAAGGCTACCTAATGTTCCATTCTGTTGATGTACAAACAGCCAGTCCCCTAATGGTGGACCATCTTGTTGTTTCCATTTCTTCATCAATAAGGCTGCAACAAGCATCCCTATGTGCATAGCTTTTCCGTGCCTTTTGGAGTCACTCCTTGAGACAAATTTCTGTAATTAGAATTCTTGGATCATAGAATATGAATTTATTTGTGGCTCTAACTGAATATTTCTGTAGTGCTTTGCCAAGGGGTCCAGCAAATTATTTCCAAGGTTTCTAAGAGTACATGAGTATGCCTATTTTTATAAAACTTTAATAGCACTGGAAATCATTACTTAAAATATTTTTTTGCTATTTTATTGTGACTAATACATTAAAGCTTCCTAATTTGAAATGCAGTTGTGGCAGAGTTGTTAAGACCCTAAGTTCTAAAAACAGACTACCTGGGTTTGCATCCTGGTTGCCACCACAATAGAAGATGTGAGACCTGAAGAGAGTTATTTAACGTCTCTGTGATCCCATTTCCTCACTGGAAAATGTGGGCGATAATAGTATCTAGCTTATAAGGAAACTTAAGCAGAAAAAACCTAAGGCAGGATGATACAGAAAAAAAAAAAAAGAAAGAAAGAAAAAAAAAAAAAAACCTACTCTGGGAATCATGGGACCTAGGCTCTAAGCTGTGCTGTGCTAAAATCTGAGTGTGACCTCAGGCAGTTTCCCCCCCCCTCCCAGCCTCAGTCTCCTCATATGTTTTTAAAATATAGGAACACCATCACTTCTTCTCAGGCTTATGTACATAAAATAGCCAGCAAAATGTATACCATAATAATTGTTTCTTTATGTGTGCTGCATCTTTGTTTCCTGTCTCTAGCGTGAGTCCCTTGCCTTGGGCACCTGCCTTAGTACCTTCTGTGTTTAGGCTTGAACCCCAGCCTTGCACTCATCAATCTTGTGCCCAAAGCCTCAGCCCAATTTGTGACTGTAAGAGTGGATGAAGTGATCCCCCAATTCCCTTTAAGATCTAACAACTTGGTTCTCTGTGAAATTAAGTCTCTTCAGTTCATGGCCCATTTAGTGCCTCTAGCATTTTTCTGCTTCAAAATGGGTTAATCTCTCTCCTCTTTATATTTCCTTCCAGGATAGGTGTGCTTCCTCTGTGGCAGCCTGGTCAAGTCCACAAAAGGCCAGGTCAGAGTTCACAGGCTCCAGGACTTAGGTGATAGCTATCTTCTGCCTGAGCACCCTGGAAAGTCCTCCAGTCTAAAGTACCTATCCACCTCAAGCAGTCACCTCAAGATTAGAGTACCCTGCTTTTAACTTTCTCCACATGCATTCTTGGCTTGGGGCCAGACCGTCAAGTTGGCCAAGACTTTAGACCCTAGTTTCAAGGTCTATACTTTCCCTCACTTTGGTATCAAGATTTACTCTCTGTCCCCAATTCCAAGTACTCAAGAATGTTTTACTCTCTGTCTCTCCAATTCCTTAGGAAAACCTGAGCTAAGGAAGGAATCAAAACTCATTCACACTGAGGCAATATCAACTGTTAACATCTACAAGTGTGAAAGGACAAAGAAAGGACTGCATCTTCAAACAGAACTTAAAGCCTTTCTTAATTTAATAATTCACAAGGTAGAGTGAAATAAGACATGGTTGTGGTGAAGATGAGGTAGTAGAATAAGACTCAATGTCACAGAAGAAACTTTCAGCAATGACTGTGTTTAATTTTTTTTCTGGGTTCCCAGAGAAAAGAAGGTATTTTTTTCAGGGTCATACAACACAAGGCTTTTCATCAAACATTTACTGTGTGTGTACTATTCTATATTCAGCACTGTGCCAGGCACTGGGGTTTCAGAGATAATTTATATACAAGAAACTTACAGTGTAGCAGGAGGTACAATAACTTGGGTAAATTAATAGTTGCACTACTAAATATAGATAGAATGCTATGGTCATATAGAGAAAATAAATGTTTAAACCAACTTAGGAATTTAAAAGTTTCTGGGAGTGTGATATTTTCACTGGACCTTTACAATATACAGGATTTCAATGGTCAAGACATTCAATTTTGGCATTCTTGAAAGGGGCAACAATGTGAGTAAAGATACACATTACTCATTAATAGAAAATGTATTTATAAAAAGAGAAGTAATGTAATGTGTTTGGGTGAAGTGTTGTGTGTCATAATATAGCTAAGCAAGCAGGAAGGGCCAAACGGATGGAATGTGAAAGGTGAAAGGTATGAGATGCAAGAAGGAATAGTGATCAGACACTGGCAAATATTGAGGTAAATCTAAATGTATTGATTATATAAAACAAAATAATAATATTTAATATAAGAAGGTAAAAATAAAATGGAAATAAAATACTTGATAGAAATAGCATATGTCGGAATTGGATGATGGGAGTTAAAGTACTCAAAGATCAGGAATCATTTAGGAGGAATGTCAAAACATGAACTAAAATGGAATTTTGTTAGTTAAGTATGGATATTAAAATAGCCAGAATAAACACTAAAAGGCTAAACATATAACTTACAAATGACAGAGGGAGAAAAAAAAATGGAGCAAGAAGGAAAACCTCCAATCATTCCAAAATATGGTAATAAAGTCAGGGAAAGGGGGGAAATAGAATAAGTGGGACATGGGCCACCTGGGTGGCTCAGTTGCTTAAGCATCTGCCTTCAGCTCAGGTCATGATCTCAGGGTCATGGGATTGAGCCCCGTGTCAGGCTCCCTGCTCAGCAGGGAGTCTGCTTCTCCCTCTCCCTCTGCTCCTTCCCCTGCTCATGCTTTCTTTCTCTCTCTCTCTCAAATAAGTAAATAAACAAAATTTAAAAAAAGAATAAATGGAAAAAATAATAAGTGCATATAAATGAATAAAAAAAACTTATTAGCAATCACAGTGAATGGAAATACACAAATTTGCCCTATTGAAAGACAAAGGTCACCAGGCTATTTTTAAAATCTTGCCCTAAGCAGTTCAAAAAATATATATGTAAAACATTAGGGCACAGAAAAAGTGAATGTCAAAGTATGGAAAAGGTACAACAGACAAATACTATCAACAACAATGAAAAGGGTAGTGTGGCTATATTATCAGTCAAAATAGACTGTAAAGCAAAAAGCATTAGGAGAGATAAAAGAGGGTCATTACATAGTGATGAAACGATCAATTCACCATTAAGATATAACAGATATAAACTTATATGTATCCAACAACATAGGCTCAAAATTTATAAAGAAAAATAACAATGAAGAGAAATTGATAAATTATGCCATCACTGAGAAATTTTACACATCTCTCTCAAGATTGATAAAACAGAGAGTCAGTAAAGGTATAAAAGACTTGAACAAAATAATGAATAGAATTTTTCACCAAGCAATTGGAGAATACATATTATTTTTAAACATGCATGAACATTTATGAAAATTGACCCTATGCTAGGCCATAAGACTAACTTCAACAAATTTCAAAGGATTCGCATCCTGCAGATCAACAAAATGAAATCAATTTGGAAACCAATAGCAAAAAGATAATTAAAGATACATTTAGAAATGAAAAAGTACTAAAAACTCATAAGCCAAAGAAGTCAATGGAAAATTTGAAAATAAATAAAACTGAAAAATAATGACTATAACACAAAGTAAAACTAAAGCAGTAAAAGGAAAATTTTAGCTATAAATATTTATATAAAAAAGGCTCAAAATCACTGATCATCAGGGAAATACAAACCAAAACTACAATGAGATATCACCTCACACCTGTCAGAAGGGCTAAAATCAACAATGCAAGAAACAATAGGTGTTGGTGAGGATGTAGAGAAAGGGGAACCCTCTTGCACTGTTGATGGGAATGCAAATTGGTGCAGCCACTCTGGAAAACAGTATGGAGTTTCCTCAAAAAATTAAAAATGGAACTACCCTGTGATCTAGGAATTGCAGTACTAGGTATTTACACAAAGAATACAAAAATACTAATTTGAAGGGATGCATGTTCCCCAATGTTTATAGCAGCATTATCTACCATAGCCAAATTATGGGAACAGCCCAAGTGTCCATTGACTGATGAATGGATAAAGATATATAATGGAACATTAATCAGCCATAAAGAAGAAAGAAATCTTGCCATTTACGATGACATAGATGAAAATAGAGAGTATCATGCTAAGCAAAATAAGTCAGTCAGAGAAAGACAAATACTATAGGATTTCGCTCATATGTGGAATTTAAGAAACAAAACAAATGAGCAAAGGTGGGGGAGGCGAGAGAGAGAGAAGAAAACCAAGAAACAGACTCTTAACTGTAGAGCATAAACTGACAGGTTACCAGGGGAGAGGTTGGTGGGGGGATGGGTTATATAGGTGATGGGGATATTTTGATCAGCACCTGGTGTTGTATGGAAGTGTTGAATCACTATATTGTACACCTGAAACTAATATTACACTGTATATTAACTAACTGGAATTTAAGTTAAAAAAAAAAAACTTAAAAAAAGGAAGGCTCAAAATTAATGATTTAAGTACTCAACTTAAGACGTTAAAAAAGGAAAAGTAGAATAAGCCCAAAGAGTAAAAGATAAGGAATAACACAGACATAATTTCATGATGTACTGCCAGATTGTTTTCTACTTTACACTCTAACCAATATTGTCTCAGCATTCCTATTTCCCAAATGATTATCAATATTTGATGTTTTCCTCCTTACTAATTTTTGTCACTTTAATCTGTATAAATTAGAAGCTCATTATTTGATCTGTTCACCAGATAAATTGAATGTCTTCTCGTATACTAATGAGCCATCCAGATTTGTCTTTTTGTGAGTTATTTTATTTTATAATTTTCTGTTTTTCTTATTGGATTTTGAGAGGTACTCAAGAGTTAGAACCTCATGACTGGTGCTTGGATGTGGGACATTAGGGACAGTGACAAGTCAAGGATGAGGATATCAATTTAGACTTATCTGAGTTATCACTTCTCACCAAACAGCCCTGGTTATACCACTCTCCATGGAGTATGGTATCCACCTCCTCTATAATTTGATTTTTTATCCTGTGAACAAGTTCTGGTTTGTGACTATCCTTCTCAAATAATAAGTCCCACCATTGGACAAAGCCATCCAGGTCACCTTCTCGTTATAGACTTCTATAAATTCAGATTTGATATAACCATACCACTAATTGTGGATTGATGAAACAACTAGAACTCACCAACACAATGGTGAAATGGTAGGGCTTTCTGTATTTGGAGTCTGTGGTATTTCTCTTTTCATAAACTGATCTTAAGCACCTTGAGGGTTGTGTATAACATTACCATCCCTCGCTACTTAGAACTTCTTTGTTTTAAGATTTTATATATTTATTTGAGACACACAGAGAGAGAGAGCACTCAAGTGGGGGGGAGGATCAGAGGGATAGGGAGAAGCAGACTCCCAGCTGAGCAGGGAGCCTGATGCGGAGCTCAATCCCAGGACCCTGAGCTGAAGACAGACACTTAACCAACTGAGCCACCCAGGTGCCCCACTACTTAGAACTACTAGTCTGCACAGCAGCTAGCCATTAATTCTACAAATATTTTATGAGGTATATGATTGAATTAGGATTAGAACATAGATTAGTGAGACCAGGCAAATGGGTTTCATATTTTTAGGAAACAAGTCGGTTCCAACAGAGAGAATTCAGTTCCCTAAACATGGACTGCACTTCCTTTCTCCATTTACCTATTTCAATGGTATATGCCATCAGTCATAATGCAAGGCTGCTTATGAAGACCAACCCTCTTCCTTGGGATGCAAGTCAAATCATATACTTTTCCCATGGTGTGTCAAAAGAATACTTCAAGAAATAAAATCTTAAAAAAAAAGAATACTTCAAGAAAGAGCATAAAGTAGTCATTATGAGCACAGGATCTGAAGTCATCAGACATCTAGATCTGAACCCAGTTTCTACATCTTGATATATGTGAATTTGAGCAATTATTTAACCTCTCTGAGCTTCAGTTTCCTTATCTGGCAAATGCTACCTATTTCTTTGGAATGTTATGAAGATTAAATGAGGTAATGTGTATATCCAGGCCTTTGAGCATAGTTAATCCTTTATGAGCATTAACAATTATATACTATTTGTTATTCATTGATACAATAGTGCATTAGCATAAAGCAGAAGTAAATTAGGCAAGATACATAATGAAGTGGAAAGAACACTGGCCTGTAGTTAATAGACTTGGGTTCAAGTCTTGACTCTACCAATACTACTAAGTATAGAAGCACAGATTTTAAAGGTTTATTTCAAGAGGGATAAGTAGTACAGAACATATCTGGGCCATAGATTTTGTGGAAGAGCATGGTAAGGTGGTGATCTTATGGAGAGTGTTGAATGCTAAATCTGGGGCTTTGTAAGGTACAAGGACATGACTGGATTTGTGCTTTAGGATTGTATTCTGGAAGCAAAATGGAGGCTTAATCTGTACCCAGGATTCTTTGCCTTGTGGATGTTTCTACAAATTATTTTAGTCTTCACTTGGTCTAGTTACTCACCAGTTTAGCCATCTGTGCATCTACATCTTCATGCTTAATACAGTCTTCTTCCTTTTCCTCTGTGGAAGAAACTCCAGTTCTTAGCCAGACCCACTCATGTTGGTACAACTTTACCAAGCTGAATGAATAAAAAAAGTGCTAAGGTTATAGTCAGTTCCCCATGTACTGAGTCTCTCCATCTGAAAAGTAAGAAGAGAAGGAATTGAATTGGGTGATCTCTGAGGTCCTTTTGAAATTTGATGTTTTCTGATTCAATACTTTCTCATCACTATGCTTCCTTCCTGAGGTTAGCTTTGGTGTTCTCACAGCAATGAGAAAGAACACCAAACCAGCCTCTCCCTCACATTGACAAGATGTACATTTCTACCTCTGATTTGCTTATCTACCCCTTCAAATAAACTGACATACTGTTCTTTGTATGGCCCATGGTGAATGAGAAAAGGTAAATGACCCACAGGGGAGCTGAATTGGTCTCATTGACCTCAATAATGAAGTGTGCTAATCAACTGAACTAATTTGCTATACAATAATAAAGCAATTTAATGGCCTTATCTGGACTTCCCAAGGGAAGATACCAAGAAGAAAGAGGTTCCAAAAAAGTTATTTTTCTCCTGAAAAAGGAGTGGTGGAAGGAAAGAAACTAGTACTTCTTAAGAACCTACTATATCAGTCCCTGTGCTTATTTTACACATTCTCATATATTACCTCATTCTGCTATGAAGGATTCCAGATACAGTATCTAACCCTCAAGATTGACTCCTTCTTATCCCCCACAATCCCCTATGTGTCACTCTTCCTGGCTGAAGAGGATGACATACTCACATAGAAGAGGAAGACTTGGCCAAAGACTTAAGAGTAATTACTCTTACTGGAATCTTTATTATCACATTTAATCCCTCTACCAGCTTCCATGAGGTCCAGAGTCTCTTTCCTCCAGGTAAGACTGATGATAAAACAAGTTCCACAAACTGAAATGGCTTACCCAAGGTCACACACTAGCAAGTGTTAGACCTGGAATTGGAACCCCAGACTTCTGATACCATGCTGAGTCCTGTTTCTACTGTCCCTTGTAGGCACACTTAGATTCCTCAATTCTTGGGGACTAGGAATAGTAGAACAGAGTTAAACATCAGGAACACTGAATAAGCAACCCAATGAAGTTGTGAGCTAAGGTTCCCAAAAGATCTTCAAACTGAGAGAGCCTCCTACCTTTAAGGATTGAGAAATGTACCAAAGCCATCAAAGTAAATCAAACAGCTGATGAATTAATTGTATTTCCATGTAAAGGAAACCACACTGTAAGACCAGTGAGACATCAGTACAGCCTAAGTTGGCTCCAGTCCACTTCCTCAGGCACGCACTTTCTGTGTCATTAAAATGTTCTTGTCTGGTCCTTGCCTACTGCTAATTGGAGGAGAAATAAAGCCTCAAAATTGACAAAAATTTCCTGGAACCTCCCCAGCTTGCCCCAGACTCCATGAAATAAAGGGGCTGGTGGTACCTCAGCTTCATGAAATTGTCCACAACAAAGAGCAAAGGAAGGAGTTGGAAGAGCCAAATAAGACAGAAAGAAAGCTATTTTTTTTTCTCACAATGAAATAAACTCATGGCAACAGGACCCTCAGCAATTTTTCCCTCTGTTTCTGTCCAAATCACTTGACATAAGCCATAAAGTCTCCACTGACACAGAGTCATGAATTCATACCTACACACACCCAATGCCTTCTACATGCATGGCCTTCATACCTGGTGCTGAATTTTATGCCGGGTACACTCATTAATCAACCTTATTGCATTAACTCTTCCAAACAACCCTAGAGAATGAGGGTAATAATAGCTAATGTTCACTGACTAGTTACTGTGTTCCTGCCTCTGTTTTCTAAGCTTTGCACATATTAACTCATTTAATTTTCACAATAAATCTATGAGGAAAGTTCTACCATATTTCATCAATTTTAGATGCACTTAAAAAAATAACATCATTAAAATTTGAATGTATCTTGTTTTCTTTTAACACCTTGTTTATCTTTCAGAACACTTATCACAAATTATACATTTGTTTGTTATTACATCTCTCACTAAACTGTGAGCTCTTTGAGGGCAGAACTTTTACCTTTGACCCTGTTCACTATCTTATCCCCAGCACTCAGCACACAGCCTAATGCACAGTAAGTGCTCAGAAAACATTGAATTAATTTATCACACAACTAATAAGTAGATACCTCAAACTGGAAAGGTGATTGGAATAATATACACCATCCCTCTGCTTCTAGAAATAAATATTTACAAAATTGACCCACATTAATAAAGCCCTTTCCAGGAAATTTGAGTCAATATCATTTACATCTGCTTTGTAAACTCTTTTCACACCCCCTTCACCTTCCTTTTCAGCCTACCACTCCTCTGTTCTCATGATTGCCTTAACTGTCATCTCCTCAAAGAAGACATACCTGATTCCCTGATTAGATTCCCTCCTTGTTATTCTGTATGACAGCAACTTTTTACTTTCTTTATAATACTTATCACAGTCTGTAGTTATTTTGTATAACTTTGTTTAGTTATTCATTGTCTACTTCTCCCATGAAACTATAAGGTCCTTGTTGTCAGGACCTTATCTATCTTGTTCATCACTGTATCTTTGCAGTACATGCCCTTGAGTGAGGGAGACACATGATAAGTCATAAATGTATAATATCTCAAGTAGAGTAAACTGTTATAAGGAAAAATAAAGTGAGGTACAATTGATACTGGGTAGTTAAATGGAACAAGTGGGGACTGCAAGGTTTGAAGAAGGACATGTAGGGGCACAGATAAGCAGACTTAAAAGCAAGAAACAGTGTAATGGAAGCTAAAGGGGCTATCAAAACAAATGGGAGGCTCCAAAGGAATCTGGCAAGGACCCTTTTCTGTGGTCTTTTTTTTTTTTTTTTTTTTTTTTTTGGTCAGGTGGAAAGAGCAAGAGAAGCTGGAGCCTCTACCCAACTGAATGTCCTAAGCTATGACCAGCAGCCAGGGACTCAAGCTACCTGACAATACCTCCTAAACCAGAGGCCAGTGAGAAGCCTCTTGGGACCTTTAGGACTCAGTGTATCCACTAATGGGCTGTTTAACCTTAGGTAAATCTTTGCTACTCTTTACTCTGTGCCTCTGGATCTGTAATATGTGGGCTTTGGATTATCTGGTCTGTTAGGGATCTTTTGAACAGAACATTCCAAAAGTCTAGGAAACCTGAACAGGTCCACTCCATGGCCCTGTTTCTCGGGACCTTTGACAACTGTCCATTTACCTTTGCCTGTAAAGAGAACTTTGTTCTTATCTATCATCCTCTGTCTACATAGAATCTGGCTTCCTGATTCCGGCTGGAAGGATATGGGAGGAGCAGGGAATGGGGCCATCACATGAAGACAGAGCAGGAATTTTCCATCTAATGACCAAGGAAATGGAAAACTGGCAGATTATGGGCATTATCTTGCTACTGACCACCTCCTAGGCCCCTTTCAAAGTTTAGGGTGAAAGGGAGGAATGGGAGCCAGTCCAAAAGTGAATAACAGTTCTGAGGATGAATTCCTGTCAGAGTAACTCTGAAATTCGGGGAAAATTCTGGGGAACAGACTTTCTAAGAAGACTTTATCTTTTCATGCAGAGTCTAGTGGGCATGCTAAGCTTTACAAAGCTGCAGAGACCCATTCTTGACATTAGATTTTTATTGACTTTGGGTAAAAGTGGCCAAGCATTCTCAGCATTGTAAAAGGCTTGTCCTCCATTACCTCCCCAGATTACTGCTACTAACATTCCCAGGAGAGTAAAATAACAATTGCAGAAGAATACCTATTAGTCTGAAACTGTTCCAAAAAATGGAAATGGAAGGAAAACTTCCAAATTCGTTTTATGAGGCCACCATTACCTTGATCCCCAACCCAACAAAGACCCCATCAAAAAAGAGAATTACAGACCAATATCCCTGATGAACATGGATGCAAAAATTCTCACCAAAATACTAGCCAATGGGATCCAACAGTACATTAAAAGGATTATTCACCACGACCAAGTGAGATTTATCCCTGGGCTGCAAGGTTGGTTCAACATCCGCAAATCAATCAATGTGATACAATACATTAATAAAAGAAAGAACAAGAACTGTATGATCCTCTCAATAGATGCAGAAAAAGCATTTGACAAAGTACAGCATCATTCTTGATCAAAACTCTTCAGAGTATATGGATCGAGGGTACATACCTCAATATCATAAAAGCCATCCATGAAAAACCCACAGCGAATATCATTCTCAATGGGGAAAAACTGAGAACTTTCCCCCTAAGGTCAGGAATGCAGCAGGGATGTCCACTATCACCACTGCTATTCAACATAGTATTAGAAGTCCTAGCCACAACAATCAGACAACAAAAAGAAATCAAAGGCATCCAAATTGGCAAAGAAGAAGTCAAACTCTCACTCTTTGCAGATGATATGATACTTTATGTAGAAAGCCTAAAAGACTCCACCCCAAAACTGCTAGAACTCATACAGGAATTCAGTAAAGTGGCAGGATATAAAAACAATACACAGAAATCAGTGGCATTCCTATACACCAACAACAAGACAGAAGAAAGAGAAATTAAGGAGTTGATCCCATTGACAGTTGCACCCAAAACCATAAGATACTTAGGAATAAATCTAACCAAAGAGGCAAAGAATCTGTACTCAGAAAACTATAAAATACTCATGAAAGAAATTGAGGAAGACACAAAGAAATGGAAAAATGTTCCACGCTCATGGATTGGAAGAATAAATATTGTGAAGATGTCAATGCTGCCTAGAGCAAACTACACATTCAATGCAATCCCCATCAAAATACCATCCACTTTTTTCAAAGAAATGGAACAAATAATCCTAAAATTTCTATGGAACCAGAAAAGACCTGGAATAGCCAGAGGAATGTTGAAAAAGAAAAACAAAGCTAGCGGCATCACAATTCTGGACTTCCAGCTCTATTACAAAGCTGTCATCATCAGGACAGTATGGTACTGGCACAAAAACAGACACCTAGATCAATGGAACAGAGTAGAGAGCCCAGATATGGACCTCAACTCTATGGTCAACTAATCTTTGACAAAGCAAGAATGTCCAATGGAAAAAAGACAGTTTCTTCAACAAATGCTGTTGGGAAAATTGGACAGCCACATGCAGAAGAATGAAACTGGACCATTTCCTTATAACCATACACAAAAATAGACTGGAAATGGATGAAAGACCCAAATGTGAGGTAGGAATTCATCAAAATCTTAGAGGAGAACATGGGCAGCAATTCGACTTCGGCCACAGCAACTTCTTGCTAGACACATCTCCAAAGGCAAGGGAAACAAAGGTAAAATTGAACTATTGGGACTTCATCAAGATAAAAAGCTTTTGCACAGCAAAGGAAACAGTCAACAAACCAAAAGACAACTGACAGAAAGGGAGAAGATATTTGCAAATGACATATCAGATAAAGGGCTAGTATCCAAAATCTATAAAGAACTTCTTAAGTTCAACACCCAAAGAACAAATGATCCAATCAAGAAAGGGGCAGAAGACATGAACAGACATTTTTCCAAAGAAGACATCCAAATGGCCAACAGACACATGAAAAAGTGTTCAACATCGCTCGGCATCAGGGAAATCCAAATCAAAGCTTCAATGAGATACCACCTCACACCAGTCAGAATGGCTAAAATTAACAAGTCAGGAAATGACTGACAGATTTTGTCGGGGATGCGGAGAAAAGGGAACCCTCCTACACTGTTGGTGGGAATGCAAGCTGGTGCAGCCACTCTGGAAAACAGTATGGAGGTTCTTCAAAAAGTTGAAAGTAGAGCTACCATACGATCCAGCAATTGTACTACTGGGTATTTACCCCAAAGATACAGATGTAGGGATCCGAAGGGGTATGTGCACCCTGATGTTTATAGCAGCCATGTCCACAATAGCCAAACTGTGGAAAGAGCCAAGATGTCCATCGACAGATGAATGGATAAAGAAGATGTGGTATATATACACAATGGAATATTATGCAGCCATCAAAAGGAATGAAATCTTGCATTTGCAATGACGTGGATGAAACTGGAGGGTGTTATGCTGAGCGAAATAAGTCAATCAGAGAAAGACATGTATCATATGACCTCACTGATATGAGGAATTCTTAATCTCAGGAAGCAAACTGAGGGTTGCTGGAGTGGTGGGGGGTGGGAGAGATGGGGTGGCTGGGTGATAGACATTGGGGAGGGTATGTGCTATGGTGAACGCTGTGAAGTGTGCAAGCCTGTTGAGTCACAGATCTGTACCTCTGAAACAAATAATACAATATATGTTAAAAAAAAAAAAAAGAAGATAGCAGGAGGGGAAGAATGAAGGGGGGGAAATCGGAGGGGGAGATGAACCATGAGAGACTATGGACTCTGAAAAACAAACTGAGGGTTCTAGAGGGAAAGGGGGTGGGAGGATAGGTTAGCCTGGTGATGGGTATTAAAGAGGGCACATTCTGCATGGAGCACTGGGTGTTATACGCAAACAATGAATCATGGAACACTACATCAAAAACTAAGGATGTAATGTATGATGATTAACATAACATAATAATAATATAAAAAGAGTGTTATGGGAGCATAAATGCAGAAGTACTTGAGTCCACCTGGCTGGGAGGGACTGTAGAAGGAGATTCTAAAAGTGAGTCTTGAAAAGAGCCTCACATAAAAATGATGTGGAAAAATTGGGTGTAAAGGAGGCAGACAGTCCTGATAGAGAAGGGACTTCATGAAGTCATGAGCAAGCTTTCAGGAGAAATGGTAGGAGATTGCAAAATGGCTAAGACTTCCTAAAAGGGGTCCCATAATTTGAATGGGGGAAGATACAGTGATAACCTATGCTTTTGGGAGAGAAATAGTGGAGTCAGGTGTGAGACTAAGCTTTAAATTGCTCATGCCTGGTAAGGTAGGGCATGGGGTGAAGGGGTTCATTACAGAGTAAGAAACAAAATGTAATTAATACCATAAGAAATCAAGTTGTGTCATGAAAAATTTAGCATTTAATAAGAATCTTGAAGATAGGTAAGATAAACCCAGGTAGAAGTGCACCAGACTGAAGGAATCTCATGGGTAAAAGAGCAGAAGAGGGAAAAAACAAGACACATTAGAGAAACAAGTGTTGCAGTTTGATTGGAGCATGGGGATTTTTGGTATAAGGAGAGATAAGATTGACCTACAATACAAGGGCATATATGTAGAAAAGAAATTACTAAAAGGGAACTAAACAACATATTAACAGTGATTGAGCATTGGTATTTTAATTTCTTTTTTTAATATTTTTCAAAATAAGCATGATCATCTTTATATCAAGCAAAACCAACAAAGAACAAATACATTTTTTCTTAAAAAGAGGGGTGGGAATGAAGGGGGGAAATCGGAGGGGGAGATGAACCATGAGAGACTATGGGCTCTGAGAAACAAACTGAGGGTTCTAGGGGGGAGGGGTGGGGGGATAGGTTAGCTTGGTGGTGGGTATTAAAAAGGGCACATACTGCATGGAGCACTGGGTGTTATATACAAACAATGAATCATGGAACACTACATCAAAAACTAATGATGTAATGTATGGTGATTAACATAACATAATAAAAAATACATAAAAAAGGGGGGTGGGAGAATTGTGTCAGGTTATCAAGGGGGACTTGAAGGGACTTTAAGTTAGTATAGTGGAGGCCTACGGTCTCATAACCACCAGCCCCCCCAATTCTTTCGTTGTATGCTTTGGGTAAATCTGTCCTTCAGTTTCCACATCTAAAATTCATTCATTTGTTCAGCAAATGTTTATTGAGCACCTAGTATGTGCCAGATATTGTTCTAGGTGCTGGGGACATAGCAGTGAACAAAACACAAAAAAAGTCCTTGCTCAGTTTATATTCTAAGCTTTAAAATAAAGGTTCTCTTATTTTCACCATGTAGAATCTTCAAAAGTGTCTCCCTTCCTCAGATTCCATAAGACCCTATTGAGGAGACATGTGTTGGTCTCTATGCCTGTATGCATGCCCCTAAAGTGTTCCTATTGACATTTCCTCAGCTGCACACACCTTCAATGATACATACTCTTTTCCTTCCCTTTAAGGATCACTTTCTAAACCAAACAACAAACACACTTTCATTTCTCCAACTGTTCCCAAGAGATCAGGCCACAGGGAAGAGGGTCCAAAGCTTGCCTTCATCTACCATGGACATTACCTTGCTGCTCTGTCCCAGATGCAGCTTGCTATTATTCAGTAGACTGAGCTGAGCACCTGTACCAGGCACAGTGTTGGACTACCTGGTAAAACCACCGCAAAAGTTGGAGTTGTAGATGGGCATCTCTGCATTCATTATAGATACCCAAGTTAAAGAGAAAGAGGCTAATAACAAAATTTGTCTCTCAACTCATAAGGAGCCTCTGAATGAAAGACCTGGATCCTACTCTTAATTCTGTCACTGTTTCATTAATTCAAAGTGGGACTTGGTGATGAAAGGCAGTATCCCAGCCAAGGAGGGGTGTCCTGGGAATATCTCAGGGTGCAAAGGCTGAGGGTGGCCACAGAACTCTGTCTACAGTGTGCATTCCTAGACTGGTGTCCTAAAACCTGCAACAGAGCTTAGTAGCCTTAAAACCCTATGGATAAACTGAGACAAGATGGTAATATAGGAAGATTCTTAATTCACCTCCCCGCCCTGGACAAAACAAATCTACAGGTACATACAAAATAATTCATCTGAAAAAGTCCTGGAAACTAGATAAACAGCACCTCCACAACAAAAAATAAAAGGGTTGCATCAAGACAGGTAGGAGGGGCAGAGGCATACTCTTGTCACAAGCTCCACCCAAAATGTGACAACCTACAATTAGGCATAATCTTAAAAACATGGAACTTTTCCCTGAGGAGCAAGGGGTTTTGTTCCCCGACATCAGGCACCACAACCCTTGGATTCTGCACTAGAAAGACAGTCCCAAAAAATGTTTGGCTCTAGAAACTAATAAGAATATGTCCCAGGAGAACCATAGTACTGTAGGGAATGAAGAACCTGTTCTTAGAGTTCACATGCAGTCTCACTCATTCCAGAACCCAGAACAAAAGCAGTAGTTTGAAAAGTGCCAAGAACATATGTGAAGAAGACCCACTTACTAATTTTAACATGGGCAGGAACCTGTTGGGACCCTCACCAGAAAAAGAAATGTTGGTGAATGCCATTTTTTGAGATCTCATTCTACCTGGCTAATTCTGGGGCTAGCAGGCACCATTCTGGCAATCTCTCTCTAACATGCTAGTGCCACTGGGCAAACCCCATCCACCCATGCCACAGCCGTGCCACAGCCACCAAGTGAGTGTCTCACACCCTCTCCATGCTGCAGTCACACTACTGCTGGCGAGGCAAACATCCTATATCCCCTAAACTGCAGCCATGCCACAGCCAGAGTGAGCCCTTCATTCCCCTGCACCACAGACATGACCCCACCACAGCCAGCAAATGTGTGCAGCCAACATAAGGAATGCCCCTTGAGTATATGCCCCTAAGTCTAGCAACCAGAGGGAAATGCACTTCTGGGACTCACAAGTCATTTCCTACAGAAAGCCACGTATGTAAGACTAAGAGAGGTAGCTATTTCACCTAATACATAGAAACAAACACAGACAAACAGGCAAAATGAGGGAAAAAAGGAGTATGTTTGAAATGAAACAATGAGACAAAACCTCAGAAAAAGACCTATATAAAATGGAAATAAGTAATTTAAAAGTTCAGTGTAGTGGTCATGAAGATGCACCCCAAACTTGAGAGAAGAATGGATAGACACAATAAGAACTTCACCAAAGAAATAGAAAATATAAGAAAGTACCAAACAGAAGTCACAGAGCTGAAGAATACAATAATTAAATTGAAAATTACACTAGAGGAGTTCAACAGCAGACTGGATGAAACAGAAGAACAAACCAGTGAGCTGAAAGACAAAGCAATGGAACTCATCCAGACAGAGCAGCAAAAAGAAGAAAAAAAAAAAAGAGTTTTAAAAATTAAAGAATCCAAGTTAGTGGCATAGAAAGATACTGAGTTCACCTATTCCCATGGACACAATGAATATACATTTTAATATAGAGCAATTCCTCATGAAAAATAACTGATTGGACAGCTGATTGGACAGCTTCTAAACAAAAAATGAATAGAGGGACCACAAAGAGAAAAGTAGGAGAGATGGAGACAGTAATGACAGGAACTTCACCCACAGTGCAATGACCTGCAGTGCGTAGGGAGGGATATCTCTGAGGGCCCTATTCAAAGACTTGCTTGCACTGAAGCACAGCGCAAAAACAGTGGCTTAAAGGGCAACTAGAGGGGCGCCTGGGTGGCTTAGTCAGTTAACGGCTGCCTTTCAGCTTAGGTCATGATCCCAGAGTCCTGGGACCGAGGCCCAAATTAGGCTCTCTGCTCAGCGGGGAGCCTGCTTCTCCCTCCCCCACTCTCCCTGCTTGTGTTCCCTCTCTCGCTGTCTCTCTATCTGTCAAATAAATAAATAAAATTTAAAAAAAAATAAAGGGCAACTAGAATAAAAGTGAAGGAAATCCATTTACTAAGCCTAGGGCATCCCCAAACAAGCAGGGAACTGCTGAAATTCCAAGGTCAAAGGCACTGGTGAGCACCATTTTTTAAAAATTCTTTATTTAAATTCAATTTATTTAACATATACTGTATTATTAGTTTCAGGGGTAGAATTAAGTGGTTCATCAGTTGCATATAACACCCAGTGCTCATTACATCAAGTGCCCTCCTTAATGACCATCACCGAGTTATCCCTTCCCCCCAACCACCTCCCCTTCAGCAACCCTCAGTTTATTCCCTAGAGTTCAGCATCTTTTATGGTTCCCTCTATGCCTGTTTTCATCTTATTTTATTTTTCCTTCCCTTCCCCTATGTTCATCTGTTTTGTTTCTTAAATTCCACATATGAGTGAAATCATATGGTATTTGTCTTTCTCTGACTGACTTAGCATAATACCCTCTAGTTCCACCCATGTCATTGCAAATGGCCAGATTTCATTCTTTATGATGGCTGAGTAATATTCCACTATATATATATATATATATATATATATATATATATATATATATATAATATATATAAACTTATTTTTTATTCATTCATCTGTCCATGGACATCTGGGCCCATTCCATATTTTGGTTACTGTGGACATCGCTGCTATAAACATTAGGGTGCATGTGCCCCTTCAAATCACTATGTTTGTATCCTTTGGATAAATACCTAGTAGTGCAATTGCTGGGACATAAGCTAGCTCTATTTTTAACTTTTTGAAGAACCTCTATACTGTCTCCCAGAGTTGCTGCACCAGTTGAGCAATATATTTTTAAAAATTGAAGTATAATTATTATACACTGTTATATTAGTTTCAAGTGTACAACATAATGATTAAATAATTCTATACATTACTCAGTGCTCACCACAATAAGTGTAGTCACCATCTGTCACCAATGTTATTACCATCTTGTTGACTATATTCCCAATGCTGTAGTTTTCATCTCTGTGACTCATTTATTTTGTAACTGGAAGCTTGTACTTCTTAATATCCTTTATCTAAACCCCACCCACCTCCTCTCTGGCAACCACCAGTTTGTTCTCTATATTTAAAAGTCTATCTTTTTTTAATTTATCTTCTTTTTTTTTTTTTTTTATTCCACATGAGTGAAATTATATGGTATTTGTCTTTGACTGACTTATTTCACACAGCATTATATATATCCTCTAGGTCCATCCATGTTGTTGCAAATGGCAAGATCTCATTTGTTTAATGGCTGAGGAACCTCCACAGTGTTTTCCACAGTGACTGCAACAATTTGCATTCCCACAAACAGTGCAATAGTATTCCTTTTTCTCTGCATCCTCACAAAGACGTTATTTCTAGTCCTTTTGATTCTTAACATTCTGACAGGTGTAAGGTGATATCCCATTGTGGTTTTGATTTCCATTTCCCTGATGATTAGTGATGGTGAGCAGCGCCATTTTTTTTGATGTTCCCTTTTCACCTTGATAGTGCAGATAGGAGCAGGGTCCAGGCACTCTCATCAACCTGCTGGGGCCACTCCAGGATGTCCCAGACCCTTAAAAACCACCACGTTCAGCTATCCCTCCAAGGCAGCCCCAGTACAGTGTGACCCAGCCCCCCCATGCCTAACCAAATTGTCATCCAGCAAAGGTGGCCCCAGCATGGCATGATCCAGCAATCTACCTCCCACCAGCCTCCATCCAACCAAGCTAATCTACCATGGTAACCCTGGAACAACATGTACTGGGAATGCACCATCCTGTAACTATTCCAGCTCAGCCATTCCACCAGGGTGGCCCTGACATGACACACTTCTGGATACCCTCAGCCTGCACCCACTAGAGCCCTGGAAATTCCTGGCCTGCACCCACTCCCGATCCAAATACTTTTCTAAGGTAACCCCAAAGTGACTGGTATGCTTGGAGATACCCTGGGTCATGTCTTCAGCTCCAGCTGACCCATTAAGGTGGTCCTGGGAAACTGTGCCCAGGATCCTCTGACCAATGCCCACTCTTGCTGTCCCACTAAAACAGCTCCAGGGCATTGCACCAGGGAACCCCCTGGCCCTCACCCACTCTGGTTCCACCTGTCTGTCCAGAACAACACCAGTGTAGAGAGCCTCAGAATCTCGAGTTCATGCCCACTCCAGCTCCAGGCAACCCAACAAGGCAGACCTAGTGAAGGGTGCCACGTGAACCTCAGGTTCATGCCAAATCCATCTCCAGTCATCTCTCTAAAGCAGCCCCAACACAATGCATCCTGAGATCTCCCAAGCCCACACTCACTCCACCTCTAGCTAGCCTACAAAAGCCACAAAGCACCCACATTCTACAAAGACACTCCCATACAAGGCAACTTTTCCAAGGCTGGGGAAGGAAACTATTTCACTTAATTCATAGAAACAAGCACAGAAAATAAAACGAAATCAAAAGACAGAGTAATATGTTCTAATTCAAATAACAAGACAAAACTGCAAGAAAAACAAACAAACTAATGAAACACAGAAACTCATTTACCTGATGAAAAGTTCAAAGTAATGGTCAAAAAGATGTTTACCAAACTTGGGAGAAAAATGGAGGAACACAATGATTACAGAGTTAGAAAATATAATAAAGAACAAATAAGAAATGAAATTTAAAAATACCCTAGAGGAAATCAACAACAGACTTGATACAAAAAAACAGATGAAGAATCTGAAAGACAGAATAGTGGAAATCAACCAATCAAAACAAAAACAAGCAAAAAAAAAAGAATCTAAAAAAATATAAATAGGTTAAGGGACCTCTGGGCAATACCAAGCACACATTATAGGGGTCCCAGAAGGAGAAGAGAAGGGAACAGAAAACTTAGTTGAACAAATATTACCTGAAAACTTCTCAAACCTAGAAAAGAAAACAGAAATCCAGATCTGGGAAGCACAGAGAATTTCAAATAAGATGACTGAAAGAGAGCCACACCAAGAAATATTATCATTAAAATGGCAAAAGTTAAGATAAAGAAAGAATCTAAAAAGCAGCAAGAGAAAAAAAGAGTCACATACAAGTGAAATCCCATAAGACTAGTAACTGATTTTTCAGCAGAAACTTTGCAGGCCAGAAAGAGTGGCACAATATATTTAAAGTGCTAAAAGGGAAAAAATAAAATAAAACCAACAATTCTCCACCTGGCAAGATTATCATTCAAATTTGAAGGAGAGATAGTTTCCAAGACAAGCAAAACAGGAAGAGATCATCCACACTAAACTGGCCTTACAAGAAATGTTAAGGGTCTTCTTTAAGAGGAAAATAAGAGGCCAACCTAGAAATGAGAAAACATATGAAGGAAAAACATCTCACTTGTGAAAAAAAAATATATATAGTAAAAGCATAGGATCAACAACTTAAAAAGCTAGTATGACTGTCAAGAGACAAAAAATAGTAAAATCAACTATAAATACAATAATTAAGAAAAAATGTTAAGATTATTATTTATTTGAGAGAGAGAGAGAGAGTGAGCAAGCATAAGAAGGGGGGAGGGACAGAGGGAGAGGGAGAAGCAGACTCTGTGCTCAGCAGGGAGCCTGATGCAGGGCCCAATCCCGTGACCCTGAGATATTAACCTGAGCCGAAGGCAGATGCTTAACTGACTGAGCCACCCAGGCACCCCTAAGGAAAAAAAAAAAAACAATTTAATATAAAATATGATGTCAGAAACATAAAACATGAAGGAGTAGTAAATATTTAGTGCTTTTAGAATGCATTCAAATTAAGAGACTATCAGCATAAAATACACAGATAGATAGATATAGATGTAGATGATATAGATATAGATATCTCACATGGTAATTACAAGCCAAAAACCCACAAGAGATTAACAAATAATAAAGAGAAAGGAAACTGAACAAAACACTAAAACCCCTCAAACAAGTAAAAAGACTAATAGAATAGAGAAAAAGAAAATTACTAAAAATAAAAAAATACAGAAAACAATAAACAAAATGACATCAAATACATATCTATCAATAATTACTTTAAATGTAAATGGATGAAACACTCCAATCAAAAGACTTAGGGCACCTAAATGGATTTTTTCCTAAAAAGACCAATATATATGCTGCCTACAAGAGATTCATGTCAGATATAACAACAAACAAACAGAAAGTGAAAGAATGAAAAGATATTCCATGCAAATGGAAATGAGAAACAAAGCTATAGTACCAAAACTGAGATTATACAAAACAGACTGAAAGACTAGCAAAAAATAAGAAGAGCAGGTTGAGAGAGGATGGCTGCAGAGTAGAAGAACCCTGGGCTTGTCTCATCCCATGAACACAACTAGATAACTATCAAATCATCCTAAATACCCCAGAAATCAACCTGAGGACTGACAGAACAAACCCACAACTAAAGGGAGACAAGAGGTCAGACCAAAGAAGGTAGGAAGTGTGGAGAGGTGGTTTAGGGAAGAAACAGATCATGGAGGTTGCCAGGGGAGGGAGCCATGGTCATGGACAAGGGTGAAAGAGAGCATAGCACATAGAGGAATGCATAATGAGAATATTTCCCAAAGACATTGGCTGGAAAAACAAGAGGGGCTGATTTTTGTGATTGCTTGCAATGAATGGGGCTTAAAGCCTAGAATTTTAAAGGTCAGCGTGCTTGGCTGGCATAGAGCCTGGAGGGCACTGCCCTGCTCCCAGAGAGAAGGCAGGCAAACAACGCAGGGGCAGATGACATGATCTGAAGACTGCAGGGTACACAGGGGAAAGATTATTTGCTCTTTTTGGAGCCCAACCCTGAGAGGCAGTGCTCATGGAGAAACCGCTCTGGGGACAAAAGAGGTGACCAGGGCCTTTTCCCAGCCCTGCCCCTCAGCTTAAACACAGGTCCACCAGCAGGAAGTGGTGCAGTACCAACACAGGCTGCCTAATTTACTTGTGCCAAGCTTGACTCCCCTGCCCTCAGTGGGACTACACTTTTCAGTCAAGCTTGCCTCAGCCTCAGCACAGCAGGCACCTTCCCCAAAAGACAACCAGAAATCTCTGCCCACACCATATCTCCAAACAAGAAAGTGCTGCAGGGTTTGAGTTTTAGTGGAAGTAGTATAAGGTCTCATTTCACCAACAGACCAGAGCACAGATAGTTAAAACTCACCAAATTCTGGCCAAGACCAAGTACAGCCCATAGCAGCCAAGGAGAGCTTCTGCAGACAACTGGCCTGAAGGATAGAGCAGCCAAAACACAACAGCAGAGCACATGCAGCACATACCAGAGACACTCCCTGAAGTGCCAGGCCCTGGGCACTACATGACCTCTTCTTCATAAGACCATTACTTTTAGGAGCAGGAGACATAACTAGATTTTCTAACACAGAGAAGAAAGATGAGACTTGACAACATGCCAAGATGGAGGAATTCATCCTAAGTGAAAGAACAAGATAAGTCAATGGTCAAAGATCTAAGCAAAATAGATATAAGTAACAGGTTTGATAGAGATTTTAAAGCAACAATCAGAGGATGCTCACTGGGCTTGAGAAAAAATGGAAGACATCAGAGAGACTCTTACCACAGAGATAAAAGAGCTAAAAAATGATCAGTCAGAAAAGAAAAATACAATAAATGAGATTGGAAGAAACAGAAGAATGAATTAGTGATATAGAAGACAAAATGATGGAAAAGAAAGAAGCTGAACAAAAGAAGAAGAATTAAAGAACAAGAATGAAAGAAGAATTATGGAACAAGAGAATAGACTCAGGGAACTCAGTGACTCCTTCAAACAATAACATTTGGATTATAGGAGTACCAGAGGAAGAAGAGAGAGAAAAGGAGGCAGAAAATTTATCTGAGAAAATAATAGCTGAAAACTTTCCTAATCTGGAGAAAGAAATAGACAACCAGATACAAAATGCACATAAAACTCCTATCAAAATCAACAAAAGCAGGGCAACACCAAGACATATTGTAATTAAATTTGCAAAGTATAGTGATAAAGAAAAATTCTTACGAGGACCAAACAAGTCCTTAACTTACAAAGGAAGATCCATAAGTCTACCTGCAGATTTCTCAACAGAAACATGGTAAGCCAGAGCGGAGTGACATGATTATTCTATGTGGTGAATGGAAAATATCTGCAGCCAAGAATTCTCTATCCAGCACAGCTATCATTTAGAATAGGAGAGACAAAGAGTTTCCCAGGCAAACAGAAACTAAAGGAGTTCCTAACACTAAACCAGACCTGCAAGAAATGTTAAAGGAGACTCATTCAGGAGAAAGGAAAGACCAAAAATGACAAAGACAAGAAAGGAACAGAGAAAATTTCCAGAAACAATGGCAAAATAAGTAATACAGTGGCAATAAATACACATCTATCAGTAATTATGCAATTACTCTGAATGTAAATGGACTAAATGCTCCAATCAAAATACTAGAGTTATAAAATATATTTTAAAAAAAAAACAGACCCATCTTTATGGTGCATGTGAGAAACTCATATAGACATAAAGACACTTGCAGATTGAAAGTGTGAGGGGATAGAGAAACACTAATGCAAATGGATGTGGAAAAGGAAGCTGGAGTAGCAATACTTATATCAGATAAACTAGATTTTAAAACAAAGATTCTAACAAGAGACAAATAAAGGCACTATATCATAATAAAGGAGACAATCCAACAAAAAGATATAAAAATTGAAAATATTTATGTCCCAACATGGGAGCACACAAATATATAAAACAAAAACAAACAAATACGAACTCATTGGTAATAACATAATGACAGTAGAGGATTTTAACACCCCACTTTTATCAGTGGACAGATCATCTAAACAGAAAATCAACAAGGAAACAATGGTTTTGACTAACACACTGGACAAGATAGATTGACAGATATATCCAGAACATTCCATATTAAGACAGCAGAATACACATTCTTTCAAGTACACATGGAATACAAAATATTGAAATCATACCATGCAACTTTCTGACCACAATGCTATGACACTAGAAGTCTACCACAAGAATTCTGTAAAGACCATAAACACATGGAGGTTAAAGAACATGCTACTAAATAACGAATGGGTCAACCAGGAAATCAAAGAAGATTTTTTTTAAATACTTGGAAACAAATGAAAATGAGAACACAACAGTCCAAAACCTTTGGGATGCATCAAAAGCAGTCCTAACAAGGAGGTATATAGCAATGTAGGCCTACCTCAAAAAACGAGAGAAATCTCAAATAACCCTATGTTACACCTAAAGAAGCTAAAAAAAGAAAATTGAATGAAACCTAAAGCTACCAGAATGAAGGAATAATAAAGATTAGAGCAGAAATGAATGCTATAGAAACAAAAAAAATCAAAATACAAAACAACAAAAACAATAGAATGAACCACTGAAACCAATTAATAAAACTGATAAACCTCTAAGCCAAACTTATCAAAAAGAACAGAGAAAAGACCTAAAAAATAAAATGACAACGGAGAGAAGAGAAATAACAACCAACACCACAGAAATAGGGTTTTAAGAGAATATTATGGAAAACTATAGGCCAACAAATTGGACAATCTGGAAGAAATGGATAAATTCTTAGAAACATATAAACTACCAAAACTAAAACAGGAAGAAATACAAAATGCAAACAGACCAACAACCAGCAAAGAAATTGAATCCATAATCAAAATCCTCCCAACGGACAAAAGTCCAGGGCCAGATGTCTTCACAGGCAAATTCTACCAAACATTTAAAGAAGAGTCAAACTATTTAAAAAAAAAAAAAATGGAGAAGGAAGGAAAACTTCCAAATTCCTTCTCTGAAGCCAAAATTACCCCGATACCAGAACCAGATAAAGACTCCCTAAAAAAAGAGAACTACAAGGTGGCTCTGTGGTGCAATGGATAGAACATTGAACTTCTAGTGACAAAAAAAGAGAGCTACAGGCCAAAATCCCTGATGAACATGGATACAAAAATTCTCAATAAAATTCTAGCAAACCGAATCCAACAATAAATTAAAGGAATTATTCACCACAATCAAGTTGAATTTATTCTGGGTTGCAAGGGTGATTCAATATTCACAAATCCATCAATGAGATACACCACTTTAATAACAGAAAGGATAGGAACCATATGACCATTTCAATAGATGCAGAAAAGCACTTGACAAAGTACAACATCCATTCATGATTAAAAAAAAACAAAAACAAACCCTCAACAAAGTAAGTTTAAAGGGACCATACCTCAATACCATTAAGGCCAAATATTAAAAACCCACAGCTAATATCATCCTCAATGGGGAAAAATAGGACGGGGATGTCCACTCTCACCGTGGTTATTTAACACAGTACTGGAAGTCCTAGCCACAACAATCAGACAACAAAAAGAAATAAAAGACATCCACATCAGCAAGGAAGAAGTAAAACTGTCACTATTTGCAGATGACATGATATTTTATATAGAACCCAAAGACTTCACCAAACAATTGCTCGAACTAATGCATGAATTCAATAAAATCACAGGGTACAAAATTGAATACAGAAATCTGTTGCATTTCTATACCACAATAATGAAGCAGCAGAAAGGGAAATTAAGGAATCAATCCCATTTACAATTGCACCAAAAACCATGAGGTACCTAGGAACAAATCTAATCAAAGAAGTGAAAGAGCTGTACTCTGAAAATTATGAAACACTGATGAAAGAAATTGAAGATAACAAAAAGAAATAGATTTTTTTATTATGTTGTTAGTCACTGTATCATTAGATTTTGATGTAGTGTTCAATGATTCATTAGTTGTGTATAACACCCAGTGCTCTTCACAACACGTGCCCTCCTCAATACCCATCACCCTGTTACTCCATCCCCCATCCCAGTCCCTCCAAAACCCTCAGTTTGTTTCCCAGAGTCCATAGTGTATCATGGTTCATCTCCCTCTCTGATTTCCCCCGCCCCTTCAGTTTTCCCTCCCTTCCCCTATGGTCCTCTGTGCTATTACTTATGTTCCACATATGAGTGAAACCATATGATAATTGTCTTTATCTGCTCGATGGAACTGGAGGGGATTATGCTGAGTGAAATAAGTCAAGCAGAAATGGAAAGACATTTGATGCTGATGGATTGAAAGAATAAATATTGTTAAAATGTTGATACTACCCAATGCTAGCTATACATTTAATGCAATTCTTATCAAAATACCACCAGCATTTTTCACAGAGATGGAACAAACCATCCTAAAATTTGTATGGGATGACAAAGGACCCTGAATAAACAAAACTACCTTGAAAAAGAATAGCAAACCTGTAGACATCACAATTCCAGACTTCAAGTTATATTTCAAAGCTATAATGATCAAGACAGTATGGTACTGTCACAAAAACACACACATAGATTAATAGAACAGAATACGGGGACCTGGGTGGCTCAGTCATTAAGTGTCTGATTTCGGCTTAGGTCATGATCCCAGGGTCCTGGGATTGAGCCCCATATCGGGCTCCATGCTCAGTGGGAAGCCTGCTTCTCCCTCTCCCACTTCCCCTGCTTGTGTTCCCTCTCTCACTGTGCCTCTCTCTCTAAAATAAATAAATGGAATCTTAAAAAAAAATAGAACAGAATAGAAAACCCACAACCATACTATCAATTAATCTTCAATAAAACATGAAAGAATGTCCAATGGATAAAGGACAGTCTCTTCATCAAATAGTGTTGGGAAAATCGGACAGCACCATGCAGAAGAATGAAACTGGACCACTTTCTTACACCACATACAAAAATAGATTCAAAATTAATGAAAGACCTAAATATGAGATAGGAAACCTTAAAAATCCTAGAGAAGAACACAGGCAGTAATCCCTTTGACTTCAGTCATAGTAACTCCTTTTTAGATATGTCTTCTGAGGCAAGGGAAACAAAAACAAAAATAAGCTATTGGGAATTTATCCAAATAAAAAAGTTCTGCACAGCAAAGGAAACAACCAAGAAAACTAAAATGCAACCTACAGAATGGGAGAAGATAGTTGCAAATGACATATCAGATAAAGGGTTAGTATCCAAATTATATAGAGAACTTATAAAAACCAAGACCAACAAGTGAATACTTGTGAAACTTTATTTCACTTTAGTTTTAGTGAAAACTAAAAATGGGCAGGAGAGGGGGGAAGATGGCACAGGAGTAGGGGACCCTATTTCAACTGGTCCCCAGAATTGAGCTGGATATCTACCAGACCACTCTGAGCACCCATGAAACCAGCCTGAGATGTAAGAAGATCTGGATCTCTACAAACAGAATATCACAGGCGGTCGGTTTTGAGGTACCAATCAAGGACCCATGATTCTGCAGGCAGATATCAGAGGATGAACGGCAGCAGGAGGGTGCCTGGCCATGGGGATCCTACAACGCCAGTGAGTGACAGCCTCGAGCACTGTGGACGGGGCACAGACTCGCGGACTGGTATGGTGGGGAAAGGACTTTAGGGCAGCCCCCCGGGGTGGAAACATGGAGCAGCGGGGTCACGCACACATGAACTGGGAGCGGCTGGCAGTTTTAGAGACACAAAGGGCAGAGACGTGCCCCGACCTGGAGGCAGGACTGGGAGCACTGCAGAGGGATGCACAACCTAGGACTCTGCAGTTTATAGCAGCATGGACAGAAACTGAGACGGAGTGGCCTGGAGAGTGCACTGAAGAACAGATTGTGATCTCTCTGCTCTGAGGCAGAGGGTTGGAAATGGTCTCTTCTGCTCTGATTCATGGAAGAGACGCGGAAAGCCACCAGGGAAAGCTCCCAGAGAACAAATCCCCAAAACTGATTCACACTAAGCCCATCCCCCACCACAGGGGGACATGGCAACACCGCCCAAACAGGGTTGCCTGAGTAACAGCACAGCAGGCCCCTCCCTCAGAAGACAGGCTGGGAAAACAAGAAGCCAGCAACCCTAAGGTCCCAAGAAAACAGGAGCATCTTGTTCTGGTCAATAATTTGGACTCTATACATTCACTAAAACACCCATCAACAGGATGACTAGGAGGAGGAGCCCCCAAAACAGAAAAGACTCAGAGATTACGACTTAGGCTGCAGATCTACAAATGGATGCAGATATAACCAAGATGTCAGAGATGGAATTCAGGCTAGCATTGTGAAGACAATGGCTAGAATGGAGAAATCAATTAATGGCAACGTAGAGTCTCTAAGGGCAGAAATGAAAGCTGAATTGGTAGAACTTAAAAATGCTATCAATGAGATCCAACCCAATCTAGATAATCTAACAGCTAGGGTAACTGAGGCAGAAAAGCAAATAAGCAATCTGGAAGACAATAGAATAGAATAAAAGGGAAAAGAGGAGACGAGGGAAAAACAACTCAGAATCCATGAAAATAAAATCAGAGAAATAAGTGACACCATGAAGCTTTCCAATGTAAGAATACTTGGAATCCCAGAGGGAATGGAGAGAGAAAGTGGACTAGAAGATGTATTTGAGCAAATTGCAGCTGAGAACTTCCCTAATCTGGGGAATGAAACAAACATTCGAGTCCTAGAGGCAGAGAGGACCCCTCCTAAGATCAAGAAAAACAGGCCAACACCCCAGCATGTAATAATAAAACTTGCAAATCTTAGAACCAAGGAAACCATCTTAAGGGCAGTTAGGGGGAAAAGATTCCTTACGTACAGAGGGAAGAACATCAGAATAATGTCAGACCTATCCACAGAGACCTGGCAAGCCAGAAAGGCCTGACAAGACATATTCAGGGTACTAAATGAGAAGAACATGCAGCCAAGAATACTTTACCCAACAAGGCTGTCATTTAGAATGGATGAAGAGATGCAGAGCTTCCACGACTGGCAGAAACTGAAAGAATATATGACCATTAAGCCGGCCCTGCAAGAAATATTAAGGGGGGTTCTATAAAAGGAGAAAGACCCCGAGAGTGATCTACAACAGAAATTTACAGGGACAATCTATAAAAACAATGTCTTCACAGGCAACATGATGACAATTAATTCATATCTTTCAATAATCACTCTCAACGTGAATGGCCTAAAAGCTCCCATAAAACGGCAAAGGTTGCAGATTGGATAAAAAGACAGGACCCATCCATATGATGTCAACAAGAGACTCATTTTGAACCTAAAGATATATCCAGACTGAAAGTGAAGGGATGGAGATCCATCTTCCATGCCAGCGGACCTCAAAAGAGAGCTGGGGTAGCAATTCTTATATCAGACAAATTAGATTTTAAACTAAAGACGCAGTTAGAGACACAGAAGGACACTATATCATTCTTAAAGTGTCTATCCAAGAAGAAGATCTAACAATTGTGAATATCTATGCCCCCAACATGGGAACAGCCATCTACATAAGCCAACTTTAATTAAAAGAGTCATACTGATAACAATATGTTAATTGTAGGAGACCTCAGTACTCCACTCTCAGCAATGGACAGATCATCTAAGCAGAAAATCAACAAGGAAACAAGAGCTTTGAATGATACACTGGACCAGATGGACCTCATAGATATTTAGAGAACAATCCACCCTAAAACAAGAGAATACTCATTTTTCTCGAGCGCACACGGAACTTTCTCCAGAATAGACCACATACTGGGTCACAAATCAGGTCTCAACCGATACCAAAAGATTGAGATTATTCCCTGCATATTCTCAGACCACAATGCTCTAAAACTGGAATTCGATCACAAGAAAAAATTTGACAGAAATTCAAACACTTGGAAGCTAAAGACCACTCTGCTCAAGAATGTCTGGGTCAACCAGGAAATCAAAGAAGAACTTAAACAATTCATGGAAATCAATGAGAATGAAAACACATTGGTCCAAAACCTATGGGATACTGCAAAGGCGGTCCTAAGGGGGAAATACATAGCCATCCAAGCCTCACTCGAAAAAATAGAAAAATCCCGAATTCACCAACTAACTCTACACCTTAAAGAACTAGAGAAAAAGCAACAAACGATGACTAAGCCATGCATTAGAAGAGTAATGATTAAGATTAGAGCAGAGATCAATGAATTAGAAACCAGAAACACATTGATCAGATCAACGAAACTAGAAGTTGGTTCTTTGAAAGAATTAATAAGATCGATAAACCACTGGCCAGACTTATCCAAAAGAAAAGAGAAAGGACCCAAATTAATAAAATAATGAATGAGAGGGGAGAGATCATGACTAACACCAAGGAAATAGAAAGAATTCTTAGAAATTATTATCAACAACTATATGCCAATAAACTGAGCAATCTGGATGAAATGGAGGCCTTCCTGGAAACCTATAAGCTGCCAAGACTGAAACAGGAAGAAATCGACAACCTGAATAGGCCAATAACCAGTAACGAGATTGAAGCAGTGATCAAAAACCTCCCAAAAAACAAGAGTCCAGCTCCTGATGGATTCCCTGGGGAATTCTACCAAACATTCAAAGAAGAAATAATACCTATTCTCCTGAAGCTGTTTCAAAAAATAGAAACAGAAGGAAAACTTCCAAACTCATTCTATGAGGCCAGCATTACCTTAATCCCCAAAGCAGGCAAAGACCCCATCAAAAAGGAGAATTTCAGACCAATATCCCTGATGAATATGGATTCCAAAATTCTCAACAAAATCCTAGCTAATAGGATCCAACAATACATTAAAAGGATCATCCACCACAACCAAGTGGGATTTATTGATGCAGAAAAAGCATTTGACAAAATGCAACATCCTTTCCTGATGAAAACTCTTCAGAATATAGGGATAGAGGGAACATTCCTCAAGTTCATAAAATCCATCTATGAAAAACCCACAGTGAATATCGTCCTCAATGGGGAAAAGCTGAGAGCCTTTCCCTTAAGATCAGGAACAAGTCATGGATGCCCACTCTCGCCACTATTGTTCAACATAGTATTAGAAGTCCCAGCAATAGCAATCAGACATCAAAAAGAAATAAAATGTATTCACATTGGCAAAGAAGAAGTCAAACTCTATCTTTTCACAGACGACATGATACTTTATGTGGAAAACCCAAAAGACTCCACCCCCAAATTACTAGAACTCATCCAGCAATTCAATAATGTGGCAGGATACAAAATCAATGCAGAGAAATCAGTTGCTTTCTTTTACACTAACAATGCAACTGTAGAAAGAGAAATTAGAGAAAGGATTCCATTTACAATAGCACCAAAAACCATAAGATACCTCGTAATAAACCTAACCAAAGAGGTAAAGGATCTATACTCTAGGAACTACAAAACACTCATGAAAGAAATTGAAGAAGACACACAAAGATGGAAAAATATTCCATGCTTATGGATCAGAAGAATAAACATTGTTAAAATGTCTATGCTACCCAGAGCAATCTATACCTTCAATGCCATCCCGATCAAAATTCCAATGACATTTTTCAAAGTGCTGGAACAAATAATCCTAAAATTTGTATGGAATCAGAAAAGACCCTGAATCGTCAAGGAAATGTTGACAAAGAAAAACAAAGCTGGGGGCATCACATTGCCCGATTTCAAGCTATATTACAAAACTGTGATCACCAAGACAGCGTGGTGCTGGCACAAAAACAGACATATAGACCAATGGAACAGAATAGAGAACCCAGATATGGACCCTCAACTGTATGGTCAAATAATCTTTGACAAAGCAGGAAAAAACATACAATGAAAAAAAGACAGTCTCTTCAATAAATGGTGCTGGGAAAATTGCACAGCCACATGCAGAAGAATGAAACTCAACGATTCTCTAACACCATTCACAAAGATAAACTCAAAGTGGATGAAAGACCTCAATGTGAGAGAGGAATCCATCAGAATCCTAGAGGAGAACATAGGCAGTAATCTCTTTGACATCGGCCACAGCAACTTCTTTCAAGATACATCTCCAAACGCTAGTGAAACAAAAGCAAAAATTAACTTTTGGGACCTCTTCAAGGTAAAAAACTTCTGCACAGGAAAGGAAACAGTCAACAAAACAAAGAGGCAACCCATAGAATGGGAGAAGATATTTGCAAATGACACTACAGATAAAGGGCTGGTATCCAAGATCTATAAAGAACTTCTCAAACTCAGCACACAAAAAACAAATGATCAAGTCAAAAAGTGGGCAGAAGATATGAAAAGACACTTCTCTGAAGAAGACATACAAATGGCTAACAGACACATGAAAAAATGTTCATCATCATTAGCCATCAGGGAAATCCAAATGAAAACCACACTGAGATACCACCTTACACCAGTTAGAATGGCAAAAATGGACAGGGCAAGAAACAACAAATGTTGGAGAGGTTGTAGAGAAAGGGGAACCCTCTTACACTGTTGGTGGGAATGCAAGTTGGTACAGCCACTTTGGAGAACAGTGTGGAGGTTCCTCAAAAATTTAAAAATCGAGCTACCCTATGACCCAGCAATTGCACTACTGGGTATTTACCCTAAAGACACAGATATAGTGAAAAGAAGGGCCATATGCACCCCAATGGTCATAGCAGCAATGTCCGCAATTGCCAAATTGTGGAAAGAGCTGAGATGCCCTTCAACAGATGAATGGATCAAGAAGATGTGGTCCATATATACAATGGAATATTACCCAGCCATCAGAAAAGATGAATATCCAACTTTTACATCAACATGGATGGGACTGGAGGAGATTATGCTAAGTGAAATAAGTCAAGCAGAGAAAGTCAATTATCGTATGGTTTCACTTATTTGTGGAATATAAGGAATAACATGGAGGACATTAGAAGAAGGAAGGGAAAAATGCGGTGAGGGGGAAGTGGAGGGAGAGATGAACCATGAGAGACTATGGACCTGAGAAACAAACACGGTTTTAGAGGGGAGTGGGGAGGGGGGATGGGTTAGCCTGGTGATGGGTATTAAGGAGGGCACATACTGCATGGAGCACTGGGTGTTATATGAAAACAATGGATCATGGATCACCACATCAGAACAATGATTTATTGTATGGTGACTAACATAACATAATATTTTTTTTTTTAAATGGGCAGAAGACACAAATAGGCATGTTCCTAAGGAACACATACAAATGGCCAACAGACACATGAAAAGATGCTCAACATCACTCATCATCAGGGAAATATAAATCAAAAGTACAAGGAGATAGTCACCTCACTCCTGTCAGAATGGCTAAAATGGACATCATAAGAAACAACAGGTATTGGTGAAGATATGGAGAAAGCAGAAACCTCTTGCACTGTTTTTGGGAATGCAAACTGGTGCAGCCACTCTGGAAAACATTATGGAGTTTCCTTAAGAAGTTAAAAATAGAGCTACCCTAAAAATTAGCAATTTCACTATGAAGTATTTACCCAAAGAATACAAAAATACTAATTCAAAGTGATACATGCACCTCAATGTTTATAGCAGCATTATCTACAATAGTCACATTATGGAGACAGCCCCAGTGTCCATGGACTGAAGAATGGATAAAGAAGAAGTGGTGTATATATACAGTGGAATATTACTCAGCCATTAAAAGAAAGCAATCTTGCCATTTACAATGACGTGGATGGAGCTAGAGAGTATTATGTTAAGTGCAATAAGTCATATGTGGAATTTAAGAAAGAAACCAAAGGAGCACAAGGAAAAAAGAAAGTGATAGGCAACCCAAGAGACAGACTCAATTATAGAGACCAAATTGATGGTTACCAAAAAGGAGGTGGGTTGGGTTTGAGTTAAATAAGTGATGTGGGTAAAGTGCACTTGTGATGAGCACCGAGTGTTGCATGTATGTGTAGAATCTCCAGTTGTACACCTGAAACTAATATTACACTGTATGTTTACTAATTGGAGTTTAAATACTTACAAAACCAACCAGAAGGACATTATGTAATGATAAAGGATTCAATTCAAGAAAAGTGTATATTTATGAATATTTATGCACTCAACGTAGAAGCACCTAAACAATTAAATCATATATTAACAGAGATGGAAGGAGAAATTATAGTAATACAATAATAAGATATTTTAATACTACATTTTCGTCAATGTACAGTTCATCCAGACATTAAATCAATAAGAAAACATTGGCCTAAAATGACACATTGGACCATGAGAAGTTAATAGATATATAAAGAACATTTGTTCCAAACACTGCAGAATACAAATTCTTTTTTTGGGGGGGGGGGGTTAACTTTAAATATTTTTATTTAAATTCAATTAATTAACATATAATATATTATTTTTTTCAGGGCAACAGGCCTGTGATTCATTGGTCTTATATAATACCCAGTGCTCATTACAACACATACCCTTGTCAATGTCCATCACCCAGTTACCCTCCCTCCTCCCCTCACCCCTCCAGCAACCCTCAGTTTGTTTCCTAAGGTTAAGAGTCTCTTATGGTTTGTCTCCTTCTCTGGTTTCATCTTGTTTCATTTTTTCCTCTCTTCCCCTATGATTCTCTGCCTTATTATTTAATTCCACATATCAGTGAGATCATATAATTGTCTTTCTCTGATTGATTTATTATGCTTAGCATAATACCGTCTAGTTCCATCAACGTCATTGCAAAGGGCAAGATTAAATTTTTTGATGGCCGAGTAATATTCCATTGTATATATATATAATACATTTTCTTTATCCATTCATCTATCAATGAACATCTCAGCTATTCTGGACACTGCTGCTATAAACATTGGGGTGCAGGTGCCCCTTCGGATCACTACATTTGTATCCTTGGGGTAAACACCCAGTAGTGCAATTGCTGGGTCATAGGGTAGCTCTATTTTCAACTTTTTGAGGAACCTCCATACTGTTTTCCAGAGTGGCTGCACCAGCGTGTGTTTCCACCAACAGTGTAGGAGGGTTCCCCTTTCTCTGCATCCTCACCAAAATCTGTTGTTTCCTGACTTGTTAATTTTAACCATTCTGACTGGTGTGAGGTGGTATCTCATTGTGGTTTTGATTTGTATGTCCCTGATGCCTTGGGTAATCTGGAGCACTTTTTCATGTGTGTGTTGGCCATTTGGATGTCTTCTTTGGGGAAACGTCTGTTTGTGTCTTCTGCCCATCTCTTGATTGGATTATTTGTTCTTTCAGTGTTGAGTTTGAGATGTTCTTTATAGATTTTGGATACTAGCCCTTTATCTGGTATGTCATTTACAAATATCTTCTCCCATTCTGTCGGATGTCTTTTGGTTTGTCGACTGTTTCCTTTGCTGTACAAATCTTTTTATCTTGATGAAGTCCCAATAGTTCAATCTTACCTTTGTTTCCCTTGCCTTTGGAGATGTGTCTAGCAAGAAGTTGCTGTGGCCGAAGTCAAATTGCTGCCTGTGTTCTCCTCTAAAATTTTGATGAATTCCTGTCTCACATTTGGGTCTTTCATCCATTTCCAGTCTATTTTTGTGTATGGTGTAAGGAAATGGTCCAATTTCATTCTTCTGCATGTGGCTGTCCAATTTTCACAACACTATTTGTTGAACAGACTGTCTTTTATTCATTGGATATTCTTTCTTCCATTGTCGAAGACTAGTTGACCATAGAGTTGAGAGTCCATTTCTGGGTTCCCTATTCTGATCCATTGATTTATATGTCTGTCTTTGTGCCTGTAGCATACTGTCTTGATAATTACAGCTTTATAATAGAGCTTGAAGTCTAGAATTGTGATATCACCAGTTTTGGTTTTCTTTTTTTTTTTAACATTCCTTTGACGATTCAGAGTTTTTTCTTGTTTGATGCAAATTTTAGAATTATTTGTTCCATTTCCTTGAAAAAAGTGGATGGTATTTTGATAAGGATTGCATTGAATGTGTAGATTGCTCTATGTAGCATAGACATTTTAACAATATTTGCTCTTACAATCTGTCAGTGTGGATTGTTTTTCTATTTATTTGTGGCTTCCTCAATTTCTTTCATGAGTATTCTATAGTTTTCTGATACAGATCATTTGCTTCTTTGTTTAGGTTTATTCCTAGGTATCTTATGGTTTTGGGTGCAATTGTAAATGGGATTGACTCCTTAATTTCTCTTTCTTCTGTCTCATTGTTGATGTATAAAAATGCAACTGATTTCTGTGCATTCATTTTATATCCTGCCACTTTGCTGAAGTCCTGTATGAGTTCTAGCAATTTTGGGGTGGAGACTTTCAGTTTTCCACATAGATTATCATGTCATCTGCAAAGAGTGAGTGTTTGACTTCTTCTTTGTTGATTCAGAGAGAGAGAGAGAGAGAACAAGGAGGGGGAATGGCAGGCAGAGGGAGAAAGAGAAGCACACTCTTAGCTGAGCAGGAAGACTGATGGGGGCTCAATCCCAGGACCCTGTGATCATGACCTGAGCTGAAGGCAGATGCTTAACCAACTGAACTACTCAAGCTCCCCTGAAGAGTTTTAATAAAGAAAGGATGCTGTACTTTGTCAAATGCTTTTTTCTGCTTCTATTGAGAGGATCATATAGTTCTTGTTCCTTCTTTTATTTATGTAGGGTATCCCATTGATTGATTTGAGGATGTTGAACCACCATTACAGCCCAGGAATAAATCCCACCTGGTTCTGGTGAATAATCCTTTCAGTGTACTGTTGGATCCTATTGGCTAGTATTTTGGTGAGAATTTTGGCATCCATGTTCATCAGGGATATTGGTCAGTAATTCTCCTTTTTGGTGGGGTCTTTGTCTGGTTTTGGGATCGAGGTAATGCTTGCCTTATAGAAAGGGTTTGGAAGTTTTCTTTCCATTTCCTTTTTTGAAACAGTTTCAGAAGAATCAGTTTTAATTCTTTAAATGTTTGGAAGAATGCCATGGGAAGCCATTTGGGCCTGGGCTTTTGTTTTTTGGGAGATTTTTGATAACTGCTTCAATTTCCTTGCTGGTTATAGGTCTGTTCAGGTTTTCTATTTCTTCCTGGTTCAGTTTTGGTAGTTTATAAGTCTCTAGGAATGCATCCATTTCTTCCAGATTGCCTAATTTGTTGGCATATAGTTGCTCATAATATGTTCTTATAATTTGTATTTCTCCAGTGTTGGTCATGATCTCTCCTCTTTCATTCATCATTTTAGTTATTTTGGTCCTTTCTCTTCTTTTTTTATAAGTCTGGCCAGGGGTTTATCAATCTTATTAGTTCTTTCAAAGACCAGCTCCTAGTTTTGTTGATCTCTTCTACTGTTCTTTTCATTTTTATTTCATTTATTTCTGCTCCAGTCTATGATTTCTCTTTTCCTGCTAAGTTTAGGCTTTATTTGCTCTTCTTTCTCCAGCTTCTTTAGGTGTAAGGTTTCGTTGTATATTTGAGACCTTTCTTGTTTCTCAAGAAAGGCTTGTAGTGCTATATGCTTCTCTCTTAGGACCCCCTTTGCTGCAGCCCAAAGATTTTGAATAGTTATGTTTTCATTTTTTTCCATGAATATTTAAAAATTCTTCTTTAGTTTCCTGATTGATCCATTCATTCTTCAGGAGGATGCACTTTAGCCTCCATGTATTTGAGTTCTTTCCAAATTTCCTCTTGTGATTGAGTTCCAGTTTCAAAGGATTGTGGCCCAAAAATATGCAGGGGATGATCCAAATCTTTTGGTACTGGTTGAGACATGATTTGTGACCCAGGGTATAGCTCTTCTGGAGAATGTTCCATGTGCACTTTAGAAGAATGTGTATTCTGTTGCTTTAGGATGGAATGTTCTGAACATCTCTGTGAAGTCCATCTGGTCCAGTATGTCATTCAAAGCCCTTATTTCCTTGTTGATCTTTTGCTTAGATGATCTGTCCATTTCAGTGTGGGGGGTATTAAAGTCCCCTACGATTATTGCATTATTATTGATGTGGTTCTTTGATTTTTTGTTATTAATTGGTTTATATAATTGGCTGCTCCAAAGTTCAGCATAAATATTTACAATTGTTAGATCTTGTTGGATAGACCCTTTAATTATGATATAGTGTCCTTCCTCTTCTCTTATTACAGACTTTGGTTTAAAATCTAATTTGTCTGATATAATTGATTCAGTATCCATTAGCATGATAAATGGTTTTCCATTACTTTCAATCTGGAGATGTCTTTGGGCCTAAAATGAGTCTTTTGCAGAGAGCATATCGATGGGTCTTGCTTTTTTATCCAATCTGATACTTTTGTCTTTTGATTGGGGTATTTAGCCCATTTACATTCAGAGTAACTATTGAAAGATATGAATGTAGTGCCATTCTATTACCTGTAAAGTGACTGTTATTGTGTATTGTCTCTGTTCCTTTCTGGTCTATGTTACTTTGGGGCTCTCTTTTTGCTTAGAGGATCCCTTTTAATATTTGTTGTAGGGCTGTTTGGGTGATCACAAATTCTTTTATTTTCTGTTTGTCCTGGAAGCTTTTTATCACTCCTATTTTGAATGACATCCTAGCTAGATAAAGTATTTTGACTGCATATTTTTCTCGTTTAGCACCCTGAATATATCATGCCAGTCCTTTCTGGCCTTATAGGTCTGTGAATAGGTCTGCTGCCAATCTAATGTTTCTACCCTTGTAGGTTACAGATCTCTCTCCAAGCTGCTTTCAGGATATTCTCTTTGTCTCTAAGATTTGTAAGTTTCACTACTATGTGTTGAAGTATTGACCTATTTTTATTGATTTTGAGGGGCATTCTCTGTGCCTCCTGGATTTTGATGCCTGTTTCCTTCCCCAGATTAGGGAAGTACTCCACTATAATTTGCTCCAATATACCTTTTGCCCCCCTCTTTCTTTCCTCTTCTTCTGGGATCCCAATTATTCTAATATTGTTTCACTTTATGGTATCACTTATCTCTTGAATTCTCCCCTCAGGATCCAGTAGTTGTTTATTTCTCTTTTTCTCAGCTTCATTATTCCCCATCATTTGGTCTTCTATATCACTAATTTTCTCTTCTGCCTCATTTATCCTCGCAGTTAGAGTTTCCATTTTATTTTTTTAAAGATTTTATTTATTTATTTGACAGAGGGAGACACAGCGAGAGAGGAAACACAAGCAGGGGGAGTGGGAGAGGGAGAAGCAGTCTTCCCACGGAGCAGGGAGCCTGATGCGGGGCTCAGTCCCAGGACCCTGGGATCATGACCGGAGCCAAGGCAGCTGCTTAATGACTGAGCCACCCAGGTGCCCCTAGAGTTTCCATTTTTTATTCCATCTCATTAATTGCCTTTTTGACTTCAACTTGTTAGATTTTAGTTGTTTTATTTCTCCAGAAAAGGATTCTCTCATGTCTTCTATGCTTTTTTCAAGCCCAGCTATTATCTTTGTAATTGTTATTCTGAACTTTAGTTCTGACATGCTACTAATGTCCATACTGATTAGGACCCTGGCAGTCAGTACTACCTGTTGTTTTCTTTTTTGAGGTGAGTTTTTCCATCTTGTCATTCTGTCCAGAGAATAACAGATGAGTGAGAAAAGAAAATACTAAAATGGCAACAACAACCCCAGAGAAATATACACTAAACAAATCAGAAGAGACCCTAAACTGGGGGGAAAAAAAGAAAAAAAAGAATATAATCAGACAGTTGTGGAGAATAGAGCAATACACTGGATTCTGTGTATATTTTGGTCTGTTTTTTAGAAAACTAGATCCCAAAATATTATGGAAAGGAAACCTTATATATGTATAAAAATTAAATTAAATACAATGAAAGCATAGAATGTAACTGTAAAAATGGAAATTAAAAGACAAGACAAAAGCAAAAGAGAAAAAAAATAACAACAACAAAAAAGGAAGGGATATAAACAGACAAGTGAACAGAACAGAGCAATACACTGTCTCCTGAGTGTATTTGGTCAGTTTGTTAGAGGAAACTACATCTCTAAATTGTAAGGAATGAAAAACATATATACAAAAATAAAATTATAGGGGGGGCGGAGCAAGATGGCGGAGGAGTAGGAGACCTGGATTTCGTCTCCTCTCAGGAATTCAGCTGGATAGGGATCAAACCATTCTGAACACCTACAAACCCAAAAGGAGATTGAAGAAAAGAAGAGCAACAACTCTCTCATCAGAAAAGCGACCACTTTCTGGAAGGTAAGACGTGCAGAGAAGTGAATCTGAGGCGATATTCGGGAGGATAGATGGCGGGGGAAGGGGCCTCCGTCGGCCGCTTCTGGCAAGTGATAGAACCACGGAGCACAAAATCAGAACTTTTAAAAGTCTGCTCCGCTGAGGGACGTCACTCTGGTGGCTAAGCGGGGGGTGGAACCCTCCGGGACAGTGTGGTCTCAGGACCCTCGGGGCCACAGAAACACCGAGGGTGCCTGAGTGCAGCAGAGCTCCCAGGTATCGGAGCAGGAAAGCCGGCTGCAGAGGCGGAGCCCAGGTGCGGGCTCTCAGCTCGGGGTTCCCATAAACCGTGATCCGCAGCCCAGTCGGGCCCCTGCTCCTCCAGCAGGGACCCAACAAGCGGCAGATCCGGGGAGACTCACCTTCCTCCCCCGGGAGGAGCCGCGCGGGAGGGCACCGCAGGGATCTGCTGGGTTTGGAGACTCCCCCTGGGGTCGGGTGCCAGAGATAGAAACGCGCGGTCGCAGGCCGGGTGAGCACGGAGTGCAGCCGGAGACCGGGGAGACGGGAGTGAGTGACTGCTTTTCTCTGGGGGATCACTGAGGAGCGGGGCCCCGAGTTCTCGGCTCCTCTGGAGCGGAGATTGGGAGGCCGCCATTTTCACTTTCCGCCTCCAAAACTGTACGGAAAGCTCACAGGGAACAAAAGCCCCGGAGAGCAAACCCGAGTGGATTACTTCGCCGGGAGGGGGCAAGGGCGGGCCAATTCCACCTCCGGCAGAGACATTTGGAAACCACGGCAACAGGCCCCTCCCCAGAAGATCAGCGAGAACAGCCAGCCAAGACCAAGTTTACAGATCAATGAGAACGGCAGAACTGCAGCGCTAGGGGAATACTGCACATAGAATTCACGGCTTTTTTACCATGATTCTTTAGTCTTTTAAAGTTAAATTTTTTTTAATTGTCTTTTTGTCTTATTATTTCTTTTTGAATTTTTCTTTTTCCCTTTTTCAACCAACATCTTATCAATCCCTTTAAAAAAAAAAAAAACATTTTTATTTTTCATTTTTAGAGTCATATTCTATCCCTTCATAGTAGTTACCCATATTTTTGGCTTATATATATAAGTTGTTCTCTCTTTAAAATTTTGAGATAGTTTCTTCTAACAGATTAAAATATACCCTAAATCTCTAGTATATGGTGCTTTCTATTCCCCTGCCTGATCACATCCTCTCCCTTTTTTTTTCTCTTTTTCTTTTTTCTTTTTTTAAATCCTCTTCTTTCTTTTTTTCAAACAACTTCTTATCAATTCCTTTTATAACATTTTTTATAATTTCCCTTTTTACAGTCATATTCCATCCCTTCATCATATCAACCCTTATTTTTGTACATATATAAGGTTTTCTTTCTTTAAAATTTTGGGAGGCACTTTCTTCTAAAAGACCAAAATACACCCCAAATCTAGTGTGTGGCACTGATCTATATACCATATAGATCATATTTGATCACATTCTGGTTTTCCTTTTGTTGTTGTTGTTTTGTTTTGTTTGTTTTTGTTTTTATCTTTATCTTTTTTTTTCTTTTTCTTTTTTCTCTCTTTCCCTTTCTTATCCCACTGCTTCAGGTCTTTTCTGATTTGTTTAGAGTATATTTTCTGGGGACGTGGTTATTCTGCTAGCATTTTGTTCTCTCATTAATCTATTCCCCTCTGCACAGAATGACAAGACGGAAAAAATCACCTCAACAAAAAGAACAAGAGGTAGTACCGACTGCCAGGGACCTACTCAATACAGACATTAGTACGATGTCAGATCTAGAGTTCAGAATCATCACTTTAAAGATACTAGCTGGGCTTGAAAAAAATATGGAAGTTATTAGAGAAACCCTTTCTGGAGAGGGAAAAGAGGTAAAATCCAACCAAGTAGAAATCAAAAAGGCTATTAATGAGGTGCAGTCAAAAATGGGGGCGCTAACTGCTAGAATAAATGAGGCAGAAGAGAGAATCAGTAATATAGAAGATGAAATGATGGAAAGTAAAGAAGCTGAGAAAAAGAGAGATAAACAACTACTGGATCACGAGGGCAGAATTCGAGAGATAAGCGATACCATAAGACGAAACAACATTAGAATAATTGGGATCCCAGAAGAAGAAGAAAGAGAGAGAGGGCCAGAAGGTATAATGGAGCAAATTATAGCAGAGAACTCCCCTAATTTGGGGAAAGAAACAGGCATGAAAATCCAGGAAGCACAGAGAACCCCTCTCAAAATCAATAAAAATAGGTCAACTCCCCGACATCTAATAGTAAAACTTACGAGTCTCATAGACAAAGAGAAAATCCTGAAAGCAGCTCGGGGAAGAGATATGTAACCTACAAGGGTAGAAACATTAGATTGGCAACAGACCTATCCACAGAGACCTGGCAGGCCAGAAAGGACTGGCAGGATATATTCAGAGCAATAAATGAGAAAAATATGCAGCCAAGAATACTCTATCCAGCTAGGCTGTCATTGAAAATTGAAGGAGAGATAAAAAGCTTCCAGGACAAACAAAAACTAAAGGAATTTGCAAACACAAAACCAGCCCTACAGGAAATCTTGAAAGGGGTCCTCTAAGCAAAGAGAGACCCTAAATGCAACATAGACCAGAAAGGAACACAGACAATATATGGTAACAGTCACCTTACAGGCAATACAATGGCACTAAATTCCTATCTTTCAATAGTTACCCTGAATGTAAATGGGCTAAACGCCCCAATCAAAAGACACAGGCTAACAGACTGGATTAAAAAACAAGATCCATTGATATGCTGTCTGCAAGAGACTCATTTTAGAACCAAAGACACCCTCAGATTGAAAGTGAGGGGGTGGAAAACCATTCACCATGCTAATGGACACCAAAAGAAAGCTGGGGTGGCAATCCTTATATCAGACAAATTAGATTTTCAACCAAAGACTGTAATAAGAGATGAGGAAGGACACTATATCATACTTAAAGGATCTATCCAACAAGAAGATCTAACAATTGTAAATATCTATGCCCCTAACATGGGAGCAGCCAATTATATAAGGAAATTAATAACAAAAGCAAAGAAACACATCGACAACAATACAATAATAGTGGGGGACTTTAACATCCCCCTCACTGAAATGGACAGATCGTCTAAGCAAAAGATCAACAAGGAAATAAAGACTTTAAATGACACACTGGACCAAATGGACTTCACAGACATATTCAGAACGTTCCACCCCAAAGCAACGGAATACACATTCTTCTCTAGTGCCCATGGAACATTCTCCAGAATAGATCACATCCTAGGTCATAAATCAGGTCTCAACCGATACCAAAAGATTGGGATCATTCCCTGCCTATTTTCAGACCACAATGCTTTGAAACTAGAACTCAATCACAAGAGGAAAGTCAGAAAGAACTCAAATATATGGAGGCTAAGGAGCATCCTACTGAAGAATGAATGGGTCAACCAGGAAATTAAAGAAGAATTAAAAAAATACATGGAAACCAATGAAAATGAAAACACAACTGTTCAAAATCTTTGGGATGCAGCAAAGGCAGTCCTAAGAGGAAAGTATATAGCAATACAAGCCTTTCTCAAGAAACAAGAAAGGTCTCAAGTACACAACCTAACCCTACACCTAAAGGAGCTGGAGAAAGAACAACAAATAAAGCCTAAACCCAGCAGGAGAAGGGAAATCATAAAGATCAGAGCAGAAATCAATGAAATAGAAACTAAAAGAACAGTAGAACAGATCAACGAAACTAGGAGCTGGTTCTTTGAAAGAATTAACAAGATTGATAAACCTCTGGCCAGACTTATCAAAAAGAGAAGAGAAATGACCCAAATCAACAAAATCATGAATGAAAGAGGAGAGATCACAACCAACACCAAAGAAATACAAACAATTATAAGAACATATTATGAGCAACTCTATGCCAGCAAATTAGATAACCTGGAAGAGATGGAGGCATTCCTAGAGATGTATCAACTACCAAAACTGAACCAGGATGAAATAGAAAACCTGAACAGACCTATAACCACTAAGGAAATTGAAGCAGTCATCAAAAATCTCCCAAAAAACAAAAGCCCAGGGCCAGATGGCTTCCCAGGGGAATTCTACCAAACCTTTCAAGAAGAATTAATACCTATTCTTCTGAAACTGTTCCAAAAAATAGAAACGGAAGGAAAACTTCCAAACTCATTTTATGAGGCCAGCATTACCTTGATCCCAAAACCAGACAAAGACCCCATCAAAAAGGAGAATTACAGACCAATATCCCTGATGAACATGGATGCAAAAATTCTCACCAAAATACTAGCCAATAGGATCCAACAGTATATTAAAAGGATTATTCACCATGACCAAGTGGGATTTATCCCTGGGCTGCAAGGTTGGTTCAACATCCGCAAATCAATCAATGTGATACAATACATTAACAAAAGAAAGAACAAGAATCATATGATCCTCTCAATAGATGCAGAAAAAGCTTTTGACAAAGTACAGCATCCTTTCTTGATCAAAACTCTTCAGAGTATAGGGATCAAGGGTACATACCTCAATATCATAAAAGCCATCTATGAAAAACCTACAGCAAATATTATTCTCAATGGCGAAAAACTGAGAGCTTTCCCCCTAAGGTCAGGAACGCGGCAGGGATGTCCACTATCACCACTGCTATTCAACATAGTATTAGAAGTCCTAGCCACAGCAATCAGACAACAAAAAGAAATCAAAGGCATCCAAATTGGCAAAGAAGAAGTCAAACTCTCACTCTTTGCGGATGATATGATACTTTATGTGGAAAACCCAAAAGACTCCACCCCAAAACTGCTAGAACTCATACAGGAATTCAGTAAAGTGGCAGGATATAAAATCAATGCACAGAAGTCAGTGGCTTTCCTATACACCAACAACAAGACAGAAGAAAGAGAAATTAAGGAGTCCATCCCATTTACAATTGCACCCAAAACCATAAGATACCTAGGAATAAATCTAACCAAAGAGACAAAGGATCTGTACTCAGAAAACTATAAAATACTCATGAAAGAAATTGAGGAAGACACAAAGAAATGGAAAAACGTTCCATGCTCATGGATTGGAAGAACAAATATTGTGAAGATGTCAATGCTACCTAGAGCAATCTACACATTCAATGCAATCCCCATCAAAATACCATCCACTTTTTTCAAAGAAATGGAACAAATAATCCTAAAATTTGTATGGAACCAGAAAAGACCCCGCATAGCCAGAGGAATATTGAAAAAGAAAAGCAAAGCCGGTGGCATCACAATTCCGGACTTCCAGCTCTATTACAAAGCTGTCATCATCAAGACGGCATGGTACTGGCACAAAAACAGACACATAGATCAATGGAACAGAATAGAGAGCCCAGAAATGGACCCTCAACTCTATGGTCAACTAATCTTCGACAAAGCAGGAAAGAATGTCCAATGGAACAAAGACAGTCTCTTCAACAAATGCTGTTGGGAAAATTGTATAGCCACATGCAGAGAATGAAACTGGACCATTTCCTTACACCACACACAAAAATAGACTCCAAATGGTTGAAAGACCTCAATGTGAGACAGGAGTCCATCCAAATCCTAAAGGAGAACACAGGCAGCAACCTCTTTGACCTCAGCCGAAGCAACTTCTTCCTAGAAACTTCGCCAAAGGCAAGGGAAGCAAGGGCAAAAATGAACTATTGGGACTTCATCAAGATAAAAAGTTTTTGCAAAGCAAAGGAAACAGTCAACAAAACCAAAAGACAACCGACAGAATGGGAGAAGATATTTGCAAATGACATATCCGATAAAGGGCTAGTATCCAAAATCTATAAAGAACTCATCAAACTCAACACCCAAAGAACAAAGAATCCAATCAAGAAATGGGCAGAAGACATGAACAGACATTTTTCCAAAGAAGACATCCAAATGGCCAACAGACACATGAAAAAGTGCTCAATATCGCTCAGCATCAGGGAAATCCAAATCAAAACCTCAATGAGATACCACCTCACACCAGTCAGAATGGCTAAAATTAACAAGTCAGGAAATGACAGATGTTGGCGGGGATGCCGAGAAAGGGGAACCCTCCTACAGTGTTGGTGGGAATGCAAGCTGGTGCAGCCACTCTGGAAAACTGTATGGAGATTCCTCAAAAAGTTGAAAATAGAGCTACCATATGATCCAGCAATTGCACTACTGGGTATTTACCCCAAAGATACAAAAGTAGGGATCCGAAGGGGTACGTGCACCCCAATGTTTATAGCAGCAATGTCCACAATAGCCAAACTGTGGAAAGAGCCAAGATGTCCATTGACAGATGAATGGATAAAGAAGATGTGGTGTATATATACAATGGAATATTATGCAGCCATCAAAAGGAATGAGATCTTGCCATTTGCAACGACGTGGATGGTACTGGAGGGTATTATGTTGAGTGAAATAAGTCAAAAAGAGTAAGACATGTATCGTATGATCTCACTGATATGAGGAATTCTAATCTCAGGAATCAAACTGAGGGTTGCTCGAGTGGGGGGTGGGGTGGGAGGGATGGGGCGACTGGGTGATAGACACTGGGGAGGGTATGTGCTCTGGTAAGCGCTGTGAATTGTGCAAGACTGTTGAATCTCACATCTGTACCTCTGAAACAAATAATGCAATATATGTTAAGAAAAAAAAAAAAAAGAAGGAGAAGAAGGTAGCGGGAGGGGATGAATGAAGCGGGGGAAATCGGAGGGGTAGACGAACCATGAGAGACGATGGACTCTGAAAAACAAACAGGGTTCTAGAGGGGAGGGGGGTGGGAGGATGGGTTAGCCTGGTGGTGGGTATTTAGGAGGGCACATTCTGCATGGAGTACTGGGTGTTGTGCACAAACAATGAATCATGGAACACTTCATCTAAAACTAATGATGTAATGTATGGGGATTAACATAAGAATAAAAAAAATAAATTAAAAAAAAATAAAAAAATAAAATTATATACATTGAAAGGATAGAATGTAACTGTAAAGATGAAAATTTTAAAAGAATTTGACCAAACAAAACAAAAAAAAAAAACAAAACAAATAACCACCCCTCCAAAAAAAAGAAGAAGAAAAAAAGAGAGAGAATATGACACAGGTGAATAGAACAGAACCATACATTAGATTTGGGGTGTATTTTGGTCTGTTAGAAGAAACTGCATCCCAAAATTTTAAAGGAAGAAGAACTTATATGTATCCAAAAATAAGATTAAATACAATGAATGTAATTGTAAAAATAAAAATTAAAAAAGACTTAAAAAGGAGTTGATAAAGTAAGAAATTGGTTGAAAAAGGAAAGAAAATATTTTTAAATTTTAAAAATTAATGTTGAAAGACTAAAAATCATGGGGAAAAAAAGCCATGAGTTCTATGTGTTTTATTTCCCTAGCGCTGGAGTTTTGCAGTTCTCATTGATTGGTAAACTTGGTCTTGGCTGAATGTTCTTGCTGATCTTCTGGGGGAGGGACCTGTTGCATTGATTCTCAAGGGTATTTGCCCAGGTTGAATTGTACTGCCCCTGCCAGGGGGCCGGGCTAAATAATCTGTTCCAGTTTGCTCTATGTGGCTTTTGTTCCCTCAAGGCTTTCCATGCAGCTTTAGAGGATGAGAAGGAAAATGGCGGCCTCCCAATATCAGGCCTTGGAGCCAAAAGCTCGGGGCCCCACTCCTTAGTGAGCCCTCAGAGAAAAGCAGTCGATCTCTACTGTCTCCCTGGTCTCCAGCCACACTCTGTGCTCACCCAGCCTATGACTAAGCATTTCTATCTCAGGCACATGGCCCTGTATCAAGTCTCTAAACCCTGCAGACTCCTGTGGGGTTGTCTTGCACCACTCCTCCCAGGGGAGGAAAGGGGGCCTTGCTGGTTATGCTGCTTGTTGGGCCCCTGTTCATAGAGCAATTGCCTGACTGTCACAGTTCGAGGTTTATGGCAACCCTGAGCTGAGAGCCCACTCCTGGGCTCACTCTTTGCAGCCGGCTTCCCTGCTCCAATGCCTGGGAGCTCTGCCACACTTAGGCACCCCTAGTCCTCCTGTGACCCCAAGTATCCTGAGACCACACTACCCCAGCTAGGGTTCCGTCCTAGCCTAGCAGCTGGAGCAACGTCCCTCACCAGAGCAGAGTTCTAAAAGTTCTGTTTTTGTGCTCTGCTGCTATATCTCTTGCCGGTACCTGGCTAACAGAGGTTCCCTCCCTCCGTGGTCTATCTTCTCATATATCACCTTGGATTCACTTCTCCGCACATCCTACCTTGAAGAAAGTGCTCACTTTTCTATTTGTAGAGTTACAGTTATTCTTTTCTTCAATATCTGGTTGAGTTTGCAGGTATTCATAATTATTTGATAGCTATCTAACTAAATTCCTGGGACCAGATGAAATTAAGGTCTCCTACCCCTCCACCATCTTGGACTCTCCCCTGGACATCAGTTTTAAAAATATTTTCAGGAGCACCTGAGTGACTCAGTTGGCTGTGTGTCTACCTTTGGCTCAGGTCATGATCCTGGGGTCCTGGGATCGAGCCCCACATCATGCTCTCTGCTCAGTAGGGAGTCTGCTTCTCCCTCTCCCTCTGCCCCTCCCCCCTGCCCATGTGTTCTCTCTCAAATAAATAAATAAAATCTTAAAAAAATAAAAAATAAAGGGGCGCCTGGGTGGCTCAGTCGGTTAAGCGTTTGCCTTCGGCTCGGGTCCTGATTCCAGGGTCCTGGGATCGAGCCCCACATCGGGCTCCCTGCTCAGCGGGGAGTCTGCTTCTCCCTCTTCCTCTCCCCCTGCTTGTATTCCCTCTCTTGCTGTATCTCTCTCTGTCAAATAAATAAATAAAATCTTTAAAAATAAATAAATAAATAAAAATAAAAATAAAAAATAAAAATATTTTTAGACCACTTTCCTCAGATTAAGGCAACAACAGCTTAAATAAACAAATGGGTCTACTTCAAACTAAAAGCCTTTTGCATAGCTAAGGAAAACATCAAGAAAATTGAAAAAGGCAATCTAATGAATGGAAGAAGATATCTGTTAATCACATATCTGATAAGATGTTACTATAAAAATTTTTAAAGTACTCACACAACTTAATATAAGAAAGCAATTCAACTAACAAATGGGTAGTAGATTTTTTTTTGTAGTTTCAAGTTTTTATTTAAATTCCAATTAGTTAACATACTATGTAATGCTAGTTTTAAGTGTAGAATTTAGTGATTCATCACTTACATACAACACTCAGTGCTCATCACAAGTGCCCTCCTTAATACCCATCACCTATTTAAACCATCCCCCATCCACCTCCCCTCCAGCAACCCTCAGTTTGTTCTCTATAGTAGTTAAGAGTCTGTTTCTTGATTTGCCTCTCTCTCTTTTTACCCCTATTTTCAATTTGTTTTGGTTCTTAAATTCCACATATGAGTGAAGTCATATGGTATTATTTCTCTGGCTGACTTATTGCACTTAGCATAATACTCTCTAGCTCCATCCATGTCATTGCAAATGGCAAGATTTCATTCTTTTTGATGGCTGAGTAATATTCCATTGTATATATGTTAATACAATATGTTAATATGTATATTTGTTAATACAATACTTCTTAGTCAATGAACATTTGGCCTCTTTCTATAATTTGGCTATTGTTCATAATGCTGATATAAACATCCAGGTGCCCATATCCCTTCAAATCAGTATTTATGTATCCTTTGGGTAAATACTTAGTAGTGCAATTGATGGATTATAGGGTAGTTCTCTTTTTAACTTTTTGAGGGACCTCCATACTGTTTTCTAGAGTTATTGCACCAGTTTGCATTCCTACCAACAGTGTAAGAGGGTTCCCTTTTATCTGCATCCTCACCAGCACCTGTTGTTTCCTTTGTTGTTAATTTTAGCCTTTCTGACAGATATGAGGTGATATCTCATTGTATTTTTGATTTGCATTTCCCTGATGATGAGTGAGTTGAACATCTTTCCATGTGTCTGTTAGCCATCTGTATGTCCTCTTTGGAAATATGTCCATTCATGTCTTCTGTCCATTTTTTTAATTGGATAATTTGGTTTTGGAATGTGGAGTTTAAGTTCTTTATATAATTTTTATACTACCCCTTTATCTGATATGTCATTTGCAAATATCTTCTCCCATTCCATAGGTTGGCTTTTAGTTTTGTTGATTGTTTCCTTCACTGTGCAGAAGTTTTTTATCTTGATGAAGAACAAATAGTTCATTTTTCCTTTTGCTTCCCTTGCCTCAGGAGATGTCTCTAGTAAGAAGTTGCTGTTGTCCAAATCAAAGTGGTTACTGTCTGTATTCTCTAGGATTTTGATGGTTTCCTGTCTCACATTTAGGTCTTTCATCCATTTTGAATTTATTTTTGTGTATGGTGTAAGAAAGTGGTCCATTTTCATTCTTCAGCATGTTGATGTCCAGTTTTCACAAGAAAAATGGGTAGTAGTTTTGAATAGATATTTTTCCATAGAGGCATACAAATGGCTGACAGGCACCTGAAAAGATGCTCAACATCACTGCTCACCAAGGGAATAAAAATCAAAACAACAATATCACCTCATAGTTGTCAAATCCCTTATTATTAAAAAAAATAGCAAGTTTTGGTGAGGATGTTGAGAAAGGAAACTGTCATGCACTGTTGATGGAAATGTGAATTCATGCAGCCAATATGGAAAACAATATGGAGGTTCCTCAAATAGAACTACCATAAGATCCAGAAATTCCACTTTAAAAAATTTATCCAAAGAAAACAAAATAGCAGTTCAGTTAGAAATATGCCCCCTTATGCTCAATGAAGAATATTTACAATGCCAAAGATATGGAAGCAACATAAGTGTCCATAAATGGATAATAAAGATGTGATATACATATAAATGAAATATTACCTAGCCATAAAAAGCATGAAATCTTGCCATTTGCAATAACATAAATGAATATGATATGTAAAATAAGTCAACAGAGAAAGAGAAATGCCATATGAATTTACTTATGTGAGAAATCTAAAAAACAAAAGACATGAGCAAACAAAACAGATAGAGACTCATAGATACAGAGAACAAAATAGTGATTGCCAGAAGAGAGAAAAGTAGAGGAATGGGTGAAATAGGTAAAGGGAATTAAGAGGTACAAACTTCTAGATGGTTGTTGTTTTTTAAGATTTTATTTGTTTATTTGACAGAGCACACAAGCAGGGGGAGCAGCAGGCTGAGTGAGGACCCCAATGTGGAATTTGATCCCAGGACCCCAGGATCATGACCTGAACTGAAGGCAGACACTTAACCGACTGGCATCCCTAAACTTCTGGTGTTAAAATAAATAAGTTGCAAAGATGTGCAGCATAAAGAATTATATCAATAATATTGTAACATCTTTGTATAGTGATAGATGATAAGTAGATGTACCGGGGGATCATTTTGTAATGTTTAAAAATATAGAATCACTACAATGTATACCTGAAACAGGTAAGAAATTGTATGTCAATTGTACTTTAATGTTAAAAAGTGAAGATACCTTAAAGAATACTTGCAGAAAATATCAAGCAGAAAAAGAGAAATGGGGGGTGCCTGCATGGCTCAGTCAGTTAAGTGGCGGCCTTCAGCTCAGGTCATGGTCCTGGGGTCCTAGGATCAAGCCCCACATCAGGCTCCTTGCTCAGTGGGGAGCCTGCTTCTCCCCTGCCTGCTGCCCCCACTGTTTGTGCTCGCTTTCTCTCTCTGTGTCAAATAAATAAAATCTTTAAAAAAAAAAAAGAAAAGAAAAGAAAGGGAGAATATGAAGCAGAAAATTATCCCCATTACAAGGGTACCAGAAAAAAAAAGTGAGATAAGAAGAGGCAGGAAATTTATTCATATAAATAATAGCTGAAACTTACCTAATCTAGGGAAGGAAACTGACATTCTAGTCCAGGAAACCCAGAGAGTTCCAAATAAATTAAACCCAAGGAAATATACACCCTGACACATTATAATTAAAATGTCAAATGTTGGTTGGGGAGCAGTTAAGATGGTGGAGGAGTAGGGGGACCCTAAGTTTGCCTCATCCCTCCAACACAGCTAGATAAATATCAAATCATTCTGAACACCCAAGATATCAATCTGAGGACTGAGAGAACAGAAATGCAGGTCTAAAAGTAGAAAAAATGGCCACCTCATGGAAAGTAAGAGCTGTGGAGAGTTGATTTGGGGGAGAAAAGAACTGTGGGTGCTGTGTAGGGGAAGGTGCCCTGATTATGGAGGGAAGAAAGAGAGAGGGGGAGAGAAAGAGTGAAGCAGTAGGCAGATGATTGCACAAGAAAATATCTTCCCCAAAACCATTGACTGGGAAAAGGAGAGAGGCTGACTACTCCAAGTTATAAACAGTGGAGTGTAAAGTCTGATTTTTTGGAATTCCACACCATTGCCGGAGTCATGCCTGGCAGGCTAAGCACTGCTCCTGTGGGGAAGGAGAGTGGAGACCCAGAAGGGGGCAGTATGGTTTGAGGATCCCCTGAGTTGTACAGGGAGAAAGAGCTCCCTTTCTTAGAGTGCATTTGGGAGTGGTGGCATGGCCTCAGTGGGGAGAAAAGAACTGACGGTGCCAAAGTGCTGCCCTATTCCCTAGCATAGGAACAAAGACACCAGCTGAGGGCAGCATACCTTGGTGCCAGCTTTTTGCTGTGTTTCACCATAAACTCTGAACCACTGCAAGGTCCTGCAACCACCTTTATGGGACAAACAAGTAAATGGCAAAAGCACAGAGAGACCCTCCCCCAGCGGCTCAATGCGGGTCTGTGCTATGTGTGTCCATAAAATTTGGAGTTTTGAAACACAGCCTCATACCTAAGATAAAACACAAAAGTACTGTGCTGCCTAGGAGGCAGACAGCTCAGACATACACAGGGTGAAGTCAGGGATCTCACGGAAGTCGGGGACACAAGAGGGGTGACCGTTCATTCTTCTGGGAGGGCTTCCTGAAGAGTGATGGGGGCCTGACTGACTTCAGTGAGCAGCACAGCGTCCCCCAATGGAGACTGGAGCCATTTACACCAAACCCTGCCCCCCCTTCACCCTCCAGGTGAATCTCCAGAGGGCAAGTCGACCTGAGAATCAGTACAGCAAACCCCTCCCAAAGAAGACCAGCACAAACCCCTCGCATGCACCAAGTCTACTGATCATAGGGACCTGCAAAGCTCTAGGGGAAATAGGATCTACCTTCTTTTTCTTTCTTTTCTTTCTTTCTCTTTCTTTCTTTCTTTCTTTCTTTCTTTCTTTCTTTCTTTCTTTCTTTCTTTCTTTCTTCTTTCTTTCTTTCTCTTTCTTTCTTTCTTTCTTTCTTTTCTTCTTTCTTTCTTTCTTCTTCTTTCTTTCTTTCTTTCTTTCTCTCTCTCTTTCTTTCTTTCTTTCTTCCTTTCTTTTTTTTCTTTTTTTATCTAGCTTCTTTTAACAAGGAGACCAAAACACACCTAGTTAAAATGTACTACACAGTGGACAAAGTTCAAACACCCCCCGACTGCAGGCAAGGAGAAACTCTGAAGAGGACTGACCCGACAGGAGCCAAAACACAACAACAGAGTGCATATAGAACCACCCCCCTTTTTTTGGACCTCTTCTTAATATAGCCATTACTCTTAATAGCAGGAATATAAAAGCCTTCCTTAAAAATCACACACACACACAAAACAAAAAAACAGTGATCTAGAAAAAAGGACAAAACAGAGGAATTCACCCCAAAAGAAAGAACAGGGAGAAGTAACAGCCAGGGATTTAATCAATAGAGATAATAGTAAGATGTCAGAAATAGAATTTAAAACAACAATGGGAAGGATACTAGCTGGGCTTTAAAAGAGCATAGAAAACACTAGAGAATCCTTTACTGCAGAGATAGTAGAACTAAAAACTAGTTAGGCCAAATTTTAAAATGCTATAATTGAGATGCAAAACCAAATGGATGCCATGACAAGAGGGATGGACAAAGCAGAGGAATGAACAGTGATATAGAAGATAAAATTATGGAAAAAGTGAAACAGAAAAGGGAAAGAAAACTATTAGATCACAAAGGTAGACTTAGGGAACTCATTGACTGCTTAAAGCATAATGATATTCAAAGCATAGGAGTCCCAGAAGAAGAGAGAGAAATGGGGACAGAAGGATTAAGAAATTATAGTTGAAAACTTCCCTAATCTGAACAAGAACACAGACATCAAAATCCAACAAGCACAGACAAATTCCATTAAATTTAACAAAAGCCAGCCATCACCAAGACATATTATAGTCAAATTCACAAAGTACACAGACAAGAAAAGAATCCTGAGAACAGCAAAGGATAAAAAAGTCCTTAACCTGCAAGGGAAGATATTTCAAGTTCACAGCACATCTATTAACAGAAACTTGACAGGTCAGAAGAAAGTGGCATGATATTTTCAGCATACTGAATGGGGAAAATATGCAGCCAAGAGAACATTAGATAGGAATAGGAGAGATAAAGAGTTTCCCAGACAAACTAAAACTAAATGAGTTCATGACCACTAAACCAGCCCTGTGAGAAATATTAAAGGAGTCTCTTTGAGTGGGGGAAAAAGACCAAAATCTACAAAGACTAGAAAGGAACAGAGAACATCACCAGAAACAATAACTTTACAGGTAACACAATGGGACAATTCATATCTACCAATAATTACTTTGAATGTAAATGGACTGAATGCTCCAATCAAAAGGCACAGTGTGTCAGAATGGATAAAAAAAAAAAAACAAACACACAAGACCCATCTATATGCTGCCTACAAGAGACTCATTTGACACCTAAAGACACCTGCAGATAGAAAGTGAGGAGAAGGAGAACCATCTATCATGGAAATGGATTTCAAAAGATAGCCCGAGTAGCTATCCTTATATCAGACAAACTAGATTTCAGACCAAAGAGTGTAACAAGAGTTGAAGAAGGACATTATATCATAATCAAAGGTTTATCCAGCAAGAAGATTTAACAATTGTAAATATTTATGCCCCCAACCTGGGAGCACTCAAATATATAAAACAATTAATAATAAGCATGGAGAAACTCATAGATAATAATACATAATAGTAGGGGACATTAAGACCCCACTCACAGGAATGGACAGAACATCTAAGTAGGAAATCAACAAGGAAACAATGACTTTGAATGACACACTGAATCAGATGGTCTTAATAGATATATTCAGAACATTTCATCCTAAAGCAGCAGAAAACACATGCCTTTTGAGTGTATATGGAACATTCTTCAGAATAGATTACATACTGGGTCACAAATCAGCCCTCAACAAGTACAAAAAGATCAAGATTGTACCATGCATATTTTCAGACCTATGAAACTTGAAAGTTTTCAAACTATGAAACTTGAAATCAACCACAAGAAAAAATTTGGAAAGACCTCAGAAAAATAGAGGTTAAAGAACATCATACTGGGAATGAATGGGTTAACCAGGAAATTAAAGAAGAAATTTAAAAAAAATACATGGAAACAAATGAAAATGAAAACATGACAGTCCAAAACCTTTGGGGTGCAGAAATGGCAGTCCTAAGAGAGAAATATATTGCAATACAGGCCTACCTCAAGAAGCAGCAAAAGTCTCAAATACGCAACCTAACCTTACACCTAAAGGGGATAGAAAGGGAACAACAAATAAAGCCTAAAGCCAGCAGAAGAAGGGAAATAATAAATATTAGAGCAGAAATCAATGATATAGAAATTAAGAAAAAAAAAACAGATCAACAAAACTAAGAACTGGTTCTTCAAAAGAATTAATAAAATTGATAACCACCTAGCCAGACTTATCAAAATGAAAAGAGAAAAGACCCAAATAGACAAAATCATGAATTAAAGAGGAGAGATCACTACTGACACCAGAGAAATACAATTATAAGAGAATACTACAAAAAATTATATGTCAACAAACTGAACAATCTGGAAGAAAGGGACAAATTCCTAGAAACTTAAAAACTACCAAAACTGAAAAAGAAAGAAATACAGAATTTGAAAAGACCCATAACCAGCAAAGAAATTGAATCAGTGATAAAAATCTCCCAACAAAAAAAAATGTTCTGGGCAAGATGACTTCCCAGGGGAATTCTACCAGACATTTCAAGGAGAGCTAATACCTATTCTTCTAAAATTGTTTCAAAAAGATTGAAATGGAAGGAAAACTTCCAAACTCATTCTATGCAGCCAGAATTACCTTGATTCTAAAACCAGAAAATACCCCACCAAAAAGGAGAATTATAGGCCAATATTCCTGATGAACATAAATGGAAAAATTCTCAATAAAACACTACCAAATCAAATGCAACAGTACATTAAAAGAAGTATTCACCATGATCAAGTGGGGTTTATTCCTGGGCTGCAGGGGTGGTTCAATATTCTCAAATCAATCAATTTGATTTGTGATACACCACAGTAATAAAAGAAAGATTAAGAAGCATATGATCCTGTCAATGGATGCAGAAAAAGCATTTGACAAAATACAGCATTGATTCTTGATAAAAACCCTCAACAAAGTAGGGATAGATGGAAAATACCTCATAAAGGCCATATACAAAAGACTCACAGCTAATATCTTCAGTGCGGAAAAACTGAGAGCCTTTCCCCTAAGGTCAGGAACAAGACAAGGATATCCACTCACACCATTATTATTTAACACAGAATTGGAAGTCTTAGCCTCAGCAATTAGACAACAAAAAGAAATAAAACACATACTATTTACAGATGACATGATACTCTATGTAGAAAACCTGAAAGGCTCCACCAAAATATTGATAGAACTAATACACGAATTCAACAAAGTTGCAGTATATAAAATCAATATGCAGAAATGCACTGCATTTCTATACACCAATAATAAAGAAGCAGAAAAAGATATCAAGGGATCAGTCCCATTTGCAATTGCACCAAAAACAGTAAGATTCCTAGGAATAAACCCAACAAAAGAGGTAAAAGATCTGTACCCTGAAAACTATAGAGGACTTAGGAAAGAAAGTGAAGAGGACACAAAGATATGGACAAGAATTCCATGCTCATGGATTGGAAAAACAAACATCATTAAAATCTCTATACCCCCGGGGCGCCTGGGTGGCTCAGTCGTTACGCGTCTGCCTTCGGCTCAGGGCATGATCCCGGGGTCCTGGGATCGAGCCCCGCATCAGGCTTCCTGCTCCGCGGGAAGCCTGCTTCTCCCTCTCCCACTCCCCGCTTGTGTTCCCTCTCTCGCTGTGTCTCTCTCTGTCAAATAAATAAAATCTTTAAAAAAAAAAATCTCTATACCCCCAAAGCAATCTACACATTCAATGCAACCCTTATCAAAATATCACCAGCATTTTTCACAGAGCTAGAATAAACAATACTAAAATTTGTATTGAACAACATGTAAAGACCCTGAATAGCCAAAACAATCCTGAGAAAGAAAACAAAACTGGAGGCCTCCAGATTTCAAGCTATGTTACAAAGTTGGAGTCATCAAAACAGTATGGTACTGGCACAAAAATAGACACTGAGAATAGTGGAACAGAATAGAGAACCCAGAAATGGACCCACAATTCTATGGTCAACTAATCTTCAAGAAAGCAAGAAAGAATATCCAGTGGAAAAAAAGGACAGTCTCTTCAACAAGTGGTGCTGGGAAAACTGGACAGCCACATGCAGAAGAATGAAATTAGACCACTTTCATACACCACACGCAAAAGTAAATTCAGAATGGATGAAAGATCTTAATGTGAGACAGGAAGCCATCAAAATCCTAGAGAACACAGACAGAAACCTCTTCAACCTTGGCCATAACAACTTATTACTAGATACGTGTCTGGAGGCAATGAAGACAAAAGCAACACTGAACTATTGAGACTTCATTAAGATAAAAGGCTTCTACAAAGCTAAGGAAACAATCAACAAAACTAAAAGGCAACCTACAGAATGGGAGGACATTTGCAAGTGACTTATCTAATAAAGGGTTAGTATCCAAAATCTATAAAGAACTTATCAAACTCAACACCTCCAAAACAAATAATCCAGTTAAGAAATGGGAAGAAGACAAGAATAAACACTTTTCTAAAGAAGACATCCAGATGATTAACAGACACATGAATAGATGCTCAACATCACTATCATCAGGGAAATACAAATCAAAACCACAATGTGATACCACCACACCTGTCAGAATAGCTAAAATTAACCACACAAGAAACAATAAGTGTTGGGGAGGATGTGGAGATAAGAGAACCCTCTTGCATTGTTAGTGGAGATGCAAACTGTTGTAGCCACTCTGGAGAACAGCAGGAGGTTCCTCAAAAAGTTAAGAGAACTATGCTATGACCCAGCAATTGCACTACTAAGCATTTACCCAAAGGATACAAAAATACAGATTTGGAGGGGTACATGCACTCCAATGTTTGTAGCAGCATTATGAACAATAGCAAAACTATGGAGAGAGCCTAAATCTCCATTGTCTGATGAATGGCTAAAGAAGATGTGTTTTATATATATATATAAACCATCAAAGAGAATGAAATCTTGCCATTTGCAACGACATGGATGTAACTACAGTGTAATATGCTAAGTGAAATAAGTCAGTCAGAGAAAGACAAATACCATGTGGTCTCACTCATATGTGGAATTTAAGAAAGAAAACAGATGAACATATGGGAAGGGGGAAAAAAGGAGAGAGAGAAACAAACCATAAGAAACTCTTAATGATAGGGAACACACTGAGGGTTGATGGAGGGAGGTGGGTGGGTGATGGACTAGAATAGTGATGGGTATTAAAGAGGGCGCTTTTTTGATGAGCACTGGGTGCTGTATGTAAGTGATTAATCACTGAATTCTACTCCAGAAAGCAACATTGCATGGTATATTAACTAAAATTTTAAAAAATGTTTAATTTATCCTATATAAGTATTGCTATTCCAGCCCTTTTGACATCTGCATGATAAATGTTTCTCCATTCCCTCACTTTCAATCTGCAGGTGTCCATAGGTCTACAATGAGTCTCTTGTAGGCAGCATATAGATGAGTCTTGTTTTTTAATCTATTCTGACACCCTATATCTTTTGATTGGATCATTTAGTCCATTTACATTCATAGTAATTATTTATAGATATATATTTAGTGTCATTGTTTTATTTGTTTTGTCATTGCTCTGGAGATTTTCTCTGGTTCTTTCTTGTCTTTGTGACTTTTGGTCTTTCTTTTGCACTTTAATATTTCTTGGAAGGCTGGTTTACTGCTCATGGACTCCTTTAGTTTTTGTTTATCTGGGTACCTCTTTATCTCTCCTTCTATTCTGAATGATAGCCTTGCTGGATAGAGTATTCTCACCTGTAGATTTTGCCATTCAGAACTATGAATATATCATGCACTCCCTCTGTCTTGCCACGTTTCTGTTGAGAAATCTCCAGCAAGCCTTATGAGCTTTCCCTTTTAATTTAACAACTTCTTTTGTCTTGCTACATTTAAGATTTTTCCTTTAACACTATATTTTGCAACATAAATTATAATATGTATTGGTGTTGGCCTGCTTTTGTTGATTTTGATGGGAGTTCTCTGTCTCCTGGATATGAATGTCTATTTCCTTTCCCAGATTAGGGAAGTTTTCAGATTTTATTTGTTCAAATAAATGTTCTGCCCCTTTATCTATCTCTTCTCCTAATGGGACTCCTATAATACGAATGTTATGATTGATGGAATCACTGAATGTCCTAAGTCTATTCTCATGTTGCATAATTCTTTCTCTCTTTTGTTGAGCTTCATTATTTTCCATTATTTTTTAAATTGTTATTATTATGTTCAATTAGCCAACATAGTACATCATTAGTTTTTGATGTAGTGTTCAGTGATTCATTAGTTGTGTATAACACCCAGTGCTCATCACAACACGTGTCCTCCTTAATACCCATCACCCAGTTACCCCATCCCCACAACCTCCTCCCTTTTGTAACCCTCAGTTTGTTTTCTGGAGTCCAGAGTCTCTCATGGTTTGTCTCATTCTCTGATTTCTTCCCATTCACTTTTCCCTCCCTTCCCCTATGGTCCTCTGCACTATTCCTTATGTTCTACATAGAAGTGAAACCATATGATAATTGTCTTTCTCTGTTTGACTTATTTCACTTATTATAATCCCCTCCAGTTCCATCCATGTCGATGCAAATTGTAGGTATTCATCCTTTCTGATGGCTGAGTAATATTCCATTGTATATATGAGCCACATCTTCTTTATCCATTCATCTGTTAATGGACATCTCTGCTCCTTCCACAGTTTGGTTGTTGTGGAGATTGCTGCTATGAACATTGGTGTACAGGTGCCCATTATTTTCACTAGATCTGTATCTTTGGTGTAAATACCCAGTAGTGCAATTGCTGGGTCATAGGGTAGCTCTATTTTTAACATCTTGAGGAACCTCCATACTGTTTTCCAGAGTGGCTGTACCAGCTTACATTCCTACCAACAGTGTAAGAGGATTCCCCTTTCTCCACATCCTTGCCAACATGTGTTGTTCCCTGTCTTGTTAATTTTTGCCATGCTAATTGGTGTAAGGTGGTATCTCATTTTGGGTTTGATTTGTATTTCTCTGATGGCTAGTGATGTTGAACATGTTTTCATGTGTCTGTTAGCCATTTGTATATCTCCTTTGGAGAAGTGTCTGTTCATGTCCCCTGTCCATTTCTTGACTGGATTATTTATTTTTTGGGTGTTGAGTTTGAGAAGTTCTTTATACATCTTGGATACCAGCCCTTTATCTGTAGTGTCTTTTGCAAATATCTTCTCCCATTCTGCGGGTTGCCTCTTAGTTTTGTTGACTGTTTCCTTTGCTGTGCAGAAGCTTTTTATCTTGAGGAAGTCCCAAAAGTTCATTTTTGCTTTTGTTTCCCTTGCCTTTAGAGATGTCTTGCAAGAAGTTGCTGTGGCCGATGTTGAAGAGGTTACTGCCTATGTTCTCCTCTAGGATTTTGATGGATTCCTGTCTCACATTGAGGTCTTTCATCCATTTAGAGTTTATCTTTGTGTATGGTGTAAAAGAATGGTCCAGTTTCATTCTTTTTATTTTGTCTCCCAGGTCACTAATTCGTTCTTCTGCTTCTTACCACCTACTGTTCATTGCATGAAGCCTGTTTCCAATCTCATTTATCGTGTTCTTCATTTCTGACTGATACTTTTCTAACTGTTTTATCTTTGTGTTAAGGGTCTCCTTGATGTATTCAATTCTTTTCTCAAGCCCAGTGAGTATTTTATGATTATTGCTTTAAATTCTCCATTTGGCATGTTACTTATATCTGTTTCACTAAAATCTCTCATCCTAGTCTTATCTTGTTCTTTAATTTGGGATAAATTCCTCTTTCTTGGCATTTTGTCTGTGTCTCTGCTTTCTCTGTTCTACAAAATCTAGTGGAGCAGTATCCTGCTTCTGAATATAATGGCCTTATGAAGAAGAGGTCAGGTAATGTCCAGGGCCTGATGCTTCAGAGAGTGTCTCTGGTGTGTGCTGTGTGCAGTCTCCTGTTGTGTTGTGGGTGCTCTATCCTTCAGACTAGCTTTCTGCAGAGGCTCTCCTTGCCTGCTGTGGGAAGCATTTGGTTACTGGTCTTAATGTCCAGTGTTTTAACTAGGTGTGCTTTGGTTTCCTTGTGAAATGAGGCCTCTGGGGCAGGGACCCACTGTGCTGGGACCAAGGCAAGTTTGACTGAGAAGGGCAGTCCTGCCAAAGCACAGGAGTTTGTTTTATGTAAGCAAGTTAGTCAGCCAGTGTCAGCACTGAGCTGAGTCTCTCAGGTGGCTCTGTGTTTATCCTGAGGGGCATGGGAGGTAAATGGCTCCAGCCAGCTCCTTTGTTCCCAGTGAGGTCTCTGTGAATGCTGCCTCTCAGGGATTTGCTCCAGGAAGAGTGAATAATCTCCCCACTCTGTGCCCCAAGCATTTTCCAGGTCACTGTTTCCATGCAGTCTACAGCCTCCCCTCCGCCCGCTTGTTTGCCTACCTTCTCTTCAGGAGTAGTGCAGTGCCTTCCACGCTGTGTCACAGCCAAACCCACTGACATTAAAACTCCAGGCTTTAAGCTGTGCTGGTTGCAAGAACTTGAGAAATTCAGCCCCTCTCATTTTCCAAGCCAATGGCTTTGGGGAAACAATTCTCCTTGGGCATTCCCCTATGTGCTCCTCTCTCTCTCCATCTCTTCTCTGCACTATGGCTCCCTCCCCTCCACAGCTCCAGTGATCTGTTTCTCCCCTAAACCATGTCTCCACACTTCCTACCTTCTTCAATATGGTCTCTTCTCCCCCTTTAGTTGTGGAGTTTTTTCTGTGTCTTCAGGTCAATTTCTGGGATATTTTGGATTATTTGCTAGTTACCTAGTTGTGTTCATGGGACAAGATGAGCCTAGGGTCCTCCTACTCCACCACCATCTTTCCTAGTCCTCCTTGGTCATGGGTCTTTCTGTGCAGCAGGCATCCTGGCAGGACAGCTAAAGCTGAAGTGGATCTTGGCTGAGGTGTCCCAGTTCTGTGCACAGAGGACACCATAGCAGGACAGCTGAAGTTGTAATGGGTGCAAGCCTGCATGTCCTAGGGTGCTCTGTGCAGGGATGGCTAGAGCTGAGGCAGTGTGTAGGACTGGAGGTCATGGGCTCATTGTGCAGAAGGTGCCTTCACAGGATGGCTGAAACTAAAGTGGATGCAAGCTGGGGTTTTCTAAGACTCTACATACAGAAGGAGGTGTGGTGGGAAGGGTGGCTAGAGCTGAGATGGGGTACAGTCCAGGGGGTTCCAAGCAAGGGTGGCTAGTTAATATAGGATTGGACTGGTGTGGTCCCTGAGTTGTCCATGCAAAATGTGTTCTAGCAGGACAGTAGATGTTGTAGTGGTTAGAAGCTGGCTTGTCCTGGAACTCCACACTGAGGGTGACCTGGTGGTAAAGCTGAAGCTGAACTGGATGCAAGTACAGGTGCCTTAGGATACTCATCAGGGGGTTCCCTGGCCAGGTGACTCGAGCCAGGGCTGATATGGTCAGGGATGTCTGGGGTGCTCCATACAAGGAGGCACCCCTGGTGGGGTGGTTGAATATGAAGCAGACATTATCTGGGAGGTTCTGGAGCACTATATACTGGGGGTGCCCCAGCAAACCATCTGAGGCAAAAGTGATATGGGCCCAAAGTGTTCCAGGGTGCTTCATGCCGGTGCTACCTTTGTGCAAAGGCTAGAGCTGTAGGGAGCACTAACCAGTGGTGTCTCATTGTGCACCACCTTGTGGCCATTTTGGTAGGATGGCTGAGGCTAGTATAGGTTATGGGCCAGGGCTCACTGAGACTAGTTAAGTACCCAAAATGTGCACTGGTCTGTGCTTTCTCGGTGGTGAAGGAGTGTAAACTGTGTCTTTCAGCTCCTCCCATCAGAAGAGAGTTCTAGCAGCTTCCTCATAATTTGGTGGAGTTGTAGGACTGGCTCTTTTATACGATAGTTGCTCTTTTAATCTATGCCTTTTTTATATGCCCTAGGGCACCAGGATTGTGGGGACCAGGTGTTTGCTGAGGTGGCAGGCCAGCATGGCATCTACTCTGTTCTGGTCTTCACTTTCAAGGTAGAAGGGAGGTATAAATGATGTCATTCTCTAGACTAATATTAGTTTCAGGTGTACAATATACTGATTCAACAATTCCATACATCACTCAGTGCTCATCATGGCAAGTGTACTCCTTAATTCCCATCACCTATTTTAACCCATTTTCCCTCTGGTAACCATCAGTTTGTTCTCTAGTTAAGAATATGTTTCTTGGTTTGCCTCACTCTCTTTTTTTCCATTTGCTTGTTTGTTTTGTTTCTTAAATTCCCATATGAGTGAAATCATATGTTATTTGTCTTTCTCTGACTGACTTATTTCACTTAGCATTGTACTTTCTAGCTCCATCCACATCATTGCAAATGGCAATATTTCATTTTTTATGGCTGAATAATATTCCTGTGTGTGTGTGTGTGCGCGTGTGTGTGTGTAGCAGTTCACTTGGACTGCTTCCATAATTTGGCTATTGTAAATCATGCTGCTATAAACATAGGGGTGCATGTATCCCTTTGAATTAGGGTTTTTGTATTTTTTTGGTAAATACCCAGTAGTGCAATTACAGGATCATAGGGTAGTTCTATTTTAAATATTTTTAGGAACTTCCATACTGTTTTCCACAGTGGCTGTACCAGTTTACATTTCCACCAACAGGGCACTAGTGTTCCTTTTTCTCCACATCCTCGCCAACACATATTGTTGCTTGTGGTTTTGATACTAGTCATTTTGACAGGTGTGAGTTGATATCTCACTATAGTTTTGATGGAAAATGATGATGAACATCTTTTCATGTGTCTGTGGGCCATCTTTGTGTCTTCTTTGGAGAAGGGTCTGTTCGTGTCCTCTGCCCATTTTTAAAATCAGATTGTTTGTCTTTTGGGTGTTGATTTGTATAAGTTCTTTATATATTTTGGATGGTAACCCTTTATCAGGTATGTCATTTGCAAATATCTTCTCCCAGTCAGTAGGTTGCCTTTTAGTTTGTTGACTGTTTCCTTCACTGTGCAGAAGCTTTTTATTTTGATGTAGTCTCAATAGTTTATTTTTGCTTTTGTTTCCCTTGCCTCTAGAGACATATCTAGAAAAAAGTTGTTAAGGCCAATGTCAAAGAAGTTACTGCCTTTGTTCTCTTCTAAGATTTTTATGGTCTTATTTCTTACACTAAGTCTTAATCCACTTTGAATTTATTTTTGTGTATGGTGTAAAAAAGTGGTCCAGTTTCATTCTTTTGCACATGGCTGTCCAGTTTTCCCAACATCATTTGTTGAAGAGACTGTCCTTTCCCCACTGAATATTCTTTCCAGTGTTGTTGATTAATTGATCATATAATGTGGGTTTATTTCTGGGTTTTCTATTCTGTTCCATTGATCTATGTGTCTATTTTTGTGTCAGCACCATAGTGTTTTGATCACTACAGCTTTATAATACAGCTTGATGTCAGAATTGAAATGTGTCCAGATTTGCTTCTTTTTCAGGATTGCTTAGCCTATTCGGGGTCTTTTGTGGTTTCATACAAATTTTAGGATTGTTTGTTCTCCCTCTGTGAAAAGTACTGTTGGTATTTTGATAAGGATTGCATTAAACATCTAGATTGCTTTGGGTAAGTATAGACATTTTCACAATACTTCTTCCAATCTATGAGCGTGAAATGTCTTTCCACTTATTTTTGTCATTGTGAATATATTTCATCAGTGTTTTATAGTTTTCAGAGTACAGGTCTTTCACTTTTTAGTTAGGTTGTTTTCCTAGGTATCTTATAATTTTTGTACAATTTAAATGGGATTGATTCTTTGATTTCTCTTTCTGTTGCTTCATTGTTGGTGAATAGAAATGCAACAGATTACTATACATTGATTTTGTATCCTGAAACATTACTGAATTCATTTATTAGTTCTAGCAATTTTTTGGTGGAGTCTTTTGAGTTTTATATAGAGAGAATCATGACATCTGTAAATGGTGACCTTTTTTCTTCTTTACAAATTTGTATGCTTTTTATTTCTTTTTGTTGTCTGACTGTTTTGGCTAGGACTTCCATTACTATGTTCACTAAAGGTGATAAGAGAAGATATCCTTGTCTTTTTCCTAAGCTTAGGGAAAAATTTTTGCTCTCCATTTTTCTCCATTAAGGATGATGTTAGCTGTGGGTTTTTCATTTATTTTGTTGAAATATGTTCCCTCTAAACCTATTTTGTAGAAGTTTTTCATCATGAACTGATGTTGTACTTTGTCAAATGTTTTTACTGTGTCTATTGGAATGGTCATATGGTTTTTATCCTTTCTCTTATTGATGTGTTGTATTACGTTGATTAATTTACAAATATTGAACAATGCTTGCAACCCATGAATAAATCCCACTTGCTCATGATGAATGATTTTTTAAATGTCTTGTTGGAATCAGTTTGCTAGTATCTTGTTGAGGATTTTTATATCAATGTTCATTGGGGATATTGGCCTGTAGTTCTTGTTTTTATTTGTGCCTTTATCTGGTTTTGGTGTCAGGGTAATGCTGGCCTCATAGAATGAATTTGGAAGTTCTTATTCCTTTTCTAGGTTTTGGAATAACTTGAGAAGAATAGGTTTTAACTCTTCTTTAAATGTTTTGTAGATTTCACCTGTGAAACCATCTGGTCTGGACTTTTGTTTGTTGGGAGTTTTTTCATTACAGAATCAATTTCTTTGTTCTCTATTGGCCTGTTCAAATGCATTTCTAGGAATTTTTCCATTTCTACCTGGTTTTTCAATTTGTTGGCATATAGTTTTTCATAATATTCTCTAATAATTGGTTGTATTTCTTTAGTGTTGGTTTTTATTTCTCCTCTCTCATTTATGATTTTCTTTCTTTGAGTCTTCTTTTTTTGACTTGATAAGTCTGGCTAGATGGTCATCAATTTTATTGATTTTTTTTCAAAGAATCATCTCCTGGTTTCATTGACCTATTCTATTGTGTTTTTTTTGTTTGTTTGTTTTTTAGTTTCCATATCATTTATTTCTTTTTTTTATTCTTATGTTAATCCCCTACATTACATCATTAGTTTTAGATGTAGTGTTCCATGATTCATTGTTTGTGCATAACACCCAGTGCTCCATGCAGAATGTGCCCTCCTCAATACCCACCACCAGGCTAACCCATCCTCCCACCCCCCTCCCCTCTAGAACCCTCACTTTGTTTTTCAGAGTCCATCGTCTCTCATGGTTCGTCTACCCCTCCGATTTCCCCTGCTTCATTCTTCCCCTCCTGCTACCTTCTTCTTCTTCTTCTTTTTTTTTTCTTAACATATATTGCATTATTTGTTTCAGAGGTACAGATGTGAGATTCAACAGTCTTGCACAATTCACAGCGCTTACCAGAGCACATAACCTCCCCAGTGTCTATCACCCAGTCACCCCATCCCTTCCACCCCGCCCCCCCACTCCAGCAACCCTCAGTTTGTTTCCTGCGATTAAGAATTCCTCATATCAGTGAGATCATATAACAGATGTTGGCGGAGATGCAGAGAAAGGGGAATCCTCCTACACTGTTGGTGGGAATGCAAGCTGGTGCAGCCACTCTGGAAAACAGTATGGAGGTTCCTCAAAAAGTTGAAAATAGAGCTACCATATGATCCAGCAATTGCACTACTGGGTATTTACCCCAAAGATACAAAAGTAGGGATCCGAAAGGGTATGTGCACCCTGATGTTTATAGCAGCAATGTCCACAATAGCCAAACTGTGGAAAGAGCCAAGATGTCCATTGACAGATGAATGGATAAAGAAGGTGTGGTATATATATACAATGGAATATTATGCAGCCATCAAAAGGAATGAGATCTTGCCATTTGCAACAACGTGGATGGAACTGGAGGGTATTATGTTGAGCGAAATAAGTCAAACATATCATTTATTTCTCTTCTAAGATTTATTATGTCTTTCATTCTGATGGTTTTACATTTTGTTTATTGTTCTTTCTGAAGCTCCATTAGGTGTAAGGATAGGTTAATTTGAGATTTTTCTGGCTTCTTGAGGTCAGCCTGTATTGCTATAAACTTCCCTCTTGGACCACATTTGCTGAATCCCAATGGTTTTGGACTGTTCTGTTTTCATTTTCATTTGTCCCCATGTGATTTTTTTTTGATTCTTCCTTGATTTCCTGTTGACCCATTCATTGTTTAGTAGCATGTTATTTAACTTCCATGTGTTTATGGGCTTTATAGATGTTTTCTTGTGGTTGACTTCTAGTTTCATAGTGTTTTGTTCAGGAAAGATGTATGGTATGACTTTGATTTTCTTGAATTTGTTGAGGCTTTTTTTGTTGCCTAATAGGTGATCTATTCTGGAGAATATTACTTGTGCACTTGAAAAAAAAATGTGTATTCTGCTGTTTTATGATGGAATGTTCTGGATATATCTGTTAAGGCCATCTGGTCCACTGTGTCATTCAAAGCCATTGTTTTCTTCTTTATATTCTGTTTAGAGGATCTGTCCATCGATGTAAGTGAGGTGTTAAAGTCCCCTACTATTATTGTGTTATTATCAATGAGTGCCTTTATGTTTGTTATTACGTTCTGTGTTTTTATGTGCTCCCATGTTGGGTGCATTGTGGGTTTTTTTTTTTTTTAAGTTTTTTAATTTAAGTTCAATTAATTAACATATAATGTATCATTTGTTTCAGAGGTAGAGGTCAGTGATTCACCAGTCTTATATAATACCCAGTGCTCATTACATCACATGCTTTCTTTAATATTTATCACCCAGTTATCCCATCTCCCTACCCCCTTCCCCTCCAGCAACCCTCATTTTGTTTCCTATGATTAAGAGTCTCTTATGGTTTGTCTCTCTCTCTGATTTCATCTTGTTTTATTTTTTCGTAAGTGTTTACATTTGTTATATCTTACTGAATCGTCCCCTTAATTATGATATAGTGCCCTTCTTTATCTATTGTTACAGTCTTTGTTTCAAAGTCCAGTTTGTCCAATATAAGTATTGCTATTTCAGCTTTCTTTTGACATCCATTTGCATGGTAATGTTTCTCCATCCCCTCGCTTTCAGTCTTCAGGTGTCTTTAGGTGTAAAATGAGTCTTTTGGAGGTAGCATGTAGATGGGTCTTGTTTTTTTGTTGTTTGTTTGTTTTGTTTTTTTTTTTTATCCATTCTGTCACCCTAGGTCTTTTGATTGGAGTATTTAGTCTATTTACTTTCAAGATAATTATTGATATATGTATATTTATTATCATTTTGTTATTTGTTTTGTGGTTGTTTCTGAAGATTTTTCTCTCATTCTTTCTTGTATTTCTCTCTTTCACGGCTTGCTGATTTCCTTTGGTGATATATTTGGCTTACTTTCTCTTTATTCTTTCCATATTTATTAATGATTTTTGATATATGGTTACCATTAGGTTTGTATATAACCTCTTCTGCATATAGCAGTATAATAAGTTGATGGTTGTTTAAGTTCGAACCCATTTTTTACTCCTCTCCTCCCCACATTTTAGGTATATGTTGTCATATTTTACATCCTTTTATTTTGTGAGATCATTGATTTTTTTACAAAGATATTCATTTTTACTGCTCTTGTGTTTCCTACCTTCATACTGTTGCTTTTGGTTTCTCCTTTCACTCAAAAAGTCCCCTTAAATATTTCTTGCAGGGCTGCTTTAGTGGTCATGAATGCCTTTCATTCTTTTTAAAGATTTTATTTATTTATTTGAGAGAGAGAGAGAGAGAGAGAGAGAGCATGAGCAGTGGGGGGGGGCAGAGGGAGAGGCAGACTCCCCGCTGAGCAGGGAGCCCCAAGTGGAGCTTGATCCCAAAACCCCGGGATCATAACCTGAGTCAAAGGCACACACTTAACATACTGAGCCACCCAGGTGCCAGCCCCCCAATTTAGTTCTTATTTTCCTGGAAAATACTTTATCTCTCCTTCTATTTTGAATGATAGTCCTCCTGAATAAAATATTCTTGGCTGCAGATTTTTGCCATCATCACTGTGAATATATCATGCCACGCACCCTCTGGCTTGGAAAGTTTCTGCTGAAAAATCCCGTTAGCCTTATGGTGTTTCCTTTGTATGTTATTTTCTTGTTTTGTCTTGCTTTAATTTTTTTTTTTCTTTATCAGTATATTTTGCCAATTTAATTACAGTATATGTTGGTGTCAATCTGCTCTGGTTGATTTTGTTGGGGGTTCTCTGTGCCTCCTGGATGTAAAAATGTTTCCTTCCCTGGATTAGAGAAGTTTTCAGCAATTAATTTTTTCAAATAAATTTTCTTCCCTCTTTTCTCTTTTTCTTCTGGGACTTCTATAATACGAATGTTATTATGTTTGATGGAGACACAGAGTTTCCTAAGTCTATTCTCATTTTGTGTAATTCTTTTTTCTCTCTGGCTCAGCTTGATTACTTTCCATTACCCTTTCTTCTGTCATTAATTCATTCCTTTCCTTCTTCCAGCCTGATATTCATTCCATCAAACATGTTTCTACTATCATTTACTGAGTGCTTTAACTCTGCTATGTTATTCCTGATCTGTGTTAAGGTCTCACGCATGTCTTCCACTCTTTCTCAAGTCCAGTGAGTATCCTTCTGATCATTGCTTTAAATATTTCATCATACATATTATTTACATCTGTTTTGCTTAAATCCCTGGCTATGGCTTTGTCCTCTTCTTTCATTTGGGATAAATTCCTCTGTCTTCTCTTTTTGTCTCAGTCTCTGTGCTTCTTTCTGTGTGTTCTGTATGTCTCCTGTTCTTGAGGGTAATGGGCTTATTAAGAACAGGTCCTGTAGTCCCCTGCCATGTAGTGTCCCCTGTTCTCCAGGGCCTGGAGAGTGTCTCCAACGTGTGCTGCATGTGCTCTGCGTTTTGTCCTGGACAATTTTTCCTTTAGGACTTTCATTTGCAGAGGCTCTCTTTGCCTGTTGTGGGCAGTGTTTGGCCCCTGACCTTAATATGGCATGTTTTAACTAAATGTGTTTTGTTCTCTTGTGAAATGAGACCTGTTTCCACTGTCACCAAGGCTCTGCAAATCTCCCAAGTCATGAGATGCAGTGTGAACAGTGGTTTGGGTTGGTCTTCTGGGGGAAGAGGGCTCTCAAAGCTGGGACAGAGGCAGGCAAGAATGGGAAGAACAGTTCCACCAGAGCACAAGGAAGTGGGGTTTAGTGCAAGCAAGTTAGGTATCAGGTGTTGGCACTTTGCTGGTTCCCACAGGTTGCCCTGTACTTATGCTGAGGGGCCAGGGAGGGAAATGGTGCCAGCCAGTTCCTTTTTTCCCTGGAGGGGTCCCTCTGGGATGTGCTTTGAGATGACTAAATAACTTACCCACTGTGTGCCAGAGGCACTCTTCAAATAGCTATTTCCACATTGTGTGTCCATGGGTTTTTTGCCTGCCTTCTCTCCACAAGCAGCACAATGCCCTCTGGGGTCCATCCCAGCCAAGCCTGCTGACCTTTAAAACTCCAGATGTTAAGCCACATGGATTGCCAGAAGTCACAAAATTCAGCCCCTCTCATTTTACAAGCCAGTTGGTATAAGGATGCATTTTCCTTGTGCATGCCCCTGTGGGTTAGTCTATCACCCTTCTCTGCAACCAAAGCTCCCACCCCACTACAGTGGCCAGGAAACATTTCTCTGTCAATCCTCTTTTCCACACTTTCTTCCTTCTTCAATGTGACCTCTTCTCCACCTTTGATTGTGGAGTTTGTTCTGTTGGTCTTAGGGTCAATTCCTTGGGTATTTAGAATTATTTTATAGTTATCTAGTTTTATTCATGGGGCAAGGCATGCCTAGGCTCCTTCTACTCTACCATTTTCCAGCCTCATGTTGCTCTCCTACAGCCAAACCTGCTTCTCACATGGCTCCCCACCCGGCTGTTAACTGCTGTTTTCCATTTCTATAACATTGTTATTTCAGGAATGGCAAATTTTGAGAAATAGATAATAATATTATACTGGCTTAAAACTACAAAAATCTATTACCTTACTCTTCTGGAGGTCAGATAGAAGTCCAAAATGGGTTTCATTGGGCTTAAACCAAGGTGTCAGCAGGGCTGCATTCATTGTAGAAGTTCTAAGGGAGAATGCCTTCCCTTGTCCTTCCCAGTTTATAGAAGCCACTTGCATTCCTCACCTTGTGGCTCCTTTCTTCATCTTCAAAACCAGCTGCACAGCATATTCAATTCTTTCTGACTACGCTGTGACAAGCTGGATGATATAGCATCATCTCCCTATCTTAAAATCCTTAATCATATCCCCAAGTCCCTTTTGCCACATAAGGTGATATATCCACAGATTCCATGGATTAGTATGTGGACATCTTTGGGGATGGGATGAGCATTATTCTGCCTACTACATTTATCTTCCTGGAAGCAGAAGTCTACCTGTCTTCCCCTTAAAAAAAAAAAAATTGCACATATACAGCCCCACATATAAAGCATACAAAAGCAGACATTCTCTGATTGTTGTTGGAAGGGACCAAGAATTCAGTTCCTTTTCTCCCCAAAGCAACATTTGGGACTACCATGAGCAGAAATTCCTAAGGCTCCCTCTTACACTGATATTCTATGGCCCTAGAACTCTATTTGCTACCTTAGAATTGAAGCTCTGCATGTATCTCCTCTTTTCAGTGAATGTCTGTCTTTCCCTAGGCCCTGGTAGGAATGGTAGAGAGAAGGTATAGTGCAGTGGTTAAGAACATAGGCTGATGAACTAAATTTCCTGTGTCCATGTCCTTGCTGTAATACTTCTATCTCTGTGACCTTGAACAAATTAATTATTCTTGTTGGGCCTCACTTTCTCCATCTGTAAATGGGGATGAAATAGCATGTCCTCAACTCATAAAATTACAAATGAAAGAGAAGAAATAACCAACACCACAGAAATACAAATAATTACAAGAGAATATTGAGAAAAATTACATGCCAAGAAATTGGACAAACAAGAAGAAATAGATGAATTCAAAACTGAAGCTAGGAGAAATAGAAATTTTGAATAGACTGATTACCAGAAGGAGATTGAATCAGGAATCAAAAAACTCCTAATGAACAAAAGTCCAGGATCAGATGGCTTCACAGGTGAAATCTATCACACATTTAAAGAAGAGTACTGGAAGTCTTAGCCACAGCAATTAGACAACAAAAAGAAATAAAAGGAATCTAAATTGCTAAGGACAAAGCAAAACTGCCACTATTTGCAGATGACATGACACTATATAGAAAACCCAAAAGACTTCACTAAAAAGCTGCTAGAACTCATCAATGAATTCAGTAAAGTCACCGGATACAAAATCAATGTGCAGAAATCTGTCGCATTTCTATATAAGAGAACAATCCCATTTACAATTGCATCAAAAATAATAAGATACTTAGGAATAAACCTAACCAAAGAGGTGAAAGACCTGTACTCTGAAAACTATAAAACATTGATGAAAGAAATTGAAGATGACACAAAGAAATGAAAGACATTCCATGCTCATGGATTGGAAGAACAAATATTGTTAAGATGTCCATACTACCCAAAGCAATCTACACACTTAATGCAATCCCTATCAAAATGCTGTTGCATTTTTCACAGAACTAGAACAAACCATCCTAAAATCTGTATGGAACCACAAAAGATCCCAGATTGCAAAAGAAACTTTTAAGAAGAAAAGAAAAGCTGGAGGTATCACAATTCCAGACTTCAAGTTATATTACAAAGCTATAGTAATCAAAATAATATGGTACTGGCACAAAAATAGACACACAGATCAATGTAACAGGATAGAAAACCCATAAAGGAACCCACAACTATATGTTCAATTAATTTTTGAGAAAGCAGGGAAGAATATCTAGTAGGCAAGACAGTGTCTTCAACAAATGGTGCTAGGAAAACTGGTCAGCTACATGCAAAAGAATGAAACTGGACCACTTTCTTACACCATACACAAAAATAAATTCAAAGTGCATTAAAGATCTAAATATGAGAACTGAAACCATAAAAATTCCAGAAGAGAGCACAGGCAGTAATGTCTCTGACATTGGCCCTAGCAACATTTTTTCTAGATATGTCTTCCAAGATTAGGGAAATAAAAGCAAAAATTAACTACTGGGACTACATCAAAATAAAAAGCTTCTGCACAGTGAAGGAAACAACCCACAAAACTAAAAGGCAACCTACTGACTGGGAGAAGATATTTGCAAATGACATATCTGATAAAGGGTTAGTATCCAAAATATATAAAGAACTTATATAAATTAACACCCAAAAAACAAATAATCCAATTAAAAATTGAGCACAAGAAATGAACAGACATTTCTCCAAAGAAGATAACCAGATCACCAACAGACATATGAAATGATGCTTAATATCACTCATCATCAGGGAAATGCAAATCAAAACTACAATGAGATACCACCTCACATTTGTCAGAATAACTAAAATCAAAAACACAAGAAGAAACAAGTGTTGGCAAAGATGTGGAGAAAATGGAACCCTCTTGCATTGTTGGTGAGAATGCAAACTGGTGAAGCCACTGTGGAAAACATCATGGAGGTTCCTCAAAAAGTTAAAAATAGTACCACCCTACGATCCAGCAATAGCACTACTAGGTATTTACCCCCCAAAAATGCAAGGATACTGATAAAAGGGATCCTTACACCCCTATGTTTATAGCAGCATTATTTACAGTAGCCAAATTATGGACGTAGCCCAAGCATCCATTGATAGATGAATGGATAAAGAAGTGGTATATATATATATACAGTGGAATATTATTCAGCCATAAAAAGGAATGAAATCTTGCCATTCTCAATGACATGGATGGAGCTAGTGAGTATAATGCTAAGTGAAATAAGTCAGACAAAGATAAATGCCATATGATTTCACTCATGTGTGGAATTTAAGAAATAAAACAAACAAGCATAGGAAAGACTGAGAGAGAGAGAGGCAAACCAAGAAACAGACACTTAGCTAGAGACCATACTGATGGTTATCAGAGGGGAGGTGGTGGAGGGATGGGTGAAATGGGGGATGTGATAAGGAGCACACTTGCTGTGATGAGCACTGGGAGATGTATGGAATTGTTGAATCACTGTATTGTACGCCTGAAACTAATATAACACTACATGTTAACTATACTGAAATTAAAATAAAATTTTAAAAAATTTTAAAATGTTAAAAAATAGTATGTCTGCAGAGCAGTGGTTCCCAAGTCTGTCTACACGTTGAAATCATCAAATGTACCGATGTCTGCATTCTACTACTACAGATTGTAATTTGATCTGAGGATGTGGTCTAGGCTTTTCAACCTTTAAAATTCCAATGTGCAGACAAGTTCAGGTGCCGTGGCTCAAAGTTTTGTTGTGAAGGATTTAAAGCTCACAGAATACATAGTTTACTTTCCCTGCAAGTGTTGGTTCACCAAGAAGGGGACTGGTAAGTGAGATAATGTGTCAAGTTCAAGACGGCCTAGAAATCTTAGTTTCCTCATCTGTAAAATTGGAATAACTCCATTTAGGCTACAAAATTGACATGTTTTGTAAGCCATAAAGTACTTCCCAACAGCTTTTGTACATACTCCATTTCACTTCACACTCCACTCCTCACTGCCTTTTACAACAGGGCTCAAGGTAATTTTTCTGACCTTCACTGGTACTGCAAAAAGTGAGGGTAGTAGGAAGTTGGCCAGCCTGGAAGATTTCCTGACAAGAAGGCAGTACAGGGCCTAACTACCCCAGGAGGAGTCTAGAGATACAAACCATTCCTCACAAGCAACTCCAAAGTCCCAAGTGTAATTGAGCCCCAGAGCATCACACGGTCAACGCAGGGCCCACCTACACTGGAAAAATTGGCCTGGAGCTGTGGAAAGGGCATAGGTGATTAAGACAGTCTTGTGCCCTTGGGCAGTTATTCTTCTTTTTCAATTCCATTGGCCCTTCTCTAAAATGAGGATGGTCATATCCACTTTCCATAGGACTGAAATGAGGATGAAATAAGACCAAGGATTGGAAGGTGGTCTACAGAATGGAAATTACAGTGTAGTATCTTATAGCCACCCACTCATACCACAACAAAAAATCAAATAACAGAGAAGTCTTCCTAAATTTTATTGGCACTGAAATAGAACATGGGTTGAGCATAAACCCCTCCAAAAACAATTTTTAAAAACCCCAAAATACACACAAAAAACTGAATACAAAATATAACCTTTCTCCCCAGCCTCCCTGTGGGTGCATTATTGCCCTTAAGGCAGCTAGATTGTCCCACAATTCCAGGTTTGAATTTAGCCAATATAGGGCATATCACCAAGAGACTGTCAATATAATTCACAGCAATGCACATAAGACTCCCCAAAGTCAGGCAGGATGGAGTCAGGGAGGGATTGAAGCCAAGTGCTTTGGGCTAGGAGCACTGCATGGAGGAACAGTATGACCCTTTGGGGACTTAACTCTGGGGAGAAGGGAAAATAAAAAGAACAATAAAACCAAATACCAAGTACTTTAAGAATGAACTGTATGACCTATAGTGACAGGTGACATCACTAATACTGAAAGCTTCTTACAATAATGTTTCTGGCAAAATATTATTTTATAATATAGTATATGCTTCCCAGGTGTGGGGATGGTAAGGAAATGAGGCCAAAATGATCCTGCCTCAAAACTAATATCTTCTAAGGGTGCATTAGCAAGAAACACAGAAATCAATATTGAATTAGATGCCACCAGAATATATAATACTGGTAGAAAAAAAAGAGCACACATGAAACAGAGAAGAGGAGGAGGTTGCTCCTGTGTTGAGAGAAAGGGGTTAGAGTGTAGAAGGGACCAGGCCAGAGCCCCCAACAGCTCTCTGAAGCCCAGTGTGTACTTTTCCCCCCATTGGCAAGAGTCCTGGATAGGGCTGGCTAGGTTTTGGGGTAACCATCCCTACTATTCTAGTTGGAGGGAACTTGGGGATTAGAATGAGGAGGGGCAGGTCCCAAGAAGGGAGGAACCCAGAATAATAGTCAGGGATACCTCTGCCCGTAGAGCTCACTTGAAATAAGCCTAGGCTCCCATAAGGCATTGGGGGAGGATCTTCTAAACAGCCTTGCCTGAATAGAATGGCCAATAGCCTTCTAAGATGTTGGTGAAGTCTCTTAAAGGTACTGTCTCCTCCAATCTCGCTGTGGGGAAAAACCAAATTCCTGAACTCAGGGATAAGACTTGTAAGAATTTTGTAACAGGTCCATTCTGGGAGGTATAGAGAAGAATGACTGAACCTCTTTTTCATTTCCAATCATTATGAAGCCTAAATAACTCTAGAAGAAATGGACATAGGAAGGTCTAATCCTTGGTCGGTTTGATACCCTAGAGCATATACCCAGAGCCCTGCCTCCTTCTGTAAACCTTGTGATGCTCCAATTCTGCAAATCACAGGATCCTGAAAAGGAAGGCAGCTGTGGGGCAGGGATGAGGGCTAGTTTTCAACCTACACCACACTTAAGTCCTACAGAACAGTAAATGTGGGGGTATTTCCCCAGTCAAGTGGGAAGTGCCTCTGAGCTACAGAAGTGGTCTCTTCTAGTAATCTAGATTAAAATGAGAGAGGGAAAAGAGGGTCCAATTGGCACCATAGTGGGCCATTTATTTGCCCAAGGAAGTGAGTGAAGGCTGAGGGGCTAGGTTTGGTCCCACAGGGGCACTGAAGGCTTGGCATGACTCCAGGGCTGCTCTAGTTAGTGGCTTCAGCAGTGTGAGTTAGGCAAGATTATAGGAGTGTGGGGGCAAGGAAGAAGGGAGGAGGGGTCCCTAGAGGCTGGGTGACCATTACATGGACTCAAATTCATCAATACGCTGCTTGGTATTGCCCTGCCGGATTTGACGCAGGGTCTTGTATTTATCTCGGCCAAGTCGCATGTTCTCAGCATGGATCATGTCATTGGCAGTCTTCTTGGACTCATCGCGGGCATTGGCCAGTTCTGAAGTGAGGGCCTGTGAGGGTGTAAGGGGATGAGAGGTTAATGGCTTGCTCTCACTTTACCCCCTTATTTAACCAGATTCATCAGATTCATTCTTTCTCTCTCTCTCCTTCTCTCTCTCTCTCTGCACACACATACCCCCTCACTGCTCTCTTTCTGCACACAAACACATACACCTATTTTTGAGGGCCATTTTCAGCCCTGTTGGGAATGCGGTGGGGCAAGAACAAAACAAAACCCCCCACAAACTTAGGGGACCAATGGCAGGTATTCTTTGAGAGTAGAACAATGTATCAAAGATTCAGGTAGACATTGGGTCAGAGTATTTTCTGAATATAAGAGATAAATGGAGTGGGGCAAAAAACAAAAGGAAGAGGTGGCCCAAGGTCTGATTGATAAGTGATGGGTGCCTATCCTTAAACTCTCATTAGAGAAAGGCTCAGACTCTCATACTCCACTGAGACAGGCTCCTCTACCTAACCCCATGATGATCTAGGGAATGCACATGGTATCTTTGACCCTCTGGCCCTGCCAGGATACCTTCAGGTGCTTCTGCACACGCTCATTCTTCTCTGCCTCAGTGGTACGTTCCTCCTCACTTCGATCCTTGGCCATGGCATCAGCCCGCAGGTCAGCACTGGCCTCTGCCCCATTCTCATCCTGCTCATCATGCTCATTCTCCGCTGGCTCAGCTACATGAGGTGTACTCATAGCAGTCTTCAACTCAGCACGGGTCTTCTCCAAGTCTTCTTGTACCATCTGAGCCTGTCCAGTAACAGAGGGCAAGAAGAATCAGCAGTCAGATCAGGCTAACTTGTGGCATCCTACAAGTGCATAGAATGGCTCAGTAGGAGGCAGGCACCAGGTAGGCCAAGTCACTTTGTCTGCCTTTAGTTTCTGCACCTGTACAATAAGAAAAATTTACCAACTTCCCTGGTGTATTGGAGAATTCTGGGAAGTATTTGAGAAAGCCTCGAGCTCCTTCTCCCATGATGCCTGCTGTCAAGGAAGGATGGAAGGAGTAAGGAGCCCAAATCTGAAGAATCTAAGGTACCCTCTTTCATAATGCTTTTACTCTGGGCATTGTGTCTCACCTTCTGCTGCCATTCCACAGCCTCACTTTCCTTCTTCTGTCGGGCCATCTCCAGCTGGGAGATTCGAGCTGTCAACTCTGCCATTTCCAAGGCCTATGGATAAATTGGAAGCTTGTGAGAGCTGAGCCTTCTGGTCCTCAGGACCTAGGTATCTTCAACCCCAGTTCCCCTGGGGAACCAATAGGAAACTTTCTGTTCCACTTGCTTGCTGTCCTGGAGGCTCTTTTTACCACACCTCCTCCAGGAAGCCGGGAAGACCACTCCTATTCTCAGATCTACTATTCTTATTAACTCCAAATCATTTCGTTAGAAGTCAGAGATCCACTCCTAGACTACAGACCTCCTGAACACAAACATGCCATTTCTCTCTTCCTCATCTCTCTCTCTTTCTCTTTCTCTCTCTTCCCCCCCCCTTCCCTTTCTCCCTCTCCCTCTCTTTCTCTTGTGCATGCACTGTTGCCCACTGCATATTTAGGGCCTTTGTAAAGATTTGGAAATCACCGTGTCACTGCCTGAAGTGCCAGACTCTTTCCTGTTTTCCTAGAATGCTCCACTAAGACTCCTCCCAGGACAAGTATAGGAAAGACACTATAGTGTCACAAGGCAATCTAAACAAGGGAAAAAACTTAGGCACACCCTCACACCTTGGACACATCTATCTCCTAGAGGAAGCTTTCCCCTGCTAATTAGGTCTTAGTTCCTGCATTCATACTCCAAACAGTAGAGGGAAAGAACATATATCAAGGAATTTGGGACACAGGTTCTTAGCTTTTGAGTCACAGAAGTAAATAAAGATGAAAGTAAGGGTGCTCACCCTCTTCCCCTGAAAAGTGCACAGACACATAGTTTTACATACGATTTTAGTGAACAAATCCTTCAAAGAGAGGCAAAAATGGGTTCTCATCCTTACTCAGCCACACTGTGTGATCTTTGACAAGTCTCTTAAACCTCCCTGAGTCCTAATTTCCTTATCTGGGCATAGTATCCCATGTGGTTTAATCCTGTAGGATTACTAGGAGAGGAAATAAGAAAGTAAAGGGAAAGGAAAAGTTGCTAGCATAGCTTTTAACACACAGTAGGTAGTCAATTAAGTGTAAATTCCTTTGCTTCTTTCCTCCCTACCTTTCCTTTGTCAGGTCATCAGCTCAGATCCCCAAGGGCTAAGAAAGTAGAATAAAAGTAAGGGTTAGGGAAGACTGCAAAGCTTTCTGGGCCACATCAGTGACTTTGCAGCTTGCTTCTGAATAAGCTATCTGCTGGGGGCCTGTTGACTGGCACCCTGCTGGAAGGAGCCAGCCCTGCAGGCAGGGGCAACTGTGAATAGGTAGACAGACAGGGAAGCAAATTCAGGTACCACAATCCCAGCCCATTTTGTAGCTTTACCAGCTGTTCCTGAGTCTTCTTCTGATCCCGGGAGGCCTGCAACAGGGCTTCCTTGGCCTCTTCTGCTTCTTGACGCTCTTTGGCCAGTTTTTCAGCCTCACTCTGGGCACGCTTCCGCTCCTGTTCAAGCTCCAGAGCCCTGCGGGTCTGTTCTTCTAGTTCTGGAAAGAAAAGAAGGGGGAAAGGTGGTGAAACATGCAGACATGGAAGGAACACTTCGTTTCCTTCCTGGAAATGCTTCACCCCAGGGCACAGCTGGCAGAAAGCTCTGCGCACTCTTCCTTTTGCCCCAACTTTCATCTATCTGTAGGCACATATGGATGATATAGCCTGAGTCTGCAGCTCAGGCAGGAAAACCCAGTCTCCAAGGTGACTGACTCTAAGCCTCACCCTGTTGAGCCTTCTTAGTCTGTTCCTCAATTTGCTTCAGCCTCTCCATCAGTTCCTCCTTTTCCCGTTCAATCTTCTCCTTCTCCTTTTCTGCCATCTCACGCTTCTTCTTCTCATTTTCCAGCAAAGCACTAAGAAAAGAGAAAGGGATGGAATAGGTCACATGGAAAGGCCCTAAGGCTCCCTGGCCCTGGACCCTCAGCCCCTACCCATCCAACATACTTAGAGCCTGTGAGTTGTGACCACGCTACCGTATCTCCACATCCTGTCCTTACATCATAGCCCCACATGGGTCAGTACACTCAGGACCCTGTCATTTGTCCCAGAGTCATGAGATCCAACCTGAACTCCCAGCTCTACTACTCACCAGTGGGTAACCAGTGGGTAAACTTAGCTATGTCACTTCTTTGCTCTTGTTCTCAGTACCCCTATCTGTAAAATGGTCTAATAAGTCCTGCCCTGTCTACTGTGCTTCAGGCCCAGCCATCTGGGTATCAGTCCTTAGGCCTAACTCTGCAGGCCCTCTGAGCCCAGCTCTAGGCTCTTTTTTTTACCAGAATTTGTTGCAAATCTAGAACAAGTATTCACTTTTTCTTGCCCCAATACCTCTTCCAGGAGGTTGCCTTTTCACCCTAGGTTAGGTGTCTTTTCTTTCTCTGAGCCCTCAGAATACTTGGCCTATCCTTCTCCCCATCCCTCTTCTTTATTATTTTTCTCCACAGCACTTCCTAACCATCTCACATACTGTATAATTTGCTTATTTGTTCTGTCTCTTCCCACTAGAATGTCAGCTTCCTGATAGCAGGGATTTTTGTCTGTTTTATTTTTCACTGCTCAATAAATATTTATCGAGTGAAAAAATGATACAACATTTGTACCTTGAACAGTTATGTATATATTATTTTTCCTCTTTCTCCAACCAGACTGTGAGGTCCTTGAGGGCAAGGTTCCTGCCAGATCTGGCTCTGTAAACTGTCCCCAATCTCAGTAAAATTTTTCTGAATAAATAAGGACTTTGGGTGTCTAACTTCTCAAACTTTTCTAGCCTACTAGATTTAGAAGCCTCCTGAGGTTCCAAACTCTTTATGACAGTACCTACTAGTACCTACTAGAACAGGGCTCTCAAACCTTAACGTGCATAGGAATCACCTGGGATCTTATTTTTTAAATAACTTATTGAGGTGAAATTCACATAATAGGAACCACTATAAAGCAAACAATTTGGTGCATTTAGTACATTCACAATGTTGTACATTCACCACCTCTATCTAGTTCCAAAACGTTTTCATCACTCCAAAGCAAAACCACATACCCATTAAGTGAGTTTCTTCCTATCTCTCCTCCCCATAACCCCTAATAACCACCAACCTGCATTCTGCCTCTACACATTTAACTATTTTGGATATTTCATATAAATGGAATCATATGGTATATGAAATTTTGTGTATGGTTTCTTTAACTTAGCATAATGTTATAGAGGTTCATTCACATTGTAATATGTATCAGTACTTCATTCCTTTTAATGGCTGAATAATATTCCATTGTATGGCTATTCAATATGTTTATCCATTCATCTGTTGGACATTTGGGCTGTTTCTACCTTATGGCTATTGTAAATAGCACTGCTATGAACACTTGTGTACATGTACTCTTCTTTTCAATTATATTGAAAATAGACCTAGGAGTGGAATTGTGGGATCATATGGTAATTCTATGTTTAACTTTTTAAGAAACCACCAAACTATTTTCCATAGTAGCTGAAACATTTCCACCAGCAATGTGCATGAGTTCCAATTTTTCCACATCCTTGACAACAGCTATTATTTTCTGTATTTATTTATTATATCCATATTAGTGAGTTATCAAGTGATATCTCACTGTAGTTTGGATTTGCATTTCCCTGATGACTAGGGATGTTTTCACATGCCTGCTGGCCATTTGCATAACTTCTTTGGAGAACTGATCATCTAGGATCTTAAGAAGCAGATTCTGAATCAGCAGGTCTGGAGTAGGGTGTCAGATTCTGCCTTTCTAATAAGTTCCCAAGTTGCTGTTGCTGTTGCTGAGCCTTGCTACACTTTCAGTAGCAAGGGGGTTACAAAGTATAAGGGCTTCATAAGGAAAATTCTGTTGGCTCTTCCCAATTCCACTCAGAAATCCCCATAGAGTCCATGTTTAAATGTGCATGGAGCTTTCTGCTAATGCCAGTACACTGGTCAGATAGCCTGGAGCAACCCAGAATCTATCTAGAAGAGCAATGGCATGAGGGTCAGAGACAATGTGGAACTATGAAATACCCCTCCCTCCTCTGAGCCTCTGAAATCCTAGGCTTCTGATGCCTGCTTCCTGGGGAAGAGGATGCCTGAGACTTCATGGAGGAGGTGAGAACCTTGTACAGCTCTCTCTCCCCCCATCCAGGATGGTTTCATGTCTTTCCTTTATCAATCTTGACACTTTTGAGAAGCTTCTTTGCCCAAGCCTCCGCCTCCACTCCAGTTCCACAGAACCTACCGTTCCATCTGTTTCTGGTGCTTCTCCTCCCGGGCCTGTGCCTTCATCTGCTGTACCTCAATGGTGTCAGGCTTGCGACGGCGCATGTATAGCTCATGGTTTCCCATGCACAGGGCCAAGATACGCTTGTTAATCCGCAGCCGGGGAGCATAGAAGACAAAGTCCTGATGGGAAACCAACAATCAAAATGAGATTGGAGGGACAGATGAAGGTGAACTTCTGGCTTTTGAAAGCACTGGAAGGGTTATTTAGCCCAGTTTTCTCATGTTACAGATAGGAAGATTAATTATCAGAGTGGTGAAGTGAGTTGCCCATGGTAACAGAGCAGACTAGTGGCAAACCGGGGACTAGAACCCAGGCTTCTTGAGTCTGAAACCAGTGCTCTTTCCACCAAACCACAATTTCTTTCAACCTTTGCTTATGAAAGCATCACATCCTAAAATATCCTCAATCTAATTGAAAGATAGGAACTGAATCTATCTGCTAATTAGGGATCCTGTTAAATCTCAGGGGCTTCTCTTAGAGGCCCAATAATCCCTGCATAATATACTGGTACATACAGTATGGGGGGCAGGACTGTTTCTGTAACCTCCTAAAAGCATATCCTAGACATAGCCCCTTAAATCATTTTTGGAATAAGGCAAGTTGTAAATATATACGTAAATACATAAATCTGAACATTGATTGTCCTGGCTGTCATTTTTAAAAATAAGCCCTTGATCTCAGCTGGCTTTGTTACTTACCTTTTTCCAACGAAAGTTGAACACAGCAGCAATTAAAAAAAAAAAAAAAAGAAAGAAAGAAAAAGAAAAACCACACACACACAAGAAAATCTAGTTTGTTTGTTACTATAAATACCACTGGACCAAGGTTACCAACTAATTGGCTAACCACCAGTTCCTCTGCCATGGAACCCAAACTACTACTCTTTCATATGCCTTAGTGTGCAGTGGATGGAGCACAGGCTCTAGAGGTCAAATAATGTATATATAAACCCCAGATTTACCATTTTTAGCAGTGTGATCTTGGGCAAATCACTCCAATTCTTTGAACCTTAATTTCCACAATTATCAAACAGGTATGCTATGACCTACCTGACAATGTTGTTGAGGGTTAAACAAGATAATATATATATATATAGTGCCTAGCAGCAGAAGTTCAGAGACCTTACAGCTGGAGAATTGTTGAGGCTTCATGAGAAGGATCTGTCTCAGCATGGCCTTTGACCCTTGTTGGACATGAGGTACACCAGAAGACAAGACCCTTTTCTGTTTTCTATCCTACTCTCAATTACCAGCTTCCCAGTCTTACCAACCACAGGCAACTGAGTAGGTGAAAAGTGTGGTGAGCATGTTAGAGGAATGACTGGACCCAAAGCCCTTTCTTGTTCTTGGGTTGCTCTGGAGATAAGTCTTGAGAGGACAGCAGCAAAGTTATACCAAAAAGCAAGTCTGGAAGATCATCTTTGGATCTGGACTTCTGGCTTTGTCTTTTCTCCACAATTAAAAATAAATCAAGTACATGAACAGTTTCACTTTCTGGAGCCTAGAGGCTTTAAAAAATAAGATGCACTCTCTGTTTCCACCCCACAGCATCAGGACAGCAGAAGACAGTGGTGGAGAGGCTGTGGCTCTCCCTCATCTATGCTTCTCCTAACACACAGGTAGCAGGGTGGCACCAGCTACAGGATGTCTCCTGGCCATGTCTTGTCATCAATATCCCCTTCCAGTGCCAATCTCCTTTTGTGCCTCCTATTCCCAGTCCCCGCACACACAAACACAAAAAAAGCCAGAAAAATGAGAAAAAGATATAATGACCTGATTGCTCCTAGCATTATCCAGGTCTTGGCAAGCACGTGTCTTGTTCAGTAGGAGGAATCACTTACCGGGGCTTTTTTGTCAATGGGCTTGATGACAAATTTCTTGTCATTGAAAGAAATATTTCTGATTTCACTCCAGGGAAAGCCTATCTTGGGAGTCAGTCTGTAGAGAACAAGAACATTAGGACAAAGGAAAGACAGGAAGGACACAGAGGGTCGGTGGTGTGCCCTCTGTACCCCCAACTTCTTCCTTAAGGAGGTAGATTCATTGTCAGCTCAGCCAGTGTTATCACATGCCACCAGGTCAGTTGCCAGCATTGAGGATGCAAAAAGGACCTCCTGATACCACAACCAACTTATTATTTCTTGTCCCAAACTCTGAGGTTTGTTTTATTGTATTTTTTGTTGAGGCATGGACCTTGTAAAAATCTCTCACAAGAATCTCCAGCCCTATTTTACTGGGACTCTTTCACCTAAGGTTGTAATAGTTGGGGAGAATGTAAACAATGAGCTCCGAGATTCAGAAGTTACATGGAACAATCATTTATTACATCCATCCTCACCAAGAGCAGACCAAGGGAAAAAAAATAAGCAAGTGAGAGAAGTCTGTAGAAAGAGGGACTATAGGCTAAAAAGCATTTAATCATCATATGGGAGTAGGATTAATTACAAATCCTGACAAGGTAGGTGCTAGGCTAATGCTGTCCAATAGAAATATAATGAGATTTTAAATTTTCTAATAGGGCGCCTGGGTGGCTCAGTTGGTTAAGCGACTGCCTTCGGCTCAGGTCATGATCCTGGAGTCCCGGGATCGAGTCCCGCATCGGGCTCCCTGCTCGGCAGGGAGTCTGCTTCGTCCTCTGACCCTATCCCCTCTCATGTGTTCTCTCTCTCTCAAATAAATAAATAAAATCTTAAAAAAAATAAAAAAAATAAAAAAAAATAAATAAATTTTCTAATAGCCACATGAAAATAAGTAAAAAAGAAACAGATGGGAGTAACTATAATAACAGTTCATTTAACCCAGTACATCCAAAAGACTATCATTTGAACATGTAAATTAATATTTAAAAAATATCAATGAGACATTCATCATTCTGTTTTTCATACTAAGTCTTCAAAGGCTTGTGTATAGTTTACACTTACAGCATATCTCAATTTAAGAGTAGTCACATCTCAAGAGCTTAATAGCCACATGTGGCCAGCGACTACCATAGTGGATAGTCAATGCAAGATTTAGAGGCCTGGAGGGTTATGCAATCATTTGGGCTGATCTAAACTAGGTAGAAAAAGGTGGGACCCAGGTGGAACCCAGAGATACAGTCCTACTTCATGATGAGCCCTAGGTGTCAGAGTGGCCCAAATAAATTAAGAGAACTCTAAGCTATACCTGTCATTCTGCTCATAGATGTTGAGACCTAGGGCATCCACTCCCAGCCACAACTCTGAGCCTTTCTTGTTCTTGATGCTGAAGTAGTTCACACCATACATCTCCAGGTCCTGGGCAATCTTCAGATATTCTAGAACAGCATCCTCCCTAAATAACAGATTTGGGTGGGGGGCGGTTATAGAGGGAAACCTGTGAATCAGACCCAGGGAGATAGCCTACCTACTCTGCATTTCTGACAAGAATCTTGCCATTAGGGGAGGGAAAGGGGATAGAAGGTGAGCAGATGATGGAAAATAGAGCACAACATGACTTTTGTCAAACAAAACCTGCTAACAGGAGCCGAAGATCTGAGGTTCGCAAGGGTAACAAGGGTGGGCTGACCCTCGCTGGCCTCTGGCATGTTAGCTGCAATGAAGCCTCTTACGTTCTTAGCAGAGCCCAGATGGTGTGGTGATGGCAAAATGATAAGATTTGATCCTCAACTAGACAACACCAAATGATCTGCCATGTTTAGAGAGCTCCTTCCACATTTCTTTCTTGGGGAGGAGTCCCTGGTACTCTAGAAGCTCCCTAGGGATCCTGAGGTTCATTTTGTTTCTTTATGGTCAAAACTCTTTGGGCTATCAGTTGCCATCATTCAAAAAAATACAGCTTTATAATGATCCTTAATTGCCTTCTATCTCTAATTTCCCCTATAAATTGCATTCCTATCCCTTTCTCTCCAACATCCTCTAGTGCCCTTAGTCCTTCGCCTCTTTCCACCAGAACCTCTCTCATTCTCCTTGCAAAAGCAGTAGAACCCACAGTTGCTAGGGTGATCTTACCTGAGCATGCCCCGGTGCTCCTCATGCCACACCTGGATCCGTTCCTCCCACTGGTCCTTGTTGAGTTTATGCTGCTCTAGGACCCTGGAAAGACAACAGATAGTAGTTTCAAGCACAAAACCCAAATGCAGGAGTAAAGGGAAGCCCACTTAGCTCTCTGACAGGTTGATGCAAAGAAGATATGGAATCAGCCCACTGAGATCATACTGGAAGTAGACTGAAATTATAGCAGGAGGTATTAATTAGACATAGGGAACTGCCTGAGAGGTAGGAGAGATACAAGAATGGGTGGAAAAGAAAGACAGTGGAAACACCTTCCTTTGTAGTTTTAACCAGAAAATCCAATAATATGCTATGATTTCCAAGTAGGGCAGTAATGTATCAAGAGTCTGTGCTGACTTGAGGGGCTAAGAGTAGAGATGGGTCTCATGGAGGAGGCATGACTCTCTCTCCTAGATCCTTATGGAACAAATGATTTGTGTTTATGAGAAAATTGCTCAGAGATGAGATTACAGCCTGTAGCTAAAGAACAGAGAACTGAGCCCAAATGGCTTTAGAAGAAACCAACAGGCTCAACCTCCCAGATCTACTAGATCATAAGCAAGATTTGTTTTTTGTTGTTTTTTTTTAAAGATTTTATTTATTTATTTGGGAGAATGAGATAGAGAGAGCATGAGAGGGGGGAGGGTCAGAGGGAGAAGCAGACCCCCCGCTGAGCAGGGAGCCCGATGTGGGACTCGATCCCGGGACTCCAGGACCATGACCTGAGCCGAAGGCAGTCGCTTAACCAACTGAGCCACCCAGGCACCCCAAGACTTGTTTTAAATATGCCATCTCAGACATAAAAGCAGTGACTCAGGTAGAGTTCCAGGGCACAACCATTATCCATAATACCTCCAGTTAAGCTGTTCATATGCCACAGCTCCAATAGGACTGAGGCTCCCAGAATGAAGAACGTTTCCTTCCATCCAAAACCTTATGAAAATGGCCACTGGATGCAGTAAGGAAAAACCCAGGGTTAAAAATTCAAAAGACTAGGGGTTCCAGGTCTGGCTCTGCCTCAAATGAGCTGTGGGAGATCTGGCAAGTCAGAGTGAGCACTCTGCTCTATTTCCTTAGCCAGGAAATAAGGATAATGCTTGCCTTATTCATTTTGTGTGTTGTTGTGATGCTGAAACAAAAATAATGAGTGTTTGAGAGCTTTCAGCTTTGAAGTTTATAAAAGCAGAAAGCTCTATACACTGGTTATTGATATTAAAATACTGTTGGAGCTCCCCCACATCCCTGGCTTGAGTATTTCTCTCTCCCTCCTGTGAACTTCTGATACAAGAGGTCTAAATCAGTGAAAAGGATTGAAAAAAATGGAACCAGGGTGGGAGGAGTCAATCTGTCTCTGGTAATCTATATAAGCACCTGTTTCCAGAGTAATGCAATTCTGTAATCAGGCAAAAGAAGAGAGGGGGGAAAAGCTTTTTATTTTGAGAGTCAGAGAAACAACAGGGTATGGTGCCATATGCAAATGTGTGTCTCTTATACCAACTGCCCCCAAATTTTGAGGTTAGGCTTAAGAAAGCTCCTCTTTTAAGGCTCCCCGCCCAACACCATAAATTAGCAAAGTAAAAACCAGTATGCATAACATGGTCTTCGGACAGACCCTAGTAGAAAGGAACAGATCTGGCAATCCCTGTATGACAGGGCTTAGTCAGCCACGGACCTTCTTCATGCGAGGGCAGATGACCAAAGGCACCACCTCACCTCTGCGGCAGCAACTTGTCCCCAGCCAAGTAGCCAGACTTGTGGACTTCCTTATTGAAGTCGCCATACTTAGACTGGACAGCATAGGAGGCCAGCAGCACAGCAGTCTCAGGTGGGCAGTAAATATCATCATTGAGAATGCCTTCCTTTACTTGCAGGAAGAACAGGCGCTGTGTGATATCCTGGATCAATTCCTCAGATACATCCTCAGGATAGAACTTGGCCCGGAACTTGAAGAGCAGGGGGCTTTCCTTCCGCACATCCTGGGCAGTCACCTGGGAGCAGCAAGGGGTTATGGGCTCTTAAAAAATAGTCTTTGGCTGTCGGGTGGTGAGAAACACTGAAAGGTCATCAAATTTGGGTAATCCCGAAAAGCCAGGTGGCAACTGTTCTGGTAATTCCGAAAAGAGACACATTGCTTTCCCTGGGAACCCAATCCCATGTCCATAATTGCTTCTTTTTGGGAATTCCTTCCTGAAATGACCTTACACCCACTGATGATCATAAGCCTTTAAGCCACCATCTGACAATATACCAAATGCCCCCAAATTTTGAGGTTAGGCTTAAGAAAGCTCCTCTTTTAAGCCCCACCCCCCAAACACCATAAATTTGCAAAGTAAAACCCAATATGTATCACTGAGGCCTAGGAATTGGCTAGACAAGAGAACAAACTAGACTGTCTTTTAAAGCCCGAAATTGGCTCTTAACAGCAACACGTTTGTCCAGCAAAAGTCTCCACTTCTTGGGAAAACAAGACTCTGCCCACACAAGGTGAGGCACCTATCCCCTAGACACAATCAGAAACACAAGCCACAAGACATTGGAAACCTCCAAGGAAAAAGTCAGGAAGTTTGAGGATATTGTGATAGAGGACTGCCATGTTCCTGCAGAGACACTGCTTAGAGGTGAAGAACTTGAATGGACTTATACTCAAATCATCTCATTTGGAGTTCAGTTGAGATAGAAAATCAAGAAAGAATGGATTAAATAGGTGATGGGTATTAAGGAAGGCACTTATGATGAGCACCAGGTGTTGTGTAAGTGATGAATCACTAAATTCTGCACCTGAAAATAATATTGCACAGTATGTTAACTAGCTGGAATTTAAATAAGTACTTGAGGGAAAAAAAAGATATGTGTTAATAAACTTATGTGTAGATGCCTATGGGAGAAAAAAAGAAAAGAAAGAGAGAAGCATCTGTATGGAGTTTAGGTATCAGGTGACAGGTGGAGAAGGGACAAGATAAGATTATGAGGCCTTCAAGAGTCTTTCCAGTTTAAGAGTCTGTTACTCTCCTTTTAACAAACTTCCTAAAGTCCTTGAGTTTGGAAAGAAAAAATAGGATGCCAATCCCCTCTTGAAAATCCATTAATGACTATGGTATAAAATAAGTCAACATTTAAGACAGAGCCCCCAGGAGAAAAGGAAGGGTGTCTTCCTCCTTGGACACTGGCCATTCTCACTGTTAGAAGTCAAAGTGGAGACAGAGCAAGAGCTCTACCTTGGCTGAGTTCTCTGCCCTTACTCTGTTCTAGTGGTCAGTAGACCACCCAGTGAAAAAGCACAGCCCTGGATTTGCCAGCTAGCACATGTTACCCCCTTGAATATAAAATATGATGGAGGAATGAATTCCAAACCCGACGATGGGGTAAGCAATTACCTTCTTATTGAGTTTTAGCCAAGTGGAGAAATTTTTAGTGTCCTGGTATTGCAGACCAAAGAACCAAACTTCCCTTAGGCCAATAGTTTTCACCACCTAGAAAAGAAAAAAACAAAAAACAAAAAACAAAATAAAACATTGATTGAATGCCTACTTTGTGCCAGGCACAGAGGACACAAAAGTGAAACTAACATGGTCCCTGACTTTAAAGGACATAAGATGTCCAGGGTCTGGCAAGGAAATACACCTGGGCAGCAGTCAAGAAATGATGGCAGCATCTCTCTAAGTACTTTTGCTGAGGTAGGGAACAGGTTTATCACTTAGGACCACTACCACACACCAATAACTCTATTCATTATCCCCTTTGATTTTCACAATAGCCCTGTAATACTTTGACAATTAGGCCCATTTTATAGATAGTGAAAGTAAGTTTCCAAGAAAAGGTTCAGTTAGTGAGTAGCAGAGTCAGGTCTGTTTGACTCCAAACCCATTCAAATCCAGTATTTACTGCCACTTCTTCCTTCTATTATGCCATGTGCTTTTCTACTCCCAGGATGAATTAAAGGCTGGAAGTAGAAAGTGTTGGCTTAACTCCTATATCGTCTTCTCTTGGGTTGCTCCATTATCTTTAGTAACTAGGAATATGTTCACAGTCTTCTAACTGAATCCCATTTACAATGCCCTAAGAAAGAATGTTCAGGAAGACATAGCAGGTATTGTGGTATCTATATACTCCAAAGATGTGCTGTGTCTGGGTGCTGAGATGCTTCTTTCCAGCCCTGATTAGAGGCTAGTCATGATTCCCTTACTACTCACACAAGTTGAGAATGGGAAAGAGGGTAGAAACAGGTGAGTACCTCAGTATAGTAGCTAAGTGACCCCTGGTGTTCTGGGCCTCTTGGCTAAGCAGTGGGTAGGAAAGGGAGGCCAGCCAGGAGATGGAGTTTGTTTTCCAGTCCCTGACATTAATATGTTAATGGTTTGGGCTGACAGCTGAACCCCAGCATGCCCACCACTAGAGATGGAGGCAATAAAGCTGACTCATATCCTAATGAGGTTATGCTGATGGTCTTCTTTCTTTTTTTCTTTTTTTTTGGGGGGGGTGGGTGGGCAGGGGAAGTAGGGGAGTGAGGTGAAGGAATTTACCTGGAGACAGACATAGGAAAGAAAGACCCAATATTGCTAACGTCCTTCCTTGTGAATAAATCATATCTCCCCTCAACACATACACACACACACACACACATACCTACCTCCACTATATCCACAAAATTTCTACTATGCACCCAAAGTCAGACCCCATAGTCACTCCTAAAGCTTACAATCTAGAGCTTCAGAGGCCCCAAGGAAAAAGTAGCACATATCTATTAAGTACTTACTGTGTACCAGGTACTGAACACTGAACAACCCTGAGATAGCTATTATTTCTATTTTATAAACGAAGAAACAAAGGCTTAAGAGGCACCCTGCCTAGAAGACATGAATAGACACTTTTTCATCCAGATGGCTAACAGACACATGAAAAGATGCTCAACATCACTTATCATCAGGGAAATACAAATCCAAACCACAATACCACCTTACACCTGTCAGAATGGCTAAAATTAACAACACAAGAAACAATAGGTGTTGGCAAGGATGTGGAGAAAGGGGGACCTTCTAGCACTGTTGGTGGGAATGTAATGCAAACTGAAGCAATCACTCTGCAGAATAGTATGGAGATTCCTTAAAAAGTTAAAAATAGAACTACACTAAAATCCAGCAATTGTACTACTAGGTAAATACCCAAAGTATAAAAAAATACAGATTCAAAGGGGTACATGCACCCTAATGTTTATAGCAGCATTATCAACAATAGCCAAACTATGGAAAGAGCCCAAATGTCCATTGATGAATGGATTAAGATGATGTGGTATGTGTGTGTGTGTGTGTGTGTGTAGATTGATAGATTATATATATATATATATATATGCACACACACACATATATACACATATATATGTATAGATATAGATACAGATACAACAGAATTTTACTCAACCATCAAAAAGAATGAAATCTTGCCATTTGCAATGATGTGGATGGAGCTAGAATGTATTATGCTAAGCAAAATAAGTCAGAGAAAGACAAATACTATATGATTTCACTTATATGTAGAATTTTTTTTTTTTAGATTTTTTATTTATTTGTCAGAGAGAAAGAGAGCACAAGCAGGGAGAGCAGCAGGCAGAGGGAGAAGCGGCTCCTCACTGAGCAAGAAGCCCAATGTGGGACTCAATCCCAGGACTCTGGGATCATGACCTGAGCCGAAGGCAGATGCTTAACTGACTGAGCCACCGAGGCGTCCCTATATGTAGAATTTAAGAAACAAAACAGATGAACATATGGGAAGGGGAAAAGAAAGGAGAGAGGGAAACAAACCACAAGAGGGAGACTGTTAACAATAGAGAACAAACAAGGCTGATGGAGGGAGGTGGGCAGGTGATGAACTAGATGGGTGATAGCTATTAAAGAGTGCAGTTGTGATGAGCACTAGGTGTTGTGTGTAAGTGATGAATCGCTGAATTCTTCCCCTGAGACAAATATTGCACCGTATGTTAACTAAAATTAAGTAATTTTTTTTAATTGTACACCCCCCCCCCAAAAAAAGAGGCAACCTGCCTAAAGCCATAGAGACTAGAGAATCCTGAGGTATATGACTCCAAAACCTGTACCCTTTATTTTCTAGCATGCTCTCTTTTAATTCCAAGGATTCATATGAGCTTAGAAGCCCTGGGGTTCCCAAGTGACTAACTGCCTTGTCTCTCTTTTGCCCACATATCTCAGCCCTGTAATGAACTTTGATCATCTCTGCATATAGATATGGTTCCTGGCTTTCCACTAGGCTTAGTCAACAACCACTTTGGAGAGAAGCCATATCCCGAAGTCCTCAACCTTCACTGCTCACTGGGGCATGCATGATGTTCACACTTCCTTTCATAGCTTGAATCAGGTGTCAGGAAACCTGAGTGAAAGTCTCACCTCTGTCTCTAATTTGCTATGTGATCTTAAGGCAGCACATTTCCCTTAGCTTCCCCATCTATCTGGCTTCCCCATCTACTACAACTGGTGTGATTTAAATGGCCTCTTTCTTCCTTCAAGTTCATTCCACTAATTAGGTTATTTGTAAATGAAAAGAAATACAGTCCCATTTCCCACCTACCTCTTGCTGATTTGAGTAACTAGGAACATGTTGAGAAAAGATAAGTTGTGTGTAGGGGGTGTTGAGGGAAGATTAAAAGACTTCCAGGATTCAATGACAAGGTGAGTCCCTGAGTCTAAGTTAACAGGCAACAGCAATTGCCTATAAGTTTTAGATGGAGAACACAAAATGCTCATGTTGAAATTGATATAGGCTTTTTTTGCAGAGGATAGAGGGGGAGGGTATTAGAAAAAGATTAGAGAAGATTATTTAAAGCACCTCTTATCTCATCCTAGATCTAACTAGAGCCCAATTAACAGTTCTAAAGATTTTCCACAGGGTTGAAGAAGAATAGTGTGTCCAGATGGAACTGCTGGAGAAGAAGTAATTCAGCCCCAGGTGAGAAAGAGACACACTGAAGATGCTAAAGATGGACCATTAGGGCCAGGACACTAGGTCATGCGATGGCAGCCTCAGAATAGAACTGGTAGGGCAGCAACTGGCCTCTGCCTATACCAACTGTAGAGGCTCGGAGACCCCAGAATTAAAAGGGACTAAGGCAGGTACAGATAATCAGTCCTAGAGGTCCCACGAATGAGCTCCTTAGCCTCGTTTTGCACCATGTTATCTGTTTCACTAGAAGGATGAGTAGGGGTGTAATGAGAGGAAGATCACAGGACCCAAAATAGTTCCAGGATGTTTAGTATCTCTGAGGAGCAGTTGGACAAATAACAGCAAAAGTGATATTAAAAAAAAAAAAAAAGATGTCAGGATCAGTAGCAAATTTTATCTCTCTGAGCTCTGCCTCTTCCCTTATGAACATAGAGAAATCAGATGCATATAAATTTTCCACTTCCTTAGGCTTCAGAGCTTTGGAAAGAGCAATCTCTCTCAGCCTCCACCGAAGTCCCAAAGTGAGGAAATAAGGGTGTGGAGGGAAGGAAATATGATCTAAGGTCAGAATTGAGACTGAAAAAGAACAAAGGATAAAACAGATGACCCCTAGACTCCAGGCTATAAGGAAATCTCCAATTAAGGTACACAGGGTACTGGGAATCATTTGATCAGGCAACTCTTGTCTCCACTTGGGAATGAGGCCAAGCTTTGCTTACTTCCAGCTTTGCTTCCAGCTGAGACCTCCACCCCAGAGAAAAAAGAAATCTTATTTTCTAGTGGGAGAGAGTCTCTAGGTCCTTGTTCCAGGAACAACATCTGTGGCTTCAGTGACTAGGGTCCTTCCCATTCCACTCTGAGAAATGACGCCATCTCTGATAAAAAAAAATATATATATATACATATATATATATATTTTTTTTTCTTGGCTCCCTTTGACCCCAGACTGCCAACTTATCTGGCCTGAGCTAGCATTTCTCAAAGCTTCTATGGAAGAAATCCATAAGCAGCAGAAAATAATAAATGCATATACCCCAGGGGACACAAAAGATAGGGGGATATAAGTAGATGGCTAAAGCTAGAATTTCTTTGAAGCCTCAGGTTTAATCTTAATTACATGTGCACATTTTACAGTCTACTCCTTAAATATCTTTTTGTTTGTTTGTTTTTTAAGGTTTATTTATTTATTTAAGAGAAAGAGTGCATGCGCGTGTGTGAGCGGGGGGAGGGGCGTAGGGAGAGAATGTTCAAGCAGACTCCCGGCTGAGTGTGGAGCCCCAGGTGGGGCTGAGTCCAACAACTCATGAGACGGACAAGAGTTGGACACTCAACCAACTGAAATACCTAGGTACCCCATTGTTTTAATAATGAAATAGATAACATCTACAAGTAAAACTGATGCTCCAAGATACTAAATCAAGGGACACCTGGGTGTCTCAGTAGGTTAAGCGTCTGTCTTCGGTTCAGGTCATGATCCCAGGGTCCTGGGATCGAGCAAGTCCCACATCGGCCTCCTTGCTCAGCAGGGAGCCTGCTTCTCCCTGTGTCTGCTACTGCCCCTTCTTGTGTGTGCGTGCTCTTTCTCTGACAAATAAATAAAATCTTAAAAAAAAGATACTAAATTACTAAATCAAATTCATCTCACAGCTTTGTGTACTTCCTAAAACCTGCCATATACACCTACAGGAACTAGGACTTCAGTTTTTAAGACACTGGGCTATGAATTCTATTGAGCCACACAACACAAACCCTCACAACATGTTGACTGTGAAGTATTATCGGGTCCAAGCAGCATAAACTAGAAAACTGATGTCCAGTGAGGGGAAGAGATTTGCCTCTGAGAAAATCCTCAGTAATTACTAGGAACATTTGAATGTAAGAAAGAACCCTCTTTTGTCTCTCCTCTGCATGTGAAGGCTGCCTACATCTGAGGTCTATGGAGGGAAGGGGCAATCAGGTCAATTCCAGAGCCCAGAGCCCTCCTCTCCATATCCCCCATGCATCTGAGTAAACCAATTAGTGATGTAATGAGCCACTTCAGAAGCCCAGAGCAAAACTGGGAAGCAAGGCTGGAGCCTCAAAAGGAAAACTGTGTGAAAAATTATGTGCAAACTCCATCAGTGCCCAAACACCTAAGGCCCACTGAGATCCCATTACAGGCTTGGCAGCAGCAGCATCAACCACTTACCTGAAAACAAATCAATGCACAACTGGAAAGTTCTGGTAGGGGCTGCCACCAATGCCGTTTCTGCTACTCTACACTGCCTATGTTCAAGTGGCCACCTGCTCTATAGCATAGAACACACTCAGCTAGAATTCTAAGTTTAGGGACAAATTTCCTCCACTCAGAATGGGAACAGGCAAAGAGAGGGGAGGTCACAGAGGACACAGTTGACAAAAGGCACTGGGAAAACTGCAAATGATATATGCCTTGATTCAAGCCACTATACCACTTCCTAGCTATCTAACCTTAAACAGGTCTTTCCCCCCCCGTAAGCCTCAATCCTTCAACTACAAGATGGGGATATTACTATTATAATAATAGATGTTAGTTATTTTATAAAATAAAAATGGAAGAAAAAGAAGAAAAGGTTGTTGTCTTCAATGCAGAATCCACAAATCCTAAGGACTTTACCAAGCCAGAAAAATCTTCCTGATTTAATGGCTCCCTTATCTGAACTCCCAGGGCAATTTCTACTACTTATTTAGCCCTTAATAAGAACAATCAACATTCGAGTGTCTGCTATACACCAGACTCTTTACTTATTGATGATTAAATAAGACCACAAAATCTCTGAAATTAGTTTGATTACCTTTTTACTGAAAAAAATCAAGTCCTAAGAGGATAAATGAGCCATCCAAGGTCACACAGCTAAATAGCAGGACATAATTTGAACCCAAGGCTGACACTAAATCCCATAGTTTATACACTATATGTCACCCTGAACTTCAAGGGTGTTTTATTCTATGTGAGAAGAGAGTTGTGTTGCATTTACTTTTCTCTGCTTCTATAGGTAAGGAACTCCATGGTCCTTAGGGACAGAGATGGTGTTTAATAGGTCTAGAGATTTTTCTTGAGACACAGTAGACCTTCTGTCAATAGTGAATCAGTCAATGAACAAATGAATGAATGGATGCTCTGAGATTTCACCTTTCTTGTAGAGCTCAGTATCTTGAAGGGAAGAGGCAGATAGAGTTAGAGCCCCTGGCTGGGCAGGTGATTCTCAAAAATGGAACTCATGGTGGTGGCACTGCCCCTTAGTGGCACCTAGGTAATCAAGAGCCCTCTGAAGAACCTCAGGCTTTAGAAGTGGTGACAGAATTGCTGTAGCAAAACATGTTCTCTCCACTCCCTAGCTGTGTGCACACTCATGAAGGTAAACGGAGGAACTATAGGCCACACTTCCCCTTCCCACCAGGTCTTGTGTCTCCTTGAGCTATGACCTCCCATTGTTGCCTGTTATTTATTACTGATGCCAAAGAGGGTGCTTCCTCTCCAGTCAGCTTCCTCTCTGGTTACTGGCCAGATAACTTCTGGGTCCCAGGGTGGCCCCAGAGCTTTTGTCAATTCCTTCCAAGGAGTCCAGCTCCTTCCTCCTAGGCCCCAATTCCACCAGGAGGGCCTCCTTGAATAATGGGTCTCAAAGGCCAGACAGAATGGACTTCTTCCCTTAATGACTCACTCATCAAGTTAGAGAGAGGGAAAAGATCATATCCCCCAATAGCCTGTGAACACATACCTCTGTGGATTCCCATCCAGACCTGCCTTGGCCCTGAGAGTGCCAGATGCTCAATTCCTTGTTTGAGTTCAAATCTTTTTCCCTTTTTCACCCACGGGGTCCCAGCTCTGCCCCATCTTACCTCACAGAACATTACTTCTCCCTCCTTCCTATGACAGCCCCTCAGAAATCTCAAGACAGAGAACACATCTTACCTTAAGTCTTCTCAACCCAAACAGCCTCATTTACCCAGGCAGAATACCGCAGTGGGAAAACTAGTTTTGCAGGCAGAGCTGTATTTGAAACTCCATATTACAACTTACTAGCTGCATAACCTAGAGTATGTTCTTTTACCTCTCAGAGGCAGAATCAATGCAAGGATTAAAGCACCTAGCCAAGGCTGGTCCATAGTAAGTGCTCAGTAAATGATATTTCTCAGAACAACACTGATCTTCCAGATGAAAAGTCATGAACTTACAGGCTTTCTCCCTTTCCTCTCTCCAGCCAGCATGAAAGCTTCAAGTCTCTCAAAGGTTTTGTTTGGGAAGTAGTTGCTTTCACAACTAGCATACCATCTGTCCAGGGCTCCCTACCATCTGGGCTTCCTACAGAACAACACCCACAGTATACAAATCAAACCAACACGAACAAAGAATTACCATGCTCTGTGGCTTTTTGAAGTTAATAAGCCTCTTTGTTCAAGAATTTTTCTGCCCTAGGTTCTAAATGATGCCTTCCTCACCCTCCCTCCACAGTTATCCCCCTCCAATGCAAATGAACAAAGCCCCCAGTGTTGAAGGCAGGGGATGGCATCATTTGGCTTGAGAAGGGTAATGTGTAGAACCAGGGGTCTGGGAAGGAGTCTGAGAAGAGGCTGAAGGAGCCTTTCTTCCTTTTGCTCCCCAACTCTGGGTAAGTTCTTAGACAACAGAGGGACTCAGAGGGCAAAGGAGAAAGAGGGCCTGGAAAATCCATCAAGGTAACATATCCTAGACAATATCAGACCCCCACCTCACCAGAAACTGGTAGAGAAATGGGATAATGACCCATCTGAAGGGATTCCAGCCTTTGGAAATGGGAACCCCATTTTCACTCCTGGAAGTCTGGTCACAGATGGCACATTCCCTTGGCCCCTGGAGAGTTTTTGAATGCTGAAAGAGTCTGTGGCCCCCATCCAGCTATTAGATTATATATAGCATATCCCTTCTGATAATAGTGACTCCTCGTGAAGGGACACCCCTTGCGTTGGAGATGGGAATGACACGTCATCATTATCTCCATGGCCTGACTTCAGGGTATGAAGTACCCTCATAATGCATTTAGCACTCCCAGTGGTGTCCTAAGTCCCAATGTTCTTTTGAAGGAAATGTACATAGAGCACACTACCTCAGAGAGAATAAGTTGGTTTCCTTCTACTAGGAAGCAAAAAAAAAAAAAAAAAAAAAGTGACAGAGGCCATGGGGTGCAGTGATTAGAATGCAGATTGAAATCCCAGCCAGATACTGGCTAGATACAGTAAATTATTTAATTTCTGAGTTTCATCATTAAAATGGGGGAGAGATCACTTGCATCTTTCAGAGTTGAGAGGAAGGCTCCATGTGCTAACATTTTTAGAGCATCTAACAGAGTCATACCCTGCTCGCTTCTCTTTTCTACCATGTTCAGGACCAAGGATAGGATTAATTGGAGCCATCTGAGGTGCAGGCTGCCAAAGTTAAACTTTGCCTCCTTTGTTATTAAAGTGGGGGTCAGCCTTTATTTGGACTTATCTTGAAGGAGCATGTAGGAGAAGAGATTCCTAAGAAGTGGGCACTGTGGTGAAAACTATTGGAAGAAGTGGCAGAGGCTAAGAAACAAATAGTCCCTCCCTTACCTGGTCAAACAGCTGTTTGCCGGTGGTGTTGGGCTGGATGGCAAACTCCAGCTCTGCGTCCATGGTGGTGACACGCACATTAATCTAGGATGAGATCAAAAGAGGCAAGTTAGTTGTCTGGCTCTGTGCTTAGCAGAGCCTGGAACAAGTGTATCTGTTCAACCAAAGAAGAGGGAACTAGGATGCTAAGAATCTGAGCAACTTAGATATTGGTGGGAAGGAAGGGAGAATATTGAAATAAACAAACAATAACCAGACCCTAGCTCCCAACCAGCTTATGAAGACAATAAACATAGCCACAGAGCAATGCTTACCAAGGGGCAAACACATAAATGCAAATCAGTCTACTATCAAGAGGAAGCAAGTGCTGACTGTACTTCTTCCAGGAAGCCTTCCCCACCTACACCAGCCAGCTCCAGGCCCACAGCATTCTCTTCCCACCTCTGATCCACAACCTGAATTATCTACAGTACTTGTCTTTGCAGACACAAGTTAAGGGCAAGATAAAGAACATTGGGTTCCAAGCCTAGCACTGCAACTGTCTCAATCTACAACCTTGGATAAGTCTTATCTCCTTCCTGGGCCCTAGTTCACCTCATCTGTACAACAGTAGTAATGCGGGGGGTGGGTGTCAAGTACACTAGGTGATAACCATTTTAATGCTGGTGTCTATGGTTCTATATACTGACTTGCATTGTTAATACTTCTTGCATTTGTGTCTCATTGGTCTCCCTAAGCACAAAAGAGAAAAGGGGCCTTAGCAAAGGTAGGTAGGTGTGGGTGGCACAGAGATACTACCAAAGCCAAGTCAGCAGAGGGGAAAAGGAAAAGGGGCAGGCACCAATGAAAATAACAGGTAGCCACACACACAATTTTATAGCCACTGGAAAAAGTACCCTCAGCTTTTAAAATAGACCCCCTAGCTCAGGTCAATGATAGCTGAAATTTCATCAGTAGAGATTTGTTCCTTTGGCTGAAGACTTGGTAGTAGTGGTAATAGTAGTAGCAATATGCAGTAGCTTTCATGTGTGGAGACTTGCTATTCACTAGGCGATTCACGTGCACTATCCCATTTAATATCAACAATCACCTTATGAAGTAGATAATGTTATCTCCACATTAGGGGTGGAGAAATAAATATTTGTCTAAAGTCATATCATTAGTAAGTGGGGAAGACAGGGTTTGGATTCAGATTTAAGTCCAAACCTCAATTTAAACCAATACACTAACTTTGTACATCAAAGTGTAAAATATCCCCCAGGAGAAGAAATCAAAGATTAATTCTTTAAATTGTGGGACATTTTGCATAAGTACTCTATATAGAACAGCCACAAACTGGCTTGTTATATAAGGTCATATAAAATATTTTGAAGACCATTTCATGCCCAGGGAAAATACTTCAGTAATATTAAGCAAAGAAGGGAAAGCAACAAGATTGCATGAGCTCAATTCTATAAAAAGTATGCACAGAGAGATAATTATTGGAATCATGCCCAATATTAGTCAGGCTTGGTTTTAGGGTGGTGATGAGTGTGTTCTCCCTTCTTTAAATTAAAAAACAAAAACAAAAACAAAAAAAAAACGAATCTACATTTTCTAAGATGCTTATATACTACTTATATTATTGGTTGGAGACTAAAAATAGAATTATCAAAAATGCAAATCCCCATGGAGTGGGTAAGACATTAAGCCTTATCAGTCTTTGACACCTCTGGGTCTTTCCTGAGCATAGGGGTCAGTTAGCGGGGAAGAGGGGGCCAAACAGCCATTTTGCCAGCTGAACAATTCTGATGAGGACCAGGCCTGGGGAACAACTTTGTAAATAAATATCACTAGGGAGTCAGGGAGGAAATCTATTTCAAGATTGACAATGGGACAGGAAAGGCCCTGAAGGCAGGAACAAGTAAGGCAAGTTACCCCAGAGGGAGACAACGGGCAAGATTAGCCACCTTGACTTGGTGTTATCCTAGGCTTCCTGCCAATCCAGTGACCTCTATAGAATGGGTCTCCATAAGGTAGTGAGAATGAGGCCCAATGGGCTGGAATTTGGCCTCAACTTCTAGCCTCAAATCACCATTGAGCTGAGTCAAGAGAGACCTCAAAACACCAATGACTGAGGAGATAGGAAAGAGTAGAAAAAAGCCAGTAGGGCTTTTAATACACTGGACTTCATTATCACCTCAAGGTTTCTGTCTTACTTTGAGTTACCTCTCCAGTACCCAAGACTCAGTAGGAGTCAAAAGATGGTTAAATGAGCAGTTCTAAGCATGGGGATATAAGAAATACAGAGATCTAGCATAGTGTAAAGATCCAGAGGTGGGAAGATTTTATATCTTGATCTTTTAACTGTGCCATGGGCCCTTCTGGGCAGTCTGATGAAGTCTACGGACCCCCTTTCAGAATATTTGTAAAAGCATGAAATAAAGTGATACAAAGAAACCAATTATACTGAAATAGTTATAAAAATATGTGCTTTTTATGATATTAAGTAATTGCCTAGCACTGTATCTTATTAGTTATTACTACTGTAATTTCAACATTGTGTTGAGCATAGAAATATTTTGAGAAATCTACAATCTAGAGAATTGAGTGATGTATTGAATTGTCAAATTACTATGTTGTACACTTGAAACTAATATAACATTGTATATCAACTATATTTTAATAATAAATTTTTAAATAAATAAAAATAAAACCACAGCAAAAAAATTGTGATATAAACGTTTCTTAGATTTCCATTAGTGACAAAGTCACAGGTACTGCCATTTTTACCACTTCTTTTTTCACTTGTATTCATTTTTTTTTTTCATTTACTGGTTTATTATAAACAGATGTAACTCAGAAACAGCCAAATGGAAGACATGCCCAGGGCAAGGTAGGCAGGGGGTGGGGGGATACAGAGTTTCTATGCCCTCTCCAGCTGGGCCACCTTCCCAGCACCTTCATGCCTTCATCAGCTCTGAGGCTCTCCTCATTCTGTCATTTAGGGTTTTTTTTTTTTTTTTAATTTCACATCCTTTTTTTTTTTTATTAAGTTCAATTAGCCAACATATTAGGGGTTTTTTTTGGAAAAATAAAAATTATATTTTGTTTCTACACCAGTGAGTTGAGCTTGCTCATTAAAAATAATTATGTTTATTAGCAGTTTAATTTTTGGTCCTTGGTCTATTTTTCTATTGGGCTGTTCTCTTTATCTATTAATTAATTAGTATATATCTATTATATACTAAGGAAGTTCATATTTGGTCATAGGTTGGACAAATATTTCTTCCCACTTTGTTATTTGTGTTATCCCTTTTAACATTTTTTTCCTATAGTATTTTTTACATAATTAATTTGTCATTATTTTCCTTTGTAGATTCTGGGGTTTGTATCTTTCTTTTCTTTTCTTTTTTTTTTTATTTATTATGTTCAATTACCCAACATCTAATACATCATTAGTTTTTGATGTAGTGTTCAATGATTCATTAGTTGTGTATAACACCCAGTGCTCATCACATCACTTGTCGTCCTTAATACCCATCACCTGGTTACCATATCCCTCCAACCCCCTCCCTTCTGTAACCCTCAGTTTGTTTCCCGGAGTCCAGAGTCTCTCATGGTTTATCTCCCTCTCTGATTTCTTCCCATTCAGGTTTCCCTACTTTCCCCTATGGTCCTCTGTGCTATTCCTTATATTCCACATATGAGTAGAAACCATATGATAATTGTCTTTCTCTGCTTGACTTATTTCACTTAGCATAATCCCCTCCAGTTCCATCCATGTCGATGCAAATGGTAGGTATTCATCCTTTCTGATGGCTGAGTAATATTCCATTGTATATATGAACCACATCTTCTTTATCCATTCGTCTGATGAAGGGCATCTCGGCTCCTTCCAAGTTTGGCTGTTGTGGACATTGCTGCTATGAACATTGGGGTGCATGTGCCCCTTCTTTTCACTACATCTGTATCTTTGGGGGAAATACCTAGGAGTGCAATTTTGCTTGTATTCATAACTGAAGGAGGTCTAAATCTCAGTGAGAGATTAGTAAAAACAAATATGTAATTTTTTTTCAATCCAGGTTCATAGATCTTTCCCACTTCAGATTATATCCATGGACCCCCATGGAGGCCTAAGAATTCCAGGTTAAGGAGCTTCCTATAAATTTATTTCAATTCACCCAATATTAAGGGAACACTACATTCAAGGAACTATGGTTAGAGTAGAGCTGTAGGACCAGTGCTTGACCCCAAGGAGACTTACTGAATAATAGGAAAACTATAATTTACAAGGAAGACCCAGAGGAATGCCATAGCAGAAGAGAAGAATCTTTTTGTGGAGATAAGAAACCACAGTTCAAAGTGATATTTGCACTGGTCCACAAGGATAAGCTGCATTAAAAAAAAAAAAGGAGATTGCAGGATGGGGGGAAGAACACTCAGATGTCCCAGGTAGAGAAATCAGTATGTGCAATGGCCCAGAATGATACAGGGATGGAGATGGCCCATTTAGAAGCAGGTCTACTCCAGGGTGAATGAGGCCTACAAAGTGAAGAGTAGGCAGAGAGGCTGGGAAGGTAAGTGGAGGGCCTTGAAGGCTATGCTAGAAAGCTGGGCCTTAATCCTGTTGGCAGTGGCCGGCCAGCCTGGAGGTTCTGAGCAGAGTGGGGCAGAATCAGAACAAGGCTTTTTGGAAGAAAGTGCCCAGGGAGGAAACTGATGAAAGAGGTAGGACTCCAGGGAAACATTCCACAGCCTAGGAGTTATCTTTAATTCACACTGTTGGGAAGAATTTTCAAAGTAAATAAGCCAGTGTCAATCATAGATCATATCACAGGTCACGTCAATGTAACATCTTAAGGGCTTAGTTCACAAGTCCAAATATTTAAGTCAAATATTTTTTGAAGAAATGTTTCTTGAATAAATCAATTGGTAGAAAAGGACCCAGCCTGGGTTAGGAATAAGCATGTCATACACGCTAGTGCTGTCTATGCTTCCTTCCTCCCAAATAGAGCATGACCCCAGAACAAGGGCTCTTCTAAAAACTAAAGATGTCCGGCTGAAACCAAACTGGAACCTACTCCTCCAGAATCCCTGTTCAGGGTTTCTGCCATTTCCACAGTAGCTGCTACTCCAGGGAGAACAGCCTAAGACTCCTGAATTTCACTGAGGACAAATAATCTTAGGTTTAAAAAAAAAAAAAAACAGAAAGAAAAGCAAACACAAAGGGACTTCTATTCTTGCCACCACTTAACTCAGAAGAAAATGTGAGTCATGAGGACAGGGTCATGGGTCTGTACTCTCCTGTTTTCTGTGTGTCAGAGGTGGGGGGGGAATAAGGGTAATAACATAGTTGGGGCCTGAAGGTGATAGGTAGAACAGAGTCTTGATCAAAGAAGGTCCCTTGTTCTCCCTTAGACTAATCTGGAACCCAAGTGTGTAAGATGAGCTGCATGCCCAGACCCACTACCACACAGGGCACCCTGGACACTCACCCTAGTAGGTACCCACTGCCTTCCTTTGAGGCCTGGTCTCTGCAATTTCTATGAGAAGAGGGTGGTCTAGTTTGGGAGGCAAGAACCTGAAAATAAAACCTCCAAAGTCAGCAGAAAGTTCCCAGGCAGCCCCTCAGCTTGGCAGGAGTGAAGGAACTGGCCTAGGTGGGGTATTATTTCAATATGTAGAGAATTAAATCCCTTCCAAACCCTGTCCCTGAGGATCTAGGCACAGCCTGAGTTTAAAGATTGTCTCTGGAGAACACTAAGGGTTTAGGGAACAACAACAAAAAGTTTGGGTGTGGTAGGGACGGTGTCACCCTCTCATACACTAGCCCTCCCACCTCTAGCCCAAGAACAATAAATAGCTATTTATTGAACAACTGAACACAGACACTTCCCACACCAATGTCCTTCACTAATGAACCCATCTTAGTGGTCTGCCATCCAAAGCCCTCAACCCACTGGGATCTCTCCTGTGTCCCCAGTTGTCTGGCCTAGAAAACAAAAATAACCAGGCCAGATACTGCAGCAGCTGGGGTACTTTGGATTCTGGGCCTGGCCAGCTTCAAAGAAAGGACCAACCCTCTCTTTTCCTAGAGCCAGGAACATCCAGGTAAGCAGTAGCCATACCACAGTGAGGAGATCGGGGCAATGCTTCCCCTCACTTGTTCCATATCACTGAACTACAAGATGGCTCTTCCTGGAGAGGAGTTTGTGGGGGGTGGGCAGAGGAGAAAGTAGAGAGAGTTGAATAACCACAAGTAATTTGCCTGAAGTATGGACATGTAAACCAGAAAGAATTAAAATTACTGGCCCCACTTCATAGATGATGAAACTGAAATACACAGAGGCAGATGACAGGAGGATGGAAATGAACACTTACTGAATACCAACTATGTGCCAAGACCCATCACCCACAGTCTCACTTAACATCACTGAAGCCAAATTTACTCAGCCAGCAAGTGGGGAAGACCGTCTCCTAGACATTCCCAGAGCTCCTTCCATGACTCCACCCTGCTCTCTGATCATGCTGGTTTCACTGCTGTCTTCAGACACTGCCTTGGCAACTATTTTGTCCAAGGCCAAAACACTCTGGCATTGAAAGCCTGAGCACATCTAGGAAGCACTGCTTGGGAAGGCCCCCTCACAGGGGCAGAGCTTGTGAGTCAACCCAGTTGTGTCCGGGCTCAATGACCTCACCCCCACCTGCCACCTCCACATTCTCCTCAAGGGCCCACCCGCTCTGGCATTTCAGTGGAGCTGCTGGTATGAAGAAGACAAAGGCAAGTGGGGGAGGGGGACAAAGGCAGAACAAGCCTTACCAGGGCAACCTCAGAACGTCAGTCTCGCCACTGGACAGAGAACAGTCACCACAGTGTTACTCAAACTACCTAATCCCCATTATTTAGGCTCCAGCACCCACCATTTCCTGCTGCCAGAACTGAGGCAAGGGCAGGGCAGGGCAAGGCCTGGTCTGTCTTGCCTCTTGGGATGACAGCACTGCCTCAAGCAGCTGTTTTCCATAAGAGGGAAAACAAGGGTTGCTTTGAATCTCCAGCCTAGGAGGCATTCCCCCTCTTCCCCTCCCCCTCTTCCACTGACTCACTCACTTCCCAGCAACTCAGCCACTGTTGACTTGGAAATGGTACCTGGAGCTGTTATCTGTTCTGACCTCTTCCTGCCCATCTCTAGACCCTTAATACAGCCATCAAGACCTGCCTGGGGTTAACCCTTCCTGTGCCTGTGCCTTTTCCCAGTAGTTTCTAGAAAGGAGAGCCACATCCAACCCCATGCACACCCATATCTTAATGGGTCAGCAGTTCTTCAACCACTTCAACTGCTACAAAGGCCATGGGAGACAAGGATTCCCCTTTTACTTGCTTTGACTCAGTCTTGCCCTCCAAAAGCTCCCCAAAAAGCATTGGGAGACAAGGGCATATTGGAAATGGGGTGTTACTCTACCAGTCACCATATATTTGGGGGAGTAACCCCCACATGTAACTAACTTAGCAATGAGAACATACCTAGTTACTATGGGAATGAGAGTTCAGAGCAGAGGCCAAAGCTGTAAAGGTCAGAAACAATGAGACTACCTTAGCAAGCTGAAGCTTCACCATTAATCCAGCCTTAATTGTATGGCCTTTTGATCAAGCTCAGACTGAGGTAGAGTCCCCCTCTCAACACATGAAGGTCAGGAAGTAAACTAACTTTTTGCCATTTGCACCCAACTCCAGGACTTACTCTCAAAATCAGCCCAGCCAAACCATACTCCAGGATCAAACAACACCTACTCACTTACCCCCCACCCCAGCTCATCTCTCCTTCTTAGTTACAGAGGCTGCCCCCCAGTTCCTCAGCATAGCCATTCCTCCTCTTTACTGTTCCTCAAAATTTAAATCCACTCATTCTAGAATCTCATCTGGCTCCTCAAGAATAGCATCTTTCTGAACTTCTCATCCCCGTTCTCCAAGAGAATAAACAGTCCAGAATCCCAAACTATCAGACCTGAAAGGAAACTAAGAGATCATTTGGTTCAAACTCTGCAACATAACAGCTAGGGAAACTGAGGTCCAGGAAAGGAGAGGCATTGTCCCAGAGTCACACAGCTGCTAGGCACCATGAGATCAGGGATTAAAAACCTGGCTCTTGATCCAGTGGCCACTTAATAAGCTATAGAACCACCCTGGCACTTAGAAACAGTAGATACCTCAGGTGAACCACTGCTAAAGACTATGAAGACTATGTAGAGGAAGCTGGGCCATCTTGCTTCCATGAAAAACTCCAAGCTACCATGGCTTGGAAGTCTAGCTTTCAACAGAGGGCAGGCCTAACTTTCAGGCTCTGAGACATTCACTAACACTCATTCTAGGGAGACTAAACCTTTCATAACACCATAGAAGAAAACTCAAAAATCCTTGCTTCTAAGACAGCTTCTTTTGCAAAAACTTGGATAGCAACTGATTGGGAAGTTCCCCGATAGCAGATACAGCCAAGATCTGAGATGGAGGTTGGTGAGGAGAGGGTGGGATGCAACAGGGAAAGAAGCAGGGAATTTGAGGAAAAGATTTATATCTAGGTAGCTAAGAACAGCAGATTCTTCAATTCCCGTAAAACTCTGAAGCTGCTGAAACAAAAGGGGACAGAGCCCATCATTAATAAAGTAAGTCTCCCAAATGGGCAAAGCCCCTCTCTGGGGCTACACCCAGCTGTATTTCAGTCATTCATACCAGTTGTCTGCCTGACCAAGCTTCCTGCCTGCAAGTTTCATAAGAAGTATTTGTAGGCTGGAAACACAGATCATTTGCAGCTGCCTGGAGATGCCAGGTCTGCCCAGAGCACCAGAAGAGGGCTCTACTTTCTCTGCTCAGGAACCCACCCCAGAAACCTCCAGGTTCACAGCTCTGAAGCACACTGGAGCTGATCCAAGCCTCAGCTTGAGTTCTAGCTAATGCTCCTGGGATTTCGCCCCTGTCTTATGCTTCTGGGTGTTAAAATTGCTGAAGCCAGGATCAGTTAACGCTACAGGGGCAGGAGGAGGCTTCCAGGCCAAGTCAAAAAGCTGTTTTTAACCCCAGAGGTAAGCTAAGGTCAACTTTCTGCCGACCTTACTGGGAAGCCAACAGCTAAACCCAGTATCTGGGGAAACCACATAACTAGAGTCCTTGTCCCAGAAATAATTTTCTCAGCTCTTTGAAGCATGGTATAACAGAAAAAGGCTTTGGAGCTTCTTTCACCTCCCTTTTTTTTGAAACTCAGTTTCCTAATCTATAAAACAGGTCTAATAATATCAACTTCCCAACAGGGTTATTAGGAGATTTAAGTTAAAATAATAGACATGAAAATACATAGCACATCACAAGTAGAATGGGATGACTACTAACCCCCTTTTTAGCCATATATTTTTAAAATATTTTATTTATTTATTTATTTATTTATTTATTTATTTACTTACTTACTTACTTACTTATTTATTCAAGAGAGAGAGAGAGAGGGTGAGAGAGAGCACAAATGGGGGGAGGGCAGAGGGAGACGGACAAGCAGACTCCCCGCTGAGCAGGGAGCCCAATGTGGGGCTCAATCCTAGGACCCTGGGATCATGACCTGAGCCGAAGGCGGATGCTTAACTGACTGAGCCACCCGGGCACCCCACGTTTTTAGCCATATTATTACAAATATCCTGCCTCTTAGAAATGATTTAAAATGAAAATGTGTTCAACTGCAGAGGTCTAGGGACTACCCAAGAAGACCTCCAGAGAGCCCTTTCAGCATAAAGGACCCTTTCACTTTGGTGGCAAACTCTAAAATGTGATTAGATTTCTAGTTGGTTAAAAAATGTGAAGCCATGCACATCAGCTTCACACACGCATATCCTTGGCATGCATTGTTTTAAATGCCTTCTCTCTTGGGAGGAATGGGGATTTTCCCCAAGAAGCAGAGCCCTGAGGAGAGGTAGAACACAAGAGAGCACCTATGCTACCTTGTCCTTTACAGGGCCTGTGTGATCTTCCTTAATCTGGGCTCTGCCTTGCTATTTTCGTCAATCATGTTTCACCAAAACACACAAATCCCTACCGCGTCAACACAACCCACCAGGACCTCCAAACTTTCTTCAGCTGGTATGCAGAAAAATCACATGCTGGGTCTGCAAACTGGCTTATCAGAATCACCTAAGGAAATTTTTGAAATACAGATTCCCTGAACTCACCCACAGAAATTCTGATTTATTATATCAGAAGCAGGGCGTGGACATCAGAAGTTAAGAACTTCAGATAATTCTAAGGCCCAGCCAGATTTGGGAACCTCTGGCATGGAATACCATTCCCTGAACCAACCAGCCTCTCATGGGCTAGTGTTATGGTTAGAGGGATGCTTGCAGGAAGAGAAACATAAGTAGAGAACAACTATGGAGACATTTAGGCTGCTGGGCCTCGTGAACAGCCCTTTAGAGTTGAATGCAGCCCACCTCCACAAAAGATCAGCAATGCAAACAGTCTTGCTACTGCCGCCAAACACCTCTACAACCTGGTCTCCCTATTTGTAAAACAGGGCAGGGATTATCCTTGTCCCTTGCCAGGTCTGCCCAGAGCACCAGAAGAGGGCTCTACTTTCTCTGCTCAGGAACCCACCCCACCTAGTATCATCACTCCCCTACCCACCTGCTCACCTACCCACCTAGTATCATCACTCCCCACCATCATGGACACAATTGTGCACTAAATCAATGTCTCTGTTGTAGGAAGAACATAGCTTTGTATTCTGAACATATATGCAAGATCCAACTCTACCAATAAGCCATGAGCTCTCCACCTTCCCACCTGCAAAATGGGCATAATGATGCCAACCTGGCAGAGTGTTGTGCAGTCCTCATGTGGTGTTTCCCAAACTTAACTGATCATAAGAATCATTAGGGGTACTAATTTAAAAACTCAGATTCCTGGACCCCATTCCAAACTTACTGAAACAGACTCTCCAGAAGAGGACTCGGGAATTAGTGGTTTTGGCCCAGGTGATTCTTATCCCTTAGGAAATTTAAAGAAAATCACCTGGCACAGACATTGTTGAGAGGAGATGAGGGGTTGGATCAGAGGTCTGGTCTTCTAAACTGCTGTCTGGTCGAGATATCCTCATGACAGGGACTTTGAGGTTAGGGCCCAGGCAGAGCAGACTCTGCAGGCAGTAGAGGGAGACTCTGGAATTCCAAACAGAAAGCTAAATGCTTTCTGGGATGATCAAATGCTCAGGTCATTGCCCAGAGCCTTCCACCATCCTCACATCTAGTTAAGAATCAGACAATGGGAGAAAACAGCTGATGCAGATACCTCACCAGCCAAAACATATGGATCAAAATGTTCTAATTAGGGTCCCCATCAAAGCCTTCTTGAGTTCTCTGTCCCTTAAGCACTCTATATTCACTCTTTCCTGGGAGAGTTTTTAGGCAAGGAGCACCTTAAATGATACTTTCCATTTCCTGGATGATCTGGGAACTTGGAGAACAGAAGAGACATGGTGAGGGGGTCCTATATTTGCATTGAGATGTAAGCATGTGGGGAGGGATGAGGGGGTGAGGGGGATGATTAATAATGGTGCACTGGAACCAGCTCACACTAGCCCTGACCATGTGCATCTCTTTACAATTCCTCCATTAAGGACCACACTTTGGTAACTTGGAATCGGCCATGATGAGAGTATTTACAACATGGAGATCAGTAAACAGTATAAATCTTGACTTCAACAGATAACTTGTTTTTAAATATTTACCAGCACATGATACACATGAAAGTAAGCATCTTTAGCCCCATTTTACAAATGAGGAAACTGAGTCTCAGTGAAGGGAAACAACTGCCATCTTCTAGCTTCATGACCTTGGCCAAAAGCCAGGTCTCTCTGACTAGCAACAAATCCCTGATTCTCCTTACCAGCACCCCAAGGGAGTAGGAAGACCCTCTTGTCAACAAAAAGGTGGCTGATCCAAACGGCTGCTCCATCAGCTAAAGGCCAAACAAGGGCACTTAAATGTGCCTGGTGCCAAGGAAAGCTGGGGGTAAAGAACCCAGGACTGAGATGTGAAAGCAAAAGAAACAGTACCATCACTACTACAGGAGAGAGGCTGGAGTGAGTCAGGGAATGGGTTAGAAAACCCCAGTGGAAACCAAAGCACATTCTTAGGGTCTCTTCACAAATATCTGTCAGTGTGGGCTCTGGAGGGAGGCCCTGGGACAATGCAAGTCCATAGATCCCTTGAAGCCTCAATATTCCTACAAGTAAAATGGGAGAAATAATGCCTACCTCACAGGATTGTTGTGAGAACCATCATCTCCTTTACTTTTAAAAAAAGAACCTGGCTTGGGGCACCTGGGTAGCTCAGTCGATTAAACTTCTGACTTTGGCTCAGGTCATGATCTCAGGATCCTGGGATTGAGCCCCGTGTTGGGCTCCCCATTTAACAGGGAATCTGCTTCTCCCTCTCCCTCTGCCTCTCCCCCACTTGTGCTCTCTCTCTTTCTCTCACTTTCTCTCACTCTCAAATAAATAAATAAAATCTTAAAAAAAAAAAAAAAAAGAACCTGGCTTGGCACTTAGCATGTATTAGATGTTTGATAAATTTTAGTTCTTTTTCTCCTGCACCTCATTATCCAATCCAGATTCTTCCAGGGTTCCTGGTTCACCCTTATACAATAATAACCCTAGCCCCATGTACACAGTGCTTTAGTGCTTAAAAGACACTTGTTCACATGCATTCTCTCACCTAATTCAATTCTATGTGAAAGGCAGGGCACAGACAAGCCCAGTTTTACAGAAGGAAGAAATGGAGCCTCAGTGAGGTATATAGCAATTTGCTCAACTGTGAAGGAGACAGGACTAGAACCCAGGTCTCCGCAACTACTAGTACGCTGTTCTTTACCCCTTCCAAGTTTCTTTTATTTAAATTAAAAGAAAAAAATAGGCTAAAAGAAAGTCCAATGGCTTACTTATTGTCATTTATTTCATACAAGAAATCAAGTGGCCTCTAGCTCTGTCTCAGGTGCCACAAGAAGAACTATCCTTGAGATGGGAGAAGACCAATGCAGCAATGGGGTAGGCACAGTCTTCTTGTGGTAGAGGGAGCTACACCATTATCTAGGAGCAACCAGCCAAGAACAGTGGGCCAGAAATTGGTCCTGGGTCTGGTCCCAGTAACCTTGGGATAATCTCTTCCCCTTCTAGGTAGAGTGTCCCCAACTGTATGGGATAGGTCTTGCTCAGTGGTTTTCAATTTTATTATATTTTTAGCAGTTTCTTGCCTCTTCGCTCTTTCAGATAGAAAACCACATGAAACTTCAAAATATAAAGTACATAAAAGTAGAACTGTTCTAGTTAAAGGGGGACTGCAGCTGCCCAGGCAGCTCAGCCAAATACAGTTTGCAAACCACTGGACTACCAGCTTAGGGAAAGGCAGAGACCTCCAGGTATAACTTTCTAGAATTTTACTCATCTTAACTCTGCCACTGATTCTTTATAGGACTTAAAGGACTCTCTTGGCCTCAGTTTCCCCACCTAAGGTAGTTGGACCAATTGGCCTCTAAAGGCCATTTCAGCATTGGGATTCCAGGAAAAGAAAGGCCAGCAATCCCCATGGTGAAGAACTGTGAAGAGAGGCCATTAAGAGACAAGCCCCATCCGCGGCCCTTGGAAAGCCCCTCAGCCTTTGGTGACTCTGAACTCTTCAGTCAGTTCCTCAAGCACTGGGTAAATGGCAACTGGGCGGGTGGGCAGACAGGCAGGAAGGCAGGCACCCCACCCTCCCTTGTACAGGAAGCTAGCTACATCCTCTTTTCCCCACCCCAGGCAGCATATCTCCAAAGGTCCCCAACAGAAGTAGTGGGGGCAGGGAGAAGAAGAGGATGAGGCCTCTGAATTCAGAAGAAACTGAACATGCAAATCATCACAGTATGCTAGGGAGCCATCTGGGGGGAGGGGAATGACTAGGGCCCTGGGAAAGAGAAACAAAGCAGCCCCATTCTTTACTGGGGTCCAGCTCCCCCAACAAAACCTTGCCAAAAGGTCTATGGCTGCAGGAGTCATAAGGCATGAACTGGTAGTGGGAAGCGTAGGCCCACCCACTCCTTACCACTGAGTTTCTCCAGCCTGAAGAGTTGGGCTTTATTCACAGGTGTTTATAGTTCTTTATTAGGGTAAGAACACAGACATGTACGTATAAGTGTACACATAAGTACACATAAGTGAACCCTTAAGAATACAGGGGCTTTTCATACCTTTCAAAGCCAAAGAGGTAGGTACAAACCCGCATGCCCACACCACCAACCCACTTTCCCGTGCCCTCCCCAAACCCTGTGACTGGGGCCCAGCCCTCCCCACATCCTGTTCTCAGAGAACACGTGGCTGCCTGGGGAAAGATAATGTCATTACCACACTTCCCCTCCTTGGAGGAGGCTTTGGTTGACTGGGGAGGGAGTTGGAGTTCTCTGCCTGATCAGGCTGAATAATCTGCAATAAATCTCCCAGTTTCACAGACAGGGACAGGAAGGGTGACAAGTTAACACTGAGAGCACCTTCCACATTACAGGATCCATACCTAGAGACAAATGGTGATGATCCAAAGTACTTCTGGAAAAACGAATTTTCTGGAAAAATACAAATTAGCAACTTCTACATTTGGAAACTGGAAGACAACATGCTAATGCTCTTCTTTGATTAATAAACCAGGAGATGCAAAAATGCAGTAAACTTATTTTTCAAAAAGTCTCCCAAACATTACTCAAGTTACTACATATGGGTTTTAGATGCCAGTCTCAGCATTTCTGCTAAAGCAGCATGATCTGCAGGCAGTCTTAATGGGCCTGGAGTGGCTTTGGCAACTATGAAAAAGAAAATGGCTTCAGACCCATAATAAACAGCCCCCCCAACACACTCAGAGTAAGGGATGGCAAGAGGGTACCACAGCCTGAGCCTACTCATTGTTCAATTTCCTTTCACTTCTCTCTGACCAGCTGACTCCCTGGCTCTCCCTTGTCCTCACTTCCTAAACTATAAGTAGCAAAGAATGTGGCTGAACATTCCATCTGAATGTTCAGGGAGAACCTCCTCCTTCATTTAGAGTGAAGCGAAGAGGCAGATGCCATTCCACAGCACTGCCTCACTAAGTGTGAATGTTTAGGGCAGCATGATCCTTGGCTAGGCTTGTATGGGGGACCTTGGCCAACCACCCCTAAGCAGGATGTCCTCAGTCCCACCCAGCCTACTACTTCCCCACACCTAATCTTATAACCCAATCTAACTCTTGCCCCCATCAGGGAACAAAGTTTATCACATAGGCCTTAAGAAAATACCAACTTCTCAGCCCCTGCCTCCAGTGGATGTGCTGAAGGCTGAAGAGTACTCTCATACCTGCCCTAGATATCTCTGTTTGTGGCCATAGCTTACAGTCTTCATTTTTGTCATGGTCATCTTTCTGGAAGCAAAGGTAAAGAGAGCCTAAATAATGCCCTTGAGCTATATGGATCTATGATTATTTTGGAAAAGTTGCAGAGTGGGGGTGGTCAGTAAGAGAACAGGAACATAACATCCAGCTTATTAGTTTGGGTCCCTATATAGACTGATATAACTTTTTTTTTTTCTATGTTATGTTAGTCACCATACAGTACATCATTTGATATAACTTCTTTAAAAGATGGCTTTGTATTTTTTTTTTCAGTTGATAAAGCCACATCTTGCTCTCCAATCTACAAGCTCAGCTACCAAATTACTGAGACTGGTAAAAACTGTTTAACCTATTCAGACAAAATTACCAGGGTTTTTAGCACCCCTACCACCACAAACATACAATCCTTGTACCCCTAATGCGGAGACGAGCATGCATGAAACCACTTACCCTACACACACACACACACACACACACACACAAGTTCTTTGGGTAGACTCAGAAGCCCTTTCCCCCACTACCCTAATTTGGGTCTAGTTTCTTCAGACAGCCTCAGGTATGAGGCCTACCAGAATCTCTATAGTCATTACCCACAAGACTCCGCAATGGCCCAGGCAATAGACATTGTTCCAAAGTAAACCCTAAAATTATACCTACAATTCTAATAAGATCTAGAAAAGCAAATAGGGCCAACTCTTACCTACCTCAGGTGTTTTAGAAAGGATCTGCCCCTCTGATACAGTTGTATATGCCTACATGCTGGTTCCATACACCAACTTATCAGATACCCAATATGGATCAGGCCTTGAGATGATTTTAATGCTTGCACATGTGTGTGTGAAAGTGAGTGAATGAGCATGTAACAGATTTTTTTGGGGGGGAGCAGGGAGGCAGTAGCATGCAGACAAGTGAATGGGTAATTACCATTCTATACAGCAAGAGCTGTGATAGGGGTAATCAGAGGGAACTGTGGAAACATAAAGGGGCACTCAGGCCATAATGGAGAAAGTAGAAGGGCAGAAGGTCTTTAGAGGAAGAGTTGACATGTCCTGAGATAAGTAAGACTGTCACAGGAAAAAGATGTTAAACGGAAAGGGAAGCTTATGGTGTTCTGGTTAGAGAAAGAGCATGTACAAGGACACAGAGGCAAGAAACACAATGTATGCCTCCAAATGCTACAGGGAAATATACAACATGTGAAAATCGTTCCTAAGGTACAAAGGATCCAGGTCTCCTTTCCCAGCTCCCAGACTTTCTCCCCAGAATTTATCAAAAGAGAGTAAATTACAGACCACCACCAAAATACTAGGCACAAGATCATCAGATTTGGGGGAGAATTGTTCCACAGGCAGAGAGAGAAATTCCTGAAGACAAAGCCAGACAAGGTGGCCTAACGTACATGATATAGATAGGAAGCTGGCTCTGTTCTACATAGCCCCACTGAGGTATCAGCTTAGCTTAATGAGTACTCCCTACCCTAGCTCCCACAAACGTGGGAGGAACCACTCGCCACACCTCAGGGGAGCCTACTACAACCCATTCAGTCCACATGGAAAACGTGTCTACCTACAGGTAGACCTGGAAAGGCAACCAGACGAAGATTTCCACTGCACCCACACCCCACCACACACACAAAGAGGAAGTGAAAGCTACCAGCACAGCAAGAGCTTGGGATGGGCCTCAGCCACAGCTGCCTGGCTTCTGCAAAGAGGCGGGGCACACTGATTTCACAAACCACTTTGCCCTCTTGAGTAAGGGTTCCTCTAATCATTTTCTCCTCTGCACATCTTCTCTTCTTCCCACCCCATAACCATCCAGTCTAACATGGGTCTTAGTATAGCTCTTCTTTTCCCCCACTCCCTCATCCTGAAATTCTCAAGGCTCCCCAGAGCTGGGGTTCCTCTTCACAAAGCAAGACATGCCCACATAGATTCTCGATCCCCCTCGACAAGCTGCAATGGAAGGTACAGTGGGGTTCACCACAAACTAGGCCAGTAATTGGCATCATTGCTTCAAATATTAGTTTCCTCATCTATTAAAATAATCATACAGAGATAGTGCTACTGCACACTTACAAATAAGAGGCAAAGCCCAACTAGGGTCCTGAAATGTTTTGATCTCAAAATACATGAAAGAAATTAAGAGAAATGGGGTATTTATCAAACACTTTCAATATGCCAGGCACCCTCCTAGATGTACTTTCACACTTGCGAACTATTTTCTCTCTCATAAATCCCAAGGAAGTGGGTTTCACTATTACCCACATTTTTAAAATGGAAAACTCAGGTTCAGAAAGGTTCAATGCCTTACCTAAGGCCATACACCTATAAATAGTAGTTGAAAACGATCCTATAAAACTGGCCTACTTAATTTATCTTGTGGCTACCACCCTTCCTTTCTCTCAAGTCACCTTGAATAATGCTGACCAGACACCCACCCAAAAAAGTCACGGGAAAACCTGAGGCAACTCTACTTGGAATGCTCACCATTAATTGTCATATTAAAACCATTTAAGCTAACTTTACTCACTGACTATCCACAAATATGCTTCAGTCATTAACGGCAGAAATATCTTTGCATATTCCACAAGTCTTCTATGTGTTGGGGAGAGGTGTACGGTACTGAGGACATTAGGGAAGGGGAGAAGAAGAGCAGCTCTGATGAATGCTGTTTATCCCCTTGTCACCTCAGGTCAGGAAGCTCAGTAGTTGAGTCTCCCTAGTAGTCTGCAGTTGGGTGTGTTTCACAAGTCTAGGTGTGTTTGGCAAAGGGTAGTCACAGCAGAAGGGAGAAGAAAAGGCATTCCAGAGCAAATCTGGTACAGCTCGTCTTAAAACTTTGACCTTTGCAGAAGAGTGACTCAGCCTTGGCACCACATTCTCACCATCTCAGGATTCCCAAAGATTTTGCATGAACAAACACAGGTGCCCAAATAGGTGCCTACATAAACGCACAACAGCTAACATAGTGGAAGCCCCCAGAACACTGGATATTAGGGCTACAGATGGAGCTGGGAATGTCTCCGTGTCTCAGTAAGGCAATCACTAGAGCTATACTGTAGTATCATCCCCATAACTCCAAACAGTTTCTGTGTCATACTCCAAAAGTACCAGGATTCCTTCTGTTTAGGCATGGTCTCAGAAGAACACGAAGGAGGTAATTTCTCAAAAAGCCAGACTGGATTTTAGGAGGCTCAGCAAAGCCAAAAATAAAGTGTTGGGGAAGGAATAGGAAGAGCTAGTCCCAGCTCTGGACTCCCCTGTTGAGTATAGCTTTGGACTTTCGTGTTTTCATTTTCAAATCTCCCTAATTACTATCAACAGCAGCTGCATACTTAACAGATTTGGGGCCATGTGAGGTGAAGAGTTACGTCTTACATAGGAACAGTGAGCTGGAAGAAAAGTATCATCTACCAGGCTCTTTTCACTCTGAGAAGGATACAATTTTAATTCTAACCCTAGTGACTAAGACCCCAAATTCCACCAGAAGGAGACAGAGTGATTTGCTTAGTTAGTAACCAATATGGAAAGGGCTGACTACAAACCACTCCATCATAAATCAGGATTCAGAGGTCTACCATATATGCATGGCTCAGGAATTAGGTGACTATAATGGTGTCATGAGTTTATAAGAAATTGATATATAATAAATTGGTAGTATAAAGCATAGACTGTCAGGGATGGATGAACTGTTTCTGTGAGCCACATATGGTCTCTGTTGCATATTCCTCTTTTTGTTTCTTTTTAACAATGACTTTTTTTTTGTGAAACCTATTTTTACAATACATACAAAAAACAGGACTCACAAACAAGTTTGCCAACTGCTAGACTGGACCAATATTGTCAGGGTAGTAACTCCACTCACTCTCAGTAAGGCCTCAAATCTGGACTAACACCTCTCTTCACATTCTACTTTCCATAAAAGATGGGCAGCAAGGGTCTTATCCAAAAGTTAGCCAGAGACAACTGGCCCTAGCAATCATACACAGTGGGTTACTCTCTTCCTAAGTAAAAGCACTGGGGAAAAAAAATAAGCAGTAAGCTTAGAGCACTAACCATCTTCCCCAAAGGCTCATTCACATACCAGAAAGGCCCTGGGTCATGCTGATCCCTCTCAGTAGTAGGCCCCAGGCCAGGAACTGAGCCATGGAGTACCTAACCCCTAGGCCTCTGGCTCAAACTCCAGGCCTTGAAGAGGCATGCATGAAGAAGAAAGAAGAAAGAGACCTACCCAGTCGGCCTATTAAGGGCTCAAGAAACTAAGGTACATGTGTGGCTTGCTTCCCTCCCTATCCCCTTAGAAAAGGTTTAAAGAATAAAAAGAAATCAAGTCAGAGATGCCTAACACAGTGGGAAAGAGAGCTAAGAATGAAATTAGTGCCAAACACAAAGTTCCAAGGCTAAAGACCTCCATTAGTGGTCAACACTGAACACAAGCCTTTCTCCTCTGGACTAGGTCTAGGATCCTCAGGTTCCAGTTAGCACTTCTCTCATAACGAAGTGGTGAGAAAAAACAACCATTCAGAAGTGCCCACCTCCTGACCTCCCACTCCATGCCCTGGATCCTCACATTTACCCCTTCTGTAGAAAAAAAGAAATAAAAGAAAAATATGTATGTGTGAAATCATATGTACCCTAAAAATTAACTACTACTAAGAGCTGTGGGCTTCTGGATACAAGGGTTACCACCGATGGCCAATGCTCAGATGTAGCCCTTTTCTCCCCGTTAGCTTCCAGATTCTTCCCTGTGGAGATGGAGGGCTTCTAGAGAATCTAGTCTGACTCAAGGGAGAAACAGGAGAAGAAAATTCAGCAGCTATTGAGTACCTGCAAAGTGTGGGGCAGAGTATCTGGCACTGAGAATACAAAGATTATGACAAGCCCTTACTTCAAGGGGTTCCCCATCTAGTAATGAAAAGATATAATTATTGGGTCCCACAGAATGCAGTATGTGCTATATCCACCCTAAAGCTCCTGATCATCTTTCTTCCCAAATAAAAAGTTCCTTTGGAGGCTGGTGGGTGAAAAGAAATCAAGATGTCCTCCTGGAATTGCCTGGTTCTCCACATTAAACAACCTTCTTGTGCCCCAGGGAGGACCTGGAACAAAATCCCCTTTCCTACCATAGAAAAAGCTTATGGTGATGGGTATTAAGGAGGGCCCATGTTGTAATGAGCACTGGGTGTTATACGCAAATAATGAATCATTAACACTACATCAAAAACTAATGATGTACTGTATGGTGACTAACATAACATAATAATAAAAAAAAATGTAATCCCGGGGCACCTGGGTGGCTCAGTCAGTTAAGCGGCTGCCTTCGGCTCGGGTCATGATCCCAGGGTCCTGGGATCGAGCCCCACATCGGGCTCCCTGCTCCACGGGAAGCCTGCTTCTCCCTCTGCCACTCCCCCTGTTTGTGTTCCCTCTCTCGCTGTGTCTCTCTCTCTCAAATAAATAAAATCTTAAAAAAAAAAAAAAAAATGTAATCCCAGCCATTGGATGCAGTATTTGGAAAAGAAGAAGTTTATGCTCTAATTGGGGTGCCACATATAAAACAGTGAAAAAATAATTAAAGACCACATTGTGATATGGTGCCAGGCCTTGTGGGAGAAATTGGTGTACTCTAAAAGTATAGAAGCAGCAGAGCCTGGGGCCTAGTCAGGATCTAGCTGAAGCAGGAAACAGAAAACAAGCCATCTTCGGTTCTTAAGCACCTGGCTTTGAACACAGGGCAGGATCCCAGGCCAGCACTTCTATATGGAGCTGAAAAATGAATTCACAGGGTCCTTAGGCTCTTACTCACCAGCTTCCTATAATGTTCCCACTAACTGAATGCCTTGGAACCCACAGAATTACTCACTTCCCATCCTGTCTTATCCTTTCTCCCCTACCACCACTGGTCTACACATGCCCAGAGAGTGAATTTCTGCTCTAAAGAGAGCTGTTTACTTCCATTGGGCCCAGTTAGTTACTTTGAATCCCATTCCTTCCTCCACCATTTGTGGTGGGGGAAGGGGAACATAACTTCCATCTCTCTAGGCCCAGGGACCAAGTTTAAAGACTGCCCAATTGAGCTATCAGGGCCACCTTTAACTCCAGCTACAAGAGTGGAGTGAAAAGAGCCCTGGACAAATCGCAGCTCAGCTCAGCTCTATTCCCACTGTGTGGGCATTAGCATGAGCCTCAAATTTTCTCAGACGCCATTTTCTTGGAAGAGGCTTTGATTAGATGTGTAGTTATCAACCCTAGTTCAACATTAGAATAGGGGAGCTCTTAAGAAATACTGATGCGCAAAGCCCTAAGCCAGAACAATTGCCAAATCAGTCTAAACGGCTTCCCAAAGCTGGCCAAGACCAACTGCACAGGCAAGCTAGACTTTCCCACTGGATCAGAAAGTAAGGAACCTAGCTGACCCCATGCAAATCTCAGCCCCCTACGATAAGAACAGCAGGTCTAACAGTTGAACTCCACCTTCATTCTGGCCCCTAGGGCCACTAGGATCATGAGTTCAAATTTCTCCCTTTCCCCAACCTTGCTTCAGATCTGTAAAAATAAATAAATAAATAAATAAATAAATAAATAAATAAATAAATAAAAATAAAAATGTATTGGCACTAGTAAATTCAATCTCACATGCTTTGAAATCAAGCAAGCATTATGACTTTTCCTTCTTCTAAAGGACCAGGCCTATCTACCATTATGAACTAGATTTTTCCATTTTCCACTTCTGGCCTCTATGGCCCAACTTTAAGGAACTCGCACCCTACACAGAGGGGATGGTAACGAGAGAGCTGCTCTTCCTGCTTCCATAGGCTTTGACTGATCTAATGACACACTCCCATGTGACAGTGTCACATTCCTGAGGGCTTAGCAACTACTTGTGACCAGGGACTATCTGGCTAGGAACTATACTAAACCATCTACCTCATGATATCATTCTATCACCTGTTTCTGGTAGGTTCCCTAAGAACTACCTTTCCAGAGCATCTCTTCCTGGACTGATTGTTACCACCCTGGCTGCCTATCCCTCCACCCAGTTATGCTCCTAAACATTCCCAAGGCCTTTCTATGAAGTTCTCCCCTCCAAAAGCTAGACATACATGATCTCAGGGTCCTGAGATCGAGCCCCACGTCAGGCTCCCTGCTTCTCCCTCTCCCTCTGCCCTCCCCAATTCTCTCTCTCTCTCTCTTTCTCTCCCTTTCTATCTCTCAAATAAATAAATAAAATCTTTATAACAAAGAAACCAGACACAGCCAACCCCTTCCAGCCTCTCAAAGCTGGTGGAGCTGCCTTTTGCCCCAGTTCCCAATACAATGAGAACATTTCTGAGATGTGGCCACCATCTCCCTATCCAAGTGGGGCAGACCCATGTCCATTGTCAGGGGAATATAACATTTCTGAGTAAATCACAGACTTTCAGAACAGGAATGGCCCTCAGAGATTAGGCAAACCAACTCCTTGTAGAACAGACTATGGCCCCAAAAGGGCAAGATTACCCTGGGAAGCTAGCAGCAGAGCCCAGGCAAAACTCCAGCTCTTCAACTCCAGAGGAGTGCTCTTTTCACAATTTCCCAGTACCTCCTCCATTCAACAACAAGTTGGACCAACGCTCATGATCCCAAGGTACAAACAAGACCCTACATTAGCTAGGTCAAAGCAGTCCCCAAACAATTCTCATTTCCTAACAAGTAACACCTATGTGTTCAGAAGTAAGACAAAACCAAGGAAGTTATTGGCTCAACCAGGTGGAAAGCTCGACTAGACTTGAAGGCAGTGGTCTGACATTAGCAAGAAGGGTGACACAGGATACCAGCTGCAAAACAAGACTGAGGCCAGCCTCCAAACAGGCAGAACATAAACAACTGACAGGTGAACATGCACACACCAATCCCAATTACTAGAATTCTCTCTAAATTTTATTCTTGACTCATGATATATTAGAAGGAGAAACTAAAGGGAGGTTGAGCAACTATTGGTACAGGGGAAGGACCTCATGTTTAAACTTGAAACTTCCTTTCTAGCCTTAGAACTCTGGCCTAACCATGACTAGAGCTTAAGTCCAGGCCTTTGTGAAACAACATTTATCTCCCCTTCCCACACTCCACCTTATACAGAGTCTAAAACTAAAGTCTTCTGCTTCCCACTCAAGTCCTGTCTCCCTTATTCATTAGCTGAGTAATTTTTGCAGAGTCCCTTAACCTCTTTGAGCCAGTTTTCCCATATGAAAATATGGGGATAATAATTCCTAACCTGCCAATTGGAGAGAGCTAATGAATATCAAATGACATAATAATTGTGGTAAAAAGGGCTTTGACAGCTATGATGCATATCACAAACATAGAGAATTATCAATATTTGTGTTGGAGAACTTTTTGTTCTTTTTTTTTTTTTTTTTTTTTTTTTGTCCAAGCAAGGGATAAGGAAGCTAGAAACACTGGAAAATAATTGCAGGGCAATGTTAGCAAACCTGTAAAGGGATTCCTTCAATTCATGTCTGTCAAAGTTGTTTTAAACAGGGAACTACTTGCAAAACAGGCAGCTATCCTCTAACTTATAACTCCCTCCCAGCTTCCTAACCTGAGTATTCCTTTCTCTGGGCTGCTCAACAGCTAGAGGCTCCAGAGGAACTTACGTAGAGGGGTCTCTAAGAGCTTTTTCAAGATTTCTTCAGTCTTGGCTCTTCCTGACAAAGGCTGAAACCCAATAGAGTAGGGAAAGGAGAACTGTTCAAACCCTCCCTGGAATAACATCTATGTAGGACAATCTCATACATGGTCTTTTCTATCTCCACTCTTTGAAGGGTTGCCTCCTTCTCAATCCCAGTCTCATAAATTTGTCACCCTATCTGAGTTCACAGCCTGGAAGGATGGTACTGAGGGCACAAATGGCCAGGAAAGTAGAAGCCTATTTATTTCCTTGTTCCAGAAGCCAAAGTTCACTGTTTTCCTTATGGTTAAGGTCGGTTATCCACATCAGCATAAGAGTAATACCTTAGGGATAACTCAGCAGTAGCACTCTAACCACCTTTTGTCTGGGAAGTTGTTTGGAAAATATTTCCCTAACTAATTATTCTTGTTTGGACTGTCAGAAGAGCCAAGAGAGTTTGCATTCCCTGGGCTTACATGGCTTAGGAAAGTCAGTACAGGTAACTGGAAGAAGAAAGTGTTGTTATGGATAGTTGAGAGCTGATTATATGGCAATGCATCACTGGTCCCAAATGGTCTATAAATGAGTTGTTCCACAGAAGTAAACTCTTCCTAGTAACTGAGGCTTACTCTTTTAAGGATAACCATTCTTAATGATGAGATGAAAGGCTTTCATCCACTGGCACACTCTACTGCCTTTGTCAACAGAGGCTGTTAAAACATGACTTACGCATTTCTGAGGACCTGAATCCTGCATGCTGATTTTCTACAGAACTAACATTTGAGGGTTTTCCAGTGTTATCTTATTCAAGTTTCCCACCAACTCTGAGGCTAGCATTATCATCTCCACTGTACCAATGAAGAATGGGTGGCTCAGGGAGGTTAAGGGACTTCCCCGAGGTCACACAGCCAATATGTTAAAACACAGATCCTCCTGCAAGCTTGGCCTACAATAAGTGCCTGGAGATACTTTCAATCCAAGTAGCCCAAAGACTAAAGTATCCCAAAGTGTCATCCTCTTTCCCTTTTTGGAGTCTGACCTCAGAGCCTTGCTCTCCTTGCCCCGTAAGATTCAGAAAGCTTCAAACACTCAGAATCTGCAGGCAGCTTCCTCTTTGTCTAAAGAAGAAGGCAATAATGCCTGCTTTGGCCTGTAGGCCTGGCCCAATCAAGGTCAACCTCTGGTGTCAGAGGCTCCAGGATTAAAGGTTGGGCAAGCAGAAACTCTGTTCCATCCACTGTCAAAGTCTGGGAACTAAGAGACAAGAGAAGGGAGGGGCATGCCATGAGTGGGCAGAAGAGATCCTGCATTTCTGGTAATTCTGCTTGTCCTCACTGGGACTGGCTCCTTTCAACATGATCAATATCTTTTTTTTTTTTTTAAGATTTTATTTATTCATTCATGAGAGACAGAGAGAGAGAGAGAGAGGCAGAGGGAGAAGCAGGCTCCCAAGGAGCAGAGAGCCCGATGCGGGACTCGATCCCAGGACCCGGGGATCATGACCTGAGCCGAAGGCAGACGCTTAACCATCTGAGACACTCAGGCGCCCCATGATCAATATCTTTAAGCTAGCAAGCTTCTAAGACCAGGAGCAGCCACTGGGCTAAATTTGTTTTCAAAATATATTATATATTTTTGGGGGGATTCACAAATCACTATCTTCCTCTTCAACTGGATGGCTTAATTACAACTGAATACTCTGCAAAATTCCACTTTCCTGCCACCTGAACAAGATCCCTGATACCTATGAGTAGTGGGGAGAATTTTAATCCAGCTTCAATGCTCTTCTCTGGGGAAAACTGGAAAGGCATGTGACCACCACCACTACCCACCCCCCACTACACACACACACACACACACACACACGCACGTACGCGCACACACACACACACAGCTTCTTTCCTTAACCTCAAACAGCTATGGCAGCCAGAGGTCTTCTGGGAAATAGGGTTCTCAGTTAGGTACTGTTTGGATTCAAGCTACCCCAAATTGGCAAAACCGCAGGAAAGAGAAGGGTCCATGTAAAGCAGAGGAAAATGGTTTACCTACTGCCAAGCATTCCACTAAGATCATTTAGACACAGATGAAATCACGGCAATCTCTAGATGTGGGACTTGGAAAGGGAAATAATTTTCCTCATCTTATCCTTCATGCTAACAGAAGGGTCCACAACTCCCACCTCCTCTAGGAAGCCTTTCTCTCTCTGGCAGGTAAACATTTACAATGCCCTCTTCATTTTCCACTAAACAAAGAATATGGGCCCTTTTCATTTGTGTAGATTTTGTGTTCCACCCATTTGATAACTTGTTTATTAATGAGGCCATACAGACATTAAAATATGATTTGACATGAGAAGATGGCCACCATGAAATAAGTAAAAAAAAAAAAAAAGTTGCAGAATAGTATGGATTTGTGTTATGCATGTATTTAAAATTATAGGTGTGTAAATGCATTTACAAAGGATTCTAAGTTCATATATCTGGTAAATGGCCATTATCTCTTAAGAATAGTCAGGGGCACAAGCCAGGGAATTTTATATTTTTCAGTACTATTTCATTTCTTACAGCAAATATGTTTTAGTTTCATAATGAAAAAAAATCATAAATTGTAAAAGAAATAGTCTGTCTTTAAGTATGTCCTCCCAAACAGCACAGACTGTTAATATACCTTATATGGTGTCTAGCTCAGCACTTTAAGAACAGATGGAGAAATCATTTAAAGACAAGATGACGTTCAGAGGCACTTACCTATTTGGGGGCACCCAACTTTATCTAGGAGGCTTCAACCTAAACCTACCAAATACTAGCCACGCCCTACGCCTGGGAAGAGGTAGGAAAAAGAGTACCTTCTATTTCTCCCCAAATTAGCCTACCTTGATTAAAATATGCCCAAATACACAAAGATATGCAGCCCTGGGCCCTAAAGCAGCCTGGATAATGGTGGTGGCAGTGGCGGTGGCAACAGCGGCAACAGCAAAACACAGATGCTGAGTGCCCCAAAATGATGATCTATAGAACTTCCCTGCTGTCCTCCCTGATCTGTGCCTGGTCCCGCCCGTCCCCGAGCATAGGAGTCAACTCAATCCCTAAACCTCAGGAGCACATACCTCTCAGGATTAGATTAGACAATGCAGCCCTGCCTGCTGCCTATGCTACATACAGTGAGCAGCACACATTAAAAAAATTTAAATTTAAAAATTGGGTAATGTTTCAAATATGTACTCTATGGCCAAAGTGTGGGTTGCTTCACAAAGGCAGATAGAAATGCTTGCATGGCTGCCTGTTAGAATCCACTAAAAACTTGGATTCAAATATTCTCCCTTGTGAATGCTACCAATATTGTGTCAAGACACAAAAAGATGAGTGGATATTGGGAACTAGCTGACCACTCACAGGTAAACAGGTTCTTTAAGGTACACAAGAGGGACAACTCCTCCCCATTCCTTGGCACCACTCAGCTCCATTCTGCCAGGGCCCAGCTGGGTCTACATTAGCTCATTTCCAGTGGGCCACTAGAATTGTTGTTTGGCTTTCTAGTAGACTTAGCCAAACAATCTGTGAAAGACAATCCAACTTGACAATAATAGCTATTAATGTATCTCTTCAACGTATATCTGTGGAGTGCCTCCTCTGTGCCAGGCACTGTACTAGGTACTGGGGAGACAGTGAGTAGTGGGGAACTCTCCCTGTTCTCATGAAGTTCACATTCTTACTGGAAGAGGCTGATAGAATGGAAAGAACACACTCCTGAGAGTCCTGGCTTTTAGACCTGATTCTGCCCCTGACTCACTACGGGACCTTGAGCAAGTCCCTTCCCCTTGTTGTATTTTATAATTAATGGATCTTCCTTAGATTCATACAATTTGGTTCCTTTATAAAACAAAATCCTGGAGTAACTTAGGGGTTTTCAAATGGCCACAACAGCAGCAAGAAGCTGTGGTAGTATTTGGAGAAAACAAAAAAGCATCCAAAGACCTTGAATCTGGCTTGGATGGTTGCCCATGAGCTATTTGCCCAAGACAGGTGGGACGGGCAAGTCTTTGAATAACATTTGGTCAGTGACAGACACAGAGACCCTTCCTTCTATCCATGGCAGGTTTGGGGCCAGAAGGCCTGAAAGGTACCCAGCTTCACTGCAGCTTCTATAAATACTTCCACCTCCAGCTGAAGGGATAGGAAACATTCTACTGTAGTACCATTCATTTGATGCTAAAGAGCTGGAGAGAAGGTGGCACCTCCCTTTCCAGCCATGTGGGGCTATTCTTGAGTAGGGCTGCACTGGGGCCAGTTGGAGCCACGCTGCTTAGGTGAGTGGGGAGATGGGACTTCCCCGCATACCTTCCACTAAAGCTGTAGAGCTTGCTCAGGAAAACCATAGCATCTGGCATTCTGGCCTCAGAGGCTTTATAGGAAACACACATAGGAAAGAACTTTAAGAGGACAACTAGAAAAATTCTGGGATATCCTGGACCTACCTTCCCTCCCTGTACCCCACACCTCACAGAGCACTTTCAGATGCATTAGTGCCTGAATCTTTGCCATAACCCTAAGAAGTAGGTGCTATTAATCTTTCCATATTGCAGATAGGAAACTGAGATCTGGAATGATTTCAGAAGTTTGCACTGGTGGGTCAAGGCCAACAAGGTTCTCAGGCGCCTATCTGCCCTATAGGTGCTAATCATCTTTCCCTTCTCCAAGGTGCATTTTTTCTATTACTAGTGTCTAGTATACCCTACCAGGTTCTAATTCAACAGCCTTTGATCCCTTGCATACATTACCACTGCTTCTCTCTCTCTATGTCTGTCACTGACTATACATTCTTCAAAGACCTGCCCATCCCTAACCACCTCCACCTGGACAAGAGTCCCTTCTTGAGGCAGGGTAGTTAGAAACTTTCAAGTCCATGAGTTTACTGAAGGAGAAAGTCTGGGAACCCAGATAGTTGCAACACCACATAGTACATATCATAACAGAAGTTCTTATAAAGGAAGTACAGTCAGCACACAGAGGATGGTGCAACTAATACCATAGGAATATTAAAAAAAGCTTCCAGTGGAGGTGACATGGAGTGGAGGCGGTGAGGAAGACACACTTGACATTTCAAACTGAAAGAAAAGACATATGCTAGAGCTGAAATATATCAAAGGTATGCCTTACTTGGAAAACCTTGATCCCACAAAGCCACAATACAGCATACATGTGGGGAAGTAAGTCCAGAAAGTAGGCTAGGATGGAGCCAGGTATCAAATGACTCTCTCTATATACCATGCTAAGGGGTTTAGATTTTCTCTTCCTCACATTCACTGCAGTGTTATAAATACTGGCAAATGCTGGGAGTAATCTAAATGACTCCTAAAAGTAATGGTAAATTATGGCACAGCCATTGGATGGAATTTTATAAAACCATTAAAGTGTTCATTTTTAAAAACTAAGCAGCATTTACCTAAGTTTTTAGTGATATATTAAGTAAGGATAAAGTAGTAGTACTTTTTTTATATATACTATGACTGCACCATGGAAAATTATAATACATACATATATGAGCTATGACAAGAAATATAAATAAATAATAATTGTTATGTTAAAATGGTGGATTTATAGAAAATTTCTCCATTTACTAAACTCTGTCATATGCCATGGTGGGTTTTATAAAAAGGGGAAATAGAAAAATAACTACTCTTCTTCCATTTGACTCCTCTTTCCTTCTCCCCTTCTCACTCATCCACCTGCTTGCTTACTCTCCCTCATGAACAGTCATTCTAATCTACCACCTGAGAGGCCTCTAGAAAGGAAAGGCTGACAGCAAGGTGGCTGTACCCAGCAGCAAGTTCCTACACAGCCTGGAGGTGATTTCAGCCCAATGTTGGGGAAGAATCTTCCACCCAAAAGCACTGCCCAGCTCTACCCAACTAAGCCTTCTTTGGTTAAATTGTCCTAGGAACTTGTTACCAAACAAAGGAAGACAAATGCCAAGAATACTTCCATCATGCCCTCCCTCCAGGGAGCTCAGGGTAGGTGAAGATCAAATTCATGGCCAACTCCTAGGTGGCTGAACTACAGCCTGAGATCCTTGATTCACAAGTAATAACTACATAAAATGTCAGTAAAGAGGAAGAAGATGGGTGAAAACAGATGCAGCCAAGAGCACTTCATTTCTAGGAACTTGCTTATGCCCATCAGCCCATTAGATTTTGACGGGAAATTCAGAAATCACTCTCCTTTGATCTACAGGTCTAACCCCAAAGAAAGCCATATTCACAAAACACAGGATCAGTTGAAGGCTTAACACTAGGCATGTGGCAATCTCCCTCACTAGAAATTCCTCCCAAGCCCAAATCACCTATCTCTCCCCATGCAAGGGCAACATAGATATCAGTGACTCAGACAGAGGAAAAGGAAGGGGACCTTAGCAATTTAAGACTTGGCCAAAAGCAATTTCATAGCCCTAAGAAGAGGGATGTTGTAGAGGAAGGGGGTAAAGGAAGTCAAATCTCATTTGCATTCAGTTTTGGTTTGTTTCTTAGTCTCCCCCTTCCCTGCTGGAACAATGGCCAATTCCAGGGTCTTCTATTCTTCCTGGAGTCACCAATGACCCAAAATAGCCAGCAATTGTAGTTTGCAGGCTGGACTCCAAGACCTCACCCAAGGTATTTAGTTAATAGTTGTCTCTCCAAGCCAGGATGCCCACAGTGAGCTCTCTGGTAGGTGGATCCAAGACCTCTAAGCTCACGGAAATAAAGAGGGTTACTTACACATGGATAACTGGGGGGAAAAATAATGTTCCCAGTGTCATTGTAAAGAGAAGGCAACTTCTCTAAATAGTCACTGCTCTCTGTTTTGTTACACTCTTTCCAAGAAGCCTTCCTATCTTCTTAAAGACTGGGCACAAATAATAAGAATTTCAGGAAAAGCCAATGTTCTCATTATAACAGATATTAAAACTACAGCCCATAGAAATGACTTGTTCAAGATCACACAGGCAGAGACTAAGAAACAGATATCCTGATTAAGTACATTATTCTTTTCATTGCACCATTTCTACTAAAAAGCATTAAAAAAAAAAAAAATCCAGACAAGTGTGTCAGGATTTAAATGTCAAAAAGCTCAGCTCTTTTAACCTAGCTCAGGACTGAGGATGGGAGGCAGAGGGATATTGGACCCATTCTACTCAGGAAAGCCAAGTGAGAAGCTTAGGCATACAAAAGGCACACACAAACTGGAAAGCTTTACCTAATCTAAAGGAATAGTTTAAGATGCTGAGAGGCTCAGGATGACCCTGCCCTACCTCACACTCTGAGCCTTTTTAGGTTAAGCAAGACTACCCCTAGGCTGTCAGAGAGCTACTTAAGAAGCTAGACAGGGGTGACCAGACTGTGTCAAGAGAGCCAGGAGAGATAAAAAAGAATGGGGAGAAATGAAAGCGGGGTGGAGAAATCACAGTCATTCCAGAGCTCTCCCATCTTTCTCTCTTCTCTCCCACCTCTCCCCCACCTCCAACAAAGAGCCTCAACCACCTGCTCTAAGCAAGACCTACACTAGGAAAAAAAAGAAAAGTTTGCAGGTGGCATTATATAAACTTGAGAAAGGCATTCCCTGTACCAAAAAAGAACAGGGGATTAGTTGAGGTGGTAAAGGGCATTTGAGGGGGGAGAAAATAGCCAAATAAGGCATACTTGACTGGTAGGGAATCATCAGGAAAGGTTCCAAAAGCTGACGTCGCAGAGAGGAAGCGTTTAGTCATTGGTTTCCTCTGGCAACTGGCCTAAGGCCAGGAGGCAAACTCCCAACCTTAGGAAAATGCCCAGGCTATGGCAGAGAGAAAGACAACCACAAGAGATTTTCCCCAGGCCCACCCTCAGGCTGTGCTGGAGCAGCTTTTCAAGTACCAGCAGAGAGGTATAGTGTAACTTTGAAGCAAAATGCCAGATGTTCTCACTAAGCATATTCTAGATCCACCATGGCCCAGGTGCCAAGAGGAGTAAGAAACCTGGGGAAGAGGGCTCTGATCTACTCCGGTTACATATTGTTGATAGTTTCATATTAGAGAAAAGAAAATTTCAAAGGCAAAGAGTTTAAGTGACTTTTGTTCTCAGCAAGGGGATTTCTGAGTTATTAATCTCCCAGGCATATCTGCAAGGATGTTTGAAGGGGAGTTTTGCTCACTTAAAACCCTTGAAGATAGTGGGGTGCCTGGTTGGCTCAGTTGGTTCAGCATCTAACTCTTGATTTCAGCTCAGGTCATGATCTTAGGGTCATGAGATTGAGCTCCCCAGTGGGCTCCATGGTCAGTGTGGAGTCTGCTTGAGATTCTCTCTCTCCCTCTCCCTCAGCATCTCCCCCTGCTCGATCCCCCCCCAAAATAAATAAATAAATAAAATATTTAAAAAAAAAACTTGAAGATAGAAAAGTTTTGTACAACTTAACTTATGACACTCAAATAGATGACATTATTACCTTGACCCCCGTCCTATAACTCCATACCACAGATTAGTCAACCTCAGTCAAAGATTACAACAGATAAGAACATCTTGGTGTACTTCATCTAATCTTTAGGCTGAGATTTCTGAAAAAGGACAGGGGGTTGGAGGATGTGGTAGGGAGTGGTAGGGGGCAGATTAGACCAAGACAGCAAAATCAGGGAGGGACCTTATCCAAACACACTACACTGGAGAAAAATAAAGCCTCGATCCTTCCCAGGTATTTTTTTTAAGATTTATTTATTTATTTTAGAGAGAGAGAGCACAAGTGGGAGGGGCAGAGGGAAAAAGAATCTCAAGCAGACTCTGCACTGAGCATGGATCCCCACGCGGGGCTCCATCTCACGAACCTGAGATCACAACCTGAGCCAAAACCAAGAGTCGGAAACTCAACTGACTGTGCCACCCAGGCACCCCCCTTCCCAGGTATTTAAGGGAGTTCAGTACTAAAGAGAGGGAAGGAAATGCTGACCAAGCCTGATAGGTATGCATTGTTCCCCCTTCTAGGCCCTGACCCCTGTCACCTCCCAAATACATGTCTAGGAAAGGATTTCTTGAGATTATACTTTGTTTTGTGAGACCAAATGCCCACATCTCAACTTTTCTCTCTCATTAGGCCCTGACTGATACTCTGCCACACAAAATATCTACATGGGCAACAAAGACAATAAAATTTATTTCAGTTAATTCACCCAATTCTAGAAAACCCAAGGTGCAGTCTTCCCCAACAAACCCCTTCAGAATTATTGGCTCTAACTGACCTTCCAAGGAGTAACTTGGTCTATGCTTACATGTACTCTGTGGCTCTCCTTGAAACACCTCAATGCTTCCCTCATATCAGACAAACTCACTTTTTTTTTAAAGATTTTATTTATTTATTTATTTGAGAGAGAGAGAGAAACAGCATGAGAGGGGAGAGGGTCAGAGGGAGAAGCAGGCTCCCCGCTGAGCCAGGAGCCCGATGTGGGACTCGATCCCAGGACTCCGGGACCATGACCTGAGCCGAAGGCAATCGCCTAACCAACTGAGCCACCCAGGCACCCTCACTTTCTTTGTTTTTTTTAAGATTTTATTTATTTATTTGAGAGAGAGAGAGAGCACAAGCATGAGCGGGAGGAGAGAGAGGGAGAAGCAGACACCCCACTGATCAGGGAGCTCAACTCAGGGCTTGATCCCAGGACCCTGGGATCATGACCTGAGCTGAAGGCAGACACCTAACCAACTAAGCCACCCAGGAGCGCCCAAACTCACTTTCAAGAGAGCACTGGCCTAGGGTTTATGTCCACGTACCAAAACCACATCACTCTCCCACCCAGAACAGCCACCACTCACAAGTATACACTTCCTTCAAAGCCCTGTTCATGTCCCATTAAGCCTCCTTCTTCTCAAAATCTACAGAGAATGTCATGTAAAATTTATTTTTGTCAAAGTGTTTTTAAGTGAGTTAGCCCTAAATCTCCAATTAAATAGGAGATCTATTAAGGCAGCAACTGTATACTCCATTCATTTATTTGTATCTCTTATAGTAAATAGTACCTAACAAACAGTCAATAAATGGTGAGAATGCAACTGCCTGCCTTCTTTCTTACTTATCTTACCTAGCACAGGGTTGGGCATGTAATAGTTCAGTTACATAAGTAATTATAATAACAAACATTTGCATCTAACTTATTAGATGCTAGGCACAATTCTAAGCACTTTACATAAACTGCCTCATTTAATCCTCAGAACAACCCTATGAAATAGGTACTACTATTATCTTCACTTTACAGTTAAAGAAAATGAGCCACACAAGTTAAGTAACTTGCCCAAGGCTACATAACTAATTGGTCACAGAGCTGGGATTTGAGTCCAAGCAGTCTGGTTCCAGAGTCTGTGCTTTCCCCACTACTCTATGCTACCTTTCTATGAAGTCCTGAAAGGTCTTTTTTTGGGGGGCAGGCTCTCTACCTGCCCTAGGCTTGGCCTACAATACCTAGAGGTGAGTAGTGAGGGTTGAGTCCGGGAGACTCCAGTCTGAATCCACATGGCTGCTACAGAAGAAAATACTTCCACCAAGGTACTAATGGAAGTACCATAATGTTCTCCTAATTCAAGGAACAGGTCAAGCTGGAGCACTGAGTCAGATACAGAGAGGTCAGAACTCAAAATTTAAGAAGGCGAGGAGAAAGCAATAATTTGGGTGAGGAGCGAGCAGGAAGAGAAACAGTCATTCTGGGGCCCCAGAAAAACTGAGTCACCCACTGACTGAAACCTGCTACAGCAGAAGCTATTTAGGGGAACTCCACTGCAGCCATATTGTTAATGTAATCACCATAGAGTCAATTCTCTGGAAGTCTGTGTTCCCTTGGTGAACAGAGTCATTCTTCCAAGACAGGTAAGTTAGTAAGAGACCATTATTAACTCAGTAATTGGGAAAGCCAAGTTCTCCTTTCCAACTTTATGTGATCCTGAACAAGCTGACTGACTCCTCTAGCTATGAATACATAAAAGAAATAACTCCACTCCATAAAAACTTTTAGGACAGTTGAGGCCCAGTCTCAAGCAGGAATACGTGGCTAGTCTCCTCTCTTTACCTCCCTTCAACACACACATCTGTTTTCTACCACTCTTTGCAAACAAAGCAAAAAACATTTACCTTCCTGGGAAGTGCTACAAAAAGTCCCAAAGGCACTGTCAGAGCCTAAACCATAACCATATAACCTCTGAAGTCAGCTCTACACACTCAGAAGGACTTGCTCTTCCCATGACCATAATAACACTATGGTTAAGTCACCCCCAGCACAGAGCTAGGAAAACCCTGAGCACCCTGCACCAAGTGCCATTTAAAAGGCAAACCTTAAAAGTTCCTACCCTAAGGGTGCCTGGGTGGCTCAGTCAGGTGGGCATCTGACTCTTGATTTCGGCTCAAATCGTGTTCTAAAATAAATGAAAAAGTCTTAAAAAAATATTTCCTCCCCTACACTGAGGGCCAGCCAATTTGGGTTTTAGTCCCAACCTTATTACTATTCACTCATATCACTTCCCTTTTCTGGCCTTTGCTGTCACCATCTAATACATAAAGGTAGAACTAAAAGTTTAAGGCCAGGTCATTTGCTCTGTGGTTCAAAATACCCATGTGAGAAACCTAGACCATCCAGAACAATCAGCTCAAGTGAAGCTTAAGGCTGAAGTCATCTTAAGTGGAGATGCATTTGAAATGTTGTACCTCAGCTCACTGGTGGTAGGTATCTTGGGAAGTTGGTTTATGCCCACCAGCTCCTCAAAGTCTAACTACCACTCACAAGGTTAAAAGTACATTTGAAACATAACTAGCAGCTTCCTGGCATTTCAGTAGAACTACAGGAGGTATACGCTACTGGCAGCCAGTGAAAAGAAAGGGAGGGAAACCCATTCAGTTTTCAGTGTTTGTCTGAGGCTCTTCAGTCAACCTTCACAATACAGTGTCATCGATTTCTTTCTTATTCCTCAGTAAGGAAAGACATAGCCCTTTCCCCTCTATAGACTTAAGAAGAAACAGCCAAGAACACTCATGCCAGTGTTTCTGTTAGAGCTACTAATGAAACAAACCAACTCCCAAGCTAGAAATTCCATTCCAAACTCAGTACCCAGGAAAAAACAGTACTTCAGAGGTATAAGGGGACAAAGAAGGTACATTCTGGTAAGTGCTGATGAACTATGTATTCCCAGCAAAGCCTAGCACACTGTCTGGTACATAGAAGGCACTCAAATTTTGAGGAAAAAATGTCTGAAGGAAAAAACATAGAAATGGGAGGCTTGAAGCTGTATCATCAAGGCTTTCAAGGACATCAGTTGGAAAGGTCCCTAGAGTGTACTTATTACTTTTATAGTACCCTCATGACAAACTGGAGAGACTGAGAGCCTAAAGAAAGGACTTGCCTAAATATTTACTTCATTTGGATCACTTTATTGAGGACAAGGAAGATGTTCTTCTTACATAGAAAGAGAAGAAAAATTCTCAGGTCAGTGTTACTTGCCACTTTCCAAATCAATGGAGTCCTGAGCTACCCTTCAAGGGACTGCTCCTATACCACAAATCAGAACTTGGAATTGAAAAGTTGTTCAGCTCTTTCAGGCATGAAATGGGAGGAATGAACAGCAAAGCCAGCCAATCATGACAAGACCACCTCTCCACCTGACCACTAGACTGGCCTAAAGGAGACCACCTTTGTACTTTGGTTTTTGTTTTGTTTTGTTTTGGGGCAGAAGAGTGGGGTGTGGTAGCAGGGAGAAAAGACTGGGAAAGATGTACATGATAAACTCAGTTCTATCTTTGAAAAATCAGAAACACACTGTTCCCAACTTGTAATAATGCCAATTTTCATCAACTTTAGCCATTAAAGGCCCAACACTGGTAGTGCTGGGAGCCAGATATTCTCCCCTCTGGGGACCTTGAGTCTGGAAATTCCAGTGAGGGGGACTCCCAGAAAGATACAAAGGAACCTAGACAGACTGTTGCCGAGCAACACTAGTAGAACAGAGTTCAGAATAAATGTAGCTGTCATCTCATCTCATCGCAATAGAGTTGGATTTGGAGTCAGGGAGATAGACCAGATGACCTCTAAATATCACTTCACCATCCAGGAAAGCAGTCTCCTGAGAGGAGGAAGAGAAAAAAGTAAAAATAACACCCTTAAAACAAAGCTATTGTTACAGGCAGCTAGAGAAGAATGGAAAGTTAGCAGACTAGTGGTCAATACCACCTCTGTCTCCCACTCACAGAGCAACTTTCCCCTCTACGAGACTAAGTATAGATAGTTGGTGCCTTCAAGTGTCCTCGTGCCCCATCAGCCCCTCTCTGCCCAGAGGGCTATTCAAGGACCAGCCTAAAGGAAATCCCCAAGATGGTTCCTGCTCTATCATCTATACTTTCACAAAGAGCCAAATGAACTGGAGAAATAAAGAGGTGGAGAGATGCAGGATCCAGAGTCACCCTCTCTCACATATAACCTCCATTCCCAATCCCTTGCCCCGCCCTGAAGTCTGTAGGCAGAGTTGGTTCAAGAGTTAAAAGACTGAGATTTTGCCTTCTTTTCACAAAGTACCATTTTAGTGCCACTCGAGTGGCTCAAGCAATGCTAGGAATGGCAGGAGAATAAACAGTCCACACAGTCCCTGTTAAAGTTTAGCTGAATGCAGATCCAGAGCCTTCAAATACTTCAAGGAGGTGGACTCTACATCTGCTCACATGGATGGTCCCATCAGCAATCATTTGATCACCTTTCCCTGACCTATTGAGCTAGGGCTAAAAATCCAGCAAATTGAAAACATCTTACCAAGACTGATACTCTAAGACTTAAATTCAAGTCCTGGCTTTGCTACTGACATGCTATATATCATTTTAGGTCAGCCCCTCCTTATCTGTGGGTCTCAGTTTCCCCATCTATACAATGAGAAGCGTTAGACTTGACAGTTGTGAAGAGCCTTTTCAACTCTAACAAACCTAAAACTCACGAAAACCTTGAAATTCAAAACAATCGCTTTTTAGGGAATCAAAACATCCCAAAGACTTTGTGACCTAAAAAAATGTAAAGAGGGCAGGGAGGGGGAAAGCTTTTTTTTTTTTTTTTAACAACTGTCTTAGCAGAAAATGTAGATGTCAGTAAATAAGCTTCTTCATTCTGGCAGACTTAGGAAACTGGCAACTAGAAGCAGAATCCGAGAATTGGCAGGGAGAGGGTGCAGAGAAGCATGTTTTAACAGATTTAATGGAGTTTGGGATGACTAAAGGAGACAATCGGCTGTAAAAGTGAAACCAACTCTGGACAGACTGTAGACATAGTTCATATGAATGAACAGATTTTATTTTTCCACTACCCTTCCCTATCTTTCATAATCCAGAAATAGCCTAACAGCCTAACTAGTGAAGAAGGAGCAGAAAATAGGGAATTTTCTTCCTCCATTAAAATTACTAGCTGCCATGCAGTGAACTAGTGTATGCCCCTGGATGCTTCAGCATTGGGATGAGGAATGAGAAAAGTAACAGGGGGCACCTTGTGAAACACCCAACTCTCACTGGACACCACCAAATGCCAATGTTACTTTGTCTAAATTATCTACTTCCTTTTATCTGAGGACCAGGAAGTCCTAAGAACAGGGGGCAGTTTGCTTTGGGCAGGAGAGAGGACTCAAATTCAAGAACCTAATCACTGAGTCAGAATAGAGGGTCATTGAGATAAGCATCAAAAAGCCTGGGCCCCAATCTTGGTTATATCACCATATGCTCCTAGGTATGTTCTTTTCTGTAAGCCCAACATCCTCATTAGTTAAAAGAGAGAAATAGTGGGGTGGGGACAGGAAGAAAGTTGTACTAAACAGTCTCAGAGGTCCCTTTCAGGTCAAGATTCTATGGTCTTAATAGGCATGATATAGTTGTTTCTCCTAAAAGTTGACCATTCCTTGAACTGAACAGCATGGAAAATTCTCCAAAGCTTTCAGACCATCAAAATTCAGCCCTCTCCTTCCAATTTGATTCAAGTTTCAGTCAATCTGCATAAAAATACTTTCAATATTCAGGTACCTTCAGTACCCTAGGCCTGACCTCAAACAGCTCATTCTCCAGCCTCTCTCCAAGCCTAGGAAAAGGATCACCAGGCTATCTTCTTTGCCACTTCTGACTGAGATGGGATGGTTAAGGCAACTTTGAGAAAATTTCCAGGCCCATCAGGTTGCATTTAAAGGTGAGATATTTTAGAATTGAGGATGAAAGATGCCAGTAGTGAAGAGAGATCATGGGGCAAAGTCTGTTCCCAAAGATCCACCCATCTATTTAGGTAAAACCACCCACAGAGAGATAAACTCAAAAAGAGTCTCCTGGAAGGATCTTTATAATCCTCTGTGTTGGCAGAGACAACTTTTCTCCCTCTTTCTCTTTTCAAAACGATTCTTTCTGACTTTATATGTGTTGGGGGAGGGGGAACAAGTGTGGAAAAAACCCCATGTCATAAAACCATGACCAATTTAAAAAAGAGAATGTAGAAGCACATACTTGTTGAAAACTTGGTGTTTCTAATAGGGTTCTGGAAAGGCAAGAATGACTTGGCAGAAAAGCTGGAATACAGCAACGTGGCAACCAAATTCAGCATACACCCAACGAACCAGACCCCCCACTTCTCTCCTCCAGGGACCCTCAGACCTTCTCAAGGCTACTAGTCACTATCTCAGCACTACAAGGCTCAAACAGTCCTCCAGGGAGAAGGGTCTGGAAGCACAAGCTGCTTGGCCTTAGGGACTCAAGCCAGAGTAGTCACCAGGCCTTCCTGAACAAGAGAAGGGCCCCAGTAGCCTCTTGGTATGACTTGCACAAAAGCAAGCGGGACTCATTATTCAGGCACACCCCTCCCATGCCCCTCCCTTCTGGGCATCCGGCCTCCCTAGGCCCCACTCCCAGGAGGCTTCTGTTCTCATAACAGCCAGTGGGGTGGAGATCAAATCCTAGAAGCTACCACCATTCTAGAAAGGTGAGGCCCTCACAGAACAGTCTGGAGGGGATAGGAGGAGATAGACAGCCAGTAAGCAAAGGCAAGGGCAAGGATCTGTCGGTGGAGAGGAGGAAGAAACCATTCTACCCTAGGAAGTAGAGCAGACCTCCTCCTCCCAGTGAAGTATTAGTGATCCTGGGTAGAAGCAAACAACCTCTGATGAGTCCCTCCACAACTCTCTCCTCCACCAACTCTTTCCTCCCCTACTAGTGGGAAACATCTGGAGCCTCCAGGGGAGACTATGAGAAAGGTGAATGGGGGTGCAGGATCAGCTCACTGCAGCTCCATACTCCCTTCCCATGGCCCCTCCTGGACCAAGGCAGCCTTGCCCCCGGAAAGGCGCCAATTCCTGAACTGGAGGAAGTGTTCCTCTCCCCTGCCCCCATAGCCTGTCAGGAGCAAGAGGAGATTTCGCGCCCCCAAGGAACCTTCCCTCCTGCCTCATCCCACACGCAGTTAACTGGAATCTGAGAAAGAGGCCGGTCCCGCCCGGTTCGCACTTCTAGCCCCGTACCCACTCACACCCGAGGGGCTCACCAGACCAGGACTCCAATCTCGCCCCTCCCCAACCCAGGCCTTGGCAGAGGACGCAGCGTTCTGAGTGGGCGGATGGCTGGCCAAGCCCCTAGCCATCAGCAAGAGGCTACCAGAGTCAGCTAGAGGCCCCAGGGCGGCAGCGCACATCCCCGTACTCACCGTCTTAGGCATGGTGGCTGCAAAAGTGGCAGAGTTGATAAAGTTCGGCTAGAAGCTGTCTGGCAGCACTGAGCACACAGTACACACGGCACGGACTCTGGGGGCTGGAGGTTCGGATTGGGTCCCTCTCTAGCGTTGGGGCAACTGCTCGGCTTCCTGTTAACGGGCCACGACTTCACAAACCCCACCCAGGAAAGAGCCGCCCTGTCGCGTCGCCCGCTTCTTTATGTGGCTGGGCTTCCGCGCTGCTCCCCGCCCTCGCGCCCGCCTTCTTGCCGGCCGCTGGCCTCGCCCCGCCCAGCCCAGCCCAGCCCAGCCCGGCCACACCAGCCACGTGGGGGTCAGGCTGGGCCTGGGCGCTCCATGGGGGACTCCCCCCCCCCCACAGGCCTACTGTTTTTCCCACCCCTTTCACAGCCCCTACCCCTTCAAATCCAGGCCATCCGGCCCCACCCCCCAAGCAGGGCCCGGCCCTGGGCGGCACCCTGGCAGAGGCTTACAGCCCCTGACTGCAAGTTTCCACTAATGGGGCGCTAACTACCTATCAAAACTGTCTGTTCCCTCTCAAGACAGCTCTGACTCTCAGAAAGTCCTTGTGTGTAGCTGAACTCCTTTTCTCTGTGACTTCCCCTATGGCTCTCAGCTCTGTTCCCTGTGGCCACACAAATCCCCTACTGTCCCTAATAATTCCTTAGAGCTCTGAAGATCACATGTCCCCCTGAAACTTCTCTTGGCAACACTGCCTGAACTCTTTCAACACGTCATTTGTTCTCTTCTGTAGGTGTCTATATCCCTTTCCCAACATATTTCCTCCCCACTTTTACTCAATCCTCATTTTCTTTTTTTGTATTTTTACAGATTTTGTTTATTTATTTGACAGAGAGAGAGACAGTGAGAGGGAACACAAGCAGGGGGAGCGGGAGAGGGAGAAGCAGGCTTCCCGAGGAGCAGGAAGCCCGATGCCGGTGCGGAGGTCGATCCCAGGACCCTGGGATCATGACCCGAGCCGAAGGCAGACACTTAACGACTGAGTCACCCAGGTCCCCCAAGTTTGAATTTTACTTTGAAAATGATTGATCATAGGGCGCCTGGGTGGCTCAGTTGGTTAAGCGACTGCCTTTGGCTCAGGTCGTGATCCTGGAGTCCCGGGATCGAGTCCCGCATCAGGCTCCCTGCTTGGCAGGGAGCCTGCTTCTCCCTCTGACCCTCCCCCCTCTCATGTGCTCTCTGTCTCTCTCATTCTCTCTGTCTCAGATAAATAAATAAAATCTTTAAAAAAAAAAAAAAAGAAAATGATTGATCATAGTTCTTTTTCCTCCTATCCATAGGCAACTGTGTGTAGGTATGGTCTGAGTATCTTTTACAATGTAGGGCACCACATACCTCAAGGATGATGAGCCAACTTGGAGAAGTGGAATAGATACTTGAGAGGGGTGGTCAGGACACTTGGCTTCTAGTCGTAGCTATGCCATTAACTCACTCTGTGACCACTGTGTGGCCTTGGGAAGTCCCTTCCCCTCTCTGGACTTGAGTTTCCCCTTTTGTAATAACAAAGGACTGGATTCCTGGGCTTCCAAGGTCCTTTCCCTCTCTGACATTATAAAAGGATGAGAAAGGAAGTAGAATCCCTAGAACAATAGATGAGTCTAGTAGGGTTGCATAAGGACTGACCTTGCATTTGCCCTCAGGAATCAGCTGTCCTAGTCCCTGCTCCTTTACTTTCCCAACTCAACAACGTGCATGAATCAGTGTGCCTCAGTTTCTCTCAGTGCTGTCAAGATTCATTGATGTGTGCTAGGATAAACAAAGTTCCCTGCTCAACTCATCATCAGGGAAATGCAAATCAAAACTACAAGGAGATATCACCCCACACATGTCAGAATGGCTAAAATCAACAACACAAGAAACAACAAGTGTTGGCAAGGATATGGAGAAAAAGGAAATTTCTTGCACTGTTGGTAGTAATGCAAACATGCAACCACTGTTGAAAACATATGGAAGTTCCTCAAAAAGTTCAACATAGAACTACCCTATGATCCAGTAATCATACTTCTGTGTATTTTTACCCAAAAAATACAAAATCACTAATTCAAAGGGATACATGCACCTCTATGTTTATAGCAACATTATTTACAGTAGCCACATTATGGAAGCAGACTAAGTGTCCATCGACAGATGAATGGTTAAAGAAGATGTGGTATAGATACACAATGGAATATCATTCAGCCATAAAAAGGAATGAAATCTCACCATTTGCAATGACATGGATAGAGCTAGAGAGTGTAATGTTAAGTAAAATAAATCAGCCAGAGAAAGATAAATATCATATGATTTTACTCATATGTGGAATTTAAGAAACAAACAAACAAAAAAGCAAGCAAAGTAAAAAGAGATAGAGAGAGAGAAAGAAACAAACCAAGAAACAACACTTAGCTATAGAGAACAAACTGATGGTTACCAGAGGGGAGATAGGGAGGGGAGGATGGGTGAAATAGGTGATGGGGATTAAGGAGTGCACTTGTTGTGATGAGCCCTGGGTGATGTATGGAATTACTGAATCACTATATTGTACATCTGAAAGTAATATAACACTGTATTTTAACTATACTGGAATTAAAAATAAAACTCTGTATGTATTACAGAATTGAAAAAAAACGTTTCCTGCCCAAACTATTTTCTTAAGTTGAGCAGTTGACACTCCAAGGAAGAGCAACACTCCCAAGAAAGCCTCAGCAGCAGGGATAGCAAGAGCAGCCAATCACATTCCTTGATACTACAATGGCCCTTTACTCCCAGAAGTTCAAGGAACTCACTGATTCCCTCATTTATTAAAGCCCACAAGGGCCTCAGATTAGGCTAAGTGCTTAAAGGGGGAAGGGAAGTGGATTGGAGACTCCACCTTTCATTATCCTTTCTGGAAAATGGAAATCCCCTGTGTGTCATTCCCCATGTCCCATGTCAACATTCCCTGTAACACACAAGAGAGAGCTGGTTAGGGAGTGTCAAGCAGCTGAACATACTATTAAAAGGGAAAAGGGGCACAGGAGTCCAAATAGGAAAAGGGAGATCCAAGGGTGGGGAAGTTAAGGAAGTTGATGGAAAGAGGGACCAAGAGAGAAGGATAGGGTTTGCCCTTTGGGGAGGAGAAGGGTGGGAAATAAGAGGAAAGCATAGACTATCAGAAACTGTTTAGTCCAGCCTCCATTCAGGTTGAGGAAACTGAGGATCAGAAAGAGGAAAGAACTTACCCAAGATCAGGCAATAAGTGTAAAGAATGGATTCAGGGATAGTAGAGAAGACATATATAAGCATATATTCTTGCGATAATATAAGCAAGAAATTTTGAAACCAAGAACAAGGGAAGCAGTCCTCCCTCCAACTTCACAAGACAGAAGCTGGTTATGGTGATTATGGTTAAGCAGCTAGACATTGCTTGAAGGTTACATTTAAAACCCTCTAGCTAGGAGGGCCCCATCTTAGTTATCCCCCCATCTCCAGAGCAAAGTAGAAGCAGCTGAGGTGCTCTCTTGTTCTTCAAGATGGCCAGAGAAACACATCTTTGTTTCTTACTTCTTTGTAAAACACTTTATACCTATATGGCCAGAACTTCTGATCTCCCCCCACCCCACTTCCTACCATAATCCCATGTGAAATGAGAGTTAGCTCAATATTCCTGTGGTCAGAGTAATCCCCACACTTAGGTTTAGATATGGTGACGTTTTTGCCACTGTTTGTAGAGAGAAGACATGTGAATAAGGGCTAACATATATTAGCTACTCTGGGTGAGGGAAGTAAAAGGTATAAAGATGGATATTCAGAAAATCTGAATTCAGAAGGTTCAAGGAGGAGTAAGCAAGTATTTTTCAAGCAGTAAAGGTAGGTGAGGGCCAGTTATGAGCAGAGGTGGTACAGAAAAATTCTAGAGCTGGAGTCCAAGGAAGCTGGAGGCATCTGTATAAGGGGATAAGAGATGCAAAAGATCTGGGCTTTAGGGCAAGACATGGGGTCCAGGTGGAAAAGCTCAGGATTCCTGGGGGACTGGAGCTATTCTGGAGCAGCAGCAAGTCTGGATATCAAAGTCAAGGAAATTGAGAGCAGGAACTGCATAATGTAGATGTATGTGAAAGCCTATGCCAAACTCAAGAGAGAAATGAGATTGGACTTGTAATCACCTCCCACACCTAGGATCTAAACTCACTGCAATAAAGAAGCTTCTACATTCTAAATGGTATTTCTCCTTCAGAGGACACAATAATGCGGGAGAGACTATACCAGAGAGGAACTGGATAGGGAGCAGTACTGAAACCCAGAGATACTCTGGATAAAGAAGCACCCTTGCCTTCCCATTTATTGGATGGTAACAGTTGAAAGATCCCATCACTTAGAACTTTCTGAGGGCTGCTTTTCATTTTCATCACTGTTGGAAAGTCCTTCTTTACATCTAAATTAGATCTTTTCTGCTTCACTAAGCACAATTGCTCTTGGCTGATAATTAGGGAAGGAATTAACTAAGCCTCTGAAGTTGCTCTTCTCCCCTACCCACTTTTTTCTTTTCCTTCCTTTCTTTCTTCCTTTCTTTCTTCCTTCTTTTCTTTCTTCCTTCCTTCCTTTCTTTCTTTCTTTCTTTCTTTCTTTCTTTCTTTCTTTCTTTCATTTCTCTTTCTTTCCTTCCTTCTTTCTTTCTTTCTTTCTTTCTTTCTTTCTTTCTTTCTTTCTTTCTTTCTTTCTTTCTTTCTTTCTTTCTTCATTCTTTTTCTTTCTGTTGCTTTCAAGTAGGCTCCACACCCAGCATGGAGCCCAGCGTGGGGCTTAAGCTCACCACCCTGAGATCAAAACCTAAGCTGAGATCAAGAATCCTACGCTTAACCAACTAAGCCACCCAGGTGCCCCTCCCCCGTTCATAAAAGAGAAATTTGGCAGAGATGAGAGCAAACATTACTCTTTTTTTTTAAATTTTATTTATTTATTTGAGAGAGAGAGAGAATGAGAGACAGAGAGCATGAGAGGAAGGAGGGTCAGAGGGAGAAGCAGACTCCCTGGGGAGCAGGGAGCCCGATGTGGGACTCGATCCCGGGACCCCAGGATCATGACCTGAGCCAAAGGCAGTTGCTTAACCAACTGAACCACCCAGGCGCCCCAGAGAGCAAACATTACTCTGAGGCCACACACTCTAAGGCCTTTCTCTCTCTTCCTTCCTCTGGGTCAGTATCCCAAGCACTAGGCTAGCTGTATCCTTTACAGAAACAAGAGAATAAGTAAAAAAATATACTGCTATCTCCCCAAAGAAAATAGGTCCTCCTTGTATAATATGGCTATGAGTACAGTATACTTGAACAGTAGAGAAATATTGTTTTTAAGCATCCTCAGTCTTCTACCCACTTCTTGGAAGCAAAAGCTAGGGTTTGGGTGAAAGGGAGAAGATAACTTTAATGAGGCACTTATTGTGTGCTGAGCAGTGAGGAGGACATTTCAATATCTAGCAAGAAACTTTAGAGGTAGAAATGAGGAGTTGGAGCTTTGAGGAATTAAGTGACTTATCCAAAAGTTACAGTTTGTTGATGGTAGGACAGGGATTTGGGCCTAAGTTTTGTTGAGTCCAAAGTCCACATTCTTTCCACAACCTGACCTGTGACCAGACAAACCCAAGGAGAGAGATGTATTTTAAGATTCGTATCACCCCTACAGTTCAGTGGTCACACTAGACAGCTTGAGATAGCAGGGGGGGCGGGTAATAATAAACAGTGGTGATACAGCATCTTGCCAATATCAAGTGCTTGGGAATATTTATTATTAATCATACTAATGGACCACAATGAGAGGGATGAGCTTCTCTCTGGCTTTTCCTCCAAAAAGCTTGGAAACTTTTCAAGAGCTTCCCTCAGCCAGCCAATATCAATTCAATTTGAGCCAGTGTCCCCTTGGAATATGAAATTAGCCCTGCAGAAGGGGTATCCCAATAGAGTCACTAGCCCCCAGCCCTACCCCCGGTGACCAGAGACCATATGTGGCCAGACAGCCTGCTGAGCATATGGCAACCTCCATGAATGACTCACAGTTCAGTCCACAACTCAATACACCTAGAAGGAAACTATTGGTCCACTCCACCCATGCCTCTAGCAGTGACCAGATGCCTGGTTTTATATGAGGCTCTGCAAAGGGTGTACACCCTCTTCCTCTGGGAGCTCTCCTTCCTATTGGCTCTGTGTTCATTGCTAGTTTTGCTGTTGGTGCTGTCCTTTGTGTGCCTACTGTCATCATCTTTAACTCATCTCTGCCTGACCCCTACCATCCAGTCACCAAGCCCTGCTCTCTGTCTTTCACAGCTTCTCTCCCCCTCATCTCCACTGTCAGTGTCCTACATCAACCCTCAACGGCTCCTGGTCTCTCTGCTTCCAGGCTGTCCCATCCAGGCCATCTTCCACATGGCCATCCTCCACATATGCACCATGGTGATCATCAGAAATGTAGCCATCATTTGTGCTTAGAGTCGTCAGATGACCTCCTCTGCCCAACGCACACACTTAATCTTTGCAGCCTTCTCTTCCTCCCACAGCTCCCCAACACAGCCCTTCCCCTGGAGCCAGGCTACTCCCACTACATGTACACAGTATACTGTGCTCACTCTTGTCTCTGCACAAAGCCTTCCCTTGATCTCTCCTGCCCTCCTTGTACTCTGCCTCTCCCCAGCTCCTGTAGTGCCCAAGGTCCACAGGGCTCATCTGGCTTCCCTCCCACATCTTGCTTTGTCTTGTCAACTGCTGTTTTTTTTTTTTTTCCTTTTCCTCCATTCAGGCTGGGCTATAATTGCTCCTGGAAAGGGATCACATTTTGTGTTCCATGCAGGAGCCCAACACACTTCCAGGCGTATCTTTGGAGCTCAGGACAAATTGCTCAGCTAGGCCAGGGGAAGAGAGGGATCCACCATTCTCATGTCTAGCCCTGCAGGCCTATCAAGTTGTATTATGTCCAAATTCTCTAATGGCCCAAATTTCCCCTTACACTGACTTAAGTTCTCCTGTTAGGAGAAAAAACTAATAGAACAGAGACTCCTATTCTTGTCTCATTACTCCTCCCTCCACTTACAACCCTCTCTCTCCCTCTCTCTCTCTCTCCCCTTTTGTGTGTGTGGGGTGTGTGTGTGTGTGTGCCAGCTCTGCTGCCAGTCTACCTTAGGGAAACACTCTGCTGTTCACAAAGAGAAATTCACAAGAACATTCACTGTGATACTATAATAATTAAGGGAAACAGACTAAATATCCATCACTAGGGGACAAATTATATACAATATACATCATGGTATATCCATTCAGCAGGATGCTCTTCAGCCTTTTAAAACCATTAACTACCAAAAAAAATTAAAAAAAAAAAAACCATTAACTACCGGTAAAAGAACTACTATGACTGTGAAGTTACAGAACTATATGAATAATATGATACTATTTACGAATTAAAATGTCCATATTCTTATACATATGTAAATCCTCAAAAAAGGGGAAATATGCACAGCAAATCATACCAGTTGCTCTCTCCAGAAAGGCGACTGGGATTAGAGAGGAGAGTAAAGAGAAAATTTTTACTTCTTAATGTATATATTTCTATATTATTTCATTTTTTCAGTGAGCCTGAATTACTTTTGTAATTATATAAAATGGTAAAAAAAAAAAAAAAAGAAACATGAATAGGAGGAGGAAAAAGAGGAAGAGAAAGGGGAAGAACACAAAAGAGAATAAAAAGACGAATCTAGGAGAGAATGTAGATAGGTTAGGCAATAAAGTTAGGATCCAAAAAGATTGTGACAGGCCCAAATAATGGTAAAACCTAAAATTAGAACAAATGTAATGTTTGTGCTGGAGTCCAAAAAGTCGACATCATGAGGAAAAGATGGAGAAGATGTGACTAAACCAATGTATGGAATTGTTGAATCACTATATTATACACCTGAAACTAATATAACACTGTAAATAAAAGAAAATGAAATAAAAATAAAATAAAATGAAATAAAATAAAATAATTGAAAAGACCTCTGAGGTTTTACTTGATAATAAATTTCATAGATGTTAGCAGTAAGCTGTGGTTTCCAGGAGACTTAATTGAAACCTAGAAGACTAAGGTCCAGGAGGAAAAGGCAGTTCTGTCCTCTTCTTCCCTAGTCAGACCCCATTTGAAGAACTGTATGCTACTGTGGTCCCCCCACTTTAAGGGGAGACACACACATTGGGGTATATCCATAGGAGAGTGAGCTAGTTGGGGAGGGCCTGGGACCCAGGATGCATGAGAAACAGCTGGAGGATCTGAATTGGTTTGACTTTGAAAAGATTCACGGGGATATTGTCTATGTGTTTGGACTTCAGAATGGTGGCCCCAAAGGACAAAGCTGGGAGAAAGCTATAATGAGATGCAAGGAAGAAAGTTCTTATCATATCTGTCTAAAACTGGAGAGTCAGTGACTAAGTACTGAAGTCATGGGGTGCCTGGGTGGCTCAGTCAGTTGTGTCCGACTCTTGATTTTGGCTCAGGTCATGATCTCAGGGTTATGAGATCGAGCCCCACATAGGGCTCTGTGCTGGGCATGGAACCTGCTTAAGATTCTCTCTTTCCCTCTCCCTCTCCCTTTGCCCCCCACCACAAAAAGTACTGAAGTCATAATTGGAGATGTGTGAGCAAAGATTCGAGGAGCCCACGCTCTGGGAGGTTGAAGAAGAGATTCCTATACTCTAAGAATCTATAAAACCAATATGTTAAAAACCCTCAGGTGAAAACAAAGCCACTTTCAAATCATTATCTCATTTACTCCTAAGAACATCTTAATTAGACAGAATAGGTATCAATCCTTATTTGACAGATAAGGTAACTGAGGCTCAAAAAATTGAGGTCACTTGGCCACGATCACATTACAAGTAAGAACTTCAAATTAAGCCATTTGACTTTATTATTCATCCAGCCATTCATTTTATTCATTCAGAAAATGTGTGTGTATGCTTACTATACACAACACACTGCACTAGGCTCCAGGGATATAGACATAGAGAAGTCACTGCTCTCACAGAGCTCCCAGCCTCATGCAAGGGACAGACAAGAAACATTATGGAAATAATGTGTTCTTTCTACCACTCCTCACATCCTAGTGTTGAGGTATGAAAATCAAAGGCTTCATATTAGCAAGGTCAATTGAAACTATTTTCAATGCTCTGAAAAAGCACAGGTAAATGGACAAGGAACAGAGGGAGGATGCCTCAAAGTTTTGAGCAGACTCCTCCCCAGTTACTGAGGCCTCCAAAAGAGCACTGCTCAGTACCTTCTGCTAATGGCTAGAGTTGTATATGGTTGATTCATGTGTGTGGGTGTGTGTATGTGTGTGTATATACATATATACATATATATATATATGCAGCTAGATAGCTGCATTATTATATTATTTTTGTATATGCATGAGAGAGAGAAAGAAAGTGTCACTTAGAATGCAGCATAAAATAATATAAAGAACATTGAATTTGGAACCAGAAGATTTGTTTTTAGCCTCTGTTTTGTCATTTACTGGTCAAAAAAATTTATGCAAATCAATTGATTAACCCTAAGCCTCAGTTTCCTCATCTGTAAAAACTGAGGTAACAATAACAGATACCTCCCAGGATTGTTGTCAAAAGGATATATAAGGTTGAACATGAGAAGCATTTTTGCAAACCATAAAGGACAAACCAGGAAAAAGGATGATCATAGCTATGTGGGTGGAAACGTAGGTTCCAGGTGCTCCTGGGTTTAGATGTGCCTGTTTGGTCATATGTGTATTGTCTATACATTCCTATACTTGTATGTTTTGTTTTTTTAAAGATTTTATTTATTTGACAGAGAGAGACACAGCGAGAGAGGGAACACAAACAAGGAGAGGGAGAAGCAGGCTTCCCGCTGAATAGGGAGCCCGACATGGGACTCTATCCCAGGACCCTAGGATCATGACCTGAGCCAAAGGCAGACGCTTAACGACTGCGCCACCCAGGTGCCTCCTATACTTGTATGTTTATGTGTCCTTTTGGGTATATGTATGTTGATGGGCCTAATTTGCATTTTCAGGTTGCTGATAAGTAGATTCACCTCAGAAACACTTTTTCTCATTCCTTAACCCCTAGTCTCAGACCAGAAAACAATCTAACATTCTTTTATCTGATAAATAAAGGTCTCAAAATATGTTTTGAGAGCATTTCCTCTTCTTCCCATCCCCTCAAAAGCACTTTGCTTATGTTCAACCCAGGCATGTGTGTACATGCAGATGAGAGCCCATATGCAGATATGTCTCGGTGAGGAAAATGCAGGGCCCTCCACCAAGTTTGACGTGTCCTCCAGAACCAACTACATCATGTGTTCCTGGACCTCCCCAGGGGCTCCAGAGGATATGTTGCTGGCAGGTGTAATGCCTCAGGGGAAGAGGAGGAGCTGTTCTCCACTTCCTCTCACACACATATCACTACCCAACCCCCTCAGCCTCCTCTTCTCCAAGGCTTTGGGATTAGAGGCTCAGACCAACAAAACCTCAATGTGCTGCCAGATGACTGGGCTCAAAGATATCCAGCTAATTTTTCTGTGTCAGAATGTTTAGGAGAAGAAAGAGAGCCCAAAGGGAGAGCCCTGTGTTTAACTCAAAGAAACACTGAATCTTAGAGCTAGCCTAGTCTTTCATCATTGTCTAACCCCAACTTGTGAAAGGATGAAAACAGAGATCAGAATCCTAGACTATCACACCTTTATCCATCATTTAGACTACATGTCCCATTTTGTGTGTAAGGAAACTAAGGCCAAGAGAAGCAAATGAACTTGCTCAGGGAAAAACCTAGCTCTCATGATTGCCAGGCTAGTGTTCTTCTGCTGGGTCTTCAGACTCAAGAACAATAAGGATCAAGCAAGTTAGTTAAAAAAAATAAAAGGTCCTATTGTTCTATTGTTTTGGAGACATATTCTAAAAACAGAAGCTGAATGATTCTCAGGGAAGAAAAAGAAATACAGAGGCTGGCCGTTGGGTCTCTCTGCTAAGAGCAAACCCAGATGGGGTATCTACCATGGCTCAGGGAAGGATCTGAGACCCAGGAAAAATGTGGGCTTCTGTTGTCCAGCAACTGATCTGGAAACTGGGGAGGTCTTGCTCCTCTTGCAACATGAGTTCCAGATCCGCAACAAAATCTCCTAATGTCAAAGGTTATGGCTTGCATTTTCTTCTCATCTCCCAGAAACTTGCACAGCTCCAGGCTTTCCTGAATGATGGTGCTTGTCATAGAGATGAGATCATCCTGGCTTCCTGGGCAAAGGCCTCTGTCTGGATCCACACACTGACTGGCTGTGTACTAGAGCTGCAGGTGTACTGGCCCTCTGGTGCTCCACAGTCCAGTCATTTACATTTTCTAGGGAGCTGGATAAGCACAGTATACCCCAGGGGTAATGGGGTTGCCAGTTGGTCTAAGGGGACTGCTTCTCATCCCTAAAGGCTCTGGCCTCATAGATTATATGGAAAATGGAGATGGAGGTAATGAAATCACTTTACCTGATTACATTTATTCATTTATCATCTCCTTTACTTCTACGAAGTGTTCTGCTCCTACCTGAGTTCTCCCACTCCCTATGCAAGGCTGGACATGGGATACTTCTACTTCCTGTTCAGTGTCATACTTTTTCTACTTTAGGGTCTCTGCAGATGCTGTTCCTTCTGACTGGTACACTCTTCCTGGGACACTCTTCCTCTGGATATTTGCATGGCTGGCTCTTCCCCTTCCTTTAGGTCTCAGCTTAAATATAACTCCTTTCCTTAACCATTCTTTCTAAAACAGAATGCCCTATACTCTCCTTCCAGAAAACAACAACAACAACAACAACAACAACAAAAACCTTTATTTTCTTTTTTTTTTTAAAGATTTTATTTATTTTTGACAGAGAGAGAGAGAGCACAAGCAGGGGGAACAGCAGAGGGAAAGGGAGAAGCAGACTTCCCACTGAGCAGGGAGCCCAATGCGGGGCTCCATCCCAGGACTCCGGGATCATGACCTGAGCCAAAGGCAGACGCCTAACCATCTTAGCCACCCAGGTGCCCCAAACCTTTATTTTCAATCTCAGAGATTTGTCTTCTTCACAGCATTAACTATAGTTTGCAATAATGTATTTTATCTATATATTTACTTCTTTAATATCTACCTTCTTACAGTAGGCAGAATAACAGAATAATGGTTCTACCAGAGATGTCCACATCCTAATCCCCAGACCTATAGATGTGTTATATTACATAACAAAGAGGAATCAAGATTGCAGATGGAATTAAGGTTGCTAATCAGCTGACCTTGAGATGGAGATTATCCACAGCCAAGGAATGCAGGAAGTCTCAAGAAACTGGAAAGGCAAGGAAATGGATTTTCCCCTGAGGAATGCAGCCCTGCTCACCCATTTTAGACTTCTGACCTCCAGAATTGTAAGAAAATAAATTATTGTTGCTTTAAGCCACTAAATTTGTAGTGATTTATTACAGTAATCATAGAAAACTATTACACTCTCCATTAGGCTATAATGACAGATGTTCTTTTTCATTCTTTCATATATACAGATGCTAATTTTCAACCAAGAACTTTTTCTGGAGCACCTGCTATGTGCCATGTGCAATGGTAGGAGCTTGCTCATATGTTATTTGCAGTGGTGGTGATGGTCTGTTTTTTCACACATTATGTCTTATTATTTCATTTATTCCTTTCTTTTGAAAGGTAGAGATTCCTCAGAGAAGGTATGAGCCCCCCCCCCAAGGCCACACAAGCTAGTGAGTATAAGCTAGAATTAGAATCACCACTCCCTTATACATAATCTCTCATACACTGGACCTATCTTCTCTCTTCCTTTAGACTACATCTTGAGCATTCCACCTTCTCCTTGCTCAAGTGATACACCCTGCCTTTTAGCAACTATTTTTTCTCCATTTTTCTCCTGGTGAAAGTCAACACTAAGTTGAGTAGAAAGGTCACATAATTTGGCATATTGGCCTAGGTTTGAGTGCTCACTTGATGACTTATGGACAGCAATCTTTGGCACTCTCTCCCCATCCACATCCAAGCCCTACCTTTCATTTCCAGCTTCATCTCTCTTTTTAAATGCAGCTGGATGTCTCTAGTCAGGCTGGTATCTTTATTGTTCACATCTGTTCCCTACTCTACCCCCAACAAACACTCAACACAGTAACTACAGTCAATTTTTATTGAGTGCTTATTATGTGTCAAGCACCTAATTACTTGATATGAATTATTATCTCATTTAATCCTCACAGCCTCAAAGCATGAGTATTATTATCTCCATGTTATAGTTGAGGAAGTTGAAGCTGAGAGAGATTAAGTAACTTGCTCAAGGTCATTGCACCTGATGATGACAGGATATGAGCCCAGATGCTCTTACACAGGACCCACACTTTTAACTACTACTCTCACTCATTCTATATTCACACACACACACACACACACACACACACACACACACTACAAAGTCACACAGACTTTCCTTGAGCTACTCATTCCACCTGGAAAGTGGGAATGGAGGGGGAGAGTAAGGATAGTGTTGCATCAAATAGAAGGAACAGAATCTACAAAGTCAAGGAAGCAAAAGAAATCACAGAAGCTTAGAGATCTACAAGTTGGATCTGGATGAAACCAGAGCACTAGGTCATATGACAAAGAGGTTCCACCTCACATATGCCTCCAATTTAACATTTTCAAAACCCCTTCCAATCTTCCCTATTGAACCTGTTCTCCTTCAGAAACCTAAGAGTCATCCTTAATGTCTCCTTCTTCGTTATCCTCTGCCATTTGAGTCCATTGCCAAGTCTTATCAATGGGCCTCCTAACTAGTTTTCAAATCTGCCCACTTCTTTGCATCTCCACTGTTGCTATCCTGGTCCCAGCCAAGTTGAATGGATAGCTGCAGCAGGTTCCTAACTGATCTCTCCACATCCTTTCTGGCTCTCCTCCCATGTATTCTCCACAAAGCATTCAGAGGACTCTTTTCAATATGAAAATCTGATCATGTCATCTCCAGCTTAAAAGCCTTCAATGGATTCTTCTCTTTGCTCTTATGATGAAGAACAGAATCTTTGTCATTGTCTTTAAAAGCTCTTTGTGGTCTGGCTCCTGCCTACCTGTTTAACTTCTCAACCAACACTCCCTGTTGCTATTTGGATCCCAGCCACACTGGCCTTCTTTCTGTTTCTAAAATGTATCATTCTTCCTCTAATCCACCCCTACAAAGATCTTTTCATGCTATTTATTCTGCAGGGGTTACATGCTTCTCCACTCCCACAGTTTACCTAGTTAGCACCAACCCAATCCTTCCTTAGATAAAATGTTACTTCTTACAGAACTTCCTAAAACTTAGTAATGCTCCCTGCCATGTGTCCTCAGAAAACTAGCCAGTCTTCCTCCAGATAACTTAACCGTAATTTGTAAGTAAACATTTGTTTGCATCTTGAGTTGAGTAATATCTATCTCCCCAAGTAGACTATAAGTTCTGTGAGAGCAGGAACAGTGTCTATTTTTTTATCACTATTGAATGCCAGTGCCTGACACAGTGTTTGGCATATAGTATAGTTGGTACTCAATAAGTATAAATAAATGAGAGGTAGTAAGTTTGCAAAGGGCCTTGCACCTCATACTAAGGGTCTTTAATGTCATTCTCAGGACAATGAGAAACTGCTGATGTTTTCAAAACAGGGGAGTGACTTGACCAGGTTTTGCTTTTAGAAAGGATAACACTGCTGAACAGAGGAAGACCAGTTAGAGGAGATGTGATAGAGGGTGGGATATAGAACTCAGTTTGGAAGCCATTGTAATAGTTTAGGCAAAAATAACGAGGATCTGAACATTTTATCTCTTGTGGTCCAACCATCTCTCAATTTATCCATCTCTGAACTCATTCCACAAATGATCTGAGGCAACTTACCACAGAAACGCAATAAAATTATACAAATAAATAAACAAAAATTTTAAATAAAAATGACAGATGTCAGAATCAGGAAGTCAAAATTGAGGAACCCTGTTGATGACGGTGAGAGAAAAGGAGAAATTAGTAAGAATAAAGCACAGATATGGAAGCCTCTAGGGCTCACACAGTTGAGCTGTGAATTTGGCTCTGAGAATCCTGGAGTCTATATGGAAAGGGAGATGTAATGAGTTACAAAATTTTCATTATAGGAAAAGAAAAGACAGTACTCTTCAGTTCTGACTAAGGTGGTAGTAATAGGAATTGAGAGAAGAGGATAAATTAGAGAGAGATTAAAGAGGTAGAATTGCTAAGACTCGGTGATTAAAAGTCCTACAAAAGGACCAGTTTGTGGGGCAAGGAAAAGAAGTTTTGGGGCATGGTGAGTTTAAGTTACCCAAAAACCACCAGGTGGAGATGCCTAGGAGTAGTAGAGCTGTCTCATCTCAGCATTTCCTCCCCCATTACCTACTCTCCCTCATTCTACCATGCATTCCCTCTCTGTTGGAACCACACCTAATCATCCTCAGGTAGGCTCAAAGCTCTGTTCCTTTGAGCCTACTATTCCCTCAGTTTTATAATCCTTCTCCACTTGACCAGCTCTTACTCACCCTTGATAACCAAAGCCAAATGTCATTTTCTCTGGGAAGCTGCTCCACTGCCCACAAAAACTCCCTTCCTTCTCTGTGCTCCCACTGTGCTTTGGATACCAAACTCTCCCACTCTCCTCTAATTACTATTGTCTGCCTTCCCCGTTAGACTGTCAGCTAAATGAAAATGCTTTAGATAAACTCTGTAGAGGAGAAAGAGAGAACCCCATGCTATGGTGACCTGAAAGTAGGAAGGGTCATTACATGAAGCCCAGAAGACAGATAGGGAAAACTCCTCCAATGCAGATGAGAACAAGGACCAGAGCAAAGATCCTGGGGGACACATTGCCAGAGGGCAGTAGCTGCCAAGGGTAGAGGGACCAGGAGCTCTGGGCCTCTTGCCCTAGAGCAACCAGGGACAACCTGAAGGTCTGCTAGCATAGGCCCAGATTCTTCCTGGTTCAGCCCACACAGGAGAGGGTGAGGCTGAACCTCCACACAGGAGCTGAGTCTCCTCCCAGCCCAGTATCACAGAAATGAATCAGTCAGGTCTAAGCCTCAGTTCCATTACTGGCAGCTTGGGCCAGGAAAGTGTTAGTCTTGTTCTGAGATTCAGGATAACTTTCACATTGTTTTTGTTAATGCCTCTCTATTTGCCCTGGAGCTACAAGTGGTTCAAGAGAGTTAAATATCTGACCCAAGCTTAAAAACCTGTGGTATTGACACCTACAAACTAAAGTCCAAACTCCTTAGCAAGGCATATATGACTAGCCTCATTTGTCCAGCTAGCCATCACCCTGCTCTCCAGTCATACAACAATGGGAGTGGACTGAAAAACCATATTTTCTGGAGGGGCTCCTGGGTGGCTCAGTCGTTAAGCATCTGCCTTCAGCTCAGGTCATGATCCCAGCATCCTGGGATCGAGCCCCGCATCAGGCTCCCTGCTCCGCGGGAAGCCTGCTTCTCCCTCTCCCACTCCCCCTTCTTGTGTTCCCTCTCTCACTGTCTATCTCTCTCTGTCAAATAAATAAAATCTTAAAAACAAAACAAAACAAAACAAAAAAACATATTTTCTGACTCCTTTGGGCTATTGGGCATGCCATTCCCATTACCTAAACTGCCTTCCCCCTGCTGGCTTCCCCCTTCCTCCTCCGCCGCCATTTACCTGAAAAACTAGTAATTTTCTTTTAGTCTCAGCTCACCTTATCTGAGAGGTCCTCCCTGACTGTAGCCACTTTCCCAAACTGAATTTTGTTACCCTGCCCTGAGCTCCCACAGTTCCTTGAGCTTCCTTTTCTCTTTGAACTCTGACAGTGTTCGTAGGAGAAATTAAATATGATGCCCTTAAAAAGGACATATGGGCTTATGGGAATCAAGGAGATGGTTTGACAATGTTTTGTGACTCTGAAATGAAGGGGCTGGGCATCAAGGTATGCTGAGTTTGAGTCTCAGGTCTGCCACTAATGAGCTGCATTATTTTGTTATCTGTATTATCACTTATTTTACCTCTCTAGGCCTCCATCTCTCCATTTGATGATGGAATAGGACTGAAAGGTGTCAGTGGTCAATTCCAGCTCTGATATCATAGGATTTTTTAAATGTGGAGGAAGAGATAAATGAACCCATGGGAGAAAAGAAAAGGATAAATGAGAGCCATCCCATGACTACAACGGACATTACAGATTTAACTGGCAAGAATCCTGTGACCTTTCCAGCCTGGCAGGTACTGCTTATTATTTATAACATTCTATCCACTATTATATGCATTGCTTTACAGATCACTGAGCCCTTTCACTTGCATTATTTCATTTTATAGCAGCCAGTGAGAGAGGCAGAAACAAGCCTTTAAAGGCTGTTGGTGTTCTTCAGAAGAGGAAACTGAGGGAGAGAAAGAAGTGGTTGTCCCAACAAGTGCTCAAATGACTTAAGATTTAAGTACTTGCAGTCATCCTCTGTAGGGTCACCAAACTTTCAAGTTTACTAGGGATGCAGGACTTTCAGTTTTAAAACCAGAAAACTCCCAAGCAAACCAGAAAATTTGGTCATCTCTATAAGTAACCAGCCCTCCTACTCCTGATTACCCTCGAGGCAAGCAGATATAGCTGGGGAGCAGTGGAGTAGTACCATTCCTTCCCCATGGTCCTGCCCTACTGAGGACCAGGAAGCTAATCTAGCCCTGTTTGTTCTCCCTCAATCTGGATTAAATATGACTGGACTTCTTTTGGCTTAGTGGTTCACAGCTCTGGCTGCACATTAGAATCACTTGGGGAGATTTACAAAAATTACAATGCCTGGACCCCACACTAGACCAATTAAATCAAATCTTCTGGCTTGAGTAAAGTCTGTTCACCAGTATTTTTAAAAGCTCTGTGGGTGATTCTAATGTACAACCAGGCCTAGGAACTACTGAGTCTAGCTGTTCTAAGCTTTAACCACAGAATAGTTTGGGTCCCTGGATAGAAAAATTCTTCCCCCAAAGACCTCCTCCCCTCTTCTGCCTTACATAGCCTTCCAGCATACAAAACTTCCTCTAGACACTCAGAAGAAGCCTTCTGCAGAATGCAGAAGCCCTTCCCCACCCCTCCCCTTTTCCTGGCAGTTTAAGGTGATCCCCTTCCTGGAATTATTGGCATTTTTGCAAAGGGATTTTGGAGAGCATTCAAGAATCAAAGGACAAAGCACAAATCATGAAAAATCAGACTTTGGGAGGTCTCTTAAAACAGGGGGATTGATCTAGTACTCTTGGAATCATACTACCTAGGTAACCTCCTACCTATAAGCCTAATTAATAATGGAGCTAATTTAAACTCTGACCCAGACGGAGAAAGAGTTGTGGAAGCTCTGCAGTTCTCACAGGTCAGATCTTGTGGGAGAAGGGAGGGGCTGGTGGGACAGGGAGGCCAGGCAAGGGTAAGAGAGATCTCTATGAGGGTCTGACTGGGAAGCCAGGATGACTGTGGTTTTTGTTCTAAATCACTGCAGGTCCCACTGGGCTTTATTCTCAGGGTTCCCTGTCCTTGCCTTCCCTCAGCCCCAGGCAGGCAGTGTAGGCCCACAGCATTTGTTAAGTCTGAGACTCTTAAAAACTAGAAGGAAAGTGACTTGGAGGCCACCTAACTGCTTCCCTGACCCTGCCCTTACACACCTCCTTTGGTGATAAGCTCATTCCAGTCCTTAGCTGGGCAGCCTACTCAATCACAAGAGAGCTAGGACATTCAAAGAGTTTCTTTTATTTAAGCCAAAATTGGTTTCCCTGGAATTTTTACTCTCTGGCTCCAGCTCCTTTAACTATTTCCCTGAGTTAGGTCTACTTCCTCTTAGCCCACTCACCTCCCTCTGGACATACTCTAATTTGTCTTTGTGCCTATTAACATGCCATGCCCAAAACTGGACCCGGACTCTGCCTAATATACAAATGAACTTTTTCTAGAAATGATATTTCTATTAATATAGTCCAAGATATCACATACACACACATACACACACCATAATTTTCACTCTTTACATGCTGATTTATAATCTGCTTTTTTCACTCAACAGTATTTCATGGACATATTTTTATGTCAACTAATATGAGTCATGCACCATTTAAAGTGGTTTCATTACATGGATGTACCATAGCTTATTTAATCATTCTGCTATCAAAGGACACTTGGATTGATTTCTTTTTTTTATTTAAATTCAATTAGCCAACATATAGTACATCTTTAGTTTTTGATATAATGTTCAATGATTCATTAGTTGCATGTAACACCCAGTGATCATCACTTGGATTGTTTTCAATTTTGTACTATCAAACAACACTGTGATGAATAATCTTATGCATGTATCTCTATACACTGGTCCACATTTATTCTTCAGTTAGCCAAAGGGTAAGCAAATTTTAATTTTTTAAAAGGTTTTATTTATTTATTTGACAGAGAGAGAGACAGCGTGAGAGGGAACACAAGCCAGGGAGTGGGAGAGGGAGAAGCGGGCTTCCTGCTGAGCATGGAGCCCGATGTGATGCGGGGCTTGATTCCAGGACCCTGGGATCATGACCTGAGCCGAAGGCAAAAGCTTAACGACTAAGCCACCCAGGTGCCCCTCAAATTTTAAATTTTGATACATACGTTTATTTAATTACTAATGAGATTGTGCAACTTTACATGTTAGTCATTTATATTTCCTCTTTAATAAATTATTTATTCATATCCTTTGTTCAGTTTTTCCTGATGTGTTCTCTCTTAATTATTGATTTATAAAATTTCTTTATATTTTAAGGATGGCAGCCCCTTTTATGCTGAATATCTTGCAAGTTTGTCCCTAGTTTGTCCTTTGTCTTCTGTTTTTAATTTTTGCAGCATAAAATATTTTTTTTTATTTTTTATGTCATCAACATTTATCAATATTCCTTTTGTTATTTCTGTCTTATCCTGCCAAGGTTATAAAAATACCAATCCATATTTACTTTTAATACATTAGGCCTTCATTCCAGCTACTATGCTTTTCCTTCTCTTACCTCTGCCCTCCATCAGAACTCACCACCTGGTATCCACTGTTCTCTGGTTTTTGCTAGGTAACTGATATATTAAACCTCATAAACTGAGATACACTAATAGCTGCCCATATGTCTCAGGTTCCCAGGTGTGTTATCCTAATAGGGATAGGGAATTCTTGGATGTAACTGTTACCCCATAGGAGTACCTCTCTAATGGTGTAATTTTGAGCACTAAGACAGGTAGGTGAAGGAAATGATTTGGAGGCTGTGGTTCAGGGATGTAGGTGGTATAGTGGAAAGAGTACCAGGTTTAAAGTTAGACAAATCCGCATTTTGGATCCCAGCACTAACTGTGTTTTGTGGCCAATTCATATTCCCTCTCTGAGACCAAGTTTCCTCATCCATAAAATGAGAAGACTACGTGTTCTTTATAGTTATTACCTGTTTGCCATCTGTGTCCTCCCCCTCCAGTTTCATTACCACTACACTCTCAGCATCCAGTATAGCACCTACAAATAGTAGGTGCATAGCAAGTGTTTACTACCTGAATGAATGGACAAATGAAAAAGTGGCTGGCAAATAGTAGACACTATATATAGCAGTTCCTGTGCTTTCCTTTCCTCTCAGAATCCCCCCAGAGCAGGCCCAACCTTTAGCTGCCCCTCATGGACGAAAACTTCACCTTCTATTTCAGATAATAGGAAATGGCCTCCCACTCCCTGATTAAGAAGATAGCCAAGAACACCTGGGCTAAGGCAGAACTGAGGACAAAATAAGACCACTCTCCATTTTCCTCAGTGGGGTAGCGAATGCTGCCAAAGATGTGCCACTCTTTTCTGAGGGCAACAACACCATACCCACATGCTAGCTTAGGAGCCAGGAACCCTGGAGTCCATAACTTTCTTACTTCCCAGACAAACAGCAAGCTTCCAATCTGGAAGATTCATATTAGGGTCCTGGCTCTGTCACTTATTTATTCTGCAACCTTGGAAAATTCACTTCCACTTCTCAGGGTCTCTGAAAAATGGAGTTCATAATACTTGTCCTACTTCCCTCATAAGGAGCAAGTGAGATAATGAGAGGTCTACATACTTGTTACAGCACTTTATGTATACAGTTATTTCATTGCATCCTTATCACGACCCCATGTGGTGAGTATCATGATGCCTATATTACAGGATATGAAACTGGGACTCAGCAGCGTTAAATAAGTTGCCCAAGATCACATAGCTGTAAATTTGCACAGTTGAATTTAAATTCAGCTCTGTCCGATTACAGCTGCTCTTACTGAATTCCAGGCACTGTTCTAGGCACTAAGGATACCATCAGGTCCTGGTCCCTCAGGGTCCTTACAGTTTACCAAGGGAGGCAGATATGTAAATAGATGGCCAAGTCACAGGGTGATAATTACAATGGCAGAGAGATTATGAGAGAATGGAGGAGAGTTATCTAATCCAGCCTTGCAGAAGCAGAAAAGTTTCACAAAAAGGTGGAGCTTGAGCTGAGACTTGAAGAGGGGGAAACTCATGCCAGGCAGAAGGTACAGCAAGTACACAAGTCCAAAGTGTGAGAGCATACACCAACCATAAAAAACTGCAGTAATTAAAGCAGTTTGGTACCAAAGAAAGAACAAACAAATCAGTTGGTCAGCATAGAGTGTATTTACAGTCTCAAATACATAAGAGAATTTATGGTTATCACCTGTTGAACTTCATTCAATGAATATTTTATTGAAAACCTATGATGTGATATGTTCTCTATTAAGTACTGAGGTTACAGCTGTGTGGAAAAATCACTGCCCTCATGGAAGTTACATTCTAGTGGGAGAGACAGACAATAAACAAATAAATCAGTCTAATATATAGTAAATTAGATGGTGATAAGTGCTACATAATAAAGCAGGGGAGGAAATAAGGGATGTGGGGGCAGTTGTAAATTTAGATAAAGAGGTCAGAGAAGGCCTCGCTGAGAAGGCAACTGTTAAGTAGCAACATAAAGGAACTGAGGGAAGAAGCAAGATATATGAGGAAAGAGCATTCCAGGCAGAGGCATCAGCAGGACAAAGGTCCTGAGGTAGGAGCTCATGTGTTCTTAGAACAAGGAGGCCCTCATGGCTGGATCAGAGAGGGATAGAATAATAGGAGATTAGGTTGCAGAGGTGGTTGCCTTTGAATGGCAGTAGGACTTGGAAAGCTTGAGGGGTTTTACTTTTCTTTTTACTATGTTTGAATTTTTACTTGTAGGCTTGTGTTAACTCTTGTGTGTTGTTTTTTTGTTTGTTTGTTTTTGAGAGAGAGAGAGAGAGAGAGAAAGAATGTTAGGTTAGGAGAATGTGGAGAATGGCAGTTTTGAAGGTTCCAAAGGGAAACATTGCAAGAAAGGGAAGAATTCGGAAAGGTAAGTGGAGGCTAAATCACAAACAGGCTTAGGCTTGTGTGTCAGGCTAAGGCGTTTGGATTTTATCAAAGTACTCAAGAACTAGTGAAGTCTTTAAGCAGAAGTGACATAGTCAGAGCTGGCTCTTCAGTCCAACCCCCACCCCCAAAATATGATAGGATTTTCTGGCCAGTATGGACACCAGATTGCCCAGGGAGAATCTGGAAGCAGAAAAACCAAGCTATCACAACAGTCCATGCCAGAAATAGTAAACTAGGGTAGAGGTGAAGGGGATGGGTCTAAGAAATTCTTTTTTTTCTCCCTTCCTTTTGAAAGATATTAATAGCACCCTCTTCAGCCTTCCCCATACATATATATTAAAGGAAAAAGACCAACTGATCTCTAGGATCCCTCTCAGCTGAGACACTTTGGGGTCTTGGGATTTGAGGTGCTTTATTAATCTCCTTCCTACTTTCTGGCTGGATCATTATCTGTTGTCACTGGTCCCCTCTCCCTTCATGCCCCACTCTGGGGACAGTGTCACTACTGTTTTCTCAGGGCTGGTAGGAGCTAAGGAAGAATAGAAAGCAGGCCTCAGTTCTTTTATCATCGATGAGTCCTCTGGCATCCCAGGCTGAATGGAGGGGTAGGAGCTTTCTGGGATATTTTGAAAGCATCTAAAAATAGCCTCAAGGCCTCAGTCAGAGAACGCAGGGCCAGGACACTGACTGAACGTTGGAACTCACAGTCTTTGCCAAGTTCCCACCCCAGGCTCCATCCTCTTACTAAGTAAGCCAGTTTTCCCTCCTTCCTTAGCTGTCTCTTTGGAAGCCCCACCCAAGCCTGAAAAGTTCAAATTTAGCCCTAAGTCTCCATCCCTAACTCTCCTGGAAAGAAAGCCCAAAATATAGCAGCTTATCATCTCTAAAAGTTCCTGTGGGTTCTGGCATGGTAAAGAAAATAAGACAGGGAAAATCTGAGACCAAGACACATGCCCACAGAGGTTAAAAAGCAAAGGAAGAGATACTGGGCTATGAGAAAAGTAGAGAAGGAAAGAGAATGAGAGAAACAGAAAGGATAAGATAAAAGGAAAAATGGAGTCTGAGACTGGGGCGAAGAAAAAGAAAGACTCAGACAGAGATAGAAATAGAGAGGGCAAGAAAAAGGCAAAAAGAAAGAGCAAAACAGATATATAGAGTCAGAGACAGGCAGAGAAAAGGGGAGAGAGGGAGCCAGAGAAAAAGAGAAGGAGCCTCAGTTCCTTGTTCTGTCCCAAACTTTTGCATCAAGCCAACAGCCTGTGGCTAGAGGCCTGAATTGAGCACTGGAGGTAGACCCTATGGAACCCAGTTGCTCAGGGGTGGGAGCAAGCGGGGCCTCCCAAAGGCATGACTGACTGAGAGACCAAGATAAGCATGACAGTGAGCCCAAGCAGCCCTCATTTTTGCATGGTGCTGTCATTAGACACTCACACCCACCATGTACTGCAGACAGGCCAATGAATAGTCACCCTCAAAGCAAGTGCACAAAAAAATGGTCCCCCACTTTCCTATTTGATATTTAAAAAGACTTCAAATTAGTCATCATAAGCGATATCAGAATATTAATGAACTTCTTTACACTATTTTCAATGGCTTATTATTGTTTTTATTTTTAATTACATATGAGCAGGGGCACTAGAATCTGTTCATCATTTAGGGCCTTTAAAGGTCTGCACCTGACCTGCCACCATGTTCTGGGTTTTTAGGGTAAGGTGATAGAAAGGACATGTTCCCCTTCCGGGCCTGTTTGGATGCCTCTTTAACTGCTCTTTCTCAGTCATCTTTGCCAGGGTCTCTGGACAAGTAGAAGCTTTTTAGCAAAAACCTCTTTTGGGAGTTGTGGGGATAAAACAAAGAGATTTGGCCAAGACGGTGAAGAAAGGGTGTCTGGTCTGGTGGCAAGGTGTTGGACCACATAAGTTTAAGGCTTAATTCTGCTTCTGAAATGCTGTGTGATCTTGGGTACTGACTTCAACCTTCTGAAACTCAGCTTGCTTCTTAATAAAGTGGAACTATTACCCATTGTGCTAGAATTCTCATGAGATTTGCAGAAGAATAAGCAATTAGAAACTATGAGTGTAAGAATAGTTCTTATTATTACAAATAGCTTTAGGAAATGTCAGACCATTAAGGTGAACACAGCCTGTGGTACAGATGAGGCAACTGAGGCTCTTTGAATTTTACTAGGGCAGAAACAAGAGGAGAGAGCAAGAAAGTCTCAGAGAAGCCTGGGGAAAAACAGGGGAAACTGGAGCAGAGAGTTAAAAAATGGAAATCTGACTTTATTGTCTTAATAAGAACAGAGATGTGATTGATTTTTATGGCCTTATGGGCTTTGTTTGGTGATGTGTTAGAGAGGAATTATAAATATATCTACCCCAATGCTCATAGCAGCAATGTCCGCAATAGCCAACTGTGGAAAGAGCCGAGATGCCCTTCAACAGATGAATGGATAAAGAAGATGTGGTCCATATATACAATGGAATATTACTCAGCCATCAGAAAGGATGAATACCCAACTTTTACATCAACATGAATGGGACTGAAGGAGATTATGCTAAGTGAAATAAGTAAGCAGAGAAAGTCAATTATCATATGGTTTCACTTATTTGTGGAACATAAGGAATAGCATGTAGGACATTAGGAGAAGGAAGGGAAAAATGAAGGGGGGGGGCAGGAATTGGAGGGAGAGATGAACCATGAGAGACTATGGACTCTGAGAAACAAACTGAGGGTTTTAGAGGGGGGGGGGGATGGGTTAGTCCAGTGATGGGTATTAAAGAGGGCACGTACTGCATGGAGCCCTGGGTGTTATACGAAAACAATGGATCGTGGATCACCACATCATAAACCAATGATGTAGTGTATGGTGACTAACATAATAAAATGAAATTTTAAAAAATAAATTAAAATAAAATAAAATTGGATCTACATAAACCTAAATAAATAAATAAATAAATAAATAAATAAATAAATAAATAAATAAGTCTAATATGTAAAGAGTTCTTTATAACAGAAACCCTTGAAAAGGGAGCACAGCCATCCCACCAGGGGCCCAGGAAGTAGCTAGCTCTTTGTTAGCAGGAATCTGGACAGGAATCCCTAAGAGGTGGGCACCATGAAAGTATCCAACCTGGCCAAATGTTACTCTTAGGGATTAAATTGCTCCTCAGTGCCTATGAAGTTAATTCTAAACTTTTTGTAGTATGTAAGTCTTTGCTTCATCCCTTATCATGCTCTCCCCAGACTCTGGCTTCTCTCCACCTTTATATCCCTGACCTACAGCCATATTAAAATTCTGGCCACCATAATCTATATTTACACTCTGCCTGAAATGCATCCATGTTATCTTTCCCTTTGTGTAGCTAAGCTAACTAAAGGACTTAGCTAAAGATCACCTTTACTGGAAAATCTTCCCTAACTTACTTCTATACCCAGTCTGGGATCTGGTTCATGCCTCCTCCATTCAGCAATCTGAATTGACATTATGTGTTTTCATGTCTATGTTCCCCAAAAGGTAATGAATATTTTGAGGGTGGGGACAGTATCATCTCCATCTTTTTAATAATAATGGGAAGTGAATGATAAGGTACACAGGATTTATTTTTATAGTGATGAAAATGTTTTATTTTTTAAGTTTTTATTTAAATTCCAGTTAATTAACATACAGGGTAATGTTAGTTTCAGGTATATAATTTAGTGATTCAGCACTTCCATACATCATGCAGTGCTCATGACAACAAGTGCCTGCCTTATTCCCCATCACCTATTTAACCCATCCCTCCACCCACCTCCCCTCTGATAACCATAATTTTGTTCTCTAAAGATAAAAGTCTGTTTCTTGGGTTGCCTCTCTCTCTCTTTTTACCCTTTGCTCATTTGTTTTGTTTATTAAATCCCACATATGAATGAAATCATATGGTACTTGTCTTTCTCTGACTGACTCATTTTGCTTAACATAATACTCTTTCGGTCCATCTACGTTGTTGCAAATGGCAAGATTTGATGCTTTTTTATGACCGAGTAATATTCCATTGTGTATATATACCACATCTTCTTTATCCATTCATCAGTCAATGGACACATGGGCTCTTTACATTATTTGGCTATTATAGATAATACTGCTATAAACATCGTGGTGCATGTATCCCTTCAAATTAGTATTTTTGTATTCTTTCAGTAAATACCTAGTAGTAAAATTGCTGGATCTTAGGCTAGTTCTGTTTTTAACTTTTTGAGGAACCTCCATACTGTTTTCCAGAGCGGCTGCACCAGTTTGCATTCCCACAGTGCAGGAGGGTTTCCCTTTCTCCACATCCTCACCAACATCTGTTGTTTCTTGTGTTGTTGATTTTAGCCACTCTGACAGGTGTAAGATGATTATCTCCTTGTAGTTTTGATTTGCATTTCCCTGATGATGAGTGATGTTGAGCATTTTTTCATGTGTTTTTTGGCCATCTGTTTGTCTTCTTTGGAAAAATGTGTATTCATGTTTTCTGCCTATTTTTTAACAGGATTATTCATTTTTTTGATGTTGTGTGTTATAAATTCTTTATATATTTGTGATACTAACCCTCTATCAGATATGTCATTTGCAAATATCTTCTCCCATTCAATTGGTAGATTTTTTTTAAATTACTGATTCAATTTATTCTCTGGTTATTGATCTGTTCAAGTTTTCTGTTTCTTCCTGTTTCAGTCTTGGTAATTTATATGTTTCTAGGAATTTATCCATTACTTCCAGGTTGTCCGATTTGTTGGCATATAGTTTTCTATAATATTCTCTTATAATTGTTTGTATTTCTGTGGTGTTTGTTGTTATTTCTCCTCTCTTGTTTGTGATTTTAATAGGAGTTTTCTGTGTCTCCTGGATCTGGATGTTTGTTTCTTTCCCCAGATTAGGGAAGTTTTCAGCTATTATTTCCTCAAATAAATTTTCTGCCCTCTTTTCTCTCTGTTCTTATTGGAACTCCTATAATACAAATGTTATTATGATTGATGATCACTGAGTTCCTTAAGTCTATTCTCTTGTGAATAATTTTTCTTTCTCTGTTTTATTCAGCTTCATTATTTCCCATTATTTTGGCTTCTAGGTCACTAATTTGTTCCTCTGCTTCATCCAGCCTGCTGCTCCAATTCAATCATCAAGTCTGTTTCTAATCTTGCTTATTGCACTTTTCATTTGTGATTTATTCTTTTTTAACTCTTGTGTCTCCGTGGTAAAGGTCACACTGATGTCTTTTATTCTTTTCTCAAGTCCAGTAAATATCCTTATGATTGTTCCTTTACATTCTCCATCAGGCATGTTATTTATATCTGTTTCACTTAGATCTCTGGCCTGAACTTTATTTTGTTCTTTCATTTGGGATAAATTTCTCAATCTTCACATTTTGTCTGTCTCATCCTTCTTCTCTGTGTTAGAAAATCTAGTTATGTCTCCTGCTCCTAAAAGTAATGGTCTTATGAAGAAGAGGTCATGTAGTGCCCAGGGCCTGGCACTTCAGGGAGTGTCTCTGGTATGTGCTGAATGTGCTCTGCTGTTGTGTTTTGGCTGCTCTATCCTTCAGGCAAGTTGTCTGCAGAGGCTTTCCTTGGCTGCTATGAGAATTTCTTGGTCCCAGGCCTGAAGGTGGTGAGTTTTACGTAGGTGTGCTCTAGTCTGCTTGTGAAATGAGACCTGACACAAACTCCACCAGAACTGAGGCCTTGCAGAACTCCCTGGCCCAGAGATGTGGTGTATCTGGGGGTTGGCGATGGTCTTCTAAGGGAAGCACTTTCTGTGCTGGGACTGAGGCAAGCTTGACTGCTTAACTTGTATAAGCAAGTTAGGCAGCCAGTGGCGATGCTGTGCTGCTCCTTCCCACAAGTTGTTCTGTGTTTATCCTGAAGGGCGGTGGGGGGGGGGCAGGTAATGGCACCAGCCAGCTCTTTTGTTCCCAGACAGGTGTCTTCATGAACACTGACTCTCAGTGAGGTGCTCCGAAAAGAGTGAGTAATCTCCCCACTGTATGCCCCAGGCACTCTTCAGATTGCTGTTTCCATGTTTTCTGTTTCTGGCTTTTTTGCCTGCCTTTTCTCTAGGAGCAGCACAGTGCCCTCCAGGCTCTATCCCAGCCAAACCTGCCGACTTTTAAAACTCCAGGCTTCAAGCCCCACTGGCTGCAAGAATTCATGAAATTCTGCCCCTCTTGTTTTCCAAGCCAATAGCTTTGGGGGAAATGTTCTCCTTCCGTATTTCCCTCTCTCTCTCTCTCTCTCTCTCGCCCTTCTCCATGACCATGACTCCCTTCCTTCTAAAGTACCCATGATCTGTTTCTCCCCCAAATCCCATCTTTGCACTCCCTACCTTCTTTGATGGGGCCTTTTCTCTCTCTTTAGTTGTGGAGTTTGTTCTTTCAGTCTTCAGGCCTATTTCTGGTGCATTTAGGATGATTTTTAGTTATACAGTTGTGTTTGTGGGATGAGGCAAGCCTAGGGTCCTCCTACTCCACTGCCATCTTCACGAAATAACCAAGCCTTCTTTCAGGAATGTCAGTGGATCACCAGGAAGAAGTAGCTACAGAGCTCATCCTCTGCAAGTGTCCAGACCCTGTGTATGTCTGTTCTAAGTTCTCTGGGGGCTCTGTGAAGGACAAATGCAAATAACTTGCCTCTATTTTGCCTCACTTAAGTCAGACCACTCTAAACTTTCACCTCAGGCTCAGTGAAAACCTGGATAAGTGTTGGATTGACCTAGCACAGAGCCAATCTACAAATATTGAGACACATGTTTTGTGTTTTGGATTTTTTTTTTTAATGGAAGGTGCTTTTCTTTCATTGTTGTTTGTTATTGTTTGTTTTTGTTTCCAGTTCCTGGCATTCAAGGAAATATGTCAAAACACTAACCAAACGTGAGCTAAGGAAATAGAGATTTCAGAGAGCATACATGATAAGGAGTTCAGTCTTTCCAAAAACAGTTTGGAATACTCACTAAACATACATACTACAGCCTTCAGCAATCAACAAAAGAGCAAGCCTTGGGGAAATAGAAGAATCTGATTTCCAGATTCACCACATTATAATATTCAAATGTCCATCCAGTTTTCAACAACAACAACAACAAAAACCCCATAAGATATTTTAAAAAGTAAAAAAAGAACAGTATATTTAAACTGCTAGAAAAAAGCTGTCAACCAAGAATTTGTATCTGGCAAAACTTTTCTTCATAAATAAGGGAAAAATTGAGGCATTTCCATAAAACAATAGCTGAGGGAATATATTAACACTAGACCTGCCCTACAAGGGAGCCTTTAAGGTTGAAATAAAAGGACATTAGACAGTAACTAGAAATCATATGAAGAAATAAACATTTCTCATAAAGGTCCATAGATTGGCAAACATAAAAACCAATATTATTGTGGTTTTGGTTTTTAACTCCAGTTTTTTATTTCCTACATTATTTAAAAGACATATGTATAAAAATAATTATAAATCTATATTATTGAGCACACAACATATAAAGCTGTGATTTGTGAAAACCATGATACAAAGGGATAGATCTGTATCTTAGCAGAGTTTTTAAATAACATTTAAGTTAAGTTAGTAACAATTAAAATTAGATTGTTAAATGTAATCCCCATGGTAAATCACAAAATAGTATCGAACGAATATACACAGAAGCAAAAGAGAAGGGCCTGAGAACATTTTTTTTTTTCAAAAAACACTGAACATACAAGTAGGTGGTAATGGAGAAAATGAGGGACAAATAAGAAAACAGTAATTACATTAAATATAAATGTATCAAACTACCCCATCAAAAAGCAGAGACTAATGAAATGGTTTGGAAACATGACCCAACTATATGCTGTTTACAAAAGATTCATTTTATATCCAAAGACACAGATAGACTGAAAGTGAAAACATAGGAAAAGATTTTACATGAAAATAACAACCAAAAGTAGCTAGATATGGGTATCAGATAAACTAAGCTTCAAGCTAAAACCTTTTACAAGGGACAAAGGAGGAAATTATATATTGGTAGAGAGTCAATTTATCAAGAAAAAAGTGAGAAATAGACAATTGTACAATAATAGTGAAAAACTTAATATCCCACTTTCAATAATAAATAGAACATTTAGACAGAAGGTAAAGAAATAGAAGACTCACATAGCATTATAAACCAACTAAACTTAACAGACATATATAGAATACTCCAACCAAGAACAGCAGAATGCACGTTCTTCTCAAGTGTATATGGAGCATTCTCCAGGATAGGCCATGTGTTAGGTCACAAAAGAAGTCCAAATAAATTTTAAAAAGATCAAAACACACAAACTATCTTCTCCAACCACAATGGAATGAAGCTAGAAATCAATAACAAGAAAAATGTAAATGTTGCAAATTTTGTGGAAATTAAACAGCATAATCTTAAAGAACAAAGGGATCAAAGAATAAGAAAATTAATCAATATAATATATCACATTAATAGAATGAAGGGAAAAATTATATAATCATTTCGATTGAGGGACAAAAGACATTTCACAAAATGCACACCCTTTCATGATAAAAAACACTCAGAAAACTAGGAATAGAAGGGAAATTTGTCAATATGGGGAATTACGTTCATAAAAACCTCACAGCTAAGATCATACTCAGTTGTAAGAGACTTGAAAGCTTTCCTCTTAAAATCTGCAACAGACAAAAATGCCTACTTTTACCACTGCTATTCAACATTGTACTGAAAGTTCTAGCTAGAGTAATAATACACACAAAGAAAGAAATAAAAAGCATCCAATTTGGAAAGTAAAAAAGTAAAATTATCTTTATTCTCAAATGACATAATCCCATATATAGAAAAATCCCAAAGAATTCACCAAAAAACCTAGTAGAGTTAATGCACAAATTCAGCCAAGTTGCAGGATATAGTATCAGCACAAAAAATCATTTGTATTTTTATTCACCAGCAATGAACAATCCAAAAAAAAAAAAAAAAGGAAATTAAGAAAGCAATTCCACTCAAAATCACATGTAAAAGAATAAAGTACTTAAGGAATAAATTTAACCAACAAGGTAAAGTAGGTGTACATTGAAACTACAAAACTTTGCTGAAAGAAAATTAATAAGATTTAAATAAATGGAAAGCACCCCATGTTAATTGGTACAAAGAGTTAATATTGTTAAAATATCAGTATTACTACCCCAACACTCTACAGATTCAATGTAACCCCTATCAGATTCCAATAATTTTTTTGGAAGAAATGGAAAAGCCAATCATCAAATTCATATAGGATTGCAAGCCAAAAAATTATTGAAAAAAAAAAAAAAGAAGAAGAAAGGTGGAGGGATCTTCTCCCAATTTTAAAACTTACTACAAAAATATTTACCACAAAGATACAGTAATCAAAAGAGTGTGGCAGGGCGCCTGGGTGGCTCAGTTGGTTAAGCAACTGCCTTCAGCTCAGGTCATGATCCTGGAGTCCCGGGATCGAGTCCCGCATCGGGCTCCCTGCTCAGCAGGGGGTCTGCTTCTCCCTCTGACCCTCTTCCCTCTCGAGCTCTCTGTCTCTCATTCTCTCTCTCTCAAATAAATAAATAAAATCTTAAAAAAAAAAGAGTGTGGCAATGGCATAGGTATAGACATATAGACCAATGGAATAGAATTGAAAGTCCAGAAATAAATGCATATATCTATGGCCAATTGATTTTTGACAAGGGTGCCAAGACCATTCAATGGGGGAAAATATTTTTTTTCAATGGATGATGGTGGGACAACTGGACTTCCATGTTCAAAAGAACGAAATTGGACCCTGACTTCACACCGTATACAAAAGTCAAGTTAAAATGTATTAATGGCCTAAAAATAGAAGCTAAAACTATAAAACCTTTAGAAAAAACATAGGAGTGAATCTTCATGATCTTGGATTTGTCATTCTTAGATATGACACCAAAAGCAACAAAATTTAAAGTAGATAAATTGGACTTCATCAAAATTAAAATCTTTTGTGCATCAAAGGACATTATCAAGAAACTGAAAAGACAACCTACATAATGACAGAAAACATTTGCAAATCATATATGTGATAAGGGTTTAATATCCAGAGTATATAAAGAACTCTTACAATTGATCAATGAAAAGACAAGACAAACCCAAATTTAAAAATAGGCAAAAGAAATTGCAATGACAGGGGCGCCTGGGTGGCTCAGATGGTTAAGCGTCTGCCTTCCGCTCGGGTCATGATCCCAGGGTCCTGGGATTGAGCCCCGCATCGGGCTCCTTGATCAGCGAGAAGTCTGCTTCTCCCTCTCCTTCTACTGCTCCCCCTGCTTGTGCTCTCTCGCTCTGTCAAATAAATAAAATCTTTAAAGAAAAAAAAGCAATTGCAATGACATATTGGAGCTAGAGAGTATAATGCTAAATAAAATAAGTCAGAGAAAGACAAATACTGTATGATTTCACACATATGTGGAATTTAAGACACAAAAGAAATAAGCAAAGGGAAAAAAATAAGAAAGAGAGATCAAAATCAAGAAGCACACACCTAATTACAGAGAACAAACTAATGGTTACCAAAGGAGAGGTGGATGAGGGGTGGGTTAAATAGGTGATGGGGACTAAGGAGTGCACTTGTGATGAGCAAAGGGTGATGTATGAAAGTATTGAATTACAATATTGTACACCTGACACTAATATAACACTGTATGTTAACTAACTGGAATTAAAATTAAACTAAATTAATTAATTAATTAAGGCACTGGAAAAAATAGGCAAAAGATTTGAACAGATATTTCTCCAAAGAAGATACAAAATGTGAAATAAACACATGAAAATATGCTCAATATCATTCATCATTAGGAAAATGTGAACCAAAACCACAGTGAGATGTCACTTACCCATTAGGATAGCTATAATACAGAACGAATGGTGTGTGGTGAGGATGTAGAGAAGTTAAAACACTTGTGCCCTGTTGGTGGGAATTTAAAATGGTATAGTTTCTGTGAAAAACAGCATGAAAGTTCCTGAAAATATTGAAAATAGAATTACCATATGATCCAACAATTCCACTTCTGGGTATATACAAAAGAATTGAAAGTAGAATCTCAACAAGATATTTATTTGTATACCATGCTCATAGCAGCATTGTTAACAGCCAAAAGGTGGAAGCATACCAAGTGTCCATCATCAGATGAATGGATAAACAAAATGTGGTATGTGCACATGATAAAATATTACTCAACCTTTTAAAAAGAAGGAAATGCTGACACAGGCTATACCATGGATGATCCTTAATGACATTATGCTAAGTGAAATAAGTCAGTCACAAAAAGGCAAATGCTGTATGATTCCATGTATATGAGGCATCTAAAGTAATTAAATTAATTAAGACAGAAAATAGAATGGTAGTTGCCAGGAAATAGGCAAATAAGAAATTATTGTGTAATGAATATAGAGTTTCAGTTTTATAAGATGAAAAGAGTTCTGGAGATTGTTTGCACAACAATGTGAATGTACCAACACTACTGAATTCTGCACTTAAAAATTGTTAAGATGGTAAATTTTATGTTACATATATTTTATCATAACTATAAATAAATAAATAAATATCAAAAGCTTAAAAGAGAATAGAAAGTAAGTGTTGACAAAGTTGTAGAAAAATTCAAACCCTCTACAGAGGGGAGGGGGGTGGGGAGATGCAGTAGCTGGGTGATGGGTATTAAGGAAGGCATGTGTTGTGATGAGCACTGGGTGTTAGCCCCAACTAATGAATCATTGAGCACTACATCTAAAACTAACAATGTACTATATGTTGGCTAACTGAACATAATTTAAAAAAAAAAATTTTAAAGAAATTCAAACCCTCACATACACTGGTGATAGAAAAGTTAAATGGTGCAGCCACTGTGGAAAAACAATCTGGCAGTTCCTCAAAAAGCAAAAATAGAATTATATATGACCTAGCAGTTCCACTTCTATGTACATATCCAAAAGAATTGAAAATAGGGACTCAAACAGATACTTGTATCCCAATGTTCATTTCAGCATTATCCACAATGGCCAAAATGTGAAAGCAACTCAAGTGTCCATAAACCAATGAATGGATAAATAAAATGGGCATATACATACAATGGAATATTATACAGCCACTAAAAGAAATGACATTCTCATACATGGCATAACATAGATGAATCTTGAAAACATTATATCAAGTGAAGTAAGCCAGAAACTAAAGGACAAATATTGTATGCATCCATATAGATGAAATACCCAGAGTAGGTATTCAAGGAGACAGAAAGTAGGTTAGGGGTTACCAGGGATGGGGGAGTGGAAAAGTATATAGTTATTGCTTAACAGTTGCAGAGTTTCTGTTTGGGATGACAGAAAAGTTTAAGAAATAGAAAAGTGGTGGTGATTGTCCAACACAGAATGTAATTAATACCACTGAACTGTATACCTAAAAATGGTTAAATTGGCAAATTTTATGTAATATATGTCTTATCACAATAAAAAAAAGCAAAAAAAAAAAAGAGAGAGAGAGAGAAAGTGATAATAACAGCTCTACATACTACCCTTACTGCTGTGATCTAGTATAACCATTTGTGAAGTACTGACTCCATGCCAGGTACTATTTTAAGGTTCTGGGGAAATGGTTGTGAAGAACATTTTAATCAGAGGAGACAGACATATACAAACAAATGGGTAATCAGGAAACCTAATTTATAGTCTCAACACTGTTGTGAACCTGGCACTCTATAGCTTATTTTCTCCATGACCACTTGATGAGCCCCTAACTGGGCCAGGCCCTGGAGACTTAGGTTGTAAAATTATGCTTTACATGTCCATAGCAATGGGCAGAACCTCTGCAACAGTTTTTGCTCCTCCCTTTCCTTTGCTCTCTAGGTGGCCAGTTTTGCCTTGTCCTGGATGGGCTTGAGCCTCAAATCCAAGAACTGCCTTGGAATAGCAGAGCTTAGGCCAGGCATGGAGAATTCAGATGTTTTTCATCCTTCACAATATTCCCTTGGGTCCTGGCACCTCACTGCCCTCACCTCTTCTTGATTCAGTTTCTTGAGTGCCTGGAGAGCTCCTGGCACTGTCCTTCCCCAGCTTTTGGTCCAGGCCTGGCTAATTGGCTTTCCAACCATCTCCTCCCATCCCACCTCACCCCCTGTGGCATTTGAAATTCCAGGGCTCCCACTTAAGCTTTTTCAACATAGACAAAATAATGGGCCAATTCAAGCCCTAGTTTAGTTATCAACTGAGTATCTACTGAGTGTCAAACAGTTAAAAACAAACCAAACAAGTCATTCAGTCTTCAATTTGACAAATACTTAATGAGCCCCTGCTCTCACCAAGATGTCAGCAACTACACTTCACAGTCATAATAATGATAATATCTTGAGTATCTATTGTATACAGGATACTTCCCATGGATTATCTCACTGAATTTTCATACAATCCTGTGTAGAGGTGGGGCTTACCCACATTTTTTCAGCTCAGGTTCAGAGAGATGTGGCTAATGTCACTGGGGGCCCTGATGCACCTGACCATTCCACAGCTCATATATTCTCCACACAGCCAGTGTACCATGACCTCTGCCAACACCTCACTTCAATGTAGTCCTCACAGTCTACTTTGCTGCACACTTCACCCCTTATTCCTCTTGCACACCTCATTATAACATCTCCCTTAGACATACTTTCTATATCTAGTGTTCTTGAATACCACACAGAAACTGGCATGCACATAAAGACACTGACACAACTCTTCCTCCCCAACACTTTACACACATACACATATGCCTGCACAGGCCATGCTTATGATAAGCCATGTTTCCCACCCAAGTATAAACACTTCTTTCAGAAATATACGGTCACACTATGTTTTATCAACAAAACTAGGCACAGAGATTCTTCACTCACTCTGCCACATTCCTTTCTGTATCTCCTTCCGTCCCAGACCTGCCCCGTCTCCATGCCATCCTGTCTTCATTTCACCCACATACAGACCCTGCACATAGTCTCATAGTTAGAGACAGGCCAGGCCACACCCAGGTCATACCCAAGAACTGCCAACTCCTCCCCTCCTTTCCTTCTGGCTCTATTCACACTGTGGCATTTGGAGTCACTTAGCAGAAGGTGGCTGTGCAGACAGAGTTCTGCCCTGAACCTCAGGGAAGGACGGTCTGGTGGGGCTATGCCCCCTTCCACCTGTCCTTGCACCCTGCTTCCCTTTCAGTGTTAGAGTCTTTTCCATATATCTACCTTTATGGTAGGAGAAGTTGAACCACAGAATTATCTCCTCTGCTTCCTGTCCTCCAGATAATTGTCCCAGGGAGGAGTTGGAAGTGAGGGTTCATATAATGGCATGGAGATGGGGTCTTCCTCAGGAGTCCAGGCTTTAAAGTGACAATTGAGTATGTGTTCTATAGCTACCGCTACCCTTCCCCTTCCTGAAGTTAACCCCCAGTGCCCTATTTCTATGGTCCCTTAAGTTACAAGGGTGCCAGGGCCTTTCTTCACTGCCTGTATGCTCTTAGGTAACTCCCTCCTTGACCCTACGTCTCTATTCCCCCCATCTGTCAAATAGAAACCAATTATTTTTTTTTAAAGTTTTTATTTATTTATTTGACAGAGAGAGAGACAGCAAGAGGGGGAACACAGGCAGGGGGAGTGGAGGAGGGAGAAGCAGGCCTCCTGCCAAACAGGGAGCCCAATGTGGGGCTCGATTCCAGGACCCCGGGATCATGACCTGAGCCGAAGGCAGATGCTTAATAACTGAGCCACCCAGGTGCCCCAAATAGAAACCAATTATGAGGTCTATCCTATCACTATGAGAAATGGAGAGTGCAAGGGGTACATGTCAGATCTGGTGTAGGCTGTTAGTTTTCTGCATGGCTTTATTTTCTCAAGGTTTCCCTCTGGGTCAGGTTCCCTGCAGAGGTTACAGTGTATCATTTTAAGCCCAGAATTGACATATCAAAAACAGTGTGCTGTAGTGTAATGAGTAAACTGGCAGGCTTTGTGGGTAAGCTACCTGTACTTGACTCCTTACTAGTTGTATGACCTGAGGCGAGTTGCTAAATCTTTCTGATCTCAGGTGCTCTATCCTAGAAATGGGGTTAATGATGGTATCGCTTTCAGAGGATTGTTTTGATGATTAAATGAAAAGATCCAAAAGTGCCTGGTACATTGAAAATAATAGATGTTTATTGAATGAATAAACTAATATAGTTCTACTCAGGATCACAGACCCAATAAATATCAAATATAATCCCTAACACTCACTGTGTGTCTCAATGGAATGTAAGCTCCACGAGGACAAAGGATTTATTTCTGTTTTGAACCACAAGCTTCTAGAACAGTGTCTGGAAAAAAGTAAGTGCTTGATACATATTTCTTGAATGAATGAATGAGCAAGTAAATGAATACTATATTCCAGACATTGTGTTAGACATGTTGGATAGAGTTCTAAGACAGATAATACCTGTCCTCATGGAGCTCACAGTCTGGTCATTAAACCAATGATCACACCAATAATTGAACCTGAGGTGAATGTTGTGAAAGAATAAAGGAGGGTTCTATGAAAGTGACACATAAAATAATTTCCTAGTCTCAGAGGTGAAAGTGAATCTCCCAGAGCCAGTGACATCTGAGTCTAAAGAAGGAGTGAAAGTATATACACACACACACACACACACACACACACACACACACACACACGCAAACACACCAGAAAATGTATCAGAGAAAAGTAACATTGCCAGTTGATGCATCTTAAAGGCTAAGAGTTTAATCCAACAGTTGGTGAAGTGGAACCTCCACTGGACTAGAATTCTGGAGAATCCCAGTTCTACTTCTAGTAGTGATTCTAGCTGAGACTCTGATATTCATTCTCTATGTAACCTTAGGCACATTGTTTATCCTCATTGGCTTCAGGGGGGTGACTGCATTGCTCTAGAAGGTATTTCTGCCTTACCAGGTGCAGTTCTTTTTAAGGGAAATGGTCCTGCTTCAGATTGCATAAAGGAATTAAGATAGAGAAGAATGTGGCATTTCTGAGGGATAACAATTAGAGCTGCCATTTATTAACTGCTAACTCTGTACTGGACACCATACACGCATTATTTCATTTAGTTCTCACAACAGCCCTAAGAGGTAGTCATTATCCTCATTTTGCCAATGAAGAAACTGAGGCTAGAGAAGTAGGGGTTTAAAAAGGCAAAGCCACTGCCCACTTTCAGACAGGCAATGGTGAGTGATAAGGTAAACATTCAAACCCAGGTCTGCCTGCTACCAAGACCACATTTTGAGCCCCTGTCATACTGCCTAGGAGGCTTAATGGGAGAGAGTGGAGCTAGAAAGGTGGGTCAGAGTCACTCTAGTATAACTACGGAGGAAGCATGGGAGGAGGGGAGACTGGAAACAGGGAGACCCATTAAGAGACTGCTAAATGTAGGTGGGAAGTGATGGGGATCCTAAACTGGGGCAACAACCTTGGGGATGAAGAGAATGAAACAGATGAAGGACATCACACTGCTACTCCACTCTATTGTCAACTCCTTGAGGATATGAACTGTTGTTGCTTTTTTCATCTTTGTATCCCACCACTGCTTGTGTTGTCTACTGACACAGACATACAGACACAGCACAACACAGCACTTTGCATACAAATTACTATTGATTAAATGGATTGAATTAAATTGAATTGACAAGACTAGGTGACTGATTTCATCCTAGGAGAAGTCCAAGATGGCTTCTAGGTTTAGAACCTGAATCTTGGGGAGAATTCTGAAGTTTCTTTCCATGGAGTTGTAGAACACTCAAAGTATGTTCTAATTACCTTGCTTTCCCTACCCTAAGGTCAGTCCTAGGCAGGGCTCCAGCAAGAGTAAAGCCCTATGGGCTGGGGAAGGGGCTGTTTCTCCTGGGGGCCTCCCTTCCGCTTTCCCTGCTCTGGGCAGTGAGTCCCTCTTCATAGTATTTGAATTAGAGGAAACAGATAGACTGAGGAAGTGAAGAAAAAACAGGCTGCCTGGGCTCTGCAAGCCAATGTAAACACTCGGTGGTTTCCTGTTGTTGCAGCCCAAAGCGTCCCATGACATCATTCCTGGCCTTTCCAGAACACACTGGCTTGGCTCAGCACGCTTACCTGTCCAGGACTGAGTGACAATCACCCCCCTTTCTCACAAAGGTTAGATCCTCCGGAACTAGAGAACTTCTCTGGGCCAACTATTCCCCACCTGCCCAGTTGGGCACTTAGGCCTTTCTAGCCCTATAAGGCATTGGAGACTGTGGGTTGGACATGCAGTCTCACTTCCCAGAGACCCAGTGGCTTATGGGTCAGAGCAAGACTTCCCAAGCCAGAAAAGTTATTTCACTTCTTTTAATGGAGATTTGGAGTCAAAAGAGAGGGAGGAAGGTGTGACACACAGCCTCTGAAACAAGCCCTAACCGCTTCCTCCCCTCTCTACCTTAGCCAAGGGCACACAGGTTTATGTTCTCAGTGTTGGTCACAAATTCCTAGGAACACAACTGTAAGGACCTTTCAAAACCTGTAGTCTAATCTTCCCATGGTACAGATGAGAGCACTGAGACCCAGAGAAAGGAAAAAGACTGGTCCCAGTCACACATTTGGTCAGTGCAGCATAAGCCATCCACTGCCAGAAGTCTGAACCTGAGCTATCGTGAGACAGGATGATATAACTGCAAGAGCTCTTGACAGGAAATTCAGAAACTAGGGTTTATTTTTTTAAGATTTTATTTATTTATCAGAGAGAGAGACAGCATAAGCAGGGGAAGTGGCAGGCAGAGGGAGAAGCAGGCTCTCCACTGAGCAAGGAGCCTGATGCAGGACTCAATCCCAGGACCCCAGGATCATGACCTGAGCCGAAGGCAGACGCTCAACCGACTGACTGAGCCCCCCAGGCCTCCCAGAAACTAGGGTTTAAACTCTAATTCCTCTTTGAGAGTTTGGATAAATTCCCCCTTTTCTTTGGGCCTTGGCTTAGCCATAATTCAATTCAACATAACAAATATTTATTGAGAACCTACTGTGTTTGGTAAAGCTGATGGCTCCTAGAAATGAGAAGAAAGCACGATGAGAACACTCACCATTTCCAGGTTGGAATGAAAAGAAAATGAAAGAGATGGTCTGAGATCCTGTCTGTAGGAAGAATCAAACCATACTCAGGGGTCTGGGGCCCTTCAGGGCTGCACCCCCCTCCCCACTCCCCTTGCAGGCAGCAGAGAGCCCTCACTGGGCCAGAGTTTTGTTTCCAAAAACATTTCCCAGTTCTGGTCCCATTTAGTTGGGTAGATTTGCATAGAGAAGTGACAAAGTCCTAAATTTCTGTCTGCAAAATCAAGCCAAATGATTTATGGTAATTCCTGTAGCCAGCAGTAATTGGATTTCACCCCTAGCTGTGCCATGGAGCACAGGCAATTTGAAATATCTTTTTTAACCAATAAAATTTATCACAACCTAGATTAGCAAGTGGAATTCAGAGGCACACAAAGATGCACAAAGCAGTGTAAAATCATTCCATTAGCCAATCAATTTAGCCACAGCATGGATTAGATGAAACACAGAGAGAAAATATGGACATGTTTAGATGTGTGAAGGTGCACAAACCTACAAAGATGTAGGATGCTGCACAAGCACATTGGGAGACACAAAGTAACACACACAGACACACTCTGAGAGCAGCAGACACAAACACACAAAGACACACACACACAATCCAAGAGAAACTAGGAATAGATAGCTAACTGGGAGTTCTGTGAGGCTACTTTCTGACCAATTGCTCATCTTTCTTCTTCCTCCCTCCACAACCATCCTAACTCAAATAAAATAAGGTATTTTTTCTACAGAAGTATTAGAAAGTCACACCCTACCCCACCACATCCATATCCATTCCTACTCCACTACATCAGATTCTTATTAACTGTTTGTCACCGGGACTATAGCAAAGATCTTCTATTAGAGCTCTCTAATGTCAGTGTATTTCCAATAATCCATTTTTCATGAGGCTGCCTGTCCCTGGAAATCTTCCTAGAGTGCAGTCTTGTTCTTGCCTCATTCATGCTAAAAATTCTTCCTTTCCTTTCCACCATCTGCATAAGCCAACCCACATGCTTGACATTCATGGAGTGACAAAAAGCTGGGGGTCCTTGCCCTTGTTCATACCACCTGCCCTTCAGAAGGCAGATGGCACATTCCCAGCTCCCTATTGCCCACTTTAAACTCTGCTGTGCTATTACTTTGAGCTAGAACAGCTCCCTTCTGTACCTATCAAAATCCTACACACATTAACCAGATGGATTTGACAGATACATTCAGAACATTCCACCCTAAAACAGCAGAATACACATTCTTTTCAAGTGCACATAGGGCACTCTCCAGAATAGATCACCTATTAGATCATAAAACAAGTCTCAGCAAATTCAAAAAGATTTGAGTCATATCCTGTATCTTTTCTGACCACAACACTATGAAACTAGAAATCAACCACAAGAAAAAAAATCTGCAAAGAGCATAAATACATGGAAGTTAAATACCATACTACAAAACAATGAATGGGTCAATCAGGAAATCAAAGAGGAAATAAAAAAATACATGGAGACAAATGAAAATGAAAATGCAATGGTCCAAGATCTTTCAGATGCAGCAAAAACTGTTCTAAGAGGGAGGTTTATAGCAATACAGACCTACCTCAAGAAGCAAGAAAAATCTCAAATACAAAACTTAACCTTACACCTAAAGGAGCTAGAAAAAGAAGAACAAACAAAACCCCAAACCAGCAGAGGAAGGAAATAATAAATATTAGAGCAGAAATAAATAAAACAGAAAGTAAAAAAACAAACAAACAAACAAACAAAAAAACCAAACATACAACACATTGAAACTAGGAGCTTGTTCTTTGAAAAGATCAATGAATTGATAAACCTTTGGCCAGACTTATCAAAAAGAAAAGAAAAAAGACAGAGAGGACTCAAACAAAATGAGAAATTAAAGAGGAGAAACAACCAACACCACAGAAAAACAAAGGATTGTAAGGGAATATTATTAAACAATTATATGCCAACAAATTGGACAACCTAGAAGAAAAGGATAAATTCCTAGAAACATATAAACTTCCTAAATTGAATCAGGAAGAAATAGAAAATTTGAACAGACAAAATGCCAGCAATGAAATTGAATCAGTAATCAGAAAACTCCCAACAAACAGAAATATAGGACCAGACAGTTTTAGAGGCAAATTCTACCAAACATTTAAAAAAGAGTTAATACCTATTATTTTCAAACTATCCCAAAATATAGAAGAGGAAAGAAAATTTCTAAATTCATTCTATGAGTCCAGCATTACCCTGATGCCAGATCTGGATAAAGATACTACACAAGAGAGAACTATAGGCCATTATCTCTGATGAATATAGATGCCAAAACCCTAAACAAAATATTAGCAAACCAAGGGGTGCCTGGGTGGCTCAGTCAGTTAAGCATCTGCCTTCGGCTCTGGTCATGATCCCAGGGTCCTGGGATCGAGCCCTGTGTTGGGCTCCCTGCTCGGTGGGGAGTCTGCTTCTCCCTCTCCCTCTGACCCTCCTCCCTGCTTGTGCTCTCTTTCTCTGTCTCAAATAAATAAATAAAATCTTGAAAAAATTTAAAAAAATATTAGCAAACAAAATCTAACAATACATTAAAAAATCATTTGCTACAATCAAGTGAGATTTATTTCCAGGATGGTTCAATATTCACAAATCAATCAAAGCGATACATCACACCAATTAGAGAAGGATAACAACCATACAATCATTTCAAGTGGGTTTCTGTAGTGTAGTGGTTATCACGTTCGCCTCATATGATCATTTCAATAGATGCAGAAAAAACATTTGAACTAGTACAACATCCATTCATGATAAAAATTCTCAACAAAGTACGTTTAGAGGGAATATATTTCAATATAATAAAGACCTTATGTAAAAATCCCACAGGGGAAAAACAGAGATTTTCCCCTAAGGTCAGGAACAAGACAAGGATGTTCACTCTCACTACTTTTGTTCAACATTGTACTGGAAGGCCTAGCCACAGCAATCAGAAAACAAAAATAAGTAAAAGGCATCCAAATTGGTAAGGAAGAAGTAAAACTTTCACTATTTGCAGATGACATGATACTGTATATAAAAACCCCTGAAGACTCCACCAAAAAACTACCATAACTGATGAATTAATTCAGTTAAAGTTACAGGATAAAAAATCAATATACAGAATTCCATTGCACATCTATACAATAATAATGAAGCAGCAGAAAGAAAAATTAAGAAAACAGTCCCATTTATAATTGCACCAAAATAATAAAATACCTTGGAATAAACTTAACCAAAGAGATGAAAGACTTGTACTCTGAAAAGTATAAAGCACTGATGAAAGAAATTGAAGATGATGCAAATAAATAGAAAGAAATTCTATACTCATTAATTGGAAGAAAAAAATATTGTTAAAATCTTCATACCACCCAAAACAATCTACAGATTTAAGGCAATCTCTAGCAAAATACAAATGGCATTTTTTCATAGAACTAGAACAAAGAATCCTTAAATTTTAATGGAACCATACAAAAAACCAGAATAGCCAAAGCAAACTTGGAAAAAAAAAAAAAAAGCAAAGCTGGAGACATCACAAATTTGGACCTCAAGTTATATTACAAAGCTGTCATAATCAAAACAGTATGGTACTTTATCCATTCATCTGTCAATGGACATCTTGGCTCTTTCCACAGTTTGGCTATTGTGGACATTGCTGCTATAAACATCGGGGTGCACGTACACTTTCGGATCCCTACTTTTGTATCTTTGGGGTAAATACCCAGTAGTGCAATTGCTGGATCATATGGTAGCTCTATTTTCAACTTTTTGAGGAACCTCCATACTGTTTTCCAGAGTGGCTGCACCAGTTTGCATTCCCACCAACAGTGTAGGAGGGTTCCCCTTCCTACGCATCCCACCAACATCTGTTGTTAATAAAGAAGATGTGGTATATATATACAATGGAATATTATGCAGCCATCAAAAGGAATGAGATCGGGCACCTGGGTGGCTCAGATGGTTAAGCATCTGCCTTCGGCTCAGGTCATGATCCCGGGGTCCTGGGATTGAGTCCCGCATCGGGCTCCCTGCTAGGCGGGGAGCCTGCTTCTCCCTCTGCCTCTCTCTCTCTCTGACTCTCATGAATAAATAAATAAAACATTAAAATATATATATATATATCAAAAGGAATGAGATCTTGCCATTTGCAACAACGTGGATAGAACTGGAGGGTATTATGCTGAGCAAAATAAGTCAAACAGAGAAAGACATGTATCATATGACCTCACTGATATGAGGGATTCTCATATCTCAGGAAACAAACTTAGGGTTGCTGGAGTGGGGGGTGGGGTGGGAGGGATGGGGTGACTGGGTGATAGACACTGGGGAGGGTATGTGCTCTGGTAAGCGCTGTGAATTGTGCAAGACTGTTAAATCTCAGATCTGTACCTCTGAAACTAATGCAATATATGTTAAGAAAAAAAAAAGAAGATAGCAGGAAGGGGAAGAATGAAGGGGGGGAAATTGGAGGGGTAGATGAACCATGAGAGACAATGGACTCTGAAAAACAAACTGAGGGTTCTAGAGGGGAGGGGGTGGGAGGATGGGTTAGCCTGGTGATGGGTATTGAGGAGGGCACGCTCTGCATGGAGCACTGGGTGTTATGCACAAACAATGAATCATGGAACACTACATCTAAAACTAATGATGTAATGTATGGGGATTAACATGACAATAAAAAAATTAAAAAAAAACAGTATGGTATTGGCACAAAAATAGACACATAGATCAATAGAACAGAATAGAAAATCCAGAAATGAACCCACAACTATATGGTCAATTGATCTTCAACAAAGTAAGAAAGAATATCCAGTGGGCAAAAGACAGTCTCTTCAACAAATGGTGTTGGGAAAACTGGTGTTTGGGGAAACATGCAAAACAATGAAACTGGACCACTTTCTTACACCATACACAAAGGTAAATTCAAAATGGATTAAAGACCTAAATGTGAGACCTGGAACCATAAAAATCCTACAAGAGAGCAGAGGCAGTAGTGTATCCAACATTGTTCCTAGCAGCATCTTTCAAGATACGTCTCCTGAGGAAAGGGGAACAAAATCAAAAATAAACTATTGGGACTTCATCAAAATAAAAAGTTTCTGCACAGCAAAGGAAACACCCAACAAAACTAAAAGACAAGATACTGCATGCAAGAAGATAATTGCAAATGACATATCCAATAAAGGGTTAGTATCCAAAATATATAAAGAACTTATAAAACTCAACCCAAAAAAACAAATAATCAAATGGGCAGAATACATGACAGACATTTCTCCAAAGACATCCAGATGGCCAATAGACACATGAAAACATGCTCAACATTACTCATCATCAGGGAAATGCAAATCAAAATCACAGTGAGATATCACCTCACATGTATTAAAATGGCTAAAATAAAAAGCACAAGAAACAAGTATCGACAAGGATGTAGGAAAAAGGAACCCTCCTGCACTGTTGGTGGAAATGCAAACTGGTGCAGTCACTGTGGAAAACAGTATGGAAGTTTCTAAAAAAATTAAAAATATAACTACCCTATGATCCAGTAATCACACTACTGGGTATTTACCCAAAGAATATGAAAACACTAATTTGAAAGGATATATTTACCCATGCGTTTGTTGCAGCATTATTTACAATAGTCAAATTATGGAAGCAGCCCAAGTGTCCATGGACAGATGAATGGATAAAGAAGATTTAGTATATAGATATAGATAGTGGACTATTATTCAGCCATACAAAATAAAATCTTGCCATTTGCAACAACGTGTTGGAGCTGGAGAGTATAATGCTAAGTGAAATAAATCAGAGAAAGACAAATACCATGTGATTTCACTGATATGTGGAATTTAAGAAGCAAAATAAAAGATCAAAAGGGGAAAAAACAAAGAAACAAACAAAAAACCAGACTTAACTATAGAGAACAAACAGATGGTTACCAGAGGAGAGGTGGGTGGAGGATGGGTGAAATAGGTGAAAGGCATTAAGAGTACAATTATCTTGATGGGCACTGAGTAATATATAGAACTGTGGAATCACTATATTGTACACCTGAAACTAATATAACTCTGTGTATTAACTCTAGTGGAATTAAAGTTTTTTTAAATTAAACTATAGGAAACAAACTGAGGATTGCTGGAGGGGAGGTGGGTGGGGGAATGGGGTAATTGGGTGATGGGCATTAAGGAGGGCACATGATGTGATGAGCACTGGGTGTTATATGAAACTGATAAATTATTGAACACTACATCTGAAACTAATGATGTACTTACTATAAATTGGCTAATTGAATTCAAATTTTAAAAAAGAAAAAAATAGATCATAAAAAAATCTTACCACATTAGATTTTCCTGGGTTGCTTGAAATTTTTAGAAGGATAACTACATATTTGCCATTATTTTTTGATGTTTTCATCCTTCAAGGCCCCACCCTAAAGTTAACTCCTACATGAAGTCCGCTTGTAATCTCCCAAAAACATTGTATTTGAAAATTAAACTTACCCCATTCAGCCTTCACAGGTATGTGTTTCTAGGTCCTCAGAGAAGAGCTTGTGGAGGAAAAGATGGAATTCCCTGATGCCAGTGCTTCCTCTGGGGCAGACAGTGTGGTGGCACTCTTATGTTACTACATTTCCCATAGTTATGTAAAGACAGACTGACAAAGCCTAAGCCTCTAGACTCTCTTTTGAGCTACCCTATTTTAGTTATGGATTTGAATCTTGGCACTGCCACTAACTGGCTGTGTGACCATGAGCAAATCTCAATCCCTTTCTGTTCTCAGTTTCTGAAGGATCCTTCCAGTTCTGGATTCTATTACTACAAGATGTAGGATGTTATGCTGCTCCATTCATGAGGACTTCTGGGACTAGGTATGTCCACTATCATTCTCTCTCTCTCTCTCTCTCAATCTCTCTCTCTTAGCTCTTCTATTTCCCTCTCTCTTCTGCTCCTCCCTCCCCCCTCTCTGTTATCTGTTTCTGTCTTCCTTTCTCCCTCTTTCTCTTTTCTCCTCCCTTCTTTCTCTTCTCCCTCTCTGTCATTCTCTATTGCTTCCTCTTTGTCTGTCTCTCTGACTTACTTTCTGCCTCTCTCTCCTCTGTGTCTTGCTTTCTCTGATTCTTTCTCTCTCTCTCTGCCCTACCCCCAACCCCAGGAAGTGAATCTGGCTGAATAGCTCCCAACCCAAAATAGCTTTGATACTTCCTGAGTGTTGCTGGTTAGTAGAAGTAGAATTGAGGTCCCTCTGAAGGCCTCAGGAAGCTCAAATCCCCCACCCCTCCCCTAGGGAAGTGTTCACAGAGCTAAGGAGGAAAGCCGCAGGATGAAGCATCTCATAGCAGGGCCAGCTGGCTCTTACCCTCCAGTCTTTTGCCCAAAGAGAGGGCATTGCCCACAGATCACAAAGGATCTCCGTCTCCTAGGTGATCTGAGCCAGAGATTCTTTTTTTATTATTATGTTATGTTAGTCACTATACAGTACATCATTAGCTTTTGATGTAGTGTTCCATGATTCGTTGTTTGCGTATAACACCCAGTGCTCCATGCAGAACGTGCCCTCCTTAATACCCATCACAGGGCTAATCCATCCCCCCAACCCCCCTCCCCTCTAAAACCCTCAGTTTGTTTCTTGGAGTCATATTCTCTCTTGGTTTATCTCCCCCTCTGATCCGCCCCCCTTCATTTTTCCTTTCCTTCTCCTAATGTCCTCCATGCTATTCCTTATGTTCCACAAATAAGTGAAACCATATGATAATTGACTTTCTCGGTTTGACTTATTTCTCTTAGCATAATCTCCAATCCCATCCATGTTGATGCAAAAGTTGGGTATTCATCCTTTCTGATGGCTGAGTAATAATCCATTGTATATATGGACCACATCTTCTTGATCCATTCGTCTATTGAAGGGCATCTCGGCTCTTTCCACAGTTTGGTTATTGTGGACATTGCTGCTATGAACATTGGGGTACATATGGCCCTTCTTTTCACTACATCTGTACCTTTGGGGTAAAAACCCAGTGGTGCAATTGCTGGGTCATAGGTAGCTCTATTTTTAATTTTTTGAGGAACTTCCATACTGTTTTCCAAAGTGGCTGTACCAACTTGCATTCCCACCAACAGTGTAAGAGGGTTCCCCTTTCTCCACAACCTCTCCAACATTTGTTGTTTTTTGCCTTATCAATTTTTGCCATTCTAACTGGTAGGTGGTATCTCAATGTGGTTTTGATTTGAATTTCCCTGATGGCTAATGATGATGAACATTTTTTCATGTGTGTGTTAGCCATTTGTATGTCTTCTTTGAAGAAATGTCTATTCATGTCTTCTGCCCATTTTTTGACTTGATTATTTGTTTTTTGGGTGTTGAGTTTAAGAATGAACCAGAGATTCTTAACAACCATATATTCCCTCTTCCCTCTCCCTGCCCCATCATTTTAAAGAGGTGAAAACTGAGGCCCACAGACATGAAAGGAATGGAGCACTACTCCACACGAAATAATGGAAGAACTGGAAATAGAATGCTGGTCTCCAGATTCCTAATCAAATGCTCTTGAAAAAATTGTAAAATTGATTCAACACCATCAGTTGAAAGATACTTATCAGAGCATTTTGCTAAGAGAAAGAAGGCTGGAGATAGTGATGAGTGGGGTGGAGATGCAATAGATACCCAGACTGTGGGGTGCCTGGCTGGCTCAGTTGGTTAGTCAGGCTGACTCTTGATTGTGGCTCATGTCATGATCTCAGGGTCCTAAGATCAAGCCCCATGTTGTGCTCCATGCTCAGCGGGTAGTCTGCTTGAGGATTCTCTCTCCCTTTGCTCCCCCTCTCAAATAGGTAAATATTTTTTTTCATTTAATTTTTTTTATTCTTATGTTAATCCCCATACATTACATCATTAGTTTTAGATGAAGTGTTCCATGATTCATTGTTTGTGCACAACACCCAGTGCTCCATGCAGAATGTGCCCTCCTCAATATCCACCACCAGGTTAACCCATCCTCCCACCCCCCTCCCCTCTAGAACCCTGTTTGTTTTTCAGAGTCCATCGTCTCTCATGGTTCGTCTACCCCTCCGATTTCCCCCACTTCATTCTTCCCCTCCCGCTACCTTCCTCCTCTTCTTTTTTTTCTTTTTCTTAACATATATTGCATTATTTGTTTCAGAGGTACAGATGTGAGATTCAACAGTCTTGCACAATTCACAGCGCTTACCAGAGCACATAACCTCCCCAGTGTCTATCACCCAGTCACTCCATCCCTCCCACCCCACCCTCCACTCCAACAACCCTCAGTTTGATTCCTGCGATTAAGAATTCCTCATATCAGTGAGATCATATGATACATGTCTTTCTCTTTTTGACTTATTTCACTCAACATAATACCCTCCAGTTCCATCCACGTCGTTGCAAATGGCAAGATCTCATTCCTTTTGATGGCTGCATAATATTCCATTGTATATATATACCACACCTTCTTTATCCATTCATCTGTCGATGGACATCTTGGCTCTTTCCACAGTTTGGCTATTGTGGACATTGCTGCTATAAACATCAGGGTGCACGTACCCCTTCGGATCCCTACTTTTGTATCTTTGGGGTAAATACCCAGTAGTGCAATTGCTGGATCATATGGTAGCTCTATTTTCAACTTTTTGAGGAACCTCCATACAGTTTTCCAGAGTGGCTGCACCAGCTTGCATTCCCACCAACAGTGGAGGAGGGTTCCCCTTTCTCCGCATCCCCGCCAACATTTGTCATTTCCTGACTTGTTAATTTTAGCCATTCTGACTGGTGTGAGGTGGTATCTCATTGAGGTTTTGATTTGGATTTCCCTGATGCTGAGCGATATTGAGCACTTTTTCATGTGTCTGTTGGCCATTTGGATGTCTTCTTTGGAAAAATGTCTGTTCATGTCTTCTGCCCATTTCTTGATTGGATTCTTTGTTCTTTGGGTGTTGAGTTTGATGAGTTCTTTATAGATTTTGGATACTAGCCCTTTATCGGATATGTCATTTGCAAATATCTTTTCCCATTCTGTCGGTTGTCTTTTGGTTTTGTTGACTGTTTCCTTTGCTTTGCAAAAGCTTTTTATCTTGATGAAGTCCCAATAGTTCATTTTTGCCCTTGCTTCCCTTGACTTTGGCGATGTTTCTAGGAAGAAGTTGCTGCGGCTGAGGTCAAAGAGGTTGCTGCCTGTGTTCTCCTTTAGGATTTGGATGGACTCCTGTCTCACATTGAGGTCTTTCAACCATTTGGAGTCTATTTTTGTGTGTGGTGTAAGGAAATGGTCCAGTTTCATTCTTCTGCATGTGGCTATCCAATTTTCCCAACACCATTTGTTGAAGAGACTGTCTTTGTTCCATTGGACATTCTTTCCTGCTTTGTCGAAGATTAGTTGACCATAGAGTTGAGGGTCCATTTCTGGGCTCTCTATTCTGTTCCATTGATCTATGTGTCTGTTTTTGTGCCAGTACCATGCCGTCTTGATGATGACAGCTTTGTAATAGAGCTTGAAGTCCGGAATTGTGATGCCACCGGCTTTGCTTTTCTTTTTCAATATTCCTCTGGCTATGCGGGGTCTTTTCTGGTTCCATACAAATTTTAGGATTATTTGTTCCATTTCTTTGAAAAAAGTGGATGGTATTTTGATGGGGATTGCATTGAATGTGTAGATTGCTCTAGGTAGCATTGACATCTTCACAATATTTGTTCTTCCAATCCATGAGCATGGAACGTTTTTCCATTTCTTTGTGTCTTCCTCAATTTCTTTCATGAGTATTTTATACTTTTCTGAGTATAGATCCTTTGTCTCTTTGGTTAGATTTATTCCTAGGTATCTTATGGTTTTGGGTGCAATTGTAAATGGGATGGACTCCTTAATTTCTCTTTCTTCTGTCTTGTTGTTGGTGTATAGGAAAGCCACTGACTTCTGTGCATTGATTTTATATCCTGCCACTTTACTGAATTCCTGTATGAGTTCTAGCAGTTTTGGGGTGGAGTCTTTTGGGTTTTCCACATAAAGTATCATATCATCCACAAAGAGTGAGAGTTTGACTTCTTCTTTGCCAATTTGGATGCCTTTGATTTCTTTTTGTTGTCTGATTGCTGTGGCTAGGACTTCTAATACTATGTTGAATAGCAGTGGTGATAGTGGACATCCCTGCCGCGTTCCTGACCTTAGGGGGAAAGCTCTCAGTTTTTCTCCATTGAGAATAATATTTGCTGTAGGTTTTTCATAGATGGCTTTTATGATATTGAGGTATGTACCCTCGATCCCTATACTCTGAAGAGTTTTGATCAAGAAAGGATGCTGTACTTTGTCAAAAGCTTTTTCTGCATCTATTGAGAGGATCATATGATTCTTGTTCTTTCTTTTGTTAATGTATTGTATCACATTGATTGATTTGCGGATGTTGAACCAACCTTGCAGCCCAGGGATAAATCCCAGTTGGTCATGGTGAATAATCCTTTTAATATACTGTTGGATCCTATTGGCTAGTATTTTGGTGAGAATTTTTGCATCCATGTTCATCAGGGATATTGGTCTGTAATTCTCCTTTTTGATGGGGTCTTTGTCTGGTTTTGGGATCAAGGTAATGCTGGCCTCATAAAATGAGTTTGGAAGTTTTCCTTCCGTTTCTATTTTTTGGAACAGTTTCAGAAGAATAGGTATTAATTCTTCTTGAAAGGTTTGGTAGAATTCCCCTGGGAAGCCATCTGGCCCTGGGCTTTTGTTTTTTGGGAGATTTTTGATGACTGCTTCAATTTCCTTAGTGGTTATAGGTCTGTTCAGGTTTTCTATTTCATCCTGGTTCAGTTTTGGTAGTTGATACATCTCTAGGAATGCCTCCATCTCTTCCAGGTTATCTAATTTGCTGGCATAGAGTTGCTCATAATATGTTCTTATAATTGTTTGTATTTCCTTGGTGTTGGTTGTGATCTCTCCTCTTTCATTCATGATTTTGTTGATTTGGGTCATTTCTCTTCTCTTTTTGATAAGTCTGGCCAGAGGTTTATCAATCTTGTTAATTCTTTCAAAGAACCAGCTCCTAGTTTCGTTGATCTGTTCTACTGTTCTTTTAGTTTCTATTTCATTGATTTCTGCTCTGATCTTTATGATTTCTCTTCTCCTGCTGGGTTTAGGCTTTATTTGCTGTTCTTTCTCCAGCTCCTTTAGGTGTAGGGTTAGGTTGTGTACTTGAGACCTTTCTTGTTTCTTGAGAAAGGCTTGTATTGCTATATACTTTCCTCTTAGGACTGCCTTTGCTGCATCCCAAAGATTTTGAACAGTTGTGTTTTCATTTTCATTGGTTTCCATGTATTTTTTTAATTCTTCTTTAATTTCCTGGTTGACCCATTCATTCTTCAGTAGGATGCTCCTTAGCCTCCATGTATTTGAGTTCTTTCTGACTTTCCTCTTGTGATTGAGTTCTAGTTTCAAAGCATTGTGGTCTGAAAATAGGCAGGGAATGATCCCAATCTTTTGGTACCAGTTGAGACCTGATTTATGACCTAGGATGTGATCTATTCTGGAGAATGTTCCATGGGCACTAGAGAAGAATGTGTATTCCGTTGCTTTGGGGTGGAATGTTCTGAATATGTCTGTGAAGTCCATTTGGTCCAGTGTGTCATTTAAAGTCTTTATTTCCTTGTTGATCTTTTGCTTAGACGATCTGTCCATTTCAGTGAGGGGGATGTTAAAGTCCCCCACTATTATTGTATTGTTGTTGATGTGTTTCTTTGCTTTTGTTATTAATTGCCTTATATAATTGGCTGCTCTCATGTTAGGGGCATAGATATTTACAATTGTTAGATCTTCTTGTTGGATAGATCCTTTAAGTATGATATAGTGTCCTTCCTCATCTCTTATTACAGTCTTTGGTTTAAAATCTAATTTGTCTGATAGAAGGATTGCCACCCCAGCTTTCTTTTGGTGTCCATTAGCATGGTCAATGGTTTTCCACCCCCCACTTTCAATCTGGGGGTGTCTTTGGTTCTAAAATGAGTCTCTTGCAGACAGCATATCGATGGGTCTTGTTTTTTAATCCAGTCTGTTAGCCTGTGTCTTTTGATTGGGGCTTTTAGCCCATTTCCATTCAGGGTAACTATTGAAAGATAGGAATTTAGTGCCATTGTATTGCCTGTAAGGTGACTGTTACCATATATTGTCTTTGTTCCTTTCTGGTCTATGTTGTTTTAGGGTCTCTCTTTGCTTAGAGGACCCCTTTCAAGATTTCCTGTAGGGCTGGTTTTGTGTTTGCAAATTCCTTTAGTTTTTGTTTGTCCTGGAAGCTTTTTATCTCTCCTTCAATTTTCAATGACAGCCTAGCTGGATAGAGTATTCTTGGCTGCATATTTTTCTCATTTATTGCTCTGAATATATCCTGCCAGTCCTTTCTGGCCTGCCAGGTCTCTGTGGATAGGTCTGTTGCCAATCTAATGTTTCTACCATTGTAGGTTACATATCTCTTCTCCCGAGCTGCTTTCAGGATTTTCTCTTTGTCTATGAGACTCGTAAGTTTTACTATTAGATGTCGGGGAGTTGACCTATTTTTATTGATTTTGAGAGGGGTTCTCTGTGCTTCTTGGATTTTCATGCATGTTTCTTTCCCCAAATTAGGGAAGTTCTCTGCTATAATTTGCTCCATTATACCTTCTGCCCCTCTCTCTCTTTCTTCTTCTTCTGGGATCCCAATTATTCTAATGTTGTTTCGTCTTATGGTATCGCTTATCTCTCGAATTCTGCCCTCGTGATCCAGTAGTTGTTTATCTCTCTTTTTCTCAGCTTCTTTATTTTCCATTATTTTATCTTCTATATTACTGATTCTCTCTTCTGCCTCATTTATTCTAGCAGTTAGCGCCCCCATTTTTGATTGCACCTCATTAATAGCCTTTTTGATTTCTACTTGGTTGGATTTTACCTCTTTTACTTCTCCAGAAAGGGTTTCTCTAATAACTTCCATATTTTTTTCAAGCCCAGCTAGTGTCTTTCAAGTGATGATTTTGAACTCTAGATCTGACATCGTACTAATGTCCGTATTGAGTAGGTCCCTGGCAGTCGGTACTACCTCTTGTTCTTTTTGTTGAGGTGATTTTTTCCGTCTCGTCATTTTGTGCAGAGGAGAATAGATTAATGAGAGAACAAAATGCTAGCAGAATAACCACGTCCCCAGAAAATATACTCTAAACAAATCAGAAAAGACCTGAAGCAGTGGGATAAGAAAGGGAAAGAGAGAAAAAAGAAAAAGAAAAAAAAAAAGATAAAGATAAAAACAAAAACAAACAAAACAAAACAACAACAACAAAAGGAAAACCAGAATGTGATCAAATATGATCTATATGGTATATAGATCAGTGCCACACACTAGATTTGGGGTGTATTTTGGTCTTTTAGAAGAAAGTGCCTCCCAAAATTTTAAAGAAAGAAAACCTTATATATGTACAAAAATAAGGGTTGATATGATGAAGGGATGGAATATGACTGTAAAAAGGGAAATTATAAAAAATATTATAAAAGGAATTGATAAGAAGTTGTTTGAAAAAAGAAAGAAGAGGATTTAAAAAAAGAAAAAAGAAAAAGAGAAAAAAAAAGGGAGAGGATGTGATCAGGCAGGGGAATAGAAAGCACCATATACTAGAGATTAGGGTATATTTTAATCTGTTAGAAGAAACTATCTCAAAATTTTAAAGAGAGAACAACTTATATATATAAGCCAAAAATATGGGTAACTACTATGAAGGGATAGAATATGACTCTAAAAATGAAAAATAAAAATGTTTTTTTTTTTTAAAGGGATTGATAAGATGTTGGTTGAAAAAGGGAAAAAGAAAAATTCAAAAAGAAATAATAAGACAAAAAGACAGTTAAAAAAATTAACTTTAAAAGACTAAAGAATCATGGTAAAAAAGCCGTGAATTCTATGTGCAGTAGTCCCCTAGTGCTGGAGTTCTGCCGTTCTCATTGATCGGTAAACTTGGTCTTGGCGGGCTGTTCTCGCTGATCTTCTGGGGAGGGGCCTGTTGCCGTGGTTTCCAAATGTCTCTGCCGGAGGCGGAATTGGCCCGCCCTTGCCCCCTCCCAGCTGAGTAATCTGCTCGGGTTTGCTCTCCGGGGCTTTTGTTCCCTGCGAGCTTTCTGTACAGCGTTGGAGGAGAGTGAAAATGGCGGCCTCCCAATCTCCGCTCCGGAGGAGCCGAGAACTCGGGGCCCCGCTCCTCAGTGAGCCCCCAGAGAAAAGCCGTCAGTCACTCCCGTCTCCCCGGTCTCCGGCTGCACTCCATGCTCAACCCGCCTGTGACCGCGCGTTTCTCTCTCTGGCACCCGACCCCGGGTGGAGTCTCCAAACCCAGCAGATCCCTGCGGTGCACTCCCGCGTGGCTCCTCCCAGGGGAGGAAAGTGAGTCTCCCCGGATCTGCCGCTTGTTGGGTCCCTGCTGGAGGAGCAGGGGCCCGACTGTGCCGCGGATCATGGTTTATGGCGACCCTGACCTGAGAGCCCGCGCCTGGGCTCCGCCTCTGCAGCCGGCTTCCCTGCTCCGTTACCTGGGAGCTCTGCCGCACTCAGGCACCCCTGGTCTTTCTGTGACCCCGAGGGTCCTGAGACCACACTGTCCCGGAGGGTTCCACCCCCCGCTTAGCCACCAGAGCGACGTCCCTCAGCGGAGCAGACTTTTAAAAGTTCCGATTTTGTGCTCCGTGGTTCTATCACTTGCCAGAAGCGGCCGACGGAGGCCCCTCCCCCGCCGTCTATCCTCCCGAGTATCGCCGCGGATTCACTTCTCCGCACGTCCTACCTTCCAGAAAGTGGTCGCTTTTCTGATTAGAGAGTTGTTGCTCTTCTTTTCTTTGATCTCCTGTTGAGTTTGTAGGTGTTCAGAATGGTTTGATCCCTATCCAGCTGAATTCCTGAGAGGAGACGAAATCCAGGTCTCCTACTCCTCCACCATCTTGCTCCGCCCTCCTAGGTAAATATTTTTTTTAAAAAAATTAGATACCCAGCTTGTGAACACTCAAGAACAGGGTCCAGATCTCCTTTGTCTCCAATGAAAGCCCAATACAGTATCTGGCCCAAGGTCAAAGATAAGTAAATGAGGGAGGGAGCTGCCATCAGGGCACTTGAAGGACACTGATGACTCCTCTGGGGTGCTGGGTATTTATGTGGAACATTCCAGAAACTTGGAAATCAATGGATCAAGAGATTTAGACGCAGTCTTTTCTAAATTTGCTCAATCAAGAGTTACCCCCTTACTAGCCCCCATAAATCAGTTTCTTCTTTGTAAAAGGAGTAATGTTATCTGTCTCATCTGGCTCCCTGGGGCTTAGAGTAGTAGCAATTTTTTATTTTATTTTTTTAAATTTTATTTTATTTTATTATGTTATGTTAGTCACCATACAATACATCATTAGTTTTTGATGTGGTGATCCACGATTCATTGTTTGCGTATAACACCCAGTGCTCCATGCAGTACGTGCCCTCCTTAATACCCATCACCGGGCTAACCCATCCCCTCACCGCCTCCCCTCTAGAACTCTCAGTTTGTTTCTCAGAGTCCATAGTCTCTCATGGTTCGTCTCACATTTTTTTTAAAAAAGAAAAGATAAGAAAGAGCTTTGACAAAAACAAGACAGTGCTAAATGTGATGGTTGGGTGCTATGGTGATGTGCCAGCTGGCAATTATGTTCTCAGTAGCCACTGTAATGCCAAGTGAGTCATCCTCTCACTGTCAAAGCTGAAAACCTTGAAAGGGGAGAAATGAGGTGAGCCTTTTGTTAGGAGATTTTTCTGTGAAGGGGTACCAGAAAAGGGGTGAACAGAGCCCCCAACATACATGCTGTGCCCCAGATTCTGGCTTCCTAGGCATTAACAGCCAGTTTAAGCAAGGACTGCATCCCCTATTCTGCTATTTAATTTTTCCTTTAGTTTCATTTTTTTCATTTTCAATTTTTTCTTTAAATTCTAGTTAGTTAATATATAATGTAATACTAGTTTCCAGAGTAGAATTTAAGAATTCATCACTTATATATAACACCCAGTGCTCAACACAACAACTGCCCTCCTCAATACTCATTACCCATTTAGCCCATCCACCACCCACCTCCCCTCCATCAACTCTCAGGTTGTTCTCTATAGTTAATAGCCTCTTATGGTTTGCTTCTGTCTCTTTCTCTCTCTTTTTTTTTTTTTCCTTTCCCTTATGTTCATATGTTTTGTTTCTTAAATTCCACATATGGTATTTGTCTTTCTCTGACTGACTTATTTTGCTTAGCATAATACACTCTAGCTCCACCTATGTGATTGCAAATGACAAGATTTCATTCTTTTTGGTGGCTGAATAATATTCCTGTGTGTGTGTGTGTGTGTGTGTGTGTGTGTGTGTGTATCACATCTTCCTTATGCATTCATCAGTTGATGGATATTTAGGATCTTTCCATGATTTGGCTATTGTTGATAATGTTGCTATAAACACCGGGGTGGAGGTACCCCCCTTGAGCCTGGGTGGCTCAGTCAGTTAAGCGTCTGCCTTCAGCTCAGGTCATAATCCCAGGACCCTGGGATCGAGCCCCACATCAGGCTCCTTGCTCAGCAGGGAGCCTGCTTCTCCCTCTCCTGCTCCCCCTACTTGTGCTCTCTCTCTGTCGAATAAATAAATAAAATCTTTAAAAAATAAATAAATACCTAGTAGTGCAACTGCTGGGTCATAGGGTAGCTCTATTTTTAACTTTTTGAGGAACATCCATACTGTTTTCCAGGGTGACTGCACCAATTTCCATTCCCATCAACAGTATAAGAGGGTTTCCCTTTCTCAATATCCTTGCCAGCATCTGTTGTTTCCTGTGTTGTTAATTTTAGCTGTTCTGACAAGTGTGAGGTGGTATCTCATAGTGGTTTTGATTTGTCTTTCCCTAATGATGAGTGATGTTGAACATATTTTCATGTGTCTGCTGGCCATCTGAATGTCTTCTTTGAAAAAGATGTTTATTTATGTCTTCTGCCTGTATCCTAACTGGATTGTTTCATTTTTGAGTGTTTGGTTTGATAAGTTCTTTATAGATATTGGATACTAACCAACATAACTAATAGAAATGTCATTTGCTGGGCTTTTCCCATTCTGTAGGCAGCCTTTTAGTTTTGATGATTGTTTCCTTCGCTGTGCAGAAGCTTTTTATCTTGATGAAGTCTCAATAGTTTATTTTTGCTTTCGTTTCCCTTGCCTGAAGAGACGTGTCTAGTAAGAAGTTGCTTTGGCCGAGGTCAAAGAGGTTTCTGCCTGTGTTCTCCTCTAGGATTTTGATGGTTTCCTGTCTCACATTTAGGTCTTTCATCCGTTTTGAATTTATTTTTGTGTATGGTATAAGAAAGTAGACCACTTGAATTTCACTGCATGTTGCTCTCCTGTTTTCCCAACGCCATTTGTTGAAGATACTATCTTTCTTCTGTTGGATATTCTTTCTTGCCTTGTCGAAGATTAGTTGACCATAGAGTTGTGGGTCCATTTCTGGGGTTTTCTATTCTGTTCCACTGATCTGTTTTTGTGCCAGTACCATACTGTCTTGATGACTACAGCTTTGTAATATAGCTTGAGGTCTGGAATCATGATACCTCCAGTTTTGTTTCTTTTTCAGGATGGCTTTGGCTATTCAGGGTCTTTACATATGGTTCCATACAAATTTTACGATTGTTCTAGCTCTGTGAAAAATGCTAGTGGTATTTTGATAGGGATTGCATTGAATGTGTAGATTGCTTTGGGTAGTAGAGATATTTTACAATATTTTTTTCTTCCAATCCATTTGCATGGAATGTTTTTCCATATCTTTGTGTCCTCTTCAATTTCTTTCATAAGTATTCTATAGTTTTCAGAGTACAGTTCTTTTACCTCTTTAGTTAGGTTTATTCCTAGGTATCTTATGGTTTTTGGTGCAATTGTAACTGGGATCTATTGCTTGATTTCTCTTTCTGCTGCTTCTTTATTGGTGTATAGAAATGCAACACATTTCTTTAAGTTGATTTTATATCCTGTGACTTTGCTGAATTCCTTTATCAGTTCTACCAATTTTTTGGTGGAGTCTTTCAAGTTTTCTACATAGAGTATCATATCATCTCTGAATAGTGAAAGTTTGACTTCTTCCTTGCTGATTTGGATGCCTTTTATTTCTTTTTGTTGTTTGATTGCTGAGGCTAAGACTTCCAGTACCATGTTAAATAACAATGGTAGGAGTGGATATACATGTCTTCTTCCTGCCCTTAGAGGAAAAGCTTTCAGTTTTTCCCATTGAGGATGATATTAGCTGTGGGTCTTTTGAATATGGCCTTCATGATGTTGAGGTATGTTCCCTCTATCCCTGCTGTGTTGAGGGTTTTTATCAAGAATGGATGCTGTATTTTTTTCAAATGCTTTTGCTGCATCTTTTGAGAGGATCGTATGTTTCTTAGCCTGTCTTGTATTACTGTGGTATATCACATTGATTGATTTGTGAATATTGAACCATCCCTGCAGCCCAGGAATAAATCCCACTTGATCATGGTGAATAATTCTTCTAATGTACTATTACATTTGATTGGCTAGCATTTTATTGAGAAATTTTGCATTCATGTTCATCAGGGATATTGGCCTATAATTGTTTTTTTTAGTGGGGTCTTTGTCTGGTTTTGGAATCAAGATAATGCTGGCTTCATAAAATGAGTTTTAAGTTTTCCTCCCATTTCTAATTTTTGAAACAGTTTGAGAAGAATAAGTATTAACTCTTGAAATGTGTGGTAGAATTCCCCTGGGAAGCCATCTGGTCCTGGACTTTTATTTGTTGGGAGATTTTTTATTACAGGTTCCATTTCTTTGCTGGTTATGGGTCTGTTCAAATTTTCTATTTTTTCCTGTTTCAGTTTTGGTTGTTTGTATGTTTCTAGGAATTTATCTATTTCTTCTGAGTGCCCAATTTGTTGACATATATTTTTTCATAATATTCTCTTATTTGTATTTCTGTGGTGTTGGTTATGATCACTCCTCTTTCATTTGTGATTTTATTTATTTGGATTCTTTCTCTTTTTATTTTGATAAGTCTAGGTAGCAATTTATCAATTTTATTAATTCTTTCAAAGAACCAGCTAGTAGTTTCAGTGATTTGTTCTACTGAGCTTTTTTGTTTGTTTGTTTGTTCATTTATATATCATTTATTTCTGTTCTAATCTTTATTATGTCCCTACTTCTGCTGGTTTTAGGCTTCATTTGTTGTTCCTCTCCTAACTCCTTTAGGCATGAGGTTAGGTTGTGTATTTGAGATTTTTCTTGCTTCTTGAGGTAGACTGATAGTACTATATACTTCCTTCTCATGACTGCCTTTGTTGCATCCCAAAGTTCTGGACTGTTTTGTTTTCATTTTTATTTGCTTCCATGTATTTTTTTTTTTAATTTCTCCTTTAATTTCCTGGTTAACCCGTTCATTCATTAGTAGGATGTTTTTTAATCTCCATATATTTTGAGGTCTTTCCAATTTTTTTCTTGTGGTTGATTTCAAGTTCATAGTGTTGTGGTTGGAAAATATGCATGATATTATCTTTTTTAATTTAATTTATTTTTATTATGTTATGTTAGTCACCACACAATACATCATTAGTTTTTGATGTAGTGATCCATGATATGATCTTGATCTTTTTGTATTTGTTGAGGCCTGATTTGTGACCCAGTATGTGATCTATTCAGGAGAATGTTCTGTGTGCACTCAAAAAGAATATGTATTCTGCTGCTTTAGGATGAAATGCTCTGAATATATCTGTTAAGTCCGTCTGGTCCAATGTGTCATTCAAAGGCATTGTTTCCTTGTTGGTTTTCTGCTTAGATGATCATTCCATTGCTCTAAGTGGGTGTTAAAGTCCCCTAGTTTTATTGTACCACTATGAATGAGTTTCTTTATGTTTGTTATTAATTGATTTATATATTTGGGTGTTTCCAAGTTGGGGGCATAAATATTTACAATTGTTTGATCTTCTTGAATGATAGACCCCTTAATTATGATATAATGCCTTTCTTCATCTCTTGCTACAGTCTTTGGTTTAAAATCTGGTTTGTCTTATGTAAGCATGGCTACTTATGCTTTCTTTGATGTCCATTAGCATGATTGATGGTTCTCTATCCCCTTACTTTCAATCTGCAGTTGTCTTTAGGTCCATACTGAGTCTATTGTAGGTAGCATATAGATGGGTCATTTTTTTTTAATCCATTCTGATACCCTATGTCATTTTGTGGAGCATTTAGTCCATTTATATTCAGAGTTTTTACTAATAGATATGAATTTAGTGCCGTTGTATTACCTGTAAAGTCATTGTTTCTGGAGATTTTCTCTGTTCCTTTCTAGGCTTTGTTGCTTTTGGTCTTTCTTTCCCACTCAGAGTCCCCTTCAATATTTCTAGCAGGGCTGGTTTAGTGGTCACAAACTCCTCTAGTTTTTGTTTGTCTGGGAAACTCTTTATCTCTCCTTTTATTCTGAATGGCAGGCTTGCTGGATAAAGTGCTTTGGCTGCATATTTTTCTCACTCATCATGTTGAATATATCATGCCACTGTCTTCTGGCCTGCCAGGTTTCTGTGGAGAGATGTGTTGCTAACCTGATTTGTCTTCCCTTCTAGGTTAGGGATTTCTTTTCCTTGTTGCTTTCAGGATTCTTTCTTTATCTGTGTATTTTGTAAATTTTACTATGATATGTCTTGCTGTTGGCCAGCTTTTGTTGATTTTGGTGGGAGTTCTTTGTTCCTCTTGGATGTAGATGTCTGTTTCTTTCCCCAGATTAGGGAAGTTTTTAGCTATAACTTCCTCAAATAAACCTTCTTCCCCCTTTCCCCTCTCTTCTTCTGGGACTCCTATGATATGAATGTTGTTATGTTTTATGGAGTCACTGAGTTCCTTAAGTCTACATTCCTAACCAAATATTTTTCTTCCCCTCTTCTTTTCAACTTCATTATTTTACATAATTTTTTCTTCTATATCATTTATTTGTTCATCTGCTTCTTCCATCCTTGTGGTTATTACATCCAGTCAGTTTTACATCTCAGTTACAACATTTTTTATTTTTTTATTTTATTTTTATTTTTAATTAACATATAATGTATTATTTGTTTCAGGGGTACAGGTCTGTGATTCATCAGTCTTACATAATACTCAGTGCTCATTACAACACATACCCTTCCCAATGTCCATCATCCAGTTACCCCCTCCCCTCCAGCAACCCTCAGTTTGTTTCCTTAGATTGAGAGTCTCTTATGGTTACAGCATTTTTTATTTCAGACTGACTAGTTTTTAGGTCTTTTATCTCTGTGGTAAGGGTCTCTCTGGTTTCTTCTATGCTTTTCTCAAGCCCAGCTAGTATCCTTATGGTTCTTGTTTTAAATTCTGGTTCAGACATATTATATCTATTTTGATTAGCTCCCTAGCCATGACTTCTGTTTGTTCTTTCTTTTGGGTGACTTCTTCCAACTTGGAATTTTGTCTAGGACTCTGTCTTTTGTGTATTAAGAAAGCCTGTGTCTGGTCCTATTTCCACTAGTGCTGATGCTTTGCCGCACTCTACGATCAGTAGATCTGGTGTGTGCGGGAGGGAGCAGGAGTGGGAGAGTTTGGTTGTCTTGGGCAGGAGGGGCCCATTGTTGCTCTGGCTCTCAATCACACTTGCCCTAACTTAAAAAAAAAAAAAAAGGCACCTGCAGAGCGCAGGGTGGTGAGCTTGGTGTAAGCAGCTCAAGCCTCCTGAGTGTGTGTTGTGCCACTCACTGAGGTCCACCCATGCATAAGAGGGTGAAAAATGGTGTCAGACCTCTTTCTTTCCTGAAGAGGAGAGTTCACACCCACTGCTGTCCAGGAAGCCCACACAGAACAGCGACCAATATCCCCACTTGTGTCCCAGGCTTCTGTCTGATCCCTGCCTTCACCCCATTTGTGTTCAAGCCATCTGCCCACCTGGTGGTGCAGTGTTCCTGTGTTTTATTTCAGGCATGTGCTTGGGTTTCAAGACTCCAAATTTTAGGGACACAGCACAGCATGCACCTACACCGATCTTCTGGGTGAGGGTCTCACCATGCTGTGGCTGGTGCCAGTTTGTCCCAGAAAAGCAGTCATGACTGCACAAAGGCTTGGATTTAATGGTAAAGCATAGCAAAAAGCTGGCATCCAGGTTAGCTGCCCTTGGCACACATCTCTGCTGTTACGCTAATGAATGGGGCAGCTCAACAATGCCTGCCAACTCTTTTGTTCCCTGAGAGGCAGTGCCACCTCTCCCAAATGCACTTCAAGAAGGGGAACTGTCTCTCCCAGTGTGATCCAGGGGATCCTCAGACCACACTGTCTGCTTCTGGGCCTCTGTCCTCCTTCTCCACAGCAGCACCACTATGCCCACCAGGCTCGACCGTGGTGATGGCACAGACTTCTAAAACTTCAGACTTTCAGCTCTGCTCTTTTCTCTGGGCTTCAATTTCCCCATATGTATCATGAGGGGGTTCAAATATAAGTTATTTAAACACACCCTGTGATTCTAATAACTTTTCATTCTAAAATTTTACAAGCACTGAAAATAGTGAAGGGATTGGGAGGAAACACCCAGAATCATTTCTCATAAATTGACAGTGGTTGCCCTCTATAGATCTGACCTGAAAGTGTGGGACCAGCTAACCCTGCTGATAAAACTGCTGGAGAGCTGAGGCAGGAGTGGAACACAGAAGACAACTGGATACTTCACCAGATAGGGCCAGACACATAGACTAGGGTTGACCTACAAACCTCGTGGCTCCTTCTTAATAAAAAAGGATACAGATACAAGTGTGTGCTGGGAGAGTACATCTTCCCTACCAGCCACCAATAACAAGAGGTTTTCCAGGACTGCACAGAGAGCCTGGCCAGTGGCATACCTGTCATGGGTAAAGTTGGTATATTGGTATATTTGGGGAGATGTGGATGAATTTCTGAGGGTGGAGTGTGACTGCTATGAGAGGGGATGTGAGAATGAGTTAGTTCCATGGCTGAGAATTTTCACATGTGAGGAAAAGAACTGTTCTTAACATATGGCAAGAGCTGCTCAAATTAAAGTGTTTTCCAGTGTCCCCCTCTACTCCCTGCCCTCCTCAGAGTAGAAGGAATTCATGCCTGGACAGATGACCCAATATGACCTTAGTGTGGAAGTAACTACCTAAATCATGAAAAGGAGCATAAGTGTTGAGGAGTGCTCAGTATTCAGAGAAGACCCTAAAGTCTAGAGGATTTGTAGGCTCAGTCTTGGTGTATCACTAAATTTTGGACAATCCTTGGATTCATTTTTTCATGGCATTATGTGCTGGAGGTTGAGGACAGATTCAGATATAGGGCTTTGCTACAAAAATAGGGACGTATTAAACCTTTCATCACTGCCATTCTATAGCCAGGTCATGAAACTCTCCCCCTTCTCTCCTTTTCGATTAAAAAGTCTGACCATCCAACCCAGATGCAAGGGGGCAAACAAAGGAAGAAAGTATTTTCTTCTTGTGTGATAGAGGTGGTTGCAGCTCTACTTCTGCTCCTAAGTCATGTGTAACTCAGGTCAAGTCCCAGTCTCTCTCTGGGCCTGTTTATCCACCTGAAATGGAAGGGAGTTGGACTTGATGAGTTCCCAGACTTCTCTTAGCCCTAACATTCTACATGGTTCTTTTATAATGTTCTGACATTTTTAACCTATCCAAATAGGTCCCAGTCATTCCCTAAAGTCCTTTCAACTCTAAGGTCTTACCCTAGTCATTCAAGCTTCTAAGGCTTTCCATAACATCCTAGGCCCACCCCCATCCCTCCATTCCACTGCCACCACAGCTGCTGCTTGCAATGGGGTACAGTCTTCTTGACTTTTGGTTGGAAATTCTAATCATCTATTTCTGATGCTGGTGAGTTAACAAAGATTGGCACAGTATGCCTCTGAAGTGACAGAACTCCCAGCTCTGCCACTATTTCTGTATGCCCTTGGGAAAATCCCCTCCCTTTGCTACAACTCATTTTTCCCATTTTTAACTTAAAAACAGTGGACTAGAATAGTCTCTGAAAGCACCAAATTGTTCCAGCATCTCTAGGCATGAGAAGGTGGAGATTTTCTTTGATGTTTTGCCATAATCTTGATCTTCTTTTGGTGCTTCTTAAATGGAAACCTCTCTCCTTACAACTTGCCACCCCTGAGAAGTGTCCAATGTTTCCACCACTATGCCCTAAACAGGAGGGTCAACCTCCCATTCCACCTCAGCTCTTGAACTTTTCTCCTTCCCCTCCCCACCCTATTCCCACCACAAACAAAAAGTTATTCTTTACCAGCCAAGGGCTTGTGAGTGATAATAGTTTATTGTGAGGAGCAGATGCAATAAAAATAGCAAATTTCCTTTTACCTTATCAAATTATTTGCCCCCACATCTTGTCATTAGTTTAATATATCATTCCATCCTTGCTAATGCCCATAAACCTCTCCCAGAAAAACCACAGACAGACACTAGAATGGAGACTCCAAAAGATATTTTATTTAAAAGTTTTATAGACAGAATTATGTTCATAGCTTTAACAACAGTGAGAGTTCAGTTCAACCTCCCAGCTCAGTCTCAGTGTCCAATGCACTTCCTCAAACACCTCAGTGGCTTGACTTGAAGTCAGACCTGAAGAAGTCCCTTTTCTCCCCTCTAGAAGCCAGTTCCAAGACAGGTGGTGGGCACCACAAAAAAAGCCAGGATGGAAGAGCATGTAAGTAGTAGAAGGAAGAGGAGGAAGAAGAGGAGAAAAAGGAGAAAAGGAGGCAGGAAAGTGGAAATACTCAATAACAGCGAAGATTGGAGGTAGACCCCTTGCGGGTAATTAAAAAAAAAAAAAGTTGGAAAAATTTTTTTTAAATAATTACAAATGAGTAAAATCTAAAAATATGTTTTAAAAGTTCTGCAAGAGGAAGTCACTTGCTTATTCTTGCCAAAAAATAGAGTTTCCTCATTCCTGTCTATGCATTGTGCAATGGTAATATTTCATGTCTATTAGTGACTATATATTGTTACTGCAGCTGTATGGTGTGGCTAATATTGACTAATACATTGTGATGAAGGTTAATACTATATCTAAAATATTACAGAAAAAAGTCACAGAGATGGGAAGTAAAGGCAAGAAGTGGGGAAGGAAAAAATGGGATGAGGAGGAGGTCCTGGAGTTAGAGTGCTTCTCCAGGTTCAGAACTGGCTGACCAGCATCTGTTTGGATTCTTATAGAATTTTCAGAGGCCTCCTTATGGTTCTAAGGAGCACTTGTCCCAGGAGCAGTATGAAGAGCAATGCTACAGTCTGGCTATCCCTGGGTACTGCTGGTACCAATTGTCACCTATACCCATAACCAGTGGCTGTCAGATATCCACAAATAATTTCTATTGATATTCACAGCCAATCACCATTGATATTCATAGGTGACTGATGTTGACATCCTATCGTTACCATCACTCAAAAATCCTCCGTCTAGACTATGGTCTTGTTAGGGGAAGGAATGAGGGAATGAGAGGGGAGAACTGGTTGAGAGGGGAATATAACACAACCCAGGAAGAACAATCCTTTATCCTTCCTGATCATTCCATGATTAAGAGAAAGACCTACGATATGGCAGGGGAAATGTGAGGTCTAGCTAACCTTGTCCCTAAGCCCCTTCCTTCAGGTGCCCCCTAATGATGGGGAGGGGTCTAACCTTTGGACCACAGCTAGCTGATCCTGACTAGCAGGGATTGCTATGACCTGGAACTACTTTTGAAAGACTTTGCCAAATCCAAATCTAGAAATCCTTATCTCTAACAAAAAACTGGCAAGAGGAAAGAAGGGAAGGTAGAGTTCACCTTCTTACCTTCTTGACCAATAGACCCACTATAGGCTCTCATTGGGCCTTAGTTTATGGTGAGTCAGGGTTATAACATAATAGTGCTGGAAGTGGATCAGGAGCATGGGCACCAGCAAGACATAGGTGCATATGCCCATGGTGGCTGTGAGAGCAGCAGTGAGCTGGCCCAGAACAAAGAGGGGGTAGACATCTTCATAGCCAACAGTGGTGAGAGTTATGACAGTCTACCAGAGACATGTAAAGATGTTCCCAAAGTGAGGCTCACCCTGACCTGGGGTGGACATACCCAAGAGTTCCCCACAGAGGAAGAGCAAGCCAAAGAATAAGATCTCAGCCATCCAAATCAGAAGAAAGTCACACACATCTTTCCAGGAGGAATGGAGGGTATGAACCAGGACTCTCATGGCCAAGGTCTCTTCAAGGAAGCCCAGGAGATGAACCAGCTTGAGGACATAAAGAGAATGAATGGCCCCAAGCATTAGGCTGAGACAAGGTTGCCATTCAGCATTGACACCCACCACCAATTCCTCCAGCACAAGGAATAGACAAAAAATATTGGCTAGATTAAGGGGGCTACCCAGGAAGTACACCTTATCAGGGCACGAAATGGCCCAAAGAGCTCAGTTCCAAACCAAAGGGCACAGAGCAATTCCAGGTAGAGCAGATGGGAGGCACAGCAGTAAATGAGACTGTTGTTCTGCTGCTGTTGCTGCTACTGCTGCTGGTGGTTTCCCCCTGCCCCTACCCCATGTCCCATAGGAGTGAAATTGGCAAACAAGTGATCCAGTTAGACCTTCATCTCCTGGAAGAAGATGACCATAGCACACACAGAAAAAAAAAATGTGGAGATCAGGAAAAGACATTGGGGGAAAAGAGGCATGTCAGAAGTACTCCAACTTACCAGCCATCCCAACCTCTCTAAACTAGATCCCCACCCTTCTTGCCTCCCTTTTTGGGGATACCCCCTCAAATTGTCCTGGATGTGTGTAGATTCATGGACCAAACACCATGCCAAATATGTGGTTACTGTAGCAACTTGGCAGGGCCCTTTGGGAGTAAGAGTGTCTAGTATGGTATCACATGCTGTTAATGAGTTACCTTGGCTCCTAGGGAAGATCAGGGTTGATCAAGAAGCACCCAGCATTCTTCCAGTGCTTCCAAGCATTCTGCTGTCTCTGGTCCTTCATGGGGTTCCAAGCATTCTGCAGTCTCTTGTCCTTGATGGGGTTCAGCAGAAGGTGCTCATCCATGTGGGCATTCTTAAAGGCCTCCCAAGACAGGAAGTTCCGAGTTTGGGTCTCCTTGCTACTCAACTTGAGCCAGTAACAAGGTGCCAGCAGTGCTTCCTCCAGGTCCCAATAATCCAACTCTTCTAGGACATCTCAACAAATGTTGGCAGGGCAGTGTAGCTGCCAAGTGTAAGAGTAGCCCAGCACATAGCCAAACAGCTCAGGATTTTGGTCAAAGAAAAGCCTTTGAACATATGGACATTGAGCAGATGGGGTGTCAGGTGTGGGTGGCTTGTTAAGCTTGTAGAGGCAGGTGCCTGGAAAGGTCTGCACAGTGCTTAATGTAGGTCTCATGATGCATGCCCCCCACACGTTCAGGATCAGTTTATCATCTATGTTCTCCATGACAGTGAGCCTGCTTCTTGAATGGCTTGGATCCGCTGGCAAAAGGAGGGATAATACAGGTTAGGAGGGGGTCCTCTCATTTTCTTCTGCCCTCTCAGGCTTGGCCAAGGCAGGAAGGGGGCTGAGGACCACAGAAGTGGTGTGGAAGCCCAGGCACCCAAGGGACACTAGCCCAGGCAAGAAGCTGGGGATGTTTCTTCCCCCTGGGTCTTCAAGTATTAGGAGGACAGCCAGCTCTCAGGTGTGGTCAGAGAGACTAGCCAGTATCTTCTGGGCCCAGAAATTGCAAGAGAAAAAAACAACCTAGCCTGGAAACAGATGTTTTTCAGGAGTTTTTGGGAGATGCCTGGAGACTCTGAGAGAACAATTGTGCCACAGTATACAGCAGGGAAAGTCACAGACATGCAACCACAGACTAAATGACCAAGATGGGGACATGTCCTAGTCCTCTATCATTATTTTGAAAACCTGACGCAGGGGTGGAATAGGCTGGGGAAGGGGGTAAAAAGAGGAGCCACCAAAGGAGACTAAGTTCAGGGAGTGAAGATTGGAGTGACAGGAGAAGCTGGAGGGTTTTAGAGATTCCTAGACTTCCACAGGGAGTACTGACTAGGGGGTCGGCAGACCTAACAGTGATGGTTTTTGACTCCAACTCCCCTAGCACCAGGTTCCGGGCACTCGTCAGCAGCACCAACAGCTGTGGCAACAGTTCCTGCTGCTGCCTCTGTGGGTCTCTCTATTGGGTGTCCTAAAATTGCTTTGGGTTTAGTGAGTTCCTTGCCTGAGAACAGAAAGGGGTAAAAACAGAGTGAGTATGCAAAAGAGAGAAAGAAGGTGGGAGGAGCACAGAAAGGCAAATTCATGGGTCAAAACACCTGCCCAGATCAAGATTTCAGTGTTACCTACTCCCTGACAGCCTGCTGGAGGTGCATCCCATGTTTATCTCTGAGGGCAAAAAAGGATGAGGGCACAGGCAGGCACCTACAGTCTGGAAAACTCACATACCCTACCCCCAAATCCCCCTACCTCTCAGCTAGCTCTTGCTCACTCACTTGGTTATTTTGTGTGGTCCACAAACACTGGCAGTGAAGGGACCATCAGCTGGCTGGGCAGCAAGGCAGGTTGTGTGGCCGGCATTGCTGCTACTTCCAGAGTTCTTGACTGCTCCTGTGTAGAAGCCCCAGGACCAGGGTGTGCTCATGGAAGAGCTGGCAAGGAGCTGGGGTTTTCCAGGAATGTCTTGATCCTCCTGTGGCCAGAAGAGCAACTGTTGAGAAGCAACAATCTGACTCAAGGCTATATGCATTCCTCCCGTACTTGTTTAGGGAGGCTGTCCTGGCCCCCAGCCTGCAGGGAATCAGACAAGAGACCCTGGCCAAATTTGCTGCTCCTCCTTCCTTCCCAGGCTCAGTTCCAGCCCAGAATAGAGGGAGGGGAAGAGGCAGCTGGAGGAAAAACAGGAAGTTAAGTGGTCAGGCTTCAGCCAAGAGGCCACCTCACAAAACCAGTTAATATTTTGAACAACTTTCTCCATGCACCCCACCCCCACCAGCGCTACTCTGATTCCCCACCCTTCCCCCAGTTCTACTACAGTCTTCCTCACCAGAAGCCTGCAAAAGAGGAAAGGATTGTAGGGGGAGGTGGAAATGAGGACCAGAAGACAGCCTGGGAAGCCAGATGTGCTCTTGGCTGTATCCAGCTTTTTTCTGCCCATTTATTTTTCTTTCCTTTTCTCCAGAGGCCCTGGTGCCAAAGATAGGGGCAAGAATGGGGAAGGGGAGGGGCAGGGGAACAAGCCACCTCAGAGAGAATCCTACTTGCCTGTGGCCTATGCCAGGACTGGCAGAGTTTCTAGGCCCTTGAGACAAGCCACATCCCTTCCTCCCCTTCTTCCATAACCTTTGCTCCCAGGACCCCTCCCTGGGTATTGAGCCAGTCTCCGCATTTGCTACTGAGGAGAGTTTGCCAATGGAGCACCCAGATGATCCTAAATTCCAAGATAACCCCCACCCTCACCCTTTGGCTCAGGCCCAGTGTCTCTCTCCCATCACTAGGCCCGAAATTTCCAGGAGGAATAAAGTTTTCTACCACAATTCAACACCCTCCCCAGCTCTTTCTTTTTAACCCAACCCTTAAAACCAGAGCCAATTTGGATTAAGAGTTACAAGACATGCAAGCTGGCTCATGGCTCCTCTCTTTCCTCTTCATCACTGCCTTTGCTGTGAGGCTAGTGCAGGGGAGGGTCTCCTCAGTGGACTTCATGCTGAGAATAGGGGGAGGAGGCATCGTGACAAACACAGCTGGAGTAGGCTGCAGCTCTACAAAGCCAGATTCTTACTTTGGCCAAGTTGGGCAGACAGTAACTTGGGCACTTCAGCAGTGAAGAGGATGGAAGCAGCAGCTTTTCTCACTCCTCTTCCCCTCACATGTCCCACCCACATCCACCCTAGCCCATTTGTTTCTTGATTCCCTAAACAAGCCAGTCTCTTTTATGACTGCCCTATCCCTAAAGCCACCTATCAACTCTTTATTCTTCCATATCCATTACCAATGTCACACCTCTTTTGGGAGACATCTCTGAATCCTTCTCCCCAAGATAAGGTCCTGAACTCTGAACTCTCAAAACCTTCTTTTTTTTTTTTCTAGAGCACTTTTCATACTAGAACATTGTTTATGTTTTCATTGCTTCATTGTATGAGCTTTATAATTGCTGCTCTAACAAACTGCCACACACTTAGTGGCTTAAAACAACATAACTGTTGAGAACATGCTGAGTCATGTCTGATTTATCTTTCCAACCCCCCACACTGTACTTCTCCCCTCCAGCCATGTATCTGGCACAGAGTGGGCACTCATTAGTGATTGAACAAATGCATGCTATAACCTCTCATGGTTACCAGATTTTTCACTTCTCAGAGAACAGATTTCTTCCTTCTGTAAATCTAACCTAAATCCCACCTGCTTTGTTACTCTAATTGGACTCATGCCAGGTCCTATGGTGCCTCAACCCTTTTGCTATTTGCCCCTGTCTAGTGAGGTCTAACTGGAAACAAACTGAAAACTAGCCCTGACAACATAGCCATAGCAGGGCAGTTAGCCAGTTCTCCTAGGATGGCTGTCCCATTCTTGAGGCAGGTCTTCTTCCTGTTCTTCATAGGTCAGATTTTAAATCCTTTACCATCTGGGTTGCAGGAGAAAGTAAAGGAGTGAATACCCCCACAGGAAGACCACCCTGCCTCGGTGTGCCCTCCAAGACCCTCTTCCTTTGATCTAGTCAGGACTGCCTGCCCCATTCACCCTAACTGTTCTTTGGTAGCTTTCTATATGTGTGAGAGAGTGGGTCTTGCCGCCCCAACCTGAAGAACTAGAACCCTATCCACATCTTGAGAGTGTTCGCTACAACCTGCACAGAGCTAGACATATGAAAATAGCTTCCTAAACCCAGAATCTGGCCCCAAACCACTTTTGCAAACTCATCTCCCACTCCATTCCTCCTGTCACCTGAAATAACTCCCTATCCTCCCCAAACAGCATAAATGAACCTATCCCCATCTTTCCTTAAGACATTCCTTCTGCCTAGAATGCCTGCTTTTTCTTCCCCCTCCTGCCTTCCCTTTCTACAAATCACACACACACACACACACACACACACATCTGTTCATCTTTTAAAACCTACCTAAAATTATTCCTTCTCTGTGAGACCTTCCTTACCACCCTGCCAGAATTTATCTCTCCTTCTTCCCCATCCCCCCAGCAGTTTTTAGCTCTAATTAACAAGGAGTCCATTCACCCTTGTGTGCTGGTTGTTTACCCATCTACTTCCCCACCTTTGGGGTTTATTCACCTTTGTGTCCCACCCACCATCCACTCCACTCCACTCCCACATACCACCACAGCCTTACCTTCATCACACAGTGACAGTCCCCAATTCTGTGGTCAGTGTTTACTCAGCAAATGAATGCTTCCCTCATCTTTTCCCTGATACCTGTAAGGCTCAGGAGAAATAATGGCCCATGTGTTAGAAAGTCCTCCTGCTTCCATGACCCATGTTCCCCTCACCCCCAACTTCACACACATAACTTGGACCTCGTGATTTTTTTTCTATATTTATCCTCTGTGTGGCCCAAAGGCCCCAAATTCCATCACTCAGATGACTATCAGAGTACACTCATATATTTGCAGAATAATGGAGCTGGAAGAGATTTCAAGGAACCCCATCTACTTCCCAGTTCACAAAATTAGAAACTGAGACACAGAGGTCAAGGGATTTTCCCAATGTCCCTCATATCAGTAACCAAGTCAGAACTAAATCCCTAAAAAGTTTTCAGAGTTTCAACTTCAGTTTACTTCGGACACAGCTACCACCCATTAACCTTGCACAGAAAAGTAGGTAAATGGTGCCACATAGTGGCTGAGAGTCTTAGCTTCACCTACTGGCCTTGTTCTTTGAAAGTGGAACTCCCAGCCACACACTGTTCTCCCTTTTTCCCATGAAGGATGAAGGGACAGGGAGGTCATCTTCTAGGAATGATCCACAAGATGTCTACATAGCCCCACCTTCTGCTGGTTGGAAACAGGACGCAACTATGTGTTATCCCTCATCTTCACCAGGAAAAGTGGGGGAGTCAAGACAGCAGACAGCTTGGAAGCCACAGTCGGGCTTCTTAAAGCCCTCCTTCATTCTCTGAACCACCTCTGCAAAGCTGTTCCCTGGGCCTGTGCAGCTGGGCAGGCTGTTTACCAAATGTTTGTCACATTTGGATTGCTAAGAACTGACTTCACATCCTGGCACAGGCCTTTCTGTGCCAGATCTGAAAACCCAGGACTCAGGGCTAGAGAGGTGGATATTCATTCCAGATTCATTCAATAGGGGTTTTAACAAGCTATTTGGAGGTTAAGAAGCTGGGCCTTTCCCAATTTGAACACATGCTGCACTCTAGTTGACCTCCTAAAGCCTTTTTGATTTAGTTCCTAGCAGGAAATTTCTACATTGTAAGTCAGAAGAAAGGAAGGTTTAGTTTCAGGCAGAATAGGGAAATGGGGACAGGTTATGTGTCATCTGCCAAGAACTGACAGCATGTCTTATCTGGGAATGGAAATTCGTAGAAGTTTAGAAAACAAGAAGCTCTCTAGGGCTGAACCTAGGCCAGGGCCACCTGCTTGGACCCTCCAGTGAATCATCACTTTTGACCCCCAGCTGGCCTATGGCTGGATGCCTAGGTAGAAGAAAAGGTGGAAAAGACACAGATGTAGTGAAAAGAAGGGCCATATGCACCCCAGTGTCATAGCAGCAATGTCTGCAATAGCCAAACTGTGGAAAGAGCCAAGATGCCCTTTAATAGATGAATGGATCAAGAAGATGTGGTCCATATATACAATGGAATATTACTCAGCCATCAGAAAAGATGAATACCCAACTTTTACATCAACATGGATGGGACTGGAGGAGATTTTGCTAAGTGAAATAAGTCAAGCAGAGAAAGTCAATTATCATATGGTTTCACTTATTTGTGGAACATAAGGAATAGCATGGAGGACATTAGGAGAAGGAAGGGAAAAATGGGCAGGGGGAATTGGAGGGAGAGATGAACCATGAGAGACTATGGACCTGAGAAACAAACAGGGTTTTAGAGGGGCGGGGGGAGGGGGGATTGGTTAGCCCGGTGATGGGTATTAAGGAGGGCATGTACTGCATGGAACACTGGGTGTTATATGAAAACAATGGATCGTGAATCCTCACATCAAAAACTAATGATGTATTGTATGGTGACTAATATAACATAATAAAATAAAAATAAAATAAAATAAAAAACAAAGAAGAAAAGGTGGAGAGGAGTTGGGTTGCCAGGAGAATGAGGCTGGCCCTAGCCTGGTTCTGGAATGAAAATGGGAGCTGATGGCTACAAATCAGGCAGATGCCCAACAACAAATCAGGCAGAAGTTTCTTCATATCTCTCCCATTTGGGTTTCGAGTTCAAGGAATCTGTCCAAAGGATGCGGCCCTGAGTGAGCTGGTTGCAGGTTGGGGAGGGAAGAGGTATTTAGAAAATTAGGTGAGGGGGAAAGAAAGATGATAATGGGATAGAAAATTGAGAGCATGGGGGTGGAATTACAAGGGGCTGAGACATATTTTGTGGGCTGGGGTGGAATTTATGCAAATTATGTTTAAATAAAATAATCTTGAAAATTAATTTCCTAGTTGGCTCAGAACTCCTGGGAACAGAGCAAGACACCCTTTCCCAAGCCAAGGTCTCAGACCACAATTTCCTCTTCCATCTATCCCCCTCCTCAGGCGCAGAACATATGATGCTATTTTCCCTTGAAGTTGTCCCTCTGACCCAGAGGAGTACTGATTCTGGAGCTTGGATGATTCTAATACTCACTGTCTAAGCCCTTTACATCTGTGGAGTAGTCTATATATTTTACCTACCTTTCAACATCTTAACACTCAATTAGATCACAGGGGCAATCTGGTCATGACAGGTTACCACCCAGCTCTAGCACCCCACAGCTCTTTGAGGTTGGCAGGACAGGAAAAGTTAACTCCATTTTACAGATAAATTGATGTTCAGAGAGATGAAGTTAATTGACTCAGAATCTCACTGCTAAAGGGATCTAAGATCATTCTAGTCAAAATCACCCTTTAAATGCTCAAATCTCAATTCCTTCCATCCCCTAATGCCCATGTCTAGTGACTGGATAACAGTACTTGAACACCCAGCAACTTGGAAATCACTATAACCTGATAAATCCCACAGCTTATTAGATACGGGACCTGAAGTAGGAACCCAGGGTTCAGACTGAGTTTACAGAAGAGCTGATGTTGCAATGTTTGCCGTTTCCCATGTTGGGGGCTCTTACATGTTTTTTAGCTGGTTTACACCAGACATGTTCCTATGTTGTAGAAAAATCAAAACTCAAGGAGGGAGAGGGTCAAAACCACCTGAGCAGAGGGAAGAAAGAACAAAACATGGAGTGCTGAAAATAAGTTTTTATTCTAGAAAAGCATCTGGGCCAGGATGAAGATGAGGGGTGAAGTGAAGCTGGAATGGGAGGAAAAGGGGGAAATCTAGCCAAATCCATGGAGCCAGAAAACTTGAAAGATATTCAGCCAGTCTGAGATGAAGAGTTTGGGTGCTGGTCAGAGGTGGCAGCATGGGGGTCTGATTCCAATTTGGGGTGCTACACTAGTTGGAGCAATTTGTAAAGACCATCTAGGTTAGCAGCTGCCTTGTTGCGGTTAATACCTCATCTTTTATCAGAATGTCAAAGACTGAAATTGAAAAAGGAATCCAGCTCCCTTCTAGCTCTGAGCTAGTTTTGGAGTTAGGGGTGGGTAGGGTGGCATCCAGAATCAGAGAGGCTAGCCTTAGAAATGATTTTGTAGTGTTGTTATTATATAAGTAATAGTCATCATACATAAAACTACTATTAATAGGAAAACTAAGGACCAGGAAAAAGTTACTGTCTATATGACATTAAAACTAAGCACACTAGCTGGTCAGTTCAGGTCAGCTTGATTCGCCTGAATAATTCAGTGGAAAATAATCAGCCAGCAGAGCTTCATGGCATGAAGCTGACCAAATAAAGTTTCTCTCACTGAAGTTTTGCTTTCCCACCCCTTATTTTTGATGCATTGAGACACTATGTATGGGCCAAACTTGGATTTCTGGTGTTCTCACCTTACCAGGATGCTCAGAGCACAGAGTACAGAGGTACTCCTGTGCCCATCCCATGTCCACAGTTGTTATCTCTGCCCATCTTACCCATGCTAGGCCTGGATCCCATCTCCAAGTGAGAACAGGAGCCTGTGGGAAATAGCTTGGAGCCCACTTTTTCTCTCTCTTTCTCAATCCCCTTCCTCTGGCACTCTTTCTTTTCCTCATTCCCTTTTCCCTCCCTCCTTACCTCTCTCCCATGGGCCTATAAAGGTCTCTGGATTCCTAACCCAGGGCCCAGCCCACTATGAACTGATTCCCGTCTGCTAGCAGGGGTCCCATCTTATCCAGCTCAACCACTCATCACTCACTCAATGGTTTTGGCAGTAACCATCTGTCTCTGAAGAGACCCAATGAAACAATAGGAATGGACCTGTTTTTCTTTTCCCTCTTTTGACTTAAGGAAGCACTGAGGGAGAGAAGAGCCATTTCTATGCTGAGGAAAGCAATTCTCTAATTCCCTACACTCCCCTGCTCTTGAAAGGCCCCCCAGAGGAGGGGGCCTTTATTAAAGGAAAGCAAGGGATTTTCTAAGGAGCAAAGACAAGGAAATGAAAGGAAGGGAAGGGAAGAATAGAGAAAAGAAAGGGGGCAGGGTCTTTCTCAAATGAGGTTGGCAAGCTTAATCTCTAGAGTCTCACTGGAACCTCAGCTGAGTTCTGGAGGCCCTGGAAACACTGAATTGCTCTACAATATCTACATCCTCTCCGCCTTGCTTGGTTTTCCCTCCAGGAGTTAGAGAGCAACCTTTTATACAGCTGTGTAATTGAATGCATTTGTGAGCACTCATTTTGGATGCTTGTGATGAAGGAGTGACAGGCAGGAACCTAAACAATGAAAGGATGGTGGGAAGAACTATTGGGGAAAGAGGAGTGAATAACAGTAAAGGGACAAACAAGTTAAGGGAACAAAAGAAAGAAAAAGAGATTGTACAGAGGAAGCTTTAAAAAAAAGTATGGAGCTGAACCTTTGGCTGGACACCTCCTTTCCTTGTGGGGCTGACACCTAGTTTAACTAAAGGATGGCATCTCAACAACTAGACAGATAGAGCCTGCCTCCTCAGTAAGTAGAAAGCCAAAATGTGAACTTTTTTCCCCAAACTTCCATGAAAACGCTCCACCAAAATGGTACTTAATAAATATGGCCCTCCTAAAGTATGAATTGGTGAGGTAGCTTCTTACAGCTGGCACAGGGAGCTCAGGGTCCATCTAGGCCACCATCTCTAGGTGGAGAGGAAAATAGAACTTCCTCTCTTCTCTCTACCACCACCACTATGGAGCTGAAGAAACTAAAGGGAAGGTACAACAACAAGTTAGCCACTGCTATATTTCCTGACTTGGAGGAGGAAGGGAGAAAAAAGCTACCAGGGGCCTTCTGTAACCATGAATTCTTAACACAAAAGAGCACTTCCTGTGAGTAGATTTTCAGACACTCAGATAGGCTAGTAGGGAAAATTGGGGAAAAAAGGCCTCTCCAGTGTCCCTCTAACCACATCAGAGGATGCTGGACTAGAAAGCTTTAGGGTACAGATCCCCAGTTTTTCAAAGGGGCCCTAAAAGGCAAACCCCCTTGTCCCCATCCCAGTAATCCAGATCACCCACTCACTGCTTGGGCCTTAATTCCAAAGAGAAGGGCCACACCCTTTTAATCTAGAACCCTGGAAACAGCATAGGACAGTAAGTTGACAGTATGTTCTGGAAAGGAAAAAAAAACAAACAAACAGGGAAGGAAAGGTTTGGGAAGAATCTTGGCTAGTCATTTTTCCCCGAACCAGAGGTTCCCAAATGTTGCTTGAACAACCTGAGCCATCTACAAAAGCCTAAAAGAATGCAGCAACTATTTGAGAAGGGGCTTAGGGTTAGAACTAGCAATTTATTTAAAGAGGTGATATGCTATATGGGATATTTCAAAAATAAATTATGCTATGAGTTCAAGACAAGAGCAATCATTTGTGTATTATTCTGCAACACTATCCACCATCCAAATGCATTGTTCAGGCCTCTGATCAGGCCTATATATCATCTCGTTTATTTTGCATGTAGACATGCCTATATACAAACTCTAAATGCCCTGGGAAGAAGACATTTACAGTAATGGAAGTAAAGGAAGAGGGCAATTTACAGTAAATCGATCTTACAGCTATGGGAAACTGAGGCCAGAGTGGCAAGAGATTTGTCTAAGCTGACAGAATTGGGAAGGACCAAACTTAAATTTTCCAAACTCCCAGGGCAGTGTTCTATCCCCTATATTTATACTCCTAGTGTAAATGTTGGGGAATATGAGACCATCTAGAACTTGGACCCAACTCAAAGACCATCCCAGCTTGCCAAATTCAAACCTGTTCCTGCTGTTGTGGGTGTCAGACCCCAAAAAGTGGAGGTGATGCTAAGGAGGAAGTTCTTGGGCCTGTGTACCAATATATTAGGCTGCTGCTCTATATAAATTCAGCCACTTGCAATGGATATAGTTGACAACCTGGGAGAGGAAGACGTCCAACTTGCAGAGCATGTTCTCCCTATACAAAAAGGAGACAAGGTAAACTGGACCCAGGGCTAAAGCTCAGCTACCTTTGGGCCACACCAGGTGCTATCAGCCATGCCATGAATCCTGTTAAGGACATAAGGGAGCCAGAAATGTGTAAGAGAATCCAAAGCTCAAACTCTTACCCAAAAGCTTTGTCTAGTCACAACTATTAAATGCACCCTTACAAAAACTTCCAGACATTTTGCAGAGCCCATAGACCTGTATCCTAGGCCATATGGTGAAAAAGCTTCTGGAGCTCTGACCACTAGAAGAAATTGGCACAGTAGAAGATGAGTTTGGCATTCTATAGAACAAGAGAAGGGGGACAAATAAGGGATCCAGACCACTGTCCTGGCCCCAGGCTATGAGACTCCTCCAACAACCTCTCTCTCCCTAGACACACATTGACCTCCTCCACAATTTTCTGGGAGGAAAGGGTAAAGTGGGCCTCTGGCCCAGGCTTAAGCAGGGGAACTGAGAAGGTGAGAGGGGGAAAATGGATAGGATAGGACAGAGGACTTTGGGTACTAGAGGAGAGGAGTGATGAGGCAGTTAGGTAGGTTTCAGATGACAGTTTTTCACTGAGGAATTTATCTAGCAGGCTGAGCCTCAGAAGGAGGGGTGGGATCTTCCCAGGCCTCCTCCCCACCTTTCACCAGCCTTCCCTGCTTGGAGAAACACATCACCTCCAGCCACAACAGGGAACACCACAGCCATCCATTGACTCTAGAGGCAAACTTGGAACTTGCTGTTAATAAGCACTAGGGGGTGTTGGGGTATGTGGGGGGCTCAGTCAGTTAAGTGCCTGTCTTCAGCTCAGGTCATGATCGCAGGGTCCTGGAATTGAGTCCCTCCTCCAGACTCCCTGCTCAGCGGGGAGTCTGCTTCTCCTTCTCCTTCTCCCTCTGCTCCTCTCCCTCCACTCATTGGTGTGCGCTTTCACTCTCTCAAATAAATAAATAAAATCTTAAAAAAAATAAACTCTAAGGGTGTTGCTAGGAGGAGAAGGGGGCATAGAGAGGGGAGCATAGGGGAGGACTATGAGCTCACCTTCATTACCTCATTTGCTTGTTCATGAGGTAGAAGAGCAAGGGAATGAGGCTGCAGCAAACCTGATTCTGGAGGAAGGTAATGTCCCTCTTGTCCGCCAAACTAGCTGCCAGTTTGGCTCTTACACAGACACAGTCTCACTCCTGAGGGAGATAAGTGTTATATGTCCAGTAGCTTTGTGTGCCTCAGCCCCAGCACAGCCATGCGAACCCATTTCCATAGCACTCAACCTCTTCTCACTAGTCCAGAGGAACAGAACATAGTACCCTTAGACTTACAGCCCTGAGTGAGTCACCACTCTCTTGGAATGCAAGTAAATCCAAGTATTACTTGGAATAGTAAATCCAAATTTACTATTGCATATTCACACCATTACATACTCAATCCAACCTGTTCCTTGATTACACACACATACCCCAGACATGTGTGTGTGAATAATATGTGTATACAAACACAAATCACAAATTATCCACAATTACACACCCCTGATCATACAAACTCTCCTACAACTACATATGCATATATTCAATTAAACCTGTCCATGCACTAACAATGTTTACAGTCACCCCCCTTAAGCATAAAAATGTCTACAATCTGTCACATTCTTATACTCCTTTGCACACATGTACTCTTTTGTGTGCACACACAACCATATCACTCTACATACAAGATGATATACAGACACAAAGGCACACAACCATATTCATTCACACATGTTCCTACCTTCTGTGCTACCTACATACATCCCAATACTAGCTTCACACATACGCAGCATATTGGTTTGCAGGTACTAGGGCTAAATATTGCTTTGTAAGTACTCCTAGGTCCATTGTGTGACATTCTTGTTTCCTGCTTCCTGCTCCTTCTTGTTCTTTTTAAAAACATTTTTATATGGAAATTTCCAAAAGTATACAAAAGTAGTGAGAATAGTAAAATGAACACTGTGAACCCATCACCTAGCTTCAAAAATTATTTATATATGTTTAATTTAAACAGTGCTGCAGCTTGCTCTTTGGCTTCTAGAGTTAACCTTGTCCTTTGCCACCGCTGAGGCTGCAGCTGCAAACAGAGGGACCCACTGTGAGGCTCCTGGGTCCCTCCACCTCATTTGTTGATGTGGCCCTGATGGTGCAGCAGGCTCTGGACCCCTAAAGCTCTGGTGTGAATTTAAGAAGATTTTGTTCATGTGTATGGCATAGAAGATGAATTCTTCCTCCTCCACCATGAATGAAGAACCTGATACTCTCTCGGTAGTTAACAAGCTATAGGATCTAGCAGCAGATCCATTAAATAGAAGAGCCATTTTCCAGGACCAGGGATGTCTGCTTGACCTTATTTTGTTTATGGACCATCCCAACTCCCCTGTTGTCCACTCAGCTTTTCTTGCTCTTCGGTACTTGGCAGAACGCCATGCTAACAGAGAAAAGATGAAAGAACTGGGGATGGTGTTAAGTTTGCAAAATGTTATACAGAAGACTACAACTCCAGGAGAAACAAAACTGCTGGCTTTGAAATTTATGACTTTCTTCAGTCTTTCAATATAGCAGATGGTGATAGTTTCAATGAAATGAATTCACGTAGAAGGAAAGCTCAGTTTTTTTTTCTGGGAACTACAAACAAACGTGTCAAAACAGTGGTTTTGCACATAGATGGTCTTGATGATACAGCTCGGACAAATCTCTGAGAAGAAGTTTTTTTAAAAATTAAAGGTCTTATTAAATAGAGACAGCCCACTTTGCTGTCTCTATTTAACTCCTATTTAGATTTAAGATTCACATCTTCTGTGCCCCTAGAAATCCTATCTGTATTGCTGTCCATAGCCATAAAGCTCCAGAAATTTAATACATGACTAAACATCTCTTTGCAGCTTAGTATTCATTATAAGATTAAAACCGAGGTTAAATCATCTTTAAAAAAAAATCCTGTTAAACTTGCACTCTATTAACAACATAACAACTAAGAAAATTAAGGCTGCAGAGCCTTCTCGTGCCTAACTCTTAATAAACTGCAAAAATGATTTTCACATTTACAGTTGACCCTTGAATGACATGGAGGTTAGGGGAACCCCCTCTTCCTCCCACAGTAGAAAATCCACGTGTAACTTCCAACTCCCCAAAACTTTACTAATAGCTGACTGCTGATGGGAAGCTTTACTGGTAACATTAACAGTCGATTACCACATACCTTGTATATTATATGCATTATATACTCTATTCTTACAATAAAGCTAGAGAAAAGAAAAAAGTTAAAGGTGTTATTAGCTTTATTTTCAAATGACTGTTCAAAGATGTGTGGTGCAGATCCGTTCAGATTTGAAAGCAGAGATTTTGGCATCAACCAAGGTTATGAAGGCTCAGCTAGTTGTGAAAGTGAAAGTGGAGAAGAGATGCTGGTCCCATTACAAGATACGCCTGTGGAAGTAGAACAGAACACAGAACTGCCTGATAACCTGCCTGAGGATGAGAGTTCCACAAGTGAGAGACAAAGCAGTGTCCCAGGACGGCTCACACCCAAAGGTTGGAGCTAGCTGGCTGAGCACAGCTGCAAACTTTTTATCCAGATTGTTTTACTGGTGACTTCACTTTGGGTCTCAAGGACTGTGTGAACCAACAAGGGGCCAGTTTTCCATTGTTGTGGTGAACCGTCAAGTGCAATTTGCAGTAAGTTATCATGAAAAGGTTTTAGAGTACATGATTGCGTATGCTGCATTTTACATTTTATTGGACATTTTGCCCCACTCGGTAGAAAGGACAGAGGTTACAGGTGGAGTTCTTTGTTTATGAAGGTATTTTGGTTTTGTTTTCCTTTAATTGCCTCACTTTAAAAAAAAAAAACATGGGTCCACTGTTAAACCAAACATATATATGTGCAGCTTTACATTTTATTTTACGTGAAGCATGTGATTAGGAAAACTAATTTTCTCCTCAAGCGTAAGGACATATCTGAAGAGAAGGGTTTTTTTGTTTGTTTGTTTGTTTGTTTTTTGGGGGGGGTTCTTTAGCTCATGTTGTGCATGAATTACTGATCATTTTTCTCTGCTTTTCTTCATGAAAGATACTTGATTTGGTATGCTTCACTGAAAGTTGAAAACATTTCTCATTATCCCCCTTTTGTGCCTTTTTTATTTTGCCAACCATGTTTATAGAAAGAACATTACTATAGAGACATTTTGTGAATTAAAATATATGCATATGAACATAGCAGTCCCCTAAAACTACAAGTCTACAAAAACTTTGCAATCTTATTTGTTGTAATTTTAATAAGATCAACAGAAAATCAGCCGAGAAGGAAACATGTATATTAGCAAAGTACTATTGGAGACTATTTGAATGTAGTCAGATGTGGTTCCATTTGACTATTGTTCAGTTTGGCTTATATCAGCTCTTAAGTGGTCTGTCCAATACTGGAAGCAACTATAAATGGTCTCTAGGCCTTACTTTGTGATCATATACCATCCCTTGCTAGGAAAAAAAATAGTAAAGAACTGACAAACTTGAAAAAAGAAAACAAAAATTGAATGTCTATAATGCCACAGTGCCACTTGGTAGAGTCTAACCTTAAAACATGAATTGCTTGGCAGAGGCCTATTCAGTAAGTATTTCTTTGTATTACCATTTGTGAATTTATTATGAACATGCAATTGTACTGAAAGAAAAAAAGACTCATATTATTGCTTATAAAGTAATAAAGCCAACATTGGTCCACTTAATCTTGTTCTCATGTCTAGCAGAAAAAAAGAAATTCAGTGAAGGTAAAATATATATATATTTATATATATTTTTTGGTAGATAAGAGCTAATTACATATATGTAATGCTTTATTAAATTTCTGAAATATTTGGCAACTAAAATTTTCCTTTTGGAAATCCAGCTAAATCCAGATCAATTTTAGTGCTAATATGATTAAGAAACTAATATGGGGAAATTGAAATTCTTTTTCATCAACATATAGAACTGCTATTTTACTGCTAGTGGAGAATGTGAGGTGAAAACTGGACACTGGAGGGTTCCTTGTATTTCCATCACTTCTCTTTTAGAGAAAATTAAAAACATTCAGTGTCACTGGAAAAAAATATTATAAAATACTTCACCAACAAGAATCTTGAGTTCATGACCTTCTAGAGGGAGGAGTAGTGAGAGGATTAGGAATGATATTTTTCATGTGTCTGGGCTCTAATGCAGATGATGCACACAACTCAAAATAGAAGCTTCCAGGGCATGTATTGCTTTAAATGCATAATACAACTTGCTGCCAGAACCAGATGTGCTGAAAAACGAAAACAAAACCACCTCCTTTCTATAGCTATTAAAACAAAGTTTACTGTTTGTTTTAACAAGTTTATATTTTATTTTGCATTGCCACACATCTGCCTATTTAAAAAACTACATCTCTTTGGTACTAATGGTTAGTACAAGTAGGTATTACAGCTTGAAGTCTGTGTGTTCTAATTCTAAGTGTTCTTTTATTCCAGGTCTTGTAGAGCAGTTAAGGCAACTGTAACAGCATTTTTTAAATATATTGCAAAATAATAAAAGGTAACATAATTAAAATTGAATGGATATTATTATTAAAAAAAAATAAACAATGCAGCAACATTCAAAATGTGCCAGTATTCTGCATGTACATGTTATTGGGACACAATAGGGGGCTAAAAACATACTATGTGTTTAATACATATTAGTTGAATTAAAATTTTTCTGGTCCTGAACTTCCCTTTGGGTTAAAGAAAGATGAGACAGGAAAAAGATGGCGGAGGAGTAGGGGACCCTATTCCAACTGGTCCCCGGAATTGAGCTGGATATCTACCAGACCACTCTGAGCACCCATGAAATCAGCCTGAGATATAAGAAGATGTGGATCTCTACAAACAGAATATTGCAGGTGGTTGGTTTTGAGGTACGAAGCAGGGACCCGTGAGTCTGTGGGCAGATATCAGAGGATAAATGGCAGTGGGAGGGAGCCTGGCCATGGGGATCCTACACCACCAGTGAGCGACAGCCTCGCGCACTGGGGACAGGGCACAGACTCACAGACCAGTAGTGGCAGGGAAAGGACTTTAGGGCAGCCCCCAGGATGGAAACCCAGAGCAGTGGGGTCACGCGTGCAAACTGGGAACGGCTGGCGGTTTTAGAAACACAAAGGGCAGAGACGTGCCCCGACCTGGAGGCAGGACTGGGAGCACTGTGGAGGGGCGCACAACCCAGGACACTGCAGGTTATAGCAGCACAGACAGAAACGGAGATAGTGTGGCCTGGAGAGCTCACTGAAGAACAGATTGTGGTCTCTCTGCTCTGAGACAGACGGTTGGAAACAGTCTCTTCTGCTCTGACTTGTGGAAGAGATGCAGAAAGCCACCAGGGAAAGCTGCCAGAGAACAAAAGCCCCAAAAACTGATTGCTGCAGAGCCCATCCCCGCCACAGGGGGGCAGGGCAACTCTGCCCACACAGAGTTGCCTGAGTAACAGCTCAGCAGGCCCCTCTCCCAGAAGACAGGCTGGGAAAACAAGAGGCCAGCAACCCTAAGATCCCAAGAAAACAGGTGCATCTTGCCTGGGTTCTGGTCAATAATTTGGACTCTATACATTCCCTCAACCACCCATCAACAGAATGACTAGGGGGAGGAGCCCCCAAAATAGAAAAGACTCAGAGATTATGACTTATGCTGAAGATTTACAAATGGATGCAGTTATAACCAAGATGTCGGAGATGGAATTCAGGCTAGCAATTGTGAAGACAATGGCTAGAATGGAGAAATCAATTCATGGCACCATAGAGTCTCTAAGGGCAGAAATGAAAGCTGAATTGGCAGAACTTAAAAATGCTATCAATGAGATCCAATCCAAACTAGATAATCTAACAGCTAGGGTAAGTGAAGCAGAAGAACGAATAAGCGACCTGGAAGACAATATAATAGATAAAAAGGGAAAAGAGGAGGCCAGGGAAAAACAACTCAGAATCCATGAAAATAGAATCAGAGAATAAGTGACACCATGAAGCGTTTCAATGTCAGAATAATTGGAATCCCAGAGGGAGTAGAGAGAGAGAGAGGACCAGAAGATGTATTTGAGCAAATCACAGCTGAGAACTTCCCTAATCTGGGGAATGAAATAAACATTCGCATCATAGAGGAAGAGAGGACCCCTCCCAAGATCAAGGAAAACAGGCCAATATCCCAGCATGTAATAGTAAAACTTGCAAATCTTACAACCAAGGAAACCATCTTAAGGACAGTTAGGGGGAAGAGATTCCTTACCTACAGAGGGAAGAACGTTAGAATAACATCAGACCTATCCACAGAGACCTGGCAAGCCAGAAAAGCCTGGCAAGACATATTCAGGGTACTAAATGAGAAGAACATGCAGCCAAGAATACTTTATCCGTCAAGTCTGTCATTTAGAATGGATGGAGAGATGCAGAGCTTCCAAGACCAGCAGAAACTGAAAGAATATGTGACCACTAAGCCGGCCCTGCAAGAAATATTAAGGGGGGTTCTATAAAAGGAGAAAGACCCCAAGAGTGATATACAACAGAAATTTACAGGGACAATCTATAAAAACAACGTCTTCACAGGCAACATGATGACAATTAATTCATATCTTTCAATAATCACTCTCAACGTGAATGGCCTAAATGCTCCCATAAAAAAACGGCACAGGGTTGCAGATTGGATAAAAAGACAGGACCCATCCATATGCTGCCTACAAGAGACTCATTTTGAACCTAAAGATACACCCAGACTGAAAGTGAAGGGATGGAGATCCATCTTCCATGCCAGTGGACCTCAAAAGAAAGCTGGGGTAGCAATTCTTTTATCAGACAAATTAGATTTTAAACTAAAGATGCAGTTAGAGACACAGAAGGACACTATATCATTCTTAAAGGGTCTATCCAACAAGAAGATCTGACAATTGTAAATATCTATGCCCCCAACAAGGGATCAGCCATCTACATAAGCCAACGGTTAACCAAAACAAAGAGTCATATTGATAACAATACCTTAATTGTAGGAGACCTCAATACTCCACTCTCAGCAATGGACAGATCATCTAAGCAGAAAATCAACAAGGAAACAAGAGCTTTGAATGACACACTGGACCAGATGGACCTCATAGATATTTACAGAACATTCCACCCTAAAACAACAGAATACTCATTCTTCTCAAGTGCACATGGAACTTTCTCCAGAATAGACCACATACTGGGTCACAAATCAGGTCTCAACCGATACCAAAAGATTGAGATTATTCCCTGCATATTCTCCGACCACAATGCTCTAAAACTGGAACTCAATCACAAGAAAAAATTTGGCAGAAATTCAAACACTTGGAAGCTAAAGACCACTCTGCTCAAGAATGTTTGGATCAACCAGGAAATGAAAGAAGAACTTAAACAATTCATGGAAATCAATGAGAATGAAAACACATCGGTCCAAAACCTATGGGATACTGCAAAGGCAGTCTGAAGGGGGAAATACATAGCCATCCAAGCCTCACTCGAAAAAATAGAAAAATCCCGAATTCACCAACTAACTCTACACCTTAAAGAACTAGAGAAAAAACAACAAACGATGACTAAGCCACACATTAGAAGAGAAATAATTAAGATTAGAGCAGAGATCAATGAATTAGAAACCAGAAACACATTGATCAGATCAATGAAACTAGAAGTTGGTTCTTTGAAAGAATTAATAAGATGGATAAACCACTGGCCAGACTTATCCAAAAGAAAAGAGAAAGGACCCAAATTAATAAAATTATGAATGAGAGGGGAGAGATCACGACTAACACCAAGGAAATAGAAACAATTCTTAGAAATTATTATCAACAACTATATGCCAATAAACTGAGCAATTTGGATGAAATGGAAGCCTTCCTGGAAACCTATAAGCTGCCAAGACTGAAACAGGAAGCAATTGACAACCTGAATAGGCCAATAACCAGTAACGAGATTGAAGCAGTGATCAAAAACCTCCCAAAAAACAAGAGTCCAGGGCCTGATGGATTCCCTGGGGAACTCTACCAAACATTCAAAGAAGAAATAATACCTATTGTACTGAAGCTGTTCCAAAATTAGAAACAGAAGGAAAACTTCCAAACTCATTCTATGAGGCCAGCATTACCTTAATCCCCAAACCAGTCAGACTCCATCAAAAAGAATTTCAGACCAATGTCCCTGATGAATATGGATTCCAAAATCCTCAACAAAATCCTAGCTAATAGGATCCAACAATACATTAAAAGGATCATCCACCACGACCAAGTGGGATTTATCCCCGGGATGCAAGGGTGGTTCAACATTTGTAAATCAATCAGTGTGATAGGACACATTAATAAGAAGAGGGAGAAGAACCATATGGTCCTCATAATTGATGCAGAAAAAGCATTTGACAAAATACAACATCCTTTCCTGATGAAAACTCTTCAGAGTATAGGGATAGAGGGAACATTCCTCAAGTTCATAAAATCCGTCTATGAAAAACCGACAGGGAATACCATCCTCAATGGGAAAAACCTGAGAGCCTTTCCTTTAAGATCAGGAACACGTCAAGGATGCCCACTCTCGCCACTATTGTTCAACATAGTACTAGAAGTCCTAGCCACAGCAACCAGACAACAAAAAGAAATAAAAGGTATTTAAATTGGCAAAGAAGAAGTCAAACTCTCTCTTTTCACAGACGACACGATACTTTATGTGGAGAACCCAAAAGACTCCATCCCCAAATTACTAGAACTCATACAGCAATTCAGTAATGGGGCAGGATACAAAATCAATGCACAGAAATCAGTTGTTTTCTTATACACCAACAATGCAACTGTAGAAAGAGAAATTAGAGAAAGGATTCCATTTACAATAGCACCAAAAACCATAAGATACCTCGTAATAAACCTAACCAAAGAGGTAATGGATCTATACTCTAGGAACTACAGAACACTCATGAAATAAATTGAAGAAGACACAAAAGATGGAAAAAATATTCCATGCTCATGTATCAGAAGAATAAACATTGTTAAAATGTCTATGCTACCCAGAGCAATCTATACCTTCAATGCCATCCTGATCAAAATTCCAACGACATTTTCAAAGTGCTGGAACAAACAATCCTAAAATTTGTATGGAATCAGAAAAGACCCCGAATCACCAAGGAAATGTTGAAGAAGAAAAACAAAGCTGGGGGCATCACGTTGCCCGATTTCAAGCTATATTACAAAGCTGTGATCACCAAGACAGCATGGTACTGGCACAAAAACAGACATATAGACCAATGAAACAGAATAGAGAACCCAGATATGGACCCTCAACTCTATGGTCAAATAATCTTTGACAAAGCAGGAAAAAACATGCAATGGAAAAAAGACAGTCTCTTCAATAAATGGTGCTGGGAAAATTGGACAGCCACATGCAGAAGAATGAAATTGACCATTCACAAAGATAAACTCAAAGTGAATGAAAGACCTCAATGTGAGACAGGAATCCATCAAAATCCTAGAGGAAAACATAGGCAGTAACCTCTTTGACAGCGCCCACAGCAACTTCTTTCAAGATACTTCTCCAAAAGCTAGCGAAACAAAAGCAAAAATGAACTTTCGGGACTTCATCAAGATAAAAAGCTTCTGCATAGCAAAGGAAACAGTCAACAAAACAAAGAGGCAACCCACAGAATGGGAGAAGATATTTGCAAATGACACTACAGATAAAGGGCTGGTATCCAAGACCTATAAAGAACTTCTCAAATTCAACACCCAAAAAACAATTAAGTCAAAAAGTGGGCAGAAGATATGAAAAGAAGAAGACATACAAATGGCTAACAGACACATGAAAAAATGTTCATCATCATTAGCCATCAGGGAAATCCAAATCAAAATCACATTGAGATACCACCTTACACCAGTTAGAATGGCAAAAATGGACAGGGCAAGAAACAACAAATGTTGGAGAGGTTGTGGAGAAAGGGGAACCCTCTTACACTGTTGGAGGGAATGCAAGTTGGTATAGCCACTTTGGAAAACAGTGTGCAGCTTCCTCAAAAATTTAAAAATAGAGCTACCCTATGACCCAGCAATTGCACTCCTGGGTATTTACCCCAAAGACACAGATGTAGTGAAAAGAAGGGCCATATGCACCCCAATGTTCATAGCAGCAATGTCTGCAATAGCCAAACTGTGGAAAGAGCCGAGATGCCCTTCAACAGATGAATGGATGAAGAAAATGTGGTCCATATATACAATGGAATATTACTCAGCCATCAGAAAGGATGAATACCCAACTTTTACATCAACATGGATGAGACTGGAGGAGATTTTGCTAAGTGAAATAAGTCAAGCAGAGAAAGTCAATTATCATATGGTTTCACTTATTTGTGGAACATAAGGAATAACATGGAGGACATTAGGAGAAGGAAGGGAAAAATGGGCAGGGGGAATTGGAGGGAGAGATGAACCATGAGAGACTATGGACCTGAGAAACAAACAGGGTTTTAGAGGGGCGGGGGGAGGGGGGATTGGTTAGCCCGGTGATGGGTATTAAGGAGGGCACATACTGCATGGAGCACTGGGTGTTATACGAAAACAATGGATCGTGGATCACCACATCAAAAACTAATGATGTATTGTATGGTGACTAACATAACATAATAAAATTTAAAAAAAAGAAAAAGGAATATAGTCAGCCCCCCCCCCCCAAATAAAGTAAGATGTATTCTGAATGGTATTTTAGATTCCAGCAACTGTGGATTTTAATTCCAGGCTCAGCTCCCAAGTGACTGAGTGATCCTGGGCTAGGCTGTTGACCTTTCTGGTCATCACTGCCTCCACTTCTCTAAGCTTCCTTAGGGAGCTAAACTGGCTGACCTTCTGAAGGTCCTTCCAATTTCAACAGTCCATGTCTCTGGGAGAATTTGCCTCAAAAGTCTTAAGTGTAGGAGTGGATCTGTGTGAGCACGCTTCCTCCCCCCTGTTGTGAGATCTCTCTGACTGACTGGAGACCAGGAGGTATACAGCAAAGAACAGTATTCTCTGGCAGCCTTGGACTTCAGAGAGGAACAGGCAAATCTGTGATGAGAGTGGGTAGTTCCTGTTAAGCAAACAGCAGCACTAACAAATCCTGGCCTTTGATCAAGAGATACTCATGGAAAAGAAATGATCAATTCGCAGATTCTACTGTGGTACTAGAAGCAAATGCAAGTTTAACTTTCTAAGGTTAGAGCGAGAATAGCAATTTAGGGCATCAAAATGGAGGCAGGAAGAAGAGCAGAAGAAACAGACATTATTTTCTAGCAATTAGCAGAAAAAGCTCCAGAATTCCCTAAAGAAAATTGTTCATCCTTGGAATGACAGCTTTTTTCAAAAGGCCTGGCAAGGGTTTATGATACCAGCATCACCATTGGGCACAGACTTCCAGGATCAAATTCTTTTTTTAATTTTTATTTTATTTTGGTTGGGGTTGAAGTGGAATGTTGAGAATTCCTAGGAAATGATGGCACACTGAGGAAATGTGGGCTCCAGAATGGCACAGAGTATTTGTTGTCTCTTCTGCCTTGTCATCCCACTCACCTCTCCCACCCCACCTCCTCCAATTCAAGGGCAATGCCCCAAAAAAGAGCCAAAACAATCTTGCAGATGGATTTTTCTGGGGATCCCCCCTTATTCATGACTATCTCCTTACCCTTGGAGATACTTTTGCTGATGTAGAGTATACTCCAAGGAGGCCCACTCAAGCCCACTTTATGCTGAATATTTTGGGCAAGATATGCTCAGAACTGTGCATCTATACTGTCACCAGCAAGTCACAGGCTGTGTTCTGGTAGGCCTCCTCTGTGTCCTGGACCAAGGAATGGGGAGAAGAAGATCCCAGAGTAGAGCACAGGGGTTTTTTGGAAGGACTGAAACCATCCCACCTCCTTTGAGTAGACTTGCCCAAATGCCTGTAGCTAGACCATTCTGTTGCACTGAGTCTCAGTTGCTTATGCAAGCAAATAGAAATATGATGTTTGTAATAGGCTTATTGCCAGGACTGAACAATGTATGTAAAGTGCCCAGCACAATGTCTTGCATGTAGTACATATCAGTGGTGACTTTTTTTTGACTAAAGTGACATCGCCCTTTGCCCAGGACTTTCCTGATTTTGGCACTGAAAATCTCACATTGCAGGAAACTCCCTGAGTTCTGGCAGACTGGGATGTTTGGTCATCCTATTTTCAATCATCTTTTCTCAACTCTCCAAATGAAAACATAATCTAACCGTCACCTCATCATTTGTTTGACTCATAAATTTGTCTATTTCTGTATTTCTCTAATCAAAATCCTAAAGATTTATAAAATTACATAAATTCAACAAATTGCAATGTGCTTCTACTTTCCATTCTTCCCAGTAATTCTGTGTTCTAGGACAGTGCTTCTCAACCTAGGTAATTTTACCCGCAGGGGACATTTGGAAATGAATGGAGGCATTTTTTATTGTTACAACATGGGGGGAGGAGAGTGCTACTGACATCTAGTGGATAAGAGTCAGGGACGCTTGGGCGCCTGGGTGGCTCAGTTGGTTAAGCGACTGCCTTCGGCTCAGGTCATGATCCTGGAGTCCCTGGATCAAGTCCCGCATCAGGCTTCCTGCTCGGCAGGGAGTCTGCTTCGTCCTCAGACCCCATCCCCTCTCAGGTGTTCTCTCTCTCTCATTCTCTCTCTCTCAAATAAATAAATAAAATCTTAAAAAAAAAAAAAAGAGTCAGAGACACTGTTAAACATCCCTCAATGCACAAGACAACTCCCAACAAGGAATTATTTAGTTCGAAATGTCAATAGTGCTGAGGTTGAGAAATCCTGGTCTAGTGGATATTATTAGCTCAATTGATGCTACAAATGAAAACTCTGGGGAGGCTGAATGAGATAAATAGCTCAAGGTCAAAGAGCTGAAAAGTGGCCCAGATAGAATTCAAGCCCAGACTGGTTGACTCTGGATCCAGTTCTTTTCTTACAATATTGCAATGTTTCTGAGAAATGTTTTGTTTGTCACCTTATTTGGGTTTATTACAACCCTGGCATAATAAGATACAGCCCATGTTAAACATGGGGAGATAAGTCTTCAAAACTCAGGTTCAGTGCTTCTTAATCCATTTTAGCATTGTACCCTGTGGCCAACCCCACTCCTCTCACACACGCACACGCACATGCACACGCACATGCACATGCACACGCGCACACACGGGGCACAGGGTATGATGGCAATGAGAGTTTGGTAGTTAGCTGGGGCCCCTGAGAGGCTTAGAGGTAAGTGACAGCTGGGACTAGGATATCAGTGGAGAGGGAAGAGTGAAAAGTCCATCCCAGCCAAGATAGTAGACAGTTATGGGGAGGCAGCAAGCCCATTCCTCCAGTCTCTTGACATCCACAAAAATGTCTCCAGTCCTTGATTTCAAAACCAGCACCCAAGAGGAGCCACATCTTACACTGTAGAGCTCATAGAGGTGGCCCATTGTTGTTGTGGGATCCTTGAGAGCAATGGTCAAGAAAAAATTCTTGAGATACTTTACAATGCAACTTAGTAAGTTTATTTATTTTTAATTTTAATTTTATTTAAATTCAATTAACATATAGTGTATTATTAGTTTCAGAGGTAGAGTTCAGTGATTCATCAGTTGCATATAAAATTAGTAAGTTTATTTAAGTTGCATGGGGACAGCCCCTGTGGGCAGAAAGAGCTGCACTTTTGCTGTATGAAGCTGGTGGTTATATACTTAGTGCTCAAGAGGGAGGGGACATGCAGGGAATATTAGATGATAAGAGTTCTCTTTAAAGTTCTGCTCATAAAGCTACTTTTGCAAGATTTCTCTGGTGCTTGTCATTGAGTTTGATATTAACTATTGGTGAGATTTACAGCAGTCATATGAGACCCTTTAAGAATATAGCAACCAGCACATATTTGATCCTTATTGAAACTATGCAGGATATAGGTCAGCCTTCTGGGCTAAAGATGAACATTTTTCTACTTCTCTCTCTCATCAATATAATCTACCCCAAAGTTCTCATTTTACAGATAAGACAAAACGAAGTCCAAAGAAGCATTTAGCTCACTGTCTTGAGGGGGAAGAGAAACAGGAACACTAGGGTATCCTGCCACCTAGTGCAGAGCTCAGGTCACTACATTCTCTGGAATCAGGCTTGCAGGCCAAGCAGGCCCTTTTTACATTAGTGCTGAGTGGAAAACCATACACCTTCTCACACCTCTGTACGTTTAATTCTTACCCAGCAAGCTATCTTAATACACTGAAATTTGAGGATCCTGAAGCAGATGTTAAAGTGTGGAGGTGAGGGAGTATTAGAAAGAAAGAGGGCTAGAGACCCTCCCCCTTCTCCTTTTGATATCTCTTTGGCTGCTGACTCTTTTCAACCCCATCTCCCAGGCTTAGTGCCTAGCTCTTACTCCCCAAGTGTCCTTGACTTTGGTCAATTTGTCCTTTCTAAAGCACCTAAACCTCAAAACAAAGAAATTGATCCTAAACATAACATTTTCTACACCCCAGCTAGCCACTACACATACTTCTGCTACCTGCGAAGCCCCAATAGGCATCAGAGTTTGGTACTCTACTCTACCCTGAGCACTCATTCCCTAAGGCAAGCATTCTAATTGAGTGGTCCAGCCACTTATTTCCTGCTCACAGAGAAAACACCTACTTTATTCTATACCACTAGAACTCAAAAGGTGGTCCCTAAATCGACAATGTCACCACCATCTGGGAACTTAGCAATGTAAAATATCAGGCCCCAGTCCAGACCTGCAGAGTCAGAGACTGGGAGTAAAGCCCAGTTATCTTGGTTTTAACCAGTATCCCGGGTGATTCTACTACATGCTAAACTTTAGAACTTCTGCCCTGCACCCTTATGTTAGCCTTACAAAGAAGCAAATGGTCTCATTTTAGGGGAACTAGGAAGTAGGGCCACCAAGAACAGTTGTGTTTTGCATAACTCCAGAGGCAATCCTTCATGTAGATGTGAATGGTACCATGCAGAATTGTGCAGTGTGGACCTGCTAGTAAGGGTGATGTTCCTCTTCTTGCCACCAAAAGAAATTAACAACAACAACAACAATAACAACAACAACAAAACAAGAATGGAATACCGCATTTTCTATTAGTCCTCACGGTGCTGTTCTGGAGCTGGTTTTTATAGGCTGGAGCCAATTGTGTGCATCTCTTCCCAACTCTGTGTTCAAGGGGATTTCACATTGGTAGCTTGAAATTGTCTATAATGAAAGTATTGAAACCACAGAAATTGGCCAACAGTACAAATCAGAGTTTAAAAAAAAATAAAGAGCCTGTTTGCCCTTCTTAGCAGGGCCACCAAGTATAACCACATGAGTTACATATGGCAACAATACCTCTCCAACAAATCTGTACAAAAATATGATCGCATCATAATTCTTTGTGCCAAAAAGTTAGTAACAAAATGAATGCCCAGCAATAGGGAACAGTTGAAAAAAATACAGTATGTTTGTGGTGGGGATTATTACACACCATCAAAAGAAATAATTTCAGCTATATCAGATGTTCTTATATCTATGCAAAAGAACATTTGGTTATGTGCAGGGAAAAATATATAATAGCATATCAACAAGATTTATGGGAATAATGGGAAGAAAGATTCACAGAAAAAAAGACTTCAAAACATCACTAATATTTATATGGTTAGATTTATATAGTTAATGACAATTTACATTGTCAGTAACATTGGAATTGACATGGTTTATTCAATTTACATATTCTGTAAATGTAAACCTGCTTGGAAGAATATAATTAAAACAACATAAAATTGGGAGGTGGTAAGGTAATGGTAGGCATGGCGGTAGTATTAAGGATGCATGTGGGGTCACACTTCCCCAAGTGAAGCAATCCCCTAAACCCTGGTCAACAAGGATCAGGATTTAACAGTTCTTAGCTCCTTGATGCCCAGCCCCAAGTTCTGGCTTTCCAACCTGATATACAGGTCAACTGCTGAACAACATATAGCACAGCTGGATCATTGGACAACTGAAAAATGAGAACACAGAAAGCTGTGTTGTTTCTATTCTAAAAGCACCAGCCCAGGTGCCCTGTATTTATTCCCTTCTATTAGTAGGGGTAAGGACAGGGGCTTTGACACACATTTCACTTGAGTGATATCTTTCTTATCCACTTTTCCTCCAATATCTAGTAAATAACCTTGATTTCTAGTATTTAATCACCTTTTCTTATTCCTTCCCTTGTCTCCATTTCCAATATTTGTTCTTTTAGAGGTTTATTTACTTTATTTTAGAGAGAGAGAGAGAACAAGAGTGGGGGAAGGGGCAGAGGGAGAGAGAATCTCAAGCAGACTCTGCTCACTGAGTGCGGAGCCCGAGGTGGAGTTTGATCCCATGATCCTGAGATCTCGACCTGAGCTGAAACCAAGAGCCTGACGCTCAATTGAGTGTGCCACCCAGGCGCCCCTCTGGTATTTCAATCCCAACTCTAGATTGGACTCATCCTTTAGAGGCCTTCCCTGAACTCCTTATTACTGTCTTACCTTGTACCTATTTTTTTTTCCATAGCTCTTATCATTACCAGAAATTATGTTACACAGTACTTGTTTTCTTGTAGGTTGTCATTTTCCTTCCACTAGAATGTAGGCTCCATGAAGGCCAGGACCTTAATTTTGTCCACTGCTGCATCCCCTAGAAGAGTGCCTGGTACTTATGGGTGCTTAATTAATATTTATTTGATGGATTATTGAATACATGAATACCACTTAGTCTCTGTATTTCTCCCATGCCTTGAGGATATTAGAATTTTTTTTTTCACCAGGGCAACAGAAGAAATTTGTGTTTGCTAGGTCCTTGAAGCAACTTTCACTCTCCACACTCCTTATAATAATTGTGCAGCCATGGTTCATATCCTTAGTACAGGTTCTTTCCTTTTTGAAGTTTTGTTTTGTTTTGTCTTCATATCTGTGTGGTAAAATTCATTTTAAAAATATGCAGGAGATTTCCTGGTAAAGCAAAAGTAGCTTTACCAAATACCAACATATGACTAATCTTGTTGCCTCTATACCCTCTACTGTTATCTACCGCTTTTATTAATTTTTCATAGCTTTAATGGGGTATAATTTTCATACAATAAACTGCATATATTTAAAGTATAAAATTTGATGAGTTTGGAATATGTATATACTTATGAAATCATGGCCACAATCAATATAATGAACACATTAATTACCTTAAAAAAATTACCCTAAAAGTTAGAACAGTGTTCTTTAAACTGCAGGTTGCAACCCAATAGTCATTTGTGGAATCACTTCCAGGTGATATGTGTGAGACAACTCTGGATAGCCCCAGAACCTCTTTCCTTCCCCTTTTCAGTAGCTCAGTTGAGAGTTGAATGTGCTGTACTGAGCCAGCTGTGGAAAGACAAGGCCTCTGGCTGATATCAGCATTCTTGGTGAAAAAGGCTTTTCCTAGTGCCCTGAGTATGTACACCCTGGCCTCTGTCATGCATATTTCCTAGCACTATCACCTATTTGGAAGATCAGTGATACATTTCTTGTTACTTAGAGAAACAAGGTGTACCTTAGCTCCTTTTCCCAATGTGGAAGCAGAGCTTGTACTCTCTTGGAGTGCTCACATTTGCACAGCCAGCTTGCTGTTCAAGCAGGCCCCTCTTTGTTGGACTTTGGCCTTAGTGCACACACAACATCTCTGACTGGCATATGCCATGGAACAAGGAGAGATCAGGAGAGGCTGTGTGTGCTCTGCTACTTCTTGGCCTGCTTAGAAGTTTCCCCCCAATAAATCCCATGTTGTATCTGCATCATGTGGTATTATCAAAAGCTGGCTTCCCAAATATTACCAACACAGACTGTTGGTAAGACCAAGTTGAGTTTATTGCTTACCAGGGTGAAGAAGAGCACTACCTATGCAAAGCTTCAGCAAAATGTCTCAAAGGGAGGGAAAGCAAAGTTAAAACTTGAGAATTGGAAGTTTGGTTTGAGGTAGGTCTTTCAATGAAGGGACATGATTAGAATTAGGTAAGGATCATAATGCAACTGTCCAAGATTAGTGGAAACAGCAAGACAAGGATTTTGAAGTGATGGATTAAAAAGACTCCTAGGGCATTTTAAACTCTGTTGATGCTTTCCATTGAAGAGTTCATTGGATTTTTCAGGATGTTCCTGTAATAAACCATTTGCCTGGGCAGGAGAGCCCTGGAAAAGTAAAGTCATGTTAATGAAGACAGTAGAATAGGGAAATTATGTTTGTGTAGACAATAAGGTATAGGTTTAGTTTTCAATGTCCAGGCTAAGTATGGGAATAGAAGGTTTTGATTCTCAGGTGTTGGCAGTATATGTCCATGAACCCCTTACATGACAGTGATCACCAGCATTTTTCAAAAAATGAAACTAAATAAACTAGAATTGAATTGCATGTAGTAAGGTTAAATACTCTTTCATGAAAACTTTGTTTCAATTACACGTGTTTGTGTGAAATGAGTCATGAAGTAAAATGTGTCTCCTTACAATAGGTCTGGAGCCAGAAATGTTTGAAAGCTACTTCCTTAAAGAAATGTTGATAGACCCCTAAAAGTGATAATTCCCTCTCTTAGCCAGTGTGCACTGCTCCAATCTAACCTTCCATGCTAGTAATAGAGGAGTGTCTGGCTTTGTTAGGAAAGAATACATAATCTGAGAATTAAAATGGAGGTCTTCTTCAGGTAGACTAGGGTTTGAGTGGGAACTTTGAATCTCTAAATTTGTCTGCCATTTCAGCAGAGAGCTGAAAGAAGGCACATTGCTACTGAAGCACAAACCATGGAAGCTAGACACAAATAACAGTGACCTACTGTGAGCACTGTTAGTGTCTAAAACAAATCCCTAAGAAGGCATAGGTTCCCATTTGACAGAGATGCAATCTACTTTATCAGGGGACTAGATAAGATGACCCTTGGGGTGCCCTCCATTGAGAGGATATTATAATTCTAGAGAGGATCCTACAACAGAAGCAGGCAGTTAGCCTGAGAAGTTATTTGGTTATCACCTCTCAACACCTGACCCTGAGGTATTGTTGGACAGAATAATAATTGTGACATAGTGGACAAAGAATATCTTCCATTCTCAAGTGGGTCATCTACTTCTCTGAGGAAATTCTGTCACTTGAGGTCTTTAGAAGCCTGGAGGTTTTAAAAGGGACATTAGCCATCCCCCTCCACCACCATTCCCCCTCATCAGGCCTGAAATTCCTCAGAGCGCCCCAATCCTTAGGATAAAGCACTATCGTCTACATTTAAAATGTAAATTCTCCTTTGGCTCAAAATTTAAGCCTTTCGTATTTGTTTTTCCTACTTATCAAAAAGAGGCTTAGGTTAAAAAGGAATGAGAAACACTGCAACACCACCTCAGTGGGAATTGACATGGTTTATTCAGGAATTCATTTAGCAAACAAGGATTAAGATCAGCTGGAGAAATGGATGTCCCTGATTTTGAAGGTTTCATGGTTTGAAGCTGACCTGTAAACAGGTAAGTCACATCCTATGTCTGAGAGTTGTGGAAAGAACCTAGGCTGAAGCCACACAGACATGGGAGGAAATTACATTCCCTCCTTCTTAATGGTGCCACCTTAGGCCATGCAGCTGAGCTTCAGTTTTCTCATCTGTAAATTAATTAGAACAAAACTAGCTTCACAGAATTAAGGAGATGATTTTATTCAGGTTATAGCCATAGGGAGACTGCTTAAAGAAAAGAAAGGAAAGTTTTATAGAGGCAGGTGAACAAAGGAGTCATCATCAGTCTTATGGGAGCCATGAGAAAGTATGGGTAGGGTCTTATCTCAGAATATGCCAGGACAATGTGGTCCTTTACAATTAGCTGTTTTTTTGGAACTCAAACGGGTGGGGGAGTTTTCTCAACTGTGGCTACATTCTTGGACCCTAGGGCTCAGATAAAGTTCAATGTTGTCAAGCATTTAGCACAGGACCTGGAGCATGGTAGGCATTCAACAAGCATTTCTTTCTTTTCCTTTCTCCGGTAGAAGGATGTAAAAAGTAGTGTGGGGTCCACAGATGGGCCTGACAGATTTACTTTGCTTGGGAAAATTGGATTTGACAAAAGATCCTGAATTTTAAAGGATAAATGGTGTTTTGCCAGAAAGAGGGAAAAAATGAAAGCTTTCTGGATAGGCTAAAATAATAGAGAAGGGCATAAAGGCTTACAAGAGACATATTCAGAGACCAGCTGTAACTTCAATGTGTTACAAAGAATAGTTGGACATGAGGTTGTTTTGAGCCAAATTGTAAAAACCCATGGAAAGCCATTTAATGCTTACTGTTTCAGGAAAACAATCCAAGAATGTATGACTCTATCAAGATGAGGTTCCATTTTATGAGACTGGCTGTGTAAGTGATGGAAGCAGGGAGACCAGTTAGGAGATGATCTAGAGAGGACCAAAGTTTGACCTAGAGCAGTGGCCATGAGGATGTCATGAGAAGACTTATTAAAAAGACAGTAAATAGAATTTACTAGACAGATTATCTAGTTATGGGGAGGGGTAGCATGCAGGTGAGGGAGAAGGTGGAATAGTAGAGGATGATAATGTTAATAACAAATAGACTAATATTTTTAGTGCTTACAATGTGTCCTGCACTGTCCTAAGAGCGCTACACTTATCTCTTTTAATCCACACAGTTCTGTGAGGTAAGTGTTTTTCTCCCCTCCATTTTCAAATGAAGAAAATGAGGCATGAAGAAGTTAAATACCTTGCTGAAGTTTTCACAGATAGTAAGTGGTAAATAAGCCAGAACTCACTCCCAAGCTGTCTGAGTGCAAAGATTGAAGCTTGGATGACTATGTGCATACTGCTGCCATTTACTAGGATCAAAAGATATAGGATGGGGGTCAAATTTATGGTGAAAGTATTTGTTTTGGACAGGTTGATATGAAGTGCAGCAGACAGTTGATTAAATGGATTTTGAGCTCCAGGAAGAGATAGGACCAGAGCCGGAGCCTTGAAGGGTATCAACATATAGATATATGCTCATTAGGGGTCTCAGGATGGCCTTAGATGAATGGGATGTACAAAAGTAGGGGTGGGGATTTAGAAAGAGGGGGATGGTGAAACAAGGGGAAGCAGTAGCTTGAAGACAAATTTGATCAACCTAAAGATTTCATAGGCAATGACTTAGACTGGGAGAGTGCTTGTTTAATTCAAGCCCATTGGTACAGCTGGAGGGGTCCTGCAGCACCACATGCCTAGGGATTTTTAGGATTCTTGAACATGTGACAGGATGGATTCCACAGTACCTGTGGTAGGTTGAAAAAGAAACCCCCCCCCCACCCCCGCTCAGCAAAAGACATCTAATCCCTGGAACCTGTGACTGTTACTTTCTATGGTAAAATAAATAAATAAAATGGAAAAATACTACTTTATGTATAAATAATTTTTTTAAAAAATTTAAAGATTTTATTTATTATTTGAGAGAGAGGGGGAGCGCATAAGAGAGGTGAAGGGCAGAGGGAGAAGTCGACTCCTCATTGAGCAGGGAGCCCGATGCAAGCTCAATCCTGGGACTCCGAGATCATGACCTCAGCCAAAGGCAGATGTCTAACCGACTGATCCACCAAGGTGCCCCTAAATTTAAAATTTTAAATAAATACATTTAAATTTTTAGTTATAAATATAATTACATTAAAGATCTTGAAATGGGGAGATTATCAGGGATTATCCAGATTGGCCCTGAATGTGATCACAAGTAGTAGGAGATCTTATACATACAAAGAAAAGGTGAAGTGAAGACAGAGTAGAGAGGCAATTGAAGATGCTGGCCTGGAAGATTAGAGTGATGTGCCTACAACCCATGAAATTCCAGGAGCCACCAGAAGCTGGAAAAGACTAGAAATGGACTCTCCTTTAGAGCAGCCAAATAATATCAGCCAAATAACACTGATTTCAGACTTTTGACTTCCAGACCTGTGAGATAATAAATTTCTGTTGTTTTAAGCCACAAATTTTGGGGGAATTTGTTACAGCAACCACAAGAAACCACAAGAAACTAATATAGTGTCTCCTCAAAGCTATCACCACTTAACACAATTTTTGACACAGTAACCCCTAATTATCAACAGGTATCAGGCCTCATTTGTCACATATTAGACATGGTGCTCTTGTTATGTACTTTGGTCAAGTTTTCTTGTAACACATGGAATAGGGAGACCTTCAGCTTCATCGGAATGAAAGGGGAAGGATATGGGTCTTTACAGAAGAGCACTATCCAAAATTAGACTCTAAGCCCCCAGAATGTTCACAAATGATTCCTTCAGACCTGGCACCTCCTCTGACTGGATTAGATCTTAGGGAGTCACATAAGCCATCTCCCTGTCTTTGACTGAATGCAGCCAAGATCCTGAAGGTTAAAGGGTATCTAGTTTGGGGCAGATAACTGGCCTACTGGTTGGCATGGCTACTTAGGACAGAGTAACTGTCATTCAAGAATCATGAGAATACTACATCTTAGGGGAAAATGGCTGGAGAAAGAAGCACATATGGAAAATGGATCGGAATTTGTTGCTATAAATTGAAAAGGAGTTACAGAAATGTTGGTAAGATTGCTATCAACAGCAGAGAAAAACAATTATCATATGGCTTCAGTCAGATGTGGAACATAAGGAATAGTGCAGAGGACCTCAGGGGAAGGGAGGGAAAACTGAAGGGGAAGAAATCAGAGAGGGAGACAAACCATGAGAGACTCTGGACTCCGGGAAACAAGTTGAAGGTTACAGAAGAGAGGGGGGTGGGGAGATGGGGTAACCGGGTGATGGGCATTAAGGAGGGCACGTGTTGTGATGAGTGTTGTTCTAAGCAACTAATGAATCACTGAACACTACATCAAAAACTGATATGCTGGCTAAGTGAACATAATAATGAAAAAAAAAAAAAGATTGCTATCAACAGTTCTCTCTCAAGTGTTAAGACTGGAAAATAACTTCTGTGAGAAGGATTGGTATGGAACTCTGAAAAATCTAGCCAATCTGTAAAATCAGAAGCGCTTCAGAAAATTCTCCCCCTGACAACTCCAGAATCCTAAGGAATTATGCAGAAAAACTAAGTATACCCATGTAGATGTTGAAAACAACATAGCAGTGGATTGCTGAAAAAGTAAAATCCTACAATTTACAGATATGGAAGAGAACCTAGAGATCACCCAGTCTAAGCCCCTCATGGTACAGATGTGAAAAACCAGCAGATTTTTCAATCCAACTTTAAATATTTCAATATTTGCTCTGTAGTCTTGCTTCAGTGTCCACAGTGTTTTTCTGGGTCAGGTGCTGATTCATGGCAATGAAAACATAAACGCATTCTCGGTACACAGGACAATCACGATGCCTCCCCTGCCCACCAAAGGGCGCAAAGTGAAATTCCTCCCACAGTTGAGACACATCCTCCTCGGAGTCTGGGTCTGGGACAGACGCACGTAAGCAACCAGGAAATTAGCGGAACCTTGAGGCTGAACACTTGCTGCTCGCACGGTTGCTTTAAGAAAAGAACACTTCCGGCTGGCGAGGCCTTGCCTCTAATTTGTGGTTAGGGTGGCCCCCAGGTCTCGCGTTCCGATTTGCCTCGCTAACTCAGAGAGGCGGGCTTGCGTCCGGGTCACGCTCTCCCATTGGCTACTAGCACCGCGGCCGTTTGGAGTGAAGGTAGCACGTTGAACTGAAAGCTGTTGGGAGTGCTGCGACACAAGGCCTGCAGTCAAGCCCAGTGTCCGGTGGGAATCCGGGCCCCGGCCAGGTGTAGATCACCAAGGGATGGATCGCGTGTGGAGTGCGTGGTGCGGCAAGTGCGTCCAAGAGAAAGGGTCGCCTCCGCTTTGGGCCCAGCGCATCGTGGTTGCCTGGCTCAGTAGGGCCGAGTGGGATCAGGTGACGGTGTATCTGTTTTGTGACGACCATAAATTGCAGCGGTACGCCCTGAACCGCATCACCGTGTGGAGGAGTAGGTAAGGCTGCAGGCTCAGCCCTCCTTCTTCCGTGCTGGTGGCGCCTCTTCCTTGGTAGGGTTCCTCTTAGAAGGCCCTATTCTGCAGTCTTCTAAATGCCTAAGGTCCTTATGAGTGGTTTGGGCGTTGCCCCTTTCCGAAGAGCCTGGGAGAAAGTCACAGCCAAGCTTTTGTACTAATCCCGTGTGCGGAAAGGAAGGGGGTGTGCCACAACCACCCTTTTGTTAAATCTTCGAACCTTCTGTTTTGGGGAAGGTGCTGAAGGTACCAGTGTGGCTGAGCCAGGGCTTAAGGAGTAGGTAGGTTAACAGCCGAGGGTGGATTTCTGAGTCGAATTGGGCTGGGGGGAGGGGGGAGGCGGTGCTTGCTAGCAAAACCGTGTTTGAACGGGGCACCTCAGTCCAGTTGGTAAGATTGAGTTGTGAGCAAAGGATGAAGTCTTCTCTAGCCGAATGAAGGTTTTAGAGTGAAAGAAAGGGGTGTGTTTACACTTAATTGTTGGTTGACTGCTTTGCTGTTAGGTGTCCTTTGTAAACCTTAGCGGGCCTCTCACACACACCCTGCATACAATTGGATCCCAGGGACACTATCTTCCCACTTTGATTTGTGTCTTGTCATGCACTCTTGAGCCAGTTATGTAATTGGAATAATTTACAGCGATCTATGTTCTGAGGTGGAGGGTGGACCAGGGTAAGGGACCTTTATGATGGTGCTGGACTGTGGCTCTTTAGGTTAGGCAACGAACTCCCCCTGGCAGTGGCTTCTACTGCTGACCTGGTACGCTGTAAGCTCATGGATGTAACTGGTGGCTTGGGCCCTGATGAACTTAGACTTCTCTATGGCATGGCGTTGGTCAGGTAAGACCTACATGGGTAAGGGTGGGGGTGGGTTGAGGGATGGGGGGTGGGGGTAGCCACTGGATAAGCAAAGCTTGGCTTTAGGTGCTACCTGAAGCAAAAAGCCCCATGTGTCCCCCATGTGTCCCTCTGTATGGGTCACACCGTGATTGTTTGATTTGACAGCTTTTGGTACCCCCTGTCAACACACATTCCACTTTTTTTCTTTTTCCTGAGAGCCTTCTCTCTTCCATTTTTCTTCTCTTTCTGGAATGTGGGGTGGGGGTGATTTACACCAAGTGATCTCAGTGTATCTCTTCCAGCTTTGATAATTTGATTTTTTTTCCTTCCCCTTTAACTCTTTACCCAGAACTTTTCTGAATGGTATGATGTCCTTGGCCATGACTTAACGTGGATTTTTCAACCCTTCTCCCATCCATACATAGCACCATCATTTCCCCTTTCTGTCCTTGAACACTGAAAGGTTGCTGAGTTGAAGTGGGCACATGGGCTGGGAGTTCCTGATTAACAAAGTGATTTAGAGTGGTTCTAGCTGTTTCATACATATCAGGGAAAAGGCTGCCGCTGAATTTTTCATCTGTCAAAATCTGCTCATCTCATACTGTTTACTTTGTGTGCCTTGAGGTTCTCCCTAGCTCTTCTTACCTTCTCCATCATTTAGGTGGGCTCTCCATATCATTTGATGTAGGTAATTTTTTGTTTTAGCATTTATAACATATGATCTAGCACAGTATATTTTATTATGTCATGATTATTTATTCTAGACTGACCTCTTCAAGGCCAGAGCAGTGTCTTCTTCATCTGTATGGCTTCAGTACAGGGCAGACATCCCTGTGCTGGCTGATACCAATCATAAGAAGAGGACAGAACAGTTAGTGGAAAGGTAGAAATGCAGGGTGTCAGTAACTCAGCAAGGTATTTTGAAGCCGCACTGGTTTGAGTAAAACAGTTCCTTGGGCTATGCCACTTATTTCTTCCCCAACCCCAGGTTTGTGAATCTTATCTCAGAGAGGAAGACAAAGTTTGTCAAGCTCCCTCTCAAGTTCCTGGCTCAGGAGGTATGTATGACAAAATGGCCTTGCTCAATTCTCTCTCCCCAGGAGGGCTCACTAAATGGGGCATGGGGTGATATGGGCACACAGTCAGACTAGCTCATCCCACCACTATCAGCCAAGCCCAGCAAGAACCCCAGAGCCTCCGCCTCCAGCTTGAAAGAAGCAGACTTGCTCCCTTGCTCATGGCTGCTGTCTTCAGTGGCTTGGCCTGTCCAGTTTGTTGGGAGTGGGCCCTTGAAGCTGAGGCACTGGAATGCTCCACTGGGTGAGGGCAGGAAAGAGGTGGCAGTCACAGCACCTGCTTTCTGGGAGCTGACAGTCTGAGGGAGGAGACAAGCTCAGCCGAGCAGCATGAAAATGCCTGACATTCCTGCCCTGAGTGAGTATGTGAGGTGTGTAGAAGCCCAGAGGGCAGGCAGGTTCTCAGCCATCAAGAGAAGCTTCCTGAAAAAGGGTGTGGGAGGGAGGGAGGAAGGATAAAGGGTACCTGGGAATTGGGACTCATAGACAGGGCAGAGGAAGGCTGGAGGTGATTATTAATGCTCATTCACAGGAATCTTTGTTGGAAGAGGGTGGTTGGTGGTTGGAGGAGGTAGCTATCTTTTCTGATTTTTCAGATCACCTCCACAGAGCAGTAAAAAGAATAAGACCTTGTTTCTAATCTTGGCTCTGCCTCTAAATCTGGAACCGCCTCAGGACCTCAATATTTTTATCTGTAAAATGTGGGGAGGCCAAGCTAATTCATCTCTGTGGTCCCTTCCAGCTTTAATATTTTCTAATTTCTGTACTCACCCCATCCCTCACAATCAGGTAAACATTCCGGATTGGATTGTTGAACTTCGCCATGAGTTGACCCACAAGAAAATGCCCCATATAAATGACTGCCGCAGAGGTGAGTCTTCAGGGAGTATACCTATCATAGTTAAGCCCAGGGGCCTGGGCTGGGTGGCACTGTGGGGAGAGGGAGAGGAAGGAGGATCTCTCACTGGTGTCAGAGCCAGAACTAGGTTGAGGTAAGTGAGGCATTTGTCTTGGGCACAAATGTTAAGAGGGTGTCAAAAGCTCAGGAATCAAGATAAGTAACATTTTGATATGGAAAAACCCACAGTGAACAAAATGCCAAAATTTTAAATAAAGGCAGGATTATTAGTGATTTCTCCTTTCGCTTCAGGCTCCAATATAGCTTGGCAGGACACTGTTTTAATCTCTTGGTTACTACATTTTTTGGCATCCCCTTAAATTTCATACCTAAAGAGGTGAATGGGGGGGTAGGCTGAGAGGTATGAGCCATCAAGTGTCATGAACCCAGGAATTCTTTAGACACCCCATCCCAATTGATTCAGCCTAGTCCTTTCATGTTGGGGAAACTGAGATCTAGAAAAGGGAAGAGACTTGGCCAAGGCCATGTAACTAGCTAGTGGGCCTGGGTCCCTATTCTTCACTTGCCAGCTCTGTGTTATTTTTGGCATCCCATCTCTAATACTGGTATTAGTTTCTTCTAGGAAAGGTGCTGGTGAGCAGAAGAAAGCAAAGAACAGAGAGATAACCCAGAGCAAGAGGGGCTACTTCCAGATACTGGAGATTTGTGCCTTCTTGGAGCCAAGCCTCTTCCCTGGGGTCTTCCCATAATGCTTATAAGAGGAGGCTAGGGGCCTGCTAGGAGCTGTTTGCCTGTGGCTACTCCTATGACACTGCCTTCCTTCCTTCCCTCCTTTAGGCTGTTACTTTGTTCTGAATTGGCTCCAGAAGACCTACTGGTGCCGCCAACTGGAGAACAGCCTGAGAGAGACCTGGGAGCTGGAGGAGGATAGGGAAGAGACAGATGAAGAAGACCCAGAGGAAGATAAAAATATTGTTGTTGATGACATCACAGAACAGAGACCAGAGCCTAAGGATAAAGGGAAAGGTGCAGAACTGGATATCAGGGTTGATGGAGACAGTGAAGGCAACAAAGAGGTTGATTCACATTTGAAAAAGGCTCTGAGACATAAAGAGCTATATGGTAGGTGTCCTTGGGTGGGAGGGGGGCATAGAGGGGCCCATGAGTCTGGAAGACTCAGACTTAGGGTTAACACTGGTTATTTCCCTGCCTCAGAATTTCCTCTGGGGTTGTGGTGAGTTTTAGCTTAAAACAGTTACTGTCACAAACCATTTCCCTTGAGCCCTGTGAAGTAGGAGAGGCAAGAATTCTAGTTCCTAATTTACAACTCAAGAAATGAGGTGAGAGGGACTCAGAATCCCATGAGGAGCAAAGGGCTGGGCTGCCCTATCTGTTTCCATATTCTGTTTTCAGAAAGAGCCCGAGAACTGCTGGTATTATACGAAGAGGAGCAGTTTAAGGTAAGAAAGCGCCCTTGACTTTGTGTATTTTCACTTGCCCCAGCCATTTCTTCCCTCTTGCCAGCTTCCTGAGAGAAGTCCTGAGAAGGAATTTGAAAGAAAAGTGGCAGAGCTTGAGGGAGCTTCTCGGAAAGAGAGGGGGGATCTAGGAAGGAGACAAGAGAAGCAGAATCCAGTTGGCTGATCCTCCACACCGATGGAAGAGAGCAGATGATGGAAGTCTGTGGATAATCTGCCCCACTGGGTGGTAGGGAACAACTGGTCATAGGTGGTTGCATAGTCCTGCAATACTGCAGCTGATAAGCAGAGGGCACCCAGGAACTTTCCTAGATCAGGTGAGCTTGAGGGGTGCTCCCTTAGCAGGAAGGGAGGTAGCCTAGAAACCATTCAGCTTAACTCTTCCTTTTCACAGATGAAGAAATAAATTGAAACCACAGATGAGTGAAGGGACTAGCCCCAGGTCACATACGCAATTAGTGATAGAACCAGAATTAGAATCTCAGTCTCCTGATTCCCTTTCTTCCGTAACCCATTGCTTCCCCTCATTCCTGGGCCCAAGGGTCTCTGGCCCAATTCCAACAAAATGCCCTCACTGGACATCTCAGTATTGGAGTATCTGGTGATTGGGAGCCACAGGGAATTCAAGGTGGGGAGGGAGGAGGAAGAAAAGAAAGTCTGGCATTTGAAGGTCAGGATATTTTAAAATGTGGGGCCAGTAGGGGAGTTGTGGGCCCGCCCCTGCATGCCCTGCTTATCCCATGGAGGGAGGTGCTGAGAGGTCCTATGGGAAGGAATCCTTGAAGGGTGGGAGAGGGTTGCTTGGCTGAATCAGGGTTCTGATGGTAACTTCTTTGCTGGCAGGTGCTGGAGAAATTTAGGCATTTACCTCAGGCTGTTAAGGCATGGAACAACCTGTCTCCACCTGTAGAATGCATCCTGGCAGAGCTCAAGGGCATTACATGTGAGAACAGGTGTGTAACTAGGTAATCAGGGGCTGTCTACTCTAGCAGCCTCACAGAACTAGGCTTCCATATCCCAGCTGGTCCACCTCTGCTGTAAGGAAATCTTAAGGATAATCCTGATCCCCTGAGGGGTGATCCAAATTCTGCATGACCCTCTTCCCCTGGCCCTGCCAGCTACCAAGTGGTGATTGCCTACTCTGAATCACTAAAATGGCCAGAGACACGAATGTCTACGGTCATCAGTCCCCTGGCCAACTTTGTTCCTCTCTGTCCAGTGGTATGGAGCGCTCTGGGCAAGTAGGAAAAGCCCTTCATCCTTACCACTTCACTGTCTAGCCTTTGTCCAAGTTTGAGGTAAAAGATATGGGGAGCACTGCTGTTCTTTTGAACTGCAAGTGGGGAGTAGTTGTGTCTTTTGTATGGTCGTGGTTGGGGGAACACAGGAGAAGCTTTCCCAGGGTCTGGCTCTTTGAAAGAGTAAGTCCCTCCCTGCTCAGTGTGGCCATGAGCCTTCTTCCCGCCCCCCACCCTCCAAATAGTGCTCTGTTCAATCTAGTGCAGACAATATCTATCCTTTCCTCTCCTCCCTAGCTCTTGGGTCTTGGTACCTAAATTCAGCTGGAAAGGGCTTTGAGGAACCTTCCGCTAAGAACCTATGGAGGCATTGCTAGACCTTCCAAACTAGGGAGAGGTTGGAAGGAATCTGGGATCGAGTAGAGAGTATTAGGAAGGTCATATAGGTGACGGGGTGGGCCTGGCTGGGAGCCTACAGTGCAGGTTGGGATTGCCCCTTGAGTCTTCTTCATTCCCAGGATACTACTAATTCCAAAACTGTTTTTATCAGTGTCTGCCCATCCTAGGCATCTTCGCAACCTTCAGCAAAGGCCACCTCAGCAGCTGGGATAACTGTCCCTGTACCTCTGTACAGTAGTGTCTGCCCGGTTATGCTGAGCAGGCAGCTGGCTGCTTTAAGTGCTCTTCCTGGATACTGACCTGAGGAGATGGGAGATGGATGAAGGACAACTGTTTCCACCTCAGACCTGGTGGAGGGAGGGATCTAAGCATGAAGGCATGATCTGACAGTGCCTCTGGCCATTGAGATACCTTGGGAGCTCATGTTCCCCCTCTAGGCCTGGTCAGCTAGGGGAGCCTCTCTTGAGGGGAACTGCTAGATCTGGAGAAGACCCGCTGACTGTAATTGGTTTCAGTTTGAGCTACATGGGATGAGGGATTACCCTGATAGCCTATGCTTTCAACCCCTGTAACTTAGACCTGGGTTCTTGGGGTCCCTAGGAATAAGGATTATATTTGCTCCAGCAATTAAGTCCCCAAAGTTTCTGCTTCTAGGATTTGAAAGAGGGTAACTAGGGAGAAGGGGAGGGGTAAGAGACTGGAGGACTGTCAAGCAAAAAGACTGAGTAGTAGCTAAAGTCTAAAAGCCCTTGACCCTGTGATCCTAGGCATTACCTCCTCTGTGGGCCTGGGACCTTTCTCCATCTGTGCTTTCAGGCTTGTTTCAGCCGCTACCACCCTCATTATGGGCCTTAGATCAGCATGTGCTTGGTAAATGCTTGTTCAAAACCCACTGATCCCAGTCTCTGGCCCAGCCTCTGCTTGAGAAGGCTGAGGCCTGAGATCCAATTGTCAGCTGCCTTCGTTTCCCATGCTGCTTTGCTCACTTGAGCCAGAGGCATAAGCTGCCTTGGGAGTGGGTAAGGGAGTAGAAGAGGGTCTTCTGTCTGCTCAGTTGGCTTAATTAAGTGTCCTCTTGCTCCAGGGAGGCTGTGTTGGATGCTTTTCTAGATGATGGCTTTCTCATCCCCACATTTGAGCAGTTGGCAGCTTTGCAGATAGACTATGAAGGTATGATCCTGGGGGCTCACTTCAGTCTTAGAGTACTGTGTTTCCTGGGCAAGAACACCAGGGGTGAGCTGGGTGGCCCAGGACTGGGAGGCAAGGGCTGTTTCCTGCCATTCCGTAGCCTCTGGAAGCCTGTCTCAGCTGAGCAGAACAGGTAGCCCCACTGTTACTCAGTTGCTGGGCTATTCTCAGGTGGCCTGGAATTGGGTGGGCTGGGGTGTGGGGGTGTCTTAATGCCATTATTGTGCTATGTTAATTGTGATTTAGCCACTTTCTAGAAAGCTAGAACAGCAGAACTGGAAGGGCCTTGTGAGGTCATCTAGTTCAACATCCTCATGTTACAGATGGGCAGACTGAGGTCCAGAGAGGGGAAGGTACTGACCCAAAGTTACACAGTGAGTTATTGACAAAGCTGAAGCTAGAACCAGAGCTTTCTTTTTTTTTCTTTTTTTTTTTTTTTTTAATACTTTGTTTTGAGTCCTTTGGTTGTCAGATACTAACTGGTTTCTCTCCTCGCTGTTCTGCTCTTCTCTTTCTGTTCTGTGGTGGCAACTCTGTTGTTGGTGGGCCCCCCCTCCTCCCTCCCTCTCTCTTCCCCTTCCTCCCCACCTTCTGTTCCCCTTTCCTTTACTTCTTTCCTCCCTCTCTTTTTCCCTTTCCTCCATCCTTGTCTCCCATGGGCCCCTGCCTCCCCTTTTCCATCAACCTGTATCCCTCACAAACCAGAAAACGTGGACCTGAATGACATCCTGGTGCCAAAGCCGTTCTCTCAATTCTGGCAGCCTCTGCTCAGGGGCCTGCACTCCCAGGCCTTCACGCAGGCCCTGCTGGAGAGGATGCTCTCCGAGCTGCCAGCCTTGGGGGACAGCGGGATCCGGCCCACCTACATCCTCAGATGGACCATTGAACTGATTGTGGCTAACACCAAGACTGGTGAGGGAGACTAGCCCTAGCCTCAGGGCCTAACACAGCCCAGGCAGGAGCATCTGCCTCTGTCCTCAGCTCTCAGCTGAATAGCACCAGGCAGACATGTCCCTTGTTAAAGATTTAGGCTTGCCCAGGAGGACCCCGCAGCAGCAGTGGACAAATCTACGTTTTCTTTTCTTTTTTCTCTGAGCCAAGTAAACTGGTCTGGGATAAAAGGGCCTAAATGCTTGAGCAAATGGGAGGTATAGAGTGGGGAGTCTGGAGGAGTGGGGAGGGACAGAGCCAATCTTTTAAAGGTACAAGGTTGGGTGGGAGGCTTATTGGTTCCTTTTCCTCAGACCCTCTCTTGTCTCTCAGGACGGAATGCCCGCCGATTTTCTGCAAGCCAGTGGGAAGCGAGAAGGAGCTGGAGGCTGTTCAACTGCTCTGCCTCCCTTGACTGGCCCCGGGTGGTTGAGTCCTGCTTGGGCTCACCTTGCTGGGCCAGCTCCCAACTCCTTCAGCTGTAAGTCCCTTGAATTCCATCTGGTAAGAGGGTGAGGCTCCACAGGCCTCAGGGCCACACAGCCTTAGAGTGGTAGAGTGGTAGAGTTGGGCCTTTGTAAGGACTCTGAGTCCCATTTCCCTCCTACTAACAGATGGGAGAACTGAGTCCAGTATGAGAATGAATGAGACAATTCCCTCCCACCCCCAGAGTGCTTAGCACAGTGGCCTGTACAAAGTAAGTGCACAGTAAATGGTAGCTGCTGTTTATTATTGAACCCAGTCTTCTGACTCTGAGCCCAGTACTATCTCCTTTGTTATCTTCCCAAAGTGTACCTCTCCTAGGTGCTCACCAACCTTTCGTGACTTCCTATTGCCATTCTGATGCAGCCTAGGCTTTTTGTCCTTACATTCAAAAATCTTTCTGATTCTCCCACAACCTATCATGGTAACCATGCCTCCTGTGATTCCCCTTTACCCAGTCTACCCTGGGTGCTGTAGTCAAACTGAATATTGCACTGGTTCCTGTAAATACCTGTGGTTGTCTCCCTTTCCTTTCCTCTGTCATATTCTGACCACTTCCCTCATACTCGTGGAAGCCCTTAGCATGCAATTCTCTTCCTGCTTTCTGGAGCAATATCTGTCTCATTCGAGTGATCCATCTGATACTCTTCACCTCCTCAACTCCAGTGACTTTCATTTTCCACTACACTCTGCAACCCATTTCCATCACTCAGAGCTGCTCCACCTCTGAAACCTGACATCCCAGCATCCCACTCAGTGACCATAACCTCTTGTCCTTCCATTTCTCACCCTTGCATCCCATGATGTTAGCTCTTTGCCTGCATCCAGACCTCCATCCCTCCATTTCCCATCTCCCTTAACTTTGCTTCCCCTCCGTCCTGTCTGTGGTTGATCACTTCAACCGCTCACTGTCAGGACCCTCAGCTCTGCCCCTCCTTTGGCGTTTCTGACTTGCAAACCCCTTAGCTGGGATTGATCCTCCCCACTCTGCTTCCCCCACTCCTTAGCCCGGGTAGCTGAGCTCTGCTGGAGAAAACCACATAGCACTGCGGATTGCTGGCACTACAGAGGTACGATTTTTAATCTCAGGCCAGGCCTCAGTTCTGCTTGTCTGGACTTTTTACTTGTTTTCTGCCCACTTTGTCTCCTGTTCCCTGACTTTTCTAAGCCCTTACCACTCACCTCAAGCCCCTCCCCCTCTCCCATTTCACCCTAGCTTTCTCGAGCATCCCGCAGGGCCCCCTCGACCTGAGGTCCAGCCCTCGTGAACTGATCTGCGGCAGCACTCAGCCATCTCGCCAGTCTCAGGATGAGGTGGCCTTGCCCCACCTCAAAGCCTGCTCCTCCACCTGTGCTCTGGAGCCACCTCAGCTGGGGTGGCTCACTGGGGCCTCAACCCTGCCTCTCACTTGCTCTGCTGACTCTTGTTCTTCAACTTAGGAATGTGCCTCAGTTTTCTTTTTCATCTTAAAACAACAATAACAAGCAAAATCTCCTTTGACCCTGCATCCCTGTGTTGGGTAATCAGCAGCATATCAATCCTCTCCCCACCGCCACCACCATCAAAACATCTCAAAAGAGTAGTCTACACTCAACAACCTTGATTTCCTCACTACCCTCTTATTCCTCAACCTACTGCAGTTTGGCATTTACCCCCAAAACTGTTTGACCTCCTAAGTACCCAATCCAGTGAGCCCTTGTCCGTTGCTGTGTCTGCTGCATTAATGGCTCTTTACCACTCTCTCCTTGAAATGCCTGTGCTTTTTTCCCAGTTCCTATAAAGTGGCAAGTCCCAAATCTCTTTATCTATCCCAGGCCTCTCCCCTAAGATTTAGCCTCCTATATTTGACTGTATGTCAGACATCTCCCTGTGGATGGCCCACAGATACTTTACTGTGACCAAAAGAGAATTGGTCATCTTATTCTCAACCCCAGTCCCAAAGTGATCTTCCTCTTTTGCTCCCTATCTCAGTTGGTGGTATCACTATCTATGCTGTTATGTTGACTCAAGCATTTCCCAAATCTGAGATTTTGTGTTGCCATGTCTACTTCCCATAGTGTCTCCTCCCTCTATCAGACTTTTAAGCTTTTCAAAGGTAAGGGCTCTATGTTAGCCATCTGTGCTCTAAACCACCACACAAATCCAGGCCCTAAACAGACCTCAGTAAACGTTGTTGAACTAAATAAAGTATATTCTGCTATCTCATGGCCAGCAGTGCTCTCTTTGGTGGGAGCTAAATTTGTGCTTGGGGACTGAATGAAGTGGGAGTCTGGATACCAAGACCCTCTTAGTCCCCTGATCCCTTCAGAGTCAGAAAGTCATTCTTGAACCCTGATGGCATTTGGAGCATGGTAGTAGTTTATAAGGGGAAAAAAAATCAGCTTTGTAGAGAAAGTAAGCCAGGGCAAGACCTCCAGCAGATGGAACTGAACCAAACAGCCAAATTCTCCAGATGTGTATGCTCTAGACTAGAAGTGATACAGATGGGTGGGAAACTGGGAGGAGAACCAAAAAAACTTGGAGGGGTCAGGAAAGCATGACAGGACATTTGAGCGACTCCAGGAGAATAAACGAAGTTTCAAAGTCTAGAAAGACCATGGTATGTGAATGTAATGGGGGGAGGGAGTGAAAAGAGCAGCATGGAGAGGTTTGGATAGGTGGCCTTCAAGGTACTTTCCAATCCTAAGTGCCTGCAGAGTGGAAGCTGCTGGTCTTGGAGAAGTCTGCACCACAGAGATCTTCTCCCAATCCAAGCATACCAGAGGGATGCGACACATACCAGCAGTAACAGCGGCTTACTTGGGTACGACTCCTTGTGCACAGATACTGCTTTGCCCAGATAATCAGTGAATCTAGAGTCCTACTCACCCCCGTTACACAGATTGAGACACAGGATCATCCTAGGTATTATGCTGTAAGTCAGTGGCAGTCTGCAAGTCAGAGCTAGAGGCAGCATCCCAGATACCCTGTCCTTACTCCTGTGCTCTTTCTATAATGTTCCATTAGATTGCATGATTGTGAAAAACATGTATTATTAGGCACATAAAGAACCTGGCTTTGTTTTCTCCAGAAGAAAAAATAAAAGATACCACTGGCAGTTAATTCTCTCAGGCATGGTGCTGTGCTTTTTGTAGAAGTAATTTTATTTGACACAGCAGTCTTTGGAGGTAGAAGTATTCTATCCTTATTTGATAAGAAAGACATTGAAGCGCCAAGGAGTGAAGTGATTTATCCAAAAGTCACAGTTTGTTGCTGGTGGGACAGGGATTTGGGCCCAGGTTTTTTGAGTCCAAAGTCCACATTCTTCCCACAACCTGACCTATGACCAGACAAACCCGAGGAGAGATGCATTTTACGATTCGTATCACCCCTATACCTCAGTGGTCACACTAGACAGCTTGAGATCGCGGGTGCGTAATAATAAACAGTGGTGATACAGCATCTTGCCACTATCAAGTGCCTGGGAATATTTATTATTAATCATATTAATGGACCACAGTGAGAGGGAAGAGCTTCTCTCTGGCTTTTCCTCCAAAAAGCTTGGAAACTTTTCAAGAGCTTCCCCCAGCCAGCCAATACCAATTCAATTTGAGCCAGTGTCCTCTTGGAATATGAAATTAGCCCTGCAGAAGGGGCCTCCCAATAGAGTCACTAGCTCCCAGCCCTACCCCCGGTGACCAGAGACCATATGTGGCCAGACAGCCTGCTGAGCATATGGCAACCTCCATGAATGACTCACAGTTCAGTTCACAACTCAATACACCTAGAAGGAAACTATTGGTCCACTCCACCCATGCCTCTAGCAGTGACCAGATGCCTGGTTTTATATGAGGCTCTGCAAAGGGTGTACAGCCTCTTCCTCCCTAGGAGCTCTCCTTCCTATTGGCTCTGTGTCTGTTGCTGGTTTTGCTGTTAGCGCCGTCCTTTGCATGCACACTGTCATCATCTTTAATTCCCCTCTTCCTAACCCCTACCATCCGGTCATCAAGTCCTGCTCTCTGTCTTTCACAGCTTCTCTCCCCCTCATCTCCACTGTCAGTGTCCTAGGTCAACCCTCACAGGCTCCCTGGTCTCCCTGCCTCCAGGCTGCCCCATCCAGGCCACCTTCCACATGGGCACCATGGCGATCTTCAGAAATGCAGCCATCACCTGTGCTTAGAGTCGTCAGATGACCTCCTCTGCCCAACGCACACACTTAACCTTTGCAGCCTTCTCTTCCTCCCACAGCTCCCCAGCACAGCCCTTCCCCTGGAGCCAGGCTACTCCCACTACCTGTACACAGTATACTGTGCTCACTCTTGTCTCTGCACAAAGCCTTCCCTTGATCTCTCCTGCCCTCCTTGTACTCTGCCTCTCCCCAGCTCCTGTAGTGCCCAAGGTCCACAGGGCTCATCTGGCTTCCCTCCCACATCTTGCTTTGTCTTGTCAACTGCTGTTTTTTTTTTTTTTTCCTTTTCCTCCATTCAGGCTGGGCTATAATTGCTCCTGGAAAGGGATCACATTTTGTGTTCCATGCAGAAGAAGCCCAACACACTTCCAGGCATATCTTTGGAGCTTGACAAATTGCTCAGCTAGGCCAGGGGAAGAGAGGGGTCTGCCATTCTCATGTCCAGTCCTGTTGGCCTGTTGGCTAGTTTGTGTATTTACATAGCATTTAGTATAGACGAATAGCTATCATTTATTGCATGCCCACTCGCTATATGCCAGGCACTGTGCCAGGCATTCTTTCTGAGCTATCTTACTCTTCCCAACAACCCTATATATAAGTCAGGTGCCATTATTATCCTTATTTTACTGAGAATGGAAGTGAGCCACAGAGATGAATCACAGAGCTTGTTCAGGGGCCCTGGTCCCATTTCTGTTTGCTCTTCTGCACTGCCTTTCAGAGGCAGGTCTGGAAACTCAGAGACCAAGTTCAAACCATGGAGTATTGGGGTATGAAGTGAGTTGAGATTTTGAATCTTTCTTACCCCATCCTTCCCTTTGCTCAGTGTCTTCAAAGCCATGGGACAGGTCCTTCCAGACGAGGAGCAGGAGAGACTGCTGCGCATCTGTTCCATTTATACCCAGACTGGAGAGAACAGCCTAGTACAGGAGGGCTCAGAGGCCTCCCCCATTGGGAAGTCTCCTTACACACTGGACAGCCTGTATTGGAGCCTCAAACCAGCTGGTTCCTTTGGAATTGAAGGAGAACCCCAGCAGCAGGAGGAGCAGGGTAGCCTTAATGATCTCAAGAAAGATGAAAAGGAGGAGAAAGATCTGGACGGTCAGGTGGAGGAGGAAGAGGAAAATGATGACCAGAAGTGGGAGGAGGAAGAGGAAGATGAAGATGATGAAGATGAGGAGGAGGAGCAGGAGGAGGAGGAGGAGGAAGACAGAATGGAGGTGGGGCCTTTCTCTACTGGGGAGGAGTCTCCCACTGCTGAGAATGCCAGGCTCCTGGCCCAGAAAAGAGGAGCTTTGCAGGGCTCTCCATGGCAAGTTAGCTCTGGTAAGAAGCCTGATACCCACTTTCCATCACACCAATCTTCCCTCTCCGGCTGGTTCTTGAGGCTTCCCTCCACCCTAGAGAAGAGATGGAAAGTAACAGAAGGTGGCCAGTGTGAGGCAAGCCTGGGAGGCAACCTGATGTGTAGATGACACCTGGCTTTCCTCCCCTTTGAGACAGAGTGTGTAAGCTTCAGGGCCCTAACAACTGTCCTGCTACTGGCTGCTTCATGCAGAGTGCCCCACGGGGAATGGTGTAGGTGTGGGCGCCGAGCAGCAAAATACAGAGGAGAAAGCAAGAGGTGGGTGGATATATGTGATTCTGCGTGTGTTTTCTTGCATGCAGTGATCAGGAGCAGGGAGACAAATAATAATGCTTTCTATGTATATGTGAATGTGTATGTATACATGGAGGCTGGGTGGTGATGAGACAGGATTTTGCTGTGTATATGAGAAAGGGGGAAACCAGGGGTATTAAGTTAGAGGAAGTAAAGGGAGATCAGAAGAGTGAAAATTAAGGAGTGGTGTGGTTTTTAGGTGAGTATGCAAGTTAGTGAGACAAAGTCTGAGGGGGGAAGAGAAGATGAGGTGATAGGAAAGTGGGGGTACACAAATCTCCTGAGGGATGTGTTTTGAGTGCCTCTGTTTACATTAGGGAACAGGAACCTTAAGGCAGGGAGATACTGAAGGAATGAACAGTTTGGTGTATGTCTACACACTGGAGGCAGGGGTAGATGTAGGGCACAGCCAGTATGATGAAACCTGAAAGAGGGAAGGAAAACAGCTGGGATTGGGTATGGTGTAGGGTGGGCCTGGTAGGGAACAATAGAGAGAGAGAGGGAAGGTAGCAAAGGAACTTAGGGGGAAAGGTAGAACCTTTGCCCTTGTGTGGACATGTGTGTGGAAGGGCTGGGGCATAAAGGCACTGAGTGCCAGGTGTGAGGGAGCACCTTTTATGTCTGTGTGTGGTCCTGTACGTGCTCGACATAACCAAAGCCTGGTGGCAGAGAAGTCTCTTAGGGCAAGGAGGGCTATGTTTGGGGTCTTTGTAAATATGGAATGGGAGGGGCATTGACATAGGCAGAATTGTATGTGTGTGTGAGAGAGTAGGGGCTGTGAAAGCAGTCATTGTGGAGTGGACACTGTGCATCTGTGCATAGATGCACACAGGGTCATGTTAGGTTTTTGGAAGAAGAGGCAGAGTCACTGAGACCTTGGGAGCCAGGAGGTATCTCTGAGGAGGAGAAGTAACAACAATAAGAGGTGGGGGTATATGGAAAAGTGTGAGAACAGGCAGTGAGACAGCCATCCAGAAGTAGCCCATGTGTGTCTCTGTTGTCACTGAGGGACATGTACACAGATGTCAGTCCAGAGAGGCAGGGGCTATGATGTAGACAGGGTTGGGAATGTTAGTGATGGTGGGGGGAGGATGGTCAGGTCAGTGACAGACATGGGGGATGTGGTCCCTGTGTGTGAAGGTATCTTTATAGGGCAACACAGGGCATTAAGACAGGCACAAGTTCTTCCTATAAAAGAGTCGGGGTGGGTGGTTCTATGGGTAACATGAAAAGCTAGTCCAGGGACTTTCCAGAATGCCAGGGGCATTATGACAAGGAGAATTTTTTGGGTACCAGGGAGATGGAGAAGGCCAGAAACTGGATCTACTTGGAGAAGCTCATGAAAGCTTCACTTGAAAACATTGGATGCACTGGTATAAGGATGGGAATGAGGGTTTACTATAATACTATGTAGAGGATGTTTAAGGGGTTGGACAGACAGGGTGGGAATGCCTGATACAGTTCATTCTAAAGTGGAATATCTGTGGGGGGCACGGGTGGGAGCGTAGTTTATGAAAGTGGAAAGGCTAGGATATTAGAGTCTTTTCTTCTCTCCCTTTTTTCATTGCTTCTTCTGCGTGGGCATATGCATGTACAGGGACAGTAAGATTTCCCATACATTCTTGTATGCCTATGAATGAGAGGTATAGGAGGCAGGGAGTGAAACTGGGAACATTCATTGAATGGTGGGTTCAGTCTGTGTGTTTATGTGTATATATTTAGGTGGCAGTGGGAAGTGGGTTATGCAGTAAGATGGTCCTTCCCTAGATAAGGGATGTTCTTTGTGTTTACATCTGGGGGCAATAAGACCTTGCAGGGGGAGTATAATATCTCTGAGAGAGAGTCCACCCTGAGGTGGTATGTGCGTGCGTGTGTGTGTATACCTCTCAAGGCAAGGCCACTAAGAAATGATGTGGCATTCAAACACGTTGGGAGTGGGGGTTGTGTGTAGACGTGCAGGAAATCTAGGTCATTCAGATACTCTGAGGTATCTGGGTTTGGGGATGAGGTGTGGGAATTCTGGGGCATCCAAACTCTCCAGGATATATGTGTGTGCAGAAATAGCAGAGCAGGTGAAAGGCTGAGGCAGTGATACGGCCAGGTCTGAAGAAGGTGTCCTTGTCTGTATTTATGTTGAGGACATGTCTGGGGGAGTGGGAGAAGAGCAGAGAGGAACAGATACGTTTGTAGTTGTGTGCATGGCATGTGTGGACCTGGGAGTGGGTTGTGGTGGCAAGTGTGGGTGTGTGTGAACACATGGAAGGGAAGGAGGGCAATAAAGAGTGAATAAGGGAGTATGGAAGGGGTGGAGAGTGTGAAGAGAGGAGCTCATGAGAAATGATGCAGACAGGAATGAGGCTGGACTTGCACAGAAATCCCATGCTGAGCAGGCTAATTGAGGTGGGCAGGTAGACGTTGTAAGTAGGCCTGTATACCAGCTTGATGTAAACACAAAGAACATCCCTTATCTAGAGAAGGACCATCTTACTGCATAACCCACTTCCCACTGCCACCTAAATATATACACATAAACACACAGACTGAACCCACCATTCAATGAATGTTCCCAGTTTCACTCCCTGCCTCCTATACCTCTCATTCATAGGCATACAAGAATGTATGGGAAATCTTACTGTCCCTGTACAACTAGCTAATCAGCCCACTCTTGCCTCATCCCTTTGCTCCACAGAAGATATACGATGGGATACCTTCCCCTTAGGCCTAATGCCAGGTCAGACTGAGGACCCAGCAGAGCTTATGCTGGAGAATTATGACACCATGTATCTTTTGGACCAGCCTGTGCTAGAGCAGCGGCTGGAACCCCCAACATGCAAGATTGGGTGAGTGCCATTGGCAGCAGGATTTCTTACCCCTTTCTCCGCCTCCTGCAGGAGGGAGGGAGGGAGGGAGGGAGGATGGGTGGGGGAGGTAGCTTCCCCTAGTCAGGGCCTAAATGAGTAATGTGTAAGCTCCGGTCCCTGGCTGGGCCCTTGCCAGGACTCCCAGTCCCTAGTTGTGGGGGTGGGCATTGAGGTAGCCACACAGATCTGACTTGGCACCCGTCTCAGACTGCATCCAGTTTGTGTGTATGTGAGAGAGAGACAAAGACAGAGTGTGTATGTATATGTGCACACACATTTTGGGAGGAGAGAGTTCCATAGCTTTCCTCAGATTCTCTAAAGGGTCCACCACTCCCAAAAGGTCAAGAATCCTTGCTGTAATCCAACTTCCTCATGTTCCTAAGGAGAAAACTGAGGCCCAGAAAGGGGATGGGATTTGTCCAAAGGTGCACAGAGTAATCAGTAGGCCTCCCCGCACTGTCCAGGCATCTTGGTAGCAAGGCCTGTGCAGGGCTCCATTCTCTCCCTCGAAACTCGCCTCTGGATCACAGGCGTGGGAGCCCTTGGGTCATCAGGGAGCCAGGAACCAAGCAGCCCTTGCTGAGGGGCTCTGCTGGTAACACAAAGGAGCCCGTCCAGAGGGCCTGTACATTCCGGAATGCGGGGCCATTGTGACCGGGAGAATCCTGTGAGTACCAGAGAGACCTCTGTGGGCCCCTGAAACGGAGAGTGTATCCCTGTGCTGCCTGCCCACTCCCTGGGAGATGAGCCCCTCTTCCTCTGGACTTTCAGGGAGAGAGAGAGAGAACCCAGGGGGCCCCAACAGCAGGTCAGGGGGCAGCAGGCCCTTGGAGAGGAGACGAGACAGCTGGGGAAACCAGGTGGTCTGTAGTTGGGAGTGGGGCCCATATGTCTAAGAGACCTCCTCTCCCCTTGGGTAAGAGGATGGCTTGATGAGCATCAGGGTATCAAGTGTGGGCAGGTGGAGCTGTTAATTCCAGAAGGAAGCTGATTCGGTCCAGTTCCCACACCCCCTGCAGTAGGGAGGCTTCCTCTGCTGGAATAGGCATGCCCATCCCTGCTCCTTGTCTCAGCTCCACCCCTGACTTGGCTGTGTGGCCGGGAGCAAGTCCCTTTTCATCTCTGGGCCTCAGTTCCCTTGTCTGTAAGATGGTGGGTGATGGGAGGGAATGGGACTAGATCATCTCTAAGGGTTTTTTCAGCTGCAGTAGTGTAACCATGGATCTGCCTGAGGGGGAGGATGATGGCTTTGCTCTCAGCTGTCACCCTCATCTACCTGGAAGGACGTGCAGGAAGCAGGGGAAGCAAGAGTGTTCTGAGCAGCGCCAGGGAGGGGAAGGGCAGTCCTCTCTCTAGAGCAACCTTGCAATCCTGCGATGGGATCTGGGCCTGGTCCAGTAGCCCAGTCCTGGCCTTGGACCCCTTAACCAGCTGTTGGGGGTGGGAGGGATCCAGCCAGGGTCCTCTGGGACCCCAACATCTAGGGCCTTAGAGAAAAAGACCTGTTAAGGTGGCCACTCTCAATATCTTCCTGGGGTGGGGTGGTACGGGCCTTCCCTCCTGCCTCAACCCAAGTAGTTCTGCTTTAATCTGGTTTTATACTAGGGCTCTGAATAAAGTTTCATTCGAAAAATTGTGCTCCTTCCCTCCCCCTGTCAATTGAGGGTAAGGCAGAACTAGCCCTGGGGCCCATCTGAAGGAGTTTCTTAGATTTCCTCCATAGTCTTGGTAAAACCAGGCAGGAGGGTGGGCCCTTTCCATAGACACACATCAATCAAGCACCCTTAACCCTTCCAGAGCCTAAAGCTGCCTCTTTCCCTGACTGACCCCTCTCGCCTCTCTCCACAGCACCCTTGGCTTGAGCTGTGGCGTGGGCAGTGACAACTGCAGCAACAGTAGTAACAGCAGCAGCAACTTGGAGGGCCTTCTCTGGAACCAGGGCCAGATGCATGGACTCAAAACTGGCTTGCAGCTCTTCTGATGCCCACTCTGGTGCAAAGGGTTTATCCAGCCCTGCAGGGGCAACAGCCCATTCCCTGCCCCTGTTGCCCCCGCTGCCCCCGCTGCTCCCGCCCCCGCCAGTGCACCTGATGCTCCATGAAACAACCTGGGAGACAGCCCACTTCAGCCGTATCAGCTCAGCTTTCTGCCACAATGGAATTTTGAATATGTTCTGGGTTTTTTAAATTTTGTTTTGAAAAACAATAAACAGGCAACTGTTAGTTTTGGTGTTTGTAAGATAAGGCGGTGTGTGCTGGGGCAAACCAGTGTAGTTCTCGCTCTTTTCTGGGGGACCCGGAGAAGGCATGATCATAACAGGACTTTAAGCAGAAGCTTGGTTCTTTGGCCCCTTAGGCCCACTGCTCCTAATTCTTTTGACCACCAAGCCCCACTCATACTTTCTTCCTGATTTGAACCATTTTCACTCCTCTCAGCTGTAGAATGGGGCCAACTCACTGGGAAGCATCAGGCTCCAGAAGAGAGGTATTGCTATAGAACCCAGCCAGCATCAGGGGAATCTGCTCAGAACCTCCCTGACAGTGGGAAGACCCAGGCCTTCCTGATGTTACCTAGCAGGCTTTTGGCTCATTTCCTTGCTTATCCTCACTGGGCACTAAACAGCAATTGAAAAAAAAGAGAAACCTTTGTTCTTTTTCCACTCCTTTGGCCTAGAAAAGAGAGTGGACTTTATTGTGATAGGCTCCGAAGCTAGAGAAATATCTGATGGACTGATCAAGAGCTCCTACTCTGTGGTCACCCAATTCCGTCAGACACTCAAGAGTGCCTACTCTGCCAGCTCGGAGCTGCCAAGAGACAGGGATGAATAAATTATGTTCCTCGCAGCCCTCTGCCAGGTGAGAAAAGACAAAAGTCGCCAATCATAACCTGAAGCTCTGCAGAGGGAGTTCTAAGGGAGCTCTGCTGTGCCACAAGTTCTTTGTTTTTCTCAGGGTTGTATTTTCAGTGTGGAGGTTGAGGTCAAGTCTGGCTACAGTATTACCCATCCTCTGGGGAGAGTGATAGCTGAGCAAGAGAGTGGGCATCTCTGTAGGGCCAAGTTGGCCCCAGACAAGGAGAAGCAAAGGACAGAACTAGGCAGCATTCCAGACAAGAAGCTGACCCAAGGAGTGGGTGAGCTAAGGAATGAAGAAAGGAAGGAGAGGGCTTATGCTATGAAAATGGCAAGGAGAAATTTAGTGGAAATGTCGTGTCTGACCCTGTCAAAGGTTAACTTGAGGCTGGACCTCTAGGAAGTCCCCAACACTTCTTAAAGGATATCCTAAGTATCTTTGTGGGTATGTGTGTATGATCATTTTTCTAGAGCTGGCCCACAGATCTAAACAGACTATCAAAGGGATCCATCAGTCCAACAGCCCAACAGGGTTAAGATTTCCTTTCTTGTGTGGACCCAAACTATAGGCATGGGCAGAACAGTCTCTTGGACTGGTTAATGCAGTCAGTTTCCCTCCAAATCTTCCCACCCCTGCCACAGTGGGAAATGCTGTCTTTTCAGCATCCTGGAATGTCAGAGTTGAAGGAGCCCTCAAAGAGCATATAGGCTACGTATAGTCAAGAGATTGGCAAATGTACTCTGAGAGGTAGCTCAGCACCTGATCCATGTGGAGATGGGTGCTGGAAACTCTTGGTTCCCCTCCACCACTTATCTGGAGCAGCCTGGATTTTATATATTGTGTATGTATTTTAAGTTTTTTATTTTTATTATTTATTATTTTTTATTTTTTTGCCAAATGGGTTTTGCTGCTAAAAAATTTAGAAATCATGGTTCTAGTCTAGCCCCCTAATTTTATGCACTGAGACAGACAAAAAGGGAAGGGATTTGTCTGAGGGCACAAAACAAGTTAATAGCATATAGATCCAAGTTTCTTGCAACATCAGTATCATCTGGGTACTTGTTAGAAATGCAGATTATTGAACCCCACTACTGACCTGAATCAGAAAGATTAAGGGTGAGCAGCAATCTGGTTTAACAGTCACCAGGTGATTCTGATGCATGCTAAAGTTTGAGTTGCACCAGAATACAGAGGGAAAATCTGCCCAAACACTGAGATTCCAGGGAACTCCATCACTTAATGGAAGCAATCTTGGGTAAATTATGCCAGTTTCTTCATCTATAAGATAATAATATCTGCCTCACAAGCTTGCTGTAAGGATCGAAAAAGATAATAGATGTGAAAGTGCTCTTTAAAGTGTACCATGCTTTGTGTGTGTGAGTGGTGTGGATTCATACCAGGATTAGTAGGCCTTGAACTCAGGACTCGGGTCTGTATAACCTAGGACAAAGTGCTTTCCCCTGGCCTTCAAAGACGGCCCTAAAGATGAGGAGCAGACTATATGAGCTTATTTCTAGACCAGGTCCAAGGAGGTTAAGAGTCAAGGGTCATTGTTTGCTGGAGTTCTGAAACCTGGGGTCTGTGAAGCAGGTCCCTGGGAAGGCCTGCTTTAGATGGTGGCATCAGGGATAGGGTCAGCTGTGGGAGAGGGGTAGGGGAGACTGGCCAGGAAGCAACAATAGCCCAGTGCCCTTGGACCTTTTCCTTCTGACTAGAGATCAGAGACTGATTAGAAAGTCTTCAAACTGTACACATTTAACTGGGGAACAGAGTTGGGGGTCAAGGGAAGGGAGTATAGATTATATTGTTATTCAATGACAATAATTGAGAGTCGCCCCTTCTGATAATTCATCAGTGATAAAGAACATGGTTTCTACTTCTAAGGAACTCCCCTTATTTGTAGAGGAGTCTGCATGCCAATATAGTTGTAACAGAATGACAAGTGCTAAGATAGGATTGTTCGAGATGCCTGCAAGACCCACTGTAGGTAAGGATCACAATGCTTGCTTAATAAAGGAGGTGATATTAGCAGTGAATCTTCAAAAGCAAGTTACTCTAGTCAGAATAAAGAGTCTGGAGGGGATAAAGAAAGAGCATGGCATGTTGGGACACCAGTGAAGGGTTCAGGATAATTGGAACATTTAAAGTCCTGAGGCCAGAGAGTTAAGCTAGAGAGGAATGGTCAAACTAGTTGATTTCCTACCTACGATTCGGGAGAGGCACTGAATATTGAATTGTCCCGCTTGGAATTCTAACTATTGTTACCACTTCCCCTAACACTCAGGCTGCCACTGCCCTCCAAGAAAGTCTTAATTTATTATTCTGTAAATGTGTCTTATTTCCTCATGAGAGAGTAAGTTCCAGAAGCTAGGAACTGTTTATTCCTCTTCTGTTTCTCCCTAGCCCAGTATAGGCCAGGTCCCTGTTTGGTACTCAGTAAGAACTTAATTACATATATGCCTGACTAATGTGAGAGGAAGCAGGAAAAGGATAGGGAGAGATGAGCACTCTTAGTCCCAAAAGAATGATAAAAGAGAAAAATATTCTCAGATTTATGAATAGCCCCTTCCAAAGGCTCAGCCTGGGCTCTCCTGTAGCAACTGTGGTCATCTCTGCCCTTAGAATGGGACTGGCCTGGATTGTTCAGGGGGTAGGGGTGGAGAGGTTGGGGTGGGAGTAGGAAGCTCCTGAAAAACATGAGGAAAGAGCAGATACCACTGTAATAAAGAGATCACTGGCCTGGGAGCAATGAGGCCTGAGATTCCAGTCATGGCTTTGCCATTACCTCCCTGTTCAACAGCCTTAGTCAAATCTTTTTAGTTCATGAATCCTCAGTTCCCACACCTATAACCTGATGGAGTTGATGCAGCTGAGCATTCCACCAGTGAATTCCCTGTAAAGTATAGGGTGCCAGGCTGCTTCTAGCTCTGATATTTTGGCTAATGCCCAGCAGATGATATTTCTGTGGTCCTAAGTCTATTCAGGGAAGAAACTAAGCTGGGCCCTGAGCCCTCCATCTCATTCTGACCCATGAGTGGAGGCTTGGCCCAATCCAGCCCTGTGGAAACACCAGATGAATAGCACTTGGAGCTGTGTTAGTATACAAAGATAGAAGAAGGCATATGCTTACTGTGATAAAATTCAGATGAACTCACTTGGGGAGACCCCTCTCCTTGCAAGTCCCAAGGACAGATTTTTTTTTTTTTTTTTTTTTTTGTAGTTTAAAGTTTTAATGAAATTCTCCAAGGACAGTTTTTAGAAGTGTGTATAGGCGGTGTGGTATGGCTTTTGTTGTTGATGTTCTTAAAGAAACACAGCCATTAGTAGTTAGTAGACAAATAGTTTATGCAGAAAATAAGTGTGTTACAGTTCATTATTGTCAATGATACAGCATTTTCAATCATGATTATAGGTGAAACCAATTAAAACCTCATTAGGTAGTCATAGCACATTCATGCTAGTGAGAACATTGCAAAGCACTGCACCTGCATTATAGGGGTAGACAAAACTGAGGATGGGATATATTTTCACTCACCTCTGGTTGCCTTTGTGTATTTTGTCATTGAGACTTACATTATGTTTGGGTCAAACAAAAAACCCAAAGCGGTTTTATAAAAGTTTACAACCATTAAACAGTATTTGTTTAATACCACAAATGGATAAAGCAAACTACTATAGCTCAGTAATATACAAATCAGGACTAGAAATAGTCAATCTGCCTATGTATATAGCTAGCTACAATATGATAGACATTGAATATGCTGAGTCTTTTCAAAGGCATCAACTACTTTAGACAAGCAAGTTCCCAAAATATACTGGTTTGGGTTCCAGTGAGAACTAACTGTAGTGCCACTTCAGTTTAAGACTATGCCCTCCTCAGTGTCAGACGTGAGGAGAAGAAAACTAGGGGAAGGCAGGGAAGGATTAGGAGCACACCTGAGCAGGGCTCTTTGGATAGCTTAACATTATTTTCCCTGTGCAGTTTCAGACCTGGTTCACAGAGTAAAAGTGTACTGAAATTGTTGGCCCTCAGAAAGGGCAATTGTACAAAGTCCCATACTAACAGCATAGATAGAACATTAACTGAGTGCCTCTCAAAATGAACTCTTCTATGTTAGAAGAAATCTCAGTGCCAAAGGTGAATGGGTATCAATGTTGGAATTACTGTATAAAGATAATTTATTCTCAGATAGAAAAAAATGGATTTTCAAAGTTCTGGAAACTAGCAGAGAGAGAGAGAGTACTTATATTTATATTATTACTTAGAAGAAAAAAAGTTTTACAGACCCTTTCCATAAGGCATCTGTCATTCTCCCTTCCATACCTTGCATTTTAAGAGACAGGGCAATGGCTATATGCTACCTTTGAAAAGGCTCTGGTAACTGGATTGACCATGCCACTCCAGAATCACATTTCTTCAGGTTGAAATAAAAGTAGCAACCACAAAAATCACAAAATCTACAAAATCTTAGGTCTGAACATGCACAGACTTGCTATGAGTTCAGAAATTCGGTGAAAAAATTAAAAGTACAAAGCACCTCTTGCAAAATATACTGGTCCTTGGAACCACACAACACACTGTGCAGTAACCTCTGCTGAGTGCTTGGAGGTAAGTATTCTGAAGGACACATGCTTAACCCTAGAAAGGAAACCTGATTTTATTATTAGGAGAGCTGAGAAGGTCCCAGTGCTTCTTTGTATTTGTTGTTCTATAATTAAAGACAAAATGGGAAAGTCAAGAAATGTGTAGACCTCAGTATAGAGAAAATGTTTCTCTAATAACTTCATGAAAAACCATGCTAGATTTATGCATTCATAATTGTAGCTTCTTGCAGATGATTCACTAACACACTTTTGACACAAAATTCATTTTGTAGGGACATATTAAATTTAATAGGCTAAAGAGAACTTATGCAATATAATGCTTGAAACCGTACTCACAATGGCAGTGTGCATAGTAACAAAGAAGCCTTGAAAAATTGTCTTTGTCTATAAACCACTACTGCTCTTTGGAAACAGTTCCCTCATGACCCCCAGGCTGCTTTCCTGTGACACACAATGCCAGAAACATCATGATGAAAAGTCAGTACCTAACTTAGTTTATTAGGAGTTTTATACATGTTTTTTATACAATCAGGAAAAAAAAGATAGAATTTTTATCAACAAAAGGTCATTTCTGGTTATTTAGGCACTGCTTTTAGCTACTTCAGTTCATACACATTTTATGAGAAGAATGACAATTGTTTTTTGAAAATAAAAAATAAATATGCTGCCTTAAAAATATTTCCTGTGTTGGGAGGAGCTTACAGTTTTTCTGAACATGGTCAAGATAAATTGCAGCTGACAAGATAAATCTTGTGCTTCACTGTAAATTGTGCAGCTAGTGGATACTGTGGTACCATTGATGATTTTGGGAGGAAGATGAACTAACTGGCACAAAGGCAGTAGAGTCATCTACTCTATTTGTATTTGACAATACCCTGATTTAGACATAGGACAGATTCAGAAGTTCCAAGAAATTGAAAATAGGAAATGGTATTTGTGTGAAATTGGGGTCAAACTGTGTGAATTGCAAATACTCCGGTGGCAACTGTCACTCTCTATTTTATACCTGACAGAAAATACTTTTACACCTCAGTATGCTGGGGAGTGGAAAGATCAGAGGGTAAGAGATGAATATGAAGCTGTGGTTAACTGAAGAGGAATGCTGGTTGAGATGCAGTTTTTATCAACAAGGACAGAGACAGAAAGCCAGAAAGCAGCATGCAAGCCATTATCAAACCACCAAAAACAACCTTGACTATAGCCTCACATGCGGAGTGTTTCACGGTAAGAAACGTTTATAGGCAGTGTCACACCTTCTCACAAAGCAACAAAAGACCTGGACCAGGCCTTCTCAACTTTCATGACAAAAAAACCCCAACAATCACAGAAATTAGCAAGTTCCAGCTCAAGAAATAGTGAGCAGGTCATGGTTCAAAATGTTTAATATACAATGGATTAAAAAAGGGGTTCATTTAGTACAGCTTAAAAAAAAAAACAAAAAACAATAAATGCCTCTTCTAGAGGCATTTAGCTACAAAGGTTTCCACCCTGAGCAAGATACTAATTGCGCAAATGGTGCCAACCCAAAGTCCTTCCATCTTTAGTAATGCATTTAAGAATTATCTAAGGGTAAGTGCATCCTCTTTGTATGTATCTGAAGTGCATAACTGAGCCAGCTATTAGCAAAGATGTAGCATCTCCTTTTGTAAGCTGCCTTTTTCCACTTAGAAAATCCCCTGGTTTTGTTTCCTAAAGAAATTCTGTTCCATCCATGATCGACCTTATTGACCAAAGGGTGGACAGTCGAAGAAGGTGGATTGCTTGTCTGTGCACTGTCCTCCATTACATTTTATCCTTTGATGTCGAATACTGCATAGGTCAAAAGTCTAAAAAGTATCCATTAGACTCTCCTTGAGTGCAGCTTTTGTGTACATCATTTAATGCTGCACAAGTTTAGCCATCTCTCCTGGGAAAAGGGAAGTGGAGTCTGGTAGTAAATCCCTTGGTCCTGGTCAAACTCTTCTGTGCTTGTCTAGCACACACCTGCTCTGCTTGGAACTTGAACTTGTCCATCAGCTCCTCTGAAGAAGAAGGCTGTAATCTGATCCCTAATTTGCTAAGGTGAAGAGACTTAAAAGCTAAGAACTGTCAGTAAATGTTGACAAGTAAAAAGTGCAAAGGAAATATAGCTAGTTTGCTCTGATGTCTAAGAAAACAATATTCAAATATTGGCATGTAATTTCACTTTCAAAACTAGTTGAAACTATGAAATGTGACATAAAATCAAGTTAGATTCATGATCTATACAGCTGTAGACTAAGGACTGTGCAGAGCTTTTCTTCTCATCATCACTATATTAAAGGTTATATGGAGATACACAAACATCTCAAACTAAATAACATACAGTTATACATGCAATATAATTGCTAACAGTAGGTTTGAAATATACCTCTAGAAGCCTTGATGTGACCCTATAGCTTGGTTAGTAAAGATATTGAATGGTCAGATATTCATGCAATAATTTATGCATTTACTTTTAAATAGCTTTAAATATCCTATTAAAAATCCCAAAAGGTTAATTCAACATATGATTTGATCCTGATGCTCTTGCCCTCTAAATTAGATATATTATCAATACTTTGTAATGTAGAATGTATGATTAAGAAAACGTTGGTAATGGAATCCCTTGGGAGTTTCTTGCATTTAGACCTCTCCCCCTGAGTTTTGTCCTCCATTGCATGGTGCCATGCAAAAAAGCATGGGACTTGGAGTCAGAGGACTTGAGTATGAGTCCTGGTTTGGTCACCTGCTAGCAGTGTGACCTTGGCAAGTAACTTAATCTCAATGAGATTCAGTTTCCTTTTCTAGAAAATAAGACATTAGTAAGATTTACCATACAGCGTTGTTTTGCGCTTCAAATAACATAAACACTGTAACTTGGAAAGCGCAACACAAAATTATTTGTTACTATTATAGTATTAATGCATTATTAGTATTAATATTTATATTTGTATAAAGGAAAAGTCCTATGTCATGTCAACGTGCAGCCCTAAGCTTAGAAACAATCAAAGCTGCCAGTTGTTGGGCATCTGCTGTGTGGGGATTCTTCTCCATCACTGCAAGGACGATATTTGAAGGGAAAATATTGCAGAGGTTCTTATAAGTCTGATACTGGTGCTCTGGGATCATATGCTCCCTGTTATCATTGCACATTCCAACCCAAGGATTCCTCCAAAGCTGTTCCATCTTTTCAGGCACGCTCCGTACCATGACTGGCTCATAGCATGGTTGCATGAGGCTGTTACTCAAGGGATAGGAGTGGTAGCCATAGGAATCAGTTGCACAGGGCAGTGGGTCCCAGCTGGCATGTTGTTCCCGGCACAGAGGAGGTCGTCTTTGCCTCATGGGGTTGCTCTCATAGAGGCGGGAGTCAGAAATGCTGTCCATCCGAGTCATTACAAGGGCACGTCCTGGCTGAGGTGTTGCCCCAGGATGGCTATTGAGAGTCATAGGGTAGTCTCCAGGACAGCTGGAGCATGCTCCAGTTGCTGGGTGCTGGGCTTGCAGAACTAAGTGGGGGACTGACTGCTTGTGGGGGGCTTGCTTAGAATCTTCTGGGCCATAGCTCTGCGCTCGCGTTAAGGCGTCATGGTAACCATGAGGAAAAGGCTGAAGACGGTTCTGAGATGCGGAGCGATGCAGCTTCAAACTGCCTTCAGGATGGCTATCAGCTACAGCCAAGTACAGGTTGTTGTAAGAGGAATAGTTGTCGTTCCTCGTATGGCTCATACGGTTGTCAGGACAGAGGTTGGGATTCCGGGCATATACCCCTCGGTCTGCTTCAGCCATGTAGTACTCTCGATTATGCATGCTGTTGATGTTCAGTTTGGAGAAGTCGCCTAACATTGAGTAGTAGCCATGGTCCCCCAAGGACTCAAACTTTGGGTATTGGTCAGCATAGCTAATAGGGGTCCCATGGCTGTTGGTAACCAGGATCGGAGGGTACTGCATGCTGGCCATGTGCTCCAGTGAGGCCTTCTGGTGGGGGAAATGAGAGGATCCTGGCACTGGGCTGCTGGCTGAACGGGTGTTGAGTGCACTCACTGCATGGCTTTTGGGGGGTGGGATTGTGGGGACACTTAGGGCAGTCACAAGTGAGGGGACAGAGCTGGCCTCAGGCTTACGGGCAATGGACAGCCATTCCTCAGACTCCACAACCATGGACCGGATGCTGGGATCCGATTGGCGCTTGGGAGCCACACGCTTGACTTCTGAGGTTGTCTCACCTTTGGCACTAGACAACCCTGTGCCACACTTGGCCAGGGTGCTTTCACTCACGGTTTTCACTGTGGACAGTTTGGCACTGATGCGGAGCTCATCAGCCACCGAACGCTGTGGTTGGTTGGCCCGCTCTGGATGGTAGTATTTGCACTTGTGGCCATAGGTGCATTTTTTGCCTGAAAAATAATGCCTTGGGGTAAGACTCTCTCTCATACTGGTGCAAATCTGTCAGAAACTGTTGTAACAATCTGGTTACTTAGGTTAGAGTTTTACTGTTTGGGATTAAGGAAGAAAATTAACTGTCCATGAAGATGAAAGAGGCAGGACAACATCAAGGAGGCATCACACACACTGTGAGGGGAGAGGGCAGAAGTGGAAAGCTGGGGAGGAAACTGCAGTGTAAAAGCTAAGAACTGAGCTGTTGAATAGCCTTCATTTTCCTGTAATTCACAACTTTGCCTAGGCATAACCTGCATGCTGAGGTGGTGTAGGGTAGCAGCAGGCAGCATAGTACAATGCAAAAAGCACAGGCTTGGAAGCCAGTCACACCTGAGTTTGGATTCCAGCTATGTCACTTACTAGCCATGTAACCTTGGTAAGTGACTTTACCTTCTGAGCCTCAATTTCCTCTTCTGTAAAAAAAGTTCATAATTATGCCTATATTATACGGTCACTGTGAAGATTCAATGAAGATAATGAACACGAAAATACTCTATAATTTAAATAAATGTTAATTGAGAAAAAGAAAAAAAAACAAGACCAAGATGTCCCATAAATAAATGATTATCCAAAAGAAGTGAACATGCAAATTAGCCTCAGACCAGGCAGCCCATGTTGCACTGTTAGGCTCACAAACTTTGTATCAGAGGGACTTGTGTAAGATCATGAGAGCACTCTAGAAAACTATATTTTAAAAAAGCAAATGAAAATGAAATTTGGAAGCAAACTGGAAAATACAGACTGAAGAAAAGAGTATTATTAGTTGACAGAGAGTGCAGTCACCTGCTTGAGAGACACGTCCTTCTTGGGGCCAAATCCCGTTTGGCATTGCCCTTTCTGCTTCCATAGGCCATGTGGATTTCTGCACTTCCCTGCCTCCAGCAACACTGCTCAGGTTGGAGGCAGCTAGAACACATGCATTATTTAAACAAGTAACAACTAATCTTTCCTTCAGTTCTTGTTACCTTTTCCTCATGTAGTTTCCAGGATGTTTCTTTAAATGCCTAACTGAGAATACATAAAGACACAGACTTTAACTCCCAGGAAGTGGACAAGTTAAGATTTTCCATTTGAAAGGGAAACCTTTGAGAAGAAAGTATTCATATAGTCCTTATGTTTCCCTTAGTATAGAACTCAGTTCTGCAATAGGTACTCACCATAAGGGCATGGTTGCTTCTTATGCTCCGGAACAACAGGTCTCTTTCTCAAGAAATTTTCAAGATTTGGGCCATGGCGTCCTAAAGGATCATCTGGAGGCATAAATCTGAAAACAAACAAGCAAGAGGTAAACATCTTCCTTTCTATCCTCACCCCCACTTCAGTAGTTCAGACCTTCATTACCTCTTGCCTATACTATTGTCACAGATTTCTAATTGCCCTTTCTGCTTCAAGCTAAGCCAGCAGTTATTCCCTCCATTCTCACTTGAACACACACACACACACACACACACACACACACGACTTTTCCAGTGTATCATTCTTCTGTGGACTATATGTTTCAACCATACTGACATGCCTGCTGGCTCCCCAACATGAAACCCGCTTTCACATCTTTATAGCTTTATTCATGATGTTCCCTTTACCTGTAGTGCCCAGCAGTCCCCTTTCTTCTGTCTGTAAACTTCATCTCAAATGTCATCTCCTGTTTGAGGCTTTTTCCTATCATTTCATGTAGACAAAGCAATTTTAAAAACTTTAACCATACTGCTTATCACAACACATTGTGGTTCTTTCTCTCTTCTCCACTACACTTTGAGCCTCTTTTAAGGGTGAGTCCTGTTTCTTATTCAACCTCTTATCCCTATGGCAATCAGCATAATGCACAGTACACAGTAAGTGTTGGGTAAATGTTTATTGAAATGAAATAATCTATTCCTAATAAAACTTGGATTTAGGCTATTCAGAGCCTACTGAAAGCAACGTACTTGTCATTCACAAAAGAATACATCAGCAACCGCTCCTCTATAAACTTCTTCCATTCTGGCTTTTCAACTTGAAGGTCTCGGTAGTTATCATTAGATACAATGATGCCGTCGGAATCGAAAGCCAATTTGACTATGAACCGGTCATCATAACAGACAACTCTCCTGCCCTGGACCCTTCGGGATGGTGTGAAGACAAGAATCTTTTCTTTCTCCAGTTTACGTAGGATGTCTTGATCTGTCAAAATATACATTATATGCTGCACAGTAGAAACCATCTTTGGAAATTAACAGCATTATCTGCATATTACAAATACAAAAGTTGGTACTAAATGAAAATGTTATTTGCCCTTAGAGAGAAAGTGGCTTCTATTCCTGGCTATGGCACCAATTTGGATTGTGACCTTAGGCAAGTCACCTTTGCCTCCTTCAGACTTCAGTTTTCCATAAAGTGATGGAACTGGATTCAATGATATTCAATGACATTCAAAACCTACCATGAAGAGTGAGAAGTAACACTGATATCCTAGCATTCTTGATGACCGTTTTGCCCTTTGGGGGAAGCAGCAGCTTTTGGCTGCTGAAGAAAACAGAGCAGTATGCTGAGGATATGTCTGTCAGGAGGGTAAACCATCACTCCGTGGGAATTACATATTTGCCTTCTGCCTGAAAGAAAGCCATAACTAAGGGGGAAACAAAGCCATAGCATGTTGAGTACTGACCCTCTTTCCTTTTGGCCTCTTAATTGCTGAGGAAAGAAAGCATACAAGCTGGGCTTGAGCAGGGCCAGGATCCACTCTCCGACGAGGTTGGGACCCTGTTCAGAAGCTTACATACAGCTCCACAACACAGCTCTGACCGCCATTCTGACTTTCTTACTTGACACATCATGCAAACAGCTGATACTCAGAGGACTAGGGTCTATATGTTCTCAAATGCTATAAAAAGATAGCTTCATATAGTGTTGTAAGTGAATGTAGGACTCCTACCAACATTAGGGCCACATCATGACTTTGTGGACCTTAGGTATGTTTGCCTTTTTGGGCCCCTTCTTTCATAAAGAAATATTAAAAATTATACTTTACAACTGATTTGGTATAAAAACAAATAATCTAGTTAGATATATTATTATAAATTAATTGTTATATTCGATTTTTCCTTCAATGTTAAAATAAAGTTAAAACATCTTTTTGTTAAATTTTAATTCCAGTGTAGCTAACATACAGTGTTATAATAGTTTCAGGTGTAAAATACAGTGATTCAACAATTCCATGCATCACCCAGTGCTCATCAAGACAAGTGCACTCCTTATCCCCCATCACCTATTCACCCATCCACATCACCCAACTCCCTTCGGGTAACCATCAATGTGTTCTCTATAGATAAGAGTGTTTTTTTGGTTTGTCTATCTCTCTTTTTTTTTTTTTCCTTTGATGGTTTGTTTTGTTTCTTAAATTCCACATAAGAGTGAAACTCTATGATATTTGTCTTTCTCTGGCTGAATTTTATCACTTAGCATTGTACTGTCTAGCTCCATCCATGTCATTACACAAGGCAAGATTTCTCTTTTTTTGTATAAATATATATTTTTTAAGTTTTTATTTTAATTTCAATCAACACACAGTGTTATATCACTTTCAGGTGTACTAGATTTCATTCTTTCTTATGGCTGAATAATATTCCATTGTATATATATACATCACATTTTCTTTGTCCATTCATCAATCTATGGACACTAGGGCTGCTTCCATATCCTGGCTATTTAAATAATGTTGCTATAAACATACATGTGCACGTATCTCTTTGAATTAGTGTTTTTGTATTGTATTGTTTTGTTTTGTTTTTGTATTTTGGGGGAAATTACCCAGTAACATGATTACTGGATTATAGGGTAGTTCTGTTTTTAACTTTTTGAGGAACTTTCATACTGGTTTCCACAGTGGCTGCACCAGCTTGCATTCCTACCAACAGTGCAAGAGAGTTCATTTTTCTCCACATCCTCATCAACACTTGTTTCTTGTGTTTTTGACTTTAGCCATTCTGACAGGTATGAAGTGATATCTCATTGTAGTTTTGATTTGCATTTCCCTGAGGATGAGTGCTGTTGAGCATCTTTCATGTGTCTGTTGGCCATCTGTATGTCTTCTTTGGAGAAATGTCTGTTCATGTCTCCTGCCCATTTTTTAATTGGATTATTTGTTTTTTGGGTGTTGAGTTGTTTAAGTCAAAGAGGTTTCTGCCTGTGTTCTCCTCTAGAATTCTGATGGATTCCTGTCTCACATTTAGGTCTTTCCTCCATTTTGAATTCATTTTTTTGTATGGTGTGGGAAAGTGATCCAATTTCATTCTTCAGCATGTGGCTGTCCAATTTTCCCAGCACCTTTTATTGAAGAGACTGGCTTTTTTCCATTGGATATTCTTTCCTGCTTTATTGAGGAGTAATTGATCATATGTAATTGTGAGTTTATTTCTGGGTTTTCTATTCTGTTACATTGATCTATGTGTCTATTTTTGTGCCAGTACCACATTGTTTTGTTGACTACAGCTTTATAATATAACTTTAAATCCCAGAATTGTGATGCCTTCATCTTTGCTTTCAATTTTCAAGATTGCTTTGATTTTCAGGGTATTTTGTGGTTCCATAAAAATTTTAGGATTGTTTGGTCTAGCTCTCTGAAAAATGCTATTTGTATTTTGATAAGGATTGCATTAAATGTGTAGATTGCTTTGAGTAGCATAGACTTCTTAAAAATATTTGTTTTTCCAATCCATGAGTATGGACTGTTTTTCCGTTTCTTTGCGTCTTCCTCAATTTCTTTCATAAGTGTTCTATAGTTTTCAGAATACAGATCTTTTATCTCTTTGGTTAGGTTTATTCCTAGGTAACTTACTGTTTTTGGTGCAAGTGTAAATGGGATTCTTTTGTTAATTTCTCTTTCTGCTGCTTCATTATTGGTGTATAGGAATGCAATAGATTTCTGTATGCTGATTTTGTATCCTGCAAAATTACTAAATTCACTTATCAGTCTAGCAGTTTTGGGGAGGTTTTCAGGATTTCTTTTTTTTTTTTAAGATTTTATTTTATTTTATTTTGACAGAGAGAGAGGGAACACAAGCAGGGAGAGTGGGAGAGAGAGAAGCAGGCTCTCCGTGGAGCAGGGAGCCCAATGCAGGGCTTTATCCCAGGACCCTGGGATCATGACCTGAGCCAAAGGCAGATGCTTAATGACTGAGCCACCCAGGTGCCCTGGTTTTCAGGATTTCTATATAGAGTATCATGTCATCTGCAAATAGTGAAAGTTTATTTCTTCCTTACAGATTTGGATGCCTTTTATTTCTTTTTATTGTCTGATTGCTGTGGCTACAACTTCTGGTACTATGTTGAATAATAGTGGTGAGAGTGGACATACATGTCTTGTTCCTGACCTTAGGGGGAAATCTCTCAGTTTTTCCCCATTGAGGATCACGTTAGCTGTGGGTTTTTCATATATGGCCTTTAGTAATTTGAGATATGTTCCCTCTAAACCTACTTGGTTGAGGGTTTTTATAATGAATGGGTGTTGTACTCTGTCAAATGCTTTTTCTGCATCTACTGAAATGATCATATGGTTCTTTTCCCCCCCTTTTTAAAAGTTTTTATTTAAATTACAGTTACATACAATGTAATATTAGTTTCAGGTGTACAATATAGTGATTCAATACTCACATACAATACATGGTGAAATCACAAAAACTGTGCTTCTTAACCCCCATCACCTATTTAATCCATTCCCCCACCCACCTCCCCTCTGGTAACCATCAGTTTGTTCTCTATAATTAAGAGTCTTTTTTTCAGTATACCTCTCTCTTCTTTTCCCTATGCTCTTCTGTTTGTTTCTTAAATTCCACATGTAAGTGAAATCATATGGTATTTGTCTTTCTCTGACTGCCTTATTTTGCTTAGCGTAATACTCTTCAGTTCCATCCATGTCATTGCAAATGGTAAGATATCATTATTTTTTATGGCTGAGCAATATTCCATTACACACACACACACACCTTTTTATCCATTCATCTTTCAGTGGGTACTTGGGGTATTTCCATAATTTGGTATTCTAGGTAATGCTGCTATAAACATCAGGGTGCATGTATCCCTTCAGATTAGTATTTTTGTATTATTTTGGTAAATACATCATAGTACAATTATTGGATCTTAGGGTAGTTCAATTTTTAGCTTTTTGAGAAACCTCCATACTGTTTTCTAGAGTGACTGAACCAGTTTACATTTCCTCCAATGGTGCAGCAGGGTTCCTCTTTCTAAACATCCTCACCAACATGTGTTGCTTCTTGTGTTGTTGTTTTTAGCCATTCTGACAGTGTGAGGTGGTATCTCATCGTAGGTTTGATTTGTATTTCCCTGATGATCAGTGATGTTGAGCATCTTTTCATGTGTCTGTTGGCCATATGTATGTCTTCTTTGGGAAAAAAAAATATGTCTATTCACATCTTCTACCCATTTTTTTCATTGGATTATTTTTTTGTGGTGTTGAGTTTTATAAGTCCTTTATAGATTTTGGATACTAACCTATTATCAGATATGTCATTTGCAAATATCTTCCCCCATTCCTTAGGTTGCATTTTAGTTTTGCTGATTGTTCCCTTTACTGTATAAATGTTTATATTTTGATGAAGTTCCAATAGTTCATTTTTGCTTTTGTTTCCCTTCCCTCATGGAACATATTTAATAAGTTGCTGTGGCCAATATCAAAGAGATTACTGTACTCTCCTCTTGGATTTTAATTTGTTCCCCTCTAGGATTTTAATGGTTTCCTGCCTCACATTTAGGCCTTTCATCCATTTTGAATTTGTTTTTCTGTATGGTTTAAGAAAGTGCTCCAGTTTCATTCTTTTACATGTTGCTGTCCAATTTTCTCAACACCATTTTTTGAAGAGACTGTCTTTTTCCCCCCATCAGATATTCTTTCTTGCTTTGTCTAACTTAATTGACCATATAGTTGAGGGTTCCTTTCTGGGTTTTCTGTTCTGTTGCATTGGTCTATGTGTCTATTTTTGTGCCACCCCATACTGTTTTGATTACTACAGCTTTGTGATATAACTTGAAGTTTGGAATTGTGATGACTCCAGCTTCTCTTTTCTTTTTCAAAATTGCTTTGTATCTCCAGGGTCTTTTGTGGTTCCATACAAATTTGTGGATTGTTTTATCTAGGTCTGTGAAAAATGCTGGTGGTATTTTGATAGGGACTGCATTAAATGTGCTTTGAGTAGTATAAGCATTTTAACAATATTTGTTCTTCCAATCCATTAGCATGGAATGTTTTTGCCATTTCTTTGTGTCATGTTCAATTTCTTTCATCAGTGTTTTGTACTTTTCAGAATATAGGTCATTTACCCAGGTATCTTATTGTTTTGGGTGCAATTGTAAATGAGATTGATTCCTTAATTTCTCTTTCTGCTGCTTCATTATTGGTGTATAGAAATGCAACAGATTCCTGAACATTGATTTTGTATCCTGCGACTTTACTGAATTCATTTATCAGTTCTATCAGTTTTTTGGGTTTTCGATATAGGGTATCTTGTCATCTGTGAATAGTGAAAATTGTACTTCTTCCTTGCCTATTTGAATGCCTTTTATTTCTTCTTCTTGTCTGATAGCTGAGGCTAGGACATTCAGTACTATGTAAAGTAACAGTGGTGAGAGTGGACATCCCTGTCTTGTTTCTGACCATGCATCCCCATGGAGGATGATACTAGCTGTTGGTTTTTCATAGATGGCTTTTATTATCTTGAGCATACCTCTAAATCTACTTTGTTGAGGGTTGTTATCAAGAATGGATGTTGTACTTTTCAAATGCTTTTCCACATCTATTGAAATGATCATATGGTCCTTATCTTTTCTTTTCTTTTTGTGGTTGTGTCATATTTGTTGATTTGCAAATATTGAACCATTCTTGTAACCCAGGAATAAATCCCACTTGATCTTGGTGAACGATTCTTTTATTGTATTGTTGCATTCAGTTTGCTAGTATTTTATTGAGAATGTTTGCATCCATGTTCATCAGGGATTTTGGCCAGTAGTTCTCTTTTTTAGTGGAGTCTTTATCTGGTTTTGATACCAGGGTAATGCTGGCCTCATAAAATGAACTTGGAAGTTTTCCTTCCTTTCCTAGTTTTTAGAATAGTTTCAGAAGAGTAGGTATTAAGAAAGTAATTTTTACATGTTTGTTAGAATTCACCTGTGAAACCATCTGGCCCTGGACTTTTGTTTGTTGGGAGTTCTCTGATTACTGATTCAGTTTCTTTGTTGTTTATTGGTCTGTTCAAGTTTTGTATTTCTTCCTGTTTCAGTTTTGGCAGTTTATATGTTTGTAGGAATTTGTCCATTTCTTCCAGGTTGTCCAATTTATTGGCATATAGTATTTATAATATTCTATTATAATTGTTTGTATTTCTGTGTTGTTGGTTGTTATTTCTCCTCTCTTCTTTGTGATTTTATTAATTTGGGTCCTTTCTCTTTCTTTTTTGATAACTCTGGCTATAGGTTTATCAATTTTAATTTTTCAAAGAACCAGCTCTTGGTTTCATTGTTCTATTGTTATTTTTTAAATTTTTCTATATAATTTATTTCTGCTCTAATCTTTATTATTTCCTACCTTCTGCTGGATTTAGGCTTCATTTTTGTCCTTTTTCTAGCTCCTTTAGGAGTAAGGCCACGTTGTTTATTTGAAATTTTTCTTGCTTCTTGAGGTAGGCCTATACTGCTATATACTTCCCTCTTAGGACCGCTTTTGCTGCATCCCAAAGGTTTTGGAACATTGTGTTTTCATTTTCATTTGTTTCCATTTTTGTATTGCCTGTTTGATTTCCTGGTTGATCCTTTCATTGTTTAGTAGCATGTTGGGTTTTTTTGTTTGTTTGTTTGTTTTTAAAGATTTTATTTATTTATTTGACAGAGAGAGACACAGAGAGAGAGGGAACCCAAGCCGGGTGGGGAGGGGAGAAGGAGAAGCAGGGTCCCCGCAGAGCAGGGAGCATGATGCAGGGCTTGATCCCAGGACCCTGGGATCATGACCTGAGCCAAAGGCAGATGCTTAATGACTGAGCCACTCAGGCGCCCCTAGCATGTTGTTTAACCTAATATATTTGTAGTCTTTCCAGATTTTTTCTTGTGGTTGACTTCTAGTTTCATAGAACTGTGGTGAGAAAAGGTGCATGGTATGAATCCAGTCTTTTTGTATTTGTTAAGGCTTGTTTTTGACCTAATGTGTTCTATTCTGTAGAATGTTCTATATGCACTTGAAAAAAAAATGTGTAGTGTGCTGTTGTAGGATGGAATGTTCTGAATATATCTATTAAGTCCATCTGGTCCAATGTGTCATTCAAAGCCATTGTTTCCTTGTTGATTTTCTGTTTAAATGATCTGTCCATTTATATAAGCAGGGTGTTAAAATCCTCTACTATTATTGTGTTATTATCAATTAGTTCCCTTTTATTTGTTATTAATTGATTTATATATTTGTGTGTTCCCATGTTGGTGGCATTAATATTTACATTTGTTAGACCTTCTTTTTGGGTTGTTCCATTTATGATTATATTTTGCCCTCTTTGTCTCCTTTTACAGTCTTTGTTTTGAAGTCTAGTGTTTCCAATGTAAGTTTTGCTACTTTGGCTTTCTTTTGAGATCTATTTGCATGCTAAATATTTCTCCACCCCTTCACTTTCAATATACAGGTGTCTTTAGGTCTAAAATGAATCTCATGTAGATAGAATATTGATGGGTCTTGTTATTTTAATCCATTCAGACCTATATCTTTTGATTGGAGCATTTGGTACATTTACATTCAAAGTATTTATTAATAGTTATGTATTATTGCCATCTTGTTACTTGTTTTGTCATTGTTTCTGGAGATTTTCTCTGATTCTTTCTTGTCTTTGATCTCTCCTTTGCACACAAAGAGTCCCCTTTAATATTTCTTGCAGGGCTGCTGTAGTGGTCACAAACTCCTTTAGTTTTTACTTGTCTGGGAAACTCTTCATCTCTCCTTCTTTTCTAAATGATAGCCTTGCTGGATAGAGTGTGCTTGGTTGCAGATGTTTCCCATTCAGCATGTTGAATATATCATGCTATTCCCCTTTGGCTTGCCAGGTTTCTGTTGAGAAATCTGCAGCTAGCCTTATGGGTCTTACCTTGTAAGTTAAGGATTTTTTTTCTTGCCACTTTTAAGATTTTTTCTTTATCATTATATTTTGCAAATTTAATTACAATCTGTCTTATTGGCCTGATTTCATTGATTTTGATGGGAGGTCACTGTGTCTCCTGGATCTGGATTTCTATTTCCCTTGACAAATTAAGGAAGTTTTTTGCTATTATTACCAAAAATGAATTTTCTGCCCCCTTTTCTCTCTGTTCTTCTGGGACTCCTATAATATGAGTTATTACGTTTGATGGAGTTCCCTAAGTCTATTCTTGTGTTACATAATTCTTTCTTTCTTTTGTTCAGCTTTATTGTTTTCCATTATTTTGTCTTCTAAGTCACTAATTTGTTCCTCTTTTACTCCAGCTTGCTGTTCACTGCATCAAGTCTGTATCCAATCTTGTTTATTGCATCTTTCATCTTGATTAATTCTTTTAACTCTTTTATCTCTGTTGTAAGGGTCTCACTGATGTCTTATATTCTTTTCTCAAACTCACTAAGTATCCTTATGATTGTTACCTTAAATTCTCCATCAGGCATGTTACTTATATCTCTTTTCCTTAGATTTCTGGCTGTGGCCTTGTCTTGTTCTTTCATTTGGGCTGGTTTTTTCTAAGTTTCTGCCTTTTTCTGTGTTTTTGAAAAGCCAGTTATGTTTCCTGCTTCTGAAAGTAATGGCCTTATGAAAAAGAGGTCATGTAGTTCCCAGGGCCTGGCACTTCAGGGATTGTCTCTGGTGTGTGCTGTGTATGCTCTGCTATTGTGATTTGGTTGCTCTGTCCTTCAGGCCAGTCATCTGCAGAGGCTCTCCTTGACAGCTTTGGGCAGTGTTTGGTCCCTGGCTTGAATGTCATAAGTTTCACCTTTGTGTGCTCTGATGTGCTTCTGAGGTGTGCTCTGGTGTGCTTCTGAGGTGACACTTGACACCAACTCCACCAGAACTGAGGCCTTGAGGAACTCTGTGGTCAGAAGGTGTGGTGTGGGCAGGGGTTTGTTCTGGTCTTCTGGGGGAGGGGTCTGTTGTGCTGGGACTGAGCCTTGCTTGACATGAAGGGTTGTCCCACTCCCTCAAGGGAGCTGGGCTTGGAATATGCAAGTTAGCCATCCAGTGTCCATGCTGAGCTGCTTCCTGCAAGTGGCTCAAGTTTATGCTAAGGGGCAGGGGAGACTCCTTTTTTCCCAAAGTGGGATCTTCATGAATGCTGCCTCTCAGGGACGTGCTCCTAGCATAGGAAATAATCTTCACCCTATGTACCCCAGACATTTTTCAGATGGCTGGTTCCATACTGTCCATCCCCAGGTTATTTGCCTGCTTTCTCTCCACAAGCAGCACAGTGCCCTCCTGGCTCTATCTCAGGCAAATCTGCTGACCTTTAAATCTCCAGGCTTTAGAAACATGGTGTGGGCAGGGGCTTGTGCTGGTCATCTGGGGGAGGGGTCTGCTGTTCCATTTTCCTAGGTTGTCCAATTTGGTTGTCATATATTTTTTCATAATATTCTCTTATATTTGTATTTCTGTTGTTTTGGTTGATATTTCTCCTCTTTCACTTTTAATTTTATTTATTTGAGTCATTTCTCTTTGTGTTTTGCAGTCTGGCTAGAGGTTTATGATTTTTTTTTTTTTTTTATCTTTTCAAAGACCCAGCCCTTGGTCTCATTGGTCTCTTCTATTGTTTTATTTTATTTTATTTTTTTAGTTTCTGTATCATTTATTTGTACTCTAATCATTATTATTTCCTTCCTTCTGCTGTTTGGGGGTTGAATTTCTTGTTCTTTTTTCTATAACCTTTCTATATCTAGATCTAGATCCTATTGTAGATCTACACCTAAATCCTTTAGGTGTAAGGTTAGGTTTTTCTTTGAGATTTTTCTGGCTTTTTGAGGTAGGCCTGTATTGCTATAAATTTCCCTTTTAGAACTCCTTTTGCTGCATTCCACAGCACCATTGTGCTTTCATTTCATTTATTTCCATGTACTTGTGGGATTTCTTTTTTGATTTCTTGCTTAGCCCATTCATTGTTTAGTAGCATTTTATTTAACCTCCATGCATTTGTGTTCTTTTCAGATTTTTTTTTTCTTTTGGTTGATTTCTAGTTTCATAGCATTGTGGTGAGAAAAGATGCATGGTATGATTTTGATCTTTTTGAATTGCTGAGACTTGTTTTGTGGCCTAATATGTGATCTATTCTGAAAAATGTTCCATGTGCACCTGAGAAGAATGTATGTTCTGCTGTTTTAGGATGGAATGTCCTAACTATATACGTTAAATCCACCTGGCCCAATGTGTCATCAAAACCACTGTTTCCTGGTTGATTTTCTTATTTGTTGATCTTCCTGTTGATGTAAGTGGAGTGTTAAAGTCTCCTACTTTTATTGTATTACTGTTGATTAGTTCCTGTTTATTATTAACTATTTTATGTATTTAGTTTCTCCCATGTTGGGTACTTAAATATTTACAACTGTTATGTCTTCTTGATTGATTGTCCCCTTTATTATCGTATAGTGTCCTTTTCTGTCTCCTTACTGTCTTTGTTTTTAAAATCTGTTTTGTATGATATAAGTATTGCTACTCCAGCTTTTTTTGACATCCTTTTGCATGATAGATGTTTCTCCATCCCTTCACTTTCAATCTTCAGGTGTCTTTAGGTCTAAAATGAGTTTCAAGCAAGTAGCATATAGATGGGTCTTGTTTTTTTTTTTTTTTCCTTTTTATACATTCTGACACTCTATGTCTTTTAATTGGAGCATTTATCCCATTTACATTCAAAGTAATTATTGATAGATACGTATTTATTGCCATTTTGTTATGTGTTCTGTGGTTGTATCTGATGTTTTTCTGTGATCCTTTCTTCTCTTGTTCTCTTTCATTGTTTGTTTTCTTTAATGATACATTTGGTTTTCTTTCTCTTTATTCTTTGCATATCTATTAGTCGTTTTTGATTTGTGCTTACCATTACATTTGTATATAATATCTTCTGTATATAACAGTCTATATTAAGTTGATGGTCATTTAAGTTTGAACCCATTCTTCACTCCTCTCCTCCCAACATTTTAGGTATATGTTGTCATAATTTATTTTGTGAGTTCCTTGACTGATTTTTTATAGAAGTAATTATTTTTACTTCTTTTGTGTTTCTTACTTTCATATTGTTACCTTTGGTCTTTCCTTTGTACTCAAGGTGTTCCTTTTAATGTTTCTTGCAAGGCTGGTTTAGTGGTCATGAACTCCTTTAGTTTTTATTTGTCTGGGAAACTCTTTATCTCTCTTATTCTGAATGATAGTTTCACTGGGTGGAGTATCCTTGGCTGCAGATGTTTCCTGTTCAGCAATTTGAATATATTGTGCCACTCTCTAGTGGCTTGCAAAGTTTCTGCTGAAAAATCCACTGATAGACTTATGGGGCTTCTCTTATATATAACTCTTTTGTCTTGTTGCTTTAAATTTTTTTCTTTATCACTGCATTTTGCCATTTTAATTACAATATGTCTTGGTGTGGATCTGCTTTTGTTGAGTTTGCTCAGGTTTCTCTGTGCCTCCTGCATCTGGAATTTCCCAGATTAGGGATGTTTTCAGTTATTATTTCTTTAAATAAATTTTCTGTCCACATTTTTCTCTCTTCTCCTTCTGGGACCCCAAAAATGCAAATGTTACTATGCTTGATGGAGTCACTGAGTTTTCTAAGTCTATTCTCATTATGCAGTATTTATTTGTCTCTCATATGTTCCGTTTAATTGCTTTCCATTACTCTAAACTCCAGGTCACTAATACATTCCTCTGCTTCTTGTATCCTACTGTTTATTCCAAATATTACATTTTTAGTCTCATTTATTGAGTTTTTCATCTCTGATTGTTTTTTTTTTTTAATCTCTTTGTTAAGGGTCTCACTGAAGTTTGTCCACTGTAGTGTAAAGTCCAGTGCACATTTTTATGATCATTACTTTCAATTCTCTATCAGGCATACTACTTATTTCTGTTTTGCTTAATTCTTCTGTGATTTTATCCTGTTCTTTCATTTGGGACAAATTTGTCTGTCTCCTCATTTTGTCTACCTCTCTGTGTCTGTTTCTATGTGTTAGAAAAGTCAGCTATGCTCTCTGCTCCTGAAAGTGGTGGTTTTATAAAGAGGAGGTCCTGTAGTGACCTGCATGGCAGTATCCCCTATTCACCAGAACCTGGCACTTCATGGGATTTTCCTGTGTGTATTGCTTGCATCTGGCTATTGTGTTTAAGTAACTTTCCCTTTCAGTCTAGGCTTCTGCACTGATTCTCTGCCTGTTGTGGGCTGTGTTTGCTCTTTGTGGTGTTAGTGAGACCCAGGTAAGCCAGCCCTGAGGGGATGAGACTGTAGGAGGGTTCAGGGATTGGTGGCAGCATTAGCAAAATTTTCAGTGAGTCACTAGTCCTAGGTCAGATCCCCCAAAGTGCATTTGTGGCCACAGGCACAGCACATGTTAGTGACAGTGGCCAGGAGCTAAGCATGTGGCTGAGGTGGTAGCAAGGAGCATGTGCTGTCTGTGCAATCAGAGGCTGAAAGTGGAGGTGGCTGGTGGCATGTGGGCAGGGCACATGTGACATTAGCAAAACCTGTACTTAGCTGCTAGTCCTAGGCAAATTCCTCAAAGTGTGATGACAGCCAGGATTGCAGCGCACAACTGTGGCAGTGGCCAGAGGTGTGTGGCATCTGTGTGTGCAGCAATTGGGTACTGAGTGTGGTGGTTGGGGCACAAGATGTATGTGCACATGGCTGGCTTGGTGGGGCACCTGTGGCATTAACAAAATTTGCACTAAGCCTAGGGCCAAGGCCAGAAGACTTGGGATAGACAAGTCCTCAGGAGAACTCCTGGGCAGGGCACACTGCTAGGAGGTTAGGTAACAAGTGTCTTTGCAGTACAGCCTCCTGCAGGTGGTTCTGTTTATACTGGTTGGTGGGCAATGAAAATGGTGACTGTCAGCTCCTTTGTTCCCAGAGAAGTCCCTCAACATGCTCCAAAATCAGTATAAACAGATTTTCCTCCTGTTTTGTAAGGTGTTGCTTCTATGTTGCCCCTCCTTGGGCTGTTGTCTCTTTAGGGGTGGAGACCCAGCTATCACTTGCCCTCCCAGCTCACCCATTGCTGGCTGAGTCAGTGGACTTTTAAAGCTTCAGACTCTAAGTCCTGTTGGTTATTCAAACTCACAGAATTCAGCCCCTCTGATATTCAAAGCCAGACATTATGGGGATTTGTTTTCCCTGTGTTGGCTTTCTGGTGATTTCCCCTCTCTGAAACCATAGTTCCCTCCCTCTTGCTGGCTGCTCCAGACTAAACTATCATTTCTGCCCTTCCTAACCTCTCTGATGTGGCTTCTCTACATTTAGTTATGGAGTTTGTTCTGCCAGTCTTCATATCACTCTTGTTTATTGACATGGATGTGAGTGATATCTAGTTGCAAACATGGGACGGGGTGAGCTTAGGGTCCTCCTACTCTGCCATCTTGCCTGTACTTCAAATTAAAACATCTTTGTAGGACCCTAAAGGTATCATAGCCCTGGGCACTGGGCCTGCTGTGCTTCATGAATAAGTTGGCTCTGACTGCCATGGGAGTTTTCTCTATATATATTTTACCCTATAATTTGCAAATCTCACAATCACTTCTCTGGTACAGAATGTGATCCATTTTCTATGATGGTTTCTTTAGTCTTTTGGAAAACTCAGTCACACTCATAACCAGGTTCATCCCCCTTTAGTCTGAAATCTATGTTCAAATAGAAAGCACTCCTTTTTTTTTTTCAACTGTTTGCTTTATTCCTTGCTGAATTGAAGTTGTCTCAATTTAATTGCCATATGCCACAACACAATAATGGTTTTATTTGGATCAGGAAAAATATGTTTAAAAATGTACTTAATACAAGACATTTTAAGTATACTTAATAAACTTAGAAAAATAATTATCTAAGTTGGGACCATCAACCTCTCCCTAAACTATCTTGCTAGCTTTTCCTCTGGATGAGAAGAAATGTCTTATTTGAAATAGTACCTGTAATTGGTGCATCAGGGCGGGATTGCTCTTTTCTCCATGCAGGCACAAATACAGTAATATCTTTATGGCCTTTGTCTAGAAACCAATCCACAGCAAGTTGTATTCCTCTGCAGGAGAACTCTTCTTTATTCCCATGGCTTTAGGAAGATAGAGAATGAAAGGATAAAAGATCAACAATAGGTAGCAAAGAAATACTCCAAACAGGCTTTTTCTTAGTACCAAGACATTAACAATAGACATTTTATTTCTCGAAAATGCCAAAAATGTATTTTTATTTTTTTAAAGATTTTATTTATTTATTTATTTGACAGAGAGAGAGAGCACAAGCAGGGGGAGCAGGAGAGGGAGAAGCAGGCTCCCCACTTAGCAGGGAGTCCAATGTGGGGCTCAATCTCAGGACCCTGGGATCATGACCTGAGCCAAAGGCCGATGCTTAACTAACTGAGCCACCCAGGTGCCCAAAAATGTATTTTTAAAAACAAAAAATGAAGTTCTTTTTTATTCAATCATTATAAATATTGCCATTATTATTACACCTTTCTTTAAGGCCACAGATGGTTAATAACAACTCCCAGCTTATAGCAACCTTGATGGCTATTTCCTACCACTACTTTAATTTTCTCTCTTCTCTCTCTACATCTACTACCACTTTATTTTAGAATATTCAGATATTCACAACAGATGAGAAAAAAAGAGGTGTCACCAGAGGTTTAGATAGTTTATAAGGAGGATTAGTTGGAGATAAATTTTAAGCACATATATGAAGCTTAAAAAATGATATTGACAGCAAAAAAATACATAAATGCTGACTAAAAATGGTTATTACATTTAATTAAATATAATGTACCAATAAAAATCACATTCTTAAAAATTTTAAGATGCGGGGAATGCTCACAATATAATTGTAAAGGGAAAAAAGGATACAGACTATATATAATGTAATCCCAATTTCGTAGAAGAAAGTCTATATAAATTTATAAAAAATACTAGGAAATAGATACATCAAAATATTAATAAAAAAATTATTCTGTGCGAGAGGCTTTTAAGTGATTTATTTTCTTTATTCCAAAATTTCTTCAAAAAATTAAGTATTGCTTTTATAATTAGAACATGATGTAAAAAGAGAAGACAATTTATCATAATTATTTGTAGATGTGAACATTGTAAAACCTTAAAAAGTCAAACAGAAATTTGATAGAAAATTTGAAGAGGGAAAATTAACAGATGAATTGGGAAAAGTTATATTTATTGCCATCATCTTAAAAACTCACAAATAGTGTACTAAATTTGTGCCTAGTTTGCCTGTGAAAATTCTGATTTCTTAGCATGGAGTTTGGTATTCTAACATAAATATAAACCACACTAAATTACAGTTATTAAACAGCTTGGATGGTAAAACAAATTGGCATACATTACATGTACCAATTCTAGTACAATAAAGTGGATATTGCCTGTCAAGATTGATCAGAAAAGAAGAACTATTTTGCTAGAAAGCTAATTAAGACAATATAATGGGGTTTCTCTCTTTAGATTTCTCACTTTCTCACTAGTACTCAACTACAAGAGAAATTACTCCAATTATGTTGTTCCGTTTCCGTTTGAGTAAATTAATACATAATTTCAGAGGTCCCATTAATACATACACTGCAAGACTTCCCAGTGTCTTAATCACACTTGAAGCACATGACAAAAAAAATATTAAATGTTTTTCTAACATTTCTAAACACACGTTAATCATGTTTAAGTCTCCAGTAAGTGCCATAAAGCAATTATACCACATTACTAAAAGTCAAAGCACCTAAGGAAAAAAAAAAAAAGGAAATATATTTAACTGCCAATACACTCCAAGATAGCCTTAGAAACAGCTACCATGCTGATTGCTTCTAAAAAGTTGAACAATGGGTAAATTGGTCCAGCCTATGGATCTTAAAGAGTTAATACTGGATGAACTCAGCATGAAACAGGCAGGTAGGGAAGATGCCCAGATGTTATTTTTCCCACTGCTATAGTGCTGGTAAGTATGAGAATAACACAAATTCAGGAAAATCATCAGAATTGCCAATAGAGGGGGAATTTGGAGGAAAGGGATGGGATTTCATTTCACATGGCTTGGCAGTGCTATAAAGTGTGTCCTCCCAAACACAGTCTATAAACATAAATAAACATAAGAGTAATATTTGCTGTTGGATATGCCAAATTTATATTTTATGTTGCCAAATTCTTTGTTTAAAAATATTTTTTACTAAATAAGTCAGACAGAGAAAGACAAATACTATATAATTTTACTTATATGTGGAATCTAAAAAGCAAAACAAATAAAGCAGAAATAGACCCATAAGTACCAAGAACAAACTGGTGGTTGCCAGAGGGGGTGCGGACAAAATGGGTGAAGGGAAGGGGAAAGTACAAGCTCCCAGTTATGGAATAAATAAGTCATGGGTATGAAAGGCATAGCATAAGGAATATAGTCAATGGTATTGTGATAGCATTGTATGGAGACAGACGGTAACTACACTTGTGGTGAGAATAGAGTTGTCCAGTCACTATGTTGTACACCTGAAACTAATGTAACATTGTGTGTCAACAGTACTTTAATAAAAATAAATAAAATATTTTTCACTATGAAAAATTATATGCCAACATACTAAACAACCTAGAAGAAATGGGTAGATTCCTAAAGATAGTGTCTGCTCCAAGATGACAACATAGGAAAGACACTGAACTCACCCCCTCCATGGAACATACCAAATTACACTGATTTATAGAATAATCATCTTGAAGAAGGCCTGAGGACTGGCTGAACAGCCTCTGCACAACAAAAGATAGAATGGCCAAAGAGAAGAGAAAGAGAGATGAAGACATGGTAACAAAGGGAACTCCCAACCCTGACACTGCAAACAGCGGTGAGAAGGGATAGTACTGAGGTACCAGGAACAGATTCCTCTGTCCTTGGGCACAGAAACAAACAAACAAACAAACAAACAAACAAACAAACAAACAAACAAACTGTGGTTTAAAAAAGCAATTATCATATATAAGATAGAGCACTAGAACTCTGCCAAATGGCAGCAGAGCTGTGGGCTCCAGGTCAGAAAAACTGGAGAACATGGTTTAGTTCCCTCTCCACCTTGAAAATGCAAACTGGAGTGGCATCTAGATGCATAGCCAGCTTGCTGCCTCAGTGACCCCTTGGTCCACAAGCCTACACCGGCCCTGGTAGCTCTGGGGCACCAAAAAAACAGTGCAGTTTAAAAGGCCAAAGGAGGGGTGCCTGGGTGGCTCAGTCATTAAGCATCTGCCTTCGGCTCAGGTCGTGATCCCAGTGTCCTGGGATCAAGCCCTGCATTGGGATCCCTGCTCTGCAGGAAGCCTGCTTCTCCCTCCCCGACTCCCCTTGCTTGTGTTCCCTCTCTCACTGTGTCTCTCCCTGTCAAATAAATAAATAAAAATCTTAAAAAAAAATAAAAGACCAAAGGAGCTGAGAGAATGCTCTCTGAGTCAGAAGGACTGGAGAATGACAGGGTTTACTCTCCTCCCCCTCCAGAACAGGTAAGAGCAGGGTCTGCTTTCCATAGTTGGCTTGCTGCCTCAGGAAACCCTAATTAGGAGCTCTGGGCCCCCAGCCCACATCAGCCCTAGCCAATCCACCCAGGTGGCCACAGGTGTAACGCACGCCAGAACACTCCAGGCCCACATCACTTTGGCTTCAGACAGGTTGCTAGGTCACCCTTTTGACAGAGTGCTCTGAAACCTCCTGGGTGATGTCTGCTTCAGATTCAGCTCCGCTGCCACGGTGCCCTCTGAGTGGCAAGCCCCAGGAACACTCCAGCCCATGTTTGCATCAATTTCACCCACCCCACCAGGTGCTGCTCAGAGAACCCTGGGATACTCCTGCCCTCATTGGCTTTTGCTCCAGTTGCCTAGTTAAGGCACCCACTGCACTCAGCACCTTGGGACACCCCAGCTTGCACCCAACTCAGCTTTCCCTGTCCTTCCCTGTCACCCTCAGTGTGGAGAGCCCTAGGACAATCTGGCTTACAACCCCTTCAGCTTCAACTGTCCTGCCAGAGCACATTTTGTGTGGGAGACTCCAGAGAATACACTGGCTGTACCCACTTTAGCTTTAGTTGTCCTGCCAGGGTTCCCTCTGTGTGAAGTACCCAAAGACTTCCTGGCCTGTACCTTGCCTCAGCTCCAGCCACCCCTTCACAGCACCCTGTATGCAGAGGGTCCTGAAACACTCCAGATTATATCCACTTCAGCTTCAGCTATCCTGACAATATACCTTCTGTGCAAAGAGATCCAGGTCCTCCCAGCTTGCACCCACTTTACTTTCAGCTATCCTGTCAGGACATCCTCTGTGTATAGAGCTCAGGGACTTCCTGGCCTCTGTACCACCTCAGTGCCAGCCACTCCACCAGTATACCCTCTGCACAGACCATTCCAGGACACCCTGGCTTGCACCCATTTAAGCTTCAGCTGTCCTCCAGGTTGCATTCTTCACAGAAAGCCCCAGGATCTCCCAGCCTGCACCCACTTCAGCTTCATCTGTACTGCCTGGGTACTTGCTGCATGGAGAGCCATGGGAACTCAGCGACAGCTCACCTCAGCTCCAGGAGACCTCCAGGACACCATTGATGGGGAGAGCACTGGGACACCTTAGTTTACACCTACTTTAACCTTAGCTGTCCTGCCAGGACACCCAATGCATGAAGAACCCAGGGACTGTACTGATCTGCACCCGCTGCACCCGCTTCACCTTTAGCTGCCCTTCCAAGGTGCTTATAATGTGGAGAGCCCCAGAACCTCCAGCCCATACCAGCCACAGCTTCAGCTAACCAGCAAAAGTCACTAAACACACATATACTACACAGGGGACAACCACACACAAGAAGATTCCTTCACATTTAAAAGAAGTAGCTGTTCTGCTTAATCCATAAAAACAAACACAGAAAGTCAAGCAAAATGGGGAGACAGAGTAATATGCTTCAAAAGAAAGAATAAGACAAAACTTCAGAAAAAGAACTAAATGAAATGGAGATAAGCAATATGACTGATAAGGAATTTAATGATTGCAAAGATGCTCACTAGACTGGAAATAAGAGTGGAAGAACTCAGTGAGACTTGGCAAGCCCCTCCCCGAGAAGATCAGCACAAACCTTGCCCACATCACATCTCTGAAGACTGGAGATTTGGATAATTGAATTCAAATTAAAAAAAAAAAAAAGCCTGGAGTTTTGAAGGTCAGCACGATTGGCTGGGAGAGAGCCTGGAGGGCACTGCACTGCTCCTGGTGAAAAGACAGACAAAAAACCTGGAGGCAAGTGATCCGAAAAACCTGAGACACACAGTAGAGAGATTATTCACTCTTCTCAGAGTGCTTCCCTGAGAGGCAGCGTTCAGAGATGCCTCTCCAGGGACAACAGAGTTGGCTGGTGCCATTTCTCACACTTGAACCCTCACCATAAACACAGAGCCACTTGTGAGAAGCAGCGAAGTGCCAACACAAACTGCCTGACTTACCTACCACAAGTTCCATACTCCTGTGCTCTGCGGGGACCACCCTTCTCAGTCAATCTTGCCTCAGTCCAACACATCAGACCCCCTCCCCAGAGGACCAACAGAAGCCCCTGCCCACATCACATCTCTTGACCAGAGAGTTTTGCAGGGATTCAGTTCTAGGGAAAGTAGTATCCATTCTCATTTAACAAGCAGACAAGAGCACACCTAGTTAAAACTCACTACATTCTGGCCAAAGACCAAACACTATCCACTGCAGGCAAGGAAAGCCTCTGTAGATGACTGGCCTGAAGGATAGAGAAGCCAAAACACAACAGCAGAGCAAATGCAGCAACCAGAGACACTCCCTTAAGTGCCAGGCCCTGGGCATTATATGACCTCTTCTTCATAAGACCATTACTCTCAGGAGCAAGAAACATAACTGGTTTTTCTACCACAGAGAAGGCAGAGACTTTTATTTATTTATTCTTTTTTGAATTTAAGATTTTATTTGTTTTTGCTAGAAGACTTTTTACAGAATTAAGGAGTAGGGACCCTGTGGCCAGTTTAGAATTAATGAATAAAAAAGATAACATTTCAGAGTTATTTTTATAAAAGTATTTCTAACAAATAAATCACAATGTTATATTAACCCTAATAATATCTAAAATAACTTACTCCTTTTTAAAAATGCAAACAATCTTATTAATTCTTTCAAAGAACCAACTTCTAGTTTCATTGATCTGATCTACTGTGTTTCTGGTTTCTAATTCATTGATTTCTGCTCTAATTTTAATTATTTCTCTTCCAATGCATGGCTTAGGCATTGTTTGTTGCTTTTTCTCTACTGCTTTAAGGTGTAGAGTTAGTTGGTGAATTCGGGATTTTTTTATTTTTTTGAGTGAGGCTTGGATGGCTATGTATTTCCCCCTTAGGACCGCCTTTGCAGGATCCCATAGGTTTTGGACCGACGTGTTTTCACTCTCATTGATTTCCATGAATTGCTTAAGTTCTTTGATTTCCTGGTTGACCCAAACATTCTTGAACAGAGTGGTCTTTAGCTCCCAAGTGTTTGAATTTCTTATACACTAACAACACAACTGTAGAAATAGAAATTAGAGAAACAATTCCATTTACAATAGCACCCAAAACCATAAGATACCTCAGAATAAACCTAACCAAAGAGGTAAAGGATCTATACTCTAGGAACTACAGAACACTCATGAAAGAAATTGAAGAAGACACAAAAAGATGGAAAAATATTCCATGCTCATGGATCGGAAGAATAAGCATTGTTAAAATGTCTATGCTACCCAGAGCAATCTATAGCTTCAATGCCATCCCGATCAAAATTTCAGTGACATTTTTCAAAGTGCTGGAACAAACAATCCTAAAATTTGTATGGAATCAGAAAAGACCCCGAATCGTCAAGGCAATGTTGACAAAGAAAAACAAAGCTGGGGGCATCACGTTGCCCGATTTCAAGCTATATTACAAAGCTGTGATCACCAAGACAGCATGGTACTGGCACAAAAACAGACATATAGACCAATGGAACAGAATAGAGAACCCAGATATGGACCCTCAACTCTATGGTCAAATAATCTCTGACAAAGCAGGAAAAAACATGCAATGGAAAAAAGACAGTCTCTTCAATAAATGGTGCTGGGAAAATTGGACAGCCACATGCAGAAGAATGAAACTCGACCATTCTCTAACACCATTCACAAAGATAAACTCAAAGTGGATGAAAGACCTCAATATGAGATAGGAATCCATCAAAATCCTAGAGGAGAACATAGGCAGTAACCTCTTTGACATCGCCCACAGCAACTTCTTTCAAGATACATCTCCAAAACCTAGTGGAACAAAAGCAAAAATGAACTTTTGAGCTTTCATCAGATAAAAAGCTTCTGCACAGCAAAGGAAACAGTCAACAAAACAAAGAGGCAACCCACAGAATGGGAGAAGATATTTGCAAATGACACTACAGATAAAGGGCTAGTATCCAAGATCTATAAAGAACTTCTCATACTCAACACCCAAAAAACAAATAATCAAGTCAAAAAGTGGGCAGAAGAGATGAAAAGACACTTCTCTGAAGACGACATACAAATGGCTAACAGACACATGAAAAAATGTTCATCATCATTAGCCATCAGGGAAATTCAAATCAAAACCACTTTGATGGGCGCCTGGGTGGCTCAGTTGGTTAAGCGACTGCCTTCGGCTCAGGTCATGATCCTGGAGTCCCTGGATCGAGTCCCGCATCGGGCTTCCTCCTCAGCGGGGAGCCTGCTTCTCCCTCTGACCCTCCCCCCTCTCATGTGCTCTCTCTCTCTCTCTCATTCTCTCTGTCTCAAATAAATAAATAAAATCTTTAAAAAAAAAAAAACCACTTTGAGATACCACCTTATACCAGTTAGAATGGCAAAAATGGACAGAGAGAGAAACAACAAATGTTGGAGAGGTTGTGGAGAAAGGGGAACCCTCTTACACTGTTGGTGGGAATGCAAGTTGGTACAGCCACTTTGGAAAACAGTGTGGAGGTTCCTCAAAAATTTAAAAATAGAGCTACCTTATGACCCAGCAATTGCACTCCTGGGTATTTACCCCAAAGACACAGATGTAGTGAAAAGAAGGGCCCTATGCACCCCAATGTTCATAGCAGCAATGTCCGCAATAGCCAAACTGTGGAAAGAGCCGAGATGCCCTTCAACAGATGAATGGATCAAGAAGATGTGGTCCATATATACAATGGAATATTACTCAGCCATGAGAAATGATGAATACCCAACTTTTACATCAACATGGATGGGACTGGAGGAGATTATGCTAAGTGAAAGAAGTCAATCAGAAAAAGTCAATTATCATATGGTTTCACTTATTTGTGGAACATAAGGAATAGCATGGAGGACATTAAGAGAATGAAGGGGAAAATGGGGGGGGAGGGAATTGGAGGGAGAGATGAACCATAAGAGACGATGGACTCTGAGAAACAAAAAGGGTTTTAGAGGGGAGGGGGGAGGGGGGATTGGTTAGCCCGGTGATGGGTATTAAGGAGGGCACGTACTGCATGGAGCACTGGGTGTTATATGAAAACAATGGATCGTGGATCACCACATCAAAAACTAATGATGTATTGTATGGTGACTAATATAACATAATAAATTTTTAAAAATAAATAAAAATAAAAATGCAAACAAAAAGAGAGAGCATAAGTATCTGTGTTGGACAGAAAGCAACTTTCCAATCTTGTTCTAAAGTGAAATTAAATTTAAATTTAAATAGTATAAGAAATTCTGCTGTGGCTCCAGACATAAGGGTAGGAAGAAATTTCCAAGAAATTAACCATGTGATATGAATTATCTCGACGTGGGAAGTCCACTGGTATTTATCCTTATTCTGGCTAGCAGGTGTGCCTTAAAATCGCTAAGCTTAAGAGAAGTGGAATGGACCAGGGATGTATTACACTGAGCATTTAAAATTCTTCTGCAGAGCCTTTCTAGCAAAGCATTTTGATTAATGATTCAGTCATTTTAATTAGGGTTTGCTTCAAAAGTAACTGGCAAGGCGACTGGGATGGCACAGAATTGCAGAAACTGGTGCTATTCCTAAACCTCTTTCCTCCTCCTCCTCCTCCTCCTCCTCCTCCTCCTCCTCCTCTTTCTTCTTTCTTCTTCTTCTTCTTCTTCTTCTTCTTCTTCTTCTTCTTCTTCTTCTTCTTCTTCTTCTTCTTCTTCTTCTTCTTCTTCTTCTTCTTCTTCTTCTTCTTCCTCCTCTCTTTCTCCTCAGTGTGGAGTTGTTTATTTACTTATCCATGTATACCAGCTTTTAAGACTTGACTTGCATTTACATGAAAATTGATACCAATGAAGACAATTAGAATCAACAAATCAAACTCACTGGTAGTAAGGCACAACCTGAAAATGTAATAGATTTGTATTTTTTTTTAATTTAAATTCAATTAGCCAACATAATAGTACATCATTAGTTTCAGATGAAGTGTTCAACACTGCATAACACCCAGTGCTTATCACATCACGTGTCCTCTGTAATACGCATCACCCAATTATCCCATCCCTTCACCCACATCCCCTCTAGGAACCCTCAGTTTGTTTCCTATAGTTAAGAGTCTCTCATGGTTTTTCTCCCTCTCTGATGACTTCCATTCAGTTTACCCTTCCCTCCCATGTGATCCTATGGGCTATTTCCTGTATTCCACATATAAGTGAAAACATATGATAATTGTCTTTCTCTGATTGACTTATTTCACTCAGCATAATACCCTCCAGTTTCATCCACACCCATGCAAAGGGTAAATGTTCATCCTTTCTGATGGCTGAGTAATATTACATTGCATATATATACCACAACTTCTTTATCCTTTCATCTGCTGACAGACATCTTGGCTCTTTCCACAGTTTGACTATTGTGGACATTGCTGCTATGAACATTGGGGTGCAGGTGCCCTGTCGCTTCACTACATCTGTATCTTTGGGGTAAATCCCCAGTAGTGCAATTGCTGGATTATAGGGTAGCTCTATTTTTTAACTTCTTGAGGAACCTCCATACTGTTTTCCAGAATGGCTGTATCAGCTGGCATTCCCACCAACAGTGGAGGAGGGTTCCCGTTTCTCACCTCGCCAACATTTCTTGTTTCCTATCTTGTTAATTTTAGCCATTCTGACTGGTGTAAGGTGGTATCTCATTGTGGTTTTGATTTGTATTTCCCTGATGCCAAGAGATATGGAGCATTTTTTCATGTCTCTGTTGGCCATTTATGTCTTCTTTGGAGAAATGTCTGCTCATGACTTCTGCCCATTTCTTGACTGGATTATTTGTTTTTTGGGTGTTGAGTTTGAGAAGTTCTTTATAAACCTTGGATACACGCTCTTTATCAGGAATGTCATTTTTAAATATCTTCTCCCATTCCATAGGTTTCCTTTTTGTTTTGTTGACTATTTCCTTTGCTGTGCAGAAGCTTTTTATCTTGATGAAGTCCCAATAGTTCATTTTGCTTTTTTTACCTAGATTTTGGAGAGGTTTCTAGCAAGAAGTTGCTGTGGCCGAGGTCAAAGAGGTTGTTGCCTCTTTTCTCCTCTAGGATATTGATGGATTCCTGTCTCCCCTTTAGGTCTTTCATCCATTTTGAGTTTATCTTGGTGTAGGTAAGAGAGTGGTCCAGTTTTATTCTTCTGCATGTGGCTGTCCAATATTCCCAGCACCATTTATTGAAGAGACTCTTCTTTTTTCCATTGGCTGTTCTTTCCTGCTTTGTTGAAGATTAGTTGACCATAGAGTTGAGGTTCCATTTCTGGTTCTCTATCTGTTCCACTGAACTATGTCTCTGTTTTTGTGCCAGTACCATACTGTCTTGATGATCACAGCCTTGTTTTATAGCTTGAAGTGAGGTATTGTGATGCCACCAGCTTTGGTTTTCCTTTTCAACATTCCTCTGGCTATTTGGGGTCATTTCTGGTTCCATACATATTTTAGGATTATTTGTTCCAGCTCTGTGAAAAATTTTGATAGGGATTGCATTGAATGTGTAGATTGCTCTGGGTAGCATAGACATTTTAACAATATTTATTCTTCCAAACCATAAGTGTGGAATGTTTTTTCCTTTTCTTTGTGTCTCTATCAATTTCTTTCATAAGTGTTCTGTAGTTTTTAGAGTACAGATCCTTTACCTCTTTGGTTAGGTTTATTCCTAGTTATCTTATGGTTTTGGGTGCAATTGTAAATGGGATTGATTCCTTAATTTCTCTTTCTTCTGCCTTATTGTTAGTGTATAGAAATGCAACTGATTTCTGTGTTTCGCTTTTATTCTGCCACTTTGCTGAATTGCTGTATGAGTTTTAGCAATTTTGGGGTCGAGTTTTTTAGGTTTTCCACATAAAGTATCATGTCATCTGTGAAGAGTGAGAGTTTGACTTCCTTTGCCAATTCGGATGCCTTTTATTTTGTTGTTGTTGTCGTCTGATTGTGGAGTCTAGGATTTCTAGTATTATGATGAACAACAGAGTTGAGAGTGGACATCCCTGTCCTGTTCGTGACCTTAAGGGAAAAGCTCTCAGTTTTTGCCATTGAGAATGATATTCGCTGTGGTCTTTTCATAGATGGCTTTTATGATATTGAGGTATGTTCCCTCTATCCCTATACTTTGAAGCATTTTAATCAGGAAAGAATGTATTTTGTCAAATGCTTTCTCTGCATCAATTGAGAGGATCATATGGTTCTTGTCTTTTCTTTTGTTAATGTGATCTGTCATGCTGATCAATTTACAAATGTGGAACCACCCTTGCATCCCAGGATTAAATCCCACCTGGTCTGGGTGAATAATCCTTTCAACGTACTGTTGGATTCTATTGGCTAGGATCTTGTTGAGTATTTTGGCATCCATGTTCATCAGGGATATTGGTCTGTAATTCTCTTTTTTGATGGGGTCTTTGGTTTGGGGTTCAAGGTAATGCTGGCTTCATAGAACAAGTTTGGATGTTTTCCTTCCATTTCTATTTTTTGACACAGCTTCAGAAGAATAAGTATTAGTTCTTCTTTAAATATTTGGTAGACTTTCCCTGGGAATCATCTGGCCCTTGACTCTTGTTTGTTGGGAGATTATTGATTACTGCTTCTTTTCCTTGCTGGTTATGCGTCTGTTCACATTTTCTATTTCTTCCTGTTTTAGTTTTGGTAGTTTATAAGTTTCCAGGCATGTATCCATTTTTTCCAGATTGCCACATTTGTTGGCATATAGTTGCTCATAATATGTTTTTTAAATTGTATTTCCTTGGTATTGGTCATGATGTCTCCTCTTTCATTCATAATTTTATTAATTTGGGTCCTTTCTCTTTTCTTTTTGATAAGTCTGGCTAGGGGTTTATCAATTTTATTAATTCTTTCAAAGAACCAGCTTCTAGTTTCATTGATCTATTCTACTGTCCTGGTTTCTATTTCACTGAGTTTTGCTCTGATATTTATTATTTCTCTTCTTTTGCTTGGTTTAGGCTTTATTCGCTGTTCTTTCTCCAGGTCCTTTAAGTGTAAGCTTAGCTTGTGTATTTGAGACTTTTCTAATTTTTCAAAGAGAGTTTTATTTATTAGAGTTTATTAGAATTTCTATTTATTAGAGAGGCAGCAGCCTTTGCTGTATCCCAAAGGTTTTGAACGGAAATGTTTTCATTCTCAATAGTTTCCATGAATTTTTCAGATTCTTCTTTAATTTGCTGGTTGACCCACACATTCCTTATTAGGATGCTCTTTAACCTCCAAGTGTTTGAGTTCCTTCCAAATTTCGTCTTGTGATTGAGTTCAAGTTTCAAAGGATTGTGCTCTGAAAATATGCAGGGAATAATCCCAATCTTTTGGTATCAGTTGAGACTTGATTTGTGATCCAGTATGTGATCTATTCTGGAGAATGTTCCATGTGCACCTGAAAAGAATGTGTATTCTGTTGCTTTAGGATGGAATGCTCTGTATATATCTATGAAGTCCATCTGGTCCAGTGTGCCATTCAATGCCCTTGTTTCCTTTTTTATCTTCTGCCTAGATGATCTGTCCATTTCTGTGAGTGGGGTGTTGAAATCCCCTATTATTGTATTATTATCAATGTGTTCCTTTAATTTGCTTATTAATTGGTTGATATAATTGCCTGCTCCCAAGTTAGGAGCATAAATATTTATAATTGTTAGTTTTTCTTGTTGGATAGACCCTTTAAGTATGATACAGTATTCCTATTCATCCCTTACTACAGTCTTTGGTTTAAAATCTAATTTGTCTGATATGAGGATTGCAACCCCAGCTTTCTCTTGAGGTGCATTAGCAAGATAAATTGTTCTCCACCTCCTCATTTTTAATCTGGAGGTGTCTTTAGTTTCAAAATGAGTCTCTTGTAGACAGCATATGGATGGGTTTTGCTTTTTTTTATCCAGTGTGATACCTTGTGTCTTTTGACTGGAGCATTTCGCCCATTTACATTCAGAGTAACTATTGAAAGATATGAATTTTGTGCCATTGCATTACCTGAAGATCCCTATTTCTGTAGATTATCTCTATTTCTTTCTGGTCTATATTACTTTTGGGCTCTCTCTTCACTTACAGGATTCCCCTTAATATTTCTTCGAGGGCTGGTTTAGTGGTCACATATTCTTTCAGTTTCTGTCTGTCCTGGAGGCTCTGTATACCTCCTTCCATTCTGAATGACAGCCTTGCTGGATAAAGTATTCTTGGCTGCATGTTTTTCTCATTTAGTGCCCTAACTATACCATGCCAGCTCTTTCTGGCTTGCCAGGTCTCTTTGGATTGGTTTGCTGCCAGTCTAATATTCCTACCCCTGTAGGTTAAGAATCTCTTGTTTTGAGCTGCTTTCAGGATTTTTTCTTTGTCTCTGAGATTTGTAAGTTTCACTATTATATGTTGGGGTGTGGATCTACTTTTATTGATTTCAGGACCAGTCCTCTCTACCTCTTGGACTTGATTGTCTGTTTCCTTCCCCCAATTAAGGAAATTCTCAGCTATGATTTGCTCAAATATACCTTCTGGTCCTTTTGCTTTTTCTTCTCCCTCGGAGACTCCAATACTTCTAATATTCTTTCATTTTATGACATTGCTGTTTTCTTAAAGCCTCCCCTCATAGTACATTAGTTGTTTTTCTCAGCTTTCTTCCTTTCCATCAACCCCTCTCTTCTTTTTTTCACCTTGCTTTTTTCTGTATTTTTTTTATTAATTTTTTTTTATCCTTATGTTAATCCCCGTACATTACATCATTAGTTTTAGATGAAGTGTTCCATGATTCATTGTTTGTGCATAACACTCAGTGCTCCATGCAGAATGTGCCCTCCTCAATACCCACCACCAGGCTAACCCATCCTCCCACCCCCCTCCCCTCTAGAACCCTCAGTTTGTTTTTCAGAGTCCATCGTCTGTCATGGTTCGTCTACCCCTCCGATTTCCCCCGCTTCATTCTTCCCCTCCCGCTACCTTCTTCTTCTTCTTTTTTTTTCCTTGCATTATTTGTTTCAGAGGTACAGATCTAAGATTCAACAGTCTTGCACAATTCACAGCACTTACCAGAGCACATACCCTCCCCAGTGTCTATCACCCAGTCACCCCATCCCTCCCACCCCACCCCCCACTCCAGCAACCCTCAGTTTGTTTCCTGCAATTAAGAATTCCTCATATCAGTGAGATCATATGATACATGTCTTTCTCTGTTTGACTTATTTCACTCAAGATAATACCCTCCAGTTCCACCCACATCGTTGCAAATGGCAAGATCTCATTCCTTTTGATGGCTGCATAATATTCCATTGTATATATATACCACATCTTCTTTATCCATTCATCTGTCATCCATCAACCTCTCTTCTATGTCACTTACTTTTTCTTCTGCCTTATCTACCCTAGCCGTTAGAGCATCCAATTTAGACTGCATCTCAGTTACAGTATTTTTAATTTTGGCCTGATTTAATTTTATTTCTGCATTAAGAGATTCTCTAGTTGTCTTTTATGTTTTTTCAAGCCCAGCTGGTAACTTTACAATTGTTATCCTGAATTCCAGCTCTGGCTTTTTACTTATATCCTTATTGATTAGATCTGTGGCAGAGAGTATTACCTCTGGTTTTTTTGTTGTGAATTTCTCCTTCTAGTCATTTTGCCCAGAGAAGAATGGATGAATGAGTGAACAAAATTAAAAATATCACCCACAACCCAAGCAAAATGCACACTAGATAAATCCAAAGAGGTCAGAAACAAAAAAAAAGGGGGGGGGGATTGGAAAGAGAGAATATAATCTTCCAGGTGGACAATACAGGGTGATCCACTTGGTCCTGGGTGTATTTTGGTTTGTTAGTTAGAAGAGAGTATATCCCAAAATTTAAAGAAAGCAAAACTTATACACATAAAAAACAAAAATTGAATATAGTGAAAGGAAGCCAAAAATGAAGAATATATCTATAAAATGTAAATATAAAAAATGAACATTAAAAATGACTTAAAGAGTTGATAAAATAAGAAAGTAGTCAAAAAGAAAAAAAGAAAACAAAAAGAAAAGGAAAAAGTTAAATAGAAAGATAAACAAATCATGAGAGAAACACCTCAAATTCTATATTATTTTCCCCTAACCCTGGAGTTTTGCAGTCTGTGTGTTCTGTAAACTTAGTGTTCCCCTGTTGTTTCACCTGGTCTTCTTGGGGAGGGGCCTGCTGTCCTGATTCTCAGGTGTCTTTGCTTGGGCAGAGTTGCCCTGCCCCCTTGTCAGGGGCCTGGGCTCAGTGTGATTACTGCTACTGGTTGCTCTATGTGGCTTTTGTACCCTGCAGGCCCTCTGTGCTTCTCTAGAAGATGAAAACAAAAATGGCTGTGTCTGGATCTCAATCCTCAGAGCAGAGACCACAGTCCCCTCTCTTCAGCAAACCCTCAGGGACAAGCAGTCTTCACTTTTGTGTGACAAACTGTGCAGATGCCTGCGGTGTGGGCCTGCACCAATCCTCCCAGGAGAAGGTAGAGGTTCCCTGCATTACTGTCCTCTGCTGGGCCCCCACACAGGGAGTGGTAGCCTGGTGGTTCATGCTCTCATGCTGCCCCTCCCAGGAGGAAGGCAGAGGGTGGCAAATTTTCTGTCCTTTGTAGGGCTCCCACATGAGAGCTTTTGCTTGATCTTGCCCACTCTCGTGCCACCCTTCCCAGTAGAAGGCAGAAAGCTGTGTGTTTCTGTCCTTTGCAGGGCCCCTGCAAGAGAGCTGTTGCCTGATTGTGGTGCCAGTTACGGTTTATGGGGAACCAAGCTGAGAGGCCCCTCCTGGGCTTGCTGACCCTTACCAGTTTCCCAGCTCCAATGCTTGGGAATATGGCTGGTTCAGGAACACCTGTTTTTCCTGTGACCCCAGGGATCCTGAGAGCACACTGTCCCACCTAGGATTCTGTCCCACTTTGCCACCTAAGCACTTTCAGGGAGGGAAGTCCTTCACTGGAGCAGATTCCAAAGGTACTGATATTGTGCTCAGGGACTTTATCACTTTCTGGTAGCCAGCTTACAGAGGCTCCTTTCCCTTGCTGATTATCTTCAAATATATCCCCTCAGATTCACTTCTTCACACCTCCTACCTTGCAAAAAGTGGTCACTTTTCTATTTGTAGAATTTCAGGAATTATTTTCCTACATCTCGTTGAATTCATAGGTGTTTAGAATGATTTGATATTTATTTAAATTCAAGGAACCAGATGAAACGAGGTCCCCTACTCTTCCACTATCTTGCCTCTGATCACAAGGCAGAGACTTTTAGACAAAATGCCAAGAGGGAGGAATTCTTCCCAAATGAAACCACAAGATAAGGCTACAACCAGAGATCTAAGTGAGACAGATATAATGAAGATACCTGATGCCTCATACTACATGAATAAAATAAAGGATAAGAACCACAAGATCATTTAAATAGATACAGAAAAAGCACTTGACAAAATACAACATCCATTCATGATAAAAACCTTCACTAAAGTAGGTTTAGAGGGAATATACCTCAACATAATAAAGCCCACCTATGAAAAACCCACAGCTAATATCATCCCCAATGGGAAAATATGTGTGAGCTTTTCCCCTATGATCAGGAACAAGACAGGAATGTCCACTCTCACCACTATTATTTAACATAGTACTGGAAGTCCTAGCCACAGCAATCAGACAATGAAAAGAAATGAAAGACATCCAAATCAACAAGGAAGAAGTAAAACATTCACTGTTTGCAGATTATATGATACACAGAATAACCCAAAAGACTACACCAAAAACTTGCTAGAACTGATAGACAAATTCAGTAAAGATGCAGGATACAAAATCAACATACAGAAATTTGTTGCATTTCTTTTTTGTAAATCTATTGAAGCAGGAGAAAGAGAAATAAAAAAAAAACAATGTCATTTAAAATTACATGAAAAACAAGAAGAGACATAAGAATGAAAGCAACCAAAAGGGTGAAAGACCTTTATTCTGAAAACTATAAAACAGTGATGAAGTAAATTGAAGAGGATACAAAGAAATAGAAAGACATTCCATGCTTATCAATCTAAAGAACAAATATTGTTAAAATGTCTGTACTACCCAAAGCATTTTACACATTTAATAAAATCCCTATCAAAATACCAGCATTTTTTCACAGAGGGAGAACAAACCTAAAATTTGTATGGAACCACAAAAGATCCTGAATAGACAAAGCAAACTTGAAGAAAAAACAAACAAACAAACAAAGTTTGAGGCATCATAATTCCAGACTTCAAGTTGTATTACAAAGCTGTAGTGATCAAGATAATATGGAACTGGCACAAAAATAGACACATAGATCAATAGAACAGAATAGAAAACCCAGAACCGAACCCACTACTGTATGGTGAATTAATCTATAACAAAGCAGGAAAGAATAGTCAATGGGAAAAAGTAGTCTCTGAAACAAATTGGGCTGGGAATACCAGACAGCAAAATGGAAAAAAAAAAAAAATGAAATTGGACCACTTTCTTACACTATACACAAAAGTAAATTCAAAATGGATGAAAGACCTAAATGTGAGGCAGGAAACCATTAAAATCATAGGGAACACAGGCAGTAATCTCTTTGACACAGGCCCTAGTAACTTTTTATTAGATACGTCTCCTGAGGCAAGGAAAACACAAGCAAAAATAAACTATTAGGATTTCATAAAAATAAAAGCTTCTGCACAGCAAATTAAACAATCAACAAAAGTAAAAGGCAACCTGTGGAAAGGGAGAAGATATTTGTAAATCATATATCTGATAGAAGGTTAGTATCCAGAATCTATAAAGAATGTATAAAACTCAACACCCCAAAAATGAGTAATCCAATTAAATAATGGACAAAAGACACCATTAGATTTTTTTCCCAAAGAATACCTACAAATTGCCACCAGACACTTGAAAAGATGCTCAGCATCACTGATAATCAGGGAAATACATATAAAAACTACAATGAGATAACATCTTATACCTGTCAGAATGGCTAAAATCAACAATCAGAAGAAAAAACAGGTGTTGGCAATGATGTGAAGAAAGGGGAACTTTCTTGCACTTTTGGTGGGAATGCAATCTGGTGCAGCCACTCTGGAAAACAGTATGGGATTTCCTCAAAATGTTAAAAATAGAACTACCTTACAATCCAACAATTGCACTACTAGATATTTACCCACAGAATACAAAAATACTAATTCAAAGGGGTACATGCACTCTGATGTTCATAGTACCATCATCTGTAATTGCCAAATTATGGAAACATACAAGTGTCCATGGACTGATGAATGGATAAAGAAGATGTGGTATATATACACAATGGAATATTATTCAACCATCAAGAAGAATGATATCTTGAGGTGCCTGGGTGGGTCAGTTGGTTAAGCATCTGCCTTTGGCTCAGGTCATGATCCCAGGGGCCTGAGCTCAAGCCTCGCATTGGGCTCCTTGCTCACTGGGGAATCTGCTTCTCCCTCTATCCCTCCCCATGCTCGTGCTCTCTCAAATAAATAAATAAAGCCTTTTAAAAAAGAATGAAATCTTGGCATTTGCAACAATGTGGATGGAGCTAAAGAGTGTTATGCTAAGTGAAATAAGTCAATCAGAAAAAAACAAATACCATATGATTTCACTCATGTGTGGAATTTAAGATAAAACACAAAGGAGCCGGGGTGGGGTGGGGGAGAGAAAGAGAGGCAAACCAAGAAACAGACTCTTAACTGTAGAGAATAAACTGATAGTTACCAGATGGGAGGTGGGTGGGGGGATGGGTTCAATAGGTGATGAGAATTAAGTAGTGCAGTTGTTGTGATGAGCACCAGGTATTGGATGTAAGTGTTGAATAACTAAATTGTACCCATGAATCTAATATTACACTGTATGTTAACTAACTGGAATTTAAATAAAAACTTTAAAAGAATGTATATTGAGGAAGTAATGGAAAAAATTTCCAACCCTTTAGCTGACAGCCCATGATGTGTAATCTTAGCTGCAGCAGCAGCCAATTCTTAGGAAAGTTACTTCTTCTATCTATGTTTATTTAAGAAGCATCATGACATTATAAGTAATATTTTTTCTATTAAAATATTTATAGGGCGCCTGGGTGGCTCAGTTGGTTAAGCAACTGCCTTCAGCTCAGGTCATGGTCCCGGGGTCCTGGGATTGAGTCCCACATCGGGCTCCCTGCTCTGCGGGGAGCCTGCTTCTCCCTCTCCCACTCCCCCTGCTTGTGTTCCCTCTCTCGCTGTGTCTCTCTCTGTCAAATAAATAAATAAAATCTTAAAAAAAATATTTATAAATATTTGCTATTTTTCTGAGACTCACTGGCATATTTGCAGAGATATTAGGGTAGATCTGGGAAGAACTGGCTGAAAAACATGAGAGGATAGGATGAAAATCTTTTACAGCTGTATCTGTTTTAAAAAAGAAAGAAACCAGGGTGAATTAGTGGGCCATAATCAAATGAGACTGTATTCTTGTGACTCATAAATAAAATAGCTATGGCTTTGACTGGGGCAAGTCATTAAAAATTTATTGGTTTCAGTTTCTCACTTACAAAATGGGATAACTATATTTTCTTTAAGTCTTTTCTGTGGGGAATAAGGGAGAATATATATTAAGTGCTTAATATATTGGAAATCATTACATGCACTTGCTATATTTCTATTTTAGCTAAAAAGAAATTTTTTTACTTTCTCTTTATATATTACAAAATTGGTTGTGTGTTAATACAGATTTTCTGTACATTCTTTGAGTGTATGAGGTGTGTGTGTATATGCGAGCTAGTGTCCATGAATGTGTCTACAGATGCTACTGCTCTTTGAAGTCATTAAAGTCAGAGTTTTGTATTTTAAAAAGAAAAAAAAAAGACATAGGGTGGTAGAATAAATTTTTTAAAAATTAAAATATAAGACCTATCTATGTGCTGCCTACAGGACACTCCCCTCAGACCTAAAGACACATACAGACTGAAGTGAAGGGATGGAAAACATTTACCATGCAAATGAAAGCAGAAAAAGAAGCTGGGGTACCAATACTTAGGTCAGAGAAAATAGACTTTATTTATTTTATTTTATTTTATTTTATTTTATTTTATTTTATTTTATTTTATTTTTACTCTTCTCCCCTCACATTTTTGGTATATGGTGTCATATTTTGCAACCTTTTATTTTGTGAATCTTTTGGCTGATTTTTACAGAAAGAGTTATTTATATTGCTTTTGTGTTTCCTGCTTTTCATATGCTCATTTATGGTCTTTCCTTTCCACTCAAAGTCTCCCCTCTAATATTTCTTGTACAGCTGCTTTAATGGTCATGAACTCCTTTAGTTTTTGTTTGAGAAACTCTTTATCTCTTCTTCTATTCTGAGTGATAACCTTGTTGGATAGGGTATTCTTTGCTGCAGATTTTTTCCCCTTTCAGTACATAGCATATATCATGCTATTCTCTTCTGGCCTGCAAAGTTTCTGCTGAAAAATCCACTGATACAGACTTTAAAAGAAGGACTGTAACAAGGCACAAATGAATGACATATTAGACCAGATGGACATAATAGATATATATATACAGAGCAGTCCATCTAAAGACAACAGAATACACATTCTTTTCAAGTGCACATGGAACATTCTCCAGAATAAATCACATGTTATGCCACAATACAAGCCTCAATAAATTTAAGAAAATCATACCATGCATCTTTTCTGATAACAGGATAAAATTAGAAATAAATCACAAGACAAAAACTGGAAGAAAAACACAAACGTGGAGACTAAACAACATGATACTAAACAAACAATGGGTCAACAAAACAATTAAAGAAAAAATACATGGAGAGAAATGAAAATTAAACACAATAATCCAAAATCTTTGGAACACAGTGAACACCGTTCTAAGAGCAAAATATATAGTGCTACAGGTCTAACTCAAGAAACAAATAAATCAAAAAACTCACTCTAAGTCTACATATAAAGGAACTAGAAAAACAAGAACAAGCAACGCTAGGGAGAATAGAAGGAAGAATAAAGATAACAGCAGAAATAAATGACACAGAGACTAAAAAAAAAAATCAATGAATTCAAGGGGTGTTTTTTTTTAAAGATAAACAAAATTATAAACCCTTAGCCAGACTCATCAAGAAAAAAGGGACCCAAATAAATGAAATAAGAAATGAAAAAGAAGTAACAACTGACATCACAGAAATAAAAGGGACTAGAAGAAAATACCACAAAAAATGATATATCAATGAATTGAACAACCTAGAAAAAAAGGATAAATTCCTAGAAAAAATGCAATCTTCCCAAACAAATTCAGGAAGAAAAAGAAAATCTGAACAGACCAATTACTAGTAATAAAATTGAATCAGTAATAAAAAAAAAAAAACTACCAAAAAAATGAAAGTTCCGTTAATACCCATTCTCCAACTATTCCAAAAAATAAGAGAAAAGAAAGCTTCCAAATATAATCTACAAGGCCAGCATTACCATGATACCAAAACCAAAGATACCAAAAACAAAACAAAACAAAACAAAACTATAGGCTAATATTCCTGGTGAAGATAAGTGTAAAATACCTCCCCAAGATGTTAGCAAACCACATTCAATAATACATTAAAAAGATCACTACCATCAAGTGGGATTTATTCTGAAGATACAAATCAATCAATGTGATATGCCACACAAACAAAATGAAGGATAAAACTCATATAATCATCTCAATGGAAACAGAAAAAAGCATTAGACAAAATTCAACTATTCATGATAAAAAATATCAGCAATGTGGTGTAGAGGGAACATACCTCAACATAAATGCCATATACAAGAAACCTGCAGTTAGGACAGGAGTCAAGATGGTGGAGTAGTAGGAGACCCTAATTTCATCTGGTCCCTGGAAGTCAGCTAGATAGCTATCAAATCATTCTGAACAGCTGCAAAAGCAACCAGATATCTGAGAAAAGAATTGCTGCAATTCTACAAATAGAAAAGCAACCACTTTTTGCAAGGTAGGAGGTGAAGAGATGTGAATCTGAGGCAATTTATCAGAAGATAAACCGTGGTGGGGAGGGAGCCTCCATAAGCAGGGGACCAGAAAGTGTTATAAGCAGCAGAGCACAAAATTGGAGCTTCTACAAGTTGGCCTGATAGGTGCTTAGGGGGTGAAGTGGGGCTGAATCCCAGGTGGGACAGCATGGTCTCAGGATCCCCGGGGTCACAAAAAGAACAGGGGTGGCTGAGTGCAGCAGAGTTTCCAAGCATTGGAGCAGGGAAGCTGACTGAAAATAGTGAGTCCAGGCACCATGTTTCTGCTCAGTGTTCCCATAAGCTGCCAAACTGCTGCATAGTCCAGTGATTGCTCTCTGAGCAGGGGCCCAGCAAGAGGCAGAACTGCAACGAGACCCCCGCCCCCCGGCACCCTGGGAGGCGTGCCTCAGGTGTGCACTGAGGGAGTTGCTAAAGTTTTGAGACTCAAACCAGGTCCTGTGCCTGAGATAAAAACACTCAGTCACAGGCTGGGTGAACACAGAGTTCTGACAGAAGCCAGGGAGACAAGAGTGATTGACTGCTTTTCTGTGAGGGCTCACTGAAGAGTAGAGTGAGCAGACTTTCAGCTCCAGGGCTAGAGATCAGGGTGTCGCCATTTTCATTCCCCACATAGGTGCCAAAAGCTTTCAGGCAGCAAAACAGACACATTGAGCAATCTGGAGCCACTTACACTGAGCCGGGCTCCCTGGCAAGGACACTCTGAATTTAAATGGACTAAATGATCCAATCAAAAGACATAGGGTATCAGATTGAATAAAAAACAATTCTCATTGATATGCTGTCTATAAGAAACTCATTTTAGAGCCAAAGACTCCTCCAGATTGAAACTGAGGGTGTGGAGAACAATTTATCATGCTAATGGACATCAAAAGAAAGCTGGAGTAACAATCCTTATAACAGACAAATTAGATTTTAAGCCAAAGACTGTAATAAGAGATGAAGAAAGACACTATATATCATAATAAAAGGATCTATCCAAAAGGAAAATCTAACAATTGTAAATATTTATACCTCTAACTTGGAAACAGCCAATTATATAAACCAATTAATAACAAAATTAATGAAACACATAAAAAATAATGCAATAATAGTAGGGAACTTTAACACCCCACTCACAGAAATGGACATATCAACTAAGCAGAAGATCAGCAAGGACACAAGGGCTTTGAATGAAACACTGGACCAGATGGACTTCACAGATATATTCAGAACATTGCATCCTAAAGCAACAAAATACACATTCTTCTCAAGTGCACATGGAACATTCTACAGAATAGATCACATATTGGGTCACAAATCGCATCTCAACCAGTACCAAACGATTGGGATTATTCCCTGCATATTCTCAAAACACACTGCTTTAAAACTTGAACTCAGTCACAAGAGAAAATTTGGAAGGAACACAAATACATGGACGTTAAAGAGTATCCTACTAAGGAATGAATGGGTCAACCATAAAATTAAAGAATAATTTTAAAAATTCATGGAAACAAATGAAAATGGAAAGATGACATTTGAAAACCTTTGGGAGGCAGCAAAGGCAGTCCTAAGAGGGAAGTATATAGCCATACAAGGCTTTCTCAAGAAACAAAAAAGTTCTCAAATACACAACCTATCCTTACCCCTAAAGGAGCTGGAGGAAGAACAGCAAATAAAGCCTAGTTTCAGCAGGAGAAAAATAAAAATAAAGGTCAGAGCAGAAATCAATGATATAGAAATCAGAAAAACAGTAGAACAGATCAATAAATCTAGGCCCTGCTTCCTTGAAAGAATAAGATTGATAAACCCCAGCCAGACTTATCAAAAAGAAAAGAGAATTGGCCCACATTAATAAAATCATGAATGAAAGAGGAGAGATCACCACCAAGGAAACACAAACAATTGTAAGAACATATTATGAACAACTATATGCCAACAAATTAAGCAATCTGGAAGAAATGGATGCATTCCTAGAACATAAGCTACCAAAACTGAAACCGGAAGAAATAGAAAACCTAAACAAACCCATAACCAGCAAAGAAATTGAAGCAGTAATCAATAATCTCCCAGCAAACAAGAGTCCAGGGTCAGATGGCATCCCAGGGGGATTCTACCAAACATTTAAGGAAGAATTAATACTTATTCTTCTAAAACTGTTCCAAAAAATGGAAATGGAAGGAAAACTTCCAAACCCATTCTATGAGGCCAGAATTACCTTGATCCCCAAACCAGACAAAGACCCCACCAAAAAGGAGAATTATAGACCAATATCCTTAATGAATATGGATGCAAAAATTCTCACCAAAATACTAGCTAATGGGACCCAACAGTCAATTAAAAGGATTACTCACCAGGACCAAGTGGGATTCATACCTGGGATGCAAGAGTGGTTCACCATCCACAAATGAATCAATGTAATACCCTACATTAATACAAGAAAGGATAAGAACCATATGATCCTCTCAATAGATGCAGAAAAAGCATTTGACAAAATAGAGCATCCTTTCTTGATTAAAAACCCTCCACAATGTAGGGATAGAGGGAACATACCGCAACATCATAAAACTCACATATGAAAGACCCGCAGGGAATATCATCCTTCAACAGGGAAAAACAGAGAGTTTTTCCCCTAAGATTAGGAACATGATGGGGATGTCTATTCTCATCATGGTTAATCAACATAGTACTGGAATTCCTAGCTTCAGCAATCAGAAAGCATAAAGAAATAAAAGGCATCCAACTAGGCAAAGAAAAAGTCAAAATTTCACTCTGCACAGATGACATGATACACTATGTAGAAAACCCAAAGACTTCAGCAAAAAATTCAGCACTGACTCAGGAATTCAGCAAAGTGGTAGGATTGAATTCGACACACAGAAGTCTGTCGAATTTCTATACACTAACAATTAAGCAAACAGAAAGAGAAATCAAGGAATTGATCCCACTTATAGTTGCACCAAAAATGATAAGATACCTAGGAATAAACCTAACCAAAGAAGTAAAAGATCTGTGCTCTGAAAACTATAGAACACTTATGAAAGAAATTGAACAGCACACAAAGAAATGAAAAAAAAAATTTTTCATGCTAATGAATTGGAAGAACAAATATTGTGAAAATGTCTATACTACCAAAAGTAATCTACAAGTTTATTGTGATCCTTACCAAATTATCACCATCACTTTTTACAGAGCTAGAACAAACAATCCTAAAATTTTTATTGAACTGCAAAAGACCCTAAAGAACCAAATAAATCTTGATAAAGAGAAGCAAAGCTGGATGCATCACATTTCTAGACTTGAAGTTATATCACAAAGCTGTAGTAATCAAGCCATATCATACCGGCACAAAAATAGACACACAGATCAAAGGAACCCAGAATGGACTGTCAACTCTATGGTCAACTAATCTTTGACAAAGCAGGAAAGAATATGCAATGGAAAAAAGACAGTCTCTTCCACAAATGGTGTTAAGAAAATTGGACAACCACAGCAAAAGAATGAAAATAGACCACTTTATAACACCATACACAAAAATAAACTCAAAATTGAAGAAAGACCTAAATGTGAGACAGGAATCCATCAAAATCCTAGAGGACAATATGGGCAGCAATCTCTTTGAATTTGGCTTCAGCAACTAGCTAGCACATCTCCAGAGGCAAGGGAAACAAAAGCAGAAATGAACTATTGGGACTTCATTGGGTTAAAAAAGATTTTGTACAACAAAGGAACAATCAACAAAACTAAAAGATGGCTTATGGAATGGGAGAAGATATTCACAAATGGCATATCAGATAAAGGGCTAGTATCCAAAATCTATAACGAACTTATCAAACTCAACACCCTCCCAAAACAAAACAAAACAAAACAAAAACCCTGTCAAGAAATGGGCAGATTTTAATAGACATTTCTCCCATGAAGACGTGCAAATGGCCTGCAAACACATGAAAAGATACTCAACATCACTCGGGATCAGGGAAATGCAATTCAAAACCTCGGTGAATTACCAACTCACACTGGTCAGAATGGCTAAAATTAACACCTCAGGAAACAACAGATGTTGGTGAGGATGCAGAGAAAGTGGGATATTCTGTTGGTGGGAATGCAGCCAGTGCAGCCATTCTGGAAATCAGTATGGAAGTTTCTGAAAAAGTTAAAAATAGAGCTATTGCACTACTAGGTATTTATCCAAAGGATACAAAAATAGTGATTCAAAGGGGCACATGCATCCCAATGCATATAGCAACAATATATACAGTAGCCAATATATAGAAAGAGACCAAATGTCCATCAATGGATGAATGGATAAAGAAGATGTGGTATAAATATACCATGGAATATTACTCAGCCATCAAAAAACATGAAATTTTGCCATTTGTGAGGGTGTGGATAGAACTAGAGGGTATTATGGTAGGTGAAATAAGTCAGAGAAAGACAAATTTCATATGATTTCACTCATATGTGGAATTTAAGAAAGAAAACAGATGAACATGGGGGAAGGGAAGGAAAAATAAAATAAGGTAAAAACAAAGAGGGAGGCAAACCATAAGAGATTCTTAACTATAGGAAACAAACTGAGGGTTGCTGGAGGGGTTGTGGGTTGTGGGTGGGGTACTGGGAGATGGGCATTAAGGAGGGCATGTTATATAATTATCACTGGGTGTTATATGCAACTGGTAATTCCCTAATTTCTACCCTGGAAACTAATAACACACTATATGTTAACTAAATTTAATTTAAATAAAAAATTAAAAAGAAGATATACTACAAAATTGTAGTAATCAAAACAGTATGGTGCTGGCACAAAAGGAGACACATAGACCTATGAACAGACTAGAGAGCCCAGAGATAACCTGACACATATGAAGTCAATTAGTCCATGAAAATGGAGACAAGAATGTACAATGGGAAAAAGACAGTCTTTTCTTTTAGAAAAAATCTTATTTAAACTCAATTAATTAACGTATAGTGCATCACTAGTTTCAGAGGTAGAGTTCTGTTTTTCATGAGTTGCATATAACACCCAGTGCTCAGTACATCACATGCCCTCCTTAATGCCCATCATCCAGTTACCCCATCTCCCCACCAAACACACCTCCAGCAACCCTCAGTTTGTTTCCTATAGTTAAGAGTCTCTTGTGGTTTGTGTCCCACTCTGATTTCTTAGTTTTTCCCTCCCTTCCCCTATGATCTTCTGTATCATTTCTTAAATTCTACATATGAGTGAAATCATATGATAATTGTCTTTCTCTGATTGACTTGTTTCACTTAGCACAACACCTTCTAGTTTCATCCATGTCATCGCAAATGGTAAGCTTTCATTTTTTTATGGCTGAGTAATATTCCATTATATATATATACCACCTATTTTTTATGCATTCATCTGTCAATGGATATTTGGGCTCTTTCCATAGTTTGGCTATTGTGGATATTGTTGCTATAAACATTGGTTGCAGATGCCCCTTTGGATCACTACGTTTGTATACTTTGGGTTAATACCTAGTAGTGTAATTGCTGGGTCATAGGGTAGCTCTATTTTTAACTTTTTGAAGAACGTCTATACTGTTTTCCAGAGTGGCTGTACTAGCTCGCATTCCCACCAAAAGTGTAGGAGGGTTCCCTTTCTCTACATCCTCGCCAACAGGTTTTTTTTTTTTTTTTTTATTTACCTGATGCTGAATGATGTTGAATATTTTTTTCATGTGTCTGTTGGCCATTTGTATGTCTTTTTTGGAGAAATGTCTGTTCATATTTTCTGCCTATTTCCTGACTGGATTTTTTTGTTCTTTGGGTGTTGAGTTTGATAAGTTTTTTTATGGATCTTGTATACTAGCCCTTTATCTGATAAGATAATTGCACATATCTTCTCCCATTCTGTAGGTTGTATTTTGGTTTTGTCAACTGTTTCCTTTGCTGTGCAAAACCTTTTTATCCTGATGAAGTCCCAATAGTCCACTTTTGCTTTTGTTTCCCTTGCCTTTGGAGACATGTCTAGCAAGAAGTTTCTGTGGCTGAGTTTGAAGGGGTTGCTGCTTGTGTTCTCCTCTAGGATTTTGATGGATTCCTGTCTCACCTTTTAGGTCTTTCATCAATGAGTTTATCTTTGTGTGTGGTATAAGAAAATGGTCCAGTTTCATTCTTCTACATGTGGTTGTCCAATTTTCCCTACACCATTTGTTTAAGAGACTAAGACAGTCATCAATAAATGGTGCTGGGAAAACTGGGCAGCTACATGTAAAAGAATTAAATTGAATCAGTCTCTAACACCATACACAAAAATAAACTCAAAATGGATGAAAGATCTAAATGTGAGACCTAAACCCAAAAAATCTTAGACAAGAACACAGGTAATAGTTTCTCTGACATCAGGTGTAGCAACATTTTACTAGATGTGCCTCTTCAGGCAAGGTAAATGAAAACAATAATAAGCTATTGGGACTATATCAACATAAAAACTTTCTGCACAACATGGAAGCCATAAAAAAAAATTCAACCTACTGAATGGGAGAAGATATTTGTAAATGGGAGAAGATAAGGTGTTAATATCCAAACTAAATAAAGAACTTACACAGTTAGACAGCAAATAAACAATCTGATTTTAAAAAATATACAGTGGACCTGAATAGACATTTAAAAAAGAGAGAGATACAAATGGTCAGCAGACACATGAAAAGATGCTCAACATCACTGGTCATCAGAGAAAGGCAAATCAAAACCACAAAAAGATATCACCTTACACCTGTCAAAATGGCTAGAATTATAATAATAATAAAGAAACAAGAAATAAGTGTTAGAGAGGAGGTGGAGAAAAAGGAACTCTTGCACACTGTTGGTGGGAGTATAAATTGGTACAGCCAATGTAAAAAACTATGGAGTTTCCTAAAAAGTTCAACATAAAAATACCATATGATCTAATAATTCCACTCTTAGGTATTTACCCAAAGAAAATAAAAACACTATTTCAAAAAATATATATACGTTCCCATGTTTATTGCAGCATCACTTACAAAAGCCACAATATGGTAGCAACCCAAGTGTCCATCAATAGATGATTGGATAAGGAAGACATATATAGAACGGATAATATTATGTAGCTATAAAAAAGGATAAGATCATGCCATCTGTGACAACATAGATGGGCCAAGAGTGTTTTAGTGTAACTGAAATAAGTCAGACAGGGAAAGAGAAATACTATATGATTCCACTCACATGTGGAATATAAAAACCAATCTAGTGAATAAACAAAGAAAATAATCAGACCTATAAATACAAAGAACAAACTGATCATTGCCAGTTGGGAGAAGATGGGATGGTGTGCAACATGGGTGAAGGGGACTGGGATATATAGACTTCCATTTACAAAATGAATAAGTCATAAGACTAAAAGGCCCACCATAAGAAATACAGTCCAGAGTGGCTGCACCAGTTTGCATTCCCACCAACAGTGCAAGAGGGTTCCCCTTTCTCTACATCCTTACCAACATTTGTTTCTTGTCTTGTTATCTCTAGCCATTTTGACAAGTGTGAGATGATACCTTATTGTACTTTAGATTTGTATTTCCCTGATGATGAGTGATGTTGAGCCTCTTTTCATGTGTGTGGTGGACATCTGTATCTCTTTTTTGGAAAAATGCCTGTTTATGTCTTCTGCCCATTTTTTAATTGGATTATTCATTTTTGGGTGTTGAGTTTTATAAGTTCTTTATATATTTTGGATACTAACCCTTCACCAAATATGTCATTGCAAATACCTGCCCATTCCTTAGGTTGCCTTTTAGTTTTGTTGATTTTCTCCTTCACTTTACAGAAGCTTTTTATCTTGATGAAGTCCTAATAGTATATATTTTGTTTGTTTGTTTTTTTACTTTGCTTCAGGAGACATCTAGAATGAAATTGCTATGGCTGATGTCAAAGACGTTACTATCTCTTTTCTCCTCTAGGATTTTTATGGTCGCAAGTCACATTTAAGTCTTTCATCCATTTTGAATTTATTTCTGTGTATGGTGTAAAAAAGTGATCCAGTTTCATTATTTTGCATATTGCCATCCAGTTTGTCCCACACAATTTGATCAAGAGACTGTTTTTTTTCCACTGGATATTCTTTCTTCCTTTGTCAAAAATTAATTGACCATATAGTTTGTGGATTCCTTTCTGGATTTTATATTCTGTTCTATTGATCTATATGTCTATTATTGCACCAGTACACACTGCTTTGATCACTACAGCTTTCCAATATAACTTGATTTGCAAAATTGTGATGCCTCCAGCTTTTCTTTTTCAAGGTTGCTTTGGCTATTTGGAGTCTTGTTTCCAAAACATGAGCATGGAATATCTTTCCATTATATTCTGTCCTCTTCAATTTCTTTAATCAATGTTTTATAGTTTTCAAGATAAAGGTCTATTACTTCTTTGGTTAGGCTTGTTCCTAAGTATCTCTTGCTTTTTGGTGCAATTGTAAATGGGATTGATTCCTTGAATTCTCTTTCTGGTACTTCATTATTGGTGTATAGAAATGCAACAGATTTCTGTAGGTTTATTATGTATTCTGTTGCTTCACCGAATTTGTTTTTCAGTAGTAGCAGTTTTTTTGGTGGAGTCTTTCAGGTTTTCTATATAGAGTACCATGCCATCTGCAAATAGTGAAAGTTTTACTTTTTCCTTGCCAATTTGGACGCCTTTTATTTCTCTTTGTTGCCTGATTGCTATGACTAGGTCTTCTAGTAGTATGTTAAATAACAATAGTGTGGGCACCTGGGTGGTTCGGTCTGTTGAGCGTCCCACTCTTGATTTTGGCTCTGAGGGTTGTGAGATTGATCCCTGTTCCATGCTGGGTGTGGAGCCTAATTAAGATTCTCTTTCTCCTTCTCTCTCTGCCCCTTCCTCCCCTCCACTCTCTCAAATCAATCAATCAATCAGTCAGTCAATCAATTAATCGTTAAAAAAATAACAGTGGTGAGAGTGGACATCCTTGTTGTGTTCCTGATCATAGAAGAAAAGCTCTGTTTTTTCCCATTGAGGATGGTCAGCCTTTTGGAGAAGGGCATGGGCCTTTGGAATGCCTGGCCCGTGTGACCACTCTGCCATTGGAATGTCGTGGGGAGTTACCTTCCCAGAAGCTTTCTTAGCCATAACAGCCTCTCTGTGATCTGAGATGTATGCATTGTCCCTTAGGCTATGTTTAGCAGAACACGCAGATTAGCATATCTTATCTTTCCCGTAAATCCTTTCAGTTTCATTAAGACCCCTTGTCACACATCATGTGCTTGAAAAATAGTGATAAGGATGTTTGATTATCCTGAAGGACCAAAAAAATTGGGAGCAAAGAAGAGCAAATGGTCTTCATCTCTAAGCATTGACCCCCCTTGCCTTCTCCTCTTTCATGGCAAAGTTTGGAGTAATCTTTCATCTGTCAGTATAGGGATTGCTGGCCATTCCCAGCAAATTTTAAACAGTTAATACTCATTCTTCTCAAACCATCCCAAAAAATTGAGGAGGAAGAATGCCCCCAAGCTCATTCTATGAGTCCAGCCTTACCATGGTATGAAAACCAGACAAATTCACTTAAAAAAAAATGGAGATAAATATCCCTGATGAGCATAGATGCAAAAATATTCAACAAAATATTAGCAAACAAATTCGTCAAAACATTACAAGGATCTTGCATCATGATTTTCTGGGATTTATTACAGAGATTCAAGGATGGTTCAATACCTGTGGGTCAATCAACTGACACACCATATTAACAAAAGATAAAAATTATAGGAGGGTGCCTGGGTGGCTCAGTCGTTAAGTGGCTGCCTTTGGCTCATGTCATGATCCCAGAGTCCTAGGATCAAGTCCCACATCGGGCTCCCTGCTCAGCAGGAAGCCTGCTTCTCCCTCTCCCACTCCCCCTGCTGTGTTCCTGCTCTCGCTGTCTCTGTCAAATAAATAAATAAAATCTTTAAAAAAAAATTATAGGATCATCCCAATAGATGCAGTCCCAGGGTGGCAAGACCTTCCTCCAGAAGACCAGTGCATTCCTCCACCACAGCAAGTCCCTAAAGTTTGGTGCTTTATTTTTTAATTTTTTTAAAGATTTTATTTATTCTTCTGAGAGAGAGAAAAAAAACATAAGCAGGGGGTGTAGGGAGAGCAAAGGGAGAAGGATAAGCAGGCTCCCTGCCAAGCAGGGAGAACAATGTGGGACTCGATCCCAGACCCCGGGATCATGACCTGAGCCGAAGGCAGATGCTTAACTGACTGAGCCACCCAGGAGCCCAAGTTTGGAGTTTTAAAAGACAATAAGCTTGGCTGGGATAGAGCCAAAAATGCACTGCACTGCTCCAGACTGTCAAGCGACCTGGAGACAGATAGGCTTTTCAGTCTATCTGAAAAATGCCTGGGGTGCATGAAAGGATACTATTTGCTCTTCTGGGAGTGCTTCCTTGAGAGCAGTAAGCACAGAGACCTCTCTCCAGGGACAGACGTGCTGTTTGGCACCATTTCTCTCCCCCACCCATCAACATCAACCAACTTCAGTAAACAGCACAGCACCAACACTGGATGCCTAACCTGCTTACACCAAGTACTGCCCCCTTTCACTCTGCTGGTACTGCTTTTATCAGGCAAGTGTGCTTAAGTACCAGCACCATAGGCCCCTTCCCCAGAAGTCCAGCAGAAACCTCTGCATACACCACATCTACTGACTATAGTGTTCTGCAAGGCTTCAGTTATAATAAAAGTAGCATTAGGTCTCATTTAACAAGCAGACCAGAGCACAACTACTTAAAACTCATCACTCTCTGGCTAAGGTCCACACACTGCCCACTTCAGGCAAGGAAAGCCTCTGCAGACAGCTGACTTGAGGAATAAAGGAACCAAAATACAGCAGCAGAGTGCACATAGCACACACCAGAGACACTCTCTGAAGCACCAGGCCCTGGACACTATATAGCCTCTTTTTCATAAAGCCATTTGTTTTGGGAGCAGAAAAAAATAACAGACAATTCTAACACAGAGAAGACAGAGACCTTGACAAAATACCAAGATGGAGGAATTCACCCCAAAATAAAGAACAAGGAAAGGTCACAGCCAGAGATATAATTGAAACAGATATAAATAATATGCCTGATGCAGAATTTAAATCAATAGTCATAAGGATACTCACCAGGCTACAGAAAAGACTGAGAGACATCAGGGAGACCCTTATTGCAGAGACAAAAGAGCTCAAAAACAATCAGGCAGAAATGAAAATGCAATATCTGAGAACTGAAACTGACTGGATGTAATGATCACAAGGAGGGAAGAAGCAAAGAAATGAAATTAGAGATATACAAGATAAAGTTATGGAAAATAATGAAGCTGAACAAAATAGAGAAAAAAGAATGATGGACTACAAGAGCAGACTTAGGGAACTCAGTGATTCCATCAAACATAATAACATTCATATCATAGGCATCCCAGAAGAACAAGAGACACAAAAGGGGGCAGAAGGTATATTTGAGGAAATAATAGCTGAAAACTTCCCTAATTTGGGGAGGAAATGGATAATCAAATCCAGGAGTCACAGAGAGCTCCCATCAAAATAATAAAAAAAAAAAGCAGGCCAACATCAAGACATACTGTACTTAAATTTGCAAAATAGAGTGATAAAGAAAAAAATCCTAAAAGCAGCAAGACAAAAGGAATCCCTAGTTGCAGATCTCTCCACAGAAACTTTGCAAGCCAGAAGAGAGTTGTGTAATATATTAGAAATGCTGAATGGCAAAAGTCTGCAGCCAAGAATGTTCTATCTAGCAAAGCTATCATTCAGAACAGAAGGAGAGGTACAGAGTTTCCCAGACAAACAAAAACTAAAGGACTTTGTGATCACTAAAACAGCCCTGCAAAGAATATTAAAGGGAACTCTTTGCATGCAAAGGAAAAACCAAAAGTGTCAAGGACTGTAAATGAACAGAGAAAATTCTCCAGAGACAATGACAAAACAAGTAAGAAAAGGGACCTAAATACATATCTCTCAATAATTATTCTGAATGTAAAATAAATAAACATTCCAATCAAAAGACATAAGGTGTCAGAACGGATTAAAAAAAAAAAAAAGACCCATCTATATGCTACCTACATGAGATTCATCTTAGACCCAAAGACACCTGCAGATTGAAAGTGAAGGGATGAAAAAATATTTATCATGCAAATCGATGTCAAAAGAAAGTAGGAGTAGCAATACTTATATCAGACAAACTAGATTTTAAACCAAAGAGTGTAACAAGAGATGAAGAGGGGCCCTATATAATAATAAAGCGTACTATCCAGCAAGAAGATTGAAAATTGTAAATATTTATGCCCCCAACATGGGAGCACCCAAATATATGAAACAATTAATAACAAACACAAAGTTACTCATTGAGAATAATACAATAATACTAGGGACATTTAACACCTCACGGACATCAAAAGACAGGTCATCTAAGCAGAAAATCAACTAGGAAAAAATGGCTTTGATTGGTACACTAGACCAGATGGACTTAACAGATATATTCAGAACATTTCATCCTAATCCAACAAAATACACATTCTTTTCAAATGCACATAGGACATTCTCCAAGACATTTTGTACTCACAAGTAGATTGAATTCATGCCATGGATATTTTCTGACCACGATGCTATGAAACTTGAAGTCAAACACAAGAAAAAATCTAGAAGGACCACAAATACATGCAGGTTAAAAATATGCTACTGAAGAATAAATGAGTCAACCAGGAAATTAAAGAAGAAGTAAAAAAAAAAAATACAAATGAAAATGAAAACACAATTGCCCAAAAACTTTGGGATGCAGCAAAAGTGGTCATAAGAGGAAAGTCTGCTCAACCCCCAGGATCTGGGGTGGGGGGTGGGACAAGGCACATTTTGGTGGCAGTGGAGTCAGTAGGTCCCCCACAGCTTCCTGGTGGCAAGCTTGGAAAATCTCAGCCTACATTACAAGTGTTTGCATATGAAGAATATATACTGCCAAGTAGCTGAAGGAAAAGCAATGGCAGGAGGAGTTAAGATGGAGGAGGAGTAAGGTTTTTATTTTATTTATTTATGTGACAGAGAGAAACACAGCAAGAGAAGGAATACCAGCAAGGGGAATGAGGTGGGGAGAAGCAGGCTTCCTGCTGAGCAGGACCCTGGGATCATGACCTGAGCTGAAGGCAGATGCTTAACAACTGAGCCATTCAGGAGCCCCTGGTTCTTTGAAAGAATTAATAAAATTGATAAACCCCTAGTCAGATTTATCAAAAAGAAGAGAAAGGACACAAATAATTAAGATGACAAATGAAAGAGAAGAGATCATAACCAATACCACACAAATACAAAAAAAAATCGTAGGAGAATATTATGAAAAAATATATATGTGAAAAAACTGGGCAATCTGGAAGAAGCAGACAAATTCCCAGAAACATACAAACTACCAAAAATGAAACAGGAAGAAAAAAAAAGAAGAAGAGACTGGTAACCAGTATGAAATGGAATCAGTAATAAAAAAAAATAAAAAATAATAAAATAATTTTAAAAATTTCTGAACAAATAAAAGTCTAGGGCCAGATGATTTCCCAGGGGAATTATAGCAGACATTTAAAGAAGAGGTAATACCTATACTTCTCAAATTGTTCCCAAAAAATAGAAATGGAAGGAAACTTCCAAACTCCATTATGAGGCCAGCTTTACAGTGATTCCAAAACCGGACAAAGACCCCAGTAAAAAGGAGAATTATAGGCCAATATCCCTGAGGAACATGGATGTAAAAAACCTCAACAAGAGAATAGAAAACCGAATTCAATAGTATATTAAAAGAATTATTCACCACAATCAAGTGGGATTTATTTCTGGGCTGCAGGGGTGGTTCAATATACCCAAATCAATCAATGTGATTTCACCACGTTAATAAAAGAAAGGATAAGAACGATATGATCCTCTCACTAGATGCAGAAAAGACATTTGACAAAATACAGCATCCATTCTTAATAAAAACCCTCAACAAAATAGGGATAGATGGAACTTACCTCAACATCATAAAGGTGATATATGAAAGATCCACAACTAATGCATCCTTAATTGGGAAAAACAAAGCTTTCCCTCTACATTCAGGAACAGACAAAGATGTCCACTCCCACCATTGCTATTTAACATAATACTTGAAGTCTTAACTTTAATAATCAGACAATAAAAATAAATAAAAGCATCCAAATTGGCAAGGAAGAACTCAAACTTTTACTATTTGCAGACAACATGATACTATATGTAGGAAACCCAAAAGACTCCATGAACAGATTGCTAGAGCTAATACATGAATTCACCAAAGTCACAGGTATAAAATCAATGCACAGAAATCTTTTGCATTTTTATACACCAATAATAAAGTAGCAGAAAAAGAAATCAAGAAATTGATCCCACTTAAAATTGCACCAAAAACTATAAGCTACCTAGGAATAAATCTAACCAAAAAGGTAAAATATCTCTACCCTGAAAATAATAGAAAACTTATGAAAGTAATTGTACTGAACACAAAGAAATGGAAAAACATTCCATGCTCATTGTTAAAGTGTCTATACTACCCAGAGTAATCTACATATAATGCAATCTCTATAAAAATGCTACCATCATTTTTCACAGAACTTTAACAAACAATCCTAAAATTTCTACGAAATGACATGTAAAGACCCCAATAGCCAAAGCAATCTTAAGAAAGGAAAACAAAGCTGGAGGCAGCATGATTCCAGACTTCAAGTTATATTACTAAGTTGTAGTCTTCAAAACAATATGGTACTGGCACAAAAACGGACACATAGATCAATGGAACAGAATAGAAACCCAGAAATGGACCTATAACTATATGGTCAACTAATCCTTGACAAAACAGGAAAGAATACCCAATGGAAAAAAGACAGTCTCTTCAACACATGGTGTAGGAAAACTGACAGCAACATGCAAAAGAATGAAACTGAAACACTTTTTTTTTAAAGATTTTATTTATTTATTTGAGAGAGAGAATGAGATAGAGAGCATGAGAGGGGGGAGGGTCAGAGAGAGAGGCAGACTCCCTGCTGAGCAGGGAGCCTGATGTGGGACTCGATCCCGGGACTCCAGGATCATGACCTGAGCCGAAGGCAGTCGCTTAACCAACTGAGCCACCCAGGCGCCCGAAACTGAAACACTTTTTTACACCACACACAAAAAACCAAATTCAAAATGGATTAAAAACCTAAGTAAGAGACCTGAAAACATAAAAATCCTAGAAGAGAGCAAAGGCAGTAACTTCTCCAACATTGGCCATAGCAGCTTTTTCCTAGATATGCCCCTGAGGCAAGGGAAACAAAAGCAAAATGAACTATTGGGACTTCTTCAAGATAAAAAGCATCTGCACAGCAAAAGAAACAATCAACAAAACTAAAAGTCAGCCTATGGAAGGAGAGAAGATATTTGAAAATGACATATCTGATAAAGGGTCATTATCCAAAATTTATAAAGGACTTATCAAACTCAACACCCAAAAAACAAATGATCCAGTTAAGAAATGGGCAGAAGACATGAATAGACATTTTCCAAAGAAGATTTACTGATGACTAACAAACACATGAAAACATGTTCGATATCACTCATCATCAGGGAAAAGCAAATCAAAACCATGATGAGATACCACTTCACAGCTGTCAGTATAGCTAAAATCAACAGCACAAAAAACAAAAGATGTTGGCAAGGATGCAGAAAAAGGGGACCTTCTTATATAGTTGGTGGGAATGCTAACTGGTACAGCCACTCTGGAAAACATAAGGAGGTTCCTCAAAAAGTTAAAAATAGAACTACCCTACAATCCAGCAATTGCACTACTAGGTATTTAGACAAATGATACAAAAATACAGATTCAAAAGGATACATGCACTTCAATGTTTATAGCAGCATTATCAACAACAGCCAAACTATGGAAAAAGCCCAAATGTCCATTGACTGATGAATGGATAAAGAAGATGTGGTGCATATATATATAGAATGGAATATTGGGCAGCCACAAAAGAGAATGAAATCTTGCCATTTGCAGTGATGTGGATGGACCTAGAGTATATTATGCTAAGCGAAAAAATGAGTCAGAGAAAGACAAATACCATATGATTTCACTCATATGGGGAATTTAAGAAACAAAACAGATGAACGTATGGGAAGGGGAAAATAAAGGGGGGGAGGATAAACCATAAGGGATTCTTAATGATAGAAAACAAACTGAGGGCTGATGGATGGTTGTGGGTGACAGATGGGCTAAATGGATGATGGGTATTAAGGAGGGTACTTATGATGAACACTGGACGTTATGTTGAAGTGATGAATCATTAAATTCTACTCCTGAGACTAATATTACACTATATGTTAACTAGAATTTAAATAGCAATTTGAAAAAAAAAAAGCAAGAAAAATTTCAAATAAAAAACATAATCTTACAACTAGAAGAGCTAGAAAAAGAACATGTGAGGCCTAAGGCCCACAGAAAGATGAAAATAATAAAGATAAGAGCAGAAATAAGTGATATAGAAACTTAAAAAAAACAATAGAACAGATAAAAAACAGGAGCTGTTTCTTTGAAAAAAAATTAATAAAATTGATAAATGTATAGCCAGACTTATCAAAAAGAAAAGAGAAAGGACCAAAAAAATAAAATTACAAATGAGAGAAGAGAAATAACAATCAAGGGCACAGAAATTAATTATAAAAGAATTTTATGAAAAACTATATGCCAACCAATTGGGTAATCTGGAAGAAATGGATGAATTCCTAGAAATATATAAATTACCAAAACCGAAACAAGAAGAAATAGAAAACTTGAACAGACTGATAATCAGCAAAGAAATGAATCAGTAATTAAACATCTCCCAACACACAAAAGTCCAGGTCCAGATGGCTTCCCAGGGGAATTCTACCTAACATTTAAAGAAGAGTTAATATCTATACTTCTCAAACTATTCAAAAAAGTAGAAATGGAAGGAAATCTTCCAAACTCATTCTATGAAGCTAGTATTACCCTGATTCCAAGAGCAAAGACCCCACTAAAATGGAGAATTGTGTCAATATCCGTGATGAACATGGATGCAAACATTCTCAACAAGATACTAGCAAATTGAATCTAACCATATATTAAAAGAATTATTCACACAATCAGGTAAGATTTATTCTTGGGTTGCAGGGATGGTTCAATATTTGCAAATCAATCAATGTGATACACCACATTAATAAAAGAAAGGATAAGAGCCATATGATCCTTTCACAAGATGCTAAAAAACATTTGATGGAGTACAACATCCATTCCTGATAATAACCTTCAACAAAGTAGAGATAGAGGGAACATGCATCAGCATAGAAAGGCCATATATGAGAAAGCCACAGCTAATGTCACCCTCAGTGGGGAAAAACTGAGAGCTTTTCCTCTATGGTCAGGAACAAGACAGGGATGTCCACTCTCACCACTGTTATTTAATATAGTACTGGAACTCCTAGCCTCAGCAATCAGACAACAGATAGAAATAAAGTCATCCAAATGAGCAAGGAAGAAGTACAGCTTTCAGTATCTGCAGATGACATGATATCTTATGTAGAAACCCCAAAAGACTCCACCAAAAGTTTGCTAGACCTGATACATGAATTCAGTAAAGTTACAGGATACAAAATCAATGTATGGAAATTTGTTGCATTTCTATACACCACTAATGAAGCAGCAGAAAGAGAATTCAAGGAATAAACCCCATTGACATTTGCACTCAAAACTATAAGATACCTAGGAATAAACTTAACTAAATAAAATGCCTGTACTCTTAAAACTATAAAACACTGATGAAATAAATTGAACAGGACACAAAGAAATGGGAAAACATTCCATGCTCATAGATTGGAAGAACAAATATTGTGAAAATGTCTATACTACCAAAAGTAATCTACAAGTTTAATGTGATCCTTATCAAAATATCACCATCACTTTTCACAAAGCTAGAATGAACAATCCCAAAATTTGTATGGAACCACAAAAGAAATCTTGATAAAGATAAGCAAAGCTGGACACATCACATTTCTGGACTTCAAGTTGTATTACAAAGCTGTAGTGATCAAGACAGTATCATACTGACACAAAAATAGATACATAGTTCAATGGAACAGAATAGAGAACCCAGAAATGGACCTACAACTATATGGCCAACTAATCTTTGACAAAGTAAGAAGAATATCCACTGGAGAGAAGACAGTCTCTTCAACACATGGTGCTGGGAAAACTGGATGGCAACATGTGAAAGAATGAAACTGGGCCACTTTTTTACATCATACACAAAAATAAATTCAAAGTGGATGAAAGGTCTAAACATGAGGCAGGAAACCATCAAAATCCTATAGTAGAACACCGGCAGTAACCTCTTTGACATCAGCCTTAGCAAACTGTTACTAGATATGTTTCCTGAAGAAAGGGAAACAAAAGCAAAAATAAACTATTGGGACTTCATCAAGATAAAAACTTCTGAATTAATCAATGAATAATTGAATTTTAAAATGGACAGAAGATATTTCCCCAAAGAAGACATACAGATGGCCAAAAGACACATGAAAAGATGGTCAGTATCACTCATCATCAGGGAAATGCAAATCATAATTACAATGAGAAATCACCTCTCACCTCTCAGAGTGGCTAAAATGAAAAACATATGGAGACTACAGCCATACCACCCTGAACGCACCCGATCTCATCTGAAAAACATATGGAACACCAAATGTTGGTGAGGATGTGGAGAAAAAGGAACTCTCTTGCACTGTTGGTGGGATTGCACGCTGGTGCAGCCACTCTGGAAAACAGTACAGAGTTTCATCAAAAAGTTCAAAATAAAACTACCCTATGATGTAGTAATCGCCCTGCTGGATATTTACCCCCAATATACAAAAACACTAATTCAAAGGGATACATGCACCCCGGTGTTTATTTTAACTTGATTTACAATAGCCAAATTATGGAAGCAACTCGTGTCTATCAATAGATCAGTGGATAAAGTAGATGTGGCATATGTAAACAATGAAATATTATTCAGCCCTTGGAAAGAATGAAATCTTGCCATTTCCAACTACATGGATAGAGCTAACGAGTATAATGCAAAGGGAAATAAGTCAGTGAGAGAAAGACAAATACCGTATGATTTCACTTATATGTGAAATTTAAGAAGTAAAACAAATAAGTAATGGAAAAAGAGAGAGAGAAAGAGAGAAACCAAGGAACAGACTCTTAACTAGAGAACAAAGAGATAATTATCTGTTTACCAGAGGGAAAGTGGGTGGAAGGATGGGTGAAATAGGTGATGGGGATTATAGAGTGCACTTGTCAATGAGCACCAGTTGATGTATGCAATTGTTGAATTACTATATTGTACACCTGAAACTAATATAACAGTATATGTTAACTATAATGGAATTAAAATAAAATAAGATAAAATAAAATAAAAATTAATGATCTAAATGTCAGACCTGAATCTATTAAACTCTTTAAAGAAAACATAGGCAGTAAACTCTTGATAGGCTTTAGGTATATTGTTCTGGAGCTGTCTTCTCAGGTAAGAGAAACAAAAACAAAATATTTTGGACTACATCAAACTGAAAAAACTGCTCCACAGCAGAGGAAACTGTCAACGAAACAAAACAAAAAGTTAACCTACTGAATGGAAGAAGATATTAGCAAATGATATATCTGGTAAATGGTTAATTTCCAAAATATATTAAAAAAACTCATAGAACTCAGTGCTAAAATAACAACAAATAGTTTTATTAAAAATGGGTAAGAGACCTGAATAGACATTTTTTCAAAGATATCCAGATGACTAACAGACACATGAAAAGATGCTCATCATCACTAGTCATCAAGGATATGTAAATCAAAACCACAATGAGATATCACTCCCAACCATTTAGAATGGCTAGTGTCTAAATGACAAGAAATAGCAAGTATTGACAAAGATGTGAAAAAAAAAAAAGAACGCTTGTGCACTGTTGGTAGAAATGTAAATTGGGGCAGCTACTATGGATAACAGTATGGAGGTTCCTCAAAAAATTAAAATTAGAAATACCACACAATCCAGTTTTTCTATCTCTGAGTACTTACCCAAAGAAAATGAAAACACTAATCAAAAAGACCTATGTACCCCTATGTTCATTGCAGCATTATTTACAACAGGCAAGACATGAAAGCAACCTAAATGTCCATCAATAGATGAATGGATAAAGATGTGATACACACACACACACACACACACACACGGTGTGTGGGGAGGAGAGATACAGGAATATTACTCAGTCATAAAAAATAGTTAAATCTTGCTATTTGTGACAACATGAATGAAACTAGAAGGTATTATGCTAAGTGAAATAAGTAAGACAGAGGAAGATAAATGCCATATGAATTCACTGATATGTAAAATATAAAGAAACATAATAAATTAACAAATAAAACAAAATAGAAACTGAGAGAAAGAACAAACTGTTGGTTTCTAGAGGGGTGGGTGGGTAGGGGATGAACAAAATAAGTGAAAGGGATTAAGAGATACAACACTCCAGTTATAAAATAAATAAGACATGAGAATGTAATGTACACCATAGGGAATATAGCCTATAATATTGTAATGACTTTGTAGGATGATAGATGGTAAGTAGGCTTATTGTGGTGACCATTTTGTAATGTATATAAGTAACAAATCACTATGTTGTACACCTGCAACTAATACAGTATTGTATTGTATTGTCAATTATTCTTCAATAAAACATCTTTCATCTTTATAAGAGTAATATATATTTATATTATAAAATGTAGAAAATTCATAAAATATAAAGAAAAATCCTTGTGGGATCTGTTTTACTACCTCTCAGAGACAAGCACTGTTAATATTTTGATACATCTGTATTCTGATATAAATTTTGAACATACTGAAAATTATCATGTTAAAAAAATGTAAAATGCCTATAGTATTCCATTGAAAGTATATTAAAATCATGCCATTGGCCCATTCCATGAAGCATACCAAATGCCCAATAGGAATCAGAATTCACTTTCAACATTGATGAAGGTGGCAGTAAATTCCTACAGAAGGGCCCAGTATACAAAGTTTAGTGCCAATAAATATTTGAGGAATGCATAAATGAAAAAAAAAATACTGGAAAATAAAGTGATTCTTGCAAGATGACCTGTTTTAGTCCCAACCCACAAAATATTATTCTGCAATTTCAAACATTAGGATCTAAAAGCGTATCTAAAATGTAATCTAGGGCACCCGGGTAGCTGAGTTGGTTAAGCGTCTGCCTTCGGCTCAGGTCATGATCCCAGGGTCCTGGGATCGAGTCCTGCAACGGGCTCCCTGGGAGCCTGTTTCTCCCTCTGCCTCCCTCTCTCTCTGTCTCTTATGAATAAATAAATAAAATCTTTAAAAAAATAAAATGTAATCTAAAAACCTAGACCTGCAAGTTACCAAGTGTCTTGGTGACAGAATATCTCACTTTGTTCTGTAAACTAGCTTAGATACATATTATGATCCAGGTTCCAAGCCAAATTCTGCCTAGCAGATGGGTCACTGGCATATTCCTCTGCCCTTTTTTTGGGTTTAAATATTTGGGTTTCACTCAGACTTAAAGAATATGATGGCATTTACATTTGAAAGCTTTAATTCCTCTGAAATGGATTTTTCATCCCCAAGGAGGCAGCTCTTACAATGAACATACCCTTTAGGATCTTAGCTTATATCAGTATGTGAATCACAGGAACACCACTACTGCAAATGTTAAGCAAATGTTGTAGATGACAACCATCATGATTTCAAGGCAGGCTCATATAACATGCTGAGGAACAATAGATGTTAATATGTAGTTTGTCTAAGAAGTACTAATCTAATGATAAAGTTACAGTTAACCAATGGGGAAAACAAGCCAAATTTAGATTATCAGCACTAACAAATTCATAAGCAGACTATGGCACTGAACTTTGACCGTGTGAAATGTGATTGCAGGATAAATGGGACTCATCAGTAACTAACCTGTCAGAAAAGGAAGAGATGCTAACAAGGATGCAGCTGGTAATTTTAGAAAATCATGTGGTTCACTATGTACTATTTTAATATGCTCCTAAAAATAAGGTTTAGTACTGGTTTTTTTTCTGCTTTATTTAAATTGTGTGAGGCATCTTTAATTTAGCAAAGCAACTCCTACAAAAAACAAAAGATCATCTTCCCATCAGTATGACAGTATGCTACTGGCATAGACTAGATATGTTGAAACTAATTGCCTTGGTAATTAATCTCTTCAGTATTCCTTACAAAGCAAAGGAACCATACTACAGTGTCTTTTATAACCAGCAATCCTTGAACAGAAGTCCAAAAATAAGGGAGGTCTTATATCACCATGAAGTCAAAGTCCTCAAGGAAGTCCTGGGTTCTTATCATCCCTACATTCAAAACAAAAAAACACTTAAAGAAATATAGGCTTTGGGAAACTGGTCTAATCTAAGGTGTTTTGGAGGGTCTAGTTTGGCAAGAGGTTGAGTTTGGCAGATCCCATACCTCTTCCCTCAGAAATTACTCCAGTTTATGCCTATTAGGAGAAGAGCAGAGTTACCATTGGCCCTTTGAACATAGAAATCACACTCTGCTTTTCGCTGGCCTGCTGTATCATTCTGATTACTTTCATATTGTGTACAGGCCATTTAATATTCTTGTTACTATGCTTCTAGTTTTCCCTAAGTAAAAAAGGGGAGAGGGCTCACATGCTTTACCAACCTTGTGACTATGCTGTCATGATTTAAAGGTTTGGAAAAGGAAATCTTAAATGTATTCTCTGCTACCAGGAAGAATGTCAAATATTATTTTTGTTTTTTAAAGATTGTATTTATTTATTTGAGAGAGAGAGAGTGACACACACAGAGAGAGAGAGAGCATGAGCTTGGGGAGGAGCTGAGGGACAAGCAGACTCCCCACTGACCAGGGAGCCTGAGGCAAGGCTTGATCACAGGATCCTGAGATCATGACCTGAGCTGAAGTCAGACACTTAACCAAATGAGGCATCCAGGCGCACCTCAAATATTCTTTTTTTTTTTTTAATTTTTATGTTAGTCACCATACAGTACATCATTAATTTATTCTTAATAACACTAATAGCCACATACTATTGCATTATATTGTCAAAGAAGCATTGGAGTCAGATTCAGATTTCAATACAAGCATTGTCATTTATTACTGGCATAACCTTGGGCAGTTTCTCAACCTCTCTGAACCTGAGTCTCCTCACCTGCAAAAATGAGCCTAATTAGTCTGTTCTTGTAGGGTTTTTGGTGAGAATTAAATCATGTATGCAGAAGTGCCTAGCACTTATAGTGATGAGCACTGGTTGTTATAAGTGATGAATCACTAAATTCTACACTTGAAACTAACATTACACTATATTAACTAACTGGAATTTAAATAAAAACTTGAAAAAAAAAGAAAAAAAGAACAGATGTTTATAAATATTAGTTTCATTTCATTCATTTGAAACCAGAAGATGTAAGTTCAAGTTCTCACTTTGCTATGTTACTAGCATTAGCAAATGACCTCAAGAAAATGGAAAAAGAAGTTGTGATATATACGTACAATGGAATATTAGGTAGCCATCAACAAATCAAATCTTGCCATTTGCAACAATGTGGATGGAACTAGAGGGTATTACGCTAAGCGAAATAAGTCAAACAGAAAAAGACAACTATCATATGATCTCATTGATATGTAGAATTCTTTATTTTTTTATGCCAGGAATTTATCAGAATCACCGGAGAAAATTTTTCTTATTATTTTGTTCAATTAGCCAACATACAGTACATCATTAGTTTTGATGTAGTGTTCAACAATTCATTAGTTGCATATAACATACAGTGCTCATCACAACACGTGTCCTCATTAATACCTATCACCTGGGTACCCCATCCCCCACCCCCTCCTTTCTGTAACCCTTAGTTTGTTTCCCAGAGTCCAGAGTCTCTCGTGGTTTGTCTCCCTCCCTGATTTATTCTCATTCTGTTTTTCCTCCCTTCCCCTATGGTCCTCCAAGCTATTGCTTATGTTCTGCATATAAGTGAAACCATATAATTGTCTTTCTCTGCTTGACTTATTTCACTTAGCATAATCCCCTCCAGTTCCATCCATGTCAATACAAATGGTAGGTATTCATCTTTCTTGATGGCTGAGTAATATTCAATTGTATATATGAACTACATCTTCTTTATCTATTCATCTCTTGAAGTACATCTTTGCTCCTTCCACAGTTTGGCTATTACGGACATTGCTGCTATGAACATTGGGGTGCATAGGGCCCTTCTTTTCACTACATCTGTATCTTTGGGGTAAATCTCCAGTAGTGCAATTGCTGGGTTGTGGGGTAACTCTATTTTTAACTTCTTGAGGAACCTCCATACTGTCTTCCAGAGTGGCTGTACCAGTTTGCATTCCCACAAACAGTGTAAAAGGGTTTCCCTTTCTCCAAAACCTCTCAAGCATTTGTTGTTCCCTGCCTTGTTCATTTTTGCCATTCTAACTGGTGTAAGGTAGTATTTCACTATAGTTTTGATTTGTATTTGCCTGATGGCTAGTGATATTGTGCATTTTTTCATGTGTCAGTTGGCCATTTGTATGTCTTCTTTGGAGAAGTGTCTGTTCATGTCTTCTGCCCATTTCTTGACTGGATTGTTTTTTTGGGGGGGGGGTGTTGAGTTTGAGAAGTTCTTTATAGATTCTGGATACCAGCCCTTTAGCTGATATGTCATTCGCAAATATCTTCTCCCATTCCATGGGTTTTCTCTTAGTTTGTTGCCTGTTTCCTTTGCCGTGCAGAAGCTTTTTATCTTGATGAAGTCCCAATAGTTCATTTTTGCTTTTGTTTCCCTTGCCTTTGGAGACATATCTAGCAAGAAGTTGCTGTGATCGAGGTCAAAGAAGTTGCTGCCTGTGTTCTCCTCTAGGATTTTGATAGATTTCAGTCCTCCTTTTAGGTCTTTCATCATTTTGAGTGTATCTTTGTGATTGGTGTAAGAGAATGGTCCAATTTCATTCTTCTACATGTGGCTCAGCTCTTTCCACAGTTTGGCTATTGTGGACATTGCTGCTATGAACACTGGGGTGCATATGGCCCTTCCTTTCACTACATCTGTGTCTTTGGGGTCAATACCCAGGAGTGCAATTGCTGGGCCATGGGGTAGCTCTATTTTTAATTTTTTGAGGAACCTCTACACTGTTTTCCAAAGTGGCTGTACCAACTTGCATTCCCACCAACAGTGTAAGAGAGTTCCCCTTTCTCCACAACCTCTCCAACATTTGTTGTTTCTTACCTTCTCGATTTTTGCCATTCTAACTGGTGTAAGGTGGTATCTCACCAATTTTCCTAGCACCATGTATTGAAGAGACTTTGTTTTTTCTCCATTGGATATTCTTTCCTGCTTTGTCAAAGATTAGTTGATCATAGAGTTGAGGGTCCATTTCTGGGTTGTCTATTCTGTTCCATTGATCTATGTGTCTATATTTGTGCCAATACCATTCTGTCTTGATGATCACAGCTTTGTAATATAAGTTGAAGTAAGGCATTGTGATGGCTCCAGCTTTTCTTTTTCAATTGCCCTGGAGATTCTGGGTCTTTTCTGGTTTCATACAAGTTTTAGGTTTATTTGTTCCAGCTCTGTGGAAAATGATGATGGTATTTTGATAGGGATTGCATTTAAAGTGTAGATTGCTCTGGATAGCATAGACATTTTAATAATATTTATTCTTCCAATCCGTGAGCATAGAGTGTTTTTCCATTTCTTTGTGTCTTCCTCAATTTCTTTCATGAGTGTTCTGTAGTTTCTAGAGTATAGATCCTTTACCTCTTTGGTTAGGTTTATTCTGAGGTATATTACGGTTTTTGGTGCTATTATAAATGGAGTCAATTCCTTAATTTCTTTTTCTTCAGTTACGTTGTTAATGCATAGAAATGCAACTGACTTCTGTGCATTGATTTTGTATCCTGCCACATTGCTGAATTGCTGTATGAGTTCTAGCAATTTTGGGGTGGAGTCTTTGGGTTTTCCACATAAAGTACAATGTCATCTGCAAAGAGAGAGTTTGAATTCTTCTTTGCCAATTTGAATGCCTTTTATTTCTTTTTGTTGTCTGATTGCTGAGGCTGGGAACAATAGTGGTGAGAGTGGGCATCACTGCTGTGTTCCTGACCTTAAGGGAAAATTTCTCAGCTTTTTCCCATTGAGATGAGGTTCACTGTGGTCTTTTCATAGATGGCTTTTATGATATTGAGGTATGTTGCCTCTATCCCTATACTTTGAGGCATTTTAATCAGAAAAGAATGCTGTATTTTGTCAAATGTTTTCTCTGCATCAATTGAGAGCATCATATGGTTTTTGTCTTTTCTTTTGTTAATGTGATCTATCACGCTGATTGATTTGCAAATGTCGAACCACCCTTGCATCCCAGGAATAAATCCCACCTGGCTTTGGTGAATAATCGTTTCAATGAACTGTTGGATCCTATTGGCTAGGATCTTGTTGAGTATTTTGGCATCCATGTTCATCAGGGATATTGGTCTGTAATTCTCCTTTTTGATGATGTGTTTGTCTGGTTTTGGCATCAAGGTAATGCTGGGCTCACAGAATGAGTTTGGATGTTTTCCTTCCATTTCTACTTTTTGAAACAGCTTCAGTATAATAGGTTATTATTTCTTCTTTAAGTGTTTGGTAGAATTCCCCTGGGAAGCCATGTGGCACTGGACTCTTGTTTTTTGGGAGGTTTTTCATTACTGCTTCAGTTTCCTAGCTGGTTATTATTCTGTTCAGATTGTCTGTTTCTTCCTGTTTTAGTCCTGGTAGTTTATAAGTTTCCAGGAATGCGTCCATTTCTTCCAGATTGCCTAGTTTGTTGGCATATAGCTGCTGGTAATAAATTCTAACAATTGTCTCTATTTCCTTGGTATTAGTCGTGATCTCTCCCTTTTCATTTGTGATTTTATTAATTTGGGTCCTTTCTCTTTTCTTTTGGATAAGTCTGGCCAGAGGTTAATAAATCTTATTAATTCTTTCAAAGATCCAGCTTCTAGTTTCATTGATGTCTTCTACTGTTTTTCTAGTTTCTATTTCATTGATTTTTGCTCTAATCTTTATTATTCCTCTTCTCCTGCTTTGTTTAGGCTTTAGTTGCTGCTCTTTTTCCTCGTCCTTTAGGTGTAAGGTTAGATTGTGTGTTTGGGATTTTTCTAATTTTTTGAGAGAGGCATGGATAGCTATGTGCTTCCCTCTTAGGACCACATTTCAATATCTCATAGGTTTGGGGACAATGTGATTTCATTTTCATTGGTTTGTATGAATTGTTTAAGTTCTTCTCTAATTTCCTGGTGGACCCATTCATTGTTTAGCAGGATACTCTTGAACCTCCAAGTGTTTGAATTCCTTCCAAATTTCTTCTTGTGGTTGAGTAACAGTTTCAAAGCATTGTGGCCTAGAAATATGCAGGGAATAATCTCAATCTTTTGGTATTGATTGAGACCTGATTTGTGATGAGAGTGTGATCTATTCTGGAGAAAATTCCATGTGCACTCGAGAAGAATGAGTATTCTGTTGTTTTAGGATGGAAAGTTCTGTATATATCTACAGAGTCCATCTGATTCAATGTGTCATTCAAAGGTCTTGTTTCTTTGTTGAACCTCTGCTTAGATGATCTGTCCAATCCTGTTAGTGGAGTGTTGAAGTCGCCTAATATTAATGTATTATTATCAGTATGTTTCCTTTTATAAAAATTTATTTTATTATGTTATTTTAGTCACAATACATCATTAGTTTTTGATGTAGTGATCCATGATTCATTGTTTTCATATAACACCCAGTGCTCCATGCAATATGTGCCCTCCTTAATACTCATACTGGGCTCACCTATCCATGCTTCCCACCCCTCTAAAACCCTGTTTTTTTTCTTGGAATCCACTGTTTCTCATGGTTTGTCTCCCATATGCATTCCCCCCCCATGCTTCATTTTTTCTTTCCTTATCCTAATGTCCTCCATGCTATACCTTATGTTCCACAAATAAGTGAAACCATATGATAATTGACTTTCTCTGCTTGACCTATTTCACTTAGCATAATCTCCAGTCCCATTCATGTTGATGCAAAAGTTGGGTATTCACGCTTTCTGATGGCTGAGTAATATTCCATTGTATATATGGACCACATCTTCTTGATCCATTCATCTGTTGAAGGGCATCTCAGTTCTTTCCACAGTTTGGCTATTGTGGACATTGCTGCTATGAACATTAGGGTGCATATGGCCCTTCCTTTCACTACATCTGTGTCTTTGGGGTCAATACCCAGGAGTGCAATTGCTGGGTCATAGGGTAGCTCTATTTTTAATTTTTTGAGGAACCTCTACACTGTTTTCCAAAGTGGCTGTACCAACTTGCATTCCCACCAACAGTGTAAGAGAGTTCCCCTTTCTCCACAACCTCTCCAACATTTGTTGTTTCTTACCTTCTCGATTTTTGCCATTTTAACTGGTGTAAGGTGGTATCTCAGGATGGTTTTGATTTGAATTTCCCTGATGGCTAATGATGATGAACATTTTTTCATGTGTCTGTTAGCCATTTGTATGTCTTCTTTGGAGAAGTGTCTGTTCATGTCTTCTGCCCATTTTTTGACTTGATTATTTGTTTTTTGAGTGTTGAGTTTGAGAAATTATTTATAGATCTTGGATACCATCCCTTTATCTGTAGTGTCATTTGCAAATATCTTCTCCCATTCCGTGGGTTGCCTCTTTGTTTTCCTGACTGTTTCCTTTGCTGAGCAGAAGCTTCTTATCTTGATGATGTCCCAAAAGTTCATTTTTGCTTTTGTTTCACTAGCCTTTGGAGATGTATCTTGAAAGAAGTAGCTGTGGCTGATGTCAAAGAGGTTACTGCCTATGATTTCCTCTAGGATTTTGATGGATTCCTGTCTCACATGGAGGTCTTTCATCCATTTTGAGTTTATCTTTGTGCATGGTGTTAAAAAATGGTTGAGTTTCATTCTTCTGCATGTGGCAGTCCAATTTCCCCAGCACCATTTATTGAAGAGACTGTTTTCCATTGCATATTTTTTCCTGCTTTGTCGATTAGTTCACCATAGAGTTGAGGGTCCATATCTAGGTTCTCTATTCTCTTCCATTGGTCTATGTGTCTGTCTTTGTGCCAGTACCATGCTGCCTTGGTGATCACAGCTTTGTAATATAGCTTGAAATCGGGCAACCTGATGCCCCCAGCTTTGTTATCTTTTTCAACATTTCCATGGCGATTCGGGGTCTTTTCTGATTCCATACAAATTTTAAGATTGTTTGTTCCAGCAATTTGAAAAATGTCATTGGAATTTTGATCGGGATGGCATTGAAGTTATAGATTGCTCTGGGTAGCATAGACGTTTTAACAATGTTATTCTTCTGATACATGGGCATGGAATATTTTTCCATCTTTTGTGTCTTCTTCAATTTCTTTCATGAGTGTTCTGTAGTTCTTAGAGTATAGATTTTTACCTCTTTGGTTAGGTTTATTCCGAGGTATCTTATGGTTTTTGGTGCTATTGTAAATGGAATCCTTTCTCTAATTTCTCTTTCTACAGTTGCATTGTTAGTGTATAAGAAAGCAACTGATTTCTGTGCATTGATTTTGTATCCTGCCCCATTACTGAATTGCTGTTTGTATTCTAGTAATTTGGGGGTGTTGGAGTCTGTTGGGTTTTCCACATAAAGTATCATGTCATTTGCAAAAAGAGAGAGTTTGACTTCTTCTTTGCCAATTTGAATATCTTTTATTTCTTTTTGTTTTCTGATTGCTGTGGCTAGGACTTCTAGTACTATGTTGAACAATAGTGGCAAGAGTGGGCATCCTTGATGTGATCCTGATCTTAAGGGAAAGGTTCTCAGCTTTTCTCCACGAAGATGATATTCACTGTGGGTTTTTCATAGGTGGATTTTATAAACTGAGGAATGTTACCTCTATCCCTATACTCTGAAGAGTTTTAATCAGGAAAGAATGCTGTATTTTGTCAAATGCTTTTTCTGCATCAATTGAGAGGACCATATGGTTCTTCTCCCTCCTCTTATTAGTGTGTTCTATCACGCTGATTGATTTGCGAATGTTGAACCACTCTTCCATCTCAGGGAAAAATCCCACTTGGTCATGGTACATGATCTTTTTAATGTATTGTTGGATGCTATTAGTTAGGATTTTGTTGAGGATTTTGTAATCCATATTCATCAGGGATATTGATCTGAAATTCTCCTTTTAATGGGGTCTTTGCCTTGTTTGGAGATTAAGGTAATTCTGGCTTCATAGAATGAGTCTGGAAGCTTTCCTTCTCTTTCTATTTTTGGAAACAGCTTCAGGATAATGGGTATTATTACTTCTTTGAATGTTTGGTAGAATTCCCCAGAGAATCCATCAGGCACTGGACTCTTGTTTTCTGGGAGGTTTATGATCACTGCTTCAATCTTGTTGCTGGTTATTGGCCTAGTCAGGTTGTCAGTTTCTTCCTGTTTCAGTCTTGGTAGTTTACAGGTTTCCGGGGAGGCATCCATTTCATCCAGGTTGGTCAGCTTATTGGCATATAGTGGTTGATAATAATTTCTAAGAATTCTTTCTATTTCCTTGGTGTTAGTCGTGATCTCTGCCCTTTCGTTCATAATTTTATTAATTTGGATCCTTTCTCTTTTCTTTTGGATAAGTCTAGCCAGTGGTTTATTGATGTTATTAATTATCTCAAAGAACCAATTTCTAGTTTTGTTGATCTGATCTACTGTGTTTCTGGTTTCTAACTCATTGGTCTCTGCTCTCATCTTAATTATTTCTCTTCTAATGTGTGGCTTAGGTATCGTTTCTTCATTTTCCCTAGTTCTTTAAGGTGTAAAGTTAGATGGTGAATTCAGGATTTTTCTATTTTTTTGAGTGAGGCTTAGATGGCTATGTATTTCCCCCTTAGGACTGCCTTTGCAGTATCTTATAGGTTTTGGACCAATGTGTTTTCATTCTCATTGGTTTCCGTGAATTGTTTAAGTTCTTCTTTGATTTCCTGGTTGACTCAAACATTCTTGAGCAGAGTGATCTTTAACTTCCAAGTGTTTGAATTTCTGCCATTTTTTTTTTCTTGTGATTAAGTTCCAGTTTTAAAGCATTATGGTCTGAGAACATGCAGGGAATAATCTCAGTCTTTTGGTATCAGTTGAGACCTGATTTGTGACCCATTATGTGGTCTATTCTGGAGAAAGTTCCATGTGTGCTCGAGAAGAATGAGTATTCTTTTGTTTTAGGGTGGAATGTTCTGTATATACCTATGAGGTCCATCTAGTCCAGTGTGTCATTCAAATTTGTTTCTTTGTTGATTTTCTGCTTAGATGATCTGTCTATTGCTGAGATTGGAGTACTGAGGTCTCCTACAATTAATGTATAGTTATGAATATGACTCTTTATTTTGCTTAACAGTTGTCTTATGTAGATGGCTGCTTCCATGTTGGGGGCGTAGATATTTACAATTGTTAGATCTTCTTGTTGGATAGACCCTTTAAGAATGATATAGTGTCCTTCTGTGTCTCTAAGTACAGACTTTAGTTTAAAATCTAATTTGTCTGATATAAGAATTGCTACCCCAGCTTTCTTTTGAGGTCTGCTGGAATGGAAGATGGATCTCCATCCCTTTATTTTCAGTCTGGATGTATCTTTAGGTTCAAAATGAATCTCTTGTAGACAGCATATGGATGGGTCCTGTTTTTTTATCCAATTTGCAAACCTGTGCCTTTTTCATGGGAGCATTTAGGCCATTCACGTTGAGAGTGATTATTGAAAGATATGAAATAATTGTCATCATGTTGCCTGTGAAGACGTTGTTTTTATAGATTGTCCCTGTAAATTTCTGTTGTATATCACTCTTGGGGTCTTTCTCCTTTTATAGAATCTCCCTTTAATATTTCTTGCAGGGCCGGCTTAGTCGTCACATATTCTTTCAGTTTCTGCTGGCCTTGGAAGCTCTGCATCTCTCCATCCATTCTAAATGACAGCCTTGCTGGATAAAGTATTCTTGGCTGCATGTTTTCTCGTTTAGTACCCTGAATATGTCTTGCCAGGCTTTTCTGGCTTGCCAGGTCTCTGTGGATAGGTCTGACGTAATTCTGATGTTCCTTCCTCTGTATGCAAGGAATCTCTTCCCCCTAACTGCCCTTAAGATATTTTCCTTGATTCTAAGATTTGCGAATTTTACTATTACATGCTGGGGTGTTGGCCTGTTTTCCTTAATCTCAGGACAGTCCTCTCTGCCTAGAGGACACGAATGTTTGTTTCATTCCCCAGATTAGAGAAGTTCTCAACTACAATTTGCTCAAATATATATCTAGTCCTCTCTCTCTCTCTCTCCACCCCCTCAGGGATTCCAGAATTCTGACACTGGAACGTTTCATGGTGTCACTTATTTCTCTGATTCTATTTTCATGGATTCTGAGTTGTTTTTCCCTGGCCTCCTTTTTTCCCTTTTTATCTATTAAATTGTCCTTCAGGTCAATAATTCGTTCTTCTGCTTCACTTACCCTAGCTCTTAGATTATCTAGATTAGACTGGATCTCATTGATAGCATTTTTAGGTTCTGCCATTTCAGCTCTCATTTCTGCCTTAGACTCTATGTTGCCATGAATTGATTTCTCCATTCTAGCTATTGTTTTCACAATTGCTAGCCTGGATTCCATCTCCGACATCTTGGTTATATCTGAATCCATTTGTGAATCTGTGGCAGATGTCATAATCCTGATTCTTTCTTATTTTGGGGGTTCCTTCTCTTAGTCATTTTGTTGCTGGGTGGTTGAGGGAACGTATAGAGTCTAAATTAATGACCATAACCCAAGGAAGAGGCACCTCTTTTCTAGGGACCTTAGGTTTCTGATATCTTGTTTTCCCAGCCTGTCTTCTGGAGGAAGTGCCTGCCGTGCTGTTCCTTAGGCAACCCTGTTTTAGCCGAGATGCCCTGCCCCTTGTGGCAGGGTTGGGGTCAGTGAAGACCGCTTTTGGGGGCTTTTGTTCTCTGGCTGCTTTCCCTGGTGGCTTTCTGTGTCTCTTCCAAGAGTCAGAGCAGAAGAGACCATTTCCAACCCTCTGCCTCAGAGCAGAGAGATCACAGTCTGTTCTTCAGTGAGCTCTCCAAGCCACACTATCTCCATTTCTCTCTGTGCTGCTAAAAACTGCAGTCCTGGATTGTGCCCCTCAGCAGCACTCCCAGTCCTCACCTCCAGGTCAGGGCACGTCTCTGCCCTTTGTGCTTCTAAAACTGCTAGCTGCCCCCAGTTTGCACACGGAGCCCCACCGCTCCATGTTTCCATCAGGGAGGCTGCCCTAAAGTCCTTTCCCTGCCGCTACCAGTCTGCAAGTCTGTGCCTCGTCCCCAGTGTGGGAGGCTATCACTCACTGGGGGTGTAGGATTCCCATGGCTGGCTCCCTCCCTCTTCTGTTTATCCTCTGATATCTGCCCGCAGAATCACAGCTCCCCTCTTTGTACCTTGAAGCCAACTGCCTGCGATATTCTGTTTGTAGAAATCTAGATCTATGTTCCTACATCTCAGCCTGATTTTGTGGGTGTTCAGAGTGGTCTGGTAGATATCCAGCTCAATTCTGGGGACCGGGTGGAATAGGGTCCCCTACTCTTCTGCCATCTTCCCCCCCCCCCATCAATATGTTTCTTTATTTTAGTTATTAATTGGTTTATATAATTGGCAGCTCCCATGTTGGGGGCATAGATATTTACAATTATTAGATCTTCTTGTTGGATAGACTCTTTAAGTATGATATAGTGTCCTTCTCTACCTCTTACTACAGTCCTTGGTTTAAATGTATGGTGATTAACATAACATAATAAAATAAAAATAGATAAATAAAATCTAATTTGTCTGATATGAGGATCGATACCCCAGCTTTCTTTTGAGGTCCTTTGGCATGGTAAATTTTTCTCCATCTCTTCACTTTCAAACTGGAGGTGTCATTAGGTTCAAAATGAGTCTCTTGTAGATAGCTTATGGATGAGTCCTCCTTTTTTATCCAATCTGAAACCTTGTGTCTTTTTATGGGAGCATTCAGTCCATTTACATTCAGTGTAACTATTGAAAGATATGAATTTAGTATCATTGTATTACATGCAAATTCCCCATTTCTGTAGATTGACTTTGTTTCTTTCTGGTCTATATTACTCTTGGGGTCTCTCTTCACTTACAGAATCCCCCTTAATATTTCTTGATGGTCTGCTTGGTGGTCACATATTCTTTCAGTTTCTGCCTGTCCTGGAATCTCTTTATCTCTCTGAATACAGCTTTGCTGGATAAAGTATTCTTGTCTTGCTGAATGACAGCCTTGCTGGATAAAGTATTCTTGTCTGTATGTTTTTTCATTTAGTACCCAGAATATGTTTTGCTAGCCCTCTCTGGCTTGCCACGTTTCTGTGGCTAGGTCTGATGTTATTCTCATATTCCTCCCTTGATATGTAAGGAACCTTGTTTCCCTAGCTACTCTCAGGATAGTTTCTTTGGCTGTATGATTTGCAAGCTTATCTATTATATGTTGGGGTGATGATCTATTTTTATTGATTTTGGGAAGGATCTCTCTACCTCTTAGACATGAATGCTTGTTTCTTTCTCCAAATTAGTGAAGTTCTCAGCTATGATTTACTCAAATATACTTTCTAGCCCTCTCTCTCATTTACCCTGGCTGTTAGAGTATCCAGTTTAGACTGCATCTCATTCACAGCATTTTAAAGTTCATCCTGATAGTCTCATTTCCGCCCTTACAGATTCTATATTGTCACTAATGCTTTATTCAAGCCTCGCTATTGACTTTATGATTGCTATCCTGAATTCTATCTCTGAATCTTGCTTATATCCATATTGATAATCTCTGTGGCAGAGAACACCCTCTCTGGTTCTTTTTTGTGTGAGTTCCTCCTCCTTGTCATTCTGTCCAGAGAACAATGGGTGGGCGAATGAACAGAGTCCAAAATATCAACCACATCCCAAGCAAGTTGCACCCTAGCAATATCCTGAGTAGTTGGAAGCCACCACAGAAAAACAAAGCCAAAATGAAACACAAGAATAAATTTTTTTTAAAAAAAGGGGGGAAAGGTAAGAGAGATTATAATTTTGCAGTGTGGACTAAGCAGGGTGTTCCACTTGTTCCTGGGTGAATTTTGGTCTGTGTGTTAGAAGACATTACATCCCCAAATTGCAACAAAAGTAAAACTTATGGGATGCCTTGGTGGCTCAGTTGGTTAAGCATCTGCCTTCGGCTCAGGTCATGATCCCAGGGTCCTGTGATCAAGTCCTGCATTGGGCTCCTTGCTCAGCAGGGAGCCTCTTTCTCCCTCTGCCTGCCACTCTCTGTCTCTCTCTGACAAATAAATAAAATCCTTAAAAAGTAAAACTTATATATATGTATGTATATATATATAAAGATAAAATTGAATAGAGTGAAAAAAGGAGTAAAATGAAGCATATATCTATAAAAAAGATAGGTGTGAAAAAATACAAGTTAAAAAGTGACTATGAAATATAAGTTGGTATTATAAGCATCTAGTTGAAATGAGAAAAAAGAAAAAGAAAAAAAAGAGAAAAAGCATAAGAAAAAGAAAAAAAAAAGAAAAGGAGAATTTTATCTGAACAATAAATGAGTCGTGAGGCAACACCTGGAGCTCAATATACTATTTTCCCCCAGCATTGACATTTTACAGTCTTATGGGATCCATAGACTTGTTGTCCACCTGTTCTTCCAGACTGTCTTCTAGGGTAAGGGCCTGCTGCGGTGTTTCTCAGGTATCCCTGCCTGGGCAGAGTTGTCCCACCCCCTGTCAGGGGGATGGGCTCAGTGCAAACTGGTTCTCTGTGTGGCTTTTTTTCCCTGGAGTCTTTCTACACCTCTTCAGAGGATCAGAGCAAAAATGGCTGCACCCAAACCTCTGGCCCAGAGCAGAAAGATCACAGCCTGGCCTCTTTAATAAACGCTCCAGGATAAACAGTCTCCACTTCTGTATGTGCTGAAAACTGCAGCCTCCCACGGCATGCACCCACTTCAACTCTCTCAGAGGTAGTCCCAGGGGCCAGGGAATGCCACTGACCTTTTTGAGTCTAAAACCATGAGTGGCCATGGGGTCTCGTGCACACACTTGAAGCTCCTGGATCATGTCTAGGTGCCACTCTAATGTCCTTTCTGGGCTGCTACTGCCCTGCGAGTTTTAGCACAGTCAGGCGCAGGTTCCAGACTTTTTCAGGCTGCTCAGGAAAAGAGCAATTATTGACCAGCCCAGCTCAGTTTATGGTGATCCAAGCTGAGAATCCCTTCCTGGGCTCACTGACCATAATCTGCTTTCTGGTTCCACTGCTCAGGCACTCTACCGGTTCAGGCACTCCTGTTCGCTCTGTGACTCTTCAGATCCTGAGACCACAGTGCCATGCCCTACCTAGAATTCTGCCTTTTCATTTCCAGAGCCCCTTTCAGAGAGAGATTTCTCTCACTAGAGCAGATTTCTAAGGGTTCTGATTTTGAGCTCTGGTGTTATATCACTTTCCAGGAGCCAGCTTATGGAGGTTCCCCCCTCTTCTGTTTACTTCCAATATCTCCCTACAGATTCATGATTACACACATCCTACCTTGCAAAAAGCAGTAGCTTTTCTGCTTGTAGAAATCCAGATATATATATTCTTACATCTCAGGCTGATTTCATGGGTGTTCAAAATGTTTTGATAGATATCGAGCTAAATTCAGGGGATTAGTTGAAATGGGGTCCCCTACTCCTCTGACATCTTGCCTCCCTCCCCTGATATGTGGAATTTAAGAAAGAAAGCAGAGTATCATAGGGGAAGAGAGGAAAAAAATGAAACAAGATGATACCAGAGAGGGAGACAAAACATAAGAGACTCTTGAACTTAGGAAACAAAATGAGGGCTGCTGGAATGGAGGGGGGCATAAAACAAGGTCCCTGCCCTCCAGAACAATGGGATAATCAAATGAAAAACTTGCTGGTCTAAGGCTTCTTACTTTTGTTCTGATTGTGTACAGTCTAAGATTCCAGTGAGTTCATCAAGCAATGATAGACTCAGTAGGAAACGGGCTCCTGATCATTGGGAATTTTTTAAAAAAGATTTCTTTACTTCTTTGAGAGAGAGAGCAGGGGGAGGGGAACAGAGGGTGAGAATCTCAGTCACACTCCTTGCTGAGTGCAGAGCCTGATGCAGGGCTTGATCTCACAACCCTGATTTCATGACCTGAGCCGAAACCAAGAGTCAGATGTTTAACTGACTGAGCCAACCAGGTGCCCCAAACATTCAGAATTTTTAAGCCAAACTGAATGACAACTCATTTTAGAAACGAAAGGAAGTTTTTATTTTGATGAAACCCCAACAGTTTACTTTTGTTTTTGAAAAAAAAAAAAAAGAAATGGAAGAAAGGATTCCTAAAGATCTCTGACATGAAATTTAAAAAATTATATGAGAAAGTATGGAATAAAGTATGAAGGCACTCTTGGTTATGTATTTACTATTGTTCTATAGCAAATCACCACATATTTAGTGTCTTAAAATAACACCAACTTATTTATTTTTAGTTCAAGAGGTCAGAATTCTAAAATCAATGTGCTGACAAGACTGTGTTGTTTCTGCAGGCTTCGGGAGAGAATCTGTTTCCTTACCATTTTCAGTTTCAGAGCCTTCCCACATTCCTTAGCTAATGGCTTCCTTCTTACATCACACGACCTCTTGTTTCTGTCATCACATCTCTTACTACTCATTCTTATCCTGCTGCCTACTTCCCTCTTATAAGGACCTTTGTGATTATAGTGAGTCCATCTTGATAAATCAGGATAATTTCACCTATCTCAAATCCTTAACATAAACCTGCAATGTCCCTTTTACCATGTAAGATAACATATTCACAGATTCCAGAGATTAGGATGTGAACATCTTTAGGGGACTATTATTCAACCTACCATAGGTACTGTAACTTAGAAATAATCATTGGGATTAGAAAAGTCAGGATGGTATTTATGGAGACAGTACATCTTGATGGGTATGAAGATGAGGAGGTCACTCCTAAGTTGCGGAATGACATGAACACAAGCAGTGGGGATAGAAATCAGCATAATTTACATGGAGTTTATTAAAACGACTGATGTAAATGTGGTAGGTGTGAAAAATAAAACCAAATGGGAGGAGAGAAAGGTCAGATCACAAAGCCAGGCAAAGGGATACAAATTTGGTAGAATAGCAATTGGGAGTTACTGTAAGTTCCCAAGTAAGCCCCCAAGTGATGTTATAAAAGCATTATCAGGATGATTGGTCCAGGCAAGTAGAAGTGGGAGAAGGGACCCCAAGAGGAACAAAGGTTGAATGATTATGTCTCTACTGAAGTATCACTGATGTCTAAGCTGCTTTCAGGGTACCTGAAAACAAATTGCCAACTATTTCAAGGAAGAGAGAAAGGGCCAAGGCAGGATCATTTTAGCCTCTCTCCACCTACAAGAGTACAAGCCATAGACAACAACCAGGGGCCTCTTGTAGCATTTAGCAAAAGAAGATGATTTTTATGAGCTCAGGAAAGTTTTTTTATTTTTATTTTTTTTAAAGAGCAAAAATATGCTACACTTACCTCATTGCCACATTACTTCCATCTATGACAACTGGCCTCAAATTTTCACTGCTGTCTATTTCATCTTCAAGAGACAGCTCAGGGCTTGCAATCTCTCTGGAGCTGGGACCCCGAGGCACTAACAGACTCAAGCTGACCTGCGCTTCCGAATCACCTTTGTTCCCAAGTCTGACAAGCTCTGCCAATACATCATTAATAAGTGATTCTGGGCCCAGCTTGTTCAATACTGATTGAATCTGTGCCTCTGCATAGCCCAGCTTTAGAGCAAAATCCATCTTCGCTTGGTATTCTTTTTCCAAGTCAAGCTTCCCCTCTTGCAGAATGCTGCTCTGGGAGAAGCTTGGATGATCTAAGCAGGGTGATCTATAGAGCTGACGGTGTGGCTTAGAGGGAATTTCTTTTTTTTTCAGCTGAGCATCTCCAGGTTGGTAGCTATTGTCATTGTTGCTGCTCTTAAGGCTCATCTGTTCAGGGTCACTTTCAGAGTTTATCCACTCTTCAGAGTCAGCATTACTCTGCTCCATGCTGTCTTGCTTAGACTGTTGTTTCTCTTCCTTGGAGGCATTCTTCTCCATTTTTGGTGTCTCCACTGCAGCCGTGGCCGTCATCCCGTTCAGTGGGCAGTCTGAGGTCTAATCAGCTCTTTTCCTTTTTAGCCTGCTTGGAATCCACATACAGTTACATTCCTTTGTGGTAAAATGTGGTGGTAATGATGGTGCAAGAGTTTGCCTGTTTGGTTTGGTATGTTCAGATGTTACCAGTCCCTACAAATAAACAAACATACCACAATCATGTTTAGTAAAATTCTAGAAAAGCATTTCCAAATGCAAAGGTTTCTTTGTAAGAAACTACAAGCTGTATGACATTTAAATTTTGTGCTTCAAATGATTGGACTCATCTTACAATAAAAAAAGAGAGACTCCAATTCTTTAATAATTCTAGTCATAAAAATTTCAGTGGTGGCAATAATGCTGTAATTCCCCCCTCCCCCCTCACAAAATAAATCAAACTATAGTTAACTGCTAATCATAACAACTTTGAGAAAGAAAAACATGGCATTTCAACAAGGGTCAAGAATATATACATCCTTGAAAAGATTTTCTCTTTTTCTTTCTGCCAGGTAAGTTTTCCCAACTCTCACACCAGATCCTTCTTGCTAAAGCTGAGTTCCACTCCTGAAGAGCATAACATCTCCAGCACTACTCATTGCAAAATATCAGGGACTCTATCTACTGGGTAGAATAGAAAACAATTAAAATATCTTTCAAGCAATTGAAGTAGGGTATAAGGTGACAAGTAAATAGGCATGCTCCAGATTTTTTTTAAAAAGTGTCTGTGTACACTTATGAATTGTATCTGCAGCCTTTTTATTTATTGTAATTGTATTTATTGTATTGTAAAGAGGAGAAAATTAAGTCAACTTGCAAAATAAACCAAAACATTTTTAAAAGAATATTAATTACAAAAGAGAATTAAGGACAATTTTATTTCTGAACTCCTCCTCTCACCTACAGCATCTGTCCCTGCATGTTTGAGTTGTAACTTGGCCAAAGTGTTTTTTTCTCAGTCTGAGCCTTGGTTTCCTCATATATAAAATGAGAATATTGATACTTACCTCACAAGGTAAGGGTTATGTAAGATGAGTAAGGAAAGTGCTTAGAAAAGTGAACAGAACACATAGTAAGTTCTCAATTATGTAAAGGATGTAACAGACACCATCAAAAGATTTTTTTTAAGAAGTCTAACAGCAAGGCAAAGGCTATAGACCTTTGAGCACTGACAAGCTCTTCAGATAGCAGCAGTGTTCACTAATCTAAAACCAGGTTATCTATGTGACCAATGTACTAGAGTTTTCCAGTTACCCTTTAGTAATATTTATACAAACAAGAAGAAAAGTCACCAATAGCTCTATCTAAGAATAATATGGATAACTGCATGTGTGCTTTAGGAAAGTCACATTTGGAAACATTATATGCATACAGAATTGACATCTCAGAACTGATATCCCAGTAGCATATGACTTCCATAATGATTATACTACCACTTGTGACTTCAAAATTTTCCCTTAATGAATTAGCCAATACATAGACATCCATTTTACTTTCACTTCTCTATTAATCTCTTATTGCATTTTGAAGTCTATTTCTTTTATAAGTTCATTTACTATCTGACTTACATTTTATTCTCTTCAAAATAATTTCTAGTGAACATAGGACATTGAGATTTTCCCCTTGTATTTATTCAAAGCTCAAAAGTCACTTTAAAAAAAATCACTTAAAAACAACTCTTTATAAGACTAACTGTATATTTTATTGGCAAATGAGAGGTACCTGTAGAAGACAAGTTTGACTGTTCCTAGTTAATGGACCATAGAATATTTTTTTTTCTTCTCTATTCTCTTATATTTTGTTCTGTCCAAATTAACATTGATGTGAGCACCTTTATCATGTCCACGTATACAATACACTATATGCTACATACAGTACATGTTCAATATACAGTAGCAAATTTAAGGTCAGGAAAAAACCCACAACATAGGAAATCTCTTATAATTATTAGTTTTTATTATGAAAGTTTCATACTCAATAGCTAAAGCAGAAGAGAAATAAATGACTTAGCAAACATAAACTTGGATTTACCTTTCAAAGCCTTAAGAAAGAAGATTTTAAGAAAAATGTTGACTGTCCTAAAACTTGTGTATGTGTAGGTGTCATGTGTTTTTTGTGTTTGTTTTGTTGAACAATATAAACTTCTTGAGGCAAAGATGGCAGAAATGCTTTTCATTTGAAAGAATAGTCATTGAGTGCCAGACACTGAAATAAACCCTGGGTCTAGAAAGAGAAACCAGAATTGATCCTGTCCTCAAAGAACTCACAAACTAATAAAGATTGGTTAGAAGTGGCTCTAGTAAGTACTAAAACACAATTCTATAGAGGTGGCCATCTATTATTGTCCAAGCTGAGACACTTATGAGAATAAAAAGAATGTTACTAATAATTATGTCAGATCATTAAGCATAAAAATTAGGTATGTCCCAGGCCAACATGGATGTATGGTTGGTCCTTCAAGTTACTTGAAAATTTCCATTCACATACAAAAGAGGGAATGTTAAATTCTGTCAGTGGAGTGAGTGATAAGTGTAGTGATTATAGGGATTAGGAATGAATTCAAGAAGGATATAATATTTAGAGTAACTTTCTGACTAATAAATTAATTAATAAACATTTACCATTTACTTAGTGCTGACTATGTGCCAGGAAACATGTTAGGAGCTGGGGACATAAAAACAGACATAGATCCTGATCTCAATGTTCTTATAGTGATGATTGTGGGGAGTGGAGAGAGATAATAATCAAAAATATATATAATTTATGACTAAAAACTGTGACAAGGGTTAAATGTTTAAAAAAATAGGAAGGTATCAGTTGAGCCTTAAAGGAAAGAGTAACAATTTGCTGGCAGGGAAGAACTTTCTAAATTATAAATATTTAAACATTAATATGACACTATGCCTTAGTCAACACCTCATGCCTAATATTAGTGGTAAGGAGTGATAAATGAAAGCATTGAGAATGGATAAAGGAAAATAGTTACTTTTGCCCAAAAAGGACTGTAAGTAGGGAGAAAATTTCAAAGATGATATTTCTATGAGACAGAGATGTCCACTCTGACCATTAAAATTTAACATAATACTGAGCCTCTTAGCCTGAGAAATCAGACAACAAAAAGAAATAAAAGGAATCCAAATTAGCAAGTAAGAAATCAAACTTTCACTACTTGCAGATGACATGATACTCTATGTAGAAAACCTGAAAAAAATCCACCAAAAAATTGCTAGAACTAATACATGAATTCAGTAAGGTCACAAGATAGAAAATCAACATACAGAAATCTGTTGCAATACTATACACCAATAATGAAGCAGCAGAAAAAGAAATCAAGGAATCAATTCCATTTACAATTGTACAAAAACCCATAAGATACCTAGGAATAAACCTAACCAAAGAGGTCAAAGATCTTTACTCTGAAAACTATAGAACACTTGTGAAAGAAATTGAACAGGACACATAGAAATGGAAAAACATTCTATCCTCATGGATTAGAAGAACAAATATTGTTAAAATGTCTATAATACCCAAGGTAATCTACACATTTAATGCAATCCCTATAAAAATACCACCAGCATTTTTCACAGAGCTAGAACAAACAATCCTAAAATTTGTATGGAAACACAAAAGACCCCAAATAGTCAAAGCAATCCTGAAAAAAAAAAAAAAAAGCTGGGGTCATCACCATTCAGAACTACAATCTATACTACAAAGCTGTAGTCATCAAGACAGTATGGTACTGGCATAAAAGCAGACACATAGATCAATGGAACAGAATAGAAAACCCAGAAATGGACCCACAACTACATGGTCAATCTTCAACAAAACAGGAAAGAATACCCAAAGGAAAAAGTCTCTTCCACAAATGATGTTGAGAAAACTGGACAGCAGTATGCAGAAGAATGAAACTGGACCACTTCCTTACACCATACACAAAAATAAAATCAAAATGGATGAAAGACCTAAAAATGAGACCTGAAACCATAAAAATCCTAGGAGAAAACACAGGCAGCAACCTCTTTGACCTCAGCCATAGCAATTTCTTACTACATATATCACTGGAGGCAAAGAAACAAAAGCAAAAAGGAACTTTTGGGACTTCAAGATAAAAAGCTTCTGCATAGCAAATGAAACAGTCAACAAAACTAAAAGACAACCTCTGGAATGGGAGAAGATATTTGGAAATGACAGATCTGATAAAGGTTTAGTATCCAAAATCTATAAGGAATTTGTCAAACTTAACACCCAAAACCCAAAAAATCCAGTTAAGAAATGGGCAGAAGACGAGAATAGACACTTTTTCAAAGAAGACATATAGAGGGCTAACAGACACATGAGAAGATATTGAACATCACTCATCATCAGGGAAATACAAATCAAAACAACAATGAGATACCACCTCACACCGTTAAGAATGGCTAAAATTAACAACACAAGAAACAACGGATGTTGGTGAGGATGTGGGGAAAGGGGAACCCTCTTGCATTGTTGGTGGCAATGCAAACTGGTGCAGCCACTCTGGAAAACAGTACAGAGGTTCCTCAAACAGATAAAAATAGAACTACCCTATGGCCCAGAATTTGCCTACTAGGCATTTACCCAAAGAATACAAAAATACAGATTCAAAGGGGTTCATGCACCACAATATTTTAGCAGCATTATCAACAATATCCAAAATATGAAGAGACCTCAAATGTCCATTGACCAATGAATGCATAAACAAGATGTGGAGAGAGAAAGCTAGATGACAGAAGAGTAGGAGACCTCGTTTCATCTGGTCCCTTGAATTTAGCTAGATAACTATCAAATCATTCTGAACACCTCTGAATCCAACCTGAGATGTAAGAAAAGAATTGCTGGACTTCTACAAATAGAAAAGCAACCACTTTTTTACAAAGTAAGAGGTGTGGAGAAGTGAATCTGAGGGGATATATTAGAAGATAAATGGTAGGAAGAGGGAGGCTCTGTAAGCCAGCTACCAGAAAGTGATATAGTCATGGAACACAAAATCAGAAACTTTAGAAATATGCTCCAGTAAGAGACATACATGCCCGAAAGGTGCTCAGTTGGCAAAGCGAGGCAGAACCCTAGGTGAGACAGTGTGGTCTCAGGATCTCCGGGGTCACAAAAAGAATGGGGATGCCTTAGCCTGCAGAGTTCCCAAGCACTGGAGCAGGGAAACCTGTCATGGTCAGTGACCCCAGAGGGGGTTCTCAGCTCCTTCACCATAAACCGCAAACCATGGCATGATCTGGTGACCACTGTCCATGGGGGGCCCTGCAAAGGGCAGAAATGCAGCAACACTCTGCCTTCCTCTGGGAAGGGTCAGTGTAGTGCAAACCACAGGAGTCTGCAGACTTTGGCACACACAAAAGTGAAGACTGCTTATCTCTGAGGGTTTACTGAAGAGAAGGGACCGGGATCTTTCAGCTCTGGGACTGGAGATCAGGGCATGACCATCATTATTTTTATCTTCTAAAGAGGTGCAGAAAGCCTTCATAGAACAACCAGAAGCAGCTTACACTGAGCCAGGGCCCCTGGCAAGGGGTGGTGCAATGCCACACAGACAAAGACACTTGAGAATCAGCACAGCAGGCCCCTTCCCCAGAGGACCAGCTCAAACAACAGGCAAATACCAAATTTACAGAACATACAGGACAGCAAAACTCCAGGGCTAGGGGAAAACAGTATATAGAATTCAAGGCTTTTTCTCATGATTCGTTTATCTTTTGGTTTATAATTTTCCTTTTCTTTTTTTCTTTTTTTCCTTTTCAACTAGTTTCTTATTTTATTTTTTTTTAATTTTTTTTAAGATTTTATTTATTTATTTGAGAGAGAGAATGAGATAGAGCGAGCATGAGAGGGGGGAGGGTCAGAGGGAGAAGCAGACTCCCTGCTGAGCAGGGAGCCCGATGCGGGACTTGATCCCAGGACTCCAGGATCATGACCTGAGCCGAAGGCAGTCGCTTAACCAACTGAGCCACCCAGGCGCCCCAATTTCTTATTTTATCAACTGTTTGTTTTTAGTCTTTTTAACTTTCATTTTTTACATTTACATTTTATAGATATATTCTTCATTTTTGGCTTCCTTTCACTGTGTTCAATTTCATTTTTTGTATATATAAAAGTTTTGCTTTTTAAACAGTTTTGGGATTTCGTGTCTTCTAAGAAACTGACCAAAATACACCCAAAACTAAGTATATCACCCTGTTTTGTCCACCAGGGAGATTATATTATCTCCCCCATCCTTTTTCTTCTTTTCATTTTTAGTTTATAAATTCTTCAGATTTGTCTAGTGTGTATTTCACTTGGTCATGGTTGATATTTTTAATTTTGTTCTCTCCTTCATCCATTCTTCCCAGGGCAAAAGGCCTAGAAGGAGGAATTCACAACAAAAGAAAGAACCAGAGGTAATAATCTCTGCAACAGATCTAATCGATATAAATATATGTAAAATGTCAGAGCTGGAATTTAGGATAAGGATTATAACGTTACTAGCTGGGCTTGAAAAAAGCATAAAAGACACTAGAGAATCTCTTAGTGCAGAGGTAAAATCTAATCAGGCCAAAATTAAAAATGCTTTAACTGAGATGCAGTCTAAATTGGATGCTTTAACAGCTAGAGTAAATGAAGCAGAAGAGAGCATGACATACAAGACAAGTTGATGGAAAGGAAGGAAGCTGAGGAAAAGAGAGAAAAACAACTAATGGACCAAAAGGGGAGGCTTCGAGAAATCAGTGATACTATAAAGCAAAACAATATTAGAATTATTGGGGTCCCTGAGAAAGAAGAAATAAAGAGAGGGGGAACAGAAGGTATATTTGAGCAAATCATAGCTGAGAACTTCCCTAATCTGGGGAAGGAAACAGGCATTCAAGTCCAAAAGGTAGAGTGGACCCCTCTAAAAATCAATACAAATAGATCAACACCCCAACATATAGGAGTTCACAAAAGCTTGCAAATTTCATAGATAAAGAGAAAATCCTTAAAGCAGCTTGAGACAAGAGGTTCTTAACCTACATGGGTAGAAACATTAGGCTGGCAACAGACCTATCCACAGAGACTTGGCAAGCTAGAAAGGGATGGCATGATATATTCAGGGTACTAAACGAGAAAAAAACATTCAGCCAAGAATACTTTATCCAGCTGTCAATTGGAATACTTTATCCAGACAGTCATTCAGAGTGGAAGGAGTGATAAAGAGCTTCTGGGACAATGAAACTAAAAGTCCACCCTGCATAAAATATTAAAGGGGATCTTGTTAGTGAAGAGAGAGCCCAAAACTAACATAGACCAGAAAGAAACAGACAATCTACCAAAACAGGGACTTTACAGATAATACAATGGCACTAAATTCATATCTTTCAATAGTTACTCTGAATGTAAATGGGCGAAATGCTCCAATCAAAAGACACAGGGTATCACATTGGATAAAAAAGCAAAACCCATCCATATACTGTCTACAAGAGACTCATTTTGAACCTAAAGACACCTCCAGGTTGAAATTGAGGGGGTAGAGAAACATTTATCATGCAAATAGACCTCAGAAGAAAGCTGGTGTAGCAATGTCCATATCAGACAAATTAGATTTTAAACCAAAGACTATAGTAAGGGAAGAATAGGAATACTATATCATACTTAAATGGTCTATCCAACAAGAAAAACTAACAATTATAAATATTTATGCTCCTAACCTGGGAGCAGGCAATTATATTAACTAATTAATAACCAAATTAAAGAAACACATTGATAATAATACAATAATAGTAGGGGAGTTGAACATCTCACTCACGACAATGGACAGATCATCTAAGCAGAAGATCAACAAGGAAACAAGGGCTTTGAATGACACACTGGACCAGATGGACTTCACAGATATATACAGAGCATTCCATCTTAAAGCAATGGAATAAACATTCTTCTCGAGTGCACATGGAACATTCCCCAGAATAGATCACATACTGGGTTGCAAATCAGGTCTCAACCAATACCAAAAAAAAAATGGTATTATTCCCTGTATATTTTTAGACCACAATGCCTTAAAACTTCTACTCAATCACAAGAGGAAATTTGGAAGGAACTCAAACACTTGGAGGATAAAGATCATCTTACTAAAAAATGAATGGGTCAACTATATGGTGGCTAACTGAACCTAAAAATAATAATAATGAAGAAGATGGGAAAAAAAGAAAAAATCATGGAAACAAGTGAAAATGAAAACACAGCTGTTTAGAACCTTTGGGATACAGCAAGGGCTATCCTATGGGGAAAGTACATAGCAAAACAAGCCTTTCTCAAAAAACTAGAAAAGTCTCAAATACACAAGCTAATCTCACACCTAAAGGAGCTGGAGAAAGAACAGCAAATAAAGCCAAGACCAAGCAGAAGAAGAGAAATAATAAAGATTAGCACAGAAAACAATGAAATATAAACCAGAAAAACAGTAGAACAGATCGATGAAACTAGGAGCTGGTTCTTTGAAAGAATTAATAACATCAATAAACTCAAAATGAAAATGAAAAGAGAAAGGACCTAAATTAATAAAATCATGAATGAAAGAGAAGACCTCACGATCAACACCAAGGAAATACAAACAATTTTAAGAATATATTATGAGCAATTATATGCCAAAAAATTAGGCCATCTGGAAGAAATGGATGCATGCCTCAAAACTTATAAACTAACAAAACTGAAACAGAAAGAAATAGAAAACTTGAACAGACCCATAGCCAGCAGGGAAACTGAAGCAGTAATCTAAAAATCTCCCAGCAAACAAGAGTCCAGGGCCTGACGGCTTTCCAGGGGAATTCTACCAAACATTTAAAGAAAAACTAATACCTATTCTACTGAAGCTTTTTCAGAAAAAGAAAGGGAAGGAAAACATCCAAATTCATTCTATGAGGCCAACATTACCTTGATCCCCAAACCAGACAAAACCCCACCAAAAAGGGGAATTGCAGAACAAGATCCCTGATGAGCATGGATGCCAAAATACTCAACAAGATCCTAGCCAATAAGTTCCAACAGTACATTGAAAAGATTACTCACCACGACAAAGTTGGATTTATTCCTGGGATACAAGGGTGGTTCAACATTCACAAATAAATCAATGTGATAGACCATGTTAACAATAGGAAAGACAAGAATCATATGATCTTCTCCATTGATGCAGAAAAAGCCTTTGACAAAATACAATATCCGTTCTTGATTAAAATACTCCACAGTGTAGTGATAAAAGAAATATATCTCAATATCATAAAAGCCATCTGTGAAAAGCCCGCAGGAAATATCATTCTCAATGAGAAAAACTTAGAGCTTGTCCCTTAAGGTCAGGAACACGACAGCAATGCCAACTCTCACTACTGTTGTTCAACATAGTACTAGAAATCCTAGACTCAGCAATCAGACAACAAAAAGAAATAAAAGGCATTTGAATTGGCAAAGAGGAAGTCAAACTCTCACTCTTTGCAGATGACATGATATTTTATGTGGGAAACCCAAAATGCCCCCCCCCCGCCAATTGCTAGAACCCATACAGCAATTCAGCAACATGGCAGGATATAAAATCAATGCACAGAAATCAGTTGCATTTCTATGCAATAACAATGAGACTGAAGAAAGAGAAATTGAAGAATTGGTCCCATTTACAATAGTATCAAAAATCATAAGATACCTAGGAATAAACTTAACCAAAGAGGTAAAGGACCTGTACTCTAAAAACTACAGAACACTTAAGAAACAATTTTAGGAAGACACAAAGAAATGGAAAAACATTCCATGTTCATGGATTGGAAGAGAATTGTTAAAATGTCTATGTTACCCAAAGCAATCTACACATTCAGTGCAATCCCTATCAAAATACCATCAACATTTTTCACAGATCTGGAACAAAAAATCCTAAAATTTGTATGGAACCAGAAAAGACCCCAAATAGCCAGAGGAATGTTGAAAATGAAAACCAAAGCTGGGACCATCACAATGCCTGACTTCAACCTATATTGTAAAGCTGTAATCATTAAGAGAGTATGGTACTGACACAACAACAGACACATAGATTAATGGAACAGGTAGAGAACCCAATATTGGAACCTCAACTCTATGGCCAACTAATCTTTGATAAAGCACAAAGAATATCCAATGGAAAAAGACAGTCTCTTCATTAAATGATACTGGGGAAACTGGACAGCCACATGTAGAAGAATGAAATCGGACCACTCTCCTACACCATATACAAAGATAAAATCAAAATGGATAAAAAACCTAAAGGGAGACAGGAATCCATCAAAATCCTAGAGGAGAACATAGATAGCAAAGTCTTCGACCTTGGCCACAGCAACTTCTTCCTACATATGTCTCCAAAGGCAAGGGAAACAAAAGCAAAAATGAACTTTTGGGACTTCATCAAGATAAAAACTTCTGCACAGCAAAGGGAACAGTCAGCAACAGACCAGCAATTACACTACTACATATTTACCCCAAAGAAATGAATGCAGTGATCTGAAGGGGCCCCAACATTCATAGCAGCAATGTCCACAATAGCCAAACTGTGGAAAGACCTGAGATGTTCATCAACAGATGAATGGATAAAGAAGATGTGAGATATATATATTACATACACACACACACACACACACACAATGTAATATTACTCAGCCATCAGAAAGGATGAATACTTACAATTTACATCAACCTTGCTGGAACTGGCTGGTATTATGTTGAGCAAAATAAGTCGATTGGAGAACAACAATCATGCTGTTTCACTCATATGTAGAGTATAAGAAGCAGAGCAGAGGATCATAGTGGAAGGGAGGGAAAAAAGAATGGGAAGTCATCAGAGAGGGAGAAAAATCATGAGAGACTCTTAACTATGGGAAACAAACAGGTTTGCTGGAGGTGGGGTGGATGGGGGATGGGGTATTGAGTGACAGGCATTAAGGAGGGCACAAGATGTGATGAGCACTGGGTGTTATACACAACTGATAAAATATTGAACACTACATCTGAAAGTAATGAGGTAGTATACCTTGGCTAATTGAATTTAAAATTTAAAAAAGATGTGGTGTATATATACACAATGGAATATTTCTCACCTTGTAAAAGAATGTTATCTTGCCATTTGCCACCACGTGGTTGGTGTTAGAGTGTATTATGCTAAGCGAAATAAGTCAGTCAGAAAAACACAAATACCTTATGATTTCACCCATATGTGGAATGTAAGAAACAAAACAGGTAAACATATGGAAAGGGTAAATGGTAAGTATTCATCCTTTCTGATGGCTGAGTAATAAGAGACTCTTAAAGATGGAGAACAAACTGAGAGTTGATGGTGTGAGGTAGGTGGGAGATGGGCTAGATGGGTGATGAGCACTAAGGAGGGCATTTATTATGATGAGCATTGGGTGTTGTATGTAAGTGATAGATCACTGAATTCTACTCCAGAAACCAGTAACGCACTGTATGTTAACTGCCTAAAATTTAAATTAAAAAAAAAAAAAAGGAATTAGAATCCACATTAGGTAAAGGATTGTTATGAAGCAGCTCCTTGCTCCCAAAGTGGTTATGAACAAATGTTTTCCCTCTGTAAATTGAGAAAATTGGGAAGTGACGTTTGTGAACCATTATCTGGAATTTTTTAGTAAGTGTCGGGAGCGGCAATTTTGCCCAAAGAATTATCCAAAGGATGGATACAGAGGCTCCCATTCAACCAGAAAATGGAGGGGGACGAAAGAGAAAAACAGACAAAAAAAGTTAGGTGAGTTCTCAAAGCTATAAAATCATGACTAGAAGAAATTACTAAAGGGATGACTTATGAGCTCTTACAAAAGGGAAGTAGTGATCACTGGAAGCAACCATGAGTTCATAGACAAAAATTTTTGTCCAAATAACCATGCTTGGTCCCCCTTTATACATGGGAGATACGTTACAAGATTCTCAATGGATGCCTGAAATCATGGGGTGTGCTGAATTATACACACACACACACACACAAACTCACACACACTTTGTTTTTTCCCATAAATATATAACTACAATAAAGTTTAATTTGTAAATTAGGTACAGTAAGAGATTGACAACAATAATAATAAGACAACAATTATAACAAAATTAAATAAATAATAAATAAAAACTTAAAAAGCAGACAAACATCTGCAGGTAAAAGCTGCCAACATTGACCTCAATGAATTATTACCAAGAAAACAAAGTCTTTTTCCCATTCAGTCAGCTCACTCTACTTTCTTAATTCACATGCTCCTTCCCATTTTTGTATTACAAAATACAGTTCACTTGTACTGCATTTAGACAGAGCAATTTTCCGAGATCAGTCTTCAGGTTCTACTACAAGCTCCACCTCATCTTTTCCAAAATCTGCCAAACAACACCATGTATGGAGATAGAAACGTCTGGCCATGTTTACTGAGCCAGAACCACTGGAAATGTTCAAAAAAGCTCAGTAGGTATGTAGGACAGAGCTGTCCAGCATTAGCTAAGTCAAGAAGAAAATATTAAATTCTCAATGATCTACGTGTGGTTAAGCAACTTTATTATTTCTGAAGGTGTTAAATCTCAATCAGTGTTCTGGGAGGCATGTTATGAGGGAGACATAGGGACACCTAGTTAGACAACTACCCTTTTCTTTCCCTTCTAGCAATTGTTTTTTTTCATAATAGGCATCCTCAAGGATATTACACATATCAAAATTTATCTACTATGTGTGATTTTTGCTGGGGCCTAGAAAATGGAGAAGTGACCATATTTCAGTCATCATAAGAATACTAAGCTCTTTTCTTGGTTCCTACTCTTTGAAATGTACCAATGTTTTTAGAATTAGCTTTAAGGAGAATAAATCCAAATCTGTATTGTATGAAGACATATTTTACTTTAAAGATGGAAAATAAGGGGCACCTGGGTGGCTCATTTGGTTAAGCATCTGATTCAATTTCGGCTCAAGTCATGATCTCAGGGTCATGAGATAGAGCTCCATGTGGGGTACGCACTCAGCAGTAAGTCTGCTTGAGATCCTCTCTTCCTCTCTCTCTCCCCATCCCCCTGCTCATGCTCTCTCTCTCTCTAAAGTAAATAAATAAATCTTTTTTTAAAAAGTAGAAAATAGCAACAATGAACTATTGGGACTTCAAGACAAAAAGCTTCTGCGTGGCAAAGGAAACAGTCAACAAAACTAACAGGCAACCTACGGAATAGAAGATATTTGTAAATGATATAACAGATAAACAGCTGATATCCAAGATCTATAAAGAACTTCTCAAACTCAACACCCAAAAAACAAATAATCCAGGCAAGAAATGGGCAGAAGACATGAACAGACACTTCTCCAAAGAAGACATACAAATGGCCAACAGAGACATGAAAAAATGCTCCACATCACTTGCCATTAGGGAAGTGCAAATAAAAACCACAATGAGATACCACCTTACGCCAATCAGAATGACTAAAATTAACAAGACAGGGAACAACAAATGTTGGCGAGGATGTGGAGAAAGGGGAACACTCTTACCCTGTTGATGGGAATGCAAGCTAGTAGAGCCACTCTGGAAAACAGTATGGAAGTTCCTCAAGACATTAAAAATAGAGCTACCCTATGACCCAGCAATTGCACTACTAGGTATTTACCCCAAAGATACAGAGCTAGTGAAAAGAAGGGGCACCTGCACCCCAATGTTCATAGCAGCAATGTCCACAATAGCCAAACGGTGGAAGGAGCCAAGATGTCCTTTGACAGATGAATGCATAAAGATGTGGTATATACATATAATGGAATATTACTCAGCCATCAGAAAGGATGAATACCTACCATTTACATCAACATGGATGGAACTGGAGGGTATTATGCTAAGTGAAATAAGTCAAGCAGAGAAAGACAATTATCATATGGCTTCACTCATTGGAATATAAGGAATAGTGCAGAGGACCATAGGAGAAAGGAAAGAAAACTGAATGGGGAAAAATCAGAGAGGGAGACAAACCATGAGAGACTCTGGACTGAGGGAAACAAATTGAGGGTTGCAGAAGGAGGGGGGGTTGGGGATGGGGTAACTGGGTGATGGGCATTAAGGAGGGCACATGATCTGATGAGCACTGGGTGTTATACACAACTAATGAATCATTGAACAGTACACCAAAAACTAATGATGTACTATATATTAGCTAATTGAATTTAAATTTGAAAAGTGGAAAATAATAGTTATGAAACTTTAGTAATAATAATAATAAAATATAAATAATTATTTACATTTACATTACCTATTAGAGTTTCCTGTGTGTTTTCACATACATGCTTTAAATCAACCAGGCCACATCATTACCTACATTACCCAGATTTGGATTGTTATGACTTATATACCTCACTTTTCAATTCCCTATGTCAAGTACATCAGGTAAAGAAGTTATATAAATTCCAGGAAGAAACATAAAATGTGAGCTCTCTCAATGATTCGGAAGGAAAGGGGTTAGAAACCTTTACTGAGTCTCAAAATGAAAAAGGTTCACATGAAAACAATCTGAGAAAATTCAAAATCCAAATCCTTCCATTTTAATATATATTAAATTAATTACACACAGTAATTATATCAGAAAGGAGGTAAAGACTTGCTTTACTGCTTCTTCAACCTCCAATTACATACACTTGTTATGTGCTCTTGAATGGTTTATAGGTTGTAATACTTAAGAAAGAAATAAGAATAAAAAATAGCGTATTTTCTGTGTTTTGTAAAAATGGGATTTTATTCAAGTAATAAGAACATGCTTCTCAGCCTGTCCTTACACATCTCCAAAACAAAATTGGCTTTTCCTTAATTTTTTTTTTTTTTGATCTTCAATGCATTCCCAAAATGATGCATGTCACACCAAAAACTGTCATGACCAGAGCTAAGCACAACTGAGCTATTCACAATTTTGGACTTCATTTCAAAGCTATGAATGATTAAGCAGCCTCAAGTCTTGTCGCTTACCCCTTCATCAAATGTGTAAGCTTTAGATGAAATGTTTATAGGAAAGTAACAGTCTGTGGACTTTCATTATCCATTTGTCCTTCCAGGATTTCAAACATAATAGACACACAATTTGATTTCAAGACCCATTATTCTTTGATTTTGAATTGTGGCTCATTTTCCTGTTACTTTTTTTTTTAAGATTTTATTTTTATTTATTTATTTGAGAGAGAGAATGAGAGACAGAGAGCACGAGAGGGAAGAGGGTCAGAGGGAGAAGCAGACCGCCCGCTGAGCAGGGAGCCCGATGTGGGACTCGATCCCGGGACTCCAGGATCATGACCCGAGCCGAAGGCAGTCGCTTAACCAACTGAGCCACCCAGGCGCCCCTTCCTGTTACTTTCTACCACCACTTACTTCATTAGGAAAGACTTCCATAGCACATGTAAAACATCCTGTTCTACACACAGTCTATTGTCTAAATGAAATAAAAACACACTGGTAAATGCAACCTTAATTTATATTGGATTTAATCTACCATTAAAAAAAAAAACACTTTTAATGCTCAATCTCCTAGAAGGACAAAGAAATTGTGGGTTACATACTATTTTTTTCTTTCTATATAAAGAAAGTCTAAAGAAAGGTCAGTTGAAATTCATGTGGGGAAACTGCATCATACATTACTGGAGAAGATCTCTGTTAGAGTAACTGTGCAGTAAATGTGTGTTCTCTGGCCACTAGTGATAGTTGGGGAGTGGTTATAAAAGTATTTTCTCTTGGTTATAAAAGAAAATATGGCCACTTCCATGACTTATTGGTGAAGTTTCTTATCTCAGTTTCTTTTGCTCTCTTCTCCCATTTTCCCCTCTTTTCTTTCTCCTTCCTCTTCATTTTCTCTTTTTCTCTCTGTGCCACACACTCCACCTCCAGAGTATTTTTGTCATAAATTGTGAGGAAATGTGACTCTGTCATCCTACTTACAGTATGTTAAAAAAAATAGTGCCTGTCTTATAACTTTAATAGCAATAAACATATCTTGAGCATCCCATTCAGTTAATAATACTGAACTTGATCTTTCTTCATTCTCTCCAATTAAATTGCTTTGAAAAATTAGTGGAATAGAGTGTATCCTATTTTCTTTCTTCCCACTCAATCATTAGACTAAAATTAGAAAGGACTCCATAATCAAGACAATTCCTAGGGGTAGCTGCAGAACTGAGGCCATGATGTCATTGGCTTAAGACTCATTAGTTCCAAAGATTTCCAAGAGGTAATACAAAATGTATTGGGAGGAAGATTGGAGTGGGAGAAAAAAGAGGAGTGGAATGGTCTTAGAGGTGATTAGAACTTCATAAGTCTTAATTCTCCTTATTTCAACTAACATGCTATTTGTTTTTACTTCCCTCCTCAGGCAGTTGTGTTTATTTCTTTTCTACAGTTGCTCTGTTCTGAGTAGCAGCTATACTTCTGTAGTCAGTAACATTCATAAGAAATAGATTTTAAATATTAAAATAAATATTAAAATATTTCAGAGGCTTTCAACTTAATAAATGGCGAATAAGGCAATATATGTTTTACTAAATAATGTTTCAATCATGTTATGTCATAGGCAATCTCCTGGCTGCCCCATGAGCCTAGGGTGTTAGTGATCCTTCAAGGTACCAAGCCATACAAGATTAAATATAGTGAGAAAACTTTTGCATTTGAGGTTGGAGTCAGGAGATCTGGGTACAAATTTTCCTTCTATTATTTACTAGAGCTATGTGACATTTAAAAAATTTTAATTCCAGTTAGTTAACATAGAGTGTTATATTAGTTTCAGGTGTACAATATTGTGACTCAACACTTCCATACATCACCCAGTTCTCATCACAAGATGTGCAATCCTTAATCCCATCACTTATTTAACATATCCCCCCACATACCTCCTCTCTGGTGATCATCAGTTTGTTCTCTATAATTAAGAGTCTATTTCTTGGTTTCATTGTCTCTGTCTCTCTCTCTTATTTTTCCCTTTGTTTATTTGTTTTGTTTCTTAAGTTTCACACATGAGTGAAATTATATGGTACTTGTCTTCCTCTGACTGGCTTATTTCACTTAACTTTATACTCCCTAGCTTCATCCATGCCATTGCAAATGACAAGATTTCATTCTTTTTTATGGCTGAGTAAAATTCCATATTACAGTTTATATATATATTATTATTGATATATATATATTTATATTATATATATTATTTATATGAGCATCCCATTCAGTTAATAATACTGAACTTGATCTTTCTTCATTCTCTCCAATTAAATTGCTTTGAAAAATTAGTGGAATAGAGTGTATCCTATTTTCTTTCTTCCCACTCAATCATTAGACTAAAATTAGAAAGGACTCCATAATCCATATATATATTTATATTATATATATATATTATATATATTATTTATATATATATATATTTATGTTATATATAATATATATTATTTATATATATATCAATAATACATTCCTTATCCATTCATCAGTCAATGGACATTTTCTTATTCTTTCCTGCTTTATGAAAGATTAACTGAAAAATAATTGTGGATTCATTTCTGGATTTTCTATTCTGTTCCATTGATCTATGTATCTATTCTTTTGCCAGTACCATATTACTTGGATTACTACAGCATTGTAATATAACGTGAAGTTTGAAATTGTAATGCCTCCACCTTTGCTTTTCTTTTTCAAGGTTGCTTTGGCTATTCAGAGTCTTTTGTGGTTCCATATAAATTTTCGGATTGTTTTTTCTAGTCCTGTGAAAAATACTGTTGGTATTTTGATAGGGAATGTATTAAATGTGTAAATTGTTTTGTGTAGTATACACATTTTAACAATATTTGTTCTTCCAATACATGAGAATGGAATGTCTTTCCATTTGTATCCTCTTCAATTTCTTTCATCAGTGTTCTATAGTTTTCAGGGTACAGGTCTTTCACCTCTTTTCATAAGAATTTATTAATAAATATCTTACTAATTTAGGTGCAATTGTAAATGAGATTTTTCTCTTAATTTCTCTATTTGCCACTGCATTAATGATGTATAGAAATGCAACATATTTCTGTATGTTGATCTTCTATCTTGCATCTGTACTAAATTTGTTTATCAGTTCTAGAAGTTTTTGGTGGAGTCTTTCAGGTTTTCTATATATACTATCATGTCATGTATAAATAGGGAAAGTTTTACTTCTTCCTTACCAATTTGGATGACTTTTATTTCTTTTTGTTGTCTGATTGTTGTGGCTAGGACTTCCAATACTATTTGAATAAAAGTGGTGGTAGTGGACATCCTTGTCTTATTCCTGACCTTAAGGGAAAATCTCTCAGTTTTTCCCCATTAAGGGTGATGTTCCCTGTGGGTTGTTTAATATACAATCTTTATTATGTTGAGGTATGTTTCCTCTAAACCTAATTTGTTGAATCATGAATGGATGTTGTATTTTGTTAAACACTTTTTTGTGTGTCTATTGAAATGGTCAAATGGTTCTTATCCTCTCTCTTATTGATGTGATGTATCACACTGATTGATATGTGGATATTAAACCATGCTTGCAACCCAAGAATAAATCTCACTTGATTGTGGTGAATGATTATTTTAATGTATTGATTGCTTCAGTTTGCTAGTATTTTGTTGAGGATTGCATGTATGTTCATCAAATATATTGGTGTGTAGTTCTGTTTTAGTGGTGTCTTTATCTGGTTTTGGTACTAGGGTAATGCTGGGCTAATATAATTAATTAGGAAGTTTTAGTTCCTTTTCTATTTTTGGAATAGTTTGAGTAGAATAAATATTAAGTCTTTAAATGTTTGGAAGAATTAACCTGTGAAGCCATGTGTTACTGGACTTTTGTTTGTTGGGAGCTTTATGGTTACTGATTCAATTACTTTGCTGACTATCAGTCTGTTTAAGTTTTCTATTTCTTCCTGTTTCAAATTTGGTAGTTTGTATGTTTCTAGGAATTTATCCATTTCTTCTAGATTGTCCAATTTGTTGCCTTATACTTTTCATAATCTTCTCTTATAATCATTTGTATTTCTGTAGGGTTGGTTGTTATTTCTCCCCTCTCATCTGTGATTTTATTTATTTGAGTCCTTTATCTTTTTTTCCTCATGGGTCTGGGTAGAGATTTATCTATTTTATTGATGTTTTTTCAAAGAAATCACCTCCTGATCTCATTGATCTGTTCTATTGTTTTCTTAGTTTTTATACCATTTGTTTCTGTTATAATCTTTATTTACTTCCTTATGCTAGCTTTAGGCTTCTTTGTCATTTTTTTCTAGTTCCTTTAGGAGTATGGTTAGGTTATTTGAGATTTTTCTTGCATCTTGAGGTAAGCTTATATTGCTATGGATTTCCCTCTTAGAATAGTTTTGCTGCATCCAACCAGGTTTGGACTGTCATGTTTTCATTTTCATTTGTTTCCATGTATCTTTACTTTTCTTTTTTTAGCCTGTCCAATTTTATTTTATTTTGTTTTCAGTTTATACTTAAATTCCAGTTAGTTGAGGGAAGGAGCAAGATGGTGGAGGAGGAGGAGACCTAAATTTCATCTGGTCCCAGGAGTTCAGCTAGATAGTTATCAAACTATTCTGAACACCTACAAACTCAACAGGAGATTGAAGAAAAGAATAGCAGCAATTCTATAAACAGATAAGGGACCACTTTCTGGAAGGTAGGATTGGCAGAGAAGTAAATCTGAGGCCATATTTGGGAAGATAGACCGTGGGGGGAGGGAGCCTCCATCAGCCAGCTACCAGCAAGTGATAGAGCAGTGGAGCACAAAATGAGAACTTTTAGAAGTTTGCTCTACTGAGGGATGTCTCTCCAGTGGCTAAGCAGGGGGGTGGAACACTTGCTGCAACAGTGTGGTCTCAGGACCCTCAGGGTCACAGAAAGACCAGGGGTGCCTGAGGGTGGCAGAGTTCCCAGGTAATGGAATGGGGAAGCCGACTGAAAAGACGAAGCCAAGGAGTGGGATCTCAGGTTGGGGTTGCCATAAATTGTGATCCGCAGCACAGTTGGGCCAATACTCTTTGAGCAGGGACCCAACAAATGGCAGATTCGGGTAGACTCCCCTTCCTCACCCGGGAGGAGTGGAACAGGAGTGCACCACAGGAATCTGCTGGGTTTGGAGACCCCAAAAGGGGTCATGTGCCAGAGATAGAAATGCTCGGTCACAGGCCGGGTGAGCAAAGAGTGTGACTGGAGACCAGGGAGACAAGAGTGATTGACTGCTTTTCTCTGAGGGCTCACTGAGGAGTGTGGCCCCAAGTTCTTGGCTCCTCCAGGGCCAGATTGGGAGGCCGCCATTTTCATTCTCATCTTCTAAAGCTGTATGGAAAGCTTTCAGGGAACAAAAGCTACTGAGAGTAACCATGAGCAGATACTTAGCCTGGCCCTTGGCAATGGTGGTGCAATTACGACTCGGGCAAAAACAATGAAGAATCACTGCAACGGCCCCTCCCCCAGAAGATCAACAAGAACATCCAGCCAAGACCAAGTTTACTGATCAATGAAAACTGCAAACTCCAGCACTAGGGGAATACAGCATATAGAATTCATAGAATTCTGCTCCCCCCCCCATTTTGGGTCTCTTCTGATGTATTTAGTATATATTTTGGGGGGTCATTGTTACCCTTTTAGCATTTTGTTCTCTCATTTCTCTATTCTTCTCTGGACAAAAGGACAAGACAGAAAAACTCACTTCAAAAAAAAAGAACAAGAGGCAGTACCAACTGTCAGGGACCTAATCAATATGGACATTAGAAAGATGTCGGAACTAGAGTTCAGAATGACGATGATAAAGATATTAGCTGGGATTGAAAAAAGCATGGAAGATTCTAGAGAATCCCTTTCTGGAGAAATAAAAGAACTAAAATCTTGGGGCGCCTGGGTGGCTCAGTTGGTTGGGCGACTGCTTTCGGCTCAGGTCATGATCCTGGAGCCCCTGGATCGACTCCCGCATCAGGCTCCTTGCTCGGTGGGGAGTCTGCTTCTCCCTCTGACCCTCCCCCCTCTCATGTGCTCTCTCTCATTCTCTCTCTCAAATAAATAAATAAAATCTAAAAAAAAAACCCACTAAAATCTAATGAAGCAAAAATCAAAAGGTTATTAATGAGGTGCAATCAAGAATGGAGGCTCTTGGGGCGCCTGGGTGGCTCAGTTGGTTAAGCGATTGCCTTCGGCTCAGGTCATGATCCCGGAGTCCTGGGATCGAATCCCGCATCAGGCTCCCTGCTCAGCAGGGGGTCTGCTTCTCCCTCTGACCCTCCTCCCTCTCATGCTCTCTGTCTCTCATTCTCTCTCTCTCAAATAAATAAATAAAATCTTTAAAAAAAAAAAAAGAATGGAGACTCTAACTGCAAGGATAAATGAGGCAGAAGAAAGAATTGGTGATATAGAAGACCAAATGATGGAGAATAAAGAAGCTGAGAAAAAGCTGGATCACAAGGAGAGAATTTGAGAGATAAGTGATACCATAAGATGAAACAATATTAGAAGAATTGGGATCCCAGAAGAAGAAGAAAGAGAAGGGCAGAAGGTATATTGGAACAAATTATAGCAGACAAATTCCCTAATTTGGGGGAAGGAAACAGGCATCAGAATCCAGGAGGCACTGAGAAACCCCCTTAAAATCAATAAAAATAGGCCAATACCCTGACATCTAAGAGTAAAACTTACAAGTCTCAGAAACAAACAGAAAATCCTGAAAGCAGCTCAGGACAAGAGGTCAGTAATCTACAATTGTACAAATATTAGATTGGTAGAAGACCTACCCACAGAGACTTGGCAGGCCAGAAAGGACTGGCAGGATATATTCAGAGCACTAAACGAGGAAAATATGCAGCCAAGAATACTATATACAGCTAGGCTGTCATTGAAAATAGAAGGAGAGATAAAAAGATTCCAGGACAAACAAAAACTAAAAGAATTTGCAAACAAGAAACCAGCCCTACAAGAAATCTTGAAAGGGGTCCTCTAAGCAAAGAGAGAGTGTGAAAGTAACATAGACCAGAAAGGAATAGAGACAATATACAGTAACAACCACCTTACAGACAATATAATGGCACTAAATTCATATCTTTCAATAGCTATCCTGAATGTAAATGGGCTAAATGCCGCAATCAAAAGACACAGGGTATCACATTGGATAAAAAAAAAAAAAAAACAAGACCCATCAATATGCTGCCTGCAAGAGACTCATTTTAGACCCAAAGACACCTCCAGATTTAGAGAGAGGGCATGGAAAACCATTTACCATGCTAATGGACATCAAAAGAAAGCTGGGATGGCAATCCTTATATCAGACAAATTAGATTTTAAACCAAAGACTGTAATAAGAGATGCAGCACAGTATATCATACTTAAAGGGTCTATCCAACAAAAAGATCTAACAGTTGTAAATACTTATGCCCCTAAAAAGGGAGCAGCCAATTATATAAGCCAATTAATAACAAAATCAAAGAAACATATTGACAATAATTCAGTAATAGTAGGGGATGTTAACACCACCCCCTCACTGAAATGGACAGATCATCTAAGCAAAAGATCATCAAGGAAATAAAGGCTTTAAATGACACACTGAACCAGATGGAATTCATAGATATATTCAGAACATTCCATCCCAAAGAAACAGAATATGCATTCCTCTCTAGTACACATAGAACATTCTCCAGAATAAACCATATCCTGGGTCACAATTCAGGTCTCAACTGGTACCAAAAGACTGGGATCATTCCCTGCATATTTTCAGACCAAAATGCTTTGAAACTAGAACTCAGTCACAAGAAGAAAGTCGAAAAGAACTCAAATACTTGGAAGCTAAAGAGCATCCTACTAAAGAATGAATGGGTCAACAAGGAAATTTAAAAAGACTTTAAAAAATTCATGGAAGCAAATGAAAATGAAAACAGAACTGTTCAAAATCTTTGGGATGCAGCAAAGGTGGTCCTAAGAGGGAAGTATATAGCAATACAAGCCTTTCTCAAGAAAGGTCTCAAATACACAACCTAACCCTACACCTAAAGAAGATGAAGAAAGAACAGCAAATAAAGCCTAAACCCGGCAGGAGAAGAGAAATAATAAAGATCAGAGCAGAAATCAATGAAATAGAAACCAAAAGAACAGTAGAACAGATCAATGAAATGAGGAGCTGGTTCTTTGAAAGAATTAATAAGATTGATAAACCCCTGCCGAGACTTATCAATAAGAAAAGAGAAAGGACTGAAATAAATAGAATCATGAATGAAAGAGGAGAGATCACAACCAACACCAAAGAAATACAATTATAAGAACATATTATGAGCAACTATATGCCAGCAAATTAGACAATCTGGAAGAAATGGATGCATTCCTAGAGATGTGTAAACTACAAAAACTGAACCAGGAATAAATAGAAAACCTGAACAGACCCATAACCACTAAGGAAATCGAAGCAGTCATCAAAAATCTCCCAACAAACAAAAGCCCAGGGCCAGATGGCTTCCCAGGGAAATTCTACCAAACATTTAAAGAAGAATTAATACCTATTCTTCTGAAACTGTTTCAAAAAATAGAAATGAAAGGAAAACTTCCAAACTCATTCTCTGAGGCCGGCATTACCTTGATCCCCAAACCAGACAAAGACCCCATCAAAAAGGAGAATTACAGACCAATATCCTTGATGAACATGGATGCAAAAATTCTCACCAAAATACTTGCCAATTGGATCCAACAGTCCATTAAAAGTATTATTCACCATGACCAAGTGGGATTTACCCATGGGCTGCAAGGTTGGTTCAACATCCACTAATCAATCAATGTGATACAATACCTTAATAAAAGAAAGAACAAGAACCATATGATCCTCTCAATAGATGCAGAAAAAGCATTTGACAAAGTACAGCATCCTTTTTTGATTAAAACTCTTCAGAGTGTAGGGATAGAGGGTACATACCTCAATATCATAAAAGCCATCTATGAAAAACTCACAGCGAATATCATTCACAATGGGGGAAAACTGAGAGCTTTTTCCCTAAGGTCAGGAACATGGCAGGGATGTCCACTATCACCACTGCTATTTAATGTAGTACTAGAAGTCCTAGCCTCAGCAATCAGAGGACAAAAATAAATAAAAGACATCCGAATTGGCAAAGAAGTCAAACTCTCACTCTTTGCAGATGATATGATACCTTATGTGGAAAACCCTAAAGATTCCACCCCAAAATTGCTAGGACTCATACAGGAATTGAGCTACATGGCAGGATATAAAATCAATGCACAAAAATCTGTTGCATTTCTATATACCAACAACAAGACAGAAGAAAGAGAATTTAAGGAGTTGATCCCATTTACAATTGCACCCAAAACCATAAGATACCTAGGAATAAATCTAACCAAAGAGGCAAAGAATCTGTACTCAGAAAACTATAAAAGACTCATGAAAGAAATTGAGGAAGACACAAAGAAATGGAAAAAAGCTCCATGCTCATGGATTGGAAGAACAAATATTGTGAAAATGTCTATTCGACCTAGAGCAATCTACACATTTAATGCAATCTCTATCAAAATACCATACACTTTTTTCAAAGAAATGGAACAAATAATCCTAAAATTTATAGGGAACAATAGAAGTCTCCGAATACCCAGAGGAATGCTGAAAAAGAAAAGCAAAGCTGGCGGCATCACAATTCCAGACTTCAAGCTCTATTACAAAGCTGTCATCATCAAGATTGTATGGTACTGGCACAAAAGCAGACACCTAGATCAATGGAACAGAATAGAGAGCCCAGAAATGGATCCCCAACTCTATGGTCAACTGATCTTCGACAAAGCAGGAAAGAATGTCCTATGGAAAAAAGACAATCTCTTCAACAAATGGTGTTGGGAAAAATTGGACAGCCACATGCAGAAGAATGAAACTGGACCATTTAGTTACACCACACACAAAAATAGACTCAAAATGGATGAAAGACCTAAATGTGAGACAGAAATCCATCAAAATCCCCGAAGAGTATATAGGCAGCAATCTCTTCAACTTCAGCCACAGCAACTTGTTCCTAGACACATCTCCAAAGGCAAGGGAAGCAAGGGCAAAAATGAACTAGTGAGATTTCATCAAGATAAAAAGCTTTTGCACAGCAAAGGAAACAGTCAACAAAACCAAAAGACAACCAACAGAATGGGAGAAGATATTTGCAAATGACATATCAGATAAAGGGCTAGTATCCAAAATCTATAAAGAACTTATCAAACTCAACATCCAAAGGACAAATAATCCAATCAAGAAATGGACAAAAGTCATGAACAGACATTTCTGCTAAGAAGACATCCAAATGGCCAACAGACACATGAAAAACTGTTCAACATCTCTTGTCATCAGGGAAGTACAAATCCAAACCTCAATGAGATAAGATACCACCTCACAACAGTCAGAATGGCTAAAATTAACAAGTCAGGAAACGACAGATGGTGAGGATGTGGAGAAAGGGGAACGCTCCTACACTGTTGGTGGGAATGCAAGCTGGTGCATCCACTCTAGAAAACAGTGTGGAGGTTCCTCAAAAAGTTGAAAATAGAGCTACCTTACTACCCAGCGATTGCACTACTGGGTATTTACCCCAAAGATACAAATGTAGTGATCCGAAGGGGCATGTTCACCCCAGTGTTTATAGCAGCCATGTCCACAATAGCCAAATTATAGAAGGAGCCAAGATGTCCATCCACAGATGAATAGTTAAAGATGTGATACACACACACACACACACACACAGGAATATTATGCAGCCATCAAAAATATGAAATCTTGGGGCGCCTGGGTGGCTCAGTCGTTAAGTGTCTGCCTTCGGCTCAGGTCATGATCTCAGGGTCCTGGGATCGAGCCCCGCATCGGGCTCCCTGCTCAGTGGAGAGCCTGCTTCTCCCTCTCCTACTCCCTCTGCTTGTGTTCCCTCTCTCGCTGTGTTTCTCTCTGTCAAATAAATAAATAAAATCTTTAAAAAAAATATGAAATCTTGCCATTTGCAATGACATGGATGGAACTAGAAGGTATTACGCTAGGCGGAATAAGTCAATTCAAGAAAGACAAGTATTATATGATCTCACTGATATGAGGAATTTGAGAAACAAGACAGAGGATCATAGGGGAAGGGAGGGGAAAATGAAACATGATGAAACCAGAGAGGGAGACAAACCATAAGAGACTCTTAATGTCAGGAAATAAACTGAGGGTTGCTGGAGCAGAGGGGGTGGGAGGGATGGGGTAGCTGGGTGATGGACATTGGGGAGGGTATGTGCTATGGTGAGCAATGTGAAGTTGTAAGATTGATGAATCACAGAAACAAATAATACATAATATGTTAATAAAAATAAAAAAATAAAAAGAACTATAAACAAAAATAAAGTAATTATTGATAGATATATATTTATTGCCATTTTGTTACTTGTTTGGTGTTTGTTTCTAAAGATTTTCTCTGATCCTTTCTTGTCTTTCTTTCATGTTTTGCAGATTTTCTTTCATGATGTATTTGGATTCTTTCTCTTTATTCTTTGTATATTTATTAGTGGTTTTTGATATATAGTTACCATTAAGTTTGTATATAAACTCTTCTGCATATAGGCATTTATATTGGTCATTTAAATTTAAATCCATTCTTTATTCTTCTCCTCACTTTTAAGTATATGTTGTTATATTTTACATATTCTTATTTTGTGAGTTCCTTGACTGATTTTTTACAGAAATATTGACTTTTACTGCTTTTGTTTTTTGGTGTCTCCTTTCCACTCAAAGAGTCCCCTTTAATATTTCTTGCAGGGCTGCTTAGGTGGTCATGAACGCCTTAGTTTTTGTTTGGGAACACTTTATCTCTTTTCTATTATGAATGATAGCCTTGCTGGATAGAATATTCTCACCTGTAGATTTTTCCATTCAGCACTATGAATATATCATGCACTCCCTCTATCTTTCCATGTTTCTGTTGAGAAATCTGCAGCAAGCCTTATGAGCTTTCCCTTTTAATTTAATGACTTCTTTTGTCTTGCTACATTTAAGATTTTTCCTTTATCACTATATTTTGCAAATTCAATTACAATATGTTTTGATTTGTGTCTGCTTTTGTTGATTTTTATGGGATTTCTCTGTGCATTCTGAATCTAGGTATCTGTTTCCTTCCCCAGATTAGGGAAGTTTTCGGCTATTATTTCTTCAAATACATTTTCTACCCCCTTTTCTTTCTCTTCTTCTTTTGGGACTCTTATAGTACAAATGTTATTACATTTGATGGAGTCACTTAGTTCCCTAAGTCTATTCTCATTTTGTGTAATTATTTTTCCTCTTTTGTTTGACTTGATTAGTTTCTATTATTTTGTCTTGTTAGTCACTAATCCATTCCTCTGCTTCTTCTATCCTGCCATTTCTTCCATGAAGCCTGTTTCTCATTTTGTTTATTGAGTACTTTATCTCTGCTATCTTATTCCTTATCTCTGTTTTAAGGGTCTCACTCATTTTCCACTCTTTTCTCAAATCCACTGAGTATCCTTATGATCATTGCTTTAAATTCTCTATCAGGCATGTTATTTATATCTGTTTCACTTAGATCTCTAGCTGTGATTTGTGATTAATTTCTCTGTCTTCTCATTTTATCTGTTTCTCTGTGTCGGTTTCTCTGTGTTAAGAAAGTCAGTTATGTCTTCTATTTTTGAAAGTAGTGACTCTAGGGACACCTGGGTGGCTCAGTCAGTTAAGCATCTTTCTTTGGCTCAGGTCATGATCTCGGGGTCCTGGGATCAAGCCCCACATCGGGCTCCCTACTCAGCAGGGAGTCTGCTTCTCCCTCTGCCTTTCCCCCTGGCTTGTGCTCTCTCTCTCTCTCACTCTCTGTCTCTCTCTTTAAAATAAATAAATAAGATCATTGAAAAAAAGAAAGTAGTGACTTTATGAAGAGGAGGTCCTGAAGTGCCCTGCAGTGCAGGGTCCTCTGACCGCCAGAACTTGGCACTGTAGGAGAGCATCCTGAGTGTGTTGTGTATGCCCTGTTGTTGTGTCTGAGTCTGTTTTCCTTTCTGTGCAGTTGTCTGCACTGACTCTCTTTTTTGTGGGTTGTGCTTGCTTTCTGTGTTATTAGTGGGACCCAAGCAGGCCAATTCTGAGGGGGCATGCTTACTGGGGAACTTGAAAGCAGATCAACTGTGTTAGCAAATTTGGATTGGGGCACTAGTCCCATGCTGGATACCCTGAAGCACTCTAGCAGCTGGGGACTGCATGCCGGGGTTGTCTGGGGTGTGAAGCTGAGCAAGTCATGTGACAATTGCTAAGCACAGCTGGGCACAGTGTATGATGATGGCTCACACCACGTGGCTGGGCACAGCATGGCAACTGGGTGTGGGGTGCCTCAGTAGTTGTGTACTCAGTGTCTGAACATAGTGCATGTTGACAGCTGTGCTCCAGGTGTTGGATGTGACATGTGACAGTGGCTGAGGATATTTGGCTGGGTGTTTCACTGTGGCTTGGCAGGGTGTGTAGTGGTAACTGTGCACCTGGTGGTTGAGCAGGGCACACACAGAGCTTTAACAAAATTTGCCCTGAGACCTGGGTAGAGGCTACAAGTGTCTGTGTAGCCCTGCCTCCTGCAGGTGGCTCTGTTTATGCTATGGGGCAGGGGAAGAAAATGATGCATGCCAATTCCCTCTTTTTCAAAGAAGTCCCCCAACATGCTCCAAAACCAGTATGAACAGATTTGTCTCCCCTTTGTACCCCCCCCCCCGTGTTGTGTAAGCTGCAGTTTTTATGTTGCCTCTCTGTGCAGGCTGCTGTCTCTTTAAGGGTGATGACCCAGCTATCACTAACCCTCCAGCCTCACCCAGTGCTAAGTCAGCTGACTTTTAAAATTCTAGGCTCCAAGTCCCACTGGTTATACAAAGTAATGGAATTCTTCACCTCAAAGCCAAATGTTATGGGGGTTAGTCTTCCCTGTGTGAACTCCCTGGTGCAAGGACCCAGTTCCTCTACCTTAATACATGCACCTCCCTTTCTCTTTCAGGCAGCCTTCCTCTGCCTTTCTGACCTTCCTAATGTTTGAGATACAACTTCTCTATATTAAGTTGTGGAGTTTATCACACTCTGGTTTATTTACTTGGATGTGGATGATATCTAGTTGTCACCATGGGATGGCATGAGTAGGTCCTCCTACTCTGCCATTTTCCCAAGATTCTCCCTGAATTCCTATGTGACTTTATGTAGTCATCTCACCCATGAGTATGTTTTCTAACCTAGAAAATGGGGATAATCTTATCTGTCTGTTGAGAGGACTGGTATGAAGCACAAACAAGTAAATGGTCATTGAAAGTATGTTATTAATGTACAATTGTATAAATTTAAGATATTGCTACTATTGGTTATAGTACAGAGAGATATGAATCACTTAAAGATAAGCAGCAATAACTGTAGTAGAATGAGAGTCAAGACACATAAGGGCTGGTCCCAACTTTACTATGACGAGTTGTGATCTTGGGCAAATTATAGTACATCTCTGAGCCAGTTTCTTCACCTGTAAAATAAGAAAGATGATGGTACCTATTTCATAGGGTTTTGTAAAGATTAAATCCAAAACACATGTCAAAGCTTTTTATAAACTGTAAAGTTCTAAATAGTTATCCATCTAACCTATTTTCATGCCCCCAAACTTGGTAAGTTGCTTCACTATCAACTATGCTGTTGAAACATAATATCAAAGTGGTATTTCTCTTGGGCTTTCATTCCTAGACATTACCACTAGAAGGATAAACAAAAGCTGCTTTTCCATATTATAAAGTCACTGTGACAATTTGGATCTTTGAAGTTAGGAAATTCTAATTTTTTGCTCTTTCTCTACATACTTTGTGTCCAGCACTGCTCTAGTTGCTGAGAGTTCTAGAACAAATATTACATGGTCCCAATAAGGTGCTCACATTCTAGTAGGTGAGACAAACATGTAAATAAATGGCTACAGAACAATATAATATACTACCATAAAGTTTTTTTTTTTTTTATAAATGCTAAGGGATTACCAAGGAGAGAATAAGTAGTTCTGCTAGCTGAGGCAAGGAGAGGAAAATTTGAGTTTGCATTGAAGGCTCATCAGGGAAAAGGTAAGGAAATTGTAAAAGACGTGCTGGGCCAATGGAATAGCATAGGAAAGGATATAGAGGTGTAATAGACCATGCAAGGGTCAAGACTAGTGAGTAGTAATGTTTTTCACATTCAGGATTCTCTCCCCTCTACCTCTCCAATTTCTCTTCCTCCCTCATTTGTTACAAGTCTGTTTCTAGACTCTGAGCTCCACAAAAGGTAAGAGCCAATCACGTTCATTGTTTGTATCTCTGCCTCCCCAATCCCAACACTTTGCCTATCACTATGTATAAGTTGGATTTTCAATAAATATTTAATTAAATGCTTTGTCTTTGTACTATGGTTGCCTTTGACATACTCATAGATGCCTACAATCATGTTCAGCTTGTGAAAGTTATAAAAAACATTTGACTTCATATATATGAAGTCATATATATTGACTTCAATATATATATTGATATGAAGTCAAATGTTATATATATATAAATGTTATATATATATATATATATATATATATATATATATATATATATATATATATGCCCTAACTTTTATCTAAATAATGGTGACTTGGGTAAAAATTATTTCTTGTGAGTCATTTATTATCTAGGGGCAATTTCCTTAAAAATCTCTCTATAATTGACTTTGTAGTTCAGTCAACATTCGTACTAGTTGTTTGGAAAGCACCTTTTTTTTTTTTTTACACAGTAGAGGTTAAAAATAGTGAAAACAATGAATGACAAAAACTCTATAAATGTTCAAAAGTTCATGTAATTACCTTTATGACATGAAATCTTTTGATAGTCATATAACTTTAAATTCTAGTTATGGGTGATATCAACAATAATTGTAGAGAAAGGTCCTCCAAAGTAGCTTGTCAATAAAAGCAATAAGAACACTAACAAAAATTGCCAAATAAACTTTTCCAGAATTCTGACAATTAACTAAAGACTTGCAATAATCCAAGGAGTGTTTATTCTAAAACAAAAACAAAACAGGAAACAACAAAAAAAACTGGCTGAACCTTGGTAATAACAGAAAATGTAGTTTGCCCTATTCCCATCTCCTCCTGCTTATTAACTGCAGCCTTGACATGCCAACAACTTCACAACCACAGTATCCATGAGAAGCAGCAATCTAGAAGCAAATAGAGGGATCAGAATGAGTTTATATCTCCTCCAAAGTCTCATTCCCATAGAATTATCATTATCTGATTTTTCTGGCAGTTTCATGGAAAACGTGGTTCACAGGACTTGTCTTTATTTGACCTGACTTAAAGCTTGGGCATGGTGAACAAATTTTTTTCCCCAGAGATGTTTATCAAAAGCAATTAGAGGCAGTTGTTTAACATCACAGCTGCTTTAGGTCATAATAACAGTTGGGGCAAACAAAACCTTACCAAAATCTTAGAAGGAAAAGTTGAAAACTAGATGTCCAGAGGGGACAATGAAAAGCTCTACATATTCCCGAGGATCTGGGAGGATATGTGCATGTGCATGACTGTGTGTGTGATCAGGAAAGACTCCAAAAGGTCCCAATCATTCATCTTTGGCTGACTTTAAGGCTCTGTGCAACAAGAAGTAAGGGTTGAGTGTTGAAAGTATATCCCAACATGCACACAAAAATCTCTTGGCAAAAGGAGAAGAATTTATTGATTCAAAGCATTTAAGAACTTTGTGGAATCATTACTGAAAACTAAGCTAATCCAAGCAGAGACTTCAGTGTTCACATACAACATAGAACACAGACTTTACAGGATTATTCCAGAAGTCACTAAATAACAATTACATTAAATCCTGGGAAAGGAGGGGATCTGATTTTCAGAATTGCTATGTTATATTATTTAAAAGTTCAGTTTTTGGTTCTTTGAAAGAATTAATAAGATTGGAAAGCCCCTAGCAATACTTACCAAAAAGAAAAGAGAAAGGACCCAAATTAATAAAATCATGAATGAAAGAAGAGAGGTAACAACCAACACAAAGGAAATACAGAAAAATTTAAAAACATATTATGAGCAGCTATATGCCAACAAATTAAGCAATCTGGAAAAATTGATGCATTCCTGGAAACTTATAAACTGGCAAAACAGAAACAGGAAGAAATAGACAATCTGAATAGACCCATAACCAGCAAAGAAATTGAAGGAGTAATCAAAAGCCTCCCAAAAAGTAAGAGTCCAGAGCCAGATGGCTTCCCAGGGAATTCTACCAAACATTTAAAGAAGAAATAATACCTATTCTCCTGACGTGGTTTAAAAAAAAAATAGAAATGGAAGGAAAAGTTCCAAACTCATTCTATGAGGCTAACATTACCTTGATCCCAAAACCAGACAAAGACCCCACTAAAAAGGAGAATTACAGAACAATATCCCTGATGAACATGGATGCCAAAATTCTCACCAAGATACTAGCCAATAGGATCCAACAGTACATTAAAAGGATTGCTCACCCTGACCAAGTGGGATTTATTCCTGGGATGCAAGAGTGGTTCAACATTCACAAATCAATCAACATGATAGATCACATTAATAAAAAAAAAAGACAAAAACCATATGATCCTCTCAATTGATGCAGAAAAAGTCTTTGACAAAATACAACATCCTTTCTTGATTAAAACTCTCCACAGTTTAGGGATAGAGGGAACATACCTCAATATCATAAGAGCCATCTACAAAAAGCCCACAGTGAATATCATTCTCAATGGGGAAAAACAGAGCTTTTTCCTTAAGGCCAGGAACATGACAGAGATGACAACTCTCACTACTGTTGTTCAGCATGATACTAGAAGTCCTAGCCTCAGCAATCAGACAACAAAAAGAAATAAAAGGCATTCAAATTGACAAAGAAGAAGTCAGACGCTCACTCTTCACAGATGACATCATACTTTATGTGGGAAACCCAAAAGACTCCACCCCCAAATTGCTAGAACTCATACAGGAGTTGAGCAACATGGCAGGATACAAAATCAATGCACAGAAATCCGTTGTATTTCTATACATTAACAATGAAGCAGAAGAAAGAGAAATTAAGGAATTAATCCTATTTACAATTGCACCAAAAACCATAAGATAGCTAGGAATAAGCCTAACCAAACAGGGAAAGGATCTATACTCTAGAAACTACAGAACACTTATAAAAGAATTTGAGGAAGACACAAAGAAATGGAAAAACTTTCCATGCTCATGGATTGGAAGAGATTACTAAAATGTCCATGTTACCCAAAGCAATCTACATATTCAATGCAATCCCTATCAAAATACCATCAACATTTTTCACAGAGCTGGAACAAATAATCCTAAAATTTTTACGGAACCAGTAAAGACCCCAAATAGCCAGAGGAATGTTGAAAATGAAAACCAAAGCTGGGGCCATCACAATGCCTGACTTCAACCTATATTACAAAGCTGTGATCATCCAGACAACATGGTACTGACACAAAAACAGACACATAGATCAATGAGCAAAATAGAGAACCCAGAAATGGGTTCTATGGTCAATTAATCTTCAACAAAGCAGTAAAGAATATCCAGTGGAAAAAAGACAGTCTCTTCAATAAATGGTACTGGGGAAAATGGACAGCTACATGTAGAAGAATGAAACTGGACCACTCTCTTACACTATACACAAAAATAAACTCAAAATGGATGAAAGACATAAAGGTGAGACAGGAAGCCAAAAACCCGTGATGGGCCTTAAGGAGGGTATGGGATGTGATGAGCACTGAGTGTTATATGCAACTGATGAATTATTGAACACTTCATCTGAAACTAATGATGTACCATTTGTTGGTAATGAATTTAAATTAAAAAAAATAAAATCTTCAGTTTTCAACAAAAGATTATGAGACTTAATTTCTGAATCAACCCTATAAGTGGGTTCTAGCCCCTCCCAGCTGCAGTCTGTGAGTAGTTGTCCCAGGAACCTGTGGAAAGACACACCAATTTGTGCCTCTGAAGATTCTGAAATGAGCCTAAAACATGGCTGAAGCCACTTCCAGATGCAGTCTGGGAGCAGTCCTCGGAGTCTATGGACCTGGTGGGAAATATGCCTATCTGCACCCACAGAGATCCTGAAACAGCTTGCAACTTGGTTCCAGCTCCTCCCAGCTATGGTCAAGGGGGCACTCCTTGTTTGCCAGGGTTTTGCTGGGAGATATACCCATTGGTGCCCCTGGAGGCAGGCCAGCCAACTTGGTCTGACAGCAGATGCTGAAGCAACCTTATGACTCAGCTCCAGCCACTCCAAGCCATAGTATGTGTGTAGTCCTGTGGGCCCAGGGAACCACTGGGAGGCATACCTGTTGGTACCCATGGAGGCAGGCCAACCAAATTTGGTCCAACAGGAGCTCTTGAAAAGCTCTATGATTCAGATCTATCCCCTCCTAGCTGCAGTCCATGAGCAGTCTTGCCTTTTCAATAACACACCAGGAGCTACACCTGTACATGCATTCAGAGGGAGGCCCATGGACTGTACTCCAACTGCAGATTCTGAAAAGTCCCTGTAATTTGGTTCCAGCCACTACCCATAGCAGTGTGGAAGCACTCCTGCCAGCCCAGGAAAATGGTGGGAGAAACACCTGTCTGTTGTTCCTGGGGCCAGCTCTGTAGACTACAGCCCAGACTATAGACCCAGAAGTAGCCCTAGAACTCAATTCCAGCCCCTATCAGCCACAGTCCCCAGTCAGTTCTGCCTGCCCAGAAATCCACTCAGTGACCTGGCAGGAATTCGGTTAGGGATCTGGTCTGGCCGGAGAGAAACACATCCAAGCAGCTGGCAACAGGCCTGCTATCTGTGGACCAAACTTTGGATCTTAAAGTGGACCTTTGTCCAGGGTAAGCCTTACTGAACAGGATCCTGGAGGCCATCCCAATCCACCCAAAGGCATGACAGGATCTATGTCCAGCTGAGCCTCTGGTATCAGGTCTACTAACTGGGGACCCCACTGCAGATGCAACAATAGCCACATGACCCAACTCCAACACAGCCTGATTTCAATTCTGGAGGTAATCCCATCAACCCAGAGAACCAACACAATCTAAAGACGAGAAGAAGTATTTTCTTCTCCAAATGTACACATAAATGCAAATCTACATGGATCATGATGAGCCAGGCAAATATGACATCACAGAAGGGAAAAAAGCTCCAATAATTGACCCCAACTACATGGAATCTATGAATTATCTGACAAAGAAATCAAAATAATAATCTTAAAGAAATTCATTGAAATGCCAGACAACACAACTAAGTGAAATGAGGAAAACAATGCATGAACAAAAAGGAGCTTAATAAAGAAATATAAATTATAACCAAGAACTGAACAGAAATACTGGAGCTGAAGAATACAATAACAGAACTGAAAAATTTAATAGAAAACTTCAATTACAGCCTCAATCATGCAGAAGAATCAAAAAACTCAAAGAAAGGTCATTTGAGATTACCCAGTTAGAGGAACAAAAAGAATGAAAAAAGCCTACATGAATCATGGGACAACATCCAGTGAATTAACATTCAAATCATAGGAGTCCCAGGAAAAGCAAGAAAGGAACAGAAATTTTATTTAAAGAAATAATAGTTAAAAAGATTCTAGATCTTGAGAGGGATATGCACATTCAGATACATGAAACTCAAAAGACCCCAAGCAAGGAAAAAGGCAAAACAAAACAAAACTACAAAACAAGAAATAATAAACAAAATGGCAATAGTTCTTAATAGTTCTTATCTATTAAAAAATACTTTAAATGTAAATAGATTAAATTAGCCAATCAAAAGACATAGATTGGCTGATTGGATAAAAAACAAGACCAACAATACACTCCTTGCAAGAGATTGACTTACAGACACACATAAGTTGAAAGTAGAGGGAAAGAAAAAGATATTTTACAGAAATGGCAACCAAAAGGGATCAAGAGTATTGGTATATTATACCATGATAATATACATTTTCAGTTAAAAAAAGCCACAAGAAACAAAAAAGACTATTATATAGTAAAAAAAAAAAGTCAATTGATCAACAGGATTTAAGCATTTTCAAAATATGTGTACCCAATATTGGAGAACTGAAATATTTAAAGAAAATATAAACAGAATAAAAGGAAGAAATAAGCAAAAAGTACAGTAACAGCAGAGTAATTCAGAAATGTGCTTTCAACACTATATAGATTATGCAGATAGAAAATCAATATGAAATCAGTGGATTTTAATAATAGTATAGACCAAATGGACCTAACAAACACATACATAACATTACATCTAACAGAACCAAAATACAATTTTTTTTTTCTCAAGCACACATGGAACATTCCAAGGATAGATCATATGTTGGTCACAGAGGAAATCTTAATAAATTTGAAAAGATTTAAATTATATCAAGTATGTTTTCTGACCACAATGGTATGAAACTAGAAATGAGTAACAGGGGGGAAATTGGAAAATTCACAAATATGTGAAAATTAAACAATATAAACAATATACTCTTGAAAACCTAATGGGTCAAAGAAGAAATCTAAAGGGAAATCAAAAAGTATTGAGCACAAACAAATATGGAAACACAACATATCAAAACATAAAGGACACAACAAAAACAATTCTAAAAGGAAGTTTATATAGATAAATGAAGAAAAAAGAGACATCTCAAATAAACAAGCTAACTTTACATCTTAACAAACAAGAAAAAGAAGAACAAACTGAGCTCAATGTTAGCAGAGGGGAGAACATAATATATATTAAAGCAGAAATAAATAAAATAGAGACTAGAAAAATTATAGAAAAAAATCAGTGAAAATAATAGTTGGTTTTCTGAAAAGATAAACATTTTGACAAATCCTTAGATAGAACCAAGAATAAAAACAGAAGACTTGAATAAAGTATAAATTAGAGGGGAGACTTTACAACTGATGCCACAGAAATACAAAGGATCATGAGAGACTACTATAAACAATAGTATGTCAAAAAAAGGGATAACCTAGGGCGCCTGGGTGGCTCAGTTGGTTAAGCGACTGCCTTCGGCTCAGGTCATGATCCTGGAGTCCCGGGATCGAGTCCCGCATCGGGCTCCCTGCTCGGCAGGGAGTCTGCTTCTCCCTCTGACCCTCCCCCCTCTCATGTGCTCTCTCTCTCATTCTCTCTGTCAAATAAATAAATAAAAGCTTTTTTTTTAAAAAAAAGGGATAACCTAGAAGAAATGGATACATTTCTAGAAGTATACAACCTACCAAGATTAATCACAAAGAAATAGAAAAACTGAACAGACCAAAAATGAGTAAAAATCTTGAAATAGTAATAAAAAAAAAACCCTGCCAACAAAGAAAAGTCTAGGACCAGATGGCTTCACTGGTGAATTTCTATCAAACATTTAAAAAAACATTTAAGCCAATCTTTCTCAAACTCTTCCCAAAAATGGGAGACAAGGAGACACTTCTAAACTCATTTTATAATGCCAGAATTACCCTAATACCAAAGCCAGACAAGGACATTACAGGATAATACCCTGATAAATATAAATGCAAAAAACATTTAAAAAGCACTAGCAAACTGAATTAAATATAACATTAAAAGGATCATACATCATGTTCAAGGGGGATTTATCCCTCAGATACCAAGATGGTTTCATATATGCAAATCAATAAATGTGATATACCACATTAACAAAATGAAGGGAAAAATCACATAATAATCTCAAAAGATGCAGAAAAATCATTTGACAAAATTTATCCTTTCATGATAAAAAAATAAGTGGGTATAGAAGGAATGTATCTGGACATAATAAAAGGACATATATGAAAGGTCTACAGCTAACAACATACTCAATGGTGAAAAATTGAAATATTTTTTTCCAGGACCAGGAATATGATAATGGTGTCCACTCTCCCCAGTTATATTGAGCATAATACTGGAAGTCCTAGCCAGGGAAATTAGTGGAGGAAAAGAAAGAAGAGGTTGGGGGGGAAAGATGGAGGAGTAGGGGAACCTATTCCAACTGGTCCCTAGAATTAAGCTGGATATCTACCAGACCACTCTGAGCACCCACGAAATCAGCCTGAGATGTAAGAAGATAGATCTGGATCTCTACAAACAGAATGTCACAGGCAGTTGTTTTTGAGGTACGAAGTGGGGTGCTGTGATTCCGTGCCCAGATATTGGAGGATAAATGGCAGTGGGAGGGAGCCTGGCCATGGGGATCCCACACCGCCAGTGAGCGACAGCCTCGCACGCTGGGGATGAGGCAGAGACTCACAGACCAATGGCGGTGGGGAAAGGACTTTAGGGCAGCTTCACAGATGGAAACCAGAGTGGCAGCGTCATGGGTGCAAACTGGGAGCGGCTGGCGGTTTTAGAAGCACAGATGGCAGAGATGTGCCCCGACCTGGAGGCAGGACTGGGAGCAATGCAGAGGGGCACACAACCCAGGATGCTGCAGTTTATAGCAACACAGACAGAAACAGAGATAGTGTGGCCTGGAGAGCTCACTGAAGAACAGACTGTGCTCTCTGCTCTAAGGCAGAGGGTTGGAAACGGTCTTTTCTGCTCTGACTCTTGGAAGAGACATGGAAAGCTGCCAGGGAAAGCTGCCAGAGAACAAAAGCACCAAAAAACTGGTTCACACTGAGCCCATTCCCCACCACAGGGGGGCAGGGCAACTCTGCCCAAACAGGGTTGCCTGAGTAACAGTATGGCAGGTCCCTCCCCAAGAGGACAGCTGGGAGAACAAGAGGCCAACAACCCTAAGGTCCCCAGAAAACAGGTGCATCTTGCTTGGGTTCTGGTCAATAATTTGGACTCTATACATTCCCTCAACCACCCAGCAACAGAATGATTAGGAGGAGGAACCCCCAAAATAGGAAAGACTCAGAGATTATGACTTATGCTGAAGATTTACAAATGGATGCAGATATAACCAAGATGTCGGAGATGGAATTCAGTCTAGCAATTGTGAAGACAATAGCTAGAATGGAGAAATCAATTCATGGCAGCACAGAGTCTCTAAGGGCAGAAATGAAAGCTGAATTGGCAGAACTTAAAAATGCTATTAATGAGATCCAATCTAATCTAGATAATCTAAGAGCTAGGGTAAGTGAGGCAGAAGAACGAATTATTGACCTGGAGGACAATTTAATAGATAAAAAGGGAAATGAGGAGGCCAGGGAAAAACAACTCAGAATCCATGAAAATAGAATCAGAGAAATAAGTGACACCATGAAGCATTCCAATGTCAGAATAATTGAAATCCTGGAGGGAGTGGAGAGAGAGAGAGGACTACAAGATATATTTGAGCAAATCGCAGCTGAGAACTTCCCTGATCTGGGGAATGAAACAAACATTCGTGTCCTAGAGACAGAGAGGACCCCTCCCAAGAACAAGGAAAACAGGCCAACACCCTGCCATGTAATAGTAAAACTCACAAATCTTAGAACCAAGGAAACCATTTTAAGGGCAGTTAGGGGAAGGAGATTCCTACATATAGAAGGAGGGACAACAGAATAACCTGACCTATTGGACCTACCCACAGAGATCTGGCAAGCCAGAAAGGCCGGGCAAGACATATTCAGGGTACTAAAAAAGAAGAACATGCAGCTAAGAATACTTTATCCAGCAAGGCTGTCATTTAGAATGGATGGAGAGATGCAGAGCTTCCAAGGCCGGCAGAAACTGAAAGAATACGTGACCACTAAGCGGGCCCTGCAAGAAATATTAAGAAGGGTTCTATAAAAGAAGAAAGACCCCAAGAGTGATATACAACAGAAATTTACAGGGATAATCTATAAAAACAACGTCTTCACAGGCAACATGATGACAATTAATTCATATCTTTCAATAATCACTCTCAACGTGAATGGCCTAAATGCTCCCATAAAACGGCACAGGGTTGATGATTGGATAAAAAGACAGGACCCATCCATATGCTGTCTACAAGAGATTCATTTTGAACCTAAAGATACATCCAGACTGAAAGTAAAGGGATGGAGATCTATCTTCCATGCCAGCAGACCTCAAAAGAAAGCTGGGGTAACAATTCCTATACCAGACAAATTATTTTTTTAAACTAAAGTCTGTAGTTAGACAAAAAAGGACATTATATCATTCTTAAAGGGTCTATCCAACAAGATCTAACAATTGTAAATATCTATGCCCCCAACATGGGAACAGCCAACTACATAAGACAACTATTAACCAAAATAAAGAGTCATATTGATAACTATATGTTAATTGTAGGAGACCTCAGTACTCCTCTCTCATCAATGGACAGATCATCTAAGCAGAAAATCAAAAAAGAAACAAGAGCTTTGAATGATACACTGGACCAGATGGACCTCATAGATATATACAGAACATTCCACCCTAAAACAACAGAACACTCATTCTCGAGCGCACATGGAACTTTCTCCAGAATAGACCACATATTGGGTCACAAATCAGGTCTCAACCGATACCAAAAGATTGAGATTATTCCCTGCATATTCTCAGACCACAATGCTTTAAAACCGGAACTCAATCACAAGAAAAAATTTGGAAGAAATTCAAACACTTGGAAGCTAAAGACCACTCTGCTCAAGAATGATTAGGTCAACCAGGAAATCAAAGAACTTAAAAAATTCATGGAAAACAATGAGAACGAAAACACATCAGTCCAAAACCTATGGGATACTGCAAAGGCTGTCCTAAGGGGGAAATACATAGCCATCCAAGCCTCACTAAAAAAAAAAATAGAAAAATCCCGAATTCACCAACTAACTCTACACCTTAAAGAACTAGCGAAAAAGCAACAAACGTTGCTTAAGCCACGCATTAGAAGAGAAATAATTAAGATTATAGCAGAGATCAATGAAATAGAAACCAGAAACACAGTAGATCAGATCAACAAAACTAGAAGTTGGTTCTTTCAAAGAATTAATAAGATCGATAAACCACTGGCCAGTCTTATCCAAGAGAAAAGAGAAAGGACCCAAATTAATAAAATTATGAATGAGAGGGGAGAGATCACGACTAACATCAAGAAAATGGAAACAGTTATTAGAAATTATTATCAAAACTGTATGCCAGTAAACTGAGCAATCTGGATGAAATGGAGGCCTTCCTGGAAACCTATAAGCTCCCAAGACTGAAACAGGAAGCAATTGACAACCTGAATAGGCCAATAACCAGTAACGTGAAGCAGTGATCCAAAACCTCCCAAAAACCAAGAGTTCAGGGCCTGAGGGATCCCCTGGGGAATTCTACCAAGCATTCAAAGAGGAAATAATACCTATTCTACTGAAACTGTTTCAAAAAATAGAAACAGAAGGAAAACTTCCAAACTCATTCTATGACGCCAGCATTACCTTAATCCCCAAACAAGGCAAAGACCCCATTAAAAAGGAGAATTTCAGACTGATATCCCTGATGAATATGGATTCCAAAATCCTCAACAAAATCCTAGCTAATAGGATCCAGCAATACATTAAAAAGATCATGTACCATAACCAAGTCGGATTGATCCCCGGGATGCAAGGGTGGCTCAACATTTGCAAATCAATCAATGCGATGGAACACATTAATAAGAGGAGAGAGAAGAATCATATGGTCCCCTCAATTGATGCAGAAAAAGCATTTGACAAAATACAGCATCCTTTCCTGATTAAAACTCTTCAGAGTATAGGGATAGAGGGAACATTCCTCAAGTTCATAAAATCCATCTATGAAAAACCCACAGTGAATATCATCATCAGTGGGGGAAAGCTGAGAGCTTTTCCCTTAAAACAGAACACGTCAAGGATGCCCACTCTCACCACTATTGTTCAGCATAGTACTAGAAGTCCTAGCAACCAATCAGACAACAAAAAGAAATAAAGATAGTCAAATTGGCAAAGAAGAAGTCAAACTCTCTCTTTTCACAGATGACATGATACTTTACGTGGAAAACCCAAAAGACTCCACCCCCAAATTACTAGAACTCATACAGCAATTCAGTAATGTGGCAGGATACAAAATCAATGCACAGAAATCAGTTGCTTTCTTATACACTGACAATGCAACTGTAGAAAGAGAAATTAGAGAAACGATTCCATTTACAATAGCACCAAAAACCATAAGATACCTTGGAATAAACCTAACCAAAGAGGTAAAGGATCTATACTCTAGGAACTACAGAACACTCATGAAAGAAATTGAAGAAGACACAAAAAGCTAGAAAAACTTTCCATGCTCATGGATCAGAAGAATAAACATTGTTAAAATGTCTATGTTACCCAGAGCAATCTATACCTTCAATGCTATCCTGATAAAAATTCCAACGACATTTTCAAAGTGCTGGAACAAACAATCCGAAAATTTGTATGGAATCAGAAAAGACCCCGAATCACCAAGGAAATGTTGAAAAAGAAAAAGAAAAAGAAAAAGCATCACGTTGCCTGATTTCAAGCTGTATTACAAAGCAGTGATCACCAAGATAGCATGGTACTGGCACAAAAACAGACATACAGACCAATGGAACAGAAAGAGGTCCCAGATATGGACCCTCAACTCTATGGTCATCTAATCTTCGACAAAGCAAGAAAAAATATGCAATGGAAAAAGGACAGTCTCCTCAATAAATGGTGCTGGGAAAATTGGACAGCCACATGCAGAAGAATGAAACTCGACCATTCTTTAACACCATACACCAAGATAAACTCAAAATGGTTGAAAGACCTCAATGTGAGACAGGAATCCATCAAAATCCTAGAGGAGAGCATAAGCAGTAACCCCTTTTACCTTGGCCACAGCAACTTCTTTCAAGATACATCTCCAAAAGCTAGTGAAACAAGAGCAAAAATGAACTTTTGGGACTTCATCAAGATAAAAAGCTTCTGCACAGCAAAGGAAACAGTCAACAAAACAAAGAGGCAACCCACAGAATGGGAGAAGATATTTGCAAATGACACTACAGATAAAGGGATGGTATCCAAGATCTATAAAGAACTTCTCAAACTCAACACCCAAAAAACAAGTAATCAAGTCAAAAAATGGGCAGAAGACATGAAAAGACACTTCTCTGAAGAAGACATACAAATGGCTAACTAACACATGAGAAAATGTTCATCATCATTAGCCATCAGGGAAATTCAAATCAAAACCACATTGAGATACCATTGAGATACCACCTTACTCCAGTTAGAATGGCAAAAATGGACAAAGAAACAACAAATGTTGGAGAGGTTTTGGAGAAAGGGGAACCCTCTTACACTGTTGGTGGAAATGCAAGGTGGTACAGCCACTTTGGAAAACAGTGTGGAGTTTCCTCAAAAATTTAAAAATAGAGCTACCCTATTACCCAGCAATTGCACTCCTCGGTATTTACCTTAATGACACAGATGCAGTGAAAAGAAGCAAAGTTCATAGCAGCAATGTCCACAATAACCAAACTGTGGAAAGAGCCAAGATGCCCTTCAACAGATGAATGGATCAAGAAGATGTGGTCCATATATACAATGGAATATTACTCAGGCATCAGAAAGGATGCATACCCAACTTTTACATCAACATGGATGGGACTGGAGGAGATTATGCTAAGTGAAATAAGTCAAGCAGAGAAAGTCAATTATCGTATGGTTTCATTCATTTGTGGAACATAAGGAATAGCATGGAGGACATTAGGAGAAGGAAGGGAAAAACGAAGGGGGGAAATCGAAGGGGGAGATGAACCATAAGAGACTATGGACGCTGAGAAACAAACTGAGGGTTTTAGAGGGGAGGGGATGGGGGGATGTGTTAGCTCAGTGATTGGTATTAAGGAGGGCATGTACTGCATGGAGCACTGGGTGTTATACGAAAACAATGGATCGTGGATCACTACATCAAAAGCTAATGATGTATTGTATGGTGACTAACATAACATAATAAAATTTTTAAAAAATTTAAAAAATAGAAAAAGAAAAAGTAAAGAAAATTTAAAAAAAAAAAGAAAGGAAGGAAGAAATACCATTATCTCTCTTTGTAAATGACCAGGTCCTATATGTAGAAAAATTGAAAGATTTTACAAAACCCTTGTTAGAACTAACAAATTCAGTAAAGTATCAGAATACAAAATCAACACACAAAAATCAGTTATGCCTATATATAGTACAAATGAGCTGTCTGGGAAAAATGAAGAAAGCAATTCCATTTAAAGTAACATCAAAAACAACAAAATACTTAGGTACAAATTTAACCAAGGAGGTGAAAGGTCTACACAAAACCAAACCAAACCAAACCAAAAAACGATAAAACATTGATGAAAGAAACTGAAGAAGATACAAATAAATGGAAAGATATCCCATGTTATTTGATTGGATGAATTAATATTATAAAATGTCCATACTACTCAATGTGACCTAAAGTTTCATTGGAATTCCTGTTACAATTCCAATGGCATTTTTTTCATGGAAATAGAAAAAAAAAATCTTAATTTGTATGGAACCATAAAAGACCCAAATATCCAAAGCAGTCTTGAGAAAGAAGAAAAAAGCAAGAGGCATTGTGTTTTCCAACTGTATTGCGAAACTACAGTAATTCAAACAGTATGGTACTGGCATAAAAAGAGACATATAGTCCAGGGAATCAGAGTAGAGAACTCAGAAATAAACCCATGCATATGAAGTCAACTGAAGGTGCCAAGAATACACAATAAGTAAAAGATCGTCTCTTCAGTAAATAGTGTTGGGAAAATATATCCACATGCAAAAGAATGAAATTGGACCCTTATCTTACACCATATACAAAAATCAACCCAAAATGGATTGAAGACATAAACATAATACCTAAAACCATTAAATTCCTAGAAGAAAATATAGGAAAAATCTCATTGAATTTGGTCTTGGCAATGATATTTTTTATATGACACTAAAAACACAGGCAACAAAAGTGAAAACAAACAAGTGGAACTACATCAAGCTGCAAATCTTCTGTACAGCATAAAATAGAAACAACAGACTAAAAAAGCAAGAGAAACAGAACAAGAGAAAATATTTGCAAACCAGAAACCTAATAAGGGATTATTTCCAAAATATATGAAAAACTCATACAACTGAATAACAAAAAAATAAGTAATCCAATTAGAAAATGGGAAAAAGACTTGAATAGACATTTTCCCAAAGACATACACATGGTCAACAAGTAGATGGTAAAGTACTAAACATCACTAATGATTGGGGAAATACAAATCAAAACCAAAATGAGCTATCACCTCACATCTGTTAGTATTTCTTCTATCAAAAAAAGAAAAAAAAACAAGAGATAAGAAGTGTTGGTGAGGATATGGAGAAAAGAAAACCATTGTACATCATTGGTGGAAATGTAAATTGGTACAGTCATTATGGAAAACAGTATGGTGGTTTAAAAATAAATAAGACTAGGACTGACATAAAATCCCACAATCTCACTGCTGTGTATATACCCAAAGGAAATGAAATTACTGTCTCCAGAAGACATCTGCATTCCCAGGCTTATTGCAGCACTATTCACAATAGCCAAGATATAAAAACAGCCTATGTGTCCATCTATGGGTGAATGAATAAAGAATAATATGTCATATATATACAATGGAATATTATTCAGCTCTAAAAAGAAGAAAATTCTGCTATTTGCAATGACATGATGATCCTGGAAGACATTATGCAAAGTGAAATAAACCAGACAGAGAAAGAAAAATAGTATATAATCTCATTTATACATGAAATCTAAAAAAATTGAACTCCTACAACCAGAGATTAGAATGGTAATTACGAAGCACAGCAGACAGGAAAATAGGGAGATGTTGATGAAACAGTACAGACTTTCATCTAAAAGATGAATAGGTTCTTGGGATCTAATGTAGAGCATGGTGACTATAGTTGATAATACTTAATTGTATACTTCAAATTTGTTAAAGAGTACATGTTAAGTGTTCTCACCACACCAAAAAAAAAAAAAAAAAGTATGGTAACTATATGAGGTTATGGTTTTGTAAATAAACATGATTGTGGAAATCATTTCATAATTTATACATTTATAAAACATCATTTTGTATACCTTAAATATATATATTTAAAATATCAATTATACCTCTACAAATATAGGAGAGTATGGCCCATGCATAGGAAAGAAGAAGGAAATAGAAACTATTCCTGAGCAAGCCCAGACGTCAACCTTACTAGACAAAATATTTGAATCAGTTATTTTATTTTATTTTACTTACTTTTTCCAAGTTTTTAAATAAATTCCAGCTACTTAACATACAGTGTATTAGTTTCAAGTGTAGAATTTAGTGATTCATCACATACATACAAACACCCAGTGCTCATCACAAGTGCCCTCCTTAATACCCAACACCGATTTAACCACCCCCCCTGCCCAGGTCCCCTCCAGTGACCCTCAGTTTGCTCTCCATAGTTAAGAGTCTGTTTCCTGGGGGGAAAAGGAGAGAGGGAAACAAGCCATAAGTGATTCTTAAGGACAGAGAACAAACTGAGGGTTGATGGAGGGAAGTAGGAGGTATGCACTAGATGGGTGATGGGTATTAAGGAGGGCACTTTGAAAAAAAATTCAAGTTAGTTAACATACAGTGTATTATTAGTTTCAAGGTAAAGTTTAGTAATTCCTCAGTATCATATAATACCCAGTGCTCATTACAACAAGAAGGGCACTTGTTTTGATGAGTACTGGGTGTTGTTTGTAACTGAAGAATCACTGAATTCTACTCCAGAAACCAATACTGCACTGGATGTTAACTAACAATTTTTTTTAAAGAGTCTGTTTCTTGGTTTGTTTCTCTCTCTTTATCCCTATGCTTGTTTGTTTTGTTTCTTAAATTTCATATGGTATATTCCTTTCTCTGACTTATTTCACGTAGCATAATACTCTCTAGCTCCATCTACCTCACTGCAAATGGAAAGATTTCATTCTTTCTTATGGCTGAGTAATATTCCACTGTATATATCCAATAATATTTCACTGTGTGTGTGTGTATATATCACCTCTTTATCCATTAACCAGTTGATGGACATTTGGTCTCTTTCCATAATTTGGCTATTATAGATAATGTTGCTATAAACATTGGGGTGCATGTTTCCCTTTGAATTAGTATTTTTGTATCCTTTGGGTAAATATCTAGTAGTGCAATTATTATTTCATAAGGTGGTTTTATTTTTAACTTTTTGAGGAACCACCATTTCCAGAGTGGCTGCACCAGTTCACATTCCCAACAACAGTGTAAGAGGGTTTCCCTTTCCCTGCATCCTTGCCAACACCTGTCACTTCCTCTGTTGTTAATTTTAGCCATTCTGACTGGTGTGGGGTGATATCTCATTGAAGTTTTGTAAATCAGTTATTTTAAATATGTTTAAAGAACTACAAGAAAACATTTCTAAGAAACAAATGGACAGTATGAGAATGATGTCTTCCCAAATATAGAACTCCAATAATAGTATAGAAATTATAAAAAATAACTAAATAAAAGTTTTGAAACTGAAAAAAAGACAATAACTAAAATGAAAAAGGCATTAGAGGTATTCAACAGCAGATTTCAATTGGAAGAATAAAGAAGCAGTAAATTTAATAATATGCCAACTAAGATTATCTAGTATTAGGAGCAGAAATTGAAAAGAATGAAGAAAAATGAACAAAGATTAAGAGAACTGTGGTACACCATCAAGTGGGGAGGAGTTAAGATGGCACAGGAGTAAGGGGGCCCTAAGCTTGCCTAGTTCCTTGAAAACATAAATATCAAATCATTCTGAACACCCAAGAAATTGATGAGTACTGAGAGAACAAACTGCACATCTACAGCTACGAAAATGGCCACATCGGGGGCACCTGGGTGGCTCAGTTGTTGAGCGTCTGCCTTCGGCTCAGGTCGTGATCCCAGGGTCCTGGGATCGAGCCCCGCATCGGGCTCCCTGCTTGGCGGGAAGCCTGCTTCTCCCTCTCCCACTCCCCCTGCTTGTGTTCCCTCTCTCGCTGTGTCTCTCTCTGTCAAATAAATAAAATCTTAAAAAAAATAAAAAAATAAAATAAAATAAAAACAAAAGTACTTAGGGAGCGAGATACCATCTTTAAAAAAAAAAGAAAAAAAGAAAAAAAAATGGCCACATTGTGGAAGGTAGGAGCTGTAGAGAGTTGATTTGGGGTGGAAAGAATTGCAGGTGCTGTGGAGGGAAGGGAGCCCTGATCATGGAGAGAAGAGCAAGAGAGAGAGAAAGAGTGAAAACAATGTGCAGGGGATTGCACAAGAGAGACTCTCCCCAAAACCACTGACTGGGAAAAGGAGAGGGGCTTACTACCATACGTTTTTATAAGCAGTGGAGCTCAAAGACTGAAGTTTTAGAAGTCCGTGCTATTGCTATGGTCATGTTGGGCAGGTTTATCAGTACTCTGGTGGGGAAGGAGGGTGGAGGCCTGGGAGCAGATAGCGTGGTGTGAGGATACCCTGGGTCACACAGGTAGAAACAGTTCCCCTTCTGGGAGAGCATTTGTGAATGGTGGCACAGCCTCTCCAGGGGACAAAAGAGCTGGCAGGTGCAAACTTCCTGTCCTGTTCACTAGCATAGGAACATACACACCTGCTGAGACTGCAAACATTGGTGCCAGTTTTTTGCTGTGCCTTACCATAAACTCCAAACTGCTGTGCCTTCAAGCAACTGCTTTTCTGGGACAAAAATCATTGGCCACAGCATGGCAAGACCCTCCCCCAAAGGATCAGTGTGGGTCCATGCCACACAGATCCTTAAAATTTGGGTTTTTGAAACCAGCCCTGAACATGACATAAAACAGGAGTGCTGTGCTACCGGGCAGACAGACAGCTTGAACACAGACAGGGTGAAGTCAGGGATCTGACAGAAACTGGGAACACAAGAGGGGAGATTGTTTGCTCTTCTGTGAGGGCTTCCTGAAGAGTGGTGGGCACTATCTCCCCCCTCCCAGGAAAGGTGACACCACTTTCCCCTTCACCCATCAACTGATTAATGGATAAAGAGGTGATATATACACACACACACAGTGAAATATTATTGGATATATACAGTGGAATATTACTCAGCCATAAGAAAGAATGAAATCTTTCCATTTGCAGTGAGGTAGATGGAGCTAGAGAGTATTATGCTACGTGAAATAAGTCAGAGAAAGGAATATACCATATGATTTTACACATATATGAAATTTAAGCAAGGACTGATCCTCAGTGAGCAACACAGTGCCCCCCAGGGGAGACTGGAGCCACATACACTAAACCCTGCCCCCATGCACCCTGCAGGTACATCTCTACTAGGGCAAGTCCTCCCAGAATCAGCACAGCAGCCCCCTACCCAAAAAGACCAGCAGAAACCCCTCACACACACTAAGTCTACTGATCATAGACTGCTACAAAACTTCAGTTCTAGGAATAGGACCAGGCACAGGCTTTCCACTCTCATCATTGTTATTTAACATAGTACTGGAAGTCTTAGCCTCAGCAGACAACAGAAAGAAATAAAAGGCATCCAAATCAGTAAGGAAGAAGTCAAAATGTCACTATTTGTAGATGACATGATACTCTATGTAGAAAACCCGGAGGACTCCACCAGAAAGTTACTAGAACTCATACATGAATTCAGCTAAAGTTGCAGGATATATTATCAATGTACATAAATCTATTGCATTTCTTTACACCAATAATGAAGCAGCAGATAAAGAAATCAAGGAATTGATCCCATTTACAACTGCACCAAAACCCATAAGATACCTAGGAATAAACCTAACCAAAACCTAAAACAAAAACAAAAACAAAATAAACCTAACCAAAATTTAAGTAACAGATCTGTACTCTGAAGACTACAGAACATTTATGAAAGAAATTGAACAGGACACAAAGAAATGGAAAAACATTCCAAGTTCATGGATTGGAAGAACAATCATTTTTAAAATGTCTATATTACCCATGGATTAGAAGATTAAACATTGTTAAAATGTCCACCCTGCCCATAGCAATCTAGACTTTCAATGCCATCCCTATTAAAATACCATTGGCATTTTTCAAGGAGCTGGAATAAACAATCATAAAATTTGTATGGAACCAGAAAAGACACTGAATAGCCAAGGGAATGTTGAAAAAGAAACACAAAGCTGGGGACATCATGTTGCCTGATTTCAAGCTATATTACAAACCTGTGATCACCAAGACAGTATGGTATTGGCACAAAAACAAACACATAGACCAATGGAACAGAATAAAGACTCCATAAATGGACCCTCAACTCTATGGTCAACTAACCTTTGACAAATCAGGAAAAAATATCCAATGGAAAAAGATAGTCTCTTCAATAAGTGGTGCTAGGAAAACTGGATAGCTAAATAGAGAAGAATGAAACTGGACCATTCTCTTACACCATACACAAAGATAAACTCAAAGTGGATGAAAGCCCTCAATGTGAGACAGGAATCCATCAAAATCCTAGAGGAGAACACATGCAGTGACCTCTTCAACATTGGCCACAGCAACTTCTTTCAAGACACGTCTCCAAAGGCAGAGGAAACAAAAGCAAAAATAAACTATTGGGACTTCATCAAGATTAAAAAACTTCTGATCGGTGAGGGAAACAATCAACAAAACTAAAAGGCAGCCTATGGAATGGGAGAAAATATTTGCAAATGACATATCTGATAAGGGGTTAGTATCCAAAATCAATAAAGAATTTATCAAACTCAACACCCATAAAACAGATAATCCAGTTAAGAAATGGACAGAAGACATGACTAGACATTTTTACAAGGAAAACATGTGCTAACAGGCACATGAAAAGATGCTCAACATCACTCATCATCAGAGAAATACAAATCAAAACTATGATGAGATATCTGTCAGAGTGGCTAAAATCTTGAAACAACAGATGTTGGTGAGGATGTAGAGAAAGGGGAATTCTCTTACACTGTTGGTGGGAAAGCTAACTGGTGCATCCACTCTGGAAAACAGTATGATGTTGCCTCAAAAAGTTTAAAATAGTACTATCTATGACTGAGAAATTGCACTACTCGGTATTTACCCAAAAGATACAAAAATACAGATTCGAAAGGATACATGCATCCTGAGGTTTATAGCAGCATTATCAACAATAGCCAAAATATGGAAAGAGCACAGATATTGATCAATAGATGAGTTGATAAAGAAGAAGTGGTATATATATACAAGAGAATATTACTCAGCCATCCAAAAGAATGAAATCTTGCCATTTGCAGTGACATGGATAAAGCTAGAGTGTATAATGGTAAGCTAAATAAGTAAGTTGAAGAAAGACAAATACCACATGATTTCACTCACATGCGGAATTTAAGAAACAAAACAGATGAACACATAGGAAAAAAGAAAGGGAGAGAGGGAAGCAAACTATAACAACCTCTGAATGATAGAGAACAAAATGAGGGTTGATGGAAGGAGGTGGGTGAGAATGGGCTAAATTGGTGATGAGTAGTAAGGAAGGCACTTTTTATGATGAGCACTGAGTGTTACATGTAAGAGATGAATCACTAAATTGAAAAAAATGAAAAAAAATAAAAGTAGACTGATGGACTCACAATGTATAATGATGTAATTTTTATTTAAAATCAGTACAAAGGAGAAAGGGAGCTTAAAATTATATTTGAGCAAGTGTTTTGTACAGTGCTGTAATTCAATTGGTATGAATATGAAGTAGATAGTTGAGATATTCATTGTAATCCTCAGAGTAATCTCTAGGAAAATAACTTAAAAATATATAGTAAAAGCGAGAACAAAGGAATTAAAATGATACACTAGAAAGCAACTAACACAAAATAATTCAGTAATGGAGTGAGTAACAAGAACAACAAAAAAAATGAGAAAAATGGTAGAAGTCAGTATTTAGGTTAAATGTAAATTTAATTAAACTCTCCTCTTAAAAGACACAGATTGGCAAGATGGATTAAAACACATGGTCCAATTATATGCTATCTACAGGAAACACACTATAGGTAAAAATAAACAAATTGTTTTGAAGTAAAAAATGGAAAAAAGTTATCCCATGCAAGTTGTAGCCAAAAAAAAAAAAAAAAAGAGTTGGAATGGATATACTAATATCAGACAAAAATGACTTTATAACAAAAATTGTTATTACAGATGACATTTTATAATGATAATTGGTCAACCATCTAGAATATAAAATAATTATAACCATGTACTTAATAACAGATTCCCCAGATACATGAAATAAAGTCAGACAGGACTGAGGAGAGAAACAGACAATTCAGGACAATATTGGGAACTTTAATACACGATTTCAATAATGAAGAGACCAACTTAGCAGATGATCAACAAGGAAATAGATGGTTTCAAGACCACTATAAATTAAACATAATAGAAACAGAGCACTATACCCAACAGCCTTAATGTATACATTCCTCTCAAGTGTATATAAAACATTCTCCAGGATAGACCATATGTTAAACCATAAATAGGTTTCAGTAAATTTAAAAGTATTAAAATCATACAAAATATGTTTTCTGTACAATGAAATAAAATAAAAATCAATAACTAAAGGAAACATAGACAATTCAAAGGTATGCAGAAATTTACAAAATGCTCCTAAGTAACCAATCATTTAAATTAGAAACTACAAAAAAAATAGAAAATGCTTTGATATGAATCAAAACAATTCCACAGCCTACCAAAACTCATGGGATGCAGCAGAAGCAGGGTTTAGAGGAAAATGTTACCAATAAAAACCTACATTAAAAGATAAGTAGGATCTCAAATCAATAACCACACCTTCCACCTAAAGAAACTAGTAAAAAAAAAAAACTTAAAAACTGAGTAAGGAGAAGGAAGGAAATATTGAAGATTAGAAGCTAAATAAATGAAGAGAATGCAATAGAGAAAATAAAATGAAAAGTCGTGTCTTTAAAAATATCCTTAAGATTTTATTTATGTATTTATTTATTTGAGAGAGAAAGAGAGAGAGCAAGTTGGGGAGGGGCCAAGGAAGAGGGAGAGAGAGAATCTTAAGCAGACTCCACACTGAGCATAGAGCCCAACACTTGGCTTGATCTCATGATGCTGAGACCACAACCTGAGTCAAAATCAAGAGTCAGACACTTAACCGACTGAACCACCCAGGTGTCCCTAAAAAGATTTTTAAAAATTGAGAAACTGTGCCTAGGCTGACCAAGAAAAAGAGAAAGAGAGAGAGAGAAGACTCAAATTATGAAGATCAGAAATGAAAGAGGGGATATTACTGCCAAACTTAGAGGAATAAAAATGATTTAAAAATGTTGTAAATAATTGGGCGCCTGGGTGGCTCAGTCTTTAAGCGTCTGCCTTCGGCTCAGGTCATGATCCCAGGGTCCTGGGATCGAGTCCCACATCAGGCTTCCCGCTCTGCAGGAAGCCTGCTTCTCCGTCTCCCACTCCCCCTGCTTGTGTTCCCTCTCTCGCTGTGTCTCTCTCTGTCAAATAAATAAATGAAATCTTAAAAAAAAATGTTGTAAATAATTGAAATAATAAAGATTAGACCAGAAATAAATGATATAGAAACTAAACACACACACACACACACACACACATGCACATACACCCGCACAAGCACAACAACAAAAAACAGATCAATGACACCAGGAGTTGGTTCTTTGAAAAGATAAGCAAAATTCTAGCTAAACTCATCAAAAAAAGAAAGAAAGAAAGAAAGAAAAAAAGAAAGAAAGAAAGAAAGAAAGAAAGAAAGAAAGAAAGAAAGAAAGAAAGAAAGAAGGAAGGAAGGAAGGAAGGAAGGAAGGAAGGAAGGAAGGAAGAAGGAAGGAAGGAAGGAAGGAAGGAAGGAAGGAAGGAAGGAAGGAAGGAAGGAAGGAAGAAAGAAAGAAAGAAAGAAAGAAAGAAAGAAAGAAAATAAAAATACAAATAAAAGAGCAGAACTAACAACCAACACCACAGAAATTTAAAAAAAAATAGAATATTATGAAAAACACTATGCCAACAGGCTGGACAACCTAGAAGAAATGGATAAATTCCTAGAAACATATAACCTGCCAAAACTGAAACACAGAAAATTTGAATAGACCTACCACCACCAAGGAGATTGAATCAGTAATCAAAAAACTCACAATGAACAAAAGTCCAGGACCAAATATCTTTACAGGCAAATTTTTCCAAATATTTAAAGATGAGTTAATACCTATTTGTCTCAAACTATTCCAAAAAATAAAAGAGCAAGGAAAACTTCCAAATTCATTCTATAAGGCCAGCATTACTCTGATACCAAAATCAGATAAAGATACCACTAAAGGGGCGCCTGGGTGGCTCAGTCGTTAAGCATCTGCCTTCAGCTCAGGTCGTGGTCCCAGGGTCCTGGGATCAAGCCCCACATTGGACTCCCTGCTCGGCAGGAAGCCTGCTTCTCTCTCTCCCACTCCCCCTGCTTGTGTTCCCTCTTTCACTGTCTCTCTCTCTCTTTGTCAAAATAAATTAAAAAAATATTTTTAAAAAGACACCACTAAAAATAGAACTACATTCCAGTATATTTGATGAACATAGATGCAAAAATCCTCAACAAAATACTAAAAAACAGAATCCAACAGCACATTAAAAAAAAAATCATTCACCATGATCAAGTGGGAATTATTTGCAGTATTTAAGGTGGTTCAATATTTGCAAATCAATGTGATACATCACATCAATAAGACAAAATATAAAAACAATATGGTCCTTTCAATAGATGCAGAAAAAACATTTGGCAAAGTACAATATCCATTCATGATAAATCCCTCTACTGAGTAGGTTTAGAGGGAACATACCTCAACATAATAAAGGTCATATATGAAAAACAGCAAACATCATACTCAATGTGGAACAACTGAGCGTTTCTCCCTAAGGTCAGGAATAAGACAAGGATGGCCATTCTAAACACTTTTATTCATCACAGTACTGGAAGTCTTAGCCACAGCAATTAGATTAAAAAAAAAAAAGGAAAAGTCATCCAAATTGGTGAGGAAGAAGTAAAACTTTCACTATTTGCAGATGACATGATACTATACATAGAAAACCCTAAAAACTCCACCAAAAAACTACTAGAACTGATAAATGAATTCAGTAAAGACACAGGATAAAAAAAACAAAAACAAAAACAATGTTCAGAAGTTTGTTGCATTTCTATACACTAATAATGAAGCAGCAGAAAGAGAAATCAAGAATACAATCCCATTTACAAGAGTATCAAAAACAATAAATACCTAGGAATAAGCCTAACCAAACAGGTGAAAGACTTGTACTCTGAAAAAATGGAAAGCAGTAATGAAAGACATTGAAGATGAAACAATGAATTGGAAAGACATTCCATGATCATGGATTGGAGGAACAAAATTGTTAAAATGTCTATACTACCCAAAGCAATCTACACATTTAATGCAATCCCTATACAGAACTACAACAAACAATTCTAAAATTTATATGGAAACATAAAAGACGCCAAAAAGACAAAGCAATCTTGAAGAAGAAAAGCATAGCTGGAGGTATCATAATTTCAAACTTAGCATTATATTACAAAGCTGTCATTATCAAGACAGTATGGCACTAGCACAAAAATAGACACATAGATAAATGGTACAGAATATAAAACCCAGAAATAAACCCACAACTATAAGGTCAATTAATCTTTGACAAATGAGTAAATAATATACTATGGGAAAAAGATAGTCTCTTCAAGAAAATGTATTGGGAAAACTGCTCAGCCCTGTGCAAAAGAATGAAATAACCACTTTCTTACACCATGCACAAAAATAAACTCAAAATGAATGAAAGACCTAAGTATGAGACCTGCAAACCATAAAAATCCTAGAAGAGAACACAGGCAGTAAGGTCTCTGATACCAGTCATGGTAATTTTTACTAGATATGTCTTCTGACACAAGGGAAATAAAAGCAAAAATAAACTTGGGACTACATCAAATTAAAAAGTTTCTGCACAGAGAAGGAAACCATCAAAAAATCTAAGAGGCAACCTACTGAATGGGAAATGGTAGTACACAAATGACATCTCTGATGAAGGGTTAGTATCCAAAATACATAAAGAACTTACACAATTTGACACCAAAAAAACAAATAATCCAATTATAAAATGGGCGTAAGACATGAAAAGACATTTCTCCAAAGAAGACATGCAGTTGACCAACAGACATATGAAAGATACTCATCATTAGGGTAATGCAAATCAAAACTACAATGAGATGTCACCTCACACCTGTGAGAATGGCTAACATAGAAAACACAAGGAACAACAAGTGTTCGTGAGGATGTGGAGAAAAAGGAACCCTCCTTGCACTGTTGGCGGGAATGCAAACTTGTGCAACCACTCAAGAAAACAGTATGGAGGTTCCTCAAAAATTTCCAAATAGACCTACCGTATGATTGAGAAATTGAACTGCTGGGTATTTAATCAAAATCACAAAAACACTAATTCAAAGAGATACATGCATCCATATGTTAATTGCATCATTATTTACAATAGCCAAATTATGGAAGCAGCCCATGTCCATTGACTGATTAATGAATAAAGAAGATGTGGTATATATATAGAATTGAATATTATTCAGACATAAGAAAGAAAGAAATCTTGTGATAGGCAATGACATGGGTAGAATTAGAGAGTATAGTACTAAGTGAAATAAGTCTGTTGGAGCAAGGCAAATACCACATAATTTCACTCATATGTAGAATTTAAGAAACAAAACAAATGAGCAAAGTAAAAAAAAACAAAAGAAGAACAAACAAGCCAATAAATAGACTGGTAACTATTGAAAACAAACAGATGGTTACCAGAAGGGAGGTGGGTGGGGGAATGGGTGAAATAGTTGATGGGAATTAAGGAGTGTACATACTGTGATAAACACAGGGTGATATATGGAATTGTTGAATCACTATATTGTACACCTGAAACTAATGTTACACTGTATGCTAACTGTACCAGAATTAAAATAAAAATAAATAAAGAAAGAAATGATGTAAATAATTGTATGGCAACAAATCAGATAACTTAGATGAAATTAACAAATTCATAAAAAAAACATAACTACTAAAACTAACTCATGAAGAAATAGAAAACCTGAAATATATCTATAATAAGTAAAATAGTAATAATGATAGCAATAACAATAATAAACTTCCCATTAAAGAAAACCCAACTCATATGATTTCACTGATAAATACTATCAAATGTCTAAGACCTCTTACAAAGGTAGAATAGGAGGAAATACTTCCCAAATATGAGAGAAGTATTACCATGAAACCAAAATCAGGCAAAGATATCACAAGAAAAAAAAATTACACATCAATGTCCTTTGTGAATACAGATGCAAAATCCTTAACAAACTACTGGCAAAATGAATCCAATAACATAAAAATAAATAATTACACACCATGATCAAATGTGAACCATCTGAGGAATGTAAGGTTGGTTCAACATATGAAATTCAGTGTAATATATTGATCAAATACAGGACAAAAATCACAGGATAATTTCAATACATATAGAAAAAGCATTTGATAAAATCTAACATCCTTTCACGATAAAATCAAACAACAACCTAAGAATAGAAGGCAACTTCCTCAACTTCATAAAGGGGATCTGAGAAAAACCCATGCTAATATTGTAAGTAAGGATGATAAACTGAAAATTTCCCCCCAAGACCAGGAAAAACAGCAAGTATGAATACTCTTTTTTTTTTTTAATTTAAATTCAATTTAGTTAAGGTATGGTGTATTGTTAGTTTCAGGGCTAGAATTTAGTGATTCATCAGTTGCATATAACACCCAGTGTTCACCACATAAAGTGCCCTCCTTAATACCCATAACCCAATTACCGCATCTACTCACCCACCTCATCTTCAGCAACCCTCAATTTGTCCCTATAGTTAAGACTTTCTTGTGGTTTGCCTCCCTCTCTCTTTTTATCTTATTTTATTTTTCCTTCCCTTCTCCTATGTTCATCAGTTTTGTTAGTTAAATTCCACATATGAGTGGAATCATATGATATTTGTCTTTCCCTAACTGACCTATTTTGGGTAGCATAATAAATTCTAGTTCCATCCATTCGTTACAAATGGCAAGATTTCATTCTTTTTGGTGACTGAGTAAATATTCTAATATTCCATGCACATCTTTTTTATCCATTCATTCATTTATCCATTCATCCATTGACTGACATTTGGGCTCTTTCCATATTTTGGCTATCGTTGATAGTGCTGCTATAAACATCAGGGTGCATGTATCCCTTTGAATCTGTATTTTTTGCATCCTTTGGGTAAATACCTGTTAGTGCAATTGCTGAGTCATAGGGTAGCTCTATTTTTAACTTTTTGAGGAACCTCCATACTTTTTTCCAAAGTGGCTACCCCAGTTTGAATTCCCACCAAGAGCGTAAGAGGGTTCAACTTTCTCTGCATCCTTGCCAACTTCTGTTGTTTCCTGAGGTGTTCATCTTAGGCCTTCTGACAGGTGTGAGGTGGTATCTCATCATGGTTTTGATTGGCATACCCCTGATGATGAGTGACGTTAAGCACTTTTTCATGTGTCTGTTGGCCTGTATGTCTTCTTTGGAGAAATGTCTGTTCATATTTTCTGCCCATTTCTTGACTGGATTATTTGTTCTTTGGGTGTTAAGTTTGATAAGTTCTTTATAGATTTTGGATACTAGCCCTTTATCTAATAGGTCAATTGCAAATACATTCTCCCATTCCATGGGTTGCCTTTTACTTTTGTTGACTGTTTCCTTTGCTGTGCAGAAGGCTTTTGTCTTTTTTTATTAAGTTCAATTAGCCAACATATAGTACCTCATTCGTTTTTAATGTAGTGTTCAATGATTCATTAGTTGCGTATAACACCCAGAGCTCATCAGATCATGTGCCCTCCTTAATGCCCATCACCCAGTTACCCCATCCCCAACCCCCTTCCTACTGCAACTCCCAATTTGTTTCCCTGAGTCCAGAGTCTCTCATGGTTTGTCTCCCTCACTGATTCTTTCCCATTCAGTTTTCCCTCCCTTCCCCTATGGTGCTCTGCATTATTCCTTATATCCCACATATGAGTGAAACCATATGATGATTGTTTTTCTCTGCTTGACTTATTTCACTTAGCATAATACCATACCCTCCAGTTCCATCCATGTTGATGTAAATGGTAGGTATTCATCCTTTCTGATGGCTGAGTAATATTCCATTATATGTATATACCATATCTTTATCCATTCATCTATTGAAGGGCATCTCAGCTCCTTCCACAGTATGCCTATTGTGGACATTTCTGCTATGAACATTGGGGTGCATGTGGCCCTTCTTTTCACTACAACTGTATCTTTGGAGTAAATACAAGGTAATACAATTGCTGGATCATGGGGTAGTTCTATTTTTAACGTCTTGAGGAACTTCCATACTATTTTCAAGAGTGGCTGTACTAGCTTGCATTCCCACCAACAGTGTAAGAGGGTTTCCCTTTCTCCACATCCTCACCAACACTTGTTGTTCCCTGTATTGTTAATTTTAGCCATTCTGATTGGTGTAAGGTGGTATCGCATTGTGGTTTTGATTTGCACTTCCCTAATGGCAAGTGATGTGGAACATTTTTTCATATCTCTGTTGGCCATTTGTATGTCTTCTTTGGAGAAGTGTCTGTTCATGTCTTCTGCCCATTTCTTGACTGGATTATTTGTTTTTTTGGGTGTTGAGTTTGAGAAGTTCTTTATAGATCCTGGATACCAGCCCTTTATCTGATATGTCATTTGCAAATATCTTCTCCCATTCCATGGATTTTCTCTTAGTTTGTTGACTGTTTCCTTTGCTGTGCAGAAGCTTTTTATCTTGATGAGGTCCCAATAGTTAATTTTTTGCTTTTGTTTCCCTTGCCTTTGGAGACGTGTCTTGGGAGAAGTTGCTGCAGCCAAGGTCAAACACTGCCTGTGTTCTCCTATAGGATTTTGATGGATTCCTGTCTCCCATTTAGGTCTTTCATCCATTTTGAGTTTATCTTTGTGTATGGTGTAAGAGAATGGACGAAACAAGATGGTGGCAGAGTAGAAGCTTTTTATCTTAATGAAGCTCCAATAGTTCATTTTTGCTTTTGTTTCCCTTGCCTCTGGAGATATGTCTAGTAAAATTTACTGTGGCCTAGGTCAAAGAGTTTGTTGCCTGTGTTCTCCTCTAGGATTTTGAAAGACTTCTGTCTCACATTAGGTCTTTCACCCATTTTGAATTTAATTTTGTGCATGGTATATGAAAATGGTCCACTTTCATTCTTCTGCATGCTGCTGTACAATTTTCCCAGCAAAATTTCTTGAAGATGTTCTTTTTTTCCATTGGATATTCTTTCTGGCTTTGTCAAAGATTAGTTGAACATAGAGTTAAGGGTCCATTTTTGGGTTTTTTATTCTGTTCCATTGACCTATGTGTCTGTTTTTGTGCCAGTACCATACTATCTTGATGATTACAGCTTTGTCATACAGTTTGAAGTCTTGGCTATTCGGGTTCTTTTCTGGTTCCATGCAAATTTTAGGATCATTTCTTCTAGTTTTATGAAAAATGTTGCTGTTACTTTGATAGTGATTGCATTGAATGTGTAGATTCCTTTAGGAAGCATAGAAATTTTAACAGTATTTATTCTTCGAATCCATGAGCATGGAATGTTTTTCCATTTCTTTGTGTCTTCCTCAATTTCTTTCATAAGTGTTCTATAGTTTTCAGTGTATAGGACTTTAACCTCTTTAGTTAGGTTTATTCCTAATTATCTTATGGTTTTTGGTGCAATTGTAAAGAGGATCAATTCCTTCATTTTGCTTCATTGTTGGTGTATAGATATGCAATAGACTTATGTACATTGATTTTATATCCTGTGACTTTGTTGAGTTCCTGTATCAGTTCTAGCACTTTTTGGTGCAGTGTTTGCAGTTTTTTTACATGGAGTATCATGTCGTCTGTGAAGAGTGATAGTTTGATTTTTCCTTGCCAATTTTGATGCCTTTTATTTCTTTGTTTTTTTGGTTGCTGAGACTAGGACTTCCAGTACTGTGTTGAACAACAGTGATGAGAGTGGACATCACTGTCATGTTTCTAACCTTAGAGGGGGAAACTCTCAGTTTTTTCCCATTGAGGATGATATTACCTGTGGGTCTTTCTATATGGCCTTTGAATGTTAAGGTACGTTCCCTCTCCCTACTTTATTCAGGGTTTCTATCAAGAAATTATGCAGTAAAGCATCTAAGGTTCTTGAAGAAGACGCTATATAAATACAAAATAATATCTATTAAAGTTGGTTTATTTGTGGAAAAAAAAGAAATTATGCTGTATTTTGTCAAATGCTTCTTCTACATCTATTGAGAGGATCATAAGGCTCTTAACCATTCTTTTATTAATGTGGTGAATCATGTTGATTGATTTATGGATGTTGAACCATCCCTGAAGCCCAGGAATAAATCCCATGTGATTGTGGTGAATATTTTTTAATGTACTGTTGTATTTGATTTGCTACTCCCTTCTTGAAAATTTTTGTATCCATGTTCATCAGGGATATTGGTCTGTAATTATCCTTTAGGTGGGGTCTTTTCCTAGTTTTGGGATCGAGGTAACACTGGCCTCAGAATGAATTTGGAAGTTCTCCTTCCATTTCTGTTTTTTGGGACAGTTTCAGAAGAATAGGTATTAATTCTCTAAATGTTTTGTAAAATTACCCTGGGAATGCATCCAGCCCTGGACTCTTGTCCCTTGGGAGAATTTTGATTACTGCTTCAATTTCTTTGCTGGTTATGGGTCTGTTCAGGTTTTCTATGTCTCCTATTTCAGTTTTGGTTAGTTTAAGTGTCTAGAAATTTATCTATTTCTTCCAGATTACCTAATTTATTGACATACAATTGCTCATAGTAGTCTCTTGTAATTGTTTATATTTTTTTGTGTTGGTTGTGATCTCTCCTCTTCAATTCATGACTTTATTTGGATCCTTTCTCTTTTCTTTTTGATATGTCTGGCTAGAGGTTTATCAATTTTGTTAATTCTTTCAATGAATTAGCTCCTAGTTTTGTTGATCTGTTCTAATTTTTTTATCTCTATATCACTGATTTCTTTTCTAATTTTATTATTTCCCATTCTCCTGTTGGCTGTAGGTTTTACTTCCTTTTCTTTTCCCAGCTCCTTTAGGTGTAATAATAGGTTATGTGTTTGAGACTTTTCTTGCTTCCTAAGAAAGGCCTATATTGCTATATACGTCTCTCTTAGGATTTCCTTTGCTGCTTCCCAAAAATTTGGATGGCCGTATTTTCTTTCTTTCTTTCTTTTTTTATGTTATGTCAGTCACCATACAGTACTTCATTAGCTTTTGATATAGTGTTCAATGAATCGTTAGTTGCATATAACACCCAGGGCTCCATGCAATATGTGCCCTCCTTAATATCTATACTGGGTTCACCCATCCACGCCTCCCTCCCCTCTAAAACCCTCAGTTTTTTTCTCAGAGTCCATAGTTTCTCATGGTTCTTCTCCCCCTCTGACCCCCCCTTCATATTTCCCTTCCTTCTCCTAATGTCCTCCATGCTATTCCTTATGTTCCACAAATAAGTGAAACCATATGATAATTGACTTTCTCTGCTTGACTTATTTCACTTAGCATAATCTCCTCCAGTCCCATCCATGTTGATGCAAAAGTTGGGTATTCATCCTTTCTGATGGCTGAGTAATATTATATATATGGACCACATCTTCTTTATCCATTCATCTGTTGAAGGGCATTTCAGCTCTTTCCACAGTTTGACTACTGTGGACATTGGGGTGCTTGTGCTCCTTTTTTTCACTACATCTGTATCTTTGGGGTAAATATCCAGTAATGCAATTGCTGGGTCATAGGGTAGCTCTATTTTTAACTTTTTGAGGAACCTCCTTACTGTTCTCCAAAGTGGCTGCATGAACTTGCATTCCCACCAACAATGTAAGAGGGTTCCCTTTCCTCCACATCTTCTCCAACATTTGTCGTTTCCTGTCTTGTTAATTTTTGTGATTCTAACGGGTGTAAGGTGGTATCTCAATGTGGTTTTGATTTGAATCTCTCTAATGGCTAATGATGTTGAACATTTTTTCCTGTGTCTTCTTTGGAGAAGTGTCTGTTCATGTCTTCTGCCCATTTTTTGACTTGATGATTTGTTTTGGGGGTGTTGAGTTTGAGAAGTTCTTTATAGATCTTGGATACCAGCCCTTGATCTGTAATGTCATTTGCAAATATCTTCTCCCATTCCATGGGTTGCCTCTTTGTTTTGTTGACTGTTTCCTTTGCTGTGCAGAACCTTTTTACCTTGATGAAGTCCCAAAAGTTCATTTTTGCTTTTGTTTCCCTTCCCTTTGGGGACGTGTCTTGAAAGAAGTTGCTGTGGCCGATGTCGAAGAGGTTACTGCCTATGTTCTCCTCTAGGATTTTGAGGGATTCCTGTCTCCCATTGAGATCTTTCATCCATTTAGAGTTTATCTTTGTGTATGGTATAAGAGAATGTTTGAGTTTCATTCTTCTGTATATAGCTCTCCGATTTTCCCAGCACCATTTATTGAAGAGACTGTCTTTTTTCCATTTGGATATTCTTTCATGATTTGTCAAAGATTAGTTGATCATAGAGTTGAGGGTCCATATCTGGGCTCTATTCTGTTCCATTGATCTATGTGTCTGTTTTTGTGCCAGTACCATGCGGTCTTGGTGATCATGGCTTTGTAATATAGCTTCTAATCAGTCAACGTGATGCCCCCAGGTTTGTTTGTTTGTTTGTTTTTTCAACATTCCCTTGGCACTTTGTGGTCTTTGCTGGTTCCATACAAATTTTAGGATTGTTTGTTCCAGCTCTTTGAAAAATGCCGTTGGAATTTAGATCTGGATTGCATTGAAGGTATAGATTGCTCTGGGCAGCATAGACATTTTTTTTTTAAAGATTTTATTTATTTGACAGAGACAGAGATAGCGAGAGCAGGAACACAAGCAGCAGGAGTGGGAGAGGGAGAAGAAGGCTTCCCGCTGAGCAGGGAGCCCGATGTGGGACTCGACCCCAGGACACTGGGGTCGTGACCTGAGCCGAATGCAGATGCTTAATGGCTGAGCCACCCAGGCGCCCCCAGCATAGACATTTTAACAATGTTTATTCTTCTAATCCATGAGCATGGAATATTTTTCCATTTTTTTGTGTCATCTTCTATTTCTTTCATAAGCGATCTGTAGTTTCTAGAGTATAGATCCTCTACATCTTTGGTTAGGTTTATTCCTAGGTGTCTTATGGCTTTTGGTGTTATTGTAAATAGAATCAATTCTCTAATTTCTCTTTCTACAATTACATTGTTATTGTATAGAAAAGCAACTGATTTCTGTACATTGATTTTGTATCCTGCCGCATTGTTGAATTCCTGTATGAGTTCTAGTAATTTGCGGGTGGAATTTTTTGGATTTTCCACATAAAGTATCATGTCATCTGCAAAGAGAGAGTTTGATTTCTTCTTTGCCAATTTGAATACCTTTCATTTCTTTTTGTTGTTTGACTGCTGATGCTAGGACTTCTAGTACTATGTTGAACAATAGTGGCGAGAGTAGGCATCCTTGTTGTGTTCCTGATCTTAAGGGAAAAACTCTCAGCTTTTCCCCATTGAGAATGATACTCGTTGTGGGCTTTTCATAGATGGTTTTTATAAAATCGAGGAATGTTCCCTCTATTCCTACACTGTAGAGAGTTTTAATCAGGAAAGATGATGTATTTTGCACAGTGCTTTTTCTGCATCCATTGAGAGGATCATATGGTTCTTGTTTCTTCTTTTATTAATGTGTTCTATCACATTGGTTGATTTGTGAATGTTGAACCACCCTTGCATCCCAGGGATAAATCCCACTTTGTGGTGATGGATAATCCTTTTAATGTACTTTTGGATCCTATTGGTTAGGATCTTGTTGAGTATTTTGATCTCCATATTCATCAGGGATATTGGTCTGTAATTCTCCTTTTTCCTGGGCTCTTTGCCTGGTTTGGGGATCAAGGTAATGCTGGCCTCATAGAACAACTTTGGAAGTTTTCCTTCTGTTCTTATTTTTGAAACTGCTTCAGAATAGGTATTATTTCTTCTTTGAATGTTTGGTAGAATTCCCCTGGGAATACATCAGGTCCTGGACTCTTGTTTTTTGGGGAGGTTTTTTATCAGTGCTTCTATTTCATAACTGGTTATTGGTCTATTCAGATTGTCAATTCCCAACATGTATGCTTGTTTCTTTCCCTAGATTAGGGAAGTTCTCAGCTACAATTTGCTCAAATATATCTTCTAGACCTCTCTCTCTCTCTCCACCCCCTCAGTGATCCCAATAATTCTGACATTGGAGCATTTCATGGCCTCATTAATTTTTCTTAGTCTGATCTCTTGGGCTTTAGTATTATTTTTCCCAGGCTTCCTCGGTTTCCTTCTTTTCTATCATCTAATCTTCTAGTTCACTAATTCGTTCTTCTGCCTCATTTACCCTGGCAGTAAGAGTATCCAGTTTAGACTGCATTTCATTCATAGCATTTTTAGGTTTGGCCTGATTAGATCTCATTTCTGCCCTTAAAGATTCTATATTGTCGCTAATACTTTTCTCCAACCTAGATATCGACTTCATAATTGTTACTCTCAAGTCTATTTCTGACATCTTGCTTATATCCATATTTATTAGGTCTGTGGCTGAGGCCAGAGTCTCTGACTGTTTTCTTTGTTGGGGGTTCCTCCTCTTAGTCATTCTGTTGGGGGATGGTGGAGGGAATGTACAGAGTCCAAAGTATTAACCACGACCCAAGCAAGATGCACCTGTTTTATAGAGACCTTAGGGTTGTTGTCCTCTTGTTCTTCCAACCTATCTTCTGGGGGAGGGAACTGCCACCCTTGTTTCCTAGTTGATCTTCTGCTTAAATGATCTGTCCATTGCTGTGAGTGGGATGTTAAAGTCCCCTACTATTATTGTATTCTCATCAATGAGTTTCTTTAATTTTATTATTAATTGGTTTATATATTTGGCTGCTCCCAAGTTAGCAGCATAAATATTTACAACTTTTATATCTTCTTGTTGGATAGACCCCTTTATTGTAGTATAGTCTCCTTCTTCATCTCTTATTACAATCTCTGGTTTAAAATCTAGTTTGTCTGATATAAAGATGGCTACTCCAGCTTTCTTTTGATGTCCTTTGGCATGATAAATGGTTCAGCACCCCCTCACTTTCAATCTGGAGGTGCCTTTGAATCTAAAATTAATCTCTTGTAGGGGCACCTGGGTGGCTCAGATGGTTGAGTGTCTGCCTTCAGCTCAGGTCATGATTCCAGGGTCCTGGGATCAAGCCCCACGTTGGGCTCCTGGCTCAGTGGGGAGTCTGCTTCTCCCTCTCCCTCTGTCTCCCCCCACTGCTCATGCTCTCTCTCTCTCTCTGTATCTCTGTGTCTCAAATGAATAAATAAAATCTTTAAAAAAAATTAAAAAATAAATTTAATCTCTTGTAAGAAGCATATCAATGGATCTTGTTTTTTTTGTTTTTTTGTTTTTAATCCATTCTGATACCCCATGTATTTTGATTGGAGCATTTAGTCCATTTACATTCAGAGTTATTGGTGCCATGAACTATTGTATTACTTGTAAAGTTGCTGTTCCAGAACAGGTTGTCTCTGTTCCTTTCTGGTCTTTTTTACTTTTGGGATCTCTTTCTGCTCAAAGCGTCTCCTTTAATATTCCTTGCAGGACTGGTTTAGTCTTTACAAATTCCTTTATTTTTTGTTTGTCTTGGAAACTCTTATCTCTCTTTCTATTCTGAATGACAGTCTTGTGGGATAAAGTATTCTTGGTTGTATATTCTTCTTATTTAACATGTTGAATATATCATTCTAATCTTTTCTGTCCCACCAGGTCTATGTAGACAGGTCTGCTGCCAGCCTTATGTGTCTACCCTTGTAGGGTAAGGACCTTTTCTCCAGAGTTGCTTTCAGAATTCTCTCTTTCTCTTTGTATTTTGCAAGTTCTGCTATGTTATGTCATGGTGTTCTCCTGTTTTGACTTTTGAGGGGGTTTTTCTATGCCTCCTGGACTTGAATGCCTATTTCCTTCCCCAGATTAGGGATGTTTTCAGCTATAATTTGTTCAAATAAAAATTCTTCCCTTTTTTTCTGCTCTTCTTCTGGAACTTCTATGATACAGATATTTCACTTTATGGAATCACTGAGTTCTCTAAGTCTACCTCATGATCTAAAGTTTTTTTTTTTTAATTTTACTTTCAGCTTTATTTTTTTCCCATAATTTTATCTTCTATGTCACCTATCCTCTCCTCTGCTTCTTCATTCCTTGTAGTGATTATATCATCTATCTTGTATCTTAGTTATGGCATTTTTTATTTCAGCCTGACTAGTGTTCAGGTCTTTTATTTTTGCAGTGAGGGTTTCTCTGGTATCTTCTATGCTTTTTCCAAATCCAGCTAGTAGTCTTATGACTGTTGAATTAAATTCTTGTTCATATATATATATATATATATATATATATATATATATATATATATATATATATATATATATATATATTGTCTGTGTTATCTTCCTGACCTTTCTTTTGGGCAGAATTCCTCCATCCTGTCATTTCAGCTAAGTTTGTCTCTTTTGCCTGTTATGAAAGCTTGTTATATATCCTTCACCTCAGAGTAATGCTATATTAAAAACGTCATGCAGTGTCTAGGGCCTGGCACTTCGAGAAGTGTTTCTAATTTGTGCTGTGTATACTCCACTGTTGTGTTTTGGCTGCTCTTTACCACTGGTCCATCCTCTGCAGAGTTCCTCCTGGCTTGCAGTGGGGAATGTTTGAGCCTTTATCTAGGTTTGTTTTGATTTGTTTGTGAAAAAAGCCTGAAAAAAAAGGGAAGGGGAAAAAGAGAAAAAGGAAACAAGGCCTGTCTCATCCAACAAAAGAAAAAAAAGGAAAAGGAACAACAAATAAACCAAACAGATAAAAAACAAAAAACAAACAAACAAAAAACTATAAGCCTGATTCCAAAGGAAAAAAAAAAAAGTAAAGTAAATAAATAAAAAGAAAGAAAAAAAGAAACCTGGTGCAAAAGAGAGAGAGAGAAGCAAATGAAAAACAACAACAACAATCTAACAAACAGATAAAAACCTGCCAGCCTTATTTCAAGGAAAAAAAATGAGAAAGAAAATACATCCTGGTCCTTTTCCCACCAGAACTGAAAGGGACACACTGTATGATCTGTAGACTTGGTGCTTGTGGCATGCTGCATGTATTGCTTCTCTAGGGGAGAGGCCTGCTGTGCTGGCTTAGAGTCAATCGTGCCCCAGTAAAAAAGAAAAAAAAAAAGAAAAAAATGCTTGCCAGGCACAGGGGTGTGAGGTTTGATATAAGTAGCTCCCACCTCCACTGGAGGCCGCTGTGTTGCTCTCTGAAATCCAACTGTGTTGGTACCAGCGGAACAATGGCATTGCCCCCAGGGACAGGGGATCTCACCCCCCCACTCCCGCTGTTCAGAAGCCCCTCACCGAAAGGCAAGGGCCATTAGCACTCCCAGCATGACAGCTGTCCTGCATTTTATCTTTGGTTCTGGCTGGTATTGAGAGCTCCAATCTTAAAGGAGCCAGCACCCCTTGGATCTTGTTCCTTCCTCCAGAATAGAGCCTCTCTGTGCTCTGACTAGTGTCCTTTATTTCACAAAAACAGTCCCATGCCTGCAGGATGCACAGAATCTATGGCATAGAGATAAAAAAAACAGTTACCAGATTATCCAGCCTTGCCCAAACCTTTGTTCACTACTGATGAAAACCCATTTGCTGGTGCCTGCAGGGTGTTTTGTCTTTGAATAGGCAATATACCTTCTTCCAAATGTACTCCAGGAAGGAGAATGGTCTTTCCTAGTGTGACCCAGGAGATCCCTACACCACCTTGTGCACCCAGAGCTGTCCTTCCCTCTAGAAGTACACACTACAGCTCAGCTCTGGAAAAAGCTGTGCACTTCCAAAAGTTTGAGCTACACTCACTGTCTGCAAAAAAACTGCCCACTCAGTTCCCCCAGCTCCCCAGTCTGTGGTCCTGGAAGTTTTTTTCTTGTGTGAACCCAATGGACACTGCATTCTCTCAACCCTTCTCTCCCTTTTCTCTCCCCATGGAAAAGATTCTCCCCCAGTTCACTTCCATGCACCTTGCACCTATCACACTGTCTCCCTCCAACTGTGTAAATCCTTCTTCCAACCATCAGATTGATTCCCTGGGTCTTCCAAGTGATTTGACCTCAAAACAGCCTCATTGAAGGGATGAAGAAAGCTCTAGGTCCCCCTATGTCTCCACCGTCTTAATTCCACCCTCTGAATACTCTTGATAATTCCAATCAACATTATTATTAAAGTTAAAGCCAAGTCAATTAGTCAAGGAAAACAAACAAACAAACAAACAAAAACTGCAAAGGGTGTTTACCATTTACAGGTGGTATGTTTCATGTAAAAAATACTAGGGAACTTGGGCACCAGGGCAGCTCAGTCAGTTAAACATCCAGGCTCAGGTCATGATCTCAGGGTCCTCAGGCTCCACACTCAGTGGGGAGTCTGCTTGAGGATTCTCTCTCTCCCTCTCCCTCTCCCTCTCCCTCTGCACCTCCCTCTGCTTGTGCTTGCTCTTTCTCTCCCTCTCAGATAAATTACTAAATCTTGAAAAAATACTAGGGAACCTACAAATAATATATTATAATTAATAAATTAATAGAATTAATAAACAAATCAGCAATATTGTATGATACAAGAACTGTATACAAAAATTAATTATATTTCCATACACTAGCAATGAACAATCTCAAAATGAAATTAAGAAAATGTCATTTATTAAGAGAAGAAGGTGGCAGCTAAGTAGGAGGACCCCAGCCTCACCTAACACAACTAGATAACTATCAAGTCATCCTAAATACTTCAGAAATAGTCCTGAAGGCTGTCGAAAACACTCCACAACTAAAGGGAAAGAAGAGGCCACATTGAAAAAGGTAGAAGTGTAGAGATGGGGTTTAGGTGAGAACTGGATCAGGGGTGCTGCAAGGGAAGAGAGCTGTGGTTGCAGAGAAGGGAAAGAAAGAGGAGCACACAGAAAAACCCAAAAGGAGAAAGTTTTCTCAAAACCATTTGCTTGGAAAACAAGAGGGGATGAATTTTGTGAGTTTTTACAACCAGTGGGGCCTAAAGCCTGAAGTTTTAAAGGTCAATGGGCTTCAGTGGGAGAGAGCACAGGACACTACACTGCTCCTTTAGAGAAGGCAGGAAAACTAACCCAGGGGTAGACAACCTGGAAACAGCAACCTGAAGAATGCTTGGGACCCACAGTGGGGAGATTATTTGCTCTTCTGGTAGCATGTCTCTGAAGAATGCTTGGGGCACACAGTGGAGAGAATATTCGCTCTTCTGGTGGTATGTCTCTGAGAGGCAGTGAAAACAGATGCCTCTCTGGGAATGAAGTTGCTGTCTGGCACCATTTCCCTCCCCCACCCAGCAACATTAACACAGAGCCACCTGGGGAAGCAGTGCAGCACAGACTCTAGCTGTCTAACTTGCATACACTAAGCCCAAACCCCATGTGTTATGGCAGGGTGCCATTCTCACACAAGTTTGCATCAGTCCCAGCACGTCAGACCCCTCCCCCAGAGGACCAGCACAAAACCCATCCACACCATGTCTCCAGACCAGAGAGTTCTGCAAGCCTCTGTTCTGGTGCAGGTTGTGTCAGCTTTCATTTCACAAGCAGACCAAAGCACGCCTAGTTAAAATTCACCACACTCAGGTCAGAGACCAAACACTGCTCACATCAGCCAAGGAGAGCCTCTGGAGAAGACTCACCTGAAGGATAGAGCAGCCAAAACACAATAGCAGAGTGCATGCAGCATGCACCAGAGTTAATCTCTGAAACACCAGGCTCTGGGCACTAGGTAAGCTCTTCTTCATAAGACTATTACTTTCAGGAGCAGGAGACATAATTGGCTTTTCTAACACAGAGAAGAAGACAGAGACTTAGAGAAAATGTGAAGATGGAGGGATTTATCCCAAATGAATGAATAAGATAAGGCCATGACCAGAGATTTAAATGAAGAAAATATAAGTAATACGCCTGGTGGAGAATTTGAAGCAACAATCCTAAGGATACTCACTGGACTTGAGAAAAGAATGGAAGACACCAAGTGAGATTATTACCATTAAAAAAAATAGTTAAAAAAGAATCAATCAGAGATGGAAAGTACAATAAAAAAGATTGGAAACAAGCTTGAAGCAATGAGCAACAGACTGGAAAGTAGAGGAACGAATTAATGACCTAGACCTCAAAGTAATGGAAAGCAATGAAGTTGGACAAAAGAGAGTAGGAAGAAATATGCAAGACAAGAATAGATGTAGGGAACTGATTCCATCAAAGGTAATAACATTCATATTATAGAATTACCACAATAAGAAGAGAGAGTAAAGAGGGCGGAAAATTTATTTGAAGAAATAATACCTGAAACTTCTAATCTGGAGAAGGAAACAAACATCCAGAACCAGGAAGAACAGAAAGTTCTCATCAACAAAAGCAGACCAACACTAAAAAAAAATATTGTAATTAAATTTTCAAAATATATTGATAAAAAATTCTTAAAAGAAGAAAGAAGTCCCAAAATTACAAGGGAAAACACATAAGGCTAGGAGATTTCTCAAAAGAAATTTGGCAATACAGAAAGGAGGGGAATGATGTATTCAATGTCTTGAATGGGAAAAATCTGCATGCAAGAAGACTCTATCCAGCAAGGATATCATTCAGAATAGTGGGAGAGATAAAGACTTTCCCAGAAAAACAAAAACTAAAGGAATTTGAAAACACTAAACCAGTCCTGCAAGAAATATTAAAGAGGATGCTTTGAGTGCAAAAGAGAGACCAAAAGTGACAAAGACAAGAAAGGATAAAAAAAAAATCCTCAGAAACAATGACAAAACAAGTAGTAAAATGGCAATAAACACATATTTATCAACAATTACCTTGAGTGTAAATGGACTAAACACTCCAATCAAAAGACATGTGGTGTCTGAATGGATTAAAAAAACAAGACTGATTTATATGCTGCCTACAAAAGACTTCATTTCAGACCTAAAGATATCTGTGAATTGAAAGTGAGGGGTGGAGAACAATTTATCATGCAAATGAACATCAAAAGAAAGGTGGAATACCCCTTCTTATATCAGATAAACTAGATTTTAAACCAGAAATTGTAATAAAAGATGGAAGATACTATATCATAATAAAAGGGTCTATATAAAAAGAAGAGTCTAACAATTGTAAATATTTATTCCCCTAACATGGGAGCACCAAATATATAAACCAGTTAATAATAAAATTAAAGAAACTCATTGATAATAATATAATAATAGTAGGGGACTTTTACCACCCCACTCATAGAAATGGACAGATCATCTAAACAGAAGATCAACAAGGACACAAGGGCTTTGAATGACACACTGGACCAGATGGACTTCATGGATAGTTACAAAACATTCCAACCTAAAACAACAGAATAGTCATTCTTCTCGAGTGCACATGGAACTTTCTGCAGAACAGATAACATACTGGGTCACAAATCAGGGCTTAACTGGTACCAAAGATTGGGATTATTCCCTGCTTCTTTTCAGAACAAAATGATTTGAAACTTGGACTCAATCACAAGAGGAAATTGGAAGGAACTCAAACACTTGGAGGTTAAGGAGCATCCTACTAAAGAATGAATGGGTCAAAAAAAAATTAAAGAAGAATTTTTAAAATTCATGGAAACTAATGTGAATGAAAACACATCTGTTCAAAACCTTTGAGATAAAGCAAAGGAGGTCCCAAGAGGGAAGTACATTGCAATACAAGCCTCACTCAAAAAAGTAGAAAAATCTCAAATATACAAGTTAACCTTATATCTAAAGGAGCTGGAGAAAAAACAGCAAATAAAGCCTAAACCAAGCAGGAGAAGAGAATTAATAAAGACTAGAACAGAGATCAATGAAATAGAAACCAGAACAGTAGAACAGATAAACGAAACTAGAAGGTAGCTCCTTAAAAGAATTAATAAGATTGATAAACCTTTAGCAAGACTTCTCAAAAACAAAAGAGAAAGGACTCAAATTAATAAAATCATGAATGAAAGAGGAGAGATCACAACCAACACCAAGGAAACACAAACAATTTTAATAACATATTATGAGCAATTATATGCCAACAAATTAGGCAATCTAGAAGAAATGAATGCATTCCTAGAAACTTATAAACTTACAAAACTGAAACAGGAAGAAATAGACAATCTGAATAGATCCATAACCAGCAAGGAAATTGAAGCAGTAATCAAAAACCTCCCCAAAAGCAAGAATCCAGGGCCAGATGGCTTCCCAGGGGAATTCTACCAAACATTTAAAGAAGAAATTATACCTATTCTAAAGTGGTTTCAAAATATAAAAATGGAAGGAAAACTTCCAACCTCGTTCTATGAGGCCAGCATTACCTTGATACCAAAACAAAAGACCCCACCAGAAAGGAGAACTACAGAACAATATCCCTGATGAATATGGATGCAAAAATTCTCACCAAGATACTAGCCAATAGGGTCCAACAGGACTTTAAAAGGATTATTCACCATGACCAAGTGGGATTTATTCCTGGGATGCGAGGGCATTCAACATTCACAAATCAATCAATGTGATTCTTCATATTAATAAAAGAAAAGACAGGAACCTTATGATCCTCTCAATTGATGCAGAAAAAGCCTTTCACAAAATACAGCATTATTTTTTGATTAAAACTCTCCACAGTGTAGGGATAAGAGGAACATATCTCAGTATCATAAAAGCCATCTATGAAAAGCCCACAGTGAATATCATTCTCAATGGGGAAAAACTGAGAGCTTTTCCCCTAACGTCAGGAAGATTCTCACCACTCTTGTTCAACACTGTACTAGAAGTCCTAGCCTCAGCAATCAGAAAACAAACAAACAAAAAAAGGGCATTCAAATTGGCAAAGAAGAAGTCAAACTGTCACTCTTCACAGATGACATGGTTCTTTAGGTGGAAAACCCAAAAGACTCCACCCCCAAATTGCTAGAACTCATACAGGAATTGAATAATGTGGGAGGATATAAAATCAATGCATAGAAATCAGTTGCATTTCTATACACTAACAATGAAGCAGAAGAAAGAGAAATCAAGGAATTGATCCCATTTACAATTGTACCAAAACCCATAAGATACCTAGGAGTAAACCTAACCAAAGAGGTAAAGGATCTGTACTCTAAAAACTAGAGAACACTTACTTATTAAGAAATTGAGGAAGACACAAAGAGATGGAAAAACATTCCATGCTCATGGATTGGAAGAATAAACATTGTTAAAAATGTCTATGCTACCCACAGTAATCTATACGTTCAGTGCAATCCCTATCAAAATACCATCAACATTTTTCACAGAGCTGGAACAAACAATCCTAAAATTTATATGGAACCAGAAAAGACCCCAAATAGCCAGAGGAATGTTAAAAAGAAAGCCAAAGCTGGGGGCATCACAATGCCTGACTTCAAGCTATATTACAAGCTGTGATCATCAAGACAGCATGGTACTGGCACAAAGAAGACATATCAATGGAACAGAATAGACAATCCAGAAATGGACCATCAACTCTATGGTCAAATAATCTTCAACAAAGGAAGAAAGAATATCCAATGGAAAAAAAGACAATCTCTTCAATAAAAGGTGCTGGGAAAATTGGACAGCCACATGTAGAAGAATGAAACTGGACCATTCTCTTACACCAATCACAAAGATAAACTCAAAATGGATGAAAGACCTAAATGGAGGACAGAAATCCATCAAAATCCTAAAGGAGAACACAGGAAGCAAACTCTTCGACCTCGGCCACAGCAACTTCTTGCAAGACACCTCTCTGAATGCAAAGGGAAACAAAAGCAAAAATGAATTATTGGGACTCCATCAAAACCACAATGAGATACCACCTTACATCAGTCAGAATGGCTAAAATTAACAAGACAGGAAACAACAAATGTTGACAAGTGTGGAGAATGGGGAACCCTCCTATACTGTTGGTTGGAATGGAAGCTGGTACAGCCATTCTGGAAAACAGTACGGAGTTTCCTCAAGAAGTTAAAAATAAGGATGCCTGGGGGGCTCAGTTGATTAAGCAGCTGCCTTCAGCTCAGGTCATCATCCCAGGGTCTTGAGATTGAGTCCCGCACTGGGACAGTAATGTCCACAATAGCCAAACTGTGGAAGGAGCTGAGATGCCCTTCCACAGATGAATGGAAAAAGAAGATGTGGTTTATATATACAATGGAATATTACTAAGCCATCAGAAAGGATGACTACCTACCATTTATATCGATGTGAATGGAACTGGAGGGTATTATGTTAAGTGAAATAAGTCAGTCAGAGAAAGACAATTATATGGTTTCACTCATATGTGGAATATAAGAAATAGCACAGAGGATCATAGGGGAAGGGAGGGAAAAACTGAGTGGGAAGAAATCAGAAATGGAAACAGACCATGAGAGACTCTTGACTCTGGTAAACAAACTGAGGGTTGTGAAGGGGAGGTGGGTGGGATGATGGGGTAACTGGAGGATGGGCATTAAGGAGGGCATGTGATGTGATGAGCATTGGGTGTTATATGCAAGTGATGAATTATTGAACACTATATCTGAAACTAATGATGTACTAATTGAATTTAAGTAAAAATAAATAATGTAGAATATAGTAGGGGACTTAACACCCCGCTCACAGCAATTGGCAGATCATCTAAGCAGAAGATCTACAAGGAAACAAGGGCTTTGAATTGCACACTGGACCAGATGGACTTCACTGATATATTCAGAGCTTTTCATTCTAAAGCAACAAAATACACATTCTTCTCAAGGACACATAGAACAACCTTCCAGAATAGATGACATACTGGGTCACAAAACAGGGATCAACTGCTACAAGAACAGAAATTATTCCATGCATATTTTCAGACCACAGTGCTTTAAAATTTGAAGTCAACTAGAATAAAAAAATTGGACAGGAACACTAATACACAGAGGTTAAAGAGCATCCTACTAACGAATGAATGGGTCAACCAGAAAGTAAAAGAAGAATTAAAAAAAATACATGGAAAAAAATGAAAATGAAAACACGACAGTCCAAATTTGGGGGATGCTGCAAAGGCGGTCCTACAGGCCTTTCTCAAGAAACAAACAAACAAAAAGTCTCAAATACACAAGCCAAAATTACACCTAAAGGAGTTGTGAAAAGAATGGCAAATAAAGCCTAAATCCAACTTGAGAATAGAAATAATACATATTACAGCAGATCAAAGACATAGAAATTTAAAAAAAGGTGGATCAGATCAACGGAACTAAGAGCTGGTTCTTTGAAAGAATTAATAAGATTGATAAATCCCTAACCAGACTTATCAAAATGAAAAGATAAAGGACCCAAATAAATAAGATCATGAATGAAAGAGGAGACATCACAGGACGCCTGGGTGGCTCAGTCAGTTAAGTGTCTGCCTTTGGCTCAGGTCATAATCCCAGGGTCCTGGGATCAAGTCCCACATCAGGCTCCCTACTCTGTGGGGAGCCTGCTTCTCCCTCTGCCTCTGCCTCTCTCTCTCTCTCTGTCTCTCATGAATAAATAAATAAAATCTTTAAAAAAAAAACAGAAAGAGGAGACTTCACAACCAACACCAATGAAATACAAATAATTATAAGAGAATATTATGAGCAATTATAAGTCAAGAACCATATTATCCTCTCAATTGATGCATAAAATCATTTGACACAATAGAGCATCTTTTCTTGATAAAAACTCTCCATCCTGTAAGGATAGATGGAACAGAGCTCAATATCATAAAAACCATATATGAATAACACACAGCAAATATCATCCTCAATGGGGAAAAACTGAGAGCTTTTCCCCTAAGGTCAGGAACACGACAGCAATGTCCACTCCCACCACTGTTGTGCAACATACTACTTGAAATCCTAGCCACAGCAATCAGACAACAAAAATAAATAAAATGCATCCAGGTGAGCAAAGAAGTCAACTTTCCCTCTTTGAAGATGACATGATATTCTATGTAAAAAAATGAAAGGCTCCACCAAAATATTGCTGGAACTGATACAAGAATTCATCAAAGTCACAGGACATAAAACAAATGCACAAAATTCTGTTGCATTTCTCTACAGCCATAATGAAGCAGCAGAAAGGGAAATCAAGGAATCAGTCCCATTTACAATTAAGCCAAAAACCATATGATACCTTGGAATAAACCTAACCAAAGAGGTAAAAGATCTGTACTGTTTTCACTACAGAACAGTTATGAAAGAAATTGAAGAAGACACAAAGAAATGGAAAAACTTTCCATGGTCATGGATTGGAAGATTAAATATTGTTAAAAATGTCTATGCTATCCAAAGCACTCTACACAGTCAATGCAATCCTTATCAAAATACCATCATTATTTTCCATAGAGCTAGAACAAACAATCCTAAAATTTTTATGGAACAAGAAAAGACCTCAAATAGCCAAAGGAATGTTGAAAAAGAAAACCAAAGCTGGAGCCAACATAATTCCAGACTTCAAGCTGTATTTTAAAACTGTAATCATCAAGACAGTATGGTACTGGCACAAAAACAGACACACAGATCAATGGAACTCAAAAGAGAAACCCGAAATCGACCCTCAACTCTATAGACAACTAATCTTCAACAAAGCAGAAGAGAGTATCCAATGGAAAAAGTCTCTTCAACAATGGTGTTGGGAAAATTGGACAGCCACATGCAGAAAAATTAAATTGGGCCACTTTATTTTTATTTTTATTTTTTTTAGATTTTATTTACTATTTATTTGAGAGAGAGAGAAAGAGTGAGTGAGATAGAGAGCACAATCCAGGGGGGAGAGGCAGAGGGAGAAGCAGACTCGCCACTGAGCAGGGAGCCCAATTCAGGGCTCCATTCCAGGACCCTGGGATCATGACCTTAGCAGAAGGCAGAAGCTTAACTGAGCCACCCACACACCCTGGACCACTTTCTTACACCATACACAAAAATAAACCCGAAATGGATGAAAGACCTAAATGTGGGAAAGGAATCCATCAAAATGCTAGAAGAGAACACAGGCAGCAACTCTTTGACTTCCACTGCAACAACTTCTTGCTAGACATGTCTCCAATGGCAAGGGAAACAAAAGCAAAAATAAACTATTGGGACTTCATCAAGATAAAAATCTTCAGTTAACAAAACTAAAAGGCAACCCATGAAATGGGAGAAGATATTTGCCAATGTCTTATCAGATAAAGGGCTAATATCCAAAATCTGTAAAGAACTTATCAAACTCAACACCCAAAGAACAAAAAATCCAGTCAAGAACTGGGTAGAAGACATGAACAGACATTTCTCCAACAAAGACATACAAATGGCCAAAAGGCACATGAAAAAATGCTCATCGCTCGGCATCAGGTAAATACAAATCAAAACCACAATGAGATACCACCTCACACCAGTCAGAATGGCTAAAATTAATGAATCAGGAAACAACAGATGTTGGCAAGGATATGAAGAAAGGGGAACCCTCTTACACTGTTGGTGGGAATGCAAACTGATGCAGCCAGTCTGGAAAGAGTATGGAGGTTCATCAAAAAGTTAAAAATAGGGCACCTGGGTGGCTCAGTCGTTAAGCGTCTGCCTTCGGCTTAGGTCATGGTCCCAGGGTCCTGGGATCGAGCCCCACATCGGGCTCCCTGCTCAGTGGGAAGCCTGCTTCTCCCTCCCCCTCTCCTCCTGCTTGTGTTCCCTCTCTCGCTGTGCCTCTCTCTGTCAAATAAATGAATAAAATCTTTAAAAAAAAGTTAAAAATAGAGCTACCCTACAATCTAGCAATTGCTCTCTCTATATTTATCCAAAGGATACACATATAGTGTTTTGAAGGGTCACATGCACCCTAATGTTTATATCAGCAATGTCCCCAATTTCCAAAATGTGGAAAGAGCCCAGATGTCCATCAACAGATGAGTGGATAATGAAGTTGTGGTATATATATGCAATGGAATACTACTCAGCCATCAAAAAGAATGACATTTTTCCATTTGCAATGACTTTGATGGAACTAGAGGGTATTATGCTAAGCAAAATAAGTCAGAGAAAGATGAATACCATATGATTTCTCTCATATGTGGAATTTAAGAAACAAAACTGTATTGTATTGCCAGAGAACATACATGGTTTTATTAGTTTATGCCCTTGCATAAGGTGTATCCATATGTTCCATGTGCATTTGAGAAGAATGTACATTATGTTTCTGCTGGGTGGTTCAACTTTTGACCCTGCTGCTTTCTAATTGTGTGACCAGTAGCTTTAGGCTCCTTATCTGCAAATGGCAATAATAAAACTTGCATCAAAATGTTTTTATGAGAAGAAAATTATATAATATATATGAAGGAACAATCACATTGACTAGAACACAGTAGACACTCAGTAGATGTTCTTTCTCTTCCTTTTGTTTTATAATCACAGTGAATTATTAACCATGAAACTCTCAGCAAACAATTCATTCTATTTCATGGTATTGATTTTATATAGGGAAAAGTTCTGAAAGGACAGACCAGTGAGAGGATTGCAATGATCAGTAAGTCTTCCTGGAGAAGGTGGGACTTAAGTTTGGCTCTAAGAGATGGATACCCTCTGGATGGATAGTCCAGTATATCTCAAAATTCTTCATTATGGCACTGGAATTCTGTAAAATGGGCCAGGGTGTTCCACTATTTAAATGTATTTTTTCCAATTTTCAAAACAACTAACTTTTTTAATTTGAAAATTTCTTTCTATACATTCTTAAAAATTACTTGACAATTGCTACAGCTTCTTTAAATTAAAATACAGAATAAGATAGTAGCAAATTTAGCACAATCATATGGTTAGCTATTTTATGTTTAATAAAGCTACTTCATTATATTCTACAAAAAGAACCATGACTTCTGGTGCTCTGCCACCAAATACATTTGAGACTTAGTGGGATGGGTGGAAAAGATGAAGCATATGGGGAACAGCATAAAGATATAAGAAAAAGTATCAAATGCTACAGTGAACAGACACATCTGGAGTGAGCAGTATGCATTATGGATTAATAGAAAATAATGGCTAGGTAATAATAAGGTATAGTATAATTCTGAGTAAAGTACTCATCTGAGCTCATTCTCATAACAACTTTGTGAAATGAAGAGAGCAGGTGAAAATGATACCATCAATAATAACAGCTTTTTATTATTGAACACATATACAGACATAATTTCTATATGCCTTACATATATTAGCTCTAATGCTCACAACAACCCTGAAATAATAGGTGTTATTACCCTAATTTTACAGTTGAGTAAACTAAGGCTCAGAAAGTTTAAGTCATTTGTCCAAGGCCATACACCTAGAAAAGAGCAGATGCTTAAATTTGTCTGATTTGTCTGATCCCACCTCCAATATACTATTCTAACAGAATGGAAAGAAGAAAGGAAAGAAGTGAAAAGGAGAAGGCAGTAACAAGTACATGACATTATATCTCACCACCAATAATCCTAAGGTCAGATCTTCCAGAAAATAAACTAAAATGATTTTTGAAGTCCATTTCATAAAAATAGCTTCAGCTCTGTCGATCCTGAAAATCAACAGACCCCACTTTGAAAGGCCCCATTGCAATATTGAAGTTATGGGGGGGGGTGCAGCACTAGGTTCACTTTAGAACTCATGGTCTAGAGTCATTTATCCAACCTGAAATGAAAAGCTGTCTAAATTGACATTCTTTATCATTTATTTGCTTTTCCTCCTTGTGGAGATTATAACCAACAAAAGCTCCTATGTAAGAGGAATATTTAAAGCAATCCAGGAGTTGAAGCATGAGGAGTCTCCCTGACTGGTTCTCTACCAAGGTATTTTCTTTCTGTAAGGAGAAGTCCAGAGATTGTCAAAGTCAGGGATTAGTACCAAGGCTTGACTCAGAACCCCATTCCTTCTTGAAAGGATGCAACATTCAGGATACTCATTCAGAAGGAATAACTGTTGTGCCTCTTAGAAAAGGTTTGGATTGTCAATCAAGACCCTTCAGGGAGAATATAAATGCTGAAACTTAGAGCTTAGACTAGAGAAAGTGTAGCATCTACTTTAGTTCCAGAAAGACTAATATAATCTAACATAGAATTTTGACCCTCATGGAAGGGAAGCTTTATTGCTCCTTCTCTATTCATGATATACTTAAGACCGAGAATGACAGAGTAAAAGGCCTCTGAGAAGCTGGAGAAGGTGACACTGAGTCTAAAACTAAAGTTCATACAATTTTACTCATAGGAGAGTTCCTTCATTCTGTATTCAAAGCGAACTAACTTGTATGACTAAAACAACTCGTTTCTTTAAAATTTAAAAAGTATGAATAAACAACTTTGATAATATTTGATTTTGGAGAAAATACCATCTTTTGCAAAAACAAAAAATACTGATACTGTTTTTAATTACAGGAAATGAACTACCCTACAATTCAGCAATTGTGCTACTAGGTATTTACCCAAATAATACAAAAATACTAATTCAAAGGGGTAAATGCATCCCAATGTTTATAGCAGCATTATCTACAATAGCCAAGTTATGGAAGGAGCCCAAATGTCCATAGAATGGTGAATGGATAAAGGAAATGTGGTATACAGTGGAATATTACTCAGCCATAAAAAAGATTGAAATTTTGCCATTTGCAATGACATGGATGGAGCTAGAGAGTATTATGCTAAGCTAAAATAAATCAATCAGAGAAAGACAAATACAATATGATTTCACTCATATATGAAATCTAAGAAAAAACACAAAGGAACAAAGAGAGAGAGAGAAACTAAGAAACAGACTCTTAACTATAGAGAACAAACAGAAGGTTACTGGAGGGAAGGTGGGCAGGGGGGATAGGCTAAATAGGTGACAGGGATTAAGGAGTGTACTTGTAATGAACACCAGATGTTGTATGGAAGTGTTGAAACACTATATTGTATGCCTGAAGCTAATATTACACTGTATGTTAACCAACTGAAATTTAAACAAAAACTAAAAAAAAAAAAATACTGAACACCAGACTTATTAAATCAGAATATACATTTTAACAAAATCCCCAGGTAAGTTTGAGAAGCACTGGTCTATGCTTGAGAAACGTTTCTCCAATTGTGTTTTTTGACTACTTTCATCAGAATAATCTGGGGTATTGGTTAAAAAAAATACTTAAGGTTCTTAGGCTCTACTCCAGACCTACTAAGTCATATCTCTCATAATGAAACCTGGTACCTTATTAACATGAACATTATTAACAAATATAGTAGGGCAGTAAATCTCAAATTTGAGCATACACCAGAATTACTTGAAGGGACTGTTCACAGATTTCTGGAATCTACCCCCAGAGGTCTCTGATTCAATAAGTCTGGGATTGGGCCTGAGATTCTTCATTTCTAGCATGTTTCTCAGTGATGTTGATACTACCAGTCCAAGGACGACAATAGGAGAATCACTACATAGACATGACTTTAACAAGCTTAGTTATTTTGTTGTCCAAGGTAGATTAGCAGGAACAATTAGAAAGGGAGTAGTCAGAGGCAGGCATACCAATAACAGCAAGAAGCAACATCTAATAGGCTGAGAAGGGGGGGAACAAAAACTATTCAAAAAGAGACAATAGGAAATAAACATTTTTCTGAGACTATTGAATTTGTGTGCCAAGAACCCTCCTGCCCTTATCACATGACTACCAGTATCCTAGTCCTTGAGGATTATCATTGTATCTTATGTGGTAGTGATGTGTGATAATGGATGTTCATTAATAATGACCCTCAGTAATAAAGAAAATGTTTAAAATGCTGTTTAGTTTACCATTGAAGCAGGTATAGAATTGTACAATATATCTTAGGAATATTTCCATTGAACTTTAACTTTTAAACACTAATGCTTAATTGTCTTTTAAACTCACTTTTGAAAACCACTCTATGAATTCCAAATGTTACAGGATAAATGAGGATTATCTATAATGCAGTTCATACAATCCAAAGGTGATAATAACAAGATCTAACATTTAAAAAGCAAGTTCATTTTTCATGTAACACTCACATTAATACTTTGAAATGCGTGTTATCACCATTTCTTAGAGGATGACTATCTAAACTAAGGTTCAGATAACTAAATTAAATTGTTGAAATCACACAAGTAGTAAGCTGGTAGTGGGGCTAGATTTGAACTTAGGTCTACCTGACTCCATTTCTCTATATCATTTTTCTTTCTTTACAGGAAAAATAAGATCTCATGCTGAGAAACAGGATAAATAGTTCACTTGAGTCTCTGCAAGGAATACTCTTTGTATGGCTTCCTTTAAGACAAATACTCAAACTTTATTAGCATAAACTTTTTTTTTTCACATAGGGAAACCACAAGAACTCCTTTAATGCTTCTGTGTGCCATAACTTACAATATGCTCTTTTTCCTTCACCTCTATGGATTTCACTGTTGCCTAGAGTTACTCCTACATCTTTCTACACCCAATTCTTCTTGCCCCAGGCTCCAGTTCTTCAGTTACATCACAGATGGACTTAGTGGAGTTAGGAGAGGAAATCAGAGAGAAGAAGAAAGAAAGCCTTAAGGCCCCTGTGGTTGTCTTTCCTCTCCCATTTCCTGATCTTCCCTGTGCCTGGGCTGAACTCCAAATCCTTCTCACATCATCATTCTGCTCCTGTGATAAGTGCCTCAAATGGGAGGTGTTGGTCCTCTGACATGCAAATAAAATTCAATTATCCCTCCAAGAATTCAGACCCCACCATTCATACATATGCACATATTCAGTTGTTCTGAGATGCTTTATAGTAGGAAATCATTCAGTTTCCTGTAGCTGTTAGCAGTTGGTATTTTTCAAAACCTCCAACAAAGCAGTGTGTTTGTTTCTTTCAGGAGGAACAAATGAAAAGAGGAATTATTTTCTTCCATAATGAGTCTCAAAAGAAATAAAAATAAAAGGAGGAGAGGTTTTGTATGCAGCAGATCTAGATAAAATTCCTGCCACTGCCAGTTACAGTTAGATGACTTAGAACATCACTTAATCTATCTGATTTATAAAATGGGGGTTATAGCTCTTATCATTCTTACTTCACAGAATAATTATGAAGCTCTGTTGAGATAATAAATATGAAAGTACCCTGGAAAGTGTGAAGGGGTGTATGGATATAAATTGTGATTGCTAATACAATTCTGTATTTCTAGAATTTCACATATTTCTATGTAATCATTATTATTATTAATGGTTGGATTTTATAGTACTATTCATTTATTCAAAATGCATTTATTAAGCACTTTTTTTTTTACAGGCACTATATAGGAATTAGGCATACAGAAATATACCATACACAATTATTTTCCTGGGGGTGTGAATTTATTCATATATATTTTTAGGTTAACTAGGTTTTGGTGGTGATGGGAAATTGGTGACTGGCCTGGGAATCTAACCACCATTTTTATGCCAGTAATTTAGAAATTAACTTTATTATGCTGTATATTATGGAGTCAAATCAGTAAAATGAGGGATTAGCCAGCTCCAAACTCATCCCTCCACAGAAACATTGAAAAACAAGTAGAAACTCAGAACTAACTTAGTCACTACTGTGGAAAACAGTCAAATGTTTATAGCAAACAAACAAACATAGAATCAAGAAAAATCTAACTAAAAAATTGTAGGAAAGTTGGAGCACCTGGGTGGCTCGGTCAGTTAAGTGTCTCCCTTTGGCTCAGGTCATAATCCTGGAGGTCCTAGGATTAAGTCCAATATCAGGCTTCCCACTCAGTGGGGAGTCTGCGTCTCCCTCTCCCTCTGCCTGCCACTCCCCCTGCTTATTCTCTCTCTGCCAAATAAAGAAATTAAATCTTTAAAAAATGTAGAAAAGCTTTTTAATGTTTTTATTCATCTTTTCCCTACCCCCTCCCAGCTCAGCTATGATATTTAAGATGTGTATGACCCTGGTCCCTGGTTGCAGAGGGAGCAAACAAAACTTCATTTGCACATTATTGTGTTAGCCTGTCCTAACCTGTCTGAGGGCTACCTAAAAGACTGAATCAAGGTGCTGATATCTGTTTTACCTAACATGGAACTCAGAGTGGAAAAGTGGCGGACATAGTTTGGAAATAATTTAAAGGTAGATGAAAAATCTGCAGCCATTAGGGTCAAAAGATTACAGTTGAAGGTTCTGGTTCAAAGTGAAGACATAAGAAGATCCTGAACTCACCAACTCCCACAGACACACCAAATCTACAGCTATATAAGGAACAATTTTCTCTACCTAAATTCTAGCACAGTGACCTGATTCACATTGGGCAAATGAGAAAAAAAAAATACCAAAGCAGGTAGGAAGGGCTGAGATATAATCTTGCCATGCACCCCACCTCCACCACAGCAACCCATGATTAGGAGGAAATTCAAAACCTGGAGCTTCTTCTTGAGAAGCAAAAGGTTCATAACCCACAGTGACCATCCCAACTTTTAAGATGAACTGGAGAGACAAGGCCCTCAGAGATTTAACTTTGAAAACCTCTCTGATTACTTCCCATTCAGTTTTCCCTCCCTTCCATGAGAGACTCTTAACTATAGGAAACAAACAGTGTTCCTGGAGGGGAGGTGGGTGGAGGGATGGGGTAATTGGGTGATGGGCATTAAGGAGGGCACATGATGTGATGAGCACTGGGTGTTATATGCAACTGATGAATTATTGAACTCTACATCTGAAACTAATGATGTATTATATTTTGGCTAATTGAATTTAGATAAAAAAAGAAAACCAATGGGGCTCATGCCTATGAGATCTGTGGGGCTATGGCCAACTGAGAAATGGCTCTTAAAGGGGCTGCTGCCCAGACTCATCTGCTTCAGAATCCAGCACAGAAGCAGTCCTTTGAAAAGTGCCTAGGCTTTATGTGAAAGACTCATTTCCTAATGTGGTCTGAGGGGCAGGGCCTGCTGTAGTACTTTCCAAGGACAGAAGCTGGTGGGCAAGATCTTTCTACTCTCACTCTACCTTACTAAAGCTGGTGTGCATCATCTTTTTTTTTTTTTCATTTTCTCTTTTTATTTTCTTTTTCTTTTTTTGTTTTTCTTTCTTCATTCCTTTCTTTTTTTTTTTTTTTGCTGGTGCCATTTTTACACTCCCTTTATGCCTCACTCAAGTCAATGGATACCATCTTCATGCTTTCCCACTGCTGCTCTCCTGAGCACCAGTATCTCCTATAGAGGAACTTATACCCACATTTTGTGCTTGGTTTTTGTGGCTGCTGTGCAGGAAATACCCCTTGAGCTCTAGTGTCCCGGGGGACTTGCATTCCTGGGTCTCATGGGAGTGTAACAATAGTAAAGAAAGTTCTTGACAGGCTACAACACCCAGAACACTGCACAGACAGCAGACTGAAGCATACCTCAAGCTTTCTATGAAAGAGGCTTACTTGCTCACTCTGGAGCTTCAGCATTAGGGCCATGTTTCAGATTTGGCACACATCTAGAGGCTACAGAGATGCTCTCAGAGAATATAGGCTGAGGGATGCCATCTTTTTGCTTTCCCTGTGTCTTGCTACAGTTCACTGGTATCTCCCATAAAGGAGTTTAGGCACTCCTCTGGAGCCCTGAATTTTGCAACTGCCACCCAGAGGACACTTCTAGATTGCCTGGCTCTGATGGACAGTGGAGCTGATGCTTGTTTTCCCACAGGACTGTATATATTTGCATACTTTATTTTTTTTTAAGATTTTATTTGTTTATTTGAGAGAGAGAGAGTGAGCAAGAGAGAGCAAAAGCAGGGGAGGGGCAGGGGGAGAAGGAGAAGCAGGCTCCTGGCTGAGCAGGGACCCTGACATGGGGCTTGATCCCAGGACCTGAGCCAAAGGCAATGCTTAACTGACTGAGCCACCCAGGTACTGCAATACATTTGCATACTTTTAAGGACACTGTCTGAGGGTCTGTCTCCCAATCAGCTTGAATCTAGGTGCTGATTGAGATCCGTCCCTTTGGGACACTAACAGGTTTTGACACACCCTCAAAAACAGGGAGCTATTAAAAATAAAATAGGCTGCTTGGATAATCACAAACATTTGAGAGACAACCAAGAGCCAGAGCAGGGGTGAATGATAAGTTTCATGTCCTACCCAAGGCCAAACCTTTAAGACTGGGAAAGGTGGCTATTTCATCTAATACATAGACATCAACACAGAGAGTCAAGCAAAATAAAGAAACAGAAAAATATGTTCCAAATGAAATAAGATAAAAACTCAGAAAAAAATCTTAATGAAATGATACGTAATTTACCTGATGAAGAGTTCAAAGTAATGCTCATACAGATGCTCACCAAATTAGGGAAAAGGATGGATAAAAACAGTAAAAAACAAAACAAAACAAAATGTTCAAAAAAGGCATAGAATATATAAGAAAGTATCAAACAGAAGTCACATAACTGCACAATACAATAACTGAACTGAAAAATACACTAGAGGGGTTCAATAGCAAACTAGAAACAGAATAGATCACTGTATTAAAAGATAGGATGGGGCAGAGGAAGATGGCGGAGGAGTAGGAGACCTGGATTTTGTCTGGTCTCAGGAATTCAGCTGGATAGGGATCAAACCATTCTGAACATCTACAAACTCAACAGGAGATCGAAGAAAAGAATAGCAACAACTCTCTCATCAGAAAAGCGACCACTTTCTGGAAGGTAGGATGTGCAGAGAAGTGAATCCGAGGCGATATTCGGGAGGATAGATGGTGGGGGAGGGGCCTCCATCAGCCGCTTCTGGCAAGTGATAGAGTCTCAGAGCACAAAATCGGAACTTTTAGAAGTCTGCTCCGCTGAGGGACGCTGGTCCGGTGGCTAAGCTGGGGATGGAACCCTCGTGGGACAGTGTGGTCTCAGGACCCTCGGGGTCACAGAAAGACCGGGGGTCCCTGAGTGCCATGGAGCTCCCAGGTATCGGAACAGGGAAGCCGGCTGCAGAGACAGAGGCTGGACGCGGGCTCTCAGCTCAGGGTTGCCATGAACCGTGATCCATGGCACAGTCGGGCCCCTGCTCCTCCAGCAGGGACCCAACAAATGGCAGATCCAGGGAGACTCCCCTTCCTCCCCCGGGAGGAGTGGCGCGGGAGTGCACTGCAGGGATCTGCTGGGTTTGGAGACTCCACACCGAGTCTGGTGCCAGACATAGAAATGCTCAGTCACAGGCTGGGTGAGCACGGAGTGCGGCCAGAGACCAGGGAGACGGGAGTGACTGACGGCTTTTCTCTGGGGGCTCACTGAGGAGTGAGGCTCCGAGTTCTCGGCTCCTCGGGGGTGGAGATTGGGAGGTCGCCATTTTCACTCTCGGCCTCCAAAGCTGTACGGGAAGCTTGCAGGGAACAAAAGCTCCTGAAAGCAAACCTGAGCAGATTACTTAGCCCGGACCAGGCAAGGGCATGGCAATTCCGCCTGCGGCAAAGACATTTGGGAACCACAGCAACAGTCCCCTCCCCCAGAAGATCAGCGAGAACAGCCAGCCAAGACCAAGTTTACCCATCAATGAGAACGGCAGAACTCCAATGCTAGGGGAATAATGCACATAGAATCCATGGCTTTTTGACTATGATTCTTTAGTCTTTCAAAGTTAATTTTTTTTTGAATTTCTCTTTTTCCGTTTTTCAACCAACATCTTGTCAATCCCTTTTTTAAAAAACATTTTTATTTTTCATTTTTAGAGTCATATTCTATCCCTCTATAGTAGTTACCCGTATTTTTGGCATATTTATATGTTGTTCTCTCTTAAAAATTTTGAGATAGTTTCTTCTTCTTTTCTTTTTAAGATTTATTTATTTATTTGAGAGAGCGAGAATGAGAGAGAGGGAGAGAGTACATGAGAGGGGGGAGGGTTAGAGGGAGAAGCAGGCTCCTCGCCGAGCAGGGAGCCCGATGCGGGACTCGACCCAGGGACTCCAGGATCATGACCTGAGCCGAAGGCAGTCACTTAACCAACTGAGCCACCCAGGCGTCCCTGAGATAGTTTCTTCTAACAGATCAAAATATACCCTAAATCTCTAGTGTATGTTTTTTTTCTACTCTCCTGCCTGATGACATTCTCTCCCTTTGTTTTTCTTTTTTTTTAATCCTTTTTCTTTTTTCAAACAACTTCTTATGAATTCATTTTATAAATTTTTTTATAATTTTCATCTTTACAGTCATATTCCATCCCTTCATCATATCAACCCTTATTTTTGTACATATATGTTTTTTTTTCTTTAAAATTCTGGGAGGCACGTTCTTCTAACAGACCAAAATACACCAAAAATCTAGTGTGTGGCACTGACTTATGTACCAGCATGATCATATTTGATCATATTCTGTTTTTTTTGTTTTGTTCTGTTTTTGTTTGTTTTTATCTTTATCTTTTTCTTTTCTTTTTCTTTTTCTTTTTTCTCTCTTTCCTTTCTTTACCCCCTGCTTCAGGTCTTTTCTGATTAGTTTAGAGTATATTTTCTGGAGACTTTGTTACCCTGTTAGCATTTTGTTCTCTCATTAATCTATTCTCCTCTGGAAAAATGACAAGATGGAAAAAATCACCTCAATAAAAAGAACAAGAGGCAGTACCGACTGCCAGGGGTCTACTCAATATGGACATTAGTACGATGTCAGATCTAGAGTTCAGAATCATCACTTTAAAGATACTAGCTGGGCTTGAAAAAAGCATGGAAGTTATTAGAGAAACGCTTTCTGGAGAAATAAAAGAACTAAAATCTAACCAAGTCAAAATCAAAAAGGCCATTAATGAGGTTCAAGCAATTATGGGGGCGCTAACTGCTAGGATAAATGAGGCAGAAGAGAGAATCAGTGATATAGAAGAACAAACAATGGAAAATAAAGAAGCTGAGAAAAAGAGAGATAAACAAGTACTGGATCACGAGGGCAGAATTCGAGAGATAAGCAATACCATAAGACGAAACAACATTAGAATAATTGGGATCCCAGAAGAAGAAGAAAGAGAGAGAGGGGCAGAAGGTATATTGGAGCAAATTATAGCAGAGAACTTCCCTAATTTGGGGAAGGAAACAGGCATCAAAATCCAGGAAGCACAGAGAACCCCTCTCAAATTCAATAAAAATAGGTCAACACCCTGACATCTAATAGTAAAACTTACGAATTTCAGAGACAAAGAGAAAATCCTGAAAGCAGCTCGGGAGAAGAGATATGTAACCTACAATGGTAGAAACATTAGACTGGCAACAGACCTATCTACAGAGACCTGGCAGGCCAGAAAGGACTGGTAGGATATATTCAGAGCACTAAATGAGAAGAATATGCAGCCAAGAATACTATATCCAGCTAGGCTGTCATTGAAAATAGAAGGAGAGATAAAAAGCTTCCAGGACAAACTAAAACTAAAGGAATTTGCAAATAGGAAACCAGCCCTACAAGAAATCTTGAAAGGGGTCCTCTAAGCAAAGAGAGAGCCTAAAAGTAACATAGACCAGAAAGGAACACAGACAATATACAGTAACAGTCACCTTACAGGCAATACAATGGCACTAAATTCCTATCTTTCACTAGTTACCCTGAATGTAAATGGGCTAAATGCCCCAATCAAAAGACACAGGGTATCAGATTGGATTAAAAAACAAGATGATCAATATGCTGTCTGCAAGAGACAAATTTTAGACCCAAAGACAACACCAGATTGAAAGTGAGGGGGTAGGAAACCATTTACCATGTGAATGGACACCAAAAGAAAGCTAGGGTGGCAATCCTTATACCAGACAAATAAGATTTTAAACCAAAGACTATAATAATAGATGAGGAAGGACACTATATCCTACTTAAAGGGTCTATCCAACAAGAAGATCTAACAATTGTAAATATCTATGCCCCTAACATGGGAGCAGCCAATTATATAAGGCAATTAATAACAAAAGCAAAGAAACACATCAACCACAAGACAATAATAGTGGGGGACTTTAACACCCCCCTCAATGAAATGGACAGATCATCTAAGCAAAAGATCGACAAGGAAATAAAGACTTTAAATGACACACTGGACCAAATGGACTTCACAGACATATTCAGAACATTCCATCCCAAAGCAACGGAATACACATTCTTCTCTAGTGCCCATGGAACATTCTCCAAAATCGATCACATCCTAGGTCATAAATCAGGTCTCAACCAGTACGAAAAGAGAGGGATCATTCCCTGCCTATTTTCAGACCACAATGCTTTGAAACTAGAACTCAATCACAAGAGGAAAGCCAAAAAGAACTCAAATACATGGAGGCTAAAGAGCATTTTACTAAAGAATGAATGGGTCAACCAGGAAATTAAAGAAAAATTAAAAAAATACATGGAAACCAATGAAAATGAAAACACAACTATTCAAAATCTTTGGGTTGCAGCAAAGGCAGTCCTAAGAGGAAAGTATATAGCAATACAAGCCTTTCTCAAGAAACAAGAAAGGTCTCAAGTACACAACCTAACCCTACACCTAAAGGAGCTGGAGAACGAACAGCAAATAAAACCTAAACCCAGCAGGAGAAGAGAAATATTAAAGATCAGAGCAGAAATCAATGAAATAGAAATCAAAAGAACAGTAGAACAGATCAACGAAACTAGGAGCTGGTTCTTTGAAAGAATTAACAAGATTGATAAATCCTTGGCCAGACTCATCAAAAAGAAAAGAGAAATGACCCAAAACAACAAAATCATGAATGAAAGAGGAGAGATCACAACCAACACCAAAGAAATACAAACATTTATAAGAACATATTATGAGCAACTCTATGCCAGCAAATTAGATAACCTGGAAGAAATGGATGCATTCCTAGAGATGTATCAACTACCAAAACTGAACCAGGATGAAATAGGAAACCTGAACAGACCTATAACCACTAAGGAAATTGAAGCAGTCATCAAAAATCTCCCAATAAACAAAAGCCCAGGGCCAGATGGCTTCCCAGGGAAATTCTACCAAACATTTAAAGAAGAATTAATACCCATTTTTCTGAAACTGTTCCAAAAAATAGAAATGAAAGGAAAACTTCCAAACTCATTTTATGAGGCCACCATTACCTTGATCCCAAACCCAGAAAAAGACCCCATCAAAAAGGAGAATTACAGACCAATATCCCTGCTGAACATGGATGCAAAAATCCTCACCAAAATACTAGCCAATAGGATCCAACAGTACATTAAAAGGATTATTCACCATGACCAAGTTGGATTTATCCCTGGGCAGCAAGGTTCGTACAACATCCTCAAATCAATCAACGTGATACAATACATTAACCAAAGAAAGAACAAGAATCATATGATCCTCTCCATAGATGCAGAAAAAGCATTTGACAAAGTACAGCATCCTTTCTTGATTAAAACTCTTCAGAGTATAGGGATAGAGGGTACATACCTCAATATCATAAAAGCCATCTATGAAAAACCCACAGCAAATATCATTCTCAATGGGGAAAAACTGAGAGCTTTCCCCTTAAGGTCAGGAACATGACAGGGATGTCCACTATCACCACTGCTATTCAACGTAGTATTAGAAGTCCTAGCCACAGCAAGCAGATAACAAAAAGAAATAATAGGCATCCAAATCGGCAAAGCAGAAGTCAAACTCTCACTGCTTGCAGATGATATGATACTTTATGTGGAAAACCCAAAAGACTCCATCCTAAAACTTCTAGAACTCATACAGGAATTCAGTAAAGTGGCAGGATATATAATCAATGCACAGAAATCAGTGGCATTCCTATACACCAACAAGACAAAAGAAAGAGAAATTAAGGAGTTGATCCCATTTACAATTGCACCCAAAACCATAAGATACCTAGGAATAAATCTAACCAAAGAGGCAAAGGATCTGTACTCAGAAAAGTATAAAATACTCATGAAAGAAATTGAGGAAGACACAAAGAAATGGAAAAACATTCCATGCTCATGTATTGGAAGAACAAATATTGTGAAGATGTCAATGCTACCTAGAGCAATCTACACATTCATTGCAATCCCCATCAAAATACCATCCACTTTCTTCAAAGAAATGGAACAAATAATCCTAAAATTTGTATGGAACCAGAAAAGACCCCGCATAGCCAGAGGAATGTTGAAAAAGAAAAGCAAAGCTGGCGGCATCACAATTCTGGACTTCAAGCTCTATTACAAAGCCATCATCATTAAGACAGTATGGTACTGGCACAAAAAGAGACACCTAGATCAATGGAACAGAATAGAGAGCCCAGAAATGGACCTTCAACTCTATGGTCAACTCATCTTTGACAAAGCAGGAAAGAATGTCCAATGGAAAAAGGACAGTCTCTTCAACAAATGGTGTTGGGAAAATTGGACAGCCACATGCAGAATAATGAAACTGGACCATTTCCTTACACCACACACAAAAATAGACTCAAAATGGTTGAAAGACCTCAATGTGAGACAGGAGTCCATCAAAATCCTGAAGGATAACACAGGCAGCAACCTCTTCGACCTCAGCCACAGCAACTTCTTCCTAGAAACATCGCCAAAGGCAAGGGAAGCAAGGGCAAAAATGAACTATTGGGACTTCACCAAGATAAAAAGCTTTTGCACAGCAAAAGAAACAGTCAACAAAACCAAAAGACAACCGACAGAATGAGAGAAGATATTTGCAAATGACATATCAGATAAAGGGCTAGTATCCAAAATCTATAAAGAACTTATCAAACTCAACACCCAAAGAACAAAAAATCCAATCAAGAAATGGGCAGAAGACATGAACAGACATTTTTCCAAAGAAGATATCCAAATGGCCAACAGACACATGAAAAAGTGCTCAACATTGCTCGCCATCACGGAAATCCAAATCAAATCCTCAATGAGATAGCACCTCACACTAGTCAGAATGGCTAAAATTAACAAGTCAGGAAATGACAGATGTTGGCAGGGATGCGGAGAAAAGGGAACCCTCCTACACTGTTGGTGGGAATGCAAGCTGGTGCAGCCACTCTGGAAAACAGTATGGAGGTTCCTCAAAAAGTTGAAAATAGAGCTACCATACGATCCAGCAATGGCACTACTGGGTATTTACCCCAAAGATACAAATGTAGGGATCTGAAGGGGTACGTGCACCCTGATGTTTTTAGCAGCAATGTCCACAATAGCCAAACTGTGGAAAGAGCCAAGATATCCATCGACAGATGAATGGACAAAGAAGAGGTGGTATATATATACAATGGAATATTATGCAGCCATCAAAAAGAATGAGATCTTGCCATTTGCAATGACGTGGATGGAGCTGGAGGGTATTATAATGAGTGAAATAAGTCAAACAGAAAAAGACATGTATCATATGACCTCACTGAAATGACGAATTCTTAACCTCAGGAAACAAACTGAGGGTTGCTGGTTGGGGGGTGGGGTAGGAGGGATGGGGTGACTGGGTGATAGACATTGGGGAGGGTATGTGCTCTGGTAAGCACTGTGAATTGTGCAAGACTGTTGAATCTCAGATCGGTACCTCTGAAACAAATAATGCAATATATGTTAAGAAAAAAAAAAGAAGACAATAGCAGGAGGGGAAGAATGAAGGGGGGAAATCAGAGGGGTAGACGAACCATGAGAGATGATGGACTCTGAAAAACAAACTGAAGGTTCTAGAGGGGAGGGTGTTGGGAAGATGTGTTAGCCTGGTGATGGGTATTAAATAGAGCACGTTCTGCATGGAGCACTGGGTGTTATGCACAAATAATGAATGATGGAACACTACATCTAAAACTAATGATGTAATGTATGGTGATTAACATAACAATAAATTTTTTTTAAAAAGTCAAAAAAATAAAAGATAGGACAGAGAGATTCATCCAATCAAGACAGGAAAAAAATGAGCAAAAATGAAGATAGCTTAACGGGCTTATGGGACAACTTCAAGCAGACCAACATTTGCAATAGGGAAGTCCCAGAAAAAGAGAAGAGAGAGAGAAAAGAACAGAAAAGTTAATTGAACAAACAATGACTGAAAACTTCCCTAATCTGGAGGAGGAAACAAATATAAATGTATAGGAAGCCCAGAAATTCCAAATAACATGAAAGAAGACCCATAAGCAAAACACATTATAATTAAAGTATCAAAAATTAAAGACAAGGAGAGCATATTAAAAGCAGCAAGAGGGGCTCCTGGGTGGCTCAGTTGGTTAAGCATCCTACTCTTGGTTTCTGCTCAGGTCATGATCTCATGGTGGTTAGATCAAGCCCTGCACCTGGCTCCATGCTCGGTGTGGAGTCTGCTTGAGATTCTCTAGTCTGCCCCTCCCCACCTCTCTCACACTCTCTCTCAAATAAATAAACAAATAAATAATTTTTTAAAGCAGCAAGAGAAAACAAACAAACAGAAAAACCCTTATTACATACAAGGGAATCCCCACAAAAGTATAAGCAGATTTTTCAGCAGGAAGTTTGCAGGCCAGAAGGGAGTGATATAATATATTCAAAGTGTTAAAGAAAAAATATACTTCAAAATAAATACCCAGCAGTTATCACTCCAAAGAAGCAAAAGCTAAAGGAGTTAATCACCAGTAAACTCATTTTACAAGATATGTTAAAGGGGCTTCTTTACGCTGAAATGAAAAGATGCTAAGTAGTAACAAAAAATATATGAAACTATAAATCAAACTGGTAAAGGTAAATATATAGTACAGGTAATGGATTAATCACTTATAAAGCTAGTATAAAAATTAAAAGACAAAGGTAGGAGAAATAGTTGTAATTACAATAATTAGTTAAGGGATACAGAATATAACAAGATGTAAAATATGACATCAGAAACATTAAACATGGAGGGGCATAAAAATGTATGCATTCAAATGTAATTTGTTATCAACATAAAATAGACTTATAAATGTAAGTGTATAAATGTAAGTATGTAAGTCTCATAATAACCACAAAGCAATAGTATATACACAAAAGGTAATGAAAAAGGAATTTAAACATACCACTAAGGAAAGTCCTCAAACCAAAAAAGAGAAGAAAAAAGGAAACAGAGGAAGTACAAAATAAGCAGGAAAAGTTAACAAAATGACAGTAAGTACATACTTTTCAATAATTACTCTAAATGTAAATGGACTAAATTCTCTAATCAAAAGACAACTTGTAGTTAAATGGATAAAAAAATAAATAAAAGACCCATCTATATGCTGCATACAAGAAACATACTTCAGATATATGCACACATACAGACTGAAAATGAAGGGATGGATAAAGATATTCCATGCAAATAGAAATAAAAAGAAAGCTGAAGTAGCTATACTTGTGTTCAACAAAATAGACATTAAAACAAAGACTGTAATGAGAGACAAAGAAGGACATTACATAAAGATAAAGGAGTCAATCCAACAAGAAAAATATAATATTTGTAAACATACATGGACTTAACAAAGGAGTACCAAAATATATAAGACAAATATTAACAACCCTAAAGGAAGAGTTAGACAGCAATACAATCATAAGGGATTTAAATACCCCACTTACATCAATAAAGAAAATCATCCAAACAGAAAATCAATAAGGAAACATTGGCTATAAATAGCCTGTTAAACCAGATGGATTTAGTATAGAACATTCCATCCCAAAACAAAAGAATACACATTCACCTTCACAGAATACACATGGAACACTCTGCAGGTTAGATCATATACTAAGCCACTAAAGGGTCTTAAAAAGTTTAAGATGACTGAGTCATCTTAAGCGTCTTTTCCAGCCAAAATGGTATAAAGCTAGAAATTAATTACAAGAGGAAAATTGGAAAATTCACAAATGTGTGGGGCTTAACAACATGCTATTGGGCAATCAAGGGTTCAATTAAAAAAAAATTAAAAGAGAAATTAGAAAATAATATCACCAGACAAATGAAAAAGGAAATACAACTTACCAAAACTTATGGGATGCAGCAAAAACAATTCTATGAAGGAAGTTTATAGTGATAAATGAGTACCTCAAGAAACAAGAAAAACCTCAAATAAACAATGTAACTTTCAATCCTAAGGAACTAGAAAAAAGAACAAATAAAGGTCAAAGATAAAAATAACAAAGATCAGAAGAGAAATAAATAAAATAGAAACTAGAAGGCCAATATAGAAAATCAATGGAAGTAAGAGCTGGTTCTTTAAACATATCAACACAATAGACAAGTCTTTAGTTAGAACCACCAAGAAAAAAAGAAAGGTGAACTCGAATAAATAAAATCAGAAATAAAAGAGATGATAAAACTGTTACCATGGAAATACAAATGCTCAGGGCCGCCTGGGTGGCTCAGTCGGTTAAGTGCCTGCCTTCAGCTCAGGGCATGATCCCAGAGTCCTGGGATTGAGCCCCACATTGGGCTCCCTGCTTGGTGGAAAGCCTGCTTCTCCCACTCCCTCTGCTGCTCCCCCTGCTTGTGCTCTCTCACACTCTCTCTGTCAAATAAATAAATAAAATCTTAAAAAAAGAAATATAAAAGCTCATTAGAGACTACTATAAACAATTATATGCAAACAAACAGGACAACTTAGAAGAAATGGAAACATACAACCTTACAAGACTGAACCATAAAGAAATAGATAACCTGACCAGACCAAATGCTATAAATGCAATTGAGTCAGTAATCAAAAAAAGCCCAACAAACAGAAGTCCCAGACCAGATGGCTTCACAGGTGAATTCTACCAAACAATTAGAGAACAGTTACTACCTATCCTTCTCAAACTATTCCAAAAAATAGAAAATGAAGGAAAACTTCCAAATACATTGTATGAGGCTATTATCACCCTGATAGAAAAAACAGATAAAAACACCACAAAAAAAAAGGAGAGAGTGAAAACTGCAGCCAATATCTCTAATGAGCATAGATGGAAAAATCCATAACCATATATTAGCGAACAACATTCAACAATACATTAAAAAGTTATTCACCATGATCAAGTGGGATTTAGTCTATGTATGCAAGGGTGGTTCAATATTTGCAAATCAATCAAAGTGATATTTCACATCAACAAGAGAAAGGATAAAAATCATATAGTCATCTCAATAGATGCAGAAAAAGCTTTTGACAAAATAAAACATCCATTCATGATATAAACTCTCAAAAAAGTAGCTTTACAGGGAACAGACTTCAACATAATAAAGGCCATAGATGAAAAACGCACAGCTAACAGCATACTCAGTGGTGGAAAACTGAGAGCTTTTCCTCTCAAATGAAGAATAAGACAAGGATGTCCATTCACATCAACTTTATCCAATATAGCACTGGAATTCTTAGCCACAGCAATCAGACAAGTAAAAAGAATAATAAGCATCCAAATTACTACAGAAGGAACAAAACTTTCACTATTTAGAGATGACATGATGTTATATACTTGAAACCCTGGAGACTCCACCAAAACAACTGCTAGGACTGAAAAATGAATTCAGTAAGGACATTGGGCAAAAAAATAAATGTACAGAAATCCAATGTGTTTTTATACAGCAATAATAAAGTAGCAAAAACAGAAATTAAGAAAGCATTGCCATTTACAATTGCAAGAATAAAATAGCTAGGAATAAACTTAACCAAGGAGGTGAAAGACATATACTTGGAAAACTATATAATATTGACGAAAAAATTGAAGATGATGTGAACAAATGGAAATATAGTCTATGCTCATGAATTGGAAGAATTAATATTGTTAAAACGTCCATATTACCCAAAGCAATCTTCAGATATAATGCAACCCCTATCAAAATACCAAAGGCATTTTTCACAAAACCAAAACCAATAATCCTAAAATGTGTATAAAATCATAAAAGACCCCAAATAGCCAAATAAACCTTGAATAAGAACAAAGCTGAATGTATCACAATCCCAGATTTCAAGACATACTACAAAGCTGTACTAATCAAAATAGTATGGTTACTGACACAAAAAAGACACATAGATCGATAGAACAGAGTAGATTGTCCAGAAATAAACTCACACTTTTATGGTACATCAAAGGAAGCAAATATATACAAGGGGGGAAAGACAGTCTCTTCACCAAATGGAATTGGGAAACTGGACAGCTACATGCAAAAGAAAGGAACTGAACCACTTAGTTACATCACACACAAAAATAAATTGAGACTGGAATAAGGACCTAAAAGATCTGAAGCCATAAAATTCCTAGAAGAAAACACAGGCAGTAATTTCTTTGACATTAGGCATAGAAACATTTTTCTAGATATGTCTCCTCTGGCAAGGGAAAGGAAAGCAAAATTAAACTATTGGGACTGCACCAAAATATAATGCTTTTGCACAGAGAAGGAAACCACCAATAAAACAAAAAAGGCAACCTACTGAATGGGAGATATTTGCAAATGTTATACTTGATAAGGAGTAGATACTGAAAATATATAAAAAATGTATACAACTCAAAACCAAGAAAACAAACAATTCAATTAAAAAATGGGTAGTGGATCTGAATAGACATTTTTACAAAGAAGACATGCAGATGGTCAAGAGATACATGAAAAGATGCTCAATATCACTCATCATCAGGAAAATGCAAATTAAACCACAATGATATATCACTTTACACCTGTCAGAATGGCTAAAAAAAAAAAAAAGACAAGAAATAATGTGTTGTCAAGGATGCAGAGAAAAAGGAAACTTCATGCACTGTTGGTGGGAATGGAAATTTGTGCAGACACTGTGGAAAACGATATGGACAATTCTAAAAAAATAAAATAAAATAAATCAAAATAAAATAAAATAAAGATAGAATTGCCAGGAGGGGGGGAAAGATGGCAAAGGAGTAGAGGACACTATTCCAACTGGTCCCCAGAATTAAGCTAGATATCAACCAGACCACTCTGAACACCCACGAAATCAGGCTGAGATGTAAGAAGATAGATCTAAATCTCTACAAACAGATTATCACAGGGAGTTGGTTTCGGGGTATGAAGCAGGGAGCCGTGATTCCACTGACAGATATCAGAGGATAAACGGAAGGGGGAGGAAGCCAAACTGTTGGGATCTTACACCGCCGGTGAGTGATAGCCTGTTGTACTGGGGATAGGACATAGACTCGCCGACCAGTAGTGGTGGGGAAAAGAATTTAGGGCAACGCCCCAGATGTAAACCTGGAGCAGTAGGGCCATGTGTGCAAACTGGGGGCAGCTGGAGGTTTCAGAAGCATAAAAGGAAGAGAAGTGCCCCCAAGCCCTGATATGGAGGAAAGGACTGGGAGCCCTGCTGAGGAGTGCACAACACAGGACTGCAGTTTATAGCAGCACAGACAGAAACAGAGATAGTGTGGCCTGCAGAGCTCACTGAAGAACAGACTGTGATCTCTCTGCTCTGAGGCAGAGGGTTGGAAATGGTCTCTTCTACTCTGACTCTTGGAAGAGATGCAGAAAGCCACCAGGGAAAGCTGCCAGAGAACAAAAGCCCCCAAAGAACAGTTTTCACCGGGCCCATCCCTCACCACAGGGAGCGAGGCAACTCTGCCCAAAAAGGGTTGCCTGAGAAACAGCACAGCAGGTCCCTCCCCCAGAAGACAGGCTGGGAAAACAAGAGGCCATCAACCCTAAGGTCCCTAGAAAAGAGGTGCAACTTGCTTGGGTTGTGGTCAATAATTTGGACTCTATACATTCCCTCAACCAGCCCTCAACAGAAGGACTATGAAGAGGAACCCACAAAATAGGAAAAACTCAGAGACACAGATTTACAAATGGATTCATATATAACAAAGATGTCGGAGATGGAATCCAGGCTAGCAACTGTGAAGACAATAGCTAGAATGGAGAAATCAATTGATGGCAACATAGAGTCTTTAAGGGCAGAAATGAAAACAACTGGCAGAACTTAAAAATGGTATCAATGAGATCCAATCTAATCTAGGTAATCTAACAGCTAGGGTAAGCAAGGCAGAAAAACAAATCAGTGAACTAAGAGACCAATTAATAGATAAAAAGGGAAATGAGGAGGCCAGGGAAAAACAACTCAGAATCCATGAAAATAGAATCAGAGAAATAAGTGACACCATGAAACGCTCCAACGTTAGAATTCTGGAATCCCTGAGGGGATGAAGAGAGAGAGAGGACTAGAAGATATATTTGAGCAAATTGCAGCTGAGAACTTCCCTCATCTGGGGAATGAAAGAAACATTCGCAACCTAGAGTCAGAGAGGACCCCTCCCAAGATCAAGGAAAACAGGCCAACACCCCGGCATGTAATAGTAAAACTTGCAAATCTTAGAACTAAGGAAACCATCTTAAAGGCAGTTAGGGGGAAGAGATTCCTTGTGCACAGAGGAAGGAACATCAGAATAACGTCAGACCTATCCACAGAGATCTGGCAAGCCAGAAAGGCCTGGCAAGACATATTCAGGGTACTAACTGAGAAGAACATGCAGCCAAGAATACTTTATCTGGCAAGGCTGTCATTTAGAATGGATGGAGATATACAGAGCTTCCAGGACCAGCAGAAACTGAAAGAATATGTGATGACTAAGCCGGCCCTGCAAGAAATATTAAAGGGGGGTTCTATAAAAGGAGAAAGACCCCAAGAGTGATATACAGCAAAAATTTACAGGGACAATCTATAAAAACAAGGTCTTCACAGGCAACATGATGACAGTTAATTCATATCTTTCAATAATCACTCTCAACGTGAATGGCCTAAATGCTCCCATAAAACAGCACAGGGTTGCAGATTGGATAAAAAGACAGGACCCATCCATATACTGTCTACAAGAGACTCATCTTGAACCTAAAGATACATGCAGACTGAAAGTAAAGGGATGGAGATCCATCTTCCGTGCCAGTGGACCTCAAAAGAAAGCTGGGGTAGCAATTCTTATACCAGACAGATTAGATTTTAAACTAAAGACTGTAGTTAGAGACACAGAAGAACACTATATCATTCTTAAAGGGTCTATCCAACAAGAAGATCTAACAATTGTAAATATCTATGCCCCCAACATGGGAGCAGCCATCTACATAAGCCAACTGTTCACCAAAATAAAGAGTCATATTGATAACAATACGTTAATTGTAGGAGACCTCAACACTCCACTCTCAGCAATGGACAGATCATCTAAGCAGAAAATCAAAAAAGAAACAAGAGCTTTGAATGACACACTGGAGCAGATGGACCTCAAAGATATATACAGAACATTCCACCCTAAAACAGAATACTCATTCTTCTTGACCGCACATGGAACTTTCTCCAGAACAGACCACACACTGGATCACAAATCAGGTCTCAACCAATACCAAAAGATTGAGATTATTCCCTGAATATTCTCAGACCATAGTGTTTTAAAACTGGAACTCAATCACAGGAAAAAAATTGGAAGAAATTGAAACACTTGGAAGTTAAAGACCACTCTGTTCAAGAATGTTGGGTCAAACAAGAAACCAAAGAAGAACTTAAACAATTAATGGAAACCAATGAGAATGAAAACACATTGGTCCAAAACCTATGGGATACTGCAAGGGTGGTCCTAAGGGGGAAACACACAGCCATCTAATCCTCACTCAAAAAAAAAGATAGAAAAATCCCGATTTCACCACCTAACTACACCTTAAAGAACTAGAGAAAAAGCAACAAATGATACCTAAGCCATGCATTAGAAGAGAAATAATTAAGATTAGAGCAGAGATCAATGAATGAGGAACCAGAAACACAGTAGATCAGATCAATGAAACTAGAAGTTGGTTCTCTGAAAGAATTAATAAGATCAATAAACCACTGGCCAGAGTTATCCAAAAGAAAAGAGAAAGGACCCAAATTAATAAAATTATGAATAAAGGGGAGAGATCACGACTAACTCCAAGGAAATAGAATAAATTATTAGAAATTATTATCAACAACCATATGCCAATAAGCTGACGGATGGATAAAATGAATGCCTTCCTGGAAATCTATAAACTCCCAGGACTGAAACAGGAAGAAATTGACAACTTGAATAGGCCAATAACCAGTAAAGAGATTGAAGCAGTGATTAAAAACCTCCTAAAAACAAGAGTCCAGGGCCTGATGGATTCCCTGGGAAATTCTACCAAACATTCAAAGAAGAAATAAACCTATTCTCCTGAAGCTGTTTCCAAAAATAGAAAGAGAAGGTAAACTTCCAGACTCATTCTATGAGGCCAGCATTACCTTAATCCTCAAACAAGGAAAGACCCCATCAAAAAGGAGAATTTCAGACCCATATCCCTGATGAATATGGATTCCAAAATCCTCACAAAAGCCTAGCTAATAGGATCCAACAATACATTAAAAGGATCATCCACCAGGACCAAGTGGGATTTAACATTCACAAGTCAGTCAATGTGATAAAACATATTAATAAGAGGAGACAGAAGAACCATATGGTCCACTCAATTGATGCAGAAAAAGCATTTGACAAAATACAGCATCCTTTGCTGATTAAAACTCTTCAGAGTGTAGGGATAGAAGGCACATTCCTCAAGTTCATAAAATCCATCTATAAAAAACCCACAGCGAATATCATCTTCAATGGGGAAAAGCTGAGAGCCTTTCCCTTAAGATCAGGAACACGTCAAGGATACCCACTCTCACCACTATTGTTCAACATAGTACTAGAAGTCCTGGCAACAGCAATCAGACAACAAAAAGAAATAAAAGGTATTCAAATTGGCAAAGAAGAAGTCAAACTCTCTTTTTTCACAGATGACATGATACTTTATGTGGAAAACCTAAAAAGACCACCCCCAAATTACTAGAACTCATACAGCAATTCAGTAATGTTGCAGGATACAAAATCAATGCACAGAAATCAGTTGCTTTCTTATACACTCACAATGCAATTGTAGAAAGAGAAATTAGAGAAACGATTCCATTTACAATAGCACTAAAAACCATAAGATACCTTGGAATAAATCTAACCAAAGAGGTAAAGGATCTATACTCTAGGAACTACAGAACACTCATGAAAGAAATTGAAGAAGACACAAAAAGCTAGAAAAACTTTCCATGCTCATGAATCAGAAGAATAAACATTGTTAAAATGTGTATGCTATGCAGAGCAATCTATACCTTCAACACCATCCTGATCAAAACTCCAATGACATTTTTCAAAGTGCTGGAACAAACAATCCTAAAATTTGTATGGAATCAGAAAAGACCCCGAATCACCAAGGAAATTTTGAAAAAGAAAAAGAAAGCTGGGGGCATCAAGTTGCCCAATTTCAAGCTATATTACAAAGCAGTGACCACCAAGACAGCATGGTAATGGCACAAAAACAGATATATAGACCAATGGAACAGAATAGAGAGCCCAGATATGGACCCTCAACTCTATGGTCAACTAATCTTCGACAAAGCAGGAAAAAATATACAATGGAAAAAAGACAGTCTCTTCGGTAAATGGTGCTGGGAAAATTGGACATCCACATGCAGAAGAACGAAATTCGACCATTTTCTAACACCACACAAAGATAAACTCAAAATGGTTGAAAGACCTCAATGTGAGACAGGAATCCATCAAAATCCTGGAGGAGAACATAGGCAGTAACCTCTTTCCTCTTTGACATCAGCCACAGCTACTTCTTTCAAGATACATTTCCAAAGGCTAGTGAAACAAAAGCAAAAATGAACTTTTGGGACTTCATCAAGATAAAAAGCTTCTGCACAGCAAAAGAAACAGTCAACAAAACAAAGAGGCAACCCACAGAATGGGAGAAGATATTTGCAAATGACACTACAGATAAAGGGCTGGTATCCAAGATCTACAAAGAACTTCTCCAACTCAACACCCAAAAAACAAATAATCAAGTCAAAAAATGGGCAGAAGAGATGAACAGACACTTCTCCAAAGAAGACATACAGATGACTAACAGACACATGAAAAAAATGTTCATCATCATTAGCCATCCGGGAAATTCAAATCAAAATCACACTGAGATACCACCTTACACCAGTTAGAATGGCAAAAATTTGCAAAGCAAGGAACAACAAATGTTGGAGAAGTTGTGGAGAAAGGAGAACCCTCTTACACTGTTGGTGGGAATGCAAGTTGGTACAGTCACTTTGGAAAACAGTGTGGAGGTGCCTCAGAAAATTAAAAATAGAGCTACCCTATGACCCAGCAATTGCACTCCTGGGTATTTACCTCAAAGACCCAGATGTAGTGAAAAGAAGGGCCCTATGCACCCCAGTGATAATAGCAGCAATGTCTGTAATAGCCAAACTGTGGAAACAGCCGAGATGCCCTTCAGCAGATGAATGAATAAAAAAGATGTGGTCTATATATACAATGGAATATTACTCAGCCATCAGAAAGGATGAATACCCAACTTTTACATCAACATGGATTGGACTGGAGGAGATTATGCTAAGTGAAATAAGTCAAGGAGATAAAGTCAATTTTCATATGGTTTCACTTATTTGTGGAACATAAGGAATAGCATGGCGGACATTAGGAGAAGAAAGGGAAAAATGAATGGGGGTAAATCGGAGGAAGCGATGAACCATGAGAGACTATGGACTCTGAGAAACAAACTGAGGGTTTTAGAGGGGTGGGGGTGGGGGGATGTGTTAGCCTGGTGATAGGTTTAAGGAGGCCACATACAATAGCCAAGATATGGGAGCAGCCCAAGTGTCCACTGATAGATGAAAGGATAAAGATGTCACACACACACACACACACACACACACACACACACACACACAGAGTGAAATATCACTCAGCCTTAAAAATTAGTGAAATCTTGTCATTTGCAACAACATGGATGGACCTAGAGGGTATAATGTTAAGTGAAATAAGCCAGAGAAAGACAAATACCACATGATTTCACTCATTTGTGGATTTAGGAAACAAAACAAAAATCAAAGGGGAAAAAAAATAAGAGAGAGAGGAGAGACAAATCAAGAAACAGACTCTTAATTATAAAGAATAAACTGATGTTTACCAGAGGGGAGAGGGAGTGAGAGGATGGGTTAAATAGGTGATAGGGATTAAGGAGTACATTTGTCCTGATGAGCACAGGAAGTGTTGAATTACTATGTTGTACACCTGAAGCTAATATAACACTGTATATTAACTAACTGGAATTAAAATAAACAGTTTAAAAATTAAAAAAAATAAAACTACACTGTATAAAAAAATGAAAATAACCAGTGTTGGTGAGGATATGGAAAAACTTTGCTGGTGGAAATGCAAAATGATTCACTCACTGTAGGAAAGTTTGGCAGTTCCTCAAATAACTAAACATAGAATTACCATATGGCCTCACATTTCTAATCTTATGTATATAATCCAAAAGAATTGAAAACATGTACTCAAAGAAGTGCATGTCACACATGCTTGTTGCAGCATTATTCACAATAGCCAAAAGATGGCAACAGCCAAAATGTTCATTAAGGGATGAATGGATAAAAAATGAATATTAACCATTAAAGGAAATTAAGTACTGATACATACATGCTACAATGTGGATGAATCTCAAAACATTATGCTAAGTGAAATAAGTCAAATTGTATGATTCTATATATATGAAATATTTGGGTTATACATGAAATATTCAGTATACATAAATCCATAGCGACAGAACTACACTTGGTTGTTGCCAAGGGTTAAGGGAAGAGAATCTGCTTCATAAGTAAGTGGTTTTACCTTGGAGGGATGAGAATATTTTCCAACTAGAGAGAGGTGGTTGGACAACATTGTGAGTTTACTAAATGGCATTTAATTATTCAACTTTAAAATGGTTACTGTTTGTTATGTGAATTTTACCTCAATAAATTATTTTTTAAGAATTATATATGTGGGCACCTGAGTGGCTCAGTCGTTAAGCATCTGCCTTCGGCTCAGGTCATGATCCCATGGTCCTGGGATCGAGTCCCACATCGGGCTCCCTGCTCTGCGGGAAGCCTGCTTCTCCCTCTCCCATTCCCCCTGCTTGTGTTCCTGCTCTCGCTATCTCTCTCTGTCAAATTAATAAATAAAATCTTAAAAAAAAAAGAATTATATAGTAATAATGCTTACTGTAGAAAAATTGGAAAACAGAGAAGCATATAAGGAAGAAAATAAATGTCACTTGTATTTTCTCATCTAAAGATGATTATTGGGCGCCTGGGTGGCTCAGTTGGTTAAGCAACTGCCTTCGGCTCAGGTCATGATCCTGGAGTCCCAGGATCGAGTCCCGCATTGGGCTCCCTGCTCAGCGAGGAGCCTGCTTCTCCCTCTGACCCTCCCCCCTCTCATGTACTCTCTCTCATTCTCACTCTCTCAAATAAATAAATAAATCTTTTTTAAAAAAGATGATTATTTAATGTTTTGGTTAATGATCTTTATAATATTGTTGTTTCCTTGGAAAATGTTTCTTTTTTTTCTTTTTTTAATTTAAATTCAATTAGACAACATATAATACATCATTAGTTTCAGATGTAGTGTTCAATAATTCATCAGTTGTGTATAACACCCAGTACTCATCACATCACATGCCCTCCTTAATGCGCATCACCCAATTACCCCGTACTGCCACTCACCTCCCCTCCAGCAACCCTCGGTTTGTTTCCTATAGTTAAGAGTCTTTTATGGTTTTTCTCCCTCTCTGATTTCTTCCCATTCAGTTTTCCCTCCCTTCCCTATGATCCTTTGCACTGTTTCTTATATTCCATATATGAAACTGTAAGATAATTGTCTTTCTCCGAATGACTTATTTCACTTAGCATAATAAACTCCAGTTCTACCCATGTCGAGTAAATGGCAGGTATTCATCCTTTCTGATGGTTGAGTAATATTCCATTATATATATATACCACATCTTCTTTATGCATTCATTTGTCAAAGGACAACTCAGCTCCTTCCACAGTTTAGCTATTGTGGACATTGCTGCTATGAACATTAGGGTGCGGGTGCCCCTTCATTTCACTACATCTGTATCTTTGGGGTGAATATGCAGTAGTGCAATTGCTGGGTCGTAGGGTAGCTCTATTTTTTAACTTCTTGAGGAACTTCCACACTGTTTTCCAAAGTGGCTGTACCAACTTGCATTCCCACCAACAGTGTAGGAGGGTTCCCCTTTCTCTGCACCCTTGCCATCATTTGTTGTTTCTTGTCTTGTTAATTTTTGCCATTCTACCTGGTGTAAAGTGGTATCTCAATGTGGTTTTGATTTGCACTTCCCTGATGCCAAGTGATGTGGAGCATTTTTTCATGTCTCTTTTGGCCATTGGATGTCTTCTTTGGAGAAATGTCTGTTCATGTCTTCTGCCCATTTCTTGACTGTATTATTTGGTTTTTGGGTGTTGAGTTTGAGAAGTTCTTTTTAGATCTTGGATACCAGCCCTTGATCTGTTGTGACACTTGCAAATATCTTCTCCCATTCTGTAGGTTGCCTTTTAGTTTGTTGACTGTATCATTTTCCATGCAGAAGTTTTTTATCTTGATGAAGTTCCAATAGTTCATTTTTGCTTTAGTTTCCTGTGCCTTCAGAGATGTGTCTTGCAAGAAGTTGCTGCAGCTGAGGTCGGAGGGGTTGCTGCCTGTGTTCTCCTCTGGGATTTTAATGGAATCCTGTCTCCCATTTAGATCTTTCATCCATTTTGAGTTTATCTTTGTGTATGGTGTAAGAGAATGGTCTAGTTTCATTCTTCTGCATGTGGCTGTCCAATTTTCCGAGCACCATTTATTGAAGAGACAGTCTTTTTTCCATTGGATATTCTTTCCTGCTTTGTTGAAGATTAGTTGGCCATAGAGTTGAGGGTCAATTTCTGTACTCTCTATTCTGTTCCATTGATCTATGTGTATCTTTTTGTGCCAGGACCATGTTGTCTTGATGATCACAGCTTTGTAATATAGCTTGAAGTCAGGCATTGTGATGCCCCAAGTTTGGTGGGAAAGTATGTTTAGAGTTACAGAAAACTAACTTTACCCTTGGAATTAAGCCATATATACTGAAGACTGCCTTGTAATAATTACCTACTATAAAGTCCAACCTGATTCAAGTTAGTGGCATGACCTTCCCTGAGATAAAGTAGCATCTAGGTAGAAATTGACATCCAGAATAAGTGAGCAAAAAGATAAAGCTGTGGCTCTTCTCTCTCTTTTTTTTTTTTTTTTTGTACTTTGGGTTAAAACATCTTCCCAGAATAGTCAGGGTTTTTTATTTAGGAATGCAAAGAACCTGGACTCTGCTTTTAGGAGTATAATTCAGAAACAATAAGCAGAACTAAGCAAGTTGCCTTCTAATCTTCCAGTTGCCATATTGTTGAAATGTGGTAATTAGAAGAAAAAGAAAGAGTTTGCATTGAAATAAATATAATACTTTTATTTCAATCAACATTATTAAAAACTTTAAAAGTAAAAGAAAAGTTGAATTCAAGTCAATTTGTAAGAATAATGAAAAAAATCTGTGGCGCTATTGTCTAAAATTAACAGAATTTGGGAGATAAATAACTATATAAAGATACAGATAAGTTCCGTTAGGAGACACCAGACCATTTTCTGCTCCAGATTCCTTTTTAACAAACTTCAGATGGGAGTTAGATCAGATGATCTTTGAGGACCCTCTTTGCCCTGAGATTTTAGTAGGGAAGTTGTCCATCCTTAAAACCATATCCTCACTGTCAGCTCTGTGTAAACACATCAATCACATGCACTTACACTTTCATACTTTAGTATTAAGAACAATTTACATTGTTTAATGCTTTTTTTCCCATAACCTAAATGTTATTGAAAAACTGACACAAAATATAGGAGATCATTGTTGTATACCTTACAAAATAACATTATCTTGGTAGATTAACTGGAATTATTGAACTGATAAGGCTTTCTGCCATATAACACAAATTTAGGAGGTTGTGTGGATCATTAGTGTTGCTTTCTTCTAAATGAAAATCCTTCTGTGAGTCTGGCCTTTCCTCCTGTTGGCTGGCACAACATTGTTGAACAGCCTACACAAAGAATCACTATTTGATCATGGCTGAAAACTGGTAATTTTGTAGCAACCTGGACATTTGATATCTACAAAATAGGAATTGGGGCTTTGAGCTTGCCTTTCTTTTTATGTTTTTTTTCTTTTCCTCTTCCAAGGACAGGTGTAGTAAATCTTTAGCCAAAGGCATGCCGATCCTTTCACAAGCCCAACCAGTCCCTAACTGCTTTTTAATTTACCAAAAGCTTTTACATGTCACCTTTTTAAACCATAGCAATGATACAGGGGGAAGGGGATAACATCATCCCTGTTTTACAAATGAAGAAACAAATTCAGAGACAGGCTTATTCATTCCCTTTTAAAATCTAATTAAACAATTTACAAGAACTACCTGAGGAACCATATCCTTCATGCAGAAAACATGGACTGATTTAGACAAAACTTGAATCAGAACACTTTTCTCTGAATTCCTATTGCACTTAAAGTATGTTATATGAATTTTACTACTAAACTGTTTTTTTACCTTGCCCTCTGTGTTGTATAAGTAAATACATAGATTTTAACAATCAAAATCCAAAAAATGAGTTTGAATACTGACTTTGCCACGTCCCAGCTGTGTGACTTTGGGCAAGATGCCTAAGTTCTCTGACCCTGAGTTCCCTTATCTGTGAAATGAGAATAACATTCCCTGCCTCACAAGATAGTTTTCCTTGTCAAATAAGATAGTAGATGTAAGTTACCTCTCCATGTTCCCCATCAGGCTGTAATCCCCAGGAGGGCATTGCCTATGTCTTTAACTTCTGTTGCTTCTTCAATAGAGTTGTATTCATAGTAAATATCTGATACCTACTTTTCCATGGAGTGGAAAGTGTTGGAATGCATGTTTTTGTGACAGTAGGCTTCTTCTTAATGCTCATTGTCCAGAGCCTTTGATTCTAATATACCTAAATCTCTTTTGCAGGATCTGATTAAAACTTAACATGCAAATAAGCAAATTAATGACTTCCACATTCACAAACCATTTATTTATAAGAGAAATTGAGGGTTTTTTTTAATTTTAACTCATAAACTCCCCATTTTCTGAAATCATTATTAATAATGCTTTTAGACACAAACTCTCCATTGGTGGCTTTTGTTGTTGCTATGAAACCTATAACAAGCAGCCAATCCATTCATTAATAGAGATAAATCACTTTAAGATCCTTAAAGTCTGCAATTATATTTATTGGGGAGATAGTGGAAGAAACATAGGAAAAGAAAAGGAGGGAGTACAGAAGTTGCTGCAAAAGTCTATACGAACACATTAAATGTGATACATAATCCCTAGATAAATAGATATCTTCTTATATACCATCATATTTTTCTTGATATTTGTTGCATTTACGAGGGTGATAGGCCTAAATATTAAGCTTCTGTAGTTAGTTTCTTCCAATGATCTTAAAGTGTGTTACAAATACTATTTCCTTAATCCTTCATAATCCAAGAGCTATGAAAGAAGCATTTATACTTGAGAGAGGAGCAAGATGGAGGAGGAGTAGGAGACCTAAATTTTGTCTGGTACCAGGAATTCAGCTAGATAGGTATCAAACCATTCTGAACACCTACAAACTCAACAGATCAAAGAAAAGAATAGCAGAACTCTCTGAACAAAAAAGTGACCACTTTCTGGAAGGTAAGACGTGTGGAGAAGTGAATCCAAGGCGATATTTGGGAAGATAGACTGCGGAGGGGAGGGTGCTGGCTACCGGCAAGTGATAGAGCAGAAGAGCACAAAATTGGAACTTTTAGAAGTCTGCTCTGTTGAGGGATGTCGCTCCAGTGGCTAAGCAGGGGGTTGGAACACTCGCTGGGACAGTGTGGTCTCAGGACCCTCGGGGTCACAGAAAGACTGGGGGTGCCTGAGTGTGGCAGAGCTCCCAGGTATCAAAACAGGGAAGCCGGCTGCAGAGATGGAGCCAAGGAGTGGGCTCTCAGCTCTGGGTTGTCATAAACCATGATTCACGGAACAGTCAGGCCACTACTCTTGAAGCAGGGACCCAACAAGCAGCAGATCCAGGGGAACTCCCCTTCCTCCCCTGGGAGGAGCAGTGCCAGAGTGCACTGCAGGAATCTGCTGGGTTTGGAGACTCCAAACAGGGTTGTGTGCCAAAGATAGAAATGCTCAGTCACAGGCTGGGTAAGCACAGAGTGCGGCCAGAGACTGGAGAGACAGGGGTGATTGACTGACTGCTTTTCTCTGGGGGCTCACTGAGGAGTGGGGCCCCAAGTTCTCGGCTCCTCAGGGGCAGAGATTGGGAGACTGCCATTTTCTTTCTCTCCCTCCAAACCTGTACAGAAAGCTTTCAGGGATCAAAAGCTACCACAAGCAAACCCGAGCAGATTAATTACCCCGGCTTCTGACATGGGCTGTGCAATTCAACCTTCGGCAAAGGCATTTGACAATCACAGCAACAGGCCCCTTCCCCAGAAGATCAGCAAGAACAGCCAGTCAAGACGAAGTTTACCAATCAATGAGAATGGCAGAACTCCAGCACTAGGGTAATACAGCACATAGAATTCATGGCTTTTTCCCCATGATTCTTTAGTCTTTCAAAGTTAATTTTTTAAATTTTCTTTATTTTTTCTACTTTTTTTGAATTTTTCTTGTTCCCTTTTTCAACCAACATCTTATCAATCCTTTCTTTTAAAATCTTTTTTATTTTTCATTTTTAGAGTCATATTCTATCCCTTCATTGTAGTTAACCTTATTTTTTATGTATATATAAGTTGTTCTCTCTTTAAAATTTTGGGATACAGTTTCTTCTAACAGACCAAAATACACCCTAAATCTCTAGTGTATGGCTTTGTTCTACTCTCCTGCCTGATCACATTCTCTCCCTTTCCTTTTTGTTTTTTTAATTTCTCTTCTTTCTTTTTTCAGCAACTTCTTATCAGTTCCTTTTTTTATATATATATATTTTTATTCTTATATTAATGCCCATACATTACATCACTAGTTCTAGATGAAGTGTTCCATGATTCATTGTTTGTGCATAACACCCAGTGCTCCATGCAGAATGTGCCCTCCTCAATACCCACCACCAGGCTAACCCATCCTCCCACCCCCCTCCCCTCTAGAACCCTCAGTTTGTTTTTCAGAGTCCATCGTCTCTCATGGTTCGTCTACCCCTCCAATTTCCCCCGCTTCATTCTTCCCCTCCCGCTACCTTCTTCTTCTTCTTTTTTTTTTCTTAACATATATTGCATTATTTGTTTCAGAGGTACAGATCTGAGATTCATCAGTCTTGCACAATTCACGGTGCTTACCAGAGCACACCCTCCCCAGTGTCTATCACCCAGTCACCCCCTCCCTCCCACCCCACCCCCCAATTCCCTTTAAAAAATCTTTTATACTTTTCATCTTTACATATTCCATCCCTTTATCATATTTACCCTTATTTTTGTACATATATAAGTTTTTCTTTCTTTAAAATTTTGCAAGGCAGTTTCTTGTAATGGACCAAAATACACCCAAAATCTAGTGTGTGATATTGGTCTATTCACCAGCCTGATCATATTTGATCATATTCTTTTCTTTTTCTTTCTTTCCCTTACTTTTCTCCCTGGTTTCAGGTCTCTTCTGATTTGTTTAGTGTATATTTTTCTGGGGTCATTGTTACCTTGTTAGCATTTTGTTCTCTGATTCATCTATTCTCCTCTGGAGAAAATGACAAGATGGAAAAACTCACTTCAAAAAAAAAGAACAAGAGGCAGTACCAACTGCCAGGGACCTAATCAATATGGACATTAGTAAGATGTCGGAACTAGAGTTCAGAATGACGATTATAAAGATACTAGTTGGGATTGAAAAAAGCAGAGAAGATACTAGAGAATCTCTTTGTGGAGAAATAAAAGAACTAAAATCTAACCAAGTCAAAATCAAAAAGGCTATTAATGAGGTGCAATAAAAAATGGAGACTAACTGCTAGGATGAATGAGGCAGAAGAGAGAATTAGTGATATAGAAGACCAAATGATGGAGAATAAAGAAGCAGCTGAGAGAAAAGGAGAGATAAACAACTACTGGATCACGAGGGCAGAATTCAAGAGATAAGCGATACCATAAGACAAAACAATATTAGAATAATTGGGATCCCAGAAGAAGAAGAAAGAGAGGAGAGCAGAAGGTATATTACATCAAATTATAGCAGAGAACTTCCCTAATTTGGGGAAGGAAACAGGCATCAAAATCCAGGAGGCACAGAGAAACCCCCCTCAAAATCAATAAAAATAGGTCAACACCCTGACATCTCATAGTAAAACTTACAAGTCTCAGAGACAAAGAGAAAATCCTGAAAGCAGCTCGGGACAAGAGGTCAGTAACATACAATGGTAGAAACATTAGATTGGCTGCAGAGTTATCCACAGAGACCTGGCAGGCCAGAAAGGACTTGCATGGTATATTCAGAGCAATAAATAAGAAAAATATACAGCCAAGAATACAATATCCAGCTAGGCTTTCATTGAAAATAGAAGGAGAGATAAAAAGCTTCCAGGACAAACAAAAATTAAAAGAATTTGCAAACACCAAAACAGCCTTACAAGAAATAATCAAAGGGGTCCTCTAAGCAAAGAGTGAGCCTAAAAGTGTCATAGACCAGAGAGGAATAGAGACAATATACCATAAGAGTCACCTTACAGGCAATCCAATGGCACTAAATTCATATCTTTCACTAGTTACCCTGAATGTAAATGGGCTAAATGCCCCAATAAAAAGACACAGGGTATCAGATTGGATAAAAAAACAAGAACCATTGATATGCTGCCTGCAAGAGACTCATTTTAGACCCAAAGACACCTCCAGATTTAGAGAGGGGGAGTGGAAAAGCATTTACCATGTTAATGGACATCAAAAGAAAGCTGAGATGGCAATCCTTATATCAGAAAAATTAATTTTAAACCAAAGACTATAATAAGAGATGAGGAAGGACACTATATCGTACTTAAAGGGTCTATCCAACAAGAAGATCTAACAATTGTAAATATCTATGCCCCTAACTTGGGAGCAGCCAATTATATAAGGCAATTAATAACAAAAGCAAAGAAATACATCAACCACAAGACAATAATAGTGGGGGACTTTAAGACCCCCTTCCTGAAATGGACAGATCATCTAAGCAAAAGATCAACAAGGAAATAAAGGCTTTAAATGACACACTGGACCAGATGGACTTCACAGATATATTCAGAACATTCCATCCCAAAGCAACGGAATACACATTTTTCTCTAGTGCCCATGGAACATTCTCCACAATAGATCACATCCTAGTTCACAAATCAGGTCTCAACTGGTACCAAATAATTGGGATCATTCCCTGAATATTTTAGGACCACAATGCTTTGAAACTAGAACTCAATCACAACAGGAAAGTCGGAAAGAACTCAAATATATGGAGGTTAAAGAGCATCCTACTAAAGAATGAATGGGTCAATGAGATAACTAAAGAAGAATTAAAAAAAAATCATGAAAACAAATGAAAATGAAAACACAACCATTCAAAATCTTTGGGATGCAGCAAAGGCAGTCCTAAGAGGAAAGTATATAGCAATACAAACCTTTCTCAAGAAACAAGAAAGGTCTCAAATACACAACCTAACCCTACACGTAAAGGAGCTGGAGAAAGAACAGCAAATAAAACCTAAACATAGCAGGAGAAGAGAAATAATAAAGATCAGAGCAGAAATCAATGAAATAGAAACCAAAAGAACAGTAGAACAGATCAACAAAACTAGGAGCTCATTCTTTGAAAGAATTAATAAGATTGAAAAACCCCTAGCCAGACTTATTAAAAAAAAAAAAAGAAAAATGACCCAAAACAACAAAATCATGAATGAAAGAGGAGAGATCACAACCAACACCAAAGAAATACAAACATTTATAAGAACATATTATGAGCAACTATATGCCAGCAAATTAGACAATCTGGAAGAAATGGATGCATTCCTAGAGATGTATCAACTACCAAAACTGAACCAGGAAGAAATAGAAAACCTGAAGACACCTATAACCACTAAGGAAATTGAAGCAGTAATCAAAAATCTCCCAACAAACAAGAGCCCAGGGCCAGATGGCTTCCCAGGGGAAGTCTACCAAACATTTAAAGAAGAATTAATACCTTTTCACCTGAAATTGTTCCAAAAAATAAAAATGGATGGAAAACTTCCAAACTCATTTTATGAGGCCAGCATTACCTTGATCCCCAAACCAGACAAAGACCCCATCAAAAAGGAGAATTACAGACCAATATCTCTGATGAACATGGATGCAAAAATTCTCACCAAAATATTATCCAGTAGGATTCAACAGTACATTAAAAGGATAATTCACTATGACTAAGTGGGATTTATTCCTGGGCTGCAAGGTTGGTTCAACATCTGCAAATCAATCAATGTGATACAATACATTAATAAAAGAAAGAACAACAACCACACTATCCTCTCAATAGATGCAGAAAAAGCATTTGACAAAGTACTCCATCCTTTCTTGATTAAAACTCTTCACAGTGTAGGGATAGAGGGTACATACCTCAATACCATAAAAACCATCTATGGAAAACCCACAGTGAATTTCATTCTCAATGGGGAAAAACTAAGAGCTTTTCCCCTAATGGCAGGGATGTCCACTATCACCACTGCTATTCAACATAGTACTAGAAGTCCTAGCCACAGCAATCAGACAACAAAAAGAAATAAAAGGCATCTGAATTGGCAAAGAAGAAGTTAAACTCTCACTCTTTGCAGATGATATGATACTTTATGTGGAAAACCCAAAAGACTCCATCCCAAAACTGCTAGAACTCATACAGGAATTCAGTAAAGTGGCAGGATATAAAATCAATGCACAGAAATCAGTTGCATTTCTATATACCAACAACAAGACAGAAGAAAGAGAAATTAAGGAGTCGATCCCATTTACAATTGCACCCCAAACCATAAGATACCTAGGAATAAATCTAACCAAACAGGCAAAATCTGTACTCAGAAAACTATAGAATACTCATGAAAGAGATTAAGGAAGACACAAAGAAATGGAAGAAATTTCCATGCTCATGGATTGGAAGAACACCTGTGAAGATGTCAATCCTACCTAGAGCAATCTATACATTTAATTCAATCCCTATCAAAATACCATCAAGTTTTTTCAAAGAAATGGAACAAATGATCCTAAAATTTGTATGGAACCAGAAAGGACCCCAAATAGCCAGAGTAGTGTTGAAAAAAGCAAAGCAAATCTGGTGGAGTCTCAATTCTGGACTTCAAGCTCTATTACAAAGCTCTAATCATCAAGAGAGTATGATACTGGAACAAAAACAGACACCTAGATCAATGGAACAGAATAGAGAGCCCAGAAATGGACCCTCAATCTATGGTCAACTAATCTTCGACAAAGCAGGAAAGAATGTCCAATGGAAAAAAGACAGTCTCTTCAACAAATGGTGTTGGGAAAATTGGACAGTCACATGCAGAAGAATGAAACTGGACCATTTCCTTATACCACACACAAAAATAGACTCAAATGGATGAAAGACAGGAATCCATCAACGTCCTAGAGGAGAACAAAGGCAGCAACCTCTTCGACTTCAGCCGCAGCAACTTCTTCCTAGGAACATCGCCAAAGGCAAGGGAAGCAAGGGCAAAAATGAACTATTGGGACTTCATTAAGATAAAAAGCTTTTGGACAGCAAAGGAAACGGTCAACAAAACCAAAAGACAACCGACAGAATGAGAGAAGATATTTGCAAATGACATATCAGATAAAGGGCTAGTATCCAAAATACATAAAGAACTTATCAAACTCAACTCCCAAAGAACAAAGAATCCAATCAAGAAATGGGCAGAAGACATGAATAGACATTTCTGCTAAGAAGACATCCAAATGACCAACAGACACATGAAAAACTGCTCCACATCACTGGGCATCAGGGAAATCCAAATCAAATCCTCAATGAGATACCACCTCACACCTGTCAGAATGGCTAAAATGAACACATCAGGAAACAACAGATGTTAGTGAGGATGCAGAGAAAGGGGAGCCCTCCTACACTGTTGGTGGGAATGCAAGCTGGTGCAGCCACTCTGGAAAACAGTATGGAGGTTCCACAAAAAAGTTGAAAATAGAGCTAACCTACAACCCAGCAATTGCACTCCTGTGTATTTACCCCAAAGATACAAATGTAATGATCTGAAGGGGCATGTGCACCCCAATGTTTATAGCACTAATGTCCACAATAGCCAAACTATGAAAGAGCCAAGATATCCATCAACAGATGAATGGATAAAGAAGATGTGGTATATATATACAATGGAATATTATGCAGCCATCAAAAAACAAAATCTTTCCATTTGCAATGACGTGGATGGAACTAGAGGATATTATGCTAAATGAAATAAGTCAGAGAAAGACAAGTATCATATGATCTCACCGATATGAGGAATTCTTAATCTCAGGAAACAAACTGAGTGTTGCTGGAGTGGTGGGGGTGGGAGGGAGGGGTGGCTGTGTGATGGACATTGTGGAGGACATATGATATGGTGATCACTGTGAATTTTGTAAGACTGATGAATCACAGACCTGTACCTCTGAAACAAATAATACATTATATGTTAAAAAATAAAAGAAGATAGTAGGAAGGGAAAAATGAAGGGGGGAAATCGAAGGGGGAGACAAACCATGAAAGACTATGGACTCTGAGAAAGAAACTGAGGGTTTTAGAGGGGAGGGGTTGGGGGGATAGGTTAGCCCAGTGATGGGTATTAAGGAGGGCACGTATTGCATGGAGCATTGGGTGTTATACACAAACAACGAATCATGGAACACTACATCAAAAAATAATGATGTGTGGTGACTAACATAACATAATAAAATAAAATTTAAAAAAAGAAGCATTTATACTCTATTTGTGCGATTCCTTGAATATGGTTAGCAGTGTCAGTCTCAAATGTGAATAAATTTTATGAATTTTTATTTACATTATAGTTAGTTAACATACAGTGTAATTTTAGTTGCAGGTGTACAATGTAGTAATTGAAACATACATATAACACCAGATGCTCATTATAACAAATGCACTCCTTAATCACCATCACCTATTTAACCCATCCTTTCACCCACCTCCCCCAATAATCAACAGTTTGTTCTCTACAGTTAAGAGTCTACTTCTTAGTTGGCTTCTCACCCTTTTTTGACTGCTCCTTTATTTTGTTTCTTAAATTCCAAATATAATTTAAATCATATGGTATTTGTTTTTCTCTCACTAATTTCCTTCATACCAACTATTCTTTGTACATTCATCAGTCAATGCACACTTGGGTAGTTACCATAGTTTCAGTATTGTAGATAAAGCTGCTATAAACATTGGGGTGCATGTATCCCTTTGAATTAGTATTTTTGTTTACTTTGGATAAAACCTAGTACTGCAATTGCTGGATCATAGGGTAGTTCTATTTTTAACTTTTGAGAAACCTCCATACTGTTTTCCAGAGTGGCTGCACCAGTTTGCACTCCCACCAACAGTGTAAGAGGGTTTCCCTTTCTCTCCATCCTCGATAACACCTATTGTTTCTTGTGTTGTTAATTTTAGCCATTCTTACTGGTGTGAGGTGATAGATATCTCATTGTAGTTTTGATTTGCATTTCCCTGATGATGAGTGATGAGCATCTTTTCATGTGTCTATTGGTCATCTGGATGTCTTTTTTTTTTTTTATGTTCAGTTAGCTGACATATAGTACATCATAAGTTTTTGTTGCAGTGTTCTGGTTGTCTTCTTTGGAAAAATGTCTTTCCATTTCTTCCGCCCAGTTATTAATTGGCTTATTCATTTTGGGGTGTTGGGTTTTATAAGTTCTTTCTATATTTTGGATCATAACCCTTTATCAGATATGCCTTTTACAAATATCTTCCCTCATTTCATAGGTTGCCTTTTACTTTTGTGGATTTTTTTCTTTTGTTGTGCAGAAGCTTTTTATTTTGATAAAGTACAAATAGTTTATTTCTTTTATTTCCCTTGCCTCAAGAGACATGTCTTGAAAGAAGTAGCTATGGCTGATGTCAAAGACATTACTGCCTGTGTTCTCCTCTAGGATTTTTATCATTTTAGGTCTTATATTTAGGTCTTTAATCCTTTTTGAATTTATTTTTGTGTATGGTGTAAGAAAAAGATCCAGTTTCATTCCTTTGCATGTTGCTGTCCAGTTTTCCCAACATGTTTTTTTTTTTTTTTTTTAGAAGACTATCTTCTTCTTTCTGGATATTGTTTCCAGCTTTGCTGAAGATTAATCAACCATAAAACTGTGGGTTATTTCAGCTTTCTTTTAGCATTCATTAGCATGATAGATAGATCTCTATCCCCTTTCAATCTGCAAGTGAGTCTCTTGTAAGCAGCATATGGATGGATCTATTTTTTTTTTTATCCATTCTGATACCCTATGTCTTTTGTGTGGAACATTTAGTCCATTTACATTCAGAGTGATTATTGAAAGATATGAATTTAGTGCCATTGTGTTACCTGTAGAGTTGGTGTTTCTGATGTTTTCTGGTCCTTTCTAGTTTTCGTTGCTTTTGGTCTTTTATTCCTGCATTCAAAGAATCCCCCTTAAAATTTCTTGCAGGACTGGTTTGCTGGTCATGAAGTCCTTTACTTTTTGTTTGTCTGGGAAACTCTTTATCTCTCTTATGCTGAATGGCAGTCTTGCTGGATAAAGAATTCCTGGCTGCATACATTTTCCATTCAGCATGTTGAATATTTCCTGCTACTTCTTTTTGGCCTGCCAAGTTTCTGTGGACAAATCTGATGCATATCTAATTTCTCCTCCCTTGTAGGTAAGGACTATTTTCCCTTACAGCTTTCAGGAGTCTTTCCTTGTCTGTGTATTTTGTGAATTTGACTGATATGTCTTGGCAACGGTTGGCTTTTGCTGAATTTAATGGGAGTGCTCTCTGCTCCTTGGATTTAGATGTCTGTGTCCTTCCCCAGATTAGGAATTTTTTCAGCTATAATTTGTATGAATAAACCTTCTGCCCCTTTATCTCTGTCTTTCTCCTCTGGGGCTCCTATGATATGAATGTTATTATGTGTTAAGAAGTTGTTAAGTTCCCTATGTCTACCTTCATGGCCCATTACTTTTTTCTCCTTCTTTTCAGCTTCGTTATTTTCCATAGTTTTCTCTTATATATCACTGATTCACTCCTGTACTTCGTGCATCCTTGTTTTTATGCATCCATTTGGGATTGCATCTTGGTTTTAGCATTTTTAACTTTGGCCTGATTAGATTTTAGTTCTTTTACTCTGCAGTAAGGGATTCTTTAGTGCCTTCTATGCTTTTTTCAAACACAGCTAGTATTCTTATAAGTGTTGTTTTAAATTCTAGTTCAAACATCTTGCTTGTATCTGTATTGATTAAATCCCTGGCCTTCCCCTTTTTTTTTCTTTTGGGAGTGAATTTCTCTGTCTCATATTTTTTTCCAGAAAAAAAAAAATGAAGAAAGAAAAAAACAAAACAAAACAACAAAGAAAAACAAAAAACAAGCCCTTCAAAACTAGATCCTGTGTGTTTTGTTCTGCTTGTTAAAAACATCTTCATCATGGGGTGCCTGGGTGGCACAGTCAGTATAGCATTTGACTCTTGGTTTTGGCTCAGGTAATGATCTCAGGGTTGTGAGGTCAAGTCCCACATCAGACTCTATGCTCCGCGTGGAGTCTGCTTAAGGCTCTCCCTTGCCCTGTCTGCCATCCCCCGCCAAAATAAATAAATAAAATATATTTAAAAATCTTCATTCCCCCAATAAATAAATGAATAAAATGAAAGTAAAGAAAAAATCATATATATATACATATATAAAAATAAAAATTAAGAAAATTTAGTCAAAATTTTAAGAAAGGAATTTAAAAAATTAGAAAACAATTGAAAAATAATAATAAAAAATAAGGAATAAAAGCAAAAAAGAAGCTGTATCTTATTTTCTCCTAGAGCTGAGGCTTTGCAGCTTTCTATGATCAGTAAATTTGGTGCAAGTGGGTTGTTTGTGCTGGTCTTATGGGAGAGGGGCCTGTTCCATTGTTTCTCAGGTGAACTTACCCTAGTGGAAATATGCCTCCAGGACACAGTGGGGCAGGGCTTGGTGTAAGCAGCTCCAGCTTCCACTATGTGGTGTTGTTTTGCTCCCTGAAGGCTTTCAGTGCTGCTGGGTGGGATGAATGTGGAGGTGTCCCACTCTCTAGCTCCAGGGCTGAAAATTCACACCTCCCACTCCTCAGTGAGCCCTTACAGAAAAGCAATCAATCACTCATGTCCCCAGTTACCCTCAAAACCCTACGTTCACCCTGCCTATGTCCAGGCCTTTTAATCTCAGGCATGTGACTGAGTTTCGAAACTCCAAATTTTAGGGACTGCAGCAGCACGTACCTGTGCTTTTCCTCCCTGGGGAGAGTGTCACCACACTTTTGCCATTTGCTGGCCCATCCCAGGAAATCAGCTGCATGACCACACAGTGGTTCTCAGTTTATGGCAAAACAGAGCAGAAAGCTGGCACCAAGACCTGCTATGCTCAGTCGGCTTCCACACTCCTATGCCTGGGAACACTGCAGCATGTTGGCATCATCCATTCTTCTTGCAACCCTGGTGATCTTCAGACCATGGTGTCACACCTGAGTTTCCACTCCACTTCCCCACCTGAGCACCTTTAAGCCAGGCATGTCCCTCAGTGTAGCAAACATCTTGAAGTCCAGATTTCATGCTCTGCTGCTTATAATACTTTCCAGTAGCCTCCATTTACAGGCTCCCTCCCTCCCACTGTATCCATAGCTATATCTCCCCCAATTCAACCCTCTACACCTCCCCCATTTCAAAAGGTGGTTGTTTTTCTACTTGTAGACTTACAGTTTTGTTTTTTTTTTTAAGATTTTATTTATTTATTTGACAGAGAGAGACACAGCGAGAGAGGGAACACAAGCAGGGGGAGTGGGAGAGGGAGAAGCAGGCTCCATGCAGAGCAGGGAGCCCAATGTGGGACTCGATCCCAGGACCCTGGGATCATGACCTGAGCCGAAGGCAGACGCTTAACCGACTGAGCCACCCAGGTGCCCTGTAGACTTACAGTTTTTGTTCTCTCAGACTTCTGATTGATTTTTTGGTTGTTCCGAATGATTTGATAACTACCAACACAACTCAAACACAGGGATGAGACAACCTTAGGGTACCCCTGATCCTCTGACATCTTCATTGACTTAATTTATCTTCTGGTTATGTCTGTTCAAGAGTTCTATTTCTTTCTGTTTCAGTTTTCGTAGTTTATATGTCTCTAGGGATTTATTCATTGTTGCAAGTTGTCCAATTTTTTGGCATATAGTTTTTCATAATATCCCCTTACAATTGTTTGTATTCATGTGGCATAGGTTATTTCTCTTCTCTAATTTATGATTTTAATTATTTGTGTCCTGGGGCGCCTGGGTGGCTCAGTCGTTACTGCCTTCGGCTCAGGTCATGGTCCCAGGGTCCTGGGATCGAGCCCCACATTGGGCTCCCTGCTCTGTGGGAAGCCTGCTTCTCCCTCTCCCACTCCCCCTGCTTGTGTTCCCTCTCTCGCTGTGTCTCTCTCTGTCAAATAAATAAATAAATAAAAATTATTTGTGTCCTTTCTCTTATATATTTGATAAGTGTGGCTTGAGGTTTTTCAATTTTATTAATATCTTCAAAGAACCAGCTCCTGGTTCCATTCATATGTTCTATTGTGTTTTTTTCCCTCGTTTCTATATCATATATTTCTGTTCTAAACTTTACTTGCTTCCTTCTGCTGGCTTTAGGCTTTATTTGTTGTTCTTTTCCTAGCTCCTGTAAGTGTAAGGTTAGTTTGTTTACTTAAGATTTTTCTTGCTTCTTGAGGTAGATTTGTTTTGCTATATTTCCCTCTTAGAACTGCTTTTGCTGCAACCTAAAGGTTTGGACCATCGTATTTTCATTTTCATTTGGTTCCATGTGGGTGTTTTTTTTTTTTTAATTTCTTCTTTGATTTCCTGGTTGATTCATTCATTGTTTAGTAACATGTTATTTAACCTTCGTGTATTTGTGGTCTTTCCAATTTTTTTTCTGATGGTTGAGTTCTGGTTTCATAGCATTGTGTCAGAAAAGGTGCATGGTACAACTTCAATCCTTTTTTTATTTGTTGAGGCCTGTTTGGTTCCCTAACATGTGACCTATTCTGGAGAATGTCCCAAGTGTACTTGAGAAGAATGTGTATTCTTCTGTTTTAGGATGGAATGTTCTGAATACATCTGTTAACTCCATCTGGTCCAGTGTGTCATTTAAAGCCATTGTTTTCATGTTAACTTTCCATTTAGATGATCTGTCCATTGATGTAAGTGGGGTATTAAAGTCCTCTACTATTATTGTATTATTATTGATTGCCCCTTTATGTTTGTTGTTATTATTTTTTAAAATACTTGGGTGCTCTCATTTTAGGTGTGTAAATATTTAAAATTGTTAGATCTTCTTGTTGGATTGGTCCCTTGTGATTATATAGTGCCCTTCTTTGTCTCTTGCTACAGGTTTGTTTTAAAGTCTAGTTTGTCTGATAGAAGTTTTCTTTTTGACATCCATTTGCATAATAAATGTTTCTCCATCCCCTCACTTTCAATCTGCAGGTGTCTTTAGATTTAAAATGAGTCTCTTATAGGCAGCATATATGGGTCTTTTTAAAAATCCATTCTGACATGTTATGTCTTTTGATTGGAGTGTTTGGTCAATTTACATTCAAAGTAATTATTGATAGAAATGTATTTATTACCATTTTATTATTTCTTTTTGTGTTTCTGGAGATTTTCTCTAATCTTCCTTGTGCTTATCACATTTGCTCTCTTTTGCACTAAAAAAAGCCTCCTATGATATTTCTTGTGGGGCTTGTTTAGTGGTCACTAACTTTAATTTTTGTTTGTGTGGGAAGCTCTTTATCTTTTCTTCTTCCTGAACAATAGCCTTCTTGGATAGAGTATTCTTGGCTGCAGATTTTTTTCCATTCTTCACTTTTTTTTAGTTTTTTAATTTAAGTAATCTTTGTACCCCATGTGGGGCTCAAACTCATGACCCCAAGAAGATCAAGAGTCACATGCTCCACCAACTGAGCCAGCCAGGTACCCCTCCATTCTACACTTTCAATATATCATGCCATTCCCTTCTGGTTTGCCAAGATTCTGTTGAGAAATATACAAGTATTGTTATTGGTTTTCCTTTGTGAGTTATGGCTTTCTTTTATATTGCTGCTTTTAAGATTCTTTATCAGTATATTTTCAAATTTAATAACAATGTATCTTGGTGTTGGCCTGCTTTTGTTGATTTGGATGGGATTATTCTGAGCTTCCTGGATCTGGATATTTGTTTCCTTCCCCAGATTAGGGAAGTTTTCAGCTACTTTTTTTTCCTTTTTATTTTATTTTATTTATTTATTTTAGGGAGAGTGAACCCACAAGTGAGCAGGGGGAGGAGTACAGGGAGAAGGAGAGAGAGAGAATCTGAAGCAGACTCCATGCTCAGCACAGAGCAGGATGTGGGGCTTGGTCTCATGACTGTGAGATCATGATCTGAGCCAAAACCAAGAGTTGGACACTTAACTGACTGAACCACCAAGGTGCCCCTCATCTAGTCTTTTTTCAAATAAATTTTCTGCCTCCTTTTCTCCTTTCTTCTTCTGGGACTCCTATAATAAGAATGTTATTACATTTGATGGAGTCACTGATTTCCCTATGTCTATTCTTGTGGTCCATAATTTTTTGATTATTTTGTTCATCTTGATACTTTTCCTATACTTTGTCTTCTGTCATTAATTCATTCTTATGTTTCTTCCAGCCTGCTGTTCATTACATCAAGGATGTTTCCAATCTTCTTTACTTCACTCTTCCTGTTTGATTGATTCTTTTTTTTAACTCTTTTATCTCTGTGCCAAGGGTCTCACTGATTTCTTCTATTCTTTTCTCAAGCCCAGTGAGTATTATTATGATTATTGCTTTAAATTCTCCATCAGGCATTTTATTTATATCTGTTTTGCTTAGATCTCTGGCCATGGCCTTATCTTGTTCTTTCATTTGGGATGAATTCCTCTGTCACTTTGTCTAAACCTCTGCCTTCTCTGTGTTAGAAAAGCCAGTTATATCTCTTGCTCCCACAAGTAATGGTCTTATGAAGAAGAAATTATGTAGTGCCCAGTTCTGGGTGCTTCAGGGAGTGTCTCCTGTGTGTGCTGTGTGTTCTCTTCTGTTGTGTTTTAGCTGCTCTATCCCTCAAGCCAGTCATCTGCAGAGGCTCTCCTTGGCTGTTGTGGGCAGTGTTTGGTCCTTGACCTAAATGTGGTGAGTTTTAACTAGGTGTGCTCTGGTCTGCTTTGAAATGAGATGTGACACCACCTGCACCAGAACTGAGGCCCTGCAGAAATCTCTTGTAAGGAGACATAGTGTGGGCTGGGTTTGTGCTGGTCTTCAGGGGGAGGAGTCTGTTGCACTGGGACCGAGGCAAGCTTGACCGAGGGGCAGTTCCATGAGAGTGCAGGGATGGCAGGCCTGGTGTATGCAAGTTAGGCAGCCAGTGTTGGTACTGTGCTGCTTCCCACAGGTGGCTCTGTGTCAATGCTAAGGTGCAGTGGAGGGAAATGGCACAGGCCAGCTCCTTTGTTCCCAGAGAGGCATCTTCATGAACACTGCCTCTCAGGGACGTGCTCCAAGAAGAGTGAATAATCTCCCCCACTGTGTGCCTCAGGCATTGTTCAGATTGCTGTTTCCATGCTGTCTGCTCCTGGGTTGTTTGCCTGCCTTCTCTCCAGGAGCAGCAGAGTGCCCTCTGGTCTCTGTAACAACCGGGTGGTTGGACTTTATCCCAACCGTTGATCTTTAAAACTCCATGTTTTAATCCCTGTTGCTTGGAAGAAGATATGAAATTCAGCCCCTCTCCTTTTACAATACAATGGCTTTGAGGAAACATTTTCCTTGTGCATTCTCCTGTATGCTCCTCATTCTCTTGACCTTCTCTGGGACCACAGCTCCCTTCCCTCCAGAGTACCTGCAATCTATTTCTCCCCTAAACCCTGTCTCTGCACTTCTTACCTTCTTCAGTGTAACTTCTTCTCTCATTTTGGTTGTGGAGTTTGTTCTGTCAGTCTTCAGGTATATTTCTGGAGCTTTTGGATTGATTTCATAGTTATCTAGTTGTGTTAGTGGGACAGGCAAGCCTAGGGTACTCCTAATCCTCCACGATCTTCCCCTTTCAGTAATTATTTCCATTAAATTAATCTCATACATGAATTCCACTTATTGTAAGTCCCGATACAATCACCTAGGCAGCTTGATGTTGTGGAAAGAATATTGGGCTTAGAGACACACAGTCCAAAGTTGGATTTCTGGTTCTATCATGTACTAGCTATGTGACTTTCTGCAAATTTTTCAACCTCAATTTTTTTAGAAAAGGTATTTTGAAACTCTTAATTTATTATAAAATTTGAGCCTCCGTTTCTTTTTTCCCCCCTATTCCAAGTATTTATTTATGTTCCAGTTAGTTAACATATGGTGTAAAATTAGTTTCATGTATAGGATTTAGTGATTCATCACATACAACACCCAGTGCTCATCACAAAAAAAATGCCCTCCTTAATCTCCAACCCCCTTTTAACTCATCTCCCTGCCCACCTCCCCTCCAGCAACCCTCAGTGTGTTACCTATAGTTAAGAATCTGCTTTATAGTTTGCTCCTCTCATTTTTCCCCATATGTTCATCTGTGTTGTTTCTTAAATTCTACATGAGTGAAATCATATGGTATTTGTCTTTATCTGACCGACTTATTTTCCTTAGCATAATACTCTCTAACTCTATTCACATTATTGCAAATGACAAGATTTCATTCTTTTTGATGGCTGAATAATATTCCACTACATATATTAACTTCATTCACATTATTGCAAATGACAAGATTTCATTTTTTGATGGTTGAATAATATTCCACTATATATATATATATATATATATATATATATATATATATATATATATATATATATATATATCTCACATCTTCTTATATATTCATCAGTTGATGGGCATTTGGGCTTTCTGTATTGTTTGGCTATTGTTGATAATGCTGCTATAAACATTGCAGGGCATGTACCCCTTTGAATCTGTTTTCTTTTATCCTTTAGGTAAATACTAGTAGTGCAATTGCTGGGTCATAAGGTAGTTCAATTTTTAACTTTTTGAGGAACCACCACACTGTTTTCTATAGTGGCTGTACCAGTTTGCATTCCCAATAACAATATAAGAGGGTTTCCCTTTCTCTGCATCCTCACCAACACCTGTTGTCTCTTGTGTTGTTAATTTTAGCCATTTGGAGAGGTATGAAGTGATATTTCATTGTAGTTTTGATTTATATTTCCCTGATGATGAGGGATGTTGAGCATGTTTTCATGGTATCTATTAGCCATCTGGATGTCTTCTTTGGAAAAAAAAATGTCTATCCATGTCTTCTGCCCATTTCTCAACAGGATTTTTTTGGGGGGTGTGGATATTGACAAGTTCTTTATACTTTTTGTGTACTTTCCCTTTATCACATATGTCATTTGCAAATATATTCTCCCATTCTAAAGGTTACCTTTAATTCTGTTGATTGTTTCCTCTGCTTTGCAAAAGGTTTCTACATTTTTATCTCAGTTTTGCCCCATTGAAGATGATATTAGCTGTGGGTCTTTTGTATCTAGCCTTTATGATTTTGAGGTATGTTCCCTATATCCCCACTAGGTTGAGGGTATTTTTTTAACCAATAATGGATGTTGTATTCTCTTAAACATTTTTTCTGCATCCACTGAGAGTATAATATGATTCATATCATTTCTTTTATTAAAGTGGTGCATCATGTTGATCGCTTTGTAAATATTAAACCACACCTGCAACCCAGGAATAAATCCCACTTGATTGAGATGAATGATTCTTTTTTTTTAAATTTTATTATATTATGTTAGTCAACATAAAATACATCATTAGTTTTGGATGTGGTGATCCACGATCCACTGTTTTCATATAAAACACAGTGCTCCATGCAGTACGTGCCCTCCTTAATACCCATCACCAGGCTAACCAATCCCCCCTCCCCCCTCCCCTCTAAAACCCTGTCTGTCTCTCAGGGTCCATAGTCTCTCATGGTTCATCTCTCTCTCCAATCCCCCCCCCATTTTTTCCTTCTTTCTCCTAATGTCCTCCATGCTATACCTTATGTTCCACAAATAAGTGAAACCATATGATAATTGACTTTCTCTGCTTGACTTATTTCACTTAGCATAATCTCCTCCAGTCCCATCCATGTTGATGTAAAAGTTGGGTATCCATCTTTTCTGATGGCTGAGTAATATTCCATTGTATATATGGACCACATCTTCTTGATCCATTTATCTTTTGAAGGACATCCAGCTCTTTCCACAGTTTAGATATTGCGGACATTGCTGCTATGAACATTGGGGTGCATATGCCCTTCTTTTCACTACATCTGTGTCTTTGGGGTAAATACCAAGGAGTGCAATTGCTGGGTCATAGGGTAGCTCTATTTTTAAATTTTTGAGGAACCTCCACACTGTTTTCCAAAGTGGCTGTACCAACTTGCATTCCCACCAGCAATGTAAGAGGGTTCCCCTTTCTCCACAACCTCTCCAACACTTGCTGTTTCTTGCCCTGTCCATTTTTGCCATTCTAACTGGTGTAACATGGTATCTCAGTGTGGTTTTGATTTGGATTTCCCTGATGGCTAATGATGATGAACATTTTCTCATGTGTCTGCTAGCCATTTGTATGTCTTCTTCAGGAAGTGTCTTTCCATATCTTCTGCCCACTTTTTGACTTGATTATTTGTTTTTTGGGTATTGAGTTTGAGAAGTTCTTTATAGATCTTGGATACCAGCCCTTTATCTGTAGTGTCATTTGCAAATATCTTCTCCCATTCTGTGGACTGCCTCTTTGTTTTGTTGACTGTTTCCTTTGCTGTGCAGAAGCTTTTTATCTTGATGAAGTCCCAAAAGTTCATTTTTGCTTTTGTTTCACTAGCTTTTGGAGATGTATCTTGAAAGAAGTTGCTGTGGGCGCTGTCAAAGAGGTTACTGCCTATCTTCTCCTCTAGGATTTTGATGGATTCCTGTCTCACATGGAGGTCTTTCATCCACTTTAAGTTTATCTTTGTGAATGGTGTTAGAGAATGGTCAAGTTTCATTCTTCTGCATATGGCTGTCCAATTTTCCCAGCACCATTTATTGAAAAGACTGTCTTTTTTCCATTGCATGTTTTTCCTGCTTTGTCAAAGATTATTTGACCATAGAGTTGACGGTCCATATCTGGGTTCGCTATTCTGTTCCATTGGTCTATATGTCTGTTTTTCTGCCAGGACCATGTTGTCTTGGTGATTACTGCTTTCTAATATAGCTTGAAATCAGGCAACGTGATGCCCCCAGCTTTGTTTTTCTTTTTCAACATTTGTTTGGCGATTCGGGGTCTTTTCTGATTCCATACAAATTTTCGGATTGTTTGTTCCAGCACTTTGAAAAATGTCATTGGAATTTTGATTGGGATGGCATTGGAAGTATAGGTTGCTCTGAGTAGCATAGACATTTTAACAATGTTTATTCTTTTGATACATGAGCATGGATAATTTTTCCATCTTTTGTGTCTTCTTCAATTTCTTTCATGAGTGTTCTGTAGTTCCTAGAGTATAGATCCTTTACCTCTTTGGTTAGGTTTATTCCGAGGTATCTGATGGTTTCTAGTGCTATTGTAAATGGAATCGTTTCTCTAATTTCTCTTTCTACAGTTGCGTTGTTAGTGTATAAGAAAACAACTGATTTCTGTGCATTGATTTTGTATCCTGCCACATTACTGAATTGCTGGATGAGTTCTAGTAATTTGCGGATGGAGTCTTTTGGGTTTTCCACATAAAGTATCCTGTCGTCTGCGAAAAGAGAGAGTTTGACTTCTTCTTTGCCAGTTTGAATACATTTTATTTCTTTTTGTTGTCTGATTGCTGTTGTTAGAACTTCTAGTACTACGTTGAACAATAGTGGTGAGAGTGGGCATCCTTGACATGTTCCTGATCTTAAGGGAAAGGCTCTCAGCTTTTCCCCATTGAAGATGATATTCACTGTGGGTTTTTCATAGATGGATTTTATGAACTTGAGGAATGTTCCCTCTATCCCTATACTCTGGAGAGTTTAATCGGGAAAGGATGTTGTATTTTGTCAAATGTTTTTTTCTGCATCAACTGAGAGGACCATATGGTTCTTCTCCATCCTCTTATTAATGTGTTCTATCACATTGATTGATTTGCGAATGTTGAACCACCCTTACATCCCAGGGATAAATCACACTTGGTCGTGGTGGATGATCCCTTTAACGTATTGTTGGATCCTATTAGCTAGGATTTTGCTGAGGATTTTGAAATCCATATTCATCAGGGATATCGGTCTGAAATTCTCTTTTTTGATGAGGTCTTTTCCTGGTTTGGGGATTAAGGTAATGCTGGCCTCATAGAATGAGTTTGGAAGTTTTCCTTCTCTTCTTAGTTTTTGAAACCACTTCAGTAGAATAGGTATTATTTCTTCCTTGAATGTTTGGTAGAATTCCCCAGGGAATCTATCAAGCCCTGGACTCTTGTTTTTTGGGAGGTTTTTGATAACTGCTTCAATCACGTTACTGGTTATTGGCCTATTCAGGTTGTCAATTTCTTCCTGTTTCAGTGTTGGCAGCTTATAGGTTTCCAGGAAGGCCTCCATTTCATCCAGATTGCTCAGTTCATTGGCATATAGTTGTTGATAATAATGTCTAAGAATTCTTTCTATTTCCTTGGTGTTAGTCGTGATCTCTCCACTTTCATTCACAATATTATTAATTTGGGTCCTTTCTCTTTTCTTTTGGATAACTCTGGCCAGTGGTTCATTGATCTTATTAATTCTTTCAAAGAACCAACTTCTAGTTTTGTTAATCTGATCTTCTGTGTTTCTGGTTTCTAATTCATTGATCTCTGCTCTAATTTTAATTATTTCTCTTCTAATGCGTGGCTTAGGCATCATTTGTTGCTTTTTCTCTAGTTCTTTAAGGTGTGGAGTTAGTTGGTGAATTTGGGATTTTTCTGTTTTTTTGAGTGAGGCTTGGATGGCTATGTATTTCCCCCTTAGGACCGCCTTTGCAGTATCCCATAGGTTTTGGACCGATGTGTTTTCGTTCTCATTGATTTCCATGGATTGTTTAAGTTCTTCTTTGATTTCCTGGTTGACTCAAACAGTCTTGAGCAGAGTGGTCTTTAGCTTCCAAGTGTATGAATTTCTGCCAATTTTTTTCTAGTGATTGAGTTCCAGTTTTAGAGCATTGTGGTCGGAGAATATGCAGGGAATAATCTCAATCTTTTGGTATCGGTTGAGACCTGATTTGTGACCCAGTATGTGGTCTATTCTGGAGAAAGTTCCATGTGCGCTTGAGAAGAATGAGTATTCTGTTGTTTTAGGGTGGAAGGTTCTGTAAATATCTATGAGGTCCATCTGGTCCAGTGTGTCATTCAAAGCTCTTGTTTCTGTGTTGATTTTCTGCTTAGATGATCTGTCCATTGCTGAGAGTGGAGTATTGAGGTCTCCTACAATTAACATATTGTTGTCAATATGACTTTGTTTTGGTTAACAGTTGGCTTATGTAGATGGCTGTTCCCTTGTTGGGGGCATAGATATTTACAATTGTTAGATCTTCTTGTTGGATAGACCCCTTAAGAATGATATAGTGTCCTTCTGTGTCTCTAATTACAGACTTTAGTTTAAAATCTAATTTGTCTGATAAAAGAATTGCTACCCCGGCTTTCTTTTGAGGACTGCTGGCATGGAGGATGGATCTCCATCCCTTCATTTTCAGTCTGGATGTATCTTTAGGTTCAAAATGAGTCTTTTGTAGTCAGGATATGGATGGTCCTGTCTTTTTATACAATCTGCAACCCTGTGCCGCTTTATGGGAGCATTTAGGTCATTCACGTTGAGAATGATTATTGAAAGATATGAATTAATTATCATCATGTTGCCTGTGAAGACGTTGTTTTTACAGATTGTCCCTGTAAATTTGTGTTGTAGATCACTCTTGGGGTCTTTCTCCTTTTATAGAACCCCCTTTAGTATTTCTTGCAGGGCCTGCTTAGTGGTCACATATTGTTTCAGTTTCTGCCGGCCTTGGAAGCTCTGCATCTCTCCATCCATTCTAAATGACAGACTTGCCAGATAAAGTATTCTTGGCTGCATGTTTTTCTCTTTTAGTACCCTGAATATGTCTTGCTAGCCCTTTCTGGCTTGCCAGGTCTCTGTGGATAAGTCTGATGTTATTCTGATCTTCCTCCCTTTGGACTTAAGGAATCTCTTCCCCCTAACGGCCCTTAAGATGGTTTCCTTGGTTTTAAAGTTTGCAAGTTTTACTATTACATGCCAGGGTGTTGGTCTGTTTTCCTTGACCTTGGGAGGGGTCCTCTCTGCCTCTAGGGTGTGAATGTTTGTTTCATTCCCCAGATGAGGGAAGTTCTCGGCTGCGATTTGGTCAAATACATCTTCTAGTCCTCTCTCTCTCTCCATTCCCTCTGGGATTCCAATTATTCTGACATTGAATGCTTCATGGTGTCACTTATTTCTCTGATTCTATTTTCACGGATTCTGAGTTGTTTTTCCCTGGCCTCCTCTTTTCCCTTTTTATCTATTATTTTGTCTTCCTGGTGGCTTATTCGTTCTTCTGTCTCACTTTCCCTAGCTGTTAAATTATCTAGATTGGATTGGATCTCATTGATAGCATTTTTAAGTTCTGCCAATTCAGCTTTCTTTTCTGCCCTTAGAGACTCTATGTTGCCATTAATTGATTTCTCCATTCTAGCCATTGTCTTTACAATTGCTAGCCTGAATTCTATCTCCGACATCTTGGTTATATCTGCATCCATTTGTAAATCTGCAGCATAAGTCATGATCTCTGAGTCTTTTCTATTTTGGGGGCTCCTCCTCCTAGTCATTCTGTTGATGGTTGTTTGAGGGAATGTATATAGTCCAAATTATTGACTGGAACCCAAGCAATATGCACCTGTTTTCTTGGGACCTTAGGGTTGCTGGCCTCTTGTTGACCTAGGTTGATGGAGCTAGAGAGTATAATGCTAAGTGAAATAAGTGAGTTAAGGAAAAATACCACTCAATTTACTCACATGTGGAATTTAAGAAAGAAAACAAATGATCTTCTGAGGGAGGGGCCTGCCGTGCTGTTACTCAGGCAACCCTGTTTGGGCGGAGTTGCCCTGCCTCCCTGTGGCGGGGGATGTGTTCAGCGGGGATCAGTTTTGGGCCTTTTGTTCTCTGATGACTTTCCCTGGTGGCTTTCCGCGTCTCTTCTGCAAGTCAGAGCAGAAGAGACTGTTTCCAAACCTCTGCCTCAGAGCAGAGAGACCGCAGTCTGTTCTTCAGTGAGCTCCCCAGTCCACACCATCTCCATTTCTGTCTGTGCTGCTATAAACTGCAGCGTCCTGGGTTGTGTGCCCCTCCGCAGCATCCCCAGTCCTGCCTCCATGTCAGAGCATGTCTCTGCCCTTTGTGCTTCTAAAACCGCCAGCGGCTGCAGTTCACACACATGACCCTGCCGCTCCAGGTTTCCAACCCGGGGGCTGCCCTAAAGTCCTTTTCCCGCTACTACCGGTCCATGAGTCTGTGCCCCCTCCCCAGTTGGTGAGGCTGTCACTCACCAGCTGTGTAGGATGCCCATGGACAGGCTCCCTCCCGCTGCAATTTATCCTCCGATATCTGCCCGCGGAATCAGGGCTCTCCGCTTTGTACCTCAAAACCAACCACCTGTGATATTCTGCTTGTAGAGATCCAGATCTTCTTACATCTCAGGCTGGTTTTGTCGGTGCTCAGAGTGGTCTGGTAGATAACCAGCTCAATTCCGGGGACCAGTTGAAATAGAGTCCCCTAGTCCTCTGCCATCTTTCCTTCTCATGTGGTAAATGATTCTTTTAATATATTGTTGGATTCAACTTGCCAGTATTTTGTTGAGAATTTTTGCATACACGTTCATTAGGGATAATGACCCATAGTTCTTTTCTTGAGTGGGGTCTTTGGTTTTGGAATCAGGGTAATGGTGGCCTGATAGAATGAGTTAGGAAGTTTTCCTTCCATTTCAATTTTTTGGAACAGTTTGAGAAGAAAAGTTATTAACTCTTCTTTAAATGTTTGGTAAATTTGCCTGTGAAGCCATCCCTGGACTTTGGTTTGTTGGGACTTTGTTGATTACTGATTCAATTTCTTTACTGGTTATTGGTCTCTTCAATTTTCTATTTCTACTTGTTTCGGTTTGGTAGTTTATATGTTTCTAGGAGTTTATCCATTTCTTCCAGATTGCCCAAATTATTGGCACATAATTTTTTCATAATATTCTGTTGTAATTGTATTTCTGTGGTGTTGGTTGTGATCTCTCCTCTCTCATTTGTGATTTTATTTAGTGGGTTCTTTCTCTTATTTTCTGATAAGTCTGGCTAGGGGTTTATCAATTTTATTAAACTTTTTAAAGAAACAGTTCCTCGTTCCCTTAGTGTTCATTTGATTCCCTCTCCCTTCACATTCTTATGAAATTTTATTGTCCACAAAGTACACTCACATTTATTATCTCAAGTTATTCACACAAAACTATATGAGATATGGATTATTTCCCCCATATTAGAGATGAGAAAACTGAAGTTCAGATAGATGAATGGCTATAGAAGATACGATACATATACAATGGAATAAAAAAGAATGAAATCTTGCCATCTTCAACAATATGGATGGAGCTAGAGAGTATAATGCTAAGTGAAATAAGTGAGTTAAGGAAAAATACCACTCAATTTACTCATATGTGGAATTTAAGAAAGAAAACAAATGATCAAATTTAAAAGAGAGAGAGGAAGAGAGACAAACTAAGAAACAGACTGTTAACTATAGAGAAGAAACTGATGGTTGCCAGAGGACAGGTGGGTGGTGGGGATGGATGAAACAGGTGATGTGTATGCTTATCATCATGAGCACTGAGTAATGTGCAGAATTGTTGAATCACTATATTCTACACTTGAAACTAATATAATATTGTATGTTAGCTATACTGGAATTAAAATTTAAATTAAAAAAAATTTAAAATTAAAAGATTTTTAAAAATCTTAATAAGGAGGGCATGTGTTGTGAAGAGCACTGGGTATTATATGCAACTAATGAATCATTGAACACTACATCAAAAACTAGTGATATATATTTGTTGGCTAACAGAACATAATAAAAAAACAATAAATAAAAGAAAACTGAGTACCAAAGAGGCAGAACTAAAATTCAAATTCAGGTTCTTTGATTACAAATCAAAAGATCTTGCCACTATACCACAGTTGCCAATAATTTTTATTAGTCAGTTATAAAAAATATTATTAAAGATGTAATTAAAAGTTTAAACACCATGTGGAAGAACTTCTAAAGACTGTAATTTAATAAAATTATATCAATATTTCCACTTTTCTTTGAAACTATGACTTCAGCCTAGCAACTTCATATTAGACATGTCACCAGAGGCAAGGGAAACAAAAGCAAAAATGAACTATTGGGACTTCATGAAGACAAAAGCTTCTGCAATATGAAGGAAACTTAAACATTTCTAAATTATGAAAATCAAAGAGGCTTAAATTCCTTAGACTGATCAAATGTCCAAAGGTATGTGACATGAGTCTACAATCAGTTGAAATAAACTTTAAACTGCTGCTTTAGCTAAATAAATAAAGCAGATTTCATAATAGAAGGCTACATTTCTACAATTACCTGCTCTAGGTACATATACCTGCTCTAGAAAATTTGGTTTCCACTTACATACTATCTAAAGAAACAAAGAAGAAGCAAAAAGGAAAAATGTCAGAACCACAGTCATTTCATTGCTGAGAATAGTTGCTTCTTTCTCTAGCATTGCCTTTTCCTTAGGTGCATATATTGGGGTTACTGAAGAATTCTCTGAATATGCTATGTCAGAAACTTTCCTCAGAAAATTAAAATTAAGTAGAGGTTTAATTCTTCATAAGAAAACCATGAAATTATATAGTTATAGCTTTCTTTTAGGTATTAGTCTTCTTTACATACAGTGTTAGAAGTCAGAGAGACCTGTGTCTAAAACACAATCCTGAACTTAATAGCTGCATGGCCTTGGATAAGTCAAGTAATCTATTCAAGACTTGTAAAATGAAGATAATACCACATACATCATAGTATTACTATGAGGATTAAATGGGATAACACATATTTTGATACTTGGTTAGTAAATCTCAATAAATGATAGTTCATTTTCTCTTACTCCCTCCTAGGCTTATTTCCTGTTAAAAAATCTAAAAAGCTAAGAATAAAATCTTCTTCAGATTTTCACTACCACTTTGATAGCTCAACTTTTCTGAAAGTAAGCTTAATTTTCTTATAAAAGTAGTCACAGCTTGTCATATTATACAGATCATGACAATCTTCTTACAATAGTCTACTTTAACACACAAAGCCCTCAACAACAATAACCACCAAAGTACCTACCTCTTAACATTTCCAATGTCTAGCACATATCCTCGACCAGCTTAATTTTTCTTTGGAGGTCTATAGTCCACATCTGTATTTCTTACTTGTGTGGCTTATTCATCATATCATGGCTTTTATCCTCTGTTGCCGAGTCAGAATTGTAAAAAATAATCCAAAGCCATGGAATGAGAGATTCCTACAGAGTTACATAAGCAGAAGGCAAACCTATGGTGAGAATTCAATGAATCATTCTCTGAAACACACTTTACCCATTTAAAGTTCTGTACTACAGTCAGGACAGCAAAAGATTTGGATCTCAAAGGTTGATAGTTCTTCTCAATGATTGTGCTAATCTGAGGTGTTTTATACATATTGACTCAGAATCTTCTATAGGCCTAAGAGAACTTATCTTGTAACTATGGATAATGCTCAATCTAAAAGAACCATAGCCAAATTACGTACAGACAGACAGACAGACACACACACACTTAAAAAAGAAAAACATATATGAACAGTGAATTTAAGGAGAACTACTTTATCTAGACTTTTCATTAAGTAGCAGAATGTTTCCAGATAGATCCTATGTACAGTTTGCAGATTAAGTATTACTATTCCCTCTTGTTGATCTATGCAAAGTGAAGTAAGATCATAAATGTTAAAGGACCACAATTTAGAATAAACATTAATTTCCTAAAGACTTGGAATGTATATTTCCACCTTAGAGAGACTTTTCTATTTTTTAGTTCACTTGCAGTCATATTAACTAAAAAGTCACACATACAATTTACAAAGTTGACAGAAACAAGAAAAACACTTGGATAAAACTAGCCTTGAATCTTCTTACTTATTCCCTTCTACCTCACTTCAAAATAAATGAATGAATCATCTTTCTGAAAAATTTAAGATGTTAAATTATTACACTAATAATCAATTATCATTTTATAACTTTAAGTTGCTTAAAACATGTTTCTCAACTAGAAGTTAGAGCATTAAACCATGGTCTGGGAGCAAAGTATGGCCTAACAAAGGATTGTGGAGGTCCTTATCATTATTTCCACTTACTAGCTTTATGTATTTTTTCATTCCCTGAATATTACTTTTAGTAGTGGGATAGCTACACTTTCCGAACTTTAAATCCGACCATAATATCTCATAAATAAGGTTTTTGTGTTGCTTCTTTGTGCCAGATGCAATCCAAAAGATGTAAATTGGACTTTGAAAAAACTGGAACTTATGGAACGCTCTGATGGCTTGGAAAGATAATGGGAGATAATTCTTGAAATTAAAAATGTCTTGGAAAATTAGGTTACTATATGAATAGGACATCTGAGTGAATGATACTGGATTAGTGAAAAAATCTGCTAAAATTCACAACAGGAGGAACTCTTCCCCTCATTTGCATCCTACAACTTGCCTGACTGCTGGCACACCCTGCAGTTGCCCCACAGAAACGCCTTGATTACCTGTAGTTCTTCCTGAAATTAGGCCAGTGTCTAGGGCACTGGCTCCTCATCTCATTCAGGCTTATTCCAAAGAAGTAAAATTTGGTGTAGATGCCTGAGCTTTAATGCGTCAGTGTGTAGACCTTTTAGTTGATGCTGTAGCTGTTACTGTGGGGCCAAGGGAAGAACAGTGATTATTGAACAGAGTTGGAAAAGACCCAAAGTAACAAAAGATGGTGTAACTGTTGCAAAGTCTATTGGCTTAAAATATAAATATATAAAAATATTGGCACTAAATTTGTTCAGGATATCAGTAACACAAATGAAGAGGCTGGGGGTGGCACCCTTACTGCTATTTTCTTGGCACACCCTATTGCCAAGGAAGGCTTAGAAAAGATTAGCAACAGTGCTAATCCTGTGGAAATCAGGAGAGGTGTGATGTTAGCTGTTGATGTTGTAATTGCTGAACTTAAGAATCAGTCTAAACCTGTGACAACCCCTGTAGAAACTGCTCAGATTTCTACAATTTCTGCAAATGGAGACAAAGAAATGTGCAACATCATTTCTGATTTAATGAAAAAAACCTAGAAGAAAGGGAGTCATCACAGTAAAGAATGGAAAAACACTAAAGGATGAATTAGAAATTATTCAAGGCATGTAGTTTGAGTGTGAGTATATTTCTCCATATTTTATTAATACATTAAAAGGTCAGAAATGTGAATTCCATTATTCTATATTCTATTGAGGTGAAAAGAAAGTTTCCAGAGTCCAATCCACTGTACCTGTTCCTGAAATTGCCAATGCTCCCTATTAGCCCTTGGTCATAATTGCTAGATGTTGATGTAGAAGCTCTGAATAAACTCATTTTGAATAGGCTAAAAATTGATCTTTTGGTTGTAGCAGTAAAAGCTCTAGGTTTTGGTCACAATAAAAAGAACCAGATTAAAGAAATGGCTGTTGTGACTGGTGGTGCAGTGTTTGGAGAAGAGGGATTGACAATAAATCTTGAAGAAATTCAGCCTCATGACTGAGCAAAAGTTGGAGAGGTCATTGTGACCAAAGATGATGCCATGCTCTTGAAAGGAAATGGTGACAAAGCTCAAATTGAAAAATGTTTTCAAGAAATCATCAAGAAGTTAGATATCACAACTAGTGAACATGAAAAGGAAAAACTGAATATCTGGCCAAACTTTCAGATAGAGTAGCTGTGCTGAAAGTTGGTGGGACAAATGATGTTGAAGCGAATGAAAAGAATGACAGAGTTACAGATGCCCTCAATGCTACATGTGCTGCTGTTGGAGGCATTGTTCTGGGAAGGGGTGATGTCATGGTTTGGAGCATTCCAGCTTTGGATTCAATAATTCCAGGTCCTGGGGTGCCTGGGTAGCTCATTTGGTTAAGCAGCTGCCTTTGGCTCAGGTCATGATCTCAGGGTCCTGGGATCGAGCCCCATGTTGCATCAGACTTCATGCTCAGTGGGGACTCTGCTTCTCCCTCTCCTTTTGTCCCTCCCCCTGCTTATGTGCTCTCTCTCTCTCTCTCAAATAAATAAATAAAATCTTTTAAAAATACATTATATGTTAAAAAAAAAAGAGAGAAGATAGTAGGAAGGGAAAAATGAAGGGAGGGAAATCGGAGGGGGAGATGAACCATGAAAGACTATGGACTCTGAGAAACAAACTGGGGGTTCTAGAGGGGAGATGGGTGGGGGGATGGGTTAGCCTGGTGATGAGTATTAAAGAGGGCACGTATTGAATGGAGCACTGGGTGTTATACGAAAACAATAAATCATGGAACACTACATCAAAAACTAATGATGTAATGTATGGTGATTAACATAATAAAATTAAATTAAAAAAATAATTCCAGCTCCTGAAGATCAAAAAATTGATATAGAAATTATTAAAAGAACACTCAAAATTCCTGCAATGACCATTGCTAAGAATGCAGGTATTGAAGGATCACTAATAATTGAGAAAATTATGCAAAGTTCCTCAGAAATGGGTATGATGCTATGCTCAGAGATTTTGTGAATATCGTGGAAAAAGGAATAATTGACTCAACTAAGGTTGTAAGAACTGTTTTATTGGATGTTGCTAGAGTGGCCTCTCTGCTAAGTACAGGAGAAGATCTAGTCACTGAAATTCCTAAAGACCCTAGAATGGGTGGAATGGGATGTGGTATGGGAGGTGGCATGTCCTAATTCTTAAAATAGTACTTTATTAATAAACTGTGAGAGGAAGTTCAATGCAGTAATCCTTACCAATAACTTAGAGAAATCAGCTGAAGGAAATGACTGAAGAAAAGCCTGGCTGATGTTTAAGAAAATAACTATAACCAAAAGTCACTGGTTTCAGTTAACAACATATAATGGTTTGCTGCTGTCATTGTCAATGCCTACAGAAAATGTATTTTGTATTTTTGAATAAAAACACATTTGTACATTCCTGATAACTAAATGCAAGGGTCATGTAACAAATGTGTTGCTTTCAACTTAAATCACTGAGGCATTTTTACAACTATTCTGTTAAATTCAGGATTTTAGTGATTGCCATCACCAGATAAAAAAATGAGAAGCAGCCTTTCCGTGGAGAGTAAGAATAATTGTGTCTGAAGTAGAAAAATAATCTAATTATATGACACTCTCTGTTAATAAAAATTTGTTTAAAGTTTTTTAAAATTTTTATTTAAATTTAATTTAATTAACATATAGTATATTATTAGTTTCAGAGTTAAAATTTAGTGATTTATTAGTTGTGTACAACACCCCATGCTCATTAATTCAAGTGCTCTCCTTAATGCCCATCACCCAGTTACCCCATTCCCCCAACCACCTCCCCTTCAGCAACCCTCAGTTTGTTTCCAGTAGTTAAGAGTCCCTTATGGTTTGTCTCCCTCTCTGTTTTCATCTTACTTTATTTTTCCTTCCCTACCCCTAAGTTCATCTCTTTTGTTTCTTAAATTCCACATATGAATGAAATCATATTACTATATGATTTTGTCTTTGTCTGAGTGTGTATTTGTCTTTCTCTGAGTGACTTATACGCTTAGCATAATATCCTCTAGTTCCATCCATGCCATTGCAAATGGCAAGATTTCATTCTTTTTGATGGATAAGTAATATTCCACTGTATCTATACACCACATCTTCTTTATCCATTCATCTGTCAATGGACATCTGGGCACTTTCCATTTATTAGTTACTGTGAAAATTAATGCTATAAACATTAAGGTGCAGGTGCCCCTTCAAATCACTATGTTTGTATCCTTTGGATATAGACCTAGTAGTGCAAATGCTGGGGGGTCTTAGGGCAGCTTTATCTTCAACTTTTAAAAAATATTTATTTGTTTATTTATTTACTTATTTCTTTATATTAACATATGTTGTATTACTTCTTTTCAGAGGAAGAATTTAGTGATTCATCAGTAGCATACAATACCCAGTGCTCATTACTTCAAGAGCCCTCCTTAACGCCCATCACCCAGTTACCCCATTCCCCCAACCACCTCCCATCCAGCAACCCTCAGTTTGTTTCCTACAGTTAAAGGCCTCTTATGGCTTGTCACCCTCTCTGTATTCCTCTTACTTTATTTTTCCTTCCTGTCCCCTATGTTCATCTGATTTGTTTCTTAAATTCCACATATGAGTGGATCATGTGGTATTTGTCTTTACCTAACTGGCTTATTTCACTTAGCATAATACCCTCTAGTTCCATCCATATCATTGCAAAATGCCAAGACTTCATTCCTTCTGATAGCTGAGTAATATTCCATTGTATATATATATACCACTTCTTATTTATCCATTCTTCTGTCAATGAACATCTGGGCTCTTTCCATATTTTGACAATTGTGGACATTACTTCTATAAACATTGGATTGAATGTGTCCCTTTGCATCACTATTTTAGTATCCTTAGGATAAATAACTAGTAGTGCAATTGCTGGGTAGTAGGGTAAAGCTATCTTTAATTAATTTATTTATTTTTATTATTTATTTATTTATTTATTTATTTATTTATTTATTTATTTATTTATTTATTTATATTAACACATACTGTATTATTAGATTCAGGGGTAGAATTCAGTGATTCATCAGTTGCATATAACACCCAGTGCTCATTACATCAAGTGCCTTCTTAATGCCCTTCACCCAATTATCCCAAAACCTACCCACTTCCCCTCCAGCAACCCTGAGTTTTCTATAGTTAAGAGTCTCTTATGGTTTCCCTCCTTCTCTGTTTTTATCTTATTTTTTATTTCCTTTCCTTCCCCTATGTTCATCTCTTTTGTTTCTTGAGTTCCACATGTGAGAGAAATCATATGGTATTGGTCTTTCTCTGACTGACTTATTTTGCTTAGCATGATACCCTCTAGTCACATCCATGTTATTGCATAAGGCAAGATGCATTCTTTTTGATGGCTGAGTATTATTCTATTGTGAATATATATACCATATCTTCTTTATCCATTCATCTGTTGGTAGACATCTGGGCTCTTTCTGTATTTGGCAATTGGGGACATTGCTGCTATAAACATTGGGGTTCAAATCACCATTCGAATCAGTATTATTGTATCCTTTGGATAAATACTTAGTAGTGCAGTTGCTGGGTCAAAGGGTAGCTCTATCTTTAACTTTTTGAGGAAACTTCATACTCTTTTCCAGAGTGGTTGCACCAGTTTGTATTCCCACCAACAGTGTAAGAGGGTTCCCCTTTCTTTGCATCTTCACCAACAGCTATTGTTTCCTGACTTGTTAATTTTAGCCATTCTGACTGGTGTGAGGTGGCATTTCACTGTGGTTTTGATTTGTATTTCCCTGACACCAAGTGATGTTGAGCAGTTTTTCATGTATCTGTTGGCCATTTGTATGTCTTCTTTGGAGAAATCTCTGTTCATTTCTTCTGCCCATTTCTTGACTGGATTTTTTTGGTTTTGGGTGTTACATTTGATAAGTTCTTAATAGATTTTAGATACTAGCCTTTTATCTGATAAGACATTGGCAAATATTTTCTCCCATTTCATAGGTTCCCTTTTAGTTTTGTTGACTGTTTCCTTTGCTATGCAGAAGCATTTTATCTTCATGAATTCCCAATAGTTCATCTTTGCTTTTGTTTCCCTTTGGAGACAGGTTTAGCAAGAAGTTGTTGCAGCCAAATTGAAAGATATTGCTGCCTGTGTTCTCCTCTAGGATTTTGATGGATTCCTGTCTCACATTTAGGTCTTTCATCCATTTTGAGTTTATTTTGGTGTACAGTGTACAGTGGTCCAGTTTCATTCTTCTGCATCTCACTATCCAACTTTCCCAACACCATTTATTGTAGAGACTGTCTTTTTTTCCATTTGATATTCTTTCCTGCTTTGTAGAGAGTTAGTTGACCACAAAGTTGAGAGTCCATTTCTGGGTTCTCTATTCTGTTTCATTGTTCTATGTGTCTGTTTTTGTGCCAGTACCATGCTGTCTTGATGATTGCAGCTTTGTAATATAGCTTGAAGTCCGGAATTGTGATGTCTCCAGCTGGTTTTCTTTCTCATCATTCCTTTCATTACTTGAGGTCTTTTCTGATTCCATGCAAATTTTAGGATCATTTGTTCCACCTCTATGAAAAATGCTGATGGCATTTTGATAGGGGTTGTATTGAATGTGTAGATTGCTTGGGTAGCATAGACATTTTAACAATATTTGTTCTTCCAATCCACGAGAATGGAATGTTTTTCCATTTCTTTGTGTCTTCCTCAATTTCATTCATAAGTGTTCTATACTTTTCAGAGTACAGATCCTTTACCTCTTTGGTTAGGTTTATTTCTAGGTATCTTATGGTTTTTGGTGCAGTTGTAAATGGGATCAATTCCTTGATTTATCTTTCTTCTGTCTCATTATTAGTGTATAGAAATGCGAACAACCTCTGTGCATTGATTTTATATCCTGCCACGTTGCTGAATCCTGTATGAGTTCTAGCAATTTTGGGGTGGATTCTTTTGTGTTTTCTACAGGGTATCATGCCATCTGTGAAGATCAACTTCTTCATTGCTAATTTGGATGCCTGTTATTTCTTTTTGTTGTCTGATTGCTGAAGCTGACTTCCAGTAATATGTTGAACAGCAGTGGTGAGAGTGGACATCCCTGTCATTTTCTTGACCATGGGGGGAAAGCTCTCAGTTTTTCGCCATTGAGGATGATATTTAATGTGGGTTTTCATATGTGGCTTTTATGATGTTGAAGTACGTTCCCTCTATCCTTACACAGTGGAGAGTTTTTTCAAGAAATGATGCTGCATTTTGTCAAATGCATTTTCCACATCTATTGTGAGGTTCATAAGTTCTTGTCCTTTTTTTTTTTTATTAATGTATCACACTGATTGATTTGTGGATGTTGAATCACCCTTGAAGCCAAGGAATAAATCCCACTTGTTCGTGGTGAATAATCCTTTTAACGTACTATTGGATCCTACTAGCTAGTATCTTGGCAAGAAATTTGGCATCCATGTTCATAAGGGATTTTGGTCTGTAATTCTCCTTTTTAATGGGTTCTTTGTCTGGTTTTGGGATCAAAGTAATGCTGGTCTCATAGAATGAGTTTGAAAGTTTTCTATTTTTTGTAACAGTTTCAGAAAAATACGTATTAATTCCTCTTTAATATTTGGTAGAATTCCCTTGGGAAGGCATGTGGCCATGGACTCTTGTTTGTGGGGAGATTTTTGATTACTGATTCAATTTCCTTGCTGATGATGGGTCTGTTCAGGTTTTCTATTTCTTCCTGTTTCAGCTTTGGTAGTTTATGTTTCTAGGAATACATCCATTTCTTCCAGATTGCCTAATTTGTTGGCATATAATTGCTCATAATATTCTATTAGAATTGGGATGCCTGGGTGGCTCAGTCGTTAAGCGTCTGCCTTCGGCTCAGGTCATGATCCCAGGGTCCTGGGATCGAGTCCCGCGTCGGGCTCACTGCTCCTTGGGAGCCTGCTTCTCCCTCTGCCTCTCTCTCTCTCTCTGTCTCTCATGAATAAATAAATAAAATCTTTAAAAAAATATTCTATTAGAATTGGTTATAATTCTTCAGTGTTGGTTGTAATGTCTCTTTTTTCTCTCATGATTTTATTTATTTGAGTTCTTTCTCTCTCTCTGTCTCTTTCTTTTTTGATGTCTGGTTAGGGGTTTATTGATCTTATTAATTCTCTTGAAGAAGCAGCTCCTACTTTCCTTGATCTGTTCTACTATTTTTCTGATTTCTATATCATTGATTTATGCTCTAATCATTAGTATTTAGTCTGGATTTAGTCTCTATTTGCTGTTCTTTTTCCAGCTCCTTTAAGTGTAAGGTTAGGTTGTGTATTTGAGAATTTTCTTGTTTCTTGAGAAAAGCCTCTATTGCTATACTCTTCCCTCTTAGGACTACCTTTTGCTGCATTCCAAAGGTTCTGAAATGTAATGTTTTCATTTTCATTTGCTTCCATGTATTTTTTAAATTATTATTTAATTTCCTTGTTGTCCCATTCATTCTTTAGTAGGATGCTCTTTAACCTCCATGTATTTTTGTTCCTCCCAATTTTTTTCTTGTACTTGACTTCAAGTTTCAAAGCATTGTGGTCTCAAAATAAGCATGGAATAATCTCAGTCTTTTTGAATCAGTTGAGAACTGATTGGTGACCCAGTATGTGATGTATTCTGGAGAATGTTCCATGTGCACTTGAGAAGAATGTGTATTCTGCTGTTTTAAGATGAAATGCTCTGAATATATCTGTTAAATCCATCTGGTCCAATGTGTCATTCAAAGCCCTTGTGTCCTTGTTGATCTGCTTAGATGATCTGTCCATTGATGTGAGTGGCATTCTAAAGTCCCCTACTATTAATGTATTATTGTCAATGTGTTTCTTTAATTTTGTTATTAACTCGGTTATATAATTGGCTGCTCCAAAGTTAGGGGCATAAATATTTACAATTTTTAGATCTTGTTGGACAGGCCCTTTATTATGATATAGTGTCTTTCTTCATTTCTTATCACAGTCTTTGGTTCAAAATCTAGTTTGTCTGATATATAGATTGCTACTCCAGCTTTCTTTTGATGTCATAAGCATAATGAATTGTTCGTCACCCCCTCATTTTCAGTCTGGAGGCATCTATGAATCTAAATGAGTCTCTTGTAGACAGCTTATTGATGGGTCATGTTTGGTTTTTTTTTGTTTGTTTCTTTGTTTCTTTGTTTTATCTAACCTGAAACCCTATGTCTTTTGATTGGAGCATTTAGTCCATTTACATTCAGGGTAATTATATAAAGATATGAATTTAGTGTCATTGTATTACCCATAAAGTCCCTTTTTCTGTAGATTTTCTCTGCTCCTTTCTGGTCTATGTTACTTTTGGGCCTTCTCTTTGCTTACAGGATCCCCCTTTAATATTTCTTGCAGGGCTGGTTTAGTGTTCAGGAACTCCTTTATTTTCTGTTTGTCTTGGAAACTCTTTTATCTCTCCTTCTATTCTGAATGACAGCCTTGCTGGAAAAAATACTCTTGACAGCATATTTTTCCCATTTAACACACTGAATATATCATGCCAGTCTTTTCTGGCCTGCCAGGTCTCTGTGGACAGGTCTGCTGCTAGCCTTATGTGTCTACCCTTGTAGGGTAAGGATCTCTTGTCCTGAGCTGCTTTCAGGATTTTCTTTTTATCTCTGAAGTTTGCAAGCTTCACTATTATATGTCATGGTGTTGATCTAATTTTATTGATTTTGATGCAGGTTCTTTGTGCCTCCTGGACTTGAATGCCTGTTTCCTTCTCCAGATTGGGGAAGTTCTCAGCTATAATTTGTTGAAATAAACCTTTGCCTCTCTCTCTCTGTGTGTGTGTCTTCATCTTTTGGGACCCCTATTATCTGGATATTATATTGCTTTATGGTATCACTGATTTCTCAAAGTCTCCCTTCATGATCCAGTAGTTGTTTTTCTGTCTTTTTCTCAGCTTCTTTAATTTCTATCACTTTTTTCTTGTATATCACTAACTCTTTCTTCTGCCTCATTTATACTCTTAGAGTCTCCATTTGGGACTGAATCTCAGTAATAGTATTTTTAATTTCGACTTGATTAGATTTTAGTTATTTTATTTCTCTAGTAAGGTATTCTCTAGTGTCTTCTATGATTTTTTCAAGCCCAGCTAGTATCTTTATAATTGTTGTTTTGAATTTTTGTTCTGACATCTTACTTATATCCATACTTATTAAATCCCTGGCAGTGAGTACTACCTTCTGTTCTTTCTTTTGGGGTGTGTTTTTCTGTTTCATCATTATATCCAGAAAAGGATGGAAGAAAGAGAGAGAAAAGACAAATATAACAACTACAACACCAAAAAAACCAAACCAAAACAAACCAGAAGAAAACAAAAACAAAACAAAATAAGAAAAAAAAATCAAAGAAAACATAAAACAGAACAAAACACTAAACTAGATCCTGGGTATGTTTTGGTCTGTTTGTTAAAAGAAACTAGATTCCCGGGCGCCTGGGTGGCTCAGTTGGTTGGGCGACTGCCTTCGGCTCAGGTCGTGATCCTGGAGTCCCTGGATCGAGTCCCGCATCGGGCTCCCTGCTCGGCAGGGGGTCTGCTTCTCCCTCTGATCCTCCCCCCTCTCATGTGCTCTCTCTCATTCTCTCTCTCTCAAATAAATAAATAAAATCTTTAAAAAAAAAAGAAACTAGATTCCCAAAATAGGGAAGAAAGACAAAAAATATATATATATATATATACACAAATAAAATAATATATATATACAAAAATAAAATAAAAAGAAACCAAAATAAAAAATGTATATATTATATATAACATATATATAAAAATAAAAATTAAGAAAGAATTGAAAAAAATAAGAAAATATCCAAAAAAAATAAAACTGAAGTACTAAAAAATAATTTAAAAACCCATGAACGCTATATACTGTTTTCCCCAAGAGCTGAAGTTTTGTAGTTCTCTATGATGGGTAAACTTGGTGTTAGCTAGTTTTTCCTGCTGGTCTTCTAGGGGAGGGGCCTGTTGTGCTGATTCTCAGGTGTTCTTGCCTTTGTGGAGTTGTGCCTCCCTTGACATGCAGCTGGTTCCATGTAAGTGGTTCCAGATTCCACTATATGGCACTCTTTTGCTCCCTGAAGACTTTCATCAGCAACAGAGGAGATGAAAATGGCAGAGCCCCACTCTCTAGCCCTGGAGCTGAAAGTTCACACCCCCCACTTTTCAGTGAGCTCTTACAAAAAAGCAGTCGATCACTCTTGTCTCCCTGGTTTCTGACCAAACTCTGTGTTCACCCAGCCTGTGACCCAGCATTTTTATCTCAAGCATGTGACCCAGTTTTGAGTCTCCAAAATTTACAGACTCCTGTGGCTTGGACCCACATGGTTCCTCCCAGGGGAGTGAGGGGTGTCTCACCCCATTTCTACCTTTTGCTGGGCCCTTGCCCAGAGAGTGATCACACCACCATGCAATTGCTGTCAGTTTATGGCAACACCAAGCAGAAAGCTGTCTCCTAGTCTTATTTTCAGCCAGCTTCCCTGCTCTTGTCCCTGGAAACCCTACTGGACTCAGGCACCTCTGTTCTTCTTGTGACCCCAGGGATCCTGTGACACCATACTGTCCCACCTCAGATTCCACCATGCTTTGCCACTTGAGTACCATAATGTCAGCATCGTCCCTCACTGTAGCAGACTGCTGAAAGTTCTGATTTTGTGCTCTACTTCTTATAATACTTTGCAGTATCTTACTTAAGCAAGCTCCCTCCCCTCCACCTTATCTTCCAATATATCACCATAGATTCACATCTCTGCACCTCTTACCTTCCAAAAAGTGGTAGCTTTTCTATTTGTAGAATTACAGCAATTCTTTTCTAAGATGTCTGATTGATGTTGCTGGTGCTCAGAATGATTTGATAACTATCATCTGAATTCCAGGGACCAGAAGAAATTAGGGTCCCTTACTCCTCTGCCATCTCAACCCCTCTCTCCCCTATTTTCTGAACCTAAAATTGTTTAACGTTTTTAAAAAAAAATGTCAAGACAAGAGAAACTGGCAATATTTAACGTGAAATCATTAGAAAATATATTCCACAGTTCATTTAGAAATATGTGAATTTCAGGAAATTTACACGTGACTTTGTCCAAAGAAAGCCATGACTCTCTCTTAGATGTGAAACATGTTGAAGAGTGAAATGCTGCTCTGGAGTTGATACCTCATATATATGTTATCAGGATCTTAGGGTTACTTACTGCTCAACTTGACATTACCAATTTGTGGAGAAATATATTCCCACTGACATCTAAGTTGGCCATACCAGTAAATATGCTATTAGCTGAAGTTTCTTAATGCCATAGCTATCATGATGAAGGGGTCAGCCTTGTTCATCCACATATGACCCTGAGAGATTCCCTTCTGATTCTACAGTTTTAATGATTTATAGATGCAATAATACTACATTTGTGGACAGCCAAGAAAAGGCTCACAATCTGCCTCTGGAGTCTAAAAGGATATTAAGAAGACTGTTCTCCATAGCTTTCATTCTGCTACACTAAACTTCTTAAGGACAAGGTGAGACTTATTCTAAGTCCCCTGTGCTAAGCATCACATATAGTAGATGCTCCAAAAATAGCTGCTAAATAGCTTATAAGATCCTCCAGGAAGAAAGCACTTTCTTTTTTTTTTTTTTAGATTTTATTTATTTATTTGACAGAGAGAGACACAGCAACAGAGGGAACACAAGCAGGGGGAGTGGGGGAGGGAGAAGCAGGCTTCCTGCAGAGCAGGGAGCCCAATGCAGGGCTCGATCCCAGGACCCTGGGATCATGACCTGAGCTGAAGGCAGACACTTAATGACTGAGCCACCCAGGCACCCCAAGAAAGCACTTTCTTGACCTTCCAAGTTTTTCTGAATAGCAGCTATTTCTTTGATTTGGTTGTTATCTTATAGGCAAGCAAGATAGGAGGCAAAGTTTTGAGGCAGCAGATAAAATTATTCACACAATGATGCAAATGTGGATATATGTCTCGAAGGAGCTGCTACTCACCTACCTTCCTGTGTGCCCAGGATGAGGGAGATAGGTGGGTGGTCATTATCTGTCTTTCCAAGTGCCACCTATGAAACTATGGTCCTTAAAAGAAGCAGCAGTATCTTGAAACTTGGCTGTTTAGGTTACTTCTTTGTAGAGGAGTAAGAAGAAGCACAATTGGTGACTATTAACTATATGTCTCCCTCAAAGTAAAATCTTGCTAGAATACAGAAGGGAGTGAAGGAAATTAAGAAATGGTATCAGTCTTTGCTAGCTTTCCAAAAATCTAAACTTTACAGTGGTCTGACTGGACAGGAGAGAGAGAGAAGCAAATTAAAATAAACATGAACTTGCAACAGCAAAGAACAAATGCATACACAAAAGGAATTTAAGAATTTTCTAAGTTTCATGAGCAAGTTAAAGGGATAACTATCACAACACATTACCAAGATGAGGAAGAAAGAAGTCTCTATAAGAAAAAGAAGCCAAACCAGTAAACTTGTTTTCTATTTCTACCAGTTGGAAAGAAGAATCATCTCTCTTTGTACAGCTGTTAAATCAGAAATGATTTGTTCCCCTCCTGGGGATAAAAACTTTCATTTGCTCTAGTATGTATATGTGTATGTACTAGAGAAAAGAATATGGTATGTATAGTACATACTAGTATGTCTAGTACTAGTATGTATAGTACATACTATATATACATATATATAAATATGTGTGTGTGTATTACTATATATAATATACCAAGGACAATATCACACAGTTCGTATGTAGTAAATCATTAATATAGGTTAGCCAATAAGAACCAAACCAATCCGAATTGAGATTATTAAGTAGTGTGATATGTGTACTAGCCCATAGACTGACTTACTTTCATATATTATCTTTGGGGGAATTAGCTTTGTATGGTCTTGTTTTATGTTCAATATTTACACAAATATTGCTTTAAGAAGGTCATTAAACCAAACAAAGAATAAATCTGTACAATTAAGGAGCCCAACCTCCATGTGTAAATATTAATCATGTTTTTTCATGATAAAAATACATTCCAATCAAAAGGCTTTATTTGAGTTTGACAAAGTGAAAGTGACAGATAGATTGTTTTTTTTTAGTGCCCCAAATCTCTTACTGGAGTCCAGAATAAACCAATACAATTGTTGATGTGCTAAAAAGTGAACAGTCATGATGATATTCTTACCACGTTTAAGTCAACATAAATCAACTTTCCAAGAATGTCAATATTTATCTATTATTACTTAAACCTTAAAGGAGCTCTCTAGCTATAGTCTTTAGTACGAGAAACATTAGAAGAAAAAATTCTCAAGAAAGATGTTTTCATAAATTTAATCAGAAGAATAAATTAATATCTTAAGTGAAATAAGTCAGACAGAGAAAAAAATACTATATAATTTTACTTATATGTGGATTGTAAAAACCAAAACCAACCAACCAACAAAAAAGAAATGGAATCATAAACACAGCAAATCAACTGTTGGTTGACAGAAGGAATGAGATTGAGGGGAATGAGTAAAATAGGCGAAGGGGACTACAAGATACAAGCTTCCAGTTAGAAAATAAATGTCACTGGGATGAAAAACACTGCGTAGGGAATATAGTCAATAATATTGTAATACTGAATGGTGATAGATGGTAAATAGCTTAATGTATAGAATTAAGCATAGCTTAATGTATAGAACTGTGGTGAGCATAGCTTAATGTACTGAATTGTCAAATTAGTATGTGTACACCAGAAAATATAATATTTTCTGCCAACCGTACTTCAATTTAAAAAATCTCATACCTCAAAAAAAGTCATACAAATTAGTTTACCAAACAAATCCATATATTTACCTCAATTGAGTTTTAAAACCAACATATGAAATAAACAAGGTAAATATTTTTATTTCTCCAATACCTAAATGAGAAAACTGAGGCTGTGAAATATTATGTGACTTATTCTGTGTCATAAAACTCCAGACTGGTGGAGCTAGAACTAGAATATAGCTCCTCTGACCCAGAATACCTTTTTCCTTCTGCATTTTAGACCACTGCTGAGTAGTATTCCACTATATGGATATATTATAATTTGTTTATTCATTTACTTGCTTATAAACCTTCGGGGTTATTTGGAGTTTTACAATAAAGCTGCTATAAATATGTGTATACAAATCTTTGCATGGGCATATGCTTTCTTTTCTCTTGGTTAATAACTAAGAGTGGAATGACTGGTTCATATGGTAGTTTTATGTTTAACTTTTTAAGAGATTGTCAAACTGTTTTTCCAATGTAGTTGTATCAATTTATGTTCTCACCAGCAATGTATGTATGAGTTCTAGTTTCTCTACATCTTTGTTAACATACTCAGTTTTTGGTGTACTCAGTATTTTTTATTTTAATTTTAGTCATTCTAATATGCAATAGTATCTCATAATGTTTTTAATTTGTATTTACCTAATGATTTGGACATCTTTTCTTATGCTTATTTGAAGTCATTATCTCTTTTATGGTGAAGTGATTATTCAAATATATTGCCTTTTTAAAAATTGGATGATCTGTTTTCTTATAAGTAGTCTCTTATTTTTATTTTTATTTATTTGTTTGTTTATTTTTTCAGGCAAGAATAAACCATACTTTGGTTCAAAGATTTTACAAAGCAGTAAACTATGAATTTAACACGACCATAATTACTAATACAGTAATATACTAATAGCAACCATGTATTATAATCTCAATTTTATGTGTTGAAATCAAATGATAATAAAAATAAAAGTATACAAAATTGTCTTAAAAAATGAAAACTCAATGTGAGCAAAACAGTTTTTGATTTCTGTTTAAAAATAAAGATGTTCAAAAAAGTACTCATAGGTATTAATCATGCTAAAGGACTCAGTTGGAAATAATTGTGGTTTGTTTATAAATATATCCTCCCAATCAGTATATGATCTGAAAGAGCTAATTCTTGCTGCTGTGAAAAAAAAAATAACACAAAATTACATTCATGACTCAATTATGAAACAACTAATATACTGCTTTATTTTTTTTATTTTATTATGTTATGTCACTGTACAATACATCATTAGTTTTTGATGTAGTGTTCCATGATTCATTGTTTTCATATAACACCCAGTGCTCCATGCAGTACATGTCTAATATACTGTGTTATAAGGCAGCACGTTAAAAATGTATATTATTTTGCTTTCATTTATGATTAACTTTTCTCTATTTTACATAGTATTTTGTTTATATTTTGAATATGACTGTATTTTCTTTTTTAATTTAAATCAATTAGCCAAGGTATAGTACATTATTGGTTTTTGATATAATGTTCAATGATTCATCAGTTCATTGAAGTATAATTAACATATATTATATTAATTTCAGGTATAAAATAATAATGAATCAACAGTTTTATATTTCTCAGTGCTCACCACAATAACTCTTTTTTTTTTTTTAAGATTTTTATTTATTTATTTGAGACAGAGAGAATGAGAGGGAGGAGGGTCAGAGGGAGAAGCAGACTCCCTGCCAAGCAGGGAGCCCGATGCGGGACTCGATCCAGGGACTCCAGGATCATGACCTGAGCCGAAGACAGTCGCTTAACCAACTGAGCCACCCAGGCGCCCTCACCACAATAACTCTTAATCCCTTTTATTTACTTAACCCATCCCCTTCTCACCCTCTCTGACAACCACCAGTTTGTTTTTTGTATTTAGAAATCCATTTTTATTTGTCTCTTTTTATTTTTGTTTTTTTCTTTTGTTTCTTAAATTTCACATTTGAATGAAGTCGTATTTGTCTTTGTCTGATTTATTTCACTTAGCATTATAACCTCTAGGTCCACCCATGTTGTTGCAAATGGCAAGATCTTATTCTTTTTTTATTTTTTTTAAAGATTTTATTTATTTATTTGACAGAGACACAGCTAGAGAGGGAACACAGCAGGGGGAGTGGGAGAGGGAGAAGCAGGCTTCCTGCCATGCAGGGAGCCCGATGTGGGGCTCGATCCCAGGACTCCGGGATCATGACCTGAGCCGAAGGCAGATGCTTAACAACTGAGCCACCCAGGCGCCCCTTATTCTTTTTTTTAATTTAAATTCAATTAGCCAACATATAGTACATCATTAGTCTCAGATGTAGTGTTCATCAATTTATCAGTTGTGTATTACATCCAGTGCTCATCACATCACATGCCCTCCTTAATGCCCATCATTCAATTACCCCATCCCCCACCCACCTCCCCTCCAGAAACCCTCAGTTTGTTTCTTATAGTTAAGAGTCTCTCATGGTTTTTCTCCCTCTTTGATGACTTCCCATTCAGTTTTCCCTCCCTTCCCCTATAAGATCTTATTCTTTTTTATGAGTAAGTAATATCTCATTGGTTTTCATATATATATATATATATATATATATATATATATATATATATATATCATATCTATCTATCTATATATATCTCATGTCTCCTTTATCCCATTTGGCATGGGACTCCATGCCCATATATATATATAACCATATACAACCCCATATGCCTATATATATATATATATATGTATATATATATATCTCATATCTCCTTTATCCATTTATCTACTGATGGACACTTAGGTTGCTTTGATACCTTGGCTATTGTAAATAATGCTGCACTAAACATAGCAGTGCACATATTTTTTCAAATTAGTGTTTTTTGTGTTCTATGAGTAAATAACAAGTACTGGAATTATTGGGTCACTTGAAACTTCTATTTTTAATTTCCTGAGGAAACTCCATTCTGTTTTCCACAATAGCTGCACCAATTTGCATTCCCACCAACAATGCACGATGGTTCCTTTTTCTCCACATCCTTGCCAACACTTGAAATTTCTTGTCATTCTGACAATTGTAAGGTGATATCTCGTGGTTTTGATTTTCATTTCCCTGATGATTAGTGACATTGAACAACTTTTCATGTGTTTGTTGACCATCTGTATATCTTCTTTGGGAAAATATCTATTCAGGTCCTCTGACTATTTTTTAGTTAGACTGTTGTGTGGGTTTTTGCTTTTTTTTTGTTTTTTTTTTTTTTTTTTTTTTTTTTGGTGTTGAGTTGCATACATTCTTTATAAATTTTGCAGATAAACCCATCATCAAATATATTATTTGCAAATATCTTCTCCCTCTCAGTAGGTTGCCTCTTTATTTTACTGATGGTTTCCTTTTCTGTGCAAAAGCTTTTCATTTTGGTGTAGTCCCAGTAGTTTATTTTTTCTCTTATTTCTCTTGCCAGAGGAGACATATCTAGAAAAATATTTTTATGACCAATGTCAAAGAAATTACTGCCCATGGTTTTTTTCTAGGAATTTTACAGTTTTAGGTCCTACATTTAGGGCTTTAATCAATTCTAAGTTTATTTTTGTGTATGGTGTAAGAAACTGGTCCAGTTTCATTCTTTTAGGTGTAGCTGTCCAGGTTTCTCAACACCATTTGTCGAAGAAACTGTCTTTTCCCCATTATATATTCTTGCCTACTTTGACATAGATTAATTGGCCATAAAACCTTGGGTTTTTTTCTGCACTCTATTCTGTTCCACTGATCTATGTGTCTATTTTTGTGCCAGTACCATAATACTGTATTGATTACTACAGCTTTGTACTATATCTTGAAATCTGGAATTGTGGTACATCCAGCTTTTCTTTTTTTTTTCAAGATTGTTTGGACTGTTCAGTATCTTTTGCAGTTTCACACAAATAAATTTCCTAGAGGAGAACACAGGCAGTAATTTCTCTGACAATGGCCACACCAACATTTTTCTAGTTATGTCTCCTAAGGCAGGGGAAATGAAAGCAAAAATAAACTATTAGGACCACATTAAAATAAAAAGTTTGTGCACAACAAAGGAGATTATCAACAAAATGAAAAAAACAACCTACTGACTGGGAGAAGATATTTGCAAATGATATATCCAATAAGAGGTTAATATTCAAAATATATAAACAACTTATATAAGTCAACACCCCCCAAAAAAAATCTGATTAAAAAATAGGAAGAGGATCTGAACACACATTTTTCCAAAGAAGTAAAGATGTTCAACATCACTAATCAACAGGGAAATGACAATCAAAACCACAATGAGATATCACCTTACACCAGTTAGAATGGCTAAAATAAAAATGACAAGAAATAACAAAATTGACAAGGATGTGGAAAAAAAGGAACCCTTGTGCACTGTTGGTGGGAATGCAACCGGGTGCAGCCATTATGGAAAACAGTATGGAGGTTCCTCAAAAAATTAAAAATAGCAATATATAATGAACTAATAATTCCACTATTGCTTATTTACCCAGAGAATATGAAAACACTAATTTGAAAAGTTATCTGCACTCCTATGTTTATTGCAAAATTATTTACGATGGCCAAGATCTGGAAGTAACCTAAGTGTCCACTAATAGATGAATGGATGAGGAAAATGTATATATAAACAATGGAATATTACATAGTCACAAAAAAGGATGGGATCATGCCATTTGAGACAACATGGATGGCTTGGAGGTTATTATACTAAATGAAATAAGTCAGAATGAGAAAAACAAATATCATAAGTTTCCTCTCATAAGTGGAATCTAAAAAACTCCGAAGACTAAACAAACAAAAAGGAGACTCACACCTATAAATACAAAGAACAAACTGATGGTTTGAGGGGAAGGGGATGGGAGTTGGGCAAAATGGGTGAAGGGGAGAGGGAGATACAGGCTTCCAGATACAGAATGAATAAGTCATGGGAATAAAAGACACAACATAAGGAATACAGTCAATAATATTGTAATAGTGATGTAACAGGACAGATTGCATCTATACTTGTCATGACATAGTGTTATGTATATATTTGTCAAATCACTATGTTGTACACCTGAAACTAGTCATGTGTCAACTATACTCAAGTAAGAAATCTATCCATAGACCTATATGTAGGTCTATCTTGTCCTTCCATTTTTTGCATATAGCATATTTTATTTAACCATTCTCTGAATGATTGTTCTGTAGTAATCCTTACTAGGTTTTAAAATAGGAGTTCAGAAGCACTTTCAAATTAACTTGTCTTTTAATATATTCAAATAAATGAATGAACCCAACCTCAAAAGAAGACTTTTCAAAATGTTATTTGTAGTTCCAAATTATTCACTAAATTGATAACCATATAATAGGCATTTAATACTTCTAGAATAAATGGATAGATGAAATAAAAATTAAAGAAATACATATGGTGGAGCTTAGCTCAGGGCCTCTTAGAAATATGTACACAGAAGCAGATTTGGGGCATCTTGTGCCTTATGTTAAAAAATATCTCTGTTTTACCAGATGGAGCCCGAATTTAATTTCCAAAGTTATCAATTCAGGCCTACTACTTCAGTTATGTAGCAAGGGAAAATTATTTATCCTTATGAGGCTCAGCTTTTTCATCTGTAAAATGAAGATAATCAGAGAAGATTAATGGGTTGGCCTAGCTGGATGGTTAAATGGGATATAAATATAAGAGATTCTAAATCACTAGAAACATAATGAGGCTGAGAAAATTACATTATCTAAACTCTCTTCTCATAGAAAGTATTACATGAAAGTTTGGAAAGAATACTTTAATTAGTGTTGGTAGTGGTGGGTTCTAAAGGACACACTTATATGGCTGATAAACTGTCTTCTGAGGAGAGGAGGGTTCTGCTAATTTTAGGGCCATATTTGAAGTGCCTGTAACATCAAAAGTAATTGAGTTATAGATTTCAGGATATGTTTCCTCCATGAAGACAGGAATTTGTGCTTAGAACAGAATGTGGCAGTAGGTGCTCAATGTATACTTAAATGAATGAATGAGTGAATGCTGCCAGTAGTCCTTCTCTTCTCCCATACAACTTTCACTATCACCTTTACATAAACATTGAACAGTATTAAAAAGTCAGTTTGAAGGTATGCATTATTATTAGATTACTGAAGTTATTTTACATTTCCATCTAGACCTGGAGCTAAGAATACTTATCTCACAGGACTCTTGAGAAGATAAAAATATAGTATGTGAGAAAATGGCTGGCTTAGTGCCCAATATATTGTGGGTAATCAATAAATGTTAGTTGCCTTCTGTCTTGTCCTAGGAAAAATATCTATTCAGTTTTGTAGCAAGCATGCACATTTATCCATCCTGGTCCTTGATATCTTTATATATATATTTGTATTTTCAACTTTCAACAACTTTATACTTCACAAAGTATAAATACCTTTATACTTTCAACCTCATTTCAACCCCTAAAATATATTGCAGTAGTAAGTATCCTTCTCTCTGTCAAGCAGGGACAATGATTCTTTAGGTCTTTCTGGACAATTCCTTATTCCAACTCTCAGTCTATCAGGGCTGGGGAACCCACACCATTTAGACCGATATGAAAGTAAGCTCTTCCCAATTCCACAGTTTATTCCTTCTATGGTGTTACAATTACCGTGTGCATAGGGATTGAACAAAAAATTCATCCATTTTCATTCATTATGAATTATTTAATTGTCCCAAAAGCTAATAACTGAATTATTATCCAGAACCATATATCTACTATAATTACTTGACAAAATAATTTATGAAAGAAAAAAAAAAAGTCTAGAAATTGTAGAAGGTAACCAACTAACTTTTAAAAGAAAGGAACTGAGGACAATGTGTAAGATAGTGGTAGAGTAGGCAGACCGTAGGCTTGTCTCCTTACATGAACACAACTAGATAACTATCAAATCACCCTAAATACCCCAGAAATTGACCTAAAGACTGACAGGACAAAGTATACAACTAAAGCGAGAGAAGAGGCCACATGGAAGATAGGAGGTGCAGAGACAGATTTTAGGGGAGAAACAGATTGTGGGTGCAATGGAGGGGAGAGAGCTGTGGTAGCAGAGAAGGGTGAGAAAGAGAGAGGAGCACACAGGGACACACACAAGAATGGTTTCCCCAAAGCCATTGGCTTGGAAAAAGAGAGGGGCCGAGAGCCTGGAGTTTTACAGTTTAGCAGGATAGAGCCTGGAGGACACTTCACTGATCCTCAAGACAAAGCAGGGACACAACCCAGGGGCAGACATCACAGAAACAGTGATCTGAAGAGTGCCTGTGGCACACAAAGGGGAGATGATTCGATCTTCTCAGAGTGTGACTCTGAGAGGCAGCATTCACAGAGATGCCTCACTGGGAAGAAAGGAGTGGGCAAGTACCATTTCCCTCCCCTGCTCCTCAGCATAAACATCCCCTGCTATGACCCTCAGAATAAACACAGAGCCAATTGCAAAAAGGAGCACAGCACTAATGACACTGATGGCCTAACATGATTACACAAACCCCATTCCCATGTACCTTGGCAGAACTGCCTTTCTGAGTTCCAGCATGGGAGGCCTCTCCCCCAGAAGACTAGGAAAAAAAAAAAAAACACAACCTGTCCAAACCAGCTGTCCTGACCAGAGAGTTCTGTAGGGCTTCAAATCACAAGCAGACCAGAGCACACCTAGCAAAAACTCAGCACATTCAGGACAGGGATGAAACACTGACCACAGCAAGGAGAGCCTCTGCAGATGACTGGCCTAACGATAGAGCAGCCAAAACACAATGGAAGAGCACAGGCAGCACACAAAAGAGACACTTCCCTGGGCACTACAAATTCTACTTCATAAGGCAATTACGTTCAGAAGCAGGAGACATAACTGACTTTTCTAATGGAGAAGACAGAGACATAGACAAAATGCAAAGATAAGGGAATTTATCCAAATGAAAGAACAAGATAAGGCCACAGCCAGAGATCTAAGTGAAACAGATATAAGTAACATGCCTAATTGAGAATTTAAAGCAACAATCATATAAAATAGTGGCTGGACTTAAGAAAATAAAATAGAAGATATCAGTGAGACTCTTAAGAGAGAGATGAAAGAGTTAAAAAAGAAACCATCAGAGATGAAGAATGCAATAAATGAGATGGGAAACAGGCTTGATGCAATGAACAGCAGGCTTCAAGAAGCAAAGGAGTGAATTAAACACCTAGAAGATAAAGTAATGGAAAGTAATGAAGTTGAATAAAAGAGAGAAAGGAAAATTATGCAACATGACAGTAGTCTTAAGGAACTCAGTGACTTCAAGCTGTATTTCATAGCTGTAATCATCAAGACACTATGGTACTGACGCAAAATCAGACATACAGATCAATTGAACAGAATAGAGAACCCAGAAATGGACCCTCAACTCTATGGTCAACTAAACTTTGACAAAGCAGGAAAGAATATCCAATGGAAAAAAAGATAGTCTCTTCAATAAATGGTGCTGGGAAAATTGGACAGCCACATGTAGAAGAATGAAACTGGACCACTCTCTTACACCATACACAAAGATAAACTCAAAATGGATGAAAGACCTAAATGTGAGACAGGAATCCATCAAAATCCTAGAGGAGAACACAGGCAGCAACCACTTTGACTTTGGCCACAGCAACTTCTTGCTAGATATGTCTCCAAAGGCAAGGGAAATGAAAGTAAAAATGAACTATTGGGACTTCATTAAGATAAAAATCTGCACAGCAAAGAGAACAGTCAACAAAACTAAAAGGCAACCTATGAAATTGGAGAAGATATTGGCAAATGACTTATCAGCGAAAGGGATAGTATCCAAAATCTATAAATAACTTATCAAATTCAACACCCAAAGAACAAAAAATCCAGTCAGGAAATGGGCAGAAGACATGAACAGACATTTCTCCAAAGAAGACATACAAATGGTGAACAGACACATGAGAAAATGCTCCACATCACTGTCATCAGGGAAATACAAATCAAAACCACAATGAGATACCACATTACAGCAGTGAGAATGGCTAAAATTAACAAGAAAGGAAACAACAAATGTTGGCGAGGATGCAGAAAAAGAGGAACTCTCTTACACTCTTGGGAATGAAACTGGCACAGCCTCTCTGGAAATCAGCATGGAGGTTCCTCAAGAAGTTAAAAATAGAGCTATCCTACGACCCAGCAATTGCACTACTAGGTATTTACCCCAAACATGCAAATGTAGTGATCTGAAGGAGCACCTGCACCCCAACGTTCATAACAGCAATGTCTATAATAGCCAAACTGTGGAAAGAGCTGAGATATCCGTTGACAGATGAATGGATAAAGAAGATGTGGTATATATGTGTGTGTATATATACAATGGAATATTACTCAGTCATCAGAAAGGATGAATATTTAATATTTACATCGATGTGGATGGAGCTGTAGGGTATTATGCTGAATGAAATAAGTCAATCAGTGAAAGACAATTATATGGTTTCACTCATATGTGGAATATAAGAAACAGCACAGAGGATCATAGGGGAAGGGAGGGAAAACTGGGAAGAAATCAGAGACAAATCATGAGAGACTCTTAACTATGGGAAACAAACTAAGGGTTGCTGGAGAGGAGGTGGGTTGGGGGATGGGGTAACTGATTGGGAAGTTATCAGAGAGGGAGAAAATCCCTGAGAGACTATTAACTATAGGAAAAGATACTGAGCATTGCTGGAGGGGAGGTGGGTGGGGGATTGGGTAATTGGGTGATGGGCATTAAGGAGGGCACATGATATGATGAGCACTGTGTGCTATATGCAACTGATGAATTATTGAACACTACATCTGAAACAAATGACATACTATATATTGACTAATTGAATTTAAATAAAAAATAAATTAAAAAACCATATATATATGTTTTTTGGTTATGGTTTTGGTTTATGTCGTTGGAACTAGAGGCTATTATACTAAGTGAAATATGTCACTGAGAGAAACAGAAATACCATATTATTCCACCCATATATGGAATTTAAGAAACAGAACAAATTAACATAGGGGAAGGGAAGGAAAAATGAAATAAGTTGAAAACAGAGAGGGAGACAAACCGTTAGAGACTCTTAACTGTAGGAAACTAACTGAGGGTTGCTGGAATGGAGGTGGGTGGGCAGATAGGGTAACTGGGGGATCTGTTTCAAGAAGGGCACTTGAAGTATTGAATACTGGATGTTGTATACAACTGATGAGTCATTAAATTCTATCACTGAAACTAACAATACAGTATATTTTAATATAAAAAATAAATTAAAAACTTTTAAAAACAATATTAAAAATAGGAATAACTGTGTAGAGGTAGGGAGAGGAAGTATATGAGAACTCTACTTTTTGCACAATTTTTCTATAATCCTAAAACTGCTGTAAAAAAATTCTAGTTAAAAAAAGTCCTGCTCTTTGGTATATACTGCTATGAAAATGAAATAATCCACAACCTGGGGGCGGGGGGGGGATATTTGCAGAGCACACATATCTCATAAATGACTTGTACCTAGAACATATATAAATAAATCAAAATGTAATAATAAAAAAACCAAACAGCATTGAAAAATGAAGAAAAGTTGTAACATTTTACCAAAGAAGGTATACAAATGGAAATTAAGCACATGAAAAGATGTTCAACATCACTGGTTTTAGAGAAATACAAGTGAAACACACAATGAGATGTCACTACCCCTTATTAGAATGGCAACAATAAAAATCATTGACATAATCAGTTTGGCAAAGATGAAAAATAACTGGAACCCCCATACCTTGTTGCAAATATGACATGGTTCAGCCACTTTGGAAAACAGATTGGAAGATTTTTTTTATAAAGTTCAACATACTCTTATGATAAAACCTAGCAATCCTACTCTTAGGTATTTACCTAAGAAAAATGAAGACATGTGCTCTTACAAAAACCTGTATGTGCATGTTTACAGCAGCTATGTCCATAATCATTAAAATCTCTGTTCCTCAAATGTTCCTCAGTTGGGAAACAGAGAAACAAATTGGGATACATCATACAATGAAATAAACTCAGAAATAAAAAAGAAAGAATAAATTACTAATACATACCACAACGCAAATGAATCTCTAAGTATGATCTGAAGTAAAAGAAGCAAGAATCAAAAAGCTACATTCTGCATGCTTCCATTTATATGACATTCTGAAAAAGACAAAACTGTCATATGGGAAAACAGATAGGTGGTTGCTAGGGGATAGGGATGAAGGGAGGAGATGAATACAAATTTGCCTGAGGAATCCTTTGGTGATGACATAATTAACTGACATCTTGGTTATGGTGGTCATTAAACAACTATATAAGTTTTTCATAATTTATAGAACTGTACACCTAAAAAGTGTGAATTTCAGTGTATAAATTGTACCATAATAAAACAGAAAATTGTTTAGTGCAAAATAAATAAGTGCAGTAAATACTGTTTATGTAAGTTTATGAAACAAAATAAAATGCTATATATTTTATTATTATGTAAATGAATATACAAAGGAGAATATACATTAAATATATAGGTGTGTGTGCTAAAAGGAGATTGGAGAGGTGGATAAATAAAACAGGAGATGAAGTATGAAAGAGACATGCACAGATATGCACAAAGTAAGGGGCAGTGTTTGAATCAATAAGGATGATTAATTCCATCAAGCACTGGGTATTATACGCAACTAATGAATCATTGAACACTACATCAAAAACTAACGATGTAGTACACAGTGACTAATTGAACATAATAATTAAAATAAGAGACCATAGTCCAAAAACACAAAAAGGAATGGATATGAATACCAATTAACTTGATACAGTGTAGAAAAAATATAAGTGCATTACTATGACCCAACAATTTCACTTCACTATCTACTTTAGAGACACACTTAAATATAGGCAAAAGGATGCTTCCTGCAGCAGTATTTGAAATTGTAAAAAGTTACAAGCTAAGTGTCCACAATGGGAAATGGCAAAATAAATGTAAAGCAAATTATATAATAGTTTTAAAATAATTAGGTGAAGGGTGCCTGGGTGGCTTAGTCGGTTATCGTCTGCCTTCAGCTCAGGTCATGATCTAATCATGGTCTTGGGATCAAGCCCCACTGAGCTCCCCACTCAACGGGGAGTTTGCTTCTCCCTTCTCTCTCTGCTCCTCCCCCCTCTTGTGCTCTCTCTCTCTCCAATAAATGAAATCTTAAAAAAAAAATTGGGTGAAATTATCTGGGCCAGCATGGGAAAAAGTAAAGTCATATTGCCAAGTAAAAGACAAAATGCAAAACAATGTGCTCGATATGATCTTATTCATGTATTAATTATGAATAAAATGATACTATACATATTTACAGGTATAAATGAATTTTAAAATGAATGAGTAAAGGTCTGAAAGGATCTGCACCAAATTATTAAGTGACATCCTCTGGAGGAAGTGATTAGAATTATGGGTTACCATCCAAGGAACCTGAGCATTACCCTTAATGCTTAAATAATTTTTGCATGAGTGTACTTTTACAATACTTTGTAATTAAAACTTAATGAAATTTAAACATAAATAATTGCTAACTTTTATTGATACATTTAAATAAAATGTAGTTATTAATCAGAAGTAAAGCTATGTTAGATGAACATTGCTTATTAGATTTAAAGTCAATTTTTAATCTGTGACTAGATTGCAAATGTGGTAGGTAAAATTTAAACTCTGCCCCCAGATCTCTCCACCCCATGGTGTACATGCCCAGTATAATCCCCTTTTTAATGAATGTGGATAGGTCTGTGGGTATACTGTATATACCTCCCACAATTAGGTTATAGCATATGGCAAAAGGGAAGGGATACTTTCAGATATTATTTAATTCCCTAACCAGTTGACTTTAAGTTAATTAAGAGAGATACATTGTAGGTGGGCCTGACCTAATCAGATGACTTTTAAAATAGATCTAGAGGTCAGAGACCTAAAGGACCAGAGATTCTCCTTCCTGTTGGATTTTTGTTGTTGTTGTTGTTTCAAGTTTTTATTTAAATTCTCATTAGTGGGGCACCTGGGTGGCTCAGTCAGTTGAGTGTCTGCCTTCAGCTCAGGTCATGATCCCAGAGTCTGGGGATTGAATCCCACATCAGGATTCCTGCTCAGCAGGAAATCTGGTTTTCCCTCTACCCCTCCTCCCCACTCATGCTCTCTCTCTCGCTCACTCTGTTAAATAAATAAACAAAATCTTAAAAAAAATACTCATTAGTTAACATATACTGTAATATAAGTTTCAGGAGTAGAATTTAGTGATCCATCACACACATGTAACACCCAGTGCTCATCACAAGTGCCCTTTGTAATACCCATCACCCATTTAGACCCTCCCTGACACAACTTCCCTCAGAAACACTGTTTTTTCTCTATTGTTAAGAGTCCTTTATGGTTTGCCTCCATCCCTTTTTTATTCCCTTACATTCATATTTTTGTTTCTTAAATTCCACATATGAGTGAAATCATATGGTATTTGCCTTTATCTGACTGACATTTCATTTAGCATAATACACTTCAGCTTCATCCATGTTGCTGCAGATGGCAAGATTTCTTTCTTTCTTATGGCTGAATAATATTCCATTATATATATGTATATATACCACATCTTCCTTATCCATCCATCATTTGATGGACATTTGGACTGTTTCAATAATTTGGCTATTGTTAATAATGCTGCTATCAACCTCAGGGTGAATGTGTCCCTTTGAATCAGCATTTTTGTACCCTATGGGTAAATACCTACTAGTAAAACTTCAGGGTCCTAGGGTATTTCTATTTTTAATTTTCTGAGAAACCTCCATACTGTTTTCCAGAGTGGCTACACAGGTTGTTTTCCCACCAATAGTACAAGAGAGTTCCCCTTTCTCCAAATCCTTGCTAACATCTGTTGTTTCCTAGGTTGTTAATTTTAGCTACTCTGACGAGTGTGAGATGGTATCTTACTGTGGTTTTGATTTGTATTTCCCTGATTATGAGTGATGTTGATCATCTTTTCATGTGTCTGTTAGCCATCTATATGTCTTCTTTGGAAAAATGTCTATTCATGTCTTCTACCCATTACTTTACTGGATTATTTGGGGTTTTTTGTTGTTGTTTTTGTTGTTTTTTTGGTGTTGAGTATAAGTTCTCTATACATTTTGGATACTAACCCTTTATCAGATATGTCATTTGTAAACATCTTCTCCCATTTTGTAGGTTGCCTTTTAGTTTTGTTGTTTCCCTCACTGTGCAGAAGTTTTTATCTTGATAAAGTTCCAATAGTTCATTTTTGCTTTTGTTTCCATTGCTGCCAGAGACATGTCTAATAAGTTGCTACAGCCAAGAGCAAAGAGATTGCTGCCTGGCTTCTCCTCTAGGATTTTGATGGTTTCCTGTCTCACGTTTAGGTCATTCATCCATTTTGAATTTTTTTTTTTTTTTTAAGTAAGAAAGTGATCCAGTTTCCTTCTTCTGCATATTGCTATCCAGTATCCAATGGTGTTGGGAACACCATTTCTTGAAGAACCTGTCTTTTTGCCATTGGATATTCTTTCCTGATTTGTCAAAGATTAGTTGACTATATATTTGTGGGTCCATTTCTGGGTTTTCTATTCTGTTCTGCGTGTCTGTTTTTGTGCCATCTACTATCTTGATGACTACAGCTTTTTAATACAGCTTGAATCCCAGAATTGTGATGCCACCACTTTGCTTTTCTTTTTCAAGATTCTTTGGTTATTTGGGGACTTTTCTGGTTCCACACAAATTTTAGGATTGTTGGTTCTTGCTCTGTGAAAAATCCTGGTGGTAGTTTGATAGGGATTGCTTTAAATGTGTAGATTCCATTGGGCACTGTAGACATATTAAAATTACTTGTTCTTCCAATCAATAATCATGGAATGTTTTTTTCATTTCTTTTTAAAAAATATTATTTATTTATTTGACATGGAGGGGAGAGAGAGCACAAGGAGGCAGAGCAGCAGGCAGAGTGAGAGGGAGAAGCAGACTCCCTGCTGAGCAGAGAGCCTGACATGGGACTCGATCCCAGGACCTTGGGATCATGACCTTAGCCATAGGCAGTCACTTAACTGACTGAGCCACCAGGTGCCCCTGTTTTTCCATTTCTTTGTGTCATTTTCAATTCCTTTCATATGTGTTCTGTAGTTTTCAGAGCACGAATTTTTTTTTTTTTTCAGAGCACAAATCTTTTACCTCTTTGGTTAGTCTTATTCCTAGGTGTCTCACTTTTTTGGGGGGTGCAATTGTAAATGGGATCAATTCCTTGATTTCCCTTTCTGCTGTTTCATTATTGGTTTACAGATTTCTGCACATTGATTTTGTTTCCTGGTACTCTGCTGAGTTCACCTATTAGTCCTAGAAACTTTTTGGTGGAATCTTTCAGGCTTTCTATATAGAGTATCATGTCATCTGCAAAGAGGAAAGTTTGACTTCCTCCTTGCTGATTTTTTTAAAAAAATTATTCATTATTTTAGAGAGAGAGAGAGAATGAGCAGGAGGGGCAAAGGGAGAGGGAGAGAGAATCTCAAGTAGGCTCTGCACTCAGTGCAGAGCCCTACACAGGGTTCAGTCTCATGAGCCTGAGATCACAACCTGAGCTGAAGCAAAGAGTAAGACACTTAACCAACTGCCCCACCCACGAGCCTCTTCATTGGTGATTTTTTTTCTTTTTTTTTAAAGATTTTATTTATTTATTTGAGAGAGAGAGAATTAGAGACAGAGAGCACGAGAGGGAAGAGGGTCAGAGGGAGCAGCAGACCCCCCGCTGAGCAGGGAGCCCGATGTGGGACTCGATCCTGGGACTCCAGGATCACGACCTGAGCCAAAGGCAGTTGCTTAACCAACTGAGCCACCCAGGCGCCCCACTGGTGATTTTTGATGGATTTTATTTCTTTTTGATATCTGATTGCTGAGGCTAGGACTTCCAGTATTATGTTAAATAACAATCATGAGAGTGGACATCCCTGTTTTCTTCCTCACCATAGAAGTAAAGCTCTCAGTTTTGCCCCATTGAGGATGATATTAGCTGTGGGTCTTTTGTATATGGCCTTTATGATGTATGATGTTGAAGTATGTTCCCTCTATCCCTACTTTGCTGAGATATCAAGAATGGATGCTGTACTTTGTCAAAAGTTTTTATTGCCTCTATTGAGAGGATTATATGGTTTTTATCCTTCCTTTTATGAATGTGTTGTATCACACTGATTTGCAAATATTCAACCAGCCCTGCTGCCCCACTTGATAAATCCTACTTGATCATGGTGAATAATACTTTTAATGTACTATTGGATTTGATTTGGTAGTGTCTTGTTGAGAATTTTTGCATCCATGTTCATCAGGGATATTGGCCTATAATTCTCCTTTTTGGTGGGGTCTTTGTCTGGTTTTGGAATCAAGGTAATTCTGGCCTCATAGAATGAGTTTGGAAGTTTTCTTTCTATTTCTATTTTTTGGAATAGTTTGAGAGGAAAAGTATTATCTCTTCTTTAAAGGTCTGGTAGAATTCCCCTGTGAGGTCCTCTGGCCCTGGACTTTTGTTTGTTGGGAGATTATTGATTTCATTTCTTTGCTGGTTATGAGTCTGTTCAAATTTTCTATTTCTTCCTCTTTCAGTTTTAGTAGTTTTATGTTTCTAGGAATTTCTTTCAGTGCCCAATGTCTGGCATATAATTTTTCATAATATTCTCTTATAATTGTTTGTATTTTTGTACTGTTGGTTGTGATCTCTCCTCTCTCATTCATGATTCTATTTATTTGAGTCCTTTCTCTTTTCTTTTTGATAAGTCTGGCTGTGAGTTTATCCATTTTATCAGTTCTTTCAAAGACCCAGCTCCTTGTTTCACTAATCTGTTCTACTGGTTTTTTTTTTTTATTTCTATATCATTGATTTCTGCTCTAATCTTTATTATTTCCTTTCTTCTGCTGGCATTAGGCTTCATTTGCTCTTCCTTTTCTAGTTTCTTTAGGTGTACAGTTAACTCATGTATTTGAGATTTTTTTTTTTTGAGATTTTTTCTTGTTTCTTGAGTTGAGCCTATGTTGCTATATACTTTTCTCTTGTGACTGCTATTGCTGCATCCCAAAGGTGTTGGACTGTTGTGTTTTCATTTTCATTTGTTTCCCTGTAGTTCTTCATTTCTTCTTTAATTTCCTGGTTAACCCATTCATCCCTTAGTAAGATGTTCTTTAACCTCCATGTATTTGAGGTCTTTCCAAATTTCTTCTTGTAGTTGACTTCAAGTGTCATAGCATTGTGGTCTGAAAATATGGATGTTATGATCTCAGACTTTCTGTACTTGTTGAGAGCTGATTTGTGAACCAGTATGCAAGCTATTCTGGAGAATGTTCCATGTGCACTTTAAAAGAATGTGTATTCTGCTGCTTTAGGGTGAAATGCTCTGATTATATCTGTTAAGTCCATCTGGTCTAGTGTGTCATTCAAAGCCATTGTTTCCTTGTTGATTTTCTGCTTAGATGATCTGTCCATTAATGTAAGTGGGGTGTAAAAGTCCCCTGCAATTATTGTGTTATCAATGAGTTCCTTTTTGTTTCTTATTTATTGATTTATATATTTTCCTGTTTCCAAGTTGGGAGCATAAATATTTACAATTGTTAGATCTTCTTATTGGATAGATCCCTTAATTATGATAAATTGTTCTTCTTCATCTCTTTTTACAGTATTTGGTTTAAAATTTAGCTTATCTGACATAAGTATGGCTACTCTGGCTTTCTTTCAACTCCATTACCATGATAAATGGTTCTCCATACCCTCACTTTCATTCTGTAGGTATTTTTAGATTTAAAGTGAGTCTCTTGTAGGCATCATGTAGATGAGTCTTATTTTTCTTATCCATTCTGATACCCTATGTATTTTGATTGGAGCATTTAGTCCATTTATATTCAGAATGATTACTGATAGATATGAACTTAGGGCCATTGTTTTAGTTGTAAAGTTGTTATTTCTGGAGATTTTCTGTGTTCCTTTCTAGTCTTTGTTGGTTTTGGTCTTACTTTCAAATTCAAAGAGTTCCCTTTAATATTTCTTGCAGGGCTGGTTTAGTGGTCACGGACTCCCTTACTTTTTGTTTGTCTGGAAAACTCATTCAATTCTGAATCTCAGCTTTGTAAGGTAAAGTGTTCTTGGCTGCATATTTTTTCCCATTCAGCATGTTGAATATATCTTGGAACTCTCTTCTGGCCTACCAAGTTTCTGTGAAGATGTCTCCTGCTAAACTTATTTGTCTTCCCTAGTAAGTTAATGATTTTTTTTCACTTGCCACTTTTAGGGTTTTTTTCTTATCTCTGTATCTTGCAAATTTATTTACATGTCTTGTGTTGGCCTCCTTTGGTTGATTTTGTTGGGAGTTCTTGGTAGCTCCTGGATTAGGATGTCTGTTTTCTTTCCAAGATTAGGGAAGTTTTCAGGTATAATTTGCTCAAATAAACCTTTTGTCCTCTTTTCTGTCTCTTCTGCTTCTGGGTTTCATAAGATAAGAATGTTATACTTTATGGATTAACTAAGTTCCCTAAGTCTACATTTGTGATTCAATATTTTTCTTTCCCTCTTCTCTTCAGTTTCCTTTTTTCCCCATAATTTTACCTTCTATATCACTTATTCATTCTTCTGATTCTTCAATCCTGTAGTCATTATATCCAGCTGGTTTCATATCTTGGTCATAGCATTTTTTATTTTGGCCTGACTAGTTTTTAGATCTTTTATGTCCTTGGTAAGGTACTCCATAGTGTCTTCTATGCTTTTCTCAAGCCCACCTAGTATCCTTATGATTGTTGGTTTAAATTCTGGATCAGGCATATTAGTTATATCTGTTTCGATTAGATCCCTGGTTGTCACTTTTCTTGTTATTTCTTTTGGGATGTATTCCCCTGTCTTGGCATTTTGACTATATCTCTGTCTTCTCTATGCTAGGAAGTCTGTTATGTTACCTGCTCCTGAGAATAATGGCTTTATGAAAAATAGGTCATATACTATCCAGGGCCTGGTGCTTCAGGAAGTGTTTCTGGTGTGTGCTCTGTGCACTCTGCTATTGAGTTTTGGTGGCTCTTTCCCTCAGGTCAGTCCTCTGCAGCACTTCTCCTTGTCTGCCATGGGGATTGTTTAGACCTTGTCTATTGTGTGCAACATTTTAAATAGTTATGCTCTGGTCTGCTTGTTAAGATAAGCCTGATCCTGGGCTCCTGGGTGGCTCAGTCGTTAAGCATCTGCCTTCGGCTCAGGTCATGATCCCAGGGTGCTGGGATCGAGTCCCACATCGGGCTCCCTCCTCGGGGGGAAGCCTGCTTCTCTCTCTCCCCCTCCCGCTGCTTGTGTTCCTGCTCTCACTGTCTCTGTCTCTGTCAAATAAATAAATAAAATCTTAAAAAAAAAAAAAGATAAGCCTGGTCCTATTTCCACCAGAGCTGAAGATTTTTAGCACTCTATGGTCAGTAGACTTGGTGCACGTGAGGGGGTTCATGCTGGTCTTCCTGGAGAGAGGCCTGCTGCTGCTCTGGCTCTCAGGCATACTTGCCCTAGTACAGAAACACCTGCAGAGTGCAAGGATATGGGGCTTGGTGTAAGCAGCTCAAGCCTCCACTGTGGGCAATGTGCTGCTCACTGAAGTTTGTCCATGCTGATTGACAGGGAAGAAAAATGGTACCAACTCGCTCCCTCATCCTGCTGTCCAAGAAGCCCTCACAGAAGAGTGAACAATCTCCCCTCAAGTGTCTCAGGGATTCCTCAGATCCCTGCCTTCACCCTGTGTCCTGGCTGTCTTCCCACCCCACAGCATAGTGCTCCTGTTTAACTCAGGCACATTGGCTGAGTTTCAAAACTCCAAATTTTAGGGGCCTGGTGTGGTGTGGACCCATGCAGATCCTCTGGCAGAGGGTCTTGCCACTCTGAGTCTGGTGCCAGCTTGTCCATTAGGGTAGTCACACAAATGCATAGGAGCATGGAGTTTATAGCACAGCAAAATGCCAACACCACATTAGCTGCCTTCAACAGGTGCCTCTGCCCCTATGCTAAGGAACAGGGCAGTGAAATGTCACCTACCAGCTCTTTTGTACCCTGAGAAGCAGTGTCATTTCTCCCAAATGCACCCCAAGAAGTGTAACTGTCTCTCAGTGCAGCCTGGGACATCCTCAGACCACACTGTCCATTCCTGGTCCTCTGCCCTCCTCCACAGGAGCACCACTTCACCCATTGGCCTCACACCAGCCATGGCATGGACTTCTAAAACTTGTCTTTGAGCTCTGCTGGTTGTAAAAACTCACCATAATCAGCCCTTCCCATTTTCCCAGTGGGGAAAATAATCAACCCCTCTCATTTTCCCCCAGTGGTTTTGGGGAAGTATTTTTCTTGTGCAATCCCCTGTGCTCTGCTCTCTCTCTCCCTCTCCTCCCTCCGTGATCAAAGCTCTCTCTCCTCTGCAGTAGCCATGATTCTTTTCTCCCTCACATCACATCTCTGCACCTCCTATCTTCCACAATGTGGCCTCTCTTCTCCCTCTAGTTTTGCAGTTAGTTCTCTTAGTCCTCAGATCAATTTCTTGGCTGTTCAGAATGATTTAGTATTTATCTAGCTGTATTCAAGAGATGAGGCAAACATAGTGTCCCCATCTTAACCTACAACCCCTCCTTCCTGCTGACTTTGAAGAAGTAAGCCACCATAAATTCTATAGCTGCAAAAAATTAATTCCATTAACAATCACATGAGCTTAGAAGAGAGTGCTGAGCCTCAGAGGAAATTTCAGCCCCAGCAGACCACTTGATTGCAGCCTTAGGGGACCCTGAGCAGGGCACCCCACTAAACTATGCCCAGATTCCTGACCCAAGGAAACTGTATGAAAATAAATGTATATTGCTTTAAGCTGCTAAATTTGTGCTAATTTCTTATACAGCAACAGAAAACTAATACAGAGCTCTACAGTTATATGCCTTCCTCCTACTAAATTGTAAATGTGGAGTTTGTGTTTAAAATGGTCTGTGTCTTATTCATCTTTTATTCCTGGCATTTAGTATCATCATGATATCATGTATTCAGTAAATGTTTGCTAAATGAATATTTATTCTTATGTACTAAATTAGGTAATTTAAACCTGAAGTTTAGGGATGCCTGGGTGGCTTAGTCAGTTGAGCATCTGCCTTTGGCTCGGGTCATGATCCCAGGGTCCTGGGATTTAGTCCCATTCTGGCCTCCTTGCTCCACAGGGAACCTGCTTGTCCCTCTGCCTCCTCTCCCCGTGCTTGTGCTCTCTCTCTCTCTGACAAATAATACATAAATAAATAAATAAATAAATAATCATAAAAAAATAAATAAAACTGAAGTTTACATATGTTCTGATCTATTTAACCTCTCCAATACAGAAATTTTTAGGAAATTAATAAAATGTTTGTACTTATTAATCTACAACTATTATTTAGGGACAGCATCTGGCTTGTGTCAAGCATGTTAGACTAGGATTTAGGAGGCTTATATTCTAGTCCCAGATCTGCAATAAATAGCTGTGTTACCAAGGAAATTACTTCTCCAGCTATGTGACTTATTTGGTCCTCAGCTTCCTCATTTGTAATAGAAAAAACTCAGACTGGGAGATCTCAAAGTCCCTGATTGTTAGGGACTTTAGCTTTAAGTTTAAGATACTCAGTCTCTCAGTTAAAAAAGAAAGGTCAGAAAAGCTGCTTTATCTTCCGTTAGTGGTTGTAAGATTGACATGAAATTAGATAATAAATATGAAAATGCTACAAAAAGGGAAAGTATTGTTATGGCAATCTCACAATTCCAAAAAACATAGTTATGAGATGACAGAAAGATGAAGACAGCATTTTTATAAAGCCAGTATTTTTAAACATACATAAAATACATACACACGTACATACATACAGTGAAGGAAAATGTCAAGTATATTCAGGACAGCCCACTGAATAATTCCTGAAACTAGCACAATTTTATTCATAAACTTTTTCGATTTTGTAATCAAAAGACATTGAAAAACTCTTTCCACAGACTCAAATCTGAACTCAAGCTTTCAAACACAGGCTTATGCTGTCAAATTAGAATTTTGGTTGTGTTGTATTATTATTATAATTTCAATAATAAAGGACATACCTTAGTAACTTTACAGTTGAAGCTTCCTGCTACACTCTGCTTAGCAACCAAGCCTTCTTGCCTAAACACTTCTTTTCAGGAGAATCACGACTGAATGACAGGACAGAAAACAATTCAAGAGAGTAAGTGTTGAAAATATCTATATTTTGTTTAAAAAGGCAATAAAGTTTTTAACTCATAAAAAGAACATATAGAATACCAAACAAGTTATTTGTAAACTTGGGATAATTTTATAAGTAGGTTAAAAAGAGTTGTCCTATTATTTTTAAAAGTACTTATTTTTTTATGTATTTTATTTATTTTTAAAAGTATTTCAGCTAGGGGCGCCTGGGTGGCTTAGTTGGTTAAGCGACTGCCTTCGGCTCAGGTCATGATCCCGGAGTCCTGGGATCGAGCCCCACATCAGGCTTCTGGCTCAGCGGGGAGCCTGCTTCTCCCTCTGACCCTCTCCCCTCTCACTCTGTTTCTCTCTCGCTCCCTCTCTAATAAATAAATAAATAAATAAAATCTTTAAAAAAATAAAAAAAAGTATTTCAGCTATTATGACTACATTGAACAAATTTATCTTATTTTGATATTTAAAACACCTCACTATTACACCAAAGACTTAATTTTGCACTAATACTGATATTTTTTAAAAAATTCAACCATTTCAACTGTTAACAAAAATTCAAATAGTAAATTTAAAAAATCTAATTGTCCTTATTAAACAATTCATGAATTGGGCAACATCCCATCTAACAAGTAGAGAGGAGCTCCGAAAGACTACAGAAAAGGAATAGTTTTTAATGATAAAGGGAGAGTGGGAAAAAGGAAACTATTAGCAAAGAATCCATTGTTTCAGGCAAGGTTGCCCTCCTAATGGAAAGAAAAGGGGTCTATCAGTAAAGTTCCTGGTGCTAACCAGGAAATTCCTGTGTTGATGGGTTAAAGATTACATTTCTAGGGGGTTGAAACTGAAGTTAGGTTAGGTATTAAATCTTAGTTTACTGACTTGGGGCCTTAACCTAATTGATGCCATTTTGTTCTGTGGTTTTCTTTTTAACAATCCTTTTTTGATGAGACTCTCAGCTTAATTGAGAGGTGTGATAATCTAAGACATTACCACCACTCTCAGCTGGCTCCATAGTTCTCAAGGCTTTTGTTGATCCTTTGTGTGATATTCACAGGTCATGATGTTTTTGCTCAATGTATGTGATATTCACAGGTTATAACTTTAGGTTCAAAAATTTTAAGTCATTTGTCCCTTTTGTCCCTCTTTTAATGTTCCAATCTTAGGGAGGTCATTTGCTTGTTGGTTAGCTGCTGCAAGCATACACTTAAACCTTTTGAGAGAATATAATGCACCAGGGGGATTATTATGATTGCTATAAGCAGAATAATTCTCAATCTTTGGAGTGCATTTTGAAACCAATGTCATCAAGACCCAAGCCAAGCAAAATCAAATATATCAAAGAAAGACCCCACTGAAGGAATCACTCTTTTAAGACAAGTAGCTTGTTCAGTGATCTAATGTAATTGAGTTTCCACTTCCCCAAAAGTGTTAATCCAGGTGCAGCAAGTGATGTTGTCTACAGTAGATACTTCCTTGTTTAGCTAAAAGATAATCAAGGGCTATTCTACTATCAAGAATAACTGGCCAGAGTCTGAGAATTGGGGGGCAGCTATTGTTTAGCAGCAGGTTTTGAAAGAATTCTAAGAATTAAGGTAAATTTCTGGGGCACTTGGGTGGCACAGTTGGTTAAGTGTCTGACTTTGGTTTCAGCTCAGGTCGTGACCTCAGGGTCATGAGACAGAGACGCACATTGGGCTCCACACTCAATATGGAGTCTGCTTGGGTTTCTCTCTCCCTCTCCCTCTGATTCTTCTCCCTGTGCACGTGCTCTATCTAATAAATAAATAAATCTTTTTAAAAAAGAATTAAGGTAAATTTCTTGATCATAGCCTCATTTGCACTTATCCCTACCCAGGCAAGTAGTGACCTGCCCAAAGGAGTAAATCCTGAATCATGAAAGCCTCCTGGGAGGTCCTTTCCAACTCGACAATGCCAATTTGGGGAAGTTGACTAATGAGATGTCTTATTTTGCTTGTGAAAAATTAGGGGCACAGTTAGATTTTCTCTTAGCCTGAATTAAAAGGTCACCAAATTCCAAAGATTACCCTCCTTAGCTATGATCCAAGAGATAGAGATGAAGGCATTACCTTTCTAGGCCAATGCCAGAGTAAAGGTGAGGAAAGGAAGGAGGAATGGGTTTCATGTTTAGTTAAAGTATGAAGTCTTAATCCATTGTTTTGAGTGGATGCAGTCTACCTTGACACCAGCTACTTCTACTTCTTTCTTGTCAACTTCATTCAGAGGTTTCCAGCAGGACACAGGTCCAGGTGTCAAGTGGAGCTTTTTTTTTTTTTTTTTTGGTGTGTGATGTATACACAAGGCTCAATACCTTTTAGTTTGCAGCAGTGTTAGTCATCAGGACCACCTGGTAAGTTTCCTTCCAATGGGACTTGGAGGTTGTCTTCTGCTGATAATGCTTCCAGAATACCTAATCATGAGGCTCTAAACCGTGACCAACAGGGTTCTATGAATTGAGATCTAGTAAGGCTTCTCTAACCTATTGATGATAGGCTTGAGTATAAGACATCAGACACTTACAGTAAATGATCATAGTAGCATAAGACAACAAGGGATCAAACAGAAGGTGGTATACTGATAGAATTTCAAGAAGTTTGTATGGTTTTTGTTAAGGCTTGTGTGATTTTCCCAGGGAAGTGGGTGCCTCAATCACCAGAAATTATAGAAGGTATATTCCAAGTGGGAAATATATTTTTAACAGTTTTTTCCCATTGTGAGGGCATCAGCCTTGTGGCAGGGAAAGGCTTCAAACCATCTGGAAAACACAAACAGAAACAAGTACATATTGCTAACCCTCATTAGGTGGCAATTAAAGGAAGTCTAGCTGCAGGTGTTTAAGTGTCCAGAGAGAGGAAATCTGAGGCCTCTGGGAACAAAAACAGTTTCTCCAGGATTATGGACCTAACAAGTCAGACTTTGTTGGTAGACTGTTTTTGCAATATTACAGAAGTCTCTGTACCCATGTATATTTATAATTTGAGTCATCTTAAATGCCATATGGTGGGTGAAGAAATGTAAAAGACACAAAATGGGTTTTATCAGAAAGCTAAGAAGAATCAACTGGTTGTCTTGGACTTCCCATAGCCCAGACTGTCCATTGAATTTGCAGCCATTATTTACCTATCTTAATTTCTCTGATTAAGGAGCAGACTACTGCCATGTTTCAAGGACATCAGGGCAGCAAAATTTGGCAATCAAGGGCCATTTTTTTTAAAGCAGAATGGATTTTATTTGCATGTGCCACAATCTTACAAAGAAAACTTAGTATTAATTCTTGTTTGGCAATGTTTCCCATGTAATTTAACATATCAAATAAATCTAATTAGTTTAGCAAATCCTTTGGAATGTTCCAGGTTGAAAAGACTCAAGCTGATCAAAACTCTAGAAAAACCTTTTGTTTTGTAAACAGAGGAAAAGCAAATTCTAATTTTGTACCAGGTTATTTTTGATATTAGCATTTATGTATTCCAATCTTAGTCCTTCATCACACATAACATTTCTTTTTAAAGATCATTTTTTTCACAAACTTTTTAAAACCTTTTTTTTTACATATTTGGATTTTGTCTTGAGTATTCTCTCTTTAGAGAACCAGCCTCATTTTAGGATAAAATAACTTTTTTTCCCCTCAACAAAAATGTATTTTCATTCCTCATACTTCTTTTTTTTAACCAAAAACACACATCTTACTTTCCTTGTATAGAGAGTTGTTTCCCTTATTAGAATGTTTTTAACTCTTAAGAACCTTAATTTCTAGTGAAAACTAATAAGTAAGCAATTGTGAATTGTCTGTTGCACCAGTATTCCTTAGGTTGGCAAATTGATAAATACATTTTATAACTTTGAGAAATGTACTTTTTCAAAGTAAAATTTTTTAATAAAGCACAAAACTTGTTTACTAACAGACCCAAATTTATCTTGAGTTTCTCTGTAACAAAGAAGTCAAAAGTAGATAAATCTATGTTCAGTAGTTACTGTATCATTATTTTATCTTATCTGGAAATGATCTAGATATTTAATGAATTTAACTTGATTTGTCATTTAACCTAACTCAGCAAAATTTTAAGGTTTCAGGTTATCAAAAATATTTGGGAGACTATCTAAAATTTACCTAAATTAAAAATATATATTTTTTACACCTACTTAATTTGCTTGTTTTTAACAGTTATGCTTAGATTACCCAAAAAAACTTCATGAGACATTAAACTCAGTCATTTTCCTGAGCCAGATTTTTTTAAAAAGCCTTTTGTTACAGAGATTACATCAATTCACCTGACTTTTGGTATACCGAGGCAGAATAAAAGTTTTAATTTTAATGCTGCTAACTCTAAAGACATATCTATTTTAATTAAACCAATAAATATTTTCCCTTAGCACATGAACTTGAAAAAAAATTTTGTTAATTTTTATCTTTCTAAAAGTTTTAGAATGCCCAATCTCTTTACAAGTGCTTGCCTTTAAACCAACTAAACAGAGTTCTTTGACAAATTAATTTTAGCAATACAATCTGGAGGTAAAAAAAATACCTCACATTTACAACATATTATATATATATATATATATATATATATATATGCAACACTTTATACATACACACACATCAAAGACAGAGATAAAGACCTTATATTTACTAATATTTGTAAAGAAGATTTTAAGATTTGTATTTGTATTTGTCCCTGGAATTCATCTTAGGAGACTATTAGAGTTTGGCACAAGAGCCCTTTTATCAGTTTGTCCCTTTTTCCCCCCTTTAGTTTCATGTGACTGTGGGTTTTGTTACCTTTCAAAGACATAATAACATATATAACTTTAATGAACAGAAAGAATGTAAGTTTTTCCAGGAAAGACTTTGGTTTTTTAAAGCCAATAATTAACAAGCCATTTAAGAAAAATAGGGGAAGTTAACGGATTCATAAAGGAATGGGTGAACTTTGAATTGCTTTTAGAGCTGCATCTCTTGTTTTGTAAAGATTTGTAAGATAAGGAAAATTGCTTTCATCCCCCCAAAGAATTGGGTTGTAACTTAAATGGCATCATAGGTTGATCCACCTATTCAACTATATTATCCTCAATTTGCTTTTTACTCTCTGGCTACATAGTTCTAATTTAAAATTTAATTTTAAATATTTCTGGCTGTACTGAATAACTCCTCTTTGGTGTAAGAGGGGTCCTCAAAGAGGGTACGGAGGATATTACCTCCCCCAAATCCACAGTCACTCCCAATGATAGCCAAATGAAAGAAGCAACAACCTGCATATCCTAGGCAGGCAGAAAGCCAAGTTACACAAATGAAACTGATGTGGGAAACAAGCAAGAAAATAGCTATCTCTGGGAGAGGATCAATAATCCATGGGTCTGGATTTGGAAAGGAAGGGGCAGTGTGAAATTTTATTTTCCTCTCAACTGGGTGCTACAGTGCTACAGAGATTTGGAAGAACAGATTCTGGTAAGAATTTACACTGTTTTCTGCCTTCTGCCAATTTTTCTAAAATCCCCTTTGCAGGCTCTGGTATTTTTCAGTTTCCCCTTTAAATAATAATTCCCTTTAATAATAATTCCCCTGTTAATAAGATAACATAGCACTTGACCAGAAAATCCCTCAGTTTTAACAACCATGGGAATTGCCCATATGGGGGCCCTCTTTTGAAAGTAGACATGGGGGTGTCTGTAAGGCAAGTAACTTGCAGTCTTTTTGTTTACAGTGTGCAGCCTTTTTAGAAGGGAAAACATTAGAGGATCAGTAGAATGAATATTCAAAGGATAGAGAGGAGCAGTCGGAGTTTTGTCATTCTTATAGTCTTTTGGTTTAGGTGCCTCTTACATCTTTAATTTTTCATTAGCTTCTTCAATGAATCATTTAATGAAACTACTTTGAAATTTTGAAAACTTTTGGAGGCTTCTGCTTGCCAATTTAAACAGGTATTCCATTCTGTTTAATTTGGAGACCCTTGTTTTTAACTGAACTTCTTAAGTGATTTCATCTAATTGGAACATTCCAAATAATGGTTATTATATTTCTAGGTTGTAATTCTCCTGAATTACAGGAAACACCTTGGTAGGATGCTGGCCACAAATTAAGTTAACCCACATTTTTTAATTCAAGTATAATATGTTATATTAGTTTCAGGTGTTCAATATAATGATTCAACAATTCTATACATTGCTCAGTGCTCATTACTATAAATGCATTCTTAGTCCCCTTCACCTATTTCACCCGTACCCACCATCCTGCCATCTGGCAACTTCCACTTTCCTCTCTATATTTAAGAGTCTTTTTTTGTTTGTCTCTTTTTTCCTTTACTTCTTTGTTTTGTTTCTCAAATTCCACATATGAGTAAAATCATATGGTATTGGTCTTTTCCTGACTTATTTCACTTAGCATTATACCCACAAGATCCATCCATGTTGTTGCAAATGCAACATTCCATTCTTTTTTATGGATGAGTAATATTCCAATGCATATATACATACCAATTTTCTTTATCCATTCATCAGTGGATGGATACTTGGGTTGCTTCCATATCTTAGCTATTGTAAATAAAGCTGCAATAAACATAGGAGTGTATATATCTTCTCAAATAAATGTTTTCATTTTCTTTGTGTAAATACCCAGTAGTGGATTTACTGGCTTATATGGCAATTCTATTCTTAATATTTTGAGGAAACTCCATACTATTTTCCACAGTGGCTGCACCTACTTTAATTCCCAAGAAGAGTACAAAAGGATTTTTTTTCATTCACATTCTCACCAACACTTGTTATTGACTTATTATGTTGACTTTTTTTTTTTATTTTAGCCATTCTGACAGGTGTGAGATAATATGTCATTATTGTTTGGATTTGTAATTCCCTGATGATTAGTGATATTGAGCTTCTTTCTATTTGTATGTTGGCCATCTGTATGTCCTTTTTGAAAAATGTCTATTCATGTCCTCTGCCCATTTTTCAATTTGACTGCTTGATTTTCTTTATATATTTTGGATATTAACCCCTTATCAGATAAATTATTTGCAGATATCTTCTCACATTCAGTAGGTTGCCTTTTACTGTGCAAAAACTTTTTATTTTTGTATAGTCCCAATACTTTAATTTTGCTTTTGCTGCCCATGCTAGAGGAAACATATATAGAAAAATGTTTATATGGTTCATGTCAAAGAGACTGGCAGTACTCTATTGTTTTCTTCTAGGAAATTTATGGTTTCAGGTCTCACATTTAGGTCTTTAATCCATCTTGAATTTCTTTTTGTGTATGGTATAAAAAATTAGTCCAGTTTCATTACTTTGCATATAGCTGTTTAGTTTTCCCAACATCATTTGTGGAAGAGATTGTCTTTTTCCTATTGTACATCTTGCCTCTTTTGTTGCAGATTAATTGGCAATATAATCATGGGTTTATTTCTGGATTCTGTATTTGGTTCAATTGATCTATGCATCTATTTTTGTGCCAGTACCATACTGTTTTCATTACTACAACTTTGTAGTACATATTGAAATCTGGTATTGTGATATCTCCAGTTTTGTTTTTCTTTTACAAGATTGCTTTAGCTATTTGAGTTCTTTTGAGATTCCATACAAATTTTAGGATTATCTGTTCTACTTCTGTGACAAATGCTGCTGGTATTTGACAGGGATTGCATTAAATCTATAGATTGCTTTGCATAGTATAGACATTTTCAGAATATTGGTTTTCACAATCCACGAACATAGAATATCTTCCCATTTATTTGTGTCATTTTCAATTTCTTTCATCAATGTTTTATAGTTTTTGGAGTACAGTTCTTTCACCTCCTTAGTTAAGTTTATTCCTAAGTATTTCATTCTTTTTTTGCAATTGCAAATGGGATTGTTTTCTTAGTTTCTTTTTCAGCTACCTCATTATTAGTTTATAGAAATGCAATAGATTTCTGTATGTAAATTGTGTATCCTGCAACTTTACCGAATTTCAGTTTCAGTAGTTTTTTTGGTAGAATCTTTATGGTTTTCTATATATAGTATCATGTCATCTGTAAATAGTGAAGGTTTTACTTCTTCCTTACCAATTTGATGTCTTTTTCTTTTCCTTCTCTGATAGCTGTGGCTAGAACTTCCGGTGCTATGTTAAATAAAAGTGGAGAGAGTGGACATCTTTGCCTTCTTCCTGATCTTAGAGGAAAAACTCTTAGTTTTACAGCACTGAATATGATGATAGCTGTGGGTTTTTCATATATTGCCTTTATGTTGAAGTATGTTCCCTGTAAGCTTATTTTGTTGGAAATTTTTTAATTACTGAATCAATTTAATTGCTAGTCATTGATGTGTTCAAATTTTTTAAATTTCTTTCTGATTCAGTTTTGGGAGGTTATGTTTCTAGGAATTCATCCATTTGCTCTAGGTTGCCCAATTATTTTGTATATAATTTTTAAAAATTCTTTGTATTTCTATGCCAAACAGTTGGCATATAATTTTCCATAATTCTTTGTGTTTCCATGGTTCCAGTTGTTATTTCTCCTCTTTCATATCTGGTTTTATTTGAGTCCACTCCCCCACCCTTTTTTTTTTTTGATGAGTTTGCTAAAGGCTTGTCAATTTTGTTGATCTTTTCAAGGAACCAGTTCTTGGTTTCATTGTTCTGTTCTATTGTATTTTTAGCCTCTATTTCATTTATTTCTGCTCTAATCTTTATTATTTCCTTCCTCTTACTGGCTTTGAGCTTTGTGTTTTCTTCTTTTTCTAACTCTGTTACCTGTAAAGTTAGGTTGTTTATTGGACATTTCTCTTGCTTCTTGAGGTAGGTCCATATTGCTATAATCTCTCCTCTTAGAATAGCTTTTGCTTCATTCCTAAGGTTTTGAATGATTATATTTTGATTTTCATTTGTCTCCATATATTTTTTATTTCCTCTCTGATTTCTTGGTTGGCCCATTCATTGTTTAGTAACTTGTAATTTAGCCTCCATGTATTTGTATTCTTTCCAGATTTTTTCTTGTAATCGAATATTAGTTTCATAACTTTGTGGTTGGAAAGAATGCATGACATGATTTTAATTTTTTGAATTTGTTGAGATTTGTTTTGTGATCCAACATGTGATCTATTCTAGAAGCTGTTACATGTGCACTTGAAAATAATATGTATTCTGTTGTTTTGTGATGAAATGTTCTGAATATGTGTGTTAAATCTATCCAGTCCAGTGTGTCATTCAAAGCCACTGTTTCTTTGTTGATTTTCTGTCTGGATGATCTACCCATTGATGTATGATGGGTGTTAAAGTCCCCTACTATTATTGCATTACTACTGATTTCTTCCTTTATGGTTGTAAATAGTTGCTTTATGTGTTTGGGTGCTCCCATTTTGGGTGCATAAGTATTTACAATTGTTATATTTTCTTGGATTGTACCTTTTATAATTATGTAGTATCCTTCTTTGTCTTTTGTTATAGTTTTTGCTTTATTTTGTCTGCTACAAGTATTGTATTGTATTGTATTGTATTGTGTTGTATTGTATTACTTCAACTTTATTTCACTTCTATTTGCATGATGTTTTTCCATCCCTTCACTTTTAATCTGCATGTGTTTTTCAGCTTCCAGTGATTCTCTTGAAGGCATCATATAGATGGATCTTGTTTTTTTTTTAATCCATTTAGTCATCCAATAGCTTTTGATTGGATTATTTAATCTATTTACATCCAAAGTAATTACTGATAGGTATGTACTTATTGCTATTTTGTTGTTTGTTTTACAGTTGTTTTTTGTAGTTATTCTCTGTTACTTTTTCCTTGCTCTTGCTTGATGACTTTCTTTAGTGATATGCTTGGATTCCTTTCTCTTTATTTTTTGAATACTTTTGCAGGTTACCTTTATGGTTACCACTAGGTTAATATATAACATCTTATTCATATAGCAGTCGATATTAAGTTGATGGTCACTTAAGTTTAAACCCATTCTAAAGCACTAAACTTTTATCTCCTTTCCCATGTTTTATATATATGATTTCATAATTTGCATCCTTTAATTTTGAAAACGCCTGGACTGTTTTTTATAGATAGAATTGATTTTACTGCTTTTGTGCTTTAATCCCCATAATGATTTTATAAATCATTAATCTACTACTTTGATTATGTTTGTATGTAATTGTGAATTTTTTTCCTTTTCCAATTTTTACTCTTAATTATGACCTTTTCTTTCCACTTAGAGAATTCCCTTTAATATTTCTTATAAGGCTGGTTTACTGGTGATAACACCCTTTCCCTTTTGTTTGTCTAGGAAACTCTTTATCTCTCCTATTCTGAATGATAACCTTACCGGATAGAGTATTTTTGGTTGCAGATTTTTACTTTCAGCACTTTGAATATATCATGCCACTTTCTTCTGGTCTGCAAAGTTTCTGCTGAACAATCAACTGATATCCTTATGGGGTTTCCCTTGTATGCAATTGCGATCTCTGGCTGGCTTTAAAATTCTCTGTCACTATTTTTTGCAATTTTATTACGTATCTTGGTGTGGACCTCTTGAATTAATTTTGTTGGAGGCTTTCTGTGAATCCTGGATCTGGATATATGTCTCCTTCCCCAAATTAGGGAAGTTTAAGTTATTATTTCTTCAAGTAAATTTTCTGCCACCTTTTCTCTTTCCTCCTTCTGGGATACCTATAATGCAAATGTTATTATGCTTGATGATGTCGCTGATTTCCCCTATTCTCATTATTTATTCTTTTTTTTCCTTTTATCAAACAATAGCTAGGTTGTTTCCCATTATTCTGTCTTCCATCTTGCTGATCTGTTCTGCTTCCTCTAGTCTACTATTATTCCATCTACTGTATTTATTTTTTAAAGATTTTATTTATTTGACAGAGAGAGATACAGCGAGAGAGGGAACACAAGCAGGGGGAGTGGGAGAGGGAGGAGCAGGCTTCCCGCGGAGCGGGGAGCCCGATGCGGGGCTTGATCCCAGGACCCTGGGACCATGACCTGAGCCGAAGGCAGACGCTTAACAACTGAGCCACCCAGGCGCCCCATCATCTACTGTATTTTTAATTTCAGTATTCAAGTCTTCATCTATGATTGGTTATTTACATTTTCTTTTTGTTGAAGGTCTCACTGAGATCCTCCACTTTTTTCTCAAGGTTAGTAAATGTGTTTATGAGCATTACTTTGAATTTTCTATCAAGCATATTTCTTTTTTTTTTTTTTTAAAGATTTTATTTATTTTGACAGAGAGAGACACAGCGAGAGAGGGAACACAAGCAGGGGGAGTGGGAGAGGGAGAAGCAGGCTTCCCGTGGAGCAGGGAGCCAGATGCGGGGCTTGATCCCAGGACCCTGGGATCATGACCTGAGCCGAAGACAGATGCTTAATGACTGAGCCACCCAGGCGCCCCCAGGCATATTTCTTATCTTCATTTCCCTTATCTTCATTTCCCTGCTGTGGTTTTGTCCTGCTCTTTCATATGGGACATATTCCTTTGTCTCATTTTGTCTAACTCTCTGTGTTTGTTTCTGTATTAGGAAAGTCAACTATGTCTCCTGCTTTTTAAAGTACTGGCCTTAAGAAGATGAGGTCCTGTAGTGCCCTGTAGCACCTGTTCACCCAGAACCAAGCACTTCAGAGCCTTTTTTTTTTTTTTTTGACCTAAGTGTGTTGCATTCACCCTACTGTTGTGGTTGAGTGGAATTTTCCTTCAGTCCAGTTGGCTGCAATGACTCTCTTCACCTATTTTGAGAAGGGTTTGATCCCTGTGCTGTTTAAGGGCCAGTCTGGGGCCTTCATGTACTTGAGTTGTGTCAGACCAAATGCCTGCCCTCAGCCCATTTGCCAGAAGTGTAGTCACACCAATGTGTAGGGTGATCTTCCTTTGTTTTCCCATGAGATGCTTTCATTGGTGGGTGGGGCCTGTAGTCTGACCAGATGTCTGCCCTGGTTTGTCTGTTGGTATTGCAGTGACCTCAAACTACAAGGTTCTCTATGCCGCCTCTGTGATGTTTTTGTTGATGGATGGAATTGGCTATCAGTTCAGATGTGTGCACCAGCCCATATTGGGGGCTGCAGTCAAACTGATATTTGTTCTTACTTCCTGTTTCCCCAGTGTGAGTCACTTTGGAGTGGTCCTAGCAGGGCATGTGGTGTTAGCATGTTATGTAGAAATTGTTCATGCTGATTCTCACAGGTGTCCTTGTATCTTGCCTGGGGAGATGTGAGAGGGATAGAAATGGTGTCTGCTAACTCTTTTGTTCTTAGGAAAGTCTCTTAAATATCCATGCTCCTTCAGCACAAGTTCTGAGACTAGTAAATAAATCTTCCTATATATACCCCAAGTACTCCTCAAACTGCTGCTTCCGTGCTGTATTTCAGGAGGGTTGTTTGTTGTGCTATATCTTTCAGGGTGGTGACTTAATTTCTTATCACCTTCCAGCTTTCCCAGAGCCAAGCTCACTAATTTTTAAAGTACCAGATTTGTTTCATGGATTGTAAAAACTTATGAAATTAAGCCCTACTGGTTTTCAAAGCCAAATTTTATGGGGACTTGTCTTCCCAGTGCAGGTCCCCCATGTCTGGGGTGCCTAGTATGGGGTCTATTCCTCTCCCTCCTGTGGTGTCCCTCCCATTTGTGGTAGTCTCCTCAGAAGTTTGACTCCTGACTGTGTCTCTGCCCCCCTACCCTTTTTGTTGTGACTTCCTCTCTATGATTAACTGTGGAGAATCTGTTCTACCAGTCTTCAAGTCATTTTCTGGGTTAATTGTACTGATGTGGCTGTTATATACATATATTTGGGACAATGTAAGCTTAGGATCCTCCTATTCCACCATCTTCAATGTTAATATACACTTTTGTCCAGTCGTATCTAGCTGCAAATGGAATGCAACTCACATTTATGTCTGGACTTATTTTGGGCCTCCCAACCTGATAATAACTAAACCAGTTTCCTCAGGACACCAAACGAGCTTAGTAAAATATTACCACTCCTGTTAGATATCTGCAACTTCTGAGACTATAGTTCTTAGATATAAAATAAGCAAGTGTGCTGGAAGGTGGCACACTTAACTCTGGAATTTAAGGATCCCATTAGCTTAACCTTTGGGTCTCTTGAATATGAACTGATATCTAAAAGGGATATGTTGCACAGTTGGGGACTGTGTGTGTACCTGATTGCATGGAAGTTTTTTGAGGTTGGCAGGTGACCTAGTGTCAATCTAACCCATTCCATGACCAATTTATCCTATCACAGAAGTTGTTTTGAGGTGGTAAGCACTCTAACAGCCTTTAAATGCTTGATATGTGCCCACCAATTTTGTGGTTTTTTGGCCTCCAAGATCCCCATTAGCAATATCCTTTATACTAAACAAGACAAACAAACATGTGCACTATAATATATCAGCAGTAGCCAAAAGATGTTACTGTGTCTTGGCCACAAGAAGGACCTGTGTGCACCACCACTAATTCCTGTGGAAACTTGCTGAGGTTTTCCATCTGGGGAATTATAGTCTGAAAGACTAAGGGCTTGGATCCTGGCAGATCCTTCTGCCAGCAAGCTGGGCTCCAGGAAAAAAAAAACTGCCAGGTCAACTGAGCTCCAGGCAAGTATGCCAGGTCAGTTGGCTCTGGGCATAATCATTTGTCAGCTCAAGCTGACCCACCCTGTAAAAGAAAGTCAGCTGTATCAGGAACTCAAATGCTTAATAGGGTAGAGCTCAGAACTGAAAGGAGCTTACCTACAGCCCTCAGAAATAGTGAGAAAGATAGTGAATATAAAAAGTTTGTGGGTACTGTTTTTCTGATTGTTTTTCTCATTGTCCCCCCATTCTGGAAGTTGGCTTCAGATCCTGCCACTGCCACCAAATCTGTTAAATAATAAAATTTCAACCAAATTAATTTAAAAATTCTAATTGGCTTTATTAATTAATTCATGAATTGGGCAGCATCTCATAAAGCAAGTAGAGGGGAACTCCAAAGGGCCATAGAAAAGGAAAGGTTTTTAATAGTAGAGAGGGAATGGAAAAAAGGAAACTGTTAGCAAAGAATCCATTGTTTCAGGCAAGGTCATTCTCCTAAAGGGAACAGAAAGGATCTGTCAGTAAATTTCATAGTGCTGACCAGGAAATTCCCATGTTGACTGGTTAAAGGTTACATTTCTGGGGGGTTCAAACTGTAATTAAATATTGAGTCTTAGTTTACAGATTTGGGGCCTTAACCTAAATGATGTCATTTGGGGCTTGTGGTTTTCTTTCTTTTTTTTTTTTTTAATTTAAGTTTTTATTTTAATTCAAGTTAGTTAATATACAGTGTTATATTAGTTTAATGTGTACAATATAATGATGCAACAGTTCCATACATCACCCTGAGCTCACCTTGACAAGTGCACTCCTTAATCCCCATCACCTATTTCACCCCTCCCCCACCCCCTTCCTCCTGATAGCCATCAGATTATTCTCTATAATTAAAAGAATTATGTTTCTTACTTTGTGTTTTTCTTCTTTTTAAGATTTTATTTATTTATTTGACAGAGAGAGAGAGAGCACAAGCAGGGGGAGGGGCAGAGGGAGAAGGAGAAGTAAGCTCCCCGCTGAGTAAGGACCCACCCAGCCGCCCTGGCGTCCCTGTGGTTTTCTTTTTAAGACAATTGTTGACTTAAGTTTCCTGAGAGACTTATGGGACACCTGGATGGCTCAGTTGATTAAGCACCTGCCTTTGGCTCAGGTCATGATCTCAGGGTCCTGGGATCGAGTCCCTCATTGGGCTCCTTGCTCAGTGGGGAGTCTACTTCTCCCTCTGCCTGCCACTTCTGCTGTTTGTGTGCTCTCTCTCTGAGAAATAAATAAATAAAATCTTTTTAAAAAACTTTCCTAAGAGACTTCTAATGTTAGCATATTAATTATGGGAAAATATACAAAACAAAAAATTATCATTTTAATAACTTTTAACTGTTCAATTTAAACAGGTCAATTGCCTTTAAGTAGATTCACACTGTTTTGCAACCATCACCACTATCCATTTCCAGAACTTTTTTTTATCATTCCATATTGAAACACTGTATCCATTAAATAATAACTCTCCATCCCATGCCTATCTTCCTCAAACCTTGGTAACCACTGTTCTACTTTCTGTCTCTATGAATTTGGCTCCTCTAAGTACTTCATATAACTGGAAGCACACAATATTTGTCCTTTTGGATCTGGCTTATTTCACTTAGCTTACTTTCTTTGAAGTTATTCATGTTTTAATACATACGAGGATTTCATTTTTTAAATGTATATTTTAAATAAAAATTGCATATATTTAAGATATACAGCATGACTCTTTGATACACATGTCATCTCCTCACATAGTTACCATTTTGTGTGTGTGTGTGTGTGTGATGAGATTACCTGGAGTCTACACTCATGGTATATTGCCATTGTGCAATATAGTATTATTATGCATAGTCACCATTCCCACGCATTAGTTCACTAGACTTGTTGATCCTACATAACTACAATTTTCAACCTATGACAACATCTCTCCTTTACCTCATCACTCAGTCTGGTAACTACCATTTTAATCTGCTTCTGAGTTCAACTTTTTAAAAATTTTACATTCTACATACGAAATTATATAATATCTGACTTTGTCTTATTTCATTTAGCATAATGTCCTCAAGGTTCATCTATGTTGTCACAAATGGTAGGATTAACTTCATTCTAATGGCTGAATAATATTTCATTGTGTATGTTTATATATATATAATCTTTATCCATTCATCTATTGATAGATGTTGAGTTGTTTTTATATCTTGACTATTGTAAATAGTCCTGCAATGAGCATGGGAGGGCAGATATCTCTACAAGATACTAATTTGATTTCATTTTGGTATATACCCAGAAGTCATATTGCTGAATCATATGGTAGTTTATTTTAATTTTTATGGTAATTTTTTACTGAGATATAATTGATGTACAGCACTGTGTAAGTTTCAGGTGGCAGCATAAAGACTTGGCTTAGATATATTTTGAAATGATTACCACAGTAAGTTAACATCCATCACCTCAATAGTTATTTTTCCCCTGTGATGAAAACTTTTAAGATTTACTGTCTTACTCTCTTCAAGTATACATAAAATGATGATAACTATAATGACCATGTTGTTGTTTTTGCTCAGGATTGTTTTGACTATTTTGGTCTTTTGTGGTTCCATATGGATTTCTGGATTTAAAAATAAATATTTCTGTTAGAAATGTCATTGGAATTTAGCAGAGATTGCATTGATCTGTAGATTGCTTTGGGTAGTATGGACATTTTAACAATTCTAATTCTTATTCATGAACACAGGATAGCTTTTCATGTTTTGGTGTGTCTTACTCAATTTCTTTCTTCAGTGTTTTATAACTTTCAGGGTACAGATCTCTTATTTTCTTGGTTAAATTGATTTCTATTTCATTGTTTTTATGCTGTTATAAATGGAGTTGTTGCCATAATTTCTATTTCAGATACACTGTGGTTACTGTATAGAAATACAACTGAATTTTTATGTTGATTTTGTATCCAGCAAATTTACTGCATTTGTTTTTTTAGTTATAAGAAGTTTGCTGTCTATGAGATCATGTCATCTGCAAACAGAGACAATTTCACTCCTTCATTCTTTTCATATGGTGAAACAACATTTACAGATTTGTGTATGTTGAACCACACTTCCCCCTTGGGATAAATCCCATTGATCACAGTGTTTGACACTTTTAACATGCTATTGCATTTGGTTTGCTAGTGTTTTGTTGAAGATTTTGGTATCTATGTTCATTAGAGTTACTGGCCTGTAATTTCCTTTTCTTATACAGTCCTTGTCTGGCTGTGACATAAAAATAATACTGGCCCGGGCGCCTGGGTGGCTCAGTTGGTTAAGCGACTGCTTTCGGCTCAGGTCATGATCCTGGAGTCCTGGGATCGAGTCCCGCATCGGGCTCCCTGCTCGGCATGGAGTCTGCTTCTCCCTCTGACCCTCCTCCCTCTCATGCTCTCTGTCTCTCATTCTCTCTCTCAAAATAAATAAATAAAACCTTTAAAAAAAAATAATACTGGCCCTGTGAGGTTTGGAGGTGTTTGTTTCTCTTGAATTTTTTGAAATATTTTTAGAAGGATTTTTTAATTGGCATTAATATTCCCTTAAATGTTTGATGGAATTCATCACTGAAGCCATTAATTGCTGAGCTTTTATTTATTGGGATATTTTTGATCACTCATCCAATCTCCTTACTCATTATTGATTTGTTCACATCTTCTATTTCTTTATAATTCAGTCTTGATAGGTTGTAAATTTCTGGGAAAATATCCATTTCTTTTTTGTTACCAAATTTATTGACATATTAATGTCCACGGTAGTTTCTAATGATCCTTTGTGTTTCTGTGGTACCAGATGGAAAGTCTACTCTTTCACTTCTAATTTTATTTCTCTGAGTCCTCCCTTTTAGCCTTAGTCTAGCTAAAGATTTAGTAATTTTGTTTATCTTCTCAAAAAATACACTTATTTTTACAGATTTTTCTAGTCTCTATTTCTGCTCTGATCTTTATTATTACCTTATTTTTGCTAACTTTAGGTTTATTTTTTTAAATTATTTCCATAAAATTTAAAGTTCGGTTGTTTATTTAAAATGTTTCTTTTTTCTTTTAAATTGTATTCATTTATTTGAGAGAGAGAGCACAAGTAGGGTGAGTGGGAGAAGGAGAAGCAGGCTCCGGAGCCTGATGCAAGGCTCAATCCCAGGACTCTTGGGATCATGACCTGAGCAGAAGGCAGCCACTTAACCAACTGAGCCACCCAGGCACTCTGTTTCTTTTTTCTTAATGTAAGCATTTATTGCTCTAAACTTACTCCTGTAGCTGCTTTTAATGCATCCCATAAGTTTTGGCATATTCTATTTTTATTTTAATTTAGTTAGCATATAGATTTATATTTGTTTCTGGTGTATAATATAGTGATTTAAGAGTTTAAGATAACTTTTTATTTTCCTTTTGATTTCTTTGACTCATTTTTGTTCAGCAACGTTTTGTTTAATTTATATATATTTTTTTCAGTTTTCCTTTTGTTATTGATTTCTAGTTACATACTTTTATGGTCAGAAAACATACTTGATAAGATTTCAATCTTCTTGGATTTCTTAAGATGCTGTTTTGGCCTAGCATAAGATTTATTCTGGAGTATTGATCCATATGCCCTTGAAAAAAATTGTATTTTACTGTTGTTGGATGGAATACTCTGTATATATCTTTTGGGTCTATTTGGTCTATAGAATTGTTCAAATCTGCTATTTCCTTATTGATTTTCTGATTAGATGAGCAATCCATTCTTGAAAGTGAGATCCTTTACTATTATTGTATTAATGTCTATTTCTCCCTTCGGTTCTGGTAATATTTTTTAAAAATATTTAGGTGTCCCAATTTAGGTCTATATTTATTTATAATACTTATATCTTAATTATGAATTGACCCTTTATCATTATATAGTGACCTTTTTCTCTTGATAATTTTTTTACTTAAAATTTATTTTGTCTAATATAAATATAACCACACATGCTCCTTTTGGTCATCATTTGCATAGGATATCTTTTTCCATCCCTTCACTTTCTGCCCGTGTGCTTAAAATTAGAGTAGCTACACTTGTGGTGAGCATAGCATAATATATAGAAAAGTTGAGTCACAATGTTTTACACCTGAAATTAATGTAAACAGTGTTTTAAATATACTCAAATAAAAAAATAAAAATTATACTACTGATAAATTTAAATAAATTTTAATGTTCAAAATAAAAAAAAATAATAATTGAGTTTCTCTGGGCAACATATTAATGGATCTTTTTTTATCCATTCAGCCACCCTGTGTAAACTGAATAATTTAATCCACTTGCATGTAAAATAATTATTTATAAATAAGTATTTATTACTGTCATTTTGTTCATTATTTTCTGATTGCTTTCTACTTACTTTGTTTTTTCCCTCTGCCTGTCTTTGAGATTTAATGTTTGCTTGTTTGTTTTTTCTGTAGTGGTATGCTTTGATACATTTCTCTTCATGTTGTTTATCTCTTCCAGGTCTTTTTTTTGGGGGGGGGGGTTAAAAATGAATCTTGCATAAAACATCTTATATTAATAATCAACTACTTTAAGCTAATAACAAATTAAAACCAACAATATACAAAAACTTTATACTTGAAATCCTCCCCTCACATTTTATATATTGATGTCACAATTTAAATTTTTTATATATGTGTATACATTAAAAAATATTGTAGCTGTAGTTATTTTTATACTTTTGTGCTTTAACTTTTATAGGAGAAATATTATTTACTCACCACATTTCAATATTAGAATATTCTGAATTTGACAATATTAATACCTCTATAATGAGTTTTATACTTTAAATTTTTTTTCATGTTAGCATTTTTTATTTCATCTTGAAGAACTCCATTTAGCATTTCTTGTAAGGCAGGTCTGGTGATGATAGGCTCTCAATCTTTCGTTTGGGAAAGTGATTATCTCTCCTTCATTTTCAAAGGCAGCCTTGGCAGCTACAGTTTTCTTGGTTGGCAGGTTTTTGTTTGTTTGTTTGTTTTTTCAGCACTTTGAATATATTACCCCATACTTTGGTTGTCTGCAAGAATTATGTTGAGAAATACCATTTCCCTTTCCAGATTAGGGGAATTTTCTGTCATTATTTATTTAAATAAGTTTTCTGCCCTATTTCTTTTTCTGTGTTCCTAGTGGGACTCCCATAATACATACATTTTTTTCTCTTTTTAGGTTCTTTTATAAGACATATAGGCTTTCTTCATTTTTATTACTATCTTTTTTTGTTTGTTTTTCTTACTGGGTTAATTTAAAAGTACTTGTCTTCAATCTCACTGGTTTTGCCTTCTTGATTAAGTTTTTCATTGAAATTCTCCATAAAATTTTTCACTTCAGTCATTGTGCTCTGATTTCAGTTCCAGAATTTGTTTGATTTTTTATGGTTTCTCTCTTTGTTAAATTTCATATTTTGTTCATGTATTATTTTCCTGATTTCATTTAGTCAAGTATCTGTGTTCTCTTGTGGCTCACTGATCTTCTTTAAGATTATTATTTTGAATATTTTGTCAAAAAGTTGGTAGATCTCCATGTCTTTGGGGTTGGTTATTGGTGCTTTACTAGTTTTTCTGGTTTCATATTTCCTTGGTTATTCATGATCCATGTGGCCTTACACTGGTGTCACCACATTTCAAGGCTAGGCTTTATAGACTCATTTTGGCAGGTAAAGCCTTTTACCGGTCAACCTGACCAGAGATTTTATGTGGGCCTTCTTACATTGTCTGTTGGTGGACTTGCTGCTGGAGTCCTTGGCCTGGCCAGTATGGTGCCTGAGTCAGCAGATGACCAGGTCTGGTCTTGAGAGTCAATCTTGGAGCCAGGTTCCACTGGAGTGGTCCTATCACTTGGGGCCATTGATGAGCCTTGTGCTTGAGTCTGTGATGTTGGGCCTGGGACCTGGGTTTGCAAGGGCAGGTCTGGATCCTTGGGCCAAGAAAGTTGACTAGGGACCAAAGATTACTAGAGAAGACCTGGCAATTCTGTCTGTGGGGGCAGCCCTGGTAGCTGGGTCCATAAAGGTGGGCCTGGAACTTGGATCCATAGGGGCTGACCTGGCCCCACAGTCCACTGGGAGCACTTTTGCTGCCTTTATTCATAGAGGCAATCCTGATGTCTGAGACTGTGGTGTTGATCCAGAAGCTTGGGATATTAGGGGTAGGCCTAAAGCCTGTGCCAGTCTGGTGCTGGGATGGGTCTTGAGCTTTTGTCCATGGGGGTAATCCTGAAGCATAATTCCATGGGGCAGGCCTGGACCTGGAGGCCACTAGAATATTCCTAGAACCTGATTCTGCTGGAAACTTGGTCCACAGGAGACACTGGTGTGGGCTAGGGGCCTGGATATATGAAGCCTGTTTTGAAGGGTCTGTGTGTGCTGACCCTATGCTTGGTGCCACAGGGGCTGGCCTGATGCTGGCATAAGAATGAAGCTTAGGACTTCAGGGGCAGGTCTGGATCCCTGGTCCACAGGTGCCCACCTGGAGTCTAGAGTCTTGGAGGATGGGCTGGCATTAGGTCAGACTATCAGGTGCCTGGGTCTGTGGGGGCTAACCTGGACACTCTAATTTCAAGAATGCCATACTTTCAATCTCTTCTTGTACATAAAAGAAAAATTTGCAAAATAAACTGGCAGAACCACAGACCTAAACATGTACTGGTATCCATAGCTAGATATATTCTTGATAGCTAGAATAATGAAGGGTTAATGTAAAGTAAAGGTGATGAGACTGTTCTCAATGACAATGTTCAGACATGACTCCCTAGACATTTATAAGCATAAAACACTCTTTCTATAGACTGATATGAAAATGGTAATATGAACATAAAAATTGTAATTCACCTAATTGATAACTGTTTAAGACAATAGTAGCAAAATGTATTTGGTAATTAAGGCTTTTAGATAAATTAAATGAATGACAATGTTGTAAGAAATAGGAAAGAGGAATTGAGAATATTCTGTTATAAGGTGGTTGAGCTACTGGTGAAACAGAGTAGTGTTATTTGAAAGAGGTTATTTGAAAGGATTAGTTTTAAATGTATACTGCAAACTCTAGAGAACCCCCTACAAAAGGAAAAAGGGAAAAAAAAGAATTATGATTGACATATTGAGAAGAAGTATTATTGTACTATACAAAAAGCTTAATTAAAATCAGAAAGGAGCACCTGGGTGGCTCAGTCAGTTAAGCATCTGACTCTTGATTTCAGCTCAGGTCATGATCTCAGGGTCATGAGACTGAGCCCTGCATTGAGCTCTACACTCAGTACAGAGTCTACTTGGGATTTTCTCTCTCCCTCTCCTTTCAGCCCTCCCCTTCTTTAAATAAATAAATAAATAAATAAATAAATAAATAAATAAATAAATAAATAAAATCTTTTTAAAAATAAATAAAACCAGAGAAAGCAGGAAAAAGTGGAAGACTAAAAAAGAAATAAAGAACAAAGTAACAGATAGAAAACAGTAAGAAATATGGAAGACACTAATCCAATATCAGTAATAACTTTGAATGTCAATTGTCTAAATACCTCAATTAAAAGACAGAGTGTTATACCAGATTGGGTGAATCAAGGTAATATGGTAAAAAAGAAATGAGACAAACAGTAAAAAAGGTCAATAAAACTCAGTTGTGGATTTTTTTAAAAAAGATAAACAAAATTGACAAACATTTATTTAGATTAACTAAGGAAAAAAGAGAGAAGACTTTAGTCTTTATTTATTTAAATGAAATAATAAATAAAAGAGTATATATTACAACTAATACAACATAAATAAAAAAGATAATAAGAGACTACTATGAACAGTTACCTTCCAAAAATTGGATAATGTAGTAAAAAGGGATAAATTCCAAGAAAGACATAACTTCTGAAGACTGAATCATGAAGAAACAGAAATTCTGAAAAGATGAATAAGACTAAGAGACTGAATGAGTAATCAAAAATCTCCCAAAACCCAGGAATAGATAGCTTCACTGGTAAATTCTACCAAAGAATTAATACCAATCTTTCTCAAATTCTTCCAAAAAATAGAAGACTATGGAATGGAATACTGACAAGTACATTTAATGGGCACAGCACTACTCTGGTACAAAAGCCATACGAAGATGTTACAAGAAAAGAAAATTACAGGCCAGAATACCTAATGAATGTATATGTGAAAATCCTCAACAAAATATTAGCAAACTGAATTCAACAGCACATGTAATGTATGGTGATTAACATAACATAATAAAATAAAATTTTTTTAAAAGTCCATGCATTAAGATCAAATAGGATTTAACTCTGGTATGAAAAGATGGTTCAACTACACAAATCAATAAATGTGATATACTAATTAACAAAATGAAGGATGAGAATCAGATCATCATAATAGATGTAGAAAAGGCATTTGATGAAATTCAAAATCCTTTTGTAATAAAAATTCTCAACAAATTAGGTTTAGATATAATGTACCCCAACATAATAAAGGCCATATATGACAAGACCACAGGGAGCATCATACTTAAATCTTTCAGTTTTTTGTTTAGGATCAGAAAAAATAGACGAGTGCCCACTCTCACCACATTTATTCAACATAGCAGTGAAAAATCTTAGAGCAATTAGAAATAAAAGACATGCAAATAAGAAAGAATGAAATGAGATTGTCTCTGTTTGAAGGTGACATATTCTTATACGTAGAAAATCCTAAAGATTCCATTAGAATTGATAAATGAATTTGGCAAAGGTGTAGGATACAGAATAAACATACAAAAGTTAGTTGTGCTTCTAGAATCTAACAATGAACTCTCTGAAAAAGGAATTTTAAAATTTCACTTTCAAAAGCATTTAAATTAATAAAATACTGAGAAACAAATTTAACCCAAGAGGTGAAAGATTTGTATACTGAAAGCTATTAAAAAAGTTGATAAAGGAAAGTCACAGGGACTAATTCTAGGCAAGATGGCAGCAGAGTAGGGGACCTAGTTTGATCTGGTCCCTCGAATTTAGCTGGATAGCTATAAAACCAATCTGAAAATACACGAATTGAACCTGAAATGTAAGAAAATATATCTGGAACTCTACAAGCAGAAGAATGACTGCTTTGTGCAAGGTAGGAGATGCAGCATCGTGAATCTGTGGGGAAATATCGGAAGATAAACAGAGTGGGGAGGGAGCCTCCATAAGCTGGCTACTGGAAAGTGATATAACACCTGAGTGCAAAATGAGAACCCTTAGAAATCTCCAGTGAGAGACATCCCTTTCTGAAAGGGGCACAGGGGATGAAAAGAGCAGCATTCTAGGTGGATCATAGTGGTGTAAGGATCCCAGGAGACACAGACCAGGGGGTGCCTGATCTGATAGAATGCCCAAGCAGGAGATCAGGGAAACTGGTTATAGTCAGTGAGCCAAGAGGGGACTCTCAGCTCTGGTTGCCATAAATTGTGAATCAGGCTGGTAGAGAGACTGCTCTTTGCCTGAGCACCCTGAAAAGGACTGGAACAGGAAGGCTGTTTAACATCCCCTGGTAAAGACGAAATGGCTGCTTTCATGTTGGGCAACAGCTCTCAGAGCAGCAGTGGCCCTGGGAAAAGACAGTAGGATGGCACTCACCATGACCTGGGGACAGCAAAACATGGTGTACTTGTGAGCCCACAACTGCTTATAGTCGCAAAGCCAGAAATCAAAGTGTCAGTCGTGGGCCCCGGGGACTCCCCACTGGGAGAATTGCAGTAGGTGCGAACCACATGAATTTTTGAGTTTGGTGCACACAGAAGTGGAGACAGTTTGACCCAGAGGGTTAATTGAAGAAAGGGGTCTGCCATCTTGTGGCTCTGGGCCAGAGATCCCAGCATGGCCATTTTTGCTTTGAACCTCTGAGGAAGAATGGAAAGCCACCAGGGGAAAAAAGCCACACAGACAACCAGTTCACCTTGAGCACATTCCCCTGACAAGATGTGGGGCAAGTCTGCCCAGGCAAAGAAACCTGAGAAGCAGAACAGCAGGCCCCTCCCCCAAAAGACAGACTGCCTCATTCTAGTCCTTTTTTTCACTCTATTCAATTCTCTCTATATATATATACATAAACTTTTTTTCTTTACAATTTTGGCAGGTAGTGTCTTCTAACACAGAGACCTAAATTCAATCAGGAACAAGTAGATCACTGCTTTGTCCACCCATGAGATTATAGTCTCTCTTCCCCTCCACTTCACCCGCTTTTTTATTGTTCTGTTAATATTGGTTTTGTTCACTTTCCTGTGGTGGCTTCCAACTACTTCGGAATTTTTCTAGGGTATAATTTTCTTGGGTCATGGCTAATATTTTGGACTCTATTCATTCACTCACCTATCCTTCTTTGGACAGAATGACTAGAAGGATGAACTCACAACAAAGGAAAGAACCAGAGGCGATGTTCTCCACCATAGAGCTAATCAATATGGATATAAGCAAGATGTCACAGATAGAATTCAGGATAGCAATTATAAAAGTAAAAGATACATTTGAATAAAGCATACATGAAAATACAGAATCTCTAATGGCAGAAATGAGATCTCATCAGGCCTAACATAGAAATGCTTTCAATGAGATACAGTCTAAATTGGATGCTCTAACAGCTACTGTCAATGAGGCAGATGAGAGAATAAGTGATCTAGAGGACAGGCTGATGGAAAAGAAGGAAGTTGAGGAAAAGAGAGAAAAACAACTAATAGTCAATGAAGAGAGACTTAGAGAATTTAATGATGCCTTGAAAAGAACCAATGTCAGAATCATTGGGATCCAAGAAAGGGTAGAAAGAGAGAGAAGGCTGGAAGGTATATTTGAGCAAATCATGGCTGAAAACTTCCATAACCTGGGGAAAGAAACAATCATTCATGTCCAAGATGCAGAGAGGACCCCTCCGAAAATCAACAAAACAGATCAACACCCAAACATAAAATAGTGAAGCTTGCAAATCTTAGAGTGAAAGAAGCTATTCTGAGAGCAGCTAGGGAGAGGAGATTCCTTATGTACAGAAGGAGGAACATCATAACATCAGACCTATCCACAGAAACTTGGCAGGCCAGAAAGTGCTGGCAAGGTATAGTCAGGGTATTAAAGGAGAAAAACATGCGGCCAAGAATACTTCATCCAGCAAGGCTATCATTCAGAATGGAAGGAGAAATAAAGAACTTCCAGGATAAACAGAAACTGAAAAAACATGTGATCACCAAGCCAGCCCTGCTGGAAATATTAAAGGGGATCCTGTAAGAGAAGAGAGACACCAATAGTAACATAGACCAGAAAGTAACAGAGACAATCTACAAAAACAGGGAATTTCCAGGCAATACAATGGCACTAAATTCACATCTTTCAGTACTTACTCTGAATGTAAATGGACTGCCTGCCCAAATTAAAAGACAGGGTATCAGATTGGATAAAAAAGCAAGACCCATCCATATGATGTCTACAAAAGACTCATTTTGAACCTAAAGACAACTCCAGATTGAAGGTGAGGGGAAGGCAAACCACTTATCATGGCAGCAGACCTCAAAAGAAAGCTGGGGTAGCAATCTGCATATCAGACAAATTGGATTTTAAACCAAAGATGGTAGTAAGAGATGTAGAGGGACAGTGTATCATATTGAAAGGGTTTAAGCAACAAGCAGATCTAACAATTGTAAATATCTATGCCTCCAACCTGGGAGCAGCCAATTATATCAACCAATTAATATCCAAAGTAAAGAAACATATTGATAATAATACATTAATAGTAAGGTATTTCAACACCCCCCTCACAGCAATGGACAGATCATCTAAGCAGAAGATCAACAAGGAAACAAGGGCTTTGAATGACACACTGGACCAGATGGACTTCACAGTTATATACAGAACATTCCATCCTAAAACAACAGAATATTTATTCTTCTTGAGTGCTCATAGAACATTCTCCAGATCACATATTGGATCATGAATCAGGTCTCAAATGATCCCAAAAGATTGAGATTATTCCCTGCGTATTTTCAGACCACAATGCTTTGTAACTGGACTGTAACAATCACAAGAAGAAATTTAGAAGGAGCACAAACACCTGGAGGTTGAAGACTATCCCGCTAAAGAATGAATGGGTCAACCAGGAAATTAAAGAAGAACTTAAACAATTCATGCAAACTAATGGAAATGAAAACACATTGATTCAAAACCTATGGGATACTGCAAAGGCAGTCCTTAGAGGGAAGTACACAGCAATAAGCTGCTCTCAAAAAATTGGAAAAATCCCAAATATACAAGCTAACCTTACGCCTAAAGGACCTGGAGAGAAAAACATCAAATAAAGCCTAAACCAAGGAGGAGAAGAGAAATAATAAAGATTAGAGCAGAAATCCATGAAATAGAAACCAGAAGAACAGTAGAACAGATCAATGAAACTAGAAGGTGCTTCTTTGAAAGAATCAATAAGATCGATAAACCTCTAGCCTGACTTATCCAAAAGAAAAGAGAAAGGACCCAAATTAATGAAATCATGAATGAAAGGGGAGAGATCACGACAAATACCAAGGAAATACATGTAATTTTTAGAACATATTATGAGCAACTATACACCAACAAATTAGGGAATCTGGAAGAAGTTGATGTATTCCTGGAAACTTAAAAACTGCCAAGACTGAAACAGGAAGAGGTAGAACATCTGAAAAGACCAATAACCAGCAAGGAAATTGAAGCAGTAATCTAAAACCTCCCCAAAAACAAGAGTCCAGCACCAGTTGGCTTTCCAGGGGAATTCTACCAATCATTTAAAGAGGAAATAACACCATTTTTTTGGCTGTACTATAGGAATACATTAGGTGATTCAGTGGAAACATACTGCCTTGCTAACATTTGAAGAGTATGGATTGCATAATGAATTCTTTTAGAAGCATTATATGTTTTATACTCTTACTTTATGTCTCAGTTTTAATTGAACACAAAGGGAATGCAGTATTTTAATTGTAACTCTGCCAATATCTTTATCTAGAGGCCTGTTGACATTTTTGTCTCCAAAAAAGGCAGGCTTAGATTATTTTTCTTCCAGATGGAGTTGGTGTAGTATATTATTGGTTATCAAAATACTCAGTTTGGAGACTTTGAAATGGTAAATATTCATAGTGTGTAAAAAGCATGATACAAAACTGTATGATCTTAATTGCATTAAAATGCTTCCTTCTTGGATACACACATGGGACCTAGAAGTTGCACTGTAAACTGGTTATGATTATGGATGAATTTGTTCTTTGCTTCTTTTGTTTTTCAGTTTCCTTTTATGCACATGTTAACTTTTAAAAAATAATTTTTAAAAACAAACAAACAAACAAAAAAGAAACAATACCTATTCTTCTGAAGCTCTTTCAAATAATAGGAAGGGAAGGAAAGCATCCAAACTTGTTCTGTGAGGCCAGGATTACCTTTATCTCAAAACCAGACAAAGACCCCAACAAGAAGGAAATTATAGACCAATATCCCTGATGAACATGGATGCCAAAATACTCACCAAGATACTAGCCAATAGGATACAACAATCCCTACATTAAAGGGATTATTCACCACGGCCATGTGAGATTTATTCCTAGAATGCAATGGTGATTCAACATTCACAAGTCAATCAATGTGATACATCACATTAATAAAATACAAGAAACATGATCTTCTCCACTGACGCAGAAAAAGCATTTGACAGCATACAGCATTCTTTCTTAATTAAAACTCTTCAAAATATAGGGATAGAGGGAACATACCTCAATATCATAAAAGCCATCTATGAAAAGCCTACAGGGAGTATCATTCCTAGTGGGGAAAAACGGAGAGCATTTCCCCTAAGGTCAGGAACACAACAGAGATACCCACTCTCACCTCTGTTGTTCAACATAGTACTAGAAATCCTAGGCTCAACAATCGGAGAACAAGAAGAAATAAAAGGCATTCAAAATGGCATGAAAGAAGTCAAACTCTCTCCCTTTACAGATGACATGACACTTTATGTGGAAAACTGAAATGATGCCACCCTAAAATTGCTAGAACTTAAACAGCAATTCAGCAACATGGCAGGATACAAAATCAATGCACAGAAAGCAGTTGCATTTCTATACACTAACAATGTGACTGAAGAAAGAGAAATTAAAGAATCGATTCCATTCACAATAGCACCAAACACCATAAGATACCTAGGAATAAACTTAACCAAAGAGGTAAAGGATCTATACTCTAGAAACTACAGAACACTTATGAAAGAAAATGAGGAAAATACAAAGCGATGGAAAATATTTCAAGCTCATGGATTGGAAGAATAAACATTGTGAAAATGTCTATGCTGCCCAGAGCAATCTGCACTTTCAATGCAAGACCTATCAAAATACCATAGACATTTTTCACAGACCTGGAACAAACAATCCTAAAATTTATGGAACCAGAAAAGACCCTGGATCTCCAGGGGATTGTTGAAAAAGAAAACCAAAGCTGGGGGCATCCCAATGCCTGACTTCAAGCTATATTACAAAGCTGTGATCATCAAGACGGTATGGTCCTGGCACAAAAACAGACACATAGAACAATGGAACAGAATAGAGAACCCAGAAATGGACTCTACAGTCAATCTTTTTTTTTTTTAAGATTTTATTTATTTATTTGACAGAGACAGAGATAGCGAGAGCAGGAACACAAGCAGCGGGAGTGGGAGAGGGAGAGCAGGCTTCCCACTGAGGAGGGAACCCGATGTGGGACTCGATCCCAGGACCCTGGGATCATGACCTGAGCCGAAGGCAGATGCTTAACGACTGAGCCACCCAGGCACCCCAGTCAGTTAATCTTTGACAAAGTAGGAAAGAGTATCCAATGGAAAAAAGAGTCTCTTCAATAAATAGTGCTGGGAAAATTGGACAGCCACATGCAGAAGAATGAAGCTGGACCATTCTCTTATACCATACACAAAGACAAAGTCAAAATGGATGAAAGACCTCAATGGGAGACAGGAATCCATCAAAATCCTAGAGGAAAACATAGGCAGTAACCTATTCAACATTGGCCACAGCGACTTCTTTCCAGACATGTCTCTAAAGGCAAGGGAAACAAAAGTAAAAATGAACTTTTGGGACTTCATCAAGATAAAAAGCTTCTGCACAGCAAAGGAAACAGTCAACAAAACAAAGAGGCAACCCACAGAATGGGAGAAGATATTTGCAAATGACATTACAGATAAAGGACTAGTATCCAAAATCTATAAAGAACTGCTCAAACTCAACACCCCAAAAAACAAATAATCCAGTCAAGAAATGAGCAGAAGACATGACCAGACACTTCTCCAAAGAAGACACACAAATGGCTAAGAGACACATGAAAAGATGTTGAACATCACTAGCCATCAGGGAAATACAAATCAAAACCACAATGAGATACCACCTTACACCAGTTAGAAGGGCAAAAATTAACAAGACAGGAAACACAAGTGTTGGTAAGGATGTGGAGAAAGGGGAAAAATCTTACACTGTTAGTGGGAATGCAAGCTGGTATAGCCACTCTAGAAAACAGTATGGAGTTTCCTCAAGAAGTTAAAAATAGAACTACCATATGACCCAGCAATTGCACTACTAGGTATTTACCCCAAAGATACAGATGTACTGAAAAGAAGGGGCACCTGCACCCCAATGTTCATAGCAGCAAAGTCCACAATAGCCAAACTGTGGAAGGAGCCGAGATGTCCTTCAACAGATGAATGGATAAAGATGTAGTTCATATATACAATGGAATATTACTCAGCCATCAGAAAGGATGAATACCTACCATTCACATTGACATGGATGGAACTGGAGGGTATTATGCTAAGTGAAATATGTCAAGCAGAGTAAGACAATTATCATATGGTTTCACTCATATGTGGAACATAAGGAATAGCATGGAAGACCACAGGGGGAAGGAAGGGAAAACTGACTGGGAAGAAATCAGAGAGGGAGATAAACCATGAAAGACTCTGGACTCCGAAAAACAAACTGAGGGTTACAGAAGGGAGGGGGTGGGGGAGGGGGTAATCAGATGCTGTGTATAAGGAGAGCATGAGTTGTGATGAGCACTGGATGTTATACACAACTAATGAATCATTGAACACTATATCAAAAACTAAATATGTATTATATGTTGGCTAATTTAACAATAAAAAATAAAACTCATGTATATTAAAAACATGTAAAGAATAAAACTAATAGCCTTCATAAAAATTTTTTTAAATTACACATGTTAGGAAGGAAGAAATAAGCTCTCTATATTTCTGGGTGGCATGACTGTCTATGTAAAAAGAAAATCCCAATCAACAACAAAAACCTAATAAGTGATTATTGGAAAAGTTGCAAGAAACAAGGTTAATATACAAAATTCAATTGCTTTCCTAAATACCAGCAGTGAACAATTGGAATTTGAAATTTAAAACAAAACATCATTTATATTACCACACATTAAATGAGATGCCAAGATATAAATCTAGCTACATATGTACAAAATCTATATGAATAAACTACACTCTGTTGAAGGAAATCAAAAATCTAAATAAATGTAGAGATATTCTATATCATAGATAGGAAGAATGAACTGTTAAGATGTCACCCGTTCTCTGCTTGATTGATAGATACAATGGAATCTGTATAAAAATCTCAGCAATTTATTTGTAGATAGCAACAAACTTATTCAAAATTTATATAGGAAGGCAAAAGACTTTGAATATCCAACAAAATATTGATGAAGAACAACAAATAGAAGACAGACACTTAATTGCTGATTTACTATAAGGCTATAGTAATCAAGATTGTATGGTATTGATAAAGATATAGACAACTAGATCAATGTAACAGAATAGAAACAAATAAATTAACCCACAGAGACACAGTATATTGGTTTTTGACATAGGAACAAAGACACTTCAATGAAGAAAGGATTGTCTTTTCAGCAAATGATCCCAGAAAAACTGAATATCCACATGGAAAACATTAATCTAGATACAGAACTTACATAAAATTAACTCAAAATGGATTACAGACCTAGATACAAAATTAGATCTCTAAAGCACCTAGCAGGCCAAAATCTAGGTGACTGTTGGTTCAGCGGTGAATTTTTAGACAGAACACCAAAATCAGAATCTATGAAAGACAAAATTGATAATTTGGAAATCATTAAAATTAAAAACATTTGCTCTAAGAAAGACTTTTTAATTATTTTTTTAAATATTTTATTTATTTATTTGACAGAGACACAGAGAGAGAGGGAACACAAGCAGGGGGAGTGGGAGAGGGGGAAGCAGGCTTCCTGCTGAGCAGGGAGCCCGATGTGGGGCTTGATCCCAGGACGCTGGGATCATGACCTGAGCCGAAGGCAGACGCTTAACAAATGAGCCACCCAGGCGCCCCTCAGAAAGACTTTTTTTTTTTCCTTCTAAGAATTTGTTTAAATTCTGGTTACTTAACAGGTAGTGTAAAATTAGTTGCAGGGATAGAATATAGTGATTCATCATGTGCATATAACACCCAGTGCTCATTACAAGTGCCCTCATTAATGCCCATCACCCACTTACCCCCATTTCCCTACCCACGGCCCTTCTAGCAACCCTCCATTTCTTCCCTTTTAAGATTCTCATGATTTGCCTCCCAACCTCTTTTTATCTTATTTTATTTTTCCTTCCCTTCCCCTATGTTCATCTTTTGTTTCTTAAATTCCACATAAGAGTGAAATCATATGGTATTTGTCTTTCTCTGACTGAGTTATTTTCCTTAGCATAATATACACTTAGTTCTATCCACATCGTTGCAAATGGCAAGATTTCATTCTTTTTGATGACTGAGTAATATTCCATCATATATATACATACCATTTCTTCTTTATCCATTCACCAGTCAGTGGACATTTGGGCTCCTTCCATATCTTGGCTATTGTGGATATTGCCACTATAAACATTGGGGTGCAAGTGACTCTTTGAATCACTATTTTTCATATCCATTGGATAAATACCAAGCAGTGCAATTGCTTGGTCTTAGGGTAGTTCTATTTGTAACTTTTTGAGAAACCTCCATAATGTTTTGCAGAGTGGCTGCACCAGTTTTTATTCCCACCAACAGTGTAAGAGGGTCCCCCATTCTCTGCAGCCTTACCAACACCTGTTATTTTCTGAGTTGTTAATTTTAGCCATTCTGACTGGTGTGAGGTAGTATCTCATTGCAGTTTTGATTTGTATCTCCCTGATGATGAGTGATGTTGAGCATTTTTTTATGTGTCATTGGCCATCTGGTAGTCTTCTTTGGAAAAAAAAAGTTTGTTCACATCTTCTGCCCATTTCTTAGTTGGATTATTTCTTTTTTGAGTGTTGAGTTTGATAAGCTTTTTATAGATCTTGGATACTAACCCTTTATCAAATATGCCATTTTCAAATACCTTCTCCCATTTTGTAGGGTGCCTTTTAGTTTTTTTTATTGTTTCCTTCCTGTGCAAAAGCTATTTCTTTATGAAGTCCCAATAGTTCCTTTTTTATTTTGTTTCCCTTGCCAATAGAGACATGTCTAGTAAGAAGTTGCTACAGCTGAGGTCAAAGAGGTTGCTGCCTGTGTTCTCCTCTAGGATTCTGATGGTTTCTTGTCTACCATTAAGGTCTTTCATCCATTTTGAGTTTATTTTTGTTTATGGTGTAAGAAAGTGGTCCAGTTTCATTTTCTGCATGTTGTGTCTATTTTTCCCAACACGATTATTAAAAAAACTATCTTTTTTCCATTGGATATTCCTTCCTACTTTGTCACAGATTAGTTAACCATATAGATGTGGGTCCATTTCTGGGTTTTCTATTCTGTTGCATTGATCAATGTGTTTCTTTTTGTGACAGTACCATACTGCTTTGATCACTACAGCTTTCTAATCTATCTTGAAATCCAGAATCTTGATGCCTCCAGCTTTCCTTTTCTTTTTCAGAATTGCTTTGGTTGTTCAAGGTTTTTTGTGGTTCCATACAAATTTTGGGATTGTTGGTTTTAGCTCTGTGAAAAATGCTGGTGGTATTTTGACATGGATTGCATTAAATGTGTGGATTCCTTTTGGTAGTATAGACTTTTTAACAATGTTATTCCAATCCATGAGCATGGAATTTATGTTCATTTCCTTGCGTCCTCTTCAATTTCTTTCACAAGTGTTCTGTGGTTTTTAGAGTACACATCTTTTACCTTTTTGATTAGGATTATGCTAAGTATCTTATGGTTTGTGGTGCAATTGTAAATGGGATCAAGTCCCTGATTTCTCTTCCTGCTGCTTCCTTATTAGTGTATACAAATACAGCTCTTTGAGGGGAGGAGGCAAGATGGCAGAAGAGTAGCAGACCTCATTTCATCTTGTTCCTTGAATTTAGCTAGATAACTATCAAATCATTCTGAATACCCATGTATTCAACCTAAGATGTGAGAAAAGAATAACTGGAACCCTACAAATAGAAAAGTAACCACTTTCTGCAAGGTAGGAGATGCAGAGAAGTGAAACTGAGGGGATATATTGGAAGGCAAATTGTTGGGTGAGGGAGCCTCAGTAAGCCAGCTACCAGAAAGTGATATAGCCCCAGAGGGAAAAATCAAAACCCTTAGAAATCTGCTCCAGTGAGAGACTTTCCTGCCTGAATGGTGCTCAGGTGCTGAAATGGGACACAATTCTAGGTAGGACAGTGTGGCCTCAGGATCCCCAGAGTCACAGAACTAATGGGGGTGCCTGAGTTGGTAGAGTTCCCAAGCATTGGAGTGGGGAAACTGGTTATGGTTGGTGAGCCTGGGAAGGGGCTTTCAGCTCTGTTCACCATAAACCACGAGCCATGGCTCCATCAGGTTACCTCACTCTACGTGAGGACCATGCAAAGGACAGAAAGTCGGGCCTTTCTGCTTCCCCTGGGAGGGGTGTAGTACATGCTCACATGACTAGGAGACAGCTCTCAGTGCCGGAGCCCTGCAAAAAACAGAAATGCGACAGCACTCTGCCCTCCCCTGGAGGGGAGGAGTAGAAGGGCGCACAATCTGGCAACAACTCTCTGTTCCAGAGCCCTACAAAGTGCAGCAACGTTGGACCCTCTGCCTTCCCCTGGGAGGATTAGTGTGGTTGTGCACCTCAGGAGTCTGCAGAACTTGGCACACACGAAAGTGAACACTGTTTATCCCTGAGGGTTTACTGAAGAGAGGGGATTGCTATCTTTCTGCTCTGGGGCTGGAGATTGGGGGGTGGCCATTTTTATTTTGATCTTCTAAAGAAGCATGGAAAGGCTTCAGGGAACAAAAGCCACACAGAGTTACCAGCTTACTCTGAGCCTGGCCTCCTGCCAAGGGGTGGTGCAACTTCACCCAGGCAAAGACACCTCAGAGGCAGCCCAGCAGATCACTCCCCCAGGAGACCAACTGGAAGAACAGGTGCACAGCAAGTTTAAGGACCACACAGGACTGTAAAATTCCAGCACTAGGGGAAAATCTTATATAGAATTCCAGGTTTTTTCTCATGATTCATTTATCTTTCAGTTTAAAGTTTTCCATTTCTTTTTTTTTTCCCTTTTCAACTAGTTTCTTATTTTTAACAATTATTTGTTTTTAAGTCTTTTTTTTACTTTCATTTTTTACATTTACTATATATATATATATATTTATATATATATATTCCTCAATTTTGGCTTCCTTTAACTGTATTCAATTTTATTTTTGTATATATATATATATATATATATATATATATATATATATATATATATATATATATAACTTTTGCATTCTTTACAATTTTGGGATTTAGTGTCTTCTAACAAACAGACCAAAATACAGCCAGGACCAAGTATATCACCCTGTTTTGTCCACCTGAGAGATTATAGTCTCTCTTTTCCCCATCCCCCCCCCTTTTTTTTAAGTTTCTGACGTCTTCGGATTTGTCTAGTGTGTATTTCACTTGGGTCATAGTTGATATTTTTGATTTTGTTCTCTCGTTCATCCATTCTTCTCTGGACAAAATGATTAGAAAGAAGAATTCACAAAAAATGAAAGAACCAGAGGTAATACTCTCTGCTACAGATCTAATCAATATGGATATAAGTAAAATATCAGAGCTGGAATTCAGGATAACAATTATAAATTTACTAGCTGGGATTGAAAAAAAGTATAAAAGACACTAGAGACTCTCTTAGTGCAGAAATAAAATCTAATCAGGCCAAAATTCACAATTCTTTAACTGAGATGCAGTCTAAAATGGATGCTCTAACAGCTAGGGTAAATGAGGCAGAAGAGAGAGGAATCAGTGATACAGAAGACAAGATGATGGAAAAGAAGGAAGGTAAGGAACAGAGAGGAAAAAAAAAAAACTAATGGGCCAAGAGGGGAAGCTTTGAGAAATCAGCAATATCATAAAGAGAAACAACTTTGGAATTATTGGGGTCCCAGAGGAAAGAGAGGGAGGAACAGAAACTATATGTGGGCAAATCATAACTGAGAACTTCCCTAATTTGGGGAAGGAAATAGGCATTCATGTCCAAGAAGTAGAGAGGACTACTCCCAAAATTAAAAATAGATCAACACCTTGACATATAATAATGAAGCTTGCAGATTTCAGAGATAAAGAGAAAATCATGAAATCAGCTCAGACAACAGGTTCCTTACCTACAGGGGTAGGAACATTAGACTGGCAGCAGACCTATCGACAGAGACCAGGAAGGGCTGGCAGGATACATTCAGTGTACTAAATGAGAAAAACATGCACCCAAGAATATTTTATCCAGCAAGGTTGTCATTCAGAATGGAAGGAGAGATAAAGAACTTCTAGGATAGACAGAAACTGAAAGAATATGTGACTACCAAGCCAGCCCTGCAAGAAATATTAAGAAGGATCCTGTAATTGAAGAGAGAGCCCAAGAGTAACGTAGACCAGAAAGAAATAGACAATCAACAGAAACAGGGACTTTCCAGGCAATACAAGGGCACTAAATTCATATCTTTCAATAGTTACTCTTAATGTAAATGGGCTAAATGCTCCAATCAAAAGACACAGGGTATCAGATTGGATAAAAAACCAAGACCCATCCATAAGCTGTCTACAAGAGACTCATTTTGTGTATGGAGGTCCAGATTGAAGGTGAGGGGGTGGAGAACAATTTATCATGCTAGTGGACCTCAAAAGAAAGCTGGGCTAGCCATCCTTATATCAAACAAATTAGATTTTAAACCAAAGATTGTAGTAAGAGTTGAAGAGGGACAACATATCATACTTAAAGGGTTTACCCAACAAGAAGATCTAACAACTAAAATATTTATGCTCCTAAGTTGGGAGCAGCCAACTATATCAACCAATTAATAACCAAAATAAAGAAACACGTTGATAATCATACAATAATAATAGAGGAATTCAATACCCCATTCACAGCAATGGACAGATCATCTAAACAGAAGATCAAAAAAGAAACAAAGACTTTGAATATCACACTGGACCAGATGGACTTCACAGATATATACAAAGCATTACATCCTAAAGCAACAGAATATTCATTCTTCTTGAGTGCACATGGAACTTTCTCCAGATAGATCACATTCTGGATCACAAATTAGGTCTCAACCAATACCAAAAGATTGGGATTATTCCCTGCCTCATTTCAGACCAAAATACTTTGAAATATGATCTCAATCACAAGAGGACATTTGGAAGGAACTCAAACACTTGGAGGTTAAAGAGCATACTACTAAAGAATGAATGGGTCAATCAGGAAATTGAAGAATAATTTAAAAAATTCATGAACAAATGAAAATGAAAACAAAACTGATCAAAGCCTTTGGGATACAGCAAAGATGGTCCTAAGAGGGAATTACATTGCATTACAAGCCTTTCTCAAAAATTTAGAAAAGTCTCAAATACACAAGCTAACCTTACACCTAAAGGACATGGAGAAAGAACAGCAAATAAAGCCTAAACCAAGCAGGAGAAAATAAATAATAAAGATTAGAGCAGAAATCCATGAAATAGAAACCAGAAGAACAGTAGAACAAATCAATGAAACTAGAAGCTTGTTTTTTGAAAGAATTAATTAAATCAATAAACCCTTAGACAAACCTGTCAAAAAAGAAAAGAGAAGGGACCCAAATTAATAAAATCATGACTGAAAAGGAGAGATCTGACCAACACCAAGAAAATATAAACAATTTTAAGAACACATATGAGCAACTATATGCCAACAAATGTGGCACTCTGGAAGAAATTAATGCATTCCTGGAAACTTATAAACTACCAAAACTGAAACAGGAAGAAATAGAAAATCTGGGCAGACCCATAACCCGCAAGGAAATTGAAGCAGTAATAAAAAACTTTCCAAAAAATAAGAGTCCAGGGCCACATGGCTTCCCAGGGGGAATTCTAACAGACATTCAAAGAAGAAATAATAGATATTCTACTAAAGCTGTTTCAAAATTAGAAATGGAAGGAAAACATCCAAACTCATTTTATGAGGCCAGCGTTACCTTGATCCCCAAACCAGATAAAGGCCCCAGTAAAAAGGAGAATTCACAGACCAATATCCCTGATGAACATGGCTGCAAAAATTCTCACCAAGATCCTAGCCAATAGAATCCAACAGTACATTAAAAGGATTATTCACCACAATGAAGTGAGATTTATTCCTGGGATGCAAGTGTGGTTCAACATTTGCAAATCAATCAACATGATACATCACATTAATAAAAGAAAGAACAAGAATCATATGATCATCTCAATTAATTCAGAAAAATCATTTGATAAAATACAATAAATCTTTTCTTGATTAAAACTGTCCACAGTGTAGACGGAATATACCTCAATATCATAAAAGCCATTTATGAAAAGCCCACAGCGAGTATCATTCTCAATGGGGAAAAACTGAGAGCTTTTCCCTTAAGGTCAGGAACACAACAGCGATGCCCACTCACACCACTGTTGTTCAACATAGTACTAGAAGTTCTAGCCTCAGCAGTCAGGCATTCAAATAAATATTTGATTTCAATATTCAAATAAGAGGCATTCAAATTAGCAAAAAAGACGTCAAGCTCTCTCTTTGCAGATGACATGATACTTTGTCTGGAAAACCCAAAAGACTCCACCCCAAAATTGCTAGAACTCATACAACAATTCAGCAACATGGCAGGATACAAAATCAATGCACAGAAATCAGTTGCATTTGTATGCACTAACAATGAGACTGAAGAAAGAGAAATTAAGGAATCGATCCCATTTACAATAGACCAAAAACCATAAGATACCTAGGAAGAAAACTAACCAAAGAAGTAAAGGATCTGTACTCTATAAACTACAGAACACTTATGAAAGAATTTGAGGAAGACACAAAGTAATGGAAAACATTCCATGATCACAGATTGGAAGAATATTGTTAAAATGTCTATGCTGCCCAGAACAATCTACACTTTCAAAGCAGTCCCTATCAAAATACCATAGACATTTTTCATAGACCTGGAACAAACAATCCTAAAATCCTAAAATTTGTATGGAACTGAAAAAGAGAGGAATGTTGAATAAGAAAACCAAGTCTGGGGGCATCAAAATGCCTGACTTCAAGCTATACTACAAAGCTGTTATCATCAAGACAGCATGGTACTGGCACAAAAACAGACACATAGATTAATGAACAGAATAGAGAACCCAGAGATGGAACTTCAAATCTATGGTCAATTATTGAGTACTACATTGGAAACTAATGATGTATTATATATTGGCTTATTGAATTAAATAAAAATGCAGCTGTTTTCTTGTTTAGATTCAATTAGCCAACATATAATACATCATTGGTTTCAGATGTAGTGTTCAATAATTCATCAGTTGTGTATAACACACAGTACTCAACACATCAAGTGCCCTGCTTACTGCCCATCACCCAATTACTCCATACTCCCACCCATCTCGCCTCCAGCAACCATCAGTTTTTTTTCCTATAGTTAAGAGTCTCTCATGGTTTGTCTCCCTCTCTGATGACTTCCCATCTAGTTTTCCCTCCCTTTCACTATGTTCTCTTTGTTGGTTTTATATCCTGTGACTTTGCTGAGTTCATGTATGAGTTCTAGCAATTTTTTGGTGGTCCTTCAGGTTTTCTACAGAGTATCATGTCATTGGCAAATAGTGAAAGTTTGACTTCTCCCTTGAAAATTCAGATTTCTTTTATTTCTTTTTGTTGTCTGATTCCTGAGGCTAAGACTTCAAGTACTATGTTGAATAGTAATGGTAAGAGTGGACATCCTTGTCTTGTTCCTGAGCATAGAGGAAAAGCACTTTTCCCCACTGAGGAGGGTATTATCTGTGAATCTTTCAAAAATGGCCTAATGATGTTGAGTTATGTTTCCTCTAACCCTACTTTGTTGAGGGTTGTTATCAAGAATGGATGCTGTATTTTTTCCAAATGCATTTTCTGCATCTACTGAGAGGATCATATGGTTCTTATCCTTTAATTTATTAATGTGGTGTGTCACGTTGTTTGGTTTGTAAATATTGAACCACCCCTGCAGCCCAGGAATAAATCCCACTTGATCGTGGTAAATAATTCTTTTAATGCATTGTTGGATTCGATTAGTGAGTATCTTGTTGAGAACTTTTACTTCCATGGTCATCAAGGATATTAGTTTGTAATTATCCTTTTTAGTGGGGTCTTTGTCTGGTTTTGGAATCAAGGCAATGCTGGCCTCATAGAATGTGGGAAATTTCCATCCATTTTTATTTTTTGGAAGAGTTTAGTAGAGTAGATATTTTTTCTCTAAAGGTTTGGTAGAAGTCCCCTGGGAAGGCATCTGGTCCTGAACTTTGGTTTTCAGGAGATTTTTGATTACTGATTCAATTTATTTACTGATTAAGGGTCTGTTCAAATTTTCTATTTCTTCCTGTTTCTGTTTTGGTAGTTTGTATGTTTCTGGGAATTTATATATTTCTTCCAGATTTCCCACTTTGTTGACATAATTTTTCATAATAGTCTCTTATGATAGTTCGCTTTCCTTTGGTGTTGGTTGAGATCTCTCCTCTTTCATTCATGATTTTACTTATTTTTTCTTTTTGATAAGAATGGCTACAGTTTTAACAATTTTATTCTCTAAAAGAACCAGCTCTTAGTTTCATTGATCTTTTCTACTGTTTTGTTTATTTCTGTATTGTCTACTTCTTCTCCAATCTTTATTATTTCCCTTCTTCTGCTGGCTTTAGGCTTTTTTTTACTATTCCTTTTCTAGATATTTTAGGTGTAAGGTTAGCTTGTGTATTTGAGACTTTTCTTGCTTCTTCAGGTAGGCCTGTATTGCAATATCCCAAAGGATTGCCATTGTTGCATCCCAAAAGTTTTGGGCTGTCGTGTGTTCATTTTCATTTCCTTCCTTGTATATCTTTTTAAATTTCTTCTCTAATTCCCTTGTTCACTCATTCATTCTTTAGTAGGGGTTTCTTGAAACTACATTATTTGAAGTATTTCCAAAAGTTTTCTTATGGTTGACTTCAAGTTTCATAGTGCTTGGTCTGAAGTTACTTTCAGGGTTTTTCCTTCTCTGTGTATTTTGTAAATTTGAGTATGTTATATCTTGGTGTGGGCTTGCTGTTGTTGATTTTGATGGGAGTTCTCTGTACCTCTTGAATTTTGATGTTTGTTTCCTTCCCCAGATTAGGGATGTCTTCAGCAAAATATGCTCAAATAAAACTTCTGCCTCTTTCCCCCTCCTTTCTTCTTCTGGGACTCCTATGATACAATTATTATTAGAGTTTAAGGGGTTACTGTGTTCCCTAATTCTACCTCCATGATCCAATAGTTTTCTTTCCCTCTTCTTTTCAGCTTCATTATTTTCCATAATTTTATCTTCTATATCACTGATTTGTTTCTCTGTTTCATCTATCCTCATCATCATTGCATCCAGTTGGTTTTGCATCTCAGTTATAGCATTTTATATCTTGGCCTGACTAGTTTTAAGTTCTCTTAAATTTGCAGTAAGGGATTCTCTGGTGTCTTCTATTCTTTTCTTATGCCCAGTTTGTGTCCTTATGATTGTTGTTTGATTCTTTTTATTTTTATATATTTTATTTTTTTATTTGACAGAAAGAGAGAGAAAGAGCACAAGCAGGGGGACTTGCAGAGGGAGAGGGAGAAGCAGGCTCCCCACTGAGCAGGGAGCCCAATGTGGGAGTCGATCCCAGGACCTGAGCTGAAAGCAGATGTTTAACTGACTGAGCCACTCAGACACCCATGATTGTTGTTTTAAATTCTGGTTAAGACCGCTTATATTAGTTTTGTTTAATCCTTGGCTGTTACTTCTTCCTCTTCTTTCTTTTACAGTGAATTCCTCTGTTGTGTCATTTTGTCTAGGTCACTGTTGTGTGTGTGTGTGTCTGTGCATGTGTGTGATTATTAGGAAAGCCTGTTATATTCCTGCTCCTGAGAGTAATGGCTATATTAAGAGGTCCTATACTGTCTTGGGATGTACTCTATAAACTTAAACTCATAATAACGTATCACTATTGGTACATCTCTAGGAGTACATTAGGGTTTGGTCTTTGTTTTATACATTCTCTGGGTTTTGACACATGTATAATGACATGTATCCATCATTACAGTATCATATGGAATAGGTTCACTGCCTTAAAAATACCCTGCACTTCATCTACTAATTTTTCTCTCTCTTCCTCCTACAGAGCCTCTGGCAACCACTGATCTTTCTATTGTCTACCTAGTTTCAACTTATCCAGAACACCATATAATTGGAATCATATAACAGGTAGCCTTTTCAGGTTGGCTTATTTCACTTAGCAATATGCATTTAAGGCTTTTCCATGTTTATTCATGGTTTTGTGGCTGTTTGTAACAATCTTATTTAACTTTTCCACAGGCTTTGCAGTGGTAAAAGTAAATCTAATGGGGATATGAATTTTAGAGCATATTCTATGGGATCCTCATAACAAATGAAAACATTACATTTTAGACCCAGTTTATCCTAAGATAGTCTTCAAACATTTCATGACTTTTTAGGTAAAGCAGTAATTTTATTATTTTTTTAAAGTTATTTAAATTCCAGTTAGTTAACATACAGTGTTATACCATTCTCAGGTGTACAACATGATGATTCAACAATTCCATACATCACCCAGTGCTTATCACTACACGTGAATTCTTGAATATCCATCACCTATTTAACCCATACCCTGATCAACCTCCCCTCTGGTAACCATCAGTATGTTCTCCATAATTACAAAACTGTTTCTTGGTTTATCTTCCTCTCTCTTATTTTTCACCTTTGCTCATTTGTTTTGCTTCTTAAATTCCACTTATGAGTGAAATCATAATGATATTCTTCTTTCTCTGACTTATTTTGCTTAGTGTAATACTCTCTAGCTTCATCCATGTCATTGCAAATGGCAAGATTCCATTCTTACAGCTGAAAAATATTCCATTGTGTGTGTGTGTGTGTGTGTATCACATCTTTTAAATCCATTCATTAATCACCCTTAGGCTGCTTCCACTCTTGCCTATTTAAATAATGCTGCTATAATAATTGGGGTACATGTATACCTTTGGATTTGTGTTTTGTATTATTTGGGTAAATACCCATTAATGTGATTACTGGATCATAAGGTAGTTCTATTTTTAAATTTTTCAGGAATCTCCATTTCAACAATGGCTGCACCAGCCTGCATTCCCACCATTAGTGCTAGAGTGCACTTTTTTCTCCACATCCTTGCTAACACCTGTTGTTTTTCATGTTTTTGTTGTAGCCATTCTGACAGGTATAAAGTGATATCTCATGATAGTTTTGATTTTCATTTCCCTGATAATGAGTCATGATGAGCATCTTTTCATGTGTCTGCTGGCCATCTGGATGTCTACCATGGAAGAATGGTCTGTTCATGTCCTTTGCCCATTTTTTAATTGGATTACTTAGTTTTTGGGAGTTGAGTTTATAAGTTCTTTTGGATACTAACCCTTTATCACATACGTCATTTGCAAATATCTTCTCCCATTCAGTAGATTGTCTTCTACTTTTGTCATTGTTTCCTTTGCTGTACAGAATCTTTTAATTATGATGTAGTCTCAATAGTTCATTTTTTCCCTTTCTTTTCCTTGCCTCAGCAAACCCATCAAGAAATGTGTACTAAATCCAATGTCGAAGAAGTTACTGCCTATGTGTTCTTTTAGGATTTTTATGATTTCAAGTCTCACATTTAGCTCTTTCATGCATTTGGAATTTAATTTTTGTATGATAAAAGAAAGTGGTCCAGGAGGAGTTAAGATGGTGGAGGAGTAGGGGACCCTAATTTCGTCTGGTCCCTGGAATCCACCTAGATAGTTATCAAATCATTCTGAACACCTGTGAAATCAACTGGAGATCTGAGAAAAGGATTACTGCAAGTCTACAAATAGAAAAGCGACCACTTTTTGCAAGGTCGGAGGTATGGAGATGTGAATCTGAGGTGATACATCAGAAGATAAACTGTGGGGGGCAAGGAGTTTCCTTAAGCCACCTACCAGAAAGTGTTATAAGCAGCAGAGCACAAAATTAGAACTTTTAGAAGTCTGCTGTAGTTGGGGACGTCACAAAAATGATGAGGGTGACTGAGTGCTGCAGATTTCCCAAGCATCAGAACAGGGAAGCTGGCTGCAAACAGTGATTCTAACCACCGGCTTTCTGTTTGGTGTTGTCATAAACCACGAACCACTGCACAGTCAGGTGACCGCTCTCCAAGCAGGGGCCCAGCAAAAGGCAGAAGCATGGAAAGACCCCCCCCCTCCTCTGGGAAGAATGACATGGGTCTGCACCACAGAAGTCCATAAAATTTGGAGACTAAAAATAGGGTCGAGTGCCTGAGATAAAAATGTTCAGTCACAAGCTGGGTGAGTACAGAGTTTGGGCAGAAACCAAGGAGACAAGAGTGATTGATGCTTTTCTGTGAGGGCTCACTGAAGAGTGGGGGGCTCAAACTTTCAGCTCCAGGGCTAGAGATCAGGGCGACACCCCCCCCATTGGTACTGAAAGCCTTCAGGGAGCAAAACAGTGCTACATAGTGCAATACACTTACCCTGAGACAGCTCCCTTGTAAGAGGGATGCAATTCCACTCGGGCAAAAACATGTGAAAATCACTGCAAAAGGCCCCACCCCCAGAACACCAGCAGAAACATCTGGCTAATACCAAATTTACCAGTCATAGAGAACTGCAAAACTTCAGCTCTTGGGGAAAACAGAAGAGAGTAATCATGTTTTATTATTATTATTATTCCTTAGCCTTTTGGTTTTATTTTATTTTATTTTTTTCTTTTCAGCTACTTTCTCATTTTACCAATTCTTTTTTAAATGTTTTTTAATTTTAACTTTTACATTTATATATATTTCATTTTTGGTGTCCTTTCATTGTATTCAATTTTATTTTTTTTACCTATATAAGTTTTTCTTTTGTTCCTATTTTGGGATCTAGTTTCTTCTAACAAACAGACCAAAACACACCCAGGATCTAGTTCATTGTTGTGTTCTGTTTTACTTTTTGGTGGATTTTATTCTCTCTTTTTTTTCCTTTGGTTTCTGTGTTCTTCTGATTTGTTTTGTTTGTATTTTCTGGTGCTGTTGTTGCTATTTTTGTATTTTCTCTCTCTTTCATGAATTCTTTTCTGAACATAAGGAGGAGACAGAGAAATTCACCCCAAAAGAAAGAACAGGAGGCAGTACTCACTGCCAGGGAATTAATCTATATGGATGTAAGTAAGATGATGGAACTAGAATTCAAAACAACAATTATAAAGATATTAGCTGGGCTTCAAAAAAGCATAGAGGACACTATAGAATCCCTTACTGGAGAAATAAAAGAGCTAAAAATCTCATCAGACCAAAATCAAAAAAGCTATTATTGAGATGCAGTAAAAAAGAGTCTTTAACTGCTAGAATAAATGAGGCAGAAGAGAGAGTCAGTGATATACAAGAAAAAATGATGGAGAATAAGTAAATTGAGAAAAAGAGAAAAACAACTACTGAATCATGAAGCGAGACTTTGAGAACTCAGCAATAACATAAAGAGAAATAATATTAGAGTAAGCAGGATGCCCAGAAGGGGGGGGGGCAGTTCATTTGAACAAATTATAGCAACTTCTTGCTAGACATGTCTTCAAAGACAAGGGAAACAAAAGCAGAAATGAACTATTGGGACTTCAGCAAGATAAAAGGCTTTTGCACAACAAAGAAACAGTTGATAAAACCAAAAGAAAACCTATGGAATAGGAGAAGATATTTGCAAATGTTTTAACAGATAAAGGGCTAATATCCAAAATCTATAAAGAACTTCTCAAACAACACCCAAAAAAGAAATAGGGAAGGAGGAGCAAGATGGCAGAGGAGTAGGAGACCTAAATTTTGTCTAGTCCCAGGAATTCAGCTAGATAGATATCAAACCATTCTGAACACCTACAAATTCAACAGGAGATCAAGAAAAGAATAACAGCAATTCATCAGTTTTTCACCAAGCCACCCCATCCCTCAAAAAAAGAAAAGCAGCAATTCTATGAACAGAAAAGCGACCACTTTCTGGAAGGTAGGACATGCAGAAAAGAGAATCTGTGGCGATAATATGGGAAGATAGACTGCGGGGGTGGGGGGGTGGAGGAATACTCCATCAGGTGGCTACTGGCAAGCGATAGAGCAGTGGAACACAAAATTGGAACTTTTGGAAGTCGGCTCCACTGAAGGACGTCTCTCCAGTGGCTAAGTGGGGGGTGGAACCCTCACTGGGACAGTGTGGTCTCAGGAACCTCAGAGCCACAGAAAGACCAGGGGTGCCTGAGGGTGACAGACCTCCCAGGTATTGGAGAGGGGAAGCTGGCTGAAAAGACAGAGCCGAGGAGTGGGCTCTTAGTTCAGGGTTGCCATAAATTGTGATCCAAGGCACAGTCGGGCCACTACTCTTCAAGCAGGGACCCAACCAAAGGCAGATCTGGGGAGACTCCCCTTCCTCACCTGGGAGGAGTGGAACGGGAGTGCACCGCAGGAATCTGCTGGGTTTAGAGACCCTAAATGAGGTTGTGTGCCAGAGATAGAAATGCTCAGTCACAGGCTGGGTGAGCACAGAGTATGGCTGGAGACCAGGGAGACAGGAGTGATTGACTGCTTTTCTTTGAGAGCTCAGTGAGGAGTGAGGCCCTAAGTACTCAGCTCCTCTGGGGTCAGAGATTGGGATGCTGCCATTTTCACTCTCATCCTCCAAATCTGGACTGAAAGATTTCAGGGAACAAAAGCTACCGAGAGCAAACCCTAGCAGATTACTTAGCCTGGCCCCTGGCAAAGGTGGTGCAATTCAACCTCCGGCAAAGACATTGAGAATCATGGCAACAGGCCCCTCCCCCTGAAGATCAGCAAGAACATCAAGCCAAGACCCATTTTACTGATCAATGAGAACTGTAAAGCTCCAGCACTAGAAGAATACAGCACATAGAATTCATGGCTTTTTCTCCATGACACTTTAATCTTTCAAAGTTAATTTTTAAAATTTTCTTTATTTTTTTTCTTTTTCTATTTCTTTTTTTTATAAAGATTTTATTTTTTTATTTAACTGACAGAGAGAGAGAGACAGCTAGAGAAAGAACACAAGTAGGCGGAGTGGGGGAAGGAGAAACAGGCTTCCTGCCAAGCAGGGAGCCTGATGCGGGGCTCAATCCCAGGACCCTGGGATCATGACCTGAGCTGAAGGCAGCCGCTTAACCAACTGAGCCACCCAGGTGCCCCTCTATTTCTTTTTTTAAATTTTTCTTCTTTCCATTTTCAAACAATATCCTTATCAATTCCTTTTTTAAAAATCTTTTTTAAATTTCTTTTTTACAGTCATATTCTATCCCTTCATTGTATTTAACCTTATTTTTTGTATATATATAAAGTTTTCCTTTCTTTAAAATTTGAGATAGAGTTTCTTCTAATAGACCAAAATATACCCTAAATCTAGTGTATGGTTTGGTTCTAGTCTCCTGCCTGATCACATTCTCTCCTTTTATGTTTTTAATTCTTCTTCCTTCTTTTTTCAACCAACTTCTTATCGCTTCCATTTTTAAAATCTTTAATTTTCATCTTTACAGTCATATACCAGCCCTTCATTATATTTACTCTTATTTTGTATATATATAAGTTTTTCTTTCTTTAAAATTTTGGGAGGCAGATTCTTCTAACAGACCAAAATGCACCCAAAATCTAGTGTGTGGCTCTGTTCTATTTACCAACCTGATCATATTTTTTTATTCTTTCTTTTCCCCCCAATTTTTGGATCTCTTCTGATTTGTTTAGTGTATATTTTTCTGGGGTCATTATAACCCTTTCAGTATTTTGTTCACTGATTTATCTCTTCACCTCTGGACAAAATTACAAGACGGAAAAACTCACTTCCAAAAAAAAAAAAAAAAAAAGAAGAAAGAAAGAATAAGAGGCAGTACAGACTGCCAGGGACCTAATCAGTATGGACATTAGTAAGATGTCGGAACTAGAGTTCAGAATGGCAATTATAAAAATACTAGCTGGGCTTGAAAAAAGCATAGAAGATACTAGAGAATCCCTTTGTACAGAAATAAAAGAACTAAAATCTAACAAAGTCAAAATCAGAAAGGTTATTAATGAGGTGCAATCAAAAATGGAGGCTCTAACTGCTAGGATAAATGAGGCAGAAGAGAGAATTAGTTATATAGAAGACCAAATGGTGGAGAATAAAGAAGCTGAGAAAAAGAGTAATAAGCAACTACTGGATCACGAGGAGAGAATTTGAGAGATAAATGATACCATAAGATGAAACAATATATTTTAATTATTTTAAATTGGGATCCCAGAAGAAAAAGAGAGAGGGGGGCAAAAGGTATATTGGATCAAATTATACTGGAGAACTTCCATAATTTGGGGAAAGAAACAGGCATCAAAATCCAGGAGGCACAGAGAACCTCCCTCAAAATCAACAAAAATAAGTCAACACCCCGACATCTAATAGTAAAACTTACAAGTCTCAGAGACAAAAAGAAAATCCTGAAAGCAGCTTGGAACAAGAGGTCTGTAACCTACAATGGTAGAAATATTAGATTGGCAGCAGACCTATCCAAAGAGACCTGGCAGGCCAGAAAGGACTGGCATGATATATTCAGGGCACTAAATGAGAAAAATATGCAGCCAAGAATACTATTTTCAGCTAGGCTGTCATTGAAAATAGGAGAGATAAAAAGCTTCCAGGACTAACAAAAACTAAAAGAATTTGTGAACACCAAACCAGCCTTACAAGAATTATTGAAAGGGGTCCTATAAGCAAAAGACACCCTAAAAGTAACATAGACCAGAAAGGAACAGAGACAATATACAGTATCAGTCACCTTACAGGCAATACAGTGACACTAAATTCATATCTTTCAATAGTTACCATGAATGTAAATGGGCTAAATGGCCCAATCAAAAGACACAGAGTATCAGATTGGATTAAAAAAAAAAACAAGACCCATCAATATGCTATCTGCAAGAGACTCATTTTAGACCCAAAGAAACCTCCAGATTTAGAGTTAGGGGGTAGAAAACCATCTACCATGCTAATGCACATCAAAAGAAAGCTGGGGTGGCAATCCTTATATCAGACAAAATAAATTTTGAAACAAAGACTATAATAAGAGATGAGGAAGGACACTATATCATACTAAAGGGTCTATCCAAAGAAAAGATCTAACAATTGTAAATATCTATGTCCCAAATATTATAAGCCAGTTATATAAGCCAATTAATAACAAAATCAAAGAAACACATTGACAATAATACAATAATAATAGGGGACTTTGACACCCCCCACACTGAAATGGACAGATCATCTAAACAAAAGATCAACAAGGAAATAAAGGCTTTAAGTGACACACTGGACCAGATGGACTTCACAGATATATTCAGAACATTCCATCCCAAAGCAACAGAATACCATTCTTTTCTAGTGCTCATGGAACATTCTCCAGAATGGATTACATCCTGGGTCACAAATAAGGTCTCAACCAGTACCAAAAGATTGGGATCATTCCTTGCATATTTTCAGACCTCAATGCTTTGAAACTAGAACTCAATCCAAAGAGGAAAGTTGGAAAAAACTCAAGTAAATGGAGGCTAAAGAATAACCTACTAACGAATGAATGGGTCAACCAGAAAATTAAAGAAAAATTAAAAAATTCATGGAAACAAATGAAAATGAAAACACAACTGTCCAAAAACTTTGGGATGCAGTAGGGCGGTCTTAAGAGGAAAGTATATAGCAATTCAAGCTTTTCTCAAGAAACAAGAAATGTCTCAAATACACAACCTAACACTACACCTAAAGGAACTGGAGAAAGAACAGCAAATAAAGCCTAAAGCCAGAAGGAAATAATAAAGATCAGAGCAGAAATAAATGAAATATGAGAAGAAGGGTCAACAGATCAACAAAAGTAGGAATTGGTTATTAGAAAGAATTAATAAGATTGATAAACCCCTGGCAAATCTTATCAAAAAGAAAAGATTTCTAATTATTTCTAATCCAATTAAATAAAATCATGAATGAAAGAGGAGAGATCTCAAACAACACCAAAGAAATACAATCATAAGAACATATTATGAGCAACTATATGCCAGCAAATTAGACAATTGGAAGAAATGGATGCATTCCTAGAGAAGTATAAACTAACAAAACTGAACCAGGAAGAAATAGAAAACCTGAATAGACCCATAACCGCTAAGGAAATTGAAGCAGCAATCAAAAATTTCCCAATAAACAAGAGCCCAGGGCCAGATGGCTTCCCAGGGGAATTTTACCAAACATTTAAAGAAGAATTAATACCTATTCACCTGAAACGGTTCCAAAAAATCAAAATGGACAGAAAACTTCCAAACTCATTTTATGAGGCCAGCATTACCTTGATCCCCAAACCAGGCAAAGACCTCAACAAAAAGGAGAACTACAGACGAATATCCCTGATGAACATGGATGCAAAAATTCTCACCAAAATATTATCAAATAGAATCCAACAGTACATTAAAAAGATTATTCACCACAACCAAGTGGAATTTATTCCTGAGCTGCAGGTTGGGTCAACATCCACAAATCAAGCAATGCAATACAATACATAAATAAAAGAAAGAACATAACCATATGATACTCTCAATAGATTCAGAAAAAGCATTTGACAAAGTACAGCATCCTTTCTTGATTAAAACTCTTCACAGTGTAGGGATAGAGGGTACATACCTCAATATCATAAAGGACATCTATGAAAAACCCACAGCGAATATCATTCTCAATGAGGAAAAACTGAGAGCTTTTCCCCTAAGGTCAGGAACACTGCAGGGATATCCACTATCTCCACTGCTATTCAACATAGTACTAGAAGTCCTATCCACAGTAATCAGACAACAAAAATAAATAAAAGGCATCTGAATCAGCAAAGAAGAAGTCAAACTCTCACTCTTTGCAGATGATATGATACTTTATTTGGAAAACCCAAAAGAGTCCACCCCCAAACTGCTAGAACTCATACAGGAATTCAGTAAAGTGGCAGGATATAAAATCAATGCACAGAAATCAGTTGTGTTTCTACACCAACAAGACAGAAGAAAGAGAAATTAAGGAGTCGATCCCATTTACAATTGCACCCAAAACCATAAGATACCTAGGGATAAATCTAACCAAAGAGGCAAAGAATCTGTAATCAGAAAACTTTAGAATACTAATGATAGAAATTGAGGAAGACACAAAGAAATGGAAAAACGTTCCATGGATTAGAACAAATACTGTGAAAACGTCTATGCTACCTAGAGCAATCTACACATTCAATGCGATCCCTATCAAAATACCACCCACTTTTTTTCAAAGAAATGGAACAAATAATCCTAAAATTTATAGGGAACCAGAAAAGACCTGAATAGCCAGAGGAATGTTGAAAAAGAAAATCAAAGCTGGTAGCATCACAAATCCGGACTTTAATCTCTATTACAAAGTTGTGATCATCAAGAGAGTGTGGTACTGGCACAAAAACAGATACATAGATTAATGTAACAAAATAGAGAGCCCAGAAATGGACCCTCAACTCTATGGTCAACTAATCTTCGACAAAGCAGGAACAAATGTCCAATGGAAAAAAGACAGTCTCTTCAATGAATGGTATTGGGAAAATTGGATGGCCACATGCAGAAGAATGAAACTGGACTATTTCCTTACACCACACACAAAAATAAACTCAAAATGGATGAAAGACCTCAATGTGAGACAGGAGTCCATCAAAATCCTTGAGGAGAACACAGGCAGCACCCTCTTAGACCTCAGCCACAGCAACTTCTTCCTAGAAACATCGCCAAAGGCAAGGGAAGCAAGGGCAAAAATGATCTATTGGGACTTCATCAAGATAAAAAACTTTTGCACAGCAAAGGACAGTCAACAAAACCAAGAGACAACTGACAGAATGGGAGAAGATATTTGCAAATGGCATGTCAGATAAAGGGCTAGTATCCAAAATCTTTAAGGAACTTATCAAAGTCAACACCGAGAGAACAAATAATCCAATCAAGAAATGGGCAGAAAACATGAACAGAGATTTCTGTAAAGACATCCAAATGGTGAACAGACACATGAACACATGCTCAACATCACTCCGCATCAAGGAAATACAAATCAAAACCTCAATGAGATACCACCTCACACCAGTCAGAATGGCTAAACTGAACATGTCAGGAAATGACAGATGTTGGCAAGGATGTGGAGAAAGGGGAGCCCTCCTACACTGTTGGTAGGAATGCAAGCTGGTGCAGCTACTCTGGAAAACAGTATGGAGGTTCCTCAAATAGGTGAAAATAGAGGTACCCCACCACCCAGCAACTGCACTACTGAGTATTTATCCAATGACTACAAACATAGTGATTCAAAGGGCCACATGCACACCAATGTTTATAACCTCAATGTCCACAATAGGCAAATTATGGAAAGAGCCCAGATGTCCATTGGCAGATGAATGTATAAAGAAATAGTGGTATGTATATATATATATATATATATATAGAGAGAGAGAGAGAGAGAGAGAGAGAGAGAGAGAGAGAAATATTACTCAGCCATCAAAAAAAATGAAATCTTACCATTTGAAAAGATTTGGGTGGAACGAGAGGGTATCATGCTAAGTGAAATAAGTCAATCAGAGAAAGAATTATTATATGTATTCACTTATATGTGGAATTTAAGAAACAATATAGATGAACATAGGGTAAGGGAGGGAAAAATAAAATAAAAGGAAGTCAGAGAGGGTAACAAATCATAAGAGACTCTTAATTATAGGATGCCACCTGAGGGTTGCTGTTGGGGAGGTTCGTGGGGGGATGGCATAACTGGCTGGTGTTCATTAAGGATGGCACTTGATGTAATGAGCACTGGGTGTTATATGCAACTGATGAATCACTAAACTCTACCTCTGAAACTAATAATACACTATATGTTAATTGATTTTTTAATCTAAAAAAATGTGGCCCAGTTTCATTCTTTTGCATGTTGCTGTCCAGTTTCCCCAAAACCATTTGGTGAAGAGAATGTATTTTGCTCACTGAATATCCTTTACTGCTTTGTCAAAGATTAATTGCTGATATAGTTGTGGATTCATTTCTGTGGTTTCTATTCTGTTCCATTGACTTATATTTCTATTTTTGTGCCAGTACCGTCCTGCTTTGATCACTACAGCTTTGCTATATAACTTCAAGTCCAGAATTGTGATGCCTCCAACATTGCTTTTCTTTTTCAAGATTGCCTTGGCTATTCAGAGTCTTTTGTGGTCCCATATAAATTTAGGATTATTTGTCCTAGTTTTGTGAAAATTGCTGTTGGTATTTTTTTTTTTTTAGTTTTGTGGATTATGCTTTTATTTTATGTTATGTTAGTCACCATAGAGTACATCATTAGTTTTTGATGTAGTGTTCCATGATTCATTGTTTGCATATAACACCCAGTGCTCCATGCAATACATGCCCTTCTTAATTCCCATCACTGGGCTAACCCATTCCCCCACCCTCTTCCCCTCTGAAACCCTCAGTTTGTTTCTTGGAATCCATAGTCTCTCATGGTTCGTCTCCTCCTCTGATTTCCCCCCCTTCATTTTCCCCTTCCTTCTCCTAATGTCCTCCATGCTATTCCTTATGTTCCACAAATAAGTGAAACCATATGATAATTAACTTTCTCTACTTGACTTATTTCACTTAGCATAATCTCCTCCATTCCCATCCATGTTGATGCAAAAGTTGGGTATTCATCTTTTCTGATGGCTGAGTAATATTTCATTGTATATATGGACTACATCTCTTTATCCATTTATCTCTTGAAGGGGCTGTTGGTATTTTGATAAGATTGTAGTAAATGTGTAGATTGCTTTGGGTACTATAGACATTTTAAAATATTTTTCTTTCAATTGATGAGCATATAATAGTTTCTCATTTTTTTGTTTTATCTCCAATTTCTTTCATCAGTGTTTTATAATTTTCAGAGTATCATTCTTTTAAATCTGTTTAGTTTTATTCCCAGGTATCTTTTTATTTTTAGTGCAATTGTAAATGGTTTTGTTCTCTTAATTTCTCTTTCTGCAGCTTCTTTTTTGGTATAGCAATGCAACAGATTTCTGTACACTCATTTTGTATCCTGTGGCTTTGCTAAATTCCTTTATCAGTTCTGGCACTTTATTGGTGGAGTCTTTCAGGTTTTGTATAAATAGTATCATCTAAACTGTAAATAGTGAAAATTTTACTTATTTCTTACCAATTAGGATGTTTTGTTTCTTTTTGTTGTCTGATTGCTGTGGCTAGGACTTCCAGTACTGCGTTGAATAAATGTGTTGAGAGTGGACATCCTTGTCTTGTTCCTGACCTTAGAGGAAAAAATCTCAGCTTTTTCCAATTAAGTATGGTGTTAGCTGTGTGTTTTTCATATATCACCTTTATTATTCTGAGGTATTCTGAACCTACTTTGTTGAGGTTTTTTTTTTTTTTCTATCATGAATGGATGTTGTAGTCAAATGCTTTTTCTGTGTGTATTGAAGTAATCGTTTGTTTACTATCCTTTCTTTTATTAATGTGATTATCACACTGATTGATTTGTGCATATTGAATCATTCCTGCAACCCGCTTGATCATGGTGAGTGATTTTTTCTTGTATTATTGGATTGTATTGTGTTGAGGATTTTTGCACCTATGTTCATAAGAGGTCTGTAGTCGTTTTTTATTTATTGTGTCCTTATCTGGATTTGGTATCATGGTATTGCTGGCCTCATAGAATCAATTTGGAAGTTTTCTTTCCTTTTCTATATTTTAGAATAATTTGAGAAGAAGTGGAATGAACTCTTTAAATGTTTGGTAGAATATGCCTGAGAAGCCATCTGGGCCTTGACAAAAGTTAGCTGGAAGGTTTTTTTGTTTTGTTTTGTTTTTGCTTGTTTGTTGGTTTGTTTTAATTACTGACTCAATTTCTTTGCTGGTTACTGGTCTGTTCTAATTTTCTATTTCTTCCTGTTTCAGTTTTGGCAGTTTATATGTTTCTAGGAATTTATCAATTTCTTCTAGCTTGTCCAATTTGTTGATATATAGTTTTTCATAATCTTTTTAAATTGTATTTCTGTGGTGTTGGTTATTTCTCCTCTATCATTTATAGGTTTATTTATTTGAGTACTTCTTTTTTTTTTTTTTCCTTGATAAGTCTGGTTAACTGGTAATTATAAACAGTGTTTCCTCAAAGCCCGGGTTTTTTGTTCATTCCTTCATATTCTATATTGCCACCCCATGTTTCTGCTTGGCCCAACCTAGGTCACATGGTCAGTATTAACCCAATCATTGTGGCCAGGGCAATGGTGTACTGACTGACATTTGTATTAAATACCCTCTCCTCTAATAGAGCAGAAAGTGGGATGAGCTCTACCACAGCCATACAGAAAATCTGAATTCTCTATGGGAGATATATGTTGGGCTACCAAAACTATAGGTTCCTATGATAAATAAACAATTAAATGTAGTTACAATGGGTAAGCTTAATTTAATTTAGGTATATAGAGCATAATACTTAATAAGGAAGTCAAAACTATAGGGTCAGTCATTAGCATAGTGCAATTGGTCAACACATAAAGTATTGCACTATTTAATTACTTATTGAACAAATAGTTATTGAGGACTTAAACTATGCAGAGAAATGCTGTAATTGCTATGGAGAAATAAAAAAAATAAATAAGACAAGCCTTTCTCTCACACAGTTTATAATTAGCTGAAGGAGAAACATATATTTCTATAATAAGAAGTTATGAAGACACACAGGACAAAGCATATGCTACCATAATATAAACTAAGTAGCTTTGCTCATTAGTTATGTACTTGGGTCATTGCATATAAAATAATATTTGCATATTGAATCTTATTGTTAGTGAACTTCTATTAGGACCTCAGAGATGCATATTTCCAGGAACTATTTTGTCTTCAATGTGCACGTGCATACACACACACATGAATCAGAGGAATTTAGAGGTCATGAATCACAGTGGTGCTCCATCTTGCCTACACATCAGAAGCATGAGGGGAGCATTTAAGAAAATACCAAATGTTTGGAGCCCATCCCCAGAGATTCTGACCTCATTAGTGAGGGGTGGACTTGGATATATTTTAAATGTTCCCCCAAGTGATTCTAATGTGTAGAAAGTACTCATCTAGTTAAGCCACTTCATGTGGCAATTGAAGAAAGTGAGACTCAGAGAAAATATATAATTTTCCCAAGATAATGTTAGTTAGAGTCCTCCTTGCCTGCTTCCTAGTGTACATATTTTGAGGATAATTATATCGTTGTTTTTCAATCTGTGGAAATTAAATTCTCTGACATTATCTTTTATAAAAAATAGAAGTCAGATAAGCAATTCATAGAATCTTGTACACATATTAAAGTAAGCTGCATAGGCGATTCAGGCAAAGATGGCCAAGGAGTAAGGGACCCTATTTCAACCAGTCCCCTGAATTGAGCTGGATATCTATGAGACCACTCTGAAAACCCATGAAATCCACCGGAGATGTAAGAAGATATATCTGGATCTCTACAAACAGAATATCCCTGTTGGTTGGTTTTGAGGTATGAAGTAGGGAGCCATTATTCTGTGGGCAGATATTGGAAGCAAAATGGAAGGTGAGGGAGTTGCCATAAGCGCTTGAGCTGGGAAGGTGAAGTAACACAGGAGTTCAAAAGCCTCCCACACTGGGGATGGGGCACAGACCCGCAGACTGTTAGTGGTGGGAAAAGGACTTTAGGGCAGCCCTTGGACCAAAACCTGGAGCTGAGGGGGCGCACGTGCATTCTGGGGGCAGCTGGCGGTTTTAGAATCACAAAGGGCAGAAACGTGCTTGGACCTGGAAGCGAGGGCTGGGGGCACACACAATCCAGGATGCTGCAGTCTTTAGCAGCAGAGACAGAAACAGAGACAGTGTGGCCTAAAGAGCTCACTGAAGAACAGACTGCAATCTCTCTGTTCTGAGACAGAGGTTGGATATGGTCACTTCTGCTCTGACTCTCAGAAGAGAGGCAGAAAGCTGCCAGGGAAAGCCGCCAGAGAAAAAAGCTCCCAAAAGCCGGTTTTCACTGAGCTCATCCCCCTCACCCCCCTGGGAAAAGGGCATCTCTGCCCAAAGAGGGTTGCCTGAGCAACAGCCCAGCTGGCCCCTCCCCCAGAAGATAGGTTGGAAAAACAAGAGGACAACAACCTTAAGGTCCCTATAAAACAGGTGCATTGGACTTGGGTTGTGGGACTCTACATTCCTTCAACCACCCCTCAACAGAATGACTAAGAGGAGGAACCCGCAAAACACAAAAACCTCAGAGAATGTGAATTCTGCCCAGATTTACAAATGGATATTGATATAAACAAGATATCAGAAATTGACTTCAGGGTAACAGTATGAAGACAATAGCTAGGCTGGAGAAAACCATTAATGGCAAAATAGGTTCTCTAAGGGCAGAAATGAGAGATCATCTGGCAGAACTTAAAAATGCTATCAATGAGATCCAATCTAATCTAAATACTCTAACAGCAGGGTAAATGAGGCAGAAGAATGAATTAGTGATCTAGAAGACAAACTGATAGAAAAGAAGGAACAGGAGGAGGCCTGGAACAAGCAGCTTAAAATGCATGAAAACAGAATGAGAAAAATAAGTGATGCCATGAAATGTTCCAATTTCAAAAGTATTGGGATCCCTGATGGGGTGGAAAGAGAAAATGCTTCCATAAAATGGCACAGGGTAGCAGATTGGATAAAAACACGGGACCCATCCATATGTTGTCTACAAGAGACTCATTTTGAACCTAAGTGAAAGGATGGAGAACTATCTTTCATGCCAACAGACCTCAAAAGAAAGCTGGGGTAGCAATTCTTATATCAGACAAATTAGATTTTAAGCTAAAGACTGTAGCTAGAGACACAGAAGGACATTAAAGGTTCTATCCAATAAGAAGGTCTAACAATTGTAAGTATCTATTCCCCCAACATGGGATCAGCCAACTACATAAGCCAACTGCTAACCAAAATAAAGAGACATATTGATAATATTACATTAATTGTAGGAGACCTCAACACTCCACTCTCAGAAATAGACAGATCATCTAAACAGAAGATCAAAGAAACAAGAGCTTTGAATGACACACTGAACCAGAAGGACCTCATAGATATATACAAAATATTCCTCCCCAAAACAACAGAATACTCATTCTGCTCAAGTGCATATGGAACTTTCTCTAGAATAGACCACATACTGGGTCACAAATCAAGTCTCAACAGATACCAAAAGATTGAGATTATCCCCTGCATATTCTCAGACCATAATGCTTTAAAACTGGAACTCAATCACAAGAAAAAAATTGGCAGAAATTCAAACACTTGGAAGCTAAAGACCACTCTGCTCAAGAACGTTTGGGTCAACCAGGAAATCAAAGAAGAACTTAAACAATTCATGGAAACCAATGAAAATGAAAACATATTGGTCCAAAACTTATGGGATACTGCAAAGGTGGTCCTAAGGTGGAAATACATAGCCATCCACACCTCACTCAAAAAAATAGAAAAATCCCAAATTCACCAACTAACTTTACACCTTAAAGATCTGGAGAAAAAGGCAACAGTGATGCCTAAGCCATGAATTAGAAGAGACATAATTAAGATTAGAGCAGAGATCAACAAATTAGAAATCAGAAATATAGTAGAGCAGATCAATGACTAGAAGCTGGTTCTTTGAATGAATTAATAAGATCAATAAACCACTGGCCAGACTTATCCAAATGAAAAGAGGACTCAAATTAATAAAATTATGAATGAAAGGGGAGAGATCACGACTAACACCTAGGAAATTGAAACAATTATTAGAAATTATTATCAACAACTATATGCCAATAAATTAAGCAAACTTAAAGAAATGGATGCCTTCCTGGAAATCTATAAGCTGCCAAGACTGAAACAGGAAGAAATTGACAACCTGAATAGACGAATACCTAGATAGAAAAGAGATCAAAAACCTCCCAAAAAACAAGAGTCCAGGGCCCGATGGACTCCCTGGGGAATTCTACCAAACATTTAAAGAAGAAATAATACCTATTCTCTTGAAGCTGTTTCAAAAATAGAAACAGAAGGAAAACTGCCAAACTCATTCTATGAGGCCAGCATTACCTTAATCCCCAAACCAGGCAAAGATCCCATCAAAAAGGAGAATTTCAGACCAATATCCCTGATGAATATGGATTCCAAAATCCTCAACAAAATCCTAGCTAATAGGATCCAACAATACATTAAAAGGATCATCCACCATGACCAGGTGGGATTTATCCCTAGGATGCAAGGGTGGTTCAACATTCGTAAATCAATCAATGTGATAGAACATATTAATAAGAGGAGAGAGAAGAACCATATGGTCCTCTCAATTGATGCAGAAAAAGCATTTGACAAAATAAAGCATCCTTTCCTGATGAAAACTCTTCAGAGTATAGGGATAGAGTGAACATTCCTCAATTTCATAAAATTCATCTATGAAAAGCCCACAGGGAATATCATTCTTGATGGGTAAAAGCTAAGAGCTTTTCCCTTAAGGTCTGGAACACAAAAAGGATGCCCACCCTCATCACTATTGTTCAACATAGTACTAGCATTCCCAGCAAAAACAATCAGGCAACAAAAATAAATAAAAGATATTCAAATTGTCAAAGAAGGAGTCAAACTCTCTCTCTTCCCAGACGACATGATACTTTATGTGGAAAACCCAAAAGACGCTACCCCCAAATTACTAGAACTCATACAGCAACTCAGGAATGTGGCAGGATACAAAATCAGTGCACAGAAATCAACTGCTTTCTTATACACTAACAATGTAACTGTAGAAAGAGAAATTAAAGAATGGATTCTATTTACAATAGCACCAAAAGCCATAAGAGGTAAAGCATCTATGCTCTAGGAACTACAGAACACTCATGAAAGAATTTGAAGAAGACACAAAAAGATGGAAAAACTTTCCATGCTCATGGATCAGAAGAATAAACATTGTTAAAATGTCTATGCTGCCCAGAACAATCAATACCTTCAACGCCATCTCAATAAAAATCCCAATGGCATTTTTCAGAGTGCTGGAAGAAACAACCCTAAAATTTGTATAGAATCAGAAAAGACCCCGAATCGCCAAGGAAATGTTGAAAAAGAAAAACAAAGCTGGGGGCTTCACGTTGCTTGATTTCAAGCTATATTACAATGCAGTGATCACCAAGACAGCATGGTACTGGCACAAAAACAGACATATAGACCAATGGAACAGAATAGAGAACCCAGATATGGACCGTCAACTCTATGGTCAAATAATCTTTGACAAAGCAGGGGAAAATATGCAATGGAAAAAAGACAGTCTCTTCAATAAATGGTGCTGGGAAAACTGGACAGCCACATGCAGAAGAATGAAGCTGGACCATTCTCTTACACCATACACAAAGACAAACTCAAACTGGATGAAAGACCTCAATGGGAGACAGGAATACATCAAAATCCTAGAGGAGAAAATAGGCAGTAACCTCTTCAACATCGGCCACAGCAACTTCTTTCAAGACATCTCCAAAGGCAAGGGAAACAAAACAAAGATGAACTTTTTGGACTTCATCAAGATAAAAATCTTCTGCACAGCAAAGGAAACAGTCAACAAAACAAAGAGGTAGCCCACGGAATGGGAGAAGATATTTGCAAATGACACTACAGACAAAGGGCTGATATCTAAGATCTATAAAGAACTTCTCAAACTCAACAGATCCCTGCCCTCCCACAAAAAACAAGTCAAAAAATGGGTAGAAGACATCAACAGACTCTTCTCAAAAGAAGACATACAAATGGTTAACAGACACATGAAAAAATGTTCATCATCATTAGCCATCAGGGAAATTCAAATCAAAACTAAATTGAGATACCACCTTACACCACTTAGAATGGCAAGAATTGACAAGGCAAGAAACATCAAATGTTGGAGAGGTTGTGGAGAAAGGGGAACACTCTTACACTGTTGGTGGGAATGTAAGTTGGTACAGCCACTTTGGAAAACAGTGTGGAGGTGCCTCAGAAAATTAAAAATAGAGCTACCCTATGACCCAGCAATTGCACTACTGGGTATTTACCCCAAAGACACAGGTGTAGTTAAAAGAAGGGCCATATGCACCCCAATGTTCATAGCAGCAATGTCCACAATAGCCAAACTGTGGAAAGAGCTAAGATGCCCTTCAACAGATGAATGGATCAAGAAGATGTGGTCCATATATACAATGGAATATTACTCAGCCATCAGAAACAACTTTTGCATTAACATGAATGGGAGTGGAGGAGATAATGCTAAGTGGATTAGGCCAAGCAGAGAAAGTCATTTATCATATGGTTTCACTTATTTGTGGAACATAAAGAATAGCATGGAGGACATTAGGATAAGGAAGGGGGAAATGAAGCATGAGGGGAATGGGAAGGGGAGACAAACCGTGAGAGACCATGGATTCCAAGAAACAAACTGAGGGTTTTAGAGGGGAGAGAGTCGTGGATGGGTGAGCCTGGTATGGGTATTAAGGAGGGCACATATTGCATGGAGCACTGGACGTTATATGCTAACAATGAATCATGGAACACTACCTCAAAACTATTGAAGTACTGTATGGTGACTAACATAATGTAATAATAAAAAAAAGAAGCTACATAATCAGTTATTTCATTGGAAACAACCCAATGACTCCATTAGACTCAAACAGCTATATTGTGCTACTTCTCCTAGTATTTAACACAACTCAATAAGTAAGAAAATTACTTTTTTTGACAGCTCAGCCTATTGAAATAAATGTAATAAGGAAGTTATAAGAATCTCATGTTTGATAGTGTTGAATAATTTAGCAAGAATATTTGAAGAAGGAATGATAGAACTCAGATATACAATGCAGAATAGCAGCTATATAAATTACCTACTGATGTGTATTAAAGTTTAGGTATACTATGCCAATCTGAACAAAGCAATGTTGAGCAGTTTATAATCAACAATTTGCAGGGAAAGAATAATTGGAATGGGTGAGGTTGGTCTAGAGATTAGTTTCTTTTTTTAAAGATTTTATTCATTTATTTGACAGAGAGAGAGAGAGAGAGCACGTGCACATGAGCAGGGGAAAGGGCAGAGGGAGAAGAAATAGGCTGTCCGCCGAGGAAGGAGCTCAATGTGAGATTCGATCCCAGGACCCTGAGATCATGGCCTGAGCTGAAGGCAGATGCTTAACCGACTAAGCCACCCAGGTGTACCTAGAGATGAATTTAAAGGAAAATCTTGGTGGGATATATGTGAACAGATAGAGAAGAGAAAAGGACATTAACATTTGTGGGGGAAGGAAAACATAAGTAAAAGTTGGGGATGGGACTTTCTTACACCACACACAAAAATAAATTCAAAATGGATTAAAGACCTAAATGTGAGACCTGAAACCATAAAAATCCTAGAGAAAAACACAGGCAGTAACCTCTTTGACATAAGCTGTAGCAACTCCTTTCTAGATATGTCTCCTAAGGTAAGGGAAACAAAAGGGAAAATAAACTATTGGGACTACATCAAAATAAAAAGGTTCTGCACATGAAGGAAATAATCAACAAAAATAAAAGGCTACTGGGGCACCTGGGTGATGCAGTTGGTTAAGTGTCCAACTCTTGGTTTCGGCTCTGGTCGTGATCTCAGAGTTGTGAGATTGAGCCCTGAGTCAATCCCTGCACTTAGCACAGAGTCTGCTTAAGTTTCTCTCTTCCTCTCCCTCTGCCCCTCCCCCTGTTTGCTCTCTCTCCCCCCTCTCTCTCTCTCTCAAGTAAATAAATATATCTTTAAATTAATTAAAAAATAAATGAAAGGCAACCTATGGAATGGGAGAAGATAATTGCAAATGACATATCTGATAAACAGTATCCAAAATATACAAAGAACTTTTAAAACTCAACACCCAAAAAACAAATAATCCAGTTTAAAAATTGGCAGAAAACATGAATAGACGTTTTTCCAAAGACATACAGATGGCCAACAGACAAATGAAGAGATGCTCAACATCACTCATCATCAGAGAAATACAAATCAAAATTACGAGATATCACCTCAAACCTGTCAGAATGGCAAAAAATTAACAACACAAGAAACAACAGGTGTTAGTGCAGATGTGGAGAATGGAGAACATTCTTACACTGCTGGTGGGAATGCAAATTGGTGCAGTGACTCTGAAAAACAGTATGAAGCTTCCTCAAAAAGTGAAGAATAGAACTACCCTATCATCCAGCAATTGCAGTACTAGGTATTTACCCAAGGAACACAAAAATACTAATTCAAGTACTAGGTATTTACCCAAGGAACACAAAAATACTAATTCAAAGACATACATGCACCCTGATGTTTATAGCAGCATTATTTATAGTTGCCAAATTATGGAAAGAGCCCAAGTGTCCATCAAATGATGAATGGATAAAAAGAATGGGATATATATGAATATTCATATGTACATGAATATTAGTCAGCTATAAAAGAGAATGGAATCTGAAATGTTCATTTCCTCCTCACTCCTATACTCCCACTTTACCTTCCTATTCTTTAAGACTAAGCTCAATGTTATTTCTGGTAAAAACAAAAAAAAAATGTCCCCACTGCCCAACATCTGCAAAGATTTAACTACCTTTCTCCTCTGATTCCCCATGATACATCTTCTTTACCCCTACTATATCACTTAATACTCTGCTCTTAGTTTACATCTCTGATTTCCGCATGATATTTGAGCACCATGGCACGTGTGTGTGTGTGTTTGTGTGTCTGTGCATGCGTGCACGTGCAAGGATGTATAATACATTTTATAAAAGGCCTAGCACCAAATTGGCACTTAATAAATGTTTCAAATTCATGTGAGGTTGCTTCCAATCACTTTTTCCATTATTTATTATTTTGGTAATAAACATATAATGTAAGTGGAAACACATCTCCTGTTCATGAATTAGGAGACTTAATATTGTTAAAATGTTAACAAAGCAATTGTACATATTGTTAAGATGTACCCAAAGCAATCCAAGTTCAAACCAATTGCTACTAAAATTTAAATAACATTTTTTGAAGAAAAAAACACCTAAAAAAACACCTAAAAAGTCATGTGGAATCTCAAAAGACCCTGAATATCAACTTTTAAAATAAAGATCAAAACTGGAGAACTCACATTTCCTGATTTCAAAAATTCTTACAAAGATACACTAATAAAAACAGTGTGACACTGGTATAAAGACTAACATATAAGCCAATGGAATACAATAGAGATCCCAGAAATAAATCCTTGTATACATTGTCAAATGATTTTCAACAAGAGTGTCAAGACCATTCACCGGGGAAAGGACAACTTTTTCAACAAATGGTGTTGGGAAAACTGGATATCCACATATTAAAGAATGAAGATGGACCCCTACCTAAGAACATATTAAAAACTAAGTCAAAATGTATCAAAGACATTAAACTAAAATACTTTTAGAAGAAAACATGAAAAAAGCTTCATAACATGGGATTTGGTAATGATTTATTGTATATGATTCCAAGGGCACAGATGGTAAAAGAAAACAGACAAATTGTACTTCATAAAAATTTTAAAAAAACAGTTAAAACAACAATATCAGCAGAGTAATAAGGCAACCCATGGAATGGAATAAAATATTTGGAAATTATATATCCAATAAGGGATTAATAGAGAACTCTCAAAGATCAGCAAAAAAAAAAAAAATTCAAAAATGGACAAAGGGCATGAAAATACATTTCTACAAAGAACATATACCAATGGCCAATAAACACATGAAAAGATGATCAAGATCACCAAAAACAGGGTCTCAAAGAGATATTTGTACACCCATGTTCATAGCAGCATTATCCATATTAGTAAAACATGTAGGCAACCCAAGTGTCTCTTGATGAATGAATAGGTAAGCAAAATTTGGTATATATATTTATATATATATATACATATATACAATGGAATATTATTCAGCTTTAATAAGGAAAGAAATTCTGATATATACTACAACATGGGTAAACCCTGAGGACACTCTGCCAAGTGAAATAAACCAATCACAAAAAGACAAATATTGTATGAATCCACATATATGAGATACTTAGAGTAGTAAAAATCATAAAAGCAGAAAGTGGAATGTGAGAGCTTCGGAAGATGGCAGAGTAGGAGGACCCTGAGCTTACCTCATCCCATGTTTTCTACTAGATATCTTCCATATCCAAGTCAACAAATCTGAGAGCAATTCAAAGTCTGGCAGAAGTAACTCCATAACTAAATATAGAGAAGAAGCTACATCTGAAAGTTTACAAAGGTCAGAAAAGCAGAGAGAAGCTGCCCGCAGGAGGGAGCTGCTCTTGTAGAGAGGGCAGAGAAATGGGCTCTCACACCAGGGGTAGACTAATCTCCATAACATTTGGTTTTAAAAACCAGATGGGTTGAATTCCTTGAGTTTAAAAAACAGTGTGGCAGGTCTGCCACACAATGCCCAGCTGTGTGACTCCAGCTACCTTTGTGCACTTCACCTAGCTGCTCACTCCAGCTGCCTTACTACACCATGCCCACCCGTGCACCTCCAGGTGAATTTGCATGCAGCACCTAGCTGCCTTTCCTCAGCCTCTGTCATGCAATGCACCCAGTTCCCAGGTGAACACCTACTGCCATGAGGCACCCAGCCACCACACTGTGCCCAGCTGTTGCACATCACCCAGCTGCACTCCCAGTCCCTGCCTGGCATGAACCCCAGTTGTGCCCAGCCTTTGTTAGGTACCACACCTAGCCTCATGCCCCCAGCAACACTGATATACAGCTTCCAGCCACCTTAGTACTGAGGGGATCTGGCATAGGATTGGTGGTCCCATACAATTTTTGCAATTACTACTGTCCTATACCCAAGTTCCCAAGCAGGCATTCCTTATCAGAACTGGGCTTCCTGGGTCCTACTAACACCAGAGAGAGCAATCACAGTCCACAAAAGGCAAAGAATCAGTTCAGAAGACTGCAATGATAGCAAAAATAGACTCAGATACAACAGCATGGCATAAGAAACACATATAGGGTACCGTCCTGAAGTGCCAAATTCTGGTAAAAAGGGCACATGGCACTGCAGTGCACTCCAGGACCTTTTCTTCATAAAGTCACTACTTTCAAGAGCAGAAGATATCGTCATGTTGGAGAACAGTATGGAGGTTCTTTCAAAAGTTAAAACTAGAGCTACCCTATGACCCAGCAATTGCACTACTGGATATTTACCCCAAAGATACAGATAAGGTGAAAAGAAGGGGCACATGCACTCCAATGTTCATAGCAGCAATGTCCACAATAGCCAAACTGTGGAAAGAGCCGAGATGCCCTTCAACAGATGAATGGATAAAGAAGTGTGGTCCATATATACAATGGAATATTACTCAGCCATCAGAAAGGATGAATACCCACCCCTTGCATTGACATGGATGGAACTAGAGAGGATTATGCGAAGTGAAATAAGTCAAGCAGAGAAAGACAATTATCATATGGTTTCACTTATATGTGGAGCATAAGGAATAGCATGGAGGACATTGGAGAAGGAAGGGGAGAATGAAGGTGGGGGGAATCAGAGGGAGAGATGAACCATGAGAGACTATGGACTCTGGGAAACAATCTGAGGGTTTCAGAGGGGAGGAGGGTGGGAGGATGGGTTAGCCCGGTGATGGGTATTAAGGAGGGCACGTATTGCAATGAGCACTGGGTGTTATATGCAAACAATGAATCATGGAACAGTACATCAAAAACTAATGAAATACTGTATGGTGACTAACATAACATAATAATAATAAAAAAGAGCAAGAAGACACAGCAGACTTTCTTAACACAGAGAAATAGACACAGAAAGAGAGACAAAATGAACAGACAGAGAAATCTATCTTAAATGAAAGAACAGGACAAACCTATGCCCTAATATCTAAGTGAAACAGACATAAGTAACATGACTGATAGATGATTTAAAGCAATGGTCATAAGGATACTCATTGGCTTTGAGAAAAGAGTGGAAGACTTGAGTGAGGCATTAACACAGAGATAAGGAATAACATAACAGAGATAAAGGGTTCAGTAAACAAAATGAGAGAAACACTTGATGGAATGAACAGCAATATGAAAGAAAGAGAGGAATGAAATATTGACCAAGAAGACAGTGTAATGGAAAGTAATCAGGCTGAATAGTAGAGGAAGTAGAGAATTATGTAAAATGAAAATAGACTTAGGGAACTCAGTGACTCCAACAAACATAATAACATTCATATTATAGGAGTCCCAGAAAAAGAGGGAGGAAAGGGGGCAGAAAATTTATTTGAGGAAATAATAGCTGAAAACACCCCTAATATGGGGAAGGAAACAGACATCCAGATCCAGGAAGTACAGAGAACCCCCCAACAAAATTTTTTTAAAAAGGCAGATTCACACCAAGATATATTGTAATTAAATTAGCAAAATATACTGTTAAAGAAAAAAATCCTAAAAGCAGCAAGACAGAAGAAGTTATTAAGTTACAAGGGAAAAAACATAAGGCTAAGATGAGATTTTTCAACGGAAACTCTGCAAGCCAGAAGGGATTGGCATGATATATTCAAAGTGCTGAATGGGAAAAATCTATAGCCAAGAGGCTATCATTCAGAATAGAAGGAGAGACAAAGAGTTTCTGGGGGGGAGGGGGACCTAAAGGAGGTGATGAGCATTAAGCCAGATCCATAAGAAATATTAAAAGGGACACATTAAATGGAAAAGAGGAGCAAAAGTGACAGTATACAGGTAGGAAACACAAAGGCAGTAACAATAAGTATTTTTTAAAAACTGAGTCAAGGAACTCACAAAAAAGAATATAAATATAACAAATACTTGAAATATGGGGAGGAGAGAAAATGGGTTCAAACTTAAATGACGAGCAACTTAAGATAGCTTGGTATATACACAAGATGTTATATACCAACCTAATATTTATATATCAAAAACAAACAGGGTTCTAGAGGGGAGGGGGGTGGGAGGATGGGTTAGCCTGGTGGTGGGTATTGAGGAGGGCACATTCTGCATGGAGCACTGGGTGTTATGCACAAACAATGAATCATGGAACACTTCATCTAAAATTAATGATGTAGTGTATGGGGATTAACATAAGAATAAAAAAAAATAAAAAATAAATAAAAAATAAAAAACTACTAATAAAGATGCAAAGAATAAAGAGAAAGGAATCCAAATATATCACTAGAAGAAAACCAGGAAACCATGAAAGATAACAAGAGAATAAAGGAGCAGAGAAAATCTTCAGAAATGACCACAAAACAAGTAACAAAATGGCAATAAATACATATGTATCAATAATTACTTTGAATGTAAGTGGACTAAATGTTCCAATAAAGGACATAGGGTGTCAGAATGGATGAAAAAACAAGATCCATCTATATGCCATCTACAAGATTCTCATTTTAGATATAAAGACACCCACAGATTGAAAGTGAGAGGATGGAGGGGTACCTGGGTGGCTCAGCTGGTTAAGCGTCCAATTCTTGGTTTTGGCTCAGGTCATGATCTCACATTTGTGGGACTGAGCCCCTTGTCAGGCTCTGTGCTCAGTGCAGAGTCTGCTTAAGATTCTCTCTCCCTCTCCCTCACATTCTTTCTCTCTCTCTCAAAAATGAATAAAATCTTAAAAAAAAAAGAAAGTGAGAGGATGGAGAAATATGTATCACGCAATGCATATTGAAGAAAGCCAGAGTAACAATACATATATAGAACAAAGTAGACTTTAAAACAAAGACAGTAACAGGAGACAAAGAAGGACACTATATAGTAATAAAGGGAACAATCCAACAAGAAGATATAACAATTGTAAATATTTATGCACCCAACATAGGAGCAATGAAATACATAAAAGGGTTAATAAACATAAAATAAATAATTGATAATAATACAATAATAGTAGGGGACTTTAAACCCCACTTACATCAATGGACAGATCATCTAAACAGAAAATAAACAATATCTTTGAATGACACACTGGAAAAGAACGATCTAAGGTATATTCAGAACATTCCATCCTAAAAGAGCAGAACACACATTCTATTCAAGTGTACATGGAACATTCTCAAGAATAGATAATATATTACCCCACAAAACAAACATCAACAAATTCAAGAAGATGGAAAATATACTATATGTATTTTCTGACCACAATGCTATGAAAGTACAAGACAACAACAACAAGAAATCTGTAGAGACCACACATATATAGATGTTAAATAACATGCTACTATACAGTGAATGAGTCAATCAGTAAATAAAAGAAATAGTAAGTCCATGGAAACAAATGAAAATGAAGACACAACAGTCCAAAACCTGTGGGATGCAGCAAAAGCAGTTCTAAGAGGGAAGTTTATACCAATACAGAACTACCTCAAGAAGAAAAAAAAAAAATCGAATAAAAAACCTATCCTTGCACCTAAAGGAGCTATAAAGAGAATAAAAAAAATAAAACCTCCAACTAGCAGAAGGAGGGAATTATGAAGATTAGAGGAGAACTTAAAAATATAGAAACTAGGGGCTCCTGGGTGGCTCAGTTGTTAAGCATCTGTCTTCAGCTCAGGTCATGATCCTAGGGTCCTGAAATTGAGCCCCACGTCAGGCTCCCTGCTCGACAGGAAGCCTGCTTCTCCCTCTCTCACTTCCCCTGCTTATGTTCCTGTTCTTGTTGTCTCTCTCTCTCTGTCAAAAAAATAAAATCTTTAAAAAATACATAGAAACTAAAATAACAATAGAACAGATTGAACAATAGAACAAACCAGGACCTGATTCTTTGAGAAAAATCAATAAAATTGGTAAGTCTCCAGCCAGACTTACCAAGAAAAAAAAAGGAAAGGACTCAAATAAATAAAGTCACAAATCAGAGAGGAGAAATAACAACCAAGACCACAGAAATACAATCATAAGAGAATATTATGAAAAAGTATATGCCAACAAACTGGACAACCTGGAAAAAATGGATAAATTCCTAAAAACATATAAGCTACCAAAACTGAAAAAGGAAGAAAGAAAATTTGAACAGGTTGATAACCAGCAAAGAAATTGAGTCAGTAATCACAAAACTCCCAACAAACAAAAGTCCAGGACCAGATGGCTTTAGAGGCGAACATTTAAAGAAGAATTAATACTACTCTATTAAACTATTCTAAAAAATAGAAAAGGAAGGAAAATTTCCAAATTCATTCTAGGAGGCCAGTATTACCCTAATAGCAAAACTAAATAAAGACAACACACACACACACAAAAAGACAACTACAAGCCAATATCCCTCATGAACATAGATGCAAAAATGCTCAACAAAAAATGAATTCACTAAGACATTAAAAAATCATTCACCATGATCAAGTGGTATTTATTCCTTGCTTGTAAGGGTGATTCAGTATTCTCAAATTAATCAACATGATACATCACATCAATAAGAATAAGGATAAGAACCATATGATCCTTTCATTAGATGCAGAGAAAGCATTTGACAAAGTACAACATCCATTCATGATAAAAACCCTCAGCTTTGCAGGTTGAGATGGAACATAGCTCAACATAATAAAGGCCATATATGAAAAACCCACAGCTACCATCATTCTCAATGGGAAAAAATTGAGAGCATTTCTCCTAAGGTCAGGAACAAGATAAGATATCCATTCTCAGCACTGTTATTCAACACAGGAGTGGAAGTTCTAGTGACAGCAGTCAGATAACAAAAAGAAATAAAAGCCATACAAATGGGCAAGAAGTAAGTCTTTCACTATTTGCAGATGATATGATTTTATATATAAAACCCAAAAGACTCCACCAGAAAAACTGCTAGAACTGATAAATGAATTCACTAAAGTCACAATATACAAATCAATGTATAAGAATTTGTTGCATTTCCATCAATAATGAAGCAGCAGAAAGAGAAATTAAGAAAACAATCCCATTTATAATTGCACCCAAAATTATAAGATATGGGTCAGAGTTAAGATGGTGAAGTAGGGGGACCTGAGGCTTTCCTTGACCGTTGAACACAGCTATATTGAGGTCAGATCACTTGGAACACCCAGGAAATTGATCTGATTTCCACTGTTTGGGGGAGACAACATGACAGGTGTGAGGTGCATGGAAGGGAATTGGAGGAGAGAAATGTTGCTATGCTGTGGAGGGCAGGGAAATATTTCCTTGGGGAGAGAGGAATAAAGGGGTTGAGAGAGTACAGCATCGGGTTCACACAAGAAGAAAACCTCTCCAAACCATAGACTGGGGAGATGGGGGAACTGAGTGGTGCAGGAGTTTTGCAAACAGTGAGTGTACCTCAAACTCTGAAATATTGCAAGTGCAGGACTTTCATTGGAGTGGAGCTGTAGCATGCCCTCCTGAAGAGAAGGAAGGCTCTGGCCCTGGAACACATGCAAAGTGGAGTAGGAATCTCCGGGGTTGCACTGGGAGAGATAATTCCCCTTCCTGGAGTACATTAGGAAGATGGTTTATTGCCTCTCCAAGGAAAAAAGAACCTGTAGGCACCAGCAAATGGCCATTCATTGACAAGAGTCTAAGGCACCTGCAGAGGGTGGATAATCTGGTCGCCCTTTTTCATGTTGCCACAGACCAGAATCCAGGCACTGTGCAGGTAGGGGACTCTTTTTTTCTGGGAAAATGGGCACTAATCAGAGCGCATCGACCCTCTAATCCAGAGGGAGCAGATCTAAGCACTGTTGGCTCCTTTAAGATTTGGAGTTTTGAATCCCAGCCTCACCAGAGATAAATGCAGGAGAGCTGGGCACTGGGTGCATTGATGGCCCTCACTTTTCTGTGAGGGATCCCTGAACTGGGGTGGGTGTGAGGTCCCCTGTCCAAGGACAAGTGAGTGGGGTGTCCTCATTTTACCTCTGCTACCAACACAGTCAGATATCAGAGAGCAACACAGTGGCCCCAGTGGAGGCAGAAGCTGATTACATCAAACCCTGCCTCCCTGTGCTTGGGAAGTGCTTTTTTTTTTTTTTTTTTTTTTTTTTACTGGGGCAGGACAGACCCTGAGCCAGCTCAGCAGGCCTCTCCCCCAGAACAGCAACACAGGCAGCATGCCACATGCACCACATCTACTGAAAATACAGTGATGCATAGCATCCCCTTCAGTTCTGGTCAAAATAAGACCATGAGAGACTATGGACTCCAAGAAAGAATCTGAAGTTTTCAGAGGGGAGAGGGATGGGGGTATGGGGTAGCTTGGTGGTGGGTATTAAGGAGGGCAGGTGTTGTAATGAGCAGTGGGTGTTATATGCAAATAACGAATCATGGAACACTACATCAAAAACTAATGATGTACTGTATGGTGACTAACATAACATAAAAAAAGAAAGAAAAGAAAAAAGACCAGGCTGTATTTTTTATCCCTTATTCTTTTTATCCTTTGGAATCAGACATAGTTTTATCTTTGCTAGTTTTTACATTTCCTTCTCTCCCCCCTCCCTTCTCTTTCTCTGGCTCTCTAAATCAGGCTTCTTTATTTTTTTTTTATTTTTCTTTATTTTTTTAAATTTATTTTTCTTTGGAATCAAGCTTGTAGTTTCTTTGATTTTCTGGTTGTTGTTGTTGTTGTTTTTAATTGTCCTTTTTCCTTTTTCTCTTATTTTTTGGATCAGTTTTTTTTCCTTTCTTTTTCTCTCTTTTTGCTTTTCTTTTTCAAGCTTTTTTCCAACAAACTAAAGTACACTTAGATAAAGATCCAAAGATTCCCCAGTGAGAGCAAGGAGGAACTCTGTAGAGGACAGACCAGTGGGGAAGAACAGCCAAAACGAAGCAGCAGAGTGCACACAGCATAAACCAGAAACACTTCCTGAAGTGCCAGGCCCTGAACAGTGTATGATCTTTTTTTTTTTAATATAACACTACTCTAAGATGCCGGAAACATAAAAGCTTTCATAACACACAAAAGATAGAAACTTAGCCAAAATGACAAGATGGAGGAAATCTACCTGAAAGAAAGATCAGAAAGATATCACAGGGAGGAACTTTCTCAAAGCAGATATAAGCAATATATCTGAACAAGGACTTAGATCAACAGTTATAAAATTACTAGCTGTACTTGAAGAAAGTACAGAAGATAGAAGAGAAACGTGCACTGCAGACATAAAAGACCTAAACACTAGTCAGGCCAAAATAAAAAATGCTATAAGTTAGATGCAAACAGACTGGATATAATCACTATAAGGAAAGAAGAAGCAGAGGGGAGGATGGGTGATACAGAAGACAAATTTATGGAAAATAATGAAAGGGAAAAGAAAACAATTATATCACAAAGGTAGACTTAGGGAATTCAGTTATTCCATAAAGGGAAATACTATCCATATCATAGGAGTCCTAGAAGAAGAAGAGTGGGAAAGAGGGGCAGAAGGTTTATTTGAACAAATTATAGCTGACAATTTCCCTAATCTGAGGAAGAAAACAGCATTTAAATAAAAGAGGCACAATAGAACTCCCCCTCAAAATCAACAGAAACATTGGTCAACACCATGAAATATCAGAGTGAAACTTGCAAAATACAAAGATAAAGAGAAAATTCTGAAAGGAGCTTGGAAGAAAAAGTCTTTAACTTACAAAGGTAGATACATAAGGTTGACAGCACACTGGTCCACAGAAATCTGGCAGGACAGAAAGAAGTGGCATGATATATTCAACATGCTAAATGGGAAAAATATGCAGTCAAGAATACTTTATCTAGCAAGGCTGTCATTCAGAATAGAAAGAGAGAGAGAGTTTCCAAGAAAAACAGAAACTAAAGGAGTTCCTGAACACTAATCCAGCCCTGCAAGAAATATGAAAAGCGGGCCCTTTTTTTTGCAGAAAGAGAGCCAAGAATAATGAAGACCAGAAAGGAACAGAGAAAATCTATAGGAACAGTGACTTTACAGGTAATAAAATGGCACTAAATTCGTATCTTTCAAGAATTACTCTGAATGTAAATGAACTAAAAGCTCCAATCAAAAGACATAAGGTACAAGAATGAATTAAAAAAAAAAAAGAAGAATGATTGATATGTTGCTGACAAAAGACTCACTTTAGACCCAAACACACCTCCAGATTGCAATTGAGGGGGTGGAAAACAATTTATCATGCTAAAGGACATCAAAAGAAGTCTGGAGTAGCCAGCCATCCTTAAATCAAATAAACTAGATTTTAAACCAGATTATAATAAGAGATGAAGAATGCACTATATCATAATAAAAGCAACTGTGCCACAAGAAGATCTAACAATTGTAAATATCCATGCCCACAACTAGGGCATGGATATTTGATTAATAACAAATTTAAATAAACTCATGGATAATAATAGAATAATAGCAGGGGACTTTATGATCCCACTCATAGCAATGGACAGATCATCTAAGCAGAAGATCAACAAGGAAACAAGGGCTTTGAATGACACACTAGACTAATGGATTTAACAGTTATATTCAGAACATTTCATCCTAAAGCAGCAGAATACACATTCTTTTTGACTGAACATTGAACATTCTCCAGAATACATCACATACTGGGTCACAAATCAGGACTCAACTGGTATAAAAGGATTAAGATCATATCATGCCTATTTTCAGACCACAATAATATGAAACTTGAAATCAACGACAAGAAAAAAATTCAGAAGGACCACAAATACATGGAAGTGAAAGGACATCTTTAAAGAAGAATTTAAAAAAATACATGGAAGGAAATGAAAACACAATAGTTCAAAACTTTCAGGATGCAGCAAAATGGTCCTAAGGGAAGTATATAGCAATACAGGTCTTCCTCAAGAAACAAGAAAAGTCTCAAATAAATAACCTAACCTTATATCTAAAAGAGCTGGACAAAGAACAGCAAATAAAGCCCAAATCCAGCAGGAGAGGAGAAATAATAAAGATCAGAGCAAAAATCATGATATAGAAATTTAAAAAAATACTAGAACAGATCAAAGAAACTAGGTGCTGGTTTTTTGAAAGAATTAACAAGATTGAGAAATGTCCATCCAGACTTAACGAAAAGAAAAGGAAAAGGATCCAAATAAATACAATCATGAATGAAAGAGGAGAGATAACAACAAACACCAGAGAAATACAAACAGTTCTAAGAGAATACTATGAACAATTATACACCAACAAATTAAGCTATCTGGAAGAAATGGATGCATTCCTAGAAACATAAAAACTACCAAAATTGAAACAGGAAGAAACAGAAAACCTGAGCAAACCCAAAATCAGCAAAGAAATTGAATCAGTAATCAAAAATCTCCCAACAAACAAGAATCCAAGGCCAGATGGCCTCCCAGCAGAATTCTACCAAACATTTAAAGAAGAACCAATACCTATTCTTCTGAAGCTGTTTCAAAAAATAGAAATGGAAGGAAAACTTCCAAACTTATTCTGAGGCCAAAATTATCTTGATCCCAAAACTAGGCAAAGACCACACTAACGAGGAGAATTACAGACCAATATCCCTGATGAACATGGATGCAAAAATTCTCACCAAGGTACTGACAATTAGGATCCAATAGTACATTACAAGCATTATTCACCACGACCAAGTGGGATTTATTCCTGGGCTGCAGGAGTGGTTCAACAAACACAAATCCAACAGTATGATATACCACATTAATAAAAGAAATAAGAACCATATGATATGATCCTCTCATGGATGCAGAAAATGCATTTGACAAAATACAGCTTCCTTTCTGGATAAAAACCTCTACAAAGTAGGGATAGAGTGAACAGACCTCAATATCATAAGGGCTATATATGAAAGACCCACAGTGAATATCATCCTCAATGAGGAAAAACAGATCTTTCCCCCTATGGTCAGGAACGTGATAAAGATGTCCACTCTCACCACTGTTGTTCAACACAGTACTGGAAATCCTAGACACAGCAATCAGACAACAAAAAGAAATAAAAGGCATCCATGTGAGCAAAGAAGTCAAACTTCCACTCTTTGCAGATGACACAACATTCTATGTAGAAAACCTTAAAAAATCCACCAAAAAATTGTTAGGACTGATACAAGAATTCAGCAAAGTCACAGGATATGAAATAAATGCACAGAAGTCTGTTGCATTTCTCTACAGCAATAATGAAGCACCAGAAAGGTAAATCAAGGAATCGATCCCATTTATAATTGCACCAAAAACCATATGGATATCTTGGAATAAAGTTAACCAAAGAGATAAAAGATCTGTACTCTGAAAACTATAGAACACTTATGAAAGAAATTGAGGAAGACACAAAGAAATGGAAAAACTTTCCATGCTTATGTATTGGAAGAACACATATTGTTAATTGCCAATACTACTGAAAGCAATCTACACATTCCAAGCAATATCTATCAAAATACCATGAGCATTTTTCACAGAGCTGGATCAAACAATTCTAAAATTTCTATGGGACCAGAAATGAACCCAAATAGCCAAAGTAATGTTGAGAAAGAAAACCAAAGCTTGAGGCATCACAATTCCGGACTTCAGGGTATATGACAATGCCGTAATCTTCAAGACAGTATGGTACTGGCACAAAAACAGACACATAGATCAGTGGAACAGAATAGAGAACCCAGAAATGGACCCTCAACTCTATGGGCAACTAATCTTCAATGAAGCAGGAAAGAAAATCCAATGGAAAAAAGACAGTCTCTTCAACAAATGGTGTAGGGAAAATTGGACAGCCACATGCAGAAGAATGAAACTGGGCCATTTTTTTACACCATACACAAAAATAAACCCAAAATGGATGAAAGATCTAAATGTGAGACTAGAAACCATCAAAATCTTAGAGGAGAACACAGGCAGCAGCCTCTTTGACCTTGGCCACAAGTTCTTGCTAGACAGGTCTCCAGAGGGAAGGGAGACATAAGCAAAAATGAACCATTGGGACTTCATCAGGATAAAATCTTTTGTATAGCAAAGGAAACAATGAACAAAACTAAAAGGCAACCTATGAAATGGGATAAGATATTTGCAAGTGACATATCAGGTAAAGGGCTAGTATCAAAACTCTATGAAGAACTTATCAAACTCAACATCCAAAAAACAAAAAATCCAGTCAAGAAATGGGCAGAAGACATTAACTGACATTTCTTCAAAGAAGATAACAAATGGCTAACAGAACATGAAAAAAATGCTCAAAACACTCAACATCAGGGAAATACAAATCTAAACCAGAATGAGATACCCCCTCACACCAGTCAAAATGGCTATAATTAACACTTCAGGAAACAACAAATGTTGGTGAGGATGTGGAGAAAGGCAAACACTCTTACACTGTTGGTGGGAATGCAAACCAGTGCAGGCACTCCGGAAAACAGGATGAGGGTTACCCAAAAAGTTAAAAGTAGAATTACCCTATGACCCAGCAATTGCACTATTAGTCATTTATCCAAAGGGCACTAAAATAGTGATTCAAAGGGGCACATGCACCAAAATGTTTACAGAAACAATGTCCACAATTGCTCAAACATGGAAAGCACCCAGATGTCCATCAACAGATAAATGGATAAAGATGTGGTACATATACACAATGGAAAATTACTCGGCCATCAAAAAGAATGAAATGTTGCTATTTGCAATGATGTGGATGGAACTAGAGTGTATTATGCTAAGCAAAATAAATCATTCAGAGAAAAACAAATGCCATATGATTTCACTCATATTGGGAATTTAAGAAACAAAATTGATGAACATAGGGGAGAGGAAATAAAAATAAAATAAGATAAAAACAGAGGGGGCAAATCATAAGAGACTCTTAATTATAGGGACTAACTGAGGGTTTTTGGAGGGATGGTGGGTGGGGTTATGGCATAATTGGGTGAAGGGTATTAAGGAGGGCACTTGATGTAATGAGCACTGGGTATTATATGCAACTGATGGATCACTAAACTCTACCCTGAAATTAATAATACACTATATGTTAACCAACATGAATTTAAATTTAAAAAATTATAAGAGAATTATGCCTAGATAGGCATAAACCTAATCAAAATGGTGAAAGACCTGTACTCTGAATAGTATAAAACACTGAAGAAAAAAAATTAAGATGACACAAAGAAATGTAAAGCCATTGTTTGGAAGAACAAATATTGTTAAAACGTCTATACTGTCCAAAGCTATCTACAGTTTTAATGCAATCCCTATCAAAATGCAAACAGCATTTGTCACAGAATGTGAGCTAACAATCCTAAAATTTGTATGGAATCACAGAAGACCCCAAATAGCCAAAGCAATCTTGAAAAAAGAAAGCAAAGCTGGAGGCATAATTCTGGACCTCAAATTATATTACAAAGCTGTAGTATTGAAAGCAATATGGTACCATCACAAAAACAGCTAGATCAATAGAACAGAATAGAAAACCCAGATATAAACAGAACAAATGGTCAATTAATTTTTGACAAAGCAGTAAAGAATGTTCAATGGGATAAAGCCAGTCTCTTAAACAAACGGTATTGTGAAACCTAGACAGCAACATGCAAAAGAATGAAACTGGACCACATTCTTACACCATTCACAAAAAATAAATTCCAAATGGATTAAAGTTCTAAATGTGACACCTGAAACCATAAAAATCCTTGAAGAGAACTCAGGCTGTAACCTCTTAGAAATCAACCATAGCAACTTCTCTAGATATGTCTCCTGAGGCAAGGGAAGCAAAAGAAAAATAAACTTTTGGGACTACATCAGAATAAAAAGCTTCTGCCAAGAGAAGGAAATAATCAACAAAACTAAAAAGCAACCTAAGGATTTGGAGAAGATATTTGTAAATAGTATATCTTAAAAAAGGTTAGTAGCCAAAACTTATAAATACTTATAAAACTCAACACTCAAAAAACAAATAATCAGTTTAAAAATGTGCAGAAGACATGAACATTTCTTCAAAGAAGACATACAGATGACCAAGAGACACATGAAAAAAAATTCTCATCATTGCTTATCATTAGGGAAATGCATATCAAAACTACAATGGGTTTGTATACACCTCACACCTATCAGAATGCCTAAAATCAACAACAGAGGAAACAACAGGTGCTGGTGAGGATGTGGAGAAAAGTAACACTCATTCACTGTTGGTGGGAATGCAAAGTAGTCAGCCACTGTGGAAAAGAGTATGGAGCTTCTTTAAAAAGTTAAAAATAGGACTACCTTGTGGTCCAGCAATTGCACTACAAGGTAAATACTCTAAGAATACAAGCACACTAATTCAAAGGGATATGTGCACCCCGATGTTTATAGCAACATTATTTACAATAACCAAGAAATAGAAGCAACACTGATGTCCACTGATTAATGAAGGGATAAAAAGATGTGGTACATATACAATGGAATATTATTCAGCCATAAAAAAGAATGAAATATTTCCATTTGCAATGACATGGTTGGAGCTAGAGAGTATAATGCTATGTGAAATAAGCCAGAAAAAGACAAATATATGATTTCAATCATATGTGGACTTTAAGAAACAAAACAAACAAGCAAAGGGAAAATAAAAGAGAGAAAGAGAGAGAGATCAAGAAATATTTTTTAAAAAGATTTATTTATTTATTTTAAGAGAGAGAGAGACAGAGAGTACAATCAAGGGAAGAGGCAGAGGGAAAGGGAGAAGCACACTCCCCACAGAGCTGGCTTGATCCCAGGACCTGGAGATCATGACCTGAGCTGAAGGCAGAGGCTTAACCATCTGAGCCACCCAGGCGCCCTGAAACAGACTCTTAATTATTGAGAACAACCTGATAGTTATCAGAGGGGTGGGGGTTGGGGTGGGTTAAACTGCTGATGGAGATTAAGGAATGCATTTGTAGTGATGAGCATAGGGTAATGTATGGTTGTGTTGAATTACTATATTGTACACCTAAAACTAATATAAAACAGTATGTTAACGAACTGTAATTAAAATATAAACAAAAAATTTTTAAAAAAGGAAATAGAATGTACTTTCCAGGGGTGGGTCAAGAGGAGAATGCAAAGTTATTGTTTAAGGAGTATAGAGTTTCAGTTTCACAAGATGGAAAGAGCTAAGAAAGAGGATGTTGGTGGTAGTTGCACAGCATTATGAGTGTATTTAATATCACTCATCTGTACACGTAGAAATGGTTAAGATGATAATTTTCATGTTATGTGTATTGTACCACAATGAACAAATTGAAAAAAAAAACACATAACAACATAACTACTCTATTAGCAAAAATTTAAGTGTATAATACAGTATTGTTAATTCTAAGCATAATTGTATAATTGTATAATAGATCTCTGGAAATTTTTCATCTTAAATAACTGAAACCCATTGAACAGCATCTCCCCACTTCCCCCTCCACCCATACAATTCTATTTTCTGCTCTGATGAATTTGACTACTTTAGATACCTATATAAGTGGAATCATGTAGCATTTGTTCTTTTGTGACTGGCTTATTTCACGTAGGGTAATGTCCTCAAAGTTATCCATGTTGTAGCAGATGACAGGATTTCTGTCTTATTTATGATTAATATTCTATTGTATGTATAACACATCGTCTTTATCCATTTATGTGTCAATAAACATTTAGGTTATTTACACCTCTTGTTTATTGTTAATAAAACTACAATAAACACAAGAGGGCAGATATCTCTTTAAAATCCTAACTTTGATACTTTTGTACAAATAACCAGATTGCTGCATTATATGGTATTTTTACTTTTATTTTGGGGCGAATCTCAGAATAGCAGATGCATCATTTTACATTACAACCAGGAATGCACAGGCTTCCAATTTCTCCATATCCTCACCAACACTTGTTATATTCTGTTTTCTGTTTTTGTTTTTTAAATAATGGCCATCCTGACAGATGTGAGGTGATATCTCCTTGTGGTTTTCATTTTCATTTCCCTTTTAATGATGTTCAACATCTTTTTAATATATCTGTGTTCCATTTGTATATTTTCTTTGGGAAAAATGTGTATTTAAGTCTTTTAGCTATATTTTAATCAGGTTATTATTTTTTTCCATTAAGTTTAGGAGCTCCATATGTATTTTAGATATTAATCCCTTTTCAGATATATGATTTAGAAATACTCTTTCACATGTTATAAGTTGCCTTTGCACTCTTTAGATTGTTTTCAATGTTGTGGAGATAGATGCTTTTTTGTTTTAAGTTGACCCACATATATTTTTGCTTTTGTTGCCTGTGCTTTTGGTGTCATATGCAAAAAATCATTGCCAAGATCAATGTTTTTATGGGTCCAAGATTTGTGTCCTCCCAAAATTCACATGTTGGTACTCTAAACCCCAGTGTGATGGTATTTGCAAGTTGTTCCTTTGAGACATAACTAAGTTTAGATTAGGTCATAAAAGTAGGACTCTAATGATGGGATTAGTGCCCTTATAAGAAGAGGAAAACAGAGATATCAGATCTCCCTCTCTCTCTCTCCCTTTCCTACCCCACTCCTTTGTCTCTCCACACAAAGGCACTGAGAATAGCTTTGTGAACACACAGTAAAAAGGCAGCCATCTCTAAGCCAGGAAGAACTGAGTCTGCCAGCACCTTGGTTTTGGAGTTCCCAGCCTCCAAAACTGTGAAAAATATATTTGTTTAAGCCACCGGTCTATGGTATTTTATTATAGCACAAATAAAAACCTGGAATTGGCTATGGAACTGTGTAATGGGTAGGAGCTGGAAGAATTTGAATTGTATACTAGAAAAAAACAAGATAGCTATTTTCGGAATGCTGAAGGAAATTCTAGGGAGGGTTTAGAGAGAAAAGAGTAGAATTGGTGAGAAAGCCTACATCTTCCTCAAGAAAACATATATAATCTTAAACAGAATGTTAGTAGAAATATGGATGGTAAGGCTACTCTGATAATGTCTCAGGATAAAATAAGAAACAATAAAGAAAAAGCAATACTTGCTATAAATTATCAAGGAAATTGGCTAAATTGTGTTCATGTTCTAGTGTATGTAGAAAGTAAAACTTATGAGCAATAAAATTGCATATTTAGCTAAAGAGATTTACATGCAAAGTGTTGAAAAAACAGCAAAGTTCCTCCTGACTGCCATGGTAAAATGAGATAAGGGGAGTTAATTGAAGAAGAAAATGTTCAGCAAAAAATAACCAGAAGTAAAGATGTGGTAAATTCTAAATCTGCCCCTATTGCAAAAATGAGGAAGGTATTTGGAAGAGAACACCAATATTTTGGTTAACCATTCGATAAATTAGTGTGGCTGTGAACCCCAGATATAATAAGTCACATCAATAGAAACAAGGAATAGAGATGGGATTATACCAGAAAAGATACTGGCAGTTTGAAATAAAGGTGACAGAGATAATGAAATGTAATTAAGGAAAGTTGTCAAACTTCGTAGATCCTAAAAGACCAGACCAAAGACCTATTAGACTATAAATGTGCTATTCAAGATAAGGGAAAAATGACCCCAGTGGCAATTCAGAAATCATCAGGGATCCTTCCTCAGTCTCAAAGTGTGTATTGTGTGTGCGTGCATGCACAATTACCTTGGTTACAACAGGGCAGGTGGGATCTTCCAAAAACCTCAGAATGTAGAACCACCTGGCAGAGACAATGGGTGTGGGATGCCCAGCAAAACCTGGTGGGCTGCAAACCCCTCCCAGAGAAAAAAAACAAAACATGGGGGAAAGGCACTATCTCCAATCTAGTGTGTCCAGAAGGCTTAGACAACACCCTCATGGGTCTGGAAAGCAGAACATCAAAGCAAAGAGAATAATTATACATGAGCCTGAAGATCTCATGAAATTTGGCTTGCTAAACTTTAGACTTGTTTGTGACCCCTTTCTTTCCTCTTTTTTTTCCCCCTTTTTGGACGAAGAATGTCTATCTTATGCCTCTCCCACCATTGTATTTTGGAAGCACATTACTTATGTGGTTTCACAGGTACACAGATTGAGGGGATTTTTTTCCTCAGGATGAATGTTATCTCCAATCTCACCAATACCTGATTTAGATGATATTTCAATGACAAGGAAAAAAGGAGTGAGGGAAACAAGCCATAAGTGACTCAACAATACAGAACAAACTGAGGGTTGATGGGGGGAGATGGGTAGGGGATGGGCTAGATGGGTGATTGGTATTAAAGAGGGCACTTGTGATGAGCACTGGGTATTGTATGTAAGTGATGAATCACTGAATTCTACTCCAGAAACCAATATTGCAATGTATGTTAACTAATAAAATTTAAGTAAAAAATAATTTAGATTTGGTACTAGAACAAATTAAGACTTTGGGGGTTGTTGGGATGAAATGACTATACTCTGCATATGAGAAGAACATGAATTTTGAATTTTAGGTGGCCAGGGGCAGAATGTTATGGGCTGAATATTGTGGCTCCCAAATTCATATGTGGAAGCCCTAACCCCAATGTGATGGTAGTTACATAGAGATGGGACCTTTGGGAGGTAGTTTTCAATTAGGTCATAAGATTGGAAAATCTCATGATGGGATTAGTGTCCCTACACACAGAACACAGAGAAAGAGCTCTTTCTTTCTCCACATACATGCATGGAGGAAAGACCAAATGATCATACAGCTAGAAGGTAGTTGTCTACAAATCAGGAAGCAAGACTTTGCCAGATACTAAATCTGTTCATCCCTTGATCTTAAACTTCCCAGCCTCTGGAACTATAAAAAAAATAAATATACACTGTTTAAGCACCCCATTTTATGGTATTTGGTTAGAGTAGCATGAGCTCAGATTAATATCATAAAACATTTCCCTTTTTTCTTCTAAGAGTTATACAGTTTCAAGTTTTATGTTTAAGTCTTTAATCTGTTTTGACTTGACTTTGTGTATAGTGTAAGATAAGGGTCTAATTTCATTGTTTTGCATGTAGCTATCCAGTTTTTCTAACATAAGTTGTTGAAGACAAAGTCCTTTCTCTATTGTATATTTTGACACCTTTGTAGAATATGAGTTGAATCTTTATGTATGAGTGTATTTCTGGGCTCTCCATTATGTTCCATAGGTCTGCATATCTATCTTTAACCCAGTATCTGAAAACAGGTGTATGAGGTTCCTTGAGGATCACTGTTTCTTAACATTGTTGTCCTTTATGATTTCATATAGGATTTTTTTTTCTATTTCTGTAAAAAAAAATGCCATTGAAATTTTGACACAGATTGAACTGAATCTCTATACCACTTTTAGTATGGACATATTAAGAATATTAAGTCTTCCAATCTATAAACATAAGGTATATTTCCATTTATTTATGTCTTCATTCTTTCATCAATGTTTTGTAGTTTTTTTTTTAACCATATCATTATTTTTAATGTCCAGCATTTATAATACGAGGGTCAGAGCTTTCTCCCTAACTCAAGTTTATAAATTCCCGATTGGCTTGTGAGGCCATTAGGGATACTTCTTCTTGTCTAATTTGGTTTCTGGGAAGACTTCATTCAGGTCCTCAATGGTCATCTGATCAAATAGAATTATGTTCCTCATTTTCTCCAGCTCTTTTTCATATTCCTCAATCCTGGCCTTTGAGAGAGACAAAAACTCAGCACAACTTTTCACATCTTTTTCTTCAGCATCCAGCTGAACAGTATATTTATCCTCTGGCACAGGAACCTTCAGGGCATTAAACTTCTCAAAGTCATATACCAAACCAGCTTTCGCCACATTGACCTTGTAGTAAGCCCAGTCGATAGCAGGTAGTTTCTCAGGGAGAGTAGCCAACCTGGAGGTAAGTGTCTCATTCCAGGATTTCAGGGAGTTAGCAATGGCTTTCTGGTTTCGGGGTATGATCTCCCCAAAAGCTACCCAGTCAATGGATTTTAGAACAAGTTTTTGCCCAGCCATCTTGAGATCCTTCACTGACCCCAGCGGCCCAGAGTCCACAGCAGCAAGGAATGGCAATGTTTTGTAGTTTTTAATACAAGTCTTTCACCTCCTTGGTTAAGTTTTTCTTTTCCCTAAATCCTTATTCTTCTTCTTAAGGACTAATTTTTGTAGAGCAGTTTTCAGTTCAGAGAAAAATTGAAGGGAAGGTACAGAAATTTCCCATATAGCCCTTGCCCCCAGTCATGCAGTCTCTCCCATTATCAACATCACTCAACAGAAAGCTACAAGTTTTACCAAGAATGAACATACATTAAAACATCATAATTATGACATAGTATAATTGTGACACAATACAATCACTTAGTTTTCATTACAGTTCACTCTTGGTGTGATACATTTTATGGGTTTGGACAAATGTATAATGGCATTATCCATCATTATAATATCAGAGTATTTTCACTGACCTAAATATTCTCTGTGCTTTTCCCATTCATCTCTTTCCCCTCACCAGCAACCAGTGATCTTTTTATTTTCTCCTTAGCCTGTTAGCCATCTGTATGTCTTCTTTGGAAAAAATGTCTATTCAGATCCCTGACCATTTTTAAATTAAATTTTTGTTATTGAGTTGTATGAGTTCTTTATATATTTTGTATATCAAAAACTTATTGGATAAATAATTTGAAACTATTTTCTCCATCTCAGTGGGCTGTCTCTCATTTTGTTGATGGTTTCCTTCACTATGCAGAAGATTTTTAATTTGATGTGGTCTCATTTGCTTACTTTCGTCTCATCTGGTCCTTTGTATTTTCCTTGCATCAGTTGTAACTTCTCTTTCACTTGTAATTTTTATTTCTCATTAAACTTTTGTTTTAATGAGTCTCAAAATTCTGTGACAGATTTTTGGTCAAGTTGTTTCCATTAAAAAGTACTGATTTTAAAAACTAATAACTTAAAACTGTCACATAGACACAAAAAACAAATGGTCCACAAAACATTCTCCTTTCCTTCTGAAGGTTTTACAATGCATTGTTATCATTAACCAGTCTTTTAATATTAAACTTAGATGGCCAATTGACACAAACAGTTCTGATACCATTCTTCCACCACTGATTAACCTTGGGGTGGCAGGTATTGGGGATAATATTCATTTAGCCTTCTGACCTTTCTGGCAGACTTGGTGACATTGCCACTTGTAATTTTATTTGAGTCTTTTCTCTCTTTTTTTGTTAAGTACAGTTACAGTTTTTCAGCTTTATCTTTTCAAAAAATCAGCGCTTATTTTCGTTTTCATCTATCTTTTCTATTATCTTTTTAGTCTCTATTTCATTATTTCCACGTTTTGATCTTTATTATTTAATTTATTATTATGATTCTACTAACTTTGGTTTTTTTTTTTTTTTGGTCTTTGTTGTTCTTTTTCTACTTCCTTTAGGTGTATTTAAATTGTCTATTGAGATATCTCTTGTTTTTTGAGAAAGCCCTATGTTCCTATGAACTTCTTTCTTGGAACAGCTTTTGCTGTATTCCATAAATTTTGGTATGTCACATTTCTGTTTTAATTTTTCTGTAAGTATTTTTTAATTTCTCCTTTGATTTCCTCTATGACCCAAAATTATTCAGTAGCATGTTGTTTAATCTCCATATGTTTATAAATTTTCAATAATTATCTTTGGTTTCTAGTTACATACCATTTTGTTTGGAAAACATGCTTGATATGATTTCAATGTTCTTAAAATTTTGAGACTTGCCTAACATGTAATCTGTCCTGGAGAATGTTCTATGTACACTTGGAATTTTCTGTATATATCTATTACATCCATATGGTGTAATGTGTCATTTAGGGCCACTGTTTTCTTATTAATTTTCAGTCTGGGTGATCTATCCATTAATGTGTGTGGGGTATTAAAATTGCCTTCAATTATTGTATTACTTTCCATTTCTTCCCTTAGGTCTGTTAATAATTGTTTTGTAAGTCTTGATGCTCTGATGTTGGGTGCATACATATCTATAAAATGTTATATATTTTTGATTGACTGACCACTTTATTGTTATATATTGTGGCTTTGTCTTTTATGTTTTAAATTCTATTTTACCTAATATGAATATATCTACACCAACTTTCTTTTCATTTCCATTTGCATGTAATATCTTTTTCCATCTCTTCATTTTCAGTCTGTGTGTGTCCTTACTTCCAAAGTGATTCTCTTGTAGGCAATATATAAATGCATCTTTTAAAAAATCCATTCAGCCACACTATCTTCTAATTTGAGAATTTAGTCCACTACATTTAAAGTAATTATTGCTAAGTATGTACTAATTGCCACTTTGTTAATGGTTTTCCAGCTGGTTTTATAGTTTCTCTCTCTTCCTTTCTTCTTTTTCTCCCTTGCTTTGTGGTTTGATGACTTTCTATTTAGGGTTATGTTTAGATTCTGTTCACATTTTGTTCTGTGTATTTACTACATTTTTGCCCTATGGTTGCCATGAAGTTCACATATATATCCTATGTATATAACAGTCTATCAAGTTGATAACTTAAATTTGAACACATTCAAAAACTCTTATTACCCCCTCCCCACATTTTGTGTTTTTGATATCACTTTCTACGTCTTTTTATTTCATATGTCCCTTAACTAATTATTGTAGTTTTAGTTAATTTTACTACTTTTGTCTTTTAACCTTTTTACTAGCTTAAAAATTGATGAATCCAGTACATTTAGTGTATATTTACCTTTTCCAGGAGATTTTTACTTTTCTATGGTTTCTTATTTTTCACTTTAAAAAGTTCCTTTAACATTTATTATTTATTATTCTTATTCTTTATTTTTAGAGAGAGAGAGCGTGTGTGTAAGTGGGGGAGGGTGCAGAGGGGTAGGAGACAGAGAATCTTAGGCTCCACATCCAGTGCATAGCCCAATGCGGGCCAGACATGGGGCTTAATATCATGACCCTGGAATCATGACCTGAGCTGAAATCAAGAGTCAGATGAGTAACCAATTGAGCCGCCCAGGCACCCCAAGTTCTTTTAATATTTCTTATAAGGTCTGATTTAGTAGTAATGAACTCCTTTAGCTTTTGTTTGTGTGGGAAACTCTTTACCTCTCCTCCAAGTCTGAATAATAACCTTGCCAAGTACAGTATTCTTGGTTGTAAGTTTTTTTCCTTTTAGCACTTCGAATATGTCATGCCACTTTCTTCTGGCTTGCAAAGTTTCTGTTGATGAATCTGATAGCCTTATGAGGTTTCTTTTGTGTGTAACAATTTGTTTTTGTAATTATTTCTTCAACTAGATTGTCTGCCCCTTTGTCTCTCTCTTCTTTGGGGAACCTTACAATGTGAATGTTATCCTACTTGGTGTTGTCCCATAAGCCCCTTAAGCTATCTTCACTTTTTAAATTTGTTTTTTTCTTTTTGGTTCCCAGCCTGGCTGGGTTCCAGTGCATACCTTCCAGTTCACTGATCCATTCTGCTTTATCCAGTCTGATGTTGAACTCCTCTGAAGTATTTTTCAATTTATTTATTGTATTCTTTAGCTCTGTGACTTACTTTTGACACTTCCTTAGGTTTTCTTTCTCTTTGTTGAAGTGCTCATTGTGTTTATCCATTCTGAGTTTGGTGAGAATCTTTGTGACCATTACTTTGAGTTCTTTATCAGGTAGATTTTAATCTTCATATCATTAAGATATTTTCTGAGGTTTTATCTTGTTCTTTCATTTGGAACTTATCTCTCCATTTCCTCATTTTGTTTGACTCTCTGTGTTTCTTTCTATGTATCACATGAAATAGTTACTTCTCTTACCTTAAAAGAATATCCTTGTTTAAGTGATGAACCTCATCATTTAACCTCCCCGTAGCTCTTGGTTATCTCTTGGACCTTTTTGATTGTCCAAACTGCCTAATTCATTGTTGATATGCCCCTGTTGTTGAGAGTGTGTCAAGACCTGTCAGTGATCTAAGGAAACAGATATTGTTTACCACCTAATTTCAGGCTGTTTGGAAGCCAGATCCTAATGCTACAACTTCTAAAGAATACAAACATATGCAGTCCTGTGGAACCACCACTTCCTGGCCTCCTAACCAGATCTGAAGGTATCTCTAAGTGACACTTACAAAAATTGGGACTCCAGTTAAATGTATAGTTTTCTTTCTGAGAAGTCTTGTTGAGCTGTAGTGAGGTCAAGGGGTTACACAAGGATAGTGTATCCTTGATTATATTCACTGGGATTGCTTATGTAATGCCTAGATGTGAGAAAAATCAAAAGCCTGCCCCTCAGGCTGAAGTGTCAGGCTAAGTATGCAGGCATTTTTCAAAGGAAGACTGGGGTTCTGTATTAGTCTGCTGTCTGTGCAGTACCCTTGTGGGGGTGGCCTGCCAAAAAATTATTTTTCTGATTGTTACAAGTCTGTGGTGCTCTGATTGCAGGACTCTTGACCACCAGGATCTGATGAATGAATGAGAGGTGTCCTCTGTGTGAATTGTGCATGTCTTTTGTCTTTAACAAGGCAGCTAGAAATTGTTGGGGTGTGGGGCAGGTTCACTGGCTTTAAAATGGCAATGTGAAAATGTCTTGATGGAATATGCTGTGGGCTTCAGCAATGCAGAAAAGTGCCTTGTCTATGTGTATACACTGGCTTTAGACTGAGAGGAAGAGAATGCTGTATGCACTCATGCTTGATAGCCCCAGCAGGGGCAGAGGAGAGTTGTAACCTCCCACACTCACAGACTTTAATTAGGGTGTGGGAGAACTCCATGACCATACATGTTCACCTGCTTCAGCCAGGAAGTGAGAGAACACCAACTGGCCATGCTCTCTGGCCTCAGCAAAGGCTCAACCACTCTCCCCCACTGTCCCAGCAATGCAGTAGGAGGGTGCTGTGTCCAAGCTCATTTCCCTATGCTTGCAGGTTGTGTGGGGAGTGCAACAATGGCATCCAACAGTTCCTCCATCTCTGGGGAGCATCACAACTGTTCTCCAAACCTCCAGCTGATGCCCCGAGATCAGCAAATGAATCTCTTATACCTAGAGCATAGACATGTTTCAAACTGCTGTTTTTTTCCCACTGGGTCTCAGCATGAGCAAGATAACATGAAAGCCCTACAAGGGGGAGATTAAGTTTCCTGTAGCACTTTGGGACCCTTGAATGTCAGCCTCATTGGTTCTCTAAGTTAGGTGTTCTGGGGGCTCATCTCTTTGGAGTAGATCCTAGGGGCCACAGTGTCTAAGACGGGCACCAACTGCTCACTCTTATGGGAAAAGCACCTGTTTGGTGAGTTCCTTTTTGTCATCACACCAAGGATTTTTTTTTTCTTTTTTTGCGAGACTGTGTCTATGCTTTTCCCACCCATCTCAATATTGTCCTTTTATCCTTTGTTGTGAACAGTTCCTGTACTTTCCAGATCTTTTTCAGAGGGAAATTATCCACATGTAACTGCAGATTTGATGTATTTGTTGGAAGAGGTGAGTTTAGGATCTTCCTACAGTACCACCATTTGTCCCCCCTCCCTATGGCTTGGCTTCTAATTCTCTTGAAACTGTATTTTGCAAAGTAGAAATTTTTAGTTTTAATGAATTCAAGCATATCAATGTGTGTGTGTGTGTGTGTGTGTGTGCGTGCATGTGAATCATGTCTTTGGTGTTGCATCTAAAAAGTCATCACCATGTGCAAGGTAATTAGGTTTTATCCTGTATTGTCTTCTAGAATTTCTATGGCTTTGTGTCTTACATTTAGGTTGATAATACATTTGAAGTTAACTTTTTGTGAAGGGTGTAAGGTCTGTTTCTAGATTCATTTTCTTTCTTTTTTTTTCTGTTTGGCATTTGGGTGCCCAGTTGTTCCAGAACCATTTGTTGAAGATCCTATCTTTGCTCAATTGTATTGACTTCACTTGTTTGTCAAGATCAATTGACCATATTTATAGTTGTCTATTTCTGGGTTCTCTATTCTGTTTCATTGATCTTTGTCTATTCTTTCACAATACACCATTTTGATTACTGTAACTTTATAGTATGTCTTGAAGTCACATACCATCCGTCCTCCAACTTTGTTCTTTATTCAGTATTGTGTGGTTCTTCTGGGTCTTTTGCCTCTCTGTATAAACTTTAGAATTAGTTTGTTGTTATTTTAAAAATAACTTGCCAGGATTTTATTTGAGATTCCATTATATCTATACATCAATTTGGGATGAACTAACATCTTGAACACAGTCATTCTTCCTATCCATGAACAAGGAATATCTCTCCCTTTACTTAATTCTTTGATTTCATTAATCAGAGTTTTGTAGTTTTCCTCACACAGATCCTGCACCTATTTTGTTACATTTATACCAAAGTATTTTCTTTTGGGGAGTGCTAATGTAAATAGTATTGTATCTTTATTTCAAATCCCAATTGTTCATCATTGGTATATAAAAAAGCAATTCACTTATGTATATTAACTTTATATCTTGCAACCTTTTGTAATTGCTTATTAGTTCCTAGGGCTTTTTTTGTTCATTCTTTTGGTTTTTCTATAGAGAAAAACATCTGTGAGCAAAAACAATTTTTCTTCCCAATCAGCATCCCATTTATTTTTTGGTTGTTGCCTTATTACATTAACAGTAACTTCCTATGTGATGTTGAAAGGGAGTGGTGAGAAGGGATATCCTTACCTTGAACATGATCTTAGTGAGAAAGCTTCAAGTTTCTCACCATTACATATGATGCAAGTGGTAGGTTTTTTGTAGATAGTCTTATCAAGTTGAGAATGTTTCCCTCTAATTCTAGCTTATGGAAGGTTTTTATTATGAATGGGTGTTGGATTTTCATGTGATTTTCTTTTTCAGTTTGTTGAGGTGATAGTTTACTTGATTTTTGTTTTTATTATTTTTTTATTATGTTCAATTAGCCAACATATAATACATCTTTTGTTTTTGATGTAGTGTTCAACGATTCATTAGTAGCATATAACACCCAGTGCTCAACACCACACATGCCCTCCTTAATAGCCATCACCTGGTTACCCCATCCCCCCACCCACCTCCCTTCTGTAACCCTCAGTTTGGTTCCTGGAGTCCAGAGTCTCTCATAGTTTGTCTCCCTCTCTGATTTCTTCCCATTCAGTTTTCCCTCCCTTCCCCATGGACCTCTGCACTATTCTTTATATTCCACATATGACTGAGACCATATGATAATTGTCTTTCTCTGCTTGACTTATTTCACTTAACATAATACCCTCTAGTTCCATCCATATTGATGCAGATGGTCGGTATTCATCCTCTCTGATGGCTGAATAATATTCCATTGTATATATGAACCACATCTTCTTTATCCATTCATCCGTTGAAGGACATCTTGGTTCTTTCCATAGTTTGGCTATTCTGGACATTGCTGCTATGAACATTGGAGTGTAGGTGCCTCTTCTTTTCACTACATCTGTATCTTTGGGGTAAATGCCTAGTAGTGCAATTGCTGGGTTGTAGGGTAGCTCTATTTTTAACGTCTTGAGGAAACTCCATACTGTTTTCCAGAGTGGGTATACCAGCTTGCATTCCCATCAACAGTGTAATAGGGTTCCCCTTTCTCCACATCCTCACCAACACTTGGTGTAAGGTGGTATCTCATTGCGGTTTTGATTAGTATTTCCCTGATGGCTAGTGATGTTGAACATTTTTTCATGTGTCTGTCAGCCATTTGTATGTCTTCTTTGGAGAAATGTCTGTTCATGTCTTCTGCCCATTTTTTGACTTGATTATTTGTTTTTTGGATGTTGAGTTTGGTAAGTTCTTAATAGATCTTGGATACCAACCCTTTATCTGTAATGTAATTTGCAAATATCTTGAGTTTTAAATGTTGAACCATCCTTGCATTACAGAGATAAATTCCATTTACGTATAGTGAAAAATTGTTTTAATGTACAATCCAACATTCAATTTGCTAAGATATTGTTGATGATTTTTGCATCTATATTCATGAGATACTGGTCTGTAATTTTCTGTTCTGGTAACTTCTTTGTCTTATTTCATTATTAGGGTAATGCTGGCCTCAAAATGAGTTAGGAAGTATTCTTTCTGTTTGTATCCTCTGAAAGACAGACTGCAGAGAATTGGTATAATTTCTTCCTTAAATCTTTGGTAGTCTTTTATTATTTTTGATGCTATTGTAAATTAGATTACTTCTTAAATTTGTTTTTGGATTCTTTGTTGTTATTGTATATAAGTGCAACCAGTATTTGTATGTTGATTTTTTTATCCTGCAATGTTACTTTATTAGTTCCAACTCTCTCTCTCTCTCTCTCTCTCTCTCTGTGTGTGTGTGTGTGTGTGTGTGTGTGAAGTCTTCAGGGTTTTCTATATATAAGACCAGATCATCTGAGAACAGAAATCATTTTACTTCTTTTCTATTGTAAACATTTCTTTTGTTTGTTTTTGTTTCTTTGATTTTTTTGCCTGCTTGCTCTTGCTAAAACATTGAATATCATGTTGAATGAAAGTCTTCCTGATCATAGAGAAATTTTTTTAGTCTTCACTATTGAGTATGATGTTGGCCATGGGCTTTTCATCTATGGCATTTATAATTTTGAAATAGTTTCTTCTATTCCTAGATTTTTTTAAGTGTTTTTTTAAGATTTATTTATTTATTTTAGGGAGGTGGGGAGGGGCGGGGGGGGAGAGAGGGAATCTCAAGCAAACTCGCTGCTGAGCATGGAGCCCAATGCAGGGCTTGATTGCACAACCCTGAGATCATGACCTGAGCACAAACCAAGAGTTGGATGTTTATGCAACTGAGCCACTCAGGTGCCCCAATTGTTGAGTATTTTTATCATAAAAGAATGTTAAATTTTGTCAAATAATACCTCTGCATATATTCACATTATCATGCAATTTATTTTATTTTATTTTATTTTAATTCCAGCATAATTAACATACAGTGTTATATTCTTTTCAGGTATACAACATAGGGATTCAATAATTCCATACATCACCCAGTGCTCGTCACAAAAAATGCCTTCCTTAATTTCCATCAAATATTTCACCCATTCCCTCACCCACCCCTCTCAGGTAACCATCAGTTTGTTCTAAATAGTTAAGAGTATGTTTCTTGGCTTGTCTCTGTCTTTTTTTGCATTTCCTCATTCCTTTTGTTTCTTACATTCCATATATGAGTGAAATCATATGGTATTTGTCTGACTCTAACTGACTTATTTCAAATAGGATTATACTCTCTAGCTTGATCCATGTCATTGTAAATGGCAAGATTTCATTCCTTTTGAATGGATAGATAGATGATAGATGATAGATAGATAGATAATAGATAGGTAGATGATAGATCACTTCTTTCTCCATTTATCTATTGATGGACACACAGGCTGCTTCCATAATTTGGCTATTTTAAATAATGCTTTACTATACATATAGGTGTGGATGTATCCCTCTGAATTAGTGCTTTGTATTTCTAGGGTAAATAACCATTAGTATGATTACTGTATTATAGGGTAGTTCTTAACTTCTTGAGGAACCTACACGCTGTTTTCCACAGTGGCTGCACCATTTTGCATTCCCACCAATAGTGCAAGAGGGTTCCATTTTCTCCACATGCATATCAACACTTGTTGTTTCTTGTGTTTTGGTTTTTAGCCATTCTTACAGCTGTGAGGTGGTATTTCACTGTAGTTTTCATTTGCAATTCCCTGATGATGAGTGATATTGAGCATCTTTTCATGTGTCTGTTGGCCATCTCTATGTCTCCTTACACGAAATATCTGTTCATTTTTTCTACTCATTTTTAATTGGATTTTTTGGGTGATATTGAGTTATATAAGTTCTTTAAATATTTTGGATACTAACCCTTTATCAGATGTGTCATTTGCAAATATCTTCTCCCATTTAGTACGTTGCCTTTTATTTTTGTTGATTGTTTCCTTTACTGTAAAGAAGCATTTTATTTTGATATAGTCCAAATAGTTTCTTTTTGCTTTTATTTCCCTTGCTTCAGGAGCCGTATCTATAAAAATGTTGCTACAGTCAATGTCAGAGATATTTCTGCCTGTGTTCTCCTCTAGGATTTTGATGGATTCCTGTCTCACATTTAGATCTTTAATCAATTATGAGTTTATTTTTGTTTGGGGTGCAAGAAAGTGGTCCAGTTTCATTCTTTGGCATGTAGCTGACTAGTTTTCCTAACACCATTTGTTGAAGAGACTGTCTTTTTCCCATAGGATACTATTTCCTGCTTTGCCAAAGACTAACCATATAATTGTGTTTATTTCTCTGGTTTCTATTCTTTTCTGTTGATCTATGTGTCTGTTTTTGTGCCAGTACCATACTGTTTTGATTACTAAGGCTTTGTCATATAACTTGAAGTCTGGAATTGTGATACCTCCAGCTTTGTTTTTCGTTTTCAAAGTTACTTTGGCAATTCAGGTATTTGTGGTTCCATACAAGTTTTAAGATTGTTTGTTCTTGCTCTGTGAAAAAAAGCTGTTGGTATTTTGATAGGGATTTCATTCAATCTATAAATTGCTTCGGGTAGTGAACACATTTTGACAATATTTGTTCTTACCAATGAGCATGGAATATCTTTCTGTTTCTTTGTGCAATCTCCAATTTCTTTCATCATTGTTTTATAGTTTTCAGAGTACATGTCTTATACCTATTTGGTTAGGCTTAGTCCTGGTTAGTTTTTAGTGCAACTCTAAATGGAAATGCTTTAATTTCTCTTTCTGCTGCTTCATTATAGGTGTATGGAAATGCAACAGATTTCTATATGGTCATTTTGTATACTGCTAAATTACTGAATTCATTTAACAGTTCTAGTATTTTGTTGGTGGAGTATTAAAGTTTTTCTGTATAGAATATCTTGTCATCAGCAAACACTGAAAGTTTTACTTCTTTCTTACAATTTGGATGCCTCTTATTTCTTTTTGTTGTCTGACTGCTGTGGCTAATACTTCCACTACTGTGTTAAATAAAAGTGGTGAGGGTGGACATCCTTGATCTGTTCCTAACCTTAGGGGGAATGCTCTCAGTTTTTCTCCATTAAGTATGATCTTCACTGTGGTTTCTTCATATATGGCCTTTATTATGTTGAGGTATGTTCCCTCTAAACTTATAATGTTGATAGCTCTTATCATGAATGGATGTTGCCCTTTGTGAACATGTATTTTCTGCATCTATTGAAATGATCATTTGGCTTTTATCTTTTCTCTTACTAATGTGATGTATCACGTTGATTCATTTGTGTAATCAATTGTATCACCCTTGCATCTAAGGAATAAATCCCACATGATTGTGGTGATTTTTTTTAATGCATTGAGTTTGTACTTGTACATTTTATTTAATGAATTCAATTTGTTAGTAATTTGTTGAGGGTTTTTTGCATCTATATTCATCAGAGATATTGGCCTGTAGTTGTCTTTTGTTTCTGGTATCTTTATCTGGTTTTAATATCAAGGTGATGCTGGCCGCAAAGCATCACCTTGGCCTCATAGCAAAACCTTGGCAGTTTTCCTTCCTTATATATTTTTTGGAACAGTTTGAGAAGAATAGTTATTAACTCTTCTTAAAATGTTTGGTAGAATTCACCTGAGGAGTCCTCTAGTCCTGGACCTTTGTTCATTGGGAGTTTTGTAATTACTGACACAATCCCCTTGCTAATAAATAATCTATTTAAATACTCTCTTCTTCCTGCTTCAGTTTTGGTAGAATATATGATTATAGAAATGTATCAATTTCTTTTTTAAAAAAGATTTTATTTATTTATTTGAGAGAGCGAGCATGAGTGGGGTGAGGGGCAGAAGGAGAAGCAGACTCCCTGCTGAGCAGGGAGCCTGATGCGGGGCTCTATCCCAGGACTCTGGCATCATGAGCTGAGCTGAAGCCAGGCGTTTAACCAACTGAGTCACCCAGGTGCCCCTAGAATTTATCAATTTCTTCTAGGTTGTCCAATTTCTTGACATATAGATTTTCATAATATTCTCTTACAATTGTTTGTATTTCAGTGGTGTTGGTTATCTCTGCTCCTTCATGTGTAGTTTTATATGTATCCTTTCTCTTTGTTTTCGATGAGTGTGACTAAAGGGTTATGAATTTTGTTTATCTTTTCAATCAACCATTCCATGGTTTCGTTGATTTTTTTTTTTTTTTTAGTTTATATATCATTTATTTCTGCTCTGATCTTTATTATTTCCTTACTTCTTTTGGTTTGAGGTTTTGTTTTATGTCCCTTTTTCTAGTTCTTTTAGGTATAAAGTTAGGGGTTTTTTTGTTTTGGTTTGGTTTTTTTAGATATTTCTTGCTCATTGAGTTAGGCCTGCATTGCTATATACGTCTCAATTACAAGTGCTTTTGCTGCATCCTAAAGGTATTGAACAATTGAGTTTTCATTTTGATTTATTTCCAGGTAATTTTTTATTTCTTTGATTTCAAGATTGACTAGTGAATTGTTTAATACCATATTATTTAACCTGAATGTATTTGTTGTCTTTCCAGAGGTTTTCTTTAGTTGACTTCTGGTTTCATAGTATTGAGGTTTGAAAAGAAGCTTATTATGACTTTGGTTTTTGTTGTTTTTGTTGTTGTTGTACCTTTTTTTTAAATTTGTTGAGACTTATACTGTGGCCCCATGTTCAATCTATTCTGGAGAATGAACCATCTGCATCTGAAAAGAATGTATATTCTGCTGTGTTAGGATGGAATGTTCTGAATATATCTGTTAAATCTACCTGATCCATAATGTCATCAAGGCATTGTTTCCTTGATTTTTTCATTGGTTGTTCTGTCCATTGAGGTAAGTGGGGTGTTAAAGTCCCCTACTATTATATTATTATTGATTAGTTCCTTTATGTTTTTTATTAACAGTTTTATGTATTATGGTGTTCCCATATCGGGTACATAAATAATTACAATTGTTATATATTCTTGTTGGATTGTCCCCTTTGTTATTATACAGTGTCTTTCATTGTCTCTTGTTACTGTCTTTGATTTAAAACCCATTCGGGGTGGGGGGCAAGATGGCAGCTGAGTAGGGGACCTCGTTTCATCTGGTCCTTGGAATTTAGCTGGATATCTATCAAACCATTCTGAATACACAGGAATTCAACCTGAGATGTAAGAAAATATATCTGGAACTCTACAAGCAGAAAAATAACTACTTTTTGCAAGCTAGGAGGTGTGGAATCTTGAATCTTTGGGGAAAATATCAGAAGATAAATGGAGAGTGGAGGGAGCCTCCAAAAACCGGCCACCAGAAAGTGATATAACACCAGATTACAAAATTGGGACCCTTAGAAATCTGCTCCAGTGAGAGACATCCCTTTTTGAAAAGGGAACAGGGGATGGATAAGGCAAAATTCTAGGTGGATCATTGTGGTCTCAGGATCCCAGGAGACTCGGAAAGAATGGGAGAGCCAGAACTGATAGAATGCCCAAGCAGTGGAGCGGGGAGACTGGTTATGGTCAGTGAGCCCAGAGGGAACTCCCAGCTCTGGTCACCATAAACCATGAGTCAGACTGGCTGGGAGACCACTCTTTGCCTGAGCACCCAGAAAAGGACTAGAAGGTGCAGGCTGTTTAAGATCTCAGGGAGAAACGATACTTGGGCAACAGCTCTCAGGGTGGCAGCGACCCCAAGAAGGACACTGGGGCGGCATCCACCTGTGACCTAGGAACAGTGGAACCCGGCTTGCATGTGAGCCCACAACCCCTCATGGTCGCAAAGACGTAAAGTGCAAAAATGTTCCTGGGCCACTGGAACTCCTCTTGGGAGAGTGCAAGTGGGCACAAACTGTGGGATTTGGCAGTTTGGTGTGCACACAAAGGCTGTGCCCATGACTAGGCAACAGCTTTCAGGGTGGTGTGGCCCCTGAAAGGACACATGGGTGGCACCCAGCCATAACCTGGGAGCGGTGGAAGAGGTCGCAGCCCAGGGCTGCTCACAATTGCAAAGGCACAAAATACAGAGACGCCCACAGGTCCTGGTGGGAGAGTTGCACTGGGCCTGAATAGCACGAGTCTGTGGAGTTTGGTACACACAGAAGTGGAGGTGGTTTGACCGAGAGGGTTTATTGAAGAAAAGGGATCACAACCTTGTGGCTCTGGGCCAGAGATCCCGGAATGGCCATATTTGCTCTGACACTCTAAAGAGGAATGGAAACCTGCCAGGGAACAAAAACCACACAGACAAACAGCTCACATTAAGTCCATCCCCCTGACAAGGGATGGGGCAACTCCGCCTAGGCAAAGACCTCTGAGAAGCTGAGCATCTGGCCCCTCCCCCAAAAGATAGACTGGAAGAACAAGTGAATGACAAGCTTAATTCCCACAAGACTGTAAAACTCAAGCACCAGAGGAAAACAATATATTGAGCTCCAGGTATTCCCTCCTGACTCGTTTATACTTCAGGATAAAATTTTACATTTCTTCTTTGTTTCTTTTTTCTTTTCTTTTCTTTTTTTTTTTTACCCAGTTCCCATTTCAAATAGATTCTTATTTCCTGACTTATGTTTTTAAGTCACTTTTTAACTTTTATTTTTTCACATCTATATTTTATAGATTTATGTCCATTTATGTCCATTTTTCACTCTGTTCAATTTTATGTTGATATATATGTAAGTTCTGATTTCTATGCAATTTTGGGATACAGTGTCTTCTAACACACAGGCAGAAAATCAATCAGGAACAGGCAGGTCACCCTGCTTTGTCCACCTTGAGAGATTATAGTCTTTCTCCCTCCAACCTTTTGTTATTGGTTTGGATCATCTTGGCTTTGTTTACATATCTGTGGTAGCTTCTGACACTTTGGATTTTTCCGAGGGTACATTTTGCTTGGGTCGTGGTTGATATTTTGGACACTGCACATTTGCTCAACCGTCCTTCAGCAGAATGACTAGGAGGAGGAATTCACAGCAAAGAAAAGAACCAGAGGCAATGTCCTCTGCCACAGAAATATGGATATGGATATAAGCAAAATGTCAAAGATAGAATTCAAGACAGCAATTATAAAGCTAATAGCTAGGCTTGAAAAAAATCATACATGACAATACACAATCTCTAAGGGCAGAAATAAGATCTAATCAGGCCAATTGGTGTATGTGCTTGGCCGAGGAGCCAATGGGGTGAAGCTACCATCTGTGGGATTATGACTGAATGTCTCTAAGTCAAAATCCCACCCAGGTGGAATGATAGGCAGTGCTGTGGAGCCTCAGTTGGCCTCAGATAGCTGGTCCTCCACCACCCCTGCTGGCAGGCCACTGCACACATGCTGCCCCCATGGCGTGGCATGCCCCACCTTGCATCAGGCCCGGGGTTTAGTGTGGAGAGCCCCTCCTCCTGGGAAACAGGGTGCAGCTGGAAAGGAGGCCACCCCCTCGCCCATCACACAGTGCAAGTTCATGGGGAACCTGCTGCTAAACCATTGATAGATGACCTGCTTCTGGGTCAGGGTTTCATATGTAGCAGAGCAGCTGCTCCCTGTGATCTATTGAAAGTCAGCCCTCAACACAAGGGTTTGTAAATTCAGTTTTTAAAAAATGAAAAATAAAAAAAAATCAGGCTAAACTTAAAAATGTTATGAATGAGATGCAGTCTAAATTGGATGCTCTAATATCTAAGTTCAATGAGGCAGAAGAGAGAATAAGTGATCTAGAATACAGGCTGATGGAAAGGAAGGAAACTGAAGAAAAGAGAGAAAAATAACTCATAGCACATCAGGAGAGACTTAGAGGATTTAATGATATGTTAAAAAGAACCAATATCAGGATCATCGGGATCTAAGATGGGGTAGAGAGAGAGAGAAGGCTAGAAGGTATATTTGAGCAGATATTAGTTGAGAACTTCCTTAATCTGGGGAAAGAAACAAGCATTCATATCCAAAAGGCAGAGAGGACTCCCCCAAAAACCAATAAAAATAGACAAACACCCCGACATATAATAGTGAAGCTTGCAAATCTTAGAGCCAAGGAAGCTACTGGGGAGCTATTGGGAGAAGCTGGGGGAAGAGATTTTTTACTTATGGAGGGAGGAACATGAAAATAACATCAGACCTATCCACAGAAACCTGGCGGGTCAGAAAGGGCTGGAAAGATATATTCAGGGTATTAAATGAGAAGAACATGCAGGCAAGAATACTTTATCCAGCAAAGCTCTATTCAGAATGGAAGGAGAGATAAAGAGCTTCTAGGACAAACAGAAATTAAAAGAATTTGTGATCACTAAACTAGTCCTGCAAGAAATAATAAAGGGGATCCTGTAAGCAAAGAGAGCCCACGATTAAAATAGACCAGAAAGTAACAGAGACAATCTACAGAAATAGAGACTTTACAGGTAATACAATGGCACTAAATTCATATCTTTCAGTAGTTATTCTAAATGTAAATAGGCTGAATGCTCCAATAAAATGACACAGGGTATCAGAATGGATAAAAAAGCAGGACCCATCCAAATGCTGTCTACAAGAGACTCATTTTGAACCTGAAGACACCTCCATATTGAAAGTGAAGGGATGCGGGCACCTGGGTGGCTCAGTTGGTTAAGCGACTGCCTTCGGCTCAGGTCATGATCCTGGAGTCCCGGGATCGAGTCCCACGTCGGGCTCCCTGCTCAGCAGGGAGTCTGCCTCTCTCTCTGACCCTCCCCCCTCTCATGCTCTCTATCTCATTCTCTCTCTCAAATAAATAAATAAAATCTTTAAAAAAAAAAGTGAAGGGATGCAGAACCATTTACCATGCTAATGGACTTTAAAAAAAATCTAGAGTAGCGGGGTGCCTGGGTAGCTCAGTTGGTTAGGCGGCTGCCTTCAGCTTGGGTCATGATCCTGGGGTCCTGGGATCGAGCCCCATGTCTGGCTCCTTGCTCAGCAGAGAGCCTGCTTCTCCCTCTCCCTCTGCCTGCCACTCTGCCTACTTGTGCTCTCTATCTCTCTGTCAAATAAATAAATAAATAAATCTTTAAAAAAAAATCTGGAGTAGCAATCCTCATATCAACCAAATTAAATTTTAATCCATAGACTGTATAAAGAGATGTAGAGGGACACTATATCATACTTAAAGGGTCTATCCAACAAGGAAATCTAACAATTGTAAATATCAATACTCCCAAAGAGAGAGCAGCCAATTATATAAACCAATTAATAACCAAAGTAAAGAAACATCTTGATAATAATACATTAATAGTAGGAGACTTCAACACACCACTCAAAGCAATGGACAGATCATCTAAGTAAAAGATCAACAAAGAAACAAGAGTTTTGAATGACACATTGGACCAGATGGACTTCAGAGACATACAGAACATTCCATCCAAAAACAACAGAATACACATTCTTCTCAAGTGCACATAGAACTTTCTCCAAAATGGATACCATACTGGGTCACAAATCAGGACTTATGATACCACGAGATTGAGATTACTCCTTGAATATTTTCAGACAACAATACTTTGAAACTGGAACTCAATCACAAGATCTTTAGAAGGAACTCAAATACCTGGAGGTTAAAAACCATCCTACTAAAGAATGAATGGGTCAACCAAGAAACTAAAGAAGAACTTAAATAACTCATTGAAACTAATGAGAATGAAAAGAAATCAGTTCAAAACATATGCAACAGTGCAAAGTTGGTCCTAGGAGGGAAGTATATAGCAGTCCGAGCCTCTCTCAAAAAATTAGAAAAATCCCAAATGCACAAGCTAATCTTACACCTAAAGAACTTGGAGAAAGAACAGCAAATAAAGCCTAAACCAAGGAGGAGAATAGAAAAAATAAAGATCAGAGCAGAAATTAATGAAATAGAAGCCAGAAAAACAATGGAACAGATCAATGAAACTAGAAGCTGGTTCTTTGAAAGAATTAATAAGATCAATATACCTCTGGCCAGACTTATCCAAAAGAAAAGATAAAAGACCAAAATTAATAAAATCATGAAAGAAAGGGAAGAGATCACAATTGATACCAAAGAAATAGAAAAAATGGTTAGAAATTATTTCCAGCAAGTATATGCCAACAAATAAGGCAATCTGGAAGAAATGGATGCATTCCTGGAAACTTGTAGACTACCAAGACTGAAAGAGGAAGAAATAGAAAATCTGAACAAACCAGCAAGGAAATTGAAGCAGTAATCAAAAACCTCCTGAAAAAGATGGTGAAGGAGTAGGGGACCCTATCCCAACCTGTCCCAGGAATTGAGCTGGTTATCTACCAGACCACCCTGAACACCATGAAATCAGCCTGAGATGTAAGAAGATACATCCTGATCTCTACAAACAGAATATTGCAGGTGGTTGGTTTTGAGGTATGAAGCAGGGAGCAATGATTCGGTGGGCACATATGCAAAGATAAATTGAAGGGGGTGGGAGGGGTGGTAATCCTACACCGCGGGTGAATGATAGCCTCCCGTGCTGGGGACAGGGCACAGACTTGCAGACTGGTAGCAGACAGTAAAGTACTTTTGGGCAGCCCCCTTGACTGAAACCTGGAGCAGCAGGGCCACGCAGGTGACCTGGGGCAGGTGGCGGTTTTAGAAGCACAAAGGGCAGAGACATGCCCCCGAGCCCCAACCTGGAGGCAAGGACTGGGAGCCCTGCTGAGGGGCGCACAACCCAGGATGCTGCAGTTTATAGCAGCACAGACAGAAATGGAGAGAGTGTGGCCTGGAGAACTCATTAAAGAACAGACTGTGATCTATCTGTTCTGAAGCAGAGAGTTGAAAAGGATCTTTTCTGCTCTGACTCTCGGAAGAGGTGTGGAAAGCTGCCAGGGAAAGCTGCCAGAGAACAAAAGCCCCCTAAAACCGGTTTTCACTGAGCCCATCCCCCCTTCACGGGGGGGGGGCGGTAGGGCAACTCTGCCCAAATAGGGTTGCCTAAGTAACAGTACAGCAGGCCCCTCCCCAAGAAGACAGGCTGGGAGAACAAGAGGTCAAAACCCTAAGGTCCCTATAAAACAGGTGCATCTTGCTTGGGTTGTGGTCAATAATTTGAACTCTGTACATTCCCTCAACCACCCCTCACCAGAATATCTAAAAGGATGAACCCCCAAAATAAGAAAGACTCAGAGACTGTGATTTCTGCCACAGATTTACAAATAGATACAGATATAACCAAGATATCAGAAATGGAATTCAGGGTAGCAGTTGTGAAGACAATAGCTAGAATGGAGAAATAAATTAATGGCAATGGGTCACAAATCAGGACTCTCTAAGGGCAGAAATGAAAGCTGAAGTGGCAGAATTAAAACTGCTATCAATGAGATCCAATCTAATCTAGATATTTTAACAGCTAGGGTAAATGAGGTAGAAGAAGAAATTAGTGACAAGGAAAACAAATTGAGAGAAAAGAAGGATAAAGAGGAGGTCAGGGAGAAACAACTCAAATCCATGAAAACAGAATAAGAGAAATAAGTGATACCATGAAACATTTAAATGTCAAAATTATTGGGATCCCTGAGGTGGTGGCGAAAGAGAGAGGACTAGAAGATATATTTGAGGAAAACGTAGCTGAAAAATCCCTAATATGGGGAATGAAAAAAACAAAACAAAACATTTGTGTCTTAGAGGCAGAGAGGACCCCTCCTAAGATCAAGGAAAAAAGGCCAACATCCCGGCATGTAATAGTAAAACTTGCAAATCTTAGAACCAAGGAAACCATTTTAAGGGCTGTTAGGGGGGAAGAGATTCCTTACATACAGAGGGAGGAACATCAGAATAACGTCAGACTTATCCAGAGACCTGGCAAGCAAGAAAGGCCTGGCAAGACATATTCAGGGTACTAAATGAAAAGAACATGAAGCCAATAATACTTTATCCAGCAAGGCTATCATTTAGAATGGATGGAGAGATGCAGAGCTTCCAACGCTGGCAGAAACTGAAAGAATATGTGACCACTAAGCTGGCCCTGGAAGAAATATTAAAGGGGGTTCAATAAAAGGAAAAACACCCCAAGAGTGATATACAACAGAAATTTGCAGAGACAATCTATAGAAAGAATGAATTCACAGGCAACATGATGACAATTAATTGATATCTTTCAATAATCACTCTCAATGTGAATGGCCTAAATGCTCCCATAAAACGGCACAGGGTTCCAGATTGGATAAAAAACAGGACACATCCATATGCTGTCTACAAGAGACTCATTTTGAACCTAAAGCTACAGCTAGACTGAAAGTGAAGGGATGGAGATCCATCTTCCATGCCAACAGACCTCAAAAGAAATCCGGGGTAACAATTCTCATATCAGACAAATTAGATTTTAAGCTAAAGTCTGTAGTTAGAGACACAGAAGGACACTATATCATTATTAAAGGGGTTATCCAACAAGAAGATCTAAGAACTGTAAATATCTATGCCCTCAACATGGGAGCAGCCATCTACATAAGCCAGCTGTTAACAAAATAAAGACTCATATTGATAATAATATGTTAATTGTAGGAGACTTCAATACTCCACTCTCAGCAATAGACAGATCATCTAAGGAGAAAATCAACAAAGAAACAAGAGCTTTGTATGACACACTGGAGCAGATGGACCTCGTGGATATATACAGAACATTCCACCCTAAAACAACAGAGTACTCATTCCTCTGGAGTGCACATGGAACTTTCTCCAGAATAGACCACATATTGGGTCACAAATCAGGTCTCAGCCGATACCAAAAGATTGAGATTATTCCCCGCATATTCCCAGACCATAATGCTTTAAAACAGGAACTTAATCACAGGAAAAACTTTGGCAGAAATTCAAACACTTGGAAGCTAAAGACCACTCTGCTCAAGAATGTTTGGGTCAACCAGGAAATCAAAGAAGAACTTACAAAATTCATGGAAGTCAATGAGAACGAAAACACGTCGGTCCAAAACCTATGGGATACTGCAAAGGCGGTCCTAAGGGGGAAATACATAGCCATCCAAGGCTCACTCAAAAAAATAGAAAAATCCTGAATTCACCAACTAACTCTACACCTTAAAGAACTAGAGAAAAAGCAACAAACAATGCCTAAGCCATGCATTAGAAGAGAAATAATTAAGACTAGAGCAGAGATCAATGAATTAGAATTCAGAAACACAGCAGATCAGATCAATGAAACTAGAAGCTGATTCTCTAAAAGAATTAATAAGATCGGGGCACCTGGGTGGCTCAGTCATTAAGCATCTGCCTTCAGCTCAGGTCATGATCCAGGGTCCTGGGGTAGAGCCCTGCATCGGGCTCCCTGCTCCACGGGAAGCCTGCCTCTCCCTCTCCCACTCCCCCTGCTTGTGTTCCCTCTCTCGCTGTGTCTCTCTCTGTCAAATAAATAAAATCATTAAAAAAAAGAATTAATAAGATCGATAAACCACTGGCCAGACTTATCCAAAAGAAAAGAGAAAGGACCCAAATTAATAAAATTATGAATGAAAGGAGTGATATCACAACTAACGCCAAGGAAATTGAAACAACTAGTAGATATTATTATCAACAACTATATGCCAATAAATTAAGCAACCTGGAAGAAATGGATGCCTTCCTGGAAACCTATAAACTCCCAAGACTGAAACAGGAAGAAATTAACAATCTGAATAGACCAATAACTAGATAGAAGCAGTGATCGAAAACCTCCCAAAAAACAAGTGTCCAGGGCCTGATGGATTCTCTGGGGAATTCTACCAAACATTAAAAGAAGAAATAATACTTATTCTCCTGAAGCTGTTTCCAAAAGTAGAAACAGAAGGAAAGCTTCCAGACTTATTCTATGAGGCCAGCATTACCTTAATCCCCAAACCAGGCAGACTCCATCAAAAAGGAGAATTTCAGACCGATATCCCTGATGAATATGGATTCCAAAATTCCCAATAAAATCCTAGTTAATAGGATCCAATAATACACTAAAAGGATCATCCACCACAACCAAGTGGGATTTATCCCTGGGATTCAAGGGTGGTTCAATATTCACAAATCAATCATTGTGATAGAACACATTAATAAGAAGAGAGAGAAGAACCATATGGTCCTCTCAATTGATGCAGAAAAAGCATTTGACAAATTCCAGCATCCTTTCCTGATTAAAACTCTTCAGAGTATAGGGATAGAGGGAACATTCCTCAATTTCATAAAATCCATCTATGAAAAACCCACAGCAAATATCATCCTCAATGGGGAAAAGATGAGAGATTTTCCTTTAAGACCAGGAACGCATCAATGATGCCCACTCTCGCCACTATTGTTCAATAGAGTACTAGAAGTCCTGGCAACAGCAATCAGGCAACGAAAAGAAATAAAATGTATTCAAATTGGCAAAGAAGAAGTCAAATTCTCTCTTCACAGACAAAATGATACTTTACGTGGAAAATCCAAAAGACTCCACCCCCAAATTACTAGAACTCATACAGCAATTCAGTAATGTGGCAAGATGCAAAATTTATGCACAGAAATCAGTTGCTTTCTTATAAACTGACAATGCAACTGTAGAAAGAGAAATTAGGGGAACATTTCCATTTACAATAGCACCAAAAACCATAAGATACCTCGAAATAAACCTAACCAAAGAGGTAAAGGATCTATACTCTAGGATCTACAAAACACTCATGAAATAAATTGAAAGAAGACACAAAAAGATGGAAAAGCATTCCATGCTCATGGATCAGAAGAATAAACATTGTTAAAATGTCTATGCTGGCTCGGGCCGTGCTCTCTGGCTGCTGCCGCCACCCCCACCCTTGCCTCTGGTGCACATTAAAGATCCAAAACCATGACTGACTCCAAGTACTTCACAACCAATAAAAAAGGAGAAATCTTTGAATTAAAGGCTGAACTCAACAATGAAAAGAAAGAAAAGAGGAAGGAGACTGTGAAGAAAGTGATTGCTGCCATGACCGTGGGGAAGGACGTTAGTTCTCTCTTTCCAGATGTAGTGAACTGTATGCAAACTGACAACCTGGAATTAAAGAAGCTTGTTTATCTCTATTTGATGAACTACGCCAAGAGTCAGCCAGACATGGCCATCATGGCTGTCAACAGCTTTGTGAAGGACTGTGAAGATCCCAATCCTCTAATTCGGGCCTTAGCAGTCAGGACCATGGGGTGCATCCGGGTGGACAAGATTACAGAATATCTCTGTGAGCCTCTCCACAAGTGCTTGAAGGATGAAGATCCCTATGTTCGGGAAACAGCAGCAGTCTGTGTGGCAAAACTCCATGATATCAATGCCCAAATGGTAGAAGATCAGGGATTCCTGGATTCTCTGCGGGATCTCATAGCAGATTCAAATCCAATGGTGGTGGCTAATGCTGTAGCAGCATTATCTGAAATCAGTGAATCTCACCCAAACAGCAACTTACTTGATCTGAACCCACAAAACATTAATAAGCTGCTGACAGCCCTGAATGAGTGCACTGAATGAGGCCAGGTTTTCATCTTGGACTGCCTGTCTAATTACAACCCTAAAGATGACCAGGAGGCTCAGAGCATCTGTGAGCGTGTGACTCCCCGGCTATCTCATGCCAACTCAGCAGTGGTGCTTTCAGCGGTAAAAGTCCTAATGAAGTTTCTGGAGTTGTTACCCAAGGACTCTGACTACTACTATATGCTGCTGAAGAAGTTGGCCCCTCCACTTGTCACTTTGCTGTCTGGGGAGCCAGAGGTGCAGTACGTCCCTGAGGAATATCAATCTAACTGTCCAGAAAAGGCCTGAAATCTTGAAGCAGGAAATCAAAGTCTTCTTTGTGAAGTACAATGATCCTATCTATGTTAAACTAGAGAAACTGGACATCATGATTCGTTTAGCATCCCAAGCCAACATTGCTCAGGTTCTGGTGGAATTAAAGGAATATGCCTGAGGTGGATGTTGACTTTGTTTGCAAGGCTGTGTGGGCCATCGGACGGTGTGCCACCAAAGTGGAGCAATCTGCTGAGCGCTGTGTATGCACATTGCTTGATCTCATCCAGACCAAAGTAAATTATGTGGTCCAAGAGGCAATTGTCGTCATCAGGGACATCTTTCGCAAATACCCCAACAAGTATGAAAGTATCATTGCCACTCTGTGTGAGAACTTAGACTCACTGGATGAACCAGATGCTCGAGCAGCTATGATTTGGATTGTGGGAGAATATGCTGAGAGACTTGACAATGCAGATGAGTTACTAGAGAGCTTCCTGGAGGGTTTTCATGATGAAAGCACTCAGGTGCAGCTCACTCTGCTTACTGCCATCATGAAGCTGTTTCTTAAGAAACCATCAGAAACACAGGAGCTGGTACAGCAAGTCTTGAGTTTGGCAACACAGGATTCTGATAATCCTGACCTTCGAGACTGAGGCTATATTTATTGGCGCCTTCTCTCAACAGACCCTGTCACAGCCAAAGAAGTAGTCTTGTCTGAGAAGCCACTGATCTATGAGGAGACAGATCTTATTGAGCCAACTCTGCTGGATGAGCTAATCTGCCACATTGGATCTTTGGCTTCGGTGTACCATAAGCCTCCCAATGCTTTTGTGGAAGGAAGTCATGGAATCCATCACAAACACTTGCCAATACATCATGGGAGCACTGATGCAGGTGACAGCCTTGCTGGCACCACCACAGCCACGACCCTGGAACAGCCTCAGGTTATCCCCTCCCAAGGTGACCTTCTAGGAGACCTCTTAAACCTTGACCTCGGTCCCCCAGTCAATGTGCCACAGGTGTCCTCCATGCAGATGGGAGCAGTGGATCTCTTGGGAGGAGGACTAGATAGTCTGCTTGTCAGTGACCTTGGCGGGGGCATTGGAGGAAGTCCGGCAGTGGGACAATCCTTCATCCCCTCATCAATGCCTGCAACCTTTGCTCCTTCACCTACTCCTGCTGTGGTCAGCAGTGGTCTGAATGACCTATTTGAATTCTCCACGGGAATAGGGATGGCACCTGGTGGATATGTGGCTCCTAAGGCTGTCTGGCTGTCTGCAGTAAAAGCTAAAGGCTTGGAGATTTCTGGAACATTTACTCACCGCCAGGGGCACATCTATATGGAGATGAACTTCACCAACAAAGCTCTGCAGCACATGACAGACTTTGCAATCCAGTTTAACAAGAATAGCTTTGGTGTCATCCCCAGCACTCCTCTGGCCATCCATACACCACTCATGCCGAACCAGAGCATTGATGTCTCCCTGCCTCTCAACACCTTGGGCCCAGTCATGAAGATGGAACCTCTGAATAACCTGCAGGTGGCTGTGAAAAACAATATTGATGTCTTTTACTTCAGCTGCCTCATCCCACTCAATGTGGTTTTTGTAGAAGATGGCAAAATGGAGCGCCAGGTCTTCCTTGCCACATGGAAGGATATTCCCAATGAAAATGAACTTCGGTTTCAGATTAAGGAATGTCATTTAAATGCTGACACTGTTTCCAGCAAATTGCAAAACAACAATGTTTATACTATTTTTTTTTAAGATTTTATTTATTTATTTGACAGAGAAAGACACAGCGAGAGAGGGAACACAAGCAGGGGGAGTGGGAGAGGGAGAAGCAGACTCCCTGCCGAGCAGGCAGCCCGATGCGGGACTCGATCCAGGGACTCCAGGATCATGACCTGAGCCGAAGGCAGTCACTTAACCAACTGAGCCACCCAGGCGCCCCAATGTTTATACTATTGCCAAGAGGAATGTGGAAGGGCAGGACATGCTGTACCAATCCCTGAAGCTCACTAATGGTATTTGGATTTTGGCTGAGCTACGTATCCAGCCAGGAAACCCAAATTATACGCTGTTGCTGAAATGCAGAGCTCCTGAAGTCTCTCAGTACATCTATCAGGTCTACGACAGCATTTTGAAAAACTAATAGACTGGTCCGGGGCCCTCTGGCCACCCTGTGATTGGTGCAAGCCAAGAACTCTTAACTGGAAGAAATCGTATTGCCATGTAGAATCTGAACCCAAACACACTGAGGCCGCCCACCAAGGTAGTGACTAGTCTAACCTGTGCTAACATTAGGGCACAACCTGTTGGATAATTTTAGCTTCCTGTGAAAATTTGTAACCACTGCTTCAATCACACCCCACCTCTTGCCACCTGCCTCTGCGATCTGTCCTTACTTGTGAGCTTCTCCATAGTGTAGTTTGATATTTTGTAATTGAGAGCTCATTTCAAAAGCAGAAAAAGACAAAAAATATTAAAGCAAGGAAAAGTGAAAAAAAAATGTCTATGCTACCCAGAGTAATCTATATCTTCAACGTCATCCCGGTCAAAATTCTAATGGATTTTTCAAAGTGATGGAATAAACAATCCTAAAATTTGTATGGAATCAGAAAAGACCCCAAATTGCCAAGGAAATGTTGAAAAAGAAAAACAAAGCTGAGGGCATCATGTTGCCTGATTTCAAGTTATATTACAAAGCAGTGATCACCAAAACAGCATGGTACTGGCACAACAACAGACATACAGACCAATAGAACAGAATGGAGAGCCCAGATATGGGCCCTCAACTCTATGGTCAAATAATCTTTGACAAAGCAGGGGAAAATATACAATGGAAAAAAAGTCTCTTCAATAAATGGTGCTGGGAAAATTGGACAGCCACATGCAGAAGAATGAAATTCGACCATTCTCTAACACCATACATAAAGATAAACTCTAAATGGATGAAAGACCTCAATGTGAGACAGGACTCCATCAAAATCCTAGAGGAGAACATAGGCAGTAACCTCTTTGACATCGCCCACAGAACTTCTTTCAAGTTACATCTCCAAAGCTAGTGAAACAAAAGCAAAAATGAATTTTTGGGACTTCATCAAGATAAACAGCTTCTGCACAGTGAAGGAAACAGTCAACAAAACAAAGAGGCAACCCACAGAAGGGGAGAAGATATTTGCAAATGACACTACAGAGAAAGCACTGATTTCCAGGATCTATAAAGAACTCAAACTCAACACCCAAAAAACAAATAATCAAGTCAAAACGTGGGCAGAAGTCATAAACAGACACTTCTCAAAAGAAGACATACAAATGGTTAATAGACACATGAAAAAATGTTCATCATCATTAGCCATCAGGGAAATTCAAATCAAAACCACACTGAGATACCACCTTACACCAGTTAGAATGGCAAAAATGGAGAGGGAAAGAAACAACAAATGTTGGAGAGGTTGTGGAGAAAGGGGAACCTTCTTACACTGTTGTTGGGAATGCAAGTTGGTACAGCCACTTTGGAAAACAGTGTGGAGGTGTCTCAAAAAAATAAAAATATAGCTACCCTATGACCCAGCAATTGCACTCCTGGGTATTTTCCCTAAGGACACAGATGTAGTGAAAAGAAGGGCCATGTGCACCACAATGTTCATAGCAGCAGTGTTCGCAATAACCAAACTGTGGAAAGAGCTGAGATGGCTTTCAACAGATGAATGGATAAAGAAGATGTGGTCCATATATACAATGGAATATTACTCAGCCATCAGAAAGGATGAATACCCAACTTTTACATCAGCATGGATGGGGCTAGAGAAGATTATGCTAAGTGAAGTAAGTCAAGCAGACAACATCAATTATCATATGTTTTCACTTATTTGTGGAACATAAGGAATAGAATGGAGGACATTATGAGAAGAAAGGGAAAAATGAAGGGGGGGGCATAGGAGGGGGAGACTAACCATGAGAGCCATGAGAGACTATGGACCCTGAGAAACAAACTGAGGGTTGTAGAGGGGATGGGGTTGGGGGATGGGTTAGCCCAGTGATGGGTATTAACGAGAGCACATATTGCATGGAGTACTGGGTGGTATACGAAAACAGTGAATCATGGATCACTACATCAAAAACAAATAATGTATTGTATGGTGACTATCATAACAAAATAAAATAAAATAAAATAAGCTTCCCAAAAAACAAGTGTATAGGGCCAGATGTATTCCCATGGGAATTCTACCAACATTTAAAGAAGAAATCATATGTCTTTTACTCAAGCAGTTTCAAAAAATAGAAATGGAAAGAATACTTCCAAACTCTTTCTATGAGGCTAGCATTGACCTGATCCCAAAGCCAGACAAAGACCCAGTTAAAAAGGGGAATTACAGATCAATATCCCTGATGAACATGGATACCAAAATACTCACCAAGACCCTAGCCAATAGGATCCAGCAGTACATTCAAAGGTTTATTAACCACGACCAAGTGGTATTAATTACTGTGATGCAAGTTTGTTTCAACATTTGCAAATCAAACAAGGTGATACATCACATTAATAAAAGAAAAGAACCATATGATCCTCTCAATGATGCAGAGAAAGCATTAGGGAAAAAAAAAAGCATCCTTTCTTGATTAAAACTCTTCAAAATATAGGGATGGAGGAAATACCTCAACATCATAAAACCCATCCATAAAACCCCATAGTGAATATTATTCTCAATGGGGTAAAACTGAGATTTTTTTCCCCTAAGGTCAGGAACATGACACAATGCCAACTTTCACCACTGTTGTTCAACAAAATATTAGAAGTCTTAGCCACAGCAGTCAGACAACAACAAAAAATAAAAGACATTCAAATTGGCAAAGAAGTCAAACTATCACTCTTCACAGATGATGTGATATTTTATATGGAAAACCCAAAAGACTCCACCCCAAAATTGCTAGAACTCATACAGCAATTCAGCACCCTGGCAGGATACAAAATCAATGCATAGACATCAGTTGCACTTCTATACACTAACAATGTGTCTGAAGAAAGAGAAATTAAGAAGTTGATCCCATTTGCAATTGCACCAAAAAACATAAGATAGCTAGGAATAAACCTAACCAAAGATGTAAAAGATCTGTACTCTAGAAACTACAGAACACTTATGAAAGAAACTGAGGAAGACACTAAGAGATTGAAAAACATTCCACTCTCTTGGATTGGAGGAATAACTACTGTTAAAATGTCTATGCTACCCAGAGCAATCTACACATTCAATGTAATCCCTATCAAAATGCCATCGATATTTTTCATAGAGCTGGAAGAAGCAATCCTAAACTTTGTATAGAACCAGAAAAGACCCTGAATAGCCAGGGGAATGTGGCTATCACAATGCCTGACATTAAGCTATATTACAAAGCTGTGATCAAGACAGCATGGTACTGACACAAAGCAGACACATAGATCAATGAACAGAAGAAAGAGTCCATAAATGGATCCTCAAATCTATGGTCAACTAATCTTCCACAAAGCAGGAAAGAATATCCAATATAAAAAACAAAACAAAATAAAACAAAATGGTCTCTTCAATAGATGGTGTTGAGAAAATTGGACAGCCACATGCAGAAGAATGAAACTAGACCATTCTCTTTCATCATACAGAAAGATAAACTCAAAATGGATGAAAGACCTAAAGGTGAGACAAGAATCTATCAAAATTCTAGAGGATAACAGAGGCAGCAACCTCTGCTACCTTGGCCACAGCAACTTCTTCCAAGACACGCCACTAAAGGCAAGGGAAACAAAAGCTGAAAATGAACTATTGGGACTTCATCAAGATAAAAAATTCTGCACAGCAAAAGAAACAGTCAACAAAACTAAAAGGCAACTTTTGGAAAAGGAGATGATATTTGCAAATGACATATCAGTTAAAGGCTTGTATCCAAGATGTATAAAGAACTTCTCAAACTCAACAGCCAAAAAACAAGTAATCAAGTCAAAAAATCGGCAGAAGACATGAACAGACATATCTCCAAAGAAGACATACAAATGGCTAACAGACACATGAAAAAATGCTCAACATCATTTGTCATCAGGGAAATATAAATAAAAACCACAATGAGATACCATCTTAGACCAGTTAGATTGGTTAAAAGTAACAAGACAGGAAATAACAAATGTTGGCAAGGATGTGGAGAAAGGACACTTACACTGTTGGTAGGAATGGAAGCTGGTACAGCCACTTTTGAAAACAATATCGAGGTTCTTCAGGAAGTCAAAAATAGAGCTACCCTAATGACACAGCAATTGCACTATTGGGTATTACCACAAAGACACAGATGTAGTGAAATGAAGGGGCACCTGAATCCCAATGTTCAGAGCAGCAATGTCCACAATAGCCAAACTGTGGAAGGAGCTGAGACGTCTTTTGACAAATGAATGAATAAAGAAAATGTGGTTTATATATACAATGGTATATTACTCTGCCTTTGGAAACAATGAATTCTTACCATTCACATCAACATGGATGGAACTGGAGGGTATTATGTTAAGTGAAATAAGTCAATCAGATGAAGACAATTATCATACGGTTTCAATCCTATGTGGAATATAAGAAATAGTGCAGAGGATCATAGGGGAAGGGAGGAAAAACTGAATGGGCAGAAATCAGAGAGGGAGACAAACCATGAGAGACTCTTGATTCTGGGAAACAAACTGAGGGTTGCAGAAGAGGCAGTGTGTGGGAGGATGGTGTAACTGGGTCATGGGCATTAAAGAGGTTACAAGATGTGATGAGTACTGGGTATTATACGCAACTGATGAATTATTTAAAACTACTTGTGAAACTAGTGATGCCCTATATGTTGGCTAATTGAATTTAAATAAAAAATAAGGACTGCAATCTGAATAAAAAAGTTGGTTTAGAGAGAATATATCTCAACATAATAAGGGACATATATGACAAACCCACAGCAAACATCATATTTAATAGGGAAAAATTGAGAATGTTCCCCTTAACGTCAGGAACAAGACAAGGATGTCACTCTGACTAATTTTATTCAACATACTACTGAAAGTTCTAACCACAGCAATTAGATAACAAAGAGAAATAAAAGGTGCCCAAATTTGTAAGAAGGAATTAAAATTTTCACTCTTTACAGATGTATGAAGCTGTATGTTTACAGAAAACCCCAGGGTGCCTGGGGGCTCAGTTGGTTAAGCGACTGCCTCAGCTCAGGTTAGGATCCCAGGGTCCTGGGATCAAGCCCTGCATCAGGCTCCCTGCTTGGCTGGAAGCCTGCTTCTCCCTCTCCCTCTCCCTCTGCTTGTGTTCCCTCTCCTGCTGTCTCTGTCTCTCTCTCTCTCTCTCTCTCTGTGTCAATTAAATAAATAAATTAAATCTTCAGAAAAAAGAAAAAAGAAAACCCCAAATACTCCACCAAAAAAATAGTAGAACTGTTAAATTAATCCAGTAATATTGCAGGATACAAAACAAATGTGCAGAAATCTGTTGCATTTCTAAACACTATTAAAGCAGCAGAGGCATTAAGAAAACAATTCCATTTACAAAGTATCACAAATAATAAGACACTTAGGAATAAAACTAAAGAAAGGGATGAAAGACCTCTACTCTGAAAACTATATAACACTGATGAAAGAAATTAAGGACCACACAGGGAAAGGGAAAGACATTTCATGCTTATAGACTGGAAGAACAAATGTTGGTAAAATGTCTACACTATACAAAACAATCTACAGATTTAGTGCAATTCCTATCAAAATACCAACAGCATTTATCAGAAAACTAGAAAAAAACTTCCTAAAATTTATATGGAGCCACAAAGACCCCAAATTGCCAAAGCAATTTTGAAAAAGGGAAAAAAAGTGGGAGGAATCACAATTCCAGATTTCAAGTTATATGACAAAGGTGTAGCAATCAAAATAGTATGGCACTGGCACAATGGCAGAAACATAGATCAATGGAGCAGGATAAAAAGCCCGGAATTAAACTCACAATTATATGGTCAATTAATCTTTGACAAAGCAGGAAAGAATATCAAATTGGAAAAATACAGTCTCTTCAACAAATGGTTTTGGGAAAACTGGACAGCTACATGCAAAAGAGTGAAACTGGACCAGTTTTTTTTTTCCCCACTGTATATAAAAATTAAATTCCAAATGGATTAAAGACCTAAATGTGAGACAGGAAGCCATAAAAAACCTAAAAGAGCACAGGCAGTAATTTCTCTGACATTAGGTAAAGCAACATTTTTCTACATATGTCTGCTGAGGCAAGGAGAAAATGTAGCACTAAACTACTGGGAATTCTTGAAAATAAAAAGCTTCTGCACAGCAAAGGAAACAATCAACAAAAGTAAAGGCAACCTATGAAATGGGAGAAAATATTTGTGAATGATGTATCTAATAAAGGGTTAGTATCCAAAATATATAAAGAACTTCTAAAACTCAACACCCCCAAAATGAATAATCTAATTAAAAATAGAGAAGACATGCATAGATATTTTTCCAAAGAAGACATACAGATGGTTACAGACACACGAGAAGATGCTCAACATCACTCATCAACAGGGAAATACAAATCAAAACTACAATGAAATATCACCTCACACCTGTCAAATGGCTAAAATTAACAACACAGGAAACTGCAGATATTGGTGAGGTTGCAGAGAAAGGGGAACCCTCCTGCACTGTTGGTGGAATGCAAACTGGTGAAGCCACTCTGGAAAACAGTATGGAGATTCCTCAAAAAGTTAAAAATAAAACTATCCTATGACCCAGCAATTGCACTCCTAGGTATTTATCCAAAGAATACAAAAATAATAATTCAAAGGGATACATCCGCCCTGATATTTATAGCAGCATTACTGAGAATAGCTAAATTATGGAAACAGCCCAAGGGTCCATGGACTGACCAAAGGATAGGAAGATGTGGTATATATATATATATTGGAATATTTAATCAGCTATTAAAGAGAATGAGATCGTGCTATTTGCAACAATATGATGGACCTAGGTAGTATATAATGCTAAGTGAAATAAGTCAGTCAGACAAAGATAAATACCATATGATTTCACTAATATGTGGAATTTAAGAGAAAATGCAAAGAAAAAAGACACAAGCATAAAACCAGACTTAAATATAGTGAACAAACTGGTCATTGCCAGAAAAGAGGATGGTGGGGGGAATGGGTGTAATACATGAAAAGGATTAAGAGGGAAATACATGAAAGAGATTACTGAGAAATGTATAGAAATTTTGCAGTCAAATGCTCTACCCCTGAGCTATACCCCCGTGTGTAGAAATTTTGAGTTATATTATACACCCGAAGCTAATATAACACTGTATGTCAATTATACTTGAATAAAAAATAAAAATAAATAAATAAAAATGTTGGAAAGCACTTCAATTATTCCACATTGAAATGTATGAGTGATTGTTAGAAATAGCTCTTTGAGATATGTTGAATTTAAGAAAGAAAACAAATGAACATATGGGAAGGGGGAAAAGGAAAAAAAAAAAAGGAGGGAGGGAAACAAGCCATAAGTGACTCTTAAAGACAGATCAAACTGAGGGTTGATGGAGGGAGGTGGGTGGGGGATGGGCTAGATGGGTGATGGGTATTAAAGAGCACACTTGTGATGAGCACTGGGTGTTGTATGTAAGTGATGAGTCACTGAATTCTATTCCAGAAACAAATATTGCACTATATGTCAATTAACAAAATTTAAATTAAAAAAGAAAAAGAAATAGCTCTATGAGACACATAGGTGTGAGAAGAGACTCTAGCTTTATGGCACTAGCCATTAAGTTTATCTAGTTCAGTGGTTCCCAAAAGCTGGTCTGCAGACAGGCTGTATCTGAATCACCTGAGAAAGTTTCTGTAGAGATTCCTCAGTTTGAATGGAAACATATCAAAGGATTCAAGGGAGGTTAAGTAAATATGGAAGGTGGCCAAAGAAAGGAGTGGAGGTGAAGGGAAGGAAGAGGTCTTAAATGAGCCAATTTAGGAAGATCTGAAACTTCCTAAAGAGGCCACTGAAGTTCCTAATTATCCTTAAGCATATAGTCAAATGAAGTTGAGGACAGGGATTCCCAGTAGACTAAATGTTACCCATGGGAGGAGCAACATCAAGGAAAGAAAACATCCAGGTATGAAAAAATCAGTTTCATACACAATCCTGTTGGAGAGATAAAGGGCTTCTTATATGCAATTTCCCTTAAGGTGCCAAAAAAAAAAAAAAAAAAAAAAAGGTTTTGAACAATCCCAAGCCAACAAATCAGGAAAAACAAACAGGCCTCACAAAAGAGCCTGGGATTTACTGCTCCAATGTCAGGGAGCAAATCTCCAGTTGAAAGGGCAAAGATTTTTTTGAGGGTAATTCTCACTCTAAACAGAAAAGAAGCAGGAAGCAGGCATCTTTTGAGAAGCAGAATGAGAAAAGTAAGACTCTTCCATGGAGAAGAGAGATGCCAAAGTAAGAGCAACAAAGAAAAAGAATACAAATGAGATCTCTACCAAAGAACTGAAGTTCAATCAAATGAAATTTCAATGAGAAATTCCCCTGTTCTACACCAATGGCGCCTTTCAAACAAAGAAGTGTAGGACTCTAACCCAGCCTCAGGAGTATACTTAGAATCTTAAGAATCAAAATCTGTCATCACCATGCTTTGATGGACTGTCATCTGAAACACTGGATCAGCAGTCAGACTCACCAATGGATCCCCAATCTATCAATCAGGGGTAAAGACAAAGGCTTCAAAAGTGTACACTCAGGGTCCTGGGTGAAAGATCTAGGGTTCCAGTGATGAATTCAATTTTATCCCAGTTATACCCCAGGCTGTTAAAGAGAAATTATTCTGACATTTGCTAAAGGCTTCATTCAAGACTACTGTAGTAAGGGAGGGATAACTGCAATACTAGACAGAGATCGAACATAACTCTAAATACAATGGGGCTGCTGGAGATTTATAGCCAACATGCAGGGTGAGGGAGAGGATGTAAAATTACTAAGAGAAGTTTGTCAGGTATCAAGGAGGAAGAGGAATGTGTTGAGATATATGGACGGGAATTAAAGAACTTGATTGGATATCAAGAGTGGGGTAGTCCCATAAACTAGTTTAGTAGGCCCTAGAAGCTAAATTGTGTCCCCACAAAATTCATATGTTCCAAGTCCCAAACTCCAGTACTTCAGAATGTGACTTTTTTTGGAAGTAAGGTCTTTAGAGAGATAATTAAATTAAAACAACCTCATTTTAGGGTATGCCGTAATCCAGTATGATCAGTGTCCTTATAAGAGAAAATTAAGACACAGACACACACAAAGTGAAGGCCATTTGAAGACACAGGGAGATATGGCCATCTATAAGCCAAAGAAAGAGACTTCAGAAAAAAACAATCATACCAATACCTTGATCTCAGACTTCTAGGCTCCAAGACTATGAGAAAATGAATTTCTGTTTCTGCTAAATTTGTGGTACTTAGATATGTCAACTCCAGCAAACTAATACAGAAGAAGTCTTGCTAAAACTGGGCTTGGCAGGCTAAAGATGAAGCTTAGTTAAGGAAAGAGCTCAAGGGAGCCAGAATAAAATTTGGTCAAGGAGGGAGTCCTTGTTAGATATAACACCAAAAGTACAATCCATAAAAAAGTTGAGATTAGATTTCATCAAAATTAAAAACTTCTGCTCTTCAAAAAACAAGCAACAGACCTAGAGAAAATATTTACAAAGGATGTATCTGATAAAGGACTTCCATCCAGAATACATAAAGAACTCACAGAACACAACAATTAGAAAACAAATCACCTAGTTTTTAAAATGGACTAAAGATTTGAATAGGCACTTCACCAAAAAGGAGTTAGGGATGACAAGTAAGCACACATTTTAATCATCCCAAGCTACTATTAACAAAAATACCATGGAGTAGTAGGTTGCTTAAACAATTATTTCTCACAGTTCTGGAGAATGGGTGCCAGCAGATACTATGCCTGCTGAGGGCCTGATTCTTGGCACTACAGCTGTATCCTCACATGGATGGGAGAAGGAGATCATCTTCCTCACATCTTTTCTTATCAGGGCACTAGTCTCATTCATGAAGACACCATTTTCATAAACCTAATCACGAGATAATGGCCCTACCTTCAAATACCACCACATTAGAAAAAAAGGGCTTTAACATACACATTTTGAAGGAACACAGTCACTCAGTCCATAACATTCCACAACAACTTTCCAAAATTCATGTCCATCTCACATACAAAATGTATTCATTCCATCTGAACAGCTTTATAAGCCTTGTTCTAGCCTAAACTCTAAAGTCTAAAGTCCAAACTCTCATCTAAAGCAGATATGGATAAGGCTTGAGGTATGAGGCATCCTCAGGCAAAAGTCCTCTGAAGCTGTGAACCTGTGAAATCAAACAAATTATGTGTTTCCAAAATACAGTGGTGGGGCAGGCATAGGATAGACATTCCCATCCCCAAAGAGACAGGACAGAAGGAAAAGGTAACATATTCCAAACCCCAAATCTAGCAAGGCAAATCCCCCTAAATCTTAAAGCATGAGAATATTTTTCTTTGGCTCAATTCTCTGCCTTCCAGGCCCACTAGGGTGGTAATATCACCCTCGTGGTCACCACTAACACCAAGGCTGTCAGTGGTGGCCCTGCCCATACAAGCAGGGGTCATGCCCCAAAGACTCTGCCAGGTGAGAGTCATGCCCCCCAGGGCTCTACCAGATGGGGATATCACACCCTGGCTTTGTTTGGAAACTGGCCAGTTAAAACCAAGAGAATGGCCCTGGTGATCTCTGAATCACCTTCAAGGCCAGTATTCCCTTGTCCTGAAGAACAGTGCACATTCACAGCCAAATAACTCTATAGTCCTGTACTGCACAGTCTATGAAGTCCAACAACCTTCCTTCATTTCATTCTGTCTCTGACACTTTCAGTTCAAAATACCAGTGTTCTTGCACAAATCAGGGTAGCAGATTATGTCACTGGTTCTTAGCCATATTAATCTCCTTATCAAATGGTATGTCAGCCTCATCCTTGATGCTCTTTTCAGAACATGCTTTCTTACTTTTTTGTAATATGGGCAGGCTGAGAATTTTCCAAATCTTTAACTTCTTGCTCCTTTTGGCTTAACAATTCCTTCTTCATTTCATCTTTTTACATTTTTCTCTAAGCAGTAGGAAACCAAGCCACATCTTCAACACTGCTTAGAAATCTCCTTAGCCAAATATTCGATTTCATCACTTGCAAATTCTACCTTCCATAAAACACTAAAACACAAAATTTAGCCAAGTTCTTTGTCACTTTAAAACAAGAATTGCCTTTTCTCCATTATTCAATAAAATGTTTCTCATTTCCATCTAAAAACTCATCAGAATGGCCTTTACCATCTATATTTCTACCAATATTCTGTACATGATTATTTATGTGTTCTCTAAGAAGATGAAAACTTTCTCTCTGGTTCTCTTCTTTTCTTTCTGAGTTCTTACCAGAATTGCCTTTAACATTCCCTTCATGACGATATTGGCCTTTTCTAGTATGCATGTCAAAACTTTCCCAGTTTCTACCTATTATTTAGTTCTGAAGCTGCTTCCACAATTTTAGGTATTTGTACAGTAGCACCCACTTCTCAGTACGAATTTCTGCCTTAGACGGTCTGGGCTATTATAACAAAAATACCATAAACTGAGGGGCTTAAACAGTATAAATTTATTTCTCACACATTTGGAAATTGGGAAGTTCCAAGATCAAGGTGTCAGAACATCTTGTGTCTGGTGAAGACCCACATCCTATCTTGTTGACAGCTGCCTTCTCACTGTGTACTCGCATGGCCAACAGAAAGAGAGAAAGAGGGAGAGAGAGGCTTTCTCCTGTGTCTTCTGAAACAATCATGAAGGCTCCATTCTCATAACATAACTACCTCTCAAAATCCCCATACACCATCACATTGAGGATCAGTCTTCACCATATGAATTTGTGGAGATAAAAACATTCAGTCCATAGCAGCATGTGGAAAGATATTTAACATCATTAGCCATTAGGAAAATGCAAATTAAAACCACAATAATCAATTGAACATAAAAATAAATTAATAATAAATAAATACAAATCACAATAAGATACCAACACACACCTATAAATTGGCTAAAATTTAAAAGACTGACTATATCAAGTGCTGGTGAGGATGCAGAGGAACTAGAACTCTTACACAGTACTGGTGAAAATGTAAAATGGTACAACAACTATGAAAAACAGTTCAGCAATTTCTTAAAAAGTTAAACATATAGCTAAAATATAATCCATGTTTCCACTTCTGGAGATATAAACAAGAGAAATAAATGTTTATATAAGGACTTGTACATTAATATTCACATTTGTAATTGCCAAAAACTGGAAGCAACCTAAATTCCACTCAATAAGTGAGTAAATACACAAATTGTAATATATCCATACAATAGAATACTAGTCAGAAATAAAAAGGAAAGACCTACCATTACAATCTATGGCATGGATTAATTTCAAATGCATTATGCAAAATGAAAGAATCCAAACTCTAAAGGCTACACACTTTGAGATTTTGTTAGAAAAGTTTGTTGAAAGTTTAGAAAATGCAAGCTGATCTATAGTAACCAAAATCAAATGGAAGATTTCTTGGGGATGGGGGGGTGTCACACATAGTTAGGTATAAGCAAGGATTACAAATGAGCATAAGAACACATTTGAAATGAGGAATATATTCACTATCTTGATAATGATGATGGTTTAATAGGTATATACATGATAACAGCTCAGTCATAACACCAACCTTGCAGATCCATGTAAACCATGCAATAAAGGCTTGAACCACAGTTATTCTGTGTCTTTGGGAAAAATGCATTTTGATCCTCCTTGAGCATAAGAAGATGGAAGGCCTGTGAGAAGATGCTCCAATGCCTTACCCCAGAAGCTTCCCTACCTTCCCTAGGAGGCTTTCTTGAGAGTTTCCCCTCACTTCCTGTGTTCCAATGGAGTGCAAGGCTTTTGTTCCACTTGCCTCAGAATAAGGTTGCAAAGTATAAAACAGATTAGTTGCAGTCTGGAATTGGCTCTTTAGCAATGCGATATACCACAACTCTCACTATAGTCATCTTTTGCTTTTATTTTACTATCATACTTATTAGCAAGTGGACAAAGACCATGGGGAGCCAGCTTATTTGGATACTCTTCTTTTCACTATACATATAAGAAATCAACTGTCTGAATCAAAAGTGATCACTGTATCTTTACCAGTTGAATCAGGCCTTAGGCATGGCCTTGTTTTGTCTTGTGTGTGTTTGAAACTTAATAGTAGTGATGGCTTTCCAGGTATATGCATATGTAAAAATTTACTGATTGTATACTTAAAACATGTGCAGTTTATTGCTTGTCAGTTACACCTAATATTGGGAACAAGCTTATAATGTTTGCTAACACCACTTCAATCCTGTATTATACTAAAGATACTAACACATCCAATCAGACAAGAAAAACATAAGCAAAAAATTGGAAAGAAAGAAAGAAAACTTTATCTTCTGGGGTGCCTGAGTGGCTCAGTCAGTTGAGCATCTGACTCTTGATTTCGGCTCAGGTCATGATCTCAGGGTTGTGAGATGGAGGCTACGTCAGGCTCCACACTCAGTGCAGAGTCTGCTTGTCCCTCTCCCTCTGCTCTTAGCCCCCATTATCACTCTCTCTCTCTCTCAAATAGATGAGATCTTAAAACAACAACAAAGAACCCTTTATCTTCAGATAGCTCAGAAAATCACAAAAAATGCAAAAATAGCACTAGAACTAATAAACAACTTTATTCAGGTCACAGAATACAAGGGCAATATACAAAAATCAAATATATTTTTTATATTTCCACATAATAGCAATGAAATATTGGAAAATTAGAAACAAACAAAACAGTACCATTTACAATAGAACCAAGTTCATGAAATGCTTAGTTACATATCGAACGATATATGTACAAGTTCTGTATACTGAAAATTATAAAACACTGATAAAGGAAATCAAAGGAAGCAAAATTAAATGGGGAGATATACTGTTTTCATAGATTAGAAACTTCAATGTGGTCAAGATGCATACTCTCCAAAATTATTTATAGATATAACACAATTCCAATCAAAACCTTAACATAAATGTTTATAAAAATCCACCAGTGCATTCTAAAATGAATATGAAAATGAAAAAAAAGCTAACAAAGACAAAATAATTTTTAAAAAGAGTAGGAGAAGAAAAGCTAAGATGGTGGAGTAATAGGAGGACTCTAGGCTTGCCTTATCATTGCCTCAAACAGAGCTAGATAAATATTAAATCATTCTGAATACCCAAGAAATTGACCTGAGGACTGACAGAACAAACTGCACAACTAGAAGGAGGAGGAGGCCACACTGTGGAAGGTAGGATGTGCAGAGAAATGGTTTGGGGGAGAAATGGGTCACATGCTGTCAAGAAGAGGTAGCCCAGGTCGTGGAGAGAAGCGAGAGAGAGAGACGAGTGCACTAGGAATCACATAAGGAAACCACTTCCCCAAAGCCATTGACTGAGAAAACAAGAGGGGTTGATTTTTGTGAAGTTTTCTTCTTCAACCAGTGGACTTAAAGACTGGAGATTAGAAGTCCGTGAGGTGGCTGGTACAGAGCCCTGAGGACACTGCACTGCTTCTTTAGAGAAGCAGGTAGGCAGGTAACACAGGGGACAGATGGCACCATCTGAGGATCTGAGATGCACAGGTAGAGATGGTTCCCCCTTCTTTGGAGCTGATGCCACCTGAGAGGGGTGGTATTGCCCCTCTGGGAAAAAGGAGGTGGTGTGTGACATTTTCCTCCTCCTCCTCCTCCCCTCAGCATAGGTGCAAAGACATCTGCTGAGGGCGGCTAACCCGGATACTGGCCACTTGATGTGCTTTGCTCCAAACTCCACACTCTGTGGAGTCACTCTGTGACTGCCCTTTTGGGTCAAAACTTCATCAATCCCAGTGCACCAAGACCCTCCCTCAGAAGACTAGTGCAGGTCCTCGCCATACCAGGCCATAAAGTTTGGAGTTTTAAAACTCAGCCAGCCTGGCTGAAGTAAAGCCCAAAGTGCACTGTGCTTCTCCAGGCAGGCAAGCAACCTGGACAGAGTGTGTAAGCACAGATTTGAAAAACACCTAGTATGTATGCCTGACGGAAATTTATTAGCTCTTCTGGGAGGGCTTCCCTGACAGCAGGTAGGATGAACTCCCCTCTCCAGGGACAAAGGAGCTCCCTGGTGCCTTTTCTTTCCCACACCCCTCAGGATAAACTAACTTCAGTAAACAGCACAGTGCCAACATTGGATACCTAAATTGTTTACACCAAGCCCTGAACACCAGCAGTCTGCTTTGTTGGGCAAGTGTGCCTGAAAACCAGAGCAGCAGGGTCCTCCCCAAGACAAACTCCCACATACACCATGTCTACTAAACATAAATTTCTGCAAAGTTTCAGCTTTGATGGAAATACCATCAGGTCTCTTTTTAGAAGCAGACCAGAACACTCCAGGTTAAAACTCACCAAACATTGGCCAAGGACCAAACATTCCCTGCTCTAGGCAAAGAGAAACTCTACAGAGGACTGATATGAGGGATACAGCAGCCATAACACAGCATCAGAGTGTACACATTATACATCAGAGACAATTCCTGAAGTTCCAGGCTCTGGTCATTATATGACCTGTTTTTTTATAAAGCCATTACTCTCAGGAGCAAGAAACAGAACAGGCTTTCCTAACATGCAGAAGAGAGAGACCTAGGCAAAATGCCAAGACAAGGGAAGTCATCACAAAAGAAAGAACAACAACAACAACAACAAAAGGTCATAGCCATGGATCTCATCAAAACAGATATAAGTAATATGCCTGATCCAGATTTTGAAGCATCAGTCATGAAGATACTGGGTTTGAGAAAAGCACAGAAGACACCAGGGAGTCCCTGTGGAGATAAAAGACCTTAAAACCAATCACGCCAAAAGGAAAATGCAATAACTGAGATTTGAAACTGACTGGATGCAATGACCAAAAAGATGCAAGAAGCAGAGAAATGAATAAGTGATATAGAAGATAGAATTATGGAAAATACTGAAAAAGATCAAAAGAGGGAAAGAAAAATCTTGGATCATGAAAGTAGACTTAGCAAACTCAGGGACTCCATGAAACAATAACATTTGTATTAAAGGAGTCCCGGAAGTAGAAGGAAGAGAAAGGGGGACAGAAGGTTTATTTGAGGAAATTATAGCTGAAAACTGCTTAATCTGGAGACTTCCACATCCAGGGAATACATAGAACTCCCACCAAAATCAAGAAAAGCAGGCCAACACCAAGACATATTCTAGTTAAATTTGCAAAATATAGAGATAAAGAAAAAATCCTAAAAGCAGTAAGACAAAAGAAGTCCCTAGGTTAAAGGGAAGACAAATAAGTTTAGTACCACATCTCTGCACAGAAACGTGGCAAGAGAGAAGAAAGTGGCATGATATACTCAATATGCTAAAAGGGAAAACTCTAAAGCCAAGAATACCCAGCAAGTTATCATTCAGAATAGGAGAGATAAGAGTTTCCTACACAAACAAAATCTAAAAGATTTTGTGACCATTAAAACTCCCTGCAAGAAATATTAAAGGGGACTCACTGAATGGGAAAAACACTAGAAAGGAACAGAGAAAATCTCCAGAAATAATGGCCAAAAAAAGCAATAAAATGGTACTAAATTCCTATCAGTAATTACTCTGAATGTAAATGGATTAAATATTCAAATCAAATACATAGGGTGTCAGAATAGATTAAAAAAAAAAAAAACCTACCTAAACTCATTTTAAACCTAAAGACACCTGAAGATTGAAAGGGAAGGGATGGAGAAGCACTTATCATGCTAATGGATGTCAAAAGAAAGCTGGAGTAGCCATCCTTATATCAGACAACCTAGATTTTAAACTAAAAACTGTGACAAGAGAGGAAGAAGAGTACTATATCATAATAAAGGGGACTATCAAACAAGAAGATCTAACAATTATAAATATTTAAGCTGCCAACTTTGGAACAACCAAATATATAAAACAATTAATAACAAATATAAAGGAACTCATTGATAATAATGCAATAGTAGGAGACTTTAACACCCAACTTATATCAATCCACACATCACCCAAGCAGAAAATCAAGGAAATACACTGACTGGATGGACTAAACAGATGTATTCAGAACATTTCATCCTACAGCAGCAGAATACACATTCTTTTCAAATGCACTTGGGACATTCTCCAGAACACATACTAGGTCAAAAATCAGGCCACAACAAACACCAAAATATTGAGAATACCATGCATATTTTCTGACAACAATGTTATGAAAGTTGAAGTCAACCACAAGGAAAAATTTGGAAAGACCACAAATACACGGAGGTTAAAGAACATTCTAACAAAAAAATGAATGGGTCAACTAGGAAATTAAAAAAGAAATTTTAAAAAATACAGGAAAAAATGAAAATGAAAACAAGACAGTACAAAAACACTGGGATGCAGTGAAATCAGGCAAAAAGGGAAAGTATATAGCCACAGGCCTACCTCAAGAAGCAAGAAAAATCTCAAAGAAACAACTTAACCTTACACATAAAGGAGAAAGGAAATGAAAAACAAATGAAGTCTAAAGCCAGCACAAGCAGGGAAATAATAAAGACTGGAGCAGAGAGATCGCGGGAGCAAGATGGCAGAGGAGTAGGAGACCTGGATTTCATCTCCTCTCAGGAATTCAGCTGGATAGGGATCAAACCATTCTGAACACCTACAAACTCAACAGGAGATGGAAGAAAAGAAGAGCAACAACTCTCTCATCAGAAAAGCGACCACTTTCTGGAAGGTAGGACGTGCGGAGAAGTGAATCCGAGGCGATATTCGGGAGGATAGACGGCGGGGGAGGGGCCTCCGTCGGCCACTTCTGGCAAGTGATAGAACCACGGAGCACAAAATCAGAACTTTTAAAAGTCTGCTCCACTGAGGGACGTCACTCTGGTGGCTAAGTGGGAGGTGTAACCCTTGGGACAGTGTGGTCTCAGGACCCTCGGGGTCACAGAAAGACCAGGGGTGCCTGAGTGCAGCAGAGCTCCCAGGTAATGGAGCAGGGAAGCCGGCTGCAGAGACGGAGCCGAGGCGCGGGCTCTCAGCTCGGGGTTGCCATAAACCGTGATCCGCGGCACAGTCGGGCCACTGCTCCTCCAGCAGGGACCCAACAAGCAGCAGATCCGGGGAGACTCACCTTCCTCCCCCGGGAGGAGCCGCGCGGGAGTGCACCGCAGGGATCTGCTGGGTTTGGAGACTCCAAACTGGGTCGGGTGCCGGAGATAGAAACGCGCGGTCACAGGCCGGGTGAGCACGGAGTGCGGCCGGAGACCGGGGAGACGGGAGTGACTGACAGCTTTTCTCTGGGGGCTCACTGAGAAGCGGGGCCCTGAGTTCTCGGCTCCTCCGGGGCGGAGATTGGGAGGCCGCCATTTTCACTCTCCGCCTCCAAAGCTGTACGGAAAGCTCGCAGGGAACAAAAGCCCCGGAGAGCAAACCCGAGCAGATTACTTAGCCGGGAGGGGGCAAGGGCGGGGCAATTCCGCCTCCGGCAGAGACATTTGGAAACCACGGCAACAGGCCCCTCCCCAGAAGATCAGCGAGAACAGCCAGCCAAGACCAAGTTTACCGATCAATGAGAACGGCAGAACTCCAGCGCTAGGGGAATACTGCACATAGAATTCATGGCTTTTTTACCATGATTCTTTAGTCTTTCAAAGTTAATTTTTTTTAACTGTCTTTTTTTCTTTTTTTTTCTTTTTGAATTTTTCTTTTTCCCTTTTCAACCAACATCTTATCAATCCCTTAAAAAAAAAAAAACATTTTTATTTTTCATTTTTAGAGTCATATTCTATCCCTTCATAGTAGTTACCTGTATTTTTGGCTTATATATATAAGTTGTTCTCTCTTTAAAATTTTGACATAGTTTCTTCTAACAGATTAAAATATACAGTAAATCTCTAGTATATGGTGTTTTCTATTCCCCTGCCTGATCACATCCTCTCCCTTTTTTTTCCTTTTTTCTGTTTTTAAATCCTCTTCTTTCTTTTTTCAAACAACTTTTATCAATTCCTTTTATAAAATTTTTTATAATTTCCATCTTTACAGTCATATTCCATCCCTTCATCATATCAACCCTTATTTTTGTACATATATAAGTTTTTCTTTCTTTAAAATTTTGGGAGGCACTTTCTTCTAAAAGACCAAAATACACCCCAAATCTAGTGTGTGGCACTGATCTATATACCAGCCTGATCATATTTGATCACATTCTGTTCTTTTTGTTGTTGTTGTTGTTTTGTTTTGTTTGTTTTTGTTTTTGTTTTTATCTTTATCTTTTTTTTTTTTTCTTTCTCTTTTTTCTCTCTTTCCCTTTCTTTTCCCACAGCTTCAGGTCTTTTCTGATTTGTTTAGAGTATTTTTTCTGGGGATGTTGTTACTCTGCTAGCATTTTGTTCTCTCGTTAAACTATTCTCCTCTGCACAAAATCACAAGACGAAAAAAATCACCTCAACAAAAAGAACAAGAGGTAGTACCGACTGCCAGGGACCTACTCAATACGGACATTAGTATGATGTCAGATCTAGAGTTCAGAATCATCACTTTAAAGATACTAGCTGGGCTTGAAAAAAATATGGAAGTTATTAGAGAAACCCTTTCTGGAGAAGTAAAAGAACTAAAATCCAACCAAGTAGAAATCAAAAAGGCTATTAATGAGGTGCAATAAAAAATGGGGGCGCTAACTGCTAGAATAAATGAGGCAGAAGAGAGAATCAGTAATATAGAAGATGAAATGATGGAAAATAAGGAAGCTGAGAAAAAGAGAGATAAACAACTACTGGATCACGAGGGCAGAATTCGAGAGATAAGTGATACCATAAGATGAAACAACATTAGAATAATTGGGATCCCAGAAGAAGAAGAAAGAGAGAGAGGGGCAGAAGGTATAATGGAGCAAATTATACCAGAGAACTTCCCTAATTTGGGGAAGGAAACAAGCATCAAAATCCAGGAAGCACAGAGAACCCCTCTCAAAATCAATAAAAATAGGTCAACACCCCGACATCTAATAGTAAAACTTACGAGTCTCATAGACAAAGAGAAAATCCTGAAAGCAGCTCAGGAGAAGAGATATGTAACCTACAAGGATAGAAACATTAGATTGGCAACAGACCTATCCACAGAGACCTGGCAGGCCAGAAAGGACTGGCAGGATACATTCAGAGCACTAAATGAGAAAAATATGCAGCCAAGAATACTCTATCCAGCTAGGCTGTCATTGAAAATTGAAGGAGAGATAAAAAGCTTCCAGGACAAACAAAAACTAAAGGAATTTGCAAACACAAAACCAGCCCTACAGGAAATCTTGAAAGGGGTCCTCTAAGCAAAGAGAGAGCCTAAAAGCAACATAGACCAGAAAGGAACACAGACAATATACGGTAACAGTCACCTTACAGGCAATACAATGACACTAAATTCCTATCTTTCAATAGTTACCCTGAATGTAAATGGGCTCAATGCCCCAATCAAAAGACACAGGCTATCAGACTGGATTAAAAAACAAGACCCATCGATATGCTGTCTGCAAGAGACTCATTTTAGACCCAAAGACACCCCCAGATTGAAAGTGAGGGGGTGGAAAACCATTTACCATGCTAATGGACACCAAAAGAAAGCTGGGGTGGCAATCCTTATATCAGCAAATTAGATTTTAAAACAAAGACTGTAATAAGAGATGAGGAAGGACATTATATTCTACGTAAAGGATCTATCCAACAAGAAGATCTAACAATTGTAAATATCTATGCCCCTAACATGGGAGCAGCCAATTATATAAGGCAATTAATAACAAAAGCAAAGAAACACATCGACAACAATACAATAATAGTGGGGGACTTTAACACCCCCCTCACTGAAATGGACAGATCGTCTAAGCCAAAGATCAACAAGGAAATAAAGACTTTAAATGACACACTGGACCAAATGGACTTCACAGACCTATTCAGAACATTCCACCCCAAAGCAACGGAATACACATTCTTCTCTAGTGCCCATGGAACATTCTCCAGAATAGATCACATCCTAGGTCATAAATCAGGTCTCAACCGGTACCAAAAGATTGGGATCATTCCCTGCCTATTTTTAGACCACAATGCTTTGAAACTAGAACTCAATCACAAGAGGAAAGTAGGAAAGAACTCAAATACATGGAGGCTAAAGAGCATCCTACTGAAGAATGAATGGGTCAACCAAGAAATTAAAGAAGAATTAAAAAAATACATGGAAACCAATGAAAATGAAAACACAACTATTCAAAATCTTTGGGATGCAGCAAAGGCAGTCCTAAGAGGAAAGTATATAGCAATACAAGCCTTTCTCAAGAAACAAGAAAGGTCTCAAGTACACAACCTAACCCTACACCTAAAGGAGCTGGAGAAAGAACAGCAAATAAAGCCTAAACCCAGCAGGAGAAGAGAAATAATAAAGATCAGAGCAGAAATCAATGAAATAGAAACCAAAAGAACAGTAGAACAGATCAATGAAACTAGGAGCTGGCTCTTTGAGAGAATTAACAAGATTGATAAACCCCTGGCCAAACTTATCAAAAAGAGAAGAGAAATGACCCAAATAAACAAAATCATGAATGAAAGAGGAGAGATCACAACCAACACCAAAGAAATACAAACAATTATAAGAACATATTATGAGCAACTCTATGCCAGCAAATTAGATAACCTGGAAGAGATGGAGGCATTCCTAGAGATGTATCAACTACCAAAACTGAACCAGGATGAAATAGAAAACCTGAACAGACTTATAACCACTAAGGAAATTGAAGCAGTCATCAAAAATCTCCCAAAACACAAAAGCCCAGGGACAGATGGCTTCCCAGGGGAATTCTACCAAACATTTAAAGAAGAATTAATACCTATTCTTCTGAAACTGTTCCAAAAAATAGAAATGGAAGGAAAACTTCCAAACTCATTTTACGAGGCCAGCATCACCTTGATCCCAAAACCAGACAAAGACCCCATCAAAAAGGAGAATTGCAGACCAATATCCCTGATGAACATGGATGCAAAAATTCTCACCAAAATACTATCCAATAGGATCCAACAGTACATTAAAAGGATTATTCACCACGACCAAGTGGGATTTATCCCTGGGCTGCAGGGTTGGTTCAACATCCTCAAATCAATCAATGTGATACAATACATTAACAAAAGAAAGAACAAGAATCATATGATCCTCTCAATAGATGCAGAAAAAGCTTTTGACAAAGTACAGCATCCTTTCTTGATCAAAACTCTTCAGAGTATAGGGATCGAGGGTACATACCTCAATATCATAAAAGCCATCAATGAAAAACCTACAGCGAATATCATTCTCAATGGGGAAAAACTGAGAGCTTTCCCCCTAAGGTCAGGAACACGGCAGGGATGTCCACTATCACCACTGCTATTCAACATAGTATTGGAAGTCCTAGCCACAGCAATCAGACAACAAAAAGAAATCAAAGGCATCCAAATTGGCAAAGAAGAAGTCAAACTCTCACTCTTTGCAGATGATATGATACTTTATGTGGAAAATCCAAAAGACTCCACCCCAAAACTGCTAGAACTCATACAGGAATTCAGTAAAGTGGCAGGATATAAAATCAATGCACAGAAGTCAGTGGCATTCCTATACACCAACAACAAGACAGAAGAAAGAGAAATTAAGGAGTCGATCCCATTGACAATTGCACCCAAAACCATAAGATACCTAGGAATAAATCTAACCAAAGAGACAAAGAATCTTTACTCAGAAAACTATAAAATACTCATGAAAGAAATTGAGGAAGACACAAAGAAATGGAAAAATGTTCCATGGTCATGGATTGGAAGAACAAATATTGTGAAGATGTCAATGCTACCTAGAGCAATCTACACATTCAATGCAATCCCCATCAAAATACCATCCACTTTTTTCAAAGAAATGGAACAAATAATCCTAAAATTTGTATGGAACCAGAAAAGACCCCGCATAGCCAGAGGAATGTTGAAAAAGAAAAGCAAAGCCGGCGGCATCACAATTCCGGACTTCCAGCTCTATTACAAAGCTGTCATCATCAAGACAGCATGGTACTGGCACAAAAACAGACACATAGATGAATGGAACAGAATAGAGAGCCCAGAAATGGACCCTCAACTCTATGGTCAACTCATCTTTGACAAAGCAGGAAAGAATATCCAATGGAACAAAGACAGTCTCTTCAACAAATGGTGTTGGGAAAATTGGATAGCCACATGCAGAAGAATGAAACTGGACCATTTCCTTACACCACACACAAAAATAGACTCCAAATGGTTGAAAGACCTCAATGTGAGACAGGAGTCCATCAAAATCCTAAAGGAGAACACAGGCAGCAACCTCTTTGACCTCAGCCGAAGCAACTTCTTCCTAGAAACATTGCCAAAGGCAAGGGAAGCAAGGGCAAAAATGAACTATTGGGACTCCATCAAGATAAAAAGCTTTTGCAAAGCAAAGGAAACAGTCAACAAAACCAAAAGACAACCGACAGAATGGGAGAAGATATTTGCAAATGACATATCAGATAAAGGGCTAGTATCCAAAATCTATAAAGAACTCATCAAACTCAACACCCAAAGAACAAAGAATCCAATCAAGAAATGGGCAGAAGACATGAACAGACATTTTTCCAAAGAAGACATCCAAATGGCCAACAGACACATGAAAAAGTGCTCAATATCGCTCGGCATCAGGGAAATTCAAATGAAAACCTCAATGAGATACCACCTCACACCAGTCAGAATGGCTAAAATTAACAAGTCAGGAAACGACAGATGTTGGCGGGGATGCGGAGAAAGGGGAACCCTCCTACACTGTTGGTGGGAATGCAAGCTGGTGCAGCCACTCTGGAAAACTGTATGGAGGTTCCTCAAAAAGTTGAAAATAGAGCTACCATATGATCCAGCAATTGCACTACTGGGTATTTACCCCAAAGATACAAAAGTAGGGATCCAAAGGGGTACGTGCACCCCGATGTTTATAGCAGCAATGTCCACAATAGCCAAACTGTGGAAAGAGCCAAGATGTCCATCGACAGATGAGTGGATAAAGAAGGTGTGGTATATATATATACAATGGAATATTATGCAGCCATCAAAAGGAATGAGATCTTGCCATTTGCAATGACGTGATGGAACTGGAGGGTATTATGTTGAGTGAAATAAGTCAAACAGAGAAAGACATGTATCATATGATCTCACTGATATGAGGATTCTTAATTGTAGGAAACAAACTGAGGGTTGCTGGAGTGGGGGGTGGGGTGGGAGGGATGGGGTGACTGGGTGATAGACACTGGGGAGGGTATGTGCTCTGGTAAGCGCTGTGAATTGTGCAAGACTTTTGAATCTCAGATCTGTACCTCTGAAACAAATAATGCAATATATGTTAAGAAAAAAAAAAGAAGAAGAAGAAGGTAACGGGAGGGGAAGAATGAAGAAGAGGAAATCGGAGGGGTAGACGAACCATGAGAGACGATGGACTCTGAAAAACAAACAGGGTTCTAGAGGGGAGGGGGGTGGGAGGATGGGTTAGCCTGGTGGTGGGTATTGAGGAGGGCACATTCTGCATGGAACACTGGGTGTTATGCACAAACAATGAATCATGGAACACTTCATCTAAAACTAATGATGTAATGTATGGGGATTAACATAAGAATAAAAAATAAATAAATAAATAAATAAATAAATAAATAAATAAATAAATAAAGACTGGAGCAGAAATGAATGATATACAAACAAACAAATAAAAAAGAGTAGAATAGATCAATGAAATAAAAAACTAGGTCATTGAAAAAAAAATTGATAAACCCCTAGCTAGACTTATCAAAAAGAAAAGAGAAAGGACCTAAATAAATAAAATCATGAATGAGATAAGAGAGATAACAACCAACGTCACAGAAATGCAAATAATCATAAGAGAATATTATGAGAAATTACATGCCAAAAAAACTGGGAAATCTGGAAGAAATGGATAAATCACTAGAAACATACAAACTACCAAAACTGAAACAGGAGGAAATAGAAAATATGAACAGACCGATAACCAGCAAAGAAATTGAAACAATAATCAAAAATCTCCCAACAAACAAAAGTGCAGGGCCAGATGGCTTCCCAGGGGAATTTCAACAAACATTTTAAAAAGAATTAATACCTCTTCTTTTGCAAAAAATAGAAATGAAAAAAAACAAAAACAAAAACAAAAACGCCCAAACTCATCATTACCCTGATCCCAAAGCCAGACAAAGACCACACTATAAAGGAGAATTACAGACCAATATCCCTGATGAACATGGACACAAAAATTCTCATCAAGATACTACCTAATAGGATCTAAAAGTCCATTCAATGTATTATTCACTACAACCAAGTGGGATTTATTCCTGTGCTACAGGCGTGGGTTAACAACCCCAAATCTATCAATGTGATACACCACAATAATAAAAGAAAGGACAAGAACCATATCATCCTCTCAATAGATGCAGAAAAAGCATTTGATAAAATACAGCATTCTTTCTTGGTAATAAACCTCCACCATGTAGGGATAGAGGGAACATAACTCAACAACATAAAAGCCATATACGGAAGTCCCACAATGAATATCATCCTCAGTGGGGAAAACCTAAGATCTTTTCCCCTAAGGTTAGGAACACAATAGGGATGTTAGCTCTCACCACTGTTTTTCAACATAGTACTGGAAGTCCGAGCCTCAGCAATGAGGCAACAGAAAGAAAGAAAATGCATCCAAATGGGCAAAGAAGTCAAACATTCACTCTTCAAAAATGACATGATACTCTATGTAGAAAACCCAAAAGATTCCACCCCAAAATTGCTAGAACACATACAACAATTCAGCAATGTGGTACAATATAAAATCAATGCACAGAAATCAGTTGCATTTCTATACACGAACAATGAGGTAGAAGAAAGAGAAATCAAGGAATTGATCCCATTTACAATTGCACCAAAAACCATAAGATACCTAGGAATAAGCCTAACCAAACAGGTAAAGAATCTGTACTGTGAAAACTATAGAACACTTATGAAAGACGTTGAGGAAGACACAAAAAAAGGAAAACATTCCATGCTCATTGCTTTGGAAAAACAAGTGTTATTAAAATGTTTATGCTACCCAAAGCAATTTACACATTCAATGGAATCCCTATGAAATTCCCATGAGAATTTTTCACAGAGATGGAGCAAACAATTCTAAAATTTGTATGGAACCGGAAAATACCCCAAATAGCCAAAGGAATGTTGAAAAAGAAAATCAAAGCTGCAGGCATCACAATTCTGGATTCAAGCTGTATTACAAAGCTGTAGTCATCAAGAGAGAATGGTACTGGCACAAAAGCAGACAGGTAGATCAATGGAATAGAATAAAGAACCTAGAAATGGACCCTCAACTCTATGGTCAACTAATCTTTGACAAAGCAGGAAATAATATCCAATGGAAAGAAGACAGTCTCTTCAACAAATGGTGTTGGGAAAATTGGACAGCCACATGCAGAAGAACAAAACTGGACCACTTTCTTACACCATACATAAATATAAACTCAAAATAGATGAAAGACCTAAATGTGAGACAGGAATCCATCAAAATCTTAGAGGAGAACACATGGAGCCACCTCTTTGAACTCGGCCACAGCAACTTCTTCCTAGACATGTCTCCAGAGGCAAGGGAAACAAAAGCAAAAATGAATTATTGGGATTTCATCAGGATAAAAGGTTTTGCACGGCAAAGGAAACAGTCAACAAATCTAAAGGCAACCTATGGAATGGGAGAAGATATTCACAAGTGACGTATCAGATAAAGGGCTAGTATCCAAAATCTATAAAGAAGTTATCAAACTCAACATCCAAAAAACAAAAAGTCCAGTTAAGAAATGGACAGAAGAGGGCGCCTGGGTGGCTCAGTCGTTAAGCATCTGCCTTTGGCTCAGGTCATGATCCTGGGGTCCTGGGATCGAGCCCCGCATCGGGCTCCCTGCTCGGCGGGAAGCCTGCTTCTCCCTTACCTACTCCCTCTGCTTGTGTTCCTTCTCTCACTGTGTCTCTCTCTGTCAAATAAATAAAATCTTAAAAAAAAAAATCGGGGCGCATGGGTGGCTCAGATGGTTAAGCGTCTGCCTTCGGCTCAGGTCGTGATCCCAGGGTCCTGGGATTGAGTCCCACATTGGGCTCCCTGCTCCTCGGGAGCCTGCTTCTCCCTCTGCCTCTCTCTCTCTCTCTCTCTGTCTCTCATGAATGAATAAATAAAATCTTAAAAAAAATGGACAGAAGGGGCGCCTGGGTGGCTCAGTTGGTTAAGGGACTGCCTTCGGCTCAGGTCATGATCCTAGAGTGCCAGGATCGAGTCCCACATCGGGCTCCCTGCTCAGCAGGGAGTCTGCTTCTCCCTCTGACCCTCCTCCCTCTCATGCTCTCTGTCTCTCATTTTCTCTCTTGCAAATAAATAAAATCTTAAAAAAAAAAATTAAGAAATGGACAGAAGACATGAACAGACATTTCTCCAAAGAAGACATTCAAATAGCCAACAGACATATGGAAAAAAAAAATGCTCAACATCACTTGGCATCAGGGAAATACAAATCAAAACCACAATGACATACCACATCACACCAGTCAGAATGGCTAAAATTAACAACTCAGGAAACAACAGATGTGGCGAGGATGTGGAGAAAAGGGAACCCTTTTACACTATTGGTGGGAATGCAAACTGGTACAGGCTCTTTGGTAAACAGTATGGTGGTTCCTCCAAATGTTAAAAATAGAGCTACCTTACGATCCAGCAATTGCACTTCTAGGTATTTATCTAAAGGAAACCAAAATAGTGACTCAAAGGGCCCATGTAACATAATGTTTATAGCAGCAATGTCCACAATAGCCAAGATATGGAAAGAGCCCAGATGTCCATCAACAGATGAATGGATAAAGAAGAGGTGGTGTATATATATACAATGTAGTATTACTCAGCCATCAAAGAGAATGAAATTTTGTGATTTCCAATGATGTGGATGGAACTAGAGGGTATTATACTAAGTGAAATAAGTCAGTCTCAGACAGACATACCATATGATTTCACTCATAGTGGAATTTAAGAAATAAAACAGATGAACAGTGGGGAAGGGAAGGAAAAATAAAATAAGATGAAAATGGAGAGGGAGGCAAGCCATAAGAGACACTTAACTCTAGGAAATATACTGAGGGTTGTTGGAGGGGAGGTTGGTGGGGAGAAGGGATACCTGGGTGATGGGCATTAAGGAGGGCTCATGAAGTAATGAGCACTGGGTGTTCTATGCAGCTGATGAATCACTAAATTCTACCTCTGAAACTAATAATAATTAAAAAAAAACTCATTGAAAGGGACATATGCACCCTGATTTTTATAATAGCATTCTCTACAATAGCCAAATTATGGAAACAGCTCAAGTATCCACTAAACCATTAAACAATTATGCAAAGGAAAAAAGAGAGAGGCAAACCAAATACAGACTCTTAATTATAACATACATACTGGTGGTTAACAAAAGGGAGGTGGGTAGGGGGATGGTTTAAATAAGTGATGGGGATTAAGGAGTGCACTTGTAATGAGCACTGCGTGTTGTATGTAATGTTAAATCACTATACTGTTCCCCTAAAACTAATATTACACTGTAATTTGAATAAAAACTTAAAATAAGAATGTCTTAACAAATTTAGTATTAAAAAAATCTTAAACACAAATCCAAAAGGATAAATCATGAAAAAAAAAATTATACACTGGACTCCAAAATTAAATCTGTTGCTCTTTGAAAGACATTGTTTATAAAATTAAATAAAACAAACCAAAGACTGTATGAAATGTTTGAAAATGCATATTTCATAAAGAATTTGTGTGTCAGGGGTCTCCAGCCACCCTGAAGTTCAATGATTCACTAGGAAGACTCATAGTACTCAGCATATAGTTGTGCTCATATCTTTAAACTATCACAGTAAAAGAATAAACAACAAAACCAGCCAAGGAAAAGGTTTGTGTGTCAAAATCTAGAAGAAACCAGGTGCAAGCTTCCATAAGTTCTCTCCTGGTAAATTCAAATGTAATCCCTCCAGCAACAAGCTGTGACAACATGTCTGAAATGTTATCTACCAGGTGAGCTCATTTGAGACTTGGTGCCCATTTTTGGGTTTTGTGGGGTGGGAAAGGGGTGGAAAGGTCACAAAGCCACTGTCTGCCTAGCATGTACCACAATTCCAAACTAACAAAAGGAAAGCAGGTGCTCGTCATAAACCATACTGTTCCTATAAACAGTTTAGACACAGTGAGTAATTCTTATAAGGGAATGATGGGAACTATACCAAAATCCAAGTTCCCAGATGCTGGCCAAAGGCCAACCTTATAAGCAGTTTTTTTAAAGGACAGCAGTCTGTCTCTTCTACACAACTTGTATCCAGAATACATAGAGCACTTTGTAAAACTGAACAATATGAAAATAACCTAATATAAAATGGGAAAAGCATTTGAACAGACACTTCACCAAAGAACATATAAAGAAAGTAAATAAGCACATGAAAAAATGCTCCAAATCATTAGTCACTTGGGAACTGCAAATTAAAATCACAGGCGCAGATGGCTTCAGTGGTAAATTCTACCAAACATTTAAAAAAGAAATGTTAACAAATGTACATAAACCCTTACAAAGTTGAAGAGAATAGTATATTTCCTAGCTCACTCTATCAGGCATGCATTACCATATAAGGAAGTCAACAACATGAAAAGAAAACCACAGATCAATCAGTATCTCTAATGAACATAGAATACTGTCACACGTTAAAACTATTTTTTGCCAACTTTTTTTGTAACTTCAGGGAATTTTTGCCATAAAGGAATAAAAAAAGCACCAACATGCCTAGGAGTGAGGTCTAAAGTCTCCTGATATATATTTAATACTGACTGTTCAGTAATACCTGACATTCATGCACTCATTGAACTAGCATTTATTGGGCCCTTCTTATATTCTAGACACTGTATAAGGTTCTGGGGACATAAACAGTGTTTCTACTTTTGAAAGAAGTTCTAACACAACCATTCATTAGCTGAGTAATCTTAGGAAAGTTACTTGTATTCCCTAGGCCTCAGTTTTCTTATCAGTAAAATGCACATGATAACAGTATATACTTCATACAACTTATATGAGAGGTGCCTTTTATGTTGTGAGAAAGAGCTAACCTAACCAAAATGAAGAACTCCTCAATCTTACATATTTCAGCATAAGGCCCTTTTCACCCCTCCTCAGTGCTATGACTCCCTTGTTAAACTGCTTTTATAAAACAAAGTTCCCTCTTCCTTTTCTTTGAGATGGTCCTCATTATTTTTTTTGTTTTTGTTTTTTTTTTGAGATGGTCCTCATTAATGAATGTTATCCTTATTGCAATATCTTGAATAAAATTCATTTCCTTAATTGCTGCTTTGTTTACAAAAGATTATGTAAGATATGTGTAAAATACTCAATCTGTGCCTGACTCATAGAAAGATCTCAAAAAGTTTACAATGTTAATATAAAAAAGTTAAATCACAATTATATACCATTAAACACCTACAAAATGACTAAAATCAAACAAACTAATAAGTCCAAATACTGGCAGGAATGTAGAGTAACTAGAAGTCCGATACATCAGTAATGGAATGCCAAAATGCTGGAAAACACAGGCAGTTTCTTACAAGGTTAAACATACACTTACCCTCTGACTAGAAATCCCACTCCTAGGTATGTAAATTTAAGACACAAATGTAAATCTGTGTTCACACAAAAATATGTACACTAATTTTTTATAGTAACTTTATTCGTAATAACCAAAATTTAGAAATAACCCACATGTTCTTCAACTGGTGAATGAAAAAACAAAATGTAGTACATCCATGCAGTGGACTACTCAGATATCAAAAGAAATACTTTTACACTTTATGGTATAGATAAATATCAAATGGATTATGGAAAGTGAAAAAAGTAAGATTATAAAACCTGCATGCTATATTATTTCATTTTTGTAACATTATCAAAAATGCAAAACTATAGGGAGAGAAAACAAATTAGTGGCTACTGGAAGCTGAGATAGAAGTTAAGGAAAAATACAAAGGCAGATAAGGGAATTTTTTTAAGGCAATGGAACTTTTACATATCTTGATTTTGGTGGTAGTTACAAAACCATGCATTTGTAAAAAGTCATAGAACTGTATACTAGAAAGGGTGAATTTTTCTATATGAAAATTATATCCCAATAAACCTAAAGAGAGATAACACTTCCTTCATGAGAGAAGATGTTAGCAGAAATCTCTCCTTTGCAAGACAACAGATGCCCCCTTTATGCTGACCCCCCCTACTGATTTCCAGCATAATAATCAGAATTAAATCATGCTGGGACAAATAAGGGAGGAAATAAATTACACCTCCAAGGAGGAGCAAATATTACCTAACATACCTTGCAAGAGCCATAGGAGTAAGAGTTAATGTTGTTGAACATCTTGTCATGGGCTTCTTTTGATATCTGTATATCTTCCTGAGTGAAATGTCTACTTATGGGTTTTGCCCACTTTCTAATAAGATTTCTTTTTTGCATTTGGGTTTCTGAGAATTATGTATGTACTTTAGATCTGTATGCTTTCCTAGTGTGTTGATCCTTTTATAATTATGTAATGTCCCTACTCAATATTCTCTTGTTCTAGAGTCTATTTTATCTCAATTTAATATAGCCACTTCTGATTTGATTAAAGTTTGCATAATATACTTTTTCCAACATTTATTCTCAACTAACCTATGTTGAATATGAAATTAAATTTTGTTGTATCATTTTGCCTTTATCCAGGTGCCAATCTCATTTTTTAAAATTTTTAATTATAGTTGACATACAATGTTATATTAGTCTCAGGGGTACAACATTGTGATTTGACAATTATATACATTAAGAAATGCTCACCACAAGTATCATCTATCACCATACAAAGTTATTACAGTATTATTGACTATATTCCTTATTCTGTATATTACATTCATATGCCTTATTTATTTTAAAACTGGGAGTTTGTAGCTCTTAATCCCCTTCACCTATTTGTCCATCCTGTCCACCTCCCTGCCCTATGGCAATTACCAGTGTGTTCTTTGTATTTGTAAGTCTGTTTCTGTTTTGATTGTTCATTTGTTTTGGTTTTTAGATCCTACATATAAGTGGAATCATATGGTGTTTGTCTTTCTCTGTCTCACATATTTCAGTTAGCATAATACTCTCAGATGTAGTGTTCAATAATTTATCAGTTGCATATAACACCCAGTGCTCGTCACATCGCTTGCCCTATTTAATGCCCATCACACAGTTACCCCACCCCCCCACCCACCTCTCCTCCAGCAACCCTCAATTTGTTTCCTAAATTTAAGCCCAGCTTCTTTTCTTCAGTTGAATTTTCACTAAATATCTTTTACCATTCCTTGAGTCTGTATGTGTCTGTATGTGTCTTTAAGTCTGAACACTATTGTAGGCAGCAAAAAAAAAGTAATTTTTATCTACTCAATACACTATGTCTTTTGATAGAAGTGAGTCCATATTTTTATTCTATTAATGTTATTTACAGTATAGTTAGTATACAATAGTGTCCTATTGGATTCAGTTGTACAAAATCGGGATTCAACAATTCCATACATTACCCAGTACTCATCATGACAAGTGTACTCCCTAATGTCAATCATCTATTTCACTCACATCCTCTCTGGTGACCATCAGTTTGTCTTCTATAGTTAAGAGTCTGTTGATCAGTGGGAGGAAAGATGGCAGAAGAGTAGAGGACCCTCATTTCATCCGGTCTCTTGATTTCAGCTAGATATCTATCAAATCATTCTGAACACCTGTGAATTCAACTTGCGATCTAAGACAAGAATGGCTGCAATTCTACAAATAGAAAAGCGACCACTTTTTGCAAGGTAGGAGGTGTGGAGAAGTGAATCTGAGGGGATATATTGGAAGATAAAAGGGGGGGAGCTTCTGTAACCCAGCTACTGGAAAATGATATAGCAGCAGAGTGCAAAATTGGAACTTTTAGAAGTCTGCTTGGAGGGATGTCCTTGCCTGAATGGTGCTCAAGTGGCAAAGCGGGGCAAAATCCTAGGTGGCATGGTGTGGTCTCAGGATCCCTGGGGTAACAGAAAGAATGGGGGTGCCTGAGTATGGCAGAGTTCTGAAGCACTGGAGCAGGGAAGCAGGCTCTCGGCTCGGTTTTGCCATAAACCACAAGCCATGGTATGATCAGGTGACTACTTTCTGAACAGGGCCCAGCAAGCAGCAGAACCACAGCAAGACACTGCTCTTTCCCCTGGGGGTAGTGGCATGGGTGCCGGCACGATCCTGCAACTGCTCTCAGAGTAGAGCCCAGAAAGCAGCAGAACACTGGCGAGACCCTCCTCCTTCCCAGAGAATGGGTGTGGGTGTGCACCTCAGAAGACTGCAGAGTTTGGCACCACACAAAAGTGATTAACTGCTTTTCCCTGAGGGTGCACTGAAGAGTGGGGGCAGTGAAATTTCAGCTCCGGGGCTGGAGATCATGGCACTGTCATTTTTATTTTCATCCTCTAAAGTGGCATGGAATGCCTTCAGGGAACAAAAGCCACCTAGACCAACATGAAGCAGCTTACACTGAACCCAACAAAGGGCAGTGCAACTCTGCCCAGGCAAAGACACCTGAGAATTACAGGAACAGGCCTCTCCCCTAGAAGACCAGCAGGAACATTAGGCTAATACAAACTTTACAGATCCACAGAAGTGAAAAATTCCAGTGCTAGGGGAAAATAGTATATAGAACTTGAGTTTTTTTCTCATGATAATTTAGTCTGTCAGTTTAAGATATTCTTTTTCATTTTTTTCTTTTCTAATAGTTTCTTATTTCTTTTTTAAGTCTTTTATTAATTTTAATTTTTATGTTTATATGTTATAGATATATTGTTCATTTTTTGCTTCCTTTCATTGTATTCAATTTTATTTTTGCATATATATAAGTTTAGCATTCTTTACAATTTTGGGATCTAGTGTCTTCTAACAAACAGACCAAAATACACCCAGGAAAATGTATTACCCTATTTGTCCACCTGTTAGATTATATTCTCTGTTTTTTCCCTTTTATTTTTCATTCTGGTTTCTGATCTCTTATTTTTTTTTAAAGATTTTATTTATTTATTTATTTATTTATTTATTTATTTATTTATTTAAGAGAGAGAGAGCACACAGAGGGTGAGGGAGAGGGAAAAGCACACTCCCTGCTGAGCAGAAGCCCAATATGGGATCTCAGGATCCTGAGATCATGACCTAAGCTGAGGGCAGATGCTTAACAAACTGAGCCATCCTGGCACCCCTGATTTCTGATCTCTTCTGATTTGTCTAGTGTGCATTTCACTTTGGTCATAGTTGATATATTTTTATTTTGTTCTATCCTTCATTTATCCTCTGGACAAAATGACTAGAAAGAAAAATTCACAACAAAAGAAAGAACCAGAGGTAATACTCTCTCCTATAGATTTAATCAATATGGGTATAAGTAAGATGTAAGACCTAGAATTCCAAATAATGATTATAAAGATACTAACAGAAGAAAAAAATACATAAAAGACACTAGAGAATCCCATTGTGCAGAAATTAAAGAACTAAAATCTAATTGGGCTGAAATTAAAAATACTTTGAGAGGCAGTCTAAAATGGACGCTTTAACAACTAGAGTAAATGAGGCAGAAAAGAGAGGTAGTGACATAGAAGAAAAAGTGATGGAAACTATGGAAGCTGAAGAAAAAAGAGAAAAAGGACTGAATCATGATGGGAGGCTTCGAGAAATCAACAATACAATAAAGCGAAAAAATAATACAATAATTAGGGTCCCAGAAGAAGAGGAAAGAAGGACAGAGGGACAGATGGTATATTTGAGCAAATCATAGCTAAGAATATCCCCAATCTGGGGAAGAAATATGCATCCAAGTCCAGGAGGCAAAGAGAAACTTCACAAGATCAATAAAAATAGATCAACACCCCGACATATAATAGAGAAGCTTGCAAAATTCAGAGATAAAGAGAAAATCCTGGGGCACCTTGGTGGCTCAGTCAGTTAAGCATCTGCCTTCAACTCAGGTCTTGATCTTGGGGTCCTGAGATCAAGCCCCATGTCAGGTTCCCTGTTCAACGGGGAGTCTATTTCTCCCTCTCCCTCTGCCCCACTTGTGTGTTCTCTCTCTCTCTCTCTCTCTGTCTTTCTCACTCTCTATCAAATAAATAAATAAAATCTTTAAAAAAAAAAAGACAGAGAAAATCTTGAAAACATCTTGAAACAAGAGGTCATTAACCTACAAGGGTAGAAACATTACACTGGCAGCAGGCCTATCCAGAGACCTGGCAGGCCAGAAAGGACTGGAATGATACATTCAGGGAAGTACATGAGAAAAACATGCAGCCGGGCACCTGGTAGGCTCAGATGGTTAAGCATCTGCCTTCAGCTCAGGTCATGATCTCAGGGTCCTGGGATCGAGTCCCACATCAGGCTCCCTGCTCCTTGGGAACCTGCTTCTCCCTCTGCCTCTCTCTCTCTGTGTGTCTCTCATGAATAAATAAATAAAATCTTAAAAAAAAAAAAGAAAAACATGCAGCCAAGAATACTTTATCCAGGAAAGCTGTCATTCAGAATGGAAGGAGAGATAAAGATCTTCCAGGACAGACAGAAACTGAAATAATTTACGATCACTAAAACATCCCTGCAAGAAATATTAAGGGGATCCTGTGAGCAAAGAGAGGGCCCAAAAGTAACATAGACAGAAGCAAAGACAATCTACAGAAAAAGAGAATTTACACATAATACAATAGCACTAAATTCATATCTTTCAATATTTAATCTGAATGTAAATGGGCTAAATGCTCTATCCAACAAGGTGATCTAATAATTATAAATATTTATGCTCATAACATGAGAGCAATTATATAAACCAATTAATAACCAAATTAAAGAAAAACATTGATAATACCACAATAGCAGGGGAATTTAACAGCCCACTCACAACAATGGACAAACCATCTATGAGGAAGATCAACTAGGAAACAAGGGCTTTGAATGACACATGGGACTAGATGGGCTAAACAAATATATACAGAGCAGTCTGTCCTAAAGCAACAGAATACACATTCTTCTCGAGTGTACATGGAATATTCTCCAGGATAGATTACACATTGTGTCACAAAACAGGTCTCAAGAGGAACAAAAGATTGGAATTATTCCTTGCTTCTTTTCAGATCACAATGCTTTGAAACTTGAACTCAATCACAAGAGGAAATCTGGAACAAAATCAAATACTTGGAAGTTAAAGATAATCCTACTAAAGAATGCATGGAGCACTGGGTGTTATACGCAACTAATGAATCATTGAACAACAAAAACTTATGCTGTACTATATGCTGGTTAACTGAACATAGTAAAAGAAAGAAAGAAAGAAAGAAAGAAAGAAAGAAAGAAAGAAAGAAAGAAAGAAAGAAAGAAAGAAAGAAAGAAAGAAAGAAAGAAAGAAAGAAAGAAAGAAAGAAATTTAAAAAATAAATAAAATAAAATAAAATAAAAGAATGCATGGGTCAACCAGGAAATTAAAGAAGAATTAAAAACTTCAGGGAAACAAATGAAAATGAAACACAAATGTTCAAAATCTTTGGGATGCAGCAAAGGCAGTCCTAAAAGGATACAAACCTTTCCCAAGAAACAAGAAAAGTCTCAAATACACAAACTAATCTTACACCAAAAGTAATGGGATAGAGACCAACAAATAAAGCCTAAATCAAGCAGGAGACAAGATATAAGAAAGATCAGAGCAGAAAACAATGACATAGAAACCAAAAGAACAGAGGAACAGATCAAAAAACTAGGAGCTGATTCTATAAAGAATTAATGAGATAGATAACCCCCTAGCCAGACTTATCAAAAATAGAAGAGAAAGGACCCAAATTAAAATCATGAATGAAAGAAATGCGATCACGACCGACACCAAGGAAATGCAAACAATTTTAAGAATGTACTATGAGCAACTATATGCCAACAAATTAGGCAATCTGGAAGGAATGGATAGATTCCTAGAAACATATAAACTACCAAAACTGAAACAGAAAGAAATAGAAAATCTGAATAGACCCAAAACCAGCAAGGAAATTGAAGCAATAATGAAAAATTTCCTAAAAAACAAGAGTCCAGGGCCAGATGGCTTCCCAGGGGAATTCTACCTAACATTTAAAGAAGAATTAACTCTTTCACAGCCAGCGCCGAGGGAGATGGGCATCTCTCGGGACAACTGGCACAAGCGCTGCAAGACCAGGGGCAAGAGAAAGCCCTACCACAAGAAGCGGAAGTATGAGCTGGGACGCCCCACTGCCAACACTAAGATTGGCCCCCACCGCATACACACAGTCCGAGTCCGGGGAGGCAATAAGAAGTACCGTGCCTTGAGGGTAGACGTGGGGAACTTCTCCTGGGGCTCTGAGTGTTGTACGCAAAAAACAAGGATTATTGATGTTGTCTACAACGCATCCAACAACGAACTGGTCCGCACCAAGACCCTGGTGAAGAACTGTATTGTGCTCATTGACAGCACACTGTACCGACAGTGGTACGAGTCCCACTATGCACTGCCCCTGGGCCGCAAGAAGGGGGCCAAGCTGACGCCCGAGGAGGAAGAGATTTTAAACAAAAAACTATCAAAGAAAATTCAGAAGAAATATGATGAAAGGAAAAAGAATGCCAAAATCAGCAGTCTTCTGGAGGAGCAATTCCAGCAGGGCAAGCTTCTTGCATGCATCACTTCAAGACCAGGCCAGTGTGGCCAAGCAGATGGCTACATGCTAGAGGGCAAGGAGCTAGAGTTCTATCTGAGGAAAATCAAAGCCCGGAAAGGCAAATAAATCTTCCTCCTATCTTCGGTCATGTAATAAAGGTGTTTATTGTCCTGTCCTGTGGAAAAAAAATAAATAAATAAAGAAGAATTAATACCTATTCTTCTGAAGGTGTTTCAAAAAAATAGAAATGGAAGGAAAACTTCCAAACTGATTCTACGAGGCCAGCATTACCTTGATCCCCAAACCAGACAAAGACTCCACCAAAAAGGAGAATTACAGACCAATATCCCTGATGAACATGGATACCAAATTTCTCACCAAGATACTAGTCAATAGGATTCAACAGTACATTAAAAGGATTATTCACCACAACCAAGTGGGACTTATTCCTGGTCTGCAACAGTGGTTCAGCACCTACAAATCATTCAACGTGATACATCACATTAACAAAAGAAAGGACAAGAACCATATTATCCTCTCAATTGATGCAGACAAAGCATTCTTAAAAATACAGAATGGTTTTTTGTTAAATAAAACTCTCCACAGTGTATGGATAGAGAAAACATACCTCCATATCATAAAAGCCATATATGAAAAGCCCACAGTAAATATAATTCTCAATGGGGGAAAATTTAGATCTTTTCCTCTAAGGTCAGGAACACGACAGGGATGTCCACTCTCACCACTGTTGTTCAACCTAGTACTAGAAGTTCTAGCATCAGCAATCAGACAACAGAAAGAAATAAAAGTTATTCAAATTGGCAAAGAAGAAGTCAAATTCTCACTATTTGCAAATGGCATGATACTTTATGTGGAAAACCCAAAAGATTCCACCCCAAGACCATTAGAACTCATACAGTGATTCAGCAATGTGGCAGGATACAAAATCAATGCACAGAAATCAGTTGCATTTCTTTACACTAACAATGAGACTAAAGAAAGGAAATTAAGGAATTGATACCATTTATAATTGTACCAAGAAACGTAAGACACCTAGGAATAAACCTAACCAAAGAGGTAAAGGAACTGTACTCTAGAAACTACAGAACACGTATGAAAGGAATTGGGGAAGACACAAAGAGATGGAAAAATATTACATGTTCATTGATTGGAAGGACAAATATTGTTAAAATGTCTATGCTACCCACAGTAATCTACACACTCAATGCAATCCTTATCCAAATACCATCAGCAATTTTCTCAGAGTTAGAGCAAACAATCCTAAAATTTGTATGGAAACAGAAAAGACCCTGAATAGCCAGAATAATGTTGAAAAAGAAAAGCAAAGCTGGTGGCATCACAATGCTGGACTTCAAGCTATATTACAAAGCTGTAATCAAGACATTATGGAACTAGCACATAAAAAGACATACAGATCAAATAACAGAATAGATAACCCAGAAGTGGACCCTCAACTCTATGGGCAACAAATCTTCAAAAAAGCGGGAGAGAATATCCAATGGAAAAAAGACAGTCTCTTCAATAAATGGTGTTGAGACCACTGTACAGCCACTTGTAGAAGAATGAAACTGGACCATTTTCTTAACACCATACACAAAGATAAAATCAAAATGGGTGTAGGACTTAAATGCGAGACAGGAATCCATCAAAATCTTAGAGGAGAATGCAGGCAAAAACCTCTTCAACCTCAGCTGCAGCAACTTCTTCCTAGACACATCAGCAAATGCAAGGGAAACAAAAACAAAAACAAACTATTGGGACTTCATCAAGATAAAAAGCTTTTGCACAGCAAGGGAAACAGTCAACCAAACTAAAAGGCAACCTAGGGAATGGGAGAAGACATTTGCAAGTGACATATAAGATAAAGGGCTAGTATCCATGATCTATAAAGAACTCATCAGGCTCAACACCAAAAAAAACCAAATAATCCAGTCGAGAAATGGGCAGAGGACATGAACAGACATTTCTCCAAAGCAGACATACAAATGGCCAACAGACACATGAAAAAATGCTCCACATCACTTGGCATCAGGGAAATACAAATCAAAACCCCACTGAGATTCCACCTAACACCAGTCAGAATGGCTAAAATGAACAAGTCAGGAAACAGCAAGTGTTGGTGAGGATGTCAAGAAAAGCAACCCCTTTTTTACTGTTTGTAGGAATGCAAGCTGGTACAGACACTCTGGAAAACAGTATGGAGGTTCCTCAAGAAGCTAAAAATAGAGCTACCCTATGACCCAGCAATTGCACTAATGGGTATTTACCCCAAAGATACAAATGTATCAATCCAAAAGGGTACCTGCACCCCAATGTTCATAGCAGCAATGTCCACAAAGCTAAACTGTGGAAGGAGCCGATATGTCCATGGACAGATGAATAGGTAAAGAAAATGTGGTATATATATACAATGGAATATTACTCAGTCATCAGAAAGGATTATTTGTTAACCATTCACATCAACGAGGATGGAACTGGAGGGTACTATGTTGTGTGAAGTAAGTCAATCAAAGAAAATTATCGTATGGATTCACTTGTATGTGGAATATAAGAAACAGCACAGAACATCATAGGGGAAGTGAGGGAAAGCAGAATGGGAAGAAATCAAAGAGGGAGACAAAGCATGAGAGACTCTTAACTATGGGAAACAAACTAAGGGTTGCTGGAGAGGAGGTGGGTGGGGGGATGGGGTAACTGCCTGATGGTCATTAAGGAAGGCACGTGATGTGATGAGTACTGGGTGTTTTATGCAACTGATGAATTACTGAACTCTACATCTGAAACTAATGTTGTACTATATGTTGGCTAATAGAATTTAAATAAAAATATATAAAATATAAATTTTAAAATGGGACTTTCATGGCTTAGCTCTCTTTTTAAAATTTTCTCATTTGTATTGTTTCTTAAATTACACATATGAGTGAAATCATAGGGTATTTGTCTTTCTTTGACTTAGCATTATACTCTTTAGTTCCATCCATATCCTTGAAATTCAACATTTCATTTTTTATGGCTGAATAATATATATTTCCATATTTTCTTACCCATTTGTCTACTGACAGGCACTTGGTCTTCTTCCATAATGTGGGTATTGTAAATAATGCTGCTATAAACATAGGGGTGCATGTATCCCTTTAAATTAGTGTTCTAGTATTTGGGGGGTAAATGCCCTGTATTGCAATTACTGGATCATAGGATATTTCTGTTTTTAAATTTTTGAACAACCTCCATAGTGTCTTCCAGAATGACCCCACCAGTTTACATTCCCAGCAAAAGCACAACAGGGTTCCGATTTCTCCACATCCTCGCCAACACTTGTTCCCTCTTGTGTGGTTTTTTAAAATTATTTTAGCCATTCTGATAGATATGAGGTAATATTTCATTGTAGTTTTGACTTGCATTTCCCTGATAATGAGATATGTTGAGCATCTCTTCCTGTGTCTGTTGGCCGTCAGTATGTCTTCTTTGGAAAAATGTGTTATGTCTTCCGCCTATTTTTAAAATTAGAACATTCTCTTTTTTTGGTGTTGTTTATGTTATTAATATATTTTAGATACTAGCCCTTAATTAAATATGTTATTTGCAAACATCTTCTCCCATTCAATACACTGCCTTTTAGTTTTGTTGGTTTTTTTCCCCTTCACTGTGCAGAAGCTCTTTATACTGATATAGTCCCAATAGTTTATTTTTAATTTTATTTCCCTTGCCTCAGGAGACATATCTAGAAATTTTTTGCTTAGGGTGATATCAGAAACATTACTGCCTGTGCTCTCATCTAGAATTTTTATGGTTTCAGGTCTTAGATTTAGGTCTGTAATCCATTCTGAATTGGTTTTTGTGTATGGTGTAAAAGTGATTCACTTTCATTCATTTGCTGACCAGTTTCCCCAACACCAGTTGTTCAAGAGACTGTCTCTTTCCCATTGGATATTCCTTCCTGCTTTGTCAAAGATTAATTGACCACATAAATGTGGGATTACTTCTGGGATTTCTATATTGTTCCATTGATTTATGTGCATGTTTTTGTGCCAGTACGATACTGTTTTGATTACTACAGTTTTGTCATATAACAAGAAGTCTGGAATTGTAATACCTCTATATTTGTTTTTCTTTTTCAAGATTGCTTTGGCACTTTGGGATCATAAATTTTAGGATTGTTTGTTCCAGCTCTGTGAAAAATGCTGGTGTTATTTTGATAGGGATTGCATTAAATGTGTACATTGCTTTGGGTAGAATAGACATTTTAATAATATTTGTTCATCTGATCCATAAGCATGGAATGTCTTTATGTTTCCCTGTGTTATCTTCAATATCTTTCATCAATATTGCACAGTATTCAGATTACAGGTCTCTCACCTCTTTGGCTAGCTTCCTTCCTAAGTATTGTATTATTTTTGCTGCAATTGTAAATGAAACTGTTTTCTAATTTCTTTTTCTGCTGCTTCATTATTATTGTATAGAATGCAACAGGAGGAGGAATAAGATGGCAGAGGAGTAGGGGGACCCAAAGTTTGTCTCGTCCCTCAAATACAGCTAGATATTATCAAATTATTCTGAACACCTGAGAAATCAATTGGAGGTCTGAGAAAACAAATGCTGTAAGTCTACAAGTAGAAAAGGGACCACCTTTTGGATGGTAGGAGGTGCAGAGGCTTGAATCCGGGGTGGTATAGCTGAGGATACAGCAGAGGGGAGGGAGCTGCTTAAGGAGGTGACTGCAAAGTATATAAGCCACAGAATGCAAAACTGGAACTTTTAGGAGTCTGTTACAGTGAGGAACATCTCTGGATTAAAGGTGTTCAGGTGGCGAAGTGTGGGGGAATCCTAGATATAACAGCATGGTCTCAGGATCCCTGGAGGCACAAGAAGAACAGGTGGTGCCTGAATGCAGCAGAGTTCCCAGGCATAGGAATGGGGAAGCTGAGAACAGCGAGTCTAGGTGCAGCTTTCTTCTCTATGTTGTCATAAACTGTGAACTGATGCAAAATTGTGCAACCTCTTTCATGGGAGGGTTCCAGCAAGAGGCAGAAGCATGGGGAGTCCCCCCTCACTCCCTTGGGAGGAATAGCACAGGTCTGTGCTGCAAGAGTCTGCAAAATCTGGTTTTGAAACTCAGCCACAGGCCTGATATAAAACCACTAGGTCAAATCCTGGTGAACACAGAGTTCTGATGGAGACTGGGGAGACAAGGGTGATTGCTTTTTTGTGAGGGCTCACTGAAGTTTGGGACTAGAGAGTGGTGTGCTGGTGTGCTGCCTATTAAACCCACCCAGCGGTGCTAAAAATCTTCAGGGAAGAAAACAGTGCCACATAGTGGAATCCAGAGCCACTTATACTGCCCTGGCTTATGCACAAGGGAGGCAAGTCTACCTGAGAATTAGTGCAACAGGCCCCTCCCCAAGAAGACGAGCATGAACTACTGGCATGCACCAAATTTACTGATCATAGAAGGATGCAAAGCTTCAGCTCTTGGGGAAAATAGTAAATAGCATTATTTGTATTTTTCTTCCTTAATCTTTCAGTATTATTTTTTTTCAATTACTTTCTTGCTTTTTTCAATTCTATTTTAGTTCTTTTTAAAAATTTTTATTTTATATATACATATACATATATATAATTATTTTTGTTTTCTCTTAGTGTATTTATTTTATTTTGGTATATGTAAAAGTTTTTCATTCTTTCTTATTTTGGGATCTATTTCTTTTAACATGCAGACCAAAACACACCCAGGATCTAATTTTGGTTTTGTTTGTTTTTTCTTTGTTTGTTTGTTTGTTTTGTTGTTGTCTGTTATTGTTATTGTTGCTTTTTTCTTTTTCTTCTCTTCTTCTCTGGACAAACTGATGAAATGGAGAGATTCACCCCAAAAGAAAGAACAGGAGGTAGTACTCATTGTCAGGGATTTAATCAATATGGATATAAGTAAGATGTCTGAACTAGAATTTAAACAACAATTATAAAGATACTAGTTGGGCTTGAAAAAAGCATAGCAGACACTAGAGAATCCCTTGCTGTACAAATGAAAGATTTAAAATCTAGCCAGAGTGAAATTAAAAATGCTATCATTGAAATGCAGTCCCATGTCAAGGTCAAGGCTATAAAAATGAGGATAAACAAGGCAGAAGAGTAAATCAGTGATACAGAAAATAAAATGACAGAAAATAAGGAAGCTGAAAAGAAGAGAGAAAGAAAACTATTAGATCATAAAGGGAGCCTTAGAGCAGCAACTCCATCACCTGAAATGATAACTGCATACTAGGGGTCCCAGAAGATGAGGAGCGGGAGAGAGTGGCAAAAGATTTATTTGAAAAAAAAATATAGCCAAGAACTTCCCTAATCTGGGGAAGGAAACAGACCAGGAAGTACAGAGAACTCTCCGCAAAATCAATAAAATAAATAAAAATAAGTGAACAATTCGACATATACCAGTGAAGCTTGCAAATTTCAAAGATAAAGAGAAAATCCTAAAAGCAGCTTGGGACAAGAGTTCCTTAACCTACAAGGGTAGACACATAATGCTGGAAGCAGACCTGTTCAGGACATAAAGGATTGGCATGATATATTTCACAGGCAAAATGAGAAAAAATATACAGCCATGAATACTTTATTGAGTAAGGCTGTCATTCAGAATAGTAGAGGTAAAGAGTTCCCAGGACAAACAAAAATTAAAGGAATTTGTGAACACTACACCAGCCCTGCAAGAAATATTGAAGGAGATTCTTTAAGCAAAGAGAGAGCCTGAAAGTAACAAAGACAAGAAAGGAACAGAGACAATCGACAGGAACAGTGACTTTACAGGTAATACAATGTCTCTAAATTCATACCTTTCAAGAATTACTCTGAATGTAAATGGACTAAAAGCTCCAATCAAAAGGCATGGGGTATCAGAATGGATAAAAACAGTACCCATCAATATTCTGCTTATATGAGACTGATTTTACACCCAAAGACACCTCCAGATTTAATGTGAGGGGGTGGAGATGTCAATGTATCATGACAATAGACATCAAAAGAAAGCTGGAGTACTGATCCTTATATCAGACAAACTAGAATTTAAAACAAAGACTGTAATAAGAGATGAAGAGGGACACTATATCATAATAAAGAGGTCTATACAACAAGATGATCCAACAATTGTAAATATTTATGCTCCTAACCTGGGAGCAGCCTATTATATAAACCAACTCATTAAAAAATTAAAGAATCTCATTGATAATAATACAATAATAGTAGGGGACATTAACAACCCACTCACAGCAATGGACAGATCATCTAAACAGAAGATCAACAAGGAAACAAGGGTTTTGAATGACACACTGGACAGGAGGTATAACAGATATATTCAGAGCATTTCATCCTAATGCAGCAGAATACACATTTTTCTTGAGTGCACATGGAACACTTGCCGGAATACATCACATACTGGGTCACAAATCAGGCTTCAAATGGTACAAAAAGGTTCAGATCATACCATGCATATTTTCAGATCACAATGTTATAAAACTTGAAGTCAACCACAAGAAAAAAATTGGAATGACCACAAATACATAGAGGTTAAAGAACATCTGACTGAAGAATGAATGGGCAACCCAGGAAATTAAAGAAGAATTTTAAAAATACATGGGACCACATGAAAATGAAAACAAAACAGTTCAAAACTTTAGGGATGCAGCAAAGGCAGTCCTAAGAGGGAAGAATATAGCAATGCAGACCTTTCTCAAGAAGCAAGAAAAATCTCAAATACACAACCTAACCTTACACCTAAAGGAGCTGGAAAAAGAACAGCAAATAAAGCCTAAATTTAGCAAGAGAAGAGACGTAATAAAGATTAGATCAGGGGGCGCCTGGCTGGCTCAGATGGTTAAGCGTCTGCCTTCGGCTCAGGTCATGATCCCAGGGTCCTGGGATAGAGTCCCGCATTGGGCTCCCTGCTCCTTGGGAGCCTGCTTCTCCCTCTGCCTCTCTCTCTGTCTCTCATGAATAAATAAATAAAATCTAAAAAAAAAAAAAAATTAGATCAGGAATCAATGATATAAAAATTAAAAAAAAAAAAAAAACAATAGAACAGATCAATGAAACTAGGAGCTGGTACTTTGAAAGAATTAACAAAATGATAAACCACTAGCCAGACTTATCAAAAAGAACAGAGAAAGGACCCAAATTAATAAAATCACGAATGAAAGAGGAGCGATCACAACCAATACTGAAGAAATAAAACAATTCTAAGAGAATATTATGAGCAAGTATATGCCAAGAAATTAGGCAATCTGGAAGAGTTGGATAAATTCCTAAAAACATATAAACTACCATACTAAAACAGGAAGAAACAGAAAACCTGAAAAGACCCATCACCAGCAAAGAAATTGAGTTAGTAGTCAAAAATTTCCCAACAAACAAGATTCTAGGGCTGGATGGCTTCCCAGGGGATTTCTACCAAACATTTAAAGAACTAATGCCTATTTTTCTCAATCTATTTCAAAAATCAGAAATGGAAGGAAAGCTTCCAAAGTCATTCTATGAGGGCAGCATTACCTTGATCCCAAAACCAAAGACCCCACTAAATTTGAGAATTACAGACCAATATCCCTGATGAACATGGACACAAAAATTCTCACCAAGATACTAGTTAATACCTCAATATAATAAAAGCCATATATGAAAGACCCACAGGGAATATCATCCTCAATGGGGAAAAACTGAGATCTTTTCCCCTAAGATTAGAAACATGACATGGGTGTCTATTTTCACCACTTTTGTTCATCCTATTACTGGAAATACTAGCCTCAGCAATCAGACAACTAAAAGAAATAAAAGGCATTTAAATCGGGAAATAGGAAGTCAAACTTTCACTCTTCACAGATGACATGATATTCTGTGTAGAAACCCAAAAGACTCCACGAAAAAAATGCTATAAATGATAGGGGAATTCAGCAAATTTGCAGGATATAAAATCAATGCACAGAAGTCAGTTGCACTTCTATACACTAACAATGAAGCAGAAGAAACAGAAATCAAGGAATCCATCCCATTTGCATTTGTACCAAAAATCATAAGATATGGAGGAATAAACTTGACCAAAGAGGTAAAGGATCTGTCCTCTAAAAACTACAGAGTACTTATGAAAGAAGACACAAAGAGATGGAAAAACATTCCATGCTCATGGATTGGAAGAAAATTGTTAAAATATCTATGCTACCCAAAGCAATCTACACATTCAATGCATTCCCTATCAATATACCATCAACATTTTTCACAGAGCTGGAACAAATAATCCTAAAATCTGTATGGAACTAAAAAAGACTCTGAATAGCCAAAGGAATGTTGAAAATGAAAACCAAAGCTGGGGCCATCACAATGCCTAACTTCAAGCTCTATTACAAAGCTGTGATCATCAAGATAGCATTGTACTGGCACAAAAAGGGACACATCAATCAATGGAACAGAATACAGAACCCAGTAATGGACCCTCAACTCTATGGTCAATTAATCTTCGACAAAGCAAGAAAGAATATTCAATAGAAAAAAGACAGTCTTCAAGAAATGGTGTTGAGAAAATTGGACAGCACATGCTGAAGATGGAAACTGGGCCACTGTCTTACACTATACACAAAAATAAAGGCAAAATAGTTGAAAGACCTAGATATGAGACAAGAATCCATCAAAATCCTAGAGGAGAACACAGGCAGCAACCTCTTTGATCTTGGCTGCAGGCACTTCTCAGTAGACATGTCCCCAAAGGCAAGGGAAACAGAAGCAGAAAGAACTATTGGGACTTCATCAGGATAAAAGGTTTTGCACAGCAAAGGAAACAGTCAACAAAATTAAAAGGCAACCTATGGAATGGGAGAAGATATTTGCAAGTGACTTATCAGATATAGGGTAGTATTCAATCTCTATAAAGATCTGATCAAACTCAATACTCAAAAAAGAAAAAAGATCCAGTCAATAAATGAGAAGACATGAACAGACATTTCTCCAAGGAAGACATCCAAATGGCTAACAGACACTTGCAAAAATGCTCAACATCACTCGGCATCAAGGAAATACAAATGAAAACCACAGTTAAATACCCCCTTACACCAGTCAGAATGGCTAAAACCTAACAATTCAGGAAACAACAGGTGTTGGTGAGGATGCAGAGAGAGGGGAACCCTCTTACACTGTTGTTGAGAATGCAAACTGGTACAGGCACTCTGGTAAACAGTATGGAGGTTCCTCCAAATGTTAAAAATAGAACTACCCTCAGACCCAGAAATTGCACTACCAGGTATTTATCCAAAGGATACAAACATAGTGATTCTATGGGGCACATGTGCCCCAATGTTTATAATAGCAATGTCTTCAATAACCAAAATATGGAAAGAGTCCAGATGTCCATCAACAGATGAATGGATAAAGAGGTGGTATATATATACAATGGAATATTACTCAGCTATCAAAAAAGAAGTAATTCTTGCCATTTGCAATGATGTGGATAGAACTAGAGGGTATTATGCTAAGTGAAATAAGTCAGTCAGAGAAAGACAAATATATGATTTTTCTCATGTGGAATTTAAGAAATAAAACAGATGAACATAGGGGAAGGAAGGAAAAATAAAAAGATGAAAATAGAGAGGGAGGCAAACCATAAGAGATTCTTAACTATAGAAAACAAACCAGGGTTGCTGGACGGGAGGTGGCTGGGGGATGGGATAGTTGAGTGATGGGCATTATGGAGGGCATGTGATGTAATGAGCACTGGGTGTTATATGCAACTGATGAATCACTAAATTCTGCCCCTGAAACTAATAATGCAGTATACGTTAACTAAATTGAATTTAAATTAAAAAAAAAAAAAGAAAAGAGAAATGCAACAGATTGATTTTGTATCCTCCAAAATTACTGAATTCATTTATCAATTCTAATAGTTTTTTTAGTCGACTCTTTGGGTTTCTATATATAGCATCATGTCATCTGCAAATAGTGAAAGTTTTTCTTTTTCCTTAGCAATTTCGATACCTTTTATTTTTTGTTGTTGTTGTTGTCTGATTGCTGTTTTTTAGACTCCCAATACTATATTGAATAATAGTGGTAAAATTGGACATCCTTGTCTCATTTCTGTCCTTAGGGGAAAAGCTCTCAGTACTTTTCCATTGAGTGTAATATTACCTATGGGATTTTTCAGGTATGGCCTTGATTATGTTAGGTATGTTCTTGCTAAACCTACTTTGTTGGGGGTTTTTATCATGAATGGATATTGTACTTTGTCAAATGCTTTTTCTGCATCTATTGAAATGATCATTTTATGTAATTTATCCTTTTGTTCTGATTGTCTAATTTGTTGGCATATAGTTTTCCATAATATTTTGTTACAATTGTGTGTTTTTCTGTGATGTTGGTTGTTATTTCTCTTCATTCATTAGTGATTTTGTTTATTTGAGTACTTTTTTAAATGAGTCTGGCTAGATGTTTATTAGTTTTGTTAATTTTTTCTAAGAACCAGTTCCTGGTTTCATTTATTTTCATTTTTTAATTTTTTTTTAGTTTATATATCATTTATTTCTTCTAATCTTTATTGTTTCCTTCCTTCTGCTGGTTTTGGCTTTTGTTTGTTCTTCTTTTCCAAGCTCCTTTAGATGTAATCAAGTAAAAAATTTTATGTTTTATGAGATTTTTCTTGCTTCTTGAGATAGGCCTGTATTGCTATAAACTTCCCTCTTTGGACGGCTTTTGCTGCTTGCCAAAGATTTGGACCATTGTGTTTCTTTTTTGTTTCTTTCCATGAATTTTTATTTCTTCTATTATTTTTTGGTTGACCCATTCATGGTTGGTAGCATGTTATTTAACCTCCCTGTATTTGTAGGCTTTCCAGATTTTCTTCTCATGGTTGATTTCTAGTTTCATGACATTGAGGTCAGAAAAGATGCATGGTATGAGTTCAAGTTTTTTTAATTTGTTGAGACCTATTTTGTGGCCTGCTATGTGATCTTTTCTGGAGAATGTCACATGTGCACTTGAAAAGAATGTGCATTCTGCTGTTTAGGATGGAATGGTCTGAATATATCTGTTAAATCCATCTGATCTAGTGTGTCATTCAAAGCCACTCTTTCCTCATTGATTTCTACTTGGATGATCTGTCCATTGATATAAGTGGTATGATAACTTCCCCTACTATTATTGTATTCCTATCAATTAGTTCCTTTATGTTTGTTATTCCCTGTTTTATGTATTTGTGTGCTCCCATGTTGGGTCCACAAATTTTTGCAATTATTATATCTTCTTGTTGGATTTGCAATTGTTGTATCTTCTTGTTAGATAGATAGATAGATCTTCTTGTTGTCCCCTTTATTATTATATAGTGTCCTTCTTTGTCTTGTTACAGTCTTTGTTTTAAAGTCAACTTTGTCTGATATAAGTATTGCTACTCTGGCTTTCTTTTGACATCTTTGCATGATGGATATTGCTCCAACCCCTCACTTTCAACCTGCAGATGTCTTTAAGTCTAAAACGAGTCTCATAGGCAGCATAGAGATGGATTTTTTTTTTAATTCATTCTGTCACCATATGCCTTTTTTTTTTGGAGCATTTAATCCATTTACATTCAAAGTAATTATTGATAGATAAGTATTTATTACCATTTTGTTACTTTTTGTGCTTGTTTTATAGTTTTTCTCCAATCTTTTCTTTTCTTGCTCTCTTTCATGGTTTGCTGTTTTTCTTTAGTGATATACTGGGTTTCCTTTCTCTTTATTTTTGCATATCTACTAGTGGTTTTGATTTGTGGTTACCATTAGGTTTGCATATAACATCTGCATTTTTTAAGAGAGAAAGAGATAGAAAGGGAGCATGAGTGGGGGGGGGCAAAGGGAGAAGTAGAGAGAGAACCTTAAGCAGGCTCCATGCATAGCATGGAGCCTGATGTGAGGCTCGTTCTCACGACCTTGAGATCATGACCCAAGCCAAAATCAAGAGTCAGATGCTTAATCAACTGAACTACCCAGGTGTCCCAAGTTCGAAACCATTCTTTACTCCTCTCCTGCCTCTACTTTATGTATATGGTGTCATACTTTACATCCTTTTTTTTTTGTGAATCCCTTGACTGATATTTTGTAGAATTACTTTTTACTGCTTTTGTGCTTTTTACTTTTTATACTCTCACTTACGGTCTTTCCTTTTCACTCAAAGAGTCCCTTTTAATATTTTGTAGGGCTGGTTTAATGGTCATTAACTCCTTTAGTTTTGTTTTTTTTCTGAGAAATTCTTTGTATCTCCTATTCTGAATGATAGTCTTGCTGGATAGAGGGAGTATTCCTGACTGTAGTTTTTTGTGTTTGTTTGTTTTTGCTTTCGTTTTTCATTCAACAATTTGAATATATCATGCCGTTCTCTTCCAGATGGCAAAGTTTCTGCTGAAAAATCTGCTGATAGCCCAATTGGGATTTCCTTGTACATAACTTTTTTCCCCTTGCTTCTTTTAAACTTTTTTCTTTATCATTAATTTTTGCCATTTTGATTATTATGTGTCTTGTGGACCTCCTTTGGTTGATTTTGTTGGGGGATCTCTGTGCCTCCTGGATCTGTAGGTATATTTCCTTCCCCAGATTAGGGAAGTTTTTAGCTATTATTTCCTCAAATAAATTTTCTGCCCATTTTTCTCTCTCTTCTCCTTCTATGATCTCTATAATGTGAATATTTTTATGCTTGATGGAATCACTGATATCACTAGTCTATTCTCATTGTGCATAATTTTTCTCTTATTTTTTCACTTGATTACTTTGCATTATTCTGTCTTCTAGTTCATTAATTCATTCCCCTGCTTTTTCCATCAGGCTATTTATTCTATCAGGTGTATTTTTTCTTATTTCACTTATTGTGTTATCTCTGATTGGTTCTTTTTTGTTTTCTATTTCTTTGTTAAGGGTCTCACTGATGTCCTCTATTCTTTTCTCTAGTACAGTTAGTATTTTATGATCATTTAAATTCTCTATCAGGCATGTTCCTTATTTTTTTAAAGAGAGATAAATTATTTTAATTTGAAAAGCACTCAAATGTCACATAAATAAAAACAGGATAAATAAGTTACAAAAATTAGTTCAGCAAAAAGTTGGTCTTAGTATTTTTATATTGGACTTTTTAAAACAAACAGCATGATAGCACAGAACACCTTATTTTCTTATTTAAGTAGAAAAGAGCATGACTTTAAAATTCTTCACACTGTGGAGCTTTTTTTTAGGATGGTAAATTTTATGTTTTTAATATTTTACAATTAAAAAATTGGAAAAAATGTTTATGTATATGGGCATTTTATTTATATTCTTTTTAAAATTTTATTTTATCATATTCCATAGTAACTTTTTAACTTGAACTTTTTCAGGCATGTTACTTCTATCCATTTTGCTTGGGTCTCTTCTTGTTTTTGTTTGTTATTTTTCCTGTTCTTTTATTTGTGACATATTCCTCTGTCTCAGTTTGCCTAACTCTCTGTGTCTATTTTTCTGTGTTAGAAAAGTCAGCTATGTCCTTCTTGAAACTAGTGGGCAGTATGTGCCCTTTTAACTAAATGGCATTGGTCCCCCTCCACTGGGGACATGCAACCACCATGAAGACCAGGGCTGGTCATCCATAATGTGTGAGGTAGCAGGTAGAGGGGCAGTGCCACAAACAGTGGATACAGGTCCTTCTCCACTGAGGATGTACATCTGCTGTGGAGACTGGGCTGGCTGGGGCTATTATATAAAGTATGCCTGGGTGGAGCATGCAGTTTTAACAAGGTGTGCACTTCCTCCACAGGACGTTGGGAGATACAGTGTTGGCAAGGTTTGCACATGTCTTCTGGAGGAATGGATCTGCAGCATCTGGACTGAGGCAGGGCTAGCTGGAGGGAGCAGGGCAGTGTAAGCAAGTTAGGTAGTGAATGCCTGCACCATACTGGTTCCTGCAGGTGGCTGTGCATTTATGATGAGGGGCAGGAGAGGGAAAGGGCACTTGCCAGTCCCTCTGTTACTGGAGAAATCCCTTAGTAAACTCTGAGATTAGTAGCTAACTTTCCCTTCCATACACCCCAGGTGACTTTCAACTTGCTGCTTCCATGCTCTGGTTCTATGGGTTGTTTGATGTGCTATCTCTTCAAAGGTTGGCGCTCAGCTTCTTATTGCCCTCTGGGCTCTGTCAGAGCCAAGTCCACTGATTGTTTAAGTTCCAGGCTTTAAGTCCCACTGGTTGTAAGCACTCAAAAAATGCTATGGGTTTCCTCTTCCCTCTGCAAGATCCCCAGTGTGATAATCTGTTTCTTGCCCCTCTCTGTGCCTGCAGCTTACTCCTTCTGGTGGTCAGACCCATGGGGTTTATATTCCCACTGAATCCTCACCTTTCCTATCCTCTTCAATGTGATCTCCTCTACATTTAGTTGTGAAGTTTGTTCAGCCAGTCTTTGGGACCTTTTCTGAGTTGTTCTGATGCAAGTGTTATATAGTTATATCTGTGGGATAAGGTGAGTTTAGGATCCTCCTACTCTGCCATCTACCCTGGAAGTTGAAGTTAGTCCATTTTCATGTAAAATAATTATTTGTAGGTATGGGCTTACTGCCATGCCATTTTTTTTATAGTTCTCTGTTCTCTTCCTCTTTTCTCGTATAAATTGATGACTTTTTTTAATGAATGGCTGAGATTGCTTTCTATTTTTTATCTATTATAGGATTTTGACTTGCGGTTACGATGACATTCACATATAACATTCTATGTGTATAGCAGTCTATATTAAGTTGATAGTCACTTAAATTTGAACACATTGTAAAAACAGTACAACTCCCCCCTTCACATTTTATGTATATGATACATATTTTGCATCTTTTGATCCCTTGAGTATTGTAGATATAATTGATTTTATTTTTTTTCTTTTAACCTTCATGTTTAGCTTTATAAGTGATTCAACTATTACCTATACCATATACTTGCTTTTACCAACAATTTTGTTCAAATAATTTTCTTACTTGTAGCTATGGCCTTTTTCTTTTCCATTTTAAAAGTCTCTTTAACATTACTTATAAGGCTGGTTCAGTGGTGATAAACTCCTTTAAGCCTATCATTTTACTACTTGTCTTCTGTTTGTTTCCTTGTTTTTTTTTTTTTTAAGATTTTATTATTTATTTGAGAGAGAGACAAAGAGAGCACAAGCAGGGGGATGGGCAGAGGGAGAGGGACAAGCAGACTCCCCAGTGAGCATAGAGCCCAACACAGGACTTGCTTCCAGGAACCTGAGATCATGACCTGAGCTGAAGTCAGACACTTAACCGACCAAACCACCAAGGTGCCCCATGTTTCCATATGTTCTTATTCCTCTATGCTCTTTTCTTCCCTTCCTGCTGAATATTTGGACATTTAGGGGAATTCCACCTTGATTTATTTGTAGTGGGTTTTTTTTTAAGGTTTTATTTATTTATTTCAGAGAAAGTGAATAAGCAAAAGAGAGAGAGAGCATGAGCAGGGGAGAGAAGTGGAGTCCCCACTGAGCAGGGAACCCAATGCGGGACTCGATCCCAGAACCCTGAGATCATGACCTGAACTGAAGACAGACACTTAACTGACTAAGCCACCCAGGTGCCCCTGTAGTGATTTTTTTTTTAATTTTTATTTAAATTCTATTTAGTTAATATATAGTGTAATATTGGTTTCAGGAGTAGAATTTAGTGATTCATCACTTACATATAACACCCAGTGCCCATCATAACAAGTGCCCTCCCAAATACCCATCACCCATTTAGGCTATCTCCCAAACCCTCCCTCCCTCAGCCCTCAGTTCTCTATCAAGAGTCTTTTGTGGTTTGCTTCCCTCTCTCTTTTTTCCTTTCCCATATGTTCATATTTGTTTCTTAAATTGCACATGACTAAAATCATATGGTACTTGTCTTTCACTGACTGATTTTGCTTAACATAATACACTATAACTTCATCCACATCATTGTAAATGGTAAGATTTCATTCTTTATGATGGCTTAGTAATACATACATATATATATATATATATATATATATATATATATATATATATATATATATATATACATTCCACATCTTCTTTATCTATGCATGAGTTGATGGACATTTGGGCTATTTCTATAGTTTGACTATTGTTGATAATGCTACTATAAATATCAGGGTGCATATAACCCTTTGAATCTGTATTTTTGTATCCTTTGGGTAAATACCTAGTAGTGCAATAGCAGGGTTGTAGGATAATTCTATTTTTAACTTTTTGAGTAACGTCCATACTATTCTCTAGAGTGGCTACACCAGTTTGGATTCCCACCAACAGTGTAAGAGGATTCCCCTTTCTCTATTCTTGTGAAAAGGTTTCAGAAGTTACTTTGGCATCTCTTCGTGTGGATTTTCTAGGTTTATCATATTTGAGATTCATTTATGTCCTTGAATCTGTGGGTTTTTCCAAATTTAGGAGGATTTCAGCATTATTTTTTCTTTTTGTCAGCCTTATTGAGGTATAATTGACAACACTGTGTAAATTTAAGGTGTATATTGTGATGATTTAATATATGTGTATGTTGTGAAATGATAATAAAGTTAACACATTGTCTCAGATAATGTGTGTATTGAGAACCTTTAAGAACTACTCTCTAGCAAATTTGAAATATATAATACAATTTTGTTAGCTACAGTCACCACTCTGTATATTAGATCCTCAGAACTTATTAATCTTATAACTGAAAGTTTGTACCCATTGATCAATTATCTCCCTGTTTTCCATACCCCACAGGTCCTAAAAAACATAAATCTACTCTATTCCTATGAGTTTGACATTTTTTGTGTTTTACATATGTGAGATCATATGTATGTATCTTTCTCTGACTTATTTCACTTAGCATAATGCCCTCAAGTTTCACCCATGCTGTCACAAATGTCAAAATTTCCTTTGTTATGGCTGGATAAAATTCCATTGTGTGATTTTAACTATTTATAATCTTCTGTATCCCTTCACCCATCAATGGACACTTAGGTTGTTTCAGTGTCTTGGCTACATTATTTCTTCATAATAATGAAGGCTTTGAGCCATACTCTTCTGTTCTGGTTTTGGGACTCTGTAGATAGAAATGTTAAATATTTCGTTATTGGCCCATAGATCTCTGAGGCTCTGTTCATTTTTTTTAGTCTATTTTCCCTCTGTTGTTCATAATGAATAAAATCTAATAACTTTTCCTCAATTTCACTGATTCTATCTTCTATCATCTCTGCTCCTGATTCTATCCAGTAGATTTTTGCTCTATTTTCCACTTCTATTATTTTTATTTATAGGTTATTTTTTTTAAATATTTTCTATTTTTTTAAGATTTTCTATTTTTCTTAAGATTTTATTTATTTATTTGAGAGAGAAAGAGAGAGAACATGAGCCCGGGGGGGGGGGGGACACAGGGAAAGGGAGAAGCAGACTCCCCGCTGAGCAGGGAGCAAGACTTGGGGATAGATCCCAGGACCCTGAGATCATGACCTGAGCTGAAGGCAGACATTTAACTGACTGAGCCTCTCAGGTGCCCCAAGATTTTCTATTTTTCTTTTTCTTTCAAGAGAATTGTAATGGTTTGATGACTATTTTTATGGTGGCTGCTTTAAAACCCTTGTTAGATATTTCCAACAGTTGATTCATCTTAGTGTTAGTATTTGGTAATTTTCTTTTCTCATTTGATTTTTGGATTTCCCGGTTATTGCTATGATGAATAATTTTCCATTGTATCCTGAATAATTTGGGTACTATATTATGAGACTCTAGATCCTATTTCACCTTTTTTAGCAGACGGTCCCTTGTTTATGTATACTATGACATCTGTGTGAGCCTATAAGTTCAGCTTCTTGTTGGGCTCCACTGACACCACTCCAGCAAGAACAGAATGTTGGCTCCCACTGCTTTGCTTCAGACAAGTGGGGTGGAAGTTTAGCAATCCCCTTTGCCTTGTTGATAGTTGATACCTTTTTGGCAGAAGTAGGGACACCCTCCTAACATACACCATCTCGTTACCTTTGAGTGGGGGTATAAGTGATGGGTGGAGTTGAGAGTAATTAACATCACTTTGCTGCTACAAGGTAGGAGTGGAAGCTCAGCTTCCCATTTGACCTTATTGACAGTGGGGGAGAAGAGGGAATTATAATGCAAACCAGACTCACCTCCCACTACCTCATTCCTCCTCACTAATGCTAGGTAGACATAGAGACACAGAGGTTCATATTCCTGGTCTCATTGACACCAAGCACAAATAAAATGGGGGAAGCATGTCAATTAGCCTGACTCACACCATTTCATTCTGCCACATTGATACCAGGTATGGGATAAAGGCTAAGCTCCCCACCAGGGACTATTTATATCATTTATCTATTGCTTTTAAAATTTAAAGTCTTTCCTCTTGGAGTTTCAATAACTATTCACCTATGTTTTCTTCTAGATTGCTATATTTTCATCTTAAACATTTAATGCTTTAATCCACCTCATTTGATGTAAGAAGTATTTATCATTTATTTCCTCTAAATAACTGATTAAACTAACATCATTTTTTGAAAACTCCTTACTTTTCTCATAATAATTTGTGAAACATTTCCCTACAAACTTTTCACAAATCAAATACATATTTATCTAATTCATATAGTTAACATATATTTTATATATCAAAGAAATATGTGTTTATGTATAGCATATATGCCACTAGAATGTAAGTTCAAAGAGAGCAGGGATTTCGTTTTGCTCACTGCTGGGTCTCTAGTGCCTTAAATATTGGTTGCATGGTAAGCACTGATTAAGTAAATTGGCATACTAGGATTTCTTCCTGGGCTAAATAATCTTATCCATTGATAAGTCTGTAAGTTGATATCTATTGATAAGTCTGTAAGTAAATATCCATTAATAAGTCTCCAGTATTACATTGAGTAGTCTAGCTTTAAAATGCATTCCAATATATGATAAGGAAAGCTCCCCTCATTACTCTTCTTTTCCAAAATGTTCTGGGGTAATCATGCATATTTACTCTTTCAAATATAATATAAAAATAACTTCATAGAGTTTCAAAAATATTTTTAGAAAAGCAACCACTTTCTGGAAGGTAGGATGTGAGAAGTGAATCCGAGGTGATAATCGGGAAGATAGATGGCGGGGGAGGGGGCCTCTGTCAGCCACTACTGGCAATCGATAGAGCAGTGGAGCACAAAATGGAACTTTTAGAAGTTGGCTCTGCTGAGGGATGTCACTCCAGTGGCTAGGCTGGGGGTGGAACCCTCGCTGGGACACTATGGTCCCAGGACCCTCGGGGCCACAGAAAGTCCGGGGGTGCCTGAATGCAGAAGAGCTCCCAGTATCAGAGCAGGGAAGCCGGCTGCAGAGACGGAGCCGAGGAGTGGGCTCTCAGCTCGGGGTTGCCATAAACTGTGATCTTTGGCATAGTCAGGCTACTACTCTTCCAGCAGGGACCCAACAAGCAGCAGATCGGGGGAGACCCCCCCTTCCTGCCCCAGCAGGAGTGGCACGGGAGTGCACCGCAGGACTCTGCTGGGTTTGGAGACTACAAACGGGGTTGGGTGCCAGAGATAGAAAGGCTCAGTCACTGGCCGGGTGAGCACAGAGTGCGGCCAGAGACCAGGGAGACTGGAGTTATTGACTGCTTTTCTCTGGGGGCTCACTGAGGAGTGGGGCCCTGAGTTCTCAGCTCCTCTGGGGCAGAGATTGGCAGGCTGCCATTTCACTTTCGTCCTCCAAAGCTGTAGAGAAAACTTGCAGGGAACAAAAGCTCCCGAGAGCAAATCCGAGCAGATTACTTAGCTGCCCAGATTGCCCAGCAAGGGCGGGGCAATTCTGCCTCTGGCAAAGACATTTGGAAACCACGGCAAAAGGCTCCTCCCCCAGAAGATCAGCAAGAACAGCCAGCCAAGACCAATTTTACCAATCAATGAGAACGGAAGAACACCAGCACTAGGGGAATACAGCACATAGAATTCATGGCTTTTACCCATGATTCTTTAGTCTTTCAATTTTTTTAACTTTCTTTTTCTTTCTTTTTTTTTTTTTGAATTTTTCTTTTTCCCCTTTTCAATCAACATCTTATCAATCCCTTTTTTAAAAAATCATTTTTTGGGGAGGCTCCTGAGTGGCGCAGATGGTTAAGCATCTGCCTTCGGCTCGGGTCATGATCCCAGGGTCCTGGGATCGAGTCCCACATCGGGCTCCCCGCTCAGCGGGGAGCCTGCTTCTCCCCTCTCATGCTGTTTCTCTCTCGCTCACTCTCTAAAAAATAAATAAAATCTTAAAAAAAAAAAAATCTTTTTTTTTTTTCATTTTTAGAGTCATATTCTATCCCTTCATAGTAGTTACCCTTATTTTTGGTATATATATATATATATATATATATATAAGTTGTTCTCTCTTTAAAATTTTGAGGTATAGTTTCTTCTTACAGACCAAAATATACCCTAAATCTCTAATGTATGGCTTTGTTGTAGTCTCCTGCCTGATCACATTCTCTCCCTTTTCTTTTTTTTTAAATCCTCTTCTTTCTTTTTTCAAACAACTTATCAATTCCTTTTCTAAAATCTTTTATAGTTTTCATTTTTACACTCATATTCCATCCCTTCATCATATTAACCCTTATTTTTGTACATATATAAGTTTTTCTTCCTTTAAAATTTTGGGAGGCACTTTCTCCTATCAGACCAAAATACGCTCAAAATCTAGTGTGTGGCACTGATCTATGCACCAGTCTGATCATATTTGATAATATTCTGGGTTTTTTTATCTTTTTCTTTTCCTTTTTCTTTCTTTTTTCTTTCTTTCCCTTTCTTTTCCCCCAGTTTCAGGTCTCTTCTGATTTGTTTAGTGTATATTTTTCTGGGAACGTTATTACCCTCTTAGCATTCTGTTCTCTCATTCATCTATTCTACTCTGGACAAAATGACAAGATGGAAAAAATCACCTCAAAAAAAAAGAACAAGAGGCAGTACCGACTGCCAGGGACCTAATCAATACGGATATTAGTAAGACGTCAGAACTGGAGCTCAGAATGATGATTTTAAAGATACTAGCTGGGCTTGAAAAAAGCGTGGAGGATATTAGAGAAACCCTTTCTGGAGAAATAAAAGAACTAAAATCTAACCAAGTCAAAATCAAAAAGGTTATTAATCAGGTGCAATAAAAAATGGAGGCTGTAACTGCTAGGATAAATGAGGCAGAAGAGAGAATTAGTGAAATAGAAGACCAAATGATGGACAATAAAGAAGCTGAGAAAAAGAGAGATAAACAACTACTGGATCATGAGGGCAGAATTCGAGAGATAAGTGATATCATAGGCCAAAACAATATTAGAATAATTGGGATACCACTAGAAGAAGAAAGAGAGACAGAGGCAGAAGGTATATTGGAGCAAATTACAGCAGAGAACTTCCCTAATTTGGGGAAGGAAACAGGCATCAAAATCCAGGAGACACAGAGAACTTCCTTCAAAATCAATAAAAATAAGTCAGCACCCCAACATCTAATAGTAAAACTTACAAGTCTCAGGGACAAAGAGAAAATCCTGAAAGCAGCTCAGAAGAAGAGATCTGTAACCTACAAAGGTAGAAACATTAGATTGGCAACAGACTTATCCATAGAGACCTGGCAGGCCAGAAAGGACTGGCAGGATATATTCAGAGCACTAAATGAGAAAAATATGCAGCCAAGAATACTCTATCCAGCTAGGCTGTCATTGAAAATTGAAGGAGAGATAAAAAGCATCCAGGACAAACAAAAACTAAAGGAATTTGCAACCACAAAACCAGCCCTATGAGAAATTTTGAAAGAGGTCCTCTAAGCAGAGAGAGAGCCTAAAAGTAACACAGGCCAGAAAGGAACACACACAATATACAGTAACAGTCACCTTACAGGCAATACAGTGGCACTATATTCATATCTTTCAATAGTTACCCTGAAAGTAAATGGGCTAAATGCCCCAATCAAAAGACACAGGGTATCAGATTGGATAAAAAACAAGACCTATCGATATGCTGTCTGCAAGAGACTCATTGTAGACCCAAAGACACCCCCAGATTGAAAGTGAGGGGGTGGAAAACCATTTACCATGGTAATGGACATCAAAAGAAAGCTGGGGTGGCAATCCTTATATCAGGCAAATTAGATTTTAAACCAAAAATTAAAATAAGAGATGAGGAAGGACACTATATCATACTAAAAGGGTCTATCCAATAAGAAGATCTAACAATTCTAAACATCTATGCCCCTAACATAGGTGCAGGCCATTATATAAGCCAATTAATAACAAATGCAAAGAAACATATCAACAACAATACAATAATAGTGGGGGACTTTAACATCCCCCTCACTGAAATGGATAGATCATCTAAGCAAAAGATCAACAAGGAAATAAAGGCTTTAAATGACACACTGGACCTGATGGACTTCACAGATATATTCAGAACATTCCATCCCAAAGCAACAGAATACACATTCTTCTCTAGTGCCCATGGAACATTCTCCACAATAGATCACATCCTAGGTCACAAATCAGGTCTCAACCAGTACCAAAAGATTGGGATCATTCCTTGCATATTTTCAGACCACAGTGTTTTGAAATTAGAACTCAATCAGAAGAGAAAACTCAGAAAGAACTCAAATACATGGAGGCTAAAGAGCATCCTACTGAAGAATGAATGGGTCAACCAGGAAATTAAAGAAGAATTTAAAAAAAAATCATAGAAACAAACGAAAATGAAACACAACTGTTCAAAATCTTTGGGACGCAGCAAAGGCAGTCCTAAGAGGAAAGTATATAGCAATACAAGCTGTTCTCAAGAAACAAGAAAGGTCTCAAGTACACAACCTAACACTACACCTAAAGGAGCTGGGGAAAGAACAGAAATAAAGCCTAAACCCAGCAGGAGAAGAGAAATAATAAAGATCAGAGCAGAAATCAATGAAATAGAAACCAAAAGAACAGTAGAACAGATCAACGAAACTAGGAGCTGGTTCTTTGAAAGAATTAACAAGATTGATAAACCCCTGGCCAGACTTATCAAAAAGAAAACAGAAAGGACCCAAATAAACAAAATCATGAATGAAAGAGGAGAGATCACAACCAACACCAAAGAAATACAAACAATTATAAGAACATATTATGAGCAACTCTATGTCAGCAAATTCAATAATCTGGAAGAAATGGATGCATTCCTAGAGATGTATCAACTACCAAAACTGAACCAGGAAGAAATAGAAAACCTGAACAGACCTATAACCAGTAAGGAAATTGAAGCAGTCATCAAAAATCTCCCAAAAACAAAAGCCCAGAGCCAGATGACTTCCCAGGAGAATTCTACCAAATATTTAAAGAAGAATTAATATCTATTCTTCTGAAACTGTTCCAAAAAATAGAAATGGAAGGAAAACTTCCAAACTCATTTTATGAGGCCACCATTACCTTGATCCCAAAACCAGACAAAGACCCCATCAAAAAGGAGAATTAAAGACCAATATCCTTGATGAACACGGATGCAAAAATTCTCACCAAAATACTAGCCAGTAGGATCCAACAGTACATTAAAAGGATTATTCACCACGACTAAGTGGGATTTATCCCTGGGCTGCAAGTTTGGTTCAACATCTGCAAATCAATCCTTGTGATACAATACATTAATAAAAGAAAGAACAAGAACCATATGATCCTAATAGACACAGAAAAAGCATTTGACAAAGTACAGCACCCTTCTTGATCAAAACTCTTCAGAATATAGTGATAGAGGGTACATACCTCAATATCATAAAAGCCATCTATGAAAAACCCACAGCGAATATCATTCTCAATGGGGAAAAACTGAGAGCTTCCCCCCTAAGGTCAGGAACATGGCAGGGATGTCCACTATCACCACTGTTATTCAACATAGTATTAGAAGTCCTAGCCACAGCCATTAGACAACAAAAAGAAATAAAAGGCATCCAAACTGGCAAAGAAGAAGTCAAACTCTCACTCTTTGCAGATGATATGATACTTTATGTGGAAAACCCAAAAGAGTCCACCCCAAAACTGCTAGAACTCATACAGGAATTCAGTAAAGTGGCAGGATATAAAATTAATGCACAGAAATCAGTGGCATTCTTATACACCAAGACAGAAGAAAGAGAAATTAAGGAGTCGATCCCATTGACAATTGCACCCAAAACCGTAAGATACCTAGGAATAAATCTAACCAAAGAGGCAAAGAATCTGTACTCAGAAAAGTATAAAATACTCATGAAAGAAATTGAGGAAGACACAAAGAAATGGAAAAATGTTCCATGCTCATGGATTGGAAGAACAAATATTGTGAAGATGTCAATGCTACCTAGAGCAATCTACACATTCAATGCAATCCCTATCAAAATACCATCCACTTTTTTCAAAGAAATGGAACAAATAATTCTAAAATATGTATGGAACCAGAAAAGACCCCAAATAGCCAGAGGAATGTTGAAAAAGAAAAGTAAAGCTGGCGGCATCACAATTCCAGACTTCAAGCTCTATTACAAAGCTGTCATCATCAAGACAGTATGGTATTGGCACAAAAACAGACACATAGATGAATGGAACAGAATAGAGAGTCCAGAAATGGACCCTCAACTCTATGGTCAACTCATCTTTGACAAAGCAGGAAAGAATGTCCAATGGAACAAAGACATTCTTTTCAACAAATGGTGTTGGGAAAATTGGACAGCCACATGCAGAAGAATGAAACTGGGCCATTTCCTTACACCACACACAAAAATAGACTCCAAATGGTTGAAAGACCTCAATGTGAGACATGAGTCCATCAAAATCCTAAAGGAGAACATAGGTAGCAACCCCTTCGACCTCAGCCACAGCAACTTCTTCATAGAAACATCGCCAAAGGCAGGGGAAGCAAGGGCAAAAATGAAGTATTGGGGACTTCACGAAGATAAAAAGCTTTTGCACAGCAAAAGAAACAGTCAACAAAACCAAAAGACAACCGACAGAATGGGAGAAGATATTTGCAAATGACATAGCAGATAAAGGGTTAGTATCCAAAATCTAGAAAGAACTTCTTAAACTCAACACCCAAAGAACAAATGATCCAATCAAGAAATGGGCAGAAGACATGAACAGACTATTTTCCAAAGAAGACATCTAAATGGCCAACAGACACATGAAAAAGTGCTCAACATCACTTGGCATCAGGGAAATCCAAATCAAAACCTCAATGAGATACCACCTCACACCAGTCAGAATGAATAAAATTAACAAGTCAGGAAATGACAGATGTTGGCAGGGATGCGGATAAAGGGGAACCCTCCTACACTGTTGGTGGGAATGCAAGCTGGTGCAGCCACTCTGGAAAACAGTATGGAGGTTCCTCAAAAAGTTGAAAATAGAGCTACCATATAATCCAGCAATTGCACTACTGGGTATTTACTACAAAGATACAAATGTAGGGATCCAAAGGGATATGCGCACCCCGATGTTTTTAGCAGCAATGTCCACAATAGCCAAACTATGGAAAAAGCCAAGATGTCCATCGACAGATGAATGGATAATGATGATGTGGTATATATATACAATGGAATATTATGCAGCCATCAAAAGGAATGAAATCTTGCCATTTGCAATGATGTGGATAGAACTGGAGGGTATTATGCTGGGCAAAATAAGTCAATCAGAGAAAGACATGTATCATATGACCTCACTGATATGAGGAATTCTTAATCTCAGGAAACAAACTGAGGGTTGCTGGAGTGGTGGGGGATGGGAGGGATGGGGTGGCTGGGTGATAGACATTGGGGAGGGTATGTGCTATGGTGTAAGACTGATGAATCACAGACCGGTACCTCTGAAACAAATAATGCATTATATGTTGAAAGAAAAAAAAAAGATGAAGATAGCAGGAAGGGAAGAATGAAGGGGGGGAAATCGGAGGGGGAGATGAACCATGAGAGACTATGGACTCTGAGAAACAAACTGAGGGCTCTAAAGGGGAGGGGGCTGGGGGAATGGGTTAGCCTGGTGATGGGTATTAAAGAGGGCATGTACTGTGTGGAGCACTGGGTGTTATATGCAAACAATGAATCATGGAACACTGCATCAAAAACTAATGATGTAATGTATGGTGATTAACATAACATAATAAAAATATTTTTAAATAGATCTTTCATTATAGTTAAGGTATGTTAAGTATTTCAAAACAGGCAAAACCCTATCTATCAGGAGGTCAGATTTCAAGCAAGTGTAATCAAGAGTAAAGAGAAAAGAAGCTCCTAAGTCTCTAAAATAGCAACCCTACTAACACAGCTTCGAAACAAAAATAGGTGGTATAGTACAACAGTGAAAAACTTGATTTTTTTCAATATTCATTATTCAGACATCTGTGATAACTATTAGATACCATATTTAAGGAACTCTTATAAATCAGCAAAAAAAAAATTTGAGGAACTGATAGATATGACTGGTAAATATGAACAGGTATTTCACACACAAAAAATCTCACCCAAAGTAAAAGCATATGAAAAGATGCCCAAACACATAAACAATCTGAGAAATATTCCATAAAACAATGAGATATCACTTTATAGTAATGTGATTGGTAAACATTAGAAAGATGCATAGTGATACGTATTATAGGGGAATTTGGGAGAGATAGGGCTCTGGTTCACTGCTGGTGAAGCCAGGCTGGAGAGAAATCTGGCACCTCTTGCTTAAATTGAATTAATACATATCCTATGGACCCAGTAGTCCCACTCTGAGGTAGAGAAATTCTCACACATAGGGGGACAGGTATAATGGTGTTCATTGCCAAAGTTCTTGTGGTACAAAAAAACAATTCACAAGAACTCATACATAAAAAAGTAACACATAAAGAATGTTAGAATGGTACCCTATAGGGGTTGGGAAAGACAGTAGAGAATGGACACAAAAGAGAATAAGTGAAATTTTTTTAAAGTAATGGGAGTGACATCACCAAGGTAGTGACATAAGTTGTTCCTGACTTACCCTCACAGGAACAACCAACAACTACTAAAGAATAAGACACCACTGAGAGAATCCTAGTACACAACAGTGAGGCTAAAGCACCCCTGTGCAACACAGAGACCATAAAAGACTGCATTAGAACAGTAGAAGCAGCTACATGTTGATCACATTGCATCAGCCCCAGGTCAGTGCAACAGAATGTGAAGAGATCTCTCTGAGCCTCCTGTTCCTCCAGTGGGAAAAGGAAACCCCGGGTGGGGAGACCAGTTTCCCCTAGCATGTGGGTTGCTTTGCAGGAGATCCTGCTTGATCTCAAACAACAGGGATTGCAGGGCAATCTGAGGAGCTCAACCACTAAAAATGTGATGGTGAAAGAACGGGGGAGGGACTTGCAACAACCAGCACATGGATCTTGGCAGACTGAGTTCATACTTGCAGTGCCCAAGTAGTAATCCCAGCCAGCAGTTTTACTTATCTACAGAACAGTCACAAGCACATTCTGACCAGGGAGCACTGGAGGGTGCAGATCTGCCTGATTCAGATCCTCAAAGAAGTTTTGAAGGCGCCTGAGCCCGGCTTGAACATGTCCAGGCAAGGAGGTGAATCACACCCCACCCACTGTGGACACTGTCTTCCAGCCCCATTTTACCATAAGGGCTGGCAACAACTCCTAGAAGCAGTGCTGCCCAGTGGTGCTCAAGCCTAGAGGGAGGCAGAAAGAGCTGGCTGTCCCCAGAGGAAAGCCAGTACCAGATATGAGGCATTTCGCTAATATACACAGGCAGGGAGTGTATAGCCAAGGTCGAGAGTAGCTCCCAGTTCCTCTCAACCAGAGATCCAGTTTGAGAAACTGAGAGTAGCCTCAGGAGCAGCCCTACCCACTTTCACCCAGGCAAGGAGCCTAATCACAGCTCCTCCAGCTGTGGAGAATGTGGATCCATCTGACTAAATGGGCTAGAGAAAACTCCTAGAAGCTGTGTAAACCAGAAGCACTCAATCCAAGAGGTAGGTGGGCAGAGTTAATATTTTTAAGAACAAAGCTAGTGCTCTTCTGTCAGGAAACTTGGGGCACAAGTCATCTTCAGTTAAGACAAAAAGCTTTACTGGCTTTAGGGCTGCTTCTCCCCCTATGCCCAGGCAGAGAGTCTAATTTGTAGCCCTGCTCATTGCTGAATAGTCTTCAGCCTGTCAAACCAGGGAATCTAACCAGAGCAAACAGGAAGGTGCATAGCCCATTAAATAGCCCTATGTATAGTGGTACCTGATAGAAAGTACAGCCCATGGTTTCCCATCTGAAGAGGGAAAAAAAAAAAAAAAACTGACCAGGGAATTTAGTGCATACTCTGGCTTGATTTGAGTCACCAGTCAATAAGCTATACAGGCCCTGGACTCCATCCTACTGCCCTTCCAAGGCAAGGAAGCTAATTCATAACCCCATAAGCTACTGAATATAGTACCCAGTACCAACTATCTAGTAAGCCTGACCAGAGAATCCAGGCAACCATACAGTCCATCCTACAGACTCATATGAGTAGAGAACCAAGCCAGCAGACTTATCCAACAATTCTCAGCTAGTGGCACACCCCCTTCCCTGTCCTCAGAATGTAAACAGTTGCCTTGCCCCAAAATGGAAAATAATAGCAGACCCCACCTGCTCAAAGATATTACTACTACCAGACACACACCAAACCCCAAGGTGAGCTGACTGGAGAAAAACTGTCTTGGCCAAAGGAAACCTATAAAGTCTGAAAGCAGAGACCAATCATTCAAATATGTAGATACCAATGTAAGGAATCAAGGATTATGATAAATCAGGTAAATATGACATCAAAGGAAACTCACAATGATACAGTAACTGACTCTAAGAAAATGGAGAAATGTGAACTGCCAGATAAAGTATTCAAAATAATCCTGTTAAAGAAGTTTAGTGTGCTAATAGAGAACACAGACAACTAAATGAAATTTGGAAAACAATGCATGAACAAAATGAGAGGTTCAACAAGGAAATAGCATACATTAAAAAAAAACAAATTCTAGAGTTGACAATTTCAGTAAGTAATCTGAAGAATCCAATAGAGAATATCAGAGGTCGAGCTGGCCACACAGAAAAAAGAATCAACACCTCAAGTTTACAATGTTAGAAATTACCTAGTCAGAGGAGCAAAATGAAGAAAAAAGAGTAAATAAAGCCTATGAGAATTATGGGACACAAAGGAAACCAGTATTCACATTATAGAATTCCACAAGGAGAAGGGAAAGGGACAGAATGTATACTGAAAGCAATAATGGCTGAGAATTTACTGAACCTAGGAAGAGTAATGGACATTCGAATCCATAAGGCTCAAAGGATCCCAAATAGGTTGAACTCAAATAGGACAAAAAAAGAGACATTATAATTAAATTGTCAAAAGTCAAAAACCAAGAATTTCAAGGGCAGCAAAAGAAGAGATACATTGCATACAAGGGAACCCCTGTAAGACTATCAGTAGATTTCTCAACAAAAACTTTTTAGGCCAGGAAAAAAATGGGATGATATATTCAAAATATTGAAATAAAATAACTGTCAACCAAGAATTCTGTACCAGAAAAGCTATCCTTCAGAAGCAAAGTAAGACTAAAAACTTCTCAAACAAAAGCTGAATAGTTCATTACCACTACACCTGACATAAAAGAAAGGCTAAAGAAAATTCTTTTAGTGGAAGTAAAAGAATACTAATTAACATCATAAAAACATAAAAAGGTAGTGTAAATCCCATTGGTAATGGTAAATATATAGTCACACATTCTGCAATATGGCAATAGCTCACTTAAAATTCTAGGTTACAAATAAAAAATAAGCATAATAAAAATAATGATAACTGGGCGCCTGGGTGGCTCAGTTGGTTAAGCGACTGCCTTCGGCTCAGGTCATGATCCCAGGGTCCTGGAATCGAGTCCCGCATCGGGCTCCCTGCTCTGCGGGGAGCCTGCTTCTCCCTCTCCCACTCCCCCTGCTTGTGTTCCCTCTCTCGCTGTGTCTCTCTCTGTCAAATAAATAAAATCTTTAAAAAAATAATGATAACTACAATAATAAGTTATTAGTTACATGATATAAAAAACATGTGAATTGTAACATCAATAATGTAAAATGTAAAGGGGAGGAATGGTAAAAGTGTAAAGCTTACAAATACTATTGAAGTTAAGCTGTTATCAATTTAAAATAGGATATTATAAGTTTAAGGTATTTTATGTAAACCTTATGGTAATCACAAGGGAAAATCATTTAATTACACAAAAGAACATAATAAAGAAGTCAATGTATATTGATACAAAAGACATCAAAACACACAAAAAAATAAAATGAGAAACAAAGAACAATGGATTTAAAACAACAACCAGAAAACACATAACAAAGTGGCAATAGTAAGTCTTTATCAATACTTACTTTAATGTACACTATTAAATTCTCCAATTAAAGGACATAGAATGGCTGAATGGATATGAAAACAAGATCAAATAATATATTACCTACAAGAAACTCATTTTGTCTTTAGAGACAAACAGAATGAAAGTGAAGGGATAGAAAAAGACATTTCAAGCAAATGGTAGCCAAAAAAAGCAGGGTGGCTATAGTTATATAAACTTAAAATGTTAAAGAGACCAAAAAATGTCATTATATAATGATAAAAGTGTCAATACATCAGGAAGATATAACAGTTATAAATATTTATGCATCCAACATTGGAGCACTTAAATATATAAAGCAAAACTAACAGAGATGAAAGGAAAAATAAATAGTAATATGATAATAGCTGGGGACTTTATTTATTTATATATATATATATATATATATATATATATATATATATATATATATATATATATTTAGCTGGGGACTTTAATACCCCACTCTAAACAATGGATACACCAAACAGAGTATCAATAAACAATGGATTTGAACAACACTATACACCAAATTGATCCAACAGACCTATGCAGAACATTCTATCAAACAACAGCAGAATACACATTATTCTCAAGCACACACAGATCATTTTCTAAGATAGACCATATATTAAGTCACAAAACAAGTCATAGCTAATTCAAGAAGACTAACATCATACCAAGTATCTTCTGCAACCACAGTGGCATGAAATTAGAAATCAGTAACAACAGAAAAACTGGAAGATTCACAAACACATAGAAATTAAACAACACTATCCTGAAAAAATGGATCAAATAAGAAATTAAGGGGGAAATAAAGTTTCTTGAGACAAACAGAAATGGAAATATAATATGCAGGAACTTGAAGAATGAAACAAAAGGAGTTCTAGAAAGAAGTTTATACCAACACCTACATTAAGAAGCAAGAACAATCCCACAAAACAACCTAACTTTACATCGTATGAAACTATAAAAAAGAAGAAACTGAGCCCAAACTTAACAGAAGAAATAATAAAAATTAGAGCAAAAATAAATGAAATTGAGAACAGAGAAACAATAAAAAAGATTAAACAAACTGAGTTGGGTTCTTTAAAGGATAAACAAAATTGCTAGACTAACCAAGAAAAAGAGATAAAGGACAAATATCATCAAAATTACAAATGATGTTAACCTGGTGATGGATATTAAGGAAGGCACGTATTGCATGGAGCACTGGGTGTTATACAAAAAACAATGAATCATGCATGGAACACTACATCAAAAACTAATGATGTACTGTATGGTGACTAGCATAACAAAATAAAATAAAATTTAAAAAAATTACAAATGAAAAAACATACATTTCAACTAATACCACAGAAATTCAAAGAATCATAAGAAGCTATTTTAAAACAACTATACACCAACAAACTAGACAACCTAGAAAAAATGTTTTAAAAAATCTTAGAAACACAACTTACTGAGACTGAATCAGGAAGAAATAGAAGGTCTATATAGACCAATTGCCAGTAAAAAGATTTAGTTAGTAATCAAAATTCTCCCAATGAAGAAAAGCCCAGTAATAGATGGCTTCACTAGTGAATTTTCCCAAACACTTAAAAAGAAATTAACATCATTTACATCAACATGGATGGGACTGGAGGAGATTATGCTAAGTGAAATAAGTCAAGCAGAGAAAGTCAATTATCATATGGTTTCACTTATTTGTGGAACATAAGGAATAGCATGGAGGCCATTAGGAGAAGGAAGGGAAAAATTGGGGGGGGGGGAATTGGAGGGAGAGATGAACCATGAGAGAATATGGACTCTGAGGGACAAACAGGGTTTTAGAGGGGAGGGGGGATTGGTTAGCTCAGTGATGGGTATTAAGGAGGGCACGTACTGCATGGAGCACTGGGTGTTATAAGAAAACAATGGATCGTGGATCACCACATCAAAAACTAATAATGTATTGTATGGTGACTAATATAACATAATAAAATTTTTAAAAAAAGAAAAAAAAAAGAAATTAACACCAAATCTTCTCAAACTCTTCCAAAAAACTAAAGAGGAAGGAACACTCCCAAACTCATTTTGCAAAGGCTGCATTATCTTGATACCAAAACCAGAAAAGGACACTAGTTACTGGGGGGGGGGGGCACTGTAGGCCAATATCCCTGATGAATATAGATGCAAAAATTTTCAATAAAATACTAGCGAACTGAATTTAGCAGCACATTAAAAGGCTCATACACCATGATCAAGTAGGACTTATTCCTAGGATGCAGGGATGGTTCTGCATACAGAAATCAATCACTGTGATACTTAAAAGAATCACGAATATCTCAATAGACACAGAAAAATATCTGGGAAAATTCAGCATGATTCATGATAATAACAAAGGAGGCATAACAGGAACATATCTCACATAATAGAGGCCATATATGACAAGGCCACACCTAACATACACAATAGTGAAAGGCTGAAAACTTATCCTCTAAGATCAAGAACAAGACAAGGTGTCCATTTGCAGCACTCATATTCAACACAGTAGTGGAAGTCCTATCTAGACCAATCAGGCAAGCAAAAGAAATAAAACGTATCAGAATTTGAAAGGAAGAAGGAAAATTACCTTTATTTGCAGATGACATGATTTTATATAAAGAAATCCTTAAGAATCAACCAAAATCTGTTAGATCAAATCAATGAATTCAATAAATTTGCAGGATACAAAATTAACATACAAAAATCAGTAGCATTTCTACACACTAACAATGAATTTTCTGAAAAAGAAATTGATCCCATTTACAATTACATAAAAAACAATAAAGTACCTAGGAATAAATTTAACTAAGGAGGTGAAAGATCTCTAAAAAGTACAAGACATTGGTGAAATAAGTCGAAGAAGATACAAACAAATGGGAAGGTATCCTGTGCTCAAGGATTGAAGAATTAATATTGTTGAAATGCCCACACTACCAAAAGTCAAAAAAGCCTTGTATAGACTTAATACAATCCCTATCAATATTCCAATAGCACTTTTAATAGAAGTACAAAAATTAACCTAAAATTTATGTGGGACCTCAAAACCCCTGAATAGCCAAAGAAATCCTGAGAAAGAACAAAGCAGAAAGAAGCACACTCCTGATTTCAAGCTATACTATAAAGCTACAGTCAGGAAGAGTATGATACAGACATAAAAACAGACAAAGAGACCAATGGACCAGAATTAAGAGCCCAGAAATTAACCCAAGTATATATAGTCAACTAATATTTGACAAATATCCGAGAATACTTAATGGAGAAAGCACAGTCTTTTCAATAAATTGTGCTGGGATAATTTGATATTCATGAGCAAAAGAATAAACCTTACCTATATCTTACACTCACAAAGATTAACTCAAAATGGATTAAAGACTTAAATGTAGGACCTGAAACCATGAAATTTTTCAGTGAAAACATAGGAATAATGCTCCTTGGCATGGGTCTTGGTAATGATTTTTTGGGTATGACACCAAAAGCACAAGCAACAAAACTTAAAAAAAAAAAAATGGGACTACATAAAACTAAAAAGTTTCTCCACAGCAAAGCAAAAGAAACCATCAACCAAGTGAAAAGACAACGGAATGGGAAAAATATTTGCCAACCATATATCTGAGAAGGGGTTAATGTTCAAAATATAGAAAGAAGATATACAACTCACTAACAATAAGAACAAAAATAAATAAGAATAAGCCAATTAAAAGTGGGCAAATGACCTGAATAGGCATTCTTTGGAGACAAAGAAGATATATGAAAGGTCAATAGGTACATGAAAAGATGCTCAATATCACTAGTGATCAGGAAAATGTAAATTTCAACACTGAGATATCTCCTCATGCTGGTTAGAATGGCCATCATCAAAAAGACAAGACATAGGGGCACCTGGGTGGCTCAATCAGTTAAGTGTCTGCCTTCAGCTTAGGTCATGATCCCAGGGTCCTGGGTCTGAGCCCCGCATTGAGAAGCCTGCTTCTCCCTCTCCTTTTGCCATTCCCCCTTCTTGTGCTCTCATGCATGCTCTCTCTCTCTCAAATAAATAAAATCTTTTTAAAAAAATTTAAAAGACAAGAAATAACAATTACCAATATGGAGGGGATGTGGAGATAAGAGAAATTCTCTTCTGCACTGTTGGTAAGATTGTTAATTGGTACAACCACTATGGAAAACAATATGGAGGATACTGATAAAATTAAAAATAAAACTACCATTATGATCTAGCAATTCCACTTCTGGAAATATATCCAAAGGAAATGAAAACACTAACTTGAAAAGATTCTTGCACCCTTATGTTCACAGCAGCATTATTTACAATAGCCTAGACATAGAAACAACTTATATATCCACTGATGGATAAATGGATAAAGAAGTTATATAATATATATAACATATATAATGAACTATCATTCAGCCATACCAAAAACAAAACAAAACAAAAAAGGAAATCCTACCATTTGTTATGACATGGATGAACCCTGAAGCCATTATGCTAAGTGAAACAAAACAAAGACAAATACTGTATGATCTCACTTATATGTGGAATCTAAAAATAACCCCAAACTCATAGATGAAGAGACCATACTTGTGCTTACCAGAGGCAGAGGATGGGGAGAAAGGGAATTAGAGGAAGGTGGTCAAAAGGTACAAACTTCCAGTTACAAGGTAAATAAGGACTAGGGATGTAATGTGCAAAATGATGACTATAGTAACAGTGCTGTATGATATATAGGAAAATTGTTGAGAGTAAACCCTATGAGTTCTCATCACAAAAATAATTATTTTCCCTTTTTTACTGTATCTATATGAGAAGATGGATAGTAGCTGAACGTATTGTGGTAATCATTTAACAATATATGTAAATCATGTTGTATGCCTTAAACTGACACAGTGATGTATGTCAATTACTTCTCAATAAAACTGGAAAAAAGTAAGTGATGGTCCTTACATAGGTCAATGATTATAATGTGCCACAAGCTAAGTGTGATTAATTCATCCCTCTGGTTGGACTTTGCTGTCATTCATTAATTCATCAAATATTATATAGACTAGTGCATGCAAGGCACTGTGCTATATGCTGGAGATACAATGTTGAGTAAAACATTGTCATCAGAGAGCTTATACTTAGTTGGGGAAGACAGATATTAAACACATAATTAGATCAAGCTATGTTTGAAATCCAGTTTTATCATTTACTAGCTATATAACTTTAAGCAAGTCACTTAACTTTTCTGAACCTCAGTTTCTCTATCTATAAGATTGAAATAGTAACACCTATCTTATATGTCTGTTGTGAAGATCAAATAATATAATGTACATAAAGCATTTACCATGGTGTTTGGGATATAGTAAGTGCTCAGTAAATGTCAATTATCATTATTATTATTATCACTTATTATTATTAATACAAAAAGAGACCTTTGATTCTCATTCAAGCCTTTTAAATTTTATTAACACACAACTCCTAAAATTTTTGATTATCCCTTTTCCTGGTAAGTGCTAGCTTAGATAATACAAATTAGAAGTAGGTAGAGGACAATGACAAGTGACAGCTATGAAAAAAAAGAGAAACCAGAAAAGACAGACAATACATGCTAAGAATCATAAACCTACTGAACAAGAAAGTCAAGATATATTTGGTATTTTCTTTTAAAAAACTAATATTTTATAGCTAGCCTTCAAAAATGGTTAGAATATTTCCCCCCATGAAGTAGAAATCAGTTGCTAAAATATATTCTTATGTAGAACAACTTATTCTCCAATAAGACTAGACAGATAATGGGTTACTGTAGTTTCAAGTTTGGAAAAAGAGTAGTCATTAACAACTGTAAAATACTAACATCAAATTGCCTTAAAAATAGATTTTGCACCTTCCAAGAGCTTGCATATGAAAATGCAGACAAAATGGAGCAAGAAATGAACAGCACATAACACCTTGCTGATGTTTTCTCAAATTGAAATATAAAAAAATCCAGTGAAACACAACTAGGAAATAAAGAAGGGAAGGGGTTATTCCTAAAATATGTTTTTAGCTAATTTTGTTAATATTGACTATGTACCTTCATTTTAGAAATTAAACTATTTTTATAAGCAGGAAAACATCTTTCAAAAGTTTAGTCTGCCAAAGGGTAATTTAATCTTAATTATATGTTGCCTGCCTATCTTAAATTTTACTTTACTTACAGGCCAGGAAAAACAACATTCTTGGTTTGTTTATATGAATTTGCACTGTGTCCTTACATACATTTAAAAATTAAAGTTCTAGTAAGAATAGAAATGGAATTTTCTCTGTCAATAATAATCAGTATTTTATAATAAATATTAACCATTATTACTGTGAACAAGCATGCTACAAGGAAAGGAAATAAAGCATTAAATACTAGTTTGATCTAAACTCCCTCTCCCCAAACCTCTAATTTACCCATTTACAAATAAAATAATCCTACAATCATTCTGCCATAGACATGACTACAGAATGCTACCCAAATTCATTTTCTTCCTCTTTGTGGATATTATTCTCCCATAAATAATCTCCTCTTTAATTAGAAATGCATGTTTTCCTACCATACATGGACAGAATAATTTATCAATTTTCTATACATAATTAGAAAATACAAAAATAATTTCTGAACATCTTTATAGTGCAGAATTTAAAAGTATAATTTTCCATTCAACTAGTGAGTGTTAACCAAAGGCCTGTAAGCCCTGATGCTGTTACCATAAAAACTAAGCCAGATCCACAACCATCTTCTAGCTTTCTCCCATTGTCTAATTACATGTCCACCAATGAGAATGCTAATTAGCTAACTGCCCACTTAACAGGTTGGAGAACAAAGCAAAAGATAGAACATAAACGAGACAGTAGTGTATAAAAGTTATGAAACCAAGGAAAGCTAAGAAAGATGAGATGTCGGGAAAAAAGTAACCTCTTTTCCTGATGCTGCTACTTCTCCATCACAGGAAAATCATAGCAAGTAGAGCTTTGTTAAGTTGTTCTGTTGATGACACTATTAAAGGCACAAATAGCAGTAATTTGAGAAGCCAAGTCCAAGCTACTCAAGTTCTTAGAAAACTCTTTTGTATGGGAAAACATCTTTCCATAGACAAGATAATCTGGGCTGGTTTGACTCCAAAATGTGTGCCTTCCTGTAATTATAGTCTCAGTGAATTTTAATCTGCTTAGGTTCATTTGCTAATATCAATTTTTGGAAATCAGAATGGACCACAGCTGTGGTAGGTGGAGGTTGTATACCAGCATTCATCAGTGAATAAGCTGTATGGGCTTTAGAAAATGTGGGAGGTAATGTTTCACTTTCAATGATTTGGTTATCAAGAAAGGTGCAATGAACACTTCCTTAATTCAACTTGCAATTCCTGATTTATCATCTTTAGCATATGGTTATTTACATATTCTTACCTGGACACTTTCAAATATTTATTGTAATAAAAATCCTACTCCCTCATTAGATACTGTTCATCAAATTCATCCTACTTTAGTTCATCTCTTGCACTGTGACTCTCTAGAAGTATTTAGAAATATTTGCTAAGCTATGTCTTATCTTACTGATGGTCCAAAAAAGCTAATTGAAGTAGTTATAAAAATGAGAGACTTACCATGGTCTGTAAAGCTTCTATGAGCTACTAAATTGCCACCCGATCACCCCAAGTGTAGCTACCACCTCTCACCATACAATGCTATCAAATTATTGAATATATTCCTTATGGTGTGCTTTTTATTTCTGTGACTTATTCAATCCATAACTGGAAGCCTAGATTTCCCATTCCCATTGACCATTTAGCCCATCCCCGTAGGTCTGTCCCCTCTGGCAAACATCAGTTTGTTCTCTGGAATTATAGATCTGATTCTGCTTTTTGTTCATTCATTTGTTTTTGTTTTTGTTTTTTTAGATTTCACATATGAGTGAAATTATGTGGCATTTGTCTTTCTCAGTCTGACTTATTTCACTAAGCATAATATAACATAGGCCCATCCAAGTTGTCACAAATGGCAAGAGCTCATCTTTTTATGGCTGATAATATTCCACTATATATGTATATTCCATATATATGACACATTTTCCTTATGCATTTGTCCATTGAAGGATACTGGTTCCTTTCATATATTCACTATTGTTAATACTGCTGAATTAAGCATAGTAGTGCATATATCTTTTCAAATCAGTGTTTCCATTTTCTTTGCTGTAAATACACTACTGTGTATTTACTGGATCATATTATATTTTTAATTTTTAAAGTTATTTTTTGTTCATTTACTTGTTTTGCACCTGGTATCCTGCAGTTCAGAGACCTCTCCAGAGAATAAAACCCCAGACTGCTGCTGGGTTGAGAAGACATTTCACTCATCTACCAAGCTGAGGCAGGAAGGGATTTGGGGCTCTAAATACACTTTAAATAGATATTCAATTGGTCCTTCTGCTTTTATCTTTACCTACACACCCACTTTCAGAAATACTACCAATTCTTAAATGTTTGGGGTCTTCGCCAGGATAACTAGGTTGCTTCTCAGCTTGTTCTTTTTTTCCTTAAGTTTTTATCTTAATTCTAATTAGGTGACATACAGTGTAATATTAGTTTCAGGTGTACAGTAGAGAGATTCAACACTTCCATACAATGCCCAGTGCATCACAAGTGCACTCCTTAATCCCCATCACCTATTTAACCCATCCTCCAACCCATCTCTCTTCTGGTGACCATCAATTTGTTCTCCACAGTTAAGAGTCTTCCTCTCTTCTCTCTTTTTCTTCCCTTTGTTCATTTGCTTTGTCAAATCACATGGTATTTATCTTTCTCTCACTGATTTCGAGTAGACTAATACTCTCTAGCTCAATGGATGTAGTTTCAAATGGCAAGTTATATATAAAATACATAAAGATATATATATATATATATATATATATATATATATATCCTTCTTTATCTATTCACCAGTAAATGAACATGTGGGCTATTTCCATAATTATGTGATTGTAGATAATGCTGCTATAAACATCAGGGTGCATGTATCCATTTGAATTACTATTTTTATATTCTTTGGGTAAATACATAGTAGTGCAATTGCTGGGCTATAGGCTGGCTTTTATTTTTAACTTTTTAGGGAACTTCCATTTAACTTTTTGAGAAACCTCCATACTGTTTTCCAGAGTAGCTGTACCAGTTTGCATTCCCACCAACAGTGAAAAAGAGTTCCTGTTTCTCCGCAACTTCACCCAAACCTGTTTCTTGTGTTGTTGATTTTAGCCATTCTGACAAGTGATTTGTGTATAGAAATGCAACAGATTTCTGTACATTGATTTTGTATCCTGTGACTTTAATGAATTCTATTTATCAGTTCTAGCACTTTTTTGGTGGGATTGTTTGGGTTTTCTATATATACTGTCACATACATCTGTAAATAGTGAAAGTTTTACTTCTTCCTTGCCAACTTGGATGCCATTTATTTCTTTTTGTTGAATAGTTGCTGTGGCTAGCACTATGTTCAATAAAAAACACACCCACAGTTTGTTTCTCAGAGTCCATAGTCTCTCATAGAGAAAAAAAGCACACCCATACCAAGACATACTGTAATTAAATTTGCAAAATATAGTGATAAAAAATCTTAAAAGCACCAAGACAAAAGAAGCACTTAACTTACAAAGGAAAACCCATAAGGCTAGCTGGAGATTTCTCAACAGAAACAGAAGGGAGTAGCTTGTTATATTCAAAAAATATCTGCAGCCAAGAATTCTCTATTCAGTAAAGCTATCATTAAGAATAGAAATGGAGATTAAGAGTTTCCCAGAAGGGTACATGGGTGGCTCAGTCAGTTGAGTGACTGCCTTTGGCTCAGGACGTGACCCAGGAGTCCCAGGATTGAGTCCTGCAACCGGATCCCTGCTCAGTGGGGAGTCTGCTTCTCCCACTGACCCTCCTCCCTTTTGTGCTCTCTCTTTCTCAAATAAATAAATAAAATCTTTTAAAAAGTTTCCCAGAAAAACAAAAACTAAAGGAGTTCATGACCACTAAACTGGCCCTGCAAGAAATATTAAAGGTACATTTGAGTGAAAGATAAGAATGGATCACAGAAAATCTCCAGAAACAATGACAAAACAAGTAATAAGGTGGCAACACATATATATCTATCAATAATTACTTTGGGGGCGCCTGGGTGGCTCAGTCAGTTAAGCGTCTGCCTTTGGCTCGGGTCATGATCCCAGGGTCCTGGGATCGAGTCCCGCATCGGGCTCCCTGCTCAGCGGGAAGCCTGCTTCTCCCTCTCCCACTCCCCCTGCTTGTGTTCCCTCTCTCTCTGGGTCTCTGTCAAATAAATAAAATCTTTCAAAAAAAATTACTTTGAATGTAAATGGACTAAATGCTCCAATCAAAAGACATAGGGTGTCAGAATGGATTAAATAAGAAAAAAAAAAATCCACCTATGTGCTGCCTACAAGAGACTCATTTTAGACCTAAAGGCACCTGCAGATTGAAACTGAGGGGATGGAGAAACATTTATCACACAAGTAGATGTCAATAGGAAGCCAGAATATCAATACTTACATTGGACAAAATAGACTTTAAAACAAATATTATAACAAGAAACAAAGAAACGCACTATTTAATCACAAAGAGAACAATCCAACAAGAGGATATTATCATTGTAAATATTTATACATCCATTATGGGACCACCAAAATATATAAAACAATTCATAACACACTCATTGATAACAATACAATAATAGTAGGGGATTTTAACACCCCACTTACATGAATGGACAGATCATCTAAGCAGAAGATCAGCAAGGAAACTAGGGCTTTGAATGACACCTTGGATCAGATATACTTAACAGATACATTCAGAGCATTTCATCCTAAAGCAGCAGAATACACATTCTTTTTCAAGTGCACATGGAACATTCTCCAGAATAGATCATATACTGTGTCACAAATCAGGTCTCAAGGGGTACAAAAAGACTGAGATCATACCATGCTATTTCAGACCACAATGAAACTTGAATTTAAGGACAAAAAAAAAATTTGAAGGATGACAAATACAGGGAGGTTAAGGAACTCCCTACTAAAGAATGAATGGGTCAACCAGGAAATTAAAAAAGAATTAAAAAAATACATAGAAGCAAATGAAGATGAAAACATGACAGTTCAAAAGCTTTGGGATGAAGCAAGGCGGTCCTAAGAGGGAAGCAATACAGGCCTTACTCAGGAAGTAAGAAAAGTCTCAAATACACAACCTAACCTCACACCAAAAAGAGCTTGAAAAAGAACAGCAAATAAAGCTTAAGTCTGGCAGGAGAAGAGAAATTTAAAAAAATTAGAGCAGAAATCAAAGACATATAAATTAAAAAAAATAACAGTAGAACAGATCAAGGAAAGTAGGACCAGGTTCTTTGAAAGAATTAACAAAATTGATAAACTCCGAGCCATACTTATTAAAAAAAGAGAGAGAGAGAGAGGACCCAAATAAATAAAAATCATGAATGAAAGAGAGATCACAACCAACACTAAAGAAATACAAACAATTCTAAGAGAATATTATGAGCAATTATATGCCAACAAATTAAGTAATTTGGAAGAAATGGATAAGTGTTTCCTAGAAACATATAAACTAACAAAACAAAAAAAGGAAGAAAGAGAAAGATGAGCAGACTCATAACCAGCAAAGAAATTGAATCTGTAATAAAAAATCTCCCAACCAAGAAGATTCTAGAGCTGGATGGTTTCCCAAGAGAATTCTACCAAACATTTAAAGAAGAAATAATATTTATTCTCCTTCTAAAACTGTTACAAAAAATAGAAATGGAAGGAAAACTTCCAAACTCATTCTATGAGGCCATTATTACCTTAATCTCAAACCAGAGAGAGACCCAATTAAAAAGGAGAATTACAGACCAATATCCCTGATGAACATGGATGCCAAAATTCTCACCAAGATAAAAGCTAATAGGATCCAACAGGCCATTCAAAGGATTATTCACCATGACCAAGTGGGATTTATTACTGGGCTGCAGAGGTAGTTCAACATCCACAAATTAATCAACATGATATACCACAGTATTAAAGAATCAATAGCAAACATGATCCTCTCAATAAATGCAGAAAAAGCATTTTACAAAATACACTATCCTTTCTTTACATAAAAAAAAAAAAATTTCCATGATGTAGTGATAGAGAGAACATACCTCAATGTCATAAACGCCATATACACAAAACCCCCAATGAATATCATCCTCAATAGCATTTCCCCTAAGATCAGAAACATGACACGGATGTCAATTTTCACCACTTTTGTTCATCCTAATACTGGAAGTCCTAGCCTCAGCAATCAGACAATAAAAAGAAATAAAAGGCACCCAAATTGATAAAGGAGAAGTCCAATTTTCAGTCTTTGTAGACTACATGATACTCTATGTAGAAAACCCAAAAGACTCCACCAAAAAATTGCTAGAACTCATACAGGAACTCAACAAAGTGGCAGGATATAAAATGAAAACACAGAGGTCTGTTGCATTTCTACAAACTAACAATGAAGCAGAAGAAAAAGAAATCAAGGAATCAATCTTGTTTACAATTGCACCAGAAACCATAAGATACCTAGGAATAAACCTAACCAAGGAGATAAAAGATCTGTACTCTGGAAAGTATAGAAAACTTATGAAAGAAATTGAGGAAGACACAAAGAAATGGAAAAAATTACCATGCTCACGGATTGGAAAAAGATATTGTTAAAATGTCTATTCTACCCAAAGCAAACTACACATTTAATACAGTCCCTATTAAAATACCACCAGCATTTTTCACCGAGCAGGAACAAATAATTCTAAAATTTGTATGGAACTGAAAAGATCCCAAATAGTTAAAGTAACATTGAAAGGAAAACCAAAGCTGGAGGCATCACAATTTTGGACTTCAAGCTGTATTTTAAAGCTGTAATCATCAAGACAGTAAGGTACTGGCACAAAAACAGATGCATAGGTCAATGGGAAAGAATAGAGAACCCAGAAATGGACCCTCAACTCTGTGGTCAACTAATCTTTGACAAATCAGGAGAGAATATCCGATGGAAAAAAGTCAGTCTCATCAACAAATGGTGTTGGGAAAATTGAACAGCCACGTGCAGAAGAATGAAACTAGACCACTTTCTTACACCATACACAAAAATAAACTCAAAATGGATGGAAGACCTAAGTGTGAGACAGTAATCCATCAAAATCCTAGAGGAGAACACAAGCAGTAAACTCTTTGACCTCAGCCTCAGCAACTTCTTGCAAGACACGTCTCTAAAGACAGGGGAAACAAAAGCAGAAATGAACTATTGGAACCTTATCAAGATAAAAAGCTTCTGCACAGCAAAGGAAACAGTCAACAAAATAAAACATGTCTCCAACGGCAAGGGAAACAAAAGCAAAAATGAACTACTGGGACTTCATCAGGACATAAAGCTTTTCTACAGCAAACGAAACAATCAACAAAAGTAAAAGGCAACCAATGGAATGGAAAAAGATATTCGCAAATGACAAACTAGATAAAGGGCTACTATTGAAATTCTATGAAGAACTTATCAAACTCAACACCCAAAATTCAAAAATCCAGTCAAGAAATGGGCAGAAGACATGAACAGACATTTCTCCAAAGACATTCAAATGGTTAACTTACACATCAAAAAATGCTTAACATCACTCAGCATCAGGGAAATACAAATCAAAACCACAATGATATACCACTTCACTCCAATTGGAAGGGCTAAAATTAACAACTCAGGAAACAACAGATTTTGGGAAGGATGTGGAGAAAGAGGAACACTTTTACGCTGTTGGTTGGAATGCAAACGTGTGTAGCCACTCTGGAAAACAGTATGCACATTCCCCAAATAGTTAAAAATAGAATTACCCCAGTTCCCAGCAACTGTACTATTAGGTATTTATCCAAAGGATAAATAGTGATTTTCAGGGGCACATGCACCCTAATGTTTATAGCAGCAATGTCCACAATTGCCAAAATATGGAAAGAGCCCAGATGTCCATCAATGGATGAAAGAATAAAGAAGAGGTGGTACACACACACACACACACACACACACACACACACACACACACGATGGAATATTACTCAGCCATCAAAAAGACTGAAATCTTGCCATTTGCAATGGCATGGATGGAACTCGAGGGCATTATACTAAGCAAAATAAGTCAGTCAGAGAAAGACAAATACCATATGATTTTTCTTTTATGTGTAATTTAAGAAACAAAACAGATAAACAGACGGGAAGCAAAGGAAAAATAAAATAAGATAAATACTGAGAGGGAGGTAAACCATCAGAGACTCTTAACTCTAGGAAACAAACAGGGTTGCTGGAGGGGCAGGGTTGGTTTTTGGGGCAATTGGGTGATGTGCATTAAGGAGGGCACTTGATGTAATGAGCACTAGGTGTTTTATGCACCTGATGAATCACTGAATTCCACCCCTGAAACTAATAATACACTATATGTTAACTAAATTAAATTTAAATGAAAAAGTTAAAAAAAAAATCTGACACACCTGACATTTGCTCTCTTACTTTCTACCAAGCATTTTTGAGATAGTTGAGAAAAATTTTTTTCTCAACTACTTCAAAAAACAGAAAAGGAAGGAACTTCCAAATACATTTTTTGAGGTCAACATTATCCTGATACTAAAACCAGATAAAGATACTACTAAAAAAGAAGTACAGGCCAATATCCCTGATGAAAATGAATGGAAAAATTCTCAAGGAAAAAAAAAAAAAACTAGCAGCAATTCGAACCCAACAGTACATTAAAAGAATCATTCACCACTATCAAGTGGGATTTTTCCCTGGGTTACAAGGGTAGTTTAATATTCATAAATCAATCAACATGATAAAATAAATTAATAAAAGAAATGATAAGAACCATACCATCCCCTCAATAGATGCAGAAAAAGCATTTGAAAAAGTACAACCATTCATGATAAAAACCCTCACCAAAGTAGGGATAAAGGAAACATACCTCAACATCATAAAGGCTATATAGGAAAGATTCAAGGAAATATCTTCCTCAAGGGGAAAATAGAGCTTTTCCCCTGAGATCAGGAACATGACAGGGATGTCCACTCTCACCACTGTTGTTCAACATAGTGCTGTAAGTCCTTGCCTCAGCAATCAGACAACAGAAAGAAATAAAAGGCATCAAAATCAGCAAAGAAGTCAAACTTTCACTCTTCACAGATGACATGATACTCTATATAGAAAATCCGAACGACTCCACCAAAAAATTGTTAGAATTAATACAGGAATTCAGCAAAGTGGCAGGATATAAAATCAATGCACAGAAGTCAGTTGCGTTTCTATACACAAACAATGAGACAGAAGGAATGTTGAAACTACAATTCAACACACATCAGAGTGGCTACAATTAACAACACAAGAAACAACAGGCGTTGGTGAGTATATGGAGAAAGAGGAACCCTCCTGTGCAAGGGGATGCAGACTGGTGCAGCCACTCTGGGAAACAGTATGGAGGTTCCTCAAAAATTTCAAAATAGAACTATCCCAAAATCCAGCAATTGCACTACTATGTATTTACCCAAAGTATGTGAAAGTGCTAAATCAAAGATATACACACACCCTGATGTTTAGCAGCATTATCTACAAACACCTAATTATGGAAACAGCCTAAGTGTCCATTGACTGACAAATGGATAAAGAAGATGTGGTATATATATGTCATGGAATATTACTCAGGCATCAAAAAGAATGAAATCTTGCCATTTGCAATGATGTGGATGGAGCTATAGTGTATTATGCTGAGTGAAATAAGTCAAGCAGAGAAAGGCAAATACCATATGATCTCAGTCATATGTAGAATTTAAGAAAGAAAGCAGATGAACGTATGGGAAAGGGGAAAAGAAAAAAATAGGAGAGAGGGAAACAAGCCATAACATAACAGACTTTTAATAATAGAGAAGAAACTGGGGGTTTATGGAGGAAGGTGGGGTGGGGATGGGCTAGATGGGTGATGGTTATTAAAGCGTGCACTTGGGCGCCTGGGTGGCTCATTCAGTTAAGCGTCTGCCTTTGGCTCAGGTCATGATCCCAGGATCCTGGCATTGAGTCCTGCATCAGGCTCCCTGCTCAGCAGGGAGTCTGCTTTTCCCTCTGTCTCTGCTGCCACCTCATGCTCTCTCTCACTCGTGCTCTCATTCTCTCTCTCCCAAATAAATAAATAAAATCTTTAAAAAAATTAAAGAGTACACTTCTTGTGATGAGCACTGGGTGTTTCATGTAAGTGATGAATCACTGAATTCTTTTTTTTTAATTTTATTATGTTAGTCACCATACAATTCTATTCCAGAAACCAATATTGCACTGTATAATAACTAAAATTTTTAAAAACTCTGTTTCTTAATTTCTTTTTTCCCCTTTCTCATTTGTGTCTTAAATTCCACATCACATGTCTTATTTGTTGACATATGAATTTTTATATTATTCTCTTCTAATCCTTTGTATTCCTGTGGTATCAGCTGTTATTTCTCCCTTGGTTATAATTTTATTTGGATCCTTTCTCTTTTTGTCTTGATGAATCTGACTAAGGGCTTATCGATATTGTTTATCATTTCAAAGAACTGGTTCATGGTTTCATTGATTTTTTTCTATTTTTTTAAGTCTCTGTCATTTATTTCTGCTCTGATCCTTATTTTTTTTTTCTTCTATTCACCTTGGGCTTTGTTCTTCTTTTTCCAGTTCCCCTAGGTGTAAGGTTAGATTGTTTATTAGAGCTTTTCTGTGTTTCTTGAGGTAGGCCTCTGTTGCTATATTTCCCTTTTAGAACTACTTTTGCTGTGTCCCAGTGATTTTGGACAATTGTTTCTTTTCATTCTCATTTGTCTACATGTGTTCTTTTATTCTTTTATTTCTTCTTCAATTGTTTCACTAGCCCATTGATTTTTAAAGACACAGCTATATTTTTAAAGGATGGCTGCTATATAGAGAATAGATCAGAATTGGTAAAAGGAGGAAGTAGTTACTGTCCTATAGCTCACCTATTCTTTGATATTCCAGCAATATAATAATTCACATGTAAAAATCCAAATCGAAACTGGGTGATGGGCATTAAGGAGGGCATGTAATCTCATGAGCACTGGGTGTTATATGCAACTAACAAATCATTGAACACTACATCAAAAACTAATGATGTACTATATGTTAGCTAGTTGAACTTAATAAAAAATTTAAATAAACCAAAAAAATCCAAACTCATTATTTAATCCCCTTCATAGTTTCTCTTTTCAATTTATATGTTGCTTTTTAAAAAGTCCTGGTATTCACTGAAATTGTCTCTGACTCACTTTATTAGTCTACCAATTCCATCCATCATAAGATCCATCTTTACCATATGTTACTCATTCAGTTAGTTGGTGTGCATTGAGATCAAGTACCTAGCAATATCTGGAGTTCTGTTCATCCACTTGCTTGCTCTAAATCCAAGAACATGCCATTAAATTTTCCTGAGCTCCAGTGTCCTCACATATCAAAAGCTCATAATACTTATGATGTTATTCTAAAGATTAAATGAAGTAATTTGTGTAAAAACGTTTGTAAATTGTGAAACACTATATGAGTTCACTTATTGCTATTGTCATTATCATTGTGTCAAAGAGAGAAGGGAGTTGAGAATACAAAGAAATATAAGACACAGTCTACATTATCAAGAAGTATACAATCTGGAAGGAGGAGGAAAGATGGCGGAGGAGTAGGGGACCCTATTTCAACTGGTCCCCGGAATTGAGCTGGATATCTACCAGACCACTCTGAGCACCCACAAAACTAGCCTGAGATGTAAGAAGATCTGGATCTCTACAAACAGAATATCGCAGGCAGTGGTTTCAAGGTATGAACTGGGGAGCCGTGATTCTGCGGGCAGATATCGGAGGATAAACAGCAGCGGGAGGGTGCCTGGCCATGGAGAACTTACACCACTGGTGAGCGATAGCCTCCTGTGCTGGGGACCGGCACAGACTCGCAGACCGGTAGCGGGGGGGGGGGGAAGGACTTTAGGGCAGCCCCCAGGGCAGAAACCTGGAGCAGCGGAGTCGCGTGTGTGACCTGGGAGCGACTGGCAGTTTTAGAAGCAAGAAGGGCAGAGACATGCTCTGACCTGGAGACAGGACTGGGAGCACTGCAGAGGGACGCACAACCCAGGACACTGCAGTTTATAGCAGCACGGACAGAAACGGAGATGGTGTGGCCTGGAGAGCTCACTGAAGAACAGACTGCGCTCTCTCTGCACTGAGGCAGAGGGTTGGAAACGGTCTCTTCTGCTCTGACTCGCGGAAGAGACACAGAAAGCCGCCAGAGAACAAAACCCCCCAAAACTGATCCCCACTGAGCCCATCCCCCGCCACAGGGGGTCAGGGCAATTCCGCCCAAACAGCGTTGCCTGAGTAACAGTGCGGCAGGCCCCTCCCACAGAAGACAGGCTGGGAAAACAAGAGGCCAGCAACCCTAAGGTCCAAAGAAAACAGGGGCATCTTGCTTGGGTTCTGGTCAATAATTTGGACTCAATACATTCCCTCAAACACCCACCAAAACAATGACTAGGAGGAGGAAACCCCAAAATAGAAAAGACTCGGAGATCATGACTTATGCTGCAGATTTACAAATGGATGCAGATATAACCAAGATGTCGGAGATGGAATTCAGGCTAGCAATTGAGAAGACAATGGCTAGAATGGAGAAATCAATTAATGGCAACATAGAGTCTCTAAGGGCAGAAAAGAAAGCTGAATTGGCAGAACTTAAAAATGCTATCAATGAGATCCAATCCAATCTAGATAATCTAACAGCTAGGGTAACTGAGGCAGAAGAATGAATAAGCGACCTGGAAGACAATATAATAGATAAAAAGGGAAAAGAGGAGGCCAGGTAAAAACAACTCAGAATCCATGAAAATAGAATCAGAGAAATAAGTGACACCATGAAGTGTTCCAATGTAGGAATAATTGGAATTCCGGAGGAAGTGGAGAGAGAAAGAGGAATAGAAGATGTATTTGAGCAAATCGTAGCTGAGAACTTCCCTAATCTGGGGAATGAAACAAACATTCGCAACCTAGAGGCAGAGAGGACCCTTCCCAAGATCAAGGAAAACAGGCCAACACCCTGGCATGTAATAGTAAAACTTGAAAATCTTAGAACCAAGATAACCATCTTAAGGGCAGTTACAGGGAAGAGATTCCTTATGTACAGAGGGAAGAACATCAGAATAATGTCAGGCCTATCCACAGAGACCTGGCAAGCCAGAAAGGCCTGGCAAGACATATTCGGCATACTAAATGAGAAAAACAGGCAGTCAAGAATCCTTTATCCGGCAAGGCTGTCATTTAGAAAGGATGGAGAGATGCAGAGCTTCCACGACTGGCAGAAAGTGACAGAATATGGGACCACTAAGCCGGCCCTGCAAGAAATATTAAGGGGGGTTCTATAAAAGGAGAAAGACCCCAAGAGTGATCTACAACAGAAATTTACAGGGACAATCTATAAAAACAACGTCTTCACAGGCAACATGATGACAATTAATTCACATCTTTCAATAATCACTCTCAACTTGAGTGGCCAAAATGCTCCCAAAAAACGGCACAGGGTTGCAGATTGGATAAAAAGACAGGACCCATCCATATACTGCCTACAGGATACTCATTTTGAACCTAAATTTACAGCCAGACTGAAAGTGAAGGGATGGAGATCCATCTTCCATGCCAGCGGGCCTCAAAAGAAAGCTGGGGTAGCAACTCTTATATCAGACAAATTAGATTTTAAACTAAAGTCTATAGTTAGAGACACAGAAGGACAATATATCATTCTTAAAGGGTCTATCCAACAAGGAGATCTAACAATTGTCAATATCTATGCCCCCAACATGGGAGCAGCCATCTACATAAGCCAACTGTTTACCAAAATAAGGAGTCATATTAATAACAATACATTAATTGTAGGAGACCTCAATACTCCACTCTCAGCAATGGACAGATCATCTAAGCAGAAAATCAACAAGGAAACAAGAGCTTTGAATGATACACTGGACCAGATGGACCTCACAGATATTTACAGAACATTCCACCCTAAAACAACAGAATACTCATTCTTCTTGAGCGCACATGGAACTTCCTCCAGAATAGACCACATATTGGGTCACAAATCAGGTCTCAACCGATACCAAAAGATTGAGATTATTCCCTGCATATTCTCAGACCACAGTGCTCTAAAAATGGAACTCAATCACAAGAAAAAAAATGGCAGAAATTCAAACACTTGGAAGCTAAAGACCACTCTCCTCAAGAATGTTTGGGTCAACCAGGAAATCAAACAAGAACTTAAACAATTCATGGAAATCAATGAGAACGAAAACACACCAGTCCAAAACCTATGGGATACTTCAAAAAGGGTCCTAAGGGGGAGATACATAGCCATCTAAGCCTCACTCAAAAAAATAGAAAAATCCCAAATTCACCAACTACCTCTATACCTTAAAGAACTAGAGAAAAAGCAACAAATGATGCCTAAGCCACACATTAGAAGAGAAATAATTAAAATTAAAGCAGAAATCAATGAATAAGAAACCAGAAACACAGTAGATCAGATCAACGAAACTAGAAGTTGGTTCTTTGAAAGAATTAATAAGATCAATAAACCACTGGCCAGACTTATCCGAAATAAAAGAGAAAGGACCCAAATTAATAAAATTATGAATGAAAGGGGAGAGATCACGACTAACACCAAGGAAACAGAAACAATTCTTAGAAATTATTATCAACAACTATATGCCAATAAACTGAGCAACCTGGATGAAATGGAGGCCTTCCTGGAAACCTATAAGCTGCCAACACTGAAACAGGAAGAAATTGACAACCTGAATAGGCCAATAACCAGTAACGAGATTGAAGCAGTGATCAAAATCCTCCCCAAAAAACAAGAGTCCAGGGCCTGATGGATTCCCTGCGGAATTCTACCAAACATTCAAAGAAGAAATAATACCTATTCTACTAAAGCTGTTTCAAAAAGTAGAAACAGAAGGATAACTTCCAAACTTGTTCTCTGAGGCCATCATTACCTTAATCCCCAAACCAGACAAAGACCCCTTCAAAAAGGAGAATTTCAGACCGATATCCCTGATGAATATGGATTCCAAAATCCTCAACAAAATCCTAGCTAATAGGATCCAACAGTACATGAAAAGGATCATCCACCACGACCAAGTGGGATTTATCCCCGGGATGCAAGGGTTGTTCAATATTTGCAAATCAATCAATGTGATAGAACACATTAATAAGAGGAGAGAGAAGAACCATATGGTCCTCTCAACTGATGCAGAAAAAGCATTTGACAAAATACAACATCCTTTCCTGATTAAAACTCTTCAGAGTAGAGGGATAGAGGGAACATTCCTCAAGTTCATAAAATCCATCTATGAAAAACCCACAGCGAATATCATCCTCAATGGGGAAAAGCTGAGAGCCTTTCCCTTAAGATCAGGAACATGTCAAGGATGCCCACTCTCACCACTATTGTTCAACATAGTACTAGAAGTCTAGCAACAGCAATCAGACAACAAAAAGAAATCTAAGGTATTCAAATTGGCAAAGAAGAAGTCAAACTCTCTCTTTTCACAGACGACATGATACTTTATGTGGAAAACCCAAAAGACTCCGTCTCCAAATTACTAGCACTCATCCAGCAATTCAGTAATGTGGCCGGATACAAAATAAATGCACAGAAATCAGTTGCTTTCTTATACACTAACAACGGAACTGTAGAAAGAGAAATTAGAGAAACAATTCCATTTACAATAGCACCCAAAACCATAAGGTACCTTGGAATAAACCTAACCAGAGAGGTAAAGGATCTATACTCTAGGAACTACAGAACACTCATGAAAGAAATTGAAGAAGACACACAAAGATGGAAAAATATTCCATGTTCATGGATTGGAAGAATAAATATTGTTAAAATGTCTATGCTATGCAGAGCAATCTATACCTTTAATGCCATCCTGATCAAAATTCCAATGACATTTTTGAAAGTGCTGGGACAAACAATCCTAAAATTTGTATGGAATCAGAAAAGACCCCGAATCGCCAAGCAAATGTTGAAAAAGAAAAACAAAGCTGGGGGCATCACGTTGCCTGATTTCAAGCTATATTACAAAGCTGTGATAACCAAGACAGCGTGGTATTGGCACAAAAACAGACATACAGACCAATGGAACAAAATAGAGAACCCAGATATGGACCCTTAACTCTATGGTCAAATAATCTTTGACAAAGCAGGAAAAAACATGCAATGGAAAAAAGACAGTCTCTTCAATAAATGGTGCTGGGAAAATTGGACAGCCACATGCAGAAGAATGAAATTCGACCATTCTCTAACACCATTTACAAAGATAAACACCAAGTGGATGAAAGACCTCAATGTGAGACAGGAATCCATCAAAATCCTAGAGGAGAACATAGGCAGTAACCTCTTTGACAGCACCCAAAGCAACTTCTTTCAAGATACATCTCCAAAGGGTATTATGCTGAGTGAAATAAGTCAAACAGAGAAAGACATGTATCATATGATCTCACTGATATGAGGGATTCTTAATTGTAGGAAACAAACTGAAGGTTGCTGGAGTGGGGGGTGGGGTGGGAGGGATGGGGTGACTGGGTGATAGACACTGGGGAAGGTATGTGCTCTGGTAAGCGCTGTGAATTGTGCAAGACTGTTGAATCTCAGATCTGTACCTCTGAAACAAATAATGCAATATATGTTAAGAAAAAAAAGAAGAAGAGGTAGCGGGAGGGGAAGAATGAAGCGGGGGAAATCGGAGGGGTAGACGAACCATGAGAGACAATGGACTCTGAAAAACAAACAGGGTTCTGGAGGGGAGGGGGGTGGGAGGATGGGTTAGCCTGGTGGTGGGTATTGAGGAGGGCACATTCTGCATGGAGCACTGGGTGTTATGCACAAACAATGAATCATGGAACACTTCATCTAAAACTAATGATGTAATATATGGGGATTAATATAAGAATAAAAAAAAAAAAAAAAAAGATACATCTCCAAAGGCTAGTGAAACAAAAGCAAAATGAGCTTTTGGGACTTCATCAAGATAAAAAGCTTCTGCACAGCAAAGGAAACAGTCAACAAAACAAAGAGGCAACCCACAGAATGGGAGAAGATGTTTGCAAATGACATTACAGATAAAGGGCTGGTATCCAAGATCTATAAAGAACTTCTCAAACTCAACACCCCAAAAACAAATAATCAAGTCAAAATTGGGCAGAAGATATGAAAAGACACTTCTCTGAAGAAGACATACAAATGGCTAACAGACACATGAAAAAATGTTCATCATCAGCAGCCATCAGGGAAATTCAAATCAAAACCACATTGAGATACCACTTTACACCAGTTAGAATGGTAAAAATGGACCGGGCAAGAAACAACAAATGTTGGAGAGGTTGTGGAGAAGGGAACCCTCTTACACTGTTGGTGGGAATGCAAGTTGGTACAGCCACTATGTAGACAGTGTGGAGGTGCCTCAAAAAATTGAAAATAGAGCTACCCTATGACCCGGCACTTGCAATAGCCACTATTGCACAGATGTCGTGAAAGAAGGGCCCCAAAGACACAGATGTCGTGAAAGAAGGGCCATATGAACCCCAATGTTCATAGCAGCAATGTCTGCAATAGCCAAGCTGTGGAAAGAGCCGAGATGCCCTTCAACAGATGAATGGATCAAGAAGATGTGGTCCATATATACAATGGAATATTACTCAGCCATCAGAAAGGATGAATACCCAACTTTTACATCAACATGGATGGGACTGGAGGAGATTATGCTAAGTGAAATAAGTCAAGCAGAGAACGTCAATTATCATACGGTTTCACTTATTTGTGGAACATAAGGAATAGCGTGGAGGACATTAGGAGAAGAAAGGGAAAAATGAAGGGAGGGAAATCGGAGGGAGAGATGAATCATGAGAGACTATGGACTCTGAGAAACAAACTGAGGGTTCTATAGGGGAGGGGGTGGGGCGATGTGTTAGCCTGGTGATGGGTATTAAGGAGGGCATGTAACGCATGGAGCACTGGGTGTTATACGAAAACAATGGATCGTGGATCACTACTCAAAAACTAATGATGTATTGTATGGTGACTAACATAATATAATAAAATTTTAAAAAATAAAGAAAAATAAAAAATAAATAAAAATTATAATAGTGAAAATATAAAGAAAAAGAAGTATACAATCTGGAAATACTGAGATAACATGCCTTAATAAGTAAATGCTATCAGGAAAGAGGGACGGAAGCAAGTAACATTTACTTAAGGACAATCATATGCCAATGTGTAGAGAGCTTTACATAAGTTATATTAGTAGAAGTTCAAAACAGAGAAAGTTCAACTTCATCTGGGCTTCAAAAAATTCTGTGCTGTCCTTTTGCTTCCAACTTTTTTTTAACTTAAATTCAATTAGCCAACATACAGTACATCATTGGTTTCAGATATAGAGTTCAATAATTTATCAGTTGCTTATAACACCCATTGTGCATCACATCATGTGCCCTCCTTAATGCAGATCACTAGTTTTAATTCTTTATAGAGGTAGATTTTAAAATTCCCCTACTCACCACCCTCATTTTCACACAGATTATCTCTTTTTTCTGGTTAAAAATGTAACAGAGAGCATCAGATGAAAGGTTCCTCTAATTCTTTCCTTTCTAACTCCCAACTTATCTATGAATATTCATTCCATCCAATTAAATGTGCATTTACTGTAAGCTACATCACAGTTCAAGCACTGAGCATTCAACAGCGAACAACATACACAAATTCCTTATATATTATAATGAGATAGGTAATATTTGCATATACCTGTAACTGTAAAGATATATCCATCTTTACCACCTTCATTTCCATAAGAAAATGATACATATCTCTTCCTCAATAAAGGTAACTTCTTCAAAAGTGACCTTGATTCTATATCCATCAGATTGTTGTCAGTGGTTTACTACCCCTAGTATCCTTCATTTTTCTGTCAACTAGCTCCTCTTCCTCAGCTTATAAGGTATTCAAGTCTTCCCATTCTAAAAGAAACATTTACCATTAATGCTACCTCCTCCATATACTATTGTTCCACCCCCTTCTATGACTTACCACAAAATTTGAAAGTGTTCTATATTTACTGTATTGATTTTTTCATTTTTTCATTTTTTAACATATAATGTATTATCTGTTTCAGGGGTACAAGTCTGTGATTCATCAGTCTTACACAATTCACAGCACTCACCAATTATTATTTTGTCTTAAACCATTCACCTTGGTTTCTACTATCATTTTTCCACTGATAATATTTTCATCAAGAATATCAAATTACCATTTTGTTGGGATCAAAATAATAATCAAGACAGATCAATAAATAAATACTATGTCAGATGGAGAACAGGGTTAAGGGGATAGAAAGTGTTAAAGGGTGGATTTTCAAATTTAAATTAAGCACAAAGTTATAAAGTTCCCCAACATTTCTATATCAAGCATATCATTACTATCTTCTTTCCTAAATGGAAGAAAGAGATGTCCCTCTTAGTGGTATAAGGCCAATACTTTAACTTCTGAATACTCTGAATGGCATGTCTTCTAATATATTTTAAGGACTTTGCTTTATCTGTTATCTCCTCTTTTTCTTTTTTTCCCCCATCTCTTCTTTATTTGGGAAGCAGCATAGCTTAATGATTATGAGTATAGGCTAAATAATCAGGCTGTTCATGTTCAACTCCTAACTCTACTACTTATTGTTTGTGCAACCTCAGAAATATCACTTTACCTCTGCCTCTCTCATAAGGTTGTTGTAATGATTAAATGAGATAATATATGCCCAGAACCTAGCACAGTTCCTCACACAGAGTAAGCATTCAATAATGTTAGCATTACTATTATTTTTATTACTGGATCTTACAACTCAGCATGAAAAGATGACCGATTCTCTTCTATCTTAAAACAAAGCTGAGATACAGGGAGAGAGCAAACAGGGGTGTCTCTCCCTACATCTGTTGTTCCTCTGCATTCATAGTCATATTTTCTCAGAATCTACTTCCACACTCTCTAGTTCCTCACCTCCCATTCATATTTCAAATGAAGGCAAGTTGGCATTTTCCCCATAAATCCACTAAAAATGATCTAAGATCATCAATGATTGCCTATTTACAAATCTAATATTTACTTTTCAGAATTTATCTTACTAAACTTTTCATGGTAATGGGATACTGTTGTTCCTCTTTAGTCCTTGAAACTCTTTATACCATTATCTTTAGGACTACCTCTTCTAGTTCTCATTCTACCTCTAGCTAATTCCTTTTCAGTCTCCATCATGGGATCTTCTTCTCCTTTCTCCATCTTAAATATTGTTATTCATAGAGTTCTGTCCTTAGTTCCCTTCTTGTCACATTCTATCCTTTTCATAGGATATCTAATACATACCTGTGACTTCCAGCCCCACTCCTACTCTGCGAACTGTCAAACATATTTCTTCTGCGTTATCTTCTCCTCTGAGTCTCAGATTCATATATCCAATTGCCCAATGGAAAATTCCACCCAAGAAATGACAGATGAAATCTAAGCTTTTATCATTCAAGCCCCCACAAATCTTATCTCTTAGAGTTTTAATAAGTTTGGGCTGCTATAACAAAATAAGAGAGACTGGGTGGCTTATAAACAAGAAACCTTTACTTCTCACATTTCTGGGAAGTCCAGGATAATGGTGCTGGCAGATTCAGTGTCTGGTGAGGGCCTGCTTCTTAGGCAGCGATCCTTTCACTGTAACCTCACACTGCAGAAGAAGTGAGCTAGATTTCTGGGGTCACTTATAAAAGGAAACTAATCCCAATCATGAAGGCTCTGCCTGCATGACTGAATCACCCCCCAAAGGCCTCACCTCCCAATGCAATAACCTAAGGGATTAAGATTTCAGCATATAGATTTTAGGGTGACACAAATACACAGACCACAGCACTTAGTAAACAGTTCTGCTTTATCTACCAAACTATGCTTACCATTCCCAATATATTTTGCTCAGTCTCTCTCCATGTCTTTGCTCATGCTTCTTCCCAGATTACTCTCCTACTGCCTATTAAATTCATTGGATCAGTGTTTATCAAAATTTAATGTGCAAGCTAACCATCTAAGGATATTGTTAAAATGTAGATTCAGGAAATCTAGGTTTGGGCATAAGTATCAACATTTCTAAAAAACTCACAAGTGATGCTAATGCTGCTAGTCTGTGGACTACACTTTGAGTAGCAGTGGTCATTCTAGGAAGAGCCCTATGAAGGCAGGGAATTCTGTCTGTTTTGCTTACTACTGTACTCCAGTGCCTGAAATATAGTAATTGACCAAACGATATTTGTTGAATAAATGAATTAAATAATAACCATGACTTCATCCAATACATTTGAAGACTCAACTCCTTCTAAAAAAAAAATTATACTCTGACCTGACCATATAATAATCAGTTCTTCATTTTTTGCTCATTCACACATTACTTATTTTATCTCTATTAAGGACAACAATGGTTTTCAGTAATACAGCTTTTTCATCACAAGTTTTGTTAACATAGTTAGAAGTAATATCAAGGGTTGGGGTGCCTGTGTGGTGCAGTCATTGGGCGTCTGACACTTGGGTTGGGCTCAGGTCATGGTCAGGGTTGTGAGATCGAGCCCATGTCTGGCTCCATGCTCGGCATGGAGTCTACTTGGGATTCTCTCTCCCTCTCCCTCTGCCCCTCCCACTCATGCTTTCTCTTTCTTTATATATAAAATAAATAAATAAATCTTCTTTAAAAAAGAAATAATATCAAGGGTATAAGAATATGTTTCCAGCCTAGTTTTCCTGAATGCTCTTGTGGTGCTTTGGCTTTTGATTTTCTTTTTGTGGTTCTCTGGTTCTAGAATAAATGTTAAAAGTTATGTCATGGAAAAATGAGCAAAGACCACAAAAAATTGCAAAAGAGGAAATACTAATGGCTAATAAGCATTTGAAAACAATTCAATACTTAATAAATTGTGTATTTATTGTTGATGGGAGCATAAACTCATAAAAAATATTTTAGAAAGCAATTCAGTGACAGATAATCACAAACTTAAATCTACTCCTTGGAATCTACTCTAAAGAGATATCCAAAATGTAAAGTTTTATGCCAAAAAATAATCTATTTATAATGGAAAAATAAAAACTCTTTGGCCTAAATGTCTAATAAGGAAATTAAGTAAATCATAGCACAGCCATTAAATAGGTTATTATGCAGTCATCAAAAATGTTTAAAAATAATTCTAATCACATGGGGGAAATATTTAAATGATGTTCATAAAAAAATGGAAAATAAAATTGTTTACCAGTGGACCACAGTTAAGGTAGAGCAATATAGAGAGAGGGAAAAAAAGTCACTGATACAATAACAAAGGTTATTTCAGGCATTGAGGAGGAGTTACTGATGATTCATTGATTTTCTTCTTTGTATTTTTTGAAGTTTTTTATAACAAATATATGTTACTTTCATAACCAGAATAGAATTTTGTTTAAAGAACTTCATTGCCTTTAATTAAAGTATTATGTTCTCTATTTTTTCTTATTAATATTTTCTCTTGCTCAATTTTTTCTAGAGAGCTTCTTAATCCTGTGATATAATGTTCCTTAAACACACTACAAGCACATAACTATTCATGGTACTTATGGAAAATGCTGATACCTATTTATTAGAATTATATAAGCCAGACAAAATCTGAAATCTGTTTATGATAGATTTCAATAGCTATTTTTAAAAAAAAACAAGATGCATTTAATGTTCAAGTGAAATATTTGCATGAATTTCCTTTCATAGTAAAGCGTACTCTATATTCTTCATAGGCTTTTCTTAAATCAGTTTATCAATTCCCACTTACCCTGAATCTGATACAAGAAATTCATCAATCTATTTCAATGGTGAAAAGACAAGAAAGAGAAAAGGGAAAATAGAAAAGTTTAGTATTTGTTTGTGATACTTGTGATTAAGTGGTAATTTCCATTGTGCCTTTCCCCCCAAATTCTATTAGGTCTTAGGAGCACTAGATGGGATAGTAGTAGGAATTCAATATGATATGTTTTATCTCACAGTTTAGTTGGAGAGGTTGGTAAGATAAATTTGTTCACCCTTTTCTAAACGTAAAGGAAAATCAGGAATGAAAATTATAATAATAGAAACATAGTCAAGGTATGGCATTTTTTGTAGGTAATAGTTTTATACCTATATTTATGAGACATATAGGTATTATACTATAAAATTAAATACTTTAGATATTTTTATCCTTATAGATACATATTAAAGCACACTACGTATTAAAATGTAAATAATTGATTAGGCTTTTAAAAATTAAATATCAAACTCCCAGTAAATAAGATGTAAATAATTAAGTTTAATACTAATGGGAAGGTACTACAGAGGGAATTCCTTCTGGTTCCTTTTTTAACAAAAAGAACACTGGTTCAGTAAGTAATACAGGAATTTGTAGCTCAAACATAAGAATAAATGTTTTTAATATGTTGGTTATATAAAACATCTCTTTTTATACTTTAAAAATAATTAATTTGATACTAGCTATTTTTACTTTAGAATATTAATTTTTTTAGTTTTGGTGGGAGTATTTAGAAAAAGCTTCCCATGAGTCCTTTCCACTTGTCAGGCTACTAAGTATACAGATTAATTACCTAAAAAAATATCAGAGGTAAAGGAAAATACTTTGTCATGACATACCACACATTTCTTAGAAGCAAATGTGCTAATTACATGAAATTTCATATAATTATCTTAATAATAGCTTCAAATGCAGCATTTATAAGATTTAACATTTAAATTTTAATAGTGAAATATGGGAATTTGTGGGTAAATTATCTTCAAAATGATAAAAGAAACAAAATTTCTTCAGTAAAGTCTGTCACAGTTTATCCTGTTCTTAAATATTTTTGATGCTTGAGAAAATAACTTGATGTGAGGAAACACTCAAAAGGTAGCAATTCTGGGCAGGGTAGGGGCCTCAGGAGATAGATATCAGCCCAGATAGAGGAACTTAAAGTTAGGGGAAATACCCAATTGAGACTAAGATATTATTCTTCTCAGTGTGCTCCTTATGTTCCCAATCTGAGAAGCTCTGTGAAAACAGGAACCAGTGTGCCCTTGCTACATAGGCAGGTGTAAGGATAGCTAAAGGGGATATTTAATGAGATACATGATCAGAAATACAAGTAGAAAGCAAAAATCAGGCTGAGCTTTTAGCTACTATCACAAAGTAAAGCAGAAACTGAAGAGGGACCGTGGCTATTAGAATTTTACTAGATTCTATAAACTTTGTAACATTATACACTAGACTGTGATCTACTGAAGATCTACAATGTACCCCTATCATGCTGTGATATATTAAAGATCTTATCCATCTTTATATCCCAAGAGCTAGCACAATGTCTGATTAGACACTATAAACAGCCAGGGAACAAAAGCCACACAGATGACTAGCTCACATTAAGCCCATCCCCCTGACAAGGGGTGGGGCAACTCCACCCAGGCAAAGACCCCCGAGAAGCTGAGCAGCAGGCCCCTCCCCCAGAAGACAGACTGGAAGAACAGGTGAATGACAAGCTTATTTCCCAAAAGACTATAAAACTCAAGTGCCAGGGGAAAATAATATATTGAGCTCCAGGTGTTCCTTCATGACTCATTTATACTTCAGGCTAAAATTTTACATATCTTTTTTGTCTCTTTATCTTTTTTACCCTGTTCCAATTTCAATTAGATTCTTATTTCCCAACTTTTGTTTTTAAGTTGATTTTTAACTTTTTTTTTCGCATCTACATTTTATAGAATTATGCCCCATACTAGTCCATTTTTCACTCTATTCAATTTTATCTTGAGAGTATATATATATATATACTGATTTCTTTGCAATTTTGGGATATAGTGTCTTCTAACACACCAATGAAAAATCAACCAGGAATAGGCAGATCACCCTGCTTTGTCCACCCTGAGAGATTATGGTCTCTCTCTGCCCCCACCTCTTTTTTTTTAATTGTTTTGGATCATTCTGGCTTTGTTTGCATATCTGTGGTAGCTTCCAAAAACTTCAGATTTTTCCTAGGGTGCATTTTGCTTGGGTCATGGTTGATATTTTGGACTTTGTTCATTCATTCAACCAACCTTTGATAGAATGACTAGGAGGAGGAACTCACAACAAAGAAAAGAACCAGAGGCAATGTCCTCTGCCACAGAACTAATGGATATGGATATAAGCAAGATGTCAGAGATAGAATCCAGGATAGAAATTATAAAGCTGATAACTAGGCTTGAAAAAAAGCATACATGACAATACAGAATCTCTAAGGGCAGAAATGAGATCTAATCAAGCTGAACTTATGATATGAATACTATGAATGAGAAGCAGTCTAAATTGGATGCTCTCACAGCTAGGTTCAATGAGGCAGAAGAGAGAATAAGTGATCTAGAAGACAGGCTGATGGAAAGGAAGGAAACTGAAGAAAAGAGAGGAAAACAACTCATAGGACATGAAGAGAGACTTAGAGCATTTAATCATACATTGAAAAGAACCAATATCAGGATCATCGGGATCCAAGATGGGGTGGGGCGGAGGGGCTTAAAGATACATTTGAGCAAATAATGGCTGAGAAATTCCCTAATCTGGGGAAGGAAACAAGCATCCATATCCAAAAGTCAGAGAGGAATCCTCCCGAAAATCAATAAAAGTAGATAAACACCTCAACATATAATAGTGAAGCTTGCAATTCTTAGAGCCAAGGAAGGTATCCTGAGAGCAGCTGGGGGGAAGAGATTTCTTACATACAGAAGGAGGAACATCAGAATAACATCACACCTATCCAGAGAACCCTGGCAGGGTAGAAAGGGTTGGCAAGATATATTCAGGATGCTAAATGAGAAGAACATGCAAGCAAGAATACTTCATCCAGTGAAGCTATCATTCAGAATGGAAAGAGAGATAAAAAGTTTCCAGGACAGAGAGAAACTAGAATATGTGACAACCAAGGCAGCCTTGCAAGAAATATTAAGGGGGATCTTGTAAGCGAAAAGAGACCCCAAGAGTCACATAGACCAGAAAGTAACAGACAATTTACATAAACAGGGACTTTACAGGCAATACAGTGGCACTAATTTCATATCTTTCAATAGTTACCCTGAACGTAACTGGGCTAAATGATCCAATAAAAAGACACAGAGTATCAGATTGGATAAAAAAAGCAGGACCTATCCATATGCTGTCTACAAGGGACTCATTTTTAACCTAAAGACACCTCAAGATTGAAAGTGTAGGGATGGAGAACTATTTACCACACTAATGGGCCTCAAAAGAAAGCTGGATAGCAAACCTCATATCAACCAAAGTAGATTTTAAACCAAAGACTGTAGCAAGAGATGTAGAGGGACACTATATCATAATTAAAGGATCTACCCAAGAAAAAGATCTAACAATTGTAAATATCTATACCCCCAACGAGGGAGCAGCCAGTTAGGTAAACCAATAACCATAGTAAAGAAACATCTTGACAATAATGCATTAATAGTAGGGGACTTCAATACTCCACTCACAGCAATGGACAGATCATCTAAGCAGAAGATCAATAAAGAAACAAGAGCTGAATGACACATTGGACCAGATGGAGTTCCTGGATATATACAGAACATTACATTCTAAAACAACAGAATACTTATTCTTCTCGAGTGCGCATGAAACTTTCTCCAGAATAGATATATCACAGGTCACAAATCAGGTCTCAACTGATACCAAAAGATTTAGATTATTCCCTGCATATTTTCAGACCACAATGGTTTGAAATTAGAACTCAATCACAAGAAGAAATTTAGAAGAAACTCAAACATTTGGAGGTTTAAGAGCATCCTGCTAAAGAATGAATGGGTCAAACAGGAAATTAAAGAAGAACTTAAACAATTCATTGAAATTAGTGAGAATGAAAACACATCAGCTCAAAATCCATGGGATACAGCAAAGGCGATCCTAAGAGGAAAGTACATACCCATCGAAGCCTCTCTCAAAAAAATTAGAAAAATCCCAAATGCACAAGCTAAACGTACATCTAAAGAACCTGGAGAAAGAACAGCAAATAGAACATAAACCAAGCAGGAGAAGAGAAATAATGAAGATTAGAGCAGAAATCAATGAAATAGAAACCAGAAAAACAGTAGAACATGTCAAAGAAACTAGAAGCTGGTTCTATGAAAGAATTAATAAGATCAATAAACCTCTGGACAGACTTATCCAAAAGAAAAGAGAAAGTACCCAACATAATAAAATCATAAATGAAAGGGAAGAGGTCAAAATTATTACCAAGGAAATAAAAGCAATGGTTAGAAATTATTACCAGTAACTATATTCCAACAAATCAAGCAATCTGGAAGGAATGGATGCATTCCTGAAAATTATAAACTACCAAGAGTGAAACAGGAAGAAATAGACAATCTGAACAGACCAATAACCAGCAAAGAAATTGAAGCAGTAATCAAAACCCCCCAAAAAAACAATAGTCCAGGGCCAGATGGCCTCCCAGGGGAATTCTACCAAACATTTAAAGAAGAAATCATACCTATTCTGCTGAAGCTGTTACAAAAAATAGAAATGGAAGGAAAACTTCCAAACTCGTTCTATGAGGGCAGCATTATCTTGATACCAAAACCAGACAAAGACCCCATCACAAAAAGGAGAATTACAGACCAAAATCATTGATGAACATGGATGTGGAAATACTCACCAATATCCTAGCCAATAGGATCCAACAGTACATTAAAAGGATTATTCACCATAACCAGGTGGAATTTATTTCTGGAATGCAAGTGTGGATCAACATTCTCAAATCAATCAACGTGACAAAGCACACTATTAAAAGACAAGAACATATGATCCTCTTGATGCAGAGAAAACATTCAACAAAATATAGCATCCTTTCTTGGTTAAAACTTTTCAAAGTATAGGGATAGAGGGAACATACCTCAATATCATAAAAGCCATCTATGAAAAGCACACAGTGAATATCATTCTCAATGGGGAAAAACTGAGAGCTTTTCCCCTAAGGTCAGGGACATGACAGGGATGCCTACTCTCACCATTGTTTTTCAACACAGTACTAGAAATCCTAGCCTCAGCAATCATACAACAAAAAGAAATAAAAGGCAATCAAATTCCAAAAAAGAGGGAGGAGGAGCAAGATGGTGGAGGATTAGGAGACCTAAATTTCGTCTGGTCTCAGGAATTCAGCTAGATGGGTATCAAACCAGTCAGAACACCTAAAACTCAACAGGAGATTGAAGAAAAGAATAGCAGCAACCCTTTGAACAGAAAAGCGACAACTTCCTGGAAGGTAGGACATGCAGAGAAGTGAATCTAAAGCGATATTTGGGAAGATAGACCATGGGTGGAAGGAGCCTCCATCAGCAGCCTACCGGAAAGTGATAGAGCAGCGGAGCATAAAACCAGAACTTTTAGAAGTTGGCTCCACTGAGGGATGTGGCTCCAGTGGATAAGCGGGGGGTGTAACCTTCCCTGGGACAGTGTGGTCTCAAGACCCTCAGGGTCACAGAAAGACCAGGGGTGCCTGAGTGCGGCAGAGCTCCCAGATATCAAAGCAGGGAAGCCAGCTGCAAAGATGGAGCCGAGGAGTGGGCTCTCAGCTTGAGCTTGCCATAAACTATGATCCAAGGCACAGTTGGGCCACTACTCTTCGAGCAGGGACCCAACAAGCTGCAGATCTGGGGAGACTCCCCTTCCTCCCCTGGGAGGAGCAGTGTGGGAGTGCACTGCAGGAATCTGCTGGGTTTGGAGGCTCCAATGGGGTCATGTGCCAGAGATAGAAATGCTTGGTCACAAGCCGGGTGAGCACAGAGTGAGGCCAGAGATGGGAGAGGCAGGAGTGATTGACTGCTTTTCTCTGGGGGCTCATTGAGGAGTGGGGCCCCGAGTTCTCAGCTCCTCCAGGGCAGAGACTGGGAGGCCGCCATTTTCTTTCTCACCCCCCAAAGCTGTAAGGAAAGCTTTCAGGGAACAAAAGCTACAGAGATCAAACCCGAGCAGATGACTTAGCCTGGTTTCTGGCAAGGGCGGGGCAATTCCACCTTAGGCAAAGTCATTTAAGAACCACTGCAACAGGCCCCTCCCCCAGAAGATCAGCAAGAACAGCCAGCCAAGATCAAGTTTACCGATCAATGAGAATGGCAGAACTCCAGCACTAGGGGAAAACAGCACATAGAATTCATGGCTTTTTTCCCCATGATTCTTTAGTCTTCCAAAGTTAATTTTTTTTTAATTTTCTTTTTTTCTTTTTCTATTTTTTTTTGAATTTTTCTTTTTCCCTTTTTCAACCAACATCTTATCAATCCCTTTTTAAAAAATCTTTTCTATTTTTCATTTTTAGAGTCCTATTCTATCCTTTCATTGTAGTTAACCTTATTTTTTGTATATATATATAAGTTGTTCTCACTTTAAAATTTTGGGATACAGGTTCTTCTAACAGACCAAAATATACCCTAAATCTCTAGTGTATGGCTTTGTCCTAGTCTTCTGCCTGATCACATTCTCTCCATTTTTTAAAAATTTCTCTTCTTTCTTTTTTCAAACAAATTCTTATCAATTCCTTTTATAAAATCTTTTATAATTTTCATCTTTACAGTCATATTCCATCCCTTCATTTTATTTACCCTTATTTTTGTACATATACAAGTTTTTCTTTATTTAAAATTTTTGGAGGCAGTGACTTCTAACAGACCAAAATACACCCCATATCTAGTTGTGGCACTGATCTATTCACCAGCCTGATCATATTTGATCATATTCTTTTTTTCCCCTCTCTTTTCCCCCGGTTTTGGGTCTCCTCTGATTTGTTTATTTTATATTTTTCTGCGGTCGTTGTTACCCTGTTAGCATTTTGTTCTCTCATTCATCTACTCTACTATGGACAAAATGACAAGATGGAAAAACTCACCTCAAAAATAAAAAAAAAGAACAAGAGGCAGTACTGACTGCCAGGGACCTAATCAATATGGACATTAGTAAGATGTTGGAACTAGAGTTCAGAATGACAATTGTAAAGATACTAGCTGGGCTGAAAAAAAGCATGGAAGATACTAGAGAAACCCTTTATGAAGAAATAAAAGAACTAAAATCTAACCAAGTCATAATCAAAAAGGCTATTAATGAGGCGCAATCAAAAAGGGAGGCTCTAACTGCTAGGATAAATGAGGCAGAAGAGAAAATTAGTGATATAGAGGACCAAATTATGGAGAATAAAGAAGCTGAGAAAAAGAGAGGTAAACAATTACTGGATCAGGAGGGCAGAATTCAAGAGACAAGTGATACCATAAGGCGAAACAATATTAGAAGAATTGGGATCCCAGAAGAAGAAGAAAGAGAGAGAGGGGCAGAAGGTATATGGGAGCAAGTTATAGCAGAGAACTTACTTAATTTGGGAAAGGAAACAGACATCCAGGAGGCACAGAGAACCCCCTCAAAATCAATAAAAATAAGTCAACATCCCAACATCTAATAGTAAAACTTACAAGTCTCAGAGACAAAGAGAAAATCCTGAAAGCAGCTTGGGACAAGAGGTCTGTAACCTACAATGGTAGAAACATTAGGTTGGTAGCAGACTGATCCACAGAGACCTGGCAGGCCAGAAAGGACTGGCATGATATATTCAGAGCACTAAATGAGAAAAATATGCAGCCAAGAATACTATATCCGGCTAGGCTGTCATTGAAAATAGAAGGAGAGATAAAAAGATTCCAGGACAAACAAAAACTAAAAGAATTTGTGAACACCAAACCAGCCCTACAAGAAATATTGAAAGGGGTCCTCTAAGCAAAGAGAGAGTGTGAAAGTAACATAGACCAGAAAGGAATAGAGACAATATACAGTAACAGTCACCTTACAGGCAATACAATGGCACTAAATTCATATCTTTCACTAGTTACCCTGAATGTAAATGGGCTAAATGCCCCAATCAAAAGACACAAGGTAACAGATTGGATAAAAAAAAAACAATACCCATCAATATGTTGGCTGCAAGAGACTCATTTTAGAACCAAAGACACCTCCAGATTGAAAGTGAGAGGGTGGAAAACAATTTACCATGCTAATGGACATCAAAAGAAAGCTGGGGTGGCAATTCTTATATCAGGCAAATTAGATTTTAAACCAAAGACTATAATAGATGAGGAAGGACACAGGACACTATGTCATACTTAAAGGGTCTATCCCACAAGATCTAACAACTGTAAATATCTATGCCTCTAACATGGGAGCAGCCCATTATATAAGCCAATTAATAACAAAATCAAAGAAACACATTGACAATAATACAATAATAGTAGGGGACTTTAATACCCCTTCACTGAAATGGACAGATCATCTAAGCAAAAGATCATCAAGGAAATAAAGACTTTAAATGACACATCGGACCAAATGGACTTCACAGATATATTCAGAACATTCCATCCCAAAGCAACAGAATACACATTCTTCTCTAGTGCCTATGGAACATTCTCCAGAATAGATCACACCCTAGGTCACAAATCAGGTCTCAACTGGTGCCAAAAGATTGGGATCACTCCCTGAATATTTTTGGACCATAATGCTTTGAAACTAGAACTCAATCCAAAGAGGAAATTTGGAAAGAACTCAAGTACATGGAGGCTAAAGAGCATCCTACTTAAGAATGAATGGGTCAACCAGGAAATTAAACAAGAATCAAAAAATTCATGGAACCAAATGAAAAGGAAAAAACAACTGTTCAAAATCTTTGGGATGCAGCAAAGGCGGTCCTACAAGTAAAATATATAGCCTTTCTCAAGAACAAGAAAGGTCTCAAATACACAACCTAATCGTACACATAAAGGAGCTGGAGAAAGAACAGAAATAAAGCCTAAACCCAGCAGGAGAAGGAAATAAAAAAGATCAGAGCAGAAATCAATGAAATAGAAACCAAAAGAACAGTAGTATATATCAACATAGCTAGGAGTTGGTTCTTTGAAAGAATGAATAAGATTGATAAATCCCCTGGCCATACTTATGAAAAAAGAAAAGAGAAATGACCCAAATAAATAAAACCATGAATGAAAGAGAAGAGATCACAACCAACACCAAAGAAATACAAACAATTATAAGAACATATTATGAGCAACACTATGCCAGGAAATTAGATAATCTGGACGAAATGGAGGCATTCCTAGAGATGTATAAACAACCAAAACTGAACCAGGAAGAAACAGAAAACGTGATTAGACCAATAACCACTAAGGAAATTGAAGCAGTAATCAAAACTCTCCCAACAAACAAAAGCCCAGGGCCAAATGGCTTCCCAGGGGAAGTCTAACAAACATTTAAAGAAGAATTAATACTTATTCTTCTGAAACTGTTCCAAAAAATAGAAATGGAAGGAAAACTTCCAAACTCATTTTATGAGGCCAGCATCACCTTGATCCCCAAATCAGACAAACACCCCATCAAAAAGGAGACTTACAGACCAATACCCTTGATGAACATGGATGCAAAAATTCTCACAAAAATACTAGCCAATAGCATGCAACAGTACATTAAAAGGATTATTCACCACGACCAAGTGGGGTTTATTCTTGGCTTGCAAGTTTGGTTCAACATCCGCAAATCAATCCATGTGATGCAATACATTAATAAAAGAAAGAACAAGAACCATATGATCCTCTCAAAAGATGCAGAAAAAGAGTTTGACAAAGAACAGCATCCTTTCTTGATTAAAACACTTCAGAGCACAGGGATAGAGGTGCATACCTCAATACCATAAAAGCCATCTATGAAAAACCCACAGTGAATATCATTCTCAATGGGGAAAAACCTGCTTTTCCCCTAAGGTCAGGAACACGACAGGGATGTTCACTATCACCACGACTAGTCAACATAGTACTAGAACTCTTGGCCACAGCAATCAGCCAACAAAAAGAAATAAAAGGCATCCAAATCGACAAAGAAGAAGTCAAACTCTCACTCTTTGCAGATGATATGATACTTTATGTGGAAAACCCCAAAGACTCCACCCCAAAACTGCTAGAACTCATACAGGAATTCAGTAAAGTGGCAGGATATAAAATCAATTCACAGAAATCAGTTGCATTTCTATACACCAACAAGACAGAAAAAAGAGAAATTAAGGAGTCGATCCCATTTACAATTGCACCCAAAACCATAAGATACCTAGGAATAAATCTAACCAAAGAGGCAAAGAATCTGTACTCAGAAAACTATAGAATATTCATGAAAGAAATTGAGGAAGACACAAAGAAATGGAAAAATGTTCCATGCTCATGGATTGGAAAAACAAATATTGTGAAAATGACAGTGCTACCTAGAGCAATCTACACATTTAATGCAATCCTTATCAAAATACCATCAACTTTTTTCCAAGAAATTGAACAAGTAATCCTAAAATTTACATGGAACCAGAAAAGGCCACGAATATCCAGAGGAATATTGAAAAAGAAATGCAAAGCTGGTAGCATCACAATTCCAGACTTTAAGCTCTATTACAAAGCTGTCATCATCAAGACAGTATGGTACTGGCACAAAAACTGACACCTAGACCAATGGAACAGAATAGAAAGCCCAGAAATGGACCCTCAACTCTATGGTCAACTAATCTTCGACAAAGCAGGAAACAATGTCCAATGGAAAAAAGTCTCTTCAACAAATGCAGAAGCCACATGCAGAAGAATGAAACTGGACCATTTCCTTACACCACACAAAAATAGACTCAAAATGTATGAAAGACCTAAATGTGAGAAAGGAATCCATCAAAATCCTAGAGGAGAACACAGGCAGCAACCTCTTCAACCTCAGCCATAGCAACTTATTCCTAGAAACATCACCAAAGGCGGGGGAGCAAAGGCACAAATGAACTTTTGGGACTTCATCAAGATAAAAAGCTTTTGCACAGCAAAAGAAACAGTCAACAAAACCAAAAGACAATCGACAGAATGGGAGAAGATATTTGCAAATGACATATCAGATAAAGGTCTAGTATCCAAAATCTATAAAAAAACTTATCAAGCTGAACACCCAAAGAACAAATAATCCAATCAAGAAATGGGCAGAAGACATGAACAGACATTTCTGCAAAGAAGACATCCAAATGGCCAACAGACACATGAAAAAGTGCTCCACATCACTTGGCATCAGGGAAATCCAAATCAAAACCTCAATGAGATACCACCTCACACCAGTCAGAATGGCTAAAATTAACAACTCAGAAAACAACTGATGTTGGAGAGGATGCGGAGAAAGGGGAACCCTCCTACACTGTTGGTGGGAATGCACGCTGTTGCAGCCACTCTGGAAAACAGTATGGAGGTTCCTCAAAAAGGTGAAAATAGAGCTGCCCTACAACCCAGCAATTGCACTAGTGGGTATTTACACCAAAAATACAAATGCAGTGATCTGAAGGGGTATGTGCACCCCAATATTTATAGCAGCAATGTCCACAATAGCCAAACTATGGAAAAAGCCTAGATGTCCATCAACAGATGAATGGATAAAGGAGATGCAGTATATGTATACACAATGGAATATTATGCAGCCATCAAAAAATATGAAATCTTGCCATTTACCATGACGTGGATGGAACTAGAGGACATTAGGCTAAGGAAAATAAGTCATTCAGAGAAAGACAAGTATTGTATGATCTCACTGATATGAGGAATTCTTAATCTCAGGAAACAAACTGAGGGTTGCTGGAGTGGTGGGGGGTGGAAGAGATGGGGTGGCTTGGTGATAGACATTGGGGAGGGTATGTGCTATGGTGAGCACTGTGAATTTTGTAAGACTGATGAATCACAGACCTGTACCTCTGAAACAAATAATACATTATATGTAATAAAACAAAAAAGAAGATAGTAGGAAGGGAAAAATGAAATGGGGGAAATCGGAGGGGGAAACGAACCATGAGAGACTATGGGCTCTGAGAAACAAACTGAGGGTTTTAGATGGGAGGGGGGAGGGACGATGGGTTAGCACTGTGATGGGTATTAAGGAGGGCATGTATTGAATGAAGCACTGGGTGTTATACGCAAACAATGAATCATGGAACACTACATCAAAAACTAATGATGTAATGAATGGTGACTAATAAAATAACATTAAAAATAAAAAAGAAGAAACTACAAATTTTTTTTTAATTTTCCAAAGAAGAAGTCAAACTCTCTCTTTTTGGGGATGACATGATACTTATGTGGAGAACTCAAAAGACTCCACCCCAAAATTGCTAGAACTCATACAGTAATTCAGCAACATGGCAGGATACAAAATCAATGCACAGAAATCAGTTGCATTTCTATACATTAACAATGTGACTAAAGAAAGAGAAATTAAGGAATTGATCCAATTTGCAATTGCACCAAAAATCATAAGATACCTAGGAATAAATCTAATCAATGTGGTGAAGATTCTATACTCTAGAAACTACAGAACAATCATGAAAAAAATTGAGGAAGACACAACATGATAGAAAAAAAAATCCATGCTCATGGATTGAAAGAATAAATATTGTTAAAATGTTGATGCTACCCAGAGCAATCTACATGTTCAATGCAATCCCTATGAAAATAACATTGTCATATTTCACAGAGATGGAATAAACCTAAAATTTGTATGGAATCAGAAAAGATCCGAAATCACCAGGTGAATGTTGAAAATGAAATTCAAATCTGGGCGCATGACAATGCCTGACTTCAAGCTATATTACAAAGCTGTGATCATTGGCACAAAAACGGACACATAGATCAATGGCACAGCATAGAGACGCAAGAAATTGACCCTCAATTCTGTGGTCAACTAATTGTTGACAACTCAGGAAAGAATATCCAATGGAAAAAAGACAGATTCTTCAATAATTATTGCTGGGATAATTGGACAGCCAAATACAGAAGAATGAAAGTGGACCATTCTTTCACACAAGATAAACTCAAAATGGATGAAAGACCTCAATGTGAAACAGGAATCCATCAAAAGGCTAGAGGAGAACACAGGCAGCAACCTCTTCCACATCAGCTACAGCAACTTCTTTCAAGTCAGGTCTCTAAAGACAAGGGAAACAAAAGCAAAAATGAACTATTGGGAGTTCGTCAAGATAAAAAGCTTCTGCACAGCAAAGGAAACAGTCAACAAAACTAAGAGGCAACCCACAGAATGGGAGAAGATATTTGCAAATGACATTACAGATAAAGGGCTGGTATCCAAGATCTAAAAAGAACTCAAACTCAACACCCCCCCAAAACCAAATAATCCAGTCAAGAAATGGGCAGAAGACATGAACAGACACTTCTCCGAAGAAGTCATACATATGGTCAACAAACACATGAAAAAATGCTCCACATCACTTGCCATCAGATAAATACAAATCAAAACCACATTGAGATACCACCTGACACGTCAGAATGGCTAAAAATAACAAGACAGGAAACAAAAAATTTGGGTGAGCATGTGGGGAAAGGGGAATTCTCTTCCACTGTTGGTGGGAATGCAAGCTGGTACAGCCACTCTGGAAAACAGTATGGAGGGTCCTCAGGATGTTAAAAATAGAGCTACCCTACAGCTCAGCAATTGCTTTACTAGGTATTTACCCCAAAGATACAGATGTAGTGAAAAGAAGAAGCACATGCACCCCTATGTTCATAGCAGCAATGTCCACAATAGCCAAACTGTGGAAGGAGCCGAGATGTCCTTCAACAGATGAATGGATACAGAAGATGTGGCTCATATATACAATGGAATATTACTCAGCCATCAGAATGGGTGAATATCTACCACTTACATCGACATGGATGCAACTGGAGGGCATTATGCTAAGTGAAATAAGTCAATCAGAGAAACACAATTATCATATGGTTTCACTCATATGTGGAACATAAGAAATATTGAAGAGGACAATAGGGATCGTGGGGGGAAACTGAATGGGAAGAAATTAGAAAGTGAATCAAACCATATGAGACTCTTGATTCCAGGAAACAACCTGAGGGTTGTGGAAAAGAAGGCAGGTGGGGGGATGGGGTAACTGGGTGATGGGCATTAAAGTGGGCATGTGATATGATGAGCAGTGGGTGATATACACAACTAATGAATCATTGAACATTATACCACAAACTAGTTATGTACTATACCTTGGCTAATTAAATTTAAATTTAAAAAATCCTTTTAAAAAATAAAAGATAAAAGATAAATAAAGATTAAAAAAATAAAAGAGGATTGTGTGCTTAAGTTTGGAGCAGTTAGGAAGGAAATGCTGGGAAGATTACATGGTCATTCTTCAGCCAGTTTTATGGAGAATAGAACCCCAAAGGATAGAATAAGAAATGACAGGTTTCCTTTTGGTTTTGTTGACTGTTTCTTTTACTGTGCAAAAGCTTTTTATCTTGATGAAGTCCCAATAGTTCATTTTTGCCCTTACTTCACTTGCTTTTAGCGATGTTTCTAGAAAGAAGTTGCAGCAGCTGAGGTTGAAGAGGTTGCTGCCTGTGTTCTCCTTTAGGATTTTGATGGACTCCTGTCTCACATTTAGGTCTTTCAACCATTTTGAGTCTATTTGTGTGTGTGGTGTAAGGAAATGGTCTAAGAAACAAACTGAGGGTTCTGGGGGGGGGGGGCGGTTAGCCTGGTGATGGGTATTAAAGAGGGCACATACTGAATGGAGCACTGGGTGTTATACGCAAACAATGAATCATGGAACACTACATCAAAAACTAATGATGTAATGTATGGTGACTAACAGAACCTAATAAAATTAATTTTTTTTTTTAAAGCGGCAGGTTTCAATGGAAAAGAAAAGCCAGGAAAGTTTCATCCTCAAAGACAGGGGAAACAAGGAAGATGAGACAAATAGTTTTGGATCTTAAAAACAGAAAAGCTTAAATAGTTTTATAGCTACCAATTACCTTTTTAAAAATAAATATTCAGTCTTTTTCTCAGTAAATGTGAAGGCCCACATAAATCATTTTATTTAAGTGTTAAAAAATTCATTTATAGCGCTGTGAATTGTGTAAGACTGTTGAATCACAGACCTGTACCTCTGAAACAAATACATTATATGTTAAAAAAAAAATGAAGATAGCAGGAAGGGAAGAATGAAGGGGGGAAATCGGAGGGAGAGATGAACCATGAAAGACTATGGACTCTGAGAAACAAACTGAGGGTTCTAGATGGGAGGGGGTGGGGGATGGGTTAGCCTGGTGATGGGTATTAAAGAGGGCACGTTCTGCATGGAGCACTGGGTGTTAATACGCAAACAATGAATCATGGAACACTACATCAAAAACTATGTAATGTATGGTGATTAACATAACATAATAATAAAGAAAATAATAATAAATAAACAAAATCTAAAAAAAAAATCATTTATAGCCCTAAATCTGTAATGTCCATACTGCCTTATCATGAAATCTCCTTGAAGATTCCTTTCACCCTTTTACTCAGTAGCCACAGTCAAGGGAGAAAATAATGAAGACCTATAGAAAGAACTGTGGCAATGGGAAAGAAATAGAAAACAGATATGGCACTTAAAGTGAAGAATTCAAAGGATTTCTTAACTAATTAGATGTAGTGGGAAACAAAAATACATGACATTGGGGTTTCAAATGAAAAAATAATGCCTTCGTAGATATTTAGATTTTTATATTCATGGATTTTAATAAACTCATGTGCTTAAGGAATTCTATGTGTTCAATGGCTGTTTATTTTTCCTTGGAAAATGTATGACATATTTCTTAAGTGGTGTTACTCTTAAGACCTAAAAGTTATTATAAATAGCATTATAGAAGGGTAGTTACTAGAGATGACCATGTCATAATACCTTATGACATATTTTTGAAGAGCTTTTATCCTAAAGGAATGTTAAATAACTATCCACTATATCACTTTATTCTCATAATATCAAGAGCTAGTCAAATGTTTTTCTTCTTCTCCTCATTTTGTCTATTGACAATGAAACCTGGGCACAGGAAATTCAATTAACTTAAGTTCAAGCATTCTTAGAGGCAGAGGCCATGCTAGGATACAGCCCAGCTGTTGTTTAGGAGAGCAGTTAATTTCTCAAATTACTGGAGCTCATGTGGGCCTGGTGAAACCAAGACAGATGTCTCATAGGAAACACTTGGATGTGTCACTCCTCAAAGCTTCAGGCTCTTGAGCCTGGAAAACTGGGGGCTCTGAGGCAGGGATGCATAGTAGGAAAGAAGGGGGCAATGGGGTTGGTATTCCTTGCTCCACAAGCCCTGATACATAGAAAACAAAGCACACTTTAAACCCCCAAACAACTAAAATTTTTTGTTAAACAGTTAACACATAAGCATGAACTAATGGGAACAGAACAAAAGAAAGAAAAATGAGAGTGGGAAACACCAAGGAAAAGAAAAAGAGCACAAGGGGTTCCTGGGTGGCTCAGTCATTAAGTGTTTGCCTTCAGCTCAGGTCATGATCCCAGGGTCCTGGGATCGAGCCCCGCATTGTGCTCCCTGCTGCACGGGAAGCCTGCTTCTCCCTTTCCCAGTCCCACTGCTTGTGCTCCCTCTCGTGTTATGTCTTTCTCTGTCAAATAAAAATAAAATCTTAAAAAAAAAAAAGAAAAGAAAAAGAGCACTGAATAATGGATGCCACAGACAAACTGTATTCACAATGTTCCAGCACTTTGGCCTACACAACCTCAAAGTCAATTTTGCAGTGAACTAAATTATCTTTCACAATCATTTTTGAGTGTATTTTATTGATATATAAAATATCTATCTAGTATTTGCCCAAAACAATTATCTGGGTATAATCCAAAGTCTGCTGCAACATATTTACAAAACACTTCTAAGAATTATGTGACATTAGGGGCACCTGGGTGGCTCAGTCGGTTGAGTGTCTGACTCTTGATTTTGGCTCAGGTCATGATCTCAGGGAGATTGAGCCCTGCATTGGGCTTCACACTCAGTGGGGAGTCTGCTTGAGATTTTCTCCCTCTGCCCCTCCCACTGCTCATGCACCGTCTCCCTCTCTCAAATAAATTATAAATCTTTTAAAAAAGAATTATGTGACTATAACAAATAAAATATGAATTACCTCAAATAAATAAATAAATAGAATCTTTAAAGAAAAGTTTTTTGTTCCAGCTCTGTGAAAAATGCTGGTGGTATTTTGATAGGGATTGCATTGAATGTGTAGATTGCTTTGAGTAGCACAGATATTTTAACAATATTTGTTCTTCCAATCCATGAACATGGAATGCTTTTCCATTTCTTTGTGCCTCCCTCAATTTCCTTCATAAGTGTTCTATAGTTTTCAGAGTACAGATCCTTTACCTCTTTGGTTAGGTTTATTCTTAAGTATCTTTGGGCTTTGGTGCAATTGCAAATTGGATCAATTCCTTGATTTTCTTCTGCCTTACTGTTTGGGTATAGAACTACAACTGACTTCTGTGCATTGATTTTATATCCTGCCACTTTCCTAAATTCCTGTATCAGTTCTAGCAATATTTGGGTGGAGTCTTTCAGGTTTTCTACATAGGATATCATGTCATCTATGAAGAATGAAAGTATGACTTCCCAAACAGAGAAAGACATGTATCATATGATCTCACTGATATAAGGAATTCTTAATTGCAGGAAACAAACTGAGGGTTGCTGGAGTGGGGGGTGGGGTGGGAGGGATGGGGTGACTGGGTGATAGACACTGGGGAGGGTATGTGCTCTGGTAAGCGCTGTGAATTGTGCAAGACTGTTGAATCTCAGATCTGTACCTCTGAAACAAATAATGCAATATATGTTAAGAAAAAAAAAAAGAAGAAGAACAAGGTAGCAGGAAGGGAAGAATGAAGCAGGGGAAATCGGAGGGGTAGACGAACCATGAGAGACGATGGACTCTGAAAAACAAACTGAGGGTTCTAGAGGGGAGGGGGGTGGGAGGATGGGTTAGCCTGGTGGTGGGTATTGAGGAGGGCACATTCTGCATGGAGCACTGGGTGTTATGCACAAACAATGAATCATGGAACACTACATCTAAAACTAATGATGTAATGTATGGGGATTAACATAAGAATTAAAAAAAAGAAAAAAAAAAAGAAAGTCTGACTTCCTTGCCAACTTGGATGTCTTTTATTTCTTTTGTTGTCTGATTTCTGAAGCTAGAACTTCCAGTACTATGTTGAACAACAGTGTAGAGAGTGGACATCCCTGTCATGTTCCTGACCTTAGGGGAAAAGCTCTGTTTTTCCAGGTAGAGGATGATAATTGCAATGGGTTTTGCCTATATAGCTCTAATGATATTGAAGTATGTTCCCTCTATCTTTACACAGTGGAGATTTTTACCAAGAAAGTATGCTGTATTTTGTCAAATGCTTTTTCTGCATCTATTGAGAAGATCATATGGTTCTTGTCCTTTTTTTTTTTTTTTATAAATGTGGTATATCACATTGATTTGTGGATGTTGAACCACCCTTGCAGCCCAGGAATAAATCCCACTTGGTCATGGTGAATAATACCATGAATGCACTGTTGGATCCTATTAGGTAGTATCTTGGTGAGAATATTTACATCCATGTTCATCAGGGATATTGGTCTGTAATTCACCTTTTTAGTGGGGTCTTTGGTTTTGGGTTCAAGGTAATGCTGGCCTCATAGAATGATTTTGAAAGTTTTCCTTCCCTTTCTATTTTTTGAAACCATTTCATAAGAATAGGCGTTAATTCTTCTTTAAATGTTTGGTAGAAATCCCTTGGGGAGCCATCCAGCCCTGAACTCTTATTTGTGGGGAGATTTTTGATTGCTGATTCAATTTCTTTGCTGGGGATGGGTCTGTTTAGGTTTTCTATTTCTTCCTGTTTCAGTTTTGGTAGTTTATATGTTTCTAGGAATGCATCCATTTCTTCCAGATTGCCTAATTTGTTGGCATATAATTGCTCATAATATTCTCTTAGAATTATTTATATTTCTTTGCTGTTGGTTGTGATCTCTTTTCTTTCATTCATGCTTTTATTTACTTAGATCTTTTCTCTTTTCTTTTTGATAAATCTGGCTAGGGGTATATTTACCTTATTAATTCTTTCTAAGAAGCAGCTCCTAGTTTCATTGATCTGTTCTACTGTTTTTTGTGTTTTTTTTTTTTTAATTTCTATATCAATGATTTCTGCTCTAATCTTTATTATTTCTCTTCTGGTGGATTTAGGCTCCATTTGCTGTTCTTTTTTTCCAGCTCCTTTTGGCGTAAGGTTAGGTTGTGTATTTCAGACTTTTCTTGTTTCTTGAGGAAGGACTTTATTGCTATATACTTCCCTCTTAGGACCACCTTTGCTGCATCCCAAGGGTTTTGAACTGCTGTATTTTCATTTTCATTTGCTTCCATATATTTTTTAATTTTTCCTTAATTTCCTGGTTGATCCATTTTTTCTTTAATAGTATGTACTTTAGTCTCCATATATTTGTTGTCCTTCCAAATTTTTTCTTGTGGTTAACTTCAAGTTTTATAGCATTGTGGTCTGAAAATATGTATGGTATAATCTCAGTCTTTTTGTACTGGTGGAGACCTGATTTGTGACCCAGTATATGACCTGTTCTGGAGAACGTCTCATGTGCACTCAAGAAAGATGTGTATTCTGCTGTTTTAGAATGCAATGCTCTGAATATATTTGTTAAGTTCATCTGGTCCAGTGTGTCAACCGAAGTCCTAGTTCCCTTGTTGGTCTTCTGCTTAGGTCATCTGTCCCTTGATGAGAGTGGTGTGTTAAAGTCCCCTGCTATTATTGTATTATCAATGAGTTTCTTTAATTTTGTTAATTGATTTATATATTTGGCTGTTCCTAAGCTGGGGGCATAAATATTTAAAATGTTAAATCTTCTTTTTGGATAGACTCTTTTTTTATGATATAGTGTCCTTCTTCATCTCTCATAACAGTTCTTGGTTAAAATCTAGTTTGTCTGATATACGGATGGCTACTCCAGCTTTCTTTTGACATCCATTGGCATGATAAATGGTTCTCTGCCCCTCACTTTCAATCTGGAGTTGTCTTCGGCTCTAAAATAAGTCTCTTATAAACAGCATATCGATGAGTCATTTTTTTAATCCATTCTGATACTCTATGTTTTTTTATTTGAGCATTTAGTCCACTTATATTCAGAGTAATTATTGAAAAATATGAATTTAGGGCGCCTGGGTGGCTCAGTTGGTTAAGCAACTGCCTTCAGCTCAGGTCATGATCCCGGGGTCCTGGGATCGAGTCCCGCGTCGGGCTCCCTGCTCGGCAGGAAGCCTGCTTCTCCCTCTCCCACTCCCCCTGCTTGTGTTCCCTCTCTTGCTGTGTCTCTCTCTGTCAAATAAATAAATAAAATTAAAAAAAAAAAAAAAAGAAAAATATGAATTTAGTGACATTGTATTACTTGTAAAGTCACTTTCCTGTTGATTGTCTCTGTTCCTTTCTGGTCTTTGTTACTTTTGGGCTCTCTGCTCAAAGGATCCCCTTTAATATTTCTTGCAACACTGGTGTAGTGTTCACAAATTCCAATACTTTTTCTTTGTCCTGGAAACTGTTTATCTCTCTTTCTATTCTGAATGACAGCCTTGTTGGATAAAGTATTGTTGGCTCCATATTTTTCCCATTTAGCACTTTGAATATATCATGCCAGTCCTTTCTGGCCTATCAGGTCTCTGTGGACAGGTCTGCTGCCAGCCTTACATGTTTACCCTTGTAGGTTAAGGAACTCTTGTCCTGAGCTGCTTTCAGGATTTTCTCTTTATCTTTGAAATCTGCAAGTTTCACTATTTTATGTCAAGGTTTTGACCTTGAGAGGGGTTCTCCATGCCTCCTGGATTTGAATGCCTGTTTCCTTCCCCAGGAGAGGGAAGCTATAATTTGTTCCAATAAACCTTCTGCCCTTCTCTCCCACTCATCATCCTCTGGAACCCCTATTATCCGGATAGCATTTCACTTTAAGGAATCACTGAGTTCTTGAAGTCTCCCTTCACGATCCAGTAGTTTTCTTTCTCTCTTCTTTTCAGTTTCCTTATTTTCCATCATTTTATATTCTATATCACTGACTTGCTCTTCTGCCTTGTTTGTCCTCAATTTTATAGCTTCCATTTGGGACTGCATCTCAGTAATAGCATTTTTAATTTTGGCCTGACTAGATTTTAGTTCTTTTATTTCTACACTCAGGAATTCTCTAGTGTTTTCTATACTTTTTTCAAGCCCAGCTAGTATCGTTATAATTATTGTTTTAAATTCTAGTTCAGACATCTTACTTATATCCGTATTGATTAAATACCTGGCAGTGAGTACTACCTCCTGTTCTTTCTTTTGGGGTGAATTTCTCCATCTGGTCATTTTGTCCAAAATAGAATAGAAAAAAGAATAAAAAAAAAAAACAATAACAAGAATAACAACAGAAAAACAAAACAAAACAAACCAGAAAATGAAACAAGAAAAAAACAAAACAAACAAGAAACAGAATAAAATGGAGAACTTGAGCCTGGGTGTGTTTTGGTCTACCTGTTACAAGAAACTAGATGCTACAATAAGAAAGAAAGAAAAACATATATATACAAAAATAAAATAAAATACAATGAAAGGGAAAAATATATATATATACACACACACACACATATCTAACACATATATAAAATTTTAAAAATACAAAAGGAATTGAAAAAAATAAGAAAATAACTTAAAAATAATACTGAAAGACTAAGGAATAAAAAAACAATGAATGCTGTACCTTGTTTTCCACAAGAGCTGAAGTTTTGCAGTCCTCTATGATCAGTAAATTTGGTGCAAGCCAGTTACTCATGTCGGCCTTCTGGGGGAAGGAGCCTGTTGTGCTAATTCTCAGGTGCACTTGCCCGAGTGGAAATGGAAATACACCAGGGCTTGGTGTATGTGGTTCAGGATTCTACTATTTAGCACTGTTTTGCTACCAGAAAATTTTCAGCACCAATGGGTGGGATCAATATGGTGGCGCCCCACTATCTAGCCCAGGAGTTGAATGTTCCTGCCCCCCTCTCTTTGGTGAGCCCTCAAAAAAGCAGTCAATCACTCTTGTGTTCCTGGGTTTCTGTAAAAACTCTGTTCACCTAGCCTGTGACCAAGCGTTTTTATCTCAGGCATGCAACTGAATTTCAAAACTCCAAATTTTCTGGATTCCTATGGCACAGACGTGCAGTGTCCCTCCCTGGGGGGGGGGGGGTCTCGCCATGCTTTTGCCTTTGGCTGGACCCCTGCCAGGAAAGCAGTCACGCAACAATGCAGCGGTTTGCAGTTTATGGCAACAAAGAGCTGAAAGCCGTCACCTAGACTGTTTTCAGCTGGCTTCCCCACACTTGTGCCTGGGAACTCTGCTGCACTCAGGCAACCCCGTTCTTCTTGGGACTCCAGGGATCCTCAAACCATGCAGTCACACCTAGAATTCCACCCCACTTCACCACCTGAGCACCTTTAAGCCAGGGACGTACCCCACAGTAGCAGACTTCTAAAAGTTCTGATTTTATGTTCCATTGCTTATAATACTTTGTGGTAGCCTCCTTAAGCAGGCTCCCTTCCCTCTGCTGTATCCTCAGTTATACCACCCCAGATTCAAGTCTCTGCACCTCCTACCTTCCAAAAAAAATGGTCGCTTTTGTACTTGTACAGTTGGAGCATTTCTTTTCTCAGATCTCTGACTGATTTCTCAGATGTTCAGAATCATTTGATAACTCTCTAGCTGTATTTGAGGGACCAGAAAAACTTAGGGTCCCATACTCCTCCACCATCTTAACTCCCTCTCAGGGATAGAATGGATTTTTAAATCTTGTGCTATATTTTCTGCTTCTGGATAGATGTATAATACTTTTTTTTTCCTATTTCTCCTATTCAGTATAACAAAATGCCCTGAATATTATATATGAAACAAACATAAGAAGACACTGAGGGGTGAAGAGAAGAAGGCAGAATAGTTAGGGACCTTGGGAGGTGAAGGACAGTATGGCAGTGAGTTCCCTGGGTTTTCATTTAGCCTCATATAGCCCAAACTTGATCTGAATAAAGTAGCGTTTCAGAAATGCCAATGCATACAGCCAATAAAACCCCTGACAAAATCCTGTTCTCTCTAAACGAAGAACAAAGAAGGGATACCCTAGCAAGACAATAATACGTTTTAAAAACAACAGCTTTAGTCCAGTCAAACACCACACATAATACTATGGGACCACTCCAACACTTGCAAGCAAAGGCCAAGGGAGTAGCCTAGACTTCCACTCTTGCGAGACTGTAACCAGAAGCCCTAACACCCCTATCAATTTGGTATCAGAGAAATCCAAATAGGGAGCAGAACTTTCATCCACATCCAGTAACAAACCCCATCCCTCCACCACCTTGTCACTAGAAACCATGCAGGGAGCCAGAACTCCCACCTCTGCCCAGCAATAATGAAGAGAACTCCCCATTTGGTGTCAACAGAAGCTGAGAGTGGAACCTGTACTTCTACCTCCACATAAATATAATGAGATAGTTCCCCCACTTACCTGGTAGAGCAGCATCAAAAAAAGTTAAAACAGGAGGTTTAACTAAGATCCAAATTCTCATAACATAATGCAAAAATGACAAGATTAAAATTGAAAATCACTCATCATAACAAGACCAGGAAATTATCAACCAGAATTTAAAAAGATAACTAATAGATAACAATAGCAAGAAGACAGAGAAATGAGAATAATCTGACAAATATTTTAAAGCAGATATGTAGAAATGCTTCATAAACAATTATGAAGACACTTGAAACAAGTTGAAATAGTCTCATCAAAGAAATAAAGATCTCAGGAAAGAAGTAGAAGATATAAAGATAATCAAATGGAAACCTTAGAACTGAAAAATAAAATAATTGAAATAAAAAGCTCACTGGATTGGGTCAATTGCAGATTAAAGAGGGAAGAGGGAAATAAAATCTGGACAATAGAACATTAGAAATTACTCAATCTAAACAGAGAACAACAGAGAGAAAATAAACAACAACAAAAATTATAGAGCCTCAGAGACATGAAGAATTATAACAAAATATCTAACATTTAAGTGATTGGAGTCCCAAAAGGAGAGAATTATAATATGGGGCTGAAAAAGTACTCAAAGAATAAATTACTCTTGTGAAAGGATTGTAACCTAAAATGGAACTAGAGAATATGAAAGAAAGGTCTCATGCATGTGCCTTCAGAAAAATGGAACTTAAGAATTAATATACTAATTTCCCTTAAATGCTTAATTTATAGAAGACCAAGACTTATCTCCTGAGCAGTGAACATCCCCCAAAAATCTTTCCCAATCCTCAGGCCAGTGAACTTACTGCCTGGACTCTGGATGAACTTACTCCTATTTTTTGCACTCCTTGCCCATAAATACAGCCTGCACAAAACCCTCAACATACTTGCCTATAGCTTGCTACAGCATGCATTTCCCAAATTGCAAACCCTTTGCTATCCTTGAGCTCAATTTCCGGTAATTTGAACTTGACTCTGTTTACCTGGTATTAGACATTCATGGTGTTAGAAACAGGATCAGAAGGGTATGACCCCTGGAGTGATGATGACCCTTGGAATTGAGTGAGGTTCCTGCAGTGAGCCCTTGTGCTCAAGGATTATGTGAGAAGACTTCTGCTTCTGGCATGCGGAGACTCCTCTTAGATTTTGAGCTCTCTCCTTTTGGTTGAGCTCTCTGACTTTATTCAAGATTTGGAAAGGACAAATTGTCCTTCTGGTGATACTCACTTGGTTTCTGAATTAGAATGTGTTCAGTTGCTGAATTAGAATGTACTTAGCTTCTGAATTAGAATGTGCTTGGTTTCTGACTTAGAATGCCTTAATTTAGATTTAAACTTGTGTATTTTTTCCTGAAAGCAATCCTAAAAGTAAAATCGGTGGGCATAGTTTGAGCACCTAAATGCTGCTTGAGTGCTCACGACCTTTATATGAGAGACAATTGTCTCTGAAGCACAAAACTCTCATGTAAGAATAAGATGGTCACAGATGATCAAATTTCACAGTATGTTGCTCACCACCCACAAGAAAATTCCATGCAAAAAGGGACACCTGGTCACATGTTGGACAAATAGGGCAGACTATCCACCAGAAAAAAATAATTATCCCATGAAAATCACACTGTCAAACAAAACCAAGTCCAAACCCTAAGCACATGTCCTAGGCTATCTAGGATTTTTTTCTTTGCTCTTAGGAAAACTCAAAAAATTGAGTCCTAGTCATTTAAATGCTTCTAAGAGTGACCCCACTTTTAGGAACTCCACTGGCTATATATTAGAAAAAAAATTTGATCTCTCCTCACATGCATAAACCAATCTTACTAAAGACAACCTAGAATTAAAATAGCCATTATGAGAATGTTCCAATTAGATAAGATTGTTAAGAATTGTTAAGTTAAATAAACAGAATGGAATAGTTATTTTATTTTTTATTTAAATTCAATTAGGTAACATATAGTGCAGCATTAGTTTTTGGTATAATGTTCAATAGCTATTTTAATTGACATGCATGAGCCTCCAAAGCTTTCAAAATTCCAAAATAGTTTCATTGAAAGATTCGTTGCAAAAGGCTAATGAAGAATTAAAGATACAAGAGGTACCCAAAACAAAAACTAAGACTAATGTAACTCCTACTCTTCCCCTCTATCCTTCATTTGAGTACTCATTCTACTAATCCTGTGTCTGAGTTGTCATTCCACTCTGAATGGAGTGTAAACTATAAACAAAAGTCCATTAACTTAGTGGCCTTACAGATGGTACACTTATAGTACCCTATGAGGAGGGGCCCCATATAGGCCCATCTGAGGACTTATGGGACTCCAAGGGATTCTTCTGTAATTTTTTACCATTTATTCCCTTAAACTAAGGGGAAACTAAAATTAAAATCGATGGGAAATCTTGCCAGATTCTGGTAGACACCAGAGTTACACTCTCTCTACTTTAAACTCCACTTACTACAGAGGCTACAGATGAAATCCTGGGAAAAGTGGGAGAAGCCAGACAAGGTTCTGAGAATTCTTACCAAAGTCAGCTGTCCCAAATTGCTCAATGAAAGTCGAGAAAGAAAGGTAAAATTTAATGTAGTCCATTCCTTAACAATCCAGAGTGATTGATTATTGATCCTTTGTCTTCTAGTGACAACTGGTGTGTGCTGAGAACATGGCTTGCCAACCATCAGGTTGGGAGCCCCAAAATATGGCTGGATAAAGATGAGAGTGGCAATCCATTTCTGGCTCAATATGGCAGGACAAAAATGGTTGAACTCCTTTGCTAGAGTCCTACCAATTATTGCCAGCCCTTAGGGGAATTACCTAAGTCTTTCTTTTAGTTATATTGGTAGTGGTTCTGGATTTTGGGAGGGTGGTATACTTTGCACCCTCTATGAGGAAGTCTCTTGCCTCCATTGGGTCATACATCTGGATTTAGGAAACAAAAGCCCTTCTTTGAAGAACTTGATTTTTTTTTTCCTTTTCCTCTGAGTTGTAAATGTTCTAGCTGTTTTTCTCTAGGGACTTCTATCTCAGCCATACCTTTGAAATTCAAACCTCAGGGAAGTAATTCTTATCAGAAAAAAGGGAAAAAGCTATTTGGAAATTAAATGAATTAAAAAACTTAAGTGTCTTCTCCACAAATATTAATAAAAAGCTTTAGTCATCTGAAAAGATAACCTCAATTTGTTTCAACTTACAGAAGCATAGTTTGTGTCCAACACATATTTTATAAACTACTGAGTACTGCATTATTAAATCTCCCTCATGGATAAATTCTAATACAAAAGCTAAAATCTCTGTTTCTGTCTGTATAAGTATGTCTATGTATGTATGTATGTTGTAAATGTGTTATATTTTTCTACCTCCAAATGGTATCGCCAAAATAATTTGTAAAATGGCTCTAGTTGTCTTAAAAAAACGGGCACTTATCAAATCAAGTATTGGAAAACACTCAAAAATATAAAAACTTAAACCGAATGGTTTTCAAGTTCAAGGGACCTAGGATAAATATTTAGTAAATGAAAGCTTAAGTTTTTTGGTTTAATTAAAATTGGTATGTCTTCAGATACATCTTGACTAAAAGGAAGATGATGGCAGAGCGAGGGGGAACCTAAGCTTGCCTTGTCCCATGAATACAACTACATAGCTGCCAAATGATCCTAAAAACCCAAGAAATAGACCTAAAGAATGAGAACAAACTCCACAACCAAAGGGAGAGAAGAAGCCACATTGAAGAAGGTAAGAGGTGTAGAGATGTGGTTTAGGGGGAAGAGGACTGTGGGTGCTGCAGAGAGGAGGGAGCTGTGGTCTTGGAGAAGAACAAGAGAGGGAAGAACACACAGGGGAATGCACAGGGATAACATCTCCCCACAGTGACTGGCTTGGAAAATGAGAGGGATTAATTTTGTGACTTCTTGCAACCAGTGGGGCTTAAAGGCAGGAGTTTGAAAGGTCAACTGGCTTGCCTGGGATAGAGCCCAGAGGGCACTGTGCTGCTCCTGAAGAGAAATCAGACAACCTAGGGGCAGACAGTGTGGAAACATCAATATTGAGAGCACCTGGGGCACACAGTGGGGAGATGATTCACTATTCTTGGAGCATGTCTCTGAGAAGCAGCATTTACAGAGACACCTCTCCAGGAACAAAGGAGTGGGCTGGTACCATTTTCTTCCCCCATCCCTCAGCATAAAAACAGAGCCACCTGCAGGAAGCAGCACAGTGCTGACACTGGTTGCCTAATGGGCATACAAGAGGTCTCACACCCCTATGTTCTGGTGGGACTGTCCTTCTCAGTCAAGCTTGCTTCAGTCACAGTTAAGCAGGCCCCTCCCCCACAAGAACAGCACAAAACCCAGCTACATCAAGTCTCCCAACCAGAGTTCTACAGGTCTTCAGTTCCAGTGGAGCTAATAACAGGTTACATTTCACAAACAGACCAGAGCACACCTAGTTAAAACTCACTACATTCAGGCCAGGGACCAAACGCTACCCACAGCAGGCAAGGAGAGCCTCTGCACATGACTGGCCTGAAGGAGAGAGCATCCAAACAACAGCAGAAAACACACAACACACACCAGAGATACTCCTTGAACTGCCAGGCCCTGGACACTACATGATCTCTTCTTCAAAAGGCCATGACTTTCAGGAGCAGGAGACATAACCGGATTTCATTACACACAAAGGAAGGCAGAGACTGAGACAAAATACAAAGATGGAGGAATTTATCCCAAATGAAATAAGATAAGGCCACAGACAGAGATCTAAGCAAAACAGATATAAGTAACATGCTTGATGGAGAATTTAAAGCAACAATCATAAAGATACTCACTGGGTTTGAGAAAAGATTAAAAGACATCGGGGGAGAGGCTTATGACAGAGATAAAATAATTAAAAAAGAATCACTCAGGTGCCTGGGTGGCTCAGTTGGTTAAGCATCTGCATTTGGCTCAAATCAGGACCCCAGGGTCCTGGCATTGAACCCCATGTTGGGGTCTGTGCTCAGCAGTCTGTTTGTCCCTCTCCCTCTGCCCCTTTCCCCTGCTTGTGTGCTCTCTCTCTGTCTCAAATAAATAAATAAAATGTTTAAAAAATAAATATAAAAATAAAATGAATCAATCACAGTGTGCAATAGATGAGATTAGAAACACACTTGATACAATAAAGAGCAGGCTGGATGAAGCAGAGGAAGGAATCAGTGACCTAGAAGACAAAATGATACAAAATAAAGAAACTGAACAAAAGAGAAAAAGAAAAATTTTGCAACATGAGATTAGACTTAGGAAACTCAGTGACTCCATCAAATGTAATAGGAGTCCCAGAAGAAGAGAGGAAAGTGGGCAGAAAATTTACTTAAAGAAATAATACCTGAAAACTTCCCTAATATGGGGAAAGAAATAGACATCCAGATCCAAGAGGCACAGAGAGCTCCCATTAAAATCAAGAAAAGCAGGCCAACACCAAGACATATCATTGTTAAATTTACAATGTATAGTGATAAAGAAAAAAATCTTAAAACCAGCAAGAAAAAAGAAGTGCTTATCTTACAGTGGAAGACACATAAGGCTAGCTGGAGATTTCTCAACAGAAATACAGTAAGGCAGAAGAAAGTGGCATGATATATTCAAAGGGCTAAATGTGAAAAACCTACAGTCAAGAATACTCTACCCACCAAGGCTATCATTCAGAATAGGAGAGAGAAAGAATTTCCCAGACAAAAAAGAAAAAAAAAAAAAAAAGAAAGAAAGAAACAACTAAAGGAATTCGTGACCACAACACACCCTGCAAGATATATTAAAGAGGACTCATTGAGTACAAATGAGAGAGAAAAAAATGACAAACAGAAGAAAGAATTGGAGAAAATCTCCAGAAACAATGGCAAAACAAGTAATAGAATGACAATAAATACATAGCTATCAATAATTACTCTGAATGCAAACCAAATGATCCCATCAAAAGACATAGGGTATCAGAATGGATAAAAAGCAAGACCAAAAAAAAAAAAAAAAAGCAAGACCATTTATATGCTGCCTACAAGAGCCTCATTTTAGACCCAAAGACACCTGAAGATTGAAGCTGAGGGGATGAGAAAACATCTACCATGCAAATGGATGTCAAAAGAAAGCCAGAGTAGGGGTGCCTGGGTAGCTCAGATTGTTAAGCATCTGCCTTTGGCTCAGGTCATGATCTCCTGGGATCGAGTCACACATCAGGCTCCTGGCTCAGCTAAGAGTCTGCTTGACCCTCTGTCCCTCCCCCTACTCGTGCTCACACTCACTCTCTCTCCCTCAAATAATAAAATAAAAATAAAATCTTAAAAAAAAGCCAGAGTACTAATACTTATATCACACAAGGTAAACATTTAAACAAAGACTGTAACAAGGGACAAAAAAGGACACTATATAATCATAAAGGGGACAATCCAACAACAACATACAACAACTATAAATATTTATGTACCCAACATGGAAACACCCTAATATATAAAATAATTAATAACAAACATAAAGGAACTCACTGATTGTATTACAATAATACAAAGGGATGTTAACACCCCACTTACATCAATGGACAGATCTTTTTTTTTTTTTGAGATTTTTTTTTTTTAAGGTATCTTAAACGGGGTAAGTACATTTCTTTATTTTTTTATTTTTTTAAATTTTATTATGTTATGTCACCACATAATACATCATTAGTTTTTGATGTGGTGATCCACAATCCATTGTTTTCGTATAACACCCAGTGCTCCATGCAGTATGTGCCCTCCTTAATACCCATCACCGGGCTAACCAATCCCCCCTCCCCTCTAAAACCCTATTTGTTTCTCAGAGTCCATAGTCTTTCATGGTTCATATTTCCTTCCGATGTCCCTCCTCTTCATTTGTCCCTTCCATCTCCTAATGTCCTCCATGCTATTCCTTATGTTCCACAAATAAGTGAAACTATATGATAAATGACTTTCTCTGCTTCACTTATTTCACTTAGCATAATCTCCTCCAGGCCCATCCATGTCGATGTAAAAGTTGGGTATTCATCCTTTCTGATGGCTGAATAATATTCCATTGTATATATGGACCACATCTTCTTTATCCATTCATCTGTTGAAGGGCATCTTGGCTCTTTCCACAGTTTGGCTATTGCAGACATTGCTGCTTTGAACATTGGGGTGCATATGGCCTTTGTTTTCACTACATCTGTGTTTTGGGGGTAAATTCCCAGTATTGCAAGTGCTGGGTCATAGGGTAGCTCTATTTTAAAATTTTTGAGGAACCTCCACACTGTTTTCCAAAGTGGCTGTACCAACTTGCATTCCCACCAACAGTGTAAGAGGGTTCCCCTTTCTGCACAACCTCTCCAACATTTGTTGTTTCTTGCCTTGTCAATTTTTGCCATTCTAACTGGTGTAAGGTGGTATCTCAATGTGGTTTTGATTTGAATTTCCCTGACGGCTAATGATGATGAACATTTTTTCATGTGTCTGTTAGCCATTTGTATGTCTTCTTCAGAGAAGTGTCTTTTCATGTCTTCTGCCCATTTTTTGACTTATTTGTTTTTGGGGTTTTGAGTTTGAGAAGTTCTTTATAGATCTTGGATATCAGCCCTTTTTAGTGTCATTTGCAAAAATCTTCTCCCATTCCATGGGTTGCCTCTTTGTTTTGTTGACTGTTTCAGTTGCTGTGCAGAAGCTTTTACTTTGATGAAGCCCCAAAATTTCATTTTTGCTTTTGTTTTCCTTGCCTTTGGGGACGTGTCTTGAAAGAAGTTGCTGTGGTCAATGTCAAAGAGGTTACTGCCTATATCTCCTCTAGGATTTTGATGGATTCCTCTCTCACACTGAGGTCTTTCATCCATTTTGAGTTTATCTTTGAGTATGGTGTAAGAGAATGGTCCAGCTTCATTCTTCTGTATATAGCTGTCCAATTTTCCCAGCACCATTCATTGAAGAGACTATCTTTTTTCCATTGCATGTTTTTTCCTGCTTTGTCAAAGATTATTTGACCATAGAGTTGACGGTCCATATCTGGGTTCTCTATTCTGTTCCATTGGTCTATATGTCTGTTTTTGTGCCAGTACCATGCTGTCTTGGTGATCACAGCTTTGTAATATAGCTTGAAATCAGGCAAAGTGATGCCCCCAGCTTTGTTTATCTTTTTCAACATTTCCTTGGCGATTCTGGGTCTTTTCTTGTTCCATACAAATTTTCGGATTGTTTGTTCCAGCACTTTGAAAAATGTCATTGGAATTTTGATCAGGATGGCATTGAAGCTATAGATTGCTCTGGGTAACATAGATATTTTAACAATGTTTATTCTTCTGATCCATGAGCATGGAATATTTTTCCATCTTTTTGTGTCTTCTTCAAGTTCTTTCATGAGTGTTCTATAGTTCCTAGAGTATAGATCCTTTACCTCTTTCGTTAGGTTTATTCTGAGATATCTTATGGTTTGGGGGGCTATTGTAAATGGAATCATTTCTCTAATTTCTCTTTCTACAGTTGCGTTGTTAGTGTATAAGAAAGCAACTGATTTTTGTGCATTGATTTTGTATCCTGCCAAATTACTTAATTGCTGGATGAGTTCTAGTAATTTGGGGAGAGTCATTTCAGTTTTCCACATAAAGTATCATGTCATCTGCGAAGAGAGAGAGTTTGACTTCTTCCTTGCCAATTTGAATACTGTTTATTTCTTTTTGTTGTCTGATTGCTGTTGCTAAGACTTCTAGTGCTATGTTGAACAATAGTGGTGAGAGTGGGCATCCTTGACGTGTTCCTCATCTTAAGGGAAAGGCTCTCAGCTTTTCCCCATTGAGGATCCCTGTGGGTTTTTCATAGATGGATTTTATGAAATTGAGGAATGTTCCCTCTATCCCTATACTCTGAAGAGTTTTAATCAGGAAAGGACGTTGTATTTTGTCAAATGCTTTTTCTGCATCAATTGAGAGGCTGCATGGTTCTTCTCCCTCCTCTTATTAATGTGTTCTATCACATTGACTGATTTGCGAATGTTGAACAACTCTTGCATCCCGGGGATAAATCCCACTTGGTTGTGGTGGATGATCGTTTTCATGTATTGTTGGATCCTATTAGCTAGGATTTTGCTCAGGATTTTGGAATCCATATTCATCAGGGATATCGCTCTGAAATTCTTTTTGATGGGGTCTTTGCCTTGTTTGGGGATTAAGGTAATGCTGGCCTCATAGAATGAGTTTGGAAGTTTTCCTTCTGTTTCTATTTTTTGAAACAGCTTCAGTAGAATAGGTATTATTTCTTCCTTGAATGTTTGGTAGAATGTCCCAGGGAATCCATCAGGCCCTGGACTCTTGTTTTTTGTGAGGTTTTTGATCACTGCTTCAATCTCCTTACTGGTTATTAGCCTATTCAGGTTGTCAATATCCTCCTGTTTCAGTCTTGGCAGTTTATACGTTTCTGGGAAGGCCTCCATTTCATCCAGATTGCTCAGTTTATTGGCATATAGTTGTTGATAATAATTTCTAAGAATTGTTTCTATTTCCTTGGTGTTAGTCGTGATCTCTCCCTTTTCATTCATAATTTTAAAAATTTGGGTCCTTTCTCTTTTCTTTCTTTTTTTTTTTTTTTAATATTTTACTTGTTTATTTGACAGAGAGAGACACAGCAAGAGAGGGAACACCAGCAGGGGGAGAGGGAGAGGGAGAAGCAGGCTTCCAGCCGAGCAGGGAGCCCGACGCGGGGCTCAATCCCAGGATCCTGGGATCATGACCTGAGCCGAAGGCAGATGCTTAACGACTGAGCCACCCAGGCGCCCCCCTTTCTCTTTCCTTTTGGATAAGTCTGGCCAGTGGTTTATTGATCTTATTAATTCTTTCAAAGAACCAACTTCTAGTTTCATTGATCTGATCTACTGTGTTTCTGGTTTCTAATTCATTGATCTCTGCTTTAATCTTAATTATTTCTCTTTTAATGTGTGACTTAGGCATTTGTTGCCTTTTCTCGAGTTCTTTTTTTTTTTTTTAAGATTTTATTTATTAGAGCAAGAGAGCACATGAGAGGGGGGAGGGTCAGAAGGAAAAGCAGACTCCCCGCCGAGCAAGGAGCCCGATGCAGGACTCGATCCCGGGACTCCAGGATCATGACCTGAGCCAAAGGCAGTCACTTAACCAACTGAGCTACCCAGGCGCCCACTTTTTCTCAAGTTCTTTAAAGTGTAGAATTAATTCATGAATTTGGGATTTTTCTATTTTTTTGAGTGAGCCTGGATGGCTATGTATTTCCCCCTTAGGACTGTCTTTGCAGTATCCCATAGGTTTTGGACTGATGTGTTTTTGTTCTAATTGATTTCAAAGAATTGTTTAAGTTCTTCTTTGATTTCCTGGTTGACCCAAACATTCTTGAGCAGACTGGTCTTTAGCTTCCACATGTTTGAATTTCTGCCAAATTTTTTCTTGTGATTGAGTTCCAGTTTTAAAGCATTATGGTCTGAGAATATGCAGGGAATAATCTCAATCTTTTGGTATCAGTTGAGACCTGATTTGTGACCCAGTATGTGGTCTATTCTGGAGAAAGTTCCATGTGCACTCCAGAGGAATGGGTATGCTGTTGTTTTAGGGTGGAAGGTTCTGTAAATATCTATGAGGTCCATCTGGTCCAGTTTATCATTCAAAGCTCTTGTTTGCTTGTTTATTTTCTGCTTAGATGATCTGTCTGTTGCTGAGAGTGGAGTATTGAGGTCTCCTACAATTAATGTATTGTTATCAATATGACTATTTTGGTGAACAGTTGGCTTATATAGATGGTGCTCTCATGTTTGGGGCATAGATATTTATAATTGTTAGATCTTCTTGTTGGATAGACACTTTAAGAATGATATAGTGTCCTTCTGTGTCTCTAATTACAGACTTTAGTTTAAAATCTAATTTGTCTGATATAAGAATTGCTACCCCAGCTTTCTTTTGAGGTCCGCTGGCATGGAAGATGGATCTCCATCCCTTCACTTTCAGTCTGGCTGTATCTTTAGCTTCGAAATCAGTCTCTTGTAGACAGCATATGGATGGGTCCTGTCTTTTTATCCAATGTGCAACCCTGTGCTGTTTTATGGGAGCATTTAGGCCATTCACATTGAGAATGAGTATTGAAAGATATGAATTAATTGTCATCATGTTGCCTGTGAAGACGTTGTTTTTATAGATTGTCCCTGTAAATTTCTGTTGTAGATCACTCTTGGGGTCTTTCTCCTTTTATAGAATGCCCCTTAATATTTCTTGCGGGGCCAGCTTAGTGGTCACATATTCTTTCAGCTTCTGCTGGTCTTGGAAGCTCTGCATCTCTCCATCCATTCTAAATGACAGCCTTGCCAGATAAAGTATTCTTTGCTGCCTGTTCTTCTCGTTTAGTACTCTGAATATGTCTTGCCAGGCTTTCTGGCTTGCCAGGTCTCTGTGGATAGGTCTGACATTATTCTGATGTTCCTCCCTCTGTACATAAGGAATCTCTTCCCCCTAACTGCCCTTAAGATGGTTTCCTTGGTTCTAAGATTTGTATTTTACTATTACATGCCAGGGTGTTGGCCTGTTTTCCTTGATCTTGGGAGGGGTCCTCTCCGCCTCTAGGACATGAACGTTTGTTTCAGTCCCCAAATTAGGGTAGTTCTCAGCTACGATTTGCTCAAATATATCTTCTAGTCCTCTCTCTCTCTCCACTCCCTCCAGGATTCCAATAATTCTGACATTAGAACACTTCATGGTGTCACTTATTTCTCTGATTCTATTTTCTTTGTTCTGAGTTGTTTTTCCCTGGCCTCCTCTTTTCCCTTTTTATCTATTAAATTGTCTTCCAGGTCACTTATTCGTTCTTCTGCCTCACTTACCCTAGCTGTTATGTTATCTAGATTAGATTGGATTTCATTGATAGCATTTTTAATTTCTGCCAATTCCACTTTAATTTCTCTCCTTAGAGACTCTATGTTGTCATTAATTGATTTCTCCATTCTAGCTATTGTCTTCACAATTGCTACCCTTAATTCCATCTCTGACATCTTGGTTATATCTGCATCCATTTGTAAATCTGCAGCATAAGTCATAATCTGAGTCTTTTCTATTTTGGGGGTTCCTCCTCCTAGTCATTCTGTTGATGAGTGGTTGAGGGAATGTATAGAGTCCAAATTATTGACCAGAACCCAAGCAAAATTCACCTGTTTTCTAGGGACCTTAGGGTTGCTGGCCTCTTGTTTTCCCAGTCCTGTCTTCTTGGGTAGGGGCCTGCCGTGCTGTTACTCAGGCAACCCTGTTTGGGCAGAGTTGCCCTGCCCCCCTTTGGCGGGGTATGGGCTCAGTGGGAACCAGTTTTTTGGGGCTTTTGTTTTCTGGTGGCTTTCCCTGGTGGCTTTCCACATCTCTTCCCAGAGTCAGAGCAGAAGAGACTGTTTCCAACCCTCTGCCTCAGAGCAGAGAAATTGCAGTCTGTTCTTCAGTGCGCTCTCCAGGCCACAGTATCTCCATTTCTGTCTGTGCTGGTATAAACTGCAGCGTCCTGGGTTTTGCGCCCCTCCACAGTGCTCCCAGTCCTCCCTCCAGGTGGGGCACTTCTCTGCCCTTTGTGCTTCAAAAACCGCCAGCCACACCCAGTTTCTATGCGTGACCCCACACCTCTGGGTTTTCATCCTGGGGGCTGCCCTAAAGTCCTTTCCCTGTCACTACCGGTCTGCGAGTCTGTGCCCCGTCCCCAGCGTGCAAGGCTGTTGCTCACTGGTAGTGTAGGATCCTCACGACCAGGCTCCCTCCTGGTGCCATTTTTCCTCCAATATCTGCCTGCAGAATCACGGCTCCCTGCTTCATACCTTGAAACCAACGACCCACAATATTCTGTTTAGAAATCCAGATCTATTTTCTTACATCTCAGGCTGATTTTGTGGTTGTTCAGAGTGGTCTGGTAGATATCCAGCTCAATTCCGGGACCAGTTGGAATAGGGTCCCCTACTCCTCTGCCATCTTTTTTCTCAAAACCAATGGACAGATCATTTAAACAGAAAATCAACGAGTAAGGAATGGCTTTGATTGATACACTGGACCACATGAATATAACAGATATAGTCACAGCATTCCATCCTGAAAAAGCAAAATACACATTCCTTTCAATTGCACATAGAACTTTCTCCAGAGTAGATGACATATTAGGTCATAAAACAGGTCTCAATCAATAAAAGAATACTGATGTCATACCTCGCACCTTTCTGACAATAACACAATGAAACTAGAAATCAATCACAAGGAGAAATCTGCAAACCCAAATATCCAAGGAGGTTAAACAACATGCTACAAAACAATGAAGGGGTCAACAAAGAAATCAAAGGACTAAAAAAATACATGGAGACAAATGAAAATGAACCCACAATGGTCCAAACGTTTTGGGATACAGCAAAAGCAGTTCTAAGAGGGAAGTATATAGCAATACATACCTACCTCAAGAAGCAAGAAAAATCTCAAATAAACAACCTAAACTTACACCTCGATAAACTAGAAAAAGAACAACAAATGAAGCCTAAAGGCAACAGAATGAGGGTAATAATAAAGATTCAAGCAGAATTAAATGATATAGAAACTAAAGAAACAATAGAACAGTTCAATGAAACCAGAAGCTGGTTCATTGACAAAATTAATAAAATTAATAACCCCCTAGCCAGACTTACCAAGAAGAAAAGAGAAAGGACCCAAATAAATAAAATCACAAACGAGAGAGGAGGAATAATAGCCAACACCACAAAAACACAATTATGAGGATATTATGGAAAACTATATGCCATCAAATTGGACAACCTGTAAGAAACAGATAAGTTCCTAGAAACATATAAACTACCAAACTGAAACAGGAAGAAAGAGAAAGTTTCAACAGACCAATAACCAGCAAACAAATTGAATCAGTAATAAAAAATATCCCAGAGATGCCAGGGTGGCTCAGTCAGTTAAGCGTCTGCCTTCAGCTCAGGTCATGATCCCTGGGTCCTGGGATCAAGTCCCTCATTGGGCTCCTTGCTCAGCAGGGAGCCTGCTTCTCCCTCTGCCTGCTTCTCCCTCTTCCTGCCACTCCTCCTGCTTGTGCACGCACGCGCTCTTTCTCTCTGACAAATAAATAAATAAAATCTTAAAAAAATATATCCCCAAAAACCAAAGTCCAGGGCCAGATGACAGGTGAATTCTAACAAACATTTAAAGAAGAATTAATAGGTATTCTTCTCAAACTATTAAAAAAAATAGAAATGTAAGGAAAACTTCCAAACTCATTCTTTGAGGCCAGCATTACCGATACAAAAACCACTAAAAGAGAGAACTATAGGTTAATATCCCTGATGAACATGGACACAAAAATTCTCAATAAAGTATTAGCAGACTGAATCCAAAAGTACATTAAAAAAAATCATTTGGGGTGCCTGGGTGGCTCAGTTGGTTAAGCGACTGCCTTCAGCTCAGGTCATGATCCCAGAGTCCTGAGATCGAGTCCCACATCGGGCTCCCTGCTCGGCGGGGAGACTGCTTCTCCCTCTGACCCTCTCCCCTCTCATGCTGTTTCTCTCTCTCTTTCAAACAAATAAAATCTTTAAAAAAAAATCATTCACGGGCGCCTGGGTGGCTCAGTCATTAAGCGTCTGCCTTCGGCTCACGTCATGATCCCAGGGTCCTGGGATCAAGCCCCACATCGGGCTCCCTGCTCCGCATGAAGCCTGCTTCTCCCTCTCCCACTCCCCCTGCTTGTGTTCCCTCTCTCGCTGTGTCTCTCTCTGTCAAATAAATAAATAAAATCTTTAAAAAAAATCATTCACCACAATCATGCAGGATTCATTCCTGGGCTTCAAGGGTGGTTCAACATTCCCAAATCAATCAACATGATATACCTCTTTAATAAAAGGAAGGATAGGAACTACTAGATCCTGGAAGAGTTAAGATGGCAGAGAAGTAGGGGGACCTGGGGTTTTCCTAGTCCCTTGAACACAGCTGTAGTGAGGTCAGATCATTTGGAAGACCCAGGAAATCGATATGAGAATTTGAAGAAGGATTTCTACGGTTGGAGAGAGACAATGTGGTGGGTGCAAGGTGCATAGAAGTGAAATGGAGGAGAAAAAGTTGTGCTGCAGAGAGGAAGGAACCATTTTTGCAGGAAGAGGAAAGGGAGAGAGGGAGAGAGGAGTTGAGAGATTGCAGCATTGGGTTTGCACAAGAAGAAAACCTCTCCAGACCACAGACTGGGGAGCTGGGGTAACTGAGCGGTGCAGGTTTTTTGCAAACAGTGAGTGCACCTCTGAGCTTTTGGAAGTGCACAACTTACGCAGGAGAGTTGCTGTAGCATGCACTCCTGGAAAAAAGGAAGGTTCTGGCCCAAGAACACACACAAAGTGGTGTAGTGATCTCAGGGCCTGCACAGGGAGAGATCATTCCCTTCCTGGAGTTTATTTGGAAGAGGGTATATATCCTCTCCAAGGACAAAAGACCCTGCAGTCACCCGCAAATGGCCTTTCAGCAGCAGCAAACAAAGGCACTTGCAGAAGCTGAACAACCTGGTCCCAGCTTATTGTGTTGCCAAAGCATAGAATCTGCACACCCAGCAAGTGGGGGACTGTTTTTCTGGAACAAAAAACACTAGTCAGAGCGCAGCAACCTCTAACACAGAGGAGGGAGCAGATCTGAGTGGTATCAGCTATTTGAAGATTTGGAATTTTGAATCCCAGCCACACCAGAGATAAATGCAGGAAAGCTGGGCGCCAAGTTGCTGATGGCCCTTGCTTTTCAGTGAGGGCTTCTGGAACAGAGGGGAGTATGAGATCCACTGTCCAGGGATGAGAGGGTGAGGTGGTGATTTTACCCACCCCCCCCCACCTCCAACAGGGTAGTACATCAGAGAGCAACACAGTGGCCCCCAGTGAAGGTGGAAGGCGCTTTGCATCAAACCCCGCCCCCTGTGCTTGGCAAGTCCTTTTTTTACTGGGGCAGGATTGACTCTGAGCCAGTTACAGCAGGCCTCTCCCTCAGAAGAGCAACACAGACAGCATGCACCAAGTCCACTGATCATACAGACCCTCACAGCATCCCATTCAATTCTGGTCCAAATAAGACAAGGCTGTATTTCTTTCCTCTTATTATTTTTCTTTCTTTCTTTCTTTTTTTTTAAAGATTTTATTTATTTATTTGACAGAGAGAGAGGGAACACAAGCAAGGGGAGCAGCAGAGGGAGAAGCAGGCCTCTCGCGGAGCAGGGAGCCCGATGCAGGGCTCGATCCCAGGACCCTGGGATTATGACCTGAGCTGAAGGCAGACGCTTAATGACTGAGCCACCCAGGCGCCACCATTTTTCTTTTTTCTTTCTTTCTTTCTTTCTTTCTTTCTTTCTTTCTTTCTTTCTTTCTTTCTTTCTTCTTTCTTTCTTTCTTCTTTTCAATTACAATTATAGTTTTTTTGTTTGTTTGTTTGTTAGTTCTTTTCATTTCTTGTATCTTTTTTTTTCTTTGATCAGGCATCTTTTTTTTTTTTCCTTTTCTTTTTCTTTTTTTTTCCTTTTTCTTTGGAATCAGGCTTATAGTTCATTAATTTTTTTCATTCCCTTTCCTTTTCTCTTCTTTTTGGATCAAGCTTTTTTGTTTTCTTTTTTTCTTTCATTCATTCTTTTTTTACAGGCTATTTTTTAAACGAAGAAGTCAAAGCACACCTAGATAAAGGTCCAAACACTCCCCACTGCAAACAAGGAGGAACTCTGCAGAGGATGAGCCAGTGGGAAAAAAAGCCAAACTGCAACAGTAGAGTGCATGCAACATACACCAGAAACACATCACAAAGTGCCAGGCCCTGGACAGTGCATGACCTCCTTTTAATTTAACATTACTCCAAGATGCAGGAAACATAACAAGCCTTCATAACATGCAAAAGATACAAACTTAGCCAAAATGACAAGATAGAGGAATTCTCCCCAAAAGAAAGGTCAGGAAGATATCACAGCAAGGGACTTACTTAAAGCATATATAAGCAATATATCTGAACAAGAATTTAGATCAACGGTTATAAAACTACTAGCTGGACTTGAAAAAAAGCATAGAAGACAGCAGAAAAACACTTCCTGCAGAGATAAAAGACCTAGTCAGGCTGATATAAAAAAAAATGTTAAAACTGAGATCATAAAAGACTGGATATAATCACTTCAAGGATTGAAGAAGCAGAGAAGATAGGTGTTATAGGAGATAAAATTAAAGAAAATAATGAAGCTGAAAAGAAGAGGGAAAGAAACTATTAGATCACGAAGGGAGAGAGGGAACACAGTCACAGCATAAAGTGAAATATTTGTATCATAGGAGTGCCAGAAGAAGAAGAGCATGAGAAGTGGACAGAAGCTTTCTTTCAACAAATATAGCTGAGAACTTCCCTAATTTGGGGAAGGAAACTGGCATTCAGTTCCAAGAGGCACAGAGAATTCCAGTCAAAATAACAACAACAACAACAACAAAAGGTCAACACCATTACATATTATAGTGAAACTTGCAAAGTACAAAGATAAAGACAGAATGGTGAAAGCAGCTCAGAAAAAAGTCCTTAACCTATCTTGTGCCCTGTAAGATAGGCACATAAGGCCCTGTAAAGATACATAAGGTATCTTTAAGATAGGTATATAAGGCTGGCAGAAGACCTATCCACAGACACCTGACAGGCCAGAAAGGACTGGCATGATATATTCAATGCGCTAAATGGGAAAAATATTCAACCAAGAATACTTTATCCAGCAAGGCTGTCATTCAGAATAGGAGGAGAGATAAAGAGTTAACAAGACAAACAGAACTAAAGGGGTTCCTGAGCTCTACACCAGCCCTGCAACAAATATTAAAGGGGACCCTTTGAGTGGAAGAGAGACAAAAACTAACAAATGATAGAAAGGAATAGAGATAATCTACAGGAACAGAGACTTTACAGGTAATTCAATTGCACTAAATTCACATTTTTTTTAATTAGTTACAAGGGTAGAATTTAGTGATTCATCAATTGCATATAACACCCAGTGCCCATTACATCAAGTGCCGTCCTTAATGCCCATCACCTAATTACCCAATGTCCCACCTACTTCCCCTCCAGCAACCCTTAGTTTGTTTCCTGTATTTAAGAGTCTCTTATGGTTTGCCTCCATCTCTGTTTTCATTTATTTTATTTTTCCTTCCCTTCCCCTATGTTCATCTCTTTTGTTTCTTAAATTCCACATGGGAGTGACATCATATGCTATTTGTCTTCCTCTGACTAACATTTTGTTTAGCATAATACCCTCTAGTTCCTTCTATATCTTTCAATAATTACCTTGAATGTAAATGGACTAAATGCTCCAATCAAAAGACATAGGGTATCAGAATGGATAAAAAACCAAGACCTGCAAATATGTTATTTACAGGAGACTCATTTTAGACCCAAAGACACTTCTGGATTGAAAGTGAGGGAGTGAAGAAATATTTACCATGACAATGGACATCAAAAGAAAGCTGGAGTACCCATCCCTATATTAGGACAACTAGATTTTAAACTAAAACATGTAAAAAGAGATGAAGAATAATAACATATATCATAATAAAGGAGTATATCCAAAAAGAAGGTAAAACAATTATAAATATTTATGCCCCTAACTTGGGAGCAGCCAAATATGTAAATAGATTAATAACAAAATTAAAGAAACTCATTGATAATAATACAATAATAGCAGTGGACTTTAACACACACACACACCCACAGCAATGGACAGATCATCTAAGCAGAACATCAACAAGGAAACAAGGGCTTTGAATGAAACACAGGACCAGATGGACTAAACAGATATATTCAGAGCATTTCATCCTCAGTGTGCATTGAACATTTTCCAAAACAGATCACATACTGAGTTATAAATCAGGACTCAACTGGTACAAAAAGCCAGAGAACATACCAAGCATATTTGCAGACCACAATGCAATGAAACTTGAAGTCAACCATAAGAAAAAAATTGGAAGGACAAAAAATATATGGAGGTTAAGGAACATCCTACTAAACAATGAATAGATCAACTAGGAAATTAAAGAAGAATTTAGAAAAAATACATGGAAGTGAAAATGAAAACACGATAGTTCAAAACCTTGGGGATGCAGCAATGGCAGTCCTAAGAGGAAAGTATAAAGCAATACATGCCGCCCTCAAGAAGAAAGAAAAGTTTCAAATACACAACCTGAAGGAACTGGAAAAAGAAAAGCAAATAAAGCCTATAACCATCAGAAGAGAAATAATAAAGATCAGAACAGAAATCAAGATATAAAAATTAAAAAAAAAAACAGTAGAACAGATCAACAAAACTAGGAGCTTGTTCGTTGAAACAATTAACAAGATGGTAAACCCCTAGCTATACTTATGAAAAAGAAAAGAGAAAGGACCCACATAAAAAAAAAAAAAATCATGAATGAAAGACGAGAGATCACAACCAACACTGAAAAAATAAAATTATAAGAGAATATTATGAGCAATTATATGCCAACAAACTAAGCAATTGGGAAGAAATGGATTAATTGCTAGAAATATAGAAACTACCAAAACTGAAACAGGAAAAATAGAATACTGAACAGACCCGTTACCAGCAAAGAAATTGAATCCTGTAAAAAAAAAATTCCAACAAACAAGAGTCCAGGGCCAGAGAGCTTCCCAGGGGAATTCTTACCAAACATTTGAAGAATTAATACCTATTCTTCTGAAATGTTCCAAAAAAAAAATTGAAATGGAAGGAAAACTTCCAAACTCATTCTATGAGGCCAGCATTACCATGATCCTAAATTCAGACCAAGTTCCCACTAAAAAGGAGAATTACAGACCAATATCCCTGATGAACATGGATGCAAAAATTCTCACCAAGATATAAGCTAATAGAATCCAACTGTACATTAAAAGGATTATTCACCATGACCAAGTGGGATTGATTCCTGCACTACAGGGGTGGTTCAATATCCACAAATCAATGCAATATACCACATTAATCAAAGAAAGGATAAGAACCATATGATCCTCTCAATGGATGCAGGAAAAGCATTTGGCAAAATACAGCATTCTTTCTTGATAAAAAACACTCAACAAAGTAGGGATAGAGGGAACCATCTCAACATCATAAAGGCCATATATGAAAGATTCACAGGTAATATCTTCCTCAATAGCAACATGTCAGGAACATGACAGGGATGTCCACTCTCACTACTGTTGTTCAACATAGTACTGTAAGTCCTTGCCCCAGCAATCAGACAACAGAAAGAAATAAAATGAATCCAAATCAGCAAAGAGGAAGTCAAACTTTCACTCTTAGCAGATGACATGATACTCTTAGAAAACCAAAAAGACTCCAACCAAAAATTCCTAGAATTGATGCAAGAATTTAATGAAATGGCTGGATATAAAATCAATGCACAGAAGTCAATTGCATTTCTATACACAAACAATAAGACAGAAGAAAGAAATCAAGGAATCAATCCCATTTACAATTGCACCAAAAATCATAAGATACCTAGGAAAAAACCTAACCAAAGAGATAAAAGAGCTGTACTCTGAAAATTATAGAACACTTATGGAAGAAATTGAAGAAGACATAAAGAAATGGAAAAACATCCTATGCTCATGGATTGGAAGAACAAATATTGTTAAAATGACTATACTATCCAAAGCAAACTACACATTTAATAAAATCCGTATCAAAATACCATCGACATTTTTCACAGAGCTGGAACAAACAATTCTAAAATTTGTATGAAACAAGAAAAGACCCCAAATAGCCAAAGGAATCTTGAAAAAGAAAACCAAACCCAGAAGCATCACACTTCAAGACACGAGGCTATATTACAAAGTTGTAATCCTCAAGATGGTATGGTACTGGCAAAAAAACAGACACATAGTTCAGTGGAACAGAATAGAGAACCCAGAAATGGACCGTCAGCTCCATGCTCAACTAATCTTTGATACAGCAGGAAAGAATACCCAATGGAAAAAAGACAGTCTCTTCAAAAATGGTGTCAGGAAAATTGGACAGCCACATGCAGAAAAATGAAACTGGACCACTTTCTTATACCATACACAAAAATAAATTCAAAATGGATGAAAGACCTAGATGTGAGCCAGGAATCCATCAAAATTCCAGAGGAGAACACAGGCAGCAACTTCTTTGACCTTGGCCGCAGTAACTTCTTCCTAGACACATCTCCAGAGGCAAGGGAAACAAAAGCAAAAATGAACTATTGGGACTTCATCAGGATAAAAAGCTTTTCTACAACAAAGGAAACAGGCAAAAAAAAAATTAAAAGAAAACCTACAGAAAGGGATACGATATTTCCAAGTGACATATCAGATAAAGGGCTACTATCAAAACTATATAAAGTACTTATCAAACTACACACCCCAAAACTAAAAAGTCCAGTCAAGAAACAGGCAGAAGATGGGGCACCTGGGTGGCTCAGTCATTAAGCATCTACCTTTGGCTCAGGTAATGATCCCAGGGTCCTGGGATCGAGCCCCACATCGGGCTCCCTGTTCCGTGGGAGGCCTGCTTCTTCCTCTCCCACTAGCCCTGCTTGTGTTCCATCTCTCACTGTGTCTCTTTCTGCCAAATAAATAAAATCTTAAAAAAAAAAGAAAAAAAGAAAAAAGACATGGGCAGAAGACATGAACAGACATTTCTCCAAATAAGACATTCAAATGGCTAACAGACACATGAAAAAATGCTCCACATCACTTGGCATCAGGGAAATACAAATCATAACTTCAATGAGATATCACCTCACACCAGGCAGAATGGCTAAAAGTAACAACTCAGGAAACAACTGATGAGGGTGTGGATGCAGAGAAAGCGGAACTCTCTTAAACTTGGTGGGAATAGAAACTGGTGCAGCCACTCTGGAAAACAGTATGCAGGTTCCTACAAAAGTTAAAAATTGAACTACCCTATGATCTGGCAATTGTACTACAAGCTCTTTATCCAAAGGACACAAAGATAGTGATTGGAAGGAGCACATGGACTCCAGTGATTACAGCAGCAATGTCCACAATTGCCAAAATATGGAAAGAGCCCAGATGTCCATTGACAGATGAATGGATAAAGAGGTGGTACACATATACAATGGAATATTACTCGGCCATCAAAAAGAATGAAACCTTGCCATTTGCAATGATGTGGATGGAACTAGAGTGTATTATGCTAAGTGAAATGCGTCAGTCAGAGAAAGACAGATACCCTATCATTTCACACATGTGTGGAATTTAAGAAACATAACAGATGAGGAAGGAAAGATGGTGGAGGAGTAGGGGAACCTATTTCAACTGGTCCTCGGAATTGAGCTGGATATCTACCAGACCACTCTGAGCACCCACAAAACCAGCCTGAGAGGTAAGAAGATCTGGATCTCTACAAACAGAATATCGTAGGAGGTTGGTTTTGAGGTACAAAGTGGGGTGCCCTGATTCCACGGGCAGATATTGGTGGATAAATGGCAGCGGGAGGAAGTCTGTCCGTGGGAATCCTACACTGCCTGTGAGTGACAGCCTCCCCCACTGGGGACAGGGCACAGACTCGCAGACCGGTAGCAGCAGGGAAAGGACTTTAGGGCAGCCCCCAGGGCAGAGACCTGGAGCAGTGGGGCTGCGCGTGCGAACTGGGACCAGCTGGAGGTTTTAGAAGCACAAAGGGCAGAGACGTGCTCCAACCTGGAGGCAGGACTGGGAGTGCTGCGGAGGGATGCACAAACCAGGCCACTGCAGTTAATAGCAGCACGGACAGAAACAGAGACAGTGTGGCCTGGAGAGCTCCTGAAGAACAGACTGCGATCTCTCTGCTCTGAGGCAGAAGGCTGGAAACGGTCTCTTCTGCTCTGACTCGTGGAAGAGACACGGAAAGCTGCCAGGGAAAGCTGCCAGAGAACAAAAGCACCCAAAACTGATTCCCGCTGTGCCCATCTCCTGCCACAGGGGGGCAGGGCAACTCCGCCCAAACAGGGTTACCTGAGTAACAGTGCGGCAGGCCCCTCCCCCAGAAGACAGGCTGGGAAAACAAGAGGCCAGCAACCCTAAGGTCCAAGAAAAGAGGTGCATCTTGCTTGGGTTGTGGTCAATAATTTGGACTCTATACATCCCCTAAAACACCCATCAACAGAATGACTAGGAGGAGGAACCCCCAAAATGGAAAAGACTCAGAGATAATGACTTATGCTACAGATTTACAAATGGATGCAAATATAACCAAGATGTCGGAGATGGAATTCAGGTTAGCAATTGTGAAGACAATGGCTAGAATGGAGAAATCAATTAATGGCAACAAAGAGTCTCTAAGGGCAGAAATGAAAGCTGAATTGGCAGAACTTAAAAATGCTATCAATGAGATCCAATCCAATCTAGATAATCTAACAGCTAGGGTAACTGAGGCAGAAGAATGAATAAGCAACCTGGAAGACAATATAATAGAAAAAAAAAAGGGAAAAATTATCTTTCAATAATAACTCTCAATGCGAATATGCTAAATGCTCCCATAAAACAGCACAGGGTTGCACATTGGTTAAAAAGACAGGACCCATCCATATGCTGCCTACAGGAGACTCATTTTGAACCTAAAGATACAGCCAAACTGAAAGTGAAGGGATGGAGATCCATCTTCCATGCCAGCAGAACTCAAAAGAAAGCTCGGGTAGCAATTCTAATATCAGACAGATTAGATTTTAAACTAAAGTTTATAATTAGAGACACAGAAGGACACTATATCGTTCTTAAAGTGTCTATCCAACAAGGAGATCTAACAATCGTAAATATCTACACCCCCAACATGGGAGCAGCCATCTACATAAGCCAAGTGTTTACCAAAATAAAGAGTCATATTGATAACAATACGTTAATTGTAGGAGACCTCAATACTCCACTCTCAGCAATGGACAGATCATCTAAGAAGAAAATCAACAAGGAAAAAAGAGCTTTGAATGAAACACTGGACCAGATGGACCTCATAGATATTTTCAGAATATTCCACCCTAAAACAACACAATACTCATTCTTCTCGAGCACACATGGAACTTTCTCCAGAATAGACCACATACGTGGTCACAAATCAGGTCTCAACCAATACCAAAACACTGAGATTATCCCCTGCATATTCTCAGACCACAATGCTTTAAAACTGGAACTCAATCACAAGGAAAAATTTGGCAGAAATTCAAACACATGGAAGCTAAAGACCACTCTGCTCAAGAATATTGGGTCAACAAGGAAATCAAAGAAAAACTTAAACAATTCATGGAAATCAATGAGAATGAAAATACATCAGTCCAAAACATATGGGATACTGCAAAGGTGGTCCTAAGGGGGAAAAACATAGCCATACAAGGCACTCAAAAAAATAGAAAAATCCCGAATTCACCAACTAACTCTACATCTTAAAGAACTAGAGAAAAAGAAAAGAACTATGCCTAAGCCACACATTAGAAGAGAAATAATTAAAATTAGAGCAGGAATCAATGAATTAGAAACCAGAAACACAGTAGATCAGATCAACAAAACTAGAAGTTGGTTTTTTGAAAGAATTAATAAGATCGATAAACCACTGGCCAGACTTATCCGAAAGAAAAGAGAAAGGACCCAAATTAATAAAATAATGAATGAAAGGGGAGAGATCATGACTAACACCAAGGAAATAGAAACAATTCTTAGAAATTATTATCAACAACTATATGCCAATAAACTGAGCAATCTGGATGAAATGGAGGCCTTCCTGGATACATAAGCTGCCAAGACTGAAACAGGAAGAAATTGACAACCTGAATAGGCCAATAACCAGTAACGAGATTGAAGCAGTGATAAAAAAAAAAAAAACCTCCCAAAAAACAAGAGTCCAGGGCCTAATGGATTCTCTGGGGAATTCTACCAAACATTCAAAGAAGAAATAATACCTATTCTCCTGAAACTGTTTCAAAAAATAGAAACAGAAGGTAAACTTCCAAACTCATTCTATGAGGCCAGAATTACCTTAATCCCCAAACCAGGCAAAGACCCCATCAAAAAGAAAATTTCAGACCGATATCCCTGATGAATATGGATTCTAAAATCCTAAACAAATTCCAGGCTAATAGGATCCAACAATACATTAAAAGGATCATCCACCACGACCAAGTGGGATTTATCCCCGGGATGCAAGAGTGGTTCAACATTTGCAAATCAATCATTGTGATAGAACGCATTAAAAAGAGGAGGGTGAAGAGCCATGTGGTCCTCTCAAGTGATGCAGAAAAGGCATTTGACAAAATACAACATCCTTTTCTGATTAAAACTCTTCAGAGTACAGGGATAGAGAGAACATTCCTCAAGTTCATAAAATCCATCTATGAAAAACTCACAGAGAATAACATCCTCAATGGCGAAAAGCTGAGAGCCTTTCCCTTAAGATCAGGAACACGTCAAGGATGCTCACTCTCGCCACTATTGTTCAACATAGTACTAGAAGTCCTAGCAACAGCAATCAGACAACAAAAAGAAATAAAAGGTATTCAAACTGGCAAAGAAAAAGTCAAACTCTCTCTTTCTGCAGACGACATGATACTTTATGTGGAAAACCCAAAAGACTCCACCCCCAAATTACTAGAACTCATACAGCAATTCAGTAATGTGGCAGGATACAAAATCAATGCACAGAAAGCAGGTGCTTTCTTTTACACTAACAATGCAACTGTAGAAAGAGAAATTAGAGAAACGATTCCATTTACAATAGCACCAAAAACCATAAGATACCTCGGAATAAACCTAACCAAAGAGGTAAATGATCTATACTCTAGGAACTACAGAACACTCATGAAAGAAATTGAAGAAGACACAAAAGATGGAAAACTATTCCATGCTCATGGATTGGAAGAATAAACATTGTTAAAATGTCTATGCTACTAAGAGCAATCTATACCTTCAATGGCATCCCGATCAAAATTCCAATGACATTTTTCAAAGAGCTGGAACAAACAATCCGAAAATTTGTATGGAATCAGAAAAGACCCAGAATCGCCAAGGAAATGTTGGAAAAGAAAAACAAAGCTGGGGGCATCACGTTGCCCGATTTCAAGCTATATTACAAAGCTGTGATCACCAAGACGACATGGTACTGGCACAAAAACAGACATATAGACCAATGGAACAGAATAGAGAACCCAGATATGGACCGTCAACTCTATGGTCAAATAATCTTTGACAAAGCAGGAAAAAAACATGCAATGGAAAAAAGACAGTCTCTTCAATAAATGGTGCTGGGAAAATTGGACAGCCACATGCAGAAGAATGAAACTCGCCCATTCTCTAACACCATTCACAAAGATAAACTCAAAGTGGATGAAAGGCCTCAGTGTGAGACAGTAATCCATCAAAATCCTAGAGGAGAACATAGGCAGTAAGCTCTTTGACATCGCCCACAGCAACTTCTTTCAAGATACATCTCCAAAGGCTAGTGAAACAAAAGCAAAAATGAACTTTTGGGACTTTATCAAGATAAAAATATTCTCCACAGCAAAGGAAATGGTAAACAAAACAAAGAAGCAATGCACAGAATGGGAGAAGATATTTGCAAATGACACTACAGATAAAGGACTGGTATCCAAGATCTATAAAGAACTTCTCAAACTCAACACCCAAAAACAAATAATCAAGTCAAAAAGTGGGCAGAAGATATGAAAAGACACTTCTCTGAAGAAGACATACAAATGGCTAACAGACTCATGAAAAAAAGTTCATCAGCAGCAGCCATCAGGGAAATTCACATCAAAACCACATTGAAATACCACCTTACACCAGTTAGAATGGCAAAAATGGACAGGGAAAGGAAACAAATGTCGGAGAGGTTGTGGAGAAAGGGGAACCCTCTTACACTGTTGGTGGGAATGCAAGTTGGTACAGCCACTTTGGAAAACAGTGTGGAGGTGCCTCAAAAATTTTAAAATAGAGCTACCCTATGACCCAGCAATTGCACTCCTGGGTATTTACCCCAAAGACACAGATGTTGTGAAAACAAGGGCCATATGCACCCCAATGTTTATAGCGGCAATGTCTGCAATAGCCAAACTGTGGAAAGAGCCGAGATTCCCTTCAACAGATGAATCATAAAGAAGATGTGGTCCATATATACAATGGAATATTACTCAGCCATCAGAAAAGATGAATACCCAACTCTTACATCAAGATGAATATGACTGGAGGAGATTATGCTAAGTGAAATAAGTGAAGCAGAGAAAGTCATTTATCATATGGTTTCACTTATTTGTGGAATATAAGGAATAGCATGGAGGACATTAGGAGAAGTAGGGGAAAAATGAGGGAGGGGGGAATTGGAGGTAGAGATGAACCATGAGAGACTATGGACTCTGAGAAACAAACAGCGTTTTAGAGGGGAGAGGGGAGGGGGAATTGGTTAGCCTGGTGATGGGTATTAAGGAGGGCACATACTGCATGGAGCACTGGGTGCTATACGAAAACAACGGATTGTGGATCACCACATCAAAAACTAATGATGTATTGTATGGTGACTAACGTAACATTATAAAATTTAAAAAATTACAAAAAAAAATAAAAAAGAAACAAAACAGATGAACCAGGGCACCTGTGTGGCTCAGTCGTTAAGCGTCTGCTTTCGGCTCAGGTCATGAACCCAGGGTCCTGGAATCAAGTCCTACTTCGGGCTCCTTGGTCGGTGGGGAGCCTGTTTCTCCCTCTGCAGCTCCCTGCCACTCTGCCTACTTGTGATTTCTCTCTCTCTCTCTCTGTGTCAAATAAATAAATAAAATCTTTAAAAATAATAAAAATAAAAAAAAAACAGATGAACCTAGGGGTTGGGAAGAAAAATTAAAATTAGATAAAAACAGAGAGGGGGCAAACCATAGAGACTCTTAACTATAGGGGAAAAAAACAGGTTGTTGGAGGGGAAGTGTGTGGGGTGATGGGGTAATTAGGTGAAGAGCATTCAGAGGGGAATTTGATGTAATGAGCACAGGGTGTTATATGCAACTGATGAATCACTGAATTCTGCCCTGAAACTCATAATACAGTATATGGTAACTAACTTGAATTTAAATTAGAAAAAAGAAAGAAAGAAAGAAAGAAAGAAAGAAAGAAAGAAAGAAAGAAAGAAAGAAAGAAAGAAAGAAAGAAAGAAGAAAGAAAGAAAGAAAGAAAGAAAGAAGAAAGAAAGAAAGAAAGAAAGAAAGAAAGAAAGAAAAAGACCCACAAGATCCTTTCAATAGATGCAGAAAAAGCATCTGACAAAGTACAACATCCATTCATGTTAAAAACCCTCAACAAATAAGGTTAGAGGGAACATACTTCAACATAATAAAGCCCATTTATGAAAAACTCACAGCTAATCTCATCCTCAATGGGGAAAAACTGAGCGCCTTCCTCTACAGTCAGAAAGAATACGGGGGGGGGAAAAGGAAAGAATACAGAGATGTTCATTCTCACCATTGTTATTTAACATAGTAATGGAAGTCCTAACCTCAGCAATCAGACAACAACAAAAACTATAAAAGACACCGAGATCAGCAATGAAGAAGTCAAACTTTCATTCTTTGCAGATGACATGATACTCTATATAGAAAACACAAAAGACTCCACCAAAAAATTATTAGAAGTGATACACAAACTCAGTAAGTTTGCAGGATACAAAATCAATGTACAAAAATCACATTTCTATACACCAATAATAAAGCAGGAGAAAAAAATCCAGGAATCAATCCCATTTGCAATTGCACCAAATACCATAAGATACCTAGGGATAAACCTAACCACAGAGGTTAAGAGATTTCTACTATGAAAAGTAGAAAACCCTGATGAAAGAAATTGAAAAGGACACAAAGAAATGGAAAAACATTCCATACTCATGAATTGGAAGAAAAAATATTGTCAAAATGTCTATATTATCCAAAAAAATCTATACATTTAATGCAATCCTTATCAAAATAACAGCAGCATTTTTCACAGAGCTAGAACTAAAAATTCTATAATTTGTATGGAACCATAAAAGACTCTGAATAACCACTGCAATCTTGAAAAAGCAAAGCAAAGCTGTAGGCATCAGGATTCCAGACATCAAGTTATATTACAAAGCTGTAGTGATCAAGACAGTATGGTACTGGCACAAAAATGGAAACATAGATCAGTAGAGCAAAATAGAAAACCCAGAAATGAATCCACATGTTTATGGTCAATTAATATTCAACAAACCAGGAAAGAATATCCAGTGGAAAAAAGACAGTCTCTTCAACAAATTGTGTTGGGAAAGCTTGACAGCAACATGCAAAAGAATGAAATGGGACCACTTTCTTACTCTACATAAAAAAAAATAAATAAATAAATTCAAAGTGAAAGAAAGACCTAAATGTGGGACTTGAATCCATTATAATCCTAGAGGTGAACACAGGCAATAACCTCTTTGACATGGGCTGTATCAACTAGATATATCTCCTGAGGTACAGGAAACAAAAGCAAAAATAAAGTAGTGGGACCTCATCAAGATTCAAATCTTCTGCATAGCGAAAAAAACAACCAACAAAACTAAAAAGAATCCTACAGAATGGGAGAATATATTTGTAAATGACATAGCTGATAAAAGGTTAGTATTCAAGATATATAAAGAACTTATAAAACTCAACCCCCAAAAACACATAATCCAGTTAAAAAATGGGCAGAAGCCATTAACAGACATTTTTCCAAAGAAGGCAGATGGCCAGCAGACACAAGGAAAGATGCTCAACATCCTTCATCATCAGGTAAATGTAAATCAAAACTACAATGAGATATCACCTCATACATATCTGAAGGGCTAAAATTAACAATACAAGAAAAAACATGTGTTGGTGAGGATATGGAGAAAGGCGAACCCTCTTGCACTATTGGTGGGAATGCAAACAGGTGCAGCCAATCTGGAAAACAATATGTAGGTTCCACAAAAAGTATAAAATAGAATGACCCAACCACCCAGCAATTCTACTACTAATTATTTATCCAAGGATATAAAAATACTGATTTGAAGGGATACATTCACTCCGATGTTTATAGCGGCATTATCTGCAATACCCAATTATGGAAGCAGTCCAAGTGTCCATCTATTGATGGATGGATAAAGAAGATGTGGTATAGGGGGAGAAGAAAAAAATGGTGAATCAATAAAGGACCTTATTCCAAATGGTCCCTGGAATTGAGCTGGATATCTGCCAGACCACTCTGAATAGCCAAGAAATCAGCCTGAGATGAAAGACGATATATCTGGATCTCTACAAAGAGAATATCTCAGGTGGTGGGTTTTGAGGTATGAAGCAGGGAGCCATGATTCCGTGGGCACATATCCGAAGATTAATGGAAAGGGGAGGAAGGCGTGGAGCTCCTACACTGCCGGTGAGCGACAGCCTCCCATGCAGGGGACAGGGCACAGACTCACAGACCGGTAGTGGCAGGGAAAGGAATTTAGGGCAGCCCCCTGGACTGAAACCTGGAGCAGCAGGGCCACACATGCAAACTGGGGGCAGCTGGAGGTTTTAGAAACACAAAGGGCAGAGACATGACTCCATGCCCCAACCTGGAGGCAAGAACTGGGAGCCCTGCTGAGGGGTGCACAACCCAGGAAACTGCAGTTTATAGCAGCACAGACAGAAAGGGAGATAGTGTGGCCTGGAGAGCTCACTCAAGAACAGACTGCGATCTCTCTGTTCTGAGGCAGAGGGTTGGAAACAATTGCTTCTGATCTGACTCTTGGAAGAGATGTGGAAAGCTGCCAGGGAAAACTGCCAGAGAACAAAAGCGCCTCAAAACTGGTTTTCATTGAGCCCATCCCCCAACAGGGGGCAGGGCAACTCTGCCCAAACAGGGTTCCTGAGTAACAGCATGGCAGGGCCCTTCCCCAGAACACAGACTGGGAAACAGGAGGCCAGCACCCCCAAGGTTCCTAGAAAACAGGTGCATCTTGCTTGGGTTCTGGTCAATAATTTGGACTCTATACATTCCCTCAACCAACCGTCAGCAGAATGACTAGGAGGAGGAACCCCGAAAATATGAAAGACTCAGAGATTATGACTTATGCTGAAGATTTACAGATGGATGCAGATATAACCAAGATGTCAGAAATGGAATTCAGGGTAGTTGTGAAGACAATAGCTAGAATGCAGAAATTGATTAATGGCAACATAGTGTCTCTAAGGGCAGAAATAAAAGCTGAAATGACAGAACTTAAAAATGCTATCAATGAGATACAATCTAATCTAGATAATCTAACAGCTAGGGTAAATTGGCAGAAGAACAAATAAGTGATCTTGAGCGCCTGGGTGGCTCAGTTGGTTAAGTGACAGCCTTCGGCTCAGGTCATGATCCCAGAGTCCTGGGATCGAGTCCTGCATCAGGCTTCCTGCTCAGTGAGGAGCCTGCTTCTCCCTCTGACCCTCCCCCCTCTCATGTACTCTCTCTCTCTCTCATTCTTGCTCTCTCAAATAAATAAATCTTAAAAAAAAAAAAAAGAACGAATAAGTGATCTAGAAGACTAATTAATAGAAAAGAAGGAAAAATAGGCCAGGGGAAAACAACTCAAAATCCATGAAAACAGAATCAGAGAAATAAGTGACACCATGAAGCGTTCCAATGTCAGAATTATTGGAATCCCGGAGGGGGTGGACAGAGAGAGAGGACTAGAAGATATATTTGAGCAAATCGTAGCTGAGAACTTCCCTAATCTGGGGAATGAAAAAAAATTCATGTCTTAGAGCAGAGAGGACCCCTCCCAAGATCAAGGAAAACAGGCCAACACCCTGGCATGTAATAGTAAAACTCGTAAATCTTAGAAACAAGGAAACCATTTTAAGGGCAGTTAGGGGGAAGAGATTCCTTATGTACAGAGGGACAAACATCAGAATAACGTCAGACCTATCCACAGAGACCTGGTAAGCTAGAAAGGCCTGGCAAGACATATTCAGGGTACTAAATGAGAAGAGCATGCAGACAAGAATACTTTATCCGGCAAGGCTGTCATTTAGAATGGATGCAGAGATGCAGAACTTCCAAGATCAGCAGAAACTGAAAGAATATGTGACCACTGAGCAGGGCCTGTAAGAAATGTTAAAGGGGGGGCGCCTGGGTGGCTCAGTTGGTTAAGCGACTGCCTTCGGCTCAGGTCATGATCCTGGAGTCCCGGGATCAAGTCCCGCATCGGGCTCCCTGCTCGGCAGGGAGTCTGCTTCTCCCACTGACCCTCCCCCCTCTCATGCTCTCTCTATCTGATTCTCTCTCAAATAAATGAATAAAATCTTTAAAAAAAATGTTAAAGGGGGTTCTATAAAAGGAGAAAAACCCCAAGAGTGATATACAACAGAAATTTACAGAGACAATCTATAGTAACAAGGACTTCACAGGCAACATGATGACAATAAATTCATATCATTCAATAATCACTCTCAATGTGAATGGCCTAAATGCTGCCATAAAACGGCACAGGGTTGCAGATTGGATAAAAAGACAGGACCCAACCATATGCTGCCTACAAGAAACTCATTTGGAACTTAAAGATACACACAGACTGAAAGTGAAGGGATGGAGATCCATCTTCCATACCAACGAACCTCAAAAGAAAGCTGGGGTAGCAGTTCTCATATCAGACAAATTACATTTTAAGCTAAAGACTGTAGTTAGAGACACAGAAGGACATTATATCATTCTTAAAGGGTCTAACCAAGAAGAAGATCTAACAATTGTAAATATCTATGCCCCTTACATGGGAGCAGCAAACTACATAAGCCAGCTGTTAACCAAAATAATCATGTTGATAATAGTATGTTAATTGTAGGAGACCTCAATACTCCACTCTCAGCAATGGACAGATCACCTAAGCAGAAAATCAACAAACAAGAGCTTTGAATGATACACTGGACCACATGGACCTCATAGATATATATGAACATAAAACAACAGAATACACATTCTTCTCCAATGCACATGAAACTTTCTCCAGAATAGACCACATACTGGGTCACAAATCAGGTCTCAACTGACACCAAAAGATGGAGATTATTCCCTGCATATTCTCAGACCATAATGCTTTAAAACTGGAACTCAATCACAAGAAAAAAAAATGGAAGAAATTCAAACACTTGGAAGTTAAAAACCACTCTGCTCAAGAATGTTTGGGTCAACCAGGAAATCAAAGAAGAACTTAAACAGTTCATGGAAATCAATGAGAACAAAAACACATCGGTCCAAAACTGATGGGATGCTCCAAAGGCAGTCCTAAGGGGGAAATACATAGCCATCCAAGCCTCACTCAAAAAAATGGAAAAAATCCCAAATTCACCAACTAACTGTACACCTTAAAGAACTAGAGAAAAAGCAACAAACGATGCCTAAGCCATGCATTAGAAGAGAAATAATTAAGATTAGAGCAGAGAACAATGAATTAGAAACCAGAAATACAGTAGAGCAGATCAATGAAAGTAGAAGCAGGTTCTCTGAAAGAATTAATAAGATCGATAAATCACTGGCCAGAATTATCCAAAAGAAAAGAGAAAGGACCCAAGCTAATAAAATTATGAATGAAAGGGGAGTGATCACGATTAACACCAAGGAAACAGAAACAACTATTAGAAATTATTATCAACAAATATATGCCAATAAATTAGGCAACCTAGAAGAAATGGATGCCTTCCTGGAAACCTATAAAATGCCAAGACTGAAACAGGAAGATGTTGACAACCTGAATAGGCCAATAACTAGTAACGAGATTGAAGCAGTGATCAAAAACCTCCCAAAAAACAAGAGTCCAGGGTCTGATGGATTCCCAGGGGAATTCTACCAAACATTCAAAGAAGAAATAATACCTATTCTCCTGAAGCTGTTTCAAAACATAGAAACAGAAGGAAAGCTTCCAGACTCATCCTATGAGGCCAGCATTGCCTTGATCCCCAAACCAGGCAAAGACCCCATCAAAAAGGAGAATTTCAGACCAATATCCCTGATGAATATGGACACAAAAATTCTTAACAAAATCCTAGCTAATGGTATCCAACAGTAAAATAAAACGGTCATCCACCACAACCAAGTGGGATTTATCCCTGGGATGCAAGGGTGGTTCAACATTCACAAATCAATAAATGAGATAGACACATTAATAAGAGGAGAGAGAAGAAGCATATGGTCTTCTCAATTGATGCAGAAAAAGCATTTGACAAAATAAAGCATCCTTTCCTGATTAAAACTCTTCAGAGTATAGGGATAGACAGAACATTCCTCAATTTCATAAAATCCATCTATGAAAAACCAACAGAAAATATCATTCTTAATGGGGAAAAACTGAGAGCATTTCAATAGGATCAGGAACACATCAAGGATGCCCACTCTCACCACTATTGTTCAACATAGTACTAGAAGTCCTAGCAACAGCAATCAGACAACAAAAAAGAAATACAATGTATTCAAATTGGCAAAGGAGAAGTCAAACTCTCTCTTCACAGACGACATGATACTTTATGTGGAAAACCCAAAGACTCCAGCCCCAAATTACTAGAACTCATATAGAAATTCAGTAATGTGGCAGGATACAAAATCAATGCACAGAAATCAGTTGCTTTCTTATACACTTACAATATAAATGTAGAAAAAGAGATTAGGGAATCGATTTCATTTACAATAGCACCAAAAACCATAAGATACCTTGGAATAAGGATCTATACTCTAAAAACTACAGAGCACTCATGAAAGAAATTAAAGAAGACACAAAAAGATGGAAAAAGATCTCATCAATCAGAATAAACATTGTTAAATGTCTATGTTGCCCAGAGTAATCTATATGTTCAATGCCATCCCAATCAAAATTTCAATAGCATTTTTCAAACTGCTGGAACAAACAAACCTAAAATTTGTATGGAATCAGAAAAGACCCAGAATTGCCAAGGAAATGTTGAAAAAGAAAAACAAAGCTGGGGGCCTCACATTGCCTGATTTCAAGCTATATTACAAAGCCGTGATCACCAAGACACCATGGTACTGGCACAAAAACAGACACATAGACCAATGGAACAGAATAGAGAACCCAGATATGGACCCTCAACTCTATGTTCAAATAAACTTTGACAAAGCAGGAGAAATATGCAATGGAAAAAAAACAGTCTCTTCAATGAATGGTGCTGGGAAAATTGGACAGCTATATACAGAAGAATGAAGCTGGACCATTCCCTTACACCATACTCAAAGATAAACTCAAAATGGATGAAAGACCTCAATGTGAGACAGGAATCCATCAAAATCCTGGAGGAGAACAGTAAAGGAGACATAGGCAGTAACCTCTTCAACATCGGCCACAGGAACTTCTTTCAAGACACATCCCCAAAGGCAAGGAAAACAAAAGCAAAAATGAACTTTTGGGACTTCATCAAGATTAAAAGCTTCTGCACAGCAAAGGAAACACTCAACAAAACAAAGAGGCAACCCACGGAATGGGAGAAGATTTTTGCAAATGACACTAAAAAGGACTGATATCCAAGATCTATAAAGAACTTCTCAAACTCAACACCCAAAAAACAAATAAGTCAAAAAATGCGCAGAAGAAATGAACAAACATTTTTCAAAAGAAGACATAGAAATGGCTAACAGACACAGGAAAAAATGTTCATCATCATTATCCATCAGGTAAATTCAAATCAAAACCACATTGAGATACCACCTTACACCAGTTAGAATGGCAAAAATTGACAAGGCAAGAAACAATAAATGTTGGAGAGGTTGTGCAGAAAGGGGAACCCTCTTACACTGTTGGTGGGAATGCAAGTTGGTACAGCCACTTTGGAAAACAGTGTGGAGGTTCCTCAAAAAATTAAAAATAGAGCCACCCTATGACCCAGCACTTGCAATACTGGGAATTTACCCCCAAAACACAGATGTAGTGAAAAGAATGGCCATATGCACCCCAGTGTTCATAGCAGCAATGTCTGCAACAGCCAAACTGTGGAAAGAGCCAAGATGACCTTCAACAGACAAATGGATAAAGAGGATGTAGTCCATATATACAATGGAATATTATTCAGCCATCAGAAAGGATGAATATCCAACTTTTGCATCAACATGGATGGGCCTGGAGGAGATTATGCTAAGTGAAATAAGTGAAGCAGAGAAAGTCATTTATCATATGGTTTCACTTATTTGTGGAACATAAGGAATAGCATGGAGGACATTAGGAGAAGGAAGGGAAAAATGAAGGGGAGGGGTCAGAGGGGGAGACGGAACCATGAGAGACTATGGACTTTGAGAAACAAACTGAGGGCTTTAGATGGGAGGGCGTTGGGAGATGTCTTAGCCCAGTGATGGGTATTAAGGAGGGCATGTATTGCATGGAGCACTGGGTGATATATGCAAACAATGAATCATGGAACACTACATCAAAAACTAATGATGTACTGTATGGTGACTAACATATAAAATGAAAAATATAATAAAAATAAATAAATAATAAAATAAAAATAAAAATAAAATAAAATAAAAAAGATAAAGTGAAATAAAATAAGGAAGAAAGATAGAAATCAAAAACTATATAAACTAGAATGGTGAAAGTAATATGAAGTCCCAGCATAATTCTAGAATGAATTATAAATAGATGGCTTATGAATAACTTAAAAAAGAAATTGGTGCTTAATAGTAGCTAGCATGAATCCAATATATCTACTATTGCCAAGTTAAACTCTATTGGTTGGGTTATTAGCCTGGAAGATAAAATGACTGCCAGAGATACAGTGTATCTTTTTATTTTTTTAAAGATTTTTTATTTATTTATTTGAGAGAGAGAGAATGAGAGAGAGCACGTGAGAGGGGGGAGGGTCAGAGGGAGAAGTAGACTCCCTGCTGAGCAGGGAGCCCGATGCGGGACTCGATCCAGGGACTCCAGGATCATGACCTGAGCCGAAGGCAGTCGCTTAACCAACTGAGCCACCCAGGCGCCCACAGTGTAGCTTGTTCATTTAATTATTTGACAAATTTCCCATGAGAACCCAAAGTTACAGCAGTTAGGTGGATTTGTAACTGATAAAATTCAAATAAAAATGGGATTAATACATTGATAACAATTTGAGAAGACTATCTCGTAACACACCAGTAAGGGCTCCATTCTTTTTTTTTTTTCACTTCAAAAATTTTAACAATTTATGGACAAAGAAGGGATGCTTACGAAATCTTGGTTGGATGGCTAGGAAAATGTATAAAGCAACATGGTATTGTACAATGGTTCTCAGTATTTTTGGTCTCAGGAAACCTTTACATTCTTGAAAAGTTTAGAGGACCTCAAAACCTCTGTTTATGTGGATTCTTTTAATATTAACCTAATTAATCCTAATATGGACTTAATTTTAATATTTTAACATATTTAAAATAATAATCCCATTACATGCTAATATATTTTTTTTATAAAAACAACTACTTTTTAAAAATAATTATCTTTTGGGCGCCTGGGTGGCTCAGTTGGTTAAGCGGCTGCCTTCGGCTCAGGTCATGATCCCGGAGTCCTGGGATTGGGTCCCGCATTGGGCTCCCTGCTCGGCGGGGAGTCTGCTTCTCCCTCTGACCCTATCCCCTCTCATGTGTTCTCTCTCTCATTCTCTCTGTCTCAAATAAATGAATAAAATCTTTAAAAAAATAATAATTTTTTATAAAACAAAGGAAATAATGAGAAAAGTAGCACTATTTTAAACTTGCAAATCTCTATTGTATGGCTAATGGAAAGCAGTTAAATTCTCATGTCTGTTTCTGCATTTAGATCTGCTGCAAAATGTTACTTGGGTTGAAGTTTATAAAGAAAATTCCAGTTTCACGGATACATAATTGGAAAAAGGTGTAGCATTTTACTATCCCTTTCAGATAACTCTGGGTATCCTTTGATTTATGCCAAATTTCAACAAATGATAGTTTCTTAAAGGTTGATTGCAATGTGAAATATTAACTACATGAACTACCTTTCTTTTTGGAAGGTTAAATTTTTTTTTTTTTTTTTTAGGAAGACTTAAATAACTGTAGGACAATTTGAATGGCTAGGTTGTAAAAAAAAAAAAAAAAATTCCTTTTTGATGTCCTCCAAGAGTTGAATTAGATCATATGTGCCTTGTTCTTTCTTTAGACCTGGAAAACACATACAACTGATTATTGCACTTTGCCTCATGTATTTTGAAGCTCGGTTGTTACGCACATACACAATAAGGATTCTTATGCCTTCTTAAAGAACTGATCCCTTTATCATTATCCTCTTTATCTCTGATAATTTTCCTTAATCTGAAGTCTGCTCTGTCTGAAATTAATACAGCTACTCTAGCTTTTTTTTTTTGATTAGTGTTAACATAGCATATCTTTATCCTTTCCTTTACATTTAACCTATATTTGTCTTCACATGATTCTATTTTCTATCCTTTCTTAGCACAACAATTACACTTATTTTTCTTAACATTAGTGGTTGTCCTAGAGTTTGCAATGTATGTTTATAATTAATCCAAGTCCTCTTCAAATAACATTATATGGCATCACAGGTAGTACAAGTACCTTATAATAACAAAGTATCCCTAATTCCTCCCTTTCATCCCTCATATCATTGCTGTCATTCATTTTGCTTAAACATAAACTATAATCGCTATAATCATTGAATATATCTTTGATATTGTTATTTTGAACAATTATCTGTTAGATCAATTGAATATAAGAAAAATAAAAGATTTTGGGGCGCCTGGGTGGCTCAGTTGGTTAAGTGACTGCCTTCGGCTCAGGTCATGATCCTGGAGTCCTGGGATCAAGTCCCACATCAGGCTCCCTGCTCAGCAAGGAGTCTGCTTCTCCCTCTGGCCCTACCCCTTCTAATGCTCTGTCTCTCAAATAAATAAAATCTTAAAAAAAAATTAAAAAAGAAAAATAAAAGATTTTATTTTAACTTCATTTGTTCCTTCTCCAAAGCTCTCATTATCTTTATGTAGATCCGAGTTTCTGATCTATATCATTTTCCTTCCCTCTGAAGAACTTTCAACCTATCTTACAAGGCAGAGATAATGACAACAAAGTCCCTCAACTTCTATCTGATAAAATCTTTATTGCTTTTAAAGAATAATTTTATAGGGCACAGAATTCTAGGTTGGTGGGTTTTTCTCTTCTCAACACTTTAAGTATTTTAATCCACTCTCTTCTTGCTTGCATAGCTTCTGACTGGAATTCTTATCTTTGTTCCTTTCTTCTGGATTGTCTTTATTTTTGATTTTCTGCAGTTTAAGTATGATATGCCTAAGTGTAGTGGGTTTTAAAATTTAATTCAATATAACTTGTCATGAAACCTGCTTGATGTTCTCTGAGATTCCTGTATCTGTGGTTTGGTATCTAACATTAATTTGGGGGAAATTCTCAGTTATTATTGCTTTAAATAGTTCTGTTATTTTCTTTCTTCTACTTCTGGTATTACCATTATGTATATGACACACTTTTGTAATTGTCCAATAGTTTCTAAATATTGTGTTTTTTTTTTCTATATGGTACACTTCTGTAATTGTCCAATAGTTTCTAAATATTGTATGTTTTTTCTTTGCTTTTTCAGTTTTGGAAGTTTCTATCCACATATCGACAAGTTCAGAGATTAATCGCTCAGTTGTATGTAGTCTACTAATAGGCCCATCAAAGGCACTCATTTCTGGTACAGTGGTTTTTATCTCAAGCACTTCTTTTTTATTCTTTTTAGAATTTCCTTCTCTCTGCTTATGTCACCCATCTATTCTTGTATGTCATCCACTTTTACTATTGGATCATTTAGCATATTAATTATAACAATTATTTTAAATTGTTGCTCTAATAATTCCAGCATTCCTGCCACATCTGACTCTGGTTCTGATGCTTGCTTAGTCTCTTCAAATGGTGTGGGGTTTTTGCCTTTAGTATGCCTCATCATTTTTTGTTGAAAGCTGGACATGATTTACTGGACAAAAGGAACTGTGGTAAGTAGGCATTTAGTAATGTAGTATAAATATGGGGGGGGAGATAAGTGTTCTATAGTTCTATGATTTGGTCTCGGTCTTTTAGTGAGCCTGTGTCCCTGGACTATAACCTTGACAATGCATCTCGGTTTTATCCTCCTATTAACTTGGGCAGGATGGTAAGAGGGAGCTAAAGTTAGGCATTTCTCTTCCCTCAGATAACTTGGGCTCTGATAAAACCCCAATACATTAGGCTTTAGTAAATTAGTTTCTCTTGAGAATAGGTTAAGAAGAACAGAATGTTCTGGCATATGTTAAATGGCTGCTTTTCCCATCCCACTACTATAAGCATGAGGGGATTTTTCTGCAATCTTCACTGTGTGAACCTGGTAGAACTCCTAGAGCTGAAGCTCATAAAAGTGTGGGTATATCCACTTATCTCCTTAATACTGGGTCTCCCTGGAGTTTTTAACTCTCGTACTTGTTCACACTGAGACCCCAGCTATTTGTCAATTACAGTTTAGTTTCCCTATTCTAGTACTGATACACACAGAAGCTTCAGCTTGAGGGTCTCTGCTTTGGTGTGCTATGATATCTGTATCTATCTCACTGTCTCTCCAATTGGGGAGGTAGCAATTTGCCCTATGACCTCAGTTTTCTGATGAATCTAGGAAAGTTTGTGGATTTTCACTTTGTTCAAGTTTTTACTTGTTGTTAGGATGTGGAGTGATGGCTCAAACTCCTTAGACAACAGACCAGAAACTAGAAGTGCCTATCTTGAACTTAGAAATTTTTCTGTTTTTACCTATGCATGATTTTCTAACATCAAATTTTAGTCTTTGATATTGAATCACTGTTATGCAGATCTTCTAAATGTTGACCACATCATTATACATTTTTAAAATCACTTCATTTAATGTTACCAATGATCTAATCAGAAAGTCTTCAAATATTGTAAAGCTGTCAAGCTCATGGTGAAAGACAATTTTTCCAAAATTCTAAGTTTCACTTGAAAGTCCAAATTTTATCATTTGTAATAAATACTCCCAGTTGTTTGCCTTAAAATAACAGATTCATTTCATCAATTATTGAGAAAATGTCTACAAAATGTCTAAGTTGGAATAGCCATAGATGTTTTTCAGGCAAAAATGGTATTCCATGAGAAAAACTGCTAGTTTGACTCAAAGCTCAACCATACAAGTGCTTTTCCTAAAGGCAACCCTCAAACTTCTTTATGCAGCAAATGTGCTCTCTTTTTTTTGTCAAAAAAGAGTATTAAATGATATGTACTCAGGGTCAAGATTCTAAAAAGTTATTTTTTTATTATTTTTTCATCAAAGATATTCATTTCTTTTGAGAGAAAGAGTGTGTGTTTGGAAGGGAGAGCAGAGGGAGAGGGACAGAGAAACTCAAGCAGACTTGCACTGAGCACAGAGCCCAACACAGGGCTCAACCTCACCACCCTGAGATCATGATCTGAGCCAAACCAAGAATCAGATGCTCAACGAACTAAGTCATCCAGGTGTGCCTCACCAAAGGAATTCTTAAGTGAAAGCGATTTTTCTTGTGGTGTGTTGTGGTAAAGAATACAGTAGCCACTAGTACAATTTGGTACCACTTCCTTGATTTACTTGTGCTAAAATGTCATTGCTTTTAGCCCATCAGTGGGAATATCAACATACTAAGAAAAAAGCAAAATGACATCATAGCATTATTTTGAAAATAATTTTGACCTCATGGACCCCATAGAAGGCTCTCATGGACTCCTCAAGGTCCTTGGACAATACTCTGAGGAACACTGGTATAGTGGAAAAGATAATGGTTTTCGAACTATATAGACTTGCATTCAAATTCTGCTTCTTCAGTGGGTTTTGCAGTTGGAAAATTTAAAAATTGAGTAAACATAGTGTATTATTAGCTTCAGGGGTAGAATTTATTGATTCACAAGTTTCATATAACATCCAGTGCTCATTACATTATCTGACCTCCTTAATACCCATTACCCAATTATCTCATCACCCCACCCACTTCCCCTCCAGCAATCCTGAGTTGGTTCCCTACAGTTGAGTCTCTTATGGTTTGCCCCTCTCTCTGTTTTTATCTTATTTTAGTTTTACTTCCCTTCCCCTTTGTTCACCTGTTTTGTTTCTTAAATTCCACATATATGTGAAATCAAATGGTACTTCTCTTTCTCTTATTTCATTTAGCATAATACACTCTAGTTCCATCCACATTGTTGCAAATGGCAAGGTTTCATTCCTTTTGGTGGCTGGTAATATTCCATTGTGTGTGTGTATATATATATATATATATATATATATATATATATATATATATATCATCTCTTTTTTATCCATTTATTTGTCCATGGACATCTGGGCTCTTTCCATATTTTGGCAATTGTGGACATTGCTGCTATAAACACTGGGGTGCATGTGCCCTTTCAAATCACTATCTTTGTGTCCTTTGGATAAATAGCTAGCAGTGCAATTGCTGGGTCATAGGGTAGTTCAATTTTTAACTTTTGGAGGAACCTGCATACTCTTTTCCAGAGTGGCTGCACCAGTTTCTATTCCCACCAACAGTGTAAAAGGGATCCCCTTTATCTGCACCCTCACCATCATCAGTTGTTTCCTGAGTTGTTAATTTTAGCCGTTCTGCCTGGTGTGAGGTGATATCCCATTGGAGTTATGATTTGTATTTCCCTGATGCCAAGTGATGTAGAGCATTTTTTCATGTGTCTGTTAGCCATTTGAATGTCTTCTTTGGAGAAATGTCTGTTCATGTCTTCTGCCCATTTATTGACTGGATTATTATTATTTTTGGGCGGGGGTGTTGAGTTTGGTAAGTTCTTTATAGATTTTGGATACTACCCTTTTATCTGATATGTCATTTGCAAATTTACCTTCTCACATTCTGTAAGTTGTCTTTTAGTTTTGTTGATTGTTTCCTTTGCTGTGCAAAAGCTTTTTAAAGGAGAACCTGCTCTTAAAGGGCTCACATGCAGTCTCATTCACCTTGTGACCCAGCAATAAAACACCATTTGGGAAAGCTCCTACAACACAAGTGAAGGATACCACTTACTAGTCCTGAAGTGTATGCCAAACAGGCAAGAAACTGCTGAGACACTCTCTGGGGAATGAGAAACAGTTGGGCACAATTTGTGTGATTACATTCTATTTTGTTAATGCCAATGCTAGTAAACAACATCTTGGGACTCTCACTGTAACCTGTTAATACTTTTAAGCATACATGCTGAGAGCCCCATGCACCACCATGGTCATAGCTGCAGGAATGGCAATATAGCCAGATCGTATAGGGTAAGATCCCATCCACAACCACTGGAGGATTTGCATTGTTCCAGACAGCTGGAGAGGTGGAACCCTGCCCAATATCATAGCCACAGCAGCAACCATAACACCTGAACAAGCTGGGGTTTGGGGGCTAACCCCACCACTCATGTAGCCCCAGAGGCTGCCAGCAAGCTGTACCAAGGGATAGCTTTGCCCACTATCACAGCCCAAGCTAGTCAGGCTAGAGGCAGAACCCCACACACCTATGCATTTGCAGCCACAGCCATGGATCCCAAGCCATATGGGCAGGTGGGGAAGAGCCCTGCCCACCACCATACCACAACAGTTTTTGCATAACAAGTAGGCAAACAAAGCTCAACAGGAGATGCCACTTAAGCACCTGGCTCTGGTGAACAGAGTGCATTACATTTATGGGCACCATGGGACAATTCCTACACAAGGCCACTCTTTCAAAACTGGGAGAGGTAGATGATTGGCCTAACACATAGAAACAGAGAGGGAAAAATTAAGGATACAGAGAAATACATTCCAAATGAAAAAACAAAACCTCAGAAAGGACCTTAGTGAATCAGAAATAAGTAACCTACCTGACAAGGAATTCAAAGTAATAGTCATAAAGATTAACAGCAAACTCAGGAGATGAGTGAACACTGTGAGAACTTCAAAAAAAAAAAAAAAAAGACAAAATATAACAAAGTACCAATCAGGAGAAGAACGCAATAAGTGAAATGAAAAATACACTAGAGGGAATCAAAAGCAGATTCGATGATACAAAAGAATGAATCAGTGAAAAGAAACACAAGGTAGTGGAAATCATCCAATCTGAACAACAAAAGAATAAAGAAAAAAAGGCACCTGGGTGGCTCAGTTAAGTGTCTGCCTTTGGCTCAGGTCATGATCCCAGAGTCCTGGGATCAAGTCCCACGTCAGGCTCCCTGCTCAGTGGGGAGTCTGTTTCTCCCTCTCCCTTTGCCCCTCCCCCCCACTTGTGCTCTCTTTCTCTCATGCTCTCTCTCTCTAATAAATAAAATCTTTAAAAAGGAAAAGAGGTTAGTTTAAGAAACCTCAGTGACAGTATCAAGCATATTAACATTCACATTATAAAGGTTGCAGAAGGAAAAGAGAGAGATAAAGTACAGAAAATTTATGTAAATAAATAATGGCTAAAAACTTTCCTAAACTACAGAAGGAAACAGACATCCAGGTCCAGAAAGCACAAAAAGCACCAAGCAAGATGAACTTGAAAAGATCTACATCAGGACACATTATAATTGAAGTGTTAAAAATCTTTAACAGTCAAACATAGAGAATCTTAAAAGAAGCAAGAGAAAACAAATAACCCAGTAAGAAATGGGCAGAAGACATGAATAGACACTTTTCTAAAGACATCCAGATGGCTAACAGACATATGAAAAGATGCTAAACATCACTCATCATCAGAGAAATACAAATCAAAACCACAATGAGATACCAGTTCACACCTGTCAGCATGGCTAAAATTAACAACACAAGAAAGAATGGGTGTTGGTGAAGATGTAGACAAAGGGGGACACTCTTGCCCTGTTGATGGGAATGTAAACTGGTGCAGTCACTCTGGAGAATGGTATGGAGGTTCCTCAAAATGTTAAAAATAGAACTCCCCTACAATCCAGCAACTGCACTACTAGATATTTACCCAAAGGATACATAAATACAGATTCGAAGGGGCACATGCACCCCAATGTTTATAGCAGCATTATCAACAATAGCCAAATTATGGAGAGAGCACAAATGTCCATTGGCTGATGATTGTATAAAGAAGATGTGGAATATATATACAATGGATTATTACTCAGTATAAAAAAAGAATGAAATCTTGCTATTTGCAATGACATGGGTGGAGCCAGAGTGTATAATGCTAAGTGAAACAAGCCAGTCAGTGAAAGATAAATACCATATGATCTCAGTGATATATGGAATTTAAGAAAGAAAACAGATGAACATAAGGGAAGGGGGAAAAGAAAAAGACAGAGAGAAAGAAACAAGCCATGGGAGACTCTTAACTATAGAGAACAACCTGATGGTTGATGGAGGGAGGAGAGTGGGGGACAAGCTAGATAGGTGATGGGTATTAAGGAAGGCACTGTGATTAATACTGGATGTACACAAATGATGAATCACTGAATTCTATTCCAGAAACTGATTTTGCAGTGTATGTTAACTACCTAAAATGTAAATTTAAAAATTAATAAAAATAAACAAAATAAAATAAAATAATAAAAGTGAAAAGGCAACAGCAAAAGAAAAACAGGTAGTTATGTATGAAGGAATCATCATAACACTATCAGGTAATATTTTGGCAGAAACTGCAGCCCAGAAGAGAGTAGCAGGATATATTCAAAGTGTTGAAAGAAAGAAAATACTTACAACCAAGAATAATCTAGCTGGCAAGGTTATCATTCAGAATTGGAGAGATATATCTTCACAGTCAAGCAAAAGCTAAAGGAGTCCATTACCAGGATACCAATCTTACAATAAATGTTAAAGGGACTTCTTTAAGTGGAAAGGGAGACCATAATTAAATAAGATAATATATGAAAGAAAAGTCTCAATTGTAAAGGCAATTATTATTTTATTATAATAAAAGTACTTCATTAACCACTTATAAAGCTACTTTGAAAGTTAAAAAAACTAAAGTACTAAAACCAACTGTAACCACAATAATTAGTTAAAGGATACACAAAATAGGGTGCCTGGGTGGCTCAGTAGGGTGAGTGTCTGCCTTTGGCTTATGTCATGATCCCAGTGTCCTGGGATCAAGACTCACATCAGGTTCCCTGCTCAGCAGGGAGTTTGCTTCTCCCTTTCCCTCTGCCCCTCCCCACTGCTTGTGTGCACTCTCTCTCTCTCTCAAATGAGTAAATGAAATCTTTTTAAAAAGGATACAGAAGGCACGCCTGGGTGGCTCAGTCAGTTAAGTGTCTGCCTTCAGCCCAGGTCATGATCCCAGGGTCCTGGGATCAAGCCCCGCATCAGGCTCCCTGCTCTGCGGGAAGCCTGCTTCTCCCTCTCCCACTCCCCCTGCTTGTGTTCCCTCTTTTGCTGTCTCTCTGTCAAATAAATAAAATCCTTAAAAAAAAAAAAAAAGGAGGGCACCTGGGTGGCTCAGTTGGTTAAGCGACTGCCTTCGGCTCAGGTCATGACCCTGGAGTCCCGGGATCGAGTCCCACGTCGGGCTCCCTGCTCAGCGGGGAGTCTGCTTCTCTCTCTGACCCTCCCCCCTCTCATGCTCTCTCTCTATCTCATTCTCTCTCTCAAATAAATAAATAAAATCTTTAAAAAAAAAAAAAAGGATACACAAAATAAAAAGAGGGCACCTGGGTGGCTCAGTCATTAAGCATCTGCCTTCAGCTCAGGTCATGATCTCAGGGTCCTGGGATCGAGCCCCACATCGGGCTCTCTGCTCCACAGGAAGACTGCTTCTCCCTCTCCCACCCCCTTGCTTGTGTTCCCTCTTGCTGTCTCTCTCTCTCTCAAAAAATAAATAAAAAATCTTAAAAAAAATAAAATAAAAAGATGCAAAATGTGACATCAAAAACATGAAATGTGAGGAGGGAGCACAAATATAGTGCTTTTAGAATGCTTTCAAACTTAAGTGACTATCAACTTAAAACAGATTGCTACATATATAGGTTGCTATATATGAACCTTATAGTACCCACAAATCAAAAACCTGTAACAAATAAACACACACAAAAAGTGAAAGGGATCCTACTATAACACTACAGAAAGTCAGTAACCCACAAGGGAAAAGAACAGGAAAAGAAGAAAGGAAAGGAAAAGAACTACAGAAACAACCAGAAAACAATTAACAAAATGGCATTAAGTACATATGTATTAATAATTACTTTAAATATAAATGTAATAAATTCCTCTATCAAAAGGCATAGGGTGGATTAAAAAAGAAAGACCCTTCTATATGCTGCCTACAACAGACTTACTTCAGACCTAAAACTGCACACAGACTGAAAGAGAAGGGATGAAAAAAAGATATTCCATGCAAAGGGAAATAAAAAGAAAGCTGAGGTAGCAATTTTTTTTTTCAGAAAGAAAAACCTTTAAAACACAGACTGTAACAAAACACAAAGAAGAGCAATATATAATAATAAAGGGTTCAATCCAACAAAAGGACATAACATTTATAAATGCTTATACCTCTAACATATAATCACTAAAATAAAGCATGTATTAAGAGACATAAAGGGAGAAATGAAGAGCTATACAATCATAGTGGGAGACCTTTATACCCCACTTACATAACTGGTTAGATCATTCCAACAGAAAATCAACAAGGAAATGTTAGCCTTAAGTGACACAGTAGACCACATTGACTTAATGTTTATATATAGAACACTCCATCCAAAAACAACAAAATTCACTTTCTTCTCAAGTGCACATGGAACATTAACTGGAACAGATCACCTGTCAGATTCCAAAACAAGTCAATAAATTTTAAAAGATTGAAATCATATCAAGTATCTTTCTATACTGCAATAATATGAAACTAGGTATCAACTACAGAAGATAAATGAAAAAACACAAACATGTGGAGACTAAACAACATGATATTAAACAACCAATGTGTCATCACAGAAATCAGAGAAGAAATTAAAAAAATACCTTGAGACAAATAAAAATGGAAATGCATTCCAAAATCTACAGGGTACAGAAAAAGCAGTTCTAAGAGGGAAGTTCATAGCAATATAGGCCTACCTCTAGAAACAAGTAAAATCTCAAATAAACAATCTAACCTTACACCAAAAGGTACTAGAAACAGAAGAATAAACACATCCCACAGTTAGTATAAGGAAGGGAATAATAAAGATCAAAGTAGAAACAAATGACACAGAAGATAAAAACAATAGAAAAATCAATGAAAACTAACAACCAGTCCTTGGAAAAGATAAATTAATAAACCTTTGGGTAGATGCATCAAAGATAGAAAGAAAGAGAGAGAAAGAGAAGTAAGTTCAGGGGAAATGGTGGAATAGGAGAATCCTGTGCTTACCTTGACCCACAGACACACCAAGATAACATCTATGTGACTAACTCTGAAAACAACCTGAAGACTGGCAGAACAGACTTTCCACAGTTAATTGTTGAGAAGAGGCCACATCAAAAAGGAGAGGAGGGACAGAGATGAGGTTGGGAACCAAACCCCCATGGAGACTAACCACAAACGGGAGGAACATCATAAGCACAGAGAAATAAGAGGATCAGATCAAACATCAGGCATCCTTGGCACTGGGGAGAGAAATTTAAAAAGCAGCAAGACAAAAGAAAACAGTTACATACAAAAGAAACCCCATAAGGCTATCAGCTGATTTTTCAGGAGAAACTTAATGGGCCAGAATGGAGAGGCATGATATAACCCAAAGTATTGAAAGGAAAGAAAAAAAACCCCAAAAAACAAACAACAAAACAAAACAAAACAAAACAAAACTGCAACCAAGAAATCTACCCAGCAAGGTTATCATTCAAAACAGAAGAAGAGATAAAGAGTTTCCCAAACACAAGGTAAAGAAGTTGATCACTATTAAACCAGCCTTACAAGAAATGTTAAAGAGAATTCTTTGAGTGGAAAGAAAGACCATATCTAAAAGAAAATTAGGAAAGGAAAAAGTTTCAAGGTAAAAGCTAACATACGGTAAACTGAGTAAATTAATCACTTATAAAGTCAGATTGGAGGTTAAAAATCAAAAGGAGGAAATCAATTATATCTACAAAAATCAGTCAAGGGAGAGACTGGGAAGATGGTGAAGTAACAGGATACTCACCTCATCCCATGAACACACCAAGATAATAGGCACATCAGTGCAACTAACTCAGAAAACAACCCAAAGACTGGCAGAAGAGACATTCCACAGTTAATCCTAGAGAGGAGGCTACATCAAAAAGGGTAAGAGGGACAGAGATGAGGTTGGGAACCAAACCTGCAGCAAGACTAACCACAAAGGGGAGGGATACCACAAGCATGGAGAAGCGAGAGGATCAGACCTCACCAGGCATCCAACCATGGGGGATCTGCACTAAAAGGATGAGTCCCCATAACATTTGGCTTTGAAAATGAGTGGGATATAACTTTGTGCATTTTTACAATCAGGGAAAATTAACTCTGGGCACTTTAAAAATCAGTGGGCTTAGCTCCAAGAGAGCCATAGGGTGATTGGAAACTGGGTCCCTGCCCTTAAAGAAACAGCATAACAAACAACCATGCTAGATACAACATAGAAGCAGCAGTTTAAAAAGTGCCTGGGATATATGTGAAGATTTATTTACTAATCTCAGAACACATGCTGGAAAGACTTTGGCAAGAACAAAAGAGCTCTCAGGCTCCATTACTCCCCCTCCTTCCAACAATTAGATAAAAGGACATTTTAGGAAACCAGCACTCTCCACCTGTCTTGCTAATACTGAATGCCCTGCACCCATGTACTTCTGTGGATCCCTCCCCATCCAAACCACCCCACTCAGCAGACATTCCTCCAAAGAGACTCCTGCCACTGGCTACCATGACACCCAAAGTCCCAGCAGCTGAACCTTATAGCTGGCAGTATAGAAAGAGTGCCCTGCCAATCAGCGATACTGCAGCTCTAAGAAATAAACTGCGGACAGTAATCTAGTCTGACTGTTAGCACTGCTCACCAACAAAAACATATCAGGTACAACACAGGAAGAGAGCCCTGAAATTCAGTGTGACCACAGCTCCAGCAGATGCACTGAGGGCAGGCACAGGGATTGACTGCTAGCCCCTCACCCAAGGAAAGCCTCTGGGGACACAGCAGGGAGAATACCCTGCAAGGTAGTGCTACTGTAGCCCAGGAAGACAGACTGAGGGTAGGCATGTGGTCTGACTGCTGACACCACCCAACTACAAGCCAAGGGGGCCCCAAGCAGGCCCCTTAACAACATAAGGTAAAAACCCTGCCTGGTATACCCACAACAGACAAAATGTATGATTGCAACTGACTGGACTGAAGGCAAACACAGCTCAGCTACAACAATAAGGCACATTATCCCACAAAGGAAACATACCTGGAGCAACTGGTTCTGGTGAACAGGGACATGGTATGGCAAGGCACAAGGCAACCTTTTTTCATAAGGCCACTAATTCCAATATCAGGAAATGTGGCTGACTTTCCTAATACATAGAAATAAAGAGTTAAACAAAATGAGGATGCAGAGGAATACATCCCAAATGAAAGAGCAGAACAAAACCATAGTGGAGGGAGGCAAGATGGTGGAAGAGTAGGGGACCTCAATTCATCAGGTCCCTTGAATTTAGTTAGGTAAGTATCAAATCATTCTGAACACCTATGAATTCAACCTAAGATATAAGAAAAGAATTGCTGGAATTCTACAAGTGGAAAAACAACCAATTTTACAAGGTAAGAGATGCAGAGAAGTGAATCTGAGGGGATATATGGGAAGACAAATGGTGTGGGGGGAAAAGGACTCTCTGTAAGCCAGCTACCGAAAAGTGATATAATGCCAGAGTGCAAAATAGGAACTTTTAGAAGTCTGCTCCTATGACAGACATCCCTGTCTGAAAGGTGCTCAGGTGGCGAAGTGGGGCAGAATCCTAGATGGGACAGTGTGGTCTCAGGATCCCCGGGGTCACACAAAGAAAGGGGGTGCCTGAGCTGGCAGAGTTCCCAAGCATTGGAGCAGGGAAATTGGCTAGTCGCCAAGCCCAGGAGTGGGCTCTCAGCTAGGATTGCCATGAAACGCAAACCGAGGTACGATCACTTGGTGATCAATAGACCACTATTCAACCGGGTTCCCTGCAAAGGGCAGAAACTTGGTAACCCTCCTCACTCCCCCAGGAGAATTGGCACTGGTGCACACTACAGGAGTCTGCAGAGTTTGGCACAAAAAAGTGAAGACTGCTTTTCCTTGAGGGTTTATTGAAGAGAAGGGGCCATGATCCTTCAGCTCCAGGGCTGGAGATCCATGTGTGGTCATTTTTATTTTCATCACCTAAAGCAGCATGGAAAGGCTTCAGGGAACAAACCCCACATAGAACAACCCGAAGCAGCGTACACTGAGCCCAGCCTCCTGGTAAGGGGCGGTACAACTCCACCCAGGCAAAGACACCTGAGAATCAGTGCAGCAGGCCCATCCCCCGGAAGACCAGCTGGAACATCAGGCAAATACCAAGTTTATGGAGCACACAGAACTACAAATCACCATTAGGGGAAAATAGTATACAGAATTCAAAGTTTCTTCTCATAATTCTTTTATCTTTCTGTTTAAAATTTTCCTTTTTTTTCCCTTTACACTTAGTTTATTTTACCAACTCTTTGTATTTAAGATTTTTTTAATTTATTTTATTTTTTTAATTTATTCCTTTCTTTTTAGTTTCTGATGTAGTGTTCATTCATTCATTAGTTGCATGTAACACCCACTGCTTATAAAATCACGTGCCCTCAAGTCTTTTTAAAATTTCAGTTCTACATTTACATTTTATTCTTCATTTTTGGCTTCCTTTCACTGTATTCAAATTTATGGTTACATATATATATAAGTTTTGCTTTCTTTACTATTTTGGCATATAGTGTCTTCTAGCAAACATACCAAAATACACCTAGGACAAGTGGATCACCTTGTTTTGTACACCTGGGAGATTATATTCTCTCCTTATTCCCTTTCTTTTTCTTTTTCTTTTCTTTTTTGGTTTCTGGTATCTTCGGATTTGTCTAGTGTGTATTTTGCTTGGCTCATGGTTGATATTTTTTTTTCTTCTCACTGGCTCATTCATTCTTCTCTGGGCAAAATGACTAGAAGGAAGAATTCACAACAAAAGCACCAGAGGTAATACTCTCTGCCACAAATCTAATCAATATGGATATAAGTGAAACATCAGAGCTGGAATTCAGGATAACAATTATAAAGTTGCTAGCTGTGTTTAAAAAAAAGCATAAAAGACACTAGAGAATATTGTAGTGCAGAAATGAGATTACTCAGGCTAAAATTAAAAATGCTTTAACCGAGATACAGCCTAAAATGAATGCTCTAACAGATAGGGTAAATAAGGCAGAAGAGAGTCAGTGACATAGAAGACAAAATGATGGAAAGGAGGGAAACTAAGGAAAAGAGAGGAAAACAACTAATGGGCTATGAGGGGAGGCTTTGTGAAATCACTAATACCTTAAAGTGAAACAATATTAGAATTATTGGGGTCCCAGAGGAAAAAAGATAGAGAGAGGGCCAGAAGGTATATATAAACAAACCATAGCTGAGAACTTCCCTAAACTGGGGAAAGAAACTGGCATTCAGGTCCAGGAGGTAGAGAGATACTACCTCAAAATCAATAAATATAGATTAACACCCTGACATATAATATAGAAGCTTGCAAATTTCAGAGATAAAGAGAAAATCCTGAAAGCAGCTCGAGGTAAGAGTTCCTTAACCTACAGTGGTAGAAACATTAGACTGGTAGCAGACCCATCCACAGAGACCTGGCAGGCCAGGAAGGGCTGGCATGATATACTGAGGGCACTAAATGAGAAGAACATTCAGCCCAGATTACTTTATCCAGCAAGGCTATCATTCAGAATGGAAGGAGAGTTAAAGACCTCCCAGGACAAACAGAAATTAAAAGAATTTGTGATCATTAAACTAGCCCTGCAAGAAATATTAAAGGGAATCCTGTAAGTGAAGAGGGAGCCCAAGATTAACATAGACCAGGGAAAAAAAAGAGACAATCTACAGAAACAGGGACTTTACAGGTAATACAATAGCACTAAATTCATATCTTTAATAGTTACTCTGAATGTAAATGAGCTAAATGCTCCAGTAAAAGACACAGGGTATCATATTGCATAAAAAAGCAAGACCCATCCATATGTGGTCTACAAGAGACTCATTTTAGACCTAAAGACACCTCTAGATTGAAAGTAAATAACCATTTATCATGCTAGGGGACATCAAAAGAAAGCTGGGGTAGCAATCTTCATTACAGACAAATTAGATTTTGAACCAAAGGCTGTACTAAGGGATGGAGAGGGACACTATATCATACTTAAAGTGTCTCTCAAACAAGAAGACCTAACAATTATAAATATTTATGCACCTAATTGGGGAGCAGCCAATCATACCAACTAATTAATAATCAAATTAAAGAAACACATTGAGGATAATAATACAATAATAGTAGGGGACTTCAACATCCCTCTCACAGCAATGGACAGATCATCTAAACAGAAGATCAACAAGGCAACAAGAGCTTTGACTGACACATTGGACCACATGGACTTCACAGATATATACAGAGCATTCCATCCTAAAGCAACAAAATACACATTCTTCTCAAGTGCACATGGAACATTCTCCATAACAGATCACATACTGGGTCACAAATCAGGTCTCAGCTGATAGCAAAGGACTGAGATTATTCCCTGTGTATTTTCAGACCACAATGCTTTGAAACGTGAATTCAATCACAGAGGAAATTTGGAAGGAACTCAAACACGTGGAGCTTAAAGAGCATCCTACTAAAGAATGAACAGATCAATCAGGAAATTAAAGAAGAATTTAAAACTTCATGGAAATAAATACAAATGAAAACACAACTGTTTAAAACTTTTGGGATGCAGCAAAGGCACTCCTAAGAGTGGAGCACATTGCAATACAAGTCTCTATCAAAAAATTAGAAAGATCTCAATTACACAAGCTAATTTTACACCTAAAGAACTGGAGAAAGAACGTCAAATAAAGCTTAAACCAAGGAGAAGGCAAATAATCAAGAGCAGAGCAGAAATCAATGAAATAGAAACCAAAAGAACAGTAGAACATATCAATGAAAGTAGAAGCTGGTTCTTAGCAAGAATTAATAAGAGCAATAAACCCCCAGCCAGACTTATCAAAAAGAAAATAGAAAGGACTGAAATTAATAAAATAATGAGTGAAAGAGGAAAGATCATGAACACCAAGGAAATACAATTTTAAGAACATATTGTGAGCAACTATATACCAACAAAATGGGCAATCTGGAAGAAATGGATGCAGTCCTGGAAATCTATAAAATACCAAAACTGAAACAGGAAGGAAGAGAAAACGTGAACAGACCTATAACAAGCAAGAAAATTGAAGCAGTAATCAAACATCTCCCAGAAACAAGAGTCCAGGGCCAGATGACTTCCCAGGGGAATTCTACCAAACATTTAAAGAAGTACTAGTACCTATTCTTCTGATGCTGTTTCAAAAAATGGAAAGGGAAGAAAAACTTCCAAACTCATTCTATGAGGCCAGCATTACCTTAACTCCAAAACCAAAAAAAGACCCCACCAAAAAGAATTCCAGACCAATATCCCTGATGAACATGGATGCCAAAATTCTCACTAAGATGCTAGCCAAGAGGACCCAACTGTACGTTAAACGAATATTCACCACAACCAAGTGAGATTTATTCCTGGGCTGCAAGGGTGGTTCAGCATTTGCAAATCAACCAACGTTACACATGTCATTAATAAAAGAAAGGACAAGAACCATATGATCCCAACTGATAGAGAAAACACATTTGACAAAAACATCATCCTTTCTTGATTAAAACTCTCCACAGTGTAGGGATAGATGTAACATAGGAATATCATAAAAGCCATCTATGAAAAGCCCATAGTGAATATCATTCTCAATGGGGAAAAACTGAGAGCTTTTCCCCTAAGGTCAGGAACATGACAGGGATGCCCAATCTCCCCACTGTTGCTTAACATAGTACTAGAAGTCCGCATTCAGACAACAAAAAGAAATAAAAGGCATTCAAATAGGCAAAGAAATTAATCTCTCATTCTTTGCAGAAGACATGATATTTTACGTGGAAAATTCAAATACTCCACCCCAAAATTGCTAGAACTCATAAAGCAATTCAGCAATGTGGCATGATATACAATGCACAGAAATCAGTTGCATTTCTATACACTAACATTGAAAGAAAGAGAAATTAAGGAAGAAATCCCAGTTATAACCGGACCAAAAAACATAAGATACCTAAAAATAAACCAAACCAAAAAGGTCTGTACTCCAAAAACTACAGAACACTTATGAATGAAATTGAGGAAGAAACAAAGAGATGGAAAAGCATTCCATGATCATGGATTGGAAGAAAAAATATTGTAAAAATGTCTATGCTACCCAGAGCAATCTACACATTCAATGCAATCCCTATCAAAATACCATCAACATTTGTCACAGAGCTAGAAGAAATATTCCTAAAATTTGTATGGAACCAGAAATGACCCCAAATAGCCAGAGAAATGTTGAAAAAGAAAACCAAAGCAGGTGGCATCACAATGTGTGACTTTAAGTTATTTTAGAAAACTGTAATCATCAAGACAGTATTGTACTGGCACAAAAACAGACACATAGATCAATGGAACAGAATAGAGAACTCAGAAATGGACCTTCAGCTCTATCCTCAACTAATCTTTGACAAAGCAAGAAAGAATATCCAACGGGAAAAAGACAGTCTCTTCAACAAATGGTGCTGGGATAATTGGACAGTGACATGCAGAATGAAAATAGACCATTTTCTTTCACCATACACAAAGATAAACAAAATGGATGAAAGACCTAAATGTGAGACAGGATCCATTAAAATGCTAGAGGAAAACACAGGCAGCAACCTCTTTGACCTCGGCCACAGCAACTTCTTGCTAGACACGTCTCCAAAGGAAGGGAAACAAAAGCAAAAATGAACTATTGGACTTCAAGATGTAAAGCACAGCACAGGAAACACTCAACAAAACTAAAAGGCAACCTACGTAATGGGAGAAGATATTTGCAAATGACATATCAGATAAAGGTCTAATATCCAAAATCTATAAAGAACATATCAAACTCAACACTCAAAAAACAATGAATCCAGTCAAAAAGTGGGCAGAAGACATGAACAATAATTTTTCTAAAGAACACATACAAATGGCCAACAGGTATATGAAAAAATGACATCACTTGTCATCAGGGAAATACAAAACAAAACTCCAATAAGATACCACCTCTCACCAGTCAGAATGGCTAAAATTAACAAGACAGGGAACATCAAATGGTGAGGATGTGGAGAAAGAGGAACACTTTTACACTGTGGGTATACAGGCTGGTACAACCACTCTGGAAAACAGTATGGAGGTTCCTCAAGAAGCAAATGCACTACTAGGTATGTACCGCAAAGACACAAATGTTGTGATCTGAAGGGGCACCTGCACCCCAATGTTCATAGCAGCAATATACACAATAACCAAACTATGTAAACAGCTGAGATGTCCATCGGCAGATGAATGGATAAAGATTATATATATATATAAATGGAATGTTACTCAGGCATCCAAAAGGATGAATACTTACAATTTACATTGATGTGGATGGAACTGGAGGGTATTATGCAGAGCGAAATAAGTCAATCAGAGAAATACAATTATCATATGGTTTAACTCATATGTGGAATATAAGAAACACCACAGAGGATCATAGGTGAAGGGAGGGAAAACTGAATGGGAAATCATCAGAGAGGGAGAAAAACCATGACAGACTCCTAACTATAGGCAACAAACTGAGGGTTGCTGGAGGGGAGGTAAGTGTGGGATTGGGTAATTGGGTGATTGGCATTAAGAAGGGTACATGAGGTGATGAGCACTGGATGTTATATGCAACTGATGAGTTACTGAATCTAATGATATAGTATATGTTGGTTAATTCAGTCTAAATTAAAAAAAAAAGATAGCAAAAGAGTTAAATGAAATGGAGTTAAACAATATGTCTGAAGAAAAATTCAAAGTAATAGTCATAAGTATACTCACTGGACTTGAAAAAAGATAAAAGGATCTCAGTGAGACCTTCAAGAAAAAGATAGAAAATATAAGACAGAGCCAGTCAGAGAAGAAAGACATAATTACTGAAATAAAAAAATATACTAGAGGGAATCAATAGCAGATTAGAAGAAGTGTGAGAGTGGATCAGCTACCTAGGATACAGGATAACGGAAAGCAACCCAGATGAATGGCAAAAGGAAAAAAAAAAAAGAATAATAAAGAATGAGAATAAGTTAAGGGACCTCAGTAACATCATGAAGCATAATAACATTAACATTATAAGGATCTCAGAAAAAGAAGAAAGAAAGAAAGGGGCAGGAAATTTATTTGAAGAAATGATAGCTGAAAATTTCCCTTATCTAAGGAAGGATACAGACACACTGTTGCAAGAGGCACAGAGAGCCCCAACAAAATGGACCCAAAGAGGTCTACATCAAGCAGAGAAAGACAATTATCACATGGTGTCACTCATATGTGGACCATAAGGAATAATGCAGAGGACCACAGGGGGAGGGAAACCTGAATGGGACAAAATCAGAGAGGGAGACAAGCCATGAGAGAGACTCTGGACTCCAGGAAACAAACTGAGGGTTACAGAAGGGAGGGGGGTGGGGGACGGGGTAACTGGGTGATGGGTATTAAGGAAGGCATGTGTCGTGATAAGCACTGGGTATTATACACAACTAATGAATCATTGAACACTACATCAAAAACTAATGATGTACTATATGTTGGCTAACAACATAAAAATAAATAAATAAATAAAAAGCTGGAAAAAAAGACATAATAAAATGACAAAAAGTAGTGATAAAGAGATAATTTTAAAAGCAACAAGATGAAAGAAAACTGTTACATACAAGAGATACCCCACAAGGTTGTTAGCTAATTTTTTTTAGGAGAGCTTTTGCTGACCAGGAGTGGAATGATATAATCAACATACTGAAAGAGAACAAAGCTTGCAACCAAGGATACTCTACCTACAAAGGTTATAATTCAGAATAAAAGGAGAGATACAAATTCTCCTATACAGCTGCCACCTTGTATCCCCGCATGTGTGCACCTAATCTCAGCTGGTCCACCTGAGACCCCCTGAGCGCCAACGCTATCCCCCGTGCAGTCCCATTTCCGCTCCAACAAGATGAAAGAAACTATCATGAACCAGGAGAAACTCGCCAAACTCCAAGCACAAGTGTGCATTGGTGGGAAAGGAACTGCTCACCAATGGTTCACAGAACGGCTACAGCAGAAGATAAAAAACTTCAGTTCTCCTTAAAGAAGTTAGGAGTAAAGAATATCTCTGGTATTGAAGAAGTGAATATGGTCACAAACCAAGGAGCAGTGATCCACTTTAACAACCCCAAAGTTCAGGCATCGCTGGCAGTGAACACTTTTACCATTACAGGCCATACTGAGACAAAGCAGCTGACAGAAATGCTACCCAGTATCTTAAACCAACTAGGTGCAGACAGTCTGACTAGTTTAAGAAGACTGGCTGAAGCTCTGCCCAAACAATCTGTGGATGGAAAAGCACCACTTGCTCCTGGAGAGGATGATGATGATGAAGTTCCAGATCTTGTGGAGAATTTTGATGAAGCTTCCAAGAATGAACCGAACTGAATTGAGTCAACTTCTGAAGAAGAAAAAACTTGAAGAAGTTACTGGGAGCTGCTATTTTATATTATGATTGCTTTTTAAAATTTTGTTCAAGGATCTGATAAAATCTAGATCTCTAATATTTTTAAGCCCAAGCCCCTTGGACACTGCAGCTCTTTTCAGTTTTTGATTATACACAAGTCATTCTTTGCAGCTAATTAAGCTGAAGAAGCCTGGGAATAAAGTTTGAAACAAGGTTAATAAAGTTCTTTGCCTAGGAAAAAAAAATTCTCCCATACAAGCAGAAGTTAAAGTTCATCACCACTAAACCAGCCTTACAATAAATGTTACAGGGAATTCTTTGAGTTCAAAGAAAATGCCATAATTAGGAGAAAGAAAATTATGAAAGGAAGATATTTGACAGGTTAATGCAAACATATAATAAAAGTAGTAAATAAATCAGTTATAAAAGCAGTATGTAGGTTAAAGCACAAAAACTGTAAAATAAATTAGAACTATAAATATTTGGGGTGCCTGGGTGGCTCAGTCAGTTAAGCATCAGCCTTTGGCTCCAGTCATGATCCCAGGGTCCTGAGATTGAGTCCCACATTGAGCTCCCCCACTCAGCAGAGAGCCTGTTTCTCCCTCTCCCTCCACTGCTCCCCCTGCTTATGCTCACTCTCTCTCTCTGTCAAATAAATAAAATCTCTTAAAAAAAGAACTATAAATATCAGTCGAGGAATTCACAAAGAAAAATGTAAAGTATGACACAATATGCATAAAACATGGGGGAAGGAGTAAAAAGTGCTTTTAGAATGAGTTGAAACCCATCAACTTAATATAGACTGCTGTATGCATAAGCAATTATATATGATCATAATGGTAAACACAAATCAAAAACACATGCTATACAAAAAATAAAGAGAAAAGAATCCAAGCATGGCACTAATGAAAGCCATCAAACACAAGGGAAAAGTGCAACAGAAGAAAAAGGAACAGAAAAGAACTACAAAAAATACCAGAAATCAACAAAATGACAATGAGAATATACCTATCAGTAATTACTTTAAATGTAAATGAAGTAAATGCTCCAATCAAAAGATAGATAAAAATAAGAACCATGTGTATGCAGCCTACAAGAGACTCACTTCAGACCTAAAGACAAACACAGATGGAAAGTGAGGGGAGGGCACCTGGGTGGCTCAGTTGGTTAAGCGACTGCCTTCGGCTCAGGTCATGATCCTGGAGTCCCTGGATCAAGTCCCACATTGGGCTCCCTGCTCGGCAGGGAGTCTGCTTCTCCCTCTGACCCTCCCCCCTCTCGTGTGCTCTCTCTCTCATTCTCTCAAATAAATAAATAAATAAAATCTTTAAAAAAAAAAAAGAAAGAAAGTGAAGGGAAAGAAAAACTTTTACCATGCAATGACAGTGAAAAGAAAAGAGGGGTAACAATACTTACATTGGACAAAATATACTTTAACACAAAGACTATAACAAGAGACAAAAAAGACACTATATAATGATAAAGGGAACAATACAATAAGAGGATATAACAATTATAAATATGCACTGAACATGGGAGCACCTGGATACATAAAGGAACTATTTGCAGATATGTAGGAAGAAATTGACAGAAACACAATCAGTACAGGACTTTAACATCCCACTTATATCAATGGATAGATCATCCAGACAGAAAATCAACAAGGAAAAAGTAGTTTTGAATGACACATTGGACAGATAAACCTAACAGAAAAATTCAGAACATTCTATCCCCAAACAACCGAATACACATTCCTTTCAAGTGTGCATGGCATATTCTGCAGAATAGATTACATGTTAGAACACAAAGCAAGTCTCAATAAATTAAAAAAGATTGAAATCTTATCATGTATCTTTTCCAATCACAATATGAAACTAAAAATTAATCACAAGACACAATCTGGAAAGACACAAATACATGGGAGTATAAATAACATGCTGCTAAACAATGAAGGAGTCAACCAAGAAACAAAGAGGAAATTAAAAAAAAAAAAACATAAAGACAAATGAAAATGAAAACACAATGATCCAAAATGTTTGGGATGAAGAAAAAGCTATCCTAAGAGGGAAGATTATAGCAATACAGGCCTACCTCAAGAAGCAAGAAAAGTCTTCAATAAACAACCTAACCTTCCACCTCAAGGGGCTAGAAAAAGAACAAACGAAACACAAAGCCAGTAGAAGGAAAGAAATAAAGGTAAGAGCAGAAATAAATGAAATAGAGACAAAGAAAAAGAACAGAAGAATGAAACCAGGAGCTGGTTCTTTAAAAAGATAAACAAAATGGATAAATTTTTAGCCAGACTCATCAAGAAAAAAAGATAAATGACTCAAATAAAATGAGAAACAAAGGAGAGGAATTAACAACCAATGCCACAGAAATGCAAAGGGTTATAAGAGAACAGTGTGAAAAACTATCTGCCAACAAATTGGACAATCTAGAAGAAATGGATAAATTCCTAGAAACATACACACTACCAAAATTTAATCAGGAAGAAATAGAAATTTTGAACACACATAACTGGCAAAGAAATTGAGTCAGTAATAAAAAAATCCCAACAAACAAAAATCCAGGGCTAGATGGCTTCACAGGCAAATTCTACCAAAGATTTAAAGAAGAGTTAGTACCTATGCTTCTAAAACTATTCCAAAAATTAGAAAAGAAAGGAACTTACAAATTCATTCTCTGAGGCCAGGATTACCCTAATACCAAAACCAGATAAAGACACTACTATAAAAGAGAACTACAGACCAATATCTCTGATGAAATTAGATGCAAAAATCCTCAACAAAGGGCACCTGGGTGGCTCAGTCGTTAAGCATCTGCCTTCGGCTCAGGTCATGGTCCTGGGGTCCTGGGATCGAGTCCCGCATCGGGCTCCTTGCTCAGCGGAGGGCCTGCTTCTCCCTCTCCCACTCCCCCTGCTTGTGCCCCCTCTCTCGCTGTGTCTCTCTCTGTCGAATAAATGAATAGAATCTTTAAAAAAAAAATCCTCAACAAAATACTAGCAAAGAGAATCCAACAATACATTAAAAACCATTTATGACAATCAAGTGGGATTTATTCCTGTGTTGCAAGGGTGGTCCCATATTCACAAATCAATCAACATGATACATCACCTCATTAGAGAAAGTATAAAAGCCATATGATCATTTCAGTAGACACAGAAAAAGCATTTGAGAAACTACAACATCCATTCATGATAGAAGCCCTCAACAAAACAGGTTTAGAGGGAACACACTTCAACATAATAAACACCATACACGAAAAACCCACAGCTAGTATCATCTTAAATGGAGAAAAACTGAGTGCTTGTCTTCTATGGTCAGGAACAAGACAAGGATGTTCACTCTCACTACTTGTATTCAACATAGTACTGTAAGTCCTAGCCACAGAAATCAGACAAAAATAAATAAAAGGCATCCAAATCAGTAAGGAAGAAATAAAATTCACCATTTACAGATGACATGATACTGTATATAGAAAACCTGAAAGACTCCACCAAAAAGCTGCTAGAACTGATAAATGAATTCAGTAAAATGGCATGATACAAAATTAATACCCAGAAATCAGTTCATCTCCATACACTAATAATGAAATAGAAGAAAGAGAAATTAAGAAAATAGTCCCATTTACAACTGCACTAAAAAATACTACCCAAGGATAAACATAACTAAATAGGTGAAAGACCTGTACTCTGAAAACTATAAAACACTGATGAAAGAAATTGAAAACACAAACAAATGGAAAGATAGCCTATGCTCATGTATTGTAAGAATTAATATTGTTAAAATGGCCATACTACCAGAGCAATCTACAGATTCAATGCAATCCTTATCAAAATACCAATAGCACTGTTCATAAAACTACAAAAAATATTACAATTGGTACAGAACCACAAAAGAGGCTGAATAGCCAATGAAAGCTTGACACAAAAGAACAATGCTGGATGTATCACAATCCCAGATTTCAAGATACACAACAAAGCTGTAGTAATCAAAACAGTATGATGGGGCACAAAAATAGACACATAGATCAATGGAAGAAATAAGAGCGTCTAGAAATAAACTTAGGTTTATACAGTTAATTAATCTATGAAAGGAGGGAGGAATATACCATGCTAAAAAGACAGTCTTACTCAACAAACGGTCTTGGGAAAATGAGACAGCAACACCCAAATAAATGAAACTGGACCTCTTTCTTATATCATACACAAATATAAATCAAAATTTATTAAACATCTAAATGTGAGACCTGAAAGCATAAAAATGCTAGAAGAAAACATAGGCAGGAATCTCTTTGACTTTGGCCATTGAAACATTTTTCTAGATATGTCTCTTTTGGCAAGGAAAATAAAGCAAAATTAAACTTTTGGGACTACACCAAAATAAAAAGCTTTTGCACAGTTAAGGATATCATCAACAAACAAGAAGACAACCTACTAAATGGAAGATGATATTTGCAATGATATATCCAATAATGGGTTAATATCCAAAATACATAAAGAACTTATACAAGCCAACACCAAGAAAAAAAAATCCAATTTAAAAATAAGCAGAAACCCTGAGTAGACATTTTTCCAAAGAGGACACAGAGATGGCCAATAAACACAGGAAAGGATGCTCAACATCACTAATAATCAGTTAAATGCAAATCAAAACCATAATGAGATTACCACCTTACATCTGCCAGGATGTTTAAAATCAAAAATACAAGAAATAACAAGTGTTGGTAAAGAATTAGAGAAAAAGAAACCCTCATACACAATTGGTCGTAATGCAAATTGGTGCAGCCACTGTGAAAAAACAGTATGGATATTCCCCAAAAAAATTATAAATAAAATTATCATATGATCAATTAATTCCACTATGACTATTTACCCAAAGAAAACAAAAAGACTAATTGAAAAAGGTACATTCATCCCTGTATTTATTGCAGCATTATTTACAATAACCAAGATATGGAAGCAACCCAAAGGTCCATCCATAAATGAATAGATAAAGATGTGATATACATATGCAATGGAATATTGCTCAGCCATAAGAAAATGAGATATTGCCATTTGCAACAACATGATGGACCCAGGGTGTATAATGCTGTGTGAAATAAGTCAGTCAGAGAAAGACAAATACCACATGATTTCACTCATGTAGAATATAAGAAACAAAACAAATGAACAAGCAAAGAAAAAAAGAGACAAAAAAACCCAGACTCTTAAATACATAGAACAAATTGGTGGTTTGCAGAGGGGAGGTCGCTAGGGGAATGGGTGAAATAGGTGAAAGGAGCTAAGTACATTTGCCATGATGAGTACTGAGAAATGCATAGAATTGCTGAAGTGTTATATTGTGTACCTGAAACTAATATAATACTGTATGTTAATTATCCTTCAATAAAGAAATTAAATGGCGGGACACCTGGGTGGCTCAGTTGGTTAAGCAACTGCCTTCGGCTCAGGTCATGATCCTGGAGTCCCGGGATCGAGTCCCACATCTGGCTCCCTGCTCGGCAGGGAGTCTGCTTCTCCCTCTGACCCTCCCCCCTCTCATGCTCTCTCTCTCTCAAATAAATAAATAAATAAAAATATTTAAAAAAAAGAAATTAAATGGCTTAAAAACTTAAACATAGACTTGATCCTATAAAACTAGGAGAAAATGTAGGGAAAAAAACTCCTTAAGATTGGACTGGGCAATGATTTTTGGTGGGCACCAAAAGCACAAGCAAAAAATACAAAAGTGGAACTATATCAAACTAAAAAGCTGTATAGCAAAAGTAGCAATGGAAAAAATGAAAAGGCAGCCTATGGCATTGGAGGAAATATTTGTAAACCATATATCAGACAAGAAGTAACAGCCAAAATATATAAAGTACAACTCATAACAGAAAAACAAATAATTCAATTTAAAAATGGGCAGAGAAGCTAAATAGATATTTTTCAAAAAAAGACATCTAGATGGCCTACAGATTTATGAAAAGATGCTTAATATCACTAATCATCAGAGAGATGCAAATCACAACCAACACAGGACATCACCCCACATCTGATGGAATGGCTACCATCAAGAAAACAAGAAATAGGGGCACCTGGGTGGTTAAGTTGGTTAAGCATCTGCCTTTGGCTCAGGTCATGATTCTGAGGTCCTGGGATTGAGCCAAGTGTCAAGCTCCCTGCTCAGGGGAGAGTCTGCTTCTCTTTCTCCCTCTTCCCCTCCCCCCAGCCCATGCTCTCTTCTCTCTCTCGCTCTCACTCTCTCTCTCTCAAATAAATAAATAATCTTAAAAAAAAGAAGACAAGAGATAAAAAGTGTTGGTGAGGATGTGGAGTAAAAGGAACCCTTTTACATTATAGATGGGAATGTAAATTTGTTCAGACACTATGGAAAATAGTATGGAAGTTCCTCCAAAAAATAAAAATAGAATTATCAGTAACTCCACTCTTGGGTGTACATCCAAAGAATATGAAAATGGGAGTCTGAAAAGATATATATGCTCTTACGCTTTTGCAATATTATTCACAATAGCCAAGATATGGAAACAACCTAAGTGTCTGTCAACAGATGAATGGATAAAAATTATATACGAATATTAGACAGCCATGAGAAAGAAGGAAAGCCTACCATTTGTGATGTCATGAATGAATCTTGAGGACATTATGCTGAGATATGTTAAACAAAAAGACAAATACTGTATGATATCACATATATTTGGAATCTAAAAAAGCTTAACTCAAGGAAAAAGAGTAAAATAAGGTCACCAGAGGCTGGCAGGGTGGGAGGATTGGGGACAAATTGTTTAAGGGTAAAAACTGGAAACTAGTAGATAAATAAATCCTGGCAAAGCTAATGCACAGCATAATGATTACAGTCAATGGCATTGTATCATAAATTTCAAAGTTGCTAATAGATTAGATCTTAATTGTGCCCACCACCAAAAAAAAAAAAATGATAATTATGTAACATAATAGAGATGTTAGCTAACTCTATGGTAGTAATATTGCAACATATAAATATATCAAATCATGATGTTGTACACCTAAAACTTACACAATGTATGTATCGATTTTATTTTGATAATGAAATTTAATAAAGATTATTGTAAGAATGAAAAAGGAGAAAAGAGGGGCGCCTGGGTGGCTCAGTCATTAAGCGTCTGCCTTCAGCTCAGGTCATGATCTCAGGGTCCTGGGATTGAGCCCCACATCGGGCTCTCTGCTCTGCAGGAAGCCTGCTTCTCCCTCTCCCACTCCCCTTGCTTGTGTTCCCTCTCTCACTGTGTGTCTCTCTCTGTCAAATAAATAAATACAATCTTTAAAAAAAAAAAAAAGAAAATACCTTGGGACAAAAATTAAAACACAACATACCAAAACATGTAAGATATAGCAAAAGCAGTACTAAGATAATTGTATAGCAGTATACACTTACATTTAAAAAGAAGAAAGATTTCAAATCCTTCTTAATTTTGCATCTCAAGAAACTAGAAAAGGAACACACCATATCCAAATCTAGCAGAAGGAAATAAACATCAGAGCAGTAATAAATGAAATAGAAAATAGAAAAAAAGTCAAGAGTTGATTCTTTTTAAATGAAAACTAAATTTAAAAACCACCAGCTAGATTAACTAAGGAAAATAGAAGACTCAAATTAAAAAAAAAAAAAAAAAGAAATGCAAGAGGAGATATTACAACTGCTGTCACATAAAAGATTATAAGAGAATACTATGAATAATTACTCACCAACAAATTGGATGATCTAGAAGAAAAGGATAAATTCATAAAAACATACAACCTACCAAAATCTGAATAAGGAATCGAAAAATAAGCAGACCTGTATCTGGCTTTGGTATCAGGGTAATGCTGGCCTCATAAAATGAGTTTGGAAGTGTTTACTCCTCTGATTTTTTTGGAACAATTTGAGAAAGATTAGTATTAGTTCTTTAATGTTTGGTAGAATTCATCCATGAAACCATCTGGTTCTGAGCTTTGTTGTTGTTGATGTTGTTGTTGTTGTTGGAACATTTTTGATTATTCATTTAATCTCCTTAGCCAGAAAAAAAAAACTATTAGAAGAAAGAAAATTACAGGTTAATATCCCTGATGAATACAGATTCAAAATTCCTGAACATAGTACTAGTAAACCGAACTCAATAGTACCTTAAAAGGATCACACACCATGAAAAGATGGGATTTATCCCCAGATTCAAAGATAGTTTGACAGATAAAAATCAATCCATATGATACAACCACATTAACAGAACAAAGGGGAAAATTATATGATTATCTCAATAGATGTAGAAAAAGCATTTGACACATTTTAACACCAATTTATGATAAATAACACTCAACAAATTAAGAATGGAAAGAAATTACCTCAGCATAATAAAGGCCATATATGAAAAACCCACAGTTAACATCATACTCAATAATAAAAGCTGAAAACTTTTCCTCCAAGATCAGGAGCAAGGCAAGGATTCCAACTCACACCACTTCTATTCAACATAGTACTGAATTTTAGGATTTTTTTTATTTCTGTAAAAAATGCCATTGGAATTTTATTAGGGATTGCACTGAATCTGTAGCTTGCTTTTGGTAGTATGGACATTTGAACAATATTACGTATTCCAATCCATAAACATGGTATGTCTTTCCAATTATTTATGTCATCTTTAATTTCTAGTTAGAGCAATTAGGCAAGTAAAGGAAACTTAAAAGACATCCAAATTTAAACAGAAGTGAAATAAATCATCTCTGCTCACAAGTGACATGATCTAATATGCAGAAAATCCTAAAGATTACACACACACACATACACAAACACACACACAAATTCTAAACTTCAAACAGAACCAGAAAGTACCCCAAATAACAACAACAACAAAATGTTGAGCAAAAAGAACAAAGATGGAGCCCTCACACTTCCTGTTTTCAAAACATATTACAAAGCTAGAGCATAGTGCTAGCATAAAGACGGACATACAGTCCTAGGGAAAAGACTAGGGAGCCCAGAAATAAACGTATGCATATACAGTCAACTGATATTCAACACAGTGTTAATAATACACAATGGGGAAAGGACAGTCTCTTCAATAAATGGTGTTGGAAATATGAATATCTACATGCAAAGGAATGAAATTGGACCCTTATACATCCACAAAAATCAAATCAAAGTGGATTAAATACATAAATGTAAGACCTGAAACCATATAACTCCTAGAAGAAAACATAAAGAAAAGGCTTCAAAACATTGGTATTAGTAATTATTCCTTTGATATGACACCAAAAATGCAGGCAACAAAAGCAAAAATAGACAAATGAGAATATATAAAACTAAAATGCATCTTCACAGAAATACAAATTGAGAGTGAAAAGGCAACCTATGGAATGAGAAAAAATATTTGCAAACTATATTTCTGATCAGGGGTTAATTTCCAAAATATTAAGGAACTCCTACAATGCAATAGTAAAAATAAAAACAAAAATAAAACAATTTAAAAAACAAGGAAATGATGAATAAATATTTTTCCAAGGAAGACACAGAAATGGCCAACAGGTATATTAAAAGATAGTTAACATCACTAATTATCATGGAAATGCAAACCAAAACCTCAAGGTGATAGTACTTCACAACAGTTAGGATGGCCATTATTTAAAAAACAAAACAGAAAATTATTGTTAAGAATGTTTAGAAACTAGAACCCTTGGGGCACCTGGGTGTCTCAGTCAGTTAAGGGTCCAACTCTTGATTTCAGCTCAGGTCATGATCTCAGGGTCAGGAGATCAAGCCCCACATCAGGCTCAGTGAGGAGTCTGCTTCTCTCTCCCTCTCCCTCTGCCACACCTAAAATAAATAAATAAATCTAAAAAAAAAAAAAAAAACTAGAACCCTTGTGCCATGTTGGTGGGAATGTAAACATGGTGCAGTTGCTATAGAAAATTGCATGGAAGTTCCACAAAACTCTTTTAAAAACTATCATATGATCCTAAAAAATAAATAACCCGGTTAAAAATGGGCAACAAACATGAATAGACATTTTTTTTTTCCCAAAAAAGACATACGGATGGCCAACATATACATGAAAAGACGTTTAACATCTCTCATCATCTGGGAAATATAAATCAAAACTACAATGAGATATCACCTCACACATGTCAGAATGGCTAAAATTAACAACAGAAGAAAAAACGGGTTTTGGCAAGAATGTGGAGAAAGAGGAACACTCTTGCACTGTTGGTGGGAATGCAAACTGGTGCAGCCACTCTGGAAAACAGTATGGAGGTTCCTCAAAAGTTTAAAATAGAACTACCATACAACCCAGCAACTGCACTACTAGGTATTTATCCAAAGGATACAAAAATACAGATTTGAAGGGTTACATGCACCCCAATTTTTATAGTAGCATTATCAACAATAGCCAAGTTATGGAAAGAGCCCAAATGTCCATCAACTGATGAATGGATAAAGATGTAGTGTGTGTGTGTGTGTGTGTGTGTGTGTGTGTGTGTGTAAAAAATGGAATGTTACTCAGCCATAACAAAGAATGAAATCCTGTTATTTGCAATGACATGGATGGAGCTATAGAGTATTATGCTAAGCAAAATAAGTCAGAGAAAGACAAATACCACATGATTTCACTCGTATGTGGAATTTAAGAAACAAAACAGATGAACATAGTGGGGTAAAGAGGCAAACCAGGAAACAGACTCTTAAATATAGAGAATAAACTGAGGGTTACTGGAGGGGAAGTGGGTGGGAGGATGGGTTAAATAGGTGATGGCGATTAAGGACAGTGCTTGTGATGAGCACCAGGTGTTGTAGGTAAGTGCTGAATCACCGAATTCTAAACATGAAACTAATATTACACTGTATGTTAAGTAGCTGGAATTTAAATAAAAACTTGGGGAAAAAGAGTAATTAAATCCCTAAAGAAAAAAGAAAAAGATCTACCGTATGATCCAACAATCCCACTTCTGGGTATTTATCCAAAAGTATTGAAAATAGGATCTCCAAAAAATATTTGCATTCCTGTGTTCATTGCATATCATTTACGATAGACAAGGGGTGGAGAAAACCTAAATGTCCATTGACAGATAAGTAGATAAAGAAAATGTGGTAGATACATGCAATTGAATATTATTCAGCCTTAAAAAAGAAGGAACTGCTGTTACATGCTATGACAGATATATCTTGAGGACATTACAAAGTGAAATAAGCCAGTCACAAAAAGACAGATACTGAATAATTTCACTTGTATGAGGTATCTAAAGTAGTAAGACTCATAGAAGCAGAAAGTACAATGGTATTTGCCAAAGGCTGGGGGGATGGAGAAATGAGGAGTTATTGTTTAATGGGTATAGAATTGGTCATGCAAGAGGATAAAGTTCTAGAGATCTCCTGTAGAATAACACTCTACTTAACAGTTAAATTTTTGTTAAAAGAGTAAATCTCATATTATATGTTTTTACCACAATAAAAAAGTGGAAGACATAGCCCTAACATATCAATAATTATTTTAATATGTAAATAGTCCAAATGCACCAATTTAAGGACAGAGATTGGCATAGTAGATAAAAACAATATGGTCCAGTATATGTTGTCTACAAGAAATTCACTTCAAACATAAAGACATGTGTAGACTAAAAGTAAATGGATAAAAAAAGATATACCACTGAAACAGATTTTTTTTTAAAAAATCACATCCCCATAAAGTACACTTCAGAGCGAAGAAAGTTACAAGGGATAAAGAGGAACATAACACAACATTCATGAAATAACATAATTATAGTGATAGAGAACAGATTAGAGGTGAGAGTTTAGGGAAGGGGGCAAAGGAGGTGAGTGTGGCTCAGTTTGATTAGTTAAGAATTCCAGAGAGCTAAATTTTTATTCTAGTACATCTAATGACTTTTGTGTTATTGCTTCCTTTGCTCTTACTCCTAAGATCTAGGATCTATCAGTGAGGAACATTGAGTTACACAGTAGAGGCGAATTATCACTACTGTAATAGGCATTAAACAAAGAACTAGCTTTTTCCCCTCCCAAAAGAACACCAATAATAAGCCTCCAACAACCCTATTATTACATGTAGTTGCACTCTGTCCTGGTTAATTTGACATTTATTCTGGTTTCTTGTTAGAAGAATTTCATTCCATGATATCAGTAATGGTTTTTAGAACTTTTTGCATCGTCACATAAATAAAACGGAACTATATCAATATGCATGCATACATTATATGATTATTAGTTCAAAACTAAAGAAAAGGAGGGGAGCCTGGGTGGCTCCATCAGTTAAGTATCTGCCTTCAGCTTAGGTCACAATCTGCATCAGGCTCCCTGCTCAGCGGGGAGTCTTCTTCTCCCTCTCCCTATGCCCCTCTCCCCCATGCTCTCTCTCCCACTCTCAAATAAATAACTAAAATCTTAAAAAAAAAAAAAAAAAAAAAAAAAACCTAGTGAAAAGGAGGTCCTGAAGTTTTACTACTTTCAGAGTTGTTGGAACACCATTAACAGATCAAGACTACCAAGACTACTCAGTGTAGGAGTGCCTGGGTGGCTCAGTCAGTTAAGCATCTGCATTCCGCCCAGGTCATGATCTCAGAGTCCTGGTTCGAGCCCAGAGGTGAGCTCCGCACTCAGTGGGGAGCATGCTTCTCCCTCTCTGCCTGCGGCTCCCCCTGCTTGTGCGCACGCACTCTTGGTCAAATAAATAAATAAAACCTTCTTTAAAAAGACAACTCAGTGTAATTTTTTATAAAGATTTTATTTATTTATTTATTTGTCTGAGAGAGAGTGAGCACAAGCAGGGAGAGGTGCAGGTAGAGGGAGAAACACGCTCCCCACTAAGCAAGGAACCCGATGCAGGACTCGATCCCAGGATCCTGGGATCATGACCTGAGCCAAAGGCAGCTGCTTAATGGACTGAACCACCCAGGTGTCCCTCAGTGTAACTTTCAATGCACACTTATTTCACTTTCTTATGCTGACAAAATGATAAGAAGAATTTAAGTGCACAGAATTTACATGCAAATAATATTGTTATTACAGTTTTTAAAACATCTGAGAGCAGTTCATCATAACTGTTGTCCCAATTTTGCTTACATTACTAACTGATGTTCAAATCCCTTTTCTTGTAAACAGCCCAATTCAATTAATAATCTAATCCTTGTATGCTCAATGCAGCACTTAGAAGACATTTTAAAATACATAAAACCTAGTGGTGCATGCCTTCTTTCCTCTTAGCAGTTATTTTAACTCAATATCAGTGCTTTTGTTACAGGAAGTTAGTTAGGTTCTAACAGGAGGCCTGGACGACAGCAAAGAGGAAGCTATGGCCAGCTATGGGGAAAGTCAGAGGACTTTTCTGGCAGCACTCCAAAACAAAGCCACAAGAAGCTGGATCAAACAAAACAGGCCCAAGATGGCCGACAAAGTAGACCTGACACTCCTGACCAAATAAGAAAAGGCTGAAATCCCTGCTTCCAAGAAATCCCCTCCTAAGTAATGAATATTCCACCCCTTTGTTAACAACTGTCAATAAAAGATAGACACCTAAACCCCAGGTTGCAGTTCTCTCTCTCTCTCTCTCTTCCACCTCTCTTGCCAGCCCTCTCATCTTGAGAGTGTACTTTTGTTTTAATAAACTTTCCCACACATGTTGATTGTCCACTGGGTTGTGTCTGTCCTTGAATTCTTTCTCCTGATGAGACCAAATAACTTTGGCAACATCTTTGGGATGGCCTCAGGACCTGGGGTCTCCCCAGTTCACCTGGCAACACTTTCATAGCCAGCAAAGAAGCTCTGACATTTCCTAACCTCTGTTATGGTTCTGGCTGCTTCTCCTGTGTAGTGCCAGCATGGGTTTGGCACTCTACAGAATATATTTTTTAGCATAATTACTAGGCTATAACAAATTTTGACTAGTGGAGCCTGAATTAAGGAAATTTTGTTGTACTATCATTTTGACCCCACTGATTCAGAATTTGAGATAATTCAGACAGGGGCTGAGATTAAATTGACCTTAGCATTATTTATGAACAAAGAGTTTGCTAAGCAAATTAATAGTATAAACAAGATAATAGAGAAAAAAATGCTTCCAAGCATCTTTAAATACCTCAGAAATATTTCTTTACATATAATTCATAGATATACTAACTACATATCATTCTCACATATTTATTAAAACAAGATCCTTAAGGGTAATACTTTGTTAACCTAGTTTTGGTTACTACATGTACAAGGAAGTCATTAAAACTTCAGTACATAAGAAATATTCTAAAATTCACAACTTCAACTACTTTATACCTATTCTACTAATGTTATTGCCCATTAAGAAAAATTTTAAACATGTAAAATCTAACACCCATTTTTCTTATACCCCTACTTTTTTTCTTCTTCTATGGAATCATAGGTATCTGAACTAATTTGGCAACAAAACAAATACAATCCATGGTAATTCATTCTATTGATAATAACCAAAAACAACCCAGTTAATAATGATAGCCTTGAAAAGTACAAAGGAAGAGAAAAGGAATATAAGGACCTGTGTGCACATTTAGAAATTAAATTCAACAAGAACAATTAAATGCCCAGCAAAGGTCAAGGAGCAACTAATAAGTAGTAAGTATGGCTTATGTATGATCTGTGGAATAAAACTTACAACTTATGTCACACCTTACATATCAACTGGTTTTCAATTTGAAAGAAAAATAGAGTAATTATTTTTGAATTACTAGATTCTGAGTCTACTAAGTTAGACACAGTATTTTAAAAGAGTTTGGATTAGTTGTCTTATTACTTTCAGTCAAATCACCCAGTTTCAAATGCATTTTATCTGATATGGATTCAGCTTTTTAGACTATGACAGAAAATCTTTCCTCTGAAACAAATAATGCAATATATGTTAAGGAAAAAAAGAAGAAGAAGAAGAAGAAGGTAGCAGGAGGGGAAGACTGAAGGGGGGGAAATCGGAGGGGTAGACGAACCATGAGAGACGATGGACTCTGAAAAACAAACTGAGGGTTCTAGAGAGGAGAGGGGTGGGAGGATGGGTTAGCCTGGTGATGGGTATTGAGGAGGGCACATTCTGCATGGAACACTGGGTGTTATGCACAAACAATGAATCATGGAACACTACATCTAAAACTAATGATGTAATGTATTGGGATTAACATAAGAATAAAAAAATTAAAAAAAAACTTTTTAAAAATATAAATGTATTTTGTAAAATTCATTCAGGAGTCACAGAAGTAGCTCAGAAGTGCCAGTGAGAACAAACCAATATCCACATTTGTTCGGAAAAGGGGAAATGAGGTACAGAAAGTGAATATAATGATCTATATAATTCAGGGCTTTTAAAGGTTATGGAGATACTAATACTTAGTGTGCAATAGTTTTAATCAAGAATTTTTAAAAATCCCATTTTTCTCATTATGAATCATGTCAAAATTTAACTTCAGGTTTTTAGTTAATATTTATTGCATTTTAAAAGCTGCTACAAAAAGCTTGTATTTCATACCATCAAATACCTGAGATGTATTTGTCATCAGGAAAATAGGAATGAATCAGACCACAGAGGAACTTTTGGATGCCAACAGTCCAAAGACAGTTAACAATGTATAATATAAGATATGATATTAAGAGAACAATAACTGTATAAAAGGCAGTTCTTATGACTATTATTTTAGAACTTTTATGTGAAGAATTTGTTTTGTTTTATTTTGTTTGTAGGTACCAGTCTTTAAGAAAGAATTCTGCTCTCCACTTTTCTTCCTACATTGAATTGGCTGTTAGTATTTTCCACTTTGTGGAAAAGGTTATGTTCCAGGGAAATGTGATCCAAAAAGAACTATTGGGTAAAAGCCATTTTTCCCATAAGCTTCCATAATAAAATCTAAGGATGTGCTCATCTGGGAAAATTTTCAACCCACTGTCATACTTAAGACTATAATAACACTGTTAAAACTGCATATTTAAAGAAAATTATAACTTATGGATACATCTTTGGTATTCAGGATAATGCTGCTCTACCTCCAGACTCAGTAATATGGTAAAAAATATTGAGAGTTTCCTATTATATAGTAGGGGAAACTGACAATCCCTTACCCTATTTCACAAGCAGTCACCACTGAGATTTAGCAATTTACGTAAGATGTTTACCTGCCTTAAATCCCCATACTACATAGAAGTTGACATACAAAGTAATTTTTTTTAAAAGATTTTATTTATTTTTTAGAGAGCGAGCGAGAGAGAAACAGCATGAGAGGGGAGAGGGTCAGAGGGAGAAGCAGGCTCTCCGCCGAGCCGGGAGCCCGATGTGGGACTCGATCCCAGGACTCTGGGATCATGACCTGAGCCGAAGGCAGACGCTTAACCATCTGAGCCACCCAGGCGCCCGACATACAAAGTAATTTTAATTTTCTCAGCAGTTTCCCTTCATTTAAATTTACCAGTTCTCTTTCCAAAAATGTTCCCTATTGATACCAGCATAATTAGCTAAGAACAGAAATATGCAATACTTGCTTAGCAAAGGAGACTAAACCCGACGCTTTCTGAATATGTTTTGCTATCTGTTAACCAGTTAATTTCCAGTGCTCCAATATTCATTGACTATGTATATGTGGACTATCACGCTCTCTAACTAATAACTTGTTTATTTAGCTAATAACTGACAACCTAAGTAAAGAATGCCAAAAACAACAATTATATTTGTCAAAATTATTAGCTACTGTGAATTAACATTTATTAGAAATAACTATAATCAGAGAAGACTATTGTTGGCAGCAAAGATAGCAAATGAAAAGTATAAGATGGTGTATAGAAGCCTCAAAAAATGTCAAGTTTGGGGGGCGCCTGGGTGGCTCAGTTGGTTAAGCGACTGCCTTCGGCTTGGGCCATAATCCTGGAGTGCCGGGATCGAGTCCCGCATTGGGCTCCCTGCTCGGCAGGGAGTCTGCTTCTCCCTCTGACCCTCCTCCCTCTCATGCTCTCTGTCTCTCATTCTCTCTGTCTCAAATAAATAAATAAAATCTTAAAAAAAAAAGTCAAGTTTGGGTATATTGTTCCTTAGAGTATATCTGTGAATTAATATAGAAAATTCTTTGCATTTCTGTTGGGGGCACAATCATAGCACATTTTCTTATTGTTATTTTTCTATATACAAACTTCAACCTACAGTGGTTGACTAAAACCAAGAAGAATACTAGGCATGTAACTAATTCTCAACACAGCAGAAAGTTGTTAGAAAAGCAATAAAGTAAGTTTTACAGAGGTTTATATCTCAAACACTGATGTTAGTTGACAATTATTAACACAAGCATTAATAGCATTATATTAAAACTTTGACAGACATCAATTTGTAGGACTCTGGCATACTTCCCCTTGTTTTCAAAAAATAATAAAAATAGTAGTATTAATTAGCAGTACTATAAACTAAGCTATCATATATTTAATGGACCAAAATTAATGTTGCTTATAGAATTTCCTAATTTACTTTATCAAGAAATAGTCTTTGGAGAATGAATATTAATAATCTAAAGTTATACTAATTAGATCAGTCCTATACAAAATACTTAAGATTATAACTGTTTTAGGAGATCATGAAAACGTACGTAAAGGTGATAAAAATGTGTGAACTTAATACTCTACCTATATCTGCTTAGGGAACATTTTCACTTGCCCAAGAAATAGAATGATTATTTTAAGTCTGGCTTCTATAGTATGCATATGTGAAAAATTATTTAATATTAATTTATTGATTTAGGATATAATTTATCATAAAAACTATGCCAACTACTGACAGTGCCCTATAGGTTTATCCAGGAGAGTAATATTCACAAAGATTAGAAAATCAAGTGCCTCAGTTCATGCTATGCTAAACTCCCCCATCTTCCAATAAAATTTATAATTCTAAAAGAATCAAATCAAATCTGACTTTATAAAGCCTTCTCTGACAAATAACAGCTCCAAAGCTCTTCTTTTACCCTATAATTATTTTAGCTCTTATTCTGTACTACTCTATGTTCTAATTGTTGACCATGATGTCTCCAGTGGATAAGTAATTTAATTCTTGGGGCCTGTTTCTCTTCTATTCTCCACAGTCACTAGTATAGTAATGGGCACTCAGTGAAGCTAGACAATAAAAGCTTGTTGAAAATCAATTAATTAAAAAAAACATTGAATTCATTCCAGAATTCACTGGTCAAGTGCTTTGTTGTACTTGTATTAATATTATCTTATAATGTGGTTATAACACTCTAGGTAAATGCTCTTGAGCATGTGGCATCTTTATAAACATATTAAATAAAATCAAATTCTAAATGGGGTCCAAATTACTGCCTGGTTCTAAAAGTATATGAAGATGAACAGTGAGTATCTACATGGTACATTTTATTTCAAATAGTTCAGACTTGAATTGATCAAGAGCTTTTCCAAAACAAAAACACTCCTAACTTTAGAATCTAGCAACTAGAAGCATGTCAATTTACCAATTCACCACTATCACCACCACGAACACCACCACCACCAACAACAACATAAAATATTTGCTGAGGTCCAAGATTATTTTGCAGTAATACTAGAATTAAACTGTGCTTTAAACTATATCCAAGAGAACTTCAAACAACATGAAAGCTGCATTTTACCCAAAACTATCAAGTCTTGACTGATTCACTAAAGTTATCTAATCACAAATAGCAGATATATCCTTTTTTAAAAATCTTTAGCTTAAAAGCATTTACCCAAAATTAAATTTAGCCTTTTTAATACAGCACTTTTTTACTTCTTTCCTCTTTTTCTAATAAAAGAAACATAAAATAACTTAAAAACTAGTAGGGAGGGAAGAGAGCCAAATAAAAGAAGGAACCCATCTTTCATTGTTTGTGCCTGAAAGTTCCTTACAATCAAAATTACTAATTAATCTGAATTCAGTCCACTTTGGAAAGGGTCAACTGGGAGCTGTGATTTTTTTTCAACCATTTGCTTTTAAAGAAACAACTTCACTACTCAAAGATAATATTGCTACTTTTCAAAAAGTACCTTACAACTTTAGATCCTCATCTAATCATCCTGTCCAAAACATCACTTCAGGTCCCTCATGACCATGTTTTTGGAAGCAACTATTCTCAATTGCAGGATACCCCAGGAAGAACAGATAGATCATAATACACCCTCGCTTTCATTAGGGACAGTTTAGGTTTCATCATATTTACTAAAAAAGAAGTAATGTCATTCTGGATGAAGAGTAGTTAGTTCATAAAACCTGTTTCCCCTGTTATCAGTCACTGTTTGTCTACTTCTCTTCAAGTTTGATGCCACTTTGGAAGTCAAGTGGAGTGTGTGTTTGCTAGTTTGTTTTATTACTATTATTTAATGTAAGTACTGACTTCCTAACTCTTACATGTCAGGAGTCAGAAGCCAGGCACGCGACTTTCAGAAGATCTCAGCACACGAGTATCAAGAAAACTGAAAAGAGGCCAGGCCATCTGTCCGTTCAAGCTTTGAGGCATGGAGTGACAACAGTCTGAGAAATGGCTCTTGAGAAGCCTGTGGTCAGACCGAACCGTTCGAGAGCAAAAGCGACAGAAAAGGAATAAGAACGGTATTGGGAAAGTCTATCCCGGAATCAGGGGCCAGGCTGCGTGATTGTACGTAGAATTATCGGCATCTATGGCATCTAAGAAGCAAAGCCAGGCCTTAAGCCCCTCATTCCTAGATGCCAGGGTTGAGACAAGAGAGTGGTGGTTTTTAGAAGGAAAACTACCTCGAAGGACACAGGGAGCCGCGAGCAGATGTAGGAGAGGCGTTAGATGCTTCTGCAGGAGAAAGCAGCGCGTTGGTCGCCTCCCGGGGCCCCGGAGGACAGAAAGGCGCCCCAACACCAGGCGAGCGCGGTGCCACTACTCACCCCTACTCTCCTACGGTCCCCGTCGTCGCCCTGCTGGACACAGCCCCTGCTGGGGGAGCCCCTCCCCCGCCCGCCGCCAGGGGTGGGCTCAGCCGGCGAGAGGAGACGGCGGCGCAGGTGTCCGTGAGCCGGTGCCAGAGATGCGCCCCAGGAGGAGCTGGGTGCAAAGGAGGCAGCCTGGTGCCTTGCGCTCCCTGGCGCCGCCAACTTCACCACCATCGACGTAGAGGGGCGAGGGGAGGCACTGGGGGGGAGGCCCTCGCCCAGCGGCCCGTACCTTCCTGGGGTACTAGGCCTGAGCTCGGGCGGGACCGCCACCCCCGGTCCCCTCAGCGACCCGACCCCCAGGCCTGATTCCCCTCCCTCAGCCCCCGCGGCCACAGAGCAGCGGCGGCTCCCTCTCGGGGCCGCGGTCGCAGCTGCATCCTCGTGCTCCTCCTCCTCTGGCGCCGCTGCCTACACACACAACCCCAGCGCCGTTAGAGCCGCGGCGCCCCGACTGCCGTCGCCTGGCAACCGCGCGCATGCGCCCCACCCCCGCCGGCGACTACCGCCAGCCACCGCTGGCGCCTCTGTAGGGGCTCAGTCTAGGACCTACAAAAGTGCGCAAAAGCCCACTTCCTAGATCCTGGATGGAGCGGCGTCAAGGCAGGGGTGAGGTGGGAGAAGTGCAGTTTGCGCTGCAAATGGAAGAAGCTGGAGGATTTAGGATACAATCTCCTGACTCCTGGATAGGCATCTTGGACAGTCCAACAACCTCCCAATTTATTCTTTAGTCTTGCCTTCTCCAATTCATTCTTAACAAGGGCTTCCAGAAGAATTTTCTAAATAAACTTCTCTGACCATGTCACTCATCTGCATAATTCTGGTAGTTAAGGGGCAACCCCCTTAATAGGGCCTAACGTTCTAGACCACTGCAACAGCATACTCTGGTCTCCCTGCCTTTACACTTGTCTTGCTGCAATCCGTTCCCATACTTCCATCAGAGTGATCTTTGTAAAACATAAATCTACTCTCACTTCCCTCCGGTTTAGAGAAAGGCTTTGGAGTTAGAGCCAGTGTTTAATTTCTGCCCCACCACTAACTAGCTGTTTCCTTGAGCCAGGATGCTTAACCTCTCTGAATCTGTTTCCTCATCTGTAAAGTGGGGATTATTATAGTACGTATGGAATAGTTATGAGGATTAAATGAGAGGGTGCATGTGAAGCAGTTAACATACAGAACTTAACTCTGGCACCAGAATAAGCATTCGGTAAAAATTAGAGCTATTTTTAAGTTGATTTATTTTTGCTTATAATAAAAGATAAAGTATAAATTCCCTAGCTTAAAATTTAAGGTTCCCTAAGATCTTGCCTCTATTTTTCTAGCTCAAGCTCCTTTCCACTCCCATTTGGGCTCCTAGCCACAGACCAGTCCCTGCAGTTTTTGAGATACATCTAGATTATAAAGTTCTTTGATATATTTTCCCAAGGTTCATCTGGAGAAGAATTCTATGTAAACCCTCCAATTAATGAACATGTAAGTATTCAGTGATCCTTCCCCAAATACACATGTTAATTTTTAAATAATGATACTGAGAATTGGCACATAGTGATTGTCTACAAAAATTGTGTGGTTTTTCTGGAGGCTTCTTTACTCAATCTTTTGAAATCAGGTTTCAAGTTTGTGTAATATATAATGACAAAAATATGTCGCCAATTTTGAACTTAATACAATGCATGAACATATTTACAAATATCATAAGCCCTGCTGGATGTTTATTTAACAAAAGATTTAAGCATTTTAGGAAGTGTAAAAATGGCTGTACCATATGTAGAGAGTCTGAGAGGCCCTAGAACTGATACTGAAACATTAATGAAGAGCTCAAATGGAATATAAAACTAAAATGAAACTTTGAGGACCAGGCAGCAAGAAAATATCAAAAAAGGAGAACATATGATAATTGTCTTTCTCTGATTGACTTATCTCACTTAGCATAATACCCTCCAGTTCCATCCATGTCAATGTAAATGGTAGGTATTCACCCTTTCTGATGGCTGAGTAATATTCCATTGTATATATAAACTGCATCTTCTTTATCCATTCATCTGTTGAAGGGCATCTCCACTCCATCCACAGTTGGGCTATTGTGGACATTGCTGCTATGAACATTGGGGTGCAGGTGCCCCTTTGTTTCACTACGTCTGTATCTTTGGGGGTAAATACCTAGTAGTGCAATTGCTGGGTGGTAAGGTACCTCTATTTTTAACTTCTTGAGGAACCTGCATACTGTTTTCCAGAGTGGCTGTACCACCTTGCATTCCCACCACACTCATATGTGGACTATAAGAAATAGTGCAGAAGATCATAGGGGAAGGGAGGGAAAACTGAATGGGAAGTCATCAGAGAGGGAGGAAAAACATGCGAGACTCTTAACTATAGGAAAGAAACTGAGGCTTGCTGAAAGGGAGGTCGGTGGGGGGAAGGGGTAATTGGGTAATAGGCATTAAGGACGGCACATGATGTGATGAGCACTGGGTGTTAAATACAACTCATGAATCATTGAACACTGCATCTGAAACTAATGATGTACTATATGTTGGCTAATTAAATTTAAATAAAAAATGAGAACATTTGGAAAGGTGAAAAAGTGAATCACTCTAAAACTAATTAAATAAAAGAACCAGATGAAAATAACCAACAAACTGTAATCAGCAGGGAAGATCACAACATAGGGTATAGGTATTACAACTGTGAATATGGCAGGGAGCTTGGATAGACTTCTCACACAGATCATACCTTTCCTTCCATAAGATACAGACATGACTTTCAAGTTCAAAGAAACACAATTTCTTAGTGTTCAGCCTTTTCCAAGGACCATCAACAACTTGCAGGGACAGACTTCTAACAGAATTTGCTTAGATCTTCTAAAATCTGTATTTAGTGACATAAAATCTGTATTTTCTTTTTTTAAAATCTGTATTTTCTGTTCACTTATGGAACTCATTACATTCTATAGTGAAACAGAGGAATAAATATATAAAATTCTACTAGTCATCTTTAATTCTTCCTTTTCTACATACAGAACTGTGTCACTGCTGCACTTAAACTCCTTCAATATTTTCCTTTGGGTTTCAATATAAAATCTGAGCTCCTTTGCACATGTCATTGTATCTGCCTCTACTATGCTAATAAAGTAAAAACTGTCAACAAAGAGAGACCTATCCACATCAGTATGGAAAGAAATAAACATTTATTATTAAGGACAGCACAGTGCATGCATATAGGTAGCCCTCAAGAAACTGCAAAGTCAGGATATAATTCCACACAACTTATAGAGTAAAGCAAATACAAAGTTCACTTGAGAATTGTAGTGGCTGTTTAGTTAATTGACTTCCTCCAAAAGAATAACAAAACCTCTCTTATTTCCCCCAAAGACACCTTGAATCTTCCTGGAAGTCAAATGGTTATATCTGGAGATGGGCTCCCACATTATCTCTGTAGATGTGTCTTTACATTTCAAAGGAGAATTGGGCTCATGACCTTGAAAAAAAAAATGTCTACATTCTAAAACTGAAAAATAAGCCTTTCTAGTTGCTGGAGAGATTGAACTGCCTTCTAAGAATTAGAGAAAAGATCCATGCCCACTATGTCCCTCAAAGAGACCCATTAACTGAAGGGGAAGAAATAGTCTTTCTCTTTACTCACCTTTATTTACTTTTACAATTCAATGAGTTCTTTCAAAAACAGAACTCTGTTCACACAGTAGATGGCACCTGGTAGATAATGAGAAAGTCTTTCTTAAATAAGAAAGTCATAGAAGAGGTGACATTGCTCTGGGTGTTGACAGATGAGTAAGAGTTTTCCAGAAGGGAAAAGAATATTCCATGCAAATAAAAAGTTCTGTTCAAAGATCCAGGAAAATATGAAGGCCCCTGGTATGTTCAGTGAAAGTAGAAAAGTTGGACTTACACATATTATATCTGTATTTAGGAACTGAGCAGCATAAGGGCATAATGGAGTATAGAGAAGTAGGTTGGTGAAAGATTGTGAAATGCCCTAGATACCGTGCCAGAGTTTGGAAAACGCCTATATCTGATAGCTAAAATAGGCAACATACTAATATTTGTTTGGGGGTCCAGCACAAATATTAAACAGTGCCCCAGCCCCAAAGAGCTTATAATCTGATGGATGCAAGAAGACAAGATAACAAATAATTAACATAAATGAAATACCATAAGTTGACAGATGTATTTGAGATGTATTTGAGGGGGCAGATAGAGGATTGTGGATAGACTTTGGATAAAGTCATTTTGATGGCAAAATCCTAGAGGAGAACATAGGCAGTAATTTATTTGACATCGGCCACAGCAACTTCTTTCAAGACACGTCTCCAAAGGCAAGGGAAACAAAAGCGAAAATGAACTTTTGGGACTTCATCAAGATAAAAAGCTTCTGCACAGCAAAGGAAACAGTCAACAAAACTAAGAGGCAACCCACAGAATGGGAGAAGATATTTGCAAATGACACTACAGACAAAGGGCTGATATCCAAGATCTATAAAGAACTTCTCAAACTCAACACCCAAAAAACAAATAAGTCAAAAAATGGGCAGAAGAAATGAACAAATATTTTTCAAAAGAAGACATAGAAACGACTAACAGACACATGAAAAAATGTTCATCATCATTAGCCATCAGGGAAATTCAAATCAAAACCACATTGAGATACCACCTTACACCAGTTAGAATGGCAAAAATGGACAGGGAAAGAAACAACAAATGTTGGAGAGGTTGTGGAGAGAGGGGAACCCTCTTACACTGTTGGTGGGAATGCAAGTTGGTACAGCCACTTTGGAAAACATTGTGGAGGTGCCTCAAAAAATTAAAAATAGAGCTACCCTATGACCCAGCAATTGCACTCTTGGGTATTTACCCCAAAGATACAGATGTAGTGAAAAGAAGGGCCATATGTGCCCCAATGTTCATAGCAGCAATGTCGGCAATAGCCTAACTGTGGAAAGAGCCGAGATGCCCTTCAACAGATGAATGGATAAAGAAGACTTATCAAATATATACAATGGAATATTACTCAGCCATCAGAAAGGATGAATACCCAACTTTTGCATCAACATAGATGGGACTAGAGGAGATTATGCTAAATGCAGTAAGTCAAGCAGAGAAAGTCAACTATTGTAAGGTTTCACTTATTTGTGGAACATAAGAAATAGCATGGAGGACATTAGGAGAAGGAAGGGAAAAATGAAGCAGGGGAATCGGAGAGGTAGATGAGCCATGAGAGACTATGGACTCTGAGAAACTGAGAGTTTTAGAAGGGAGCGGGTGGGGGGATGGGTGAGCCCGGTGATGGGTATTAAGGAGGGCACTTATTGCATGGAGCACTGGGTGTTATACACAAACAATGAATCATGGAACACTACATCAAAACCTAATGATGTACTGTATAGTGACTAACATAACATAATAAAAAAAAAAGTTTCTGAGAAAGCTCCTTGGATGATTTCATCTTGACCTATAATGTAAAGGTGTTCATAATCAGAGTAGCTCCTGGAATTTCAAATACTTGAACTCTGGGTGTCTATATGCTGTACTTCTTCCCTTCTTTGTTCCCTGTTTCCATTCTGGCTTTGCTGAAGAAAATCACTCTGGCACTTTTTAAAAAAATTCAACCAGCCAACATAGAGTACATCACTAGTTTCTGAAGTAGAATTCAGTTATTCATCAGTTGCATATAATACCCAGTGCTCATCACATCATGTGCCCTTAATGCCCATCATGCAGTTCCCCCATTCCCCACCCACCTCCCCTCTACAACTGTTCAAAACCTTTGGGATGCAGCAAAGGCAGTCCTAAGAGGGAAGTACATAGCAATACAAGTCTGTCTCAAAAAATTAGAAAAGTCTCAAATACACAAGCTATCCTTATAACTAAAGGAGCTGGAGAAAGAACAGCAAATAAAGCCTAAGCCAAGCAGGAGAAGGCAAATAATCAAGATTAGAGCAGAAATCAATTATATAGAAACCAAAAGAACAGTAGAACATATCAATGAAAGAAGAAGCTGGTTTTTTGAAAGAATTAATAAGATTGATAAACCCCTAGCCAGACTTATCAAAAAGAAAAGAGAAAGGACCCAAATTTAAATCACGAATGAAAGAGGAGAGATCACAACCAACACCAAGAAAATACAAACAATTTTAAGAAGCAACTATATGCCAAAAATTAGGCAATCTGGAAAAAAATGGATGCATTCTTTGAAACTCATAAATTGCCAAAACTGGAACAGGAAGAAAGAGAAAATGTGTACAGACCCATAACTAGCAAGGAAATTGAAGCAGTAATCAGACATCTCCAAACAAACAAGAGTCCATGACCAGATGGCTTCCCAGAGGAATTCTACCAAACATTTAAAGAAGTACTAATACCTATTCTTCTGAAGCTGCTTCAAAAAATAGAAAGGGAAGGAAAACTTCCAAACTCATTCTGTGAGGCCAGCATTACCTTAATCCCAAAACCAAAGACCACATCAAAAAAGGAGAATTACAGACAAATATCCCTAATGAACATGGGTGCCAAAATTTTCACCAAGATACTAATCAAGAAGATCCAACAGTGCATTAAAAGGTTTATTCACCATGACCAAGTGGAATTTATTCCTGGGATGGAAGACTGGTTCAACATTCACAAATCAATCAACATGATACATCACATTAATAAAAGAAAGGACAAGAACTATGTGATCCTCTCAATTGATGCTGAAAATGCATTTGACAAAAACATCATCCTTTTTTGATTAAAACTCTTCACAGTGTAGGGATAGAGGCAACATACCTCAATATCATAAAAGCCATCTGTGGAAAGCCCACAGAGAATATCATTCTCAATGGGGAAAAGCTGAGAGTTTTTCTCCTAAGGCCAGGAACACAACAGGGATGCCCACTCTCACCACTGTTGTTCAACATAGAACTAGAAGTCCTAGCCTCAGCAATCAGACAACAAAAAGAAATAAAATTCAAATTGGCAAAGAAGTCAACTCTCTCTCTTCACAGATGACCTGGTACTTTATGTGGAAAACCCAAAAGACTCCACCCCAAAATTGCTAGAACTCATACAGCAATTCAGCAACATGGCATGATATAAAATCGATACACAGAAATCAGTTGCATTTCTATACACTAACAATGTGAGTGAAGAAAGAGAAATTAAGGAGTCGATCCCATTTACAATTGTACCAAAATCCATAACATAACCTAGCAATAAACTGAATCAAGAAGGTAAAGGATTTGTACTCTAAAAACTATAGAATGCTTATGAAAGGAATTGAGGAAGACACAAAGAAATGGAGAACATTGCATGCTCATGGATTGGAAGAACAAATATTGCAAAAAAATATCTACGCTACCCATAGCAATCTAAATATTCAATGCAATCCCTATTACTCTGGCCTTTTAATGTACAATGTTATTAACACAGATTTAGTTTCTCAACTCACTACTTAACAATCCTTTCACTTTTTCTTTGTCAATCCCTCTCCAAGTCTCAGCTATTATTCCAAATGTTAACCATTCTCCACTACTACTGATGACTTCTTCATTCACCCATCAAACCTACCACCCAAATGATTACTTCATCACCTACCTTCCTTAAAAAAAAAAAATGAAGCCATTAGGCGTTCTTCTCACTGTTAATCAGCATCTGATCCCATACTGTACTTTGATCCCTTCACCCTCACATAGATTGTATGTGCTCTGTTCCTTGTCTCGCCCAGCCTCTCAGAGATCGTGCTCTCTCTTTTCTGTCTTTAATACTTTACACCTCTCATCCCCACACACTGACTCATTCCCCACAGCCTGTAAACATACTCAAGTCTCTTCCATTCTTAAAAGAAACACTTTCCTTTATCTTGGGGTTTCCTCTAGTTTCCTCCTCTAGTTTCCTTGAAGTGTTGACTATTATCACCTTTCATTTCCCCCCAGAGGTCTCAAAAGTGGTTATCTACATCTACTACCTTTATTCTTTCATTTCCCATTCACCTTTCAACCACTATAATAGGGATTTTACCTACCCATCTCCAATAAAATCTCATTTGTTAAGAATGCCATTTACTGACAGACAAATTTCTCCTTTTAATGGACACTTTCAAGCCCTTTTCTTATTGGATCTTACTGTCACATATAATAATGTTGATTATTTCAATCTGCTTGAAATTCTCTGCTCATTTGACTTTCAGACACACATTCTCCTTGCTCTTCTCCTTCCTCTTTAGATTTTACATTTATGTAACTTTCATGGATTCCTCTTTGTCTTCCTACGTCTTAAATATTTATGTTCTCCCATGGTTCTGTCCATGACCTATTTCTTTTGTTCTGCTCTCCACATTCTATTAACTATACATGGATGGCTTTCAAATCTATGTTTCTAGTTCAGCTCTGTCTCCTGATATGTAGATGAGTAGATTCAACTGACTACTAGACATCCTCATCTGGATGATCCCAAACAATTTAAATTTATATTGTCCACAACTAAACTCACTATCTTCATGTACTAATGTGTTCTTTTTCCTTGTTAAGGAAGATTTAAAAAAAATACTCACCAAAGGGAGACCTTATTATCATCACACATTTCACAGAACCAAATAAAATGGCTAGAATATGACTATTTTATGAGTTATGCCTAGACTACTGTATCTTTTCCTGAGAAATAGACTGCATATATATTGGGGAAGAATAAGTTGTGTTGCTTGAATGGAATCTTCAGGAGGACAGGGATTTTTGTTTTGTTCACTGCTGTGTCTCAAAAGTTCTTAGGGTAGTATCTGGCACATAGAAAGCCCTCAATAAATGAATGAATCTGTATACCCCTTACTTAAAGAGACTTTGTTAGGAATTCTGCTAGGATAGACAGCTAGATAGCTAGATAGATGAAAGATGATAGATAGATAGATAGATAAATAGATAGATAGATATAGATACAGATATCAATATAGACATAGATCCATAATCTACCCACATATTAAAGAGAAATGTCTTTTTGTAACTGAATAGGGCAAAAGGAATTTGTAACTGCACTTCATCCAGATTTCTGCCCATGGAAAATAAAGAAAAAGGACTGGGGGCTAAGATAAAACACTTTGTCTATCACTTGGAACACTTAGTTCATAGTTACTTCTTCCAGGGGATCAGATGTCTGCTTATAGGCAAAATTCCTCTGAGGTTTGCTTCAAGGGCCTGTATGAGCAATGCTAGCTCCACTTCAAGAAGGATTGTGGGTAATATCTAGATCTTGTTTTGTATTCAATAGTGAATAAAGAGCATGTGAAACCCTTTGCCTTGTCTGCCAAGACAGAAAGTTAAAGTCACCTTAGACTCTTTATCCTCCCACCCCATAAAATTAAGTTAATAAAACCTGTTGATTCTATCTCCTAAATATTTCTCATAACCATATTTCCTTTATACTTCTACTGCCATCAATTTTGCCTTAGTTTAGACCTTCATCTTTTCTTTTAGGACTATTTCAACAACTTTCTAATTGGGCTCCTTGCTTTCAGTCTTACCTCTCCTCCAAATCATCTTCCACACTGCTCCTTTAATGAGTTATCTAAAATGCAAATCTTACCAAATTCCTCCCTGATTAAAAACATTTCAAACCTACTCCACAGTGCCTACTGAATACACTTCAAGCTACATAATACTCTTTATAACTCGTGTCTTCTCCAGCCTCATCTCCTACCATTCTATTTCATGTTCAGAAATATGTTGTTTGCTGTTCTCCTTTGATAAACATACCCATTCCTCTGGGAGCTTCTCTTGCCACCAACTCCATCCCAATGTAACTTTACAAATTTTCACGTTATATGACCCCTTGGCCACAGTTGACCAATCTGAGTCTATCATAGCCCTTCCTCAGAAATTTGGGATCTAGACTGAGATTTCAACCCACTTTGGCTGTTTTCTTATGCTGAATAGTGTATACTTCAGAGCTGTCTGGCAGCAGCCATTTTTATGCCATATGGTCTGGGAAAGAGGAAAAGCTGGTCTGCTATGAAAGATGAAACAGACACACAGAGAGATGCAGAGATGAGAAAGGGAGACTCCAGATAGCAATTGAGTCCCTAGCTCCAGCTTATTCCTTTAAGTTCATCTGCCTTATTCTTCGGTTCCATAAGACACTCTATCCTCATGCTAAATTTCTTTTGTTGTTTAAGCTAGTTTGAACTGAATTTCTCTTCCTTGAAAAAAAAAAAAACATATTGCTCTCCCATATCATGTTGTTTAACACTCTTGTGTCTTTGCTAATTCTTTTCCCTTTAACTGGAAAACTGTAGTTCCCCTCACAACAATTTTGCCTGGATAATTCCTACTTTTGCAGAGAAAGTAGGACTCAGGCCCTCTACCTGTGTCAGGAAGGTACCTGCCTTTCTACCCTGCCCTTTCCTCATTCCTTCCCAAGAAAGGGGAATACTGATATTATAGGTCAGACATCATGCAATGATTGGATCAAAATTAATAGCAGGTGGGATAATTGTCTGCTAATAAGGCCCATGCTCATGCATAGTTTTTTCTTTTCTTATTCTTTGTTGTGGGTATTGTAAGAAGGCCAGATCAGCTTTTCTCTCTCACTCTCTCTCTCAGCATTAATTACTATTCCTGTGACTTGTGGCTGACCAGAGAAGAGTAACATTTTGATTTGAGCTTGTGAACAAGGGTACCGTTAGGGAACCTAACATAGGTTTTAAGTGAGCCATGTTTCAACCATGCTTTCCCATCACTCTACACCAGGAAATATTTTTTGCAGCCCCCTATATTTAGTAATCACAGTTGCAGCTCATATTAGGAGGAAAAGAGATTCTGCCATAAAGTAGGACATCCTTTGGGGAATATAGACTGAAGAGACAGCTGCACTTCTGCTGAAGCTAGATTAGAAGGCAGAGTCCCACATAAAGGAAAGTTCTCCTTATGGCTAGCTAGGAATGGACCCTTTAGATAGAAAGAATTTTGGTGTACATGCTTTTAGGCATTGATTGGAGAGGCAGTATCTTGTCCACTTTACACCCCAACCTCTCTCTCACTTGGAGCTGAGTAACGGTATATTTCTCCAAAACAGGTCACAGGTAGAAAAAAGATAGTAGAAGAAAATTTGTCTTTTATTTAAGTAGCCAAAGCCTGGGAAATTCAAAAGCTGAAGGAAAACAATACTGACATGGATCCAAGTTTGATTAAGTCCCAAAAGGAGCAGCTCAGAACTATTAAATATTTGAGATTCCACAAGGCTTTTAGAAAATAAATATGGAAGCTCACTTGGTTTCCTGACAATTTCTCACAGGAAAATTTTATTTAATAGTTATAGGCACTGCACAATTAGCATAAATTGGCAGGCACATAGATAAAGTTGCTTTTTTTTTTCTGTTCAACCTCTATTCTCATTCCCCAAGAAATAGGACTGGTAATAGTAACATGGGAACACTATTTTTGCTTAGGATTGTCATTGTTCAGGATGGTTATTGTTTGGTCATACATTTTACGAGTGTGGGACTCAAACTTGAGAAAAGTGAGACCCAAAGGAGACTTGAAATTTTATAAGCCCAACTTCAGAAGTGTTAGAAAAGTTACAATTCCAGTGAAATGAAGCTAAGTCTATAACTGCTGAAAGAAGCCAGACTCCAACCAGGCACCTGGATGACACCTCTTTCGGCTGAGATAAAGAAAAACTAAGTTGGGGACAAGAGGGCACCTGGGGAGCTCGACTGCCTTCGGCTCAGGTCATGATTCTGGAGTCCCGGGATCGAGTCCCGCATCAGGCTCCCTCCTCGGCAGGGAGCCTGCTTCTCCCTCTGACCCTCCCCCCTCTCATGTGCTGTCTCTCTCATTCTCTCTGTCTCAAATAAATAAATAAGATCTTTAAAAAAATTGGGGAGAAGATAATTTTTGGCTTTAATTTCTTTGGGAAATTAATTTCTACAAAAGAAACAGTTTTCCATGTGGAACTCTAACTTTGTGGAAACTTGATCTTTGAGGGGTTTTATATTGTTCAAATGTAGGATATTATATTGCTGGGCTCATGTTGCATTATCTGGGCTGTGCTACCATGTAGTACTCATTTCCATGTTGGACAATTGTAGATAAACATAATTTGAGATGAGAGATAAAATAATGGGTAAAATTTTGGCCTGTTGTACAGCTATGGTCCTGGGAGGATAAAAGAATGAGGAATGTCAAGGAGATGGTATCACAAAAGGAGAAACAGAACTTTCCTGATATTCCATGGGTCTTCTCCCACAAAGGGGTAATTATCATCCTATCTGACCATCATCTTGGCTATTAAGCTCAAAGGATTAAAAGAGAATCTAATGTAGAGAAGTATAAGGTGAGAGCTCTCATTCCCTTTCCCGACAACAGAAAAATCTCTAACAAATGGTTTCCACACTTTTTCCTACTATTTTCTTCCCTCCTCCTAGGCAAGAGGGAGTGTCAAACTGATAAATCAAATAGCAATACAATGACTGGGTCACAATTACCTGTGAGCTAATGAATGGGGTCATAGACTAAAGATCAGGCAGCTGGGCATGGCCTTGTTCTCAGCTGCTTCTCCTTCCATTTTGCTGGGATCGTCAAAGTTCTTTCTTTTCATATAAGGTCCTTATGCCCTGCAGGTGATAAAATAGTTGTAGTATTTTTATTTATACTGTGTTGTGGGGGTAGCAGCCTGTCTTAGACCTCAAGTTTATGCCATTCACTTCAAATACTGAGCCCAGGTCTGATTAATAATAACATGGTGCTCTGGGGCGCCTCGGTGGCTTAGTTGGTTAAGCGACTGCCTTCGGCTCAGGTCATGATCCTGGAGTCCCAGGATCGGGTACCGCATCGGGCTTCCTGCTCGGCAGGGAGTCTGCTTCTCCCTCTGACCCTCCCCCCTCTCATGTGCTCTCTCTCATTCTCTCTCTCTCAAATAAATAAATAAAAGCTTTAAACAAAACAAAAAAAAATAACATGGTGCTCTGTTTACCAGTTTTTATTGTTCTGCCCTCAGGGAGCAAATTAGGAAGAAGAGTAAGGCAGAATTTGGGCATCTTGGGTATTCTAGCCAATACCAACAAAATCTCCTCACACTCCCAATACTATTCATCATCTAACTTTGTTGTAAAATGTACCTATGTAATTATCTACCTAGAAATTCTCTCTAGGAATTCTGTTCCCCTTATCTTGTTCCTCCACTCCACCATCTACCTGGTTGTAATAAGAGTTGCCATATTATTACAACATAATCATAGTCCCTAACCATAGTTGATTGGACTGGGGGTAAGTGGTGAGCACATAATTTAAGGGGTCCTTTTCTCTGGGTCTTTTCTCTGAGGTAAGAAGGCAGCACCAGCTATTCCTCTCCCTTTTATTAAAAGAGCAAAAGCTTTCCCAGGAGCCCCCTCAAGCTGATTCCTCCTTATGATCATTGGTCAAAACTGGATGCATAGCCACTCTGTCTTTGAGGAAACTGGAAAAGTGAGTACCTGCCTTGGCCAGTCACACTGCTTCCCAGAAACAAATTTAGGGTTATGTTGGCAAGAAAAAAATGTGGAATAGGTCTTGGGGAACCAATTTACAAGGTCTGCCACACTAATACATTTATTTATAGAATATAATACAAAAACAAACTTACTAAATATAAACCTAATTGTCTTGCAAGGAAAATATCCATTTAAAAGGGGGATCTTTGTTTGTCTGTATATCTTTTATGGGTTAGGGTAGGCAATCTAGTAAGGAAAAGCTGGGGAAGACAGAAGTATTCTGTATAACAAAGGAGGAAGTGTTTGGAACTTTAGGAGCAATCTGGGAGATAAGAGAAGAGATAGGAGGAGAAAGTAGATGGTAGAAAGCCACATGGTTTGTGTTCTGAGATTTCCCTATTACCTCCAAATCTTCATTAAAGTCTAGAACTCATGAAAGGATTATTGTGAATAGATTTCTTGTGAAAATTGGTGAAGGGTTGAACTCTATGTGTAAGTTGTACTGGAGTAAAACACAGACAGCATGTATAGATACGGGACCTATAGGCCAGAACCTGAGGAAAGCAAGAAGGTGTAAGCTCTAAATGTGACCATAGAAATCATAAGGAGAGTCAGGAGTTCATATATCATGGAACAATAAAGGCCGTATGAGGACTAGAATAACATCTTATTCATCAGTGCATTCCAGCACTTAGCCAGATGCATGAAGCATAGTGGATAGTCTATAAATATTTCTTGAATTAAATTAAACTGACCTGCCCTATATTGTAATTCTCAATATACCTACCTTAAATCCCTTAGTAAATTGAAATCTCCATTAAGAGTGTGTCTGATTCAGGGCACCTGGATGACAGTCAGTTAAGTGTCTGCCTTCAGCTCGGTTGTGATCCCAGGGTCCTGGGATGGAGCCCCACATGGGGCTCTCTGCTCAGCGGGGAGCCTGCTTCTCCCTCTCCCTCTGTCACTCCCCCCTGCTTATGAATTCTCACTCTCTGTCAAATAAATAAATAAAATCTTTTTTAAAATGAGTGTCTGATTCATCTTTTTTTAATATAAATTATTTTATTTTATTTTATTATGTTAATCACCATACATTACATCATTAGTTTTTCAGGTAGTGTTCCATGATTCATTGTTTTCATATAACACCCAGTGCTCTATTCTGTGATTCATCTCTTTTTTAAATAAAGTGCCTTGAACATAGTATGTACCAAAAAAGCCAATTTTCAGAGTCCTGACTTAATGGAGAGGGATAAAGAAGTCTCAGGTAATCTAAGTCACATTTCTAGTGTGTTCTAGAATGTAGGTTCTGATTTCTTGGCAGCTTTTTTCCCTTAGGCCAGTATGAAAATGAATTTTCATTCCCAGGCAAATATTAATTGATGGCCGGGGAAGGTAACACAGGCATGTGCTGTGTGGCAGAGAGAAAACAGCATGGGATTTTAATTTGCCACCAATGATCCATAAAGTAGACAGTCAAGTAGATAATCAAGAGTTGGAAGTATTAGGATGCCTGGGTGGCTCAGTCAGTTAAGTGTCCAACTCTTGGTTTTGGCTCAGGTCATGATCTCATGGGTCCTGAGATCGAACTCTGCATGGGGCTCTGCACTCAGTGGGGAGTTTGCTTGAAGATTCTCTCCTTTTGCCCCTCCCCACTCACATGCATGGTCTCTCTCTCTCAAATAAATAAGTAAACTTTTTAAAACAACAGTTGGAAGTATTAGAAACTGGAAATTAGAAATTGCAGTTCATTTATTATAACTAGGTGTAGAAAAATAATGGAATGATAGGGATTATAATGTTGAGTGTGAATAAATGTTACATTATTTAATCTTTGGTAATACCTTATTTAGCCATTTTTTAAGTTTTTTATTTAATTCCAGTATATTTAACATACAGCGTTATATTAGTTTCAGGTGTATAATATAGTGATTCAGCAATTCTATAAACTTCTCAGTGTTCATCATGATAAGTGTGATGTAGGAAAGGCATTAGGCTTCTCTCAGCCATTCCCCCAACCCACCTCACCTCTGGTAAACATCAGTTTGTTCTCTATAATTGAGTCTATTTCCTGGTTTCTCTCTCTCTCTCTCTCTTTTTTTTTCCTATGCTTATTTGTTTTGTATTTTAATTTCCACATATGAGTGAAATCATGTGGTATTTGTCTTTCTCTGACTGACTTATTTCACTCAGCATTATACTCTCTAGTCCCAGCCAAGTTGTTGCAAACAGCAAGATTTCATTCTTTTTTATTATTCAGCCAATTTTATGGATGATGTAACTGAGTTCCAAGAAGCAAAGTGATTTTCCCCAGAATTCAGCTCAAGTGTAAAGTTTTAAACCCGGGTTTTTTAATTTTTTTTTTTTTTCTGGAAGGCCTGGTGAAACAGGAATTGCTGAACCCCATTCCCAGAATTTCTTTTTTTTTCAGAATTTGTGATTAAACAAATTTAGGGTGGGACTGACAGTTCACATTCTAACAAGTTCTCAGGTTATGCTGACCCTACTGTTATGGGGATTACACTGTGAAAATATTGCACCAGAGAATCTAAGTGTTGTGAAAGCCTTAAGTCATCTAAGCTTGAGCTTCCAAATCAGTGGACTAGGGTAGAGTGGTATGACAAGAAAGAATGACCGATACGCAGATGTATTGAATCTCTTTCACTCTTAGAATGGCTGGGAACGGGGGGGGGGGGGGAACCTGAAGTAACTGGTTACCTTGGGCCACAAATAGCTTTGTTGTTTATCCCTGGTGTGCCATAAAAATCTTTATTATTCTATAATGTAAAAGAGTTAGAAAGCACTGATCTGGTCCAACCATTTATGTGATGCCTGAATCTTTTTTTTTTTTTTTTAATCTGTAATAGATGGTAATGTAAGAAAGGAGTTGGGGTTCGAAACCAACAGCCAAAAAAGAATTCTTGAGACATCTTGGGTGCAAAAAGACGGTTTTATTAAAGCACGGAACAGGGCCCTTGGGCAGAAAGAGCTGCACCTGGGTCATGAAGAGTGTCCCATTATATACTTTCAAGTTGGGAGGGAGTGAAGGATAACATAAGTCTCTAAGGAATTTGGAAACAAGGTTTCCAGGACCTTGAGGGAGCTAGCTATTTTTGGGAAATGGTCATTTATTACTGTCTAATAAAACCTTAGTCATGAGAACCTTTAGATGTATATCAGTGGGCCATATGCTTGGAGGATGATTGCCAACATGTATCTTGGGGGCTTAGAAATAAAGGAAATGTCTTTTTTTTTAAAGATTTTATTTATTTATTTGAGAGAGAGACTGAGATAGAGAGAGCATGAGAGGGGGGAGGGTCAGAGGGAGAAGCAGACTCCCTGCTGAGCAGGGAGCCCGATATGGGACTCGATCCCAGGACTCCAGGATCATGACCTGAGCCGAAGGCAGTCGCTTAACCAACTGAGCCACCCAGGCGCCCGAGATAAAGGAAATTTCTAAAGGAATTTTTATATGTTAAAGTAGACTTACAGGATTCTGGGGGTTGGGCTAAGGTTGTCTTTTGGCCTTAGCAAAGTATCAACATCAAGGCAGTTGAGTCTCCAGAGGAATGTCATTCTGCTTGTTTCAAGGACTTGTCAGTGGGCTGTAGGTAGTAAGGAAATTTAATAGTTTTTCTTCTGCCTTTGTTCCCCACATCAGATGGCTATATAGCTTTTGCTTAAATACCTCCAGAGATGGAGAAGTCATTCACCTATTTTTATTCAGTTTCATTTTAGGCTTCTCTAACCTAAATGTTAGAATTTTTTTTTCTCTCTATGCAAGCAGAAAGCTGGGGTAAGAAAGAGTAGAAGAGAAAATATCTGAATCATGCTTTGTCAGTCCATGGGAGAAAGTTTGATATCTTGGAAATGTCTATCATTTCCTTCTGTATTATTTTTGCTCTAAAACAAATTGCCCTGAAAATCTAGAAGCTTAAAACAGCTCACTTTTTTATCTCAGAGTTTCTGTAGGTCAGGAATCTAGGCACAGCTTGATTGGGTCTACCACTTCCAGGTCTTTCAAAGGCAATTAGCAAGATATTGGCTGGACTGTAGTCATCTCAAGGCTCAACTTTGGAGAAATCTACTACCCAGTTCACATGGCTGTTGGCAAGATTCAACTGTGTATTTGGGGCTATGGGGGATGCCTCAGTTCCTTGCTAGCACTTGGCCAGACACTCCTCTCAGTTCCTTAATACATGAGTCTCTTCAACACAAACATATGTTTCATAAAAGCTGTAGGCTAAGAAATTGATAGAGTCAGCTAGCAAGACAGAAGTCACAATCTTTTGTAATATAATCTTGCAGGAGACATCCCATAACTTTGACCATATTCTATTCTTCAGAAGCAACTCACTTGACCAAGCCTACATTCAAGGAGAGGGGATTTCACAGGGCGATAGATATCAGGAGGTAGGGATTATTGGGGGCCCTTGTAGAAATCCACCTACTACACAGACTCTTCTATATTCCTTTTAGGGAAGCTATCCCAGGTGCAGCCCCAACAAGGCAGCCCTTATCACTGTGTTCCCTCATTTCCCTGAGCTGGACAATGACTTAGATTAGGATAAACCGAGACCGGGTAGCTTGATGCAGGGAACTGAGCTCAGCAGGTCATTGTAGCAGAGATCTTTAGCTGCCGGTAGTATCCATTTTCATATTCTTTCTTGATAGCAGAACTGAGATTTTTGTTCAGGGCAACAATGTGCCTAGCTCTTTTTCTCTGCACCCTTTGTAGTGTGGGGTGGCTATAAGACTTAATTCTGGCCAGTGAAATGTAAGGAAAAACTTGATAAGCATTTCTTGGAATGCTTTGTTTTCCTGATAAAAAGGGACAAAAACAGTTAGCACGTTCTACTATACACCTGTCCTCCCTTTCCCTGCCATGATTTTGGCTATGATAGCAACCATCTTGCAACCATGTGAGGTAGGACCGTGAAATATTGACTCTAACATCATTGAAATAGTCTATTAACAGCAATAACCCCCTGCATCTATACTTATTTAATTCAATTTATTTAAACAAAAACAAAAACAGTTCACTCATTTCTCTTACCCTCTCATCCCTCACCTTTGGCAACCATTAATCTGTTCTCTATATCTATGAGCTTTGTTATTTATTTATTTACTTTTAGATTTCCACATATAACAGATCATATGGTGATTATCTTTCCCTGACTTACTTATCTCACTTAGTATAATGTCCTCAAGGTCCACCCATGTTGTACAAAATAGCAAGATTTTATTTTTTATGGCTGAATAATATTCCTCTGTGTGTGTGTATCACAGCTTTTAATCCATTCATCCATTGTTAGACTTATTAAATGAAAAAAAAATCCTTATTTGTTTAAGTCACTATAGTTGTTCCTGTTTATTGTTGCTGAAAGCATGCCTATCTTGTGTAGTCATATAGACTGGAGGACTGAAACTTCCATTTTTGAATAGCCATGATTGGCTGTAATAAATTAATGATTGGTTCTGATAAATAAGAAGAGGATGCTGGATTGCAAGAAGAAATAGGATTGTTGAGCAGATATTTCAAGAAAAAAAGTAAGATATGCAGTCCAAGAGAGTGAATGAGAGCAAGAAATAAAAAAAAAAAGTTTTTTTTTTATATTTTATTTATTTATTTGACAGAGAGAGAGAGAGAAAGAGAGCAGCAGCAGAGGGAGATGGGGAAGCAGACTCCCAGCTGAACAGGGAGTCCAAAGCGGGATTTGATCCCAGGACTCCAGCATCATGACCTGAGCCATAGGCAGACGTTTAACCAACTGAGCCACCCAGGCACCCTAGAAAAAGGTTTCCAGTCCCTTGAGACATGATCGAGTTCCTCTAATTGGGTTCCACAAGATTGTCTACCATATCATTACAATAACATCCTTTTTACTTCAGTTAATTTCTGTAACTAACAACTAAATATGCCTTGTGTGAATACTTGAGTTAATAAAAAAAAAAAAAAAAGGGCGCCTGGGTGGCTCAGTCATTAAGTGTCTGCCTTCGGCTCAGGTCATGATCCCAGGGTCCTGGGATCGAGTCCCACATCGGGCTCCCTTTTCGGCGGGAAGCCTGCTTCTCCCTCTCCCACTCCCCCTGCTTGTGTTCCTGCTCTCGCTGTCTCTCTCTGTCAAATAAATAAATAAAATCTTTAAAAAATAATAATAATAAATAAATAAATAAATAAATAAAAATTAAAAAAAAAAGGCAGGAGACTGAAAGATTGCAAATAGTCCAACGTACTAAATTTCCCAATGGCTTCTATAGCTCTAGAACAATCTTTGACTGGAGTCTATCAGAAAGCTGTATCAAAGATGGCATAGTTTATCCCCTGCCTCTAAACCTTACTGGCCAAGTCACTGTAAATTGAGTCAAAAGGGAACTCTTCAGCCCCCACAGAATACCTAGTTCCTTGATGTGCATATGTAGATCTCAGTTTGTGTCCTGATCTATAGGGATGTCACCTTTTTGTTTACCACTCATAATCTGATGGTCACACAAAGGCCATAAGAACTCTGGGAGAATACCTTTGCTGCCTCACACCTTATATAAATAACAAGACTAGGTCCCAGACCTCTCCCTCTCCTGGGGCCTCTCTAAATCCTGCTGATTCTTTCACAGGCCACTGGGCCAAGAATCAGATCAGAAGAACAGAGCTAAGAGAAAGGTTTGAGTGAAGAGGTAACATAACACAGTGGGAAAAGAGCATGGGCTTTAGAGTCTAACAGACTCAAATCCAGGCTCAACCACTTCTTAGCTGAGTGATTCTAAATAAGTAGGTCACCTCTTTGAGCCTCAGATTCTTCAACAGTAATATAGGAATAATAATATCTAGTGAGGTAATGATAATGAGGAATAAAACTGGCAATGTTTCTAAAAAGTACATTGCCTTATCTTGTGCCTGGCATGATAAGGTGTACTTTCAGTGAAAAAGTATCTAAAGCTTACCCTTTTTTCTCTGCCTAGTGAAGTCTTATCCAACTCTCAAGACCAAGCTCAAATTCCATTTATTCAGTAAGCCTTGATATTGAAATTGAAAAAAAAAAAAACAAAAAAAAACAACTTACCAACAATGTTACTTAAATTTTTTAAATGTCCTCATTTTATGTGATTGGACTAAATTAAGTACTATTTTTTTTAAGGATCGAAATAGTAGTTTGAAGATAGTAACTATGGAAATAAATTCTGTATTTATATAAAATAACCCTTTTATGTTCTATCAATGATATTTTCTTTATATTGGCTTTATATTATATATTTTACTGAATATATCTAAGGAAATACATAATCCAAAAGCAGTCAATAAATAAACATGTGATCTTTCTCCCAAATTAAATTAAATTATTTACGTGGCTAGAATATAAATATTTTGGAAAAATTCTTGCTTACCTACCTTCTTTAAAAGACTAGATAGAGATCCTCTGAACTTCAGTAAGAGTAAGAGAGAATAGAAGAAGAAAACAAGCTAGTTCATGGGCTCTCTTAAAAAGTACCCCATTACTTAATCCTCCCCTACTCCTATCAAGAAATGGCTTCAGGAAGAGTGGAGCCTACAGAAAGATTGGGGATCAAGAGCAGACAATACTCATGCCTGCTTTTTACCTGAAAACTTGGGAGTGGGGGACAGCCTTGCAAGGGTTTCTGTGATATTATGGTATAAAAACGGAGAGGGCTAAGTATGGTAACAGAAGCAGATAGCTTAAAGCAAAATATTTCATAGACCTGGAGTGGTAGAAAGAGCACCTGAACTTTCCTGACCATGCCCAAGGAACAAAAAGATATACCTCTCAGTGGATGCCAGCCCAGAATGCCAGATATATTCCTTATGTATGTTCTTGGAACTTAAACCCAAAGAAAAATGAAAAGGAAGATTAGAAAATCCTGAATTGTTTGAGTGTGACTGAGGAAAACCCTGATGTGACTTAACATAAGTTTGGTTGTGGAGCAATAAAGTTATACTTTTTTGCACATCTGAGTATACAGATTGAAAATATCATGTCTATTACACATATGAGCGATAAATAAATAAGGATCCTGAAGTAATAAGACATCCAATTCCAAGATAAAGTTCAACAGAGCCAAAACAAAGAGAAATTTAGCTAGGACCAAAAGAGAAAATAAGGGTTTACACTAATTTGTGAGTGGTGGGTACTTGGAGGTTCATACACATCTTTTTTTTTTTTTTAAGATTTTATTCATCCATTCGATAGAGAAAGACACAGCAAGAGAGGGAACACAAGCAGGGGGAGTGGGAGAGGGAGAAGCAGGCTTCCTGAGGAGCAAGGAGCCCGAGGCGGGCTCGATCCCAGGTCTCCAGGATCATGACCCGAGCTGAAGGCAGATGCCCAATGACTGAGCCACCCAGGCGCCCCTGATACACATCTTTTAACAGTTGTTTTATACATTAGCTTAGGTTAACAGAGAGTAAAAATTCATATTGTTCTTATTCAAGAGAATAGGTTTAATAATTCTCAATATATCCCTTTGGTATCTTTTCAAATTCTGGAATTAAATGTGACTCCTCCAGTCTTTCCTACCTAAGCTGTTTAGTGCCAAAACCTACAGAGTCTGAGAACTTTACCCTATCTTGTAAGGGTTACCTTGACAGTTTCATAAGTATTGACAGAAGACATGAACTCCTGGGTTAAAGACAAAGAAATTCATTATAGCATAGCAAGCATCATGAGCATCATGCTTGTGTTGGTTCCCTTTTCCACCCAAGTCCCACAGAGTTCATATAGAGGGGCCAGGTTGGATACTGCATATGCAGTGGATTTGTATCAAACTGAGGAATCCTTAGTTTTTATAATGAGTGGTAAGAAAACTTGCCTGACTTTTGCTTTGGAGGGAGACATTACCTTTATTATACTGGACAGTAAACAAACCTGTTGTTTGCTCTGGAGGAAGACAGTATCTCTAATTTTCAAGGTTGTTGTCTATACAAATAAACTTGAAAAGATAGTTGAAAACAAAAGGGCCATTAGTACCTCTGCTTACAAAATGTACAGAGGTATAAGAATCCCACGAAGAATTATCTCCTAACATGCAGACTCTTCCTTACCATTAGAGCCAAGATTCTGATGCCCAGAGATAATAAAACCAGGTAGGACTCTTTTCAGGATGCTGTCATTAAGATGTCTAATTCTGTTTGGATGTCCTATCTAATAAAAAGTAGTTACTTATGGCTGGAGATAAGGGGTTTTCTGGAAAGTGGTGTTAAATGAAGCTAGAGAGTTAGGCAAAAGCCAACAAATTACTCTGAATTTTATCCTGAAAGCTATAAGGATCCATAGATGGAATTTGATGGACAGGAGGAAAGGGATTAGATAGAAGTAGGATTACAGGTTTACCAGAGTGGCATGCTAAGATTAACACTTTAGAAAGGCCACTGGCAATTGTGTGGAGCATGAATTGGAGGCAAGAAAGAGAAGGAAAACAAGACTAGAAATTTTTACATTAATCAAGATGTGAAATTAAAGGCTTAAAATATAGTATTTAGAGTCAAATATAAGTGAGTAGATTCAAGAGATTTGAAAGAGTAATAATGAACAAACTTTAGGCCTTACTGAAAATGAGTCATGAGGGCAAAGGAAGAGTCGGTGATGACTCCTAGTTTTATTTTTGGGATGCCAAGTGGATTTTTGTGGCTGTTTGGTTACCTAGTATTCATTGCACCTTTCTTTGGTAGTATCACTCTGATTTTATTCAAGAAAATAATTTTAAAAATGAATTTTTTACACCATTCTGTGTAAACTTGGTAAGATTATTAATTCAGGAAGATAACCTGCCCATCCTTGCTGAGGGGTAGTCTCATGACCAAATCTGGGCCAATTAGAATGCCTTTTCTGAAACTATAAAGCTTCAATAAAGTAATGCATGTATGAAGAAAAATATTTGGAGCTGATTCACTCAAGTGATAGCACCCTGAAGAAACAGTCAGTTTCTGGTTATCTGGTCTCTGGAGCTACCCTTATTATGCTTTTCCAGAATTCCTATTGATTCTGTAGCTCTCTGAAACATTTCCTTTTTACTTAAATTAACCAGAGGCATTTTCTGTTTCTTGCAATTAAAGAAACCTCCATGATACAGCTGTCTCGGTGAAGATAATTGATACCATGGAGGAAATTATCTCTCAGCTCTAAACCCAGCCTTATAAATTCTGCTTTATGACCTGGGGCACTACAAACCAAATTTTCCTTTGCCAACTGGCTTTCTGTTAGGCTCTGCCAACAGTGGGTACTAGAATGAGGCTGCAGGGCAGGAGGAAGGAAAAGAAACTTTTCCTTCTTGCCATGATTTCTGTTCCTGTTCATGTTGCCTCTGCGAAGGACTTTCACTAGTTGGTGGCAGTTGGTTTTAGTAGCAAGTCATTCTAATCTCCAGTTTCTGCCACACTCCCAGAACTCCCACAACCAGCCTTTTTATGCTCCCTCAGAGATCCCAGCACCATCAGAGCAGGGTCCCCTTCTCAAGGGGACTTAATCTTCCTAGCACTCCTACTTTAAGTTTCTAATGTCTAATAACCCCAAACTCTTCCCTTTATTTTCCCAGTTCTAGAGATGGTAGCTGCTTCCTGCAGTTACTACTTTTGTGATACCTCAGTGTCTCCTTTTTGCTTTTTCAAGTTCTCCAAAACAATTCTTTATATTATTGTATATTTTGTAAAAAATAACTGGTTTCCTTCCTGTTTCTTGACTGCACTTTGGTGTAGTCACTGAGATTCGGGAAAGGAAGAGAGGTAAATGTGTATGGGGGAAGATAATTGATAAATTTTGGATATGTTGAATGTGAAATGTCTATAGTACATTGAAGGGCAGATGGTCAACAAGCTGTGGGGTGTATGAATCTGAAGTAGAGAGTTGTAAACTGAAGGTATGGACTTAGAAGTCATCAACATACAAATAGTCATTATATAATGGGAGTGGATAAATCATTTGAATAGAGTATGCACAGTAAATATTTGTTGACCGATTGAATGGACACCATGGCACAGGGTACTATAACTGTGGGATACCTCTCAAGCCCTAAGTTCTCAACCCAATCACTTAGGTACATTTAAATATACTTTCAATTCTTACTGACTGATAGGAGACTGACTTCCTATTATGCAATTAATAAGTCTTTATTGATTTGATTTGAGATTCTTCTACTGCTGTGCTTTAATTAATGAAGGAAAAACATGAGAAGGAAAAAAATCATTTTAACGGTTTCAATTGCAGTAAAAAATATCATAAATATGCAATCTAACCATTGTTAAGTGTAAAATTCAGAGGCATTAATTACTTTCACAATGCTGTGCAACCATCACCACTATTTCCAAAACTTTTTTATCACCCCAAACAGAAAGTATGTATCCATTAAGCAATAAGTCCCCATTCTATGCCCCTTCTACCCAACTCCTGGTAACTTCTAATCTACTCCGTTTCTATGAATTTTCCTATTCTAGCTATATCATATAAATGAAATCATACAATATTTGTCCTTTTGTGCCTGGCTTATTTCAATTAGCATGTTTTCAAGGTTCGTTCATATTGTAGCATGTATCACAACTCCAATTTTTATGGTTGAATAATAATTCTATTATATGGATATAATGCATTTTGTTTATCCTTTCATCTGTTGATAGACACTTGGGTTGTTTCCATCTTTTTGCTATTACAAGTAATGCTGCAATGAACACTAGCATACAAGTATCTGTTTGAGTCCCTGTTATGAAATCTTTGCGGTATATATGTGTCATATAGAAATTCTGTTTAACTTTTTGAAAAAGTACCAAAATGTTTTCCACATAAGCTATACCTTTTACTTTCCTACTAGCAATGTATGAGGGTTCCAATTTCTCCACAACTTTGTCAACACTTGTTATTTTCTATATTTTTATGTTACTCCTTTCTCAGAAATATGATCTGCAAAATTTTCACCCATTGTGTAAGTTGTCTTTTCACTTTCTTAATAATTCTTTTGATGTACAATGTAACATATGTATGCATACATAATTTTGATTAGGTCCAATTTATCTATTTTTTTAATTTGTTGCTCATGACTTTTTTTTATGATGTCTTAGAATCCATTGCCAAATCCAAAGATTTACACATATGTTTTTTCATAAGAGTTTTACAGTTTTAGGGGCGCCTGGGTGGTTCAGTCGTTAAGCGTCTGCCTTCGGCTCAGGTCATGATCCCAGGGTCCTGGGATCGAGCCCCGCGTCGGGCTCCCTGCTCCTCAGGGAGTCTGCTTCTCCCTCTCCCTCTCCCTGCCGCTCCCCCTGCTTGTGCTCTCTCTCTCTGTGTCAAATAAATAAATAAAATCTTTAAAAAAAAAAAAGAGTTTTACAGTTTTAGATTATATATGCCACTGATCCATTTTGAATTATTTTTGTACATAGTATGAGGTAGGGGTCTTGTTTTGTGGCCTATCGTATCTGCTCTGGATAACATTTCATGTGCACTTGAAAAGAATGTGTATTCTGTTGTTGCTGGGCAGTGTGTTTTGTATGCATTTCTTAGGTCTAGTTCATCTATATTGTTGTTCAAGGCCTTCTTATTGCTTTCTGACTACTTTCCTTATCCATTATTGAAAGTATTGTTTTTAAGTCTCCAACTATTACTGTAAAATTATTTATTTCTCCCTTCAATTCTGTCAGTGTTTGCTTCATGTTTAGCGGCTCTGTTGTTTGGTGTATGTATGTTTACAGTTTTAATATCTTCTTGATGAATTGACACTTCTATATTATATAATGTCCTATTTTTTGGCAAAGAAGAAGTCAAACTCTCTCTTTTCACAGACGACATGATACTTTATGTGGAAAACCCAAAAGACTCCACCCCCAAATTACTAGAACTCATACAGCAATTCAGTAATGTGGCAGAATACAAAATCAATGCACAGAAAGCAGTTGCTTTCTTATACACTAACAATGCAACTGTACAAAGAGAAATTAGAGAACCGATTCCATTTACAATAGCATCAAAAACCATAAGATAACTCAGAATAAACCTAACCAAAAAGGTAAAGGATCTATACTCTAGGAACTACAGAACACTCATGAAAGAAATTGAAGAAGACACAGAAAGATGGAAAAATATTCCATGCTCATGAATCAGAGGAATAAACATTGTTAAAATGTCTATGCTACCCAGAGCAATCTATAACTTCAGTGCCATCCCGATCAAAATTCCAATGACATTTTTCAAAGTGCTGGAACAAACAATCCTAAAATTTGTATGGAATCAGAAAAGACCCCGAATCGCCAAGGAAATGTTGAAAAAGAAAAACAAAGCTGGGGACATCACCTTGCCCGATTTCAAGCTATATTACAAAGCTGTGATCACCAAGACGGCATGGTACTGGCACAAAAACAGACGTATAGACCAATGGAAGAGAATAGAGAGCTCAGATATGGACCCTCAACTGTATGGTCAAATAATCTTTGACAAAGGAGGAAAAAACATGCAATGGAAAAAAGACAGTCTCTTCAATAAATGGTGCTGGGAAAATTGGACAGCCATATGCAAAAGAATGAAACTTGCCCATTCTCTAACACCATTCACAAAGATAAACTCAAAGTGGATGAAAGATCTCAATGTGAGACAGGAATCCATCAAAATCCTGGAGGAGAACATAGGCAGTAACCTCTTTTTTTTTTTTTTATTTAGAAGTGGGTGCTTTATTTAATGAAGTACTGCAGAAACAAGTTTAGGACACTGATATGACAGGTACACACATGTCTTGTTCAGTGTTCCCCAGTACTAGGATTTCATTTCTTTTCAGGCAATAACCTCTTTGACATCGCCCACAGCAACTTCTTTCAAGATACATCTCCATAGGCTAGTGAAACAAAAGCAAAAATGAACTTTTGGGACTTCATCAAGATAAAAAGCTTCTGCACAGCAAAGGAAACAGTCAACAAAACAAAGAGGCAACCCACAGAATGGGGAAAGATATTTGCAAATGACACTACAGATAAAGGGCTGGTATCCAAGATCTATAAAGAACTTCTCAAACTCAACACCCAAAAAACAAATAATCAAGTCAAAAAGTGGGCAGAAGATATGAAAAGACACTTCTCTGAAGAAGACATACAAATGGCTAACAGACACATGAAAAAATGTTCATCATCAGCAGCTATCAGGGAAATTCAAATCAAAACCACATTGAGGGGTGCCTGGGTGGCTCAGTCGGTTAAGCATCTGCCTTCAGCTCAGGTCATGAACCCAGCATCCTGGGATCGAGCCCCGCATCGGGCTCCCTTCTCAGCGGGGAGCCTGTTTCTCCCTCTCCCACTCCCCCTGCTTGTGTTCCCTCTCTCGCTGTGCCTTTCTCTGTCAAATAAATAAAATCTTTAAAAAAACCACACATACATTGAGATACCACCTTACACCAGTTAGAATGGCAAAAATGGACAGGGAAAGAAACAGCAAATGTTGAAGAGGTTGTGGAGAAAGGGGAACCCTCTTACACTGTTGGTGGGAATGCAAGTTGGTACAGCCACTTTGGAAAACAGTGTAGAGGTTCCTCAAAAATTTAAAAATAGAGCTACCCTATGACCCAGCAATTGCACTCCTGGGTATTTACCCCAAAGACACAGATGTAGTGAAAACAAGGGTCATATGCACCCCAATGTTCATAGCGGCAATGTCTGCAATAGCCGAACTGTGGAAAGAGCCAAGATGCCCTTCAACAGATGAATGGATAAAGAAGATGTGGTCCATGTATACAAATGGAATATTACTCAGCCATCAGAAAGTATGAATACCCAACTTTTACATCAACATGGATGGGACTGGATGAGATTATGCTAAGTGAAATAAGTCAAGCAGAGAAAGTCAATTATCATATGGTTTCACTTATTTGTGGAACATAAGGAATAGAATGGAGGACATTAGGAGAAGGAAGGGAAAAATGGGGGCGGGGAATTGGAGGGAGAGATGAACCATGAGAGACTATGGACTCTGAGAAACAGGGTTTTAGAGGGGAGAGGTGAGGGGGCATTGGTTAGCCCAGTGATGGGTATTAAGGAGGGCACGTACTGCATGGAGCACTGGGTGTTATACAAAAACAATGGATCGTGGATCACCACATCAAAAACTAATGATGTATTGTATGGTGACTAACATAACATAATAAAATTTAAAAAATAAAAAAACTAAAAATTAAAAATTAAAGAAAATAATGTCCTATTTTTTTCTCTTGTAACAGTTTTTTATTATTGTCTAATTGTTTCACTAGTATAGTCACCCAGCTTTTTTGGACACTATTTGAATGGAATATCTTTTCCATTCTTTCACTTTTAACATGTTTGCATCTTTGGATTTAAAGGGAATCTCTTGTAGACAGTATACAGTTTATCATGTTTTTAATCCATCCTCCAATCTCTGCATTTTGGTTGAAGGTTTAATTCACTTACATTTGATGTAATTACCAATAAGGACTCACTTCTATAAGTTTGCTATTTGTTTTCAATATGTCATAAACATTTTTGTCCATCATTACCTTGATGACTGCCTTCTTTTGTGTTTAGTTGACTTTTTGTGGTGCACCATTTTGATTACCTTCTCATTTCCTTTTATGTTTATTTCTGGATATTTCTGCTGTTGCCATGAGGACTACATTTATCAGCTTAAATTTATAACAATCTAGTCTGAATTTATACCAATTTAACTTCAATAGCATATAAAAACTGCTTCTGTGCATCTCTGCTCCCCTTTTATGTTGCCACAAATTATGTTTATATAATATGCTCTGAATAATAAAGACTTGTGATTCTTTTCTATGGACTTATCTTCTAAATCCTGTAGAAAATAAAAAGTGGAGTTACAAATCAAAAATATAACAATAATAATGGCATTTAGATTTCCCAATATAGTTACCTTTACCAAAGACCTTTAGTTCTTTATATGGGGTTAAGCTACTTACTGCCTCATGTCCTTTCATTTCAGCAAGAAGCATCTTAACCTGTTAGCATTTCTTACAGGTTAGGTGTAATGGTAACAAACTCATTCAACTTTTGTTTTTCTGTATTTGTCTCAATATCTCCCACATTCTTGAAGGAAAGTTTTGCTGAATATAGTATTCATGGTTGACATTTTGGTTTTTTTCAACACTCTAAATATGTAATTCCACTGCCATCTGTACTCTATAGTTTCTGATAAGAATGATTTTTTTAGGGGTGTCTGGATGTCTCAGTCGGTTAAGCAGCTGCCTTCGGCTCAGGTCATGATCCCGGGGTCCTGGGATCGAGCCCCACATCAGGCTCCCTGCTCAGTGGGGAACCTGCTTCTCCCTCTCCCTCTGCCTGCCGCTCTGCCTACTTGTGCTCTCTCTATATGGCTGTCAAATAAATAAATAAATAAATCTTTAAAAAAAAAGGGATGAATTGTTTATCTTCTTGAGGGTCACTTGTATGTGACAATTTGCTTATCTCTTACAGATTTTAAGTTTCTCTTTTTAGCCTTTGACAATTTGATTATAATATGTCTTAATGCAGATCACATTGAGTTTATCCTACTTGGGATTTATTAAATTTATTGAATGTGTCCTGTCATGTCTTTCATCAAATCTGTGAAGTTTACAGCCAATATTTCATCAAATATATTTTTGCCCTTCCCTCACTCTCTCTTTTTCTCCCTCTGTCTCTTTCGCTCCCTCTCTCTCTTTCCCCATTCGCCTTTTGGGAATCACATGGAATGTCTCTTGCTTTGCTTCATGGTATACCACAGATCCCCCCTTTTCATTATTGTTTTTTCATGCTTCTCTGACTGGATGCTTCAGTTATCATATGTTCAGGTTCATTGATTCTGTCTTATGCTTGCTCAAATTCATTTATGAACCCCTGTAGTTTTATTTTTATTTCAGTTATTATACTTCTAAGCTGCAAAATCTGTATGATATCTTTTTTAAATATAGTGTTATATTAGTTTCAGGTGTTTAATATAGTAATTACACAATTCCATAGATCACCCAGTGCTCATCACAACAAGTGCACTCCTTAATATCCATCACCTATTTCACACAAACCCTCACCTACCTGCCCTCTGCTAACAATTACTTTGTTCTATATAGATAAGAGTCAGTTTCATGGTTTGTCTCTCTCTTTTTCCTCCTTTGCTCGATTGCTTGTTTCTTAAATCCCACCTATGAGTAAAATCATATGGTATTTGTCTTTCTCTTACTTATTCATTTGGCTTAAAATTATACTCTTTAGCTCCATCCACTTCTTTGCAAAGAGCAAGATTTTATTCTTTTTTCTGGCTGTATAATATTCCATTGTATGTACTTAAAACATCTTTATCCATTCATTTATCCATGAAAAAGGACTGCTTCCACAGGAAAGAATATCCAATGGAAAAAAGACAGTCTCTTCAACAAATGGTGTTGAGAAAACTGGACAGCCAAATGCAGAAGAATGAAACTAGACAACTTTCTTACACCATACACAAAAATACATTCAAAATGGGTGAAAGACATAAATGTGAGACAGGAATCCATCAAAATGCTAGAGGAGAACACAGGCAGCAGCCTCTTTGACCTCTGCTACAGCAACTTCTTGCTAAACACGTCTCCAGAGACAAGGGAAACAAAAGCAAAAATGAACTATTGGACTTCATCAGTGAGGAAAACTATCAACAAATCTAAAAAGCAACCTATGAAATGGGAGAAGATATTCACAAGTGACATATAAGTATCCAAAATCTATAAAGAACTTATCAAACCCAACACCCCCAAAATAAAAAATCCAGTCAAGAAATGGGCAGAAAACATGAACAGATATTTCTCCAAATAAGACATACAAATGGCTAACAGACACATGAAAAAATGCTCCTCATCATTTGGCATCAGGGAAATACAAATCAAAATGACAGTGAGATACCACCTCACACCAGTCAGAAGGGCTAAAATTAACAACTCAGGAAACAACTGATGTTGGTGAGGATGCAGAGAAAGGGGAACCCTCTTATAGTGTTGGTGGGAATGCACACTGGGCGCAGCCACTCTGGAAAACAGTATGCAGTTCCTCAAAATATTAAAAATAGAACTACCCTACATCCCAGCAACTGCACTACTAGGTATTTATCCAAAGGATACAAAAATAGTGATTCAAAAGGGCACATGCACCCCAATGTTTATAACAGTAATGTCCACAATAGCCCAAACATGGGATGAGATGAGTCCAGATGTCCATCAACAGATGAATGGATAAAGAAGAAGTGGTATATACATACAATGGAATATTACTCAGCCATAAAAAAGAATGAAATCTTGCCATTTGCAATGACATGGATGGAACTAAAGGGTACTGTGCTAAGTGAAAAAGTCAGAGAAAGACAAATACCATATGACTTCACTCGTATGTGGAATTTAAGAAAGAAAACAGAGGAACATAGGGGAAGGGGAGGAAAAACAAAATAAGATGAAATCAGAGAGGGAGACAAACCACAAGAGATCTTAACTATGGGAAACAAACAGGGTTGCTAGAGGGGAGTTGGGTAAGGAGATGGGGTAATTGGGCACTTGATGTAAAAAGCACTGGGGTTATGAGCAACTGATGAATCACTAAATTCTACCCCTGAAACTAAGAGTACACTAGATGTTAACTAAATTGAATTTAAACAAAAAAAAAAAAAAAGGAAAGAAAAGGGTTGTTTCCATAATTTGGACACTGAATATAATTCTATGAACATAGGTGTGCATGTATCACTTTAAGTTAGTGTTTTTGTATTTTGGGGATAAATACCCAGTAGTACAATGAACGGATCATGGGGCAATTCTATTTTTCTAAGTTTTAATTAATTAATTAAATTTTTCAAGTTTTTATTTAAATTCCAAGTAGTTAACAGTTAGTTAACTAATATTAGTTTTGGAAATAGAATATATTGATACATCACTTATATACAACACCCAGTTCTCATTTAAACAAGTGCCCTCCTTAATACACATCACCACTTTAGCCTATCACCCTACTGACCTCCACTCCAGTAACCCTCAGTTTGTTCTCTACACTTAAGAGTCTGTTTTATGGTTTGCCTCTCTCTTTTTTCCCCTATGTTCATCTGGTTTGTTTCTTAAATTCCATATATGAGTGAAATCACATGGTATTTGTCTTTCTCTGACTTTTTTCACTTAGCATAATACACTCCAGTTCCATACATGTCATTACAAATAGCAAGATTTCATTCTTCTTTATGGCTGAGTAATATTCCATTATATATATATATAACTCACCTCTTCTTTATCCATTCATTAGTCGATGGACACTTGGGCTCTTTCCATAATTTGGCTATTGTTGATAATGTTGCATAAACATCGGGGTGCACGTGTCCCTTTGAATCGGTATTTTTGTATTATTTGTGTAAATAACTAGTAGTGCAATTGTTGAATCATAAGGTAGTTGACTTAACTTTTTGTGGAAACTCCATACTGTTTTCCAGAGTGGCTGCACCACTTTGCATTCCCACCAACAGTGTAAGAGGGTTCCTCTTTCAGTGCATCCTTGCCAACATCTATTGCTTGTTCTGTTGTTAAACTTAGCCATTCTGACAGGTGTGAGGTGATATCTCATTGTAATTTTGATTTGTATTTCACTGATGATGAGTGATATTGAGCACCTTTTCATGTTTGTTAGCCATCTGCATGTCTTCTTTGGAAAAATATGTATTTCTGTCTTCTCCCATTTTTTAACTGGATTACTTGTTTTTTGGGTGTTGAGTTTGATAAGTTTGTTATAGATTGTGGATACTCACCATTTACCAGATATGTCATTTGCAGATATCTTCTCCCATTCCAAAGGTCCCCTTTTAGTTTTGTTAATTGTTTCCTATGTTTTGCAGAAGATTTTTCTCATGATAAAGTTCCAATAGTTCATTTTTTGTTTTGTTTCCCTTGCCTCAGGAGACGTGTCTAGTAAGAAGTTGCTATGGTCAATGTCAAAGATATTGCTGCCTGTGTTCTCCTCTAGGATTTAGAGGATTTTCATGGTTTTCTGTCTCACATTTAGGTCTCTCATCCATTTTGAATTTATTTTTGTGTATGGTGTAAGAAGTTGGTCCAGTTTCATTCTTCTGCATGTTGCTGTCCAGTCTCCCCAACACCATTTGTTGAAGACACTGTCCTTTTTCCATCAGATATTCTTTTCCTGCTTTGTTGAAGATTAGTTGCGGGTTCATTTCTGGGTTTTCTATTCTGTTCCAATAGATCTATGTGTCTGTTTTTGTGCCAGTACCATACTGTCTTGATGAATACATCTTTGTAATACAGCTTGAATTCCAGAATTGTGATGCCTCCAATTTTGTTTTTCTTTTTCAAGATTGCTTTGGCTATTTGGGGTGTCTTTTGGTTCCATACAAATTTTAGGATTGTTCTACTCTGTGAGAAGTACTGGTTGTTATTTGATAAGGATTGCATTAAAAGTGTAGATTGCTGGGGTGCCTGGGTGTCTCAGTTGGTTAAGCATCTGCCTTTGGCTCAGGTCATGATCCCGGGGTCCTGTAATTGAACCCCACATCTGGCTCCCTGCTCAGTGGTGAGCCTGCTTCTCCCTCTCCCTGCTGCTCATGCTGTCTCTCGCTCTCTCTCTCTTTGACAAATAAATAAAATCTTTAAAAAAGTGCAGATTGCTTTCATACATTGTAACAATATTTGTTCATCTAATCCATGAGCATGGAATGTTTTTCTATTTCTTAGTGTCTTCCTCAATGTCTTACATATGAGTTCTATAGTTTTCAGAGTACAAATCTTTTACCTCTTTGGTTAGGTTCATTCCTAGGTATTTTATGGTTTTTGGTGCCATTGCAAATGGGATGAATTCCTTGATTTTTCTTTCTGCTGCTTCATTATTGGTGTATAGAAACACAACAGATTTGGGGCACCTGGGTGGCTCAGTTGGTTAAGCATCTGCCTTCGGCTCAAGTCATGACCTCAGGGTCCTGGGATGGAGTCCCGCATCAGGGAGTCCCTGCTCAACGGGGAGTCTGCTTGTCCCTCTCCCTCTGCCTCTCACCCACACTCATGCTCTCTCTTGCTGTGCTCTCTCTCTCTCTCTCAAATAAATAAATAAAATCTTTTTTAAAGAGAAATGCAACAGATTTCTGTACATTAATTTTATATCCTGTAACTTTACTGAATTCGTGCCTCAGTTCTATCAAGTATTTGGTGGAGCCTTTTGGGTTTTCTACCTAGAGTGTCATATCATCTGTGAACAGTAAAAGTTTGACTTCTTCCTTGATGATTTGGATTCCTCTTATTTCTTTTTGTTTTCTGATTGCTGAGGCTAGCACTTCCAGTACTATGTTAAGTAACAGTGGTGAGTGTGAACATCCCTGTCTTGTTCCTGACCAAAGAAGAAAAGCTCTCAGTTTTTCCGCACTGAGGATGATATTAGCTGTAGGTCTTTTATATCTGGCCCTTTTGATGTTGAGGTGTGTTCCCTCTACTCCTACTTTGTTGAGGGTTTTTATTGAGAAAAGATGCTGTACTTCGTCAAATGCTTTTTCTACATCCATTGAGAGGATCGTATTTATCATTTTGATTGATTTCCAAATATTGAACCACTTATCCAGAGCAAGAATAAATCCCACTTGATTGTGGTGAGTGCTCTTTCTTTCTTTCTTTCTTTCTTTCTTTCTTTCTTTCTTTCTTTCTTTCTTTTCTTTTCTTCCTTCCTTCCTTCCTTCCTTCCTTCCTTCCTTCCTTCCTTCCTTCCTTCCTTCCTTCCTTTTTTTTTTGTGAATGATTCTTTAAATGTACTATTGGGTTTGATTTACTAGTATTTTGTTGAGAATTTTTGCATCCATGTTCATCAGGGATATTGGCCTGTAATTCTCTTTTTTAGTGGGATCGTTGGTTTTGGAATCAAGGTAATGATGGTCTCGTAGAATGAGTTTGGAAGTTTTCCTTCCATTTCTACTTTTTGGAACAGTTTGACAATAGGTATTAACTCTTCTTTAAATGTTTCATAGAATTCCCCTTGGAAAGCATCTAGCCCTGGACTTTTTTTCTTAGGAGATTTTTCATTACTGATTCAACTTTTTTTTTTGCTGGTTATTGGTCTGTTCAAGTTTTCTATTTCTTCCTGTTTCAGTTGTTGTAGTTTATATGTTTCTAGGTATTTATCCATTTCTTCCAGATTTCCCAATTTGATAGCATATGATTTCTCATAATATTCTCTTATAATTTCTTGTATTTCTGTGGTGTTGGTTGTCATCTCACCTCTCTCATTAAAATGTTATTTATTTGGATTCTTTCTCTTTTCTTTTTGATAAGTCTGGCTAGGGGGTTATCAATTTTAATAATTCTTTTTTTTTTTTTTAAGATTTTTTTATTTATTTATTTGACAGAGAGAGACACAGCGAGAGAGGGAACACAAGCAGGGGGAGTGGGAGAGAGAGAAGCAGGCTTCCCACAGAGCAGAGAGCCCGATGCGGGGCTCGATCCCAGAACCCTGGGATCATGACCTGAGCCGAAGGCAGACGCTTAACGACTGAGCCACCCAGGCACCCCAATTTTAATAATTCTTTCAAAGAACCAGCTTCTGGTTTCATTCGTCTGTTGTACTGGGGTTTCGTTTGTTTGTTTTTTCCATATCATTTATTTCTGTTCTATTCTTTATTATTTCCCTTCTTCTGCTGGCTTTAGGCTTCATTTGTTTTTCTTTTTCTAGATCCTTTAGGTGAAAGGATAGGTTATGTAGTTGAGATTTATCTTCCTTCTTGAGGTAGGCCTGTATTGCTATATGCTTCTTTCTAATGACAGCTTTTGCTGCATCCCAAAGGTTGTGTACCATCCTGTTTTCACTTTCATTTGTTTTCTGGTATTTTTTATTTCTTCTTTAATTTCCTGGTTGACCCATTCGTTCTTAAGTATGATGTTCTTTAACCTCAATGCATTTGTGGTCTTTCCAATTTTTTTCTTGTGGTTGACTTCAACTTTCATAGTGTTCTTGTTGGAAAATAAACGTGGTATGATCTCAAAATTTTTGTACTTCTTGGCAGCTGATTTGTGACCCAGTATGTGATCTATTCTAGAGAATCTCCCATGTGCACTTGAAAAGAATGTGTATTCTGCTGCTTTAGGATGAACTGTTATGAATCTATCTGTTACATCCATCAGGTTCAGTGTGTTATTCAAAGCCATTTTTCCTTGTTGATTTTCTGTATGGTGACCTGTCCATTGCTGTAAGTGGGGTGTTAAAGTCCCCTACTATTATTGTATTACTATCAATGAGTTCCTTCATGTTTGTTTTTAATTGTTTTATATATTTTGGTGCTCCCAAGTTAGGGGCATATATATTTACAATTGCTATATCTTCTTGTTCGATAGACACCTTTATTATGATAGAGTGCTCTTCTACATCTCTTGTTACAGTCTTTGGTTTAAAATCTAGTTTGTCTGATGTAAGTATGCCTACTCCACTTTCTTTTGACCTCCATTAGCATGATAAATGGCTCTCTATCCCCTCACTTTCAAATGCAGCTGTATTTCTGTCTAAAATGAGACTCTTGTAGGCAGCATATAGATAGTTCTTATTTTTTTTTAATCCATTCTGACAGCCTATGTCTTTTGATTGGAGAATTTAGTCCATTACATTCAGAGCAATTCATTGATATGAATTTAGTGCCATTGTATTACTTGTTAATTCATTGTTTCTGGAGATTTTTTCTATGTTCCTTTGTAGTCTTTGTTGCTTTTGGCCTTTCTTTCCCACTCAAAGAGTCCTCTTTAATAATTCTTGCAGGTTTGGTTTAAGGTTCACAAACTCCTTTAGTTTTTGTTTGTCTGGAAAGCTATCTCTCCTTCTATTCTTTTTTTTTTAAAGATTTTATTTATTTATTTGACAGAGGAGATAGTGAGAGAAGGAACACAAGCAGGGGGAGAGGGAGAGGGAGAAGCAGGCTTCCCGCAGAGCAGGGAGCCAGATGTGGGGCTCGATCCCAGGACCCTGGGATCATGACCTGAGCCGAAGGCAGACGCTTAATGACTGAGCCACCCAGGCGCCCCTCTCCTTCTATTCTGGATGACAGCCTTGTTGGATAGAATATTCTTGGCTGCATATTTTTCCCATCAGCACATTGAATATATCATGCCACTTTCTTCAGGCCTGTCTAATTTCTGTGGAGAGATCTGCTGCTAACCTTATTTGTCCTCCCTTGTAGGTCAGGGATTTCTTTTCCCTTGCTGCTTTCAGGAGTCTTTCCTTATCTCTGTATTTTTCAAATTTTACTACAATATGTCTTGGTGTTCGCCATCCATTGTTGATTTTGATGGCTGTTCTCTGTGCCTCCTGGATTTGGATGCCTGTTTCCTTCCTCGGATTAGGGAATTTTTTAGCTATCTTTTGCTTAAATAACCTTCTGCCCCCCTTTTTCCTTTTCTTCTTTTTCTGTAACCCTGATGATATGAATGTTATTATGCTTTATGGAGTCAGTGAGTTCCCTAAGTCTACCTTCATGATCCAATATTTTTCTTTTCCTCTTCTTGTCAGCTTATTTGTTTTCCATCATTTTATCTTCTATATCACTTACTCATTTCTCTGTTTTTTTCCATCCTTGTGGTCATTACATCCAGTCTGTTTCACATCTCGATTATAGCATTTTTAATTTCAGCCTTATTAGTTTTTAGGTGTTTTATCTCTGGGTTAATGGACTCCCTGGTGTCTTTATGCTTTTCTCAAGCCCAGCTAGTATCCTCATGATTTTTGTTTTGAATTCTGGATCAGGCATATTACTTATATCTGTTTCAATTAGATCCCTGGCCACGACCTTGTTTTGTTTTCTCTTTTGGGATGAATTCCTCTATCTTGGCATTTTGTCTAGGTCTGTGTTCTTTGTGTGTTAGGAAATCTTATGTTTCCTGCTCCTGAGAGTAATGGCTTTATGAAGAAGAGATCATATAATGTCCAAGGCCTGGTGCTTCAGGAAGTGTTTCTGGTGTGTGCTGTGGGCACTCTGCTGCTGTGTTGTGTCTGCTTTATTCCTCAGGTCAGTTCTCTGCAGTGTTTCTCCTTGCCAACAGTGGGGAGTGTTTGGACCTTGGTCAGAGTGTGGTGAGTTTTAACTAGGTGTACTCTGGTTTGGTTGTTAAAAGAAACCTGATGATATTTCCACTAGAGCTGAAGCTTTGTAGCACTCTGTGGTCTATAGACATGGTGCAGGTGGGAAGGTTTGTGCTAGTAGTCTGGGGTAGGGGACCACTGCTCTGGTTCCCAGGCACTGTTGCCCTAGGAAAGCTATACCTGCAGAGTGCAGCAGGGAGGGGATTGGTGTAAGTGGTTTTAGCCACCACTGTTGGTGCTGTGCTGCTTACCAAAGTTAGCTTATGCTAAGAGGCAGGGGAGGGAAGTGTCCCCAGCCCTCTCCCTCATCCCAAGAGAAGGTAGTTTGTGCCTGCTGCTGTCCAGAAAGCAAACAGAAAAGCGAACAATCTCCCCTCATGTGTCCCAGGCATCCCACAGATCCCTGCCTTCACCCTGTCTGTGTCCAGGCCATCTGCCCACCCAGCAGTGCAGTGAACCTGTGTTTTATCCCAGGCAGGCCATCTGAGTTTTAAAACTTCAAACTTTAGGGACTTGGCATGGCCTGGACCTGCAGTTGTCCTCTACAGCAAGTTCTCCCTACACTGGGGCTGGTGCCAGTTTGTCCAGAAGGGCAATTGCACCAGTGTGCAAGAGCTTGGAGTTTGGAGTAAGGCACAGGAAAAGCCAGTGTCCAGGCTAGCCACCCTCAACAGGTGTCTCTGCACCTATGATGAGGAGCAAGGGAATGTAATGATGCCCATCAGTGCTTTTGTCCCTCGAAAGGCAATGCCACCTCTCTCAGATGTGCTCCAAGAAGGGGGAGCTGTCAGGGCACCTAGGTGCCTCAATTAGTTAAACATCTGCCCTCGGCTCATGTCATGATCCAAGCGTCCTGGAATCAAGCCCTGCTTTGGGCTCCCTGCTCAGCAGGGAGTCTACTTCTCCCTCTGCCCCTCCCCCTGTTTGTGTTTGCTCTCTCTTCTCAAATAAATACATAAAATCTTTTTTTTAAGATTTTTTAAAAAGAAGGGGGGAGCTGTCTCTCCCAATGCATCCCAGAGGATCCTCAAATCATGCAGTCTGCTACTGTGCTATCTGCCCTCCTCCACAGGAACAGTGCAGTGTCGGCTGGGCTCAAAACCTGCTACAACCCAGATCCCTAAAACACCAGTCTTTGAGCTCCAATGGTTGGAAAAATTCATGATAATCAGCCCCTCTAGTTTTCCCAGTCAATGGCTTTGGGGAAGTGTTTTCCTTTTGTGATCCCCTATGCACTCCTCTCTTTCTGTCTCTTTCTCACCTCTCTCCATGATCAGGGCTCCATCCTCTCTGCAGTACCTGCAATCCTTTTATCCACCAAATCACATCTCCAACACCTTCTACCTTCCATGATATGGCCTCTTCTCTTCCTCTAGTTGGGCAGTTTGTTCTGTCAGTGCTCAGATGGATTTCTTGGGTATTCAGAATGATTTGATATTTATCTAGCTGTGTTCAAGGAAGGAGGCAATCCTAGGGTCCCCCTACTACTCCACTGTCTTAGCTCACTCAGGTTTTTATTTAAATTCCAGTTAGATTGCATACAGTGTAATACTCATTTGAGGTGTACAATTTACTGATTCAACACTTAAATGCAACACCTGGTGTTCATTACAACAAGTGCACTTCTAAAATCCCATCACCTATTTAACCCATCTCCCCATCCACCTCTCCTCTGGTAACCATCAGTTTGTTCTCTTTGGTTGAGAGCCTGTTTCTCAGTTTGCCTCTCCCTTTTTTCTACCCTCTCCTTTGTTTTCTTTCTTAATTCCACATATGACTGAAATCATATGATATTTGTCTTTTTCTGACTGACTTATTTTGCTCACCATAATACACTGTAGCTCCATCCACATTGTTGTAAATGGCAAGATTTCATTCTTTTTATGGCTGAGTAATATTCCATTATATATAATATATTTAATATTAATATATTAACTATATATTAATATATTAACTATATATTGACATTATAAATATTAATTGATATTAATATATATTTACATATTTTCTTTATCAGTCAATGGACATTTGGGTTCTTTCCATGATTTCACTATTGTAGATAACACTATAAATATCAGGGTGCATGTAAACTTTTGAATAAGTATTTTGTATTCTGCGGGTAAATACCTAGTACTGCAATTGCTGGACCATAGAGTAGTTCCATTTTTCACTTTTTGAGGAATCTCCATACATTTTTTCAGAGTGGCTCCACCAGTTTGCATTCACAGAAACAGTGCAAGAGGGTTCCTCATTTTCCACATCCTCACCAACACCTCTTCTTTCCTGTGTTGTTGATTTTAGCCAACATCACAGGTGTGAGGTGATATCTCATTGTACTACTGATTTGCAGCTCCCTGATGATGAGTGATGTTGAGCATCTTTTCATGTACCTGTTGGTCGTCTTTAAGTCTTCATTGGAAAAATACCTATTCATGTCTTCTGCCCATTTTTTAACTGGATTTTTGGGGTGTTGAGGGGTTTTTTAAGATTTTATTTATTTATTCGAGAGAGAGAGAATGCACATGCATGAATGGGGAGGGGGGCAGAGAGGGAGGGACAGGGGGATGGAGAGAGATTTGAAGCAGACTCCATGCTGAGTATGGAGCCCAATGCAGGGTTTGATTTGATGACCACGAGGTCATGACCTGAGCCAAAACCAAGAGTAAGATGTTCAATCAACTGAACCACCCAGGTGCCCGTGGGTGTTGAGTTTTATAAGTTCTTTATATGTTTTGGACACTAACCCTTTATCAGATATGTCATTTGCAAATATCTTCTGCCATTCCATAGGCTGCCTTTTAGTTTTGCTGATTGTTTCCTTTGCTATACAGAATATTTTAATTTTCATGAAGTTCCAACAGTTTATTTTTGCTTTTGTTTCCCTTGCCTCGGGGGACATATTTAGAAAGAAGTTGCTATGGCTGATGTTAAAGAGGTTACTACCTGTGTTCTCCTCTAGGATTTTTATGGTTTTGGGTCTCAGATTAAGTCTTTAATCCATTTTGCAATGTTTGTGTGTGTGTATGGTGTAAGAAAGTGGTCCAGTTTCATTCTTCTGCATGCTGCTGTCCAGTTTTCTCAACATGGTTTGTTGAAAAGACTCTCTTTTCCCCCATTGGATATTTTTTCTTGTTTTGCTGAAGATTAGTTGACCATATACTTGTGGGTTCATTTCTGGGTTTTCTATTCTGTTCCATTGATCTATGAGTCTGTCTTTGTGCTAGTACCATACTTTCTTGATGATTATGGCTTTGTAATATAACTTGAAGTCTGGAATTGTGATGCCTCCAGCTTTCCTTTTCTTTTTCCAGGTTACTTTTGCTATTCAGGGTTTTCTGTGTTCTGTTAGAAATTTTAGGATGGTTTGTTCTAGCTCTGTGAAAAATGTTGGTGGTTATTTTGATAGGAATTGCATTAAAAGTGTAGATTGCTTTTGGTTGTATACACATTGTAACAGTATTTGTTTTTCCAATTGATGAGCATGGACTATCTTTCCATTTCTTTGTATCATCTTCAATGTCTTTCACCACTGTTTTGTAATTTTCAGGGTACAGGGCTTTCACCTCTTTGGTTAGGTTTATTCCTAGGTATATTATGGTTTTTGTTGCTATTGTAAATGGGATCAATTCCTTGAATTCTCTTTCTACTGCTTCATTATTGGTATAGAGAAATGCAACAGATTTTTGTAGGTTTACTTATTATCCTGTGTCTTTACTGAATTTTTGTATCACTTCTAGCAATTTCTTGGCGGAAACTTTGGGGTTTTCTATATAGAGTACCATGTCATCTGCAAACAGTGAAAGCTTTACTTCCTCCTTGATGATTTGGATGATTTTATTTCTTTTTGTTGTCTGATTGCTGTGGCTAGGACATCGTGTACTATGTTAAATAACAGTGGTGAGAGTAAACATCCCTGTCTTGTTGTTGATCATTTCTTTCAGTTTGTCTAATTTGTTGGCATATAGTTTTTTATAATCTCTTAAAATTGTTTGTATATCTGTGGTGTTGGTTGTTATTTTTCCTCTCTCATTTGTGATTTTATTTATTTGGATCCTTTCAATTGTCTTTTTGATAAGTCTGGCTAAGGGTTTATTAATTTTATTAGTGTTTTTGAGGAACCTCCAGACTGTTCTCCAGAGTGGCTGCACCAATCTGCATTCCCACCAACAGTGCAAGAGGGTTCCCCTTTCCCTGCATCCTCACACACACCTGTTCTTTCTTGTGTTAATTTTAGCCATTCTGACAGGTGTGAAGTGGTATCTCATTGTGGTTTTGATTTTTATTTCCCTGAAGATGAGTGATGTTGAGCATATTTCCTGTGTCTGTTAGCCATCTGGATGGCTTTTTTGCAAAATTATCCATTCATGTTTTCTGCCCATTTCTTTTTCTTTTATTTCTTCTTCTTCTTTTTTAATTATTGTTCTTTTTCTTTTCTTTATCTTTTCTTTTTTTTTATAGTACATCATGTACTATATGTTGGCTAATTGAACTTCTTAACTGGATTATTTGTTTTTTGAGTGCAAAGTTTAGTAAAATCTTTGTGGATACTAACCCTTTATCATATAAGTCATTTGCAAATATTTTCTCCCATTCCATGGGCTGCCTTTTAATTTTGTTGATTATTTCCTTTGCTGTTCTGCTCCAGTCTTTATTATTTATTTCCTTCTGTTTGCTTTAGGCTTCACTTGTAGTTTTTTTCTAGTTTATTTCTGTGTAAGATTATGTTGTTTATTTGAGATTTTTCATGCTTCTTGATGTATGCTTGTATTACTATCTATTTCCCTCATATGACCTCTTTTGCTGCATCCCAAAAGTGCCATTGTATTACCTGTAAAGTCCCTGTTTCTGTAGATTGTCTCTGTTTTTTTCTAGTCTATGTTACTCTTGGGGTCTTTCTTCACTTGCAGGATCCCCCTTAATATTGCAGGACTGACTTCGTGGTCATGTATTCTTTCAGTTTCTGTGTGTACTGGAAACTCTTTATTTCTCCTTCCATTCTGAATGACAGCCTTGCTGAATGAAGTATTCTTAGCTGCATGTTCTTTTCATTTAGTATCCTGAATGTATCATGCCAGTCCTTTCTGGCCTGCCAGGTCTCTGTGGATAGGTCTGATGTTAGTCTGATGTTCTTATCTCTGTAGGTTAGGAGCCTTTTGTCTCAAGCTGCTTTCAGGATTTTCTCTTTATCTCTGAAGTTTGCAAGCTTCACTATTATATGTTGGGGTGTTGATCTATTTTCAATGATTTTGGGAGGGGTCCTCTCTACTTCTTGGATATGAGTGCCTGTTTCCTTCCCCAGATTAGGGAAGTTCTCAGCTGTGATTTGCTCAAACATATGTTCTGGCCCTCTCTCTCTCTCTTCACCTTCAGGCAACCCAATAATTCTGATGTTGGTTCATTTTATGGCATCAGTGGGCTTCTAGAAGCCTCTCCTCATAGGCTATTAGTTGTTTTTCTCTCTTTTCCTCAATTTCCTTTTTTTCCCCATCAACCTGTCTTCTATGTCACTTGCTGTCTCTTCTGCCTCATTTACCCTAGCTGTTAGAGCATCCAATTTAGAGTGCATCTCAATTAGAGCATTTTTTATTTCAGCCTGAGTAGATCTCATTTCTGCACTACGAGTTTCCCTAGTGTCTTCTATGCTTTTTTCAAGCCCAGCTATTAACTTTATAATTGTTATCCTGAATTCCATTTCTGAAATCTTACTTATAACCATATTGGTTAGATCTGTGGCAGAGTGCATTACCTCTGTTACTTTCTTTTGTTGTGAATTCCTCCTTCTAGTCATTTTTCCCAGAGAAGAATGGATGAGCCAGTGAGCAGAATCAAAAGTATCAACCACGACCCAAGTGAAATACACACTAGACAAACCTGAAGAGGTCAGAAACCAAAAGAGAAAAACAAACAAAAACAAAATGGGGGTGGGGGAGAGAATATAATCTCACAGGGTGGACAAAACAGGGTGATCCACTTGTTCCTGAGTGTATTTTGGTCTGTGTTAGAAGACACTAATCCCAAAATTGCAAAGAAAGCAAAAAAAAAAAAATATATATATATATATAATTGAATAGAGTGAAAGTAGGCCAAAAATGAATAATATATTTATAAAATGTAGATGTAAAAAATGAGAGTTAAAAAAAGACTTAAAAACAAAGAGTTGATAAAATAAGAAACTAGTTGAAAAGGAAAAAAATGGAAATTTTAAACTGAAAGATAAACGAATCATGAGAAGAAACCTTGAATTCTATGTACTATTTTCCCCTGGCACTGGAGTTTTACAGTCTTGTGGGATCCGTAAACCTGCTGTGCACCTGTTCTTCCAGTTGGTCTTCTGGGGGAGGTGCCTGCTGCGCTGCTTCTCAGGTGTATTTGCCTGGGTAGAGTTGCACCGCCCCTCACCAGGGGGCTGGGCTTGGTGTAAGCTGATCTTCTGTGTGGCTTTTTCTCCCTGAAGTCTTTCCTTGCCTCTTTGGAGGATCAAAATAAAAATGGCTGTGCCCCAATCTTCAGCCCCAGAGTCAAAAGATCGCAGTCCCCTTTCTTTAATAAACCCTCTGGGATAAAAGGTCTTCACTTTTGTGTGTGCCAAACTCTACAGACTCCTGCTGTGCAGGCCCACAGTGATCTTCCTGGGGGAAGTCAGAGGGTCCCCTGTTACTGCCCTTTGTAGGGCCCCAACACTGAAAGCAGTCATGGGATCTTGCACGTACTGTTCTGCCCCCTTCCTGGGAAGATGGAGGGTCACCCTGTACTGTCCTTTACAGGGACCCCACCTTTAGAGCTTTTCCCTGGTCATGTGTGCACTCATTCTGCCCCTCCTGGGGGATGGCATAGGGTCTCTGGGCAGAGAGCAATCACCTGATCGGCCCCAGGTGGCAGTCTATGGTGAATAGAGCTGGGAACCCCCTCCTGCTCCACTGCTTGGGAACTCCACCGGTTCAGGCACCCCTGTTATAGTTCTTTGACTCCTGGGATCCTGATCAGACCATACTGACCCACCTGGAATTCTGCCAGTTTCATCCCCTGATCACCTTTCAGGCAGGGGTGACTCTCACTGGAGCAGATTTCTAAGGATATCCATTTTGCTCTCCAGGGCTATAACACACTTTCTGGGTGTGGCTCCCTTCCTCCTCCATTTATCTTCCAATATCTCCCTTCAGATTCACTTCTCCACACCTCCTACCTTGCAAAAAGTGGTCACTTTTCTACTTGTAGAGTTCCAGATACTTTTTCTTACATCTCAGGTTGAATTCATGGGTGTTTAGAATGGTTTGATAGTTATCTAACTAAATTCAAGGGACCAAATGAAATGAAGTCTCCTACTCTTCCACCATCTTTCACATGGTCAATTATCATTCTTTCCCAGGATTTACTGTTATGGGCTTCTTAAAGCTGTAATAGTCTGTCTAGTGACTTTGCTGGCTTGGGTAAATTCCAAGTTAGGCAAAACAGACATGAATGCCTTCATCAGTCTTTTAGTTAACCCACAGACAGGTTAGAACAGCATATATGATAAATTGCAAATGAAGTCCGTTGTGCTTCTCCTGGAACCAGGTACCAGAGTCTCACTCTGTAAATGTAACTGCCCTCTTCAACATCATTGTCAATCTGAGGAGAGGGTGGGACAATGACAAATAAAAACACCACAAACTCCTGCAATAATTTTCCACAAGAATTTCTTGATTAAAAATCTTTTGATTGCTGTGAACCTTTGACTGATTTCCAGAATTCTAACAAAGTTGGTTCTAACAATATTTTGTTTGTTTTTCATTGTTTTGTTAATGGGATGGGAATGGAGCTGCTTGCTCTGTCATTTTCCTGATGTCACCTAGAATCTTTTTTTTTTTTTAAGGAAAAGGGAATCCTGAGAAATTAATTTGCTTTTTTTTTTTCTCCAAAGAATCCTATGGGAAGCATGATTGAATTTGTAATTTCATTCCAACCTTGGCTGTTCAGAAACTCAAAGATAGATTGTGGCTACACAAACAGATTGTATTTACCTCTGCCTTTATCTTATTTTATGCATTTATTTCCCATTTGTTCCTCTTTCTTTTTTCACTTTATTTATTTATTTATTTTACAATGTGTGTATCTTTGTAAGCTGCATGAAATTCTTTTTGTGGAAGGAGGTGAGATATAAAGAAGAGAATATGATTAAAATTCCAATATTTTCACTTACTACCTAACCATCTTAAAACTGGGAAAGAATTCATCTTAAGTATCTGTTGAAATCCTGTTGCTTTAACAATATATCATTGCATCAGTGAAAAAAAAGGCAAGAAGAGAACAAAAAAGAATATCATAGCTAATAATTCATAATTGTGTTCCTGAACCTGCCTTTCAAATAAAAGCCCATAAAATGGAAGAGATGAAGATTACTGCAACAACTCAGCAATACAAAGGAGTACAAAGTTTCTGGACATTGACTAATATAAAGAAAAATGCATTTTGGATCCCTAAGAACACCTTGATTTAAAAAACACAGATCTAATAAACTAAAATTTTATTTAACTTATTCATATAGAATATTACATAATGTTAAGCACATGACCTCTTCAGCCAGTTTGCCTAGGTTTGATCCTAGGGGCATCGCTTATTAACTAAGTGATCTTGGGCTAGTTATATGCCCTACTTCTCCCTGATTCTGGTTCTTCAGCTTTAACATGAATGTAATGGTAATGTATAATTCATAAAGTTCTTTTAAGATAAATTTGTTTATATATGTGAAGGTTTAACATAGTACCTAGAATATAGTAAGTACTCAATAAATGTTAGTTATTATTTAATGATGAATCACATGCAAAAAAATGAAGTTGTGTTTCTATAACTAGCTAGAAAAGAGTTAATTTTTTTAAAGATTATTTATTTGAGAGAGCGAGAATGAGAGAGAGAGTACATGAGAGGGGGAAGAGTCAGAGGGAGAAGCAGGCTCCTCGCTGAGCAGGGAGCCCGATGTGGGACTCGATCCCGGGACTCCGGGATCATGACCTGAGCCGAAGGCAGTCGCTTAACCAACTGAGCCACCCAGGCGCCCAAAAAGAGTTAATTTTTAAAATGAAAACAAAATTTTAGAAATTCTGATATAGACCCCTTTTAACGGTAAATAATTATCTTAGAATCATGAAAATAAGTATGACTAGGATCCTGGCTTTGCTATTTAGCAAGTGGCTTTGGGTAATTTTGTTTCACCTATTTGCACCTGAGATTCCTCAACTGTAAAGTGGGCATTGAAATAATAACTTCTTTGAGGATGAAATAAAATACCCAGCACAGTGCTTGACACATAAGTGCTCAAATAGCTTTTATTATTATTCTGGAATAAAGAATAGGCAGGTTTAAAATAGAGGAGAGGAGCCCTAGGAGAGTGGGGAAAAAGAGAACCCTTAACAATAAATAACCAGTAAGTCTGAGATTAAGAATTAAATAAATCAATCAGGCAGCACATAAAGGGAGCAGGGATAACACAAAGATAAGGAGCTTAAAGGGATGGGGTGGCTAAGCTGATGCCAACTCCCATAGTGACAGGGTTGTCAAATAAAATACAAGATGCCCAGCTAACTTTGAATCTCAGACAAAGCACAAAAAATTTAGTATGTTTGAGATATCACATGAGACATACTAAAGAAGTATTGTTTACCTGAAATTTAAATTTGACTGGGTGACCTGTACTTTATTTGCTAAATCTAACAATCGTATCTGGGGGGAGGGATGCAATAGTCCCATTTGCAGAGGTTAGCTAAAGATTGCACAGTTAAGTGGTCTAAGATCAAGGCCCAGTTCCTGACGTGGCAGCATTAAGTTAAGCCTTGTGGTGGGTGGGTCAGGCAGCCATGTATCCAGACGCTTGCACAATACTTAGGAATCATCAGGGAGGTAGGACCTGGGCTCTGGAATAGTCTACTTCAGGACATAATCAGTGGCTAGGAAGGGTGGGGGTCAGATCCGTCCCAAGTAAAGGCAGTGGCAAGCAATACAAGCAGCGTGAAGAATAACAAGCCATGGTAGTGCTTTGTATCTGTGGGAGGAAAAGAGGGAGTGAAACTTGGCAGTATCAACCACAGTAACCATCAATACCAAAATGGGAAAGTAGCAGAAACTTGGCTCTGCAGACTTGAGCACAAGTGGGGCAGAGCGAGCAAGTTGGAGTTAGGGAATAAGATCAATAACATGACCAGGTCTGGTCCCTGAGATTACTGAATCATGAGTATGCCGGGGAGAAAGAAGGCTTGGGATGTTCAGCTATTGTGAAGGGACATCCAAATTTGAGAATGTAATTCTAAGCCCCACAGAGCAGTCAGCAGGGTTATATGTCTTGCCAAGTGCTCAGACACAGGCAGATCTGAGCCTGGATAGCAGCATTAGTGGATTCAGCTACAATTTTAACAGACATGTAGGTGGCATACATTGAGGGTTTCTCAATCACAGCCTATCATAGGGGAGGGTCAGGAGGTATGGGGGATGAGAAGACTCATTTGGCCTAAAAGTCACATTCATGTAGAGTCTTAAGAATTGTGGCATTTTCTCCAAATGAGTTTAAATACTGTCACTGGTATAAGACATGATTTGACATTGTTTTTTTGAGATATAGTTCACATAGCATAAATTTCACCCTTTTTAAAATGTACAATTACTTTTTATTTATTTTTTTAAGATTTTATTTATTTATCTGACAGCGAGAGAGACAGAAAGAGAGGGAACACAAGCAGGGGGAGTGGGAGAGGGAGAAGCAGGCTTCCTGCAGAACAGGGAGCCTGATGCGGGGCTTGATCCCAGGACCCTGAGATCATGACCTGAGCTGAAGGCAGACGCCTAACCAACTGAGCCACCCAGGCGCCCCTAAAATGTACAGTTACTTTTTAAATGTACAATTCAGTGGCTTTTATTACATTCACAGTATTGTGCAACCATTTCCACTGTCTAATTCTAGAACATTTTCATAACCACCAAAAGAAAACCCATACCCATTAAGAAGTCACTCTGTATTCCTCACCCCTCCGATCCTCTGGCAATCTACTTTCTGTCTACAGATTTGTCTATTCTGAATACTACATATAAATGGAATCATACAATATGTGGTCTTTTCTATCTGACCTCTTTCATTTAGCATGTTTTCAGGGTTCATCCATGTTTTAGCAGGTGATCAGTATTTCATTCTTTTATGGATAAATAATATTTCATTGTAAGGACAGACTATATCTTAGTTATCCATTTGTCAGTTGATGGACTTTAGGGGTTTATTTCTACCTTTTGGGGTTTTATGAATAATGCTGCTATATTCATATACAAGTTTTTGTATGGACATAGGCATATGTTTTCATTTCTTTTCTTTTTCTTTTTTTAATTTGGTTTTCATTTCTCTTGGGTATATGCCTACGTGTGGAATTGATGGGTTACATGATAACTTTGACTTATTGAGGAACTATCAACTTTTCCTTTTTAATATTCCCAAGAGCCTTCAAAAATGGAAATAAATCTGAGACTCTTCACCACTGAGAAATCCTGCCCTTAACCAATTTTCACTACTGGGATGATCTTCAAGGTCCAATAGAAAGAATTATACCAATATAACACTGCCACCCCCAAATGAGGTCTTACTTCCATTCTTCCCACACCTTCCCTCTTGTATCTATTTACTTCATGGAGATAGGGAGGTGTAAAATGGATTTTTATATGTCTTTCAGATACACTGTATTTTCCAGGTTACAAAGCTTTTTTTGACAAGAAGGCATCATTATTCCCATTTGGCAGATGAGGAAACTGAGGCTCCAAGAGGTAAAGTGACAAGTCAAAGTGACTTGTCTAAAATCAGTGAGTTTCTAGTCTTACATTAGATGCTAAGGCTTTCAACACCTGGTCTAGACCCTTTTACACTAAAGTGTATGCCCTATAACATCTCTAGAAAAGGTGGAAGATCACTGATACATTTGGGCTCATAAACTGAATCCAGATTACCTCAACAATGTTGAAAATTAATCTTTATGACAAAAGGAAAATAAATAAACATGGACAGAAGGAGACAAGGAATTCTGTTTTTCCTTGTGAAGGTAGCATTACTGGGAATAACTTATCTGAAGGGAATTATCCACTCCCCACCTGTACAGTGTGAATCCACTGAGAGCCTGGTCTATGCTAGGCCCTGAGACACAAAAGAGAAGGAGAAAGGCTGGAACTAAGGTGAAATGAGTGAGGTATTTGCTTTGGGAAGAATTTTAAGGGGACCCAACAAATATAGTAATTAAGATAAACAATATTTTTCTTAGTTTTTTTTTTTTTTTTTTTTTTAGTTTTCAGATAATTGTAGATTCGTATACAGTTGCAAAAATAATACAGATAGATCCTGGGTACCCTTTACTGTGTTTTTCCCAATGGTAACTTTTGCAAAAAACTATAGTACAATATCACAAAGAGGATACTGATGACACAGTCAAGATACAGAACATATTTACCACTGCAAGGATCCCTCATGTTACGCTTTTATAGCTATACCCTCTTACCACCATCCTTTCTCTTAACCCGGGCAACCATTAATTTGTTCTCTATTTCTATAATTTTATCATTTAAAGAATGTTACATAATAGAATCATATAGCATGTAACCTTTGGAGATTGGCTTTTTTTTTTTTCACTTAGCATAATTATGCTTTTATTGCTGAGTAGTATTCCAAGGTATGCATGTACCACAGCTTGTTTAAACATTCATGTGTTGAAGAACATCCAGTTTTTGGCTATTAAAAATAAAACAGTTATAAACGTATGGGTTTAGTGTAAACATAAATTTTCACTTTTCTGGATAAATGCCCAGGAGTGCAATTACCATATTTTATGATAGTTACATGTTCCTTTTTTAAAAGAAACTTCCAAACTGTTTTCCAGAGTGGCCACACCATTTTACATGCTCACCAGCAATATATGAGTGATCCAGTTTCTCTGAATCTTTGCCAGCATTTGGTATTATCAATATTTTTAAAAATTTTAGCCTTTATGATCATTGTGTAGCATATTTCATTGTGGTCTGAATCTGTACTTCCTAAATGGCTAATGATGTTGAACATCTTTTCATGTACTTAATTGCCATCTGTATATCCTCTTCTGTGAAATATCTCTTCATATCTTTTGCCCATTTTCTAATCAGATTGGTTGTTTTCTACTGTTGAAGTTTGAGGGTTCTTTATATATTCTAGATGCTAGTCCTTTGTTGAATATGTCTTTTTCATATATTTTCTTACAGGTTAGAGCTTGTATTTTCATCTTCTCTCAACAGAAGTTTTAAATCTTGATAAAGTCCAATTTATCAATTTCTCCTTTTATGGCTTATGCCTTTGGCATAAATCTAGGAAATATTTGCCTAGCCCTAGATTCCAAGGATTTCCTCCTGTTTTTCTTTCCTAAAATTTTTATAGTTTTACATTTTACATTTAAGTCCATCATCAATTTTGAGTTAATTTTTGCATAAGATGTGAGGTTTAGGTCAAGATTAATTTTTTGGTTGTTGTTTTGCCATTGGATGGCCACTTGGCCCAGCATCATTTATTGAAAACCCATCCTTCTTCCACTAAAATGCTTTTGTACCTTTGCCAAAAATCTGTTGGGTATATTTGTCTGGGTCTATTTCTAGGCTCTCTATGCTATTCCATTGATTTCTGTGTTTATTCCTCTGCCAATATCACATAGTATTAAAGAATGTAGCTATTTAATAAGTATTGAAATAGGTTACAATGATTTCTTTCACTTCAGTCTTCTCTTTCAAAAGTGTTTTTAGCTATTTCAGTTCCTTTGCCTTTCCATATCAATTTTAGAATTATCTTGCCTCTAGCTACTCCCATTTTTTACCTGTATTTTGGTATAAATTGCATTAAACTTATGTATCAATTTGAAAAGTGTCAACATTTTGTCCCAGTGTTAATCATTAGGCTCTCACCTTGTTCCCTATGCCTTATTTGTTGCCCAGGTCACCAATCTCTCTACAACAGAGACCTGCTTTTATCTCACTGGACAGTGTATCTACCTTCCTCCTTTGCTTTCATATCAGAGACTAACTGAAGTCTAGTGGATAGAGCTCTTGTCTTTATGGACACACCATTTTGGAGGCAGCTGCGTACTAGGATCTTCCAAATATGTTACTCCTTTGGAACCTTCTTGCTCTGCATCTCCCACCTGTGGGGATACTCTTGTTAATTCACATCACACTCCAACTAACTCTCTGGTCTGTGGCTTGTCAGTTAATGTACTGAGTCCAGCTTTCTATGTGGGGTCTCAGTCTTCCCCAAACACTCATCTAACACCAATGTGCATATGTGGTAACAGAGGAATGAGGAGGATTCTTGGCTCTGGATTCTGGTCCCCTTCAGCTTTACTTGGTTTTCCACTGCTAACAAGGCCACACTAGGCAGGGCTTCTTTAAAAAAAAAATCATTTATTTATTTGAGAGAGAGAGAGAGTAACTGAAAGAGGGAGCACAATTTGAGGGGAGGGGCAAAGGGAGAGGAAGAAGAAGACCCACTGAGCAGGGAGCCTGACCCAGGGTTGGATCCCATCCCAGGACACTGGGATCATGACCAGAGCCAAAGGCAGATGCTTAACCAACTGAGCCACCCAGGTACCTCTAGGCAGGGCCTCTGGCTTGGGACTGGAGGACTTAGAGTCTAAAAAAGGCACTTTGGCAAAGCTGTTTTTGACAAATAGAAGATAAGCATGTTTGTCTTCACAGCACTTGTTTTCTTCTTGCATTTCTTTGGTCTTTGGTCAGGTCCTGCTTACTCTGATCCTCAATTTACCTATCTTTAAAATAAAGACAAGTAGGACTAAAATACTGTTTTTCTTTAAAATCCAGTATTGTTTTAAGCAACAGAGTACTATGTTGAAAATCTCTTTTATGAAAACCCCAAATATAAAAACAATACCAGCTGAGCTCTAGTTGAACCAGGAATGGGGTGGCTTTCCTTTACTCTGAAATTTTTGGAGCTTTCTCAAACCCAATTTGAAAACCACTGATCTAGTTGACTTCTGAGAAGCCTTTCCAGAGCTGATATTACTAGCTTTTGTAGCATTAAATAAACCAAGAAGTAAGAGGGTCAAGAGAAGGAGAAATGTTGAGTCAGTCTTTATTCAAGATGTGTTCGTTTAGAGGGGCATGGGTTCTAGGAATATGCATGCCTTTGCCTGCCATAGGGAAATTAATTCAAGCTTTTTAATGGTGCCTGCAGCAGACCCAGTTCGGATAATATCTGTCTGGGAAAACCCTCCTGATTATCCAATTTGGAGTTCCTTCATCCTTTCTATGTGATCCTAGAGCATGCAATCCACTTCTTCATTATAACACAACTGACAATGTATTGCTATTGCTTGTTTACCAGTCCATCTCAAATTAGGCTTTAAACTTTCTGAAAGTAGGAACTGTTATTTCTCTGGACCCCCAGCCCCAAGAATAACACCAAAAATAGAGAGCTTATTCAATAAATATTTGTTGAAGTGAAATGTTGGATCAAGAAAAAAATGTTTCTACAGTGTGGAGGTTCCTCAAAAAGTTAAAAATAGAGGCACGTATTGCATGGAGCACTAGGTGTTATAGGCAAACAATGAATCATGGAACACTACAAAAAAAAAGAAGAAGAGTCAATGTAAATAAAATCATTCACACACTGTAAAAAAAATAGAGCTGCCTTATAAGCCAGCAATTGCACTACTAGGTATTTACCTAAAAGATACAAACATAGTGATCTGAAGGGGCACATGCACCCCAATGTTTATAGCAGCAATGTCCACAATAGCCAAACTATGGAAAGAGCCCAGATGCCCATTGACAGATGAATGGCTAAAGAAGATGTGGTATATAAATACAACGGAATATTACTCAGCCATCAAAAAAATGAAATCTTACCATTTCCAATAACGTGAATGGAATTAGAGAGTATTATGCTAAGCGAAATATGTCAATCAGAGAAAGACAATTAGCATATGATTTCACTCAATGTGGAATTTAAGAAATAAAACAGAGGATCATAGGGGAAGGGAGGGAAAAATAAGACAAAATCAGAGAGGGAGACAAACCACAAGAGACTTAACTATAAGAAACAAACTGAGGGTTGCTGGAGGGTTGTGGGGGGGATGGGGTAACTGGGTGATGGGCATTAAGGAGGGCACATGATGTAATGAGCGTTGGGTGTTATAATCAACTGATGAATAACTGAACTCTACCTCTGAAACTAATGATACACTATATGTTAATCAATTTAGAATTTAAATAAAATAAAATTAAGAAAAGAAAAAAATGTTTCTTGAATTCCTTTGTTCCTTCCTTGAATACTTCCCCCTAAGAAACCCAAATCATCCAAATCATTCTCCAAAAAGCATATCTTAATTTAAAGAAAGCAAACTATATTAATTAAATTTTTAGTCTTCAATAGAGTTAGTGTATTAATTTTTAATCTGATTTATGATAAAGTTGAGATGCATTTTTATGTGCCAGTGTACTATATGTAGGGTTTATCTAATATTATTTTATTAACATGAATAAAAGATCATGTGATCAATGTGTATAGTAAATTGATGGCCATTTTAAAGGACCAGGAATATGGTTTCTCTATTTTTTTAAAGATTATATTAATTTATTTGAGAGGGAGAGAGATAGTGAAAGCATAGGGGGGTGGGCATGGGGGTGAAGAGGGAGAAGTAGGCTCCCCACTGAGCAGGAAGCCCAACTTGGGGCTCAATCCCAGGACGCCGGGATCATGACCTGAGCCAAAGACTGTTGCTTAACTGACTGAGCCACCCAGGTGTCCCATGATTTCTCTGTTTTTAAATGATGTCAGAAATTTAAGTTTTTTGAATGTTCAATTTTATGACATATTGGTGATATGGCTACAATAGGCTCAATCCTTCCTTTCAATCCTTAGGATTTAGAGGAAAATGGGAACCTGACTGATGTGGGGCTAGGCTGCCAATGGTGGTAAATAAGATGATGACAAGAAGTTTATTGAAATATATCCATCTTATAATAGCAAATATTTCTATATTGCTTATTATGCCAGTAACTGGAACTGGTTTTAAGCCAGTTCCAAATATTAACTCAATTTAATTCTCTTTGCAACTCTAAAAGGTAGTTATAATTACTATTATCCACATTTTCCAGATAAGAAGAACAAAATTCAGAGAAAGCAAGTGATTTGCCCATAAGTCAAACAAAATAAACATATTGGGGCACAGACATGCAGCCTGACTGCAGATTCTGGGTGTCTCAGCACTCTGCATACTGCCACCTGTGCTAAGAAAGGAAGGGATATATGGGGCAGTCAAGCTGGGCAATTATATGGGCTCTATGCAAGGGGATTTTGAAAACTCAGGGAAAAGACATTTTCCTTTTCACTTATCTCTCAATTCATTCACTTGAAGATGCCTGATGATGTTTCATTAATTGAGATTCATTCCTTTCAGTTAAGATTTGGTCTGCTGTTCATAATGCAACTAACCCTTGGGTGAGGTAACAGTAAGACTTAGGAGTTATTTTTATTTTCCTAGTCTGTTTTTATTTTTATTTTATGAGTATCATTTTTTATTGTACAGTTTCAATCTTTATACAGTTGAATCTGTCCATATTTTCCTTTGGGGTTGTTTCTCTGTTTACAAGTTATCATACCTCTAAGACTACTATAATTAAAGCTGTTTTTGCCTTATATTCAGGGAGGGACAATGACTCCAACCTTCATATCATATGCTGCTCTGTCTGTTTTGAGATTTCTAAGTGAAACCTCTATCGTTGTCTTCTTATGCATAAATCAAGACAAACTATCATTTTTCATGCTCTGCTCCTATTTCTATTCACTAAATTCTCTCCGAATTTGGGGGCACAAAGCAACCCTGAGAATTAGGAGAAGTGGAGAGGACAGTAAATGTATTAACAGGTACTGAATGCCTACTATGTATCAGCCACTGTGCTGGGTGTTTTTCACACCTCATCTTTTTCCATTTAATCCTTAAACAGCTGTATGAGGGGGAGGAAGGACCTATGGGTGGTTCCAAGGTGCCCTAAACTGAGAAAAATGTGAGAGGACCCTGGTAACATTCAGCCCTTCTGGAAGCCTAGCTCCATACTCGGTCCTGGAGATATAAAGCAGGCATTTGGTAATGAGGGTCTGAAGGTGATCTGAGCAGTTTGTCATCCTTAAAGAGGTAAGAATTAAAGAAAGAGGGAGGGCTGTTGTCAGTTTCCTGAGGGAGACAGCAGAAAAAAAGAAGAGATTTGATGTCAATACCTTGGGGATTGCTTCTATTTTGAAGTCAGGGGGAAGAAAAGGAGCAAAGGAGGAGAAATGCACTCAGAGAAAAAGGCAGTAAGAGCTGTGCTGTAGCTTGAAAGCCAAGGGAAGGAAAGACAGTTCAGTATGATGTCATTCTGGGAACATGGCTCTGACCATCTCCCTGGGCAGCAACATAGATGGAGCCCAGCAACAAGCCTGCTACTCCTCTACCACAGAAGCCAAATGAGAACTAGGACAGGTTGCAGCAAAAATGAAACATATAGATGAAATCATTTAGTAGAACAGCAAACATATTCACACACAGGTGAACACACATGTCGGAAAATTCTGACCATTACCAGCTTATGTGTTTGGGGGGCAATATCCAAGGAGTAAGAAAAGTGACAAATATAGTTATCCAGCTCTTTTGTCTACCCAGCAATCCTCAAAGATAGTCAATTACAGCATCATAGAATCCCAAAGTGATTAACTAGAATACCAGACCAGCTAGTCTAACCCTTTTGTGTTAGAAATGTTGGAAACATAGAGAAGGAAACAGACCTGCAGAGGTCACACAGAGAGTTAATGGTAAAGCTGGGCAGAGAAACCAGTTCTCCTCCCTCCTTCTCTCCTTTGCATGATTCAGAGTAAATGAGAAATGAACAAGGAAAGGAATGGTGGCAAATGTTCCCAGTAAGTTGATGAATTTTTAAAAGTATATGTGGTAAAAAATAGAATCTCAGAATGTTATTAATAGAGCAGGCCCTGGAGTTCATCATCTACTGTAAGGTTATTTTACAAATAAGGAAACTGAGGCCCAGAGAGTGCTTGGCTGGTTAGTGGTGCAGCCAGTCCCTCAACGCAGTTCTCCTGCTTCCTTACCCTGCCCCTCCATGGAAGCTAATCCATACAGATTTAGAAAACCTGCATACATTCAAGAAATAAATACAACAAAGCAGTTGTTCACATGATTTCTCACCTGTCCTAGTCAGAATACAAGTGCTGTGGGAACAAGCACGTAGGAGAAAGTTCAAGGAAAGAGAGAATGACTGTATACTTTAGAACAGGATAAACAGGAAAGAGCAAGGGCAGATGGCTTAAATGACTCACATCTACTGGGAGTTGGAGGAATGGGTGACACAGGGAAACAAATAAGAGAGGGCCCTAGGTTCACATTTTGTTGGGCTTAGAAAATGGGGCTTTTAAGCATGTACACTCTGTTAGATATTTTCTTTTATGTTCCAGGGTACATTAGAGAATGCCGTCCTATCATTTTAAAGATGGGAAAACTGAGACCCAGTAGGGGAAGGGACTTTCCCAAGACACAGGGAGGCAGTGTGAAAGGTGGGATTTAAATCCAAGGTCATAGGCTCAGTAGTCAGTGTATCTTTTTCCTTTAGTTCTGGAGGAAGCTGATGAATGTTTACTAAGAAAATTCAGTAGAGGTTCACTAGGCTACTTTTATAATAGGGTTTTTCACAATAGGGTTTACAGACTTGGAGTGGAGCTTCCCTATTCTGACAGCATTTCTTTATACTCTGCACTTTCTTTTGGGGGATTTAGGTCAGTGACATTGGGTAGGTGAGAAAGGATAGAGGAGCCAGAAAGTTCAGTGACAAAAACCCATCAAAAATAGCAAGAATCTCAGCTGAAACATTGCCGGAAGATACCTAGCACAATCCATGTAGGCAGATGCAAATTATATGCTAATCATCCACAATTCCCATCTCCTGAGGGAATCTTGAGTAAGTTTTCAATTACTCCCCTCCCCCCCCACACACTATAAGAATTATTAGGCCAGATTAATTGGAGACATGGAGAACATAAACATTTCTGTGAAAATGGGATTGCCTATCTCTGCTCCCAACTTAACTGGTTGACCCCCCAGACAGGTCAATTACCATTTCTGATCTTCAGTTTTTCCATATGCCACATGTGGGAGCCCTTCTATATCTAATATCCTATGGTTCTCTTCCATTCTTCCCTGTCTCAATGAATGGCACTACCCTATTATCCACTCTAAAAATCTAGGAGTCATATAAGATGCCCCATCTTTCCCTCTATACTTCTTTATCCAGTTTGTGAGCAAATCATACCAGTTCTGCATCCAATAATATGTTTCCAATCAGTCTGTTTTTCTTCATACCTACTGTTACTACCCCAATCCAAGCCACCATCATCTATTTCCTGGATAACTGCAATAGCCTTTCAATGGTTTTCCTGCTTCCACTCTTGACCCAATACAATCTATTATTCTCACAACAGTCAGAGTGATCTTTAAAAACTAGATCATGGGACACCTAGGTGGCTCAGTCTGACTTTGGCTCAGGTCATGATCTCAGGGTCCTGGGATGGAGCCCCGCATTGGGCTCCACACCCAATGGGAGGTCTGCTTGTCCCTCTGCCCCTCCCCCTGCTGGTGCTCACATGAGCTCTCTCTCTCAGATAAATAAAATCTTAAAAAAATAAAAATAAAACTAGATCATGGACTCCACTACTTAAAACCCTCAATGGATGCCATTGTAATTATTAGAATAAAATCCAAACTTCTCACTAGGGTTTGCAAGATATTATCTCTGCCTATCTCCTCAATCTACTACGGCTCCCCTCAATCAGCCAGAGTCCTGCCTACTTTCTTTCATAGATCAAGCATGTTTCTGCCTCAGGACACTATTACACTGGCTGTTCCCTCTGCCTGGAATACTCTTTCTTCAGATCATTGCATGACTGATTCCTTCTCAGGAATTCCTTTTTGGTGTCATCTCTAAAGAGAACCCTTCCCTGGCCATTCTACCTAAAATATTATACTACTCTAATTCCATTGTCTTCTTTTAGTGTGTTTATTGGCTTTATCTTTACCTAAAATTATATATTTTTTTCTTTTCCATGATTATTGTCTTGTTCCTCCCACTAGAATGTAAACTTCATGAGGACAGGAAACTTAGGGAAGCAATAGAACATAGTGGTTAGGAGCATGGCTTCCAGAGCTAAACTGTCTAAATTCAAATCTCAGTTCTGCCACTTATTAGCTGAGTGACTCTGGGAAAGTTACCTAACTTCTCTATGCCTTAGCTTGCTCTTCTATAAAATGGGGATAATAACAGTAATACTTCTTTGAGTTGTTGCAAAAATTAATCTGAATGCATGCAAAGCACTATATCCTCAGTATCTAGAAGAGTGTCTGGCATGTAGTAGGTGGCCAAGAAATATTTGAAGGCTGACTGCATGAATGAATCCTTGATGCCTTCTATTCCTTCTCTCCTTTCCTTCCTAGTTTCCTTTGGGAAGATTTTCTCTGACTATAACCCTGCCCTCTGCCCAAGACTAAGTTTGTTCCCCTGTTATGTCTACTCACAGAACCCAGACTTCTTCCAATCCCTAATTGCTGGGTATAGCTATATATTTGTATGTGATCTTTGTAATATAACTGGTCTCTCTACAAAAAAACTTCAAGCTTTCTGAGGGCAGGGCCTATGTTTGTTATATCTATTATGGAATCTCGCCTGCATACCATAATGCCTGACATAATAGGTATACAATAAATATTTTTTAGCTGAATGACCCAAAAACTTTGACTCATTTTTCTCTAAGAAATGCTACTTAAGAAACATGATTTGAGGGGTTCCTGGGTGGCTCAGCCATTAAGCGTCTGCCTTCGGCTCAGGTCATGATCCCAGGGTCCTGGGATCGAGCCCCGCATTGGGCTCGCTGCTCGGTGGGAAGCCTGCTTCTCCCTCTCCCACTCCCCCTGCTTGTGTTCCTTCTCTCGCTGTGTCTCTCTCTGTCAAATAAATAAAATCTTAAAAAAAAAAAGAAACATGATTTGAGAAACTTAATAAGTACTTGGCAGCACTTTTTGAAAGGTAATTCAGATTTAAAGTTGTTGTTGCACCTCTGCCTCCTCTTTTTGTTCAGTTCAGTATTGAAGCACAGAAAAAGATACATGAATTCAAACATTTTGGCCTCTACTCTTAATTCTTGATCTACTTCCTGAAAGCATCATGTCAACAAGCAACTGGCTGGCTTCTCCTTTGCTAATTCCTTGCATTTTAATGGTATTCACCCCAACATTCCTTGCCCTTCTTACCTATGTCTTACTAATAAGGACAGTGTTGGTCCTGATAGGACTAAGTTTGTTTTTCCCTCGCCACCCCAAATCAATCATTTTTTCTAATAAAATAATGCATTAGAACTCACCACTAGTACAGCTCCTATATATTCTCTCATCCATTACAGACTTCTAATCAATTGAGAGTTATTGAACACTTACTATAGGAAGGCTACCAGCTTGGCTTGAAGGTATTGTTTTAAGTACTGCTTCAGGAGAAGGGGCAGAGGGCTACAATTTCTTTCTATTCCCCTCTCTTATCTTTAAAGTTTTCCTTCCCTTCCTTGCTAGCCTGGTTTCTTACAACTCAGTAAACAGCAGGTGAGATACCTGTCATTTAAGAGGTCAAGAAGCCAAGATAAACTCATAGAAGTTAAGAGGCTTAAGAACCCTTTCCTTGATTGGATACCTTGATTGTTACACATAGCACAAACCTTCCAAGCTTTAGGTGCTCCCAAGATCCCTCCTTCCACATTAACTGTAATTTCCTTTTAATGTCTATGGATTGGGGGCATAGGACATACTTGGCCCTCCATAGGCTCCCCATATTGGAGAATACCATCTGGCTAAAGTAACAGAGACATTGGATTCCATGGGGACCACAGCAGCTTGATAAAGGCATGTGGGGCTATAGGAAGAGCACAAGGTCCTGAGTTAGGAGTCCTGTTTCTGTGTCAGATGGGGTGGGTGACTTTGGACAAGTCCTTTGCCCCTCTTGGCCTGTTTCCTTAGTTTTAGTGAGGTTTGAAAGACAAGATATTTGCAAAATTACTTTCAAAATCAGACTGTGAAGCTATTAATACATTTAATTTAAACAGATGCAAAGCCACATCTAGACCCTTACCAGATATGTGAACAGAGCAAGATTAAGATTCAAAGAGTAAGTGGATAGTGAAAGAAGAAATATTAGTTTTAAAATCTCTAAGGAAATTCCTAAACTGCTTCCCACACATTACCAAACACACCTTCCATTTCTCTTCAAACCAGAGTTAACTCATAGTATAAAGCAATGTATGTTTGACATAAGTACATACATCTAAGACCCCATTTTACTTTTGATCTCCATATTTTTTCATACATACACCTTTTTTTAAGATTTTTTTTTATTTATTTGAGAGAGAGAATGAGATAGAGAGCATGAGAGGAGGGAGGTTCAGAGAGAGAAGCAGACTCCCTGCCGAGCAGGGAGGCCGATGCGGGACTCGATCCCGGGACTCCAGGATCATGACCTGAGCCGAAGGCAGTCGCTTAACCAACTGAGCCACCCAGGCACCCACATACACCCTTTTTAATCTCCAACTAACTTGGTCCAACCCAGCCCAGGCTCTAGCTTTGTAACTTAACATGTGGCCTTGGGCCAAGCCACTGTCCTTATATGAGTCAGTTTTCTTCCTTGTCAAAGGGGATGAATCTACTTACCACCTTCATAGTGGTTGTGAAGATCAAATAAGGGACTGCACATGCACCTCTCAGCACAGTAGCTGATACAGGCCAGACATTTACACGGACTTGTTCCCTTTACCCTCCTCTTATAAGATAGGGCTGGGGCCACTTCTTGCCTCTGGACTCTATGGTAGGGTAGCTCAGACCCACAGTCTTTGTGACCAACTAACTGTATAGTCTTCAAATGCTTGCTAGTAGCACTACATGACAGGGATCTTCAAGACCATGAAAAAAGTATTAGACAACACCTTGAGAATTTCCTGGTTGTGAAAGGTATGTCTGGGATCCAAAGAAGAGAAGGGCTTTATTTTTTTCCCTAGAGAACTCTTTAAATCAGTGTGGACATTCCCAGAATGTCCTGAGATTTATATTCCACTAACTTTTCTCTAGCACCTAAAAAATATCAAGCCCTGTATTCTGCACCATTGGGGATGTTTTCTTTGAGTACTCACAACAAGCCCTTAAAGTGGGGCTAAATAGGTTCATTTTTCAAATGAGAAAACTGAGGCCCAGAAAAAGAAAGAACAAGCTCAGAGAGAGTTCTGATTCACTTTAGTTGGGAGTGAACCAAATTCCTCTTTTTGTCTGAAGCCCAGCTCTCTGGGCCTGTGCTCTGAGAGTAACTATTTCTTACATACTCTCATCGCCTCTAAATCATTTTCCACTTTGCCCCTAGAGTCACCTTCCTAAGACATCCTGCAATCTTATTACTCCCATGCTTTGAAACATAAAATAATTTGGCATTATTTGGCACACAGTAAGCATTTAATAAATGTATATTGAATAAATGTGTGGCTATATGATTAAGTCCAAATTCTTTAGTGTGACATTCAAGGTCTTTCACATTCTGGCTCCAACCTACCTTTTCTACATACTTTTCCCACTCCTCTTTCCCATCTCCACATGCCAGATTATGAACCTTATACCTCGACACCATGGCCCACTTGTTCTTTCCTTCCTATATCTGTTGTGCCCTCTCCTGGAAAGTCCATCCTCCTCAATCATCTGGCAAATTCTCAGTCACTTTTTGAGACCTATTTACATCTTCTCTGCTCAGGTTACACCTTATCCATTCCTGTATTATGATAGAATACTGCACTATAATTAATGGGTCACCTTACAGTCTCCAGTTCCTCAAAGCCAAGGACTTGTTTTTATTTATTTTTGCCTCACCCAGTGACCTCCCCCCCCAGTACCTCTTTCATTGACTGGCAAAATCTGTCCACAATAGCCAAACTGTGGAAGGAGCTGAGATGTCCTTCAACAGATGAATGGATAAAGAAGATGTGGTTTATATATACAATGGAATATTACTCAGCCATCTGAAAGGATGAATACCTACCATTTGCATCACCATGGATGGAACTGGAGGGGATTATGCTAAGTGAAATAAGTCAATCAGAGAAAGACAATTATCATATGGTTTCACTCATATGTGGAATATAAGAAACAGCAGGGAGGATCATAGTGGAAGGGTGGAAAAACTAAATGGGAAGAAATCAGAGAGGGAGACAAACCATGAGAGACTCTTGACTCTGGGAAACAAACTGAGGGTTGCAGAAAGAGAGGTGGGTGGGAGGATGGGGTAACTGGGTAATTGGCATTAAGGAGGGCACCTGATCTGATGAGCACTGCGTGTTATATACAACTAATAAATCATTAAACACTACACCGATTTGAATTAAAAAAAAAAAAGAATAAAAAGATCTGAGCTCAGTAACTGTTTTTAGAATGAATGGAGGGCTGGAAGGAACTAGGTCACTCCCCCATTCCCCCAGCTTTAGCAGCTGCTCCCTCCTTCCTCCCCCGCCTCTTCTCTAATCCCACCCCCCTCATCTCCATCTGAATGCCAAAGCCACTAATTCCCATGCAGCAGCCAGAACATTCAACATCTCAAAAGAGAATTCTTCTGCAGGGTTTCTCTCCAGCGAGAAAGCGTCCACTAATTAGGGACTCCTGGTTATCTTTTGGGAGTGGGTAGGCATAAGGGCCCCGGGAATGGAAGGGTGTGAGTACGTCTCTTATCTCTCCAGTTGCCTTCTGGGGTACTTTTTCCCATTTTTCCCGCATGGGCCAGACGAATATCCTCGTTCCCTTGAACACCTCACAACCTTTGACATAATTATCTGTGACAAATTGATTTAAAACATGACAGCAGGAAGAGAAACAGGAACGTCTCGCTTGGCCTTCTGGGAGTTGTAGTCCCGCTGGTCCCTGGGCTGCCTGGCTGGTCCAGGCGCTGCGGACTACAGCTCCCAGGGCTGCTCTGAATCCCTACCGCACAAGCTCAGAGCCCCATGCCCGGAGGCGGTGGTTACGTTGTGTCTATTGTATCCCTGGTCGTGTGTGTTTGTACATTTCTCGGGACGTGAAATTGAGAGTGAAAATCATGGCAGATGAGCAAGAAATCATGTGCAAATTGGAAAGCATTAAAGAGATCAGGTAAGTGGAACATTGCAGCGCCCCCTCAGACCCCTTGAGGCCCCCGAAATACCCCGCTGCGGGAGAGAGCTGAGTTACCTACGGAAAGTATCTATTGTTAAGCTACTTGTGGAGAGGGGCGGGAAAGGAACACATTCACGGAATTCAAGGATAGGAGGGAGGCTGGAAGGTGTCGGGACTGAGGCTAGCGGAGAAACTGACCAAGAGAGACCTCTTGCCAGATGTCAGAGAGAAAGCCAGATGGAGACACACGGGGGTTGGGGAGGACGGGGTGGGAGTGGGCGGTGGGTGGTGGTGGTGGTGTTGGTTCCAAGACAGCTTTTTTCATCTTGGGGTGGTAGTTGGGGGACAGCATTCTTAGATCCATTATTTTTTTAGGGTTTGTTGGCTCCATGGTGTATGTGACTCCTTGCTCTTTCGGAGTCAAGATTTTTTTCAGTCTCCTGATCAACTTCAGGACCTAGAGCTCAGGCTAGCCTTTGAGAGCAAAGTCCAGCACACTGGGGCTGGTGGCGGCCGCCAGGGACTGAGAGCTGGGGGTGCAGAAGTATCCGGCAAGCTGGGACTGGTGGGACTGCAAGCACTCGCGCGTGTTTATTTTTTGCATTCACACATTCACCACCTTCTTCCTCTCCTACCCGGTGCTCTGTAAGGGGGATGGGAGCAATGGAGATGGGGGGAGGCGGTGGCTGTGCCAGATGGTGGGAACTCAGCTGCAGCTTTAAGGTGCCAGAGGTGAAGGGCAGGCCAGCAAAGTGGGAGTTGCCTGCGTACTGACCCTTTCCTTCCAGGCGCAGCTTTGGCAAGGTGATGGTGTTGTCCTTGCTCAGAACACAGTATCGCCAGTCAAGTAGACTGTCTGGGATCACACCAGGCTTTCCTTCACCTACTCTGCTTTGCCAGAACCAGTCCCCCTCGCCCGCCCCAGCTTCCACCCTCATTTTGAGGGTGGCCTGGGTTGGACAGTCTCCCTTTAGAGCTTTCATGGAACCTGGGGGAAAGGATGTGGATATCAAGTGTGTCTCTTTAAGAAATAAGACTTTAGACCAAGAGACTTAACCCTTGGAGTTGATGTCTTTGGTGAAACTCACACATGTAGGTGGTATAGGGAAGTACTTGAGCTTTTTTGTCCTTTGGAGGGGTTGCATCTCTACTTCTGCTGGGGTGTAAAGGGAAGGGAACTATTATTTATTGAGCACATGGTATGCCAAGTTCATTGACCCACTACTGCTTATTTCAGCAAGAGTCCTGAGAGCTTCCTACACCTCATTACAACTGGGAAAATGGAAGGTCAGAACATTTAGGTAACTTTCCCAGAGTCAAACAGCTTGAAAATGCCAGATTTTGACAGGAACCCAGTCAATTTGTGTGCAGAGGTGCTGGTTTTCCCACTCTATCCCACAGAGGGTCTAGGAAAGGCTGGGGGGGTGGGCGGTTATGTTGCAATATTTTTCTGCAAAATCATAAGGAAATAAAGAGTGAGATACTTTGGTGTGTCAGAAGGCCAGCTATCATAATAACAATATAGCTAATAAGAAGCTTAGGCCTGCAAGTGAAGAGCCTAGATTTCTGTTCTTACTGGATTTTATTTTTATTTTTATTTTTTTAAAGATTTTATTTATTTATTTGAGAGAGAGAGAGCACATGAGAGGGGGGAGGGTTGGGAGGGTCAGAGGGAGAAGCAGACTCCCCGCCAAGCAGGGAGCCCGATGCGGGACTCGATCTAGAGACTCCAGGATGATGACCTGAGCCGAAGGCAGTCGCCTAACCAACTGAGCCACCCGGGCGCCCCTTCTTACTGGATTTTAAAGAAACCTCTTTCCCACCCCAAAAGAAGGTACAGTTGGGAGAAAGGGAAGTAACCCTTCCCAGTGCAGACCACATGGGGAGCCTTTACCCTTACCATTATAAGTCAGGCATTCCTACTGCTAGCTGGGATGGCTACATCAGTGGCCTACAGAGAGGGCTGAGCTCCCACCAGCAGCCAGCAGTAATAAGGAGCCCCTTGCAAACCTGGATGTCAACCAGAGACCCAGTGGAGAACCTGGATTAAACTGCTCACTTGCTGCAAAAGGAACATGGCAGGTCTGCATAACCAAAAGTTTTAAAAGAGATCCATTGTCCAAATATAATTTTTAGAAAAATCACTTGCCATACCAAGATTATCAATTTAAATGACAAGAGAAAGTAAATCCTTGTGAACATTGAGATGACACAGATGTTAGAATTATCTTACAAAGATTTTGAAGTATTCACTAAGTGATTGCAACACACTTAAAACAAATGATAAAATCAAATACCTCAGCATATAAATAGAAAGTCTTAGCAAGGTTATATAAAACATAAAGGAGAACCAAATAGAAATTTGTGAACTGAAAAAATACAATGGCCAAAAAAAATTATACAAACTAGTGGATGGGCTCCACAGCAAGATGGAGAAGATAGGAAAAAAAATAAGACAACTTAAACATCAAACAGTAGAAATCTCACAATCTGAATGAAGGAAAATTAGATTCCAAAAAAATAAGAAAAAAGAAAGAATTAAGCAGAGCCTCCAGGCCTGTGGGACTATAACAAAAGATCTAACATTTATGTCAACAGAATCTCAGGAAGAGAGGAGAAAAATTCAGGACTAGGAAAGTACCTAGAGAAATAGTGGGTAAAACTTCCCAAATTGAGCAAAGGACATGAACCTCCAGATTCAACAAGCAAAACAAACACCATCAGGATAAATGTGAAGAAATTCACACCAAGACACATCATAATCAACCTTCTGAAAACAAAGGCAAAGGAAAGATCTAGAAAGCAACCAAAGAGAAACAACACTTTACCTATACCTTCAGGGGAAAAAGTTTAGAAGACAACAGATTTCTCATCAGACACTGATGAGGCCCTAGCAGAAAGTGACACATTTTCCAAGTGCTGAAAGAAGAGAATCATGAATCCTGAATGAAATCCCAAATGAAACCCCAAATCCTATGTCCAGTGATAATATCCTACATGAATAAAAGGATTAATCAAGACATTTTAAAGTGAATTGAAGCAGGGAATTTACCAATAGGAGGTCTACCTTATAAGAATGACTAAAGTAAGTTCTTCAAACACAAAACAAACAATAAAAGGAATTTTGCAAGGAAGAATACAGTGAGCAAAAGCATGGGTAAATACAAGAGAAGTCTTTTCCTCTTGAGTTGTCTGAATTATGCTTGATGATTGGATCAAAATTTATCACACTGTCTCATGCAGTTCTCAGTGTATGTAAACACTTAAGACATTCATGTCACAAATAGGGGAGTGTAAAGGGAGGTGAGGTTTATATTTCACTTGAGCTGATACAATGATGACATTAGATGACTGTGATAAATTATGTATACATAATGTAATAATGAGAAGAAACACTAAAAAAGCTGTACAAAGGGATACACTCAAAAACATTATAGATAAATCAAAATGGAATTAAAAAAATTTTCAAGTCACCCACAGGAAAGCAGGGCAAAACAAAAAACAAAAAAACAAAAACAAAAAGAACAAAAACTAAAACCAGATAGAACAAACAGATAACTAAAATGGCAGGCTGAGCCTTAACATATCGATAATTTTGTACATATAAATGGTCTAGACACCAATGTGAAAGAGTGGATTTAAAAAGAAAACAATCCAACTATATACTATCTATAAGTAAATGCACTTCAAATATAATGATATAGGGAAGCTAAGAGTAAAAGGAGGGGAAAAGATACCATGGAAACTTTAAAAGAAACCAGGAGCAGCTATGTTAATGTCAGATAAAGCAGATTTCAGAGCAAAGACAAATCCCAGGAACAGAGTGGGATATTACATAATGAGAAAGGGTCAAACCACCAAGAGGACATAACAATTCTAAATATGTATGCCCCCAAAGTCATTTAAATTAGCTTGCTTTAGACAATTTTATAGTAATATACAAAGGTTACATCACTTGGTTTAAGAATTTAAAGTGGGGAAAGTACTATAAATACATACCTGATGTTCACACATGGGACAGGTAAACATGTATGGGAGGGGGAAAGAAGGAGGGAGCAAAGGAAGGGGTAGAAGGAACTGGAGAAAGGAGCTCACATTTGTTGATCACCTAATTTCAGAGCTCTTGGCTCATTTATATTTGATTGTCCTAGTGGAAATCTGTGGTAGGAATTATTATCCCCATTTTATAGTAATGATACTGAGGTTCAGAGAGGTTAGATAACCTATCTATGGTCACACAGCTAAGAAAAGGAAGAGAGAATACATCCTCCTATTCACATGGCATACGCATTTCAACAAATGCTGATACTCTCATTAACTATTATTTACAGTTCTTTAACTGCTCTAGTCTCAAATCCCTAGAAGGTATGAGCAGAGCAGCCTATTTCTGTTAAAAAATAATAATAATGTCACTTCTGAGCTTAAGTAGCAGTGATGATGGCAACATCATCAAAAGACATGATTAAGACAAGCTGGAAGCTAGACAGACCCCCCCAGGCCCAGGCCCAGAAAGAAACTCATTCATATTCAGTGTTCATGCATACCAGTGGCAGAATTTGAAATGGGAAATGTTTCAGGAATAGATTCTCCAACCACAGACCATTCCCTACTCCTGACTCTGACCACAGGTCCAGCCCTGTCTTTTCTCTCAATCCCAACCACACTCCCAATACTATGCTTCATACCATAGCCCCCAAATCTCACACTGGTCTGTTTTGCCAACCTATTCGTTAGGCTTTCAATTGGTGGTGATGGAACATGCAGATATGTAGAAAGGGGACAGGGAGAATAGAACAAAAGAAAGGAGATAGAAAAGAGGGAAGAAAAGAAGCTATGAGGGAGAGAAAGTGAGTGCAGCCATCACTAAATGAACCAGAGCCCTTCACCAGCTCCCCAGATGCATACTAATATCTCCTTATCATGCACATTCCATTCATACACACACATTACATCCAACCATGCCCTGGTGCACACATATCTATACACAATGAGTTTTCCCTGCTTAAGAAAGGAAAACACATTTTGGAAGTATAAACAGGTGTACCTCATTTTCTTGTGCTTTGCAGATAGTGTTTTGTTTTGTTTTGTTTTTACAAATTAAGGGTTTGTGTCAACCCTGCATCAAGCAAGATTTTGGGTGACATTTTTCCTATAGCATTTGCTCACTTCATGTCTCCATGTCATATTTTGGTAATTCTTGTAATATTTCAAGCTTTTTCATTATTATTGTATTTGTTATGGTGATCAGTGGTTAGTGATCTTTGATGTACTATTGTAATTGTTTGAGGGTGCCATGAACTGCACCCATATAAAATGGTGGACTTAGTAAATGTCTGTTCTGACTGCTCTACTGCCCAACTGTTTTTCCATCTTTCTCCAACTCCTTGAGCCTCCCTATTCCATGAGACACATCAATATTGAAATTAGGCCAATTAATAAGCCTACAATGATCTCTAAGTGTTGAAGTGAGAGAAACACATCTCTCACTTTAAATCAAAAGCTAGAAATTATTAAACTTATTGAGAAAGGCAAGTCAAAAGCTGAGATAGGCCAAAAGCTAAGCTTCTTGTGCCAGTTAACTAAGTTGTGAATGCAAAGGAAAATTTCTTGAAGGAGTTGAAAGTGCTGCTCCAGTGAATAATAAGAAATAAAAACAGCCTTATTGCTGATATGGAGAAAGTTTTAGTGGTCTGGTTAGAAGATAAAACAAGCCACAACATTCCCTTAAGCCAAAGCCTAATCCAGAGCAAGGCCCTAACATTTTTCATTTCTGTGAAGGCTGAGAGAGGTGAGGAAGCTGCAGAAGAAAAGTTTGAAGCTAGCAGAGGTTGGTTCATGAGTTTTAAGAAGCCTTCTCCATAACACAGAAGTATAAGGTGAAGGCAAGCACTGATGTAGAAGCTGCAGCAAGTTATCCAGAAATGTAGCTAAGATAATTAATAAAGGTGGGTACACTAAACAACAGATTTTCAATGTAAATTAAATAGCCTTATATTGGAAGTAGATGCCATCTAGGACTTTCATAGCTAGAGAGAAGTCAACACCTAGTTTCAAAGCTTCAAAAAACAGGCTGACTCTCTTGTTATGGGCTGATGCAGCTGGTGACTTTAAGTTGAAGACAAGGCTCATTTACCATTCTGAAGATCCTAGTGCCCTTAAGAATTATCCTGAATCTTTTCTGCCTGTGGTCCATAAGCAGAATAACAAAGCCTTGATGAGAACACATCTGTTTACAACATGGCTTACTGAATATTTTAAGCCTACTGTTGAGACCTACTATTGAGAAAAAAAAAATGATTCCTTTCAAAATATTGCTACTCATTGACAAGATACCTGGTCATCCAAGAGCTCTGATGAAAACAAACAAGAGATTAATGTTGTTTCCATACCTGCTAACACAGCGTCCATTATGTAGCCTATGGATCAAGAAGTAATTTCACCTTTTAGATATACATTTTCTAAGGGCATAGCTGCCATAGATAGTGATTCCTCTGATGGATCTTGGCAAAGTAAATTGAAAACCTGGAAAATGTTCATTCTAGATGTCATTAAGAACACTCATGGTTTATGGGAAGTAGTCAAAATATCAACATTGACAAGAGTTTGGAAGAAATTAATTGCACCCTCATGGATGACTTTGAGGGGTTCAAGACTTCAATGAAGGAAGTAACTGCAGATGTAGTAGAAATAGCAGGAGAACTGAAATTAGAAGTAGAACCTGAAGATGTAACTGGGTTGCTGCAATCTCATGATAAAACTTCAACAGATGAGGAGTTGCTTCTCATGGATGAGCAAAGAAAGTGGTTTCTTGAGATGGAATCTACTCCTGTGAAGATGCTGTGAAGATTGTTGAAATGACAACAAAAGATTTGGAATAGTACATAAATATTAGTTGATAAAGCAGCAGCAGCTTTTGAGAGGATTGACTTGTTTTGAAAGAATTTCTGTGGGTAAAATGGTATCAAACATCATCACATGCCACAGAGACATCATTCATGAAAGGAAGAGTCAATTGATATGGCAAACTTCATTGTCTTATTTTAAGAAATTGACAAAACAACCACACCTTTTGCCAACCATCACCCTGATCATTCAGCAGACATCAAGATCAAGGCAAGACCTTCCACTAGCTAGAAGATTATGACTCATTAAAAGGTCACATCATGGTTAGCAGTTTTCTAGCAATAAAGTATTTTTTAATTAATGTAGGGGCATCTTTTTTTAGACATAATGCTATTGTACACTTAATAGACTACAGTACAGTGTAAACAGCTTTTTATGGACTGGGAAACAAACAAAAATATTGGCTCTCTTTATTGCAATATTCACTGTATTGCAGTGATCTGGAACAGAATCCACAATATCTCAGAGACATGCCTGTTTTGTGGTGTGAAGTAGATTTCCTTAAGTGTAAGTTTCTGTTCTGGGTCCTCTCTTTTTCTTTACACATTCTCCTGGGTGACCAGCTATACTCTTACGACTTCAAATATTACCTTCAAATCCCCAATCTCTATCCCCCTACCTTCCTTCCAAACTTCAGCCCAATACATCCCACACTGCAGTGGGTTTGTCCACCTGGTTGTTCCACAGATGGTGCTTAAGTTGGCCAACTCTTATGACTTTGTCTCTCCCTACCCCAGTCCAGGTTCTGGTTTAATGCCATTATTCTCCGAATATAACTATTGAAACCTAAATGTCAGTGTTGCTTACACTTTCTTTTTTACAAATTGTCTCTGACTCTTAGCAAGTCCTACTGTTTCTATGTTTGCCATATGGGTTAAATCCCTGCCCCACCCTCCACTTCCACAATAACTGCCACATTTTATGCCTTCATCAAGACTGAACTGCATGTTTGTAATTCTACCTATAGACTTACTTTCCTGTCTTCATTCTCCTTCCCTGTATTCAATGCCATCCACATTGCTATAAGAACTATCTTCCTAAAGCATTGGTTATTTTTTTTAAGATTTATTTATTTGAGAGAGCGAGAATGAGAGAGAGCGAGAGAGTACATGAGAGGGGGGAGGGTTAGAAGGAGAAGCAGGCTCCCCACCGAGCAGGTAGCCCAATGCGGGACTCGATCCAGGGACTCCAGGATCATGACCCGAGCCAAAGGCAGTTGCCCAACCAACTGAGCCACCCAGGTGCCCCAGCACTGGTTATTATTATGTTCTCTCTCAAACACATTTATCAACTTCCCATTGCCTATAGCAATATTTTTCAAAACACAGGTCATGAACAATATGTTTCATGAGAAAATCAATCAGTTGCCAGTAGCATCTATAAAATATTTTTAAAATATTTTTATTATTCTTTTATTTAATGCAGTTAGCCAACATATGGTACATCATTACTTTCAGATGTAGTGTTCAATAATTGATCAGTTGCGTATAACACCCTGTGCTCATTACATCATGTGCCCTCCTTAATGCCCATCACCCAATTACCCCTTCCCCCCACCAACCTCCCTTTCAGCAAGCCTCAGTTTCTTTCCTATAGTTAAGAGTCTCTCATGGTTTTTCTCCCTCTCTGATGACTTACCACTCAGTTTTCCCTCCCTTCCCCTATAGTCCTCTGCACTGTTTTTTATAATCCACATATGAGTGAAACCATATGATAATTATCTTTCTCTGATTGACTTATTTTGCTCAGCATAATACCATCTAGTTCTATCCATGTCCATGTAAATGGTAAGTATTCATCCTTTCTGATGGCTGAGTAATATTCCATTGTATATGTATACCACTTCTTTATCCATTCATCTGTCGATGAACATCTTGGCTCTTTGCACAATTTAGCTATTGTGGACATTGCTGCTATTAACATTGGGGTGCAGGTGCCCCCACTGCATTTCTATCTTTGGGGTAAGTACCTAATAGTACAATTACTGGGTCGTAGGGTAGCTCAATTTTTAACTTCATGAGGAACATCCATACTGTTTTCCAGAATGGCTGTACCAGCTTGCATTCCCACCAACAGTGTAAGAGGGTTCCCCTTTCTCTGCATCCTTGCCAACATTTGTTCTTCCCTTATTGTTAATTTTAGCCATTCTGACTGGTGTGAGATGGTAACTCATTATGGTTTTGATTTGTATTTTCCTGATGACAAGTGATCTTGGGCATTTTTCAGGTCTCTGTTGGCCATTTTTGTCTTTTTTGGAGAAATGTCTGTTCATGTCTTCTGCCCTTTTCTTGACTGTATTATTTGGTTTTTGGGTGTTGAGTTTGATAAGTTTGTTATAGATCTTGGATACCAGCCCTTTATGTGATGTGTCATATTCAAATATCTTCTCCCATTCTATAGGTTGCCTTTTAGTTTTGTTGACTATTTCCTTTGCTGTGCAGAAACTTTCTATCTTCATGAAGTCCCAATAGTTCATTTTTGCTTTTGTTTCCTTTGCCTTTAGAGACATGCCTTGCAAGAATTTGCTGTGGCCGAGGTTGAAGAGGTTGTTGCCTGTGTTCTTCTTTAGGATTTTGATGGATTCCTGTCTCACATTGAGGTCTTTCATACATTTATAATTTATCTTTGTGTATGATGTAAGAGAATGGTCAGTTTCATTCTTCTGCATGTGGCTGTCCAATTTTCCCAGCACCATTTATTGAAGAGACTGTCCTTTTCCATTGGATATTCTTTCCTGCTTTGTCAAAGATTAGTTGACCATAGACTTGAGGGTCCATTTCTGATCTCTCTTCTGTTCCATTGATCTATGTGTTTGTTTTTGTGCCAATACCATGCTGTCTTGATGGTCACAGCTTTGTAATATAGCTTGAAATCAGGCATTGTGATGCCCCCCAGCTTTGGTTTTATTTTTCAACATTCCCCTGGCAATTCAGGGTCTTTTCTGGATCCATACAAATTTTAGGATTGGTTGTTCTAGCTCTGTGAAAATTGTTGATGGTATTTTGACAGGGATCACATTGAATGAGTAGATTGCTCTAGGCAGCATAGACATTTTAACAATATATTTTTTTAAGATTTTATTTATTTATTTGAGAGAGAGAGAGAATGAGAGACAGAGAGCATGAGAGGGAGGAGGGTCAGAGGGAGAAGCAGACTCCCTGCTGAGCAGGGAGCCCAATGCGGGACTTGATCCTGGGACTCCAGGATCATGACCTGAGCCAAAGGCAGTCGCTTAACCAACTGAGCCACCCAGGTGCCCCGACATTTTAACAATATTAGTTCTTCTAATCCATGAACATGGAATGTTTTTCCATCTCTTTGTATCTTCCTCAGTTTATTTCATAAGTGATCTATAGTTTTTAGATTACAGATCCTTTACCTCTTTGGTTACTTTTATTCCTAGGTATCTTATGGTTTTTGGTGCAATTGTAAATGGGATCAATTTCTTGATTTCTCTTTCTTCAGTCCCATTGTTATTGTATAGCAATGCAATTGATTTGTGTGCATTGATTTTTATATCCTGCCATGTTGTTCAATTCCTGTATGAGTTCTAGCACTTTTGGGGTGGAGTCTTTTTGTTTTCCACATAAAGTGTCCTGTCATCTATGAAGAGTGAGAGTTTGGTTTCTTCTTTTCCCATTTGAATGCCTTTTATTTATTTTTATTTTCTGATTGCTGAGGCTAGGACTTCTTGTACTATGTTGAACAACAATGGTAAGAGCGGGCATCCCTTTCATGTTCCTGACCTTATAGGAAATGCTCTCAGTTTTTCCCCATTGAGAATGATATTTGCTGTGGGCTTTTCGTAGATAGCTTTAATGATATTGAGGTATGTTGCCTCTATCCCTACTCTTTGAAGAGTTTTAATCAAGAAATGATGCTGTATTTTGTCAAATGTTTTTTCTGCATCAATTGAAAGGATCATATGTTTCTTGCCTTTTCTTTTATTAATATACTCTATTACGTTGATTTTTTTGTGAATGTTGAACCACCCTTCCATCCCAGGAATAAGTCCCAATTGTTCATGGTGAATAATCCTTTTAATATACTCTTGGATTCTATTGGCTAGTATCTTGGTGAGTATTTTGGCATCCGTATTATTCAGGGATATTGGTCTGTAATTCTCCTTTTTGTTGGGGTCTTTCTCTGGTTTTGGTATCAAGGTAATGCTGGCCTCAAAGAATGAGTTTGGAAGTTTTCCTTCCATTTCTGTTTTTTGAAACAGCTTCAGTAGAATAGGTATTATTTCCTTATTTAAACATGTGTTTAAATGTTCCCCTGGGAAGCCATCTGGCCCTGAAATCTTGTTTTCTCAGAGGTTTTTGAATACTTCTTCAATTTCCTTCCTGGTTATGGGTCTGTTCAGATTTTCTACTTCTTCCTGTTTCAGTTTTGGTAGTTTATAGGTTCCTAGATATGCATCCATTTCTTCCAGATTGCCTAATTTGTTGCCATATAGTTGCGCATAATATATTCTTAAGATTGTTGGTATTTCATTGGTATTGGTCATGATCTCTCTCCTTTCATTCATGAATTTAGCAATTTGGGTGTTTTCTCTTTTCTTTTGCATAAGTCTGGCCAGATGTTTATCGATCTTATTAATTCTTTCAAGGAACCAGCTTATAGTTTCATTGATCTGTTCTACTGTTCTTCTGGTTTCTATTTCATTGAAATTGCCTCCAGTCTTCATTATTTGTCTTCTCCTGCTTGGTTTAGGCTTTATTTGCTGATCTTTCTCCAGCTCCTTTAGGTGTAAGGTTAGCTTGTGTTTTTGAGATTTTTCTAATTTATTGAGAGAGGCTTGTATTGCAATGTACTTTCCCTCTTAGGACTGCCTTTCCTGTATCCCAAAGATTTTGAACAGATATGTTTTCATTCTTATTAGTTTCCATGAATTTTTAAAATTCTTTCTTTTTTATTTAAATACAATTAGCCAACATATAGTACATCATTAGTTTTGGTGAAGTGTTCAATGAAAATTCTTTAATTTCTGTGTTGACCCATTCATTGTTTCATAAGATTCTTTTTAACCTCCATGTGTGTGAGTTCCTTCCAAATTTCCTCTTGTGATTGAATTCATGTTTCAAAGCACTGTGGTCTGAAAATATGCAGGGAATAATCCCAATCTTTTGGTATCAGTTGAGACCTGATTTGTGACCCAGTATGTGATCTATTCTGGAGAATGTTCCCTGTGCACTGGAGAGGAATGGGTGTTCTGTTGTTTCAGGATGGAATGTTCTTCATATATCTGTGAAGTCCATCTTGTCCAGTCTGTCATTCAAAGTCCTTGTTTCGTTGTTGATCTTCTGCTTAGATGAGCTGTCCATTGCTGTGAGTGTGGTGTTGAAGTCCCTTACTATTAATTTATTCTTATCAATATATTTCTTTACTTTGGTTTTTAATTGGTTTATATAATTGGCTGTTCCCATGTTGGGGGCATAAATATTTACAAATGTTAGGTCTTCTGGTTGGATAGACCCTTTAAATATGATATAGTATCTCTCTTCATCCCTTTCTCCAGTCTTTTGTTTAAATCTAATTTGTCTGATATGAGGATTGCTATCCCACCTTTCTTTTGAGGTCCATTAGCATGATAAATGGTTCTCCACCACCTCATTTTCAGTCTGGAGGTGACTTTCGGTCTAAAATAAGTCTCTTATAGACAGCATATAGATAGGTCTTGCTTTTTTATCCAGTGTGATACCCTGTGTCTTTTGACTGGAGCATTTATTTAGCCCATTTACATTAAGAATAACTATTGAAAGATATGAATTTATTGCCATTGTATTACTTATAAAGTCCCTGTTTCTGTAGCTTGTCTGTTTCTTTCTGGTCTGTGTTACTCTTGGGCTCTCAATTCGACTACAGGATCCCCCTTAATATTTCTTGAGGGCGGGATTGGTGGTCTCACATTCCTTCAGTTTCTGTCTGTCCTGGAAGCTATTTATCTCTCCTTCTATTCTGAATGACAGCCTTGCTGCATAAAGTATTCTTAGCTGCATGTTCTTCTCATTACTAGTACCCTGACTATATCATGCCAGCCCTTTCTGTCCTGCCAGGTCTCTGTGGATAGGTCTGATATTATTCTGATGTTCCTCTCTCTGTAGGTAAGGAGACTTATATTTCGAGCTGCTCTAGGAGTTTCTCTTTTTCTCTGAAATTTGCAAATTTCTCTGAACTATGCCTCACTATTGTACGTCAGGATGTTGATCTATTTTTATTGATTTGGGGAGGGGTCCTCTCTACCTGTTGAACATAAATGCCTGTTTCCTTCCCCATATTAGGGAAGTTCTCACCTATGATTTGCTCAAATATAACTTCTGGCCTCTGTCTTCACCCTCTGGCACCCCAGTTAATTTAACATTGGTATATTTAATGGCATCATTGATTTCTCAAAGTCTCTTTTCATGGGCTATTAGTAGTTTTTCTCTCTTTTCTTCAATTTCCTTTCTTTCCGTCAACCTGTGTTCTAGATTACTTACTCTCTCTTCTGCCTCAGTCACCCTAGCTGTTAGAGCATCCAATTTAGACTGCATCTCAGTTATAGCATTTTTAATTTCAGCCTGATTAGATCTAATTTCTGCACTATGATATTCTCTAGTGTCTTTTAATGCTTTTTCCAAGCCCAGCTATTAACTTTATAATTGTTATCCTGAACTTCACCTCTGACATCTTACTTATATCCATATCAGTTAGGTGTGTGGCAGAGAATATTACCTCCACTTCTTTCTTTTATTGCAAATTCCTCCTTTTAGTCATTTTGCCCAGAGAAGAATGGATGAGTGAGTGAACAGAATCAAAAATATCAACCATGACCCAAGCAAAATATACACTAGACAAATCTGAAGCGGTCAGAAACCAAAACAGAAAAGCAAATAAAAACAAAACATTAAAAAAAAAAGAAACAAAAATAAAGTTGGTGGGGAGAAAGAATATAATCTCACAGGTGGAAAAAGCAGGGTGATCCACTTATTCCTGAATGAGTTTTGGTCTGTGTGTTAGAAGACACTAAAAATCCCAATATTGCAAAGAAACGTATATATATATATAATTGAATAGATCGAAAAACAGCCAAAAATGAAGCATATATCTATAAACTGTGGATGTAAGAAATAAAAGTTAAAAAGCAACTTAGAAACAAAGTGTTGATAAAATTAGAAACTAGTTGAAAAGTGAAAAAAAAAAAAAGGAAAATTTTAGACTGAGAGATAAACGGATCATGAGAAATTCCACAAGTTCTATATGCTGTTTTTCCCTAGCGCTTGATTTTTACAGTCTTGTGGGATCCGTAAATTTGTTGTGCATGTCTTCTTCCAGTTGGTCTTCTGGAGGAGGGACCTGCTGTGGTACTTCTCATGTGTCTTTGCCTGGACAGCTTTGCACCACCCTTTTGCTGGGGGGGAGGGGGTTCAATATGAGCTGGTCCTCTGCCTGGCTTTTGTCCCCTGAAGGCTTTCTTTGCCTGTTTAGAGGATCAAAATAAAAATGGCCATACCCCATTCTCCAGCCCCAGAGTTGAAAGATCACAGTCCCCTTTATTTAGTAAACCCTCTGGGATAAAAGGTCTTCACTTTCTTTTGTGTCAAACTCCATAGAATGTGTGGTGCATGCCCACAGCAATCTTCCCAGGGGGAGTCTGAGGGCCTTGCATTACTGCCCTTTGTAGGGCCCTGGTGCTAAGAGCAGTCCTGGGATAGTGCACATTCCCACTCTGCCCCCGCCCCCCCCCCCCAGCTGAGTGTTTCCATACTGTTGTTTACAGGGCCACTACCCTGAGAGCTGTTGCCTGTTCATGGGCACACCTAACCCACCCCTCCTTATATTCATATCAATTAGATCTGTGGCAGAGAGTATTACCTCTGGTTCTTTCTTTTGTTGTGAATTCCTCCTTCTAGTCATTTTGCCCAGAGTAGAATGGATGTATGAGAGAACAAAATAAAAAATGTCAACCATGACCCAAGCAAAATACATATTAGACAAATCTGAAGAGGTGAGGCCAAAAAAGAAAAGAGAAAGGAAAAAAAGAGGGAATATAATCTCCCAGGTGGACAAAACAGGGTGATCCACTTGCTCCTACATGTATTTTTTTTATTTAAATTCAATTAGCCAACATATAGTACATCATTAGTTTTTGATGTAGTGTTCAGTGATTCATTAGTTGCATATAACACCCAGCAATCATCACATCATGTGTTTTGTTCTGTTTGTTAGAAGACATTAAATCCCAAAATTGTAAAGAAAGCAAAAAATATATATATATATATTATATATGTATACATATATGTATATATTTTTGTTAAATAAAATATATGTTACATTAAATATATGTATATATTTATACATATATATATGTATAAAATTTGAATACATTGATAGGAAGCCAAATATGAAGAATATATCTAGAAAATGTAAAGGTAAAACTGAAATTTAAAAAAAAAGACTTAAAGGGGCGCCTGGGTGGCCCAGTCGTTAAACGGCTGCCTTTGGCTCAGGTCATGATCCTAGGGTCCTGGGATCAAGCCCCGCCTCAGGCTCCCTGCTCCGCGGGAAGCTTGCTTCTCCCCCCTCTCCCACTCCCCCTGCTTGTGTTCCCTCTCTCACGGTGTCTCTCTCTGTCAAGTAAATAAATAAAATATTTTTAAAAAATAAAAAAATTAAAAAAGACTTAAAAACTAAGTGCTGATAAAATAAGAAACTTGTAAAGAAAAAAAGAAAAGGAAAATTTTAAACTGAAAGATAAAAGAATCATGGGAAAAAATCTCAAATTCTGTATACTATTTTCCCCTAACGCTGGAGTTTTGCAGTTCTGTGTGCTCTGTAACCTTGGTATTTGCCTGATGTTCCAGCTGGTCTTCTGGGGGAGGGGCCTGCTGCACTGAATCTCAGGTGTGTTTGCCTGGGCAGAGTTGCACTGCTCCTTTCCAGGGACTATGCTCAGTGTAAGCTGCTCCAGGTTGCTTTATGTGGCTTTTGTTTCCTGAAGGCTTTCTGAGCTGCTTTAGGGATGAAAACAAAAATGGTGGCACCCCAATCTCCAGCCCCAGAACTGAAAGATCAGGGCCCCCTCTCTTCAGTAAACCCTCAGGGAAAAATAGTCTTCACTAAACTCTGCAGACTACTGCTGTGCGTACCCTCACTGATCCTCCTGGGGGAGGGAGGGTCACAGAGGGCCGGCCACTTGCAAGCCCCTCACACTGAGAGCAGTTGCCCAATCATTGGTGCTCCCTGCCCCCACTCCCAGGGGAAGGAGGAGGGTTGCCACGTTTCTGCCCTTTGCAGGGCCACCACATGGGGAGCGGTCACCTGATCATGCCACAGCTTGTGGTTTATGGCAAACCGAGATGACAGCCCACTCCTGGACTTGCTGACCATAGCCATTTCCCTGCTCCAATGCTTGGGAACTCTCCCAGCTCAGGCACCCCCATTCTTTCTGTTACCCTGAGAATCCTAAGACCACACTGACCCACCTAGAATTCTGCCCTGCTTTGCCACCTGAGCACCTTTCAGGCAGGAACATCTCTCACTGGAGCAGACTTCTAAAAGTTCTGATTTTGCACTCAGGGGCTATATCACTTTCTGGTAGCTGTCTTATGGAGGATCCCTCCCCCCCCCCCACCCTTTATCTCCCAATATATCCTCTGTGATTCTCTTCTCCGCACCTCCTACTTTGCAAAAAGTGGTTGCTTTTCTATTTGTAGAATTCCAGCAATCCTTTTCTTACATCTTAGGTTGAATTCATAGGTGTTCAGAATGATTTAATAGATATCTAGCTAAATTCAAGGGACCAGATGAAATGAGGTCCCCTACTCTTCCACCATCTTGTCCCAGTCCTGTAAAACATTTTTTAAAATAACAAAATATGATAGAAAATATCAGCATATATACATAAGAAATGGTAAGTATTCTTTTCAGAAACTTTTGTTTCAAGTTTTTATCTATGTATGTGTGTATTGGGTCACACTATGAAAATCATTTCTTGCTGTAGGTCATTTCTTACTGTATGTCTACTGGACAGATATTTGCATACATTTGTTGCATTCATGCCCCTCTTCTCCACATGTCTGGCCCAGACCCACATTTCCAATCTTACCTGCTACTACTCCTTTTCATTCAACCTATCCTTTATCTACATGAACGTTCCTTGCTCTCTTATACACTTTTACTCCCCCAGGCCTTTGCCAATGTCAGTCCCTCCTTGAACACCCTTCCCTCATTCCAAGCCTGTAATTCCTAATCATTCTTCAAGGAAGACCCAGAACAAACCCCACTTCTTGTCCAAAACCTTCCAAATTCGCCAGTCCAAATGGGTCACTACCTTTTTGGGCTCCCACAGGAAGATTTATTATTGCACTCAGGTTATTCTGTCTTATCAAGGTTTGAATTGGCATGTATCTCCTTTCCTTTCTTCCTTCATTCAGTCATTGCTCTGGCAGCTTCAGCAGGCTCCTCTGTCACCTAGCTTGAGAAATGACACAGCCTCAGTGCTCACTCAACTGCCAGTTACAGGAGATCTGGTACCTCTGGAATTTAGATATGGGTAAGTCAAGCCAAACAATGCTGATCACAGGAAAAAGAATGGGAAGGAGTTGACATTTGTCAGTGAGCTGTAAGAAAGTCTTTAAACTCATCTATTCTAAGGTATCTGCTTTTCTCAGAGTAGCTGTTTTCCCAGATGAGCAAATACATATTAAATGGAGGAACACTTGATACTTAGGGAGTGTTCTGGCTACTAGAGAAAGCAGGAAAAGCTTGCTCGCCTTTCTTCATTCAGTGACATTTACCAACCACCTGTTCTGGGCCCTACACTGGACTGGTATATTTTGGGGGACCATTAAGGTAAATTAGACATGTTCTCAAGGATCTTAGAATTAAGGTGAATAGCTGTGATCTCTCCCCTGAGTTCCAGACTCATATATCCAACTTCCCACTTAACCAACCCCATTGGATGTGTCACTGGCATCTCAAACAACCTCCAACAGAACTTTCAATTCCACTCCCACAGCAACATTCTCCTTTCCTAGTCTACCCCATCAGTAGTAAATGTCTCCCCAACCCCAAATCTGGAACCATTCTTCATCCCTCCCTCTTTCTTTTTGAAACAATAGTGTAGTGATTAATCAAACATTAGCACACTGGTTTTGCATCAGGCTTTACCTGGAGGACCATTGAAATAGATTGCTGGGTTCCATCTCCAGTTTCTGATTCAGTAGATCAGGGGTGGGGCCTACGGATATGCATTTCTAACAAGTTTCCAGGCAATAGTGTTACTATTATTTCAGGGATCACACTTGAAAAACCACTGCATTAGTAAGACCTAGTAGGTTATACCTATATAATATATTCTGAATCTGTCCACTTCTCACCATTTTCATAGCTCATCAACAAATCTGTGCAGTTTTCCATCCATCTTCACTACCCAGTGGCTTCACTTGATCAGCCCATCCTCAAGTTCTACACGTCCCAGCTGTCCTACCCTGCTTATTGTGTGAGTATTGGGGCTGTCACCTCTGAAGCTGGATGACAGATGAGCTTGCCAAGTTTGGCCCAGGAATGATATTCCATTGCCCTAGAACCTCCCCTCCTCTCTACACTTCCTACTCTATGTTAGCCAGCAAAAAGCCATTGGAAAGAAGTCAGCCAGCTGAGTGGTTTTTGTTTTGACTCAGGATTCTGTCTGGATAGCTGTGGCCTAGGAAGGTCAGATATCCTGGTTCAACAGTTAAGAAAGACTATGACCCCAGTGATTGTGGGTAACCCTAAGGAAGTATATTGTTGTTTTCCTGTGATTCTGTGGTCAAACCTGGTGTACTTTAGCCTCTTGGGAGGATTTCATTATAAAACTTTCCACATAAAATCACATCTTTAATGACTTGGATGCTTTCCTCACTTGTAAGGCCAAATATGCCACAGATTCTACCTCATGGAGTCATCTAAGACCTCTGTGCAAGGCTACACTGAGTTCTACTTCTCAGGTAGAATTTCCAAGGTTCCAGGAGGTTCCATGATATGCCCTGTTTCACCCTGAAAATTGGTGACTACACCAGGACAAGAATTCACCTCCATTTGTTTATTTTTTGTCGCTTGAGATCTATCATATGAAGAAAGTTCCTTGGTATGGTGGCAAGGTTGATTAGGCTCACCACAATAGAGTCTCCACTTACTGGCTTTGTGATCTTTAGCAAGCCACTTCTCTCAGCCTCAGAATTTTCATCTGTAAAAATGAAGCTAAACATACCTATTGATATTATCATGATGGAGATTAAATTACATGACATATAAAATGCCTAGCACAATTGCTGGAACATAGGAGACACACACACATACACACACCTACTATTATTAAACAGAACTTTTCTGAACACCCAATTTCTTCTCAGTTCCTGGCACTTATAGACTCTTAATAAATGTTGACTGAATGAATCAAATCCTGCGGCCCCCCCATGGTAATGTCTTTCTTTCTCTGAGGCTACTTAAATTACAGTCAATACCCTAAACTTACTACCTATTTGGTTTCATTTTGTCACTCCAAATGTAACTGCTGAGCCCTGCTTATGGCCAAAGCAGTGTGATGGATGACGGGGAGTTTACAGAGAGAAGTATGAAATTGTGATGGTTTCCAGAAAGCTCTTGTGTGTATAATTATCTGGATTTTAAATGGCTTCATGTGTAAGTCTGTACATGTAGAGGACCCAGAGGACCATAGCTGCATTCTCTTGGGCTAGTTCTTTGCTCTTTTTGGACATTTGTTTCTTCATCTCTGAAATGAAGAGGATGAATTTGATTGGTAGCTTTGAAATATTCTCTGAGGAGCCCTGGGAGTTCCATGGAGGTATATCACGGGCCACTCTAATAGAGTCAGGCAGAGTTGGATTTGAAGAGGGAACTCTGGGGGTCCCACTTCCACTTCAGCCATAGCAGTTACAATTTGTTCTATTTTCTATATTGGGTCACAATTTTTTATTTGAAGGAAGAGGTCTACTCATCAGTCACCCACAAGATCCAGCACACTGTTGGAGTAAATGGTACTTGCTTAATAAACTTTCTTTGTCCACTTGATTGATAGAAACTGTGAAGAGAAAGAAACTAGCATGATGTCTACTCTGTAGGTTAGAGAAAGGAGGGACATTTTCCTTAAATTTAATCTTAGCCCAAACTATCCAGTTACTGGACAGAGCATAGAAAGTGGGGCATTAGATACTGAATGTGAAGAGCATAGTAAAGGCAATTAACCACAAGGGTAACATATCTGCATTTTTTGTTTCATCATTAACCCCCTCCCTAGTCCTCCTGGGTACCTCCATTGACCAACTCCATTAAAAATCTATTTCCTCTACACAAGCCTTCTGGTGTGTCATTTATTTTCCTGGAGAAACAGGAACAGAGGAGTAGAAAGAGCTTAGAATTTGGGTTTAGACGGTGTTGTGAATTAAATTTAATTCTGAGTACAGTAAGAATTCATTGGAGGATATATGTTTAACAGCTCTATTGAGTTGTAATTTACATACTGTAGAAAACATCCATTTTATGTGTACAATTCAGTGGCTTTTAGTAAATTTACAGAGTTGTACAACTATCACCTCAATACAATTTTAGAACATTTCCATCATCCCATAAAAAGCCCTTATGCCCAGTTTAAATTGATCTCCATTCCCACCCACAGCTCCAGGCAACCAGTAATGCACTTTCTGTCTCTACGGATTTGCCATTACAGGACTTTGCATATAACTTAGCATGTTGGTTTTGAGGCTTATACACATTGTAGCATATGCCACTGTTTCTTTCCTTTTTATTGACAAATAGTTTTTCATTGTATGGGTACACCACATTTTGTTCATTTGCTGACCAATTAATGAGCATTTGGATTGTGTCCACCTTTCAGCTTCTATGAATATGTTTCTCTGAACATAGGCATATAAGTCATTGCATGGAAATACGTTTTATTTTTAAGATTTTATTCAAATTCCAGTTAGTTACCATACAGTATAACACTAGTTTTAGGTGTAAAATATAGCGATTCAACACTTCCATACAACACCCAGTGTTCATCACAAGTATACTCCTTAATCCCCATCACCCATTTAACCCATCCCTCCCACTCACCTCCCCTCTGATAACCATCACTTTGTCCTCTATGGTTAAGAGTCTATTTCTTGGTTTGTCTCGCTCTTTTTTTCCTCTTTCTTCATTTATTTTGTTTCTTAAATTCCACATATGAGTGAAATCATTAGGTATTCATCTTTCTTGACTGACTTGTTTCACTTAGCATAATACTCTGTAGTTCCATTCATGTCATTGCAAATAGCAAGATTTCATTCTTTTTTATGCATGAGCAATATTCCATTGTCTATATATACCATAACTTATTTATCCATTCATCAGTCAATGGGCACTTGATCTGTTCTATAATTTGGCTTTTGTAGGTAGTGTTGCTATAAACATCAGGGGGCTGTTTGGGTAAATACCTAGTATTGCAATTGCTGGGTCATAGAGTAGCTCCATTTTTCACTTTTTAAGGAGCCTCCATGCTGTTTTCCAGAGTGGCTTCACCACTTTGCATTTTCTCCATCAGTTCAAGAGGGTTCCCATTTCTCCACATCCTCGGCAACACCTATTTTTTTTTTCTGTTGTTAATTTTAGCCATTCTGACATGTGTTAGGTGATATGTCATTGTAGCTTTGATTTGTGTTTCCCTGATGATGAGTGATGTGTTGAACATCTTTGCATGTGTCTGTTGGCCATCTGGATATCTTCTTTGGAGAAACGTCTCTTCATATCTTTTGTCCATTTCTTAACTGGGTTATTTGTTTCTTGGGTGTTTAGTTTGATAAGTTCTTTATAGATTTTGAATACTAACCCTTTATCAGATATGTTACTTCAAAATATCTTCTCCCATTCTGAAAGTTGCCTTTTAGTTTTGTTGATTATTTCCTTCACTATGCAGAAGTTTTTTATCATGATGAAGTCCCAATAGTTAAATTTTTTTTTTCTTTTCCCTTCCATCAAGAGACATGTCTAGTGAGAAGTTGTGACAGCCAATGTCAAAGAGGTTGCTACCTGTGTTCTCCTCAAGGATTTTGATGGATTCCTGTCTCACATTTATGTCTTTCATCCGTTTTGAATTTATTTTTGTATATGGTATAAGAAAGTGGTCCAGTTTCATTCTTCTGCATGTGGCTGTCCAGTTTTCCCAACACCATTTGTTGAAGAGACTGTCTTTTATTCCATTGGATATTCTTTCTTGCTTTGCCAGAGATGAGTTGACCATATAGTTGTGGGTACATTTCTGGGTGTTCTACTCTGTTCTATTGATCTATGTGTCTGTTTTTGTGCCAGTACCATACTGTCTTGACGACCATACCTTTGTAATATAGCTTGAAGTCTGGAACTGTGATGTTTCCAGCTTGGTTTTCTTTTGCAAGATTGCTTTGGCTATTCAGGGTCTTTTGCAGTTACATACAAATTTTAGGATTATTTGTTCTAGCTCTGAAAAATGCTGTGGTATTTTGATAGGGATTACATTGAATGTGTAGATTGCTTTGGGAAGTATAGACATTTTAACAATATTTATTTTTCCAGTCGATGGGCATGGAATGTTTTCCGATTCCTTTGTGTCATCTTCATTTCTTTCATAAGTGTTCTATAGTTTTCAGAGTACAAATCTTTTTACCTCCTTGGTTAGGTTTATTCCTAGGTATCTTATGGCTTGGGCTTTAATTGTAAATGGGATCAATTCCTTGGTTTCTCTTTCTGCTGCTTCATTATTGGCATATATAAATGCAACAGATTTTTGTACATTGTTTTTGTATCCTGCACCTTTACTTAATTTGTGTATCTGTTCTAGCAATTTTGGGGTGGAGTCTTTTTGTTTTCCACACAAAGTATCATATCATCTGTGAAGAGTGAGAGTTTGACTTCTTCTTTTCCAATTTGAATGCCTTTTTTTTTCTTTTTGTTGTCTGATTGCTGAGGCTAGGATTTCCAGTACTATGTTAAATAACAGTGGTGATAGTGGATATTCTGGTTTTGTTCCTGACCATAGAGGAAAAGCTCTCAGTTTTTCCCCACTGAGGATGATATTAACTGTGGGTCTTTCATATATGGACTTTGTGATGTTGAGATATGTTCCTCTATCCCTACATTGCCGAGGGTTTTTTATCAAGAATGGATGCTATACTTTGTCAAATGCTTTTTCTGCATCTATTGAGAGTATTCTTATCCTTTCTTTTATTAATGTGGTATATCACAATGATTGATTTGCAAATATTGAACCACTCCTGCAGCCCATGAATAAATCCCACTCGGTCATGGTGAATAATTCTCTTAATGTACTGTTGTATTTGATTTGCTAGTATTTTGTTAGTATTTTATCGAGAATTTTTATACTCATGTTCATTGGGGATATTGGTCTGTAATACTCCTTTTAAGTGGGGTCTTTGTCACATTTTGGAATCAAGGTAATACTGGCCTCATAGAATGAGTTTAGAAGTTTTCCTTCCATTTCTATTTTTTGGAACAGTTTCAGAAGAATAGGTATTAATTCTTCTTTAAATGTTTGTAAGAAGGGGCGCCTCGGTTGCTGAGTCAGTTAAGCATCTGGCTTCGGCGGAGGTCATGATCTCAATGTCCTGGGATCAAGCCTGGCATCAGGCTCCCTGCTCAGTTGGGAGTCTGCTTCTTCCTCCCCCTCTGTCCCTCCCCACTGCTCATACTTTCTCTCTTGCTCTCTTTCACTCGCTCGCTCTCTCTCTCAAATAAATAAATAAAATCTTTTAAAAAATAACTGTTTGGTAGAATTTGCCAGGGAAGTCATGTGGCCCTGGACTTAACTTTGTTGGGAGATATTGATGTGTGATTCAAATTCTTTGCTGATTATTTGTCTTTTCAGCTTTTCTATTTCTTCCTTTTTCAGTTTTTTTTTTCCTTTTTCAGTTTTGATGGTTTATATGTTTCTTGGAATTTATCCATTTCTTCCCGATTGCCCAATTTGTTGGCATATAAGTTTTCATAATATTCTCTTATAATTGTTTGTATTTTTGTGATGTTGATTGTGATCTCTCCTTTTTCATTCATGATTTTATTTGTTTGGTCTTTTCCCTTTTCTTTTTGATAGGCCTGGCTAGCAGTTTATCAATTTTATTAGTTTTGTCAAAGAAGCAGCTCCTGGTTTCATTGATTTGTTCTACTGGTTTCTGTTGTTGTTGTTGTTTCTACATCTTTTATTTCTGCTCCAGTCGTTATTATTTCCCTTCCTCTGCTTGGTTTAGGCTTCATTTGTTTTTCTTTTTCTAGCTCCTTTAGGTGTAAGGTTAGTTTGCTTATTTGTGATTTAACTTACTTATTGAGGTAGGCCTGTATTATTATATACTTCCCTCTTATTTCCACCTTGGCTGCATCCAAAAGATTTTGGACCATCCTGTTTTTACTTTCACTTGTTTCCATGTATTTTTTTTTTGTATTTCTTCTTTAATTTCCTGGTTTTTGAATGACCCATTCATTCTCCAGTAAGATATTCTTTATCCTCCATGTATCTGTGGTCTTTCTAAATGTTTTCTTGTGGTTGACTTCAAGTTTCATAGCATTGTGGTCTGAAAATATACATGGTATGATCTCAATTTTTTTGTACTTGTTGAGGCCTGATTTGTGACCTAGTGTTTGATCTATTCTAAGGAATGTCCCATGTGCATTTCACAAGTATGTGTCCTGCTGCTTTAGGATGAAATGTTCTGAATATATCTTTTCTGTCCATCTGGTCCAGTGTGTCATTCAGTCATTGTTTTCTTGCTGATTTTCTGCTTAGATGATCTGTCCATTGATGTAAGTGGGGTGTTAAATTCCCCTAGAATCACTGTATTATTATTAATGTGTTCCTTTATGTTTGTTGTTAATTGCTTTGTATATTGGGTGCTCCCAAGTCAAGGGGATAACAATTTATAATTGTTAGATCTTCTTGTTGCATAGACCCCTTTATTATGATATAGTGTCCTTCTTCATCTCTTTTTTAAAACATTTATTTATTTATTTGAGAGACTGAGAGTGTATGGGGGGAAGGGGCAGAGGGAGAGGCAAAGAATCTCAAGCATTTTCCCAACTGAGCTCAGAGCCCACAGCTTGATCCCACGACCCTGAGATCATGACCCAAGCTGAAATCAAGAGCCACATGCCAAACCCACTGAGCCACCCAGGTGCTCCCCCCCTTCGTCATCTCTTGTTACAGTCTTCAGTTTAAAATCTAGTTTGTCTGATATAAGTATAGCTACTCCAGCTTTCTTTTAACATCCATGAGCATGATAAATATTTCTCCATCCCCTCACTTTTAATCTGCAGGTGTCTTTAGGTCTTAAATGAGTCTCTTGTAGGCAACATGTAAAATGGGTCTTGGTTTTGTATCCATTCTGACACCCTATGTCTTTTGATTGGAGCACTTAATCCATTTACATTCAGAATAATTAGTGATAGAAGTGAATTTAGTGCCATTTTATTGCTTGTTTTGTCATTATTTCTGGAGATTTTCTCTGTTCCTTTCTAGTCTTTTTCCTACTCAACAAGTCCCCATTAATATTTCTTGAAGGGCTATTTTAATGGTCATAAACTCCTTTAGTTTTTGTTTGTCTGGGAAATTCATTATCTCTCCTTTTATTGTTAATGAAAGCCTTGCTAGATAGCTTTCTTCTGACCTGCCATGTTTCTATGAAGAGTTCTGCTGTTAACCTTATTTGTCTTCCTTTGTAAGTTAGGGACTTCTTTTCCCTTGCTGCTTTTAGTCTTGGTTTTTTTGTTTGTTTGTCTTGACTGTTTTTTGTTGTAGTTGTTGTGTTTAAATCTCTATATTTTGCAAATTTCACTACAATACATCTTGGTGTTGGCCTGCTTTTCTTGATTTTGGTGAGAGTTCTGTGTGCTTCCCGGATTTGGAAATCTGTTCATTCTCCAGATTAGGGAAGTGTTCAGCTATAATTTCCTCACATAAACCTTCTACCCCCTTTTCTCTCTGTTCTTTTTCTGGGATTCCTATGATATGAATGCTATTACATTTCATGTAGTTATGGAGTTCCCTAAGTCTACTTTCCTGATCTAAGATTTTTCTTTCCCTCTTTTGATCAGCTTCATTATTTTCCATAATTCTATTTTCTGTATCACTTATTTGTTCCTCTGCTTCTTCCATTCTTGAGTTCATTATATCCAGTTGGTTTTGGATCTTGGTTATTGCATTTTTCATTTCAGCCTGATTCATTTTTCCTCCTTTATCTCTGTGGTATGGATCTCCCTGATGTCATCTATGCTTTTCTGAAGCCCAGCTAGTATCCTTATAATTGTTGCTTTAAATTCTGAATCAGGACTATTACCTATATCTGTTTCAATTAGATCCCTGGCCATGAGCTTTTCTTGTTCTTCCTTTTGGGATAAATTTCTCTATTTGGCATTTTGTCTAGGTCTTGGTCATCTTCTCTGTGCTAGGAAAGCCTGTTATGTTTCCTGCTCCTGAGAGTAATGGCTTTATGAAGAAGAGGTCATATAATGTCCAGAGCCTGGTGCTTCAGGAATTGTCTCTTGTGTATGCCACATGCAGTCTGGTTCTGTGTTATGGCTGCTCTATCAAGTCAGTCCTCTACAGAGCTTTTTCTTACCTGCAGTGGGGAGTGTTTGTACCTTGGCCCAAGTGTGACGAGTTTTAACTTAGGTATGCTCTGGTCTGCTTGTTATAAAAGACCTGATACTATTTCCACCAGTGCTGAAGCTTTGCAGAACTTTATGGTCAGTAGACATGGTGTGTATTGGGTTTGTGCTGGTCTTCTGGGGGAGGGTCCCAGTACACTGGTTCTCAGCCACACTTGCTTGAGAAAAGCAGTACCAGCAAAGCACAGGGGAGGCAAGGCTTCATTTAAGAAATTTAGGCCTCCAGTGTTGGCCCTGTGCTATTTATTGAAATTAAATTATGCTAAGGGGCAGGGGAGGGAAATGGCACCAGCCAGCTTCTTTGTCTTCAGAGAGGGTAATTCATGTTCACTGCTGTCAGGGAAGCCCTCCTAGAAGAGTGAATAAATTTCCCTCATGCATCCTAAGCATTTTTCAGATCACTGCTTACACACTGTCTGTATCCAGGTCACTTGCTGGTCTGGAGAAGTGCAGTGAGGTTATCCCATCCAGGCCAGCTGAGTTTTAAAACTCCAAAGTTTAGAGACCTGGCATGGTGGGGACCCATTCTGGTCTTCTGGGGGAGGGTCTTACCATGCTGGGATTGATGCAGATTTGACCCAAAAGAGCAGTTGCACCAGAGCTCAGGCACGTGGAATTTGGAGCAAAGCAAGTTGTTTTGCTAAGCAGCTAGTGTCTGGGTTAGCCACCTTTAGCAGATGTCTCTGTGCCTATGCTGAGGGGCAGGGGAGGGTAATGTCCCCCGCTAGCTCCTTTGTCCCCAGAGAGGCAATGCCAGCTCTCTCAGATGTGCTCCAAGAAGGGGGAACTGTCTCTCCCAGTGTGTCCCAGGATGTCCTGACGTGGTGACATCTGCCCCCTGGGTTACAACCTGACTGCCTTCTCTACAAGAGCACTGCAGTGTCCTCAGTGCTATATACTAGCTACACCATGGACCTCTAAAACTCCAGTCTTTGAGCTCTGCTGGTTGAAAAAAAAAATCAGCCCCTCTTGTTTTCCCAGTCAATGGCTTTGGAGAAGTGTTTTCCTTGTGTGATCCCCTGTGCTCTTCTCTTCTCTCTCTCTCTCTCTAATCTCCACAAAGAATCTGATTCTTGATTTACCTCTCTCTTTTTTCCCCTTTGCTTGTTTGTTTTGTTTTTTAAGTTCCACATATTAGTGAAATTATATGGTATTTGTCTTTCTCTGACTACTTATTTCATTAGTATAATATACTCTAGCTCCATCCATGTTGTTACAAATGGGAAGATTTGATTCTTTTTGATGGCTGAATAATATTCCATTGTGTGTGTGTGTGTGTGCACATGTGGATCCATCCATTCATCAGTTGATGGACACTTGGGATATTTCCATAATTTGGCTATTGTACATAATGCTTCTATAAACACTGGGGTGCATTATTCCTTTGAATTAGTATTTTTATATTTTGGGGTAAATACCTAGTAGTGTAATTGCTGGATCATAAGGTAGTTCTATTTTTCACTTTCTGAAGAACCTCCATACTGTTTTCCAGAGTGGCTGCACCACTTTGCATTCCCACCAACAGTGCAAGAGGGTTCTCATTTCTCCACATACTCTCCAACACCTGTTGTTTCTTGTGTTGTTGATTTTAGTCATTCTGACAGGTGCGAGGTCATATTTCATTGTAGTTTTGATTTGTATTTCCCTGATAATGAGTGATGTGTTGAACATCTTTTCATGTGTCTGTTGGCCATTCTGATGTCTTCTTTGGAAAAATATCTATTCATGTCTTCTGCGCATTTTTTAATTGGTTTATTCGTTTTTTTGGGTGTTGACATTTATAATTCTTTATATATTTGGATACTGCCCCTTATTAGTTATGTCATTTGCAAATATCTTCTCCCATTCCATAGGTTGCCTTTTAGTTTTGTTGATTATTTGCATGGAAATACATTTTAATTTCTCCTGGTTAGATTCCTAGGAGTGGAATTTCTGGGTCCTATGATAAGCATACATGTAACATTTTATGGCATTGGAAACTGTTTTCCAAAGTATTGTGGAACTTTCCATCACTAGAAGTAGTGTATGAAGATTGCACTTGTTCTGTATCCCTGACACTTGTTAGTTGGGTGTCTAAAAAAGGACGTTTTAGCCACCATAGTAGTATGAAGTAGTAATTCTTTGTAGTTTACTATAGTTAATTTGCATTTCCCTAATGACCAATTGTGTTGAGCATCTCCTTCATGGGATTATTTGCCACCCATATATCTTCTCTAGTGAAATGCCTATTCATACCTTTGGCCTATTTTTCAATTGAGTTGTTTGTTTACTTACTATTAATTTTTTTGTATATTCAGGATACAAGTCCTTTAGATACATGCATCACAAAGATGGTTTCCCAATCTGTGACTTGTCTTTTCATTCTCTTAACTGTCTTTTGAATTGCAGAATTTCTTAATAGTGATGAAGAAGTCTAAATCTTTAGTATTTTCTTTTATGGGTTGCATTTTTGTAAAGGAAATCTTTGCCTAAGAAAAATTCACAAAAATTTTCTCCTATGTTTATGTCGCAAATATTTTCTTCTGAGTTTTCTTCCAGAAAGTTTGTTTTTTTAGGTTTTACACGTAGGCCTATGATCCATTTCCATTTAATTGTTGTATATGATGCAGAATGTAAGTCGAATTTATTTATTTGTTTGTTTATTTATTTATTTTTATTTATTTATATTCTGCATGTGAATATACAGTTGTATCAGGACCAGTTGTTGAAAGGACATTCTTTCTCCATGGCATTGTTTTTACACCTTTGTCAGAAATCAGTTGTCCATATATTTGTGGGTTTGCTTCTGGACTTTCTTTTTTGCTTCATAGTTCCATTTGTGTATCTTTATGACAATATGTCAGTGTTGCTTTTAAAATTTATTACTGAAGTATAATGGACCTATAATGTTATATTAGCCTCAGGTATATAAAAGAGTAATTCAACCATTCTGTACATTACTAATTGTTCACTACTGTAATTGTTGTTACCATCTGTCACCATACTACATTATTACAATATTATTGGCTATATTTGTTGTGCTGTACTTTTCATCTCCATGACTTATTTATAACTAGACTTTGTACTTTTTAATACCCTTTATCTATTTCACCCAGCTTCCCCCTCCACCTTTTCAGTGGTACCCACCAGTTTGTTCTCCATTTTTAATAGTTTCTGTTTTTTGTTTGTTTTATTTTTTGATCCCACTTATGAGTGGAATCATATGGTATTTGTCTTTGTCTGAGTTATTCCACTTAGCTGAATGCCCTCTAAGTCCATCCATATGTTACAATGGCAAGATCTCATTCTTTTTATGACTGATTAATATTCCATTATATATTTCTATACCACATTTTCTTTATGCATTCATCTATTGGTAGACACTTGCATTGCTCCCATTTCTTGATGTTGTAAATAAAACTCAATAAATACAGAGGTTCATATATCTTTTTGAATTAGTGATTTTGTTCTTTGTGTAAGTACCTAGTAGTGGAATTATTGGATCATATGTTATTACTATTTTTAATTTTTTTGAGGAAACTACAAACTGTTTTTCACTGTGGGTGTACCAATTTACATCACCAACAACAATGTATGAGGGTTCCTTTTTCTCCACATTCTCACCAAAAACTTATTTCTTTTCTTTTTTATTCTAGCTATTCAGATTCTCTGCCCATTTTTAATCAGATTACTTGTTTTTTTTTTTATGTGTCTCTTGATTTGTATAAGTTCTTTATATATTTTGGATTTTAACCTCTTATCAAATATATCATTTTCAAATATCTTCCTTCATTTAGTAGTTTGCCTTTTCATTTCATTGATGGTTTCCTTTGCTTTTTATTTTAGTATTGTCCCAATAGATTATTTTTTGTTTTTGTTTTCCTTGCCTGAGGAAACATATCCATAAATATGTTGCAAAGGCTTATGTCCAAGAGGTTATTGCTCATGTTCTTTCTTAGAAGTTTTATGGTTTCAGGTCTCACATTTAGATCTTTTATCCACTTTGAGTTTATCCTGTTTTTGTATGAGTATAAAAACAGCTCATATATCCCTGCCTCTATGTATAAGTCCATCAATACTATTGGATTTGTGCCCCACTGTTAAGACCTTATTTAACCTTATGCCTCCCTAAAAATCTTCTCTCCAAATACTGTCACTTTGGAGGTTAAGGTTTGAATATATGTGTTTTAGAAGGACCAATGCATTCTTTACTTTCCACTGTATGCTCGCCCAGGCACATTCTTCTCATGTGCAAAGGTCATTCATTCCTTTCTATAACTCCAAATGTCTTAATCCATTGCAGCATATATGCCGAGCCCATAATCTCATCTAAATATCATCTAAATTAGGTTTGGGTGAGACTTGTGGTATGATTCATCCAGAATCAAAATTTCTCTCCATCTGTGAAAGCAGACAAATTATCTGTTTCCCAAGTATAGTGGTAGGGCAGGTATAGGATAGACATTCCCTTCTTAAGAAGGAAAAATCAGAAAGATCAGATTGACGGGTCCCAATGAAGTACAAAAACCTAGCATGTTAAGTTCCATTACATTTTTAAGGTTCAAGAATCAACTTCTTTGGCTAGACAATTTGAGCAGCATCACCCCTACAACTCCTTGTGGCAGCCACACCCTGACAGCTCTTTGCAGTCACCTTTTTCCTGAGGCACTACTCAGAGGCATCCTGGCCTATTGAAACTGAGGAGAAAACAGCTTTGGCCCCTGGGTCTGTTAGGTCCGGGCCTATGGTGGGAGGGGCAGCCCTGATGATCTCTGAATCATGTTCAGCATAATTCTTCCCTTTACTTGAAAGATAAAGCATGTTTGAGCCAAATAACTCTGTTGCCCTTTCCTGTAGAATCCCAGAGTTCCAAAAATTTTATTTTCTATTTCTCCTTTCCTTGGTCCATACTGACAGTGTCACATTTCTATTCCTGAAGTCTGCTGAGATACCTGATTAAAATGATAAGTAATCTCCTCATAGAGTGATTTCCAGCCACATCCTTGGTGTTCTTTCCATAACATGTTTTATCATATTTTGCAATATAGATAGAATTAGAGTTTTCTAAATCTTCAAGTTCTGGTTCCTTTTTCCTTAATGATTCTTTCAGTTTCTCCTTCTCCTCTTGCATTTAACTGTAAGCAACAAGGAGAAGCCAAGCCTTACCTTCAACATTTTCTTTAAAAATCTCTTCAGCTAAAAACCCAATGTCATTGCTCACATTTACTACCTTTCACAAAACACTAGAACAAAATTCAGCCAAATTCTTTGCCACTTTATAACATGGATTACCTTTCCTCTAGCTTCCAAAAGCATGTTCTTCTTTTCTCTGTGAGAACTCATCAGAAACACCTTTAATGTCCATATTTCTATCAACAATCCCTTTGATGCAATATAGGCTTTTTTATTTATTTTATTTTTTTAAGATTTTATTTATTTATTTATTTGAGAGAGAGAATGAGAGAGAGAGAGAGAGCACATGGGGGGAGGGTCAGAGGGAGGAGCAGACTCCCTGCCAGGCAGGGAGCCCGATGCAGGACTCAATCCAGGGACTCCAGGATCATGACCTGAGCCGAAGGCAGTCACTTAACCAACTGAGCCACCCAGGCATCCACAATATAGGCTTTTTTAGCATGCACCCCAAACATGTCCAGCCTCTACTCATCACCCAGTTCCAAAGCTACTTCCACATTTTTAGGTATTAAGGTAACACCCCACTTCAAAGTACCAAAAGCTGCTCAGTCTTCTACAACAAAATATCACAGACTGGGTGACTTATACAGCGGACATTTATTTTCTTACTTATGGAGGCAGTTATGGTCAAAGTGCAGCAAACTAGCTTTCTGGTGAGAGCTCTCTTTCTGACTTGTAATTGGCCACCTTGTTGCTGTGTCTTCACATGGCCTTTCCTCTGTGCATTCAGAGAGACAGCAATCTCTGGTGTCTCTCTTCTTACAAGAGCACCAATCCAATTGGATTAGGGTACCACATTTATTACCTCATTTAACCTTAATTTCCTCTCTAAAGGACCTCAAACTAAATGCACTCACATTGGGGGTTAGGGCTTCAACATGGGAATTTTTGAGAGACACAATACAGTTCATAACCAAACGCCAAATTTTATATGTAGCAAAAATATCTATATCTACCCTAAAATAAAGGAATTAACTTTTAAAAGAAGAAAACATGAAATTTCAGAAAGAAAGAAAACGAAGAATAAAAATATGATTAAAATACATTTTCCTTCTCCTGTTTAGTTTTCTAAATCAGTTCTGATGGTGAAAGCAGTAATGTAGTGCTAACATGGTTTTCAATGTATGTAGAAGAAATATTTTAGATAATTATAAAAAGTGGAAGGTAAAGGGGCATAAAGGTAGGTAATGTTTCTACTATCATACCAATAAAATGATGACACAATAGAATACAAAATTATGAAATGTAATATCTAGAGCAACCACTAAAAAACTATAGAAAGAGATACATTTAAAAACACTATAGACAGGGCGCCTGGGTGGCTCAGATGGTTAAGCGTCTGCCTTCGGCTCAGGTCATGATCCCAGGATCCTGGGATCGAGTCCCACATCGGGCTCCCGGCTCAGCAGGGAGCCTGCTTCTCCCTCTGACCCTCTCCCCTCTCATGCTGTTTCTCTCTCGCTTGCTCTCTAAAAAATAAATAAATAAAATCTTTAAAAAAAACCCACTATAGACAAAATATATTTCTGAAATAAAATTAATTAACCACAGGACAGCAGCTAAAAAAAGACAGAATCAAATAAAAGATCAAATGGTAAACAAAAATGAATTGGTACACTTAAGCCCTAATTTATCAATAAGTACACTAAATATAAATGGCTTAAATAATTAGATACTGATTAGCCAAGAGAATTAAAAAATGTGACCCATTTATATGCTATCTACAAGAAACTCACTTCAAATATATAGATATATGTATGTTGAAAGTGCATAGAATGGAAGAAGATATACAGTGGGTTCATTAATCAGGAAAATAGGGTGAAATATTAATATCAGATAAAGTAGACTTCAAAGCAAAGAATGTTACTAGGTACGTAGAGGCACATTACATAATGATAAAAGTGTCAATCCACCAAGAAGACATAGTAATCCTAAGTGGGTGTACACCAGACAAAAGAACTGCCAAATATATGAAGCAAATCTGACAGAACCAAAGGAAAAAAATAGATAAATCCAATTATAGTTGGAGACTTTAACATTCCTCTATCATTTGGTAGAACTAGACAGAAAATCAGCAAGGGTATAGAACTCCACAACACCATCAGCAACAAGATCTACTTAACATTTATAGAACACTTATCCCAAAGACAAGTTATATATTCAAGTGCCCATGGAATATATACCACGACACATAGGCCATATCCTGGCATACAAAATAATCCCCAACAAATTTAAAAGAATGGAAAACAGAGTGTTCTCTGCATTAATAAAATCATAAGAATAAAGACATAAAAACCTTTATAAAAATATTAACAAATAGATTTCAGCAATATATAACAAGAATCATATACCATAATTAAGTGGGATTTATTCCAGAGATGCAAGGCTGGTTTGCTACTAAAAAAAGTCAATGTTACTTGTCATATTAATGGACTAAAAAAGAAAAGTCACATGATCATGTCAATTGATACAGATAAAGCATTTCACAAAACTCAACACATTTATGATAATATCTCTTAGAAAACTAGGAACAGGGGAGAATTTTCTCAACTTGATAAAGTGTACCTATAAAAACTTTCCAGGTAGCTAACATTATACTTGATTGTGAAAGAAGTATAATGTTATCCCCCCAAGACCAGGAAGAAAGCAGCGATGTCCATTCTCAGCACTGCTAGTCAATATAGCACTAGAGGCTCCAGACAGGACAATTAGTCAAAAAAATAAATAAAATACCTACAAATGAAAAGGAAGAAATAAAACCGTCCTTGTTTGCAGATAACGTAATTGTCTATGTAGGAAATCCCAATAAATTGAAAACAACAGAAACCCAAAAAAGTCCTAGATCTAATAAACTTATATAGCTACAGTAATCAAGGTTATGTGGTGTTGGCAAAGGGACAGACACATAGATAAATGGAACAACATTGAGAATTGAGAAATTGACCCACAAAAGTATGGCTAACTCATTTTTGACAGAGATGCAAAGTAATTCAACATAGGAAGGACAGTCTTTACAACAAATGGTAATGGAGCAATTGGATAGCCATAAGCAAATAAATAAATAAATAAATAAAAAGGCGGGGGAATCACAGCCTAAACCTCACACTTTATACAAAAATTAACTCAGAGTGGATTGTAGATATAAATGTAACTATAAAAATTTTAAAAGATAATATAAGGGAAAATCTGCAAAACCTAGAGCTTGGTGAAGAGCCTTAGACCTGACACCAAAGCATTATCCTTAAAAGAAAACTTTGATAAATTGGACTTCATAAATTTTTTTAATGTTCTGCTAAAAATCTGATTAAGATGATGAAAAACAAGCTACTGACTGGGAGAACATATTTGCAAACCACATATCTGACAAAGGACTCATGTCTAGGATATATAGACTCTCAAAACTCAACTATTAGAAAGCAAATAATCCAATTAAAAATGGACCAAAGACATACATAGCCATTTTATGGAAAAAGATATACAGTTGACAAATAAGTACATGAAAAGATATTCAACATCACTAGCCATTAGGGGACTGCAAATTAAGATCACTTTGTGGGGGGGACCTGGGTGGCTCAGTCATTAAGCATCTGCCTTCGGCTCACGTCATGATCCCAGGGTCCTGGAATTGAGCCCCACATCAGGCTACCTGCTCAGTGGGAAGCCTGCTTCTCCCTCTCCCACTCCCCCTGCTTGTGTTCCCTCTCTCTGTCAAATTAATAAAATCTTTTTTTTTTTTTAAGATCACTTTGAGGTATCACCACATGCCTACTAAAACAGCTCAAGTAAAATGGCTGACCAGGTAGAGGAACTGGATCACTCATGCATTATTGGTGAGCATGTGAAATGGTACAGCCACTCTGGAAAACAGATTGGCAGTTTCTAGAAAAAGTAAACATGTAATTATGATACAACCCAGCAATTTCAGTCTTGGTCATTTATTCTAAAGAAATGAAAACTATGGTCACACTAAAACTTCTACATTGATATTCATAGCAGCTTTATTCATAATTGCCAATACATAGAATCAGCACAGATGTCCTTTAGTGGGCATTGTTTAGAATTGTCAGTGCATTGTGATAATAAAGAGCAGGCCAACTTTAGTTGGTTCTATGATTATTTTTTAAATATCTACACACAATGTACCTTTTATTGTCTGCACCCAGGGTGGACTGTTTCCACTTTCCTGCCCTTGGTATACCACTGCTGAGAGGTAACAGTAGTACCACCAAAGCCTCAGTTCCCTCCACTAAAGCATGGGCCAGACTCCCCCCACAGAAACTGACATCAGAAATAGCATTAAAGAGGGGTGCCTGGGTGGCTCAGTCAGTTAAGTGTCTGCCTTCGGCTCATGTCATGATCTCAGGGTCCTGGGATCAGGCTGTGATGAGCTCTCTGCTCAGCGGGAAGTCTGCTTCTCACTCTCCCTCTGTGCTCTCTGTCTCTCACTCTCTCTCAATAAATAAATAAATAAATAAATAAATAAATAAATAAATAAATAAATCTTAAAAAAAAAAGAAATAGCATTAAAGAGAGGCTGTTTCTGAAACCCATTTTCATAACTGCTTCCCTCCTCTAACCAGGAGTCTTGGGCCTTCTGCCCCTTAATCAAGGTTTCTAGTCCTTGCTATTTCTTGTCACAGTGGACAATTGAAGAATGCTCCAAAACACCATGGATACAGGCAGACATTGTGGCTTCCCTGGGCCTCATATCCAAAGGATGAAGCTGCCATTTTGCTGGTGACAGCCCTCCTTTTCAGAGAGAGGAAATAACACTGATGCTTTAAGGAAGATTGTGCCTTTGATTTTCCAATTAGAGGGAGCACTTGACTATGAACCAATCGGGTGAAAAGTCTTTGCTTTATTTTGATTTAATCTGGGACCATAGTGTCTCTCCTGCCTTAAAACATGAGGTTCTATAAGCAGAATTAAGCATGGAGGAAGGAAGGAGAGGATAACATAAAAAGCACTCATCCAAGCAGGGAAAGATGTACCATGCTGGTTTCTATGAAGTGTTAGTGAGAGTCCTCTCACCCTGATTTCATTTAGTAGTCGTCGGCATCTTAATTGAATTGGGTACAAATTAGGAGTTCTATTAGCAGTTCTATATAATTATTTATATTGAAATTATGAGGTGGGTTATGCTAATAATTATTATTGTAATCTTAGTAACTGCTAATATGTCTTGCTGCTCATGCTAGTACATGTACACATATGCACACAAATGCACACATGCACACGCACACACACAGACCCTACTCATTGTAGACTTTTTATAACAAAGTTAAAACAACTGTGGGAGATAACCATAGCAGAAGAGTTGGGCAGAGTGGGGAGAGAAGGGTACTATAATTTGTTGACTGCTCACCAAGTGCCACATATTCTGCTTGGGGACTTTACGTGTCTTATCTCATTTAACCCTCACCACATAACCAGTAAAGTAGGTGCTATTCTTATTCCTGTGTTACTAATGAGGAAGCTAAGACCGAGAGAAGTGAGATAATTAGATTTATGTCACTCTCTTGATGCTTGAAATACTACAATGATTCCCCCTCTCCCTAAAGATAAAAGTCCTAAATCCTCATCTCAATCTGCAGGCCACATTCTGGCATCCTCCCTAATTTCATCTCAGGCCTCTTCCCTCTTATAGTAAATGCTCCAGCCACACTGACCTTTGTTTAATTCCTCTGATGTGCCATATTCTTTTCTGCTCCAAGGACATTACCCATGCTGTTCTTTCTGCCTGGACTGCTTTCCTCTGTGACTACCTGCACTCACCAGCTACATCCTACTCATTTTCCAGGTCTTAGCTTAATGTCACATCCACAGATTCTCAGGGAAGCATCCCCTGACTGCCCTCTTTACTCTAAAATGTCCCTCAGACTATGTTAGATCCCTTTGTTGTGTTTTTCTATTGCATTCTACATCTCATCCCTACTACTCATCACATAGTTTTTCATAAAACAATGAGTTCGGGAATTTAAATTAAAAAAAAAAAACCTGTACAGGGTCCTTTTTTTTTTTTTTTGGCCATTCTTAAAATTTTATTGTAGAGGAAATTCTGAGATCACAGTTTTTCACTCTGTGTCTGCCATTCCTTTCTACATTACTACCTTAAATGCTCTTCCTGATAATATAGACTTTAACCTTCTAGTTATTTTTAATTTAAATTCAATTAGCCAACATATACTACATCAACAGTTTCAGATGTAGTGTTCAGTAAGTCATCAGTTGTGTGAAACACCCAGAGTTCATCACATCACATGCCCTCCTTAATGACCATCACCCAGTTGCCAATCCCCCCACCCACCTCCCCTTTAGCAACCCTCAGTTTGTTTCCCAGAGTCAAGAGACTCCCATGGTTTGTCTCACTTTATAAATTCTTCCCATTCAGTTTTCCCTCCCTTCCCCTATGATCCTCTGTGCTATTTCTTATATTCCACATATGTGTGAAACCATATGGTAATTGTGTTTCTCTGATTGACTTATTTCATTACCATAATACCCTCCAGTTCCATCCATGTCGATGTAAATGGGAGGTATTCATCCTTTCTGATGACTGAGTAATATTCCATGGTATATATAAACCACATCTTCTGTATCCATTCATCTGTTGAAAGATATATTCGTTCCTTCCACAATTTGGCTATTGTGGACATTGCTGCTATGAATATTGGGGTGCAAGCGCCCCTCCGTTTCATTAAATCTGTATCTTGGGGGTGAAGTGCAATTCCTGGGTTGTATGATAGCTCTACTTTTAACATCCTCAGGAACCTCCATATTGTTTTCCAGAGTGGCTGTACCAGCTTGCATTCCAACCAACAGTGTAAGAGGGTTCCTCTTTCTCCACATCCTCACCAACATTTGTTGTTTCCTGTCTTGTTAAATTTAGCCACTCTAACTGCTGTAAGGTGGTATCTCATTGTCGTTTTGATTTGTATTTCCCTGATGACCAGTGATGTGGGGCATTTTTTCATGTGTCTGTTGGGCATTTGCATGTCTTTGGAGAAGTGTCTGTTCATGTCTTCTGCCCATTACTTGACTGGATTATTTGGTTTTGGGGGGGTGTTGAGTTTGATAAATTCTTTATAGATCCTGGAAACCAGTGTTCAGGGTCCATTTTAGTCATAAGATGAAGCATCCTGTCCACAGACTATTCTATTCATTGCCCTGTCCCTAGCAAGTGGTACAGTGCATGGTGCATGATAAATGTCCCTAAAATATCTGCTGAATAAATGGACTTTATATATAAATCCTATGTAATTGGCATAATAGATGCTCAATAAATATAAACTATAAATATAGCTGTTATTATTATTAATTTCTCTTTTTTCTTTATTTTTATTAAGTTAAATTAGCCAACATATAGTACATCATTAGTTTTTGATGTAGTATACAATGATTCCTTAGTTGCATATAACACCCAGTGCCCATTAGATCATGTGCCCTTCTAATGCCCATCACCCAGTTACCCCATCTCCTATCGCCCTCCCTTCTGTAACCCTCAAGTTTGTTTCCCAGACTCCAGAGTTGCTCATGGTTTCTCTCCCTCGCTGATTTCTTCCCATTCAGTTTTCCTTCCTTTCCCCTATGCTTTGTTGTGCTATTCCTTATATTCCATATATTAGTGAATCCATATGATAATTGTCTTTCTCTGCTTGACTTATTTCACTTAGCATAATACCCTCCAGTTCCACCCATGTTGATGCAAATGGTAGGTTTTCATCCGTTCTGATGGCTGACCAATATTCCTTTGTATATACGAACCACATCTACTTTTTTTAAAATTTTATTATGTTATGTTAGTCACCATACAATACATCATTAGTTTTTGATGTAGTGATCCATGATCCATTGTTTTCATATAACACCAAGTGCTCCATGCAGTACGTGCCCTCCTTAATACCCATCACTGGGCTAACCAATCCGCCCTCCCCCCTCCCCTCTAAAACCCTGTTTGTTTCTCAGGTCCATAGTCTCTCATGGTTCATCTCTCCCTCCAATTCCCCGCCCCCATTTTTCCCTTCCTTCTCTTAATGTCCTCCATGTTATTCCTTATGTTCCACAAAGAAGTGAAACCATATGATAATTTCCTTCCTTTGCTTGACTTATTTCACTTAGCATAATCTCCTCCAGTCCCATCCATGTTGATGTAAAAGTTGGGCATTCATCTTTTCTGATGGCTGAGTAATATTCCATCGTATATATGGACCACATCTTCTTTATCCATTCATCTGTTGAAGGGCATCTCGGCTCTTTCCACAGTTTGGCTATTGCGGACACTGCTGCTATGAACATTGTGGTGCATATGGCCCTTCTTTTCACTACCTCTGTGTCTTTGGGGTAAATACCCAGCAGTGCAATTGCTGGGTCATAGGGTAGTTCTATTTTTAAATTTTTGAGGAACCTCCACACTGTTTTCCAAAGTGGCTGTACCAACTTGAATTCCCACCAACAGTGTAAGGGGGTTCCCCTTTCTCCACAACCTCTCCAATATTTGCTGTTTCTTTCCCTGTCCATTTTTGCCATTCTAACTGGTGAAAGGTGATATCTCAATGTGGTTCTGATTTGGAATTCCCTGATGGCTAATGATGATGAACATTTTTTCATGTGTCTGTTAGCCATTTGTAAGTCTTCTTCAGAGAAGTATCTTCTCATATCTTCTGCCCACTTTTTGACTTGATTATTTGGTTTTTGGGTGTTGAGTTAAGAAGTTCTTTATAGAACTTGGATACCAGCCCTTTATCTGTAGAGTCATTTGCAAATATCTTCTCCCATTCTGTGGGTTGCCTCTTTGTTTTGTTGACTGTTTCCTTTGCTGTGCAGAAGCTTTTAATCTTGATGAAGTCCCAAAAGTTCATTTTTCGCTTTTGTTTCAATAGCTTTTGGAGATGTATCTTGAAAGAAGTTGCTGTGGGTGCTGTCAAAGAGGTTACTGCCTATGTTCTCCTCTAGGATTTTGATGGATTCCTGTCTCACATTGAGGTCTTTCATCCCTTTTGAGTTTATCTTTGTGAATGGTGTTAGAGAATGGGCGAGTTTCATTCTTCTGCATGTGGCTGTCCAATTTTCCCAGCACCATGTATTGAAGAGACTGTCTTTTTTCCATTGAATGTTTTTTCCTGCTTTGTCAAAGATTATTTGACCATAGAGTTGAGGGTCCACATCTGGGTTCTCTATTCTCTTCCATTGGTCTATATGTCTGTTTTTGTGCCAGTACCATGCTCTCGTGGTGATCACAGCTTTGTAATATAGCTTGAAATCGGGCAACGTGATGCCCCCAGCTTTGTTTTTCTTTTACAACATTTCCTTGGCGATTAGAGGTCTTTTCTGATTCCATACAAATTTTAGGATTGTTTGTTCCAGCACTTTGAAAAATGTCATTGGAATTTTGATCTGGATGGCAATGAAGGTATAGATTGCTCTGGGTAGCATAGACATTTTAACAATGTTTATTCTTCCGATCCATGAGCATGGAATATTTTTCCATCTTTTTGTGTCTTCTTCAATTTCTTTCATGAGTGTTTTGTAGTTCCTAGAGTATAGATCCTTTACCTCTTTGGTTAGGTTTATTCTGAGGTATCTTATGGTTTTTGGTACTATTGTAAATGGAATCGTTTCTCTAATTTCTCTTTCTACAGTTGCGTTGTTAGTGTATAAGAAAGCAACTGATTTATGTGCATTGATTTTGTATCCTGCCACATTACTGAATTGCTAGATGAGTTCTAGTAATTTGAGGGTGGAGTCTTTTGGGTTTTCCACATAAAGTATCATGTGTTCTGTGAAAAGAGAGAGTTTGACTTCTTCCTTGCCAATTTGAATACATTTTATTTCTTTTTGTTGTCTGATTGCTGTTGCTAGGACTTCTAGTACTATGTTGAACAATAGTGGTGAGAGGGGCACGCTTGATGTGTTCCTGATCTTAAGGGAAAGGCTCTCAGCTTTTCCCCATTGAAGATGATATTCGCTGTGGGTTTTTCATACATGGATTTTATGAGCTTGAGGAATGTTCCCTCTATCCCTATACTCTGGAGAGTTTTAATCAGGAAAGGATGTTGTATTTTGTCAAATGCTTTTTCTGCATCAATTGAGAGGACCATATGGTTCTTCTCCCTCCTCTTATTACTGTGTTCTATCACATTTATTGATTTGTGAATGTTGAACCTCTCTTGCATCCCAGGGATAAATCCCACTTGGTCGTGGTGGATGATCCTTTTCATGTATTGCTGGATCCTATTAGCTAGGATTTTGTTGAGGATTTTGGAATCCATACTCATCAGGGATATGGGTCTGAAATTCTCCTTTTTGATGGGGTCTTTGCCTGGTTTGGGGATTAAGGTAATGCTGGCCTCATAGAATGAGTTTGGAAGTTTACCTTCTGTTTCTATTTTTTGAAACAGCTTCAGGAAAATAGGTATTATTTCTTCTTTGAATGTTTGGTAGAATTCCCCCGGGAATCCATCAGGCCCTGGACTCTTGTTTTTTGTGAGGTTTTTGGATCACTGCTTCAATCTCATTACTGGTTATTGGCCTATTCAGGTTGTCAATTTCTTCCTGTTTCAGTCTTGGCAGCTTATAGGTTTCCAGGAAGGCCTCCATTTCATCCAGATTGCTCAGTATATTGGCATATAGTTGTTGATAATAATTTCTAAGAATTGTTTCTATTTCCTTGGTGTTAGTCATGATCTCTCCCCTTTCATTCATAAGTTTATTAATTTGGGTCCTTTCTCTTTTCTTTTGGATAAGTCTGGCCAGTGGTTTATTGATCTTATTAATTCTTTCAAAGAACCAACTTCTAGTTTCGTTGATCTGATCTACTGTGTTTCTGGTTTCTAATTCATTGATTTCTGCTCTAATTTTAATTATTTCTCTTGTAATGCATGGCTTAGGCCTCATTTGTTGCTTTTTCTCTAGTTCTTTAAGGTGTAGAGTTAGTTGGTGAATTCGGGATTTTTCTATTTTTTTGAATGAGGCTTGGGTGGCTATGTATTTCCCCCTTAGGACCGACTTTGCAGTATCCCATAGGTTTTGGACCGATGTGTTTTCATTCTCATTGATTTCCATGAGTTGTTTAAGTTATTTGATTTCCTGGTTGACCCAAACATTCTTGAGCAGAGTGGTCTTTAGCTTCCAAGTGTTTGAACTTCTGCCAGAGTTTTTCTTGTGATTGAGTTCCAGTTTTAGAGCATTGTGGTCTGAGAATATGCAGGGAATAATCTCAATCTTTGGTATCAGTTGAGACCTGATTTGTGACCCAGAATATGGTCTATTCTGGAGAAAGTTTCATGTGCGCTCAAGAAGAATGAGTATTCTGTTGTTTTAGGGTGGAATGTTCTGTAAATATCTATAAGGTCCATCTGGTCCAGTGTATCATTCAAAGCTCTTGTTTTCTTGTTGATTTTCTGCTAAGATGATCTGTCCGTTGCTGAGAGTGGAATATTAAGGTCTCCTACAATTAACATATTGTTTCCAATATGACTCTTTATTTTGGTGAACAGTTGGCTTATATAGATTGCTGCTCCCATGTTGGGGGCATAGATATTTACAATTGTTAGATCTTCTTGTTGGATAGACCCTTTAAGAATGATATAGTGTCCTGGGGCACCTGAGTGGCTTAGTCATTAAGCGTCTGCCTTCGGCTCGGGTCATGGTCCCAGGGTCCTCGGATTAAGCCCCACATCAGGGTCCCTTCTCAGCAGGAAGCGTGCTTCTCCCTCTCCCACTCCCCCAACTTGTGTTCCCTATCTTGCTGTCTCTCTCTCTGTTAAATAAATAAAAAATCTTAAAAAAAAAAAGAATGATAAAGTGTTCTTCTGTGTCTCTAAGTACAGACTTTAGTTTAAAATCTAATTTGTCTGATATAAGAATTGCTACCCCAGCTTTCTTTTGAGGTCCGCTGGCATGGAAGATAGATCTCCATCCCTTCACTTTCAGTCTGGATGTATCTTTAGGTTCAAAATGAGTCTCTTGTAGACAGCATATGGATGGGACCTGTCTTTTTATCCAATCTCAACCCTGTGCCGTTTTATGGGAGTGTTTAGGCCATTCACATTGAGAGTGATTATTGAAAGATATGAATTAATTGCCATCATGTTGCCTGTGAAGACGTTGTTTTTATAGATTGTCCCTGTAAATTTCTGTTGTATATCACTCTTGGGGTCTTTCTCCTTTTATAGAACCCCGCTTAATATTTCTTGTAGGGCTGGCTTAGTGGTCACATATTCTTTCAGCTTCTGCTGATGGTGGAAGCTCTGTATCTCTCCATCCATTCTAAATGAAAGCCTTGCCGGATAAAGTATTCTTGGCTGCATGTTCTTCTCATTTAGTACCCTGAATATGTCTTGCCAGGCCTTTCAGGCTTGCCAGGTCTCTGTGGATAGGTCTGACGTTATTCTGATATTCCTCCCTCTGTACATAAGGAATCTCTCCCCCCTAACTGCCCTTAAGATGGTTTCCTTGGTTCTAAGATTTGCAAGTTTTACTATTACATGCCGGAGTGTTGGCCTGTTTTCCTTGATCTTGGGAGGGGTCCTCTCTCCTCTAGGACTTGAGTGTTTGTTTCATTCTCCAGATTAGGGAAGTTCTCAGCTACGATTTGCTCAAATACATCTTCTAGTCCTCTTTCTCTGTCCACTCCCTCCGGGATTCCAATAATTCTGACATTGGAACTCTTCATGGTGTCACTTATTTCTCTGATTCTATTTTCATGGATTCTGAGTTGTTTTTTCCTGGCCTCCTCTTTTCCCTTTTTATCTATTATATTGTCTTCCAGGTCGCTTATCCTCTCTTCTGTCTCAGTTACCCTAGCTGTTAGATTATCTAGATTGGATTGGATCTCACTGATAGCATTTTTAAGTTCTGCCAATTCACCTTTTATTTCTGCCCTTAGAGACTCTATGTTGCCATTAATTGATTTCTCCATTCTAGCCATTGTCTTCACAATTGCTAGCCTGAATTCCATCTCCAACATCTTGGTTATATCTGCATCCATTTGTAAATCTGCAGCATAAGTCATAATCTCTGATTCTTTTCTGTTTCAGGGGCTCCTCCCCCTAGTCATTCTGTTGATGGGTGTTTGAGGGAATGTATAGAGTCCAAATTATTGATCAGAACCCAAGCAAGATGCACCTGTTTTCTTGGGACCTTAGGGTTGCTGGCCTCTTGTTTTCCCAGCCTATCTTCTCTGGGACGGGCCTGCCATGCTGTTACTCAGGCAACCATGTTTGGTCGGAGTTGCCCTGCACCCCTGTGGTGGAGGATGGGCTCAGTGGGAATCAGTCTTTGGGGCTTTTGTTCTCTGGCGGCTTTCCCTGGCGGCTTTCCACGTCTCTTCCACGAGTCAGAGCAGAAGAGACCATTTCCAACCCTCTGCCTCAGAGCAGAGAGACTGCAGTCTGTTCTTCAGTGAGCCCTGCAGGCTACACTGTCTCCGTTTCTGTCCATGCTGCTATAAACTGCAGCGTCCTGGGTTGTGCGCCCCTCTGCAGTGCTCCCAGTGCTGCCTCCAGGTCGGGGCATGTCTGTGCCCTTTGTGCTTCTAAAACCGCCAGCCCCTCCCAATTCGCGCATATGACTCCACCAGTTCGGTTTCCAACCGGGGGGCTGCAGTTCGGGTGCACCCGACTCCGATGCTCCGGGTTTCCATTCCGAGGACTGTAGTTCACCCGCGTGACCCCGGTGCTCCAGGTTTCTGTCCCCGGGGTTGCAGTTTGCGTGTGCGTGACCCCGCAGCTCTGGGTTTCCGTCCCTGGGTCTGCCCTAAAATCCTTTCCCCAATGCTACCGGTCTGCAAGTCTGTGCCCGTCTGCATCGCGCGAGGCGGTCACTCACCGGCGGTGTGAGATCCCCATGGCCAGGCACCCTCCCGCTGCCGTTTATCCTCCAATATCTGCCCGCAGAATCACGGCTCTCCGCTTCGTACTTCAAAACCAACTGCCTGCGATATTCTGTTTGTAGAGATCCAGATCTTCTTACATCTCAGGCTGGTTTCATGGGTGCTCAGAGTGGTCTGGTAGATATCCAGCTCAATTCTAGGGACCAGCTGAAATAGGGTCCCCTACTCCTCCACCATCTTTACCCCCGACCAAACCACATCTTCTTTATCCACTCATCTGTTGAAGAACATCTTGGCTCCTTCCACATTTTGGCTATTGTGGATATTGCTGCTATGAACATTGGGGTACATGTGCTCCTTTTCACTACATCTGTATCTTTGGGGTTAAGTACCCAATAATGTGATTGCTGGGTCATAGGGGAGCTCTATTTTTAACTTCTTGAGGAACCGCCATGGTTTTTTTTGAGAGTGGCTCAACCCGCTTGCATTCCCACCAACAGTGACATCCTCTATCTCCACATCCTTGCCAACATTTGTTGTTCCCTGTCTTGTAAATTTTAGACATTCTGATTGGTGTCAGTTGGTATCTCATTGTGGTTTTGATTTGTATTTCCTTGATGGCAAGTGATGTGGAGCATCTTTTAATGTCTCTTAGCTATTTGTATGTCTTCCTTAGAAAAGTGTCTGTTCATGACTTCTGCCCATTTCATGACTGGATTATTTGTTTTTTAGGTGTTGGGTTTGAGATGTTCTTTATAAATCTTGGATATCAGCCCTTTATCTGTTATGTCATTTGCAAATATCTTCTCCCATTCCATGGGTTGCCTCTTAGTTGTGTTGACTGTTTCATTTGCTGTGCAGAAGTTTTTATCTTGATAAAGTCCCAATAGTTCATTTTTGTTTTTGCTTCCCTTGCCTTTGAGACGTGTATTGCAAGAAGTTGCTGTGGCCGATGTTGAGGAGATGATTGCCTGTGTTCTTCTCTAGAATTTTGATGGATTCCTGTCTCACATTGAGGTCTTTCATCCATTTTGAGTTTATCTTTGTGTATGGTATAAGAGAACGGACATGTTTCATTCTTCTGCATGAGGCTGTCCAATTTTCCCAGCACCATTTATTGAAGAGAATGTCTTTTTTTCCATTGGATATTCTTCCCTGCTTTGTCAAAAATTAGTTGACCATAGAGTTGAGGGTCCATTTCTGGGTTCTCTATTCTTATCCACTGATCTATGTGTCTGTTTTTGTGCCACTACCATGCTGTCTTGATGATCATAGCTTTGTAATATAACTTGAAATCAGGCATTGTGATGCCCCTAGCTTTATTTTTCTTTTTCAACATTCCCCTGGCAATTCGAGGTCATTTCTGGCTCCATACAAATGCTAGGATTGTTTCCTCCAGGTCTGTGAAAAAATGGTGATGGTATTTTGATAGGGATTGCATTGAAAGTGTAGATTGCTCTGGGCAGCATAGACCTTTTCCCAATGTTTATTCTTCCAATCCATGAGCATGGAATGTTTTCCCATCTTTTTGTGTCTTCCCCAGTTTCTTCCATAACTCTTCTGTAGTTTCTATAGTAAAGATCCTTTACCTCTTTGGTTAGGTTTGTTCTTAGGTATCTTATGGTTTTTGATTCTATTATAAAAGGAATCGATTCCTTAGTTTACCTTTCTTCAGTCACATTGTTAATGTATAGAAATGCAACTGATTTCTGTGCATTGAGTTTATATCCAGCCATGTTGCTGAATTGTTGTATGAGTTCTAGCAATTTTGAGGTGGAGTTTTTTGGGTTCTCCACATAAAGTATCATGTCATCTGCAGAGTGAGAGTTTGACTTCTTTGCCAATTTGAAAGCCTTTTATTTCTTTTTATTGTCTGATTGCTTAAGTTAGGACATCTAGTACTATGTTGAGCAGTAGTGGTAAGAGTGGGCATCCCTGTCGTGTTCCTGACCTTAAGGGAAAAGCTCTCAGTTTTTCCCCATTGAGAATGATATTTGCTGTGGGCTTTTCATTGATGCCTTTTATGATATTGAGGTATGTTCCCTCTATCCCTATATTTTGAAGAGTTTTAATCAGGAAAGGATGCTGTATTTTGTCAAATGCTTTTTCTGTATCAATTGAGAGGATCACATGGCTCTTGTTTCCTCTTTTGTTAATGGGATCTATCTCGTTGATTGATTTGTGAATGTCGAACCACCCTTGCATCCCAGGAATAAATCCCACCTGGTTGTGGTGAATAATCCTTTTAATGTACTGTTGGATCCTATTGGCTAGGATCTTGTTGATTATTTTCACATCTATGTTCATCAGGGATATTGGTCTCTAATTCTCTTTTCTGATGGGGTCTTTCTCTGGTTTGGGGATCAGGATAATTCTGACCTCATAGAATGAGCCTGTAAGCTTTTCTTCTATTTCTATTTTTTGGAACAACTTCAGTAGTATGATTTCTTCTTTAAATGTTTGGTAGAGGGTGGGAGGATGGGTTTGCCTGGTGGTGGGTATTGAGGAGGACACATTCTGCATGGAGCACTGGGTGTTATGCACAAACAATGAATCATGGAACACTACATCTAAAACTAATGATGTAATGTATGGGGATTAACATAAGAATAAATATTTTTTTTTAATTTAAAAAAATAAAAAATAAAAAATAAATGTTTGGTAGAATTCCCCTGAGAAGCCATCTGGCCCTGGACTCTTGTTTTTTGGGAGTTTGTTGATTACTGCTTCAATTTCGTTACTAGTTATGGTCTATTCAGTTTGTCTTTTTTTTCCTGTTTCAGTTCCTGGTAGTTAATATGTGTCCAGGATTGCATCCATTTCTTCCAGATTGCCTAGTTTTTTGTCCTATAGCTGTTGGTAATAAGTTCTAATAATTATTTCTATTTCCTTGGTATTAGTTGTGATCTCTCCACTTTCATTCATGATTTTATTAATTTGGGTCTTTTCTATTTTCTTTTGGATAAGTCTGGCCATTGGTTTATCAATCTTATTGTTTCAAGGAAACAGCTTCCAGTTTCGTTTTTCTGTTCTACTGTTCTTCTAGTTTCTATTTTATTGATTTCTGGTCTAATCTTTATTATTTCTCTTCTGCTTGTTTTAAGCTTTATCTGCTGTTCTTTCTCCAGAGCCCTTAGGTGTAAGGATAACTTGTGCATTTGGAATTTTTCCAATTTTTTGAAAGAGGCTTGGATGGCTATGTACTTCCCTCTAAGGACCGCCTTTGCAGTATCCCATAGGTTCTGAACCAATGTGTTTTCATTCTCATTGGTTTCCATCAACTGTTTAACTTCCTCTTTAATTTCCTGTTTGACCCATTCATTCTTTAGCATGATGCTTTTTAACCTCCAAGTGTTTGTATTCCTTCCAAAGTTTTCCTTGTGAGTGAGTTCCAGTTTCAATGCATTGTGGTCTGAAAATATGCAGGGAATAATCTCAATCTTTTGATATTTGTTGAGACCTGATTTGTGACCCAATATGTGAGCTATTCTGGAGAAAGTTCTGTGTGTACCTGAGAGGAATGAGTATTCTGTTGTTTTAGGATAGAATGTACTGTATATATCTATGAAGTCCAACTGTCCCAATGTATGCTTGAAAGCTCTTGGTTCTTTGTTACTCTTCTGCCTGGGTGACCTGTCCATTGCTGAGTGGAGTGTTGAAGTCTCCTAGTATTAATGTATTATTATAAATTTGATTCTTTATTTTGGTTAATAGTTGGTTTATGTAGTTGGCTGCTCCCATGTTGGGGGCATAGATATTTACAATTGTTATATTTTCTTGTTGGATAAGCCCTTTAAGTACAATATAGTGTCCCTCTACATCTCTTACTACAGTCTTTGGTTTAAAATCTAATTTGTCTGATATATGGATTCCTACACCAGCTTTCTTTGGAGGTCTGTTGGCATGATAAATTGTTCTCCATCTCCTCACTTTCAACCTGGAGGTGTCTTTAGGTTCAAAATGAGTCTCTTATAGACAGCATATAGATTGGTCCTGCTTTTTTATCTGATCTGAAACCCTATGCCATTTGATGGGAGCATTCAGCCCGTTCATGTTGAGAGTAACTATTAAAAGATATAAATTTAGGGGCACCTGGGTGGCTCAGTTGGTTAAGCTACTGCCTTCAGCTCGGGTCATGATCCCGGAGTCCCGGGATCGAGTCCCGCGTCGGGCTCCCTGCTCAGCGGGGAGTCTGCTTCTCCCTCTGACCCTCCTCCCTCTCATGCTCTCTGTCTCTCATTCTCTCTCTTGCAAATAAATAAAATCTTAAAAAAAAAATTAAAAAAAAGATATAAATTTAGTGCCATCATACTGCCTGTAAAGTCCTTGTTTCTGTAGATTGTCTCTGTAAATTTCTGGTCTATATTACTCTTCGGGTCTTTCTTCTTTTATAGAATCCCCATTAATATTTCTTGCAGGGATGGCTTGGTGGTCACATATTCTTTCAGTTTCTGACTGTCCTGGAAACTCTTTATCTCTCCTTCCATTCTGAATGACAGCCTTGCTGGATAAAGTATTCTTGGCTGCATGTTTTTCTCATTTAGTACCCTGAATATGTCTTAGCAGCCCTTTCTGGTTTGCCAGATCTTTATGGATATGTCTGATGTTATTCTGATGTTCCTCCCTCCATACTTAAGAAATCTCTTACCTTTAGCCCCTCTCCAGATAGGCTCCTTTGCTCTAAGATTTGCAAGTTTCTCTGTTATATGCCAGGGTGTTGGTCTGTTTTTATTGATTTGGGAGGGGTCCTCTCTGCCTCTTGGACATGAATGCTTGTTTCCTTCCCCAGATTAGGGAAGTTCTCAGTAATGATTTGCTCAAATAGACCTTCTAGCCCTCTCTCTCTCCACCCACTTTGAGATCCCGATAATTTGGACATTGGTTTGTTTCAAGACATTATTAAATTCTTGAAGCCTTTCTTCATGGGCCATTAGTTGTCTTTCTCTCTTTTCCTCAACTTCCTTTCCATCAGCCTGTCCTCTAGATCACTTATTCTCTCTTCTGCTTCATTTACCCTAGCTATTAGAGCATCTAATTTAGACTGCATCTCATTCATAGCATTTTTAAGTTCAGCCTGATTAGATCTCATTTCCACGCTTAGAGATTCTGTATTTTCATTTATGCTTTTTTCAAGCCCAGCTATTAACTTTGTGTTTGCTATCCTGAATTCTATCTCTGACATCTTGCTTATATCCATATCAATTAGCTCTGTTGCAGAGAACACTGCCTCTGGTTCTTTCCTTTATTATGAGTTCCTCCTTCTAATCATTCTGCCTAGGGGAGGATGGGTGAGCGAATGAACAGATTCCAAAATATCAACCAAGAACCAAGCAAAATTCAACCTAGAAAAAATCTGGAGTGGTTGGAAGCCACCACAGAAAAGCAAATAAACCCAACATGAACCAAAACAATAAAAAAGGAGGGGGAGACTATAATCTCACAGGGTGGACAAAGCAAGGTGATCTTTTTCCTGATTGGATTTTGGTTGTGTGTTAGAGAATACTACATCCCAAAATTGCAAGGAAAGCAATGTTCATATATATATATATATATATGGTAAAGTGAAAAAAGGACTAGAGTGAGGCATAAATCTATAAAATGTAGATGTGAGGGGAAAAAAAGTTAAAAAGCAACTTAAAAACATAAGTTGGGGGGTGCCTGGGTGGCTCAGTTGGTTAAGCATCTGCCTTTGGCTCAGGTCATGATCCCAGGGTCCTGGTATCTAGCCCCACATTGGGCTTCCTGCTCAGTGGAGAGCCTGCTTCTCCCTCCCCCTCTGCTACTCCCTCTGCTTGTACTCTTTCCCTCCCTCTGTCTCTCTCTCTCTCTGTCTGTGTCAAGCAAGTGAATAAAGTCTTTTAAAAAATAAAAACATAAAAGCATAAGTTGGTGAAATAAGAATATAGTCGCAATGGGAAAAAGATAAAAAAAAAAGAAATGTAAAATTTTAGACTGAAGGATAAACGATTCAGGAGGAAACACCTGGAGATCAATATATATTGTTTTCCTTTGGCTCTGGAGTTTTACAGTCCTGTGAGATATATAAGCTTGTCATTCACCTGTTCTTCCAGTCTGTCTTCTAGGTGAGAGACCTGCTGTTTTGCCTGTCAGGTGTCTTGCCTGGGTGGAGTTGCCCCACCCCTTGTCAGGGGAATGGGCTTAAGGTTAGCCGGTCCTCTATGTGGCTTTTGTTCCCTGGTGGCATTCTGCACCTTTTCAGAGGGTCAAAGCAAAAATAGCTGTGCTGGGATCTCTGGCCCAGAGCTGCAAGATTGTGGTCCCCCTTCTTCAGTAAACCCTCCAGGTCAAACCATCTCCACTTCTGTGTTCACCAAACTCGCAGACTCTCATGGTTTGCCCCCACTGCAATTCTCCCAGGAGGACTCCCTGGGGCCCACAAATGACACTTCGCTTTGTGCCTTTGCAACTGTGAGCTGTTATGGGTTCGCCTGTGCACCCTGCTCCACTGTTCCCAGGTCACGGCTGGGTGCCATCCTACTGTTCTTTCTGGGGCCACCACCACCCTGAGAGTTGTTGCTCAGTCATGGGCTCAGCCATTTCGTCACTCCCAGGGGATGTTAAATGGCCCACACATTCCAGTCCTTTTCAGGGTGCTCAGGAAGACAGCAGTCTCCCTACTCACCTGGCTTGCAGTTTATAGCCACTGGAGCTGGGAGTCCTTCCTGGGCTCACTGACCATCACCAGTTTCCCCACTCCACTGCTTGGGCACTCTATTGGATCAGGCACCCCCATTTTTCTGTGTCTCCTGGGAGCCTGAGACCACAATGATGCACCTAGAATTCTGCTCTTTTCATCCCCTGTGCCTCTTTCAGAAAAGGATGTCTCTCACTGGAGCAGATTTCTAAGGGTTCTGATTTTGTGCTCTGGTGTTATATCACTTTCCAGTAGCCAGCTTATGGAGGCTCCCTCTCCCGTCCCTTTATCTTCCAATATTTCCCAAAGATTCATGGCTTTTCACTTCCTACCTTGCAAAAAGCAGTCATTTTTCTGCTTGTAGAGTTCCTGATATATCTTCTTACATCTCAGGCTGAATTTGTGTATGTTCAGAATGTTTTCATAGATATCCAGCTAAATGTAAGGGACCAGATGAAACGAGGTCCCCTACTCTGCTGCCATCTTGCCTCCCCTTTTTTCTTTTTTTTTTAAATTTAAATTCAGTTAGCCAACATATAGTATATCATGAGTTTCAGATGCAGTGTACAATAATTCATCAGTTGTGTATAACAGCTGTTATTATTATTGTCCAAAAACAAATAGCCAGTCAAGGGCAGAACCCAGATTTATACCCAGGTCTGAATCTAAACTTGTGTTCCTTTAGTAATATTGCTCTGCTTAATACAGAAATGGGTTGTAGGGTGAGCACTGCCACAAACTGGCTCTGTGACTTAGTGTGATATACTGTATCACTTTGAATCTTATTAGTTTCTCATCTGTAAATTGGGATAAGGATAGGTAAAGTTCAGATTGCTCTGCATGTAATCTAGAAGAGGAAAATGGAAGTCTAGATAGGAGGGGCTTTAAATAATTGGCCAATACAAGTCAGTTTCATCCTCTGCAAGACAGTTGAATAGGTATACCAAGAACCCTCAATATGTTTATGCTCTTTAGTCTGGGCAACCCCACTCAGGCAGTGTGGAATAGTGGGTAGTATTAGAGAGCCCTGCATTCAAATGCCAACATCCCATTTACTAGTTCTGTGGTCTTGGGCAAGTTACTACCCAGAATCTCAATTTCTTTTTTTCTTTTTTTTTTTTTTTTTTTTTACAAATGGGGTAATAACACCCATCGTTTTTACCCTTTTCTAAGGTAACAATATAATAACATGAAAAGAGGTTTTGAATAAAGGAAGAAAAATCTCTCCCATTGTCCTATCTACCTAACACAATTCTCTTCGTGGTTCTGTGCCACTGAGGGTCACCTCTTAAGGCAGGAGCCAGAGGAGAGAGAGACTAAAGACAGAAACAGGCTAAAGTGAGACCAGGGTCTAGGGTGTAGAGCAAGAGCACCCATGGGATGGGCTGGAGCAAAGGTGAAAGCCAGATACTGATGCAGAAGAAAAGAAATGCCAAATCTGAGTGATGGGTAACAGCTAGGCAGTACCTGAAAACCAGAGAGTACAGAAAGCCAGTGGGAGGACAACAATGTGCTCTAGAGGGGCCTCCTTCCAAAGCTTTGTGGCTCTTTCATTTAGGCAGGCTTCAAATGGTCTTAAAAGTCTTTGAAACTGTGCCAGTATATTTTGTGCATATATATTTTGAAAAATGCAACCTAAGGGTATATACTTTTTCATTGAGTATCATATCTTCAACATTTTCCATGTCACAAGTCTTCATAGTGATTCCTTTTAATGGCTTCCTAAATATTGCAATTTTGCTCATAGTCCAGAATGAACATTCCTGTGTGTTAACTTTTTGTTTCCCTTAATTATGTCCTTAGAATAAATTCACAGGTGTGAGATTACTGAACCAGAGAGTATACAACTAGGATTTAACAGCCAGATGCAGGTTTTATTTTTTAGGAAAAGAAATAAGCTATAGTTCTTCCATTACTCTTCCTCTTCTGGAACCAAGGAGTGGACCCTGTAGAGTTGTGCTGTCCAATTAACCACATGTGATGGTTTAAAGTTAAATTAATTAAAATTTTTTAAAAATCAAAATTCAGTTCTTCAGCTGCACTAGCCACATTTCAACTACCCAGTAGCTACATGTGCCTAGTGTATGGGAAAGTATAGGTATAGAAAATTTCCATCATTGTAGAAAATTTAATGGACAGTGCTCCTTTAAGAGTTTATCAAAGGTCATGGTTGGCATCTTGGGTGGGAATTATTTGTGGTGTGGGACTTTCCTGTGCATTGAGAGGCTATTTAGCATCTCTGACCCATGTCCACTACATACCAGTCGTGCTCTCTCTTGAATCAGTCTAATAGCAAAAACCTCCACATCTGCAAATGTCCCATAAGGAAATAAAATTATCCCCTTTTGATATCCACTGAGCTTCAGTCTTAGAATAAAGGATCTTCTACTTTTGGGGGGATGGCTTCAGGTTGGATCTGCCTGGAGAAAGAAAAGCTTAGAAAGATGGCTTAGAAAAATAACCTTGGCTCAGAGCCTAAATCTCTACTTCATTCCCATTTCCCTCCCTTTTCCTGCTGGTCTGTTTCTTGCTTTTCGGTAATTGTAGGAACAAGACCATGCAGATGGAGAAGATCAAGGCACGTTTGAAAGCTGAGTTTGAGGCCCTTGAATCAGAGGAGAGGCACCTGAAGGAATACAAGCAGGAGATGGACCTGCTGCTACAGGAGAAGATGGCCCATGTGGAGGAACTCCGACTGATCCATGCTGATATCAATGTGGTACGTGGCTGGCTTCCCAAAGCCTACCTATGGGCCCTTTGAAGACTAGACAGTAGTGAGTACTGTGGCCTCTCTTGAGATGTGGCTGTGGCCAACTTGGGGAAGTAAGCATCAGGCTGTGGTGGAATGGAAGAATCCAAGAGTTCTGAGATCTAGCTCTGGTACTGTCACTGATTGACTATATATCACCGGACAAGTCCCTTTTTCTCCTGGGCCTCATTTTCTCTCTCTTTACTATGACAGGGATTCAGTCACCTCAGAGCACTGATGTGCTCTCATCCTGGGAGTCTGGGAGTTGAGAGCTAGCCTTGGGGTAAAGCAGAGCAGACAGCTGCCTCTGGGGTCTAGCTCAAAGGGCTCTAAAACTTCCAAGTAGGCTAAACGATCCTTGCCAGTCTACTAAAGTGTAGCTCCCTTTATAGAGTCTCTCTTTTGGAGATACTTGGAACAGGGTAAATGAACTGCCTGCTAAGTTGATAAGTTTCCCAATTTTTGGAGTTATTCAAGGAGAGCCTGAATGATCACCTGTCTGGGCTGCAGTATTGATGCACCAGGAGGAAAGTTGGAGGTGCTGACTTACAAAGTCCTTTCAATCCTTAGAGCCTAGGACAGTGAGAAACATTTTTTAAAAAATTACATTTGAAGGAGTTGTTTCTATTTTTGGGAAACTCATTTCCATGACAATACTTATTTCCTGATATTGCAAAGCCTAGGATCTTAAAAGAAATAGGAATGTGATTTAGACAGTAGGTACTTGGTATTTTCTGTGTCACAAGATCACAGGATTCCAGGGTTTCATGAGCTGCTGCCAGCTAACAAAGGATACAAAGCCAATACAAATAACAAAATATTAGCCACAGAGGGACTGAGAATCTAAGCCAGTGGATGTCTAACTTAAACTTGAATAAAAGTCACCTGAAGAGGTTCTTAAAACAGATTATTGGACTCTACACCAGAATTTCTGATTTTTATATGTCTGGGGCCATGCCTGAGAATTTGCATTCCTAATGAGTTTCCGGGTGATGCTAATGATGCTGATCTGGTGACTACATTTTGAAAACCACTGATCTAAGAGAAAAGCCACCAGCCTTGGAAGCTTAATCCCCGAGTCTTTGTCTATGCTTTGCCCCTAAGAAGTATTTCTCTGGGGAAGTTTCTTAAGTTTCTTCTTTCTGAGTCTCAATTCTCTGATCTGTAAAATGGTGGGGTGGACTAAATGAACTCTAAGGGCCATTCTAGCTTTAAGGTGCTATATTTGAATAATAACTACCATTTATTGAACCTTTTCTCTGTGGTAGCCCTTGTACTGAGAGCTTTATATGAATTCAATCACTGAAAATTCATAAGATTATATGAGGTAGGAACTATTATCACCATCATAAAGATGAAAAAAAAACTGAGGCTTGACAAGAGTCACATAGAATACATGAGGACTTGGCCATAGATTGGTCTGGATCTGGAGCCTGGGTTATTTTATCCACTTAGCTTTGCAGAGAATGATGGTGTCTTCTCTGTACCTACCTCACTCTGTGTTCCAGATGGAAAACACCATCAAACAATCTGAGAATGACTTAAATAAGTTGCTAGAGTCTACTCGGCGGCTACATGATGAGTATAAGCCACTGAAGGAACATGTGGATGCCCTACGTATGACTCTAGGCCTGCAGAGGCTCCCTGACCTATGTGAAGAGGAGGAGAAGCTCTCCTTGGAGTAAGCTGCCTATTCCCTGTCCCTGCAACATACACACAACACACACAACACACACACACATACAGAGGCGCATACACACACATAAAGCCTGGTTTAAAAGTCATAGTACCCAGTCCTAGCTTCAGGCCTGTCAGTAACTGACTCATTGTATGACTTTGGGCAAGTCTCTGTGTATCAAAATAAGGATGGTTAGACTAGTATTACCAGCTAGTTTTTAAAATTCTCTGTGCAATTTTGATAACATAAGACTGTGTCTATGACCATGTGTGTGTGTGTGTATGTGTGTGTGTGTGTGTGTGTGTGACTCTTAAGAGGTCACTTCCCAAGTCAAGATCTAGCAGGGGTGTCTAGAAACCTTTGAAAACATAGAAGGCTGGGCTTTCATGGTCTCCAGGGGCTAGCCTGGAACTTCATCTTAAGACCCAGAATTAAGAACTACACTCACCTTACAGAGAGAGTTCAGTTCAGTAGAAGGAAGCACACTTCCTTAAAGTAGAACAGGTTGCCTGTGGAAGTGGTGAGCTTCATATTCCTAGAAGTATGTCAACAGAGGCCTGAGGACACTTAATGGGAATATTGCAAGGGTACATGGGAGGAACAGCAGGCAAATGCCCTTTAAGGACTTTGCTAGCCCTGGGAGTCTTGATTTTCTGGGTGTGTCAGAGCCAAGGAGGAGGAGGATTACCCTTCCCAGCAGACAGTGGCCCAGGTACCCAAGGAGAAGAACCTTGTGCTGGGGAGGGTACAGGAACTTTCTATAGTGAGCCACAGCTCAACCCCTTTGGTCCTGTGTCATGGAGTCTTTAAGAGGGGCAAGGTTCTCCTTGCTTTCAGAATGATCCAGCTAATGTCTTTCATCTCCAAAGTTACTTTGAGAAGCAGAAAGCAGAGTGGCAGACGGAGCCTCAGGAGCCCCCCATCCCTGAGTCTCTGGCCGCTGCCGCTGCTGCTGCCCAGCAACTCCAAGTGGCTAGAAAGCAGGACACTCGGCAGACAGCCACCTTTAGGCAGCAGCCCCCACCTATGAAGGTAAGTGAGCTGGGTAGGGGTTGTGGAGGAAGCAAGGTATCTTCAAGCAGCCCCATGGAAGTCTAGGACTGGGGCTTTGTAGTTACCTATTTGTGCCTTTCTAAAACAGACTTTGTTTGGGACACAGAGGAAGGGTTGGTGTATATGTGCTATAGCAGACCAGCTGATTTTATTGTTTTATATTCCCCGAGGGGCTACAATGCAGGAAGGTTGGCAGATTCTGCTAAAGCATAATTTTAAAAAGTTAGAAACAAGACATGTGCAAATATATAGTGAGCATGTGTTGTTAATGAGGGAGTCAGCAGGATTACAAAACTGGTTCCAAAAGCATTTGAGAAACAGATAACTATATAGTAAGAAAAGGAAAGGAATGCTGAAATAAGTTTGCAAAATTAAATACAGAACTGATTGATGTCCTACAGGGCAATAAACTGTAACCTTTGTGATTATCTTTTCCTTGGAACAGAAATAATCTGCATCTCTACTGGATAACAACCATTTGTAGCTGATTAGCATAAATAACAGTTTGGGCCCTAATCAATAGTAAATAGTCAAACAAAGGGACATTCTCCTAGAGCAGGGGTCAGCAAACTAGAACCCACAGGCCATGTCTGACTTGCTTGTAAATAAAGTTTTACTGGTAAACACACATGCTTTTTTGTTTATGTATTATCTGTAACTTCTTTCATGTAGAACAATTATATTTGAGTAGTTGCAACTAACATCATGTAACCTGAAAAGTCTAAAATATTTACTCTTTTGGCATTTGTAGAGAACGTTTACTGATACCTATCCTAAAGAATTAAATAATCCTTAATAGAGCCTGTTGGACTATGCTCCAATATAATGTTAAAATGATATGCAATTCTCATTTTGCCTTATTTCCAAATTCTGGATATTTTTCCTCAATAACCCTCTTTGACCCTCATCCCCTTATAGCCTTTACTTCCCTTACATCTGGCACTGATCTCTCTACTTGTTGAGAAGTACTAGTAACCTCTTCCTGTTGGGAAATCACAATTGCTTTCTGGACCCTTGGGGATCAGAAGGCTGAACCATAGGCTAGAAGAATCTGATCACTAACTTTCTTTGTCCTGTGTCCTCCCACCAGGCCTGCTTGTCATGTCATCAGCAAATTCATCGGAATGCACCTATATGCCCTCTGTGCAAAGCCAAGAGTCGGTCCCGGAACCCCAAAAAGCCAAAACGGAAGCAGGATGAATGAAGAGATGGAGAACCCATGGAGCCCTGCTACTCATAACCTCTCCCCTTGGCCAGAGTGATTAATGTCCTGATTTGAAACCACCCTACCCCACCTCTACTGAATTTCCTATTTAATGTGATGGAAGCACAACCCCTCTCACTTTGCTCTTATTTCTTTCTTCTCTTGGGGTTTCTGACTTAAGAAGAGATATGGTTCAGGTGCTAATGACAGTGTATCTGATGATCCCTTCTCTCCCACTCATATTTCAACCCCTGCCCTTGTTTGAAGCTGAAGGAAGGGCACAAGGCCCAGATGTGATTCTCTGCCTCTTGTGTCTGATGCCTGGGGCCTAAGGGCTGAGGGCTGGAGGAGGCCCTTGTTTCAGGTGAAGGCTCCAGTGTGCCCCTTCTCTGTACTTTTGCCTTAGGCTCTGAAGGGACAACAGTCTTCTTGCTGGACTTTCCAGTAAACTTGGTGTATATATCTTCCCCATGTGCCCCTTCATTTCATCTCATCTAAGCAAGGGCCAGAGGTAAGTTGGACAAGCCCACCTTTTTATCTTCATTTGGGAGGCCTGGCTGTTATGGAGTTCACTCCCATGCCAGTCTCCCAGATATGCTAAAGTTCTCAGGTACAGGTTGTGTGTCTAGAGATCCTGAGATCGCCATAACTCTCATTTTTCAAATCAGTGGCAGAAGTTCCCCACAGTGAAATCAGAGACCCACATCCACTCCACAAATCCTAAATAACTTGCTGCCTAAATCATTGGGCTCTACTGTAGGGGCTACCTTAGGATGAGAGGAGCCCCAGGCTGACATCTGTGTTGCCAAGTGTCCAAAACCATTTTTGTTCAAAACCATTATTCTGGCACTTACTCAATGATATATCTTAGGAGTTAGAGGCGTGAGTTGAGAGTCAAGTGAATGCCAACCATTTTACATATGTAAGAGTGTGGGACTTCCCCTCCATTCATCTCTCCCTCTCTTGGGTCCACCCTCTTCTATAAGGTAGCCTCAGCTCAGGTCAGCTGCTGGCCACCCCCTTTCCTATAGATTCTGTTGATCGCCTTCCCTTACAGAAGAAAAGGCACTGGACTCCCCAGGCCCTACAGTTCTCCTCTCTACCAAAATCAGATCTCTAGTCAAGTCACTCTTAGACTTAAAGGACAGAGATGGGGGTTGGCTTTAGATCCAAGTCTCAGTCCCTGGTTGGGAAAGGGGATATTTTCCTTTCTTTTCTTAACTGTAGTTTTAATTTGCCACAGTGTTTTTTATTCATAATATAAAAAGTTCCTCTGCTCTTTGAAAGTGAGAGTGTTATGTCTGTACAAATTCTTTTAAATAAACATTTGTTCATTGGAGTGAATGCTGATGAGTGCCTATAAGTACCAAGTAATAGAAAAGATATAGTGATTTTTCCCCTTCTGGGTAGCTCTTCACTTTTATTCACTCAACCCTACAAATGAGGAAACCAAACATACCAGTGCACAGTAATTTATTATTATTATAATTGCCATTTATTCAGTAATTACTCTGTGCCAGGTCTCTGCAGGATGCTTTATGTACATGATTGTATTTGATTTTCAAAACAATCTTTCAAGCTAAGTATTTTTATTACATTTTCCAAAAAGGTAAAACAAAGCTCAGAGAAATTAACTTTCCCAGAGTTAAATAACTGGTAAGAGAAATTTCAAGATTTGAATCCAGATTTGGTTCTTGAGCCCATTTTTTTCTACTTTTCTCTACGATCATTTTTTTTTTTTTCTTTAAGCCTTTCTCCCTTTTGGGATGGTTTGATGATGGAGTAGTTGAAGTAACTCTAAACTAGAAATTAGGGACTAGGAATCCAGTGACTGATGCAGGAATACAAAGGCCTAGTTCCCTATAGAAATACTATAGGGAAGAACAGTGAAAGACCATCCTAGTTTCAGAGCTCTCTATAGGGTGGACTGAGGTTTCCATTAAGACTGCATTGCGGTTCATCAGCACCCTCTGCTCAACCCTGCCTCCTCTAATGCTTCTCCTCTACAGGTGTTAATCCCAAGACCTCCCTAATTAACATCCTGTACATTAAATAGTCCCAGTGCTTCCCAGTAACCCAATAGCTCACAAAAATGCCTCTGTGCCTCAGTGTCCTCATCTGGAAAATGGGGAAAATAATAATACCCTCTTCTGAGGCTATTTTAAGCAATGCTAGGTACATAGTTAAGCACTCAATAAGTGTTAATTTCCTTCAAGTAGATTGAATGACTGGTCAAAGAAATACTATTTTTCTTACCTGATATTACTTCATCACCCCAGACTTTGTTCATCTACAAGCCTGCTTTTCAGGTGGCCCAGGCTCATTGTGGGCAAAGGGAGGACACTCAGCTGTGTGACTTGGGGTATATCTTAACCTGTATAGGCCTCAGTAGGTCCCTGTAAGTATATGAGGAGTGGTTATTGCTCTGCATCCTTGCACACTGGAGGTCAGATTCGTCAATTCTAAACATCAATTGTAGCACCACTAACTAGATCAGCCATTTCCCAGAGACACTCCTGAATGGGAAGGAACAATCATGTGTTGAGCACCTACACCTGCTAACCACTGGGTGGAGTGCTACTACCTCATTTAGTTTCTTTGGTTCATTTATCTATTGTTGTGAAACAAACCACCCCAAAACTTAGTGGCTTAAAACAACAATTTATTTGCTCATGACCTGCAATTTGTACAAGATTTGCTGGGAATAGCTTATTTATATTCCATGTGGTGTTGCCTCAGACAGCTTGGCAAGGTCTAGAGGATCCATGATGTCTGCACTCTCATATCTGGCACCTCAGCTGGGCTGCCTGGGCTTCCCACCTCCTTTGTTAGTATTTTATCCTCCACAGCCTCTCCTCCACTTGGCCTCTCATCTGAGTAGTCAGATATTTTTTACATGATGACAGGCTTCCAAAGGGTAAAAAACAAAGCCTGTTGTGGCATAAGACCAGAAGTGATATAGCAACACTGCTGCTGTACTCTAATTGGTCTAAACAAGTCACACAGCTAGCCCAGATTTAAGAAGTGGGGAATATCCTAATGGGAAGGGCTACATGCTTGTCAGAGATGGGAGGAATTGTTGGCCATATTTGCAGACAATCTACCACATTTTCGAACAACCTTGCAAGGAAGGTGCTATTTGTGCCCATTTTATAAATGATAAAACTGTGACTCAAAGAGGTAAAGTAATTGCCCAACAGCTAAGAAAAAGGCACAGCCAGGAGTCAGACCCAGGTCCCTTTTCCTCTAAGACTGTGTTCCTTCTGCCTAACTACACTGCTGACAGGAAGTCTGAGACCTGCTTAAAGGAAAAGAAGGAAAGAGAAGGAATAAAAATAGAGTGAAATAAGAAGACAATGGGGATGTACAAGTTTGGAGACATCTGAGTGGCTCAATCGGTTAAGCGTCTGCCTTCAGCTCAGGTCATGATCCCAGAGTCCTGGGATTAAGTACCACATCAGACTCCCTGCTCCCTCTACCCTTCCCCCCTGCTCATGATCTCTCTCTCTCTCTCTCTCACTCTCAGATAAATAAATAAAATCTTTTAAAAAAAGAAAAAAAAAGAGAAAAGATTGAGGAGGAGGAGAGTAAAGGAAGTTAACTGCACTGGTAAAATCATTTACACTTCAAGCACCTTTTCAATATTCTCATTTGATGCTTATGTTAATACCCTGTACTGTTAGTCCTGCATGTATTATTATCATTCACATTTTAAAGATGAGACCCAGAGAGGGGAACTGACTTCATCAAAGGCACAAAGCAAGTTAAGAGCAACTAGAGCCATAACTAGAACTCACGTCTTCCAATCTTGTAATAACCCAGTCTGGGTACCTCTTTACATTTTTGACACAGTGGGGATGAATTTATTTTTAATCTGAAGATTTATGTTTTCCTTCCATATTTCATTTTTTTTAATTTCAAGATTTTACTTAAATTCAAGTTAATTAACATAGAGTGTAGTGTTAGTTTCAGGGATAGAATTTAGTGATTTATCACTTGCGTATAATACCCAATGCTCATTACAAGTGCCCTCCTTAATGCCTATCACCCATTTACTACATCCCCTGACCCATGACCCCTCCAGCAACCATGAGTTTCTTCCTTATTCCTAGGAGTCTCTTATGATTTGCCTCCCTCTCTAATTTTATCTTATTTTATTTTTCCTTCCTTTCCCCTATTTTGATCTGTTTTGTTTCTTAAATTCCACATATGAGTGAAATCATATGGTATTTGTCTTTCTCTGACTTATTTTGATTAGCATAATACACTCTAGTTCCATTCATGTCATTACAAATGGCAAGATTTCCTTCTTTTTATGGCTGACTAATATTCCATCATATATATACCACATCTTCTTTATCCATTCAACCGTTGGTGGATATTTGTGCTGTTTCCATATTTTGGCTACTGTGGATAGTGCTGCTATAAACATTGTGGTGCATTTGCCTCTTTGAATCACTATTTTTGTATCCTTTGGATAAATACCAGGGAGTGCAACTTGTGGGTCATACAGTAGTTCCAATTTACCTTTCTGAGGAACCTCCATACTGTTTTCCAGAGTGGCTGCACCAGTTTGCATTCCTCCCAACAGTGTACGAGTGTTCTCCATTCCCACATCTTTGCCAACATCTGTTTTTTCCTCAGTTGTTAATTTTAACTATTCTTTTTTTAAAATATAAATTATTTAAATTCAATTTAGCTAATGTATACTGTATTCTTGGTTTCAGGGGTAGAATTTAGTGATTCTTCAGATGCCTATAACACCCAGGGTTTGTTACATCAACGCCCTCCTTAATGCCCATCACCAGTTATGCCTTCCCCCCACCAATCTCTCCTCCAGCAACCCTCAGTCTGTTTCCTAGTGTTCAGCATCTCTTAACAGTTTGCCTTCCTCTCTATTTTCATCTTATTTTTCCTTCCTTTCCCCTGTGTTAATCTGTTTTGTTTCTGAAATTTCACATGAGTGAAATCATGTGGTATTTGTCTTTCTCTGACTGACTTATTTCGTTTAGCATAATACCCTCTACTTCCACTGATGTCCATGCAAATGGCAAGATTTCATTTTTTGATGGCTGAGCAACATTCCAGATAGATAGATAGATAGATAGATAGATAGATAGATAGATAGATAGATAATAGATAGATAGATAGATAGATGATAGATAGATAGATAGATAGATAGATAGATAGATAGATGATAGATATGCAACATCTTCTTTATCCATTCATCTGTCAATAGACAACTGGGCAATTTCCATATTTTGGCTATTGTGGACATTGCTGCTATAAACACTGGGGGGGGGCAGGTGCCCCTTTGAATTACTATGATTTTATCATTTGGATAAATACCTAGTACTGCGGTTGCTGGGTCGTGGTATAGCTCTATTTTTAACTTTTTGAAGAACATCTATACTGTTTTACAAAGTGGCTGTACCAGTTTATATTCCCAAAAAAAAAAACTGTAAGAGGGATCCCCTTTCTCCCCATCTTCATCAACATCTGTTGTTTCCTGAGTTCTTAACTTTAGCAATTCTGATAGGTGTGAGGTGGTATCTCGTTGTGGTTTTGACTTGGATTTCCCTGATGCGGAGAGATATTGACCATTTTTTCATGTGTCGGCCATTTGTATGTCTTCTTTGGAAAAATGTCTGTTCATGTCTTCTGCCCATTTTTTGACTGGATTATTTGTTTTTGGGGTGTTGAGTTTCATAAATTCTTTACAGATCTTGGATAATATCTCTTTATCTGATATATCATTTGTAAATACCTTCTCCTATTCCATAGGTTGCCTTTTAGTTTTGTTGATTGTTTCTTTGCTGTGCAAAAGCTTTTTATTTAGATGAAGTCCCAATAGTTCATTTTTCCTTTTGTTTCTCTCAAATTTTGAGACATGTCTAGCAAAAAATTGCTCCCGTGGAGGTCAAAGAGGTTGCTGCCCATGTTCTCCTCTAGGATTTTGATGGATTACTGTCTCACATTTAATTCTTTAATCCATTTTGAGTTTATTTTGCTGTACAGTGTACAATGGTCTAGTTTCATTCTTCTGTGTGTGGCTGTCTAATTTTCACAGCACCATTTGTTGAAGAGACTGTCCTTTTTCCATTGGATATTCTTTCCTGCTTTCTCAAAGATTAGTTGACCATAGAGTTCAGGGTCCATGTCTGGGTTATCAATTATATTCCATTAATCTATGGGTCAGTATTTATCCCAGTACCATACACTCTTTATGATTAAAGCTTTGATACACAGCTTGAAGTGGGGAATTCTGATGCGTACAGCTTTGGTTTTCCTTTTCAACATTACTTTTCTTATTCAGAGTCTTTTCTGTTTCAATACAAATTATATGATTGTTTATTCCAGCTCTGTGAAAAATGATGATGGTATTTTGATAGAGGTTTTTTTATTTAAATTCAATTAGCCAACATATAATACATCATTATAGTTTTTATATAATGTTCAATGATTCATCAGTTGCATGAAACACCCAGTGCTCATAACCTCACCTGCCCTCTTAACACCCATCACCCAGTGACCCCATTCTGCCACCCAACTCCATTTACACAACCCTCAATTTTTTTCCCAGAGTCAAGAGTCTCCCATCGTTTGTTTCCCTCTCTGATTTTTCCCATTCAGTATTCCCTCCCTTCCCCTATTGTCCTCGGCACTATTCCTTATATTCAACATATGAGTGAAACCATATGATAATTGCCTTTCTCTGCTTGACTCAGCATAATACCCTCCAGTTCCATTCATGGAGATGCAAATTGTAGGTATTCATCCTTTCTGATGACTGAGTAATATTCCATTGTATATATGAACCACAGCTTCTTTATCTATTCATCTGTCAAAGGACATCTTGGCTCCTTCCACAATTTGGCTATTGTGGACATTGGTGCTATGAACATTGAGGTGCATGTGCCCCTTCTTTTCACTACATCTGTATCTTTGCGGTAAATACCCAGTAGTGCAATTGCTGGGTCCTAGGGTAGCTCTATTTTTAAATTATTGAGGAACCTCCACACTGTTTTCCAGACTGGCTGTGCCAGCTTGCATTCCCCTTAACAGTGTAAGAGAGTTCCCCTTTCTCCAGATCCTCAGCAACATTTGTTGTTCCCTGTCTTGTTAATTTTAGCCACTCTAACTGGTGTAAGGTGGTATCTCATTGTGGTTTTGATTTGTATTTCCCTGATGGCAGGTGGTGTGGAACATTTTTTCATGTGTCTGTTGGCCATTTATATTCTTCTTTGGAGAACTGTCTGTTCATGTCTTCTGCCAATTTCATGACTGGATTATTTGGTTTGGGTGTTGAGTTTGAGACGTTCTTTATAAATCTTGAATATCAGCCCTTTATCTGTTATGTCATTTGCAAATATCTTCTCCAGTTCCATAAGTTGCCTTTAAGTTTTGTTGACTGTTTCCTTTGCTCTGTAGAAGTTTTTTATCTTTTTTCAAATTTTATCTTATGTTATGTTACTCACCATACAATACATCATTAGTTTTTGATGTGGTGATCCACGATCCATTATTTTCGTACAACACCCAGTGCTCCATGCACTACGTGCCCTCCTCAATACCGATCACAGGGCCAACCAATTCCCCCTCCCCCTCCCCTCTAAAACCCTGTTTGTTTCTCAGATGCTATAGTCTCTCATGGTTCACCTCTCCCTCCAATTTCCACCACCCCATTTTTCCCTTCCTTCTCCTAATGTCCTCCATGCTATTCCTTATATTCCACAAATAAGTGAAACCATATGATAAATGACTTTCTCTGCTTCACTTATTTCACTTAGCATAATCTCCTCTAGTCCCATCCATGTTGATGTAAAAGTTGGGTATTCATCCTTTCTCATGGCTTTCTGATGGCTGAGTAATATTCCATTGTATATATGGACCACATTTTCTTGATCCATTCATCTGTTGAAGGGCGTCTTGGCTCTTTCCACAGTTTGGCTATTGCAGACATTGCTGCTATGGACATTGGGGTGCATATGGCCCTTGTTTTCACTACATCTGTGTCTTTGGGGTATATACCCAGGAGTGCAATTGCTGGGTCATAGGGTAGCTCTATTTTTAAATTTTTGAGGCACCTCCACACTGTTTTCCAAAGTGGCTGTACCAACTTGCATTCCCACCAACAGTGTAAGAGGGTTCCCCTTTCTCCACAACCTCTCCAACATTTGTTGTTTCTTTCCCTTTCCATTTTCCCCATGCTAACTGGTGTGAGGTGGTATCTCAGTGTGGTTTTGATTTGGAATTCCCTGGTGGCTAATGATGATGAACATTTTTTCATGTGTCTGTTAGCCATTTGTATATCTTCTTCAGAGAAGTGTCTTCTCATATCTTCTGCCCACTTTTTGACTTGATTATTTGTTTTTTGGGTGTTGAGTTAAGAAGTTCTTTATAGATCTTGGATACCAGCCCTTTATGTGTAGTGTCCTTTGCAAATATCTTCTCCCATTCTGTGGGTTGCCTCGTTGTTTTGTTGACTGTTTCCTTTGCTGTGCAGAAGCTTTTAATCTTGATGAAGTCCCAAAAGTTCATTTTTGCTTTTGTTTCCCTAGCTTTTGGAGATGTATCTTGAAAGAAGTTGCTGTGGGCGACGTCAAAGAGGTTACTGCCTATGTTCTCTTCAAGGATTTTGATGGATTCCTGTCTCACATTGAGGTCTTTCATCCAATTTAAGTTTATCTTTGTGGATGGTGTTAGAGAATGGGCGAGGTTCATTCCTCTGCATGTGGCTGTCCAATTTTCACAGCACCATTTATTGAAGAGACTGTCTTTTTTCCATTGCATGTTTTTTCCTGCTTTGTCAAAGATTATTTGACCATAGAGTTGACGGTCCATACCTGGGCTCTCTATTCTGTTCCGTTGGTCTATATGTCTGTTTCTGTGCCAGTACCATGCTGTCTTGGTGATCACAGCTTTGTAATATAGCTTGAAATGGGGCAACGTGATGCCCCCAGCTTTGTTTTTCTTTTCCAACATTTCCTTGGCGATTCGGGGTCTTTTCTGATTCCATACAAATTTTAGGATTGTTTGTTCCAGCACTTTGAAAAATGTCATTGGAATTTTGATCGGGATGGCACTGAAGTTATAGATAGCTCTGGGTAGCATAGACATTTTAACAATATTTATTCTTCTGATCCATGAGCAAAGAATATTTTTCCATCTTTTTGTGTCTTCTTCAATTTCTTTCATGCGTGTTCTGTAGTTTCTAGAGTGTAGATCCTTTACCTCTTTGGTTAGGTTTATTCCGAGTTATCTTATGGTTTTTGGTGCTATTGTAAATGGAATCGTTTCTCTAATTTCTCTTTGTAGAGTTGCATTGTTAGTGTATAAGAAAGCAACTGATTTCTGTGCATTGATTTTGTATCCTGCCACATTATTGAATTGCTGTATGAGTTCTAGTAATTTCGGGGTGGAGTCCTTTGGGTTTTTCACATAACGTATCATGTCGTGTGCACAGAGAGAGTTTGACTTCTTCCTTGCCAATTTGAATACCGTTTATTTCTTTTTGTCTGATTGCTGTTGCTAGGACTTCTAGTACTATGTTAAACAATAGTGGTGAGAGTGGGCATCCTTGATGTGTTCCTGATCTTAAGGGAAAGGCTCTCAGCTTTTCCCCATTGAGGATGATATCGCTGTGGGTTTTTCAAAGATGGATTTTATGAACTTGTGGAATGTTCCCTCTATCCCTATACTCTAAAGAGTTTTAATCAGGAAAGGATGTTGCATTTTGTCAAATGCTTTTTCTGCATCAATTGAGAGGACCATATGGTTCCTCTCCCTCTCTTATTAATGTGTTCTATCACATTGAATGATTTGCGAATGTTGAACCACCCCTGCATCGCGGTGATAAAACTCACTTGGTCGTGGTGGATGATCCTTTTCATGTATTGCTGGATCCTATTAGCTAGGATTTTGTTGAGGATTTTGGAATCCATACTCATCAGGGATATGAGTCTGAAATTCTCCTTTTTGATGGGGTCTTTACCTGGTTTGGGGATTAAGGTAATGCTGGCCTCATAGAATGAGTTTGGAAGTTTTCCTTCTGTTTCTATTTTTTGAAACAGCTTCAGGAAAATAGGTATTATTTCTTCTTTGAATGTTTGGTAGAATTCCCCCGGGAATCCATCAGGCTCTGGACTCTTGTTTTTTGGGAGTTTTTGGATCACTGCTTCAATCTCCTTACTAGTTATTGGCCTACTCAGGTTGTCAATTTCTTCCTGTTTCAGTCTTGGCAGCTTATAGGTTTCCAGGAAGGCCTCCATTTCATCCAGATTGCTCAGTTCATTGGCATATAGTTGTTGATAATAATTTCTAAGAATTGTTTCTATTTCCTTGGTGTTAGTCATGATCTCTCCCCTTTCATTCATAATTTTATTAATTTGGGTCCTTTCTCTTTTCTTTTGGATAAGTCTGGCCAGTGGTTTATCGATCTTATTAATTCTTTCAAAGAACCAACTTCTAGTTTCGTTGATCTGATCTACTGTGTTTCTGGTTTCTAATTCATTGATTCCTGCTTTAATTTTAATTAGTTCTCTTCTAATGTGTGGCTTAGGCATCATTTGTTGCTTTTTCTCTACTTCTTTAAGGTGAAGAGTTAGTTGGTGAATTCGGGATTTTTCTATTTTTTTGAGTGAAGCTTGGATGGCTATGTATTTCTTCCTTGGAACCACCTTTGGAGGATCCCATAGGTTTTGGACCGATGTGTTTTCGTTCTCATTGATTTCCATGAGTTGTTTAAGTTCTTTGATTTCCTGGTTGACCCAAACATTCTTGAGCAGAGTGGTCTTTAGCTTCCAAGTGTTTGAATTTCTGCCAATTTTTTTCTTGTGATTGAGTTCCAGTTTTAGAGCACCATGGTCTGAGAATATGCAGGGAATAATCTCAATCTTTTGGTATCGGTTGAGACCTGATTTGTGACCCAGTATGTGGTCTATTCTGGAGAACGTTCCATGCGTGCTTGAGAAGAATGAGTATTCTGTTGTTTTAGGGTGGAATGTTCTGTAAATATCTATGAGGTCCATCTGGTCCAATGTATCATTCAAAGCTCTTGTTTTCTTGTTGATTTTTCTGCTTAATTGATCTGTCCATTGTTGAGAGTGGAGTATTGAGGTATCCTACAATTAACGTATTGTTACCAATATGACTCTTTATTTTGGTGAACAGTTGGCTTATGTAGATGGCTGCTCCCATGTTGGGGGCATAGATATTGACAATTGTTAGATCTTCTTGTTGGATAGACCCTTTAAGAATGATATAGTGTCCTTCAGTGTCTCTAAGTACAGACTTTAGTTTAAAATCTAATTTGTCTGATATACGAACTGCTACCCCAGCTTTCTTTTGAGGTCCTCTGGCATGGAAGATGGATCTCCATCCCTTCACTTCCAGTCTGGATGTATCTTTAGGTTCAAAATGAGTCTCTTCTAGACAGCATATGAATGGGTCCTGTCTTTTTATCCAATCTGCAACCCTGTGCCATTTTATGGGAGTGTTTAGGCCATTCACGTTGAGAGGGATTATTGAATGATATGAATTAATTGTCGTCATGTTGCCTGTGAAGACGTTGTTTTTATAGATTGTCCCTGTAAATTTCTGTTGTATATCACTCTTGGGTGTCTTTCACCTTTTTTAGAACCCCCCTTAATATTTCTTGCAGAGCCGGCTTAGTGGTCACATATTCTTTCATTTTCTGCCGGTCGTGGAAGCTCTGCATCTCTCCATCCATTCCAAATGACAGCCTTGCGGGATAAAGTATTCTTGGCTGCATGTTCTTCTCGTTTAGTACTCTGAATATGTCTTGCCAGGCTTTCTGGCTTGCCAGGTCTCTGTGTATAGGTCTGACATTATTCTGATGTTCCTCCCTCTGTACGTAAGGAATCTCTTCCCCCTAACTGCCCATAAGATGGTTTCCTTGGTTCTAAGATTTGTGTTTTACTATTACATGCCAGGTTGTTGGCCTGTTTTCCTTGATCTTGGGAGGGGTCCTCTCTGCCTCTAGGACTCGAATGTTTGTTTCTTTCCCCAGATTAGGGAAGTTCTCAGCTACGATTTGCTCAAATACATCTAGTCCTCTCTCTCTGTCCACTCCCTCCAGGATTCCAATAATTCTGACATTGGAACTCTTCATGGTGTCACTTATTTCTCTGATTCTATTTTCATGGATTCTGAGTTATTTTTTCCCTGGCCTCCTCTTTTCCCTTTTTATCTATTATATTGTATTCCAGGTCACTTATTCACTCTTCTGCCTCAGTTACCCTAGCTGTTAGCTTATCTAGATTGGATTGGATCTCACTGATAGCATTTTTAAGTTCTGCCAATTCACCTTTTATTTTTGCCCTTAGAGACTTTATGTTGCCATTGATTTCTCCATTGTAGCCAATGTCTTCACAATTGCTAGCCTGAATACCATCTCCAACATCTTGGTTATATCTGCATCCATTTGTGAATCTGCAGCATAAGTCATAATCTCTGTGTCTTATTTATTTTGGGTCTCCTCCTCTTAGTCATTCTGTTAATGGTTGTTTGAGGGAATGTATAGATTCCAAATTATTGACCAGAACCCTAGCAAGATGCACCTGTTTTCTTGGGACCTTAGGTTTGCTGGCCTCTTGTTTTCCCAGCCTATCTTCTCTGGGAGGGGCCTGCCACGCTGTTACTCAGGCAACCATATTTGGGCGGAGTTGCCCTGCTCCCCTGTTGTAGGGATGGGCTCAGCAGGAATCAGTTTGGGGGCTTTTGTTCTCTGGCGGCTTCCCCTAGCAGCTTTCCACGTCTCTTCCGCGAGTCAGAGCAGAAGAGACCGTTTCCAACCCTCTGCCTCAGAGCACAGACCGCAGTCTTTTCTTCAGTGAGCTCTTCAGGCCACACTGTCTCCGTTTCTGTCTGTGCTGCTATAAACTGCACTGGGTTGTGTGCCCCTCTGCAGCACTCCCAGTCCTGCCTCCAGGTCGGGGCACATCTCTGCCTGTTGTACTTCTAAAACCACCAGCCGCTCCCAGTTCACATGCACATGACCCCGCCACTCCAGGTTTCCATCCCAGGGGCTGCCCTAAAGTCCTTTCCCCGCCACTACAGGTCTGTGAGTCTGTGCCCTGTCTGCAGCACTCGCGGCTGTCGCTCACTGGCGGTGTAGGTTCCCCACGACCAGGCACCCTCCCCCTGCCACTTATCCTCTGATATCTGCCCGTGGAATCATGGCTCCCCGCTTCATACCTCAAAACCAAGTGCCTGAGATACTCTGTTTGTAGAGATCCAGATCTTCTTACATCTCATGCTGGTTTTGTGGGTGCTCAGAGTGGTCTGGTAGATATCCAGTCGATTCCATGGACCAGTTGAAATAGAGTCCCCTACTCCTCCGCCATCTTCCCCCCCCCCCAGAAGTTTTTTTATTTTGATGAAGTCCCAATAGTTCATTTTTGCTTTTGTTTCCCTTACCTTTAGATGTGTGTCTTAGAAGACATTGCTGTGGCCGATGTCGAAGAGGTTACTGCCTGTGTTCTTCTCTAGGATTTTGATGGATTCCTGTCTCACTTTTAGGTCTTTCATCCATTTAGAGTTTATCTTTCTGTATGGTATAAGAGAATGGTCCAGTTTTATTCTTCTGCATGTGGCTGTCCAGTTTTCCCATCACCATTTGTGAAGAGACTTTTTTTTTTTCCCATTGGATATTCATTCCTGTTTTGTCAAAAATTAGTTGACCATAGAATTGAGGGTCCATTTCTGGGCTCTCTATTCTGTTCCATTGATCTATTTGTCTGTTTTTGTGCGAGTACCAGGCTGTCTTGATGACCACAGCTTTGTAATATAGTTTGAAGTCAGGCATTGTGATGCCACCAGCATTGGCTTTCTTTTTCTTTCTTTTTTTTTTTTTTAAGATTTTATTTATTTATTTGACAGAGAGAGATACAGCGAGAGAAGGAACACAAGCAGGGGAAGTTGGAGAGGGAGAAGCAGGCTTCCCGCCAAGCAGGAAGCCCAATGTGGGGCTCGATCCCAGGACCCTGCGATCATGACCTGAGCCAAAGGCAGATGCTTAACAACTGAGCCACCCAGGCACCCTGGCTTTCTTTTTCAACATTCCTTTGGCTATTCCGGTCTTTTCTGGTTCCATCCAAATTTTAGAGTTCTTTGTTCCAGCTCTGTGAAAAATGTTGATGTTATTTTGATAATGATTGCATTGAATGTGTAGATTGCTCTGGGTAGCATAGATATTTTAACATATTTTTCTTCCAATCCCTTTTTCCATTTCTTTGTTTCTTCCTGAATTTCTTTCATAAGTATTCTATAGTTTTTGGAGTACACATCCTTTACCTCTTCAGTTAGGTTTATTCCTAGGTATCTTATGGTTTTTGGTTCAATTGTAAATGGGATCGATTCCTTAATTTCTCTTTCTTCTCTTTCATTGCAATGCATAGAAATGCAACTGGTTTGTGTGCATTGATTTTATATCCTGCCACATTGCAGGATTTTTATATCAGTTCTAGCAATTTTGTGGTGGAATCTTTTGGGTTTTCCACATAAAATATCATGTCATCTGCAAAGACAGAGAGTTTGACTTCTTTGCAAATTTGAATGCCTTTTATTTCTTTTTGTTGTATGATTGTTGAGGCTAGGATATCTAGTACTATGTTGAACAAGAGTTGTGAGAATGGGCATCCCTTTTGTGTTCCTGACCTTAAGGGAAAAGCTCGCAGTTTTTTCCCATTGAGAATAATATTCACTGTGTGCTTTTCACAGATACTTTTTACGATATTGAGGTATGTTCCCTCTCTTGCTACACTGTGGGGAATTTTAATCAAGAAAGGACGCTGTATTTTGTCAAATGCTTTTCCTGCATCAATTGAGAGATTCATATGCTTCTTGTTCTTTCTTTTATTAATGTGATGTATCCCATTGATTTATTTGTGAATGTTGAACCACGCTTCCATCCCAGGAATACATACCATTTGGTCATGATGAATAATCCTTTTAATGTACTATTGGATCCTACTGGCTAGTAACTTGGTGAGAATTTTGGCATCAATGTTCATCATAGATATTGGTCTGTAATTCTTCTTTTTGATGGAGTCTTGGTCTGGTTTTGGGATCAAGATAATTCTGGCCTCATAGACGAGTTTGGAAGTTCTCCTTCCATTTCTATTTTTGGAAACAGCTTCAGTAGAATAGGTATTATTTCTTCTTTAAATGTTTGGTAGAATTCCCCTGGGAAGCCATCTGGCCCAGGGCTCTTGTTTTTTTGTAGGTTTCTATTTTTTATTTATTTTTATTACTATTATTTTTTTTTTAAGATTTTATTTATATGCCAGAGAGAGAGTGTGCACAAGCAGGGGTAGTGGCAGGCAGAGGGAGAAGCAGGCTCACTGCTGAGGAAGGAGCCCAATGCGGGACTCAATCCCAGGACCCTGGGATCATGACCTGAGCCAAAAGCAGATGCTTAACCATCTGAGCCACCCAGGCATCCCTTTGGTAGGTTTTTAATTAGTGCTTCAATTCCCTTGCTTGTTATGTGTCTGTTCAGATCTTCTATTTCTTCCTGTTTCAGAGTTGGTTGTTTATAAGTTTCTAGAAATGCATCTATTTGTTCCAAATTGCCTAATTTTTGGCATATATTTGCTCATAATGTGCTCTTAAAATTGATCCTATTTATTCAGTGTTGGTTGTGATCTCTCCTCTTTCGTTCATGATTTTATTAATTCGGGTCCTTTCTCTTTTCTTTTTGAAAACTTTTTCTAGGGTTTTATCAATCCTAATTCATTCAGAGAACCAGTTTCTAGTTTCCTTATTCTGTTCTACTGTTCTGGTTTCTATTTCATTGATTTCTCCCCTAATTAATATACTTTCTCTTCTCCTGCTTGACTTAGGCTTTATTTGTTGTTCTTTCTCCAGCTCCTTAGGTGTAAGTTTAGCTTCTGTATTTGAGAGAGGCTTGTACTGCAATGTACTTCCCTCTTAGGACTGTCTTTGCTCTATCCCAAAGGTTTTGAACAGCTGTATTTTCATTTTGTTTCCATGAATTTTTTACGTTCTTCTTTAATTTTCTGGTTGACCCATTCTTTCTTTTTTTTATTGTTATTTTAATCCCCATACATTACATCATTAGTTTTAGATGTAGTGTTCCATGATTCATTGCTTGTGCATAACACCCAGTGCTCCATGCAGAACGTGCCCTCCTCAATACCCATCACCAGGCTAACCCATCCTCCCAGCCTCCTCCCCTCTAGAACCCTCAGTTTGTTTTTCAGAGTCCATCGTCTCTCATGGTTCATCTACCCCTCCGATTTACCCCCCTTCATTCTTCCCCTCCTGCTATCTACTTCTTTTTTTCCCACCTTAACATATATTGCATTATTTGTTTCAGAGGTACAGATCTGAGATTCAACAGTCTTGCACAATTCACAGCGCTTACCAGAGCACATACCCTCCCCAGTGTCTATCACACAGTCACCCCATCCCTCCCACTCCAACCCCCACTCCAGCAACCCTCAGTTTGTTTACTGAGATTAAGAATTCCTCATATCAGTGAGGTCATATGATACATGTCTTTCTCTGTTTGACTTATTTCGCTCAGCATAATACCCTCCAGTTCCATCCACGTTGTTGCAAATGGCAAGATCTCATTCCTTTTGATGGCTGCATAATATTCCATTGTATATATATACCACTTCTTCTTTATCCATTCATCTGTCAATGGACATCTTGGCTCTTTCCACAGTTTGGCTATTGTGAACATTGCTGCTATAAACATCGGGGTGCACGTACCCTTTTGGATCCTTACTTTTGTATCTTTGGGGTAAATACCCAGTAGTGCAATTGCTGGATCATATGGTAGCTCTATTTTCAACTTTTTGAGGAACCTCCATACTGTTTTCCAGAGTGGCTGCACCAGTTTGCATTCCCACCAACAGTGTAGGAGGGTTCCCCTTTCTCCGCATCCCCGCCAACATCTGTCATTTCCTGACTTGTTAATTTTAGCCTGACCCATTCTTCCTTTAGTAGCATGCTTTTTAGCCTCCAAGTGCTTATGTTCTTTCCAATTTCCTCTTGTGACTGAGTTCAAGTTTCAAAGCATTGTGGTCTGAAAATATGCAGGGAATAATAATACTCTTTTGGTATTGATTGAGACGTAATTTGTGACCCAGTATGTTATTTATTCTGTAGCATGTTCCCTGTGGTCTTGAAAAGAATGTGTATTCTGTTGCTTTAGGATCAAATGCTCTCTATATATCTGTGAAGTCCATCTGGTCCAGTGTGTCATTCAAATCCCTTGTTTCTTTGTTGATCTTCTGCTTAGATGATCTGTCCATTGCTCTGAGTGGGGTGTTCAAGTCCCCTGCTAATATTGTATTGTTATCAATGTGTTTCTTGAATTTGCTTATTAATTGGTTGATATAATTGGCTGCTCCCATATTAGGGCCATAAATATGTATAATTGTTTGATCTTGTTGGATAGACCTTTAAGTATGATATAGAGTCCCTCTTCATCCCATACCATGGTCTTTGGTTTAAAATCTAATTTGTCTGATATGACGATTGCTACCTTAACTTTCTTTTGAGGTCCATTAGCACTTTTAATGGTTCTACACACTCTCATTTTCAGTCTGGTGGTGTCTTTTTGTCTATAATGAGTATCTTCTAGATAGCATATAGATTAGTCTTACTTTTTTTATCCAGTCTGATACACCTATATCTTTATTTATTTATTTATTTATTTATTTATTTATTTATTTATTATTTTTATATATTTTTAAAGATTTTATTTATTATTTATTTGAGAGAGAGACAGACAGAGATAGTGAGAGAGAGCACGAGCAGGGAGAAGAGGGGGAAGTAGGCTTCCCACCAAACAGTGAGCCCAATTTGGGGCTTGATCCAGGACCCTAGGATAATGACCTGAGCCAAAGGCAGATGCTTAATTGACTGAGCCACCCCTGCATCCCAATACCCTATATCTTTTGATTGGAGAATTTAGTCCATTTACATTCAGACATTATTGACTGATATGAATTTATTTCTATTGTGTTATCTGTAAAGTTGCTCTTCCTTTACATTTTGTTTTTCCCTTTCTGGTCTTTGTTACTTTGGGGCTCTCTCTCTCAGCTCCCTGTAATATGTCTTGAGAGCTGGTTTATTGTTCATAAATTCCTTCAGTTTTTGTTTGTTCTGGAAACTCTTAATCTCTCCTTCTATTTTGAATGACAGCCTTGCTGGATAAAGTCTTCTTAGCTGCATATGTTTCCCATTTATTATGTTGAATATATCATGCCAGTCCTTTCTGGTCTGCCATGTCTCTGTGCACAAGTCTGATGCCAGCGTCATGTTCTATACTTGTAGGTTTAGGACCTCTTGTCCCAAGCTGCCTTTAGGATTTTCACTTTATCTTACTATATGTTGAGATGTCGATTTATTTTTATTTATTTTGAGGGAGGTTCTCTGTGCCTGCTGCACTTGAATGCCTGTTTCTTTCTCCAGATTAGGGAACTTCTCACCTATAAATTGTTCAAATAAACCTTCTGTCCCTCTCTCTCACTCTTCAACTTCTGGGACCCCTATTATTTGCTTTATGGAATTGCTGAGTTCTTGAAGACCCTTTAGTTCTCTTTCTCTGTTCTTTACAGCTTCTTTATTTTCCATCATATTACCTTCTTGTGACTCTCTCTTCTGTCTTTCTTCTCCTCACTGTAGGGCCTTCATTTGTGATCGCATTTCAGTAAAAGCATTATTAATTTTGGCCTGATTAGATTTTAGTTATTTTCTTCCTACATAAAGGATTCTCCAGTGTCTTCTATGCTTTTTCAAGCCCAGCTAGTATCCTTATAATCTTTTTTTAAATTCTAATTCAGACATCTTCTATCCATGTTGATTAAATCCCTGGCCATGAGTACTGCTTCCTGTTCTTTCTTTTTTTTGGTAAGTTTTTCCATCTCATCATTATGTCCAGAAATGAATAGATGAAGGAGAGAAAAAAGACAAAATAACAACAGAAAATTAGAAACAAACCAAACCAAAAGAAAACAAAATTTTTAAAAGTCAAACAAGAAGTAAAACACAACAAAACAACAAACTAGATCCTGAGTGTATTTTGCTCTGTTTATTAAAGGAAACTGGATTCCAAAATAGGAAAGAAAGAAATATATATACAATAATACATTAAAATAGAATGAATGGAAACCAAAAATAAAAAAGTATATATATAACATATAAGGATAAAAATTTAAAAAAATTAAGAATTGATAAATAGCTGAAAAAATAAAACTGAGAAACTACTGCATAATAATAATAATAATAATAATAATAATAAAAACCTCAAATGCTATATACCTTTTTCCCAAGTGCTGAAGTTTTGCAGTTCTTATGATCAGTAAAGTTGATGCTAGGGAATTGTCCCTGGGGGAGGGACTTGTTGCACTGAATCTCAGGTGTCTTTGCCAGGGTAGAATTGCCCCTCCCTTGTCAGAGGGCCAGGTTCAGTGTAAGTGTCTCCAGATTGCACTATGTGGTGCTGTTTTGCTCTCTGAAAGCTTTCAGCACTGTTGGGAGGGGTGGCGAAAATGGCGACATCTCAATCTCTAGCCCAGGAGCTGAAAGTTCACTCCCCTCACTCTTCAGTGAGCTCTCACAGAAAAGAAATCACTCTTCTCTCCCAAGTTTCCATCATGCCAGTGCTAACTTGCTGTTGTAATAAAAAGCTGATAAGGCTGCATTTCTTTCACGCCACGTTACCAGCTAGTAAACATCTCTGCTTTTGCTTGTGTGTGTTCTGGGGGCATGGAGGGGCGGATGGAAGAGTATTGTTTGGACATTACTTTGGTGAGTCCCCATGAAAACAGCAGTAAAACTAAAACTATGACTTTGTTTTGGATTTAAGGAGATATTTTGGATCAGTAATAACAAATAGGAATATATGAATAAATTCAGGAATAAAATGATTTTTCCCTTGTTCCACCTATCACCGTATTTGCCCAAGTAGATCTCTTTGTTTTATGTCCATTTCTATTCATGTAACTTATTTTTCATTAAACATGAACCAAAGCTGTCAAAAAAATTCTCTCACAAATAAATAAAATCCTAAAAAAAAAAACCCAAAAAACCCCAAAAAACCTGTGACTGAACATTTTTATCTCAGGCACACAACCCAGTTTCCAGCCTCCAAACTTTTCAGACTCCTTTGGCCTGGACCCATTTCATTCCTCCGCAGGAATGGAGGGTGTTCTCATCACACTTCTGCTTTTGACTGGGCCCTTGCTGGGAGAGTGGTTGCGTGACTATGCAGCAGTTTACAGTTTATGGCAATAATGGGCAGAAAGCCTGCACCTATACTGGCTCTTTTCAACTGGTTTCCCCAATCCAATGCCTGGGAATTCTGCTGCACTCAGGCTCCCCCATTCTTTTTGTGACCCCAGGGATCCTGAGGTCATGCTGTCCCACCTGGGATTCTGGCCCACTTTGCCACCTGAGCACCTTTATGCCAGAGACATCCCCAACTGTAGCAGACTTCTAAAAGTTTTGCTTTTGCGCTCTGCTGCTTATAATATTTTCTGGTATCGTCCTTAAGCAGGCACCCTTCCCTCCATGGTTTATCTTCCAAATATCACCCCGGGTTCACATCTCTGCACTTCCTACCTTGCAAAAAGTGGTCACTTTCCTATTTGTAGAATTGTAACAATTCTTTTCTCAGATCTCCACTTGATTTTGCTCATGCTCAGAATTTGATAACTATCTAGCTGAAATCCAGGGACCAGACAAAATTAGGGTCAACTACACCTCTGCCATCTTAACTCCTCAGAAGCTATATTCTTAAGATGAACTGAAATCTTCTGGTAGCTTTTTCTGAGTTTGTTATGAGTCCTTCTTGTTCTGCCCTCTGAATCTATATAGAATCCATCAGCAACCTCTTCTATGTAGCAGACTTCCTTAACTGAAAACAGCTTCTACTGCTACTGGCTATCACATCACCCACTTGTGCCAAAGAAAAGGTAAATATTATCTTTTATTTTGCCAAATAACAACAAAGTACAGGCTGAATTTCCTATGGAAACATAATTTCATACTTACCCAATGATAATTTCATCTGAAAATTTTGCTCACAGATACACAGAGATACACACACACACTGCACACTTAACTCAAGGTCATCATACACTGGTGAGTGGATTTGGTGAAAGGGAGAGAGATTAGGTTGTATTTTCAGTGGGAAATTCCATTTCTGTGAGCCCTGCTTGAACAAGCCTCCTGTATGTAGAGATACTCTGTGGAGCTCTGATCCCTTCTTTGGTGCAGTTTGGTGCATGTCTGATCTTGATGGAATATCCCAAGTAGCTCACTATATTTGAGAAAGTAGATAAGTCAATTATTACCTTGCTGTTCCCATAATCTTTGGTGATGTTCTGCCAACACTTCTGTGGATTAAAGTTTTTTATGATTTTATTTATTTATTTATTTATTTATTTATTTTTTATTTTTTTTTTAAGATTTTATTTATTTATTTGAGACAGAGAGAATGAGAGAGACAGAGAGCACATGAGAGGGGGGAGGGTCAGAGGGAGAAGCAGGCTCCCTGCCGAGCAGGGAGCCCGATGCGGGACTCGATCCAGGGACTCCAGGATCATGACCCGAGCCGAAGGCAGTCGCTTAACCAACTGAGCCACCCAGGCGCCCTTATTTATTTATTTTTGAGAGAGCAAGAACAAGCACATATTGGGGGGAGGGGCAGAGGGAGAAGCAGACTCCCTGCTGAGCAGGGAGCCTGATGCAGGACTCAATCCCAGGACTCTGGGATCATGACCTGAGCTGAAGGCAGACACTTAACTGACTGAGCCACCCAGGCACCCTGGGTTGAAGTTCTTTAAGAAACAAATCTTTTGAGGGGCATCTGGATGGCTCAGTTGGTTAAGCATCAAACTCTTGATTTCAGCTCAGGTCTTGATCTCAGTGTCATGAGTTTAAGCCCTGGGTTGGGCTCCATGCTGGGCGTGGAGCTTACTTAAAAAAAAAAAAGGTAAAAAGAAATGAGCCTTTTGAAATCCAGGGCACACAGTCAGTCATGTTCTCTGTGGTAGCCTTGAAAACTAGCAGCATCACAAACATGGTAGCTATGAAAGCAAGTAGTTTAGTAGAGTGAGTCTGGAATACCTCAAAAAGGCCCATCCTCAGAAAGTTTTCATTTTATATGTCAGGAATTTCCCTAGAAAATCACCATTAATAGAGCTTGTCATTATTTTACCTGACTCAGTGCCTCTGCTCAGTAGGCAAAGTTCTATCCCCAAGGCATTTGTTCAAATCAATCACTGGCATTTTTTTTTAAGATTTTATTTGACACAGAGAGAGAGACAGCGAGAGAGGGAACACAAACAGGGGGAGTGGGAGAGTGAGAAGTAGGCTTCCTGCAGAGTAGGGAGCCCGATGTGGGGCTCGATCCCAGGACCCTGGGATCATGACCTGAGCTGAAAGCAGACGCTTAACAACTGAGCCACCCAGGTGCCCCATCACTGGCATTTTTTTTAATATTGCTGATGCCTGAGGCAGTGATACTAGTTGGGTCAAATAAAAGGTTGGCCAAAATAAGAAAATTTGTGTAATGAAATGCCTATAGTGGGCTTTGAAAAACTCCAATATATTCCTAGGCATTTAGAAGGACATGTACATGTGCAGGCCTGTATGTGTGTCCAGGAAAGAAGAGACCATAAGCTGTTACCCTTGGCTGTCCTTGAGGCTCTGCACAGGCAGGAAGTGAAGGCTAAGACTGAGTTGTCACTTGCTTGCCAGAACATTGAAGGTGTGCCCCAAGGCACATACAGAAGCCCACAGTAAAGGCTGACAAGCTTACTGGTTCAGAGAATTTAAGGAAATCTCTGCTCAATCCTTAGCTGACCACTAAGCTAACTGAGCAGAGACTAGAGTGTCTTAATATAACAGTGAACACAAACTGTACAGAATTAGTCAAGGAAACTCACTAAACAAAGAACAATTATAACATCAATAATAATGACAACAAAACAGCAACAGCAACAAATCCTGAAGGGTGAAAGGATTCTGATATCTAGAGTTGCCATATTATATCATGCAAAATGTTCAGTTTTCAACAACAACAAAAAAGTGATAGAGGCAAAGAAAAGAAAAAGTATAGCCCATACATAGGGGGAAAAAAAGTTAATAGAAATTGTCCCTGAGGACAATTCTCTGATATTGGATTTAATAGAAAAAGACTAAATAGGCTATATGTTCAAAATACTACAGGAAGTGCTACCTAAAGGAATTATTAAGGAAATTATGTGAACAATGTTTCACCAAATAGAGAATATCAATAAGGAGACTGAAAAATTTTAAGGTGCAAAATATATTTTCTCGAGTTGAAAAGTGCAATAACCAAAATGAAAAATTCAATAAAGGGGCTCAATAACTGCTTTGAGCTGACACAGAAATGAATCAGTGAACTTGAAGAAGGTGTGGATTGTTAATAATGGCTCCCAAAGATGTGTCCATGTTCTAATCCCTGGAACCTGTAACTGTTACATTATTTGGAAAATGAGTCTTTGCAGATGTGATTAAGTTCCTAAACTTAATTCTTGAGATAAGAATATCCTCTTGGGCTCTAAATGCCATTGTAATGCCCTTATAAGAGAGATTTTAGAGGGAGATTGCACACACACACACAAGCACACACACATATACACACACAGAAGATTTGAAGATGGAAGCAGAGATTGCAGTCCTACAGTTTGAAGCCAGGGAATGTTTGGCAACCACCAGAAGCTGGAAGAGACAAGAAATGGGTGTTCCTTTAGAACGTCTAGAAGGAGCATGGCACTGCTGACACCATTATTTCAGTTTTTGGCCAAAGGTGTTAAACAGTAAATTTTTGTAATTCACAAAATTTGTGGTAACTTGTTACAACAACCATAGGATACCAATATATAAGTCAATTAAAATTAGTCTGAAAAACAAGAAGAAGTAAGACTGAAGAAAAATGAATAGAGCCTCAGAGACTTGCAGGATATCATCAAACATACAAATATGCTTATAAGGGGAAAACTCAGAAAGAAAGAATAGGACAGAAAGAATAGTTGATTAAAAATGACCAGTCTTCCCAAATTTCATGAAAAACAATCTGTAAAACTAAGAAAGACAACAAACTCCAAAGGATCCAGAGTGAGGCAAATCATATTAAAACTGTCAAAAGATAAAGAAAAAGAGAGCATCATGAAAGCAGCAAGAAAAAAAAAAAAGAACTTGTGATATACAAGGGATCCCTATAAAATTAGCAGCTGACTCTTATGAGAAACCATTGAAACCAGAAGGCAGTGGGATTACATATTCCAAGTGCTAAAAGAAAATATATGTCAACCAAGAATTCTATGTTCAGACAAAATATCCTTCAAAACAAAGGAGAAATTGGGCACCTGGGTGGCTCAGTTGGTTAAGCAACTGCCTTCGGCTCAGGTCATGATCCTGGAGTCCCTGGATCGAGTCCCGCATCAGGCTCCCTGCTCTGCACGGAGTCTGCTTCTCCCTCCGACCCTCCCCCCTCTCATGTGCTCTCTCTCATTCTCTCTCTCTCAAATAAATAAATAAAATCTTTAAAAAAAATTAAAAAAAAATTTTAAAAAAAGGAGAAATTAAGACTTCTCAGATGAAAAAAAAATTAAGAGAATTTGTCTTTATCAGATCTTCCCTACGAAAATACTAAAGGAAATTCTATAGGTTGAGATAAGTAGACACAGAGAGTATTACAAATCTGCATGAAAAAATAAAGATCACTAATAAAGGTAATTACATAGGTATATATAAAAGACAGTAAAAAATATTTTTATTTGTAACCTTTTCCTTCTCCAAATGATGTAAAAGACAACTACATAAAGCAATAGTTATAAAACTGTGTTCATGGCAGATGTAAGAGACAACTACATAAAGCAATTGTTATAAAACTCTGTTCGTGGCAGATAATTTTTTCAAGTTTTTATTTAAATTCAAGTGATTTAACATACAGTTCAACACCAATTTCAGGTGTAAAATTTAGTGATTTATCACCCACATACACCTGATGATATTTTTTAAATTAGTCCGTATGACAGTTATAGCACAAAGGAGAAAGGAAGAAATGGAGCTTTATTGGAAAAAAAATATTCTATTGAAATGAAGTGGGTATTAATCCATTCTAGATTGTTTAAAGTTAAGAGGTTAAATGTAATCCTCACAGAAACAATAAGAAGAGCGCCTGGGTGGCTCAGTTGGTTAGGCGACTGCCTTCGGCTCGGGTCATGATCCTGGAGTCCCGGGATCGAGTCCCGCATTGGGCTCCCTGCTCAGCGGGGAGTCTGCCTCTCCCTCTGACTCTCCCCTTCTCATGCTCTCTCTCTATCACTATCTCTCTCAATAAATAAATAAAAATCTTAAAAAAAAAGAAAGAAAGAAACAATAAGAAAATGACTCAAAAATAGTGTAAGAAAAAGAATTAAAACTGTTCACTAGAAAATATTTAGCACACCCCAAAAAGCAGTAATGGAGAAATAGAGGAACAAAAAGGACAAGGCACAAAGAAAACAAATAGCAAAATGGCAATTGTAAATCTTATTTTATCAGTAGTTACATTAAATGTAAATGGATTAGAACCTCTAAATGAACGGCAGGGACAAGAGAATCCAAGAATCCAATGATAACTTGTGTAGAAGAAACACACTTTAGATTCAAAGACACTAATAAATTGAAAGATGATGGAAAAGAGACATAACATACACACAGTGACATGGGAACTTGGATGCTGGTATTCATCAGACAAAATAAAATTTAAGGAAAAAGCAGTTTTTCAAAGCAAAAAAGGATATTTTATGATAAAATGGTAAATCCATCAAAAAGATAACAATTCTAAACATATATGCACCTCAGAACAGCCTCAAAATACATGAAACAAAAACAGAATTGAAAGGAGAAATAGACCATACAACAATAATAGATGGATTCTTCAATACCCAATTTTCACTAATGTATAGAGCAAGTAGGCAGAAGATTAACAAGTAAATAGAAGACTTGAAAAACACTATAAATCAACTAGCCCTACAGAAATCTATAGGACCCTTTACCCAATGATGCAGAAAACACATTCTTCTCAAGTGCCCATGAGACGTTCATCATGAGAGACCATATGCTAGACCATAAAAAGCCTTAATAATTTCTGGGCGCCTGGGTGGCTCAGTCATTAAGCATCTGCCTTCAGCTCAGGTCATGATCCCAGGGTCCTGGGATCAAGCCGTACATCAGGCTCCCTGCTCAGCGTGAAGCCTGCTTCTCCCTCTCCCACTCCCTCGGCTTGTGTTCCTGCTCTTGCTATATCCCTCTCTCTCTGTCAAATAAATAAATAAAATCTTTTTTAAAAGCCTCAATCATTTCAAAGAATGGAAATAAAACTATGTGTGTTTCATGACCACAATGGAGTTTAATTAGAAATAACTTCATGGAAGAAAAGATGGCGGAGGAGTAGGGGACCCTATTTCAACTGGTCCCCAAAATTGAGCTGGATATCTACCAGACCACTCTGAGCACCCACAAAACCAGCCTGAGATCTAAGAAGATCTGGATAGCTACAAGCAGAATAGCGCAGGCAGTTGGTTTTGAGGTATGAAGTGGGGAGCCCTGACTCCGCAGGCAGATATCAGAGGATAAATGGGAGCGGGATGGTGCCTGGCCATGGGGATCTTACACTGACGCTGAGCTACAGCCTCGTGCACTGGGGATGAGGCACAGACCCGCAGACCCGTAGCAGCAGAAAAAACACTTTAGGGCAGCCACTGGGACAGAAACCCGGAGCGGCGGGGTCACATGGGCGAACTGGGAGTGGCTGGCGGTTTTAGAAGCACAAAGGGCAGAGACATACTCCGAACGGGAGGCAAGACTGGGGGTGCTGCAGAGGGTCGCACAACGCAGGCTGCTGCAGTTTATAGCAGCACGGTCAGAAATGGAGATGGTGTGGCCTGGAGAGCTCACTGAAGAACAGACTGCAGTCTCTTTGCTCTGAGGCAGAGGGTTGGAAACAGTTTCTTCTACTCTGATTCATGGAAGAGACACAGAAAGCCACCAGGGAAAGCTGCCAGAGAACAAAAGCCCCAAAACCTGATTTCCGCTGAGCCCTTCCCCGGCCACAGGGGGGCAGGGCAACTCCGCCCAAACAGGTTTGCCTGAGTAACAGCGTGGCAGACCCCTCCCCCAGAAGACAGGCTGGGAAAACAAGAGGCCAGCAACCCTAAGGTCCCAAGAAAACAGGTGGATCTTGCTTGGGATCTGGTCAATAATTTGGACTCTATATATTCCCTAAAACACCCATCAACAGAATGACTAGGAGGAGGAGCCCCCAACATAGAAAAGACTCAGAGATTATGACTTATGGTGCAGATTTACAAATGGATGCAGATATAACCAAGATGTCAGAGATGGAATTCAGGCTAGCAATTGTGAAGACAATGGCTAGAATGGAGAAATCAATTAATGGCAACATAGAGTCTCTAAGGGCAGAAACGAAAGCTGAATTGGCAGAATTTAAAAATGCTATCAGTGAGATCCAATCCAATCTAGATAATCTAACAACTAGGATCACTGAGACAGAAGAGAGAATAAGTGACCTGGAAGACAATATAATAGATAAAAAGGGAAAAGAGAAGGCCAAGGAAAAACAATTCACAATCCATGAAAATAGAGTGAGAGAAATAAGTGACAACATGAAGCATTCCAATGTCAGAATAATTGGAATCCCGGAGAGAGTGGACACAGAGAGAGGACTAGAAGATGTATTTGATCAAATCGTAGCTGAGAACTTCCATAACCTGGGGAATAAAACATTCGAGTGCTAGAGACAGAGAGGACCCCTCCCAAGATCAAGGAAAACAGGCCAACACCCCGGCATGTAATAGTAAAACTTGCAAATCTTTGAACCAAGGAAACCATCTTAAGGGCAGTTAGGGGGAAGAGATTCCTTATGTACAGAGGAAGGGACATCAGAATAATGTCAGACCTATCCACAGAGACCTGGCAAGCCAGAAAGACCTGGCAAGACATATTCAGGGTACTAAATGAGAAGAACATGGAGCCAAGAATACTTTATCCAGGAAGGCTTTCATTTAGAATGGATGGAGAGATGCAGAGCTTCCACGACTGGCAGAAACTGAAAGAATATGTGACCACTAAGCCGGCCCCGCAAGAAATATTAAGGGGGGTTCTATAAAAGGAGAAAGACCCCAAGAGTGATATACAAGAGAAATTTACAGGGACAATCTATAAAAAAAAAGTCTTCACAGACAACATGATGACAATTAATTCATATCATTCAATAATCCCTCTCAATGTGAATGGCCTAAACACTCCCATAAAATGGCACAGGGTTGCAGATTGGATAAAAAGACAGGACCCATTCATATGCTGTCTAGAAGAGACTCATTTTAAACCTAAAGATACATCCAGACTGGAAGTGAAGGGATGGAGATCCATCTTCCATGCCAGTGGACCTCAAAAGAAAGCTGGGGTAGCAATTCATATATAAGACAAATTAGATTTTAAACTAAAGTCTGTACTTAGAGACACAGAAGGACACTATATCATTCTTAAAGGGTCTATCCAACAAGAAGATCTAACAATTGTAAATATCTATGCCCCCAACATGGGAGCAGCCATCTACATAAGCCAACTGTTCACCAAAATAAAGAGTCATATTGGTAACAATACGTTAATTGTAGGATACCTCAATACTCCACTCTCAACAATGGACAGATCAATTAAGCAGAAAATCAACAAGAAAACAAGACCTTTGAATGATACATTGGACCAGATGGACCTCATAGATATTTACAGAACATTCCACCCTAAAACAACAGAATACTCATTCTTCTCAAGCACGCATGGAACGTTCTCCAGAATAGACCACATACTGGGTCACAAATCAGGTCTCAACCGATACCAAAAGATTGAGATTATTCCCTGCATATTCTCAGACCATGGTGCTCTAAAACTGGAACTCAATCACAAGAAAAAAATTGGCAGAAATTCAAACACTTGGAAGCTAAAGACCACTCTGCTCAAGAATGTTTGGGTCAACCAAAAATCAAAGAAGAACTTAAACAATTCATGAAAATCAATGAGAACAAAAACACATTGGTCCAAAACCTATGGGATTCTGCAAAGGCAGTCCTAAGGGGGAAAAACATAGCCATCCAAGCCTCACTCAAAAAAAGCAAAAAATCCCGAATTCACCAACTAACTCTACACCTTAAAGAAGTAGAGAAAAAGCAACAAACAATGCCTAAGCCACCCAATAGAAGAGAAATAATTAAAATTAGAGCAGAAATCAATGAATTAGAAACCAGAAACACATTGATCAGATCAACAAAACTAGAAGTTGGTTCTTTGAAAGAATTAATAAGATCGATAAACCACTGGCCAGACTTATCCAAAAGAAAAGAGAAAGGACCCAAATTAATAAAATTATGAATGAAAGGGGAGAGATCATGACTAACACCAAGGAAATAGAAACAATTCTTAGAAATTATTATCAACAACTATATGCCAAAAAACTGAGCAATCTGGATGAAATGGAGGCCTTCCTGGAAACCTATAAGCTGCCAAAAAACTGAGCAATCTGGATGAAATGGAGGCCTTCCTGGAAACCTATAAGCTGCCAAGACTGAAACAGGAAGAAATTGACAACGTGAATAGGCCAATAACCAGTAACAAGATTGAAGCAGTGATCAAAACCTCCCAAAAAACAAGAGTCCAGGGTCTGATGGATTCCCGGGGGAATTCTACCAAACATTCAAAGAAGAAATAATACCTATTCTCCTGAAACTGTTTCAAAAAAGAGAAACAGAAGGAAAACTTCCAAATGCATTCTATGAGGCCACCATTACCTTAATCCCCAAATCTGGCAAAGACCCAATAAAAAAAGAGAATTTCAGACTGATATCCCTGATGAACATGGATTCCAAAATCCTCAACAAAATCCCAGCTAATAGGATCCAACAATATATTAAAAGGATCATCCACCATGACCAAGTGGGAGTTATCCCCGGGATGCTAGGGTGGTTCAATATTCGCAAATCAATCAATGTGATAGAACAGATTAATAAGAGGAGGGAGAAGAACCATATGGTCCTCCCAATTGATACAGAAAAAAGCATTCGACAAAATACAGATCCTTTCCTCATTAAAACTCTTCAGAGTATAGGGATAGAGGGAACATTCCTCAAGTTCATAAAATCCATCTATGAAAAACCCACAGCAAATATCATCCTCAATGGGGAAAAGCTGAGAACCTTTCCCTTAAGGTCAAGAACACGTCAAGGATGCCCACGCTTGCCACTATTGTTCAACATAGTACTAGAAGTCCTAGCCACAGCAATCAGACAACAAAAAGAAATAAAATGTATTCCAATTGGCAAAGAAGAAGTCAAACTCTCTCTTTTCGCACATGACATGATACTTTATGTGGAAAACCCAAAAGACTTCACCCCCAAATTACTAGAAGTCATACAGCAATTCAGTAATGTGGCAGGATACAAAATCAATGCACAGAAATCAGTTGCTTTCTTATATTCTAACAACGCAACTATAGAAAGAGAACTTAGAGAATTCCATTTATAATAGCACCAAGAACCATAAGATACCGCAGAATAAACCTAACCAAAGAGGTAAATGATCTATACTCTAGGAAATACAGAACATTCATGAAAGAAATTGAAGAAGACACAAAAAGATGGAAAAATACTCCATGATCATGGATCAGAGAATAAACATTGTTAAAGTGTCTATGCTACCCAGAGCAATCTATACCTTCAGTGCCATCCTGATCAAAATTCCAATGACATTTTTCAAAGTGCTGGAACAAACAATCCTAAAATTTGTATGGAATCAGAAAAGACCCCGAATCGCCAAGGAAATGTTGGAAAAGAAAAACAAAGCTGAGGGCATCACGTTGCCCCATTTCAAGCTATATTACAAACTCTGATCACCTAGATAGCATGGTACTGGCACAAAAACAGACATATAGACCAAAGGAACGGAATAGAGAGCCCAGATATGGACCCTCAACTCTATGGTCAAATAATCTTTGACAAAGCAGGAAAAAACTTGCAATGGAAAAAAGACAGTCTCTTCAATAAATGGTGCTGGGGAAATTGGACAACCACAAGCAAACGAATGAAACTCGACCATTCTCTAACACCATTCACAAAGATAAACTCAAAGTGGATAAAAGACCTCAATGTGAGACAGGAATCCATCAAAATCCTTGAAGAGAACATAGGCAGTAACCTCTTTGACATCGCCCACAGCAAATTCTTTCAAGATACATCTCCAAAAGCTAGGGAAACAAAAGCAAAAATGAACTTTTGGGACTTCATCAAGATTAAAAGCTTCTGCACAGCAAAGGAAACAGTCAACAAAACAAAGAGGCAACCCACAGAATGGGAGAAGATATTTGCAAATGACTCTACAGATAAAGGGCTGGTATCCAAGATCTATAAAGAACTTCTCAAACTCAACACCCAAAAAACAAATAATCAAGTCAAAAAGTGGGCAGAAGATATGGAAAGACATTTCTCTGAAGAAGAAATACAAATGGCTAACAGACACATGAAAAAATGTTCATCATCATTAGCCATCAGGGAAATCCAAATCAAAACCACACTGAGATACCACCTCACACCAGTTAGAATGGCAAAACTGGATAGGGAGAGAAATAACAAATGTTGGAGAGGTTGGAGAAAGGGGAACCCTCTTACACTGTTGGTGGGAATGCAAGTTGGTACTGCCACTTTGGAAAACAGTGTGGTGGTTCCTCAAAAATTTAAAAATAGAGCTACTGTATGACCCAGCAATTGTACCCCTGGGTATTTACCCCAAAGACACAGATGTAGTGAAAAGAAGGGCCACATGCACCCCAATGTTCATAGCAGCAATGTCTGCAATAGCCAAGCTGTGGAAAGAGCCGAGATGCCCTTCAACAGATGAATGGATCAAGAAGATGTGGTCCATATATACAATGGAATATTACTCAGCCATCAGAAAGGATGAATACTCAACTTTTACATCAACATGGATGGGACTGGAGGAGATTATGCTAAGTGAAATAAGTCAAGCAGAGAAAGTCATTTATCATATGGTTTCACTTATTTGTGGAACATAAGGAATAGCATGGAGGACATTAGGAGAAGGAAGGGAAAAATGAGGGAGGGGGGAATTGGAAGGAGAGATGAACCGTTAGAGACTATGGACTCTGAGAAACAAACAGGGTTTTAGAAGGGAGAGGGGAGGGGAGATTGGTTAGCCCAGTGATGGGTATTAAGGAGGGCACGTAGTGCATGGAGCACTGGGTGTTATATGAAAATAATGGATCATGCATCACCACATCAAAAACTAATGATGTATTGTATGGTGACTAACATAATATAATAAAATTAAATTTAAAAAAAGAACTTCACACCTCTGAAAAACCAAACAAACAAGAAATAAAAAGAAAAATTGGAAAAATACCTTAATATCAATGTAAATGAAAACACAGCATACTAAAACACATTGGATACAGTAAAGCAGTTCTTAGAAGGAAAGTTATAGTTGTAATACCTCTATTAACAGATAAAGGCCTGAGATCAACAACCTATCTTTTCACCTTAAAAAAAAAAATAGAAAAAGAAAAGCACACCAAACCTAAAGCAAAAGAAGGAAGGAAATAAAAGACTGGAATAGAAATAAATGAAATAGAGAACAGAAAATATATGGAGAAAATTAATGAACCCAAATACTGATTCTTTGAAAAGATCAGCAAAATTGACACAGCGTGAATGACCAAGGGGGGGGGGAAGATTCTAATCACTAAAATCAGGAATAAAAGAACAGGCATTACTATCAAACTTGCAGAAATATAAAGAATTATAAGGGAATACTATGAACAACCCCTGCATGCCAACAAATTATATAAACCAGATGAAATGGAAAAATTCCTAGAAAGAGTAAATTCATTGCAGATAGGAATAAAAAATGGTGCACCAACTTTGGAAAGCAGTCTGTTTCTCAAAATGTTAAAAATAAAGTTACCATGTGATCTTGCATTTCACTCAAGTATATATACTAAAATGAAAATGTGTCCTCATAAAAATAATTCATAATAGTTAAAAAGTTTAAACAACCCAAATATCTATCAACTGATAAATGCATAAATCAAATGTGGCATATCCATATAATGGAATATTTTTTGGCAGTAAAAGAGATGAAGTTATATATGCTATAGTACGGATGAACCTTGTAAATAATATGCTAAGTGAAAAAATCCAGTCACAAAAGGCCACACACTGTATGATTCCATTCATATGAAATGTACAGAACAGGCAAATACATAGAGATAGAAAGTAGATTATTGGTTGACAGGGTTTGGAGGGAGGAATGAATTGGGAGTGACTCCTAATATGTACCTAATATGTGGTAACAAAATTTTTCTAAAATTAGATGGTAGTAGTGATTATATAACTGTGACTATACTAAACACTACTGAATATACTGAACAATATTTTAAAAGAGTTAAATATATGGTATGCATGTTACATTTCAATAAATTGAAAAATATATAAATAAAGAAGAGAGAGGCAAAAGATAGGTGTTAGAAATGGATGGCAATGGCACATGCACAGAGGAAGGGTTAGTTGCTATGAAGACAACAAGCTCAGGAGAAACACCTGCTTTGGCCCTCCCTGAAGTTTGATCAGCCGTAGCTGAAGCTTTCCTTGTAATCACTGTTTAAATCAGTCAGGAAAAGACAGATGAGCTCCACCTCACCTCAGTTGTCTTTGGGAAGTCTGACTGTGAGCTCAAGGAAAAACAGGCAGAGGTTGAGAAGGAAGAGATTTAAGTGTGGCTACTCCTAGTTATTCCCCATAGGGTCTTACTGCTGCATCCCAAATGGGAGGGGGCAGGGTGGTAAAGGTTGGAGTAGGTGGGAAACAGGGATTAAATGAAGGAAGGAAGGATAATGTTGCTCTAAACTGCATTCTTGGAGGCTCTGGAAAGATTGCTAGGATTATGGTAGGGTTTGGGGATGATTAGGGAAGAGGTTCAAACAGATTATTCCTTGCCATACTGATCCTGAGGGGCATGACTAACCCCAAATGCCTCTTAGATCACACTTTTCCTCTCACATGCATATTTTGCTTAGATTGGGAGCAACTTCTACCTCCCAGTACCCATCCTGCCCTGCAGAAGACACTGTCGAATGTCAATAACGTTTGACTTCTCAGGGTGAGGACTTTGACTTTTTACTTAAAAAATTATTGAACTCCAGGAGAGGAGTTAAGATAGTGGAAGACTTGGGGGACCCTAAGCTTGTCTCATCCCTCAAGCACAGCTAGATAGTTATCAGATCATTCTAAACACCCAAGTAATCAATTGGAGGTCTGAGAGAACAAAAACTGCAAGCCTACAAGTAGAAAAGCAACCACTCTTTGGAAGGTAGGAGGTGCAGAAGTTGGGGCGGATATAGCTGTGGATATGGCAGCGGGGAGGGGATGTGATTATGGAAGCTGCGCAAAGTATTATAAGCAACAGAGCACAAAATCTGAACTTTTAAAGTCTGCTACTATGGGGGATGCGCCTGGTTGGGGGTGCTCAGGTGGAAAACTGGGGCAGAATCCCAAGTGTGACAGGGTGCTCTGAAGATCCCCTGGGTCAAAAGAACGGGTGGTGCCAAATGGCTGCAGTGTTCCCAGGAATAGTGGCAGGGAGGCAGGCCAAGGGAAATAGGTCTTGGTGCCAGGATTCTGAACTGTTTTGCAATGAACTGCAAACCGCTGTGTAGTCTTGCAAACTTTGCCTGGGATGGGCTGGCCGGTGGCAAAAGCATGGCAAGACCCTACCCTGGGGGAGCAACATGGGTCTGTGCCCTGGGAGTCTCTAATGTTTGGAGTTTTGGAGCTCACTCACACACCTGAGATGGATGGGATCAGACACAGGCAAGGTGAACATGGTATTCTGGTGGAGACCAGAGACACAAGAGTGATTAATTGCTCTTCTGTGAGGGCTCACTGAAGAGTGGGCGTGTGAAATTTCAGCTCCAGGGTTAGACAGGTGGGTAACCCCATATTCATCATGCCCATCAGCACTGAAAGAATTCAGGGAGCAAAACAGTGCCACCTAGTGAGGGCCAGAACTGCTTACACCAAACCCAGCACCCTGGGCTTGGAGGCACATTTCCTTTTTTTTTTTTTTTATTATGTTATGTTAGTCACCATACAATACATCATTAGTTTTTGATGTAGTGACCCATGATTCATTGCCAAGGCAAGTCCACCTGAGAATCAACACAACAGGCCACGACCACAGAAGGCAAGCATAAAAAACTCGTTCACACCAAGTAAATAATCATATAGTGCTGCAAGCTTCAGTTCTAGGGGAAATAGAATCAGCTTTCTTTTTTTTTTTATTATTTATATATATATTTTTTATATTAAGCTGAGTTTTTAATGTAAACACAATCAAGTGTATAAAAACTGTGGTAACATAAGTGCAATATATACAGTTCAATCCAGGAGAGATCTTTTGTTGTGTTCACATCCAAAACGTGATACCTAAATTAATGGAAGTTACACACTATAGTTCAGTTGTACTAGCAGCCAATTGTTGCTAGTGTAAACTGATCACTTAACAAATGAAGTCAAGAGACTTCTTTAGAGGAAGGAACAGACAAGACAGAACATTGTGTTGTAACATCAGTTCTCCCTTTTTCTATAATGTGTCCTAATTCTGGAGGAGACCAGAATGAAGGATAATGAGATAATGATGAAATTTTACAAGATTCTAATGAATTGGGCTTTCCAAACTACTGAAGAAAGTCAAAAACTTGTTATCTAAGGGTTCCCACCCTTGAGAGTGATACCTCGAGGCGATGGCCCTCCTAAATTAGTGCCCTCAGGAACAGAACTGTCAAGTAAGAGGTTTTCTTTCTCAGCTGTCTCTTCTCTAATGTCTTACTAGAGAGAAAAATGTGAATGAAAATCTAGTGGCAATGTGTTCTACCAATACCCTTAAGGGTGACCAGGCCTGAGACACACTTCTCTTCCTTCTGTACTTGTGTTTTCTCAATACCTTGTTCCTATCTATAGTTTTATTAGATTTTATTATGTTATGTTAGTCACCATACAATACATCATTAGTTTTTGATGTGGTGATCCACGATCCACTGTTTTCATATAACACCTAATGCTCCATGCAGTACGTGCCCTCCTCAACACCCATCAAAGGGCCAACCAATCCCCCCTCCCCCATCCCCTCTAAAACCCTCTTTGTCTCTCAGAGTCCATAGTCTCTCATGGTTAATCTCTCCCTCCAATTCCCACCCCCTCATTTTTCCCTTCCTTCTCCTAATGTCCTCCATGCTATACCTTATGTTTCACAAATATGTGAAACCCTATGATAAATGACTTTCTCTGCTTGACTTATTTCACTTAGCATAATCTCCTCCAGTCCCATCCATGTTGATGTAAAAGTTGAGTATTCATCCTTTCTGATGGCTGAGTAATATTCCATTGTATATATGGACCACATCTTCTTGATCCATTCATCTGTTGAAGGGCATCTCGGCTCTTTCCACAGCTTGGCTATTGCAGACATTGCTGCTATGAACATTGGGGTGCATATGGCCCTTCTTTCACTACATCTGTGTCTTTGGGGTAAATATCCAGGGGTACAATTGCTGGGTCATACAGTAGCTCTATTTTTTTAAATTTTTGAGGAACCACCACACTGTTTTCCAAAGTGGCTGCACCAACATGCATTCCCACCAACAGTGTAAGAGGGATCACCTTTCTCCACAACCTCTCCAACATTTGCTGTTTCTCTCCCTATCCAGTTTTGCCATTCTAACTGGTGTGAGGTGGTATCTCAGTGTGGTTTTGATTTGGATTTCCCTGATGGCTAATGATGATGAACATTTTTTCATGTGTCTGTTAGCCATACTCTGCAAATGTATGTCTTCTTCAGAGAAGTGTCTTTCCATATCTTCTGCCCACTTTTTGACTTGATTATTTGTTTTTTGGGTGTTGAGTTTGAGAAGTTCTTTATAGAATTTGTATGCCAGCCCTTTATCTGTAGAGTCATTTGCAAATATCTTCTCCCATTCTGTGGGTTGCCTCTTTGTTTTGTTGACTGTTTCCTTTGCTGTGCAGAAGCTTTTAATCTTGATGAAGTCCCAAATGTTCATTTTTGCTTTTGTTTCCCTAGCTTTTGGAGATGTATCTTGAAAGAAGTTGCTGTGGATGATGTCAAAGAGGTTACTGCCTATGTTCTCCTCTAGGATTTTGATGGATTCCTGTCTCACAGTGAGGTCTTTTATCCACTTTGAGTTTATCTTTGTGAATGGTGTTAGAGAATGGTCGAGTTTCATTCGTTTGCTTGTGGTTGTCCAATTTTCCTAGCGCCATTTATTGAAGAGATTGTCTTTTTTCCATTGCATGTTTTTTTCTGCTTTGTCAAAGATTATTTGACCATAGAGTTGAGGGTCCATATCTGGGCTCTCTATTCCGTTCCTTTGGTCTATATGTCTGTTTTTGTGCCAGTACCATGCTGTCTTGGTGATCAGAGTTTGTAATATAGCTTGAAATGGGGCAACGTGATGCCCTCAGCTTTGTTTTTCTTTTCCAACATTTCCTTGGCGATTCGGGGTCTTTTCTGATTCCATACAAATTTTAGGATTGTTTGTTCCAGCACTTTGAAAAATGTCATTGGAATTTTGATCAGGATGGCACTGAAGGTATAGATTGCTCTGGGTAGCATAGACACTTTAACAATGTTTATTCTCTGATCCATGATCATGGAGTATTTTTCCATCTTTTTGTGTCTTCTTCAATTTCTTTCATGAATGTTCTGTAGTTCCTAGAGTATAGATTATTTACCTCTTTGGTTAGGTTTATTCTGCGGTATCTTATGGTTCTTGGTGCTATTATAAATGGAATTCTCTAAGTTCTCTTTCTATAGTTGCGTTGTTAGAATATAAGAAAGCAACTGATTTCTGTGCATTGATTTTGTATCCTGCCACATTACTGAATTGCTGTATGACTTCTAGTAATTTGGGGGTGAAGTCTTTTGGGTTTTCCACATAAAGTATCATGTCATGTGCGAAAAGAGAGAGTTTGACTTCTTCTTTGCCAATTGGAATACATTTTATTTCTTTTTGTTGTCTGATTGCTGTGGCTAGGACTTCTAGTACTATGTTGAACAATAGTGGCAAGCGTGGGCATCCTTGACGTGTTCTTGACCTTAAGGGAAAGGTTCTCAGCTTTTCCCCATTGAGGATGATATTTGCTGTGGGTTTTTCATAGATGGATTTTATGAACTTGAGGAATGTTCCCTCTATCCCTATCCTCTGAAGAGTTTTAATCAGGAAAGGATCTGTATTTTGTCAAATGCTTTTTCTGCATCAATTGAGAGGACCATATGGTTCTTCTCCCTCCTCTTATTAATGTGTTCTATCACATTGATTGATTTGCAAATGTTGAACCTCTCTTGCATCCTGGGGATAACTCCCACTTGGTCGTGGTGGATGATCCTTTTAATGTATTGTTGGATCCTATTAGCTAGGATTTGTTGAGGATTTTGGAATCCATGATCATCAGGGATATCGGTCTGAAATTCTCCTTTTTGATGGGGTCTTTGCCTGGTTAGGGGATTAATGTTATGCTGGCCTCATAGAATGAGTTTGGAAGTTTTCCTTCTGTTTCTATTTTTTGAAACAGCTTCAGGAAAATCGGTATTATTTCTTCTTTGAATGTTTGATAGAATTCCCCCGGGAATCCATCAGGGCCTGGGCTCTTGATTTTTGGGAGGTTTTGATCACTGCTTCAATCTTGTTACTGGTTATTGGCCTATTCAGGTTGTCAATTTCTTCCTGTTTCAGTCTTGGCAGCTTATAGGTTTCCAGGAAGGCCTCCATTTCATCCAGATTGCTCAGTTTTTTGGCATATAGTTGTTGATAATAATTTCTAAGAATTGTTTCTATTTCCTTGGTGTTAGTCATGATCTCTCCCCTTTCATTCATAATTTTATTAATTTGGGTCCTTTCTCTTTTCTTTTGGATAAGTCTGGCCAGTGGTTTATCGATCTTATTAATTCTTTCAAGGAACCAACCTCTTGTTTCATTGATCTGATCTACTGTGTTTCTGGTTTCTAATTCATTGATTTTTGCTCTAATTTAATTATTTCTCTTCTAATGTGTGTCTTAGGCATTGTTTGTTGCTTTTTCTCTACTTCTTTAAGGTGTAGAGTTAGTTGGTGAATTTGGGATTTTTCGATTTTTTTGAGTGAGGCTTGGATGGCTATGTATTTCCCCCTTAGGACCACCTTTGCAGGATCCCATAGGTTTTGGACTGATGTGTTTTCATTCTCATTGATTTCCATGAATTTTTTAAGTTCTTCTTTGATTTCCTGGTTGACCCAAACATTCTTGAGCAGAGTGGTCTTTAGCTTCCAAGTGTTTGAATTTCTGCCAATTTTTTTCTTGTGATTCAGTTCCAGTTTTAGAGCATTGTCATCTGAGAATATGTGGGGAATAATCTCAATCTTTTGGTATCAGTTGAGACCTGATTTGTGACTCAGTATATGGTCTATTCTGGAGAAAGTTCCATGCAGGCTTGAGAAGAATGAGTATTCTGGTTTTTTTTTTTTTTTTTTTTTTTTTTAGGGTGGAATGTTCTGTAAATATCTATGAGGTCCATCTGGTCCAATGTATCATTCAAAGCTCTTGTTTCCTTGTTGATTTTCTGCTTACATGATCTGTCCATTGTTGAGAGTGGAGTATTGAGGTATCCTACAATTAACGTACTTTTAACAGTATGACTCTTTATTTTGGTTAACAGCTGGCTTATGTAGATGGCTGCTCCCATGTTGGGGGCATAGATATTTACAATTGTTAGATCTTCTTGTTGGATAGACCCTTTAAGAATGATATAGTGTCCTTCTGTGTCTCTAAGTACAGACTTTAGTTTAAAATCTAATTTGTCTGATATACGAACTGCTACCCCAGCTTTCTTTTGAGGTCTGCTGGCATGGAAGATGGATCTCTGTGCTCGCTTCAGCAGCACATATACTAAAATTGGAAGATGGATCTCCATCCCTTCACTTCCAGTCTGGATGTATCTTTAGGTTCAAAATGAGTCTCTTGTAGACAGCATATGGATGGGTCCTACCTTTTTATCCAATCTGCAACCCTGTGCTGTTTTATGGGAGTGTTTAGGCCATTCACATTGAGAGGGATTATTGAAAGATATGAATTAATTGTCATCATGTTGGCAGCAAAGACGTTGTTTTTATAGATTGTCCCTGTAAATTTCTGTTGTATATCACTCTTGGGGTCTTTCCCCTTTTTTAGAGCCCCCCCTTAATATTTCTTGCAAGCCCGGCTTAGTGGTCACATATTCTTTCATTTTCTGCCACTCATGGAAGCTGTGCATCTCTCCATCCATTCTAAATGAAAGCCTTGCCAGATAAAGTATTCTTGGCTGCATGTTCTTCTCATTTAGTACCCTGAATATGTCTTGCCAGGCCTTTCTGGCTTGCGAAGTCTCTGTTGATAGGTCTGACGTTATTCGATGTTCCTCCCTCTGTACGTAACGAATCTCTTCTCCCTAACTGCCCTTAAGATGGTTTCCTTGCTTCAAAGGTTTGCAAGTTTTACTATTACATGCCGGGGTGTTGGCCTGTTTTCCTTGATCTTGGGAGGGGTCCTCTCTGACTCTAGGACTCAAATGTTTGTTTCATTCCCCAGATTAGGGAAGTTCTCAGCTACAATTTGCTCAAATACATCTTCTAGTCCTCTCTCTCTCTGTCCCCTCCCTCCGGGATTCCAATAGTTCTGACGTTGGAATGCTTCATGGTGTCCCTTATTTCTCTGATTCTATTTTCATGGATTCTGAGTTGTTTTTCCCTGGCCTCCTCTTTTCCCTTTTTATCTATTATATTGTCTTCCAGGTCGCTTATTCTCTCTTCTGTCTCAGTGACCCTAGCTGTTAGATTATCTAGATTGGATTGGATCTCACTGATAGCATTTTTAAATTCTGCCAATTCAGCTTTCATTTTTGCCCTTAGAGACTCTATGTTGCCGTTAATTGATTTCTCCATTCTAGCCATTGTCTTCACAATTGCTAGCCTGAATTCCATCTCTGACATCTTGGTTATATCTGCATCCATTTGTAAATCTGCACCATAAGTCATAATCTCTGAGTCTTTTCTATGTTGGGGGCTCCTCCTCCTAGTCATTCTGTTGATGGGTGTTTGAGGGAATGTATAGAGTCCAAATTATTGACCAGATCCCAAGCAAGTTGCACCTGTTTTCCCGGGATCTTAGTGTTGCTGTCCTCTTGTTTTCCCAGCCTGTCTTCTGTGGTAGGGGCCTGCCACGCTGTTATTCAGGCAACCCTGTTTGGGCGGAGTTGCCCTGCCCCCCTGTGTCAGGGGATGGGCTCAGCGGGAATCAGTTTTGGGGGCTTTTGTTCTCTGGTGGCTTTCCCTGGCGGCTTTCTGTGTCTCTTCCATGAGTCAGAGCAGAAGAGACCATTTCCAACCCTCTGCCTCAGAGCAGAGAGACCGAAGTCTGTTCTTCAGTGAGCCCTCCAGGCCACACTGTGTCTGCTATGAACTGCATTGGCCTGGGTTGTGCGCCCCTCTGCAATGCCCCCAGTCCTGCCTCCAGGTAGGGGAACATCTCTGCCCTTTGTGCTTCTAAAACCACCAGCCACTCCCAGTTTGCCCGCGTGAACCCGCTGCTCCAGGTTTCTGCCCCGGGGGATGTCCTAAAACCCTTTCCCCACTCTACTGGTCTGCGAGTCTGTGCCCTGTCCCCAGCCGGTGAGGCTGTCACTCACCGGCAGTGTAGGATTCCCATGGCCAGGCAGCGTCCCGCTGCCATTTATCCTCTGATATCTGCCCGCAGAATCAGGGTTCCCCACTTCATACCTCAAAACCAACTGCCTGCGTAATTCTGCTTGTAGAGATCCAGATCTTCTTACATCTCAGGCTGGTTTCATGGGTGCTCAGAGTGGTCTGTGATCCTTTACCTCTTTGGTTAGGTTTTATCCTAGAGATCTTATGGTTTTTAAAGCAAAAGTAAATGGGATCTAGCTCTATTCTTAACATCTTGAGGAAACATGATACTCTTTTCCAGAGTGGCTCTACCAGCTTGCATTCCCACAAACAGTGTAAGAGCATTCCCATTTCTCCACATCCTCACCAACATTTATTGTTCCCTATCTTGTTATTTTTGCCATTCTAACTGGTTTCAGGTGGTATCTCATTGTGGTTTTGATTTGCAATTCCCTGATGGCAAGTGATGTGGACCAATTTTCATGTGTCTTTTAGCCATTTTTCTGTCTTCCCTGGAGAAGTGTTCATGTTTCTTGCCCAATTCATGACTGGATTATTTGTTTTTTGGGGTGTTGAGTTTGAGAAGTTCTAGATCTTTGGTACCAGTGCTTTATCTGTAATATCATTTGCAAATATCTTCTCCCATTCCAAAGGTTGCCTTTTAGTTTTTTTTTTTTTTTTTACTGTTTCCCTTACCATGCAGAAGTTTTTATCTTGATGATGTCCCAATAGTTCATTTTTGCTTTTGTTTCCCTTACCTTTAGAGACGTCTTTTGCAAGAATTTGCTGCTGCCGAGGACGAGCAGGTTATTGCCCATGTTCTCCTCTAGGATGTTGATGGATTCCTGCCTTATATTTAGGTCTTTCATCCCATTTGAGTTTATCTTTGTGTATGTGTGAATATTCCAGTCTCATTCTTCTGCATGCGGCAGTCCAATTTTCCCAGCACCATTTATTGAAGAGACTGTCTTTTTTCCATTGGATATTTTTTCCTGCTTTGTCGAAGATTAGTTGATCATAAAGTTGAGGGTCCATTTCTGGGCTTTCTATTCTGTTCCATTGAACATATATGCCTGTTTTTGTGCCACTACCATGCTGTGTTGATGATCACAGCTTTATAGTATAGTTTGAAGTCAGGCATTGTCATGCCACCAGATTCAATTTTCATTTTCAACTTTCCCCTGGCGGTTCATGGTTTTTTCTGGTTCCATACAAATTTTAAGATTGTCTGTGCCAGCATTTTGAAAAATGTTGAAAGTGTTTTGACAGAGATTTCATTGAATGTGTAGATTGTTCTGGACATTGTAGACATTTTAATAATATTTATTCTTCCAATCCATGAGCATGGGATGTTTTTCCATCTCTTTGTGTCTTCCTTAATTTCTTTCATTGGTGTTCCATAGTTTCTAGATTAAAGATCCTTTACTTCTTTGGTTAGGTTTATTCCTAGTGATTTTATGGCTTTTTGTTCAATTTTAAGTGGGATCAATTCCTTAATTTTTCTTCCTTTAGACACATCGTTAGTGTATAGAAATACGACTGATTTCTGTGCATTGTTTTTATCCTGCATTGTTGCTGAATTGCTGTATGAGGTTTAGCAATTTGGGGGTAGGGTTTTTTGGTTTTTCCACATAAATTATCATGTCATATGCAAAGAGTGAGAGTTTGACTTCTTTGCCAATTTGCAATCTAGTATTTCTTTTTGTTGTCTGATTGCTGAGGCTACAACTTCTGGTAATATGTTGAAGAAGAGTGGTGAGAGTGGGCATTCCTGTCATGTTCATGACCTTAACAGTAAAGCTCTCAGTTTTTCCCCATTGAGAATGATACTCACTGTGGGCTTTTCATAGATGTCTTTTAAAATATTCAGGTATGTTCCCTCTATCCCTATGATTTAAACAGGTTTTTTTTTTAAGATTTTTCATTTATTTATTTGACAGAGGAAGAGAGAGAGAGCACAAGCACGGGGAGAATCAAGCAGAGGGAGAGGAAGAAGCAGGATCCCCACCAAGCAGGGAGCCTAACACAGGGCTTTATCCCTGGACCCTGGGATCATGATCTGAGCCAAAGGCAGATGCTGAACGACCTGAGCCACCCAGGTGCCCCTACTTTCAACAGTTTTAATCAAGAAAAGATGCTGTATTGTGTCAAATGCTTTTTCTGCTTCAATTGAGAGGATCACATGTTTTTTTTTTATTTTCTTTTATTAATGTAATTTATCATGTTGTATTATTTGTGAATGTTGAACCACACTTGCATCTCAGGAGTAGATCCCACCAATTCCTGGTGAATAATCTTTTTATTGTACTGTTGGATCAAATTGTCTAATATCTTGGTGAGTATTTTGCCATCCATGTTCATCAGAATTATTGGTTCATAATTCTCCTTTTTGATGGGGTCTTTGTATGGGTTTCCAACAAATTAAAGAAGAATTTTTAAAATTCTTTGAAACTTGGGGCACCTGGGTGGCTCAGTTGGTTAAGCGACTGCCTTCAGCTCAGGTCATGATCCTGGAGTCCTGGGATCGAGTCCCGCATCAGGGTCCCTGCTCAGCGGGGAGTCTGCTTCTCCCTCTGACCCGCCCCCATCTCATGCTCTCTCTCTCTCTCTCTCTCATTCTCTCTCTCAAATAAATAAATAAATAAAATCTTTAAAAAAAAACTTCGAAACTAATGAGAATGAAAACAGGTTGGTTCCAAACCTCTGGGATACAGCAAAGGTGGACCTAAGAGGGAAAGGCATTGCAATACAATCCTCTCTCAAAAAATTAGAAAAATCTGAAATACACAAGCTAAACTTACACCTGAAGCAGCTGGAGAAACAGCAGCAAAAAAATAAAAAAGCCTAAATCAAGCAGGAGAAGAGAAATAATAAAGTTTAGAGCAGAAATCAACAAAATAGAAACTAGAAGAACAGTAGAACAGATCGATGAAACTAGAAGCTTGTTTGTGAAAGAATTAATAACAGCAATAAACCTCTGGCCAGACATATCCAAAAGAAAAGAGAAAGGACCCAAATTTATAAAATCATGAATGAGAGGAGAGAGATCACAACCAACACCAAGGAAATACAGACTATTTTAAGAACATATTATGAGGAACTATATGCAAAAAAATTGGGCAATCTGGAAGAAATGGATGCATTCCTGAAAACTTAAAGACTACCAATACTGAAACAGGAAGAGATAGAACATCTGAACAGACAAATAACTAGCAAGGAAATTGAAGCAGTAATCAAAAATTTCCTGGACTAGAGTCCAGGGCGAGGTGGTTTCCCAGGGGAATTCTACCAAATATTTAAAGAAGAAATAACACCTATTCTACTGAAGCTTTTTCAAAAATATAAATGGAAATGCAAAGTTCCAAACTCATTCTATGAGGCCACTATAAACTGACTTTCAACTAAAATCTCATTTCATGAAGATAGAAGCATTTTCATAAGTATGTGTTAAAGCATAAGGAAAATGTTATATACTTAACTCTGAGAATCAAGTCTGTGTACAATGCATCTTTCAACTAACATCTTGTTTCATGAAGACAGAAGTGTTTTCAAAAGTACCTGTGGGTGCATAAGGAAAGTGCCATACACATAACTCTAAGGAAGACAACTGTATGGAAACAGCCTTTCAACTAACATCTTTTTTCATGAAGATAGAAGCATTTTCAAATCTATGTGTGTTAGCCTAAGGAAATGCCGTATACTTAGCTGTGAAAAACAAGTCTGTGTACACTACAACTTTCAACTAACATCTTGTTACATGAAGATAGAAGTGTTTTCAAAAGTATACGTGGAAGCATTAAAATAGTGCCATATACTTATTTCTAAGAAAGAACACTGTATACAAATGTCTTTCAGAGGCAAGATGGTGGAGGAGTGGGGGACTCAGTTTCAACTGGTTCCCTGAATTTAGCTAGATATCTACCAAGCCACTCTGAACACCCAGAAAATCAGCCTGAGATATAAGATTATAGTCTGGGTCTCTACGGGGGCAGAGGATCATCAGTCAAGAGGTACAATAGACAGAGTTAGGATTGCCTGGGCAGATGTTGGGGGATTAACAAAAGGGGGAGGGGACAACCAGAAACTAGCCTTTGGAAAGTAATACCCCAGTTCAAAAGTGTCTTGCACCTAGGGACAAGTGATAGCTTGGAGAGTGGTGGCCGAGGGACGGGAAGGGACTGATAACAGTGCTCAAACAGAACACAGGGTCTTAAGGGGCAAACGCTGGGACTGGGTGGCCACAGAGCCACGAGCGGCCGCTTGAGCCTGCACTCACACCAGAGAGGACCTGGTGAGGACTGGGGCGGCCACCTCCGCTGCCCACACCTGGGAGCACACAGCTTTGAACTGTGCCCGCAAACCCAGGGGCCAGCCACATATCCCGCCATAGCCCAGGACTGCCCAGTCTGGGATCACTCCCAGTTTGGGTGGCACAGGAGGCAGAGACAAAGGGGGACTGGAGTCCACCACTGAGGTGATTGCTTGGGGTGCACACAGCCTGTGGGAAGCTGTGGTTTTCAGCAGCACTAACAGAGCAGGAGACTGTGTGTTCTGAAGGATTCAGAGAGTAGCAGACTGTGGCTTCTCTCCTCTGGGGCGGAGGTCTGGGTGCAGACATCTTTCTTTGCTCTGACCCTTCGAAAAGGGGTGAAAAGCCACCAGAGAACAAAAGCCACCAGAGAACAGAAGCCCAAAAACCAGTTTCCACAGAGCTCAGCCCCTTGAAAGGGGGCAGGGCAACTCCACCCAAGCAGGATTGACTGAAAAACAATATGGCAGGCCCCTCCACCAGAAAACAAGCAGGAAGAACAAGAGGACAACCTTAGGGTCCCTATAAAACTGTAAAACCCCAACACCAGGGGAAAATTGGTATATTAAGCTCCTGGTGTTGCCTCATGGCCTGTGTATTTCTTAGATACAACTTTTCTCTCTCTCTCTCTCTTTTATAATTCTTTCTCATGCTTCTGGTTTTTTTTTTTTAGCTACTTATCATTTCAACCAGATGTTTAATACAATATAATCCATAGTAATTTTTAACTTGAACAGTTTCACACATACACTTTTTTTCTTTTTCTTTTTATACATATAAAGAAAAGCTTTAATATAATCCATTTTTCTCTACTCAATTCTACCTTTATATATATACCAGTTTTAATTTCCCTGTATCTCTGGGAAGTACTGCTCCCTACCAAAGAGAAAAAAATACACCCAGAAAGAGCTGAAACACTCTACCTTGCCCACATAGAGGAATTATACCCATGTTCTCTGCACCCAATCTTTTGTTTGTTTGTTTTTTGTCAAGTGTTTTGGGGTTTTATTTGTAGGTTTTGTTTGTTGTACTCTATTAAATCTTGTTCTTGGGTTTCATTTTGGTTGATTTTTTTTATGGTGTTGGCTTCTGATTGCTCCAAACTTTCCCAGGGTGCACCTTGCCTGGATTGTGGTCGATATTTTTTACTGTATATTCCCACAAACACAACTCAACATAATGACTAGGAGGAACTCCCAACAAAGAAAAGACCCAGCGACAATAGCCTCTCCTGCAGACCTAATGGATATCGATATAAGCAAGAGGTCAGAAATAGACTTCAGGGTAACAGTTATGAAGATAATAGCTAGAATGGAGAAATCGATAAATGGCAACATAGAGTCTCTAAGGGCAGAAATGAGAGCTGATCTGGCAGAACTCAAAAAGTCTATCAATGAGATCCAATCTAATCTAGATACTCTAACAGCTAAGGTAAATGAGGCAGAAGAACGAATTAGTGATCTAGAAGAAAACTGATGCAAAAGAATGAACACAAGGGGGCTTTGGAGAAACAGCTTAAAATCCAGGAAAACAGAATGAGAGAAATAATTGATGCCAAGAAACATCCAATGTCAGATTTGTTGGGGTCCCTGAGAGGGTGGAGAGAGAGAGAGAGAGAGAACTAGAAGATATATTTGAGGAAATCATAGCTGGGAAATTCCTTAATCTGGGGAATGAAACTAGCATTCATGTCCTAGAGGCAGAGAGGACCCTTCCCAATATCAAGGAGAACAGACCAATGTCACAGCATGTAATAATAAAACTCGCAGATCTTAGAATCAAGGAAACAATCTTAAGGGAAGTTAGGGGGAAGAGATTCCTTACATACAGAAGGAGGGATATGAGAATAACATCAGACGTTATCCACAAAGACCTAGCAAGCCAGATAGGGCTGGCAAGACATATACAGGGTACTAAACGAGAAGAACATGCAGCCAAGAATACTTTCTCCAGCAAGGTTGTCATTTAGAATGCATGGAGAGATGCAGAGCTTCCAGGACCTGCAGAAAATCCAAAATTATGTGACCACCAAGTCAGGCCTGCAAGAAATATTAAGGAGGGTTCTATTAAACGACAAAGACCCCAAGAGTGATATATAACAGAAATTTACAGAGGCAATCTATAGAAGAAAGGACTCCACAGGCAACGTGATGACAATAAATTCGTATCTTTCAATAATCACTCTCAACGTGAATGACCAAATTGCTCCCATGAAATAGCACAGAGCTGCAGATTGGATAAAAAGACAGGACCCATCCATATGCTGTCTACAAGAGACTCATTTTGAACCTAAAGATACATCCAGACTGGAAGTGAAGGGATGGAGATCCATCTTTCATGCAGTGGACCTCAAAAGAAAGATAGGGTACAAATTCTTATATCACACAAATTAGATTTAAAGCTAAAGACTGTAGTTAGAGACACAAAAGGACACTATATAATTCCTAAATGGTCTATCCAACAAGAAAATCTAACAATTGTAAATATATGTGCAGCTAACATGGGAGCAACCAACTACATAAGACAACTGTTAACCAAAATAATGATTCAAAATGATAATAGTACGTTAATTGTAGGAGACCTCGACACTACCCTCTCAGCAATAGACAGAACATCTAAGCAGAAAATAAACAAAGAAACAAGAGATTTGAATGACACACTGGACCACATGAACCTCATAGATACATACAGAACATTCCATCCTAAAAGAAAAATTACTCATTCTTCTTGAGTGCACATGGAACTTTCTCCAGAATACACCACATACTGGGTCACAAATCAGGTCCAAACCGATAACAAAAGATTGAGATTATTCCCTGCTTATTCTCAGACCATAATGCTTTAAAACTGGAACTCAATCACAAGAAAAATTTGGAAGAAATTCAAACATCGGAAGTTAAAGACGACCAAGCTTAAGAAAGTTTGGGTCAACCAGGAAATCAAAGAAGAATTTAAACAATTCATGGAAAAGAATGAGAATGAAAACACATTGGTCCAAAACCTGTGGGATGCTGCAAAGGCAGTCCTAAGAGGGAAATACATAGCCATCCAAAACTCACTCAAAAAAACAGAAAGATCCCGAATTCACCAACAAACTCTACACCTAAAGAACTAGAGAAAAAACAACAAATGATGCCTAAACCACGCAAAGTAAGAGAATTAATTAAGATTAAAGCAGAGATCAATTAATTAGAAACCAGAAACTAGAAGCTGGTTCTTTGAAAGAATTAATAAGACCAATGAACCACAGGCCAGACTTATCCAAAAGAAAAGAGAAATGACCGAAATTAATAAAATGAGGAATGAAAGGGGAGAGATCACGACTAACACCAAGAAAGTAGAAACAACTATTAGAAATTATTATCAACAATTATATGACAATAAACTGAGCAATCTGGATGAAATGGAGGCCTTCCTGGAAACCTGTAAGCTGCCAAGACTGAAACAGGAACAAATTGACAACCTGAATAAGCCAATAACCAGTAACGAGATTGAAGCAGTGATCCAAAACCTCCCAAAAAACAAGAGTCCAGGGCCTGATGGATTCCCGGGGGAATTCTACCAAACATTCAAAGAAGAAATAATACTTATTCTACTGAAGCTGTTTCAAAAAATAGAAACAGAAGGAAAACTTCCAAAATCATTGTATGAGGCCCACATTATCTTAATCCCCAATGCAGGCAAAGACGCCATCAAAAAGGATAATTTCAGACCAATATCCCTGATGAATATGAATTCCAAAATCCTCAACAAAATCTTAGCTAATAGGATCCAACAATACATTAAACAGATCATGTACCACAACCAAGTGGGATTTATCCCTGGGATGCAAGGTGGTTCAACATTCACAAATCAATCAATGTACTAGAACACATTAATAAGAGGAGAGAGAAGAACCATATGGTCCTCTCAATTGATACAGAAAAAGCATTTGACAAAATACAGGCACCTTTCCTGATTAAACTCTTCAGAGTACAGAGATAGAGGGAACATTCCTCAAGTTCATAAAATCCATCTATGAAAAACCCACAGCAAATATCATCCTCAAAGGGGAAAAGCTGAGAGCCTTTCCCTTAAGATCAGGAACACGTCAAGGATGCCCACTCTCACCACTATAGTTCAGCATAGTACTAGAAGTCCTAGCAACAGCAATCAGACAACAGAAAGAAATAAAAGGTATTCAAATTGACAAAGAAGAAGTCAAACTCTCTCTTTTCGCAGATGACAGGATACATTATGTGGAAAAGCAAAAGACTCCAGCCCCTAATGACTAGAACTTATACAGCAATTCAGTAATGTGGCAGGATACAAAATCAATGCACAGAAATCAGTTGCTTTCTTATACACTAACAATGCAACTGTACAAAGAGAAATTAGAGAAATAATCGCCTCCATTTACAACAGCACCAAAAACCATAAGACACCTCGGGATAAACCTAACCAAAATGGTAAGGATCTCTACTCTAGGAACTACAGAACACTCATGAAAGAAATTGAAGAAGACACAAAATGATGGAAAATATTCCATGCTCATGGACTGGAAGAATAAACACTGTTAAAATGTCTATGCTACCCAGAGCACTCTATACCTTCAGTGCCATCCTGATCAAAATTCCAATGACATTTCTCAAAGTGCTGGAACAAGCAATCCTAAAATTTGTATGGAATCAGAAAAGACCCCGAATCGCCAAGGAAATGTTGAAAAAGAAAAAACAAAGCTGGGGACATCACGTTGCCTGATTTCAAGCTTTATTACAGAGCTGTGATCAACAAGACAGCATGGTACTGGCACTAAAACAGACATATAGAACAAAGGAACAGAATAGAGAGCCCACATATGGACCATTAACTCTATGGTCAAATAATTTTCGATGAAGGAGCAAAAAACATGCAATGGAGAAAAGACAGTCTCTTCAATAAATGGTGCTGGGCAAATTGGACAACCACATGCAGAAAAATGAAACTCGAAGATTCCCTAACACCATACACAAAGATAAACTCAAAATGGATGAAAGGCCTCAATGTGAGACAGGAATCCATCAAAATTCTAGAGGAGAACATAGGCAGTAACCTCTTTGACATTGCCCACAGCAACTTATTTCAAGACACATCTCCAAAAGCTCATGAAACAAAAGCAAAAATGAACTTTTGGGACTTTGTCAAGATTAAAAGCTTCTGCACAGCAAAGGAAACAGTCAACAAAACAAAGAGGCAACCCAAAGAATGGGAGAAGATATTTGCAAATGACACTACAGATAAAAGGCTGGTATCCAAGATCTATAAAGAACTTCTCAAACTCAACACCCCAAAAACCAATAATCAAGTCAAAAAGTGGGCAGAAGACATGAAAAGACACTTCTCTGAGGAAGACATACAAATGGCTAACAGACACGTGAGAAAACGTTCATCATCATTAGCCATCAGGGAAATTCAAATCAAAACCACATTGAGATACCACCTTACACCAGTTGGAATGGCAAAAATGGACAGGGAAAGGAACAGCAAATGTTGGAGAGGTTGTGGAGAAAGGGGAACCCTCTTACACTGTTGGTGGGAATGCAAGTTGGTACAGCCACATTGTTAAACAGTGTGGAGGTGCCTCAAAAAATAAAAATAGAGCTATCCTATGACCCAGCAATTGCACTGCTGGGTATTTACCCCAAAGACACAGATGTAGTGAAAAGAAGGGCCATATGCACCCCAAAGTTCATAACAGCAATGTCGGCAATAGCCTAACTGTGGAAAGAGCCGAGATGCCCTTCAACAGATGAATGGATCAAGAAGATGTGGTCCATATGTACAATGGGATATTACTCAGCCATCAGAAAAGATGAATACCCAACTTTTACATCAACATGGATGCGACTGTAGGAGATAATGCTAAGTGAAATAAGTCAAGCAGAGAAAGACAATTATCATATGGTTTCACTTATTTTTGGAACATAAGGACTAGCATGGAAGACATTAGGAGAAGGAAGGGAAAAATGAAGGGGTGGGAATCAGAGGGAGAGATGAACCATGAGAGACTATGGACTCTGAGAAACAAACAGGGTTTTAGAGGAGAGGGGGCTTGGGCCTTGGGTTAGTCTGCTATTGGGTACTAAGGACGGCACATACTGCATAGAGCACTGGGTGTTATACGAAAACAATGGATCATGGATCACCACATCAAAAACTAATGATGTATTCTATGGTGACTAACATAACATAATAAAATTCAAAAAGAGAACTAATTAAGATTAGAGCAGAGATCAAAGAATTAGAAACCAGAAACACAGTAGATCAGATCAACGAAACTAGAAGCAGGTTCTTTAAAGAATTAATAAGGTCGATAAACCACTAGTCAGAATTATCCAAAAGAAAAGAGAAAGTACCCAAATTAATAAATTTATGAATGAAAGGGATGAGATCATGACTAACACCAAGGAAATAGAAACAATTATTAGAAATTATTATAAAAAACTATATTCCAATAAACTGAGCAATCTATATGAAATGGATGCCTTCCTAGAAACCTATAAGCTGCCAAGACTGAAACAGGAACAAATTGACAATTTCAATAGGCCAATAACCAGTAACGAGATTGAAGCAGTGATCCAAAACCTCCCAAAAAACAAGAGTCCAGGGCCTGATGGATTCCCTGGGTAATTCTACCAAAAATTCAATGAAGAAATAATACCTATTTTCCTGAAGCTGTTTCAAAACATAGAAACAGAAGGAAAGCTTCCAGACTCATTCTATGAGGCCAGCATTGCCTTAATCCCCAAACCAGGCAAAGACCCCATCAAAAGGAGAATTTTGGACAGATGTCCCTGATGAATATGGATTCCAAAATCCTCAACAAAATCCTTGCTAATAGGATCCAACAATAGAGTAAAAGGATCATCCACCATGACCAAGCCTTTCCCTTAAGATCAAGAACATGTAAAGGATGCCCACTCTCGCCACTATTGTTCAGCATAGTACTAGAAGTCCTAGAAACAGCCATCAGACAACAAAAAGAAATAGGTTTGCAAATTGGCAAAGAAGTCAAACTCTCTCTTTTCACAAATGATATGATCCTTTATGTGAAAACCCCAAAGACTCCACCCCCAAAATTACTAGAACTCATACAGCAATTCAGTAATGTGGCAGGATACAAAATCAACGCACAGATCAGTTGCTTTCTTATACACTAACATTGTAACTGTAGAAAGAGAAATTAGGGAAATAATTGCTTCCTTTTACAATAGCATCAAAAACCATAAGAATACTTGGAATAAGCCTAACAAAAGAAGTAAAGGATCTATACCCTAGAAACTACAGAACACTAATGAAAGAAATTGAAGAAGACACAAAAAGATGAAAAAATACTCCATGTTCTTGGATTGGAAGAAAAAACATTGTAAAAATATCTATGCTACCCAGAGTAATCAGTACCTTCAATGCCATCCTGATCAAAATTCAAGTGGCAGTTTTCAAAGTCATGGAAAAAACAATGCTAAAATTTGTATGGAATCAAAAAAGACCCCAAATCAACAAAGAAGTGTTGAAAAGAAAAAAAAACAAAGTTGGGGGCATCATGTTGCCTGACTTCAAGCTATATTACAAGCTGTGATCACCAAGACAGCATGGTACTGGGACAGAAACAGACACATAGACCAAATGGAGCAGAATGGAGTCCAGATATGGAAGCTCAACTTTATGGTCAAATAATCTTCGACAAAACAGCAAAAAATATGGAATGGAAAAGGGACAGTCTCTTCAATAAATGGTGCTGGGAAAATTGGACAGCTATATAAAGAATGAATCTTGACCAATCTCTTACACCGTACACAAAGATAAACTCAAAAAGGATGAAACACCTCAATGTGAGACAGGAATCCATCAAATTTCTAGAGGAGAACATAAGCAGTAACCTCTTCAACATTTTCCACAACAACTTCTTTCAAGATACATCTCTGAAGACAAGGGGAAAAAAAGCGAAAATGAAATACTGGGACTTCATCAAGATAAAAAGCTTCTGCACAGCAAAAGAAAAAGTCAACAAAACAAAGAGGCAACCTACAGAATGGGTGATTTTTGCTAATGCCACTACAGACAAAGGGCTGATATCCTTCTCAAACTTCTCAAACTCAACACCCAAAAAACAAATAATCAAGTCAAAAAATGGGCAGAAGACATGAAATGACACTTCTCCAAAGAAGACATACAAATGGCCAACAGACACATGAAAAAATGTTCATCATAGTTAGCCATCAGGGAAATTCAAATCAAAACCAAACCAGTTAGAATGGCAAAAATTGACAAGGGAAGAAACAAATGTTGGAGAGGTTGTGAGAAAGGAGAACGCTTTTACACTGTTTGTGGGAATGCAAGTTGGTACAGCCACTTTGGAAAACAGTATGGAGGTCCTTCAAAATTTTAAAAATAGAGCTACCTTATGACCCAGCAATTGCACTTATGGGTATTTACCCCAAAGTCATGTAGTGCAAAGAAGGGCCATATGCACCCCAATATTCACAGCAGCAGTGTCCACAATAACCAAAATGTGGAAAGAGCTGAGATGCCCTTCAACAGATGAATGGATAAAGAAGATGTTATCCATACATATCACTCAGCCATTAGAAGGATGAATACCCAAAATTTGAATTAACATGGTTGGAACTGGAGGAGATTATGCTCAGTTAAATAAGTCAAACAGAGAACATCAATTATATGGTTTAACTTATTTGTGGAACATAAGGAATAGCATGGAGGACATTAGAAGACAAAAGGGGAAAATGAAGGGGGGAATCAGACAGGGAGATGAACTACAAGAGACTATGGACTTTGGGGAAAAAACTGAGGGTTTTAGAGGGGAGAGGGGTGGAGGGATGGGTTAGCCCGGTGATGGTATTAAGGAGGACACATATTATATGAAAACAATGAATCATGGAACACTACATCAAAAACTAATGATGTACTGTATGGTGACTAACATAACATAATAAAACAATTATAAAAAAGCTATCTATGGCTTACAGAAACTTGAAAAAAAATGAATACTCTATCCAGCAAGGCTGTCATTCAGAACAGATGGAGAGATAGTTTCCAAGACAGGAAAAACTTGAAAGTATAAGTGACCACGAAGCCAACCTTGCAAGTTATATTAAGGGGTAATCTGTAAGAGAGACCCCAAGAGTAATGTAGACCAGAAAGTAACAGAGACAGTCTACAGAAAAGGGAAATTTACAGGCAATACAGAGGCACTAAATTCATATCTTTCAAGAGTTACTCTGAATATAAATGGGCTGAAAGCTCTAATCAAAAAACACAATGTATCAGATTGGATAAAAAAAAACAAGACCCATCTATATGCTGTATACAAGAGACTCATTTTAACCCTGAAGAAAACTCCAGATTGAATGTTAGGGGATGGAGAATGATTTGCCATGCAAACAGACCTCAAAAGAAAAGAGAGATAGCAGTTGTCATATCATAAAAATTAGATTTTAAACCAAAGACTCTATTAAGAGTTGTAGAGGGACACTACATTATACTTAAAAGGTCCATACAAAAATATCTAACAATTGTAAATATCTATGCCCCCAACATGGGAGGAGCCAGTTATATAAACCAATTAATAACCAAAATAAACACACACACACATTAATAGTAGGAGACTTCAACATTCCACTCACAGCAACGGACAGATCATCTAAGCAGAAGATCAACAAAGAAACAAGAGCTTTGAATTAAACAATGGACGAGATGGACTTCATAGATATATATAGCATTCCATCCGAAATCAAGAGAATACACATTCTTTTTTTTTATTCTTATGTTAATCCCCATACATTACATCATTAGTTTTAGATGAAGTGTTCCATGATTCATTGTTTGTGCATAACACCCAGTGCTCCATGCAGAATGTGCCCTCCTCAATACCCACCACCAGGCTAACCCATCCTCCCACCCCCCTCCCCTCTAGAACACTGTTTGTTTTTCAGAGTCCATCGTCTCTCCTGGTTCGTCTACCCCTCTGATTTCCCCCGCTTCATTCTTCCACTCCCACTACCTTCTTCTTCTTCTTTTTTTCTTAACATATATAGCATTATTTGTTTCAGAGGTACAGATCTGAGATTCAACAGTCTTGCACAATTCACAGCGTTTACCAGAGCACATACCCTCCCCAGTGTCTATCACCCAGTCACCCTATCCCTCCCACCCCAACCCCCACTCCAGCAACCATCAGTTTGTTTCCTGCAATTAAGAATTCCTCATATCAGTGAGATCATATGATACATGTCTTTCTCTGTTTGACTTATTTCACTCAACATAATACCCTCCAGTTCCATCCACGTCATTGCAAACGGCAAGATCTCATTCCTTTTGATGGCTGCATAATATTCCATTGTATATATATACCACACCTTCTTTATCCAGTCATCTGTCGATGGACATCTTGGCTCTTTCCACAGTTTGGCTATTGTGGACATTGCTGCTCTAAACATCGGGGTGCACGTACCCCTTCGGATCCCTACCTTTGTATCTTTGGGGTAAATACCCAGTAGTGCAATTGCTGGATCATATGGTAGCTCTATTTTCAACTTTTTGAGGAACCTCCATACAGTTTTCCAGAGTGGCTGCACCAGCTTGCATTCCCACCAACAGTGGAGGAGGGTTCCCCTTTCTCCGCATCCCCGCCAACATCTGTCGTTTCCTGACTTGTTAATTTTAGCCATTCTGACTGGTGTGAGGTGGTATCTCATTGAGGTTTTGATTTGGATTTCCCTGATGCCGAGCGATATTGAACACTTTTTCATGTGTCTGTTGGCCATCTGGATGTCTTCTTTGGAAAAATGTCTGTTCACGTCTTCTGCCCATTTCGTGATTGGATTCTTTGTTCTTTGGGTGTTGAGTTTGATGAGTTCTTTATAGATTTTGGATACTAGCCCTTTATCTGATATGTCATTTGCAAATATCTTCTCCCATTCTGTCGGTTGTCTTTTGGTTTTGTTGACTGTTTCCTTTGCTTTACAAAAGCTTTTTATCTTGATGAAGTCCCAATAGTTCATTTTTGCTCTTGCTTCCCTTGCGTTTGGCGATGTTTCTAGGAAGAAGTTGCTTCGGCTGAGGTCAAAGAGGTTGCTGCCTGTGTTCTCCCTTAGGATTTGGATGGACTCCTGTCTCACATTGAGGTCTTTCAACCATTTGGAGTCTATTTTTGTGTGTGGTGTAAGGAAATGGTCCAGTTTCATTCTTCTGCATGTGGCTATCCAATTTTCCCAACACCATTTGTTGAAGAGACTGTCTTTGTTCCATTGGACATTCTTTCCTGCTTTGTCAAAGATGAGTTGACCATAGAGTTGAGGGTCCATTTCTGGGCTCTCTATTCTGTTCCATTCATCTATGTGTCTGTTTTTGTGTCAGTACCATGCTGTCTTGATGATGACAGCTTTGTAATAGAGCTGGAAGTCCGGAATTGTGATGCTGCCGGCTTTGCTTTTCTTTTTCAACATTCCCCTGGCTATGCGGGGTCTTTTCTGGTTCCATACAAATTTTAGGATGATTTGTTCCATTTCTTTGAAAAAAAGTGGATGGTATTTTGATGGGGATTGCATTGAATATGTAGATTGCTCTAGGTAGCATTGGCATCTTCACAATATTTGTTCTTCCGGGTGCCTGGGTGGCTCAGTTGGTTAAGCGACTGCCTTCAGCTCAGGTCATGATCCTGGAGTCCCGGGATGGAGTCCCGCATCGGGCTCCTCGCTCAGCGGGGAGTCTGCTTCTCCCTCTGACCCTCCCCCCTCTCATGTGCTCTCTCTCTCTCATTCTCTCTGTCTCAAATAAATAAATAAAACCTTTAAAAAAAATAAAAAATAATAAAAAAAACAATCTTTGTTCTTCCAATCCATGAGCATGGAACGTTTTTCCATTTCTTTGTGTCTTCCTCAATTTCTTTCATGAGTATTTTATAGTTTTCTGAGTACAGATCCTTTGTCTCTTTGGTTAGATTTATTCCTAGGTATCTTATGGTTTTGGGTGCAATTGTCAATGGGATCGACTCCTTAATTTCTCTTTCTTCTGTCTTGTTGTTGGTGTATAGGAATGCCACTGACTTCTGTGCATTGATTTTATATCCTGCCACTTTACTGAATTCCTGTATGAGTTCTAGCAGTTTTGGGGTGGAGTCTTTTGGGTTTTCCACATAAAGTATCATATCATCTGCAAAGAGTGAGAGTTTGACTTCTTCTTTGCCAATTTGGATGCCTTTGATTTCTTTTTGTTGTCTGATTGCTGTGGCTAGGACTTCCAATACTATGTTGAATGGCAGTGGTGATAGTGGACATCCCTGCCGCATTCCTGACCTTAGGGGGAAAGCTCTCAGTTTTTCCCCATTGAGAATGATATTCGCTGTAGGTTTTTCATAGATGGCTTTTATGATATTGAGGTATGTACCCTCTATCCCTATACTCTGAAGAGTTTTGATCAAGAAAGGATGCTGTACTTTGTCAAAAGCTTTTTCTGCATCTATAGAGAGTATCATATGATTCTTGTTCTTTCTTTTGTTAATGTATTGTATCACGTTGATTGATTTGTGGATGTTGAACCAACCTTGCAGCCGAGGGATAAATCCCACTTGGTCATGGTGAATAATCCTTTTAAAGTACTGTTGGATCCTATTGGCTAGTATTTTGGTGAGAATTTTTGCATCCATGTTCATCAGGGATATTGGTCCGTAATTCTCCTTTTTGATGGGGTCTTTGTCTGGTTTGGGGATCAAGGTAATGATGGCCTCATAAAATGAGTTTGGAAGTTTTCCTTCCATTTCTATTTTTTGGAACAGTTTCAGAATAGGTATTAATTCTTCTTGAAATGTTTAGTAGAATTCACCTGGGACGCCATCTGGCCCTGGGCTTTTGTTTTTTGGGAGATTTTTGATGACTGCTTCAATTTCCTTAGTGGTTATAGGTCTGTTCAGGTTTTCTATTTCATCCTGGTTCAGTTTTGGTAGTTGATACATCTCTAGGAATGCATCCATTTCTTCCAGGTTATCTAATTTGCTGGCATAGAGTTGCTCATAATATGTTCTTATAATTGTTTGTATTTCTTTGGTGTTGGTTGTGATCTCTCCTCTTTCATTCATGATTTTGTTGATTTGGGTCATTTCTCTTTTCTTTTTGATAAGTCTGGCCAGGGGTTTATCAATCTTGTTAATTCTTTCAAAGAACCAGCTCCTAGTTTCGTTGATCTGTTCTACTGTTCTTTTGATTTCTATTTCATTGATTTCTGCTCTGATCTTTATTATTTCTCTTCTCCTGCTGGGTTTAGGCTTTATTTGCTGTTCTTTCTCCAGCTCCTTTAGGTGTAGGGTTAGGTTGTGTACTTGAGACCTTTCTTGTTTCTTGAGAAAGGCTTGTATTGCTATATACTTTCCTCTTAGGACTGCCTTTGCTGCATCCCAAAGATTTTGAGTAGTTGTGTGTTCATTTTCATTGGTTTCCATGTATTTTTTAAATTCTTCTTTAATTTCCTGGTTAACCCATTCATTCTTCAGTAGGATGCTCTTTAGCCTCCATGTATTTGAGTTCTTTCCGACTTTCCTCTTGGGATTGAGTTCTAGTTTCAAAGCATTGTGGTCTGAAAATAGGCAGGGAATGATCCCAATCTTTTGGTACTGGTTGAGACCTGATTTATGACCTAGGATGTGATCTATTCTGGAGAATGTTCCATGGGCACTAGAGAAGAATGTGTATTCCGTTGCTTTGGGGTGGAATGTTCTGAATATGTCTGTGAAGTCCGTTTGGTCCAGTGTGTCATTTAAAGTCTTTATTTCCTTGTTGATCTTTTGCTTAGATGATCTGTCCATTTCAGTGAGGGGGTGTTAAGGTCCCCCACTATGATTGTATTGTTGTCGATGTGTTTCTTTGCTTTTGTTATTAATTGCCTTATATAATTGGCTGCTCCCATGTTAGGGGCATAGATATTTACAATTGTTAGAACTTCTTGTTGGATAGATCCTTTAAGTAGGATATAATGTCCTTCCTCATCTCTTATTACAGTCTTTGGTTTAAAATATAATTTGTCTGATATAAGGATTGCCACCCCAGCTTTCTTTTGGTGTCCATTAGCATGGTAAATGGTTTTCCACCCCCTCACTTTCAATCTGGGGGTGTCTTTGGGTCTAAAATGAGTCTCTTGCAGTCAGCATATCGATGGGTCTTGTTTTTTAGTCCAGTCTGATAGCCTGTGTCTTTTGATTGGGGCATTTAGCCCATTTACATTCAGGGTAACTATTGAAAGATAGGAATTTAGTGCCATTGTATTGCCTGTAAGGTGACTGTTACTGTATATTGTCTGTGTTCCTTTCTGGTCTATGTTGCTTTTAGGCTCTCTCTTTGCTTAGAGGACCCCTTTCAAGATTTCCTGTAGGGCTGGTTTTGTGTTTGCAAATTCCTTTAGTTTTTGTTTGTCCTGGAAGCTTTTTAATCTCTCCTTCAATTTTCAATGACAGCCTAGCTGGATATAGTATTCTTGGCTGCATATTTTTCTCCTTTAGTGCTCTGAATATATCCTGCCAGTCCTTTCTGGCCTGCCAGGTCTCTGTGGATAGGTCTGTTGCCAATCTAATGTTTCTACCATTGTAGGTTACATATCTCTTCTCCCGAGCTGCTTTCAGGATTTTCTCTTTGTCTATGAGACTCGTAAGTTTTACTATTAGATGTCGGGGTGTTGACCTATTTTTATTGATTTTGAGACGGGTTCTCGGTGCTTCCTGGATTTTCATGCCTGTTTCCTTCCCCAAATTAGGGAAGTTCTCTACTATAATTTGCTCCATTATACCCTCTGCCCCTCTCTCTCTTTCTTCTTCTTCTGGGATCCCAATTATTCTAATGTTGTTTCATCTTATGGTATCACTTATCTCTCGAATTCTGCCCTCGTGATCCAGTAGTTGTTTATCTCTCTTTTTCTCAGCTTCTTTATTTTCCATCATTTCATCTTCTATATTACTGATTCTCTCTTCTGCCTCATTTATTCTAGCAGTTAGCGCCCCCATTTTTGATTGCACCTCATTAATAGCCTTTTTGATTTCTACTTGGTTGGATTTTAGTTCTTTTACTTCTCCAGAAAGGGTTTCTCTAATAACTTCCATATTTTTTTCAAGCCCAGCTAGTATCTTTAAAGTGATGATTCTGAACTCTAGATCTGACATCGTACTAATGTCCGTATTGAGTAGGTCCCTGGCAGTCGGTACTACCTCTTGTTCTTTTTGTTGAGGTGATTTTTTCCATCTTGTCATTTTGTGCAGAGGAGAATAGATTAATGAGAGAACAAAATGTTAGCAGAGTAACAACGTCCCCAGAAAATATACTCTAAACAAATCAGAAAAGACCTGAAGCAGTGGGAAAAGAAAGGGAAAGAGAGAAAAAAGAAAAAGATAAAGATAAAGATAAAAACAAAAACAAACAAAAAAATACAAAACAACAACAACAAAACAGAATGTGATCAAATATGATCAGGCTGGTATATAGATCAGTGCCACACACTAGATTTGGGGTGTATTTTGGTTTTTTAGAAGGAAGTGCCTCCCAAAATTTTAAGGAAAGAAAAACTTATATATATACAAAAATATGGGTTGATATGATGAAGGGATGGAATATGACTGTAAAGATGGCAATTATAAAAAATTTTATAAAAGGAATTGATAAGAAGTTGTTTGAAAAAACAAAGAAGAGGATTTAAAAAAAGAAAAAAGGAAAAAAAAAGGGAGAGGATGTGATCAGGCAGGGGAATAGAAAACACCATATACAAGAGATTTAGGGTATATTTTAATGTGTTAGAAGAAACTATGTCAAAATTTTAAAGAGAGAACAACTTATATATATAAGCCAAAAATCTGGGTAACTACTATGAAGGGATAGAATATGACTCTAAAAATGAAAAATAAAAATGTTTTTTTTTTTAAAGGGATTGATAAGATGTTGGTTGAAAAAGGGAAAAAGAAAAATTCAAAAAGAAAAAAAAAAGACAGCTAAAAGAAAATTAACTTTGAAAGACTAAAGAATCATGGTAAAAAAAGCCATGAATTCTATGTGCAGTATTCCCCTAGCGCTGGAGTTCTGCCGTTCTCATTGATCGGTAAACTTGGTCTTGGTTGGCTGTTCTCACTGATCTTCTGGGGAGGGGCCTGTTGCCGTGGTTTCCAAATGTCTCTGCAGGAGGCGGAATTGCCCCGCCCTTGCCCCCTCCCGGCTAAGTAATCTGCTCAGGTTTGCTCTCTGGGGCTTTTGTTCCCTGCAAGCTTTCCGTACAGCTTTGGAGGTGGAGAGTGAAAATTGTGGCCTCCCAATCTCCGCCCCGGAGGAGCCGAGAACTCGGGGCCCCGCTTCTCAGTGAGCCCCCAGAGAAAAGCCGTCAGTCACTCCCGTCTCCCTGGTGTCCGGCTGCACTCCATGCTCACCCAGCCTGTGACCGCGCGTTTCTATCTCTGGCACCCGACCCAGGGTGGAGTCTCCAAACCCAGCAGATCCCTGCGGTGCACTCCCGTGCGGCTCCTCCTGGGGGAGGAAGGTGAGTCTCCCCGGATCTGCCGCTTGTTGGGTCCCTGCTGGAGGAGCAGTGGCCCGATTGTGCCACGGATCACGGTTTATGGCAACCCCGAGCTGAGAGCCCGCGCCTGGGCTCCGCCTCTGAAGCCGGCTTCCCTGCTCCGTTACCTGGGAGCTCTGCCACACTCATGCACCCCCGGTCTTTTTGTGACCCCAAGGGTCCTGAGACCACACTGTCCTGGAGGGTTCCACCCCCCGCTTAGCCACCAGAGTGACGTCCCTCGGCGGAGCAGACTTTTAAAAGTTCCGATTTTGTGCTCCGCGGCTCTATCACTTGCCAGAAGCGGCTGACGGAGGCCCCTCCCCCACCGTCTATCCTCCCGAATATCGCCTCGGATTCACTTCTCCGCACGTCCTACCTTCCAGAAAGTGGTCGCTTTTCTGATGAGAGAGTTGTTGCTCTTCTTTTCTTCAATCTCCTGTTGAGTTTGTAGGTGTTCAGAATGGTTTGATCCCTATCCAGCTGAATTCCTGAGAGGAGACGAAATCCAGGTCTCCTACTCCTCTGCCATCTTGCTCCGCCCCCCGAGAATACTCATTCTTCTTGAGTTCACATGGAAATTTCTCCAGAATAGATCACATACTGGGTCACAAATCAGGTCTCAACTAATCGCAAAAGATAGAGCTGGTTCCCTGAATATATTCAGACCACAATTCTTTGAAACTGGAACTCATTCACAAGAAGAAATTTGCACTTGGGGGTTAAATATCATCTTGCTAATGAATGAATGGGTCAACCAGGAAGTTATAGATCTTACACAATTTATGCAAAGTAATGAAAGTGAAAATATATGAGTTTAAAATCTCTGGGATACAGCAAAGTTGGGCATAAGAGGGACGTTCATAGCCATCCAAGCCTCTCTGAAAAAAACTAGAAAAGTCCCAAATGCACAAGCTAATCTTACACCTAAAGGACCTGGAGAAAGAACAGCAAATAAAGCCTAAACCCAGGAGTAGAAGGGAAATAATAAGGATTAGAGCAGAAATGAATGAAATAGAAACAAGAAGACAGTAGAATGATCATTGAAACTAGTAGCTAATTGTTTGAAAGAATTAATAAGATCAAGAAACCTCTGGCCAGTCTTATCCTAAAGAAAAGAGAAAGGACCCAAATTAGTAAAATCATGGATTCAAGGAGAGAGATAATGATAAATACCAAAGATATACAGACAATTGTTAGAACATATTATGAGCAACTATCTGCCAACAAATTATGCAATCTGGAAGAAATTGATGCATTCCTGGAAACTTATGAATTACCAGGACTGAAGCAAGAAAATTTAGAAAATCTGAACAGACCAATAGCAAGCAAAGAATCAAAAACCTCCCCCCCCAAAAAAAGTCCAACCTGAGGTCTGAGCCTCACCCTAATGCCAGCCCTCCATTCAGTCATCAGGATAGGGCTCTGCACTGTCATCCCTGCATCACTGCAACTGGCCCCTAAATTCTTCATGACTATAACCCAAACCCTGGCCCTGGATGTGGCCCTGACCAGACCCAAACCCTAGTTGTGAGGTTCAAATGGATTCTGGACACCTGAGGCATGCCAGGCTAATCAGGCAAGAACAAAGACTTTGGAAAACGTGTGACGTGTAACCCCCAGGGATGATGCTGGAGACCATGATTCTAGTGAAGATCCTAAACCTTAGAACACTAAAAATATATCCCTGAGGCCAAAAGCCGCTGCTCCCCCTAAGGCTTGCCCTCAAATCAGAGCTCAGGGCAGATATCCACAATGCTATAAAATAGACTCTGCCCATCTCCCAGACAGAAACACTAGTCCAAGAGCACGATGGATTTGGTACACCTGGAAAATGCCCGACTACTGAGGCAGGAATAAAAAAGGAAACCCTGCCTCATGCAGCCCCTGGATTTGAGCATGAGAGTTGGCTTCTACCGAAAATCGAACCCTCACCCATACCATCAGCATCCCCCTGTGGCCAAACCAGAAGCTTGAGCTTCAACCTAAAGTTAGTCATCAACATTGCCCTCAGGGCAGGTCTCCACACTGTCATTCCATAGGCTCCAACTGCCTCCTGGACACCCATATGAACCCTAGACAGGCCTCTGGGGTTGAAAGAGCCTAAACCCCAAGTCTGAGGTTACAATGGATTTGAGGTTACAATGGCCCATGCCAGACTACTCAGGCAAGAACACAGAAGAAAACCGTGTTACATGCAGCCCCTGGGGTCTATCGGGAGAACATAAAGAGTGAAAATCATAAACTTAGCCATCATTAGCAGCATCCCACTGAGGGCAAACTGGAAGTTGGAGCCTCACTGCAAAGGTATTCCTCAACAGAGTCCCTGGGCATATGTCTGCACTGCCATTGAATCAGCCCCTCTCTTCGCCTGGACTGGAACCATAACCCTAGCCCTGCCTGTGGCAATGATGGGGCCTGAACCCTCAGTCTGAGGGCACAATGGTTTGGAACACCTGGCCAATGCCAGACTACTCAGGATGAAAAACAGAAGGAAAGTGGACCACATGCAACCACACAATGGAGTTGGAGATCAGGATTTACTGAAAATAGAACCCTCACTATTGCAATCATCAACCCCTGAGTCCACACAGGAAGCCGGTAGTGCACCCTAATGTTAGTCCTCAACTCAGCCCTCATGGCCAATCTCTGCACTGCCAATAAATAAGCCACAAATACCTCAGTTGTTTCCCTCCCTGTCCAATTTTGCCATTCTAACTGGTGTAAGGTGGTATCTCAATGTGGTTTTGATTTGAATTTCCCTGATGGCTAATGATGATGAACATTTTTTCATGTGTCTGTTAGCCATTTGTATGTCTTCTTTGGAGAAGTGTCTGTTCATGTTTTCTGCCCATTTTTTGACTTGATTATTGGTTTTTGGGGTGTTGAGTTTGAGAAGTTCTTTATAGATCTTGGATACCAGCCCTTTATCTGTAGTGTCATTTGCAAATATCTTCTCCCATTCTGTGGGTTGCCACTTTGTTTTGTGGACTGTTTCCTTTGCTGTGCAGAAGCTTTTTCTCTTGATGAAGTCCCAAAAGTTCATTTTTGCTTTTGTTTCACTAGTTTTGGAGATGTATCTTGAAATAAGTTGCTGTGGCCGATGTTGAAGAGGTTACTGCTTGTGTTCTCCTCTAGAAATTTGATGGATTCCTGTCTCACATTGAGGTCTTTCATCCATTTTGAGTTTATCTTCATGTCTGGTGTTAGAGAATGGTCGAGTTTCTTTTTTTTTTTTTTTAAGATTTTATTTATTTATCTGAGACAGAGAGAATGAGAGAGACAGAGAGCACATGAGAGGGGGGGAGGGTCAGAGGGAGAAGCAGGCTCCCTGCCAAGCAGAGAGCCCGATGCGGGACTCGATCCAGGGACTCCAGGATCATGACCTGAGCCGAAGGCAGTCGCTTAACCAACTGAGCCACCCAGGCGCCCGATAATGGTCGAGTTTCATTCTCTATATAGCTGTCCAATTTTCCCAGCACCATTTATTGAAGAGACTGTCCTTTTTCCATTGCATATTTTTTCCTGCTTTGTCGAAGATTATTTGAGCATAGAGTTGAGCTTCCATATCTGGACTCCATTCTGTTTCATTTGGTCTGTGTGTCTGTTTTTGTCCCAGTACCATGCTGTCTTGGTGATCACAGCTTGTAATATAGCTTGAAATCAAGCAACATGATGCCCCAACTTTGTTTTTCCTTTTCAACACTTCTTTGGTGATTCGGGGTCTTTGTGATTCCATACAAATTTTAGGATTCTTTTTTCCATCACTTTGAAAATGCCATTGGAATTTTGATCAGGGTGGCATTGAAGGTACTGATTACTCTGGGTAGCATAGACATTTTAACAAGGTTTTTTCTTCCAATCCAAGAGCATGGGATGTTTTTTTACCTTTTGTGTCTTCTTCAATTTTTTCATGATTGCTCTGTAGTTCCTAGAGTATAGATCCTTTACCTCTTTGGTTAGGTTTATTCCAAGGTTTCTTATGGTTTTGGTGCTATTGTAAATGGAGGCGATTAATTCTCTAATTTCTCTTTCTATAGTTGCATTGTTAGTGTATAAGAAAGCAACTGATTTCTGTGCATTGATTTTGTATCCTGCCACATTTCTGAATTGCTGTATGAGTCCTAGTAACTTAGAGGTGGAGTCTTTTGGGTTTTCCACATAATATCATGTCGTCTGCGAAAAGAGAGAGTTTGACTTCTTTGCCAATTTGAATACCTTTTATTTCTTTTTGCTCTCTGCTGTTGCTAGGACTTCTAGTACTATGCTGAACAATAGTGGTGAGAGTGGGTATCCTTGATGTGTTCCTGATCTTAAGGGAAAGGCTCTCAGCTTTTCCCCATTGAGGATGATATTTGCTGTGGGTTTTTCATAGATAGATTTTATGAACTTGAGGAATGTTCCCTCTATCCCTATACTCTGAAGAGTTTTAATCAGAAAAAGATGCTGTATTTTGTCAAATGCTTTTTCTGCATCAATTGAGAGGACCATATGGTTCTTCTCCATCCTCTTATTAATGTGTTCTATCACATCGATTGATTTGCGAATGTTGAACCACCCTTACATCGCAGGGATAAATCACACTTGGTCGTGGTGGATGATCCCTTTAATGTATTGTTGGATCCTATTAGCTAGGATTTTGTTGAGATTTTTGGAATCCATATTCATCAGGGATATTGCTTTGAAATTCTCCTTTTGATGGGGTCTTTGCTTGGTTTGGGGATTAAGGTAATGCTGGCCTCATAGAACGAGTCTGGATGTTTTCCTTCTGTTTCTATTTTTTGAACCCCTTCAGTAGAATATGTATTATATCTTCTCTGAATGTTTGGTAGAATTCCCGAGGGAATTCATCAGGCCCTGAACTCTTGTTTTTTGGGAGGTTTTTGATCATCTCTTCAAACTCATTTCTGGTTATTGGCCTATTCAGATTGTCAATTTCTTCCTGTTTCAGTCTTGGCAGCTTATAAGTTTCCAGGAATGCATCCATTTCATCCAGATTGCTCAGTTTACTGGTATATAGTTGTTGATTATAATTTCTGAGAATTGTTTCTATTTCCTTGGTGTTAGCCGTGATCTCTCCCTTTTCATTCATTGTTTTATTAATTTGGATCATTTTTCTTTTCTTTTGGATAAGTCTGGCCAGTGGTTTATCAATCTCTTAATTATTTCAAAGAACAAGCTTCTAGTTTTGTTGATCTGATCCACTGTGTTTCTGGTTTCTAATCATTGATCTCTGCTTTAATCTTAATTATTTCTCTTCTAATGTGTGGCTTAGGCATCGGATGTTGCTTTTTCTAGTTCTTTAAGGTGTGGGGTTAGTTGGTGAAATTGGGATTTTTCTAATTTTTTGAGTGAGGCTTGAATGGGTATGTATTTCCCCTTTAGGGCCTCCTTTGTAGCATCCCATAAGTTTTGGAATGATGTGTTTTCGTTCTCATTGGTTTCCATGAATTCTTTAAATTCTTCTTAGATTTCCTGGTTGACACTAACATTCTTGAACAGAGTAGTCTTTAGCTTCCACGTTTTTGACTTTCTTCCAAAATTTTCCTGTGATTGTGTTCCAGTTTTAAAGCATTATGGTCTGAGAATATGCAGGGAATAATCTCAATCTTTTGGAATCGGTTGAGACCTGATTTGTGACACAGTATGTGGTCTGTTCTGAAGAAAGTTCCATGTGCACTTGAGAAGAATTATTCTGTTGTTTTCGGGTGGAATGTTCTGTATATATCTATGAGGTCCATCTGGTCCAGTGTGCCATTCAAAGCTCTTGTTTCTGTGTTGATTTTCTGCTTAGATGATCTGTCTATTGCTGAGAGTGGAGTATTGAGGTCTCCTACAATTAATGTATTGTTATCAATATGACTCTTTATTTTGGTTAACAGTTCCCTTATGTAGATGGCTGTTCCCATGTTGGGGGTGTAGATATTTACAATTGTTAGATCTTCTTGTTGGAGAGATCATTTAAGAATGACATAGTGTCCTTCTGTGTCTCTAACTACAGTCTTTAGTTTAAAATCTAATTTGTCTGATATGGGAATTGTTACCCCAGGTTTCTTTTGAGGTCTGCTTGCATGGAAGATGGATCTCCACCCCTTCACTTTCAGTCTGGATTTATCTTTAGTTTCAAAATGTGTCTCTTGTAGACAACTTATGGAATGATTCCATTTACAATAGCACCAAAAACCATGAGAAACCTAACCAAACAGGTAAAGGATCTATATTCTGGGAACTTCAGAACACTCATGAAAGAAATTGAAGACAAAAAATATGGAAAAACACTCCATGGTCATGGATGGGAAGAATAATCATTGTTAAAATGTCTATGCTACCCAGAGCAATCTATACCTTCAATGCCATCCTGATCAAAATTCCAATGACATTTTTCAAAGTGCTGGAACAAACAATCCTCAAACAGACGGGAATCAGAAAAGACCCCAAATCGCCAAGGAAATTTTGAAAAAGAAATCAAAGCTGGAGACATAATGTTGTCCAATTTCAAGCTATATTACAAAGCAGTGATCACCAAGACACCATGGTACTGACACAAAAACAGACATATAGGCCAATCGAAAAGAATAGAGAGCCCAGATATGGACCTTCCACTCTGTGGTCAAATAATCTTTGACAGGCGGAGGAGTAGGACACCTAAATTTCGTCTGGTCCCAGGAATTCAGCTAGATAGGGATCAAACCATTCTGAACACCTACGAACTCAACAGGAGATTGAAAAAAAGAATAGCAACAACTCTCTGAACAGAAAAGTGACCACTTTCTGGAAGGTAGGACGTGCAGAGACGTGAATCCGAGGTGGTATTCAGGAAGATAGACAGTGGGGGAGAGGGCCTCCCTCACCCAGCTACACACAAGTGATACAGAGCAGAGCATAAAACCGGAACTTGTAGAAGTCTGATCTGCTGAGAGACATCGCTTCAGTGGCTAAGCGAGGGGTGGAATCCTCACTAGGACATTGTGGTCTCAGGACACTCGCGGTCATCCAAGCAAGATGCACCTGTTTTATAGAGACCTTAGTGTTGTCTGCCTCTTGTTCTCCCAGCCTGTGTTCTGGAGGAGGGGACTGTCATGCTGTTCCTCACGTAACCCTGTTTGGGCAGAGTTGCCCTCTCCCCTGTTGGGTGTGATGGGCTCAGTGAATACGGGTGTTTTGGGCCTTTTGTTCTCTGGCTGCTTTCCCTTGTGGCTTTCCACCTCTCTTCCGAGAGTCAGAGCAGAAGAGACCATTTCCAACCCTCTGGCTCAGAACAGAGACAGCAGTCTGTTCTTCAGTGGGCTCTCCAGGCCTCACTATCTCCTTTTCTGTCTGTGCTGCTAAAAACTGCAGCATCCCAGGTTCTGCGCCCCTCAGCTTCCAGGTCCAGACTCGTCTCTCCCCTTTGTTTTTCTATAACCACCACCTGCCCCCTGTTCACACGTGTGGCCCTGCCACTCCAGGTTTCAGTCTGGGGGGCTGCCCTAAAATCCTTTCCCCACTGCTACAGGTCTGTGAGTCTGTGCCCTGTCCCCAGTGTGGGAGGCTCTTGTTCACCTGTGGTGCAGGATCCTGGAGGCTCCCTCACCCTTCCATTTATCTTCTGATATCTGTCTGCGGAATCACGACTCCCTGCTTCATACCTCAAAATGACCACCTGTGATATTCTGTTTGTAGAGATCCAGATATATCTTCCCACATCTCAGGCTGATTTTGTGTGTGTTCAGAGTGGTCTGGTAGATATCCAGGTCAATTCAGGGGACCAGTTGGAATAGGGTCCCCATCTCCTCCACCATCTTTTCCTCTAAACTCTTGGCTAGGATAGTGTTGAGTATTTTGGCATCCATGTTCATCAATAATTCTCCTTTTTGATGTTTTGTTTTTTTTTTTTTTTCTGGTTTGAGGATTAAGGTAATTCTAATCTCATAGAAGGAGTTTGGAAGTTTTCCTTCCATTTCTATTTTTTAAACAGCTTCAGTAGCATAGGTATTATTTCTTCTTTAAATGTTCGGCAGAATTCCCCTGAGAAGCCATCTGGCCCTGTACTCTTGCTTTTTGAGGAGATTTTTGATTACCATTTCAATTTCCCTCTAGTTATGCATTTGTTCATATTTTCTAACTCTTCCTGCTTCCATCTTGGTAGTTTATAAATTTCCAGGAATGCATCCATTTCTTCCAGATTGCTTAATTTTTTGGCATATAGTTGCTTGTAACATGTTCTATCAGTTTGTGTTTCTTTGGTATTGGTCTTGATGTCTCCCCTCATTCATTATTTTATTAAGTTGGGTCCTTTCTCTTTTCTTTTGGATGAGTCTGGCCAGAGCTTTATCGATCCTGTTAATTCTAACAAAGAACTAGCTACTAGTTTTATTAATCTGTTCCACTGTTCTTCTGGTTTCTATTTCATTGATTTCTGCTCTATTCTTCACTATTTCTCTTCCCCTGCTTGGTTTAGCTTTAATTTGCGGTTCTTTCTCCAGGTCCCTTAGGTGTAAGGTAAGCTTGTGCACTTTGGATTTTTCTAATTATTTGAGAGAAGCTTGGATTGCTATGTTCTTCCACCTTAGGACAGCCTTTGCTGTATCCTAGAGGTTTTGAATAGATGTGGTTTCATTTTCATTAGTTTTCATGAATTGTTTTTGTTATTCTTTAGTTTTCTGTTTCAACCATTCATTCATCAACAGGATGCTCTTTGACCTCCAACTGTTTGAGTTCCTTCCAAATTTCTTCTTGTGATTAAGTTCTAGTTTCAAAGCATTGTGCTGTGAAAATATGCAGGGAATAATCTCAATCTTTTGGTATTGGTTGAGACTTGATTTGTGACCCGGTATGCAATCTATTCTGGAGCAATTTCCATGTGCACTCGAGAAGAATGACTATTCTGTTGTTTTAGGATGGCACCTGTTTCAGTGTGTCACTCAAAGCTCTTGTTTCTTTGTTGATCTTCTGCTTAGATGATCTGTTCATTGCTGTGAGTGCGCTGTTTATGTCCCCTACTCTTAATATATTAATATAAATATTTTTCTTTACTTTAGTTTTTATTTGGTTTATATAATTCTCTGCTCCCATGTTGGGGTCATAGATATTTACATTTATTATATCTTCTTGTTGGATAGACACTTTAAGTGTGATATAGTGTCCCTTTACATCTGTTACTACCATCTTTGGTTTAAAATCTAATCTGTCTGATATGAGTATTGCTACCTCAGCTTTCTTTTGAGTTCCATTCACATGATCGATTGTTCTCCACTCTTTCACTTTCAGCCTGGAAATGTCTTTAGGTCAAAATGAGTCTCTTGTGGAACATAAGGAATATCATGGAGGACATTAGGAGAAGGAAGGGAAAAATGAAGGGATGGAAATCAGAGGGAGAGATGAACCATGAGAGACTATGGACTCTGAGAAACAAACAGGGTTTTAGAGGGGAGGGGGTGGGGGGATGGGTTAGCCCAGTGATGGGTATTAAGGAGGGCAAGTATTGCATGAAGCACTGGGTGTTATACAAAAACAATGGATCATGGATCACTACATCAAAAACTAATGATGTATTGTATGGTGACTAACATAATATAATAAAATTAAATTAAAAAAAAGAACTTCACACCTCTGAAAAACCAAACAAACAAGAAATAACAAGAAAAATTGGAAAAATATCTTAATATCAATGTAAATGAAAACACAGCATACTAAAACACATTGGATACAGTAAAGCAGTTCTTAGAAGGAAAGTTATAGTTGTAATACCTATATTAACAGATAAAGATTAAAAAATACATAAGATTAAAAAATACATAAAAATAAAATGAGTCTCTTGTAGACAGTATATGGATGATTCTTGCATTTTTATCCAATCTCTTACCCTGTGTCTTTTGCTTAGCACATTTAACCCATTTACATTCAGAGTAGCTATTGAAGGATATGATTTTAATGCCATTGTATTGCCTGTAAAGTCCTCATTTCTGTAGATTTTCTCACTACTTTGTGGTCTATGTTACTCTTGGGGTCTCTCTTTACTTACAGTATCCCCCTTAATATTTCTTGCAGGGCTGTTTTTGTGGTCACATGTTCTTTCAGTTTCTGTCTGTCCTGGAATCTCTTTAGCCTTGTTGGATATAGTATTATTGGCTGCATGTTTTCTCATTTAGAATACTGAATATATTTTCCCTGCCCTTTCTGAACTGCCAGATTTCTGTAAATATGTCTGATGTTATCCTGATGTTCCTCCCTCCATATGTAAGGAACGTCCTCTCACTAGCTGTTCTCAGGATAGCTTTTCTCTAAGATTTGACAACTTCACTATTATATATCAGGATGCTGATCTATTTTTATTGATTTGGGGAGGGGTCCTTTCTGCCTCTTGGACACAAATGCTTGTTTCCTTCTCCAAATTAGGGAAATTCTCAGCTATAATGTGCTCAAATACACCTTCTAGCCCTATCTCTGCAGTCCTTCAGGGACATCAATAACTCTGACATTGTTTTGTTTCAAAGCATCATTAAATTCTTGAAGCCTTTATTCATAGGCTATTAGCTGTATTTTTTCTTCTCATCAACTTCCTTTCTTTCCATCAGCCTGTCCTCTAGATCACTTATTCTGTCTTCTGCCTCATTCACCCTAGCTGTTATAACATCCAGTTTAGACTGCATCTCATCCATAGCCTTCTTAAATTCTTATTTCAGTCTTTAGAGATTCTGTACTGTCACTTAGGCTTTTTCAAGCCTAGCTATTAAGATTATAGTTGCTATCCTGAATTCCATCTCTGACATCTTATGTCCATATCCATTAGCTCTGTGGCATAGAATATAACTTCTGGTTCTTTCCTTTGTTGTGAATTCCTTCTTCTAGTCATTTTGTCCAGGGATGGATGGGTGAGTGAATGAACAGAGCCCCAAAATATCAACCACGGCTCAAGCAAAATGCACCATAGAAAAAACCAGAAGTGTTCGGCAGCTACCACAGAAAAACAAACAAAGCTAAAATGAAACAAAACAATAAAGAAATGGGGGAGAAGAGAGACTTATCTCACAGAGTGGACAAAGCAGGGTGATCCACTTGTTCCTGACTGAATTTTAGTCTCTGTGTTAGAAGACACTACATTCCAAAATTGCAAAGAAAACATGACACATATATAAAAATAAGATTGAATAGAGTCGAAAAAAGAGTAAAATGAGGCATATATCTATAAAACGTAGATGTGAAAAAGTAAAAGTTAAAAAGTGACTTAAAAACATAAGTTGGTAAAATAAGAGTCTAGTTGAAATGGGAAACAGGTAAAAAAAAAAAGATGGAACATTTTAGACTGAAGAATAAACAAGTCATGAGGAAACACCTGGAGCTCAATATACACTATTCCCCTGGGGTTGGAATTTTACAGTCTTGTGTGATCCATAAGCTTGTCATTCACCTGTTCTTCCAGTCTGTCTCCTGAGGGAGGGGCCTGTTCTGCTGCTTCTCAGGTGTCTTTGCCAGGGTTGAGTTGCCTCACCCCTTGCCAGGGGGCTGGGCTCAGTGGAAGCTGGTCCTCTGTGTGGCTTTTGATTCCTGGAGGCTTTCTGTGCCTCTTCAGAGGGTCGGAGCAAAACTTGCCATGCCCAGATCTCCAGCCCAGAACTGTAAGATCTTTGTTCCCCCTCTTCAATAAACCCTTCAAGTCAAACAAACTCCACTCCTGTGTGCACCAAACTCCACAGACTTCTGCAGTTCACCCCCATTGCAATCCTCCCAGGGGGGCCCCAGGGACTGGCGAGTGACACTGCACTTTTTGTCTTTGTGACTACAGGCAGTTGTGGTCTCACTCATGCACCCTGCTCCACAGACCCAAGGTCTCGGCAGGGTGACACCCTACTGTTCTTTCCCGGCTGCTGAGAGAGCTTGAGAGCTGCTGGCCAGTCATGAGCATAGCTTTTCTTTACCTCCTTGGAGATGTTAAACAGCCTGCACATTCCAGTCCTTTTCAGGGTGCTTGGGCAAAGAGCAGTCTCCGTACTTGTCTGGCTCGTGCTTTGTGGTGACTGAAGCTGAGAATCCCTCCTGGGCCCACTGACCATAACCAGTTTCCCTGCTCCAATGCTTGGGCACTCTATTGGTTCAAGCATCCCCATTCTTTCTGTATCTCCTGGTATCCCAAGACCACAGTGACCCACTTAGAATTTTACCCTTTTCATCCCCTGAGCCCCTTTCAGAAAGGGGTATTTCTCGTTGGACCAGATTTCTAAGGGTCCTGATTTTGTGCTTTCCAGTAGCCAGCTTATAGAGGACCCCCCCCTTCCATTTATTTTTCAATATTTCCATACAGATTCATGACTCTGCACATCCTACCTTGGAAAAATAGTCATTTTTCTGCTTGTAGAGTTCCAGATATATTTTCTTACATCTCAGGCTGAGTTTGTGGATATTCAGAATGGTTTGATAGATATCCAGGTAATGTAGGGACCACATGAAACAAGGTCCCCTGCTCATCCGCCATCTTGATTCTCCCAGAAGGCACCTGTATTTGTAACATCTCGTTTCATGAAAATAGAATCATTTTCAAATGCTTAAGGAAATTGCCATATACTTAATTCTGAGAAACAGCTCTGTAAAGAATGCATCTTTCAACTAACATCTTGCTTCAGGTAAAAAGAAGTGTTTTCAAATGTATGTGTGGAATTGTAAGTAATGTGCCATATACTTAACTCTGAGACACAAGTCTGTGGGGAATGTAACTTTCAACTAATATCTTGTTTCATGAAATTAGAATTTTTCAAATATATTTGTTGATGCATAAAGAAAGTGGCTTTTACTTAACTCTGAGAAGCAAGTCTGTGTAGAAGGCACATCCAACACTTTTGTTCATGAACATATAAGCATTTTTAAAAGTATGTGTCGTAGCCTACAGAAACTATAGCAACATTAATCTGACATCTTTTTCAAATAGAGATAAAAGCATTTTCAAATGTATTTGAGGAAGCATAAGGAAAGTGCCAGTTGACCCAGTGGGTCAACTCTGTAGAAACCATCCATCAACCAACATCTTGTTTCATGGAGATATGGATGTATTCATATATATATATATATATATATATATATATATATATATATATATAGAAGCACAAGGGAAGTACTGTGAAAAAAGATTGTGTAGAAACCATCTTTCAACTAATATCTTCACGGAGATAAAAACTCTTCCAAGTGTATTTGTGAAAGCACGAGGAAAGCATCATATACATAATACCTAAAAATAAGTGTGTGTAGAAAGCATCTGGCAAATAACTTCTTTCATGAAGATGGAAGTGTTTTCAAATGTATGTGTGGGAGCATAAGGACAGTTCCATATGCTTACCTCCAAGAAAGAACAGAGAATAGAAAACACCATTCCACTCACATCTTTTTTGATATAGAACCGTTTTCAGATTTATGTGAGGAAAGTGCCATACACTTAAAGTGGTGAAACAAGTCTGTGCAGAAATCATTCATCAACAAACATCTTCTTTCATGAAGTCTAGGGCATATTCACTTCTATGTGTGGAAGGATAAGGAAAATGCCATATACTTAATTCCAAGTAATAACACAGTATACATAGCAACATTCAACTAACATCTTTTTTTTTGATGGACATACATTCATGTACAAAAGTATATGTGTTAGGATAATGGGAGTGCCACAGACTTAACACACTTAAATGAGACTGGGGAGAAAACATCTTGCAACTAATATCTTTTATGATGACAAGTGTTTTCAAAAGATTTTGAGGAAGCATTAGGAAAGTGTCACTTAGAGAAACAAGTCTGTGTGGGAAGAATCTTTCACCTACTTTTCATTTCATGCAGATAGAAGCATCTTTCAAATATATATGGAAATATAAGGAAAGTGTCATATACTTAATTCAGAGAAACAAGTTTGTGTAGAAAAATTTTCAACTAACTTCTTGATTCATGAATATATAAGTGTTTTTAAAACTATGTGTGGAAGCGTAAAGAAAGTGCTAAATACTTAACTTGGTGAAACAAGTCTGTGCAGAAACCATCCTTCAACCAACAAGTTGTGTCATGGAGATAAGGGTGTATTCACATGTGTTTGTGGAACTGTAAGGAAAGTGCCATATACTTAACTCCAAAAGAGAACACCGTATACATAGCAACATTCAATAACATCTTTTCTGATGGACAAAGATGCGTATACAAATGTATTTATGTAAGGATAAGGAAAATGCCACATACTTAATGCACTGAAAATGAAACGGGAGAGAAAGCGTCTTGAAAACAACATTTTCTTTCATCAAGATGGAAGTGTTTTCAAATGATTTGAGAGGAGACATTAGGAAAGTTTTGTATACTTAGAGAAAAAAGTCTGTGTGGGAAGCATCTTTCACCTACTTCTTTCATGCAGATAGAAGAATTTTCAAAGATATATGTGGATTCATAAGGAAAGTGCCATGTACTTAATTCAGAGAAACAAGTCTGTATAGAAAGCATCTCCAACTAAATTCTTGGTTCATGAATGTATAAGCATTTTTAAAAGTATGTGTGGAAGCATACAGAAATGCCAAATACTTAGTGAAACACGTTTTCATAGAAACAATCCATCCACCAGTATCTTGTTTCATGGTAATAGGGGCATATTCAAACGTATGTGTTGAAGCACAAAGAAAGTGCCATATACTTATCTCCAGGATAGAACACTGCAGAGAAAGCATCAATCAACTAGGATCTTCATTTAGGAAGAGAGGAACTTTTTCAAATATATGTATGGAATCACAAGGACAGTGAAATATAGATAATTCAGAGAAATATGTATTTATGGAAAGCACATTTCAACTAACTTGTTCTCCCATGAAAATAGAAGAGTTTTCAAAGGTATGTTTGGAAGCTTAAATAAAGTTCCATATAATTAATTCAGAAAAACTAGTCTGTGTAGAAAGCATCTTTCAACTCATTTCTTTCATGAAGATAGAAACATTTTCAAAAGCATTTATGGAAGCATAAGGAGAGGGCCATATACTTAATCCAAGAAAGAACGTTGTATAGATAGCAACATTAACATAACATGTATGTGTGGAAACACAAGGAAAATGCTGTATACTTAACTCAGTGAAACAAGACTCTGTAGAAACTATCTTTCAACTAAAATCTTCTTTCACAGAGATAGAAACTCTTTCAAGTGCATGTGTGGAAGCACAAGGAAAGTCCCATATACTTAAAACAGAAAAAAAGTCTATGTAGAAATCATCTTGCAAATAATTTCTTTCATGAAGATGGAAGCGTTTTCAAATGTATGTGTGGAAGCATAAGGGAAGTACCATACACTTCACTCCATGAAAGTCACTAAATAGAAATCATTTAATTAATGTCTTTCATGAAGACGGAAGTGTGTTCAAATGTTTCTGTGGACATATAAGAAAAGTGCCATGTACTTAAATCAGTGAAACATTACTTTGTAGAAAGCGACTTTCAACTAACCTTTTCTTTCATGAACATAGAAGCACTTTCAAATATATGTGTGTAAACATAGAGAAAGTGGTAAAAACTTAATTCAGTGAAACACTTTTGTATAGAAACCATCCATCCACCAATACCTTGATTTATTATGATGGGGCATATTCAAACGTATGTGCTGAAGTGCAAAGAAAATGCTATATACTTATCTCCAGGAAAGAACACTGCATAGAAGCATCATCCAGCTATTATCTTCACTCTCGAACATAGAATTGTGAGATTCAAAGGCATCTGGTTTGAATTTGGCCAAAATCACCTGAAAGGCCGGGCCTAATTTCACAATATCCACAGCAAAATTTCGAGAGAGCTGAGGAGAAATCTCATGGGATCTTGGTTGGGCTGGGAGCCCACTAGCCTTGACTCCTATGCAGGTTCATATCTAGTGCAGGGACATGCCTGCTTTGCAGAACTCTGGGAGCTTCTTGCATCCCCAAAACACCTACAGACGCCATTCTTATGTGGGAGTAAATACAGAGCACTGAAATAGGGATGAATGGAAATCCAGGTCCCCTACTGACATTATGTTAGCGCTGATAGACAGAAGAGGGAATTTGGGCAGGAGGAGGCAAAGAACATGGGAGCTGGTTCATCTGAAAAAAACAGGAAGGGTACCTGGGAGATTTCCCAGGCTTTCAACTTTTCCAGACAGTCTGTTTGAGTCTCCCAACCTACACAAACAACCCAACACTTACTTTGCCAGATCTCACAAGATCTTGCTGCAAATATAATGGTATCTCAGTCCAAATCTTGGGAGAAAATATCCAGGATTCATGACATCTAGGGTACCTGGCTATATCCAAAATCAAATCTCAGTCCAAGACTCAGGAGAACTCACCCCAAATCTCCTTTGATCATAGGCCATTCTGAGAAACAGTCAAACTTCATGTGATCTAAGTCAAAATCTTGGAGAACTCATTCAAATCTCGGGATTTCTGGCCCAGTGTATGAAGTCCAGGTAAAATCTCATGTGATCTAAATCTATTTCTCAGAAGAACCAATCCAACTCTCGTGAGATTTGGGGCCCAATCATTGCAATCCAGGGGCACAACTAGAGGGATCAGGATCTGAATTTCTCCAAATCTCATGAGATCTCAGGTCCAGAGAAAGAGAACAATGGTCCAACTCAAGTAATCTCAGTCCCAATCTCGGAAGAACAAACCACATCTCCTTATACCCCAGGCACACTCAGCGAGAACCAGGGGGAAATCGCTCCTGATTTAGGTCTAAATCTCAGGAGAACTCATCCAATCTCATGAAATCTCAGATCCAGTAAGTGAATTCAAGGGGCAAATCTCGTGGCATCTCATTCCGTATCTCAAGAGAAAACTGATCAAAAACTCATGAGAACTCAGGCCCTGTCTGCGAGCTTCAGGATCAAAAGTCTCAGGATATCTGTCCAAATCTGCTGAGATTTCATGACTAGTCAGAGAGATGCAGGGGCACATCTCATGTGATTTCAGTCTGAATCTTGCTAGAACACTCCAAATCTTTTGAGACCTCTGACACACTCAGAGAGATCAAGGGGCCAATCTCAGGGGATCTAAGTCCAAATCTCACAAAAACTCATCAAAATCTCTTGAGATCTTGGGCCCAGCCAGTGAGATCCAGGGGGAAATCTCAGGTGATCTCAGTCTAAATCTCGGGAGAACACACTGAAATGTCAAGAGATCTTGGGCCCAGTCAGGAAGATTCACAGGCAAATTTCCCCTGATCTGTCCAAACCTCGGAAAAACTCACTTAAATGTCTGAGGATCTCCCAGACCATTCTATCAGAAATAGGGTCAAACTTCATGTGACCTCTGTTCAAACTCAGAACTCATCCAAATCTCGTCAGATTTCAGGCCCAGTCAGCAAGATCCAGGGGAAATCTCATGTGATCTAAATCCAATTTTTAGGAGAACTCATCCAATCTCATGAGTGCTCATGTCCAGATGGCAAGAACCAGGGTCAAAACCCACTTGCTTTCAGTCGAATCTCAGGAAAACAACATCTCGTGACAGCTTGGGCCCCCTCTGCAAGATCCAGGGGCAAATCTCTCATGATTTTAGTCTAAATTTCAGGAGAAATCATCCAAATTTCATGAGATCTCAGACCCATTCAGCAATATCTAGGGGCAAATCTCAAGAGATCACAGTCCAAATCTCAGGAAGACCTGATCCAAATCTCATGAGATCTCAAGGCCTGTCTGTGAGATCAAGGTAACAGGTTTTGGGATATCTGTAAAATTCTCGGTAAAACTATCCAAATCTAGTGAGATGTCAGGACTAGTCAGTAAAATCCAAAGGCACATATCATGTGATCTCAGTCTGAATCTTGATAGCAATCTCCAAATCTTGTGAGATCTCTCGACCATTCCGTGACACCAAGTGACCATATTCTCTGTATCTGAGTCCAAATCTCACCAGAATGCCTAAAAACCTATTGCATTCTTGGGCCCACTCAGTGATATCCAGGGGCAAGTAATGCCTGATCTCAGTCCAAATCTCAGGAGAACTCATCCAAAGGTCAAGTGATCTCAGGCCGAATCAAGGGGATTCGGGAGCAAATCTCATATGATCTCAACACAATTTTTGGAGAACTCATAGAAATTTCGTGAGTTATCACTTCCAGGCAGCAAGGCCATGGGTCAAAACTCCCGTACTGTCAGTACAAATTGCGGGAGAACAATGCGTTGGTCTGGGGTCACATCTCATGACATCTCGGGACCCACAATGAGTTCCAGAGGCAAAACTCAAGCAATCTGAATAGAATTTTCAGGAGAACTCATCCAAGTCCATGAAAACTCAGGCCCATTCAAAAAGATCGAGTGGAAAATCACATGGGAACACAGTCCAAATCTCGGAAACCTGATGAAAAATGTCATGAGATCTCAGGCCCTGTTTTGGATATGTCTCATGATTTCCATACAAATCTCGGTAGAACAATCCAAATACTCTGAGATTTCAGGACTACTAGGTCAGATCCAGGGGCACATATCATGTGATTTTAGTCCTAATTTCCCTAGCAATCTCCAAACCTTCTGACCATTCTGAATTATCCAGTGTCCTTCCTCCTAGGTTCGAAGTCCAACTCTCGAACTCATAAATATCTCTTGAGACCTTGGGCCCAGTCAGTGAGATCCAGGGGCAAACCTCACCTGATCTCAGTCCAAATCTCAGGAGCACTCATTCAAAGTTCAAGCCATCTTGGGCCCAGTTAGGGATATTCAGGGTCAAATCTCGAGTGATCTCAGTCCAAGCCTCAGAGAAACTCACTCAAATCCCTTGTATCTAAGGGCATTCTGTTAGAAACAGGGTCCAACTTCATCTTGCCAAAGTACAAATCTTGGAAGAACTCATCAAAATCTCAGGAGACCTAGGGACCAGTCAGCGAGGTCAAGGGGCAAAACTAGTGGGATCCCAGTCCAAATCTTGTGACTCTTGATCAAAATCTCATGAGATCTCAGGCCCTGTCTATGAGGTCCAGGTCAAATGTTTCAAGATATCTGTCCAAATCTCCTTAGAATTATACAAATATCCTGAGATTTAAGGACAAGTAGGCCACATCCAAAGGCACAAGTGATCACAGTCGGGAACTCGCTAGGTATCCCCAAAACCTGTGAGATCTCAGCTCCATTCCTCAAAATCCAGTAGCCATCATCGCGGGATCTAAAGTCCAAATCTCACCAGAATTCATCAAAATCTCTTGAGCTCTTGGGCCAGTTAGGGAGATCCAGGTACAAATCCGGTCTTATTTCAGTCCAAATCTAAGGAGAAATCATCCAAATGTTGAGACATCTCCAGCCCAGTCAGGGAGATTCACAGGCAAACCTCATATGATCTCAGTCTGAGCCTCAGAAGAACTCACTCAAATCTCCTGGGATCACAGGACATTCTGTGAGAAACAACGTCTCAGTTCATCTGATCTCAAACCACATCTTGGGAGGGCTCATGCAAATCACACGTGATGTCGGACACAGCGTGATACAGGATGCAAACCTCAGGTGACTGAAATCCAATTTTTATTAGAACTCAACCAAATCCCAAAGACCTCAGGCCCAGACAGCGAGATCGAGCAGCAAATCTCATGGAATTGCAGGCCAAATCTCAGAAGACCTGATCTAAATCTCATATCTCAGTCCCAGATTGCAAGTTCCAGGACATATATCTAAGTATACCTGTCCAAATCTCGGTAGAACTACCCAAATCTCCTGAGATGTCAGGAATAGTCAACAAGATCCAGGGGCACATGCCACATGATCTCAGTCTGAATATCCCTCGAAAACCCTAAATCTTGTGATATCTCTGGTCCGTTCTGTGAATTCCAGGGGCCAATTTCCCAGGATCGAATTCCATATCTCACCAGAACTCGTCAAAACCTCTTGAGCTCTTGGGCCCAGTTAGGGAGATCCAGGTGCAAATCTGGCCTGATCCCAGTCCAAATCCCAGGAGAACTCATCCAAATATCAAGAGATCTCCAGCCCTGTCAGGGAGATTCACAGGTGAATCTCACGTGATCTCCCTCTGACCCTTGAAAGAACTCACTCCAATTTCCTGGGATCAGAGGCCACTCTATGAGAAACAGTGTCTAAGATCATCTGACAGCAGACCCAATCTTGGGAGGGATCTTGCAAATCTCGGGTGATTCTGGGCCCAGTCAGCGAGAACCAGGAGACAAACTTCAGGTGATTGAAATCCAATTTCAATTAGAACTCCACCAAATCTCAGAGACCTCAGGCCCAGTCAGCGAGATCAAGCAGCAAATCCATTGGATCACAGTCCAAATCTCAGAAGACCCGATTCAAATCTCATGAGATCTCAGGCCCTGTCTGCCACTCCCAGATCAAAAGTCATAGGATATTTTTCCAAATCTTGGTAGACCTGTCAAAATCTCCAGAAATGTAAGGAATACTCAGCGAGATCCAGGGGCACATCTCAGGTGATCTCAGTCTGAATCACGCCAGAAATCTCCAAATGTTGTGAAATCTCTTGTCCATTCCACAATATCCAGGGGCCAATTTCACTGGATCTCGCCAGACTCCTCAAAATCTCTTGAGAAATTGGGCCTGGTCAATGAGATGCAGGGACAGATGTGGCCTGCTCTCAGTCCAATCTCAGGGGAACACACCCAATGTTCGAGCCCACTTAGGACCAGTCAGGGAGATTCAGGGTCAAATCTCATGTGTTCTCAGTCCAAGCCTTGGAAGAACTCACTCAAATCTCCATGGATCTCAGGCCATTCTGGGAGAAACACCTTCTAACTTCATGTGAGTTCAGTCCAAATCTTGGGAGGGCTCATTCAAATCTCCAGTGATCTCAGGCCCAGTCATCGAGATCCAGGAGGCAATTCTCATGTGAACTAAACCTAATTTACCGGAGTACCCATGCAAAACCAGAGTGCTCAGGACCAGATATGAACCAGGGTCAAAACCTGTGCTCTTTCAGGCCAAATCTTGGGAGAACAAACAACATCTAATGACAACTCAGGCCCCCTCTGCAAGATCTGGGGGAATACCTCTCATGAATTTATCTAAGTCTTGGGAGAATTCTTCCAAATCTCATTAAACCTAGGGGTCAGTCAGCGAGACTGAGGGGCATATTGAGTGGGATCCCAGTCCAAATCTTGGGACACTTGATCCAAACCTAATGAGATCTCAGGCCTCGTCTGTGGGTCAAGGTCACAATTCTCGGGATATCTGCCCAGAACTCTGTACATGTATCCAAATCTTCTGAGACATCAGGAAAAGTCAGCGAGATCCAGGAGCAAATGTCACATGATCTCATAATCTCAACAGGAATCTCCAACATGTGAGATCTCTGGACCATTCTTTTACAACCTGGGGCCACCCTCGCAGGTCCTAAGTTCAAATCTCGCCAGAAGTCATCAAAATCTCTTGTGATCTCAGGCCCGTTCAGTGAGATCCAGGGGCAAATCTCACCTTATCTCAGTCCAAATCTCGGGAGGACTCACACAAATCCCATGTAATCTCGAGCCCAGTCAGCGATATCCAGGAGGCAAACCACAGGTGATTTAAATCCAATTTTCATGGGAACTCAACCAAATGCCAGAGACTTCAGACCCAGTCAGTGAGACCAAATGACAATTCTCATGCAATTGCACTCCATTCTCGGAACTGTGACCCAAATCTCATGATATTGCAGGCACTGACTGCAATGTCCAGGCCTTATGTCTCTGCATATCTGTTGATTTCTCTCTAGAACAATCAAATTTCCTGAGATGTCAGGAAAAGTCAGTGAGATCCAGGCACACATCTCATGATATCGTTCCGAATCTCACTCAAAATCACCAAATCTTAGGAAATCTCTCGTCCATTCAGCAAATTCCAGGGGCAATATTCCCAGATTGAAGTCCAAATCTCGCCAGAACTCATCAAAATCTTTTGAGATCTTGGGCCCAGTCAGTGAGATCCAGGTGGAAATCTCACCTGATGTCAGTCCAAAATTTCAAGAGAGTACATGCAGTATTCGAGTGCTCTCAGGCTGAGTCAGGGAGATTCAGAGTCAAACCTTGCATGTTGTCAGGCAAGCCTCGGAAGAATTCACTCAAATCTGGGATCTCAGGCCATTCTCTGAGATTCTGCATATAACTTAATGGGAGCTCAGTCCAAATCTTGGAAAGGCTTATTCAAATCTTGAATAATTTCAGACTCAGTCATCCAGAGGGCAATTCTCATATAATCTAAGTCCCATTTTCAGGAGTACCGGTCCAAATCCACTGAGTGTTCAGGTCCACAGAGCAAGAACCAGGGTCAAAATGCATGTCCTTTCAGGCTAAATCTTGGGAGAAGAAACCACATCTCATGACAACTCAGGCCTGCTCTGCAAGATCCAGGGGCAAACCTCTCATGATTTGATCTAAAGCTCAGGAGAACTCATCCAAATCTCATGAAACCTCGGGGCCAGTCAGCGAGATCATGGGGAAAGTCAAGTGGGATCCCAGTCTAAATCTTGGGACACCTGATCCAAAACTAATGAGATCTCAGGCCTTGCCTGGGAGGTCGAGGTCACATGTCTTCGGATATCTGCCCAGAACTCTGTACAAGCATCAATATCTCCTGAGACATCAGGAAAAGTCAGTGAGAGCCAGAGGCACATGTCACGTGATCTCAGTCAGAATCTCGCTCACAATCTGCAAACCTTGTGAGATCTCTGGACCATTCTTTTACATCCCGTGGCCATCCTCACAGTTTCTAAGTTCAAATCTCGCCAGAACTCATCAAAATCTCTTGAGACCTCGGACCCATGCAGTGAGATCCAGGGGCAAATCTCATCTGATCTCAGTCCAAATCTCGGGAGGTCTATCCAAAGGTTGAGAGTTCTTGGGCCCCATCAGGGAGATTTATGGGCAAACCCTGAGTCATCTCAGCCAAGACTCTGAAGACCTGACTCAAATCCCTTGTGATCTCAGGCTACTGTGTTAGAAACAGGGTGCAACTTCTTCTGGCCTCAGTCCCAAATGTGGGGAGGATTCATCCAAATCTTGGTTGATCTCAGGCCCAGTCAGCAGTATCCAGGAGGCAAAGCTCAGGTGATTTAAATCCAATTTTCATTACAACTCAACCACATCCCAGAGACTTCAGGCCTAGTCAGCAAGACCAAGCAGCAAATCTCATGGGTTTACACTCCAAATCTTGGAAGCCCTGATCCAAACCTCATGATATCTCAGGCCCTTTCTGTGAGGTCTAGGACACATGTCTCTGCATATCTGTCCAAATCTCTGTAGAACTATCCAAATCTCCTGAGAGATCAGGAATATTAAGCGAGATCCAGGAGCACATCTCACGTGTTCTCAGCCAGAATCTCACTCGCAGTCTCCAAATCTTGTGAAATCCTTCATTCATTCAGTGAATTCCAAGGGCCCACATCTCCAGATCGAAGTCCAAATCTCGCCAGAACTCATCAAAATCTTTTGAGATCTTGGGCCCAGTCACTGACTTCCAGGTGGAAATCTCGCCTGATCACAGTACAAAATGTCGAGAGAGTTCACCCAATATTCGAGCCCTCTCGGGCTGAGTCAGGGAAGTTCAGGGTCAAACCTCGAGTGTTCTCTCTCCATGCCTCAGAAGAACTCACTCAAATCCTCTGGGATCTCAGGCCACTCTGTGAGAAACAGCATCTAACTTCGTGGGAGCTCACTCCAAATCTCGGGAATGCTCATTCAAATTTCTACTCATCTTAGGCCCGTTCATCAAGATCCAGATGATCTAAATGCCATTTTCAGGAGTACCCATCCAAATCCACTGAGTTCTCAAGCCCAGAGAGCAAGAACCAGGGTCAAATCATGCGTCCTTCCAGGCCAAATCTAAGGAGAACAAACCACATCTCCTGAGAGCTCAGGCCCCTTCTGCAAGATCCTATGGCAAATTTCTCATGATTTTCATCTAAATCTTGGGAGAACTCTTCCAACACTCAGGACCTCTCAGGCCCAGTCAGAGAGATCGTGGTGCAAATCAAGTGCATAGGCCATATCCAGGGGCCCAATTCACCTGATCTCAATCTGAATCTCACTAGCAATTTCCAAATCTTGTGAGAGCTCTGGTGTGTAACGGAAAAAAGACAGTCTCTTCAATAAATGGTGTTGGTAAAATTGGACAGCCACAAGGTGAAGAATGAAACTCAACGATTCTCTAACACTGTACACAAAGATAAACTCAAAATGGATGAAAGACCTTAATGTGAGATAGGAATCCATCAAAATACTAGAGGAGAACATAGGTAATAACCTCTTTGACATCAGCCACAGCAACTTCTTTCAAGACACATTTCCTAAAGCTAGTGAAACAAAAGCAAAAATAAACTTTTGGGACTTCATCAAGATAAAAAAGCTTCTGCACAGCAAAGGAAACAGTCAACAAAACAAAGAGGCAACCCACAGAATGGGAGAAGATATTTGTAACTGTTGGTATTCAAGATCTTCTTGAAAAGAACTTCTCAAACTCAACACCGAAAAAACAAATAATCAAGTCAAAAAGTGGGTAGAAGACAGGAACTGACAGTTCTCCAAAGAAGACATACAAATGGCTAACAGACACATGAAAAAATGTTCATCATCATTATCCATCAGGGAAATCCAAATCAAAACCACATTGAGATACCACCTTACACCAGTTAGAATGGCAAAAGTTGACAGGGCAAGAAACAACAAATGTTGGAGAGGTTGTGGAGAAAGGGGAACCCTCTTACACTGTTGGTGGGAATGCAAGTTGGTACAGCCACTTTGGAAAACAGTGTGGAGGTTCCTCAAAAAATTAAAAATAGAGCTACCCTATGACCCAGCACTTGCACTACTCGGTATTGACCCCAAAGACACAGAGGTAGTGAAAAGAAGGGCCATATGCACCCCAATGTTCATAGCAGCAATGTCTGCAATAGCCAAGCTGTGGAAAGAGCCGAGATGCCCTTCAACAGATGAATGGATCAAGAAGATGTGGTCCCTTTATAAAATGGAATAGTACTCAGCCATCAGAAGAGATGAATACCCAACTTTTACATCAACATGGATGGGGAGAAGATTATGCTAAGTGAAATAAGTCAAGCAGAGAAAGTCAATTATCATATGGTTTCACTTCTTTGTGGAACATAAGGAATAGCATGGAGGGCACTAGGAGAAGGAAGGGAAAAATAAAGGGTGGAAAATGATGAATGATGAGAGACTATGAGCTCTGAGAAACAAACTGAGGGTTTTAGAGGGGAAGGGGGTGGGGTTTGGTTTAGCCCGGTGATGGGAATTAAGGAGGGCACATACTGCATGAAGCATTGGGTGTTATATGAATACATTTTTAAAAAGATTTTATTTATTCATTTGAGACACAGAGATACAGAGAGAGAGAGAGAGAGAGAGAGAAAGCATGAGCAGGGAGAGAGGCAGAGGGAAAGGGAGAAGCAGGCTCCTCGCTGAGCCAGGAGCCCGATGTGGGGCTCTATCCCAGGACCCCAGGATCATGACCTGAGCTGAAGGCAGACACTTAACCATCTGAGCCACCCAGGTGCCCCTATATGAATACAATTAATCATGTATCACCACATCAAAAACCAATGAAGTATTGTATGGTGACTAACATAACATAATAAAATAAAATTAAAAAGTAGATAATTAAAAATGAACATTCTATAAAAAATATCTTTCAACTAACATCTGTTATGGAAATAGAAATGTTTCAAAATGTATTTGTGGAAGCATATCTATGTGCCACATATGGCACACTAAGAAAAACACTGTATAGAAATTCTCATTCAAATAACGTATTCATTAATGGAGGTAGAAATATTTACAGGGTTTACATAAAAGCATAAAACTTGTGCCAATACATAACTCTAAGAAAGAACCTTGTCTGTTGGTATAAACCGCTATTCTAATACAATCTTTTTTCATGAAGGTTAAAAACGTTTTCAAATATATCTGTGAAAGAATAAGGAAAGTGTCATATTTTTAACTTTGAGAAACAAGTGTGTGAGGAAAGTATTTTCAAGTTATGTCTTCATTCATGAAGATGGAAACATTTTCAAATATACATGTGAACTATAGGGTACTTTCCTTATGCTTCATATTTTTAACTTTGAGAAACAAGTGTGTGAGGAAAGTCATGAATGAAGACATAACTTGAAAATACTTTCCTCACACACTTGTTTCTCAAAGTTAAAAATATGAAGCATAAGGAAAGTACCCTATAGTTAACTCTAAGAACACTTCATAGACAGTCTTTCAACAAACATCTTCTTTCAGAAAGAGAAGCATTTTCAAATGTGTATGGGTAAGTGTATGGAAAGTACTTAACTCTAATAACTCTCTCTAGAAATTTCTTTCATAAAATATCTTCTTTCATGAAGATAGAAGGAATTTCAAATGTTTGTGTGTGTGGAAGCCTAAGGAAAGTGCCAGACACTTAACGTTAAGAAAGAGCACTGTATAGAAACATTTGCAACTAAAATCTTCTTTCATGAAGATAGAAACATATAGAAATGGATGTTTGATAATATAAGATAGATGCCATATACTTAACAGAGAAACACAACTTTGTATAAAAACTCTTTACCTATCATCTTCATTCATGAAGATAGAGACCCTTTCAAATGTATATGGGGAAGCTTAGGAAATATGTCATATACCTAACACTATGGAAGAAAAATGTCTAGGAATGTGGCTAAAATACCATCTTATTTCATGAAGATAGAAGCATTTTCATAAGCATGTCTGAAAGCATAAGGAAAGTTCCATATAAATAATTCTGAGAAAGAAGCATTTGGAGAATGCAACTTTTTTTATTTAAATTCAGTTTTTGATATAAGGTTCAATGAATCAGTTTTGTATAACGACCCATGCTCATCATATCACATGGCCTCCTTAATGCCCATCACCCAGTTATCCCATCCCCCCATCAGCCTCCCTATCCTCAACCCTCAGTTTGTTTCTCTGAGTCAAGAATCTCTCAAGGTTAGTCTCTCTTTCTGATTTCTTCCTTTTCACTTTTCCCTCTTTTCCCTTCTTGTCCTCTGCCCTATTCCTTATGTTCCACATATGAGTGAAACCATATTATTGTCTGCTTGAATTATTTAACCTAACATAATCCCCTCCAGTTCCATCCATGTCAATGTAAATGGTACATATTCATCTTTTCTGATGGATGAGTGATATTCTATTGTATATATGGACCATATCTTCTTTATCTACTCATCTTTTGAAACAATTCTTGGCTTCTTCCACGGTTTGGCTATTGTGGACATTGCTTCTATGGATAGTGGGGTGCAGCTGCCTCTTTTTTTCACTACATCAGTACTTTGGGGTAAGTACCCATGGTGCAATTTCTGGGTCATAGGTTAGCTCTATTTTTAATGTCTTAAGGAACTTCCATACTGTTTCCCAGAGTGGCTGTACCAGCTTGCATTCCCAATCAAAAGTGTAAGAGGTTTCCCCTTTGTCCACATCTTCGCCAACATTTGTTGTTCCTGTCTTGTTAGTTTTTACCCTTCTAACTGGAGTAAGGTGGTATCTCATTGTGGTTTGGATTTGTATTTCCCTGATGACAAGTAACGTGGAGCATTTTTTTTCAGGTGTCTGTTGTATGTATGTATGTCTTTGGAGAAGTGTCGGTTCATATCTTCTGACCTTTTCTTAACTGGATTATTTGTCTCTTAGGGGTTGAGTTTGAGAAGTTCTTTATAGGTCTTGGATACCAGCCCTTTATCTCTAATGTCATTTACACATATCTTCTCCCATTCTGTAGGTTAACTTTTAGTTTTGTTGACTGTATACTTTGTGGTGCAGAAACTTTTTATCTTGATGAAGTCCAATTGTTAATTTTTGCTTTTGTTTCCCTTGCCTTGTCTTGCAAGAAGTTGCTGTGGCCAAGGGTGAAGACATTACTGCCTGTGTTATTCTCTAGGATTTTGATGGATTACTGTCTCACATTGAGGTCTTCCATTCATTTTAAGTTTATCTTTGTGTAAGGTGTAAAAGAATCACTCAACTTCATTCTTCTGCATGTTGCTGTTCGATTTTCCCAACACCATTTATTAATGAGACTCTTTTTTTCCATTGGATGTTCTTTCCTGCTTTGTCGAAGATTGGTTAAACATAGAGTTGGGGGTTCATTTCTGGGCTTTCTATTCTGTTCCATTTATCTATACGTCTGCTTTTGTGCCACTACCATGCTGTCTTGATTATCACAGCTTTGTAATATAGCTAGAAGTCAGGAATTGTGATGTCCCCAGCTTGGTTTCTCTTTTTCAACATTCCCCTGGGGATTCGGGGTGTTTGTCGTTCCACACAAATTTTAGGGTAGTTTGTTCCACCTCTGTGAAATCATCAATGGTATTTTGGTAGGGATTGCATTGAATGTGTATATTGCTCTGGACAGCAAAGACATGCTAACAATGTGTATTCTTCCAATCTATGAGTATGGAATGTTTTTCCATCTCTTTGTGTCTTCTTCCATTTCTTTTATAAGGGTTCTGTAGTTTCTAGAGTATAGATACTTTACTTCTTTGATTAAGTTTATTCCTAAGTATATTATGGTTTCTGGTGCATTGTAAATGGAATCAATCCCTTACTTTCTTTTTCTTGAGTCACAATAATACTGTATAGAAATGCAACTGATTTCTGTGTAATGTTTTGTATCTTGCCACATTGCTGAATTGCTGTGTGTATTCTAATAATTTAGGGTTGTAATCTTTTGGGTTTTCCACATAAAGTATCATGTCATCTGTGAAGAGAGAGTTTGACTTCTTTGCCAATTTGAATGACTTTTATTCCTTTTTTGTTGTCTGATTGCAAAGACTTCTAGTACAATATTGAACAATTGTGGTGAGAGTGGGCATCTCTGTCATGTCCCTGACCTTAAGGGAAAGGCTCTGTTTTTTCCCTTTGAGAATGATAATCACTGTAGGTTTTTCATAGATGACTTTTATGATATTGAGGTACGTTCCCCCAATCCCTATATTTTAAAGAGTTATAATCAGGAAAATGCTGTATTTTGTCAAATGCGATTCCTGCATCAATTGAGAAGATCTTATATTTCTTGTTTCTTCTTTTGTTAATGTGATCAAACACGTTGATTGATGTGTGAGTATTGCTTCACCTAGCATCCCAGGAATAAATCACAACTTGTACTGAGTAAATTTTTAATGTTCTGTTGGATACTATTGGCTAGGATATTGTTTTTTTTTTGTTTTTGTTTTTTAAATTTTATTTATTTATTTTGACAGAGAGAGACACAGCGAAAGAGGGAACACAAGCAGGGGGAGTGGGAGAGGGAGAAGCAGGCTTCCCGTGGAGCAGGGAGCCCAATGCGGGGCTCTATCCCAGGACCCTGGGATCATGACCTGAGCAGAAGGCAGACGCTTAACGACTGAGCCATCCAGGCGCCCCTAGGATATTGTTTTATTTTATTTTATTTTGTTAAGTTATGTTAGTCGCCTTACAGAACATCATTAGATTTTGATATAATGTTCCATGATTCATTGTTGTCATATAACACCCAGTGCTCCATGTAATACATGCCCTCCTTAATACCCATCCCTGGGCTAACCCATCCCTCCAAGCCCCTCCCCTCTTAAACCCTCAGTTTGTTTCTCTGTTTTTTTTTTTTTAAGATTTTATTTATTTATTTATTTGAGAGAGAGAGAATGAGAGACAGAGAGCATGAGAGGGAGGAGGGTCAGAGGGAGAAGCAGACTCCCTGCCGAGCAGGGAGCCTGCTGTGGGACTCGATCCCGGGACTCCAGGATCATGACCTGAGCCGAAGGCAGTCGCTTAACCAACTGAGCCACCCAGGCGCCCCAGTTTGTTTCTCTGAATACATACTTGCTCATGGTTTGTCTCCCCCCTCTTATTTCCCCCTTCAATATTCCCTTCCTTCTCCTAATGTCCTCCTTGCTATTCCTTATGTTCCACAAATAAGTGAAACCATATGATAATTGACTTTGTCTACGTGACTTATTTCACTTAGCATAATCTCCCCCCAGTCCTTTCCACGTTGATGCAAAATTTTGGTATTCATCCTTTCTGATTGCTGAGTAATATTCCATTGTATATATGGACCACATCTTCTTTATCCATTCGTCTGTTGAAGGGCATCTCGGCACTTTCCACAGTTTGGCTATTGTGGACATTGCTGCTATGAACATTGGGGTGCATATGGCCCTTCTTTTCACTACATCTGTGTCTTTGGGGTAAATACCCAGTAGTACAAGTGCTGGGTCATTAGAGTAGCTCTGTTTTTAATTTTTTGAGGAAAATCCATGCGGTTTTCCAAAGTGGCTGTACCAACTTGCATTCCCACCAACAGTGTAAGAGTGTTCCCCTTTCTCCACAACCCCTCCAACATTTGTTGTTTCCTGCCTTGTCACTTGTTGCCATTCTAACTGGTGTAAGGTGGTATCTAAATGAGGTTTTGATTTGAATTTCCCTGATGGCTAATGATGATGAACATTTTTTCATGTGTCTGTTAGCCATTTATAAGTCTTTTCAAAAGGGTCTGTTCATGTCTTCAGCCTGTTTTCTGATTTGATTATTTGTTTTTTGGGAGTTGAGTTTGAGAAGTTCTATATAGATATTGAATATCAGCCCTTTGTCTGTAGTGCCATTTGCAAATATCTTCTCCCATTCTGTGGGTTTCCCCTTTGTTTTATTGACTGTTTCTTCTGCTGTGCAGAAGCTTTTTATCTTGATGAAGTCCCAAAAGTTCATTTTTGCTTTTGTTTCAATAGCCTTTGGGGATTTACCTTGAAAGAAGTTGCTGTGGCCAATGTTGAAGAGGTTACTGCCTATATTCTGCCCTAGGATGTTGATGGATTCTTATCTCACATTGAGGTCTTTCATTCATTTTGAGTTTCTCTTTGTGTATGGTGTTAGAGAATGGTCGAGTTTCATTCTTCTGCATGTGGCTCTCCAATTTTACCAGCAACATTTATTGAAGAGACTTTTTTCTAATACATATTTTTTCCTGCTTTGTAGAAAATTATTTGACCATAGAGTTGAGGGTCCATATTTGGGCTCTCTATTCTGTTCCATTGGTCTATATGTCTGCTTTTGTGCCAGTACATTGTCATCCCGGTGATAACTGCTTTGTAATATACCTTGAAATCAGGCAACGTGATGCCCCTACCTTTGTTTTTCTTTTTCAACATATCCTTGAGGATTCAGGGTCTTTTATAATTCCACACAAATTTTAGGATTGTTTATTCCAGCAGGTTGAAAAATGCCATTGATATTTTGACCAGGATGACATTGAAAGTATAGATTGCTCTGAGCAGCATAGATATTATATATTATTTTATTTATTCTTCTGACCCATGAGCATGGAATAATATTCCATCTTTTTTTAAACTAAAATCATAAGAGGTTTGCCACCTGATCTTGCGAAGGGGGCCTGAGTTGTCATGACATGTGGTTTCTTCCCCAAGATTTGGTCGAAAACACATGGGTTTTCAACACAGGCATTGCTGTCTGGACCTGAGCACTCTGGATTTGCAGGGCCCCTCCTGAAATTGGGATTGAGATCACATGAGCATTGCCCCCTGGATCTCAAGGACTGGGCATGGGATCACACGAGATTTGCATGAGCCTTCCGGACACTTGGAGGGATCTCCCATGAAGTCAGACGCTGTTTCTCCCAGAGATCTCCCTGAGAACCCAGGAGTTTTGAATGAGTTCTTCCGAGGCATGGACTGAGAACATGTGAGATTTGAACATGAATCTCCCTGACTGATCCGACAGTGCTTGAACATCAGATGTGAACCGCTAAGGTTTGGACTGAGATCAGGCAAGATTTGCCCTGCGACTCACTGACTGGGCCTGAGATCTCAAGAGATTTTGATGAGTTCTGGTGAGATCTGGACTTCGATCCATGGAATTCGGCCCCTGCAAGTGGCTGAATGGACAGGAAATTTCACAAGATTTGGAGATTCCTCGCGAGATTCACACTGAGATCAACGAGACAGGTGGCTCTGGAACTCTCTGATTATTCCTGACTTCTCAGGACATTTTGATAGTTCTACCAAGATGTGGACAGATATGCTGACACGTGTGTCCTAGAACTCAGAGGCAGGGCCTGTGATCTCATGAGATGTGGATCAGGGCTTCAAAAGTTTGGACTGCGGTCCCATGAGTTTTGCCGCTCAAGACCCCTGACTGGTCCTGAGGTCTCAGGGATTTGGTTGCGTTCTAATGAAAATTGAATTTCAACACCCTGAGGATTGTCTTCTGGATCTCGCTAACTGGACCAGATATCCCCTGAGATTTGCATGAACAATCTTCAGATTTGGAATAAAGTCAGATGAATTTAGATGCTGTCTCGCACACAATGGTCTGTGATCGTGGGAGACTTGAGTGCATTCTTCCAAGGTTTGGATTGTGATTACGTGATATATGCCCGTGAAACTCCCTGACACAGCAAGGGGTCTCTTGACATTTGCATGAGTTCTCTTGGATTTGGACTGAGACCACACCAGATTAGCACCCAGATTCCCAACCTGGGCCCAAAAGCTTGAGAGATTTTGAAGAGTTCTGGCTAGATTGGAATCAGATCACACGATATTGGCCACTGGGACTCTTGGAATAGACCAGAGCTCTCACAAGATTTACAGGAGTTGAACGAGATCAGAGTGAAACCACGTGAAATCTGTGCCTGGATCTTGCAGAGTACACCAGACAAATCAGGGATTTGGTTCCGTTCTAATGACAATTGGATTTCAACCCCCTGGGGATTGCTTCTGGATCTTGCTCACTGGGCCAGAGGTCCCCCCGAGATTTGGGTGAGCATTCCCGTGTTTGGCCTGAAGTCAGATGAACTCAGATGCTGTTTCTCACCCAATGGCCGGTGGCCCCGGGAGACTTGAGAGCGTTCTTTGGAGGCTGGGGCTGTGATCACGTGACATATGCCGGTGAATCTCCCTGAGAGGGCCAGGGGTTCTTGACATTTGGATGAGTTCTCCTGGACTTCGGCCGAGATTATCCCAGAGTGGCACCCGGATCCCCGAACTTGGGCACAAACACTCAAGAGATTTTGACGAGTTCCGGCTCGATTTGGAATCAGATCCCACGAGACTGACTCCTGGCATTCACGGATTGGACCAGCAGTCCCACAACTTTCAGAGGTGGCAAGCCACATTCAGAAGGAGACCACGTGACATGTGCCCCTGGATCTCATCGAGTACACCTGACATTTCGAGACTTTGGCACAGTTGTCCTGAGATTCGGACACCTACCCCGAGATGTTTGCCTGGGAGTGGACGACAGGGCCTGAGTTCTCACGGGATTTGGATCCGGTGTTGCGAGGTTTGGACTGCGGCCCCATGAGATTTGGCCCTGGATCTGGCTTCCAGGGCCCGAGGTCCCACGAGATGTCGACGAGCACTCCTGAGAATTGGATTCAGGTCCCCTGCGAATGGCCCCCGGAAGCCACTGAGGGGTCCCGAGATTTGACGAGATGGGGTTTGTTCTTCAAGGTTCGCACGAAAGCACTCAGGTGTGGAGCCTGGTTCCCGACGTCCGGACGTGAGCACTCATGAGCATTGGATGAGTTCTGCCGCAAAAGTGATTGAGACCTCAGGAGTTGGGCCCTGCGTCTCCCTGACGGAACCCGGGGTCGACCGAGGTTTGGAGGAGTCCTCCCCAGATTTGGACTGAGATTTCGTGAAGTTGAAACCTGTGTCTAACAGAGAGGCCTGGGTCTGAGATCCAGAAGGATTGGAGTCAGCGCCTCCGAACAGAGATCAAGGGAGGTTTGCCTGTGAATCACCCTGAAAGGGCCCGAGAACCCTAAAGCTGGGGAGGAGACCTCCCGAGATTTGGACTGAGATCAGCTGAGATTCGCCCCCGGATCTGACCGAAAGGGGTCGAAGTCTCAAGATGGTTTGAGGAGCTCTGGCGACATTTGAAATCAGAAACGGTGCACGTAGCCACAGGTTGTAGTGGAACGCACCAGAGCTCTCACGAGGTTGGGAGATTGCAAACGCGATGTCGACGGAGATCATGTGCGTGTCTCCCTGGGTCTCGCTGACGTTTCCTGAGACCTCAGGGCATTCGCGCAGTTCTACCGAGATATGGACGACTATCCTGAGCCAAGCGACCTCCATATCCTTCACAAGGCCCGAGATCTTGTTCCATTGGGGACAGGTGTCCCCAGCCGTGTGCTGGGATCCCACTTGGTTTGTCTTTCCATCTCGCTGCCTGGCCCCATTGTATCCTGCGGTTTGGAGGTGCTCTCCCGAGATGCAGACTAAAACCATGAGAGGTTTGCCCCCGGGTCTTGCAGAGGGGGCCTGTGCTGCCATGACTTGCTGTTTGTTCCCCCCAAGACTTGGCCTGAAACCACGCGGGTTCGGAACCCGGGCCTTGATGTCTTGACGTGAGCACTCTGGATCTGCAGGGCCCCTCCTGAAATTGGAATGGAGATCATGTGAGCATTGTCCCCTGGAACTCGAGGACTGGGCATGGGATCACACCAGATTTGCATGAGCCGTCCCGAGATTTGGATGGAGCTCCCCTGAAGTCAGACGCTCGTTGTCCCATAGAGCTCCCCGAGATCCCAGGAGCATTGAGTGCGTTCCTCGGACGTTTCGACGGAGGAGACGCCAGATTTGACCCCGAATCTCCCTGACTGGGCCGACAGCACTCGAACATTGCATGTGGTCCCCTCGGTTTGGACTGAGAAGGGGCGAGCTATGCCCTGCAGCTCACTGACTGCGACCGAGGTCTCAAGAGATTTGGATGAGTTCTGGGGAGGTCCGGAATACGATCCGGTGACCTCGGGCCCTGTGACTGGCCGAACAGACGGGCGATTCCACCAGATTCGGAGATTCCTCACGAGATTCGCACTAAGATCAACGAGACAGGTGCCTCTCCATCTCTCTGATCATTCCTGACATCTCAAGACATATCCATATCTCTTCCGTGATTTGGACGGATATGCCGACACGTGTGTCTGGGAACTCGCATGCAGGGCCTGAGATCTCATGAGATGTGGGTCAGGGCCTCCAAAATTTAGATTGCGATCCCATGAGTTTCGCTGCTCGAGACCCCTGACTGGGGTGAGACCTCAGGGATTTGGTTCCGTTCTAATGACAATTGGATTTCAACCCCCTGGGCATTGTTTCTGGATCTCGCTAACTGGGCCAGAGATCCCCGCAAGATTTCCCTGAGCATTCCCGCGTTTGACCTGAACTCTGATGAACTTAGATGCTGTTTCTCACCCAATGGCCGGTGGCCCCAGGAGACTTGAGTGCGTACTTACGAGGCTGGGGCTGTGATCACGTGACATATGCCCGTGAATCTCCCTGACAGGGCCAGGGTTTGTTGACATTTGGATGGGTTCAAGTGGGCATCGGCCGAGATCAACCCAGAGTGGCACCGGGATCCCCTAACTTGGGCACAAACACTCAAGAGATTTTGACGAGTTCCGGCTCGATTTGGAATCAGATCCCACGATACCGGCTCCTGGCATTCACGGATTGGACCAGCGCTCTCACAAGTGTCGGACGTGGCGAGGCACATTCAGACGGAGACCACGTGACATGTACCCTGGATCTCGTAGAGTACACCTGACATTCCGAGACTTTGGCAGAGTTGACCTGAGATTCGGACACCTACCCGAGACGTTTGCCTGGGTGTGGCCGATCAGGCCTGAGTTCTCACAGGATTTGGATCCGGTGATCCGAGGTTTGGACTGTGGCCCCATGAGATTTGTCCCTGGATCTGGCTTCCAGGGCCTGAGGTCCGACGAGATGTCGACTAGCACTGCTGAGAATTGGATTCAGGTCCCCTGCGAATTGCCCGCGGACGCCACTGAGGCGTCCCGAGCTTTGACGAGATGGGGTTTTTTCTCCAAGGTTCGCACGAAAGCACTCAGGTTTTGAGCCTGGTACGCACCGTCCGGATGTGAGCACTCAGGAGCATTGGATGAGTTCTGCCGCAAAGGTGATTGAGAGCTCAGGAGTTGGGCCCTGGGTCGCCCTGATGGTGACCGGGGTCGACCGCGGTTTGGAGGAGTACTCCCGAGATTTGGACTGAGAAATGCTGAAGTTGAACCCTCTGTCTAACAGAGAGGCCTTGGCCTGTGATCCGGAAGGATTGGAGACAGCGCCTCCGACCGGAGATCACGGGAGGTTTGCCTGTGATTCTCCCTGAAAGGGCCCGAGAACCCTGAAGCTGGGGAGGACGCCTCCCGAGATTTGGACTGAGATCAGCTGAGATTCTCCCCCGGATCTGACCGAAAGGGGTCGAAGTCTCAAGATGGTTTGAGGAGCTCTGGCGACATTTGAAATCAGAAACGGTGCACGTAGCCACAGGTTGTAGTGGAACGCACCAGAGCTCTCACGAGGTTGGGAGATTGCAAACGCGATGTCGACGGAGATCATGTGCGTGTCTCCCTGGGTCTCGCTGACGTTTCCTGAGACCTCAGGGGATTCGCGCAGTTCTACCGAGATTTGGACGTCTATCCTGAGCCAAGCGACCTCCTTATCCTCCACAAGGCCCGAGATCTTGTTCCCTTGGGGCCAGGTGTCCCCAGACGTGTGCTGGGATCCCACTTGGTTTGTCTTTCCATCTCGCTGCCTGGCCCCGTTGTATCCTGCGGTTTGGAGGCGCTCTCCCGAGATGCAGACTAAAACCATGAGAGGTTTGCCCCCGGGTCTTGCAGAGGGGGCCTGTGCTGCCATGACTTGCTGTTTGTTCCCCCCAAGACTTGGCCTGAAACCACGCAGGTTCGGAACCCGGGCCTTGATGTCTTGACGTGAGCGCTCTGGATCTGCAGGGCCCCTCCTGAAATTGGGATGGAGATCATGTTAGCATTGCCCCCTGGAACTCGAGGACTGGGCATGGGATCACACCAGATTTGCATGAGCCGTCCTGAGATTTGGATGGAGCTCCCCTGAAGTCAGACGCTCTTTGTCCCATAGAGCTCCCCGAGATCCCAGGAGCATTGAGTGCGTTCCTCCGACGCTTGGACGGAGGAGATGCCAGATTTGACCCCGAATCTCCCTGACTGGGCCCGACAGCACTCGAACATTGCATGTGGTCCCCACAGTTTGGACTGAGAAGGGGCCAGCTATGCCCTGCGGCTCACTGTCGGCGCCCGAGTTCTCAAGAGATTTGGACGAGTTCTGGGGAGGTCCGGACTAGGATCCGGTGACCCCGGGCCCTGCCAGTGGCCGAACAGACGGGAGATTCCACCAGATTCGGAGATTCCTCACGAGATTCGCACTAAGATCAACGAGACAGGTGCTTCTCCATCGCTCTGATCATTCCTGACATCTCAGGACATATCCATATCTCTTCTGAGATTTGGACGGATATGCCGACACGTGTGTCTGGGAACTCGCAAGCAGGGCCTGAGATCTCATGAGATGTGGGTCAGGGCCTCCAAAATTTAGACTGCGATCCCATGAGTTTAGCTGCTCGAGACCCCTGACTGGGGTGAGACCTCAGGGATTTGGTTCCTTTCTAATGACAATTGGATTTCAACCCCCTGGCGATTGCTTCTGGATCTCGCTAACTGGCCCAGAGATCCCCGCGAGATTTGCCTGAGCATTCCCGCGTTTGACCTGAAGTCTGATGGACTTAGATGCCTTTTCTCACCCAGTGGCCGGTGGCCCCAGGAGACTTGAGTGGGTTCTTCCGAGGCTGGGGATGTGATCACGTAGCATATGCCCGTGAATCTCCCTGACAGGAGCAGGGTTTGTTGACATTTGGATGGGTTCTCCTGGGCATCACCCGAGATCACCCTGGAGTGGCATCGGGATCCCCTAACTTGGGCAAAAACACTCAAGAGGTTTTGACGAGTTCTGGCTCGATTTGGAATCAGATCCCACGAGACTGGCTCCTGGCATCCACGGATTGGACCAGCGCTCTCCCAAGTGTCGGAGGTGGCGAGGCACATTCAGTCGGAGACCACGTGACATGTACCCCTGGATCTCGTCGAGTACACATGACATTCCGAGACTTTGGCACAGTTGTCCTGAGATACGGACACCTACCCGAGACGTTTGCCTGGGCGTGGCCGATCAGGCCTGAGTTCTAACGGGATTTGGATCCGGTGTTCCGAGGTTTGGACTGCGGCCCCATGGGATTTGGCCCTGGATCTGGCTTCCAGGGCCTGAGGTCCGACGAGATGTCCACAAGCACTGCTGAGAATTGGATTCAAGTCCCCCGCGAATTGCCCACGGAAGCCACTGAGGCATCCTGAGGTTTGACGAGATGGGGTTTTTTCTCTAAGGTTCGCACGAAAGCACTCAGGGTGGAGCCTGGTTCGCACCGTCCGGACGTGAGCACTCAGGAGCATTGGATGAGTTCTGCCGCAAAGGTGATTGAGAGCTCAGGAGTTGGACACTGGGTCTCCCTGATGGTGACCGGGGTCGACCGCGGTTTGGAGGAGTACTCCCGAGATTTGGACTGAGATATGCTGAAGTTGAACCCTCTGTCTAACAGAGAGGCCTTGGCCTGAGATCCCGAATGATTGGAGTCAGCGCCTCCGACAGGAGATCACGGGATGTTTGCCTGTGAATCTCCCTGAAAGGGCCCGAGAACCCTGAAGCTGGGGAGGACACCTCCCGAGATTTGGACTGAGAGCAGCTGAGATTCGCCCCCGGATCTCACGGAAAGGGGCCGAGGTCTCAAGGGGGTTTGTGGAGCTCTGTCGACATTTGAACTCAGAAACGGCGCTCGTGGCCACAGGATGTAGAGGAACGGGCCAGAGCTCCAACGTCGTTGGGAGATCTCGAACGCGATGCCGACGGAGATGACGTGCCGTGTGTCCCTGGGTCTCGCTGACTTTTCCTGAGATCTCCGGGGATTCGCGCAGTTCTACCGAGATTTGGACGGCTATCTTGAGCCAAGCGACCTCCTTATCCTCCCCAAGGCCCGAGATCTCCTTCCCTTGGGGCCAGGTGTCCCCAGACGTGGGCTGGGATCCCATTTGATTTGCCCTTCCATCTGGCTGCTTGGCTCCGTGGTCTCCTGCGGTTTGGAGGCGCTCTTCCGAGATGCAGACTAAAACCACGAGAATTTTGCCCCCCGGTACTGCAGAGGGGGCCTGTGCTGCCATGACTTGCGGTTTGTTCCCCCCAAGATTTGACCTGAAACCACGCAGGGTTGGAACCCGGGCCTTGATATCTGGACCTGAGCGCTCTGGAACTTCAGGGCCCCTCCTGAAATTGGGATGGAAATCACGTGAGCATTGTCCCCTGGATCTCGAGGACTGGGTATGGGATCACGGCAGATTTGCATGAGCCGTCCCGAGATTTGGACGGAGCTCCCCTGAAGTCAGGTGTTCTCTGTCCCACAGAGCTCCCCGAGATCCCAGGAGTTTTGAGTGAGTTCTTCCGAGGCTTGGACGGAGGAGACACCATATTTGATCCCGAATCTCCCTGACTGGGCCCGACAGTGCTCGAACATTGCATGTGGTCCCCTAGGTTTGGACTGAGAAGGGGCGAGCTTTGCCCTGCCGCTCACTGACTGCGCCCGAGGTCTCAAGAGATTTGGATGAGTTCTGGGGAGGTCTGGACTACGATCCGGTGACCTCGGGCCCTGCCAGTGGCCGAGCGGACTGGAGATTCCACCAGATTCGGAGATTCCTCGTGAGATTCGCCCTTAGAACAACGAGACAGTTGCCTCTCGAACTCTCTGATCATTCCTGACATCTCAGGACATTTCCATAGCTCTTCCGATATTTGGACGGATATGCCGACACGTGTTTCCAGGAACTCGCAGGCAGGGCCTGAGATCTCATGAGATGTGGGTCAGGGCCTCCAAAATTTAGACTGCGATCCCATGAGTTTAGTTGCTTGAGACCCCTGACTGGGGTGAGACCTCAGGGATTTGGTTTCGTTCTAATGACAATTGGATTTCAACCCCCTGGGGATTGCTTCTGGATCTCGCTAACTGGGCCAGAGGTCCCCCCGGAATTTGCGTGTGTGTTCCCGTGTTACGCCTAAAGTCAGATGAACTTAGATGCTGTTTCTCACGCAACGGACAGTGGCCCCGCAAGATTTGAGTGCGTTCTTCCGAGCCTGGGGCTGTGATCACGTGACATAGGTCCGTGAATCTCCCTGACAGGGCCAGGGGTTCTTGACATTTGAATGAGTTCTCCTGGACTTTGGCTGAGATCACCCGGATTCCATAACTTGGGCACAAACCACTAAAGAGATTTTGACGAGTTCCAGCTCGATTTGGAATCAGATCCCACGAGACTGGCTCCTGGCATTCACGGATTGGACCAGCGTTCTCTCAAGTGTCGGAGGTGGTGAGCCTCATTCAGACGGAGACCACGTGACATGTGCCCCTCGATATCGTCGAGTACACCTGACATTTCGAGACTTTGGCACAGTTGTCCTTAGATTCGAACACCTACCCGGAGACGTTTGCCTGGGAGTGTCCGACGGGTCCTGAGTTCTCACAGGATTTGGATCCGGTGTTCCGAGGTGTGGACTGCGGCCCCATGAGATTTTGCCCTGGATCTGGCTTCCTGGGCCTGTGGTCCCATGAGATGATGAGGAGCACTCCTGAGAATTGGATTCAGGTCCCTGCGAATTGCCCTCGGAAGCCACTGAGGGGTCCCGAGGTTTGACGAGATGGGGTTTGTTCTACAAGGTTCGCACGAAAGCACTCAGGTTTGGAGCCTGGTTCGCACCGTCTGGACGTGAGGACTCAGGAGCATTGGTTGAGTTCTGCTGCAAAGGTGATTGAGAGCTCAGGAGTTGGGCCCTGGGTCGCCCTGATGGTGACCGGGGTCGCCCGAGGTTTGGAGGCTTTCTCCCGAGATTTGGACTGAGATTTGATGAAGTTGAACCCTGTGTCTAACAGAGAGGCCTTGGCCTGAGATCCCGTGGGTTGGAGTCAGCGCCTCCGAACGGAGATCACGAGAGCTTTGCCTGTGAATCTCCCTGAAAGTGTCCGAGAACCCTGAAGATAGGGAGGAGACCTCCTGAAATTTGGACTGAGATCACCTGAGATTCGCCCCAGGATCTCACCGAAAGGGGTCGAAGACTCAAGTTGGTTTGAGGAGCTCTGGCGACATTTGAAATCAGTAACGGTGCACGTAGCCACAGGTTGTAGTGGAACGCACCAGAGCTCCCACGAGGTTGGGAGATTGCAAACGCGATGTGGACGGAGATCATGTGCGTGTCTCCCTGGGTCTCGCTGACGTTTCCTGAGACCTCAGGGCATTCGCGCATTTCTACCGAGATTTGGACGACTATCCTGAGCCAAGCGACCTCCATATCCTCCACAAGGCCCGAGATCTTGTTCCACTGGGGCCAGGTGTCCCCAGACGTGTGCTGGTATCCCACTTGGTTTGTCTTTCCATCTCGCTGCCTGGCCCCGTTGTATCCTGCGGTTTGGAGGCGCTCTCCCGAGATGCAGACTAAAACCATGAGAAGTTTGCCCCCGGGTCTTGCAGAGGGGGCCTGTGCTGCCATGACTTGCTGTTTGTTCCCCCCAAGATTGTCCTGAAACCACGCAGGTTCAGAACCGGGGCCTTGATGTCTTGACGTGAGCGCTCTGGATCTGCAGGGCCCCTCCTGAAATTGGGATGGAGATCATGTGAGCATTGCCCCCTGGAACTCGAGGACTCTGCATGCGATCACAGCAGATTTGCATGAGCCTTCCCGAGATTTGGATGGAGCTCCCCTGAAGTCAGACGCTCTTTGTCCCATAGAGCTCCCCGAGATCCCAGGAGCATTGAGTGCGTTCCTCCGACGCTTGGACGGAGGAGACGCCAGATTTGACCCCGAATCTCCCTGACTGGACCCGACAGCACTCGAACATTGCATGTGGTCCCCTCGGTTTGGACTGAGAAGGGGCGAGCTATGCCCTGCAGCTCACTGACTGCGCCCGAGGTCTCAAGAGATTTGGATGAGTTCTGGGGAGGTCCGGACTACGATCCGGTGACCTCGGGCCCTGCGACTGGCCGAACAGACGGGAGTTTCCACCAGATTCGGAGATTCCTCACGAGATTCGCACTAAGATCATCGAGACAGGTGCCTCTCCATCTCTCTGATCATTCCTGACATCTCAGGACATATCCATATCTCTTCCGAGATTTGGATGGATATGCCGACACGTGTGTCTTGGAACTCGCATGCAGGGCCTGAGATCTCATGAGATGTGGGTCAGGGCCTCCAAAATTTAGACTGCGATCCCATGAGTTTAGCTGCTCGAGACCCCTGACTGGGGTGAGACCTCAGGGATTTGGCTCCGTTCTAATGACAATTGGATTTCAAACCCCTGGGGATTACTTCTGGATCTCGCTAACTGGGCGAGAGATCCCCACGAGATTTGCCTGAGCATTCCCGCGTTTGACCTGAAGTCTGATGAACTTAGATGCTGTTTCTCACCCAATGGCCGGTGGCCCCAGGAGACGTGAGTGCGTTCTTCCAAGGCTGGGGCCGTGATCACGTGACGTATGCCCGTGAATCTCCCTGACAGGGCCAGGGTTTGTTGACATTTGGATGGGTTCTCCTGGGCATCGGCCGAGATCACCCCGGATTGGCATCGGGATCTCCGAACTTGGGCACAAACACTCAAGAGGTTTTGACAAGTTCTGGCTCGATTTGGAATCAGATCCCACGAGACTGGGTCCTGGCATTCACGGATTGGACCAGCGTTCTCCCAAGTGTCGGAGGTGTTGAGACACATTCAGACGGAGACCACGTGACATGTACCCCTGGATCTCGTCGAGTACACCTGACATCCCGAGACTTTGGCTCAGTTGTCCTGAGATACGGACACCTACCCGAGACGTTTGCCTGGGAGTGGCCGATCAGGCCTGAGTTCTCACGGGATTTGGATCCGGTGTTCCGAGGATTGGATGCGGCCCCATGGGATTTGGCCCTGGATCTGGCTTCCAGGGATTGAGGGCCGACGAGATGTCCACAAGCACTGCTGAGAACTGGATTCAAGTCCCCCGCGAATTGCTCACGGAAGCCACTGAGGCATCCTGAGGTTTGACGAGATAGGGTTTGTTCTCCAAGGTTCGCACGAAAGCACTCAGGTTTGGAGCCTGGTTCGCACCGTCCGGACGTGAGCACTCAGGAGCATTAGATGAGTTCTGCCGCAAAGGTGATTGAGAGCTCAGGAGTTGGACACTGGGTCTCCCTGATGGTGACTGGGATCGACCGCGGTTTGGAGGAGTACTCCCGAGATTTGGACTGAGATATGCTGAAGTTGAACCCTCTGTCTAACAGAGAGGCCTTGGCCTGAGATCCTGAAGGATTGGAGTCAGCGCCTCCGACCGGAGATCACGGGAGTTTTGCCTGTGAATCTCACTGAAAGGGCTCGAGAACCCTGAAGCTGGGGAGGACACCTCCCGAGATTTGGACTGAGTTCAGCTGAGATTTGCCCCCGGATCTCACGGAAAGGGGCCGAGGCCTCAAGAGGGCTTGTGGAGCTCTGTCGACATTTGAACTCAGAAACGGCGCATGTGGCCACAGGTTTTAGAGGAACGGGCTAGAGCTCCAACGTCGTTGGGAGATCTCGAACGCGATGCCGACGGAGATCACGTGCCGTGTGTCCCTGGGTCTCGCTGACTTTTCCTGAGATCTCCGGGGATTCGCGCAGTTCTACCGAGATTTGGACGGCTATCTTGAGCCAAGCGACATCCTTATCCTCCCCAAGGCCCGAGATCTCGTTCCCTTGGGGCCAGGTGTCCCCAGACGTGGGCTGGGATCCCATTTGATTTGCCCTTTCATCTGGCTGCCTGGCTCCATGGTCTCCTGCGGTTTGGAGGCGCTCTTCCGAGATGCAGACTAAAACCACGAGAGTTTTGCCCCCGGGTACGGCAGAGGGGGCCTGTGCTGCCATGACTTGCGGTTTGTTCCCCCCAAGATTTGGCCTGAAACCACGCGGGGTTGGAACCCGGGCCCTGATATCTGGACCTGAGCGCTCTGGAACTTCAGGGCCCCTCCTGAAATTGGGATGGAGATCACGTGAGCATTGTCCCCTGGATCTCGAGGACTGGGTATGGGATCACGCCAGATTTGCATGAGCCGTCCCGAGATTTGGACGGAGCTCCCCTGAAGACAGGCGCTCTCTGTCCCACAGAGTCCCCGAGATCCCAGGAGTTTTGAGTGAGTTCTTCCGAGGATTGGACGGAGGAGACACCATATTTGATCCCGAATCTCCCTGACTGGGCCCGACAGTGCTCGAACATTGCATGTGGTCCCCTAGGTTTGGACTGAGAAGGGGCGAGCTTTGCCCTGCCGCTCACTGACTGCGCCCGAGGTCTCAAGAGATTTGGATGAGTTCTGGGGAGGTCTGGACTACGATCCGGTGACCTCGGGCCCTGCCAGTGGCCGAACGGACCGGAGATTCCACCAGATTCGGAGATTCCTCGTGAGATTCGCCCTGAGAACAACGAGACAGGTGCCACTCGATCTCTCTGATCATTCCTGACATCTCAGGACATTTCCATAGCTCTTCCGATATTTGGACGGATATGCCGACACGTGTTTCCAGGAACTCGCAGGCAGGGCCTGAGATCTCATGAGATGTGGGTCAGGGCCTCCAAAATTTAGACTGCGATCCCATGAGTTTAGTTGCTTGAGACCCCTGACTGGGGTGAGACCTCAGGGATTTGGTTTCGTTCTAATGACAATTGGATTTCAACCCCCTGGGGATTGCTTCTGGATCTCGCTAACTGGGCCAGAGGTCCCCCCGGGATTTGCGTGTGTGTTCCCGTGTTACACCTAAAGTCAGATGAACTTAGATGCTGTTTCTCACGCAACGCACAGAGGCCCCGCAAGATTTGAGTGCGTTCTTCCGAGCTTGGGGCTGTGATCATGTGACATATGTCCATGAATCTCCCTGACAGGGCCAGGGGTTCGTGACATTTGAATGAGTTCTCCTGGACTTTGGCTGAGATCACCCGGATTCCATAACTTGGGCACAAACCACTAAAGAGATTTTGACGAGTTCCAGCTCGATTTGGAATCAGATCCCACGAGACTGGCTCCTGGCATTCACGGATTGGACCAGCGTTCTCACAAGTGTCGGAGGTGGCGAGCCTCATTCAGACGGAGACCACGTGACATGTGCCCCTCGATTCCGTCGAGTACACCTGACATTTCGACACTTTGGCACAGTTGTCCTGAGATTCGGACACCTACCCGGAGACGTTTGCCTGGGAGTGTGCGACGGGTCCTGAGTTCTCACAGGATTTGGATCCGGTGTTCCGAGGTGTGGACTGCGGCCCCATGAGATTTGGCCCTGGATCTGGCTTCCTGGGCCTGTGGTCCCATGAGATGACGAGGAGCACTCCTGAGAATTGGATTCAGGTCCCCTGCGAATTGCCCTCGGAAGCCACTGAGGGGTCCTGAGTTTTGACGAGATGGGGTTTTTTCTCCAAGGTTCGCACGAAAGCACTCAGGTTTGGAGCCTGGTTCGCACCGTCCGGACGTGAGGACTCAGGAGCATTGGGTGAGTTCTGCTGCAAAGGTGATTGAGAGGTCAGGAGTTGGGCCCTGGGTCGCCCTGATGGTGACCGGGGTCGACCGAGGTTTGGAGGCTTTCTCCCGAGATTTGGACTGAGATTTGATGAAGTTGAACCCTGTGTCTAACAGAGAGGCCTTGGCCTGAGATCCCGTGGGTTGGAGTCAGCGCCTCCGACCGGAGATCACGGGAGCTTTGCCTGTGAATCTCCCTGAAAGGGTCCGAGAACCCTGAAGCTGGGGAGGAGACCTCCCGAGATTTGGACTGAGATCAGCTGAGATTCGCCCCCGAATCTCACCGAAAGGAGTCGAAGTCTCAAGATGGTTTGAGGAGCTCTGGCGACATTTGAAATCAGAAACGGTGCACGTAGCCACAGGTTGTAGTGGAAAGCACCAGAGCTCCCACGAGGTTGGGAGATTGCAAACGCGATGTCGACGGAGATCATGTGCGTGTCTCCCTGGGTCTCGCTGACGTTTCCTGAGACCTCAGGGCATTCGCGCAGTTCTACCGAGATTTGGACGACTATCCTGAGCCAAGCGACCTCCATATCCTCCACAAGTCCCGAGATCTTGTTCCATTGGGGCCAGGTGTCCCCAGCCGTGTGCTGGGATCCCACGTGGTTTGTCTTTCCATCTCGCTGCCTGGCCCCGTTGTATCGTGCGGTTTGGAGGCGCTCTCCCAAGATGCAGACTAAAACCATGAGAGGTTTGCCCCCGGGTCTTGCAGAGGGGGCCTGTGCTGCCATGACTTGCTGTTTGTTCCCCCCAAGACTTGGCCTGAAACCACGCGGGTTCGGAACCGGGGCCTTGATGTCTTGACGTGAGCGCTCTGGATCTGCAGGGCCCCTCCTGAAATTGGGATGGAGATCATGTGAGCATTGCCCCCTGGAACTCGAGGACTGGGCATGGGATCACAACAGATTTGCATGAACCGTCCCGAGATTTGGATGGAGCTCCCCTGAAATCAGACGCTCTTTGTCCCAGAGAGCTCCCCGAGATCCCAGGAGCATTGAGTGCGTTCCTCCGACGCATGGACGGAGGAGACGCCAGATTTGACCGCGAATCTCCCTGACTGGGCCCGACAGCACTCGAACATTGCATGTGGTCCCCTCGGTTTGGACTGAGAAGGGGCGAGCTATGCCCTGCAGCTCACTGACTGCGCCCGAGGTCTCAAGAGATTTGGATGAGTTCTGGGGAGGTCCGGACTACGATCCGGTAACCTCGGGCCCTGCGAGTGGCCGAACAGATGGGAGATTCCACCAGATTCGGAGATTCCTCACGAGATTCGCACTAAGATCAACGAGACAGGTGCCTCACCATCTCTCTGATCATTCCTGACATCTCAGGACATATCCATATCTCTTCCGAGTTTTGGACGGATATGCCGAAACGTCTGTCTGGGAACTCGCATGCAGGGCTTGAGATCTCTTGAGATGTGGGTCAGGGCCTCCAAAATTTAGACTGCGATCCCATGAGTTTATCTGCTCGAGACCCCTGACTGGGGTGAGACCTCAGGGTTTTGGCTCCGTTCTAATGACAATTGGATTTCAACCCCCTTGGGATTGCTTCTGGATCTCGCTAACTGGGCCAGAGATCCCCACGAGATTTGCCTGAGCATTCCCGCGTTTTACCTGAAGTCTGATGAACTTAGATGCTGTTTCTCATCCAATGGCCGGTGGCCCCAGGAGACTTGAGTGCGTTCTTCCGAGGCTGGGGCCGTGATCACGTGACATATGCCCGTGAATCTCCCTGACAGGGCCAGGGTTTGTTGACATTTGGATGGGTTCTCCTGGGCATCGGCCGAGATCACCCCGGAGTGGCATCGGGATCCCCTAACTTGGGCGCAAACACTCAAGAGGTTTTGACGAGTTCTGGCTCGATTTGGAATCAGATCCCACGAGACTGGCTCCTGGCATCCACGGATTGGACCAGCACTCTCCCAAGTGTCGGAGGTGGCGGGGCACATTCAGACGGAGACCACGTGACATGTACCCCTGGATCTCGTCGAGTACACCTGACATTCCGAGACTTTGGCACAGTTGTCCTGAGATACGGACACCTACCCGAGACGTTTGCCTGGGAGTGGCCGATCAGGCCTGAGTTCTCACGGGATTTGGATCCGGTGTTCCGAGGTTTGGACTGCGGCCCCATGGGATTTGGCCCTGGATCTGGCTTCCAGGGCCTGAGGTCCGACGAGATGTCCACAAGCACTGCTGAGAATTGGATTCAAGTCCCCCGCGAATTGTCCGCGGAAGCCACTGAGGCATCCTGAGGATTGACGAGATGGGGTTTGTTCTCCAAGGTTCGCACGAAAGCACTCAGGTTTGGAGCCTGGTTCACACCGTCCGGACGTGAGCACTCAGGAGCATTGGAAGAGTTCTGCCGCAAAGGTGATTTAGAGCTCAGGAGTTGGACACTGGGTCTCCCTGATGGTGACCGCGGTCGAGTGCGGTTTGGAGGAGTACTCCCGAGATTTGGACTGAGATATGCTGAAGTTGAACCCTCTGTCTAACAGAGAGGCCTTGGCCTGAGACCCCGAATGATTGGAGTCAGCGCCTCCGACAGGAGATCACGGGATGTTTGCCTGTGAATCTCCCTAAAAGGGACCGAGAACCGTGAAGCTGGGGAGGACACCTCCCGAGATTTGGACTGAGAGCAGCTGAGATTCGCCCCCGGATCTCACGGAAAGGGGCCGAGGTCTCAAGAGGGTTTGTGGAGCTCTGTCGACATTTGAACTCAGAAACGGCGCACGTGGCCACAGTTTGTAGAGGAACGGGCCAGAGCTCCAACGTCGTTGGGAGATCTCGTACGCGATGCCGACGGAGATCACGTGCCGTGTGTCCCTGGGTCTCGCTGACTTTTCCTGAGATCTCCGGGGATTCGCGCAGTTCTACCGAGATTTGGACGGCTATCTTGAGCCAAGCGACCTCCTTATCCTCCCCAAGGCCCGAGATCTCGTTCCCTTGGGGCCAGGTGTCCCCAGACGTGGGCTGGGATCCCATTTGATTTGCCCTTCCATCTGGCTGCCTGGCTCCGTGGTCTCCTGCGGTTTGGAGGCGCTCTTCCGAGATGCAGACTAAAACCACGAGAGTTTTGCCCCCGGGTACTGCAGAGGGGGCCTGTGCTGCCATGACGTGCGGTTTGTTCCCCCCAAGATTTGGCCTGAAACCACGTGGGGTTGGAACCCGGGCCTTGATATCCGGACCTGAGCGCTCTGGAACTTCAGGGCCCCTCCTGAAATTGGGATGGAAATCACGTGAGCATTGCCCCCTGGATCTCGAGGACTGGGTATGGGATCACGGCAGATTTGCATGAGCCGTCCCGAGATTTGGACGGAGCTCCCCTGAAGTCAGGTGATCTCTGTCCCACAGAGCTCCCCGAGATCCCAGGAGTTTTGAGTGAGTTCTTCCGAGGCTTGGACGGAGGAGACACCATATTTGATCCCGAATCTCCCTGACTGGGCCCGACAGTGCTCGAACATTGCATGTGGTCCCCTAGGTTTGGACTGAGAAGGGGCGAGCTTTGCCCTGCCGCTCACTGACTGCGCCCGAGGTCTCAAGAGATTTGGATGAGTTCTGGGGAGGTCTGGACTACGATCCGGTGACCTCGGGCCCTGCCAGTGGCCGAACGGACCGGAGATTCCACCAGATTCGGAGATTCCTCGTGAGATTCGCCCTGAGAACAACGAGACAGGTGCCTCTCGATCTCTCTGATCATTCCTGACATCTCAGGACATTTCCATAGCTCTTCCGATATTTGGACGGATATGCCGACACGTGTTTCCAGGAACTCGCAGGCAGGGCCTGAGATCTCATGAGATGTGGGTCAGGGCCTCCAAAATTTATACTGCGATCCCATGAGTTTAATTGCTTGAGACCCCTGACTGGGGTGAGACCTCAGGGATTTGGTTTCGTTCTAATGACAATTGGATTTCAACCCCCTGGGGATTGCTTCTGGATCTCGCTAACTGGGCCAGAGGTCCCCCCGGAATTTGCGTGTGTGTTCCCGTGTTACGCCTAAAGTCAGATGAACTTAGATGCTGTTTCTCACGCAACGGACAGTGGCCCCGCAAGATTTGAGTGCGTTCTTCCGAGCCTGGGGCTGTGATCACGTGACATATGTCCGTGAATCTCCCTGACAAGGCCAGGGGTTCTTGACATTTGAATGAGTTCTCCTGGACTTTGGCTGAGATCACCCGGATTCCATAACTTGGGCACAAACCACTAAAGAGATTTTGACGAGTTCCAGCTCGATTTGGAATCCGATCCCACGAGACTGGCTCCTGGCATTCACGGATTGGACCAGCGTTCTCACAAGTGTCGGAGGTGGCGAGCCTCATTCAGACGGAGACCACGTGACATGTGCCCCTCGATCTCGGCGAGTACACCTGACATTTCGAGGCTTTGGCACAGTTGTCCTGAGATTCGGACACCTACACGGAGACGTTTGCCTGGGAGAGTCAGACGGGTCCTGAGTTCTCACAGGATTTGGATCCGGTGTTCCGAGGTGTGGACTGCGGCCCCATGAGATTTGGCCCTGGATCTGGCTTCCTGGGCCTGTGGTCCCATGAGATGTCGACGAGCACTCCTGAGAATTGGATTCAGGTCCCCTGCGAATTGCCCTCGGAAGCCACTGAGGGGTCCCGAGCTTTGACAAGATGGGGTTTGTTCTCCAAGGTTCGCACGAAAGCACTCAGGTTTGGAGCCTGGTTCGCACCGTCCGGACGTGAGGACTCAGGGGCATTGGGTGGGTTCTGCTGCAAAGGTGATTGAGAGCTCAGGAGTTGGGCCCTGGGTCGCCCTGATGGTGACCGGGGTCGACCGAGGTTTGGAGGCTTTCTCCCGAGATTTGGACTGAGATTTGATGAAGTTGAACCCTGTGTCTAACAGAGAGGCCTTGGCCTGAGATCCCGTGGGTTGGAGTCAGCGCATCCGACCGGAGATCACGGGAGTTTTGCCTGTGAATCTCCCTGAAATTGTCCGAGAACCCTGAAGCTGGGGAGGAGACCTCCCGAGATTTGGACTGAGATCAGCTGAGATTCGCCCCCGGATCTCACCGAAAGGGGTCGAAGTCTCAAGATGGTTTGAGGAGCTCTGGCGACATTTGAAATCCGAAACGGTGCACGTGGCCACAGGTTGTAGTGGAACCCACCAGAGCTCCCACGAGGTTGGGAGATTGCAAACGCGATGTCGACGGAGATCATGTGCGTGTCTCCCTGGGTCTCGCTGACGTTTCCTGAGACCTCAGGGCATTCGCGCAGTTCTACCGAGATTTGGACGACTATCCTGAGCCAAGCGACCTCCATATCCTCCACAAGGCCCGAGATCTTGTTCCATTGGGGCCAGGTGTCCCCAGACGTGTGCTGGGATCCCACTTGATTTGTCTTTCCATCTCGCTGCCTGGCCCCGTTGTATCCTGCGGTTTGGAGGCGCTCTCCCGAGATGCAGACTAAAACCATGAGAGGTTTGCCCCCGGGTCTTGCAGAGGGGGCCTGTGCTGCCATGACTTGCTGTTTGTTCCCCCCAAGACTTGGCCTGAAACCACGCTGGTTCGGAACCAGGGCCTTGATGTCTTGACGTGAGCGCTCTGGATCTGCAGGGCCCTTCCTGAAATTGGGATGGAGATCATGTGAGTATTGCCCCCTGGAACTCGAGGACTGGGCATGGGATCACACCAGATTTGCATGAGCCGTCCCGAGATTTGGATGGAGCTCCCCTGAAGTCAGACGCTCTTTGTCCCATAGAGCTCCCCGAGATCCCAGGAGCATTGAGTGCGTTCCTCCGATGCATGGACGGAGGAGACGCCAGATTTGACCCCGAATCTCCCTGACTGGGCCCAACAGCACTCGCACATTGCATGTGGTCCCCTCGGTTTGGACTGAGATGGTTCGAGCTATGCCCTGCAGCTCACTAACTGCGCCCGAGGTCTCAAGAGATTTGGATGAGTTCTGGGGAGGTCCGGACTACGATCCGGTGACCTCGGGCCCTGCGAGTGCCCGAACAGATGGGAGATTCCACCAGATTCGGAGATTCCTCACGAGATTCGCACTAAGATCAACGAGACAGGTGCCTCTCCATCTCTCTGATCATTCCTGACATCTCAGGACATTTCCATAGCTCTTCCGATATTTGGACGGATATGCCGACACGTGTTTCCAGGAACTCGCAGGCAGGGCCTGAGATCTCATGAGATGTGCGTCAGGGCCTCCAAAATTTAAACTGCGAACCCATGAGTTTAGTTGCTTGAGACCCCTGACTGGGATGAGACCTCAGGGATTTGGTTTCGTTCTAATGACAATTGGATTTCAACCCCCTGGGGATTGCTTCTGGATCTCGCTAACTGGGCCAGAGGTCCCCCCGGGATTTGCGTGTGTGTTCCCGTGTTACGCCTGAAGTCAGATGAACTTAGATGCTGTTTCTTATGCAACGGACATTGGCCCCGCAAGATTTGAGTGCGTTCTTCCGAGCTTGGGGCTGTGATCACGTGACATATGTCCGTGAATCTCCCTGACAGGGCCAGGGGTTCTTGACATTTGAGTGAGTTCTCCTGGACTTTGGCTGATATCACCCGGATTCCATAACTTGGGCACAAACCACTAAAGAGATTTTGACGAGTTCCAGCTCGATTTGGAATCAGATCCCACGAGACTTGCTCCTGGCATTCACGGATTGGACCAGCGTTCTCACAAGTGTCGGAGGTGGCGAGCCTCATTCAGACGGAGACCACGTGACATGTGCCCTTCGATCTCGTCGAGTACACCTGACATTTCCAGACTTTGGCACAGTTGTCCTGAGATTCAGACACCTACCCGGAGACGTTTGCCTGGGAGTGTCCGACGGGTCCTGAGTTCTCACAGGATTTGGATCCGGTGTTCCGAGGTGTGGACTGCAGCCCCATGAGATTTGGCCCTGGATCTGGCTTCCTGGGCCTGTGGTTCCATGAGATGACGAGGAGCACTCCTGAGAATTGGATTCAGGTCCCCTGCGAATTGCCCTCGGAAGCCACTGAGGGGTTCCTAGGTTAGACGAGATGGGGCATGTTCTACAAGGTTCGCACGAAAGCACTCAGGTTTGGAGCCTGGTTCGCACCGTCCGGACGTGAGGACTCAGGAGCATTGGGTGAGTTCTGCTGCAAAGGTGATTGAGAGCTCAGGAGTTGGGCCCTGGGTCGCCCTGATGGTGACCGGGTTCGACCGAGGTTTGGAGGCTTTCTCCCGAGATTTGGACTGAGATTTGATGAAGTTGAACCCTGTGTCTAACAGAGAGGCCTTGGCCTGAGATCCCGTGGGTTGGAGTCAGCGCCTCCGACCGGAGATCACGGGAGCTTTGCCTGTGAATCTCCCTGAAATTGTCCGAGAACCCTGAAGCTGGGGAGGAGACCTCCCGAGATTTGGACTGAGATCAGCTGCGATTCGCCCCCGGATCTGACCGAAAGGGGTCGAAATCTCAAGATGGTTTGAGGAGCTCTGGCGACATTTGAATTCCGAAACGGAGCACGTAGCCACAGGTTTTAGTGGAACGCACCAGATCTCCCACGAGGTTGGGAGATTGCAAACGCGATGTCGACGGAGATCATGTGCGTGTCTCCCTGGGTCTCGCTGACGTTTCCTGAGACCTCAGGGCATTCGCGCATTTCTACCGAGATTTGGACGACTATCCTGAGCCAAGCGACCTCCATATCCTCCACCAGGCCCGAGATCTTGTTCCATTGGGGCCAGGTGTCCCCAGACGTGTGCTGGGATCCCACTTGGTTTGTCTTTCCATCTCGCTGCCTGGCCCCGTTGTATCCTGCGGTTTGGAGGCGCTCTCCCGAGATGCAGACTAAAACCATGAGAGGTTTGCCCCCGGGTCTTGCAGAGGTGGCCTGTGTTGCCATGACTTGCTGTTTGTTCCCCCCAAGACTTGGCCTGAAACCACGGGGGTTCGGAACCGTGGACTTGATGTCTTGACGTGAGCGCTCTGGATCTGCAGGGCCCCTCCTGAAATTGGGATGGAGATCATGTGACCATTGCCCCCTGGAACTCGAGGACTGGGCATGGGATCACACCAGTTTTGCATGAGCCGTCCCGAGATTTGGATGGAGCTCCCCTGAATTCAGACGCTCTTTGTCCCATAGAGCTCCCCGAGATCCCAGGAGCATTGAGTGCGTTCCTCCGACGCATGGACGGAGGAGACGCCAGATTTGACCGCGAATCTCCCTGACTGGGCCCGACAGCACTCGAACATTGCATGTGGTCCCCTCGGTTTGGACTGAGAAGGGGCGAGCTATGCCCTGCAGCTCACTGATTGCGCCCGAGGTCTCAAGAGATTTGGATGAGTTCTGGGGAGGTCCGGTCTACGATCCGGTGACCTCGGGCCCTGCGAGTGGCCGAAAAGACGGGAGATTCCACCAGATTCGGAGATTCCTCACGAGATTCGCACTAAGATCAACGAGACAGGTGCCTCTCCATCTCTCTGATCATTCCTGACATCTCAGTACATATCCATATCTCTTCTGAGATTTGGACGGATATGCCGACACGTGTGTCTGGGAACTCGCAGGCAGGGCCTGAGATCTCATGAGATGTGGGTCAGGGCCTCCAAAATTTAGAATGCGATCCCAAGACTTTAGCTGCTCGAGACCCCTGACTGGAGTGAGACCTCAGGGATTTGGCTCCGTTCTAATGACAATTGGATTTCATCCCCCTGGGGATTGCTTCTGGATCTCGCTAACTGGGCCAGAGATCCCCACGAGATTTGCCTGAGCATTCCCGCGTTTGACCTGAAGTCTGATGAACTTAGATGCTGTTTCTCACCCAATGTCCGGTGGCCCCAGGAGACTTGAGTGCGTTCTTCCGAGGCTGGGGCTGTGATCACGTGACCTATGCCCGCGAATCTCCCTGACAGGGCCAGGGTTTGTTGACATTTGGATGCGTTCTCCTGGGCATCGGCCGAGATCACCCCGGAGTGGCACCGGGATCCCCTAACTTGGGCACAAACACTCAAGCTGTTTGGACGAGTTCTGGCTCGATTTGGAATCAGATCCCACGAGACTGGCTCCTGGCATCCACGGATTGGACCAGCGCTCTCCCAAGTGTCGGAGGTGGCGAGGCACATTCAGACGGAGACCACGTGACATGTACCCCTGGATCTCGTCGAGTACACCTGACATTCCGAGACTTTGGCTCAGTTGTCCTGAGATACGGACACCTACCCGAGACGTTTGCCTGGGAGTGGCCGATCAGGCCTGAGTTCTCACGGGATTTGGATCCGGTGTTCCGAGGTTTGGACTGCGGCCCCATGGGATTTGGCCCTGGATCTGGCTTCCAGGGCCTGAGGTCCGACGAGATGTCCACAAGCACTGCTGAGAATTGGATTCAAGTTCCCCGCGAATTGTCTGCGGAAGCCACTGAGGCATCCTGAGGTTTGACGAGATGGGGTTTGTTCTCCAAGGTTCGCACGAAAGCACTCAGGTTTGGAGTCTGGTTCGCACCGTCCGGATGTGAGCACACAGGAGCATCAGATGAGTTCTGCCGCAAAGGTGATTTAGAGCTCAGGATTTGGACACTGGGTCTCCCTGATGGTGACCGGGGTCGACTGCGGTTTGGAGGAGTACTCCCAAGATTTAGACTGAGATATGCTGAAGTTGATCCCTCTGTCTAACAGAGAGGACTTGGCCTGAGATCCCGAATGATTGGAGTCAGCGCCTCCGACAGGAGATCACGGGATGTTTGCCTGTGAATCTCCCTGAAAGGGCACGAGAACCCTGAAGCTGGGGAGGACACCTCCCGAGATTTGGACTGAGAGCAGCTGAGATTCGCCCCCGGATCTCACGGAAAGGGGCCGAGGTCTCAAGAGGGTTTGTGGAGCTCTGTCGACATTTGAACTCAGAAACGGCGCACGTGGCCACAGGTTGTAGAGGAACGGGCCAGAGCTCCAACGTCGTTGGGAGATCTCGAACGCGATGCCGACGGAGATCACGTGCCGTGTGTCCCTGGGTCTCGCTGACTTTTCCTGAGATCTCCGGGGATTCGCGCAGTTCTACCGAGATTTGGACGGCTATCTTGAGCCAAGCGACCTCCTTATCCTCCCCAAGGCCCGAGATCTCGTTCCCTTGCGGCCAGGTGTCCCCAGACGTGGGCTGGGATCCCATTTGATTTGCCCTTCCATCTGGCTGCCTGGCTCCGTGGTCTCCTGCGGTTTGGAGGCGCTCTTCCGAGATGCAGACTAAAACCACGAGAGTTTTGCCCCCGGGTACTGCAGAGGGGGCCTGTGCTGCCATGACTTGCGGTTTGTTCCCCCCAAGATTTGGCCTGAAACCATGCGGGGTTGGAAACCAGGCCTTGATATCTGGACCTGAGCGCTCTGGAACTTCAGGGCCCCTCCTGAAATTGGGATGGAAATCACGTGAGCATTGCCCCCTGGATCTCGAGGACTGGGTATGGGATCACGGCAGATTTGCATGAGCCGTCCCGAGATTTGGACGGAGCTCCCCTGAAGTCAGGTGCTCTCTGTCCCACAGAGCTCCCCGAGATCCCAGGAGTTTTGAGTGAGTTCTTCCGAGGCTTGGACGGAGGAGACACCATATTTGATCCCGAATCTCCCTGACTGGGCCCGACAGTGCTCGAACATTGCATGTGGTCCCCTAGGTTTGGACTGAGAAGGGGCGAGCTTTGCCCTGCCGCTCACTGACTGCGCCCGAGGTCTCAAGAGATTTGGATGAGTTCTGGGGAGGTCTGGACTACGATCCGGTGACCTCGGGCCCTGCCAGTGGCCGAACGGACCGGAGATTCCACCAGATTCGGAGATTCCTCGTGAGATTCGCCCTGAGAACAACGAGACACGTGCCTCTCGATCTCTCTGATCATTCCTGACATCTCAGGACATTTCCATAGCTGTTCCGATATTTGGACGGATATGCCGACACGTGTTTCCAGGAACTCGCAGGCAGGGCCTGAGATCTCATGAGATGTGGGTCAGGGCCTCCAAAATTTAGACTGCGATCCCATGAGTTTAATTGCTTGAGACCCCTGACTGGGGTGAGACCTCATGGATTTGGTTTCGTTCTAATGACAATTGGATTTCAACCCCCTGGGGATTGCTTCTGGATCTCGCTAACTGGGCCAGAGGTCCCCCCGGAATTTGCGTGTGTGTTCCCGTGTTACGCCTAAAGTCAGATGAACTTAGATGCTGTTTCTCACGCAACGGACAGTGGCCCCGCAAGATTTGAGTGCGTTCTTCCGAGCCTGGGGCTGTGATCACGTGACATATGTCCGTGAATCTCCCTGACAGGGCCAGGGGTTCTTGACATTTGAATAAGTTCTCCTGGACTTTGGCTGAGATCACCCGGATTCCATAACTTGGGCACAAACCACTAAAGAGATTTTGACGAGTTCCAGCTCGATTTGGAATCAGATCCCACGAGACTGGCTCCTGGCATTCACGGATTGGACCAGCGTTCTCACAAGTGTCGGAGGTGGCGAGCCTCATTCAGACGGAGACCACGTGACATGTGCCCCTCGATCTCGGCGAGTACACCTGAGATTTCGAGGCTTTGGCACAGTTGTCCTGAGATTCGGACACCTACACGGAGACGTTTGCCTGGGAGTGTCCGACGGGTCCTGAGTTCTCACAGGATTTGGATCCGGTGTTCCGAGGTGTGGACTGCGGCCCCATGAGATTTGGCCCTGGATCTGGCTTCCTGGGCCTGTGGTCCCATGAGATGTCGACGAGCACTCCTGAGAATTGGATTCAGGTCCCCTGCGAATTGCCCTCGGAAGCCACTGAGGGGTCCCGAGCTTTGACGAGATGGGGTTTGTTCTCCAAGGTTCGCACGAAAGCACTCAGGTTTGGAGCCTGGTTCGCACCGTCCGGACGTGAGGACTCAGGAGCATTGGGTGGGTTCTGCTGCAAAGGTGATTGAGAGCTCAGGACTTGGGCCCTGGGTCGCCCTGATGGTGACCGGGGTCGACCGAGGTTTGGAGGCTTTCTCCCGAGATTTGGACTGAGATTTGTGAAGTTGAACCCTGTGTCTAACAGAGAGGCCTTGGCCTGAGATCCCGTGGGTTGGAGTCAGCGCATCCGACCGGAGATCATGGAGTTTTGCCTGTGAATCTCCCTGAAATTGTCCGAGAACCCTGAAGCTGGGGAGGAGACCTCCCGAGATTTGGACTGAGATCAGCTGAGATTCGCCCCCGGATCTCACCGAAAGGGGTCGAAGTTTCAAGATGGTTTGAGGAGCTCTGGCGACATTTGAAATCCGAAACGGTGCACGTAGCCACAGGTTGTAGTGGAACGCTCCAGAGCTCCCACGAGGTTGGGAGATTGCAAACGCGATGTCGACGGAGATCATGTGCGTGTCTCCCTGGGTCTCGCTGCCGTTTCCTGAGACCTCAGGGCATTCGCGCAGTTCTACCGAGATTTGGACGACTATCCTGAGCCAAGCGACCTCCATAACCTCCACAAGGCCCGAGATCTTGTTCCATTGGGGCCAGGTGTCCCCAGACGTGGGCTGGGATCCCACTTGGTTTGTCTTTCCATCTCGCTGCCTGGCCCCGTTGTATCCTGCGGTTTGGAGGCGCTCTCCCGAGATGCAGACTAAAACCATGAGAGGTTTGCCCCCGGGTCTTGCAGAGGGGGCCTGTGCTGCCATGACTTGCTGTTTGTTCCCTCCAAGACTTGGCCTGAAACCACGCGGGTTCGTTACCGGGGCCTTGATGTCTTGACGTGAGCGCTCTTGATCTGCAGGGCCCCTCCTGAAATTGGGATGGAGATCATGTGAGCATTGCCCCCTGGAACTCGAGGACTGGGCATGGGATCACACCAGATTTTCATGAGCCGTCCCGAGATTTGGATGGAGCTCCCCTGAAGTCAGACGCTCTTTGTCCCATAGAGCTCCCCGAGATCCCAGGAGCATTGAGTGCGTTCCTCCGACGCATGGACGGAGGAGACGCCAGATATGACCCCGAATCTCCCTGACTGGGCCCGACAGCACTCGAACATTGCATGTGGTCCCCTCGGTTTGGACTGAGAAGGGGCGAGCTATGCCCTGCAGCTCACTGACTGCGCCCGAGGTCTCAAGAGATTTGGATGAGTTCTGGGGACGTCCGGACTACGATCCGGTAACCTCGGGCCCTGCGAGTGGCCGAACAGATGGGAGATTCCACCAGATTCGGAGATTCCTCACGAGATTCGCACTAAGATCAACGAGACAGGTGCCTCACCATTTCTCTGATCATTCCTGACATCTCAGGACATATCCATATCTCTTCCGAGTTTTGGACGGCTATGCCGAAACGTCTGTCTGGGAACTCGCATGCAGGGCTTGAGATCTCTTGAGATGTGGGTCAGGGCCTCCAAAATTTAGACTGCGATCCCATGAGTTTAGCTGCTCGAGACCCCTGACTGGGGTGAGACCTCAGGGTTTTGGCTCCGTTCTAATGACAATTGGATTTCAACCCCCTTGGGATTGCTTCTGGATCTCGCTAACTGGGCCAGAGATCCCCACGAGATTTGCCTGAGCATTCCCGCGTTTTACCTGAAGTCTGATGAACTTAGATGCTGTTTCTCATCCAATGGCCGGTGGCCCCAGGAGACTTGAGTGCGTTCTTCCGAGGCTAGGGCCGTGATCACGTGACATATGCCCGTGAATCTCCCTGACAGGGCCAGGGTTTGTTGACATTTGGATGGGTTCTCCTGGGCATCGGCCGAGATCACCCCGGAGTGGCATCGGGATCCCCTAAGTTGGGCACAAACACTCAAGAGGTTTTGACGAGTTCTGGCTCGATTTGGAATCAGATCCCACGAGACTGGCTCCTGGCATCCACGGATTGGACCAGCACTCTCCCAAGTGTCGGAGGTGGCGAGGCACATTCAGACAGAGACCACGTGACATGTACCCCTGGATCTCGTCGAGTACACCTGACATTCCGAGACTTTGGCACAGTTGTCCTGAGATACGGACACCTAACCGAGATGTTTGCCTGGGAGTGGCCGATCAGGCCTGAGTTCTCACGGGATTTGGATCCGGTGTTCCGAGGTTTGGACTGTGGCCCCATGGAATTTGGCCCTGGATCTGGCTTCCAGGGCCTGAGGTCCGACGAGATGTCGACAAGCACTGCTGAGAATGGGATTCAGGTCCTCCGCGAATTGCCCGCGGAAGCCACTGAGGCATCCTGAGGTTTGACGAGATGGGGTTTGTTCTCCAAGGTTCGCCCGAAAGCACTCAGGTTTGGAGCCTGGTTCGCACCGTCCGGACGTGAGCACTCAGGAGCATTGGATGAGTTCTGCCGCAAAGGTGATTGAGAGCTCAGGAGTTGGACACTGGGTCTCCCTGAGGTGACTGGGATCGACCGCGGTTTGGAGGAGTACTCCCGAGATTTGGACTGAGATATGCTGAAGTTGAACCCTCGGTCTAACAGAGAGGACTTGGCCTGAGATCCCGAAGGATTGGAGTCAGCGCCTCCGACCGGAGATCACGGGAGGTTTGCCTGTGAATCTCCCTGAAAAGCCCCGAGAACCCTGAAGCTGGGGAGGACACCTCCCGAGATTTGGACTGAGAGCAGCTGAGATTCGTCCCCGGATCTCACGGAAAGGGGCCGAGGTCTCAAGAGGGTTTGTGGAGCTCTGTCGACATTTCAACTCAGAAACGGCGCACGTGGCCACAGGTTTTAGAGGAACAGGCCAGAGCTCCAACGTCGTTGGGAGATCTCGAACGCGATGCCGACGGAGATCACGTGCCGTGTGTCCCTGGGTCTCGCTGACTTTTCCTGAGATCTCCGGGGATTCGCGCAGTTCTACCGAGATTTGGACGGCTATCTTGAGCCAAGCGACCTCCTTATCCTCCCCAAGGCCGGAGACCTCGTTCCCTGGGGGCCAGGTGACCCCAGACGTGGGCTGGGATGCCATTTGATTTGCCCTTCCATCTGGCTGCCTGGCTCCGTGGTGTCCTGCGGTTTGGAGGCGCTCTTCCGAGATGCAGACTAAAAGCACGAGAATTTTGCCCCCCGGTACTGCAGAGGGGGCCTGTGCTGCCATGACTTGCGGTTTGTTCCCCCCAAGATTTGGCCTGAATCCACGTGGGGTTGGAACCCGGGCCTTGATATCCGGACCTGAGCGCTCTGGAACTTCAGGGCCCCTCCTGAAATTGGGATGGAAATCACGTGAGCATTGCCCCCTGGATCTCGAGGACTGGGTATGGGATCACGGCAGATTTGCATGAGCCGTCCCGAGATTTGGACGGAGCTCCCTTGAAGTCAGGTGCTCTCTGTCCCACAGAGCTCCCCGAGATCCCAGGAGTTTTGAGTGAGTTCTTCCGAGGCTTGGACGGAGGAGACACCATATTTGATCCCGAATCTCCCTGACTGGGCCTGACAGTGCTCGAACATTGCATGTGGTCCCCTAGGTTTGGACTGAGAAGGGGCGAGCTTTGCCCTGCCGCTCACTGACTGCGCCCGAGGTCTCAAGAGATTTGGATGAGTTCTGGGGAGGTCTGGACTACGATCCGGTGACCTCGGGCCCTGCCAGTGGCCGAACGGACCGGAGATTCCACCAGATTCGGAGATTCCTCGTGAGATTCGCCCTGAGAACAACGAGACAGGTGCCTCTCGATCTCTCTGATCATTCCTGACATCTCAGGACATTTCCATAGCTCTTCCGATATTTGGACGGATATGCCGACACGTGTTTCCAGGAACTCGCAGGCAGGGCCTGAGATCTCATGAGATGTGGGTCAGGGCCTCCAAAATTTAGACTGCGATCCCATGAGTTTAATTGCTTGAGACCCCTGACTGGGGTGAGACCTCAGGGATTTGGTTTCGTTCTAATGACAATTGGATTTCAACCCCCTGGGGATTGCTTCTGGATCTCGCTAACTGGGCCAGAGGTCCCCCCGGAATTTGCGTGTGTGTTCCCGTGTTACGCCTAAAGTCAGATGAACTTAGATGCTGTTTCTCACGCAACGGACAGTGGCCCCGCAAGATTTGAGTGCGTTCTTCCGAGCCTGGGGCTGTGATCACGTGACATAGGTCCGTGAATCTCCCTGACAGGGCCAGGGGTTCTTGACATTTGAATGAGTTCTCCTGGACTTTGGCTGAGATCACCCGGATTCCATAACTTGGGCACAAACCACTAAAGAGATTTTGACGAGTTCCAGCTCGATTTGGAATCAGATCCCACGAGACTGGCTCCTGGCATTCACGGATTGGACCAGCGTTCTCTCAAGTGTCGGAGGTGGTGAGCCTCATTCAGACGGAGACCACGTGACATGTGCCCCTCGATATCGTCGAGTACTCCTGACATTTCGAGACTTTGGCACAGTTGTCCTTAGATTCGAACACCTACCCGGAGACGTTTGCCTGGGAGTGTCCGACGGGTCCTGAGTTCTCACAGGATTTGGATCCGGTGTTCCGAGGTGTGGACTGCGGCCCCATGAGATTTTGCCCTGGATCTGGCTTCCTGGGCCTGTGGTCCCATGAGATGATGAGGAGCACTCCTGAGAATTGGATTCAGGTCCCTGCGAATTGCCCTCGGAAGCCACTGAGGGGTCCCGAGGTTTGACGAGATGGGGTTTGTTCTACAAGGTTCGCACGAAAGCACTCAGGTTTGGAGCCTGGTTCGCACCGTCTGGACGTGAGGACTCAGGAGCATTGGTTGAGTTCTGCTGCAAAGGTGATTGAGAGCTCAGGAGTTGGGCCCTGGGTCGCCCTGATGGTGACCGGGGTCGCCCGAGGTTTGGAGGCTTTCTCCCGAGATTTGGACTGAGATTTGATGAAGTTGAACCCTGTGTCTAACAGAGAGGCCTTGGCCTGAGATCCCGTGGGTTGGAGTCAGCGCCTCCGAACGGAGATCACGGGAGCTTTGCCTGTGAATCTCCCTGAAAGTGTCCGAGAACCCTGAAGATAGGGAGGAGACCTCCTGAAATTTGGACTGAGATCACCTGAGATTCGCCCCAGGATCTCACCGAAAGGGGTCGAAGACTCAAGTTGGTTTGAGGAGCTCTGGCGACATTTGAAATCAGTAACGGTGCACGTAGCCACAGGTTGTAGTGGAACGCACCAGAGCTCCCACGAGGTTGGGAGATTGCAAACGCGATGTGGACGGAGATCATGTGCGTGTCTCCCTGGGTCTCGCTGACGTTTCCTGAGACCTCAGGGCATTCGCGCATTTCTACCGAGATTTGGACGACTATCCTGAGCCAAGCGACCTCCATATCCTCCACAAGGCCCGAGATCTTGTTCCACTGGGGCCAGGTGTCCCCAGACGTGTGCTGGTATCCCACTTGGTTTGTCTTTCCATCTCGCTGCCTGGCCCCGTTGTATCCTGCGGTTTGGAGGCGCTCTCCCGAGATGCAGACTAAAACCATGAGAAGTTTGCCCCCGGGTCTTGCAGAGGGGGCCTGTGCTGCCATGACTTGCTGTTTGTTCCCCCCAAGATTGTCCTGAAACCACGCAGGTTCAGAACCGGGGCCTTGATGTCTTGACGTGAGCGCTCTGGATCTGCAGGGCCCCTCCTGAAATTGGGATGGAGATCATGTGAGCATTGCCCCCTGGAACTCGAGGACTCTGCATGCGATCACAGCAGATTTGCATGAGCCTTCCCGAGATTTGGATGGAGCTCCCCTGAAGTCAGACGCTCTTTGTCCCATAGAGCTCCCCGAGATCCCAGGAGCATTGAGTGCGTTCCTCCGACGCTTGGACGGAGGAGACGCCAGATTTGACCCCGAATCTCCCTGACTGGACCCGACAGCACTCGAACATTGCATGTGGTCCCCTCGGTTTGGACTGAGAAGGGGCGAGCTATGCCCTGCAGCTCACTGACTGCGCCCGAGGTCTCAAGAGATTTGGATGAGTTCTGGGGAGGTCCGGACTACGATCCGGTGACCTCGGGCCCTGCGACTGGCCGAACAGACGGGAGTTTCCACCAGATTCGGAGATTCCTCACGAGATTCGCACTAAGATCATCGAGACAGGTGCCTCTCCATCTCTCTGATCATTCCTGACATCTCAGGACATATCCATATCTCTTCCGAGATTTGGATGGATATGCCGACACGTGTGTCTTGGAACTCGCATGCAGGGCCTGAGATCTCATGAGATGTGGGTCAGGGCCTCCAAAATTTAGACTGCGATCCCATGAGTTTAGCTGCTCGAGACCCCTGACTGGGGTGAGACCTCAGGGATTTGGCTCCGTTCTAATGACAATTGGATTTCAACCCCCTGGGGATTACTTCTGGATCTCGCTAACTGGGCGAGAGATCCCCACGAGATTTGCCTGAGCATTCCCGCGTTTGACCTGAAGTCTGATGAACTTAGATGCTGTTTCTCACCCAATGGCCGGTGGCCCCAGGAGACGTGAGTGCGTTCTTCCAAGGCTGGGGCCGTGATCACGTGACGTATGCCCGTGAATCTCCCTGACAGGGCCAGGGTTTGTTGACATTTGGATGGGTTCTCCTGGGCATCGGCCGAGATCACCCCGGATTGGCATCGGGATCCCCGAACTTGGGCACAAACACTCAAGAGGTTTTGACAAGTTCTGGCTCGATTTGGAATCAGATCCCACGAGACTGGGTCCTGGCATTCACGGATTGGACCAGCGTTCTCCCAAGTGTCGGAGGTGTTGAGACACATTCAGACGGAGACCACGTGACATGTACCCCTGGATCTCGTCGAGTACACCTGACATTCCGAGACTTTGGCTCAGTTGTCCTGAGATACGGACACCTACCCGAGACGTTTGCCTGGGAGTGGCCGATCAGGCCTGAGTTCTCACGGGATTTGGATCCGGTGTTCCGAGGATTGGATGCGGCCCCATGGGATTTGGCCCTGGATCTGGCTTCCAGGGCCTGAGGGCCGACGAGATGTCCACAAGCACTGCTGAGAACTGGATTCAAGTCCCCCGCGAATTGCTCACGGAAGCCACTGAGGCATCCTGAGGTTTGACGAGATAGGGTTTGTTCTCCAAGGTTCGCACGAAAGCACTCAGGTTTGGAGCCTGGTTCGCACCGTCCGGACGTGAGCACTCAGGAGCATTAGATGAGTTCTGCCGCAAAGGTGATTGAGAGCTCAGGAGTTGGACACTGGGTCTCCCTGATGGTGACTGGGATCGACCGCGGTTTGGAGGAGTACTCCCGAGATTTGGACTGAGATATGCTGAAGTTGAACCCTCTGTCTAACAGAGAGGCCTTGGCCTGAGATCCTGAAGGATTGGAGTCAGCGCCTCCGACCGGAGATCACGGGAGGTTTGCCTGTGAATCTCACAGAAAGGGCTCGAGAACCCTGAAGCTGGGGAGGACACCTCCCGAGATTTGGACTGAGTTCAGCTGAGATTTGCCCCCGGATCTCACGGAAAGGGGCCGAGGCCTCAAGAGGGCTTGTGGAGCTCTGTCGACATTTGAACTCAGAAACGGCGCATGTGGCCACAGGTTTTAGAGGAACGGGCTAGAGCTCCAACGTCGTTGGGAGATCTCGAACGCGATGCCGACGGAGATCACGTGCCGTGTGTCCCTGGGTCTCGCTGACTTTTCCTGAGATCTCCGGGGATTCGCGCAGTTCTACCGAGATTTGGACGGCTATCTTGAGCCAAGCGACATCCTTATCCTCCCCAAAGCCCGAGATCTCGTTCCCTTGGGGCCAGGTGTCCCCAGACGTGGGCTGGGATCCCATTTGATTTGCCCTTTCATCTGGCTGCCTGGCTCCATGGTCTCCTGCGGTTTGGAGGCGCTCTTCCGAGATGCAGACTAAAACCACGAGAGTTTTGCCCCCGGGTACGGCAGAGGGGGCCTGTGCTGCCATGACTTGCAGTTTGTTCCCCCCAAGATTTGGCCTGAAACCACGCGGGGTTGGAACCCGGGCCCTGATATCTGGACCTGAGCGCTCTAGAAATTCAGGGCCCCTCCTGAAATTGGGATGGAGATCACGTGAGCATTGTCCCCTGGATCTCGAGGACTGGGTATGGGATCACGCCAGATTTGCATGAGCCGTCCCGAGATTTGGACGGAGCTCCCCTGAAGACAGGCGCTCTCTGTCCCACAGAGTCCCCGAGATCCCAGGAGTTTTGAGTGAGTTCTTCCGAGGATTGGACGGAGGAGACACCATATTTGATCCCGAATCTCCCTGACTGGGCCCGACAGTGCTCGAACATTGCATGTGGTCCCCTAGGTTTGGACTGAGAAGGGGCGAGCTTTGCCCTGCCGCTCACTGACTGCGCCCGAGGTCTCAAGAGATTTGGATGAGTTCTGGGGAGGTCTGGACTACGATCCGGTGACCTCGGGCCCTGCCAGTGGCCGAACGGACCGGAGATTCCACCAGATTCGGAGATTCCTCGTGAGATTCGCCCTGAGAACAACGAGACAGGTGCCACTCGATCTCTCTGATCATTCCTGACATCTCAGGACATTTCCATAGCTCTTCCGATATTTGGACGGATATGCCGACACGTGTTTCCAGGAACTCGCAGGCAGGGCCTGAGATCTCATGAGATGTGGGTCAGGGCCTCCAAAATTTAGACTGCGATCCCATGAGTTTAGTTGCTTGAGACCCCTGACTGGGGTGAGACCTCAGGGATTTGGTTTCGTTCTAATGACAATTGGATTTCAACCCCCTGGGGATTGCTTCTGGATCTCGCTAACTGGGCCAGAGGTCCCTCCGGGATTTGCGTGTGTGTTCCCGTGTTACACCTAAAGTCAGATGAACTTAGATGCTGTTTCTCACGCAACGCACAGAGGCCCCGCAAGATTTGAGTGCGTTCTTCCGAGCTTGGGGCTGTGATCATGTGACATATGTCCATGAATCTCCCTGACAGGGCCAGGGGTTCGTGACATTTGAATGAGTTCTCCTGGACTTTGCCTGAGATCACCCGGATTCCATAACTTGGGCACAAACCACTAAAGAGATTTTGACGAGTTCCAGCTCGATTTGGAATCAGATCCCACGAGACTGGCTCCTGGCATTCACGGATTGGACCAACGTTCTCACAAGTGTCGGAGGTGGCGAGCCTCATTCAGACGGAGACCACGTGACATGTGCCCCTCGATTCCGTCGAGTACACCTGACATTTCGACACTTTGGCACAGTTGTCCTGAGATTCGGACACCTACCCGGAGACGTTTGCCTGGGAGTGTGCGACGGGTCCTGAGTTCTCACAGGATTTGGATCCGGTGTTCCGAGGTGTGGACTGCGGCCCCATGAGATTTGGCCCTGGATCTGGCTTCCTGGGCCTGTGGTCCCATGAGATGACGAGGAGCACTCCTGAGAATTGGATTCAGGTCCCCTGCGAATTGCCCTCGGAAGCCACTGAGGCATCCTGAGGTTTGACGAGATGGGGTTTGTTCTCCAAGGTTCGCCCGAAAGCACTCAGGTTTGGAGCCTGGTTCGCACCGTCCGGACGTGAGCACTCAGGAGCATTGGATGAGTTCTGCCGCAAAGGTGATTGAGAGCTCAGGAGTTGGACACTGGGTCTCCCTGAGGTGACTGGGATCGACCGCGGTTTGGAGGAGTACTCCCGAGATTTGGACTGAGATATGCTGAAGTTGAACCCTCGGTCTAACAGAGAGGACTTGGCCTGAGATCCCGAAGGATTGGAGTCAGCGCCTCCGACCGGAGATCACGGGAGGTTTGCCTGTGAATCTCCCTGAAAAGCCCCGAGAACCCTGAAGCTGGGGAGGACACCTCCCGAGATTTGGACTGAGAGCAGCTGAGATTCGTCCCCGGATCTCACGGAAAGGGGCCGAGGTCTCAAGAGGGTTTGTGGAGCTCTGTCGACATTTCAACTCAGAAACGGCGCACGTGGCCACAGGTTTTAGAGGAACAGGCCAGAGCTCCAACGTCGTTGGGAGATCTCGAACGCGATGCCGACGGAGATCACGTGCCGTGTGTCCCTGGGTCTCGCTGACTTTTCCTGAGATCTCCGGGGATTCGCGCAGTTCTACCGAGATTTGGACGGCTATCTTGAGCCAAGCGACCTCCTTATCCTCCCCAAGGCCGGAGACCTCGTTCCCTGGGGGCCAGGTGACCCCAGACGTGGGCTGGGATGCCATTTGATTTGCCCTTCCATCTGGCTGCCTGGCTCCGTGGTGTCCTGCGGTTTGGAGGCGCTCTTCCGAGATGCAGACTAAAAGCACGAGAATTTTGCCCCCCGGTACTGCAGAGGGGGCCTGTGCTGCCATGACTTGCGGTTTGTTCCCCCCAAGATTTGGCCTGAATCCACGTGGGGTTGGAACCCGGGCCTTGATATCCGGACCTGAGCGCTCTGGAACTTCAGGGCCCCTCCTGAAATTGGGATGGAAATCACGTGAGCATTGCCCCCTGGATCTCGAGGACTGGGTATGGGATCACGGCAGATTTGCATGAGCCGTCCCGAGATTTGGACGGAGCTCCCTTGAAGTCAGGTGCTCTCTGTCCCACAGAGCTCCCCGAGATCCCAGGAGTTTTGAGTGAGTTCTTCCGAGGCTTGGACGGAGGAGACACCATATTTGATCCCGAATCTCCCTGACTGGGCCTGACAGTGCTCGAACATTGCATGTGGTCCCCTAGGTTTGGACTGAGAAGGGGCGAGCTTTGCCCTGCCGCTCACTGACTGCGCCCGAGGTCTCAAGAGATTTGGATGAGTTCTGGGGAGGTCTGGACTACGATCCGGTGACCTCGGGCCCTGCCAGTGGCCGAACGGACCGGAGATTCCACCAGATTCGGAGATTCCTCGTGAGATTCGCCCTGAGAACAACGAGACAGGTGCCTCTCGATCTCTCTGATCATTCCTGACATCTCAGGACATTTCCATAGCTCTTCCGATATTTGGACGGATATGCCGACACGTGTTTCCAGGAACTCGCAGGCAGGGCCTGAGATCTCATGAGATGTGGGTCAGGGCCTCCAAAATTTAGACTGCGATCCCATGAGTTTAATTGCTTGAGACCCCTGACTGGGGTGAGACCTCAGGGATTTGGTTTCGTTCTAATGACAATTGGATTTCAACCCCCTGGGGATTGCTTCTGGATCTCGCTAACTGGGCCAGAGGTCCCCCCGGAATTTGCGTGTGTGTTCCCGTGTTACGCCTAAAGTCAGATGAACTTAGATGCTGTTTCTCACGCAACGGACAGTGGCCCCGCAAGATTTGAGTGCGTTCTTCCGAGCCTGGGGCTGTGATCACGTGACATAGGTCCGTGAATCTCCCTGACAGGGCCAGGGGTTCTTGACATTTGAATGAGTTCTCCTGGACTTTGGCTGAGATCACCCGGATTCCATAACTTGGGCACAAACCACTAAAGAGATTTTGACGAGTTCCAGCTCGATTTGGAATCAGATCCCACGAGACTGGCTCCTGGCATTCACGGATTGGACCAGCGTTCTCTCAAGTGTCGGAGGTGGTGAGCCTCATTCAGACGGAGACCACGTGACATGTGCCCCTCGATATCGTCGAGTACTCCTGACATTTCGAGACTTTGGCACAGTTGTCCTTAGATTCGAACACCTACCCGGAGACGTTTGCCTGGGAGTGTCCGACGGGTCCTGAGTTCTCACAGGATTTGGATCCGGTGTTCCGAGGTGTGGACTGCGGCCCCATGAGATTTTGCCCTGGATCTGGCTTCCTGGGCCTGTGGTCCCATGAGATGATGAGGAGCACTCCTGAGAATTGGATTCAGGTCCCTGCGAATTGCCCTCGGAAGCCACTGAGGGGTCCCGAGGTTTGACGAGATGGGGTTTGTTCTACAAGGTTCGCACGAAAGCACTCAGGTTTGGAGCCTGGTTCGCACCGTCTGGACGTGAGGACTCAGGAGCATTGGTTGAGTTCTGCTGCAAAGGTGATTGAGAGCTCAGGAGTTGGGCCCTGGGTCGCCCTGATGGTGACCGGGGTCGCCCGAGGTTTGGAGGCTTTCTCCCGAGATTTGGACTGAGATTTGATGAAGTTGAACCCTGTGTCTAACAGAGAGGCCTTGGCCTGAGATCCCGTGGGTTGGAGTCAGCGCCTCCGAACGGAGATCACGGGAGCTTTGCCTGTGAATCTCCCTGAAAGTGTCCGAGAACCCTGAAGATAGGGAGGAGACCTCCTGAAATTTGGACTGAGATCACCTGAGATTCGCCCCAGGATCTCACCGAAAGGGGTCGAAGACTCAAGTTGGTTTGAGGAGCTCTGGCGACATTTGAAATCAGTAACGGTGCACGTAGCCACAGGTTGTAGTGGAACGCACCAGAGCTCCCACGAGGTTGGGAGATTGCAAACGCGATGTGGACGGAGATCATGTGCGTGTCTCCCTGGGTCTCGCTGACGTTTCCTGAGACCTCAGGGCATTCGCGCATTTCTACCGAGATTTGGACGACTATCCTGAGCCAAGCGACCTCCATATCCTCCACAAGGCCCGAGATCTTGTTCCACTGGGGCCAGGTGTCCCCAGACGTGTGCTGGTATCCCACTTGGTTTGTCTTTCCATCTCGCTGCCTGGCCCCGTTGTATCCTGCGGTTTGGAGGCGCTCTCCCGAGATGCAGACTAAAACCATGAGAAGTTTGCCCCCGGGTCTTGCAGAGGGGGCCTGTGCTGCCATGACTTGCTGTTTGTTCCCCCCAAGATTGTCCTGAAACCACGCAGGTTCAGAACCGGGGCCTTGATGTCTTGACGTGAGCGCTCTGGATCTGCAGGGCCCCTCCTGAAATTGGGATGGAGATCATGTGAGCATTGCCCCCTGGAACTCGAGGACTCTGCATGCGATCACAGCAGATTTGCATGAGCCTTCCCGAGATTTGGATGGAGCTCCCCTGAAGTCAGACGCTCTTTGTCCCATAGAGCTCCCCGAGATCCCAGGAGCATTGAGTGCGTTCCTCCGACGCTTGGACGGAGGAGACGCCAGATTTGACCCCGAATCTCCCTGACTGGACCCGACAGCACTCGAACATTGCATGTGGTCCCCTCGGTTTGGACTGAGAAGGGGCGAGCTATGCCCTGCAGCTCACTGACTGCGCCCGAGGTCTCAAGAGATTTGGATGAGTTCTGGGGAGGTCCGGACTACGATCCGGTGACCTCGGGCCCTGCGACTGGCCGAACAGACGGGAGTTTCCACCAGATTCGGAGATTCCTCACGAGATTCGCACTAAGATCATCGAGACAGGTGCCTCTCCATCTCTCTGATCATTCCTGACATCTCAGGACATATCCATATCTCTTCCGAGATTTGGATGGATATGCCGACACGTGTGTCTTGGAACTCGCATGCAGGGCCTGAGATCTCATGAGATGTGGGTCAGGGCCTCCAAAATTTAGACTGCGATCCCATGAGTTTAGCTGCTCGAGACCCCTGACTGGGGTGAGACCTCAGGGATTTGGCTCCGTTCTAATGACAATTGGATTTCAACCCCCTGGGGATTACTTCTGGATCTCGCTAACTGGGCGAGAGATCCCCACGAGATTTGCCTGAGCATTCCCGCGTTTGACCTGAAGTCTGATGAACTTAGATGCTGTTTCTCACCCAATGGCCGGTGGCCCCAGGAGACGTGAGTGCGTTCTTCCAAGGCTGGGGCCGTGATCACGTGACGTATGCCCGTGAATCTCCCTGACAGGGCCAGGGTTTGTTGACATTTGGATGGGTTCTCCTGGGCATCGGCCGAGATCACCCCGGATTGGCATCGGGATCCCCGAACTTGGGCACAAACACTCAAGAGGTTTTGACAAGTTCTGGCTCGATTTGGAATCAGATCCCACGAGACTGGGTCCTGGCATTCACGGATTGGACCAGCGTTCTCCCAAGTGTCGGAGGTGTTGAGACACATTCAGACGGAGACCCCGTGACATGTACCCCTGGATCTCGTCGAGTACACCTGACATTCCGAGACTTTGGCTCAGTTGTCCTGAGATACGGACACCTACCCGAGACGTTTGCCTGGGAGTGGCCGATCAGGCCTGAGTTCTCACGGGATTTGGATCCGGTGTTCCGAGGATTGGATGCGGCCCCATGGGATTTGGCCCTGGATCTGGCTTCCAGGGCCTGAGGGCCGACGAGATGTCCACAAGCACTGCTGAGAACTGGATTCAAGTCCCCCGCGAATTGCTCACGGAAGCCACTGAGGCATCCTGAGGTTTGACGAGATAGGGTTTGTTCTCCAAGGTTCGCACGAAAGCACTCAGGTTTGGAGCCTGGTTCGCACCGTCCGGACGTGAGCACTCAGGAGCATTAGATGAGTTCTGCCGCAAAGGTGATTGAGAGCTCAGGAGTTGGACACTGGGTCTCCCTGATGGTGACTGGGATCGACCGCGGTTTGGAGGAGTACTCCCGAGATTTGGACTGAGATATGCTGAAGTTGAACCCTCTGTCTAACAGAGAGGCCTTGGCCTGAGATCCTGAAGGATTGGAGTCAGCGCCTCCGACCGGAGATCACGGGAGGTTTGCCTGTGAATCTCACTGAAAGGGCTCGAGAACCCTGAAGCTGGGGAGGACACCTCCCGAGATTTGGACTGAGTTCAGCTGAGATTTGCCCCCGGATCTCACGGAAAGGGGCCGAGGCCTCAAGAGGGCTTGTGGAGCTCTGTCGACATTTGAACTCAGAAACGGCGCATGTGGCCACAGGTTTTAGAGGAACGGGCTAGAGCTCCAACGTCGTTGGGAGATCTCGAACGCGATGCCGACGGAGATCACGTGCCGTGTGTCCCTGGGTCTCGCTGACTTTTCCTGAGATCTCCGGGGATTCGCGCAGTTCTACCGAGATTTGGACGGCTATCTTGAGCCAAGCGACATCCTTATCCTCCCCAAAGCCCGAGATCTCGTTCCCTTGGGGCCAGGTGTCCCCAGACGTGGGCTGGGATCCCATTTGATTTGCCCTATCATCTGGCTGCCTGGCTCCATGGTCTCCTGCGGTTTGGAGGCGCTCTTCCGAGATGCAGACTAAAACCACGAGAGTTTTGCCCCCGGGTACGGCAGAGGGGGCCTGTGCTGCCATGACTTGCAGTTTGTTCCCCCCAAGATTTGGCCTGAAACCACGCGGGGTTGGAACCCGGGCCCTGATATCTGGACCTGAGCGCTCTAGAAATTCAGGGCCCCTCCTGAAATTGGGATGGAGATCACGTGAGCATTGTCCCCTGGATCTCGAGGACTGGGTATGGGATCACGCCAGATTTGCATGAGCCGTCCCGAGATTTGGACGGAGCTCCCCTGAAGACAGGCGCTCTCTGTCCCACAGAGTCCCCGAGATCCCAGGAGTTTTGAGTGAGTTCTTCCGAGGATTGGACGGAGGAGACACCATATTTGATCCCGAATCTCCCTGACTGGGCCCGACAGTGCTCGAACATTGCATGTGGTCCCCTAGGTTTGGACTGAGAAGGGGCGAGCTTTGCCCTGCCGCTCACTGACTGCGCCCGAGGTCTCAAGAGATTTGGATGAGTTCTGGGGAGGTCTGGACTACGATCCGGTGACCTCGGGCCCTGCCAGTGGCCGAACGGACCGGAGATTCCACCAGATTCGGAGATTCCTCGTGAGATTCGCCCTGAGAACAACGAGACAGGTGCCACTCGATCTCTCTGATCATTCCTGACATCTCAGGACATTTCCATAGCTCTTCCGATATTTGGACGGATATGCCGACACGTGTTTCCAGGAACTCGCAGGCAGGGCCTGAGATCTCATGAGATGTGGGTCAGGGCCTCCAAAATTTAGACTGCGATCCCATGAGTTTAGTTGCTTGAGACCCCTGACTGGGGTGAGACCTCAGGGATTTGGTTTCGTTCTAATGACAATTGGATTTCAACCCCCTGGGGATTGCTTCTGGATCTCGCTAACTGGGCCAGAGGTCCCTCCGGGATTTGCGTGTGTGTTCCCGTGTTACACCTAAAGTCAGATGAACTTAGATGCTGTTTCTCACGCAACGCACAGAGGCCCCGCAAGATTTGAGTGCGTTCTTCCGAGCTTGGGGCTGTGATCATGTGACATATGTCCATGAATCTCCCTGACAGGGCCAGGGGTTCGTGACATTTGAATGAGTTCTCCTGGACTTTGCCTGAGATCACCCGGATTCCATAACTTGGGCACAAACCACTAAAGAGATTTTGACGAGTTCCAGCTCGATTTGGAATCAGATCCCACGAGACTGGCTCCTGGCATTCACGGATTGGACCAACGTTCTCACAAGTGTCGGAGGTGGCGAGCCTCATTCAGACGGAGACCACGTGACATGTGCCCCTCGATTCCGTCGAGTACACCTGACATTTCGACACTTTGGCACAGTTGTCCTGAGATTCGGACACCTACCCGGAGACGTTTGCCTGGGAGTGTGCGACGGGTCCTGAGTTCTCACAGGATTTGGATCCGGTGTTCCGAGGTGTGGACTGCGGCCCCATGAGATTTGGCCCTGGATCTGGCTTCCTGGGCCTGTGGTCCCATGAGATGACGAGGAGCACTCCTGAGAATTGGATTCAGGTCCCCTGCGAATTGCCCTCGGAAGCCACTGAGGGGTCCTGAGTTTTGACGAGATGGGGTTTTTTCTCCAAGGTTCGCACGAAAGCACTCAGGTTTGGAGCCTGGTTCGCACCGTCCGGACGTGAGGACTCAGGAGCATTGGGTGAGTTCTGCTGCAAAGGTGATTGAGAGTTCAGGAGTTGGGCCCTGGGTCGCCCTGATGGTGACCGGGGTCGCCCGAGGTTTGGTGGCTTTCTCCCGAGATTTGGACTGAGATTTGATGAAGTTGAACCCTGTGTCTAACAGAGAGGCCTTGGCCTGAGATCCCGTGGGTTGGAGTCAGCGCCTCCGACCGGAGATCACGGGAGCTTTGCCTGTGAATCTCCCTGAAAGGGTCCGAGAACCCTGAAGCTGGGGAGGAGACCTCCCGAGATTTGGACTGAGATCAGCTGAGATTCGCCCCCGAATCTCACCGAAAGGAGTCGAAGTCTCAAGATGGTTTGAGGAGCTCTGGCGACATTTGAAATCAGAAACGGTGCACGTAGCCACAGGTTGTAGTGGAAAGCACCAGAGCTCCCACGAGGTTGGGAGATTGCAAACGCGATGTCGACGGAGATCATGTGCGTGTCTCCCTGGGTCTCGCTGACGTTTCCTGAGACCTCAGGGCATTCGCGCAGTTCTACCGAGATTTGGACGACTATCCTGAGCCAAGCGACCTCCATATCCTCCACAAGTCCCGAGATCTTGTTCCATTGGGGCCAGGTGTCCCCAGCCGTGTGCTGGGATCCCACGTGGTTTGTCTTTCCATCTCGCTGCCTGGCCCCGTTGTATCGTGCGGTTTGGAGGCGCTCTCCCAAGATGCAGACTAAAACCATGAGAGGTTTGCCCCCGGGTCTTGCAGAGGGGGCCTGTGCTGCCATGACTTGCTGTTTGTTCCCCCCAAGACTTGGCCTGAAACCACGCGGGTTCGGAACCGGGGCCTTGATGTCTTGACGTGAGCGCTCTGGATCTGCAGGGCCCCTCCTGAAATTGGGATGGAGATCATGTGAGCATTGCCCCCTGGAACTCGAGGACTGGGCATGGGATCACAACAGATATGCATGAACCGTCCCGAGATTTGGATGGAGCTCCCCTGAAATCAGACGCTCTTTGTCCCATAGAGCTCCCCGAGATCCCAGGAGCATTGAGTGCGTTCCTCCGACGCATGGACGGAGGAGACGCCAGATTTGACCGCGAATCTCCCTGACTGGGCCCGACAGCACTCGAACATTGCATGTGGTCCCCTCGGTTTGGACTGAGAAGGGGCGAGCTATGCCCTGCAGCTCACTGACAGCGCCCGAGGTCTCAAGAGATTTGGATGAGTTCCGGGAAGGTCCGGACTACGATCCGGTGACCCCGGGCCCTGCGAGTGGCCGAACAGACGGGAGATTCCACCAGATTCGGAGATTCCTCACGAGATTCGCACTAAGATCAACGAGACAGGTGCCTCACCATCTCTCTGAACTTTCCTGACATCTCAGGACATATCCATATCTCTTCCGAGATTTGGACGGATATGCCGAAACGTGTGTCTTGGAACTCGCATGCAGGGCTTGAGATCTCATGAGATGTGGGTCAGGGCCTCCAAAATTTAGACTGCGATCCCATGAGTTTAGCTGCTCGAGACCCCTGACTGGGGTGAGACCTCAGGGATTTGGCTCCGTTCTAATGACAATTGGATTTCAACCCCCTGGGGATTGCTTCTGGATCTCGCTAACTGGGCCAGAGGTCCCCCCGGGATTTGCGTGTGTGTTCCCGTGTTACGCCTGAAGTCAGATGAACTTAGATGCTGTTTCTTATGCAACGGACATTGGCCCCGCAAGATTTGAGTGCGTTCTTCCGAGCCTGGGGCTGTGATCACGTGACATATGTCCGTGAATCTCCCTGACAGGGCCAGGGTTTCTTGACATTTGAATGAGTTCTCCTGGACTTTGGCTGAGATCACCCGGATTCCATAACTTGGGCACAAACCACTAAAGAGATTTTGACGAGTTCCAGCTCGATTTGGAATCAGGTCCCACGAGACTGGCTCCTGGCATTCACGGATTGGACAAGCGTTCTCACAAGTGTCGGAGGTGGCGAGCCTCATTCAGACGGAGACCACGTGACATGTGCCCTTCGATCTCGTCGAGTACACCTGACATTTCGAGACTTTGGCACAGTTGTCCTGAGATTCGGACACCTACCCGGAGACGTTTGCCTGGGAGTGTCCGACGGGTCCTGAGTTCTCACAGGATTTGGGTCCGGTATTCCGAGGTGTGGACTGCGGCCCCATGAGAGTTGGCCCTGGATCTGGCTTCCTGGGCCTGTGGTTCCATGAGATGACGAGGAGCACTCCTGAGAATTGGATTCAGGTCCCCTGCGAATTGCCCTCGGAAGCCACTGAGGGGTCCCGAGGTTTGACGAGATGGGGTTTTTTCTCCAAGGTTCGCACGAAAGCACTCAGGTTTGGAGCCTGGTTCGCACCGTCCGGACGTGAGGACTCAGGAGCATTGGGTGAGTACTGCTGCAATGGTGATTGAGAGCTCAGGAGTTGGGCCCTGGGTCGCCCTGATGGTGACCGGGGTCGACCGAGGTTTGGAGGATTTCTCCCGAGATTTGGACTGAGATTTGATGAAGTTGAACCCTGTGTCTAACACAGAGGCCTTGGCCTGAGATCCCGTGGGTTGGAGTCAGCGCCTCCGACCGGAGATCACGGGAGCTTTGCCTGTGAATCTCCCTGAAATTGTCCGAGAACCCTGAAGCTGGGGAGGAGACCTCCCGAGATTTGGACTGAGATCAGCTGAGATTCGCCCCCGGATCTCACCGAAAGGGGTCGAAGTTTCAAGATGGTTTGAGGAGCTCTGGCGACATTTGAAATCAGAAACGGAGCACGTAGCCACAGGTTGTAGTGGATCGCACCAGAGCTCCCACGAGGTTGGGAGATTGCAAACGTGATGTCGACGGAGATCATGTGCGTGTCTCCCTGGGTCTCGCTGACGTTTCCTGAGACCTCAGGGCATTCGCGCAGTTCTACCGAGATTTGGACGACTATCCTGAGCCAAGCGACCTCCATATCCTCCACAAGGCCCGAGATCTTGTTCCATTGGGGCCAGGTGTCCCCAGACGTGTGCTGGGATCCCACTTGGTTTGTCTTTCCATCTCGCTGCCTGGCCCCGTTGTATCCTGCGGTTTGGATGCGCTCTCCCGAGATGCAGACTAAAACCATGAGAGGTTTGCCACCGGGTGTTGCAGAGGGGGCCTGTGCTGCCATGACTTGCTGTTTGTTCCCCCCAAGACTTGGCCTGAAACCACGCGGGTTCGGAACCGGGGCCTTGATGTCTTGACGTGAGCGCTCTGGATCTGCAGGGCCCCTCCTGAAATTGGGATGGAGATCATGTGAGCATTGCCCCCTGGAACTCGAGGACTGGGCATGGGATCACACCAGTTTTGCATGAGCCGTCCCGAGATTTGGATGGAGCTCCCCTGAATTCAGACGCTCTTTGTCCCATAGAGCTCCCCGAGATCCCAGGAGCATTGAGTGCGTTCCTCCGACGCATGGACGGAGGAGACGCCAGATTTGACCGCGAATCTCCCTGACTGGGCCCGACAGCACTCGAACATTGCATGTGGTCCCCTCGGTTTGGACTGAGAAGGGGCGAGCTATGCCCTGCAGCTCACTGATTGCGCCCGAGGTCTCAAGAGATTTGGATGAGTTCTGGGGAGGTCCGGTCTACGATCCGGTGACCTCGGGCCCTGCGAGTGGCCGAAAAGACGGGAGATTCCACCAGATTCGGAGATTCCTCACGAGATTCGCACTAAGATCAACGAGACAGGTGCCTCTCCATCTCTCTGATCATTCCTGACATCTCAGTACATATCCATATCTCTTCTGAGATTTGGACGGATATGCCGACACGTGTGTCTGGGAACTCGCAGGCAGGGCCTGAGATCTCATGAGATGTGGGTCAGGGCCTCCAAAATTTAGAATGCGATCCCAAGACTTTAGCTGCTCGAGACCCCTGACTGGAGTGAGACCTCAGGGATTTGGCTCCGTTCTAATGACAATTGGATTTCATCCCCCTGGGGATTGCTTCTGGATCTCGCTAACTGGGCCAGAGATCCCCACGAGATTTGCCTGAGCATTCCCGCGTTTGACCTGAAGTCTGATGAACTTAGATGCTGTTTCTCACCCAATGTCCGGTGGCCCCAGGAGACTTGAGTGCGTTCTTCCGAGGCTGGGGCTGTGATCACGTGACCTATGCCCGCGAATCTCCCTGACAGGGCCAGGGTTTGTTGACATTTGGATGCGTTCTCCTGGGCATCGGCCGAGATCACCCCGGAGTGGCACCGGGATCCCCTAACTTGGGCACAAACACTCAAGCTGTTTGGACGAGTTCTGGCTCGATTTGGAATCAGATCCCACGAGACTGGCTCCTGGCATCCACGGATTGGACCAGCGCTCTCCCAAGTGTCGGAGGTGGCGAGGCACATTCAGACGGAGACCACGTGACATGTACCCCTGGATTTCGTCGAGTACACCTGACATTCCGAGACTTTGGCTCAGTTGTCCTGAGATACGGACACCTACCCGAGACGTTTGCCTGGGAGTGGCCGATCAGGCCTGAGTTCTCACGGGATTTGGATCCGGTGTTCCGAGGTTTGGACTGCGGCCCCATGGGATTTGGCCCTGGATCTGGCTTCCAGGGCCTGAGGTCCGACGAGATGTCCACAAGCACTGCTGAGAATTGGATTCAAGTTCCCCGCGAATTGTCTGCGGAAGCCACTGAGGCATCCTGAGGTTTGACGAGATGGGGTTTGTTCTCCAAGGTTCGCACGAAAGCACTCAGGTTTGGAGTCTGGTTCGCACCGTCCGGATGTGAGCACACAGGAGCATCAGATGAGTTCTGCCGCAAAGGTGATTTAGAGCTCAGGATTTGGACACTGGGTCTCCCTGATGGTGACCGGGGTCGACTGCGGTTTGGAGGAGTACTCCCAAGATTTAGACTGAGATATGCTGAAGTTGATCCCTCTGTCTAACAGAGAGGACTTGGCCTGAGATCCCGAATGATTGGAGTCAGCGCCTCCGACAGGAGATCACGGGATGTTTGCCTGTGAATCTCCCTGAAAGGGCCCGAGAACCCTGAAGCTGGGGAGGACACCTCCCGAGATTTGGACTGAGAGCAGCTGAGATTCGCCCCCGGATCTCACGGAAAGGGGCCGAGGTCTCAAGAGGGTTTGTGGAGCTCTGTCGACATTTGAACTCAGAAACGGCGCACGTGGCCACAGGTTGTAGAGGAACGGGCCAGAGCTCCAACGTCGTTGGGAGATCTCGTACGCGATGCCGACGGAGATCACGTGCCGTGTGTCCCTGGGTCTCGCTGACTTTTCCTGAGATCTCCGGGGATTCGCGCAGTTCTACCGAGATTTGGACGGCTATCTTGAGCCAAGCGACCTCCTTATCCTCCCCAAGGCCCGAGATCTCGTTCCCTTGCGGCCAGGTGTCCCCAGACGTGGGCTGGGATCCCATTTGATTTGCCCTTCCATCTGGCTGCCTGGCTCCGTGGTCTCCTGCGGTTTGGAGGCGCTCTTCCGAGATGCAGACTAAAACCACGAGAGTTTTGCCCCCGGGTACTGCAGAGGGGGCCTGTGCTGCCATGACTTGCGGTTTGTTCCCCCCAAGATTTGGCCTGAAACCATGCGGGGTTGGAAACCAGGCCTTGATATCTGGACCTGAGCGCTCTGGAACTTCAGGGCCCCTCCTGAAATTGGGATGGAAATCACGTGAGCATTGCCCCCTGTATCTCGAGGACTGGGTATGGGATCACGGCAGATTTGCATGAGCCGTCCCGAGATTTGGACGGAGCTCCCCTGAAGTCAGGTGCTCTCTGTCCCACAGAGCTCCCCGAGATCCCAGGAGTTTTGAGTGAGTTCTTCCGAGGCTTGGACGGAGGAGACACCATATTTGATCCCGAATCTCCCTGACTGGGCCCGACAGTGCTCGAACATTGCATGTGGTCCCCTAGGTTTGGACTGAGAAGGGGCGAGCTTTGCCCTGCCGCTCACTGACTGCGCCCGAGGTCTCAAGAGATTTGGATGAGTTCTGGGGAGGTCTGGACTACGATCCGGTGACCTCGGGCCCTGCCAGTGGCCGAACGGACCGGAGATTCCACCAGATTCGGAGATTCCTCGTGAGATTCGCCCTGAGAACAACGAGACACGTGCCTCTCGATCTCTCTGATCATTCCTGACATCTCAGGACATTTCCATAGCTGTTCCGATATTTGGACGGATATGCCGACACGTGTTTCCAGGAACTCGCAGGCAGGGCCTGAGATCTCATGAGATGTGGGTCAGGGCCTCCAAAATTTAGACTGCGATCCCATGAGTTTAATTGCTTGAGACCCCTGACTGGGGTGAGACCTCATGGATTTGGTTTCGTTCTAATGACAATTGGATTTCAACCCCCTGGGGATTGCTTCTGGATCTCGCTAACTGGGCCAGAGGTCCCCCCGGAATTTGCGTGTGTGTTCCCGTGTTACGCCTAAAGTCAGATGAACTTAGATGCTGTTTCTCACGCAACGGACAGTGGCCCCGCAAGATTTGAGTGCGTTCTTCCGAGCCTGGGGCTGTGATCACGTGACATATGTCCGTGAATCTCCCTGACAGGGCCAGGGGTTCTTGACATTTGAATGAGTTCTCCTGGACTTTGGCTGAGATCACCCGGATTCCATAACTTGGGCACAAACCACTAAAGAGATTTTGACGAGTTCCAGCTCGATTTGGAATCAGATCCCACGAGACTGGCTCCTGGCATTCACGGATTGGACCAGCGTTCTCACAAGTGTCGGAGGTGGCGAGCCTCATTCAGACAGAGACCACGTGACATGTGCCCCTCGATCTCGGCGAGTACACCTGACATTTCGAGGCTTTGGCACAGTTGTCCTGAGATTCGGACACCTACACGGAGACGTTTGCCTGGGAGTGTCCGACGGGTCCTGAGTTCTCACAGGATTTGGATCCGGTGTTCCGAGGTGTGGACTGCGGCCCCATGAGATTTGGCCCTGGATCTGGCTTCCTGGGCCTGTGGTCCCATGAGATGTCGACGAGCACTCCTGAGAATTGGATTCAGGTCCCCTGCGAATTGCCCTCGGAAGCCACTGAGGGGTCCCGAGCTTTGACGAGATGGGGTTTGTTCTCCAAGGTTCGCACGAAAGCACTCAGGTTTGGAGCCTGGTTCGCACCGTCCGGACGTGAGGACTCAGGAGCATTGGGTGGGTTCTGCTGCAAAGGTGATTGAGAGCTCAGGACTTGGGCCCTGGGTCGCCCTGATGGTGACCGGGGTCGACCGAGGTTTGGAGGCTTTCTCCCGAGATTTGGACTGAGATTTGTGAAGTTGAACCCTGTGTCTAACAGAGAGGCCTTGGCCTGAGATCCCGTGGGTTGGAGTCAGCGCCTCCGACCGGAGATCACGGGAGCTTTGCCTGTGAATCTCCCTGAAATTGTCCGAGAACCCTGAAGCTGGGGAGGAGACCTCCCGAGATTTGGACTGAGATCAGCTGAGATTCGCCCCCGGATCTCACCGAAAGGGGTCGAAGTCTCAAGATGGTTTGAGGAGCTCTGGCGACATTTGAAATCAGAAACGGAGCACGTAGCCACAGGTTGTAGTGGATCGCACCAGAGCTCCCACGAGGTTGGGAGATTGCAAACGTGATGTCGACGGAGATCATGTGCGTGTCTCCCTGGGTCTCGCTGACGTTTCCTGAGACCTCAGGGCATTCGCGCAGTTCTACCGAGATTTGGACGACTATCCTGAGCCAAGCGACCTCCATATCCTCCACAAGGCCCGAGATCTTGTTCCATTGGGGCCAGGTGTCCCCAGACGTGTGCTGGGATCCCACTTGGTTTGTCTTTCCATCTCGCTGCCTGGCCCCGTTGTATCCTGCGGTTTGGATGCGCTCTCCCGAGATGCAGACTAAAACCATGAGAGGTTTGCCACCGGGTGTTGCAGAGGGGGCCTGTGCTGCCATGACTTGCTGTTTGTTCCCCCCAAGACTTGGCCTGAAACCACGCGGGTTCGGAACCGGGGCCTTGATGTCTTGACGTGAGCGCTCTGGATCTGCAGGGCCCCTCCTGAAATTGGGATGGAGATCATGTGAGCATTGCCCCCTGGAACTCGAGGACTGGGCATGGGATCACACCAGTTTTGCATGAGCCGTCCCGAGATTTGGATGGAGCTCCCCTGAATTCAGACGCTCCTTGTCCCATAGAGCTCCCCGAGATCCCAGGAGCATTGAGTGCGTTCCTCCGACGCATGGACGGAGGAGACGCCAGATTTGACCGCGAATCTCCCTGACTGGGCCCGACAGCACTCGAACATTGCATGTGGTCCCCTCGGTTTGGACTGAGAAGGGGCGAGCTATGCCCTGCAGCTCACTGATTGCGCCCGAGGTCTCAAGAGATTTGGATGAGTTCTGGGGAGGTCCGGTCTACGATCCGGTGACCTCGGGCCCTGCGAGTGGCCGAAAAGACGGGAGATTCCACCAGATTCGGAGATTCCTCACGAGATTCGCACTAAGATCAACGAGACAGGTGCCTCTCCATCTCTCTGATCATTCCTGACATCTCAGTACATATCCATATCTCTTCTGAGATTTGGACGGATATGCCGACACGTGTGTCTGGGAACTCGCAGGCAGGGCCTGAGATCTCATGAGATGTGGGTCAGGGCCTCCAAAATTTAGAATGCGATCCCAAGACTTTAGCTGCTCGAGACCCCTGACTGGAGTGAGACCTCAGGGATTTGGCTCCGTTCTAATGACAATTGGATTTCATCCCCCTGGGGATTGCTTCTGGATCTCGCTAACTGGGCCACAGATCCCCACGAGATTTGCCTGAGCATTCCCGCGTTTGACCTGAAGTCTGATGAACTTAGATGCTGTTTCTCACCCAATGTCCGGTGGCCCCAGGAGACTTGAGTGCGTTCTTCCAAGGCTGGGGCTGTGATCACGTGACCTATGCCCGCGAATCTCCCTGACAGGGCCAGGGATTGTTGACATTTGGATGCGTTCTCCTGGGCATCGGCCGAGATCACCCCGGAGTGGCACCGGGATCCCCTAACTTGGGCACAAACACTCAAGCTGTTTGGACGAGTTCTGGCTCGATTTGGAATCAGATCCCACGAGACTGGCTCCTGGCATCCACGGATTGGACCAGCGCTCTCCCAAGTGTCGGAGGTGGCGAGGCACATTCAGACGGAGACCACGTGACATGTACCCCTGGATCTCGTCGAGTACACCTGACATTCCGAGACTTTGGCTCAGTTGTCCTGAGATACGGACACCTACCCGAGACGTTTGCCTGGGAGTGGCCGATCAGGCCTGAGTTCTCACGGGATTTGGATCCGGTGTTCCGAGGTTTGGACTGCGGCCCCATGGGATTTGGCCCTGGATCTGGCTTCCAGGGCCTGAGGTCCGACGAGATGTCCACAAGCACTGCTGAGAATTGGATTCAAGTTCCCCGCGAATTGTCTGCGGAAGCCACTGAGGCATCCTGAGGTTTGACGAGATGGGGTTTGTTCTCCAAGGTTCGCACGAAAGCACTCAGGTTTGGAGTCTGGTTCGCACCGTCCGGATGTGAGCACACAGGAGCATCAGATGAGTTCTGCCGCAAAGGTGATTTAGAGCTCAGGATTTGGACACTGGGTCTCCCTGATGGTGACCGGGGTCGACTGCGGTTTGGAGGAGTACTCCCAAGATTTAGACTGAGATATGCTGAAGTTGATCCCTCTGTCTAACAGAGAGGACTTGGCCTGAGATCCCGAATGATTGGAGTCAGCGCCTCCGACAGGAGATCACGGGATGTTTGCCTGTGAATCTCCCTGAAAGGGCCCGAGAACCCTGAAGCTGGGGAGGACACCTCCCGAGATTTGGACTGAGAGCAGCTGAGATTCGCCCCCGGATCTCACGGAAAGGGGCCGAGGTCTCAAGAGGGTTTGTGGAGCTCTGTCGACATTTGAACTCAGAAACGGCGCACGTGGCCACAGGTTGTAGAGGAACGGGCCAGAGCTCCAACGTCGTTGGGAGATCTCGTACGCGATGCCGACGGAGATCACGTGCCGTGTGTCCCTGGGTCTCGCTGACTTTTCCTGAGATCTCCGGGGATTCGCGCAGTTCTACCGAGATTTGGACGGCTATCTTGAGCCAAGCGACCTCCTTATCCTCCCCAAGGCCCGAGATCTCGTTCCCTTGCGGCCAGGTGTCCCCAGACGTGGGCTGGGATCCCATTTGATTTGCCCTTCCATCTGGCTGCCTGGCTCCGTGGTCTCCTGCGGTTTGGAGGCGCTCTTCCGAGATGCAGACTAAAACCACGAGAGTTTTGCCCCCGGGTACTGCAGAGGGGGCCTGTGCTGCCATGACTTGCGGTTTGTTCCCCCCAAGATTTGGCCTGAAACCATGCGGGGTTGGAAACCAGGCCTTGATATCTGGACCTGAGCGCTCTGGAACTTCAGGGCCCCTCCTGAAATTGGGATGGAAATCACGTGAGCATTGCCCCCTGGATCTCGAGGACTGGGTATGGGATCACGGCAGATTTGCATGAGCCGTCCCGAGATTTGGACGGAGCTCCCCTGAAGTCAGGTGCTCTCTGTCCCACAGAGCTCCCCGAGATCCCAGGAGTTTTGAGTGAGTTCTTCCGAGGCTTGGACGGAGGAGACACCATATTTGATCCCGAATCTCCCTGACTGGGCCCGACAGTGCTCGAACATTGCATGTGGTCCCCTAGGTTTGGACTGAGAAGGGGCGAGCTTTGCCCTGCCGCTCACTGACTGCGCCCGAGGTCTCAAGAGATTTGGATGAGTTCTGGGGAGGTCTGGACTACGATCCGGTGACCTCGGGCCCTGCCAGTGGCCGAACGGACCGGAGATTCCACCAGATTCGGAGATTCCTCGTGAGATTCGCCCTGAGAACAACGAGACACGTGCCTCTCGATCTCTCTGATCATTCCTGACATCTCAGGACATTTCCATAGCTGTTCCGATATTTGGACGGATATGCCGACACGTGTTTCCAGGAACTCGCAGGCAGGGCCTGAGATCTCATGAGATGTGGGTCAGGGCCTCCAAAATTTAGACTGCGATCCCATGAGTTTAATTGCTTGAGACCCCTGACTGGGGTGAGACCTCATGGATTTGGTTTCGTTCTAATGACAATTGGATTTCAACCCCCTGGGGATTGCTTCTGGATCTCGCTAACTGGGCCAGAGGTCCCCCCGGAATTTGCGTGTGTGTTCCCGTGTTACGCCTAAAGTCAGATGAACTTAGATGCTGTTTCTCACGCAACGGACAGTGGCCCCGCAAGATTTGAGTGCGTTCTTCCGAGCCTGGGGCTGTGATCACGTGACATATGTCCGTGAATCTCCCTGACAGGGCCAGGGGTTCTTGACATTTGAATGAGTTCTCCTGGACTTTGGCTGAGATCACCCGGATTCCATAACTTGGGCACAAACCACTAAAGAGATTTTGACGAGTTCCAGCTCGATTTGGAATCAGATCCCACGAGACTGGCTCCTGGCATTCACGGATTGGACCAGCGTTCTCACAAGTGTCGGAGGTGGCGAGCCTCATTCAGACGGAGACCACGTGACATGTGCCCCTCGATCTCGGCGAGTACACCTGACATTTCGAGGCTTTGGCACAGTTGTCCTGAGATTCGGACACCTACACGGAGACGTTTGCCTGGGAGTGTCCGACGGGTCCTGAGTTCTCACAGGATTTGGATCCGGTGTTCCGAGGTGTGGACTGCGGCCCCATGAGATTTGGCCCTGGATCTGGCTTCCTGGGCCTGTGGTCCCATGAGATGTCGACGAGCACTCCTGAGAATTGGATTCAGGTCCCCTGCGAATTGCCCTCGGAAGCCACTGAGGGGTCCCGAGCTTTGACGAGATGGGGTTTGTTCTCCAAGGTTCGCACGAAAGCACTCAGGTTTGGAGCCTGGTTCGCACCGTCCGGACGTGAGGACTCAGGAGCATTGGGTGGGTTCTGCTGCAAAGGTGATTGAGAGCTCAGGACTTGGGCCCTGGGTCGCCCTGATGGTGACCGGGGTCGACCGAGGTTTGGAGGCTTTCTCCCGAGATTTGGACTGAGATTTGTGAAGTTGAACCCTGTGTCTAACAGAGAGGCCTTGGCCTGAGATCCCGTGGGTTGGAGTCAGCGCATCCGACCGGAGATCATGGAGTTTTGCCTGTGAATCTCCCTGAAATTGTCCGAGAACCCTGAAGCTGGGGAGGAGACCTCCCGAGATTTGGACTGAGATCAGCTGAGATTCGCCCCCGGATCTCACCGAAAGGGGTCGAAGTCTCAAGATGGTTTGAGGAGCTCTGGCGACATTTGAAATCCGAAACGGTGCACGTAGCCACAGGTTGTAGTGGAACGCTCCAGAGCTCCCACGAGTTTGGGAGATTGCAAACGCGATGTCGACGGAGATCATGTGCGTGTCTCCCTGGGTCTCGCTGACGTTTCCTGAGACCTCAGGGCATTCGCGCAGTTCTACCGAGATTTGGACGACTATCCTGAGCCAAGCGACCTCCATAACCTCCACAAGGCCCGAGATCTTGTTCCATTGGGGCCAGGTGTCCCCAGACGTGGGCTGGGATCCCACTTGGTTTGTCTTTCCATCTCGCTGCCTGGCCCCGTTTTATCCTGCGGTTTGGAGGCGCTCTCCCGAGATGCAGACTAAAACCATGAGAGGTTTGCCCCCGGGTCTTGCAGAGGGGGCCTGTGCTGCCATGACTTGCTGTTTGTTCCCCCCAAGACTTGGCCTGAAACCACGCGGGTTCGTTACCGGGGCCTTGATGTCTTGACGTGAGCGCTCTGGATCTGCAGGGCCCCTCCTGAAATTGGGATGGAGATCATGTGAGCATTGCCCCCTGGAACTCGAGGACTGGGCATGGGATCACACCAGATTTTCATGAGCCGTCCCGAGATTTGGATGGAGCTCCCCTGAAGTCAGACGCTCTTTGTCCCATAGAGCTCCCCGAGATCCCAGGAGCATTGAGTGCGTTCCTCCGACGCATGGACGGAGGAGACGCCAGATATGACCCCGAATCTCCCTGACTGGGCCCGACAGCACTCGAACATTGCATGTGGTCCCCTCGGTTTGGACTGAGAAGGGGCGAGCTATGCCCTGCAGCTCACTGACTGCGCCCGAGGTCTCAAGAGATTTGGATGAGTTCTGGGGACGTCCGGACTACGATCCGGTAACCTCGGGCCCTGCGAGTGGCCGAACAGATGGGAGATTCCACCAGATTCGGAGATTCCTCACGAGATTCGCACTAAGATCAACGAGACAGGTGCCTCACCATCTCTCTGATCATTCCTGACATCTCAGGACATATCCATATCTCTTCTGAGTTTTGGACGGCTATGCCGAAACGTCTGTCTGGGACCGCATGCAGGGCTTGAGATCTCTTCAGATGTGGGTCAGGGCCTCCAAAATTTAGACTGCGATCCCATGAGTTTAGCTGCTCGAGACCCCTGACTGGGGTGAGACCTCAGGGTTTTGTCTCCGTTCTAATGACAATTGGATTTCAACCCCCTTGGGATTGCTTCTGGATCTCGCTAACTGGGCCAGAGATCCCCACGAGATTTGCCTGAGCATTCCCGCGTTTTACCTGAAGTCTGATGAACTTAGATGCTGTTTCTCATCCAATGGCCGGTGGCCCCAGGAGACTTGAGTGCGTTCTTCCGAGGCTAGGGCCGTGATCACGTGACATATGCCCGTGAATCTCCCTGACAGGGCCAGGGTTTGTTGACATTTGGACGGGTTCTCCTGGGCATCGGCCGAGATCACCCCGGAGTGGCATCGGGATCCCCTAAGTTGGGCAGAAACACTCAAGAGGTTTTGACGAGTTCTGGCTCGATTTGGAATCAGATCCCACGAGACTGGCTCCTGGCATCCACGGATTGGACCAGCACTCTCCCAAGTGTCGGAGGTGGCGGGGCACATTCAGACGGAGACCACGTGACATGTACCCCTGGATCTCGTCGAGTACACCTGACATTCCGAGACTTTGGCACAGTTGTCCTGAGATACGGACACCTAACCGAGATGTTTGCCTGGGAGTGGCCGATCAGGCCTGAGTTCTCACGGGATTTGGATCCGGTGTTCCGAGGTTTGGACTGTGGCCCCATGGAATTTGGCCCTGGATCTGGCTTCCAGGGCCTGAGGTCCGACGAGATGTCGACAAGCACTGCTGAGAATGGGATTCAGGTCCTCCGCGAATTGCCCGCGGAAGCCACTGAGGCATCCTGAGGTTTGACGAGATGGGGTTTGTTCTCCAAGGTTCGCCCGAAAGCACTCAGGTTTGGAGCCTGGTTCGCACCGTCCGGACGTGAGCACTCAGGAGCATTGGATGAGTTCTGCCGCAAAGGTGATTGAGAGCTCAGGAGTTGGACACTGGGTCTCCCTGAGGTGACTGGGATCGACCGCGGTTTGGAGGAGTACTCCCGAGATTTGGACTGAGATATGCTGAAGTTGAACCCTCGGTCTAACAGAGAGGACTTGGCCTGAGATCCCGAAGGATTGGAGTCAGCGCCTCCGACCGGAGATCACGGGAGGTTTGCCTGTGAATCTCCCTGAAAAGCCCCGAGAACCCTGAAGCTGGGGAGGACACCTCCCGAGATTTGGACTGAGAGCAGCTGAGATTCGTCCCCGGATCTCACGGAAAGGGGCCGAGGTCTCAAGAGGGTTTGTGGAGCTCTGTCGACATTTCAACTCAGAAACGGCGCACGTGGCCACAGGTTTTAGAGGAACGGGCCAGAGCTCCAACGTCGTTGGGAGATCTCGAACGCGATGCCGACGGAGATCACGTGCCGTGTGTCCCTGGGTCTCGCTGACTTTTCCTGAGATCTCCGGGGACTTGCGCAGTTCTACCGAGATTTGGACGTCTATCTTGAGCCAAGCGACCTCCTTATCCTCCCCAAGGCCGGAGACCTCGTTCCCTGGGGGCCAGGTGTCCCCAGACGTGGGCTGGGATGCCATTTGATTTGCCCTTCCATCTGGCTGCCTGGCTCCGTGGTCTCCTGCGGTTTGGAGGCGCTCTTCCGAGATGCAGACTAAAAGCACGAGAATTTTGCCCCCCGGTACTGCAGAGGGGGCCTGTGCTGCCATGACTTGCGGTTTGTTCCCCCCAAGATTTGGCCTGAATCCACGCGGGGTTGGAACCCGGGCCTTGATATCCGGACCTGAGCGCTCTGGAACTTCAGGGCCCCTCCTGAAATTGGGATGGAAATCACGTGAGCATTGCCCCCTGGATCTCGAGGACTGGGTATGGGATCACGGCAGATTTGCATGAGCCGTCCCGAGATTTGGACGGAGCTCCCCTGAAGTCAGGTGCTCTCTGTCCCACAGAGCTCCCCGAGATCCCAGGAGTTTTGAGTGAGTTCTTCCGAGGCTTGGACGGAGGAGACACCATATTTGATCCCGAATCTCCCTGACTGGGCCTGACAGTGCTCGAACATTGCATGTGGTCCCCTAGGTTTGGACTGAGAAGGGGCGAGCTTTGCCCTGCCGCTCACTGACTGCGCCCGAGGTCTCAAGAGATTTGGATGAGTTCTGGGGAGGTCTGGACTACGATCCGGTGACCTCGGGCCCTGCCAGTGGCCGAACGGACCGGAGATTCCACCAGATTCGGAGATTCCTCGTGAGATTCGCCCTGAGAACAACGAGACAGGTGCCTCTCGATCTCTCTGATCATTCCTGACATCTCAGGACATTTCCATAGCTCTTCCGATATTTGGACGGATATGCCGACACGTGTTTCCAGGAACTCGCAGGCAGGGCCTGAGATCTCATGAGATGTGGGTCAGGGCCTCCAAAATTTAGACTGCGATCCCATGAGTTTAATTGCTTGAGACCCCTGACTGGGGTGAGACCTCAGGGATTTGGTTTCGTTCTAATGACAATTGGATTTCAACCCCCTGGGGATTGCTTCTGGATCTCGCTAACTGGGCCAGAGGTCCCCCCGGAATTTGCGTGTGTGTTCCCGTGTTACGCCTAAAGTCAGATGAACTTAGATGCTGTTTCTCACGCAACGGACAGTGGCCCCGCAAGATTTGAGTGCGTTCTTCCGAGCCTGGGGCTGTGATCACGTGACATATGTCCGTGAATCTCCCTGACAGGGCCAGGGGTTCTTGACATTTGAATGAGTTCTCCTGGACTTTGGCTGAGATCACCCGGATTCCATAACTTGGGCACAAACCACTAAAGAGATTTTGACGAGTTCCAGCTCGATTTGGAATCCGATCCCACGAGACTGGCTCCTGGCATTCACGGATTGGACCAGCGTTCTCACAAGTGTCGGAGGTGGCGAGCCTCATTCAGACGGAGACCACGTGACATGTGCCCCTCGATCTCGGCGAGTACACCTGACATTTCGAGGCTTTGGCACAGTTGTCCTGAGATTCGGACACCTACACGGAGACGTTTGCCTGGGAGAGTCAGACGGGTCCTGAGTTCTCACAGGATTTGGATCCGGTGTTCCGAGGTGTGGACTGCGGCCCCATGAGATTTGGCCCTGGATCTGGCTTCCTGGGCCTGTGGTCCCATGAGATGTCGACGAGCACTCCTGAGAATTGGATTCAGGTCCCCTGCGAATTGCCCTCGGAAGCCACTGAGGGGTCCCGAGCTTTGACAAGATGGGGTTTGTTCTCCAAGGTTCGCACGAAAGCACTCAGGTTTGGAGCCTGGTTCGCACCGTCCGGACGTGAGGACTCAGGGGCATTGGGTGGGTTCTGCTGCAAAGGTGATTGAGAGCTCAGGAGTTGGGCCCTGGGTCGCCCTGATGGTGAACGGGGTCGAACGAGGTTTGGAGGCTTTCTCCCGAGATTTGGACTGAGATTTGATGAAGTTGAACCCTGTGTCTAACAGAGAGGCCTTGGCCTGAGATCCCGTGGGTTGGAGTCAGCGCATCCGACCGGAGATCACGGGAGCTTTGCCTGTGAATCTCCCTGAAATTGTCCGAGAACCCTGAAGCTGGGGAGGAGACCTCCCGAGATTTGGACTGAGATCAGCTGAGATTCGCCCCCGGATCTCACCGAAAGGGGTCGAAGTCTCAATATGGTTTGAGGAGCTCTGGCGACATTTGAAATCCGAAACGGTGCACGTAGCCACAGGTTGTAGTGGAACGCACCAGAGCTCCCACGAGGTTGGGAGATTGCAAACGCGATGTCGACGAAGATCATGTGCGTGTCTCCCTGGGTCTCGCTGACGTTTCCTGAGACCTCAGGGCATTCGCGCAGTTCTACCGAGATTTGGACGTCTATCCTGAGCCAAGCGACCTCCATAACCTCCACAAGGCCCGAGATCTTGTTCCATTGGGGCCAGGTGTCCCCAGACGTGTGCTGGGATCCCACTTGGTTTGTCTTTCCATCTCGCTGCCTGGCCGCGTTGTATCCTGCGGTTTGGAGGCGCTCTCCCGAGATGCAGACTAAAACCATGAGAGGTTTGCCCCCGGGTCTTGCAGAGGGGGCCTGTGCTGCCATGACTTGCTGTTTGTTCCCCCCAATACTTGGCCTGAAACCACGCGGGTTCGTTACCGGGGCCTTGATGTCTTGACGTGAGCGCTCTGGATCTGCAGGGCCCCTCCTGAAATTGGGATGGAGATCATGTGAGCATTGCCCCCTGGAACTCGAGGACTGGGTATGGGATCACACCAGATTTGCATGAGCCGTCCCGAGATTTGGATGGAGCTCCCCTGAAGTCAGACGCTCTTTGTCCCGGAGAGCTCCCCGAGATCCCAGGAGCATTGAGTGCCTTCCTCCGACGCATTGACGGAGGAGACGCCAGATTTGACCGCGAATCTCCCTGACTGGGCCCGACAGCACTCGAACATTGCATGTGGTCCCCTCGGTTTCGACTGAGAAGGGGCGAGCTATGCCCTGCAGCTCACTGACTGCGCCCGAGGTCTCAAGAGATTTGGATGAGTTCTGGGGAGGTCCGGACTACGATCCGGTGACCGCGGGCCCTGCGAGTGGCCGAACAGATGGGAGATTCCACCAGATTCGGAGATTCCTCACGAGATTCGCACTAAGATCAACGAGACAGGTGCCTCACCATCTCTCTGATCTTTCCTGAAATCTCAGGACATATCCATATCTCTTCCGAGATTTGGACGGATATGCCGAAACGTGGGTCTGGGAACTCGCATGCAGGGCTTGAGATCTCTTGAGATGTGGGTCCGTGCCTCCAAAATTTAGACTGCGATCCCTGAGTTTAGCTGCTCGAGACCCCTGACTGGGGTGAGACCTCAGGGATTTGGCTCCGTTCTAATGACAATTGGATTTCAACCCCCTGTCGATTGCTTCTGGATCTTGGTAACTTGGCCAGAGATCCCCGCGAGATTTGCCTGAGCATTCCCGTGTTTGACCTGAAGTCTGATGGACTTAGATGCTGTTTCTCACCCAGTGGCCGGTGGCCCCAGGAGACTTGAGTGCGTTCTTCCGAGGCTGGGGCCGTGATCACGTGACCTATGCCCGTGAATCTCCCTGACAGGGCCAGGGTTTGTTGACATTTGGATGGGTTCTCCTGGGCATCGGCCGAGATCACCCCGGAGTGGCACCGGGATCCCCTAACTTGGGCACAAACACTCAAGATGTTTTGACGAGTTCTGGCTCGATTTGGAATCAGATCCCACGAGACTGGCTCCTGGCATCCACGGATTGGACCAGCGCTCTCCCAAGTGTCGGAGGTGGCGAGGCACATTCAGACAGAGACCCCGTGACATGTACCCCTGGATCTCGTCGAGTACACTTGACATTCCGAGACTTTGGCACAGTTGTCCTGAGATACGGACACCTACCCGAGACGTTTACCTGGGAGTGGCCGATCAGGCCTGAGTTCTCACGGGATTTGGATCCGGTGTTCCGAGGTTTGGACTGCGGCCCCATGGGATTTGGCCCTGGATCTGGCTTCCAGGGCCTGAGGTCCGACGAGATGTCCACAAGCACTGCTGAGAATTGGATTCAAGTCCCCCGCGAATTGTCCGCGGAAGCCACTGAGGCATCCTGAGGATTGACGAGATGGGGTTTGTTCTCCAAGGTTCGCACGAAAGCACTCAGGTTTGGAGCCTGGTTCACACCTTCCGGACGTGAGCACTCAGGAGCATTGGAAGAGTTCTGCCGCAAAGGTGATTTAGAGCTCAGGAGTTGGACACTGGGTCTCCCTGATGGTGACCGCGGTCGAGTGCGGTTTGGAGGAGTACTCCCGAGATTTGGACTGAGATATGCTGAAGTTGAACCCTCTGTCTAACAGAGAGGCCTTGGCCTGAGACCCCGAAAGATTGGAGTCAGCGCCTCCGACAGGAGATCACGGGATGTTTGCCTGTGAATCTCCCTAAAAGGGCCCGAGAACCGTGAAGCTGGGGAGGACACCTCCCGAGATTTGGACTGAGAGCAGCTGAGATTCGCCCCCGGATCTCACGGAAAGGGGCCGAGGTCTCAAGAGGGTTTGTGGAGCTCTGTCGACATTTGAACTCAGAAACGGCGCACGTGGCCACAGTTTGTAGAGGAACGGGCCAGAGCTCCAACGTCGTTGGGAGATCTCGTACGCGATGCCGACGGAGATCACGTGCCGTGTGTCCCTGGGTCTCGCTGACTTTTCCTGAGATCTCCGGGGATTCGCGCAGTTCTACCGAGATTTGGACGGCTATCTTGAGCCAAGCGACCTCCTTATCCTCCCCAAGGCCCGAGATCTCGTTCCCTTGGGGCCAGGTGTCCCCAGACGTGGGCTGGGATCCCATTTGATTTGCCCTTCCATCTGGCTGCCTGGCTCCGTGGTCTCCTGCGGTTTGGAGGCGCTCTTCCGAGATGCAGACTAAAACCACGAGAGTTTTGCCCCCGGGTACTGCAGAGGGGGCCTGTGCTGCCATGACTTGCGGTTTGTTCCCCCCAAGATTTGGCCTGAAACCACGGGGGTTGGAACCCGGGCCTTGATATCCGGACCTGAGCGCTCTGGAACTTCAGGGCCCCTCCTGAAATTGGGATGGAAATCACGTGAGCATTGCCCCCTGGATCTCGAGGACTGGGTATGGGATCACGGCAGATTTGCATGAGCCGTCCCGAGATTTGGACGGAGCTCCCCTGAAGTCAGGTGCTCTCTGTCCCACAGAGCTCCCCGAGATCCCAGGAGTTTTGAGTGAGTTCTTCCGAGGCTTGGACGGAGGAGACACCATATTTGATCCCGAATCTCCCTGACTGGGCCCGACAGTGCTCGAACATTGCATGTGGTCCCCTAGGTTTGGACTGAGAAGGGGCGAGCTTTGCCCTGCCGCTCACTGACTGCGCCCGAGGTCTCAAGAGATTTGGATGAGTTCTGGGGAGGTCTGGACTACGATCCGGTGACCTCGGGCCCTGCCAGTGGCCGAACGGACCGGAGATTCCACCAGATTCGGAGATTCCTCGTGAGATTCGCCCTGAGAACAACGAGACAGGTGCCTCTCGATCTCTCTGATCATTCCTGACATCTCAGGACATTTCCATAGCTCTTCCGATATTTGGACGGATATGCCGACACGTGTTTCCAGGAACTCGCAGGCAGGGCCTGAGATCTCATGAGATGTGGGTCAGGGCCTCCAAAATTTAGACTGCGATCCCATGAGTTTAATTGCTTGAGACCCCTGACTGGGGTGAGACCTCAGGGATTTGGTTTCGTTCTAATGACAATTGGATTTCAACCCCCTGGGGATTGCTTCTGGATCTCGCTAACTGGGCCAGAGGTCCCCCCGGAATTTGCGTGTGTGTTCCCGTGTTACGCCTAAAGTCAGATGAACTTAGATGCTGTTTCTCACGCAACGGACAGTGGCCCCGCAAGATTTGAGTGCGTTCTTCCGAGCCTGGGGCTGTGATCACGTGACATATGTCCGTGAATCTCCCTGACAAGGCCAGGGGTTCTTGACATTTGAATGAGTTCTCCTGGACTTTGGCTGAGATCACCCGGATTCCATAACTTGGGCACAAACCACTAAAGAGATTTTGACGAGTTCCAGCTCGATTTGGAATCCGATCCCACGAGACTGGCTCCTGGCATTCACGGATTGGACCAGCGTTCTCACAAGTGTCGGAGGTGGCGAGCCTCATTCAGACGGAGACCACGTGACATGTGCCCCTCGATCTCGGCGAGTACACCTGACATTTCGAGGCTTTGGCACAGTTGTCCTGAGATTCGGACACCTACACGGAGACGTTTGCCTGGGAGAGTCAGACGGGTCCTGAGTTCTCACAGGATTTGGATCCGGTGTTCCGAGGTGTGGACTGCGGCCCCATGAGATTTGGCCCTGGATCTGGCTTCCTGGGCCTGTGGTCCCATGAGATGTCGACGAGCACTCCTGAGAATTGGATTCAGGTCCCCTGCGAATTGCCCTCGGAAGCCACTGAGGGGTCCCGAGCTTTGACAAGATGGGGTTTGTTCTCCAAGGTTCGCACGAAAGCACTCAGGTTTGGAGCCTGGTTCGCACCGTCCGGACGTGAGGACTCAGGGGCATTGGGTGGGTTCTGCTGCAAAGGTGATTGAGAGCTCAGGAGTTGGGCCCTGGGTCGCCCTGATGGTGACCGGGGTCGACCGAGGTTTGGAGGCTTTCTCCCGAGATTTGGACTGAGATTTGATGAAGTTGAACCCTGTGTCTAACAGAGAGGCCTTGGCCTGAGATCCCGTGGGTTGGAGTCAGCGCATCCGACCGGAGATCACGGGAGTTTTGCCTGTGAATCTCCCTGAAATTGTCCGAGAACCCTGAAGCTGGGGAGGAGACCTCCCGAGATTTGGACTGAGATCAGCTGAGATTCGCCCCCGGATCTCACCGAAAGGGGTCGAAGTCTCAAGATGGTTTGAGGAGCTCTGGCGACATTTGAAATCAGAAACGGTGCACGTGGCCACAGGTTGTAGTGGAACCCACCAGAGCTCCCACGAGGTTGGGAGATTGCAAACGCGATGTCGACGGAGATCATGTGCGTGTCTCCCTGGGTCTCGCTGACGTTTCCTGAGACCTCAGGGCATTCGCGCAGTTCTACCGAGATTTGGACGACTATCCTGAGCCAAGCGACCTCCATATCCTCCACAAGGCCCGAGATCTTGTTCCATTGGGGCCAGGTGTCCCCAGACGTGTGCTGGGATCCCACTTGATTTGTCTTTCCATCTCGCTGCCTGGCCCCGTTGTATCCTGCGGTTTGGAGGCGCTCTCCCGAGATGCAGACTAAAACCATGAGAGGTTTGCCCCCGGGTCTTGCAGAGGGGGCCTGTGCTGCCATGACTTGCTGTTTGTTCCCCCCAAGACTTGGCCTGAAACCACGCGGGTTCGGAACCAGGGCCTTGATGTCTTGACGTGAGCGCTCTGGATCTGCAGGGCCCTTCCTGAAATTGGGATGGAGATCATGTGAGTATTGCCCCCTGGAACTCGAGGACTGGGCATGGGATCACACCAGATTTGCATGAGCCGTCCCGAGATTTGGATGGAGCTCCCCTGAAGTCAGACGCTCTTTGTCCCATAGAGCTCCCCGAGATCCCAGGAGCATTGAGTGCGTTCCTCCGATGCATGGACGGAGGAGACGCCAGATTTGACCCCGAATCTCCCTGACTGGGCCCAACAGCACTCGCACATTGCATGTGGTCCCCTCGGTTTGGACTGAGATGGTTCGAGCTATGCCCTGCAGCTCACTAACTGCGCCCGAGGTCTCAAGAGATTTGGATGAGTTCTGGGGAGTTCCGGACTACGATCCAGTGACCTCGGGCCCTGCGAGTGCCCGAACAGATGGGAGATTCCACCAGATTCGGAGATTCCTCACGAGATTCGCACTAAGATCAACGAGACAGGTGCCTCTCCATCTCTCTGATCATTCCTGACATCTCAGGACATTTCCATAGCTCTTCCGATATTTGGACGGATATGCCGACACGTGTTTCCAGGAACTCGCAGGCAGGGCCTGAGATCTCATGAGATGTGCGTCAGGGCCTCCAAAATTTAAACTGCGAACCCATGAGTTTAGTTGCTTGAGACCCCTGACTGGGATGAGACCTCAGGGATTTGGTTTCGTTCTAATGACAATTGGATTTCAAACCCCTGGGGATTGCTTCTGGATCTCGCTAACTGGACCAGAGGTCCCCCCGGGATTTGCGTGTGTGTTCCCGTGTTACGCCTGAAGTCAGATGAACTTAGATGCTGTTTCTTATGCAACGGACATTGGCCCCGCAAGATTTGAGTGCGTTCTTCCGAGCTTGGGGCTGTGATCACGTGACATATGTCCGTGAATCTCCCTGACAGGGCCAGGGGTTCTTGACATTTGAGTGAGTTCTCCTGGACTTTGGCTGATATCACCCGGATTCCATAACTTGGGCACAAACCACTAAAGAGATTTTGACGAGTTCCAGCTCGATTTGGAATCAGATCCCACGAGAATTGCTCCTGGCATTCACGGATTGGACCAGCGTTCTCACAAGTGTCGGAGGTGGCGAGCCTCATTCAGACGGAGACCACGTGACATGTGCCCTTCGATCTCGTCGAGTACACCTGACATTTCGAGACTTTGGCACAGTTGTCCTGAGATTCGGACACCTACCCGGAGACGTTTGCCTGGGAGTGTCCGACGGGTCCTGAGTTCTCACAGGATTTGGATCCGGTGTTCCGAGGTGTGGACTGCGGCCCCATGAGATTTGGCCCTGGATCTGGCTTCCTGGGCCTGTGGTTCCATGAGATGACGAGGAGCACTCCTGAGAATTGGATTCAGGTCCCCTGCGAATTGCCCTCGGAAGCCACTGAGGGGTCCCTAGGTTAGACGAGATGGGGCATGTTCTACAAGGTTCGCACGAAAGCACTCAGGTTTGGAGCCTGGTTCGCACCGTCCGGACGTGAGGACTCAGGAGCATTGGGTGAGTTCTGCTGCAAAGGTGATTGAGAGCTCAGGAGTTGGGCCCTGGGTCGCCCTGATGGTGACCGGGTTCGACCGAGGTTTGGAGGCTTTCTCCCGAGATTTGGACTGAGATTTGATGAAGTTGAACCCTGTGTCTAACAGAGAGGCCTTGGCCTGAGATCCCGTGGGTTGGAGTCAGCGCCTCCGACCGGAGATCACGGGAGCTTTGCCTGTGAATCTCCCTGAAATTGTCCGAGAACCCTGAAGCTGGGGAGGAGACCTCCCGAGATTTGGACTGAGATCAGCTGCGATTCGCCCCCGGATCTGACCGAAAGGGGTCGAAGTCTCAAGATGGTTTGAGGAGCTCTGGCGACATTTGAATTCCGAAACGGAGCACGTAGCCACAGGTTTTAGTGGAACGCACCAGATCTCCCACGAGGTTGGGAGATTGCAAACGCGATGTCGACGGAGATCAAGTGCGTGTCTCCCTGGGTCTCGCTGACGTTTCCTGAGACCTCAGGGCATTCGCGCAGTTCTACCGAGATTTGGACGACTATCCTGAGCCAAGCGACCTCCATATCCTCCACCAGGCCCGAGATCTTGTTCCATTGGGGCCAGGTGTCCCCAGACGTGTGCTGGGATCCCACTTGGTTTGTCTTTCCATCTCGCTGCCTGGCCCCGTTGTATCCTGCGGTTTGGAGGCGCTCTCTCGAGATGCAGACTAAAACCATGAGAGGTTTGCCCCCGGGTCTTGCAGAGGTGGCCTGTGCTGCCATGACTTGCTGTTTGTTCCCCCCAAGACTTGGCCTGAAACCACGGGGGTTCGGAACCGTGGACTTGATGTCTTGACGTGAGCGCTCTGCATCTGCAGGGCCCCTCCTGAAATTGGGATGGAGATCATGTGACCATTGCCCCCTGGAACTCGAGGAATGGGCATGGGATCACACCAGATTTGGATGAGCCGTCCCAAGATTTGGATGGAGCTCCCCTGAAGTCAGACGCTCTTTGTCCCATAGAGCTCCCCAAGATCCCAGGAGCATTGAGTGCGTTCCTCCGACGCATGGACGGAGGAGACGCCAGATTTGACCGCGAATCTCCCTGACTGGGCCCGACAGCACTCGAACATTGCATGTGGTCCCCTCGGTTTGGACTGAGAAGGGGCGAGCTATGCCCTGCAGCTCACTGACTGCGCCCAAGGTCTCAAGGGATTTGGATGAGTTCTGGGAAGTCCGGACTACGATCCGGTGACCGCGGGCCCTGCGAGTGGCCGAAAAGACGGGAGATTCCACCAGATTCGGAGATTCCTCACGAGATTCGCACTAAGATCAACGAGACAGGTGCCTCACCATCTCTCTGATCTTTCCTGACATCTCAGGACATATCCATATCTCTTCCGAGATTTGGACGGATATGCCGAAACGTGTGTCTGGGAACTCGAATGCAGGGCTTGAGATCTCATGAGATGTGGGTCAGGGCCTCCGAAATTTAGACTGCGATCCCATGAGTTTAGCTGCTCGAGACCCCTGACTGGGGTGAGACCTCAGGGATTTGGCTCCGTTCTAATGACAATTGGATTTCAACCCCCTGGGGATTGCTTCTGGATCTCGCTAACTGGGCCAGAGATCCCCGCGAGATTTGCCTGAGCATTCCCGCGTTTGACCTGAAGTCTGATGGACTTAGATGCTGTTTCTCACCCAGTGGCCGGTGGCCCCAGGAGACTTGAGTGCGTTCTTCCGAGGCTGGGGCTGTGATCACGTGACCTATGCCCGTGAATCTCCCTGACAGGGCCAGGGTTTGTTGACATTTGGATGGGTACTCCTGGGCATCGGCCGAGATCACCCCGGAGTGGCACTGGGATCCCCTAACTTGGGCACAAACACTCAAGATGTTTTGACGAGTTCTGGCTCGATTTGGAATCAGATCCCACGAGACTGGCTCCTGGCATCCACGGATTGGACCCGCGCTCTCCCAAGTGTCGGAGGTGGCGAGGCACATTCAGACGGAGACCACGTGACATGTACCCCTGGATCTCGTCGAGTACACCTGACATTCCGAGACTTTGGCACAGTTGTCCTGAGATACGGACACCTACCCGAGACGTTTGCCTGGGAATGGCCGATCAGGCCTGAGTTCTCACGGGATTTGGATCCGGTGTTCCGAGGTTTGGACTGCGGCCCCATGGGATTTGGCCCTGGATCTGGCTTCCAGGGCCTGAGGTCCGACGAGATGTCCACAAGCACTGCTGAGAATTGGATTCAAGTCCCCCGCGAATTGTCTGCGGATGCCACTGAGGCATCCTGAGGTTTGACGAGATGGGGTTTGTTCTCCAAGGTTCGCACGAAAGCACTCAGGTTTGGAGCCTGGTTCGCACCGTCCGGACGTGAGCACTCAGGAGCATTGGATGAGTTCTGCCGCAAAGGTGATTTAGAGCTCAAGAGTTGGACACTGGGTCTCCCTGATGGTGACCGGGGTCGAGTGCGGTTTGGAGGAGTACTCCCGAGATTTGGACTGAGATATGCTGAAGTTGAACCCCCTGTCTAACAGAGAGGCCTTGGCCTGAGACCCCGAATGATTGGAGTCAGCGCCTCCGACAGGAGATCACGGGAAGTTTGCCTGTGAATCTCCCTGAAAGGGCCCGAGAACCGTGAAGCTGGGGAGGACACCTCCCGAGATTTGGACTGAGAGCAGCTGAGATTCGCCCCCGGATCTCACGGAAAGGGGCCGAGGTCTCAAGAGGGTTTGTGGAGCTCTGTCGACATTTGAACTCAGAAACGGCGCACGTGGCCACAGTTTGTAGAGGAACGGGCCAGAGCTCCAACGTCGTTGGGAGATCTCGTACGCGATGCCGACGGAGATCACGTGCCGTGTGTCCCTGGGTCTCGCTGACTTTTCCTGAGATCTCTGGGGATTCGCGCAGTTCTACCGAGATTTGGACGGCTATCTTGAGCCAAGCGACCTCCTTATCCTCCCCAAGGCCCGAGATCTCGTTCCCTTGGGGCCAGGTGTCCCCAGACGTGGGCTGGGATCCCATTTGATTTGCCCTTCCATCTGGCTGCCTGGCTCCGTGGTCTCCTGCGGTTTGGAGGCGCTCTTCCGAGATGCAGACTAAAACCACGAGAGTTTTGCCCCCGGGTACTGCAGAGGGGGCCTGTGCTGCCATGACTTGCGGTTTGTTCCCCCCAAGATTTGGCCTGAAACCACGCGGGGTTGGAACCCGGGCCTTGATATCCGGACCTGAGCGCTCTGGAACTTCAGGGCCCCTCCTGAAATTGGGATGGAAATCACGTGAGCATTGCCCCCTGGATCTCGAGGACTGGGTATGGGATCACGGCAGATTTGCATGAGCCGTCCCGAGATTTGGACGGAGCTCCCCTGAAGTCAGGTGCTCTCTGTCCCACAGAGCTCCCCGAGATCCCAGGAGTTTTGAGTGAGTTCTTCCGAGGCTTGGACGGAGGAGACACCATATTTGATCCCGAATCTCCCTGACTGGGCCCGACAGTGCTCGAACATTGCATGTGGTCCCCTAGGTTTGGACTGAGAAGGGGCGAGCTTTGCCCTGCCGCTCACTGACTGCGCCCGAGGTCTCAAGAGATTTGGATGAGTTCTGGGGAGGTCTGGACTACGATCCGGTGACCTCGGGCCCTGCCAGTGGCCGAACGGACCGGAGATTCCACCAGATTCGGAGATTCCTCGTGAGATTCGCCCTGAGAACAACGAGACAGGTGCCTCTCGATCTCTCTGATCATTCCTGACATCTCAGGACATTTCCATAGCTCTTCCGATATTTGGACGGATATGCCGACACGTGTTTCCAGGAACTCGCAGGCAGGGCCTGAGATCTCATGAGATGTGGGTCAGGGCCTCCAAAATTTAGACTGCGATCCCATGAGTTTAATTGCTTGAGACCCCTGACTGGGGTGAGACCTCAGGGATTTGGTTTCGTTCTAATGACAATTGGATTTCAACCCCCTGGGGATTGCTTCTGGATCTCGCTAACTGGGCCAGAGGTCCCCCCGGAATTTGCGTGTGTGTTCCCGTGTTACGCCTAAAGTCAGATGAACTTAGATGCTGTTTCTCACGCAACGGACAGTGGCCCCGCAAGATTTGAGTGCGTTCTTCCGAGCCTGGGGCTGTGATCACGTGACATAGGTCCGTGAATCTCCCTGACAGGGCCAGGGGTTCTTGACATTTGAATGAGTTCTCCTGGACTTTGGCTGAGATCACCCGGATTCCATAACTTGGGCACAAACCACTAAAGAGATTTTGACGAGTTCCAGCTCGATTTGGAATCAGATCCCACGAGACTGGCTCCTGGCATTCACGGATTGGACCAGCGTTCTCTCAAGTGTCGGAGGTGGTGAGCCTCATTCAGACGGAGACCACGTGACATGTGCCCCTCGATATCGTCGAGTACTCCTGACATTTCGAGACTTTGGCACAGTTGTCCTTAGATTCGAACACCTACCCGGAGACGTTTGCCTGGGAGTGTCCGACGGGTCCTGAGTTCTCACAGGATTTGGATCCGGTGTTCCGAGGTGTGGACTGCGGCCCCATGAGATTTTGCCCTGGATCTGGCTTCCTGGGCCTGTGGTCCCATGAGATGATGAGGAGCACTCCTGAGAATTGGATTCAGGTCCCTGCGAATTGCCCTCGGAAGCCACTGAGGGGTCCCGAGGTTTGACGAGATGGGGTTTGTTCTACAAGGTTCGCACGAAAGCACTCAGGTTTGGAGCCTGGTTCGCACCGTCTGGACGTGAGGACTCAGGAGCATTGGTTGAGTTCTGCTGCAAAGGTGATTGAGAGCTCAGGAGTTGGGCCCTGGGTCGCCCTGATGGTGACCGGGGTCGCCCGAGGTTTGGAGGCTTTCTCCCGAGATTTGGACTGAGATTTGATGAAGTTGAACCCTGTGTCTAACAGAGAGGCCTTGGCCTGAGATCCCGTGGGTTGGAGTCAGCGCCTCCGAACGGAGATCACGGGAGCTTTGCCTGTGAATCTCCCTGAAAGTGTCCGAGAACCCTGAAGATAGGGAGGAGACCTCCTGAAATTTGGACTGAGATCACCTGAGATTCGCCCCAGGATCTCACCGAAAGGGGTCGAAGACTCAAGTTGGTTTGAGGAGCTCTGGCGACATTTGAAATCAGTAACGGTGCACGTAGCCACAGGTTGTAGTGGAACGCACCAGAGCTCCCACGAGGTTGGGAGATTGCAAACGCGATGTGGACGGAGATCATGTGCGTGTCTCCCTGGGTCTCGCTGACGTTTCCTGAGACCTCAGGGCATTCGCGCATTTCTACCGAGATTTGGACGACTATCCTGAGCCAAGCGACCTCCATATCCTCCACAAGGCCCGAGATCTTGTTCCACTGGGGCCAGGTGTCCCCAGACGTGTGCTGGTATCCCACTTGGTTTGTCTTTCCATCTCGCTGCCTGGCCCCGTTGTATCCTGCGGTTTGGAGGCGCTCTCCCGAGATGCAGACTAAAACCATGAGAAGTTTGCCCCCGGGTCTTGCAGAGGGGGCCTGTGCTGCCATGACTTGCTGTTTGTTCCCCCCAAGATTGTCCTGAAACCACGCAGGTTCAGAACCGGGGCCTTGATGTCTTGACGTGAGCGCTCTGGATCTGCAGGGCCCCTCCTGAAATTGGGATGGAGATCATGTGAGCATTGCCCCCTGGAACTCGAGGACTCTGCATGCGATCACAGCAGATTTGCATGAGCCTTCCCGAGATTTGGATGGAGCTCCCCTGAAGTCAGACGCTCTTTGTCCCATAGAGCTCCCCGAGATCCCAGGAGCATTGAGTGCGTTCCTCCGATGCTTGGACGGAGGAGACGCCAGATTTGACCCCGAATCTCCCTGACTGGGCCCGACAGTGCTCGAACATTGCATGTGGTCCCCTCGGTTTGGACTGAGAAGGGGCGAGCTATGCCCTGCAGCTCACTGACTGCGCCCGAGGTCTCAAGAGATTTGGATGAGTTCTGGGGAGGTCCGGACTACGATCCGGTGACCTCGGGCCCTGCGACTGGCCGAACAGACGGGAGTTTCCACCAGATTCGGAGATTCCTCACGAGATTCGCACTAAGATCATCGAGACAGGTGCCTCTCCATCTCTCTGATCATTCCTGACATCTCAGGACATATCCATATCTCTTCCGAGATTTGGATGGATATGCCGACACGTGTGTCTTGGAACTCGCATGCAGGGCCTGAGATCTCATGAGATGTGGGTCAGGGCCTCCAAAATTTAGACTGCGATCCCATGAGTTTAGCTGCTCGAGACCCCTGACTGGGGTGAGACCTCAGGGATTTGGCTCCGTTCTAATGACAATTGGATTTCAACCCCCTGGGGATTACTTCTGGATCTCGCTAACTGGGCGAGAGATCCCCACGAGATTTGCCTGAGCATTCCCGCGTTTGACCTGAAGTCTGATGAACTTAGATGCTGTTTCTCACCCAATGGCCGGTGGCCCCAGGAGACGTGAGTGCGTTCTTCCAAGGCTGGGGCCGTGATCACGTGACGTATGCCCGTGAATCTCCCTGACAGGGCCAGGGTTTGTTGACATTTGGATGGGTTCTCCTGGGCATCGGCCGAGATCACCCCGGATTGGCATCGGGATCCCCGAACTTGGGCACAAACACTCAAGAGGTTTTGACAAGTTCTGGCTCGATTTGGAATCAGATCCCACGAGACTGGGTCCTGGCATTCACGGATTGGACCAGCGTTCTCCCAAGTGTCGGAGGTGTTGAGACACATTCAGACGGAGACCACGTGACATGTACCCCTGGATCTCGTCGAGTACACCTGACATTCCGAGACTTTGGCTCAGTTGTCCTGAGATACGGACACCTACCCGAGACGTTTGCCTGGGAGTGGCCGATCAGGCCTGAGTTCTCACGGGATTTGGATCCGGTGTTCCGAGGATTGGATGCGGCCCCATGGGATTTGGCCCTGGATCTGGCTTCCAGGGCCTGAGGGCCGACGAGATGTCCACAAGCACTGCTGAGAACTGGATTCAAGTCCCCCGCGAATTGCTCACGGAAGCCACTGAGGCATCCTGAGGTTTGACGAGATAGGGTTTGTTCTCCAAGGTTCGCACGAAAGCACTCAGGTTTGGAGCCTGGTTCGCACCGTCCGGACGTGAGCACTCAGGAGCATTAGATGAGTTCTGCCGCAAAGGTGATTGAGAGCTCAGGAGTTGGACACTGGGTCTCCCTGATGGTGACTGGGATCGACCGCGGTTTGGAGGAGTACTCCCGAGATTTGGACTGAGATATGCTGAAGTTGAACCCTCTGTCTAACAGAGAGGCCTTGGCCTGAGATCCTGAAGGATTGGAGTCAGCGCCTCCGACCGGAGATCACGGGAGGTTTGCCTGTGAATCTCACTGAAAGGGCTCGAGAACCCTGAAGCTGGGGAGGACACCTCCCGAGATTTGGACTGAGTTCAGCTGAGATTTGCCCCCGGATCTCACGGAAAGGGGCCGAGGCCTCAAGAGGGCTTGTGGAGCTCTGTCGACATTTGAACTCAGAAACGGCGCATGTGGCCACAGGTTTTAGAGGAACGGGCTAGAGCTCCAACGTCGTTGGGAGATCTCGAACGCGATGCCAACGGAGATCACGTGCCGTGTGTCCCTGGGTCTCGCTGACTTTTCCTGAGATCTCCGGGGATTCGCGCAGTTCTACCGAGATTTGGACGGCTATCTTGAGCCAAGCGACATCCTTATCCTCCCCAAAGCCCGAGATCTCGTTCTCTTGGGGCCAGGTGTCCCCAGACGTGGGCTGGGATCCCATTTGATTTGCCCTTTCATCTGGCTGCCTGGCTCCATGGTCTCCTGCGGTTTGGAGGCGCTCTTCCGAGATGCAGACTAAAACCACGAGAGTTTTGCCCCCGGGTACGGCGGAGGGGGCCTGTGCTGCCATGACTTGCGGTTTGTTCCCCCCAAGATTTGGCCTGAAACCACGCGGGGTTGGAACCCGGGCCCTGATATCTGGACCTGAGCGCTCTGGAACTTCAGGGCCCCTCCTGAAATTGGGATGGAGATCACGTGAGCATTGTCCCCTGGATCACGAGGACTGGGTATGGGATCACGCCAGATTTGCATGAGCCGTCCCGAGATTTGGACGGAGCTCCCCTGAAGACAGGCGCTCTCTGTCCCACAGAGTCCCCGAGATCCCAGGAGTTTTGAGTGAGTTCTTCCGAGGATTGGACGGAGGAGACACCATATTTGATCCCGAATCTCCCTGACTGGGCCCGACAGTGCTGGAACATTGCATGTGGTCCCCTAGGTTTGGACTGAGAAGGGGCGAGCTTTGCCCTGCCGCTCACTGACTGCGCCCGAGGTCTCAAGAGATTTGGATGAGTTCTGGGGAGGTCTGGACTACGATCCGGTGACCTCGGGCCCTGCCAGTGGCCGAACGGACCGGAGATTCCACCAGATTCGGAGATTCCTCGTGAGATTCGCCCTGAGAACAACGAGACAGGTGCCCCTCGATCTCTCTGATCATTCCTGACATCTCAGGACATTTCCATAGCTCTTCCGATATTTGGACGGATATGCCGACACGTGTTTCCAGGAACTCGCAGGCAGGGCCTGAGATCTCATGAGATGTGGGTCAGGGCCTCCAAAATTTAGACTGCGATCCCATGAGTTTAGTTGCTTGAGACCCCTGACTGGGGTGAGACCTCAGGGATTTGGTTTCGTTCTAATGACAATTGGATTTCAACCCCCTGGGGATTGCTTCTGGATCTCGCTAACTGGGCCAGAGGTCCCCCCGGTATTTGCGTGTGTGTTCCCGTGTTACACCTAAAGTCAGATGAACTTAGATGCTGTTTCTCACGCAACGCACAGAGGCCCCGCAAGATTTGAGTGCGTTCTTCCGAGCTTGGGGCTGTGATCATGTGACATATGTCCATGAATCTCCCTGACAGGGCCAGGGGTTCGTGACATTTGAATGAGTTCTCCTGGACTTTGGCTGAGATCACCCGGATTCCATAACTTGGGCACAAACCACTAAAGAGATTTTGACGAGTTCCAGCTCGATTTGGAATCAGATCCCACGAGACTGGCTCCTGGCATTCACGGATTGGACCAGCGTTCTCACAAGTGTCGGAGGTGGCGAGCCTCATTCAGACGGAGACCACGTGACATGTGCCCCTCGATTCCGTCGAGTACACCTGACATTTCGACACTTTGGCACAGTTGTCCTGAGATTCGGACACCTACCCGGAGACGTTTGCCTGGGAGTGTGCGACGGGTCCTGAGTTCTCACAGGATTTGGATCCGGTGTTCCGAGGTGTGGACTGCGGCCCCATGAGATTTGGCCCTGGATCTGGCTTCCTGGGCCTGTGGTCCCATGAGATGACGAGGAGCACTCCTGAGAATTGGATTCAGGTCCCCTGCGAATTGCCCTCGGAAGCCACTGAGGAGTCCTGAGTTTTGACGAGATGGGGTTTTTTCTCCAAGGTTCGCACGAAAGCACTCAGGTTTGGAGCCTGGTTCGCACCGTCCGGACGTGAGGACTCAGGAGCATTGGGTGAGTTCTGCTGCAAAGGTGATTGAGAGGTCAGGAGTTGGGCCCTGGGTCGCCCTGATGGTGACCGGGGTCGACCGAGGTTTGGAGGCTTTCTCCCGAGATTTGGACTGAGATTTGATGAAGTTGAACCCTGTGTCTAACAGAGAGGCCTTGGCCTGAGATCCCGTGGGTTGGAGTCAGCGCCTCCGACCGGAGATCACGAGAGCTTTGCCTGTGAATCTCCCTGAAAGGGTCCGAGAACCCTGAAGCTGGGGAGGAGACCTCCCGAGATTTGGACTGAGATCAGCTGAGATTCGCCCCCGAATCTCACCGAAAGGAGTCGAAGTCTCAAGATGGTTTGAGGAGCTCTGGCGACATTTGAAATCAGAAACGGTGCACGTAGCCACAGGTTGTAGTGGAAAGCACCAGAGCTCCCACGAGGTTGGGAGATTGCAAACGCGATGTCGACGGAGATCATGTGCGTGTCTCCCTGGGTCTCGCTGACGTTTCCTGAGACCTCAGGGCATTCGCGCAGTTCTACCGAGATTTGGACGACTATCCTGAGCCAAGCGACCTCCATATCCTCCACAAGTCCCGAGATCTTGTTCCATTGGGGCCAGGTGTCCCCAGCCGTGTGCTGGGATCCCACGTGGTTTGTCTTTCCATCTCGCTGCCTGGCCCCGTTGTATCGTGCGGTTTGGAGGCGCTCTCCCAAGATGCAGACTAAAACCATGAGAGGTTTGCCCCCGGGTCTTGCAGAGGGGGCCTGTGCTGCCATGACTTGCTGTTTGTTCCCTCCAAGACTTGGCCTGAAACCCCGCGGGTTCGGAACCGGGGCCTTGATGTCTTGACGTGAGCGCTCTGGATCTGCAGGGCCCCTCCTGAAATTGGGATGGAGATCATGTGAGCATTGCCCCCTGGAACTCGAGGACTGGGCATGGGATCACAACAGATTTGCATGAACCGTCCCGAGATTTGGATGGAGCTCCCCTGAAATCAGACGCTCTTTGTCCCAGAGAGCTCCCCGAGATCCCAGGAGCATTGAGTGCGTTCCTCCGACGCATGGACGGAGGAGACGCCAGATTTGACCGCGAATCTCCCTGACTGGGCCCGACAGCACTCGAACATTGCATGTGGTCCCCTCGGTTTGGACTGAGAAGGGGCGAGCTATGCCCTGCAGCTCACTGACAGCGCCCGAGGTCTCAAGAGATTTGGATGAGTTCCGGGAAGGTCCGGACTACGATCCGGTGACCCCGGGCCCTGCGAGTGGCCGAACAGACGGGAGATTCCACCAGATTCGGAGATTCCTCACGAGATTCGCACTAAGATCAACGAGACAGGTGCCTCACCATCTCTCTGAACTTTCCTGACATCTCAGGACATATCCATATCTCTTCCGAGATTTGGACGGATATGCCGAAACGTGTGTCTTGGAACTCGCATGCAGGGCTTGAGATCTCATGAGATGTGGGTCAGGGCCTCCAAAATTTAGACTGCGATCCCATGAGTTTAGCTGCTCGAGACCCCTGACTGGGGTGAGACCTCAGGGATTTGGCTCCGTTCTAATGACAATTGGATTTCAACCCCCTGGGGATTGCTTCTGGATCTCGCTAACTGGGCCAGAGGTCCCCCCGGGATTTGCGTGTGTGTTCCCGTGTTACGCCTGAAGTCAGATGAACTTAGATGCTGTTTCTTATGCAACGGACATTGGCCCCGCAAGATTTGAGTGCGTTCTTCCCAGCCTGGGGCTGTGATCACGTGACATATGTCCGTGAATCTCCCTGACAGGGCCAGGGGTTCTTGACATTTGAATGAGTTCTCCTGGACTTTGGCTGAGATCACCCGGATTCCATAACTTGGGCACAAACCACTAAAGAGATTTTGACGAGTTCCAGCTCGATTTGGAATCAGGTCCCAGGAGACTGGCTCCTGGCATTCACGGATTGGACAAGCGTTCTCACAAGTGTCGGAGGTGGCGAGCCTCATTCAGACGGAGACCACGTGACATGTGCCCTTCGATCTCGTCGAGTACACCTGACATTTCGAGACTTTGGCACAGTTGTCCTGAGATTCGGACACCTACCCGGAGACGTTTGCCTGGGAGTGTCCGACGGGTCCTGAGTTCTCACAGGATTTGGGTCCGGTATTCCGAGGTGTGGACTGCGGCCCCATGAGAGTTGGCCCTGGATCTGGCTTCCTGGGCCTGTGGTTCCATGAGATGACGAGGAGCACTCCTGAGAATTGGATTCAGGTCCCCTGCGAATTGCCCTCGGAAGCCACTGAGGGGTCCCGAGGTTTGACGAGATGGGGTTTTTTCTCCAAGGTTCGCACGAAAGCACTCAGGTTTGGAGCCTGGTTCGCACCGTCCGGACGTGAGGACTCAGGAGCATTGGGTGAGTACTGCTGCAATGGTGATTGAGAGCTCAGGAGTTGGGCCCTGGGTCGCCCTGATGGTGACCGGGGTCGACCGAGGTTTGGAGGATTTCTCCCGAGATTTGGACTGAGATTTGATGAAGTTGAACCCTGTGTCTAACAGAGAGGCCTTGGCCTGAGATCCCGTGGGTTGGAGTCAGCGCCTCCGACCGGAGATCACGGGAGCTTTGCCTGTGAATCTCCCTGAAATTGTCCGAGAACCCTGAAGCTGGGGAGGAGACCTCCCGAGATTTGGACTGAGATCAGCTGAGATTCGCCCCCGGATCTCACCGAAAGGGGTCGAAGTTTCAAGATGGTTTGAGGAGCTCTGGCGACATTTGAAATCAGAAACGGAGCACGTAGCCACAGGTTGTAGTGGATCGCACCAGAGCTCCCACGAGGTTGGGAGATTGCAAACGTGATGTCGACGGAGATCATGTGCGTGTCTCCCTGGGTCTCGCTGACGTTTCCTGAGACCTCAGGGCATTCGCGCAGTTCTACCGAGATTTGGACGACTATCCTGAGCCAAGCGACCTCCATATCCTCCACAAGGCCCGAGATCTTGTTCCATTGGGGCCAGGTGTCCCCAGACGTGTGCTGGGATCCCACTTGGTTTGTCTTTCCATCTCGCTGCCTGGCCCCGTTGTATCCTGCGGTTTGGATGCGCTCTCCCGAGATGCAGACTAAAACCATGAGAGGTTTGCCACCGGGTGTTGCAGAGGGGGCCTGTGCTGCCATGACTTGCTGTTTGTTCCCCCCAAGACTTGGCCTGAAACCACGCGGGTTCGGAACCGGGGCCTTGATGTCTTGACGTGAGCGCTCTGGATCTGCAGGGCCCCTCCTGAAATTGGGATGGAGATCATGTGAGCATTGCCCCCTGGAACTCGAGGACTGGGCATGGGATCACACCAGTTTTGCATGAGCCGTCCCGAGATTTGGATGGAGCTCCCCTGAATTCAGACGCTCTTTGTCCCATAGAGCTCCCCGAGATCCCAGGAGCATTGAGTGCGTTCCTCCGATGCATGGACGGAGGAGACGCCAGATTTGACCGCGAATCTCCCTGACTGGGCCCGACAGCACTCGAACATTGCATGTGGTCCCCTCGGTTTGGACTGAGAAGGGGCGAGCTATGCCCTGCAGCTCACTGATTGCGCCCGAGGTCTCAAGAGATTTGGATGAGTTCTGGGGAGGTCCGGTCTACGATCCGGTGACCTCGGGCCCTGCGAGTGGCCGAAAAGACGGGAGATTCCACCAGATTCGGAGATTCCTCACGAGATTCGCACTAAGATCAACGAGACAGGTGCCTCTCCATCTCTCTGATCATTCCTGACATCTCAGTACATATCCATATCTCTTCTGAGATTTGGACGGATATGCCGACACGTGTGTCTGGGAACTCGCAGGCAGGGCCTGAGATCTCATGAGATGTGGGTCAGGGCCTCCAAAATTTAGAATGCGATCCCAAGACTTTAGCTGCTCGAGACCCCTGACTGGAGTGAGACCTCAGGGATTTGGCTCCGTTCTAATGACAATTGGATTTCATCCCCCTGGGGATTGCTTCTGGATCTCGCTAACTGGGCCAGAGATCCCCACGAGATTTGCCTGAGCATTCCCGCGTTTGACCTGAAGTCTGATGAACTTAGATGCTGTTTCTCACCCAATGTCCGGTGGCCCCAGGAGACTTGAGTGCGTTCTTCCGAGGCTGGGGCTGTGATCACGTGACCTATGCCCGCGAATCTCCCTGACAGGGCCAGGGTTTGTTGACATTTGGATGCGTTCTCCTGGGCATCGGCCGAGATCACCCCGGAGTGGCACCGGGATCCCCTAACTTGGGCACAAACACTCAAGCTGTTTGGACGAGTTCTGGCTCGATTTGGAATCAGATCCCACGAGACTGGCTCCTGGCATCCACGGATTGGACCAGCGCTCTCCCAAGTGTCGGAGGTGGCGAGGCACATTCAGACGGAGACCACGTGACATGTACCCCTGGATCTCGTCGAGTACACCTGACATTCCGAGACTTTGGCTCAGTTGTCCTGAGATACGGACACCTACCCGAGACGTTTGCCTGGGAGTGGCCGATCAGGCCTGAGTTCTCACGGGATTTGGATCCGGTGTTCCGAGGTTTGGACTGCGGCCCCATGGGATTTGGCCCTGGATCTGGCTTCCAGGGCCTGAGGTCCGACGAGATGTCCACAAGCACTGCTGAGAATTGGATTCAAGTTCCCCGCGAATTGTCTGCGGAAGCCACTGAGGCATCCTGAGGTTTGACGAGATGGGGTTTGTTCTCCAAGGTTCGCACGAAAGCACTCAGGTTTGGAGTCTGGTTCGCACCGTCCGGATGTGAGCACACAGGAGCATCAGATGAGTTCTGCCGCAAAGGTGATTTAGAGCTCAGGATTTGGACACTGGGTCTCCCTGATGGTGACCGGGGTCGACTGCGGTTTGGAGGAGTACTCCCAAGATTTAGACTGAGATATGCTGAAGTTGATCCCTCTGTCTAACAGAGAGGACTTGGCCTGAGATCCCGAATGATTGGAGTCAGCGCCTCCGACAGGAGATCACGGGATGTTTGCCTGTGAATCTCCCTGAAAGGGCCCGAGAACCCTGAAGCTGGGGAGGACACCTCCCGAGATTTGGACTGAGAGCAGCTGAGATTCGCCCCCGGATCTCACGGAAAGGGGCCGAGGTCTCAAGAGGGTTTGTGGAGCTCTGTCGACATTTGAACTCAGAAACGGCGCACGTGGCCACAGTTTGTAGAGGAACGGGCCAGAGCTCCAACGTCGTTGGGAGATCTCGTACGCGATGCCGACGGAGATCACGTGCCGTGTGTCCCTGGGTCTCGCTGACTTTTCCTGAGATCTCCGGGGATTCGCGCAGTTCTACCGAGATTTGGACGGCTATCTTGAGCCAAGCGACCTCCTTATCCTCCCCAAGGCCCGAGATCTCGTTCCCTTGCGGCCAGGTGTCCCCAGACGTGGGCTGGGATCCCATTTGATTTGCCCTTCCATCTGGCTGCCTGGCTCCGTGGTCTCCTGCGGTTTGGAGGCGCTCTTCCGAGATGCAGACTAAAACCACGAGAGTTTTGCCCCCGGGTACTGCAGAGGGGGCCTGTGCTGCCATGACTTGCGGTTTGTTCCCCCCAAGATTTGGCCTGAAACCATGCGGGGTTGGAAACCAGGCCTTGATATCTGGACCTGAGCGCTCTGGAACTTCAGGGCCCCTCCTGAAATTGGGATGGAAATCACGTGAGCATTGCCCCCTGGATCTCGAGGACTGGGTATGGGATCACGGCAGATTTGCATGAGCCGTCCCGAGATTTGGACGGAGCTCCCCTGAAGTCAGGTGCTCTCTGTCCCACAGAGCTCCCCGAGATCCCAGGAGTTTTGAGTGAGTTCTTCCGAGGCTTGGACGGAGGAGACACCATATTTGATCCCGAATCTCCCTGACTGGGCCCGACAGTGCTCGAACATTGCATGTGGTCCCCTAGGTTTGGACTGAGAAGGGGCGAGCTTTGCCCTGCCGCTCACTGACTGCGCCCGAGGTCTCAAGAGATTTGGATGAGTTCTGGGGAGGTCTGGACTACGATCCGGTGACCTCGGGCCCTGCCAGTGGCCGAACGGACCGGAGATTCCACCAGATTCGGAGATTCCTCGTGAGATTCGCCCTGAGAACAACGAGACACGTGCCTCTCGATCTCTCTGATCATTCCTGACATCTCAGGACATTTCCATAGCTGTTCCGATATTTGGACGGATATGCCGACACGTGTTTCCAGGAACTCGCAGGCAGGGCCTGAGATCTCATGAGATGTGGGTCAGGGCCTCCAAAATTTAGACTGCGATCCCATGAGTTTAATTGCTTGAGACCCCTGACTGGGGTGAGACCTCATGGATTTGGTTTCGTTCTAATGACAATTGGATTTCAACCCCCTGGGGATTGCTTCTGGATCTCGCTAACTGGGCCAGAGGTCCCCCCGGAATTTGCGTGTGTGTTCCCGTGTTACGCCTAAAGTCAGATGAACTTAGATGCTGTTTCTCACGCAACGGACAGTGGCCCCGCAAGATTTGAGTGCGTTCTTCCGAGCCTGGGGCTGTGATCACGTGACATATGTCCGTGAATCTCCCTGACAGGGCCAGGGGTTCTTGACATTTGAATGAGTTCTCCTGGACTTTGGCTGAGATCACCCGGATTCCATAACTTGGGCACAAACCACTAAAGAGATTTTGACGAGTTCCAGCTCGATTTGGAATCAGATCCCACGAGACTGGCTCCTGGCATTCACGGATTGGACCAGCGTTCTCACAAGTGTCGGAGGTGGCGAGCCTCATTCAGACGGAGACCACGTGACATGTGCCCCTCGATCTCGGCGAGTACACCTGAGATTTCGAGGCTTTGGCACAGTTGTCCTGAGATTCGGACACCTACACGGAGACGTTTGCCTGGGAGTGTCCGACGGGTCCTGAGTTCTCACAGGATTTGGATCCGGTGTTCCGAGGTGTGGACTGCGGCCCCATGAGATTTGGCCCTGGATCTGGCTTCCTGGGCCTGTGGTCCCATGAGATGTCGACGAGCACTCCTGAGAATTGGATTCAGGTCCCCTGCGAATTGCCCTCGGAAGCCACTGAGGGGTCCCGAGCTTTGACGAGATGGGGTTTGTTCTCCAAGGTTCGCACGAAAGCACTCAGGTTTGGAGCCTGGTTCGCACCGTCCGGACGTGAGGACTCAGGAGCATTGGGTGGGTTCTGCTGCAAAGGTGATTGAGAGCTCAGGACTTGGGCCCTGGGTCGCCCTGATGGTGACCGGGGTCGACCGAGGTTTGGAGGCTTTCTCCCGAGATTTGGACTGAGATTTGTGAAGTTGAACCCTGTGTCTAACAGAGAGGCCTTGGCCTGAGATCCCGTGGGTTGGAGTCAGCGCATCCGACCGGAGATCATGGAGTTTTGCCTGTGAATCTCCCTGAAATTGTCCGAGAACCCTGAAGCTGGGGAGGAGACCTCCCGAGATTTGGACTGAGATCAGCTGAGATTCGCCCCCGGATCTCACCGAAAGGGGTCGAAGTCTCAAGATGGTTTGAGGAGCTCTGGCGACATTTGAAATCCGAAACGGTGCACGTAGCCACAGGTTGTAGTGGAACGCTCCAGAGCTCCCACGAGTTTGGGAGATTGCAAACGCGATGTCGACGGAGATCATGTGCGTGTCTCCCTGGGTCTCGCTGACGTTTCCTGAGACCTCAGGGCATTCGCGCAGTTCTACCGAGATTTGGACGACTATCCTGAGCCAAGCGACCTCCATAACCTCCACAAGGCCCGAGATCTTGTTCCATTGGGGCCAGGTGTCCCCAGACGTGGGCTGGGATCCCACTTGGTTTGTCTTTCCATCTCGCTGCCTGGCCCCGTTGTATCCTGCGGTTTGGAGGCGCTCTCCCGAGATGCAGACTAAAACCATGAGAGGTTTGCCCCCGGGTCTTGCAGAGGGGGCCTGTGCTGCCATGACTTGCTGTTTGTTCCCCCCAAGACTTGGCCTGAAACCACGCGGGTTCGTTACCGGGGCCTTGATGTCTTGACGTGAGCGCTCTGGATCTGCAGGGCCCCTCCTGAAATTGGGATGGAGATCATGTGAGCATTGCCCCCTGGAACTCGAGGACTGGGCATGGGATCACACCAGATTTTCATGAGCCGTCCCGAGATTTGGATGGAGCTCCCCTGAAGTCAGACGCTCTTTGTCCCATAGAGCTCCCCGAGATCCCAGGAGCATTGAGTGCGTTCCTCCGACGCATGGACGGAGGAGACGCCAGATATGACCCCGAATCTCCCTGACTGGGCCCGACAGCACTCGAACATTGCATGTGGTCCCCTCGGTTTGGACTCAGAAGGGGCGAGCTATGCCCTGCAGCTCACTGACTGCGCCCGAGGTCTCAAGAGATTTGGATGAGTTCTGGGGACGTCCGGACTACGATCCGGTAACCTCGGGCCCTGCGAGTGGCCGAACAGATGGGAGATTCCACCAGATTCGGAGATTCCTCACGAGATTCGCACTAAGATCAACGGGACAGGTGCCTCACCATCTCTCTGATCATTCCTGACATCTCAGGACATATCCATATCTCTTCCGAGTTTTGGACGGCTATGCCGAAACGTCTGTCTGGGAACTCGCATGCAGGGCTTGAGATCTCTTGAGATGTGGGTCAGGGCCTCCAAAATTTAGACTGCGATCCCATGAGTTTAGCTGCTCGAGACCCCTGACTGGGGTGAGACCTCAGGGTTTTGGCTCCGTTCTAATGACAATTGGATTTCAACCCCCTTGGGATTGCTTCTGGATCTCGCTAACTGGGCCAGAGATCCCCACGAGATTTGCCTGAGCATTCCCGCGTTTTACCTGAAGTCTGATGAACTTAGATGCTGTTTCTCATCCAATGGCCGGTGGCCCCAGGAGACTTGAGTGCGTTCTTCCGAGGCTGGGGCCGTGATCACGTGACATATGCCCGTGAATCTCCCTGACAGGGCCAGGGTTTGTTGACATTTGGATGGGTTCTCCTGGGCATCGGCCGAGATCACCCCGGAGTGGCATCGGGATCCCCTAAGTTGGGCACAAACACTCAAGAGGTTTTGACGAGTTCTGGCTCGATTTGGAATCAGATCCCACGAGACTGGCTCCTGGCATCCACGGATTGGACCAGCACTCTCCCAAGTGTCGGAGGTGGCGAGGCACATTCAGACAGAGACCACGTGACATGTACCCCTGGATCTCGTCGAGTACACCTGACATTCCGAGACTTTGGCACAGTTGTCCTGAGATACGGACACCTAACCGAGATGTTTGCCTGGGAGTGGCCGATCAGGCCTGAGTTCTCACGGGATTTGGATCCGGTGTTCCGAGGTTTGGACTGTGGCCCCATGGGATTTGGCCCTGGATCTGGCTTCCAGGGCCTGAGGTCCGACGAGATGTCGACAAGCACTGCTGAGAATGGGATTCAGGTCCTCCGCGAATTGCCCGCGGAAGCCACTGAGGCATCCTGAGGTTTGACGAGATGGGGTTTGTTCTCCAAGGTTCGCCCGAAAGCACTCAGGTTTGGAGCCTGGTTCGCACCGTCCGGACGTGAGCACTCAGGAGCATTGGATGAGTTCTGCCGCAAAGGTGATTGAGAGCTCAGGAGTTGGACACTGGGTCTCCCTGAGGTGACTGGGATCGACCGCGGTTTGGAGGAGTACTCCCGAGATTTGGACTGAGATATGCTGAAGTTGAACCCTCGGTCTAACAGAGAGGACTTGGCCTGAGATCCCGAAGGATTGGAGTCAGCGCCTCCGACCGGAGATCACGGGAGGTTTGCCTGTGAATCTCCCTGAAAAGCCCCGAGAACCCTGAAGCTGGGGAGGACACCTCCCGAGATTTGGACTGAGAGCAGCTGAGATTCGTCCCCGGATCTCACGGAAAGGGGCCGAGGTCTCAAGAGGGTTTGTGGAGCTCTGTCGACATTTCAACTCAGAAACGGCGCACGTGGCCACAGGTTTTAGAGGAACGGGCCAGAGCTCCAACGTCGTTGGGAGATCTCGAACGCGATGCCGACGGAGATCACGTGCCGTGTGTCCCTGGGTCTCGCTGACTTTTCCTGAGATCTCCGGGGATTCGCGCAGTTCTACCGAGATTTGGACGGCTATCTTGAGCCAAGCGACCTCCTTATCCTCCCCAAGGCCGGAGACCTCGTTCCCTGGGGGCCAGGTGTCCCCAGACGTGGGCTGGGATGCCATTTGATTTGCCCTTCCATCTGGCTGCCTGGCTCCGTGGTCTCCTGCGGTTTGGAGGCGCTCTTCCGAGATGCAGACTAAAAGCACGAGAATTTTGCCCCCCGGTACTGCAGAGGGGGCCTGTGCTGCCATGACTTGCGGTTTGTTCCCCCCAAGATTTGGCCTGAATCCACGCGGGGTTGGAACCCGGGCCTTGATATCCGGACCTGAGCGCTCTGGAACTTCAGGGCCCCTCCTGAAATTGGGATGGAAATCACGTGAGCATTGCCCCCTGGATCTCGAGGACTGGGTATGGGATCACGGCAGATTTGCATGAGCCGTCCCGAGATTTGGACGGAGCTCCCTTGAAGTCAGGTGCTCTCTGTCCCACAGAGCTCCCCGAGATCCCAGGAGTTTTGAGTGAGTGCTTCCGAGGCTTGGACGGAGGAGACACCATATTTGATCCCGAATCTCCCTGACTGGGCCCGACAGTGCTCGAACATTGCATGTGGTCCCCTAGGTTTGGACTGAGAAGGGGCGAGCTTTGCCCTGCCGCTCACTGACTGCGCCCGAGGTCTCAAGAGATTTGGATGAGTTCTGGGGAGGTCTGGACTACGATCCGGTGACCTCGGGCCCTGCCAGTGGCCGAACGGACCGGAGATTCCACCAGATTCGGAGATTCCTCGTGAGATTCGCCCTGAGAACAACGAGACAGGTGCCTCTCGATCTCTCTGATCATTCCTGACATCTCAGGACATTTCCATAGCTCTTCCGATATTTGGACGGATATGCCGACACGTGTTTCCAGGAACTCGCAGGCAGGGCCTGAGATCTCATGAGATGTGGGTCAGGGCCTCCAAAATTTAGACTGCGATCCCATGAGTTTAATTGCTTGAGACCCCTGACTGGGGTGAGACCTCAGGGATTTGGTTTCGTTCTAATGACAATTGGATTTCAACCCCCTGGGGATTGCTTCTGGATCTCGCTAACTGGGCCAGAGGTCCCCCCGGAATTTGCGTGTGTGTTCCCGTGTTACGCCTAAAGTCAGATGAACTTAGATGCTGTTTCTCACGCAACGGACAGTGGCCCCGCAAGATTTGAGTGCGTTCTTCCGAGCCTGGGGCTGTGATCACGTGACATATGTCCGTGAATCTCCCTGACAGGGCCAGGGGTTCTTGACATTTGAATGAGTTCTCCTGGACTTTGGCTGAGATCACCCGGATTCCATAACTTGGGCACAAACCACTAAAGAGATTTTGACGAGTTCCAGCTCGATTTGGAATCCGATCCCACGAGACTGGCTCCTGGCATTCACGGATTGGACCAGCGTTCTCACAAGTGTCGGAGGTGGCGAGCCTCATTCAGACGGAGACCACGTGACATGTGCCCCTCGATCTCGGCGAGTACACCTGACATTTCGAGGCTTTGGCACAGTTGTCCTGAGATTCGGACACCTACACGGAGACGTTTGCCTGGGAGTGTCCGACGGGTCCTGAGTTCTCACAGGATTTGGATCCGGTGTTCCGAGGTGTGGACTGCGGCCCCATGAGATTTGGCCCTGGATCTGGCTTCCTGGGCCTGTGGTCCCATGAGATGTCGACGAGCACTCCTGAGAATTGGATTCAGGTCCCCTGCGAATTGCCCTCGGAAGCCACTGAGGGGTCCCGAGCTTTGACAAGATGGGGTTTGTTCTCCAAGGTTCGCACGAAAGCACTCAGGTTTGGAGCCTGGTTCGCACCGTCCGGACGTGAGGACTCAGGAGCATTGGGTGAGTTCTGCTGCAAAGGTGATTGAGAGCTCAGGAGTTGGGCCCTGGGTCGCCCTGATGGTGACCGGGGTCGAACGAGGTTTGGAGGCTTTCTCCCGAGATTTGGACTGAGATTTGATGAAGTTGAACCCTGTGTCTAACACAGAGCCCTTGGCCTGAGATCCCGTGGGTTGGAGTCAGCGCATCCGACCGGAGATCACGGGAGCTTTGCCTGTGAATCTCCCTGAAATTGTCCGAGAACCCTGAAGCTGGGGAGGAGACCTCCCGAGATTTGGACTGAGATCAGCTGAGATTCGCCCCCGGATCTCACCGAAAGGGGTCGAAGTCTCAATATGGTTTGAGGAGCTCTGGCGACATTTGAAATCCGAAACGGTGCACGTAGCCACAGGTTGTAGTGGAACGCACCAGAGCTCCCACGAGGTTGGGAGATTGCAAACGCGATGTCGACGGAGATCATGTGCGTGTCTCCCTGGGTCTCGCTGACGTTTCCTGAGACCTCAGGGCATTCGCGCAGTTCTACCGAGATTTGGACGTCTATCCTGAGCCAAGCGACCTCCATAACCTCCACAAGGCCCGAGATCTTGTTCCATTGGGGCCAGGTGTCCCCAGACGTGTGCTGGGATCCCACTTGGTTTGTCTTTCCATCTCGCTGCCTGGCCGCGTTTTATCCTGCGGTTTGGAGGCGCTCTCCCGAGATGCAGACTAAAACCATGAGAGGTTTGCCCCCGGGTCTTGCAGAGGGGGCCTGTGCTGCCATGACTTGCTGTTTGTTCCCCCCAAGACTTGGCCTGAAACCACGCGGGTTCGTTACCGGGGCCTTGATGTCTTGACGTGAGCGCTCTGGATCTGCAGGGCCCCTCCTGAAATTGGGATGGAGATCATGTGAGCATTGCCCCCTGGAACTAGAGGACTGGGTATGGGATCACACCAGATTTGCATGAGCCGTCTCGAGATTTGGATGGAGCTCCCCTGAAGTCAGACGCTCTTTGTCCCGGAGAGCTCCCCGAGATCCCAGGAGCATTGAGTGCCTTCCTCCGACGCATTGACGGAGGAGACGCCAGATTTGACCGCGAATCTCCCTGACTGGGCCCGACAGCACTCGAACATTGCATGTGGTCCCCTCGGTTTCGACTGAGAAGGGGCGAGCTATGCCCTGCAGCTCACTGACTGCGCCCGAGGTCTCAAGAGATTTGGATGAGTTCTGCGGAGGTCCGGACTACGATCCGGTGACCGCGGGCCCTGCGAGTGGCCGAACAGATGGGAGATTCCACCAGATTCGGAGATTCCTCACGAGATTCGCACTAAGATCAACGAGACAGGTGCCTCACCATCTCTCTGATCTTTCCTGAAATCTCAGGACATATCCATATCTCTTCCGAGATTTGGACGGATATGCCGAAACGTGGGTCTGGGAACTCGCATGCAGGGCTTGAGATCTCTTGAGATGTGGGTCCGTGCCTCCAAAATTAGACTGCGATCCCTGAGTTTAGCTGCTCGAGACCCCTGACTGGGGTGAGACCTCAGGGATTTGGCTCCGTTCTAATGACAATTGGATTTCAACCCCCTGGGGATTGCTTCTGGATCTCGCTAACTGGGCCAGAGATCCCCGCGAGATTTGCCTGAGAATTCCCGCGTTTGACCTGAAGTCTGATGGACTTAGATGCTGTTTCTCACCCAGTGGCCGGTGGCCCCAGGAGACTTGAGTGCGTTCTTCCGAGGCTGGGGCTGTGATCACGTGACCTATGCCCGTGAATCTCCCTGACAGGGCCAGGGTTTGTTGACATTTGGATGGGTACTCCTGGGCATCGGCCGAGATCACCCCGGAGTGGCACTGGGATCCCCTAACTTGGGCACAAACACTCAAGATGTTTTGACGAGTTCTGGCTCGATTTGGAATCAGATCCCACGAGACTGGCTCCTGGCATCCACGGATTGGACCCGCGCTCTCCCAAGTGTCGGAGGTGGCGAGGCACATTCAGACGGAGACCACGTGACATGTACCCCTGGATCTCGTCGAGTACACCTGACATTCCAAGACTTTGGCACAGTTGTCCTGAGATACGGACACCTACCCGAGACGTTTGCCTGGGAATGGCCGATCAGGCCTGAGTTCTCACGGGATTTGGATCCGGTGTTCCGAGGTTTGGACTGCGGCCCCATGGGATTTGGCCCTGGATCTGACTTCCAGGGCCTGAGGTCCGACGAGATGTCCACAAGCACTGCTGAGAATTGGATTCAAGTCCCCCGCGAATTGTCTGCAGATGCCACTGAGGCATCCTGAGGTTTGACGAGATGGGGTTTGTTCTCCAAGGTTCGCACGAAAGCACTCAGGTTTGGAGCCTGGTTCGCACCGTCCGGACGTGAGCACTCAGGAGCATTGGATGAGTTCTGCCGCAAAGGTGATTTAGAGCTCAAGAGTTGGACACTGGGTCTCCCTGATGGTGACCGGGGTCGAGTGCGGTTTGGAGGAGTACTCCCGAGATTTGGACTGAGATATGCTGAAGTTGAACCCCCTGTCTAACAGAGAGGCCTTGGCCTGAGACCCCGAATGATTGGAGTCAGCGCCTCCGACAGGAGATCACGGGATGTTTGCCTGTGAATCTCCCTGAAAGGGCCCGAGAACCGTGAAGCTGGGGAGGACACCTCCCGAGATTTGGACTGAGAGCAGCTGAGATTCGCCCCCGGATCTCACGGAAAGGGGCCGAGCTCTCAAGAGGGTTTGTGGAGCTCTGTCGTCATTTGAACTCAGAAACGGCGCACGTGGCCACAGTTTGTAGAGGAACGGGCCAGAGCTCCAACGTCGTTGGGAGATCTCGTACGCGATGCCGACGGAGATCACGTGCCGTGTGTCCCTGGGTCTCGCTGACTTTTCCTGAGATCTCCGGGGATTCGCGCAGTTCTACCGAGATTTGGACGGCTATCTTGAGCCAAGCGACCTCCTTATCCTCCCCAAGGCCCGAGATCTCGTTCCCTTGGGGCCAGGTGTCCCCAGACGTGGGCTGGGATCCCATTTGATTTGCCCTTCCATCTGGCTGCCTGGCTCCGTGGTCTCCTGCGGTTTGGAGGCGCTCTTCCGAGATGCAGACTAAAACCACGAGAGTTTTGCCCCCGGGTACTGCAGAGGGGGCCTGTGCTGCCATGACTTGCGGTTTGTTCCCCCCAAGATTTGGCCTGAAACCACGCGGGGTTGGAACCCGGGCCTTGATATCCGGACCTGAGCGCTCTGGAACTTCAGGGCCCCTCCTGAAATTGGGATGGAAATCACGTGAGCATTGCCCCCTGGATCTCGAGGACTGGGTATGGGATCACGGCAGATTTGCATGAGCCGTCCCGAGATTTGGACGGAGCTCCCCTGAAGTCAGGTGCTCTCTGTCCCACAGAGCTCCCCGAGATCCCAGGAGTTTTGAGTGAGTGCTTCCGAGGCTTGGACGGAGGAGACACCATATTTGATCCCGAATCTCCCTGACTGGGCCCGACAGTGCTCGAACATTGCATGTGGTCCCCTAGGTTTGGACTGAGAAGGGGCGAGCTTTGCCCTGCCGCTCACTGACTGCGCCCGAGGTCTCAAGAGATTTGGATGAGTTCTGGGGAGGTCTGGACTACGATCCGGTGACCTCGGGCCCTGCCAGTGGCCGAACGGACCGGAGATTCCACCAGATTCGGAGATTCCTCGTGAGATTCGCCCTGAGAACAACGAGACAGGTGCCTCTCGATCTCTCTGATCATTCCTGACATCTCAGGACATTTCCATAGCTCTTCCGATATTTGGACGGATATGCCGACACGTGTTTCCAGGAACTCGCAGGCAGGGCCTGAGATCTCATGAGATGTGGGTCAGGGCCTCCAAAATTTAGACTGCGATCCCATGAGTTTAATTGCTTGAGACCCCTGACTGGGGTGAGACCTCAGGGATTTGGTTTCGTTCTAATGACAATTGGATTTCAACCCCCTGGGGATTGCTTCTGGATCTCGCTAACTGGGCCAGAGGTCCCCCCGGAATTTGCGTGTGTGTTCCCGTGTTAAGCCTAAAGTCAGATGAACTTAGATGCTGTTTCTCACGCAACGGACATTGGCCCCGCAAGATTTGAGTGCGTTCTTCCGAGCCTGGGGCTGTGATCACGTGACATATGTCCGTGAATCTCCCTGACAGGGCCAGGGGTTCTTGACATTTGAATGAGTTCTCCTGGACTTTGGCTGAGATCACCCGGATTCCATAACTTGGGCACAAACCACTAAAGAGATTTTGACGAGTTCCAGCTCGATTTGGAATCCGATCCCACGAGACTGGCTCCTGGCATTCACGGATTGGACCAGCGTTCTCACAAGTGTCGGAGGTGGCGAGCCTCATTCAGACGGAGACCACGTGACATGTGCCCCTCCATCTCGGCGAGTACACCTGACATTTCGAGGCTTTGGCACAGTTGTCCTGAGATTCGGACACCTACACGGAGACGTTTGCCTGGGAGTGTCCGACGGGTCCTGAGATCTCACAGGATTTGGATCCGGTGTTCCGAGGTGTGGACTGCGGCCCCATGAGATTTGGCCCTGGATCTGGCTTCCTGGGCCTGTGTTCCCATGAGATGTCGACGAGCACTCCTGAGAATTCGATTCAGGTCCCCTGCGAATTGCCCTCGGAAGCCACTGAGGGGTCCCGAGCTTTGACGAGATGGGGTTTGTTCTCCAAGGTTCGCACGAAAGCACTCAGGTTTGGAGCCTGGTTCGCACTGTCCGGACGTGAGGACTCAGGAGCATTGGGTGAGTTCTGCTGCAAAGGTGATTGAGAGCTCAGGAGTTGGGCCCTGGGTCGCCCTGATGGTGACCAGGGTCGACCGAGGTTTGGAGGCTTTCTCCCGAGATTTGGACTGAGATTTGATGAAGTTGAACCCTGTGTCTAACACAGATGCCTTGGCCTGAGATCCCGTGGGTTGGAGTCAGCGCATCCGACCGGAGATCACGGGAGCTTTGCCTGTGAATCTCCCTGAAATTGTCCGAGAACCTTGAAGCTGGGGAGGAGACCTCCCGAGATTTGGACTGAGATCAGCTGAGATTCGCCCCCGGATCTCACCGAAAGGGGTCGAAGTCTCAATATGGTTTGAGGAGCTCTGGCGACATTTGAAATCCGAAACGGTGCACGTAGCCACAGGTTGTAGTGGAACGCACCAGAGCTCCCACGAGGTTGGGAGATTGCAAACGCGATGTCGACGGAGATCATGTGCGTGTCTCCCTGGGTCTCGCTGACGTTTCCTGAGACCTCAGGGCATTCGCGCAGTTCTACCGAGATTTGGACGACTATCCTGAGCCAAGCGACCTCCATAACCTCCACAAGGCCCGAGATCTTGTTCCATTGGGGCCAGGTGTCCCCAGACGTGTGCTGGGATCCCACTTGGTTTGTCTTTCCATCTCGCTGCCTGGCCCCGTTGTATCCTGCGGTTTGGAGGCGCTCTCCCGAGATGCAGACTAAAACCATGAGAGGTTTGTCCCCGGGTCTTGCAGAGGGGGCCTGTGCTGCCATGACTTGCTGTTTGTTCCCCCCAAGACTTGGCCTGAAACCACGCGGGTTCGTTACCGGGGCCTTGATGTCTTGACGTGAGCGCTCTGGATCTGCAGGGCCCCTCCTGAAATTGGGATGGAGATCATGTGAGCATTGCCCCCTGGAACTCGAGGACTGGGTATGGGATCACACCAGATTTGCATGAGCCGTCCCGAGATTTGGATGGAGCTCCCCTGAAGTCAGACGCTCTTTGTCACAGAGAGCTCCCCGAGATCCCAGGAGCATTGAGTACGTTCCTCCGACGCATTGACGGAGGAGACGCCAGATTTGACCGCGAATCTCCCTGACTGGGCCCGACAGCACTCGAACATTGCATATGGTCCCCTCGGTTTGGACTGAGAAGGGGCGAGCTATGCCCTGCAGCTCACTGACTGCGCCCGAGGTCTCAAGGGATTTGGATGAGTTCTGGGGAGGTCCGGACTACGATCCGGTGACCGCGGGCCCTGCGAGTGGCCGAACAGACGGGAGATTCCACCAGATTCGGAGATTCCTCACGAGATTCGCACTAAGATCAACGAGACAGGTGCCTCACCATCTCTCTGATCTTTCCTGACATCTCAGGACATATCCATATCTCTTCCGAGATTTGGACGGATATGCCGAAACGTGTGTCTGGGAACTCGCATGCAGGGCTTGAGATCTCATGAGATGTGGGTCAGGGCCTCCAAAATTTAGACTGCGATCCCATGAGTTTAGCTGCTCGAGACCCCTGACTGGGGTGAGACCTCAGGGATTTGGCTCCGTTCTAATGACAATTGGATTTCAACCCCCTGGGGATTGCTTCTGGATCTCGCTAACTGGGCCAGAGATCCCCGCGAGATTTGCCTGAGCATTCCCGCGTTTGACCTGAAGTCTGATGGACTTAGATGCTGTTTCTCACCCAGTGGCCGGTGGCCCCAGGAGACTTGAGTGCGTTCTTCCGAGGCTGGGGCTGTGATCACGTGACCTATGCCCGTGAATCTCCCTGACAGGGCCAGGGTTTGTTGACATTTGGATGGGTACTCCTGGGCATCGGCCGAGATCACCCCGGAGTGGCACTGGGATCCCCTAACTTGGGCGCAAACACTCAAGACGTTTTGACGAGTTCTGGCTCGATTTGGAATCAGATCCCACGAGACTGGCTCCTGGCATCCACGGATTGGACCAGCACTCTCCCAAGTGTCGGAGGTGGCGGGGCACATTCAGACGGAGACCACGTGACATGTACCCCTGGATCTCGTCGAGTACACCTGACATTCCGAGACTTTGGCACAGTTGTCCTGAGATACGGACACCTAACCGAGATGTTTGCCTGGGAGTGGCCGATCAGGCCTGAGTTCTCACGGGATTTGGATCCGGTGTTCCGAGGTTTGGACTGTGGCCCCATGGAATTTGGCCCTGGATCTGGCTTCCAGGGCCTGAGGTCCGACGAGATGTCGACAAGCACTGCTGAGAATGGGATTCAGGTCCTCCGCGAATTGCCCGCGGAAGCCACTGAGGCATCCTGAGGTTTGACGAGATGGGGTTTGTTCTCCAAGGTTCGCCCGAAAGCACTCAGGTTTGGAGCCTGGTTCTCACCGTCCGGACGTGAGCACTCAGGAGCATTGGATGAGTTCTGCCGCAAAGGTGATTGAGAGCTCAGGAGTTGGACACTGGGTCTCCCTGAGGTGACTGGGATCGACCGCGGTTTGGAGGAGTACTCCCGAGATTTGGACTGAGATATGCTGAAGTTGAACCCTCGGTCTAACAGAGAGGCCTTGGCCTGAGACCCCGAAGGATTGGAGTCAGCGCCTCCGACCGGAGATCACGGGAGGTTTGCCTGTGAATCTCCCTGAAAAGCCCCGAGAACCCTGAAGCTGGGGAGGACACCTCCCGAGATTTGGACTGAGAGCAGCTGAGATTCGCCCCCGGATCTCACGGAAAGGGGCCGAGGTCTCAAGAGGGTTTGTGGAGCTCTGTCGACATTTGAACTCAGAAACGGCGCACGTGGCCACAGGTTTTAGAGGAACGGGCCAGAGCTCCAACGTCGTTGGGAGATCTCGAACGCGATGCCGACGGAGATCACGTGCCGTGTGTCCCTGGGTCTCGCTGACTTTTCCTGAGATCTCCGGGGATTCGCGCAGTTCTACCGAGATTTGGACGGCTATCTTGAGCCAAGCGACCTCCTTATCCTCCCCAAGGCCGGAGACCTCGTTCCCTGGGGGCCAGGTGTCCCCAGACGTGGGCTGGGATCCCATTTGATTTGCCCTTCCATCTGGCTGCCTGGCTCCGTGGTTTCCTGCGGTTTGGAGGCGCTCTTCCGAGATGCAGACTAAAAGCACGAGAATTTTGCCCCCCGGTACTGCAGATGGGGCCTGTGCTGCCATGACTTGCGGTTTGTTCCCCCCAAGATTTGGCCTGAAACCACGCGGGGTTGGAACCCGGGCCTTGATATCCGGACCTGAGCGCTCTGGAACTTCAGGGCCCCTCCTGAAATTGGGATGGAAATCACGTGAGCATTGCCCCCTGGATCTCGAGGACTGGGTATGGGATCACGGCAGATTTGCATGAGCCGTCCCGAGATTTGGACGGAGCTCCCCTGAAGTCAGGTGCTCTCTGTCCCACAGAGCTCCCCGAGATCCCAGGAGTTTTGAGTGAGTTCTTCCGAGGCTTGGACGGAGGAGACACCATATTTGATCCCGAATCTCCCTGACTGGGCCCGACAGTGCTCGAACATTGCATGTGGTCCCCTAGGTTTGGACTGAGAAGGGGCGAGCTTTGCCCTGCCGCTCACTGACTGCGCCCGAGGTCTCAAGAGATTTGGATGAGTTCTGGGGAGGTCTGGACTACGATCCGGTGACCTCGGGCCCTGCCAGTGGCCGAACGGACCGGAGATTCCACCAGATTCGGAGATTCCTCGTGAGATTCGCCCTGAGAACAACGAGACAGGTGCCTCTCGATCTCTCTGATCATTCCTGACATCTCAGGACATTTCCATAGCTCTTCCGATATTTGGACGGATATGCCGACACGTGTTTCCAGGAACTCGCAGGCAGGGCCTGAGATCTCATGAGATGTGGGTCAGGGCCTCCAAAATTTAGACTGCGATCCCATGAGTTAAATTGCTTGAGACCCCTGACTGGGGTGAGACCTCAGGGATTTGGTTTCGTTCTAATGACAATTGGATTTCAACCCCCTGGGGATTGCTTCTGGATCTCGCTAACTGGGCCAGAGGTCCCCCCGGAATTTGCGTGTGTGTTCCCGTGTTACGCCTAAAGTCAGATGAAGTTAGATGCTGTTTCTCACGCAACGGACAGTGGCCCCGCAAGATTTGAGTGCGTTCTTCCGAGCCTGGGGCTGTGATCACGTGACATATGTCCGTGAATCTCCCTGACAGGGCCAGGGGTTCTTGACATTTGAATGAGTTCTCCTGGACTTTGGCTGAGATCACCCGGATTCCATAACTTGGGCACAAACCACTAAAGAGATTTTGACGAGTTCCAGCTCGATTTGGAATCAGATCCCACGAGACTGGCTCCTGGCATTCACGGAGTGGACCAGCGTTCTCACAAGTGTCGGAGGTGGCGAGCCTCATTCAGACGGAGACCACGTGACATGTGCCCCTCGATCTCGGCGAGTACACCTGACATTTCGAGTCTTTGGCACAGTTGTCCTGAGATTCGGACACCTACACGGAGACGTTTGCCTGGGATTGTCCGACGGGTCCTGAGTTCTCACAGGATTTGGATCTGGTGTTCCAAGGTGTGGACTGCTGCCCCATGAGATTTGGCCCTGGATCTGGCTTCCTGGGCCTGTGGTCCCATGAGATGTCGACCAGCACTCCTGAGAATTGGATTCAGGTCCCTTGCGAATTGCCCTCGGAAGCCACTGAGGGTTCCCGAGCTTTGACGAGATGGGGTTTGTTCTCCAAGGTTCGCACGAAAGCACTCAGGTTTGGAGCCTGGTTCGCACCGTCCGGACGTGAGGACTCAGGAGCATTGGGTGAGTTCTGCTGCAAAGGTGATTGAGAGCTCAGGAGATGGGCCCTGGGTCGCCCTGATGGTGACCGGGGTCGACCGAGGTTTCGAGGCTTTCTCCCGAGATTTGGACTGAGATTTGATGAAGTTGAACCCTGTGTCTAACAGAGAGGCCTTGGCCTGAGATCCCGTGGGTTGGAGTCAGTGCCTGCGACCGGAGATCACGGGAGCTTTGCCTGTGAATCTCCCTGAAATTGTCCGAGAACCCTGAAGCTGGGGAGGAGACCTCCCGAGATTTGGACTGAGATCAGCTGAGATTCGCCCCCGGATCTGACCGAAAGGGGTCGAAGTCCCAAGATGGTTTGAGGAGCTCTGGCGACATTTGAAATCCGAAACGGTGCACGTAGCCACAGGTTGTAGTGGAACGCACCAGAGCTCCCACGAGGTTGGGAGATTGCAAACGCGATGTCGACGGAGATCATGTGCGTGTCTCCCTGGATCTCGCTGTCGTTTCCTGAGACCTCAGGGCATTCGCGCAGTTCTACCGAGATTTGGACGACTATCCTGAGTCAAGCGACCTCCATATCCTCCACAAGGTCCGAGATCTTGTTCCATTGGGGCCAGGTGTCCCCAGACGTGTGCTGGGATCCCACTTGGTTTGTCTTTCCATCTCGCTGCCTGGCCCCGTTGTATCCTGCGGTTTGGAGGCGCTCTCCCGAGATGCAGACTAAAACCATGAGAGGTTTGCCCCCGGGTCTTGCAGAGGGGGCCTGTGCTGCCATGACTTGCTGTTTGTTCCCCCCAAGACTTGGCCTGAAACCACGCGGGTTCGTAACCGGGGCCTTGATGTCTTGACGTGAGCGCTCTGGATCTGCAGGGTCCCTCCTGAAATTGGGATGGAGATCATGTGAGCATTGCCCCCTGGAACTCGAGGACTGGGCATGGGATCACACCAGATTTGCATGAGCCGTCCCGAGATTTGGATGGAGCTCCCCTGAAGTCAGACGCTCTTTGTCCCATAGAGCTCCCCGAGATCCCAGGAGCATTGAGTGCGTTCCTCCGACGCATGGACGGAGGAGACGCCAAATTTGACCCCGAATCTCCCTGACTGGGCCCGACAGCACTCGAACATTGCATGTGGTCCCCTCGGTTTGTACTGAGAAGGGGTGAGCTATGCCCTGCAGCTCACTGACTGCGCCCGAGGTCTCAAGAGATTTGGATGAGTTCTGGGGAGGTCCGGACTACGATCCGGTAACCTCGGGTCCTGCGAGTGGCCGAGCAGATGGAAGATTCCACCAGATTCGGAGATTCCTCACGAGATTCGCACTAAGATCAACGAGACAGGTGCCTCACCATCTCTCTGATCATTCCTGACATCTCAGGACATATCCATATCTCTTCCGAGTTTTGGACGGATATGCCGAAACGTGTGTCTGGGAACTCGCATGCAGGGCTTGAGATCTCTTGAGATGTGGGTCAGGGCCTCCAAAATTTAGACTGCGATCCCATGAGTTTATCTGCTCGAGACCCCTGACTGGGGTGAGACCTCAGGGTTTTGGCTCCGTTCTAATGACAATTGGATTTCAACCCCCTTGGGATTGCTTCTGGATCTCGCTAACTGGGCCAGAGTTCCCCACGAGATTTGCCTGAGCATTCCCGCGTTTTACCTGAAGTCTGATGAACTTAGATGCTGTTTCTCATCCAATGGCCGGTGGCCCCAGGAGACTTGAGTGCGTTCTTCCGAGGCTGGGGCCGTGATCACGTGACATATGCCCGTGAATCTCCCTGACAGGGCCAGGGTTTGTTGACATTTGGATGGGTTCTCCTGGGCATCGGCCGAGATCACCCCGGGGTGGCATCGGGATCCCCTAACTTGGGCACAAACACTCAAGAGGTTTTGACGAGTTCTGGCTCGATTTGGAATCAGATCCCACGAGACTGGCTCCTGGCATCCACGGATTGGACCAGCACTCTCCCAAGTGTCGGAGGTGGCGAGGCACATTCAGACGGAGACCACGTGACATGTACCCCTGGATCTCGTCGAGTACACCTGACATTCCGAGACTTTGGCACAGTTGTCCTGAGATACGGACACCTAACCGAGATGTTTGCCTGGGAGTGGCCGATCAGGCCTGAGTTCTCACGGGATTTGGATCCGGTGTTCCGAGGTTTGGACTGTGGCCCCATGGAATTTGGCCCTGGATCTGGCTTCCAGGGCCTGATGTCCGACGAGATGTCGACAAGCACTGCTGAGAATGGGATTCAGGTCCTCCGCGAATTGCCCGCGGAAGCCACTGAGGCATCCTGAGGTTTGACGAGATGGGGTTTGTTCTCCAAGGTTCGCCCGAAAGCACTCAGGTTTGGAGCCTGGTTCGCACCGTCCGGACGTGAGCACTCAGGAGCATTGGATGAGTTCTGCCGCAAAGGTGATTGAGAGCTCAGGAGTTGGACACTGGGTCTCCCTGAGGTGACTGGGATCGACCGCGGTTTGGAGGAGTACTCCCGAGATTTGGACTGAGATATGCTGAAGTTGAACCCTCGGTCTAACAGAGAGGCCTTGGCCTGAGATCCCGAAGGATTGGAGTCAGCGCCTCCGACCGGAGATCACGGGAGGTTTGCCTGTGAATCTCCCTGAAAAGCCCCGAGAACCCTGAAGCTGGGGAGGACACCTCCCGAGATTTGGACTGAGAGCAGCTGAGATTCGCCCCCGGATCTCACGGAAAGGGGCCGAGGTCTCAAGAGGGTTTGTGGAGCTCTGTCGACATTTGAACTCAGAAACGGCGCACGTGGCCACAGGTTTTAGAGGAACGGGCCAGAGCTCCAACGTCGTTGGGAGATCTCGAACGCGATGCCGACGGAGATCACGTGCCGTGTGTCCCTGGGTCTCGCTGACTTTTCCTGAGATCTCCGGGGATTCGCGCAGTTCTACCGAGATTTGGACGGCTATCTTGAGCCAAGCGACCTCCTTATCCTCCCCAAGGCCGGAGACCTCGTTCCCTGGGGGCCAGGTGTCCCCAGACGTGGGCTGGGATCCCATTTGATTTGCCCTTCCATCTGGCTGCCTGGCTCCGTGGTCTCCTGCCGTTTGGAGGCGCTCTTCCGAGATGCAGACTAAAAGCACGAGAATTTTGCCCCCCGGTACTGCAGAGGGGGCCTGTGCTGCCATGACTTGCGGTTTGTTCCCCCCAAGATTTGGCCTGAAACCACGCGGGGTTGGAACCCGGGCCTTGATATCCGGACCTGAGCGCTCTGGAACTTCAGGGCCCCTCCTGAAATTGGGATGGAAATCACGTGAGCATTGCCCCCTGGATCTCGAGGACTGGGTATGGGATCACGGCAGATTTGCATGAGCCGTCCCGAGATTTGGACGGAGCTCCCCTGAAGTCAGGTGCTCTCTGTCCCACAGAGCTCCCCGAGATCCCAGGAGTTTTGAGTGAGTGCTTCCGAGGCTTGGACGGAGGAGACACCATATTTGATCCCGAATCTCCCTGACTGGGCCCGACAGTGCTCGAACATTGCATGTGGTCCCCTAGGTTTGGACTGAGAAGGGGCGAGCTTTGCCCTGCCGCTCACTGACTGCGCCCGAGGTCTCAAGAGATTTGGATGAGTTCTGGGGAGGTCTGGACTACGATCCGGTGACCTCGGGCCCTGCCAGTGGCCGAACGGACCGGAGATTCCACCAGATTCGGAGATTCCTCGTGAGATTCGCCCTGAGAACAACGAGACTGGTGCCTCTCGATCTCTCTGATCATTCCTGACATCTCAGGACATTTCCATAGCTCTTCCGATATTTGGACGGATATGCCGACACGTGTTTCCAGGAACTCGCAGGCAGGGCCTGAGATCTCATGAGATGTGGGTCAGGGCCTCCAAAATTTAGACTGCGATCCCATGAGTTTAATTGCTTGAGACCCCTGACTGGGGTGAGACCTCAGGGATTTGGTTTCGTTCTAATGACAATTGGATTTCAACCCCCTGGGGATTGCTTCTGGATCTCGCTAACTGGGCCAGAGGTCCCCCCGGAATTTGCGTGTGTGTTCCCGTGTTACGCCTAAAGTCAGATGAACTTAGATGCTGTTTCTCACGCAACGGACAGTGGCCCCGCAAGATTTGAGTGCGTTCTTCCGAGCCTGGGGCTGTGATCACGTGACATATGTCCGTGAATCTCCCTGACAGGGCCAGGGGTTCTTGACATTTGAATGAGTTCTCCTGGACTTTGGCTGAGATCACCCGGATTCCATAACTTGGGCACAAACCACTAAAGAGATTTTGACGAGTTCCAGCTCGATTTGGAATCAGATCCCACGAGACTGGCTCCTGGCATTCACGGATTGGACCAGCGTTCTCACAAGTGTCGGAGGTGGCGAGCCTCATTCAGACGGAGACCACGTGACATGTGCCCCTCGATCTCGGCGAGTACACCTGACATTTCGAGGCTTTGGCACAGTTGTCCTGAGATTCGGACACCTACACGGAGACGTTTGCCTGGGATTGTCCGACGGGTCCTGAGTTCTCACAGGATTTGGATCTGGTGTTCCAAGGTGTGGACTGCTGCCCCATGAGATTTGGCCCTGGATCTGGCTTCCTGGGCCTGTGGTCCCATGAGATGTCGACCAGCACTCCTGAGAATTGGATTCAGGTCCCTTGCGAATTGCCCTCGGAAGCCACTGAGGGTTCCCGAGCTTTGACGAGATGGGGTTTGTTCTCCAAGGTTCGCACGAAAGCACTCAGGTTTGGAGCCTGGTTCGCACCGTCCGGACGTGAGGACTCAGGAGCATTGGGTGAGTTCTGCTGCAAAGGTGATTGAGAGCTCAGGAGATGGGCCCTGGGTCGCCCTGATGGTGACCGGGGTCGACCGAGGTTTCGAGGCTTTCTCCCGAGATTTGGACTGAGATTTGATGAAGTTGAACCCTGTGTCTAACAGAGAGGCCTTGGCCTGAGATCCCGTGGGTTGGAGTCAGTGCCTGCGACCGGAGATCACGGGAGCTTTGCCTGTGAATCTCCCTGAAATTGTCCGAGAACCCTGAAGCTGGGGAGGAGACCTCCCGAGATTTGGACTGAGATCAGCTGAGATTCGCCCCCGGATCTGACCGAAAGGGGTCGAAGTCCCAAGATGGTTTGAGGAGCTCTGGCGACATTTGAAATCCGAAACGGTGCACGTAGCCACAGGTTGTAGTGGAACGCACCAGAGCTCCCACGAGGTTGGGAGATTGCAAACGCGATGTCGACGGAGATCATGTGCGTGTCTCCCTGGATCTCGCTGTCGTTTCCTGAGACCTCAGGGCATTCGCGCAGTTCTACCGAGATTTGGACGACTATCCTGAGTCAAGCGACCTCCATATCCTCCACAAGGTCCGAGATCTTGTTCCATTGGGGCCAGGTGTCCCCAGACGTGTGCTGGGATCCCACTTGGTTTGTCTTTCCATCTCGCTGCCTGGCCCCGTTGTATCCTGCGGTTTGGAGGCGCTCTCCCGAGATGCAGACTAAAACCATGAGAGGTTTGCCCCCGGGTGTTGCAGAGGGGGCCTGTGCTGCCATGACTTGCTGTTTGTTCCCCCCAAGACTTGGCCTGAAACCACGCGGGTTCGTAACCGGGGCCTTGATGTCTTGACGTGAGCGCTCTGGATCTGCAGGGTCCCTCCTGAAATTGGGATGGAGATCATGTGAGCATTGCCCCCTGGAACTCGAGGACTGGGCATGGGATCACACCAGATTTGCATGAGCCGTCCCGAGATTTGGATGGAGCTCCCCTGAAGTCAGACGCTCTTTGTCCCATAGAGCTCCCCGAGATCCCAGGAGCATTGAGTGTGTTCCTCCGACGCATGGACGGAGGAGACGCCAAATTTGACCCCGAATCTCCCTGACTGGGCCCGACAGCACTCGAACATTGCATGTGGTCCCCTCGGTTTGTACTGAGAAGGGGTGAGCTATGCCCTGCAGCTCACTGACTGCGCCCGAGGTCTCAAGAGATTTGGATGAGTTCTGGGGAGGTCCGGACTACGATCCGGTAACCTCGGGCCCTGCGAGTGGCCGAGCAGATGGAAGATTCCACCAGATTCGGAGATTCCTCACGAGATTCGCACTAAGATCAACGAGACAGGTGCCTCACCATCTCTCTGATCATTCCTGACATCTCAGGACATATCCATATCTCTTCCGAGTTTTGGACGGATATGCCGAAACGTGTGTCTGGGAACTCGCATGCAGGGCTTGAGATCTCTTGAGATGTGGGTCAGGGCCTCCAAAATTTAGACTGCGATCCCATGAGTTTATCTGCTCGAGACCCCTGACTGGGGTGAGACCTCAGGGTTTTGGCTCCGTTCTAATGACAATTGGATTTCAACCCCCTTGGGATTGCTTCTGGATCTCGCTAACTGGGCCAGAGTTCCCCACGAGATTTGCCTGAGCATTCCCGCGTTTTACCTGAAGTCTGATGAACTTAGATGCTGTTTCTCATCCAATGGCCGGTGGCCCCAGGAGACTTGAGTGCGTTCTTCCGAGGCTGGGGCCGTGATCACGTGACATATGCCCGTGAATCTCCCTGACAGGGCCAGGGTTTGTTGACATTTGGATGGGTTCTCCTGGGCATCGGCCGAGATCACCCCGGGGTGGCATCGCGATCCCCTAACTTGGGCACAAACACTCAAGAGGTTTTGACGAGTTCTGGCTCGATTTGGAATCAGATCCCACGAGACTGGCTCCTGGCATCCACGGATTGGACCAGCACTCTCCCAAGTGTCGGAGGTGGCGAGGCACATTCAGACGGAGACCACGTGACATGTACCCCTGGATCTCGTCGAGTACACCTGACATTCCGAGACTTTGGCACAGTTGTCCTGAGATACGGACACCTAACCGAGATGTTTGCCTGGGAGTGGCCGATCAGGCCTGAGTTCTCACGGGATTTGGATCCGGTGTTCCGAGGTTTGGACTGTGGCCCCATGGAATTTGGCCCTGGATCTGGCTTCCAGGGCCTGATGTCCGACGAGATGTCGACAAGCACTGCTGAGAATGGGATTCAGGTCCTCCGCGAATTGCCCGCGGAAGCCACTGAGGCATCCTGAGGTTTGACGAGATGGGGTTTGTTCTCCAAGGTTCGCCCGAAAGCACTCAGGTTTGGAGCCTGGTTCGCACCGTCCGGACGTGAGCACTCAGGAGCATTGGATGAGTTCTGCCGCAAAGGTGATTGAGAGCTCAGGAGTTGGACACTGGGTCTCCCTGAGGTGACTGGGATCGACCGCGGTTTGGAGGAGTACTCCCGAGATTTGGACTGAGATATGCTGAAGTTGAATCCTCGGTCTAACAGAGAGGCCTTGGCCTGAGATCCCGAAGGATTGGAGTCAGCGCCTCCGACCGGAGATCACGGGAGGTTTGCCTGTGAATCTCCCTGAAAAGCCCCGAGAACCCTGAAGCTGGGGAGGACACCTCCCGAGATTTGGACTGAGAGCAGCTGAGATTCGCCCCCGGATCTCACGGAAAGGGGCCGAGGTCTCAAGAGGGTTTGTGGAGCTCTGTCGACATTTGAACTCAGAAACGGCGCACGTGGCCACAGGTTTTAGAGGAACGGGCCAGAGCTCCAACGTCGTTGGGAGATCTCGAACGCGATGCCGACGGAGATCACGTGCCGTGTGTCCCTGGGTCTCGCTGACTTTTCCTGAGATCTCCGGGGATTCGCGCAGTTCTACCGAGATTTGGATGGCTATCTTGAGCCAAGCGACCTCCTTATCCTCCCCAAGGCCGGAGACCTCGTTCCCTGGGGGCCAGGTGTCCCCAGACGTGGGCTGGGATCCCATTTGATTTGCCCTTCCATCTGGCTGCCTGGCTCCGTGGTCTCCTGCGGTTTGGAGGCGCTCTTCCGAGATGCAGACTAAAAGCACGAGAATTTTGCCCCCCGGTACTGCAGAGGGGGCCTGTGCTGCCATGACTTGCGGTTTGTTCCCCCCAAGATTTGGCCTGAAACCACGCGGGGTTGGAACCCGGGCCTTGATATCCGGACCTGAGCGCTCTGGAACTTCAGGGCCCCTCCTGAAATTGGGATGGAAATCACGTGAGCATTGCCCCCTGGATCTCGAGGACTGGGTATGGGATCACGGCAGATTTGCATGAGCCGTCCCGAGATTTGGACGGAGCTCCCCTGAAGTCAGGTGCTCTCTGTCCCACAGAGCTCCCCGAGATCCCAGGAGTTTTGAGTGAGTGCTTCCGAGGCTTGGACGGAGGAGACACCATATTTGATCCCGAATCTCCCTGACTGGGCCCGACAGTGCTCGAACATTGCATGTGGTCCCCTAGGTTTGGACTGAGAAGGGGCGAGCTTTGCCCTGCCGCTCACTGACTGCGCCCGAGGTCTCAAGAGATTTGGATGAGTTCTGGGGAGGTCTGGACTACGATCCGGTGACCTCGGGCCCTGCCAGTGGCCGAACGGACCGGAGATTCCACCAGATTCGGAGATTCCTCGTGAGATTCGCCCTGAGAACAACGAGACTGGTGCCTCTCGATCTCTCTGATCATTCCTGACATCTCAGGACATTTCCATAGCTCTTCCGATATTTGGACGGATATGCCGACACGTGTTTCCAGGAACTCGCAGGCAGGGCCTGAGATCTCATGAGATGTGGGTCAGGGCCTCCAAAATTTAGACTGCGATCCCATGAGTTTAATTGCTTGAGACCCCTGACTGGGGTGAGACCTCAGGGATTTGGTTTCGTTCTAATGACAATTGGATTTCAACCCCCAGGGGATTGCTTCTGGATCTCGCTAACTGGGCCAGAGGTCCCCCCGGAATTTGCGTGTGTGTTCCCGTGTTACGCCTAAAGTCAGATGAACTTAGATGCTGTTTCTCACGCAACGGACAGTGGCCCCGCAAGATTTGAGTGCGTTCTTCCGAGCCTGGGGCTGTGATCACGTGACATATGTCCGTGAATCTCCCTGACAGGGCCAGGGGTTCTTGACATTTGAATGAGTTCTCCTGGACTTTGGCTGAGATCACCCGGATTCCATAACTTGGGCACAAACCACTAAAGAGATTTTGACGAGTTCCAGCTCGATTTGGAATCAGATCCCACGAGACTGGCTCCTGGCATTCACGGATTGGACCAGCGTTCTCACAAGTGTCGGAGGTGGCGAGCCTCATTCAGACGGAGACCACGTGACATGTGCCCCTCGATCTCGGCGAGTACACCTGACATTTCGAGGCTTTGGCACAGTTGTCCTGAGATTCGGACACCTACACGGAGACGTTTGCCTGGGAGAGTCCGACGGGTCCTGAGTTCTCACAGGATTTGGATCCGGTGTTCCGAGGTGTGGACTGCGGCCCCATGAGATTTGGCCCTGGATCTGGCTTCCTGGGCCTGTGGTCCCATGAGATGTCGACGAGCACTCCTGAGAATTGGATTCAGGTCCCCTGCGAATTGCCCTCGGAAGCCACTGAGGGGTCCCGAGCTTTGACAAGATGGGGTTTGTTCTCCAAGGTTCGCACGAAAGCACTCAGGTTTGGAGCCTGGTTCGCACCGTCCGGACGTGAGGACTCAGGGGCATTGGGTGGGTTCTGCTGCAAAGGTGATTGAGAGCTCAGGAGTTGGGCCCTGGGTCGCCCTGATGGTGACCGGGTTCGACCGAGGTTTGGAGGCTTTCTCCCGAGATTTGGACTGAGATTTGTGAAGTTGAACCCTGTGTCTAACAGAGAGGCCTTGGCCTGAGATCCCGTGGGTTGGAGTCAGCGCATCCGACCGGAGATCATGGGAGTTTTGCCTGTGAATCTCCCTGAAATTGTCCGAGAACCCTGAAGCTGGGGAGGAGACCTCCCGAGATTTGGACTGAGATCAGCTGAGATTCGCCCCCGGATCTCACCGAAAGGGGTCGAAGTCTCAAGATGGTTTGAGGAGCTCTGGCGACATTTGAAATCCGAAACGGTGCACGTAGCCACAGGTTGTAGTGGAACGCACCAGAGCTCCCACGAGGTTGTGAGATTGCAAACGCGATGTCGACGGAGATCCTGTGCGTGTCTCCCTGGGTCTCGCTGACGTTTCCTGAGACCTCAGGGCATTCGCGCAGTTCTACCGAGATTTGGACGACTATCCTGAGACAAGCGACCTCCATAACCTCCACAAGGCCCGAGATCTTGTTCCATTGGGGCCAGGTGTCCCCAGACGTGTGCTGGGATCCCACTTGGTTTGTCTTTCCATCTCGCTGCCTGGCCCCGTTGTATCCTGCGGTTTGGAGGCGCTCTCCCGAGATGCAGACTAAAACCATGAGAGGTTTGCCCCCGGGTCTTGCAGAGGGGGCCTGTGCTGCCATGACTTGCTGTTTGTTCTCCCCAAGACTTGGCCTGAAACCACGCGGGTTCGTTACCGGGGCCTTGATGTCTTGACGTGAGCGCTCTGGATCTGCAGGGCCCCTCCTGAAATTGGGATGGAGATCATGTGAGCTTTGCCCCCTGGAACTCGAAGACTGGGCATGGGATCACACCAGATTTGCATGAGCCGTCCCGAGATTTGGATGGAGCTCCCCTGAAGTCAGACGCTCTTTGTCCCATAGAGCACCCCGAGATCCCAGGAGCATTGAGTGCGTTCCTCCGACGCATGGACGGAGGAGACGCCAGATTTGACCGCGAATCTCCCTGACTGGGCCCAACAGCACTCGAACATTGCATGTGGTCCCCTCGGTTTGGACTGAGAAGGGGCGAGCTATGCCCTGCAGCTCACTGACTGCGCCCGAGGTCTCAAGAGATTTGGATGAGTTCTGGGGAGGTCCGGACTACGATCCGGTAACCTCGGGCCCTGCGAGTGGCCGAACAGATGGGAGATTCCACCAGATTCGGAGATTCCTCACGAGATTCGCACTAAGATCAACGAGACATGTGCCTCACCATCTCTTTGATCATTCCTGACATCTCAGGACATATCCATATCTCTTCCGAGTTTTGGACGGATATGCCGAAACATCTGTCTGGGAACTCGCATGCAGGGCTTGAGATCTCTTGAGATGTGGGTCAGGGCCTCCAAAATTTAGACTGCGATCCCATGAGTTTATCTGCTCGAGACCCCTGACTGGGGTGAGACCTCAGGGTTTTGGCTCCGTTCTAATAACAATTGGATTTCAACCCCCTTGGGATTGCTTCTGGATCTCGCTAACTGGGCCAGAGATCCCCACGAGATTTGCCTGAGCATTCCCGCGTTTTACCTGAAGTCTGATGAACTTAGATGCTGTTTCTCATCCAATGGCCGGTGGCCCCAGGAGACTTGAGTGCGTTCTTCCGAGGCTGGGGCCGTGATCACGTGACATATGCCCGTGAATCTCCCTGACAGGGCCAGGGTTTGTTGACATTTGGATGGGTTCTCCTGGGCATCGGCCGAGATCACCCCGGAGTGGCATCGGGATCCCCTAACTTGGGCGCAAACACTCAAGAGGTTTCGACGAGTTCTGGCTCGATTTGGAATCAGATCCCACGAGACTGGCTCCTGGCATCCACGGATTGGACCAGCACTCTCCCAAGTGTCGGAGGTGGCGGGGCACATTCAGACGGAGACCACGTGACATGTACCCCTGGATCTCGTCGAGTACACCTGACATTCCGAGACTTTGGCACAGTTGTCCTGAGATACGGACACCTAACCGAGATGTTTGCCTGGGAGTGGCCGATCAGGCCTGAGTTCTCACGGGATTTGGATCCGGTGTTCCGAGGTTTGGACTGTGGCCCCATGGAATTTGGCCCTGGATCTGGCTTCCAGGGCCTGAAGTCCGACGAGATGTCGACAAGCACTGCTGAGAATGGGATTCAGGTCCTCCGCGAATTGCCCGCGGAAGCCACTGAGGCATCCTGAGGTTTGACGAGATGGGGTTTGTTCTCCAAGGTTCGCCCGAAAGCACTCAGGTTTGGAGCCTGGTTCGCACCGTCCGGACGTGAGCACTCAGGAGCATTGGATGAGTTCTGCCGCAAAGGTGATTGAGAGCTCAGGAGTTGGACACTGGGTCTCCCTGAGGTGACTGGGATCGACCGCGGTTTGGAGGAGTACTCCCGAGATTTGGACTGAGATATGCTGAAGTTGAACCCTCGGTCTAACAGAGAGGCCTTGGCCTGAGATCCCGAAGGATTGGAGTCAGCACCTCCGACCGGAGATCACGGGAGGTTTGCCTGTGAATCTCCCTGAAAAGCCCCGAGAACCCTGAAGCTGGGGAGGACAGCTCCCGAGATTTGGACTGAGAGCAGCTGAGATTCGCCCCCGGATCTCACGGAAAGGGGCCGAGGTCTCAAGAGGGTTTGTGGAGCTCTGTCGACATTTGAACTCAGAAACGGCGCACGTGGCCACAGGTTTTAGAGGAACGGGCCAGAGCTCCAACGTCGTTGGGAGATCTCGAACGCGATGCCGACGGAGATCACGTGCCGTGTGTCCCTGGGTCTCGCTGACTTTTCCTGAGATCTCCGGGGATTCGCGCAGTTCTACCGAGATTTGGACGGCTATCTTGAGCCAAGCGACCTCCTTATCCTCCCCAAGGCCGGAGACCTCGTTCCCTGGGGGCCAGGTGTCCCCAGACGTGGGCTGGGATCCCATTTGATTTGCCCTTCCATCTGGCTGCCTGGCTCCGTGGTCTCCTGCGGTTTGGAGGCGCTCTTCCGAGATGCAGACTAAAAGCACGAGAATTTTGCCCCCCGGTACTGCAGAGGGGGCCTGTGCTGCCATGACTTGCGGTTTGTTCCCCCCAAGATTTGGCCTGAAACCACGCGGGGTTGGAACCCGGGCCTTGATATCCGGACCTGAGCGCTCTGGAACTTCAGGGCCCCTCCTGAAATTGGGATGGAAATCACGTGAGCATTGCCCCCTGGATCTCGAGGACTGGGTATGGGATCACGGCAGATTTGCATGAGCCGTCCCGAGATTTGGACGGAGCTCCCCTGAAGTCAGGTGCTCTCTGTCCCACAGAGCTCCCCGAGATCCCAGGAGTTTTGAGTGAGTGCTTCCGAGGCTTGGACGGAGGAGACACCATATTTGATCCCGAATCTCCCTGACTGGGCCCGACAGTGCTCGAACATTGCATGTGGTCCCCTAGGTTTGGACTGAGAAGGGGCGAGCTTTGCCCTGCCGCTCACTGACTGCGCCCGAGGTCTCAAGAGATTTGGATGAGTTCTGGGGAGGTCTGGACTACGATCCGGTGACCTCGGGCCCTGCCAGTGGCCGAACGGACCGGAGATTCCACCAGATTCGGAGATTCCTCGTGAGATTCGCCCTGAGAACAACGAGACAGGTGCCTCTCGATCTCTCTGATCATTCCTGACATCTCAGGACATTTCCATAGCTCTTCCGATATTTGGACGGATATGCCGACACGTGTTTCCAGGAACTCGCAGGCAGGGCCTGAGATCTCATGAGATGTGGGTCAGGGCCTCCAAAATTTAGACTGCGATCCCATGAGTTTAATTGCTTGAGACCCCTGACTGGGGTGAGACCTCAGGGATTTGGTTTCGTTCTAATGACAATTGGATTTCAACCCCCTGGGGATTGCTTCTGGATCTCGCTAACTGGGCCAGAGGTCCCCCCGGAATTTGCGTGTGTGTTCCCGTGTTACGCCTAAAGTCAGATGAACTTAGATGCTGTTTCTCACGCAACGGACAGTGGCCCCGCAAGATTTGAGTGCGTTCTTCCGAGCCTGGGGCTGTGATCACGTGACATATGTCCGTGAATCTCCCTGACAAGGCCAGGGGTTCTTGACATTTGAATGAGTTCTCCTGGACTTTGGCTGAGATCACCCGGATTCCATAACTTGGGCACAAACCACTAAAGAGATTTTGACGAGTTCCAGCTCGATTTGGAATCAGATCCCACGAGACTGGCTCCTGGCATTCACGGATTGGACCAGCGTTCTCACAAGTGTCGGAGGTGGCGAGCCTCATTCAGACGGAGACCACGTGACATGTGCCCTTCGATCTCGTCGAGTACACCTGACATTTCGAGACTTTGGCACAGTTGTCCTGAGATTCGGACACCTACCCGGAGACGTTTGCCTGGGAGTGTCCGACGGGTCCTGAGTTCTCACAGGATTTGGATCCGGTGTTCCGAGGTGTGGACTGCGGCCCCATGAGATTTGGCCCTGGATCTGGCTTCCTGGGCCTGTGGTTCCATGAGATGACGAGGAGCACTCCTGAGAATTGGATTCAGGTCCCCTGCGAATTGCCCTCGGAAGCCACTGAGGGGTCCCTAGGTTAGACGAGATGGGGCATGTTCTACAAGGTTCGCACGAAAGCACTCAGGTTTGGAGCCTGGTTCGCACCGTCCGGACGTGAGGACTCAGGAGCATTGGGTGAGTTCTGCTGCAAAGGTGATTGAGAGCTCAGGAGTTGGGCCCTGGGTCGCCCTGATGGTGACCGGGTTCGACCGAGGTTTGGAGGCTTTCTCCCGAGATTTGGACTGAGATTTGATGAAGTTGAACCCTGTGTCTAACAGAGAGGCCTTGGCCTGAGATCCCGTGGGTTGGAGTCAGCGCCTCCGACCGGAGATCACGGGAGCTTTGCCTGTGAATCTCCCTGAAATTGTCCGAGAACCCTGAAGCTGGGGAGGAGACCTCCCGAGATTTGGACTGAGATCAGCTGCGATTCGCCCCCGGATCTGACCGAAAGGGGTCGAAGTCTCAAGATGGTTTGAGGAGCTCTGGCGACATTTGAATTCCGAAACGGAGCACGTAGCCACAGGTTTTAGTGGAACGCACCAGATCTCCCACGAGGTTGGGAGATTGCAAACGCGATGTCGACGGAGATCATGTGCGTGTCTCCCTGGGTCTCGCTGACGTTTCCTGAGACCTCAGGGCATTCGCGCATTTCTACCGAGATTTGGACGACTATCCTGAGCCAAGCGACCTCCATATCCTCCACCAGGCCCGAGATCTTTTTCCATTGGGGCCAGGTGTCCCCAGACGTGTGCTGGGATCCCACTTGGTTTGTCTTTCCATCTCGCTGCCTGGCCCCGTTGTATCCTGCGGTTTGGAGGCGCTCTCTCGAGATGCAGACTAAAACCATGAGAGGTTTGCCCCCGGGTCTTGCAGAGGTGGCCTGTGCTGCCATGACTTGCTGTTTGTTCCCCCCAAGACTTGGCCTGAAACCACGGGGGTTCGGAACCGTGGACTTGATGTCTTGACGTGAGCGCTCTGGATCTGCAGGGCCCCTCCTGAAATTGGGATGGAGATCATGTGACCATTGCCCCCTGGAACTCGAGGACTGGGCATGGGATCACACCAGATTTGCATGAGCCGTCCCAAGATTTGGATGGAGCTCCCCTGAAGTCAGACGCTCTTTGTCCCATAGAGCTCCCCAAGATCCCAGGAGCATTGAGTGCGTTCCTCCGACGCATGGACGGAGGAGAAGCCAGATTTGACCGCGAATCTCCCTGACTGGGCCCGACAGCACTCGAACATTGCATGTGGTCCCCTCGGTTTGGACTGAGAAGGGGCGAGCTATGCCCTGCAGCTCACTGACTGCGCCCAAGGTCTCAAGGGATGTGGATGAGTTCTGGGGAGGTCCGGACTACGATCCGGTGACCGCGGGCCCTGCGAGTGGCCGAACAGACGGGAGATTCCACCAGATTCGGAGATTCCTCACGAGATTCGCACTAAGATCAACGAGACAGGTGCCTCACCATCTCTCTGATCTTTCCTGACATCTCAGGACATATCCATATCTCTTCCGAGATTTGGACGGATATGCCGAAACGTGTGTCTGGGAACTCGCATGCAGGGCTTGAGATCTCATGAGATGTGGGTCAGGGCCTCCGAAATTTAGACTGCGATCCCATGAGTTTAGCTGCTCGAGACCCCTGACTGGGGTGAGACCTCAGGGATTTGGCTCCGTTCTAATGACAATTGGATTTCAACCCCCTGGGGATTGCTTCTGGATCTCGCTAACTGGGCCAGAGATCCCCGCGAGATTTGCCTGAGCATTCCCGCGTTTGACCTGAAGTCTGATGGACTTAGATGCTGTTTCTCACCCAGTGGCCGGTGGCCCCAGGAGACTTGAGTGCGTTCTTCCGAGGCTGGGGCTGTGATCACGTGACCTATGCCCGTGAATCTCCCTGACAGGGCCAGGGTTTGTTGACATTTGGATGGGTACTCCTGGGCATCGGCCGAGATCACCCCGGAGTGGCACTGGGATCCCCTAACTTGGGCACAAACACTCAAGATGTTTTGACGAGTTCTGGCTCGATTTGGAATCAGATCCCACGAGACTGGCTCCTGGCATCCACGGATTGGACCCGCGCTCTCCCAAGTGTCGGAGGTGGCGAGGCACATTCAGACGGAGACCACGTGACATGTACCCCTGGATCTCGTCGAGTACACCTGACATTCCAAGACTTTGGCACAGTTGTCCTGAGATACGGACACCTACCCGAGACGTTTGCCTGGGAATGGCCGATCAGGCCTGAGTTCTCACGGGATTTGGATCCGGTGTTCCGAGGTTTGGACTGCGGCCCCATGGGATTTGGCCCTGGATCTGGCTTCCAGGGCATGAGGTCCGACGAGATGTCCACAAGCACTGCTGAGAATTGGATTCAAGTCCCCCGCGAATTGTCTGCGGATGCCACTGAGGCATCCTGAGTTTTGACAAGATGGGGTTTGTTCTCCAAGGTTCGCACGAAAGCACTCAGGTTTGGAGCCTGGTTCGCACCGTCCAGACGTGAGCACTCAGGAGCATTGGATGAGTTCTGCCGCAAAGGTGATTTAGAGCTCAAGAGTTGGACACTGGGTCTCCCTGATGGTGACCGGGGTCGAGTGCGGTTTGGAGGAGTACTCCCGAGATTTGGACTGAGATATGCTGAAGTTGAACCCTCTGTCTAACAGAGAGGCCTTGGCCTGAGACCCCGAATGATTGGAGTCAGCGCCTCCGACAGGAGATCACGGGATGTTTGCCTGTGAATCTCCCTAAAAGGGCCCGAGAACCGTGAAGCTGGGGAGGACACCTCCCGAGATTTGGACTGAGAGCAGCTGAGATTCGCCCCCGGATCTCACGGAAAGGGGCCGAGGTCTCAAGAGGGTTTGTGGAGCTCTGTCGACATTTGAACTCAGAAACGGCGCACGTGGCCACAGTTTGTAGAGGAACGGGCCAGAGCTCCAACGTCGTTGGGAGATCTCGTACGCGATGCCGACGGAGATCACGTGCCGTGTGTCCCTGGGTCTCGCTGACTTTTCCTGAGATCTCCGGGGATTCGCGCAGTTCTACCGAGATTTGGACGGCTATCTTGAGCCAAGCGACCTCCTTATCCTCCCCAAGGCCCGAGATCTCGTTCCCTTGGGGCCAGGTGTCCCCAGACGTGGGCTGGGATCCCATTTGATTTGCCCTTCCATCTGGCTGCCTGGCTCCGTGGTCTCCTGCGGTTTGGAGGCGCTCTTCCGAGATGCAGACTAAAAGCACGAGAATTTTGCCCCCCGGTACTGCAGAGGGGGCCTGTGCTGCCATGACTTGCGGTTTGTTCCCCCCAAGATTTGGCCTGAAACCACGCGGGGTTGGAACCCGGGCCTTGATATCCGGACCTGAGCGCTCTGGAACTTCAGGGCCCCTCCTGAAATTGGGATGGAAATCACGTGAGCATTGCCCCCTGGATCTCGAGGACTGGGTATGGGATCACGGCAGATTTGCATGAGCCGTCCCGAGATTTGGACGGAGCTCCCCTGAAGTCAGGTGCTCTCTGTCCCACAGAGCTCCCCGAGATCCCAGGAGTTTTGAGTGAGTGCTTCCGAGGCTTGGACGGAGGAGACACCATATTTGATCCCGAATCTCCCTGACTGGGCCCGACAGTGCTCGAACATTGCATGTGGTCCCCTAGGTTTGGACTGAGAAGGGGCGAGCTTTGCCCTGCCGCTCACTGACTGCGCCCGAGGTCTCAAGAGATTTGGATGAGTTCTGGGGAGGTCTGGACTACGATCCGGTGACCTCGGGCCCTGCCAGTGGCCGAACGGACCGGAGATTCCACCAGATTCGGAGATTCCTCGTGAGATTCGCCCTGAGAACAACGAGACAGGTGCCTCTCGATCTCTCTGATCATTCCTGACATCTCAGGACATTTCCATAGCTCTTCCGATATTTGGACGGATATGCCGACACGTGTTTCCAGGAACTCGCAGGCAGGGCCTGAGATCTCATGAGATGTGGGTCAGGGCCTCCAAAATTTAGACTGCGATCCCATGAGTTTAATTGCTTGAGACCCCTGACTGGGGTGAGACCTCAGGGATTTGGTTTCGTTCTAATGACAATTGGATTTCAACCCCCTGGGGATTGCTTCTGGATCTCGCTAACTGGGCCAGAGGTCCCCCCGGAATTTGCGTGTGTGTTCCCGTGTTACGCCTAAAGTCAGATGAACTTAGATGCTGTTTCTCACGCAACGGACAGTGGCCCCGCAAGATTTGAGTGCGTTCTTCCGAGCCTGGGGCTGTGATCACGTGACATATGTCCGTGAATCTCCCTGACAAGGCCAGGGGTTCTTGACATTTGAATGAGTTCTCCTGGACTTTGGCTGAGATCACCCGGATTCCATAACTTGGGCACAAACCACTAAAGAGATTTTGACGAGTTCCAGCTCGATTTGGAATCCGATCCCACGAGACTGGCTCCTGGCATTCACGGATTGGACCAGCGTTCTCACAAGTGTCGGAGGTGGCGAGCCTCATTCAGACGGAGACCACGTGACATGTGCCCCTCGATCTCGGCGAGTACACCTGACATTTCGAGGCTTTGGCACAGTTGTCCTGAGATTCGGACACCTACACGGAGACGTTTGCCTGGGAGAGTCAGACGGGTCCTGAGTTCTCACAGGATTTGGATCCGGTGTTCCGAGGTGTGGACTGCGGCCCCATGAGATTTGGCCCTGGATCTGGCTTCCTGGGCCTGTGGTCCCATGAGATGTCGACGAGCACTCCTGAGAATTGGATTCAGGTCCCCTGCGAATTGCCCTCGGAAGCCACTGAGGGGTCCCGAGCTTTGACAAGATGGGGTTTGTTCTCCAAGGTTCGCACGAAAGCACTCAGGTTTGGAGCCTGGTTCGCACCGTCCGGACGTGAGGACTCAGGGGCATTGGGTGGGTTCTGCTGCAAAGGTGATTGAGAGCTCAGGAGTTGGGCCCTGGGTCGCCCTGATGGTGACCGGGGTCGACCGAGGTTTGGAGGCTTTCTCCCGAGATTTGGACTGAGATTTGATGAAGTTGAACCCTGTGTCTAACAGAGAGGCCTTGGCCTGAGATCCCGTGGGTTGGAGTCAGCGCCTCCGACCGGAGATCACGGGAGTTTTGCCTGTGAATCTCCCTGAAATTGTCCGAGAACCCTGAAGCTGGGGAGGAGACCTCCCGAGATTTGGACTGAGATCAGCTGAGATTCGCCCCCGGATCTCACCGAAAGGGGTCGAAGTCTCAAGATGGTTTGAGGAGCTCTGGCGACATTTGAAATCCGAAACGGTGCACGTGGCCACAGGTTGTAGTGGAACCCACCAGAGCTCCCACGAGGTTGGGAGATTGCAAACGCGATGTCGACGGAGATCATGTGCGTGTCTCCCTGGGTCTCGCTGACGTTTCCTGAGACCTCAGGGCATTCGCGCAGTTCTACCGAGATTTGGAGGACTATCCTGAGCCAAGCGACCTCCATATCCTCCACAAGGCCCGAGATCTTGTTCCATTGGGGCCAGGTGTCCCCAGACGTGTGCTGGGATCCCACTTGATTTGTCTTTCCATCTCGCTGCCTGGCCCCGTTGTATCCTGCGGTTTGGAGGCGCTCTCCCGAGATGCAGACTAAAACCATGAGAGGTTTGCCCCCGGGTCTTGCAGAGGGGGCCTGTGCTGCCATGACTTGCTCTTTGTTCCCCCCAAGACTTGGCCTGAAACCACGCGGGTTCGGAACCAGGGCCTTGATGTCTTGACGTGAGCGCTCTGGATCTGCAGGGCCCTTCCTGAAATTGGGATGGAGATCATGTGAGTATTGCCCCCTGGAACTCGAGGACTGGGCATGGGATCACACCAGATTTGCATGAGCCGTCCCGAGATTTGGATGGAGCTCCCCTGAAGTCAGACGCTCTTTGTCCCATAGAGCTCCCCGAGATCCCAGGAGCATTGAGTGCGTTCCTCCGATGCATGGACGGAGGAGACGCCAGATTTGACCCCGAATCTCCCTGACTGGGCCCAACAGCACTCGCACATTGCATGTGGTCCCCTCGGTTTGGACTGAGATGGTTCGAGCTATGCCCTGCAGCTCACTAACTGCGCCCGAGGTCTCAAGAGATTTGGATGAGTTCTGGGGAGTTCCGGACTACGATCCGGTGACCTCGGGCCCTGCGAGTGCCCGAACAGATGGGAGATTCCACCAGATTCGGAGATTCCTCACGAGATTCGCACTAAGATCAACGAGACAGGTGCCTCTCCATCTCTCTGATCATTCCTGACATCTCAGGACATTTCCATAGCTCTTCCGATATTTGGACGGATATGCCGACACGTGTTTCCAGGAACTCGCAGGCAGGGCCTGAGATCTCATGAGATGTGCGTCAGGGCCTCCAAAATTTAAACTGCGAACCCATGAGTTTAGTTGCTTGAGACCCCTGACTGGGATGAGACCTCAGGGATTTGGTTTCGTTCTAATGACAATTGGATTTCAAACCCCTGGGGATTGCTTCTGGATCTCGCTAACTGGGCCAGAGGTCCCCCCGGGATTTGCGTGTGTGTTCCCGTGTTACGCCTGAAGTCAGATGAACTTAGATGCTGTTTCTTATGCAACGGACATTGGCCCCGCAAGATTTGAGTGCGTTCTTCCGAGCTTGGGGCTGTGATCACGTGACATATGTCCGTGAATCTCCCTGACAGGGCCAGGGGTTCTTGACATTTGAGTGAGTTCTCCTGGACTTTGGCTGATATCACCCGGATTCCATAACTTGGGCACAAACCACTAAAGAGATTTTGACGAGTTCCAGCTCGATTTGGAATCGGATCCCACGAGACTTGCTCCTGGCATTCACGGATTGGACCAGCGTTCTCACAAGTGTCGGAGGTGGCGAGCCTCATTCAGACGGAGACCACGTGACATGTGCCCTTCGATCTCGTCGAGTACACCTGACATTTCGAGACTTTGGCACAGTTGTCCTGAGATTCGGACACCTACCCGGAGACGTTTGCCTGGGAGTGTTCTCACAGGATTTGGATCCGGTGTTCCGAGGTGTGGACTGCGGCCCCATGAGATTTGGCCCTGGATCTGGCTTCCTGGGCCTGTGGTTCCATGAGATGACGAGGAGCACTCCTGAGAATTGGATTCAGGTCCCCTGCGAATTGCCCTCGGAAGCCACTGAGGGGTCCCTAGGTTAGACGAGATGGGGCATGTTCTACAAGGTTCGCACGAAAGCACTCAGGTTTGGAGCCTGGTTCGCACCGTCCGGACGTGAGGACTCAGGAGCATTGGGTGAGTTCTGCTGCAAAGGTGATTGAGAGGTCAGGAGTTGGGCCCTGGGTCGCCCTGATGGTGACCGGGTTCGACCGAGGTTTGGAGGCTTTCTCCCGAGATTTGGACTGAGATTTGATGAAGTTGAACCCTGTGTCTAACAGAGAGGCCTTGGCCTGAGATCCCGTGGGTTGGAGTCAGCGCCTCCGACCGGAGATCACGGGAGCTTTGCCTGTGAATCTCCCTGAAATTGTCCGAGAACCCTGAAGCTGGGGAGGAGACCTCCCGAGATTTGGACTGAGATCAGCTGCGATTCGCCCCCGGATCTGACCGAAAGGGGTCGAAGTCTCAAGATGGTTTGAGGAGCTCTGGCGACATTTGAATTCCGAAACGGAGCACGTAGCCACAGGTTTTAGTGGAACGCACCAGATCTCCCACGAGGTTGGGAGATTGCAAACGCGATGTCGACGGAGATCATGTGCGTGTCTCCCTGGGTCTCGCTGACGTTTCCTGAGACCTCAGGGCATTCGCGCAGTTCTACCGAGATTTGGACGACTATCCTGAGCCAAGCGACCTCCATATCCTCCACCAGGCCCGAGATCTTGTTCCATTGGGGCCAGGTGTCCCCAGACGTGTGCTGGGATCCCACTTGGTTTGTCTTTCCATCTCGCTGCCTGGCCCCGTTGTATCCTGCGGTTTGGAGGCGCTCTCTCGAGATGCAGACTAAAACCATGAGAGGTTTGCCCCCGGGTCTTGCAGATGTGGCCTGTGCTGCCATGACTTGCTGTTTGTTCCCCCCAAGACTTGGCCTGAAACCACGGGTTTCGGAACCGTGGACTTGATGTCTTGACGTGAGCGCTCTGCATCTGCAGGGCCCCTCCTGAAATTGGGATGGAGATCATGTGACCATTGCCCCCTGGAACTCGAGGACTGGGCATGGGATCACACCAGATTTGCATGAGCCGTCCCAAGATTTGGATGGAGCTCCCCTGAAGTCAGACGCTCTTTGTCCCATAGAGCTCCCCAAGATCCCAGGAGCATTGAGTGCGTTCCTCCGACGCATGGACGGAGGAGACGCCAGATTTGACCGCGAATCTCCCTGACTGGGCCCGACAGCACTCGAACATTGCATGTGGTCCCCTCGGTTTGGACTGAGAAGGGGCGAGCTATGCCCTGCAGCTCACTGACTGCGCCCAAGGTCTCAAGGGATTTGGATGAGTTCTGGGAAGTCCGGACTACGATCCGGTGACCGCGGGCCCTGCGAGTGGCCGAACAGACGGGAGATTCCACCAGATTCGGAGATTCCTCACGAGATTCGCACTAAGATCAACGAGACAGGTGCCTCACCATCTCTCTGATCTTTCCTGACATCTCAGGACATATCCATATCTCTTCCGAGATTTGGACGGATATGCCGAAACGTGTGTCTGGGAACTCGCATGCAGGGCTTGAGATCTCATGAGATGTGGGTCAGGGCCTCCAAAATTTAGACTGCGATCCCATGAGTTTAGCTGCTCGAGACCCCTGACTGGGGTGAGACCTCAGGGATTTGGCTCCGTTCTAATGACAATTGGATTTCAACCCCCTGGGGATTGCTTCTGGATCTCGCTAACTGGGCCAGAGATCCCCGCGAGATTTGCCTGAGCATTCCCGCGTTTGACCTGAAGTCTGATGGACTTAGATGCTGTTTCTCACCCAGTGGCCGGTGGCCCCAGGAGACTTGAGTGCGTTCTTCCGAGGCTGGGGCTGTGATCACGTGACCTATGCCCGTGAATCTCCCTGACAGGGCCAGGGTTTGTTGACATTTGGATGGGTACTCCTGGGCATCGGCCGAGATCACCCCGGAGTGGCACTGGGATCCCCTAACTTGGGCACAAACACTCAAGATGTTTTGACGAGTTCTGGCTCGATTTGGAATCAGATCCCACGAGACTGGCTCCTGGCATCCACGGATTGGACCCGCGCTCTCCCAAGTGTCGGAGGTGGCGAGGCACATTCAGACGGAGACCACGTGACATGTACCCCTGGATCTCGTCGAGTACACCTGACATTCCGAGACTTTGGCACAGTTGTCCTGAGATACGGACACCTACCCGAGACGTTTGCCTGGGAATGGCCGATCAGGCCTGAGTTCTCACGGGATTTGGATCCGGTGTTCCGAGGTTTGGACTGCGGCCCCATGGGATTTGGCCCTGGATCTGGCTTCCAGGGCCTGAGGTCCGACGAGATGTCCACAAGCACTGCTGAGAATTGGATTCAAGTCCCCCGCGAATTGTCTGCGGATGCCACCGAGGCATCCTGAGGTTTGACGAGATGGGGTTTGTTCTCCAAGGTTCGCACGAAAGCACTCAGGTTTGGAGCCTGGTTCGCACCGTCCGGACGTGAGCACTCAGGAGCATTGGATGAGTTCTGCCGCAAAGGTGATTTAGAGCTCAAGAGTTGGACACTGGGTCTCCCTGATGGTGACCGGGGTCGAGTGCGGTTTGGAGGAGTACTCCCGAGATTTGGACTGAGATATGCTGAAGTTGAACCCCCTGTCTAACAGAGAGGCCTTGGCCTGAGACCCCGAATGATTGGAGTCAGCGCCTCCGACAGGAGATCACGGGATGTTTGCCTGTGAATCTCCCTGAAAGGGCCCGAGAACCGTGAAGCTGGGGAGGACACCTCCCGAGATTTGGACTGAGAGCAGCTGAGATTCGCCCCCGGATCTCACGGAAAGGGGCCGAGGTCTCAAGAGGGTTTGTGGAGCTCTGTCGACATTTGAACTCAGAAACGGCGCACGTGGCCACAGGTTGTAGAGGAACGGGCCAGAGCTCCAACGTCGTTGGGAGATCTCGTACGCGATGCCGACGGAGATCACGTGCCGTGTGTCCCTGGGTCTCGCTGACTTTTCCTGAGATCTCTGGGGATTCGCGCAGTTCTACCGAGATTTGGACGGCTATCTTGAGCCAAGCGACCTCCTTATCCTCCCCAAGGCCCGAGATCTCGTTCCCTTGGGGCCAGGTGTCCCCAGACGTGGGCTGGGATCCCATTTGATTTGCCCTTCCATCTGGCTGCCTGGCTCCGTGGTCTCCTGCGGTTTCGAGGCGCTCTCTCGAGATGCAGACTAAAACCACGAGAGTTTTGCCCCCGGGTACTGCAGAGGGGGCCTGTGCTGCCATGACTTGCGGTTTGTTCCCCCCAAGATTTGGCCTGAAACCACGCGGGGTTGGAACCCGGGCCTTGATATCCGGACCTGAGCGCTCTGGAACTTCAGGGCCCCTCCTGAAATTGGGATGGAAATCACGTGAGCATTGCCCCCTGGATCTCGAGGACTGGGTATGGGATCACGGCAGATTTGCATGAGCCGTCCCGAGATTTGGACGGAGCTCCCCTGAAGTCAGGTGCTCTCTGTCCCACAGAGCTCCCCGAGATCCCAGGAGTTTTGAGTGAGTTCTTCCGAGGCTTGGACGGAGGAGACACCATATTTGATCCCGAATCTCCCTGACTGGGCCCGACAGTGCTCGAACATTGCATGTGGTCCCCTAGGTTTGGACTGAGAAGGGGCGAGCTTTGCCCTGCCGCTCACTGACTGCGCCCGAGGTCTCAAGAGATTTGGATGAGTTCTGGGGAGGTCTGGACTACGATCCGGTGACCTCGGGCCCTGCCAGTGGCCGAACGGACCGGAGATTCCACCAGATTCGGAGATTCCTCGTGAGATTCGCCCTGAGAACAACGAGACAGGTGCCTCTCGATCTCTCTGATCATTCCTGACATCTCAGGACATTTCCATAGCTCTTCCGATATTTGGACGGATATGCCGACACGTGTTTCCAGGAACTCGCAGGCAGGGCCTGAGATCTCATGAGATGTGGGTCAGGGCCTCCAAAATTTAGACTGCGATCCCATGAGTTTAATTGCTTGAGACCCCTGACTGGGGTGAGACCTCAGGGATTTGGTTTCGTTCTAATGACAATTGGATTTCAACCCCCTGGGGATTGCTTCTGGATCTCGCTAACTGGGCCAGAGGTCCCCCCGGAATTTGCGTGTGTGTTCCCGTGTTACGCCTAAAGTCAGATGAACTTAGATGCTGTTTCTCAAGCAACGGACAGTGGCCCCGCAAGATTTGAGTGCGTTCTTCCGAGCCTGGGGCTGTGATCACGTGACATAGGTCCGTGTATCTCCCTGACAGGGCCAGGGGTTCTTGACATTTGAATGAGTTCTCCTGGACTTTGGCTGAGATCACCCGGATTCCATAACTTGGGCACAAACCACTAAAGAGATTTTGACGAGTTCCAGCTCGATTTGGAATCAGATCCCACGAGACTGGCTCCTGGCATTCACGGATTGGACCAGCGTTCTCTCAAGTGTCGGAGGTGGTGAGCCTCATTCAGACGGAGACCACGTGACATGTGCCCCTCGATATCGTCGAGTACACCTGACATTTCGAGACTTTGGCACAGTTGTCCTTAGATTCGAACACCTACCCGGAGACGTTTGCCTGGGAGTGTCCGACGGGTCCTGAGTTCTCACAGGATTTGGATCCGGTGTTCCGAGGTGTGGACTGCGGCCCCATGAGATTTTGCCCTGGATCTGGCTTCCTGGGCCTGTGGTCCCATGAGATGATGAGGAGCACTCCTGAGAATTGGATTCAGGTCCCTGCGAATTGCCCTCGGAAGCCACTGAGGGGTCCCGAGGTTTGACGAGATGGGGTTTGTTCTACAAGGTTCGCACGAAAGCACTCAGGTTTGGAGCCTGGTTCGCACCGTCTGGACGTGAGGACTCAGGAGCATTGGTTGAGTTCTGCTGCAAAGGTGATTGAGAGCTCAGGAGTTGGGCCCTGGGTCGCCCTGATGGTGACCGGGGTCGCCCGAGGTTTGGAGGCTTTCTCCCGAGATTTGGACTGAGATTTGATGAAGTTGAACCCTGTGTCTAACAGAGAGGCCTTGGCCTGAGATCCCGTGGGTTGGAGTCAGCGCCTCCGAACGGAGATCACGGGAGCTTTGCCTGTGAATCTCCCTGAAAGTGTCCGAGAACCCTGAAGATAGGGAGGAGACCTCCTGAAATTTGGACTGAGATCACCTGAGATTCGCCCCAGGATCTCACCGAAAGGGGTCGAAGACTCAAGTTGGTTTGAGGAGCTCTGGCGACATTTGAAATCAGTAACGGTGCACGTAGCCACAGGTTGTAGTGGAACGCACCAGAGCTCCCACGAGGTTGGGAGATTGCAAACGCGATGTGGACGGAGATCATGTGCGTGTCTCCCTGGGTCTCGCTGACGTTTCCTGAGACCTCAGGGCATTCGCGCATTTCTACCGAGATTTGGACGACTATCCTGAGCCAAGCGACCTCCATATCCTCCACAAGGCCCGAGATCTTGTTCCACTGGGGCCAGGTGTCCCCAGACGTGTGCTGGTATCCCACTTGGTTTGTCTTTCCATCTCGCTGCCTGGCCCCGTTGTATCCTGCGGTTTGGAGGCGCTCTCCCGAGATGCAGACTAAAACCATGAGAAGTTTGCCCCCGGGTCTTGCAGAGGGGGCCTGTGCTGCCATGACTTGCAGTTTGTTCCCCCCAAGATTGTCCTGAAACCACGCAGGTTCAGAACCGGGGCCTTGATGTCTTGACGTGAGCGCTCTGGATCTGCAGGGCCCCTCCTGAAATTGGGATGGAGATCATGTGAGCATTGCCCCCTGGAACTCGAGGACTCTGCATGCGATCACAGCAGATTTGCATGAGCCTTCCCGAGATTTGGATGGAGCTCCCCTGAAGTCAGACGCTCTTTGTCCCATAGAGCTCCCCGAGATCCCAGGAGCATTGAGTGCGTTCCTCCGATGCTTGGACGGAGGAGACGCCAGATTTGACCCCGAATCTCCCTGACTGGGCCCGACAGCACTCGAACATTGCATGTGGTCCCCTCGGTTTGGACTGAGAAGGGGCGAGCTATGCCCTGCAGCTCACTGACTGCGCCCGAGGTCTCAAGAGATTTGGATGAGTTCTGGGGAGGTCCGGACTACGATCCGGTGACCTCGGGCCCTGCGACTGGCCGAACAGACGGGAGTTTCCACCAGATTCGGAGATTCCTCACGAGATTCGCACTAAGATCATCGAGACAGGTGCCTCTCCATCTCTCTGATCATTCCTGACATCTCAGGACATATCCATATCTCTTCCGAGATTTGGATGGATATGCCGACACGTGTGTCTTGGAACTCGCATGCAGGGCCTGAGATCTCATGAGATGTGGGTCAGGGCCTCCAAAATTTAGACTGCGATCCCATGAGTTTAGCTGCTCGAGACCCCTGACTGGGGTGAGACCTCAGGGATTTGGCTCCGTTCTAATGACAATTGGATTTCAACCCCCTGGGGATTACTTCTGGATCTCGCTAACTGGGCGAGAGATCCCCACGAGATTTGCCTGAGCATTCCCGCGTTTGACCTGAAGTCTGATGAACTTAGATGCTGTTTCTCACCCAATGGCCGGTGGCCCCAGGAGACGTGAGTGCGTTCTTCCAAGGCTGGGGCCGTGATCACGTGACGTATGCCCGTGAATCTCCCTGACAGGGCCAGGGTTTGTTGACATTTGGATGGGTTCTCCTGGGCATCGGCCGAGATCACCCCGGATTGGCATCGGGATCCCCGAACTTGGGCACAAACACTCAAGAGGTTTTGACAAGTTCTGGCTCGATTTGGAATCAGATCCCACGAGACTGGGTCCTGGCATTCACGGATTGGACCAGCGTTCTCCCAAGTGTCGGAGGTGTTGAGACACATTCAGACGGAGACCACGTGACATGTACCCCTGGATCTCGTCGAGTACACCTGACATTCCGAGACTTTGGCTCAGTTGTCCTGAGATACGGACACCTACCCGAGACGTTTGCCTGGGAGTGGCCGATCAGGCCTGAGTTCTCACGGGATTTGGATCCGGTGTTCCGAGGATTGGATGCGGCCCCATGGGATTTGGCCCTGGATCTGGCTTCCAGGGCCTGAGGGCCGACGAGATGTCCACAAGCACTGCTGAGAACTGGATTCAAGTCCCCCGCGAATTGCTCACGGAAGCCACTGAGGCATCCTGAGGTTTGACGAGATAGGGTTTGTTCTCCAAGGTTCGCACGAAAGCACTCAGGTTTGGAGCCTGGTTCGCACCGTCCGGACGTGAGCACTCAGGAGCATTAGATGAGTTCTGCCGCAAAGGTGATTGAGAGCTCAGGAGTTGGACACTGGGTCTCCCTGATGGTGACTGGGATCGACCGCGGTTTGGAGGAGTACTCCCGAGATTTGGACTGAGATATGCTGAAGTTGAACCCTCTGTCTAACAGAGAGGCCTTGGCCTGAGATCCTGAAGGATTGGAGTCAGCGCCTCCGACCGGAGATCACGGGAGTTTTGCCTGTGAATCTCACTGAAAGGGCTCGAGAACCCTGAAGCTGGGGAGGACACCTCCCGAGATTTGGACTGAGTTCAGCTGAGATTTGCCCCCGGATCTCACGGAAAGGGGCCGAGGCCTCAAGAGGGTTTGTGGAGCTCTGTCGACATTTGAACTCAGAAACGGCGCATGTGGCCACAGGTTTTAGAGGAACGGGCTAGAGCTCCAACGTCGTTGGGAGATCTCGAACGCGATGCCGACGGAGATCACGTGCCGTGTGTCCCTGGGTCTCGCTGACTTTTCCTGAGATCTCCGGGGATTCGCGCAGTTCTCCCGAGATTTGGACGGCTATCTTGAGCCAAGCGACATCCTTATCCTCCCCAAAGCCCGAGATCTCGTTCCCTTGGGGCCAGGTGTCCCCAGACGTGGGCTGGGATCCCATTTGATTTGCCCTTTCATCTGGCTGCCTGGCTCCATGGTCTCCTGCGGTTTGGAGGCGCTCTTCCGAGATGCAGACTAAAACCACGAGAGTTTTGCCCCCGGGTACGGCGGAGGGGGCCTGTGCTGCCATGACTTGCGGTTTGTTCCCCCCAAGATTTGGCCTGAAACCACGCGGGGTTGGAACCCGGGCCCTGATATCTGGACCTGAGCGCTCTGGAACTTCAGGGCCCCTCCTGAAATTGGGATGGAGATCACGTGAGCATTGTCCCCTGGATCTCGAGGACTGGGTATGGGATCACGCCAGATTTGCATGAGCCGTCCCGAGATTTGGACGGAGCTCCCCTGAAGACAGGCGCTCTCTGTCCCACAGAGTCCCCGAGATCCCAGGAGTTTTGAGTGAGTTCTTCCGAGGATTGGACGGAGGAGACACCATATTTGATCCCGAATCTCCCTGACTGGGCCCGACAGTGCTGGAACATTGCATGTGGTCCCCTAGGTTTGGACTGAGAAGGGGCGAGCTTTGCCCTGCCGCTCACTGACTGCGCCCGAGGTCTCAAGAGATTTGGATGAGTTCTGGGGAGGTCTGGACAACGATCCGGTGACCTCGGGCCCTGCCAGTGGCCGAACGGACCGGAGATTCCACCAGATTCGGAGATTCCTCGTGAGATTCGCCCTGAGAACAACGAGACAGGTGCCACTCGATCTCTCTGATCATTCCTGACATCTCAGGACATTTCCATAGCTCTTCCGATATTTGGACGGATATGCCGACACGTGTTTCCAGGAACTCGCAGGCAGGGCCTGAGATCTCATGAGATGTGGGTCAGGGCCTCCAAAATTTAGACTGCGATCCCATGAGTTTAGTTGCTTGAGACCCCTGACTGGGGTGAGACCTCAGGGATTTGGTTTCGTTCTAATGACAATTGGATTTCAACCCCCTGGGGATTGCTTCTGGATCTCGCTAACTGGGCCAGAGGTCCCCCCGGGATTTGCGTTTGTGTTCCCGTGTTACACCTAAAGTCAGATGAACTTAGATGCTGTTTCTCACGCAACGCACAGAGGCCCCGCAAGATTTGAGTGCGTTCTTCCGAGCTTGGGGCTGTGATCATGTGACATATGTCCATGAATCTCCCTGACAGGGCCAGGGGTTCGTGACATTTGAATGAGTTCTCCTGGACTTTGGCTGAGATCACCCGGATTCCATAACTTGGGCACAAACCACTAAAGAGATTTTGACGAGTTCCAGCTCGATTTGGAATCAGATCCCACGAGACTGGCTCCTGGCATTCACGGATTGGACCAGCGTTCTCACAAGTGTCGGAGGTGGCGAGCCTCATTCAGACGGAGACCACGTGACATGTGCCCCTCGATTCCGTCGAGTACACCTGACATTTCGACACTTTGACACAGTTGTCCTGAGATTCGGACACCTACCAGGAGACGTTTGCCTGGGAGTGTGCGACGGGTCCTGAGTTCTCACAGGATTTGGATCCGGTGTTCCGAGGTGTGGACTGCGGCCCCATGAGATTTGGCCCTGGATCTGGCTTCCTGGGCCTGTGGTCCCATGAGATGACGAGGAGCACTCCTGAGAATTGGATTCAGGTCCCCTGCGAATTGCCCTCGGAAGCCACTGAGGGGTCCTGAGTTTTGACGAGATGGGGTTTTTTCTCCAAGGTTCGCACGAAAGCACTCAGGTTTGGAGCCTGGTTCGCACCGTCCGGACGTGAGGACTCAGGAGCATTGGGTGAGTTCTGCTGCAAAGGTGATTGAGAGGTCAGGAGTTGGGCCCTGGGTCGCCCTGATGGTGACCGGGTTCGACCGAGGTTTGGAGGCTTTCTCCCGAGATTTGGACTGAGATTTGATGAAGTTGAACCCTGTGTCTAACAGAGAGGCCTTGGCCTGAGATCCCGTGGGTTGGAGTCCGCGCCTCCGACCGGAGATCACGGGAGCTTTGCCTGTGAATCTCCCTGAAATTGTCCGAGAACCCTGAAGCTGGGGAGGAGACCTCCCGAGATTTGGACTGAGATCAGCTGCGATTCGCCCCCGGATCTGACCGAAAGGGGTCGAAGTCTCAAGATGGTTTGAGGAGCTCTGGCGACATTTGAATTCCGAAACGGAGCACGTAGCCACAGGTTTTAGTGGAACGCACCAGATCTCCCACGAGGTTGGGAGATTGCAAACGCGATGTCGACGGAGATCATGTGCGTGTCTCCCTGGGTCTCGCTGACGTTTCCTGAGACCTCAGGGCATTCGCGCAGTTCTACCGAGATTTGGACGACTATCCTGAGCCAAGCGACCTCCATATCCTCCACCAGGCCCGAGATCTTGTTCCATTGGGGCCAGGTGTCCCCAGACGTGTGCTGGGATCCCACTTGGTTTGTCTTTCCATCTCGCTGCCTGGCCCCGTTGTATCCTGCGGTTTGGAGGCGCTCTCTCGAGATGCAGACTAAAACCATGAGAGGTTTGCCCCCGGGTCTTGCAGATGTGGCCTGTGCTGCCATGACTTGCTGTTTGTTCCCCCCAAGACTTGGCCTGAAACCACGGGTTTCGGAACCGTGGACTTGATGTCTTGACGTGAGCGCTCTGCATCTGCAGGGCCCCTCCTGAAATTGGGATGGAGATCATGTGACCATTGCCCCCTGGAACTCGAGGACTGGGCATGGGATCACACCAGATTTGCATGAGCCGTCCCAAGATTTGGATGGAGCTCCCCTGAAGTCAGACGCTCTTTGTCCCATAGAGCTCCCCAAGATCCCAGGAGCATTGAGTGCGTTCCTCCGACGCATGGACGGAGGAGACGCCAGATTTGACCGCGAATCTCCCTGACTGGGCCCGACAGCACTCGAACATTGCATGTGGTCCCCTCGGTTTGGACTGAGAAGGGGCGAGCTATGCCCTGCAGCTCACTGACTGCGCCCAAGGTCTCAAGGGATTTGGATGAGTTCTGGGAAGTCCGGACTACGATCCGGTGACCGCGGGCCCTGCGAGTGGCCGAACAGACGGGAGATTCCACCAGATTCGGAGATTCCTCACGAGATTCGCACTAAGATCAACGAGACAGGTGCCTCACCATCTCTCTGATCTTTCCTGACATCTCAGGACATATCCATATCTCTTCCGAGATTTGGACGGATATGCCGAAACGTGTGTCTGGGAACTCGCATGCAGGGCTTGAGATCTCATGAGATGTGGGTCAGGGCCTCCAAAATTTAGACTGCGATCCCATGAGTTTAGCTGCTCGAGACCCCTGACTGGGGTGAGACCTCAGGGATTTGGCTCCGTTCTAATGACAATTGGATTTCAACCCCCTGGGGATTGCTTCTGGATCTCGCTAACTGGGCCAGAGATCCCCGCGAGATTTGCCTGAGCATTCCCGCGTTTGACCTGAAGTCTGATGGACTTAGATGCTGTTTCTCACCCAGTGGCCGGTGGCCCCAGGAGACTTGAGTGCGTTCTTCCGAGGCTGGGGCTGTGATCACGTGACCTATGCCCGTGAATCTCCCTGACAGGGCCAGGGTTTGTTGACATTTGGATGGGTACTCCTGGGCATCGGCCGAGATCACCCCGGAGTGGCACTGGGATCCCCTAACTTGGGCACAAACACTCAAGATGTTTTGACGAGTTCTGGCTCGATTTGGAATCAGATCCCACGAGACTGGCTCCTGGCATCCACGGATTGGACCCGCGCTCTCCCAAGTGTCGGAGGTGGCGAGGCACATTCAGACGGAGACCACGTGACATGTACCCCTGGATCTCGTCGAGTACACCTGACATTCCGAGACTTTGGCACAGTTGTCCTGAGATACGGACACCTACCCGAGACGTTTGCCTGGGAATGGCCGATCAGTCCTGAGTTCTCACGGGATTTGGATCCGGTGTTCCGAGGTTTGGACTGCGGCCCCATGGGATTTGGCCCTGGATCTGGCTTCCAGGGCCTGAGGTCCGACGAGATGTCCACAAGCACTGCTGAGAATTGGATTCAAGTCCCCCGCGAATTGTCTGCGGATGCCACCGAGGCATCCTGAGGTTTGACGAGATGGGGTTTGTTCTCCAAGGTTCGCACGAAAGCACTCAGGTTTGGAGCCTGGTTCGCACCGTCCGGACGTGAGCACTCAGGAGCATTGGATGAGTTCTGCCGCAAAGGTGATTTAGAGCTCAAGAGTTGGACACTGGGTCTCCCTGATGGTGACCGGGGTCGAGTGCGGTTTGGAGGAGTACTCCCGAGATTTGGACTGAGATATGCTGAAGTTGAACCCCCTGTCTAACAGAGAGGCCTTGGCCTGAGACCCCGAATGATTGGAGTCAGCGCCTCCGACAGGAGATCACGGGATGTTTGCCTGTGAATCTCCCTGAAAGGGCCCGAGAACCGTGAAGCTGGGGAGGACACCTCCCGAGATTTGGACTGAGAGCAGCTGAGATTCGCCCCCGGATCTCACGGAAAGGGGCCGAGGTCTCAAGAGGGTTTGTGGAGCTCTGTCGACATTTGAACTCAGAAACGGCGCACGTGGCCACAGGTTGTAGAGGAACGGGCCAGAGCTCCAACGTCGTTGGGAGATCTCGTACGCGATGCCGACGGAGATCACGTGCCGTGTGTCCCTGGGTCTCGCTGACTTTTCCTGAGATCTCTGGGGATTCGCGCAGTTCTACCGAGATTTGGACTGCTATCTTGAGCCAAGCGACCTCCTTATCCTCCCCAAGGCCCGAGATCTCGTTCCCTTGGGGCCAGGTGTCCCCAGACGTGGGCTGGGATCCCATTTGATTTGCCCTTCCATCTGGCTGCCTGGCTCCGTGGTCTCCTGCGGTTTCGAGGCGCTCTTCCGAGATGCAGACTAAAACCACGAGAGTTTTGCCCCCGGGTACTGCAGAGGGGGCCTGTGCTGCCATGACTTGCGGTTTGTTCCCCCCAAGATTTGGCCTGAAACCACGCGGGGTTGGAACCCGGGCCTTGATATCCGGACCTGAGCGCTCTGGAACTTCAGGGCCCCTCCTGAAATTGGGATGGAAATCACGTGAGCATTGCCCCCTGGATCTCGAGGACTGGGTATGGGATCACGGCAGATTTGCATGAGCCGTCCCGAGATTTGGACGGAGCTCCCCTGAAGTCAGGTGCTCTCTGTCCCACAGAGCTCCCCGAGATCCCAGGAGTTTTGAGTGAGTTCTTCCGAGGCTTGGACGGAGGAGACACCATATTTGATCCCGAATCTCCCTGACTGGGCCCGACAGTGCTCGAACATTGCATGTGGTCCCCTAGGTTTGGACTGAGAAGGGGCGAGCTTTGCCCTGCCGCTCACTGACTGCGCCCGAGGTCTCAAGAGATTTGGATGAGTTCTGGGGAGGTCTGGACTACGATCCGGTGACCTCGGGCCCTGCCAGTGGCCGAACGGACCGGAGATTCCACCAGATTCGGAGATTCCTCGTGAGATTCGCCCTGAGAACAACGAGACAGGTGCCTCTCGATCTCTCTGATCATTCCTGACATCTCAGGACATTTCCATAGCTCTTCCGATATTTGGACGGATATGCCGACACGTGTTTCCAGGAACTCGCAGGCAGGGCCTGAGATCTCATGAGATGTGGGTCAGGGCCTCCAAAATTTAGACTGCGATCCCATGAGTTTAATTGCTTGAGACCCCTGACTGGGGTGAGACCTCAGGGATTTGGTTTCGTTCTAATGACAATTGGATTTCAACCCCCTGGGGATTGCTTCTGGATCTCGCTAACTGGGCCAGAGGTCCCCCCGGAATTTGCGTGTGTGTTCCCGTGTTACGCCTAAAGTCAGATGAACTTAGATGCTGTTTCTCACGCAACGGACAGTGGCCCCGCAAGATTTGAGTGCGTTCTTCCGAGCCTGGGGCTGTGATCACGTGACATAGGTCCGTGAATCTCCCTGACAGGGCCAGGGGTTCTTGACATTTGAATGAGTTCTCCTGGACTTTGGCTGAGATCACCCGGATTCCATAACTTGGGCACAAACCACTAAAGAGATTTTGACGAGTTCCAGCTCGATTTGGAATCAGATCCCACGAGACTGGCTCCTGGCATTCACGGATTGGACCAGCGTTCTCTCAAGTGTCGGAGGTGGTGAGCCTCATTCAGACGGAGACCACGTGACATGTGCCCCTCGATATCGTCGAGTACACCTGACATTTCGAGACTTTGGCACAGTTGTCCTTAGATTCGAACACCTACCCGGAGACGTTTGCCTGGGAGTGTCCGACGGGTCCTGAGTTCTCACAGGATTTGGATCCGGTGTTCCGAGGTGTGGACTGCGGCCCCATGAGATTTTGCCCTGGATCTGGCTTCCTGGGCCTGTGGTCCCATGAGATGATGAGGAGCACTCCTGAGAATTGGATTCAGGTCCCTGCGAATTGCCCTCGGAAGCCACTGAGGGGTCCCGAGGTTTGACGAGATGGGGTTTGTTCTACAAGGTTCGCACGAAAGCACTCAGGTTTGGAGCCTGGTTCGCACCGTCTGGACGTGAGGACTCAGGAGCATTGGTTGAGTTCTGCTGCAAAGGTGATTGAGAGCTCAGGAGTTGGGCCCTGGGTCGCCCTGATGGTGACCGGGGTCGCCCGAGGTTTGGAGGCTTTCTCCCGAGATTTGGACTGAGATTTGATGAAGTTGAACCCTGTGTCTAACAGAGAGGCCTTGGCCTGAGATCCCGTGGGTTGGAGTCAGCGCCTCCGAACGGAGATCACGGGAGCTTTGCCTGTGAATCTCCCTGAAAGTGTCCGAGAACCCTGAAGATAGGGAGGAGACCTCCTGAAATTTGGACTGAGATCACCTGAGATTCGCCCCAGGATCTCACCGAAAGGGGTCGAAGACTCAAGTTGGTTTGAGGAGCTCTGGCGACATTTGAAATCAGTAACGGTGCACGTAGCCACAGGTTGTAGTGGAACGCACCAGAGCTCCCACGAGGTTGGGAGATTGCAAACGCGATGTGGACGGAGATCATGTGCGTGTCTCCCTGGGTCTCGCTGACGTTTCCTGAGACCTCAGGGCATTCGCGCATTTCTACCGAGATTTGGACGACTATCCTGAGCCAAGCGACCTCCATATCCTCCACAAGGCCCGAGATCTTGTTCCACTGGGGCCAGGTGTCCCCAGACGTGTGCTGGTATCCCACTTGGTTTGTCTTTCCATCTCGCTGCCTGGCCCCGTTGTATCCTGCGGTTTGGAGGCGCTCTCCCGAGATGCAGACTAAAACCATGAGAAGTTTGCCCCCGGGTCTTGCAGAGGGGGCCTGTGCTGCCATGACTTGCAGTTTGTTCCCCCCAAGATTGTCCTGAAACCACGCAGGTTCAGAACCGGGGCCTTGATGTCTTGACGTGAGCGCTCTGGATCTGCAGGGCCCCTCCTGAAATTGGGATGGAGATCATGTGAGCATTGCCCCCTGGAACTCGAGGACTCTGCATGCGATCACAGCAGATTTGCATGAGCCTTCCCGAGATTTGGATGGAGCTCCCCTGAAGTCAGACGCTCTTTGTCCCATAGAGCTCCCCGAGATCCCAGGAGCATTGAGTGCGTTCCTCCGATGCTTGGACGGAGGAGACGCCAGATTTGACCCCGAATCTCCCTGACTGGGCCCGACAGCACTCGAACATTGCATGTGGTCCCCTCGGTTTGGACTGAGAAGGGGCGAGCTATGCCCTGCAGCTCACTGACTGCGCCCGAGGTCTCAAGAGATTTGGATGAGTTCTGGGGAGGTCCGGACTACGATCCGGTGACCTCGGGCCCTGCGACTGGCCGAACAGACGGGAGTTTCCACCAGATTCGGAGATTCCTCACGAGATTCGCACTAAGATCATCGAGACAGGTGCCTCTCCATCTCTCTGATCATTCCTGACATCTCAGGACATATCCATATCTCTTCCGAGATTTGGATGGATATGCCGACACGTGTGTCTTGGAACTCGCATGCAGGGCCTGAGATCTCATGAGATGTGGGTCAGGGCCTCCAAAATTTAGACTGCGATCCCATGAGTTTAGCTGCTCGAGACCCCTGACTGGGGTGAGACCTCAGGGATTTGGCTCCGTTCTAATGACAATTGGATTTCAACCCCCTGGGGATTACTTCTGGATCTCGCTAACTGGGCGAGAGATCCCCACGAGATTTGCCTGAGCATTCCCGCGTTTGACCTGAAGTCTGATGAACTTAGATGCTGTTTCTCACCCAATGGCCGGTGGCCCCAGGAGACGTGAGTGCGTTCTTCCAAGGCTGGGGCCGTGATCACGTGACGTATGCCCGTGAATCTCCCTGACAGGGCCAGGGTTTGTTGACATTTGGATGGGTTCTCCTGGGCATCGGCCGAGATCACCCCGGATTGGCATCGGGATCCCCGAACTTGGGCACAAACACTCAAGAGGTTTTGACAAGTTCTGGCTCGATTTGGAATCAGATCCCACGAGACTGGGTCCTGGCATTCACGGATTGGACCAGCGTTCTCCCAAGTGTCGGAGGTGTTGAGACACATTCAGACGGAGACCACGTGACATGTACCCCTGGATCTCGTCGAGTACACCTGACATTCCGAGACTTTGGCTCAGTTGTCCTGAGATACGGACACCTACCCGAGACGTTTGCCTGGGAGTGGCCGATCAGGCCTGAGTTCTCACGGGATTTGGATCCGGTGTTCCGAGGATTGGATGCGGCCCCATGGGATTTGGCCCTGGATCTGGCTTCCAGGGCCTGAGGGCCGACGAGATGTCCACAAGCACTGCTGAGAACTGGATTCAAGTCCCCCGCGAATTGCTCACGGAAGCCACTGAGGCATCCTGAGGTTTGACGAGATAGGGTTTGTTCTCCAAGGTTCGCACGAAAGCACTCAGGTTTGGAGCCTGGTTCGCACCGTCCGGACGTGAGCACTCAGGAGCATTAGATGAGTTCTGCCGCAAAGGTGATTGAGAGCTCAGGAGTTGGACACTGGGTCTCCCTGATGGTGACTGGGATCGACCGCGGTTTGGAGGAGTACTCCCGAGATTTGGACTGAGATATGCTGAAGTTGAACCCTCTGTCTAACAGAGAGGCCTTGGCCTGAGATCCTGAAGGATTGGAGTCAGCGCCTCCGACCGGAGATCACGGGAGGTTTGCCTGTGAATCTCACTGAAAGGGCTCGAGAACCCTGAAGCTGGGGAGGACACCTCCCGAGATTTGGACTGAGTTCAGCTGAGATTTGCCCCCGGATCTCACGGAAAGGGGCCGAGGCCTCAAGAGGGTTTGTGGAGCTCTGTCGACATTTGAACTCAGAAACGGCGCATGTGGCCACAGGTTTTAGAGGAACGGGCTAGAGCTCCAACGTCGTTGGGAGATCTCGAACGCGATGCCGACGGAGATCACGTGCCGTGTGTCCCTGGGTCTCGCTGACTTTTCCTGAGATCTCCGGGGATTCGCGCAGTTCTCCCGAGATTTGGACGGCTATCTTGAGCCAAGCGACATCCTTATCCTCCCCAAAGCCCGAGATCTCGTTCCCTTGGGGCCAGGTGTCCCCAGACGTGGGCTGGGATCCCATTTGATTTGCCCTTTCATCTGGCTGCCTGGCTCCATGGTCTCCTGCGGTTTGGAGGCGCTCTTCCGAGATGCAGACTAAAACCACGAGAGTTTTGCCCCCGGGTACGGCGGAGGGGGCCTGTGCTGCCATGACTTGCGGTTTGTTCCCCCCAAGATTTGGCCTGAAACCACGCGGGGTTGGAACCCGGGCCCTGATATCTGGACCTGAGCGCTCTGGAACTTCAGGGCCCCTCCTGAAATTGGGATGGAGATCACGTGAGCATTGTCCCCTGGATCTCGAGGACTGGGTATGGGATCACGCCAGATTTGCATGAGCCGTCCCGAGATTTGGACGGAGCTCCCCTGAAGACAGGCGCTCTCTGTCCCACAGAGTCCCCGAGATCCCAGGAGTTTTGAGTGAGTTCTTCCGAGGATTGGACGGAGGAGACACCATATTTGATCCCGAATCTCCCTGACTGGGCCCGACAGTGCTGGAACATTGCATGTGGTCCCCTAGGTTTGGACTGAGAAGGGGCGAGCTTTGCCCTGCCGCTCACTGACTGCGCCCGAGGTCTCAAGAGATTTGGATGAGTTCTGGGGAGGTCTGGACAACGATCCGGTGACCTCGGGCCCTGCCAGTGGCCGAACGGACCGGAGATTCCACCAGATTCGGAGATTCCTCGTGAGATTCGCCCTGAGAACAACGAGACAGGTGCCACTCGATCTCTCTGATCATTCCTGACATCTCAGGACATTTCCATAGCTCTTCCGATATTTGGACGGATATGCCGACACGTGTTTCCAGGAACTCGCAGGCAGGGCCTGAGATCTCATGAGATGTGGGTCAGGGCCTCCAAAATTTAGACTGCGATCCCATGAGTTTAGTTGCTTGAGACCCCTGACTGGGGTGAGACCTCAGGGATTTGGTTTCGTTCTAATGACAATTGGATTTCAACCCCCTGGGGATTGCTTCTGGATCTCGCTAACTGGGCCAGAGGTCCCCCCGGGATTTGCGTTTGTGTTCCCGTGTTACACCTAAAGTCAGATGAACTTAGATGCTGTTTCTCACGCAACGCACAGAGGCCCCGCAAGATTTGAGTGCGTTCTTCCGAGCTTGGGGCTGTGATCATGTGACATATGTCCATGAATCTCCCTGACAGGGCCAGGGGTTCGTGACATTTGAATGAGTTCTCCTGGACTTTGGCTGAGATCACCCGGATTCCATAACTTGGGCACAAACCACTAAAGAGATTTTGACGAGTTCCAGCTCGATTTGGAATCAGATCCCACGAGACTGGCTCCTGGCATTCACGGATTGGACCAGCGTTCTCACAAGTGTCGGAGGTGGCGAGCCTCATTCAGACGGAGACCACGTGACATGTGCCCCTCGATTCCGTCGAGTACACCTGACATTTCGACACTTTGACACAGTTGTCCTGAGATTCGGACACCTACCAGGAGACGTTTGCCTGGGAGTGTGCGACGGGTCCTGAGTTCTCACAGGATTTGGATCCGGTGTTCCGAGGTGTGGACTGCGGCCCCATGAGATTTGGCCCTGGATCTGGCTTCCTGGGCCTGTGGTCCCATGAGATGACGAGGAGCACTCCTGAGAATTGGATTCAGGTCCCCTGCGAATTGCCCTCGGAAGCCACTGAGGGGTCCTGAGTTTTGACGAGATGGGGTTTTTTCTCCAAGGTTCGCACGAAAGCACTCAGGTTTGGAGCCTGGTTCGCACCGTCCGGACGTGAGGACTCAGGAGCATTGGGTGAGTTCTGCTGCAAAGGTGATTGAGAGGTCAGGAGTTGGGCCCTGGGTCGCCCTGATGGTGACCGGGGTCGACCGAGGTTTGGAGGCTTTCTCCCGAGATTTGGACTGAGATTTGATGAAGTTGAACCCTGTGTCTAACAGAGAGGCCTTGGCCTGAGATCCCGTGGGTTGGAGTCAGCGCCTCCGACCGGAGATCACGGGAGCTTTGCCTGTGAATCTCCCTGAAAGGGTCCGAGAACCCTGAAGCTGGGGAGGAGACCTCCCGAGATTTGGACTGAGATCAGCTGAGATTCGCCCCCGAATCTCACCGAAAGGAGTCGAAGTCTCAAGATGGTATGAGGAGCTCTGGCGACATTTGAAATCAGAAACGGTGCACGTAGCCACAGGTTGTAGTGGAAAGCACCAGAGCTCCCACGAGGTTGGGAGATTGCAAACGCGATGTCGACGGAGATCATGTGCGTGTCTCCCTGGGTCTCGCTGACGTTTCCTGAGACCTCAGGGCATTCGCGCAGTTCTACCGAGATTTGGACGACTATCCTGAGCCAAGCGACCTCCATATCCTCCACAAGTCCCGAGATCTTGTTCCATTGGGGCCAGGTGTCCCCAGCCGTGTGCTGGGATCCCACGTGGTTTGTCTTTCCATCTCGCTGCCTGGCCCCGTTGTATCGTGCGGTTTGGAGGCGCTCTCCCAAGATGCAGACTAAAACCATGAGAGGTTTGCCCCCGGGTCTTGCAGAGGGGGCCTGTGCTGCCATGACTTGCTGTTTGTTCCCCCCAAGACTTGGCCTGAAACCCCGCGGGTTCGGAACCGGGGCCTTGATGTCTTGACGTGAGCGCTCTGGATCTGCAGGGCCCCTCCTGAAATTGGGATGGAGATCATGTGAGCATTGCCCCCTGGAACTCGAGGACTGGGCATGGGATCACAACAGATTTGCATGAACCGTCCCGAGATTTGGATGGAGGTCCCCTGAAATCAGACGCTCTTTGTCCCAGAGAGCTCCCCGAGATCCCAGGAGCATTGAGTGCGTTCCTCCGACGCATGGACGGAGGAGACGCCAGATTTGACCGCGAATCTCCCTGACTGGGCCCGACAGCACTCGAACATTGCATGTGGTCCCCTCGGTTTGGACTGAGAAGGGGCGAGCTATGCCCTGCAGCTCACTGACAGCGCCCGAGGTCTCAAGAGATTTGGATGAGTTCCGGGAAGTTCCGAACTACGATCCGGTGACCCCGGGCCCTGCGAGTGGCCGAACAGACGGGAGATTCCACCAGATTCGGAGATTCCTCACGAGATTCGCACTAAGATCAACGAGACAGGTGCCTCACCATCTCTCTGAACTTTCCTGACATCTCAGGACATATCCATATCTCTTCCGAGATTTGGACGGATATGCCGAAACGTGTGTCTTGGAACTCGCATGCAGGGCTTGAGATCTCATGAGATGTGGGTCAGGGCCTCCAAAATTTAGACTGCGATCCCATGAGTTTAGCTGCTCGAGACCCCTGACTGGGGTGAGACCTCAGGGATTTGGCTCCGTTCTAATGACAATTGGATTTCAACCCCCTGGGGATTGCTTCTGGATCTCGCTAACTGGGCCAGAGGTCCCCCCGGGATTTGCGTGTGTGTTCCCGTGTTACGCCTGAAGTCAGATGAACTTAGATGCTGTTTCTTATGCAACGGACATTGGCCCCGCAAGATTTGAGTGCGTTCTTCCGAGCCTGGGGCTGTGATCACGTGACATATGTCCGTGAATCTCCCTGACAGGGCCAGGGGTTCTTGACATTTGAATGAGTTCTCCTGGACTTTGGCTGAGATCACCCGGATTCCATAACTTGGGCACAAACCACTAAAGAGATTTTGACGAGTTCCAGCTCGATTTGGAATCAGGTCCCACGAGACTGGCTCCTGGCATTCACGGATTGGACAAGCGTTCTCACAAGTGTCGGAGGTGGCGAGCCTCATTCAGACGGAGACCACGTGACATGTGCCCTTCGATCTCGTCGAGTACACCTGACATTTCGAGACTTTGGCACAGTTGTCCTGAGATTCGGACACCTACCCGGAGACGTTTGCCTGGGAGTGTCCGACGGGTCCTGAGTTCTCACAGGATTTGGGTCCGGTATTCCGAGGTGTGGACTGCGGCCCCATGAGAGTTGGCCCTGGATCTGGCTTCCTGGGCCTGTGGTTCCATGAGATGACGAGGAGCACTCCTGAGAATTGGATTCAGGTCCCCTGCGAATTGCCCTCGGAAGCCACTGAGGGGTCCCGAGGTTTGACGAGATGGGGTTTTTTCTCCAAGGTTCGCACGAAAGCACTCAGGTTTGGAGCCTGGTTCGCACCGTCCGGACGTGAGGACTCAGGAGCATTGGGGGAGTACTGCTGCAATGGTGATTGAGAGCTCAGGAGTTGGGCCCTGGGTCGCCCTGATGGTGACCGGGGTCGACCGAGGTTTGGAGGCTTTCTCCCGAGATTTGGACTGAGATTTGTGAGGTTGAACCCTGTGTCTAACAGAGAGGCCTTGGCCTGAGATCCCGTGGGTTGGAGTCAGCGCATCCGACCGGAGATCATGGGAGTTTTGCCTGTGAATCTCCCTGAAATTGTCCGAGAACCCTGAAGCTGGGGAGGAGACCTCCCGAGATTTGGACTGAGATCAGCTGAGATTCGCCCCCGGATCTCACCGAAAGGGGTCGAAGTCTCAAGATGGTTTGAGGAGCTCTGGCGACATTTGAAATCCGAAACGGTGCACGTAGCCACAGGTTGTAGTGGAACGCACCAGAGCTCCCACGAGGTTGGGAGATTGCAAACGCGATGTCGACGGAGATCATGTGCGTGTCTCCCTGGGTCTCGCTGACGTTTCCTGAGACCTCAGGGCATTCGCGCAGTTCTACCGAGATTTGGACGACTATCCTGAGCCAAGCGACCTCCATATCCTCCACAAGGCCCGAGATCTTGTTCCATTGGGGCCAGGTGTCCCCAGACGTGTGCTGGGATCCCACTTGGTTTGTCTTTCCATCTCGCTGCCTGGCCCCGTTGTATCCTGCGGTTTGGATGCGCTCTCCCGAGATGCAGACTAAAACCATGAGAGGTTTGCCACCGGGTGTTGCAGAGGGGGCCTGTGCTGCCATGACTTGCTGTTTGTTCCCCCCAAGACTTGGCCTGAAACCACGCGGGTTCGGAACCGGGGCCTTGATGTCTTGACGTGAGCGCTCTGGATCTGCAGGGCCCCTCCTGAAATTGGGATGGAGATCATGTGAGCATTGCCCCCTGGAACTCGAGGACTGGGCATGGGATCACACCAGTTTTGCATGAGCCGTCCCGAGATTTGGATGGAGCTCCCCTGAATTCAGACGCTCTTTGTCCCATAGAGCTCCCCGAGATCCCAGGAGCATTGAGTGCGTTCCTCCGACGCATGGACGGAGGAGACGCCAGATTTGACCGCGAATCTCCCTGACTGGGCCCGACAGCACTCGAACATTGCATGTGGTCCCCTCGGTTTGGACTGAGAAGGGGCGAGCTATGCCCTGCAGCTCACTGATTGCGCCCGAGGTCTCAAGAGATTTGGATGAGTTCTGGGGAGGTCCGGTCTACGATCCGGTGACCTCGGGCCCTGCGAGTGGCCGAAAAGACGGGAGATTCCACCAGATTCGGAGATTCCTCACGAGATTCGCACTAAGATCAACGAGACAGGTGCCTCTCCATCTCTCTGATCATTCCTGACATCTCAGTACATATCCATATCTCTTCTGAGATTTGGACGGATATGCCGACACGTGTGTCTGGGAACTCGCAGGCAGGGCCTGAGATCTCATGAGATGTGGGTCAGGGCCTCCAAAATTTAGAATGCGATCCCAAGACTTTAGCTGCTCGAGACCCCTGACTGGAGTGAGACCTCAGGGATTTGGCTCCGTTCTAATGACAATTGGATTTCATCCCCCTGGGGATTGCTTCTGGATCTCGCTAACTGGGCCAGAGATCCCCACGAGATTTGCCTGAGCATTCCCGCGTTTGACCTGAAGTCTGATGAACTTAGATGCTGTTTCTCACCCAATGTCCGGTGGCCCCAGGAGACTTGAGTGCGTTCTTCCGAGGCTGGGGCTGTGATCACGTGACCTATGCCCGCGAATCTCCCTGACAGGGCCAGGGTTTGTTGACATTTGGATGCGTTCTCCTGGGCATCGGCCGAGATCACCCCGGAGTGGCACCGGGATCCCCTAACTTGGGCACAAACACTCAAGCTGTTTGGACGAGTTCTGGCTCGATTTGGAATCAGATCCCACGAGACTGGCTCCTGGCATCCACGGATTGGACCAGCGCTCTCCCAAGTGTCGGAGGTGGCGAGGCACATTCAGACGGAGACCACGTGACATGTACCCCTGGATCTCGTCGAGTACACCTGACATTCCGAGACTTTGGCTCAGTTGTCCTGAGATACGGACACCTACCCGAGACGTTTGCCTGGGAGTGGCCGATCAGGCCTGAGTTCTCACGGGATTTGGATCCGGTGTTCCGAGGTTTGGACTGCGGCCCCATGGGATTTGGCCCTGGATCTGGCTTCCAGGGCCTGAGGTCCGACGAGATGTCCACAAGCACTGCTGAGAATTGGATTCAAGTTCCCCGCGAATTGTCTGCGGAAGCCACTGAGGCATCCTGAGGTTTGACGAGATGGGGTTTGTTCTCCAAGGTTCGCACGAAAGCACTCAGGTTTGGAGTCTGGTTCGCACCGTCCGGATGTGAGCACACAGGAGCATCAGATGAGTTCTGCCGCAAAGGTGATTTAGAGCTCAGGATTTGGACACTGGGTCTCCCTGATGGTGACCGGGGTCGACTGCGGTTTGGAGGAGTACTCCCAAGATTTAGACTGAGATATGCTGAAGTTGATCCCTCTGTCTAACAGAGAGGACTTGGCCTGAGATCCCGATGATTGGAGTCAGCGCCTCCGACAGGAGATCACGGGATGTTTGCCTGTGAATCTCCCTGAAAGGGCCCGAGAACCCTGAAGCTGGGGAGGACACCTCCCGAGATTTGGACTGAGAGCAGCTGAGATTCGCCCCCGGATCTCACGGAAAGGGGCCGAGGTCTCAAGAGGGTTTGTGGAGCTCTGTCGACATTTGAACTCAGAAACGGCGCACGTGGCCACAGGTTGTAGAGGAACGGGCCAGAGCTCCAACGTCGTTGGGAGATCTCGTACGCGATGCCGACGGAGATCACGTGCCGTGTGTCCCTGGGTCTCGCTGACTTTTCCTGAGATCTCCGGGGATTCGCGCAGTTCTACCGAGATTTGGACGGCTATCTTGAGCCAAGCGACCTCCTTATCCTCCCCAAGGCCCGAGATCTCGTTCCCTTGCGGCCAGGTGTCCCCAGACGTGGGCTGGGATCCCATTTGATTTGCCCTTCCATCTGGCTGCCTGGCTCCGTGGTCTCCTGCGGTTTGGAGGCGCTCTTCCGAGATGCAGACTAAAACCACGAGAGTTTTGCCCCCGGGTACTGCAGAGGGGGCCTGTGCTGCCATGACTTGCGGTTTGTTCCCCCCAAGATTTGGCCTGAAACCATGCGGGGTTGGAAACCAGGCCTTGATATCTGGACCTGAGCGCTCTGGAACTTCAGGGCCCCTCCTGAAATTGGGATGGAAATCACGTGAGCATTGCCCCCTGGATCTCGAGGACTGGGTATGGGATCACGGCAGATTTGCATGAGCCGTCCCGAGATTTGGACGGAGCTCCCCTGAAGTCAGGTGCTCTCTGTCCCACAGAGCTCCCCGAGATCCCAGGAGTTTTGAGTGAGTGCTTCCGAGGCTTGGACGGAGGAGACACCATATTTGATCCCGAATCTCCCTGACTGGGCCCGACAGTGCTCGAACATTGCATGTGGTCCCCTAGGTTTGGACTGAGAAGGGGCGAGCTTTGCCCTGCCGCTCACTGACTGCGCCCGAGGTCTCAAGAGATTTGGATGAGTTCTGGGGAGGTCTGGACTACGATCCGGTGACCTCGGGCCCTGCCAGTGGCCGAACGGACCGGAGATTCCACCAGATTCGGAGATTCCTCGTGAGATTCGCCCTGAGAACAACGAGACACGTGCCTCTCGATCTCTCTGATCATTCCTGACATCTCAGGACATTTCCATAGCTGTTCCGATATTTGGACGGATATGCCGACACGTGTTTCCAGGAACTCGCAGGCAGGGCCTGAGATCTCATGAGATGTGGGTCAGGGCCTCCAAAATTTAGACTGCGATCCCATGAGTTTAATTGCTTGAGACCCCTGACTGGGGTGAGACCTCATGGATTTGGTTTCGTTCTAATGACAATTGGATTTCAACCCCCTGGGGATTGCTTCTGGATCTCGCTAACTGGGCCAGAGGTCCCCCCGGAATTTGCGTGTGTGTTCCCGTGTTACGCCTAAAGTCAGATGAACTTAGATGCTGTTTCTCACGCAACGGACAGTGGCCCCGCAAGATTTGAGTGCGTTCTTCCGAGCCTGGGGCTGTGATCACGTGACATATGTCCGTGAATCTCCCTGACAGGGCCAGGGGTTCTTGACATTTGAATGAGTTCTCCTGGACTTTGGCTGAGATCACCCGGATTCCATAACTTGGGCACAAACCACTAAAGAGATTTTGACGAGTTCCAGCTCGATTTGGAATCAGATCCCACGAGACTGGCTCCTGGCATTCACGGATTGGACCAGCGTTCTCACAAGTGTCGGAGGTGGCGAGCCTCATTCAGACGGAGACCACGTGACATGTGCCCCTCGATCTCGGCGAGTACACCTGACATTTCGAGGCTTTGGCACAGTTGTCCTGAGATTCGGACACCTACACGGAGACGTTTGCCTGGGAGTGTCCGACGGGTCCTGAGTTCTCACAGGATTTGGATCCGGTGTTCCGAGGTGTGGACTGCGGCCCCATGAGATTTGGCCCTGGATCTGGCTTCCTGGGCCTGTGGTCCCATGAGATGTCGACGAGCACTCCTGAGAATTGGATTCAGGTCCCCTGCGAATTGCCCTCGGAAGCCACTGAGGGGTCCCGAGCTTTGACGAGATGGGGTTTGTTCTCCAAGGTTCGCACGAAAGCACTCAGGTTTGGAGCCTGGTTCGCACCGTCCGGACGTGAGGACTCAGGAGCATTGGGTGGGTTCTGCTGCAAAGGTGATTGAGAGCTCAGGACTTGGGCCCTGGGTCGCCCTGATGGTGACCGGGGTCGACCGAGGTTTGGAGGCTTTCTCCCGAGATTTGGACTGAGATTTGTGAAGTTGAACCCTGTGTCTAACAGAGAGGCCTTGGCCTGAGATCCCGTGGGTTGGAGTCAGCGCATCCGACCGGAGATCATGGAGTTTTGCCTGTGAATCTCCCTGAAATTGTCCGAGAACCCTGAAGCTGGGGAGGAGACCTCCCGAGATTTGGACTGAGATCAGCTGAGATTCGCCCCCGGATCTCACCGAAAGGGGTCGAAGTCTCAAGATGGTTTGAGGAGCTCTGGCGACATTTGAAATCCGAAACGGTGCACGTAGCCACAGGTTGTAGTGGAACGCTCCAGAGCTCCCACGAGTTTGGGAGATTGCAAACGCGATGTCGACGGAGATCATGTGCGTGTCTCCCTGGGTCTCGCTGACGTTTCCTGAGACCTCAGGGCATTCGCGCAGTTCTACCGAGATTTGGACGACTATCCTGAGCCAAGCGACCTCCATAACCTCCACAAGGCCCGAGATCTTGTTCCATTGGGGCCAGGTGTCCCCAGACGTGTGCTGGGATCCCACTTGGTTTGTCTTTCCATCTCGCTGCCTGGCCCCGTTGTATCCTGCGGTTTGGAGGCGCTCTCCCGAGATGCAGACTAAAACCATGAGAGGTTTGCCCCCGGGTCTTGCAGAGGGGGCCTGTGCTGCCATGACTTGCTGTTTGTTCCCCCCAAGACTTGGCCTGAAACCACGCGGGTTCGTTACCGGGGCCTTGATGTCTTGACGTGAGCGCTCTGGATCTGCAGGGCCCCTCCTGAAATTGGGATGGAGATCATGTGAGCATTGCCCCCTGGAACTCGAGGACTGGGCATGGGATCACACCAGATTTTCATGAGCCGTCCCGAGATTTGGATGGAGCTCCCCTGAAGTCAGACCCTCTTTGTCCCATAGAGCTCCCCGAGATCCCAGGAGCATTGAGTGCGTTCCTCCGACGCATGGACGGAGGAGACGCCAGATATGACCCCGAATCTCCCTGACTGGGCCCGACAGCACTCGAACATTGCATGTGGTCCCCTCGGTTTGGACTGAGAAGGGGCGAGCTATGCCCTGCAGCTCACTGACTGCGCCCGAGGTCTCAAGAGATTTGGATGAGTTCTGGGGACGTACGGACTACGATCCGGTAACCTCGGGCCCTGCGAGTGGCCGAACAGATGGGAGATTCCACCAGATTCGGAGATTCCTCACGAGATTCGCACTAAGATCAACGGGACAGGTGCCTCACCATCTCTCTGATCATTCCTGACATCTCAGGACATATCCATATCTCTTCCGAGTTTTGGACGGCTATGCCGAAACGTCTGTCTGGGAACTCGCATGCAGGGCTTGAGATCTCTTGAGATGTGGGTCAGGGCCTCCAAAATTTAGACTGCGATCCCATGAGTTTAGCTGCTCGAGACCCCTGACTGGGGTGAGACCTCAGGGTTTTGGCTCCGTTCTAATGACAATTGGATTTCAACCCCCTTGGGATTGCTTCTGGATCTCGCTAACTGGGCCAGAGATCCCCACGAGATTTGCCTGAGCATTCCCGCGTTTTACCTGAAGTCTGATGAACTTAGATGCTGTTTCTCATCCAATGGCCGGTGGCCCCAGGAGACTTGAGTGCGTTCTTCCGAGGCTAGGGCCGTGATCACGTGACATATGCCCGTGAATCTCCCTGACAGGGCCAGGGTTTGTTGACATTTGGATGGGTTCTCCTGGGCATCGGCCGAGATCACTCCGGAGTGGCATCGGGATCCCTTAAGTTGGGCACAAACACTCAAGAGGTTTTGACGAGTTCTGGCTCGATTTGGAATCAGATCCCACGAGACTGGCTCCTGGCATCCACGGATTGGACCAGCACTCTCCCAAGTGTCGGAGGTGGCGGGGCACATTCAGACGGAGACCACGTGACATGTACCCCTGGATCTCGTCGAGTACACCTGACATTCCGAGACTTTGGCACAGTTGTCCTGAGATACGGACACCTAACCGAGATGTTTGCCTGGGAGTGGCCGATCAGGCCTGAGTTCTCACGGGATTTGGATCCGGTGTTCCGAGGTTTGGACTGTGGCCCCATGGAATTTGGCCCTGGATCTGGCTTCCAGGGCCTGAGGTCCGACGAGATGTCGACAAGCACTGCTGAGAATGGGATTCAGGTCCTCCGCGAATTGCCCGCGGAAGCCACTGAGGCATCCTGAGGTTTGACGAGATGGGGTTTGTTCTCCAAGGTTCGCCCGAAAGCACTCAGGTTTGGAGCCTGGTTCGCACCGTCCGGACGTGAGCACTCAGGAGCATTGGATGAGTTCTGCCGCAAAGGTGATTGAGAGCTCAGGAGTTGGACACTGGGTCTCCCTGAGGTGACTGGGATCGACCGCGGTTTGGAGGAGTACTCCCGAGATTTGGACTGAGATATGCTGAAGTTGAACCCTCGGTCTAACAGAGAGGCCTTGGCCTGAGATCCCGAAGGATTGGAGTCAGCGCCTCCGACCGGAGATCACGGGAGGTTTGCCTGTGAATCTCCCTGAAAAGCCCCGAGAACCCTGAAGCTGGGGAGGACACCTCCCGAGATTTGGACTGAGAGCAGCTGAGATTCGCCCCCGGATCTCACGGAAAGGGGCCGAGGTCTCAAGAGGGTTTGTGGAGCTCTGTCGACATTTGAACTCAGAAACGGCGCACGTGGCCACAGGTTTTAGAGGAACGGGCCAGAGCTCCAACGTCGTTGGGAGATCTCGAACGCGATGCCGACGGAGATCACGTGCCGTGTGTCCCTGGGTCTCGCTGACTTTTCCTGAGATCTCCGGGGATTCGCGCAGTTCTACCGAGATTTGGACGGCTATCTTGAGCCAAGCGACCTCCTTATCCTCCCCAAGGCCGGAGACCTCGTTCCCTGGGGGCCAGGGGTCCCCAGACGTGGGCTGGGATGCCATTTGATTTGCCCTTCCATCTGGCTGCCTGGCTCCGTGGTCTCCTGCGGTTTGGAGGCGCTCTTCCGAGATGCAGACTAAAAGCACGAGAATTTTGCCCCCCAGTACTGCAGAGGGGGCCTGTGCTGCCATGACTTGCGGTTTGTTCCCCCCAAGATTTGGCCTGAATCCACGCGGGGTTGGAACCCGGGCCTTGATATCCGGACCTGAGCGCTCTGGAACTTCAGGGCCCCTCCTGAAATTGGGATGGAAATCACGTGAGCATTGCCCCCTGGATCTCGAGGACTGGGTATGGGATCACGGCAGATTTGCATGAGCCGTCCTGAGATTTGGACGGAGCTCCCTTGAAGTCAGGTGCTCTCTGTCCCACAGAGCTCCCCGAGATCCCAGGAGTTTTGAGTGAGTGCTTCCGAGGCTTGGACGGAGGAGACACCATATTTGATCCCGAATCTCCCTGACTGGGCCCGACAGTGCTCGAACATTGCATGTGGTCCCCTAGGTTTGGACTGAGAAGGGGCGAGCTTTGCCCTGCCGCTCACTGACTGCGCCCGAGGTCTCAAGAGATTTGGATGAGTTCTGGGGAGGTCTGGACTACGATCCGGTGACCTCGGGCCCTGCCAGTGGCCGAACGGACCGGAGATTCCACCAGATTCGGAGATTCCTCGTGAGATTCGCCCTGAGAACAACGAGACAGGTGCCTCTCGATCTCTCTGATCATTCCTGACATCTCAGGACATTTCCATAGCTCTTCCGATATTTGGACGGATATGCCGACACGTGTTTCCAGGAACTCGCAGGCAGGGCCTGAGATCTCATGAGATGTGGGTCAGGGCCTCCAAAATTTAGACTGCGATCCCATGAGTTTAATTGCTTGAGACCCCTGACTGGGGTGAGACCTCAGGGATTTGGTTTCGTTCTAATGACAATTGGATTTCAACCCCCTGGGGATTGCTTCTGGATCTCGCTAACTGGGCCAGAGGTCCCCCCGGAATTTGCGTGTGTGTTCCCGTGTTACGCCTAAAGTCAGATGAACTTAGATGCTGTTTCTCACGCAACGGACAGTGGCCCCGCAAGATTTGAGTGCGTTCTTCCGAGCCTGGGGCTGTGATCACGTGACATATGTCCGTGAATCTCCCTGACAGGGCCAGGGGTTCTTGACATTTGAATGAGTTCTCCTGGACTTTGGCTGAGATCACCCGGATTCCATAACTTGGGCACAAACCACTAAAGAGATTTTGACGAGTTCCAGCTCGATTTGGAATCCGATCCCACGAGACTGGCTCCTGGCATTCACGGATTGGACCAGCGTTCTCACAAGTGTCGGAGGTGGCGAGCCTCATTCAGACGGAGACCACGTGACATGTGCCCCTCGATCTCGGCGAGTACACCTGACATTTCGAGGCTTTGGCACAGTTGTCCTGAGATTCGGACACCTACACGGAGACGTTTGCCTGGGAGTGTCCGACGGGTCCTGAGTTCTCACAGGATTTGGATCCGGTGTTCCGAGGTGTGGACTGCGGCCCCATGAGATTTGGCCCTGGATCTGGCTTCCTGGGCCTGTGGTCCCATGAGATGTCGACGAGCACTCCTGAGAATTGGATTCAGGTCCCCTGCGAATTGCCCTCGGAAGCCACTGAGGGGTCCCGAGCTTTGACAAGATGGGGTTTGTTCTCCAAGGTTCGCACGAAAGCACTCAGGTTTGGAGCCTGGTTCGCACCGTCCGGACGTGAGGACTCAGGAGCATTGGGTGAGTTCTGCTGCAAAGGTGATTGAGAGCTCAGGAGTTGGGCCCTGGGTCGCCCTGATGGTGACCGGGGTCGAACGAGGTTTGGAGGCTTTCTCCCGAGATTTGGACTGAGATTTGATGAAGTTGAACCCTGTGTCTAACACAGAGGCCTTGGCCTGAGATCCCGTGGGTTGGAGTCAGCGCATCCGACCGGAGATCACGGGAGCTTTGCCTGTGAATCTCCCTGAAATTGTCCGAGAACCCTGAAGCTGGGGAGGAGACCTCCCGAGATTTGGACTGAGATCAGCTGAGATTCGCCCCCGGATCTCACCGAAAGGGGTCGAAGTCTCAATATGGTTTGAGGAGCTCTGGCGACATTTGAAATCCGAAACGGTGCACGTAGCCACAGGTTGTAGTGGAACGCACCAGAGCTCCCACGAGGTTGGGAGATTGCAAACGCGATGTCGACGGAGATCATGTGCGTGTCTCCCTGGGTCTCGCTGACGTTTCCTGAGACCTCAGGGCATTCGCGCAGTTCTACCGAGATTTGGACGTCTATCCTGAGCCAAGCGACCTCCATAACCTCCACAAGGCCCGAGATCTTGTTCCATTGGGGCCAGGTGTCCCCAGACGTGTGCTGGGATCCCACTTGGTTTGTCTTTCCATCTCGCTGCCTGGCCGCGTTGTATCCTGCGGTTTGGAGGCGCTCTCCCGAGATGCAGACTAAAACCATGAGAGGTTTGCCCCCGGGTCTTGCAGAGGGGGCCTGTGCTGCCATGACTTGCTGTTTGTTCCCCCCAAGACTTGGCCTGAAACCACGCGGGTTCGTTACCGGGGCCTTGATGTCTTGACGTGAGCGCTCTGGATCTGCAGGGCCCCTCCTGAAATTGGGATGGAGATCATGTGAGCATTGCCCCCTGGAACTCGAGGACTGGGTATGGGATCACACCAGATTTGCATGAGCCGTCCCGAGATTTGGATGGAGCTCCCCTGAAGTCAGACGCTCTTTGTCCCGGAGAGCTCCCCGAGATCCCAGGAGCATTGAGTGCCTTCCTCCGACGCATTGACGGAGGAGACGCCAGATTTGACCGCGAATCTCCCTGACTGGGCCCGACAGCACTCGAACATTGCATGTGGTCCCCTCGGTTTCGACTGAGAAGGGGCGAGCTATGCCCTGCAGCTCACTGACTGCGCCCGAGGTCTCAAGAGATTTGGATGAGTTCTGCGGAGGTCCGGACTACGATCCGGTGACCGCGGGCCATGCGAGTGGCCGAACAGATGGGAGATTCCACCAGATTCGGAGATTCCTCACGAGATTCGCACTAAGATCAACGAGACAGGTGCCTCACCATCTCTCTGATCTTTCCTGAAATCTCAGGACATATCCATATCTCTTCCGAGATTTGGACGGATATGCCGAAACGTGGGTCTGGGAACTCGCATGCAGGGCTTGAGATCTCTTGAGATGTGGGTCCGTGCCTCCAAAATTTAGACTGCGATCCCTGAGTTTAGCTGCTCGAGACCCCTGACTGGGGTGAGACCTCAGGGATTTGGCTCCGTTCTAATGACAATTGGATTTCAACCCCCTGTGGATTGCTTCTGGATCTTGGTAACTTGGCCAGAGATCCCCGCGAGATTTGCCTGAGCATTCCCGTGTTTGACCTGAAGTCTGATGGACTTAGATGCTGTTTCTCACCCAGTGGCCGGTGGCCCCAGGAGACTTGAGTGCGTTCTTCCGAGGCTGGGGCCGTGATCACGTGACCTATGCCCGTGAATCTCCCTGACAGGGCCAGGGTTTGTTGACATTTGGATGGGTTCTCCTGGGCATCGGCCGAGATCACCCCGGAGTGGCACCGGGATCCCCTAACTTGGGCACAAACACTCAAGATGTTTTGACGAGTTCTGGCTCGATTTGGAATCAGATCCCACGAGACTGGCTCCTGGCATCCACGGATTGGACCAGCGCTCTCCCAAGTGTCGGAGGTGGCGAGGCACATTCAGACAGAGACCCCGTGACATGTACCCCTGGATCTCGTCGAGTACACTTGACATTCCGAGACTTTGGCACAGTTGTCCTGAGATACGGACACCTACCCGAGACGTTTGCCTGGGAGTGGCCGATCAGGCCTGAGTTCTCACGGGATTTGGATCCGGTGTTCCGAGGTTTGGACTGCGGCCCCATGGGATTTGGCCCTGGATCTGGCTTCCAGGGCCTGAGGTCCGACGAGATGTCCACAAGCACTGCTGAGAATTGGATTCAAGTCCCCCGCGAATTGTCCGCGGAAGCCACTGAGGCATCCTGAGGATTGACGAGATGGGGTTTGTTCTCCAAGGTTCGCACGAAAGCACTCAGGTTTGGAGCCTGCTTCACACCGTCCGGACGTGAGCACTCAGGAGCATTGGAAGAGTTCTGCCGCAAAGGTGATTTAGAGCTCAGGAGTTGGACACTGGGTCTCCCTGATGGTGACCGCGGTCGAGTGCGGTTTGGAGGAGTACTCCCGAGATTTGGACTGAGATATGCTGAAGTTGAACCCTCTGTCTAACAGAGAGGCCTTGGCCTGAGACCCCGAATGATTGGAGTCAGCGCCTCCGACAGGAGATCACGGGATGTTTGCCTGTGAATCTCCCTAAAAGGGCCCGAGAACCGTGAAGCTGGGGAGGACACCTCCCGAGATTTGGACTGAGAGCAGCTGAGATTCGCCCCCGGATCTCACGGAAAGGGGCCGAGGTCTCAAGAGGGTTTGTGGAGCTCTGTCGACATTTGAACTCAGAAACGGCGCACGTGGCCACAGTTTGTAGAGGAACGGGCCAGAGCTCCAACGTCGTTGGGAGATCTCGTACGCGATGCCGACGGAGATCACGTGCCGTTTGTCCCTGGGTCTCGCTGACTTTTCCTGAGATCTCCGGGGATTCGCGCAGTTCTACCGAGATTTGGACGGCTATCTTGAGCCAAGCGACCTCCTTATCCTCCCCAAGGCCCGAGATCTCGTTCCCTTGGGGCCAGGTGTCCCCAGACGTGGGCTGGGATCCCATTTGATTTGCCCTTCCATCTGGCTGCCTGGCTCCGTGGTCTCCTGCGGTTTGGAGGCGCTCTTCCGAGATGCAGACTAAAACCACGAGAGTTTTGCCCCCGGGTACTGCAGAGGGGGCCTGTGCTGCCATGACTTGCGGTTTGTTCCCCCCAAGATTTGGCCTGAAACCACGCGGGGTTGGAACCCGGGCCTTGATATCCGGAACTGAGCGCTCTGGAACTTCAGGGCCCCTCCTGAAATTGGGATGGAAATCACGTGAGCATTGCCCCCTGGATCTCGAGGCCTGGGTATGGGATCACGGCAGATTTGCATGAGCCGTCCCGAGATTTGGACGGAGCTCCCCTGAAGTCAGGTGCTCTCTGTCCCACAGAGCTCCCCGAGATCCCAGGAGTTTTGAGTGAGTGCTTCCGAGGCTTGGACGGAGGAGACACCATATTTGATCCCGAATCTCCCTGACTGGGCCCGACAGTGCTCGAACATTGCATGTGGTCCCCTAGGTTTGGACTGAGAAGGGGCGAGCTTTGCCCTGCCGCTCACTGACTGCGCCCGAGGTCTCAAGAGATTTGGATGAGTTCTGGGGAGGTCTGGACTACGATCCGGTGACCTCGGGCCCTGCCAGTGGCCGAACGGACCGGAGATTCCACCAGATTCGGAGATTCCTCGTGAGATTCGCCCTGAGAACAACGAGACAGGTGCCTCTCGATCTCTCTGATCATTCCTGACATCTCAGGACATTTCCATAGCTCTTCCGATATTTGGACGGATATGCCGACACGTGTTTCCAGGAACTCGCAGGCAGGGCCTGAGATCTCATGAGATGTGGGTCAGGGCCTCCAAAATTTAGACTGCGATCCCATGAGTTTAATTGCTTGAGACCCCTGACTGGGGTGAGACCTCAGGGATTTGGTTTCGTTCTAATGACAATTGGATTTCAACCCCCTGGGGATTGCTTCTGGATCTCGCTAACTGGGCCAGAGGTCCCCCCGGAATTTGCGTGTGTGTTCCCGTGTTACGCCTAAAGTCAGATGAACTTAGATGCTGTTTCTCACGCAACGGACAGTGGCCCCGCAAGATTTGAGTGCGTTCTTCCGAGCCTGGGGCTGTGATCACGTGACATATGTCCGTGAATCTCCCTGACAAGGCCAGGGGTTCTTGACATTTGAATGAGTTCTCCTGGACTTTGGCTGAGATCACCCGGATTCCATAACTTGGGCACAAACCACTAAAGAGATTTTGACGAGTTCCAGCTCGATTTGGAATCCGATCCCACGAGACTGGCTCCTGGCATTCACGGATTGGACCAGCGTTCTCACAAGTGTCGGAGGTGGCGAGCCTCATTCAGACGGAGACCACGTGACATGTGCCCCTCGATCTCGGCGAGTACACCTGACATTTCGAGGCTTTGGCACAGTTGTCCTGAGATTCGGACACCTACACGGAGACGTTTGCCTGGGAGAGTCAGACGGGTCCTGAGTTCTCACAGGATTTGGATCCGGTGTTCCGAGGTGTGGACTGCGGCCCCATGAGATTTGGCCCTGGATCTGGCTTCCTGGGCCTGTGGTCCCATGAGATGTCGACGAGCACTCCTGAGAATTGGATTCAGGTCCCCTGCGAATTGCCCTCGGAAGCCACTGAGGGGTCCCGAGCTTTGACAAGATGGGGTTTGTTCTCCAAGGTTCGCACGAAAGCACTCAGGTTTGGAGCCTGGTTCGCACCGTCCGGACGTGAGGACTCAGGGGCATTGGGTGGGTTCTGCTGCAAAGGTGATTGAGAGCTCAGGAGTTGGGCCCTGGGTCGCCCTGATGGTGACCGGGGTCGACCGAGGTTTGGAGGCTTTCTCCCGAGATTTGGATTGAGATTTGATGAAGTTGAACCCTGTGTCTAACAGAGAGGCCTTGGCCTGAGATCCCGTGGGTTGGAGTCAGCGCCTCCGACCGGAGATCACGGGAGCTTTGCCTGTGAATCTCCCTGAAATTGTCCGAGAACCCTGAAGCTGGGGAGGAGACCTCCCGAGATTTGGACTGAGATCAGCTGCGATTCGCCCCCGGATCTGACCGAAAGGGGTCGAAGTCTCAAGATGGTTTGAGGAGCTCTGGCGACATTTGAATTCCGAAACGGAGCACGTAGCCACAGGTTTTAGTGGAACGCACCAGATCTCCCACGAGGTTGGGAGATTGCAAACGCGATGTCGACGGAGATCATGTGCGTGTCTCCCTGGGTCTCGCTGACGTTTCCTGAGACCTCAGGGCATTCGCGCATTTCTACCGAGATTTGGACGACTATCCTGAGCCAAGCGACCTCCATATCCTCCACCAGGCCCGAGATCTTGTTCCATTGGGGCCAGGTGTCCCCAGACGTGTGCTGGGATCCCACTTGGTTTGTCTTTCCATCTCGCTGCCTGGCCCCGTTGTATCCTGCGGTTTGGAGGCGCTCTCTCGAGATGCAGACTAAAACCATGAGAGGTTTGCCCCCGGGTCTTGCAGAGGTGGCCTGTGCTGCCATGACTTGCTGTTTGTTCCCCCCAAGACTTGGCCTGAAACCACGGGGGTTCGGAACCGTGGACTTGATGTCTTGACGTGAGCGCTCTGGATCTGCAGGGCCCCTCCTGAAATTGGGATGGAGATCATGTGACCATTGCCCCCTGGAACTCGAGGACTGGGCATGGGATCACACCAGATTTGCATGAGCCGTCCCAAGATTTGGATGGAGCTCCCCTGAAGTCAGACGCTCTTTGTCCCATAGAGCTCCCCAAGATCCCAGGAGCATTGAGTGCGTTCCTCCGACGCATGGACGGAGGAGAAGCCAGATTTGACCGCGAATCTCCCTGACTGGGCCCGACAGCACTCGAACATTGCATGTGGTCCCCTCGGTTTGGACTGAGAAGGGGCGAGCTATGCCCTGCAGCTCACTGACTGCGCCCAAGGTCTCAAGGGATTTGGATGAGTTCTGGGGAGGTCCGGACTACGATCCGGTGACCGCGGGCCCTGCGAGTGGCCGAACAGACGGGAGATTCCACCAGATTCGGAGATTCCTCACGAGATTCGCACTAAGATCAACGAGACAGGTGCCTCACCATCTCTCTGATCTTTCCTGACATCTCAGGACATATCCATATCTCTTCCGAGATTTGGACGGATATGCCGAAACGTGTGTCTGGGAACTCGCATGCAGGGCTTGAGATCTCATGAGATGTGGGTCAGGGCCTCCAAAATTTAGACTGCGATCCCATGAGTTTAGCTGCTCGAGACCCCTGACTGGGGTGAGACCTCAGGGATTTGGCTCCGTTCTAATGACAATTGGATTTCAACCCCCTGGGGATTGCTTCTGGATCTCGCTAACTGGGCCAGAGATCCCCGCGAGATTTGCCTGAGCATTCCCGCGTTTGACCTGAAGTCTGATGGACTTAGATGCTGTTTCTCACCCAGTGGCCGGTGGCCCCAGGAGACTTGAGTGCGTTCTTCCGAGGCTGGGGCTGTGATCACGTGACCTATGCCCGTGAAGCTCCCTGACAGGGCCAGGGTTTGTTGACATTTGGATGGGTACTCCTGGGCATCGGCCGAGATCACCCCGGAGTGGCACTGGGATCCCCTAACTTGGGCACAAACACTCAAGATGTTTTGACGAGTTCTGGCTCGATTTGGAATCAGATCCCACGAGACTGGCTCCTGGCATCCACGGATTGGACCCGCGCTCTCCCAAGTGTCGGAGGTGGCGAGGCACATTCAGGCGGAGACCACGTGACATGTACCCCTGGATCTCGTCGAGTACACCTGACATTCCGAGACTTTGGCACAGTTGTCCTGAGATACGGACACCTACCCGAGACGTTTGCCTGGGAATGGCCGATCAGGCCTGAGTTCTCACGGGATTTGGATCCGGTGTTCCGAGGTTTGGACTGCGGCCCCATGGGATTTGGCCCTGGATCTGGCTTCCAGGGCCTGAGGTCCGACGAGATGTCCACAAGCACTGCTGAGAATTGGATTCAAGTCCCCCGCGAATTGTCTGCAGATGCCACTGAGGCATCCTGAGGTTTGACGAGATGGGGTTTGTTCTCCAAGGTTCGCACGAAAGCACTCAGGTTTGGAGCCTGGTTCGCACCGTCCGGACGTGAGCACTCAGGAGCATTGGATGAGTTCTGCCGCAAAGGTGATTTAGAGCTCAAGAGTTGGACACTGGGTCTCCCTGATGGTGACCGGGGTCGAGTGCGGTTTGGAGGAGTACTCCCGAGATTTGGACTGAGATATGCTGAAGTTGAACCCCCTGTCTAACAGAGAGGCCTTGGCCTGAGACCCCGAATGATTGGAGTCAGCGCCTCCGACAGGAGATCACGGGATGTTTGCCTGTGAATCTCCCTGAAAGGGCCCGAGAACCGTGAAGCTGGGGAGGACACCTCCCGAGATTTGGACTGAGAGCAGCTGAGATTCGCCCCCGGATCTCACGGAAAGGGGCCGAGGTCTCAAGAGGGTTTGTGGAGCTCTGTCGACATTTGAACTCAGAAACGGCGCACGTGGCCACAGTTTGTAGAGGAACGGGCCAGAGCTCCAACGTCGTTGGGAGATCTCGTACGCGATGCCGACGGAGATCACGTGCCGTGTGTCCCTGGGTCTCGCTGACTTTTCCTGAGATCTCCGGGGATTCGCGCAGTTCTACCGAGATTTGGACGGCTATCTTGAGCCAAGCGACCTCCTTATCCTCCCCAAGGCCCGAGATCTCGTTCCCTTGGGGCCAGGTGTCCCCAGACGTGGGCTGGGATCCCATTTGATTTGCCCTTCCATCTGGCTGCCTGGCTCCGTGGTCTCCTGCGGTTTGGAGGCGCTCTTCCGAGATGCAGACTAAAACCACGAGAGTTTTGCCCCCGGGTACTGCAGAGGGGGCCTGTGCTGCCATGACTTGCGGTTTGTTCCCCCCAAGATTTGGCCTGAAACCACGCGGGGTTGGAACCCGGGCCTTGATATCCGGACCTGAGCGCTCTGGAACTTCAGGGCCCCTCCTGAAATTGGGATGGAAATCACGTGAGCATTGCCCCCTGGATCTCGAGGCCTGGGTATGGGATCACGGCAGATTTGCATGAGCCGTCCCGAGATTTGGACGGAGCTCCCCTGAAGTCAGGTGCTCTCTGTCCCACAGAGCTCCCCGAGATCCCAGGAGTTTTGAGTGAGTGCTTCCGAGGCTTGGACGGAGGAGACACCATATTTGATCCCGAATCTCCCTGACTGGGCCCGACAGTGCTCGAACATTGCATGTGGTCCCCTAGGTTTGGACTGAGAAGGGGCGAGCTTTGCCCTGCCGCTCACTGACTGCGCCCGAGGTCTCAAGAGATTTGGATGAGTTCTGGGGAGGTCTGGACTACGATCCGGTGACCTCGGGCCCTGCCAGTGGCCGAACGGACCGGAGATTCCACCAGATTCGGAGATTCCTCGTGAGATTCGCCCTGAGAACAACGAGACAGGTGCCTCTCGATCTCTCTGATCATTCCTGACATCTCAGGACATTTCCATAGCTCTTCCGATATTTGGACGGATATGCCGACACGTGTTTCCAGGAACTCGCAGGCAGGGCCTGAGATCTCATGAGATGTGGGTCAGGGCCTCCAAAATTTAGACTGCGATCCCATGAGTTTAATTGCTTGAGACCCCTGACTGGGGTGAGACCTCAGGGATTTGGTTTCGTTCTAATGACAATTGGATTTCAACCCCCTGGGGATTGCTTCTGGATCTCGCTAACTGGGCCAGAGGTCCCCCCGGAATTTGCGTGTGTGTTCCCGTGTTAAGCCTAAAGTCAGATGAACTTAGATGCTGTTTCTCACGCAACGGACATTGGCCCCGCAAGATTTGAGTGCGTTCTTCCGAGCCTGGGGCTGTGATCACGTGACATATGTCCGTGAATCTCCCTGACAGGGCCAGGGGTTCTTGACATTTGAATGAGTTCTCCTGGACTTTGGCTGAGATCACCCGGATTCCATAACTTGGGCACAAACGACTAAAGAGATTTTGACGAGTTCCAGCTCGATTTGGAATCCGATCCCACGAGACTGGCTCCTGGCATTCACGGATTGGACCAGCGTTCTCACAAGTGTCGGAGGTGGCGAGCCTCATTCAGACGGAGACCACGTGACATGTGCCCCTCCATCTCGGCGAGTACACCTGACATTTCGAGGCTTTGGCACAGTTGTCCTGAGATTCGGACACCTACACGGAGACGTTTGCCTGGGAGTGTCCGACGGGTCCTGAGATCTCACAGGATTTGGATCCGGTGTTCCGAGGTGTGGACTGCGGCCCCATGAGATTTGGCCCTGGATCTGGCTTCCTGGGCCTGTGTTCCCATGAGATGTCGACGAGCACTCCTGAGAATTGGATTCAGGTCCCCTGCGAATTGCCCTCGGAAGCCACTGAGGGGTCCCGAGCTTTGACGAGATGGGGTTTGTTCTCCAAGGTTCGCACGAAAGCACTCAGGTTTGGAGCCTGGTTCGCACTGTCCGGACGTGAGGACTCAGGAGCATTGGGTGAGTTCTGCTGCAAAGGTGATTGAGAGCTCAGGAGTTGGGCCCTGGGTCGCCCTGATGGTGACCAGGGTCGACCGAGGTTTGGAGGCTTTCTCCCGAGATTTGGACTGAGATTTGATGAAGTTGAACCCTGTGTCTAACACAGAGGCCTTGGCCTGAGATCCCGTGGGTTGGAGTCAGCGCATCCGACCGGAGATCACGGGAGCTTTGCCTGTGAATCTCCCTGAAATTGTCCGAGAACCTTGAAGCTGGGGAGGAGACCTCCCGAGATTTGGACTGAGATCAGCTGAGATTCGCCCCCGGATCTCACCGAAAGGGGTCGAAGTCTCAATATGGTTTGAGGAGCTCTGGCGACATTTGAAATCCGAAACGGTGCACGTAGCCACAGGTTGTATTGGAACGCACCAGAGCTCCCACGAGGTTGGGAGATTGCAAACGCGATGTCGACGGAGATCATGTGCGTGTCTCCCTGGGTCTCGCTGACGTTTCCTGAGACCTCAGGGCATTCGCGCAGTTCTACCGAGATTTGGACGACTATCCTGAGCCAAGCGACCTCCATAACCTCCACAAGGCCCGAGATCTTGTTCCATTGGGGCCAGGTGTCCCCAGACGTGTGCTGGGATCCCACTTGGTTTGTCTTTCCATCTCGCTGCCTGGCCCCGTTGTATCCTGCGGTTTGGAGGCGCTCTCCCGAGATGCAGACTAAAACCATGAGAGGTTTGCCCCCGGGTCTTGCAGAGGGGGCCTGTGCTGACATGACTTGCTGTTTGTTCCCCCCAAGACTTGGCCTGAAACCACGCGGGTTCGTAACCGGGGCCTTGATGTCTTGACGTGAGCGCTCTGGATCTGCAGGGTCCCTCCTGAAATTGGGATGGAGATCATGTGAGCATTGCCCACTGGAACTCGAGGACTGGGCATGGGATCACACCAGATTTGCATGAGCCGTCCCGAGATTTGGATGGAGCTCCCCTGAAGTCAGACGCTCTTTGTCCCATAGAGCTCCCCGAGATCCCAGGAGCATTGAGTGCGTTCCTCCGACGCATGGACGGAGGAGACGCCAAATTTGACCCCGAATCTCCCTGACTGGGCCCGACAGCACTCGAACATTGCATGTGGTCCCCTCGGTTTGTACTGAGAAGGGGTGAGCTATGCCCTGCAGCTCACTGACTGCGCCCGAGGTCTCAAGAGATTTGGATGAGTTCTGGGGAGGTCCGGTATACGATCCGGTAACCTCGGGCCCTGCGAGTGGCCGAGCAGATGGGAGATTCCACCAGATTCGGAGATTCCTCACGAGATTCGCACTAAGATCAACGAGACAGGTGCCTCACCATCTCTCTGATCATTCCTGACATCTCAGGACATATCCATATCTCTTCCGAGTTTTGGACGGATATGCCGAAACGTGTGTCTGGGAACTCGCATGCAGGGCTTGAGATCTCTTGAGATGTGGGTCAGGGCCTCCAAAATTTAGACTGCGATCCCATGAGTTTATCTGCTCGAGACCCCTGACTTGGGTGAGACCTCAGGGTTTTGGCTCCGTTCTAATGACAATTGGATTTCAACCCCCTTGGGATTGCTTCTGGATCTCGCTAACTGGGCCAGAGTTCCCCACGAGATTTGCCTGAGCATTCCCGCGTTTTACCTGAAGTCTGATGAACTTAGATGCTGTTTCTCATCCAATGGCCGGTGGCCCCAGGAGACTTGAGTGCGTTCTTCCGAGGCTGGGGCCGTGATCACGTGACATATGCCCGTGAATCTCCCTGACAGGGCCAGGGTTTGTTGACATTTGGATGGGTTCTCCTGGGCATCGGCCGAGATCACCCCGGGGTGGCATCGGGATCCCCTAACTTGGGCACAAACACTCAAGAGGTTTTGACGAGTTCTGGCTCGATTTGGAATCAGATCCCACGAGACTGGCTCCTGGCATCCACGGATTGGACCAGCACTCTCCCAAGTGTCGGAGGTGGCGAGGCACATTCAGACGGAAACCACGTGACATGTACCCCTGGATCTCGTCGAGTACACCTGACATTCCGAGACTTTGGCACAGTTGTCCTGAGATACGGACACCTACCCGAGACGTTTGCCTGGGAATGGCCGATCAGGCCTGAGTTCTCACGGGATTTGGATCCGGTGTTCCGAGGTTTGGACTGTGGCCCCATGGAATTTGGCCCTGGATCTGGCTTCCAGGGCCTGATGTCCGACGAGATGTCGACAAGCACTGCTGAGAATGGGATTCAGGTCCTCCGCGAATTGCCCGCGGAAGCCAATGAGGCATCCTGAGGTTTGACGAGATGGGGTTTGTTCTCCAAGGTTCGCCCGAAAGCACTCAGGTTTGGAGCCTGGTTCGCACCGTCCGGACGTGAGCACTCAGGAGCATTGGATGAGTTCTGCCGCAAAGGTGATTGAGAGCTCAGGAGTTGGACACTGGGTCTCCCTGAGGTGACTGGGATCGACCGCGGTTTGGAGGAGTACTCCCGAGATTTGGACTGAGATATGCTGAAGTTGAACCCTCGGTCTAACAGAGAGGCCTTGGCCTGAGATCCCGAAGGATTGGAGTCAGCGCCTCCGACCGGAGATCACGGGAGGTTTGCCTGTGAATCTCCCTGAAAAGCCCCGAGAACCCTGAAGCTGGGGAGGACACCTCCCGAGATTTGGACTGAGAGCAGCTGAGATTCGCCCCCGGATCTCACGGAAAGGGGCCGAGGTCTCAAGAGGGTTTGTGGAGCTCTGTCGACATTTGAACTCAGAAACGGCGCACGTGGCCACAGGTTTTAGAGGAACGGGCCAGAGCTCCAACGTCGTTGGGAGATCTCGAACGCGATGCCGACGGAGATCACGTGCCGTGTGTCCCTGGGTCTCGCTGACTTTTCCTGAGATCTCCGGGGATTCGCGCAGTTCTACCGAGATTTGGACGGCTATCTTGAGCCAAGCGACCTCCTTATCCTCCCCAAGGCCGGAGACCTCGTTCCCTGGGGGCCAGGTGTCCCCAGACGTGGGCTGGGATCCCATTTGATTTGCCCTTCCATCTGGCTGCCTGGCTCCGTGGTCTCCTGCGGTTTGGAGGCGCTCTTCCGAGATGCAGACTAAAAGCACGAGAATTTTGCCCCCCGGTACTGCAGAGGGGGCCTGTGCTGCCATGACTTGCGGTTTGTTCCCCCCAAGATTTGGCCTGAAACCACGCGGGGTTGGAACCCGGGCCTTGATATCCGGACCTGAGCGCTCTGGAACTTCAGGGCCCCTCCTGAAATTGGGATGGAAATCACGTGAGCATTGCCCCCTGGATCTCGAGGACTGGGTATGGGATCACGGCAGATTTGCATGAGCCGTCCCGAGATTTGGACGGAGCTCCCCTGAAGTCAGGTGCTCTCTGTCCCACAGAGCTCCCCGAGATCCCAGGAGTTTTGAGTGAGTGCTTCCGAGGCTTGGACGGAGGAGACACCATATTTGATCCCGAATCTCCCTGACTGGGCCCGACAGTGCTCGAACATTGCATGTGGTCCCCTAGGTTTGGACTGAGAAGGGGCGAGCTTTGCCCTGCCGCTCACTGACTGCGCCCGAGGTCTCAAGAGATTTGGATGAGTTCTGGGGAGGTCTGGACTACGATCCGGTGACCTCGGGCCCTGCCAGTGGCCGAACGGACCGGAGATTCCACCAGATTCGGAGATTCCTCGTGAGATTCGCCCTGAGAACAACGAGACTGGTGCCTCTCGATCTCTCTGATCATTCCTGACATCTCAGGACATTTCCATAGCTCTTCCGATATTTGGACGGATATGCCGACACGTGTTTCCAGGAACTCGCAGGCAGGGCCTGAGATCTCATGAGATGTGGGTCAGGGCCTCCAAAATTTAGACTGCGATCCCATGAGTTTAATTGCTTGAGACCCCTGACTGGGGTGAGACCTCAGGGATTTGGTTTCGTTCTAATGACAATTGGATTTCAACCCCCTGGGGATTGCTTCTGGATCTCGCTAACTGGGCCAGAGGTCCCCCCGGAATTTGCGTGTGTGTTCCCGTGTTACGCCTAAAGTCAGATGAACTTAGATGCTGTTTCTCACGCAACGGACAGTGGCCCCGCAAGATTTGAGTGCGTTCTTCCGAGCCTGGGGCTGTGATCACGTGACATATGTCCGTGAATCTCCCTGACAGGGCCAGGGGTTCTTGACATTTGAATGAGTTCTCCTGGACTTTGGCTGAGATCACCCGGATTCCATAACTTGGGCACAAACGACTAAAGAGATTTTGACGAGTTCCAGCTCGATTTGGAATCCGATCCCACGAGACTGGCTCCTGGCATTCACGGATTGGACCAGCGTTCTCACAAGTGTCGGAGGTGGCGAGCCTCATTCAGACGGAGACCACGTGACATGTGCCCCTCGATCTCGGCGAGTACACCTGACATTTCGAGGCTTTGGCACAGTTGTCCTGAGATTCGGACACCTACACGGAGACGTTTGCCTGGGAGAGTCCGACGGGTCCTGAGTTCTCACAGGATTTGGATCCGGTGTTCCGAGGTGTGGACTGCGGCCCCATGAGATTTGGCCCTGGATCTGGCTTCCTGGGCCTGTGGTCCCATGAGATGTCGACGAGCACTCCTGAGAATTGGATTCAGGTCCCCTGCGAATTGCCCTCGGAAGCCACTGAGGGGTCCCGAGCTTTGACAAGATGGGGTTTGTTCTCCAAGGTTCGCACGAAAGCACTCAGGTTTGGAGCCTGGTTCGCACCGTCCGGACGTGAGGACTCAGGGGCATTGGGTGGGTTCTGCTGCAAAGGTGATTGAGAGCTCAGGAGTTGGGCCCTGGGTCGCCCTGATGGTGACCGGGGTCGACCGAGGTTTGGAGGCTTTCTCCCGAGATTTGGACTGAGATTTGTGAAGTTGAACCCTGTGTCTAACAGAGAGGCCTTGGCCTGAGATCCCGTGGGTTGGAGTCAGCGCATCCGACCGGAGATCATGGGAGTTTTGCCTGTGAATCTCCCTGAAATTGTCCGAGAACCCTGAAGCTGGGGAGGAGACCTCCCGAGATTTGGACTGAGATCAGCTGAGATTCGCCCCCGGATCTCACCGAAAGGGGTCGAAGTCTCAAGATGGTTTGAGGAGCTCTGGCGACATTTGAAATCCGAAACGGTGCACGTAGCCACAGGTTGTAGTGGAACGCACCAGAGCTCCCACGAGGTTGGGAGATTGCAAACGCGATGTCGACGGAGATCCTGTGCGTGTCTCCCTGGGTCTCGCTGACGTTTCCTGAGACCTCAGGGCATTCGCGCAGTTCTACCGAGATTTGGACGACTATCCTGAGACAAGCGACCTCCATAACCTCCACAAGGCCCGAGATCTTGTTCCATTGGGGCCAGGTGTCCCCAGACGTGTGCTGGGATCCCACTTGGTTTGTCTTTCCATCTCGCTGCCTGGCCCCGTTGTATCCTGCGGTTTGGAGGCGCTCTCCCGAGATGCAGACTAAAACCATGAGAGGTTTGCCCCCGGGTCTTGCAGAGGGGGCCTGTGCTGCCATGACTTGCTGTTTGTTCTCCCCAAGACTTGGCCTGAAACCACGCGGGTTCGTTACCGGGGCCTTGATGTCTTGACGTGAGCGCTCTGGATCTGCAGGGCCCCTCCTGAAATTGGGATGGAGATCATGTGAGCTTTGCCCCCTGGAACTCGAAGACTGGGCATGGGATCACACCAGATTTGCATGAGCCGTCCCGAGATTTGGATGGAGCTCCCCTGAAGTCAGACGCTCTTTGTCCCATAGAGCACCCCGAGATCCCAGGAGCATTGAGTGCGTTCCTCCGACGCATGGACGGAGGAGACGCCAGATTTGACCGCGAATCTCCCTGACTGGGCCCAACAGCACTCGAACATTGCATGTGGTCCCCTCGGTTTGGACTGAGAAGGGGCGAGCTATGCCCTGCAGCTCACTGACTGCGCCCGAGGTCTCAAGAGATTTGGATGAGTTCTGGGGAGGTCCGGACTACGATCCGGTAACCTCGGGCCCTGCGAGTGGCCGAACAGATGGGAGATTCCACCAGATTCGGAGATTCCTCACGAGATTCGCACTAAGATCAATGAGACATGTGCCTCACCATCTCTCTGATCATTCCTGACATCTCAGGACATATCCATATCTCTTCCGAGTTTTGGACGGATATGCCGAAACATCTGTCTGGGAACTCGCATGCAGGGCTTGAGATCTCTTGAGATGTGGGTCAGGGCCTCCAAAATTTAGACTGCGATCCCATGAGTTTATCTGCTCGAGACCCCTGACTGGGGTGAGACCTCAGGGTTTTGGCTCCGTTCTAATAACAATTGGATTTCAACCCCCTTGGGATTGCATCTGGATCTCGCTAACTGGGCCAGAGATCCCCACGAGATTTGCCTGAGCATTCCCGCGTTTTACCTGAAGTCTGATGAACTTAGATGCTGTTTCTCATCCAATGGCCGGTGGCCCCAGGAGACTTGAGTGCGTTCTTCCGAGGCTGGGGCCGTGATCACGTGACATATGCCCGTGAATCTCCCTGACAGGGCCAGGGTTTGTTGACATTTGGATGGGTTCTCCTGGGCATCGGCCGAGATCACCCCGGAGTGGCATCGGGATCCCCTAACTTGGGCGCAAACACTCAAGAGGTTTCGACGAGTTCTGGCTCGATTTGGAATCAGATCCCACGAGACTGGCTCCTGGCATCCACGGATTGGACCAGCACTCTCCCAAGTGTCGGAGGTGGCGGGGCACATTCAGACGGAGACCACGTGACATGTACCCCTGGATCTCGTCGAGTACACCTGACATTCCGAGACTTTGGCACAGTTTTCCTGAGATACGGACACCTAACCGAGATGTTTGCCTGGGAGTGGCCGATCAGGCCTGAGTTCTCACGGGATTTGGATCCGGTGTTCCGAGGTTTGGACTGTGGCCCCATGGAATTTGGCCCTGTTTCTGGCTTCCAGGGCCTGAAGTCCGACGAGATGTCGACAAGCACTGCTGAGAATGGGATTCAGGTCCTCCGCGAATTGCCCGCGGAAGCCACTGAGGCATCCTGTGGTTTGACGAGATGGGGTTTGTTCTCCAAGGTTCGCCCGAAAGCACTCAGGTTTGGAGCCTGGTTCGCACCGTCCGGACGTGAGCACTCAGGAGCATTGGATGAGTTCTGCCGCAAAGGTGATTGAGAGCTCAGGAGTTGGACACTGGGTCTCCCTGAGGTGACTGGGATCGACCGCGGTTTGGAGGAGTACTCCCGAGATTTGGACTGAGATATGCTGAAGTTGAACCCTCGGTCTAACAGAGAGGCCTTGGCCTGAGATCCCGAAGGATTGGAGTCAGCGCCTCCGACCGGAGATCACGGGAGGTTTGCCTGTGAATCTCCCTGAAAAGCCCCGAGAACCCTGAAGCTGGGGAGGACACCTCCCGAGATTTGGACTGAGAGCAGCTGAGATTCGCCCCCGGATCTCACGGAAAGGGGCCGAGGTCTCAAGAGGGTTTGTGGAGCTCTGTCGACATTTGAACTCAGAAACGGCGCACGTGGCCACAGGTTTTAGAGGAACGGGCCAGAGCTCCAACGTCGTTGGGAGATCTCGAACGCGATGCCGACGGAGATCACGTGCCGTGTGTCCCTGGGTCTCGCTGACTTTTCCTGAGATCTCCGGGGATTCGCGCAGTTCTACCGAGATTTGGACGGCTATCTTGAGCCAAGCGACCTCCTTATCCTCCCCAAGGCCGGAGACCTCGTTCCCTGGGGGCCAGGTGTCCCCAGACGTGGGCTGGGATCCCATTTGATTTGCCCTTCCATCTGGCTGCCTGGCTCCGTGGTCTCCTGCGGTTTGGAGGCGCTCTTCCGAGATGCAGACTAAAAGCACGAGAATTTTGCCCCCCGGTACTGCAGAGGGGGCCTGTGCTGCCATGACTTGCGGTTTGTTCCCCCCAAGATTTGGCCTGAAACCACGCGGGGTTGGAACCCGGGCCTTGATATCCGGACCTGAGCGCTCTGGAACTTCAGGGCCCCTCCTGAAATTGGGATGGAAATCACGTGAGCATTGCCCCCTGGATCTCGAGGACTGGGTATGGGATCACGGCAGATTTGCATGAGCCGTCCCGAGATTTGGACGGAGCTCCCCTGAAGTCAGGTGCTCTCTGTCCCACAGAGCTCCCCGAGATCCCAGGAGTTTTGAGTGAGTGCTTCCGAGGCTTGGACGGAGGAGACACCATATTTGATCCCGAATCTCCCTGACTGGGCCCGACAGTGCTCGAACATTGCATGTGGTCCCCTAGGTTTGGACTGAGAAGGGGCGAGCTTTGCCCTGCCGCTCACTGACTGCGCCCGAGGTCTCAAGAGATTTGGATGAGTTCTGGGGAGGTCTGGACTACGATCCGGTGACCTCGGGCCCTGCCAGTGGCCGAACGGACCGGAGATTCCACCAGATTCGGAGATTCCTCGTGAGATTCGCCCTGAGAACAACGAGACAGGTGCCTCTCGATCTCTCTGATCATTCCTGACATCTCAGGACATTTCCATAGCTCTTCCGATATTTGGACGGATATGCCGACACGTGTTTCCAGGAACTCGCAGGCAGGGCCTGAGATCTCATGAGATGTGGGTCAGGGCCTCCAAAATTTAGACTGCGATCCCATGAGTTTAATTGCTTGAGACCCCTGACTGGGGTGAGACCTCAGGGATTTGGTTTCGTTCTAATGACAATTGGATTTCAACCCCCTGGGGATTGCTTCTGGATCTCGCTAACTGGGCCAGAGGTCCCCCCGGAATTTGCGTGTGTGTTCCCGTGTTACGCCTAAAGTCAGATGAACTTAGATGCTGTTTCTCACGCAACGGACAGTGGCCCCGCAAGATTTGAGTGCGTTCTTCCGAGCCTGGGGCTGTGATCACGTGACATATGTCCGTGAATCTCCCTGACAAGGCCAGGGGTTCTTGACATTTGAATGAGTTCTCCTGGACTTTGGCTGAGATCACCCGGATTCCATAACTTGGGCACAAACCACTAAAGAGATTTTGACGAGTTCCAGCTCGATTTGGAATCAGATCCCACGAGACTGGCTCCTGGCATTCACGGATTGGACCAGCGTTCTCACAAGTGTCGGAGGTGGCGAGCCTCATTCAGACGGAGACCACGTGACATGTGCCCTTCGATCTCGTCGAGTACACCTGACATTTCGAGACTTTGGCACAGTTGTCCTGAGATTCGGACACCTACCCGGAGACGTTTGCCTGGGAGTGTCCGACGGGTCCTGAGTTCTCACAGGATTTGGATCCGGTGTTCCGAGGTGTGGACTGCGGCCCCATGAGATTTGGCCCTGGATCTGGCTTCCTGGGCCTGTGGTTCCATGAGATGACGAGGAGCACTCCTGAGAATTGGATTCAGGTCCCCTGCGAATTGCCCTCGGAAGCCACTGAGGGGTCCCTAGGTTAGACGAGATGGGGCATGTTCTACAAGGTTCGCACGAAAGCACTCAGGTTTGGAGCCTGGTTCGCACCGTCCGGACGTGAGGACTCAGGAGCATTGGGTGAGTTCTGCTGCAAAGGTGATTGAGAGCTCAGGAGTTGGGCCCTGGGTCGCCCTGATGGTGACCGGGTTCGACCGAGGTTTGGAGGCTTTCTCCCGAGATTTGGACTGAGATTTGATGAAGTTGAACCCTGTGTCTAACAGAGAGGCCTTGGCCTGAGATCCCGTGGGTTGGAGTCAGCGCCTCCGACCGGAGATCACGGGAGCTTTGCCTGTGAATCTCCCTGAAATTGTCCGAGAACCCTGAAGCTGGGGAGGAGACCTCCCGAGATTTGGACTGAGATCAGCTGCGATTCGCCCCCGGATCTGACCGAAAGGGGTCGAAGTCTCAAGATGGTTTGAGGAGCTCTGGCGACATTTGAATTCCGAAACGGAGCACGTAGCCACAGGTTTTAGTGGAACGCACCAGATCTCCCACGAGGTTGGGAGATTGCAAACGCGATGTCGACGGAGATCATGTGCGTGTCTCCCTGGGTCTCGCTGACGTTTCCTGAGACCTCAGGGCATTCGCGCATTTCTACCGAGATTTGGACGACTATCCTGAGCCAAGCGACCTCCATATCCTCCACCAGGCCCGAGATCTTTTTCCATTGGGGCCAGGTGTCCCCAGACGTGTGCTGGGATCCCACTTGGTTTGTCTTTCCATCTCGCTGCCTGGCCCCGTTGTATCCTGCGGTTTGGAGGCGCTCTCTCGAGATGCAGACTAAAACCATGAGAGGTTTGCCCCCGGGTCTTGCAGAGGTGGCCTGTGCTGCCATGACTTGCTGTTTGTTCCCCCCAAGACTTGGCCTGAAACCACGGGGGTTCGGAACCGTGGACTTGATGTCTTGACGTGAGCGCTCTGGATCTGCAGGGCCCCTCCTGAAATTGGGATGGAGATCATGTGACCATTGCCCCCTGGAACTCGAGGACTGGGCATGGGATCACACCAGATTTGCATGAGCCGTCCCAAGATTTGGATGGAGCTCCCCTGAAGTCAGACGCTCTTTGTCCCATAGAGCTCCCCAAGATCCCAGGAGCATTGAGTGCGTTCCTCCGACGCATGGACGGAGGAGAAGCCAGATTTGACCGCGAATCTCCCTGACTGGGCCCGACAGCACTCGAACATTGCATGTGGTCCCCTCGGTTTGGACTGAGAAGTGGCGAGCTATGCCCTGCAGCTCACTGACTGCGCCCAAGGTCTCAAGGGATTTGGATGAGTTCTGGGGAGGTCCGGACTACGATCCGGTGACCGCGGGCCCTGCGAGTGGCCGAACAGACGGGAGATTCCACCAGATTCGGAGATTCCTCACGAGATTCGCACTAAGATCAACGAGACAGGTGCCTCACCATCTCTCTGATCTTTCCTGACATCTCAGGACATATCCATATCTCTTCCGAGATTTGGACGGATATGCCGAAACGTGTGTCTGGGAACTCGCATGCAGGGCTTGAGATCTCATGAGATGTGGGTCAGGGCCTCCAAAATTTAGACTGCGATCCCATGAGTTTAGCTGCTCGAGACCCCTGACTGGGGTGAGACCTCAGGGATTTGGCTCCGTTCTAATGACAATTGGATTTCAACCCCCTGGGGATTGCTTCTGGATCTCGCTAACTGGGCCAGAGATCCCCGCGAGATTTGCCTGAGTATTCCCGCGTTTGACCTGAAGTCTGATGGACTTAGATGCTGTTTCTCACCCAGTGGCCGGTGGCCCCAGGAGACTTGAGTGCGTTCTTCCGAGGCTGGGGCTGTGATCACGTGACCTATGCCCGTGAATCTCCCTGACAGGGCCAGGGTTTGTTGACATTTGGATGGGTACTCCTGGGCATCGGCCGAGATCACCCCGGAGTGGCACTGGGATCCCCTAACTTGGGCACAAACACTCAAGACGTTTTGACGAGTTCTGGCTCGATTTGGAATCAGATCCCACGAGACTGGCTCCTGGCATCCACGGATTGGACCCGCGCTCTCCCAAGTGTCGGAGGTGGCGAGGCACATTCAGACGGAGACCACGTGACATGTACCCCTGGATCTCGTCGAGTACACCTGACATTCCAAGACTTTGGCACAGTTGTCCTGAGATACGGACACCTACCCGAGACGTTTGCCTGGGAATGGCCGATCAGGCCTGAGTTCTCACGGGATTTGGATCCGGTGTTCCGAGGTTTGGACTGCGGCCCCATGGGATTTGGCCCTGGATCTGGCTTCCAGGGCATGAGGTCCGACGAGATGTCCACAAGCACTGCTGAGAATTGGATTCAAGTCCCCCGCGAATTGTCTGCGGATGCCACTGAGGCATCCTGAGGTTTGACAAGATGGGGTTTGTTCTCCAAGGTTCGCACGAAAGCACTCAGGTTTGGAGCCTGGTTCGCACCGTCCAGACGTGAGCACTCAGGAGCATTGGATGAGTTCTGCCGCAAAGGTGATTTAGAGCTCAAGAGTTGGACACTGGGTCTCCCTGATGGTGACCGGGGTCGAGTGCGGTTTGGAGGAGTACTCCCGAGATTTGGACTGAGATATGCTGAAGTTGAACCCTCTGTCTAACAGAGAGGCCTTGGCCTGAGACCCCGAATGATTGGAGTCAGCGCCTCCGACAGGAGATCACGGGATGTTTGCCTGTGAATCTCCCTGAAAGGGCCCGAGAACCGTGAAGCTGGGGAGGACACCTCCCGAGATTTGGACTGAGAGCAGCTGAGATTCGCCCCCGGATCTCACGGAAAGGGGCCGAGGTCTCAAGAGGGTTTGTGGAGCTCTGTCGACATTTGAACTCAGAAACGGCGCACGTGGCCACAGTTTGTAGAGGAACGGGCCAGAGCTCCAACGTCGTTGGGAGATCTCGTACGCGATGCCGACGGAGATCACGTGCCGTGTGTCCCTGGGTCTCGCTGACTTTTCCTGAGATCTCCGGGGATTCGCGCAGTTCTACCGAGATTTGGACGGCTATCTTGAGCCAAGCGACCTCCTTATCCTCCCCAAGGCCCGAGATCTCGTTCCCTTGGGGCCAGGTGTCCCCAGACGTGGGCTGGGATCCCATTTGATTTGCCCTTCCATCTGGCTGCCTGGCTCCGTGGTCTCCTGCGGTTTGGAGGCGCTCTTCCGAGATGCAGACTAAAAGCACGAGAATTTTGCCCCCCGGTACTGCAGAGGGGGCCTGTGCTGCCATGACTTGCGGTTTGTTCCCCCCAAGATTTGGCCTGAAACCACGCGGGGTTGGAACCCGGGCCTTGATATCCGGACCTGAGCGCTCTGGAACTTCAGGGCCCCTCCTGAAATTGGGATGGAAATCACGTGAGCATTGCCCCCTGGATCTCGAGGACTGGGTATGGGATCACGGCAGATTTGCATGAGCCGTCCCGAGATTTGGACGGAGCTCCCCTGAAGTCAGGTGCTCTCTGTCCCACAGAGCTCCCCGAGATCCCAGGAGTTTTGAGTGAGTGCTTCCGAGGCTTGGACGGAGGAGACACCATATTTGATCCCGAATCTCCCTGACTGGGCCCGACAGTGCTCGAACATTGCATGTGGTCCCCTAGGTTTGGACTGAGAAGGGGCGAGCTTTGCCCTGCCGCTCACTGACTGCGCCCGAGGTCTCAAGAGATTTGGATGAGTTCTGGGGAGGTCTGGACTACGATCCGGTGACCTCGGGCCCTGCCAGTGGCCGAACGGACCGGAGATTCCACCAGATTCGGAGATTCCTCGTGAGATTCGCCCTGAGAACAACGAGACAGGTGCCTCTCGATCTCTCTGATCATTCCTGACATCTCAGGACATTTCCATAGCTCTTCCGATATTTGGACGGATATGCCGACACGTGTTTCCAGGAACTCGCAGGCAGGGCCTGAGATCTCATGAGATGTGGGTCAGGGCCTCCAAAATTTAGACTGCGATCCCATGAGTTTAATTGCTTGAGACCCCTGACTGGGGTGAGACCTCAGGGATTTGGTTTCGTTCTAATGACAATTGGATTTCAACCCCCTGGGGATTGCTTCTGGGTCTCGCTAACTGGGCCAGAGGTCCCCCCGGAATTTGCGTGTGTGTTCCCGTGTTACGCCTAAAGTCAGATGAACTTAGATGCTGTTTCTCACGCAACGGACAGTGGCCCCGCAAGATTTGAGTGCGTTCTTCCGAGCCTGGGGCTGTGATCACGTGACATATGTCCGTGAATCTCCCTGACAGGGCCAGGGGTTCTTGACATTTGAATGAGTTCTCCTGGACTTTGGCTGAGATCACCCGGATTCCATAACTTGGGCACAAACCACTAAAGAGATTTTGACGAGTTCCAGCTCGATTTGGAATCCGATCCCACGAGACTGGCTCCTGGCATTCACGGATTGGACCAGCGTTCTCACAAGTGTCGGAGGTGGCGAGCCTCATTCAGACGGAGACCACCTGACATGTGCCCCTCGATCTCGGCGAGTACACCTGACATTTCGAGGCTTTGGCACAGTTGTCCTGAGATTCGGACACCTACACGGAGACGTTTGCCTGGGAGTGTCCGACGGGTCCTGAGTTCTCACAGGATTTGGATCCGGTGTTCCGAGGTGTGGACTGCGGCCCCATGAGATTTGGCCCTGGATCTGGCTTCCTGGGCCTGTGGTCCCATGAGATGTCGACGAGCACTCCTGAGAATTGGATTCAGGTCCCCTGCGAATTGCCCTCGGAAGCCACTGAGGGGTCCCGAGCTTTGACGAGATGGGGTTTGTTCTCCAAGGTTCGCACGAAAGCACTCAGGTTTGGAGCCTGGTTCGCACCGTCCGGACGTGAGGACTCAGGAGCATTGGGTGAGTTCTGCTGCAAAGGTGATTGAGAGCTCAGGAGTTGGGCCCTGGGTCGCCCTGATGGTGACCGGGGTCGACCGAGGTTTGGAGGCTTTCTCCCGAGATTTGGACTGAGATTTGATGAAGTTGAACCCTGTGTCTAACACAGAGGCCTTGGCCTGAGATCCCGTGGGTTGGAGTCAGCGCATCCGACCGGAGATCATGGGAGTTTTGCCTGTGAATCTCCCTGAAATTGTCCGAGAACCCTGAAGCTGGGGAGGAGACCTCCCGAGATTTGGACTGAGATCAGCTGAGATTCGCCCCCGGATCTCACCGAAAGGGGTCGAAGTCTCAAGATGGTTTGAGGAGCTCTGGCGACATTTGAAATCCGAAACGGTGCACGTAGCCACAGGTTGTAGTGGAACGCACCAGAGCTCCCACGAGGTTGGGAGATTGCAAACGCGATGTCGACGGAGATCATGTGCGTGTCTCCCTGGGTCTCGCTGACGTTTCCTGAGACCTCAGGGCATTCGCGCAGTTCTACCGAGATTTGGACGACTATCCTGAGCCAAGCGACCTCCATAACCTCCACAAGGCCCGAGATCTTGTTCCATTGGGGCCAGGTGTCCCCAGACGTGGGCTGGGATCCCACTTGGTTTGTCTTTCCATCTCGCTGCCTGGCCCCGTTGTATCCTGCGGTTTGGAGGCGCTCTCCCGAGATGCAGACTAAAACCATGAGAGGTTTGCCCCCGGGTCTTGCAGAGGGGGCCTGTGCTGCCATGACTTGCTGTTTGTTCCCCCCAAGACTTGGCCTGAAACCACGCGGGTTCGTTACCGGGGCCTTGATGTCTTGACGTGAGCGCTCTGGATCTGCAGGGCCCCTCCGGAAATTGGGATGGAGATCATGTGAGCTTTGCCCCCTGGAACTCGAGGACTGGGCATGGGATCACACCAGATTTGCATGAGCCGTCCCGAGATTTGGATGGAGCTCCCCTGAAGTCAGACGCTCTTTGTCCCATAGAGCTCCCCGAGATCCCAGGAGCATTGAGTGCGTTCCTCCGACGCATGGACGGAGGAGACGCCAGATTTGACCGCGAATCTCCCTGACTGGGCCCAACAGCACTCGAACATTGCATGTGGTCCCCTCGGTTGGGACTGAGAAGGGGCGAGCTATGCCCTGCAGCTCACTGACTGCGCCCGAGGTCTCAAGAGATTTGGATGAGTTCTGGGGAGGTCCGGACTACGATCCGGTAACCTCGGGCCCTGCGAGTGGCCGAACAGATGGGAGATTCCACCAGATTCGGAGATTCCTCACGAGATTCGCACTAAGATCAACGAGACAGGTGCCTCACCATCTCTCTGATCATTCCTGACATCTCAGGACATATCCATATCTCTTCCGAGTTTTGGACGGCTATGCCGAAACGTCTGTCTGGGAACTCGCATGCAGGGCTTGAGATCTCTTGAGATGTGGGTCAGGGCCTCCAAAATTTAGACTGCGATCCCATGAGTTTATCTGCTCGAGACCCCTGACTGGGGTGAGACCTCAGGGTTTTGGCTCCGTTCTAATGACAATTGGATTTCAACCCCCTTGGGATTGCTTCTGGATCTCGCTAACTGGGCCAGAGATCCCCACGAGATTTGCCTGAGCATTCCCGCGTTTTACCTGAAGTCTGATGAACTTAGATGCTGTTTCTCATCCAATGGCCGGTGGCCCCAGGAGACTTGAGTGCGTTCTTCCGAGGCTGGGGCCGTGATCACGTGACATATGCCCGTGAATCTCCCTGACAGGGCCAGGGTTTGTTGACATTTGGATGGGTTCTCCTGGGCATCGGCCGAGATCACCCCGGAGTGGCATCGGGATCCCCTAACTTGGGCGCAAACACTCAAGAGGTTTTGACGAGTTCTGGCTCGATTTGGAATCAGATCCCACGAGACTGGCTCCTGGCATCCACGGATTGGACCAGCACTCTCCCAAGTGTCGGAGGTGGCGGGGCACATTCAGACGGAGACCACGTGACATGTACCCCTGGATCTCGTCGAGTACACCTGACATTCCGAGACTTTGGCACAGTTGTCCTGAGATACGGACACCTAACCGAGATGTTTGCCTGGGAGTGGCCGATCAGGCCTGAGTTCTCACGGGATTTGGATCCGGTGTTCCGAGGTTTGGACTGTGGCCCCATGGAATTTGGCCCTGGATCTGGCTTCCAGGGCCTGAGGTCCGACGAGATGTCGACAAGCACTGCTGAGAATGGGATTCAGGTCCTCCGCGAATTGCCCGCGGAAGCCACTGAGGCATCCTGAGGTTTGACGAGATGGGGTTTGTTCTCCAAGGTTCGCCCGAAAGCACTCAGGTTTGGAGCCTGGTTCGCACCGTCCGGACGTGAGCACTCAGGAGCATTGGATGAGTTCTGCCGCAAAGGTGATTGAGAGCTCAGGAGTTGGACACTGGGTCTCCCTGAGGTGACTGGGATCGACCGCGGTTTGGAGGAGTACTCCCGAGATTTGGACTGAGATATGCTGAAGTTGAACCCTCGGTCTAACAGAGAGGCCTTGGCCTGAGATCCCGAAGGATTGGAGTCAGCGCCTCCGACCGGAGATCACGGGAGGTTTGCCTGTGAATCTCCCTGAAAAGCCCCGAGAACCCTGAAGCTGGGGAGGACACCTCCCGAGATTTGGACTGAGAGCAGCTGAGATTCGCCCCCGGATCTCACGGAAAGGGGCCGAGGTCTCAAGAGGGTTTGTGGAGCTCTGTCGACATTTGAACTCAGAAACGGCGCACGTGGCCACAGGTTTTAGAGGAACGGGCCAGAGCTCCAACGTCGTTGGGAGATCTCGAACGCGATGCCGACGGAGATCACGTGCCGTGTGTCCCTGGGTCTCGCTGACTTTTCCTGAGATCTCCGGGGATTCGCGCAGTTCTACCGAGATTTGGACGGCTATCTTGAGCCAAGCGACCTCCTTATCCTCCCCAAGGCCGGAGACCTCGTTCCCTGGGGGCCAGGTGTCCCCAGACGTGGGCTGGGATCCCATTTGATTTGCCCTTCCATCTGGCTGCCTGGCTCCGTGGTCTCCTGCGGTTTGGAGGCGCTCTTCCGAGATGCAGACTAAAAGCACGAGAATTTTGCCCCCCGGTACTGCAGAGGGGGCCTGTGCTGCCATGACTTGCGGTTTGTTCCCCCCAAGATTTGGCCTGAAACCACGCGGGGTTGGAACCCGGGCCTTGATATCCGGACCTGAGCGCTCTGGAACTTCAGGGCCCCTCCTGAAATTGGGATGGAAATCACGTGAGCATTGCCCCCTGGATCTCGAGGACTGGGTATGGGATCACGGCAGATTTGCATGAGCCGTCCCGAGATTTGGACGGAGCTCCCCTGAAGTCAGGTGCTCTCTGTCCCACAGAGCTCCCCGAGATCCCAGGAGTTTTGAGTGAGTGCTTCCGAGGCTTGGACGGAGGAGACACCATATTTGATCCCGAATCTCCCTGACTGGGCCCGACAGTGCTCGAACATTGCATGTGGTCCCCTAGGTTTGGACTGAGAAGGGGCGAGCTTTGCCCTGCCGCTCACTGACTGCGCCCGAGGTCTCAAGAGATTTGGATGAGTTCTGGGGAGGTCTGGACTACGATCCGGTGACCTCGGGCCCTGCCAGTGGCCGAACGGACCGGAGATTCCACCAGATTCGGAGATTCCTCGTGAGATTCGCCCTGAGAACAACGAGACAGGTGCCTCTCGATCTCTCTGATCATTCCTGACATCTCAGGACATTTCCATAGCTCTTCCGATATTTGGACGGATATGCCGACACGTGTTTCCAGGAACTCGCAGGCAGGGCCTGAGATCTCATGAGATGTGGGTCAGGGCCTCCAAAATTTAGACTGCGATCCCATGAGTTTAATTGCTTGAGACCCCTGACTGGGGTGAGACCTCAGGGATTTGGTTTCGTTCTAATGACAATTGGATTTCAACCCCCTGGGGATTGCTTCTGGATCTCGCTAACTGGGCCAGAGGTCCCCCCGGAATTTGCGTGTGTGTTCCCGTGTTACGCCTAAAGTCAGATGAACTTAGATGCTGTTTCTCACGCAACGGACAGTGGCCCCGCAAGATTTGAGTGCGTTCTTCCGAGCCTGGGGCTGTGATCACGTGACATATGTCCGTGAATCTCCCTGACAGGGCCAGGGGTTCTTGACATTTGAATGAGTTCTCCTGGACTTTGGCTGAGATCACCCGGATTCCATAACTTGGGCACAAACCACTAAAGAGATTTTGACGAGTTCCAGCTCGATTTGGAATCCGATCCCACGAGACTGGCTCCTGGCATTCACGGATTGGACCAGCGTTCTCACAAGTGTCGGAGGTGGCGAGCCTCATTCAGACGGAGACCACGTGACATGTGCCCCTCGATCTCGGCGAGTACACCTGACATTTCGAGGCTTTGGCACAGTTGTCCTGAGATTCGGACACCTACACGGAGACGTTTGCCTGGGAGTGTCCGACGGGTCCTGAGTTCTCACAGGATTTGGATCCGGTGTTCCGAGGTGTGGACTGCGGCCCCATGAGATTTGGCCCTGGATCTGGCTTCCTGGGCCTGTGGTCCCATGAGATGTCGACGAGCACTCCTGAGAATTGGATTCAGGTCCCCTGCGAATTGCCCTCGGAAGCCACTGAGGGGTCCCGAGCTTTGACGAGATGGGGTTTGTTCTACAAGGTTCGCACGAAAGCACTCAGGTTTGGAGCCTGGTTCGCACCGTCCGGACGTGAGGACTCAGGAGCATTGGGTGAGTTCTGCTGCAAAGGTGATTGAGAGCTCAGGAGTTGGGCCCTGGGTCGCCCTGATGGTGACCGGGGTCGACCGAGGTTTGGAGGGTTTCTCCCGAGATTTGGACTGAGATTTGATGAAGTTGAACCCTGTGTCTAACACAGAGGCCTTGGCCTGAGATCCCGTGGGTTGGAGTCAGCGCATCCGACCGGAGATCATGGGAGTTTTGCCTGTGAATCTCCCTGAAATTGTCCGAGAACCCTGAAGCTGGGGAGGAGACCTCCCGAGATTTGGACTGAGATCAGCTGAGATTCGCCCCCGGATCTCACCGAAAGGGGTCGAAGTCTCAAGATGGTTTGAGGAGCTCTGGCGACATTTGAAATCCGAAACGGTGCACGTAGCCACAGGTTGTAGTGGAACGCACCAGAGCTCCCACGAGGTTGGGAGATTGCAAACGCGATGTCGACGGAGATCATGTACGTGTCTCCCTGGGTCTCGCTGACGTTTCCTGAGACCTCAGGGCATTCGCGCAGTTCTACCGAGATTTGGACGACTATCCTGAGCCAAGCGACCTCCATAACCTCCACAAGGCCCGAGATCTTGTTCCATTGGGGCCAGGTGTCCCCAGACGTGGGCTGGGATCCCACTTGGTTTGTCTTTCCATCTCGCTGCCTGGCCCCGTTGTATCCTGCGGTTTGGAGGCGCTCTCCCGAGATGCAGACTAAAACCATGAGAGGTTTGCCCCCGGGTCTTGCAGAGGGGGCCTGTGCTGCCATGACTTGCTGTTTGTTCCCCCCAAGACTTGGCCTGAAACCACGTGGGTTCGTTACCGGGGCCTTGATGTCTTGACGTGAGCGCTCTGGATCTGCAGGGCCCCTCCGGAAATTGGGATGGAGATCATGTGAGCTTTGCCCCCTGGAACTCGAGGACTGGGCATGGGATCACACCAGATTTGCATGAGCCGTCCCGAGATTTGGATGGAGCTCCCCTGAAGTCAGACGCTCTTTGTCCCATAGAGCTCCCCGAGATCCCAGGAGCATTGAGTGCGTTCCTCCGACGCATGGACGGAGGAGACGCCAGATTTGACCGCGAATCTCCCTGACTGGGCCCAACAGCACTCGAACATTGCATGTGGTCCCCTCGGTTGGGACTGAGAAGGGGCGAGCTATGCCCTGCAGCTCACTGACTGCGCCCGAGGTCTCAAGAGATTTGGATGAGTTCTGGGGAGGTCCGGACTACGATCCGGTAACCTCGGGCCCTGCGAGTGGCCGAACAGATGGGAGATTCCACCAGATTCGGAGATTCCTCACGAGATTCGCACTAAGATCAACGAGACAGGTGCCTCACCATCTCTCTGATCATTCCTGACATCTCAGGACATATCCATATCTCTTCCGAGTTTTGGACGGCTATGCCGAAACGTCTGTCTGGGAACTCGCATGCAGGGCTTGAGATCTCTTGAGATGTGGGTCAGGGCCTCCAAAATTTAGACTGCGATCCCATGAGTTTATCTGCTCGAGACCCCTGACTGGGGTGAGACCTCAGGGTTTTGGCTCCGTTCTAATGACAATTGGATTTCAACCCCCTTGGGATTGCTTCTGGATCTCGCTAACTGGGCCAGAGATCCCCACGAGATTTGCCTGAGCATTCCCGCGTTTTACCTGAAGTCTGATGAACTTAGATGCTGTTTCTCATCCAATGGCCGGTGGCCCCAGGAGACTTGAGTGCGTTCTTCCGAGGCTGGGGCCGTGATCACGTGACATATGCCCGTGAATCTCCCTGACAGGGCCAGGGTTTGTTGACATTTGGATGGGTTCTCCTGGGCATCGGCCGAGATCACCCCGGAGTGGCATCGGGATCCCCTAACTTGGGCGCAAACACTCAAGAGGTTTTGACGAGTTCTGGCTCGATTTGGAATCAGATCCCACGAGACTGGCTCCTGGCATCCACGGATTGGACCAGCACTCTCCCAAGTGTCGGAGGTGGCGGGGCACATTCAGACGGAGACCACGTGACATGTACCCCTGGATCTCGTCGAGTACACCTGACATTCCGAGACTTTGGCACAGTTGTCCTGAGATACGGACACCTAACCGAGATGTTTGCCTGGGAGTGGCCGATCAGGCCTGAGTTCTCACGGGATTTGGATCCGGTGTTCCGAGGTTTGGACTGTGGCCCCATGGAATTTGGCCCTGGATCTGGCTTCCAGGGCCTGAGGTCCGACGAGATGTCGACAAGCACTGCTGAGAATGGGATTCAGGTCCTCCGCGAATTGCCCGCGGAAGCCACTGAGGCATCCTGAGGTTTGACGAGATGGGGTTTGTTCTCCAAGGTTCGCCCGAAAGCACTCAGGTTTGGAGCCTGGTTCGCACCGTCCGGACGTGAGCACTCAGGAGCATTGGATGAGTTCTGCCGCAAAGGTGATTGAGAGCTCAGGAGTTGGACACTGGGTCTCCCTGAGGTGACTGGGATCGACCGCGGTTTGGAGGAGTACTCCCGAGATTTGGACTGAGATATGCTGAAGTTGAACCCTCGGTCTAACAGAGAGGCCTTGGCCTGAGATCCCGAAGGATTGGAGTCAGCGCCTCCGACCGGAGATCACGGGAGGTTTGCCTGTGAATCTCCCTGAAAAGCCCCGAGAACCCTGAAGCTGGGGAGGACACCTCCCGAGATTTGGACTGAGAGCAGCTGAGATTCGCCCCCGGATCTCACGGAAAGGGGCCGAGGTCTCAAGAGGGTTTGTGGAGCTCTGTCGACATTTGAACTCAGAAACGGCGCACGTGGCCACAGGTTTTAGAGGAACGGGCCAGAGCTCCAACGTCGTTGGGAGATCTCGAACGCGATGCCGACGGAGATCACGTGCCGTGTGTCCCTGGGTCTCGCTGACTTTTCCTGAGATCTCCGGGGATTCGCGCAGTTCTACCGAGATTTGGACGGCTATCTTGAGCCAAGCGACCTCCTTATCCTCCCCAAGGACGGAGACCTCGTTCCCTGGGGGCCAGGTGTCCCCAGACGTGGGCTGGGATCCCATTTGATTTGCCCTTCCATCTGGCTGCCTGGCTCCGTGGTCTCCTGCGGTTTGGAGGCGCTCTTCCGAGATGCAGACTAAAAGCACGAGAATTTTGCCCCCCGGTACTGCAGAGGGGGCCTGTGCTGCCATGACTTGCGGTTTGTTCCCCCCAAGATTTGGCCTGAAACCACGCGGGGTTGGAACCCGGGCCTTGATATCCGGACCTGAGCGCTCTGGAACTTCAGGGCCCCTCCTGAAATTGGGATGGAAATCACGTGAGCATTGCCCCCTGGATCTCGCGGACTGGGTATGGGATCACGGCAGATTTGCATGAGCCGTCCCGAGATTTGGACGGAGCTCCCCTGAAGTCAGGTGCTCTCTGTCCCACAGAGCTCCCCGAGATCCCAGGAGTTTTGAGTGAGTGCTTCCGAGGCTTGGACGGAGGAGACACCATATTTGATCCCGAATCTCCCTGACTGGGCCCGACAGTGCTCGAACATTGCATGTGGTCCCCTAGGTTTGGACTGAGAAGGGGCGAGCTTTGCCCTGCCGCTCACTGACTGCGCCCGAGGTCTCAAGAGATTTGGATGAGTTCTGGGGAGGTCTGGACTACCATCCGGTGACCTCGGGCCCTGCCAGTGGCCGAACGGACCGGAGATTCCACCAGATTCGGAGATTCCTCGTGAGATTCGCCCTGAGAACAACGAGACAGGTGCCTCTCGATCTCTCTGATCATTCCTGACATCTCAGGACATTTCCATAGCTCTTCCGATATTTGGACGGATATGCCGACACGTGTTTCCAGGAACTCGCAGGCAGGGCCTGAGATCTCATGAGATGTGGGTCAGGGCCTCCAAAATTTAGACTGCGATCCCATGAGTTTAATTGCTTGAGACCCCTGACTGGGGTGAGACCTCAGGGATTTGGTTTCGTTCTAATGACAATTGGATTTCAACCCCCTGGGGATTGCTTCTGGATCTCGCTAACTGGGCCAGAGGTCCCCCCGGAATTTGCGTGTGTGTTCCCGTGTTACGCCTAAAGTCAGATGAACTTAGATGCTGTTTCTCACGCAACGGACAGTGGCCCCGCAAGATTTGAGTGCGTTCTTCCGAGCCTGGGGCTGTGATCACGTGACATATGTCCGTGAATCTCCCTGACAGGGCCAGGGGTTCTTGACATTTGAATGAGTTCTCCTGGACTTTGGCTGAGATCACCCGGATTCCATAACTTGGGCACAAACCACTAAAGAGATTTTGACGAGTTCCAGCTCGATTTGGAATCCGATCCCACGAGACTGGCTCCTGGCATTCACGGATTGGACCAGCGTTCTCACAAGTGTCGGAGGTGGCGAGCCTCATTCAGACGGAGACCACCTGACATGTGCCCCTCGATCTCGGCGAGTACACCTGACATTTCGAGGCTTTGGCACAGTTGTCCTGAGATTCGGACACCTACACGGAGACGTTTGCCTGGGAGTGTCCGACGGGTCCTGAGTTCTCACAGGATTTGGATCCGGTGTTCCGAGGTGTGGACTGCGGCCCCATGAGATTTGGCCCTGGATCTGGCTTCCTGGGCCTGTGGTCCCATGAGATGTCGACGAGCACTCCTGAGAATTGGATTCAGGTCCCCTGCGAATTGCCCTCGGAAGCCACTGAGGGGTCCCGAGCTTTGACGAGATGGGGTTTGTTCTCCAAGGTTCGCACGAAAGCACTCAGGTTTGGAGCCTGGTTCGCACCGTCCGGACGTGAGGACTCAGGAGCATTGGGTGAGTTCTGCTGCAAAGGTGATTGAGAGCTCAGGAGTTGGGCCCTCGGTCGCCCTGATGGTGACCGGGGTCGACCGAGGTTTGGAGGCTTTCTCCCGAGATTTGGACTGAGATTTGATGAAGTTGAACCCTGTGTCTAACAGAGAGGCCTTGGCCTGAGATCCCGTGGGTTGGAGTCAGCGCATCCGACCGGAGATCATGGGAGTTTTGCCTGTGAATCTCCCTGAAATTGTCCGAGAACCCTGAAGCTGGGGAGGAGACCTCCCGAGATTTGGACTGAGATCAGCTGAGATTCGCCCCCGGATCTCACCGAAAGGGGTCGAAGTCTCAAGATGGTTTGAGGAGCTCTGGCGACATTTGAAATCCGAAACGGTGCACGTAGCCACAGGTTGTAGTGGAACGCACCAGAGCTCCCACGAGGTTGGGAGATTGCAAACGCGATGTCGACGGAGATCATGTGCGTGTCTCCCTGGGTCTCGCTGACGTTTCCTGAGACCTCAGGGCATTCGCGCAGTTCTACTGAGATTTGGACGACTATCCTGAGCCAAGCGACCTCCATAACCTCCACAAGGCCCGAGATCTTGTTCCATTGGGGCCAGGTGTCCCCAGACGTGGGCTGGGATCCCACTTGGTTTGTCTTTCCATCTCGCTGCCTGGCCCCGTTGTATCCTGCGGTTTGGAGGCGCTCTCCCGAGATGCAGACTAAAACCATGAGAGGTTTGCCCCCGGGTCTTGCAGAGGGGGCCTGTGCTGCCATGACTTGCTGTTTGTTCCCCCCAAGACTTGGCCTGAAACCACGCGGGTTCGTTACCGGGGCCTTGATGTCTTGACGTGAGCGCTCTGGATCTGCAGGGCCCCTCCTGAAATTGGGATGGAGATCATGTGAGCTTTGCCCCCTGGAACTCGAGGACTGGGCATGGGATCACACCAGATTTGCATGAGCCGTCCCGAGATTTGGATGGAGCTCCCCTGAAGTCAGACGCTCTTTGTCCCATAGAGCTCCCCGAGATCCCAGGAGCATTGAGTGCGTTCCTCCGACGCATGGACGGAGGAGACGCCAGATTTGACCGCGAATCTCCCTGACTGGGCCCAACAGCACTCGAACATTGCATGTGGTCCCCTCGGTTGGGACTGAGAAGGGGCGAGCTATGCCCTGCAGCTCACTGACTGCGCCCGAGGTCTCAAGAGATTTGGACGAGTTCTGGGGAGGTCCGGACTACGATCCGGTAACCTCGGGCCCTGCGAGTGGCCGAACAGATGGGAGATTCCACCAGATTCGGAGATTCCTCACGAGATTCGCACTAAGATCAACGAGACAGGTGCCTCACCATCTCTCTGATCATTCCTGACATCTCAGGACATATCCATATCTCTTCCGAGTTTTGGACGGATATGCCGAAACGTCTGTCTGGGAACTCGCATGCAGGGCTTGAGATCTCTTGAGATGTGGGTCAGGGCCTCCAAAATTTAGACTGCGATCCCATGAGTTTATCTGCTCGAGACCCCTGACTGGGGTGAGACCTCAGGGTTTTGGCTCCGTTCTAATGACAATTGGATTTCAACCCCCTTGGGATTGCTTCTGGATCTCGCTAACTGGGCCAGAGATCCCCACGAGATTTGCCTGAGCATTCCCGCGTTTTACCTGAAGTCTGATGAACTTAGATGCTGTTTCTCATCCAATGGCCGGTGGCCCCAGGAGACTTGAGTGCGTTCTTCCGAGGCTGGGGCCGTGATCACGTGACATATGCCCGTGAATCTCCCTGACAGGGCCAGGGTTTGTTGACATTTGGATGGGTTCTCCTGGGCATCGGCCGAGATCACCCCGGAGTGGCATCGGGATCCCCTAACTTGGGCGCAAACACTCAAGAGGTTTTGACGAGTTCTGGCTCGATTTGGAATCAGATCCCACGAGACTGGCTCCTGGCATCCACGGATTGGACCAGCACTCTCCCAAGTGTCGGAGGTGGCGGGGCACATTCAGACGGAGACCACGTGACATGTACCCCTGGATCTCGTCGAGTACACCTGACATTCCGAGACTTTGGCACAGTTGTCCTGAGATACGGACACCTAACCGAGATGTTTGCCTGGGAGTGGCCGATCAGGCCTGAGTTCTCACGGGATTTGGATCCGGTGTTCCGAGGTTTGGACTGTGGCCCCATGGAATTTGGCCCTGGATCTGGCTTCCAGGGCCTGAGGTCCGACGAGATGTCGACAAGCACTGCTGAGAATGGGATTCAGGTCCTCCGCGAATTGCCCGCGGAAGCCACTGAGGCATCCTGAGGTTTGACGAGATGGGGTTTGTTCTCCAAGGTTCGCCCGAAAGCACTCAGGTTTGGAGCCTGGTTCGCACCGTCCGGACGTGAGCACTCAGGAGCATTGGATGAGTTCTGCCGCAAAGGTGATTGAGAGCTCAGGAGTTGGACACTGGGTCTCCCTGAGGTGACTGGGATCGACCGCGGTTTGGAGGAGTACTCCCGAGATTTGGACTGAGATATGCTGAAGTTGAACCCTCGGTCTAACAGAGAGGCCTTGGCCTGAGATCCCGAAGGATTGGAGTCAGCGCCTCCGACCGGAGATCACGGGAGGTTTGCCTGTGAATCTCCCTGAAAAGCCCCGAGAACCCTGAAGCTGGGGAGGACACCTCCCGAGATTTGGACTGAGAGCAGCTGAGATTCGCCCCCGGATCTCACGGCAAGGGGCCGAGGTCTCAAGAGGGTTTGTGGAGCTCTGTCGACATTTGAACTCAGAAACGGCGCACGTGGCCACAGGTTTTAGAGGAACGGGCCAGAGCTCCAACGTCGTTGGGAGATCTCGAACGCGATGCCGACGGAGATCACGTGCCGTGTGTCCCTGGGTCTCGCTGACTTTTCCTGAGATCTCCGGGGATTCGCGCAGTTCTACCGAGATTTGGACGGCTATCTTGAGCCAAGCGACCTCCTTATCCTCCCCAAGGCCGGAGACCTCGTTCCCTGGGGGCCAGGTGTCCCCAGACGTGGGCTGGGATCCCATTTGATTTGCCCTTCCATCTGGCTGCCTGGCTCCGTGGTCTCCTGCGGTTTGGAGGCGCTCTTCCGAGAATCAGACTAAAAGCACGAGAATTTTGCCCCCCGGTACTGCAGAGGGGGCCTGTGCTGCCATGACTTGCGGTTTGTTCCCCCCAAGATTTGGCCTGAAACCACGCGGGGTTGGAACCCGGGCCTTGATATCCGGACCTGAGCGCTCTGGAACTTCAGGGCCCCTCCTGAAATTGGGATGGAAATCACGTGAGCATTGCCCCCTGGATCTCGAGGACTGGGTATGGGATCACGGCAGATTTGCATGAGCCATCCCGAGATTTGGACGGAGCTCCCCTGAAGTCAGGTGCTCTCTGTCCCACAGAGCTCCCCGAGATCCCAGGAGTTTTGAGTGAGTGCTTCCGAGGCTTGGACGGAGGAGACACCATATTTGATCCCGAATCTCCCTGACTGGGCCCGACAGTGCTCGAACATTGCATGTGGTCCCCTAGGTTTGGACTGAGAAGGGGCGAGCTTTGCCCTGCCGCTCACTGACTGCGCCCGAGGTCTCAAGAGATTTGGATGAGTTCTGGGGAGGTCTGGACTACGATCCGGTGACCTCGGGCCCTGCCAGTGGCCGAACGGACCGGAGATTCCACCAGATTCGGAGATTCCTCGTGAGATTCGCCCTGAGAACAACGAGACAGGTGCCTCTCGATCTCTCTGATCATTCCTGACATCTCAGGACATTTCCATAGCTCTTCCGATATTTGGACGGATATGCCGACACGTGTTTCCAGGAACTCGCAGGCAGGGCCTGAGATCTCATGAGATGTGGGTCAGGGCCTCCAAAATTTAGACTGCGATCCCATGAGTTTAATTGCTTGAGACCCCTGACTGGGGTGAGACCTCAGGGATTTGGTTTCGTTCTAATGACAATTGGATTTCAACCCCCTGGGGATTGCTTCTGGATCTCGCTAACTGGGCCAGAGGTCCCCCCGGAATTTGCGTGTGTGTTCCCGTGTTACGCCTAAAGTCAGATGAACTTAGATGCTGTTTCTCACGCAACGGACAGTGGCCCCGCAAGATTTGAGTGCGTTCTTCCGAGCCTGGGGCTGTGATCACGTGACATATGTCCGTGAATCTCCCTGACAGGGCCAGGGGTTCTTGACATTTGAATGAGTTCTCCTGGACTTTGGCTGAGATCACCCGGATTCCATAACTTGGGCACAAACCACTAAAGAGATTTTGACGAGTTCCAGCTCGATTTGGAATCCGATCCCACGAGACTGGCTCCTGGCATTCACGGATTGGACCAGCGTTCTCACAAGTGTCGGAGGTGGCGAGCCTCATTCAGACGGAGACCACGTGACATGTGCCCCTCGATCTCGGCGAGTACACCTGACATTTCGAGGCTTTGGCACAGTTGTCCTGAGATTCGGACACCTACACGGAGACGTTTGCCTGGGAGTGTCCGACGGGTCCTGAGTTCTCACAGGATTTGGATCCGGTGTTCCGAGGTGTGGACTGCGGCCCCATGAGATTTGGCCCTGGATCTGGCTTCCTGGGCCTGTGGTCCCATGAGATGTCGACGAGCACTCCTGAGAATTGGATTCAGGTCCCCTGCGAATTGCCCTCGGAAGCCACTGAGGGGTCCCGAGCTTTGACGAGATGGGGTTTGTTCTCCAAGGTTCGCACGAAAGCACTCAGGTTTGGAGCCTGGTTCGCACCGTCCGGACGTGAGGACTCAGGAGCATTGGGTGAGTTCTGCTGCAAAGGTGATTGAGAGCTCAGTAGTTGGGCCCTCGGTCGCCCTGATGGTGACCGGGGTCGACCGAGGTTTGGAGGCTTTCTCCCGAGATTTGGACTGAGATTTGATGAAGTTGAACCCTGTGTCTAACAGAGAGGCCTTGGCCTGAGATCCCGTGGGTTGGAGTCAGCGCATCCGACCGGAGATCATGGGAGTTTTGCCTGTGAATCTCCCTGAAATTGTCCGAGAACCCTGAAGCTGGGGAGGAGACCTCCCGAGATTTGGACTGAGATCAGCTGAGATTCGCCCCCGGATCTCACCGAAAGGGGTCGAAGTCTCAAGATGGTTTGAGGAGCTCTGGCGACATTTGAAATCCGAAACGGTGCACGTAGCCACAGGTTGTAGTGGAACGCACCAGAGCTCCCACGAGGTTGGGAGATTGCAAACGCGATGTCGACGGAGATCATGTGCGTGTCTCCCTGGGTCTCGCTGACGTTTCCTGAGACCTCAGGGCATTCGCGCAGTTCTACCGAGATTTGGACGACTATCCTGAGCCAAGCGACCTCCATAACCTCCACAAGGCCCGAGATCTTGTTCCATTGGGGCCAGGTGTCCCCAGACGTGTGCTGGGATCCCACTTGGTTTGTCTTTCCATCTCGCTGCCTGGCCCCGTTGTATCCTGCGGTTTGGAGGCGCTCTCCCGAGATGCAGACTAAAACCATGAGAGGTTTGCCCCCGGGTCTTGCAGAGGGGGCCTGTGCTGCCAAGGGGGGCTTGTTCCCCCCAAGACTTGGCCTGAAACCACGCGGGTTCGTTACCGGGGCCTTGATGTCTTGACGTGAGCGCTCTGGATCTGCAGGGCCCCTCCTGAAATTGGGATGGAGATCATGTGAGCTTTGCCCCCTGGAACTCGAGGACTGGGCATGGGATCACACCAGATTTGCATGAGCCGTCCCGAGATTTGGATGGAGCTCCCCTGAAGTCAGACGCTCTTTGTCCCATAGAGCTCCCCGAGATCCCAGGAGCATTGAGTGCGTTCCTCCGACGCATGGACGGAGGAGACGCCAGATTTGACCGCGAATCTCCCTGACTGGGCCCAACAGCACTCGAACATTGCATGTGGTCCCCTCGGTTGGGACTGAGAAGGGGCGAGCTATGCCCTGCAGCTCACTGACTGCGCCCGAGGTCTCAAGAGATTTGGACGAGTTCTGGGGAGGTCCGGACTACGATCCGGTAACCTCGGGCCCTGCGAGTGGCCGAACAGATGGGAGATTCCACCAGATTCGGAGATTCCTCACGAGATTCGCACTAAGATCAACGAGACAGGTGCCTCACCATCTCTCTGATCATTCCTGACATCTCAGGACATATCCATATCTCTTCCGAGTTTTGGACGGATATGCCGAAACGTCTGTCTGGGAACTCGCATGCAGGGCTTGAGATCTCTTGAGATGTGGGTCAGGGCCTCCAAAATTTAGACTGCGATCCCATGAGTTTATCTGCTCGAGACCCCTGACTGGGGTGAGACCTCAGGGTTTTGGCTCCGTTCTAATGACAATTGGATTTCAACCCCCTTGGGATTGCTTCTGGATCTCGCTAACTGGGCCAGAGATCCCCACGAGATTTGCCTGAGCATTCCCGCGTTTTACCTGAAGTCTGATGAACTTAGATGCTGTTTCTCATCCAATGGCCGGTGGCCCCAGGAGACTTGAGTGCGTTCTTCCGAGGCTGGGGCCGTGATCACGTGACATATGCCCGTGAATCTCCCTGACAGGGCCAGGGTTTGTTGACATTTGGATGGGTTCTCCTGGGCATCGGCCGAGATCACCCCGGAGTGGCATCGGGATCCCCTAACTTGGGCGCAAACACTCAAGAGGTTTTGACGAGTTCTGGCTCGATTTGGAATCAGATCCCACGAGACTGGCTCCTGGCATCCACGGATTGGACCAGCACTCTCCCAAGTGTCGGAGGTGGCGGGGCACATTCAGACGGAGACCACGTGACATGTACCCCTGGATCTCGTCGAGTACACCTGACATTCCGAGACTTTGGCACAGTTGTCCTGAGATACGGACACCTAACCGAGATGTTTGCCTGGGAGTGGCCGATCAGGCCTGAGTTCTCACGGGATTTGGATCCGGTGTTCCGAGGTTTGGACTGTGGCCCCATGGAATTTGGCCCTGGATCTGGCTTCCAGGGCCTGAGGTCCGACGAGATGTCGACAAGCACTGCTGAGAATGGGATTCAGGTCCTCCGCGAATTGCCCGCGGAAGCCACTGAGGCATCCTGAGGTTTGACGAGATGGGGTTTGTTCTCCAAGGTTCGCCCGAAAGCACTCAGGTTTGGAGCCTGGTTCGCACCGTCCGGACGTGAGCACTCAGGAGCATTGGATGAGTTCTGCCGCAAAGGTGATTGAGAGCTCAGGAGTTGGACACTGGGTCTCCCTGAGGTGACTGGGATCGACCGCGGTTTGGAGGAGTACTCCCGAGATTTGGACTGAGATATGCTGAAGTTGAACCCTCGGTCTAACAGAGAGGCCTTGGCCTGAGATCCCGAAGGATTGGAGTCAGCGCCTCCGACCGGAGATCACGGGAGGTTTGCCTGTGAATCTCCCTGAAAAGCCCCGAGAACCCTGAAGCTGGGGAGGACACCTCCCGAGATTTGGACTGAGAGCAGCTGAGATTCGCCCCCGGATCTCACGGAAAGGGGCCGAGGTCTCAAGAGGGTTTGTGGAGCTCTGTCGACATTTGAACTCAGAAACGGCGCACGTGGCCACAGGTTTTAGAGGAACGGGCCAGAGCTCCAACGTCGTTGGGAGATCTCGAACGCGATGCCGACGGAGATCACGTGCCGTGTGTCCCTGGGTCTCGCTGACTTTTCCTGAGATCTCCGGGGATTCGCGCAGTTCTACCGAGATTTGGACGGCTATCTTGAGCCAAGCGACCTCCTTATCCTCCCCAAGGCCGGAGACCTCGTTCCCTGGGGGCCAGGTGTCCCCAGACGTGGGCTGGGATCCCATTTGATTTGCCCTTCCATCTGGCTGCCTGGCTCCGTGGTCTCCTGCGGTTTGGAGGCGCTCTTCCGAGATGCAGACTAAAAGCACGAGAATTTTGCCCCCCGGTACTGCAGAGGGGGCCTGTGCTGCCATGACTTGCGGTTTGTTCCCCCCAAGATTTGGCCTGAAACCACGCGGGGTTGGAACCCGGGCCTTGATATCCGGACCTGAGCGCTCTGGAACTTCAGGGCCCCTCCTGAAATTGGGATGGAAATCACGTGAGCATTGCCCCCTGGATCTCGAGGACTGGGTATGGGATCACGGCAGATTTGCATGAGCCATCCCGAGATTTGGACGGAGCTCCCCTGAAGTCAGGTGCTCTCTGTCCCACAGAGCTCCCCGAGATCCCAGGAGTTTTGAGTGAGTGCTTCCGAGGCTTGGACGGAGGAGACACCATATTTGATCCCGAATCTCCCTGACTGGGCCCGACAGTGCTCGAACATTGCATGTGGTCCCCTAGGTTTGGACTGAGAAGGGGCGAGCTTTGCCCTGCCGCTCACTGACTGCGCCCGAGGTCTCAAGAGATTTGGATGAGTTCTGGGGAGGTCTGGACTACGATCCGGTGACCTCGGGCCCTGCCAGTGGCCGAACGGACCGGAGATTCCACCAGATTCGGAGATTCCTCGTGAGATTCGCCCTGAGAACAACGAGACAGGTGCCTCTCGATCTCTCTGATCATTCCTGACATCTCAGGACATTTCCATAGCTCTTCCGATATTAGGACGGATATGCCGACACGTGTTTCCAGGAACTCGCAGGCAGGGCCTGAGATCTCATGAGATGTGGGTCAGGGCCTCCAAAATTTAGACTGCGATCCCATGAGTTTAATTGCTTGAGACCCCTGACTGGGGTGAGACCTCAGGGATTTGGTTTCGTTCTAATGACAATTGGATTTCAACCCCCTGGGGATTGCTTCTGGATCTCGCTAACTGGGCCAGAGGTCCCCCCGGAATTTGCGTGTGTGTTCCCGTGTTACGCCTAAAGTCAGATGAACTTAGATGCTGTTTCTCACGCAACGGACAGTGGCCCCGCAAGATTTGAGTGCGTTCTTCCGAGCCTGGGGCTGTGATCACGTGACATATGTCCGTGAATCTCCCTGACAGGGCCAGGGGTTCTTGACATTTGAATGAGTTCTCCTGGACTTTGGCTGAGATCACCCGGATTCCATAACTTGGGCACAAACCACTAAAGAGATTTTGACGAGTTCCAGCTCGATTTGGAATCCGATCCCACGAGACTGGCTCCTGGCATTCACGGATTGGACCAGCGTTCTCACAAGTGTCGGAGGTGGCGAGCCTCATTCAGACGGAGACCACGTGACATGTGCCCCTCGATCTCGGCGAGTACACCTGACATTTCGAGGCTTTGGCACAGTTGTCCTGAGATTCGGACACCTACACGGAGACGTTTGCCTGGGAGTGTCCGACGGGTCCTGAGTTCTCACAGGATTTGGATCCGGTGTTCCGAGGTGTGGACTGCGGCCCCATGAGATTTGGCCCTGGATCTGGCTTCCTGGGCCTGTGGTCCCATGAGATGTCGACGAGCACTCCTGAGAATTGGATTCAGGTCCCCTGCGAATTGCCCTCGGAAGCCACTGAGGGGTCCCGAGCTTTGACGAGATGGGGTTTGTTCTCCAAGGTTCGCACGAAAGCACTCAGGTTTGGAGCCTGGTTCGCACCGTCCGGACGTGAGGACTCAGGAGCATTGGGTGAGTTCTGCTGCAAAGGTGATTGAGAGCTCAGGAGTTGGGCCCTGGGTCGCCCTGATGGTGACCGGGGTCGACCGAGGTTTGGAGGCTTTCTCCCGAGATTTGGACTGAGATTTGATGAAGTTGAACCCTGTGTCTAACAGAGAGGCCTTGGCCTGAGATCCCGTGGGTTGGAGTCAGCGCATACGACCGGAGATCATGGGAGTTTTGCCTGTGAATCTCCCTGAAATTGTCCGAGAACCCTGAAGCTGGGGAGGAGACCTCCCGAGATTTGGACTGAGATCAGCTGAGATTCGCCCCCGGATCTCACCGAAAGGGGTCGAAGTCTCAAGATGGTTTGAGGAGCTCTGGCGACATTTGAAATCCGAAACGGTGCACGTAGCCACAGGTTGTAGTGGAACGCACCAGAGCTCCCACGAGGTTGGGAGATTGCAAACGCGATGTCGACGGAGATCATGTACGTGTCTCCCTGGGTCTCGCTGACGTTTCCTGAGACCTCAGGGCATTCGCGCAGTTCTACCGAGATTTGGACGACTATCCTGAGCCAAGCGACCTCCATAACCTCCACAAGGCCCGAGATCTTGTTCCATTGGGGCCAGGTGTCCCCAGACGTGGGCTGGGATCCCACTTGGTTTGTCTTTCCATCTCGCTGCCTGGCCCCGTTGTATCCTGCGGTTTGGAGGCGCTCTCCCGAGATGCAGACTAAAACCATGAGAGGTTTGCCCCCGGGTCTTGCAGAGGGGGCCTGTGCTGCCATGACTTGCTGTTTGTTCCCCCCAAGACTTGGCCTGAAACCACGCGGGTTCGTTACCGGGGCCTTGATGTCTTGACGTGAGCGCTCTGGATCTGCAGGGCCCCTCCGGAAATTGGGATGGAGATCATGTGAGCTTTGCCCCCTGGAACTCGAGGACTGGGCATGGGATCACACCAGATTTGCATGAGCCGTCCCGAGATTTGGATGGAGCTCCCCTGAAGTCAGACGCTCTTTGTCCCATAGAGCTCCCCGAGATCCCAGGAGCATTGAGTGCGTTCCTCCGACGCATGGACGGAGGAGACGCCAGATTTGACCGCGAATCTCCCTGACTGGGCCCAACAGCACTCGAACATTGCATGTGGTCCCCTCGGTTGGGACTGAGAAGGGGCGAGCTATGCCCTGCAGCTCACTGACTGCGCCCGAGGTCTCAAGAGATTTGGATGAGTTCTGGGGAGGTCCGGACTACGATCCGGTAACCTCGGGCCCTGCGAGTGGCCGAACAGATGGGAGATTCCACCAGATTCGGAGATTCCTCACGAGATTCGCACTAAGATCAACGAGACAGGTGCCTCACCATCTCTCTGATCATTCCTGACATCTCAGGACATATCCATATCTCTTCCGAGTTTTGGACGGCTATGCCGAAACGTCTGTCTGGGAACTCGCATGCAGGGCTTGAGATCTCTTGAGATGTGGGTCAGGGCCTCCAAAATTTAGACTGCGATCCCATGAGTTTATCTGCTCGAGACCCCTGACTGGGGTGAGACCTCAGGGTTTTGGCTCCGTTCTAATGACAATTGGATTTCAACCCCCTTGGGATTGCTTCTGGATCTCGCTAACTGGGCCAGAGATCCCCACGAGATTTGCCTGAGCATTCCCGCGTTTTACCTGAAGTCTGATGAACTTAGATGCTGTTTCTCATCCAATGGCCGGTGGCCCCAGGAGACTTGAGTGCGTTCTTCCGAGGCTGGGGCCGTGATCACGTGACATATGCCCGTGAATCTCCCTGACAGGGCCAGGGTTTGTTGACATTTGGATGGGTTCTCCTGGGCATCGGCCGAGATCACCCCGGAGTGGCATCGGGATCCCCTAACTTGGGCGCAAACACTCAAGAGGTTTTGACGAGTTCTGGCTCGATTTGGAATCAGATCCCACGAGACTGGCTCCTGGCATCCACGGATTGGACCAGCACTCTCCCAAGTGTCGGAGGTGGCGGGGCACATTCAGACGGAGACCACGTGACATGTACCCCTGGATCTCGTCGAGTACACCTGACATTCCGAGACTTTGGCACAGTTGTCCTGAGATACGGACACCTAACCGAGATGTTTGCCTGGGAGTGGCCGATCAGGCCTGAGTTCTCACGGGATTTGGATCCGGTGTTCCGAGGTTTGGACTGTGGCCCCATGGAATTTGGCCCTGGATCTGGCTTCCAGGGCCTGAGGTCCGACGAGATGTCGACAAGCACTGCTGAGAATGGGATTCAGGTCCTCCGCGAATTGCCCGCGGAAGCCACTGAGGCATCCTGAGGTTTGACGAGATGGGGTTTGTTCTCCAAGGTTCGCCCGAAAGCACTCAGGTTTGGAGCCTGGTTCGCACCGTCCGGACGTGAGCACTCAGGAGCATTGGATGAGTTCTGCCGCAAAGGTGATTGAGAGCTCAGGAGTTGGACACTGGGTCTCCCTGAGGTGACTGGGATCGACCGCGGTTTGGAGGAGTACTCCCGAGATTTGGACTGAGATATGCTGAAGTTGAACCCTCGGTCTAACAGAGAGGCCTTGGCCTGAGATCCCGAAGGATTGGAGTCAGCGCCTCCGACCGGAGATCACGGGAGGTTTGCCTGTGAATCTCCCTGAAAAGCCCCGAGAACCCTGAAGCTGGGGAGGACACCTCCCGAGATTTGGACTGAGAGCAGCTGAGATTCGCCCCCGGATCTCACGGAAAGGGGCCGAGGTCTCAAGAGGGTTTGTGGAGCTCTGTCGACATTTGAACTCAGAAACGGCGCACGTGGCCACAGGTTTTAGAGGAACGGGCCAGAGCTCCAACGTCGTTGGGAGATCTCGAACGCGATGCCGACGGAGATCACGTGCCGTGTGTCCCTGGGTCTCGCTGACTTTTCCTGAGATCTCCGGGGATTCGCGCAGTTCTACCGAGATTTGGACGGCTATCTTGAGCCAAGCGACCTCCTTATCCTCCCCAAGGACGGAGACCTCGTTCCCTGGGGGCCAGGTGTCCCCAGACGTGGGCTGGGATCCCATTTGATTTGCCCTTCCATCTGGCTGCCTGGCTCCGTGGTCTCCTGCGGTTTGGAGGCGCTCTTCCGAGATGCAGACTAAAAGCACGAGAATTTTGCCCCCCGGTACTGCAGAGGGGGCCTGTGCTGCCATGACTTGCGGTTTGTTCCCCCCAAGATTTGGCCTGAAACCACGCGGGGTTGGAACCCGGGCCTTGATATCCGGACCTGAGCGCTCTGGAACTTCAGGGCCCCTCCTGAAATTGGGATGGAAATCACGTGAGCATTGCCCCCTGGATCTCGCGGACTGGGTATGGGATCACGGCAGATTTGCATGAGCCGTCCCGAGATTTGGACGGAGCTCCCCTGAAGTCAGGTGCTCTCTGTCCCACAGAGCTCCCCGAGATCCCAGGAGTTTTGAGTGAGTGCTTCCGAGGCTTGGACGGAGGAGACACCATATTTGATCCCGAATCTCCCTGACTGGGCCCGACAGTGCTCGAACATTGCATGTGGTCCCCTAGGTTTGGACTGAGAAGGGGCGAGCTTTGCCCTGCCGCTCACTGACTGCGCCCGAGGTCTCAAGAGATTTGGATGAGTTCTGGGGAGGTCTGGACTACGATCCGGTGACCTCGGGCCCTGCCAGTGGCCGAACGGACCGGAGATTCCACCAGATTCGGAGATTCCTCGTGAGATTCGCCCTGAGAACAACGAGACAGGTGCCTCTCGATCTCTCTGATCATTCCTGACATCTCAGGACATTTCCATAGCTCTTCCGATATTTGGACGGATATGCCGACACGTGTTTCCAGGAACTCGCAGGCAGGGCCTGAGATCTCATGAGATGTGGGTCAGGGCCTCCAAAATTTAGACTGCGATCCCATGAGTTTAATTGCTTGAGACCCCTGACTGGGGTGAGACCTCAGGGATTTGGTTTCGTTCTAATGACAATTGGATTTCAACCCCCTGGGGATTGCTTCTGGATCTCGCTAACTGGGCCAGAGGTCCCCCCGGAATTTGCGTGTGTGTTCCCGTGTTACGCCTAAAGTCAGATGAACTTAGATGCTGTTTCTCACGCAACGGACAGTGGCCCCGCAAGATTTGAGTGCGTTCTTCCGAGCCTGGGGCTGTGATCACGTGACATATGTCCGTGAATCTCCCTGACAGGGCCAGGGGTTCTTGACATTTGAATGAGTTCTCCTGGACTTTGGCTGAGATCACCCGGATTCCATAACTTGGGCACAAACCACTAAAGAGATTTTGACGAGTTCCAGCTCGATTTGGAATCCGATCCCACGAGACTGGCTCCTGGCATTCACGGATTGGACCAGCGTTCTCACAAGTGTCGGAGGTGGCGAGCCTCATTCAGACGGAGACCACCTGACATGTGCCCCTCGATCTCGGCGAGTACACCTGACATTTCGAGGCTTTGGCACAGTTGTCCTGAGATTCGGACACCTACACGGAGACGTTTGCCTGGGAGTGTCCGACGGGTCCTGAGTTCTCACAGGATTTGGATCCGGTGTTCCGAGGTGTGGACTGCGGCCCCATGAGATTTGGCCCTGGATCTGGCTTCCTGGGCCTGTGGTCCCATGAGATGTCGACGAGCACTCCTGAGAATTGGATTCAGGTCCCCTGCGAATTGCCCTCGGAAGCCACTGAGGGGTCCCGAGCTTTGACGAGATGGGGTTTGTTCTCCAAGGTTCGCACGAAAGCACTCAGGTTTGGAGCCTGGTTCGCACCGTCCGGACGTGAGGACTCAGGAGCATTGGGTGAGTTCTGCTGCAAAGGTGATTGAGAGCTCAGGAGTTGGGCCCTCGGTCGCCCTGATGGTGACCGGGGTCGACCGAGGTTTGGAGGCTTTCTCCCGAGATTTGGACTGAGATTTGATGAAGTTGAACCCTGTGTCTAACAGAGAGGCCTTGGCCTGAGATCCCGTGGGTTGGAGTCAGCGCATCCGACCGGAGATCATGGGAGTTTTGCCTGTGAATCTCCCTGAAATTGTCCGAGAACCCTGAAGCTGGGGAGGAGACCTCCCGAGATTTGGACTGAGATCAGCTGAGATTCGCCCCCGGATCTCACCGAAAGGGGTCGAAGTCTCAAGATGGTTTGAGGAGCTCTGGCGACATTTGAAATCCGAAACGGTGCACGTAGCCACAGGTTGTAGTGGAACGCACCAGAGCTCCCACGAGGTTGGGAGATTGCAAACGCGATGTCGACGGAGATCATGTGCGTGTCTCCCTGGGTCTCGCTGACGTTTCCTGAGACCTCAGGGCATTCGCGCAGTTCTACCGAGATTTGGACGACTATCCTGAGCCAAGCGACCTCCATAACCTCCACAAGGCCCGAGATCTTGTTCCATTGGGGCCAGGTGTCCCCAGACGTGGGCTGGGATCCCACTTGGTTTGTCTTTCCATCTCGCTGCCTGGCCCCGTTGTATCCTGCGGTTTGGAGGCGCTCTCCCGAGATGCAGACTAAAACCATGAGAGGTTTGCCCCCGGGTCTTGCAGAGGGGGCCTGTGCTGCCATGACTTGCTGTTTGTTCCCCCCAAGACTTGGCCTGAAACCACGCGGGTTCGTTACCGGGGCCTTGATGTCTTGACGTGAGCGCTCTGGATCTGCAGGGCCCCTCCTGAAATTGGGATGGAGATCATGTGAGCTTTGCCCCCTGGAACTCGAGGACTGGGCATGGGATCACACCAGATTTGCATGAGCCGTCCCGAGATTTGGATGGAGCTCCCCTGAAGTCAGACGCTCTTTGTCCCATAGAGCTCCCCGAGATCCCAGGAGCATTGAGTGCGTTCCTCCGACGCATGGACGGAGGAGACGCCAGATTTGACCGCGAATCTCCCTGACTGGGCCCAACAGCACTCGAACATTGCATGTGGTCCCCTCGGTTGGGACTGAGAAGGGGCGAGCTATGCCCTGCAGCTCACTGACTGCGCCCGAGGTCTCAAGAGATTTGGACGAGTTCTGGGGAGGTCCGGACTACGATCCGGTAACCTCGGGCCCTGCGAGTGGCCGAACAGATGGGAGATTCCACCAGATTCGGAGATTCCTCACGAGATTCGCACTAAGATCAACGAGACAGGTGCCTCACCATCTCTCTGATCATTCCTGACATCTCAGGACATATCCATATCTCTTCCGAGTTTTGGACGGATATGCCGAAACGTCTGTCTGGGAACTCGCATGCAGGGCTTGAGATCTCTTGAGATGTGGGTCAGGGCCTCCAAAATTTAGACTGCGATCCCATGAGTTTATCTGCTCGAGACCCCTGACTGGGGTGAGACCTCAGGGTTTTGGCTCCGTTCTAATGACAATTGGATTTCAACCCCCTTGGGATTGCTTCTGGATCTCGCTAACTGGGCCAGAGATCCCCACGAGATTTGCCTGAGCATTCCCGCGTTTTACCTGAAGTCTGATGAACTTAGATGCTGTTTCTCATCCAATGGCCGGTGGCCCCAGGAGACTTGAGTGCGTTCTTCCGAGGCTGGGGCCGTGATCACGTGACATATGCCCGTGAATCTCCCTGACAGGGCCAGGGTTTGTTGACATTTGGATGGGTTCTCCTGGGCATCGGCCGAGATCACCCCGGAGTGGCATCGGGATCCCCTAACTTGGGCGCAAACACTCAAGAGGTTTTGACGAGTTCTGGCTCGATTTGGAATCAGATCCCACGAGACTGGCTCCTGGCATCCACGGATTGGACCAGCACTCTCCCAAGTGTCGGAGGTGGCGGGGCACATTCAGACGGAGACCACGTGACATGTACCCCTGGATCTCGTCGAGTACACCTGACATTCCGAGACTTTGGCACAGTTGTCCTGAGATACGGACACCTAACCGAGATGTTTGCCTGGGAGTGGCCGATCAGGCCTGAGTTCTCACGGGATTTGGATCCGGTGTTCCGAGGTTTGGACTGTGGCCCCATGGAATTTGTCCCTGGATCTGGCTTCCAGGGCCTGAGGTCCGACGAGATGTCGACAAGCACTGCTGAGAATGGGATTCAGGTCCTCCGCGAATTGCCCGCGGAAGCCACTGAGGCATCCTGAGGTTTGACGAGATGGGGTTTGTTCTCCAAGGTTCGCCCGAAAGCACTCAGGTTTGGAGCCTGGTTCGCACCGTCCGGACGTGAGCACTCAGGAGCATTGGATGAGTTCTGCCGCAAAGGTGATTGAGAGCTCAGGAGTTGGACACTGGGTCTCCCTGAGGTGACTGGGATCGACCGCGGTTTGGAGGAGTACTCCCGAGATTTGGACTGAGATATGCTGAAGTTGAACCCTCGGTCTAACAGAGAGGCCTTGGCCTGAGATCCCGAAGGATTGGAGTCAGCGCCTCCGACCGGAGATCACGGGAGGTTTGCCTGTGAATCTCCCTGAAAAGCCCCGAGAACCCTGAAGCTGGGGAGGACACCTCCCGAGATTTGGACTGAGAGCAGCTGAGATTCGCCCCCGGATCTCACGGCAAGGGGCCGAGGTCTCAAGAGGGTTTGTGGAGCTCTGTCGACATTTGAACTCAGAAACGGCGCACGTGGCCACAGGTTTTAGAGGAACGGGCCAGAGCTCCAACGTCGTTGGGAGATCTCGAACGCGATGCCGACGGAGATCACGTGCCTTGTGTCCCTGGGTCTCGCTGACTTTTCCTGAGATCTCCGGGGATTCGCGCAGTTCTACCGAGATTTGGACGGCTATCTTGAGCCAAGCGACCTCCTTATCCTCCCCAAGGCCGGAGACCTCGTTCCCTGGGGGCCAGGTGTCCCCAGACGTGGGCTGGGATCCCATTTGATTTGCCCTTCCATCTGGCTGCCTGGCTCCGTGGTCTCCTGCGCTTTGGAGGCGCTCTTCCGAGATGCAGACTAAAAGCACGAGAATTTTGCCCCCCGGTACTGCAGAGGGGGCCTGTGCTGCCATGACTTGCGGTTTGTTCCCCCCAAGATTTGGCCTGAAACCACGCGGGGTTGGAACCCGGGCCTTGATATCCGGACCTGAGCGCTCTGGAACTTCAGGGCCCCTCCTGAAATTGGGATGGAAATCACGTGAGCATTGCCCCCTGGATCTCGAGGACTGGGTATGGGATCACGGCAGATTTGCATGAGCCGTCCCGAGATTTGGACGGAGCTCCCCTGAAGTCAGGTGCTCTCTGTCCCACAGAGCTCCCCGAGATCCCAGGAGTTTTGAGTGAGTGCTTCCGAGGCTTGGACGGAGGAGACACCATATTTGATCCCGAATCTCCTTGACTGGGCCCGACAGTGCTCGAACATTGCATGTGGTCCCCTAGGTTTGGACTGAGAAGGGGCGAGCTTTGCCCTGCCGCTCACTGACTGCGCCCGAGGTCTCAAGAGATTTGGATGAGTTCTGGGGAGGTCTGGACTACGATCCGGTGACCTCGGGCCCTGCCAGTGGCCGAACGGACCGGAGATTCCACCAGATTCGGAGATTCCTCGTGAGATTCGCCCTGAGAACAACGAGACACGTGCCTCTCGATCTCTCTGATCATTCCTGACATCTCAGGACATTTCCATAGCTCTTCCGATATTTGGACGGATATGCCGACACGTGTTTCCAGGAACTCGCAGGCAGGGCCTGAGATCTCATGAGATGTGGGTCAGGGCTTCCAAAATTTAGACTGCGATCCCATGAGTTTAATTGCTTGAGACCCCTGACTGGGGTGAGACCTCAGGGATTTGGTTTCGTTCTAATGACAATTGGATTTCAACCCCCTGGGGATTGCTTCTGGATCTCGCTAACTGGGCCAGAGGTCCCCCCGGAATTTGCGTGTGTGTTCCCGTGTTACGCCTAAAGTCAGATGAACTTAGATGCTGTTTCTCACGCAACGGACAGTGGCCCCGCAAGATTTGAGTGCGTTCTTCCGAGCCTGGGGCTGTGATCACGTGACATATGTCCGTGAATCTCCCTGACAGGGCCAGGGGTTCTTGACATTTGAATGAGTTCTCCTGGACTTTGGCTGAGATCACCCGGATTCCATAACTTGGGCACAAACCACTAAAGAGATTTTGACGAGTTCCAGCTCGATTTGGAATCCGATCCCACGAGACTGGCTCCTGGCATTCACGGATTGGACCAGCGTTCTCACAAGTGTCGGAGGTGGCGAGCCTCATTCAGACGGAGACCACGTGACATGTGCCCCTCGATCTCGGCGAGTACACCTGACATTTCGAGGCTTTGGCACAGTTGTCCTGAGATTCGGACACCTACACGGAGACGTTTGCCTGGGAGAGTCCGACGGGTCCTGAGTTCTCACAGGATTTGGATCCGGTGTTCCGAGGTGTGGACTGCGGCCCCATGAGATTTGGCCCTGGATCTGGCTTCCTGGGCCTGTGGTCCCATGAGATGTCGACGAGCACTCCTGAGAATTGGATTCAGGTCCCCTGCGAATTGCCCTCGGAAGCCACTGAGGGGTCCCGAGCTTTGACGAGATGGGGTTTGTTCTCCAAGGTTCGCACGAAAGCACTCAGGTTTGGAGCCTGGTTCGCACCGTCCGGACGTGAGGACTCAGGGGCATTGGGTGGGTTCTGCTTCAAAGGTGATTGAGAGCTCAGGAGTTGGGCCCTGGGTCGCCCTGATGGTGACCGGGGTCGACCGAGGTTTGGAGGCTTTCTCCCGAGATTTGGACTGAGATTTGTGAAGTTGAACCCTGTGTCTAACAGAGAGGCCTTGGCCTGAGATCCCGTGGGTTGGAGTCAGCGCATCCGACCGGAGATCATGGGAGTTTTGCCTGTGAATCTCCCTGAAATTGTCCGAGAACCCTGAAGCTGGGGAGGAGACCTCCCGAGATTTGGACTGAGATCAGCTGAGATTCGCCCCCGGATCTCACCGAAAGGGGTCGAAGTCTCAAGATGGTTTGAGGAGCTCTGGCGACATTTGAAATCCGAAACGGTGCACGTAGCCACAGGTTGTAGTGGAACGCACCAGAGCTCCCACGAGGTTGGGAGATTGCAAACGCGATGTCGACGGAGATCATGTGCGTGTCTCCCTGGGTCTCGCTGACGTTTCCTGAGACCTCAGGGCATTCGCGCAGTTCTACCGAGATTTGGACGACTATCCTGAGCCAAGCGACCTCCATAACCTCCACAAGGCCCGAGATCTTGTTCCATTGGGGCCAGGTGTCCCCAGACGTGTGCTGGGATCCCACTTGGTTTGTCTTTCCATCTCGCTGCCTGGCCCCGTTGTATCCTGCGGTTTGGAGGCGCTCTCCCGAGATGCAGACTAAAACCATGAGAGGTTTGCCCCCGGGTCTTGCAGAGGGGGCCTGTGCTGCCATGACTTGCTGTTTGTTCCCCCCAAGACTTGGCCTGAAACCACGCGGGTTCGTTACCGGGGCCTTGATGTCTTGACGTGAGCGCTCTGGATCTGCAGGGCCCCTCCTGAAATTGGGATGGAGATCATGTGAGCTTTGCCCCCTGGAACTCGAGGACTGGGCATGGGATCACACCAGATTTGCATGAGCCGTCCCGAGATTTGGATGGAGCTCCCCTGAAGTCAGACGCTCTTTGTCCCATAGAGCTCCCCGAGATCCCAGGAGCATTGAGTGCGTTCCTCCGACGCATGGACGGAGGAGACGCCAGATTTGACCGCGAATCTCCCTGACTGGGCCCAACAGCACTCGAACATTGCATGTGGTCCCCTCGGTTGGGACTGAGAAGGGGCGAGCTATGCCCTGCAGCTCACTGACTGCGCCCGAGGTCTCAAGAGATTTGGATGAGTTCTGGGGAGGTCCGGACTACGATCCGGTAACCTCGGGCCCTGCGAGTGGCCGAACAGATGGGAGATTCCACCAGATTCGGAGATTCCTCACGAGATTCGCACTAAGATCAACGAGACAGGTGCCTCACCATCTCTCTGATCATTCCTGACATCTCAGGACATATCCATATCTCTTCCGAGTTTTGGACGGATATGCCGAAACGTCTGTCTGGGAACTCGCATGCAGGGCTTGAGATCTCTTGAGATGTGGGTCAGGGCCTCCAAAATTTAGACTGCGATCCCATGAGTTTATCTGCTCGAGACCCCTGACTGGGGTGAGACCTCAGGGTTTTGGCTCCGTTCTAATGACAATTGGATTTCAACCCCCTTGGGATTGCTTCTGGATCTCGCTAACTGGGCCAGAGATCCCCACGAGATTTGCCTGAGCATTCCCGCGTTTTACCTGAAGTCTGATGAACTTAGATGCTGTTTCTCATCCAATGGCCGGTGGCCCCAGGAGACTTGAGTGCGTTCTTCCGAGGCTGGGGCCGTGATCACGTGACATATGCCCGTGAATCTCCCTGACAGGGCCAGGGTTTGTTGACATTTGGATGGGTTCTCCTGGGCATCGGCCGAGATCACCCCGGAGTGGCATCGGGATCCCCTAACTTGGGCGCAAACACTCAAGAGGTTTTGACGAGTTCTGGCTCGATTTGGAATCAGATCCCACGAGACTGGCTCCTGGCATCCACGGATTGGACCAGCACTCTCCCAAGTGTCGGAGGTGGCGGGGCACATTCAGACGGAGACCACGTGACATGTACCCCTGGATCTCGTCGAGTACACCTGACATTCCGAGACTTTGGCACAGTTGTCCTGAGATACGGACACCTAACCGAGATGTTTGCCTGGGAGTGGCCGATCAGGCCTGAGTTCTCACGGGATTTGGATCCGGTGTTCCGAGGTTTGGACTGTGGCCCCATGGAATTTGGCCCTGGATCTGGCTTCCAGGGCCTGAGGTCCGACGAGATGTCGACAAGCACTGCTGAGAATGGGATTCAGGTCCTCCGCGAATTGCCCGCGGAAGCCACTGAGGCATCCTGAGGTTTGACGAGATGGGGTTTGTTCTCCAAGGTTCGCCCGAAAGCACTCAGGTTTGGAGCCTGGTTCGCACCGTCCGGACGTGAGCACTCAGGAGCATTGGATGAGTTCTGCCGCAAAGGTGATTGAGAGCTCAGGAGTTGGACACTGGGTCTCCCTGAGGTGACTGGGATCGACCGCGGTTTGGAGGAGTACTCCCGAGATTTGGACTGAGATATGCTGAAGTTGAACCCTCGGTCTAACAGAGAGGCCTTGGCCTGAGATCCCGAAGGATTGGAGTCAGCGCCTCCGACCGGAGATCACGGGAGGTTTGCCTGTGAATCTCCCTGAAAAGCCCCGAGAACCCTGAAGCTGGGGAGGACAACTCCCGAGATTTGGACTGAGAGCAGCTGAGATTCGCCCCCGGATCTCACGGAAAGGGGCCGAGGTCTCAAGAGGGTTTGTGGAGCTCTGTCGACATTTGAACTCAGAAACGGCGCACGTGGCCACAGGTTTTAGAGGAACGGGCCAGAGCTCCAACGTCGTTGGGAGATCTCGAACGCGATGCCGACGGAGATCACGTGCCGTGTGTCCCTGGGTCTCGCTGACTTTTCCTGAGATCTCCGGGGATTCGCGCAGTTCTACCGAGATTTGGACGGCTATCTTGAGCCAAGCGACCTCCTTATCCTCCCCAAGGCCGGAGACCTCGTTCCCTGGGGGCCAGGTGTCCCCAGACGTGGGCTGGGATCCCATTTGATTTGCCCTTCCATCTGGCTGCCTGGCTCCGTGGTCTCCTGCGGTTTGGAGGCACTCTTCCGAGATGCAGACTAAAAGCACGAGAATTTTGCCCCCCGGTACTGCAGAGGGGGCCTGTGCTGCCATGACTTGCGGTTTGTTCCCCCCAAGATTTGGCCTGAAACCACGCGGGGTTGGAACCCGGGCCTTGATATCCGGACCTGAGCGCTCTGGAACTTCAGGGCCCCTCCTGAAATTGGGATGGAAATCACGTGAGCATTGCCCCCTGGATCTCGAGGACTGGGTATGGGATCACGGCAGATTTGCATGAGCCGTCCCGAGATTTGGACGGAGCTCCCCTGAAGTCAGGTGCTCTCTGTCCCACAGAGCTCCCCGAGATCCCAGGAGTTTTGAGTGAGTGCTTCCGAGGCTTGGACGGAGGAGACACCATATTTGATCCCGAATCTCCCTGACTGGGCCCGACAGTGCTCGAACATTGCATGTGGTCCCCTAGGTTTGGACTGAGAAGGGGCGAGCTTTGCCCTGCCGCTCACTGACTGCGCCCGAGGTCTCAAGAGATTTGGATGAGTTCTGGGGAGGTCTGGACTACGATCCGGTGACCTCGGGCCCTGCCAGTGGCCGAACGGACCGGAGATTCCACCAGATTCGGAGATTCCTCGTGAGATTCGCCCTGAGAACAACGAGACAGGTGCCTCTCGATCTCTCTGATCATTCCTGACATCTCAGGACATTTCCATAGCTCTTCCGATATTTGGACGGATATGCCGACACGTGTTTCCAGGAACTCGCAGGCAGGGCCTGAGATCTCATGAGATGTGGGTCAGGGCCTCCAAAATTTAGACTGCGATCCCATGAGTTTAATTGCTTGAGACCCCTGACTGGGGTGAGACCTCAGGGATTTGGTTTCGTTCTAATGACAATTGGATTTCAACCCCCTGGGGATTGCTTCTGGATCTCGCTAACTGGGCCAGAGGTCCCCCCGGAATTTGCGTGTGTGTTCCCGTGTTACGCCTAAAGTCAGATGAACTTAGATGCTGTTTCTCACGCAACGGACAGTGGCCCCGCAAGATTTGAGTGCGTTCTTCCGAGCCTGGGGCTGTGATCACGTGACATATGTCCGTGAATCTCCCTGACAGGGCCAGGGGTTCTTGACATTTGAATGAGTTCTCCTGGACTTTGGCTGAGATCACCCGGATTCCATAACTTGGGCACAAACCACTAAAGAGATTTTGACGAGTTCCAGCTCGATTTGGAATCCGATCCCACGAGACTGGCTCCTGGCATTCACGGATTGGACCAGCGTTCTCACAAGTGTCGGAGGTGGCGAGCCTCATTCAGACGGAGACCACGTGACATGTGCCCCTCGATCTCGGCGAGTACACCTGACATTTCGAGGCTTTGGCACAGTTGTCCTGAGATTCGGACACCTACACGGAGACGTTTGCCTGGGAGAGTCCGACGGGTCCTGAGTTCTCACAGGATTTGGATCCGGTGTTCCGAGGTGTGGACTGCGGCCCCATGAGATTTGGCCCTGGATCTGGCTTCCTGGGCCTGTGGTCCCATGAGATGTCGACGAGCACTCCTGAGAATTGGATTCAGGTCCCCTGCGAATTGCCCTCGGAAGCCACCTAGGGGTCCCGAGCTTTGACGAGATGGGGTTTGTTCTCCAAGGTTCGCACGAAAGCACTCAGGTTTGGAGCCTGGTTCGCACCGTCCGGACGTGAGGACTCAGGGGCATTGGGTGGGTTCTGCTTCAAAGGTGATTGAGAGCTCAGGAGTTGGGCCCTGGGTCGCCCTGATGGTGACCGGGGTCGACCGAGGTTTGGAGGCTTTCTCCCGAGATTTGGACTGAGATTTGTGAAGTTGAACCCTGTGTCTAACAGAGAGGCCTTGGCCTGAGATCCCGTGGGTTGGAGTCAGCGCATCCGACCGGAGATCATGGGAGTTTTGCCTGTGAATCTCCCTGAAATTGTCCGAGAACCCTGAAGCTGGGGAGGAGACCTCCCGAGATTTGGACTGAGATCAGCTGAGATTCGCCCCCGGATCTCACCGAAAGGGGTCGAAGTCTCAAGATGGTTTGAGGAGCTCTGGCGACATTTGAAATCCGAAACGGTGCACGTAGCCACAGGTTGTAGTGGAACGCACCAGAGCTCCCACGAGGTTGGGAGATTGCAAACGCGATGTCGACGGAGATCATGTGCGTGTCTCCCTGGGTCTCGCTGACGTTTCCTGAGACCTCAGGGCATTCGCGCAGTTCTACCGAGATTTGGACGACTATCCTGAGCCAAGCGACCTCCATAACCTCCACAAGGCCCGAGATCTTGTTCCATTGGGGCCAGGTGTCCCCAGACGTGTGCTGGGATCCCACTTGGTTTGTCTTTCCATCTCGCTGCCTGGCCCCGTTGTATCCTGCGGTTTGGAGGCGCTCTCCCGAGATGCAGACTAAAACCATGAGAGGTTTGCCCCCGGGTCTTGCAGAGGGGGCCTGTGCTGCCATGACTTGCTGTTTGTTCCCCCCAAGACTTGGCCTGAAACCACGCGGGTTCGTTACCGGGGCCTTGATGTCTTGACGTGAGCGCTCTGGATCTGCAGGGCCCCTCCTGAAATTGGGATGGAGATCATGTGAGCTTTGCCCCCTGGAACTCGAGGACTGGGCATGGGATCACACCAGATTTGCATGAGCCGTCCCGAGATTTGGATGGAGCTCCCCTGAAGTCAGACGCTCTTTGTCCCATAGAGCTCCCCGAGATCCCAGGAGCATTGAGTGCGTTCCTCCGACGCATGGACGGAGGAGACGCCAGATTTGACCGCGAATCTCCCTGACTGGGCCCAACAGCACTCGAACATTGCATGTGGTCCCCTCGGTTGGGACTGAGAAGGGGCGAGCTATGCCCTGCAGCTCACTGACTGCGCCCGAGGTCTCAAGAGATTTGGATGAGTTCTGGGGAGGTCCGGACTACGATCCGGTAACCTCGGGCCCTGCGAGTGGCCGAACAGATGGGAGATTCCACCAGATTCGGAGATTCCTCACGAGATTCGCACTAAGATCAACGAGACAGGTGCCTCACCATCTCTCTGATCATTCCTGACATCTCAGGACATATCCATATCTCTTCCGAGTTTTGGACGGATATGCCGAAACGTCTGTCTGGGAACTCGCATGCAGGGCTTGAGATCTCTTGAGATGTGGGTCAGGGCCTCCAAAATTTAGACTGCGATCCCATGAGTTTATCTGCTCGAGACCCCTGACTGGGGTGAGACCTCAGGGTTTTGGCTCCGTTCTAATGACAATTGGATTTCAACCCCCTTGGGATTGCTTCTGGATCTCGCTAACTGGGCCAGAGATCCCCACGAGATTTGCCTGAGCATTCCCGCGTTTTACCTGAAGTCTGATGAACTTAGATGCTGTTTCTCATCCAATGGCCGGTGGCCCCAGGAGACTTGAGTGCGTTCTTCCGAGGCTGGGGCCGTGATCACGTGACATATGCCCGTGAATCTCCCTGACAGGGCCAGGGTTTGTTGACATTTGGATGGGTTCTCCTGGGCATCGGCCGAGATCACCCCGGAGTGGCATCGGGATCCCCTAACTTGGGCGCAAACACTCAAGAGGTTTTGACGAGTTCTGGCTCGATTTGGAATCAGATCCCACGAGACTGGCTCCTGGCATCCACGGATTGGACCAGCACTCTCCCAAGTGTCGGAGGTGGCGGGGCACATTCAGACGGAGACCACGTGACATGTACCCCTGGATCTCGTCGAGTACACCTGACATTCCGAGACTTTGGCACAGTTGTCCTGAGATACGGACACCTAACCGAGATGTTTGCCTGGGAGTGGCCGATCAGGCCTGAGTTCTCACGGGATTTGGATCCGGTGTTCCGAGGTTTGGACTGTGGCCCCATGGAATTTGGCCCTGGATCTGGCTTCCAGGGCCTGAGGTCCGACGAGATGTCGACAAGCACTGCTGAGAATGGGATTCAGGTCCTCCGCGAATTGCCCGCGGAAGCCACTGAGGCATCCTGAGGTTTGACGAGATGGGGTTTGTTCTCCAAGGTTCGCCCGAAAGCACTCAGGTTTGGAGCCTGGTTCGCACCGTCCGGACGTGAGCACTCAGGAGCATTGGATGAGTTCTGCCGCAAAGGTGATTGAGAGCTCAGGAGTTGGACACTGGGTCTCCCTGAGGTGACTGGGATCGACCGCGGTTTGGAGGAGTACTCCCGAGATTTGGACTGAGATATGCTGAAGTTGAACCCTCGGTCTAACAGAGAGGCCTTGGCCTGAGATCCCGAAGGATTGGAGTCAGCGCCTCCGACCGGAGATCACGGGAGGTTTGCCTGTGAATCTCCCTGAAAAGCCCCGAGAACCCTGAAGCTGGGGAGGACACCTCCCGAGATTTGGACTGAGAGCAGCTGAGATTCGCCCCCGGATCTCACGGAAAGGGGCCGAGGTCTCAAGAGGGTTTGTGGAGCTCTGTCGACATTTGAACTCAGAAACGGCGCACGTGGCCACAGGTTTTAGAGGAACGGGCCAGAGCTCCAACGTCGTTGGGAGATCTCGAACGCGATGCCGACGGAGATCACGTGCCGTGTGTCCCTGGGTCTCGCTGACTTTTCCTGAGATCTCCGGGGATTCGCGCAGTTCTACCGAGATTTGGACGGCTATCTTGAGCCAAGCGACCTCCTTATCCTCCCCAAGGCCGGAGACCTCGTTCCCTGGGGGCCAGGTGTCCCCAGACGTGGGCTGGGATCCCATTTGATTTGCCCTTCCATCTGGCTGCCTGGCTCCGTGGTCTCCTGCGGTTTGGAGGCGCTCTTCCGAGATGCAGACTAAAAGCACGAGAATTTTGCCCCCCGGTACTGCAGAGGGGGCCTGTGCTGCCATGACTTGCGGTTTGTTCCCCCCAAGATTTGGCCTGAAACCACGCGGGGTTGGAACCCGGGCCTTGATATCCGGACCTGAGCGCTCTGGAACTTCAGGGCCCCTCCTGAAATTGGGATGGAAATCACGTGAGCATTGCCCCCTGGATCTCGAGGACTGGGTATGGGATCACGGCAGATTTGCATGAGCCGTCCCGAGATTTGGACGGAGCTCCCCTGAAGTCAGGTGCTCTCTGTCCCACAGAGCTCCCCGAGATCCCAGGAGTTTTGAGTGAGTGCTTCCGAGGCTTGGACGGAGGAGACACCATATTTGATCCCGAATCTCCCTGACTGGGCCCGACAGTGCTCGAACATTGCATGTGGTCCCCTAGGTTTGGACTGAGAAGGGGCGATCTTTGCCCTGCCGCTCACTGACTGCGCCCGAGGTCTCAAGAGATTTGGATGAGTTCTGGGGAGGTCTGGACTACGATCCGGTGACCTCGGGCCCTGCCAGTGGCCGAACGGACCGGAGATTCCACCAGATTCGGAGATTCCTCGTGAGATTCGCCCTGAGAACAACGAGACAGGTGCCTCTCGATCTCTCTGATCATTCCTGACATCTCAGGACATTTCCATAGCTCTTCCGATATTTGGACGGATATGCCGACACGTGTTTCCAGGAACTCGCAGGCAGGGCCTGAGATCTCATGAGATGTGGGTCAGGGCCTCCAAAATTTAGACTGCGATCCCATGAGTTTAATTGCTTGAGACCCCTGACTGGGGTGAGACCTCAGGGATTTGGTTTCGTTCTAATGACAATTGGATTTCAACCCCCTGGGGATTGCTTCTGGATCTCGCTAACTGGGCCAGAGGTCCCCCCGGAATTTGCGTGTGTGTTCCCGTGTTACCCCTAAAGTCAGATGAACTTAGATGCTGTTTCTCACGCAACGGACAGTGGCCCCGCAAGATTTGAGTGCGTTCTTCCGAGCCTGGGGCTGTGATCACGTGACATATGTCCGTGAATCTCCCTGACAGGGCCAGGGGTTCTTGACATTTGAATGAGTTCTCCTGGACTTTGGCTGAGATCACCCGGATTCCATAACTTGGGCACAAACCACTAAAGAGATTTTGACGAGTTCCAGCTCGATTTGGAATCCGATCCCACGAGACTGGCTCCTGGCATTCACGGATTGGACCAGCGTTCTCACAAGTGTCGGAGGTGGCGAGCCTCATTCAGACGGAGACCACGTGACATGTGCCCCTCGATCTCGGCGAGTACACCTAACATTTCGAGGCTTTGGCACAGTTGTCCTGAGATTCGGACACCTACACGGAGACGTTTGCCTGGGAGAGTCCGACGGGTCCTGAGTTCTCACAGGATTTGGATCCGGTGTTCCGAGGTGTGGACTGCGGCCCCATGAGATTTGGCCCTGGATCTGGCTTCCTGGGCCTGTGGTCCCATGAGATGTCGACGAGCACTCCTGAGAATTGGATTCAGGTCCCCTGCGAATTGCCCTCGGAAGCCACTGAGGGGTCCCGAGCTTTGACAAGATGGGGTTTGTTCTCCAAGGTTCGCACGAAAGCACTCAGGTTTGGAGCCTGGTTCGCACCGTCCGGACGTGAGGACTCAGGGGCATTGGGTGGGTTCTGCTTCAAAGGTGATTGAGAGCTCAGGAGTTGGGCCCTGGGTCGCCCTGATGGTGACCGGGGTCGACCGAGGTTTGGAGGCTTTCTCCCGAGATTTGGACTGAGATTTGTGAAGTTGAACCCTGTGTCTAACAGAGAGGCCTTGGCCTGAGATCCCGTGGGTTGGAGTCAGCGCATCCGACCGGAGATCATGGGAGTTTTGCCTGTGAATCTCCCTGAAATTGTCCGAGAACCCTGAAGCTGGGGAGGAGACCTCCCGAGATTTGGACTGAGATCAGCTGAGATTCGCCCCCGGATCTCACCGAAAGGGGTCGAAGTCTCAAGATGGTTTGAGGAGCTCTGGCGACATTTGAAATCCGAAACGGTGCACGTAGCCACAGGTTGTAGTGGAACGCACCAGAGCTCCCACGAGGTTGGGAGATTGCAAACGCGATGTCGACGGAGATCATGTGCGTGTCTCCCTGGGTCTCGCTGACGTTTCCTGAGACCTCAGGGCATTCGCGCAGTTCTACCGAGATTTGGACGACTATCCTGAGCCAAGCGACCTCCATAACCTCCACAAGGCCCGAGATCTTGTTCCATTGGGGCCAGGTGTCCCCAGACGTGTGCTGGGATCCCACTTGGTTTGTCTTTCCATCTCGCTGCCTGGCCCCGTTGTATCCTGCGGTTTGGAGGCGCTCTCCCGAGATGCAGACTAAAACCATGAGAGGTTTGCCCCCGGGTCTTGCAGAGGGGGCCTGTGCTGCCATGACTTGCTGTTTGTTCCCCCCAAGACTTGGCCTGAAACCACGCGGGTTCGTTACCGGGGCCTTGATGTCTTGACGTGAGCGCTCTGGATCTGCAGGGCCCCTCCTGAAATTGGGATGGAGATCATGTGAGCTTTGCCCCCTGGAACTCGAGGACTGGGCATGGGATCACACCAGATTTGCATGAGCCGTCCCGAGATTTGGATGGAGCTCCCCTGAAGTCAGACGCTCTTTGTCCCATAGAGCTCCCCGAGATCCCAGGAGCATTGAGTGCGTTCCTCCGACGCATGGACGGAGGAGACGCCAGATTTGACCGCGAATCTCCCTGACTGGGCCCAACAGCACTCGAACATTGCATGTGGTCCCCTCGGTTGGGACTGAGAAGGGGCGAGCTATGCCCTGCAGCTCACTGACTGCGCCCGAGGTCTCAAGAGATTTGGATGAGTTCTGGGGAGGTCCGGACTACGATCCGGTAACCTCGGGCCCTGCGAGTGGCCGAACAGATGGGAGATTCCACCAGATTCGGAGATTCCTCACGAGATTCGCACTAAGATCAACGAGACAGGTGCCTCACCATCTCTCTGATCATTCCTGACATCTCAGGACATATCCATATCTCTTCCGAGTTTTGGACGGATATGCCGAAACGTCTGTCTGGGAACTCGCATGCAGGGCTTGAGATCTCTTGAGATGTGGGTCAGGGCCTCCAAAATTTAGACTGCGATCCCATGAGTTTATCTGCTCGAGACCCCTGACTGGGGTGAGACCTCAGGGTTTTGGCTCCGTTCTAATGACAATTGGATTTCAACCCCCTTGGGATTGCTTCTGGATCTCGCTAACTGGGCCAGAGATCCCCACGAGATTTGCCTGAGCATTCCCGCGTTTTACCTGAAGTCTGATGAACTTAGATGCTGTTTCTCATCCAATGGCCGGTGGCCCCAGGAGACTTGAGTGCGTTCTTCCGAGGCTGGGGCCGTGATCACGTGACATATGCCCGTGAATCTCCCTGACAGGGCCAGGGTTTGTTGACATTTGGATGGGTTCTCCTGGGCATCGGCCGAGATCACCCCGGAGTGGCATCGGGATCCCCTAACTTGGGCGCAAACACTCAAGAGGTTTTGACGAGTTCTGGCTCGATTTGGAATCAGATCCCACGAGACTGGCTCCTGGCATCCACGGATTGGACCAGCACTCTCCCAAGTGTCGGAGGTGGCGGGGCACATTCAGACGGAGACCACGTGACATGTACCCCTGGATCTCGTCGAGTACACCTGACATTCCGAGACTTTGGCACAGTTGTCCTGAGATACGGACACCTAACCGAGATGTTTGCCTGGGAGTGGCCGATCAGGCCTGAGTTCTCACGGGATTTGGATCCGGTGTTCCGAGGTTTGGACTGTGGCCCCATGGAATTTGGCCCTGGATCTGGCTTCCAGGGCCTGAGGTCCGACGAGATGTCGACAAGCACTGCTGAGAATGGGATTCAGGTCCTCCGCGAATTGCCCGCGGAAGCCACTGAGGCATCCTGAGGTTTGACGAGATGGGGTTTGTTCTCCAAGGTTCGCCCGAAAGCACTCAGGTTTGGAGCCTGGTTCGCACCGTCCGGACGTGAGCACTCAGGAGCATTGGATGAGTTCTGCCGCAAAGGTGATTGAGAGCTCAGGAGTTGGACACTGGGTCTCCCTGAGGTGACTGGGATCGACCGCGGTTTGGAGGAGTACTCCCGAGATTTGGACTGAGATATGCTGAAGTTGAACCCTCGGTCTAACAGAGAGGCCTTGGCCTGAGATCCCGAAGGATTGGAGTCAGCGCCTCCGACCGGAGATCACGGGAGGTTTGCCTGTGAATCTCCCTGAAAAGCCCCGAGAACCCTGAAGCTGGGGAGGACACCTCCCGAGATTTGGACTGAGAGCAGCTGAGATTCGCCCCCGGATCTCACGGAAAGGGGCCGAGGTCTCAAGAGGGTTTGTGGAGCTCTGTCGACATTTGAACTCAGAAACGGCGCACGTGGCCACAGGTTTTAGAGGAACGGGCCAGAGCTCCAACGTCGTTGGGAGATCTCGAACGCGATGCCGACGGAGATCACGTGCCGTGTGTCCCTGGGTCTCGCTGACTTTTCCTGAGATCTCCGGGGATTCGCGCAGTTCTACCGAGATTTGGACGGCTATCTTGAGCCAAGCGACCTCCTTATCCTCCCCAAGGCCGGAGACCTCGTTCCCTGGGGGCCAGGTGTCCCCAGACGTGGGCTGGGATCCCATTTGATTTGCCCTTCCATCTGGCTGCCTGGCTCCGTGGTCTCCTGCGGTTTGGAGGCGCTCTTCCGAGATGCAGACTAAAAGCACGAGAATTTTGCCCCCCGGTACTGCAGAGGGGGCCTGTGCTGCCATGACTTGCGGTTTGTTCCCCCCAAGATTTGGCCTGAAACCACGCGGGGTTGGAACCCGGGCCTTGATATCCGGACCTGAGCGCTCTGGAACTTCAGGGCCCCTCCTGAAATTGGGATGGAAATCACGTGAGCATTGCCCCCTGGATCTCGAGGACTGGGTATGGGATCACGGCAGATTTGCATGAGCCGTCCCGAGATTTGGACGGAGCTCCCCTGAAGTCAGGTGCTCTCTGTCCCACAGAGCTCCCCGAGATCCCAGGAGTTTTGAGTGAGTGCTTCCGAGGCTTGGACGGAGGAGACACCATATTTGATCCCGAATCTCCCTGACTGGGCCCGACAGTGCTCGAACATTGCATGTGGTCCCCTAGGTTTGGACTGAGAAGGGGCGAGCTTTGCCCTGCCGCTCACTGACTGCGCCCGAGGTCTCAAGAGATTTGGATGAGTTCTGGGGAGGTCTGGACTACGATCCGGTGACCTCGGGCCCTGCCAGTGGCCGAACGGACCGGAGATTCCACCAGATTCGGAGATTCCTCGTGAGATTCGCCCTGAGAACAACGAGACAGGTGCCTCTCGATCTCTCTGATCATTCCTGACATCTCAGGACATTTCCATAGCTCTTCCGATATTTGGACGGATATGCCGACACGTGTTTCCAGGAACTCGCAGGCAGGGCCTGAGATCTCATGAGATGTGGGTCAGGGCCTCCAAAATTTAGACTGCGATCCCATGAGTTTAATTGCTTGAGACCCCTGACTGGGGTGAGACCTCAGGGATTTGGTTTCGTTCTAATGACAATTGGATTTCAACCCCCTGGGGATTGCTTCTGGATCTCGCTAACTGGGCCAGAGGTCCCCCCGGAATTTGCGTGTGTGTTCCCGTGTTACGCCTAAAGTCAGATGAACTTAGATGCTGTTTCTCACGCAACGGACAGTGGCCCCGCAAGATTTGAGTGCGTTCTTCCGAGCCTGGGGCTGTGATCACGTGACATATGTCCGTGAATCTCCCTGACAGGGCCAGGGGTTCTTGACATTTGAATGAGTTCTCCTGGACTTTGGCTGAGATCACCCGGATTCCATAACTTGGGCACAAACCACTAAAGAGATTTTGACGAGTTCCAGCTCGATTTGGAATCCGATCCCACGAGACTGGCTCCTGGCATTCACGGATTGGACCAGCGTTCTCACAAGTGTCGGAGGTGGCGAGCCTCATTCAGACGGAGACCACGTGACATGTGCCCCTCGATCTCGGCGAGTACACCTGACATTTCGAGGCTTTGGCACAGTTGTCCTGAGATTCGGACACCTACACGGAGACGTTTGCCTGGGACAGTCCGACGGGTCCTGAGTTCTCACAGGATTTGGATCCGGTGTTCCGAGGTGTGGACTGCGGCCCCATGAGATTTGGCCCTGGATCTGGCTTCCTGGGCCTGTGGTCCCATGAGATGTCGACGAGCACTCCTGAGAATTGGATTCAGGTCCCCTGCGAATTGCCCTCGGAAGCCACTGAGGGGTCCCGAGCTTTGACAAGATGGGGTTTGTTCTCCAAGGTTCGCACGAAAGCACTCAGGTTTGGAGCCTGGTTCGCACCGTCCGGACGTGAGGACTCAGGGGCATTGGGTGGGTTCTGCTGCAAAGGTGATTGAGAGCTCAGGAGTTGGGCCCTGGGTCGCCCTGATGGTGACCGGGGTCGACCGAGGTTTGGAGGCTTTCTCCCGAGATTTGGACTGAGATTTGTGAAGTTGAACCCTGTGTCTAACAGAGAGGCCTTGGCCTGAGATCCCGTGGGTTGGAGTCAGCGCATCCGACCGGAGATCATGGGAGTTTTGCCTGTGAATCTCCCTGAAATTGTCCGAGAACCCTGAAGCTGGGGAGGAGACCTCCCGAGATTTGGACTGAGATCAGCTGAGATTCGCCCCCGGATCTCACCGAAAGGGGTCGAAGTCTCAAGATGGTTTGAGGAGCTCTGGCGACATTTGAAATCCGAAACGGTGCACGTAGCCACAGGTTGTAGTGGAACGCACCAGAGCTCCCACGAGGTTGGGAGATTGCAAACGCGATGTCGACGGAGATCATGTGCGTGTCTCCCTGGGTCTCGCTGACGTTTCCTGAGACCTCAGGGCATTCGCGCAGTTCTACCGAGATTTGGACGACTATCCTGAGCCAAGCGACCTCCATAACCTCCACAAGGCCCGAGATCTTGTTCCATTGGGGCCAGGTGTCCCCAGACGTGTGCTGGGATCCCACTTGGTTTGTCTTTCCATCTCGCTGCCTGGCCCCGTTGTATCCTGCGGTTTGGAGGCGCTCTCCCGAGATGAAGACTAAAACCATGAGAGGTTTGCCCCCGGGTCTTGCAGAGGGGGCCTGTGCTGCCATGACTTGCTGTTTGTTCCCCCCAAGACTTGGCCTGAAACCACGCGGGTTCGTTACCGGGGCCTTGATGTCTTGACGTGAGCGCTCTGGATCTGCAGGGCCCCTCCTGAAATTGGGATGGAGATCATGTGAGCTTTGCCCCCTGGAACTCGAGGACTGGGCATGGGATCACACCAGATTTGCATGAGCCGTCCCGAGATTTGGATGGAGCTCCCCTGAAGTCAGACGCTCTTTGTCCCATAGAGCTCCCCGAGATCCCAGGAGCATTGAGTGCGTTCCTCCGACGCATGGACGGAGGAGACGCCAGATTTGACCGCGAATCTCCCTGACTGGGCCCAACAGCACTCGAACATTGCATGTGGTCCCCTCGGTTGGGACTGAGAAGGGGCGAGCTATGCCCTGCAGCTCACTGACTGCGCCCGAGGTCTCAAGAGATTTGGACGAGTTCTGGGGAGGTCCGGACTACGATCCGGTAACCTCGGGCCCTGCGAGTGGCCGAACAGATGGGAGATTCCACCAGATTCGGAGATTCCTCACGAGATTCGCACTAAGATCAACGAGACAGGTGCCTCACCATCTCTCTGATCATTCCTGACATCTCAGGACATATCCATATCTCTTCCGAGTTTTGGACGGATATGCCGAAACGTCTGTCTGGGAACTCGCATGCAGGGCTTGAGATCTCTTGAGATGTGGGTCAGGGCCTCCAAAATTTAGACTGCGATCCCATGAGTTTATCTGCTCGAGACCCCTGACTGGGGTGAGACCTCAGGGTTTTGGCTCCGTTCTAATGACAATTGGATTTCAACCCCCTTGGGATTGCTTCTGGATCTCGCTAACTGGGCCAGAGTTCCCCACGAGATTTGCCTGAGCATTCCCGCGTTTTACCTGAAGTCTGATGAACTTAGATGCTGTTTCTCATCCAATGGCCGGTGGCCCCAGGAGACTTGAGTGCGTTCTTCCGAGGCTGGGGCCGTGATCACGTGACATATGCCCGTGAATCTCCCTGACAGGGCCAGGGTTTGTTGACATTTGGATGGGTTCTCCTGGGCATCGGCCGAGATCACCCCGGAGTGGCATCGGGATCCCCTAACTTGGGCGCAAACACTCAAGAGGTTTTGACGAGTTCTGGCTCGATTTGGAATCAGATCCCACGAGACTGGCTCCTGGCATCCACGGATTGGACCAGCACTCTCCCAAGTGTCGGAGGTGGCGGGGCACATTCAGACGGAGACCACGTGACATGTACCCCTGGATCTCGTCGAGTACACCTGACATTCCGAGACTTTGGCACAGTTGTCCTGAGATACGGACACCTAACCGAGATGTTTGCCTGGGAGTGGCCGATCAGGCCTGAGTTCTCACGGGATTTGGATCCGGTGTTCCGAGGTTTGGACTGTGGCCCCATGGAATTTGTCCCTGGATCTGGCTTCCAGGGCCTGAGGTCCGACGAGATGTCGACAAGCACTGCTGAGAATGGGATTCAGGTCCTCCGCGAATTGCCCGCGGAAGCCACTGAGGCATCCTGAGGTTTGACGAGATGGGGTTTGTTCTCCAAGGTTCGCCCGAAAGCACTCAGGTTTGGAGCCTGGTTCGCACCGTCCGGACGTGAGCACTCAGGAGCATTGGATGAGTTCTGCCGCAAAGGTGATTGAGAGCTCAGGAGTTGGACACTGGGTCTCCCTGAGGTGACTGGGATCGACCGCGGTTTGGAGGAGTACTCCCGAGATTTGGACTGAGATATGCTGAAGTTGAACCCTCGGTCTAACAGAGAGGCCTTGGCCTGAGATCCCGAAGGATTGGAGTCAGCGCCTCCGACCGGAGATCACGGGAGGTTTGCCTGTGAATCTCCCTGAAAAGCCCCGAGAACCCTGAAGCTGGGGAGGACAGCTCCCGAGATTTGGACTGAGAGCAGCTGAGATTCGCCCCCGGATCTCACGGAAAGGGGCCGAGGTCTCAAGAGGGTTTGTGGAGCTCTGTCGACATTTGAACTCAGAAACGGCGCACGTGGCCACAGGTTTTAGAGGAACGGGCCAGAGCTCCAACGTCGTTGGGAGATCTCGAACGCGATGCCGACGGAGATCACGTGCCGTGTGTCCCTGGGTCTCGCTGACTTTTCCTGAGATCTCCGGGGATTCGCGCAGTTCTACCGAGATTTGGACGGCTATCTTGAGCCAAGCGACCTCCTTATCCTCCCCAAGGCCGGAGACCTCGTTCCCTGGGGGCCAGGTGTCCCCAGACGTGGGCTGGGATCCCATTTGATTTGCCCTTCCATCTGGCTGCCTGGCTCCGTGGTCTCCTGCGGTTTGGAGGCGCTCTTCCGAGATGCAGACTAAAAGCACGAGAATTTTGCCCCCCGGTACTGCAGAGGGGGCCTGTGCTGCCATGACTTGCGGTTTGTTCCCCCCAAGATTTGGCCTGAAACCACGCGGGGTTGGAACCCGGGCCTTGATATCCGGACCTGAGCGCTCTGGAACTTCAGGGCCCCTCCTGAAATTGGGATGGAAATCACGTGAGCATTGCCCCCTGGATCTCGAGGACTGGGTATGGGATCACGGCAGATTTGCATGAGCCGTCCCGAGATTTGGACGGAGCTCCCCTGAAGTCAGGTGCTCTCTGTCCCACAGAGCTCCCCGAGATCCCAGGAGTTTTGAGTGAGTGCTTCCGAGGCTTGGACGGAGGAGACACCATATTTGATCCCGAATCTCCCTGACTGGGCCCGACAGTGCTCGAACATTGCATGTGGTCCCCTAGGTTTGGACTGAGAAGGGGCGAGCTTTGCCCTGCCGCTCACTGACTGCGCCCGAGGTCTCAAGAGATTTGGATGAGTTCTGGGGAGGTCTGGACTACGATCCGGTGACCTCGGGCCCTGCCAGTGGCCGAACGGACCGGAGATTCCACCAGATTCGGAGATTCCTCGTGAGATTCGCCCTGAGAACAACGAGACAGGTGCCTCTCGATCTCTCTGATCATTCCTGACATCTCAGGACATTTCCATAGCTCTTCCGATATTTGGACGGATATGCCGACACGTGTTTCCAGGAACTCGCAGGCAGGGCCTGAGATCTCATGAGATGTGGGTCAGGGCCTCCAAAATTTAGACTGCGATCCCATGAGTTTAATTGCTTGAGACCCCTGACTGGGGTGAGACCTCAGGGATTTGGTTTCGTTCTAATGACAATTGGATTTCAACCCCCTGGGGATTGCTTCTGGATCTCGCTAACTGGGCCAGAGGTCCCCCCGGAATTTGCGTGTGTGTTCCCGTGTTACGCCTAAAGTCAGATGAACTTAGATGCTGTTTCTCACGCAACGGACAGTGGCCCCGCAAGATTTGAGTGCGTTCTTCCGAGCCTGGGGCTGTGATCACGTGACATATGTCCGTGAATCTCCCTGACAGGGCCAGGGGTTCTTGACATTTGAATGAGTTCTCCTGGACTTTGGCTGAGATCACCCGGATTCCATAACTTGGGCACAAACCACTAAAGAGATTTTGACGAGTTCCAGCTCGATTTGGAATCCGATCCCACGAGACTGGCTCCTGGCATTCACGGATTGGACCAGCGTTCTCACAAGTGTCGGAGGTGGCGAGCCTCATTCAGACGGAGACCACGTGACATGTGCCCCTCGATCTCGGCGAGTACACCTGACATTTCGAGGCTTTGGCACAGTTGTCCTGAGATTCGGACACCTACACGGAGACGTTTGCCTGGGAGAGTCCGACGGGTCCTGAGTTCTCACAGGATTTGGATCCGGTGTTCCGAGGTGTGGACTGCGGCCCCATGAGATTTGGCCCTGGATCTGGCTTCCTGGGCCTGTGGTCCCATGAGATGTCGACGAGCACTCCTGAGAATTGGATTCAGGTCCCCTGCGAATTGCCCTCGGAAGCCACTGAGGGGTCCCGAGCTTTGACGAGATGGGGTTTGTTCTCCAAGGTTCGCACGAAAGCACTCAGGTTTGGAGCCTGGTTCGCACCGTCCGGACGTGAGGACTCAGGGGCATTGGGTGGGTTCTGCTTCAAAGGTGATTGAGAGCTCAGGAGTTGGGCCCTGGGTCGCCCTGATGGTGACCGGGGTCGACCGAGGTTTGGAGGCTTTCTCCCGAGATTTGGACTGAGATTTGTGAAGTTGAACCCTGTGTCTAACAGAGAGGCCTTGGCCTGAGATCCCGTGGGTTGGAGTCAGCGCATCCGACCGGAGATCATGGGAGTTTTGCCTGTGAATCTCCCTGAAATTGTCCGAGAACCCTGAAGCTGGGGAGGAGACCTCCCGAGATTTGGACTGAGATCAGCTGAGATTCGCCCCCGGATCTCACCGAAAGGGGTCGAAGTCTCAAGATGGTTTGAGGAGCTCTGGCGACATTTGAAATCCGAAACGGTGCACGTAGCCACAGGTTGTAGTGGAACGCACCAGAGCTCCCACGAGGTTGGGAGATTGCAAACGCGATGTCGACGGAGATCATGTGCGTGTCTCCCTGGGTCTCGCTGACGTTTCCTGAGACCTCAGGGCATTCGCGCAGTTCTACCGAGATTTGGACGACTATCCTGAGCCAAGCGACCTCCATAACCTCCACAAGGCCCGAGATCTTGTTCCATTGGGGCCAGGTGTCCCCAGACGTGTGCTGGGATCCCACTTGGTTTGTCTTTCCATCTCGCTGCCTGGCCCCGTTGTATCCTGCGGTTTGGAGGCGCTCTCCCGAGATGCAGACTAAAACCATGAGAGGTTTGCCCCCGGGTCTTGCAGAGGGGGCCTGTGCTGCCATGACTTGCTGTTTGTTCCCCCCAAGACTTGGCCTGAAACCACGCGGGTTCGTTACCGGGGCCTTGATGTCTTGACGTGAGCGCTCTGGATCTGCAGGGCCCCTCCTGAAATTGGGATGGAGATCATGTGAGCTTTGCCCCCTGGAACTCGAGGACTGGGCATGGGATCACACCAGATTTGCATGAGCCGTCCCGAGATTTGGATGGAGCTCCCCTGAAGTCAGACGCTCTTTGTCCCATAGAGCTCCCCGAGATCCCAGGAGCATTGAGTGCGTTCCTCCGACGCATGGACGGAGGAGACGCCAGATTTGACCGCGAATCTCCCTGACTGGGCCCAACAGCACTCGAACATTGCATGTGGTCCCCTCGGTTGGGACTGAGAAGGGGCGAGCTATGCCCTGCAGCTCACTGACTGCGCCCGAGGTCTCAAGAGATTTGGATGAGTTCTGGGGAGGTCCGGACTACGATCCGGTAACCTCGGGCCCTGCGAGTGGCCGAACAGATGGGAGATTCCACCAGATTCGGAGATTCCTCACGAGATTCGCACTAAGATCAACGAGACAGGTGCCTCACCATCTCTCTGATCATTCCTGACATCTCAGGACATATCCATATCTCTTCCGAGTTTTGGACGGATATGCCGAAACGTCTGTCTGGGAACTCGCATGCAGGGCTTGAGATCTCTTGAGATGTGGGTCAGGGCCTCCAAAATTTAGACTGCGATCCCATGAGTTTATCTGCTCGAGACCCCTGACTGGGGTGAGACCTCAGGGTTTTGGCTCCGTTCTAATGACAATTGGATTTCAACCCCCTTGGGATTGCTTCTGGATCTCGCTAACTGGGCCAGAGATCCCCACGAGATTTGCCTGAGCATTCCCGCGTTTTACCTGAAGTCTGATGAACTTAGATGCTGTTTCTCATCCAATGGCCGGTGGCCCCAGGAGACTTGAGTGCGTTCTTCCGAGGCTGGGGCCGTGATCACGTGACATATGCCCGTGAATCTCCCTGACAGGGCCAGGGTTTGTTGACATTTGGATGGGTTCTCCTGGGCATCGGCCGAGATCACCCCGGAGTGGCATCGGGATCCCCTAACTTGGGCGCAAACACTCAAGAGGTTTTGACGAGTTCTGGCTCGATTTGGAATCAGATCCCACGAGACTGGCTCCTGGCATCCACGGATTGGACCAGCACTCTCCCAAGTGTCGGAGGTGGCGGGGCACATTCAGACGGAGACCACGTGACATGTACCCCTGGATCTCGTCGAGTACACCTGACATTCCGAGACTTTGGCACAGTTGTCCTGAGATACGGACACCTAACCGAGATGTTTGCCTGGGAGTGGCCGATCAGGCCTGAGTTCTCACGGGATTTGGATCCGGTGTTCCGAGGTTTGGACTGTGGCCCCATGGAATTTGGCCCTGGATCTGGCTTCCAGGGCCTGAGGTCCGACGAGATGTCGACAAGCACTGCTGAGAATGGGATTCAGGTCCTCCGCGAATTGCCCGCGGAAGCCACTGAGGCATCCTGAGGTTTGACGAGATGGGGTTTGTTCTCCAAGGTTCGCCCGAAAGCACTCAGGTTTGGAGCCTGGTTCGCACCGTCCGGACGTGAGCACTCAGGAGCATTGGATGAGTTCTGCCGCAAAGGTGATTGAGAGCTCAGGAGTTGGACACTGGGTCTCCCTGAGGTGACTGGGATCGACCGCGGTTTGGAGGAGTACTCCCGAGATTTGGACTGAGATATGCTGAAGTTGAACCCTCGGTCTAACAGAGAGGCCTTGGCCTGAGATCCCGAAGGATTGGAGTCAGCGCCTCCGACCGGAGATCACGGGAGGTTTGCCTGTGAATCTCCCTGAAAAGCCCCGAGAACCCTGAAGCTGGGGAGGACACCTCCCGAGATTTGGACTGAGAGCAGCTGAGATTCGCCCCCGGATCTCACGGAAAGGGGCCGAGGTCTCAAGAGGGTTTGTGGAGCTCTGTCGACATTTGAACTCAGAAACGGCGCACGTGGCCACAGGTTTTAGAGGAACGGGCCAGAGCTCCAACGTCGTTGGGAGATCTCGAACGCGATGCCGACGGAGATCACGTGCCGTGTGTCCCTGGGTCTCGCTGACTTTTCCTGAGATCTCCGGGGATTCGCGCAGTTCTACCGAGATTTGGACGGCTATCTTGAGCCAAGCGACCTCCTTATCCTCCCCAAGGCCGGAGACCTCGTTCCCTGGGGGCCAGGTGTCCCCAGACGTGGGCTGGGATCCCATTTGATTTGCCCTTCCATCTGGCTGCCTGGCTCCGTGGTCTCCTGCGGTTTGGAGGCGCTCTTCCGAGATGCAGACTAAAAGCACGAGAATTTTGCCCCCCGGTACTGCAGAGGGGGCCTGTGCTGCCATGACTTGCGGTTTGTTCCCCCCAAGATTTGGCCTGAAACCACGCGGGGTTGGAACCCGGGCCTTGATATCCGGACCTGAGCGCTCTGGAACTTCAGGGCCCCTCCTGAAATTGGGATGGAAATCACGTGAGCATTGCCCCCTGGATCTCGAGGACTGGGTATGGGATCACGGCAGATTTGCATGAGCCGTCCCGAGATTTGGACGGAGCTCCCCTGAAGTCAGGTGCTCTCTGTCCCACAGAGCTCCCCGAGATCCCAGGAGTTTTGAGTGAGTGCTTCCGAGGCTTGGACGGAGGAGACACCATATTTGATCCCGAATCTCCCTGACTGGGCCCGACAGTGCTCGAACATTGCATGTGGTCCCCTAGGTTTGGACTGAGAAGGGGCGAGCTTTGCCCTGCCGCTCACTGACTGCGCCCGAGGTCTCAAGAGATTTGGATGAGTTCTGGGGAGGTCTGGACTACGATCCGGTGACCTCGGGCCCTGCCAGTGGCCGAACGGACCGGAGATTCCACCAGATTCGGAGATTCCTCGTGAGATTCGCCCTGAGAACAACGAGACAGGTGCCTCTCGATCTCTCTGATCATTCCTGACATCTCAGGACATTTCCATAGCTCTTCCGATATTTGGACGGATATGCCGACACGTGTTTCCAGGAACTCGCAGGCAGGGCCTGAGATCTCATGAGATGTGGGTCAGGGCCTCCAAAATTTAGACTGCGATCCCATGAGTTTAATTGCTTGAGACCCCTGACTGGGGTGAGACCTCAGGGATTTGGTTTCGTTCTAATGACAATTGGATTTCAACCCCCTGGGGATTGCTTCTGGATCTCGCTAACTGGGCCAGAGGTCCCCCCGGAATTTGCGTGTGTGTTCCCGTGTTACGCCTAAAGTCAGATGAACTTAGATGCTGTTTCTCACGCAACGGACAGTGGCTCCGCAAGATTTGAGTGCGTTCTTCCGAGCCTGGGGCTGTGATCACGTGACATATGTCCGTGAATCTCCCTGACAGGGCCAGGGGTTCTTGACATTTGAATGAGTTCTCCTGGACTTTGGCTGAGATCACCCGGATTCCATAACTTGGGCACAAACCACTAAAGAGATTTTGACGAGTTCCAGCTCGATTTGGAATCCGATCCCACGAGACTGGCTCCTGGCATTCACGGATTGGACCAGCGTTCTCACAAGTGTCGGAGGTGGCGAGCCTCATTCAGACGGAGACCACGTGACATGTGCCCCTCGATCTCGGCGAGTACACCTGACATTTCGAGGCTTTGGCACAGTTGTCCTGAGATTCGGACACCTACACGGAGACGTTTGCCTGGGAGAGTCCGACGGGTCCTGAGTTCTCACAGGATTTGGATCCGGTGTTCCGAGGTGTGGACTGCGGCCCCATGAGATTTGGCCCTGGATCTGGCTTCCTGGGCCTGTGGTCCCATGAGATGTCGACGAGCACTCCTGAGAATTGGATTCAGGTCCCCTGCGAATTGCCCTCGGAAGCCACTGAGGGGTCCCGAGCTTTGACAAGATGGGGTTTGTTCTCCAAGGTTCGCACGAAAGCACTCAGGTTTGGAGCCTGGTTCGCACCGTCCGGACGTGAGGACTCAGGGGCATTGGGTGGGTTCTGCTTCAAAGGTGATTGAGAGCTCAGGAGTTGGGCCCTGGGTCGCCCTGATGGTGACCGGGGTCGACCGAGGTTTGGAGGCTTTCTCCCGAGATTTGGACTGAGATTTGTGAAGTTGAACCCTGTGTCTAACAGAGAGGCCTTGGCCTGAGATCCCGTGGGTTGGAGTCAGCGCATCCGACCGGAGATCATGGGAGTTTTGCCTGTGAATCTCCCTGAAATTGTCCGAGAACCCTGAAGCTGGGGAGGAGACCTCCCGAGATTTGGACTGAGATCAGCTGAGATTCGCCCCCGGATCTCACCGAAAGGGGTCGAAGTCTCAAGATGGTTTGAGGAGCTCTGGCGACATTTGAAATCCGAAACGGTGCACGTAGCCACAGGTTGTAGTGGAACGCACCAGAGCTCCCACGAGGTTGGGAGATTGCAAACGCGATGTCGACGGAGATCATGTGCGTGTCTCCCTGGGTCTCGCTGACGTTTCCTGAGACCTCAGGGCATTCGCGCAGTTCTACCGAGATTTGGACGACTATCCTGAGCCAAGCGACCTCCATAACCTCCACAAGGCCCGAGATCTTGTTCCATTGGGGCCAGGTGTCCCCAGACGTGTGCTGGGATCCCACTTGGTTTGTCTTTCCATCTCGCTGCCTGGCCCCGTTGTATCCTGCGGTTTGGAGGCGCTCTCCCGAGATGCAGACTAAAACCATGAGAGGTTTGCCCCCGGGTCTTGCAGAGGGGGCCTGTGCTGCCATGACTTGCTGTTTGTTCCCCCCAAGACTTGGCCTGAAACCACGCGGGTTCGTTACCGGGGCCTTGATGTCTTGACGTGAGCGCTCTGGATCTGCAGGGCCCCTCCTGAAATTGGGATGGAGATCATGTGAGCTTTGCCCCCTGGAACTCGAGGACTGGGCATGGGATCACACCAGATTTGCATGAGCCGTCCCGAGATTTGGATGGAGCTCCCCTGAAGTCAGACGCTCTTTGTCCCATAGAGCTCCCCGAGATCCCAGGAGCATTGAGTGCGTTCCTCCGACGCATGGACGGAGGAGACGCCAGATTTGACCGCGAATCTCCCTGACTGGGCCCAACAGCACTCGAACATTGCATGTGGTCCCCTCGGTTGGGACTGAGAAGGGGCGAGCTATGCCCTGCAGCTCACTGACTGCGCCCGAGGTCTCAAGAGATTTGGATGAGTTCTGGGGAGGTCCGGACTACGATCCGGTAACCTCGGGCCCTGCGAGTGGCCGAACAGATGGGAGATTCCACCAGATTCGGAGATTCCTCACGAGATTCGCACTAAGATCAACGAGACAGGTGCCTCACCATCTCTCTGATCATTCCTGACATCTCAGGACATATCCATATCTCTTCCGAGTTTTGGACGGATATGCCGAAACGTCTGTCTGGGAACTCGCATGCAGGGCTTGAGATCTCTTGAGATGTGGGTCAGGGCCTCCAAAATTTAGACTGCGATCCCATGAGTTTATCTGCTCGAGACCCCTGACTGGGGTGAGACCTCAGGGTTTTGGCTCCGTTCTAATGACAATTGGATTTCAACCCCCTTGGGATTGCTTCTGGATCTCGCTAACTGGGCCAGAGATCCCCACGAGATTTGCCTGAGCATTCCCGCGTTTTACCTGAAGTCTGATGAACTTAGATGCTGTTTCTCATCCAATGGCCGGTGGCCCCAGGAGACTTGAGTGCGTTCTTCCGAGGCTGGGGCCGTGATCACGTGACATATGCCCGTGAATCTCCCTGACAGGGCCAGGGTTTGTTGACATTTGGATGGGTTCTCCTGGGCATCGGCCGAGATCACCCCGGAGTGGCATCGGGATCCCCTAACTTGGGCGCAAACACTCAAGAGGTTTTGACGAGTTCTGGCTCGATTTGGAATCAGATCCCACGAGACTGGCTCCTGGCATCCACGGATTGGACCAGCACTCTCCCAAGTGTCGGAGGTGGCGGGGCACATTCAGACGGAGACCACGTGACATGTACCCCTGGATCTCGTCGAGTACACCTGACATTCCGAGACTTTGGCACAGTTGTCCTGAGATACGGACACCTAACCGAGATGTTTGCCTGGGAGTGGCCGATCAGGCCTGAGTTCTCACGGGATTTGGATCCGGTGTTCCGAGGTTTGGACTGTGGCCCCATGGAATTTGGCCCTGGATCTGGCTTCCAGGGCCTGAGGTCCGACGAGATGTCGACAAGCACTGCTGAGAATGGGATTCAGGTCCTCCGCGAATTGCCCGCGGAAGCCACTGAGGCATCCTGAGGTTTGACGAGATGGGGTTTGTTCTCCAAGGTTCGCCCGAAAGCACTCAGGTTTGGAGCCTGGTTCGCACCGTCCGGACGTGAGCACTCAGGAGCATTGGATGAGTTCTGCCGCAAAGGTGATTGAGAGCTCAGGAGTTGGACACTGGGTCTCCCTGAGGTGACTGGGATCGACCGCGGTTTGGAGGAGTACTCCCGAGATTTGGACTGAGATATGCTGAAGTTGAACCCTCGGTCTAACAGAGAGGCCTTGGCCTGAGATCCCGAAGGATTGGAGTCAGCGCCTCCGACCGGAGATCACGGGAGGTTTGCCTGTGAATCTCCCTGAAAAGCCCCGAGAACCCTGAAGCTGGGGAGGACACCTCCCGAGATTTGGACTGAGAGCAGCTGAGATTCGCCCCCGGATCTCACGGAAAGGGGCCGAGGTCTCAAGAGGGTTTGTGGAGCTCTGTCGACATTTGAACTCAGAAACGGCGCACGTGGCCACAGGTTTTAGAGGAACGGGCCAGAGCTCCAACGTCGTTGGGAGATCTCGAACGCGATGCCGACGGAGATCACGTGCCGTGTGTCCCTGGGTCTCGCTGACTTTTCCTGAGATCTCCGGGGATTCGCGCAGTTCTACCGAGATTTGGACGGCTATCTTGAGCCAAGCGACCTCCTTATCCTCCCCAAGGCCGGAGACCTCGTTCCCTGGGGGCCAGGTGTCCCCAGACGTGGGCTGGGATCCCATTTGATTTGCCCTTCCATCTGGCTGCCTGGCTCCGTGGTCTCCTGCGGTTTGGAGGCGCTCTTCCGAGATGCAGACTAAAAGCACGAGAATTTTGCCCCCCGGTACTGCAGAGGGGGCCTGTGCTGCCATGACTTGCGGTTTGTTCCCCCCAAGATTTGGCCTGAAACCACGCGGGGTTGGAACCCGGGCCTTGATATCCGGACCTGAGCGCTCTGGAACTTCAGGGCCCCTCCTGAAATTGGGATGGAAATCACGTGAGCATTGCCCCCTGGATCTCGAGGACTGGGTATGGGATCACGGCAGATTTGCATGAGCCGTCCCGAGATTTGGACGGAGCTCCCCTGAAGTCAGGTGCTCTCTGTCCCACAGAGCTCCCCGAGATCCCAGGAGTTTTGAGTGAGTGCTTCCGAGGCTTGGACGGAGGAGACACCATATTTGATCCCGAATCTCCCTGACTGGGCCCGACAGTGCTCGAACATTGCATGTGGTCCCCTAGGTTTGGACTGAGAAGGGGCGAGCTTTGCCCTGCCGCTCACTGACTGCGCCCGAGGTCTCAAGAGATTTGGATGAGTTCTGGGGAGGTCTGGACTACGATCCGGTGACCTCGGGCCCTGCCAGTGGCCGAACGGACCGGAGATTCCACCAGATTCGGAGATTCCTCGTGAGATTCGCCCTGAGAACAACGAGACAGGTGCCTCTCGATCTCTCTGATCATTCCTGACATCTCAGGACATTTCCATAGCTCTTCCGATATTTGGACGGATATGCCGACACGTGTTTCCAGGAACTCGCAGGCAGGGCCTGAGATCTCATGAGATGTGGGTCAGGGCCTCCAAAATTTAGACTGCGATCCCATGAGTTTAATTGCTTGAGACCCCTGACTGGGGTGAGACCTCAGGGATTTGGTTTCGTTCTAATGACAATTGGATTTCAACCCCCTGGGGATTGCTTCTGGATCTCGCTAACTGGGCCAGAGGTCCCCCCGGAATTTGCGTGTGTGTTCCCGTGTTACGCCTAAAGTCAGATGAACTTAGATGCTGTTTCTCACGCAACGGACAGTGGCCCCGCAAGATTTGAGTGCGTTCTTCCGAGCCTGGGGCTGTGATCACGTGACATATGTCCGTGAATCTCCCTGACAGGGCCAGGGGTTCTTGACATTTGAATGAGTTCTCCTGGACTTTGGCTGAGATCACCCGGATTCCATAACTTGGGCACAAACCACTAAAGAGATTTTGACGAGTTCCAGCTCGATTTGGAATCCGATCCCACGAGACTGGCTCCTGGCATTCACGGATTGGACCAGCGTTCTCACAAGTGTCGGAGGTGGCGAGCCTCATTCAGACGGAGACCACGTGACATGTGCCCCTCGATCTCGGCGAGTACACCTGACATTTCGAGGCTTTGGCACAGTTGTCCTGAGATTCGGACACCTACACGGAGACGTTTGCCTGGGAGAGTCCGACGGGTCCTGAGTTCTCACAGGATTTGGATCCGGTGTTCCGAGGTGTGGACTGCGGCCCCATGAGATTTGGCCCTGGATCTGGCTTCCTGGGCCTGTGGTCCCATGAGATGTCGACGAGCACTCCTGAGAATTGGATTCAGGTCCCCTGCGAATTGCCCTCGGAAGCCACTGAGGGGTCCCGAGCTTTGACAAGATGGGGTTTGTTCTCCAAGGTTCGCACGAAAGCACTCAGGTTTGGAGCCTGGTTCGCACCGTCCGGACGTGAGGACTCAGGGGCATTGGGTGGGTTCTGCTGCAAAGGTGATTGAGAGCTCAGGAGTTGGGCCCTGGGTCGCCCTGATGGTGACCGGGGTCGACCGAGGTTTGGAGGCTTTCTCCCGAGATTTGGACTGAGATTTGTGAAGTTGAACCCTGTGTCTAACAGAGAGGCCTTGGCCTGAGATCCCGTGGGTTGGAGTCAGCGCATCCGACCGGAGATCATGGGAGTTTTGCCTGTGAATCTCCCTGAAATTGTCCGAGAACCCTGAAGCTGGGGAGGAGACCTCCCGAGATTTGGACTGAGATCAGCTGAGATTCGCCCCCGGATCTCACCGAAAGGGGTCGAAGTCTCAAGATGGTTTGAGGAGCTCTGGCGACATTTGAAATCCGAAACGGTGCACGTAGCCACAGGTTGTAGTGGAACGCACCAGAGCTCCCACGAGGTTGGGAGATTGCAAACGCGATGTCGACGGAGATCATGTGCGTGTCTCCCTGGGTCTCGCTGACGTTTCCTGAGACCTCAGGGCATTCGCGCAGTTCTACCGAGATTTGGACGACTATCCTGAGCCAAGCGACCTCCATAACCTCCACAAGGCCCGAGATCTTGTTCCATTGGGGCCAGGTGTCCCCAGACGTGTGCTGGGATCCCACTTGGTTTGTCTTTCCATCTCGCTGCCTGGCCCCGTTGTATCCTGCGGTTTGGAGGCGCTCTCCCGAGATGCAGACTAAAACCATGAGAGGTTTGCCCCCGGGTCTTGCAGAGGGGGCCTGTGCTGCCATGACTTGCTGTTTGTTCCCCCCAAGACTTGGCCTGAAACCACGCGGGTTCGTTACCGGGGCCTTGATGTCTTGACGTGAGCGCTCTGGATCTGCAGGGCCCCTCCTGAAATTGGGATGGAGATCATGTGAGCTTTGCCCCCTGGAACTCGAGGACTGGGCATGGGATCACACCAGATTTGCATGAGCCGTCCCGAGATTTGGATGGAGCTCCCCTGAAGTCAGACGCTCTTTGTCCCATAGAGCTCCCCGAGATCCCAGGAGCATTGAGTGCGTTCCTCCGACGCATGGACGGAGGAGACGCCAGATTTGACCGCGAATCTCCCTGACTGGGCCCAACAGCACTCGAACATTGCATGTGGTCCCCTCGGTTGGGACTGAGAAGGGGCGAGCTATGCCCTGCAGCTCACTGACTGCGCCCGAGGTCTCAAGAGATTTGGATGAGTTCTGGGGAGGTCCGGACTACGATCCGGTAACCTCGGGCCCTGCGAGTGGCCGAACAGATGGGAGATTCCACCAGATTCGGAGATTCCTCACGAGATTCGCACTAAGATCAACGAGACAGGTGCCTCACCATCTCTCTGATCATTCCTGACATCTCAGGACATATCCATATCTCTTCCGAGTTTTGGACGGATATGCCGAAACGTCTGTCTGGGAACTCGCATGCAGGGCTTGAGATCTCTTGAGATGTGGGTCAGGGCCTCCAAAATTTAGACTGCGATCCCATGAGTTTATCTGCTCGAGACCCCTGACTGGGGTGAGACCTCAGGGTTTTGGCTCCGTTCTAATGACAATTGGATTTCAACCCCCTTGGGATTGCTTCTGGATCTCGCTAACTGGGCCAGAGATCCCCACGAGATTTGCCTGAGCATTCCCGCGTTTTACCTGAAGTCTGATGAACTTAGATGCTGTTTCTCATCCAATGGCCGGTGGCCCCAGGAGACTTGAGTGCGTTCTTCCGAGGCTGGGGCCGTGATCACGTGACATATGCCCGTGAATCTCCCTGACAGGGCCAGGGTTTGTTGACATTTGGATGGGTTCTCCTGGGCATCGGCCGAGATCACCCCGGAGTGGCATCGGGATCCCCTAACTTGGGCGCAAACACTCAAGAGGTTTTGACGAGTTCTGGCTCGATTTGGAATCAGATCCCACGAGACTGGCTCCTGGCATCCACGGATTGGACCAGCACTCTCCCAAGTGTCGGAGGTGGCGGGGCACATTCAGACGGAGACCACGTGACATGTACCCCTGGATCTCGTCGAGTACACCTGACATTCCGAGACTTTGGCACAGTTGTCCTGAGATACGGACACCTAACCGAGATGTTTGCCTGGGAGTGGCCGATCAGGCCTGAGTTCTCACGGGATTTGGATCCGGTGTTCCGAGGTTTGGACTGTGGCCCCATGGAATTTGGCCCTGGATCTGGCTTCCAGGGCCTGAGGTCCGACGAGATGTCGACAAGCACTGCTGAGAATGGGATTCAGGTCCTCCGCGAATTGCCCGCGGAAGCCACTGAGGCATCCTGAGGTTTGACGAGATGGGGTTTGTTCTCCAAGGTTCGCCCGAAAGCACTCAGGTTTGGAGCCTGGTTCGCACCGTCCGGACGTGAGCACTCAGGAGCATTGGATGAGTTCTGCCGCAAAGGTGATTGAGAGCTCAGGAGTTGGACACTGGGTCTCCCTGAGGTGACTGGGATCGACCGCGGTTTGGAGGAGTACTCCCGAGATTTGGACTGAGATATGCTGAAGTTGAACCCTCGGTCTAACAGAGAGGCCTTGGCCTGAGATCCCGAAGGATTGGAGTCAGCGCCTCCGACCGGAGATCACGGGAGGTTTGCCTGTGAATCTCCCTGAAAAGCCCCGAGAACCCTGAAGCTGGGGAGGACACCTCCCGAGATTTGGACTGAGAGCAGCTGAGATTCGCCCCCGGATCTCACGGAAAGGGGCCGAGGTCTCAAGAGGGTTTGTGGAGCTCTGTCGACATTTGAACTCAGAAACGGCGCACGTGGCCACAGGTTTTAGAGGAACGGGCCAGAGCTCCAACGTCGTTGGGAGATCTCGAACGCGATGCCGACGGAGATCACGTGCCGTGTGTCCCTGGGTCTCGCTGACTTTTCCTGAGATCTCCGGGGATTCGCGCAGTTCTACCGAGATTTGGACGGCTATCTTGAGCCAAGCGACCTCCTTATCCTCCCCAAGGCCGGAGACCTCGTTCCCTGGGGGCCAGGTGTCCCCAGACGTGGGCTGGGATCCCATTTGATTTGCCCTTCCATCTGGCTGCCTGGCTCCGTGGTCTCCTGCGGTTTGGAGGCGCTCTTCCGAGATGCAGACTAAAAGCACGAGAATTTTGCCCCCCGGTACTGCAGAGGGGGCCTGTGCTGCCATGACTTGCGGTTTGTTCCCCCCAAGATTTGGCCTGAAACCACGCGGGGTTGGAACCCGGGCCTTGATATCCGGACCTGAGCGCTCTGGAACTTCAGGGCCCCTCCTGAAATTGGGATGGAAATCACGTGAGCATTGCCCCCTGGATCTCGAGGACTGGGTATGGGATCACGGCAGATTTGCATGAGCCGTCCCGAGATTTGGACGGAGCTCCCCTGAAGTCAGGTGCTCTCTGTCCCACAGAGCTCCCCGAGATCCCAGGAGTTTTGAGTGAGTGCTTCCGAGGCTTGGACGGAGGAGACACCATATTTGATCCCGAATCTCCCTGACTGGGCCCGACAGTGCTCGAACATTGCATGTGGTCCCCTAGGTTTGGACTGAGAAGGGGCGAGCTTTGCCCTGCCGCTCACTGACTGCGCCCGAGGTCTCAAGAGATTTGGATGAGTTCTGGGGAGGTCTGGACTACGATCCGGTGACCTCGGGCCCTGCCAGTGGCCGAACGGACCGGAGATTCCACCAGATTCGGAGATTCCTCGTGAGATTCGCCCTGAGAACAACGAGACAGGTGCCTCTCGATCTCTCTGATCATTCCTGACATCTCAGGACATTTCCATAGCTCTTCCGATATTTGGACGGATATGCCGACACGTGTTTCCAGGAACTCGCAGGCAGGGCCTGAGATCTCATGAGATGTGGGTCAGGGCCTCCAAAATTTAGACTGCGATCCCATGAGTTTAATTGCTTGAGACCCCTGACTGGGGTGAGACCTCAGGGATTTGGTTTCGTTCTAATGACAATTGGATTTCAACCCCCTGGGGATTGCTTCTGGATCTCGCTAACTGGGCCAGAGGTCCCCCCGGAATTTGCGTGTGTGTTCCCGTGTTACGCCTAAAGTCAGATGAACTTAGATGCTGTTTCTCACGCAACGGACAGTGGCTCCGCAAGATTTGAGTGCGTTCTTCCGAGCCTGGGGCTGTGATCACGTGACATATGTCCGTGAATCTCCCTGACAGGGCCAGGGGTTCTTGACATTTGAATGAGTTCTCCTGGACTTTGGCTGAGATCACCCGGATTCCATAACTTGGGCACAAACCACTAAAGAGATTTTGACGAGTTCCAGCTCGATTTGGAATCCGATCCCACGAGACTGGCTCCTGGCATTCACGGATTGGACCAGCGTTCTCACAAGTGTCGGAGGTGGCGAGCCTCATTCAGACGGAGACCACGTGACATGTGCCCCTCGATCTCGGCGAGTACACCTGACATTTCGAGGCTTTGGCACAGTTGTCCTGAGATTCGGACACCTACACGGAGACGTTTGCCTGGGAGAGTCCGACGGGTCCTGAGTTCTCACAGGATTTGGATCCGGTGTTCCGAGGTGTGGACTGCGGCCCCATGAGATTTGGCCCTGGATCTGGCTTCCTGGGCCTGTGGTCCCATGAGATGTCGACGAGCACTCCTGAGAATTGGATTCAGGTCCCCTGCGAATTGCCCTCGGAAGCCACTGAGGGGTCCCGAGCTTTGACAAGATGGGGTTTGTTCTCCAAGGTTCGCACGAAAGCACTCAGGTTTGGAGCCTGGTTCGCACCGTCCGGACGTGAGGACTCAGGGGCATTGGGTGGGTTCTGCTTCAAAGGTGATTGAGAGCTCAGGAGTTGGGCCCTGGGTCGCCCTGATGGTGACCGGGGTCGACCGAGGTTTGGAGGCTTTCTCCCGAGATTTGGACTGAGATTTGTGAAGTTGAACCCTGTGTCTAACAGAGAGGCCTTGGCCTGAGATCCCGTGGGTTGGAGTCAGCGCATCCGACCGGAGATCATGGGAGTTTTGCCTGTGAATCTCCCTGAAATTGTCCGAGAACCCTGAAGCTGGGGAGGAGACCTCCCGAGATTTGGACTGAGATCAGCTGAGATTCGCCCCCGGATCTCACCGAAAGGGGTCGAAGTCTCAAGATGGTTTGAGGAGCTCTGGCGACATTTGAAATCCGAAACGGTGCACGTAGCCACAGGTTGTAGTGGAACGCACCAGAGCTCCCACGAGGTTGGGAGATTGCAAACGCGATGTCGACGGAGATCATGTGCGTGTCTCCCTGGGTCTCGCTGACGTTTCCTGAGACCTCAGGGCATTCGCGCAGTTCTACCGAGATTTGGACGACTATCCTGAGCCAAGCGACCTCCATAACCTCCACAAGGCCCGAGATCTTGTTCCATTGGGGCCAGGTGTCCCCAGACGTGTGCTGGGATCCCACTTGGTTTGTCTTTCCATCTCGCTGCCTGGCCCCGTTGTATCCTGCGGTTTGGAGGCGCTCTCCCGAGATGCAGACTAAAACCATGAGAGGTTTGCCCCCGGGTCTTGCAGAGGGGGCCTGTGCTGCCATGACTTGCTGTTTGTTCCCCCCAAGACTTGGCCTGAAACCACGCGGGTTCGTTACCGGGGCCTTGATGTCTTGACGTGAGCGCTCTGGATCTGCAGGGCCCCTCCTGAAATTGGGATGGAGATCATGTGAGCTTTGCCCCCTGGAACTCGAGGACTGGGCATGGGATCACACCAGATTTGCATGAGCCGTCCCGAGATTTGGATGGAGCTCCCCTGAAGTCAGACGCTCTTTGTCCCATAGAGCTCCCCGAGATCCCAGGAGCATTGAGTGCGTTCCTCCGACGCATGGACGGAGGAGACGCCAGATTTGACCGCGAATCTCCCTGACTGGGCCCAACAGCACTCGAACATTGCATGTGGTCCCCTCGGTTGGGACTGAGAAGGGGCGAGCTATGCCCTGCAGCTCACTGACTGCGCCCGAGGTCTCAAGAGATTTGGATGAGTTCTGGGGAGGTCCGGACTACGATCCGGTAACCTCGGGCCCTGCGAGTGGCCGAACAGATGGGAGATTCCACCAGATTCGGAGATTCCTCACGAGATTCGCACTAAGATCAACGAGACAGGTGCCTCACCATCTCTCTGATCATTCCTGACATCTCAGGACATATCCATATCTCTTCCGAGTTTTGGACGGATATGCCGAAACGTGTGTCTGGGAACTCGCATGCAGGGCTTGAGATCTCTTGAGATGTGGGTCAGGGCCTCCAAAATTTAGACTGCGATCCCATGAGTTTATCTGCTCGAGACCCCTGACTGGGGTGAGACCTCAGGGTTTTGGCTCCGTTCTAATGACAATTGGATTTCAACCCCCTTGGGATTGCTTCTGGATCTCGCTAACTGGGCCAGAGATCCCCACGAGATTTGCCTGAGCATTCCCGCGTTTTACCTGAAGTCTGATGAACTTAGATGCTGTTTCTCATCCAATGGCCGGTGGCCCCAGGAGACTTGAGTGCGTTCTTCCGAGGCTGGGGCCGTGATCACGTGACATATGCCCGTGAATCTCCCTGACAGGGCCAGGGTTTGTTGACATTTGGATGGGTTCTCCTGGGCATCGGCCGAGATCACCCCGGAGTGGCATCGGGATCCCCTAACTTGGGCGCAAACACTCAAGAGGTTTTGACGAGTTCTGGCTCGATTTGGAATCAGATCCCACGAGACTGGCTCCTGGCATCCACGGATTGGACCAGCACTCTCCCAAGTGTCGGAGGTGGCGGGGCACATTCAGACGGAGACCACGTGACATGTACCCCTGGATCTCGTCGAGTACACCTGACATTCCGAGACTTTGGCACAGTTGTCCTGAGATACGGACACCTAACCGAGATGTTTGCCTGGGAGTGGCCGATCAGGCCTGAGTTCTCACGGGATTTGGATCCGGTGTTCCGAGGTTTGGACTGTGGCCCCATGGAATTTGGCCCTGGATCTGGCTTCCAGGGCCTGAGGTCCGACGAGATGTCGACAAGCACTGCTGAGAATGGGATTCAGGTCCTCCGCGAATTGCCCGCGGAAGCCACTGAGGCATCCTGAGGTTTGACGAGATGGGGTTTGTTCTCCAAGGTTCGCCCGAAAGCACTCAGGTTTGGAGCCTGGTTCGCACCGTCCGGACGTGAGCACTCAGGAGCATTGGATGAGTTCTGCCGCAAAGGTGATTGAGAGCTCAGGAGTTGGACACTGGGTCTCCCTGAGGTGACTGGGATCGACCGCGGTTTGGAGGAGTACTCCCGAGATTTGGACTGAGATATGCTGAAGTTGAACCCTCGGTCTAACAGAGAGGCCTTGGCCTGAGATCCCGAAGGATTGGAGTCAGCGCCTCCGACCGGAGATCACGGGAGGTTTGCCTGTGAATCTCCCTGAAAAGCCCCGAGAACCCTGAAGCTGGGGAGGACACCTCCCGAGATTTGGACTGAGAGCAGCTGAGATTCGCCCCCGGATCTCACGGAAAGGGGCCGAGGTCTCAAGAGGGTTTGTGGAGCTCTGTCGACATTTGAACTCAGAAACGGCGCACGTGGCCACAGGTTTTAGAGGAACGGGCCAGAGCTCCAACGTCGTTGGGAGATCTCGAACGCGATGCCGACGGAGATCACGTGCCGTGTGTCCCTGGGTCTCGCTGACTTTTCCTGAGATCTCCGGGGATTCGCGCAGTTCTACCGAGATTTGGACGGCTATCTTGAGCCAAGCGACCTCCTTATCCTCCCCAAGGCCGGAGACCTCGTTCCCTGGGGGCCAGGTGTCCCCAGACGTGGGCTGGGATCCCATTTGATTTGCCCTTCCATCTGGCTGCCTGGCTCCGTGGTCTCCTGCGGTTTGGAGGCGCTCTTCCGAGATGCAGACTAAAAGCACGAGAATTTTGCCCCCCGGTACTGCAGAGGGGGCCTGTGCTGCCATGACTTGCGGTTTGTTCCCCCCAAGATTTGGCCTGAAACCACGCGGGGTTGGAACCCGGGCCTTGATATCCGGACCTGAGCGCTCTGGAACTTCAGGGCCCCTCCTGAAATTGGGATGGAAATCACGTGAGCATTGCCCCCTGGATCTCGAGGACTGGGTATGGGATCACGGCAGATTTGCATGAGCCGTCCCGAGATTTGGACGGAGCTCCCCTGAAGTCAGGTGCTCTCTGTCCCACAGAGCTCCCCGAGATCCCAGGAGTTTTGAGTGAGTGCTTCCGAGGCTTGGACGGAGGAGACACCATATTTGATCCCGAATCTCCCTGACTGGGCCCGACAGTGCTCGAACATTGCATGTGGTCCCCTAGGTTTGGACTGAGAAGGGGCGAGCTTTGCCCTGCCGCTCACTGACTGCGCCCGAGGTCTCAAGAGATTTGGATGAGTTCTGGGGAGGTCTGGACTACGATCCGGTGACCTCGGGCCCTGCCAGTGGCCGAACGGACCGGAGATTCCACCAGATTCGGAGATTCCTCGTGAGATTCGCCCTGAGAACAACGAGACAGGTGCCTCTCGATCTCTCTGATCATTCCTGACATCTCAGGACATTTCCATAGCTCTTCCGATATTTGGACGGATATGCCGACACGTGTTTCCAGGAACTCGCAGGCAGGGCCTGAGATCTCATGAGATGTGGGTCAGGGCCTCCAAAATTTAGACTGCGATCCCATGAGTTTAATTGCTTGAGACCCCTGACTGGGGTGAGACCTCAGGGATTTGGTTTCGTTCTAATGACAATTGGATTTCAACCCCCTGGGGATTGCTTCTGGATCTCGCTAACTGGGCCAGAGGTCCCCCCGGAATTTGCGTGTGTGTTCCCGTGTTACGCCTAAAGTCAGATGAACTTAGATGCTGTTTCTCACGCAACGGACAGTGGCTCCGCAAGATTTGAGTGCGTTCTTCCGAGCCTGGGGCTGTGATCACGTGACATATGTCCGTGAATCTCCCTGACAGGGCCAGGGGTTCTTGACATTTGAATGAGTTCTCCTGGACTTTGGCTGAGATCACCCGGATTCCATAACTTGGGCACAAACCACTAAAGAGATTTTGACGAGTTCCAGCTCGATTTGGAATCCGATCCCACGAGACTGGCTCCTGGCATTCACGGATTGGACCAGCGTTCTCACAAGTGTCGGAGGTGGCGAGCCTCATTCAGACGGAGACCACGTGACATGTGCCCCTCGATCTCGGCGAGTACACCTGACATTTCGAGGCTTTGGCACAGTTGTCCTGAGATTCGGACACCTACACGGAGACGTTTGCCTGGGAGAGTCCGACGGGTCCTGAGTTCTCACAGGATTTGGATCCGGTGTTCCGAGGTGTGGACTGCGGCCCCATGAGATTTGGCCCTGGATCTGGCTTCCTGGGCCTGTGGTCCCATGAGATGTCGACGAGCACTCCTGAGAATTGGATTCAGGTCCCCTGCGAATTGCCCTCGGAAGCCACTGAGGGGTCCCGAGCTTTGACAAGATGGGGTTTGTTCTCCAAGGTTCGCACGAAAGCACTCAGGTTTGGAGCCTGGTTCGCACCGTCCGGACGTGAGGACTCAGGGGCATTGGGTGGGTTCTGCTTCAAAGGTGATTGAGAGCTCAGGAGTTGGGCCCTGGGTCGCCCTGATGGTGACCGGGGTCGACCGAGGTTTGGAGGCTTTCTCCCGAGATTTGGACTGAGATTTGTGAAGTTGAACCCTGTGTCTAACAGAGAGGCCTTGGCCTGAGATCCCGTGGGTTGGAGTCAGCGCATCCGACCGGAGATCATGGGAGTTTTGCCTGTGAATCTCCCTGAAATTGTCCGAGAACCCTGAAGCTGGGGAGGAGACCTCCCGAGATTTGGACTGAGATCAGCTGAGATTCGCCCCCGGATCTCACCGAAAGGGGTCGAAGTCTCAAGATGGTTTGAGGAGCTCTGGCGACATTTGAAATCCGAAACGGTGCACGTAGCCACAGGTTGTAGTGGAACGCACCAGAGCTCCCACGAGGTTGGGAGATTGCAAACGCGATGTCGACGGAGATCATGTGCGTGTCTCCCTGGGTCTCGCTGACGTTTCCTGAGACCTCAGGGCATTCGCGCAGTTCTACCGAGATTTGGACGACTATCCTGAGCCAAGCGACCTCCATAACCTCCACAAGGCCCGAGATCTTGTTCCATTGGGGCCAGGTGTCCCCAGACGTGTGCTGGGATCCCACTTGGTTTGTCTTTCCATCTCGCTGCCTGGCCCCGTTGTATCCTGCGGTTTGGAGGCGCTCTCCCGAGATGCAGACTAAAACCATGAGAGGTTTGCCCCCGGGTCTTGCAGAGGGGGCCTGTGCTGCCATGACTTGCTGTTTGTTCCCCCCAAGACTTGGCCTGAAACCACGCGGGTTCGTTACCGGGGCCTTGATGTCTTGACGTGAGCGCTCTGGATCTGCAGGGCCCCTCCTGAAATTGGGATGGAGATCATGTGAGCTTTGCCCCCTGGAACTCGAGGACTGGGCATGGGATCACACCAGATTTGCATGAGCCGTCCCGAGATTTGGATGGAGCTCCCCTGAAGTCAGACGCTCTTTGTCCCATAGAGCTCCCCGAGATCCCAGGAGCATTGAGTGCGTTCCTCCGACGCATGGACGGAGGAGACGCCAGATTTGACCGCGAATCTCCCTGACTGGGCCCAACAGCACTCGAACATTGCATGTGGTCCCCTCGGTTGGGACTGAGAAGGGGCGAGCTATGCCCTGCAGCTCACTGACTGCGCCCGAGGTCTCAAGAGATTTGGATGAGTTCTGGGGAGGTCCGGACTACGATCCGGTAACCTCGGGCCCTGCGAGTGGCCGAACAGATGGGAGATTCCACCAGATTCGGAGATTCCTCACGAGATTCGCACTAAGATCAACGAGACAGGTGCCTCACCATCTCTCTGATCATTCCTGACATCTCAGGACATATCCATATCTCTTCCGAGTTTTGGACGGATATGCCGAAACGTGTGTCTGGGAACTCGCATGCAGGGCTTGAGATCTCTTGAGATGTGGGTCAGGGCCTCCAAAATTTAGACTGCGATCCCATGAGTTTATCTGCTCGAGACCCCTGACTGGGGTGAGACCTCAGGGTTTTGGCTCCGTTCTAATGACAATTGGATTTCAACCCCCTTGGGATTGCTTCTGGATCTCGCTAACTGGGCCAGAGATCCCCACGAGATTTGCCTGAGCATTCCCGCGTTTTACCTGAAGTCTGATGAACTTAGATGCTGTTTCTCATCCAATGGCCGGTGGCCCCAGGAGACTTGAGTGCGTTCTTCCGAGGCTGGGGCCGTGATCACGTGACATATGCCCGTGAATCTCCCTGACAGGGCCAGGGTTTGTTGACATTTGGATGGGTTCTCCTGGGCATCGGCCGAGATCACCCCGGAGTGGCATCGGGATCCCCTAACTTGGGCGCAAACACTCAAGAGGTTTTGACGAGTTCTGGCTCGATTTGGAATCAGATCCCACGAGACTGGCTCCTGGCATCCACGGATTGGACCAGCACTCTCCCAAGTGTCGGAGGTGGCGGGGCACATTCAGACGGAGACCACGTGACATGTACCCCTGGATCTCGTCGAGTACACCTGACATTCCGAGACTTTGGCACAGTTGTCCTGAGATACGGACACCTAACCGAGATGTTTGCCTGGGAGTGGCCGATCAGGCCTGAGTTCTCACGGGATTTGGATCCGGTGTTCCGAGGTTTGGACTGTGGCCCCATGGAATTTGGCCCTGGATCTGGCTTCCAGGGCCTGAGGTCCGACGAGATGTCGACAAGCACTGCTGAGAATGGGATTCAGGTCCTCCGCGAATTGCCCGCGGAAGCCACTGAGGCATCCTGAGGTTTGACGAGATGGGGTTTGTTCTCCAAGGTTCGCCCGAAAGCACTCAGGTTTGGAGCCTGGTTCGCACCGTCCGGACGTGAGCACTCAGGAGCATTGGATGAGTTCTGCCGCAAAGGTGATTGAGAGCTCAGGAGTTGGACACTGGGTCTCCCTGAGGTGACTGGGATCGACCGCGGTTTGGAGGAGTACTCCCGAGATTTGGACTGAGATATGCTGAAGTTGAACCCTCGGTCTAACAGAGAGGCCTTGGCCTGAGATCCCGAAGGATTGGAGTCAGCGCCTCCGACCGGAGATCACGGGAGGTTTGCCTGTGAATCTCCCTGAAAAGCCCCGAGAACCCTGAAGCTGGGGAGGACACCTCCCGAGATTTGGACTGAGAGCAGCTGAGATTCGCCCCCGGATCTCACGGAAAGGGGCCGAGGTCTCAAGAGGGTTTGTGGAGCTCTGTCGACATTTGAACTCAGAAACGGCGCACGTGGCCACAGGTTTTAGAGGAACGGGCCAGAGCTCCAACGTCGTTGGGAGATCTCGAACGCGATGCCGACGGAGATCACGTGCCGTGTGTCCCTGGGTCTCGCTGACTTTTCCTGAGATCTCCGGGGATTCGCGCAGTTCTACCGAGATTTAGACGGCTATCTTGAGCCAAGCGACCTCCTTATCCTCCCCAAGGCCGGAGACCTCGTTCCCTGGGGGCCAGGTGTCCCCAGACGTGGGCTGGGATCCCATTTGATTTGCCCTTCCATCTGGCTGCCTGGCTCCGTGGTCTCCTGCGGTTTGGAGGCGCTCTTCCGAGATGCAGACTAAAAGCACGAGAATTTTGCCCCCCGGTACTGCAGAGGGGGCCTGTGCTGCCATGACTTGCGGTTTGTTCCCCCCAAGATTTGGCCTGAAACCACGCGGGGTTGGAACCCGGGCCTTGATATCCGGACCTGAGCGCTCTGGAACTTCAGGGCCCCTCCTGAAATTGGGATGGAAATCACGTGAGCATTGCCCCCTGGATCTCGAGGACTGGGTATGGGATCACGGCAGATTTGCATGAGCCGTCCCGAGATTTGGACGGAGCTCCCCTGAAGTCAGGTGCTCTCTGTCCCACAGAGCTCCCCGAGATCCCAGGAGTTTTGAGTGAGTGCTTCCGAGGCTTGGACGGAGGAGACACCATATTTGATCCCGAATCTCCCTGACTGGGCCCGACAGTGCTCGAACATTGCATGTGGTCCCCTAGGTTTGGACTGAGAAGGGGCGAGCTTTGCCCTGCCGCTCACTGACTGCGCCCGAGGTCTCAAGAGATTTGGATGAGTTCTGGGGAGGTCTGGACTACGATCCGGTGACCTCGGGCCCTGCCAGTGGCCGAACGGACCGGAGATTCCACCAGATTCGGAGATTCCTCGTGAGATTCGCCCTGAGAACAACGAGACAGGTGCCTCTCGATCTCTCTGATCATTCCTGACATCTCAGGACATTTCCATAGCTCTTCCGATATTTGGACGGATATGCCGACACGTGTTTCCAGGAACTCGCAGGCAGGGCCTGAGATCTCATGAGATGTGGGTCAGGGCCTCCAAAATTTAGACTGCGATCCCATGAGTTTAATTGCTTGAGACCCCTGACTGGGGTGAGACCTCAGGGATTTGGTTTCGTTCTAATGACAATTGGATTTCAACCCCCTGGGGATTGCTTCTGGATCTCGCTAACTGGGCCAGAGGTCCCCCCGGAATTTGCGTGTGTGTTCCCGTGTTACGCCTAAAGTCAGATGAACTTAGATGCTGTTTCTCACGCAACGGACAGTGGCCCCGCAAGATTTGAGTGCGTTCTTCCGAGCCTGGGGCTGTGATCACGTGACATATGTCCGTGAATCTCCCTGACAGGGCCAGGGGTTCTTGACATTTGAATGAGTTCTCCTGGACTTTGGCTGAGATCACCCGGATTCCATAACTTGGGCACAAACCACTAAAGAGATTTTGACGAGTTCCAGCTCGATTTGGAATCCGATCCCACGAGACTGGCTCCTGGCATTCACGGATTGGACCAGCGTTCTCACAAGTGTCGGAGGTGGCGAGCCTCATTCAGACGGAGACCACGTGACATGTGCCCCTCGATCTCGGCGAGTACACCTGACATTTCGAGGCTTTGGCACAGTTGTCCTGAGATTCGGACACCTACACGGAGACGTTTGCCTGGGAGAGTCCGACGGGTCCTGAGTTCTCACAGGATTTGGATCCGGTGTTCCGAGGTGTGGACTGCGGCCCCATGAGATTTGGCCCTGGATCTGGCTTCCTGGGCCTGTGGTCCCATGAGATGTCGACGAGCACTCCTGAGAATTGGATTCAGGTCCCCTGCGAATTGCCCTCGGAAGCCACTGAGGGGTCCCGAGCTTTGACAAGATGGGGTTTGTTCTCCAAGGTTCGCACGAAAGCACTCAGGTTTGGAGCCTGGTTCGCACCGTCCGGACGTGAGGACTCAGGGGCATTGGGTGGGTTCTGCTGCAAAGGTGATTGAGAGCTCAGGAGTTGGGCCCTGGGTAGCCCTGATGGTGACCGGGGTCGACCGAGGTTTGGAGGCTTTCTCCCGAGATTTGGACTGAGATTTGTGAAGTTGAACCCTGTGTCTAACAGAGAGGCCTTGGCCTGAGATCCCGTGGGTTGGAGTCAGCGCATCCGACCGGAGATCATGGGAGTTTTGCCTGTGAATCTCCCTGAAATTGTCCGAGAACCCTGAAGCTGGGGAGGAGACCTCCCGAGATTTGGACTGAGATCAGCTGAGATTCGCCCCCGGATCTCACCGAAAGGGGTCGAAGTCTCAAGATGGTTTGAGGAGCTCTGGCGACATTTGAAATCCGAAACGGTGCACGTAGCCACAGGTTGTAGTGGAACGCACCAGAGCTCCCACGAGGTTGGGAGATTGCAAACGCGATGTCGACGGAGATCATGTGCGTGTCTCCCTGGGTCTCGCTGACGTTTCCTGAGACCTCAGGGCATTCGCGCAGTTCTACCGAGATTTGGACGACTATCCTGAGCCAAGCGACCTCCATAACCTCCACAAGGCCCGAGATCTTGTTCCATTGGGGCCAGGTGTCCCCAGACGTGTGCTGGGATCCCACTTGGTTTGTCTTTCCATCTCGCTGCCTGGCCCCGTTGTATCCTGCGGTTTGGAGGCGCTCTCCCGAGATGCAGACTAAAACCATGAGAGGTTTGCCCCCGGGTCTTGCAGAGGGGGCCTGTGCTGCCATGACTTGCTGTTTGTTCCCCCCAAGACTTGGCCTGAAACCACGCGGGTTCGTTACCGGGGCCTTGATGTCTTGACGTGAGCGCTCTGGATCTGCAGGGCCCCTCCTGAAATTGGGATGGAGATCATGTGAGCTTTGCCCCCTGGAACTCGAGGACTGGGCATGGGATCACACCAGATTTGCATGAGCCGTCCCGAGATTTGGATGGAGCTCCCCTGAAGTCAGACGCTCTTTGTCCCATAGAGCTCCCCGAGATCCCAGGAGCATTGAGTGCGTTCCTCCGACGCATGGACGGAGGAGACGCCAGATTTGACCGCGAATCTCCCTGACTGGGCCCAACAGCACTCGAACATTGCATGTGGTCCCCTCGGTTGGGACTGAGAAGGGGCGAGCTATGCCCTGCAGCTCACTGACTGCGCCCGAGGTCTCAAGAGATTTGGACGAGTTCTGGGGAGGTCCGGACTACGATCCGGTAACCTCGGGCCCTGCGAGTGGCCGAACAGATGGGAGATTCCACCAGATTCGGAGATTCCTCACGAGATTCGCACTAAGATCAACGAGACAGGTGCCTCACCATCTCTCTGATCATTCCTGACATCTCAGGACATATCCATATCTCTTCCGAGTTTTGGACGGCTATGCCGAAACGTCTGTCTGGGAACTCGCATGCAGGGCTTGAGATCTCTTGAGATGTGGGTCAGGGCCTCCAAAATTTAGACTGCGATCCCATGAGTTTATCTGCTCGAGACCCCTGACTGGGGTGAGACCTCAGGGTTTTGGCTCCGTTCTAATGACAATTGGATTTCAACCCCCTTGGGATTGCTTCTGGATCTCGCTAACTGGGCCAGAGTTCCCCACGAGATTTGCCTGAGCATTCCCGCGTTTTACCTGAAGTCTGATGAACTTAGATGCTGTTTCTCATCCAATGGCCGGTGGCCCCAGGAGACTTGAGTGCGTTCTTCCGAGGCTGGGGCCGTGATCACGTGACATATGCCCGTGAATCTCCCTGACAGGGCCAGGGTTTGTTGACATTTGGATGGGTTCTCCTGGGCATCGGCCGAGATCACCCCGGAGTGGCATCGGGATCCCCTAACTTGGGCGCAAACACTCAAGAGGTTTTGACGAGTTCTGGCTCGATTTGGAATCAGATCCCACGAGACTGGCTCCTGGCATCCACGGATTGGACCAGCACTCTCCCAAGTGTCGGAGGTGGCGGGGCACATTCAGACGGAGACCACGTGACATGTACCCCTGGATCTCGTCGAGTACACCTGACATTCCGAGACTTTGGCACAGTTGTCCTGAGATACGGACACCTAACCGAGATGTTTGCCTGGGAGTGGCCGATCAGGCCTGAGTTCTCACGGGATTTGGATCCGGTGTTCCGAGGTTTGGACTGTGGCCCCATGGAATTTGGCCCTGGATCTGGCTTCCAGGGCCTGAGGTCCGACGAGATGTCGACAAGCACTGCTGAGAATGGGATTCAGGTCCTCCGCGAATTGCCCGCGGAAGCCACTGAGGCATCCTGAGGTTTGACGAGATGGGGTTTGTTCTCCAAGGTTCGCCCGAAAGCACTCAGGTTTGGAGCCTGGTTCGCACCGTCCGGACGTGAGCACTCAGGAGCATTGGATGAGTTCTGCCGCAAAGGTGATTGAGAGCTCAGGAGTTGGACACTGGGTCTCCCTGAGGTGACTGGGATCGACCGCGGTTTGGAGGAGTACTCCCGAGATTTGGACTGAGATATGCTGAAGTTGAACCCTCGGTCTAACAGAGAGGCCTTGGCCTGAGATCCCGAAGGATTGGAGTCAGCGCCTCCGACCGGAGATCACGGGAGGTTTGCCTGTGAATCTCCCTGAAAAGCCCCGAGAACCCTGAAGCTGGGGAGGACACCTCCCGAGATTTGGACTGAGAGCAGCTGAGATTCGCCCCCGGATCTCACGGCAAGGGGCCGAGGTCTCAAGAGGGTTTGTGGAGCTCTGTCGACATTTGAACTCAGAAACGGCGCACGTGGCCACAGGTTTTAGAGGAACGGGCCAGAGCTCCAACGTCGTTGGGAGATCTCGAACGCGATGCCGACGGAGATCACGTGCCGTGTGTCCCTGGGTCTCGCTGACTTTTCCTGAGATCTCCGGGGATTCGCGCAGTTCTACCGAGATTTGGACGGCTATCTTGAGCCAAGCGACCTCCTTATCCTCCCCAAGGCCGGAGACCTCGTTCCCTGGGGGCCAGGTGTCCCCAGACGTGGGCTGGGATCCCATTTGATTTGCCCTTCCATCTGGCTGCCTGGCTCCGTGGTCTCCTGCGGTTTGGAGGCGCTCTTCCGAGATGCAGACTAAAAGCACGAGAATTTTGCCCCCCGGTACTGCAGAGGGGGCCTGTGCTGCCATGACTTGCGGTTTGTTCCCCCCAAGATTTGGCCTGAAACCACGCGGGGTTGGAACCCGGGCCTTGATATCCGGACCTGAGCGCTCTGGAACTTCAGGGCCCCTCCTGAAATTGGGATGGAAATCACGTGAGCATTGCCCCCTGGATCTCGAGGACTGGGTATGGGATCACGGCAGATTTGCATGAGCCGTCCCGAGATTTGGACGGAGCTCCCCTGAAGTCAGGTGCTCTCTGTCCCACAGAGCTCCCCGAGATCCCAGGAGTTTTGAGTGAGTGCTTCCGAGGCTTGGACGGAGGAGACACCATATTTGATCCCGAATCTCCCTGACTGGGCCCGACAGTGCTCGAACATTGCATGTGGTCCCCTAGGTTTGGACTGAGAAGGGGCGAGCTTTGCCCTGCCGCTCACTGACTGCGCCCGAGGTCTCAAGAGATTTGGATGAGTTCTGGGGAGGTCTGGACTACGATCCGGTGACCTCGGGCCCTGCCAGTGGCCGAACGGACCGGAGATTCCACCAGATTCGGAGATTCCTCGTGAGATTCGCCCTGAGAACAACGAGACAGGTGCCTCTCGATCTCTCTGATCATTCCTGACATCTCAGGACATTTCCATAGCTCTTCCGATATTTGGACGGATATGCCGACACGTGTTTCCAGGAACTCGCAGGCAGGGCCTGAGATCTCATGAGATGTGGGTCAGGGCCTCCAAAATTTAGACTGCGATCCCATGAGTTTAATTGCTTGAGACCCCTGACTGGGGTGAGACCTCAGGGATTTGGTTTCGTTCTAATGACAATTGGATTTCAACCCCCTGGGGATTGCTTCTGGATCTCGCTAACTGGGCCAGAGGTCCCCCCGGAATTTGCGTGTGTGTTCCCGTGTTACGCCTAAAGTCAGATGAACTTAGATGCTGTTTCTCACGCAACGGACAGTGGCCCCGCAAGATTTGAGTGCGTTCTTCCGAGCCTGGGGCTGTGATCACGTGACATATGTCCGTGAATCTCCCTGACAGGGCCAGGGGTTCTTGACATTTGAATGAGTTCTCCTGGACTTTGGCTGAGATCACCCGGATTCCATAACTTGGGCACAAACCACTAAAGAGATTTTGACGAGTTCCAGCTCGATTTGGAATCCGATCCCACGAGACTGGCTCCTGGCATTCACGGATTGGACCAGCGTTCTCACAAGTGTCGGAGGTGGCGAGCCTCATTCAGACGGAGACCACGTGACATGTGCCCCTCGATCTCGGCGAGTACACCTGACATTTCGAGGCTTTGGCACAGTTGTCCTGAGATTCGGACACCTACACGGAGACGTTTGCCTGGGAGAGTCCGACGGGTCCTGAGTTCTCACAGGATTTGGATCCGGTGTTCCGAGGTGTGGACTGCGGCCCCATGAGATTTGGCCCTGGATCTGGCTTCCTGGGCCTGTGGTCCCATGAGATGTCGACGAGCACTCCTGAGAATTGGATTCAGGTCCCCTGCGAATTGCCCTCGGAAGCCACTGAGGGGTCCCGAGCTTTGACAAGATGGGGTTTGTTCTCCAAGGTTCGCACGAAAGCACTCAGGTTTGGAGCCTGGTTCGCACCGTCCGGACGTGAGGACTCAGGGGCATTGGGTGGGTTCTGCTGCAAAGGTGATTGAGAGCTCAGGAGTTGGGCCCTGGGTCGCCCTGATGGTGACCGGGGTCGACCGAGGTTTGGAGGCTTTCTCCCGAGATTTGGACTGAGATTTGTGAAGTTGAACCCTGTGTCTAACAGAGAGGCCTTGGCCTGAGATCCCGTGGGTTGGAGTCAGCGCATCCGACCGGAGATCATGGGAGTTTTGCCTGTGAATCTCCCTGAAATTGTCCGAGAACCCTGAAGCTGGGGAGGAGACCTCCCGAGATTTGGACTGAGATCAGCTGAGATTCGCCCCCGGATCTCACCGAAAGGGGTCGAAGTCTCAAGATGGTTTGAGGAGCTCTGGCGACATTTGAAATCCGAAACGGTGCACGTAGCCACAGGTTGTAGTGGAACGCACCAGAGCTCCCACGAGGTTGGGAGATTGCAAACGCGATGTCGACGGAGATCATGTGCGTGTCTCCCTGGGTCTCGCTGACGTTTCCTGAGACCTCAGGGCATTCGCGCAGTTCTACCGAGATTTGGACGACTATCCTGAGCCAAGCGACCTCCATAACCTCCACAAGGCCCGAGATCTTGTTCCATTGGGGCCAGGTGTCCCCAGACGTGTGCTGGGATCCCACTTGGTTTGTCTTTCCATCTCGCTGCCTGGCCCCGTTGTATCCTGCGGTTTGGAGGCGCTCTCCCGAGATGCAGACTAAAACCATGAGAGGTTTGCCCCCGGGTCTTGCAGAGGGGGCCTGTGCTGCCATGACTTGCTGTTTGTTCCCCCCAAGACTTGGCCTGAAACCACGCGGGTTCGTTACCGGGGCCTTGATGTCTTGACGTGAGCGCTCTGGATCTGCAGGGCCCCTCCTGAAATTGGGATGGAGATCATGTGAGCTTTGCCCCCTGGAACTCGAGGACTGGGCATGGGATCACACCAGATTTGCATGAGCCGTCCCGAGATTTGGATGGAGCTCCCCTGAAGTCAGACGCTCTTTGTCCCATAGAGCTCCCCGAGATCCCAGGAGCATTGAGTGCGTTCCTCCGACGCATGGACGGAGGAGACGCCAGATTTGACCGCGAATCTCCCTGACTGGGCCCAACAGCACTCGAACATTGCATGTGGTCCCCTCGGTTGGGACTGAGAAGGGGCGAGCTATGCCCTGCAGCTCACTGACTGCGCCCGAGGTCTCAAGAGATTTGGATGAGTTCTGGGGAGGTCCGGACTACGATCCGGTAACCTCGGGCCCTGCGAGTGGCCGAACAGATGGGAGATTCCACCAGATTCGGAGATTCCTCACGAGATTCGCACTAAGATCAACGAGACAGGTGCCTCACCATCTCTCTGATCATTCCTGACATCTCAGGACATATCCATATCTCTTCCGAGTTTTGGACGGATATGCCGAAACGTCTGTCTGGGAACTCGCATGCAGGGCTTGAGATCTCTTGAGATGTGGGTCAGGGCCTCCAAAATTTAGACTGCGATCCCATGAGTTTATCTGCTCGAGACCCCTGACTGGGGTGAGACCTCAGGGTTTTGGCTCCGTTCTAATGACAATTGGATTTCAACCCCCTTGGGATTGCTTCTGGATCTCGCTAACTGGGCCAGAGATCCCCACGAGATTTGCCTGAGCATTCCCGCGTTTTACCTGAAGTCTGATGAACTTAGATGCTGTTTCTCATCCAATGGCCGGTGGCCCCAGGAGACTTGAGTGCGTTCTTCCGAGGCTGGGGCCGTGATCACGTGACATATGCCCGTGAATCTCCCTGACAGGGCCAGGGTTTGTTGACATTTGGATGGGTTCTCCTGGGCATCGGCCGAGATCACCCCGGAGTGGCATCGGGATCCCCTAACTTGGGCGCAAACACTCAAGAGGTTTTGACGAGTTCTGGCTCGATTTGGAATCAGATCCCACGAGACTGGCTCCTGGCATCCACGGATTGGACCAGCACTCTCCCAAGTGTCGGAGGTGGCGGGGCACATTCAGACGGAGACCACGTGACATGTACCCCTGGATCTCGTCGAGTACACCTGACATTCCGAGACTTTGGCACAGTTGTCCTGAGATACGGACACCTAACCGAGATGTTTGCCTGGGAGTGGCCGATCAGGCCTGAATTCTCACGGGATTTGGATCCGGTGTTCCGAGGTTTGGACTGTGGCCCCATGGAATTTGGCCCTGGATCTGGCTTCCAGGGCCTGAGGTCCGACGAGATGTCGACAAGCACTGCTGAGAATGGGATTCAGGTCCTCCGCGAATTGCCCGCGGAAGCCACTGAGGCATCCTGAGGTTTGACGAGATGGGGTTTGTTCTCCAAGGTTCGCCCGAAAGCACTCAGGTTTGGAGCCTGGTTCGCACCGTCCGGACGTGAGCACTCAGGAGCATTGGATGAGTTCTGCCGCAAAGGTGATTGAGAGCTCAGGAGTTGGACACTGGGTCTCCCTGAGGTGACTGGGATCGACCGCGGTTTGGAGGAGTACTCCCGAGATTTGGACTGAGATATGCTGAAGTTGAACCCTCGGTCTAACAGAGAGGCCTTGGCCTGAGATCCCGAAGGATTGGAGTCAGCGCCTCCGACCGGAGATCACGGGAGGTTTGCCTGTGAATCTCCCTGAAAAGCCCCGAGAACCCTGAAGCTGGGGAGGACAGCTCCCGAGATTTGGACTGAGAGCAGCTGAGATTCGCCCCCGGATCTCACGGCAAGGGGCCGAGGTCTCAAGAGGGTTTGTGGAGCTCTGTCGACATTTGAACTCAGAAACGGCGCACGTGGCCACAGGTTTTAGAGGAACGGGCCAGAGCTCCAACGTCGTTGGGAGATCTCGAACGCGATGCCGACGGAGATCACGTGCCGTGTGTCCCTGGGTCTCGCTGACTTTTCCTGAGATCTCCGGGGATTCGCGCAGTTCTACCGAGATTTGGACGGCTATCTTGAGCCAAGCGACCTCCTTATCCTCCCCAAGGCCGGAGACCTCGTTCCCTGGGGGCCAGGTGTCCCCAGACGTGGGCTGGGATCCCATTTGATTTGCCCTTCCATCTGGCTGCCTGGCTCCGTGGTCTCCTGCGGTTTGGAGGCGCTCTTCCGAGATGCAGACTAAAAGCACGAGAATTTTGCCCCCCGGTACTGCAGAGGGGGCCTGTGCTGCCATGACTTGCGGTTTGTTCCCCCCAAGATTTGGCCTGAAACCACGCGGGGTTGGAACCCGGGCCTTGATATCCGGACCTGAGCGCTCTGGAACTTCAGGGCCCCTCCTGAAATTGGGATGGAAATCACGTGAGCATTGCCCCCTGGATCTCGAGGACTGGGTATGGGATCACGGCAGATTTGCATGAGCCGTCCCGAGATTTGGACGGAGCTCCCCTGAAGTCAGGTGCTCTCTGTCCCACAGAGCTCCCCGAGATCCCAGGAGTTTTGAGTGAGTGCTTCCGAGGCTTGGACGGAGGAGACACCATATTTGATCCCGAATCTCCCTGACTGGGCCCGACAGTGCTCGAACATTGCATGTGGTCCCCTAGGTTTGGACTGAGAAGGGGCGAGCTTTGCCCTGCCGCTCACTGACTGCGCCCGAGGTCTCAAGAGATTTGGATGAGTTCTTGGGAGGTCTGGACTACGATCCGGTGACCTCGGGCCCTGCCAGTGGCCGAACGGACCGGAGATTCCACCAGATTCGGAGATTCCTCGTGAGATTCGCCCTGAGAACAACGAGACAGGTGCCTCTCGATCTCTCTGATCATTCCTGACATCTCAGGACATTTCCATAGCTCTTCCGATATTTGGACGGATATGCCGACACGTGTTTCCAGGAACTCGCAGGCAGGGCCTGAGATCTCATGAGATGTGGGTCAGGGCCTCCAAAATTTAGACTGCGATCCCATGAGTTTAATTGCTTGAGACCCCTGACTGGGGTGAGACCTCAGGGATTTGGTTTCGTTCTAATGACAATTGGATTTCAACCCCCTGGGGATTGCTTCTGGATCTCGCTAACTGGGCCAGAGGTCCCCCCGGAATTTGCGTGTGTGTTCCCGTGTTACGCCTAAAGTCAGATGAACTTAGATGCTGTTTCTCACGCAACGGACAGTGGCCCCGCAAGATTTGAGTGCGTTCTTCCGAGCCTGGGGCTGTGATCACGTGACATATGTCCGTGAATCTCCCTGACAGGGCCAGGGGTTCTTGACATTTGAATGAGTTCTCCTGGACTTTGGCTGAGATCACCCGGATTCCATAACTTGGGCACAAACCACTAAAGAGATTTTGACGAGTTCCAGCTCGATTTGGAATCCGATCCCACGAGACTGGCTCCTGGCATTCACGGATTGGACCAGCGTTCTCACAAGTGTCGGAGGTGGCGAGCCTCATTCAGACGGAGACCACGTGACATGTGCCCCTCGATCTCGGCGAGTACACCTGACATTTCGAGGCTTTGGCACAGTTGTCCTGAGATTCGGACACCTACACGGAGACGTTTGCCTGGGAGAGTCCGACGGGTCCTGAGTTCTCACAGGATTTGGATCCGGTGTTCCGAGGTGTGGACTGCGGCCCCATGAGATTTGGCCCTGGATCTGGCTTCCTGGGCCTGTGGTCCCATGAGATGTCGACGAGCACTCCTGAGAATTGGATTCAGGTCCCCTGCGAATTGCCCTCGGAAGCCACTGAGGGGTCCCGAGCTTTGACAAGATGGGGTTTGTTCTCCAAGGTTCGCACGAAAGCACTCAGGTTTGGAGCCTGGTTCGCACCGTCCGGACGTGAGGACTCAGGGGCATTGGGTGGGTTCTGCTGCAAAGGTGATTGAGAGCTCAGGAGTTGGGCCCTGGGTCGCCCTGATGGTGACCGGGGTCGACCGAGGTTTGGAGGCTTTCTCCCGAGATTTGGACTGAGATTTGTGAAGTTGAACCCTGTGTCTAACAGAGAGGCCTTGGCCTGAGATCCCGTGGGTTGGAGTCAGCGCATCCGACCGGAGATCATGGGAGTTTTGCCTGTGAATCTCCCTGAAATTGTCCGAGAACCCTGAAGCTGGGGAGGAGACCTCCCGAGATTTGGACTGAGATCAGCTGAGATTCGCCCCCGGATCTCACCGAAAGGGGTCGAAGTCTCAAGATGGTTTGAGGAGCTCTGGCGACATTTGAAATCCGAAACGGTGCACGTAGCCACAGGTTGTAGTGGAACGCACCAGAGCTCCCACGAGGTTGGGAGATTGCAAACGCGATGTCGACGGAGATCATGTGCGTGTCTCCCTGGGTCTCGCTGACGTTTCCTGAGACCTCAGGGCATTCGCGCAGTTCTACCGAGATTTGGACGACTATCCTGAGCCAAGCGACCTCCATAACCTCCACAAGGCCCGAGATCTTGTTCCATTGGGGCCAGGTGTCCCCAGACGTGTGCTGGGATCCCACTTGGTTTGTCTTTCCATCTCGCTGCCTGGCCCCGTTGTATCCTGCGGTTTGGAGGCGCTCTCCCGAGATGCAGACTAAAACCATGAGAGGTTTGCCCCCGGGTCTTGCAGAGGGGGCCTGTGCTGCCATGACTTGCTGTTTGTTCCCCCCAAGACTTGGCCTGAAACCACGCGGGTTCGTTACCGGGGCCTTGATGTCTTGACGTGAGCGCTCTGGATCTGCAGGGCCCCTCCTGAAATTGGGATGGAGATCATGTGAGCTTTGCCCCCTGGAACTCGAGGACTGGGCATGGGATCACACCAGATTTGCATGAGCCGTCCCGAGATTTGGATGGAGCTCCCCTGAAGTCAGACGCTCTTTGTCCCATAGAGCTCCCCGAGATCCCAGGAGCATTGAGTGCGTTCCTCCGACGCATGGACGGAGGAGACGCCAGATTTGACCGCGAATCTCCCTGACTGGGCCCAACAGCACTCGAACATTGCATGTGGTCCCCTCGGTTGGGACTGAGAAGGGGCGAGCTATGCCCTGCAGCTCACTGACTGCGCCCGAGGTCTCAAGAGATTTGGATGAGTTCTGGGGAGGTCCGGACTACGATCCGGTAACCTCGGGCCCTGCGAGTGGCCGAACAGATGGGAGATTCCACCAGATTCGGAGATTCCTCACGAGATTCGCACTAAGATCAACGAGACAGGTGCCTCACCATCTCTCTGATCATTCCTGACATCTCAGGACATATCCATATCTCTTCCGAGTTTTGGACGGATATGCCGAAACGTCTGTCTGGGAACTCGCATGCAGGGCTTGAGATCTCTTGAGATGTGGGTCAGGGCCTCCAAAATTTAGACTGCGATCCCATGAGTTTATCTGCTCGAGACCCCTGACTGGGGTGAGACCTCAGGGTTTTGGCTCCGTTCTAATGACAATTGGATTTCAACCCCCTTGGGATTGCTTCTGGATCTCGCTAACTGGGCCAGAGATCCCCACGAGATTTGCCTGAGCATTCCCGCGTTTTACCTGAAGTCTGATGAACTTAGATGCTGTTTCTCATCCAATGGCCGGTGGCCCCAGGAGACTTGAGTGCGTTCTTCCGAGGCTGGGGCCGTGATCACGTGACATATGCCCGTGAATCTCCCTGACAGGGCCAGGGTTTGTTGACATTTGGATGGGTTCTCCTGGGCATCGGCCGAGATCACCCCGGAGTGGCATCGGGATCCCCTAACTTGGGCGCAAACACTCAAGAGGTTTTGACGAGTTCTGGCTCGATTTGGAATCAGATCCCACGAGACTGGCTCCTGGCATCCACGGATTGGACCAGCACTCTCCCAAGTGTCGGAGGTGGCGGGGCACATTCAGACGGAGACCACGTGACATGTACCCCTGGATCTCGTCGAGTACACCTGACATTCCGAGACTTTGGCACAGTTGTCCTGAGATACGGACACCTAACCGAGATGTTTGCCTGGGAGTGGCCGATCAGGCCTGAGTTCTCACGGGATTTGGATCCGGTGTTCCGAGGTTTGGACTGTGGCCCCATGGAATTTGGCCCTGGATCTGGCTTCCAGGGCCTGAGGTCCGACGAGATGTCGACAAGCACTGCTGAGAATGGGATTCAGGTCCTCCGCGAATTGCCCGCGGAAGCCACTGAGGCATCCTGAGGTTTGACGAGATGGGGTTTGTTCTCCAAGGTTCGCCCGAAAGCACTCAGGTTTGGAGCCTGGTTCGCACCGTCCGGACGTGAGCACTCAGGAGCATTGGATGAGTTCTGCCGCAAAGGTGATTGAGAGCTCAGGAGTTGGACACTGGGTCTCCCTGAGGTGACTGGGATCGACCGCGGTTTGGAGGAGTACTCCCGAGATTTGGACTGAGATATGCTGAAGTTGAACCCTCGGTCTAACAGAGAGGCCTTGGCCTGAGATCCCGAAGGATTGGAGTCAGCGCCTCCGACCGGAGATCACGGGAGGTTTGCCTGTGAATCTCCCTGAAAAGCCCCGAGAACCCTGAAGCTGGGGAGGACAGCTCCCGAGATTTGGACTGAGAGCAGCTGAGATTCGCCCCCGGATCTCACGGCAAGGGGCCGAGGTCTCAAGAGGGTTTGTGGAGCTCTGTCGACATTTGAACTCAGAAACGGCGCACGTGGCCACAGGTTTTAGAGGAACGGGCCAGAGCTCCAACGTCGTTGGGAGATCTCGAACGCGATGCCGACGGAGATCACGTGCCGTGTGTCCCTGGGTCTCGCTGACTTTTCCTGAGATCTCCGGGGATTCGCGCAGTTCTACCGAGATTTGGACGGCTATCTTGAGCCAAGCGACCTCCTTATCCTCCCCAAGGCCGGAGACCTCGTTCCCTGGGGGCCAGGTGTCCCCAGACGTGGGCTGGGATCCCATTTGATTTGCCCTTCCATCTGGCTGCCTGGCTCCGTGGTCTCCTGCGGTTTGGAGGCGCTCTTCCGAGATGCAGACTAAAAGCACGAGAATTTTGCCCCCCGGTACTGCAGAGGGGGCCTGTGCTGCCATGACTTGCGGTTTGTTCCCCCCAAGATTTGGCCTGAAACCACGCGGGGTTGGAACCCGGGCCTTGATATCCGGACCTGAGCGCTCTGGAACTTCAGGGCCCCTCCTGAAATTGGGATGGAAATCACGTGAGCATTGCCCCCTGGATCTCGAGGACTGGGTATGGGATCACGGCAGATTTGCATGAGCCGTCCCGAGATTTGGACGGAGCTCCCCTGAAGTCAGGTGCTCTCTGTCCCACAGAGCTCCCCGAGATCCCAGGAGTTTTGAGTGAGTGCTTCCGAGGCTTGGACGGAGGAGACACCATATTTGATCCCGAATCTCCCTGACTGGGCCCGACAGTGCTCGAACATTGCATGTGGTCCCCTAGGTTTGGACTGAGAAGGGGCGAGCTTTGCCCTGCCGCTCACTGACTGCGCCCGAGGTCTCAAGAGATTTGGATGAGTTCTTGGGAGGTCTGGACTACGATCCGGTGACCTCGGGCCCTGCCAGTGGCCGAACGGACCGGAGATTCCACCAGATTCGGAGATTCCTCGTGAGATTCGCCCTGAGAACAACGAGACAGGTGCCTCTCGATCTCTCTGATCATTCCTGACATCTCAGGACATTTCCATAGCTCTTCCGATATTTGGACGGATATGCCGACACGTGTTTCCAGGAACTCGCAGGCAGGGCCTGAGATCTCATGAGATGTGGGTCAGGGCCTCCAAAATTTAGACTGCGATCCCATGAGTTTAATTGCTTGAGACCCCTGACTGGGGTGAGACCTCAGGGATTTGGTTTCGTTCTAATGACAATTGGATTTCAACCCCCTGGGGATTGCTTCTGGATCTCGCTAACTGGGCCAGAGGTCCCCCCGGAATTTGCGTGTGTGTTCCCGTGTTACGCCTAAAGTCAGATGAACTTAGATGCTGTTTCTCACGCAACGGACAGTGGCCCCGCAAGATTTGAGTGCGTTCTTCCGAGCCTGGGGCTGTGATCACGTGACATATGTCCGTGAATCTCCCTGACAGGGCCAGGGGTTCTTGACATTTGAATGAGTTCTCCTGGACTTTGGCTGAGATCACCCGGATTCCATAACTTGGGCACAAACCACTAAAGAGATTTTGACGAGTTCCAGCTCGATTTGGAATCCGATCCCACGAGACTGGCTCCTGGCATTCACGGATTGGACCAGCGTTCTCACAAGTGTCGGAGGTGGCGAGCCTCATTCAGACGGAGACCACGTGACATGTGCCCCTCGATCTCGGCGAGTACACCTGACATTTCGAGGCTTTGGCACAGTTGTCCTGAGATTCGGACACCTACACGGAGACGTTTGCCTGGGAGAGTCCGACGGGTCCTGAGTTCTCACAGGATTTGGATCCGGTGTTCCGAGGTGTGGACTGCGGCCCCATGAGATTTGGCCCTGGATCTGGCTTCCTGGGCCTGTGGTCCCATGAGATGTCGACGAGCACTCCTGAGAATTGGATTCAGGTCCCCTGCGAATTGCCCTCGGAAGCCACTGAGGGGTCCCGAGCTTTGACAAGATGGGGTTTGTTCTCCAAGGTTCGCACGAAAGCACTCAGGTTTGGAGCCTGGTTCGCACCGTCCGGACGTGAGGACTCAGGGGCATTGGGTGGGTTCTGCTGCAAAGGTGATTGAGAGCTCAGGAGTTGGGCCCTGGGTCGCCCTGATGGTGACCGGGGTCGACCGAGGTTTGGAGGCTTTCTCCCGAGATTTGGACTGAGATTTGTGAAGTTGAACCCTGTGTCTAACAGAGAGGCCTTGGCCTGAGATCCCGTGGGTTGGAGTCAGCGCATCCGACCGGAGATCATGGGAGTTTTGCCTGTGAATCTCCCTGAAATTGTCCGAGAACCCTGAAGCTGGGGAGGAGACCTCCCGAGATTTGGACTGAGATCAGCTGAGATTCGCCCCCGGATCTCACCGAAAGGGGTCGAAGTCTCAAGATGGTTTGAGGAGCTCTGGCGACATTTGAAATCCGAAACGGTGCACGTAGCCACAGGTTGTAGTGGAACGCACCAGAGCTCCCACGAGGTTGGGAGATTGCAAACGCGATGTCGACGGAGATCATGTGCGTGTCTCCCTGGGTCTCGCTGACGTTTCCTGAGACCTCAGGGCATTCGCGCAGTTCTACCGAGATTTGGACGACTATCCTGAGCCAAGCGACCTCCATAACCTCCACAAGGCCCGAGATCTTGTTCCATTGGGGCCAGGTGTCCCCAGACGTGTGCTGGGATCCCACTTGGTTTGTCTTTCCATCTCGCTGCCTGGCCCCGTTGTATCCTGCGGTTTGGAGGCGCTCTCCCGAGATGCAGACTAAAACCATGAGAGGTTTGCCCCCGGGTCTTGCAGAGGGGGCCTGTGCTGCCATGACTTGCTGTTTGTTCCCCCCAAGACTTGGCCTGAAACCACGCGGGTTCGTTACCGGGGCCTTGATGTCTTGACGTGAGCGCTCTGGATCTGCAGGGCCCCTCCTGAAATTGGGATGGAGATCATGTGAGCTTTGCCCCCTGGAACTCGAGGACTGGGCATGGGATCACACCAGATTTGCATGAGCCGTCCCGAGATTTGGATGGAGCTCCCCTGAAGTCAGACGCTCTTTGTCCCATAGAGCTCCCCGAGATCCCAGGAGCATTGAGTGCGTTCCTCCGACGCATGGACGGAGGAGACGCCAGATTTGACCGCGAATCTCCCTGACTGGGCCCAACAGCACTCGAACATTGCATGTGGTCCCCTCGGTTGGGACTGAGAAGGGGCGAGCTATGCCCTGCAGCTCACTGACTGCGCCCGAGGTCTCAAGAGATTTGGATGAGTTCTGGGGAGGTCCGGACTACGATCCGGTAACCTCGGGCCCTGCGAGTGGCCGAACAGATGGGAGATTCCACCAGATTCGGAGATTCCTCACGAGATTCGCACTAAGATCAACGAGACAGGTGCCTCACCATCTCTCTGATCATTCCTGACATCTCAGGACATATCCATATCTCTTCCGAGTTTTGGACGGATATGCCGAAACGTCTGTCTGGGAACTCGCATGCAGGGCTTGAGATCTCTTGAGATGTGGGTCAGGGCCTCCAAAATTTAGACTGCGATCCCATGAGTTTATCTGCTCGAGACCCCTGACTGGGGTGAGACCTCAGGGTTTTGGCTCCGTTCTAATGACAATTGGATTTCAACCCCCTTGGGATTGCTTCTGGATCTCGCTAACTGGGCCAGAGATCCCCACGAGATTTGCCTGAGCATTCCCGCGTTTTACCTGAAGTCTGATGAACTTAGATGCTGTTTCTCATCCAATGGCCGGTGGCCCCAGGAGACTTGAGTGCGTTCTTCCGAGGCTGGGGCCGTGATCACGTGACATATGCCCGTGAATCTCCCTGACAGGGCCAGGGTTTGTTGACATTTGGATGGGTTCTCCTGGGCATCGGCCGAGATCACCCCGGAGTGGCATCGGGATCCCCTAACTTGGGCGCAAACACTCAAGAGGTTTTGACGAGTTCTGGCTCGATTTGGAATCAGATCCCACGAGACTGGCTCCTGGCATCCACGGATTGGACCAGCACTCTCCCAAGTGTCGGAGGTGGCGGGGCACATTCAGACGGAGACCACGTGACATGTACCCCTGGATCTCGTCGAGTACACCTGACATTCCGAGACTTTGGCACAGTTGTCCTGAGATACGGACACCTAACCGAGATGTTTGCCTGGGAGTGGCCGATCAGGCCTGAGTTCTCACGGGATTTGGATCCGGTGTTCCGAGGTTTGGACTGTGGCCCCATGGAATTTGGCCCTGGATCTGGCTTCCAGGGCCTGAGGTCCGACGAGATGTCGACAAGCACTGCTGAGAATGGGATTCAGGTCCTCCGCGAATTGCCCGCGGAAGCCACTGAGGCATCCTGAGGTTTGACGAGATGGGGTTTGTTCTCCAAGGTTCGCCCGAAAGCACTCAGGTTTGGAGCCTGGTTCGCACCGTCCGGACGTGAGCACTCAGGAGCATTGGATGAGTTCTGCCGCAAAGGTGATTGAGAGCTCAGGAGTTGGACACTGGGTCTCCCTGAGGTGACTGGGATCGACCGCGGTTTGGAGGAGTACTCCCGAGATTTGGACTGAGATATGCTGAAGTTGAACCCTCGGTCTAACAGAGAGGCCTTGGCCTGAGATCCCGAAGGATTGGAGTCAGCGCCTCCGACCGGAGATCACGGGAGGTTTGCCTGTGAATCTCCCTGAAAAGCCCCGAGAACCCTGAAGCTGGGGAGGACAGCTCCCGAGATTTGGACTGAGAGCAGCTGAGATTCGCCCCCGGATCTCACGGCAAGGGGCCGAGGTCTCAAGAGGGTTTGTGGAGCTCTGTCGACATTTGAACTCAGAAACGGCGCACGTGGCCACAGGTTTTAGAGGAACGGGCCAGAGCTCCAACGTCGTTGGGAGATCTCGAACGCGATGCCGACGGAGATCACGTGCCGTGTGTCCCTGGGTCTCGCTGACTTTTCCTGAGATCTCCGGGGATTCGCGCAGTTCTACCGAGATTTGGACGGCTATCTTGAGCCAAGCGACCTCCTTATCCTCCCCAAGGCCGGAGACCTCGTTCCCTGGGGGCCAGGTGTCCCCAGACGTGGGCTGGGATCCCATTTGATTTGCCCTTCCATCTGGCTGCCTGGCTCCGTGGTCTCCTGCGGTTTGGAGGCGCTCTTCCGAGATGCAGACTAAAAGCACGAGAATTTTGCCCCCCGGTACTGCAGAGGGGGCCTGTGCTGCCATGACTTGCGGTTTGTTCCCCCCAAGATTTGGCCTGAAACCACGCGGGGTTGGAACCCGGGCCTTGATATCCGGACCTGAGCGCTCTGGAACTTCAGGGCCCCTCCTGAAATTGGGATGGAAATCACGTGAGCATTGCCCCCTGGATCTCGAGGACTGGGTATGGGATCACGGCAGATTTGCATGAGCCGTCCCGAGATTTGGACGGAGCTCCCCTGAAGTCAGGTGCTCTCTGTCCCACAGAGCTCCCCGAGATCCCAGGAGTTTTGAGTGAGTGCTTCCGAGGCTTGGACGGAGGAGACACCATATTTGATCCCGAATCTCCCTGACTGGGCCCGACAGTGCTCGAACATTGCATGTGGTCCCCTAGGTTTGGACTGAGAAGGGGCGAGCTTTGCCCTGCCGCTCACTGACTGCGCCCGAGGTCTCAAGAGATTTGGATGAGTTCTGGGGAGGTCTGGACTACGATCCGGTGACCTCGGGCCCTGCCAGTGGCCGAACGGACCGGAGATTCCACCAGATTCGGAGATTCCTCGTGAGATTCGCCCTGAGAACAACGAGACAGGTGCCTCTCGATCTCTCTGATCATTCCTGACATCTCAGGACATTTCCATAGCTCTTCCGATATTTGGACGGATATGCCGACACGTGTTTCCAGGAACTCGCAGGCAGGGCCTGAGATCTCATGAGATGTGGGTCAGGGCCTCCAAAATTTAGACTGCGATCCCATGAGTTTAATTGCTTGAGACCCCTGACTGGGGTGAGACCTCAGGGATTTGGTTTCGTTCTAATGACAATTGGATTTCAACCCCCTGGGGATTGCTTCTGGATCTCGCTAACTGGGCCAGAGGTCCCCCCGGAATTTGCGTGTGTGTTCCCGTGTTACGCCTAAAGTCAGATGAACTTAGATGCTGTTTCTCACGCAACGGACAGTGGCCCCGCAAGATTTGAGTGCGTTCTTCCGAGCCTGGGGCTGTGATCACGTGACATATGTCCGTGAATCTCCCTGACAGGGCCAGGGGTTCTTGACATTTGAATGAGTTCTCCTGGACTTTGGCTGAGATCACCCGGATTCCATAACTTGGGCACAAACCACTAAAGAGATTTTGACGAGTTCCAGCTCGATTTGGAATCCGATCCCACGAGACTGGCTCCTGGCATTCACGGATTGGACCAGCGTTCTCACAAGTGTCGGAGGTGGCGAGCCTCATTCAGACGGAGACCACGTGACATGTGCCCCTCGATCTCGGCGAGTACACCTGACATTTCGAGGCTTTGGCACAGTTGTCCTGAGATTCGGACACCTACACGGAGACGTTTGCCTGGGAGAGTCCGACGGGTCCTGAGTTCTCACAGGATTTGGATCCGGTGTTCCGAGGTGTGGACTGCGGCCCCATGAGATTTGGCCCTGGATCTGGCTTCCTGGGCCTGTGGTCCCATGAGATGTCGACGAGCACTCCTGAGAATTGGATTCAGGTCCCCTGCGAATTGCCCTCGGAAGCCACTGAGGGGTCCCGAGCTTTGACAAGATGGGGTTTGTTCTCCAAGGTTCGCACGAAAGCACTCAGGTTTGGAGCCTGGTTCGCACCGTCCGGACGTGAGGACTCAGGGGCATTGGGTGGGTTCTGCTGCAAAGGTGATTGAGAGCTCAGGAGTTGGGCCCTGGGTAGCCCTGATGGTGACCGGGGTCGACCGAGGTTTGGAGGCTTTCTCCCGAGATTTGGACTGAGATTTGTGAAGTTGAACCCTGTGTCTAACAGAGAGGCCTTGGCCTGAGATCCCGTGGGTTGGAGTCAGCGCATCCGACCGGAGATCATGGGAGTTTTGCCTGTGAATCTCCCTGAAATTGTCCGAGAACCCTGAAGCTGGGGAGGAGACCTCCCGAGATTTGGACTGAGATCAGCTGAGATTCGCCCCCGGATCTCACCGAAAGGGGTCGAAGTCTCAAGATGGTTTGAGGAGCTCTGGCGACATTTGAAATCCGAAACGGTGCACGTAGCCACAGGTTGTAGTGGAACGCACCAGAGCTCCCACGAGGTTGGGAGATTGCAAACGCGATGTCGACGGAGATCATGTGCGTGTCTCCCTGGGTCTCGCTGACGTTTCCTGAGACCTCAGGGCATTCGCGCAGTTCTACCGAGATTTGGACGACTATCCTGAGCCAAGCGACCTCCATAACCTCCACAAGGCCCGAGATCTTGTTCCATTGGGGCCAGGTGTCCCCAGACGTGTGCTGGGATCCCACTTGGTTTGTCTTTCCATCTCGCTGCCTGGCCCCGTTGTATCCTGCGGTTTGGAGGCGCTCTCCCGAGATGCAGACTAAAACCATGAGAGGTTTGCCCCCGGGTCTTGCAGAGGGGGCCTGTGCTGCCATGACTTGCTGTTTGTTCCCCCCAAGACTTGGCCTGAAACCACGCGGGTTCGTTACCGGGGCCTTGATGTCTTGACGTGAGCGCTCTGGATCTGCAGGGCCCCTCCTGAAATTGGGATGGAGATCATGTGAGCTTTGCCCCCTGGAACTCGAGGACTGGGCATGGGATCACACCAGATTTGCATGAGCCGTCCCGAGATTTGGATGGAGCTCCCCTGAAGTCAGACGCTCTTTGTCCCATAGAGCTCCCCGAGATCCCAGGAGCATTGAGTGCGTTCCTCCGACGCATGGACGGAGGAGACGCCAGATTTGACCGCGAATCTCCCTGACTGGGCCCAACAGCACTCGAACATTGCATGTGGTCCCCTCGGTTGGGACTGAGAAGGGGCGAGCTATGCCCTGCAGCTCACTGACTGCGCCCGAGGTCTCAAGAGATTTGGACGAGTTCTGGGGAGGTCCGGACTACGATCCGGTAACCTCGGGCCCTGCGAGTGGCCGAACAGATGGGAGATTCCACCAGATTCGGAGATTCCTCACGAGATTCGCACTAAGATCAACGAGACAGGTGCCTCACCATCTCTCTGATCATTCCTGACATCTCAGGACATATCCATATCTCTTCCGAGTTTTGGACGGCTATGCCGAAACGTCTGTCTGGGAACTCGCATGCAGGGCTTGAGATCTCTTGAGATGTGGGTCAGGGCCTCCAAAATTTAGACTGCGATCCCATGAGTTTATCTGCTCGAGACCCCTGACTGGGGTGAGACCTCAGGGTTTTGGCTCCGTTCTAATGACAATTGGATTTCAACCCCCTTGGGATTGCTTCTGGATCTCGCTAACTGGGCCAGAGTTCCCCACGAGATTTGCCTGAGCATTCCCGCGTTTTACCTGAAGTCTGATGAACTTAGATGCTGTTTCTCATCCAATGGCCGGTGGCCCCAGGAGACTTGAGTGCGTTCTTCCGAGGCTGGGGCCGTGATCACGTGACATATGCCCGTGAATCTCCCTGACAGGGCCAGGGTTTGTTGACATTTGGATGGGTTCTCCTGGGCATCGGCCGAGATCACCCCGGAGTGGCATCGGGATCCCCTAACTTGGGCGCAAACACTCAAGAGGTTTTGACGAGTTCTGGCTCGATTTGGAATCAGATCCCACGAGACTGGCTCCTGGCATCCACGGATTGGACCAGCACTCTCCCAAGTGTCGGAGGTGGCGGGGCACATTCAGACGGAGACCACGTGACATGTACCCCTGGATCTCGTCGAGTACACCTGACATTCCGAGACTTTGGCACAGTTGTCCTGAGATACGGACACCTAACCGAGATGTTTGCCTGGGAGTGGCCGATCAGGCCTGAGTTCTCACGGGATTTGGATCCGGTGTTCCGAGGTTTGGACTGTGGCCCCATGGAATTTGGCCCTGGATCTGGCTTCCAGGGCCTGAGGTCCGACGAGATGTCGACAAGCACTGCTGAGAATGGGATTCAGGTCCTCCGCGAATTGCCCGCGGAAGCCACTGAGGCATCCTGAGGTTTGACGAGATGGGGTTTGTTCTCCAAGGTTCGCCCGAAAGCACTCAGGTTTGGAGCCTGGTTCGCACCGTCCGGACGTGAGCACTCAGGAGCATTGGATGAGTTCTGCCGCAAAGGTGATTGAGAGCTCAGGAGTTGGACACTGGGTCTCCCTGAGGTGACTGGGATCGACCGCGGTTTGGAGGAGTACTCCCGAGATTTGGACTGAGATATGCTGAAGTTGAACCCTCGGTCTAACAGAGAGGCCTTGGCCTGAGATCCCGAAGGATTGGAGTCAGCGCCTCCGACCGGAGATCACGGGAGGTTTGCCTGTGAATCTCCCTGAAAAGCCCCGAGAACCCTGAAGCTGGGGAGGACACCTCCCGAGATTTGGACTGAGAGCAGCTGAGATTCGCCCCCGGATCTCACGGCAAGGGGCCGAGGTCTCAAGAGGGTTTGTGGAGCTCTGTCGACATTTGAACTCAGAAACGGCGCACGTGGCCACAGGTTTTAGAGGAACGGGCCAGAGCTCCAACGTCGTTGGGAGATCTCGAACGCGATGCCGACGGAGATCACGTGCCGTGTGTCCCTGGGTCTCGCTGACTTTTCCTGAGATCTCCGGGGATTCGCGCAGTTCTACCGAGATTTGGACGGCTATCTTGAGCCAAGCGACCTCCTTATCCTCCCCAAGGCCGGAGACCTCGTTCCCTGGGGGCCAGGTGTCCCCAGACGTGGGCTGGGATCCCATTTGATTTGCCCTTCCATCTGGCTGCCTGGCTCCGTGGTCTCCTGCGGTTTGGAGGCGCTCTTCCGAGATGCAGACTAAAAGCACGAGAATTTTGCCCCCCGGTACTGCAGAGGGGGCCTGTGCTGCCATGACTTGCGGTTTGTTCCCCCCAAGATTTGGCCTGAAACCACGCGGGGTTGGAACCCGGGCCTTGATATCCGGACCTGAGCGCTCTGGAACTTCAGGGCCCCTCCTGAAATTGGGATGGAAATCACGTGAGCATTGCCCCCTGGATCTCGAGGACTGGGTATGGGATCACGGCAGATTTGCATGAGCCGTCCCGAGATTTGGACGGAGCTCCCCTGAAGTCAGGTGCTCTCTGTCCCACAGAGCTCCCCGAGATCCCAGGAGTTTTGAGTGAGTGCTTCCGAGGCTTGGACGGAGGAGACACCATATTTGATCCCGAATCTCCCTGACTGGGCCCGACAGTGCTCGAACATTGCATGTGGTCCCCTAGGTTTGGACTGAGAAGGGGCGAGCTTTGCCCTGCCGCTCACTGACTGCGCCCGAGGTCTCAAGAGATTTGGATGAGTTCTGGGGAGGTCTGGACTACGATCCGGTGACCTCGGGCCCTGCCAGTGGCCGAACGGACCGGAGATTCCACCAGATTCGGAGATTCCTCGTGAGATTCGCCCTGAGAACAACGAGACAGGTGCCTCTCGATCTCTCTGATCATTCCTGACATCTCAGGACATTTCCATAGCTCTTCCGATATTTGGACGGATATGCCGACACGTGTTTCCAGGAACTCGCAGGCAGGGCCTGAGATCTCATGAGATGTGGGTCAGGGCCTCCAAAATTTAGACTGCGATCCCATGAGTTTAATTGCTTGAGACCCCTGACTGGGGTGAGACCTCAGGGATTTGGTTTCGTTCTAATGACAATTGGATTTCAACCCCCTGGGGATTGCTTCTGGATCTCGCTAACTGGGCCAGAGGTCCCCCCGGAATTTGCGTGTGTGTTCCCGTGTTACGCCTAAAGTCAGATGAACTTAGATGCTGTTTCTCACGCAACGGACAGTGGCCCCGCAAGATTTGAGTGCGTTCTTCCGAGCCTGGGGCTGTGATCACGTGACATATGTCCGTGAATCTCCCTGACAGGGCCAGGGGTTCTTGACATTTGAATGAGTTCTCCTGGACTTTGGCTGAGATCACCCGGATTCCATAACTTGGGCACAAACCACTAAAGAGATTTTGACGAGTTCCAGCTCGATTTGGAATCCGATCCCACGAGACTGGCTCCTGGCATTCACGGATTGGACCAGCGTTCTCACAAGTGTCGGAGGTGGCGAGCCTCATTCAGACGGAGACCACGTGACATGTGCCCCTCGATCTCGGCGAGTACACCTGACATTTCGAGGCTTTGGCACAGTTGTCCTGAGATTCGGACACCTACACGGAGACGTTTGCCTGGGAGAGTCCGACGGGTCCTGAGTTCTCACAGGATTTGGATCCGGTGTTCCGAGGTGTGGACTGCGGCCCCATGAGATTTGGCCCTGGATCTGGCTTCCTGGGCCTGTGGTCCCATGAGATGTCGACGAGCACTCCTGAGAATTGGATTCAGGTCCCCTGCGAATTGCCCTCGGAAGCCACTGAGGGGTCCCGAGCTTTGACAAGATGGGGTTTGTTCTCCAAGGTTCGCACGAAAGCACTCAGGTTTGGAGCCTGGTTCGCACCGTCCGGACGTGAGGACTCAGGGGCATTGGGTGGGTTCTGCTGCAAAGGTGATTGAGAGCTCAGGAGTTGGGCCCTGGGTCGCCCTGATGGTGACCGGGGTCGACCGAGGTTTGGAGGCTTTCTCCCGAGATTTGGACTGAGATTTGTGAAGTTGAACCCTGTGTCTAACAGAGAGGCCTTGGCCTGAGATCCCGTGGGTTGGAGTCAGCGCATCCGACCGGAGATCATGGGAGTTTTGCCTGTGAATCTCCCTGAAATTGTCCGAGAACCCTGAAGCTGGGGAGGAGACCTCCCGAGATTTGGACTGAGATCAGCTGAGATTCGCCCCCGGATCTCACCGAAAGGGGTCGAAGTCTCAAGATGGTTTGAGGAGCTCTGGCGACATTTGAAATCCGAAACGGTGCACGTAGCCACAGGTTGTAGTGGAACGCACCAGAGCTCCCACGAGGTTGGGAGATTGCAAACGCGATGTCGACGGAGATCATGTGCGTGTCTCCCTGGGTCTCGCTGACGTTTCCTGAGACCTCAGGGCATTCGCGCAGTTCTACCGAGATTTGGACGACTATCCTGAGCCAAGCGACCTCCATAACCTCCACAAGGCCCGAGATCTTGTTCCATTGGGGCCAGGTGTCCCCAGACGTGTGCTGGGATCCCACTTGGTTTGTCTTTCCATCTCGCTGCCTGGCCCCGTTGTATCCTGCGGTTTGGAGGCGCTCTCCCGAGATGCAGACTAAAACCATGAGAGGTTTGCCCCCGGGTCTTGCAGAGGGGGCCTGTGCTGCCATGACTTGCTGTTTGTTCCCCCCAAGACTTGGCCTGAAACCACGCGGGTTCGTTACCGGGGCCTTGATGTCTTGACGTGAGCGCTCTGGATCTGCAGGGCCCCTCCTGAAATTGGGATGGAGATCATGTGAGCTTTGCCCCCTGGAACTCGAGGACTGGGCATGGGATCACACCAGATTTGCATGAGCCGTCCCGAGATTTGGATGGAGCTCCCCTGAAGTCAGACGCTCTTTGTCCCATAGAGCTCCCCGAGATCCCAGGAGCATTGAGTGCGTTCCTCCGACGCATGGACGGAGGAGACGCCAGATTTGACCGCGAATCTCCCTGACTGGGCCCAACAGCACTCGAACATTGCATGTGGTCCCCTCGGTTGGGACTGAGAAGGGGCGAGCTATGCCCTGCAGCTCACTGACTGCGCCCGAGGTCTCAAGAGATTTGGATGAGTTCTGGGGAGGTCCGGACTACGATCCGGTAACCTCGGGCCCTGCGAGTGGCCGAACAGATGGGAGATTCCACCAGATTCGGAGATTCCTCACGAGATTCGCACTAAGATCAACGAGACAGGTGCCTCACCATCTCTCTGATCATTCCTGACATCTCAGGACATATCCATATCTCTTCCGAGTTTTGGACGGATATGCCGAAACGTCTGTCTGGGAACTCGCATGCAGGGCTTGAGATCTCTTGAGATGTGGGTCAGGGCCTCCAAAATTTAGACTGCGATCCCATGAGTTTATCTGCTCGAGACCCCTGACTGGGGTGAGACCTCAGGGTTTTGGCTCCGTTCTAATGACAATTGGATTTCAACCCCCTTGGGATTGCTTCTGGATCTCGCTAACTGGGCCAGAGATCCCCACGAGATTTGCCTGAGCATTCCCGCGTTTTACCTGAAGTCTGATGAACTTAGATGCTGTTTCTCATCCAATGGCCGGTGGCCCCAGGAGACTTGAGTGCGTTCTTCCGAGGCTGGGGCCGTGATCACGTGACATATGCCCGTGAATCTCCCTGACAGGGCCAGGGTTTGTTGACATTTGGATGGGTTCTCCTGGGCATCGGCCGAGATCACCCCGGAGTGGCATCGGGATCCCCTAACTTGGGCGCAAACACTCAAGAGGTTTTGACGAGTTCTGGCTCGATTTGGAATCAGATCCCACGAGACTGGCTCCTGGCATCCACGGATTGGACCAGCACTCTCCCAAGTGTCGGAGGTGGCGGGGCACATTCAGACGGAGACCACGTGACATGTACCCCTGGATCTCGTCGAGTACACCTGACATTCCGAGACTTTGGCACAGTTGTCCTGAGATACGGACACCTAACCGAGATGTTTGCCTGGGAGTGGCCGATCAGGCCTGAATTCTCACGGGATTTGGATCCGGTGTTCCGAGGTTTGGACTGTGGCCCCATGGAATTTGGCCCTGGATCTGGCTTCCAGGGCCTGAGGTCCGACGAGATGTCGACAAGCACTGCTGAGAATGGGATTCAGGTCCTCCGCGAATTGCCCGCGGAAGCCACTGAGGCATCCTGAGGTTTGACGAGATGGGGTTTGTTCTCCAAGGTTCGCCCGAAAGCACTCAGGTTTGGAGCCTGGTTCGCACCGTCCGGACGTGAGCACTCAGGAGCATTGGATGAGTTCTGCCGCAAAGGTGATTGAGAGCTCAGGAGTTGGACACTGGGTCTCCCTGAGGTGACTGGGATCGACCGCGGTTTGGAGGAGTACTCCCGAGATTTGGACTGAGATATGCTGAAGTTGAACCCTCGGTCTAACAGAGAGGCCTTGGCCTGAGATCCCGAAGGATTGGAGTCAGCGCCTCCGACCGGAGATCACGGGAGGTTTGCCTGTGAATCTCCCTGAAAAGCCCCGAGAACCCTGAAGCTGGGGAGGACAGCTCCCGAGATTTGGACTGAGAGCAGCTGAGATTCGCCCCCGGATCTCACGGAAAGGGGCCGAGGTCTCAAGAGGGTTTGTGGAGCTCTGTCGACATTTGAACTCAGAAACGGCGCACGTGGCCACAGGTTTTAGAGGAACGGGCCAGAGCTCCAACGTCGTTGGGAGATCTCGAACGCGATGCCGACGGAGATCACGTGCCGTGTGTCCCTGGGTCTCGCTGACTTTTCCTGAGATCTCCGGGGATTCGCGCAGTTCTACCGAGATTTGGACGGCTATCTTGAGCCAAGCGACCTCCTTATCCTCCCCAAGGCCGGAGACCTCGTTCCCTGGGGGCCAGGTGTCCCCAGACGTGGGCTGGGATCCCATTTGATTTGCCCTTCCATCTGGCTGCCTGGCTCCGTGGTCTCCTGCGGTTTGGAGGCGCTCTTCCGAGATGCAGACTAAAAGCACGAGAATTTTGCCCCCCGGTACTGCAGAGGGGGCCTGTGCTGCCATGACTTGCGGTTTGTTCCCCCCAAGATTTGGCCTGAAACCACGCGGGGTTGGAACCCGGGCCTTGATATCCGGACCTGAGCGCTCTGGAACTTCAGGGCCCCTCCTGAAATTGGGATGGAAATCACGTGAGCATTGCCCCCTGGATCTCGAGGACTGGGTATGGGATCACGGCAGATTTGCATGAGCCGTCCCGAGATTTGGACGGAGCTCCCCTGAAGTCAGGTGCTCTCTGTCCCACAGAGCTCCCCGAGATCCCAGGAGTTTTGAGTGAGTGCTTCCGAGGCTTGGACGGAGGAGACACCATATTTGATCCCGAATCTCCCTGACTGGGCCCGACAGTGCTCGAACATTGCATGTGGTCCCCTAGGTTTGGACTGAGAAGGGGCGAGCTTTGCCCTGCCGCTCACTGACTGCGCCCGAGGTCTCAAGAGATTTGGATGAGTTCTTGGGAGGTCTGGACTACGATCCGGTGACCTCGGGCCCTGCCAGTGGCCGAACGGACCGGAGATTCCACCAGATTCGGAGATTCCTCGTGAGATTCGCCCTGAGAACAACGAGACAGGTGCCTCTCGATCTCTCTGATCATTCCTGACATCTCAGGACATTTCCATAGCTCTTCCGATATTTGGACGGATATGCCGACACGTGTTTCCAGGAACTCGCAGGCAGGGCCTGAGATCTCATGAGATGTGGGTCAGGGCCTCCAAAATTTAGACTGCGATCCCATGAGTTTAATTGCTTGAGACCCCTGACTGGGGTGAGACCTCAGGGATTTGGTTTCGTTCTAATGACAATTGGATTTCAACCCCCTGGGGATTGCTTCTGGATCTCGCTAACTGGGCCAGAGGTCCCCCCGGAATTTGCGTGTGTGTTCCCGTGTTACGCCTAAAGTCAGATGAACTTAGATGCTGTTTCTCACGCAACGGACAGTGGCCCCGCAAGATTTGAGTGCGTTCTTCCGAGCCTGGGGCTGTGATCACGTGACATATGTCCGTGAATCTCCCTGACAGGGCCAGGGGTTCTTGACATTTGAATGAGTTCTCCTGGACTTTGGCTGAGATCACCCGGATTCCATAACTTGGGCACAAACCACTAAAGAGATTTTGACGAGTTCCAGCTCGATTTGGAATCCGATCCCACGAGACTGGCTCCTGGCATTCACGGATTGGACCAGCGTTCTCACAAGTGTCGGAGGTGGCGAGCCTCATTCAGACGGAGACCACGTGACATGTGCCCCTCGATCTCGGCGAGTACACCTGACATTTCGAGGCTTTGGCACAGTTGTCCTGAGATTCGGACACCTACACGGAGACGTTTGCCTGGGAGAGTCCGACGGGTCCTGAGTTCTCACAGGATTTGGATCCGGTGTTCCGAGGTGTGGACTGCGGCCCCATGAGATTTGGCCCTGGATCTGGCTTCCTGGGCCTGTGGTCCCATGAGATGTCGACGAGCACTCCTGAGAATTGGATTCAGGTCCCCTGCGAATTGCCCTCGGAAGCCACTGAGGGGTCCCGAGCTTTGACAAGATGGGGTTTGTTCTCCAAGGTTCGCACGAAAGCACTCAGGTTTGGAGCCTGGTTCGCACCGTCCGGACGTGAGGACTCAGGGGCATTGGGTGGGTTCTGCTGCAAAGGTGATTGAGAGCTCAGGAGTTGGGCCCTGGGTCGCCCTGATGGTGACCGGGGTCGACCGAGGTTTGGAGGCTTTCTCCCGAGATTTGGACTGAGATTTGTGAAGTTGAACCCTGTGTCTAACAGAGAGGCCTTGGCCTGAGATCCCGTGGGTTGGAGTCAGCGCATCCGACCGGAGATCATGGGAGTTTTGCCTGTGAATCTCCCTGAAATTGTCCGAGAACCCTGAAGCTGGGGAGGAGACCTCCCGAGATTTGGACTGAGATCAGCTGAGATTCGCCCCCGGATCTCACCGAAAGGGGTCGAAGTCTCAAGATGGTTTGAGGAGCTCTGGCGACATTTGAAATCCGAAACGGTGCACGTAGCCACAGGTTGTAGTGGAACGCACCAGAGCTCCCACGAGGTTGGGAGATTGCAAACGCGATGTCGACGGAGATCATGTGCGTGTCTCCCTGGGTCTCGCTGACGTTTCCTGAGACCTCAGGGCATTCGCGCAGTTCTACCGAGATTTGGACGACTATCCTGAGCCAAGCGACCTCCATAACCTCCACAAGGCCCGAGATCTTGTTCCATTGGGGCCAGGTGTCCCCAGACGTGTGCTGGGATCCCACTTGGTTTGTCTTTCCATCTCGCTGCCTGGCCCCGTTGTATCCTGCGGTTTGGAGGCGCTCTCCCGAGATGCAGACTAAAACCATGAGAGGTTTGCCCCCGGGTCTTGCAGAGGGGGCCTGTGCTGCCATGACTTGCTGTTTGTTCCCCCCAAGACTTGGCCTGAAACCACGCGGGTTCGTTACCGGGGCCTTGATGTCTTGACGTGAGCGCTCTGGATCTGCAGGGCCCCTCCTGAAATTGGGATGGAGATCATGTGAGCTTTGCCCCCTGGAACTCGAGGACTGGGCATGGGATCACACCAGATTTGCATGAGCCGTCCCGAGATTTGGATGGAGCTCCCCTGAAGTCAGACGCTCTTTGTCCCATAGAGCTCCCCGAGATCCCAGGAGCATTGAGTGCGTTCCTCCGACGCATGGACGGAGGAGACGCCAGATTTGACCGCGAATCTCCCTGACTGGGCCCAACAGCACTCGAACATTGCATGTGGTCCCCTCGGTTGGGACTGAGAAGGGGCGAGCTATGCCCTGCAGCTCACTGACTGCGCCCGAGGTCTCAAGAGATTTGGATGAGTTCTGGGGAGGTCCGGACTACGATCCGGTAACCTCGGGCCCTGCGAGTGGCCGAACAGATGGGAGATTCCACCAGATTCGGAGATTCCTCACGAGATTCGCACTAAGATCAACGAGACAGGTGCCTCACCATCTCTCTGATCATTCCTGACATCTCAGGACATATCCATATCTCTTCCGAGTTTTGGACGGATATGCCGAAACGTCTGTCTGGGAACTCGCATGCAGGGCTTGAGATCTCTTGAGATGTGGGTCAGGGCCTCCAAAATTTAGACTGCGATCCCATGAGTTTATCTGCTCGAGACCCCTGACTGGGGTGAGACCTCAGGGTTTTGGCTCCGTTCTAATGACAATTGGATTTCAACCCCCTTGGGATTGCTTCTGGATCTCGCTAACTGGGCCAGAGATCCCCACGAGATTTGCCTGAGCATTCCCGCGTTTTACCTGAAGTCTGATGAACTTAGATGCTGTTTCTCATCCAATGGCCGGTGGCCCCAGGAGACTTGAGTGCGTTCTTCCGAGGCTGGGGCCGTGATCACGTGACATATGCCCGTGAATCTCCCTGACAGGGCCAGGGTTTGTTGACATTTGGATGGGTTCTCCTGGGCATCGGCCGAGATCACCCCGGAGTGGCATCGGGATCCCCTAACTTGGGCGCAAACACTCAAGAGGTTTTGACGAGTTCTGGCTCGATTTGGAATCAGATCCCACGAGACTGGCTCCTGGCATCCACGGATTGGACCAGCACTCTCCCAAGTGTCGGAGGTGGCGGGGCACATTCAGACGGAGACCACGTGACATGTACCCCTGGATCTCGTCGAGTACACCTGACATTCCGAGACTTTGGCACAGTTGTCCTGAGATACGGACACCTAACCGAGATGTTTGCCTGGGAGTGGCCGATCAGGCCTGAGTTCTCACGGGATTTGGATCCGGTGTTCCGAGGTTTGGACTGTGGCCCCATGGAATTTGGCCCTGGATCTGGCTTCCAGGGCCTGAGGTCCGACGAGATGTCGACAAGCACTGCTGAGAATGGGATTCAGGTCCTCCGCGAATTGCCCGCGGAAGCCACTGAGGCATCCTGAGGTTTGACGAGATGGGGTTTGTTCTCCAAGGTTCGCCCGAAAGCACTCAGGTTTGGAGCCTGGTTCGCACCGTCCGGACGTGAGCACTCAGGAGCATTGGATGAGTTCTGCCGCAAAGGTGATTGAGAGCTCAGGAGTTGGACACTGGGTCTCCCTGAGGTGACTGGGATCGACCGCGGTTTGGAGGAGTACTCCCGAGATTTGGACTGAGATATGCTGAAGTTGAACCCTCGGTCTAACAGAGAGGCCTTGGCCTGAGATCCCGAAGGATTGGAGTCAGCGCCTCCGACCGGAGATCACGGGAGGTTTGCCTGTGAATCTCCCTGAAAAGCCCCGAGAACCCTGAAGCTGGGGAGGACAGCTCCCGAGATTTGGACTGAGAGCAGCTGAGATTCGCCCCCGGATCTCACGGCAAGGGGCCGAGGTCTCAAGAGGGTTTGTGGAGCTCTGTCGACATTTGAACTCAGAAACGGCGCACGTGGCCACAGGTTTTAGAGGAACGGGCCAGAGCTCCAACGTCGTTGGGAGATCTCGAACGCGATGCCGACGGAGATCACGTGCCGTGTGTCCCTGGGTCTCGCTGTCTTTTCCTGAGATCTCCGGGGATTCGCACAGTTCTACCGAGATTTGGACGGCTATCTTGAGCCAAGCGACCTCCTTATCCTCCCCAAGGCCGGAGACCTCGTTCCCTGGGGGCCAGGTGTCCCCAGACGTGGGCTGGGATCCCATTTGATTTGCCCTTCCATCTGGCTGCCTGGCTCCGTGGTCTCCTGCGGTTTGGAGGCGCTCTTCCGAGATGCAGACTAAAAGCACGAGAATTTTGCCCCCCGGTACTGCAGAGGGGGCCTGTGCTGCCATGACTTGCGGTTTGTTCCCCCCAAGATTTGGCCTGAAACCACGCGGGGTTGGAACCCGGGCCTTGATATCCGGACCTGAGCGCTCTGGAACTTCAGGGCCCCTCCTGAAATTGGGATGGAAATCACGTGAGCATTGCCCCCTGGATCTCGAGGACTGGGTATGGGATCACGGCAGATTTGCATGAGCCGTCCCGAGATTTGGACGGAGCTCCCCTGAAGTCAGGTGCTCTCTGTCCCACAGAGCTCCCCGAGATCCCAGGAGTTTTGAGTGAGTGCTTCCGAGGCTTGGACGGAGGAGACACCATATTTGATCCCGAATCTCCCTGACTGGGCCCGACAGTGCTCGAACATTGCATGTGGTCCCCTAGGTTTGGACTGAGAAGGGGCGAGCTTTGCCCTGCCGCTCACTGACTGCGCCCGAGGTCTCAAGAGATTTGGATGAGTTCTGGGGAGGTCTGGACTACGATCCGGTGACCTCGGGCCCTGCCAGTGGCCGAACGGACCGGAGATTCCACCAGATTCGGAGATTCCTCGTGAGATTCGCCCTGAGAACAACGAGACAGGTGCCTCTCGATCTCTCTGATCATTCCTGACATCTCAGGACATTTCCATAGCTCTTCCGATATTTGGACGGATATGCCGACACGTGTTTCCAGGAACTCGCAGGCAGGGCCTGAGATCTCATGAGATGTGGGTCAGGGCCTCCAAAATTTAGACTGCGATCCCATGAGTTTAATTGCTTGAGACCCCTGACTGGGGTGAGACCTCAGGGATTTGGTTTCGTTCTAATGACAATTGGATTTCAACCCCCTGGGGATTGCTTCTGGATCTCGCTAACTGGGCCAGAGGTCCCCCCGGAATTTGCGTGTGTGTTCCCGTGTTACGCCTAAAGTCAGATGAACTTAGATGCTGTTTCTCACGCAACGGACAGTGGCCCCGCAAGATTTGAGTGCGTTCTTCCGAGCCTGGGGCTGTGATCACGTGACATATGTCCGTGAATCTCCCTGACAGGGCCAGGGGTTCTTGACATTTGAATGAGTTCTCCTGGACTTTGGCTGAGATCACCCGGATTCCATAACTTGGGCACAAACCACTAAAGAGATTTTGACGAGTTCCAGCTCGATTTGGAATCCGATCCCACGAGACTGGCTCCTGGCATTCACGGATTGGACCAGCGTTCTCACAAGTGTCGGAGGTGGCGAGCCTCATTCAGACGGAGACCACGTGACATGTGCCCCTCGATCTCGGCGAGTACACCTGACATTTCGAGGCTTTGGCACAGTTGTCCTGAGATTCGGACACCTACACGGAGACGTTTGCCTGGGAGAGTCCGACGGGTCCTGAGTTCTCACAGGATTTGGATCTGGTGTTCCGAGGTGTGGACTGCGGCCCCATGAGATTTGGCCCTGGATCTGGCTTCCTGGGCCTGTGGTCCCATGAGATGTCGACGAGCACTCCTGAGAATTGGATTCAGGTCCCCTGCGAATTGCCCTCGGAAGCCACTGAGGGGTCCCGAGCTTTGACAAGATGGGGTTTGTTCTCCAAGGTTCGCACGAAAGCACTCAGGTTTGGAGCCTGGTTCGCACCGTCCGGACGTGAGGACTCAGGGGCATTGGGTGGGTTCTGCTGCAAAGGTGATTGAGAGCTCAGGAGTTGGGCCCTGGGTCGCCCTGATGGTGACCGGGGTCGACCGAGGTTTGGAGGCTTTCTCCCGAGATTTGGACTGAGATTTGTGAAGTTGAACCCTGTGTCTAACAGAGAGGCCTTGGCCTGAGATCCCGTGGGTTGGAGTCAGCGCATCCGACCGGAGATCATGGGAGTTTTGCCTGTGAATCTCCCTGAAATTGTCCGAGAACCCTGAAGCTGGGGAGGAGACCTCCCGAGATTTGGACTGAGATCAGCTGAGATTCGCCCCCGGATCTCACCGAAAGGGGTCGAAGTCTCAAGATGGTTTGAGGAGCTCTGGCGACATTTGAAATCCGAAACGGTGCACGTAGCCACAGGTTGTAGTGGAACGCACCAGAGCTCCCACGAGGTTGGGAGATTGCAAACGCGATGTCGACGGAGATCATGTGCGTGTCTCCCTGGGTCTCGCTGACGTTTCCTGAGACCTCAGGGCATTCGCGCAGTTCTACCGAGATTTGGACGACTATCCTGAGCCAAGCGACCTCCATAACCTCCACAAGGCCCGAGATCTTGTTCCATTGGGGCCAGGTGTCCCCAGACGTGTGCTGGGATCCCACTTGGTTTGTCTTTCCATCTCGCTGCCTGGCCCCGTTGTATCCTGCGGTTTGGAGGCGCTCTCCCGAGATGCAGACTAAAACCATGAGAGGTTTGCCCCCGGGTCTTGCAGAGGGGGCCTGTGCTGCCATGACTTGCTGTTTGTTCCCCCCAAGACTTGGCCTGAAACCACGCGGGTTCGTTACCGGGGCCTTGATGTCTTGACGTGAGCGCTCTGGATCTGCAGGGCCCCTCCTGAAATTGGGATGGAGATCATGTGAGCTTTGCCCCCTGGAACTCGAGGACTGGGCATGGGATCACACCAGATTTGCATGAGCCGTCCCGAGATTTGGATGGAGCTCCCCTGAAGTCAGACGCTCTTTGTCCCATAGAGCTCCCCGAGATCCCAGGAGCATTGAGTGCGTTCCTCCGACGCATGGACGGAGGAGACGCCAGATTTGACCGCGAATCTCCCTGACTGGGCCCAACAGCACTCGAACATTGCATGTGGTCCCCTCGGTTGGGACTGAGAAGGGGCGAGCTATGCCCTGCAGCTCACTGACTGCGCCCGAGGTCTCAAGAGATTTGGATGAGTTCTGGGGAGGTCCGGACTACGATCCGGTAACCTCGGGCCCTGCGAGTGGCCGAACAGATGGGAGATTCCACCAGATTCGGAGATTCCTCACGAGATTCGCACTAAGATCAACGAGACAGGTGCCTCACCATCTCTCTGATCATTCCTGACATCTCAGGACATATCCATATCTCTTCCGAGTTTTGGACGGCTATGCCGAAACGTCTGTCTGGGAACTCGCATGCAGGGCTTGAGATCTCTTGAGATGTGGGTCAGGGCCTCCAAAATTTAGACTGCGATCCCATGAGTTTATCTGCTCGAGACCCCTGACTGGGGTGAGACCTCAGGGTTTTGGCTCCGTTCTAATGACAATTGGATTTCAACCCCCTTGGGATTGCTTCTGGATCTCGCTAACTGGGCCAGAGATCCCCACGAGATTTGCCTGAGCATTCCCGCGTTTTACCTGAAGTCTGATGAACTTAGATGCTGTTTCTCATCCAATGGCCGGTGGCCCCAGGAGACTTGAGTGCGTTCTTCCGAGGCTGGGGCCGTGATCACGTGACATATGCCCGTGAATCTCCCTGACAGGGCCAGGGTTTGTTGACATTTGGATGGGTTCTCCTGGGCATCGGCCGAGATCACCCCGGAGTGGCATCGGGATCCCCTAACTTGGGCGCAAACACTCAAGAGGTTTTGACGAGTTCTGGCTCGATTTGGAATCAGATCCCACGAGACTGGCTCCTGGCATCCACGGATTGGACCAGCACTCTCCCAAGTGTCGGAGGTGGCGGGGCACATTCAGACGGAGACCACGTGACATGTACCCCTGGATCTCGTCGAGTACACCTGACATTCCGAGACTTTGGCACAGTTGTCCTGAGATACGGACACCTAACCGAGATGTTTGCCTGGGAGTGGCCGATCAGGCCTGAGTTCTCACGGGATTTGGATCCGGTGTTCCGAGGTTTGGACTGTGGCCCCATGGAATTTGGCCCTGGATCTGGCTTCCAGGGCCTGAGGTCCGACGAGATGTCGACAAGCACTGCTGAGAATGGGATTCAGGTCCTCCGCGAATTGCCCGCGGAAGCCACTGAGGCATCCTGAGGTTTGACGAGATGGGGTTTGTTCTCCAAGGTTCGCCCGAAAGCACTCAGGTTTGGAGCCTGGTTCGCACCGTCCGGACGTGAGCACTCAGGAGCATTGGATGAGTTCTGCCGCAAAGGTGATTGAGAGCTCAGGAGTTGGACACTGGGTCTCCCTGAGGTGACTGGGATCGACCGCGGTTTGGAGGAGTACTCCCGAGATTTGGACTGAGATATGCTGAAGTTGAACCCTCGGTCTAACAGAGAGGCCTTGGCCTGAGATCCCGAAGGATTGGAGTCAGCGCCTCCGACCGGAGATCACGGGAGGTTTGCCTGTGAATCTCCCTGAAAAGCCCCGAGAACCCTGAAGCTGGGGAGGACAGCTCCCGAGATTTGGACTGAGAGCAGCTGAGATTCGCCCCCGGATCTCACGGCAAGGGGCCGAGGTCTCAAGAGGGTTTGTGGAGCTCTGTCGACATTTGAACTCAGAAACGGCGCACGTGGCCACAGGTTTTAGAGGAACGGGCCAGAGCTCCAACGTCGTTGGGAGATCTCGAACGCGATGCCGACGGAGATCACGTGCCGTGTGTCCCTGGGTCTCGCTGTCTTTTCCTGAGATCTCCGGGGATTCGCACAGTTCTACCGAGATTTGGACGGCTATCTTGAGCCAAGCGACCTCCTTATCCTCCCCAAGGCCGGAGACCTCGTTCCCTGGGGGCCAGGTGTCCCCAGACGTGGGCTGGGATCCCATTTGATTTGCCCTTCCATCTGGCTGCCTGGCTCCGTGGTCTCCTGCGGTTTGGAGGCGCTCTTCCGAGATGCAGACTAAAAGCACGAGAATTTTGCCCCCCGGTACTGCAGAGGGGGCCTGTGCTGCCATGACTTGCGGTTTGTTCCCCCCAAGATTTGGCCTGAAACCACGCGGGGTTGGAACCCGGGCCTTGATATCCGGACCTGAGCGCTCTGGAACTTCAGGGCCCCTCCTGAAATTGGGATGGAAATCACGTGAGCATTGCCCCCTGGATCTCGAGGACTGGGTATGGGATCACGGCAGATTTGCATGAGCCGTCCCGAGATTTGGACGGAGCTCCCCTGAAGTCAGGTGCTCTCTGTCCCACAGAGCTCCCCGAGATCCCAGGAGTTTTGAGTGAGTGCTTCCGAGGCTTGGACGGAGGAGACACCATATTTGATCCCGAATCTCCCTGACTGGGCCCGACAGTGCTCGAACATTGCATGTGGTCCCCTAGGTTTGGACTGAGAAGGGGCGAGCTTTGCCCTGCCGCTCACTGACTGCGCCCGAGGTCTCAAGAGATTTGGATGAGTTCTGGGGAGGTCTGGACTACGATCCGGTGACCTCGGGCCCTGCCAGTGGCCGAACGGACCGGAGATTCCACCAGATTCGGAGATTCCTCGTGAGATTCGCCCTGAGAACAACGAGACAGGTGCCTCTCGATCTCTCTGATCATTCCTGACATCTCAGGACATTTCCATAGCTCTTCCGATATTTGGACGGATATGCCGACACGTGTTTCCAGGAACTCGCAGGCAGGGCCTGAGATCTCATGAGATGTGGGTCAGGGCCTCCAAAATTTAGACTGCGATCCCCATGAGTTTAATTGCTTGAAGACCCCTGACTGGGGTGAGACCTCAGGGATTTGGTTTCGTTCTAATGACAATTGGATTTCAACCCCCTGGGGATTGCTTCTGGATCTCGCTAACTGGGCCAGAGGTCCCCCCGGAATTTGCGTGTGTGTTCCCGTGTTACGCCTAAAGTCAGATGAACTTAGATGCTGTTTCTCACGCAACGGACAGTGGCCCCCGCAAGATTTGAGTGCGTTCTTCCGAGCCTGGGGCTGTGATCACGTGACATATGTCCGTGAATCTCCCTGACAGGGCCAGGGGTTCTTGACATTTGAATGAGTTCTCCTGGACTTTGGCTGAGATCACCCGGATTCCATAACTTGGGCACAAACCACTAAAGAGATTTTGACGAGTTCCCAGCTCGATTTGGAATCCGATCCCACGAGACTGGCTCCTGGCATTCACGGATTGGGACCAGCGTTCTCACAAGTGTCGGAGGGTGGCGAGCCTCATTCAGACGGAGACCACGTGACATGTGCCCCTCGATCTCGGCGAGTACACCTGACATTTCGAGGCTTTGGCACAGTTGTCCTGAGATTCGGACACCTACACGGAGACGTTTGCCTGGGAGAGTCCGACGGGTCCTGAGTTCTCACAGGATTTGGATCTGGTGTTCCGAGGTGTGGACTGCGGCCCCATGAGATTTGGCCCTGGATCTGGCTTCCTGGGCCTGTGGTCCCATGAGATGTCGACGAGCACTCCTGAGAATTGGATTCAGGTCCCCTGCGAATTGCCCTCGGAAGCCACTGAGGGGTCCCGAGCTTTGACAAGATGGGGTTTTGTTCTCCAAGGTTCGCACGAAAGCACTCAGGTTTGGAGCCTGGTTCGCACCGTCCGGACGTGAGGACTCAGGGGCATTGGGTGGGTTCTGCTGCAAAGGTGATTGAGAGCTCAGGAGTTGGGCCTGGGTCGCCCTGATGGTGACCGGGGTCGACCGAGGTTTGGAGGCTTTCTCCCGAGATTTGGACTGAGATTTGTGAAGTTGAACCCTGTGTCTAACAGAGAGGCCTTGGCCTGAGATCCCGTGGGTTGGAGTCAGCGCATCCGACCGGAGATCATGGGAGTTTTGCCTGTGAATCTCCTGAAATTGTCCGAGAAACCCTGAAGCTGGGGAGGAGACCTCCCGAGATTTGGACTGAGATCAGCTGAGATTCGCCCCCGGATCTCACCGAAAGGGGTCGAAGTCTCAAGATGGGTTTGAGGAGCTCTGGCGACATTTGAAATCCGAAACGGTGCACGTAGCCACAGGTTGTAGTGGAACGCACCAGAGCTCCCACGAGGTTGGGAGATTGCAAACGCGATGTCGACGGAGATCATGTGCGTGTCTCCCTGGGTCTCGCTGACGTTTCCTGAGACCTCAGGGCATTCGCGCAGTTCTACCGAGATTTGGACGACTATCCTGAGCCAAGCGACCTCCATAACCTCCACAAGGCCCGAGATCTTGTTCCATTGGGGCCAGGTGTCCCCAGACGTGTGCTGGGATCCCACTTGGTTTGTCTTTCCATCTCGCTGCCTGGCCCCGTTGTATCCTGCGGTTTGGAGGCGCTCTCCCGAGATGCAGACTAAAACCATGAGAGGTTTGCCCCCGGGTCTTGCAGAGGGGGCCTGTGCTGCCATGACTTGCTGTTTGTTCCCCCCAAGACTTGGCCTGAACCACGCGGGTTCGTTACCGGGGCCTTGATGTCTTGACGTGAGCGCTCTGGATCTGCAGGGCCCCTCCTGAAATTGGGATGGAGATCATGTGAGCTTTGCCCCCTGGAACTCGAGGACTGGGCATGGGATCACACCCAGATTTGCATGAGCCGTCCCGAGATTTGGATGGAGCTCCCCTGAAGTCAGACGCTCTTTGTCCCATAGAGCTCCCCGAGATCCAGGAGCATTGAGTGCGTTCCTCTCCGACGCATGGACGGAGGAGACGCCAGATTTGACCGCGAATCTCCCTGACTGGGCCCAACAGCACTCGAACATTGCATGTGGTCCCCTCGGTTGGGACTGAGAAGGGGCGAGCTATGCCCTGCAGCTCACTGACTGCGCCCGAGGTCTCAAGAGATTTGGATGAGTTCTGGGGAGGTCCGGACTACGATCCTGTAACCTCGGGCCCTGCGAGTGGCCGAACAGATGGGAGATTCCACCAGATTCGGAGATTCCCTCACGAGATTCGCGACTAAGATCAACGAGACAGGTGCCTCACCATCTCTCTGATCATTCCTGACATCTCAGGACATATCCATATCTCTTCCGAGTTTTGGACGGCCTATGCCGAAACGTCTGTCTGGGAACTCGCATGCAGGGCTTGAGATCTCTTGAGATGTGGGTCAGGGCCTCCAAAATTTAGACTGCGATCCCATGAGTTTATCTGCTCGAGACCCCTGACTGGGGTGAGACCTCAGGGTTTTGGCTCCGTTCTAATGACAATTGGATTTCAAACCCCCTTGGGATTGCTTCTGGATCTCGCTAACTGGGCCAGAGATCCCCACGAGATTTGCCTGAGCATTCCCGCGTTTTACCTGAAGTCTGATGAACTTAGATGCTGTTTCTCATCCAATGGCCGGTGGCTCCCAGGAGACTTGAAGTGCGTTTCCCTCCGAGGCTGGGGCCGTGATCACGTGACATATGCCCGTGAATCTCCCTGACAGGGGCCAGGGGTTTGTTGACATTTGGATGGGTTCTCCTGGGCATCGGCCGAGATCACCCCGGAGTGGCATCCCCTAACTTGGGCGCAAACACTCAAGAGGTTTTGACGAGTTCTGCTCGATTTGGAATCAGATCCCACGAGACTGGCTCCTGGCACATCCACGGATTGGACCAGCACTCTCCCAAGTGTCGGAGGTGGCGGGGCACATTCAGACGGAGACCACGTGACATGTACCCCTGGATCTCGTCGAGTACACCTGACATTCCGAGACTTTGGCACAGTTGTCCTGAGATACGGACACCTAACCGAGATGTTTGCCTGGGAGTGGCCGATCAGGCCTGAGTTCTCACGGGATTTGGATCCGGTGTTCCGAGGTTTGGACTGTGGCCCCATGGAATTTGGCCCTGGATCTGGCTTCCAGGGCCTGAGGTCCGACGAGATGTCGACAAGCACTGCTGAGAATGGGATTCAGGTCCTCCGCGAATTGCCCGCGGAAGCCACTGAGGCATCCTGAGGTTTGACGAGATGGGGTTTGTTCTCCAAGGTTCGCCCGAAAGCACTCAGGTTTGGAGCCTGGTTCGCACCGTCCGGACGTGAGCACTCAGGAGCATTGGATGAGTTCTGCCGCAAAGGTGATTGAGAGCTCAGGAGTTGGACACTGGGTCTCCCTGAGGTGACTGGGATCGACCGCGGTTTGGAGGAGTACTCCCGAGATTTGGACTGAGATATGCTGAAGTTGAACCCTCGGTCTAACAGAGAGGCCTTGGCCTGAGATCCCGAAGGATTGGAGTCAGCGCCTCCGACCGGAGATCACGGGAGGTTTGCCTGTGAATCTCCCTGAAAAGCCCCGAGAACCCTGAAGCTGGGGAGGACAGCTCCCGAGATTTGGACTGAGAGCAGCTGAGATTCGCCCCCGGATCTCACGGCAAGGGGCCGAGGTCTCAAGAGGGTTTGTGGAGCTCTGTCGACATTTGAACTCAGAAACGGCGCACGTGGCCACAGGTTTTAGAGGAACGGGCCAGAGCTCCAACGTCGTTGGGAGATCTCGAACGCGATGCCGACGGAGATCACGTGCCGTGTGTCCCTGGGTCTCGCTGACTTTTCCTGAGATCTCCGGGGATTCGCGCAGTTCTACCGAGATTTGGACGGCTATCTTGAGCCAAGCGACCTCCTTATCCTCCCCAAGGCCGGAGACCTCGTTCCCTGGGGGCCAGGTGTCCCCAGACGTGGGCTGGGATCCCATTTGATTTGCCCTTCCATCTGGCTGCCTGGCTCCGTGGTCTCCTGCGGTTTGGAGGCGCTCTTCCGAGATGCAGACTAAAAGCACGAGAATTTTGCCCCCCGGTACTGCAGAGGGGGCCTGTGCTGCCATGACTTGCGGTTTGTTCCCCCCAAGATTTGGCCTGAAACCACGCGGGGTTGGAACCCGGGCCTTGATATCCGGACCTGAGCGCTCTGGAACTTCAGGGCCCCTCCTGAAATTGGGATGGAAATCACGTGAGCATTGCCCCCTGGATCTCGAGGACTGGGTATGGGATCACGGCAGATTTGCATGAGCCGTCCCGAGATTTGGACGGAGCTCCCCTGAAGTCAGGTGCTCTCTGTCCCACAGAGCTCCCCGAGATCCCAGGAGTTTTGAGTGAGTGCTTCCGAGGCTTGGACGGAGGAGACACCATATTTGATCCCGAATCTCCCTGACTGGGCCCGACAGTGCTCGAACATTGCATGTGGTCCCCTAGGTTTGGACTGAGAAGGGGCGAGCTTTGCCCTGCCGCTCACTGACTGCGCCCGAGGTCTCAAGAGATTTGGATGAGTTCTGGGGAGGTCTGGACTACGATCCGGTGACCTCGGGCCCTGCCAGTGGCCGAACGGACCGGAGATTCCACCAGATTCGGAGATTCCTCGTGAGATTCGCCCTGAGAACAACGAGACAGGTGCCTCTCGATCTCTCTGATCATTCCTGACATCTCAGGACATTTCCATAGCTCTTCCGATATTTGGACGGATATGCCGACACGTGTTTCCAGGAACTCGCAGGCAGGGCCTGAGATCTCATGAGATGTGGGTCAGGGCCTCCAAAATTTAGACTGCGATCCCATGAGTTTAATTGCTTGAGACCCCTGACTGGGGTGAGACCTCAGGGATTTGGTTTCGTTCTAATGACAATTGGATTTCAACCCCCTGGGGATTGCTTCTGGATCTCGCTAACTGGGCCAGAGGTCCCCCCGGAATTTGCGTGTGTGTTCCCGTGTTACGCCTAAAGTCAGATGAACTTAGATGCTGTTTCTCACGCAACGGACAGTGGCCCCGCAAGATTTGAGTGCGTTCTTCCGAGCCTGGGGCTGTGATCACGTGACATATGTCCGTGAATCTCCCTGACAGGGCCAGGGGTTCTTGACATTTGAATGAGTTCTCCTGGACTTTGGCTGAGATCACCCGGATTCCATAACTTGGGCACAAACCACTAAAGAGATTTTGACGAGTTCCAGCTCGATTTGGAATCCGATCCCACGAGACTGGCTCCTGGCATTCACGGATTGGACCAGCGTTCTCACAAGTGTCGGAGGTGGCGAGCCTCATTCAGACGGAGACCACGTGACATGTGCCCCTCGATCTCGGCGAGTACACCTGACATTTCGAGGCTTTGGCACAGTTGTCCTGAGATTCGGACACCTACACGGAGACGTTTGCCTGGGAGAGTCCGACGGGTCCTGAGTTCTCACAGGATTTGGATCCGGTGTTCCGAGGTGTGGACTGCGGCCCCATGAGATTTGGCCCTGGATCTGGCTTCCTGGGCCTGTGGTCCCATGAGATGTCGACGAGCACTCCTGAGAATTGGATTCAGGTCCCCTGCGAATTGCCCTCGGAAGCCACTGAGGGGTCCCGAGCTTTGACAAGATGGGGTTTGTTCTCCAAGGTTCGCACGAAAGCACTCAGGTTTGGAGCCTGGTTCGCACCGTCCGGACGTGAGGACTCAGGGGCATTGGGTGGGTTCTGCTGCAAAGGTGATTGAGAGCTCAGGAGTTGGGCCCTGGGTCGCCCTGATGGTGACCGGGGTCGACCGAGGTTTGGAGGCTTTCTCCCGAGATTTGGACTGAGATTTGTGAAGTTGAACCCTGTGTCTAACAGAGAGGCCTTGGCCTGAGATCCCGTGGGTTGGAGTCAGCGCATCCGACCGGAGATCATGGGAGTTTTGCCTGTGAATCTCCCTGAAATTGTCCGAGAACCCTGAAGCTGGGGAGGAGACCTCCCGAGATTTGGACTGAGATCAGCTGAGATTCGCCCCCGGATCTCACCGAAAGGGGTCGAAGTCTCAAGATGGTTTGAGGAGCTCTGGCGACATTTGAAATCCGAAACGGTGCACGTAGCCACAGGTTGTAGTGGAACGCACCAGAGCTCCCACGAGGTTGGGAGATTGCAAACGCGATGTCGACGGAGATCATGTGCGTGTCTCCCTGGGTCTCGCTGACGTTTCCTGAGACCTCAGGGCATTCGCGCAGTTCTACCGAGATTTGGACGACTATCCTGAGCCAAGCGACCTCCATAACCTCCACAAGGCCCGAGATCTTGTTCCATTGGGGCCAGGTGTCCCCAGACGTGTGCTGGGATCCCACTTGGTTTGTCTTTCCATCTCGCTGCCTGGCCCCGTTGTATCCTGCGGTTTGGAGGCGCTCTCCCGAGATGCAGACTAAAACCATGAGAGGTTTGCCCCCGGGTCTTGCAGAGGGGGCCTGTGCTGCCATGACTTGCTGTTTGTTCCCCCCAAGACTTGGCCTGAAACCACGCGGGTTCGTTACCGGGGCCTTGATGTCTTGACGTGAGCGCTCTGGATCTGCAGGGCCCCTCCTGAAATTGGGATGGAGATCATGTGAGCTTTGCCCCCTGGAACTCGAGGACTGGGCATGGGATCACACCAGATTTGCATGAGCCGTCCCGAGATTTGGATGGAGCTCCCCTGAAGTCAGACGCTCTTTGTCCCATAGAGCTCCCCGAGATCCCAGGAGCATTGAGTGCGTTCCTCCGACGCATGGACGGAGGAGACGCCAGATTTGACCGCGAATCTCCCTGACTGGGCCCAACAGCACTCGAACATTGCATGTGGTCCCCTCGGTTGGGACTGAGAAGGGGCGAGCTATGCCCTGCAGCTCACTGACTGCGCCCGAGGTCTCAAGAGATTTGGATGAGTTCTGGGGAGGTCCGGACTACGATCCGGTAACCTCGGGCCCTGCGAGTGGCCGAACAGATGGGAGATTCCACCAGATTCGGAGATTCCTCACGAGATTCGCACTAAGATCAACGAGACAGGTGCCTCACCATCTCTCTGATCATTCCTGACATCTCAGGACATATCCATATCTCTTCCGAGTTTTGGACGGCTATGCCGAAACGTCTGTCTGGGAACTCGCATGCAGGGCTTGAGATCTCTTGAGATGTGGGTCAGGGCCTCCAAAATTTAGACTGCGATCCCATGAGTTTATCTGCTCGAGACCCCTGACTGGGGTGAGACCTCAGGGTTTTGGCTCCGTTCTAATGACAATTGGATTTCAACCCCCTTGGGATTGCTTCTGGATCTCGCTAACTGGGCCAGAGATCCCCACGAGATTTGCCTGAGCATTCCCGCGTTTTACCTGAAGTCTGATGAACTTAGATGCTGTTTCTCATCCAATGGCCGGTGGCCCCAGGAGACTTGAGTGCGTTCTTCCGAGGCTGGGGCCGTGATCACGTGACATATGCCCGTGAATCTCCCTGACAGGGCCAGGGTTTGTTGACATTTGGATGGGTTCTCCTGGGCATCGGCCGAGATCACCCCGGAGTGGCATCGGGATCCCCTAACTTGGGCGCAAACACTCAAGAGGTTTTGACGAGTTCTGGCTCGATTTGGAATCAGATCCCACGAGACTGGCTCCTGGCATCCACGGATTGGACCAGCACTCTCCCAAGTGTCGGAGGTGGCGGGGCACATTCAGACGGAGACCACGTGACATGTACCCCTGGATCTCGTCGAGTACACCTGACATTCCGAGACTTTGGCACAGTTGTCCTGAGATACGGACACCTAACCGAGATGTTTGCCTGGGAGTGGCCGATCAGGCCTGAGTTCTCACGGGATTTGGATCCGGTGTTCCGAGGTTTGGACTGTGGCCCCATGGAATTTGGCCCTGGATCTGGCTTCCAGGGCCTGAGGTCCGACGAGATGTCGACAAGCACTGCTGAGAATGGGATTCAGGTCCTCCGCGAATTGCCCGCGGAAGCCACTGAGGCATCCTGAGGTTTGACGAGATGGGGTTTGTTCTCCAAGGTTCGCCCGAAAGCACTCAGGTTTGGAGCCTGGTTCGCACCGTCCGGACGTGAGCACTCAGGAGCATTGGATGAGTTCTGCCGCAAAGGTGATTGAGAGCTCAGGAGTTGGACACTGGGTCTCCCTGAGGTGACTGGGATCGACCGCGGTTTGGAGGAGTACTCCCGAGATTTGGACTGAGATATGCTGAAGTTGAACCCTCGGTCTAACAGAGAGGCCTTGGCCTGAGATCCCGAAGGATTGGAGTCAGCGCCTCCGACCGGAGATCACGGGAGGTTTGCCTGTGAATCTCCCTGAAAAGCCCCGAGAACCCTGAAGCTGGGGAGGACACCTCCCGAGATTTGGACTGAGAGCAGCTGAGATTCGCCCCCGGATCTCACGGCAAGGGGCCGAGGTCTCAAGAGGGTTTGTGGAGCTCTGTCGACATTTGAACTCAGAAACGGCGCACGTGGCCACAGGTTTTAGAGGAACGGGCCAGAGCTCCAACGTCGTTGGGAGATCTCGAACGCGATGCCGACGGAGATCACGTGCCGTGTGTCCCTGGGTCTCGCTGACTTTTCCTGAGATCTCCGGGGATTCGCGCAGTTCTACCGAGATTTGGACGGCTATCTTGAGCCAAGCGACCTCCTTATCCTCCCCAAGGCCGGAGACCTCGTTCCCTGGGGGCCAGGTGTCCCCAGACGTGGGCTGGGATCCCATTTGATTTGCCCTTCCATCTGGCTGCCTGGCTCCGTGGTCTCCTGCGGTTTGGAGGCGCTCTTCCGAGATGCAGACTAAAAGCACGAGAATTTTGCCCCCCGGTACTGCAGAGGGGGCCTGTGCTGCCATGACTTGCGGTTTGTTCCCCCCAAGATTTGGCCTGAAACCACGCGGGGTTGGAACCCGGGCCTTGATATCCGGACCTGAGCGCTCTGGAACTTCAGGGCCCCTCCTGAAATTGGGATGGAAATCACGTGAGCATTGCCCCCTGGATCTCGAGGACTGGGTATGGGATCACGGCAGATTTGCATGAGCCGTCCCGAGATTTGGACGGAGCTCCCCTGAAGTCAGGTGCTCTCTGTCCCACAGAGCTCCCCGAGATCCCAGGAGTTTTGAGTGAGTGCTTCCGAGGCTTGGACGGAGGAGACACCATATTTGATCCCGAATCTCCCTGACTGGGCCCGACAGTGCTCGAACATTGCATGTGGTCCCCTAGGTTTGGACTGAGAAGGGGCGAGCTTTGCCCTGCCGCTCACTGACTGCGCCCGAGGTCTCAAGAGATTTGGATGAGTTCTGGGGAGGTCTGGACTACGATCCGGTGACCTCGGGCCCTGCCAGTGGCCGAACGGACCGGAGATTCCACCAGATTCGGAGATTCCTCGTGAGATTCGCCCTGAGAACAACGAGACAGGTGCCTCTCGATCTCTCTGATCATTCCTGACATCTCAGGACATTTCCATAGCTCTTCCGATATTTGGACGGATATGCCGACACGTGTTTCCAGGAACTCGCAGGCAGGGCCTGAGATCTCATGAGATGTGGGTCAGGGCCTCCAAAATTTAGACTGCGATCCCATGAGTTTAATTGCTTGAGACCCCTGACTGGGGTGAGACCTCAGGGATTTGGTTTCGTTCTAATGACAATTGGATTTCAACCCCCTGGGGATTGCTTCTGGATCTCGCTAACTGGGCCAGAGGTCCCCCCGGAATTTGCGTGTGTGTTCCCGTGTTACGCCTAAAGTCAGATGAACTTAGATGCTGTTTCTCACGCAACGGACAGTGGCCCCGCAAGATTTGAGTGCGTTCTTCCGAGCCTGGGGCTGTGATCACGTGACATATGTCCGTGAATCTCCCTGACAGGGCCAGGGGTTCTTGACATTTGAATGAGTTCTCCTGGACTTTGGCTGAGATCACCCGGATTCCATAACTTGGGCACAAACCACTAAAGAGATTTTGACGAGTTCCAGCTCGATTTGGAATCCGATCCCACGAGACTGGCTCCTGGCATTCACGGATTGGACCAGCGTTCTCACAAGTGTCGGAGGTGGCGAGCCTCATTCAGACGGAGACCACGTGACATGTGCCCCTCGATCTCGGCGAGTACACCTGACATTTCGAGGCTTTGGCACAGTTGTCCTGAGATTCGGACACCTACACGGAGACGTTTGCCTGGGAGAGTCCGACGGGTCCTGAGTTCTCACAGGATTTGGATCCGGTGTTCCGAGGTGTGGACTGCGGCCCCATGAGATTTGGCCCTGGATCTGGCTTCCTGGGCCTGTGGTCCCATGAGATGTCGACGAGCACTCCTGAGAATTGGATTCAGGTCCCCTGCGAATTGCCCTCGGAAGCCACTGAGGGGTCCCGAGCTTTGACAAGATGGGGTTTGTTCTCCAAGGTTCGCACGAAAGCACTCAGGTTTGGAGCCTGGTTCGCACCGTCCGGACGTGAGGACTCAGGGGCATTGGGTGGGTTCTGCTGCAAAGGTGATTGAGAGCTCAGGAGTTGGGCCCTGGGTCGCCCTGATGGTGACCGGGGTCGACCGAGGTTTGGAGGCTTTCTCCCGAGATTTGGACTGAGATTTGTGAAGTTGAACCCTGTGTCTAACAGAGAGGCCTTGGCCTGAGATCCCGTGGGTTGGAGTCAGCGCATCCGACCGGAGATCATGGGAGTTTTGCCTGTGAATCTCCCTGAAATTGTCCGAGAACCCTGAAGCTGGGGAGGAGACCTCCCGAGATTTGGACTGAGATCAGCTGAGATTCGCCCCCGGATCTCACCGAAAGGGGTCGAAGTCTCAAGATGGTTTGAGGAGCTCTGGCGACATTTGAAATCCGAAACGGTGCACGTGGCCACAGGTTGTAGTGGAACGCACCAGAGCTCCCACGAGGTTGGGAGATTGCAAACGCGATGTCGACGGAGATCATGTGCGTGTCTCCCTGGGTCTCGCTGACGTTTCCTGAGACCTCAGGGCATTCGCGCAGTTCTACCGAGATTTGGACGACTATCCTGAGCCAAGCGACCTCCATAACCTCCACAAGGCCCGAGATCTTGTTCCATTGGGGCCAGGTGTCCCCAGACGTGTGCTGGGATCCCACTTGGTTTGTCTTTCCATCTCGCTGCCTGGCCCCGTTGTATCCTGCGGTTTGGAGGCGCTCTCCCGAGATGCAGACTAAAACCATGAGAGGTTTGCCCCCGGGTCTTGCAGAGGGGGCCTGTGCTGCCATGACTTGCTGTTTGTTCCCCCCAAGACTTGGCCTGAAACCACGCGGGTTCGTTACCGGGGCCTTGATGTCTTGACGTGAGCGCTCTGGATCTGCTGGGCCCCTCCTGAAATTGGGATGGAGATCATGTGAGCTTTGCCCCCTGGAACTCGAGGACTGGGCATGGGATCACACCAGATTTGCATGAGCCGTCCCGAGATTTGGATGGAGCTCCCCTGAAGTCAGACGCTCTTTGTCCCATAGAGCTCCCCGAGATCCCAGGAGCATTGAGTGCGTTCCTCCGACGCATGGACGGAGGAGACGCCAGATTTGACCGCGAATCTCCCTGACTGGGCCCAACAGCACTCGAACATTGCATGTGGTCCCCTCGGTTGGGACTGAGAAGGGGCGAGCTATGCCCTGCAGCTCACTGACTGCGCCCGAGGTCTCAAGAGATTTGGATGAGTTCTGGGGAGGTCCGGACTACGATCCGGTAACCTCGGGCCCTGCGAGTGGCCGAACAGATGGGAGATTCCACCAGATTCGGAGATTCCTCACGAGATTCGCACTAAGATCAACGAGACAGGTGCCTCACCATCTCTCTGATCATTCCTGACATCTCAGGACATATCCATATCTCTTCCGAGTTTTGGACGGATATGCCGAAACGTCTGTCTGGGAACTCGCATGCAGGGCTTGAGATCTCTTGAGATGTGGGTCAGGGCCTCCAAAATTTAGACTGCGATCCCATGAGTTTATCTGCTCGAGACCCCTGACTGGGGTGAGACCTCAGGGTTTTGGCTCCGTTCTAATGACAATTGGATTTCAACCCCCTTGGGATTGCTTCTGGATCTCGCTAACTGGGCCAGAGATCCCCACGAGATTTGCCTGAGCATTCCCGCGTTTTACCTGAAGTCTGATGAACTTAGATGCTGTTTCTCATCCAATGGCCGGTGGCCCCAGGAGACTTGAGTGCGTTCTTCCGAGGCTGGGGCCGTGATCACGTGACATATGCCCGTGAATCTCCCTGACAGGGCCAGGGTTTGTTGACATTTGGATGGGTTCTCCTGGGCATCGGCCGAGATCACCCCGGAGTGGCATCGGGATCCCCTAACTTGGGCGCAAACACTCAAGAGGTTTTGACGAGTTCTGGCTCGATTTGGAATCAGATCCCACGAGACTGGCTCCTGGCATCCACGGATTGGACCAGCACTCTCCCAAGTGTCGGAGGTGGCGGGGCACATTCAGACGGAGACCACGTGACATGTACCCCTGGATCTCGTCGAGTACACCTGACATTCCGAGACTTTGGCACAGTTGTCCTGAGATACGGACACCTAACCGAGATGTTTGCCTGGGAGTGGCCGATCAGGCCTGAGTTCTCACGGGATTTGGATCCGGTGTTCCGAGGTTTGGACTGTGGCCCCATGGAATTTGGCCCTGGATCTGGCTTCCAGGGCCTGAGGTCCGACGAGATGTCGACAAGCACTGCTGAGAATGGGATTCAGGTCCTCCGCGAATTGCCCGCGGAAGCCACTGAGGCATCCTGAGGTTTGACGAGATGGGGTTTGTTCTCCAAGGTTCGCCCGAAAGCACTCAGGTTTGGAGCCTGGTTCGCACCGTCCGGACGTGAGCACTCAGGAGCATTGGATGAGTTCTGCCGCAAAGGTGATTGAGAGCTCAGGAGTTGGACACTGGGTCTCCCTGAGGTGACTGGGATCGACCGCGGTTTGGAGGAGTACTCCCGAGATTTGGACTGAGATATGCTGAAGTTGAACCCTCGGTCTAACAGAGAGGCCTTGGCCTGAGATCCCGAAGGATTGGAGTCAGCGCCTCCGACCGGAGATCACGGGAGGTTTGCCTGTGAATCTCCCTGAAAAGCCCCGAGAACCCTGAAGCTGGGGAGGACAGCTCCCGAGATTTGGACTGAGAGCAGCTGAGATTCGCCCCCGGATCTCACGGAAAGGGGCCGAGGTCTCAAGAGGGTTTGTGGAGCTCTGTCGACATTTGAACTCAGAAACGGCGCACGTGGCCACAGGTTTTAGAGGAACGGGCCAGAGCTCCAACGTCGTTGGGAGATCTCGAACGCGATGCCGACGGAGATCACGTGCCGTGTGTCCCTGGGTCTCGCTGACTTTTCCTGAGATCTCCGGGGATTCGCGCAGTTCTACCGAGATTTGGACGGCTATCTTGAGCCAAGCGACCTCCTTATCCTCCCCAAGGCCGGAGACCTCGTTCCCTGGGGGCCAGGTGTCCCCAGACGTGGGCTGGGATCCCATTTGATTTGCCCTTCCATCTGGCTGCCTGGCTCCGTGGTCTCCTGCGGTTTGGAGGCGCTCTTCCGAGATGCAGACTAAAAGCACGAGAATTTTGCCCCCCGGTACTGCAGAGGGGGCCTGTGCTGCCATGACTTGCGGTTTGTTCCCCCCAAGATTTGGCCTGAAACCACGCGGGGTTGGAACCCGGGCCTTGATATCCGGACCTGAGCGCTCTGGAACTTCAGGGCCCCTCCTGAAATTGGGATGGAAATCACGTGAGCATTGCCCCCTGGATCTCGAGGACTGGGTATGGGATCACGGCAGATTTGCATGAGCCGTCCCGAGATTTGGACGGAGCTCCCCTGAAGTCAGGTGCTCTCTGTCCCACAGAGCTCCCCGAGATCCCAGGAGTTTTGAGTGAGTGCTTCCGAGGCTTGGACGGAGGAGACACCATATTTGATCCCGAATCTCCCTGACTGGGCCCGACAGTGCTCGAACATTGCATGTGGTCCCCTAGGTTTGGACTGAGAAGGGGCGAGCTTTGCCCTGCCGCTCACTGACTGCGCCCGAGGTCTCAAGAGATTTGGATGAGTTCTGGGGAGGTCTGGACTACGATCCGGTGACCTCGGGCCCTGCCAGTGGCCGAACGGACCGGAGATTCCACCAGATTCGGAGATTCCTCGTGAGATTCGCCCTGAGAACAACGAGACAGGTGCCTCTCGATCTCTCTGATCATTCCTGACATCTCAGGACATTTCCATAGCTCTTCCGATATTTGGACGGATATGCCGACACGTGTTTCCAGGAACTCGCAGGCAGGGCCTGAGATCTCATGAGATGTGGGTCAGGGCCTCCAAAATTTAGACTGCGATCCCATGAGTTTAATTGCTTGAGACCCCTGACTGGGGTGAGACCTCAGGGATTTGGTTTCGTTCTAATGACAATTGGATTTCAACCCCCTGGGGATTGCTTCTGGATCTCGCTAACTGGGCCAGAGGTCCCCCCGGAATTTGCGTGTGTGTTCCCGTGTTACGCCTAAAGTCAGATGAACTTAGATGCTGTTTCTCACGCAACGGACAGTGGCCCCGCAAGATTTGAGTGCGTTCTTCCGAGCCTGGGGCTGTGATCACGTGACATATGTCCGTGAATCTCCCTGACAGGGCCAGGGGTTCTTGACATTTGAATGAGTTCTCCTGGACTTTGGCTGAGATCACCCGGATTCCATAACTTGGGCACAAACCACTAAAGAGATTTTGACGAGTTCCAGCTCGATTTGGAATCCGATCCCACGAGACTGGCTCCTGGCATTCACGGATTGGACCAGCGTTCTCACAAGTGTCGGCGGTGGCGAGCCTCATTCAGACGGAGACCACGTGACATGTGCCCCTCGATCTCGGCGAGTACACCTGACATTTCGAGGCTTTGGCACAGTTGTCCTGAGATTCGGACACCTACACGGAGACGTTTGCCTGGGAGAGTCCGACGGGTCCTGAGTTCTCACAGGATTTGGATCCGGTGTTCCGAGGTGTGGACTGCGGCCCCATGAGATTTGGCCCTGGATCTGGCTTCCTGGGCCTGTGGTCCCATGAGATGTCGACGAGCACTCCTGAGAATTGGATTCAGGTCCCCTGCGAATTGCCCTCGGAAGCCACTGAGGGGTCCCGAGCTTTGACAAGATGGGGTTTGTTCTCCAAGGTTCGCACGAAAGCACTCAGGTTTGGAGCCTGGTTCGCACCGTCCGGACGTGAGGACTCAGGGGCATTGGGTGGGTTCTGCTGCAAAGGTGATTGAGAGCTCAGGAGTTGGGCCCTGGGTCGCCCTGATGGTGACCGGGGTCGACCGAGGTTTGGAGGCTTTCTCCCGAGATTTGGACTGAGATTTGTGAAGTTGAACCCTGTGTCTAACAGAGAGGCCTTGGCCTGAGATCCCGTGGGTTGGAGTCAGCGCATCCGACCGGAGATCATGGGAGTTTTGCCTGTGAATCTCCCTGAAATTGTCCGAGAACCCTGAAGCTGGGGAGGAGACCTCCCGAGATTTGGACTGAGATCAGCTGAGATTCGCCCCCGGATCTCACCGAAAGGGGTCGAAGTCTCAAGATGGTTTGAGGAGCTCTGGCGACATTTGAAATCCGAAACGGTGCACGTAGCCACAGGTTGTAGTGGAACGCACCAGAGCTCCCACGAGGTTGGGAGATTGCAAACGCGATGTCGACGGAGATCATGTGCGTGTCTCCCTGGGTCTCGCTGACGTTTCCTGAGACCTCAGGGCATTCGCGCAGTTCTACCGAGATTTGGACGACTATCCTGAGCCAAGCGACCTCCATAACCTCCACAAGGCCCGAGATCTTGTTCCATTGGGGCCAGGTGTCCCCAGACGTGTGCTGGGATCCCACTTGGTTTGTCTTTCCATCTCGCTGCCTGGCCCCGTTGTATCCTGCGGTTTGGAGGCGCTCTCCCGAGATGCAGACTAAAACCATGAGAGGTTTGCCCCCGGGTCTTGCAGAGGGGGCCTGTGCTGCCATGACTTGCTGTTTGTTCCCCCCAAGACTTGGCCTGAAACCACGCGGGTTCGTTACCGGGGCCTTGATGTCTTGACGTGAGCGCTCTGGATCTGCAGGGCCCCTCCTGAAATTGGGATGGAGATCATGTGAGCTTTGCCCCCTGGAACTCGAGGACTGGGCATGGGATCACACCAGATTTGCATGAGCCGTCCCGAGATTTGGATGGAGCTCCCCTGAAGTCAGACGCTCTTTGTCCCATAGAGCTCCCCGAGATCCCAGGAGCATTGAGTGCGTTCCTCCGACGCATGGACGGAGGAGACGCCAGATTTGACCGCGAATCTCCCTGACTGGGCCCAACAGCACTCGAACATTGCATGTGGTCCCCTCGGTTGGGACTGAGAAGGGGCGAGCTATGCCCTGCAGCTCACTGACTGCGCCCGAGGTCTCAAGAGATTTGGATGAGTTCTGGGGAGGTCCGGACTACGATCCGGTAACCTCGGGCCCTGCGAGTGGCCGAACAGATGGGAGATTCCACCAGATTCGGAGATTCCTCACGAGATTCGCACTAAGATCAACGAGACAGGTGCCTCACCATCTCTCTGATCATTCCTGACATCTCAGGACATATCCATATCTCTTCCGAGTTTTGGACGGATATGCCGAAACGTCTGTCTGGGAACTCGCATGCAGGGCTTGAGATCTCTTGAGATGTGGGTCAGGGCCTCCAAAATTTAGACTGCGATCCCATGAGTTTATCTGCTCGAGACCCCTGACTGGGGTGAGACCTCAGGGTTTTGGCTCCGTTCTAATGACAATTGGATTTCAACCCCCTTGGGATTGCTTCTGGATCTCGCTAACTGGGCCAGAGATCCCCACGAGATTTGCCTGAGCATTCCCGCGTTTTACCTGAAGTCTGATGAACTTAGATGCTGTTTCTCATCCAATGGCCGGTGGCCCCAGGAGACTTGAGTGCGTTCTTCTGAGGCTGGGGCCGTGATCACGTGACATATGCCCGTGAATCTCCCTGACAGGGCCAGGGTTTGTTGACATTTGGATGGGTTCTCCTGGGCATCGGCCGAGATCACCCCGGAGTGGCATCGGGATCCCCTAACTTGGGCGCAAACACTCAAGAGGGTTTGACGAGTTCTGGCTCGATTTGGAATCAGATCCCACGAGACTGGCTCCTGGCATCCACGGATTGGACCAGCACTCTCCCAAGTGTCGGAGGTGGCGGGGCACATTCAGACGGAGACCACGTGACATGTACCCCTGGATCTCGTCGAGTACACCTGACATTCCGAGACTTTGGCACAGTTGTCCTGAGATACGGACACCTAACCGAGATGTTTGCCTGGGAGTGGCCGATCAGGCCTGAGTTCTCACGGGATTTGGATCCGGTGTTCCGAGGTTTGGACTGTGGCCCCATGGAATTTGGCCCTGGATCTGGCTTCCAGGGCCTGAGGTCCGACGAGATGTCGACAAGCACTGCTGAGAATGGGATTCAGGTCCTCCGCGAATTGCCCGCGGAAGCCACTGAGGCATCCTGAGGTTTGACGAGATGGGGTTTGTTCTCCAAGGTTCGCCCGAAAGCACTCAGGTTTGGAGCCTGGTTCGCACCGTCCGGACGTGAGCACTCAGGAGCATTGGATGAGTTCTGCCGCAAAGGTGATTGAGAGCTCAGGAGTTGGACACTGGGTCTCCCTGAGGTGACTGGGATCGACCGCGGTTTGGAGGAGTACTCCCGAGATTTGGACTGAGATATGCTGAAGTTGAACCCTCGGTCTAACAGAGAGGCCTTGGCCTGAGATCCCGAAGGATTGGAGTCAGCGCCTCCGACCGGAGATCACGGGAGGTTTGCCTGTGAATCTCCCTGAAAAGCCCCGAGAACCCTGAAGCTGGGGAGGACAGCTCCCGAGATTTGGACTGAGAGCAGCTGAGATTCGCCCCCGGATCTCACGGAAAGGGGCCGAGGTCTCAAGAGGGTTTGTGGAGCTCTGTCGACATTTGAACTCAGAAACGGCGCACGTGGCCACAGGTTTTAGAGGAACGGGCCAGAGCTCCAACGTCGTTGGGAGATCTCGAACGCGATGCCGACGGAGATCACGTGCCGTGTGTCCCTGGGTCTCGCTGACTTTTCCTGAGATCTCCGGGGATTCGCGCAGTTCTACCGAGATTTGGACGGCTATCTTGAGCCAAGCGACCTCCTTATCCTCCCCAAGGCCGGAGACCTCGTTCCCTGGGGGCCAGGTGTCCCCAGACGTGGGCTGGGATCCCATTTGATTTGCCCTTCCATCTGGCTGCCTGGCTCCGTGGTCTCCTGCGGTTTGGAGGCGCTCTTCCGAGATGCAGACTAAAAGCACGAGAATTTTGCCCCCCGGTACTGCAGAGGGGGCCTGTGCTGCCATGACTTGCGGTTTGTTCCCCCCAAGATTTGGCCTGAAACCACGCGGGGTTGGAACCCGGGCCTTGATATCCGGACCTGAGCGCTCTGGAACTTCAGGGCCCCTCCTGAAATTGGGATGGAAATCACGTGAGCATTGCCCCCTGGATCTCGAGGACTGGGTATGGGATCACGGCAGATTTGCATGAGCCGTCCCGAGATTTGGACGGAGCTCCCCTGAAGTCAGGTGCTCTCTGTCCCACAGAGCTCCCCGAGATCCCAGGAGTTTTGAGTGAGTGCTTCCGAGGCTTGGACGGAGGAGACACCATATTTGATCCCGAATCTCCCTGACTGGGCCCGACAGTGCTCGAACATTGCATGTGGTCCCCTAGGTTTGGACTGAGAAGGGGCGAGCTTTGCCCTGCCGCTCACTGACTGCGCCCGAGGTCTCAAGAGATTTGGATGAGTTCTGGGGAGGTCTGGACTACGATCCGGTGACCTCGGGCCCTGCCAGTGGCCGAACGGACCGGAGATTCCACCAGATTCGGAGATTCCTCGTGAGATTCGCCCTGAGAACAACGAGACAGGTGCCTCTCGATCTCTCTGATCATTCCTGACATCTCAGGACATTTCCATAGCTCTTCCGATATTTGGACGGATATGCCGACACGTGTTTCCAGGAACTCGCAGGCAGGGCCTGAGATCTCATGAGATGTGGGTCAGGGCCTCCAAAATTTAGACTGCGATCCCATGAGTTTAATTGCTTGAGACCCCTGACTGGGGTGAGACCTCAGGGATTTGGTTTCGTTCTAATGACAATTGGATTTCAACCCCCTGGGGATTGCTTCTGGATCTCGCTAACTGGGCCAGAGGTCCCCCCGGAATTTGCGTGTGTGTTCCCGTGTTACGCCTAAAGTCAGATGAACTTAGATGCTGTTTCTCACGCAACGGACAGTGGCCCCGCAAGATTTGAGTGCGTTCTTCCGAGCCTGGGGCTGTGATCACGTGACATATGTCCGTGAATCTCCCTGACAGGGCCAGGGGTTCTTGACATTTGAATGAGTTCTCCTGGACTTTGGCTGAGATCACCCGGATTCCATAACTTGGGCACAAACCACTAAAGAGATTTTGACGAGTTCCAGCTCGATTTGGAATCCGATCCCACGAGACTGGCTCCTGGCATTCACGGATTGGACCAGCGTTCTCACAAGTGTCGGAAGTGGCGAGCCTCATTCAGACGGAGACCACGTGACATGTGCCCCTCGATCTCGGCGAGTACACCTGACATTTCGAGGCTTTGGCACAGTTGTCCTGAGATTCGGACACCTACACGGAGACGTTTGCCTGGGAGAGTCCGACGGGTCCTGAGTTCTCACAGGATTTGGATCCGGTGTTCCGAGGTGTGGACTGCGGCCCCATGAGATTTGGCCCTGGATCTGGCTTCCTGGGCCTGTGGTCCCATGAGATGTCGACGAGCACTCCTGAGAATTGGATTCAGGTCCCCTGCGAATTGCCCTCGGAAGCCACTGAGGGGTCCCGAGCTTTGACAAGATGGGGTTTGTTCTCCAAGGTTCGCACGAAAGCACTCAGGTTTGGAGCCTGGTTCGCACCGTCCGGACGTGAGGACTCAGGGGCATTGGGTGGGTTCTGCTGCAAAGGTGATTGAGAGCTCAGGAGTTGGGCCCTGGGTCGCCCTGATGGTGACCGGGGTCGACCGAGGTTTGGAGGCTTTCTCCCGAGATTTGGACTGAGATTTGTGAAGTTGAACCCTGTGTCTAACAGAGAGGCCTTGGCCTGAGATCCCGTGGGTTGGAGTCAGCGCATCCGACCGGAGATCATGGGAGTTTTGCCTGTGAATCTCCCTGAAATTGTCCGAGAACCCTGAAGCTGGGGAGGAGACCTCCCGAGATTTGGACTGAGATCAGCTGAGATTCGCCCCCGGATCTCACCGAAAGGGGTCGAAGTCTCAAGATGGTTTGAGGAGCTCTGGCGACATTTGAAATCCGAAACGGTGCACGTAGCCACAGGTTGTAGTGGAACGCACCAGAGCTCCCACGAGGTTGGGAGATTGCAAACGCGATGTCGACGGAGATCATGTGCGTGTCTCCCTGGGTCTCGCTGACGTTTCCTGAGACCTCAGGGCATTCGCGCAGTTCTACCGAGATTTGGACGACTATCCTGAGCCAAGCGACCTCCATAACCTCCACAAGGCCCGAGATCTTGTTCCATTGGGGCCAGGTGTCCCCAGACGTGTGCTGGGATCCCACTTGGTTTGTCTTTCCATCTCGCTGCCTGGCCCCGTTGTATCCTGCGGTTTGGAGGCGCTCTCCCGAGATGCAGACTAAAACCATGAGAGGTTTGCCCCCGGGTCTTGCAGAGGGGGCCTGTGCTGCCATGACTTGCTGTTTGTTCCCCCCAAGACTTGGCCTGAAACCACGCGGGTTCGTTACCGGGGCCTTGATGTCTTGACGTGAGCGCTCTGGATCTGCAGGGCCCCTCCTGAAATTGGGATGGAGATCATGTGAGCTTTGCCCCCTGGAACTCGAGGACTGGGCATGGGATCACACCAGATTTGCATGAGCCGTCCCGAGATTTGGATGGAGCTCCCCTGAAGTCAGACGCTCTTTGTCCCATAGAGCTCCCCGAGATCCCAGGAGCATTGAGTGCGTTCCTCCGACGCATGGACGGAGGAGACGCCAGATTTGACCGCGAATCTCCCTGACTGGGCCCAACAGCACTCGAACATTGCATGTGGTCCCCTCGGTTGGGACTGAGAAGGGGCGAGCTATGCCCTGCAGCTCACTGACTGCGCCCGAGGTCTCAAGAGATTTGGATGAGTTCTGGGGAGGTCCGGACTACGATCCGGTAACCTCGGGCCCTGCGAGTGGCCGAACAGATGGGAGATTCCACCAGATTCGGAGATTCCTCACGAGATTCGCACTAAGATCAACGAGACAGGTGCCTCACCATCTCTCTGATCATTCCTGACATCTCAGGACATATCCATATCTCTTCCGAGTTTTGGACGGATATGCCGAAACGTCTGTCTGGGAACTCGCATGCAGGGCTTGAGATCTCTTGAGATGTGGGTCAGGGCCTCCAAAATTTAGACTGCGATCCCATGAGTTTATCTGCTCGAGACCCCTGACTGGGGTGAGACCTCAGGGTTTTGGCTCCGTTCTAATGACAATTGGATTTCAACCCCCTTGGGATTGCTTCTGGATCTCGCTAACTGGGCCAGAGATCCCCACGAGATTTGCCTGAGCATTCCCGCGTTTTACCTGAAGTCTGATGAACTTAGATGCTGTTTCTCATCCAATGGCCGGTGGCCCCAGGAGACTTGAGTGCGTTCTTCCGAGGCTGGGGCCGTGATCACGTGACATATGCCCGTGAATCTCCCTGACAGGGCCAGGGTTTGTTGACATTTGGATGGGTTCTCCTGGGCATCGGCCGAGATCACCCCGGAGTGGCATCGGGATCCCCTAACTTGGGCGCAAACACTCAAGAGGTTTTGACGAGTTCTGGCTCGATTTGGAATCAGATCCCACGAGACTGGCTCCTGGCATCCACGGATTGGACCAGCACTCTCCCAAGTGTCGGAGGTGGCGGGGCACATTCAGACGGAGACCACGTGACATGTACCCCTGGATCTCGTCGAGTACACCTGACATTCCGAGACTTTGGCACAGTTGTCCTGAGATACGGACACCTAACCGAGATGTTTGCCTGGGAGTGGCCGATCAGGCCTGAGTTCTCACGGGATTTGGATCCGGTGTTCCGAGGTTTGGACTGTGGCCCCATGGAATTTGGCCCTGGATCTGGCTTCCAGGGCCTGAGGTCCGACGAGATGTCGACAAGCACTGCTGAGAATGGGATTCAGGTCCTCCGCGAATTGCCCGCGGAAGCCACTGAGGCATCCTGAGGTTTGACGAGATGGGGTTTGTTCTCCAAGGTTCGCCCGAAAGCACTCAGGTTTGGAGCCTGGTTCGCACCGTCCGGACGTGAGCACTCAGGAGCATTGGATGAGTTCTGCCGCAAAGGTGATTGAGAGCTCAGGAGTTGGACACTGGGTCTCCCTGAGGTGACTGGGATCGACCGCGGTTTGGAGGAGTACTCCCGAGATTTGGACTGAGATATGCTGAAGTTGAACCCTCGGTCTAACAGAGAGGCCTTGGCCTGAGATCCCGAAGGATTGGAGTCAGCGCCTCCGACCGGAGATCACGGGAGGTTTGCCTGTGAATCTCCCTGAAAAGCCCCGAGAACCCTGAAGCTGGGGAGGACACCTCCCGAGATTTGGACTGAGAGCAGCTGAGATTCGCCCCCGGATCTCACGGAAAGGGGCCGAGGTCTCAAGAGGGTTTGTGGAGCTCTGTCGACATTTGAACTCAGAAACGGCGCACGTGGCCACAGGTTTTAGAGGAACGGGCCAGAGCTCCAACGTCGTTGGGAGATCTCGAACGCGATGCCGACGGAGATCACGTGCCGTGTGTCCCTGGGTCTCGCTGACTTTTCCTGAGATCTCCGGGGATTCGCGCAGTTCTACCGAGATTTGGACGGCTATCTTGAGCCAAGCGACCTCCTTATCCTCCCCAAGGCCGGAGACCTCGTTCCCTGGGGGCCAGGTGTCCCCAGACGTGGGCTGGGATCCCATTTGATTTGCCCTTCCATCTGGCTGCCTGGCTCCGTGGTCTCCTGCGGTTTGGAGGCGCTCTTCCGAGATGCAGACTAAAAGCACGAGAATTTTGCCCCCCGGTACTGCAGAGGGGGCCTGTGCTGCCATGACTTGCGGTTTGTTCCCCCCAAGATTTGGCCTGAAACCACGCGGGGTTGGAACCCGGGCCTTGATATCCGGACCTGAGCGCTCTGGAACTTCAGGGCCCCTCCTGAAATTGGGATGGAAATCACGTGAGCATTGCCCCCTGGATCTCGAGGACTGGGTATGGGATCACGGCAGATTTGCATGAGCCGTCCCGAGATTTGGACGGAGCTCCCCTGAAGTCAGGTGCTCTCTGTCCCACAGAGCTCCCCGAGATCCCAGGAGTTTTGAGTGAGTTCTTCCGAGGCTTGGACGGAGGAGACACCATATTTGATCCCGAATCTCCCTGACTGGGCCCGACAGTGCTCGAACATTGCATGTGGTCCCCTAGGTTTGGACTGAGAAGGGGCGAGCTTTGCCCTGCCGCTCACTGACTGCGCCCGAGGTCTCAAGAGATTTGGATGAGTTCTGGGGAGGTCTGGACTACGATCCGGTGACCTCGGGCCCTGCCAGTGGCCGAACGGACCGGAGATTCCACCAGATTCGGAGATTCCTCGTGAGATTCGCCCTGAGAACAACGAGACAGGTGCCTCTCGATCTCTCTGATCATTCCTGACATCTCAGGACATTTCCATAGCTCTTCCGATATTTGGACGGATATGCCGACACGTGTTTCCAGGAACTCGCAGGCAGGGCCTGAGATCTCATGAGATGTGGGTCAGGGCCTCCAAAATTTAGACTGCGATCCCATGAGTTTAATTGCTTGAGACCCCTGACTGGGGTGAGACCTCAGGGATTTGGTTTCGTTCTAATGACAATTGGATTTCAACCCCCTGGGGATTGCTTCTGGATCTCGCTAACTGGGCCAGAGGTCCCCCCGGAATTTGCGTGTGTGTTCCCGTGTTACGCCTAAAGTCAGATGAACTTAGATGCTGTTTCTCACGCAACGGACAGTGGCCCCGCAAGATTTGAGTGCGTTCTTCCGAGCCTGGGGCTGTGATCACGTGACATATGTCCGTGAATCTCCCTGACAGGGCCAGGGGTTCTTGACATTTGAATGAGTTCTCCTGGACTTTGGCTGAGATCACCCGGATTCCATAACTTGGGCACAAACCACTAAAGAGATTTTGACGAGTTCCAGCTCGATTTGGAATCCGATCCCACGAGACTGGCTCCTGGCATTCACGGATTGGACCAGCGTTCTCACAAGTGTCGGAGGTGGCGAGCCTCATTCAGACGGAGACCACGTGACATGTGCCCCTCGATCTCGGCGAGTACACCTGACATTTCGAGGCTTTGGCACAGTTGTCCTGAGATTCGGACACCTACACGGAGACGTTTGCCTGGGAGAGTCCGACGGGTCCTGAGTTCTCACAGGATTTGGATCCGGTGTTCCGAGGTGTGGACTGCGGCCCCATGAGATTTGGCCCTGGATCTGGCTTCCTGGGCCTGTGGTCCCATGAGATGTCGACGAGCACTCCTGAGAATTGGATTCAGGTCCCCTGCGAATTGCCCTCGGAAGCCACTGAGGGGTCCCGAGCTTTGACAAGATGGGGTTTGTTCTCCAAGGTTCGCACGAAAGCACTCAGGTTTGGAGCCTGGTTCGCACCGTCCGGACGTGAGGACTCAGGGGCATTGGGTGGGTTCTGCTGCAAAGGTGATTGAGAGCTCAGGAGTTGGGCCCTGTGTCGCCCTGATGGTGACCGGGGTCGACCGAGGTTTGGAGGCTTTCTCCCGAGATTTGGACTGAGATTTGTGAAGTTGAACCCTGTGTCTAACAGAGAGGCCTTGGCCTGAGATCCCGTGGGTTGGAGTCAGCGCATCCGACCGGAGATCATGGGAGTTTTGCCTGTGAATCTCCCTGAAATTGTCCGAGAACCCTGAAGCTGGGGAGGATACCTCCCGAGATTTGGACTGAGATCAGCTGAGATTCGCCCCCGGATCTCACCGAAAGGGGTCGAAGTCTCAAGATGGTTTGAGGAGCTCTGGCGACATTTGAAATCCGAAACGGTGCACGTAGCCACAGGTTGTAGTGGAACGCACCAGAGCTCCCACGAGGTTGGGAGATTGCAAACGCGATGTCGACGGAGATCATGTGCGTGTCTCCCTGGGTCTCGCTGACGTTTCCTGAGACCTCAGGGCATTCGCGCAGTTCTACCGAGATTTGGACGACTATCCTGAGCCAAGCGACCTCCATAACCTCCACAAGGCCCGAGATCTTGTTCCATTGGGGCCAGGTGTCCCCAGACGTGTGCTGGGATCCCACTTGGTTTGTCTTTCCATCTCGCTGCCTGGCCCCGTTGTATCCTGCGGTTTGGAGGCGCTCTCCCGAGATGCAGACTAAAACCATGAGAGGTTTGCCCCCGGGTCTTGCAGAGGGGGCCTGTGCTGCCATGACTTGCTGTTTGTTCCCCCCAAGACTTGGCCTGAAACCACGCGGGTTCGTTACCGGGGCCTTGATGTCTTGACGTGAGCGCTCTGGATCTGCAGGGCCCCTCCTGAAATTGGGATGGAGATCATGTGAGCTTTGCCCCCTGGAACTCGAGGACTGGGCATGGGATCACACCAGATTTGCATGAGCCGTCCCGAGATTTGGATGGAGCTCCCCTGAAGTCAGACGCTCTTTGTCCCATAGAGCTCCCCGAGATCCCAGGAGCATTGAGTGCGTTCCTCCGACGCATGGACGGAGGAGACGCCAGATTTGACCGCGAATCTCCCTGACTGGGCCCAACAGCACTCGAACATTGCATGTGGTCCCCTCGGTTGGGACTGAGAAGGGGCGAGCTATGCCCTGCAGCTCACTGACTGCGCCCGAGGTCTCAAGAGATTTGGATGAGTTCTGGGGAGGTCCGGACTACGATCCGGTAACCTCGGGCCCTGCGAGTGGCCGAACAGATGGGAGATTCCACCAGATTCGGAGATTCCTCACGAGATTCGCACTAAGATCAACGAGACAGGTGCCTCACCATCTCTCTGATCATTCCTGACATCTCAGGACATATCCATATCTCTTCCGAGTTTTGGACGGCTATGCCGAAACGTCTGTCTGGGAACTCGCATGCAGGGCTTGAGATCTCTTGAGATGTGGGTCAGGGCCTCCAAAATTTAGACTGCGATCCCATGAGTTTATCTGCTCGAGACCCCTGACTGGGGTGAGACCTCAGGGTTTTGGCTCCGTTCTAATGACAATTGGATTTCAACCCCCTTGGGATTGCTTCTGGATCTCGCTAACTGGGCCAGAGATCCCCACGAGATTTGCCTGAGCATTCCCGCGTTTTACCTGAAGTCTGATGAACTTAGATGCTGTTTCTCATCCAATGGCCGGTGGCCCCAGGAGACTTGAGTGCGTTCTTCCGAGGCTGGGGCCGTGATCACGTGACATATGCCCGTGAATCTCCCTGACAGGGCCAGGGTTTGTTGACATTTGGATGGGTTCTCCTGGGCATCGGCCGAGATCACCCCGGAGTGGCATCGGGATCCCCTAACTTGGGCGCAAACACTCAAGAGGTTTTGACGAGTTCTGGCTCGATTTGGAATCAGATCCCACGAGACTGGCTCCTGGCATCCACGGATTGGACCAGCACTCTCCCAAGTGTCGGAGGTGGCGGGGCACATTCAGACGGAGACCACGTGACATGTACCCCTGGATCTCGTCGAGTACACCTGACATTCCGAGACTTTGGCACAGTTGTCCTGAGATACGGACACCTAACCGAGATGTTTGCCTGGGAGTGGCCGATCAGGCCTGAGTTCTCACGGGATTTGGATCCGGTGTTCCGAGGTTTGGACTGTGGCCCCATGGAATTTGGCCCTGGATCTGGCTTCCAGGGCCTGAGGTCCGACGAGATGTCGACAAGCACTGCTGAGAATGGGATTCAGGTCCTCCGCGAATTGCCCGCGGAAGCCACTGAGGCATCCTGAGGTTTGACGAGATGGGGTTTGTTCTCCAAGGTTCGCCCGAAAGCACTCAGGTTTGGAGCCTGGTTCGCACCGTCCGGACGTGAGCACTCAGGAGCATTGGATGAGTTCTGCCGCAAAGGTGATTGAGAGCTCAGGAGTTGGACACTGGGTCTCCCTGAGGTGACTGGGATCGACCGCGGTTTGGAGGAGTACTCCCGAGATTTGGACTGAGATATGCTGAAGTTGAACCCTCGGTCTAACAGAGAGGCCTTGGCCTGAGATCCCGAAGGATTGGAGTCAGCGCCTCCGACCGGAGATCACGGGAGGTTTGCCTGTGAATCTCCCTGAAAAGCCCCGAGAACCCTGAAGCTGGGGAGGACACCTCCCGAGATTTGGACTGAGAGCAGCTGAGATTCGCCCCCGGATCTCACGGAAAGGGGCCGAGGTCTCAAGAGGGTTTGTGGAGCTCTGTCGACATTTGAACTCAGAAACGGCGCACGTGGCCACAGGTTTTAGAGGAACGGGCCAGAGCTCCAACGTCGTTGGGAGATCTCGAACGCGATGCCGACGGAGATCACGTGCCGTGTGTCCCTGGGTCTCGCTGACTTTTCCTGAGATCTCCGGGGATTCGCGCAGTTCTACCGAGATTTGGACGGCTATCTTGAGCCAAGCGACCTCCTTATCCTCCCCAAGGCCGGAGACCTCGTTCCCTGGGGGCCAGGTGTCCCCAGACGTGGGCTGGGATCCCATTTGATTTGCCCTTCCATCTGGCTGCCTGGCTCCGTGGTCTCCTGCGGTTTGGAGGCGCTCTTCCGAGATGCAGACTAAAAGCACGAGAATTTTGCCCCCCGGTACTGCAGAGGGGGCCTGTGCTGCCATGACTTGCGGTTTGTTCCCCCCAAGATTTGGCCTGAAACCACGCGGGGTTGGAACCCGGGCCTTGATATCCGGACCTGAGCGCTCTGGAACTTCAGGGCCCCTCCTGAAATTGGGATGGAAATCACGTGAGCATTGCCCCCTGGATCTCGAGGACTGGGTATGGGATCACGGCAGATTTGCATGAGCCGTCCCGAGATTTGGACGGAGCTCCCCTGAAGTCAGGTGCTCTCTGTCCCACAGAGCTCCCCGAGATCCCAGGAGTTTTGAGTGAGTGCTTCCGAGGCTTGGACGGAGGAGACACCATATTTGATCCCGAATCTCCCTGACTGGGCCCGACAGTGCTCGAACATTGCATGTGGTCCCCTAGGTTTGGACTGAGAAGGGGCGAGCTTTGCCCTGCCGCTCACTGACTGCGCCCGAGGTCTCAAGAGATTTGGATGAGTTCTGGGGAGGTCTGGACTACGATCCGGTGACCTCGGGCCCTGCCAGTGGCCGAACGGACCGGAGATTCCACCAGATTCGGAGATTCCTCGTGAGATTCGCCCTGAGAACAACGAGACAGGTGCCTCTCGATCTCTCTGATCATTCCTGACATCTCAGGACATTTCCATAGCTCTTCCGATATTTGGACGGATATGCCGACACGTGTTTCCAGGAACTCGCAGGCAGGGCCTGAGATCTCATGAGATGTGGGTCAGGGCCTCCAAAATTTAGACTGCGATCCCATGAGTTTAATTGCTTGAGACCCCTGACTGGGGTGAGACCTCAGGGATTTGGTTTCGTTCTAATGACAATTGGATTTCAACCCCCTGGGGATTGCTTCTGGATCTCGCTAACTGGGCCAGAGGTCCCCCCGGAATTTGCGTGTGTGTTCCCGTGTTACGCCTAAAGTCAGATGAACTTAGATGCTGTTTCTCAAGCAACGGACAGTGGCCCCGCAAGATTTGAGTGCGTTCTTCCGAGCCTGGGGCTGTGATCACGTGACATATGTCCGTGAATCTCCCTGACAGGGCCAGGGGTTCTTGACATTTGAATGAGTTCTCCTGGACTTTGGCTGAGATCACCCGGATTCCATAACTTGGGCACAAACCACTAAAGAGATTTTGACGAGTTCCAGCTCGATTTGGAATCCGATCCCACGAGACTGGCTCCTGGCATTCACGGATTGGACCAGCGTTCTCACAAGTGTCGGAGGTGGCGAGCCTCATTCAGACGGAGACCACGTGACATGTGCCCCTCGATCTCGGCGAGTACACCTGACATTTCGAGGCTTTGGCACAGTTGTCCTGAGATTCGGACACCTACACGGAGACGTTTGCCTGGGAGTGTCCGACGGGTCCTGAGTTCTCACAGGATTTGGATCCGGTGTTCCGAGGTGTGGACTGCGGCCCCATGAGATTTGGCCCTGGATCTGGCTTCCTGGGCCTGTGGTCCCATGAGATGTCGACGAGCACTCCTGAGAATTGGATTCAGGTCCCCTGCGAATTGCCCTCGGAAGCCACTGAGGTGTCCCGAGCTTTGACGAGATGGGGTTTGTTCTCCAAGGTTCGCACGAAAGCACTCAGGTTTGGAGCCTGGTTCGCACCGTCCGGACGTGAGGACTCAGGAGCATTGGGTGAGTTCTGCTGCAAAGGTGATTGAGAGCTCAGGAGTTGGGCCCTGGGTCGCCCTGATGGTGACCGGGGTCGACCGAGGTTTGGAGGCTTTCTCCCGAGATTTGGACTGAGATTTGATGAAGTTGAACCCTGTGTCTAACACAGAGGCCTTGGCCTGAGATCCCGTGGGTTGGAGTCAGCGCATCCGACCGGAGATCATGGGAGTTTTGCCTGTGAATCTCCCTGAAATTGTCCGAGAACCCTGAAGCTGGGGAGGAGACCTCCCGAGATTTGGACTGAGATCAGCTGAGATTCGCCCCCGGATCTCACCGAAAGGGGTCGAAGTCTCAAGATGGTTTGAGGAGCTCTGGCGACATTTGAAATCCGAAACGGTGCACGTAGCCACAGGTTGTAGTGGAACGCACCAGAGCTCCCACGAGGTTGGGAGATTGCAAACGCGATGTCGACGGAGATCATGTGCGTGTCTCCCTGGGTCTCGCTGACGTTTCCTGAGACCTCAGGGCATTCGCGCAGTTCTACCGAGATTTGGACGACTATCCTGAGCCAAGCGACCTCCATAACCTCCACAAGGCCCGAGATCTTGTTCCATTGGGGCCAGGTGTCCCCAGACGTGTGCTGGGATCCCACTTGGTTTGTCTTTCCATCTCGCTGCCTGGCCCCGTTGTATCCTGCGGTTTGGAGGCGCTCTCCCGAGATGCAGACTAAAACCATGAGAGGTTTGCCCCCGGGTCTTGCAGAGGGGGCCTGTGCTGCCATGACTTGCTGTTTGTTCCCCCCAAGACTTGGCCTGAAACCACGCGGGTTCGTTACCGGGGCCTTGATGTCTTGACGTGAGCGCTCTGGATCTGCAGGGCCCCTCCTGAAATTGGGATGGAGATCATGTGAGCTTTGCCCCCTGGAACTCGAGGACTGGGCATGGGATCACACCAGATTTGCATGAGCCGTCCCGAGATTTGGATGGAGCTCCCCTGAAGTCAGACGCTCTTTGTCCCATAGAGCTCCCCGAGATCCCAGGAGCATTGAGTGCGTTCCTCCGACGCATGGACGGAGGAGACGCCAGATTTGACCGCGAATCTCCCTGACTGGGCCCAACAGCACTCGAACATTGCATGTGGTCCCCTCGGTTGGGACTGAGAAGGGGCGAGCTATGCCCTGCAGCTCACTGACTGCGCCCGAGGTCTCAGGAGATTTGGACGAGTTCTGGGGAGGTCCGGACTACGATCCGGTAACCTCGGGCCCTGCGAGTGGCCGAACAGATGGGAGATTCCACCAGATTCGGAGATTCCTCACGAGATTCGCACTAAGATCAACGAGACAGGTGCCTCACCATCTCTCTGATCATTCCTGACATCTCAGGACATATCCATATCTCTTCCGAGTTTTGGACGGATATGCCGAAACGTCTGTCTGGGAACTCGCATGCAGGGCTTGAGATCTCTTGAGATGTGGGTCAGGGCCTCCAAAATTTAGACTGCGATCCCATGAGTTTATCTGCTCGAGACCCCTGACTGGGGTGAGACCTCAGGGTTTTGGCTCCGTTCTAATGACAATTGGATTTCAACCCCCTTGGGATTGCTTCTGGATCTCGCTAACTGGGCCAGAGATCCCCACGAGATTTGCCTGAGCATTCCCGCGTTTTACCTGAAGTCTGATGAACTTAGATGCTGTTTCTCATCCAATGGCCGGTGGCCCCAGGAGACTTGAGTGCGTTCTTCCGAGGCTGGGGCCGTGATCACGTGACATATGCCCGTGAATCTCCCTGACAGGGCCAGGGTTTGTTGACATTTGGATGGGTTCTCCTGGGCATCGGCCGAGATCACCCCGGAGTGGCATCGGGATCCCCTAACTTGGGCGCAAACACTCAAGAGGTTTTGACGAGTTCTGGCTCGATTTGGAATCAGATCCCACGAGACTGGCTCCTGGCATCCACGGATTGGACCAGCACTCTCCCAAGTGTCGGAGGTGGCGGGGCACATTCAGACGGAGACCACGTGACATGTACCCCTGGATCTCATCGAGTACACCTGACATTCCGAGACTTTGGCACAGTTGTCCTGAGATACGGACACCTAACCGAGATGTTTGCCTGGGAGTGGCCGATCAGGCCTGAGTTCTCACGGGATTTGGATCCGGTGTTCCGAGGTTTGGACTGTGGCCCCATGGAATTTGGCCCTGGATCTGGCTTCCAGGGCCTGAGGTCCGACGAGATGTCGACAAGCACTGCTGAGAATGGGATTCAGGTCCTCCGCGAATTGCCCGCGGAAGCCACTGAGGCATCCTGAGGTTTGACGAGATGGGGTTTGTTCTCCAAGGTTCGCCCGAAAGCACTCAGGTTTGGAGCCTGGTTCGCACCGTCCGGACGTGAGCACTCAGGAGCATTGGATGAGTTCTGCCGCAAAGGTGATTGAGAGCTCAGGAGTTGGACACTGGGTCTCCCTGAGGTGACTGGGATCGACCGCGGTTTGGAGGAGTACTCCCGAGATTTGGACTGAGATATGCTGAAGTTGAACCCTCGGTCTAACAGAGAGGCCTTGGCCTGAGATCCCGAAGGATTGGAGTCAGCGCCTCCGACCGGAGATCACGGGAGGTTTGCCTGTGAATCTCCCTGAAAAGCCCCGAGAACCCTGAAGCTGGGGAGGACACCTCCCGAGATTTGGACTGAGAGCAGCTGAGATTCGCCCCCGGATCTCACGGAAAGGGGCCGAGGTCTCAAGAGGGTTTGTGGAGCTCTGTCGACATTTGAACTCAGAAACGGCGCACGTGGCCACAGGTTTTAGAGGAACGGGCCAGAGCTCCAACGTCGTTGGGAGATCTCGAACGCGATGCCGACGGAGATCACGTGCCGTGTGTCCCTGGGTCTCGCTGACTTTTCCTGAGATCTCCGGGGATTCGCGCAGTTCTACCGAGATTTGGACGGCTATCTTGAGCCAAGCGACCTCCTTATCCTCCCCAAGGCCGGAGACCTCGTTCCCTGGGGGCCAGGTGTCCCCAGACGTGGGCTGGGATCCCATTTGATTTGCCCTTCCATCTGGCTGCCTGGCTCCGTGGTCTCCTGCGGTTTGGAGGCGCTCTTCCGAGATGCAGACTAAAAGCACGAGAATTTTGCCCCCCGGTACTGCAGAGGGGGCCTGTGCTGCCATGACTTGCGGTTTGTTCCCCCCAAGATTTGGCCTGAAACCACGCGGGGTTGGAACCCGGGCCTTGATATCCGGACCTGAGCGCTCTGGAACTTCAGGGCCCCTCCTGAAATTGGGATGGAAATCACGTGAGCATTGCCCCCTGGATCTCGAGGACTGGGTATGGGATCACGGCAGATTTGCATGAGCCGTCCCGAGATTTGGACGGAGCTCCCCTGAAGTCAGGTGCTCTCTGTCCCACAGAGCTCCCCGAGATCCCAGGAGTTTTGAGTGAGTGCTTCCGAGGCTTGGACGGAGGAGACACCATATTTGATCCCGAATCTCCCTGACTGGGCCCGACAGTGCTCGAACATTGCATGTGGTCCCCTAGGTTTGGACTGAGAAGGGGCGAGCTTTGCCCTGCCGCTCACTGACTGCGCCCGAGGTCTCAAGAGATTTGGATGAGTTCTGGGGAGGTCTGGACTACGATCCGGTGACCTCGGGCCCTGCCAGTGGCCGAACGGACCGGAGATTCCACCAGATTCGGAGATTCCTCGTGAGATTCGCCCTGAGAACAACGAGACAGGTGCCTCTCGATCTCTCTGATCATTCCTGACATCTCAGGACATTTCCATAGCTCTTCCGATATTTGGACGGATATGCCGACACGTGTTTCCAGGAACTCGCAGGCAGGGCCTGAGATCTCATGAGATGTGGGTCAGGGCCTCCAAAATTTAGACTGCGATCCCATGAGTTTAATTGCTTGAGACCCCTGACTGGGGTGAGACCTCAGGGATTTGGTTTCGTTCTAATGACAATTGGATTTCAACCCCCTGGGGATTGCTTCTGGATCTCGCTAACTGGGCCAGAGGTCCCCCCGGAATTTGCGTGTGTGTTCCCGTGTTACGCCTAAAGTCAGATGAACTTAGATGCTGTTTCTCACGCAACGGACAGTGGCCCCGCAAGATTTGAGTGCGTTCTTCCGAGCCTGGGGCTGTGATCACGTGACATATGTCCGTGAATCTCCCTGACAGGGCCAGGGGTTCTTGACATTTGAATGAGTTCTCCTGGACTTTGGCTGAGATCACCCGGATTCCATAACTTGGGCACAAACCACTAAAGAGATTTTGACGAGTTCCAGCTCGATTTGGAATCCGATCCCACGAGACTGGCTCCTGGCATTCACGGATTGGACCAGCGTTCTCACAAGTGTCGGAGGTGGCGAGCCTCATTCAGACGGAGACCACGTGACATGTGCCCCTCGATCTCGGCGAGTACACCTGACATTTCGAGGCTTTGGCACAGTTGTCCTGAGATTCGGACACCTACACGGAGACGTTTGCCTGGGAGTGTCCGACGGGTCCTGAGTTCTCACAGGATTTGGATCCGGTGTTCCGAGGTGTGGACTGCGGCCCCATGAGATTTGGCCCTGGATCTGGCTTCCTGGGCCTGTGGTCCCATGAGATGTCGACGAGCACTCCTGAGAATTGGATTCAGGTCCCCTGCGAATTGCCCTCGGAAGCCACTGAGGGGTCCCGAGCTTTGACGAGATGGGGTTTGTTCTCCAAGGTTCGCACGAAAGCACTCAGGTTTGGAGCCTGGTTCGCACCGTCCGGACGTGAGGACTCAGGAGCATTGGGTGAGTTCTGCTGCAAAGGTGATTGAGAGCTCAGGAGTTGGGCCCTGGGTCGCCCTGATGGTGACCGGGGTCGACCGAGGTTTGGAGGCTTTCTCCCGAGATTTGGACTGAGATTTGATGAAGTTGAACCCTGTGTCTAACACAGAGGCCTTGGCCTGAGATCCCGTGGGTTGGAGTCAGCGCATCCGACCGGAGATCATGGGAGTTTTGCCTGTGAATCTCCCTGAAATTGTCCGAGAACCCTGAAGCTGGGGAGGAGACCTCCCGAGATTTGGACTGAGATCAGCTGAGATTCGCCCCCGGATCTCACCGAAAGGGGTCGAAGTCTCAAGATGGTTTGAGGAGCTCTGGCGACATTTGAAATCCGAAACGGTGCACGTAGCCACAGGTTGTAGTGGAACGCACCAGAGCTCCCACGAGGTTGGGAGATTGCAAACGCGATGTCGACGGAGATCATGTGCGTGTCTCCCTGGGTCTCGCTGACGTTTCCTGAGACCTCAGGGCATTCGCGCAGTTCTACCGAGATTTGGACGACTATCCTGAGCCAAGCGACCTCCATAACCTCCACAAGGCCCGAGATCTTGTTCCATTGGGGCCAGGTGTCCCTAGACGTGTGCTGGGATCCCACTTGGTTTGTCTTTCCATCTCGCTGCCTGGCCCCGTTGTATCCTGCGGTTTGGAGGCGCTCTCCCGAGATGCAGACTAAAACCATGAGAGGTTTGCCCCCGGGTCTTGCAGAGGGGGCCTGTGCTGCCATGACTTGCTGTTTGTTCCCCCCAAGACTTGGCCTGAAACCACGCGGGTTCGTTACCGGGGCCTTGATGTCTTGACGTGAGCGCTCTGGATCTGCAGGGCCCCTCCTGAAATTGGGATGGAGATCATGTGAGCTTTGCCCCCTGGAACTCGAGGACTGGGCATGGGATCACACCAGATTTGCATGAGCCGTCCCGAGATTTGGATGGAGCTCCCCTGAAGTCAGACGCTCTTTGTCCCATAGAGCTCCCCGAGATCCCAGGAGCATTGAGTGCGTTCCTCCGACGCATGGACGGAGGAGACGCCAGATTTGACCGCGAATCTCCCTGACTGGGCCCAACAGCACTCGAACATTGCATGTGGTCCCCTCGGTTGGGACTGAGAAGGGGCGAGCTATGCCCTGCAGCTCACTGACTGCGCCCGAGGTCTCAAGAGATTTGGACGAGTTCTGGGGAGGTCCGGACTACGATCCGGTAACCTCGGGCCCTGCGAGTGGCCGAACAGATGGGAGATTCCACCAGATTCGGAGATTCCTCACGAGATTCGCACTAAGATCAACGAGACAGGTGCCTCACCATCTCTCTGATCATTCCTGACATCTCAGGACATATCCATATCTCTTCCGAGTTTTGGACGGCTATGCCGAAACGTCTGTCTGGGAACTCGCATGCAGGGCTTGAGATCTCTTGAGATGTGGGTCAGGGCCTCCAAAATTTAGACTGCGATCCCATGAGTTTATCTGCTCGAGACCCCTGACTGGGGTGAGACCTCAGGGTTTTGGCTCCGTTCTAATGACAATTGGATTTCAACCCCCTTGGGATTGCTTCTGGATCTCGCTAACTGGGCCAGAGATCCCCACGAGATTTGCCTGAGCATTCCCGCGTTTTACCTGAAGTCTGATGAACTTAGATGCTGTTTCTCATCCAATGGCCGGTGGCCCCAGGAGACTTGAGTGCGTTCTTCCGAGGCTGGGGCCGTGATCACGTGACATATGCCCGTGAATCTCCCTGACAGGGCCAGGGTTTGTTGACATTTGGATGGGTTCTCCTGGGCATCGGCCGAGATCACCCCGGAGTGGCATCGGGATCCCCTAACTTGGGCGCAAACACTCAAGAGGTTTTGACGAGTTCTGGCTCGATTTGGAATCAGATCCCACGAGACTGGCTCCTGGCATCCACGGATTGGACCAGCACTCTCCCAAGTGTCGGAGGTGGCGGGGCACATTCAGACGGAGACCACGTGACATGTACCCCTGGATCTCGTCGAGTACACCTGACATTCCGAGACTTTGGCACAGTTGTCCTGAGATACGGACACCTAACCGAGATGTTTGCCTGGGAGTGGCCGATCAGGCCTGAGTTCTCACGGGATTTGGATCCGGTGTTCCGAGGTTTGGACTGTGGCCCCATGGAATTTGGCCCTGGATCTGGCTTCCAGGGCCTGAGGTCCGACGAGATGTCGACAAGCACTGCTGAGAATGGGATTCAGGTCCTCCGCGAATTGCCCGCGGAAGCCACTGAGGCATCCTGAGGTTTGACGAGATGGGGTTTGTTCTCCAAGGTTCGCCCGAAAGCACTCAGGTTTGGAGCCTGGTTCGCACCGTCCGGACGTGAGCACTCAGGAGCATTGGATGAGTTCTGCCGCAAAGGTGATTGAGAGCTCAGGAGTTGGACACTGGGTCTCCCTGAGGTGACTGGGATCGACCGCGGTTTGGAGGAGTACTCCCGAGATTTGGACTGAGATATGCTGAAGTTGAACCCTCGGTCTAACAGAGAGGCCTTGGCCTGAGATCCCGAAGGATTGGAGTCAGCGCCTCCGACCGGAGATCACGGGAGGTTTGCCTGTGAATCTCCCTGAAAAGCCCCGAGAACCCTGAAGCTGGGGAGGACACCTCCCGAGATTTGGACTGAGAGCAGCTGAGATTCGCCCCCGGATCTCACGGAAAGGGGCCGAGGTCTCAAGAGGGTTTGTGGAGCTCTGTCGACATTTGAACTCAGAAACGGCGCACGTGGCCACAGGTTTTAGAGGAACGGGCCAGAGCTCCAACGTCGTTGGGAGATCTCGAACGCGATGCCGACGGAGATCACGTGCCGTGTGTCCCTGGGTCTCGCTGACTTTTCCTGAGATCTCCGGGGATTCGCGCAGTTCTACCGAGATTTGGACGGCTATCTTGAGCCAAGCGACCTCCTTATCCTCCCCAAGGCCGGAGACCTCGTTCCCTGGGGGCCAGGTGTCCCCAGACGTGGGCTGGGATCCCATTTGATTTGCCCTTCCATCTGGCTGCCTGGCTCCGTGGTCTCCTGCGGTTTGGAGGCGCTCTTCCGAGATGCAGACTAAAAGCACGAGAATTTTGCCCCCCGGTACTGCAGAGGGGGCCTGTGCTGCCATGACTTGCGGTTTGTTCCCCCCAAGATTTGGCCTGAAACCACGCGGGGTTGGAACCCGGGCCTTGATATCCGGACCTGAGCGCTCTGGAACTTCAGGGCCCCTCCTGAAATTGGGATGGAAATCACGTGAGCATTGCCCCCTGGATCTCGAGGACTGGGTATGGGATCACGGCAGATTTGCATGAGCCGTCCCGAGATTTGGACGGAGCTCCCCTGAAGTCAGGTGCTCTCTGTCCCACAGAGCTCCCCGAGATCCCAGGAGTTTTGAGTGAGTGCTTCCGAGGCTTGGACGGAGGAGACACCATATTTGATCCCGAATCTCCCTGACTGGGCCCGACAGTGCTCGAACATTGCATGTGGTCCCCTAGGTTTGGACTGAGAAGGGGCGAGCTTTGCCCTGCCGCTCACTGACTGCGCCCGAGGTCTCAAGAGATTTGGATGAGTTCTGGGGAGGTCTGGACTACGATCCGGTGACCTCGGGCCCTGCCAGTGGCCGAACGGACCGGAGATTCCACCAGATTCGGAGATTCCTCGTGAGATTCGCCCTGAGAACAACGAGACAGGTGCCTCTCGATCTCTCTGATCATTCCTGACATCTCAGGACATTTCCATAGCTCTTCCGATATTTGGACGGATATGCCGACACGTGTTTCCAGGAACTCGCAGGCAGGGCCTGAGATCTCATGAGATGTGGGTCAGGGCCTCCAAAATTTAGACTGCGATCCCATGAGTTTAATTGCTTGAGACCCCTGACTGGGGTGAGACCTCAGGGATTTGGTTTCGTTCTAATGACAATTGGATTTCAACCCCCTGGGGATTGCTTCTGGATCTCGCTAACTGGGCCAGAGGTCCCCCCGGAATTTGCGTGTGTGTTCCCGTGTTACGCCTAAAGTCAGATGAACTTAGATGCTGTTTCTCACGCAACGGACAGTGGCCCCGCAAGATTTGAGTGCGTTCTTCCGAGCCTGGGGCTGTGATCACGTGACATATGTCCGTGAATCTCCCTGACAGGGCCAGGGGTTCTTGACATTTGAATGAGTTCTCCTGGACTTTGGCTGAGATCACCCGGATTCCATAACTTGGGCACAAACCACTAAAGAGATTTTGACGAGTTCCAGCTCGATTTGGAATCCGATCCCACGAGACTGGCTCCTGGCATTCACGGATTGGACCAGCGTTCTCACAAGTGTCGGAGGTGGCGAGCCTCATTCAGACGGAGACCACGTGACATGTGCCCCTCGATCTCGGCGAGTACACCTGACATTTCGAGGCTTTGGCACAGTTGTCCTGAGATTCGGACACCTACACGGAGACGTTTGCCTGGGAGTGTCCGACGGGTCCTGAGTTCTCACAGGATTTGGATCCGGTGTTCCGAGGTGTGGACTGCGGCCCCATGAGATTTGGCCCTGGATCTGGCTTCCTGGGCCTGTGGTCCCATGAGATGTCGACGAGCACTCCTGAGAATTGGATTCAGGTCCCCTGCGAATTGCCCTCGGAAGCCACTGAGGGGTCCCGAGCTTTGACGAGATGGGGTTTGTTCTCCAAGGTTCGCACGAAAGCACTCAGGTTTGGAGCCTGGTTCGCACCGTCCGGACGTGAGGACTCAGGAGCATTGGGTGAGTTCTGCTGCAAAGGTGATTGAGAGCTCAGGAGTTGGGCCCTGGGTCGCCCTGATGGTGACCGGGGTCGACCGAGGTTTGGAGGCTTTCTCCCGAGATTTGGACTGAGATTTGATGAAGTTGAACCCTGTGTCTAACACAGAGGCCTTGGCCTGAGATCCCGTGGGTTGGAGTCAGCGCATCCGACCGGAGATCATGGGAGTTTTGCCTGTGAATCTCCCTGAAATTGTCCGAGAACCCTGAAGCTGGGGAGGAGACCTCCCGAGATTTGGACTGAGATCAGCTGAGATTCGCCCCCGGATCTCACCGAAAGGGGTCGAAGTCTCAAGATGGTTTGAGGAGCTCTGGCGACATTTGAAATCCGAAACGGTGCACGTAGCCACAGGTTGTAGTGGAACGCACCAGAGCTCCCACGAGGTTGGGAGATTGCAAACGCGATGTCGACGGAGATCATGTGCGTGTCTCCCTGGGTCTCGCTGACGTTTCCTGAGACCTCAGGGCATTCGCGCAGTTCTACCGAGATTTGGACGACTATCCTGAGCCAAGCGACCTCCATAACCTCCACAAGGCCCGAGATCTTGTTCCATTGGGGCCAGGTGTCCCCAGACGTGTGCTGGGATCCCACTTGGTTTGTCTTTCCATCTCGCTGCCTGGCCCCGTTGTATCCTGCGGTTTGGAGGCGCTCTCCCGAGATGCAGACTAAAACCATGAGAGGTTTGCCCCCGGGTCTTGCAGAGGGGGCCTGTGCTGCCATGACTTGCTGTTTGTTCCCCCCAAGACTTGGCCTGAAACCACGCGGGTTCGTTACCGGGGCCTTGATGTCTTGACGTGAGCGCTCTGGATCTGCAGGGCCCCTCCTGAAATTGGGATGGAGATCATGTGAGCTTTGCCCCCTGGAACTCGAGGACTGGGCATGGGATCACACCAGATTTGCATGAGCCGTCCCGAGATTTGGATGGAGCTCCCCTGAAGTCAGACGCTCTTTGTCCCATAGAGCTCCCCGAGATCCCAGGAGCATTGAGTGCGTTCCTCCGACGCATGGACGGAGGAGACGCCAGATTTGACCGCGAATCTCCCTGACTGGGCCCAACAGCACTCGAACATTGCATGTGGTCCCCTCGGTTGGGACTGAGAAGGGGCGAGCTATGCCCTGCAGCTCACTGACTGCACCCGAGGTCTCAAGAGATTTGGATGAGTTCTGGGGAGGTCCGGACTACGATCCGGTAACCTCGGGCCCTGCGAGTGGCCGAACAGATGGGAGATTCCACCAGATTCGGAGATTCCTCACGAGATTCGCACTAAGATCAACGAGACAGGTGCCTCACCATCTCTCTGATCATTCCTGACATCTCAGGACATATCCATATCTCTTCCGAGTTTTGGACGGCTATGCCGAAACGTCTGTCTGGGAACTCGCATGCAGGGCTTGAGATCTCTTGAGATGTGGGTCAGGGCCTCCAAAATTTAGACTGCGATCCCATGAGTTTATCTGCTCGAGACCCCTGACTGGGGTGAGACCTCAGGGTTTTGGCTCCGTTCTAATGACAATTGGATTTCAACCCCCTTGGGATTGCTTCTGGATCTCGCTAACTGGGCCAGAGATCCCCACGAGATTTGCCTGAGCATTCCCGCGTTTTACCTGAAGTCTGATGAACTTAGATGCTGTTTCTCATCCAATGGCCGGTGGCCCCAGGAGACTTGAGTGCGTTCTTCCGAGGCTGGGGCCGTGATCACGTGACATATGCCCGTGAATCTCCCTGACAGGGCCAGGGTTTGTTGACATTTGGATGGGTTCTCCTGGGCATCGGCCGAGATCACCCCGGAGTGGCATCGGGATCCCCTAACTTGGGCGCAAACACTCAAGAGGTTTTGACGAGTTCTGGCTCGATTTGGAATCAGATCCCACGAGACTGGCTCCTGGCATCCACGGATTGGACCAGCACTCTCCCAAGTGTCGGAGGTGGCGGGGCACATTCAGACGGAGACCACGTGACATGTACCCCTGGATCTCGTCGAGTACACCTGACATTCCGAGACTTTGGCACAGTTGTCCTGAGATACGGACACCTAACCGAGATGTTTGCCTGGGAGTGGCCGATCAGGCCTGAGTTCTCACGGGATTTGGATCCGGTGTTCCGAGGTTTGGACTGTGGCCCCATGGAATTTGGCCCTGGATCTGGCTTCCAGGGCCTGAGGTCCGACGAGATGTCGACAAGCACTGCTGAGAATGGGATTCAGGTCCTCCGCGAATTGCCCGCGGAAGCCACTGAGGCATCCTGAGGTTTGACGAGATGGGGTTTGTTCTCCAAGGTTCGCCCGAAAGCACTCAGGTTTGGAGCCTGGTTCGCACCGTCCGGACGTGAGCACTCAGGAGCATTGGATGAGTTCTGCCGCAAAGGTGATTGAGAGCTCAGGAGTTGGACACTGGGTCTCCCTGAGGTGACTGGGATCGACCGCGGTTTGGAGGAGTACTCCCGAGATTTGGACTGAGATATGCTGAAGTTGAACCCTCGGTCTAACAGAGAGGCCTTGGCCTGAGATCCCGAAGGATTGGAGTCAGCGCCTCCGACCGGAGATCACGGGAGGTTTGCCTGTGAATCTCCCTGAAAAGCCCCGAGAACCCTGAAGCTGGGGAGGACACCTCCCGAGATTTGGACTGAGAGCAGCTGAGATTCGCCCCCGGATCTCACGGAAAGGGGCCGAGGTCTCAAGAGGGTTTGTGGAGCTCTGTCGACATTTGAACTCAGAAACGGCGCACGTGGCCACAGGTTTTAGAGGAACGGGCCAGAGCTCCAACGTCGTTGGGAGATCTCGAACGCGATGCCGACGGAGATCACGTGCCGTGTGTCCCTGGGTCTCGCTGACTTTTCCTGAGATCTCCGGGGATTCGCGCAGTTCTACCGAGATTTGGACGGCTATCTTGAGCCAAGCGACCTCCTTATCCTCCCCAAGGCTGGAGACCTCGTTCCCTGGGGGCCAGGTGTCCCCAGACGTGGGCTGGGATCCCATTTGATTTGCCCTTCCATCTGGCTGCCTGGCTCCGTGGTCTCCTGCGGTTTGGAGGCGCTCTTCCGAGATGCAGACTAAAAGCACGAGAATTTTGCCCCCCGGTACTGCAGAGGGGGCCTGTGCTGCCATGACTTGCGGTTTGTTCCCCCCAAGATTTGGCCTGAAACCACGCGGGGTTGGAACCCGGGCCTTGATATCCGGACCTGAGCGCTCTGGAACTTCAGGGCCCCTCCTGAAATTGGGATGGAAATCACGTGAGCATTGCCCCCTGGATCTCGAGGACTGGGTATGGGATCACGGCAGATTTGCATGAGCCGTCCCGAGATTTGGACGGAGCTCCCCTGAAGTCAGGTGCTCTCTGTCCCACAGAGCTCCCCGAGATCCCAGGAGTTTTGAGTGAGTGCTTCCGAGGCTTGGACGGAGGAGACACCATATTTGATCCCGAATCTCCCTGACTGGGCCCGACAGTGCTCGAACATTGCATGTGGTCCCCTAGGTTTGGACTGAGAAGGGGCGAGCTTTGCCCTGCCGCTCACTGACTGCGCCCGAGGTCTCAAGAGATTTGGATGAGTTCTGGGGAGGTCTGGACTACGATCCGGTGACCTCGGGCCCTGCCAGTGGCCGAACGGACAGGAGATTCCACCAGATTCGGAGATTCCTCGTGAGATTCGCCCTGAGAACAACGAGACACGTGCCTCTCGATCTCTCTGATCATTCCTGACATCTCAGGACATTTCCATAGCTCTTCCGATATTTGGACGGATATGCCGACACGTGTTTCCAGGAACTCGCAGGCAGGGCCTGACATCTCATGAGATGTGGGTCAGGGCCTCCAAAATTTAGACTGCGATCCCATGAGTTTAGTTGCTTGAGACCCCTGACTGGGGTGAGACCTCAGGGATTTGGTTTCATTCTAATGACAATTGGATTTCAACCCCCTGGGGATTGCTTCTGGATCTCGCTAACTGGGCCAGAGGTCCCCCCGGAATTTGCGTGTGTGTTCCCGTGTTACGCCTAAAGTCAGATGAACTTAGATGCTGTTTCTCACGCAACGGACAGTGGCCCCGCAAGATTTGAGTGCGTTCTAACGAGCCTGGGGCTGTGATCACGTGACATATGTCCGTGCATCTCCCTGACAGGGCCAGGGGTTCTTGACATTTGAATGAGTTCTCCCGGACTTTGGCTGAGATCACCCGGATTCCATAACTTGGGCACAAACCACTAAAGAGATTTTGACGAGTTCCAGCTCGATTTGGAATCAGATCCCACGAGACTGGCTCCTGGCATTCACGGAGTGGACCAGCGTTCTCACAAGTGTCGGAGGTGGCGAGCCTCATTCAGACGGAGACCACGTGACATGTGCCCCTCGATCTCGGCGAGTACACCTGACATTTCGAGTCTTTGGCACAGTTGTCCTGAGATTCGGACACCTACACGGAGACGTTTTCCTGGGATTGTCCGACGGGTCCTGAGTTCTCACAGGATTTGGATCTGGTGTTCCAAGGTGTGGACTGCGGCCCCATGAGATTTGGCCCTGGATCTGGCTTCCTGGGCCTGTGGTCCCATGAGATGTCGACCAGCACTCCTGAGAATTGGATTCAGGTCCCCTGCGAATTGCCCTCGGAAGCCACTGAGGGGTCCCGAGCTTTGACGAGATGGGGTTTGTTCTCCAAGGTTTGCACGAAAGCACTCAGGTTTGGAGCCTGGTTCGCACCGTCCGGACGTGAGGACTCAGGAGCATTGGGTGAGTTCTGCTGCAAAGGTGATTGAGAGCTCAGGAGTTGGGCCCTGGGTCGCCGTGATGGTTACCGGGGTCGACCGAGGTTTCGAGGCTTTCTCCCGAGATTTGGACTGAGATTTGATGAAGTTGAACCCTGTGTCTAACAGAGAGGCCTTGGCCTGAGATCCCGTGGGTTGGAGTCAGCGCCTGCGACCGGAGATCACGGGAGCTTTGCCTGTGAATCTCCCTGAAATTGTCCGAGAACCCTGAAGCTGGGGAGGAGACCTCCCGACATTTGGACTGAGATCAGCTGAGATTCGCCCCCGGATCTCACCGAAAGGGGTCGAAGTCCCAAGATGGTTTGTGGAGCTCTGGCGACATTTGAAATCCGAAACGGTGCACGTAGCCACAGGTTGTAGTGGAACGCACCAGAGCTCCCACGAGGTTGGGAGATTGCAAACGCGATGTCGACGGAGATCATGTGCGTGTCTCCCTGGGTCTCGCTGTCGTTTCCTGAGACCTCAGGGCATTCGCGCAGTTCTACCGAGATTTGGACGACTATCCTGAGCCAAGCGACCTCCATATCCTCCACAAGGTCCGAGATCTTGTTCCATTGGGGCCAGGTGTCCCCAGACGTGTGCTGGGATCCCACTTGGTTTGTCTTTCCATCTCGCTGCCTGGCCCCGTTGTATCCTGCGGTTTGGAGGCGCTCTCCCGAGATGCAGACTAAAACCATGAGAGGTTTGCCCCCGGGTCTTGCAGAGGGGGCCTGTGCTGCCATGACTTGCTGTTTGTTCCCCCCAAGACTTGGCCTGAAACCACGCGGGTTCGTTACCGGGGCCTTGATGTCTTGACGTGAGCGCTCTGGATCTGCAGGGCCCCTCCTGAAATTGGGATGGAGATCATGTGAGCTTTGCCCCCTGGAACTCGAGGACTGGGCATGGGATCACACCAGATTTGCATGAGCCGTCCCGAGATTTGGATGGAGCTCCCCTGAAGTCAGACGCTCTTTGTCCCATAGAGCTCCCCGAGATCCCAGGAGCATTGAGTGCGTTCCTCCGACGCATGGACGGAGGAGACGCCAGATTTGACCGCGAATCTCCCTGACTGGGCCCAACAGCACTCGAACATTGCATGTGGTCCCCTCGGTTGGGACTGAGAAGGGGCGAGCTATGCCCTGCAGCTCACTGACTGCGCCCGAGGTCTCAAGAGATTTGGATGAGTTCTGGGGAGGTCCGGACTACGATCCGGTAACCTCGGGCCCTGCGAGTGGCCGAACAGATGGGAGATTCCACCAGATTCGGAGATTCCTCACGAGATTCGCACTAAGATCAACGAGACAGGTGCCTCACCATCTCTCTGATCATTCCTGACATCTCAGGACATATCCATATCTCTTCCGAGTTTTGGACGGATATGCCGAAACGTGTGTCTGGGAACTCGCATGCAGGGCTTGAGATCTCTTGAGATGTGGGTCAGGGCCTCCAAAATTTAGACTGCGATCCCATGAGTTTATCTGCTCGAGACCCCTGACTGGGGTGAGACCTCAGGGTTTTGGCTCCGTTCTAATGACAATTGGATTTCAACCCCCTTGGGATTGCTTCTGGATCTCGCTAACTGGGCCAGAGTTCCCCACGAGATTTGCCTGAGCATTCCCGCGTTTTACCTGAAGTCTGATGAACTTAGATGCTGTTTCTCATCCAATGGCCGGTGGCCCCAGGAGACTTGAGTGCGTTCTTCCGAGGCTGGGGCCGTGATCACGTGACATATGCCCGTGAATCTCCCTGACAGGGCCAGGGTTTGTTGACATTTGGATGGGTTCTCCTGGGCATCGGCCGAGATCACCCCCGGGTGGCATCGGGATCCCCTAACTTGGGCACAAACACTCAAGAGGTTTTGACGAGTTCTGGCTCGATTTGGAATCAGATCCCACGAGACTGGCTCCTGGCATCCACGGATTGGACCAGCACTCTCCCAAGTGTCGGAGGTGGCGAGGCACATTCAGACGGAGACCACGTGACATGTACCCCTGGATCTCGTCGAGTACACCTGACATTCCGAGACTTTGGCACAGTTGTCCTGAGATACGGACACCTAACCGAGATGTTTGCCTGGGAGTGGCCGATCAGGCCTGAGTTCTCACGGGATTTGGATCCGGTGATCCGAGGTTTGGACTGTGGCCCCATGGAATTTGGCCCTGGATCTGGCTTCCAGGGCCTGAGGTCCGACGAGATGTCGACAAGCACTGCTGAGAATTGGATTCAGGTCCTCCGCGAATTGCCCGCGGAAGCCACTGAGGCATCCTGAGGTTTGACGAGATGGGGTTTGTTCTCCAAGGTTCGCCCGAAAGCACTCAGGTTTGGAGCCTGGTTCGCACCGTCCGGACGTGAGCACTCAGGAGCATTGGATGAGTTCTGCCGCAAAGGTGATTGAGAGCTCAGGAGTTGGACACTGGGTCTCCCTGAGGTGACTGGGATCGACCGCGGTTTGGAGGAGTACTCCCGAGATTTGGACTGAGATATGCTGAAGTTGAACCCTCGGTCTAACAGAGAGGCCTTGGCCTGAGATCCCGAAGGATTGGAGTCAGCGCCTCCGACCGGAGATCACGGGAGGTTTGCCTGTGAATCTCCCTGAAAAGCCCCGAGAACCCTGAAGCTGGGGAGGACACCTCCCGAGATTTGGACTGAGAGCAGCTGAGATTCGCCCCCGGATCTCACGGAAAGGGGCCGAGGTCTCAAGAGGGTTTGTGGAGCTCTGTCGACATTTGAACTCAGAAACGGCGCACGTGGCCACAGGTTTTAGAGGAACGGGCCAGAGCTCCAACGTCGTTGGGAGATCTCGAACGCGATGCCGACGGAGATCACGTGCCGTGTGTCCCTGGGTCTCGCTGACTTTTCCTGAGATCTCCGGGGATTCGCGCAGTTCTACCGAGATTTGGACGGCTATCTTGAGCCAAGCGACCTCCTTATCCTCCCCAAGGCCGGAGACCTCGTTCCCTGGGGGCCAGGTGTCCCCAGACGTGGGCTGGGATCCCATTTGATTTGCCCTTCCATCTGGCTGCCTGGCTCCGTGGTCTCCTGCGCTTTGGAGGCGCTCTTCCGAGATGCAGACTAAAAGCACGAGAATTTTGCCCCCCGGTACTGCAGAGGGGGCCTGTGCTGCCATGACTTGCGGTTTGTTCCCCCCAAGATTTGGCCTGAAACCACGCGGGGTTGGAACCCGGGCCTTGATATCCGGACCTGAGCGCTCTGGAACTTCAGGGCCCCTCCTGAAATTGGGATGGAAATCACGTGAGCATTGCCCCCTGGATCTCGAGGACTGGGTATGGGATCACGGCAGATTTGCATGAGCCGTCCCGAGATTTGGACGGAGCTCCCCTGAAGTCAGGTGCTCTCTGTCCCACAGAGCTCCCCGAGATCCCAGGAGTTTTGAGTGAGTTCTTCCGAGGCTTGGACGGAGGAGACACCATATTTGATCCCGAATCTCCCTGACTGGGCCCGACAGTGCTCGAACATTGCATGTGGTCCCCTAGGTTTGGACTGAGAAGGGGCGAGCTTTGCCCTGCCGCTCACTGACTGCGCCCGAGTTCTCAAGAGATTTGGATGAGTTCTGGGGAGGTCTGGACTACGATCCGGTGACCTCGGGCCCTGCCAGTGGCCGAACGGACCGGAGATTCCACCAGATTCGGAGATTCCTCGTGAGATTCGCCCTGAGAACAACGAGACAGGTGCCTCTCGATCTCTCTGATCATTCCTGACATCTCAGGACATTTCCATAGCTCTTCCGATATTTGGACGGATATGCCGACACGTGTTTCCAGGAACTCGCAGGCAGGGCCTGAGATCTCATGAGATGTGGGTCAGGGCCTCCAAAATTTAGACTGCGATCCCATGATTTTAATTGCTTGAGACCCCTGACTGGGGTGAGACCTCAGGGATTTGGTTTCGTTCTAATGACAATTGGATTTCAACCCCCTGGGGATTGCTTCTGGATCTCGCTAACTGGGCCAGAGGTCCCCCCGGAATTTGCGTGTGTGTTCCCGTGTTACGCCTAAAGTCAGATGAACTTAGATGCTGTTTCTCACGCAACGGACAGTGGCCCCGCAAGATTTGAGTGCGTTCTTCCGTGCCTGGGGCTGTGATCACGTGACATATGTCCGTGAATCTCCCTGACAGGGCCAGGGGTTCTTGACATTTGAATGAGTTCTCCTGGACTTTGGCTGAGATCACCCGGATTCCATAACTTGGGCACAAACCACTAAAGAGATTTTGACGAGTTCCAGCTCGATTTGGAATCAGATCCCACGAGACTGGCTCCTGGCATTCACGGATTGGACCAGCGTTCTCACAAGTGTCGGAGGTGGCGAGCCTCATTCAGACGGAGACCACGTGACATGTGCCCCTCGATCTCGGCGAGTACACCTGACATTTCGAGGCTTTGGCACAGTTGTCCTGAGATTCGGACACCTACACGGAGACGTTTGCCTGGGAGAGTCCGACGGGTCCTGAGTTCTCACAGGATTTGGATCCGGTGTTCCGAGGTGTGGACTGCGGCCCCATGAGATTTGGCCCTGGATCTGGCTTCCTGGGCCTGTGGTCCCATGAGATGTCGACGAGCACTCCTGAGAATTGGATTCAGGTCCCCTGCGAATTGCCCTCGGAAGCCACTGAGGGGTCCCGAGCTTTGACAAGATGGGGTTTGTTCTCCAAGGTTCGCACGAAAGCACTCAGGTTTGGAGCCTGGTTCGCACCGTCCGGACGTGAGGACTCAGGGGCATTGGGTGGGTTCTGCTGCAAAGGTGATTGAGAGCTCAGGAGTTGGGCCCTGGGTCGCCCTGATGGTGACCGGGGTCGACCGAGGTTTGGAGGCTTTCTCCCGAGATTTGGACTGAGATTTGTGAGGTTGAACCCTGTGTCTAACAGAGAGGCCTTGGCCTGAGATCCCGTGGGTTGGAGTCAGCGCATCCGACCGGAGATCATGGGAGTTTTGCCTGTGAATCTCCCTGAAATTGTCCGAGAACCCTGAAGCTGGGGAGGAGACCTCCCGAGATTTGGACTGAGATCAGCTGAGATTCGCCCCCGGATCTCACCGAAAGGGGTCGAAGTCTCAAGATGGTTTGAGGAGCTCTGGCGACATTTGAAATCCGAAACGGTGCACGTAGCCACAGGTTGTAGTGGAACGCACCAGAGCTCCCACGAGGTTGGGAGATTGCAAACGCGATGTCGACGGAGACCATGTGCGTGTCTCCCTGGGTCTCGCTGACGTTTCCTGAGACCTCAGGGCATTCGCGCAGTTCTACCGAGATTTGGACGACTATCCTGAGCCAAGCGACCTCCATAACCTCCACAAGGCCCGAGATCTTGTTCCATTGGGGCCAGGTGTCCCCAGACGTGTGCTGGGATCCCACTTGGTTTGTCTTTCCATCTCGCTGCCTGGCCCCGTTATATCCTGCGGTTTGGAGGCGCTCTCCCGAGATGCAGACTAAAACCATGAGAGGTTTGCCCCCGGGTCTTGCAGAGGGGGCCTGTGCTGCCATGACTTGCTGTTTGTTCCCCCCAAGACTTGGCCTGAAACCACGCAGGTTCGTTACCGGGGCCTTGATGTCTTGACGTGAGCGCTCTGGATCTGCAGGGCCCCTCCTGAAATTGGGATGGAGATCATGTGAGCATTGCCCCCTGGAACTCGAGGACTGGGCATGGGATCACACCAGATTTGCATGAGCCGTCCCGAGATTTGGATGGAGCTCCCCTGAAGTCAGACGCTCTTTGTCCCATAGAGCTCCCCGAGATCCCAGGAGCATTGAGTGCGTTCCTCCGACGCATGGACGGAGGAGACGCCAGATTTGACCCCGAATCTCCCTGACTGGGCCCGACAGCACTCGAACATTGCATGTGGTCCCCTCGGTTTGGACTGAGAAGGGGCGAGCTATGCCCTGCAGCTCACTGACTGCGCCCGAGGTCTCAAGAGATTTGGATGAGTTCTGGGGAGGTCCGGACTACGATCCGGTAACCTCGGGCCCTGCGAGTGGCCGAACAGATGGGAGATTCCACCAGATTCGGAGATTCCTCACGAGATTCGCACTAAGATCAACGAGACAGGTGCCTCACCATCTCTCTGATCATTCCTGACATCTCAGGACATATCCATATCTCTTCCGAGTTTTGGACGGATATGCCGAAACGTGTGTCTGGGAACTCGCATGCAGGGCTTGAGATCTCTTGAGATGTGGGTCAGGGCCTCCAAAATTTAGACTGCGATCCCATGAGTTTATCTGCTCGAGACCCCTGACTGGGGTGAGACCTCAGGGTTTTGGCTCCGTTCTAATGACAATTGGATTTCAACCCCCTTGGGATTGCTTCTGGATCTCGCTAACTGGGCCAGAGTTCCCCACGAGATTTGCCTGAGCATTCCCGCGTTTTACCTGAAGTCTGATGAACTTAGATGCTGTTTCTCATCCAATGGCCGGTGGCCCCAGGAGACTTGAGTGCGTTCTTCCGAGGCTGGGGCCGTGATCACGTGACATATGCCCGTGAATCTCCCTGACAGGGCCAGGGTTTGTTGACATTTGGATGGGTTCTCCTGGGCATCGGCCGAGATCACCCCGGGGTGGCATCGGGATCCCCTAACTTGGGCACAAACACTCAAGAGGTTTTGACGAGTTCTGGCTCGATTTGGAATCAGATCCCACGAGACTGGCTCCTGGCATCCACGGATTGGACCAGCACTCTCCCAAGTGTCGGAGGTGGCGGGGCACATTCAGACGGAGACCACGTGACATGTACCCCTGGATCTCGTCGAGTACACCTGACATTCCGAGACTTTGGCACAGTTGTCCTGAGATACGGACACCTAACCGAGATGTTTGCCTGGGAGTCGCCGATCAGGCCTGTGTTCTCACGGGATTTGGATCCGGTGTTCCGAGGTTTGGACTGTGGCCCCATGGAATTTGGCCCTGGATCTGGCTTCCAGGGCCTGAGGTCCGACGAGATGTCGACAAGCACTGCTGAGAATGGGATTCAGGTCCTCCGCGAATTGCCCGCGGAAGCCACTGAGGCATCCTGAGGTTTGACGAGATGGGGTTTGTTCTCCAAGGTTCGCCCGAAAGCACTCAGGTTTGGAGCCTGGTTCGCACCGTCCGGACGTGAGCACTCAGGAGCATTGGATGAGTTCTGCCGCAAAGGTGATTGAGAGCTCAGGAGTTGGACACTGGGTCTCCCTGAGGTGACTGGGATCGACCGCGGTTTGGAGGAGTACTCCCGAGATTTGGACTGAGATATGCTGAAGTTGAACCCTCGGTCTAACAGAGAGGCCTTGGCCTGAGATCCCGAAGGATTGGAGTCAGCGCCTCCGACCGGAGATCACGGGAGGTTTGCCTGTGAATCTCCCTGAAAAGCCCCGAGAACCCTGAAGCTGGGGAGGACACCTCCCGAGATTTGGACTGAGAGCAGCTGAGATTCGCCCCCGGATCTCACGGAAAGGGGCCGAGGTCTCAAGAGGGTTTGTGGAGCTCTGTCGACATTTGAACTCAGAAACGGCGCACGTGGCCACAGGTTTTAGAGGAACGGGCCAGAGCTCCAACGTCGTTGGGACATCTCGAACGCGATGCCGACGGAGATCACGTGCCGTGTGTCCCTGGGTCTCGCTGACTTTTCCTGAGATCTCCGGGGATTCGCGCAGTTCTACCGAGATTTGGACGGCTATCTTGAGCCAAGCGACCTCCTTATCCTCCCCAAGGCCGGAGACCTCGTTCCCTGGGGGCCAGGTGTCCCCAGACGTGGGCTGGGATGCCATTTGATTTGCCCTTCCATCTGGCTGCCTGGCTCCGTGGTCTCCTGCGCTTTGGAGGCGCTCTTCCGAGATGCAGACTAAAAGCACGAGAATTTTGCCCCCCGGTACTGCAGAGGGGGCCTGTGCTGCCATGACTTGCGGTTTGTTCCCCCCAAGATTTGGCCTGAAACCACGCGGGGTTGGAACCCGGGCCTTGATATCCGGACCTGAGCGCTCTGGAACTTCAGGGCCCCTCCTGAAATTGGGATGGAAATCACGTGAGCATTGCCCCCTGGATCTCGAGGACTGGGTATGGGATCACGGCAGATTTGCATGAGCCGTCCCGAGATTTGGACGGAGCTCCCCTGAAGTCAGGTGCTCTCTGTCCCACAGAGCTCCCCGAGATCCCAGGAGTTTTGAGTGAGTTCTTCCGAGGCTTGGACGGAGGAGACACCATATTTGATCCCGAATCTCCCTGACTGGGCCCGACAGTGCTCGAACATTGCATGTGGTCCCCTAGGTTTGGACTGAGAAGGGGCGAGCTTTGCCCTGCCGCTCACTGACTGCGCCCGAGGTCTCAAGAGATTTGGTTGAGTTCTGGGGAGGTCTGGACTACGATCCGGTGACCTCGGGCCCTGCCAGTGGCCGAACGGACCGGAGATTCCACCAGATTCGGAGATTCCTCGTGAGATTCGCCCTGAGAACAACGAGACAGGTGCCTCTCGATCTCTCTGATCATTCCTGACATCTCAGGACATTTCCATAGCTCTTCCGATATTTGGACGGATATGCCGACACGTGTTTCCAGGAACTCGCAGGCAGGGCCTGAGATCTCATGAGATGTGGGTCAGGGCCTCCAAAATTTAGACTGCGATCCCATGAGTTTAATTGCTTGAGACCCCTGACTGGGGTGAGACCTCAGGGATTTGGTTTCGTTCTAATGACAATTGGATTTCAACCCCCTGGGGATTGCTTCTGGATCTCGCTAACTGGGCCAGAGGTCCCCCCGGAATTTGCGTGTGTGTTCCCGTGTTACGCCTAAAGTCAGATGAACTTAGATGCTGTTTCTCACGCAACGGACAGTGGCCCCGCAAGATTTGAGTGCGTTCTTCCGAGCCTGGGGCTGTGATCACGTGACACATGTCCGTGAATCTCCCTGACAGGGCCAGGGGTTCTTGACATTTGAATGAGTTCTCCTGGACTTTGGCTGAGATCACCCGGATTCCATAACTTGGGCACAAACCACTAAAGAGATTTTGACGAGTTCCAGCTCGATTTGGAATCAGATCCCACGAGACTGGCTCCTGGCATTCACGGATTGGACCAGCGTTCTCACAAGTGTCGGAGGTGGCGAGCCTCATTCAGACGGAGACCACGTGACATGTGCCCCTCGATCTCGGCGAGTACACCTGACATTTCGAGGCTTTGGCACAGTTGTCCTGAGATTCGGACACCTACACGGAGACGTTTGCCTGGGAGAGTCCGACGGGTCCTGAGTTCTCACAGGATTTGGATCCGGTGTTCCGAGGTGTGGACTGCGGCCCCATGAGATTTGGCCCTGGATCTGGCTTCCTGGGCCTGTGGTCCCATGAGATGTCGACGAGCACTCCTGAGAATTGGATTCAGGTCCCCTGCGAATTGCCCTCGGAAGCCACTGAGGGGTCCCGAGCTTTGACAAGATGGGGTTTGTTCTCCAAGGTTCGCACGAAAGCACTCAGGTTTGGAGCCTGGTTCGCACCGTCCGGACGTGAGGACTCAGGGGCATTGGGTGGGTTCTGCTGCAAAGGTGATTGAGAGCTCAGGAGTTGGGCCCTGGGTCGCCCTGATGGTGACCGGGGTCGACCGAGGTGTGGAGGCTTTCTCCCGAGATTTGGACTGAGATTTGTGACGTTGAACCCTGTGTCTAACAGAGAGGCCTTGGCCTGAGATCCCGTGGGTTGGAGTCAGCGCATCCGACCGGAGATCATGGGAGTTTTGCCTGTGAATCTCCCTGAAATTGTCCGAGAACCCTGAAGCTGGGGAGGAGACCTCCCGAGATTTGGACTGAGATCAGCTGAGATTCGCCCCCGGATCTCACCGAAAGGGGTCGAAGTCTCAAGATGGTTTGAGGAGCTCTGGCGACATTTGAAATCCGAAACGGTGCACGTAGCCACAGGTTGTAGTGGAACGCACCAGAGCTCCCACGAGGTTGGGAGATTGCAAACGCGATGTCGACGGAGATCATGTGCGTGTCTCCCTGGGTCTCGCTGACGTTTCCTGAGACCTCAGGGCATTCGCGCAGTTCTACCGAGATTTGGACGACTATCCTGAGCCAAGCGACCTCCATAACCTCCACAAGGCCCGAGATCTTGTTCCATTGGGGCCAGGTGTCCCCAGACGTGTGCTGGGATCCCACTTGGTTTGTCTTTCCATCTCGCTGCCTGGCCCCGTTGTATCCTGCGGTTTGGAGGCGCTCTCCCGAGATGCAGACTAAAACCATGAGAGGTTTGCCCCCGGGTCTTGCAGAGGGGGCCTGTGCTGCCATGACTTGCTGTTTGTTCCCCCCAAGACTTGGCCTGAAACCACGCGGGTTCGTTAACGGGGCCTTGATGTCTTGACGTGAGCGCTCTGGATCTGCAGGGCCCCTCCTGAAATTGGGATGGAGATCATGTGAGCATTGCCCCCTGGAACTCGAGGACTGGGCATGGGATCACACCAGATTTGCATGAGCCGTCCCGAGATTTGGATGGAGCTCCCCTGAAGTCAGACGCTCTTTGTCCCATAGAGCTCCCCGAGATCCCAGGAGCATTGAGTGCGTTCCTCCGACGCATGGACGGAGGAGACGCCAGATTTGACCCCGAATCTCCCTGACTGGGCCCGACAGCACTCGAACATTGCATGTGGTCCCCTCGGTTTGGACTGAGAAGGGGCGAGCTATGCCCTGCAGCTCACTGACTGCGCCCGAGGTCTCAAGAGATTTGGATGAGTTCTGGGGAGGTCCGGACTACGATCCGGTAACCTCGGGTCCTGCGAGTGGCCGAACAGATGGGAGATTCCACCAGATTCGGAGATTCCTCACGAGATTCGCACTAAGATCAACGAGACAGGTGCCTCACCATCTCTCTGATCATTCCTGACATCTCAGGACATATCCATATCTCTTCCGAGTTTTGGACGGATATGCCGAAACGTGTGTCTGGGAACTCGCATGCAGGGCTTGAGATCTCTTGAGATGTGGGTCAGGGCCTCCAAAATTTAGACTGCGATCCCATGAGTTTATCTGCTCGAGACCCCTGACTGGGGTGAGACCTCAGGGTTTTGGCTCCGTTCTAATGACAATTGGATTTCAACCCCCTTGGGATTGCTTCTGGATCTCGCTAACTGGGCCAGAGATCCCCACGAGATTTGCCTGAGCATTCCCGCGTTTTACCTGAAGTCTGATGAACTTAGATGCTGTTTCTCATCCAATGGCCGGTGGCCCCAGGAGACTTGAGTGCGTTCTTCCGAGGCTGGGGCCGTGATCACGTGACATATGCCCGTGAATCTCCCTGACAGGGCCAGGGTTTGTTGACATTTGGATGGGTTCTCCTGGGCATCGGCCGAGATCACCCCGGAGTGGCATCGGGATCCCCTAACTTGGGCACAAACACTCAAGAGGTTTTGACGAGTTCTGGCTCGATTTGGAATCAGATCCCACGAGACTGGCTCCTGGCATCCACGGATTGGACCAGCACTCTCCCAAGTGTCGGAGGTGGCGGGGCACATTCAGACGGAGACCACGTGACATGTACCCCTGGATCTCGTCGAGTACACCTGACATTCCGAGACTTTGGCACAGTTGTCCTGAGATACGGACACCTAACCGAGATGTTTGCCTGGGAGTGGCCGATCAGGCCTGAGTTCTCACGGGATTTGGATCCGGTGTTCCGAGGTTTGGACTGTGGCCCCATGGAATTTGGCCCTGGATCTGGCTTCCAGGGCCTGAGGTCCGACGAGATGTCGACAAGCACTGCTGAGAATGGGATTCAGGTCCTCCGCGAATTGCCCGCGGAAGCCACTGAGGCATCCTGAGGTTTGACGAGATGGGGTTTGTTCTCCAAGGTTCGCCCGAAAGCACTCAGGTTTGGAGCCTGGTTCGCACCGTCCGGACGTGAGCACTCAGGAGCATTGGATGAGTTCTGCCGCAAAGGTGATTGAGAGCTCAGGAGTTGGACACTGGGTCTCCCTGAGGTGACTGGGATCGACCGCGGTTTGGAGGAGTACTCCCGAGATTTGGACTGAGATATGCTGAAGTTGAACCCTCGGTCTAACAGAGAGGCCTTGGCCTGAGATCCCGAAGGATTGGAGTCAGCGCCTCCGACCGGAGATCACGGGAGGTTTGCCTGTGAATCTCCCTGAAAAGCCCCGAGAACCCTGAAGCTGGGGAGGACACCTCCCGAGATTTGGACTGAGAGCAGCTGAGATTCGCCCCCGGATCTCACGGAAAGGGGCCGAGGTCTCAAGAGGGTTTGTGGAGCTCTGTCGACATTTGAACTCAGAAACGGCGCACGTGGCCACAGGTTTTAGAGGAACGGGCCAGAGCTCCAACGTCGTTGGGAGATCTCGAACGCGATGCCGACGGAGATCACGTGCCGTGTGTCCCTGGGTCTCGCTGACTTTTCCTGAGATCTCCGGGGATTCGCGCAGTTCTACCGAGATTTGGACGGCTATCTTGAGCCAAGCGACCTCCTTATCCTCCCCAAGGCCGGAGACCTCGTTCCCTGGGGGCCAGGTGTCCCCAGACGTGGGCTGGGATCCCATTTGATTTGCCCTTCCATCTGGCTGCCTGGCTCCGTGGTCTCCTGCGCTTTGGAGGCGCTCTTCCGAGATGCAGACTAAAAGCACGAGAATTTTGCCCCCCGGTACTGCAGAGGGGGCCTGTGCTGCCATGACTTGCGGTTTGTTCCCCCCAAGATTTGGCCTGAAACCACGCGGGGTTGGAACCCGGGCCTTGATATCCGGACCTGAGCGCTCTGGAACTTCAGGGCCCCTCCTGAAATTGGGATGGAAATCACGTGAGCATTGCCCCCTGGATCTCGAGGACTGGGTATGGGATCACGGCAGATTTGCATGAGCCGTCCCGAGATTTGGACGGAGCTCCCCTGAAGTCAGGTGCTCTCTGTCCCACAGAGCTCCCCGAGATCCCAGGAGTTTTGAGTGAGTTCTTCCGAGGCTTGGACGGAGGAGACACCATATTTGATCCCGAATCTCCCTGACTGGGCCCGACAGTGCTCGAACATTGCATGTGGTCCCCTAGGTTTGGACTGAGAAGGGGCGAGCTTTGCCCTGCCGCTCACTGACTGCGCCCGAGTTCTCAAGAGATTTGGATGAGTTCTGGGGAGGTCTGGACTACGATCCGGTGACCTCGGGCCCTGCCAGTGGCCGAACGGACCGGAGATTCCACCAGATTCGGAGATTCCTCGTGAGATTCGCCCTGAGAACAACGAGACTGGTGCCTCTCGATCTCTCTGATCATTCCTGACATCTCAGGACATTTCCATAGCTCTTCCGATATTTGGATGGATATGCCGACACGTGTTTCCAGGAACTCGCAGGCAGGGCCTGAGATCTCATGAGATGTGGGTCAGGGCCTCCAAAATTTAGACTGCGATCCCATGAGTTTAATTGCTTGAGACCCCTGACTGGGGTGAGACCTCAGGGATTTGGTTTCGTTCTAATGACAATTGGATTTCAACCCCCTGGGGATTGCTTCTGGATCTCGCTAACTGGGCCAGAGGTCCCCCCGGAATTTGCGTGTGTGTTCCCGTGTTACGCCTAAAGTCAGATGAACTTAGATGCTGTTTCTCACGCAACGGACAGTGGCCCCGCAAGATTTGAGTGCGTTCTTCCGAGCCTGGGGCTGTGATCACGTGACACATGTCCGTGAATCTCCCTGACAGGGCCAGGGGTTCTTGACATTTGAATGAGTTCTCCTGGACTTTGGCTGAGATCACCCGGATTCCATAACTTGGGCACAAACCACTAAAGAGATTTTGACGAGTTCCAGCTCGATTTGGAATCAGATCCCACGAGACTGGCTCCTGGCATTCACGGATTGGACCAGCGTTCTCACAAGTGTCGGAGGTGGCGAGCCTCATTCAGACGGAGACCACGTGACATGTGCCCCTCGATCTCGGCGAGTACACCTGACATTTCGAGGCTTTGGCACAGTTGTCCTGAGATTCGGACACCTACACGGAGACGTTTGCCTGGGAGAGTCCGACGGGTCCTGAGTTCTCACAGGATTTGGATCCGGTGTTCCGAGGTGTGGACTGCGGCCCCATGAGATTTGGCCCTGGATCTGGCTTCCTGGGCCTGTGGTCCCATGAGATGTCGACGAGCACTCCTGAGAATTGGATTCAGGTCCCCTGCGAATTGCCCTCGGAAGCCACTGAGGGGTCCCGAGCTTTGACAAGATGGGGTTTGTTCTCCAAGGTTCGCACGAAAGCACTCAGGTTTGGAGCCTGGTTCGCACCGTCCGGACGTGAGGACTCAGGGGCATTGGGTGGGTTCTGCTGCAAAGGTGATTGAGAGCTCAGGAGTTGGGCCCTGGGTCGCCCTGATGGTGACCGGGGTCGACCGAGGTTTGGAGGCTTTCTCCCGAGATTTGGACTGAAATTGTGAGGTTGAACCCTGTGTCTAACAGAGAGGCCTTGGCCTGAGATCCCGTGGGTTGGAGTCAGCGCATCCGACCGGAGATCATGGGAGTTTTGCCTGTGAATCTCCCTGAAATTGTCCGAGAACCCTGAAGCTGGGGAGGAGACCTCCCGAGATTTGGACTGAGATCAGCTGAGATTCGCCCCCGGATCTCACCGAAAGGGGTCGAAGTCTCAAGATGGTTTGAGGAGCTCTGGCGACATTTGAAATCCGAAACGGTGCACGTAGCCACAGGTTGTAGTGGAACGCACCAGAGCTCCCACGAGGTTGGGAGATTGCAAACGCGATGTCGACGGAGATCATGTGCGTGTCTCCCTGGGTCTCGCTGACGTTTCCTGAGACCTCAGGGCATTCGCGCAGTTCTACCGAGATTTGGACGACTACCCTGAGCCAAGCGACCTCCATAACCTCCACAAGGCCCGAGATCTTGTTCCATTGGGGCCAGGTGTCCCCAGACGTGTGCTGGGATCCCACTTGGTTTGTCTTTCCATCTCGCTGCCTGGCCCCGTTGTATCCTGCGGTTTGGAGGCGCTCTCCCGAGATGCAGACTAAAACCATGAGAGGTTTGCCCCCGGGTCTTGCAGAGGGGGCCTGTGCTGCCATGACTTGCTGTTTGTTCCCCCCAAGACTTGGCCTGAAACCACGCGGGTTCGTTACCGGGGCCTTGATGTCTTGACGTGAGCGCTCTGGATCTGCAGGGCCCCTCCTGAAATTGGGATGGAGATCATGTGAGCATTGCCCCCTGGAACTCGAGGACTGGGCATGGGATCACACCAGATTTGCATGAGCCGTCCCGAGATTTGGATGGAGCTCCCCTGAAGTCAGACGCTCTTTGTCCCATAGAGCTCCCCGAGATCCCAGGAGCATTGAGTGCGTTCCTCCGACGCATGGACGGAGGAGACGCCAGATTTGACCCCGAATCTCCCTGACTGGGCCCGACAGCACTCGAACATTGCATGTGGTCCCCTCGGTTTGGACTGAGAAGGGGCGAGCTATGCCCTGCAGCTCACTGACTGCGCCCGAGGTCTCAAGAGATTTGGATGAGTTCTGGGGAGGTCCGGACTACGATCCGGTAACCTCGGGTCCTGCGAGTGGCCGAACAGATGGGAGATTCCACCAGATTCGGAGATTCCTCACGAGATTCGCACTAAGATCAACGAGACAGGTGCCTCACCATCTCTCTGATCATTCCTGACATCTCAGGACATATCCATATCTCTTCCGAGTTTTGGACGGATATGCCGAAACGTGTGTCTGGGAACTCGCATGCAGGGCTTGAGATCTCTTGAGATGTGGGTCAGGGCCTCCAAAATTTAGACTGCGATCCCATGAGTTTATCTGCTCGAGACCCCTGACTGGGGTGAGACCTCAGGGTTTTGGCTCCGTTCTAATGACAATTGGATTTCAACCCCCTTGGGATTGCTTCTGGATCTCGCTAACTGGGCCAGAGATCCCCACGAGATTTGCCTGAGCATTCCCGCGTTTTACCTGAAGTCTGATGAACTTAGATGCTGTTTCTCATCCAATGGCCGGTGGCCCCAGGAGACTTGAGTGCGTTCTTCCGAGGCTGGGGCCGTGATCACGTGACATATGCCCGTGAATCTCCCTGACAGGGCCAGGGTTTGTTGACATTTGGATGGGTTCTCCTGGGCATCGGCCGAGATCACCCCGGAGTGGCATCGGGATCCCCTAACTTGGGCACAAACACTCAAGAGGTTTTGACGAGTTCTGGCTCGATTTGGAATCAGATCCCACGAGACTGGCTCCTGGCATCCACGGATTGGACCAGCACTCTCCCAAGTGTCGGAGGTGGCGGGGCACATTCAGACGGAGACCACGTGACATGTACCCCTGGATCTCGTCGAGTACACCTGACATTCCGAGACTTTGGCACAGTTGTCCTGAGATACGGACACCTAACCGAGATGTTTGCCTGGGAGTGGCCGATCAGGCCTGAGTTCTCACGGGATTTGGATCCGGTGTTCCGAGGTTTGGACTGTGGCCCCATGGAATTTGGCCCTGGATCTGGCTTCCAGGGCCTGAGGTCCGACGAGATGTCGACAAGCACTGCTGAGAATGGGATTCAGGTCCTCCGCGAATTGCCCGCGGAAGCCACTGAGGCATCCTGAGGTTTGACGAGATGGGGTTTGTTCTCCAAGGTTCGCCCGAAAGCACTCAGGTTTGGAGCCTGGTTCGCACCGTCCGGACGTGAGCACTCAGGAGCATTGGATGAGTTCTGCCGCAAAGGTGATTGAGAGCTCAGGAGTTGGACACTGGGTCTCCCTGAGGTGACTGGGATCGACCGCGGTTTGGAGGAGTACTCCCGAGATTTGGACTGAGATATGCTGAAGTTGAACCCTCGGTCTAACAGAGAGGCCTTGGCCTGAGATCCCGAAGGATTGGAGTCAGCGCCTCCGACCGGAGATCACGGGAGGTTTGCCTGTGAATCTCCCTGAAAAGCCCCGAGAACCCTGAAGCTGGGGAGGACACCTCCCGAGATTTGGACTGAGAGCAGCTGAGATTCGCCCCCGGATCTCACGGAAAGGGGCCGAGGTCTCAAGAGGGTTTGTGGAGCTCTGTCGACATTTGAACTCAGAAACGGCGCACGTGGCCACAGGTTTTAGAGGAACGGGCCAGAGCTCCAACGTCGTTGGGAGATCTCGAACGCGATGCCGACGGAGATCACGTGCCGTGTGTCCCTGGGTCTCGCTGACTTTTCCTGAGATCTCCGGGGATTCGCGCAGTTCTACCGAGATTTGGACGGCTATCTTGAGCCAAGCGACCTCCTTATCCTCCCCAAGGCCGGAGACCTCGTTCCCTGGGGGCCAGGTGTCCCCAGACGTGGGCTGGGATGCCATTTGATTTGCCCTTCCATCTGGCTGCCTGGCTCCGTGGTCTCCTGCGCTTTGGAGGCGCTCTTCCGAGATGCAGACTAAAAGCACGAGAATTTTGCCCCCCGGTACTGCAGAGGGGGCCTGTGCTGCCATGACTTGCGGTTTCTTCCCCCCAAGATTTGGCCTGAAACCACGCGGGGTTGGAACCCGGGCCTTGATATCCGGACCTGAGCGCTCTGGAACTTCAGGGCCCCTCCTGAAATTGGGATGGAAATCACGTGAGCATTGCCCCCTGGATCTCGAGGACTGGGTATGGGATCACGGCAGATTTGCATGAGCCGTCCCGAGATTTGGACGGAGCTCCCCTGAAGTCAGGTGCTCTCTGTCCCACAGAGCTCCCCGAGATCCCAGGAGTTTTGAGTGAGTTCTTCCGAGGCTTGGACGGAGGAGACACCATATTTGATCCCGAATCTCCCTGACTGGGCCCGACAGTGCTCGAACATTGCATGTGGTCCCCTAGGTTTGGACTGAGAAGGGGCGAGCTTTGCCCTGCCGCTCACTGACTGCGCCCGAGGTCTCAAGAGATTTGGTTGAGTTCTGGGGAGGTCTGGACTACGATCCGGTGACCTCGGGCCCTGCCAGTGGCCGAACGGACCGGAGATTCCACCAGATTCGGAGATTCCTCGTGAGATTCGCCCTGAGAACAACGAGACAGGTGCCTCTCGATCTCTCTGATCATTCCTGACATCGCAGGACATTTCCATAGCTCTTCCGATATTTGGACGGATATGCCGACACGTGTTTCCAGGAACTCGCAGGCAGGGCCTGAGATCTCATGAGATGTGGGTCAGGGCCTCCAAAATTTAGACTGCGATCCCATGAGTTTAATTGCTTGAGACCCCTGACTGGGGTGAGACCTCAGGGATTTGGTTTCGTTCTAATGACAATTGGATTTCAACCCCCTGGGGATTGCTTCTGGATCTCGCTAACTGGGCCAGAGGTCCCCCCGGAATTTGCGTGTGTGTTCCCGTGTTACGCCTAAAGTCAGATGAACTTAGATGCTGTTTCTCAAGCAACGGACAGTGGCCCCGCAAGATTTGAGTGCGTTCTTCCGAGCCTGGGGCTGTGATCACGTGACATATGTCCGTGAATCTCCCTGACAGGGCCAGGGGTTCTTGACATTTGAATGAGTTCTCCTGGACTTTGGCTGAGATCACCCGGATTCCATAACTTGGGCACAAACCACTAAAGAGATTTTGACGAGTTCCAGCTCGATTTGGAATCAGATCCCACGAGACTGGCTCCTGGCATTCACGGATTGGACCAGCGTTCTCACAAGTGTCGGAGGTGGCGAGCCTCATTCAGACGGAGACCACGTGACATGTGCCCCTCGATCTCGGCGAGTACACCTGACATTTCGAGGCTTTGGCACAGTTGTCCTGAGATTCGGACACCTACACGGAGACGTTTGCCTGGGAGAGTCCGACGGGTCCTGAGTTCTCACAGGATTTGGATCCGGTGTTCCGAGGTGTGGACTGCGGCCCCATGAGATTTGGCCCTGGATCTGGCTTCCTGGGCCTGTGGTCCCATGAGATGTCGACGAGCACTCCTGAGAATTGGATTCAGGTCCCCTGCGAATTGCCCTCGGAAGCCACTGAGGGGTCCCGAGCTTTGACAAGATGGGGTTTGTTCTCCAAGGTTCGCACGAAAGCACTCAGGTTTGGAGCCTGGTTCGCACCGTCCGGACGTGAGGACTCAGGGGCATTGGGTGGGTTCTGCTGCAAAGGTGATTGAGAGCTCAGGAGTTGGGCCCTGGGTCGCCCTGATGGTGACCGGGGTCGACCGAGGTTTGGAGGCTTTCTCCCGAGATTTGGACTGAGATTTGTGACGTTGAACCCTGTGTCTAACAGAGAGGCCTTGGCCTGAGATCCCGTGGGTTGTAGTCAGCGCATCCGACCGGAGATCATGGGAGTTTTGCCTGTGAATCTCCCTGAAATTGTCCGAGAACCCTGAAGCTGGGGAGGAGACCTCCCGAGATTTGGACTGAGATCAGCTGAGATTCGCCCCCGGATCTCACCGAAAGGGGTCGAAGTCTCAAGATGGTTTGAGGAGCTCTGGCGACATTTGAAATCCGAAACGGTGCACGTAGCCACAGGTTGTAGTGGAACGCACCAGAGCTCCCACGAGGTTGGGAGATTGCAAACGCGATGTCGACGGAGATCATGTGCGTGTCTCCCTGGGTCTCGCTGACGTTTCCTGAGACCTCAGGGCATTCGCGCAGTTCTACCGAGATTTGGACGACTATCCTGAGCCAAGCGACCTCCATAACCTCCACAAGGCCCGAGATCTTGTTCCATTGGGGCCAGGTGTCCCCAGACGTGTGCTGGGATCCCACTTGGTTTGTCTTTCCATCTCGCTGCCTGGCCCCGTTTTATCCTGCGGTTTGGAGGCGCTCTCCCGAGATGCAGACTAAAACCATGAGAGGTTTGCCCCCGGGTCTTGCAGAGGGGGCCTGTGCTGCCATGACTTGCTGTTTGTTCCCCCCAAGACTTGGCCTGAAACCACGCGGGTTCGTTACCGGGGCCTTGATGTCTTGACGTGAGCGCTCTGGATCTGCAGGGCCCCTCCTGAAATTGGGATGGAGATCATGTGAGCATTGCCCCCTGGAACTCGAGGACTGGGCATGGGATCACACCAGATTTGCATGAGCCGTCCCGAGATTTGGATGGAGCTCCCCTGAAGTCAGACGCTCTTTGTCCCATAGAGCTCCCCGAGATCCCAGGAGCATTGAGTGCGTTCCTCCGACGCATGGACGGAGGAGACGCCAGATTTGACCCCGAATCTCCCTGACTGGGCCCGACAGCACTCGAACATTGCATGTGGTCCCCTCGGTTTGGACTGAGAAGGGGCGAGCTATGCCCTGCAGCTCACTGACTGCGCCCGAGGTCTCAAGAGATTTGGATGAGTTCTGGGGAGGTCCGGACTACGATCCGGTAACCTCGGGTCCTGCGAGTGGCCGAACAGATGGGAGATTCCACCAGATTCGGAGATTCCTCACGAGATTCGCACTAAGATCAACGAGACAGGTGCCTCACCATCTCTCTGATCATTCCTGACATCTCAGGACATATCCATATCTCTTCCGAGGTTTGGACGGATATGCCGAAACGTGTGTCTGGGAACTCGCATGCAGGGCTTGAGATCTCTTGAGATGTGGGTCAGGGCCTCCAAAATTTAGACTGCGATCCCATGAGTTTATCTGCTCGAGACCCCTGACTGGGGTGAGACCTCAGGGTTTTGGCTCCGTTCTAATGACAATTGGATTTCAACCCCCTTGGGATTGCTTCTGGATCTCGCTAACTGGGCCAGAGATCCCCACGAGATTTGCCTGAGCATTCCCGCGTTTTACCTGAAGTCTGATGAACTTAGATGCTGTTTCTCATCCAATGGCCGGTGGCCCCAGGAGACTTGAGTGCGTTCTTCCGAGGCTGGGGCCGTGATCACGTGACATATGCCCGTGAATCTCCCTGACAGGGCCAGGGTTTGTTGACATTTGGATGGGTTCTCCTGGGCATCGGCCGAGATCACCCCGGAGTGGCATCGGGATCCCCTAACTTGGGCACAAACACTCAAGAGGTTTTGACGAGTTCTGGCTCGATTTGGAATCAGATCCCACGAGACTGGCTCCTGGCATCCACGGATTGGACCAGCACTCTCCCAAGTGTCGGAGGTGGCGGGGCACATTCAGACGGAGACCACGTGACATGTACCCCTGGATCTCGTCGAGTACACCTGACATTCCGAGACTTTGGCACAGTTGTCCTGAGATACGGACACCTAACCGAGATGTTTGCCTGGGAGTGGCCGATCAGGCCTGAGTTCTCACGGGATTTGGATCCGGTGTTCCGAGGTTTGGACTGTGGCCCCATGGAATTTGGCCCTGGATCTGGCTTCCAGGGCCTGAGGTCCGACGAGATGTCGACAAGCACTGCTGAGAATGGGATTCAGGTCCTCCGCGAATTGCCCGCGGAAGCCACTGAGGCATCCTGAGGTTTGACGAGATGGGGTTTGTTCTCCAAGGTTCGCCCGAAAGCACTCAGGTTTGGAGCCTGGTTCGCACCGTCCGGACGTGAGCACTCAGGAGCATTGGATGAGTTCTGCCGCAAAGGTGATTGAGAGCTCAGGAGTTGGACACTGGGTCTCCCTGAGGTGACTGGGATCGACCGCGGTTTGGAGGAGTACTCCCGAGATTTGGACTGAGATATGCTGAAGTTGAACCCTCGGTCTAACAGAGAGGCCTTGGCCTGAGATCCCGAAGGATTGGAGTCAGCGCCTCCGACCGGAGATCACGGGAGGTTTGCCTGTGAATCTCCCTGAAAAGCCCCGAGAACCCTGAAGCTGGGGAGGACACCTCCCGAGATTTGGACTGAGAGCAGCTGAGATTCGCCCCCGGATCTCACGGAAAGGGGCCGAGGTCTCAAGAGGGTTTGTGGAGCTCTGTCGACATTTGAACTCAGAAACGGCGCACGTGGCCACAGGTTTTAGAGGAACGGGCCAGAGCTCCAACGTCGTTGGGAGATCTCGAACGCGATGCCGACGGAGATCACGTGCCGTGTGTCCCTGGGTCTCGCTGACTTTTCCTGAGATCTCCGGGGATTCGCGCAGTTCTACCGAGATTTGGACGGCTATCTTGAGCCAAGCGACCTCCTTATCCTCCCCAAGGCCGGAGACCTCGTTCCCTGGGGGCCAGGTGTCCCCAGACGTGGGCTGGGATCCCATTTGATTTGCCCTTCCATCTGGCTGCCTGGCTCCGTGGTCTCCTGCGCTTTGGAGGCGCTCTTCCGAGATGCAGACTAAAAGCACGAGAATTTTGCCCCCCGGTACTGCAGAGGGGGCCTGTGCTGCCATGACTTGCGGTTTGTTCCCCCCAAGATTTGGCCTGAAACCACGCGGGGTTGGAACCCGGGCCTTGATATCCGGACCTGAGCGCTCTGGAACTTCAGGGCCCCTCCTGAAATTGGGATGGAAATCACGTGAGCATTGCCCCCTGGATCTCGAGGACTGGGTATGGGATCACGGCAGATTTGCATGAGCCGTCCCGAGATTTGGACGGAGCTCCCCTGAAGTCAGGTGCTCTCTGTCCCACAGAGCTCCCCGAGATCCCAGGAGTTTTGAGTGAGTTCTTCCGAGGCTTGGACGGAGGAGACACCATATTTGATCCCGAATCTCCCTGACTGGGCCCGACAGTGCTCGAACATTGCATGTGGTCCCCTAGGTTTGGACTGAGAAGGGGCGAGCTTTGCCCTGCCGCTCACTGACTGCGCCCGAGTTCTCAAGAGATTTGGATGAGTTCTGGGGAGGTCTGGACTACGATCCGGTGACCTCGGGCCCTGCCAGTGGCCGAACGGACCGGAGATTCCACCAGATTCGGAGATTCCTCGTGAGATTCGCCCTGAGAACAACGAGACAGGTGCCTCTCGATCTCTCTGATCATTCCTGACATCTCAGGACATTTCCATAGCTCTTCCGATATTTGGACGGATATGCCGACACGTGTTTCCAGGAACTCGCAGGCAGGGCCTGAGATCTCATGAGATGTGGGTCAGGGCCTCCAAAATTTAGACTGCGATCCCATGATTTTAATTGCTTGAGACCCCTGACTGGGGTGAGACCTCAGGGATTTGGTTTCGTTCTAATGACAATTGGATTTCAACCCCCTGGGGATTGCTTCTGGATCTCGCTAACTGGGCCAGAGGTCCCCCCGGAATTTGCGTGTGTGTTCCCGTGTTACGCCTAAAGTCAGATGAACTTAGATGCTGTTTCTCACGCAACGGACAGTGGCCCCGCAAGATTTGAGTGCGTTCTTCCGTGCCTGGGGCTGTGATCACGTGACATATGTCCGTGAATCTCCCTGACAGGGCCAGGGGTTCTTGACATTTGAATGAGTTCTCCTGGACTTTGGCTGAGATCACCCGGATTCCATAACTTGGGCACAAACCACTAAAGAGATTTTGACGAGTTCCAGCTCGATTTGGAATCAGATCCCACGAGACTGGCTCCTGGCATTCACGGATTGGACCAGCGTTCTCACAAGTGTCGGAGGTGGCGAGCCTCATTCAGACGGAGACCACGTGACATGTGCCCCTCGATCTCGGCGAGTACACCTGACATTTCGAGGCTTTGGCACAGTTGTCCTGAGATTCGGACACCTACACGGAGACGTTTGCCTGGGAGAGTCCGACGGGTCCTGAGTTCTCACAGGATTTGGATCCGGTGTTCCGAGGTGTGGACTGCGGCCCCATGAGATTTGGCCCTGGATCTGGCTTCCTGGGCCTGTGGTCCCATGAGATGTCGACGAGCACTCCTGAGAATTGGATTCAGGTCCCCTGCGAATTGCCCTCGGAAGCCACTGAGGGGTCCCGAGCTTTGACAAGATGGGGTTTGTTCTCCAAGGTTCGCACGAAAGCACTCAGGTTTGGAGCCTGGTTCGCACCGTCCGGACGTGAGGACTCAGGGGCATTGGGTGGGTTCTGCTGCAAAGGTGATTGAGAGCTCAGGAGTTGGGCCCTGGGTCGCCCTGATGGTGACCGGGGTCGACCGAGGTGTGGAGGCTTTCTCCCGAGATTTGGACTGAGATTTGTGAGGTTGAACCCTGTGTCTAACAGAGAGGCCTTGGCCTGAGATCCCGTGGGTTGGAGTCAGCGCATCCGACCGGAGATCATGGGAGTTTTGCCTGTGAATCTCCCTGAAATTGTCCGAGAACCCTGAAGCTGGGGAGGAGACCTCCCGAGATTTGGACTGAGATCAGCTGAGATTCGCCCCCGGATCTCACCGAAAGGGGTCGAAGTCTCAAGATGGTTTGAGGAGCTCTGGCGACATTTGAAATCCGAAACGGTGCACGTAGCCACAGGTTGTAGTGGAACGCACCAGAGCTCCCACGAGGTTGGGAGATTGCAAACGCGATGTCGACGGAGATCATGTGCGTGTCTCCCTGGGTCTCGCTGACGTTTCCTGAGACCTCAGGGCATTCGCGCAGTTCTACCGAGATTTGGACGACTATCCTGAGCCAAGCGACCTCCATAACCTCCACAAGGCCCGAGATCTTGTTCCATTGGGGCCAGGTGTCCCCAGACGTGTGCTGGGATCCCACTTGGTTTGTCTTTCCATCTCGCTGCCTGGCCCCGTTATATCCTGCGGTTTGGAGGCGCTCTCCCGAGATGCAGACTAAAACCATGAGAGGTTTGCCCCCGGGTCTTGCAGAGGGGGCCTGTGCTGCCATGACTTGCTGTTTGTTCCCCCCAAGACTTGGCCTGAAACCACGCGGGTTCGTTACCGGGGCCTTGATGTCTTGACGTGAGCGCTCTGGATCTGCAGGGCCCCTCCTGAAATTGGGATGGAGATCATGTGAGCATTGCCCCCTGGAACTCGAGGACTGGGCATGGGATCACACCAGATTTGCATGAGCCGTCCCGAGATTTGGATGGAGCTCCCCTGAAGTCAGACGCTCTTTGTCCCATAGAGCTCCCCGAGATCCCAGGAGCATTGAGTGCGTTCCTCCGACGCATGGACGGAGGAGACGCCAGATTTGACCCCGAATCTCCCTGACTGGGCCCGACAGCACTCGAACATTGCATGTGGTCCCCTCGGTTTGGACTGAGAAGGGGCGAGCTATGCCCTGCAGCTCACTGACTGCGCCTGAGGTCTCAAGAGATTTGGATGAGTTCTGGGGAGGTCCGGACTACGATCCGGTAACCTCGGGCCCTGCGAGTGGCCGAACAGATGGGAGATTCCACCAGATTCGGAGATTCCTCACGAGATTCGCACTAAGATCAACGAGACAGGTGCCTCACCATCTCTCTGATCATTCCTGACATCTCAGGACATATCCATATCTCTTCCGAGTTTTGGACGGATATGCCGAAACGTGTGTCTGGGAACTCGCATGCAGGGCTTGAGATCTCTTGAGATGTGGGTCAGGGCCTCCAAAATTTAGACTGCGATCCCATGAGTTTATCTGCTCGAGACCCCTGACTGGGGTGAGACCTCAGGGTTTTGGCTCCGTTCTAATGACAATTGGATTTCAACCCCCTTGGGATTGCTTCTGGATCTCGCTAACTGGGCCAGAGTTCCCCACGAGATTTGCCTGAGCATTCCCGCGTTTTACCTGAAGTCTGATGAACTTAGATGCTGTTTCTCATCCAATGGCCGGTGGCCCCAGGAGACTTGAGTGCGTTCTTCCGAGGCTGGGGCCGTGATCACGTGACATATGCCCGTGAATCTCCCTGACAGGGCCAGGGTTTGTTGACATTTGGATGGGTTCTCCTGGGCATCGGCCGAGATCAACCCGGGGTGGCATCGGGATCCCCTAACTTGGGCACAAACACTCAAGAGGTTTTGACGAGTTCTGGCTCGATTTGGAATCAGATCCCACGAGACTGGCTCCTGGCATCCACGGATTGGACCAGCACTCTCCCAAGTGTCGGAGGTGGCGGGGCACATTCAGACGGAGACCACGTGACATGTACCCCTGGATCTCGTCGAGTACACCTGACATTCCGAGACTTTGGCACAGTTGTCCTGAGATACGGACACCTAACCGAGATGTTTGCCTGGGAGTGGCCGATCAGGCCTGAGTTCTCACGGGATTTGGATCCGGTGTTCCGAGGTTTGGACTGTGGCCCCATGGAATTTGGCCCTGGATCTGGCTTCCAGGGCCTGAGGTCCGACGAGATGTCGACAAGCACTGCTGAGAATGGGATTCAGGTCCTCCGCGAATTGCCCGCGGAAGCCACTGAGGCATCCTGAGGTTTGACGAGATGGGGTTTGTTCTCCAAGGTTCGCCCGAAAGCACTCAGGTTTGGAGCCTGGTTCGCACCGTCCGGACGTGAGCACTCAGGAGCATTGGATGAGTTCTGCCGCAAAGGTGATTGGGAGCTCAGGAGTTGGACACTGGGTCTCCCTGAGGTGACTGGGATCGACCGCGGTTTGGAGGAGTACTCCCGAGATTTGGACTGAGATATGCTGAAGTTGAACCCTCGGTCTAACAGAGAGGCCTTGGCCTGAGATCCCGAAGGATTGGAGTCAGCGCCTCCGACCGGAGATCACGGGAGGTTTGCCTGTGAATCTCCCTGAAAAGCCCCGAGAACCCTGAAGCTGGGGAGGACACCTCCCGAGATTTGGACTGAGAGCAGCTGAGATTCGCCCCCGGATCTCACGGAAAGGGGCCGAGGTCTCAAGAGGGTTTGTGGAGCTCTGTCGACATTTGAACTCAGAAACGGCGCACGTGGCCACAGGTTTTAGAGGAACGGGCCAGAGCTCCAACGTCGTTGGGAGATCTCGAACGCGATGCCGACGGAGATCACGTGCCGTGTGTCCCTGGGTCTCGCTGACTTTTCCTGAGATCTCCGGGGATTCGCGCAGTTCTACCGAGATTTGGACGGCTATCTTGAGCCAAGCGACCTCCTTATCCTCCCCAAGGCCGGAGACCTCGTTCCCTGGGGGCCAGGTGTCCCCAGACGTGGGCTGGGATGCCATTTGATTTGCCCTTCCATCTGGCTGCCTGGCTCCGTGGTCTCCTGCGCTTTGGAGGCGCTCTTCCGAGATGCAGACTAAAAGCACGAGAATTTTGCCCCCCGGTACTGCAGAGGGGGCCTGTGCTGCCATGACTTGCGGTTTGTTCCCCCCAAGATTTGGCCTGAAACCACGCGGGGTTGGAACCCGGGCCTTGATATCCGGACCTGAGCGCTCTGGAACTTCAGGGCCCCTCCTGAAATTGGGATGGAAATCACGTGAGCATTGCCCCCTGGATCTCGAGGACTGGGTATGGGATCACGGCAGATTTGCATGAGCCGTCCCGAGATTTGGACGGAGCTCCCCTGAAGTCAGGTGCTCTCTGTCCCACAGAGCTCCCCGAGATCCCAGGAGTTTTGAGTGAGTTCTTCCGAGGCTTGGACGGAGGAGACACCATATTTGATCCCGAATCTCCCTGACTGGGCCCGACAGTGCTCGAACATTGCATGTGGTCCCCTAGGTTTGGACTGAGAAGGGGCGAGCTTTGCCCTGCCGCTCACTGACTGCGCCCGAGGTCTCAAGAGATTTGGTTGAGTTCTGGGGAGGTCTGGACTACGATCCGGTGACCTCGGGCCCTGCCAGTGGCCGAACGGACCGGAGATTCCACCAGATTCGGAGATTCCTCGTGAGATTCGCCCTGAGAACAACGAGACAGGTGCCTCTCGATCTCTCTGATCATTCCTGACATCTCAGGACATTTCCATAGCTCTTCCGATATTTGGACGGATATGCCGACACGTGTTTCCAGGAACTCGCAGGCAGGGCCTGAGATCTCATGAGATGTGGGTCAGGGCCTCCAAAATTTAGACTGCGATCCCATGAGTTTAATTGCTTGAGACCCCTGACTGGGGTGAGACCTCAGGGATTTGGTTTCGTTCTAATGACAATTGGATTTCAACCCCCTGGGGATTGCTTCTGGATCTCGCTAACTGGGCCAGAGGTCCCCCCGGAATTTGCGTGTGTGTTCCCGTGTTACGCCTAAAGTCAGATGAACTTAGATGCTGTTTCTCACGCAACGGACAGTGGCCCCGCAAGATTTGAGTGCGTTCTTCCGAGCCTGGGGCTGTGATCACGTGACACATGTCCGTGAATCTCCCTGACAGGGCCAGGGGTTCTTGACATTTGAATGAGTTCTCCTGGACTTTGGCTGAGATCACCCGGATTCCATAACTTGGGCACAAACCACTAAAGAGATTTTGACGAGTTCCAGCTCGATTTGGAATCAGATCCCACGAGACTGGCTCCTGGCATTCACGGATTGGACCAGCGTTCTCACAAGTGTCGGAGGTGGCGAGCCTCATTCAGACGGAGACCACGTGACATGTGCCCCTCGATCTCGGCGAGTACACCTGACATTTCGAGGCTTTGGCACAGTTGTCCTGAGATTCGGACACCTACACGGAGACGTTTGCCTGGGAGAGTCCGACGGGTCCTGAGTTCTCACAGGATTTGGATCCGGTGTTCCGAGGTGTGGACTGCGGCCCCATGAGATTTGGCCCTGGATCTGGCTTCCTGGGCCTGTGGTCCCATGAGATGTCGACGAGCACTCCTGAGAATTGGATTCAGGTCCCCTGCGAATTGCCCTCGGAAGCCACTGAGGGGTCCCGAGCTTTGACAAGATGGGGTTTGTTCTCCAAGGTTCGCACGAAAGCACTCAGGTTTGGAGCCTGGTTCGCACCGTCCGGACGTGAGGACTCAGGGGCATTGGGTGGGTTCTGCTGCAAAGGTGATTGAGAGCTCAGGAGTTGGGCCCTGGGTCGCCATGATGGTGACCGGGGTCGACCGAGGTGTGGAGGCTTTCTCCCGAGATTTGGACTGAGATTTGTGAGGTTGAACCCTGTGTCTAACAGAGAGGCCTTGGCCTGAGATCCCGTGGGTTGGAGTCAGCGCATCCGACCGGAGATCATGGGAGTTTTGCCTGTGAATCTCCCTGAAATTGTCCGAGAACCCTGAAGCTGGGGAGGAGACCTCCCGAGATTTGGACTGAGATCAGCTGAGATTCGCCCCCGGATCTCACCGAAAGGGGTCGAAGTCTCAAGATGGTTTGAGGAGCTCTGGCGACATTTGAAATCCGAAACGGTGCACGTAGCCACAGGTTGTAGTGGAACGCACCAGAGCTCCCACGAGGTTGGGAGATTGCAAACGCGATGTCGACGGAGATCATGTGCGTGTCTCCCTGGGTCTCGCTGACGTTTCCTGAGACCTCAGGGCATTCGCGCAGTTCTACCGAGATTTGGACGACTATCCTGAGCCAAGCGACCTCCATAACCTCCACAAGGCCCGAGATCTTGTTCCATTGGGGCCAGGTGTCCCCAGACGTGTGCTGGGATCCCACTTGGTTTGTCTTTCCATCTCGCTGCCTGGCCCCGTTGTATCCTGCGGTTTGGAGGCGCTCTCCCGAGATGCAGACTAAAACCATGAGAGGTTTGCCCCCGGGTCTTGCAGAGGGGGCCTGTGCTGCCATGACTTGCTGTTTGTTCCCCCCAAGACTTGGCCTGAAACCACGCGGGTTCGTTACCGGGGCCTTGATGTCTTGACGTGAGCGCTCTGGATCTGCAGGGCCCCTCCTGAAATTGGGATGGAGATCATGTGAGCATTGCCCCCTGGAACTCGAGGACTGGGCATGGGATCACACCAGATTTGCATGAGCCGTCCCGAGATTTGGATGGAGCTCCCCTGAAGTCAGACGCTCTTTGTCCCATAGAGCTCCCCGAGATCCCAGGAGCATTGAGTGCGTTCCTCCGACGCATGGACGGAGGAGACGCCAGATTTGACCCCGAATCTCCCTGACTGGGCCCGACAGCACTCGAACATTGCATGTGGTCCCCTCGGTTTGGACTGAGAAGGGGCGAGCTATGCCCTGCAGCTCACTGACTGCGCCCGAGGTCTCAAGAGATTTGGATGAGTTCTGGGGAGGTCCGGACTACGATCCGGTAACCTCGGGTCCTGCGAGTGGCCGAACAGATGGGAGATTCCACCAGATTCGGAGATTCCTCACGAGATTCGCACTAAGATCAACGAGACAGGTGCCTCACCATCTCTCTGATCATTCCTGACATCTCAGGACATATCCATATCTCTTCCGAGTTTTGGACGGATATGCCGAAACGTGTGTCTGGGAACTCGCATGCAGGGCTTGAGATCTCTTGAGATGTGGGTCAGGGCCTCCAAAATTTAGACTGCGATCCCATGAGTTTATCTGCTCGAGACCCCTGACTGGGGTGAGACCTCAGGGTTTTGGCTCCGTTCTAATGACAATTGGATTTCAACCCCCTTGGGATTGCTTCTGGATCTCGCTAACTGGGCCAGAGATCCCCACGAGATTTGCCTGAGCATTCCCGCGTTTTACCTGAAGTCTGATGAACTTAGATGCTGTTTCTCATCCAATGGCCGGTGGCCCCAGGAGACTTGAGTGCGTTCTTCCGAGGCTGGGGCCGTGATCACGTGACATATGCCCGTGAATCTCCCTGACAGGGCCAGGGTTTGTTGACATTTGGATGGGTTCTCCTGGGCATCGGCCGAGATCACCCCGGAGTGGCATCGGGATCCCCTAACTTGGGCACAAACACTCAAGAGGTTTTGACGAGTTCTGGCTCGATTTGGAATCAGATCCCACGAGACTGGCTCCTGGCATCCACGGATTGGACCAGCACTCTCCCAAGTGTCGGAGGTGGCGGGGCACATTCAGACGGAGACCACGTGACATGTACCCCTGGATCTCGTCGAGTACACCTGACATTCCGAGACTTTGGCACAGTTGTCCTGAGATACGGACACCTAACCGAGATGTTTGCCTGGGAGTGGCCGATCAGGCCTGAGTTCTCACGGGATTTGGATCCGGTGTTCCGAGGTTTGGACTGTGGCCCCATGGAATTTGGCCCTGGATCTGGCTTCCAGGGCCTGAGGTCCGACGAGATGTCGACAAGCACTGCTGAGAATGGGATTCAGGTCCTCCGCGAATTGCCCGCGGAAGCCACTGAGGCATCCTGAGGTTTGACGAGATGGGGTTTGTTCTCCAAGGTTCGCCCGAAAGCACTCAGGTTTGGAGCCTGGTTCGCACCGTCCGGACGTGAGCACTCAGGAGCATTGGATGAGTTCTGCCGCAAAGGTGATTGAGAGCTCAGGAGTTGGACACTGGGTCTCCCTGAGGTGACTGGGATCGACCGCGGTTTGGAGGAGTACTCCCGAGATTTGGACTGAGATATGCTGAAGTTGAACCCTCGGTCTAACAGAGAGGCCTTGGCCTGAGATCCCGAAGGATTGGAGTCAGCGCCTCCGACCGGAGATCACGGGAGGTTTGCCTGTGAATCTCCCTGAAAAGCCCCGAGAACCCTGAAGCTGGGGAGGACACCTCCCGAGATTTGGACTGAGAGCAGCTGAGATTCGCCCCCGGATCTCACGGAAAGGGGCCGAGGTCTCAAGAGGGTTTGTGGAGCTCTGTCGACATTTGAACTCAGAAACGGCGCACGTGGCCACAGGTTTTAGAGGAACGGGCCAGAGCTCCAACGTCGTTGGGAGATCTCGAACGCGATGCCGACGGAGATCACGTGCCGTGTGTCCCTGGGTCTCGCTGACTTTTCCTGAGATCTCCGGGGATTCGCGCAGTTCTACCGAGATTTGGACGGCTATCTTGAGCCAAGCGACCTCCTTATCCTCCCCAAGGCCGGAGACCTCGTTCCCTGGGGGCCAGGTGTCCCCAGACGTGGGCTGGGATGCCATTTGATTTGCCCTTCCATCTGGCTGCCTGGCTCCGTGGTCTCCTGCGCTTTGGAGGCGCTCTTCCGAGATGCAGACTAAAAGCACGAGAATTTTGCCCCCCGGTACTGCAGAGGGGGCCTGTGCTGCCATGACTTGCGGTTTCTTCCCCCCAAGATTTGGCCTGAAACCACGCGGGGTTGGAACCCGGGCCTTGATATCCGGACCTGAGCGCTCTGGAACTTCAGGGCCCCTCCTGAAATTGGGATGGAAATCACGTGAGCATTGCCCCCTGGATCTCGAGGACTGGGTATGGGATCACGGCAGATTTGCATGAGCCGTCCCGAGATTTGGACGGAGCTCCCCTGAAGTCAGGTGCTCTCTGTCCCACAGAGCTCCCCGAGATCCCAGGAGTTTTGAGTGAGTTCTTCCGAGGCTTGGACGGAGGAGACACCATATTTGATCCCGAATCTCCCTGACTGGGCCCGACAGTGCTCGAACATTGCATGTGGTCCCCTAGGTTTGGACTGAGAAGGGGCGAGCTTTGCCCTGCCGCTCACTGACTGCGCCCGAGGTCTCAAGAGATTTGGTTGAGTTCTGGGGAGGTCTGGACTACGATCCGGTGACCTCGGGCCCTGCCAGTGGCCGAACGGACCGGAGATTCCACCAGATTCGGAGATTCCTCGTGAGATTCGCCCTGAGAACAACGAGACAGGTGCCTCTCGATCTCTCTGATCATTCCTGACATCGCAGGACATTTCCATAGCTCTTCCGATATTTGGACGGATATGCCGACACGTGTTTCCAGGAACTCGCAGGCAGGGCCTGAGATCTCATGAGATGTGGGTCAGGGCCTCCAAAATTTAGACTGCGATCCCATGAGTTTAATTGCTTGAGACCCCTGACTGGGGTGAGACCTCAGGGATTTGGTTTCGTTCTAATGACAATTGGATTTCAACCCCCTGGGGATTGCTTCTGGATCTCGCTAACTGGGCCAGAGGTCCCCCCGGAATTTGCGTGTGTGTTCCCGTGTTACGCCTAAAGTCAGATGAACTTAGATGCTGTTTCTCAAGCAACGGACAGTGGCCCCGCAAGATTTGAGTGCGTTCTTCCGAGCCTGGGGCTGTGATCACGTGACATATGTCCGTGAATCTCCCTGACAGGGCCAGGGGTTCTTGACATTTGAATGAGTTCTCCTGGACTTTGGCTGAGATCACCCGGATTCCATAACTTGGGCACAAACCACTAAAGAGATTTTGACGAGTTCCAGCTCGATTTGGAATCAGATCCCACGAGACTGGCTCCTGGCATTCACGGATTGGACCAGCGTTCTCACAAGTGTCGGAGGTGGCGAGCCTCATTCAGACGGAGACCACGTGACATGTGCCCCTCGATCTCGGCGAGTACACCTGACATTTCGAGGCTTTGGCACAGTTGTCCTGAGATTCGGACACCTACACGGAGACGTTTGCCTGGGAGAGTCCGACGGGTCCTGAGTTCTCACAGGATTTGGATCCGGTGTTCCGAGGTGTGGACTGCGGCCCCATGAGATTTGGCCCTGGATCTGGCTTCCTGGGCCTGTGGTCCCATGAGATGTCGACGAGCACTCCTGAGAATTGGATTCAGGTCCCCTGCGAATTGCCCTCGGAAGCCACTGAGGGGTCCCGAGCTTTGACAAGATGGGGTTTGTTCTCCAAGGTTCGCACGAAAGCACTCAGGTTTGGAGCCTGGTTCGCACCGTCCGGACGTGAGGACTCAGGGGCATTGGGTGGGTTCTGCTGCAAAGGTGATTGAGAGCTCAGGAGTTGGGCCCTGGGTCGCCCTGATGGTGACCGGGGTCGACCGAGGTTTGGAGGCTTTCTCCCGAGATTTGGACTGAGATTTGTGACGTTGAACCCTGTGTCTAACAGAGAGGCCTTGGCCTGAGATCCCGTGGGTTGTAGTCAGCGCATCCGACCGGAGATCATGGGAGTTTTGCCTGTGAATCTCCCTGAAATTGTCCGAGAACCCTGAAGCTGGGGAGGAGACCTCCCGAGATTTGGACTGAGATCAGCTGAGATTCGCCCCCGGATCTCACCGAAAGGGGTCGAAGTCTCAAGATGGTTTGAGGAGCTCTGGCGACATTTGAAATCCGAAACGGTGCACGTAGCCACAGGTTGTAGTGGAACGCACCAGAGCTCCCACGAGGTTGGGAGATTGCAAACGCGATGTCGACGGAGATCATGTGCGTGTCTCCCTGGGTCTCGCTGACGTTTCCTGAGACCTCAGGGCATTCGCGCAGTTCTACCGAGATTTGGACGACTATCCTGAGCCAAGCGACCTCCATAACCTCCACAAGGCCCGAGATCTTGTTCCATTGGGGCCAGGTGTCCCCAGACGTGTGCTGGGATCCCACTTGGTTTGTCTTTCCATCTCGCTGCCTGGCCCCGTTTTATCCTGCGGTTTGGAGGCGCTCTCCCGAGATGCAGACTAAAACCATGAGAGGTTTGCCCCCGGGTCTTGCAGAGGGGGCCTGTGCTGCCATGACTTGCTGTTTGTTCCCCCCAAGACTTGGCCTGAAACCACGCGGGTTCGTTACCGGGGCCTTGATGTCTTGACGTGAGCGCTCTGGATCTGCAGGGCCCCTCCTGAAATTGGGATGGAGATCATGTGAGCATTGCCCCCTGGAACTCGAGGACTGGGCATGGGATCACACCAGATTTGCATGAGCCGTCCCGAGATTTGGATGGAGCTCCCCTGAAGTCAGACGCTCTTTGTCCCATAGAGCTCCCCGAGATCCCAGGAGCATTGAGTGCGTTCCTCCGACGCATGGACGGAGGAGACGCCAGATTTGACCCCGAATCTCCCTGACTGGGCCCGACAGCACTCGAACATTGCATGTGGTCCCCTCGGTTTGGACTGAGAAGGGGCGAGCTATGCCCTGCAGCTCACTGACTGCGCCCGAGGTCTCAAGAGATTTGGATGAGTTCTGGGGAGGTCCGGACTACGATCCGGTAACCTCGGGTCCTGCGAGTGGCCGAACAGATGGGAGATTCCACCAGATTCGGAGATTCCTCACGAGATTCGCACTAAGATCAACGAGACAGGTGCCTCACCATCTCTCTGATCATTCCTGACATCTCAGGACATATCCATATCTCTTCCGAGGTTTGGACGGATATGCCGAAACGTGTGTCTGGGAACTCGCATGCAGGGCTTGAGATCTCTTGAGATGTGGGTCAGGGCCTCCAAAATTTAGACTGCGATCCCATGAGTTTATCTGCTCGAGACCCCTGACTGGGGTGAGACCTCAGGGTTTTGGCTCCGTTCTAATGACAATTGGATTTCAACCCCCTTGGGATTGCTTCTGGATCTCGCTAACTGGGCCAGAGATCCCCACGAGATTTGCCTGAGCATTCCCGCGTTTTACCTGAAGTCTGATGAACTTAGATGCTGTTTCTCATCCAATGGCCGGTGGCCCCAGGAGACTTGAGTGCGTTCTTCCGAGGCTGGGGCCGTGATCACGTGACATATGCCCGTGAATCTCCCTGACAGGGCCAGGGTTTGTTGACATTTGGATGGGTTCTCCTGGGCATCGGCCGAGATCACCCCGGAGTGGCATCGGGATCCCCTAACTTGGGCACAAACACTCAAGAGGTTTTGACGAGTTCTGGCTCGATTTGGAATCAGATCCCACGAGACTGGCTCCTGGCATCCACGGATTGGACCAGCACTCTCCCAAGTGTCGGAGGTGGCGGGGCACATTCAGACGGAGACCACGTGACATGTACCCCTGGATCTCGTCGAGTACACCTGACATTCCGAGACTTTGGCACAGTTGTCCTGAGATACGGACACCTAACCGAGATGTTTGCCTGGGAGTGGCCGATCAGGCCTGAGTTCTCACGGGATTTGGATCCGGTGTTCCGAGGTTTGGACTGTGGCCCCATGGAATTTGGCCCTGGATCTGGCTTCCAGGGCCTGAGGTCCGACGAGATGTCGACAAGCACTGCTGAGAATGGGATTCAGGTCCTCCGCGAATTGCCCGCGGAAGCCACTGAGGCATCCTGAGGTTTGACGAGATGGGGTTTGTTCTCCAAGGTTCGCCCGAAAGCACTCAGGTTTGGAGCCTGGTTCGCACCGTCCGGACGTGAGCACTCAGGAGCATTGGATGAGTTCTGCCGCAAAGGTGATTGAGAGCTCAGGAGTTGGACACTGGGTCTCCCTGAGGTGACTGGGATCGACCGCGGTTTGGAGGAGTACTCCCGAGATTTGGACTGAGATATGCTGAAGTTGAACCCTCGGTCTAACAGAGAGGCCTTGGCCTGAGATCCCGAAGGATTGGAGTCAGCGCCTCCGACCGGAGATCACGGGAGGTTTGCCTGTGAATCTCCCTGAAAAGCCCCGAGAACCCTGAAGCTGGGGAGGACACCTCCCGAGATTTGGACTGAGAGCAGCTGAGATTCGCCCCCGGATCTCACGGAAAGGGGCCGAGGTCTCAAGAGGGTTTGTGGAGCTCTGTCGACATTTGAACTCAGAAACGGCGCACGTGGCCACAGGTTTTAGAGGAACGGGCCAGAGCTCCAACGTCGTTGGGAGATCTCGAACGCGATGCCGACGGAGATCACGTGCCGTGTGTCCCTGGGTCTCGCTGACTTTTCCTGAGATCTCCGGGGATTCGCGCAGTTCTACCGAGATTTGGACGGCTATCTTGAGCCAAGCGACCTCCTTATCCTCCCCAAGGCCGGAGACCTCGTTCCCTGGGGGCCAGGTGTCCCCAGACGTGGGCTGGGATCCCATTTGATTTGCCCTTCCATCTGGCTGCCTGGCTCCGTGGTCTCCTGCGCTTTGGAGGCGCTCTTCCGAGATGCAGACTAAAAGCACGAGAATTTTGCCCCCCGGTACTGCAGAGGGGGCCTGTGCTGCCATGACTTGCGGTTTGTTCCCCCCAAGATTTGGCCTGAAACCACGCGGGGTTGGAACCCGGGCCTTGATATCCGGACCTGAGCGCTCTGGAACTTCAGGGCCCCTCCTGAAATTGGGATGGAAATCACGTGAGCATTGCCCCCTGGATCTCGAGGACTGGGTATGGGATCACGGCAGATTTGCATGAGCCGTCCCGAGATTTGGACGGAGCTCCCCTGAAGTCAGGTGCTCTCTGTCCCACAGAGCTCCCCGAGATCCCAGGAGTTTTGAGTGAGTTCTTCCGAGGCTTGGACGGAGGAGACACCATATTTGATCCCGAATCTCCCTGACTGGGCCCGACAGTGCTCGAACATTGCATGTGGTCCCCTAGGTTTGGACTGAGAAGGGGCGAGCTTTGCCCTGCCGCTCACTGACTGCGCCCGAGTTCTCAAGAGATTTGGATGAGTTCTGGGGAGGTCTGGACTACGATCCGGTGACCTCGGGCCCTGCCAGTGGCCGAACGGACCGGAGATTCCACCAGATTCGGAGATTCCTCGTGAGATTCGCCCTGAGAACAACGAGACAGGTGCCTCTCGATCTCTCTGATCATTCCTGACATCTCAGGACATTTCCATAGCTCTTCCGATATTTGGACGGATATGCCGACACGTGTTTCCAGGAACTCGCAGGCAGGGCCTGAGATCTCATGAGATGTGGGTCAGGGCCTCCAAAATTTAGACTGCGATCCCATGATTTTAATTGCTTGAGACCCCTGACTGGGGTGAGACCTCAGGGATTTGGTTTCGTTCTAATGACAATTGGATTTCAACCCCCTGGGGATTGCTTCTGGATCTCGCTAACTGGGCCAGAGGTCCCCCCGGAATTTGCGTGTGTGTTCCCGTGTTACGCCTAAAGTCAGATGAACTTAGATGCTGTTTCTCACGCAACGGACAGTGGCCCCGCAAGATTTGAGTGCGTTCTTCCGTGCCTGGGGCTGTGATCACGTGACATATGTCCGTGAATCTCCCTGACAGGGCCAGGGGTTCTTGACATTTGAATGAGTTCTCCTGGACTTTGGCTGAGATCACCCGGATTCCATAACTTGGGCACAAACCACTAAAGAGATTTTGACGAGTTCCAGCTCGATTTGGAATCAGATCCCACGAGACTGGCTCCTGGCATTCACGGATTGGACCAGCGTTCTCACAAGTGTCGGAGGTGGCGAGCCTCATTCAGACGGAGACCACGTGACATGTGCCCCTCGATCTCGGCGAGTACACCTGACATTTCGAGGCTTTGGCACAGTTGTCCTGAGATTCGGACACCTACACGGAGACGTTTGCCTGGGAGAGTCCGACGGGTCCTGAGTTCTCACAGGATTTGGATCCGGTGTTCCGAGGTGTGGACTGCGGCCCCATGAGATTTGGCCCTGGATCTGGCTTCCTGGGCCTGTGGTCCCATGAGATGTCGACGAGCACTCCTGAGAATTGGATTCAGGTCCCCTGCGAATTGCCCTCGGAAGCCACTGAGGGGTCCCGAGCTTTGACAAGATGGGGTTTGTTCTCCAAGGTTCGCACGAAAGCACTCAGGTTTGGAGCCTGGTTCGCACCGTCCGGACGTGAGGACTCAGGGGCATTGGGTGGGTTCTGCTGCAAAGGTGATTGAGAGCTCAGGAGTTGGGCCCTGGGTCGCCCTGATGGTGACCGGGGTCGACCGAGGTGTGGAGGCTTTCTCCCGAGATTTGGACTGAGATTTGTGAGGTTGAACCCTGTGTCTAACAGAGAGGCCTTGGCCTGAGATCCCGTGGGTTGGAGTCAGCGCATCCGACCGGAGATCATGGGAGTTTTGCCTGTGAATCTCCCTGAAATTGTCCGAGAACCCTGAAGCTGGGGAGGAGACCTCCCGAGATTTGGACTGAGATCAGCTGAGATTCGCCCCCGGATCTCACCGAAAGGGGTCGAAGTCTCAAGATGGTTTGAGGAGCTCTGGCGACATTTGAAATCCGAAACGGTGCACGTAGCCACAGGTTGTAGTGGAACGCACCAGAGCTCCCACGAGGTTGGGAGATTGCAAACGCGATGTCGACGGAGATCATGTGCGTGTCTCCCTGGGTCTCGCTGACGTTTCCTGAGACCTCAGGGCATTCGCGCAGTTCTACCGAGATTTGGACGACTATCCTGAGCCAAGCGACCTCCATAACCTCCACAAGGCCCGAGATCTTGTTCCATTGGGGCCAGGTGTCCCCAGACGTGTGCTGGGATCCCACTTGGTTTGTCTTTCCATCTCGCTGCCTGGCCCCGTTATATCCTGCGGTTTGGAGGCGCTCTCCCGAGATGCAGACTAAAACCATGAGAGGTTTGCCCCCGGGTCTTGCAGAGGGGGCCTGTGCTGCCATGACTTGCTGTTTGTTCCCCCCAAGACTTGGCCTGAAACCACGCGGGTTCGTTACCGGGGCCTTGATGTCTTGACGTGAGCGCTCTGGATCTGCAGGGCCCCTCCTGAAATTGGGATGGAGATCATGTGAGCATTGCCCCCTGGAACTCGAGGACTGGGCATGGGATCACACCAGATTTGCATGAGCCGTCCCGAGATTTGGATGGAGCTCCCCTGAAGTCAGACGCTCTTTGTCCCATAGAGCTCCCCGAGATCCCAGGAGCATTGAGTGCGTTCCTCCGACGCATGGACGGAGGAGACGCCAGATTTGACCCCGAATCTCCCTGACTGGGCCCGACAGCACTCGAACATTGCATGTGGTCCCCTCGGTTTGGACTGAGAAGGGGCGAGCTATGCCCTGCAGCTCACTGACTGCGCCTGAGGTCTCAAGAGATTTGGATGAGTTCTGGGGAGGTCCGGACTACGATCCGGTAACCTCGGGCCCTGCGAGTGGCCGAACAGATGGGAGATTCCACCAGATTCGGAGATTCCTCACGAGATTCGCACTAAGATCAACGAGACAGGTGCCTCACCATCTCTCTGATCATTCCTGACATCTCAGGACATATCCATATCTCTTCCGAGTTTTGGACGGATATGCCGAAACGTGTGTCTGGGAACTCGCATGCAGGGCTTGAGATCTCTTGAGATGTGGGTCAGGGCCTCCAAAATTTAGACTGCGATCCCATGAGTTTATCTGCTCGAGACCCCTGACTGGGGTGAGACCTCAGGGTTTTGGCTCCGTTCTAATGACAATTGGATTTCAACCCCCTTGGGATTGCTTCTGGATCTCGCTAACTGGGCCAGAGTTCCCCACGAGATTTGCCTGAGCATTCCCGCGTTTTACCTGAAGTCTGATGAACTTAGATGCTGTTTCTCATCCAATGGCCGGTGGCCCCAGGAGACTTGAGTGCGTTCTTCCGAGGCTGGGGCCGTGATCACGTGACATATGCCCGTGAATCTCCCTGACAGGGCCAGGGTTTGTTGACATTTGGATGGGTTCTCCTGGGCATCGGCCGAGATCAACCCGGGGTGGCATCGGGATCCCCTAACTTGGGCACAAACACTCAAGAGGTTTTGACGAGTTCTGGCTCGATTTGGAATCAGATCCCACGAGACTGGCTCCTGGCATCCACGGATTGGACCAGCACTCTCCCAAGTGTCGGAGGTGGCGGGGCACATTCAGACGGAGACCACGTGACATGTACCCCTGGATCTCGTCGAGTACACCTGACATTCCGAGACTTTGGCACAGTTGTCCTGAGATACGGACACCTAACCGAGATGTTTGCCTGGGAGTGGCCGATCAGGCCTGAGTTCTCACGGGATTTGGATCCGGTGTTCCGAGGTTTGGACTGTGGCCCCATGGAATTTGGCCCTGGATCTGGCTTCCAGGGCCTGAGGTCCGACGAGATGTCGACAAGCACTGCTGAGAATGGGATTCAGGTCCTCCGCGAATTGCCCGCGGAAGCCACTGAGGCATCCTGAGGTTTGACGAGATGGGGTTTGTTCTCCAAGGTTCGCCCGAAAGCACTCAGGTTTGGAGCCTGGTTCGCACCGTCCGGACGTGAGCACTCAGGAGCATTGGATGAGTTCTGCCGCAAAGGTGATTGGGAGCTCAGGAGTTGGACACTGGGTCTCCCTGAGGTGACTGGGATCGACCGCGGTTTGGAGGAGTACTCCCGAGATTTGGACTGAGATATGCTGAAGTTGAACCCTCGGTCTAACAGAGAGGCCTTGGCCTGAGATCCCGAAGGATTGGAGTCAGCGCCTCCGACCGGAGATCACGGGAGGTTTGCCTGTGAATCTCCCTGAAAAGCCCCGAGAACCCTGAAGCTGGGGAGGACACCTCCCGAGATTTGGACTGAGAGCAGCTGAGATTCGCCCCCGGATCTCACGGAAAGGGGCCGAGGTCTCAAGAGGGTTTGTGGAGCTCTGTCGACATTTGAACTCAGAAACGGCGCACGTGGCCACAGGTTTTAGAGGAACGGGCCAGAGCTCCAACGTCGTTGGGAGATCTCGAACGCGATGCCGACGGAGATCACGTGCCGTGTGTCCCTGGGTCTCGCTGACTTTTCCTGAGATCTCCGGGGATTCGCGCAGTTCTACCGAGATTTGGACGGCTATCTTGAGCCAAGCGACCTCCTTATCCTCCCCAAGGCCGGAGACCTCGTTCCCTGGGGGCCAGGTGTCCCCAGACGTGGGCTGGGATGCCATTTGATTTGCCCTTCCATCTGGCTGCCTGGCTCCGTGGTCTCCTGCGCTTTGGAGGCGCTCTTCCGAGATGCAGACTAAAAGCACGAGAATTTTGCCCCCCGGTACTGCAGAGGGGGCCTGTGCTGCCATGACTTGCGGTTTGTTCCCCCCAAGATTTGGCCTGAAACCACGCGGGGTTGGAACCCGGGCCTTGATATCCGGACCTGAGCGCTCTGGAACTTCAGGGCCCCTCCTGAAATTGGGATGGAAATCACGTGAGCATTGCCCCCTGGATCTCGAGGACTGGGTATGGGATCACGGCAGATTTGCATGAGCCGTCCCGAGATTTGGACGGAGCTCCCCTGAAGTCAGGTGCTCTCTGTCCCACAGAGCTCCCCGAGATCCCAGGAGTTTTGAGTGAGTTCTTCCGAGGCTTGGACGGAGGAGACACCATATTTGATCCCGAATCTCCCTGACTGGGCCCGACAGTGCTCGAACATTGCATGTGGTCCCCTAGGTTTGGACTGAGAAGGGGCGAGCTTTGCCCTGCCGCTCACTGACTGCGCCCGAGGTCTCAAGAGATTTGGTTGAGTTCTGGGGAGGTCTGGACTACGATCCGGTGACCTCGGGCCCTGCCAGTGGCCGAACGGACCGGAGATTCCACCAGATTCGGAGATTCCTCGTGAGATTCGCCCTGAGAACAACGAGACAGGTGCCTCTCGATCTCTCTGATCATTCCTGACATCTCAGGACATTTCCATAGCTCTTCCGATATTTGGACGGATATGCCGACACGTGTTTCCAGGAACTCGCAGGCAGGGCCTGAGATCTCATGAGATGTGGGTCAGGGCCTCCAAAATTTAGACTGCGATCCCATGAGTTTAATTGCTTGAGACCCCTGACTGGGGTGAGACCTCAGGGATTTGGTTTCGTTCTAATGACAATTGGATTTCAACCCCCTGGGGATTGCTTCTGGATCTCGCTAACTGGGCCAGAGGTCCCCCCGGAATTTGCGTGTGTGTTCCCGTGTTACGCCTAAAGTCAGATGAACTTAGATGCTGTTTCTCACGCAACGGACAGTGGCCCCGCAAGATTTGAGTGCGTTCTTCCGAGCCTGGGGCTGTGATCACGTGACACATGTCCGTGAATCTCCCTGACAGGGCCAGGGGTTCTTGACATTTGAATGAGTTCTCCTGGACTTTGGCTGAGATCACCCGGATTCCATAACTTGGGCACAAACCACTAAAGAGATTTTGACGAGTTCCAGCTCGATTTGGAATCAGATCCCACGAGACTGGCTCCTGGCATTCACGGATTGGACCAGCGTTCTCACAAGTGTCGGAGGTGGCGAGCCTCATTCAGACGGAGACCACGTGACATGTGCCCCTCGATCTCGGCGAGTACACCTGACATTTCGAGGCTTTGGCACAGTTGTCCTGAGATTCGGACACCTACACGGAGACGTTTGCCTGGGAGAGTCCGACGGGTCCTGAGTTCTCACAGGATTTGGATCCGGTGTTCCGAGGTGTGGACTGCGGCCCCATGAGATTTGGCCCTGGATCTGGCTTCCTGGGCCTGTGGTCCCATGAGATGTCGACGAGCACTCCTGAGAATTGGATTCAGGTCCCCTGCGAATTGCCCTCGGAAGCCACTGAGGGGTCCCGAGCTTTGACAAGATGGGGTTTGTTCTCCAAGGTTCGCACGAAAGCACTCAGGTTTGGAGCCTGGTTCGCACCGTCCGGACGTGAGGACTCAGGGGCATTGGGTGGGTTCTGCTGCAAAGGTGATTGAGAGCTCAGGAGTTGGGCCCTGGGTCGCCATGATGGTGACCGGGGTCGACCGAGGTGTGGAGGCTTTCTCCCGAGATTTGGACTGAGATTTGTGAGGTTGAACCCTGTGTCTAACAGAGAGGCCTTGGCCTGAGATCCCGTGGGTTGGAGTCAGCGCATCCGACCGGAGATCATGGGAGTTTTGCCTGTGAATCTCCCTGAAATTGTCCGAGAACCCTGAAGCTGGGGAGGAGACCTCCCGAGATTTGGACTGAGATCAGCTGAGATTCGCCCCCGGATCTCACCGAAAGGGGTCGAAGTCTCAAGATGGTTTGAGGAGCTCTGGCGACATTTGAAATCCGAAACGGTGCACGTAGCCACAGGTTGTAGTGGAACGCACCAGAGCTCCCACGAGGTTGGGAGATTGCAAACGCGATGTCGACGGAGATCATGTGCGTGTCTCCCTGGGTCTCGCTGACGTTTCCTGAGACCTCAGGGCATTCGCGCAGTTCTACCGAGATTTGGACGACTATCCTGAGCCAAGCGACCTCCATAACCTCCACAAGGCCCGAGATCTTGTTCCATTGGGGCCAGGTGTCCCCAGACGTGTGCTGGGATCCCACTTGGTTTGTCTTTCCATCTCGCTGCCTGGCCCCGTTGTATCCTGCGGTTTGGAGGCGCTCTCCCGAGATGCAGACTAAAACCATGAGAGGTTTGCCCCCGGGTCTTGCAGAGGGGGCCTGTGCTGCCATGACTTGCTGTTTGTTCCCCCCAAGACTTGGCCTGAAACCACGCGGGTTCGTTACCGGGGCCTTGATGTCTTGACGTGAGCGCTCTGGATCTGCAGGGCCCCTCCTGAAATTGGGATGGAGATCATGTGAGCATTGCCCCCTGGAACTCGAGGACTGGGCATGGGATCACACCAGATTTGCATGAGCCGTCCCGAGATTTGGATGGAGCTCCCCTGAAGTCAGACGCTCTTTGTCCCATAGAGCTCCCCGAGATCCCAGGAGCATTGAGTGCGTTCCTCCGACGCATGGACGGAGGAGACGCCAGATTTGACCCCGAATCTCCCTGACTGGGCCCGACAGCACTCGAACATTGCATGTGGTCCCCTCGGTTTGGACTGAGAAGGGGCGAGCTATGCCCTGCAGCTCACTGACTGCGCCCGAGGTCTCAAGAGATTTGGATGAGTTCTGGGGAGGTCCGGACTACGATCCGGTAACCTCGGGTCCTGCGAGTGGCCGAACAGATGGGAGATTCCACCAGATTCGGAGATTCCTCACGAGATTCGCACTAAGATCAACGAGACAGGTGCCTCACCATCTCTCTGATCATTCCTGACATCTCAGGACATATCCATATCTCTTCCGAGTTTTGGACGGATATGCCGAAACGTGTGTCTGGGAACTCGCATGCAGGGCTTGAGATCTCTTGAGATGTGGGTCAGGGCCTCCAAAATTTAGACTGCGATCCCATGAGTTTATCTGCTCGAGACCCCTGACTGGGGTGAGACCTCAGGGTTTTGGCTCCGTTCTAATGACAATTGGATTTCAACCCCCTTGGGATTGCTTCTGGATCTCGCTAACTGGGCCAGAGATCCCCACGAGATTTGCCTGAGCATTCCCGCGTTTTACCTGAAGTCTGATGAACTTAGATGCTGTTTCTCATCCAATGGCCGGTGGCCCCAGGAGACTTGAGTGCGTTCTTCCGAGGCTGGGGCCGTGATCACGTGACATATGCCCGTGAATCTCCCTGACAGGGCCAGGGTTTGTTGACATTTGGATGGGTTCTCCTGGGCATCGGCCGAGATCACCCCGGAGTGGCATCGGGATCCCCTAACTTGGGCACAAACACTCAAGAGGTTTTGACGAGTTCTGGCTCGATTTGGAATCAGATCCCACGAGACTGGCTCCTGGCATCCACGGATTGGACCAGCACTCTCCCAAGTGTCGGAGGTGGCGGGGCACATTCAGACGGAGACCACGTGACATGTACCCCTGGATCTCGTCGAGTACACCTGACATTCCGAGACTTTGGCACAGTTGTCCTGAGATACGGACACCTAACCGAGATGTTTGCCTGGGAGTGGCCGATCAGGCCTGAGTTCTCACGGGATTTGGATCCGGTGTTCCGAGGTTTGGACTGTGGCCCCATGGAATTTGGCCCTGGATCTGGCTTCCAGGGCCTGAGGTCCGACGAGATGTCGACAAGCACTGCTGAGAATGGGATTCAGGTCCTCCGCGAATTGCCCGCGGAAGCCACTGAGGCATCCTGAGGTTTGACGAGATGGGGTTTGTTCTCCAAGGTTCGCCCGAAAGCACTCAGGTTTGGAGCCTGGTTCGCACCGTCCGGACGTGAGCACTCAGGAGCATTGGATGAGTTCTGCCGCAAAGGTGATTGAGAGCTCAGGAGTTGGACACTGGGTCTCCCTGAGGTGACTGGGATCGACCGCGGTTTGGAGGAGTACTCCCGAGATTTGGACTGAGATATGCTGAAGTTGAACCCTCGGTCTAACAGAGAGGCCTTGGCCTGAGATCCCGAAGGATTGGAGTCAGCGCCTCCGACCGGAGATCACGGGAGGTTTGCCTGTGAATCTCCCTGAAAAGCCCCGAGAACCCTGAAGCTGGGGAGGACACCTCCCGAGATTTGGACTGAGAGCAGCTGAGATTCGCCCCCGGATCTCACGGAAAGGGGCCGAGGTCTCAAGAGGGTTTGTGGAGCTCTGTCGACATTTGAACTCAGAAACGGCGCACGTGGCCACAGGTTTTAGAGGAACGGGCCAGAGCTCCAACGTCGTTGGGAGATCTCGAACGCGATGCCGACGGAGATCACGTGCCGTGTGTCCCTGGGTCTCGCTGACTTTTCCTGAGATCTCCGGGGATTCGCGCAGTTCTACCGAGATTTGGACGGCTATCTTGAGCCAAGCGACCTCCTTATCCTCCCCAAGGCCGGAGACCTCGTTCCCTGGGGGCCAGGTGTCCCCAGACGTGGGCTGGGATGCCATTTGATTTGCCCTTCCATCTGGCTGCCTGGCTCCGTGGTCTCCTGCGCTTTGGAGGCGCTCTTCCGAGATGCAGACTAAAAGCACGAGAATTTTGCCCCCCGGTACTGCAGAGGGGGCCTGTGCTGCCATGACTTGCGGTTTGTTCCCCCCAAGATTTGGCCTGAAACCACGCGGGGTTGGAACCCGGGCCTTGATATCCGGACCTGAGCGCTCTGGAACTTCAGGGCCCCTCCTGAAATTGGGATGGAAATCACGTGAGCATTGCCCCCTGGATCTCGAGGACTGGGTATGGGATCACGGCAGATTTGCATGAGCCGTCCCGAGATTTGGACGGAGCTCCCCTGAAGTCAGGTGCTCTCTGTCCCACAGAGCTCCCCGAGATCCCAGGAGTTTTGAGTGAGTTCTTCCGAGGCTTGGACGGAGGAGACACCATATTTGATCCCGAATCTCCCTGACTGGGCCCGACAGTGCTCGAACATTGCATGTGGTCCCCTAGGTTTGGACTGAGAAGGGGCGAGCTTTGCCCTGCCGCTCACTGACTGCGCCCGAGGTCTCAAGAGATTTGGATGAGTTCTGGGGAGGTCTGGACTACGATCCGGTGACCTCGGGCCCTGCCAGTGGCCGAACGGACCGGAGATTCCACCAGATTCGGAGATTCCTCGTGAGATTCGCCCTGAGAACAACGAGACAGGTGCCTCTCGATCTCTCTGATCATTCCTGACAACTCAGGACATTTCCATAGCTCTTCCGATATTTGGACGGATATGCCGACACGTGTTTCCAGGAACTCGCAGGCAGGGCCTGAGATCTCATGAGATGTGGGTCAGGGCCTCCAAAATTTAGACTGCGATCCCATGAGTTTAATTGCTTGAGACCCCTGACTGGGGTGAGACCTCAGGGATTTGGTTTCGTTCTAATGACAATTGGATTTCAACCCCCTGGGGATTGCTTCTGGATCTCGCTAACTGGGCCAGAGGTCCCCCCGGAATTTGCGTGTGTGTTCCCGTGTTACGCCTAAAGTCAGATGAACTTAGATGCTGTTTCTCACGCAACGGACAGTGGCCCCGCAAGATTTGAGTGCGTTCTTCCGTGCCTGGGGCTGTGATCACGTGACATATGTCCGTGAATCTCCCTGACAGGGCCAGGGGTTCTTGACATTTGAATGAGTTCTCCTGGACTTTGGCTGAGATCACCCGGATTCCATAACTTGGGCACAAACCACTAAAGAGATTTTGACGAGTTCCAGCTCGATTTGGAATCAGATCCCACGAGACTGGCTCCTGGCATTCACGGATTGGACCAGCGTTCTCACAAGTGTCGGAGGTGGCGAGCCTCATTCAGACGGAGACCACGTGACATGTGCCCCTCGATCTCGGCGAGTACACCTGACATTTCGAGGCTTTGGCACAGTTGTCCTGAGATTCGGACACCTACACGGAGACGTTTGCCTGGGAGAGTCCGACGGGTCCTGAGTTCTCACAGGATTTGGATCCGGTGTTCCGAGGTGTGGACTGCGGCCCCATGAGATTTGGCCCTGGATCTGGCTTCCTGGGCCTGTGGTCCCATGAGATGTCGACGAGCACTCCTGAGAATTGGATTCAGGTCCCCTGCGAATTGCCCTCGGAAGCCACTGAGGGGTCCCGAGCTTTGACAAGATGGGGTTTGTTCTCCAAGGTTCGCACGAAAGCACTCAGGTTTGGAGCCTGGTTCGCACCGTCCGGACGTGAGGACTCAGGGGCATTGGGTGGGTTCTGCTGCAAAGGTGATTGAGAGCTCAGGAGTTGGGCCCTGGGTCGCCCTGATGGTGACCGGGGTCGACCGAGGTTTGGAGGCTTTCTCCCGAGATTTGGACTGAGATTTGTGAGGTTGAACCCTGTGTCTAACAGAGAGGCCTTGGCCTGAGATCCCGTGGGTTGGAGTCAGCGCATCCGACCGGAGATCATGGGAGTTTTGCCTGTGAATCTCCCTGAAATTGTCCGAGAACCCTGAAGCTGGGGAGGAGACCTCCCGAGATTTGGACTGAGATCAGCTGAGATTCGCCCCCGGATCTCACCGAAAGGGGTCGAAGTCTCAAGATGGTTTGAGGAGCTCTGGCGACATTTGAAATCCGAAACGGTGCACGTAGCCACAGGTTGTAGTGGAACGCACCAGAGCTCCCACGAGGTTGGGAGATTGCAAACGCGATGTCGACGGAGATCATGTGCGTGTCTCCCTGGGTCTCGCTGACGTTTCCTGAGACCTCAGGGCATTCGCGCAGTTCTACCGAGATTTGGACGACTATCCTGAGCCAAGCGACCTCCATAACCTCCACAAGGCCCGAGATCTTGTTCCATTGGGGCCAGGTGTCCCCAGACGTGTGCTGGGATCCCACTTGGTTTGTCTTTCCATCTCGCTGCCTGGCCCCGTTATATCCTGCGGTTTGGAGGCGCTCTCCCGAGATGCAGACTAAAACCATGAGAGGTTTGCCCCCGGGTCTTGCAGAGGGGGCCTGTGCTGCCATGACTTGCTGTTTGTTCCCCCCAAGACTTGGCCTGAAACCACGCGGGTTCGTTACCGGGGCCTTGATGTCTTGACGTGAGCGCTCTGGATCTGCAGGGCCCCTCCTGAAATTGGGATGGAGATCATGTGAGCATTGCCCCCTGGAACTCGAGGACTGGGCATGGGATCACACCAGATTTGCATGAGCCGTCCCGAGATTTGGATGGAGCTCCCCTGAAGTCAGACGCTCTTTGTCCCATAGAGCTCCCCGAGATCCCAGGAGCATTGAGTGCGTTCCTCCGACGCATGGACGGAGGAGACGCCAGATTTGACCCCGAATCTCCCTGACTGGGCCCGACAGCACTCGAACATTGCATGTGGTCCCCTCGGTTTGGACTGAGAAGGGGCGAGCTATGCCCTGCAGCTCACTGACTGCGCCCGAGGTCTCAAGAGATTTGGATGAGTTCTGGGGAGGTCCGGACTACGATCCGGTAACCTCGGGCCCTGCGAGTGGCCGAACAGATGGGAGATTCCACCAGATTCGGAGATTCCTCACGAGATTCGCACTAAGATCAACGAGACAGGTGCCTCACCATCTCTCTGATCATTCCTGACATCTCAGGACATATCCATATCTCTTCCGAGTTTTGGACGGATATGCCGAAACGTGTGTCTGGGAACTCGCATGCAGGGCTTGAGATCTCTTGAGATGTGGGTCAGGGCCTCCAAAATTTAGACTGCGATCCCATGAGTTTATCTGCTCGAGACCCCTGACTGGGGTGAGACCTCAGGGTTTTGGCTCCGTTCTAATGACAATTGGATTTCAACCCCCTTGGGATTGCTTCTGGATCTCGCTAACTGGGCCAGAGTTCCCCACGAGATTTGCCTGAGCATTCCCGCGTTTTACCTGAAGTCTGATGAACTTAGATGCTGTTTCTCATCCAATGGCCGGTGGCCCCAGGAGACTTGAGTGCGTTCTTCCGAGGCTGGGGCCGTGATCACGTGACATATGCCCGTGAATCTCCCTGACAGGGCCAGGGTTTGTTGACATTTGGATGGGTTCTCCTGGGCATCGGCCGAGATCACCCCGGGGTGGCATCGGGATCCCCTAACTTGGGCACAAACACTCAAGAGGTTTTGACGAGTTCTGGCTCGATTTGGAATCAGATCCCACGAGACTGGCTCCTGGCATCCACGGATTGGACCAGCACTCTCCCAAGTGTCGGAGGTGGCGGGGCACATTCAGACGGAGACCACGTGACATGTACCCCTGGATCTCGTCGAGTACACCTGACATTCCGAGACTTTGGCACAGTTGTCCTGAGATACGGACACCTAACCGAGATGTTTGCCTGGGAGTGGCCGATCAGGCCTGAGTTCTCACGGGATTTGGATCCGGTGTTCCGAGGTTTGGACTGTGGCCCCATGGAATTTGGCCCTGGATCTGGCTTCCAGGGCCTGAGGTCCGACGAGATGTCGACAAGCACTGCTGAGAATGGGATTCAGGTCCTCCGCGAATTGCCCGCGGAAGCCACTGAGGCATCCTGAGGTTTGACGAGATGGGGTTTGTTCTCCAAGGTTCGCCCGAAAGCACTCAGGTTTGGAGCCTGGTTCGCACCGTCCGGACGTGAGCACTCAGGAGCATTGGATGAGTTCTGCCGCAAAGGTGATTGAGAGCTCAGGAGTTGGACACTGGGTCTCCCTGAGGTGACTGGGATCGACCGCGGTTTGGAGGAGTACTCCCGAGATTTGGACTGAGATATGCTGAAGTTGAACCCTCGGTCTAACAGAGAGGCCTTGGCCTGAGATCCCGAAGGATTGGAGTCAGCGCCTCCGACCGGAGATCACGGGAGGTTTGCCTGTGAATCTCCCTGAAAAGCCCCGAGAACCCTGAAGCTGGGGAGGACACCTCCCGAGATTTGGACTGAGAGCAGCTGAGATTCGCCCCCGGATCTCACGGAAAGGGGCCGAGGTCTCAAGAGGGTTTGTGGAGCTCTGTCGACATTTGAACTCAGAAACGGCGCACGTGGCCACAGGTTTTAGAGGAACGGGCCAGAGCTCCAACGTCGTTGGGAGATCTCGAACGCGATGCCGACGGAGATCACGTGCCGTGTGTCCCTGGGTCTCGCTGACTTTTCCTGAGATCTCCGGGGATTCGCGCAGTTCTACCGAGATTTGGACGGCTATCTTGAGCCAAGCGACCTCCTTATCCTCCCCAAGGCCGGAGACCTCGTTCCCTGGGGGCCAGGTGTCCCCAGACGTGGGCTGGGATGCCATTTGATTTGCCCTTCCATCTGGCTGCCTGGCTCCGTGGTCTCCTGCGCTTTGGAGGCGCTCTTCCGAGATGCAGACTAAAAGCACGAGAATTTTGCCCCCCGGTACTGCAGAGGGGGCCTGTGCTGCCATGACTTGCGGTTTGTTCCCCCCAAGATTTGGCCTGAAACCACGCGGGGTTGGAACCCGGGCCTTGATATCCGGACCTGAGCGCTCTGGAACTTCAGGGCCCCTCCTGAAATTGGGATGGAAATCACGTGAGCATTGCCCCCTGGATCTCGAGGACTGGGTATGGGATCACGGCAGATTTGCATGAGCCGTCCCGAGATTTGGACGGAGCTCCCCTGAAGTCAGGTGCTCTCTGTCCCACAGAGCTCCCCGAGATCCCAGGAGTTTTGAGTGAGTTCTTCCGAGGCTTGGACGGAGGAGACACCATATTTGATCCCGAATCTCCCTGACTGGGCCCGACAGTGCTCGAACATTGCATGTGGTCCCCTAGGTTTGGACTGAGAAGGGGCGAGCTTTGCCCTGCCGCTCACTGACTGCGCCCGAGGTCTCAAGAGATTTGGTTGAGTTCTGGGGAGGTCTGGACTACGATCCGGTGACCTCGGGCCCTGCCAGTGGCCGAACGGACCGGAGATTCCACCAGATTCGGAGATTCCTCGTGAGATTCGCCCTGAGAACAACGAGACAGGTGCCTCTCGATCTCTCTGATCATTCCTGACATCTCAGGACATTTCCATAGCTCTTCCGATATTTGGACGGATATGCCGACACGTGTTTCCAGGAACTCGCAGGCAGGGCCTGAGATCTCATGAGATGTGGGTCAGGGCCTCCAAAATTTAGACTGCGATCCCATGAGTTTAATTGCTTGAGACCCCTGACTGGGGTGAGACCTCAGGGATTTGGTTTCGTTCTAATGACAATTGGATTTCAACCCCCTGGGGATTGCTTCTGGATCTCGCTAACTGGGCCAGAGGTCCCCCCGGAATTTGCGTGTGTGTTCCCGTGTTACGCCTAAAGTCAGATGAACTTAGATGCTGTTTCTCACGCAACGGACAGTGGCCCCGCAAGATTTGAGTGCGTTCTTCCGAGCCTGGGGCTGTGATCACGTGACACATGTCCGTGAATCTCCCTGACAGGGCCAGGGGTTCTTGACATTTGAATGAGTTCTCCTGGACTTTGGCTGAGATCACCCGGATTCCATAACTTGGGCACAAACCACTAAAGAGATTTTGACGAGTTCCAGCTCGATTTGGAATCAGATCCCACGAGACTGGCTCCTGGCATTCACGGATTGGACCAGCGTTCTCACAAGTGTCGGAGGTGGCGAGCCTCATTCAGACGGAGACCACGTGACATGTGCCCCTCGATCTCGGCGAGTACACCTGACATTTCGAGGCTTTGGCACAGTTGTCCTGAGATTCGGACACCTACACGGAGACGTTTGCCTGGGAGAGTCCGACGGGTCCTGAGTTCTCACAGGATTTGGATCCGGTGTTCCGAGGTGTGGACTGCGGCCCCATGAGATTTGGCCCTGGATCTGGCTTCCTGGGCCTGTGGTCCCATGAGATGTCGACGAGCACTCCTGAGAATTGGATTCAGGTCCCCTGCGAATTGCCCTCGGAAGCCACTGAGGGGTCCCGAGCTTTGACAAGATGGGGTTTGTTCTCCAAGGTTCGCACGAAAGCACTCAGGTTTGGAGCCTGGTTCGCACCGTCCGGACGTGAGGACTCAGGGGCATTGGGTGGGTTCTGCTGCAAAGGTGATTGAGAGCTCAGGAGTTGGGCCCTGGGTCGCCATGATGGTGACCGGGGTCGACCGAGGTGTGGAGGCTTTCTCCCGAGATTTGGACTGAGATTTGTGAGGTTGAACCCTGTGTCTAACAGAGAGGCCTTGGCCTGAGATCCCGTGGGTTGGAGTCAGCGCATCCGACCGGAGATCATGGGAGTTTTGCCTGTGAATCTCCCTGAAATTGTCCGAGAACCCTGAAGCTGGGGAGGAGACCTCCCGAGATTTGGACTGAGATCAGCTGAGATTCGCCCCCGGATCTCACCGAAAGGGGTCGAAGTCTCAAGATGGTTTGAGGAGCTCTGGCGACATTTGAAATCCGAAACGGTGCACGTAGCCACAGGTTGTAGTGGAACGCACCAGAGCTCCCACGAGGTTGGGAGATTGCAAACGCGATGTCGACGGAGATCATGTGCGTGTCTCCCTGGGTCTCGCTGACGTTTCCTGAGACCTCAGGGCATTCGCGCAGTTCTACCGAGATTTGGACGACTATCCTGAGCCAAGCGACCTCCATAACCTCCACAAGGCCCGAGATCTTGTTCCATTGGGGCCAGGTGTCCCCAGACGTGTGCTGGGATCCCACTTGGTTTGTCTTTCCATCTCGCTGCCTGGCCCCGTTGTATCCTGCGGTTTGGAGGCGCTCTCCCGAGATGCAGACTAAAACCATGAGAGGTTTGCCCCCGGGTCTTGCAGAGGGGGCCTGTGCTGCCATGACTTGCTGTTTGTTCCCCCCAAGACTTGGCCTGAAACCACGCGGGTTCGTTACCGGGGCCTTGATGTCTTGACGTGAGCGCTCTGGATCTGCAGGGCCCCTCCTGAAATTGGGATGGAGATCATGTGAGCATTGCCCCCTGGAACTCGAGGACTGGGCATGGGATCACACCAGATTTGCATGAGCCGTCCCGAGATTTGGATGGAGCTCCCCTGAAGTCAGACGCTCTTTGTCCCATAGAGCTCCCCGAGATCCCAGGAGCATTGAGTGCGTTCCTCCGACGCATGGACGGAGGAGACGCCAGATTTGACCCCGAATCTCCCTGACTGGGCCCGACAGCACTCGAACATTGCATGTGGTCCCCTCGGTTTGGACTGAGAAGGGGCGAGCTATGCCCTGCAGCTCACTGACTGCGCCCGAGGTCTCAAGAGATTTGGATGAGTTCTGGGGAGGTCCGGACTACGATCCGGTAACCTCGGGTCCTGCGAGTGGCCGAACAGATGGGAGATTCCACCAGATTCGGAGATTCCTCACGAGATTCGCACTAAGATCAACGAGACAGGTGCCTCACCATCTCTCTGATCATTCCTGACATCTCAGGACATATCCATATCTCTTCCGAGTTTTGGACGGATATGCCGAAACGTGTGTCTGGGAACTCGCATGCAGGGCTTGAGATCTCTTGAGATGTGGGTCAGGGCCTCCAAAATTTAGACTGCGATCCCATGAGTTTATCTGCTCGAGACCCCTGACTGGGGTGAGACCTCAGGGTTTTGGCTCCGTTCTAATGACAATTGGATTTCAACCCCCTTGGGATTGCTTCTGGATCTCGCTAACTGGGCCAGAGATCCCCACGAGATTTGCCTGAGCATTCCCGCGTTTTACCTGAAGTCTGATGAACTTAGATGCTGTTTCTCATCCAATGGCCGGTGGCCCCAGGAGACTTGAGTGCGTTCTTCCGAGGCTGGGGCCGTGATCACGTGACATATGCCCGTGAATCTCCCTGACAGGGCCAGGGTTTGTTGACATTTGGATGGGTTCTCCTGGGCATCGGCCGAGATCACCCCGGAGTGGCATCGGGATCCCCTAACTTGGGCACAAACACTCAAGAGGTTTTGACGAGTTCTGGCTCGATTTGGAATCAGATCCCACGAGACTGGCTCCTGGCATCCACGGATTGGACCAGCACTCTCCCAAGTGTCGGAGGTGGCGGGGCACATTCAGACGGAGACCACGTGACATGTACCCCTGGATCTCGTCGAGTACACCTGACATTCCGAGACTTTGGCACAGTTGTCCTGAGATACGGACACCTAACCGAGATGTTTGCCTGGGAGTGGCCGATCAGGCCTGAGTTCTCACGGGATTTGGATCCGGTGTTCCGAGGTTTGGACTGTGGCCCCATGGAATTTGGCCCTGGATCTGGCTTCCAGGGCCTGAGGTCCGACGAGATGTCGACAAGCACTGCTGAGAATGGGATTCAGGTCCTCCGCGAATTGCCCGCGGAAGCCACTGAGGCATCCTGAGGTTTGACGAGATGGGGTTTGTTCTCCAAGGTTCGCCCGAAAGCACTCAGGTTTGGAGCCTGGTTCGCACCGTCCGGACGTGAGCACTCAGGAGCATTGGATGAGTTCTGCCGCAAAGGTGATTGAGAGCTCAGGAGTTGGACACTGGGTCTCCCTGAGGTGACTGGGATCGACCGCGGTTTGGAGGAGTACTCCCGAGATTTGGACTGAGATATGCTGAAGTTGAACCCTCGGTCTAACAGAGAGGCCTTGGCCTGAGATCCCGAAGGATTGGAGTCAGCGCCTCCGACCGGAGATCACGGGAGGTTTGCCTGTGAATCTCCCTGAAAAGCCCCGAGAACCCTGAAGCTGGGGAGGACACCTCCCGAGATTTGGACTGAGAGCAGCTGAGATTCGCCCCCGGATCTCACGGAAAGGGGCCGAGGTCTCAAGAGGGTTTGTGGAGCTCTGTCGACATTTGAACTCAGAAACGGCGCACGTGGCCACAGGTTTTAGAGGAACGGGCCAGAGCTCCAACGTCGTTGGGAGATCTCGAACGCGATGCCGACGGAGATCACGTGCCGTGTGTCCCTGGGTCTCGCTGACTTTTCCTGAGATCTCCGGGGATTCGCGCAGTTCTACCGAGATTTGGACGGCTATCTTGAGCCAAGCGACCTCCTTATCCTCCCCAAGGCCGGAGACCTCGTTCCCTGGGGGCCAGGTGTCCCCAGACGTGGGCTGGGATGCCATTTGATTTGCCCTTCCATCTGGCTGCCTGGCTCCGTGGTCTCCTGCACTTTGGAGGCGCTCTTCCGAGATGCAGACTAAAAGCACGAGAATTTTGCCCCCCGGTACTGCAGAGGGGGCCTGTGCTGCCATGACTTGCGGTTTGTTCCCCCCAAGATTTGGCCTGAAACCACGCGGGGTTGGAACCCGGGCCTTGATATCCGGACCTGAGCGCTCTGGAACTTCAGGGCCCCTCCTGAAATTGGGATGGAAATCACGTGAGCATTGCCCCCTGGATCTCGAGGACTGGGTATGGGATCACGGCAGATTTGCATGAGCCGTCCCGAGATTTGGACGGAGCTCCCCTGAAGTCAGGTGCTCTCTGTCCCACAGAGCTCCCCGAGATCCCAGGAGTTTTGAGTGAGTTCTTCCGAGGCTTGGACGGAGGAGACACCATATTTGATCCCGAATCTCCCTGACTGGGCCCGACAGTGCTCGAACATTGCATGTGGTCCCCTAGGTTTGGACTGAGAAGGGGCGAGCTTTGCCCTGCCGCTCACTGACTGCGCCCGAGGTCTCAAGAGATTTGGTTGAGTTCTGGGGAGGTCTGGACTACGATCCGGTGACCTCGGGCCCTGCCAGTGGCCGAACGGACCGGAGATTCCACCAGATTCGGAGATTCCTCGTGAGATTCGCCCTGAGAACAACGAGACAGGTGCCTCTCGATCTCTCTGATCATTCCTGACATCTCAGGACATTTCCATAGCTCTTCCGATATTTGGACGGATATGCCGACACGTGTTTCCAGGAACTCGCAGGCAGGGCCTGAGATCTCATGAGATGTGGGTCAGGGCCTCCAAAATTTAGACTGCGATCCCATGAGTTTAATTGCTTGAGACCCCTGACTGGGGTGAGACCTCAGGGATTTGGTTTCTTTCTAATGACAATTGGATTTCAACCCCCTGGGGATTGCTTCTGGATCTCGCTAACTGGGCCAGAGGTCCCCCCGGAATTTGCGTGTGTGTTCCCGTGTTACGCCTAAAGTCAGATGAACTTAGATGCTGTTTCTCACGCAACGGACAGTGGCCCCGCAAGATTTGAGTGCGTTCTTCCGTGCCTGGGGCTGTGATCACGTGACACATGTCCGTGAATCTCCCTGACAGGGCCAGGGGTTCTTGACATTTGAATGAGTTCTCCTGGACTTTGGCTGAGATCACCCGGATTCCATAACTTGGGCACAAACCACTAAAGAGATTTTGACGAGTTCCAGCTCGATTTGGAATCAGATCCCACGAGACTGGCTCCTGGCATTCACGGATTGGACCAGCGTTCTCACAAGTGTCGGAGGTGGCGAGCCTCATTCAGACGGAGACCACGTGACATGTGCCCCTCGATCTCGGCGAGTACACCTGACATTTCGAGGCTTTGGCACAGTTGTCCTGAGATTCGGACACCTACACGGAGACGTTTGCCTGGGAGAGTCCGACGGGTCCTGAGTTCTCACAGGATTTGGATCCGGTGTTCCGAGGTGTGGACTGCGGCCCCATGAGATTTGGCCCTGGATCTGGCTTCCTGGGCCTGTGGTCCCATGAGATGTCGACGAGCACTCCTGAGAATTGGATTCAGGTCCCCTGCGAATTGCCCTCGGAAGCCACTGAGGGGTCCCGAGCTTTGACAAGATGGGGTTTGTTCTCCAAGGTTCGCACGAAAGCACTCAGGTTTGGAGCCTGGTTCGCACCGTCCGGACGTGAGGACTCAGGGGCATTGGGTGGGTTCTGCTGCAAAGGTGATTGAGAGCTCAGGAGTTGGGCCCTGGGTCGCCCTGATGGTGACCGGGGTCGACCGAGGTTTGGAGGCTTTCTCCCGAGATTTGGACTGAGATTTGTGAGGTTGAACCCTGTGTCTAACAGAGAGGCCTTGGCCTGAGATCCCGTGGGTTGGAGTCAGCGCATCCGACCGGAGATCATGGGAGTTTTGCCTGTGAATCTCCCTGAAATTGTCCGAGAACCCTGAAGCTGGGGAGGAGACCTCCCGAGATTTGGACTGAGATCAGCTGAGATTCGCCCCCGGATCTCACCGAAAGGGGTCGAAGTCTCAAGATGGTTTGAGGAGCTCTGGCGACATTTGAAATCCGAAACGGTGCACGTAGCCACAGGTTGTAGTGGAACGCACCAGAGCTCCCACGAGGTTGGGAGATTGCAAACGCGATGTCGACGGAGATCATGTGCGTGTCTCCCTGGGTCTCGCTGACGTTTCCTGAGACCTCAGGGCATTCGCGCAGTTCTACCGAGATTTGGACGACTACCCTGAGCCAAGCGACCTCCATAACCTCCACAAGGCCCGAGATCTTGTTCCATTGGGGCCAGGTGTCCCCAGACGTGTGCTGGGATCCCACTTGGTTTGTCTTTCCATCTCGCTGCCTGGCCCCGTTTTATCCTGCGGTTTGGAGGCGCTCTCCCGAGATGCAGACTAAAACCATGAGAGGTTTGCCCCCGGGTCTTGCAGAGGGGGCCTGTGCTGCCATGACTTGCTGTTTGTTCCCCCCAAGACTTGGCCTGAAACCACGCGGGTTCGTTACCGGGGCCTTGATGTCTTGACGTGAGCGCTCTGGATCTGCAGGGCCCCTCCTGAAATTGGGATGGAGATCATGTGAGCATTGCCCCCTGGAACTCGAGGACTGGGCATGGGATCACACCAGATTTGCATGAGCCGTCCCGAGATTTGGATGGAGCTCCCCTGAAGTCAGACGCTCTTTGTCCCATAGAGCTCCCCGAGATCCCAGGAGCATTGAGTGCGTTCCTCCGACGCATGGACGGAGGAGACGCCAGATTTGACCCCGAATCTCCCTGACTGGGCCCGACAGCACTCGAACATTGCATGTGGTCCCCTCGGTTTGGACTGAGAAGGGGCGAGCTATGCCCTGCAGCTCACTGACTGCGCCCGAGGTCTCAAGAGATTTGGATGAGTTCTGGGGAGGTCCGGACTACGATCCGGTAACCTCGGGTCCTGCGAGTGGCCGAACAGATGGGAGATTCCACCAGATTCGGAGATTCCTCACGAGATTCGCACTAAGATCAACGAGACAGGTGCCTCACCATCTCTCTGATCATTCCTGACATCTCAGGACATATCCATATCTCTTCCGAGGTTTGGACGGATATGCCGAAACGTGTGTCTGGGAACTCGCATGCAGGGCTTGAGATCTCTTGAGATGTGGGTCAGGGCCTCCAAAATTTAGACTGCGATCCCATGAGTTTATCTGCTCGAGACCCCTGACTGGGGTGAGACCTCAGGGTTTTGGCTCCGTTCTAATGACAATTGGATTTCAACCCCCTTGGGATTGCTTCTGGATCTCGCTAACTGGGCCAGAGATCCCCACGAGATTTGCCTGAGCATTCCCGCGTTTTACCTGAAGTCTGATGAACTTAGATGCTGTTTCTCATCCAATGGCCGGTGGCCCCAGGAGACTTGAGTGCGTTCTTCCGAGGCTGGGGCCGTGATCACGTGACATATGCCCGTGAATCTCCCTGACAGGGCCAGGGTTTGTTGACATTTGGATGGGTTCTCCTGGGCATCGGCCGAGATCACCCCGGAGTGGCATCGGGATCCCCTAACTTGGGCACAAACACTCAAGAGGTTTTGACGAGTTCTGGCTCGATTTGGAATCAGATCCCACGAGACTGGCTCCTGGCATCCACGGATTGGACCAGCACTCTCCCAAGTGTCGGAGGTGGCGGGGCACATTCAGACGGAGACCACGTGACATGTACCCCTGGATCTCGTCGAGTACACCTGACATTCCGAGACTTTGGCACAGTTGTCCTGAGATACGGACACCTAACCGAGATGTTTGCCTGGGAGTGGCCGATCAGGCCTGAGTTCTCACGGGATTTGGATCCGGTGTTCCGAGGTTTGGACTGTGGCCCCATGGAATTTGGCCCTGGATCTGGCTTCCAGGGCCTGAGGTCCGACGAGATGTCGACAAGCACTGCTGAGAATGGGATTCAGGTCCTCCGCGAATTGCCCGCGGAAGCCACTGAGGCATCCTGAGGTTTGACGAGATGGGGTTTGTTCTCCAAGGTTCGCCCGAAAGCACTCAGGTTTGGAGCCTGGTTCGCACCGTCCGGACGTGAGCACTCAGGAGCATTGGATGAGTTCTGCCGCAAAGGTGATTGAGAGCTCAGGAGTTGGACACTGGGTCTCCCTGAGGTGACTGGGATCGACCGCGGTTTGGAGGAGTACTCCCGAGATTTGGACTGAGATATGCTGAAGTTGAACCCTCGGTCTAACAGAGAGGCCTTGGCCTGAGATCCCGAAGGATTGGAGTCAGCGCCTCCGACCGGAGATCACGGGAGGTTTGCCTGTGAATCTCCCTGAAAAGCCCCGAGAACCCTGAAGCTGGGGAGGACACCTCCCGAGATTTGGACTGAGAGCAGCTGAGATTCGCCCCCGGATCTCACGGAAAGGGGCCGAGGTCTCAAGAGGGTTTGTGGAGCTCTGTCGACATTTGAACTCAGAAACGGCGCACGTGGCCACAGGTTTTAGAGGAACGGGCCAGAGCTCCAACGTCGTTGGGAGATCTCGAACGCGATGCCGACGGAGATCACGTGCCGTGTGTCCCTGGGTCTCGCTGACTTTTCCTGAGATCTCCGGGGATTCGCGCAGTTCTACCGAGATTTGGACGGCTATCTTGAGCCAAGCGACCTCCTTATCCTCCCCAAGGCCGGAGACCTCGTTCCCTGGGGGCCAGGTGTCCCCAGACGTGGGCTGGGATGCCATTTGATTTGCCCTTCCATCTGGCTGCCTGGCTCCGTGGTCTCCTGCGCTTTGGAGGCGCTCTTCCGAGATGCAGACTAAAAGCACGAGAATTTTGCCCCCCGGTACTGCAGAGGGGGCCTGTGCTGCCATGACTTGCGGTTTGTTCCCCCCAAGATTTGGCCTGAAACCACGCGGGGTTGGAACCCGGGCCTTGATATCCGGACCTGAGCGCTCTGGAACTTCAGGGCCCCTCCTGAAATTGGGATGGAAATCACGTGAGCATTGCCCCCTGGATCTCGAGGACTGGGTATGGGATCACGGCAGATTTGCATGAGCCGTCCCGAGATTTGGACGGAGCTCCCCTGAAGTCAGGTGCTCTCTGTCCCACAGAGCTCCCCGAGATCCCAGGAGTTTTGAGTGAGTTCTTCCGAGGCTTGGACGGAGGAGACACCATATTTGATCCCGAATCTCCCTGACTGGGCCCGACAGTGCTCGAACATTGCATGTGGTCCCCTAGGTTTGGACTGAGAAGGGGCGAGCTTTGCCCTGCCGCTCACTGACTGCGCCCGAGGTCTCAAGAGATTTGGTTGAGTTCTGGGGAGGTCTGGACTACGATCCGGTGACCTCGGGCCCTGCCAGTGGCCGAACGGACCGGAGATTCCACCAGATTCGGAGATTCCTCGTGAGATTCGCCCTGAGAACAACGAGACAGGTGCCTCTCGATCTCTCTGATCATTCCTGACATCTCAGGACATTTCCATAGCTCTTCCGATATTTGGACGGATATGCCGACACGTGTTTCCAGGAACTCGCAGGCAGGGCCTGAGATCTCATGAGATGTGGGTCAGGGCCTCCAAAATTTAGACTGCGATCCCATGAGTTTAATTGCTTGAGACCCCTGACTGGGGTGAGACCTCAGGGATTTGGTTTCGTTCTAATGACAATTGGATTTCAACCCCCTGGGGATTGCTTCTGGATCTCGCTAACTGGGCCAGAGGTCCCCCCGGAATTTGCGTGTGTGTTCCCGTGTTACGCCTAAAGTCAGATGAACTTAGATGCTGTTTCTCACGCAACGGACAGTGGCCCCGCAAGATTTGAGTGCGTTCTTCCGAGCCTGGGGCTGTGATCACGTGACACATGTCCGTGAATCTCCCTGACAGGGCCAGGGGTTCTTGACATTTGAATGAGTTCTCCTGGACTTTGGCTGAGATCACCCGGATTCCATAACTTGGGCACAAACCACTAAAGAGATTTTGACGAGTTCCAGCTCGATTTGGAATCAGATCCCACGAGACTGGCTCCTGGCATTCACGGATTGGACCAGCGTTCTCACAAGTGTCGGAGGTGGCGAGCCTCATTCAGACGGAGACCACGTGACATGTGCCCCTCGATCTCGGCGAGTACACCTGACATTTCGAGGCTTTGGCACAGTTGTCCTGAGATTCGGACACCTACACGGAGACGTTTGCCTGGGAGAGTCCGACGGGTCCTGAGTTCTCACAGGATTTGGATCCGGTGTTCCGAGGTGTGGACTGCGGCCCCATGAGATTTGGCCCTGGATCTGGCTTCCTGGGCCTGTGGTCCCATGAGATGTCGACGAGCACTCCTGAGAATTGGATTCAGGTCCCCTGCGAATTGCCCTCGGAAGCCACTGAGGGGTCCCGAGCTTTGACAAGATGGGGTTTGTTCTCCAAGGTTCGCACGAAAGCACTCAGGTTTGGAGCCTGGTTCGCACCGTCCGGACGTGAGGACTCAGGGGCATTGGGTGGGTTCTGCTGCAAAGGTGATTGAGAGCTCAGGAGTTGGGCCCTGGGTCGCCATGATGGTGACCGGGGTCGACCGAGGTGTGGAGGCTTTCTCCCGAGATTTGGACTGAGATTTGTGAGGTTGAACCCTGTGTCTAACAGAGAGGCCTTGGCCTGAGATCCCGTGGGTTGGAGTCAGCGCATCCGACCGGAGATCATGGGAGTTTTGCCTGTGAATCTCCCTGAAATTGTCCGAGAACCCTGAAGCTGGGGAGGAGACCTCCCGAGATTTGGACTGAGATCAGCTGAGATTCGCCCCCGGATCTCACCGAAAGGGGTCGAAGTCTCAAGATGGTTTGAGGAGCTCTGGCGACATTTGAAATCCGAAACGGTGCACGTAGCCACAGGTTGTAGTGGAACGCACCAGAGCTCCCACGAGGTTGGGAGATTGCAAACGCGATGTCGACGGAGATCATGTGCGTGTCTCCCTGGGTCTCGCTGACGTTTCCTGAGACCTCAGGGCATTCGCGCAGTTCTACCGAGATTTGGACGACTATCCTGAGCCAAGCGACCTCCATAACCTCCACAAGGCCCGAGATCTTGTTCCATTGGGGCCAGGTGTCCCCAGACGTGTGCTGGGATCCCACTTGGTTTGTCTTTCCATCTCGCTGCCTGGCCCCGTTGTATCCTGCGGTTTGGAGGCGCTCTCCCGAGATGCAGACTAAAACCATGAGAGGTTTGCCCCCGGGTCTTGCAGAGGGGGCCTGTGCTGCCATGACTTGCTGTTTGTTCCCCCCAAGACTTGGCCTGAAACCACGCGGGTTCGTTACCGGGGCCTTGATGTCTTGACGTGAGCGCTCTGGATCTGCAGGGCCCCTCCTGAAATTGGGATGGAGATCATGTGAGCATTGCCCCCTGGAACTCGAGGACTGGGCATGGGATCACACCAGATTTGCATGAGCCGTCCCGAGATTTGGATGGAGCTCCCCTGAAGTCAGACGCTCTTTGTCCCATAGAGCTCCCCGAGATCCCAGGAGCATTGAGTGCGTTCCTCCGACGCATGGACGGAGGAGACGCCAGATTTGACCCCGAATCTCCCTGACTGGGCCCGACAGCACTCGAACATTGCATGTGGTCCCCTCGGTTTGGACTGAGAAGGGGCGAGCTATGCCCTGCAGCTCACTGACTGCGCCCGAGGTCTCAAGAGATTTGGATGAGTTCTGGGGAGGTCCGGACTACGATCCGGTAACCTCGGGTCCTGCGAGTGGCCGAACAGATGGGAGATTCCACCAGATTCGGAGATTCCTCACGAGATTCGCACTAAGATCAACGAGACAGGTGCCTCACCATCTCTCTGATCATTCCTGACATCTCAGGACATATCCATATCTCTTCCGAGTTTTGGACGGATATGCCGAAACGTGTGTCTGGGAACTCGCATGCAGGGCTTGAGATCTCTTGAGATGTGGGTCAGGGCCTCCAAAATTTAGACTGCGATCCCATGAGTTTATCTGCTCGAGACCCCTGACTGGGGTGAGACCTCAGGGTTTTGGCTCCGTTCTAATGACAATTGGATTTCAACCCCCTTGGGATTGCTTCTGGATCTCGCTAACTGGGCCAGAGATCCCCACGAGATTTGCCTGAGCATTCCCGCGTTTTACCTGAAGTCTGATGAACTTAGATGCTGTTTCTCATCCAATGGCCGGTGGCCCCAGGAGACTTGAGTGCGTTCTTCCGAGGCTGGGGCCGTGATCACGTGACATATGCCCGTGAATCTCCCTGACAGGGCCAGGGTTTGTTGACATTTGGATGGGTTCTCCTGGGCATCGGCCGAGATCACCCCGGAGTGGCATCGGGATCCCCTAACTTGGGCACAAACACTCAAGAGGTTTTGACGAGTTCTGGCTCGATTTGGAATCAGATCCCACGAGACTGGCTCCTGGCATCCACGGATTGGACCAGCACTCTCCCAAGTGTCGGAGGTGGCGGGGCACATTCAGACGGAGACCACGTGACATGTACCCCTGGATCTCGTCGAGTACACCTGACATTCCGAGACTTTGGCACAGTTGTCCTGAGATACGGACACCTAACCGAGATGTTTGCCTGGGAGTGGCCGATCAGGCCTGAGTTCTCACGGGATTTGGATCCGGTGTTCCGAGGTTTGGACTGTGGCCCCATGGAATTTGGCCCTGGATCTGGCTTCCAGGGCCTGAGGTCCGACGAGATGTCGACAAGCACTGCTGAGAATGGGATTCAGGTCCTCCGCGAATTGCCCGCGGAAGCCACTGAGGCATCCTGAGGTTTGACGAGATGGGGTTTGTTCTCCAAGGTTCGCCCGAAAGCACTCAGGTTTGGAGCCTGGTTCGCACCGTCCGGACGTGAGCACTCAGGAGCATTGGATGAGTTCTGCCGCAAAGGTGATTGAGAGCTCAGGAGTTGGACACTGGGTCTCCCTGAGGTGACTGGGATCGACCGCGGTTTGGAGGAGTACTCCCGAGATTTGGACTGAGATATGCTGAAGTTGAACCCTCGGTCTAACAGAGAGGCCTTGGCCTGAGATCCCGAAGGATTGGAGTCAGCGCCTCCGACCGGAGATCACGGGAGGTTTGCCTGTGAATCTCCCTGAAAAGCCCCGAGAACCCTGAAGCTGGGGAGGACACCTCCCGAGATTTGGACTGAGAGCAGCTGAGATTCGCCCCCGGATCTCACGGAAAGGGGCCGAGGTCTCAAGAGGGTTTGTGGAGCTCTGTCGACATTTGAACTCAGAAACGGCGCACGTGGCCACAGGTTTTAGAGGAACGGGCCAGAGCTCCAACGTCGTTGGGAGATCTCGAACGCGATGCCGACGGAGATCACGTGCCGTGTGTCCCTGGGTCTCGCTGACTTTTCCTGAGATCTCCGGGGATTCGCGCAGTTCTACCGAGATTTGGACGGCTATCTTGAGCCAAGCGACCTCCTTATCCTCCCCAAGGCCGGAGACCTCGTTCCCTGGGGGCCAGGTGTCCCCAGACGTGGGCTGGGATGCCATTTGATTTGCCCTTCCATCTGGCTGCCTGGCTCCGTGGTCTCCTGCGGTTTGGAGGCGCTCTTCCGAGATGCAGACTAAAAGCACGAGAATTTTGCCCCCCGGTACTGCAGAGGGGGCCTGTGCTGCCATGACTTGCGGTTTGTTCCCCCCAAGATTTGGCCTGAAACCACGCGGGGTTGGAACCCGGGCCTTGATATCCGGACCTGAGCGCTCTGGAACTTCAGGGCCCCTCCTGAAATTGGGATGGAAATCACGTGAGCATTGCCCCCTGGATCTCGAGGACTGGGTATGGGATCACGGCAGATTTGCATGAGCCGTCCCGAGATTTGGACGGAGCTCCCCTGAAGTCAGGTGCTCTCTGTCCCACAGAGCTCCCCGAGATCCCAGGAGTTTTGAGTGAGTTCTTCCGAGGCTTGGACGGAGGAGACACCATATTTGATCCCGAATCTCCCTGACTGGGCCCGACAGTGCTCGAACATTGCATGTGGTCCCCTAGGTTTGGACTGAGAAGGGGCGAGCTTTGCCCTGCCGCTCACTGACTGCGCCCGAGGTCTCAAGAGATTTGGTTGAGTTCTGGGGAGGTCTGGACTACGATCCGGTGACCTCGGGCCCTGCCAGTGGCCGAACGGACCGGAGATTCCACCAGATTCGGAGATTCCTCGTGAGATTCGCCCTGAGAACAACGAGACAGGTGCCTCTCGATCTCTCTGATCATTCCTGACATCTCAGGACATTTCCATAGCTCTTCCGATATTTGGACGGATATGCCGACACGTGTTTCCAGGAACTCGCAGGCAGGGCCTGAGATCTCATGAGATGTGGGTCAGGGCCTCCAAAATTTAGACTGCGATCCCATGAGTTTAATTGCTTGAGACCCCTGACTGGGGTGAGACCTCAGGGATTTGGTTTCTTTCTAATGACAATTGGATTTCAACCCCCTGGGGATTGCTTCTGGATCTCGCTAACTGGGCCAGAGGTCCCCCCGGAATTTGCGTGTGTGTTCCCGTGTTACGCCTAAAGTCAGATGAACTTAGATGCTGTTTCTCACGCAACGGACAGTGGCCCCGCAAGATTTGAGTGCGTTCTTCCGAGCCTGGGGCTGTGATCACGTGACACATGTCCGTGAATCTCCCTGACAGGGCCAGGGGTTCTTGACATTTGAATGAGTTCTCCTGGACTTTGGCTGAGATCACCCGGATTCCATAACTTGGGCACAAACCACTAAAGAGATTTTGACGAGTTCCAGCTCGATTTGGAATCAGATCCCACGAGACTGGCTCCTGGCATTCACGGATTGGACCAGCGTTCTCACAAGTGTCGGAGGTGGCGAGCCTCATTCAGACGGAGACCACGTGACATGTGCCCCTCGATCTCGGCGAGTACACCTGACATTTCGAGGCTTTGGCACAGTTGTCCTGAGATTCGGACACCTACACGGAGACGTTTGCCTGGGAGAGTCCGACGGGTCCTGAGTTCTCACAGGATTTGGATCCGGTGTTCCGAGGTGTGGACTGCGGCCCCATGAGATTTGGCCCTGGATCTGGCTTCCTGGGCCTGTGGTCCCATGAGATGTCGACGAGCACTCCTGAGAATTGGATTCAGGTCCCCTGCGAATTGCCCTCGGAAGCCACTGAGGGGTCCCGAGCTTTGACAAGATGGGGTTTGTTCTCCAAGGTTCGCACGAAAGCACTCAGGTTTGGAGCCTGGTTCGCACCGTCCGGACGTGAGGACTCAGGGGCATTGGGTGGGTTCTGCTGCAAAGGTGATTGAGAGCTCAGGAGTTGGGCCCTGGGTCGCCCTGATGGTGACCGGGGTCGACCGAGGTTTGGAGGCTTTCTCCCGAGATTTGGACTGAGATTTGTGAGGTTGAACCCTGTGTCTAACAGAGAGGCCTTGGCCTGAGATCCCGTGGGTTGGAGTCAGCGCATCCGACCGGAGATCATGGGAGTTTTGCCTGTGAATCTCCCTGAAATTGTCCGAGAACCCTGAAGCTGGGGAGGAGACCTCCCGAGATTTGGACTGAGATCAGCTGAGATTCGCCCCCGGATCTCACCGAAAGGGGTCGAAGTCTCAAGATGGTTTGAGGAGCTCTGGCGACATTTGAAATCCGAAACGGTGCACGTAGCCACAGGTTGTAGTGGAACGCACCAGAGCTCCCACGAGGTTGGGAGATTGCAAACGCGATGTCGACGGAGATCATGTGCGTGTCTCCCTGGGTCTCGCTGACGTTTCCTGAGACCTCAGGGCATTCGCGCAGTTCTACCGAGATTTGGACGACTATCCTGAGCCAAGCGACCTCCATAACCTCCACAAGGCCCGAGATCTTGTTCCATTGGGGCCAGGTGTCCCCAGACGTGTGCTGGGATCCCACTTGGTTTGTCTTTCCATCTCGCTGCCTGGCCCCGTTATATCCTGCGGTTTGGAGGCGCTCTCCCGAGATGCAGACTAAAACCATGAGAGGTTTGCCCCCGGGTCTTGCAGAGGGGGCCTGTGCTGCCATGACTTGCTGTTTGTTCCCCCCAAGACTTGGCCTGAAACCACGCGGGTTCGTTACCGGGGCCTTGATGTCTTGACGTGAGCGCTCTGGATCTGCAGGGCCCCTCCTGAAATTGGGATGGAGATCATGTGAGCATTGCCCCCTGGAACTCGAGGACTGGGCATGGGATCACACCAGATTTGCATGAGCCGTCCCGAGATTTGGATGGAGCTCCCCTGAAGTCAGACGCTCTTTGTCCCATAGAGCTCCCCGAGATCCCAGGAGCATTGAGTGCGTTCCTCCGACGCATGGACGGAGGAGACGCCAGATTTGACCCCGAATCTCCCTGACTGGGCCCGACAGCACTCGAACATTGCATGTGGTCCCCTCGGTTTGGACTGAGAAGGGGCGAGCTATGCCCTGCAGCTCACTGACTGCGCCCGAGGTCTCAAGAGATTTGGATGAGTTCTGGGGAGGTCCGGACTACGATCCGGTAACCTCGGGCCCTGCGAGTGGCCGAACAGATGGGAGATTCCACCAGATTCGGAGATTCCTCACGAGATTCGCACTAAGATCAACGAGACAGGTGCCTCACCATCTCTCTGATCATTCCTGACATCTCAGGACATATCCATATCTCTTCCGAGTTTTGGACGGATATGCCGAAACGTGTGTCTGGGAACTCGCATGCAGGGCTTGAGATCTCTTGAGATGTGGGTCAGGGCCTCCAAAATTTAGACTGCGATCCCATGAGTTTATCTGCTCGAGACCCCTGACTGGGGTGAGACCTCAGGGTTTTGGCTCCGTTCTAATGACAATTGGATTTCAACCCCCTTGGGATTGCTTCTGGATCTCGCTAACTGGGCCAGAGTTCCCCACGAGATTTGCCTGAGCATTCCCGCGTTTTACCTGAAGTCTGATGAACTTAGATGCTGTTTCTCATCCAATGGCCGGTGGCCCCAGGAGACTTGAGTGCGTTCTTCCGAGGCTGGGGCCGTGATCACGTGACATATGCCCGTGAATCTCCCTGACAGGGCCAGGGTTTGTTGACATTTGGATGGGTTCTCCTGGGCATCGGCCGAGATCACCCCGGGGTGGCATCGGGATCCCCTAACTTGGGCACAAACACTCAAGAGGTTTTGACGAGTTCTGGCTCGATTTGGAATCAGATCCCACGAGACTGGCTCCTGGCATCCACGGATTGGACCAGCACTCTCCCAAGTGTCGGAGGTGGCGGGGCACATTCAGACGGAGACCACGTGACATGTACCCCTGGATCTCGTCGAGTACACCTGACATTCCGAGACTTTGGCACAGTTGTCCTGAGATACGGACACCTAACCGAGATGTTTGCCTGGGAGTGGCCGATCAGGCCTGAGTTCTCACGGGATTTGGATCCGGTGTTCCGAGGTTTGGACTGTGGCCCCATGGAATTTGGCCCTGGATCTGGCTTCCAGGGCCTGAGGTCCGACGAGATGTCGACAAGCACTGCTGAGAATGGGATTCAGGTCCTCCGCGAATTGCCCGCGGAAGCCACTGAGGCATCCTGAGGTTTGACGAGATGGGGTTTGTTCTCCAAGGTTCGCCCGAAAGCACTCAGGTTTGGAGCCTGGTTCGCACCGTCCAGACGTGAGCACTCAGGAGCATTGGATGAGTTCTGCCGCAAAGGTGATTGAGAGCTCAGGAGTTGGACACTGGGTCTCCCTGAGGTGACTGGGATCGACCGCGGTTTGGAGGAGTACTCCCGAGATTTGGACTGAGATATGCTGAAGTTGAACCCTCGGTCTAACAGAGAGGCCTTGGCCTGAGATCCCGAAGGATTGGAGTCAGCGCCTCCGACCGGAGATCACGGGAGGTTTGCCTGTGAATCTCCCTGAAAAGCCCCGAGAACCCTGAAGCTGGGGAGGACACCTCCCGAGATTTGGACTGAGAGCAGCTGAGATTCGCCCCCGGATCTCACGGAAAGGGGCCGAGGTCTCAAGAGGGTTTGTGGAGCTCTGTCGACATTTGAACTCAGAAACGGCGCACGTGGCCACAGGTTTTAGAGGAACGGGCCAGAGCTCCAACGTCGTTGGGAGATCTCGAACGCGATGCCGACGGAGATCACGTGCCGTGTGTCCCTGGGTCTCGCTGACTTTTCCTGAGATCTCCGGGGATTCGCGCAGTTCTACCGAGATTTGGACGGCTATCTTGAGCCAAGCGACCTCCTTATCCTCCCCAAGGCCGGAGACCTCGTTCCCTGGGGGCCAGGTGTCCCCAGACGTGGGCTGGGATGCCATTTGATTTGCCCTTCCATCTGGCTGCCTGGCTCCGTGGTCTCCTGCGGTTTGGAGGCGCTCTTCCGAGATGCAGACTAAAAGCACGAGAATTTTGCCCCCCGGTACTGCAGAGGGGGCCTGTGCTGCCATGACTTGCGGTTTGTTCCCCCCAAGATTTGGCCTGAAACCACGCGGGGTTGGAACCCGGGCCTTGATATCCGGACCTGAGCGCTCTGGAACTTCAGGGCCCCTCCTGAAATTGGGATGGAAATCACGTGAGCATTGCCCCCTGGATCTCGAGGACTGGGTATGGGATCACGGCAGATTTGCATGAGCCGTCCCGAGATTTGGACGGAGCTCCCCTGAAGTCAGGTGCTCTCTGTCCCACAGAGCTCCCCGAGATCCCAGGAGTTTTGAGTGAGTTCTTCCGAGGCTTGGACGGAGGAGACACCATATTTGATCCCGAATCTCCCTGACTGGGCCCGACAGTGCTCGAACATTGCATGTGGTCCCCTAGGTTTGGACTGAGAAGGGGCGAGCTTTGCCCTGCCGCTCACTGACTGCGCCCGAGGTCTCAAGAGATTTGGTTGAGTTCTGGGGAGGTCTGGACTACGATCCGGTGACCTCGGGCCCTGCCAGTGGCCGAACGGACCGGAGATTCCACCAGATTCGGAGATTCCTCGTGAGATTCGCCCTGAGAACAACGAGACAGGTGCCTCTCGATCTCTCTGATCATTCCTGACATCTCAGGACATTTCCATAGCTCTTCCGATATTTGGACGGATATGCCGACACGTGTTTCCAGGAACTCGCAGGCAGGGCCTGAGATCTCATGAGATGTGGGTCAGGGCCTCCAAAATTTAGACTGCGATCCCATGAGTTTAATTGCTTGAGACCCCTGACTGGGGTGAGACCTCAGGGATTTGGTTTCGTTCTAATGACAATTGGATTTCAACCCCCTGGGGATTGCTTCTGGATCTCGCTAACTGGGCCAGAGGTCCCCCCGGAATTTGCGTGTGTGTTCCCGTGTTACGCCTAAAGTCAGATGAACTTAGATGCTGTTTCTCACGCAACGGACAGTGGCCCCGCAAGATTTGAGTGCGTTCTTCCGAGCCTGGGGCTGTGATCACGTGACACATGTCCGTGATTCTCCCTGACAGGGCCAGGGGTTCTTGACATTTGAATGAGTTCTCCTGGACTTTGGCTGAGATCACCCGGATTCCATAACTTGGGCACAAACCACTAAAGAGATTTTGACGAGTTCCAGCTCGATTTGGAATCAGATCCCACGAGACTGGCTCCTGGCATTCACGGATTGGACCAGCGTTCTCACAAGTGTCGGAGGTGGCGAGCCTCATTCAGACGGAGACCACGTGACATGTGCCCCTCGATCTCGGCGAGTACACCTGACATTTCGAGGCTTTGGCACAGTTGTCCTGAGATTCGGACACCTACACGGAGACGTTTGCCTGGGAGAGTCCGACGGGTCCTGAGTTCTCACAGGATTTGGATCCGGTGTTCCGAGGTGTGGACTGCGGCCCCATGAGATTTGGCCCTGGATCTGGCTTCCTGGGCCTGTGGTCCCATGAGATGTCGACGAGCACTCCTGAGAATTGGATTCAGGTCCCCTGCGAATTGCCCTCGGAAGCCACTGAGGGGTCCCGAGCTTTGACAAGATGGGGTTTGTTCTCCAAGGTTCGCACGAAAGCACTCAGGTTTGGAGCCTGGTTCGCACCGTCCGGACGTGAGGACTCAGGGGCATTGGGTGGGTTCTGCTGCAAAGGTGATTGAGAGCTCAGGAGTTGGGCCCTGGGTCGCCATGATGGTGACCGGGGTCGACCGAGGTGTGGAGGCTTTCTCCCGAGATTTGGACTGAGATTTGTGAGGTTGAACCCTGTGTCTAACAGAGAGGCCTTGGCCTGAGATCCCGTGGGTTGGAGTCAGCGCATCCGACCGGAGATCATGGGAGTTTTGCCTGTGAATCTCCCTGAAATTGTCCGAGAACCCTGAAGCTGGGGAGGAGACCTCCCGAGATTTGGACTGAGATCAGCTGAGATTCGCCCCCGGATCTCACCGAAAGGGGTCGAAGTCTCAAGATGGTTTGAGGAGCTCTGGCGACATTTGAAATCCGAAACGGTGCACGTAGCCACAGGTTGTAGTGGAACGCACCAGAGCTCCCACGAGGTTGGGAGATTGCAAACGCGATGTCGACGGAGATCATGTGCGTGTCTCCCTGGGTCTCGCTGACGTTTCCTGAGACCTCAGGGCATTCGCGCAGTTCTACCGAGATTTGGACGACTATCCTGAGCCAAGCGACCTCCATAACCTCCACAAGGCCCGAGATCTTGTTCCATTGGGGCCAGGTGTCCCCAGACGTGTGCTGGGATCCCACTTGGTTTGTCTTTCCATCTCGCTGCCTGGCCCCGTTGTATCCTGCGGTTTGGAGGCGCTCTCCCGAGATGCAGACTAAAACCATGAGAGGTTTGCCCCCGGGTCTTGCAGAGGGGGCCTGTGCTGCCATGACTTGCTGTTTGTTCCCCCCAAGACTTGGCCTGAAACCACGCGGGTTCGTTACCGGGGCCTTGATGTCTTGACGTGAGCGCTCTGGATCTGCAGGGCCCCTCCTGAAATTGGGATGGAGATCATGTGAGCATTGCCCCCTGGAACTCGAGGACTGGGCATGGGATCACACCAGATTTGCATGAGCCGTCCCGAGATTTGGATGGAGCTCCCCTGAAGTCAGACGCTCTTTGTCCCATAGAGCTCCCCGAGATCCCAGGAGCATTGAGTGCGTTCCTCCGACGCATGGACGGAGGAGACGCCAGATTTGACCCCGAATCTCCCTGACTGGGCCCGACAGCACTCGAACATTGCATGTGGTCCCCTCGGTTTGGACTGAGAAGGGGCGAGCTATGCCCTGCAGCTCACTGACTGCGCCCGAGGTCTCAAGAGATTTGGATGAGTTCTGGGGAGGTCCGGACTACGATCCGGTAACCTCGGGTCCTGCGAGTGGCCGAACAGATGGGAGATTCCACCAGATTCGGAGATTCCTCACGAGATTCGCACTAAGATCAACGAGACAGGTGCCTCACCATCTCTCTGATCATTCCTGACATCTCAGGACATATCCATATCTCTTCCGAGTTTTGGACGGATATGCCGAAACGTGTGTCTGGGAACTCGCATGCAGGGCTTGAGATCTCTTGAGATGTGGGTCAGGGCCTCCAAAATTTAGACTGCGATCCCATGAGTTTATCTGCTCGAGACCCCTGACTGGGGTGAGACCTCAGGGTTTTGGCTCCGTTCTAATGACAATTGGATTTCAACCCCCTTGGGATTGCTTCTGGATCTCGCTAACTGGGCCAGAGATCCCCACGAGATTTGCCTGAGCATTCCCGCGTTTTACCTGAAGTCTGATGAACTTAGATGCTGTTTCTCATCCAATGGCCGGTGGCCCCAGGAGACTTGAGTGCGTTCTTCCGAGGCTGGGGCCGTGATCACGTGACATATGCCCGTGAATCTCCCTGACAGGGCCAGGGTTTGTTGACATTTGGATGGGTTCTCCTGGGCATCGGCCGAGATCACCCCGGAGTGGCATCGGGATCCCCTAACTTGGGCACAAACACTCAAGAGGTTTTGACGAGTTCTGGCTCGATTTGGAATCAGATCCCACGAGACTGGCTCCTGGCATCCACGGATTGGACCAGCACTCTCCCAAGTGTCGGAGGTGGCGGGGCACATTCAGACGGAGACCACGTGACATGTACCCCTGGATCTCGTCGAGTACACCTGACATTCCGAGACTTTGGCACAGTTGTCCTGAGATACGGACACCTAACCGAGATGTTTGCCTGGGAGTGGCCGATCAGGCCTGAGTTCTCACGGGATTTGGATCCGGTGTTCCGAGGTTTGGACTGTGGCCCCATGGAATTTGGCCCTGGATCTGGCTTCCAGGGCCTGAGGTCCGACGAGATGTCGACAAGCACTGCTGAGAATGGGATTCAGGTCCTCCGCGAATTGCCCGCGGAAGCCACTGAGGCATCCTGAGGTTTGACGAGATGGGGTTTGTTCTCCAAGGTTCGCCCGAAAGCACTCAGGTTTGGAGCCTGGTTCGCACCGTCCGGACGTGAGCACTCAGGAGCATTGGATGAGTTCTGCCGCAAAGGTGATTGAGAGCTCAGGAGTTGGACACTGGGTCTCCCTGAGGTGACTGGGATCGACCGCGGTTTGGAGGAGTACTCCCGAGATTTGGACTGAGATATGCTGAAGTTGAACCCTCGGTCTAACAGAGAGGCCTTGGCCTGAGATCCCGAAGGATTGGAGTCAGCGCCTCCGACCGGAGATCACGGGAGGTTTGCCTGTGAATCTCCCTGAAAAGCCCCGAGAACCCTGAAGCTGGGGAGGACACCTCCCGAGATTTGGACTGAGAGCAGCTGAGATTCGCCCCCGGATCTCACGGAAAGGGGCCGAGGTCTCAAGAGGGTTTGTGGAGCTCTGTCGACATTTGAACTCAGAAACGGCGCACGTGGCCACAGGTTTTAGAGGAACGGGCCAGAGCTCCAACGTCGTTGGGAGATCTCGAACGCGATGCCGACGGAGATCACGTGCCGTGTGTCCCTGGGTCTCGCTGACTTTTCCTGAGATCTCCGGGGATTCGCGCAGTTCTACCGAGATTTGGACGGCTATCTTGAGCCAAGCGACCTCCTTATCCTCCCCAAGGCCGGAGACCTCGTTCCCTGGGGGCCAGGTGTCCCCAGACGTGGGCTGGGATGCCATTTGATTTGCCCTTCCATCTGGCTGCCTGGCTCCGTGGTCTCCTGCGCTTTGGAGGCGCTCTTCCGAGATGCAGACTAAAAGCACGAGAATTTTGCCCCCCGGTACTGCAGAGGGGGCCTGTGCTGCCATGACTTGCGGTTTGTTCCCCCCAAGATTTGGCCTGAAACCACGCGGGGTTGGAACCCGGGCCTTGATATCCGGACCTGAGCGCTCTGGAACTTCAGGGCCCCTCCTGAAATTGGGATGGAAATCACGTGAGCATTGCCCCCTGGATCTCGAGGACTGGGTATGGGATCACGGCAGATTTGCATGAGCCGTCCCGAGATTTGGACGGAGCTCCCCTGAAGTCAGGTGCTCTCTGTCCCACAGAGCTCCCCGAGATCCCAGGAGTTTTGAGTGAGTTCTTCCGAGGCTTGGACGGAGGAGACACCATATTTGATCCCGAATCTCCCTGACTGGGCCCGACAGTGCTCGAACATTGCATGTGGTCCCCTAGGTTTGGACTGAGAAGGGGCGAGCTTTGCCCTGCCGCTCACTGACTGCGCCCGAGTTCTCAAGAGATTTGGATGAGTTCTGGGGAGGTCTGGACTACGATCCGGTGACCTCGGGCCCTGCCAGTGGCCGAACGGACCGGAGATTCCACCAGATTCGGAGATTCCTCGTGAGATTCGCCCTGAGAACAACGAGACAGGTGCCTCTCGATCTCTCTGATCATTCCTGACATCTCAGGACATTTCCATAGCTCTTCCGATATTTGGACGGATATGCCGACACGTGTTTCCAGGAACTCGCAGGCAGGGCCTGAGATCTCATGAGATGTGGGTCAGGGCCTCCAAAATTTAGACTGCGATCCCATGAGTTTAATTGCTTGAGACCCCTGACTGGGGTGAGACCTCAGGGATTTGGTTTCGTTCTAATGACAATTGGATTTCAACCCCCTGGGGATTGCTTCTGGATCTCGCTAACTGGGCCAGAGGTCCCCCCGGAATTTGCGTGTGTGTTCCCGTGTTACGCCTAAAGTCAGATGAACTTAGATGCTGTTTCTCACGCAACGGACAGTGGCCCCGCAAGATTTGAGTGCGTTCTTCCGAGCCTGGGGCTGTGATCACGTGACACATGTCCGTGAATCTCCCTGACAGGGCCAGGGGTTCTTGACATTTGAATGAGTTCTCCTGGACTTTGGCTGAGATCACCCGGATTCCATAACTTGGGCACAAACCACTAAAGAGATTTTGACGAGTTCCAGCTCGATTTGGAATCAGATCCCACGAGACTGGCTCCTGGCATTCACGGATTGGACCAGCGTTCTCACAAGTGTCGGAGGTGGCGAGCCTCATTCAGACGGAGACCACGTGACATGTGCCCCTCGATCTCGGCGAGTACACCTGACATTTCGAGGCTTTGGCACAGTTGTCCTGAGATTCGGACACCTACACGGAGACGTTTGCCTGGGAGAGTCCGACGGGTCCTGAGTTCTCACAGGATTTGGATCCGGTGTTCCGAGGTGTGGACTGCGGCCCCATGAGATTTGGCCCTGGATCTGGCTTCCTGGGCCTGTGGTCCCATGAGATGTCGACGAGCACTCCTGAGAATTGGATTCAGGTCCCCTGCGAATTGCCCTCGGAAGCCACTGAGGGGTCCCGAGCTTTGACAAGATGGGGTTTGTTCTCCAAGGTTCGCACGAAAGCACTCAGGTTTGGAGCCTGGTTCGCACCGTCCGGACGTGAGGACTCAGGGGCATTGGGTGGGTTCTGCTGCAAAGGTGATTGAGAGCTCAGGAGTTGGGCCCTGGGTCGCCCTGATGGTGACCGGGGTCGACCGAGGTTTGGAGGCTTTCTCCCGAGATTTGGACTGAGATTTGTGAGGTTGAACCCTGTGTCTAACAGAGAGGCCTTGGCCTGAGATCCCGTGGGTTGGAGTCAGCGCATCCGACCGGAGATCATGGGAGTTTTGCCTGTGAATCTCCCTGAAATTGTCCGAGAACCCTGAAGCTGGGGAGGAGACCTCCCGAGATTTGGACTGAGATCAGCTGAGATTCGCCCCCGGATCTCACCGAAAGGGGTCGAAGTCTCAAGATGGTTTGAGGAGCTCTGGCGACATTTGAAATCCGAAACGGTGCACGTAGCCACAGGTTGTAGTGGAACGCACCAGAGCTCCCACGAGGTTGGGAGATTGCAAACGCGATGTCGACGGAGATCATGTGCGTGTCTCCCTGGGTCTCGCTGACGTTTCCTGAGACCTCAGGGCATTCGCGCAGTTCTACCGAGATTTGGACGACTATCCTGAGCCAAGCGACCTCCATAACCTCCACAAGGCCCGAGATCTTGTTCCATTGGGGCCAGGTGTCCCCAGACGTGTGCTGGGATCCCACTTGGTTTGTCTTTCCATCTCGCTGCCTGGCCCCGTTGTATCCTGCGGTTTGGAGGCGCTCTCCCGAGATGCAGACTAAAACCATGAGAGGTTTGCCCCCGGGTCTTGCAGAGGGGGCCTGTGCTGCCATGACTTGCTGTTTGTTCCCCCCAAGACTTGGCCTGAAACCACGCGGGTTCGTTACCGGGGCCTTGATGTCTTGACGTGAGCGCTCTGGATCTGCAGGGCCCCTCCTGAAATTGGGATGGAGATCATGTGAGCATTGCCCCCTGGAACTCGAGGACTGGGCATGGGATCACACCAGATTTGCATGAGCCGTCCCGAGATTTGGATGGAGCTCCCCTGAAGTCAGACGCTCTTTGTCCCATAGAGCTCCCCGAGATCCCAGGAGCATTGAGTGCGTTCCTCCGACGCATGGACGGAGGAGACGCCAGATTTGACCCCGAATCTCCCTGACTGGGCCCGACAGCACTCGAACATTGCATGTGGTCCCCTCGGTTTGGACTGAGAAGGGGCGAGCTATGCCCTGCAGCTCACTGACTGCGCCCGAGGTCTCAAGAGATTTGGATGAGTTCTGGGGAGGTCCGGACTACGATCCGGTAACCTCGGGTCCTGCGAGTGGCCGAACAGATGGGAGATTCCACCAGATTCGGAGATTCCTCACGAGATTCGCACTAAGATCAACGAGACAGGTGCCTCACCATCTCTCTGATCATTCCTGACATCTCAGGACATATCCATATCTCTTCCGAGTTTTGGACGGATATGCCGAAACGTGTGTCTGGGAACTCGCATGCAGGGCTTGAGATCTCTTGAGATGTGGGTCAGGGCCTCCAAAATTTAGACTGCGATCCCATGAGTTTATCTGCTCGAGACCCCTGACTGGGGTGAGACCTCAGGGTTTTGGCTCCGTTCTAATGACAATTGGATTTCAACCCCCTTGGGATTGCTTCTGGATCTCGCTAACTGGGCCAGAGATCCCCACGAGATTTGCCTGAGCATTCCCGCGTTTTACCTGAAGTCTGATGAACTTAGATGCTGTTTCTCATCCAATGGCCGGTGGCCCCAGGAGACTTGAGTGCGTTCTTCCGAGGCTGGGGCCGTGATCACGTGACATATGCCCGTGAATCTCCCTGACAGGGCCAGGGTTTGTTGACATTTGGATGGGTTCTCCTGGGCATCGGCCGAGATCACCCCGGAGTGGCATCGGGATCCCCTAACTTGGGCACAAACACTCAAGAGGTTTTGACGAGTTCTGGCTCGATTTGGAATCAGATCCCACGAGACTGGCTCCTGGCATCCACGGATTGGACCAGCACTCTCCCAAGTGTCGGAGGTGGCGGGGCACATTCAGACGGAGACCACGTGACATGTACCCCTGGATCTCGTCGAGTACACCTGACATTCCGAGACTTTGGCACAGTTGTCCTGAGATACGGACACCTAACCGAGATGTTTGCCTGGGAGTGGCCGATCAGGCCTGAGTTCTCACGGGATTTGGATCCGGTGTTCCGAGGTTTGGACTGTGGCCCCATGGAATTTGGCCCTGGATCTGGCTTCCAGGGCCTGAGGTCCGACGAGATGTCGACAAGCACTGCTGAGAATGGGATTCAGGTCCTCCGCGAATTGCCCGCGGAAGCCACTGAGGCATCCTGAGGTTTGACGAGATGGGGTTTGTTCTCCAAGGTTCGCCCGAAAGCACTCAGGTTTGGAGCCTGGTTCGCACCGTCCGGACGTGAGCACTCAGGAGCATTGGATGAGTTCTGCCGCAAAGGTGATTGAGAGCTCAGGAGTTGGACACTGGGTCTCCCTGAGGTGACTGGGATCGACCGCGGTTTGGAGGAGTACTCCCGAGATTTGGACTGAGATATGCTGAAGTTGAACCCTCGGTCTAACAGAGAGGCCTTGGCCTGAGATCCCGAAGGATTGGAGTCAGCGCCTCCGACCGGAGATCACGGGAGGTTTGCCTGTGAATCTCCCTGAAAAGCCCCGAGAACCCTGAAGCTGGGGAGGACACCTCCCGAGATTTGGACTGAGAGCAGCTGAGATTCGCCCCCGGATCTCACGGAAAGGGGCCGAGGTCTCAAGAGGGTTTGTGGAGCTCTGTCGACATTTGAACTCAGAAACGGCGCACGTGGCCACAGGTTTTAGAGGAACGGGCCAGAGCTCCAACGTCGTTGGGAGATCTCGAACGCGATGCCGACGGAGATCACGTGCCGTGTGTCCCTGGGTCTCGCTGACTTTTCCTGAGATCTCCGGGGATTCGCGCAGTTCTACCGAGATTTGGACGGCTATCTTGAGCCAAGCGACCTCCTTATCCTCCCCAAGGCCGGAGACCTCGTTCCCTGGGGGCCAGGTGTCCCCAGACGTGGGCTGGGATGCCATTTGATTTGCCCTTCCATCTGGCTGCCTGGCTCCGTGGTCTCCTGCGCTTTGGAGGCGCTCTTCCGAGATGCAGACTAAAAGCACGAGAATTTTGCCCCCCGGTACTGCAGAGGGGGCCTGTGCTGCCATGACTTGCGGTTTGTTCCCCCCAAGATTTGGCCTGAAACCACGCGGGGTTGGAACCCGGGCCTTGATATCCGGACCTGAGCGCTCTGGAACTTCAGGGCCCCTCCTGAAATTGGGATGGAAATCACGTGAGCATTGCCCCCTGGATCTCGAGGACTGGGTATGGGATCACGGCAGATTTGCATGAGCCGTCCCGAGATTTGGACGGAGCTCCCCTGAAGTCAGGTGCTCTCTGTCCCACAGAGCTCCCCGAGATCCCAGGAGTTTTGAGTGAGTTCTTCCGAGGCTTGGACGGAGGAGACACCATATTTGATCCCGAATCTCCCTGACTGGGCCCGACAGTGCTCGAACATTGCATGTGGTCCCCTAGGTTTGGACTGAGAAGGGGCGAGCTTTGCCCTGCCGCTCACTGACTGCGCCCGAGTTCTCAAGAGATTTGGATGAGTTCTGGGGAGGTCTGGACTACGATCCGGTGACCTCGGGCCCTGCCAGTGGCCGAACGGACCGGAGATTCCACCAGATTCGGAGATTCCTCGTGAGATTCGCCCTGAGAACAACGAGACAGGTGCCTCTCGATCTCTCTGATCATTCCTGACATCTCAGGACATTTCCATAGCTCTTCCGATATTTGGACGGATATGCCGACACGTGTTTCCAGGAACTCGCAGGCAGGGCCTGAGATCTCATGAGATGTGGGTCAGGGCCTCCAAAATTTAGACTGCGATCCCATGAGTTTAATTGCTTGAGACCCCTGACTGGGGTGAGACCTCAGGGATTTGGTTTCGTTCTAATGACAATTGGATTTCAACCCCCTGGGGATTGCTTCTGGATCTCGCTAACTGGGCCAGAGGTCCCCCCGGAATTTGCGTGTGTGTTCCCGTGTTACGCCTAAAGTCAGATGAACTTAGATGCTGTTTCTCACGCAACGGACAGTGGCCCCGCAAGATTTGAGTGCGTTCTTCCGAGCCTGGGGCTGTGATCACGTGACACATGTCCGTGAATCTCCCTGACAGGGCCAGGGGTTCTTGACATTTGAATGAGTTCTCCTGGACTTTGGCTGAGATCACCCGGATTCCATAACTTGGGCACAAACCACTAAAGAGATTTTGACGAGTTCCAGCTCGATTTGGAATCAGATCCCACGAGACTGGCTCCTGGCATTCACGGATTGGACCAGCGTTCTCACAAGTGTCGGAGGTGGCGAGCCTCATTCAGACGGAGACCACGTGACATGTGCCCCTCGATCTCGGCGAGTACACCTGACATTTCGAGGCTTTGGCACAGTTGTCCTGAGATTCGGACACCTACACGGAGACGTTTGCCTGGGAGAGTCCGACGGGTCCTGAGTTCTCACAGGATTTGGATCCGGTGTTCCGAGGTGTGGACTGCGGCCCCATGAGATTTGGCCCTGGATCTGGCTTCCTGGGCCTGTGGTCCCATGAGATGTCGACGAGCACTCCTGAGAATTGGATTCAGGTCCCCTGCGAATTGCCCTCGGAAGCCACTGAGGGGTCCCGAGCTTTGACAAGATGGGGTTTGTTCTCCAAGGTTCGCACGAAAGCACTCAGGTTTGGAGCCTGGTTCGCACCGTCCGGACGTGAGGACTCAGGGGCATTGGGTGGGTTCTGCTGCAAAGGTGATTGAGAGCTCAGGAGTTGGGCCCTGGGTCGCCCTGATGGTGACCGGGGTCGACCGAGGTTTGGAGGCTTTCTCCCGAGATTTGGACTGAGATTTGTGAGGTTGAACCCTGTGTCTAACAGAGAGGCCTTGGCCTGAGATCCCGTGGGTTGGAGTCAGCGCATCCGACCGGAGATCATGGGAGTTTTGCCTGTGAATCTCCCTGAAATTGTCCGAGAACCCTGAAGCTGGGGAGGAGACCTCCCGAGATTTGGACTGAGATCAGCTGAGATTCGCCCCCGGATCTCACCGAAAGGGGTCGAAGTCTCAAGATGGTTTGAGGAGCTCTGGCGACATTTGAAATCCGAAACGGTGCACGTAGCCACAGGTTGTAGTGGAACGCACCAGAGCTCCCACGAGGTTGGGAGATTGCAAACGCGATGTCGACGGAGATCATGTGCGTGTCTCCCTGGGTCTCGCTGACGTTTCCTGAGACCTCAGGGCATTCGCGCAGTTCTACCGAGATTTGGACGACTATCCTGAGCCAAGCGACCTCCATAACCTCCACAAGGCCCGAGATCTTGTTCCATTGGGGCCAGGTGTCCCCAGACGTGTGCTGGGATCCCACTTGGTTTGTCTTTCCATCTCGCTGCCTGGCCCCGTTGTATCCTGCGGTTTGGAGGCGCTCTCCCGAGATGCAGACTAAAACCATGAGAGGTTTGCCCCCGGGTCTTGCAGAGGGGGCCTGTGCTGCCATGACTTGCTGTTTGTTCCCCCCAAGACTTGGCCTGAAACCACGCGGGTTCGTTACCGGGGCCTTGATGTCTTGACGTGAGCGCTCTGGATCTGCAGGGCCCCTCCTGAAATTGGGATGGAGATCATGTGAGCATTGCCCCCTGGAACTCGAGGACTGGGCATGGGATCACACCAGATTTGCATGAGCCGTCCCGAGATTTGGATGGAGCTCCCCTGAAGTCAGACGCTCTTTGTCCCATAGAGCTCCCCGAGATCCCAGGAGCATTGAGTGCGTTCCTCCGACGCATGGACGGAGGAGACGCCAGATTTGACCCCGAATCTCCCTGACTGGGCCCGACAGCACTCGAACATTGCATGTGGTCCCCTCGGTTTGGACTGAGAAGGGGCGAGCTATGCCCTGCAGCTCACTGACTGCGCCCGAGGTCTCAAGAGATTTGGATGAGTTCTGGGGAGGTCCGGACTACGATCCGGTAACCTCGGGTCCTGCGAGTGGCCGAACAGATGGGAGATTCCACCAGATTCGGAGATTCCTCACGAGATTCGCACTAAGATCAACGAGACAGGTGCCTCACCATCTCTCTGATCATTCCTGACATCTCAGGACATATCCATATCTCTTCCGAGTTTTGGACGGATATGCCGAAACGTGTGTCTGGGAACTCGCATGCAGGGCTTGAGATCTCTTGAGATGTGGGTCAGGGCCTCCAAAATTTAGACTGCGATCCCATGAGTTTATCTGCTCGAGACCCCTGACTGGGGTGAGACCTCAGGGTTTTGGCTCCGTTCTAATGACAATTGGATTTCAACCCCCTTGGGATTGCTTCTGGATCTCGCTAACTGGGCCAGAGATCCCCACGAGATTTGCCTGAGCATTCCCGCGTTTTACCTGAAGTCTGATGAACTTAGATGCTGTTTCTCATCCAATGGCCGGTGGCCCCAGGAGACTTGAGTGCGTTCTTCCGAGGCTGGGGCCGTGATCACGTGACATATGCCCGTGAATCTCCCTGACAGGGCCAGGGTTTGTTGACATTTGGATGGGTTCTCCTGGGCATCGGCCGAGATCACCCCGGAGTGGCATCGGGATCCCCTAACTTGGGCACAAACACTCAAGAGGTTTTGACGAGTTCTGGCTCGATTTGGAATCAGATCCCACGAGACTGGCTCCTGGCATCCACGGATTGGACCAGCACTCTCCCAAGTGTCGGAGGTGGCGGGGCACATTCAGACGGAGACCACGTGACATGTACCCCTGGATCTCGTCGAGTACACCTGACATTCCGAGACTTTGGCACAGTTGTCCTGAGATACGGACACCTAACCGAGATGTTTGCCTGGGAGTGGCCGATCAGGCCTGAGTTCTCACGGGATTTGGATCCGGTGTTCCGAGGTTTGGACTGTGGCCCCATGGAATTTGGCCCTGGATCTGGCTTCCAGGGCCTGAGGTCCGACGAGATGTCGACAAGCACTGCTGAGAATGGGATTCAGGTCCTCCGCGAATTGCCCGCGGAAGCCACTGAGGCATCCTGAGGTTTGACGAGATGGGGTTTGTTCTCCAAGGTTCGCCCGAAAGCACTCAGGTTTGGAGCCTGGTTCGCACCGTCCGGACGTGAGCACTCAGGAGCATTGGATGAGTTCTGCCGCAAAGGTGATTGAGAGCTCAGGAGTTGGACACTGGGTCTCCCTGAGGTGACTGGGATCGACCGCGGTTTGGAGGAGTACTCCCGAGATTTGGACTGAGATATGCTGAAGTTGAACCCTCGGTCTAACAGAGAGGCCTTGGCCTGAGATCCCGAAGGATTGGAGTCAGCGCCTCCGACCGGAGATCACGGGAGGTTTGCCTGTGAATCTCCCTGAAAAGCCCCGAGAACCCTGAAGCTGGGGAGGACACCTCCCGAGATTTGGACTGAGAGCAGCTGAGATTCGCCCCCGGATCTCACGGAAAGGGGCCGAGGTCTCAAGAGGGTTTGTGGAGCTCTGTCGACATTTGAACTCAGAAACGGCGCACGTGGCCACAGGTTTTAGAGGAACGGGCCAGAGCTCCAACGTCGTTGGGAGATCTCGAACGCGATGCCGACGGAGATCACGTGCCGTGTGTCCCTGGGTCTCGCTGACTTTTCCTGAGATCTCCGGGGATTCGCGCAGTTCTACCGAGATTTGGACGGCTATCTTGAGCCAAGCGACCTCCTTATCCTCCCCAAGGCCGGAGACCTCGTTCCCTGGGGGCCAGGTGTCCCCAGACGTGGGCTGGGATGCCATTTGATTTGCCCTTCCATCTGGCTGCCTGGCTCCGTGGTCTCCTGCACTTTGGAGGCGCTCTTCCGAGATGCAGACTAAAAGCACGAGAATTTTGCCCCCCGGTACTGCAGAGGGGGCCTGTGCTGCCATGACTTGCGGTTTGTTCCCCCCAAGATTTGGCCTGAAACCACGCGGGGTTGGAACCCGGGCCTTGATATCCGGACCTGAGCGCTCTGGAACTTCAGGGCCCCTCCTGAAATTGGGATGGAAATCACGTGAGCATTGCCCCCTGGATCTCGAGGACTGGGTATGGGATCACGGCAGATTTGCATGAGCCGTCCCGAGATTTGGACGGAGCTCCCCTGAAGTCAGGTGCTCTCTGTCCCACAGAGCTCCCCGAGATCCCAGGAGTTTTGAGTGAGTTCTTCCGAGGCTTGGACGGAGGAGACACCATATTTGATCCCGAATCTCCCTGACTGGGCCCGACAGTGCTCGAACATTGCATGTGGTCCCCTAGGTTTGGACTGAGAAGGGGCGAGCTTTGCCCTGCCGCTCACTGACTGCGCCCGAGGTCTCAAGAGATTTGGTTGAGTTCTGGGGAGGTCTGGACTACGATCCGGTGACCTCGGGCCCTGCCAGTGGCCGAACGGACCGGAGATTCCACCAGATTCGGAGATTCCTCGTGAGATTCGCCCTGAGAACAACGAGACAGGTGCCTCTCGATCTCTCTGATCATTCCTGACATCTCAGGACATTTCCATAGCTCTTCCGATATTTGGACGGATATGCCGACACGTGTTTCCAGGAACTCGCAGGCAGGGCCTGAGATCTCATGAGATGTGGGTCAGGGCCTCCAAAATTTAGACTGCGATCCCATGAGTTTAATTGCTTGAGACCCCTGACTGGGGTGAGACCTCAGGGATTTGGTTTCGTTCTAATGACAATTGGATTTCAACCCCCTGGGGATTGCTTCTGGATCTCGCTAACTGGGCCAGAGGTCCCCCCGGAATTTGCGTGTGTGTTCCCGTGTTACGCCTAAAGTCAGATGAACTTAGATGCTGTTTCTCACGCAACGGACAGTGGCCCCGCAAGATTTGAGTGCGTTCTTCCGAGCCTGGGGCTGTGATCACGTGACACATGTCCGTGAATCTCCCTGACAGGGCCAGGGGTTCTTGACATTTGAATGAGTTCTCCTGGACTTTGGCTGAGATCACCCGGATTCCATAACTTGGGCACAAACCACTAAAGAGATTTTGACGAGTTCCAGCTCGATTTGGAATCAGATCCCACGAGACTGGCTCCTGGCATTCACGGATTGGACCAGCGTTCTCACAAGTGTCGGAGGTGGCGAGCCTCATTCAGACGGAGACCACGTGACATGTGCCCCTCGATCTCGGCGAGTACACCTGACATTTCGAGGCTTTGGCACAGTTGTCCTGAGATTCGGACACCTACACGGAGACGTTTGCCTGGGAGAGTCCGACGGGTCCTGAGTTCTCACAGGATTTGGATCCGGTGTTCCGAGGTGTGGACTGCGGCCCCATGAGATTTGGCCCTGGATCTGGCTTCCTGGGCCTGTGGTCCCATGAGATGTCGACGAGCACTCCTGAGAATTGGATTCAGGTCCCCTGCGAATTGCCCTCGGAAGCCACTGAGGGGTCCCGAGCTTTGACAAGATGGGGTTTGTTCTCCAAGGTTCGCACGAAAGCACTCAGGTTTGGAGCCTGGTTCGCACCGTCCGGACGTGAGGACTCAGGGGCATTGGGTGGGTTCTGCTGCAAAGGTGATTGAGAGCTCAGGAGTTGGGCCCTGGGTCGCCATGATGGTGACCGGGGTCGACCGAGGTGTGGAGGCTTTCTCCCGAGATTTGGACTGAGATTTGTGAGGTTGAACCCTGTGTCTAACAGAGAGGCCTTGGCCTGAGATCCCGTGGGTTGGAGTCAGCGCATCCGACCGGAGATCATGGGAGTTTTGCCTGTGAATCTCCCTGAAATTGTCCGAGAACCCTGAAGCTGGGGAGGAGACCTCCCGAGATTTGGACTGAGATCAGCTGAGATTCGCCCCCGGATCTCACCGAAAGGGGTCGAAGTCTCAAGATGGTTTGAGGAGCTCTGGCGACATTTGAAATCCGAAACGGTGCACGTAGCCACAGGTTGTAGTGGAACGCACCAGAGCTCCCACGAGGTTGGGAGATTGCAAACGCGATGTCGACGGAGATCATGTGCGTGTCTCCCTGGGTCTCGCTGACGTTTCCTGAGACCTCAGGGCATTCGCGCAGTTCTACCGAGATTTGGACGACTATCCTGAGCCAAGCGACCTCCATAACCTCCACAAGGCCCGAGATCTTGTTCCATTGGGGCCAGGTGTCCCCAGACGTGTGCTGGGATCCCACTTGGTTTGTCTTTCCATCTCGCTGCCTGGCCCCGTTATATCCTGCGGTTTGGAGGCGCTCTCCCGAGATGCAGACTAAAACCATGAGAGGTTTGCCCCCGGGTCTTGCAGAGGGGGCCTGTGCTGCCATGACTTGCTGTTTGTTCCCCCCAAGACTTGGCCTGAAACCACGCGGGTTCGTTACCGGGGCCTTGATGTCTTGACGTGAGCGCTCTGGATCTGCAGGGCCCCTCCTGAAATTGGGATGGAGATCATGTGAGCATTGCCCCCTGGAACTCGAGGACTGGGCATGGGATCACACCAGATTTGCATGAGCCGTCCCGAGATTTGGATGGAGCTCCCCTGAAGTCAGACGCTCTTTCTCCCATAGAGCTCCCCGAGATCCCAGGAGCATTGAGTGCGTTCCTCCGACGCATGGACGGAGGAGACGCCAGATTTGACCCCGAATCTCCCTGACTGGGCCCGACAGCACTCGAACATTGCATGTGGTCCCCTCGGTTTGGACTGAGAAGGGGCGAGCTATGCCCTGCAGCTCACTGACTGCGCCCGAGGTCTCAAGAGATTTGGATGAGTTCTGGGGAGGTCCGGACTACGATCCGGTAACCTCGGGCCCTGCGAGTGGCCGAACAGATGGGAGATTCCACCAGATTCGGAGATTCCTCACGAGATTCGCACTAAGATCAACGAGACAGGTGCCTCACCATCTCTCTGATCATTCCTGACATCTCAGGACATATCCATATCTCTTCCGAGTTTTGGACGGATATGCCGAAACGTGTGTCTGGGAACTCGCATGCAGGGCTTGAGATCTCTTGAGATGTGGGTCAGGGCCTCCAAAATTTAGACTGCGATCCCATGAGTTTATCTGCTCGAGACCCCTGACTGGGGTGAGACCTCAGGGTTTTGGCTCCGTTCTAATGACAATTGGATTTCAACCCCCTTGGGATTGCTTCTGGATCTCGCTAACTGGGCCAGAGTTCCCCACGAGATTTGCCTGAGCATTCCCGCGTTTTACCTGAAGTCTGATGAACTTAGATGCTGTTTCTCATCCAATGGCCGGTGGCCCCAGGAGACTTGAGTGCGTTCTTCCGAGGCTGGGGCCGTGATCACGTGACATATGCCCGTGAATCTCCCTGACAGGGCCAGGGTTTGTTGACATTTGGATGGGTTCTCCTGGGCATCGGCCGAGATCACCCCGGGGTGGCATCGGGATCCCCTAACTTGGGCACAAACACTCAAGAGGTTTTGACGAGTTCTGGCTCGATTTGGAATCAGATCCCACGAGACTGGCTCCTGGCATCCACGGATTGGACCAGCACTCTCCCAAGTGTCGGAGGTGGCGGGGCACATTCAGACGGAGACCACGTGACATGTACCCCTGGATCTCGTCGAGTACACCTGACATTCCGAGACTTTGGCACAGTTGTCCTGAGATACGGACACCTAACCGAGATGTTTGCCTGGGAGTGGCCGATCAGGCCTGAGTTCTCACGGGATTTGGATCCGGTGTTCCGAGGTTTGGACTGTGGCCCCATGGAATTTGGCCCTGGATCTGGCTTCCAGGGCCTGAGGTCCGACGAGATGTCGACAAGCACTGCTGAGAATGGGATTCAGGTCCTCCGCGAATTGCCCGCGGAAGCCACTGAGGCATCCTGAGGTTTGACGAGATGGGGTTTGTTCTCCAAGGTTCGCCCGAAAGCACTCAGGTTTGGAGCCTGGTTCGCACCGTCCAGACGTGAGCACTCAGGAGCATTGGATGAGTTCTGCCGCAAAGGTGATTGAGAGCTCAGGAGTTGGACACTGGGTCTCCCTGAGGTGACTGGGATCGACCGCGGTTTGGAGGAGTACTCCCGAGATTTGGACTGAGATATGCTGAAGTTGAACCCTCGGTCTAACAGAGAGGCCTTGGCCTGAGATCCCGAAGGATTGGAGTCAGCGCCTCCGACCGGAGATCACGGGAGGTTTGCCTGTGAATCTCCCTGAAAAGCCCCGAGAACCCTGAAGCTGGGGAGGACACCTCCCGAGATTTGGACTGAGAGCAGCTGAGATTCGCCCCCGGATCTCACGGAAAGGGGCCGAGGTCTCAAGAGGGTTTGTGGAGCTCTGTCGACATTTGAACTCAGAAACGGCGCACGTGGCCACAGGTTTTAGAGGAACGGGCCAGAGCTCCAACGTCGTTGGGAGATCTCGAACGCGATGCCGACGGAGATCACGTGCCGTGTGTCCCTGGGTCTCGCTGACTTTTCCTGAGATCTCCGGGGATTCGCGCAGTTCTACCGAGATTTGGACGGCTATCTTGAGCCAAGCGACCTCCTTATCCTCCCCAAGGCCGGAGACCTCGTTCCCTGGGGGCCAGGTGTCCCCAGACGTGGGCTGGGATGCCATTTGATTTGCCCTTCCATCTGGCTGCCTGGCTCCGTGGTCTCCTGCGGTTTGGAGGCGCTCTTCCGAGATGCAGACTAAAAGCACGAGAATTTTGCCCCCCGGTACTGCAGAGGGGGCCTGTGCTGCCATGACTTGCGGTTTGTTCCCCCCAAGATTTGGCCTGAAACCACGCGGGGTTGGAACCCGGGCCTTGATATCCGGACCTGAGCGCTCTGGAACTTCAGGGCCCCTCCTGAAATTGGGATGGAAATCACGTGAGCATTGCCCCCTGGATCTCGAGGACTGGGTATGGGATCACGGCAGATTTGCATGAGCCGTCCCGAGATTTGGACGGAGCTCCCCTGAAGTCAGGTGCTCTCTGTCCCACAGAGCTCCCCGAGATCCCAGGAGTTTTGAGTGAGTTCTTCCGAGGCTTGGACGGAGGAGACACCATATTTGATCCCGAATCTCCCTGACTGGGCCCGACAGTGCTCGAACATTGCATGTGGTCCCCTAGGTTTGGACTGAGAAGGGGCGAGCTTTGCCCTGCCGCTCACTGACTGCGCCCGAGGTCTCAAGAGATTTGGTTGAGTTCTGGGGAGGTCTGGACTACGATCCGGTGACCTCGGGCCCTGCCAGTGGCCGAACGGACCGGAGATTCCACCAGATTCGGAGATTCCTCGTGAGATTCGCCCTGAGAACAACGAGACAGGTGCCTCTCGATCTCTCTGATCATTCCTGACATCTCAGGACATTTCCATAGCTCTTCCGATATTTGGACGGATATGCCGACACGTGTTTCCAGGAACTCGCAGGCAGGGCCTGAGATCTCATGAGATGTGGGTCAGGGCCTCCAAAATTTAGACTGCGATCCCATGAGTTTAATTGCTTGAGACCCCTGACTGGGGTGAGACCTCAGGGATTTGGTTTCGTTCTAATGACAATTGGATTTCAACCCCCTGGGGATTGCTTCTGGATCTCGCTAACTGGGCCAGAGGTCCCCCCGGAATTTGCGTGTGTGTTCCCGTGTTACGCCTAAAGTCAGATGAACTTAGATGCTGTTTCTCACGCAACGGACAGTGGCCCCGCAAGATTTGAGTGCGTTCTTCCGAGCCTGGGGCTGTGATCACGTGACACATGTCCGTGAATCTCCCTGACAGGGCCAGGGGTTCTTGACATTTGAATGAGTTCTCCTGGACTTTGGCTGAGATCACCCGGATTCCATAACTTGGGCACAAACCACTAAAGAGATTTTGACGAGTTCCAGCTCGATTTGGAATCAGATCCCACGAGACTGGCTCCTGGCATTCACGGATTGGACCAGCGTTCTCACAAGTGTCGGAGGTGGCGAGCCTCATTCAGACGGAGACCACGTGACATGTGCCCCTCGATCTCGGCGAGTACACCTGACATTTCGAGGCTTTGGCACAGTTGTCCTGAGATTCGGACACCTACACGGAGACGTTTGCCTGGGAGAGTCCGACGGGTCCTGAGTTCTCACAGGATTTGGATCCGGTGTTCCGAGGTGTGGACTGCGGCCCCATGAGATTTGGCCCTGGATCTGGCTTCCTGGGCCTGTGGTCCCATGAGATGTCGACGAGCACTCCTGAGAATTGGATTCAGGTCCCCTGCGAATTGCCCTCGGAAGCCACTGAGGGGTCCCGAGCTTTGACAAGATGGGGTTTGTTCTCCAAGGTTCGCACGAAAGCACTCAGGTTTGGAGCCTGGTTCGCACCGTCCGGACGTGAGGACTCAGGGGCATTGGGTGGGTTCTGCTGCAAAGGTGATTGAGAGCTCAGGAGTTGGGCCCTGGGTCGCCATGATGGTGACCGGGGTCGACCGAGGTGTGGAGGCTTTCTCCCGAGATTTGGACTGAGATTTGTGAGGTTGAACCCTGTGTCTAACAGAGAGGCCTTGGCCTGAGATCCCGTGGGTTGGAGTCAGCGCATCCGACCGGAGATCATGGGAGTTTTGCCTGTGAATCTCCCTGAAATTGTCCGAGAACCCTGAAGCTGGGGAGGAGACCTCCCGAGATTTGGACTGAGATCAGCTGAGATTCGCCCCCGGATCTCACCGAAAGGGGTCGAAGTCTCAAGATGGTTTGAGGAGCTCTGGCGACATTTGAAATCCGAAACGGTGCACGTAGCCACAGGTTGTAGTGGAACGCACCAGAGCTCCCACGAGGTTGGGAGATTGCAAACGCGATGTCGACGGAGATCATGTGCGTGTCTCCCTGGGTCTCGCTGACGTTTCCTGAGACCTCAGGGCATTCGCGCAGTTCTACCGAGATTTGGACGACTATCCTGAGCCAAGCGACCTCCATAACCTCCACAAGGCCCGAGATCTTGTTCCATTGGGGCCAGGTGTCCCCAGACGTGTGCTGGGATCCCACTTGGTTTGTCTTTCCATCTCGCTGCCTGGCCCCGTTGTATCCTGCGGTTTGGAGGCGCTCTCCCGAGATGCAGACTAAAACCATGAGAGGTTTGCCCCCGGGTCTTGCAGAGGGGGCCTGTGCTGCCATGACTTGCTGTTTGTTCCCCCCAAGACTTGGCCTGAAACCACGCGGGTTCGTTACCGGGGCCTTGATGTCTTGACGTGAGCGCTCTGGATCTGCAGGGCCCCTCCTGAAATTGGGATGGAGATCATGTGAGCATTGCCCCCTGGAACTCGAGGACTGGGCATGGGATCACACCAGATTTGCATGAGCCGTCCCGAGATTTGGATGGAGCTCCCCTGAAGTCAGACGCTCTTTGTCCCATAGAGCTCCCCGAGATCCCAGGAGCATTGAGTGCGTTCCTCCGACGCATGGACGGAGGAGACGCCAGATTTGACCCCGAATCTCCCTGACTGGGCCCGACAGCACTCGAACATTGCATGTGGTCCCCTCGGTTTGGACTGAGAAGGGGCGAGCTATGCCCTGCAGCTCACTGACTGCGCCCGAGGTCTCAAGAGATTTGGATGAGTTCTGGGGAGGTCCGGACTACGATCCGGTAACCTCGGGTCCTGCGAGTGGCCGAACAGATGGGAGATTCCACCAGATTCGGAGATTCCTCACGAGATTCGCACTAAGATCAACGAGACAGGTGCCTCACCATCTCTCTGATCATTCCTGACATCTCAGGACATATCCATATCTCTTCCGAGTTTTGGACGGATATGCCGAAACGTGTGTCTGGGAACTCGCATGCAGGGCTTGAGATCTCTTGAGATGTGGGTCAGGGCCTCCAAAATTTAGACTGCGATCCCATGAGTTTATCTGCTCGAGACCCCTGACTGGGGTGAGACCTCAGGGTTTTGGCTCCGTTCTAATGACAATTGGATTTCAACCCCCTTGGGATTGCTTCTGGATCTCGCTAACTGGGCCAGAGATCCCCACGAGATTTGCCTGAGCATTCCCGCGTTTTACCTGAAGTCTGATGAACTTAGATGCTGTTTCTCATCCAATGGCCGGTGGCCCCAGGAGACTTGAGTGCGTTCTTCCGAGGCTGGGGCCGTGATCACGTGACATATGCCCGTGAATCTCCCTGACAGGGCCAGGGTTTGTTGACATTTGGATGGGTTCTCCTGGGCATCGGCCGAGATCACCCCGGAGTGGCATCGGGATCCCCTAACTTGGGCACAAACACTCAAGAGGTTTTGACGAGTTCTGGCTCGATTTGGAATCAGATCCCACGAGACTGGCTCCTGGCATCCACGGATTGGACCAGCACTCTCCCAAGTGTCGGAGGTGGCGGGGCACATTCAGACGGAGACCACGTGACATGTACCCCTGGATCTCGTCGAGTACACCTGACATTCCGAGACTTTGGCACAGTTGTCCTGAGATACGGACACCTAACCGAGATGTTTGCCTGGGAGTGGCCGATCAGGCCTGAGTTCTCACGGGATTTGGATCCGGTGTTCCGAGGTTTGGACTGTGGCCCCATGGAATTTGGCCCTGGATCTGGCTTCCAGGGCCTGAGGTCCGACGAGATGTCGACAAGCACTGCTGAGAATGGGATTCAGGTCCTCCGCGAATTGCCCGCGGAAGCCACTGAGGCATCCTGAGGTTTGACGAGATGGGGTTTGTTCTCCAAGGTTCGCCCGAAAGCACTCAGGTTTGGAGCCTGGTTCGCACCGTCCGGACGTGAGCACTCAGGAGCATTGGATGAGTTCTGCCGCAAAGGTGATTGAGAGCTCAGGAGTTGGACACTGGGTCTCCCTGAGGTGACTGGGATCGACCGCGGTTTGGAGGAGTACTCCCGAGATTTGGACTGAGATATGCTGAAGTTGAACCCTCGGTCTAACAGAGAGGCCTTGGCCTGAGATCCCGAAGGATTGGAGTCAGCGCCTCCGACCGGAGATCACGGGAGGTTTGCCTGTGAATCTCCCTGAAAAGCCCCGAGAACCCTGAAGCTGGGGAGGACACCTCCCGAGATTTGGACTGAGAGCAGCTGAGATTCGCCCCCGGATCTCACGGAAAGGGGCCGAGGTCTCAAGAGGGTTTGTGGAGCTCTGTCGACATTTGAACTCAGAAACGGCGCACGTGGCCACAGGTTTTAGAGGAACGGGCCAGAGCTCCAACGTCGTTGGGAGATCTCGAACGCGATGCCGACGGAGATCACGTGCCGTGTGTCCCTGGGTCTCGCTGACTTTTCCTGAGATCTCCGGGGATTCGCGCAGTTCTACCGAGATTTGGACGGCTATCTTGAGCCAAGCGACCTCCTTATCCTCCCCAAGGCCGGAGACCTCGTTCCCTGGGGGCCAGGTGTCCCCAGACGTGGGCTGGGATGCCATTTGATTTGCCCTTCCATCTGGCTGCCTGGCTCCGTGGTCTCCTGCGCTTTGGAGGCGCTCTTCCGAGATGCAGACTAAAAGCACGAGAATTTTGCCCCCCGGTACTGCAGAGGGGGCCTGTGCTGCCATGACTTGCGGTTTGTTCCCCCCAAGATTTGGCCTGAAACCACGCGGGGTTGGAACCCGGGCCTTGATATCCGGACCTGAGCGCTCTGGAACTTCAGGGCCCCTCCTGAAATTGGGATGGAAATCACGTGAGCATTGCCCCCTGGATCTCGAGGACTGGGTATGGGATCACGGCAGATTTGCATGAGCCGTCCCGAGATTTGGACGGAGCTCCCCTGAAGTCAGGTGCTCTCTGTCCCACAGAGCTCCCCGAGATCCCAGGAGTTTTGAGTGAGTTCTTCCGAGGCTTGGACGGAGGAGACACCATATTTGATCCCGAATCTCCCTGACTGGGCCCGACAGTGCTCGAACATTGCATGTGGTCCCCTAGGTTTGGACTGAGAAGGGGCGAGCTTTGCCCTGCCGCTCACTGACTGCGCCCGAGTTCTCAAGAGATTTGGATGAGTTCTGGGGAGGTCTGGACTACGATCCGGTGACCTCGGGCCCTGCCAGTGGCCGAACGGACCGGAGATTCCACCAGATTCGGAGATTCCTCGTGAGATTCGCCCTGAGAACAACGAGACAGGTGCCTCTCGATCTCTCTGATCATTCCTGACATCTCAGGACATTTCCATAGCTCTTCCGATATTTGGACGGATATGCCGACACGTGTTTCCAGGAACTCGCAGGCAGGGCCTGAGATCTCATGAGATGTGGGTCAGGGCCTCCAAAATTTAGACTGCGATCCCATGAGTTTAATTGCTTGAGACCCCTGACTGGGGTGAGACCTCAGGGATTTGGTTTCGTTCTAATGACAATTGGATTTCAACCCCCTGGGGATTGCTTCTGGATCTCGCTAACTGGGCCAGAGGTCCCCCCGGAATTTGCGTGTGTGTTCCCGTGTTACGCCTAAAGTCAGATGAACTTAGATGCTGTTTCTCACGCAACGGACAGTGGCCCCGCAAGATTTGAGTGCGTTCTTCCGAGCCTGGGGCTGTGATCACGTGACACATGTCCGTGAATCTCCCTGACAGGGCCAGGGGTTCTTGACATTTGAATGAGTTCTCCTGGACTTTGGCTGAGATCACCCGGATTCCATAACTTGGGCACAAACCACTAAAGAGATTTTGACGAGTTCCAGCTCGATTTGGAATCAGATCCCACGAGACTGGCTCCTGGCATTCACGGATTGGACCAGCGTTCTCACAAGTGTCGGAGGTGGCGAGCCTCATTCAGACGGAGACCACGTGACATGTGCCCCTCGATCTCGGCGAGTACACCTGACATTTCGAGGCTTTGGCACAGTTGTCCTGAGATTCGGACACCTACACGGAGACGTTTGCCTGGGAGAGTCCGACGGGTCCTGAGTTCTCACAGGATTTGGATCCGGTGTTCCGAGGTGTGGACTGCGGCCCCATGAGATTTGGCCCTGGATCTGGCTTCCTGGGCCTGTGGTCCCATGAGATGTCGACGAGCACTCCTGAGAATTGGATTCAGGTCCCCTGCGAATTGCCCTCGGAAGCCACTGAGGGGTCCCGAGCTTTGACAAGATGGGGTTTGTTCTCCAAGGTTCGCACGAAAGCACTCAGGTTTGGAGCCTGGTTCGCACCGTCCGGACGTGAGGACTCAGGGGCATTGGGTGGGTTCTGCTGCAAAGGTGATTGAGAGCTCAGGAGTTGGGCCCTGGGTCGCCCTGATGGTGACCGGGGTCGACCGAGGTTTGGAGGCTTTCTCCCGAGATTTGGACTGAGATTTGTGAGGTTGAACCCTGTGTCTAACAGAGAGGCCTTGGCCTGAGATCCCGTGGGTTGGAGTCAGCGCATCCGACCGGAGATCATGGGAGTTTTGCCTGTGAATCTCCCTGAAATTGTCCGAGAACCCTGAAGCTGGGGAGGAGACCTCCCGAGATTTGGACTGAGATCAGCTGAGATTCGCCCCCGGATCTCACCGAAAGGGGTCGAAGTCTCAAGATGGTTTGAGGAGCTCTGGCGACATTTGAAATCCGAAACGGTGCACGTAGCCACAGGTTGTAGTGGAACGCACCAGAGCTCCCACGAGGTTGGGAGATTGCAAACGCGATGTCGACGGAGATCATGTGCGTGTCTCCCTGGGTCTCGCTGACGTTTCCTGAGACCTCAGGGCATTCGCGCAGTTCTACCGAGATTTGGACGACTACCCTGAGCCAAGCGACCTCCATAACCTCCACAAGGCCCGAGATCTTGTTCCATTGGGGCCAGGTGTCCCCAGACGTGTGCTGGGATCCCACTTGGTTTGTCTTTCCATCTCGCTGCCTGGCCCCGTTTTATCCTGCGGTTTGGAGGCGCTCTCCCGAGATGCAGACTAAAACCATGAGAGGTTTGCCCCCGGGTCTTGCAGAGGGGGCCTGTGCTGCCATGACTTGCTGTTTTTTCCCCCCAAGACTTGGCCTGAAACCACGCGGGTTCGTTACCGGGGCCTTGATGTCTTGACGTGAGCGCTCTGGATCTGCAGGGCCCCTCCTGAAATTGGGATGGAGATCATGTGAGCATTGCCCCCTGGAACTCGAGGACTGGGCATGGGATCACACCAGATTTGCATGAGCCGTCCCGAGATTTGGATGGAGCTCCCCTGAAGTCAGACGCTCTTTGTCCCATAGAGCTCCCCGAGATCCCAGGAGCATTGAGTGCGTTCCTCCGACGCATGGACGGAGGAGACGCCAGATTTGACCCCGAATCTCCCTGACTGGGCCCGACAGCACTCGAACATTGCATGTGGTCCCCTCGGTTTGGACTGAGAAGGGGCGAGCTATGCCCTGCAGCTCACTGACTGCGCCCGAGGTCTCAAGAGATTTGGATGAGTTCTGGGGAGGTCCGGACTACGATCCGGTAACCTCGGGTCCTGCGAGTGGCCGAACAGATGGGAGATTCCACCAGATTCGGAGATTCCTCACGAGATTCGCACTAAGATCAACGAGACAGGTGCCTCACCATCTCTCTGATCATTCCTGACATCTCAGGACATATCCATATCTCTTCCGAGTTTTGGACGGATATGCCGAAACGTGTGTCTGGGAACTCGCATGCAGGGCTTGAGATCTCTTGAGATGTGGGTCAGGGCCTCCAAAATTTAGACTGCGATCCCATGAGTTTATCTGCTCGAGACCCCTGACTGGGGTGAGACCTCAGGGTTTTGGCTCCGTTCTAATGACAATTGGATTTCAACCCCCTTGGGATTGCTTCTGGATCTCGCTAACTGGGCCAGAGATCCCCACGAGATTTGCCTGAGCATTCCCGCGTTTTACCTGAAGTCTGATGAACTTAGATGCTGTTTCTCATCCAATGGCCGGTGGCCCCAGGAGACTTGAGTGCGTTCTTCCGAGGCTGGGGCCGTGATCACGTGACATATGCCCGTGAATCTCCCTGACAGGGCCAGGGTTTGTTGACATTTGGATGGGTTCTCCTGGGCATCGGCCGAGATCACCCCGGAGTGGCATCGGGATCCCCTAACTTGGGCACAAACACTCAAGAGGTTTTGACGAGTTCTGGCTCGATTTGGAATCAGATCCCACGAGACTGGCTCCTGGCATCCACGGATTGGACCAGCACTCTCCCAAGTGTCGGAGGTGGCGGGGCACATTCAGACGGAGACCACGTGACATGTACCCCTGGATCTCGTCGAGTACACCTGACATTCCGAGACTTTGGCACAGTTGTCCTGAGATACGGACACCTAACCGAGATGTTTGCCTGGGAGTGGCCGATCAGGCCTGAGTTCTCACGGGATTTGGATCCGGTGTTCCGAGGTTTGGACTGTGGCCCCATGGAATTTGGCCCTGGATCTGGCTTCCAGGGCCTGAGGTCCGACGAGATGTCGACAAGCACTGCTGAGAATGGGATTCAGGTCCTCCGCGAATTGCCCGCGGAAGCCACTGAGGCATCCTGAGGTTTGACGAGATGGGGTTTGTTCTCCAAGGTTCGCCCGAAAGCACTCAGGTTTGGAGCCTGGTTCGCACCGTCCGGACGTGAGCACTCAGGAGCATTGGATGAGTTCTGCCGCAAAGGTGATTGAGAGCTCAGGAGTTGGACACTGGGTCTCCCTGAGGTGACTGGGATCGACCGCGGTTTGGAGGAGTACTCCCGAGATTTGGACTGAGATATGCTGAAGTTGAACCCTCGGTCTAACAGAGAGGCCTTGGCCTGAGATCCCGAAGGATTGGAGTCAGCGCCTCCGACCGGAGATCACGGGAGGTTTGCCTGTGAATCTCCCTGAAAAGCCCCGAGAACCCTGAAGCTGGGGAGGACACCTCCCGAGATTTGGACTGAGAGCAGCTGAGATTCGCCCCCGGATCTCACGGAAAGGGGCCGAGGTCTCAAGAGGGTTTGTGGAGCTCTGTCGACATTTGAACTCAGAAACGGCGCACGTGGCCACAGGTTTTAGAGGAACGGGCCAGAGCTCCAACGTCGTTGGGAGATCTCGAACGCGATGCCGACGGAGATCACGTGCCGTGTGTCCCTGGGTCTCGCTGACTTTTCCTGAGATCTCCGGGGATTCGCGCAGTTCTACCGAGATTTGGACGGCTATCTTGAGCCAAGCGACCTCCTTATCCTCCCCAAGGCCGGAGACCTCGTTCCCTGGGGGCCAGGTGTCCCCAGACGTGGGCTGGGATGCCATTTGATTTGCCCTTCCATCTGGCTGCCTGGCTCCGTGGTCTCCTGCGCTTTGGAGGCGCTCTTCCGAGATGCAGACTAAAAGCACGAGAATTTTGCCCCCCGGTACTGCAGAGGGGGCCTGTGCTGCCATGACTTGCGGTTTGTTCCCCCCAAGATTTGGCCTGAAACCACGCGGGGTTGGAACCCGGGCCTTGATATCCGGACCTGAGCGCTCTGGAACTTCAGGGCCCCTCCTGAAATTGGGATGGAAATCACGTGAGCATTGCCCCCTGGATCTCGAGGACTGGGTATGGGATCACGGCAGATTTGCATGAGCCGTCCCGAGATTTGGACGGAGCTCCCCTGAAGTCAGGTGCTCTCTGTCCCACAGAGCTCCCCGAGATCCCAGGAGTTTTGAGTGAGTTCTTCCGAGGCTTGGACGGAGGAGACACCATATTTGATCCCGAATCTCCCTGACTGGGCCCGACAGTGCTCGAACATTGCATGTGGTCCCCTAGGTTTGGACTGAGAAGGGGCGAGCTTTGCCCTGCCGCTCACTGACTGCGCCCGAGGTCTCAAGAGATTTGGTTGAGTTCTGGGGAGGTCTGGACTACGATCCGGTGACCTCGGGCCCTGCCAGTGGCCGAACGGACCGGAGATTCCACCAGATTCGGAGATTCCTCGTGAGATTCGCCCTGAGAACAACGAGACAGGTGCCTCTCGATCTCTCTGATCATTCCTGACATCTCAGGACATTTCCATAGCTCTTCCGATATTTGGACGGATATGCCGACACGTGTTTCCAGGAACTCGCAGGCAGGGCCTGAGATCTCATGAGATGTGGGTCAGGGCCTCCAAAATTTAGACTGCGATCCCATGAGTTTAATTGCTTGAGACCCCTGACTGGGGTGAGACCTCAGGGATTTGGTTTCGTTCTAATGACAATTGGATTTCAACCCCCTGGGGATTGCTTCTGGATCTCGCTAACTGGGCCAGAGGTCCCCCCGGAATTTGCGTGTGTGTTCCCGTGTTACGCCTAAAGTCAGATGAACTTAGATGCTGTTTCTCAAGCAACGGACAGTGGCCCCGCAAGATTTGAGTGCGTTCTTCCGAGCCTGGGGCTGTGATCACGTGACATATGTCCGTGAATCTCCCTGACAGGGCCAGGGGTTCTTGACATTTGAATGAGTTCTCCTGGACTTTGGCTGAGATCACCCGGATTCCATAACTTGGGCACAAACCACTAAAGAGATTTTGACGAGTTCCAGCTCGATTTGGAATCAGATCCCACGAGACTGGCTCCTGGCATTCACGGATTGGACCAGCGTTCTCACAAGTGTCGGAGGTGGCGAGCCTCATTCAGACGGAGACCACGTGACATGTGCCCCTCGATCTCGGCGAGTACACCTGACATTTCGAGGCTTTGGCACAGTTGTCCTGAGATTCGGACACCTACACGGAGACGTTTGCCTGGGAGAGTCCGACGGGTCCTGAGTTCTCACAGGATTTGGATCCGGTGTTCCGAGGTGTGGACTGCGGCCCCATGAGATTTGGCCCTGGATCTGGCTTCCTGGGCCTGTGGTCCCATGAGATGTCGACGAGCACTCCTGAGAATTGGATTCAGGTCCCCTGCGAATTGCCCTCGGAAGCCACTGAGGGGTCCCGAGCTTTGACAAGATGGGGTTTGTTCTCCAAGGTTCGCACGAAAGCACTCAGGTTTGGAGCCTGGTTCGCACCGTCCGGACGTGAGGACTCAGGGGCATTGGGTGGGTTCTGCTGCAAAGGTGATTGAGAGCTCAGGAGTTGGGCCCTGGGTCGCCCTGATGGTGACCGGGGTCGACCGAGGTTTGGAGGCTTTCTCCCGAGATTTGGACTGAGATTTGTGAGGTTGAACCCTGTGTCTAACAGAGAGGCCTTGGCCTGAGATCCCGTGGGTTGGAGTCAGCGCATCCGACCGGAGATCATGGGAGTTTTGCCTGTGAATCTCCCTGAAATTGTCCGAGAACCCTGAAGCTGGGGAGGAGACCTCCCGAGATTTGGACTGAGATCAGCTGAGATTCGCCCCCGGATCTCACCGAAAGGGGTCGAAGTCTCAAGATGGTTTGAGGAGCTCTGGCGACATTTGAAATCCGAAACGGTGCACGTAGCCACAGGTTGTAGTGGAACGCACCAGAGCTCCCACGAGGTTGGGAGATTGCAAACGCGATGTCGACGGAGATCATGTGCGTGTCTCCCTGGGTCTCGCTGACGTTTCCTGAGACCTCAGGGCATTCGCGCAGTTCTACCGAGATTTGGACGACTATCCTGAGCCAAGCGACCTCCATAACCTCCACAAGGCCCGAGATCTTGTTCCATTGGGGCCAGGTGTCCCCAGACGTGTGCTGGGATCCCACTTGGTTTGTCTTTCCATCTCGCTGCCTGGCCCCGTTGTATCCTGCGGTTTGGAGGCGCTCTCCCGAGATGCAGACTAAAACCATGAGAGGTTTGCCCCCGGGTCTTGCAGAGGGGGCCTGTGCTGCCATGACTTGCTGTTTGTTCCCCCCAAGACTTGGCCTGAAACCACGCGGGTTCGTTACCGGGGCCTTGATGTCTTGACGTGAGCGCTCTGGATCTGCAGGGCCCCTCCTGAAATTGGGATGGAGATCATGTGAGCATTGCCCCCTGGAACTCGAGGACTGGGCATGGGATCACACCAGATTTGCATGAGCCGTCCCGAGATTTGGATGGAGCTCCCCTGAAGTCAGACGCTCTTTGTCCCATAGAGCTCCCCGAGATCCCAGGAGCATTGAGTGCGTTCCTCCGACGCATGGACGGAGGAGACGCCAGATTTGACCCCGAATCTCCCTGACTGGGCCCGACAGCACTCGAACATTGCATGTGGTCCCCTCGGTTTGGACTGAGAAGGGGCGAGCTATGCCCTGCAGCTCACTGACTGCGCCCGAGGTCTCAAGAGATTTGGATGAGTTCTGGGGAGGTCCGGACTACGATCCGGTAACCTCGGGTCCTGCGAGTGGCCGAACAGATGGGAGATTCCACCAGATTCGGAGATTCCTCACGAGATTCGCACTAAGATCAACGAGACAGGTGCCTCACCATCTCTCTGATCATTCCTGACATCTCAGGACATATCCATATCTCTTCCGAGTTTTGGACGGATATGCCGAAACGTGTGTCTGGGAACTCGCATGCAGGGCTTGAGATCTCTTGAGATGTGGGTCAGGGCCTCCAAAATTTAGACTGCGATCCCATGAGTTTATCTGCTCGAGACCCCTGACTGGGGTGAGACCTCAGGGTTTTGGCTCCGTTCTAATGACAATTGGATTTCAACCCCCTTGGGATTGCTTCTGGATCTCGCTAACTGGGCCAGAGATCCCCACGAGATTTGCCTGAGCATTCCCGCGTTTTACCTGAAGTCTGATGAACTTAGATGCTGTTTCTCATCCAATGGCCGGTGGCCCCAGGAGACTTGAGTGCGTTCTTCCGAGGCTGGGGCCGTGATCACGTGACATATGCCCGTGAATCTCCCTGACAGGGCCAGGGTTTGTTGACATTTGGATGGGTTCTCCTGGGCATCGGCCGAGATCACCCCGGAGTGGCATCGGGATCCCCTAACTTGGGCACAAACACTCAAGAGGTTTTGACGAGTTCTGGCTCGATTTGGAATCAGATCCCACGAGACTGGCTCCTGGCATCCACGGATTGGACCAGCACTCTCCCAAGTGTCGGAGGTGGCGGGGCACATTCAGACGGAGACCACGTGACATGTACCCCTGGATCTCGTCGAGTACACCTGACATTCCGAGACTTTGGCACAGTTGTCCTGAGATACGGACACCTAACCGAGATGTTTGCCTGGGAGTGGCCGATCAGGCCTGAGTTCTCACGGGATTTGGATCCGGTGTTCCGAGGTTTGGACTGTGGCCCCATGGAATTTGGCCCTGGATCTGGCTTCCAGGGCCTGAGGTCCGACGAGATGTCGACAAGCACTGCTGAGAATGGGATTCAGGTCCTCCGCGAATTGCCCGCGGAAGCCACTGAGGCATCCTGAGGTTTGACGAGATGGGGTTTGTTCTCCAAGGTTCGCCCGAAAGCACTCAGGTTTGGAGCCTGGTTCGCACCGTCCGGACGTGAGCACTCAGGAGCATTGGATGAGTTCTGCCGCAAAGGTGATTGAGAGCTCAGGAGTTGGACACTGGGTCTCCCTGAGGTGACTGGGATCGACCGCGGTTTGGAGGAGTACTCCCGAGATTTGGACTGAGATATGCTGAAGTTGAACCCTCGGTCTAACAGAGAGGCCTTGGCCTGAGATCCCGAAGGATTGGAGTCAGCGCCTCCGACCGGAGATCACGGGAGGTTTGCCTGTGAATCTCCCTGAAAAGCCCCGAGAACCCTGAAGCTGGGGAGGACACCTCCCGAGATTTGGACTGAGAGCAGCTGAGATTCGCCCCCGGATCTCACGGAAAGGGGCCGAGGTCTCAAGAGGGTTTGTGGAGCTCTGTCGACATTTGAACTCAGAAACGGCGCACGTGGCCACAGGTTGTAGAGGAACGGGCCAGAGCTCCAACGTCGTTGGGAGATCTCGAACGCGATGCCGACGGAGATCACGTGCCGTGTGTCCCTGGGTCTCGCTGACTTTTCCTGAGATCTCCGGGGATTCGCGCAGTTCTACCGAGATTTGGACGGCTATCTTGAGCCAAGCGACCTCCTTATCCTCCCCAAGGCTGGAGACCTCGTTCCCTGGGGGCCAGGTGTCCCCAGACGTGGGCTGGGATGCCATTTGATTTGCCCTTCCATCTGGCTGCCTGGCTCCGTGGTCTCCTGCGCTTTGGAGGCGCTCTTCCGAGATGCAGACTAAAAGCACGAGAATTTTGCCCCCCGGTACTGCAGAGGGGGCCTGTGCTGCCATGACTTGCGGTTTGTTCCCCCCAAGATTTGGCCTGAAACCACGCGGGGTTGGAACCCGGGCCTTGATATCCGGACCTGAGCGCTCTGGAACTTCAGGGCCCCTCCTGAAATTGGGATGGAAATCACGTGAGCATTGCCCCCTGGATCTCGAGGACTGGGTATGGGATCACGGCAGATTTGCATGAGCCGTCCCGAGATTTGGACGGAGCTCCCCTGAAGTCAGGTGCTCTCTGTCCCACAGAGCTCCCCGAGATCCCAGGAGTTTTGAGTGAGTTCTTCCGAGGCTTGGACGGAGGAGACACCATATTTGATCCCGAATCTCCCTGACTGGGCCCGACAGTGCTCGAACATTGCATGTGGTCCCCTAGGTTTGGACTGAGAAGGGGCGAGCTTTGCCCTGCCGCTCACTGACTGCGCCCGAGTTCTCAAGAGATTTGGATGAGTTCTGGGGAGGTCTGGACTACGATCCGGTGACCTCGGGCCCTGCCAGTGGCCGAACGGACCGGAGATTCCACCAGATTCGGAGATTCCTCGTGAGATTCGCCCTGAGAACAACGAGACAGGTGCCTCTCGATCTCTCTGATCATTCCTGACATCTCAGGACATTTCCATAGCTCTTCCGATATTTGGACGGATATGCCGACACGTGTTTCCAGGAACTCGCAGGCAGGGCCTGAGATCTCATGAGATGTGGGTCAGGGCCTCCAAAATTTAGACTGCGATCCCATGAGTTTAATTGCTTGAGACCCCTGACTGGGGTGAGACCTCAGGGATTTGGTTTCGTTCTAATGACAATTGGATTTCAACCCCCTGGGGATTGCTTCTGGATCTCGCTAACTGGGCCAGAGGTCCCCCCGGAATTTGCGTGTGTGTTCCCGTGTTACGCCTAAAGTCAGATGAACTTAGATGCTGTTTCTCAAGCAACGGACAGTGGCCCCGCAAGATTTGAGTGCGTTCTTCCGAGCCTGGGGCTGTGATCACGTGACATATGTCCGTGAATCTCCCTGACAGGGCCAGGGGTTCTTGACATTTGAATGAGTTCTCCTGGACTTTGGCTGAGATCACCCGGATTCCATAACTTGGGCACAAACCACTAAAGAGATTTTGACGAGTTCCAGCTCGATTTGGAATCAGATCCCACGAGACTGGCTCCTGGCATTCACGGATTGGACCAGCGTTCTCACAAGTGTCGGAGGTGGCGAGCCTCATTCAGACGGAGACCACGTGACATGTGCCCCTCGATCTCGGCGAGTACACCTGACATTTCGAGGCTTTGGCACAGTTGTCCTGAGATTCGGACACCTACACGGAGACGTTTGCCTGGGAGAGTCCGACGGGTCCTGAGTTCTCACAGGATTTGGATCCGGTGTTCCGAGGTGTGGACTGCGGCCCCATGAGATTTGGCCCTGGATCTGGCTTCCTGGGCCTGTGGTCCCATGAGATGTCGACGAGCACTCCTGAGAATTGGATTCAGGTCCCCTGCGAATTGCCCTCGGAAGCCACTGAGGGGTCCCGAGCTTTGACAAGATGGGGTTTGTTCTCCAAGGTTCGCACGAAAGCACTCAGGTTTGGAGCCTGGTTCGCACCGTCCGGACGTGAGGACTCAGGGGCATTGGGTGGGTTCTGCTGCAAAGGTGATTGAGAGCTCAGGAGTTGGGCCCTGGGTCGCCCTGATGGTGACCGGGGTCGACCGAGGTTTGGAGGCTTTCTCCCGAGATTTGGACTGAGATTTGTGAGGTTGAACCCTGTGTCTAACAGAGAGGCCTTGGCCTGAGATCCCGTGGGTTGGAGTCAGCGCATCCGACCGGAGATCATGGGAGTTTTGCCTGTGAATCTCCCTGAAATTGTCCGAGAACCCTGAAGCTGGGGAGGAGACCTCCCGAGATTTGGACTGAGATCAGCTGAGATTCGCCCCCGGATCTCACCGAAAGGGGTCGAAGTCTCAAGATGGTTTGAGGAGCTCTGGCGACATTTGAAATCCGAAACGGTGCACGTAGCCACAGGTTGTAGTGGAACGCACCAGAGCTCCCACGAGGTTGGGAGATTGCAAACGCGATGTCGACGGAGATCATGTGCGTGTCTCCCTGGGTCTCGCTGACGTTTCCTGAGACCTCAGGGCATTCGCGCAGTTCTACCGAGATTTGGACGACTATCCTGAGCCAAGCGACCTCCATAACCTCCACAAGGCCCGAGATCTTGTTCCATTGGGGCCAGGTGTCCCCAGACGTGTGCTGGGATCCCACTTGGTTTGTCTTTCCATCTCGCTGCCTGGCCCCGTTTTATCCTGCGGTTTGGAGGCGCTCTCCCGAGATGCAGACTAAAACCATGAGAGGTTTGCCCCCGGGTCTTGCAGAGGGGGCCTGTGCTGCCATGACTTGCTGTTTTTTCCCCCCAAGACTTGGCCTGAAACCACGCGGGTTCGTTACCGGGGCCTTGATGTCTTGACGTGAGCGCTCTGGATCTGCAGGGCCCCTCCTGAAATTGGGATGGAGATCATGTGAGCATTGCCCCCTGGAACTCGAGGACTGGGCATGGGATCACACCAGATTTGCATGAGCCGTCCCAAGATTTGGATGGAGCTCCCCTGAAGTCAGACGCTCTTTGTCCCATAGAGCTCCCCGAGATCCCAGGAGCATTGAGTGCATTCCTCCGACGCATGGACGGAGGAGACGCCAGATTTGACCCCGAATCTCCCTGACTGGGCCCGACAGCACTCGAACATTGCATGTGGTCCCCTCGGTTTGGACTGAGAAGGGGCGAGCTATGCCCTGCAGCTCACTGACTGCGCCCGAGGTCTCAAGAGATTTGGATGAGTTCTGGGGAGGTCCGGACTACGATCCGGTAACCTCGGGTCCTGCGAGTGGCCGAACAGATGGGAGATTCCACCAGATTCGGAGATTCCTCACGAGATTCGCACTAAGATCAACGAGACAGGTGCCTCACCATCTCTCTGATCATTCCTGACATCTCAGGACATATCCATATCTCTTCCGAGTTTTGGACGGATATGCCGAAACGTGTGTCTGGGAACTCGCATGCAGGGCTTGAGATCTCTTGAGATGTGGGTCAGGGCCTCCAAAATTTAGACTGCGATCCCATGAGTTTATCTGCTCGAGACCCCTGACTGGGGTGAGACCTCAGGGTTTTGGCTCCGTTCTAATGACAATTGGATTTCAACCCCCTTGGGATTGCTTCTGGATCTCGCTAACTGGGCCAGAGATCCCCACGAGATTTGCCTGAGCATTCCCGCGTTTTACCTGAAGTCTGATGAACTTAGATGCTGTTTCTCATCCAATGGCCGGTGGCCCCAGGAGACTTGAGTGCGTTCTTCCGAGGCTGGGGCCGTGATCACGTGACATATGCCCGTGAATCTCCCTGACAGGGCCAGGGTTTGTTGACATTTGGATGGGTTCTCCTGGGCATCGGCCGAGATCACCCCGGAGTGGCATCGGGATCCCCTAACTTGGGCACAAACACTCAAGAGGTTTTGACGAGTTCTGGCTCGATTTGGAATCAGATCCCACGAGACTGGCTCCTGGCATCCACGGATTGGACCAGCACTCTCCCAAGTGTCGGAGGTGGCGGGGCACATTCAGACGGAGACCACGTGACATGTACCCCTGGATCTCGTCGAGTACACCTGACATTCCGAGACTTTGGCACAGTTGTCCTGAGATACGGACACCTAACCGAGATGTTTGCCTGGGAGTGGCCGATCAGGCCTGAGTTCTCACGGGATTTGGATCCGGTGTTCCGAGGTTTGGACTGTGGCCCCATGGAATTTGGCCCTGGATCTGGCTTCCAGGGCCTGAGGTCCGACGAGATGTCGACAAGCACTGCTGAGAATGGGATTCAGGTCCTCCGCGAATTGCCCGCGGAAGCCACTGAGGCATCCTGAGGTTTGACGAGATGGGGTTTGTTCTCCAAGGTTCGCCCGAAAGCACTCAGGTTTGGAGCCTGGTTCGCACCGTCCGGACGTGAGCACTCAGGAGCATTGGATGAGTTCTGCCGCAAAGGTGATTGAGAGCTCAGGAGTTGGACACTGGGTCTCCCTGAGGTGACTGGGATCGACCGCGGTTTGGAGGAGTACTCCCGAGATTTGGACTGAGATATGCTGAAGTTGAACCCTCGGTCTAACAGAGAGGCCTTGGCCTGAGATCCCGAAGGATTGGAGTCAGCGCCTCCGACCGGAGATCACGGGAGGTTTGCCTGTGAATCTCCCTGAAAAGCCCCGAGAACCCTGAAGCTGGGGAGGACACCTCCCGAGATTTGGACTGAGAGCAGCTGAGATTCGCCCCCGGATCTCACGGAAAGGGGCCGAGGTCTCAAGAGGGTTTGTGGAGCTCTGTCGACATTTGAACTCAGAAACGGCGCACGTGGCCACAGGTTTTAGAGGAACGGGCCAGAGCTCCAACGTCGTTGGGAGATCTCGAACGCGATGCCGACGGAGATCACGTGCCGTGTGTCCCTGGGTCTCGCTGACTTTTCCTGAGATCTCCGGGGATTCGCGCAGTTCTACCGAGATTTGGACGGCTATCTTGAGCCAAGCGACCTCCTTATCCTCCCCAAGGCCGGAGACCTCGTTCCCTGGGGGCCAGGTGTCCCCAGACGTGGGCTGGGATGCCATTTGATTTGCCCTTCCATCTGGCTGCCTGGCTCCGTGGTCTCCTGCACTTTGGAGGCGCTCTTCCGAGATGCAGACTAAAAGCACGAGAATTTTGCCCCCCGGTACTGCAGAGGGGGCCTGTGCTGCCATGACTTGCGGTTTGTTCCCCCCAAGATTTGGCCTGAAACCACGCGGGGTTGGAACCCGGGCCTTGATATCCGGACCTGAGCGCTCTGGAACTTCAGGGCCCCTCCTGAAATTGGGATGGAAATCACGTGAGCATTGCCCCCTGGATCTCGAGGACTGGGTATGGGATCACGGCAGATTTGCATGAGCCGTCCCGAGATTTGGACGGAGCTCCCCTGAAGTCAGGTGCTCTCTGTCCCACAGAGCTCCCCGAGATCCCAGGAGTTTTGAGTGAGTTCTTCCGAGGCTTGGACGGAGGAGACACCATATTTGATCCCGAATCTCCCTGACTGGGCCCGACAGTGCTCGAACATTGCATGTGGTCCCCTAGGTTTGGACTGAGAAGGGGCGAGCTTTGCCCTGCCGCTCACTGACTGCGCCCGAGGTCTCAAGAGATTTGGTTGAGTTCTGGGGAGGTCTGGACTACGATCCGGTGACCTCGGGCCCTGCCAGTGGCCGAACGGACCGGAGATTCCACCAGATTCGGAGATTCCTCGTGAGATTCGCCCTGAGAACAACGAGACAGGTGCCTCTCGATCTCTCTGATCATTCCTGACATCTCAGGACATTTCCATAGCTCTTCCGATATTTGGACGGATATGCCGACACGTGTTTCCAGGAACTCGCAGGCAGGGCCTGAGATCTCATGAGATGTGGGTCAGGGCCTCCAAAATTTAGACTGCGATCCCATGAGTTTAATTGCTTGAGACCCCTGACTGGGGTGAGACCTCAGGGATTTGGTTTCTTTCTAATGACAATTGGATTTCAACCCCCTGGGGATTGCTTCTGGATCTCGCTAACTGGGCCAGAGGTCCCCCCGGAATTTGCGTGTGTGTTCCCGTGTTACGCCTAAAGTCAGATGAACTTAGATGCTGTTTCTCAAGCAACGGACAGTGGCCCCACAAGATTTGAGTGCGTTCTTCCGAGCCTGGGGCTGTGATCACGTGACATATGTCCGTGAATCTCCCTGACAGGGCCAGGGGTTCTTGACATTTGAATGAGTTCTCCTGGACTTTGGCTGAGATCACCCGGATTCCATAACTTGGGCACAAACCACTAAAGAGATTTTGACGAGTTCCAGCTCGATTTGGAATCAGATCCCACGAGACTGGCTCCTGGCATTCACGGATTGGACCAGCGTTCTCACAAGTGTCGGAGGTGGCGAGCCTCATTCAGACGGAGACCACGTGACATGTGCCCCTCGATCTCGGCGAGTACACCTGACATTTCGAGGCTTTGGCACAGTTGTCCTGAGATTCGGACACCTACACGGAGACGTTTGCCTGGGAGAGTCCGACGGGTCCTGAGTTCTCACAGGATTTGGATCCGGTGTTCCGAGGTGTGGACTGCGGCCCCATGAGATTTGGCCCTGGATCTGGCTTCCTGGGCCTGTGGTCCCATGAGATGTCGACGAGCACTCCTGAGAATTGGATTCAGGTCCCCTGCGAATTGCCCTCGGAAGCCACTGAGGGGTCCCGAGCTTTGACAAGATGGGGTTTGTTCTCCAAGGTTCGCACGAAAGCACTCAGGTTTGGAGCCTGGTTCGCACCGTCCGGACGTGAGGACTCAGGGGCATTGGGTGGGTTCTGCTGCAAAGGTGATTGAGAGCTCAGGAGTTGGGCCCTGGGTCGCCCTGATGGTGACCGGGGTCGACCGAGGTTTGGAGGCTTTCTCCCGAGATTTGGACTGAGATTTGTGAGGTTGAACCCTGTGTCTAACAGAGAGGCCTTGGCCTGAGATCCCGTGGGTTGGAGTCAGCGCATCCGACCGGAGATCATGGGAGTTTTGCCTGTGAATCTCCCTGAAATTGTCCGAGAACCCTGAAGCTGGGGAGGAGACCTCCCGAGATTTGGACTGAGATCAGCTGAGATTCGCCCCCGGATCTCACCGAAAGGGGTCGAAGTCTCAAGATGGTTTGAGGAGCTCTGGCGACATTTGAAATCCGAAACGGTGCACGTAGCCACAGGTTGTAGTGGAACGCACCAGAGCTCCCACGAGGTTGGGAGATTGCAAACGCGATGTCGACGGAGATCATGTGCGTGTCTCCCTGGGTCTCGCTGACGTTTCCTGAGACCTCAGGGCATTCGCGCAGTTCTACCGAGATTTGGACGACTATCCTGAGCCAAGCGACCTCCATAACCTCCACAAGGCCCGAGATCTTGTTCCATTGGGGCCAGGTGTCCCCAGACGTGTGCTGGGATCCCACTTGGTTTGTCTTTCCATCTCGCTGCCTGGCCCCGTTTTATCCTGCGGTTTGGAGGCGCTCTCCCGAGATGCAGACTAAAACCATGAGAGGTTTGCCCCCGGGTCTTGCAGAGGGGGCCTGTGCTGCCATGACTTGCTGTTTTTTCCCCCCAAGACTTGGCCTGAAACCACGCGGGTTCGTTACCGGGGCCTTGATGTCTTGACGTGAGCGCTCTGGATCTGCAGGGCCCCTCCTGAAATTGGGATGGAGATCATGTGAGCATTGCCCCCTGGAACTCGAGGACTGGGCATGGGATCACACCAGATTTGCATGAGCCGTCCCAAGATTTGGATGGAGCTCCCCTGAAGTCAGACGCTCTTTGTCCCATAGAGCTCCCCGAGATCCCAGGAGCATTGAGTGCATTCCTCCGACGCATGGACGGAGGAGACGCCAGATTTGACCCCGAATCTCCCTGACTGGGCCCGACAGCACTCGAACATTGCATGTGGTCCCCTCGGTTTGGACTGAGAAGGGGCGAGCTATGCCCTGCAGCTCACTGACTGCGCCCGAGGTCTCAAGAGATTTGGATGAGTTCTGGGGAGGTCCGGACTACGATCCGGTAACCTCGGGTCCTGCGAGTGGCCGAACAGATGGGAGATTCCACCAGATTCGGAGATTCCTCACGAGATTCGCACTAAGATCAACGAGACAGGTGCCTCACCATCTCTCTGATCATTCCTGACATCTCAGGACATATCCATATCTCTTCCGAGTTTTGGACGGATATGCCGAAACGTGTGTCTGGGAACTCGCATGCAGGGCTTGAGATCTCTTGAGATGTGGGTCAGGGCCTCCAAAATTTAGACTGCGATCCCATGAGTTTATCTGCTCGAGACCCCTGACTGGGGTGAGACCTCAGGGTTTTGGCTCCGTTCTAATGACAATTGGATTTCAACCCCCTTGGGATTGCTTCTGGATCTCGCTAACTGGGCCAGAGATCCCCACGAGATTTGCCTGAGCATTCCCGCGTTTTACCTGAAGTCTGATGAACTTAGATGCTGTTTCTCATCCAATGGCCGGTGGCCCCAGGAGACTTGAGTGCGTTCTTCCGAGGCTGGGGCCGTGATCACGTGACATATGCCCGTGAATCTCCCTGACAGGGCCAGGGTTTGTTGACATTTGGATGGGTTCTCCTGGGCATCGGCCGAGATCACCCCGGAGTGGCATCGGGATCCCCTAACTTGGGCACAAACACTCAAGAGGTTTTGACGAGTTCTGGCTCGATTTGGAATCAGATCCCACGAGACTGGCTCCTGGCATCCACGGATTGGACCAGCACTCTCCCAAGTGTCGGAGGTGGCGGGGCACATTCAGACGGAGACCACGTGACATGTACCCCTGGATCTCGTCGAGTACACCTGACATTCCGAGACTTTGGCACAGTTGTCCTGAGATACGGACACCTAACCGAGATGTTTGCCTGGGAGTGGCCGATCAGGCCTGAGTTCTCACGGGATTTGGATCCGGTGTTCCGAGGTTTGGACTGTGGCCCCATGGAATTTGGCCCTGGATCTGGCTTCCAGGGCCTGAGGTCCGACGAGATGTCGACAAGCACTGCTGAGAATGGGATTCAGGTCCTCCGCGAATTGCCCGCGGAAGCCACTGAGGCATCCTGAGGTTTGACGAGATGGGGTTTGTTCTCCAAGGTTCGCCCGAAAGCACTCAGGTTTGGAGCCTGGTTCGCACCGTCCGGACGTGAGCACTCAGGAGCATTGGATGAGTTCTGCCGCAAAGGTGATTGAGAGCTCAGGAGTTGGACACTGGGTCTCCCTGAGGTGACTGGGATCGACCGCGGTTTGGAGGAGTACTCCCGAGATTTGGACTGAGATATGCTGAAGTTGAACCCTCGGTCTAACAGAGAGGCCTTGGCCTGAGATCCCGAAGGATTGGAGTCAGCGCCTCCGACCGGAGATCACGGGAGGTTTGCCTGTGAATCTCCCTGAAAAGCCCCGAGAACCCTGAAGCTGGGGAGGACACCTCCCGAGATTTGGACTGAGAGCAGCTGAGATTCGCCCCCGGATCTCACGGAAAGGGGCCGAGGTCTCAAGAGGGTTTGTGGAGCTCTGTCGACATTTGAACTCAGAAACGGCGCACGTGGCCACAGGTTTTAGAGGAACGGGCCAGAGCTCCAACGTCGTTGGGAGATCTCGAACGCGATGCCGACGGAGATCACGTGCCGTGTGTCCCTGGGTCTCGCTGACTTTTCCTGAGATCTCCGGGGATTCGCGCAGTTCTACCGAGATTTGGACGGCTATCTTGAGCCAAGCGACCTCCTTATCCTCCCCAAGGCCGGAGACCTCGTTCCCTGGGGGCCAGGTGTCCCCAGACGTGGGCTGGGATGCCATTTGATTTGCCCTTCCATCTGGCTGCCTGGCTCCGTGGTCTCCTGCACTTTGGAGGCGCTCTTCCGAGATGCAGACTAAAAGCACGAGAATTTTGCCCCCCGGTACTGCAGAGGGGGCCTGTGCTGCCATGACTTGCGGTTTGTTCCCCCCAAGATTTGGCCTGAAACCACGCGGGGTTGGAACCCGGGCCTTGATATCCGGACCTGAGCGCTCTGGAACTTCAGGGCCCCTCCTGAAATTGGGATGGAAATCACGTGAGCATTGCCCCCTGGATCTCGAGGACTGGGTATGGGATCACGGCAGATTTGCATGAGCCGTCCCGAGATTTGGACGGAGCTCCCCTGAAGTCAGGTGCTCTCTGTCCCACAGAGCTCCCCGAGATCCCAGGAGTTTTGAGTGAGTTCTTCCGAGGCTTGGACGGAGGAGACACCATATTTGATCCCGAATCTCCCTGACTGGGCCCGACAGTGCTCGAACATTGCATGTGGTCCCCTAGGTTTGGACTGAGAAGGGGCGAGCTTTGCCCTGCCGCTCACTGACTGCGCCCGAGGTCTCAAGAGATTTGGTTGAGTTCTGGGGAGGTCTGGACTACGATCCGGTGACCTCGGGCCCTGCCAGTGGCCGAACGGACCGGAGATTCCACCAGATTCGGAGATTCCTCGTGAGATTCGCCCTGAGAACAACGAGACAGGTGCCTCTCGATCTCTCTGATCATTCCTGACATCTCAGGACATTTCCATAGCTCTTCCGATATTTGGACGGATATGCCGACACGTGTTTCCAGGAACTCGCAGGCAGGGCCTGAGATCTCATGAGATGTGGGTCAGGGCCTCCAAAATTTAGACTGCGATCCCATGAGTTTAATTGCTTGAGACCCCTGACTGGGGTGAGACCTCAGGGATTTGGTTTCTTTCTAATGACAATTGGATTTCAACCCCCTGGGGATTGCTTCTGGATCTCGCTAACTGGGCCAGAGGTCCCCCCGGAATTTGCGTGTGTGTTCCCGTGTTACGCCTAAAGTCAGATGAACTTAGATGCTGTTTCTCAAGCAACGGACAGTGGCCCCGCAAGATTTGAGTGCGTTCTTCCGAGCCTGGGGCTGTGATCACGTGACATATGTCCGTGAATCTCCCTGACAGGGCCAGGGGTTCTTGACATTTGAATGAGTTCTCCTGGACTTTGGCTGAGATCACCCGGATTCCATAACTTGGGCACAAACCACTAAAGAGATTTTGACGAGTTCCAGCTCGATTTGGAATCAGATCCCACGAGACTGGCTCCTGGCATTCACGGATTGGACCAGCGTTCTCACAAGTGTCGGAGGTGGCGAGCCTCATTCAGACGGAGACCACGTGACATGTGCCCCTCGATCTCGGCGAGTACACCTGACATTTCGAGGCTTTGGCACAGTTGTCCTGAGATTCGGACACCTACACGGAGACGTTTGCCTGGGAGAGTCCGACGGGTCCTGAGTTCTCACAGGATTTGGATCCGGTGTTCCGAGGTGTGGACTGCGGCCCCATGAGATTTGGCCCTGGATCTGGCTTCCTGGGCCTGTGGTCCCATGAGATGTCGACGAGCACTCCTGAGAATTGGATTCAGGTCCCCTGCGAATTGCCCTCGGAAGCCACTGAGGGGTCCCGAGCTTTGACAAGATGGGGTTTGTTCTCCAAGGTTCGCACGAAAGCACTCAGGTTTGGAGCCTGGTTCGCACCGTCCGGACGTGAGGACTCAGGGGCATTGGGTGGGTTCTGCTGCAAAGGTGATTGAGAGCTCAGGAGTTGGGCCCTGGGTCGCCCTGATGGTGACCGGGGTCGACCGAGGTTTGGAGGCTTTCTCCCGAGATTTGGACTGAGATTTGTGAGGTTGAACCCTGTGTCTAACAGAGAGGCCTTGGCCTGAGATCCCGTGGGTTGGAGTCAGCGCATCCGACCGGAGATCATGGGAGTTTTGCCTGTGAATCTCCCTGAAATTGTCCGAGAACCCTGAAGCTGGGGAGGAGACCTCCCGAGATTTGGACTGAGATCAGCTGAGATTCGCCCCCGGATCTCACCGAAAGGGGTCGAAGTCTCAAGATGGTTTGAGGAGCTCTGGCGACATTTGAAATCCGAAACGGTGCACGTAGCCACAGGTTGTAGTGGAACGCACCAGAGCTCCCACGAGGTTGGGAGATTGCAAACGCGATGTCGACGGAGATCATGTGCGTGTCTCCCTGGGTCTCGCTGACGTTTCCTGAGACCTCAGGGCATTCGCGCAGTTCTACCGAGATTTGGACGACTATCCTGAGCCAAGCGACCTCCATAACCTCCACAAGGCCCGAGATCTTGTTCCATTGGGGCCAGGTGTCCCCAGACGTGTGCTGGGATCCCACTTGGTTTGTCTTTCCATCTCGCTGCCTGGCCCCGTTTTATCCTGCGGTTTGGAGGCGCTCTCCCGAGATGCAGACTAAAACCATGAGAGGTTTGCCCCCGGGTCTTGCAGAGGGGGCCTGTGCTGCCATGACTTGCTGTTTGTTCCCCCCAAGACTTGGCCTGAAACCACGCGGGTTCGTTACCGGGGCCTTGATGTCTTGACGTGAGCGCTCTGGATCTGCAGGGCCCCTCCTGAAATTGGGATGGAGATCATGTGAGCATTGCCCCCTGGAACTCGAGGACTGGGCATGGGATCACACCAGATTTGCATGAGCCGTCCCGAGATTTGGATGGAGCTCCCCTGAAGTCAGACGCTCTTTGTCCCATAGAGCTCCCCGAGATCCCAGGAGCATTGAGTGCGTTCCTCCGACGCATGGATGGAGGAGACGCCAGATTTGACCCCGAATCTCCCTGACTGGGCCCGACAGCACTCGAACATTGCATGTGGTCCCCTCGGTTTGGACTGAGAAGGGGCGAGCTATGCCCTGCAGCTCACTGACTGCGCCCGAGGTCTCAAGAGATTTGGATGAGTTCTGGGGAGGTCCGGACTACGATCCGGTAACCTCGGGTCCTGCGAGTGGCCGAACAGATGGGAGATTCCACCAGATTCGGAGATTCCTCACGAGATTCGCACTAAGATCAACGAGACAGGTGCCTCACCATCTCTCTGATCATTCCTGACATCTCAGGACATATCCATATCTCTTCCGAGTTTTGGACGGATATGCCGAAACGTGTGTCTGGGAACTCGCATGCAGGGCTTGAGATCTCTTGAGATGTGGGTCAGGGCCTCCAAAATTTAGACTGCGATCCCATGAGTTTATCTGCTCGAGACCCCTGACTGGGGTGAGACCTCAGGGTTTTGGCTCCGTTCTAATGACAATTGGATTTCAACCCCCTTGGGATTGCTTCTGGATCTCGCTAACTGGGCCAGAGATCCCCACGAGATTTGCCTGAGCATTCCCGCGTTTTACCTGAAGTCTGATGAACTTAGATGCTGTTTCTCATCCAATGGCCGGTGGCCCCAGGAGACTTGAGTGCGTTCTTCCGAGGCTGGGGCCGTGATCACGTGACATATGCCCGTGAATCTCCCTGACAGGGCCAGGGTTTGTTGACATTTGGATGGGTTCTCCTGGGCATCGGCCGAGATCACCCCGGAGTGGCATCGGGATCCCCTAACTTGGGCACAAACACTCAAGAGGTTTTGACGAGTTCTGGCTCGATTTGGAATCAGATCCCACGAGACTGGCTCCTGGCATCCACGGATTGGACCAGCACTCTCCCAAGTGTCGGAGGTGGCGGGGCACATTCAGACGGAGACCACGTGACATGTACCCCTGGATCTCGTCGAGTACACCTGACATTCCGAGACTTTGGCACAGTTGTCCTGAGATACGGACACCTAACCGAGATGTTTGCCTGGGAGTGGCCGATCAGGCCTGAGTTCTCACGGGATTTGGATCCGGTGTTCCGAGGTTTGGACTGTGGCCCCATGGAATTTGGCCCTGGATCTGGCTTCCAGGGCCTGAGGTCCGACGAGATGTCGACAAGCACTGCTGAGAATGGGATTCAGGTCCTCCGCGAATTGCCCGCGGAAGCCACTGAGGCATCCTGAGGTTTGACGAGATGGGGTTTGTTCTCCAAGGTTCGCCCGAAAGCACTCAGGTTTGGAGCCTGGTTCGCACCGTCCGGACGTGAGCACTCAGGAGCATTGGATGAGTTCTGCCGCAAAGGTGATTGAGAGCTCAGGAGTTGGACACTGGGTCTCCCTGAGGTGACTGGGATCGACCGCGGTTTGGAGGAGTACTCCCGAGATTTGGACTGAGATATGCTGAAGTTGAACCCTCGGTCTAACAGAGAGGCCTTGGCCTGAGATCCCGAAGGATTGGAGTCAGCGCCTCCGACCGGAGATCACGGGAGGTTTGCCTGTGAATCTCCCTGAAAAGCCCCGAGAACCCTGAAGCTGGGGAGGACACCTCCCGAGATTTGGACTGAGAGCAGCTGAGATTCGCCCCCGGATCTCACGGAAAGGGGCCGAGGTCTCAAGAGGGTTTGTGGAGCTCTGTCGACATTTGAACTCAGAAACGGCGCACGTGGCCACAGGTTTTAGAGGAACGGGCCAGAGCTCCAACGTCGTTGGGAGATCTCGAACGCGATGCCGACGGAGATCACGTGCCGTGTGTCCCTGGGTCTCGCTGACTTTTCCTGAGATCTCCGGGGATTCGCGCAGTTCTACCGAGATTTGGACGGCTATCTTGAGCCAAGCGACCTCCTTATCCTCCCCAAGGCTGGAGACCTCGTTCCCTGGGGGCCAGGTGTCCCCAGACGTGGGCTGGGATGCCATTTGATTTGCCCTTCCATCTGGCTGCCTGGCTCCGTGGTCTCCTGCGCTTTGGAGGCGCTCTTCCGAGATGCAGACTAAAAGCACGAGAATTTTGCCCCCCGGTACTGCAGAGGGGGCCTGTGCTGCCATGACTTGCGGTTTGTTCCCCCCAAGATTTGGCCTGAAACCACGCGGGGTTGGAACCCGGGCCTTGATATCCGGACCTGAGCGCTCTGGAACTTCAGGGCCCCTCCTGAAATTGGGATGGAAATCACGTGAGCATTGCCCCCTGGATCTCGAGGACTGGGTATGGGATCACGGCAGATTTGCATGAGCCGTCCCGAGATTTGGACGGAGCTCCCCTGAAGTCAGGTGCTCTCTGTCCCACAGAGCTCCCCGAGATCCCAGGAGTTTTGAGTGAGTTCTTCCGAGGCTTGGACGGAGGAGACACCATATTTGATCCCGAATCTCCCTGACTGGGCCCGACAGTGCTCGAACATTGCATGTGGTCCCCTAGGTTTGGACTGAGAAGGGGCGAGCTTTGCCCTGCCGCTCACTGACTGCGCCCGAGTTCTCAAGAGATTTGGATGAGTTCTGGGGAGGTCTGGACTACGATCCGGTGACCTCGGGCCCTGCCAGTGGCCGAACGGACCGGAGATTCCACCAGATTCGGAGATTCCTCGTGAGATTCGCCCTGAGAACAACGAGACAGGTGCCTCTCGATCTCTCTGATCATTCCTGACATCTCAGGACATTTCCATAGCTCTTCCGATATTTGGACGGATATGCCGACACGTGTTTCCAGGAACTCGCAGGCAGGGCCTGAGATCTCATGAGATGTGGGTCAGGGCCTCCAAAATTTAGACTGCGATCCCATGAGTTTAATTGCTTGAGACCCCTGACTGGGGTGAGACCTCAGGGATTTGGTTTCGTTCTAATGACAATTGGATTTCAACCCCCTGGGGATTGCTTCTGGATCTCGCTAACTGGGCCAGAGGTCCCCCCGGAATTTGCGTGTGTGTTCCCGTGTTACGCCTAAAGTCAGATGAACTTAGATGCTGTTTCTCAAGCAACGGACAGTGGCCCCGCAAGATTTGAGTGCGTTCTTCCGAGCCTGGGGCTGTGATCACGTGACATATGTCCGTGAATCTCCCTGACAGGGCCAGGGGTTCTTGACATTTGAATGAGTTCTCCTGGACTTTGGCTGAGATCACCCGGATTCCATAACTTGGGCACAAACCACTAAAGAGATTTTGACGAGTTCCAGCTCGATTTGGAATCAGATCCCACGAGACTGGCTCCTGGCATTCACGGATTGGACCAGCGTTCTCACAAGTGTCGGAGGTGGCGAGCCTCATTCAGACGGAGACCACGTGACATGTGCCCCTCGATCTCGGCGAGTACACCTGACATTTCGAGGCTTTGGCACAGTTGTCCTGAGATTCGGACACCTACACGGAGACGTTTGCCTGGGAGAGTCCGACGGGTCCTGAGTTCTCACAGGATTTGGATCCGGTGTTCCGAGGTGTGGACTGCGGCCCCATGAGATTTGGCCCTGGATCTGGCTTCCTGGGCCTGTGGTCCCATGAGATGTCGACGAGCACTCCTGAGAATTGGATTCAGGTCCCCTGCGAATTGCCCTCGGAAGCCACTGAGGGGTCCCGAGCTTTGACAAGATGGGGTTTGTTCTCCAAGGTTCGCACGAAAGCACTCAGGTTTGGAGCCTGGTTCGCACCGTCCGGACGTGAGGACTCAGGGGCATTGGGTGGGTTCTGCTGCAAAGGTGATTGAGAGCTCAGGAGTTGGGCCCTGGGTCGCCCTGATGGTGACCGGGGTCGACCGAGGTTTGGAGGCTTTCTCCCGAGATTTGGACTGAGATTTGTGAGGTTGAACCCTGTGTCTAACAGAGAGGCCTTGGCCTGAGATCCCGTGGGTTGGAGTCAGCGCATCCGACCGGAGATCATGGGAGTTTTGCCTGTGAATCTCCCTGAAATTGTCCGAGAACCCTGAAGCTGGGGAGGAGACCTCCCGAGATTTGGACTGAGATCAGCTGAGATTCGCCCCCGGATCTCACCGAAAGGGGTCGAAGTCTCAAGATGGTTTGAGGAGCTCTGGCGACATTTGAAATCCGAAACGGTGCACGTAGCCACAGGTTGTAGTGGAACGCACCAGAGCTCCCACGAGGTTGGGAGATTGCAAACGCGATGTCGACGGAGATCATGTGCGTGTCTCCCTGGGTCTCGCTGACGTTTCCTGAGACCTCAGGGCATTCGCGCAGTTCTACCGAGATTTGGACGACTATCCTGAGCCAAGCGACCTCCATAACCTCCACAAGGCCCGAGATCTTGTTCCATTGGGGCCAGGTGTCCCCAGACGTGTGCTGGGATCCCACTTGGTTTGTCTTTCCATCTCGCTGCCTGGCCCCGTTTTATCCTGCGGTTTGGAGGCGCTCTCCCGAGATGCAGACTAAAACCATGAGAGGTTTGCCCCCGGGTCTTGCAGAGGGGGCCTGTGCTGCCATGACTTGCTGTTTTTTCCCCCCAAGACTTGGCCTGAAACCACGCGGGTTCGTTACCGGGGCCTTGATGTCTTGACGTGAGCGCTCTGGATCTGCAGGGCCCCTCCTGAAATTGGGATGGAGATCATGTGAGCATTGCCCCCTGGAACTCGAGGACTGGGCATGGGATCACACCAGATTTGCATGAGCCGTCCCAAGATTTGGATGGAGCTCCCCTGAAGTCAGACGCTCTTTGTCCCATAGAGCTCCCCGAGATCCCAGGAGCATTGAGTGCATTCCTCCGACGCATGGACGGAGGAGACGCCAGATTTGACCCCGAATCTCCCTGACTGGGCCCGACAGCACTCGAACATTGCATGTGGTCCCCTCGGTTTGGACTGAGAAGGGGCGAGCTATGCCCTGCAGCTCACTGACTGCGCCCGAGGTCTCAAGAGATTTGGATGAGTTCTGGGGAGGTCCGGACTACGATCCGGTAACCTCGGGTCCTGCGAGTGGCCGAACAGATGGGAGATTCCACCAGATTCGGAGATTCCTCACGAGATTCGCACTAAGATCAACGAGACAGGTGCCTCACCATCTCTCTGATCATTCCTGACATCTCAGGACATATCCATATCTCTTCCGAGTTTTGGACGGATATGCCGAAACGTGTGTCTGGGAACTCGCATGCAGGGCTTGAGATCTCTTGAGATGTGGGTCAGGGCCTCCAAAATTTAGACTGCGATCCCATGAGTTTATCTGCTCGAGACCCCTGACTGGGGTGAGACCTCAGGGTTTTGGCTCCGTTCTAATGACAATTGGATTTCAACCCCCTTGGGATTGCTTCTGGATCTCGCTAACTGGGCCAGAGATCCCCACGAGATTTGCCTGAGCATTCCCGCGTTTTACCTGAAGTCTGATGAACTTAGATGCTGTTTCTCATCCAATGGCCGGTGGCCCCAGGAGACTTGAGTGCGTTCTTCCGAGGCTGGGGCCGTGATCACGTGACATATGCCCGTGAATCTCCCTGACAGGGCCAGGGTTTGTTGACATTTGGATGGGTTCTCCTGGGCATCGGCCGAGATCACCCCGGAGTGGCATCGGGATCCCCTAACTTGGGCACAAACACTCAAGAGGTTTTGACGAGTTCTGGCTCGATTTGGAATCAGATCCCACGAGACTGGCTCCTGGCATCCACGGATTGGACCAGCACTCTCCCAAGTGTCGGAGGTGGCGGGGCACATTCAGACGGAGACCACGTGACATGTACCCCTGGATCTCGTCGAGTACACCTGACATTCCGAGACTTTGGCACAGTTGTCCTGAGATACGGACACCTAACCGAGATGTTTGCCTGGGAGTGGCCGATCAGGCCTGAGTTCTCACGGGATTTGGATCCGGTGTTCCGAGGTTTGGACTGTGGCCCCATGGAATTTGGCCCTGGATCTGGCTTCCAGGGCCTGAGGTCCGACGAGATGTCGACAAGCACTGCTGAGAATGGGATTCAGGTCCTCCGCGAATTGCCCGCGGAAGCCACTGAGGCATCCTGAGGTTTGACGAGATGGGGTTTGTTCTCCAAGGTTCGCCCGAAAGCACTCAGGTTTGGAGCCTGGTTCGCACCGTCCGGACGTGAGCACTCAGGAGCATTGGATGAGTTCTGCCGCAAAGGTGATTGAGAGCTCAGGAGTTGGACACTGGGTCTCCCTGAGGTGACTGGGATCGACCGCGGTTTGGAGGAGTACTCCCGAGATTTGGACTGAGATATGCTGAAGTTGAACCCTCGGTCTAACAGAGAGGCCTTGGCCTGAGATCCCGAAGGATTGGAGTCAGCGCCTCCGACCGGAGATCACGGGAGGTTTGCCTGTGAATCTCCCTGAAAAGCCCCGAGAACCCTGAAGCTGGGGAGGACACCTCCCGAGATTTGGACTGAGAGCAGCTGAGATTCGCCCCCGGATCTCACGGAAAGGGGCCGAGGTCTCAAGAGGGTTTGTGGAGCTCTGTCGACATTTGAACTCAGAAACGGCGCACGTGGCCACAGGTTTTAGAGGAACGGGCCAGAGCTCCAACGTCGTTGGGAGATCTCGAACGCGATGCCGACGGAGATCACGTGCCGTGTGTCCCTGGGTCTCGCTGACTTTTCCTGAGATCTCCGGGGATTCGCGCAGTTCTACCGAGATTTGGACGGCTATCTTGAGCCAAGCGACCTCCTTATCCTCCCCAAGGCCGGAGACCTCGTTCCCTGGGGGCCAGGTGTCCCCAGACGTGGGCTGGGATGCCATTTGATTTGCCCTTCCATCTGGCTGCCTGGCTCCGTGGTCTCCTGCACTTTGGAGGCGCTCTTCCGAGATGCAGACTAAAAGCACGAGAATTTTGCCCCCCGGTACTGCAGAGGGGGCCTGTGCTGCCATGACTTGCGGTTTGTTCCCCCCAAGATTTGGCCTGAAACCACGCGGGGTTGGAACCCGGGCCTTGATATCCGGACCTGAGCGCTCTGGAACTTCAGGGCCCCTCCTGAAATTGGGATGGAAATCACGTGAGCATTGCCCCCTGGATCTCGAGGACTGGGTATGGGATCACGGCAGATTTGCATGAGCCGTCCCGAGATTTGGACGGAGCTCCCCTGAAGTCAGGTGCTCTCTGTCCCACAGAGCTCCCCGAGATCCCAGGAGTTTTGAGTGAGTTCTTCCGAGGCTTGGACGGAGGAGACACCATATTTGATCCCGAATCTCCCTGACTGGGCCCGACAGTGCTCGAACATTGCATGTGGTCCCCTAGGTTTGGACTGAGAAGGGGCGAGCTTTGCCCTGCCGCTCACTGACTGCGCCCGAGGTCTCAAGAGATTTGGTTGAGTTCTGGGGAGGTCTGGACTACGATCCGGTGACCTCGGGCCCTGCCAGTGGCCGAACGGACCGGAGATTCCACCAGATTCGGAGATTCCTCGTGAGATTCGCCCTGAGAACAACGAGACAGGTGCCTCTCGATCTCTCTGATCATTCCTGACATCTCAGGACATTTCCATAGCTCTTCCGATATTTGGACGGATATGCCGACACGTGTTTCCAGGAACTCGCAGGCAGGGCCTGAGATCTCATGAGATGTGGGTCAGGGCCTCCAAAATTTAGACTGCGATCCCATGAGTTTAATTGCTTGAGACCCCTGACTGGGGTGAGACCTCAGGGATTTGGTTTCTTTCTAATGACAATTGGATTTCAACCCCCTGGGGATTGCTTCTGGATCTCGCTAACTGGGCCAGAGGTCCCCCCGGAATTTGCGTGTGTGTTCCCGTGTTACGCCTAAAGTCAGATGAACTTAGATGCTGTTTCTCAAGCAACGGACAGTGGCCCCGCAAGATTTGAGTGCGTTCTTCCGAGCCTGGGGCTGTGATCACGTGACATATGTCCGTGAATCTCCCTGACAGGGCCAGGGGTTCTTGACATTTGAATGAGTTCTCCTGGACTTTGGCTGAGATCACCCGGATTCCATAACTTGGGCACAAACCACTAAAGAGATTTTGACGAGTTCCAGCTCGATTTGGAATCAGATCCCACGAGACTGGCTCCTGGCATTCACGGATTGGACCAGCGTTCTCACAAGTGTCGGAGGTGGCGAGCCTCATTCAGACGGAGACCACGTGACATGTGCCCCTCGATCTCGGCGAGTACACCTGACATTTCGAGGCTTTGGCACAGTTGTCCTGAGATTCGGACACCTACACGGAGACGTTTGCCTGGGAGAGTCCGACGGGTCCTGAGTTCTCACAGGATTTGGATCCGGTGTTCCGAGGTGTGGACTGCGGCCCCATGAGATTTGGCCCTGGATCTGGCTTCCTGGGCCTGTGGTCCCATGAGATGTCGACGAGCACTCCTGAGAATTGGATTCAGGTCCCCTGCGAATTGCCCTCGGAAGCCACTGAGGGGTCCCGAGCTTTGACAAGATGGGGTTTGTTCTCCAAGGTTCGCACGAAAGCACTCAGGTTTGGAGCCTGGTTCGCACCGTCCGGACGTGAGGACTCAGGGGCATTGGGTGGGTTCTGCTGCAAAGGTGATTGAGAGCTCAGGAGTTGGGCCCTGGGTCGCCCTGATGGTGACCGGGGTCGACCGAGGTTTGGAGGCTTTCTCCCGAGATTTGGACTGAGATTTGTGAGGTTGAACCCTGTGTCTAACAGAGAGGCCTTGGCCTGAGATCCCGTGGGTTGGAGTCAGCGCATCCGACCGGAGATCATGGGAGTTTTGCCTGTGAATCTCCCTGAAATTGTCCGAGAACCCTGAAGCTGGGGAGGAGACCTCCCGAGATTTGGACTGAGATCAGCTGAGATTCGCCCCCGGATCTCACCGAAAGGGGTCGAAGTCTCAAGATGGTTTGAGGAGCTCTGGCGACATTTGAAATCCGAAACGGTGCACGTAGCCACAGGTTGTAGTGGAACGCACCAGAGCTCCCACGAGGTTGGGAGATTGCAAACGCGATGTCGACGGAGATCATGTGCGTGTCTCCCTGGGTCTCGCTGACGTTTCCTGAGACCTCAGGGCATTCGCGCAGTTCTACCGAGATTTGGACGACTATCCTGAGCCAAGCGACCTCCATAACCTCCACAAGGCCCGAGATCTTGTTCCATTGGGGCCAGGTGTCCCCAGACGTGTGCTGGGATCCCACTTGGTTTGTCTTTCCATCTCGCTGCCTGGCCCCGTTTTATCCTGCGGTTTGGAGGCGCTCTCCCGAGATGCAGACTAAAACCATGAGAGGTTTGCCCCCGGGTCTTGCAGAGGGGGCCTGTGCTGCCATGACTTGCTGTTTTTTCCCCCCAAGACTTGGCCTGAAACCACGCGGGTTCGTTACCGGGGCCTTGATGTCTTGACGTGAGCGCTCTGGATCTGCAGGGCCCCTCCTGAAATTGGGATGGAGATCATGTGAGCATTGCCCCCTGGAACTCGAGGACTGGGCATGGGATCACACCAGATTTGCATGAGCCGTCCCAAGATTTGGATGGAGCTCCCCTGAAGTCAGACGCTCTTTGTCCCATAGAGCTCCCCGAGATCCCAGGAGCATTGAGTGCATTCCTCCGACGCATGGACGGAGGAGACGCCAGATTTGACCCCGAATCTCCCTGACTGGGCCCGACAGCACTCGAACATTGCATGTGGTCCCCTCGGTTTGGACTGAGAAGGGGCGAGCTATGCCCTGCAGCTCACTGACTGCGCCCGAGGTCTCAAGAGATTTGGATGAGTTCTGGGGAGGTCCGGACTACGATCCGGTAACCTCGGGTCCTGCGAGTGGCCGAACAGATGGGAGATTCCACCAGATTCGGAGATTCCTCACGAGATTCGCACTAAGATCAACGAGACAGGTGCCTCACCATCTCTCTGATCATTCCTGACATCTCAGGACATATCCATATCTCTTCCGAGTTTTGGACGGATATGCCGAAACGTGTGTCTGGGAACTCGCATGCAGGGCTTGAGATCTCTTGAGATGTGGGTCAGGGCCTCCAAAATTTAGACTGCGATCCCATGAGTTTATCTGCTCGAGACCCCTGACTGGGGTGAGACCTCAGGGTTTTGGCTCCGTTCTAATGACAATTGGATTTCAACCCCCTTGGGATTGCTTCTGGATCTCGCTAACTGGGCCAGAGATCCCCACGAGATTTGCCTGAGCATTCCCGCGTTTTACCTGAAGTCTGATGAACTTAGATGCTGTTTCTCATCCAATGGCCGGTGGCCCCAGGAGACTTGAGTGCGTTCTTCCGAGGCTGGGGCCGTGATCACGTGACATATGCCCGTGAATCTCCCTGACAGGGCCAGGGTTTGTTGACATTTGGATGGGTTCTCCTGGGCATCGGCCGAGATCACCCCGGAGTGGCATCGGGATCCCCTAACTTGGGCACAAACACTCAAGAGGTTTTGACGAGTTCTGGCTCGATTTGGAATCAGATCCCACGAGACTGGCTCCTGGCATCCACGGATTGGACCAGCACTCTCCCAAGTGTCGGAGGTGGCGGGGCACATTCAGACGGAGACCACGTGACATGTACCCCTGGATCTCGTCGAGTACACCTGACATTCCGAGACTTTGGCACAGTTGTCCTGAGATACGGACACCTAACCGAGATGTTTGCCTGGGAGTGGCCGATCAGGCCTGAGTTCTCACGGGATTTGGATCCGGTGTTCCGAGGTTTGGACTGTGGCCCCATGGAATTTGGCCCTGGATCTGGCTTCCAGGGCCTGAGGTCCGACGAGATGTCGACAAGCACTGCTGAGAATGGGATTCAGGTCCTCCGCGAATTGCCCGCGGAAGCCACTGAGGCATCCTGAGGTTTGACGAGATGGGGTTTGTTCTCCAAGGTTCGCCCGAAAGCACTCAGGTTTGGAGCCTGGTTCGCACCGTCCGGACGTGAGCACTCAGGAGCATTGGATGAGTTCTGCCGCAAAGGTGATTGAGAGCTCAGGAGTTGGACACTGGGTCTCCCTGAGGTGACTGGGATCGACCGCGGTTTGGAGGAGTACTCCCGAGATTTGGACTGAGATATGCTGAAGTTGAACCCTCGGTCTAACAGAGAGGCCTTGGCCTGAGATCCCGAAGGATTGGAGTCAGCGCCTCCGACCGGAGATCACGGGAGGTTTGCCTGTGAATCTCCCTGAAAAGCCCCGAGAACCCTGAAGCTGGGGAGGACACCTCCCGAGATTTGGACTGAGAGCAGCTGAGATTCGCCCCCGGATCTCACGGAAAGGGGCCGAGGTCTCAAGAGGGTTTGTGGAGCTCTGTCGACATTTGAACTCAGAAACGGCGCACGTGGCCACAGGTTTTAGAGGAACGGGCCAGAGCTCCAACGTCGTTGGGAGATCTCGAACGCGATGCCGACGGAGATCACGTGCCGTGTGTCCCTGGGTCTCGCTGACTTTTCCTGAGATCTCCGGGGATTCGCGCAGTTCTACCGAGATTTGGACGGCTATCTTGAGCCAAGCGACCTCCTTATCCTCCCCAAGGCCGGAGACCTCGTTCCCTGGGGGCCAGGTGTCCCCAGACGTGGGCTGGGATGCCATTTGATTTGCCCTTCCATCTGGCTGCCTGGCTCCGTGGTCTCCTGCACTTTGGAGGCGCTCTTCCGAGATGCAGACTAAAAGCACGAGAATTTTGCCCCCCGGTACTGCAGAGGGGGCCTGTGCTGCCATGACTTGCGGTTTGTTCCCCCCAAGATTTGGCCTGAAACCACGCGGGGTTGGAACCCGGGCCTTGATATCCGGACCTGAGCGCTCTGGAACTTCAGGGCCCCTCCTGAAATTGGGATGGAAATCACGTGAGCATTGCCCCCTGGATCTCGAGGACTGGGTATGGGATCACGGCAGATTTGCATGAGCCGTCCCGAGATTTGGACGGAGCTCCCCTGAAGTCAGGTGCTCTCTGTCCCACAGAGCTCCCCGAGATCCCAGGAGTTTTGAGTGAGTTCTTCCGAGGCTTGGACGGAGGAGACACCATATTTGATCCCGAATCTCCCTGACTGGGCCCGACAGTGCTCGAACATTGCATGTGGTCCCCTAGGTTTGGACTGAGAAGGGGCGAGCTTTGCCCTGCCGCTCACTGACTGCGCCCGAGGTCTCAAGAGATTTGGTTGAGTTCTGGGGAGGTCTGGACTACGATCCGGTGACCTCGGGCCCTGCCAGTGGCCGAACGGACCGGAGATTCCACCAGATTCGGAGATTCCTCGTGAGATTCGCCCTGAGAACAACGAGACAGGTGCCTCTCGATCTCTCTGATCATTCCTGACATCTCAGGACATTTCCATAGCTCTTCCGATATTTGGACGGATATGCCGACACGTGTTTCCAGGAACTCGCAGGCAGGGCCTGAGATCTCATGAGATGTGGGTCAGGGCCTCCAAAATTTAGACTGCGATCCCATGAGTTTAATTGCTTGAGACCCCTGACTGGGGTGAGACCTCAGGGATTTGGTTTCTTTCTAATGACAATTGGATTTCAACCCCCTGGGGATTGCTTCTGGATCTCGCTAACTGGGCCAGAGGTCCCCCCGGAATTTGCGTGTGTGTTCCCGTGTTACGCCTAAAGTCAGATGAACTTAGATGCTGTTTCTCAAGCAACGGACAGTGGCCCCGCAAGATTTGAGTGCGTTCTTCCGAGCCTGGGGCTGTGATCACGTGACATATGTCCGTGAATCTCCCTGACAGGGCCAGGGGTTCTTGACATTTGAATGAGTTCTCCTGGACTTTGGCTGAGATCACCCGGATTCCATAACTTGGGCACAAACCACTAAAGAGATTTTGACGAGTTCCAGCTCGATTTGGAATCAGATCCCACGAGACTGGCTCCTGGCATTCACGGATTGGACCAGCGTTCTCACAAGTGTCGGAGGTGGCGAGCCTCATTCAGACGGAGACCACGTGACATGTGCCCCTCGATCTCGGCGAGTACACCTGACATTTCGAGGCTTTGGCACAGTTGTCCTGAGATTCGGACACCTACACGGAGACGTTTGCCTGGGAGAGTCCGACGGGTCCTGAGTTCTCACAGGATTTGGATCCGGTGTTCCGAGGTGTGGACTGCGGCCCCATGAGATTTGGCCCTGGATCTGGCTTCCTGGGCCTGTGGTCCCATGAGATGTCGACGAGCACTCCTGAGAATTGGATTCAGGTCCCCTGCGAATTGCCCTCGGAAGCCACTGAGGGGTCCCGAGCTTTGACAATATGGGGTTTGTTCTCCAAGGTTCGCACGAAAGCACTCAGGTTTGGAGCCTGGTTCGCACCGTCCGGACGTGAGGACTCAGGGGCATTGGGTGGGTTCTGCTGCAAAGGTGATTGAGAGCTCAGGAGTTGGGCCCTGGGTCGCCCTGATGGTGACCGGGGTCGACCGAGGTTTGGAGGCTTTCTCCCGAGATTTGGACTGAGATTTGTGAGGTTGAACCCTGTGTCTAACAGAGAGGCCTTGGCCTGAGATCCCGTGGGTTGGAGTCAGCGCATCCGACCGGAGATCATGGGAGTTTTGCCTGTGAATCTCCCTGAAATTGTCCGAGAACCCTGAAGCTGGGGAGGAGACCTCCCGAGATTTGGACTGAGATCAGCTGAGATTCGCCCCCGGATCTCACCGAAAGGGGTCGAAGTCTCAAGATGGTTTGAGGAGCTCTGGCGACATTTGAAATCCGAAACGGTGCACGTAGCCACAGGTTGTAGTGGAACGCACCAGAGCTCCCACGAGGTTGGGAGATTGCAAACGCGATGTCGACGGAGATCATGTGCGTGTCTCCCTGGGTCTCGCTGACGTTTCCTGAGACCTCAGGGCATTCGCGCAGTTCTACCGAGATTTGGACGACTATCCTGAGCCAAGCGACCTCCATAACCTCCACAAGGCCCGAGATCTTGTTCCATTGGGGCCAGGTGTCCCCAGACGTGTGCTGGGATCCCACTTGGTTTGTCTTTCCATCTCGCTGCCTGGCCCCGTTTTATCCTGCGGTTTGGAGGCGCTCTCCCGAGATGCAGACTAAAACCATGAGAGGTTTGCCCCCGGGTCTTGCAGAGGGGGCCTGTGCTGCCATGACTTGCTGTTTTTTCCCCCCAAGACTTGGCCTGAAACCACGCGGGTTCGTTACCGGGGCCTTGATGTCTTGACGTGAGCGCTCTGGATCTGCAGGGCCCCTCCTGAAATTGGGATGGAGATCATGTGAGCATTGCCCCCTGGAACTCGAGGACTGGGCATGGGATCACACCAGATTTGCATGAGCCGTCCCAAGATTTGGATGGAGCTCCCCTGAAGTCAGACGCTCTTTGTCCCATAGAGCTCCCCGAGATCCCAGGAGCATTGAGTGCATTCCTCCGACGCATGGACGGAGGAGACGCCAGATTTGACCCCGAATCTCCCTGACTGGGCCCGACAGCACTCGAACATTGCATGTGGTCCCCTCGGTTTGGACTGAGAAGGGGCGAGCTATGCCCTGCAGCTCACTGACTGCGCCCGAGGTCTCAAGAGATTTGGATGAGTTCTGGGGAGGTCCGGACTACGATCCGGTAACCTCGGGTCCTGCGAGTGGCCGAACAGATGGGAGATTCCACCAGATTCGGAGATTCCTCACGAGATTCGCACTAAGATCAACGAGACAGGTGCCTCACCATCTCTCTGATCATTCCTGACATCTCAGGACATATCCATATCTCTTCCGAGTTTTGGACGGATATGCCGAAACGTGTGTCTGGGAACTCGCATGCAGGGCTTGAGATCTCTTGAGATGTGGGTCAGGGCCTCCAAAATTTAGACTGCGATCCCATGAGTTTATCTGCTCGAGACCCCTGACTGGGGTGAGACCTCAGGGTTTTGGCTCCGTTCTAATGACAATTGGATTTCAACCCCCTTGGGATTGCTTCTGGATCTCGCTAACTGGGCCAGAGATCCCCACGAGATTTGCCTGAGCATTCCCGCGTTTTACCTGAAGTCTGATGAACTTAGATGCTGTTTCTCATCCAATGGCCGGTGGCCCCAGGAGACTTGAGTGCGTTCTTCCGAGGCTGGGGCCGTGATCACGTGACATATGCCCGTGAATCTCCCTGACAGGGCCAGGGTTTGTTGACATTTGGATGGGTTCTCCTGGGCATCGGCCGAGATCACCCCGGAGTGGCATCGGGATCCCCTAACTTGGGCACAAACACTCAAGAGGTTTTGACGAGTTCTGGCTCGATTTGGAATCAGATCCCACGAGACTGGCTCCTGGCATCCACGGATTGGACCAGCACTCTCCCAAGTGTCGGAGGTGGCGGGGCACATTCAGACGGAGACCACGTGACATGTACCCCTGGATCTCGTCGAGTACACCTGACATTCCGAGACTTTGGCACAGTTGTCCTGAGATACGGACACCTAACCGAGATGTTTGCCTGGGAGTGGCCGATCAGGCCTGAGTTCTCACGGGATTTGGATCCGGTGTTCCGAGGTTTGGACTGTGGCCCCATGGAATTTGGCCCTGGATCTGGCTTCCAGGGCCTGAGGTCCGACGAGATGTCGACAAGCACTGCTGAGAATGGGATTCAGGTCCTCCGCGAATTGCCCGCGGAAGCCACTGAGGCATCCTGAGGTTTGACGAGATGGGGTTTGTTCTCCAAGGTTCGCCCGAAAGCACTCAGGTTTGGAGCCTGGTTCGCACCGTCCGGACGTGAGCACTCAGGAGCATTGGATGAGTTCTGCCGCAAAGGTGATTGAGAGCTCAGGAGTTGGACACTGGGTCTCCCTGAGGTGACTGGGATCGACCGCGGTTTGGAGGAGTACTCCCGAGATTTGGACTGAGATATGCTGAAGTTGAACCCTCGGTCTAACAGAGAGGCCTTGGCCTGAGATCCCGAAGGATTGGAGTCAGCGCCTCCGACCGGAGATCACGGGAGGTTTGCCTGTGAATCTCCCTGAAAAGCCCCGAGAACCCTGAAGCTGGGGAGGACACCTCCCGAGATTTGGACTGAGAGCAGCTGAGATTCGCCCCCGGATCTCACGGAAAGGGGCCGAGGTCTCAAGAGGGTTTGTGGAGCTCTGTCGACATTTGAACTCAGAAACGGCGCACGTGGCCACAGGTTTTAGAGGAACGGGCCAGAGCTCCAACGTCGTTGGGAGATCTCGAACGCGATGCCGACGGAGATCACGTGCCGTGTGTCCCTGGGTCTCGCTGACTTTTCCTGAGATCTCCGGGGATTCGCGCAGTTCTACCGAGATTTGGACGGCTATCTTGAGCCAAGCGACCTCCTTATCCTCCCCAAGGCCGGAGACCTCGTTCCCTGGGGGCCAGGTGTCCCCAGACGTGGGCTGGGATGCCATTTGATTTGCCCTTCCATCTGGCTGCCTGGCTCCGTGGTCTCCTGCACTTTGGAGGCGCTCTTCCGAGATGCAGACTAAAAGCACGAGAATTTTGCCCCCCGGTACTGCAGAGGGGGCCTGTGCTGCCATGACTTGCGGTTTGTTCCCCCCAAGATTTGGCCTGAAACCACGCGGGGTTGGAACCCGGGCCTTGATATCCGGACCTGAGCGCTCTGGAACTTCAGGGCCCCTCCTGAAATTGGGATGGAAATCACGTGAGCATTGCCCCCTGGATCTCGAGGACTGGGTATGGGATCACGGCAGATTTGCATGAGCCGTCCCGAGATTTGGACGGAGCTCCCCTGAAGTCAGGTGCTCTCTGTCCCACAGAGCTCCCCGAGATCCCAGGAGTTTTGAGTGAGTTCTTCCGAGGCTTGGACGGAGGAGACACCATATTTGATCCCGAATCTCCCTGACTGGGCCCGACAGTGCTCGAACATTGCATGTGGTCCCCTAGGTTTGGACTGAGAAGGGGCGAGCTTTGCCCTGCCGCTCACTGACTGCGCCCGAGGTCTCAAGAGATTTGGTTGAGTTCTGGGGAGGTCTGGACTACGATCCGGTGACCTCGGGCCCTGCCAGTGGCCGAACGGACCGGAGATTCCACCAGATTCGGAGATTCCTCGTGAGATTCGCCCTGAGAACAACGAGACAGGTGCCTCTCGATCTCTCTGATCATTCCTGACATCTCAGGACATTTCCATAGCTCTTCCGATATTTGGACGGATATGCCGACACGTGTTTCCAGGAACTCGCAGGCAGGGCCTGAGATCTCATGAGATGTGGGTCAGGGCCTCCAAAATTTAGACTGCGATCCCATGAGTTTAATTGCTTGAGACCCCTGACTGGGGTGAGACCTCAGGGATTTGGTTTCTTTCTAATGACAATTGGATTTCAACCCCCTGGGGATTGCTTCTGGATCTCGCTAACTGGGCCAGAGGTCCCCCCGGAATTTGCGTGTGTGTTCCCGTGTTACGCCTAAAGTCAGATGAACTTAGATGCTGTTTCTCAAGCAACGGACAGTGGCCCCGCAAGATTTGAGTGCGTTCTTCCGAGCCTGGGGCTGTGATCACGTGACATATGTCCGTGAATCTCCCTGACAGGGCCAGGGGTTCTTGACATTTGAATGAGTTCTCCTGGACTTTGGCTGAGATCACCCGGATTCCATAACTTGGGCACAAACCACTAAAGAGATTTTGACGAGTTCCAGCTCGATTTGGAATCAGATCCCACGAGACTGGCTCCTGGCATTCACGGATTGGACCAGCGTTCTCACAAGTGTCGGAGGTGGCGAGCCTCATTCAGACGGAGACCACGTGACATGTGCCCCTCGATCTCGGCGAGTACACCTGACATTTCGAGGCTTTGGCACAGTTGTCCTGAGATTCGGACACCTACACGGAGACGTTTGCCTGGGAGAGTCCGACGGGTCCTGAGTTCTCACAGGATTTGGATCCGGTGTTCCGAGGTGTGGACTGCGGCCCCATGAGATTTGGCCCTGGATCTGGCTTCCTGGGCCTGTGGTCCCATGAGATGTCGACGAGCACTCCTGAGAATTGGATTCAGGTCCCCTGCGAATTGCCCTCGGAAGCCACTGAGGGGTCCCGAGCTTTGACAAGATGGGGTTTGTTCTCCAAGGTTCGCACGAAAGCACTCAGGTTTGGAGCCTGGTTCGCACCGTCCGGACGTGAGGACTCAGGGGCATTGGGTGGGTTCTGCTGCAAAGGTGATTGAGAGCTCAGGAGTTGGGCCCTGGGTCGCCCTGATGGTGACCGGGGTCGACCGAGGTTTGGAGGCTTTCTCCCGAGATTTGGACTGAGATTTGTGAGGTTGAACCCTGTGTCTAACAGAGAGGCCTTGGCCTGAGATCCCGTGGGTTGGAGTCAGCGCATCCGACCGGAGATCATGGGAGTTTTGCCTGTGAATCTCCCTGAAATTGTCCGAGAACCCTGAAGCTGGGGAGGAGACCTCCCGAGATTTGGACTGAGATCAGCTGAGATTCGCCCCCGGATCTCACCGAAAGGGGTCGAAGTCTCAAGATGGTTTGAGGAGCTCTGGCGACATTTGAAATCCGAAACGGTGCACGTAGCCACAGGTTGTAGTGGAACGCACCAGAGCTCCCACGAGGTTGGGAGATTGCAAACGCGATGTCGACGGAGATCATGTGCGTGTCTCCCTGGGTCTCGCTGCCGTTTCCTGAGACCTCAGGGCATTCGCGCAGTTCTACCGAGATTTGGACGACTATCCTGAGCCAAGCGACCTCCATAACCTCCACAAGGCCCGAGATCTTGTTCCATTGGGGCCAGGTGTCCCCAGACGTGTGCTGGGATCCCACTTGGTTTGTCTTTCCATCTCGCTGCCTGGCCCCGTTTTATCCTGCGGTTTGGAGGCGCTCTCCCGAGATGCAGACTAAAACCATGAGAGGTTTGCCCCCGGGTCTTGCAGAGGGGGCCTGTGCTGCCATGACTTGCTGTTTGTTCCCCCCAAGACTTGGCCTGAAACCACGCGGGTTCGTTACCGGGGCCTTGATGTCTTGACGTGAGCGCTCTGGATCTGCAGGGCCCCTCCTGAAATTGGGATGGAGATCATGTGAGCATTGCCCCCTGGAACTCGAGGACTGGGCATGGGATCACACCAGATTTGCATGAGCCGTCCCGAGATTTGGATGGAGCTCCCCTGAAGTCAGACGCTCTTTGTCCCATAGAGCTCCCCGAGATCCCAGGAGCATTGAGTGCGTTCCTCCGACGCATGGACGGCGGAGACGCCAGATTTGACCCCGAATCTCCCTGACTGGGCCCGACAGCACTCGAACATTGCATGTGGTCCCCTCGGTTTGGACTGAGAAGGGGCGAGCTATGCCCTGCAGCTCACTGACTGCGCCCGAGGTCTCAAGAGATTTGGATGAGTTCTGGGGAGGTCCGGACTACGATCCGGTAACCTCGGGTCCTGCGAGTGGCCGAACAGATGGGAGATTCCACCAGATTCGGAGATTCCTCACGAGATTCGCACTAAGATCAACGAGACAGGTGCCTCACCATCTCTCTGATCATTCCTGACATCTCAGGACATATCCATATCTCTTCCGAGTTTTGGACGGATATGCCGAAACGTGTGTCTGGGAACTCGCATGCAGGGCTTGAGATCTCTTGAGATGTGGGTCAGGGCCTCCAAAATTTAGACTGCGATCCCATGAGTTTATCTGCTCGAGACCCCTGACTGGGGTGAGACCTCAGGGTTTTGGCTCCGTTCTAATGACAATTGGATTTCAACCCCCTTGGGATTGCTTCTGGATCTCGCTAACTGGGCCAGAGATCCCCACGAGATTTGCCTGAGCATTCCCGCGTTTTACCTGAAGTCTGATGAACTTAGATGCTGTTTCTCATCCAATGGCCGGTGGCCCCAGGAGACTTGAGTGCGTTCTTCCGAGGCTGGGGCCGTGATCACGTGACATATGCCCGTGAATCTCCCTGACAGGGCCAGGGTTTGTTGACATTTGGATGGGTTCTCCTGGGCATCGGCCGAGATCACCCCGGAGTGGCATCGGGATCCCCTAACTTGGGCACAAACACTCAAGAGGTTTTGACGAGTTCTGGCTCGATTTGGAATCAGATCCCACGAGACTGGCTCCTGGCATCCACGGATTGGACCAGCACTCTCCCAAGTGTCGGAGGTGGCGGGGCACATTCAGACGGAGACCACGTGACATGTACCCCTGGATCTCGTCGAGTACACCTGACATTCCGAGACTTTGGCACAGTTGTCCTGAGATACGGACACCTAACCGAGATGTTTGCCTGGGAGTGGCCGATCAGGCCTGAGTTCTCACGGGATTTGGATCCGGTGTTCCGAGGTTTGGACTGTGGCCCCATGGAATTTGGCCCTGGATCTGGCTTCCAGGGCCTGAGGTCCGACGAGATGTCGACAAGCACTGCTGAGAATGGGATTCAGGTCCTCCGCGAATTGCCCGCGGAAGCCACTGAGGCATCCTGAGGTTTGACGAGATGGGGTTTGTTCTCCAAGGTTCGCCCGAAAGCACTCAGGTTTGGAGCCTGGTTCGCACCGTCCGGACGTGAGCACTCAGGAGCATTGGATGAGTTCTGCCGCAAAGGTGATTGAGAGCTCAGGAGTTGGACACTGGGTCTCCCTGAGGTGACTGGGATCGACCGCGGTTCGGAGGAGTACTCCCGAGATTTGGACTGAGATATGCTGAAGTTGAACCCTCGGTCTAACAGAGAGGCCTTGGCCTGAGATCCCGAAGGATTGGAGTCAGCGCCTCCGACCGGAGATCACGGGAGGTTTGCCTGTGAATCTCCCTGAAAAGCCCCGAGAACCCTGAAGCTGGGGAGGACACCTCCCGAGATTTGGACTGAGAGCAGCTGAGATTCGCCCCCGGATCTCACGGAAAGGGGCCGAGGTCTCAAGAGGGTTTGTGGAGCTCTGTCGACATTTGAACTCAGAAACGGCGCACGTGGCCACAGGTTTTAGAGGAACGGGCCAGAGCTCCAACGTCGTTGGGAGATCTCGAACGCGATGCCGACGGAGATCACGTGCCGTGTGTCCCTGGGTCTCGCTGACTTTTCCTGAGATCTCCGGGGATTCGCGCAGTTCTACCGAGATTTGGACGGCTATCTTGAGCCAAGCGACCTCCTTATCCTCCCCAAGGCTGGAGACCTCGTTCCCTGGGGGCCAGGTGTCCCCAGACGTGGGCTGGGATGCCATTTGATTTGCCCTTCCATCTGGCTGCCTGGCTCCGTGGTCTCCTGCGCTTTGGAGGCGCTCTTCCGAGATGCAGACTAAAAGCACGAGAATTTTGCCCCCCGGTACTGCAGAGGGGGCCTGTGCTGCCATGACTTGCGGTTTGTTCCCCCCAAGATTTGGCCTGAAACCACGCGGGGTTGGAACCCGGGCCTTGATATCCGGACCTGAGCGCTCTGGAACTTCAGGGCCCCTCCTGAAATTGGGATGGAAATCACGTGAGCATTGCCCCCTGGATCTCGAGGACTGGGTATGGGATCACGGCAGATTTGCATGAGCCGTCCCGAGATTTGGACGGAGCTCCCCTGAAGTCAGGTGCTCTCTGTCCCACAGAGCTCCCCGAGATCCCAGGACTTTTGAGTGAGTTCTTCCGAGGCTTGGACGGAGGAGACACCATATTTGATCCCGAATCTCCCTGACTGGGCCCGACAGTGCTCGAACATTGCATGTGGTCCCCTAGGTTTGGACTGAGAAGGGGCGAGCTTTGCCCTGCCGCTCACTGACTGCGCCCGAGTTCTCAAGAGATTTGGATGAGTTCTGGGGAGGTCTGGACTACGATCCGGTGACCTCGGGCCCTGCCAGTGGCCGAACGGACCGGAGATTCCACCAGATTCAGAGATTCCTCGTGAGATTCGCCCTGAGAACAACGAGACAGGTGCCTCTCGATCTCTCTGATCATTCCTGACATCTCAGGACATTTCCATAGCTCTTCCGATATTTGGACGGATATGCCGACACGTGTTTCCAGGAACTCGCAGGCAGGGCCTGAGATCTCATGAGATGTGGGTCAGGGCCTCCAAAATTTAGACTGCGATCCCATGAGTTTAATTGCTTGAGACCCCTGACTGGGGTGAGACCTCAGGGATTTGGTTTCGTTCTAATGACAATTGGATTTCAACCCCCTGGGGATTGCTTCTGGATCTCGCTAACTGGGCCAGAGGTCCCCCCGGAATTTGCGTGTGTGTTCCCGTGTTACGCCTAAAGTCAGATGAACTTAGATGCTGTTTCTCAAGCAACGGACAGTGGCCCCGCAAGATTTGAGTGCGTTCTTCCGAGCCTGGGGCTGTGATCACGTGACATATGTCCGTGAATCTCCCTGACAGGGCCAGGGGTTCTTGACATTTGAATGAGTTCTCCTGGACTTTGGCTGAGATCACCCGGATTCCATAACTTGGGCACAAACCACTAAAGAGATTTTGACGAGTTCCAGCTCGATTTGGAATCAGATCCCACGAGACTGGCTCCTGGCATTCACGGATTGGACCAGCGTTCTCACAAGTGTCGGAGGTGGCGAGCCTCATTCAGACGGAGACCACGTGACATGTGCCCCTCGATCTCGGCGAGTACACCTGACATTTCGAGGCTTTGGCACAGTTGTCCTGAGATTCGGACACCTACACGGAGACGTTTGCCTGGGAGAGTCCGACGGGTCCTGAGTTCTCACAGGATTTGGATCCGGTGTTCCGAGGTGTGGACTGCGGCCCCATGAGATTTGGCCCTGGATCTGGCTTCCTGGGCCTGTGGTCCCATGAGATGTCGACGAGCACTCCTGAGAATTGGATTCAGGTCCCCTGCGAATTGCCCTCGGAAGCCACTGAGGGGTCCCGAGCTTTGACAAGATGGGGTTTGTTCTCCAAGGTTCGCACGAAAGCACTCAGGTTTGGAGCCTGGTTCGCACCGTCCGGACGTGAGGACTCAGGGGCATTGGGTGGGTTCTGCTGCAAAGGTGATTGAGAGCTCAGGAGTTGGGCCCTGGGTCGCCCTGATGGTGACCGGGGTCGACCGAGGTTTGGAGGCTTTCTCCCGAGATTTGGACTGAGATTTGTGAGGTTGAACCCTGTGTCTAACAGAGAGGCCTTGGCCTGAGATCCCGTGGGTTGGAGTCAGCGCATCCGACCGGAGATCATGGGAGTTTTGCCTGTGAATCTCCCTGAAATTGTCCGAGAACCCTGAAGCTGGGGAGGAGACCTCCCGAGATTTGGACTGAGATCAGCTGAGATTCGCCCCCGGATCTCACCGAAAGGGGTCGAAGTCTCAAGATGGTTTGAGGAGCTCTGGCGACATTTGAAATCCGAAACGGTGCACGTAGCCACAGGTTGTAGTGGAACGCACCAGAGCTCCCACGAGGTTGGGAGATTGCAAACGCGATGTCGACGGAGATCATGTGCGTGTCTCCCTGGGTCTCGCTGCCGTTTCCTGAGACCTCAGGGCATTCGCGCAGTTCTACCGAGATTTGGACGACTATCCTGAGCCAAGCGACCTCCATAACCTCCACAAGGCCCGAGATCTTGTTCCATTGGGGCCAGGTGTCCCCAGACGTGTGCTGGGATCCCACTTGGTTTGTCTTTCCATCTCGCTGCCTGGCCCCGTTTTATCCTGCGGTTTGGAGGCGCTCTCCCGAGATGCAGACTAAAACCATGAGAGGTTTGCCCCCGGGTCTTGCAGAGGGGGCCTGTGCTGCCATGACTTGCTGTTTGTTCCCCCCAAGACTTGGCCTGAAACCACGCGGGTTCGTTACCGGGGCCTTGATGTCTTGACGTGAGCGCTCTGGATCTGCAGGGCCCCTCCTGAAATTGGGATGGAGATCATGTGAGCATTGCCCCCTGGAACTCGAGGACTGGGCATGGGATCACACCAGATTTGCATGAGCCGTCCCGAGATTTGGATGGAGCTCCCCTGAAGTCAGACGCTCTTTGTCCCATAGAGCTCCCCGAGATCCCAGGAGCATTGAGTGCGTTCCTCCGACGCATGGACGGCGGAGACGCCAGATTTGACCCCGAATCTCCCTGACTGGGCCCGACAGCACTCGAACATTGCATGTGGTCCCCTCGGTTTGGACTGAGAAGGGGCGAGCTATGCCCTGCAGCTCACTGACTGCGCCCGAGGTCTCAAGAGATTTGGATGAGTTCTGGGGAGGTCCGGACTACGATCCGGTAACCTCGGGTCCTGCGAGTGGCCGAACAGATGGGAGATTCCACCAGATTCGGAGATTCCTCACGAGATTCGCACTAAGATCAACGAGACAGGTGCCTCACCATCTCTCTGATCATTCCTGACATCTCAGGACATATCCATATCTCTTCCGAGTTTTGGACGGATATGCCGAAACGTGTGTCTGGGAACTCGCATGCAGGGCTTGAGATCTCTTGAGATGTGGGTCAGGGCCTCCAAAATTTAGACTGCGATCCCATGAGTTTATCTGCTCGAGACCCCTGACTGGGGTGAGACCTCAGGGTTTTGGCTCCGTTCTAATGACAATTGGATTTCAACCCCCTTGGGATTGCTTCTGGATCTCGCTAACTGGGCCAGAGATCCCCACGAGATTTGCCTGAGCATTCCCGCGTTTTACCTGAAGTCTGATGAACTTAGATGCTGTTTCTCATCCAATGGCCGGTGGCCCCAGGAGACTTGAGTGCGTTCTTCCGAGGCTGGGGCCGTGATCACGTGACATATGCCCGTGAATCTCCCTGACAGGGCCAGGGTTTGTTGACATTTGGATGGGTTCTCCTGGGCATCGGCCGAGATCACCCCGGAGTGGCATCGGGATCCCCTAACTTGGGCACAAACACTCAAGAGGTTTTGACGAGTTCTGGCTCGATTTGGAATCAGATCCCACGAGACTGGCTCCTGGCATCCACGGATTGGACCAGCACTCTCCCAAGTGTCGGAGGTGGCGGGGCACATTCAGACGGAGACCACGTGACATGTACCCCTGGATCTCGTCGAGTACACCTGACATTCCGAGACTTTGGCACAGTTGTCCTGAGATACGGACACCTAACCGAGATGTTTGCCTGGGAGTGGCCGATCAGGCCTGAGTTCTCACGGGATTTGGATCCGGTGTTCCGAGGTTTGGACTGTGGCCCCATGGAATTTGGCCCTGGATCTGGCTTCCAGGGCCTGAGGTCCGACGAGATGTCGACAAGCACTGCTGAGAATGGGATTCAGGTCCTCCGCGAATTGCCCGCGGAAGCCACTGAGGCATCCTGAGGTTTGACGAGATGGGGTTTGTTCTCCAAGGTTCGCCCGAAAGCACTCAGGTTTGGAGCCTGGTTCGCACCGTCCGGACGTGAGCACTCAGGAGCATTGGATGAGTTCTGCCGCAAAGGTGATTGAGAGCTCAGGAGTTGGACACTGGGTCTCCCTGAGGTGACTGGGATCGACCGCGGTTCGGAGGAGTACTCCCGAGATTTGGACTGAGATATGCTGAAGTTGAACCCTCGGTCTAACAGAGAGGCCTTGGCCTGAGATCCCGAAGGATTGGAGTCAGCGCCTCCGACCGGAGATCACGGGAGGTTTGCCTGTGAATCTCCCTGAAAAGCCCCGAGAACCCTGAAGCTGGGGAGGACACCTCCCGAGATTTGGACTGAGAGCAGCTGAGATTCGCCCCCGGATCTCACGGAAAGGGGCCGAGGTCTCAAGAGGGTTTGTGGAGCTCTGTCGACATTTGAACTCAGAAACGGCGCACGTGGCCACAGGTTTTAGAGGAACGGGCCAGAGCTCCAACGTCGTTGGGAGATCTCGAACGCGATGCCGACGGAGATCACGTGCCGTGTGTCCCTGGGTCTCGCTGACTTTTCCTGAGATCTCCGGGGATTCGCGCAGTTCTACCGAGATTTGGACGGCTATCTTGAGCCAAGCGACCTCCTTATCCTCCCCAAGGCTGGAGACCTCGTTCCCTGGGGGCCAGGTGTCCCCAGACGTGGGCTGGGATGCCATTTGATTTGCCCTTCCATCTGGCTGCCTGGCTCCGTGGTCTCCTGCGCTTTGGAGGCGCTCTTCCGAGATGCAGACTAAAAGCACGAGAATTTTGCCCCCCGGTACTGCAGAGGGGGCCTGTGCTGCCATGACTTGCGGTTTGTTCCCCCCAAGATTTGGCCTGAAACCACGCGGGGTTGGAACCCGGGCCTTGATATCCGGACCTGAGCGCTCTGGAACTTCAGGGCCCCTCCTGAAATTGGGATGGAAATCACGTGAGCATTGCCCCCTGGATCTCGAGGACTGGGTATGGGATCACGGCAGATTTGCATGAGCCGTCCCGAGATTTGGACGGAGCTCCCCTGAAGTCAGGTGCTCTCTGTCCCACAGAGCTCCCCGAGATCCCAGGACTTTTGAGTGAGTTCTTCCGAGGCTTGGACGGAGGAGACACCATATTTGATCCCGAATCTCCCTGACTGGGCCCGACAGTGCTCGAACATTGCATGTGGTCCCCTAGGTTTGGACTGAGAAGGGGCGAGCTTTGCCCTGCCGCTCACTGACTGCGCCCGAGTTCTCAAGAGATTTGGATGAGTTCTGGGGAGGTCTGGACTACGATCCGGTGACCTCGGGCCCTGCCAGTGGCCGAACGGACCGGAGATTCCACCAGATTCAGAGATTCCTCGTGAGATTCGCCCTGAGAACAACGAGACAGGTGCCTCTCGATCTCTCTGATCATTCCTGACATCTCAGGACATTTCCATAGCTCTTCCGATATTTGGACGGATATGCCGACACGTGTTTCCAGGAACTCGCAGGCAGGGCCTGAGATCTCATGAGATGTGGGTCAGGGCCTCCAAAATTTAGACTGCGATCCCATGAGTTTAATTGCTTGAGACCCCTGACTGGGGTGAGACCTCAGGGATTTGGTTTCGTTCTAATGACAATTGGATTTCAACCCCCTGGGGATTGCTTCTGGATCTCGCTAACTGGGCCAGAGGTCCCCCCGGAATTTGCGTGTGTGTTCCCGTGTTACGCCTAAAGTCAGATGAACTTAGATGCTGTTTCTCAAGCAACGGACAGTGGCCCCGCAAGATTTGAGTGCGTTCTTCCGAGCCTGGGGCTGTGATCACGTGACATATGTCCGTGAATCTCCCTGACAGGGCCAGGGGTTCTTGACATTTGAATGAGTTCTCCTGGACTTTGGCTGAGATCACCCGGATTCCATAACTTGGGCACAAACCACTAAAGAGATTTTGACGAGTTCCAGCTCGATTTGGAATCAGATCCCACGAGACTGGCTCCTGGCATTCACGGATTGGACCAGCGTTCTCACAAGTGTCGGAGGTGGCGAGCCTCATTCAGACGGAGACCACGTGACATGTGCCCCTCGATCTCGGCGAGTACACCTGACATTTCGAGGCTTTGGCACAGTTGTCCTGAGATTCGGACACCTACACGGAGACGTTTGCCTGGGAGAGTCCGACGGGTCCTGAGTTCTCACAGGATTTGGATCCGGTGTTCCGAGGTGTGGACTGCGGCCCCATGAGATTTGGCCCTGGATCTGGCTTCCTGGGCCTATGGTCCCATGAGATGTCGACGAGCACTCCTGAGAATTGGATTCAGGTCCCCTGCGAATTGCCCTCGGAAGCCACTGAGGGGTCCCGAGCTTTGACAAGATGGGGTTTGTTCTCCAAGGTTCGCACGAAAGCACTCAGGTTTGGAGCCAGGTTCGCACCGTCCGGACGTGAGGACTCAGGGGCATTGGGTGGGTTCTGCTGCAAAGGTGATTGAGAGCTCAGGAGTTGGGCCCTGGGTCGCCCTGATGGTGACCGGGGTCGACCGAGGTTTGGAGGCTTTCTCCCGAGATTTGGACTGAGATTTGTGAGGTTGAACCCTGTGTCTAACAGAGAGGCCTTGGCCTGAGATCCCGTGGGTTGGAGTCAGCGCATCCGACCGGAGATCATGGGAGTTTTGCCTGTGAATCTCCCTGAAATTGTCCGAGAACCCTGAAGCTGGGGAGGAGACCTCCCGAGATTTGGACTGAGATCAGCTGAGATTCGCCCCCGGATCTCACCGAAAGGGGTCGAAGTCTCAAGATGGTTTGAGGAGCTCTGGCGACATTTGAAATCCGAAACGGTGCACGTAGCCACAGGTTGTAGTGGAACGCACCAGAGCTCCCACGAGGTTGGGAGATTGCAAACGCGATGTCGACGGAGATCATGTGCGTGTCTCCCTGGGTCTCGCTGACGTTTCCTGAGACCTCAGGGCATTCGCGCAGTTCTACCGAGATTTGGACGACTATCCTGAGCCAAGCGACCTCCATAACCTCCACAAGGCCCGAGATCTTGTTCCATTGGGGCCAGGTGTCCCCAGACGTGTGCTGGGATCCCACTTGGTTTGTCTTTCCATCTCGCTGCCTGGCCCCGTTTTATCCTGCGGTTTGGAGGCGCTCTCCCGAGATGCAGACTAAAACCATGAGAGGTTTGCCCCCGGGTCTTGCAGAGGGGGCCTGTGCTGCCATGACTTGCTGTTTTTTCCCCCCAAGACTTGGCCTGAAACCACGCGGGTTCGTTACCGGGGCCTTGATGTCTTGACGTGAGCGCTCTGGATCTGCAGGGCCCCTCCTGAAATTGGGATGGAGATCATGTGAGCATTGCCCCCTGGAACTCGAGGACTGGGCATGGGATCACACCAGATTTGCATGAGCCGTCCCAAGATTTGGATGGAGCTCCCCTGAAGTCAGACGCTCTTTGTCCCATAGAGCTCCCCGAGATCCCAGGAGCATTGAGTGCATTCCTCCGACGCATGGACGGAGGAGACGCCAGATTTGACCCCGAATCTCCCTGACTGGGCCCGACAGCACTCGAACATTGCATGTGGTCCCCTCGGTTTGGACTGAGAAGGGGCGAGCTATGCCCTGCAGCTCACTGACTGCGCCCGAGGTCTCAAGAGATTTGGATGAGTTCTGGGGAGGTCCGGACTACGATCCGGTAACCTCGGGTCCTGCGAGTGGCCGAACAGATGGGAGATTCCACCAGATTCGGAGATTCCTCACGAGATTCGCACTAAGATCAACGAGACAGGTGCCTCACCATCTCTCTGATCATTCCTGACATCTCAGGACATATCCATATCTCTTCCGAGTTTTGGACGGATATGCCGAAACGTGTGTCTGGGAACTCGCATGCAGGGCTTGAGATCTCTTGAGATGTGGGTCAGGGCCTCCAAAATTTAGACTGCGATCCCATGAGTTTATCTGCTCGAGACCCCTGACTGGGGTGAGACCTCAGGGTTTTGGCTCCGTTCTAATGACAATTGGATTTCAACCCCCTTGGGATTGCTTCTGGATCTCGCTAACTGGGCCAGAGATCCCCACGAGATTTGCCTGAGCATTCCCGCGTTTTACCTGAAGTCTGATGAACTTAGATGCTGTTTCTCATCCAATGGCCGGTGGCCCCAGGAGACTTGAGTGCGTTCTTCCGAGGCTGGGGCCGTGATCACGTGACATATGCCCGTGAATCTCCCTGACAGGGCCAGGGTTTGTTGACATTTGGATGGGTTCTCCTGGGCATCGGCCGAGATCACCCCGGAGTGGCATCGGGATCCCCTAACTTGGGCACAAACACTCAAGAGGTTTTGACGAGTTCTGGCTCGATTTGGAATCAGATCCCACGAGACTGGCTCCTGGCATCCACGGATTGGACCAGCACTCTCCCAAGTGTCGGAGGTGGCGGGGCACATTCAGACGGAGACCACGTGACATGTACCCCTGGATCTCGTCGAGTACACCTGACATTCCGAGACTTTGGCACAGTTGTCCTGAGATACGGACACCTAACCGAGATGTTTGCCTGGGAGTGGCCGATCAGGCCTGAGTTCTCACGGGATTTGGATCCGGTGTTCCGAGGTTTGGACTGTGGCCCCATGGAATTTGGCCCTGGATCTGGCTTCCAGGGCCTGAGGTCCGACGAGATGTCGACAAGCACTGCTGAGAATGGGATTCAGGTCCTCCGCGAATTGCCCGCGGAAGCCACTGAGGCATCCTGAGGTTTGACGAGATGGGGTTTGTTCTCCAAGGTTCGCCCGAAAGCACTCAGGTTTGGAGCCTGGTTCGCACCGTCCGGACGTGAGCACTCAGGAGCATTGGATGAGTTCTGCCGCAAAGGTGATTGAGAGCTCAGGAGTTGGACACTGGGTCTCCCTGAGGTGACTGGGATCGACCGCGGTTTGGAGGAGTACTCCCGAGATTTGGACTGAGATATGCTGAAGTTGAACCCTCGGTCTAACAGAGAGGCCTTGGCCTGAGATCCCGAAGGATTGGAGTCAGCGCCTCCGACCGGAGATCACGGGAGGTTTGCCTGTGAATCTCCCTGAAAAGCCCCGAGAACCCTGAAGCTGGGGAGGACACCTCCCGAGATTTGGACTGAGAGCAGCTGAGATTCGCCCCCGGATCTCACGGAAAGGGGCCGAGGTCTCAAGAGGGTTTGTGGAGCTCTGTCGACATTTGAACTCAGAAACGGCGCACGTGGCCACAGGTTTTAGAGGAACGGGCCAGAGCTCCAACGTCGTTGGGAGATCTCGAACGCGATGCCGACGGAGATCACGTGCCGTGTGTCCCTGGGTCTCGCTGACTTTTCCTGAGATCTCCGGGGATTCGCGCAGTTCTACCGAGATTTGGACGGCTATCTTGAGCCAAGCGACCTCCTTATCCTCCCCAAGGCCGGAGACCTCGTTCCCTGGGGGCCAGGTGTCCCCAGACGTGGGCTGGGATGCCATTTGATTTGCCCTTCCATCTGGCTGCCTGGCTCCGTGGTCTCCTGCGCTTTGGAGGCGCTCTTCCGAGATGCAGACTAAAAGCACGAGAATTTTGCCCCCCGGTACTGCAGAGGGGGCCTGTGCTGCCATGACTTGCGGTTTGTTCCCCCCAAGATTTGGCCTGAAACCACGCGGGGTTGGAACCCGGGCCTTGATATCCGGACCTGAGCGCTCTGGAACTTCAGGGCCCCTCCTGAAATTGGGATGGAAATCACGTGAGCATTGCCCCCTGGATCTCGAGGACTGGGTATGGGATCACGGCAGATTTGCATGAGCCGTCCCGAGATTTGGACGGAGCTCCCCTGAAGTCAGGTGCTCTCTGTCCCACAGAGCTCCCCGAGATCCCAGGAGTTTTGAGTGAGTTCTTCCGAGGCTTGGACGGAGGAGACACCATATTTGATCCCGAATCTCCCTGACTGGGCCCGACAGTGCTCGAACATTGCATGTGGTCCCCTAGGTTTGGACTGAGAAGGGGCGAGCTTTGCCCTGCCGCTCACTGACTGCGCCCGAGGTCTCAAGAGATTTGGTTGAGTTCTGGGGAGGTCTGGACTACGATCCGGTGACCTCGGGCCCTGCCAGTGGCCGAACGGACCGGAGATTCCACCAGATTCGGAGATTCCTCGTGAGATTCGCCCTGAGAACAACGAGACAGGTGCCTCTCGATCTCTCTGATCATTCCTGACATCTCAGGACATTTCCATAGCTCTTCCGATATTTGGACGGATATGCCGACACGTGTTTCCAGGAACTCGCAGGCAGGGCCTGAGATCTCATGAGATGTGGGTCAGGGCCTCCAAAATTTAGACTGCGATCCCATGAGTTTAATTGCTTGAGACCCCTGACTGGGGTGAGACCTCAGGGATTTGGTTTCGTTCTAATGACAATTGGATTTCAACCCCCTGGGGATTGCTTCTGGATCTCGCTAACTGGGCCAGAGGTCCCCCCGGAATTTGCGTGTGTGTTCCCGTGTTACGCCTAAAGTCAGATGAACTTAGATGCTGTTTCTCAAGCAACGGACAGTGGCCCCGCAAGATTTGAGTGCGTTCTTCCGAGCCTGGGGCTGTGATCACGTGACATATGTCCGTGAATCTCCCTGACAGGGCCAGGGGTTCTTGACATTTGAATGAGTTCTCCTGGACTTTGGCTGAGATCACCCGGATTCCATAACTTGGGCACAAACCACTAAAGAGATTTTGACGAGTTCCAGCTCGATTTGGAATCAGATCCCACGAGACTGGCTCCTGGCATTCACGGATTGGACCAGCGTTCTCACAAGTGTCGGAGGTGGCGAGCCTCATTCAGACGGAGACCACGTGACATGTGCCCCTCGATCTCGGCGAGTACACCTGACATTTCGAGGCTTTGGCACAGTTGTCCTGAGATTCGGACACCTACACGGAGACGTTTGCCTGGGAGAGTCCGACGGGTCCTGAGTTCTCACAGGATTTGGATCCGGTGTTCCGAGGTGTGGACTGCGGCCCCATGAGATTTGGCCCTGGATCTGGCTTCCTGGGCCTGTGGTCCCATGAGATGTCGACGAGCACTCCTGAGAATTGGATTCAGGTCCCCTGCGAATTGCCCTCGGAAGCCACTGAGGGGTCCCGAGCTTTGACAAGATGGGGTTTGTTCTCCAAGGTTCGCACGAAAGCACTCAGGTTTGGAGCCTGGTTCGCACCGTCCGGACGTGAGGACTCAGGGGCATTGGGTGGGTTCTGCTGCAAAGGTGATTGAGAGCTCAGGAGTTGGGCCCTGGGTCGCCCTGATGGTGACCGGGGTCGACCGAGGTTTGGAGGCTTTCTCCCGAGATTTGGACTGAGATTTGTGAGGTTGAACCCTGTGTCTAACAGAGAGGCCTTGGCCTGAGATCCCGTGGGTTGGAGTCAGCGCATCCGACCGGAGATCATGGGAGTTTTGCCTGTGAATCTCCCTGAAATTGTCCGAGAACCCTGAAGCTGGGGAGGAGACCTCCCGAGATTTGGACTGAGATCAGCTGAGATTCGCCCCCGGATCTCACCGAAAGGGGTCGAAGTCTCAAGATGGTTTGAGGAGCTCTGGCGACATTTGAAATCCGAAAAGGTGCACGTAGCCACAGGTTGTAGTGGAACGCACCAGAGCTCCCACGAGGTTGGGAGATTGCAAACGCGATGTCGACGGAGATCATGTGCGTGTCTCCCTGGGTCTCGCTGACGTTTCCTGAGACCTCAGGGCATTCGCGCAGTTCTACCGAGATTTGGACGACTATCCTGAGCCAAGCGACCTCCATAACCTCCACAAGGCCCGAGATCTTGTTCCATTGGGGCCAGGTGTCCCCAGACGTGTGCTGGGATCCCACTTGGTTTGTCTTTCCATCTCGCTGCCTGGCCCCGTTGTATCCTGCGGTTTGGAGGCGCTCTCCCGAGATGCAGACTAAAACCATGAGAGGTTTGCCCCCGGGTCTTGCAGAGGGGGCCTGTGCTGCCATGACTTGCTGTTTGTTCCCCCCAAGACTTGGCCTGAAACCACGCGGGTTCGTTACCGGGGCCTTGATGTCTTGACGTGAGCGCTCTGGATCTGCAGGGCCCCTCCTGAAATTGGGATGGAGATCATGTGAGCATTGCCCCCTGGAACTCGAGGACTGGGCATGGGATCACACCAGATTTGCATGAGCCGTCCCGAGATTTGGATGGAGCTCCCCTGAAGTCAGACGCTCTTTGTCCCATAGAGCTCCCCGAGATCCCAGGAGCATTGAGTGCGTTCCTCCGACGCATGGACGGAGGAGACGCCAGATTTGACCCCGAATCTCCCTGACTGGGCCCGACAGCACTCGAACATTGCATGTGGTCCCCTCGGTTTGGACTGAGAAGGGGCGAGCTATGCCCTGCAGCTCACTGACTGCGCCCGAGGTCTCAAGAGATTTGGATGAGTTCTGGGGAGGTCCGGACTACGATCCGGTAACCTCGGGTCCTGCGAGTGGCCGAACAGATGGGAGATTCCACCAGATTCGGAGATTCCTCACGAGATTCGCACTAAGATCAACGAGACAGGTGCCTCACCATCTCTCTGATCATTCCTGACATCTCAGGACATATCCATATCTCTTCCGAGTTTTGGACGGATATGCCGAAACGTGTGTCTGGGAACTCGCATGCAGGGCTTGAGATCTCTTGAGATGTGGGTCAGGGCCTCCAAAATTTAGACTGCGATCCCATGAGTTTATCTGCTCGAGACCCCTGACTGGGGTGAGACCTCAGGGTTTTGGCTCCGTTCTAATGACAATTGGATTTCAACCCCCTTGGGATTGCTTCTGGATCTCGCTAACTGGGCCAGAGATCCCCACGAGATTTGCCTGAGCATTCCCGCGTTTTACCTGAAGTCTGATGAACTTAGATGCTGTTTCTCATCCAATGGCCGGTGGCCCCAGGAGACTTGAGTGCGTTCTTCCGAGGCTGGGGCCGTGATCACGTGACATATGCCCGTGAATCTCCCTGACAGGGCCAGGGTTTGTTGACATTTGGATGGGTTCTCCTGGGCATCGGCCGAGATCACCCCGGAGTGGCATCGGGATCCCCTAACTTGGGCGCAAACACTCAAGAGGTTTTGACGAGTTCTGGCTCGATTTGGAATCAGATCCCACGAGACTGGCTCCTGGCATCCACGGATTGGACCAGCACTCTCCCAAGTGTCGGAGGTGGCGGGGCACATTCAGACGGAGACCACGTGACATGTACCCCTGGATCTCGTCGAGTACACCTGACATTCCGAGACTTTGGCACAGTTGTCCTGAGATACGGACACCTAACCGAGATGTTTGCCTGGGAGTGGCCGATCAGGCCTGAGTTCTCACGGGATTTGGATCCGGTGTTCCGAGGTTTGGACTGTGGCCCCATGGAATTTGGCCCTGGATCTGGCTTCCAGGGCCTGAGGTCCGACGAGATGTCGACAAGCACTGCTGAGAATGGGATTCAGGTCCTCCGCGAATTGCCCGCGGAAGCCACTGAGGCATCCTGAGGTTTGACGAGATGGGGTTTGTTCTCCAAGGTTCGCCCGAAAGCACTCAGGTTTGGAGCCTGGTTCGCACCGTCCGGACGTGAGCACTCAGGAGCATTGGATGAGTTCTGCCGCAAAGGTGATTGAGAGCTCAGGAGTTGGACACTGGGTCTCCCTGAGGTGACTGGGATCGACCGCGGTTTGGAGGAGTACTCCCGAGATTTGGACTGAGATATGCTGAAGTTGAACCCTCGGTCTAACAGAGAGGCCTTGGCCTGAGATCCCGAAGGATTGGAGTCAGCGCCTCCGACCGGAGATCACGGGAGGTTTGCCTGTGAATCTCCCTGAAAAGCCCCGAGAACCCTGAAGCTGGGGAGGACACCTCCCGAGATTTGGACTGAGAGCAGCTGAGATTCGCCCCCGGATCTCACGGAAAGGGGCCGAGGTCTCAAGAGGGTTTGTGGAGCTCTGTCGACATTTGAACTCAGAAACGGCGCACGTGGCCACAGGTTTTAGAGGAACGGGCCAGAGCTCCAACGTCGTTGGGAGATCTCGAACGCGATGCCGACGGAGATCACGTGCCGTGTGTCCCTGGGTCTCGCTGACTTTTCCTGAGATCTCCGGGGATTCGCGCAGTTCTACCGAGATTTGGACGGCTATCTTGAGCCAAGCGACCTCCTTATCCTCCCCAAGGCCGGAGACCTCGTTCCCTGGGGGCCAGGTGTCCCCAGACGTGGGCTGGGATGCCATTTGATTTGCCCTTCCATCTGGCTGCCTGGCTCCGTGGTCTCCTGCGCTTTGGAGGCGCTCTTCCGAGATGCAGACTAAAAGCACGAGAATTTTGCCCCCCGGTACTGCAGAGGGGGCCTGTGCTGCCATGACTTGCGGTTTGTTCCCCCCAAGATTTGGCCTGAAACCACGCGGGGTTGGAACCCGGGCCTTGATATCCGGACCTGAGCGCTCTGGAACTTCAGGGCCCCTCCTGAAATTGGGATGGAAATCACGTGAGCATTGCCCCCTGGATCTCGAGGACTGGGTATGGGATCACGGCAGATTTGCATGAGCCGTCCCGAGATTTGGACGGAGCTCCCCTGAAGTCAGGTGCTCTCTGTCCCACAGAGCTCCCCGAGATCCCAGGAGTTTTGAGTGAGTGCTTCCGAGGCTTGGACGGAGGAGACACCATATTTGATCCCGAATCTCCCTGACTGGGCCCGACAGTGCTCGAACATTGCATGTGGTCCCCTAGGTTTGGACTGAGAAGGGGCGAGCTTTGCCCTGCCGCTCACTGACTGCGCCCGAGGTCTCAAGAGATTTGGATGAGTTCTGGGGAGGTCTGGACTACGATCCGGTGACCTCGGGCCCTGCCAGTGGCCGAACGGACCGGAGATTCCACCAGATTCGGAGATTCCTCGTGAGATTCGCCCTGAGAACAACGAGACAGGTGCCTCTCGATCTCTCTGATCATTCCTGACATCTCAGGACATTTCCATAGCTCTTCCGATATTTGGACGGATATGCCGACACGTGTTTCCAGGAACTCGCAGGCAGGGCCTGAGATCTCATGAGATGTGGGTCAGGGCCTCCAAAATTTAGACTGCGATCCCATGAGTTTAATTGCTTGAGACCCCTGACTGGGGTGAGACCTCAGGGATTTGGTTTCGTTCTAATGACAATTGGATTTCAACCCCCTGGGGATTGCTTCTGGATCTCGCTAACTGGGCCAGAGGTCCCCCCGGAATTTGCGTGTGTGTTCCCGTGTTACGCCTAAAGTCAGATGAACTTAGATGCTGTTTCTCAAGCAACGGACAGTGGCCCCGCAAGATTTGAGTGCGTTCTTCCGAGCCTGGGGCTGTGATCACGTGACATATGTCCGTGAATCTCCCTGACAGGGCCAGGGGTTCTTGACATTTGAATGAGTTCTCCTGGACTTTGGCTGAGATCACCCGGATTCCATAACTTGGGCACAAACCACTAAAGAGATTTTGACGAGTTCCAGCTCGATTTGGAATCAGATCCCACGAGACTGGCTCCTGGCATTCACGGATTGGACCAGCGTTCTCACAAGTGTCGGAGGTGGCGAGCCTCATTCAGACGGAGACCACGTGACATGTGCCCCTCGATCTCGGCGAGTACACCTGACATTTCGAGGCTTTGGCACAGTTGTCCTGAGATTCGGACACCTACACGGAGACGTTTGCCTGGGAGAGTCCGACGGGTCCTGAGTTCTCACAGGATTTGGATCCGGTGTTCCGAGGTGTGGACTGCGGCCCCATGAGATTTGGCCCTGGATCTGGCTTCCTGGGCCTGTGGTCCCATGAGATGTCGACGAGCACTCCTGAGAATTGGATTCAGGTCCCCTGCGAATTGCCCTCGGAAGCCACTGAGGGGTCCCGAGCTTTGACAAGATGGGGTTTGTTCTCCAAGGTTCGCACGAAAGCACTCAGGTTTGGAGCCTGGTTCGCACCGTCCGGACGTGAGGACTCAGGGGCATTGGGTGGGTTCTGCTGCAAAGGTGATTGAGAGCTCAGGAGTTGGGCCCTGGGTCGCCCTGATGGTGACCGGGGTCGACCGAGGTTTGGAGGCTTTCTCCCGAGATTTGGACTGAGATTTGTGAGGTTGAACCCTGTGTCTAACAGAGAGGCCTTGGCCTGAGATCCCGTGGGTTGGAGTCAGCGCATCCGACCGGAGATCATGGGAGTTTTGCCTGTGAATCTCCCTGAAATTGTCCGAGAACCCTGAAGCTGGGGAGGAGACCTCCCGAGATTTGGACTGAGATCAGCTGAGATTCGCCCCCGGATCTCACCGAAAGGGGTCGAAGTCTCAAGATGGTTTGAGGAGCTCTGGCGACATTTGAAATCCGAAACGGTGCACGTAGCCACAGGTTGTAGTGGAACGCACCAGAGCTCCCACGAGGTTGGGAGATTGCAAACGCGATGTCGACGGAGATCATGTGCGTGTCTCCCTGGGTCTCGCTGCCGTTTCCTGAGACCTCAGGGCATTCGCGCAGTTCTACCGAGATTTGGACGACTATCCTGAGCCAAGCGACCTCCATAACCTCCACAAGGCCCGAGATCTTGTTCCATTGGGGCCAGGTGTCCCCAGACGTGTGCTGGGATCCCACTTGGTTTGTCTTTCCATCTCGCTGCCTGGCCCCGTTTTATCCTGCGGTTTGGAGGCGCTCTCCCGAGATGCAGACTAAAACCATGAGAGGTTTGCCCCCGGGTCTTGCAGAGGGGGCCTGTGCTGCCATGACTTGCTGTTTTTTCCCCCCAAGACTTGGCCTGAAACCACGCGGGTTCGTTACCGGGGCCTTGATGTCTTGACGTGAGCGCTCTGGATCTGCAGGGCCCCTCCTGAAATTGGGATGGAGATCATGTGAGCATTGCCCCCTGGAACTCGAGGACTGGGCATGGGATCACACCAGATTTGCATGAGCCGTCCCAAGATTTGGATGGAGCTCCCCTGAAGTCAGACGCTCTTTGTCCCATAGAGCTCCCCGAGATCCCAGGAGCATTGAGTGCATTCCTCCGACGCATGGACGGAGGAGACGCCAGATTTGACCCCGAATCTCCCTGACTGGGCCCGACAGCACTCGAACATTGCATGTGGTCCCCTCGGTTTGGACTGAGAAGGGGCGAGCTATGCCCTGCAGCTCACTGACTGCGCCCGAGGTCTCAAGAGATTTGGATGAGTTCTGGGGAGGTCCGGACTACGATCCGGTAACCTCGGGTCCTGCGAGTGGCCGAACAGATGGGAGATTCCACCAGATTCGGAGATTCCTCACGAGATTCGCACTAAGATCAACGAGACAGGTGCCTCACCATCTCTCTGATCATTCCTGACATCTCAGGACATATCCATATCTCTTCCGAGTTTTGGACGGATATGCCGAAACGTGTGTCTGGGAACTCGCATGCAGGGCTTGAGATCTCTTGAGATGTGGGTCAGGGCCTCCAAAATTTAGACTGCGATCCCATGAGTTTATCTGCTCGAGACCCCTGACTGGGGTGAGACCTCAGGGTTTTGGCTCCGTTCTAATGACAATTGGATTTCAACCCCCTTGGGATTGCTTCTGGATCTCGCTAACTGGGCCAGAGATCCCCACGAGATTTGCCTGAGCATTCCCGCGTTTTACCTGAAGTCTGATGAACTTAGATGCTGTTTCTCATCCAATGGCCGGTGGCCCCAGGAGACTTGAGTGCGTTCTTCCGAGGCTGGGGCCGTGATCACGTGACATATGCCCGTGAATCTCCCTGACAGGGCCAGGGTTTGTTGACATTTGGATGGGTTCTCCTGGGCATCGGCCGAGATCACCCCGGAGTGGCATCGGGATCCCCTAACTTGGGCACAAACACTCAAGAGGTTTTGACGAGTTCTGGCTCGATTTGGAATCAGATCCCACGAGACTGGCTCCTGGCATCCACGGATTGGACCAGCACTCTCCCAAGTGTCGGAGGTGGCGGGGCACATTCAGACGGAGACCACGTGACATGTACCCCTGGATCTCGTCGAGTACACCTGACATTCCGAGACTTTGGCACAGTTGTCCTGAGATACGGACACCTAACCGAGATGTTTGCCTGGGAGTGGCCGATCAGGCCTGAGTTCTCACGGGATTTGGATCCGGTGTTCCGAGGTTTGGACTGTGGCCCCATGGAATTTGGCCCTGGATCTGGCTTCCAGGGCCTGAGGTCCGACGAGATGTCGACAAGCACTGCTGAGAATGGGATTCAGGTCCTCCGCGAATTGCCCGCGGAAGCCACTGAGGCATCCTGAGGTTTGACGAGATGGGGTTTGTTCTCCAAGGTTCGCCCGAAAGCACTCAGGTTTGGAGCCTGGTTCGCACCGTCCGGACGTGAGCACTCAGGAGCATTGGATGAGTTCTGCCGCAAAGGTGATTGAGAGCTCAGGAGTTGGACACTGGGTCTCCCTGAGGTGACTGGGATCGACCGCGGTTTGGAGGAGTACTCCCGAGATTTGGACTGAGATATGCTGAAGTTGAACCCTCGGTCTAACAGAGAGGCCTTGGCCTGAGATCCCGAAGGATTGGAGTCAGCGCCTCCGACCGGAGATCACGGGAGGTTTGCCTGTGAATCTCCCTGAAAAGCCCCGAGAACCCTGAAGCTGGGGAGGACACCTCCCGAGATTTGGACTGAGAGCAGCTGAGATTCGCCCCCGGATCTCACGGAAAGGGGCCGAGGTCTCAAGAGGGTTTGTGGAGCTCTGTCGACATTTGAACTCAGAAACGGCGCACGTGGCCACAGGTTTTAGAGGAACGGGCCAGAGCTCCAACGTCGTTGGGAGATCTCGAACGCGATGCCGACGGAGATCACGTGCCGTGTGTCCCTGGGTCTCGCTGACTTTTCCTGAGATCTCCGGGGATTCGCGCAGTTCTACCGAGATTTGGACGGCTATCTTGAGCCAAGCGACCTCCTTATCCTCCCCAAGGCCGGAGACCTCGTTCCCTGGGGGCCAGGTGTCCCCAGACGTGGGCTGGGATGCCATTTGATTTGCCCTTCCATCTGGCTGCCTGGCTCCGTGGTCTCCTGCACTTTGGAGGCGCTCTTCCGAGATGCAGACTAAAAGCACGAGAATTTTGCCCCCCGGTACTGCAGAGGGGGCCTGTGCTGCCATGACTTGCGGTTTGTTCCCCCCAAGATTTGGCCTGAAACCACGCGGGGTTGGAACCCGGGCCTTGATATCCGGACCTGAGCGCTCTGGAACTTCAGGGCCCCTCCTGAAATTGGGATGGAAATCACGTGAGCATTGCCCCCTGGATCTCGAGGACTGGGTATGGGATCACGGCAGATTTGCATGAGCCGTCCCGAGATTTGGACGGAGCTCCCCTGAAGTCAGGTGCTCTCTGTCCCACAGAGCTCCCCGAGATCCCAGGAGTTTTGAGTGAGTTCTTCCGAGGCTTGGACGGAGGAGACACCATATTTGATCCCGAATCTCCCTGACTGGGCCCGACAGTGCTCGAACATTGCATGTGGTCCCCTAGGTTTGGACTGAGAAGGGGCGAGCTTTGCCCTGCCGCTCACTGACTGCGCCCGAGGTCTCAAGAGATTTGGTTGAGTTCTGGGGAGGTCTGGACTACGATCCGGTGACCTCGGGCCCTGCCAGTGGCCGAACGGACCGGAGATTCCACCAGATTCGGAGATTCCTCGTGAGATTCGCCCTGAGAACAACGAGACAGGTGCCTCTCGATCTCTCTGATCATTCCTGACATCTCAGGACATTTCCATAGCTCTTCCGATATTTGGACGGATATGCCGACACGTGTTTCCAGGAACTCGCAGGCAGGGCCTGAGATCTCATGAGATGTGGGTCAGGGCCTCCAAAATTTAGACTGCGATCCCATGAGTTTAATTGCTTGAGACCCCTGACTGGGGTGAGACCTCAGGGATTTGGTTTCTTTCTAATGACAATTGGATTTCAACCCCCTGGGGATTGCTTCTGGATCTCGCTAACTGGGCCAGAGGTCCCCCCGGAATTTGCGTGTGTGTTCCCGTGTTACGCCTAAAGTCAGATGAACTTAGATGCTGTTTCTCAAGCAACGGACAGTGGCCCCGCAAGATTTGAGTGCGTTCTTCCGAGCCTGGGGCTGTGATCACGTGACATATGTCCGTGAATCTCCCTGACAGGGCCAGGGGTTCTTGACATTTGAATGAGTTCTCCTGGACTTTGGCTGAGATCACCCGGATTCCATAACTTGGGCACAAACCACTAAAGAGATTTTGACGAGTTCCAGCTCGATTTGGAATCAGATCCCACGAGACTGGCTCCTGGCATTCACGGATTGGACCAGCGTTCTCACAAGTGTCGGAGGTGGCGAGCCTCATTCAGACGGAGACCACGTGACATGTGCCCCTCGATCTCGGCGAGTACACCTGACATTTCGAGGCTTTGGCACAGTTGTCCTGAGATTCGGACACCTACACGGAGACGTTTGCCTGGGAGAGTCCGACGGGTCCTGAGTTCTCACAGGATTTGGATCCGGTGTTCCGAGGTGTGGACTGCGGCCCCATGAGATTTGGCCCTGGATCTGGCTTCCTGGGCCTGTGGTCCCATGAGATGTCGACGAGCACTCCTGAGAATTGGATTCAGGTCCCCTGCGAATTGCCCTCGGAAGCCACTGAGGGGTCCCGAGCTTTGACAATATGGGGTTTGTTCTCCAAGGTTCGCACGAAAGCACTCAGGTTTGGAGCCTGGTTCGCACCGTCCGGACGTGAGGACTCAGGGGCATTGGGTGGGTTCTGCTGCAAAGGTGATTGAGAGCTCAGGAGTTGGGCCCTGGGTCGCCCTGATGGTGACCGGGGTCGACCGAGGTTTGGAGGCTTTCTCCCGAGATTTGGACTGAGATTTGTGAGGTTGAACCCTGTGTCTAACAGAGAGGCCTTGGCCTGAGATCCCGTGGGTTGGAGTCAGCGCATCCGACCGGAGATCATGGGAGTTTTGCCTGTGAATCTCCCTGAAATTGTCCGAGAACCCTGAAGCTGGGGAGGAGACCTCCCGAGATTTGGACTGAGATCAGCTGAGATTCGCCCCCGGATCTCACCGAAAGGGGTCGAAGTCTCAAGATGGTTTGAGGAGCTCTGGCGACATTTGAAATCCGAAACGGTGCACGTAGCCACAGGTTGTAGTGGAACGCACCAGAGCTCCCACGAGGTTGGGAGATTGCAAACGCGATGTCGACGGAGATCATGTGCGTGTCTCCCTGGGTCTCGCTGACGTTTCCTGAGACCTCAGGGCATTCGCGCAGTTCTACCGAGATTTGGACGACTATCCTGAGCCAAGCGACCTCCATAACCTCCACAAGGCCCGAGATCTTGTTCCATTGGGGCCAGGTGTCCCCAGACGTGTGCTGGGATCCCACTTGGTTTGTCTTTCCATCTCGCTGCCTGGCCCCGTTTTATCCTGCGGTTTGGAGGCGCTCTCCCGAGATGCAGACTAAAACCATGAGAGGTTTGCCCCCGGGTCTTGCAGAGGGGGCCTGTGCTGCCATGACTTGCTGTTTTTTCCCCCCAAGACTTGGCCTGAAACCACGCGGGTTCGTTACCGGGGCCTTGATGTCTTGACGTGAGCGCTCTGGATCTGCAGGGCCCCTCCTGAAATTGGGATGGAGATCATGTGAGCATTGCCCCCTGGAACTCGAGGACTGGGCATGGGATCACACCAGATTTGCATGAGCCGTCCCAAGATTTGGATGGAGCTCCCCTGAAGTCAGACGCTCTTTGTCCCATAGAGCTCCCCGAGATCCCAGGAGCATTGAGTGCATTCCTCCGACGCATGGACGGAGGAGACGCCAGATTTGACCCCGAATCTCCCTGACTGGGCCCGACAGCACTCGAACATTGCATGTGGTCCCCTCGGTTTGGACTGAGAAGGGGCGAGCTATGCCCTGCAGCTCACTGACTGCGCCCGAGGTCTCAAGAGATTTGGATGAGTTCTGGGGAGGTCCGGACTACGATCCGGTAACCTCGGGTCCTGCGAGTGGCCGAACAGATGGGAGATTCCACCAGATTCGGAGATTCCTCACGAGATTCGCACTAAGATCAACGAGACAGGTGCCTCACCATCTCTCTGATCATTCCTGACATCTCAGGACATATCCATATCTCTTCCGAGTTTTGGACGGATATGCCGAAACGTGTGTCTGGGAACTCGCATGCAGGGCTTGAGATCTCTTGAGATGTGGGTCAGGGCCTCCAAAATTTAGACTGCGATCCCATGAGTTTATCTGCTCGAGACCCCTGACTGGGGTGAGACCTCAGGGTTTTGGCTCCGTTCTAATGACAATTGGATTTCAACCCCCTTGGGATTGCTTCTGGATCTCGCTAACTGGGCCAGAGATCCCCACGAGATTTGCCTGAGCATTCCCGCGTTTTACCTGAAGTCTGATGAACTTAGATGCTGTTTCTCATCCAATGGCCGGTGGCCCCAGGAGACTTGAGTGCGTTCTTCCGAGGCTGGGGCCGTGATCACGTGACATATGCCCGTGAATCTCCCTGACAGGGCCAGGGTTTGTTGACATTTGGATGGGTTCTCCTGGGCATCGGCCGAGATCACCCCGGAGTGGCATCGGGATCCCCTAACTTGGGCACAAACACTCAAGAGGTTTTGACGAGTTCTGGCTCGATTTGGAATCAGATCCCACGAGACTGGCTCCTGGCATCCACGGATTGGACCAGCACTCTCCCAAGTGTCGGAGGTGGCGGGGCACATTCAGACGGAGACCACGTGACATGTACCCCTGGATCTCGTCGAGTACACCTGACATTCCGAGACTTTGGCACAGTTGTCCTGAGATACGGACACCTAACCGAGATGTTTGCCTGGGAGTGGCCGATCAGGCCTGAGTTCTCACGGGATTTGGATCCGGTGTTCCGAGGTTTGGACTGTGGCCCCATGGAATTTGGCCCTGGATCTGGCTTCCAGGGCCTGAGGTCCGACGAGATGTCGACAAGCACTGCTGAGAATGGGATTCAGGTCCTCCGCGAATTGCCCGCGGAAGCCACTGAGGCATCCTGAGGTTTGACGAGATGGGGTTTGTTCTCCAAGGTTCGCCCGAAAGCACTCAGGTTTGGAGCCTGGTTCGCACCGTCCGGACGTGAGCACTCAGGAGCATTGGATGAGTTCTGCCGCAAAGGTGATTGAGAGCTCAGGAGTTGGACACTGGGTCTCCCTGAGGTGACTGGGATCGACCGCGGTTTGGAGGAGTACTCCCGAGATTTGGACTGAGATATGCTGAAGTTGAACCCTCGGTCTAACAGAGAGGCCTTGGCCTGAGATCCCGAAGGATTGGAGTCAGCGCCTCCGACCGGAGATCACGGGAGGTTTGCCTGTGAATCTCCCTGAAAAGCCCCGAGAACCCTGAAGCTGGGGAGGACACCTCCCGAGATTTGGACTGAGAGCAGCTGAGATTCGCCCCCGGATCTCACGGAAAGGGGCCGAGGTCTCAAGAGGGTTTGTGGAGCTCTGTCGACATTTGAACTCAGAAACGGCGCACGTGGCCACAGGTTTTAGAGGAACGGGCCAGAGCTCCAACGTCGTTGGGAGATCTCGAACGCGATGCCGACGGAGATCACGTGCCGTGTGTCCCTGGGTCTCGCTGACTTTTCCTGAGATCTCCGGGGATTCGCGCAGTTCTACCGAGATTTGGACGGCTATCTTGAGCCAAGCGACCTCCTTATCCTCCCCAAGGCCGGAGACCTCGTTCCCTGGGGGCCAGGTGTCCCCAGACGTGGGCTGGGATGCCATTTGATTTGCCCTTCCATCTGGCTGCCTGGCTCCGTGGTCTCCTGCACTTTGGAGGCGCTCTTCCGAGATGCAGACTAAAAGCACGAGAATTTTGCCCCCCGGTACTGCAGAGGGGGCCTGTGCTGCCATGACTTGCGGTTTGTTCCCCCCAAGATTTGGCCTGAAACCACGCGGGGTTGGAACCCGGGCCTTGATATCCGGACCTGAGCGCTCTGGAACTTCAGGGCCCCTCCTGAAATTGGGATGGAAATCACGTGAGCATTGCCCCCTGGATCTCGAGGACTGGGTATGGGATCACGGCAGATTTGCATGAGCCGTCCCGAGATTTGGACGGAGCTCCCCTGAAGTCAGGTGCTCTCTGTCCCACAGAGCTCCCCGAGATCCCAGGAGTTTTGAGTGAGTTCTTCCGAGGCTTGGACGGAGGAGACACCATATTTGATCCCGAATCTCCCTGACTGGGCCCGACAGTGCTCGAACATTGCATGTGGTCCCCTAGGTTTGGACTGAGAAGGGGCGAGCTTTGCCCTGCCGCTCACTGACTGCGCCCGAGGTCTCAAGAGATTTGGTTGAGTTCTGGGGAGGTCTGGACTACGATCCGGTGACCTCGGGCCCTGCCAGTGGCCGAACGGACCGGAGATTCCACCAGATTCGGAGATTCCTCGTGAGATTCGCCCTGAGAACAACGAGACAGGTGCCTCTCGATCTCTCTGATCATTCCTGACATCTCAGGACATTTCCATAGCTCTTCCGATATTTGGACGGATATGCCGACACGTGTTTCCAGGAACTCGCAGGCAGGGCCTGAGATCTCATGAGATGTGGGTCAGGGCCTCCAAAATTTAGACTGCGATCCCATGAGTTTAATTGCTTGAGACCCCTGACTGGGGTGAGACCTCAGGGATTTGGTTTCTTTCTAATGACAATTGGATTTCAACCCCCTGGGGATTGCTTCTGGATCTCGCTAACTGGGCCAGAGGTCCCCCCGGAATTTGCGTGTGTGTTCCCGTGTTACGCCTAAAGTCAGATGAACTTAGATGCTGTTTCTCAAGCAACGGACAGTGGCCCCGCAAGATTTGAGTGCGTTCTTCCGAGCCTGGGGCTGTGATCACGTGACATATGTCCGTGAATCTCCCTGACAGGGCCAGGGGTTCTTGACATTTGAATGAGTTCTCCTGGACTTTGGCTGAGATCACCCGGATTCCATAACTTGGGCACAAACCACTAAAGAGATTTTGACGAGTTCCAGCTCGATTTGGAATCAGATCCCACGAGACTGGCTCCTGGCATTCACGGATTGGACCAGCGTTCTCACAAGTGTCGGAGGTGGCGAGCCTCATTCAGACGGAGACCACGTGACATGTGCCCCTCGATCTCGGCGAGTACACCTGACATTTCGAGGCTTTGGCACAGTTGTCCTGAGATTCGGACACCTACACGGAGACGTTTGCCTGGGAGAGTCCGACGGGTCCTGAGTTCTCACAGGATTTGGATCCGGTGTTCCGAGGTGTGGACTGCGGCCCCATGAGATTTGGCCCTGGATCTGGCTTCCTGGGCCTGTGGTCCCATGAGATGTCGACGAGCACTCCTGAGAATTGGATTCAGGTCCCCTGCGAATTGCCCTCGGAAGCCACTGAGGGGTCCCGAGCTTTGACAAGATGGGGTTTGTTCTCCAAGGTTCGCACGAAAGCACTCAGGTTTGGAGCCTGGTTCGCACCGTCCGGACGTGAGGACTCAGGGGCATTGGGTGGGTTCTGCTGCAAAGGTGATTGAGAGCTCAGGAGTTGGGCCCTGGGTCGCCCTGATGGTGACCGGGGTCGACCGAGGTTTGGAGGCTTTCTCCCGAGATTTGGACTGAGATTTGTGAGGTTGAACCCTGTGTCTAACAGAGAGGCCTTGGCCTGAGATCCCGTGGGTTGGAGTCAGCGCATCCGACCGGAGATCATGGGAGTTTTGCCTGTGAATCTCCCTGAAATTGTCCGAGAACCCTGAAGCTGGGGAGGAGACCTCCCGAGATTTGGACTGAGATCAGCTGAGATTCGCCCCCGGATCTCACCGAAAGGGGTCGAAGTCTCAAGATGGTTTGAGGAGCTCTGGCGACATTTGAAATCCGAAACGGTGCACGTAGCCACAGGTTGTAGTGGAACGCACCAGAGCTCCCACGAGGTTGGGAGATTGCAAACGCGATGTCGACGGAGATCATGTGCGTGTCTCCCTGGGTCTCGCTGCCGTTTCCTGAGACCTCAGGGCATTCGCGCAGTTCTACCGAGATTTGGACGACTATCCTGAGCCAAGCGACCTCCATAACCTCCACAAGGCCCGAGATCTTGTTCCATTGGGGCCAGGTGTCCCCAGACGTGTGCTGGGATCCCACTTGGTTTGTCTTTCCATCTCGCTGCCTGGCCCCGTTTTATCCTGCGGTTTGGAGGCGCTCTCCCGAGATGCAGACTAAAACCATGAGAGGTTTGCCCCCGGGTCTTGCAGAGGGGGCCTGTGCTGCCATGACTTGCTGTTTGTTCCCCCCAAGACTTGGCCTGAAACCACGCGGGTTCGTTACCGGGGCCTTGATGTCTTGACGTGAGCGCTCTGGATCTGCAGGGCCCCTCCTGAAATTGGGATGGAGATCATGTGAGCATTGCCCCCTGGAACTCGAGGACTGGGCATGGGATCACACCAGATTTGCATGAGCCGTCCCGAGATTTGGATGGAGCTCCCCTGAAGTCAGACGCTCTTTGTCCCATAGAGCTCCCCGAGATCCCAGGAGCATTGAGTGCGTTCCTCCGACGCATGGACGGCGGAGACGCCAGATTTGACCCCGAATCTCCCTGACTGGGCCCGACAGCACTCGAACATTGCATGTGGTCCCCTCGGTTTGGACTGAGAAGGGGCGAGCTATGCCCTGCAGCTCACTGACTGCGCCCGAGGTCTCAAGAGATTTGGATGAGTTCTGGGGAGGTCCGGACTACGATCCGGTAACCTCGGGTCCTGCGAGTGGCCGAACAGATGGGAGATTCCACCAGATTCGGAGATTCCTCACGAGATTCGCACTAAGATCAACGAGACAGGTGCCTCACCATCTCTCTGATCATTCCTGACATCTCAGGACATATCCATATCTCTTCCGAGTTTTGGACGGATATGCCGAAACGTGTGTCTGGGAACTCGCATGCAGGGCTTGAGATCTCTTGAGATGTGGGTCAGGGCCTCCAAAATTTAGACTGCGATCCCATGAGTTTATCTGCTCGAGACCCCTGACTGGGGTGAGACCTCAGGGTTTTGGCTCCGTTCTAATGACAATTGGATTTCAACCCCCTTGGGATTGCTTCTGGATCTCGCTAACTGGGCCAGAGATCCCCACGAGATTTGCCTGAGCATTCCCGCGTTTTACCTGAAGTCTGATGAACTTAGATGCTGTTTCTCATCCAATGGCCGGTGGCCCCAGGAGACTTGAGTGCGTTCTTCCGAGGCTGGGGCCGTGATCACGTGACATATGCCCGTGAATCTCCCTGACAGGGCCAGGGTTTGTTGACATTTGGATGGGTTCTCCTGGGCATCGGCCGAGATCACCCCGGAGTGGCATCGGGATCCCCTAACTTGGGCACAAACACTCAAGAGGTTTTGACGAGTTCTGGCTCGATTTGGAATCAGATCCCACGAGACTGGCTCCTGGCATCCACGGATTGGACCAGCACTCTCCCAAGTGTCGGAGGTGGCGGGGCACATTCAGACGGAGACCACGTGACATGTACCCCTGGATCTCGTCGAGTACACCTGACATTCCGAGACTTTGGCACAGTTGTCCTGAGATACGGACACCTAACCGAGATGTTTGCCTGGGAGTGGCCGATCAGGCCTGAGTTCTCACGGGATTTGGATCCGGTGTTCCGAGGTTTGGACTGTGGCCCCATGGAATTTGGCCCTGGATCTGGCTTCCAGGGCCTGAGGTCCGACGAGATGTCGACAAGCACTGCTGAGAATGGGATTCAGGTCCTCCGCGAATTGCCCGCGGAAGCCACTGAGGCATCCTGAGGTTTGACGAGATGGGGTTTGTTCTCCAAGGTTCGCCCGAAAGCACTCAGGTTTGGAGCCTGGTTCGCACCGTCCGGACGTGAGCACTCAGGAGCATTGGATGAGTTCTGCCGCAAAGGTGATTGAGAGCTCAGGAGTTGGACACTGGGTCTCCCTGAGGTGACTGGGATCGACCGCGGTTCGGAGGAGTACTCCCGAGATTTGGACTGAGATATGCTGAAGTTGAACCCTCGGTCTAACAGAGAGGCCTTGGCCTGAGATCCCGAAGGATTGGAGTCAGCGCCTCCGACCGGAGATCACGGGAGGTTTGCCTGTGAATCTCCCTGAAAAGCCCCGAGAACCCTGAAGCTGGGGAGGACACCTCCCGAGATTTGGACTGAGAGCAGCTGAGATTCGCCCCCGGATCTCACGGAAAGGGGCCGAGGTCTCAAGAGGGTTTGTGGAGCTCTGTCGACATTTGAACTCAGAAACGGCGCACGTGGCCACAGGTTTTAGAGGAACGGGCCAGAGCTCCAACGTCGTTGGGAGATCTCGAACGCGATGCCGACGGAGATCACGTGCCGTGTGTCCCTGGGTCTCGCTGACTTTTCCTGAGATCTCCGGGGATTCGCGCAGTTCTACCGAGATTTGGACGGCTATCTTGAGCCAAGCGACCTCCTTATCCTCCCCAAGGCTGGAGACCTCGTTCCCTGGGGGCCAGGTGTCCCCAGACGTGGGCTGGGATGCCATTTGATTTGCCCTTCCATCTGGCTGCCTGGCTCCGTGGTCTCCTGCGCTTTGGAGGCGCTCTTCCGAGATGCAGACTAAAAGCACGAGAATTTTGCCCCCCGGTACTGCAGAGGGGGCCTGTGCTGCCATGACTTGCGGTTTGTTCCCCCCAAGATTTGGCCTGAAACCACGCGGGGTTGGAACCCGGGCCTTGATATCCGGACCTGAGCGCTCTGGAACTTCAGGGCCCCTCCTGAAATTGGGATGGAAATCACGTGAGCATTGCCCCCTGGATCTCGAGGACTGGGTATGGGATCACGGCAGATTTGCATGAGCCGTCCCGAGATTTGGACGGAGCTCCCCTGAAGTCAGGTGCTCTCTGTCCCACAGAGCTCCCCGAGATCCCAGGACTTTTGAGTGAGTTCTTCCGAGGCTTGGACGGAGGAGACACCATATTTGATCCCGAATCTCCCTGACTGGGCCCGACAGTGCTCGAACATTGCATGTGGTCCCCTAGGTTTGGACTGAGAAGGGGCGAGCTTTGCCCTGCCGCTCACTGACTGCGCCCGAGTTCTCAAGAGATTTGGATGAGTTCTGGGGAGGTCTGGACTACGATCCGGTGACCTCGGGCCCTGCCAGTGGCCGAACGGACCGGAGATTCCACCAGATTCAGAGATTCCTCGTGAGATTCGCCCTGAGAACAACGAGACAGGTGCCTCTCGATCTCTCTGATCATTCCTGACATCTCAGGACATTTCCATAGCTCTTCCGATATTTGGACGGATATGCCGACACGTGTTTCCAGGAACTCGCAGGCAGGGCCTGAGATCTCATGAGATGTGGGTCAGGGCCTCCAAAATTTAGACTGCGATCCCATGAGTTTAATTGCTTGAGACCCCTGACTGGGGTGAGACCTCAGGGATTTGGTTTCGTTCTAATGACAATTGGATTTCAACCCCCTGGGGATTGCTTCTGGATCTCGCTAACTGGGCCAGAGGTCCCCCCGGAATTTGCGTGTGTGTTCCCGTGTTACGCCTAAAGTCAGATGAACTTAGATGCTGTTTCTCAAGCAACGGACAGTGGCCCCGCAAGATTTGAGTGCGTTCTTCCGAGCCTGGGGCTGTGATCACGTGACATATGTCCGTGAATCTCCCTGACAGGGCCAGGGGTTCTTGACATTTGAATGAGTTCTCCTGGACTTTGGCTGAGATCACCCGGATTCCATAACTTGGGCACAAACCACTAAAGAGATTTTGACGAGTTCCAGCTCGATTTGGAATCAGATCCCACGAGACTGGCTCCTGGCATTCACGGATTGGACCAGCGTTCTCACAAGTGTCGGAGGTGGCGAGCCTCATTCAGACGGAGACCACGTGACATGTGCCCCTCGATCTCGGCGAGTACACCTGACATTTCGAGGCTTTGGCACAGTTGTCCTGAGATTCGGACACCTACACGGAGACGTTTGCCTGGGAGAGTCCGACGGGTCCTGAGTTCTCACAGGATTTGGATCCGGTGTTCCGAGGTGTGGACTGCGGCCCCATGAGATTTGGCCCTGGATCTGGCTTCCTGGGCCTGTGGTCCCATGAGATGTCGACGAGCACTCCTGAGAATTGGATTCAGGTCCCCTGCGAATTGCCCTCGGAAGCCACTGAGGGGTCCCGAGCTTTGACAAGATGGGGTTTGTTCTCCAAGGTTCGCACGAAAGCACTCAGGTTTGGAGCCAGGTTCGCACCGTCCGGACGTGAGGACTCAGGGGCATTGGGTGGGTTCTGCTGCAAAGGTGATTGAGAGCTCAGGAGTTGGGCCCTGGGTCGCCCTGATGGTGACCGGGGTCGACCGAGGTTTGGAGGCTTTCTCCCGAGATTTGGACTGAGATTTGTGAGGTTGAACCCTGTGTCTAACAGAGAGGCCTTGGCCTGAGATCCCGTGGGTTGGAGTCAGCGCATCCGACCGGAGATCATGGGAGTTTTGCCTGTGAATCTCCCTGAAATTGTCCGAGAACCCTGAAGCTGGGGAGGAGACCTCCCGAGATTTGGACTGAGATCAGCTGAGATTCGCCCCCGGATCTCACCGAAAGGGGTCGAAGTCTCAAGATGGTTTGAGGAGCTCTGGCGACATTTGAAATCCGAAACGGTGCACGTAGCCACAGGTTGTAGTGGAACGCACCAGAGCTCCCACGAGGTTGGGAGATTGCAAACGCGATGTCGACGGAGATCATGTGCGTGTCTCCCTGGGTCTCGCTGACGTTTCCTGAGACCTCAGGGCATTCGCGCAGTTCTACCGAGATTTGGACGACTATCCTGAGCCAAGCGACCTCCATAACCTCCACAAGGCCCGAGATCTTGTTCCATTGGGGCCAGGTGTCCCCAGACGTGTGCTGGGATCCCACTTGGTTTGTCTTTCCATCTCGCTGCCTGGCCCCGTTTTATCCTGCGGTTTGGAGGCGCTCTCCCGAGATGCAGACTAAAACCATGAGAGGTTTGCCCCCGGGTCTTGCAGAGGGGGCCTGTGCTGCCATGACTTGCTGTTTTTTCCCCCCAAGACTTGGCCTGAAACCACGCGGGTTCGTTACCGGGGCCTTGATGTCTTGACGTGAGCGCTCTGGATCTGCAGGGCCCCTCCTGAAATTGGGATGGAGATCATGTGAGCATTGCCCCCTGGAACTCGAGGACTGGGCATGGGATCACACCAGATTTGCATGAGCCGTCCCAAGATTTGGATGGAGCTCCCCTGAAGTCAGACGCTCTTTGTCCCATAGAGCTCCCCGAGATCCCAGGAGCATTGAGTGCATTCCTCCGACGCATGGACGGAGGAGACGCCAGATTTGACCCCGAATCTCCCTGACTGGGCCCGACAGCACTCGAACATTGCATGTGGTCCCCTCGGTTTGGACTGAGAAGGGGCGAGCTATGCCCTGCAGCTCACTGACTGCGCCCGAGGTCTCAAGAGATTTGGATGAGTTCTGGGGAGGTCCGGACTACGATCCGGTAACCTCGGGTCCTGCGAGTGGCCGAACAGATGGGAGATTCCACCAGATTCGGAGATTCCTCACGAGATTCGCACTAAGATCAACGAGACAGGTGCCTCACCATCTCTCTGATCATTCCTGACATCTCAGGACATATCCATATCTCTTCCGAGTTTTGGACGGATATGCCGAAACGTGTGTCTGGGAACTCGCATGCAGGGCTTGAGATCTCTTGAGATGTGGGTCAGGGCCTCCAAAATTTAGACTGCGATCCCATGAGTTTATCTGCTCGAGACCCCTGACTGGGGTGAGACCTCAGGGTTTTGGCTCCGTTCTAATGACAATTGGATTTCAACCCCCTTGGGATTGCTTCTGGATCTCGCTAACTGGGCCAGAGATCCCCACGAGATTTGCCTGAGCATTCCCGCGTTTTACCTGAAGTCTGATGAACTTAGATGCTGTTTCTCATCCAATGGCCGGTGGCCCCAGGAGACTTGAGTGCGTTCTTCCGAGGCTGGGGCCGTGATCACGTGACATATGCCCGTGAATCTCCCTGACAGGGCCAGGGTTTGTTGACATTTGGATGGGTTCTCCTGGGCATCGGCCGAGATCACCCCGGAGTGGCATCGGGATCCCCTAACTTGGGCACAAACACTCAAGAGGTTTTGACGAGTTCTGGCTCGATTTGGAATCAGATCCCACGAGACTGGCTCCTGGCATCCACGGATTGGACCAGCACTCTCCCAAGTGTCGGAGGTGGCGGGGCACATTCAGACGGAGACCACGTGACATGTACCCCTGGATCTCGTCGAGTACACCTGACATTCCGAGACTTTGGCACAGTTGTCCTGAGATACGGACACCTAACCGAGATGTTTGCCTGGGAGTGGCCGATCAGGCCTGAGTTCTCACGGGATTTGGATCCGGTGTTCCGAGGTTTGGACTGTGGCCCCATGGAATTTGGCCCTGGATCTGGCTTCCAGGGCCTGAGGTCCGACGAGATGTCGACAAGCACTGCTGAGAATGGGATTCAGGTCCTCCGCGAATTGCCCGCGGAAGCCACTGAGGCATCCTGAGGTTTGACGAGATGGGGTTTGTTCTCCAAGGTTCGCCCGAAAGCACTCAGGTTTGGAGCCTGGTTCGCACCGTCCGGACGTGAGCACTCAGGAGCATTGGATGAGTTCTGCCGCAAAGGTGATTGAGAGCTCAGGAGTTGGACACTGGGTCTCCCTGAGGTGACTGGGATCGACCGCGGTTTGGAGGAGTACTCCCGAGATTTGGACTGAGATATGCTGAAGTTGAACCCTCGGTCTAACAGAGAGGCCTTGGCCTGAGATCCCGAAGGATTGGAGTCAGCGCCTCCGACCGGAGATCACGGGAGGTTTGCCTGTGAATCTCCCTGAAAAGCCCCGAGAACCCTGAAGCTGGGGAGGACACCTCCCGAGATTTGGACTGAGAGCAGCTGAGATTCGCCCCCGGATCTCACGGAAAGGGGCCGAGGTCTCAAGAGGGTTTGTGGAGCTCTGTCGACATTTGAACTCAGAAACGGCGCACGTGGCCACAGGTTTTAGAGGAACGGGCCAGAGCTCCAACGTCGTTGGGAGATCTCGAACGCGATGCCGACGGAGATCACGTGCCGTGTGTCCCTGGGTCTCGCTGACTTTTCCTGAGATCTCCGGGGATTCGCGCAGTTCTACCGAGATTTGGACGGCTATCTTGAGCCAAGCGACCTCCTTATCCTCCCCAAGGCCGGAGACCTCGTTCCCTGGGGGCCAGGTGTCCCCAGACGTGGGCTGGGATGCCATTTGATTTGCCCTTCCATCTGGCTGCCTGGCTCCGTGGTCTCCTGCGCTTTGGAGGCGCTCTTCCGAGATGCAGACTAAAAGCACGAGAATTTTGCCCCCCGGTACTGCAGAGGGGGCCTGTGCTGCCATGACTTGCGGTTTGTTCCCCCCAAGATTTGGCCTGAAACCACGCGGGGTTGGAACCCGGGCCTTGATATCCGGACCTGAGCGCTCTGGAACTTCAGGGCCCCTCCTGAAATTGGGATGGAAATCACGTGAGCATTGCCCCCTGGATCTCGAGGACTGGGTATGGGATCACGGCAGATTTGCATGAGCCGTCCCGAGATTTGGACGGAGCTCCCCTGAAGTCAGGTGCTCTCTGTCCCACAGAGCTCCCCGAGATCCCAGGAGTTTTGAGTGAGTTCTTCCGAGGCTTGGACGGAGGAGACACCATATTTGATCCCGAATCTCCCTGACTGGGCCCGACAGTGCTCGAACATTGCATGTGGTCCCCTAGGTTTGGACTGAGAAGGGGCGAGCTTTGCCCTGCCGCTCACTGACTGCGCCCGAGGTCTCAAGAGATTTGGTTGAGTTCTGGGGAGGTCTGGACTACGATCCGGTGACCTCGGGCCCTGCCAGTGGCCGAACGGACCGGAGATTCCACCAGATTCGGAGATTCCTCGTGAGATTCGCCCTGAGAACAACGAGACAGGTGCCTCTCGATCTCTCTGATCATTCCTGACATCTCAGGACATTTCCATAGCTCTTCCGATATTTGGACGGATATGCCGACACGTGTTTCCAGGAACTCGCAGGCAGGGCCTGAGATCTCATGAGATGTGGGTCAGGGCCTCCAAAATTTAGACTGCGATCCCATGAGTTTAATTGCTTGAGACCCCTGACTGGGGTGAGACCTCAGGGATTTGGTTTCGTTCTAATGACAATTGGATTTCAACCCCCTGGGGATTGCTTCTGGATCTCGCTAACTGGGCCAGAGGTCCCCCCGGAATTTGCGTGTGTGTTCCCGTGTTACGCCTAAAGTCAGATGAACTTAGATGCTGTTTCTCAAGCAACGGACAGTGGCCCCGCAAGATTTGAGTGCGTTCTTCCGAGCCTGGGGCTGTGATCACGTGACATATGTCCGTGAATCTCCCTGACAGGGCCAGGGGTTCTTGACATTTGAATGAGTTCTCCTGGACTTTGGCTGAGATCACCCGGATTCCATAACTTGGGCACAAACCACTAAAGAGATTTTGACGAGTTCCAGCTCGATTTGGAATCAGATCCCACGAGACTGGCTCCTGGCATTCACGGATTGGACCAGCGTTCTCACAAGTGTCGGAGGTGGCGAGCCTCATTCAGACGGAGACCACGTGACATGTGCCCCTCGATCTCGGCGAGTACACCTGACATTTCGAGGCTTTGGCACAGTTGTCCTGAGATTCGGACACCTACACGGAGACGTTTGCCTGGGAGAGTCCGACGGGTCCTGAGTTCTCACAGGATTTGGATCCGGTGTTCCGAGGTGTGGACTGCGGCCCCATGAGATTTGGCCCTGGATCTGGCTTCCTGGGCCTGTGGTCCCATGAGATGTCGACGAGCACTCCTGAGAATTGGATTCAGGTCCCCTGCGAATTGCCCTCGGAAGCCACTGAGGGGTCCCGAGCTTTGACAAGATGGGGTTTGTTCTCCAAGGTTCGCACGAAAGCACTCAGGTTTGGAGCCTGGTTCGCACCGTCCGGACGTGAGGACTCAGGGGCATTGGGTGGGTTCTGCTGCAAAGGTGATTGAGAGCTCAGGAGTTGGGCCCTGGGTCGCCCTGATGGTGACCGGGGTCGACCGAGGTTTGGAGGCTTTCTCCCGAGATTTGGACTGAGATTTGTGAGGTTGAACCCTGTGTCTAACAGAGAGGCCTTGGCCTGAGATCCCGTGGGTTGGAGTCAGCGCATCCGACCGGAGATCATGGGAGTTTTGCCTGTGAATCTCCCTGAAATTGTCCGAGAACCCTGAAGCTGGGGAGGAGACCTCCCGAGATTTGGACTGAGATCAGCTGAGATTCGCCCCCGGATCTCACCGAAAGGGGTCGAAGTCTCAAGATGGTTTGAGGAGCTCTGGCGACATTTGAAATCCGAAAAGGTGCACGTAGCCACAGGTTGTAGTGGAACGCACCAGAGCTCCCACGAGGTTGGGAGATTGCAAACGCGATGTCGACGGAGATCATGTGCGTGTCTCCCTGGGTCTCGCTGACGTTTCCTGAGACCTCAGGGCATTCGCGCAGTTCTACCGAGATTTGGACGACTATCCTGAGCCAAGCGACCTCCATAACCTCCACAAGGCCCGAGATCTTGTTCCATTGGGGCCAGGTGTCCCCAGACGTGTGCTGGGATCCCACTTGGTTTGTCTTTCCATCTCGCTGCCTGGCCCCGTTGTATCCTGCGGTTTGGAGGCGCTCTCCCGAGATGCAGACTAAAACCATGAGAGGTTTGCCCCCGGGTCTTGCAGAGGGGGCCTGTGCTGCCATGACTTGCTGTTTGTTCCCCCCAAGACTTGGCCTGAAACCACGCGGGTTCGTTACCGGGGCCTTGATGTCTTGACGTGAGCGCTCTGGATCTGCAGGGCCCCTCCTGAAATTGGGATGGAGATCATGTGAGCATTGCCCCCTGGAACTCGAGGACTGGGCATGGGATCACACCAGATTTGCATGAGCCGTCCCGAGATTTGGATGGAGCTCCCCTGAAGTCAGACGCTCTTTGTCCCATAGAGCTCCCCGAGATCCCAGGAGCATTGAGTGCGTTCCTCCGACGCATGGACGGAGGAGACGCCAGATTTGACCCCGAATCTCCCTGACTGGGCCCGACAGCACTCGAACATTGCATGTGGTCCCCTCGGTTTGGACTGAGAAGGGGCGAGCTATGCCCTGCAGCTCACTGACTGCGCCCGAGGTCTCAAGAGATTTGGATGAGTTCTGGGGAGGTCCGGACTACGATCCGGTAACCTCGGGTCCTGCGAGTGGCCGAACAGATGGGAGATTCCACCAGATTCGGAGATTCCTCACGAGATTCGCACTAAGATCAACGAGACAGGTGCCTCACCATCTCTCTGATCATTCCTGACATCTCAGGACATATCCATATCTCTTCCGAGTTTTGGACGGATATGCCGAAACGTGTGTCTGGGAACTCGCATGCAGGGCTTGAGATCTCTTGAGATGTGGGTCAGGGCCTCCAAAATTTAGACTGCGATCCCATGAGTTTATCTGCTCGAGACCCCTGACTGGGGTGAGACCTCAGGGTTTTGGCTCCGTTCTAATGACAATTGGATTTCAACCCCCTTGGGATTGCTTCTGGATCTCGCTAACTGGGCCAGAGATCCCCACGAGATTTGCCTGAGCATTCCCGCGTTTTACCTGAAGTCTGATGAACTTAGATGCTGTTTCTCATCCAATGGCCGGTGGCCCCAGGAGACTTGAGTGCGTTCTTCCGAGGCTGGGGCCGTGATCACGTGACATATGCCCGTGAATCTCCCTGACAGGGCCAGGGTTTGTTGACATTTGGATGGGTTCTCCTGGGCATCGGCCGAGATCACCCCGGAGTGGCATCGGGATCCCCTAACTTGGGCGCAAACACTCAAGAGGTTTTGACGAGTTCTGGCTCGATTTGGAATCAGATCCCACGAGACTGGCTCCTGGCATCCACGGATTGGACCAGCACTCTCCCAAGTGTCGGAGGTGGCGGGGCACATTCAGACGGAGACCACGTGACATGTACCCCTGGATCTCGTCGAGTACACCTGACATTCCGAGACTTTGGCACAGTTGTCCTGAGATACGGACACCTAACCGAGATGTTTGCCTGGGAGTGGCCGATCAGGCCTGAGTTCTCACGGGATTTGGATCCGGTGTTCCGAGGTTTGGACTGTGGCCCCATGGAATTTGGCCCTGGATCTGGCTTCCAGGGCCTGAGGTCCGACGAGATGTCGACAAGCACTGCTGAGAATGGGATTCAGGTCCTCCGCGAATTGCCCGCGGAAGCCACTGAGGCATCCTGAGGTTTGACGAGATGGGGTTTGTTCTCCAAGGTTCGCCCGAAAGCACTCAGGTTTGGAGCCTGGTTCGCACCGTCCGGACGTGAGCACTCAGGAGCATTGGATGAGTTCTGCCGCAAAGGTGATTGAGAGCTCAGGAGTTGGACACTGGGTCTCCCTGAGGTGACTGGGATCGACCGCGGTTTGGAGGAGTACTCCCGAGATTTGGACTGAGATATGCTGAAGTTGAACCCTCGGTCTAACAGAGAGGCCTTGGCCTGAGATCCCGAAGGATTGGAGTCAGCGCCTCCGACCGGAGATCACGGGAGGTTTGCCTGTGAATCTCCCTGAAAAGCCCCGAGAACCCTGAAGCTGGGGAGGACACCTCCCGAGATTTGGACTGAGAGCAGCTGAGATTCGCCCCCGGATCTCACGGAAAGGGGCCGAGGTCTCAAGAGGGTTTGTGGAGCTCTGTCGACATTTGAACTCAGAAACGGCGCACGTGGCCACAGGTTTTAGAGGAACGGGCCAGAGCTCCAACGTCGTTGGGAGATCTCGAACGCGATGCCGACGGAGATCACGTGCCGTGTGTCCCTGGGTCTCGCTGACTTTTCCTGAGATCTCCGGGGATTCGCGCAGTTCTACCGAGATTTGGACGGCTATCTTGAGCCAAGCGACCTCCTTATCCTCCCCAAGGCCGGAGACCTCGTTCCCTGGGGGCCAGGTGTCCCCAGACGTGGGCTGGGATGCCATTTGATTTGCCCTTCCATCTGGCTGCCTGGCTCCGTGGTCTCCTGCGCTTTGGAGGCGCTCTTCCGAGATGCAGACTAAAAGCACGAGAATTTTGCCCCCCGGTACTGCAGAGGGGGCCTGTGCTGCCATGACTTGCGGTTTGTTCCCCCCAAGATTTGGCCTGAAACCACGCGGGGTTGGAACCCGGGCCTTGATATCCGGACCTGAGCGCTCTGGAACTTCAGGGCCCCTCCTGAAATTGGGATGGAAATCACGTGAGCATTGCCCCCTGGATCTCGAGGACTGGGTATGGGATCACGGCAGATTTGCATGAGCCGTCCCGAGATTTGGACGGAGCTCCCCTGAAGTCAGGTGCTCTCTGTCCCACAGAGCTCCCCGAGATCCCAGGAGTTTTGAGTGAGTGCTTCCGAGGCTTGGACGGAGGAGACACCATATTTGATCCCGAATCTCCCTGACTGGGCCCGACAGTGCTCGAACATTGCATGTGGTCCCCTAGGTTTGGACTGAGAAGGGGCGAGCTTTGCCCTGCCGCTCACTGACTGCGCCCGAGGTCTCAAGAGATTTGGATGAGTTCTGGGGAGGTCTGGACTACGATCCGGTGACCTCGGGCCCTGCCAGTGGCCGAACGGACCGGAGATTCCACCAGATTCGGAGATTCCTCGTGAGATTCGCCCTGAGAACAACGAGACAGGTGCCTCTCGATCTCTCTGATCATTCCTGACATCTCAGGACATTTCCATAGCTCTTCCGATATTTGGACGGATATGCCGACACGTGTTTCCAGGAACTCGCAGGCAGGGCCTGAGATCTCATGAGATGTGGGTCAGGGCCTCCAAAATTTAGACTGCGATCCCATGAGTTTAATTGCTTGAGACCCCTGACTGGGGTGAGACCTCAGGGATTTGGTTTCGTTCTAATGACAATTGGATTTCAACCCCCTGGGGATTGCTTCTGGATCTCGCTAACTGGGCCAGAGGTCCCCCCGGAATTTGCGTGTGTGTTCCCGTGTTACGCCTAAAGTCAGATGAACTTAGATGCTGTTTCTCAAGCAACGGACAGTGGCCCCGCAAGATTTGAGTGCGTTCTTCCGAGCCTGGGGCTGTGATCACGTGACATATGTCCGTGAATCTCCCTGACAGGGCCAGGGGTTCTTGACATTTGAATGAGTTCTCCTGGACTTTGGCTGAGATCACCCGGATTCCATAACTTGGGCACAAACCACTAAAGAGATTTTGACGAGTTCCAGCTCGATTTGGAATCAGATCCCACGAGACTGGCTCCTGGCATTCACGGATTGGACCAGCGTTCTCACAAGTGTCGGAGGTGGCGAGCCTCATTCAGACGGAGACCACGTGACATGTGCCCCTCGATCTCGGCGAGTACACCTGACATTTCGAGGCTTTGGCACAGTTGTCCTGAGATTCGGACACCTACACGGAGACGTTTGCCTGGGAGAGTCCGACGGGTCCTGAGTTCTCACAGGATTTGGATCCGGTGTTCCGAGGTGTGGACTGCGGCCCCATGAGATTTGGCCCTGGATCTGGCTTCCTGGGCCTGTGGTCCCATGAGATGTCGACGAGCACTCCTGAGAATTGGATTCAGGTCCCCTGCGAATTGCCCTCGGAAGCCACTGAGGGGTCCCGAGCTTTGACAAGATGGGGTTTGTTCTCCAAGGTTCGCACGAAAGCACTCAGGTTTGGAGCCTGGTTCGCACCGTCCGGACGTGAGGACTCAGGGGCATTGGGTGGGTTCTGCTGCAAAGGTGATTGAGAGCTCAGGAGTTGGGCCCTGGGTCGCCCTGATGGTGACCGGGGTCGACCGAGGTTTGGAGGCTTTCTCCCGAGATTTGGACTGAGATTTGTGAGGTTGAACCCTGTGTCTAACAGAGAGGCCTTGGCCTGAGATCCCGTGGGTTGGAGTCAGCGCATCCGACCGGAGATCATGGGAGTTTTGCCTGTGAATCTCCCTGAAATTGTCCGAGAACCCTGAAGCTGGGGAGGAGACCTCCCGAGATTTGGACTGAGATCAGCTGAGATTCGCCCCCGGATCTCACCGAAAGGGGTCGAAGTCTCAAGATGGTTTGAGGAGCTCTGGCGACATTTGAAATCCGAAACGGTGCACGTAGCCACAGGTTGTAGTGGAACGCACCAGAGCTCCCACGAGGTTGGGAGATTGCAAACGCGATGTCGACGGAGATCATGTGCGTGTCTCCCTGGGTCTCGCTGCCGTTTCCTGAGACCTCAGGGCATTCGCGCAGTTCTACCGAGATTTGGACGACTATCCTGAGCCAAGCGACCTCCATAACCTCCACAAGGCCCGAGATCTTGTTCCATTGGGGCCAGGTGTCCCCAGACGTGTGCTGGGATCCCACTTGGTTTGTCTTTCCATCTCGCTGCCTGGCCCCGTTTTATCCTGCGGTTTGGAGGCGCTCTCCCGAGATGCAGACTAAAACCATGAGAGGTTTGCCCCCGGGTCTTGCAGAGGGGGCCTGTGCTGCCATGACTTGCTGTTTGTTCCCCCCAAGACTTGGCCTGAAACCACGCGGGTTCGTTACCGGGGCCTTGATGTCTTGACGTGAGCGCTCTGGATCTGCAGGGCCCCTCCTGAAATTGGGATGGAGATCATGTGAGCATTGCCCCCTGGAACTCGAGGACTGGGCATGGGATCACACCAGATTTGCATGAGCCGTCCCGAGATTTGGATGGAGCTCCCCTGAAGTCAGACGCTCTTTGTCCCATAGAGCTCCCCGAGATCCCAGGAGCATTGAGTGCGTTCCTCCGACGCATGGACGGCGGAGACGCCAGATTTGACCCCGAATCTCCCTGACTGGGCCCGACAGCACTCGAACATTGCATGTGGTCCCCTCGGTTTGGACTGAGAAGGGGCGAGCTATGCCCTGCAGCTCACTGACTGCGCCCGAGGTCTCAAGAGATTTGGATGAGTTCTGGGGAGGTCCGGACTACGATCCGGTAACCTCGGGTCCTGCGAGTGGCCGAACAGATGGGAGATTCCACCAGATTCGGAGATTCCTCACGAGATTCGCACTAAGATCAACGAGACAGGTGCCTCACCATCTCTCTGATCATTCCTGACATCTCAGGACATATCCATATCTCTTCCGAGTTTTGGACGGATATGCCGAAACGTGTGTCTGGGAACTCGCATGCAGGGCTTGAGATCTCTTGAGATGTGGGTCAGGGCCTCCAAAATTTAGACTGCGATCCCATGAGTTTATCTGCTCGAGACCCCTGACTGGGGTGAGACCTCAGGGTTTTGGCTCCGTTCTAATGACAATTGGATTTCAACCCCCTTGGGATTGCTTCTGGATCTCGCTAACTGGGCCAGAGATCCCCACGAGATTTGCCTGAGCATTCCCGCGTTTTACCTGAAGTCTGATGAACTTAGATGCTGTTTCTCATCCAATGGCCGGTGGCCCCAGGAGACTTGAGTGCGTTCTTCCGAGGCTGGGGCCGTGATCACGTGACATATGCCCGTGAATCTCCCTGACAGGGCCAGGGTTTGTTGACATTTGGATGGGTTCTCCTGGGCATCGGCCGAGATCACCCCGGAGTGGCATCGGGATCCCCTAACTTGGGCACAAACACTCAAGAGGTTTTGACGAGTTCTGGCTCGATTTGGAATCAGATCCCACGAGACTGGCTCCTGGCATCCACGGATTGGACCAGCACTCTCCCAAGTGTCGGAGGTGGCGGGGCACATTCAGACGGAGACCACGTGACATGTACCCCTGGATCTCGTCGAGTACACCTGACATTCCGAGACTTTGGCACAGTTGTCCTGAGATACGGACACCTAACCGAGATGTTTGCCTGGGAGTGGCCGATCAGGCCTGAGTTCTCACGGGATTTGGATCCGGTGTTCCGAGGTTTGGACTGTGGCCCCATGGAATTTGGCCCTGGATCTGGCTTCCAGGGCCTGAGGTCCGACGAGATGTCGACAAGCACTGCTGAGAATGGGATTCAGGTCCTCCGCGAATTGCCCGCGGAAGCCACTGAGGCATCCTGAGGTTTGACGAGATGGGGTTTGTTCTCCAAGGTTCGCCCGAAAGCACTCAGGTTTGGAGCCTGGTTCGCACCGTCCGGACGTGAGCACTCAGGAGCATTGGATGAGTTCTGCCGCAAAGGTGATTGAGAGCTCAGGAGTTGGACACTGGGTCTCCCTGAGGTGACTGGGATCGACCGCGGTTTGGAGGAGTACTCCCGAGATTTGGACTGAGATATGCTGAAGTTGAACCCTCGGTCTAACAGAGAGGCCTTGGCCTGAGATCCCGAAGGATTGGAGTCAGCGCCTCCGACCGGAGATCACGGGAGGTTTGCCTGTGAATCTCCCTGAAAAGCCCCGAGAACCCTGAAGCTGGGGAGGACACCTCCCGAGATTTGGACTGAGAGCAGCTGAGATTCGCCCCCGGATCTCACGGAAAGGGGCCGAGGTCTCAAGAGGGTTTGTGGAGCTCTGTCGACATTTGAACTCAGAAACGGCGCACGTGGCCACAGGTTTTAGAGGAACGGGCCAGAGCTCCAACGTCGTTGGGAGATCTCGAACGCGATGCCGACGGAGATCACGTGCCGTGTGTCCCTGGGTCTCGCTGACTTTTCCTGAGATCTCCGGGGATTCGCGCAGTTCTACCGAGATTTGGACGGCTATCTTGAGCCAAGCGACCTCCTTATCCTCCCCAAGGCCGGAGACCTCGTTCCCTGGGGGCCAGGTGTCCCCAGACGTGGGCTGGGATGCCATTTGATTTGCCCTTCCATCTGGCTGCCTGGCTCCGTGGTCTCCTGCGCTTTGGAGGCGCTCTTCCGAGATGCAGACTAAAAGCACGAGAATTTTGCCCCCCGGTACTGCAGAGGGGGCCTGTGCTGCCATGACTTGCGGTTTGTTCCCCCCAAGATTTGGCCTGAAACCACGCGGGGTTGGAACCCGGGCCTTGATATCCGGACCTGAGCGCTCTGGAACTTCAGGGCCCCTCCTGAAATTGGGATGGAAATCACGTGAGCATTGCCCCCTGGATCTCGAGGACTGGGTATGGGATCACGGCAGATTTGCATGAGCCGTCCCGAGATTTGGACGGAGCTCCCCTGAAGTCAGGTGCTCTCTGTCCCACAGAGCTCCCCGAGATCCCAGGAGTTTTGAGTGAGTTCTTCCGAGGCTTGGACGGAGGAGACACCATATTTGATCCCGAATCTCCCTGACTGGGCCCGACAGTGCTCGAACATTGCATGTGGTCCCCTAGGTTTGGACTGAGAAGGGGCGAGCTTTGCCCTGCCGCTCACTGACTGCGCCCGAGGTCTCAAGAGATTTGGTTGAGTTCTGGGGAGGTCTGGACTACGATCCGGTGACCTCGGGCCCTGCCAGTGGCCGAACGGACCGGAGATTCCACCAGATTCGGAGATTCCTCGTGAGATTCGCCCTGAGAACAACGAGACAGGTGCCTCTCGATCTCTCTGATCATTCCTGACATCTCAGGACATTTCCATAGCTCTTCCGATATTTGGACGGATATGCCGACACGTGTTTCCAGGAACTCGCAGGCAGGGCCTGAGATCTCATGAGATGTGGGTCAGGGCCTCCAAAATTTAGACTGCGATCCCATGAGTTTAATTGCTTGAGACCCCTGACTGGGGTGAGACCTCAGGGATTTGGTTTCGTTCTAATGACAATTGGATTTCAACCCCCTAGGGATTGCTTCTGGATCTCGCTAACTGGGCCAGAGGTCCCCCCGGAATTTGCGTGTGTGTTCCCGTGTTACGCCTAAAGTCAGATGAACTTAGATGCTGTTTCTCAAGCAACGGACAGTGGCCCCGCAAGATTTGAGTGCGTTCTTCCGAGCCTGGGGCTGTGATCACGTGACATATGTCCGTGAATCTCCCTGACAGGGCCAGGGGTTCTTGACATTTGAATGAGTTCTCCTGGACTTTGGCTGAGATCACCCGGATTCCATAACTTGGGCACAAACCACTAAAGAGATTTTGACGAGTTCCAGCTCGATTTGGAATCAGATCCCACGAGACTGGCTCCTGGCATTCACGGATTGGACCAGCGTTCTCACAAGTGTCGGAGGTGGCGAGCCTCATTCAGACGGAGACCACGTGACATGTGCCCCTCGATCTCGGCGAGTACACCTGACATTTCGAGGCTTTGGCACAGTTGTCCTGAGATTCGGACACCTACACGGAGACGTTTGCCTGGGAGAGTCCGACGGGTCCTGAGTTCTCACAGGATTTGGATCCGGTGTTCCGAGGTGTGGACTGCGGCCCCATGAGATTTGGCCCTGGATCTGGCTTCCTGGGCCTGTGGTCCCATGAGATGTCGACGAGCACTCCTGAGAATTGGATTCAGGTCCCCTGCGAATTGCCCTCGGAAGCCACTGAGGGGTCCCGAGCTTTGACAAGATGGGGTTTGTTCTCCAAGGTTCGCACGAAAGCACTCAGGTTTGGAGCCTGGTTCGCACCGTCCGGACGTGAGGACTCAGGGGCATTGGGTGGGTTCTGCTGCAAAGGTGATTGAGAGCTCAGGAGTTGGGCCCTGGGTCGCCCTGATGGTGACCGGGGTCGACCGAGGTTTGGAGGCTTTCTCCCGAGATTTGGACTGAGATTTGTGAGGTTGAACCCTGTGTCTAACAGAGAGGCCTTGGCCTGAGATCCCGTGGGTTGGAGTCAGCGCATCCGACCGGAGATCATGGGAGTTTTGCCTGTGAATCTCCCTGAAATTGTCCGAGAACCCTGAAGCTGGGGAGGAGACCTCCCGAGATTTGGACTGAGATCAGCTGAGATTCGCCCCCGGATCTCACCGAAAGGGGTCGAAGTCTCAAGATGGTTTGAGGAGCTCTGGCGACATTTGAAATCCGAAAAGGTGCACGTAGCCACAGGTTGTAGTGGAACGCACCAGAGCTCCCACGAGGTTGGGAGATTGCAAACGCGATGTCGACGGAGATCATGTGCGTGTCTCCCTGGGTCTCGCTGACGTTTCCTGAGACCTCAGGGCATTCGCGCAGTTCTACCGAGATTTGGACGACTATCCTGAGCCAAGCGACCTCCATAACCTCCACAAGGCCCGAGATCTTGTTCCATTGGGGCCAGGTGTCCCCAGACGTGTGCTGGGATCCCACTTGGTTTGTCTTTCCATCTCGCTGCCTGGCCCCGTTGTATCCTGCGGTTTGGAGGCGCTCTCCCGAGATGCAGACTAAAACCATGAGAGGTTTGCCCCCGGGTCTTGCAGAGGGGGCCTGTGCTGCCATGACTTGCTGTTTGTTCCCCCCAAGACTTGGCCTGAAACCACGCGGGTTCGTTACCGGGGCCTTGATGTCTTGACGTGAGCGCTCTGGATCTGCAGGGCCCCTCCTGAAATTGGGATGGAGATCATGTGAGCATTGCCCCCTGGAACTCGAGGACTGGGCATGGGATCACACCAGATTTGCATGAGCCGTCCCGAGATTTGGATGGAGCTCCCCTGAAGTCAGACGCTCTTTGTCCCATAGAGCTCCCCGAGATCCCAGGAGCATTGAGTGCGTTCCTCCGACGCATGGACGGAGGAGACGCCAGATTTGACCCCGAATCTCCCTGACTGGGCCCGACAGCACTCGAACATTGCATGTGGTCCCCTCGGTTTGGACTGAGAAGGGGCGAGCTATGCCCTGCAGCTCACTGACTGCGCCCGAGGTCTCAAGAGATTTGGATGAGTTCTGGGGAGGTCCGGACTACGATCCGGTAACCTCGGGTCCTGCGAGTGGCCGAACAGATGGGAGATTCCACCAGATTCGGAGATTCCTCACGAGATTCGCACTAAGATCAACGAGACAGGTGCCTCACCATCTCTCTGATCATTCCTGACATCTCAGGACATATCCATATCTCTTCCGAGTTTTGGACGGATATGCCGAAACGTGTGTCTGGGAACTCGCATGCAGGGCTTGAGATCTCTTGAGATGTGGGTCAGGGCCTCCAAAATTTAGACTGCGATCCCATGAGTTTATCTGCTCGAGACCCCTGACTGGGGTGAGACCTCAGGGTTTTGGCTCCGTTCTAATGACAATTGGATTTCAACCCCCTTGGGATTGCTTCTGGATCTCGCTAACTGGGCCAGAGATCCCCACGAGATTTGCCTGAGCATTCCCGCGTTTTACCTGAAGTCTGATGAACTTAGATGCTGTTTCTCATCCAATGGCCGGTGGCCCCAGGAGACTTGAGTGCGTTCTTCCGAGGCTGGGGCCGTGATCACGTGACATATGCCCGTGAATCTCCCTGACAGGGCCAGGGTTTGTTGACATTTGGATGGGTTCTCCTGGGCATCGGCCGAGATCACCCCGGAGTGGCATCGGGATCCCCTAACTTGGGCACAAACACTCAAGAGGTTTTGACGAGTTCTGGCTCGATTTGGAATCAGATCCCACGAGACTGGCTCCTGGCATCCACGGATTGGACCAGCACTCTCCCAAGTGTCGGAGGTGGCGGGGCACATTCAGACGGAGACCACGTGACATGTACCCCTGGATCTCGTCGAGTACACCTGACATTCCGAGACTTTGGCACAGTTGTCCTGAGATACGGACACCTAACCGAGATGTTTGCCTGGGAGTGGCCGATCAGGCCTGAGTTCTCACGGGATTTGGATCCGGTGTTCCGAGGTTTGGACTGTGGCCCCATGGAATTTGGCCCTGGATCTGGCTTCCAGGGCCTGAGGTCCGACGAGATGTCGACAAGCACTGCTGAGAATGGGATTCAGGTCCTCCGCGAATTGCCCGCGGAAGCCACTGAGGCATCCTGAGGTTTGACGAGATGGGGTTTGTTCTCCAAGGTTCGCCCGAAAGCACTCAGGTTTGGAGCCTGGTTCGCACCGTCCGGACGTGAGCACTCAGGAGCATTGGATGAGTTCTGCCGCAAAGGTGATTGAGAGCTCAGGAGTTGGACACTGGGTCTCCCTGAGGTGACTGGGATCGACCGCGGTTTGGAGGAGTACTCCCGAGATTTGGACTGAGATATGCTGAAGTTGAACCCTCGGTCTAACAGAGAGGCCTTGGCCTGAGATCCCGAAGGATTGGAGTCAGCGCCTCCGACCGGAGATCACGGGAGGTTTGCCTGTGAATCTCCCTGAAAAGCCCCGAGAACCCTGAAGCTGGGGAGGACACCTCCCGAGATTTGGACTGAGAGCAGCTGAGATTCGCCCCCGGATCTCACGGAAAGGGGCCGAGGTCTCAAGAGGGTTTGTGGAGCTCTGTCGACATTTGAACTCAGAAACGGCGCACGTGGCCACAGGTTTTAGAGGAACGGGCCAGAGCTCCAACGTCGTTGGGAGATCTCGAACGCGATGCCGACGGAGATCACGTGCCGTGTGTCCCTGGGTCTCGCTGACTTTTCCTGAGATCTCCGGGGATTCGCGCAGTTCTACCGAGATTTGGACGGCTATCTTGAGCCAAGCGACCTCCTTATCCTCCCCAAGGCCGGAGACCTCGTTCCCTGGGGGCCAGGTGTCCCCAGACGTGGGCTGGGATGCCATTTGATTTGCCCTTCCATCTGGCTGCCTGGCTCCGTGGTCTCCTGCGCTTTGGAGGCGCTCTTCCGAGATGCAGACTAAAAGCACGAGAATTTTGCCCCCCGGTACTGCAGAGGGGGCCTGTGCTGCCATGACTTGCGGTTTGTTCCCCCCAAGATTTGGCCTGAAACCACGCGGGGTTGGAACCCGGGCCTTGATATCCGGACCTGAGCGCTCTGGAACTTCAGGGCCCCTCCTGAAATTGGGATGGAAATCACGTGAGCATTGCCCCCTGGATCTCGAGGACTGGGTATGGGATCACGGCAGATTTGCATGAGCCGTCCCGAGATTTGGACGGAGCTCCCCTGAAGTCAGGTGCTCTCTGTCCCACAGAGCTCCCCGAGATCCCAGGAGTTTTGAGTGAGTTCTTCCGAGGCTTGGACGGAGGAGACACCATATTTGATCCCGAATCTCCCTGACTGGGCCCGACAGTGCTCGAACATTGCATGTGGTCCCCTAGGTTTGGACTGAGAAGGGGCGAGCTTTGCCCTGCCGCTCACTGACGGCGCCCGAGTTCTCAAGAGATTTGGATGAGTTCTGGGGAGGTCTGGACTACGATCCGGTGACCTCGGGCCCTGCCAGTGGCCGAACGGACCGGAGATTCCACCAGATTCGGAGATTCCTCGTGAGATTCGCCCTGAGAACAACGAGACAGGTGCCTCTCGATCTCTCTGATCATTCCTGACATCTCAGGACATTTCCATAGCTCTTCCGATATTTGGACGGATATGCCGACACGTGTTTCCAGGAACTCGCAGGCAGGGCCTGAGATCTCATGAGATGTGGGTCAGGGCCTCCAAAATTTAGACTGCGATCCCATGAGTTTAATTGCTTGAGACCCCTGACTGGGGTGAGACCTCAGGGATTTGGTTTCGTTCTAATGACAATTGGATTTCAACCCCCTGGGGATTGCTTCTGGATCTCGCTAACTGGGCCAGAGGTCCCCCCGGAATTTGCGTGTGTGTTCCCGTGTTACGCCTAAAGTCAGATGAACTTAGATGCTGTTTCTCAAGCAACGGACAGTGGCCCCGCAAGATTTGAGTGCGTTCTTCCGAGCCTGGGGCTGTGATCACGTGACATATGTCCGTGAATCTCCCTGACAGGGCCAGGGGTTCTTGACATTTGAATGAGTTCTCCTGGACTTTGGCTGAGATCACCCGGATTCCATAACTTGGGCACAAACCACTAAAGAGATTTTGACGAGTTCCAGCTCGATTTGGAATCAGATCCCACGAGACTGGCTCCTGGCATTCACGGATTGGACCAGCGTTCTCACAAGTGTCGGAGGTGGCGAGCCTCATTCAGACGGAGACCACGTGACATGTGCCCCTCGATCTCGGCGAGTACACCTGACATTTCGAGGCTTTGGCACAGTTGTCCTGAGATTCGGACACCTACACGGAGACGTTTGCCTGGGAGAGTCCGACGGGTCCTGAGTTCTCACAGGATTTGGATCCGGTGTTCCGAGGTGTGGACTGCGGCCCCATGAGATTTGGCCCTGGATCTGGCTTCCTGGGCCTGTGGTCCCATGAGATGTCGACGAGCACTCCTGAGAATTGGATTCAGGTCCCCTGCGAATTGCCCTCGGAAGCCACTGAGGGGTCCCGAGCTTTGACAAGATGGGGTTTGTTCTCCAAGGTTCGCACGAAAGCACTCAGGTTTGGAGCCTGGTTCGCACCGTCCGGACGTGAGGACTCAGGGGCATTGGGTGGGTTCTGCTGCAAAGGTGATTGAGAGCTCAGGAGTTGGGCCCTGGGTCGCCCTGATGGTGACCGGGGTCGACCGAGGTTTGGAGGCTTTCTCCCGAGATTTGGACTGAGATTTGTGAGGTTGAACCCTGTGTCTAACAGAGAGGCCTTGGCCTGAGATCCCGTGGGTTGGAGTCAGCGCATCCGACCGGAGATCATGGGAGTTTTGCCTGTGAATCTCCCTGAAATTGTCCGAGAACCCTGAAGCTGGGGAGGAGACCTCCCGAGATTTGGACTGAGATCAGCTGAGATTCGCCCCCGGATCTCACCGAAAGGGGTCGAAGTCTCAAGATGGTTTGAGGAGCTCTGGCGACATTTGAAATCCGAAACGGTGCACGTAGCCACAGGTTGTAGTGGAACGCACCAGAGCTCCCACGAGGTTGGGAGATTGCAAACGCGATGTCGACGGAGATCATGTGCGTGTCTCCCTGGGTCTCGCTGACGTTTCCTGAGACCTCAGGGCATTCGCGCAGTTCTACCGAGATTTGGACGACTATCCTGAGCCAAGCGACCTCCATAACCTCCACAAGGCCCGAGATCTTGTTCCATTGGGGCCAGGTGTCCCCAGACGTGTGCTGGGATCCCACTTGGTTTGTCTTTCCATCTCGCTGCCTGGCCCCGTTTTATCCTGCGGTTTGGAGGCGCTCTCCCGAGATGCAGACTAAAACCATGAGAGGTTTGCCCCCGGGTCTTGCAGAGGGGGCCTGTGCTGCCATGACTTGCTGTTTGTTCCCCCCAAGACTTGGCCTGAAACCACGCGGGTTCGTTACCGGGGCCTTGATGTCTTGACGTGAGCGCTCTGGATCTGCAGGGCCCCTCCTGAAATTGGGATGGAGATCATGTGAGCATTGCCCCCTGGAACTCGAGGACTGGGCATGGGATCACACCAGATTTGCATGAGCCGTCCCGAGATTTGGATGGAGCTCCCCTGAAGTCAGACGCTCTTTGTCCCATAGAGCTCCCCGAGATCCCAGGAGCATTGAGTGCGTTCCTCCGACGCATGGACGGAGGAGACGCCAGATTTGACCCCGAATCTCCCTGACTGGGCCCGACAGCACTCGAACATTGCATGTGGTCCCCTCGGTTTGGACTGAGAAGGGGCGAGCTATGCCCTGCAGCTCACTGACTGCGCCCGAGGTCTCAAGAGATTTGGATGAGTTCTGGGGAGGTCCGGACTACGATCCGGTAACCTCGGGTCCTGCGAGTGGCCGAACAGATGGGAGATTCCACCAGATTCGGAGATTCCTCACGAGATTCGCACTAAGATCAACGAGACAGGTGCCTCACCATCTCTCTGATCATTCCTGACATCTCAGGACATATCCATATCTCTTCCGAGTTTTGGACGGATATGCCGAAACGTGTGTCTGGGAACTCGCATGCAGGGCTTGAGATCTCTTGAGATGTGGGTCAGGGCCTCCAAAATTTAGACTGCGATCCCATGAGTTTATCTGCTCGAGACCCCTGACTGGGGTGAGACCTCAGGGTTTTGGCTCCGTTCTAATGACAATTGGATTTCAACCCCCTTGGGATTGCTTCTGGATCTCGCTAACTGGGCCAGAGATCCCCACGAGATTTGCCTGAGCATTCCCGCGTTTTACCTGAAGTCTGATGAACTTAGATGCTGTTTCTCATCCAATGGCCGGTGGCCCCAGGAGACTTGAGTGCGTTCTTCCGAGGCTGGGGCCGTGATCACGTGACATATGCCCGTGAATCTCCCTGACAGGGCCAGGGTTTGTTGACATTTGGATGGGTTCTCCTGGGCATCGGCCGAGATCACCCCGGAGTGGCATCGGGATCCCCTAACTTGGGCACAAACACTCAAGAGGTTTTGACGAGTTCTGGCTCGATTTGGAATCAGATCCCACGAGACTGGCTCCTGGCATCCACGGATTGGACCAGCACTCTCCCAAGTGTCGGAGGTGGCGGGGCACATTCAGACGGAGACCACGTGACATGTACCCCTGGATCTCGTCGAGTACACCTGACATTCCGAGACTTTGGCACAGTTGTCCTGAGATACGGACACCTAACCGAGATGTTTGCCTGGGAGTGGCCGATCAGGCCTGAGTTCTCACGGGATTTGGATCCGGTGTTCCGAGGTTTGGACTGTGGCCCCATGGAATTTGGCCCTGGATCTGGCTTCCAGGGCCTGAGGTCCGACGAGATGTCGACAAGCACTGCTGAGAATGGGATTCAGGTCCTCCGCGAATTGCCCGCGGAAGCCACTGAGGCATCCTGAGGTTTGACGAGATGGGGTTTGTTCTCCAAGGTTCGCCCGAAAGCACTCAGGTTTGGAGCCTGGTTCGCACCGTCCGGACGTGAGCACTCAGGAGCATTGGATGAGTTCTGCCGCAAAGGTGATTGAGAGCTCAGGAGTTGGACACTGGGTCTCCCTGAGGTGACTGGGATCGACCGCGGTTTGGAGGAGTACTCCCGAGATTTGGACTGAGATATGCTGAAGTTGAACCCTCGGTCTAACAGAGAGGCCTTGGCCTGAGATCCCGAAGGATTGGAGTCAGCGCCTCCGACCGGAGATCACGGGAGGTTTGCCTGTGAATCTCCCTGAAAAGCCCCGAGAACCCTGAAGCTGGGGAGGACACCTCCCGAGATTTGGACTGAGAGCAGCTGAGATTCGCCCCCGGATCTCACGGAAAGGGGCCGAGGTCTCAAGAGGGTTTGTGGAGCTCTGTCGACATTTGAACTCAGAAACGGCGCACGTGGCCACAGGTTTTAGAGGAACGGGCCAGAGCTCCAACGTCGTTGGGAGATCTCGAACGCGATGCCGACGGAGATCACGTGCCGTGTGTCCCTGGGTCTCGCTGACTTTTCCTGAGATCTCCGGGGATTCGCGCAGTTCTACCGAGATTTGGACGGCTATCTTGAGCCAAGCGACCTCCTTATCCTCCCCAAGGCCGGAGACCTCGTTCCCTGGGGGCCAGGTGTCCCCAGACGTGGGCTGGGATGCCATTTGATTTGCCCTTCCATCTGGCTGCCTGGCTCCGTGGTCTCCTGCGCTTTGGAGGCGCTCTTCCGAGATGCAGACTAAAAGCACGAGAATTTTGCCCCCCGGTACTGCAGAGGGGGCCTGTGCTGCCATGACTTGCGGTTTGTTCCCCCCAAGATTTGGCCTGAAACCACGCGGGGTTGGAACCCGGGCCTTGATATCCGGACCTGAGCGCTCTGGAACTTCAGGGCCCCTCCTGAAATTGGGATGGAAATCACGTGAGCATTGCCCCCTGGATCTCGAGGACTGGGTATGGGATCACGGCAGATTTGCATGAGCCGTCCCGAGATTTGGACGGAGCTCCCCTGAAGTCAGGTGCTCTCTGTCCCACAGAGCTCCCCGAGATCCCAGGAGTTTTGAGTGAGTTCTTCCGAGGCTTGGACGGAGGAGACACCATATTTGATCCCGAATCTCCCTGACTGGGCCCGACAGTGCTCGAACATTGCATGTGGTCCCCTAGGTTTGGACTGAGAAGGGGCGAGCTTTGCCCTGCCGCTCACTGACTGCGCCCGAGGTCTCAAGAGATTTGGTTGAGTTCTGGGGAGGTCTGGACTACGATCCGGTGACCTCGGGCCCTGCCAGTGGCCGAACGGACCGGAGATTCCACCAGATTCGGAGATTCCTCGTGAGATTCGCCCTGAGAACAACGAGACAGGTGCCTCTCGATCTCTCTGATCATTCCTGACATCTCAGGACATTTCCATAGCTCTTCCGATATTTGGACGGATATGCCGACACGTGTTTCCAGGAACTCGCAGGCAGGGCCTGAGATCTCATGAGATGTGGGTCAGGGCCTCCAAAATTTAGACTGCGATCCCATGAGTTTAATTGCTTGAGACCCCTGACTGGGGTGAGACCTCAGGGATTTGGTTTCGTTCTAATGACAATTGGATTTCAACCCCCTAGGGATTGCTTCTGGATCTCGCTAACTGGGCCAGAGGTCCCCCCGGAATTTGCGTGTGTGTTCCCGTGTTACGCCTAAAGTCAGATGAACTTAGATGCTGTTTCTCAAGCAACGGACAGTGGCCCCGCAAGATTTGAGTGCGTTCTTCCGAGCCTGGGGCTGTGATCACGTGACATATGTCCGTGAATCTCCCTGACAGGGCCAGGGGTTCTTGACATTTGAATGAGTTCTCCTGGACTTTGGCTGAGATCACCCGGATTCCATAACTTGGGCACAAACCACTAAAGAGATTTTGACGAGTTCCAGCTCGATTTGGAATCAGATCCCACGAGACTGGCTCCTGGCATTCACGGATTGGACCAGCGTTCTCACAAGTGTCGGAGGTGGCGAGCCTCATTCAGACGGAGACCACGTGACATGTGCCCCTCGATCTCGGCGAGTACACCTGACATTTCGAGGCTTTGGCACAGTTGTCCTGAGATTCGGACACCTACACGGAGACGTTTGCCTGGGAGAGTCCGACGGGTCCTGAGTTCTCACAGGATTTGGATCCGGTGTTCCGAGGTGTGGACTGCGGCCCCATGAGATTTGGCCCTGGATCTGGCTTCCTGGGCCTGTGGTCCCATGAGATGTCGACGAGCACTCCTGAGAATTGGATTCAGGTCCCCTGCGAATTGCCCTCGGAAGCCACTGAGGGGTCCCGAGCTTTGACAAGATGGGGTTTGTTCTCCAAGGTTCGCACGAAAGCACTCAGGTTTGGAGCCTGGTTCGCACCGTCCGGACGTGAGGACTCAGGGGCATTGGGTGGGTTCTGCTGCAAAGGTGATTGAGAGCTCAGGAGTTGGGCCCTGGGTCGCCCTGATGGTGACCGGGGTCGACCGAGGTTTGGAGGCTTTCTCCCGAGATTTGGACTGAGATTTGTGAGGTTGAACCCTGTGTCTAACAGAGAGGCCTTGGCCTGAGATCCCGTGGGTTGGAGTCAGCGCATCCGACCGGAGATCATGGGAGTTTTGCCTGTGAATCTCCCTGAAATTGTCCGAGAACCCTGAAGCTGGGGAGGAGACCTCCCGAGATTTGGACTGAGATCAGCTGAGATTCGCCCCCGGATCTCACCGAAAGGGGTCGAAGTCTCAAGATGGTTTGAGGAGCTCTGGCGACATTTGAAATCCGAAACGGTGCACGTAGCCACAGGTTGTAGTGGAACGCACCAGAGCTCCCACGAGGTTGGGAGATTGCAAACGCGATGTCGACAGAGATCATGTGCGTGTCTCCCTGGGTCTCGCTGACGTTTCCTGAGACCTCAGGGCATTCGCGCAGTTCTACCGAGATTTGGACGACTATCCTGAGCCAAGCGACCTCCATAACCTCCACAAGGCCCGAGATCTTGTTCCATTGGGGCCAGGTGTCCCCAGACGTGTGCTGGGATCCCACTTGGTTTGTCTTTCCATCTCGCTGCCTGGCCCCGTTTTATCCTGCGGTTTGGAGGCGCTCTCCCGAGATGCAGACTAAAACCATGAGAGGTTTGCCCCCGGGTCTTGCAGAGGGGGCCTGTGCTGCCATGACTTGCTGTTTGTTCCCCCCAAGACTTGGCCTGAAACCACGCGGGTTCGTTACCGGGGCCTTGATGTCTTGACGTGAGCGCTCTGGATCTGCAGGGCCCCTCCTGAAATTGGGATGGAGATCATGTGAGCATTGCCCCCTGGAACTCGAGGACTGGGCATGGGATCACACCAGATTTGCATGAGCCGTCCCGAGATTTGGATGGAGCTCCCCTGAAGTCAGACGCTCTTTGTCCCATAGAGCTCCCCGAGATCCCAGGAGCATTGAGTGCGTTCCTCCGACGCATGGACGGAGGAGACGCCAGATTTGACCCCGAATCTCCCTGACTGGGCCCGACAGCACTCGAACATTGCATGTGGTCCCCTCGGTTTGGACTGAGAAGGGGCGAGCTATGCCCTGCAGCTCACTGACTGCGCCCGAGGTCTCAATAGATTTGGATGAGTTCTGGGGAGGTCCGGACTACGATCCGGTAACCTCGGGTCCTGCGAGTGGCCGAACAGATGGGAGATTCCACCAGATTCGGAGATTCCTCACGAGATTCGCACTAAGATCAACGAGACAGGTGCCTCACCATCTCTCTGATCATTCCTGACATCTCAGGACATATCCATATCTCTTCCGAGTTTTGGACGGATATGCCGAAACGTGTGTCTGGGAACTCGCATGCAGGGCTTGAGATCTCTTGAGATGTGGGTCAGGGCCTCCAAAATTTAGACTGCGATCCCATGAGTTTATCTGCTCGAGACCCCTGACTGGGGTGAGACCTCAGGGTTTTGGCTCCGTTCTAATGACAATTGGATTTCAACCCCCTTGGGATTGCTTCTGGATCTCGCTAACTGGGCCAGAGATCCCCACGAGATTTGCCTGAGCATTCCCGCGTTTTACCTGAAGTCTGATGAACTTAGATGCTGTTTCTCATCCAATGGCCGGTGGCCCCAGGAGACTTGAGTGCGTTCTTCCGAGGCTGGGGCCGTGATCACGTGACATATGCCCGTGAATCTCCCTGACAGGGCCAGGGTTTGTTGACATTTGGATGGGTTCTCCTGGGCATCGGCCGAGATCACCCCGGAGTGGCATCGGGATCCCCTAACTTGGGCACAAACACTCAAGAGGTTTTGACGAGTTCTGGCTCGATTTGGAATCAGATCCCACGAGACTGGCTCCTGGCATCCACGGATTGGACCAGCACTCTCCCAAGTGTCGGAGGTGGCGGGGCACATTCAGACGGAGACCACGTGACATGTACCCCTGGATCTCGTCGAGTACACCTGACATTCCGAGACTTTGGCACAGTTGTCCTGAGATACGGACACCTAACCGAGATGTTTGCCTGGGAGTGGCCGATCAGGCCTGAGTTCTCACGGGATTTGGATCCGGTGTTCCGAGGTTTGGACTGTGGCCCCATGGAATTTGGCCCTGGATCTGGCTTCCAGGGCCTGAGGTCCGACGAGATGTCGACAAGCACTGCTGAGAATGGGATTCAGGTCCTCCGCGAATTGCCCGCGGAAGCCACTGAGGCATCCTGAGGTTTGACGAGATGGGGTTTGTTCTCCAAGGTTCGCCCGAAAGCACTCAGGTTTGGAGCCTGGTTCGCACCGTCCGGACGTGAGCACTCAGGAGCATTGGATGAGTTCTGCCGCAAAGGTGATTGAGAGCTCAGGAGTTGGACACTGGGTCTCCCTGAGGTGACTGGGATCGACCGCGGTTTGGAGGAGTACTCCCGAGATTTGGACTGAGATATGCTGAAGTTGAACCCTCGGTCTAACAGAGAGGCCTTGGCCTGAGATCCCGAAGGATTGGAGTCAGCGCCTCCGACCGGAGATCACGGGAGGTTTGCCTGTGAATCTCCCTGAAAAGCCCCGAGAACCCTGAAGCTGGGGAGGACACCTCCCGAGATTTGGACTGAGAGCAGCTGAGATTCGCCCCCGGATCTCACGGAAAGGGGCCGAGGTCTCAAGAGGGTTTGTGGAGCTCTGTCGACATTTGAACTCAGAAACGGCGCACGTGGCCACAGGTTTTAGAGGAACGGGCCAGAGCTCCAACGTCGTTGGGAGATCTCGAACGCGATGCCGACGGAGATCACGTGCCGTGTGTCCCTGGGTCTCGCTGACTTTTCCTGAGATCTCCGGGGATTCGCGCAGTTCTACCGAGATTTGGACGGCTATCTTGAGCCAAGCGACCTCCTTATCCTCCCCAAGGCCGGAGACCTCGTTCCCTGGGGGCCAGGTGTCCCCAGACGTGGGCTGGGATGCCATTTGATTTGCCCTTCCATCTGGCTGCCTGGCTCCGTGGTCTCCTGCGGTTTGGAGGCGCTCTTCCGAGATGCAGACTAAAAGCACGAGAATTTTGCCCCCCGGTACTGCAGAGGGGGCCTGTGCTGCCATGACTTGCGGTTTGTTCCCCCCAAGATTTGGCCTGAAACCACGCGGGGTTGGAACCCGGGCCTTGATATCCGGACCTGAGCGCTCTGGAACTTCAGGGCCCCTCCTGAAATTGGGATGGAAATCACGTGAGCATTGCCCCCTGGATCTCGAGGACTGGGTATGGGATCACGGCAGATTTGCATGAGCCGTCCCGAGATTTGGACGGAGCTCCCCTGAAGTCAGGTGCTCTCTGTCCCACAGAGCTCCCCGAGATCCCAGGAGTTTTGAGTGAGTTCTTCCGAGGCTTGGACGGAGGAGACACCATATTTGATCCCGAATCTCCCTGACTGGGCCCGACAGTGCTCGAACATTGCATGTGGTCCCCTAGGTTTGGACTGAGAAGGGGCGAGCTTTGCCCTGCCGCTCACTGACTGCGCCCGAGGTCTCAAGAGATTTGGTTGAGTTCTGGGGAGGTCTGGACTACGATCCGGTGACCTCGGGCCCTGCCAGTGGCCGAACGGACCGGAGATTCCACCAGATTCGGAGATTCCTCGTGAGATTCGCCCTGAGAACAACGAGACAGGTGCCTCTCGATCTCTCTGATCATTCCTGACATCTCAGGACATTTCCATAGCTCTTCCGATATTTGGACGGATATGCCGACACGTGTTTCCAGGAACTCGCAGGCAGGGCCTGAGATCTCATGAGATGTGGGTCAGGGCCTCCAAAATTTAGACTGCGATCCCATGAGTTTAATTGCTTGAGACCCCTGACTGGGGTGAGACCTCAGGGATTTGGTTTCGTTCTAATGACAATTGGATTTCAACCCCCTAGGGATTGCTTCTGGATCTCGCTAACTGGGCCAGAGGTCCCCCCGGAATTTGCGTGTGTGTTCCCGTGTTACGCCTAAAGTCAGATGAACTTAGATGCTGTTTCTCAAGCAACGGACAGTGGCCCCGCAAGATTTGAGTGCGTTCTTCCGAGCCTGGGGCTGTGATCACGTGACATATGTCCGTGAATCTCCCTGACAGGGCCAGGGGTTCTTGACATTTGAATGAGTTCTCCTGGACTTTGGCTGAGATCACCCGGATTCCATAACTTGGGCACAAACCACTAAAGAGATTTTGACGAGTTCCAGCTCGATTTGGAATCAGATCCCACGAGACTGGCTCCTGGCATTCACGGATTGGACCAGCGTTCTCACAAGTGTCGGAGGTGGCGAGCCTCATTCAGACGGAGACCACGTGACATGTGCCCCTCGATCTCGGCGAGTACACCTGACATTTCGAGGCTTTGGCACAGTTGTCCTGAGATTCGGACACCTACACGGAGACGTTTGCCTGGGAGAGTCCGACGGGTCCTGAGTTCTCACAGGATTTGGATCCGGTGTTCCGAGGTGTGGACTGCGGCCCCATGAGATTTGGCCCTGGATCTGGCTTCCTGGGCCTGTGGTCCCATGAGATGTCGACGAGCACTCCTGAGAATTGGATTCAGGTCCCCTGCGAATTGCCCTCGGAAGCCACTGAGGGGTCCCGAGCTTTGACAAGATGGGGTTTGTTCTCCAAGGTTCGCACGAAAGCACTCAGGTTTGGAGCCTGGTTCGCACCGTCCGGACGTGAGGACTCAGGGGCATTGGGTGGGTTCTGCTGCAAAGGTGATTGAGAGCTCAGGAGTTGGGCCCTGGGTCGCCCTGATGGTGACCGGGGTCGACCGAGGTTTGGAGGCTTTCTCCCGAGATTTGGACTGAGATTTGTGAGGTTGAACCCTGTGTCTAACAGAGAGGCCTTGGCCTGAGATCCCGTGGGTTGGAGTCAGCGCATCCGACCGGAGATCATGGGAGTTTTGCCTGTGAATCTCCCTGAAATTGTCCGAGAACCCTGAAGCTGGGGAGGAGACCTCCCGAGATTTGGACTGAGATCAGCTGAGATTCGCCCCCGGATCTCACCGAAAGGGGTCGAAGTCTCAAGATGGTTTGAGGAGCTCTGGCGACATTTGAAATCCGAAACGGTGCACGTAGCCACAGGTTGTAGTGGAACGCACCAGAGCTCCCACGAGGTTGGGAGATTGCAAACGCGATGTCGACGGAGATCATGTGCGTGTCTCCCTGGGTCTCGCTGACGTTTCCTGAGACCTCAGGGCATTCGCGCAGTTCTACCGAGATTTGGACGACTATCCTGAGCCAAGCGACCTCCATAACCTCCACAAGGCCCGAGATCTTGTTCCATTGGGGCCAGGTGTCCCCAGACGTGTGCTGGGATCCCACTTGGTTTGTCTTTCCATCTCGCTGCCTGGCCCCGTTTTATCCTGCGGTTTGGAGGCGCTCTCCCGAGATGCAGACTAAAACCATGAGAGGTTTGCCCCCGGGTCTTGCAGAGGGGGCCTGTGCTGCCATGACTTGCTGTTTGTTCCCCCCAAGACTTGGCCTGAAACCACGCGGGTTCGTTACCGGGGCCTTGATGTCTTGACGTGAGCGCTCTGGATCTGCAGGGCCCCTCCTGAAATTGGGATGGAGATCATGTGAGCATTGCCCCCTGGAACTCGAGGACTGGGCATGGGATCACACCAGATTTGCATGAGCCGTCCCGAGATTTGGATGGAGCTCCCCTGAAGTCACACGCTCTTTGTCCCATAGAGCTCCCCGAGATCCCAGGAGCATTGAGTGCGTTCCTCCGACGCATGGACGGAGGAGACGCCAGATTTGACCCCGAATCTCCCTGACTGGGCCCGACAGCACTCGAACATTGCATGTGGTCCCCTCGGTTTGGACTGAGAAGGGGCGAGCTATGCCCTGCAGCTCACTGACTGCGCCCGAGGTCTCAAGAGATTTGGATGAGTTCTGGGGAGGTCCGGACTACGATCCGGTAACCTCGGGTCCTGCGAGTGGCCGAACAGATGGGAGATTCCACCAGATTCGGAGATTCCTCACGAGATTCGCACTAAGATCAACGAGACAGGTGCCTCACCATCTCTCTGATCATTCCTGACATCTCAGGACATATCCATATCTCTTCCGAGTTTTGGACGGATATGCCGAAACGTGTGTCTGGGAACTCGCATGCAGGGCTTGAGATCTCTTGAGATGTGGGTCAGGGCCTCCAAAATTTAGACTGCGATCCCATGAGTTTATCTGCTCGAGACCCCTGACTGGGGTGAGACCTCAGGGTTTTGGCTCCGTTCTAATGACAATTGGATTTCAACCCCCTTGGGATTGCTTCTGGATCTCGCTAACTGGGCCAGAGATCCCCACGAGATTTGCCTGAGCATTCCCGCGTTTTACCTGAAGTCTGATGAACTTAGATGCTGTTTCTCATCCAATGGCCGGTGGCCCCAGGAGACTTGAGTGCGTTCTTCCGAGGCTGGGGCCGTGATCACGTGACATATGCCCGTGAATCTCCCTGACAGGGCCAGGGTTTGTTGACATTTGGATGGGTTCTCCTGGGCATCGGCCGAGATCACCCCGGAGTGGCATCGGGATCCCCTAACTTGGGCACAAACACTCAAGAGGTTTTGACGAGTTCTGGCTCGATTTGGAATCAGATCCCACGAGACTGGCTCCTGGCATCCACGGATTGGACCAGCACTCTCCCAAGTGTCGGAGGTGGCGGGGCACATTCAGACGGAGACCACGTGACATGTACCCCTGGATCTCGTCGAGTACACCTGACATTCCGAGACTTTGGCACAGTTGTCCTGAGATACGGACACCTAACCGAGATGTTTGCCTGGGAGTGGCCGATCAGGCCTGAGTTCTCACGGGATTTGGATCCGGTGTTCCGAGGTTTGGACTGTGGCCCCATGGAATTTGGCCCTGGATCTGGCTTCCAGGGCCTGAGGTCCGACGAGATGTCGACAAGCACTGCTGAGAATGGGATTCAGGTCCTCCGCGAATTGCCCGCGGAAGCCACTGAGGCATCCTGAGGTTTGACGAGATGGGGTTTGTTCTCCAAGGTTCGCCCGAAAGCACTCAGGTTTGGAGCCTGGTTCGCACCGTCCGGACGTGAGCACTCAGGAGCATTGGATGAGTTCTGCCGCAAAGGTGATTGAGAGCTCAGGAGTTGGACACTGGGTCTCCCTGAGGTGACTGGGATCGACCGCGGTTTGGAGGAGTACTCCCGAGATTTGGACTGAGATATGCTGAAGTTGAACCCTCGGTCTAACAGAGAGGCCTTGGCCTGAGATCCCGAAGGATTGGAGTCAGCGCCTCCGACCGGAGATCACGGGAGGTTTGCCTGTGAATCTCCCTGAAAAGCCCCGAGAACCCTGAAGCTGGGGAGGACACCTCCCGAGATTTGGACTGAGAGCAGCTGAGATTCGCCCCCGGATCTCACGGAAAGGGGCCGAGGTCTCAAGAGGGTTTGTGGAGCTCTGTCGACATTTGAACTCAGAAACGGCGCACGTGGCCACAGGTTTTAGAGGAACGGGCCAGAGCTCCAACGTCGTTGGGAGATCTCGAACGCGATGCCGACGGAGATCACGTGCCGTGTGTCCCTGGGTCTCGCTGACTTTTCCTGAGATCTCCGGGGATTCGCGCAGTTCTACCGAGATTTGGACGGCTATCTTGAGCCAAGCGACCTCCTTATCCTCCCCAAGGCCGGAGACCTCGTTCCCTGGGGGCCAGGTGTCCCCAGACGTGGGCTGGGATGCCATTTGATTTGCCCTTCCATCTGGCTGCCTGGCTCCGTGGTCTCCTGCGCTTTGGAGGCGCTCTTCCGAGATGCAGACTAAAAGCACGAGAATTTTGCCCCCCGGTACTGCAGAGGGGGCCTGTGCTGCCATGACTTGCGGTTTGTTCCCCCCAAGATTTGGCCTGAAACCACGCGGGGTTGGAACCCGGGCCTTGATATCCGGACCTGAGCGCTCTGGAACTTCAGGGCCCCTCCTGAAATTGGGATGGAAATCACGTGAGCATTGCCCCCTGGATCTCGAGGACTGGGTATGGGATCACGGCAGATTTGCATGAGCCGTCCCGAGATTTGGACGGAGCTCCCCTGAAGTCAGGTGCTCTCTGTCCCACAGAGCTCCCCGAGATCCCAGGAGTTTTGAGTGAGTTCTTCCGAGGCTTGGACGGAGGAGACACCATATTTGATCCCGAATCTCCCTGACTGGGCCCGACAGTGCTCGAACATTGCATGTGGTCCCCTAGGTTTGGACTGAGAAGGGGCGAGCTTTGCCCTGCCGCTCACTGACTGCGCCCGAGTTCTCAAGAGATTTGGATGAGTTCTGGGGAGGTCTGGACTACGATCCGGTGACCTCGGGCCCTGCCAGTGGCCGAACGGACCGGAGATTCCACCAGATTCGGAGATTCCTCGTGAGATTCGCCCTGAGAACAACGAGACAGGTGCCTCTCGATCTCTCTGATCATTCCTGACATCTCAGGACATTTCCATAGCTCTTCCGATATTTGGACGGATATGCCGACACGTGTTTCCAGGAACTCGCAGGCAGGGCCTGAGATCTCATGAGATGTGGGTCAGGGCCTCCAAAATTTAGACTGCGATCCCATGAGTTTAATTGCTTGAGACCCCTGACTGGGGTGAGACCTCAGGGATTTGGTTTCGTTCTAATGACAATTGGATTTCAACCCCCTGGGGATTGCTTCTGGATCTCGCTAACTGGGCCAGAGGTCCCCCCGGAATTTGCGTGTGTGTTCCCGTGTTACGCCTAAAGTCAGATGAACTTAGATGCTGTTTCTCAAGCAACGGACAGTGGCCCCGCAAGATTTGAGTGCGTTCTTCCGAGCCTGGGGCTGTGATCACGTGACATATGTCCGTGAATCTCCCTGACAGGGCCAGGGGTTCTTGACATTTGAATGAGTTCTCCTGGACTTTGGCTGAGATCACCCGGATTCCATAACTTGGGCACAAACCACTAAAGAGATTTTGACGAGTTCCAGCTCGATTTGGAATCAGATCCCACGAGACTGGCTCCTGGCATTCACGGATTGGACCAGCGTTCTCACAAGTGTCGGAGGTGGCGAGCCTCATTCAGACGGAGACCACGTGACATGTGCCCCTCGATCTCGGCGAGTACACCTGACATTTCGAGGCTTTGGCACAGTTGTCCTGAGATTCGGACACCTACACGGAGACGTTTGCCTGGGAGAGTCCGACGGGTCCTGAGTTCTCACAGGATTTGGATCCGGTGTTCCGAGGTGTGGACTGCGGCCCCATGAGATTTGGCCCTGGATCTGGCTTCCTGGGCCTGTGGTCCCATGAGATGTCGACGAGCACTCCTGAGAATTGGATTCAGGTCCCCTGCGAATTGCCCTCGGAAGCCACTGAGGGGTCCCGAGCTTTGACAAGATGGGGTTTGTTCTCCAAGGTTCGCACGAAAGCACTCAGGTTTGGAGCCTGGTTCGCACCGTCCGGACGTGAGGACTCAGGGGCATTGGGTGGGTTCTGCTGCAAAGGTGATTGAGAGCTCAGGAGTTGGGCCCTGGGTCGCCCTGATGGTGACCGGGGTCGACCGAGGTTTGGAGGCTTTCTCCCGAGATTTGGACTGAGATTTGTGAGGTTGAACCCTGTGTCTAACAGAGAGGCCTTGGCCTGAGATCCCGTGGGTTGGAGTCAGCGCATCCGACCGGAGATCATGGGAGTTTTGCCTGTGAATCTCCCTGAAATTGTCCGAGAACCCTGAAGCTGGGGAGGAGACCTCCCGAGATTTGGACTGAGATCAGCTGAGATTCGCCCCCGGATCTCACCGAAAGGGGTCGAAGTCTCAAGATGGTTTGAGGAGCTCTGGCGACATTTGAAATCCGAAACGGTGCACGTAGCCACAGGTTGTAGTGGAACGCACCAGAGCTCCCACGAGGTTGGGAGATTGCAAACGCGATGTCGACGGAGATCATGTGCGTGTCTCCCTGGGTCTCGCTGACGTTTCCTGAGACCTCAGGGCATTCGCGCAGTTCTACCGAGATTTGGACGACTATCCTGAGCCAAGCGACCTCCATAACCTCCACAAGGCCCGAGATCTTGTTCCATTGGGGCCAGGTGTCCCCAGACGTGTGCTGGGATCCCACTTGGTTTGTCTTTCCATCTCGCTGCCTGGCCCCGTTTTATCCTGCGGTTTGGAGGCGCTCTCCCGAGATGCAGACTAAAACCATGAGAGGTTTGCCCCCGGGTCTTGCAGAGGGGGCCTGTGCTGCCATGACTTGCTGTTTGTTCCCCCCAAGACTTGGCCTGAAACCACGCGGGTTCGTTACCGGGGCCTTGATGTCTTGACGTGAGCGCTCTGGATCTGCAGGGCCCCTCCTGAAATTGGGATGGAGATCATGTGAGCATTGCCCCCTGGAACTCGAGGACTGGGCATGGGATCACACCAGATTTGCATGAGCCGTCCCGAGATTTGGATGGAGCTCCCCTGAAGTCACACGCTCTTTGTCCCATAGAGCTCCCCGAGATCCCAGGAGCATTGAGTGCGTTCCTCCGACGCATGGACGGAGGAGACGCCAGATTTGACCCCGAATCTCCCTGACTGGGCCCGACAGCACTCGAACATTGCATGTGGTCCCCTCGGTTTGGACTGAGAAGGGGCGAGCTATGCCCTGCAGCTCACTGACTGCGCCCGAGGTCTCAAGAGATTTGGATGAGTTCTGGGGAGGTCCGGACTACGATCCGGTAACCTCGGGTCCTGCGAGTGGCCGAACAGATGGGAGATTCCACCAGATTCGGAGATTCCTCACGAGATTCGCACTAAGATCAACGAGACAGGTGCCTCACCATCTCTCTGATCATTCCTGACATCTCAGGACATATCCATATCTCTTCCGAGTTTTGGACGGATATGCCGAAACGTGTGTCTGGGAACTCGCATGCAGGGCTTGAGATCTCTTGAGATGTGGGTCAGGGCCTCCAAAATTTAGACTGCGATCCCATGAGTTTATCTGCTCGAGACCCCTGACTGGGGTGAGACCTCAGGGTTTTGGCTCCGTTCTAATGACAATTGGATTTCAACCCCCTTGGGATTGCTTCTGGATCTCGCTAACTGGGCCAGAGATCCCCACGAGATTTGCCTGAGCATTCCCGCGTTTTACCTGAAGTCTGATGAACTTAGATGCTGTTTCTCATCCAATGGCCGGTGGCCCCAGGAGACTTGAGTGCGTTCTTCCGAGGCTGGGGCCGTGATCACGTGACATATGCCCGTGAATCTCCCTGACAGGGCCAGGGTTTGTTGACATTTGGATGGGTTCTCCTGGGCATCGGCCGAGATCACCCCGGAGTGGCATCGGGATCCCCTAACTTGGGCACAAACACTCAAGAGGTTTTGACGAGTTCTGGCTCGATTTGGAATCAGATCCCACGAGACTGGCTCCTGGCATCCACGGATTGGACCAGCACTCTCCCAAGTGTCGGAGGTGGCGGGGCACATTCAGACGGAGACCACGTGACATGTACCCCTGGATCTCGTCGAGTACACCTGACATTCCGAGACTTTGGCACAGTTGTCCTGAGATACGGACACCTAACCGAGATGTTTGCCTGGGAGTGGCCGATCAGGCCTGAGTTCTCACGGGATTTGGATCCGGTGTTCCGAGGTTTGGACTGTGGCCCCATGGAATTTGGCCCTGGATCTGGCTTCCAGGGCCTGAGGTCCGACGAGATGTCGACAAGCACTGCTGAGAATGGGATTCAGGTCCTCCGCGAATTGCCCGCGGAAGCCACTGAGGCATCCTGAGGTTTGACGAGATGGGGTTTGTTCTCCAAGGTTCGCCCGAAAGCACTCAGGTTTGGAGCCTGGTTCGCACCGTCCGGACGTGAGCACTCAGGAGCATTGGATGAGTTCTGCCGCAAAGGTGATTGAGAGCTCAGGAGTTGGACACTGGGTCTCCCTGAGGTGACTGGGATCGACCGCGGTTTGGAGGAGTACTCCCGAGATTTGGACTGAGATATGCTGAAGTTGAACCCTCGGTCTAACAGAGAGGCCTTGGCCTGAGATCCCGAAGGATTGGAGTCAGCGCCTCCGACCGGAGATCACGGGAGGTTTGCCTGTGAATCTCCCTGAAAAGCCCCGAGAACCCTGAAGCTGGGGAGGACACCTCCCGAGATTTGGACTGAGAGCAGCTGAGATTCGCCCCCGGATCTCACGGAAAGGGGCCGAGGTCTCAAGAGGGTTTGTGGAGCTCTGTCGACATTTGAACTCAGAAACGGCGCACGTGGCCACAGGTTTTAGAGGAACGGGCCAGAGCTCCAACGTCGTTGGGAGATCTCGAACGCGATGCCGACGGAGATCACGTGCCGTGTGTCCCTGGGTCTCGCTGACTTTTCCTGAGATCTCCGGGGATTCGCGCAGTTCTACCGAGATTTGGACGGCTATCTTGAGCCAAGCGACCTCCTTATCCTCCCCAAGGCCGGAGACCTCGTTCCCTGGGGGCCAGGTGTCCCCAGACGTGGGCTGGGATGCCATTTGATTTGCCCTTCCATCTGGCTGCCTGGCTCCGTGGTCTCCTGCGCTTTGGAGGCGCTCTTCCGAGATGCAGACTAAAAGCACGAGAATTTTGCCCCCCGGTACTGCAGAGGGGGCCTGTGCTGCCATGACTTGCGGTTTGTTCCCCCCAAGATTTGGCCTGAAACCACGCGGGGTTGGAACCCGGGCCTTGATATCCGGACCTGAGCGCTCTGGAACTTCAGGGCCCCTCCTGAAATTGGGATGGAAATCACGTGAGCATTGCCCCCTGGATCTCGAGGACTGGGTATGGGATCACGGCAGATTTGCATGAGCCGTCCCGAGATTTGGACGGAGCTCCCCTGAAGTCAGGTGCTCTCTGTCCCACAGAGCTCCCCGAGATCCCAGGAGTTTTGAGTGAGTTCTTCCGAGGCTTGGACGGAGGAGACACCATATTTGATCCCGAATCTCCCTGACTGGGCCCGACAGTGCTCGAACATTGCATGTGGTCCCCTAGGTTTGGACTGAGAAGGGGCGAGCTTTGCCCTGCCGCTCACTGACTGCGCCCGAGGTCTCAAGAGATTTGGTTGAGTTCTGGGGAGGTCTGGACTACGATCCGGTGACCTCGGGCCCTGCCAGTGGCCGAACGGACCGGAGATTCCACCAGATTCGGAGATTCCTCGTGAGATTCGCCCTGAGAACAACGAGACAGGTGCCTCTCGATCTCTCTGATCATTCCTGACATCTCAGGACATTTCCATAGCTCTTCCGATATTTGGACGGATATGCCGACACGTGTTTCCAGGAACTCGCAGGCAGGGCCTGAGATCTCATGAGATGTGGGTCAGGGCCTCCAAAATTTAGACTGCGATCCCATGAGTTTAATTGCTTGAGACCCCTGACTGGGGTGAGACCTCAGGGATTTGGTTTCGTTCTAATGACAATTGGATTTCAACCCCCTAGGGATTGCTTCTGGATCTCGCTAACTGGGCCAGAGGTCCCCCCGGAATTTGCGTGTGTGTTCCCGTGTTACGCCTAAAGTCAGATGAACTTAGATGCTGTTTCTCAAGCAACGGACAGTGGCCCCGCAAGATTTGAGTGCGTTCTTCCGAGCCTGGGGCTGTGATCACGTGACATATGTCCGTGAATCTCCCTGACAGGGCCAGGGGTTCTTGACATTTGAATGAGTTCTCCTGGACTTTGGCTGAGATCACCCGGATTCCATAACTTGGGCACAAACCACTAAAGAGATTTTGACGAGTTCCAGCTCGATTTGGAATCAGATCCCACGAGACTGGCTCCTGGCATTCACGGATTGGACCAGCGTTCTCACAAGTGTCGGAGGTGGCGAGCCTCATTCAGACGGAGACCACGTGACATGTGCCCCTCGATCTCGGCGAGTACACCTGACATTTCGAGGCTTTGGCACAGTTGTCCTGAGATTCGGACACCTACACGGAGACGTTTGCCTGGGAGAGTCCGACGGGTCCTGAGTTCTCACAGGATTTGGATCCGGTGTTCCGAGGTGTGGACTGCGGCCCCATGAGATTTGGCCCTGGATCTGGCTTCCTGGGCCTGTGGTCCCATGAGATGTCGACGAGCACTCCTGAGAATTGGATTCAGGTCCCCTGCGAATTGCCCTCGGAAGCCACTGAGGGGTCCCGAGCTTTGACAAGATGGGGTTTGTTCTCCAAGGTTCGCACGAAAGCACTCAGGTTTGGAGCCTGGTTCGCACCGTCCGGACGTGAGGACTCAGGGGCATTGGGTGGGTTCTGCTGCAAAGGTGATTGAGAGCTCAGGAGTTGGGCCCTGGGTCGCCCTGATGGTGACCGGGGTCGACCGAGGTTTGGAGGCTTTCTCCCGAGATTTGGACTGAGATTTGTGAGGTTGAACCCTGTGTCTAACAGAGAGGCCTTGGCCTGAGATCCCGTGGGTTGGAGTCAGCGCATCCGACCGGAGATCATGGGAGTTTTGCCTGTGAATCTCCCTGAAATTGTCCGAGAACCCTGAAGCTGGGGAGGAGACCTCCCGAGATTTGGACTGAGATCAGCTGAGATTCGCCCCCGGATCTCACCGAAAGGGGTCGAAGTCTCAAGATGGTTTGAGGAGCTCTGGCGACATTTGAAATCCGAAACGGTGCACGTAGCCACAGGTTGTAGTGGAACGCACCAGAGCTCCCACGAGGTTGGGAGATTGCAAACGCGATGTCGACAGAGATCATGTGCGTGTCTCCCTGGGTCTCGCTGACGTTTCCTGAGACCTCAGGGCATTCGCGCAGTTCTACCGAGATTTGGACGACTATCCTGAGCCAAGCGACCTCCATAACCTCCACAAGGCCCGAGATCTTGTTCCATTGGGGCCAGGTGTCCCCAGACGTGTGCTGGGATCCCACTTGGTTTGTCTTTCCATCTCGCTGCCTGGCCCCGTTTTATCCTGCGGTTTGGAGGCGCTCTCCCGAGATGCAGACTAAAACCATGAGAGGTTTGCCCCCGGGTCTTGCAGAGGGGGCCTGTGCTGCCATGACTTGCTGTTTGTTCCCCCCAAGACTTGGCCTGAAACCACGCGGGTTCGTTACCGGGGCCTTGATGTCTTGACGTGAGCGCTCTGGATCTGCAGGGCCCCTCCTGAAATTGGGATGGAGATCATGTGAGCATTGCCCCCTGGAACTCGAGGACTGGGCATGGGATCACACCAGATTTGCATGAGCCGTCCCGAGATTTGGATGGAGCTCCCCTGAAGTCAGACGCTCTTTGTCCCATAGAGCTCCCCGAGATCCCAGGAGCATTGAGTGCGTTCCTCCGACGCATGGACGGAGGAGACGCCAGATTTGACCCCGAATCTCCCTGACTGGGCCCGACAGCACTCGAACATTGCATGTGGTCCCCTCGGTTTGGACTGAGAAGGGGCGAGCTATGCCCTGCAGCTCACTGACTGCGCCCGAGGTCTCAAGAGATTTGGATGAGTTCTGGGGAGGTCCGGACTACGATCCGGTAACCTCGGGTCCTGCGAGTGGCCGAACAGATGGGAGATTCCACCAGATTCGGAGATTCCTCACGAGATTCGCACTAAGATCAACGAGACAGGTGCCTCACCATCTCTCTGATCATTCCTGACATCTCAGGACATATCCATATCTCTTCCGAGTTTTGGACGGATATGCCGAAACGTGTGTCTGGGAACTCGCATGCAGGGCTTGAGATCTCTTGAGATGTGGGTCAGGGCCTCCAAAATTTAGACTGCGATCCCATGAGTTTATCTGCTCGAGACCCCTGACTGGGGTGAGACCTCAGGGTTTTGGCTCCGTTCTAATGACAATTGGATTTCAACCCCCTTGGGATTGCTTCTGGATCTCGCTAACTGGGCCAGAGATCCCCACGAGATTTGCCTGAGCATTCCCGCGTTTTACCTGAAGTCTGATGAACTTAGATGCTGTTTCTCATCCAATGGCCGGTGGCCCCAGGAGACTTGAGTGCGTTCTTCCGAGGCTGGGGCCGTGATCACGTGACATATGCCCGTGAATCTCCCTGACAGGGCCAGGGTTTGTTGACATTTGGATGGGTTCTCCTGGGCATCGGCCGAGATCACCCCGGAGTGGCATCGGGATCCCCTAACTTGGGCACAAACACTCAAGAGGTTTTGACGAGTTCTGGCTCGATTTGGAATCAGATCCCACGAGACTGGCTCCTGGCATCCACGGATTGGACCAGCACTCTCCCAAGTGTCGGAGGTGGCGGGGCACATTCAGACGGAGACCACGTGACATGTACCCCTGGATCTCGTCGAGTACACCTGACATTCCGAGACTTTGGCACAGTTGTCCTGAGATACGGACACCTAACCGAGATGTTTGCCTGGGAGTGGCCGATCAGGCCTGAGTTCTCACGGGATTTGGATCCGGTGTTCCGAGGTTTGGACTGTGGCCCCATGGAATTTGGCCCTGGATCTGGCTTCCAGGGCCTGAGGTCCGACGAGATGTCGACAAGCACTGCTGAGAATGGGATTCAGGTCCTCCGCGAATTGCCCGCGGAAGCCACTGAGGCATCCTGAGGTTTGACGAGATGGGGTTTGTTCTCCAAGGTTCGCCCGAAAGCACTCAGGTTTGGAGCCTGGTTCGCACCGTCCGGACGTGAGCACTCAGGAGCATTGGATGAGTTCTGCCGCAAAGGTGATTGAGAGCTCAGGAGTTGGACACTGGGTCTCCCTGAGGTGACTGGGATCGACCGCGGTTTGGAGGAGTACTCCCGAGATTTGGACTGAGATATGCTGAAGTTGAACCCTCGGTCTAACAGAGAGGCCTTGGCCTGAGATCCCGAAGGATTGGAGTCAGCGCCTCCGACCGGAGATCACGGGAGGTTTGCCTGTGAATCTCCCTGAAAAGCCCCGAGAACCCTGAAGCTGGGGAGGACACCTCCCGAGATTTGGACTGAGAGCAGCTGAGATTCGCCCCCGGATCTCACGGAAAGGGGCCGAGGTCTCAAGAGGGTTTGTGGAGCTCTGTCGACATTTGAACTCAGAAACGGCGCACGTGGCCACAGGTTTTAGAGGAACGGGCCAGAGCTCCAACGTCGTTGGGAGATCTCGAACGCGATGCCGACGGAGATCACGTGCCGTGTGTCCCTGGGTCTCGCTGACTTTTCCTGAGATCTCCGGGGATTCGCGCAGTTCTACCGAGATTTGGACGGCTATCTTGAGCCAAGCGACCTCCTTATCCTCCCCAAGGCCGGAGACCTCGTTCCCTGGGGGCCAGGTGTCCCCAGACGTGGGCTGGGATGCCATTTGATTTGCCCTTCCATCTGGCTGCCTGGCTCCGTGGTCTCCTGCGCTTTGGAGGCGCTCTTCCGAGATGCAGACTAAAAGCACGAGAATTTTGCCCCCCGGTACTGCAGAGGGGGCCTGTGCTGCCATGACTTGCGGTTTGTTCCCCCCAAGATTTGGCCTGAAACCACGCGGGGTTGGAACCCGGGCCTTGATATCCGGACCTGAGCGCTCTGGAACTTCAGGGCCCCTCCTGAAATTGGGATGGAAATCACGTGAGCATTGCCCCCTGGATCTCGAGGACTGGGTATGGGATCACGGCAGATTTGCATGAGCCGTCCCGAGATTTGGACGGAGCTCCCCTGAAGTCAGGTGCTCTCTGTCCCACAGAGCTCCCCGAGATCCCAGGAGTTTTGAGTGAGTTCTTCCGAGGCTTGGACGGAGGAGACACCATATTTGATCCCGAATCTCCCTGACTGGGCCCGACAGTGCTCGAACATTGCATGTGGTCCCCTAGGTTTGGACTGAGAAGGGGCGAGCTTTGCCCTGCCGCTCACTGACTGCGCCCGAGGTCTCAAGAGATTTGGTTGAGTTCTGGGGAGGTCTGGACTACGATCCGGTGACCTCGGGCCCTGCCAGTGGCCGAACGGACCGGAGATTCCACCAGATTCGGAGATTCCTCGTGAGATTCGCCCTGAGAACAACGAGACAGGTGCCTCTCGATCTCTCTGATCATTCCTGACATCTCAGGACATTTCCATAGCTCTTCCGATATTTGGACGGATATGCCGACACGTGTTTCCAGGAACTCGCAGGCAGGGCCTGAGATCTCATGAGATGTGGGTCAGGGCCTCCAAAATTTAGACTGCGATCCCATGAGTTTAATTGCTTGAGACCCCTGACTGGGGTGAGACCTCAGGGATTTGGTTTCGTTCTAATGACAATTGGATTTCAACCCCCTAGGGATTGCTTCTGGATCTCGCTAACTGGGCCAGAGGTCCCCCCGGAATTTGCGTGTGTGTTCCCGTGTTACGCCTAAAGTCAGATGAACTTAGATGCTGTTTCTCAAGCAACGGACAGTGGCCCCGCAAGATTTGAGTGCGTTCTTCCGAGCCTGGGGCTGTGATCACGTGACATATGTCCGTGAATCTCCCTGACAGGGCCAGGGGTTCTTGACATTTGAATGAGTTCTCCTGGACTTTGGCTGAGATCACCCGGATTCCATAACTTGGGCACAAACCACTAAAGAGATTTTGACGAGTTCCAGCTCGATTTGGAATCAGATCCCACGAGACTGGCTCCTGGCATTCACGGATTGGACCAGCGTTCTCACAAGTGTCGGAGGTGGCGAGCCTCATTCAGACGGAGACCACGTGACATGTGCCCCTCGATCTCGGCGAGTACACCTGACATTTCGAGGCTTTGGCACAGTTGTCCTGAGATTCGGACACCTACACGGAGACGTTTGCCTGGGAGAGTCCGACGGGTCCTGAGTTCTCACAGGATTTGGATCCGGTGTTCCGAGGTGTGGACTGCGGCCCCATGAGATTTGGCCCTGGATCTGGCTTCCTGGGCCTGTGGTCCCATGAGATGTCGACGAGCACTCCTGAGAATTGGATTCAGGTCCCCTGCGAATTGCCCTCGGAAGCCACTGAGGGGTCCCGAGCTTTGACAAGATGGGGTTTGTTCTCCAAGGTTCGCACGAAAGCACTCAGGTTTGGAGCCTGGTTCGCACCGTCCGGACGTGAGGACTCAGGGGCATTGGGTGGGTTCTGCTGCAAAGGTGATTGAGAGCTCAGGAGTTGGGCCCTGGGTCGCCCTGATGGTGACCGGGGTCGACCGAGGTTTGGAGGCTTTCTCCCGAGATTTGGACTGAGATTTGTGAGGTTGAACCCTGTGTCTAACAGAGAGGCCTTGGCCTGAGATCCCGTGGGTTGGAGTCAGCGCATCCGACCGGAGATCATGGGAGTTTTGCCTGTGAATCTCCCTGAAATTGTCCGAGAACCCTGAAGCTGGGGAGGAGACCTCCCGAGATTTGGACTGAGATCAGCTGAGATTCGCCCCCGGATCTCACCGAAAGGGGTCGAAGTCTCAAGATGGTTTGAGGAGCTCTGGCGACATTTGAAATCCGAAAAGGTGCACGTAGCCACAGGTTGTAGTGGAACGCACCAGAGCTCCCACGAGGTTGGGAGATTGCAAACGCGATGTCGACGGAGATCATGTGCGTGTCTCCCTGGGTCTCGCTGACGTTTCCTGAGACCTCAGGGCATTCGCGCAGTTCTACCGAGATTTGGACGACTATCCTGAGCCAAGCGACCTCCATAACCTCCACAAGGCCCGAGATCTTGTTCCATTGGGGCCAGGTGTCCCCAGACGTGTGCTGGGATCCCACTTGGTTTGTCTTTCCATCTCGCTGCCTGGCCCCGTTTTATCCTGCGGTTTGGAGGCGCTCTCCCGAGATGCAGACTAAAACCATGAGAGGTTTGCCCCCGGGTCTTGCAGAGGGGGCCTGTGCTGCCATGACTTGCTGTTTGTTCCCCCCAAGACTTGGCCTGAAACCACGCGGGTTCGTTACCGGGGCCTTGATGTCTTGACGTGAGCGCTCTGGATCTGCAGGGCCCCTCCTGAAATTGGGATGGAGATCATGTGAGCATTGCCCCCTGGAACTCGAGGACTGGGCATGGGATCACACCAGATTTGCATGAGCCGTCCCGAGATTTGGATGGAGCTCCCCTGAAGTCAGACGCTCTTTGTCCCATAGAGCTCCCCGAGATCCCAGGAGCATTGAGTGCGTTCCTCCGACGCATGGACGGAGGAGACGCCAGATTTGACCCCGAATCTCCCTGACTGGGCCCGACAGCACTCGAACATTGCATGTGGTCCCCTCGGTTTGGACTGAGAAGGGGCGAGCTATGCCCTGCAGCTCACTGACTGCGCCCGAGGTCTCAAGAGATTTGGATGAGTTCTGGGGAGGTCCGGACTACGATCCGGTAACCTCGGGTCCTGCGAGTGGCCGAACAGATGGGAGATTCCACCAGATTCGGAGATTCCTCACGAGATTCGCACTAAGATCAACGAGACAGGTGCCTCACCATCTCTCTGATCATTCCTGACATCTCAGGACATATCCATATCTCTTCCGAGTTTTGGACGGATATGCCGAAACGTGTGTCTGGGAACTCGCATGCAGGGCTTGAGATCTCTTGAGATGTGGGTCAGGGCCTCCAAAATTTAGACTGCGATCCCATGAGTTTATCTGCTCGAGACCCCTGACTGGGGTGAGACCTCAGGGTTTTGGCTCCGTTCTAATGACAATTGGATTTCAACCCCCTTGGGATTGCTTCTGGATCTCGCTAACTGGGCCAGAGATCCCCACGAGATTTGCCTGAGCATTCCCGCGTTTTACCTGAAGTCTGATGAACTTAGATGCTGTTTCTCATCCAATGGCCGGTGGCCCCAGGAGACTTGAGTGCGTTCTTCCGAGGCTGGGGCCGTGATCACGTGACATATGCCCGTGAATCTCCCTGACAGGGCCAGGGTTTGTTGACATTTGGATGGGTTCTCCTGGGCATCGGCCGAGATCACCCCGGAGTGGCATCGGGATCCCCTAACTTGGGCACAAACACTCAAGAGGTTTTGACGAGTTCTGGCTCGATTTGGAATCAGATCCCACGAGACTGGCTCCTGGCATCCACGGATTGGACCAGCACTCTCCCAAGTGTCGGAGGTGGCGGGGCACATTCAGACGGAGACCACGTGACATGTACCCCTGGATCTCGTCGAGTACACCTGACATTCCGAGACTTTGGCACAGTTGTCCTGAGATACGGACACCTAACCGAGATGTTTGCCTGGGAGTGGCCGATCAGGCCTGAGTTCTCACGGGATTTGGATCCGGTGTTCCGAGGTTTGGACTGTGGCCCCATGGAATTTGGCCCTGGATCTGGCTTCCAGGGCCTGAGGTCCGACGAGATGTCGACAAGCACTGCTGAGAATGGGATTCAGGTCCTCCGCGAATTGCCCGCGGAAGCCACTGAGGCATCCTGAGGTTTGACGAGATGGGGTTTGTTCTCCAAGGTTCGCCCGAAAGCACTCAGGTTTGGAGCCTGGTTCGCACCGTCCGGACGTGAGCACTCAGGAGCATTGGATGAGTTCTGCCGCAAAGGTGATTGAGAGCTCAGGAGTTGGACACTGGGTCTCCCTGAGGTGACTGGGATCGACCGCGGTTTGGAGGAGTACTCCCGAGATTTGGACTGAGATATGCTGAAGTTGAACCCTCGGTCTAACAGAGAGGCCTTGGCCTGAGATCCCGAAGGATTGGAGTCAGCGCCTCCGACCGGAGATCACGAGAGGTTTGCCTGTGAATCTCCCTGAAAAGCCCCGAGAACCCTGAAGCTGGGGAGGACACCTCCCGAGATTTGGACTGAGAGCAGCTGAGATTCGCCCCCGGATCTCACGGAAAGGGGCCGAGGTCTCAAGAGGGTTTGTGGAGCTCTGTCGACATTTGAACTCAGAAACGGCGCACGTGGCCACAGGTTTTAGAGGAACGGGCCAGAGCTCCAACGTCGTTGGGAGATCTCGAACGCGATGCCGACGGAGATCACGTGCCGTGTGTCCCTGGGTCTCGCTGACTTTTCCTGAGATCTCCGGGGATTCGCGCAGTTCTACCGAGATTTGGACGGCTATCTTGAGCCAAGCGACCTCCTTATCCTCCCCAAGGCCGGAGACCTCGTTCCCTGGGGGCCAGGTGTCCCCAGACGTGGGCTGGGATGCCATTTGATTTGCCCTTCCATCTGGCTGCCTGGCTCCGTGGTCTCCTGCGCTTTGGAGGCGCTCTTCCGAGATGCAGACTAAAAGCACGAGAATTTTGCCCCCCGGTACTGCAGAGGGGGCCTGTGCTGCCATGACTTGCGGTTTGTTCCCCCCAAGATTTGGCCTGAAACCACGCGGGGTTGGAACCCGGGCCTTGATATCCGGACCTGAGCGCTCTGGAACTTCAGGGCCCCTCCTGAAATTGGGATGGAAATCACGTGAGCATTGCCCCCTGGATCTCGAGGACTGGGTATGGGATCACGGCAGATTTGCATGAGCCGTCCCGAGATTTGGACGGAGCTCCCCTGAAGTCAGGTGCTCTCTGTCCCACAGAGCTCCCCGAGATCCCAGGAGTTTTGAGTGAGTTCTTCCGAGGCTTGGACGGAGGAGACACCATATTTGATCCCGAATCTCCCTGACTGGGCCCGACAGTGCTCGAACATTGCATGTGGTCCCCTAGGTTTGGACTGAGAAGGGGCGAGCTTTGCCCTGCCGCTCACTGACTGCGCCCGAGTTCTCAAGAGATTTGGATGAGTTCTGGGGAGGTCTGGACTACGATCCGGTGACCTCGGGCCCTGCCAGTGGCCGAACGGACCGGAGATTCCACCAGATTCGGAGATTCCTCGTGAGATTCGCCCTGAGAACAACGAGACAGGTGCCTCTCGATCTCTCTGATCATTCCTGACATCTCAGGACATTTCCATAGCTCTTCCGATATTTGGACGGATATGCCGACACGTGTTTCCAGGAACTCGCAGGCAGGGCCTGAGATCTCATGAGATGTGGGTCAGGGCCTCCAAAATTTAGACTGCGATCCCATGAGTTTAATTGCTTGAGACCCCTGACTGGGGTGAGACCTCAGGGATTTGGTTTCGTTCTAATGACAATTGGATTTCAACCCCCTGGGGATTGCTTCTGGATCTCGCTAACTGGGCCAGAGGTCCCCCCGGAATTTGCGTGTGTGTTCCCGTGTTACGCCTAAAGTCAGATGAACTTAGATGCTGTTTCTCAAGCAACGGACAGTGGCCCCGCAAGATTTGAGTGCGTTCTTCCGAGCCTGGGGCTGTGATCACGTGACATATGTCCGTGAATCTCCCTGACAGGGCCAGGGGTTCTTGACATTTGAATGAGTTCTCCTGGACTTTGGCTGAGATCACCCGGATTCCATAACTTGGGCACAAACCACTAAAGAGATTTTGACGAGTTCCAGCTCGATTTGGAATCAGATCCCACGAGACTGGCTCCTGGCATTCACGGATTGGACCAGCGTTCTCACAAGTGTCGGAGGTGGCGAGCCTCATTCAGACGGAGACCACGTGACATGTGCCCCTCGATCTCGGCGAGTACACCTGACATTTCGAGGCTTTGGCACAGTTGTCCTGAGATTCGGACACCTACACGGAGACGTTTGCCTGGGAGAGTCCGACGGGTCCTGAGTTCTCACAGGATTTGGATCCGGTGTTCCGAGGTGTGGACTGCGGCCCCATGAGATTTGGCCCTGGATCTGGCTTCCTGGGCCTGTGGTCCCATGAGATGTCGACGAGCACTCCTGAGAATTGGATTCAGGTCCCCTGCGAATTGCCCTCGGAAGCCACTGAGGGGTCCCGAGCTTTGACAAGATGGGGTTTGTTCTCCAAGGTTCGCACGAAAGCACTCAGGTTTGGAGCCTGGTTCGCACCGTCCGGACGTGAGGACTCAGGGGCATTGGGTGGGTTCTGCTGCAAAGGTGATTGAGAGCTCAGGAGTTGGGCCCTGGGTCGCCCTGATGGTGACCGGGGTCGACCGAGGTTTGGAGGCTTTCTCCCGAGATTTGGACTGAGATTTGTGAGGTTGAACCCTGTGTCTAACAGAGAGGCCTTGGCCTGAGATCCCGTGGGTTGGAGTCAGCGCATCCGACCGGAGATCATGGGAGTTTTGCCTGTGAATCTCCCTGAAATTGTCCGAGAACCCTGAAGCTGGGGAGGAGACCTCCCGAGATTTGGACTGAGATCAGCTGAGATTCGCCCCCGGATCTCACCGAAAGGGGTCGAAGTCTCAAGATGGTTTGAGGAGCTCTGGCGACATTTGAAATCCGAAACGGTGCACGTAGCCACAGGTTGTAGTGGAACGCACCAGAGCTCCCACGAGGTTGGGAGATTGCAAACGCGATGTCGACGGAGATCATGTGCGTGTCTCCCTGGGTCTCGCTGACGTTTCCTGAGACCTCAGGGCATTCGCGCAGTTCTACCGAGATTTGGACGACTATCCTGAGCCAAGCGACCTCCATAACCTCCACAAGGCCCGAGATCTTGTTCCATTGGGGCCAGGTGTCCCCAGACGTGTGCTGGGATCCCACTTGGTTTGTCTTTCCATCTCGCTGCCTGGCCCCGTTTTATCCTGCGGTTTGGAGGCGCTCTCCCGAGATGCAGACTAAAACCATGAGAGGTTTGCCCCCGGGTCTTGCAGAGGGGGCCTGTGCTGCCATGACTTGCTGTTTGTTCCCCCCAAGACTTGGCCTGAAACCACGCGGGTTCGTTACCGGGGCCTTGATGTCTTGACGTGAGCGCTCTGGATCTGCAGGGCCCCTCCTGAAATTGGGATGGAGATCATGTGAGCATTGCCCCCTGGAACTCGAGGACTGGGCATGGGATCACACCAGATTTGCATGAGCCGTCCCGAGATTTGGATGGAGCTCCCCTGAAGTCAGACGCTCTTTGTCCCATAGAGCTCCCCGAGATCCCAGGAGCATTGAGTGCGTTCCTCCGACGCATGGACGGAGGAGACGCCAGATTTGACCCCGAATCTCCCTGACTGGGCCCGACAGCACTCGAACATTGCATGTGGTCCCCTCGGTTTGGACTGAGAAGGGGCGAGCTATGCCCTGCAGCTCACTGACTGCGCCCGAGGTCTCAAGAGATTTGGATGAGTTCTGGGGAGGTCCGGACTACGATCCGGTAACCTCGGGTCCTGCGAGTGGCCGAACAGATGGGAGATTCCACCAGATTCGGAGATTCCTCACGAGATTCGCACTAAGATCAACGAGACAGGTGCCTCACCATCTCTCTGATCATTCCTGACATCTCAGGACATATCCATATCTCTTCCGAGTTTTGGACGGATATGCCGAAACGTGTGTCTGGGAACTCGCATGCAGGGCTTGAGATCTCTTGAGATGTGGGTCAGGGCCTCCAAAATTTAGACTGCGATCCCATGAGTTTATCTGCTCGAGACCCCTGACTGGGGTGAGACCTCAGGGTTTTGGCTCCGTTCTAATGACAATTGGATTTCAACCCCCTTGGGATTGCTTCTGGATCTCGCTAACTGGGCCAGAGATCCCCACGAGATTTGCCTGAGCATTCCCGCGTTTTACCTGAAGTCTGATGAACTTAGATGCTGTTTCTCATCCAATGGCCGGTGGCCCCAGGAGACTTGAGTGCGTTCTTCCGAGGCTGGGGCCGTGATCACGTGACATATGCCCGTGAATCTCCCTGACAGGGCCAGGGTTTGTTGACATTTGGATGGGTTCTCCTGGGCATCGGCCGAGATCACCCCGGAGTGGCATCGGGATCCCCTAACTTGGGCACAAACACTCAAGAGGTTTTGACGAGTTCTGGCTCGATTTGGAATCAGATCCCACGAGACTGGCTCCTGGCATCCACGGATTGGACCAGCACTCTCCCAAGTGTCGGAGGTGGCGGGGCACATTCAGACGGAGACCACGTGACATGTACCCCTGGATCTCGTCGAGTACACCTGACATTCCGAGACTTTGGCACAGTTGTCCTGAGATACGGACACCTAACCGAGATGTTTGCCTGGGAGTGGCCGATCAGGCCTGAGTTCTCACGGGATTTGGATCCGGTGTTCCGAGGTTTGGACTGTGGCCCCATGGAATTTGGCCCTGGATCTGGCTTCCAGGGCCTGAGGTCCGACGAGATGTCGACAAGCACTGCTGAGAATGGGATTCAGGTCCTCCGCGAATTGCCCGCGGAAGCCACTGAGGCATCCTGAGGTTTGACGAGATGGGGTTTGTTCTCCAAGGTTCGCCCGAAAGCACTCAGGTTTGGAGCCTGGTTCGCACCGTCCGGACGTGAGCACTCAGGAGCATTGGATGAGTTCTGCCGCAAAGGTGATTGAGAGCTCAGGAGTTGGACACTGGGTCTCCCTGAGGTGACTGGGATCGACCGCGGTTTGGAGGAGTACTCCCGAGATTTGGACTGAGATATGCTGAAGTTGAACCCTCGGTCTAACAGAGAGGCCTTGGCCTGAGATCCCGAAGGATTGGAGTCAGCGCCTCCGACCGGAGATCACGGGAGGTTTGCCTGTGAATCTCCCTGAAAAGCCCCGAGAACCCTGAAGCTGGGGAGGACACCTCCCGAGATTTGGACTGAGAGCAGCTGAGATTCGCCCCCGGATCTCACGGAAAGGGGCCGAGGTCTCAAGAGGGTTTGTGGAGCTCTGTCGACATTTGAACTCAGAAACGGCGCACGTGGCCACAGGTTTTAGAGGAACGGGCCAGAGCTCCAACGTCGTTGGGAGATCTCGAACGCGATGCCGACGGAGATCACGTGCCGTGTGTCCCTGGGTCTCGCTGACTTTTCCTGAGATCTCCGGGGATTCGCGCAGTTCTACCGAGATTTGGACGGCTATCTTGAGCCAAGCGACCTCCTTATCCTCCCCAAGGCCGGAGACCTCGTTCCCTGGGGGCCAGGTGTCCCCAGACGTGGGCTGGGATGCCATTTGATTTGCCCTTCCATCTGGCTGCCTGGCTCCGTGGTCTCCTGCGCTTTGGAGGCGCTCTTCCGAGATGCAGACTAAAAGCACGAGAATTTTGCCCCCCGGTACTGCAGAGGGGGCCTGTGCTGCCATGACTTGCGGTTTGTTCCCCCCAAGATTTGGCCTGAAACCACGCGGGGTTGGAACCCGGGCCTTGATATCCGGACCTGAGCGCTCTGGAACTTCAGGGCCCCTCCTGAAATTGGGATGGAAATCACGTGAGCATTGCCCCCTGGATCTCGAGGACTGGGTATGGGATCACGGCAGATTTGCATGAGCCGTCCCGAGATTTGGACGGAGCTCCCCTGAAGTCAGGTGCTCTCTGTCCCACAGAGCTCCCCGAGATCCCAGGAGTTTTGAGTGAGTTCTTCCGAGGCTTGGACGGAGGAGACACCATATTTGATCCCGAATCTCCCTGACTGGGCCCGACAGTGCTCGAACATTGCATGTGGTCCCCTAGGTTTGGACTGAGAAGGGGCGAGCTTTGCCCTGCCGCTCACTGACTGCGCCCGAGTTCTCAAGAGATTTGGATGAGTTCTGGGGAGGTCTGGACTACGATCCGGTGACCTCGGGCCCTGCCAGTGGCCGAACGGACCGGAGATTCCACCAGATTCGGAGATTCCTCGTGAGATTCGCCCTGAGAACAACGAGACAGGTGCCTCTCGATCTCTCTGATCATTCCTGACATCTCAGGACATTTCCATAGCTCTTCCGATATTTGGACGGATATGCCGACACGTGTTTCCAGGAACTCGCAGGCAGGGCCTGAGATCTCATGAGATGTGGGTCAGGGCCTCCAAAATTTAGACTGCGATCCCATGAGTTTAATTGCTTGAGACCCCTGACTGGGGTGAGACCTCAGGGATTTGGTTTCGTTCTAATGACAATTGGATTTCAACCCCCTAGGGATTGCTTCTGGATCTCGCTAACTGGGCCAGAGGTCCCCCCGGAATTTGCGTGTGTGTTCCCGTGTTACGCCTAAAGTCAGATGAACTTAGATGCTGTTTCTCAAGCAACGGACAGTGGCCCCGCAAGATTTGAGTGCGTTCTTCCGAGCCTGGGGCTGTGATCACGTGACATATGTCCGTGAATCTCCCTGACAGGGCCAGGGGTTCTTGACATTTGAATGAGTTCTCCTGGACTTTGGCTGAGATCACCCGGATTCCATAACTTGGGCACAAACCACTAAAGAGATTTTGACGAGTTCCAGCTCGATTTGGAATCAGATCCCACGAGACTGGCTCCTGGCATTCACGGATTGGACCAGCGTTCTCACAAGTGTCGGAGGTGGCGAGCCTCATTCAGACGGAGACCACGTGACATGTGCCCCTCGATCTCGGCGAGTACACCTGACATTTCGAGGCTTTGGCACAGTTGTCCTGAGATTCGGACACCTACACGGAGACGTTTGCCTGGGAGAGTCCGACGGGTCCTGAGTTCTCACAGGATTTGGATCCGGTGTTCCGAGGTGTGGACTGCGGCCCCATGAGATTTGGCCCTGGATCTGGCTTCCTGGGCCTGTGGTCCCATGAGATGTCGACGAGCACTCCTGAGAATTGGATTCAGGTCCCCTGCGAATTGCCCTCGGAAGCCACTGAGGGGTCCCGAGCTTTGACAAGATGGGGTTTGTTCTCCAAGGTTCGCACGAAAGCACTCAGGTTTGGAGCCTGGTTCGCACCGTCCGGACGTGAGGACTCAGGGGCATTGGGTGGGTTCTGCTGCAAAGGTGATTGAGAGCTCAGGAGTTGGGCCCTGGGTCGCCCTGATGGTGACCGGGGTCGACCGAGGTTTGGAGGCTTTCTCCCGAGATTTGGACTGAGATTTGTGAGGTTGAACCCTGTGTCTAACAGAGAGGCCTTGGCCTGAGATCCCGTGGGTTGGAGTCAGCGCATCCGACCGGAGATCATGGGAGTTTTGCCTGTGAATCTCCCTGAAATTGTCCGAGAACCCTGAAGCTGGGGAGGAGACCTCCCGAGATTTGGACTGAGATCAGCTGAGATTCGCCCCCGGATCTCACCGAAAGGGGTCGAAGTCTCAAGATGGTTTGAGGAGCTCTGGCGACATTTGAAATCCGAAACGGTGCACGTAGCCACAGGTTGTAGTGGAACGCACCAGAGCTCCCACGAGGTTGGGAGATTGCAAACGCGATGTCGACGGAGATCATGTGCGTGTCTCCCTGGGTCTCGCTGACGTTTCCTGAGACCTCAGGGCATTCGCGCAGTTCTACCGAGATTTGGACGACTATCCTGAGCCAAGCGACCTCCATAACCTCCACAAGGCCCGAGATCTTGTTCCATTGGGGCCAGGTGTCCCCAGACGTGTGCTGGGATCCCACTTGGTTTGTCTTTCCATCTCGCTGCCTGGCCCCGTTTTATCCTGCGGTTTGGAGGCGCTCTCCCGAGATGCAGACTAAAACCATGAGAGGTTTGCCCCCGGGTCTTGCAGAGGGGGCCTGTGCTGCCATGACTTGCTGTTTGTTCCCCCCAAGACTTGGCCTGAAACCACGCGGGTTCGTTACCGGGGCCTTGATGTCTTGACGTGAGCGCTCTGGATCTGCAGGGCCCCTCCTGAAATTGGGATGGAGATCATGTGAGCATTGCCCCCTGGAACTCGAGGACTGGGCATGGGATCACACCAGATTTGCATGAGCCGTCCCGAGATTTGGATGGAGCTCCCCTGAAGTCAGACGCTCTTTGTCCCATAGAGCTCCCCGAGATCCCAGGAGCATTGAGTGCGTTCCTCCGACGCATGGACGGAGGAGACGCCAGATTTGACCCCGAATCTCCCTGACTGGGCCCGACAGCACTCGAACATTGCATGTGGTCCCCTCGGTTTGGACTGAGAAGGGGCGAGCTATGCCCTGCAGCTCACTGACTGCGCCCGAGGTCTCAAGAGATTTGGATGAGTTCTGGGGAGGTCCGGACTACGATCCGGTAACCTCGGGTCCTGCGAGTGGCCGAACAGATGGGAGATTCCACCAGATTCGGAGATTCCTCACGAGATTCGCACTAAGATCAACGAGACAGGTGCCTCACCATCTCTCTGATCATTCCTGACATCTCAGGACATATCCATATCTCTTCCGAGTTTTGGACGGATATGCCGAAACGTGTGTCTGGGAACTCGCATGCAGGGCTTGAGATCTCTTGAGATGTGGGTCAGGGCCTCCAAAATTTAGACTGCGATCCCATGAGTTTATCTGCTCGAGACCCCTGACTGGGGTGAGACCTCAGGGTTTTGGCTCCGTTCTAATGACAATTGGATTTCAACCCCCTTGGGATTGCTTCTGGATCTCGCTAACTGGGCCAGAGATCCCCACGAGATTTGCCTGAGCATTCCCGCGTTTTACCTGAAGTCTGATGAACTTAGATGCTGTTTCTCATCCAATGGCCGGTGGCCCCAGGAGACTTGAGTGCGTTCTTCCGAGGCTGGGGCCGTGATCACGTGACATATGCCCGTGAATCTCCCTGACAGGGCCAGGGTTTGTTGACATTTGGATGGGTTCTCCTGGGCATCGGCCGAGATCACCCCGGAGTGGCATCGGGATCCCCTAACTTGGGCACAAACACTCAAGAGGTTTTGACGAGTTCTGGCTCGATTTGGAATCAGATCCCACGAGACTGGCTCCTGGCATCCACGGATTGGACCAGCACTCTCCCAAGTGTCGGAGGTGGCGGGGCACATTCAGACGGAGACCACGTGACATGTACCCCTGGATCTCGTCGAGTACACCTGACATTCCGAGACTTTGGCACAGTTGTCCTGAGATACGGACACCTAACCGAGATGTTTGCCTGGGAGTGGCCGATCAGGCCTGAGTTCTCACGGGATTTGGATCCGGTGTTCCGAGGTTTGGACTGTGGCCCCATGGAATTTGGCCCTGGATCTGGCTTCCAGGGCCTGAGGTCCGACGAGATGTCGACAAGCACTGCTGAGAATGGGATTCAGGTCCTCCGCGAATTGCCCGCGGAAGCCACTGAGGCATCCTGAGGTTTGACGAGATGGGGTTTGTTCTCCAAGGTTCGCCCGAAAGCACTCAGGTTTGGAGCCTGGTTCGCACCGTCCGGACGTGAGCACTCAGGAGCATTGGATGAGTTCTGCCGCAAAGGTGATTGAGAGCTCAGGAGTTGGACACTGGGTCTCCCTGAGGTGACTGGGATCGACCGCGGTTTGGAGGAGTACTCCCGAGATTTGGACTGAGATATGCTGAAGTTGAACCCTCGGTCTAACAGAGAGGCCTTGGCCTGAGATCCCGAAGGATTGGAGTCAGCGCCTCCGACCGGAGATCACGGGAGGTTTGCCTGTGAATCTCCCTGAAAAGCCCCGAGAACCCTGAAGCTGGGGAGGACACCTCCCGAGATTTGGACTGAGAGCAGCTGAGATTCGCCCCCGGATCTCACGGAAAGGGGCCGAGGTCTCAAGAGGGTTTGTGGAGCTCTGTCGACATTTGAACTCAGAAACGGCGCACGTGGCCACAGGTTTTAGAGGAACGGGCCAGAGCTCCAACGTCGTTGGGAGATCTCGAACGCGATGCCGACGGAGATCACGTGCCGTGTGTCCCTGGGTCTCGCTGACTTTTCCTGAGATCTCCGGGGATTCGCGCAGTTCTACCGAGATTTGGACGGCTATCTTGAGCCAAGCGACCTCCTTATCCTCCCCAAGGCCGGAGACCTCGTTCCCTGGGGGCCAGGTGTCCCCAGACGTGGGCTGGGATGCCATTTGATTTGCCCTTCCATCTGGCTGCCTGGCTCCGTGGTCTCCTGCGCTTTGGAGGCGCTCTTCCGAGATGCAGACTAAAAGCACGAGAATTTTGCCCCCCGGTACTGCAGAGGGGGCCTGTGCTGCCATGACTTGCGGTTTGTTCCCCCCAAGATTTGGCCTGAAACCACGCGGGGTTGGAACCCGGGCCTTGATATCCGGACCTGAGCGCTCTGGAACTTCAGGGCCCCTCCTGAAATTGGGATGGAAATCACGTGAGCATTGCCCCCTGGATCTCGAGGACTGGGTATGGGATCACGGCAGATTTGCATGAGCCGTCCCGAGATTTGGACGGAGCTCCCCTGAAGTCAGGTGCTCTCTGTCCCACAGAGCTCCCCGAGATCCCAGGAGTTTTGAGTGAGTTCTTCCGAGGCTTGGACGGAGGAGACACCATATTTGATCCCGAATCTCCCTGACTGGGTCCGACAGTGCTCGAACATTGCATGTGGTCCCCTAGGTTTGGACTGAGAAGGGGCGAGCTTTGCCCTGCCGCTCACTGACTGCGCCCGAGGTCTCAAGAGATTTGGTTGAGTTCTGGGGAGGTCTGGACTACGATCCGGTGACCTCGGGCCCTGCCAGTGGCCGAACGGACCGGAGATTCCACCAGATTCGGAGATTCCTCGTGAGATTCGCCCTGAGAACAACGAGACAGGTGCCTCTCGATCTCTCTGATCATTCCTGACATCTCAGGACATTTCCATAGCTCTTCCGATATTTGGACGGATATGCCGACACGTGTTTCCAGGAACTCGCAGGCAGGGCCTGAGATCTCATGAGATGTGGGTCAGGGCCTCCAAAATTTAGACTGCGATCCCATGAGTTTAATTGCTTGAGACCCCTGACTGGGGTGAGACCTCAGGGATTTGGTTTCGTTCTAATGACAATTGGACTTCAACCCCCTGGGGATTGCTTCTGGATCTCGCTAACTGGGCCAGAGGTCCCCCCGGAATTTGCGTGTGTGTTCCCGTGTTACGCCTAAAGTCAGATGAACTTAGATGCTGTTTCTCACGCAACGGACAGTGGCCCCGCAAGATTTGAGTGCGTTCTTCCGAGCCTGGGGCTGTGATCACGTGACATATGTCCGTGAATCTCCCTGACAGGGCCAGGGGTTCTTGACATTTGAATGAGTTCTCCTGGACTTTGGCTGAGATCACCCGGATTCCATAACTTGGGCACAAACCACTAAAGAGATTTTGACGAGTTCCAGCTCGATTTGGAATCCGATCCCACGAGACTGGCTCCTGGCATTCACGGATTGGACCAGCGTTCTCACAAGTGTCGGAGGTGGCGAGCCTCATTCAGACGGAGACCACGTGACATGTGCCCCTCGATCTCGGCGAGTACACCTGACATTTCGAGGCTTTGGCACAGTTGTCCTGAGATTCGGACACCTACACGGAGACGTTTGCCTGGGAGAGTCCGACGGGTCCTGAGTTCTCACAGGATTTGGATCCGGTGTTCCGAGGTGTGGACTGCGGCCCCATGAGATTTGGCCCTGGATCTGGCTTCCTGGGCCTGTGGTCCCATGAGATGTCGACGAGCACTCCTGAGAATTGGATTCAGGTCCCCTGCGAATTGCCCTCGGAAACCACTGAGGGGTCCCGAGCTTTGACAAGATGGGGTTTGTTCTCCAAGGTTCGCACGAAAGCACTCAGGTTTGGAGCCTGGTTCGCACCGTCCGGACGTGAGGACTCAGGGGCATTGGGTGGGTTCTGCTGCAAAGGTGATTGAGAGCTCAGGAGTTGGGCCCTGGGTCGCCCTGATGGTGACCGGGGTCGACCGAGGTTTGGAGGCTTTCTCCCGAGATTTGGACTAAGATTTGTGAAGTTGAACCCTGTGTCTAACAGAGAGGCCTTGGCCTGAGATCCCGTGGGTTGGAGTCAGCGCATCCGACCGGAGATCATGGGAGTTTTGCCTGTGAATCTCCCTGAAATTGTCCGAGAACCCTGAAGCTGGGGAGGAGACCTCCCGAGATTTGGACTGAGATCAGCTGAGATTCGCCCCCGGATCTCACCGAAAGGGGTCGAAGTCTCAAGATGGTTTGAGGAGCTCTGGCGACATTTGAAATCCGAAACGGTGCACGTAGCCACAGGTTGTAGTGGAACGCACCAGAGCTCCCACGAGGTTGGGAGATTGCAAACGCGATGTCGACGGAGATCATGTGCGTGTCTCCCTGGGTCTCGCTGACGTTTCCTGAGACCTCAGGGCATTCGCGCAGTTCTACCGAGATTTGGACGACTATCCTGAGCCAAGCGACCTCCATAACCTCCACAAGGCCCGAGATCGTGTTCCATTGGGGCCAGGTGTCCCCAGACGTGTGCTGGGATCCCACTTGGTTTGTCTTTCCATCTCGCTGCCTGGCCCCGTTGTATCCTGCGGTTTGGAGGCGCTCTCCCGAGATGCAGACTAAAACCATGAGAGGTTTGCCCCCGGGTCTTGCAGAGGGGGCCTGTGCTGCCATGACTTGCTGTTTGTTCCCCCCAAGACTTGGCCTGAAACCACGCGGGTTCGTTACCGGGGCCTTGATGTCTTGACGTGAGCGCTCTGGATCTGCAGGGCCCCTCCTGAAATTGGGATGGAGATCATGTGAGCATTGCCCCCTGGAACTCGAGGACTGGGCATGGGATCACACCAGATTTGCATGAGCCGTCCCGAGATTTGGATGGAGCTCCCCTGAAGTCAGACGCTCTTTGTCCCATAGAGCTCCCCGAGATCCCAGGAGCATTGAGTGCGTTCCTCCGACGCATGGACGGAGGAGACGCCAGATTTGACCCCGAATCTCCCTCACTGGGCCCGACAGCACTCGAACATTGCATGTGGTCCCCTCGGTTTGGACTGAGAAGGGGCGAGCTATGCCCTGCAGCTCACTGACTGCGCCCGAGGTCTCAAGAGATTTGGATGAGTTCTGGGGAGGTCCGGACTACGATCCGGTAACCTCGGGTCCTGCGAGTGGCCGAACAGATGGGAGATTCCACCAGATTCGGAGATTCCTCACGAGATTCGCACTAAGATCAACGAGACAGGTGCCTCACCATCTCTCTGATCATTCCTGACATCTCAGGACATATCCATATCTCTTCCGACTTTTGGACGGATATGCCGAAACGTGTGTCTGGGAACTCGCATGCAGGGCTTGAGATCTCTTGAGATGTGGGTCAGGGCCTCCAAAATTTAGACTGCGATCCCATGAGTTTATCTGCTCGAGACCCCTGACTGGGGTGAGACCTCAGGGTTTTGGCTCCGTTCTAATGACAATTGGATTTCAACCCCCTTGGGATTGCTTCTGGATCTCGCTAACTGGGCCAGAGATCCCCACGAGATTTGCCTGAGCATTCCCGCGTTTTACCTGAAGTCTGATGAACTTAGATGCTGTTTCTCATCCAATGGCCGGTGGCCCCAGGAGACTTGAGTGCGTTCTTCCGAGGCTGGGGCCGTGATCACGTGACATATGCCCGTGAATCTCCCTGACAGGGCCAGGGTTTGTTGACATTTGGATGGGTTCTCCTGGGCATCGGCCGAGATCACCCCGGAGTGGCATCGGGATCCCCTAACTTGGGCACAAACACTCAAGAGGTTTTGACGAGTTCTGGCTCGATTTGGAATCAGATCCCACGAGACTGGCTCCTGGCATCCACGGATTGGACCAGCACTCTCCCAAGTGTCGGAGGTGGCGGGGCACATTCAGACGGAGACCACGTGACATGTACCCCTGGATCTCGTCGAGTACACCTGACATTCCGAGACTTTGGCACAGTTGTCCTGAGATACGGACACCTAACCGAGATGTTTGCCTGGGAGTGGCCGATCAGGCCTGAGTTCTCACGGGATTTGGATCCGGTGTTCCGAGGTTTGGACTGTGGCCCCATGGAATTTGGCCCTGGATCTGGCTTCCAGGGCCTGAGGTCCGACGAGATGTCGACAAGCACTGCTGAGAATGGGATTCAGGTCCTCCGCGAATTGCCCGCGGAAGCCACTGAGGCATCCTGAGGTTTGACGAGATGGGGTTTGTTCTCCAAGGTTCGCCCGAAAGCACTCAGGTTTGGAGCCTGGTTCGCACCGTCCGGACGTGAGCACTCAGGAGCATTGGATGAGTTCTGCCGCAAAGGTGATTGAGAGCTCAGGAGTTGGACACTGGGTCTCCCTGAGGTGACTGGGATCGACCGCGGTTTGGAGGAGTACTCCCGAGATTTGGACTGAGATATGCTGAAGTTGAACCCTCGGTCTAACAGAGAGGCCTTGGCCTGAGATCCCGAAGGATTGGAGTCAGCGCCTCCGACCGGAGATCACGGGAGGTTTGCCTGTGAATCTCCCTGAAAAGCCCCGAGAACCCTGAAGCTGGGGAGGACACCTCCCGAGATTTGGACTGAGAGCAGCTGAGATTCGCCCCCGGATCTCACGGAAAGGGGCCGAGGTCTCAAGAGGGTTTGTGGAGCTCTGTCGACATTTGAACTCAGAAACGGCGCACGTGGCCACAGGTTTTAGAGGAACGGGCCAGAGCTCCAACGTCGTTGGGAGATCTCGAACGCGATGCCGACGGAGATCACGTGCCGTGTGTCCCTGGGTCTCGCTGACTTTTCCTGAGATCTCCGGGGATTCGCGCAGTTCTACCGAGATTTGGACGGCTATCTTGAGCCAAGCGACCTCCTTATCCTCCCCAAGGCCGGAGACCTCGTTCCCTGGGGGCCAGGTGTCCCCAGACGTGGGCTGGGATGCCATTTGATTTGCCCTTCCATCTGGCTGCCTGGCTCCGTGGTCTCCTGCACTTTGGAGGCGCTCTTCCGAGATGCAGACTAAAAGCACGAGAATTTTGCCCCCCGGTACTGCAGAGGGGGCCTGTGCTGCCATGACTTGCGGTTTGTTCCCCCCAAGATTTGGCCTGAAACCACGCGGGGTTGGAACCCGGGCCTTGATATCCGGACCTGAGCGCTCTGGAACTTCAGGGCCCCTCCTGAAATTGGGATGGAAATCACGTGAGCATTGCCCCCTGGATCTCGAGGACTGGGTATGGGATCACGGCAGATTTGCATGAGCCGTCCCGAGATTTGGACGGAGCTCCCCTGAAGTCAGGTGCTCTCTGTCCCACAGAGCTCCCCGAGATCCCAGGAGTTTTGAGTGAGTTCTTCCGAGGCTTGGACGGAGGAGACACCATATTTGATCCCGAATCTCCCTGACTGGGCCCGACAGTGCTCGAACATTGCATGTGGTCCCCTAGGTTTGGACTGAGAAGGGGCGAGCTTTGCCCTGCCGCTCACTGACTGCGCCCGAGGTCTCAAGAGATTTGGTTGAGTTCTGGGGAGGTCTGGACTACGATCCGGTGACCTCGGGCCCTGCCAGTGGCCGAACGGACCGGAGATTCCACCAGATTCGGAGATTCCTCGTGAGATTCGCCCTGAGAACAACGAGACAGGTGCCTCTCGATCTCTCTGATCATTCCTGACATCTCAGGACATTACCATAGCTCTTCCGATATTTGGACGGATATGCCGACACGTGTTTCCAGGAACTCGCAGGCAGGGCCTGAGATCTCATGAGATGTGGGTCAGGGCCTCCAAAATTTAGACTGCGATCCCATGAGTTTATCTGCTCGAGACCCCTGACTGGGGTGAGACCTCAGGGTTTTGGCTCCGTTCTAATGACAATTGGATTTCAACCCCCTTGGGATTGCTTCTGGATCTCGCTAACTGGGCCAGAGATCCCCACGAGATTTGCCTGAGCATTCCCGCGTTTTACCTGAAGTCTGATGAACTTAGATGCTGTTTCTCATCCAATGGCCGGTGGCCCCAGGAGACTTGAGTGCGTTCTTCCGAGGCTGGGGCCGTGATCACGTGACATATGCCCGTGAATCTCCCTGACAGGGCCAGGGTTTGTTGACATTTGGATGGGTTCTCCTGGGCATCGGCCGAGATCACCCCGGAGTGGCATCGGGATCCCCTAACTTGGGCACAAACACTCAAGAGGTTTTGACGAGTTCTGGCTCGATTTGGAATCAGATCCCACGAGACTGGCTCCTGGCATCCACGGATTGGACCAGCACTCTCCCAAGTGTCGGAGGTGGCGAGGCACATTCAGACGGAGACCACGTGACATGTACCCCTGGATCTCGTCGAGTACACCTGACATTCCGAGACTTTGGCACAGTTGTCCTGAGATACGGACACCTAACCGAGATGTTTGCCTGGGAGTGGCCGATCAGGCCTGAGTTCTCACGGGATTTGGATCCGGTGTTCCGAGGTTTGGACTGTGGCCCCATGGAATTTGGCCCTGGATCTGGCTTCCAGGGCCTGAGGTCCGACGAGATGTCGACAACCACTGCTGAGAATGGGATTCAGGTCCTCCGCGAATTGCCCGCGGAAGCCACTGAGGCATCCTGAGGTTTGACGAGATGGGGTTTGTTCTCCAAGGTTCGCCCGAAAGCACTCAGGTTTGGATCCTGGTTCGCACCGTCCGGACGTGAGCACTCAGGAGCATTGGATGAGTTCTGCCGCAAAGGTGATTGAGAGCTCAGGAGTTGGACACTGGGTCTCCCTGAGGTGACTGGGATCGACCGCGGTTTGGAGGAGTACTCCCGAAATTTGGACTGAGATATGCTGAAGTTGAACCCTCGGTCTAACAGAGAGGCCTTGGCCTGAGATCCCGAAGGATTGGAGTCAGCGCCTCCGACCGGAGATCACGGGAGGTTTGCCTGTGAATCTCCCTGAAAAGCCCCGAGAACCCTGAAGCTGGGGAGGACAGCTCCCGAGATTTGGACTGAGAGCAGCTGAGATTCGCCCCCGGATCTCACGGAAAGGGGCCGAGGTCTCAAGAGGGTTTGTGGAGTTCTGTCGACATTTGAACTCAGAAACGGCGCACGTGGCCACAGGTTTTAGAGGAACGGGCCAGAGCTCCAACGTCGTTGGGAGATCTCGAACGCGATGCCGACGGAGATCACGTGCCGTGTGTCCCTGGGTCTCGCTGACTTTTCCTGAGATCTCCGGGGATTCGCGCAGTTCTACCGAGATTTGGACAGCTATCTTGAGCCAAGCGACCTCCTTATCCTCCCCAAGGCCGGAGATCTCGTTCCCTGGGGGCCAGGTGTCCCTAGACGTGGGCTGGGATCCCATTTGATTTGCCCTTCCATCTGGCTGCCTGGCTCCGTGGTCTCCTGCGGTTTGGAGGCGCTCTTCCGAGATGCAGACTAAAAGCACGAGAATTTTGCCCCCCGGTACTGCAGAGGGGGCCTGTGCTGCCATGACTTGCGGTTTGTTCCCCCGAAGATTTGGCCTGAAACCACGCGGGGTTGGAACCCGGGCCTTGATATCCGGACCTGAGCGCTCTGGAACTTCAGGGCCCCTCCTGAAATTGGGATGGAAATCACGTGAGCATTGCCCCCTGGATCTCGAGGACTGGGTATGGGATCACGGCAGATTTGCATGAGCCGTCCCGAGATTTGGACGGCGCTCCCCTGAAGTCAGGTGCTCTCTGTCCCACAGAGCTCCCCGAGATCCCAGGAATTTTGAGTGAGTTCTTCCGAGGCTTGGACGGAGGAGACACCATATTTGATCCCGAATCTCCCTGACTGGGCCCGACAGTGCTCGAACATTGCATGTGGTCCCCTAGGTTTGGACTGAGAAGGGGCGAGCTTTGCCCTGCCGCTCACTGACTGCGCCCGAGGTCTCAAGAGATTTGGATGAGTTCTGGGGAGGTCTGGACTACGATCCGGTGACCTCGGGCCCTGCCAGTGGCCGAACGGACCGGAGATTCCACCAGATTCGGAGATTCCTCGTGAGATTCGCCCTGAGAACAACGAGATACGTGCCTCTCGATCTCTCTGATCATTCCTGACATCTCAGGACATTTCCATAGCTCTTCCGATATTTGGACGGATATGCCGACACGTGTTTCCAGGAACTCGCAGGCAGGGCCTGAGATCTCATGAGATGTGGGTCAGGGCCTCCAAAATTTAGACTGCGATCCCATGAGTTTAATTGCTTGAGACCCCTGACTGGGGTGAGACCTCAGGGATTTGGTTTCGTTCTAATGACAATTGGATTTCAACCCCCTGGGGATTGCTTCTGGATCTCGCTAACTGGGCCAGAGGTCCCCCCGGAATTTGCGTGTGTGTTCCCGTGTTACGCCTAAAGTCAGATGAACTTAGATGCTGTTTCTCACGCAACGGACAGTGGCCCCGCAAGATTTGAGTGCGTTCTTCCGAGCCTGGGGCTGTGATCACGTGACATATGTCCGTGAATCTCCCTGACAGGGCCAGGGGTTCTTGACATTTGAATGAGTTCTCCTGGACTTTGGCTGAGATCACCCGGATTCCATAACTTGGGCACAAACCACTAAAGAGATTTTGACGAGTTCCAGCTCGATTTGGAATCCGATCCCACGAGACTGGCTCCTGGCATTCACGGATTGGACCAGCGTTCTCACAAGTGTCGGAGGTGGCGAGCCTCATTCAGACGGAGACCACGTGACATGTGCCCCTCGATCTCGGCGAGTACACCTGACATTTCGAGGCTTTGGCACAGTTGTCCTGAGATTCGGACACCTACACGGAGACGTTTGCCTGGGAGTGTCCGACGGGTCCTGAGTTCTCACAGGATTTGGATCCGGTGTTCCGAGGTGTGGACTGCGGCCCCATGAGATTTGGCCCTGGATCTGGCTTCCTGGGCCTGTGGTCCCATGAGATGTCGACGAGCACTCCTGAGAATTGGATTCAGGTCCCCTGCGAATTGCCCTCGGAAGCCACTGAGGGGTCCCGAGCTTTGACAAGATGGGGTTTGTTCTCCAAGGTTCGCACGAAAGCACTCAGGTTTGGAGCCTGGTTCGCACCGTCCGGACGTGAGGACTCAGGAGCATTGGGTGGGTTCTGCTGCAAAGGTGATTGAGAGCTCAGGAGTTGGGCCCTGGGTCGCCCTGATGGTGACCGGGGTCGACCGAGGTTTGGAGGCTTTCTCCCGAGATTTGAACTGAGATTTGTGAAGTTGAACCCTGTGTCTAACAGAGAGGCCTTGGCCTGAGATCCCGTGGGTTGGAGTCAGCGCATCCGACCGGAGATCATGGGAGTTTTGCCTGTGAATCTCCCTGAAATTGTCCGAGAACCCTGAAGCTGGGGAGGAGACCTCCCGAGATTTGGACTGAGATCAGCTGAGATTCGCCCCCGGATCTCACCGAAAGGGGTCGAAGTCTCAAGATGGTTTGAGGAGCTCTGGCGACATTTGAAATCCGAAACGGTGCACGTAGCCACAGGTTGTAGTGGAACGCACCAGAGCTCCCACGAGGTTGGGAGATTGCAAACGCGATGTCGACGGAGATCATGTGCGTGTCTCCCTGGGTCTCGCTGACGTTTCCTGAGACCTCAGGGCATTCGCGCAGTTCTACCGAGATTTGGACGACTATCCTGAGCCAAGCGACCTCCATAACCTCCACAAGGCCCGAGATCTTGTTCCATTGGGGCCAGGTGTCCCCAGACGTGTGCTGGGATCCCACTTGGTTTGTCTTTCCATCTCGCTGCCTGGCCCCGTTGTATCCTGCGGTTTGGAGGCGCTCTCCCGAGATGCAGATTAAAACCATGAGAGGTTTGCCCCCGGGTCTTGCAGAGGGGGCCTGTGCTGCCATGACTTGCTGTTTGTTCCCCCCAAGACTTGGCCTGAAACCACGCGGGTTCGTTACCGGGGCCTTGATGTCTTGACGTGAGCGCTCTGGATCTGCAGGGCCCCTCCTGAAATTGGGATGGAGATCATGTGAGCATTGCCCCCTGGAACTCGAGGACTGGGCATGGGATCACACCAGATTTGCATGAGCCGTCCCGAGATTTGGATGGAGCTCCCCTGAAGTCACACGCTCTTTGTCCCATAGAGCTCCCCGAGATCCCAGGAGCATTGAGTGCGTTCCTCCGACGCATGGACGGAGGAGACGCCAGATTTGACCCCGAATCTCCCTGACTGGGCCCGACAGCACTCGAACATTGCATGTGGTCCCCTCGGTTTGGACTGAGAAGGGGCGAGCTATGCCCTGCAGCTCACTGACTGCGCCCGAGGTCTCAAGAGATTTGGATGAGTTCTGGGGAGGTCCGGACTACGATCCGGTAACCTCGGGTCCTGCGAGTGGCCGAACAGATGGGAGATTCCACCAGATTCGGAGATTCCTCACGAGATTCGCACTAAGATCAACGAGACAGGTGCCTCACCATCTCTCTGATCATTCCTGACATCTCAGGACATATCCATATCTCTTCCGAGTTTTGGACGGATATGCCGAAACGTGTGTCTGGGAACTCGCATGCAGGGCTTGAGATCTCTTGAGATGTGGGTCAGGGCCTCCAAAATTTAGACTGCGATCCCATGAGTTTATCTGCTTGAGACCCCTGACTGGGGTGAGACCTCAGGGTTTTGGCTCCGTTCTAATGACAATTGGATTTCAACCCCCTTGGGATTGCTTCTGGATCTCGCTAACTGGGCCAGAGATCCCCACGAGATTTGCCTGAGCATTCCCGCGTTTTACCTGAAGTCTGATGAACTTAGATGCTGTTTCTCATCCAATGGCCGGTGGCCCCAGGAGACTTGAGTGCGTTCTTCCGAGCCTGGGGCCGTGATCACGTGACATATGCCCGTGAATCTCCCTGACAGGGCCAGGGTTTGTTGACATTTGGATGGGTTCTCCTGGGCATCGGCCGAGATCACCCCGGAGTGGCATCGGGATCCCCTAACTTGGGCACAAACACTCAAGAGGTTTTGACGAGTTCTGGCTCGATTTGGAATCAGATCCCACGAGACTGGCTCCTGGCATCCACGGATTGGACCAGCACTCTCCCAAGTGTCGGAGGTGGCGGGGCACATTCAGACGGAGACCACGTGACATGTACCCCTGGATCTCGTCGAGTACACCTGACATTCCGAGACTTTGGCACAGTTGTCCTGAGATACGGACACCTAACCGAGATGTTTGCCTGGGAGTGGCCGATCAGGCCTGAGTTCTCACGGGATTTGGATCCGGTGTTCCGAGGTTTGGACTGTGGCCCCATGGAATTTGGCCCTGGATCTGGCTTCCAGGGCCTGAGGTCCGACGAGATGTCGACAAGCACTGCTGAGAATGGGATTCAGGTCCTCCGCGAATTGCCCGCGGAAGCCACTGAGGCATCCTGAGGTTTGACGAGATGGGGTTTGTTCTCCAAGGTTCGCCCGAAAGCACTCAGGTTTGGAGCCTGGTTCGCACCGTCCGGACGTGAGCACTCAGGAGCATTGGATGAGTTCTGCCGCAAAGGTGATTGAGAGCTCAGGAGTTGGACACTGGGTCTCCCTGAGGTGACTGGGATCGACCGCGGTTTGGAGGAGTACTCCCGAGATTTGGACTGAGATATGCTGAAGTTGAACCCTCGGTCTAACAGAGAGGCCTTGGCCTGAGATCCCGAAGGATTGGAGTCAGCGCCTCCGACCGGAGATCACGGGAGGTTTGCCTGTGAATCTCCCTGAAAAGCCCCGAGAACCCTGAAGCTGGGGAGGACACCTCCCGAGATTTGGACTGAGAGCAGCTGAGATTCGCCCCCGGATCTCACGGAAAGGGGCCGAGGTCTCAAGAGGGTTTGTGGAGCTCTGTCGACATTTGAACTCAGAAACGGCGCACGTGGCCACAGGTTTTAGAGGAACGGGCCAGAGCTCCAACGTCGTTGGGAGATCTCGAACGCGATGCCGACGGAGATCACGTGCCGTGTGTCCCTGGGTCTCGCTGACTTTTCCTGAGATCTCCGGGGATTCGCGCAGTTCTACCGAGATTTGGACGGCTATCTTGAGCCAAGCGACCTCCTTATCCTCCCCAAGGCCGGAGACCTCGTTCCCTGGGGGCCAGGTGTCCCCAGACGTGGGCTGGGATCCCATTTGATTTGCCCTTCCATCTGGCTGCCTGGCTCCGTGGTCTCCTGCGCTTTGGAGGCGCTCTTCCGAGATGCAGACTAAAAGCACGAGAATTTTGCCCCCCGGTACTGCAGAGGGGGCCTGTGCTGCCATGACTTGCGGTTTGTTCCCCCCAAGATTTGGCCTGAAACCACGCGGGGTTGGAACCCGGGCCTTGATATCCGGACCTGAGCGCTCTGGAACTTCAGGGCCCCTCCTGAAATTGGGATGGAAATCACGTGAGCATTGCCCCCTGGATCTCGAGGACTGGGTATGGGATCACGGCAGATTTGCATGAGCCGTCCCGAGATTTGGACGGAGCTCCCCTGAAGTCAGGTGCTCTCTGTCCCACAGAGCTCCCCGAGATCCCAGGAGTTTTGAGTGAGTTCTTCCGAGGCTTGGACGGAGGAGACACCATATTTGATCCCGAATCTCCCTGACTGGGCCCGACAGTGCTCGAACATTGCATGTGGTCCCCTAGGTTTGGACTGAGAAGGGGCGAGCTTTGCCCTGCCGCTCACTGACTGCGCCCGAGGTCTCAAGAGATTTGGATGAGTTCTGGGGAGGTCTGGACTACGATCCGGTGACCTCGGGCCCTGCCAGTGGCCGAACGGACCGGAGATTCCACCAGATTCGGAGATTCCTCGTGAGATTCGCCCTGAGAACAACGAGACACGTGCCTCTCGATCTCTCTGATCATTCCTGACATCTCAGGACATTTCCATAGCTCTTCCGATATTTGGACGGATATGCCGACACGTGTTTCCAGGAACTCGCAGGCAGGGCCTGAGATCTCATGAGATGTGGGTCAGGGCCTCCAAAATTTAGACTGCGATCCCATGAGTTTAATTGCTTGAGACCCCTGACTGGGGTGAGACCTCAGGGATTTGGTTTCGTTCTAATGACAATTGGATTTCAACCCCCTGGGGATTGCTTCTGGATCTCGCTAACTGGGCCAGAGGTCCCCCCGGAATTTGCGTGTGTGTTCCCGTGTTACGCCTAAAGTCAGATGAACTTAGATGCTGTTTCTCACGCAACGGACAGTGGCCCCGCAAGATTTGAGTGCGTTCTTCCGAGCCTGGGGCTGTGATCACGTGACATATGTCCGTGAATCTCCCTGACAGGGCCAGGGGTTCTTGACATTTGAATGAGTTCTCCTGGACTTTGGCTGAGATCACCCGGATTCCATAACTTGGGCACAAACCACTAAAGAGATTTTGACGAGTTCCAGCTCGATTTGGAATCCGATCCCACGAGACTGGCTCCTGGCATTCACGGATTGGACCAGCGTTCTCACAAGTGTCGGAGGTGGCGAGCCTCATTCAGACGGAGACCACGTGACATGTGCCCCTCGATCTCGGCGAGTACACCTGACATTTCGAGGCTTTGGCACAGTTGTCCTGAGATTCGGACACCTACACGGAGACGTTTGCCTGGGAGTGTCCGACGGGTCCTGAGTTCTCACAGGATTTGGATCCGGTGTTCCGAGGTGTGGACTGCGGCCCCATGAGATTTGGCCCTGGATCTGGCTTCCTGGGCCTGTGGTCCCATGAGATGTCGACGAGCACTCCTGAGAATTGGATTCAGGTCCCCTGCGAATTGCCCTCGGAAGCCACTGAGGGGTCCCGAGCTTTGACAAGATGGGGTTTGTTCTCCAAGGTTCGCACGAAAGCACTCAGGTTTGGAGCCTGGTTCGCACCGTCCGGACGTGAGGACTCAGGAGCATTGGGTGGGTTCTGCTGCAAAGGTGATTGAGAGCTCAGGAGTTGGGCCCTGGGTCGCCCTGATGGTGACCGGGGTCGACCGAGGTTTGGAGGCTTTCTCCCGAGATTTGAACTGAGATTTGTGAAGTTGAACCCTGTGTCTAACAGAGAGGCCTTGGCCTGAGATCCCGTGGGTTGGAGTCAGCGCATCCGACCGGAGATCATGGGAGTTTTGCCTGTGAATCTCCCTGAAATTGTCCGAGAACCCTGAAGCTGGGGAGGAGACCTCCCGAGATTTGGACTGAGATCAGCTGAGATTCGCCCCCGGATCTCACCGAAAGGGGTCGAAGTCTCAAGATGGTTTGAGGAGCTCTGGCGACATTTGAAATCCGAAACGGTGCACGTAGCCACAGGTTGTAGTGGAACGCACCAGAGCTCCCACGAGGTTGGGAGATTGCAAACGCGATGTCGACGGAGATCATGTGCGTGTCTCCCTGGGTCTCGCTGACGTTTCCTGAGACCTCAGGGCATTCGCGCAGTTCTACCGAGATTTGGACGACTATCCTGAGCCAAGCGACCTCCATAACCTCCACAAGGCCCGAGATCTTGTTCCATTGGGGCCAGGTGTCCCCAGACGTGTGCTGGGATCCCACTTGGTTTGTCTTTCCATCTCGCTGCCTGGCCCCGTTGTATCCTGCGGTTTGGAGGCGCTCTCCCGAGATGCAGACTAAAACCATGAGAGGTTTGCCCCCGGGTCTTGCAGAGGGGGCCTGTGCTGCCATGACTTGCTGTTTGTTCCCCCCAAGACTTGGCCTGAAACCACGCGGGTTCGTTACCGGGGCCTTGATGTCTTGACGTGAGCGCTCTGGATCTGCAGGGCCCCTCCTGAAATTGGGATGGAGATCATGTGAGCATTGACCCCTGGAACTCGAGGACTGGGCATGGGATCACACCAGATTTGCATGAGCCGTCCCGAGATTTGGATGGAGCTCCCCTGAATTCAGACGCTCTTTGTCCCATAGAGCTCCCCGAGATCCCAGGAGCATTGAGTGCGTTCCTCCGACGCATGGACGGAGGAGACGCCAGATTTGACCCCGAATCTCCCTGACTGGGCCCGACAGCACTCGAACATTGCATGTGGTCCCCTCGGTTTGGACTGAGAAGGGGCGAGCTATGCCCTGCAGCTCACTGACTGCGCCCGAGGTCTCAAGAGATTTGGATGAGTTCTGGGGAGGTCCGGACTACGATCCGGTAACCTCGGGTCCTGCGAGTGGCCGAACAGATGGGAGATTCCACCAGATTCGGAGATTCCTCACGAGATTCGCACTAAGATCAACGAGACAGGTGCCTCACCATCTCTCTGATCATTCCTGACATCTCAGGACATATCCATATCTCTTCCGAGTTTTGGACGGATATGCCGAAACGTGTGTCTGGGAACTCGCATGCAGGGCTTGAGATCTCTTGAGATGTGGGTCAGGGCCTCCAAAATTTAGACTGCGATCCCATGAGTTTATCTGCTCGAGACCCCTGACTGGGGTGAGACCTCAGGGTTTTGGCTCCGTTCTAATGACAATTGGATTTCAACCCCCTTGGGATTGCTTCTGGATCTCGCTAACTGGGCCAGAGATCCCCACGAGATTTGCCTGAGCATTCCCGCGTTTTACCTGAAGTCTGATGAACTTAGATGCTGTTTCTCATCCAATGGCCGGTGGCCCCAGGAGACTTGAGTGCGTTCTTCCGAGCCTGGGGCCGTGATCACGTGACATATGCCCGTGAATCTCCCTGACAGGGCCAGGGTTTGTTGACATTTGGATGGGTTCTCCTGGGCATCGGCCGAGATCACCCCGGAGTGGCATCGGGATCCCCTAACTTGGGCACAAACACTCAAGAGGTTTTGACGAGTTCTGGCTCGATTTGGAATCAGATCCCACGAGACTGGCTCCTGGCATCCACGGATTGGACCAGCACTCTCCCAAGTGTCGGAGGTGGCGGGGCACATTCAGACGGAGACCACGTGACATGTACCCCTGGATCTCGTCGAGTACACCTGACATTCCGAGACTTTGGCACAGTTGTCCTGAGATACGGACACCTAACCGAGATGTTTGCCTGGGAGTGGCCGATCAGGCCTGAGTTCTCACGGGATTTGGATCCGGTGTTCCGAGGTTTGGACTGTGGCCCCATGGAATTTGGCCCTGGATCTGGCTTCCAGGGCCTGAGGTCCGACGAGATGTCGACAAGCACTGCTGAGAATGGGATTCAGGTCCTCCGCGAATTGCCCGCGGAAGCCACTGAGGCATCCTGAGGTTTGACGAGATGGGGTTTGTTCTCCAAGGTTCGCCCGAAAGCACTCAGGTTTGGAGCCTGGTTCGCACCGTCCGGACGTGAGCACTCAGGAGCATTGGATGAGTTCTGCCGCAAAGGTGATTGAGAGCTCAGGAGTTGGACACTGGGTCTCCCTGAGGTGACTGGGATCGACCGCGGTTTGGAGGAGTACTCCCGAGATTTGGACTGAGATATGCTGAAGTTGAACCCTCGGTCTAACAGAGAGGCCTTGGCCTGAGATCCCGAAGGATTGGAGTCAGCGCCTCCGACCGGAGATCACGGGAGGTTTGCCTGTGAATCTCCCTGAAAAGCCCCGAGAACCCTGAAGCTGGGGAGGACACCTCCCGAGATTTGGACTGAGAGCAGCTGAGATTCGCCCCCGGATCTCACGGAAAGGGGCCGAGGTCTCAAGAGGGTTTGTGGAGCTCTGTCGACATTTGAACTCAGAAACGGCGCACGTGGCCACAGGTTTTAGAGGAACGGGCCAGAGCTCCAACGTCGTTGGGAGATCTCGAACGCGATGCCGACGGAGATCACGTGCCGTGTGTCCCTGGGTCTCGCTGACTTTTCCTGAGATCTCCGGGGATTCGCGCAGTTCTACCGAGATTTGGACGGCTATCTTGAGCCAAGCGACCTCCTTATCCTCCCCAAGGCCGGAGACCTCGTTCCCTGGGGGCCAGGTGTCCCCAGACGTGGGCTGGGATCCCATTTGATTTGCCCTTCCATCTGGCTGCCTGGCTCCGTGGTCTCCTGCGCTTTGGAGGCGCTCTTCCGAGATGCAGACTAAAAGCACGAGAATTTTGCCCCCCGGTACTGCAGAGGGGGCCTGTGCTGCCATGACTTGCGGTTTGTTCCCCCCAAGATTTGGCCTGAAACCACGCGGGGTTGGAACCCGGGCCTTGATATCCGGACCTGAGCGCTCTGGAACTTCAGGGCCCCTCCTGAAATTGGGATGGAAATCACGTGAGCATTGCCCCCTGGATCTCGAGGACTGGGTATGGGATCACGGCAGATTTGCATGAGCCGTCCCGAGATTTGGACGGAGCTCCCCTGAAGTCAGGTGCTCTCTGTCCCACAGAGCTCCCCGAGATCCCAGGAGTTTTGAGTGAGTTCTTCCGAGGCTTGGACGGAGGAGACACCATATTTGATCCCGAATCTCCCTGACTGGGCCCGACAGTGCTCGAACATTGCATGTGGTCCCCTAGGTTTGGACTGAGAAGGGGCGAGCTTTGCCCTGCCGCTCACTGACTGCGCCCGAGGTCTCAAGAGATTTGGATGAGTTCTGGGGAGGTCTGGACTACGATCCGGTGACCTCGGGCCCTGCCAGTGGCCGAACGGACCGGAGATTCCACCAGATTCGGAGATTCCTCGTGAGATTCGCCCTGAGAACAACGAGACAGGTGCCTCTCGATCTCTCTGATCATTCCTGACATCTCAGGACATTTCCATAGCTCTTCCGATATTTGGACGGATATGCCGACACGTGTTTCCAGGAACTCGCAGGCAGGGCCTGAGATCTCATGAGATGTGGGTCAGGGCCTCCAAAATTTAGACTGCGATCCCATGAGTTTAATTGCTTGAGACCCCTGACTGGGGTGAGACCTCAGGGATTTGGTTTCGTTCTAATGACAATTGGATTTCAACCCCCTGGGGATTGCTTCTGGATCTCGCTAACTGGGCCAGAGGTCCCCCCGGAATTTGCGTGTGTGTTCCCGTGTTACGCCTAAAGTCAGATGAACTTAGATGCTGTTTCTCACGCAACGGACAGTGGCCCCGCAAGATTTGAGTGCGTTCTTCCGAGCCTGGGGCTGTGATCACGTGACATATGTCCGTGAATCTCCCTGACAGGGCCAGGGGTTCTTGACATTTGAATGAGTTCTCCTGGACTTTGGCTGAGATCACCCGGATTCCATAACTTGGGCACAAACCACTAAAGAGATTTTGACGAGTTCCAGCTCGATTTGGAATCCGATCCCACGAGACTGGCTCCTGGCATTCACGGATTGGACCAGCGTTCTCACAAGTGTCGGAGGTGGCGAGCCTCATTCAGACGGAGACCACGTGACATGTGCCCCTCGATCTCGGCGAGTACACCTGACATTTCGAGGCTTTGGCACAGTTGTCCTGAGATTCGGACACCTACACGGAGACGTTTGCCTGGGAGTGTCCGACGGGTCCTGAGTTCTCACAGGATTTGGATCCGGTGTTCCGAGGTGTGGACTGCGGCCCCATGAGATTTGGCCCTGGATCTGGCTTCCTGGGCCTGTGGTCCCATGAGATGTCGACGAGCACTCCTGAGAATTGGATTCAGGTCCCCTGCGAATTGCCCTCGGAAGCCACTGAGGGGTCCCGAGCTTTGACAAGATGGGGTTTGTTCTCCAAGGTTCGCACGAAAGCACTCAGGTTTGGAGCCTGGTTCGCACCGTCCGGACGTGAGGACTCAGGAGCATTGGGTGGGTTCTGCTGCAAAGGTGATTGAGAGCTCAGGAGTTGGGCCCTGGGTCGCCCTGATGGTGACCGGGGTCGACCGAGGTTTGGAGGCTTTCTCCCGAGATTTGAACTGAGATTTGTGAAGTTGAACCCTGTGTCTAACAGAGAGGCCTTGGCCTGAGATCCCGTGGGTTGGAGTCAGCGCATCCGACCGGAGATCATGGGAGTTTTGCCTGTGAATCTCCCTGAAATTGTCCGAGAACCCTGAAGCTGGGGAGGAGACCTCCCGAGATTTGGACTGAGATCAGCTGAGATTCGCCCCCGGATCTCACCGAAAGGGGTCGAAGTCTCAAGATGGTTTGAGGAGCTCTGGCGACATTTGAAATCCGAAACGGTGCACGTAGCCACAGGTTGTAGTGGAACGCACCAGAGCTCCCACGAGGTTGGGAGATTGCAAACGCGATGTCGACGGAGATCATGTGCGTGTCTCCCTGGGTCTCGCTGACGTTTCCTGAGACCTCAGGGCATTCGCGCAGTTCTACCGAGATTTGGACGACTATCCTGAGCCAAGCGACCTCCATAACCTCCACAAGGCCCGAGATCTTGTTCCATTGGGGCCAGGTGTCCCCAGACGTGGGCTGGGATCCCACTTGGTTTGTCTTTCCATCTCGCTGCCTGGCCCCGTTGTATCCTGCGGTTTGGAGGCGCTCTCCCGAGATGCAGACTAAAACCATGAGAGGTTTGCCCCCGGGTCTTGCAGAGGGGGCCTGTGCTGCCATGACTTGCTGTTTGTTCCCCCCAAGACTTGGCCTGAAACCACGCGGGTTCGTTACCGGGGCCTTGATGTCTTGACGTGAGCGCTCTGGATCTGCAGGGCCCCTCCTGAAATTCGGATGGAGATCATGTGAGCATTGACCCCTGGAACTCGAGGACTGGGCATGGGATCACACCAGATTTGCATGAGCCGTCCCGAGATTTGGATGGAGCTCCCCTGAAGTCACACGCTCTTTGTCCCATAGAGCTCCCCGAGATCCCAGGAGCATTGAGTGCGTTCCTCCGACGCATGGACGGAGGAGACGCCAGATTTGACCCCGAATCTCCCTGACTGGGCCCGACAGCACTCGAACATTGCATGTGGTCCCCTCGGTTTGGACTGAGAAGGGGCGAGCTATGCCCTGCAGCTCACTGACTGCGCCCGAGGTCTCAAGAGATTTGGATGAGTTCTGGGGAGGTCCGGACTACGATCCGGTAACCTCGGGTCCTGCGAGTGGCCGAACAGATGGGAGATTCCACCAGATTCAGAGATTCCTCACGAGATTCGCACTAAGATCAACGAGACAGGTGCCTCACCATCTCTCTGATCATTCCTGACATCTCAGGACATATCCATATCTCTTCCGAGTTTTGGACGGATATGCCGAAACGTGTGTCTGGGAACTCGCATGCAGGGCTTGAGATCTCTTGAGATGTGGGTCAGGGCCTCCAAAATTTAGACTGCGATCCCATGAGTTTATCTGCTCGAGACCCCTGACTGGGGTGAGACCTCAGGGTTTTGGCTCCGTTCTAATGACAATTGGATTTCAACCCCCTTGGGATTGCTTCTGGATCTCGCTAACTGGGCCAGAGTTCCCCACGAGATTTGCCTGAGCATTCCCGCGTTTTACCTGAAGTCTGATGAACTTAGATGCTGTTTCTCATCCAATGGCCGGTGGCCCCAGGAGACTTGAGTGCGTTCTTCCGAGCCTGGGGCCGTGATCACGTGACATATGCCCGTGAATCTCCCTGACAGGGCCAGGGTTTGTTGACATTTGGATGGGTTCTCCTGGGCATCGGCCGAGATCACCCCGGAGTGGCATCGGGATCCCCTAACTTGGGCACAAACACTCAAGAGGTTTTGACGAGTTCTGGCTCGATTTGGAATCAGATCCCACGAGACTGGCTCCTGGCATCCACGGATTGGACCAGCACTCTCCCAAGTGTCGGAGGTGGCGGGGCACATTCAGACGGAGACCACGTGACATGTACCCCTGGATCTCGTCGAGTACACCTGACATTCCGAGACTTTGGCACAGTTGTCCTGAGATACGGACACCTAACCGAGATGTTTGCCTGGGAGTGGCCGATCAGGCCTGAGTTCTCACGGGATTTGGATCCGGTGTTCCGAGGTTTGGACTGTGGCCCCATGGAATTTGGCCCTGGATCTGGCTTCCAGGGCCTGAGGTCCGACGAGATGTCGACAAGCACTGCTGAGAATGGGATTCAGGTCCTCCGCGAATTGCCCGCGGAAGCCACTGAGGCATCCTGAGGTTTGACGAGATGGGGTTTGTTCTCCAAGGTTCGCCCGAAAGCACTCAGGTTTGGAGCCTGGTTCGCACCGTCCGGACGTGAGCACTCAGGAGCATTGGATGAGTTCTGCCGCAAAGGTGATTGAGAGCTCAGGAGTTGGACACTGGGTCTCCCTGAGGTGACTGGGATCGACCGCGGTTTGGAGGAGTACTCCCGAGATTTGGACTGAGATATGCTGAAGTTGAACCCTCGGTCTAACAGAGAGGCCTTGGCCTGAGATCCCGAAGGATTGGAGTCAGCGCCTCCGACCGGAGATCACGGGAGGTTTGCCTGTGAATCTCCCTGAAAAGCCCTGAGAACCCTGAAGCTGGGGAGGACACCTCCCGAGATTTGGACTGAGAGCAGCTGAGATTCGCCCCCGGATCTCACGGAAAGGGGCCGAGGTCTCAAGAGGGTTTGTGGAGCTCTGTCGACATTTGAACTCAGAAACGGCGCACGTGGCCACAGGTTTTAGAGGAACGGGCCAGAGCTCCAACGTCGTTGGGAGATCTCGAACGCGATGCCGACGGAGATCACGTGCCTTGTGTCCCTGGGTCTCGCTGACTTTTCCTGAGATCTCCGGGGATTCGCGCAGTTCTACCGAGATTTGGACGGCTATCTTGAGCCAAGCGACCTCCTTATCCTCCCCAAGGCCGGAGACCTCGTTCCCTGGGGGCCAGGTGTCCCCAGACGTGGGCTGGGATCCCATTTGATTTGCCCTTCCATCTGGCTGCCTGGCTCCGTGGTCTCCTGCGCTTTGGAGGCGCTCTTCCGAGATGCAGACTAAAAGCACGAGAATTTTGCCCCCCGGTACTGCAGAGGGGGCCTGTGCTGCCATGACTTGCGGTTTGTTCCCCCCAAGATTTGGCCTGAAACCACGCGGGGTTGGAACCCGGGCCTTGATATCCGGACCTGAGCGCTCTGGAACTTCAGGGCCCCTCCTGAAATTGGGATGGAAATCACGTGAGCATTGCCCCCTGGATCTCGAGGACTGGGTATGGGATCACGGCAGATTTGCATGAGCCGTCCCGAGATTTGGACGGAGCTCCCCTGAAGTCAGGTGCTCTCTGTCCCACAGAGCTCCCCGAGATCCCAGGAGTTTTGAGTGAGTTCTTCCGAGGCTTGGACGGAGGAGACACCATATTTGATCCCGAATCTCCCTGACTGGGCCCGACAGTGCTCGAACATTGCATGTGGTCCCCTAGGTTTGGACTGAGAAGGGGCGAGCTTTGCCCTGCCGCTCACTGACTGCGCCCGAGGTCTCAAGAGATTTGGATGAGTTCTGGGGAGGTCTGGACTACGATCCGGTGACCTCGGGCCCTGCCAGTGGCCGAACGGACCGGAGATTCCACCAGATTCGGAGATTCCTCGTGAGATTCGCCCTGAGAACAACGAGACAGGTGCCTCTCGATCTCTCTGATCATTCCTGACATCTCAGGACATTTCCATAGCTCTTCCGATATTTGGACGGATATGCCGACACGTGTTTCCAGGAACTCGCAGGCAGGGCCTGAGATCTCATGAGATGTGGGTCAGGGCCTCCAAAATTTAGACTGCGATCCCATGAGTTTAATTGCTTGAGACCCCTGACTGGGGTGAGACCTCAGGGATTTGGTTTCGTTCTAATGACAATTGGATTTCAACCCCCTGGGGATTGCTTCTGGATCTCGCTAACTGGGCCAGAGGTCCCCCCGGAATTTGCGTGTGTGTTCCCGTGTTACGCCTAAAGTCAGATGAACTTAGATGCTGTTTCTCACGCAACGGACAGTGGCCCCGCAAGATTTGAGTGCGTTCTTCCGAGCCTGGGGCTGTGATCACGTGACATATGTCCGTGAATCTCCCTGACAGGGCCAGGGGTTCTTGACATTTGAATGAGTTCTCCTGGACTTTGGCTGAGATCACCCGGATTCCATAACTTGGGCACAAACCACTAAAGAGATTTTGACGAGTTCCAGCTCGATTTGGAATCCGATCCCACGAGACTGGCTCCTGGCATTCACGGATTGGACCAGCGTTCTCACAAGTGTCGGAGGTGGCGAGCCTCATTCAGACGGAGACCACGTGACATGTGCCCCTCGATCTCGGCGAGTACACCTGACATTTCGAGGCTTTGGCACAGTTGTCCTGAGATTCGGACACCTACACGGAGACGTTTGCCTGGGAGTGTCCGACGGGTCCTGAGTTCTCACAGGATTTGGATCCGGTGTTCCGAGGTGTGGACTGCGGCCCCATGAGATTTGGCCCTGGATCTGGCTTCCTGGGCCTGTGGTCCCATGAGATGTCGACGAGCACTCCTGAGAATTGGATTCAGGTCCCCTGCGAATTGCCCTCGGAAGCCACTGAGGGGTCCCGAGCTTTGACAAGATGGGGTTTGTTCTCCAAGGTTCGCACGAAAGCACTCAGGTTTGGAGCCTGGTTCGCACCGTCCGGACGTGAGGACTCAGGAGCATTGGGTGGGTTCTGCTGCAAAGGTGATTGAGAGCTCAGGAGTTGGGCCCTGGGTCGCGCTGATGGTGACCGGGGTCGACCGAGGTTTGGAGGCTTTCTCCCGAGATTTGAACTGAGATTTGTGAAGTTGAACCCTGTGTCTAACAGAGAGGCCTTGGCCTGAGATCCCGTGGGTTGGAGTCAGCGCATCCGACCGGAGATCATGGGAGTTTTGCCTGTGAATCTCCCTGAAATTGTCCGAGAACCCTGAAGCTGGGGAGGAGACGTCCCGAGATTTGGACTGAGATCAGCTGAGATTCGCCCCCGGATCTCACCGAAAGGGGTCAAAGTCTCAAGATGGTTTGAGGAGCTCTGGCGACATTTGAAATCCGAAACGGTGCACGTAGCCACAGGTTGTAGTGGAACGCACCAGAGCTCCCACGAGGTTGGGAGATTGCAAACGCGATGTCGACGGAGATCATGTGCGTGTCTCCCTGGGTCTCGCTGACGTTTCCTGAGACCTCAGGGCATTCGCGCAGTTCTACCGAGATTTGGACGACTATCCTGAGCCAAGCGACCTCCATAACCTCCACAAGGCCCGAGATCTTGTTCCATTGGGGCCAGGTGTCCCCAGACGTGTGCTGGGATCCCACTTGGTTTGTCTTTCCATCTCGCTGCCTGGCCCCGTTGTATCCTGCGGTTTGGAGGCGCTCTCCCGAGATGCAGACTAAAACCATGAGAGGTTTGCCCCCGGGTCTTGCAGAGGGGGCCTGTGCTGCCATGACTTGCTGTTTGTTCCCCCCAAGACTTGGCCTGAAACCACGCGGGTTCGTTACCGGGGCCTTGATGTCTTGACGTGAGCGCTCTGGATCTGCAGGGCCCCTCCTGAAATTCGGATGGAGATCATGTGAGCATTGACCCCTGGAACTCGAGGACTGGGCATGGGATCACACCAGATTTGCATGAGCCGTCCCGAGATTTGGATGGAGCTCCCCTGAAGTCACACGCTCTTTGTCCCATAGAGCTCCCCGAGATCCCAGGAGCATTGAGTGCGTTCCTCCGACGCATGGACGGAGGAGACGCCAGATTTGACCCCGAATCTCCCTGACTGGGCCCGACAGCACTCGAACATTGCATGTGGTCCCCTCGGTTTGGACTGAGAAGGGGCGAGCTATGCCCTGCAGCTCACTGACTGCGCCCGAGGTCTCAAGAGATTTGGATGAGTTCTGGGGAGGTCCGGACTACGATCCGGTAACCTCGGGTCCTGCGAGTGGCCGAACAGATGGGAGATTCCACCAGATTCGGAGATTCCTCACGAGATTCGCACTAAGATCAACGAGACAGGTGCCTCACCATCTCTCTGATCATTCCTGACATCTCAGGACATATCCATATCTCTTCCGAGTTTTGGACGGATATGCCGAAACGTGTGTCTGGGAACTCGCATGCAGGGCTTGAGATCTCTTGAGATGTGGGTCAGGGCCTCCAAAATTTAGACTGCGATCCCATGAGTTTATCTGCTCGAGACCCCTGACTGGGGTGAGACCTCAGGGTTTTGGCTCCGTTCTAATGACAATTGGATTTCAACCCCCTTGGGATTGCTTCTGGATCTCGCTAACTGGGCCAGAGATCCCCACGAGATTTGCCTGAGCATTCCCGCGTTTTACCTGAAGTCTGATGAACTTAGATGCTGTTTCTCATCCAATGGCCGGTGGCCCCAGGAGACTTGAGTGCGTTCTTCCGAGCCTGGGGCCGTGATCACGTGACATATGCCCGTGAATCTCCCTGACAGGGCCAGGGTTTGTTGACATTTGGATGGGTTCTCCTGGGCATCGGCCGAGATCACCCCGGAGTGGCATCGGGATCCCCTAACTTGGGCACAAACACTCAAGAGGTTTTGACGAGTTCTGGCTCGATTTGGAATCAGATCCCACGAGACTGGCTCCTGGCATCCACGGATTGGACCAGCACTCTCCCAAGTGTCGGAGGTGGCGGGGCACATTCAGACGGAGACCACGTGACATGTACCCCTGGATCTCGTCGAGTACACCTGACATTCCGAGACTTTGGCACAGTTGTCCTGAGATACGGACACCTAACCGAGATGTTTGCCTGGGAGTGGCCGATCAGGCCTGAGTTCTCACGGGATTTGGATCCGGTGTTCCGAGGTTTGGACTGTGGCCCCATGGAATTTGGCCCTGGATCTGGCTTCCAGGGCCTGAGGTCCGACGAGATGTCGACAAGCACTGCTGAGAATGGGATTCAGGTCCTCCGCGAATTGCCCGCGGAAGCCACTGAGGCATCCTGAGGTTTGACGAGATGGGGTTTGTTCTCCAAGGTTCGCCCGAAAGCACTCAGGTTTGGAGCCTGGTTCGCACCGTCCGGACGTGAGCACTCAGGAGCATTGGATGAGTTCTGCCGCAAAGGTGATTGAGAGCTCAGGAGTTGGACACTGGGTCTCCCTGAGGTGACTGGGATCGACCGCGGTTTGGAGGAGTACTCCCGAGATTTGGACTGAGATATGCTGAAGTTGAACCCTCGGTCTAACAGAGAGGCCTTGGCCTGAGATCCCGAAGGATTGGAGTCAGCGCCTCCGACCGGAGATCACGGGAGGTTTGCCTGTGAATCTCCCTGAAAAGCCCCGAGAACCCTGAAGCTGGGGAGGACACCTCCCGAGATTTGGACTGAGAGCAGCTGAGATTCGCCCCCGGATCTCACGGAAAGGGGCCGAGGTCTCAAGAGGGTTTGTGGAGCTCTGTCGACATTTGAACTCAGAAACGGCGCACGTGGCCACAGGTTTTAGAGGAACGGGCCAGAGCTCCAACGTCGTTGGGAGATCTCGAACGCGATGCCGACGGAGATCACGTGCCGTGTGTCCCTGGGTCTCGCTGACTTTTCCTGAGATCTCCGGGGATTCGCGCAGTTCTACCGAGATTTGGACGGCTATCTTGAGCCAAGCGACCTCCTTATCCTCCCCAAGGCCGGAGACCTCGTTCCCTGGGGGCCAGGTGTCCCCAGACGTGGGCTGGGATCCCATTTGATTTGCCCTTCCATCTGGCTGCCTGGCTCCGTGGTCTCCTGCGGTTTGGAGGCGCTCTTCCGAGATGCAGACTAAAAGCACGAGAATTTTGCCCCCCGGTACTGCAGAGGGGGCCTGTGCTGCCATGACTTGCGGTTTGTTCCCCCCAAGATTTGGCCTGAAACCACGCGGGGTTGGAACCCGGGCCTTGATATCCGGACCTGAGCGCTCTGGAACTTCAGGGCCCCTCCTGAAATTGGGATGGAAATCACGTGAGCATTGCCCCCTGGATCTCGAGGACTGGGTATGGGATCACGGCAGATTTGCATGAGCCGTCCCGAGATTTGGACGGAGCTCCCCTGAAGTCAGGTGCTCTCTGTCCCACAGAGCTCCCCGAGATCCCAGGAGTTTTGAGTGAGTTCTTCCGAGGCTTGGACGGAGGAGACACCATATTTGATCCCGAATCTCCCTGACTGGGCCCGACAGTGCTCGAACATTGCATGTGGTCCCCTAGGTTTGGACTGAGAAGGGGCGAGCTTTGCCCTGCCGCTCACTGACTGCGCCCGAGGTCTCAAGAGATTTGGATGAGTTCTGGGGAGGTCTGGACTACGATCCGGTGACCTCGGGCCCTGCCAGTGGCCGAACGGACCGGAGATTCCACCAGATTCGGAGATTCCTCGTGAGATTCGCCCTGAGAACAACGAGACAGGTGCCTCTCGATCTCTCTGATCATTCCTGACATCTCAGGACATTTCCATAGCTCTTCCGATATTTGGACGGATATGCCGACACGTGTTTCCAGGAACTCGCAGGCAGGGCCTGAGATCTCATGAGATGTGGGTCAGGGCCTCCAAAATTTAGACTGCGATCCCATGAGTTTAATTGCTTGAGACCCCTGACTGGGGTGAGACCTCAGGGATTTGGTTTCGTTCTAATGACAATTGGATTTCAACCCCCTGGGGATTGCTTCTGGATCTCGCTAACTGGGCCAGAGGTCCCCCCGGAATTTGCGTGTGTGTTCCCGTGTTACGCCTAAAGTCAGATGAACTTAGATGCTGTTTCTCACGCAACGGACAGTGGCCCCGCAAGATTTGAGTGCGTTCTTCCGAGCCTGGGGCTGTGATCACGTGACATATGTCCGTGAATCTCCCTGACAGGGCCAGGGGTTCTTGACATTTGAATGAGTTCTCCTGGACTTTGGCTGAGATCACCCGGATTCCATAACTTGGGCACAAACCACTAAAGAGATTTTGACGAGTTCCAGCTCGATTTGGAATCCGATCCCACGAGACTGGCTCCTGGCATTCACGGATTGGACCAGCGTTCTCACAAGTGTCGGAGGTGGCGAGCCTCATTCAGACGGAGACCACGTGACATGTGCCCCTCGATCTCGGCGAGTACACCTGACATTTCGAGGCTTTGGCACAGTTGTCCTGAGATTCGGACACCTACACGGAGACGTTTGCCTGGGAGTGTCCGACGGGTCCTGAGTTCTCACAGGATTTGGATCCGGTGTTCCGAGGTGTGGACTGCGGCCCCATGAGATTTGGCCCTGGATCTGGCTTCCTGGGCCTGTGGTCCCATGAGATGTCGACGAGCACTCCTGAGAATTGGATTCAGGTCCCCTGCGAATTGCCCTCGGAAGCCACTGAGGGGTCCCGAGCTTTGACAAGATGGGGTTTGTTCTCCAAGGTTCGCACGAAAGCACTCAGGTTTGGAGCCTGGTTCGCACCGTCCGGACGTGAGGACTCAGGAGCATTGGGTGGGTTCTGCTGCAAAGGTGATTGAGAGCTCAGGAGTTGGGCCCTGGGTCGCCCTGATGGTGACCGGGGTCGACCGAGGTTTGGAGGCTTTCTCCCGAGATTTGAACTGAGATTTGTGAAGTTGAACCCTGTGTCTAACAGAGAGGCCTTGGCCTGAGATCCCGTGGGTTGGAGTCAGCGCATCCGACCGGAGATCATGGGAGTTTTGCCTGTGAATCTCCCTGAAATTGTCCGAGAACCCTGAAGCTGGGGAGGAGACCTCCCGAGATTTGGACTGAGATCAGCTGAGATTCGCCCCCGGATCTCACCGAAAGGGGTCGAAGTCTCAAGATGGTTTGAGGAGCTCTGGCGACATTTGAAATCCGAAACGGTGCACGTAGCCACAGGTTGTAGTGGAACGCACCAGAGCTCCCACGAGGTTGGGAGATTGCAAACGCGATGTCGACGGAGATCATGTGCGTGTCTCCCTGGGTCTCGCTGACGTTTCCTGAGACCTCAGGGCATTCGCGCAGTTCTACCGAGATTTGGACGACTATCCTGAGCCAAGCGACCTCCATAACCTCCACAAGGCCCGAGATCTTGTTCCATTGGGGCCAGGTGTCCCCAGACGTGTGCTGGGATCCCACTTGGTTTGTCTTTCCATCTCGCTGCCTGGCCCCGTTGTATCCTGCGGTTTGGAGGCGCTCTCCCGAGATGCAGACTAAAACCATGAGAGGTTTGCCCCCGGGTCTTGCAGAGGGGGCCTGTGCTGCCATGACTTGCTGTTTGTTCCCCCCAAGACTTGGCCTGAAACCACGCGGGTTCGTTACCGGGGCCTTGATGTCTTGACGTGAGCGCTCTGGATCTGCAGGGCCCCTCCTGAAATTCGGATGGAGATCATGTGAGCATTGACCCCTGGAACTCGAGGACTGGGCATGGGATCACACCAGATTTGCATGAGCCGTCCCGAGATTTGGATGGAGCTCCCCTGAAGTCACACGCTCTTTGTCCCATAGAGCTCCCCGAGATCCCAGGAGCATTGAGTGCGTTCCTCCGACGCATGGACGGAGGAGACGCCAGATTTGACCCCGAATCTCCCTGACTGGGCCCGACAGCACTCGAACATTGCATGTGGTCCCCTCGGTTTGGACTGAGAAGGGGCGAGCTATGCCCTGCAGCTCACTGACTGCGCCCGAGGTCTCAAGAGATTTGGATGAGTTCTGGGGAGGTCCGGACTACGATCCGGTAACCTCGGGTCCTGCGAGTGGCCGAACAGATGGGAGATTCCACCAGATTCGGAGATTCCTCACGAGATTCGCACTAAGATCAACGAGACAGGTGCCTCACCATCTCTCTGATCATTCCTGACATCTCAGGACATATCCATATCTCTTCCGAGTTTTGGACGGATATGCCGAAACGTGTGTCTGGGAACTCGCATGCAGGGCTTGAGATCTCTTGAGATGTGGGTCAGGGCCTCCAAAATTTAGACTGCGATCCCATGAGTTTATCTGCTCGAGACCCCTGACTGGGGTGAGACCTCAGGGTTTTGGCTCCGTTCTAATGACAATTGGATTTCAACCCCCTTGGGATTGCTTCTGGATCTCGCTAACTGGGCCAGAGATCCCCACGAGATTTGCCTGAGCATTCCCGCGTTTTACCTGAAGTCTGATGAACTTAGATGCTGTTTCTCATCCAATGGCCGGTGGCCCCAGGAGACTTGAGTGCGTTCTTCCGAGCCTGGGGCCGTGATCACGTGACATATGCCCGTGAATCTCCCTGACAGGGCCAGGGTTTGTTGACATTTGGATGGGTTCTCCTGGGCATCGGCCGAGATCACCCCGGAGTGGCATCGGGATCCCCTAACTTGGGCACAAACACTCAAGAGGTTTTGACGAGTTCTGGCTCGATTTGGAATCAGATCCCACGAGACTGGCTCCTGGCATCCACGGATTGGACCAGCACTCTCCCAAGTGTCGGAGGTGGCGGGGCACATTCAGACGGAGACCACGTGACATGTACCCCTGGATCTCGTCGAGTACACCTGACATTCCGAGACTTTGGCACAGTTGTCCTGAGATACGGACACCTAACCGAGATGTTTGCCTGGGAGTGGCCGATCAGGCCTGAGTTCTCACGGGATTTGGATCCGGTGTTCCGAGGTTTGGACTGTGGCCCCATGGAATTTGGCCCTGGATCTGGCTTCCAGGGCCTGAGGTCCGACGAGATGTCGACAAGCACTGCTGAGAATGGGATTCAGGTCCTCCGCGAATTGCCCGCGGAAGCCACTGAGGCATCCTGAGGTTTGACGAGATGGGGTTTGTTCTCCAAGGTTCGCCCGAAAGCACTCAGGTTTGGAGCCTGGTTCGCACCGTCCGGACGTGAGCACTCAGGAGCATTGGATGAGTTCTGCCGCAAAGGTGATTGAGAGCTCAGGAGTTGGACACTGGGTCTCCCTGAGGTGACTGGGATCGACCGCGGTTTGGAGGAGTACTCCCGAGATTTGGACTGAGATATGCTGAAGTTGAACCCTCGGTCTAACAGAGAGGCCTTGGCCTGAGATCCCGAAGGATTGGAGTCAGCGCCTCCGACCGGAGATCACGGGAGGTTTGCCTGTGAATCTCCCTGAAAAGCCCCGAGAACCCTGAAGCTGGGGAGGACACCTCCCGAGATTTGGACTGAGAGCAGCTGAGATTCGCCCCCGGATCTCACGGAAAGGGGCCGAGGTCTCAAGAGGGTTTGTGGAGCTCTGTCGACATTTGAACTCAGAAACGGCGCACGTGGCCACAGGTTTTAGAGGAACGGGCCAGAGCTCCAACGTCGTTGGGAGATCTCGAACGCGATGCCGACGGAGATCACGTGCCGTGTGTCCCTGGGTCTCGCTGACTTTTCCTGAGATCTCCGGGGATTCGCGCAGTTCTACCGAGATTTGGACGGCTATCTTGAGCCAAGCGACCTCCTTATCCTCCCCAAGGCCGGAGACCTCGTTCCCTGGGGGCCAGGTGTCCCCAGACGTGGGCTGGGATCCCATTTGATTTGCCCTTCCATCTGGCTGCCTGGCTCCGTGGTCTCCTGCGCTTTGGAGGCGCTCTTCCGAGATGCAGACTAAAAGCACGAGAATTTTGCCCCCCGGTACTGCAGAGGGGGCCTGTGCTGCCATGACTTGCGGTTTGTTCCCCCCAAGATTTGGCCTGAAACCACGCGGGGTTGGAACCCGGGCCTTGATATCCGGACCTGAGCGCTCTGGAACTTCAGGGCCCCTCCTGAAATTGGGATGGAAATCACGTGAGCATTGCCCCCTGGATCTCGAGGACTGGGTATGGGATCACGGCAGATTTGCATGAGCCGTCCCGAGATTTGGACGGAGCTCCCCTGAAGTCAGGTGCTCTCTGTCCCACAGAGCTCCCCGAGATCCCAGGAGTTTTGAGTGAGTTCTTCCGAGGCTTGGACGGAGGAGACACCATATTTGATCCCGAATCTCCCTGACTGGGCCCGACAGTGCTCGAACATTGCATGTGGTCCCCTAGGTTTGGACTGAGAAGGGGCGAGCTTTGCCCTGCCGCTCACTGACTGCGCCCGAGGTCTCAAGAGATTTGGATGAGTTCTGGGGAGGTCTGGACTACGATCCGGTGACCTCGGGCCCTGCCAGTGGCCGAACGGACCGGAGATTCCACCAGATTCGGAGATTCCTCGTGAGATTCGCCCTGAGAACAACGAGACAGGTGCCTCTCGATCTCTCTGATCATTCCTGACATCTCAGGACATTTCCATAGCTCTTCCGATATTTGGACGGATATGCCGACACGTGTTTCCAGGAACTCGCAGGCAGGGCCTGAGATCTCATGAGATGTGGGTCAGGGCCTCCAAAATTTAGACTGCGATCCCATGAGTTTAATTGCTTGAGACCCCTGACTGGGGTGAGACCTCAGGGATTTGGTTTCGTTCTAATGACAATTGGATTTCAACCCCCTGGGGATTGCTTCTGGATCTCGCTAACTGGGCCAGAGGTCCCCCCGGAATTTGCGTGTGTGTTCCCGTGTTACGCCTAAAGTCAGATGAACTTAGATGCTGTTTCTCACGCAACGGACAGTGGCCCCGCAAGATTTGAGTGCGTTCTTCCGAGCCTGGGGCTGTGATCACGTGACATATGTCCGTGAATCTCCCTGACAGGGCCAGGGGTTCTTGACATTTGAATGAGTTCTCCTGGACTTTGGCTGAGATCACCCGGATTCCATAACTTGGGCACAAACCACTAAAGAGATTTTGACGAGTTCCAGCTCGATTTGGAATCCGATCCCACGAGACTGGCTCCTGGCATTCACGGATTGGACCAGCGTTCTCACAAGTGTCGGAGGTGGCGAGCCTCATTCAGACGGAGACCACGTGACATGTGCCCCTCGATCTCGGCGAGTACACCTGACATTTCGAGGCTTTGGCACAGTTGTCCTGAGATTCGGACACCTACACGGAGACGTTTGCCTGGGAGTGTCCGACGGGTCCTGAGTTCTCACAGGATTTGGATCCGGTGTTCCGAGGTGTGGACTGCGGCCCCATGAGATTTGGCCCTGGATCTGGCTTCCTGGGCCTGTGGTCCCATGAGATGTCGACGAGCACTCCTGAGAATTGGATTCAGGTCCCCTGCGAATTGCCCTCGGAAGCCACTGAGGGGTCCCGAGCTTTGACAAGATGGGGTTTGTTCTCCAAGGTTCGCACGAAAGCACTCAGGTTTGGAGCCTGGTTCGCACCGTCCGGACGTGAGGACTCAGGAGCATTGGGTGGGTTCTGCTGCAAAGGTGATTGAGAGCTCAGGAGTTGGGCCCTGGGTCGCCCTGATGGTGACCGGGGTCGACCGAGGTTTGGAGGCTTTCTCCCGAGATTTGAACTGAGATTTGTGAAGTTGAACCCTGTGTCTAACAGAGAGGCCTTGGCCTGAGATCCCGTGGGTTGGAGTCAGCGCATCCGACCGGAGATCATGGGAGTTTTGCCTGTGAATCTCCCTGAAATTGTCCGAGAACCCTGAAGCTGGGGAGGAGACCTCCCGAGATTTGGACTGAGATCAGCTGAGATTCGCCCCCGGATCTCACCGAAAGGGGTCGAAGTCTCAAGATGGTTTGAGGAGCTCTGGCGACATTTGAAATCCGAAACGGTGCACGTAGCCACAGGTTGTAGTGGAACGCACCAGAGCTCCCACGAGGTTGGGAGATTGCAAACGCGATGTCGACGGAGATCATGTGCGTGTCTCCCTGGGTCTCGCTGACGTTTCCTGAGACCTCAGGGCATTCGCGCAGTTCTACCGAGATTTGGACGACTATCCTGAGCCAAGCGACCTCCATAACCTCCACAAGGCCCGAGATCTTGTTCCATTGGGGCCAGGTGTCCCCAGACGTGTGCTGGGATCCCACTTGGTTTGTCTTTCCATCTCGCTGCCTGGCCCCGTTGTATCCTGCGGTTTGGAGGCGCTCTCCCGAGATGCAGACTAAAACCATGAGAGGTTTGCCCCCGGGTCTTGCAGAGGGGGCCTGTGCTGCCATGACTTGCTGTTTGTTCCCCCCAAGACTTGGCCTGAAACCACGCGGGTTCGTTACCGGGGCCTTGATGTCTTGACGTGAGCGCTCTGGATCTGCAGGGCCCCTCCTGAAATTCGGATGGAGATCATGTGAGCATTGACCCCTGGAACTCGAGGACTGGGCATGGGATCACACCAGATTTGCATGAGCCGTCCCGAGATTTGGATGGAGCTCCCCTGAAGTCACACGCTCTTTGTCCCATAGAGCTCCCCGAGATCCCAGGAGCATTGAGTGCGTTCCTCCGACGCATGGACGGAGGAGACGCCAGATTTGACCCCGAATCTCCCTGACTGGGCCCGACAGCACTCGAACATTGCATGTGGTCCCCTCGGTTTGGACTGAGAAGGGGCGAGCTATGCCCTGCAGCTCACTGACTGCGCCCGAGGTCTCAAGAGATTTGGATGAGTTCTGGGGAGGTCCGGACTACGATCCGGTAACCTCGGGTCCTGCGAGTGGCCGAACAGATGGGAGATTCCACCAGATTCGGAGATTCCTCACGAGATTCGCACTAAGATCAACGAGACAGGTGCCTCACCATCTCTCTGATCATTCCTGACATCTCAGGACATATCCATATCTCTTCCGAGTTTTGGACGGATATGCCGAAACGTGTGTCTGGGAACTCGCATGCAGGGCTTGAGATCTCTTGAGATGTGGGTCAGGGCCTCCAAAATTTAGACTGCGATCCCATGAGTTTATCTGCTCGAGACCCCTGACTGGGGTGAGACCTCAGGGTTTTGGCTCCGTTCTAATGACAATTGGATTTCAACCCCCTTGGGATTGCTTCTGGATCTCGCTAACTGGGCCAGAGTTCCCCACGAGATTTGCCTGAGCATTCCCGCGTTTTACCTGAAGTCTGATGAACTTAGATGCTGTTTCTCATCCAATGGCCGGTGGCCCCAGGAGACTTGAGTGCGTTCTTCCGAGCCTGGGGCCGTGATCACGTGACATATGCCCGTGAATCTCCCTGACAGGGCCAGGGTTTGTTGACATTTGGATGGGTTCTCCTGGGCATCGGCCGAGATCACCCCGGAGTGGCATCGGGATCCCCTAACTTGGGCACAAACACTCAAGAGGTTTTGACGAGTTCTGGCTCGATTTGGAATCAGATCCCACGAGACTGGCTCCTGGCATCCACGGATTGGACCAGCACTCTCCCAAGTGTCGGAGGTGGCGGGGCACATTCAGACGGAGACCACGTGACATGTACCCCTGGATCTCGTCGAGTACACCTGACATTCCGAGACTTTGGCACAGTTGTCCTGAGATACGGACACCTAACCGAGATGTTTGCCTGGGAGTGGCCGATCAGGCCTGAGTTCTCACGGGATTTGGATCCGGTGTTCCGAGGTTTGGACTGTGGCCCCATGGAATTTGGCCCTGGATCTGGCTTCCAGGGCCTGAGGTCCGACGAGATGTCGACAAGCACTGCTGAGAATGGGATTCAGGTCCTCCGCGAATTGCCCGCGGAAGCCACTGAGGCATCCTGAGGTTTGACGAGATGGGGTTTGTTCTCCAAGGTTCGCCCGAAAGCACTCAGGTTTGGAGCCTGGTTCGCACCGTCCGGACGTGAGCACTCAGGAGCATTGGATGAGTTCTGCCGCAAAGGTGATTGAGAGCTCAGGAGTTGGACACTGGGTCTCCCTGAGGTGACTGGGATCGACCGCGGTTTGGAGGAGTACTCCCGAGATTTGGACTGAGATATGCTGAAGTTGAACCCTCGGTCTAACAGAGAGGCCTTGGCCTGAGATCCCGAAGGATTGGAGTCAGCGCCTCCGACCGGAGATCACGGGAGGTTTGCCTGTGAATCTCCCTGAAAAGCCCTGAGAACCCTGAAGCTGGGGAGGACACCTCCCGAGATTTGGACTGAGAGCAGCTGAGATTCGCCCCCGGATCTCACGGAAAGGGGCCGAGGTCTCAAGAGGGTTTGTGGAGCTCTGTCGACATTTGAACTCAGAAACGGCGCACGTGGCCACAGGTTTTAGAGGAACGGGCCAGAGCTCCAACGTCGTTGGGAGATCTCGAACGCGATGCCGACGGAGATCACGTGCCGTGTGTCCCTGGGTCTCGCTGACTTTTCCTGAGATCTCCGGGGATTCGCGCAGTTCTACCGAGATTTGGACGGCTATCTTGAGCCAAGCGACCTCCTTATCCTCCCCAAGGCCGGAGACCTCGTTCCCTGGGGGCCAGGTGTCCCCAGACGTGGGCTGGGATCCCATTTGATTTGCCCTTCCATCTGGCTGCCTGGCTCCGTGGTCTCCTGCGCTTTGGAGGCGCTCTTCCGAGATGCAGACTAAAAGCACGAGAATTTTGCCCCCCGGTACTGCAGAGGGGGCCTGTGCTGCCATGACTTGCGGTTTGTTCCCCCCAAGATTTGGCCTGAAACCACGCGGGGTTGGAACCCGGGCCTTGATATCCGGACCTGAGCGCTCTGGAACTTCAGGGCCCCTCCTGAAATTGGGATGGAAATCACGTGAGCATTGCCCCCTGGATCTCGAGGACTGGGTATGGGATCACGGCAGATTTGCATGAGCCGTCCCGAGATTTGGACGGAGCTCCCCTGAAGTCAGGTGCTCTCTGTCCCACAGAGCTCCCCGAGATCCCAGGAGTTTTGAGTGAGTTCTTCCGAGGCTTGGACGGAGGAGACACCATATTTGATCCCGAATCTCCCTGACTGGGCCCGACAGTGCTCGAACATTGCATGTGGTCCCCTAGGTTTGGACTGAGAAGGGGCGAGCTTTGCCCTGCCGCTCACTGACTGCGCCCGAGGTCTCAAGAGATTTGGATGAGTTCTGGGGAGGTCTGGACTACGATCCGGTGACCTCGGGCCCTGCCAGTGGCCGAACGGACCGGAGATTCCACCAGATTCGGAGATTCCTCGTGAGATTCGCCCTGAGAACAACGAGACAGGTGCCTCTCGATCTCTCTGATCATTCCTGACATCTCAGGACATTTCCATAGCTCTTCCGATATTTGGACGGATATGCCGACACGTGTTTCCAGGAACTCGCAGGCAGGGCCTGAGATCTCATGAGATGTGGGTCAGGGCCTCCAAAATTTAGACTGCGATCCCATGAGTTTAATTGCTTGAGACCCCTGACTGGGGTGAGACCTCAGGGATTTGGTTTCGTTCTAATGACAATTGGATTTCAACCCCCTGGGGATTGCTTCTGGATCTCGCTAACTGGGCCAGAGGTCCCCCCGGAATTTGCGTGTGTGTTCCCGTGTTACGCCTAAAGTCAGATGAACTTAGATGCTGTTTCTCACGCAACGGACAGTGGCCCCGCAAGATTTGAGTGCGTTCTTCCGAGCCTGGGGCTGTGATCACGTGACATATGTCCGTGAATCTCCCTGACAGGGCCAGGGGTTCTTGACATTTGAATGAGTTCTCCTGGACTTTGGCTGAGATCACCCGGATTCCATAACTTGGGCACAAACCACTAAAGAGATTTTGACGAGTTCCAGCTCGATTTGGAATCCGATCCCACGAGACTGGCTCCTGGCATTCACGGATTGGACCAGCGTTCTCACAAGTGTCGGAGGTGGCGAGCCTCATTCAGACGGAGACCACGTGACATGTGCCCCTCGATCTCGGCGAGTACACCTGACATTTCGAGGCTTTGGCACAGTTGTCCTGAGATTCGGACACCTACACGGAGACGTTTGCCTGGGAGTGTCCGACGGGTCCTGAGTTCTCACAGGATTTGGATCCGGTGTTCCGAGGTGTGGACTGCGGCCCCATGAGATTTGGCCCTGGATCTGGCTTCCTGGGCCTGTGGTCCCATGAGATGTCGACGAGCACTCCTGAGAATTGGATTCAGGTCCCCTGCGAATTGCCCTCGGAAGCCACTGAGGGGTCCCGAGCTTTGACAAGATGGGGTTTGTTCTCCAAGGTTCGCACGAAAGCACTCAGGTTTGGAGCCTGGTTCGCACCGTCCGGACGTGAGGACTCAGGAGCATTGGGTGGGTTCTGCTGCAAAGGTGATTGAGAGCTCAGGAGTTGGACACTGGGTCTCCCTGAGGTGACTGGGATCGACCGCGGTTTGGAGGAGTACTCCCGAGATTTGGACTGAGATATGCTGAAGTTGAACCCTCGGTCTAACAGAGAGGCCTTGGCCTGAGATCCCGAAGGATTGGAGTCAGCGCCTCCGACCGGAGATCACGGGAGGTTTGCCTGTGAATCTCCCTGAAAAGCCCTGAGAACCCTGAAGCTGGGGAGGACACCTCCCGAGATTTGGACTGAGAGCAGCTGAGATTCGCCCCCGGATCTCACGGAAAGGGGCCGAGGTCTCAAGAGGGTTTGTGGAGCTCTGTCGACATTTGAACTCAGAAACGGCGCACGTGGCCACAGGTTTTAGAGGAACGGGCCAGAGCTCCAACGTCGTTGGGAGATCTCGAACGCGATGCCGACGGAGATCACGTGCCGTGTGTCCCTGGGTCTCGCTGACTTTTCCTGAGATCTCCGGGGATTCGCGCAGTTCTACCGAGATTTGGACGGCTATCTTGAGCCAAGCGACCTCCTTATCCTCCCCAAGGCCGGAGACCTCGTTCCCTGGGGGCCAGGTGTCCCCAGACGTGGGCTGGGATCCCATTTGATTTGCCCTTCCATCTGGCTGCCTGGCTCCGTGGTCTCCTGCGCTTTGGAGGCGCTCTTCCGAGATGCAGACTAAAAGCACGAGAATTTTGCCCCCCGGTACTGCAGAGGGGGCCTGTGCTGCCATGACTTGCGGTTTGTTCCCCCCAAGATTTGGCCTGAAACCACGCGGGGTTGGAACCCGGGCCTTGATATCCGGACCTGAGCGCTCTGGAACTTCAGGGCCCCTCCTGAAATTGGGATGGAAATCACGTGAGCATTGCCCCCTGGATCTCGAGGACTGGGTATGGGATCACGGCAGATTTGCATGAGCCGTCCCGAGATTTGGACGGAGCTCCCCTGAAGTCAGGTGCTCTCTGTCCCACAGAGCTCCCCGAGATCCCAGGAGTTTTGAGTGAGTTCTTCCGAGGCTTGGACGGAGGAGACACCATATTTGATCCCGAATCTCCCTGACTGGGCCCGACAGTGCTCGAACATTGCATGTGGTCCCCTAGGTTTGGACTGAGAAGGGGCGAGCTTTGCCCTGCCGCTCACTGACTGCGCCCGAGGTCTCAAGAGATTTGGATGAGTTCTGGGGAGGTCTGGACTACGATCCGGTGACCTCGGGCCCTGCCAGTGGCCGAACGGACCGGAGATTCCACCAGATTCGGAGATTCCTCGTGAGATTCGCCCTGAGAACAACGAGACAGGTGCCTCTCGATCTCTCTGATCATTCCTGACATCTCAGGACATTTCCATAGCTCTTCCGATATTTGGACGGATATGCCGACACGTGTTTCCAGGAACTCGCAGGCAGGGCCTGAGATCTCATGAGATGTGGGTCAGGGCCTCCAAAATTTAGACTGCGATCCCATGAGTTTAATTGCTTGAGACCCCTGACTGGGGTGAGACCTCAGGGATTTGGTTTCGTTCTAATGACAATTGGATTTCAACCCCCTGGGGATTGCTTCTGGATCTCGCTAACTGGGCCAGAGGTCCCCCCGGAATTTGCGTGTGTGTTCCCGTGTTACGCCTAAAGTCAGATGAACTTAGATGCTGTTTCTCACGCAACGGACAGTGGCCCCGCAAGATTTGAGTGCGTTCTTCCGAGCCTGGGGCTGTGATCACGTGACATATGTCCGTGAATCTCCCTGACAGGGCCAGGGGTTCTTGACATTTGAATGAGTTCTCCTGGACTTTGGCTGAGATCACCCGGATTCCATAACTTGGGCACAAACCACTAAAGAGATTTTGACGAGTTCCAGCTCGATTTGGAATCCGATCCCACGAGACTGGCTCCTGGCATTCACGGATTGGACCAGCGTTCTCACAAGTGTCGGAGGTGGCGAGCCTCATTCAGACGGAGACCACGTGACATGTGCCCCTCGATCTCGGCGAGTACACCTGACATTTCGAGGCTTTGGCACAGTTGTCCTGAGATTCGGACACCTACACGGAGACGTTTGCCTGGGAGTGTCCGACGGGTCCTGAGTTCTCACAGGATTTGGATCCGGTGTTCCGAGGTGTGGACTGCGGCCCCATGAGATTTGGCCCTGGATCTGGCTTCCTGGGCCTGTGGTCCCATGAGATGTCGACGAGCACTCCTGAGAATTGGATTCAGGTCCCCTGCGAATTGCCCTCGGAAGCCACTGAGGGGTCCCGAGCTTTGACAAGATGGGGTTTGTTCTCCAAGGTTCGCACGAAAGCACTCAGGTTTGGAGCCTGGTTCGCACCGTCCGGACGTGAGGACTCAGGAGCATTGGGTGGGTTCTGCTGCAAAGGTGATTGAGAGCTCAGGAGTTGGGCCCTGGGTCGCGCTGATGGTGACCGGGGTCGACCGAGGTTTGGAGGCTTTCTCCCGAGATTTGAACTGAGATTTGTGAAGTTGAACCCTGTGTCTAACAGAGAGGCCTTGGCCTGAGATCCCGTGGGTTGGAGTCAGCGCATCCGACCGGAGATCATGGGAGTTTTGCCTGTGAATCTCCCTGAAATTGTCCGAGAACCCTGAAGCTGGGGAGGAGACCTCCCGAGATTTGGACTGAGATCAGCTGAGATTCGCCCCCGGATCTCACCGAAAGGGGTCGAAGTCTCAAGATGGTTTGAGGAGCTCTGGCGACATTTGAAATCCGAAACGGTGCACGTAGCCACAGGTTGTAGTGGAACGCACCAGAGCTCCCACGAGGTTGGGAGATTGCAAACGCGATGTCGACGGAGATCATGTGCGTGTCTCCCTGGGTCTCGCTGACGTTTCCTGAGACCTCAGGGCATTCGCGCAGTTCTACCGAGATTTGGACGACTATCCTGAGCCAAGCGACCTCCATAACCTCCACAAGGCCCGAGATCTTGTTCCATTGGGGCCAGGTGTCCCCAGACGTGTGCTGGGATCCCACTTGGTTTGTCTTTCCATCTCGCTGCCTGGCCCCGTTGTATCCTGCGGTTTGGAGGCGCTCTCCCGAGATGCAGACTAAAACCATGAGAGGTTTGCCCCCGGGTCTTGCAGAGGGGGCCTGTGCTGCCATGACTTGCTGTTTGTTCCCCCCAAGACTTGGCCTGAAACCACGCGGGTTCGTTACCGGGGCCTTGATGTCTTGACGTGAGCGCTCTGGATCTGCAGGGCCCCTCCTGAAATTCGGATGGAGATCATGTGAGCATTGACCCCTGGAACTCGAGGACTGGGCATGGGATCACACCAGATTTGCATGAGCCGTCCCGAGATTTGGATGGAGCTCCCCTGAAGTCACACGCTCTTTGTCCCATAGAGCTCCCCGAGATCCCAGGAGCATTGAGTGCGTTCCTCCGACGCATGGACGGAGGAGACGCCAGATTTGACCCCGAATCTCCCTGACTGGGCCCGACAGCACTCGAACATTGCATGTGGTCCCCTCGGTTTGGACTGAGAAGGGGCGAGCTATGCCCTGCAGCTCACTGACTGCGCCCGAGGTCTCAAGAGATTTGGATGAGTTCTGGGGAGGTCCGGACTACGATCCGGTAACCTCGGGTCCTGCGAGTGGCCGAACAGATGGGAGATTCCACCAGATTCGGAGATTCCTCACGAGATTCGCACTAAGATCAACGAGACAGGTGCCTCACCATCTCTCTGATCATTCCTGACATCTCAGGACATATCCATATCTCTTCCGAGTTTTGGACGGATATGCCGAAACGTGTGTCTGGGAACTCGCATGCAGGGCTTGAGATCTCTTGAGATGTGGGTCAGGGCCTCCAAAATTTAGACTGCGATCCCATGAGTTTATCTGCTCGAGACCCCTGACTGGGGTGAGACCTCAGGGTTTTGGCTCCGTTCTAATGACAATTGGATTTCAACCCCCTTGGGATTGCTTCTGGATCTCGCTAACTGGGCCAGAGTTCCCCACGAGATTTGCCTGAGCATTCCCGCGTTTTACCTGAAGTCTGATGAACTTAGATGCTGTTTCTCATCCAATGGCCGGTGGCCCCAGGAGACTTGAGTGCGTTCTTCCGAGCCTGGGGCCGTGATCACGTGACATATGCCCGTGAATCTCCCTGACAGGGCCAGGGTTTGTTGACATTTGGATGGGTTCTCCTGGGCATCGGCCGAGATCACCCCGGAGTGGCATCGGGATCCCCTAACTTGGGCACAAACACTCAAGAGGTTTTGACGAGTTCTGGCTCGATTTGGAATCAGATCCCACGAGACTGGCTCCTGGCATCCACGGATTGGACCAGCACTCTCCCAAGTGTCGGAGGTGGCGGGGCACATTCAGACGGAGACCACGTGACATGTACCCCTGGATCTCGTCGAGTACACCTGACATTCCGAGACTTTGGCACAGTTGTCCTGAGATACGGACACCTAACCGAGATGTTTGCCTGGGAGTGGCCGATCAGGCCTGAGTTCTCACGGGATTTGGATCCGGTGTTCCGAGGTTTGGACTGTGGCCCCATGGAATTTGGCCCTGGATCTGGCTTCCAGGGCCTGAGGTCCGACGAGATGTCGACAAGCACTGCTGAGAATGGGATTCAGGTCCTCCGCGAATTGCCCGCGGAAGCCACTGAGGCATCCTGAGGTTTGACGAGATGGGGTTTGTTCTCCAAGGTTCGCCCGAAAGCACTCAGGTTTGGAGCCTGGTTCGCACCGTCCGGACGTGAGCACTCAGGAGCATTGGATGAGTTCTGCCGCAAAGGTGATTGAGAGCTCAGGAGTTGGACACTGGGTCTCCCTGAGGTGACTGGGATCGACCGCGGTTTGGAGGAGTACTCCCGAGATTTGGACTGAGATATGCTGAAGTTGAACCCTCGGTCTAACAGAGAGGCCTTGGCCTGAGATCCCGAAGGATTGGAGTCAGCGCCTCCGACCGGAGATCACGGGAGGTTTGCCTGTGAATCTCCCTGAAAAGCCCTGAGAACCCTGAAGCTGGGGAGGACACCTCCCGAGATTTGGACTGAGAGCAGCTGAGATTCGCCCCCGGATCTCACGGAAAGGGGCCGAGGTCTCAAGAGGGTTTGTGGAGCTCTGTCGACATTTGAACTCAGAAACGGCGCACGTGGCCACAGGTTTTAGAGGAACGGGCCAGAGCTCCAACGTCGTTGGGAGATCTCGAACGCGATGCCGACGGAGATCACGTGCCGTGTGTCCCTGGGTCTCGCTGACTTTTCCTGAGATCTCCGGGGATTCGCGCAGTTCTACCGAGATTTGGACGGCTATCTTGAGCCAAGCGACCTCCTTATCCTCCCCAAGGCCGGAGACCTCGTTCCCTGGGGGCCAGGTGTCCCCAGACGTGGGCTGGGATCCCATTTGATTTGCCCTTCCATCTGGCTGCCTGGCTCCGTGGTCTCCTGCGCTTTGGAGGCGCTCTTCCGAGATGCAGACTAAAAGCACGAGAATTTTGCCCCCCGGTACTGCAGAGGGGGCCTGTGCTGCCATGACTTGCGGTTTGTTCCCCCCAAGATTTGGCCTGAAACCACGCGGGGTTGGAACCCGGGCCTTGATATCCGGACCTGAGCGCTCTGGAACTTCAGGGCCCCTCCTGAAATTGGGATGGAAATCACGTGAGCATTGCCCCCTGGATCTCGAGGACTGGGTATGGGATCACGGCAGATTTGCATGAGCCGTCCCGAGATTTGGACGGAGCTCCCCTGAAGTCAGGTGCTCTCTGTCCCACAGAGCTCCCCGAGATCCCAGGAGTTTTGAGTGAGTTCTTCCGAGGCTTGGACGGAGGAGACACCATATTTGATCCCGAATCTCCCTGACTGGGCCCGACAGTGCTCGAACATTGCATGTGGTCCCCTAGGTTTGGACTGAGAAGGGGCGAGCTTTGCCCTGCCGCTCACTGACTGCGCCCGAGGTCTCAAGAGATTTGGATGAGTTCTGGGGAGGTCTGGACTACGATCCGGTGACCTCGGGCCCTGCCAGTGGCCGAACGGACCGGAGATTCCACCAGATTCGGAGATTCCTCGTGAGATTCGCCCTGAGAACAACGAGACAGGTGCCTCTCGATCTCTCTGATCATTCCTGACATCTCAGGACATTTCCATAGCTCTTCCGATATTTGGACGGATATGCCGACACGTGTTTCCAGGAACTCGCAGGCAGGGCCTGAGATCTCATGAGATGTGGGTCAGGGCCTCCAAAATTTAGACTGCGATCCCATGAGTTTAATTGCTTGAGACCCCTGACTGGGGTGAGACCTCAGGGATTTGGTTTCGTTCTAATGACAATTGGATTTCAACCCCCTGGGGATTGCTTCTGGATCTCGCTAACTGGGCCAGAGGTCCCCCCGGAATTTGCGTGTGTGTTCCCGTGTTACGCCTAAAGTCAGATGAACTTAGATGCTGTTTCTCACGCAACGGACAGTGGCCCCGCAAGATTTGAGTGCGTTCTTCCGAGCCTGGGGCTGTGATCACGTGACATATGTCCGTGAATCTCCCTGACAGGGCCAGGGGTTCTTGACATTTGAATGAGTTCTCCTGGACTTTGGCTGAGATCACCCGGATTCCATAACTTGGGCACAAACCACTAAAGAGATTTTGACGAGTTCCAGCTCGATTTGGAATCCGATCCCACGAGACTGGCTCCTGGCATTCACGGATTGGACCAGCGTTCTCACAAGTGTCGGAGGTGGCGAGCCTCATTCAGACGGAGACCACGTGACATGTGCCCCTCGATCTCGGCGAGTACACCTGACATTTCGAGGCTTTGGCACAGTTGTCCTGAGATTCGGACACCTACACGGAGACGTTTGCCTGGGAGTGTCCGACGGGTCCTGAGTTCTCACAGGATTTGGATCCGGTGTTCCGAGGTGTGGACTGCGGCCCCATGAGATTTGGCCCTGGATCTGGCTTCCTGGGCCTGTGGTCCCATGAGATGTCGACGAGCACTCCTGAGAATTGGATTCAGGTCCCCTGCGAATTGCCCTCGGAAGCCACTGAGGGGTCCCGAGCTTTGACAAGATGGGGTTTGTTCTCCAAGGTTCGCACGAAAGCACTCAGGTTTGGAGCCTGGTTCGCACCGTCCGGACGTGAGGACTCAGGAGCATTGGGTGGGTTCTGCTGCAAAGGTGATTGAGAGCTCAGGAGTTGGGCCCTGGGTCGCGCTGATGGTGACCGGGGTCGACCGAGGTTTGGAGGCTTTCTCCCGAGATTTGAACTGAGATTTGTGAAGTTGAACCCTGTGTCTAACAGAGAGGCCTTGGCCTGAGATCCCGTGGGTTGGAGTCAGCGCATCCGACCGGAGATCATGGGAGTTTTGCCTGTGAATCTCCCTGAAATTGTCCGAGAACCCTGAAGCTGGGGAGGAGACCTCCCGAGATTTGGACTGAGATCAGCTGAGATTCGCCCCCGGATCTCACCGAAAGGGGTCAAAGTCTCAAGATGGTTTGAGGAGCTCTGGCGACATTTGAAATCCGAAACGGTGCACGTAGCCACAGGTTGTAGTGGAACGCACCAGAGCTCCCACGAGGTTGGGAGATTGCAAACGCGATGTCGACGGAGATCATGTGCGTGTCTCCCTGGGTCTCGCTGACGTTTCCTGAGACCTCAGGGCATTCGCGCAGTTCTACCGAGATTTGGACGACTATCCTGAGCCAAGCGACCTCCATAACCTCCACAAGGCCCGAGATCTTGTTCCATTGGGGCCAGGTGTCCCCAGACGTGTGCTGGGATCCCACTTGGTTTGTCTTTCCATCTCGCTGCCTGGCCCCGTTGTATCCTGCGGTTTGGAGGCGCTCTCCCGAGATGCAGACTAAAACCATGAGAGGTTTGCCCCCGGGTCTTGCAGAGGGGGCCTGTGCTGCCATGACTTGCTGTTTGTTCCCCCCAAGACTTGGCCTGAAACCACGCGGGTTCGTTACCGGGGCCTTGATGTCTTGACGTGAGCGCTCTGGATCTGCAGGGCCCCTCCTGAAATTCGGATGGAGATCATGTGAGCATTGACCCCTGGAACTCGAGGACTGGGCATGGGATCACACCAGATTTGCATGAGCCGTCCCGAGATTTGGATGGAGCTCCCCTGAAGTCACACGCTCTTTGTCCCATAGAGCTCCCCGAGATCCCAGGAGCATTGAGTGCGTTCCTCCGACGCATGGACGGAGGAGACGCCAGATTTGACCCCGAATCTCCCTGACTGGGCCCGACAGCACTCGAACATTGCATGTGGTCCCCTCGGTTTGGACTGAGAAGGGGCGAGCTATGCCCTGCAGCTCACTGACTGCGCCCGAGGTCTCAAGAGATTTGGATGAGTTCTGGGGAGGTCCGGACTACGATCCGGTAACCTCGGGTCCTGCGAGTGGCCGAACAGATGGGAGATTCCACCAGATTCGGAGATTCCTCACGAGATTCGCACTAAGATCAACGAGACAGGTGCCTCACCATCTCTCTGATCATTCCTGACATCTCAGGACATATCCATATCTCTTCCGAGTTTTGGACGGATATGCCGAAACGTGTGTCTGGGAACTCGCATGCAGGGCTTGAGATCTCTTGAGATGTGGGTCAGGGCCTCCAAAATTTAGACTGCGATCCCATGAGTTTATCTGCTCGAGACCCCTGACTGGGGTGAGACCTCAGGGTTTTGGCTCCGTTCTAATGACAATTGGATTTCAACCCCCTTGGGATTGCTTCTGGATCTCGCTAACTGGGCCAGAGATCCCCACGAGATTTGCCTGAGCATTCCCGCGTTTTACCTGAAGTCTGATGAACTTAGATGCTGTTTCTCATCCAATGGCCGGTGGCCCCAGGAGACTTGAGTGCGTTCTTCCGAGCCTGGGGCCGTGATCACGTGACATATGCCCGTGAATCTCCCTGACAGGGCCAGGGTTTGTTGACATTTGGATGGGTTCTCCTGGGCATCGGCCGAGATCACCCCGGAGTGGCATCGGGATCCCCTAACTTGGGCACAAACACTCAAGAGGTTTTGACGAGTTCTGGCTCGATTTGGAATCAGATCCCACGAGACTGGCTCCTGGCATCCACGGATTGGACCAGCACTCTCCCAAGTGTCGGAGGTGGCGGGGCACATTCAGACGGAGACCACGTGACATGTACCCCTGGATCTCGTCGAGTACACCTGACATTCCGAGACTTTGGCACAGTTGTCCTGAGATACGGACACCTAACCGAGATGTTTGCCTGGGAGTGGCCGATCAGGCCTGAGTTCTCACGGGATTTGGATCCGGTGTTCCGAGGTTTGGACTGTGGCCCCATGGAATTTGGCCCTGGATCTGGCTTCCAGGGCCTGAGGTCCGACGAGATGTCGACAAGCACTGCTGAGAATGGGATTCAGGTCCTCCGCGAATTGCCCGCGGAAGCCACTGAGGCATCCTGAGGTTTGACGAGATGGGGTTTGTTCTCCAAGGTTCGCCCGAAAGCACTCAGGTTTGGAGCCTGGTTCGCACCGTCCGGACGTGAGCACTCAGGAGCATTGGATGAGTTCTGCCGCAAAGGTGATTGAGAGCTCAGGAGTTGGACACTGGGTCTCCCTGAGGTGACTGGGATCGACCGCGGTTTGGAGGAGTACTCCCGAGATTTGGACTGAGATATGCTGAAGTTGAACCCTCGGTCTAACAGAGAGGCCTTGGCCTGAGATCCCGAAGGATTGGAGTCAGCGCCTCCGACCGGAGATCACGGGAGGTTTGCCTGTGAATCTCCCTGAAAAGCCCCGAGAACCCTGAAGCTGGGGAGGACACCTCCCGAGATTTGGACTGAGAGCAGCTGAGATTCGCCCCCGGATCTCACGGAAAGGGGCCGAGGTCTCAAGAGGGTTTGTGGAGCTCTGTCGACATTTGAACTCAGAAACGGCGCACGTGGCCACAGGTTTTAGAGGAACGGGCCAGAGCTCCAACGTCGTTGGGAGATCTCGAACGCGATGCCGACGGAGATCACGTGCCGTGTGTCCCTGGGTCTCGCTGACTTTTCCTGAGATCTCCGGGGATTCGCGCAGTTCTACCGAGATTTGGACGGCTATCTTGAGCCAAGCGACCTCCTTATCCTCCCCAAGGCCGGAGACCTCGTTCCCTGGGGGCCAGGTGTCCCCAGACGTGGGCTGGGATCCCATTTGATTTGCCCTTCCATCTGGCTGCCTGGCTCCGTGGTCTCCTGCGCTTTGGAGGCGCTCTTCCGAGATGCAGACTAAAAGCACGAGAATTTTGCCCCCCGGTACTGCAGAGGGGGCCTGTGCTGCCATGACTTGCGGTTTGTTCCCCCCAAGATTTGGCCTGAAACCACGCGGGGTTGGAACCCGGGCCTTGATATCCGGACCTGAGCGCTCTGGAACTTCAGGGCCCCTCCTGAAATTGGGATGGAAATCACGTGAGCATTGCCCCCTGGATCTCGAGGACTGGGTATGGGATCACGGCAGATTTGCATGAGCCGTCCCGAGATTTGGACGGAGCTCCCCTGAAGTCAGGTGCTCTCTGTCCCACAGAGCTCCCCGAGATCCCAGGAGTTTTGAGTGAGTTCTTCCGAGGCTTGGACGGAGGAGACACCATATTTGATCCCGAATCTCCCTGACTGGGCCCGACAGTGCTCGAACATTGCATGTGGTCCCCTAGGTTTGGACTGAGAAGGGGCGAGCTTTGCCCTGCCGCTCACTGACTGCGCCCGAGGTCTCAAGAGATTTGGATGAGTTCTGGGGAGGTCTGGACTACGATCCGGTGACCTCGGGCCCTGCCAGTGGCCGAACGGACCGGAGATTCCACCAGATTCGGAGATTCCTCGTGAGATTCGCCCTGAGAACAACGAGACAGGTGCCTCTCGATCTCTCTGATCATTCCTGACATCTCAGGACATTTCCATAGCTCTTCCGATATTTGGACGGATATGCCGACACGTGTTTCCAGGAACTCGCAGGCAGGGCCTGAGATCTCATGAGATGTGGGTCAGGGCCTCCAAAATTTAGACTGCGATCCCATGAGTTTAATTGCTTGAGACCCCTGACTGGGGTGAGACCTCAGGGATTTGGTTTCGTTCTAATGACAATTGGATTTCAACCCCCTGGGGATTGCTTCTGGATCTCGCTAACTGGGCCAGAGGTCCCCCCGGAATTTGCGTGTGTGTTCCCGTGTTACGCCTAAAGTCAGATGAACTTAGATGCTGTTTCTCACGCAACGGACAGTGGCCCCGCAAGATTTGAGTGCGTTCTTCCGAGCCTGGGGCTGTGATCACGTGACATATGTCCGTGAATCTCCCTGACAGGGCCAGGGGTTCTTGACATTTGAATGAGTTCTCCTGGACTTTGGCTGAGATCACCCGGATTCCATAACTTGGGCACAAACCACTAAAGAGATTTTGACGAGTTCCAGCTCGATTTGGAATCCGATCCCACGAGACTGGCTCCTGGCATTCACGGATTGGACCAGCGTTCTCACAAGTGTCGGAGGTGGCGAGCCTCATTCAGACGGAGACCACGTGACATGTGCCCCTCGATCTCGGCGAGTACACCTGACATTTCGAGGCTTTGGCACAGTTGTCCTGAGATTCGGACACCTACACGGAGACGTTTGCCTGGGAGTGTCCGACGGGTCCTGAGTTCTCACAGGATTTGGATCCGGTGTTCCGAGGTGTGGACTGCGGCCCCATGAGATTTGGCCCTGGATCTGGCTTCCTGGGCCTGTGGTCCCATGAGATGTCGACGAGCACTCCTGAGAATTGGATTCAGGTCCCCTGCGAATTGCCCTCGGAAGCCACTGAGGGGTCCCGAGCTTTGACAAGATGGGGTTTGTTCTCCAAGGTTCGCACGAAAGCACTCAGGTTTGGAGCCTGGTTCGCACCGTCCGGACGTGAGGACTCAGGAGCATTGGGTGGGTTCTGCTGCAAAGGTGATTGAGAGCTCAGGAGTTGGGCCCTGGGTCGCCCTGATGGTGACCGGGGTCGACCGAGGTTTGGAGGCTTTCTCCCGAGATTTGAACTGAGATTTGTGAAGTTGAACCCTGTGTCTAACAGAGAGGCCTTGGCCTGAGATCCCGTGGGTTGGAGTCAGCGCATCCGACCGGAGATCATGGGAGTTTTGCCTGTGAATCTCCCTGAAATTGTCCGAGAACCCTGAAGCTGGGGAGGAGACCTCCCGAGATTTGGACTGAGATCAGCTGAGATTCGCCCCCGGATCTCACCGAAAGGGGTCGAAGTCTCAAGATGGTTTGAGGAGCTCTGGCGACATTTGAAATCCGAAACGGTGCACGTAGCCACAGGTTGTAGTGGAACGCACCAGAGCTCCCACGAGGTTGGGAGATTGCAAACGCGATGTCGACGGAGATCATGTGCGTGTCTCCCTGGGTCTCGCTGACGTTTCCTGAGACCTCAGGGCATTCGCGCAGTTCTACCGAGATTTGGACGACTATCCTGAGCCAAGCGACCTCCATAACCTCCACAAGGCCCGAGATCTTGTTCCATTGGGGCCAGGTGTCCCCAGACGTGTGCTGGGATCCCACTTGGTTTGTCTTTCCATCTCGCTGCCTGGCCCCGTTGTATCCTGCGGTTTGGAGGCGCTCTCCCGAGATGCAGACTAAAACCATGAGAGGTTTGCCCCCGGGTCTTGCAGAGGGGGCCTGTGCTGCCATGACTTGCTGTTTGTTCCCCCCAAGACTTGGCCTGAAACCACGCGGGTTCGTTACCGGGGCCTTGATGTCTTGACGTGAGCGCTCTGGATCTGCAGGGCCCCTCCTGAAATTGGGATGGAGATCATGTGAGCATTGCCCCCTGGAACTCGAGGACTGGGCATGGGATCACACCAGATTTGCATGAGCCGTCCCGAGATTTGGATGGAGCTCCCCTGAAGTCACACGCTCTTTGTCCCATAGAGCTCCCCGAGATCCCAGGAGCATTGAGTGCGTTCCTCCGACGCATGGACGGAGGAGACGCCAGATTTGACCCCGAATCTCCCTGACTGGGCCCGACAGCACTCGAACATTGCATGTGGTCCCCTCGGTTTGGACTGAGAAGGGGCGAGCTATGCCCTGCAGCTCACTGACTGCGCCCGAGGTCTCAAGAGATTTGGATGAGTTCTGGGGAGGTCCGGACTACGATCCGGTAACCTCGGGTCCTGCGAGTGGCCGAACAGATGGGAGATTCCACCAGATTCGGAGATTCCTCACGAGATTCGCACTAAGATCAACGAGACAGGTGCCTCACCATCTCTCTGATCATTCCTGACATCTCAGGACATATCCATATCTCTTCCGAGTTTTGGACGGATATGCCGAAACGTGTGTCTGGGAACTCGCATGCAGGGCTTGAGATCTCTTGAGATGTGGGTCAGGGCCTCCAAAATTTAGACTGCGATCCCATGAGTTTATCTGCTCGAGACCCCTGACTGGGGTGAGACCTCAGGGTTTTGGCTCCGTTCTAATGACAATTGGATTTCAACCCCCTTGGGATTGCTTCTGGATCTCGCTAACTGGGCCAGAGATCCCCACGAGATTTGCCTGAGCATTCCCGCGTTTTACCTGAAGTCTGATGAACTTAGATGCTGTTTCTCATCCAATGGCCGGTGGCCCCAGGAGACTTGAGTGCGTTCTTCCGAGCCTGGGGCCGTGATCACGTGACATATGCCCGTGAATCTCCCTGACAGGGCCAGGGTTTGTTGACATTTGGATGGGTTCTCCTGGGCATCGGCCGAGATCACCCCGGAGTGGCATCGGGATCCCCTAACTTGGGCACAAACACTCAAGAGGTTTTGACGAGTTCTGGCTCGATTTGGAATCAGATCCCACGAGACTGGCTCCTGGCATCCACGGATTGGACCAGCACTCTCCCAAGTGTCGGAGGTGGCGGGGCACATTCAGACGGAGACCACGTGACATGTACCCCTGGATCTCGTCGAGTACACCTGACATTCCGAGACTTTGGCACAGTTGTCCTGAGATACGGACACCTAACCGAGATGTTTGCCTGGGAGTGGCCGATCAGGCCTGAGTTCTCACGGGATTTGGATCCGGTGTTCCGAGGTTTGGACTGTGGCCCCATGGAATTTGGCCCTGGATCTGGCTTCCAGGGCCTGAGGTCCGACGAGATGTCGACAAGCACTGCTGAGAATGGGATTCAGGTCCTCCGCGAATTGCCCGCGGAAGCCACTGAGGCATCCTGAGGTTTGACGAGATGGGGTTTGTTCTCCAAGGTTCGCCCGAAAGCACTCAGGTTTGGAGCCTGGTTCGCACCGTCCGGACGTGAGCACTCAGGAGCATTGGATGAGTTCTGCCGCAAAGGTGATTGAGAGCTCAGGAGTTGGACACTGGGTCTCCCTGAGGTGACTGGGATCGACCGCGGTTTGGAGGAGTACTCCCGAGATTTGGACTGAGATATGCTGAAGTTGAACCCTCGGTCTAACAGAGAGGCCTTGGCCTGAGATCCCGAAGGATTGGAGTCAGCGCCTCCGACCGGAGATCACGGGAGGTTTGCCTGTGAATCTCCCTAAAAAGCCCCGAGAACCCTGAAGCTGGGGAGGACACCTCCCGAGATTTGGACTGAGAGCAGCTGAGATTCGCCCCCGGATCTCACGGAAAGGGGCCGAGGTCTCAAGAGGGTTTGTGGAGCTCTGTCGACATTTGAACTCAGAAACGGCGCACGTGGCCACAGGTTTTAGAGGAACGGGCCAGAGCTCCAACGTCGTTGGGAGATCTCGAACGCGATGCCGACGGAGATCACGTGCCGTGTGTCCCTGGGTCTCGCTGACTTTTCCTGAGATCTCCGGGGATTCGCGCAGTTCTACCGAGATTTGGACGGCTATCTTGAGCCAAGCGACCTCCTTATCCTCCCCAAGGCCGGAGACCTCGTTCCCTGGGGGCCAGGTGTCCCCAGACGTGGGCTGGGATCCCATTTGATTTGCCCTTCCATCTGGCTGCCTGGCTCCGTGGTCTCCTGCGCTTTGGAGGCGCTCTTCCGAGATGCAGACTAAAAGCACGAGAATTTTGCCCCCCGGTACTGCAGAGGGGGCCTGTGCTGCCATGACTTGCGGTTTGTTCCCCCCAAGATTTGGCCTGAAACCACGCGGGGTTGGAACCCGGGCCTTGATATCCGGACCTGAGCGCTCTGGAACTTCAGGGCCCCTCCTGAAATTGGGATGGAAATCACGTGAGCATTGCCCCCTGGATCTCGAGGACTGGGTATGGGATCACGGCAGATTTGCATGAGCCGTCCCGAGATTTGGACGGAGCTCCCCTGAAGTCAGGTGCTCTCTGTCCCACAGAGCTCCCCGAGATCCCAGGAGTTTTGAGTGAGTTCTTCCGAGGCTTGGACGGAGGAGACACCATATTTGATCCCGAATCTCCCTGACTGGGCCCGACAGTGCTCGAACATTGCATGTGGTCCCCTAGGTTTGGACTGAGAAGGGGCGAGCTTTGCCCTGCCGCTCACTGACTGCGCCCGAGGTCTCAAGAGATTTGGATGAGTTCTGGGGAGGTCTGGACTACGATCCGGTGACCTCGGGCCCTGCCAGTGGCCGAACGGACCGGAGATTCCACCAGATTCGGAGATTCCTCGTGAGATTCGCCCTGAGAACAACGAGACAGGTGCCTCTCGATCTCTCTGATCATTCCTGACATCTCAGGACATTTCCATAGCTCTTCCGATATTTGGACGGATATGCCGACACGTGTTTCCAGGAACTCGCAGGCAGGGCCTGAGATCTCATGAGATGTGGGTCAGGGCCTCCAAAATTTAGACTGCGATCCCATGAGTTTAATTGCTTGAGACCCCTGACTGGGGTGAGACCTCAGGGATTTGGTTTCGTTCTAATGACAATTGGATTTCAACCCCCTGGGGATTGCTTCTGGATCTCGCTAACTGGGCCAGAGGTCCCCCCGGAATTTGCGTGTGTGTTCCCGTGTTACGCCTAAAGTCAGATGAACTTAGATGCTGTTTCTCACGCAACGGACAGTGGCCCCGCAAGATTTGAGTGCGTTCTTCCGAGCCTGGGGCTGTGATCACGTGACATATGTCCGTGAATCTCCCTGACAGGGCCAGGGGTTCTTGACATTTGAATGAGTTCTCCTGGACTTTGGCTGAGATCACCCGGATTCCATAACTTGGGCACAAACCACTAAAGAGATTTTGACGAGTTCCAGCTCGATTTGGAATCCGATCCCACGAGACTGGCTCCTGGCATTCACGGATTGGACCAGCGTTCTCACAAGTGTCGGAGGTGGCGAGCCTCATTCAGACGGAGACCACGTGACATGTGCCCCTCGATCTCGGCGAGTACACCTGACATTTCGAGGCTTTGGCACAGTTGTCCTGAGATTCGGACACCTACACGGAGACGTTTGCCTGGGAGTGTCCGACGGGTCCTGAGTTCTCACAGGATTTGGATCCGGTGTTCCGAGGTGTGGACTGCGGCCCCATGAGATTTGGCCCTGGATCTGGCTTCCTGGGCCTGTGGTCCCATGAGATGTCGACGAGCACTCCTGAGAATTGGATTCAGGTCCCCTGCGAATTGCCCTCGGAAGCCACTGAGGGGTCCCGAGCTTTGACAAGATGGGGTTTGTTCTCCAAGGTTCGCACGAAAACACTCAGGTTTGGAGCCTGGTTCGCACCGTCCGGACGTGAGGACTCAGGAGCATTGGGTGGGTTCTGCTGCAAAGGTGATTGAGAGCTCAGGAGTTGGGCCCTGGGTCGCCCTGATGGTGACCGGGGTCGACCGAGGTTTGGAGGCTTTCTCCCGAGATTTGAACTGAGATTTGTGAAGTTGAACCCTGTGTCTAACAGAGAGGCCTTGGCCTGAGATCCCGTGGGTTGGAGTCAGCGCATCCGACCGGAGATCATGGGAGTTTTGCCTGTGAATCTCCCTGAAATTGTCCGAGAACCCTGAAGCTGGGGAGGAGACCTCCCGAGATTTGGACTGAGATCAGCTGAGATTCGCCCCCGGATCTCACCGAAAGGGGTCGAAGTCTCAAGATGGTTTGAGGAGCTCTGGCGACATTTGAAATCCGAAACGGTGCACGTAGCCACAGGTTGTAGTGGAACGCACCAGAGCTCCCACGAGGTTGGGAGATTGCAAACGCGATGTCGACGGAGATCATGTGCGTGTCTCCCTGGGTCTCGCTGACGTTTCCTGAGACCTCAGGGCATTCGCGCAGTTCTACCGAGATTTGGACGACTATCCTGAGCCAAGCGACCTCCATAACCTCCACAAGGCCCGAGATCTTGTTCCATTGGGGCCAGGTGTCCCCAGACGTGTGCTGGGATCCCACTTGGTTTGTCTTTCCATCTCGCTGCCTGGCCCCGTTGTATCCTGCGGTTTGGAGGCGCTCTCCCGAGATGCAGACTAAAACCATGAGAGGTTTGCCCCCGGGTCTTGCAGAGGGGGCCTGTGCTGCCATGACTTGCTGTTTGTTCCCCCCAAGACTTGGCCTGAAACCACGCGGGTTCGTTACCGGGGCCTTGATGTCTTGACGTGAGCGCTCTGGATCTGCAGGGCCCCTCCTGAAATTGGGATGGAGATCATGTGAGCATTGACCCCTGGAACTCGAGGACTGGGCATGGGATCACACCAGATTTGCATGAGCCGTCCCGAGATTTGGATGGAGCTCCCCTGAAGTCACACGCTCTTTGTCCCATAGAGCTCCCCGGGATCCCAGGAGCATTGAGTGCGTTACTCCGACGCATGGTCGGAGGAGACGCCAGATTTGACCCCGAATCTCCCTGACTGGGCCCGACAGCACTCGAACATTGCATGTGGTCCCCTCGGTTTGGAATGAGAAGGGGCGAGCTATGCCCTGCAGCTCACTGACTGCGCCCGAGGTCTCAAGAGATTTGGATGAGTTCTGGGGAGGTCCGGACTACGATCCGGTAACCTCGGGCCCTGCGAGTGGCCGAACAGATGGGAGATTCCACCAGATTCGGAGATTCCTCACGAGATTCGCACTAAGATCAACGAGACAGGTGCCTCACCATCTCTCTGATCATTCCTGACATCTCAGGACATATCCATATCTCTTCCGAGTTTTGGACGGATATGCCGAAACGTGTGTCTGGGAACTCGCATGCAGGGCTTGAGATCTCTTGAGATGTGGGTCAGGGCCTCCAAATTTAGACTGCGATCCCATGAGTTTATCTGCTCGAGACCCCTGACTGGGGTGAGACCTCAGGGTTTTGGCTCCGTTCTAATGACAATTGGATTTCAACCCCCTTGGGATTGCTTCTGGATCTCGCTAACTGGGCCAGAGATCCCCACGAGATTTGCCTGAGCATTCCCGCGTTTTACCTGAAGTCTGATGAACTTAGATGCTGTTTCTCATCCAATGGCCGGTGGCCCCAGGAGACTTGAGTGCGTTCTTCCGAGGCTGGGGCCGTGATCACGTGACATATGCCCGTGAATCTCCCTGACAGGGCCAGGGTTTGTTGACATTTGGATGGGTTCTCCTGGGCATCGGCCGAGATCACCCCGGAGTGGCATCGGGATCCCCTAACTTGGGCACAAACACTCAAGAGGTTTTGACGAGTTCTGGCTCGATTTGGAATCAGATCCCACGAGACTGGCTCCTGGCATCCACGGATTGGACCAGCACTCTCCCAAGTGTCGGAGGTGGCGGGGCACATTCAGACGGAGACCACGTGACATGTACCCCTGGATCTCGTCGAGTACACCTGACATTCCGAGACTTTGGCACAGTTGTCCTGAGATACGGACACCTAACCGAGATGTTTGCCTGGGAGTGGCCGATCAGGCCTGAGTTCTCACGGGATTTGGATCCGGTGTTCCGAGGTTTGGACTGTGGCCCCATGGAATTTGGCCCTGGATCTGGCTTCCAGGGCCTGAGGTCCGACGAGATGTCGACAAGCACTGCTGAGAATGGGATTCAGGTCCTCCGCGAATTGCCCGCGGAAGCCACTGAGGCATCCTGAGGTTTGACGAGATGGGGTTTGTTTTCCAAGGTTCGCCCGAAAGCACTCAGGTTTGGAGCCTGGTTCGCACCGTCCGGACGTGAGCACTCAGGAGCATTGGATGAGTTCTGCCGCAAAGGTGATTGAGAGCTCAGGAGTTGGACACTGGGTCTCCCTGAGGTGACTGGGATCGACCGCGGTTTGGAGGAGTACTCCCGAGATTTGGACTGAGATATGCTGAAGTTGAACCCTCGGTCCAACAGAGAGGCCTTGGCCTGAGATCCCGAAGGTTTGGAGTCAGCGCCTCCGACCGGAGATCACGGGAGGTTTGCCTGTGAATCTCCCTGAAAAGCCCCGAGAACCCTGAAGCTGGGGAGGACACCTCCCGAGATTTGGACTGAGAGCAGCTGAGATTCGCCCCCGGATCTCACGGAAAGGGGCCGAGGTCTCAAGAGGGTTTGTGGAGCTCTGTCGACATTTGAACTCAGAAACGGCGCACGTGGCCACAGGTTTTAGAGGAACGGGCCAGAGCTCCAACGTCGTTGGGAGATCTCGAACGCGATGCCGACGGAGATCACGTGCCGTGTGTCCCTGGGTCTCGCTGACTTTTCCTGAGATCTCCGGGGATTCGCGCAGTTCTACCGAGATTTGGACGGCTATCTTGAGCCAAGCGACCTCCTTATCCTCCCCAAGGCCGGAGACCTCGTTCCCTGGGGGCCAGGTGTCCCCAGACGTGGGCTGGGATGCCATTTGATTTGCCCTTCCATCTGGCTGCCTGGCTCCGTGGTCTCCTGCGCTTTGGAGGCGCTCTTCCGAGATGCAGACTAAAAGCACGAGAATTTTGCCCCCCGGTACTGCAGAGGGGGCCTGTGCTGCCATGACTTGCGGTTTGTTCCCCCCAAGATTTGGCCTGAAACCACGCGGGGTTGGAACCCGGGCCTTGATATCCGGACCTGAGCGCTCTGGAACTTCAGGGCCCCTCCTGAAATTGGGATGGAAATCACGTGAGCATTGCCCCCTGGATCTCGAGGACTGGGTATGGGATCACGGCAGATTTGCATGAGCCGTCCCGAGATTTGGACGGAGCTCCCCTGAAGTCAGGTGCTCTCTGTCCCACAGAGCTCCCCGAGATCCCAGGAGTTTTGAGTGAGTTCTTCCGAGGCTTGGACGGAGGAGACACCATATTTGATCCCGAATCTCCCTGACTGGGCCCGACAGTGCTCGAACATTGCATGTGGTCCCCTAGGTTTGGACTGAGAAGGGGCGAGCTTTGCCCTGCCGCTCACTGACTGCGCCCGAGGTCTCAAGAGATTTGGATGAGTTCTGGGGAGGTCTGGACTACGATCCGGTGACCTCGGGCCCTGCCAGTGGCCGAACGGACCGGAGATTCCACCAGATTCGGAGATTCCTCGTGAGATTCGCCCTGAGAACAACGAGACAGGTGCCTCTCGATCTCTCTGATCATTCCTGACATCTCAGGACATTTCCATAGCTCTTCCGATATTTGGACGGATATGCCGACACGTGTTTCCAGGAACTCGCAGGCAGGGCCTGAGATCTCATGAGATGTGGGTCAGGGCCTCCAAAATTTAGACTGCGATCCCATGAGTTTAATTGCTTGAGACCCCTGACTGGGGTGAGACCTCAGGGATTTGGTTTCGTTCTAATGACAATTGGATTTCAACCCCCTGGGGATTGCTTCTGGATCTCGCTAACTGGGCCAGAGGTCCCCCCGGAATTTGCGTGTGTGTTCCCGTGTTACGCCTAAAGTCAGATGAACTTAGATGCTGTTTCTCACGCAACGGACAGTGGCCCCGCAAGATTTGAGTGCGTTCTTCCGAGCCTGGGGCTGTGATCACGTGACATATGTCCGTGAATCTCCCTGACAGGGCCAGGGGTTCTTGACATTTGAATGAGTTCTCCTGGACTTTGGCTGAGATCACCCGGATTCCATAACTTGGGCACAAACCACTAAAGAGATTTTGACGAGTTCCAGCTCGATTTGGAATCCGATCCCACGAGACTGGCTCCTGGCATTCACGGATTGGACCAGCGTTCTCACAAGTGTCGGAGGTGGCGAGCCTCATTCAGACGGAGACCACGTGACATGTGCCCCTCGATCTCGGCGAGTACACCTGACATTTCGAGGCTTTGGCACAGTTGTCCTGAGATTCGGACACCTACACGGAGACGTTTGCCTGGGAGTGTCCGACGGGTCCTGAGTTCTCACAGGATTTGGATCCGGTGTTCCGAGGTGTGGACTGCGGCCCCATGAGATTTGGCCCTGGATCTGGCTTCCTGGGCCTGTGGTCCCATGAGATGTAGACGAGCACTCCTGAGAATTGGATTCAGGTCCCCTGCGAATTGCCCTCGGAAGCCACTGAGGGGTCCCGAGCTTTGACAAGATGGGGTTTGTTCTCCAAGGTTCGCACGAAAACACTCAGGTTTGGAGCCTGGTTCGCACCGTCCGGACGTGAGGACTCAGGAGCATTGGGTGGGTTCTGCTGCAAAGGTGATTGAGAGCTCAGGAGTTGGGCCCTGGGTCGCCCTGATGGTGACCGGGGTCGACCGAGGTTTGGAGGCTTTCTCCCGAGATTTGAACTGAGATTTGTGAAGTTGAACCCTGTGTCTAACAGAGAGGCCTTGGCCTGAGATCCCGTGGGTTGGAGTCAGCGCATCCGACCGGAGATCATGGGAGTTTTGCCTGTGAATCTCCCTGAAATTGTCCGAGAACCCTGAAGCTGGGGAGGAGACCTCCCGAGATTTGGACTGAGATCAGCTGAGATTCGCCCCCGGATCTCACCGAAAGGGGTCGAAGTCTCAAGATGGTTTGAGGAGCTCTGGCGACATTTGAAATCCGAAACGGTGCACGTAGCCACAGGTTGTAGTGGAACGCACCAGAGCTCCCACGAGGTTGGGAGATTGCAAACGCGATGTCGACGGAGATCATGTGCGTGTCTCCCTGGGTCTCGCTGACGTTTCCTGAGACCTCAGGGCATTCGCGCAGTTCTACCGAGATTTGGACGACTATCCTGAGCCAAGCGACCTCCATAACCTCCACAAGGCCCGAGATCTTGTTCCATTGGGGCCAGGTGTCCCCAGACGTGTGCTGGGATCCCACTTGGTTTGTCTTTCCATCTCGCTGCCTGGCCCCGTTGTATCCTGCGGTTTGGAGGCGCTCTCCCGAGATGCAGACTAAAACCATGAGAGGTTTGCCCCCGGGTCTTGCAGAGGGGGCCTGTGCTGCCATGACTTGCTGTTTGTTCCCCCCAAGACTTGGCCTGAAACCACGCGGGTTCGTTACCGGGGCCTTGATGTCTTGACGTGAGCGCTCTGGATCTGCAGGGCCCCTCCTGAAATTGGGATGGAGATCATGTGAGCATTGCCCCCTGGAACTCGAGGACTGGGCATGGGATCACACCAGATTTGCATGAGCCGTCCCGAGATTTGGATGGAGCTCCCCTGAAGTCACACGCTCTTTGTCCCATAGAGCTCCCCGAGATCCCAGGAGCATTGAGTGCGTTCCTCCGACGCATGGACGGAGGAGACGCCAGATTTGACCCCGAATCTCCCTGACTGGGCCCGACAGCACTCGAACATTGCATGTGGTCCCCTCGGTTTGGACTGAGAAGGGGCGAGCTATGCCCTGCAGCTCACTGACTGCGCCCGAGGTCTCAAGAGATTTGGATGAGTTCTGGGGAGGTCCGGACTACGATCCGGTAACCTCGGGTCCTGCGAGTGGCCGAACAGATGGGAGATTCCACCAGATTCGGAGATTCCTCACGAGATTCGCACTAAGATCAACGAGACAGGTGCCTCACCATCTCTCTGATCATTCCTGACATCTCAGGACATATCCATATCTCTTCCGAGTTTTGGACGGATATGCCGAAACGTGTGTCTGGGAACTCGCATGCAGGGCTTGAGATCTCTTGAGATGTGGGTCAGGGCCTCCAAAATTTAGACTGCGATCCCATGAGTTTATCTGCTCGAGACCCCTGACTGGGGTGAGACCTCAGGGTTTTGGCTCCGTTCTAATGACAATTGGATTTCAACCCCCTTGGGATTGCTTCTGGATCTCGCTAACTGGGCCAGAGATCCCCACGAGATTTGCCTGAGCATTCCCGCGTTTTACCTGAAGTCTGATGAACTTAGATGCTGTTTCTCATCCAATGGCCGGTGGCCCCAGGAGACTTGAGTGCGTTCTTCCGAGGCTGGGGCCGTGATCACGTGACATATGCCCGTGAATCTCCCTGACAGGGCCAGGGTTTGTTGACATTTGGATGGGTTCTCCTGGGCATCGGCCGAGATCACCCCGGAGTGGCATCGGGATCCCCTAACTTGGGCACAAACACTCAAGAGGTTTTGACGAGTTCTGGCTCGATTTGGAATCAGATCCCACGAGACTGGCTCCTGGCATCCACGGATTGGACCAGCACTCTCCCAAGTGTCGGAGGTGGCGGGGCACATTCAGACGGAGACCACGTGACATGTACCCCTGGATCTCGTCGAGTACACCTGACATTCCGAGACTTTGGCACAGTTGTCCTGAGATACGGACACCTAACCGAGATGTTTGCCTGGGAGTGGCCGATCAGGCCTGAGTTCTCACGGGATTTGGATCCGGTGTTCCGAGGTTTGGACTGTGGCCCCATGGAATTTGGCCCTGGATCTGGCTTCCAGGGCCTGAGGTCCGACGAGATGTCGACAAGCACTGCTGAGAATGGGATTCAGGTCCTCCGCGAATTGCCCGCGGAAGCCACTGAGGCATCCTGAGGTTTGACGAGATGGGGTTTGTTCTCCAAGGTTCGCCCGAAAGCACTCAGGTTTGGAGCCTGGTTCGCACCGTCCGGACGTGAGCACTCAGGAGCATTGGATGAGTTCTGCCGCAAAGGTGATTGAGAGCTCAGGAGTTGGACACTGGGTCTCCCTGAGGTGACTGGGATCGACCGCGGTTTGGAGGAGTACTCCCGAGATTTGGACTGAGATATGCTGAAGTTGAACCCTCGGTCTAACAGAGAGGCCTTGGCCTGAGATCCCGAAGGATTGGAGTCAGCGCCTCCGACCGGAGATCACGGGAGGTTTGCCTGTGAATCTCCCTGAAAAGCCCCGAGAACCCTGAAGCTGGGGAGGACACCTCCCGAGATTTGGACTGAGAGCAGCTGAGATTCGCCCCCGGATCTCACGGAAAGGGGCCGAGGTCTCAAGAGGGTTTGTGGAGCTCTGTCGACATTTGAACTCAGAAACGGCGCACGTGGCCACAGGTTTTAGAGGAACGGGCCAGAGCTCCAACGTCGTTGGGAGATCTCGAACGCGATGCCGACGGAGATCACGTGCCGTGTGTCCCTGGGTCTCGCTGACTTTTCCTGAGATCTCCGGGGATTCGCGCAGTTCTACCGAGATTTGGACGGCTATCTTGAGCCAAGCGACCTCCTTATCCTCCCCAAGGCCGGAGACCTCGTTCCCTGGGGGCCAGGTGTCCCCAGACGTGGGCTGGGATGCCATTTGATTTGCCCTTCCATCTGGCTGCCTGGCTCCGTGGTCTCCTGCGCTTTGGAGGCGCTCTTCCGAGATGCAGACTAAAAGCACGAGAATTTTGCCCCCCGGTACTGCAGAGGGGGCCTGTGCTGCCATGACTTGCGGTTTGTTCCCCCCAAGATTTGGCCTGAAACCACGCGGGGTTGGAACCCGGGCCTTGATATCCGGACCTGAGCACTCTGGAACTTCAGGGCCCCTCCTGAAATTGGGATGGAAATCACGTGAGCATTGCCCCCTGGATCTCGAGGACTGGGTATGGGATCACGGCAGATTTGCATGAGCCGTCCCGAGATTTGGACGGAGCTCCCCTGAAGTCAGGTGCTCTCTGTCCCACAGAGCTCCCCGAGATCCCAGGAGTTTTGAGTGAGTTCTTCCGAGGCTTGGACGGAGGAGACACCATATTTGATCCCGAATCTCCCTGACTGGGCCCGACAGTGCTCGAACATTGCATGTGGTCCCCTAGGTTTGGACTGAGAAGGGGCGAGCTTTGCCCTGCCGCTCACTGACTGCGCCCGAGGTCTCAAGAGATTTGGATGAGTTCTGGGGAGGTCTGGACTACGATCCGGTGACCTCGGGCCCTGCCAGTGGCCGAACGGACCGGAGATTCCACCAGATTCGGAGATTCCTCGTGAGATTCGCCCTGAGAACAACGAGACAGGTGCCTCTCGATCTCTCTGATCATTCCTGACATCTCAGGACATTTCCATAGCTCTTCCGATATTTGGACGGATATGCCGACACGTGTTTCCAGGAACTCGCAGGCAGGGCCTGAGATCTCATGAGATGTGGGTCAGGGCCTCCAAAATTTAGACTGCGATCCCATGAGTTTAATTGCTTGAGACCCCTGACTGGGGTGAGACCTCAGGGATTTGGTTTCGTTCTAATGACAATTGGATTTCAACCCCCTGGGGATTGCTTCTGGATCTCGCTAACTGGGCCAGAGGTCCCCCCGGAATTTGCGTGTGTGTTCCCGTGTTACGCCTAAAGTCAGATGAACTTAGATGCTGTTTCTCACGCAACGGACAGTGGCCCCGCAAGATTTGAGTGCGTTCTTCCGAGCCTGGGGCTGTGATCACGTGACATATGTCCGTGAATCTCCCTGACAGGGCCAGGGGTTCTTGACATTTGAATGAGTTCTCCTGGACTTTGGCTGAGATCACCCGGATTCCATAACTTGGGCACAAACCACTAAAGAGATTTTGACGAGTTCCAGCTCGATTTGGAATCCGATCCCACGAGACTGGCTCCTGGCATTCACGGATTGGACCAGCGTTCTCACAAGTGTCGGAGGTGGCGAGCCTCATTCAGACGGAGACCACGTGACATGTGCCCCTCGATCTCGGCGAGTACACCTGACATTTCGAGGCTTTGGCACAGTTGTCCTGAGATTCGGACACCTACACGGAGACGTTTGCCTGGGAGTGTCCGACGGGTCCTGAGTTCTCACAGGATTTGGATCCGGTGTTCCGAGGTGTGGACTGCGGCCCCATGAGATTTGGCCCTGGATCTGGCTTCCTGGGCCTGTGGTCCCATGAGATGTCGACGAGCACTCCTGAGAATTGGATTCAGGTCCCCTGCGAATTGCCCTCGGAAGCCACTGAGGGGTCCCGAGCTTTGACAAGATGGGGTTTGTTCTCCAAGGTTCGCACGAAAGCACTCAGGTTTGGAGCCTGGTTCGCACCGTCCGGACGTGAGGACTCAGGAGCATTGGGTGGGTTCTGCTGCAAAGGTGATTGAGAGCTCAGGAGTTGGGCCCTGGGTCGCCCTGATGGTGACCGGGGTCGACCGAGGTTTGGAGGCTTTCTCCCGAGATTTGAACTGAGATTTGTGAAGTTGAACCCTGTGTCTAACAGAGAGGCCTTGGCCTGAGATCCCGTGGGTTGGAGTCAGCGCATCCGACCGGAGATCATGGGAGTTTTGCCTGTGAATCTCCCTGAAATTGTCCGAGAACCCTGAAGCTGGGGAGGAGACCTCCCGAGATTTGGACTGAGATCAGCTGAGATTCGCCCCCGGATCTCACCGAAAGGGGTCGAAGTCTCAAGATGGTTTGAGGAGCTCTGGCGACATTTGAAATCCGAAACGGTGCACGTAGCCACAGGTTGTAGTGGAACGCACCAGAGCTCCCACGAGGTTGGGAGATTGCAAACGCGATGTCGACGGAGATCATGTGCGTGTCTCCCTGGGTCTCGCTGACGTTTCCTGAGACCTCAGGGCATTCGCGCAGTTCTACCGAGATTTGGACGACTATCCTGAGCCAAGCGACCTCCATAACCTCCACAAGGCCCGAGATCTTGTTCCATTGGGGCCAGGTGTCCCCAGACGTGTGCTGGGATCCCACTTGGTTTGTCTTTCCATCTCGCTGCCTGGCCCCGTTGTATCCTGCGGTTTGGAGGCGCTCTCCCGAGATGCAGACTAAAACCATGAGAGGTTTGCCCCCGGGTCTTGCAGAGGGGGCCTGTGCTGCCATGACTTGCTGTTTGTTCCCCCCAAGACTTGGCCTGAAACCACGCGGGTTCGTTACCGGGGCCTTGATGTCTTGACGTGAGCGCTCTGGATCTGCAGGGCCCCTCCTGAAATTCGGATGAAGATCATGTGAGCATTGACCCCTGGAACTCGAGGACTGGGCATGGGATCACACCAGATTTGCATGAGCCGTCCCGAGATTTGGATGGAGCTCCCCTGAAGTCACACGCTCTTTGTCCCATAGAGCTCCCCGAGATCCCAGGAGCATTGAGTGCGTTCCTCCGACGCATGGACGGAGGAGACGCCAGATTTGACCCCGAATCTCCCTGACTGGGCCCGACAGCACTCGAACATTGCATGTGGTCCCCTCGGTTTGGACTGAGAAGGGGCGAGCTATGCCCTGCAGCTCACTGACTGCGCCCGAGGTCTCAAGAGATTTGGATGAGTTCTGGGGAGGTCGGGACTACGATCCGGTAACCTCGGGCCCTGCGAGTGGCCGAACAGATGGGAGATTCAACCAGATTCGGAGATTCCTCACGAGATTCGCACTAAGATCAACGAGACAGGTGCCTCACCATCTCTCTGATCATTCCTGACATCTCAGGACATATCCATATCTCTTCCGACTTTTGGACGGATATGCCGAAACGTGTGTCTGGGAACTCGCATGCAGGGCTTGAGATCTCTTGAGATGTGGGTCAGGGCCTCCAAAATTTAGACTGCGATCCCATGAGTTTATCTGCTCGAGACCCCTGACTGGGGTGAGACCTCAGGGTTTTGGCTCCGTTCTAATGACAATTGGATTTCAACCCCCTTGGGATTGCTTCTGGATCTCGCTAACTGGGCCAGAGATCCCCACGAGATTTGCCTGAGCATTCCCGCGTTTTACCTGAAGTCTGATGAACTTAGATGCTGTTTCTCATCCAAAGGCCGGTGGCCCCAGGAGACTTGAGTGCGTTCTTCCGAGCCTGGGGCCGTGATCACGTGACATATGCCCGTGAATCTCCCTGACAGGGCCAGGGTTTGTTGACATTTGGATGGGTTCTCCTGGGCATCGGCCGAGATCACCCCGGAGTGGCATCGGGATCCCCTAACTTGGGCACAAACACTCAAGAGGTTTTGACGAGTTCTGGCTCGATTTGGAATCAGATCCCACGAGACTGGCTCCTGGCATCCACGGATTGGACCAGCACTCTCCCAAGTGTCGGAGGTGGCGGGGCACATTCAGACGGAGACCACGTGACATGTACCCCTGGATCTCGTCGAGTACACCTGACATTCCGAGACTTTGGCACAGTTGTCCTGAGATACGGACACCTAACCGAGATGTTTGCCTGGGAGTGGCCGATCAGGCCTGAGTTCTCACGGGATTTGGATCCGGTGTTCCGAGGTTTGGACTGTGGCCCCATGGAATTTGGCCCTGGATCTGGCTTCCAGGGCCTGAGGTCCGACGAGATGTCGACAAGCACTGCTGAGAATGGGATTCAGGTCCTCCGCGAATTGCCCGCGGAAGCCACTGAGGCATCCTGAGGTTTGACGAGATGGGGTTTGTTCTCCAAGGTTCGCCCGAAAGCACTCAGGTTTGGAGCCTGGTTCGCACCGTCCGGACGTGAGCACTCAGGAGCATTGGATGAGTTCTGCCGCAAAGGTGATTGAGAGCTCAGGAGTTGGACACTGGGTCTCCCTGAGGTGACTGGGATCGACCGCGGTTTGGAGGAGTACTCCCGAGATTTGGACTGAGATATGCTGAAGTTGAACCCTCGGTCTAACAGAGAGGCCTTGGCCTGAGATCCCGAAGGATTGGATTCAGCGGCTCCGACCGGAGATCACGGGAGTTTTGCCTGTGAATCTCCCTGAAAAGCCCCGAGAACCCTGAAGCTGGGGAGGACAGCTCCCGAGATTTGGACTGAGAGCAGCTGAGATTCGCCCCCGGATCTCACGGAAAGGGGCCGAGGTCTCAAGAGGGTTTGTGGAGCTCTGTCGACATTTGAACTCAGAAACGGCGCACGTGGCCACAGGTTTTAGAGGAACGGGCCAGAGCTCCAACGTCGTTGGGAGATCTCGAACGCGATGCCGACGGAGATCACGTGCCGTGAGTCCCTGGGTATCGCTGACTTTTCCTGAGATCTCCGGGGATTCACGCAGTTCTACCGAGATTTGGACAGCTATCTTGAGCCAAGCGACCTCCTTATCCTCCCCAAGGCCGGAGATCTCGTTCCCTGGGGGCCAGGTGTCCCCAGACGTGGGCTGGGATGCCATTTGATTTGCCCTTCCATCTGGCTGCCTGGCTCCGTGGTCTCCTTCGCTTTGGAGGCGCTCTTCCGAGATGCAGACTAAAAGCACGAGAATTTTGCCCCCCGGTACTGCAGAGGGGGCCTGTGCTGCCATGACTTGCGGTTTGTTCCCCCCAAGATTTGGCCTGAAACCACGCGGGGTTGGAACCCGGTCCTTGATATCCGGACCTGAGCGCTCTGGAACTTCAGGGCCCCTCCTGAAATTGGGATGGAAATCACGTGAGCATTGCCCCCTGGATCTCGAGGACTGGGTATGGGATCACGGCAGATTTGCATGAGCCGTCCCGAGATTTGGACGGAGCTCCCCTGAAGTCAGGTGCTCTCTGTCCCACAGAGCTCCCCGAGATCCCAGGAGTTTTGAGTGAGTTCTTCCGAGGCTTGGACGGAGGAGACACCATATTTGATCCCGAATCTCCCTGACTGGGCCCGACAGTGCTCGAACATTGCATGTGGTCCCCTAGGTTTGGACTGAGAAGGGGCGAGCTTTGCCCTGCCGCTCACTGACTGCGCCCGAGGTCTCAAGAGATTTGGATGAGTTCTGGGGAGGTCTGGACTACGATCCGGTGACCTCGGGCCCTGCCAGTGGCCGAACGGACCGGAGATTCCACCAGATTCGGAGATTCCTCGTGAGATTCGCCCTGAGAACAACGAGACAGGTGCCTCTCGATCTCTCTGATCATTCCTGACATCTCAGGACATTTCCATAGCTCTTCCGATATTTGGACGGATATGCCGACACGTGTTTCCAGGAACTCGCAGGCAGGGCCTGAGATCTCATGAGATGTGGGTCAGGGCCTCCAAAATTTAGACTGCGATCCCATGAGTTTAATTGCTTGAGACCCCTGACTGGGGTGAGACCTCAGGGATTTGGTTTCGTTCTAATGACAATTGGATTTCAACCCCCTGGGGATTGCTTCTGGATCTCGCTAACTGGGCCAGAGTTCCCCCCGGAATTTGCGTGTGTGTTCCCGTGTTACGCCTAAAGTCAGATGAACTTAGATGCTGTTTCTCACGCAACGGACAGTGGCCCCGCAAGATTTGAGTGCGTTCTTCCGAGCCTGGGGCTGTGATCACGTGACATATGTCCGTGAATCTCCCTGACAGGGCCAGGGGTTCTTGACATTTGAATGAGTTCTCCTGGACTTTGGCTGAGATCACCCGGATTCCATAACTTGGGCACAAACCACTAAAGAGATTTTGACGAGTTCCAGCTCGATTTGGAATCCGATCCCACGAGACTGGCTCCTGGCATTCACGGATTGGACCAGCGTTCTCACAAGTGTCGGAGGTGGCGAGCCTCATTCAGACGGAGACCACGTGACATGTGCCCCTCGATCTCGGCGAGTACACCTGACATTTCGAGGCTTTGGCACAGTTGTCCTGAGATTCGGACACCTACACGGAGACGTTTGCCTGGGAGTGTCCGACGGGTCCTGAGTTCTCACAGGATTTGGATCCGGTGTTCCGAGGTGTGGACTGCGGCCCCATGAGATTTGGCCCTGGATCTGGCTTCCTGGGCCTGTGGTCCCATGAGATGTCGACGAGCACTCCTGAGAATTGGATTCAGGTCCCCTGCGAATTGCCCTCGGAAGCCACTGAGGGGTCCCGAGCTTTGACAAGATGGGGTTTGTTCTCCAAGGTTCGCACGAAAGCACTCAGGTTTGGAGCCTGGTTCGCACCGTCCGGACGTGAGGACTCAGGAGCATTGGGTGGGTTCTGCTGCAAAGGTGATTGAGAGCTCAGGAGTTGGGCCCTGGGTCGCCCTGATGGTGACCGGGGTCGACCGAGGTTTGGAGGCTTTCTCCCGAGATTTGAACTGAGATTTGTGAAGTTGAACCCTGTGTCTAACAGAGAGGCCTTGGCCTGAGATCCCGTGGGTTGGAGTCAGCGCATCCGACCGGAGATCATGGGAGTTTTGCCTGTGAATCTCCCTGAAATTGTCCGAGAACCCTGAAGCTGGGGAGGAGACCTCCCGAGATTTGGACTGAGATCAGCTGAGATTCGCCCCCGGATCTCACCGAAAGGGGTCGAAGTCTCAAGATGGTTTGAGGAGCTCTGGCGACATTTGAAATCCGAAACGGTGCACGTAGCCACAGGTTGTAGTGGAACGCACCAGAGCTCCCACGAGGTTGGGAGATTGCAAACGCGATGTCGACGGAGATCATGTGCGTGTCTCCCTGGGTCTCGCTGACGTTTCCTGAGACCTCAGGGCATTCGCGCAGTTCTACCGAGATTTGGACGACTATCCTGAGCCAAGCGACCTCCATAACCTCCACAAGGCCCGAGATCTTGTTCCATTGGGGCCAGGTGTCCCCAGACGTGTGCTGGGATCCCACTTGGTTTGTCTTTCCATCTCGCTGCCTGGCCCCGTTGTATCCTGCGGTTTGGAGGCGCTCTCCCGAGATGCAGATTAAAACCATGAGAGGTTTGCCCCCGGGTCTTGCAGAGGGGGCCTGTGCTGCCATGACTTGCTGTTTGTTCCCCCCAAGACTTGGCCTGAAACCACGCGGGTTCGTTACCGGGGCCTTGATGTCTTGACGTGAGCGCTCTGGATCTGCAGGGCCCCTCCTGAAATTGGGATGGAGATCATGTGAGCATTGACCCCTGGAACTCGAGGACTGGGCATGGGATCACACCAGATTTGCATGAGCCGTCCCGAGATTTGGATGGAGCTCCCCTGAAGTCACACGCTCTTTGTCCCATAGAGCTCCCCGAGATCCCAGGAGCATTGAGTGCGTTCCTCCGACGCATGGACGGAGGAGACGCCAGATTTGACCCCGAATCTCCCTGACTGGGCCCGACAGCACTCGAACATTGCATGTGGTCCCCTCGGTTTGGACTGAGAAGGGGCGAGCTATGCCCTGCAGCTCACTGACTGCGCCCAAGGTCTCAAGAGATTTGGATGAGTTCTGGGGAGGTCCGGACTACGATCCGGTAACCTCGGGTCCTGCGAGTGGCCGAACAGATGGGAGATTCCACCAGATTCGGAGATTCCTCACGAGATTCGCACTAAGATCAACGAGACAGGTGCCTCACCATCTCTCTGATCATTCCTGACATCTCAGGACATATCCATATCTCTTCCGAGTTTTGGACGGATATGCCGAAACGTGTGTCTGGGAACTCGCATGCAGGGCTTGAGATCTCTTGAGATGTGGGTCAGGGCCTCCAAAATTTAGACTGCGATCCCATGAGTTTATCTGCTCGAGACCCCTGACTGGGGTGAGACCTCAGGGTTTTGGCTCCGTTCTAATGACAATTGGATTTCAACCCCCTTGGGATTGCTTCTGGATCTCGCTAACTGGGCCAGAGATCCCCACGAGATTTGCCTGAGCATTCCCGCGTTTTACCTGAAGTCTGATGAACTTAGATGCTGTTTCTCATCCAATGGCCGGTGGCCCCAGGAGACTTGAGTGCGTTCTTCCGAGCCTGGGGCCGTGATCACGTGACATATGCCCGTGAATCTCCCTGACAGGGCCAGGGTTTGTTGACATTTGGATGGGTTCTCCTGGGCATCGGCCGAGATCACCCCGGAGTGGCATCGGGATCCCCTAACTTGGGCACAAACACTCAAGAGGTTTTGACGAGTTCTGGCTCGATTTGGAATCAGATCCCACGAGACTGGCTCCTGGCATCCACGGATTGGACCAGCACTCTCCCAAGTGTCGGAGGTGGCGGGGCACATTCAGACGGAGACCACGTGACATGTACCCCTGGATCTCGTCGAGTACACCTGACATTCCGAGACTTTGGCACAGTTGTCCTGAGATACGGACACCTAACCGAGATGTTTGCCTGGGAGTGGCCGATCAGGCCTGAGTTCTCACGGGATTTGGATCCGGTGTTCCGAGGTTTGGACTGTGGCCCCATGGAATTTGGCCCTGGATCTGGCTTCCAGGGCCTGAGGTCCGACGAGATGTCGACAAGCACTGCTGAGAATGGGATTCAGGTCCTCCGCGAATTGCCCGCGGAAGCCACTGAGGCATCCTGAGGTTTGACGAGATGGGGTTTGTTCTCCAAGGTTCGCCCGAAAGCACTCAGGTTTGGAGCCTGGTTCGCACCGTCCGGACGTGAGCACTCAGGAGCATTGGATGAGTTCTGCCGCAAAGGTGATTGAGAGCTCAGGAGTTGGACACTGGGTCTCCCTGAGGTGACTGGGATCGACCGCGGTTTGGAGGAGTACTCCCGAGATTTGGACTGAGATATGCTGAAGTTGAACCCTCGGTCTAACAGAGAGGCCTTGGCCTGAGATCCCGAAGGATTGGAGTCAGCGCCTCCGACCGGAGATCACGGGAGGTTTGCCTGTGAATCTCCCTGAAAAGCCCCGAGAACCCTGAAGCTGGGGAGGACACCTCCCGAGATTTGGACTGAGAGCAGCTGAGATTCGCCCCCGGATCTCACGGAAAGGGGCCGAGGTCTCAAGAGGGTTTGTGGAGCTCTGTCGACATTTGAACTCAGAAACGGCGCACGTGGCCACAGGTTTTAGAGGAACGGGCCAGAGCTCCAACGTCGTTGGGAGATCTCGAACGCGATGCCGACGGAGATCACGTGCCGTGTGTCCCTGGGTCTCGCTGACTTTTCCTGAGATCTCCGGGGATTCGCGCAGTTCTACCGAGATTTGGACGGCTATCTTGAGCCAAGCGACCTCCTTATCCTCCCCAAGGCCGGAGACCTCGTTCCCTGGGGGCCAGGTGTCCCCAGACGTGGGCTGGGATCCCATTTGATTTGCCCTTCCATCTGGCTGCCTGGCTCCGTGGTCTCCTGCGCTTTGGAGGCGCTCTTCCGAGATGCAGACTAAAAGCACGAGAATTTTGCCCCCCGGTACTGCAGAGGGGGCCTGTGCTGCCATGACTTGCGGTTTGTTCCCCCCAAGATTTGGCCTGAAACCACGCGGGGTTGGAACCCGGGCCTTGATATCCGGACCTGAGCGCTCTGGAACTTCAGGGCCCCTCCTGAAATTGGGATGGAAATCACGTGAGCATTGCCCCCTGGATCTCGAGGACTGGGTATGGGATCACGGCAGATTTGCATGAGCCGTCCCGAGATTTGGACGGAGCTCCCCTGAAGTCAGGTGCTCTCTGTCCCACAGAGCTCCCCGAGATCCCAGGAGTTTTGAGTGAGTTCTTCCGAGGCTTGGACGGAGGAGACACCATATTTGATCCCGAATCTCCCTGACTGGGCCCGACAGTGCTCGAACATTGCATGTGGTCCCCTAGGTTTGGACTGAGAAGGGGCGAGCTTTGCCCTGCCGCTCACTGACTGCGCCCGAGGTCTCAAGAGATTTGGATGAGTTCTGGGGAGGTCTGGACTACGATCCGGTGACCTCGGGCCCTGCCAGTGGCCGAACGGACCGGAGATTCCACCAGATTCGGAGATTCCTCGTGAGATTCGCCCTGAGAACAACGAGACAGGTGCCTCTCGATCTCTCTGATCATTCCTGACATCTCAGGACATTTCCATAGCTCTTCCGATATTTGGACGGATATGCCGACACGTGTTTCCAGGAACTCGCAGGCAGGGCCTGAGATCTCATGAGATGTGGGTCAGGGCCTCCAAAATTTAGACTGCGATCCCATGAGTTTAATTGCTTGAGACCCCTGACTGGGGTGAGACCTCAGGGATTTGGTTTCGTTCTAATGACAATTGGATTTCAACCCCCTGGGGATTGCTTCTGGATCTCGCTAACTGGGCCAGAGGTCCCCCCGGAATTTGCGTGTGTGTTCCCGTGTTACGCCTAAAGTCAGATGAACTTAGATGCTGTTTCTCACGCAACGGACAGTGGCCCCGCAAGATTTGAGTGCGTTCTTCCGAGCCTGGGGCTGTGATCACGTGACATATGTCCGTGAATCTCCCTGACAGGGCCAGGGGTTCTTGACATTTGAATGAGTTCTCCTGGACTTTGGCTGAGATCACCCGGATTCCATAACTTGGGCACAAACCACTAAAGAGATTTTGACGAGTTCCAGCTCGATTTGGAATCCGATCCCACGAGACTGGCTCCTGGCATTCACGGATTGGACCAGCGTTCTCACAAGTGTCGGAGGTGGCGAGCCTCATTCAGACGGAGACCACGTGACATGTGCCCCTCGATCTCGGCGAGTACACCTGACATTTCGAGGCTTTGGCACAGTTGTCCTGAGATTCGGACACCTACACGGAGACGTTTGCCTGGGAGTGTCCGACGGGTCCTGAGTTCTCACAGGATTTGGATCCGGTGTTCCGAGGTGTGGACTGTGGCCCCATGAGATTTGGCCCTGGATCTGGCTTCCTGGGCCTGTGGTCCCATGAGATGTCGACGAGCACTCCTGAGAATTGGATTCAGGTCCCCTGCGAATTGCCCTCGGAAGCCACTGAGGGGTCCCGAGCTTTGACAAGATGGGGTTTGTTCTCCAAGGTTCGCACGAAAGCACTCAGGTTTGGAGCCTGGTTCGCACCGTCCGGACGTGAGGACTCAGGAGCATTGGGTGGGTTCTGCTGCAAAGGTGATTGAGAGCTCAGGAGTTGGGCCCTGGGTCGCCCTGATGGTGACCGGGGTCGACCGAGGTTTGGAGGCTTTCTCCCGAGATTTGAACTGAGATTTGTGAAGTTGAACCCTGTGTCTAACAGAGAGGCCTTGGCCTGAGATCCCGTGGGTTGGAGTCAGCGCATCCGACCGGAGATCATGGGAGTTTTGCCTGTGAATCTCCCTGAAATTGTCCGAGAACCCTGAAGCTGGGGAGGAGACCTCCCGAGATTTGGACTGAGATCAGCTGAGATTCGCCCCCGGATCTCACCGAAAGGGGTCGAAGTCTCAAGATGGTTTGAGGAGCTCTGGCGACATTTGAAATCCGAAACGGTGCACGTAGCCACAGGTTGTAGTGGAACGCACCAGAGCTCCCACGAGGTTGGGAGATTGCAAACGCGATGTCGACGGAGATCATGTGCGTGTCTCCCTGGGTCTCGCTGACGTTTCCTGAGACCTCAGGGCATTCGCGCAGTTCTACCGAGATTTGGACGACTATCCTGAGCCAAGCGACCTCCATAACCTCCACAAGGCCCGAGATCTTGTTCCATTGGGGCCAGGTGTCCCCAGACGTGTGCTGGGATCCCACTTGGTTTGTCTTTCCATCTCGCTGCCTGGCCCCGTTGTATCCTGCGGTTTGGAGGCGCTCTCCCGAGATGCAGACTAAAACCATGAGAGGTTTGCCCCCGGGTCTTGCAGAGGGGGCCTGTGCTGCCATGACTTGCTGTTTGTTCCCCCCAAGACTTGGCCTGAAACCACGCGGGTTCGTTACCGGGGCCTTGATGTCTTGACGTGAGCGCTCTGGATCTGCAGGGCCCCTCCTGAAATTGGGATGGAGATCATGTGAGCATTGACCCCTGGAACTCGAGGACTGGGCATGGGATCACACCAGATTTGCATGAGCCGTCCCGAGATTTGGATGGAGCTCCCCTGAAGTCACACGCTCTTTGTCCCATAGAGCTCCCCGAGATCCCAGGAGCATTGAGTGCGTTCCTCCGACGCATGGACGGAGGAGACGCCAGATTTGACCCCGAATCTCCCTGACTGGGCCCGACAGCACTCGAACATTGCATGTGGTCCCCTCGGTTTGGACTGAGAAGGGGCGAGCTATGCCCTGCAGCTCACTGACTGCGCCCGAGGTCTCAAGAGATTTGGATGAGTTCTGGGGAGGTCCGGACTACGATCCGGTAACCTCGGGTCCTGCGAGTGGCCGAACAGATGGGAGATTCCACCAGATTCGGAGATTCCTCACGAGATTCGCACTAAGATCAACGAGACAGGTGCCTCACCATCTCTCTGATCATTCCTGACATCTCAGGACATATCCATATCTCTTCCGAGTTTTGGACGGATATGCCGAAACGTGTGTCTGGGAACTCGCATGCAGGGCTTGAGATCTCTTGAGATGTGGGTCAGGGCCTCCAAAATTTAGACTGCGATCCCATGAGTTTATCTGCTCGAGACCCCTGACTGGGGTGAGACCTCAGGGTTTTGGCTCCGTTCTAATGACAATTGGATTTCAACCCCCTTGGGATTGCTTCTGGATCTCGCTAACTGGGCCAGAGATCCCCACGAGATTTGCCTGAGCATTCCCGCGTTTTACCTGAAGTCTGATGAACTTAGATGCTGTTTCTCATCCAATGGCCGGTGGCCCCAGGAGACTTGAGTGCGTTCTTCCGAGCCTGGGGCCGTGATCACGTGACATATGCCCGTGAATCTCCCTGACAGGGCCAGGGTTTGTTGACATTTGGATGGGTTCTCCTGGGCATCGGCCGAGATCACCCCGGAGTGGCATCGGGATCCCCTAACTTGGGCACAAACACTCAAGAGGTTTTGACGAGTTCTGGCTCGATTTGGAATCAGATCCCACGAGACTGGCTCCTGGCATCCACGGATTGGACCAGCACTCTCCCAAGTGTCGGAGGTGGCGGGGCACATTCAGACGGAGACCACGTGACATGTACCCCTGGATCTCGTCGAGTACACCTGACATTCCGAGACTTTGGCACAGTTGTCCTGAGATACGGACACCTAACCGAGATGTTTGCCTGGGAGTGGCCGATCAGGCCTGAGTTCTCACGGGATTTGGATCCGGTGTTCCGAGGTTTGGACTGTGGCCCCATGGAATTTGGCCCTGGATCTGGCTTCCAGGGCCTGAGGTCCGACGAGATGTCGACAAGCACTGCTGAGAATGGGATTCAGGTCCTCCGCGAATTGCCCGCGGAAGCCACTGAGGCATCCTGAGGTTTGACGAGATGGGGTTTGTTCTCCAAGGTTCGCCCGAAAGCACTCAGGTTTGGAGCCTGGTTCGCACCGTCCGGACGTGAGCACTCAGGAGCATTGGATGAGTTCTGCCGCAAAGGTGATTGAGAGCTCAGGAGTTGGACACTGGGTCTCCCTGAGGTGACTGGGATCGACCGCGGTTTGGAGGAGTACTCCCGAGATTTGGACTGAGATATGCTGAAGTTGAACCCTCGGTCTAACAGAGAGGCCTTGGCCTGAGATCCCGAAGGATTGGAGTCAGCGCCTCCGACCGGAGATCACGGGAGGTTTGCCTGTGAATCTCCCTGAAAAGCCCCGAGAACCCTGAAGCTGGGGAGGACACCTCCCGAGATTTGGACTGAGAGCAGCTGAGATTCGCCCCCGGATCTCACGGAAAGGGGCCGAGGTCTCAAGAGGGTTTGTGGAGCTCTGTCGACATTTGAACTCAGAAACGGCGCACGTGGCCACAGGTTTTAGAGGAACGGGCCAGAGCTCCAACGTCGTTGGGAGATCTCGAACGCGATGCCGACGGAGATCACGTGCCGTGTGTCCCTGGGTCTCGCTGACTTTTCCTGAGATCTCCGGGGATTCGCGCAGTTCTACCGAGATTTGGACGGCTATCTTGAGCCAAGCGACCTCCTTATCCTCCCCAAGGCCGGAGACCTCGTTCCCTGGGGGCCAGGTGTCCCCAGACGTGGGCTGGGATCCCATTTGATTTGCCCTTCCATCTGGCTGCCTGGCTCCGTGGTCTCCTGCGCTTTGGAGGCGCTCTTCCGAGATGCAGACTAAAAGCACGAGAATTTTGCCCCCCGGTACTGCAGAGGGGGCCTGTGCTGCCATGACTTGCGGTTTGTTCCCCCCAAGATTTGGCCTGAAACCACGCGGGGTTGGAACCCGGGCCTTGATATCCGGACCTGAGCGCTCTGGAACTTCAGGGCCCCTCCTGAAATTGGGATGGAAATCACGTGAGCATTGCCCCCTGGATCTCGAGGACTGGGTATGGGATCACGGCAGATTTGCATGAGCCGTCCCGAGATTTGGACGGAGCTCCCCTGAAGTCAGGTGCTCTCTGTCCCACAGAGCTCCCCGAGATCCCAGGAGTTTTGAGTGAGTTCTTCCGAGGCTTGGACGGAGGAGACACCATATTTGATCCCGAATCTCCCTGACTGGGCCCGACAGTGCTCGAACATTGCATGTGGTCCCCTAGGTTTGGACTGAGAAGGGGCGAGCTTTGCCCTGCCGCTCACTGACTGCGCCCGAGGTCTCAAGAGATTTGGATGAGTTCTGGGGAGGTCTGGACTACGATCCGGTGACCTCGGGCCCTGCCAGTGGCCGAACGGACCGGAGATTCCACCAGATTCGGAGATTCCTCGTGAGATTCGCCCTGAGAACAACGAGACAGGTGCCTCTCGATCTCTCTGATCATTCCTGACATCTCAGGACATTTCCATAGCTCTTCCGATATTTGGACGGATATGCCGACACGTGTTTCCAGGAACTCGCAGGCAGGGCCTGAGATCTCATGAGATGTGGGTCAGGGCCTCCAAAATTTAGACTGCGATCCCATGAGTTTAATTGCTTGAGACCCCTGACTGGGGTGAGACCTCAGGGATTTGGTTTCGTTCTAATGACAATTGGATTTCAACCCCCTGGGGATTGCTTCTGGATCTCGCTAACTGGGCCAGAGGTCCCCCCGGAATTTGCGTGTGTGTTCCCGTGTTACGCCTAAAGTCAGATGAACTTAGATGCTGTTTCTCACGCAACGGACAGTGGCCCCGCAAGATTTGAGTGCGTTCTTCCGAGCCTGGGGCTGTGATCACGTGACATATGTCCGTGAATCTCCCTGACAGGGCCAGGGGTTCTTGACATTTGAATGAGTTCTCCTGGACTTTGGCTGAGATCACCCGGATTCCATAACTTGGGCACAAACCACTAAAGAGATTTTGACGAGTTCCAGCTCGATTTGGAATCCGATCCCACGAGACTGGCTCCTGGCATTCACGGATTGGACCAGCGTTCTCACAAGTGTCGGAGGTGGCGAGCCTCATTCAGACGGAGACCACGTGACATGTGCCCCTCGATCTCGGCGAGTACACCTGACATTTCGAGGCTTTGGCACAGTTGTCCTGAGATTCGGACACCTACACGGAGACGTTTGCCTGGGAGTGTCCGACGGGTCCTGAGTTCTCACAGGATTTGGATCCGGTGTTCCGAGGTGTGGACTGCGGCCCCATGAGATTTGGCCCTGGATCTGGCTTCCTGGGCCTGTGGTCCCATGAGATGTCGACGAGCACTCCTGAGAATTGGATTCAGGTCCCCTGCGAATTGCCCTCGGAAGCCACTGAGGGGTCCCGAGCTTTGACAAGATGGGGTTTGTTCTCCAAGGTTCGCACGAAAGCACTCAGGTTTGGAGCCTGGTTCGCACCGTCCGGACGTGAGGACTCAGGAGCATTGGGTGGGTTCTGCTGCAAAGGTGATTGAGAGCTCAGGAGTTGGGCCCTGGGTCGCCCTGATGGTGACCGGGGTCGACCGAGGTTTGGAGGCTTTCTCCCGAGATTTGAACTGAGATTTGTGAAGTTGAACCCTGTGTCTAACAGAGAGGCCTTGGCCTGAGATCCCGTGGGTTGGAGTCAGCGCATCCGACCGGAGATCATGGGAGTTTTGCCTGTGAATCTCCCTGAAATTGTCCGAGAACCCTGAAGCTGGGGAGGAGACCTCCCGAGATTTGGACTGAGATCAGCTGAGATTCGCCCCCGGATCTCACCGAAAGGGGTCGAAGTCTCAAGATGGTTTGAGGAGCTCTGGCGACATTTGAAATCCGAAACGGTGCACGTAGCCACAGGTTGTAGTGGAACGCACCAGAGCTCCCACGAGGTTGGGAGATTGCAAACGCGATGTCGACGGAGATCATGTGCGTGTCTCCCTGGGTCTCGCTGACGTTTCCTGAGACCTCAGGGCATTCGCGCAGTTCTACCGAGATTTGGACGACTATCCTGAGCCAAGCGACCTCCATAACCTCCACAAGGCCCGAGATCTTGTTCCATTGGGGCCAGGTGTCCCCAGACGTGTGCTGGGATCCCACTTGGTTTGTCTTTCCATCTCGCTGCCTGGCCCCGTTGTATCCTGCGGTTTGGAGGCGCTCTCCCGAGATGCAGATTAAAACCATGAGAGGTTTGCCCCCGGGTCTTGCAGAGGGGGCCTGTGCTGCCATGACTTGCTGTTTGTTCCCCCCAAGACTTGGCCTGAAACCACGCGGGTTCGTTACCGGGGCCTTGATGTCTTGACGTGAGCGCTCTGGATCTGCAGGGCCCCTCCTGAAATTGGGATGGAGATCATGTGAGCATTGACCCCTGGAACTCGAGGACTGGGCATGGGATCACACCAGATTTGCATGAGCCGTCCCGAGATTTGGATGGAGCTCCCCTGAAGTCACACGCTCTTTGTCCCATAGAGCTCCCCGAGATCCCAGGAGCATTGAGTGCGTTCCTCCGACGCATGGACGGAGGAGACGCCAGATTTGACCCCGAATCTCCCTGACTGGGCCCGACAGCACTCGAACATTGCATGTGGTCCCCTCGGTTTGGACTGAGAAGGGGCGAGCTATGCCCTGCAGCTCACTGACTGCGCCCAAGGTCTCAAGAGATTTGGATGAGTTCTGGGGAGGTCCGGACTACGATCCGGTAACCTCGGGTCCTGCGAGTGGCCGAACAGATGGGAGATTCCACCAGATTCGGAGATTCCTCACGAGATTCGCACTAAGATCAACGAGACAGGTGCCTCACCATCTCTCTGATCATTCCTGACATCTCAGGACATATCCATATCTCTTCCGAGTTTTGGACGGATATGCCGAAACGTGTGTCTGGGAACTCGCATGCAGGGCTTGAGATCTCTTGAGATGTGGGTCAGGGCCTCCAAAATTTAGACTGCGATCCCATGAGTTTATCTGCTCGAGACCCCTGACTGGGGTGAGACCTCAGGGTTTTGGCTCCGTTCTAATGACAATTGGATTTCAACCCCCTTGGGATTGCTTCTGGATCTCGCTAACTGGGCCAGAGATCCCCACGAGATTTGCCTGAGCATTCCCGCGTTTTACCTGAAGTCTGATGAACTTAGATGCTGTTTCTCATCCAATGGCCGGTGGCCCCAGGAGACTTGAGTGCGTTCTTCCGAGCCTGGGGCCGTGATCACGTGACATATGCCCGTGAATCTCCCTGACAGGGCCAGGGTTTGTTGACATTTGGATGGGTTCTCCTGGGCATCGGCCGAGATCACCCCGGAGTGGCATCGGGATCCCCTAACTTGGGCACAAACACTCAAGAGGTTTTGACGAGTTCTGGCTCGATTTGGAATCAGATCCCACGAGACTGGCTCCTGGCATCCACGGATTGGACCAGCACTCTCCCAAGTGTCGGAGGTGGCGGGGCACATTCAGACGGAGACCACGTGACATGTACCCCTGGATCTCGTCGAGTACACCTGACATTCCGAGACTTTGGCACAGTTGTCCTGAGATACGGACACCTAACCGAGATGTTTGCCTGGGAGTGGCCGATCAGGCCTGAGTTCTCACGGGATTTGGATCCGGTGTTCCGAGGTTTGGACTGTGGCCCCATGGAATTTGGCCCTGGATCTGGCTTCCAGGGCCTGAGGTCCGACGAGATGTCGACAAGCACTGCTGAGAATGGGATTCAGGTCCTCCGCGAATTGCCCGCGGAAGCCACTGAGGCATCCTGAGGTTTGACGAGATGGGGTTTGTTCTCCAAGGTTCGCCCGAAAGCACTCAGGTTTGGAGCCTGGTTCGCACCGTCCGGACGTGAGCACTCAGGAGCATTGGATGAGTTCTGCCGCAAAGGTGATTGAGAGCTCAGGAGTTGGACACTGGGTCTCCCTGAGGTGACTGGGATCGACCGCGGTTTGGAGGAGTACTCCCGAGATTTGGACTGAGATATGCTGAAGTTGAACCCTCGGTCTAACAGAGAGGCCTTGGCCTGAGATCCCGAAGGATTGGAGTCAGCGCCTCCGACCGGAGATCACGGGAGGTTTGCCTGTGAATCTCCCTGAAAAGCCCCGAGAACCCTGAAGCTGGGGAGGACACCTCCCGAGATTTGGACTGAGAGCAGCTGAGATTCGCCCCCGGATCTCACGGAAAGGGGCCGAGGTCTCAAGAGGGTTTGTGGAGCTCTGTCGACATTTGAACTCAGAAACGGCGCACGTGGCCACAGGTTTTAGAGGAACGGGCCAGAGCTCCAACGTCGTTGGGAGATCTCGAACGCGATGCCGACGGAGATCACGTGCCGTGTGTCCCTGGGTCTCGCTGACTTTTCCTGAGATCTCCGGGGATTCGCGCAGTTCTACCGAGATTTGGACGGCTATCTTGAGCCAAGCGACCTCCTTATCCTCCCCAAGGCCGGAGACCTCGTTCCCTGGGGGCCAGGTGTCCCCAGACGTGGGCTGGGATCCCATTTGATTTGCCCTTCCATCTGGCTGCCTGGCTCCGTGGTCTCCTGCGCTTTGGAGGCGCTCTTCCGAGATGCAGACTAAAAGCACGAGAATTTTGCCCCCCGGTACTGCAGAGGGGGCCTGTGCTGCCATGACTTGCGGTTTGTTCCCCCCAAGATTTGGCCTGAAACCACGCGGGGTTGGAACCCGGGCCTTGATATCCGGACCTGAGCGCTCTGGAACTTCAGGGCCCCTCCTGAAATTGGGATGGAAATCACGTGAGCATTGCCCCCTGGATCTCGAGGACTGGGTATGGGATCACGGCAGATTTGCATGAGCCGTCCCGAGATTTGGACGGAGCTCCCCTGAAGTCAGGTGCTCTCTGTCCCACAGAGCTCCCCGAGATCCCAGGAGTTTTGAGTGAGTTCTTCCGAGGCTTGGACGGAGGAGACACCATATTTGATCCCGAATCTCCCTGACTGGGCCCGACAGTGCTCGAACATTGCATGTGGTCCCCTAGGTTTGGACTGAGAAGGGGCGAGCTTTGCCCTGCCGCTCACTGACTGCGCCCGAGGTCTCAAGAGATTTGGATGAGTTCTGGGGAGGTCTGGACTACGATCCGGTGACCTCGGGCCCTGCCAGTGGCCGAACGGACCGGAGATTCCACCAGATTCGGAGATTCCTCGTGAGATTCGCCCTGAGAACAACGAGACAGGTGCCTCTCGATCTCTCTGATCATTCCTGACATCTCAGGACATTTCCATAGCTCTTCCGATATTTGGACGGATATGCCGACACGTGTTTCCAGGAACTCGCAGGCAGGGCCTGAGATCTCATGAGATGTGGGTCAGGGCCTCCAAAATTTAGACTGCGATCCCATGAGTTTAATTGCTTGAGACCCCTGACTGGGGTGAGACCTCAGGGATTTGGTTTCGTTCTAATGACAATTGGATTTCAACCCCCTGGGGATTGCTTCTGGATCTCGCTAACTGGGCCAGAGGTCCCCCCGGAATTTGCGTGTGTGTTCCCGTGTTACGCCTAAAGTCAGATGAACTTAGATGCTGTTTCTCACGCAACGGACAGTGGCCCCGCAAGATTTGAGTGCGTTCTTCCGAGCCTGGGGCTGTGATCACGTGACATATGTCCGTGAATCTCCCTGACAGGGCCAGGGGTTCTTGACATTTGAATGAGTTCTCCTGGACTTTGGCTGAGATCACCCGGATTCCATAACTTGGGCACAAACCACTAAAGAGATTTTGACGAGTTCCAGCTCGATTTGGAATCCGATCCCACGAGACTGGCTCCTGGCATTCACGGATTGGACCAGCGTTCTCACAAGTGTCGGAGGTGGCGAGCCTCATTCAGACGGAGACCACGTGACATGTGCCCCTCGATCTCGGCGAGTACACCTGACATTTCGAGGCTTTGGCACAGTTGTCCTGAGATTCGGACACCTACACGGAGACGTTTGCCTGGGAGTGTCCGACGGGTCCTGAGTTCTCACAGGATTTGGATCCGGTGTTCCGAGGTGTGGACTGTGGCCCCATGAGATTTGGCCCTGGATCTGGCTTCCTGGGCCTGTGGTCCCATGAGATGTCGACGAGCACTCCTGAGAATTGGATTCAGGTCCCCTGCGAATTGCCCTCGGAAGCCACTGAGGGGTCCCGAGCTTTGACAAGATGGGGTTTGTTCTCCAAGGTTCGCACGAAAGCACTCAGGTTTGGAGCCTGGTTCGCACCGTCCGGACGTGAGGACTCAGGAGCATTGGGTGGGTTCTGCTGCAAAGGTGATTGAGAGCTCAGGAGTTGGGCCCTGGGTCGCCCTGATGGTGACCGGGGTCGACCGAGGTTTGGAGGCTTTCTCCCGAGATTTGAACTGAGATTTGTGAAGTTGAACCCTGTGTCTAACAGAGAGGCCTTGGCCTGAGATCCCGTGGGTTGGAGTCAGCGCATCCGACCGGAGATCATGGGAGTTTTGCCTGTGAATCTCCCTGAAATTGTCCGAGAACCCTGAAGCTGGGGAGGAGACCTCCCGAGATTTGGACTGAGATCAGCTGAGATTCGCCCCCGGATCTCACCGAAAGGGGTCGAAGTCTCAAGATGGTTTGAGGAGCTCTGGCGACATTTGAAATCCGAAACGGTGCACGTAGCCACAGGTTGTAGTGGAACGCACCAGAGCTCCCACGAGGTTGGGAGATTGCAAACGCGATGTCGACGGAGATCATGTGCGTGTCTCCCTGGGTCTCGCTGACGTTTCCTGAGACCTCAGGGCATTCGCGCAGTTCTACCGAGATTTGGACGACTATCCTGAGCCAAGCGACCTCCATAACCTCCACAAGGCCCGAGATCTTGTTCCATTGGGGCCAGGTGTCCCCAGACGTGTGCTGGGATCCCACTTGGTTTGTCTTTCCATCTCGCTGCCTGGCCCCGTTGTATCCTGCGGTTTGGAGGCGCTCTCCCGAGATGCAGACTAAAACCATGAGAGGTTTGCCCCCGGGTCTTGCAGAGGGGGCCTGTGCTGCCATGACTTGCTGTTTGTTCCCCCCAAGACTTGGCCTGAAACCACGCGGGTTCGTTACCGGGGCCTTGATGTCTTGACGTGAGCGCTCTGGATCTGCAGGGCCCCTCCTGAAATTGGGATGGAGATCATGTGAGCATTGACCCCTGGAACTCGAGGACTGGGCATGGGATCACACCAGATTTGCATGAGCCGTCCCGAGATTTGGATGGAGCTCCCCTGAAGTCACACGCTCTTTGTCCCATAGAGCTCCCCGAGATCCCAGGAGCATTGAGTGCGTTCCTCCGACGCATGGACGGAGGAGACGCCAGATTTGACCCCGAATCTCCCTGACTGGGCCCGACAGCACTCGAACATTGCATGTGGTCCCCTCGGTTTGGACTGAGAAGGGGCGAGCTATGCCCTGCAGCTCACTGACTGCGCCCGAGGTCTCAAGAGATTTGGATGAGTTCTGGGGAGGTCCGGACTACGATCCGGTAACCTCGGGTCCTGCGAGTGGCCGAACAGATGGGAGATTCCACCAGATTCGGAGATTCCTCACGAGATTCGCACTAAGATCAACGAGACAGGTGCCTCACCATCTCTCTGATCATTCCTGACATCTCAGGACATATCCATATCTCTTCCGAGTTTTGGACGGATATGCCGAAACGTGTGTCTGGGAACTCGCATGCAGGGCTTGAGATCTCTTGAGATGTGGGTCAGGGCCTCCAAAATTTAGACTGCGATCCCATGAGTTTATCTGCTCGAGACCCCTGACTGGGGTGAGACCTCAGGGTTTTGGCTCCGTTCTAATGACAATTGGATTTCAACCCCCTTGGGATTGCTTCTGGATCTCGCTAACTGGGCCAGAGATCCCCACGAGATTTGCCTGAGCATTCCCGCGTTTTACCTGAAGTCTGATGAACTTAGATGCTGTTTCTCATCCAATGGCCGGTGGCCCCAGGAGACTTGAGTGCGTTCTTCCGAGCCTGGGGCCGTGATCACGTGACATATGCCCGTGAATCTCCCTGACAGGGCCAGGGTTTGTTGACATTTGGATGGGTTCTCCTGGGCATCGGCCGAGATCACCCCGGAGTGGCATCGGGATCCCCTAACTTGGGCACAAACACTCAAGAGGTTTTGACGAGTTCTGGCTCGATTTGGAATCAGATCCCACGAGACTGGCTCCTGGCATCCACGGATTGGACCAGCACTCTCCCAAGTGTCGGAGGTGGCGGGGCACATTCAGACGGAGACCACGTGACATGTACCCCTGGATCTCGTCGAGTACACCTGACATTCCGAGACTTTGGCACAGTTGTCCTGAGATACGGACACCTAACCGAGATGTTTGCCTGGGAGTGGCCGATCAGGCCTGAGTTCTCACGGGATTTGGATCCGGTGTTCCGAGGTTTGGACTGTGGCCCCATGGAATTTGGCCCTGGATCTGGCTTCCAGGGCCTGAGGTCCGACGAGATGTCGACAAGCACTGCTGAGAATGGGATTCAGGTCCTCCGCGAATTGCCCGCGGAAGCCACTGAGGCATCCTGAGGTTTGACGAGATGGGGTTTGTTCTCCAAGGTTCGCCCGAAAGCACTCAGGTTTGGAGCCTGGTTCGCACCGTCCGGACGTGAGCACTCAGGAGCATTGGATGAGTTCTGCCGCAAAGGTGATTGAGAGCTCAGGAGTTGGACACTGGGTCTCCCTGAGGTGACTGGGATCGACCGCGGTTTGGAGGAGTACTCCCGAGATTTGGACTGAGATATGCTGAAGTTGAACCCTCGGTCTAACAGAGAGGCCTTGGCCTGAGATCCCGAAGGATTGGAGTCAGCGCCTCCGACCGGAGATCACGGGAGGTTTGCCTGTGAATCTCCCTGAAAAGCCCCGAGAACCCTGAAGCTGGGGAGGACACCTCCCGAGATTTGGACTGAGAGCAGCTGAGATTCGCCCCCGGATCTCACGGAAAGGGGCCGAGGTCTCAAGAGGGTTTGTGGAGCTCTGTCGACATTTGAACTCAGAAACGGCGCACGTGGCCACAGGTTTTAGAGGAACGGGCCAGAGCTCCAACGTCGTTGGGAGATCTCGAACGCGATGCCGACGGAGATCACGTGCCGTGTGTCCCTGGGTCTCGCTGACTTTTCCTGAGATCTCCGGGGATTCGCGCAGTTCTACCGAGATTTGGACGGCTATCTTGAGCCAAGCGACCTCCTTATCCTCCCCAAGGCCGGAGACCTCGTTCCCTGGGGGCCAGGTGTCCCCAGACGTGGGCTGGGATCCCATTTGATTTGCCCTTCCATCTGGCTGCCTGGCTCCGTGGTCTCCTGCGCTTTGGAGGCGCTCTTCCGAGATGCAGACTAAAAGCACGAGAATTTTGCCCCCCGGTACTGCAGAGGGGGCCTGTGCTGCCATGACTTGCGGTTTGTTCCCCCCAAGATTTGGCCTGAAACCACGCGGGGTTGGAACCCGGGCCTTGATATCCGGACCTGAGCGCTCTGGAACTTCAGGGCCCCTCCTGAAATTGGGATGGAAATCACGTGAGCATTGCCCCCTGGATCTCGAGGACTGGGTATGGGATCACGGCAGATTTGCATGAGCCGTCCCGAGATTTGGACGGAGCTCCCCTGAAGTCAGGTGCTCTCTGTCCCACAGAGCTCCCCGAGATCCCAGGAGTTTTGAGTGAGTTCTTCCGAGGCTTGGACGGAGGAGACACCATATTTGATCCCGAATCTCCCTGACTGGGCCCGACAGTGCTCGAACATTGCATGTGGTCCCCTAGGTTTGGACTGAGAAGGGGCGAGCTTTGCCCTGCCGCTCACTGACTGCGCCCGAGGTCTCAAGAGATTTGGATGAGTTCTGGGGAGGTCTGGACTACGATCCGGTGACCTCGGGCCCTGCCAGTGGCCGAACGGACCGGAGATTCCACCAGATTCGGAGATTCCTCGTGAGATTCGCCCTGAGAACAACGAGACAGGTGCCTCTCGATCTCTCTGATCATTCCTGACATCTCAGGACATTTCCATAGCTCTTCCGATATTTGGACGGATATGCCGACACGTGTTTCCAGGAACTCGCAGGCAGGGCCTGAGATCTCATGAGATGTGGGTCAGGGCCTCCAAAATTTAGACTGCGATCCCATGAGTTTAATTGCTTGAGACCCCTGACTGGGGTGAGACCTCAGGGATTTGGTTTCGTTCTAATGACAATTGGATTTCAACCCCCTGGGGATTGCTTCTGGATCTCGCTAACTGGGCCAGAGGTCCCCCCGGAATTTGCGTGTGTGTTCCCGTGTTACGCCTAAAGTCAGATGAACTTAGATGCTGTTTCTCACGCAACGGACAGTGGCCCCGCAAGATTTGAGTGCGTTCTTCCGAGCCTGGGGCTGTGATCACGTGACATATGTCCGTGAATCTCCCTGACAGGGCCAGGGGTTCTTGACATTTGAATGAGTTCTCCTGGACTTTGGCTGAGATCACCCGGATTCCATAACTTGGGCACAAACCACTAAAGAGATTTTGACGAGTTCCAGCTCGATTTGGAATCCGATCCCACGAGACTGGCTCCTGGCATTCACGGATTGGACCAGCGTTCTCACAAGTGTCGGAGGTGGCGAGCCTCATTCAGACGGAGACCACGTGACATGTGCCCCTCGATCTCGGCGAGTACACCTGACATTTCGAGGCTTTGGCACAGTTGTCCTGAGATTCGGACACCTACACGGAGACGTTTGCCTGGGAGTGTCCGACGGGTCCTGAGTTCTCACAGGATTTGGATCCGGTGTTCCGAGGTGTGGACTGCGGCCCCATGAGATTTGGCCCTGGATCTGGCTTCCTGGGCCTGTGGTCCCATGAGATGTCGACGAGCACTCCTGAGAATTGGATTCAGGTCCCCTGCGAATTGCCCTCGGAAGCCACTGAGGGGTCCCGAGCTTTGACAAGATGGGGTTTGTTCTCCAAGGTTCGCACGAAAGCACTCAGGTTTGGAGCCTGGTTCGCACCGTCCGGACGTGAGGACTCAGGAGCATTGGGTGGGTTCTGCTGCAAAGGTGATTGAGAGCTCAGGAGTTGGGCCCTGGGTCGCCCTGATGGTGACCGGGGTCGACCGAGGTTTGGAGGCTTTCTCCCGAGATTTGAACTGAGATTTGTGAAGTTGAACCCTGTGTCTAACAGAGAGGCCTTGGCCTGAGATCCCGTGGGTTGGAGTCAGCGCATCCGACCGGAGATCATGGGAGTTTTGCCTGTGAATCTCCCTGAAATTGTCCGAGAACCCTGAAGCTGGGGAGGAGACCTCCCGAGATTTGGACTGAGATCAGCTGAGATTCGCCCCCGGATCTCACCGAAAGGGGTCGAAGTCTCAAGATGGTTTGAGGAGCTCTGGCGACATTTGAAATCCGAAACGGTGCACGTAGCCACAGGTTGTAGTGGAACGCACCAGAGCTCCCACGAGGTTGGGAGATTGCAAACGCGATGTCGACGGAGATCATGTGCGTGTCTCCCTGGGTCTCGCTGACGTTTCCTGAGACCTCAGGGCATTCGCGCAGTTCTACCGAGATTTGGACGACTATCCTGAGCCAAGCGACCTCCATAACCTCCACAAGGCCCGAGATCTTGTTCCATTGGGGCCAGGTGTCCCCAGACGTGTGCTGGGATCCCACTTGGTTTGTCTTTCCATCTCGCTGCCTGGCCCCGTTGTATCCTGCGGTTTGGAGGCGCTCTCCCGAGATGCAGACTAAAACCATGAGAGGTTTGCCCCCGGGTCTTGCAGAGGGGGCCTGTGCTGCCATGACTTGCTGTTTGTTCCCCCCAAGACTTGGCCTGAAACCACGCGGGTTCGTTACCGGGGCCTTGATGTCTTGACGTGAGCGCTCTGGATCTGCAGGGCCCCTCCTGAAATTGGGATGGAGATCATGTGAGCATTGACCCCTGGAACTCGAGGACTGGGCATGGGATCACACCAGATTTGCATGAGCCGTCCCGAGATTTGGATGGAGCTCCCCTGAAGTCACACGCTCTTTGTCCCATAGAGCTCCCCGAGATCCCAGGAGCATTGAGTGCGTTCCTCCGACGCATGGACGGAGGAGACGCCAGATTTGACCCCGAATCTCCCTGACTGGGCCCGACAGCACTCGAACATTGCATGTGGTCCCCTCGGTTTGGACTGAGAAGCGGCGAGCTATGCCCTGCAGCTCACTGACTGCGCCCGAGGTCTCAAGAGATTTGGATGAGTTCTGGGGAGGTCCGGACTACGATCCGGTAACCTCGGGTCCTGCGAGTGGCCGAACAGATGGGAGATTCCACCAGATTCGGAGATTCCTCACGAGATTCGCACTAAGATCAACGAGACAGGTGCCTCACCATCTCTCTGATCATTCCTGACATCTCAGGACATATCCATATCTCTTCCGAGTTTTGGACGGATATGCCGAAACGTATGTCTGGGAACTCGCATGCAGGGCTTGAGATCTCTTGAGATGTGGGTCAGGGCCTCCAAAATTTAGACTGCGATCCCATGAGTTTATCTGCTCGAGACCCCTGACTGGGGTGAGACCTCAGGGTTTTGGCTCCGTTCTAATGACAATTGGATTTCAACCCCCTTGGGATTGCTTCTGGATCTCGCTAACTGGGCCAGAGATCCCCACGAGATTTGCCTGAGCATTCCCGCGTTTTACCTGAAGTCTGATGAACTTAGATGCTGTTTCTCATCCAATGGCCGGTGGCCCAAGGAGACTTGAGTGCGTTCTTCCGAGCCTGGGGCCGTGATCACGTGACATATGCCCGTGAATCTCCCTGACAGGGCCAGGGTTTGTTGACATTTGGATGGGTTCTCCTGGGCATCGGCCGAGATCACCCCGGAGTGGCATCGGGATCCCCTAACTTGGGCACAAACACTCAAGAGGTTTTGACGAGTTCTGGCTCGATTTGGAATCAGATCCCACGAGACTGGCTCCTGGCATCCACGGATTGGACCAGCACTCTCCCAAGTGTCGGAGGTGGCGGGGCACATTCAGACGGAGACCACGTGACATGTACCCCTGGATCTCGTCGAGTACACCTGACATTCCGAGACTTTGGCACAGTTGTCCTGAGATACGGACACCTAACCGAGATGTTTGCCTGGGAGTGGCCGATCAGGCCTGAGTTCTCACGGGATTTGGATCCGGTGTTCCGAGGTTTGGACTGTGGCCCCATGGAATTTGGCCCTGGATCTGGCTTCCAGGGCCTGAGGTCCGACGAGATGTCGACAAGCCCTGCTGAGAATGGGATTCAGGTCCTCCGCGAATTGCCCGCGGAAGCCACTGAGGCATCCTGAGGTTTGACGAGATGGGGTTTGTTCTCCAAGGTTCGCCCGAAAGCACTCAGGTTTGGAGCCTGGTTCGCACCGTCCGGACGTGAGCACTCAGGAGCATTGGATGAGTTCTGCCGCAAAGGTGATTGAGAGCTCAGGAGTTGGACACTGGGTCTCCCTGAGGTGACTGGGATCGACCGCGGTTTGGAGGAGTACTCCCGAGATTTGGACTGAGATATGCTGAAGTTGAACCCTCGGTCTAACAGAGAGGCCTTGGCCTGAGATCCCGAAGGATTGGAGTCAGCGCCTCCGACCGGAGATCACGGGAGGTTTGCCTGTGAATCTCCCTGAAAAGCCCCGAGAACCCTGAAGCTGGGGAGGACACCTCCCGAGATTTGGACTGAGAGCAGCTGAGATTCGCCCCCGGATCTCACGGAAAGGGGCCGAGGTCTCAAGAGGGTTTGTGGAGCTCTGTCGACATTTGAACTCAGAAACGGCGCACGTGGCCACAGGTTTTAGAGGAACGGGCCAGAGCTCCAACGTCGTTGGGAGATCTCGAACGCGATGCCGACGGAGATCACGTGCCGTGTGTCCCTGGGTCTCGCTGACTTTTCCTGAGATCTCCGGGGATTCGCGCAGTTCTACCGAGATTTGGACGGCTATCTTGAGCCAAGCGACCTCCTTATCCTCCCCAAGGCCGGAGACCTCGTTCCCTGGGGGCCAGGTGTCCCCAGACGTGGGCTGGGATCCCATTTGATTTGCCCTTCCATCTGGCTGCCTGGCTCCGTGGTCTCCTGCGCTTTGGAGGCGCTCTTCCGAGATGCAGACTAAAAGCACGAGAATTTTGCCCCCCGGTACTGCAGAGGGGGCCTGTGCTGCCATGACTTGCGGTTTGTTCCCCCCAAGATTTGGCCTGAAACCACGCGGGGTTGGAACCCGGGCCTTGATATCCGGACCTGAGCGCTCTGGAACTTCAGGGCCCCTCCTGAAATTGGGATGGAAATCACGTGAGCATTGCCCCCTGGATCTCGAGGACTGGGTATGGGATCACGGCAGATTTGCATGAGCCGTCCCGAGATTTGGACGGAGCTCCCCTGAAGTCAGGTGCTCTCTGTCCCACAGAGCTCCCCGAGATCCCAGGAGTTTTGAGTGAGTTCTTCCGAGGCTTGGACGGAGGAGACACCATATTTGATCCCGAATCTCCCTGACTGGGCCCGACAGTGCTCGAACATTGCATGTGGTCCCCTAGGTTTGGACTGAGAAGGGGCGAGCTTTGCCCTGCCGCTCACTGACTGCGCCCGAGGTCTCAAGAGATTTGGATGAGTTCTGGGGAGGTCTGGACTACGATCCGGTGACCTCGGGCCCTGCCAGTGGCCGAACGGACCGGAGATTCCACCAGATTCGGAGATTCCTCGTGAGATTCGCCCTGAGAACAACGAGACAGGTGCCTCTCGATCTCTCTGATCATTCCTGACATCTCAGGACATTTCCATAGCTCTTCCGATATTTGGACGGATATGCCGACACGTGTTTCCAGGAACTCGCAGGCAGGGCCTGAGATCTCATGAGATGTGGGTCAGGGCCTCCAAAATTTAGACTGCGATCCCATGAGTTTAATTGCTTGAGACCCCTGACTGGGGTGAGACCTCAGGGATTTGGTTTCGTTCTAATGACAATTGGATTTCAACCCCCTGGGGATTGCTTCTGGATCTCGCTAACTGGGCCAGAGGTCCCCCCGGAATTTGCGTGTGTGTTCCCGTGTTACGCCTAAAGTCAGATGAACTTAGATGCTGTTTCTCACGCAACGGACAGTGGCCCCGCAAGATTTGAGTGCGTTCTTCCGAGCCTGGGGCTGTGATCACGTGACATATGTCCGTGAATCTCCCTGACAGGGCCAGGGGTTCTTGACATTTGAATGAGTTCTCCTGGACTTTGGCTGAGATCACCCGGATTCCATAACTTGGGCACAAACCACTAAAGAGATTTTGACGAGTTCCAGCTCGATTTGGAATCCGATCCCACGAGACTGGCTCCTGGCATTCACGGATTGGACCAGCGTTCTCACAAGTGTCGGAGGTGGCGAGCCTCATTCAGACGGAGACCACGTGACATGTGCCCCTCGATCTCGGCGAGTACACCTGACATTTCGAGGCTTTGGCACAGTTGTCCTGAGATTCGGACACCTACACGGAGACGTTTGCCTGGGAGTGTCCGACGGGTCCTGAGTTCTCACAGGATTTGGATCCGGTGTTCCGAGGTGTGGACTGCGGCCCCATGAGATTTGGCCCTGGATCTGGCTTCCTGGGCCTGTGGTCCCATGAGATGTCGACGAGCACTCCTGAGAATTGGATTCAGGTCCCCTGCGAATTGCCCTCGGAAGCCACTGAGGGGTCCCGAGCTTTGACAAGATGGGGTTTGTTCTCCAAGGTTCGCACGAAAGCACTCAGGTTTGGAGCCTGGTTCGCACCGTCCGGACGTGAGGACTCAGGAGCATTGGGTGGGTTCTGCTGCAAAGGTGATTGAGAGCTCAGGAGTTGGGCCCTGGGTCGCCCTGATGGTGACCGGGGTCGACCGAGGTTTGGAGGCTTTCTCCCGAGATTTGAACTGAGATTTGTGAAGTTGAACCCTGTGTCTAACAGAGAGGCCTTGGCCTGAGATCCCGTGGGTTGGAGTCAGCGCATCCGACCGGAGATCATGGGAGTTTTGCCTGTGAATCTCCCTGAAATTGTCCGAGAACCCTGAAGCTGGGGAGGAGACCTCCCGAGATTTGGACTGAGATCAGCTGAGATTCGCCCCCGGATCTCACCGAAAGGGGTCGAAGTCTCAAGATGGTTTGAGGAGCTCTGGCGACATTTGAAATCCGAAACGGTGCACGTAGCCACAGGTTGTAGTGGAACGCACCAGAGCTCCCACGAGGTTGGGAGATTGCAAACGCGATGTCGACGGAGATCATGTGCGTGTCTCCCTGGGTCTCGCTGACGTTTCCTGAGACCTCAGGGCATTCGCGCAGTTCTACCGAGATTTGGACGACTATCCTGAGCCAAGCGACCTCCATAACCTCCACAAGGCCCGAGATCTTGTTCCATTGGGGCCAGGTGTCCCCAGACGTGTGCTGGGATCCCACTTGGTTTGTCTTTCCATCTCGCTGCCTGGCCCCGTTGTATCCTGCGGTTTGGAGGCGCTCTCCCGAGATGCAGACTAAAACCATGAGAGGTTTGCCCCCGGGTCTTGCAGAGGGGGCCTGTGCTGCCATGACTTGCTGTTTGTTCCCCCCAAGACTTGGCCTGAAACCACGCGGGTTCGTTACCGGGGCCTTGATGTCTTGACGTGAGCGCTCTGGATCTGCAGGGCCCCTCCTGAAATTGGGATGGAGATCATGTGAGCATTGACCCCTGGAACTCGAGGACTGGGCATGGGATCACACCAGATTTGCATGAGCCGTCCCGAGATTTGGATGGAGCTCCCCTGAAGTCAGACGCTCTTTGTCCCATAGAGCTCCCCGAGATCCCAGGAGCATTGAGTGCGTTCCTCCGACGCATGGACGGAGGAGACGCCAGATTTGACCCCGAATCTCCCTGACTGGGCCCGACAGCACTCGAACATTGCATGTGGTCCCCTCGGTTTGGACTGAGAAGGGGCGAGCTATGCCCTGCAGCTCACTGACTGCGCCCGAGGTCTCAAGAGATTTGGATGAGTTCTGGGGAGGTCCGGACTACGATCCGGTAACCTCGGGTCCTGCGAGTGGCCGAACAGATGGGAGATTCCACCAGATTCGGAGATTCCTCACGAGATTCGCACTAAGATCAACGAGACAGGTGCCTCACCATCTCTCTGATCATTCCTGACATCTCAGGACATATCCATATCTCTTCCGAGTTTTGGACGGATATGCCGAAACGTGTGTCTGGGAACTCGCATGCAGGGCTTGAGATCTCTTGAGATGTGGGTCAGGGCCTCCAAAATTTAGACTGCGATCCCATGAGTTTATCTGCTCGAGACCCCTGACTGGGGTGAGACCTCAGGGTTTTGGCTCCGTTCTAATGACAATTGGATTTCAACCCCCTTGGGATTGCTTCTGGATCTCGCTAACTGGGCCAGAGATCCCCACGAGATTTGCCTGAGCATTCCCGCGTTTTACCTGAAGTCTGATGAACTTAGATGCTGTTTCTCATCCAATGGCCGGTGGCCCCAGGAGACTTGAGTGCGTTCTTCCGAGCCTGGGGCCGTGATCACGTGACATATGCCCGTGAATCTCCCTGACAGGGCCAGGGTTTGTTGACATTTGGATGGGTTCTCCTGGGCATCGGCCGAGATCACCCCGGAGTGGCATCGGGATCCCCTAACTTGGGCACAAACACTCAAGAGGTTTTGACGAGTTCTGGCTCGATTTGGAATCAGATCCCACGAGACTGGCTCCTGGCATCCACGGATTGGACCAGCACTCTCCCAAGTGTCGGAGGTGGCGGGGCACATTCAGACGGAGACCACGTGACATGTACCCCTGGATCTCGTCGAGTACACCTGACATTCCGAGACTTTGGCACAGTTGTCCTGAGATACGGACACCTAACCGAGATGTTTGCCTGGGAGTGGCCGATCAGGCCTGAGTTCTCACGGGATTTGGATCCGGTGTTCCGAGGTTTGGACTGTGGCCCCATGGAATTTGGCCCTGGATCTGGCTTCCAGGGCCTGAGGTCCGACGAGATGTCGACAAGCACTGCTGAGAATGGGATTCAGGTCCTCCGCGAATTGCCCGCGGAAGCCACTGAGGCATCCTGAGGTTTGACGAGATGGGGTTTGTTCTCCAAGGTTCGCCCGAAAGCACTCAGGTTTGGAGCCTGGTTCGCACCGTCCGGACGTGAGCACTCAGGAGCATTGGATGAGTTCTGCCGCAAAGGTGATTGAGAGCTCAGGAGTTGGACACTGGGTCTCCCTGAGGTGACTGGGATCGACCGCGGTTTGGAGGAGTACTCCCGAGATTTGGACTGAGATATGCTGAAGTTGAACCCTCGGTCTAACAGAGAGGCCTTGGCCTGAGATCCCGAAGGATTGGAGTCAGCGCCTCCGACCGGAGATCACGGGAGGTTTGCCTGTGAATCTCCCTGAAAAGCCCCGAGAACCCTGAAGCTGGGGAGGACAGCTCCCGAGATTTGGACTGAGAGCAGCTGAGATTCGCCCCCGGATCTCACGGAAAGGGGCCGAGGTCTCAAGAGGGTTTGTGGAGCTCTGTCGACATTTGAACTCAGAAACGGCGCACGTGGCCACAGGTTTTAGAGGAACGGGCCAGAGCTCCAACGTCGTTGGGAGATCTCGAACGCGATGCCGACGGAGATCACGTGCCGTGTGTCCCTGGGTCTCGCTGACTTTTCCTGAGATCTCCGGGGATTCGCGCAGTTCTACCGAGATTTGGACGGCTATCTTGAGCCAAGCGACCTCCTTATCCTCCCCAAGGCCGGAGACCTCGTTCCCTGGGGGCCAGGTGTCCCCAGACGTGGGCTGGGATCCCATTTGATTTGCCCTTCCATCTGGCTGCCTGGCTCCGTGGTCTCCTGCGCTTTGGAGGCGCTCTTCCGAGATGCAGACTAAAAGCACGAGAATTTTGCCCCCCGGTACTGCAGAGGGGGCCTGTGCTGCCATGACTTGCGGTTTGTTCCCCCCAAGATTTGGCCTGAAACCACGCGGGGTTGGAACCCGGGCCTTGATATCCGGACCTGAGCGCTCTGGAACTTCAGGGCCCCTCCTGAAATTGGGATGGAAATCACGTGAGCATTGCCCCCTGGATCTCGAGGACTGGGTATGGGATCACGGCAGATTTGCATGAGCCGTCCCGAGATTTGGACGGAGCTCCCCTGAAGTCAGGTGCTCTCTGTCCCACAGAGCTCCCCGAGATCCCAGGAGTTTTGAGTGAGTTCTTCCGAGGCTTGGACGGAGGAGACACCATATTTGATCCCGAATCTCCCTGACTGGGCCCGACAGTGCTCGAACATTGCATGTGGTCCCCTAGGTTTGGACTGAGAAGGGGCGAGCTTTGCCCTGCCGCTCACTGACTGCGCCCGAGGTCTCAAGAGATTTGGATGAGTTCTGGGGAGGTCTGGACTACGATCCGGTGACCTCGGGCCCTGCCAGTGGCCGAACGGACCGGAGATTCCACCAGATTCGGAGATTCCTCGTGAGATTCGCCCTGAGAACAACGAGACAGGTGCCTCTCGATCTCTCTGATCATTCCTGACATCTCAGGACATTTCCATAGCTCTTCCGATATTTGGACGGATATGCCGACACGTGTTTCCAGGAACTCGCAGGCAGGGCCTGAGATCTCATGAGATGTGGGTCAGGGCCTCCAAAATTTAGACTGCGATCCCATGAGTTTAATTGCTTGAGACCCCTGACTGGGGTGAGACCTCAGGGATTTGGTTTCGTTCTAATGACAATTGGATTTCAACCCCCTGGGGATTGCTTCTGGATCTCGCTAACTGGGCCAGAGGTCCCCCCGGAATTTGCGTGTGTGTTCCCGTGTTACGCCTAAAGTCAGATGAACTTAGATGCTGTTTCTCACGCAACGGACAGTGGCCCCGCAAGATTTGAGTGCGTTCTTCCGAGCCTGGGGCTGTGATCACGTGACATATGTCCGTGAATCTCCCTGACAGGGCCAGGGGTTCTTGACATTTGAATGAGTTCTCCTGGACTTTGGCTGAGATCACCCGGATTCCATAACTTGGGCACAAACCACTAAAGAGATTTTGACGAGTTCCAGCTCGATTTGGAATCCGATCCCACGAGACTGGCTCCTGGCATTCACGGATTGGACCAGCGTTCTCACAAGTGTCGGAGGTGGCGAGCCTCATTCAGACGGAGACCACGTGACATGTGCCCCTCGATCTCGGCGAGTACACCTGACATTTCGAGGCTTTGGCACAGTTGTCCTGAGATTCGGACACCTACACGGAGACGTTTGCCTGGGAGTGTCCGACGGGTCCTGAGTTCTCACAGGATTTGGATCCGGTGTTCCGAGGTGTGGACTGTGGCCCCATGAGATTTGGCCCTGGATCTGGCTTCCTGGGCCTGTGGTCCCATGAGATGTCGACGAGCACTCCTGAGAATTGGATTCAGGTCCCCTGCGAATTGCCCTCGGAAGCCACTGAGGGGTCCCGAGCTTTGACAAGATGGGGTTTGTTCTCCAAGGTTCGCACGAAAGCACTCAGGTTTGGAGCCTGGTTCGCACCGTCCGGACGTGAGGACTCAGGAGCATTGGGTGGGTTCTGCTGCAAAGGTGATTGAGAGCTCAGGAGTTGGGCCCTGGGTCGCCCTGATGGTGACCGGGGTCGACCGAGGTTTGGAGGCTTTCTCCCGAGATTTGAACTGAGATTTGTGAAGTTGAACCCTGTGTCTAACAGAGAGGCCTTGGCCTGAGATCCCGTGGGTTGGAGTCAGCGCATCCGACCGGAGATCATGGGAGTTTTGCCTGTGAATCTCCCTGAAATTGTCCGAGAACCCTGAAGCTGGGGAGGAGACCTCCCGAGATTTGGACTGAGATCAGCTGAGATTCGCCCCCGGATCTCACCGAAAGGGGTCGAAGTCTCAAGATGGTTTGAGGAGCTCTGGCGACATTTGAAATCCGAAACGGTGCACGTAGCCACAGGTTGTAGTGGAACGCACCAGAGCTCCCACGAGGTTGGGAGATTGCAAACGCGATGTCGACGGAGATCATGTGCGTGTCTCCCTGGGTCTCGCTGACGTTTCCTGAGACCTCAGGGCATTCGCGCAGTTCTACCGAGATTTGGACGACTATCCTGAGCCAAGCGACCTCCATAACCTCCACAAGGCCCGAGATCTTGTTCCATTGGGGCCAGGTGTCCCCAGACGTGGGCTGGGATCCCACTTGGTTTGTCTTTCCATCTCGCTGCCTGGCCCCGTTGTATCCTGCGGTTTGGAGGCGCTCTCCCGAGATGCAGACTAAAACCATGAGAGGTTTGCCCCCGGGTCTTGCAGAGGGGGCCTGTGCTGCCATGACTTGCTGTTTGTTCCCCCCAAGACTTGGCCTGAAACCACGCGGGTTCGTTACCGGGGCCTTGATGTCTTGACGTGAGCGCTCTGGATCTGCAGGGCCCCTCCTGAAATTGGGATGGAGATCATGTGAGCATTGACCCCTGGAACTCGAGGACTGGGCATGGGATCACACCAGATTTGCATGAGCCGTCCCGAGATTTGGATGGAGCTCCCCTGAAGTCACACGCTCTTTGTCCCATAGAGCTCCCCGAGATCCCAGGAGCATTGAGTGCGTTCCTCCGACGCATGGACGGAGGAGACGCCAGATTTGACCCCGAATCTCCCTGACTGGGCCCGACAGCACTCGAACATTGCATGTGGTCCCCTCGGTTTGGACTGAGAAGGGGCGAGCTATGCCCTGCAGCTCACTGACTGCGCCCGAGGTCTCAAGAGATTTGGATGAGTTCTGGGGAGGTCCGGACTACGATCCGGTAACCTCGGGTCCTGCGAGTGGCCGAACAGATGGGAGATTCCACCAGATTCGGAGATTCCTCACGAGATTCGCACTAAGATCAACGAGACAGGTGCCTCACCATCTCTCTGATCATTCCTGACATCTCAGGACATATCCATATCTCTTCCGAGTTTTGGACGGATATGCCGAAACGTATGTCTGGGAACTCGCATGCAGGGCTTGAGATCTCTTGAGATGTGGGTCAGGGCCTCCAAAATTTAGACTGCGATCCCATGAGTTTATCTGCTCGAGACCCCTGACTGGGGTGAGACCTCAGGGTTTTGGCTCCGTTCTAATGACAATTGGATTTCAACCCCCTTGGGATTGCTTCTGGATCTCGCTAACTGGGCCAGAGATCCCCACGAGATTTGCCTGAGCATTCCCGCGTTTTACCTGAAGTCTGATGAACTTAGATGCTGTTTCTCATCCAATGGCCGGTGGCCCAAGGAGACTTGAGTGCGTTCTTCCGAGCCTGGGGCCGTGATCACGTGACATATGCCCGTGAATCTCCCTGACAGGGCCAGGGTTTGTTGACATTTGGATGGGTTCTCCTGGGCATCGGCCGAGATCACCCCGGAGTGGCATCGGGATCCCCTAACTTGGGCACAAACACTCAAGAGGTTTTGACGAGTTCTGGCTCGATTTGGAATCAGATCCCACGAGACTGGCTCCTGGCATCCACGGATTGGACCAGCACTCTCCCAAGTGTCGGAGGTGGCGGGGCACATTCAGACGGAGACCACGTGACATGTACCCCTGGATCTCGTCGAGTACACCTGACATTCCGAGACTTTGGCACAGTTGTCCTGAGATACGGACACCTAACCGAGATGTTTGCCTGGGAGTGGCCGATCAGGCCTGAGTTCTCACGGGATTTGGATCCGGTGTTCCGAGGTTTGGACTGTGGCCCCATGGAATTTGGCCCTGGATCTGGCTTCCAGGGCCTGAGGTCCGACGAGATGTCGACAAGCCCTGCTGAGAATGGGATTCAGGTCCTCCGCGAATTGCCCGCGGAAGCCACTGAGGCATCCTGAGGTTTGACGAGATGGGGTTTGTTCTCCAAGGTTCGCCCGAAAGCACTCAGGTTTGGAGCCTGGTTCGCACCGTCCGGACGTGAGCACTCAGGAGCATTGGATGAGTTCTGCCGCAAAGGTGATTGAGAGCTCAGGAGTTGGACACTGGGTCTCCCTGAGGTGACTGGGATCGACCGCGGTTTGGAGGAGTACTCCCGAGATTTGGACTGAGATATGCTGAAGTTGAACCCTCGGTCTAACAGAGAGGCCTTGGCCTGAGATCCCGAAGGATTGGAGTCAGCGCCTCCGACCGGAGATCACGGGAGGTTTGCCTGTGAATCTCCCTGAAAAGCCCCGAGAACCCTGAAGCTGGGGAGGACACCTCCCGAGATTTGGACTGAGAGCAGCTGAGATTCGCCCCCGGATCTCACGGAAAGGGGCCGAGGTCTCAAGAGGGTTTGTGGAGCTCTGTCGACATTTGAACTCAGAAACGGCGCACGTGGCCACAGGTTTTAGAGGAACGGGCCAGAGCTCCAACGTCGTTGGGAGATCTCGAACGCGATGCCGACGGAGATCACGTGCCGTGTGTCCCTGGGTCTCGCTGACTTTTCCTGAGATCTCCGGGGATTCGCGCAGTTCTACCGAGATTTGGACGGCTATCTTGAGCCAAGCGACCTCCTTATCCTCCCCAAGGCCGGAGACCTCGTTCCCTGGGGGCCAGGTGTCCCCAGACGTGGGCTGGGATCCCATTTGATTTGCCCTTCCATCTGGCTGCCTGGCTCCGTGGTCTCCTGCGCTTTGGAGGCGCTCTTCCGAGATGCAGACTAAAAGCACGAGAATTTTGCCCCCCGGTACTGCAGAGGGGGCCTGTGCTGCCATGACTTGCGGTTTGTTCCCCCCAAGATTTGGCCTGAAACCACGCGGGGTTGGAACCCGGGCCTTGATATCCGGACCTGAGCGCTCTGGAACTTCAGGGCCCCTCCTGAAATTGGGATGGAAATCACGTGAGCATTGCCCCCTGGATCTCGAGGACTGGGTATGGGATCACGGCAGATTTGCATGAGCCGTCCCGAGATTTGGACGGAGCTCCCCTGAAGTCAGGTGCTCTCTGTCCCACAGAGCTCCCCGAGATCCCAGGAGTTTTGAGTGAGTTCTTCCGAGGCTTGGACGGAGGAGACACCATATTTGATCCCGAATCTCCCTGACTGGGCCCGACAGTGCTCGAACATTGCATGTGGTCCCCTAGGTTTGGACTGAGAAGGGGCGAGCTTTGCCCTGCCGCTCACTGACTGCGCCCGAGGTCTCAAGAGATTTGGATGAGTTCTGGGGAGGTCTGGACTACGATCCGGTGACCTCGGGCCCTGCCAGTGGCCGAACGGACCGGAGATTCCACCAGATTCGGAGATTCCTCGTGAGATTCGCCCTGAGAACAACGAGACAGGTGCCTCTCGATCTCTCTGATCATTCCTGACATCTCAGGACATTTCCATAGCTCTTCCGATATTTGGACGGATATGCCGACACGTGTTTCCAGGAACTCGCAGGCAGGGCCTGAGATCTCATGAGATGTGGGTCAGGGCCTCCAAAATTTAGACTGCGATCCCATGAGTTTAATTGCTTGAGACCCCTGACTGGGGTGAGACCTCAGGGATTTGGTTTCGTTCTAATGACAATTGGATTTCAACCCCCTGGGGATTGCTTCTGGATCTCGCTAACTGGGCCAGAGGTCCCCCCGGAATTTGCGTGTGTGTTCCCGTGTTACGCCTAAAGTCAGATGAACTTAGATGCTGTTTCTCACGCAACGGACAGTGGCCCCGCAAGATTTGAGTGCGTTCTTCCGAGCCTGGGGCTGTGATCACGTGACATATGTCCGTGAATCTCCCTGACAGGGCCAGGGGTTCTTGACATTTGAATGAGTTCTCCTGGACTTTGGCTGAGATCACCCGGATTCCATAACTTGGGCACAAACCACTAAAGAGATTTTGACGAGTTCCAGCTCGATTTGGAATCCGATCCCACGAGACTGGCTCCTGGCATTCACGGATTGGACCAGCGTTCTCACAAGTGTCGGAGGTGGCGAGCCTCATTCAGACGGAGACCACGTGACATGTGCCCCTCGATCTCGGCGAGTACACCTGACATTTCGAGGCTTTGGCACAGTTGTCCTGAGATTCGGACACCTACACGGAGACGTTTGCCTGGGAGTGTCCGACGGGTCCTGAGTTCTCACAGGATTTGGATCCGGTGTTCCGAGGTGTGGACTGCGGCCCCATGAGATTTGGCCCTGGATCTGGCTTCCTGGGCCTGTGGTCCCATGAGATGTCGACGAGCACTCCTGAGAATTGGATTCAGGTCCCCTGCGAATTGCCCTCGGAAGCCACTGAGGGGTCCCGAGCTTTGACAAGATGGGGTTTGTTCTCCAAGGTTCGCACGAAAGCACTCAGGTTTGGAGCCTGGTTCGCACCGTCCGGACGTGAGGACTCAGGAGCATTGGGTGGGTTCTGCTGCAAAGGTGATTGAGAGCTCAGGAGTTGGGCCCTGGGTCGCCCTGATGGTGACCGGGGTCGACCGAGGTTTGGAGGCTTTCTCCCGAGATTTGAACTGAGATTTGTGAAGTTGAACCCTGTGTCTAACAGAGAGGCCTTGGCCTGAGATCCCGTGGGTTGGAGTCAGCGCATCCGACCGGAGATCATGGGAGTTTTGCCTGTGAATCTCCCTGAAATTGTCCGAGAACCCTGAAGCTGGGGAGGAGACCTCCCGAGATTTGGACTGAGATCAGCTGAGATTCGCCCCCGGATCTCACCGAAAGGGGTCGAAGTCTCAAGATGGTTTGAGGAGCTCTGGCGACATTTGAAATCCGAAACGGTGCACGTAGCCACAGGTTGTAGTGGAACGCACCAGAGCTCCCACGAGGTTGGGAGATTGCAAACGCGATGTCGACGGAGATCATGTGCGTGTCTCCCTGGGTCTCGCTGACGTTTCCTGAGACCTCAGGGCATTCGCGCAGTTCTACCGAGATTTGGACGACTATCCTGAGCCAAGCGACCTCCATAACCTCCACAAGGCCCGAGATCTTGTTCCATTGGGGCCAGGTGTCCCCAGACGTGTGCTGGGATCCCACTTGGTTTGTCTTTCCATCTCGCTGCCTGGCCCCGTTGTATCCTGCGGTTTGGAGGCGCTCTCCCGAGATGCAGACTAAAACCATGAGAGGTTTGCCCCCGGGTCTTGCAGAGGGGGCCTGTGCTGCCATGACTTGCTGTTTGTTCCCCCCAAGACTTGGCCTGAAACCACGCGGGTTCGTTACCGGGGCCTTGATGTCTTGACGTGAGCGCTCTGGATCTGCAGGGCCCCTCCTGAAATTCGGATGGAGATCATGTGAGCATTGACCCCTGGAACTCGAGGACTGGGCATGGGATCACACCAGATTTGCATGAGCCGTCCCGAGATTTGGATGGAGCTCCCCTGAAGTCACACGCTCTTTGTCCCATAGAGCTCCCCGAGATCCCAGGAGCATTGAGTGCGTTCCTCCGACGCATGGACGGAGGAGACGCCAGATTTGACCCCGAATCTCCCTGACTGGGCCCGACAGCACTCGAACATTGCATGTGGTCCCCTCGGTTTGGACTGAGAAGGGGCGAGCTATGCCCTGCAGCTCACTGACTGCGCCCGAGGTCTCAAGAGATTTGGATGAGTTCTGGGGAGGTCCGGACTACGATCCGGTAACCTCGGGTCCTGCGAGTGGCCGAACAGATGGGAGATTCCACCAGATTCGGAGATTCCTCACGAGATTCGCACTAAGATCAACGAGACAGGTGCCTCACCATCTCTCTGATCATTCCTGACATCTCAGGACATATCCATATCTCTTCCGAGTTTTGGACGGATATGCCGAAACGTGTGTCTGGGAACTCGCATGCAGGGCTTGAGATCTCTTGAGATGTGGGTCAGGGCCTCCAAAATTTAGACTGCGATCCCATGAGTTTATCTGCTCGAGACCCCTGACTGGGGTGAGACCTCAGGGTTTTGGCTCCGTTCTAATGACAATTGGATTTCAACCCCCTTGGGATTGCTTCTGGATCTCGCTAACTGGGCCAGAGATCCCCACGAGATTTGCCTGAGCATTCCCGCGTTTTACCTGAAGTCTGATGAACTTAGATGCTGTTTCTCATCCAATGGCCGGTGGCCCCAGGAGACTTGAGTGCGTTCTTCCGAGCCTGGGGCCGTGATCACGTGACATATGCCCGTGAATCTCCCTGACAGGGCCAGGGTTTGTTGACATTTGGATGGGTTCTCCTGGGCATCGGCCGAGATCACCCCGGAGTGGCATCGGGATCCCCTAACTTGGGCACAAACACTCAAGAGGTTTTGACGAGTTCTGGCTCGATTTGGAATCAGATCCCACGAGACTGGCTCCTGGCATCCACGGATTGGACCAGCACTCTCCCAAGTGTCGGAGGTGGCGGGGCACATTCAGACGGAGACCACGTGACATGTACCCCTGGATCTCGTCGAGTACACCTGACATTCCGAGACTTTGGCACAGTTGTCCTGAGATACGGACACCTAACCGAGATGTTTGCCTGGGAGTGGCCGATCAGGCCTGAGTTCTCACGGGATTTGGATCCGGTGTTCCGAGGTTTGGACTGTGGCCCCATGGAATTTGGCCCTGGATCTGGCTTCCAGGGCCTGAGGTCCGACGAGATGTCGACAAGCACTGCTGAGAATGGGATTCAGGTCCTCCGCGAATTGCCCGCGGAAGCCACTGAGGCATCCTGAGGTTTGACGAGATGGGGTTTGTTCTCCAAGGTTCGCCCGAAAGCACTCAGGTTTGGAGCCTGGTTCGCACCGTCCGGACGTGAGCACTCAGGAGCATTGGATGAGTTCTGCCGCAAAGGTGATTGAGAGCTCAGGAGTTGGACACTGGGTCTCCCTGAGGTGACTGGGATCGACCGCGGTTTGGAGGAGTACTCCCGAGATTTGGACTGAGATATGCTGAAGTTGAACCCTCGGTCTAACAGAGAGGCCTTGGCCTGAGATCCCGAAGGATTGGAGTCAGCGCCTCCGACCGGAGATCACGGGAGGTTTGCCTGTGAATCTCCCTGAAAAGCCCCGAGAACCCTGAAGCTGGGGAGGACAGCTCCCGAGATTTGGACTGAGAGCAGCTGAGATTCGCCCCCGGATCTCACGGAAAGGGGCCGAGGTCTCAAGAGGGTTTGTGGAGCTCTGTCGACATTTGAACTCAGAAACGGCGCACGTGGCCACAGGTTTTAGAGGAACGGGCCAGAGCTCCAACGTCGTTGGGAGATCTCGAACGCGATGCCGACGGAGATCACGTGCCGTGTGTCCCTGGGTCTCGCTGACTTTTCCTGAGATCTCCGGGGATTCGCGCAGTTCTACCGAGATTTGGACGGCTATCTTGAGCCAAGCGACCTCCTTATCCTCCCCAAGGCCGGAGACCTCGTTCCCTGGGGGCCAGGTGTCCCCAGACGTGGGCTGGGATCCCATTTGATTTGCCCTTCCATCTGGCTGCCTGGCTCCGTGGTCTCCTGCGCTTTGGAGGCGCTCTTCCGAGATGCAGACTAAAAGCACGAGAATTTTGCCCCCCGGTACTGCAGAGGGGGCCTGTGCTGCCATGACTTGCGGTTTGTTCCCCCCAAGATTTGGCCTGAAACCACGCGGGGTTGGAACCCGGGCCTTGATATCCGGACCTGAGCGCTCTGGAACTTCAGGGCCCCTCCTGAAATTGGGATGGAAATCACGTGAGCATTGCCCCCTGGATCTCGAGGACTGGGTATGGGATCACGGCAGATTTGCATGAGCCGTCCCGAGATTTGGACGGAGCTCCCCTGAAGTCAGGTGCTCTCTGTCCCACAGAGCTCCCCGAGATCCCAGGAGTTTTGAGTGAGTTCTTCCGAGGCTTGGACGGAGGAGACACCATATTTGATCCCGAATCTCCCTGACTGGGCCCGACAGTGCTCGAACATTGCATGTGGTCCCCTAGGTTTGGACTGAGAAGGGGCGAGCTTTGCCCTGCCGCTCACTGACTGCGCCCGAGGTCTCAAGAGATTTGGATGAGTTCTGGGGAGGTCTGGACTACGATCCGGTGACCTCGGGCCCTGCCAGTGGCCGAACGGACCGGAGATTCCACCAGATTCGGAGATTCCTCGTGAGATTCGCCCTGAGAACAACGAGACAGGTGCCTCTCGATCTCTCTGATCATTCCTGACATCTCAGGACATTTCCATAGCTCTTCCGATATTTGGACGGATATGCCGACACGTGTTTCCAGGAACTCGCAGGCAGGGCCTGAGATCTCATGAGATGTGGGTCAGGGCCTCCAAAATTTAGACTGCGATCCCATGAGTTTAATTGCTTGAGACCCCTGACTGGGGTGAGACCTCAGGGATTTGGTTTCGTTCTAATGACAATTGGATTTCAACCCCCTGGGGATTGCTTCTGGATCTCGCTAACTGGGCCAGAGGTCCCCCCGGAATTTGCGTGTGTGTTCCCGTGTTACGCCTAAAGTCAGATGAACTTAGATGCTGTTTCTCACGCAACGGACAGTGGCCCCGCAAGATTTGAGTGCGTTCTTCCGAGCCTGGGGCTGTGATCACGTGACATATGTCCGTGAATCTCCCTGACAGGGCCAGGGGTTCTTGACATTTGAATGAGTTCTCCTGGACTTTGGCTGAGATCACCCGGATTCCATAACTTGGGCACAAACCACTAAAGAGATTTTGACGAGTTCCAGCTCGATTTGGAATCCGATCCCACGAGACTGGCTCCTGGCATTCACGGATTGGACCAGCGTTCTCACAAGTGTCGGAGGTGGCGAGCCTCATTCAGACGGAGACCACGTGACATGTGCCCCTCGATCTCGGCGAGTACACCTGACATTTCGAGGCTTTGGCACAGTTGTCCTGAGATTCGGACACCTACACGGAGACGTTTGCCTGGGAGTGTCCGACGGGTCCTGAGTTCTCACAGGATTTGGATCCGGTGTTCCGAGGTGTGGACTGCGGCCCCATGAGATTTGGCCCTGGATCTGGCTTCCTGGGCCTGTGGTCCCATGAGATGTCGACGAGCACTCCTGAGAATTGGATTCAGGTCCCCTGCGAATTGCCCTCGGAAGCCACTGAGGGGTCCCGAGCTTTGACAAGATGGGGTTTGTTCTCCAAGGTTCGCACGAAAGCACTCAGGTTTGGAGCCTGGTTCGCACCGTCCGGACGTGAGGACTCAGGAGCATTGGGTGGGTTCTGCTGCAAAGGTGATTGAGAGCTCAGGAGTTGGGCCCTGGGTCGCCCTGATGGTGACCGGGGTCGACCGAGGTTTGGAGGCTTTCTCCCGAGATTTGAACTGAGATTTGTGAAGTTGAACCCTGTGTCTAACAGAGAGGCCTTGGCCTGAGATCCCGTGGGTTGGAGTCAGCGCATCCGACCGGAGATCATGGGAGTTTTGCCTGTGAATCTCCCTGAAATTGTCCGAGAACCCTGAAGCTGGGGAGGAGACCTCCCGAGATTTGGACTGAGATCAGCTGAGATTCGCCCCCGGATCTCACCGAAAGGGGTCGAAGTCTCAAGATGGTTTGAGGAGCTCTGGCGACATTTGAAATCCGAAACGGTGCACGTAGCCACAGGTTGTAGTGGAACGCACCAGAGCTCCCACGAGGTTGGGAGATTGCAAACGCGATGTCGACGGAGATCATGTGCGTGTCTCCCTGGGTCTCGCTGACGTTTCCTGAGACCTCAGGGCATTCGCGCAGTTCTACCGAGATTTGGACGACTATCCTGAGCCAAGCGACCTCCATAACCTCCACAAGGCCCGAGATCTTGTTCCATTGGGGCCAGGTGTCCCCAGACGTGTGCTGGGATCCCACTTGGTTTGTCTTTCCATCTCGCTGCCTGGCCCCGTTGTATCCTGCGGTTTGGAGGCGCTCTCCCGAGATGCAGATTAAAACCATGAGAGGTTTGCCCCCGGGTCTTGCAGAGGGGGCCTGTGCTGCCATGACTTGCTGTTTGTTCCCCCCAAGACTTGGCCTGAAACCACGCGGGTTCGTTACCGGGGCCTTGATGTCTTGACGTGAGCGCTCTGGATCTGCAGGGCCCCTCCTGAAATTGGGATGGAGATCATGTGAGCATTGCCCCCTGGAACTCGAGGACTGGGCATGGGATCACACCAGATTTGCATGAGCCGTCCCGAGATTTGGATGGAGCTCCCCTGAAGTCACACGCTCTTTGTCCCATAGAGCTCCCCGAGATCCCAGGAGCATTGAGTGCGTTCCTCCGACGCATGGACGGAGGAGACGCCAGATTTGACCCCGAATCTCCCTGACTGGGCCCGACAGCACTCGAACATTGCATGTGGTCCCCTCGGTTTGGACTGAGAAGGGGCGAGCTATGCCCTGCAGCTCACTGACTGCGCCCGAGGTCTCAAGAGATTTGGATGAGTTCTGGGGAGGTCCGGACTACGATCCGGTAACCTCGGGTCCTGCGAGTGGCCGAACAGATGGGAGATTCCACCAGATTCGGAGATTCCTCACGAGATTCGCACTAAGATCAACGAGACAGGTGCCTCACCATCTCTCTGATCATTCCTGACATCTCAGGACATATCCATATCTCTTCCGAGTTTTGGACGGATATGCCGAAACGTGTGTCTGGGAACTCGCATGCAGGGCTTGAGATCTCTTGAGATGTGGGTCAGGGCCTCCAAAATTTAGACTGCGATCCCATGAGTTTATCTGCTCGAGACCCCTGACTGGGGTGAGACCTCAGGGTTTTGGCTCCGTTCTAATGACAATTGGATTTCAACCCCCTTGGGATTGCTTCTGGATCTCGCTAACTGGGCCAGAGATCCCCACGAGATTTGCCTGAGCATTCCCGCGTTTTACCTGAAGTCTGATGAACTTAGATGCTGTTTCTCATCCAATGGCCGGTGGCCCCAGGAGACTTGAGTGCGTTCTTCCGAGCCTGGGGCCGTGATCACGTGACATATGCCCGTGAATCTCCCTGACAGGGCCAGGGTTTGTTGACATTTGGATGGGTTCTCCTGGGCATCGGCCGAGATCACCCCGGAGTGGCATCGGGATCCCCTAACTTGGGCACAAACACTCAAGAGGTTTTGACGAGTTCTGGCTCGATTTGGAATCAGATCCCACGAGACTGGCTCCTGGCATCCACGGATTGGACCAGCACTCTCCCAAGTGTCGGAGGTGGCGGGGCACATTCAGACGGAGACCACGTGACATGTACCCCTGGATCTCGTCGAGTACACCTGACATTCCGAGACTTTGGCACAGTTGTCCTGAGATACGGACACCTAACCGAGATGTTTGCCTGGGAGTGGCCGATCAGGCCTGAGTTCTCACGGGATTTGGATCCGGTGTTCCGAGGTTTGGACTGTGGCCCCATGGAATTTGGCCCTGGATCTGGCTTCCAGGGCCTGAGGTCCGACGAGATGTCGACAAGCACTGCTGAGAATGGGATTCAGGTCCTCCGCGAATTGCCCGCGGAAGCCACTGAGGCATCCTGAGGTTTGACGAGATGGGGTTTGTTCTCCAAGGTTCGCCCGAAAGCACTCAGGTTTGGAGCCTGGTTCGCACCGTCCGGACGTGAGCACTCAGGAGCATTGGATGAGTTCTGCCGCAAAGGTGATTGAGAGCTCAGGAGTTGGACACTGGGTCTCCCTGAGGTGACTGGGATCGACCGCGGTTTGGAGGAGTACTCCCGAGATTTGGACTGAGATATGCTGAAGTTGAACCCTCGGTCTAACAGAGAGGCCTTGGCCTGAGATCCCGAAGGATTGGAGTCAGCGCCTCCGACCGGAGATCACGGGAGGTTTGCCTGTGAATCTCCCTGAAAAGCCCCGAGAACCCTGAAGCTGGGGAGGACACCTCCCGAGATTTGGACTGAGAGCAGCTGAGATTCGCCCCCGGATCTCACGGAAAGGGGCCGAGGTCTCAAGAGGGTTTGTGGAGCTCTGTCGACATTTGAACTCAGAAACGGCGCACGTGGCCACAGGTTTTAGAGGAACGGGCCAGAGCTCCAACGTCGTTGGGAGATCTCGAACGCGATGCCGACGGAGATCACGTGCCGTGTGTCCCTGGGTCTCGCTGACTTTTCCTGAGATCTCCGGGGATTCGCGCAGTTCTACCGAGATTTGGACGGCTATCTTGAGCCAAGCGACCTCCTTATCCTCCCCAAGGCCGGAGACCTCGTTCCCTGGGGGCCAGGTGTCCCCAGACGTGGGCTGGGATCCCATTTGATTTGCCCTTCCATCTGGCTGCCTGGCTCCGTGGTCTCCTGCGCTTTGGAGGCGCTCTTCCGAGATGCAGACTAAAAGCACGAGAATTTTGCCCCCCGGTACTGCAGAGGGGGCCTGTGCTGCCATGACTTGCGGTTTGTTCCCCCCAAGATTTGGCCTGAAACCACGCGGGGTTGGAACCCGGGCCTTGATATCCGGACCTGAGCGCTCTGGAACTTCAGGGCCCCTCCTGAAATTGGGATGGAAATCACGTGAGCATTGCCCCCTGGATCTCGAGGACTGGGTATGGGATCACGGCAGATTTGCATGAGCCGTCCCGAGATTTGGACGGAGCTCCCCTGAAGTCAGGTGCTCTCTGTCCCACAGAGCTCCCCGAGATCCCAGGAGTTTTGAGTGAGTTCTTCCGAGGCTTGGACGGAGGAGACACCATATTTGATCCCGAATCTCCCTGACTGGGCCCGACAGTGCTCGAACATTGCATGTGGTCCCCTAGGTTTGGACTGAGAAGGGGCGAGCTTTGCCCTGCCGCTCACTGACTGCGCCCGAGGTCTCAAGAGATTTGGATGAGTTCTGGGGAGGTCTGGACTACGATCCGGTGACCTCGGGCCCTGCCAGTGGCCGAACGGACCGGAGATTCCACCAGATTCGGAGATTCCTCGTGAGATTCGCCCTGAGAACAACGAGACAGGTGCCTCTCGATCTCTCTGATCATTCCTGACATCTCAGGACATTTCCATAGCTCTTCCGATATTTGGACGGATATGCCGACACGTGTTTCCAGGAACTCGCAGGCAGGGCCTGAGATCTCATGAGATGTGGGTCAGGGCCTCCAAAATTTAGACTGCGATCCCATGAGTTTAATTGCTTGAGACCCCTGACTGGGGTGAGACCTCAGGGATTTGGTTTCGTTCTAATGACAATTGGATTTCAACCCCCTGGGGATTGCTTCTGGATCTCGCTAACTGGGCCAGAGGTCCCCCCGGAATTTGCGTGTGTGTTCCCGTGTTACGCCTAAAGTCAGATGAACTTAGATGCTGTTTCTCACGCAACGGACAGTGGCCCCGCAAGATTTGAGTGCGTTCTTCCGAGCCTGGGGCTGTGATCACGTGACATATGTCCGTGAATCTCCCTGACAGGGCCAGGGGTTCTTGACATTTGAATGAGTTCTCCTGGACTTTGGCTGAGATCACCCGGATTCCATAACTTGGGCACAAACCACTAAAGAGATTTTGACGAGTTCCAGCTCGATTTGGAATCCGATCCCACGAGACTGGCTCCTGGCATTCACGGATTGGACCAGCGTTCTCACAAGTGTCGGAGGTGGCGAGCCTCATTCAGACGGAGACCACGTGACATGTGCCCCTCGATCTCGGCGAGTACACCTGACATTTCGAGGCTTTGGCACAGTTGTCCTGAGATTCGGACACCTACACGGAGACGTTTGCCTGGGAGTGTCCGACGGGTCCTGAGTTCTCACAGGATTTGGATCCGGTGTTCCGAGGTGTGGACTGTGGCCCCATGAGATTTGGCCCTGGATCTGGCTTCCTGGGCCTGTGGTCCCATGAGATGTCGACGAGCACTCCTGAGAATTGGATTCAGGTCCCCTGCGAATTGCCCTCGGAAGCCACTGAGGGGTCCCGAGCTTTGACAAGATGGGGTTTGTTCTCCAAGGTTCGCACGAAAGCACTCAGGTTTGGAGCCTGGTTCGCACCGTCCGGACGTGAGGACTCAGGAGCATTGGGTGGGTTCTGCTGCAAAGGTGATTGAGAGCTCAGGAGTTGGGCCCTGGGTCGCCCTGATGGTGACCGGGGTCGACCGAGGTTTGGAGGCTTTCTCCCGAGATTTGAACTGAGATTTGTGAAGTTGAACCCTGTGTCTAACAGAGAGGCCTTGGCCTGAGATCCCGTGGGTTGGAGTCAGCGCATCCGACCGGAGATCATGGGAGTTTTGCCTGTGAATCTCCCTGAAATTGTCCGAGAACCCTGAAGCTGGGGAGGAGACCTCCCGAGATTTGGACTGAGATCAGCTGAGATTCGCCCCCGGATCTCACCGAAAGGGGTCGAAGTCTCAAGATGGTTTGAGGAGCTCTGGCGACATTTGAAATCCGAAACGGTGCACGTAGCCACAGGTTGTAGTGGAACGCACCAGAGCTCCCACGAGGTTGGGAGATTGCAAACGCGATGTCGACGGAGATCATGTGCGTGTCTCCCTGGGTCTCGCTGACGTTTCCTGAGACCTCAGGGCATTCGCGCAGTTCTACCGAGATTTGGACGACTATCCTGAGCCAAGCGACCTCCATAACCTCCACAAGGCCCGAGATCTTGTTCCATTGGGGCCAGGTGTCCCCAGACGTGTGCTGGGATCCCACTTGGTTTGTCTTTCCATCTCGCTGCCTGGCCCCGTTGTATCCTGCGGTTTGGAGGCGCTCTCCCGAGATGCAGACTAAAACCATGAGAGGTTTGCCCCCGGGTCTTGCAGAGGGGGCCTGTGCTGCCATGACTTGCTGTTTGTTCCCCCCAAGACTTGGCCTGAAACCACGCGGGTTCGTTACCGGGGCCTTGATGTCTTGACGTGAGCGCTCTGGATCTGCAGGGCCCCTCCTGAAATTGGGATGGAGATCATGTGAGCATTGACCCCTGGAACTCGAGGACTGGGCATGGGATCACACCAGATTTGCATGAGCCGTCCCGAGATTTGGATGGAGCTCCCCTGAAGTCACACGCTCTTTGTCCCATAGAGCTCCCCGAGATCCCAGGAGCATTGAGTGCGTTCCTCCGACGCATGGACGGAGGAGACGCCAGATTTGACCCCGAATCTCCCTGACTGGGCCCGACAGCACTCGAACATTGCATGTGGTCCCCTCGGTTTGGACTGAGAAGGGGCGAGCTATGCCCTGCAGCTCACTGACTGCGCCCGAGGTCTCAAGAGATTTGGATGAGTTCTGGGGAGGTCCGGACTACGATCCGGTAACCTCGGGTCCTGCGAGTGGCCGAACAGATGGGAGATTCCACCAGATTCGGAGATTCCTCACGAGATTCGCACTAAGATCAACGAGACAGGTGCCTCACCATCTCTCTGATCATTCCTGACATCTCAGGACATATCCATATCTCTTCCGAGTTTTGGACGGATATGCCGAAACGTGTGTCTGGGAACTCGCATGCAGGGCTTGAGATCTCTTGAGATGTGGGTCAGGGCCTCCAAAATTTAGACTGCGATCCCATGAGTTTATCTGCTCGAGACCCCTGACTGGGGTGAGACCTCAGGGTTTTGGCTCCGTTCTAATGACAATTGGATTTCAACCCCCTTGGGATTGCTTCTGGATCTCGCTAACTGGGCCAGAGATCCCCACGAGATTTGCCTGAGCATTCCCGCGTTTTACCTGAAGTCTGATGAACTTAGATGCTGTTTCTCATCCAATGGCCGGTGGCCCCAGGAGACTTGAGTGCGTTCTTCCGAGCCTGGGGCCGTGATCACGTGACATATGCCCGTGAATCTCCCTGACAGGGCCAGGGTTTGTTGACATTTGGATGGGTTCTCCTGGGCATCGGCCGAGATCACCCCGGAGTGGCATCGGGATCCCCTAACTTGGGCACAAACACTCAAGAGGTTTTGACGAGTTCTGGCTCGATTTGGAATCAGATCCCACGAGACTGGCTCCTGGCATCCACGGATTGGACCAGCACTCTCCCAAGTGTCGGAGGTGGCGGGGCACATTCAGACGGAGACCACGTGACATGTACCCCTGGATCTCGTCGAGTACACCTGACATTCCGAGACTTTGGCACAGTTGTCCTGAGATACGGACACCTAACCGAGATGTTTGCCTGGGAGTGGCCGATCAGGCCTGAGTTCTCACGGGATTTGGATCCGGTGTTCCGAGGTTTGGACTGTGGCCCCATGGAATTTGGCCCTGGATCTGGCTTCCAGGGCCTGAGGTCCGACGAGATGTCGACAAGCACTGCTGAGAATGGGATTCAGGTCCTCCGCGAATTGCCCGCGGAAGCCACTGAGGCATCCTGAGGTTTGACGAGATGGGGTTTGTTCTCCAAGGTTCGCCCGAAAGCACTCAGGTTTGGAGCCTGGTTCGCACCGTCCGGACGTGAGCACTCAGGAGCATTGGATGAGTTCTGCCGCAAAGGTGATTGAGAGCTCAGGAGTTGGACACTGGGTCTCCCTGAGGTGACTGGGATCGACCGCGGTTTGGAGGAGTACTCCCGAGATTTGGACTGAGATATGCTGAAGTTGAACCCTCGGTCTAACAGAGAGGCCTTGGCCTGAGATCCCGAAGGATTGGAGTCAGCGCCTCCGACCGGAGATCACGGGAGGTTTGCCTGTGAATCTCCCTGAAAAGCCCCGAGAACCCTGAAGCTGGGGAGGACAGCTCCCGAGATTTGGACTGAGAGCAGCTGAGATTCGCCCCCGGATCTCACGGAAAGGGGCCGAGGTCTCAAGAGGGTTTGTGGAGCTCTGTCGACATTTGAACTCAGAAACGGCGCACGTGGCCACAGGTTTTAGAGGAACGGGCCAGAGCTCCAACGTCGTTGGGAGATCTCGAACGCGATGCCGACGGAGATCACGTGCCGTGTGTCCCTGGGTCTCGCTGACTTTTCCTGAGATCTCCGGGGATTCGCGCAGTTCTACCGAGATTTGGACGGCTATCTTGAGCCAAGCGACCTCCTTATCCTCCCCAAGGCCGGAGACCTCGTTCCCTGGGGGCCAGGTGTCCCCAGACGTGGGCTGGGATCCCATTTGATTTGCCCTTCCATCTGGCTGCCTGGCTCCGTGGTCTCCTGCGCTTTGGAGGCGCTCTTCCGAGATGCAGACTAAAAGCACGAGAATTTTGCCCCCCGGTACTGCAGAGGGGGCCTGTGCTGCCATGACTTGCGGTTTGTTCCCCCCAAGATTTGGCCTGAAACCACGCGGGGTTGGAACCCGGGCCTTGATATCCGGACCTGAGCGCTCTGGAACTTCAGGGCCCCTCCTGAAATTGGGATGGAAATCACGTGAGCATTGCCCCCTGGATCTCGAGGACTGGGTATGGGATCACGGCAGATTTGCATGAGCCGTCCCGAGATTTGGACGGAGCTCCCCTGAAGTCAGGTGCTCTCTGTCCCACAGAGCTCCCCGAGATCCCAGGAGTTTTGAGTGAGTTCTTCCGAGGCTTGGACGGAGGAGACACCATATTTGATCCCGAATCTCCCTGACTGGGCCCGACAGTGCTCGAACATTGCATGTGGTCCCCTAGGTTTGGACTGAGAAGGGGCGAGCTTTGCCCTGCCGCTCACTGACTGCGCCCGAGGTCTCAAGAGATTTGGATGAGTTCTGGGGAGGTCTGGACTACGATCCGGTGACCTCGGGCCCTGCCAGTGGCCGAACGGACCGGAGATTCCACCAGATTCGGAGATTCCTCGTGAGATTCGCCCTGAGAACAACGAGACAGGTGCCTCTCGATCTCTCTGATCATTCCTGACATCTCAGGACATTTCCATAGCTCTTCCGATATTTGGACGGATATGCCGACACGTGTTTCCAGGAACTCGCAGGCAGGGCCTGAGATCTCATGAGATGTGGGTCAGGGCCTCCAAAATTTAGACTGCGATCCCATGAGTTTAATTGCTTGAGACCCCTGACTGGGGTGAGACCTCAGGGATTTGGTTTCGTTCTAATGACAATTGGATTTCAACCCCCTGGGGATTGCTTCTGGATCTCGCTAACTGGGCCAGAGGTCCCCCCGGAATTTGCGTGTGTGTTCCCGTGTTACGCCTAAAGTCAGATGAACTTAGATGCTGTTTCTCACGCAACGGACAGTGGCCCCGCAAGATTTGAGTGCGTTCTTCCGAGCCTGGGGCTGTGATCACGTGACATATGTCCGTGAATCTCCCTGACAGGGCCAGGGGTTCTTGACATTTGAATGAGTTCTCCTGGACTTTGGCTGAGATCACCCGGATTCCATAACTTGGGCACAAACCACTAAAGAGATTTTGACGAGTTCCAGCTCGATTTGGAATCCGATCCCACGAGACTGGCTCCTGGCATTCACGGATTGGACCAGCGTTCTCACAAGTGTCGGAGGTGGCGAGCCTCATTCAGACGGAGACCACGTGACATGTGCCCCTCGATCTCGGCGAGTACACCTGACATTTCGAGGCTTTGGCACAGTTGTCCTGAGATTCGGACACCTACACGGAGACGTTTGCCTGGGAGTGTCCGACGGGTCCTGAGTTCTCACAGGATTTGGATCCGGTGTTCCGAGGTGTGGACTGTGGCCCCATGAGATTTGGCCCTGGATCTGGCTTCCTGGGCCTGTGGTCCCATGAGATGTCGACGAGCACTCCTGAGAATTGGATTCAGGTCCCCTGCGAATTGCCCTCGGAAGCCACTGAGGGGTCCCGAGCTTTGACAAGATGGGGTTTGTTCTCCAAGGTTCGCACGAAAGCACTCAGGTTTGGAGCCTGGTTCGCACCGTCCGGACGTGAGGACTCAGGAGCATTGGGTGGGTTCTGCTGCAAAGGTGATTGAGAGCTCAGGAGTTGGGCCCTGGGTCGCCCTGATGGTGACCGGGGTCGACCGAGGTTTGGAGGCTTTCTCCCGAGATTTGAACTGAGATTTGTGAAGTTGAACCCTGTGTCTAACAGAGAGGCCTTGGCCTGAGATCCCGTGGGTTGGAGTCAGCGCATCCGACCGGAGATCATGGGAGTTTTGCCTGTGAATCTCCCTGAAATTGTCCGAGAACCCTGAAGCTGGGGAGGAGACCTCCCGAGATTTGGACTGAGATCAGCTGAGATTCGCCCCCGGATCTCACCGAAAGGGGTCGAAGTCTCAAGATGGTTTGAGGAGCTCTGGCGACATTTGAAATCCGAAACGGTGCACGTAGCCACAGGTTGTAGTGGAACGCACCAGAGCTCCCACGAGGTTGGGAGATTGCAAACGCGATGTCGACGGAGATCATGTGCGTGTCTCCCTGGGTCTCGCTGACGTTTCCTGAGACCTCAGGGCATTCGCGCAGTTCTACCGAGATTTGGACGACTATCCTGAGCCAAGCGACCTCCATAACCTCCACAAGGCCCGAGATCTTGTTCCATTGGGGCCAGGTGTCCCCAGACGTGTGCTGGGATCCCACTTGGTTTGTCTTTCCATCTCGCTGCCTGGCCCCGTTGTATCCTGCGGTTTGGAGGCGCTCTCCCGAGATGCAGACTAAAACCATGAGAGGTTTGCCCCCGGGTCTTGCAGAGGGGGCCTGTGCTGCCATGACTTGCTGTTTGTTCCCCCCAAGACTTGGCCTGAAACCACGCGGGTTCGTTACCGGGGCCTTGATGTCTTGACGTGAGCGCTCTGGATCTGCAGGGCCCCTCCTGAAATTGGGATGGAGATCATGTGAGCATTGACCCCTGGAACTCGAGGACTGGGCATGGGATCACACCAGATTTGCATGAGCCGTCCCGAGATTTGGATGGAGCTCCCCTGAAGTCACACGCTCTTTGTCCCATAGAGCTCCCCGAGATCCCAGGAGCATTGAGTGCGTTCCTCCGACGCATGGACGGAGGAGACGCCAGATTTGACCCCGAATCTCCCTGACTGGGCCCGACAGCACTCGAACATTGCATGTGGTCCCCTCGGTTTGGACTGAGAAGGGGCGAGCTATGCCCTGCAGCTCACTGACTGCGCCCGAGGTCTCAAGAGATTTGGATGAGTTCTGGGGAGGTCCGGACTACGATCCGGTAACCTCGGGTCCTGCGAGTGGCCGAACAGATGGGAGATTCCACCAGATTCGGAGATTCCTCACGAGATTCGCACTAAGATCAACGAGACAGGTGCCTCACCATCTCTCTGATCATTCCTGACATCTCAGGACATATCCATATCTCTTCCGAGTTTTGGACGGATATGCCGAAACGTATGTCTGGGAACTCGCATGCAGGGCTTGAGATCTCTTGAGATGTGGGTCAGGGCCTCCAAAATTTAGACTGCGATCCCATGAGTTTATCTGCTCGAGACCCCTGACTGGGGTGAGACCTCAGGGTTTTGGCTCCGTTCTAATGACAATTGGATTTCAACCCCCTTGGGATTGCTTCTGGATCTCGCTAACTGGGCCAGAGATCCCCACGAGATTTGCCTGAGCATTCCCGCGTTTTACCTGAAGTCTGATGAACTTAGATGCTGTTTCTCATCCAATGGCCGGTGGCCCAAGGAGACTTGAGTGCGTTCTTCCGAGCCTGGGGCCGTGATCACGTGACATATGCCCGTGAATCTCCCTGACAGGGCCAGGGTTTGTTGACATTTGGATGGGTTCTCCTGGGCATCGGCCGAGATCACCCCGGAGTGGCATCGGGATCCCCTAACTTGGGCACAAACACTCAAGAGGTTTTGACGAGTTCTGGCTCGATTTGGAATCAGATCCCACGAGACTGGCTCCTGGCATCCACGGATTGGACCAGCACTCTCCCAAGTGTCGGAGGTGGCGGGGCACATTCAGACGGAGACCACGTGACATGTACCCCTGGATCTCGTCGAGTACACCTGACATTCCGAGACTTTGGCACAGTTGTCCTGAGATACGGACACCTAACCGAGATGTTTGCCTGGGAGTGGCCGATCAGGCCTGAGTTCTCACGGGATTTGGATCCGGTGTTCCGAGGTTTGGACTGTGGCCCCATGGAATTTGGCCCTGGATCTGGCTTCCAGGGCCTGAGGTCCGACGAGATGTCGACAAGCCCTGCTGAGAATGGGATTCAGGTCCTCCGCGAATTGCCCGCGGAAGCCACTGAGGCATCCTGAGGTTTGACGAGATGGGGTTTGTTCTCCAAGGTTCGCCCGAAAGCACTCAGGTTTGGAGCCTGGTTCGCACCGTCCGGACGTGAGCACTCAGGAGCATTGGATGAGTTCTGCCGCAAAGGTGATTGAGAGCTCAGGAGTTGGACACTGGGTCTCCCTGAGGTGACTGGGATCGACCGCGGTTTGGAGGAGTACTCCCGAGATTTGGACTGAGATATGCTGAAGTTGAACCCTCGGTCTAACAGAGAGGCCTTGGCCTGAGATCCCGAAGGATTGGAGTCAGCGCCTCCGACCGGAGATCACGGGAGGTTTGCCTGTGAATCTCCCTGAAAAGCCCCGAGAACCCTGAAGCTGGGGAGGACAGCTCCCGAGATTTGGACTGAGAGCAGCTGAGATTCGCCCCCGGATCTCACGGAAAGGGGCCGAGGTCTCAAGAGGGTTTGTGGAGCTCTGTCGACATTTGAACTCAGAAACGGCGCACGTGGCCACAGGTTTTAGAGGAACGGGCCAGAGCTCCAACGTCGTTGGGAGATCTCGAACGCGATGCCGACGGAGATCACGTGCCGTGTGTCCCTGGGTCTCGCTGACTTTTCCTGAGATCTCCGGGGATTCGCGCAGTTCTACCGAGATTTGGACGGCTATCTTGAGCCAAGCGACCTCCTTATCCTCCCCAAGGCCGGAGACCTCGTTCCCTGGGGGCCAGGTGTCCCCAGACGTGGGCTGGGATCCCATTTGATTTGCCCTTCCATCTGGCTGCCTGGCTCCGTGGTCTCCTGCGCTTTGGAGGCGCTCTTCCGAGATGCAGACTAAAAGCACGAGAATTTTGCCCCCCGGTACTGCAGAGGGGGCCTGTGCTGCCATGACTTGCGGTTTGTTCCCCCCAAGATTTGGCCTGAAACCACGCGGGGTTGGAACCCGGGCCTTGATATCCGGACCTGAGCGCTCTGGAACTTCAGGGCCCCTCCTGAAATTGGGATGGAAATCACGTGAGCATTGCCCCCTGGATCTCGAGGACTGGGTATGGGATCACGGCAGATTTGCATGAGCCGTCCCGAGATTTGGACGGAGCTCCCCTGAAGTCAGGTGCTCTCTGTCCCACAGAGCTCCCCGAGATCCCAGGAGTTTTGAGTGAGTTCTTCCGAGGCTTGGACGGAGGAGACACCATATTTGATCCCGAATCTCCCTGACTGGGCCCGACAGTGCTCGAACATTGCATGTGGTCCCCTAGGTTTGGACTGAGAAGGGGCGAGCTTTGCCCTGCCGCTCACTGACTGCGCCCGAGGTCTCAAGAGATTTGGATGAGTTCTGGGGAGGTCTGGACTACGATCCGGTGACCTCGGGCCCTGCCAGTGGCCGAACGGACCGGAGATTCCACCAGATTCGGAGATTCCTCGTGAGATTCGCCCTGAGAACAACGAGACAGGTGCCTCTCGATCTCTCTGATCATTCCTGACATCTCAGGACATTTCCATAGCTCTTCCGATATTTGGACGGATATGCCGACACGTGTTTCCAGGAACTCGCAGGCAGGGCCTGAGATCTCATGAGATGTGGGTCAGGGCCTCCAAAATTTAGACTGCGATCCCATGAGTTTAATTGCTTGAGACCCCTGACTGGGGTGAGACCTCAGGGATTTGGTTTCGTTCTAATGACAATTGGATTTCAACCCCCTGGGGATTGCTTCTGGATCTCGCTAACTGGGCCAGAGGTCCCCCCGGAATTTGCGTGTGTGTTCCCGTGTTACGCCTAAAGTCAGATGAACTTAGATGCTGTTTCTCACGCAACGGACAGTGGCCCCGCAAGATTTGAGTGCGTTCTTCCGAGCCTGGGGCTGTGATCACGTGACATATGTCCGTGAATCTCCCTGACAGGGCCAGGGGTTCTTGACATTTGAATGAGTTCTCCTGGACTTTGGCTGAGATCACCCGGATTCCATAACTTGGGCACAAACCACTAAAGAGATTTTGACGAGTTCCAGCTCGATTTGGAATCCGATCCCACGAGACTGGCTCCTGGCATTCACGGATTGGACCAGCGTTCTCACAAGTGTCGGAGGTGGCGAGCCTCATTCAGACGGAGACCACGTGACATGTGCCCCTCGATCTCGGCGAGTACACCTGACATTTCGAGGCTTTGGCACAGTTGTCCTGAGATTCGGACACCTACACGGAGACGTTTGCCTGGGAGTGTCCGACGGGTCCTGAGTTCTCACAGGATTTGGATCCGGTGTTCCGAGGTGTGGACTGTGGCCCCATGAGATTTGGCCCTGGATCTGGCTTCCTGGGCCTGTGGTCCCATGAGATGTCGACGAGCACTCCTGAGAATTGGATTCAGGTCCCCTGCGAATTGCCCTCGGAAGCCACTGAGGGGTCCCGAGCTTTGACAAGATGGGGTTTGTTCTCCAAGGTTCGCACGAAAGCACTCAGGTTTGGAGCCTGGTTCGCACCGTCCGGACGTGAGGACTCAGGAGCATTGGGTGGGTTCTGCTGCAAAGGTGATTGAGAGCTCAGGAGTTGGGCCCTGGGTCGCCCTGATGGTGACCGGGGTCGACCGAGGTTTGGAGGCTTTCTCCCGAGATTTGAACTGAGATTTGTGAAGTTGAACCCTGTGTCTAACAGAGAGGCCTTGGCCTGAGATCCCGTGGGTTGGAGTCAGCGCATCCGACCGGAGATCATGGGAGTTTTGCCTGTGAATCTCCCTGAAATTGTCCGAGAACCCTGAAGCTGGGGAGGAGACCTCCCGAGATTTGGACTGAGATCAGCTGAGATTCGCCCCCGGATCTCACCGAAAGGGGTCGAAGTCTCAAGATGGTTTGAGGAGCTCTGGCGACATTTGAAATCCGAAACGGTGCACGTAGCCACAGGTTGTAGTGGAACGCACCAGAGCTCCCACGAGGTTGGGAGATTGCAAACGCGATGTCGACGGAGATCATGTGCGTGTCTCCCTGGGTCTCGCTGACGTTTCCTGAGACCTCAGGGCATTCGCGCAGTTCTACCGAGATTTGGACGACTATCCTGAGCCAAGCGACCTCCATAACCTCCACAAGGCCCGAGATCTTGTTCCATTGGGGCCAGGTGTCCCCAGACGTGTGCTGGGATCCCACTTGGTTTGTCTTTCCATCTCGCTGCCTGGCCCCGTTGTATCCTGCGGTTTGGAGGCGCTCTCCCGAGATGCAGACTAAAACCATGAGAGGTTTGCCCCCGGGTCTTGCAGAGGGGGCCTGTGCTGCCATGACTTGCTGTTTGTTCCCCCCAAGACTTGGCCTGAAACCACGCGGGTTCGTTACCGGGGCCTTGATGTCTTGACGTGAGCGCTCTGGATCTGCAGGGCCCCTCCTGAAATTGGGATGGAGATCATGTGAGCATTGACCCCTGGAACTCGAGGACTGGGCATGGGATCACACCAGATTTGCATGAGCCGTCCCGAGATTTGGATGGAGCTCCCCTGAAGTCACACGCTCTTTGTCCCATAGAGCTCCCCGAGATCCCAGGAGCATTGAGTGCGTTCCTCCGACGCATGGACGGAGGAGACGCCAGATTTGACCCCGAATCTCCCTGACTGGGCCCGACAGCACTCGAACATTGCATGTGGTCCCCTCGGTTTGGACTGAGAAGGGGCGAGCTATGCCCTGCAGCTCACTGACTGCGCCCGAGGTCTCAAGAGATTTGGATGAGTTCTGGGGAGGTCCGGACTACGATCCGGTAACCTCGGGTCCTGCGAGTGGCCGAACAGATGGGAGATTCCACCAGATTCGGAGATTCCTCACGAGATTCGCACTAAGATCAACGAGACAGGTGCCTCACCATCTCTCTGATCATTCCTGACATCTCAGGACATATCCATATCTCTTCCGAGTTTTGGACGGATATGCCGAAACGTATGTCTGGGAACTCGCATGCAGGGCTTGAGATCTCTTGA